>NC_081319.1:101717416-107601186 GCF_026419965.1 Kogia breviceps
AATTATGTGTGTGTGTCTACAGTGAAAAGGCACTTTCCCCATGCCTGTTCTTTTAGCAAGTCCCACTCCTACACAAGTACACACACACACACGCAGGCATGCGCGTGCGCGCACACACACACACACACACACACACACAAATAGCTACTATTACTAGTTCTGTTTTTCTTCCCAACATTTCTTTTTGCATATATAGGCAAGTACAAAGATATGCATATTTCCCACCTTTTTCCACAAATATTTGTGGTTCTACCACTTATTCTTTACTCAGCTTTGCCTGTGCTGTGGACTAGTTGCTGGGAGGCATTTGCGCTCTTTCACCTTAATGACCCACATCCTGCAATTGTCAGACAGTAGTTAAGCTGATGGCATCATCAATGACTTTTTTTTTTTTTGAAATCAGAAAAGCCAATAGAGGCACTGAGCCTATTCCCACTAGAATCTTGCTTAATCTCAAAAGACTTTGAAAGAACAATTACATTCAAAGGAACATTCTCTGTATTTCACGTCTGCACAAAAGGAAAGTGGACCGTCTCTTTATTTGACTCCATGTGCCAGATCAGCATAATCTTGGATTTTCCAACCTCTGCACCATTACCCCTGCCATTATCCCCGGTAGAATTACCCACCCCTACCTTTGGAAACCCTTTCCAGATGCAAAATCTTAACTCGAATACTACTTTTTCCAAGAAGCCTTTCCTGACCATCCAACCAGAAGAGCTTCCCTATCTTCAGAAACCCTAGTGTTTTTTTGAATGCCACCTCTTTGACATTTCACACATTCTGCATAATTACCTGTGAGCAGAATATTCTCTTTACTTAACTGTGGGCTTCTTGAGGTCAGAGACTGTCTTAAAAATCTTTGTATCCACTTTCATTCCTACTATGTTACAGAATATAGCATAGGTTCTTGATAAATATTTGTTAAGTGGTTGAGTGAAGCTGTGTAAAGCACGTTATGCATGTAGTCCTGTGCTAAGCTTTACATTATCCACTTTTTTGCTCTCTCCTGCCCTCCTAATTTGTTCTAACCCTCAGCAATCAGACCACATCACTCAGCCCTGAGAGCAGAGCAACCTTTATTCATAAACTTCTTCAATGTTAGATTGTTAACCAAATAAATATTTTGTTAGTATAGGAAACATTTATCCCTACCTGTTAAAATATTTTAAAGACCATTATTTCATTTTGCCACTAATATCTCTGTGAGATAGAGACTTTTGAAATCATGCACTACCTCCTTTAGAGACTTGAAATTGCAGTGATGATTGATTCATACAGCACCCAAACATGATACAGAAATCTGAAAAGTGAATATATAACTCCCAAAGTTCTTCCAATCTAAGGTTCAGCAATCCTTTGATATACTTGAACCAGACTCGTCATAATCTGACATTCTTAAAAGTCAGATATAGCCCACAGTTGAGAAAATTGATAAAAATATACACAACATTGGATTTAGCACAAGTATACGTGTTTGTAGACAGCATGAATAAACACATATAAAATAAAGGTTAACAAAAAGTGCTTCAACAACTTTTTTGTCTGTATAGCATAGAATATATATTTTAAATTCCTAGAAATACCTTCAAAATGGGGAGTGGAGAGTATATATATATATATATTTATAATTTATAAATTATATAAATTATAAATATATATATAATTATATATAATTATATAATTTATAAATTATATAAATTATAAATATATATATTATATATAATTATATAATTTATCAATTATATAAATTATAAATATATATAATTATATATAATTTATATAATTTAATATACAATTAAAATAGAGATTATCATACTAAGTGAGGTAAGCCAGACAGAGAAAGACAAATACCATATGATATCACTTATATGTGGAATCTAAAAAAAAAGATACAAATGAACTTATTTACAGAAACAGAAATAGACACACAGACATGGAAAACAAACTTATGGTTACCAAAGAAGATGTGAGGGGAGGAAAAAATTAGGAGTTTGGGATTAAAATATATACACTACTATATATAAAATAGATAACCAACAAGGACCTACTGTATAACACAGAGAACTCTACCCAATATCTTGTAATAACCTATAATGGATATATATATATATATATATATGTATAAAACTGAATCACTTTGCTGTTCACCTGAAACTAACACAACATTGTAAATCAACTATATTTCAATAAAAATTTTTAAAAATAGCTCTACAATTGTAGAATTTGCAAGGTATCTCAGGGCAAATTCTAGACATATTCTAGACATATTTTTTACAATAAAATCTTAGGATTTCAGTGTTCTGTCTACAGAGGGAAAACAAATAAACAAACATTCATGGATGGCATCACACACCTCAGCAGGAGCAATGAACTTCCCATCTATCTCCCCCCTCCCCCTAAAAAGCAATTTAATGCACCACTGGAGGTTGCCTATTAATTGGACTAGAAATAAAGTAGCCTGTGAGGGTTGGCCGGGGAAAACACAGTTTGTGTGCACGTGTGTGGGTACATATATATATATAAGCATTTACGTATATAATATTTCACCCACAAAGTAAACAAGCCACACTCATCATTTTCTAATTACAGAGCTGTTTCATAAACTGTAAATGCTAACATGGGAGAGGTAAATCATCGCAATTTAATTAATAAAACAGTTTAGACACTTAAACCCATATGTGCACCCCTGGGGGCACCACATCGATAACAGAAGCTTGCAGGCATATTTTAGAAATTGTATGCAATCATTTGCAGATCTTGTAGTCAATAATTGTTACAAACTGCAGTAACTCTTTTCTTGCTGTACCCGAGAAGAGAATATTCAGTTGTTCAATGTTCTTTACTTTTGGGATGGTCTCTTGGGGTCCCTAGGAGTGGAGGAGACCAGGGTTTCTTTCCCTGAATTTGAAGCACTAAATGGGCTCAGAAAACCCCTTTTCCAACCAAAGAGCAAAACGTGGGAAGTGAGACTCCTGGGAAAGCAGGAGCAGGATCCGCCCCCTTTCCTACCATTAAAGGGGGATGTAGAAGATTAAAAATGTCAGAGAATGGATTTCAACATTCAAATTCGTATATTTTTAGATCCTCTTTCTATTTTAACCTTTTAAAATTATGTCTATAAGACTCCCATAGAGGCCCTCCCCGGTGGTGCAGTGGTTAGGAATCTGCCTGCCAATGCAGGGGACACGGGTTCGAGTCCTGGTCCGGGAAGATCCCACATGCCGCAGAACAACTAAGCCCGTGTGCCACAACTACTGAGCCTGCGTGCCTAGGGCCCGTGTTCCGCAACAAGAGAAGCCACCGCAATGAGAAGCCCGCGCACCACAATGAAGAGTAGCCCCCGCTCGCCACAACTAGAGAAAGCCCGCACGCAGCAACGAAGACCCAACGCAGCCAAAAATAAATAAATTTATTTTTTTAAAAAAAGACTCCTATATATTATTGGCACGAATGTAAAATAGTGAAGTCAGTTTGGGAAACAGTTTAGCATCTTCTTAAAAAGTTAAATATAAATTTGCCATACAACCAGCAATTTCACTCCTAGGAATTTCCTGTTTCCTAAGAGAAATGGAAACAAGTCCACCAAAAAGCTTGATCATGAGTGTTCTCTCTGTTATCAGCATCCTGACATTTTTCTAATTTCCTCACATATACTGAATCTTCTCCTCCCCCCTACTCATCTCCAGTCCTTTGGTCCTGTTGAACTCCCAATCCACCCACCCTTCCATCCATCCATCCATCAGTCCATCTGTATGTCCATTCCATCCTAACCTCACTTGGCTCCTGTTACACTGTGGACCACCGTATTAACCCTTTTAGGGTGTGTTCCCCAGTACCCTGAGATACCCCATCCCCTCGTGCTTCTGCTGCGCCCTACATAATAGAGGCACTTAATAAATATCTGTTGACTGACTTCCCTTCTTGCCACTACCTACTGGTGGAGAAAGTAATACAACTGTCTTGATTGAGTCCATTAAAGCATGTTGAAATCTAATGTCAGCTAGGCTTGCTCCAGGATCCTCCCGTTCAACTCCAGATGACTTACAGTGACTCTCCAATAAGAGTGTAACACTTTCACACTCAATCCTGTCTGGGTTTAAAAAATACCAGGCTCCATTCCAGACCAGTTATTAAACCAGCATATCTTAAGGTCAGGAACAAGGCATCTGCATGTACAAAATCTCCTCAGGGGATTTTCGTGAGCAGCCAAAGTCCAGAAGCTCCCACCCCTGTTCCTATCTTCCTCACCTCAGTTGTGAGAGGAGCAAGATAGGTCCTCCTATGTTGTTGAGATGATGAAAGACCTCTGGTGTATGTTTCTTTAATCTCCCTTTTCAGTCTCTTAGAATATCTTTTCAGAGCAGAGGTAAGGAAATCATTTCTGTCAAGGGCCAGAGAGCAAACATTTTAGGCTTTCAGGTCAAGAGGAAATGTCCTCAACTCTTCCAGCAGCTGTGATCACAGTTAAATATTTTATATCTAAAAATGCAAAAAACACTTTTGGCTTGTGGGCCATACAAAAGCAAGCAGTGGCCGTAGTTGGAGAACCCCTGTTTTAGAGTCACTGATGATATGGTCGACAAATCCAAGGGATACTTTTGAAATGTTTTATAAATCTTGATCTTTGTGCAGCCCTTGATACCATCAGTCACTTTCCCCTTTTCAGGCTTGACTTTGATGTCATTAAACCACCTTGGTTATCCTACCTCTACCCTATTTTTTCTCTGTCCTGTGCACCAGCTCCTATGTTGTGTATGTGTGTGGATGTGCGTGTGGGCATACGTGTGTATCCCAAGCTGCTTCCATGGCGATGTTGTGAGTTAAGCTGCAGTCATACTTTTTTTTAATCCAGTTATACCCTCACCACTGGAGCCTGACATAGGCCACCCCAACTGCTCTGCGGATAGACTGCTCTCCTCAAGCTGTGTGGCTCCTGCAACGTAGGAAGAACGGTTCTGTCCCCCTCTGCAGCAAGCACTGCAACCCAAGGCTGCCTGACCCAGGGTTCACTGCTCCGCCTAATTGAAACCCAAGACCACAGCTATACAACCAGAATTGGTGAGAATAGCAGTGGCATGTCATGTTTGCATAGTACCCCACGCTGCCAAGGTTTGTACTTTATCAAGGTCAGTCGAATGAACAGAACTTACTTCCTAAGGAGGAAAAACCGACATAAAATGTGTACTGAGAATATTTGTCAGTTGCCCAATATATTCAAATGCCATATTGCCTCAAACTCTTCGTAGCAGGGACAGCTGTGCAGGGGAAACTACTCTTCCAGCTGGGAACTGAGCCGGGGAAAGAACCCTGGCCTGCTTTTGCAACTACTAAGCATTCTAATGAAGTTGACTTGATTTCCATTTTAACAATATCACACAAATGTACTACCTGGCACTTTTCCAATAACCGCTTGGACATCATTCATTTTGACACCCCCCATTGTTATGAAAAGCAGAATGAATAAAGCAGCATTCCAGGATGGGGCAGGGGAGGCGAACTGCTTTGAGTTTCAAAGCAGATAGCCCTGACACACCCTTTTGTGAGATGCAGGTTTCTCAAGACTGAAACTCTATGACGCACCTTCCCCATCCTCATGAACCTGAGTCCTGAGCTCTTCCTGCCCACCTGCCGTCCAAGACAGCTGTGTAATAATTAACACTCTGTATCTGATTCATCCATTCTGGAAGCCAAACAAATATACTTTCTGTACTACCAGAAGCAGGCAATCTTGATAAAATGGATTGTTTCAGGATACTTAACTTTCCTCTCCTGAACTAACCTGGTCAAGGCTCCTTGCTTCTTGGTCCCATGTCCTGATCAGAAAATGAAGAACTGATTCTGCTTCCCTATTGGCAACACCCACAGTGTTTAAATATGGCACCTAAAGGGTCTGATTATATTTTTTTGCTGTGCAGAAGCTTTTTAGTTTTATATAGTATCACTTGCTCATTTTTTATTTTGTTCTTTGTGCTTTAGGAGTCATATCCAAAAATTCATTGCCAAGACCATGTCAAGGAGATTTTTCTCATGTTTTCTTCTAAGAGTTTTATGGTTTCAGGTCTTACATGTAAATTTTTAATCATTTCATGTTAATTTTTGTGAGTGGTGTAAGAGGGAGGTCTGGTTTCATTTTTTTACATGTGAATACCCAATTTTCCCAGCACAATTCATTGAAGAGACTGTCTTTTCTCCACAGAGGATTCCTGGCTCCCTTGTCAAATATTAGTTGACCAAAAATGCTTGGGTTTATTTCTGGGCTCTTGATTTGGTTCCATTGGTCTATTTGCCTGTTTTTAATGCCAGTACCACACTGTTTTGATTATTATTGCTTTGTAGTATAGCTTAAAACCAAGACGTGTGATGCCTCCAGCTTTGATCTTCTTTCTCAGGATTGCATTGGCTCTTCAGGGTCTTTTGTGATTCCATATAGATTTTTTGGATTATTTTTTCTACTTCTCTTAAAAATGTCATTGGAATCTTGATAGGGAGTGCCTTGAATCTATAGATGGCTTTTGGTAGTGTTGACATCTTAGCATTAGAGGACTGTCTTCTGACTTTCCCTTTGGCTCATTCTTTTCCTTCACAAAGTTGGACACATAATGTCCAAGCAATTATCCCTTGCTGGTTGCTGGAACGTTATCACAGCAGTAAAGAGACCAAAGGCAAGTCACTTGGTCATCTCTTATGTAGTATGTCAATCTCCTGCACATTATCATCAGTCGGTGGTTGTTCAACTTCTGCTTTTGGTACTGCCGGCAATGAGAAAGTCATTGCCATGTTGAAACAACAGATATGTATCTTGGGAGTCCCCGAGGAGCACCAGTTCTTTAAGTCTCAGCACAGAAAGAACTCAGCAAGAGGCAAAGTGATAGATAATAAGTGATTTTTTAGAATAGGATGCTTGTGAGGCTTCCAAGTGGGTGAGCAAAGGAGGGCCACACCGAGAACTCAGTGGGCTACAGTTTTATAATCAAAGGAAAAATTGGGAGGAGGAAAAGACCACCTTCTTCCTCATTCTTGAGTAGACATCAAGCTTCCATCATCAGCTCCTCCTCCACATCAGGCAGGGGAGTTTTCTTGTCCCTACGTGGTCAAGCCAGGACTGTCATGGTGCAATGGAAATGAGCAAAAAGTTGGTAACATATACTAAAATATGGTAAATCTTCTCAGGTTTCAGTATAATGTCACCTTTTCCTTATATTTTTGTTTTTAGTGTGCACAGAGGAGCATGTCCTAGGAATCATTAACTTATTGAGCTCAGTGGGCAGGATGTGGGTCTCTGTCCACCATTGTTTTATTGTTTGGGGGCATGTCTCATGCTTGCGTTGAATGGTTTTGTGGTTAAGCCAACCTGCTTTCTTGAGTGATCATTAACTTACAGGGGCCTCCCAAACTTTCTCCTTTACTTATGATCTCTTAATGGGATTAACTCTTTAATCACCAACTTTGTCCCTTTACTCTGTCCCTATCAATGTGAGGTATCGTTCAGATTTGTGATAGCACTATCTTTCATCCCAGTTTTCATATGGAAAAAAACAGAGAAGGAGATTTTTCTTCTAATTATAAGTCTTAAGAAAAACAAAATGTGACAACATAAAATGGGTCCTGCAGTGTGTTGTAATAAAATGAACACTGGACTCCAGAGGAACACAGGTTCATATTTTCCAATCCCATGACATAGATGTGTGGCTTTTAGAAAGCTTATTTTTCATCTTGAAAAAAATCATTGTGTTGCCTATTTATCTCATTTATTCAACTGTACATGAGGGCTCTAGTGGCTCTGAGCAGGAAGACTTTTTGGCCGGGGTGTGCAGAGGGGATATTGGGCTTGGGCTTGGCTTTGGACATTTTAAACCTTAAGAACATCCAAATGGGTATGTCCTGAGGCATGACAGGTAATGTGCACCCTCTTCCTCTAAGACTGGAGAGAGGTAGAAAGGAAACATAGGAGGGTCTTGCTCTCAGCACCATTTCACACAAGCACCCTCTATGTCAAAAGGGCTGCTTGGTGTCAGGGACACCAAACCTTGTGAAAATTTCTGATCAGACCCTCTAGGGGCCACATTTAAACACTGAGGGAGTTGCCAACAGGGAAGCAGAATCAGTTCTTCATTTTCTGATCAGGACATGGGACCAAGAAACAAGGAGCCTTGACCAGGTTAGTTCAGGAGAGGAAAGTATCCTGAAACAATCCATTTTACCAAGATTGCCTGCTTCTGGTAGTATAGGAAGTTTATTTTCTTGGCTCCCAGAATGGATGAGTCAGATACTGAGTGTTAATTATTGCACAGCTGTCTCGGACGGCTGGTGGGCCGGAAGAGCTCAGGACTCAGGTTCATGCCTGGTACACAGTAGGATGCAATGAGTATCTTTTTGCTTCTTTTGTCTTTCCTTCCTAGTTAGCTTTTGGAGTGTGATACGTAGAGTAAATGCCCAATAAATGTCTGATAAATAAAATGTTCTTAATGGAGATGAAAAAATTAGGCTAACTATTCAACTGGGTTTGATTAAGTCCTCAAAAGATACCTTGCAATTAAAGAGTTCCTCCCAAATTGTATCTTTCTTTTATGAAGTTAAAAGGATTGAGGATATTGTCATTTAATTTTTCTCATTTAAATTAGATTCTTTAATGCATACTTTCATACTCACCAGTCATGCAATTCAATTTTTAGAGTGAAATTTCTAACATTAGTATAACAAATGATGATTTGTCTAGAATCATTGGGCATCAGGGAATCTGGCTGGTTGAAAAATATGGATGAAATTTTAGACCATCTGAGGATTACCAATTTTCAAAGCAAATAAATTCAAAAACTATCCTTAGCACCAAAACTCGCCCTAAGATCTTGATCTGTTGCCTATCAATAAAGTATTTCAAGGTTTCTTCAGTGCCTCAAAGCTGTGCTTATGAAAATGAATTATCACCATGTGTTTCTATGAAAAAGAAGTCTGTCTATTTAATCTTCCTAATTTTCTGGATTCTAAACCAGTGGAATTCTGAATCAATGTCAGAAGAATGTTTTGTTAGGAAACAAAGGTGGGGAACCAAAGCAGCCTGGGGTACAGTTTAAAGGATACCCACAAGCACTCTTAGTGGACTTAGCAAACCCAGAGAGTAAGAAAATAAGCCCAAAATGCAGCAGGTTCCCCCAGGAGTAGCACTTCTGCCAACATGGCAGCCTCGGCCATCCCGGGTGTGAGTCCATTCAGGCTGCCGTGTAACAAAACACCACACACTGGGCGGCTTATAAACAGCATAAACGTATTGCTCATAGTTCTGAAGGCTGCAAGTCCAGGATCAACATGCCAGAATAGTCTGGTTCTAGGGAGCTCCCTCCTCTGGGCTGCAGATTGCCAACTTCTCATTGTGTCCTCACATGGCAGAAGGGGCAAGAAAGTTCTCTTTCTTAAGGGCACTAATCCCATTCATGAGAACTCTGTCCTCGTGACCTAATCACCTCCCAAAGTCCCCACTTCCTAATATCATCACCTTGGGGGGTGAGTTTTCAACGTATGAATTTTGGAAGGACACAAACAGTCCATCTATAGCAGCACGTTCTCTGTAGTCCCTGTAAGTTTACAAAAATAATAAGCACTTCTGTCCTCTCACTTGAACCCAGTGCAGCAATATAATTCACTGCTTATAGTTAAGCATTTTTATCTTAATGTGGTTGATAAGCCCCATCCATCCTAACTGTCCTGATACATTTAGCAATAATTGTCTTTCTGTTGAAACTTTTCCTTCTTAGTCTCAGCCAAAGGCAGCTATTCTCAGACAAGTCTGACACATAGTTGAACTGCTCTTGCGTTATATAAGAAAGTGGGGGGAAAACACTACACTTTCCTTTTCTCTAAAAAAAAAAAAAGTGTCTAGCCTACTATATAGCAAAGAGAACTCTGATCAATATTCTGTAATAACCTAGATGGGAAAAGAATTTGAAAAAGAATAGGTACGTGAATCACTTTGCTGTACGCTGGAAACTAACACAACATGGTCAATCAACTACACCTCAACATAAAATAATAATTTTTTTAAGTGTCTGGAATTATTCATTCCTTTTTAACTCGATATTATAAGGTAGTAGCACACTTAACCACATTTAATTTTTTGACTTAGCTTTGTAAGTTCACTTAAAAAAATATTTGAAATATATGCTAAGAGGTTCAATAAATCTCATTTTTCATGATATTCAAGAGATTTTCCTTTGGTTCCCCAGTCGATGTCAGTACTCCTCAATGAGGAAGGAAAAATCAATTCAATTATCAAAGTACGGTTAATTGCTTTCAAGATTAGGGCGATTTAAAGAGCAGCAAACTACTTTATCTATACTCAGCAGTTTTGGCAAAGGATATTCTCCTAAGCACACTAGAAAGAGAAGTTTAAAATTCCGTCCGTTCACACATTACATTCTTCTCAACTTTCCCCTGTGTTTGCCATTAATAGAACTAATGACAGGAGCCCCAGCACAAAGAACCACAACACAGGGGTAATATTTTCAACTAATATTACCTGTTTCGTCTCTCAAAAGACTGATATTTTTAGGCCTTGGTGCTTGGCGCTCCAGTTCTTTGAATAACCAAAATAGTTTCTTGAACACACATAGAATAGAGAAAAAAAGTCTTTTATGCTAAGGATTCTCCCACCTCATCTATTCACTGATGGCTAAAATTCTTTTACCAGCATCACTTGCAGTTAGTTCCATTTTTGCAGCTTGTATCATGCTGGAAGATCGTTCTAGAAGCTATTAATATGATGATGAATAAGATATGCACCTGCTCTTAGGGAGCTTACTGTCTAGAGGGAAATCAAGACAAAGGCACACATTGTTTCATTCCCAGGCATGAAAGGCAGTTAAGCCCCAGGGAAGCTACCCTAGGGAAGTTCCCAGGAGCTGCTGCCTGTTCAGAGGGGTGGAAGATGGCAGAAGTAGCCAGGAGAAAAGAACCCATATCCTGGGTGGAGGTCGCCATGTGAGCAAAGACAAAGAGACATGGACACGCCTGGCGAGTGCAGGAAACCCCCCCCCCCATGTGGTATTATTACAACATGAACAACAAGTCAGAGAGAGGCAGGAGATGAAGCAAGGGGAGGCTCTTATACTAAATATCAGAGCTGATCCTGCCGGCAATGAAGGACCACTGGAAGGTTCTAAATGGGAATATGACATGGCAAACGTATGTAGAAAGTGTTTTCAATTTTAATGTCTTTTTATGATTAAAAACATAATGTATGCATCACAGAAAATTTTGAATTTGCAAAAAATTATACAAAAGAAGACAATGTGTAATCTTACCAACCAGAGACAGCCAGCACTAACATTGTGCTGTTTTTCCTAACATTTTCGTATGTATACATATATATTCTATGTACATGTATATGTAAATCAGTGATGTGAGATGTATATATTCTTTTTTTATTAGAGTATAGTTGCTTTACACTGTGGTGTTAGTGTCTGCCGTGCAACGAAATGAATCAGCTATAAGTATACAGATATCCCCTCCCTCTTGGACCTCCCTCCCCCCTCCCCCACCCCACCCACCTAGGTGGTCACAAAGCACCGAGCTGATCTCCCTGTGCTGTACAGCAGGTTCCCGCTAGCTATCTATTTTACACATGGGAGACGTATATATTCTTTTTTTTTTTTAACATCTTTATTGGAGTATAACTGCTTTACAATGGTGTGTTAGCTTCTGCTTTATAACAAAGTGAATCAGTTATATGTATATACATATGTTCCCATATCTCTTTCCTCTTGCGTCTCCCTCCCTCCCACCCTCCCTATCCCACCCCTCTAGGTGGACACAGAACACCGAGCCGATCTCCCTGTGCCATGCGGCTGCTTCCCACTAGCTATCTATTTTACATTTGGTAGTGTATATATGAGAGACGTATATATTCTTAACAGGTGATCTGTGGAAGAGAGAGAGCAGCCTTATGGAAAAGATGCTTTGGCAAGCCCACTGAATGGTCGAAGTGTGCCTTGGGCACTCCCCCTGTGGAAGAAAGAAGGAGAGATTTACTGGAAATATATACTGGATTTACTGGAAAGGAGAAACAGGAAGGAGCAGCAGAGCTCTACAAGGGGAGAGAGCATCAAAAAGAGGAAAACTCGGGCTTCCCTGGTGGCGCAGCGGTTGAGAGTCCGCCTGCCGATGCGGGGGGCGCGGGTTCGTGCCCCGGTCCGGGAAGATCCCACGTGCCGCGGAGCGGGTGGGCCCGTGAGCCTTGGCCGCTGCGCCTGCGCGTCCGGAGCCTGTGCTCCGCAACGGGAGAGGCCACAGCAGTGAGAGGCCCGCGTGCCGCAAAAAAAAAAAAAAAAAAGAGGAAAACTCCTATTCCGATGCATGGTATTTAACTGGGATTTATTAGGTTGTTTGCTGTGTGATGTAAATCTACTCCCCCTCTCCTTTAAATTTCTTAAATCAATTCTTTTATTGTTCATTCATTCATATTTTTGTACCAGTAAAGTTCTGGGGACACTGTAAAAAATAAGAACGAGGTACTATTAGACATCTGAGAAATATATCTGTATACAAGAAGAAATACATATTGATTTATCTCATTTGTGGCAGGATACACTGTGAGTAGAGAAAGATGTATCTCTTTCTCATTTATGGATGGAGAACACCTTATTTTTCTAAAACACATATTTGGATAGACTTGTTTCTAATTATTGTCAAATACTTGAGATGAGAAATTTGTCTTTTTAGTCCCCTATCCCACCACTTCATGAACCTCCAGTTTTTGTTGATGTAATCTGGAATTTAGATCTAAATAACTTTGTTTCTAAAATTTTAATTTTTTCCTTTTCCCTAAATAAAACAAGGCAAAAATCTGTGGTGTTCTTTGATTTATAAGGCAACTGAGACCTAAATAATTTTGTTTTATTTTGTTTTTGTGGTACGCGGGCCTCTCACTGCTGTGGCCTCTCCCCTCCGCGGAGCACACGCTCAGCGGCCACGGCTCACGGGCCCAGCCGCTCCGCGGCACGTGGGATCTTCCCGGGCCGGGGCACGAACCCACGTCCCCTGCATCGGCAGGCGGGCTCTCAACCACTGCGCCACCAGGGAAGCCCCCTAAATAATTTTTAATAGAGGATATTATATATTTTGTTACTATTTATACTATATATATATTTGTTACTATATATTTGATACTATATATTTGTTACTATTATGGTCTACTTTATACAAATGAGAAAGCTGTGACAGAGAAATTACGTTAACTCACCTAAAATCCCACAGTATCAAGTGGCAGCTGGGACTTGAACCCAGGCATTATCACGCCAAAGTCTACTTACTTCATCGTTCACCTATGCTGTGGGATATAACTTAGGAACTCTTCCACACCGGGGATGGCTTTTACTGTGACCGTCATTCTAAGCAGTAAGAATTGACGTAATCAATTAACATGAGAACTGAAGGTTTTCCTTGAATTTGTCAATTAGGAAGTCTTGGAATGACAGCTATTTTCAGAGGAGCCACAGAGATGGGAACCAGCTTAGAGTAGGTTTTAGAGTGGAAAAAAGAGACACAACTACTAACTAGAGTGTGCTATAGTTATAGGCTCAAGGAGGTATGTTTAGATATAGAAATTTGTCTAAATGTATCTACCTATGTGAATATATATGTATGTACGTATATGAGTATGTAAGCATATGACATACAGACAGCACCTTTCCTGTAGGCAGACTGCGACCAAAAACGTTATACATATACAAAGGGAGGGAGCCAAGCATGTTCACAAGTTGAAAGCATCATCAGAAAGAGAAACAGAAATGTAAATAACTGAGGAGCTAAGCCTCAGGGAAATCAGGAAGTAGTGGCATCAAAAGCATAAACGGAGAAGCTGGCCTTGAATAAAAAGGACTCCTCTTCCTCTGAGCCTGGAAAGAGGTGGCACAGGAGAGCACACGTGTGTCTACAGCAGAGGATGACCGGAACCTCTAGCACCACTCTTGCCTGGTGCCACGTTTGTCTGTTGAGAGTTGAGAGGTTCTCTGAGGGCTTCATGGGAGTGGTGAACACTTAGATGCTCTGAGGAGAGTGGGAGATGCTATGACGTAGAATAAGGAAAAGACAACCAAGTCACGCTGCGGGCTTAGTTGAGACTGGAGACCAGCTATCTGAAGGGAATTTTTTTTCAGTGGAGAGCTGACATTATCATCCTGATCGTTAAATATTATTACGTGGGAGGCTTGGAACTGAGTGCTCTTTAGGCAATATTAGATGGAAGTTATGACCTCCATTTGAAAGATTCAGGAAACTGAGGCATAGGGAGTGTAAAATAAAAACATACCCACGTCCACAGCTATTAAGAAGTAAAAACGTGAACCATGGACTTACTATTCCCCTTGGTACCTGAAGGAGGCTGAAAGTCAAAACTTCTTGAATTCAGCATAAATTATAGTTCACTGGATCTATCAGAGGAAAATGTTTCTGGAAACTTCAGCTGAAAACAAGACAATGTGGCGTGCTGTAATAGAGAACCTCCCAAGTCTTTTCTAACAAGAGCTTCAGTATGAAATTGTGTCTAAGTGATTAAGTCCCACACGATAGCTGTTTACGCACTTGTTTACACGAGGACCACATAGGTATGTGTTCCAAGAACCTACCCATCCTGCCCTCAGGGTACCTTCCTTGAAGGTACCTCATTGAATGCCAGTGTTCTGCTCCTCACTGTGTCTTAGCCAAAGTGCTGAGGAGCCATCATCAGCTAAGGGCCCAATTTAAGAGGACAAATCAATGTCATGTTGGGAACCGATTTTTGCTCTTTCATTTGGGTTATTTGGCCACATGGACTTTGCTGGTTTGCATATAGTTTTCCTCAGCTCATGGATGATAGAGAGAGTATCCTATGATTATATCCATGGGAACTGCTAAGTAATAAGTAATTTGTATATGCTTAAGGAATAAATCAACAAGCCATCACTGGGTTTTATCTGCATCAAATGTGGTTGCACGGGTGACTGTTAGAATAAATTCATGACTACTCTAAGTTAAACAGGATATTTTACAATGCAATATAGTGTATAAAGTAGTTTCAAATTTAATGTTGATGACACAGTACCAAGTTGAGGCTCTAATACGCTTGCAGTATAGAAGAGTTACTTCTTTATCCTAACATTTGAGGTCCTCCAGGACTTGAGCTCAAACTCTCTTTCTTACAATGTTTCTCTATATTTCCCTTAAAATACCCATCACTCCAAACAGCAATTATGCACTGGTCCTTTTTTAAACCCCTCCTTGTCCGTGTTCTTTCCACAACCTGGATTGACCTTCCTCTCTGTATCTGCAACTTAAAATCTTCCCAACCTCCAAAGATCAGTTCCCACCTCCTTGAAGATTTCTAACATTGCTGGGGTTGGAAGAAATCTCTCACTTTTCTATAGTCACCTAACCTCTAACCATTTCCACTTAGAAATCTCACTGTACTTAGAAATCTCATTGCAATGTGGACAAAGCATGGGCCAATATTTGAAATTTGGGCTCAATAATTGGCTAATTTTGTGAGCTTAGAACATTTAGGGAGTTCCCTAGCAGTCCAGTAGTTAGGACTCGGTGCTTTCACTGCCGTGGCCGGGGTTCAATCCCTGGTCCAGGAACTAAGATCCCACAAGCCGTGCAGTGCGGCCAAAAAAAGAAAAAGAAAGAAAATTTACTTCGACACTCTGAACCTTATAATCTTCATCTGTGAAGTGGAGAATAATAATAGTTATCTCCCATCATTGCAGTGAACACTACAATATTGAATATCTGTAAAATGCTCTTTCCCTTCCTTCTTGTAATTGCTTGTGTTTGGGTAAGTTTCTAGTCTACTAGACTCAAATTCTTTGAAGGCAGAAGTACTCTTTGGTGAATCTTTACAATACTCCAAACATACAATACTCAATAAAAATAAAATAAATGTGTTATCTGTCTGTATCCTTTTCATGTAAATAGATACTGTGAAGGTCATTAGAAATTTTTTGGCCTTTAGTTATGTTAGCTATTATCTTCTATGATCTTCATCATCGTTTATTTTTTATCAAAGTCCCTCTAAATAAAAAAAAAATGCTAGACTGTGTTTAGTTAGTCATTAACTCTGGATTAGTAGTGTTTTTATTTATGAGATTTTTATTGTGTACATCCTCCAATGCTCATACAATTTACAGCGAGCTTCTTTGCTTGTAAGCAGTGGAAAATAATTCTGCTCAATAAAAAGATATATGTTGGGATGTTTCCTTATAGTTTTCAGAATTAGAGGAAGAACTGAAAAATCAGGACAGGAGTCTCAGTGACCAGAAAGCCTGGACCGTCTCCGACAGACATTGCTACTGGATAACCATCTCCAGCCTCCTTCCAAGAACAAATGTCTTTGTTCAAGATTTTTTTTCTTTTCCTGGGCAAAAGAATCTATTTGGCTTTGATTGGATCTTGCATGCACACAGAGGAGCAGGGGCTTATGACTGGCAGCCCATTCTGAACCAAATACTAGGAAAGCCAAAGGGCAGGTAAAAGGAATATACATTCCTTACAAAATGGAAAACAGGAAACAACTCACCATTATGTGATGCTCTGTTTTTGTGAGTTTTTCTGGACTCTGTCTTTTAAAATTATCTCCCAGTTTATGAGAACAAAAATCTGAGGAATCGTAAACTACAAATATGGATTTTGTTCTGACTAATAAATAATAATTTCATTAAATGTTATTTAACTAAAGAAACGATACCCTAAAGCTCAAAAGCATTCCACACAGGTTATTCAACAGAGATGATCATGCACAATTAACCTTATAAATACATTACTGTTTTTCTGTGCACTTGACAATTAGATTTTTATTGGTTATTATCTCTGGCACAAGGTTTTGAGGCAAGGTCTATTCAGTGATAGGCAAATACTAATTTGAATAACTTCCTGTAAGGCTCATTTATTCATTCATTTATTCACCAAAAGCTTGTCTTGAGCACTGGGCTGGAGCTGAGGATGCAAACGTGATCAAAGCAGACATAAATCCTATGCTCACAGAGCTTACAGACCAATGATGAAAAGAAAACACTCATAACCACACAGGTAACTATATGGCTGCAGATAAGGATAAATTCTATGAAGAAAAAGTAAAGTTCCTATGAGGAATATGCATGGAAAGTCTACTTACTACTGAGTAATCAGAGAAGGTGTTTCTGACTAAGTGGGTGATTATGATCATGAAGGTGGGGATAAAGATATGGATTCACGATACATTCTGGGAGATAGAATCCACAGGACTTCAAACGACTTGATGGAGAAAGGAGGATGCTCAGAATTCTGGCACGAGAAACTGGGTAAATGGTGGTGTCATTAGCTGAGCTGTGATACTGTGAGAGCTGTGATATTGTGATAGCTGGGATATTGCTACTGGAGTAGCAATAAATCCTGAAGGAACTGTCCAGCATTACAGTTGTTAGATTTGAGATGCTATATGATATTCAAGTGGAGGTGTCATGCAAGCTGTAAGATATATAGGTCTTAGCATAAAAGAGTCTGAAATGAAGAGATAAATTTGGATGTTGTTATTTATAGGCATTAATTGAAGTTAGGGAGAAGGGTAAAATTGCTGGAAAAAAACAGTGTGAAAGGAGATGAAGCAGGGACTCAGGACTGAGCCCTGGGAAATTCCAACTGAAGTACTGAATAAAGGAGGAGAAACTCAAAGAAGGGATTGAGAAAGACTGTCAAAGACATATGTAGACAGAAGAATGTTAAATACACAAGATAAGAAAATAAGAAACACCATGAAAGATGAATATAAAATATTATGAAAATTTAGAGGAGAGAGATGATGTCCATCTTGGAACTAACTGAATCCTGTCCAGGAAAAGGCTAAAAAGAGTAGCTGCATTCTAAAACAATTATTTCTTTCCAGCCTTTTCTGGATAGGAACCAGCTCCACTAAAATATAAACATATAGTAACTCAGTTTTCAGAACGTATCCATGGCATTGAAAATCTTGGAAAACCAGAGGGTGAGATGATGCCTCTGGATGAGAAAGGACCAGAACTTGGTTATGGAAAGCAAATTGGCTTGGGAGGCAACTGGCAAAGTTATGCAATTTTGGTAAAAAGATGTCTCTACATTGGACTTGGACAATGCCTTTTCTCATCTCTTTTGGGCAGAGAAAATAATGTGCCATTATTTTGTCTTAAAATTCAATGGCTCTCAAAAGGCCATGAATCCTAGAAAAAGGGAAGATGGTTTCCCTTATTCATGGCATGGACATCACAGCAGCGATGGAACTGGAGATGAAGCAAATTGATGGCTGATTAGCTCTGGGAGACAAAAGAAGAGCAAGTAACATGACCAACCTGGGTTTGCCAGGAGCTTTTGCCTTTTCAGCACAAATAGTCCTGCTCCTGGGTAATCTTTCACTCCTGGACAAACCAGGATGGCTGGTCATCCGTAGGAGGCAGAGCTGGCCCTAAGACTTCAATTCTGGGTAGCTCAAAGAATTATTGTGTCTTTAACAAAAATAGGATGCATTATGAAGAAAGTGGACTGGAGAAGAAAGAGAACCAGTTAGAGCTCTACGGGTGTTGAATGTGAGTTCCTGTGGGGCAGCTACCATGGCACCCAAGCTCACAACAGACAAACAGTACAGAGCTAGAGTTGCAGGTGGGAGGTCAGTCACCTGGATGGTGGCTGAAGTTCTGCATTCAGTAAATTCGCCAAGGGAGAGAGTTTAGGGAGAACTGTAATAAGGAAAGCAATGGGTTCTTAAATGGCCCCATTTAGGAGATGAAGAGAGGAAGGAATAGGAACCAGAGAGGGAGACCAAGAAGGAGAGGACAGCAGAGCAGAAGATAAGGCTGAGGGGAAAAGAGAAGAAAGAAGGATCGCACAGCCAACTCCTCTTCATTGTTCCAAGATTAAAAACAAGAATTCAAAAATAGATTACAAAATAAGAAACAGCCTTTGGATTTAGTGACTAAGGTGTTATTAATGGCCTTGGCAGAGAAATTTTAGTGACTTAGTATAATAGAGAAGAACAAATCTGACTCCATATTGGATCTGTTTCTTTTACTTTAACCTTTGTATTCTATTGCTTCTGTTACAAGTTAATCACTAAAGGGATGCTCCCTACAGCTTAAAGTATACAGTAATGGCCCATCTCCAGGAACCCCACCTCCCAGGCCTGAGTGTTAAACTAAATTACCTTTGTTCAGCTCACACGAAATATCTTGACCCAGCTCACCTGTGAATAGCTGCAGGAAAGAAGAAATTAACACATCCCCTCCAGAGTCTGGCCAAAACCAAGAAATATTTGTAACAACTTATGGCCTTTTTACTTTACCTTCTCACCTCCCTACTCTTTGTTCTATAAAAGAAACTAACTAAGAAGATGGTTCTTTGGGACACTGGTCCACCATCTTCTCTGTCAGCTGGCTTTCCAAATAAAGTCACCATTCCTTGCCCCGACAACTCGTCTCTCAATTTATTGGCCTGTCTTGAGGTAAGCAGTAGGAGCTTGGACTTGGTAACATTACTGTGGGCTGAAGCTATATATCAGGAGAGTCCAGAGTAAACAGGCAGGAGCAAAGAGGAAGCCTGAATACAGACTCTCAAGGAGCTTGGTGGTGGAGAAAAGAAGGATGATAAGCTAGTAATTTACTATGTTAACATTGTGTTAACTTTTAAAACACTAGTGGACCACTTATTATAAGCCACCTTTGTGAGAAAAAGCACAATATAAAGTTATGAAATATATGACAGTAACCATGAGGGGACTTTTGATGAGTCACTAGCTCCACCACAAACCTACCTTCCCTTTGGTCTGTGAAAGCACATGGTTCATCTCAGACAATTTCTAAAGTTTCTTCCAGCTCCACTGGACCTCTTTTGTAGAGTTCAAGGCTGTGAATCAAATAACCATTCTTCCATTTTGTGATGCAAAATTGTGGGTTTTGGAACTCCAGGTGGCTTTCCCCAGTTATCTAAAGCAGCACTGGTCAATGGCACTTACTATGATGGGAAAGTTCGATCTCCTTGCTGTGTCCAAAGCAGTAACCACCAGCCATACGTGGCTACTGAGCATTTGAGATGTGTCTGGTGTGACTGATGAAATGAATTTTAAATTTTATTTAATTTTAATTAATTTAAATTTAAGGAGTCACATACGGCTAGAGGCTACTGTATGGATGGTGCAGCTCTAAAGGATTATAATGAAATTCTCAAAAAGTTTCAAGCCCAAACTAATTCAAAACCGTATACCATGTGCTATATTTTGTTGGTAGTATGACCCTGAAACAGACAAGCCCTTGAGTGCATTAGCTGCCACAACATTCTACCAAATACAGGATGAAAGAAAGCTGCGTTAGCCGCTGCTGTAACTGTCCTGGCAGAGGATGAGCTTCACCACTGAAGAAAAAAGGTTAGCCTCATTTTCTAGTCCTGCCAAAAGTAGCTCTGAATGTGTTAGGAGATGCCAGCTGGGTGGGAGAGGGACTTAGAAAGATGCTGCTAAGAGATCACTACCTACAATATCTTATAAGAGCACTTCACGAGAAAGATAACAAAGTCGATGAGACCAAATCCTCACAAGCAACACATAGAAAATGGAAGAAGTGAACTAGGGAAAGGGGGAAACAGTGTTAAAGGCACCTAAAGAATGACTCGAAATTTTTGCCTTCTCACAATGTTTCTAGAGAAAATTTTCAGCATGGGGATGACTAGTTTTTCAATGTGTGGATTTTCTCCCCTAAATTACAACTTGCACTAAATGCTTTACAGTTAACACAGATAAAGTAAATATATTTGGAAATGTTGTTCGACCTTTTGAATAGCAAACTAAAGCCTCTCCCAAGAAGTGAGTCAACATTTTCATCCTTACATATAGCTCAATTTGTACAATTTTCAAGTAGATGTTAAAATTCAGAAATACATTGTAATCCCTATTCGAACTGCAGAGCTTTTAGATTCATACATCCTCTGAAGTTAGTTTTTTTAATTTTTATTTTATATTTATTTTATATTACAGTTGATTAACAATGATGTGTTAATTACAAGTGTACAACAAAATGATTCAGTTATACCCATACAAGTATCCATTCCTTTTCAAATTCTTTCCCCATTTAGGTTATTACAGAATATTGAGCCGAGTTCCCCATGCTATACAGTAGGTCCTTGTTGCTTATCTATTTTATATATAGTAGTGTGTACGTATCAATCCCAAACTCCCAGTCTATCCCTCCCCGCCTCCCACCCTTTCCCCCGGTAACCATAAGTTCGTTCTCGAAGTCTGTGGGTCTGTTTCTGTTTTGTAAATAAGTTCATTTGTTTCATTTTTTTAGATTCAGCATATAAGCGATATCATATGATATTTGTCTTTCTCTGTCTGACTTAGCCTGAAGTTAGTTTAGGTACTTTGAGAAAGTTGTTTTGCATTCTGGGCCCCATGTAGACCTTTAGTCAAAACGGAGATACTCAAAGGATCTGAGAGAGATGCAAATCTGTTGTGTAATGTTCTTAAAATTAAAATGCCCCTATGCAACATTGTCAGTTGAAGGATACATCATACACAATAGGCATTTAAAACACAGATTGGGTGGGAGATGCATTCTATTGAAAACCTTAATTTCTCAATTCATACAAAAACCAGATTTGGTGAAAACCTCAGCAGTCCTAGTGATAAACAGTCAGTCAGGGAAGGGAGACATCTACTGGTGGATAAAATTTTTTAATTAAAATATTATTTATAGATAAGCATGTCTATAAATATATATGGGTATGTCCATAAATATAGATGTAAAAAACTATAAATATATGCAAATTCTACATATGTAGTATTTGTATATAATAGTATATTTATGCATGTATATATACTCACACACACACACACACCCTAATCACATAAAATAAGTATTCGACCAAAGGCATTTTGTACATACTAAAAAGGACACAGTTAAAATCTGCTTTCTTAATACAGAGATCATGACCTGAAATACTAGGATACAAAGGAAAGATACAGGCAAGCACAACTAACTAACGTGACATACAGAAAATACAACTCAGACACCTCTGTTGATCACTAAGTTAATTGTAGTTTGTTTCTCCCTAAAGCTTTCAGTATTATTTCAACTTGGTAAATTTTGATTTTTAATGTGCTTTATTTTACTCCAACAGAGTCATTACACCTGATTATTATTTTTTATTTACTTCTGACAGCATTTTTGGTCATTAATAAATTTCATTTTGGTCTCAATCTAAAGATTATCCTGAATTTTGATGTATTTAATTTGAAACCAACGAGGCTCAATCGTGTTGTTTTTCTAGGACTGTGTCAAAGGACATCACTGTGCCTGCATAGACCCATACAGTATCATTATCTGCTACTTGATGATCAGAGAAGCAGGAGATGGAATCTCTTCTCAACACACCAAGCCCCCTACCTTCTTGCTCTTTCTCTTTCTTTTCTAAAATGAGAAGAACAAAAAAAAAAAAAAAAAAAAAAAAAAAAAAATCCTTTCCCCAATCAGCAGTAATCTCTCCAAAGGTCTTTTAATTTCAAAAGTCATAAGTGTTAATTAGCTATTATTAAGTGCCCTCTGTATAAATTAACATGATTGATGAAAAAATTAAGGCTAATGAAAAATGTAGCAATGCATGTATTTTTAAGTGACTGTATTAAAAGATGGCGGTCCCTCTGGACAGAAACTAAGGCCCTCTCTTCTGTATCCTGACTTGATTATTATCTCTTGCTATCTTTCCTCCCACTAATTTTTTTTTTTTGGCAATAGGAAAAAATGCTGAATCGTTGACTTTAATTCAGTTATTTTACAGTTTTTATTGTTTAAACTTGGGACACCAAATTGCACACCTTACTTAATGCAGTCCCGTGAGGTAAAACTGTCCCTAGTTTTCAACCCTCCAAATGGAAGTAAAATGTCCTCTCTGTTTAGAAGAGAGCAAGTACGCCTCTCCAGAGTAGGTGGGAGGCGGCGGAGGCGAGCAGCTGGAGCTGGACTTCAGGGCTCACGTGTCATCAGCCTCCCTCCGTTCATTTCCTTACCTCACTCTTCGGAGTATTTGGGACATAGTTCAAAATTAACAAAAGTTTTCCACAAAAATTAAAATGGAACCTACAAACCTGTATCTTCAACTGAGAGTTAAATAATGTAAATTCTACATTGAAGATTACTAGAATTTTTTTTAACTAAAGATATGTAGAATTGTCACAATAAAAACAGTTCTATAATCAAAGATTTGTGGCATCTGAAGACTACACTGTGATTTAATTCAAAGCAGATATTGGAAAGAATATTCAAGATAAAAGGTGCTCAAAAGTCATAAAATTACCGAAAAATGCAGATACATATTCCGTCATTTAAAACTATAAACCGATTTTTTTCCAATCAGGCAAGAAATAAAGTTTCATTTTCTTCTACTGGTTAATGGAAAGGAAGGCATGATGTGTACTCATAATTTTTTTTAATCACACTTAATATCCAGGATCAAATCTTACCCTGAGAAGATAAAAATTCCTGTATTTTCGTCCTTAATAAAAATAGAAAAGTGACTGTTTCATGTTCATTTCCTAAAAGATTGCAGCCTTTTGCAAATTTGCCAACCTTTGTAAAGGCATGAAAATAAATTTCAGATCGGCACTTCTAAACTTCCTGAAGGCTTTCTAAACATCTTCAGGATGATCAAAAGTGGTATATTGTCATATGTAGGCAATAAGCCAGTTAGCTTGCCTGTCTGCCTGTGTTAATGGTTTGGGCAGGCGTGTTTTTATCTTTTTTATCAATCTCCCTCCCTGCCTCCCAAATCAATGTCTCTCTCTTATGAATATTTAAGAAGCCAGTGATGGTGAACCCTTGCCATGCTATACACCACCTGCCATCTGATCTGTGGGGCGATGTTCACTTTGACAAGGTGAGGTTCAGGATATTGTGACCCCCATCTTCTTACCCTGTCCCATTGCGTTTGTATGCTCTCCTGAAGTTCCGTGCTTTCTGCAAATGGTCATTTCTTGTTCAGAGTATCCTGACGTGCATCCAGGGGGACGGCAGCCCTTGCTCTTCCTGTGGCTGCGTTAATTAGCTCGCTGCCTTTTCAGTGGGAGAATCTTCTACAGCTGAGAACAGCAGTGCATTTATGAGATGTATTAGCATATCACTTATAGGGACAAAAGGAAGAGAGAAAGCTAAGTGGCGGCGGGGTGGGGTGGGGACAGAGCTGAATTCAAAGTCATGTTCACAGTTATTGACTGGGCTAGTCACACCTGAAGATGCACAGGACACTCAGTGCTAGAAGGATTTGGTGGCTTGTGCCGGCCTCTTTGGCCTCACGAGGAAGAAAGAGGGAGCCCCTATTTAAATGAGGAAGCTGTTAAAAACAATTTTAATTTAACAAGGAGACTTGGAAAAACAAAGTAATTTAGCACTATTTCTGGTTTTATATGATTTATAATGTCTGTAGATCTGCAATTATGGATTATTATGAAGGCAGATAGAGCAAGATTGATGTAGAATGCACTAAATGTCTTCCTCACCCACACAAATCCCCTTTAAAATGGAACGTCCAAAAGGTCTTTTATGGAAAGACTTAGTGAAGGACATGTTCCGTCTTTAAAAAGACTAGATTGGCTATAGAGTGACTTGGCATATTCAAATCTGAAAAACGCTTCTTGGTGCTTTTAAGTATTTTCATTAACACTTTCCCCCAAAGGGAGTCATAATTAAGCGATCAGTGAGTCACTCTGATGCTACCAGGAAAAAGGGAAAGAAAACCTTCCCAGGCAGAAAGATACATTTATGCTAAATTTCAATTAAGTATAATTAAACATGAAACTTAGGGAAAAAAAACTCAGATGTTTTTCAAATATTACATTCTGGTAAATTATGGTGGAGAAAGAACAGGTCATGGAAATCCCATTTAAGCAAAGACAAGTATTTGTCTCGTAGCCGAGTTAGCTAGGGTCCAGATCCAAAGCAGAAATGATGCTTTCTTTTAAAGTTCATATTGTTAACTATGGTCTACTTAAATAAGGAGTTAGTTAGGTCTAGTACTCTTCAGTGAATTTGCTAAAGGAGGCAAAATTTGGGGAAACAAACTTCACGTGCCTTCCTGTTTTTTCTTTCCACACACATATACCTTCTCTCTGGTCAGCCCAAGGCATCCATCTGCTGGGGTGGGGTGTCAGGTAGATGTGATGGGATGGCTGCAGACAAAAGTGTCTCTGCGTGTGGTCCCTGGACCAGAAGCATCAGCAACCAGGAAACCCCTCATTAGAAATGAAATTCTCAGACCCCTCCCCAGCCCCACAGAATCAGAAATTCCGAGGGTGAATTCCAGCAGTGTGTGTGTTTAAATCAGCAATCCAGGTGATTACGATGTGTGTTCAAGCTTAACTACAGCTGTAAGAGAATCAAAAAGGAAGAGTACACATAAAATCATTATTTCATTTCAGACATCAAAAGTAGAATTATGCAATAGGAAAATAAGCCTGAGGGGCTAGCATGATTGAGGAAATAGTCGTTTCGGCAGCATCTGTAAGACCAGGGGTCAGGCTGAGTCCGTGGGGAAGGTTCCAGGCCCCAGTCCCAACTTTAGACCATACTTTAAAGGTACAGCACGTCACACACACGCACACGCACACGCACACAAGCAGATATACTGGTTTAATAAGGAATAAAAATAAAATATTCTGAATTAAATCACATAATCGTTAAGAATAACAGGCACAACAAGCAAATCTTATTTCCTATGGAATACAGAAATGAAAAACTAGAACGTGAGAATGTTCCTACTTCTTCCAAGGACACATTCCCAGGGTCAAAAAAGGCCGTGTGCCTGCCTGGACAGTCCTGTGGGGTGAGAACACACGTGTACCTCCATCGTTTGGGACAGAGGGCTCAGGGCTGGATGGCAGGACCATAACCCCAGACACCTGCTTTCAGGACCAACACGGTTCGGGTCCCACGGAGACACCGTTCATGTTCTAAGTCCTCATAGCGCAAGGACCGCTTCCCAGTGCTGTGAAGGTGGGAGGTGGTCCGCTGCTGGTGATACAGATGAACATGGCTTCCAAGTGGAGATATTTTGAGCAGGGGAAGCACTTAGTGTATCAAATCCTCTTCTCAGCAAGAAATACGCTAGAATTCTTGTGTGATGCGGTGTCATTTCCTAGCAGTGCTAAGTGTCCATTTTCTCACTTTTCAAGTGCCAATCCATGATCCCAGAGCACTTGAAACCAAATTCAGCACTAACAGCAGGTGTGTTTGGCTAGAGGGAGAAAGGGCTGCAGCTGCATCACAGCAACATTGCTCCTTGGAACAACCATAGCGCATGGACAATGTTTTCTGGATACACCCAAGGGGGAGAAATGTTGGTGAAACATGTGCTGATGTGCTTTTTTTAATTGAAGTACAGTTGATTTACAATGCTGTGTTAGTTTCAGGTGTACAGCAAAGTGATTCCATTATACAAACATGTATATCTATTTTTTTTTCAGATTCTCTTCCCGTATAGGTTATTACAAGATATTGAGTAGAGTTTCCTGTGCTATACAGTTGGTCCTTGTTGTTTATTTTATATATAGCAGTGTGCATATGTTAATCCCACACTCCTAATTTACCCCTCCCCTTTCCACTTCAGTAACCATAAGTTTGTTTTTGAAATCTGTGAGTCTATTACTATTTTGTAAGTAAGTTCATTTGTATCATTTTTTTAGATTTCACATATAAGTGATATCATATGATATTTGTCTCTGTCTGGCTTACTTCACTTGGTATGATAAACTCTAGGTCCACCCATGTTGCTGCAAACGGCATCATTTCATTCTTTTTCATGGCTGAGTAATATTCCATTGTATATATGTACCACATCTTCTTTATCCATTCATCTGTTGATGGACACTTAGGTTGCTTCCAAGTCTTGGCTATTGTAAATAGTGTTGCAATGAACATTGGGGTGCATGTGTCTTTTCGAATTATAGGTTTGTCCAGATATATGTCCAGGAGTAGAATTGCTGGATCACATGGTAACTCTATTTTTAGTTTTTAAAGGAACCCCCATACTGTTCTCCATAGTGGCTGCACTGACTTACATTCCCACCAACAGTGTAGGAGGGTTCCTTTTCTCCCCACCCTCTCCAGCATTTATTGTTTGTAGACTTTTTGATGATGGCCAATCTGACCAGCAACATGTGCTAATGTTGATCTTAGAAGCACTTCAGTATACACACTTCTAAACAAAACAACACAAGATGCTCAAGAAATGTTCAAATGAAGAGTGAACTGTGATCTTGTAGGAAAACAAAATTAATTTTGAATTTGCACTGTCCACAGTATGTGGTTTGAAATATGCCTTGCTATAAATGTTAGCAAAACAGCAACAACAACCTCAACATAATTAACTTTGGTTATTTCACCTTTAAAAAAATTTAAATTACTTTTTAAAATTTTAGAAAAACATGGTATGCCTGAATTGAAAGAAACTGCCCATGAAATGTGCAAAAATGTGACATTTCTATAAAAAATAAGAAAATGAGAATAAGGAAGCAAGATTGTTGGCTTGATTGTGAATTAAATTTATTCAGAAATAATCTCCAAACTACTTCTACCGAGTTTATTTTCTGGCCATTATAGATCAAGGTATAGTCTCCACGAAAGAAAGAGTTGAATATATTGAGTAGAATACAGTTAATTTTATTTAAAAAAATACATTCATGAATTGAAAACTTGAAATTAGAAAAATGTAAGATAAACCGTATGGATCTAAAGAAATGATGATAATCATTAGTAATGTAAGTAATAATATTTATATGATGAAATTTAATAATTTATAATAATTTCTTTAGTAACAGTTTTAATCACACACTTCATTACAATGTTTGAACATATGTAAAATTCATGGATTCATTCCAAATCAAATATTGCTTTAAGATTTTTATTGACATTCTGGTTGCTACTCCCTCAGCAGGGCAAGTGTTCTCTAAACTGAAACAAAGGGAAAATATATTGAAATTATAATGATTCAGGAAAGGTTGTCTCATTTGGCATTGCTATAAATGGAACCAAGTTATGAAGATCTTGATCATGACATTATTAGGGATTCAGCTGAAATGAAATCAAGAAAAATAAATTTATGAAATGAATATGTAATAATATATTGAATTATGTATTTTTTATTAGTCATCCAACTATCACCAACCCATCAAGAGAACACTCAGACGTGTGTACAATAAATAAATTTGTCTTCAATATTTTGCCAATGTTCAGACATATAAAAGCCATAGCTTTGGGGCTTCCCTGGTGGCGCAGTGGTTGCGAGTCCGCCTGCCGATGCAGGGGACACGGGTCCGTGTCCCAGTCCGGAAAGATCCCACATGCCGAGGAGCGGCTGGGCCTGTGAGCCATGGCCGCTGAGCCTGCGCGTCCAGAGCCTGTGCTCCACAACGGGAGAGGCCACAACAGTGAGAGACCTGCGTACCGCAAAAAAAAAAAAAAAAAAGTGTGTTAACTTGATTTATATTTATATTATATTTATATTCATGTACCATGGTAGTCTTCTTATTACCATGGGTATATTTTCCTCTCTCGGGTGACCTGTGTGATCCTAAATTTAGATGACTCTAAAAGTTCTACAATGCTTAAGCAGCCCCCTCCTAAATTTTTACCCTGCATCGGGAACCCCATTAATGAATTTGTCAGTTGAGCAGGATAAACTGAAAGTTGATTAATTAGGCTAAAGAAATAAATCCTATGAGATTTCTTGCATCTTATTGTTTTGGACTAAAATATGCTACACCATCATCAGCACAGTAGGAGTTCTTAAAGACTGAAAGTCTTTTAAGCCCAACAGTAGGAAGTGAGGTAGCAGTGAATAAAAAGGGTGTGGGGAGGGAAGTTCTGAATCACAGCAGTTAAGTGGTACCCTTCTCTCCCAACTTAAAAAAAAGTATGTTGCAAAACAAATGTCTTTGCAATACAGTCTCCAATAGAACTTTAAGTCTAATTTGTTCATTCAAAGGGCTCCATATATAATAAGAAAATGTGCTGACACAATATCGATCCAATCTTTTTCTTTTCTTTCTTCCATTTGCAGCTCGGAAATGTTTAGAAATCTAGCTGGAGTAATAAGCAAACAAACAACTAAAAGCTTCATCTTCAATTTTAGTACTAAAAATTTAAACCCTGAACTTTAAACGCAAAAGAAATCAAAGTGAATAAAAACAGACCTTGTAGTCAGGCTCATTAATAAACAGTTAGTACATAATGAGGTAGGAATTGCATGAATTAAACCCCCAAGAAAGTCTAGAGTGTATTCTTTTCATTATAAAATGAGCCCTTAAAACAACAACATATGTGATCATTAAAATGGCTTCTTATATAAAAACAACATCCAAATGAGTTTCCGTATTTGCTTCTTTACAAACTTGAAACAGCAATGCTTTATAAATGATGGTGTGGGAAGAGCTTGCAACTTTGATGTAGCAATAAAGTTTATCTGGTTTTCTTCCAGACTTTTTTTAGAAAGACATGTTTTAACAAACTATAACTATATAGAGGAGCAAGATTTGAGGAAGAAAATTTGGAAGAACTAAGAAATGTGGGAATTGCATTGTGCTAATGGTACATATTAAAATCCTGAAGTGTGGAGAATCATAAGAGATCCTAATTAAGTCTTTGCCAGTTACAATTTCTCCAGAAGGGACAAACAATTGATGTGATTTTATAAAGAGCTTTTAAAAAAAAATAAAACTGTGAGTAAATAAAAAACAAAACTGCATCTGGAAAATGGAACAATGGAAGAAGGACCAAAACATGAAAATGCTGTCAAGAAAATCAATTAAAGCTGACAGAGAGATGTCAGTGGCAGAAAGAAAGACCAAGTCCATAACAAAGGGAATAACTATGTGGAAATAGGAAGAGAAGGAAAAAAATGATAGTCCATTAATGTTTCTAAAACATGCTTTATTGTTATAATGAAAGTATTATCTTCATTTTGCTTAAGCCTTTACTACTTTTAATAGATTTTTCTAAAAATATTATTATTAGCTAGAACGTAAAAGTTAGCATGGAGATGCTGAATACTGCTTTATTAAGCAAGACAATCATTGGCTGCACCTATTAGTACAACTAAAACAAGGTATTTTAAAGATGAACCATTACCACCTCCTTTGGTGCAGCTATTTATGACTTGGACCAGGATATATAATCAGTACCCTGCGTATCACTGCTAAACCTCCCATCAACCAATGCTGAGCTTGCTTACTTCACCTGCTCCGTGGCCCCAAACCATGAACAGGATGCAGGATTAGAGAGACTATGTACCACCTACTGTTCAGATGTCTAGAATGTAAGACATTTACTTGGCTGGACACTTAACTCGCCTACTTGCTGTGTCTGTGTCATGAACTGTCAGCAGGTTAGCATGCAAACTCTTCCAGGAGGCCCACATCTAAACTACCCTTTGTCAGTTACACCCAGAGTGAATAAGCTTGTCAAATCTTTTGCTAGGAGCAAGCAGGGTTTTAGAGGGAGAAGACAATCTGGGGACAAGGGACAGCCACCCAAGGGGACCAGAGAAAAGACATGGAAAGTGGCCGAAACAACAATGAAACCTCTTTGGACTTTGTGGTGGGCCATAAAATAGTTCAATGGCTCTTTAAATCTAGATCTCTAAGGGACTACAGCTTGCCAGGGCAGAAGCAGAAGCTAGACCCTCGCCAGACCGTGACCTCCTCATTGGAGCTAAATAGATTTCAAGGCCTCTCCCAAGAATGAGTTTTGCAGGAAAATCTCTAGTGGATTAACACCAGCTGAGGGTGTACAAGATGCAGGCATGGTAAAGCAAGGGGAGCAGGCGATGAAAAGATAGGGTCCCTGAGCTCAAGGAGCTTAATGTCCACTAAGGAAGAAGGGTGAATTACATTTCCTTCAAAATGTAAATAGAGAGGGAATGCCAAAGAAGTAGGTCCTGCTAATTCCTGTGGGATTCTGATACTATAGAATCCAATAGGTGTGACACTGAAAAACTGAGTCCTTCATTCTTAAGAATCCACTCATTGGTAGGAGAGTATATCATGCTTAGAAATTCCAAAAGGCATCAGAGATGTTAAAAAGGTAAATTTTACTTATAAAGCCAAGAACAAGCCTAATGAAAAACAGAAATGTATGTGTGTAGCCAGGACATGGAAGCAAATAAGTGTCCATCGACAGATGAATGGATAAAGAAGATGTGGCACATATATACAATGGCATATTACTCAGCCATAAAAAGAAATAAAATTATTTGTAGTGAGGTGGATGGACCTAGAGTCTGTCATACAGAGTGAAGTAAGTCAGAAAGAGAAAAACAAATACCGTATGCTAACACATATATATGGAATCTAAAACAAATGGTTCTGAAGAACCTAGGGGCAGGACAGGAATAAAGATGCAGACGTAGAGAATGGACTTGAGGACACGGGGAGGGGGAACGGTAAGCTGGGACAAAGTGATAGAGTGGCAGGGACATATATACACTACCAAATGTAAAATAGATAGCTAGTGGGAAGCAGCTGCATAGCACAGGGAGATCAGCTCAGTGCTTTGTGACCACCTAGAGGGGTGGGAGGGAAGGAGACGCAAGAGGGAGACGATATGGGGATGTGTGTATATGTATAGCTGATTCACTTTGCTATACAGCAGAAACTAACACACTTTGTAAAGCGATTATACTCCAATAAAGATGTTAAAATAAAAAAAGAAAGCAATGTATGTGTGGGAGGGAAAGAGGTCAGGGGGTAGGGGTGGGGATCATCTAAAGAAACCAGTATTTTGGCAGAGAGCTTCCTGATGAGCTCGAGTTCCTGGTTTGGTATTTGAAATTGAAATAAACCTCACTTCATCATGGGATAATATATCATTCTTTTCCCATATTGCTGAATTTTATGTGATAATATGTTGTTAAGGATGTTTATGTCTCTATTCATGGTCTTAGTTTTTAGTTTTGCAATGTCTTTGTCTGGCATTGTTATCAGAGGAATAGCAGCTTCATAAAACAAATTGGCAAGTTGTCCCTTCTCTTCTATTTTCTTGAAGATGTTGTTTAGAGTTGGTGTTAATTCTTCTTTAAACATTTGGTAGAATTCTCCAGTGAAACTGTGTGTTGTTGTTTAGCAGAAATTTATTCTTTTTTGCCTTTATTAAAAGATCAACTAACTACATTTTTACCCAAGAGAAATTGACAAAAATAATTTTTAGTTTTAGTTAAAGGGAGAACTACCTGTGTCCATACTATATACCATATCTCATTAACGTGTTCTGTAAAGTAGAAAATTCCAACAAGACTCTTAGATCTACCTGGATAGAGTAAAAACATCAAAAAGAATGTCTTTTTAAGGCATACCTGAAGTTTCCTACCTGCACTACTGACTTTTATTGAAGTTGATATCTTTTGGGGAAAGGGGAACCGCATAAAAGAATAGACTACTAACAAGTTAGCCAAAATAAGTAAATGCAGAGAAAAGGATCATCCTTTACTCAAAAAAAAATTGACAATTATTACAGTCAATTATTATATCTACAACTTACAGATAATGCTAAAAGTTCCATGAACTGGAGATAAAATCATTTTGTAAATTTTTATTGAAGTATAGTGGATTTACAATGTGTTAGTTGCAGGTGTACAGCAAAGTGATTCAGTTATATATGTATTCTTTTTTAGATTCTTTTCCATTATAGGTTATCACAAGATGTATAGTTCCCTGTGCTATGATAAAATCATTTTTAAACACAGGGGTTCCCTGAGGTTTGGAAATTATCTTAAGGCATTTTGAGGGTAAAAGATTAAGAAAAGGTGCTTTAGCCAATTCAAACAAGAATGGATTTATTACTGGGAATTCTCTGGCGGTCCAGTGGTTAGGACTCTGTGCTTCCACTGCCAGCGACCCGGGTTCGATCCCTGGTCAGGGAACTAAGATCCTGCAAGCTGTGTGGCACGGCCAAAAATAAAAAAAGAATGGGAATGGGTCTATTACAGCCCATTAAATGGTTCACAGAACTATGAGCGGGCTTGAAAAAAAACAACTGAAACGGGTTGAAGTTCCAGGGACAACTTGGACTCACTGGGAGAGATGCTACCTCTTCCATGATTAGTTGCCAGTCCCAGACCCGCATCACCACCAGCTCAAGGAGGAAGCTGCCACTACTGCTCCTGGTTCCAGAACCTCCACTCCCCCAAAGAGATGCCAGCTCCCTGCCTCTCAATACCAGCAAAGCTGGTGACTGAAGATGGCGCATTTTGAGGACAGCAGAAAAACCTAACTGCCACCATGACCGTGTTTGCCAGGAAAGTACATCACCACCCGTGGGTTTGCATCTTCTAAGTCTCGAACAGAGCACCTGATCATCAAAACCTAAATCTCATTTGGAACAGGAGTGCGGAGATGTCGAAGAAGTATACTTTTTGCCTTGCCAGTGTGCTCGGTACACGTGGGAACCTTAGGAAAAGTGTGGAATGGATGTTGAGAGCCAATCCTGCATCCAACACAAAAGCTCCTCAGTGAGATTTGTCCTACATTTTGTAACGATACGTATGAATCAAGCACATTTCTCCTCACTCTTTGACAGTCGGGCTGATGCTTCTTTTAGATGCATGAAGGCTCTGAGATGGAGTTAGAGACAGGGCACCAGTGTTAATTAGGTTGCATATTTATTGAGTGGGACACTGGATTCGATGAATTCCAATTGTCCTTTGACCTTAACGAAGCAGGTTTGGAGCAATGTGTGATTTTATTGAGTTTTACTTAATTTCTAGTAGTGAAATGATTAGCTAATATTGAAACCAGGGTAATCCAGGGTCATTTGGTCCATACATCTTCCTTTTTCATTTACTAATGAAGATAATTCATCTAAAAGCTCACACACGGCTTTTAATTATGTACATTAGCAATGAATAAATGCCTTTGGAATATGTCCACCATCCTTTGGTGCAAGATCACTTCAGCCGTGGTACCTGGAGCTAACAAGGCATTTTCATTTATTCAGCTATAATCTGTAGCTGATTCTGTGGGAAGCATCCTTAATTCTCTATGTCTCACTTGTGTGGACTCCAATAAATCCAATAAGTCTCCAAATACAACTTTGGCTGGAGAATTGGTTAGTTGCTGCTTATTTGCCAAGTTGAGGTGAGAGAAATTCTGACAATCCCCTCAGCTTCCTTAAAAACTCATTTAAATTCTACTTGGAGTAGCTCTAACAGCATAAGCTAAGAGCAATTCCAATAATACTCTGCTCTAGATCCAAGAGCTCTTCCAAGACTCCCAAGATTATATGGCCTTCCTTCAAAATAGTACGTCTTCCAAACACCCTACTCATTACTTCTTGTGTTCAGTAAAAGCTGGACTTGTAACTCTCACTAGCATGTAAAAACTCTGCCGCTAACTTGGTCCTTTGTTTATTTGCCAGCAGTCCCCAATATTTTGATGAATTCTTCCCCTTCTTCCAAAACCCACAAATGTAAGAAAGAGAAGCAAAGAACATTAACATCTTGATAAAGGACAAATCAAGAATAGATCAAGAAGTCCCTGTCGATAGACATTTAAATCACAGAATTTCATTTTCTTTTTAATCTGTTGCAATAAAGCGTCAGCCATCTTTGGGAACAGAGTGAATCAGAGTTTTGTGTTGACTCTCACGTTTCCCATTACAGACACCTCTCATGTCTGTCCCGAAGCAAAAATAAATTTCCCTTTTTAAGCTTTTGATGATAAAAATCTCATCTGAAGCCTCGTAAATGATCCTTTATTATCTATATTAATAATGAATAAATGTCTTTTGAATACCCCTGATCTTTTGCATTAATAGCACCAGATGTATTATAGATAACCTTTGATGTAACAGCACAAACTCTGAAACAATATTAAACACTAAAGAACTGATCTTACTGGAGTCACTGAGGTCAGAATTATAAACATTTCTTTCAGTTCTGTGCGTGGGACCATTAAGTGACACTAACACCTATTAGTATTTATTCTTTGAATGTATGTGGAGGAGTCAGAGAGAGAGAGAGAGGAGAGCCCTACAATCTGAGCTCATAAATTTTTATTTTCTGCAGCCTTTTATTTTTCACACATTCCATGTTCCTTCTCCAACATTTTTCTAGTGTGAGCTAAAGAAATCAACGAGGACAGAATTTAAAGCAACCCTCTATCTATCTGCTTCATTTCTAGCCTCCTTTTTTCAATAAAATTAATCTCTTATTACTGCGTTCCCCATTGGAAAAACTCCGGTTGGAAAGATTCTGGCGTGTATTGTCGAAAAATGAAAGGATCGCTAATGAGAAACTTAGCTATTTCTTCTTCAAGTTTTTTTTACTCAACTTCACTGACTGCTCTTCTATTGCTGAATGCCTCCTTCACCCCATCACAGTTTGTGCAGGTGAAGGTGTGTCAGAGGCTAAGGTGCCATGAGTGGACAGGTCACAGAGCCAATCAGGGCAGAGCCACAACAATAGCACAGATTCCTGATTCAAGCCAGCTTCCTTGACCTTATTCCAGGTTCAACCCTTCCACATGCTTCAATTCTTGCCCTTGGAGCTGGCCTGCTGCTACGTGCACCCTGGCAACCAGGCCCTATCCATCAGAGGGCCCGGGGCCTGGCCCTGCACACCAGTGTACCAGCACTAGCCCCAAGACCCCCAGGGCCCACAGCCAAAGACCCTGGGACCCTACTCTGCCCACCAGTGGTCAGACACCAGCCTCTGGACAATCACAACTCTGCAGCCTCCCATACCAGGACCCAGCCCACCTACCCGCAGGCTGGCAGCAGCCCCAGGACCCCCTAGCTCTGCCCACCAGCAAGCCAACACCAGCTCTGGGACCCCCGGAGCCCTGCGGCCAGAGACCCAGGAGCCCAGCTCCACCCACCAGCTGGCCAGTACCAGCTCCTTGGACCCTTCAGCCAGCTGCCATGGGACGCAACCCCACTCACCAGTGAGCCAACACTAGCTTTGGGACACCCCGGACCCTGCAGCCAGCTGTGTCACAAAATGCCTAAAGAGACAGAAATGAAAGCAACCCAGGCCCTGCCCTCAAGGAGCTCAGAGTTCAGTTGGAGATATAGAAACATAACGGATAATTTCCATATAATGTCCTGTGCTGTGGGATAGAATGCGGATTGGCTGCAATTAATTACAGAGCTGGATCAGGTGAGATTAAAGGATTAGTCAGAGTCTACAGATGAATAGGGCCTGGGAGTGACATTCTAGGAAAAGGAAAGAGAAAGACAAAGGGCTGGTTTGGGGAATGGTACACAGTACAGGTAGCAGGGTCTCACCTTGGACCCAGGATGGCGTCAACCAAGATGGGATGGTGCAGATCCTTGAGAGCCTCTGGGTCAAAAACTGCTCAAAGGGAAAAATTGAGGAGACCCAGAAATTTGGTTCAAAGACAATGGATGGGCTCATCCTCAGAGGGACAGGAGGGATTCTGAGAGGCACACATACACTTAGATTTTCCGCCGAGCAGCCCATGTAATCTTGTCTGAGGTATAGGCAGGGTGGAAACAGTGCAAGAGGGGTTAAAAGCTAAAGGGATAGCCATTCTCTTGTAATAACCTATAATGGAGTATAAGATGCAAAAATACCGAACCACTATTCTGTAAACCAACTATACTTCAATTTTTAAAAACCTGAAAAACAAAAAGCTAAACGGAATCTTTCTCCACATCTCTGTGGGTCATGGGGCACCAGAGGTACCCATGGTGACCATGGCGGTGACAGCCACAAAGTGCTGAAGGCAGTGGAGGTGGCCGTGACCAAGGCTATGGTAATACCAACAGCAAAGCTTCCACTTTTGATGACAGCATCCTCTCAAGGCACAGTCCAGAACTTTAGAACATGGGGAAAAGGGCACCCAAATTTTCTTTGCAAATCCAAGGAGGAAACCCTGTGATGGGAAACCAGCTCTCAGAGCACACACTACAGGGGCACTTCCAGAACCATTTGGGACGAGTTTGGACGTTTGGAGTTTCTGCAGAGAAGCTGGGGACAGAGTCAGAAGGTATTTTTAGTGACTGCTTTTGTCACCCTATTTGCAAAACGCCTCTTCAAGACTTCAGACGTGTGGGGTCTACACTGGTAACAGAAGAAACTGGAAAATGGAATATTTATCGATATTTTTAAGTTTTTATCAACACAATATCTATTTCCCCTTCCCAAAAGCATCTCAATTTCTTTCTGAGAAATTCTTTCTTCCCTCTTGTATGACATCTTGTGGGACAATAAATTCAGATACTGTTACTGACCAGGGCTCTTGGCCTCCTTAAACAATAGAAACTGATTAGAGGCCAGGCAAGAAATTCAGACCAGACTTGACTGGGGCCCCTGCTGCAGCAGGGGAGAAGGAGAAAAAACAAGTTTCACTTTCTTGCTCACTTCCTGAGAGGGGTGGCGAGCTTGTTCCTTATAAGGGGTGAGGATAGGGGTGTGTCCAGGGGTCGGTCAGAGGGGAGGCTTAGGTGGCTTGCCTACCTCTTGGGTGATGTCATATGCAGGGGGCACACACAGTACCCTGCCTTTGCTCCCAACCCCCTGCTTTTGCTCTGGGCTCTTCAAAAGTGGCAGTTGGGTTTTTTGGTCCCTTTGTATCTTTTGCCCAGAATTTGCCCCAACTGCACATGCAGGCAGTTATTTTTAATCCCTTATAGTTTCTTTGTATTTTGTAGCTCAAGGAGAGGTATGTCCATGTGCAAGTACTGCAGCACTGTAGCAAAGAGTTCCAGGCCCCAGCCTGTCTCAGCACTAGCTCTCATTGTGGAAGTTGGCTGGACAAATCCTTCCTTCCTCTCAGACACTTCATACTTGGGGGATGGCTAGTAGATACTCATTTGGTAATGCTGGCTCTTCAGGGAGTGACACAGAGCAAGAGAAATGGAAGGTACAGGAGAGCAGTGGAGCCATCCCACTTCAAGCTTAAGTTCCTGCTATAAGCCCAGTTCTATGGTTTCAGCTTCGTAACCAACCCTCTGAATCTGCCTCACCCTTTCCTGCCTTTATTCCTCCAGCTTCCTGGATATTGTTGTGACCTTCTGACACCCTCCCAATGTATGGCCTTTGCTTAAATTCCGCAAGGTCAACTTCTGCTTTGTGTTGCGTACAAAATAGAGAGAAGGGGTTTCAGGTTCTTGGAAGGTGGGAGGGAACAGCATCCAAAGCACCTGTGAAGAAGCCAGACTTAAGGAAAGGATATACTTCTACTTTAACAAGCAAGAAGGAGGATGCGATCAATGAGTTGTAGGTAGATTCACATGCTGGAGAGTGGGACATTGTGGAAATGAGCCTCTGTGAAACTGAAAGATATCTCTCTCACAACAGTGCACCAAAGATAGGCTCACCAGCCTCCAATATGTAAGAGAAAAGACCACCCACGGGGTGTGTCGATACACCAATAGCTGCTCTCTAGGGCCAGAGGAATGAAGTTCCAAATTAAATACAATCTAAATTACTATCCTAACTGGAGAGTCTTTTCCAGGTAGTAAGATGCCCTGTAAGATTTAAGGGTCAACATAAGAAAATATACATTGCAACGTTGCTCGGTAAAAGGGTGATAAATGGAGCCCTTTCCAGTAGATATCATTATTTTCCTGAAAATATAGAATCTGAATCGTGAGAGAACATAAGAGTAAATAGTGGAATTGTTAAAAATGGCAATTCGTAAGCCCCAATCACAGAACCCATAACATACATCTGGAGAGGAACCTGCTTTTTAACAAGTATCCCAGGAGATTCTGATGCAGGTCCTTCACTGGCTACACTCAGAGAAATTCCTCAAAATAGGTGTGAATGCTTGACTGGCACTGCACGAATCCTCAGGTTCCTAACGCAGGGAATTAGAAATATGAGTTAAGAGAGGGTCAAGACAGATGTACTCTGCAGTTCCACAATGTCTTAAAGGACCCAGGTTTCTTCCGTCTTTTGACTCTGTGATGATTGGCCTGCTGCCTTTGTCCTGGGCAGGCTCCTCTAGTTGCATGATGGCTGCACACTGCCAGCTCTCACATCTCACATCGGAAATGACAACTCCAGAAAAAGCCCCGTTTCCCTTTTGCTTCTGCTTAGAAAAAGCAAGGAATCCCTTTCCAGGTGCACACAGAGTAGATCAATAGATCCACCCTCACACATTTCACCCGCCTGAGCTGAGGCCCACATCCATCCCTAGGCCAAGAGATGGCGTGAGAAATGGGACCCCTCTGACTGCCTCAGACTGGTCAGGAGCTAGGTCACGTGGTCAGATTGAGAACAACTAACTCAAAGGGAGAGGAAGAAAGTTGCAAAGGCCTTGAGGAGGTAGCCCTCAACACGCATGCAGTGTTTTATTCATTTGCCATAATTTATTTTTTCATGTAATTCCTCCAGAGTAGACCACTGTGGTTTCAGTGCAGGTACGTCCCATTCTGCAGAGCTAATGAGAGCAATGATAGACGTGTTTAACCTTTGGGTCAAGGTACTACCGCTGTCCAAAGAACTTACAGCTCCTACTATGTCCTAGGTGGAGCTGGGTGGATACTGCTGACAAGGATGCTGAGGACTCACATTCGCCCGGGATAAAACAACATCACCATGTCGGATTCAATCCACAGAAGGCCTTTAACACACCACACTTCAGCAGTACGATCAATCTCTAAGCTGAGGAGAAAAGATGAGAAAGGAAACAGTTGACTGCCAATCCCAGTGAAGCTAAAAAAATTAAGGAAAAGTAACAAGTACACCTATGTCTCAGGAAAGATAAACATTTTAACTAATTGCTTCTTTGTTTTTAAGGCAGTAGAGGAATTGCAAGCTGAACACGGGTGGCGTTGGTGGCGTGGTGATTGGGGGCACCCTTCTGAACAACAGGAACCCCTCTCCAACCCGTGCTGGGGGGAGCAGCCCAAGAACCTGGGAGAGGAAGACAGACAAGCAGGTTTCTGGCATCGACAGGTGAGGTCTTCCGTCTGATTTGCTCCATCAGTGACCTGGACCGTGCACAGACACTAGGGGATTTGAACCCTAGGGGAGCAGGTGCAGGTTCAGGGGAGCAACCCAGGGGATACAGTGGCCGTGGCCTTCATGCCCACCTTTCCACACTGCAGCACGGCCTCCTATCGTCCTGTGCATCAAAATCAAGCTTCTGAGCTCCCTTCCCCAGCGTTTCAAGATGGACATGCACCTGAGGCCAGGGACCCATGCCTGGGAGTCCTGGACACCGCCCCCTGCTGGAGGTGGTGAAGCAGTGCATCAGCGCGCTCCTGAGCCTGGATTTGGCCCTGGGCCTACGTACCCTTGTCCTGGCTCCAGCTGCACCCAGCTGCACCGTGTCCTTGTTCTCGAGTCACCAAGGATGAGAAACAAACATTTTACAATAAACCCTTAATCTAAATTCAAAAAGAAAAACGAAGTAGACATTTTATTACACTTTTTTCGGAATGTTTCCACCAGCTGTGAAAAAGATATTTAGTAACCAAATTTCTTTTCTCTTGAGACTCACAAATGAAACTTTCAGTGTTGTAAAGATAAAGCTGGATAGCATACTTAGTTTAAGATAAACCAAATGGCAAATTAAATAATTTCACACCAAAATTCATAACTGATCACCTGAGCCAGCCCAGACGATAAGCCCGTTCTCACTTTGTTATGGGGGGTACCATCAGAGCAGCTTGGTGTCAGTAAAAGCAAGACAGGCCAGTATGGTGACCCACTCATCCCAGTTTGCCCAAAACCGTCACCATTTTAAAACTGAAAGTCCCAAGGCCTCGGGCAAACGGGGACAGCAAGGCCAGACCAGGCCTGTTAAAGTCAGAGAAATTCGAGGTAATTGAACTGAAGAGAAGATGCAGGACTCCAGCACAGACAGATGACTTTAAATGATACTGAAAGAAACTGACTGATAATTTTTAAAACTTCTATAGATAATTTGTGGACAATTGTGATAAGTAGAAAAAATACCAAAAGACAGACACCGACAAAAGTACTCTTTTTCTATCACAAGAAATAATGTATATCAGAAACCATACAGGCTGGTAATGTTAACATTATCCAATCCCTTTTCATTAAATTCAATAAGTAATTTTAGGGGCACCTAATGTGTGTAAAACACTAACAGATTATTGGTCTCTGAAGCTAATGATGGCATAGAGATAACAAAGATGTTATTAGAAACAAGTGTGAGCTACAATGTGGATGAAACGTAAAGACATTTGCTAAATGAAATAAGCTAGTCCCAATAGTGTTACCGACCTGGGTTCTTGGACTCTTTAATCAATAGAAATTTACAAGAGGCCAGAGGAGAAATTCAATCAAGGCTTCATTGGGCCAGGGGAGTGGCTTCCGGCTGCCCAACTCCTTGGTGGTGCAGGGGTCACGCTCAGGACCCCGCTTTTGCAGAAATGGCAGTTGGGCTTTGACCTTTTTGTATCTTACTGCTCATAACTTGTCCCAACTGCACATGCACGCGGTCCCTTATAATTTCTTTGTATTCTGTTGCTGGAGGAGACAATCGTCCGGGTGCAAGCCCTGCAGCAAAGGGTCCCAGGTCCCGGTCTGTCTCAAAAGGACAAATACTGTGTTAATCTTCTTATATGAGGTCCCTGGAGTAGTCAAACTCATACGGACAGAAAGTAGAGTGGTGCTTGCTAGAGGCCGGGGGGAGGGAGGAATGGGAGTGTTGACCTGAAACAAATAGACTGCCAGATGTTTCTCCAGCAAAGATGGGTTCATTCGGAATCAGGAGAGAATCACACTTTGGAGTCTGCAAGTGTGTTGGGCCACGTGCAAGTCCCTTCGGTGCAAAAAGCAGGAGACGCTCTTATAGAGAGAAGAGGAAGCTGGGAGCTCAGGCTTAGTGAACAAGGGTCTGTGGCTTTTCATTGACTGAATCGTCACCAGGAAGGAAGAGGAGGCTTTACTCTTCCTGTTGGGCTCCTGTACTGTCACAAGAAGTGAGAGTCCCCTTCTGCTCTCCCAACTCTTTAATTGAGGGTTCTGTTTATTATTTTTTACAGGCGTTTAATGGGAACAGAGTTTCAGGTGGGGAAGATGAAAAAGCTCTGGAGATCATAGTGGTGATAGTTGCACAGCATTGTGAATATACTCAATGCCTCAGAACTGTACCCTTAAAAATGGTTAAAATGGTAAATTTTCAGTTATGCATATAACAATAAAACAAATATGAGTTCCCTAAGATAAAGTCATGCCAAATAATCTTATTTTCTTTTGGATTGAGTTTGTGGACTCGGAACAGAGGGAATTTCATAGACATTTATCTTGCAGGCAGCAAAACACATGAAGGTCGCTGTTCAGTCTGTTTGTTGCTTCTCAACCCTGACTACACATTAGAAGCACTGGATGACTTAAAAAAAATTTTTTTTAATGCCCAGATCCCAGCTCATACCTAAGTATAAATCTCTGGGAGAGGGGTTCAGGCCATACAGTCTTTAGGAAGTTTCCAGTTAATTTTCATGTTTAACAGAGGTCGATTGCTAGGAAGGCATTTGTGACATACTTCAGTATTCTACCTTGGAAGGCAGCACAGGAAATTTGAAATGAAGAAGGTTTAAATTTCACCAGACCTGGGTTTTGAATTCCAGCTTCTGCATTTCCCCTGCCTGAGCTCTAAAACCTTGGCAAGATCGCATGACATTTCTGAGTTTTAGCTTACTTGTATAGATATAGATATAGGATTATCTATTAGATAGATATAGGATTAACTCTACTTACCTCGCAGGTAAGTGTAAAAAGGAAAAATCAATGGAGACTGTAGTTACAGAGAGGGATTCTGAGAAGTAGGGCTTGCAGAGGACCTTGAGTACGTGGGTAACATTCAAGTAGGAGCAAATTTGGAAAGGTGAGTTACCGGCAGGAGGTCCAGCTTTAGCACAGCATGGAGGTAGCTGGGAGAGTGCCATGTTGAGTTGACACTACATGGGCAAGGCAGTGCCATCCAGTGCATCTTCAGGGCAGATTATGGAACACCATGAACAGCAGTCTGGAGAATTTAAATAAAGGTACCTTTGGCTGCCCTGTATGAAACATCTGGACCAGCTAAAGGTAGAACCTAGAAAGCCAACTAGAAGAAATTTACAATTAATTCAATTCAGCAAATTTTATTAGTGCCTTCTCAGTGCCAATCGCTTTGCTGGGAGTTGTGGGAAATAAAACAAATAGTTTTTTTAAAAAAACCTAGGAATACTCTGATCAGTTATCAATAAACATTTTCTGGACTAATAAATGGGAAAAAATGAATCAATGAATAATAAAATTTGGGGCAAGAGGAAAGGTGATCACCAAGGAAAACCACACTGCGGCAGAAGTTTCAAGAAAGAGATAGTGTTTATTTTTAACTATTTGTTAGATCTGAGTTAATGATGTGGACAAGATATTCTTGTCCACAGAAATAATATCTCTTAATGAATTAAAATAAGCATTTTAAAATTGGACAAAATAATGTTCTGCTAAACATTTGACCTCTCTAAGTTGTTAGATCCTCTTATATTGTCTAGATCATTTTTTAAAACCTCACAGTAAGCTTTTAAATTGAAGAAGAGTTAAATAAACACCAAAAATCCTAGATATACTCTCTGAAAAAAATGGTTACAAATATTTTCTGATCATGGTATGAATAAGATGGACATTGTTAGTAAAATGCCTCATCAACTGGTCTCTGGTCAAATAAGAAAAAAAATAGAAAGAGAAATAAGAGAGGCAGGGGGTTGCAGGGCAAGACTGATTGATTCATTCAATGTAAATACATTTCACTGAAACTAATAAAATCTATAAAGTCATTTCAGCATGAGAGGGGAAGTAGAGATACATTTAGATACAAAATCATGACTCATACTATGCTGTCCCTTCGAAAGACCACAAGTAAGCCAAACTGTTTTCAAAATTACATTTTCCACATCACCTGAGCTGATATACCAGAGTAATGTGAAATATTATAAATTTGACTTTCAAAGGGGATGTTTCAAACTGCATTTTCCAGGGTGGAAAATTAAGCCAATCCTTCTGAATTGATTAACAGCAGAAAACAAACCTGTAGGGGAAAAGGATGTATTTTCTAACTCTCTAGGCTACTCTTCAGGGGGATGTATTTTTGATGTTCTCTTGGGAAGTGATGATGTAGGGTCGTCATTAAAAAAAAATCAAACATCACATTTAGTTACATATGGCAGTTGCCAGACTGGAACCCAATTTTAATTGGGGCAGCAGTGCAGGTCCTTTCTGGCTATTCAAAGGTGGGAGTATGTGGGTTTTGCTTATTTGTTTTGTATTTGTGTTACTGAAGGCAAGTTTGTGTGCCCGACACACAGTGAGGCCAAACAATAGCAAAACGTTGGAGTTTGGAGCAGAGAAAGGTTTACTGCAGATCACGCAATAAGAGTGGTGGTTCATGCCCCCAAACCCCCGAACTCCCCGAAGGGTTTCAGCAAAGCGTTTTAAAAGGCAAAGGCGAAGGAGGGCGTGTGGTTGGTTGGTGCAGACTTCTTGGTGTAGGAATGCTTTGTTCTTGCAGCTGTCCTCATAGGTCAGGTCATGAGGTCCCTGTAAATTTCCAACAAGACAAATGTTTTTCTCTGTTCTGCAACTTTTTCTCTCTATATGAATGGAAAAGGGTTATACCCTTAAAGGTCAGAGGCTTGAGAATGGGCTCTCCTGTCTGTTTCAGGCTCTAGGCAACATTCTTAACCCGAGGCAAAAGCAATAAAATACAAAGGTTAAAGTAAAAGAAAGAGATCTGGCTGGGCTTCCCTCTTGGCGCAGTGGCTGAGAGTCCGCCGGCCGATGCAGGGGACACGGGTTCGTGCCCCGGTCCGGGAGGATCCCACATGCCACAGAGCGGCTGGGCCCGTAAGCCACAGCTACTGAGCCTGCGCGTCTGGAGCCTGTGCTCCGCAACAAGAGAGGCCCGCGCACCGCGATGAAGAGTGGCCCCCGCTCGCCGCAACTGGAGAAAGCCCTCGCACAGAAACGAAGACCCAACGCAGCCAAAAATAAATAAAACTTTAAAAATAAATTTTTTTCTTAAAAAAAAATTGTGAACAAATGCCTGCAAACAGTGTTTCAAGGAATAAAAGAAATAAGAGAGCCCTTATGAGAGATAAAAATATGGATTCTTTCCCCAAAAGCAAAACTGTTTGATGTGCTTTTAACAGGAGCAAAGGGTAACTGATCCCTGGTAGCTTTTTGCAGATTCCAGCCTGACTACAAACATATCTGAAGATTCAGGAAACGTCCTATAAATGGGAAGACTTGCCATTTGGCCCTTTCTTCTTTCCCCCACCAGACACTCTTTTCTATTTCTTCTACCAATGGACATTATTTTAATCACCTTCAAAGGGTTTTTGGCAAGAGGAGGTTGAGGGAGAGCAGGGGACGATATGCAATAATTGTCCTTAGACAAAGGAGACAACCAGAAAGGACGGAATACAGAGCCTCGTGTGTGATGCAGGGCCAGCCGTCCCCAGATGTTACCAAAGCATCAGGGTCTCTCCCTGCAAGAAAAATTGGATTAGTCACCATCTTGTCTCCTAATGGACACACTGTGATCTTTAGAGCTTCATTTACTGGGTTAATAGTGCTTTGCCTGAGTTCCTATGCTATGGAAAAAAAAAAAAAAACCCTGTAAGAAGAAATATTCTGGGTGCCGTTCGCAGCCGCTGACACGAGTAATATCGTATTCATCACAGACAGACCTCGTATCTCATTACTGCTGAAGAGTTGCCCCGGGGGCATCTGGGCTTGGGCAGGCCAGGCCTCTCATGTGGAACCGTTCAGGTATATTGTGAAATGATTTAATGCGATAATAATGTCCACTTTGCGAGATAGATTATGTTTTTCATAGTGGCTGATGGTTAATGAATGATACATTAGCAAACATCACTAAAACATTATTGGGAAATGCAGATGCAGAGACGGGAGTTCTTTTTCCTGCTTCTTCTCCACTTTCTCCCCAAGCGGTCCTGCCGTTGCCCTTCCCCCACTCCGATGCATAAAGATGGAAAGCAGAACTTCCAAGAACCAGAAAACTTAATTTATTTCAAAGGAAAAAAAAAAAAAGATCCCAGCTCTGTGTCCCTCCCTCTCTCTCCTTCCCAGAAGGAGGGATAAATCCTAAAAAACGTTCCAACAGGAGCTGAAATATCTCTTCTGAAATCAAATGAGAATCAATGAAAGTGCAAACCTGAACAAATACATTATGTGTTGACCCAGTTTATTAGATGAAGCCGTTTACCCTGATTTGATTTATCTGGCAATACACAGCTCAGCTGTGAAATGAGATAAGCGGAGCCCATTCACCTTATTTACTAGATGATCGCAGCTCTGGCGAACGTGGCCCCGGTTAAGGATCTGTCAGCATTTCCATTACAAATCCCTCTTTTTCAGCAGCTGCATGGACCCACTCCCATCTCCAGACAGACCCAGCCAGGGAGCAGAGACTCTGGAAAGGCATGTCACGTCCATACGTTTGATTATTCACCACCTGCGTTGCTGAGTAACCAGGAAGAATATGAGTGACCCGCATCCAGCAGGCTGATTCTCAGCTGCCGAAGAGGTCGGGCGTGTTCCCCTCTACGTTTATTTTGATTCTTCTCTCATGGACCTCTCCTGGATAGATTAGGTCCAAAATGTGCTGTCTCCGTTTCCGTTCTTTTGGGAATGGGAAGGCCTACATGGTTTTCAGAACTCCTCTCCAGCCTGGGCAGGTCTCTGGCCAGAAGGCCATGAGGGGCTGAAATAATAGGAGACAGACCCGCGGTAGGATGAACGGGTGGACCTGCCCAGGAGGCAGGAGGACGGTCCCTGTTACTTTTGAGTTTTTCAATAAACATCTCCAACCCAGATGCCCAGATTCAAGGAAGAATCACAGAGAGAGAAAGGGCCAGAGGTGGGGCATGGCTATTATTCAGGTGTTGTTTGAAGAGGAAATACAAGAGCATCCTTATGATCTTTCAGCCTCATTGAGGTTCCAGCCCCACAGAGCATGCAACCCCATGAAACCGCCCATGGGTAAGAACCTGCTATGGGATCCTCCTTGACGCATCTCCGGACTTGGTAGCACGATCACAGGCAGCAGAAAGTCTGGGGGAGCTGGTGTTCAGCATGGGAGCCATCCCCTCGTTCCCTAGTGAGACCCTCACTGGCCTCAGGTCTGAGTGGGGGCGGAGAGCAAACTGACCAGGAAACCACAGGGATTTCTGGGTAAAATGGCCCCAAGCATTATCCCTGCTCTCTCCTGAAAGCCCCCTAAAATGAGAGGGGTGGAATAAGATAGGCACACGCTCCTAGGGATGAGGAAAAGGGAGAGGATGCATCAGCAAATGAGCATGTTCAACCAACTTTTTGGAAGCTGGAAAGAAGCTGGAAGGCTGGTAACTGACTAAGCAGAATAGAGGAAAATGCTTTGCTACTAGAACCCACCCCTCCCCCAATGCCTCCCACTGAAGCCGAATCCGACCTCTGGACCCCAGCACTGAATTAATTCTCAGAGATAGGGTTTTGGGTGAAGTAGAAAAGAATAGCTTTATTGCTCTGCCAGGCAAAGGGGGCCACAGCGGTCAATGGCCTCAGAACTGTGTGTCCCAAACTGGAGCAGGTAGTGAGGAGTTTTATAGTAATGGTGCAAAGGGGGCGTGATCGGCTCGTGGACCTTCTTCTGATTGGTTGGTGGGGAGGTAAGTGGGAGTCGGCATCCTCAACCTTCTGGCTCCAACTGGTCTGGGGTCTACCCGCTTGTGGGCAGCACACAGTTAACTTCTCCCACCTGCTGGGGTTTCAGTGTCTGCAAAACAGCTCAAAGATATTGTGATGTGTATCCCTTGAGGGAGAACCAGGACCCTGCCCCAAGGCTGCACTACTGTTTCTCTTGACTGCTCCTCTCTCATCTCCGCATCCCCTCCCTTCCCTAATTAGCAACTGTTTGAATCTGCTGTTGGAACTCAGGGAAGGTCCTGGAGGCCGAATGAAGCCCATTTCCTGTAATCAAGAAATGGGGACACAGAAAGGCTTTTGTGCCCAGGAGCCCCACAGGGTCCTGCTTGGTGTCACCACAACAGAGCAGGAGATACAGATTTAGCCTGTGAATAAATTCACCTGGAGAGGCTCCAGATGCCCGGACTGGTGGAGGTTAGGTGATACCATCTTAAAGCAGGAAGATAATGGAAAGTTCATGGAGAGAGTAATGGACCCCCAGGAGTTCAGGACCAGCTCATTGAAAAGAGGGCGCCAGCAAGTGGGACGGAAAGTGATTCTTCTCCAGACTCTTCCACGATCAGGAAAACGAGCCCAGCCAGGCGCATCCTGAGGATCCAGATGGACCTGTGCGGGGAGCGAAACCTCAGAAAGCTGCGGCTTCTCCTTCCTCAGGGAGTCATCATAGCAGCCATAAAACACGAAAGACTAAAAACCGGCACAGGACTGATGTGAAGTTAAACAAAACACCACACGCGCTGATTATTAGGAGACTCATCCGTGCAGACGCGTCCGGGCTATATGGCGCCCAGCTTCCCTCCGCTGACCTCGCGGAGATGAGCATCCCTCGCCTGGCTACGCGGCCGTCCGCCTCTGCTCTCCCAGACCCGGCGCCTGTGCCTCGAAGTACTTTGTTCTGAAATGAGGTGACAAACACGTCATTCCTGTACGACCATATCGGATCATTTACTTTGTGTCATTTTCAGTTAACAGAATTGCAGGGAAACCCAAGATGTTGTTATAATCCCAGCAAGTGGCTACCTGGGCATTGCTCCCCTCTTGGAACAAACGTCTCTGCCCTCAAACTGGCTGGCACCAGCTTCGTCTGTGATGCACATCGAGAAATGTTCTCTAGGTTTGTTTTATGCTGAACGTGGAACAGGTCACGTTTCAGAGGGAGGCTGTAAATATCCGGCGTTTTCTTATTTTGTTTGTGTTTTATCATCTTTCTGTTATTGTTTTTACCATCTTACTTTCTTTGGGGACTTTTTGTAATGCCATTGTACAGCTCATACCTTCCTGCTGACATATCTGATCATCTGTTTCATGCGGTTGCCAATATTCTTAACTGAAAATACTTTGGTTTACCATAAATAAAATGCGGACTTGGCTTTCGGGTTTTTTTGCAGAGGGAAGTGTTTATTTAATAATTACCTATCTTAAATCTTTTTGAATTAGAAGCAGTTTCATGTTCAAGGAAGAGGAAAAGCTGAAAAACATAAGTGTAAATCAATCCTTTTAAAGTAGGTATTTTTATTCTTTTGTATAAATCAAATTTCACAGGCTTTGACTTCTCATCCTTCACTTTTAAACTTGAGATTGTTTTTTCACTTACTTATTCATATCATGCCTTATGGAAATTTCTTTTTCCATCTTTTCTCTCTTTGATGGTATTTGCCTGATTAAATATTGCTCTACAAACCGCTAAGGCAAATGGAAAGGCTCTAAATTGTACCCAAAGCTGATAACGCCTGCAGTCCTTAAGCAGAGTGAATGACAGGGTCACCGAGAGGCCGCGATGCCCCTGCCTTTCAGGGTGGATGGGCTGAGGAGCCTGTTACGGTAGTTACCTGCCTCTGGAGCAGTGGCCATCCGCCTTGGCTGCACATTGGAATCACCTGGGATGCTTAAAACAATACCAGTGCCTGGGTCCCACTCCCCAAGACTCTGACTCGGGTACAGCCTAGTATTGGGGATATTGTTTGGAAGAGTCCCTGTTATTCTGATAAGAAACCAAGTTGAGGGCTTCCCTGGTGGCGCAGTGGTTGAGAATCCGCCTGCCGATGCAGGGGACACGGGTTCATGCCCCGGTCCGGGAGGATCCCACGTGCCGCGGAGCGGCTGGGCCCGTGAGTCGTGGCCGCTGAGCCTGCGCGTCCGGAGCCTGTGCTCCGCAACGGGAGAGGCCACAACAGTGAGAGGCCCGCGTACCGCAAAAAAAAAAAAAAAAAAAAAAAAAAAAACCCACATGTCTACCTTGTCAGATGTGCAAAAACTTTCTCTTGTTCTCAAATAAACTTTAAAAAAAAAATCTATCTATGAGATTTTCCATGGGAAAAAAAAATTATTTTGGCATCTCATGATTGACACATTATTCCAAATCATGATATTTATTTGCTAAATTACTGTTATTGCAAAGTTCTTATAGGATATTGAATAAGTCAGACTCCTTCACAGCCTCTTCCCTGGTGGTCCAGTGGTTAAGACTTCACTTTCCATTGCAGGGGGTGCAGGTTTGATCTCTGGTTGGGGAGCTAAGATCCCACATGCCTCGCGGCCAAAGAACCAAAACATAAAACAGAAGCAATATTGTAACAAATTCAATAAAGACTTTAAAAATGGTCCACATTAAAAAAACAAAACAAAACAAAAAACTCCCTTAAAAACTGGAAGGCTTGAACTCTCCTTTCTCTCATGAAACTTGTCATGCTTCATAAAAAGCCTATAAAGCTTATAACAGGGGTAATTTGGACCAAAATTCAAAAGTGATACAGGCAAAGTTAGGCCTTTCCAGTCACATTCCTGTGCACGGAACGCAACTTTCCCCAGGCCCCTGTGTCTAGAAGCATCATGTAGCCTCTCTTATCATGCTCCATGTCTAACCACTCCCCAGGTAATTAGGACTCAGCCTCTGTGTCTTTGCCTTATTACTTCCAGATTCAGAGTCCCAGGCAGTAAGTAGCATGAAAATTATTTTCTTTAAAGTCTGTCCAAAGCATAGACCCATTTCTCCTTGCTGCTCCTGGCGAAGTATAACTGTAAATCCAGAAATAACACAAGAGGCAACCAGAGGAGAACTCCGAAAGGGGCTGAGATAAAAGCCACCTGGTTTGGGGTCCCATGACTGGGGGGACAGCATAAAGACAGTCCCTCCACCAGCAGGGAAAGGCAGTCCAGGCCCAGCATCTCTCTACCCCAACCTAGTAAGAGAAGGCAGGTCAGCTGGCTCAGTCCTCCCCTGGGATGATCAGGAGACCCATGTAACAATGGAAGGCAAACCAGCACCATCCATCAGGAGGCTGGATCTGAAGCCCCAGTAACTCTAAGCCCCTGGGAGAGATGTTCTCCTTGAGAACAGGTCAGAAGACTCCTCTTTCCTCCTGCTGCTGAGAAATTCCACAGCTCCCAGCCACAGGGAAGATGTCTCCCCACCCGAGAGGAGATTCACCTCAATAAGCTTCTCCGAGGATACTGAAGTGGCAGTCTACGGCTTGACTAGGGAGAACCAAATTTCAGAAATTATCACTCTTGGGTGTTAAGTGCCTGCCCCACCCCCACCCCACCCCCCACCCCCACCCCCACCCCCGTGAGTCCTACAAGCCTTACTAACTCTCCCTGGGGCCATGCAATAAAGTATAGCCATCTCAAAAACTCTATAGCCTTGTGCTTTTTTTCTTACTTTCCTGCGAGTTACCAGCATCCATCCTCCTAACATCCCCAACAATAACCTTAGACTGTATTAGAAGATACTTTCTTGTTATCTGAGCTCTGAATCATTTCACCAAAAATAGGTGCTGATACAGCAGAAGCCTGATACCATGGTTGTATCACGTTGCCAGGTGGTTAGAAAATTATATGTCACAGCGGACAAAAGAAAGTGTTTGCTATCGCTCTCCCACGATCTCTTTCTCCAAATTTATTTCCACATTTTAAAAACCTAGAGCTAAAGAACTTATGACTAATCTCTGCGAATGTTGACAAAATATTGATCCGACAAGAGCAGTTGTTCGTGCAAGTTACTTTGGTGACAGTGGAGTTCTTGGACTGAACCTTGACCTTGTCCTAAACGGTTGCTTAGCTTTTTTGGAAAAGCCCTGTCTTGGATCCATCTTTGCCTCCTAAAACCATAAATTCAGAGAGTTCTCGATTAATCTAACCCATTTTTATGTTCATTCATCAGTTTTAGGAACAAGGTGAGTGAAAAAGTGCTGCAGAACCATCTCTGGTCCATTTATGGACCCCAAAGTGAGTCAGTCTGTCAAATTCTTTCAGGTTCCCATTTCTCACTGTACAAATTACTGTTTCCTGTCTCCCAAAACGTGGGGGAGGGAAGACTCTAGTTGATAAACCCCCTTTCCAGGACCACACAGTGTCAGATAGAGGGAGGCTTGGAAATAGCTTTTTCCGGACTTGATGGGGCTTGTTTTGTCTGGCAAATGAATTATGTAAACCTTATCCACCAGAAACTGTTTCAAGTCAATTAATGGTTGTAATTACTTAAGATTTCTTTTTAATGAATATGGTTCTCCAGGGATTCGATGATATCCTGTCATCTGTGAGGCCTGATAAATGAAATGCGATTTGTGGTTGACTGCAAACTGAGCCCTTGTACTTGAGCCATGCCCGCTTCCCGTGTGCTCATTAAATGGAGGAAATGCCCTTGATGGAGGCAGGGACAGCATTAGAAAGTGTTCCCAGTTAGCTGGCAAGTGAGGGGCCGAATGGCTGCTTATACCCTTCTACCTCTCCTTCTCGCCTCCATCCCTCGGGAAGGGAATTAACCTGGCCTCTGACCTCGGAGAAGCTGCACATTCTCATCTTCGTCAACCTCACCATTCCCGCCTCCATTAGGTTCCATAAATGGAGATCTCAAATGGCGATTTGGGGATGATAGTGAACGCTCATATAGAAAGTGCAGGAATTTGTTTCCCGGCCGTGGCTCTCTCTCCACCAGTACTCTGCTCATCTTTAAGGATGCATCTCTCCAAGAGTTGATAAAGTACGGTGACTTCTTTCTCACCTGGACACCCCATTTCCAAGTGATGAGTAAACCATATACAGCTACAGATAAGAGAATCTAAAATGGCACAACAAGATACTGGAAACCAGTCCCAGCAGGGGCACCTTCTATGCCAGCAAACAAGGCTCTGCAATAAAACACCGTTTTTAAACATCTGTTGCCTTGAGTGGATTTATTTTTGCCCAGCAAATCATTTTGTCTACCCCAGTAAAACATTATTTTTCCAGGACATTTCTCCTTGGTAACCTTTATAATCACAAAGCAGTTTCTAGCCAAATTTTTCAGAAAAGATTAAAGTAAATGAACTTTGGTGAACCCATGAAACCCTTAAAAACCTCACTGCTCTCTTCATTGTCATAACTCAAACATTTGATTCACAATTGAAAATGGTCATACGGGAAACTACAAGTAAAGTATATATTAGCTTTGAAATCTATCATTTTTTTCTGAAATTTACAATTTCACTGAATTGTGTGAAACTGGAAACAACGCATATCTGTAATAAAACACCTGAATCAAAATAATTCACAATTATTCTGCAAAATAATCAGTTACTACTCCTTAACATTCAAGCAATGCTTGTTGATTCAAAGTGAGCTGGGGTTTCACTGTCTTTCTTTCAGGCTGTTACCATTCCCTTACAAACTCATGAGTTCTAAACCAAATTTAAATAGGAAAGATTGTAAAACAGACAAACACCGATTTATGGCTCCAAGCGTTTTCACTGTGGAGTATCTTTCACTGTCTTAAAATTTTAACTCTAGGAAAAGTCAGGAATATCAAAGACATCTGAAGACCAGAGACCTTAGTAAAGCATGTGTTCAATCAATAACTATTCCCTGAGAGGCAGATAAAGAGTCAGGCACCTGCTACACCCTTTAGTGACAATGGTGAACCCACCACACTCCTAGCCTCATTTATTGCTTGTTTGCCATATGCCAAGCGCTGTCCTTAGTACTTTGCAAACAAGATAGAGTCCCTGACCTCAAGGATGCATTGAGCCTTTGTTTAAATAAAAGTTGTACAAGACAGACCAGCTAGATCACAGTGTCCAACTTCCACTTCCTGCCTCTGTAATGTGAGCAGCCGTATCCCATTCCTCTCTTCAAACCCAGACGCAACAGTTGTTCATTGAATGCCACACGGTACACAAAGAGTGGTACCCTGACGGCGGAGGGCTGCCCGAGGCCACGTTAAATAGCCATGTGACTTTTGACAAGTCATAGAAATCTTTTTATCTCTGCTTCTTCATCTGCAAAATGCAAATAATAACCATGATGATGAGGGTGATGGTGGTGGTACCTGCCTCTTAAGATGTGTGTGGGGCTTCCCTGGTGGCGCAGCGGTTGAGAGTCCGCCTGCCGATTCAGGGGACGCGGGTTCGTGCCCCGGTCCGGGAAGATCCCACGTGCCGCGGAGCGGCCGGGCCCGTGAGCCGTGGCGGCTGAGCCTGCGCGTCCGGAGCCTGCGCTCCGCAACGGGAGAGGCCACAGCAGTGAGAGGCCCGCGTACCACCAAAAAAAAAAAAAAAAAAAAAGATGTGTGTGAAGAATTCAATGATTTAATGTATCGTAAGCACCTGGTGCCTGGGACGGAGCAGATGACCAATAAGTTACTTCTTGCTGTTATTTTAGCATCACCATTATTATCTGAATTATGACTGATAAGGAGATAAAGGCACAGAGAAACTAAGTCTAGTCCTCAATATCATGCAGCTAGAAATAGAGAGAACTACAATTCAGAACAGCTTTCTTTCCCCAAACTGACAACTGTTTCTGAAGTAAACTGCTGTGTGCAGCTCTGTAGCCAGTCAGGAGAAGGTCCTGCCAACTTAGCAGTTCTCCCCAGCATCTGCATTAGCCGTAGGTGACGTGCCTATACCAGGAATATAGCATTTACCATAATTTTAGTTAGATGAAGTCTTTTACTCCAAGAGTTTGTAGGATGGTAGAGAAGTAGCACAGAACAAATTCTAATCCTTAATGAACTCCTATAAAGTATGTATTCTTGGCTTAGTTTTATGATAAAACCAATGTTCAGGGTGGTTAAATCACTTGCTTAAGGTCACAGAGAAAGTGGTTGAATTAGGATCTTCTGTTTCCCAAAATTCTGTCACCTAAAAATATTACTTAGGAGGGGCAATGGGCTGGCACAGTTCCAACTACAGTCTCTCTTCTGAACCCCCCTTTGACTGACAATTAAGTATCTGGTAGATCAAGTTCCTCTCATTTCACTTATTTTCAAAATTTTTTTCTGGGAATTCTCTCCCACTGATTTTTCTGAATCATCGTACATTTCAGAATCACCTTATCAAACAGGCAGAGTTAATCTTGTTGGAATTTTTATGAGTATTGCATTAAACCGACCAATTAATTTGAGAAAATTGACATACATATTTTAAATACCCAGTCTCCCTATCTAGCGATTTTGTTTGTTTTTCCTCTAATTGGTCAAAGTTGACTTTCTTCAATATATAAATTTTAATTCTCTTTAAGTAGATCCTAAACATTTCGGGTTCAAAAATTTCAAGGTATTTATTCGAGATATTTTGCTACTGTAAAAGATCCACTTTTCATTATATTTTCTAATGGGTAGTTACTTATATTCAGGAAGGTACTGGGTTTTTTTAGTTCTTATGTTAACCAGGAAGTCAAACTTAGAGTTGACCCATCCAAGTATATTCTTCGCTTTTTCTTGGTCACATGGCTACCCGGATTTGCCAACCTCCCTGGCAGCTGTGCATACGCTGGTGACCATGTTTGGCCCATGGGATGTGAATGGAAGTGATATGTGCAACTTCCAGAGCATCTCCAGAAAAAGCTCTGTATTTTTCTCCTGGAACACAGACTCGATGAGCCATCTTTAACCAGGAAGAAGTAAACAATATTATAAAGCGGGAGTTAGCAAACTATGGCCTGTGAACCAAATCTGACTTGTGGCTTGATTTTCATATAGTCCATGAGTTAAGAATGGTTTTAAATATTTTAATGGTTGTAAAAAGAAAGAAAGAGAGGAGGAGGAGGAGGGAGGAGGAGAAGAAGACAGGGAAGGAAGGAGAAAAACATGACAGAGACCTCGCGTGCCCTCAAAGCCTAAAACATTTACCTTCTGGCCCATTACAGAGGATGCTTACCAGAGCCTGTTCTCAAGGACTAAATGGGTGCAGGATAGGACACTGGGTCTCCTAATCACAGGAGCCAAGCAGGTTCGCCTTTTTTTTTGGTCACACCACACAGCTTTCAGGATCTTAGTTCCCGACCAGGGATCGAACCCGTGCCCCCTGCAGTGGAAGCGCGGAGTCCTAACCACTGGACTTCCAGGGAAGTCCCAGGTCTGCTATTCTTGATCAGTGATCCCTGGACTGTTGTAAGAGGTGTTCTATCTTATTTAATCTATTATATTTGGGGTCTCTTTGTTACAAGAGCCATTAATCTAATTAATCAATTCATTAACATTTTTAGTGTTAGAAGTTTTTCCGTCGCTCTCTTGCAATTTCTAGAAAGACAACGATGCCATCTACAAACAGCAGGGGTTTTTTTTCTCAGTAACAAGCATATTAGCTCTTGTACACTTTTTTCTGTTTGCCTTATTTTTAATAGCTGGAACTTTCAGGACAACGTAAATTGATAGTGGCAATAGCATACATCCATGTTTTGTGCTTAATTTTAATGGCAATGCCTCTAGCTCTTTACTGCCTAGTAAACTATTGCCTTTTGATTGTAGATATTTTTCATTATTTTAAGCATATTCAGAAGAAAAACTGTTCAGTGGTTTTACTCCTTTTTGATTTATCTTTTTTAAGTTTTGGCATCAAATTTACAGTATTTTTATAAAAGAAATTGAAAAGCTCCCCACCTATGCTTAAAAATGGCTTGTGTAGCATAGAAATGAGCTATGATTTGAAAGTCTGAAAAAAGTTATGTCAAAATAATCCAACCCTAGAGCATTTTTAAAGTAATTCTTTTAAAAATTGTTAATTTCTTTCATGATTATATTCAGCTATTTCTTGAGTTAATTGTGATCACTCGTATTTTCTTTAAAAATTATCTGGCCAAGGTTTTCAAATTATTACCAGAAACAAGTGTGGCTTCTTCTTTAAATTATTATATTTCCTCAATATCTGATGCAATAATCACTTTCTTCTATTACTTCTTTTTCTTTTCTCATTTTTATTTTATTGTTGTTACTGTTCACCAGAAGTTCCAGACATTTGCCCATTTTTCATTTTTTCCAAAAAACAAATTCTTAGACTTATAACTAATTTTAGTTTGTATTTGCTTTCTAGTAAATGTATTTTGCAAGTGTATTTATCTGTATAATTTCCTTATCTCTACTTTTCTTAGATATGGTTATTAGATATTTTCTTACTTGTTTAATGAATTACTTAATTCTTATATTTCTTCTTTCTTTTTTAATGATGAAAATTTATAATGCTACAAATTTTAATCAGGATGTATTAGTCACATCCTGTACGTTTTGAGACATACTCGTCTTCTTTATATTATTTTAAGATAATGTGTGTTCTGGTTTGGGTTTTCCTGAAAGCAGACCCTCAGCAAGTACTTGGTATAGAAAGTTATCTGAGATGTGATTCTGGGAAGCATACATGAGAAAGTAAGGACAGTAATATGGGGCAGGAATAAAAAAACAATAATTGATTAATTAATTCGTGTTTTAAAGCTACTAGAGAGTAGGGCTCCATCTCTGAGAATATATTTATAACATGCCTTAGAAATGTCCCATTAAGGAAAGAGGAAGAGGGGGTATGTCTCCGTAGGCACTCCTAGGGGTATTAACTCCTCAGGCTGCCATGCCTGTGAGCTAAGCACACTGGAGAAATCCTTCAAACAGAAAAACATAAAGCCACAATAATTCAAGGTAGGAAACTACCACTATCCATGGATGCTGTGCATTTCCATTGCGAGTGAACCTCGACCAGGGCTGAGGCCTGGGGATGAGCATTGGTGGTGGCTGGTACCGTGTATAAATACAAATGTGTTTCCATTTTTGTTTGAGAATCTTTTTCCCAAGTGGGTTGCTGGGTCTTAATTTTTTTAATGTGTATTCCTATGCTTTTAGATGTTAATACAAACACTCACTACACATTTAAATATGTATTCTCAGTTGTAATATGTAAGGCTTTCTTTAAACGAAATGATTACATAATAATCTTTAGGAAACTTTACATTTCAGAACCACAAACACGTTTTTGAAATGTGTCTTCCCATTTTAAGAAAAAACTCACACAAGCAGTGTGTGGTAACGAGAGGAGAGGCAAACTGGATTTTCCCTTTTTTAGCCAATTATTTGTCGATGTCAATCCTATTCTCTCTCCCCACGTGAAGCCTTTATTTGCATTGAGGTTCACGGCCATGTCTGTTAAAATTCGCAGAGCGTCGTGTTTTACTACGACGATCGTTGTAAAATAGATTGCTAATACCGTCCCTCAAAAATCTGCCCGTTGGGCTTCCCTGGTGGCGCGGTGGTTGGGAGTCCGCCTGCCGATGCAGGAGACACGGGTTCGTGCCCTGGTCCGGGAGGATCCCGCGTGCCGCGGAGCGGCTGGGCCCGTGAGCCATGGCCGCTGGGCCTGCGCGTCCGGAGCCTGTGCTCCGCAACGGGAGAGGCCACAGCAGTGAGAGGCCCGCGTAACGCAAAAAAAAAAAAAAAAAAAAAAAAAAAAAAAAATCTGCCCGTGCTATTTTAGGTATCACTACACCACTAACTCAAGCTGTTCATATAGAATGAAAGTCATCAGAATTGAGAGGAAAACTAGGAAAGAAAATAAACACCATGTTCCAAAAGTGCAGGAGCTCATGAAAACTTGGCTAGGCTAATCATCAGGCGTGTAAAATTTTTATTTCTCAGTGAATAAGCACCACCTGTGTTTATAAAAAGTCCCTGATGACTTGTTTTGTCTCTCGCAAAGAATATAAAGTGTCCTGAGAATGGATTCCAGAGAGAATACATATTATTAATATACTTCAAAATCCTTCCATATGACTGATATAACCTTCATTATTCTCTTTATGCTCCCCACTACACATTCTCTTAATTTTTTTATTGAAATGATATAATATAAAAAAAAATCATTGACTACATATTATAAATCAATTGTCTGTGACATGTTACAGGGGAAAAGAAAACATCAAGATTGCCAATAACAGGCACTCTGTCTCATAAAACTTGTAATCAACTTCCAAGCCAAGACGTAAACTAGAATATATTGCCACAAACGTGTAACAATAACAAAGTATTCGAATTGCACCTTCACATTCCCTGTCATTAATAACAAATAAGCATGAAAAATGTTGACATTCATTCATTTTAATGGGTGTCTGCTTGTTTATCTGATGTGTCATCTGGCATCATGGAATACACCCTCATCCTTGGAAGGGGATGAGAAGAGAGGGCACCCATGCTTTGGATGAGAACTCCATCCACAGGAAAATTCTAAGAGTCACTCCTTTTTTATCTCAGCTCAAACGAAGAGTGTATGCAGTCTTTCTTTGGCCCTAAGTGAATATAAAAAACCAAGTCCTCGATCTGATCTTTATTATCTGGACTCCTTCAGACATCTATTGCTGCATAAAATCACTCCACAACAGTGGCTTAAAACAATAACCATCACTTATTTGGCTTATAAATCTGGGGGCCAACTGGGCTCAGCTAGGCCCTTCTCATTGGAGGTCTTTCATACAGTTGCAGCCCATCTGTGGTTGGAGCTGAGGTCTGACTGAGGTCATCTTGAAAGCTTTTGACTCAAGGTTAGTGCCTGGGCTGGGGAGATTCAAACCCCAGCATGCTGGAACAGCTGGGGTTCCTCGGGCATCTCTCCTCCCCTCCCCCTTCCCCCTCCCCTCCCCCTTCCCCCTCCCCTCCCTTTCCCTCTCTCCCCTCCCCCCTCCCTCCCTCCCCTTCCTCTTCTCACCTGGTGACTGACAGCTCAGAGAGGGAGCAGGTGGGAATTGAGTCTCCTTTGAGGACCTCACCAGTCACACTCCTGCCTGCCCTACTTGGGGAGACTGTCACCCAGGCACAGGTTCAGTTGGAGGGGAGGAAAGAGACTCCACTTCTTGATATGGAGCCCACAAGGTTCTGAGAGGCTCCCATACAGGATGGGAAACGATCTTGTGGATATCTGTGCAAATGGCCATCTGCCCCCAGACTTTCATGGCACCCTTACACACCCCAATGCACACACGCTCACACACAACAAACAGAATTCTTGATTGATGGTGCAGCCAAATACCATGAGGCTCTTCACGGAACGCTTCCTAACCTCTCTTCCAAAAGCTCTCATCGCTGCTCTGAAGCTACATAGTTTGGTAAATGACGGTCAGACAAATAAAACTCAGCGAATGAGTGGAGGATTTCTTAGCACCTTTAATAGACTAAGAGGCAGAAAGGATCTCATAAGCAGTGTCACTCAGACTATGGTTGTTGGATCAGTAAAATTGCATCACTCGGGCGCTAGTTAGAGATGCAGAACCAAAGGCCCCAAGTAGGCCCGCTGAGTCAGCACCTGCATCTTATCAGGACCCCCCGGTCTCCATGTGCACAGAAACTTGGAGATGCACTGACTTACACAACCGTGTAGTATTTCACAAAGTCGTCCATGGAGCCCTAGCACTTCCTGGGCTTCCTGGGAATTCATTTTGGGGTTTCCAGAACCCATCCTTAGGGAACTACAGCCTCCGCCAGGCCTAAAGGAACAGGTCACCAGGCCCAATTTTCTCAGGCTTCTCCCAAGAGAACGTGATGGAAATAGATAACCAACAAGGACCTGCTGTATAGCACAGGGAACTATACTCAGTATTCTGTAATAACCTATAAGGAAAAAGAATCTGAAGAGGAAAATATATACTTATACACACACACACGTACATATAACTGAATCGCTATGCTGTGCACCTGAAACTCACACGATATTGTAAAACAACTATACTTCAAAAAATAAAATAAAATAAAATAATTTTAAAATCACCTTAAAAAACAAAGAGAGCTTGATGGTTCTGAGGACCCCCTACCCCTGACCTCAGGCAAGAGAGTGGTAAAAAGAAGAGTCCTGGCCTCCAAGCCCCGCTGTCTTTCTAACTCTGTCTTCTAGCCCTCCCCACAATCTCTCTTGCTTCTGAAAAGAGTATAGACATGGAAATGTGCAGTGACAATGACACTACTGGCTGCATTTCGGTTATGCATTTTTTTCAGTATGGAAATCATTTTAGTGGAGTGTGTATTTTATGTAAGAAAAAAACGGCAGTATCATTCGTCGAGCTCTCAGACTGTAAAACCCTTCTCACAACAGGCTCAGTCACTAGGAACCATGTAGATTGGAAAACAAAACACATTAGTGCACACCCATGAAAGGCATCTTTGTAAACGTGTTGGAGGGAAGTGGGGGGATGCATCCCAGACATAGGATTAGATCCCATCCAAACCGATTCCTCTCACGCTAGCGGCATCGGCTCTGAAGTTCAACTGTTTTCAAAATACACTAAACTTTCCATGAAAAGTCAACTTTTGGCAGCATTGGGCGGTGGGGGAGGCATTATGGAAAATAAGGACTTTAGAAGGCTCATGTGCCCATCCAGAGAACAAAAGGAAGGGCCTTTCTCACTCAAATAACCCGTGCACTTTGAGAAAGGTAAAGCCCTTCATGTCAGAAGAAAAATAAACCAATTTTTATACTTGAGAATGCAATAGCTGTGTCCGTTTTCAACCTTTAGGTTGGTTGCAACTGTAGGGACCATAAGAGATTTCCTGCAAGGCAGATGAAGTGGATTTGCTTTTGCTCTTATGATCCATAATAGCTATACCGCAAGAATAGCAATTTTCCTTCTGTATCAAGTTCTGCTAAGTGTGAGATAAGATGAGGGAATTTACATGAACGTGGGCATTATATAAATGAGTTGTTTAGGCAAAACTGCTCCTAAGTTAAGCTACCTATTTTTCAGCTCGTGAGGGTTGAATGCGGTAACAAACGCATTTACAGATATCAGGCAATTTGATCCAAGGTGACCTGTTTCCATCTCTGCTCAGAAATACCTATTTGTTACAAAGAAATTCTCCTGACTTTGAGAACAACTCATCCTACCTAGGAACTTGCAAAATCTATTGTTGGGGGTGGACACTATCTTTTTTTTTTCCTTTTGGAAAAACAAATTACAATTTGGAAAGAAAAATGAAGAACGTTAAGGCTAGTGGTTAAGGCACGACAGTGCCATCCATCTACTCGCAGACAGGTCCCTGACTTACTAAGGCATCCAAGATGCTACTTAACCGCCCTGAATCCAGGCTCCTGCCCAATGCCCTCCAGATACACAAATCGGGAGCATTTCTTCAAGGTGAGACCTTGGATCCCTCGGACCAAAGCTTTTATACCCAAGTGATTTGACAGAAGCTTATTTTACATCAAGGGTGGGAAATCTCTTCTTACTAATATCCTCAGCAGATAAATAATTATATCACTAAAGGCTCAGGGAGTTTCTGATTTTACAGAAACACAGACCTCGAGACAAAAATACTTAACCCACCTAAAAACAACACCATCATTTATTATCCACGTGAAACCTTCTCTGAAAAGCAAGGAGGGCTTCCCTGGTGGCGCAGTGGTTGAGAATCCGCCTGCCGATGCAGGAGACACGGGTTCGTGCCCTGGTCCGGGAAGATCCCACATGCCGCGGAGCAACTAAGCCCGTGAGCCATGGCCGCTGAGCCTGTGTGTCCGGAGCCTGTGCTCCGCAACGGGAGAGGCCACAACAGTGAGAGGCCCGCATACCGCAAAAAAAAAAAAAAAAAAAAAAAAAAAAAAAGAAAGAAAGAAAAGAAAAAAGAAAAGCAAGGAGAAGGTGGAAGATGTAAGTCAAAGATGTTCAACTGTTTCAGCCTCTTCTGACTCCCGTGTCCTGAACCCTCGTGTACCACACTAACCCCTCTCCGGGGGCCAAGCCTAGAGCGTATGAGTTTGTTGGGCAGGTGAGTTTCCCATACCTGCCTCAGTGTGAAGCCAGCCTGCCTCTGGGCCCGAGGAGAAGTTCTCTTTCCTTGCAGCGAGATAATGTTTTAAAAAGCTGACTTTTAAACCTCTTCCTGAATTTTTTAATGGATTAAATTCATCATGTCACCAGCTGCTGTGCAGCTAATAGAGCCATAAAACACTGTATTAAAGGATTACCCATGCAAAATTTCCTCTTGAGCTAATGGGAATTTTAATACTTTTAACATTTAGTTGAGATGGGAATGTCCAAGAACAGCTTGTTCAATAGGTTGTTCTATAAAATTAAGTTCCTCGTCTCATCAGAAATGCCAGGACTCCATTAAGCTAAAATTTTACAGAGAGGCTAAGATGATTCACTGTGCAGCATTTGTGAGAAAGGAGACAACATCTGCTTCTACATTATTGCTCTTTAAGAAAAGAAAAAAAGAAGGAAAGAAAAGAAAAAGCAAACAGTCACGGATCCCATACATTCACGGAGACTGGACTGAACAGAGGAAAATGCTAACTTCAGGTTTCTGGAAGGTCCATCTACACAACCCCAAAATGAAGCCAGTAATTAGGAACACCTCAATTTATGTTCCTCTTAAATGTCATTACTCAGAAGGTCAGAAAGTCTGAAAATATACAAAGGCGGTTGTCAAAATGACATAGATATCATATTTTGGGTAACAAAAATGTGATTATGTGTATCTCGATGACAAAGAGAGAATAGAGGGAAAATGTAGCTGATAGAGAGTAAAAGATTCACAAGAGGGAGACTTCCCTGGCAGTCCAGTGGTTAAGACATCGCCTTCCACTGCAGGGGGCACGGGTTGGATACCTGGTCGGGGAGCTAAGATCCCACATGCCTCATAGCCAAAAACAACAAAACATAAAACAGAAGTAATATTGTAAAAAATTCAATAAAGACTTAAAAAATGGTCCACATCAAAAAAAATCTTAAAAAAAAAAATGAATCACAAGACAGGACAAAAGGATGCTGGAAGTTATATAGTTCAACTTCTTCTTTTCTAGGGGGCAGTATTGAGTCCCTGAGAGTTCCCTCCTTCCCCAGGTCATGGGGGCAATTAGCTCAGAACCGAGAATAAAACCCAGGTCTCCTGTACCCAGACTCAGAGACCACATGTCTCCCTTACACATCTCTAAATAGGAACATGTGGATTTTGTGTGTATGAAACAGCTTATGTGTTAAACAACAATAAAAAATCAACAAGTCAACAGTGATAAGATCATCTTTCCTTAGATGGATGATCTTGGATTGGAAGAATCAACATTGTGAAAATGACTCTACTACCCAAAGCAATCTACAGATTCAATGCAACCCCTATTAAAATACCACTGGCATTTTTCACAGAACTAGAAAAAAATTTTCACAATTTGTATGGGAACACAAAAGACCCCGAATAGCTAAAGCAATCTCGAGAATGAAAAACGGAGCTGGAGGAATCAGGCTCCCTGACTTCAGACTATACTACAAAGCTACAGTAATCAAGACAGTATAGTACTGGCAGAAAAACAGAAATATAGATCAATGGAACAGGATAGAAAGCCCAGAGATAAACCCACGCACATATGGTCACCTTACCTTTGATAAAGGAAGCAGGAATGTACAGTGGAGAAAGGACAGCCTCTTCAATAAGTGGTTCTGGGAAAACTGGACAGCTACATGTAAAAGCATGAGATTAGAACACTCTCTAACACCATACACAAAAATAAGCTCAAAATGGATTAAAGACCTAAATGTAAGGCCAGAAACTATCAAACTCTTAGAGGAAAACGTAGGCAGACACCTCTGACATAAATCACAGCAAGATCCTTTTTGACCCACCTCCTAGAGAAATGGAAATAAAAACAAAAATAAACAAATGGGACCTAATGAAACTTAAAAGCTTTTGCACAGCAAGGGAAACCATAAACAAGACCAAAAGACAACCCTCAGAATGGGAAAAAATATTTGCGTATGAAACAAATGACAAAGGATTAATCTCCAAAATTTACAAGCAGCTCATGCAGCTCAATAACACAAAAAAAACAACCCAATCCAAAAATGGGCAGAAGACCTAATTAGACATTTCTCCAAAGAAGATATACAGATTGCCAACGAACACATGAAAGAATGCTCAACATCATTAATCATTAGAGAAATGCAAATCAAAACTACAATGAGATATCATCTCACACCGGTCAGAATAGCCATCATCAAAAAATCTACAAACAATAAATGCTGGAGAGGGTGTGGAGAAAAGGGAACCCTCTTGCACTGCTGGTGGGAATGTAAATTGATACAGCCACTATGGAGAACAGTATGGAGGTTCCTCAAAAAACTACAAATAGAACTACCATATGACCCAGCAATCCCACTACTGGGCATATACCCTGAGAAAACCATAATTCAAAAAGAGTCATGTACCACAATGTTCATTGCAGCTCTATTTACCATAGCCAGGACATGGAAGCAACCTAAGTGTCCATCGACAGATGAATGGGTAAAGAAGATGTGGCACATATATACGATGGAATATTACTCAGCCATAAAATGAAACGAAATTGAGTTATTTGTAGTGAGGTGGATGGAACTGGAGTCTGTCATACAGAGTGAAGTAAGTCAGAAAGAGAAAAACAAATAACATATGCTAACACATATATATGGAATCTAAAAAAAAAAAAGGTTCTGAAGACCTAGGGGCAGGACAAGAATAAAGACATAGATATAGAGAATGGACTTGAGGACACGGGGAGGGGGAAGGGGAAGCTGGGACAAAGTGAGTGGCATGGACATATACACGCTACCAAATGTAAAACAGGTAGCTAGTGGGAAGCATCCGAATAGCACAGGGAGGTCAGCTTGCTGCTTTGTGTCCACCTAGTGGGGTAGGATAGGGAGGGTGGGAGGGAGACACAAGAGGGAGGAGGTATGGGGATATATGTATGCATATTCACTTTGTTATACAGCAGAAACTAACACACCATTGTAAAGCAATTATACTCCTGCAAAGATGTTTTAAAAAATAAAAATAAAATAAAAAATAAAGTGGACATTAGAATGTGGACTGTGCCCGATTTGAAAATACAACCCAAGGGGATTGGTTTTAATGGAAATTCTCCAAAGTCAATGTTCTTTACCCCAGCTGAATTTTGTCCATGGCTCCATGTTCCGTACTCTGTATGTATTACTGTTCTGAGAGCCTGTCATTTCTTATCAGAATGAGAAAGGCTAAAGAGATAATATTTCAATAACATACTGGCCTGATCATAAAATAACTCAATGGAAATGTGTAACTGCCTCAGGCAGCCTGGTAGGGTACTCAGCAGTTAGATGATTTCTATTCTGGGGTTTTTTTTTTTTTATGGTTACATTTTCTGTTATATCAGACATCCCCTCAAGTCCTAGTTATGCTTTCATTCAAAAGGGAGAACCATAGTAAAAAGACCTACAAAACTTATTATGATATATTACTATAAGAAATAAAAGTAGCTGCCACGGTAGCATATTGATAAGGACAGGCCTGCCACATTCACTGACCTTTTTTCATCTCACCCACCAGGGCTGAAGCCTGAGTTTCTTGGTTGCTAGGCAACGGGGGTCACAGTTTTCAGGTCTTAAATGCACAACCTAGTCCAAAAGCAGATGATGTGATCTTCAGAAAGAAAGTAGATGTTTGACAGGAGTAAGAATTTCAATAGGTCCAGGGGCTTTTGAATTCGTTTTTATCATGCTAAAGGCTGAAATGGAGAAACTTCAACTTGTCAAAAGATGCTGGGAAGAGATTTTTAAGTCCTGGTGATGAGAATCTATTGCTGAAACAATATGAAGAGAATCTAGTCAAGCTTCTCTTTGAGAAACACCCTGACATATGGCTTAGGATTTTAGCTGCTGATAGATCAATGATCAAACTCTCACTGCAAGCACACAGACACACACACAGGCATGTCAAAAACACAGGGCGATCTTGAGAGATGAATTTGGGGGCTGATTTGGGGATGAGGGGTTTTGTTTCTGGTTTCCTTGTTTCTAACATTTTTTCACAAACATGACCACATCCTGCCTTGCTCGAAGACAACGCAGCAGGCAGCACGACAGCCCCTAAAGGTCAGCAACAAGAAAGCTTATTCCCAAACCCTTTCTCTGCTGCCAAGTCAACACTTCCTTTAAACTTTAATAAAGGGCATCGGAGAAAACCGATTTCTCGGGCGGGAAGAAACACCCCAGCCCCATGTAATTGCATTTGACTATATATTCCATTGGTATGTATTAACTTTACCTATATTACGCTAATAACATTTCAACAATGGCAACTTTTGAGGGAAGAAATTCGGTAGATGTTAAGGGTCAAAAAATAAGAGAAGGATTTTGCATTTCCCATTTCAAAATCTGTTTGAATATCCTATTTGAAGATCGAGGCAAAGAGCAGCTATTTTTATTTTACTTTTTGTCAATACCCACTCTGTAAGTATCATAATTTTTTATGGAAGAGAAATGGTAGTTAATTCCTAAAGTTTTATTTTGCTCAATGTGATGTTCTGGCAGAGAAAAGAAGATAAATGCGTGTGTGTGTGTGTGTGTGTGTGTATTTGTGTGTCTGTGCCTGTGTGTCTGCGTGTGTGTGTGTGTGTGTGTGTGTCTATGTGTGTGTGTCTGCGTGTATGTCTGCGTGTCTGTGTCTGTGTGTCTGCGTATGTGTGTCTGTGTGCCTATGTGTGTGTGTCTGCGTGTCTATGTGTGTGTGTCTGCGTGTCTGTGTCTGTGTGTATTGGGAGAAAAGCAACTAATTGTAAACTATAGGTGAATAATTTGGAATCCAGAATTTTAAAAGACAGATATAAGGGGTTTTCTGGTTTCTTTCACGCTGGGCCATATCTAAGTTCCTGTAGATCCCACCTGATTTCAACCCAGGCTGCTAGGTAGACATCCTGGCTCATATAAATAGCAATGAGATAGCCAGAAGGCAGGCCACACTCCTGGAGACTGAGGCTGTCAGATAACTCTAATGATTTCTTTGGCCCTTCAGGGTGAAAAATTTACTTCATACTTTTTTGTCTAATATTTGCCATTTTCCTTTCCCTGAAGATAACTGTCATTTTTAGAAACATCTGCTGCCTTTTCCAAGTTGTCGGCACTGAAAGAACACAAAATGAAGCAGCTGGAAAAGATGTAGACGTCACCCCCACTGAGCCAGGATGCAGGTGGAGCCCCTAAGAGCAGCATGGGTGAGCGTCTCCTCAGCTATGGCCAAGGGCCCCCTCAGAGCTCTTCTCCTCCGGGTTCTTGCTGATTTACAGATCCTGCCTTTTGTTAAGTCTTTGTCACCACTTCCAGAAACTCGCAGGTCAGGGGGCATAAGTGGGTAAAATAAGCCTCTGCCAGAGCAGCCTCCTGCAATCAGAAAGACAATCTCCAGGTGGTTGTATTATGAGCCAGTGTGGGTGGTGGACCAGAATCTGTCCAGAAACAGTTTGGCTGGACCACAGTCAGTACAGAACAGAAAGAGTTTAGAGACTTTCTACGCAACTGAATGGTGTCATTTTATGCCTGTTCAAGCTAATAAAAAAATATTCAAACTGCTGTTCTGTATGTCTTTCTCTATTGAACTTTTTAAAGTTTATTATATTTTACAAAAATATGAATCCACGATGGATTGGGGAAAGAACTGGTCCTTGAGAAGTACTGTCCTCAGCTGATGTCATTATACCCAACTTGCCATGGTCCTGGTCCTGATAAAACAGTCACAGATCCAACCTCTATGCAGAGCTCTTTACAGGAGGCGAGGCAGGAGCCCATCAAGGGTCCTAGTAGGACCCTTTTGCCCCAAATCTCTTTGCTTTTGCCTCAGTGCTTGCTATTTATGACTCTCAGCTAAGTACTCTTTCTCTGAGCAAGACGCCAATTGGTGCAAACGCCTGTATGGATTCACCGTTGAACTGATTTCTTCTGAGAGCACAGGGCAGATTCCGAGCACCACTGCAAGATGAAAAAGGTTTTTAAAAATTGAGTTGAGAGGGAGGTTTAGTGGAGAATCCAAGAAGCTTGGTTCTAAAGAGGGTCTTGATGCAACTGCACCCCAGCACGGTTTTGACCTCCTCCCTATCTCAGCTGCTTTCTTTGAGGGGCAACTCTCCATGTCCCCCCTGCCCCCCAGGGAGTGACCCTGACCTTCGTTAAAACTTTCTTACTCTTATCCAACTGATGGGAAGTTCCTTCAGGGGACAGCTGGCTGTGCCCCTCACCGGACTAGTGGTTGCCAGACCCGTTCCCCACCTTCCCCTTCTCTGCTCCATCCCAGGGGGGGGTGGTTCCCAGACTCCTTGGGCCCCCTCGTTTCTCCTTAGGTTTGTTCAGTGGGAGGCGCTGGCGGAAGACCAGACAACTTCTAGACGCGACTCTCAGGATGGGTCCTCATCCCTGAGTTCAGCTCTGGGGACCACGGTCAACACCTCCCCGGGACGGCTCGTCCTCACCCAGTCAACACAGCCCGGAGACGCAGCACAGCCAGCATTCCTGACCCCACTCCAGGCGCCAGAGGAAGAGGCAGGTGTGCAGCCCAAATGGGGAGCTCGCGATATTTCTGAAGAGTCGAATGGACCACCGGAAGACATCCTACACGTGGGCGGGTCTGCGGCCGGCCCTGCGGGAGAGCGTGTCCCGCTAAGACCGGGGAGCAGGCTGAGATGAAAGCCGCTGAAGAACGGGCCCCCCGCAGGGACAGAACACGTGGCTTCTGGAGAGCCTCCCCACAGCCAAAGAGCCTGTCAGCAATAAAGAGCAAATGTTTTTCAAGAAAATTCCGAAAGGTTCAGGCAAGTAGTTATGTTCTAATATATGACTTTTCTTTGACTTATTCCTTGACTAACGGCCGCATCTAGTAGTTGGATTGCGACAGATGCATCTTTCAGGAACTACTTGTCCCCGGCCCCTTCTATTCAATGGAGCTAAAGTGAACTTTTTAATATGTTACCCAAGGGGGAAGCCATGGATTCCCTCCTTCTTGCTCTCCATGGAGGGGCATCTCTGGCAGCACCTGCATCTGTCCAGGGTTCCAGCTCTCCCCAGGTGGTCCCCACGGTGCTTCCAGAACCACCCAAAGAAGCCAGCTTCTGGAGCCCGATAACATCACCTTTCCCTGAGTCCCTCCAGCCCGTCCTCATGTTGCTCATGTCTGGGCGCCTCACTGTCCTGTCTGTACCCTCAGCTCTTTTATCGCCTGTGTGAGGCCCCCGTATTAAATTCCCTCCATTTGAAATGCCCAAAGGGATCGTTATTCTCTTGGTCTGATAGCGGGGCTTGCTACTCTTATGGGTAAGAGACCTGGTCCATACGGGCAACCATGCAATCTCCAGGCAGAGCTTGTTGAGCAGAACGTTCTCTGATGGACAGTACAGCACACAGGGTACGCACATCTCAGTTACGACCGCGAGCTTCTCACTGGACCCGAAGCTCCCTGCGCATCAGGATCCTGTCTAGCTCATCCCTGTATCCCCAGGACCTGCTACTGTGCCAACACGTGATCGGTACACAGGGAAGATTTCTTGAACATTTTTAAATGAAGAGTACGGAAATTACGATTTAAATCTTTTTAAATGCAGGAAGAATTAACATGTCCATTTTATACTGTGCAAAAGGAAGGTTAGAGGCTTTCGTGTAATGTTTTCAAACCACAGGAATCCCTGGTCACACTCTTTTATTGACCAATAATTGGCCCATCGTTTTAGGGATGCAATGAGCCTAAAGGAACTTAATTTTCCAATTAAAAATGTAAAAGTCAATTCGATTTACCTTCAAAAAGCAAGAAATTGTTTCAGTAGAATTCCTTTGTGAATCTCAAATTTATCTAGTCAAATTCTACACGGGCAAAGCACGCAAACTCCAAGGAGGTGAATTATCACATCGTAAAATCCCGACTGGTGGGACTCTAAATGTTTGAGGTGGTAAATACCGACTTCTCCTTCAAAGAAAGCTACTTTTGACATGTACTTCTTAGAAGAAAGGCAAGAGCTAAGAGAGGCAGGGCTGGCCTGAGGCAAAATTGGGATGTCAGGAAGATGGTTCCTGGTTACCTGCTTTCCTTCCTAACCCCACCCAGACCCTCTCTCCCCAGCACCTCCTGCTGCCCCATCTCTCCCCACCTTCCCCCAGCAGTGCAGGCATTTCATGTACACTAAGCTACAAATAACTGATAATAGCTTAGAAATCTGTCCCTCTCTAGAATAGGTACATTTCTACAGTAACCAATAACATCAGTGTGTCTCAAATTTTAGCCAACACTGGAATCGCCCTGAAGACTATTACAACACAGATTTCTAGGTACCGCTAGAGATTCTCACTAGGTAGCTCTGTATGAGGCCCTGGTATCTTTTAACAAGTTCCCAAGTGACGGTGAGGCTGCTGTGTAAGGATCACCCTCTGAGAACCACTGAGTTAGTGATAGGTACCCACTCAGCGGCCTGAGGCTGGTTCATATCCTTCTGAAGACAAGGTCTGCTTGTTTCCACATTTCCCAAACAGGTCTGAGCATTAGCATTTAACAAATAAATAAACAGATAAGCAAACATTTTTAAAAATATAAATTCCCCTGAATTTACACTCAAGATTCTAGTTTATTAGGGCTATGGTGGCACTGAGAAATCTGTATTTTTTAAAGCTCTCATTTGATCCTAAGGCTCATGTCTTTGGGAACCCCTATCTCGGGCAGTTGGTGTTACAGGGAAAAGGATTCTCTTAGTTCAATCGCGGCCCCACCTCTTATCACCAATGGAACTCTGGGTAAATTACTGAAACTCTGTCAGCCTCCGTGTGCAAATCCATAAAACATCGTCTTCAACAGCCTTAAAACTGCCTCTTGTTACCAATCTCCTGCCCTGCCTTACTTGGAAAGGAACCCCCAACTCTGATTTCTGGAAAGGAGAAAGAAGAAAAGATAATGCACAAGGCAATGACACATTTTTAATTCGGGGCCCCCAACCAAAAATTCAGGAGGAGGAGGAGGGAACATACCTTTTAATCTTTCTTAGTTGCAAAAAAAACCACTTTGCCAACGAAGGAAGAATTGTCTCCCTGCAAAGTGGTGGCTGCTTGGGCAACCAGCACACACCATCTTTACAGATTCTTTAACTGAGTAACAGTTATGTTTGTTGATTGCTCTTAGCAATGGGTTTTACTCATCTGATTATCCCCCCAACTCCTAGCTATATGGGGGGGAGGACCCAATCATCAAAAAATGTCAAAAGAGGAATGGAATTCATCCTTCTAAACTCATCAAATTGATTAACAGAGTTTGCCTCTTGCCACAAGAAAATGACACGTGACTTCGCATTTCACTTAATTTGTTCAATAAACACTTCCCAGAGTGCTCTGCGTGAGGGCTCTGTAGATGCGTAAGACCAACCCTCAAAGCATCCACGGTCGTTCCAGCGAAGCCCTCAAAGCATCCACGGTCATTCCAGCGAAGCCCTCAAAGCATCCACGGTCATTCCAGCGAAGCCCTCAAATAAAAAGTTGTAGGTTCCTACATAAAGGCCCGTAGAGGGTTCAGTGTCTCGCTAAGGAAAGGAATGTGCACATTATATGTCCTGTATAATATCCATGTTCTATATACACGATGCTAGGTGTTTCAAAAACTCACCAGCATCTTTCTAAAGGAATGATTGAATGACTCATGCCCAGATGCAGAGACCGCTTCAGACAGTGCTTTCTGAGCTTCAGGAGAAGTAAGAATCACCTAGAAATCTTGCTCAAAACCACTTTCCTGAGTCCCACCCCAGATGCAGGAAGTCTAGGGGAGGCCCTGAGAATGTGCTTTTCCACGAAGTTCCCAAGTGCTGCTGATGCTGGTAGTCCTTGAGCCACACTTTACAAGACAAAGAATTCTTCCACGGGTCTTGAGAGGTTCGGCCTGGGCATTTTGAGGTGGTTGCAGTGTGGTGATGGGTGGAGATTGGCAATCGGAACCTGGAAGGTGGGGTTACCTGTTGGAAAACGGATCACTCACTATGCAAGCATTCAGCTGAACGAACACTGCAGCACTAGATTCTAAGGGCAACATCAGGATTAGAAGCAGGAGAGACATGGACTTGAGACCCTCAGCCCTGAGTTCAAATCTCAGCTCTGCCGCCTCCCAGCTGGGTGATGATAAGCAGGTTACTCAGTCCCTCAGACAATTTCTTCATCTATAAAATGTTTGGCAAATCAAAGCCAAACTCCCATCGTATATCTGTACCATATCTTCTTTATCCAGTCATCTGTCGATGGACATTTAGGTTGCTTCCATTGTAAATAGTGCTGCTATGAACATTGGGGTGCGTGTGTCTTTTTGAATTATGGTTTTCTCAGGGTATATGCCCAGTAGTGGGATTGCTGGGACATTTGTAGAAACATGGGTGGACCTCGAGTCTGTCATACAGAGTGAAGGAAGTCAGAAAGAGAAAAACAAATATCGTATATTAACGCATACACGTGTAATCTAGAAAAATGGTACCGATGAACCTATCTGCTGGGCAGGAATAGAGACACAGATGTAGAGAACAGACACGTGGATATGGCAGGGGTGAAGAGGGGGGATGGATTGGGAGATTGGGACTGACATATATACACTACCATGTATAAAACAGCTAGCTAGTGGGAACCTGCTGTATGGCGCGGGGAGATCAGCTCGGTGCTCCGTAATGACCTAGATGGGTGGGATAGGTGGGGGGATGGAGGTCCAAGAGACAGGGGATATATGTATACATAGAGCTGATTCTCTTCGCTGTACAGCAGAAACTAACACAACATTGTAAAGCAACTATACCCCAATTTTTTAAAAAAGCCAAACTCCCAGAGTTTGTGTAAGATCAAAGGAGATGACGCACGGAAGGGAACTTAGGACTGTGGCCAGCACATAGTAGGGCCATAAATGGTAGCTTAAGTAAGTGACGTAGCCTCTGCTCTCTACCCACACACGGCCTAAAGGTGAAGGCTGACGGTTACAAACTCAGTTTCACACAAGGATGATTCGAATTAGTGCTATATTTATGGTTAAAAAAAATAAAGTTCAGTGGAAGAACAGGTAATTAATAATAGCCATCCCACAAGGATACTTGAACGAGATGAAATCATACATCTGAGTCCCCGACATGCACATGTTATGTAATAGGTACTCCCAAAATGTTAATTTCTTTCTCCCTCCCTCCCCTTAATTCCAACTGAGATTTCCGAGAGAGCCTCGTGAAGCAGGTGGGGGTTAAGCAAAGCTTAAGTTCTCCTAACCTGGATATTGCTTTTGTGCTTCTCCCCAACGCTTTGAAGAGATAACCCCCATCAGATCGCTAGACCACTCCGATGACATTTCCAAATGCTTCCAGGCCCTGATCTGTCCAGCTTCACATGCAAAAGCGCTGTTATTGCCCAGCTAATAATCCACCCTGCCACCAAATCACTCTCGTCTCCGTGCGATGAAAGGCAAGGGAAAACCTGCTGAAGTGTAACATTTAGGATCAGAAACTTAAAAACGCTTTTGAAAATTCGATCAGAGAGATCATGAAAGCAGCTTTGGTCAAATTCACTGTGCAGGGAAAGGCCTTTTTGAACTTTTTACCTTTTGGTGATGCTTTTGATCTGCCACGCACACGATCTCATTAAGAGCATATTATTTAGCGTAAACTTTGAACACTCACCACTTTTCCCAGTAGCCTGGGGCTCGGGGCCGTGGACTGCAGTTCAGGGGAGCTTTATGTCATGGCAACATGTCATCACGTACCTGCCAGGACATTGATGTGGAGGTACTCTGGGGAGGGGCAGATTCTGGCTCAGACATTTCGAGAGCTTAGCAAGGTGAGGTCGCTAGGCATCTGCCAATGAAATGACTCCTAATTACTCAGGAATGCTCAGCGGGGGCTGGCGGATACGCAGGGCAATCCATCTTCGTGGAAAGACTAGACACCTGGTTTTCGGATCAGGTGACTTGCCTGGGTCCAGTGAAATTAATTGTCTTGTTCCCGATCCTCACAGAGACTTTGGAGAAAAAGCACAACCTAAATTCTGAGACCAGCCATTGATTTGTGGCTTAGCTTTCCTCAGCGGACCAAGGGTGATGGGGTCCTTACAGAGCAAGCGAGCTATTGATGAGGTGAGTACACTGTATCTATACAGTCATTCCCAGGATTTTAATTACATTTGATAGAGCTTCTTATTTGTGATTCTTTACGTACCCCTAGGGGGTGGGTAGAAAATAAATAGAGGACAAAACCTGCTCCACTCCAATCAAGAAACACTTTCAGTCAAGGAAACATAGAACATCAGACAAGGTAGGTTTGTTTCTAGGGGTGACCTTCTTCTCAGTTAACATTGCTTTCTCTAATCGGCTCCTTTCTGCTTAAATAATGGGATTAACTGGGGGACAATAAATAGTTCTTCTTATGATGCCGCCCAAAGTCAAGACCTGATACAACAGAAGGCCCAGAGGTCAGAGGTTCAGAGTAATACGTGGACAAATGAAGTGAAAGACACCTGCTATTCAATCTCTCCTCCCTATACCATCCTGTGACTCTCACCTCCTACAGCTTCACCATACCCCAGTTAGAGGCGGGAAGATACAGGGAACAGGGTGGTCTCTCCACTGATACCTGCTTTCCCAGGAGCCACGGGCTGCCTCTTGCCTTATTGGCCAGGGAATTAGGACACAGGCCACTGCTAGCTGCAAGGGAAGCTTGGAAATCAGAGGGCAAGGTTATGATCATTGCTTGGACCCATCACGATCCATCCCCAGGAACTGGACGCTTTGCAGCCCAAACAAAATCAGGATTCCACTGGCAAGAAAGAAGGGGGAAATTGATGTTAGGTAAGTAACGAACAGTGTGTGCCCGCACTCAGCATTTTGGGGTAATTAAAACGTTTTTATGAGGTCATACAGGAGACAGGACAAACTGACTCACTGGGGATAAACAGAAATATCTGGCTATCTTCATGATAAAGATTAGGGTTTATTGGGTTTGTGAGTGATTCCAAGTGTGATTCTTCTGGTTATTGGAAGAGGACTGTATGTCAGCCATGCCAGCCATGTATCCCTCACAAAAGAGACCCAAGGCCGGGCCACTTCCTTGAGCCCATGTGCAGAGTCCTGGTGGGAACCTGGCACTCTACCAAGCTCTCTATAAAAGCAAAGGGTTCCTCGTAGCTTTTTCATCTGCATTATCTTCTTTCCTTTCCCTTCATTCTTAACCGTTAACATTCCCTCCATCCCACTTTCCCACTGGATCCCAGTGCAAAATGCCCATTGGCTCTCAAAAAGGAAATTCTAGAACCATCTTGAGGAATGGTGATCTGGTCTCTTTCTCAAGAACCACTGGCAACATTCCCAACTCCTGGGTTTTTATAAACTGATGGAAATTATTGACGTGTCTAAGAAGCAATGCGGAAGGAAGACGCAAGGCTCCGAGGCTATACCTCCAGGACACTCCCTCTAATAAGTTACCTAAGAATCAATTCAGGACGCCTTCCCTCTTGAGGCTTATGTGACACTCCATGAATAAGGGCTCAATGCTTCAGGTTCAATGCTTCGCCCAGTGGCACCATCGTGCAGAGCAATGGGAGTCTCTGAAAAACACTTCACAGTAAATTAAGTACAATTAGCAGAACAAACATCAACACTAGCAACCCAGTAAAGAAGTAATCACTCAGCCTTCATTCTCAGCACCCATTAAAACTTGAACCATTTCTCAAATCAGTGATCTTTTTAAGTGATCGTTATCATGAACGTCCTACTAAATGAGGAATCCTCATTAAGTTACCATAATGACATTAAACTTCAGCCTTCGCCAAGAGGTGGAGGTATTAAAGCTTCCCAAGAAGCGACAGCTTATATTTTTTGATCCAAACCATAAAAATAGCGGAGTACTTTCTAATGCTTTGATAAGCTAGGCTTTTTAAAATGTTCCTTGAAGAAACATTGCCTAGAATGACAGACATTTAGAGCTGGAAGGAACCTTTGAAAGCATAGAGTTCTACTCTCTCATTTAACAAATAAGGAGACTGAGGCCCAGCTATGTCAAATGATTTGCAAACTGTCTTACAGCTAGTTAGTTGCAGAACTCGCTTAACAGATGTAGATATAGTCAGAAATAAACCCCATTGAGACAGAAGCCTAAAAGCACATGCACCTGTCTGCTTTTGCCCCCTCAAGTAAGTACCAGGGAGAATCTTCTCAGTCCAGGGAAATGAACAGGACTATGCCAAAAATACTGGAAGGGCTTGTCAGATTTACCAAATAAAAAATCAGGGCACCCAGCCAAACTTGAACTTCAAAAGACAATAACATTCTAGTATCAGTTTGTCCTGTGCAATATTTGGGATGTACTGATACTAAAATGAATATTCGTTTTCATCTGAACTTGAAATTTGACTGAGGAACCTATAATCAGACAACCCTAACTCAAGCCCTCATGCAGATGATGAAAAGAAGTAATGAGGGACTTCCCTGGTGGCGCAGTGGTTAAGAATCTGCCTGCCGATGCAGGGGACACGGGTTCGAGGCCTGGTCCGGGAAGATCCCACATGCCGTGGAGCAACTAAGCCCGTGCACCAGAACTACTGAGCCTGTGCTCTAGAGCCTGAGAGCCACAACTACTGAGCCCACGAGCCACAACTACTGAAGCCCGCATGCCTAGGGCCCGTGCTCCACAACAAGAGAAGCCACTGCAATGAGAAGCCCAGGCACTGCATCAAAGAGTAGGCCCCGCTCGCCACAACTAGAGAAAGACTGCATGCAGCAACGAAGACCCAATGCAGCCAAAAATAAATAAATAAATAAATTAATTAATTAATTAATTAAAAAGAAGTAATGAGACCTGCTAAACCTATGACATTGTAGTAGAGATGAGTTAGGACCCTCATAACAAAGACCACAGACTGGGAGCTTAAGCAACAGAAATGTATTGTCTTACATGCTAGAGGCTGGAAGGCTGAGACCAAGGTATCAGCAGGGCTGGTTCTTTTTGAGGCCGGGAGGGAGAATCCTTTCCAGGATTCTCCTAGATTCTCCTGGTTTGCTGGCCATCTTTGGTGTTCCCTGGCTTGTGGATACATCATCCCAATTCCCTGCCTTCATGTTTACAGGGTGTTTTCCTCTGTATATGTCTGCATCCAAATTTCCCCTTTATATAAGGACACTATTCATATTGGATCAGGGCTCCCCCAATGACCTCATTTTAATTTTACTAATTACATCTTCAATGACCCTATCTCCAAATAAGGTCACATTCTGAAGTACTGGAGGTTAGGGCTTCAACATATGAATCTGCGGCAGGGACACTCTCCGACCCATAACAAAGATCAATGGGAACTACATATGGCTTGTAACACACTTTGAAGTACAATAGGCTCTAAAAGGTACACAAGAGGATTCTGACAGCAATCACAGTTCCCTCCTCTCTCAGGCACAAAAGATAACTCAATCAGTTTTGATGAGGAATATCCCGGACCCTCTTCTGTCTCTTATTGCCTTTCTCTAAGTGTGCCTTTCTTGCTACTTATTACCCATCCCAGAATTGTCCTTGGACTCTGCTTTTAGGCACTGTCCTCGGGATGAGGACTGGATTTTGTGGGGGGAATTCGATGCTTCCAAAGGCTGGCTGCCTGCTCTACTCAGTAAGACGGGTGGCTGCACTGGGCTGCTCTCTCCGCTTCCTCCCGTCCGAGCCCATCAGTTGGAGAAGGAGTGCTGGTCATGCCAGGGCCACGTGAAAGCCTCTTGGTCAAGAAGTTCACTTCCTGCTGGAAGTTCGAGCTGAAAGTGGAGCACAGGATCAGGTGGTCATAATTACTGTTTAATTGCTTTCTGCCCCAAATTACTCTGTGCTCCATATGCAGCCCAGATATGCCAAATGATTTGCTCAGTGTCTTACAGATCGTTGCAGAACGCGCTTGATATATAGGAAGCCTAGTCAGAAACAAACCTCTTTGAGGCCAAAGTCTAAAAGCATTTCTACTTGCAGAGCAAGACCCCAAGCTAAATGTTCTTTCCGTCCACGACGCTGCCTCCTGTTATTCCTGAAAAGTCAACAAAACATGCAGGACTTATTTGACTAGAACCTAATGAAGACGGCTTCTCTGATCATTAATGACTTTGGACAGTGGCTTCCGTATTGCTGATTGAGGTGTAACACCTGCTTCAAAGATGGCACCGAAAACTGTGGGTGCCACCTCCCAAGCAATGTTTAATCGTCTGGCTTTGTACAACAGAAGATGGAAGAAAGGACTTATTATAATATAATATGAATCATGCCCTTGATATGACATCTCACTAATGCCATTACGTTAGAAATGGAGACAGATTAACAAGATATTGTCTCTCTGACTGAAGCTGACGAAGTGATCTCAGAAAAAAGAACATTAAAGTCTCAAAACCAGAACTGACTCTTATTTTCTATTTTACATTCCTAGGCAAAAGAGAATCTTTATTCACAATTAATATTTTTGAACAATCAGGTTAATGCACTTTATTCTTTATCAAACAGTGTCTTTTTGCTTCATTTTCTACTTAAATAGAATGTAAATGTATGCTGTAACTTCTGGGGTTATAACCTATTTAAAAGCCTCCATAACCTCAAGAATCCTAAGGAGTAGAACAGGTTAGATCAAAGTATTATTGTTTTTAACCAAAGGCCTGTGAAAAGCTAAAGCCCCCCAAAAATACAATCTGACCTTCAAAAAAATCTAAACATTTGCAACAGAACGAAATTGCAATTTGATTGGGAGTAGGAAAATATGTGATTTCAAGTTCAATTTCATAAGGCAAACCTTGGAACACAGCATCATGAGGCTGGTTTAGCTGCACTGTCTAGAATTCTTTTGGGGCCCCGGCAGCAATAGCGCTGAGTCCTAACCACTGGACCGCCAGGGAATTCCCTTGGCTCTGATTTTAAAGGGCATCTTTGCAAGAAGACAAAAGACCAGAAGATACACCCAGGACTGTGACAGTAAGTAAATTACCATTTCTGGAATTTCTTCCAGTGATACTGATTAGATAGAATACCTGCAAACCCCTACCCAGTGCAACTTCCACAAGGGTTTCAGATATTCAGGCAACAACACACGTTAGAATGAAAATCTTAAACTCCTGTACCAAAGCTCAAGGACAATACAGAATAGATTCCTTGGGCTACAGTTGTGAACGGATTTGCCATACACATGTGATGGCCATAACCATAGTCTAGAATATAAAAACTTACCCAGACCTGAGAGAGGTTAAGGTTAACCATGGAGAGTCATAGTTTGTGGTCACTGTTGATTTTACTCTAGCAAATAGATAAGATGGAGACTAACGAAGCGGAGCGTTTGACCAAACATCAAGCCACAAAAAAATCAACGTTGATTTGAAAAGTGAACTGGTAGTCTGCAGAGATGATATAGCTTCTAGTATTTAATATACAGCCTCTCACAATTGCACGGCAGGGGATGGCATCGTTTTTCTATAGTCCTCGGTGGTATCTGAATTTAACTAAAATATCATTTCTTGGTATAACTCAAACGGCAAATGTCCATAAATAAACATGATTCAAGAAGGACAATAGAATGATTATTTTCATCTAAAAAACTATTTCTGAACGTCAAAGAGAAGAATAGTTACTGCTGAGTACTCTTGATACTAGGAAAAAATAAATATGTTTGAGGAGGAGAGAACTGGTAGTTAAGGAAATGTTGGGATGCTTTAAATTTCGGTTAAAATAGGATTTGGGGTGTCTACCGTGCTAATCCATATTCAACCACCAGGTGGCACACTTCTGCCTTCTTTCCACCATCCAAAGGCAGAAAAAAAATACCACGGGGAGATGTTGGGTTTAGTTTGTTTATTTACTGGTCTTTACGCTGAATACTCACCAAAACCAATTTAGCATCATAAAAATATATGAATCTACAAGTTGTCCTTTCTCAGCTTTAAGATTTTGATTACTATCAGTGGAAATCACTTCGCTTTGCTTTTTCATTAAGCTTTGAGCCAACAAGGTACGAACACTTCCATGGGCAGAAATACCAAAAAAAATAAGCCCATTGATTACTCTTTACATGAAAACAGAAACAACTGGAGAAATCATTTTACCTTTCAGGATGCTCAAGCAAGGATGGCTGGCATTTAATATTCAACACTTGCATTTCATATTTGTAGAGTATATTTACAATGATGCCTTTATGATAATTACTCAAAAACGTGAATATGATAGAATAAGTGAAAGATACAATCTAGTTAGCATCCTGAACATTGTCAAGATTTCGGCAGATTTTTTTCCAACATTTATGAAACGACTTTATTGCTAAAATCATCAATCAAAGTCACCCCAATTTTTAAAAGATTTTAATAGAATTGTCCATTTATAATAATTCAGATTGAAGGATAAAGATTGTCATTACGCTTTAGAAGTAGTCCTTCCTGCCTAAAAGTAAATATGTTTTAAACCCCGATTTACTGGAAAAGATGCCCTTTTGGGTTCCTGGAGTTTAGCAAAGAGACGTTGGGTTTAGCCCAGTTGACAAAGAACTAGCAATCGGTCCGTTAAATAGCACTTTTCAGAGAACTTTTAATGTTCATTGATCAAGTGGCCACACAAATGGGAATTTTGCTTCCCTCAGATCCAAAATTAGCACAAGACAGAACGAGGTGAATTCTAGCTCCGGTAGCCGCTAGCTGGCTGTGCCGCCTTGAGCAAAGCCACTTAATCTTTTTATACCTTCTTTTTCTCACATGAGAAGTTAAGTAAAGTCGAATATTTCTAAGACTCCATTTAACTTATAAAACTATGATTTTATTATCTACATTTGAAAATATAATATCTTGAAGCATAAGAAGACATCTCAAAGCAATTGGGAAAATAGGAGAAGCTAGGAAAGATTCCTAGTACAAGGGCCAGCCCTAGTGACGGTAAGAGTGTACAGACTGTCCCCCATCTTCTCCGATGAGTAGAGCCAAGAGCTCTAAACACACAAAGGAAGGAGAAACCCTCTGGTGCGGAACATGTTTACTTCATCTAGTTTAGTTACTATTTAGCCACCTCAGAATGCATTCACAGAGCTCTTTCTCTGACTGTAGCTGTCTTGCACAGATTCTTCAATAGCTAAATCCGCTTCATAGAAGCCAACTCCTGGAACCTACAACTTAAGGGTCCATCAAGAATGACAGCCATGGCTTTAGAATTATGTATTATGCCCACTGAAGACCATACTATAAGCACTAAACTCCTTTTCTTATCACTCGTTCCTGGATTACTCAACTCAGAGCTGCGTTGTATTTTTATATTCAGTTTACAAAAGCAAAAATCTCTGAATTCCTCAAATTTGAGAATGATTCTATAGCATACACACTCTCTATATAAAATCTACACTGAGCAAACAATAGATACATATTTTTACTTACAGTACTATCTCTTCCGTAACAAGCTAATACTGCATGGATTTACAGATTGGTCCAAGAAACATATTCAATAGGCTAACCATGAGAGGACAGGTTTCTTTTTCAGCATAGAAGGGCTTCTTTCCTTCTTTATCATGCACTTCGATGGTATTTTAAGAAAGATTTTCATGAAGGATGGGTCCTTAATTAAGACTTTCAAATGAGGCCAATAAATATATTTTATTGGTTATAATGTCTTTTCCTTTATTAGAAGAATAACAGGCTGCTGGTTAACTGGTCATGAAATATTAGTCAAAAAGAAAAATATATAATGGAAGCAATCTCAGTGGGTGCTAACTCATATTTTTTCACCGGGATTTTTTTCTGCATAACGTTAAAGGTATATGGACCCAGTTCTGTCACCTGTAGGGAAACATCAAGTGGTTTTGCATCTCTTGCACCAGCAACTCTGGAGCTTCTCTGCACCAACATTCAGGACCCAGAGAGAAAATCTCGTTTGGACGTTAGCAGTCAGAAAACACGATCAGGACAACACAAGAGTGGCAGAGCTTCGCACAGTGGTGTGTGCAAAGCCCGTAGCCCTGCGTGGAACAATTTTGTCCCCACCAAGCAATGTGAGGCAAGGGATCTCTTTTTTCTTTAAAGCTGAACTATTTTTTAAAATTTATTTCACTGAAGTATAGTTGATTTACAATGTTGTGTTAATTTCTGCTGTGCAGCAAAGTGACTCAGTTATACCAATACAGTTAAGTCCCCTACATACGAAGTTTCAAGCTGTGAACTTTCAAAGATGTGAAAATGCATGCCAGCCCCTGTCTGCCAGCTGTTGTACTGTACTAGTGTACTTTTCAAGGTACCGTACTATAAGATTTAAAATGGTTATTTTTTGTGTTTTTTTAATGTACATATTATTGGCGTGAAAAGTATTATAAACCTATTACAGCACAGAACCATACAGCCGATTGTGTTAGTTGGGTCCCTAGGCTAACTTTGTTAGACTTACAAACAAATTGGACCTAGGAACGTGCTCTCGGAATGGAACTTGTTCATATGTAGGGGACTTACTGTACATACTTTCTTTTTCATATTCTTTTCCATGATGGTTTATCCCAGGATACTGAATATAGTCCCCTGTGCTGTACGGTAGGACCATTCTATATATAATCGTTTGCATCTGCTCATCCGAAACTCCCAGTCCAGCCCTCCCCCACCCCCCTCCCCAACAAGGCAACTCTTTCTGCCCCGGGCACCTCCCTTTGCTAAACGGCACCTTCTTTAACTTTCAGTTTAATCCCATGTTCTCCCAGATTTTGTCCACCCCCATACACCTCAGCCTGTTCCCCTCAACCTGGTGGAGACGATTTGAAGCTTAAATTTAAGAGCAAAAGCAGATGTTTTAGGATAACAAGGGAAAATTATCCTCAGATATGCCTGTGACGCTGTAAATGGAATTAAGAGAAGCTTCTTTGAGCAACGCTGATACACTGGCCTCATTTTGCTGGAAGGAATTCTGGGGGACACGCCCTTACTCTCAGCTACAGGGAGCAGGGGAAGGGTGTGTGCTGCTAGGCCCCCTCGGAGGAATGATCTCCTTGCGACCTCAGCGGCGATCTCCATGGCAACCAGGGATTCTCAAACTTCAGTGAGCATAGGAGTCACCCAGGACTATCTTGCAACGAGACAGCTTCTGGTTCAGCAGGTCTGGGATGGGGCAGAGGCTGATGGCCCTCAGAGCTCACAGGAGTAGTGGGGACCTTCTCCTCTCCACGAAGCTTGGAGCCAGACTAGCCTTGGTCCAGTAAAGGGAAGGAAGAGCAGAGCTAGACTGAAGCTAAAGGATTATCTTTAATGCACATCAGTGATGTAGTATAGTTAGAAGATTCTCAGTAACTTTTAAAAATCTCTGTCCTTACAATATCATTTGTATAATAAGTAAGAATTTGTAAATCTTTTAACAAATTTTAAATAACTTGAAAACTAACTGATGATCCCAAGATGTTGTTTCAGCCCCCCACCCCCGCCACTTTCTTTTTCAGACTCTTCAATATTTATCCATTGGCTTCTTTACTTTCAAACTTGAGCAAGCCTAGAGTTTTTCTTTTTCCCCTGATTAACAATTTATTTTATCCTTTAAAATGATAACACAGTAAAACTGACTGTTTTTCTTTGGGTTTATAGGTCTCTGAATTTTAACACACGAATAGATGCGTTCACACACCACTACAATCAGGGCATAGAACAGTTCCATTACCCCCCACCCCCCAAAAAAAGACTGATAGGATTTTGGTTCCCAAATTTCTACAGCTTTTTCATCTTTCCCCCTTTCTCTAGTTCCTCCCTTTGCTCCCAGGTTGGCAGACAATCTTATATGCGTTTGATTTTTTTAATAAAAGTAAAATGAAATTAAGTATAGTTTTGAGGAAATGTTCAGAAAATTCACACTCTTCTTGAAGTAACAGGAGACAGAAGAGGGTTGACACTCTGAGGTTCAGAACCACTGTGATGAAAGGAAGGTCACTGAACCCCGACTGCGAAGCAAACACATCCTCCTGACCCAAGCTCCCTCTGGACCAGTTGGGCTGCTGCGTGTTGCCCATGGACCCCCCTGAGGATGGAGATTCTCATCAACGATCTCTTTGCTGTATTGCCAGAGTCAACTCAGAAGAGAGTGCAGGCTGCCTCAGAGCCCTCAGCGACCTGTCAGCTCTGACCCTCAAGGCTGGGGGGCAAAGCACCCTGCTAAATGCGGGCGGCATTGGAGGGCCCCAAAATAGGTCACTGGCTGAGGCGGAAAGGAGTGAGCTCCTTTATGCTGCTTCAGCGCGCAGGGCACTGGAGACTGTCGAATCTGTGTCCCACAAAAAAAGTTTCAAATCACAGAAAAAACTCAGATCCTTCCATGATTCATATTAACTACAGATAAAAGAATAAACCTGCAGGAGATGACAAAAATTCTATAATCTGGGGGGCTATTTCCAACCCCTGTAAACTTTTAACTCCACTCATGCCACGAACCTGAAGGTCTTGGAATATCGCCTTTGATTTACAGAAGGAAAAAAGAAGATGACATTACTGAAAAGACCCGTCACTCCTGTGTCTCCTCATGTAGTTCAATGTTAAGTACTCTACAAAACTGATTCCTTGGTGGAAAGTGATTCTGTAATTCAATCGAGAGATCTTGCTAATGTCCCAGACTGCAAGAACATAGCTTAAGGGTTTAGGTTTAGCAGGAAACCTTGCAAACCAGAGACGGAATTAGAGCCTGCCTCGTCAATCAGGGATGAGCGAGGGTGTTGGCAATGTACTATTAAATAACGAGTAAGAGTTTTAAAAGGAAGTGTAAGAATTGTAAGGTTAAGTTGGTCTAGAGATGGAAGGTTGGAAGGTAAAGGATAAGATGGGACAGGACACCAGATGAACAAAAGGTGAAGGTTGGTAATCGCTGAACCTGGATGATTAGTAAACAGGAACAAAGTAGACCATTCTCTCTACTTTTGTGTATGCTTGAAAATGTCCAAAATAAAAAGTTTAAGAAAAAAAAAAAGATGCCATCAAAAGGACGGTGATGGGAAATTAAGGCTTCTTGAAACTCATGGAATTTGTATATGTTTCTCATTTTTGTATCAAAGGTAAATATAAATAAAAATGTGATGACTTCTGTAAGATTATAGGTCAATTAATCAGTGCAAATGGGAACTTTTTGTAAAGGCAGGAGTAAGACACCTTCTCAGTGCAGTAAGTGAGCTTTCTTGTGTGATGATGTCTGTAAAGTTTTGTCATTCATGTATTATTCACACACATATGCACACACGATATTATATATACATACATAGACTTCCAAATGCAAAATTACAGGGGTGGGAACACTGATTATTCGTGTCCCAAAATGGTCACTGCAATATTTCTTCATGCATCAGTGCATATCAATAGTATGGCTCAAGAATTTCTATTTACGTAACAAGCCGTTTCTAAGCTCTAGCTACAGTTATAATCAGTTGGGGACTATCTGAAAAAATACTCATGACCTGATCCTGATCGAGACCTGTCAGTTAAGTTCTCCAGATTTTTTAATGTATCCAGAATTGAGGGCTACTACAGCTAAGGTCTAAAGTGACAAATTGTCTTCAAAGCTTGTCAGAATAGATCCAGCGGATCAAGATGGTGGAGTAGGGAGATTCCCAAAGCTTATCTCCTGCCACAGACACACCAAAACTACAGCTACATATAGAACAACCATCTCGGAGGAGGATCTGAAGGCTAGCAGAACAGACGTGCCACAAATAAGGATATTAGAAGAGGCCACCTTGAGATGGCGAGGAGGGCAGAGAGTTGGTCTTGGCAGTACCCACACTCCCAGTGCGGCAACCCACAAGAGGGAGGGGTTTCACAGCTGTGGGAGGCCCCCTGAGGAGTGAGGGAACTGAGCCCCACATGGGTTTCCCAGCCCAGTCGACCTGCATCAAGAAGACAAGCCCGCATTACTAACATCTGGCTTTGAAAACCAACAGGGCTTCTGTCTGGGAGAGCCGGAGGGTAGTGGGAAACCGAGACTCTGCTCTTGAAGGGCTCAGGCACAAACTCACCTGTGCTGGGTCCCAGGGCAGATGCAGCAGCTTGGAAAGCGCCAAGTTAAAGATAAAGAGAGAAGCCGAAAAGCACCAAGGGAAAAACAACTAGTCACATACAGGGGAGCCCCATAAGACGGTCAGCTGATTTTTTCAGCAGAAACACTACAGGTCGTGGATAAAGAAGATGCGGTACATATATATATGATGGAATATTACTCGGCCATGAAAAAGAACAAAATAATGCCATTTCCAGCAACATGGATGGACCTAGAGACTGTCATACTGAGTGAAGTAAGTCAGACAGCTATCGTATATGTATCGTATACAGCTTATATGTGGAATCTAAAAAAAAATGGTACAAGTGAACCTATTTACAAAACAGAAACAGAGTCACAGATGTAGAAAACAAACTTATGGTTACCAAGGGGGAAAGGTGGGGGGGAGGGATAAATTGGAAGATTGGGATTGACATACACACTACTGTATATAAAATAGATAACTAATAAGAACCTACTGTACAGCACAGGGAACTCTACTCAGTGCTCTGTAATGACTTATGTGGGAATAGAATCTAAAAACGAATGGCTATATTATATGTATATGTATAACTGACTCACTTTGCTGTACAGCAGAAACCAACACAGCATTGTAAATCAACTATATGCCAATAAAAATTAATTTTAAAAAAGGAAATACTACAGGTCAGAAAGACTGGTACAGTATAGTCAAAGTGCTGAAAGAAAAAACTTACAACCAAGAATTCTCAACCTTGTAAGGTTACCGTTCCGAATTGGAGGAGAGATCAAGTTTCCCAGACAAACAAAAGCTAAAGGAGTTCATCACAGCTAAGAAGGCCTTACAAGAAAGTTAAAGGACTTCTTTAAACAGAAAAGGAAAGGTTGTAACTAGAAACAAGAAAATTAGGAAAGAAAAAGTCTCACTGGTAAAGGCAAACATATAGTTAAGGTAGTGGATGAACCACCTACAAAGCTAGTATAAAGGCTAAAACACAAGAGTGGTAAAAATCATCTATACCTAAAATAGTTCAGCAATACACAAAATAAAAAGATGTAAAATAGGTGGTCAAAAACATGCTGGGGAGAGGGATTAAAGACATAGTTCTTTTAGAATGCACTCAAACTTAAGCAACCATCAACTTAAAATAGACTGCTATAGCTGAGCAGTATTGCATTATATAAATATACCACATCTCCTTTATCCATTTATCTGTTGATGGACACTTAGGTTGCTTCCATGTCTTGGCTATTGTAAATAGTGCTGCAGTGAACACTGGAATGCGTGTATCTTTTCAAACTAGTGCTTTTGTTTTTTTCAGATACAAACCCAGGAGTGGGATTGCTGGGTCATATGGTAGTTCTATTTTAGTCTTTTTTTTGTTTTTTGCTTTTTGGGTTTTTTTTTTGTGGCACGCAGGCCTCTCACTGCCGTGGCCTCTCCCGTTGCGGAGCACAGGCTCCGGACGCGCAGGCTCGGCGGCCACGGCTCACGCGCCCAGCCGCTCCGCGGCACGTGGGATCCCCCCGGACCGGGGCACGAACCCGCGTCCCCTGCATCGGCAGGCGGATTCTCAACCACTGCGCCACCAGGGAAGCCTCTATTTTCGTTTTTTTAAGACATTTTCATACTGTTCTCCACAGTGGCTGCACCAGTTTACATCCCCACCGACAGTGCACAAGGGTTCCCTTTTCTCCACAGCTTTGCCAACATTTGTTATTTGTGTTCTTTCTGATGATGGCCATTGTGACAGGTGTGAGGTGATGTCTCGCTGTGGTTTTGACTTGCATTTCCCTGATGATTAGCAACGTTGAGCATCTTTTCATGTGCCTGTTGGCCATTTCCTCTCTGGAAAAATGCCATTTGCTGCAACGTGGATGGACCTAGAGAATATCATGCTAAGCAAAGTCAGTCAGACAGAGAAAAACAAATACTGTATGATATCACTTATATGTGGACACTAAAAAATGCAACAAACTAGTGAATAAAACAAAAAAGAGACAGACTCGTCGATATAAAGAACAAAATAGTGGTTACCACTGGGGAAAGAAAAGGGGGAGAGGCAAAATAAGGGGAAAAAGGGTTATTATGGGATTGTATGAAATCATGTGTGTGAAACTTCTGAAAATTGAAAAGCACCATAGAATTTTTAAAACTGTTGCATTCGATCAGATAAATAAATAATAGAATATCGGCAACTAAAAAAACTAGACTGCTATATAAATAGGTTGCTATATATGAACCTCATGCTGACCACAAACCAAAAACCTATACCAGATACACAAAAAACTAAAAAGAAAGGCGTCCAGGGCTTCCCTGGTGGCGCAGTGGTTGAGAGTCCGCCCGCCGATGCAGGGGACGCGGGTTCGTGTCCCGGTCCGGGAGGATCCCACGTGCCGCGGAGCGGCTGGGCCCGTGAGCCGTGGCCGCTGAGCCTGCGCGTCCGGAGCCTGTGCTCCGCAACGGGAGGGGCCACGACAGTGAGAGGCCCGTGTACCACAAAAAAAAAAAAAAAAGGCATACAAACACATTATTATAAAATAAATAAGTCATGGGGAAGTAATGTACAGCTTAGGGAATATAGTCAATAATATTGCAATAACTTTGTATGGTGACAGATGGTTACTAGGTATATGGTGGTGATCAGTTCGTAATGTATTTAAATGTCGAATCCCTACATTGTACGCCTCAAACTAATATAATATTGTAAATCAACTATACTTCAATTTAAAAAAAAGAAAAAGAAAAAGTCAAAACTCATCTGGATAGGCCATCAAGATTACCATATTGTTTGGATAACCTCAACCATCTATGCTGAGTAAGGAAGTGCCTGCCGTGGAGAAGTTAAATTACAATGAAAATCATGGTATACTCAATGTTAATTAGAATACAATGAAGCAAGCTGAAAATAATGTCCTGAACTGTGGTAGTTGGCCAACGGTGGGTCAGTGCCGGACTGGGGACCCACTAGTAAAGTGTAGCATGAGGGGACCCAGACTCTGCTAATAAACATTGGAAAATTCACCCAATGTCTAACGGAGCAAACTGTACATTTTAAACCTCACCCTCCAATCATTCTTTATGTTACCAACAACTTCAAGAAACTCCTTACCCAGAGCTTTTTTCTAACTCTGCGAAGGAATCTCATGCCTCTTTTTCCCTATCCTCAGCATAAACTCTTATTTCTTATATTCTTAGGAGATGTTCTTATGCCCAGGGTTGCCTGATCTTGAATCAATAGTCTCGTCCATTGCATAATATCAGAGGGGAAGACAAGGCATCCTGGCTTTGGACTAGCCTGGCTCCAGTGGCAACTAGGTCATAAAACAGTATTGGTTCACCTCTATTCCATTAGGGCTCCCAAGGATCAGTTCTTTCCCATTCTAAGGCCTCCAGGAAGGACCATGTACAGGTAGTACCATCACAGCTAAATTTAAGAAGTAGCTGGGGGCTTCCCTGGTGGCGCAGTGGTTGAGAGTCCGCCTGCCGATGCAGGAGACACGGGTTCGTGACCCGGTCCGGGAAGATCCCACGTGCCGCGGAGCGGCTGGGCCCGTGAGCCATGGCCACTGAGCCTGCGCATCCGGAGCCTGTGCTCCACAACGGGAGAGGCCACAACAGTGAGAGGCCCGCGTACCGCAAAAAAAAAAAAAAAAAAGAAGTAGCTGGAATACTTTAGCAGACGGTAATTTATTTGATCCTTACAAATCCAATTTATTTGATCCTGTTATACAGGTAGGACATGAATTATTATTCATACTTTACATATGATCAAACTGAGGCTCAAAAAGATTATGGTTTACTCCCTTTCATGCTGCCCATAAGAGTACAGACAAACCTGATTTTCTGACTGTTAATCAAGGGCCTGTTCCACAAGATCAGTTGCCCTCCACTGTCTCTAATGATCACATACAGGTATTGAGCAAAGCATTACCCTGGGTGCTGTGAAAAAGACAAGAGCAAAAGGTCCCCATCCCTCAGCAGCTTGAAATCTAATCGGGAGAATAAGGCATTTCCATTTTTGAACAAAATGAAAAAAAAAATCTATAATACCTGCGTTAAATGTTGGAAAATAGATAGTGAAAGACAGTACAGGCAATAAAAGCTGCAGGACCTGGTGTTTCAAACTGAACAAAAGGAAAGAGTCTTTCAACAAATACTTCTTCGCAATATTTATTGAGCACCTACTACGTCTCAGGCACTTTTCTCCAAGATCGAATACCTTTTACTTTTCTTACCTAACCTCTCACAGAATTTGGAGAATCTGGGTGGGAAAGAGACTCCAGAAAGCACCCAGATGACTTTGGGAGGGGGGCCTGGGGTGCAGAATTGATGGGGCTTTCCAGGGCCGGTGAGGGGCGCTGCGCCGGGACCCAGGACGTCATGCCAAATTACACGTGGCCAGATGGCTCTCTCGTGCCCCTACCCCACCCCTGTCTTGTCAAGCAATCCGTCCTTTGATAAAACCACTGACAAAACATTCATGGGACCAGATTAGATTTTAAATCTATCTAATGAGCCGTGAAATGTGTCGTGTCAGCTCCAGCCATCAGAGGCCGTGTGACCCGTTCTGCTTTGTAGCCGTGCTGACCCATCAGGCTCTGGAGCATATTCTTCTGGTTTTTACGCTTTCAAGTCACTGGGGGAAAGAAATCTCCCTGCCTCTCCTCCCGGCTTGTCTGCCTGCCCACACACACGTCTTTTATTTTCCTGTTTTAGTGGGGAGGTTTCTTCCGCATCCTAATCTAAGCCAACTCCCAACCAGAATAGCTGATGAGGGATATTATTTTTAAGAAGAACTGTGTTTATTTTAATAAAATATGTTTTATATGATTTACTGCTTAGTGATAATACTTACTACAGAGAAAGTTGCATGTTTCACACTGGCCCTGAGCTGATTTTGGGTTTTTTTTTTGCTTTTGGGGGTTTTTTTAAATTTAAATTTTTTTTCATTGAAGAATAGCTGATTTACAATGTTGTGTTAATTTCTGCTGTACAGCAAAGTGACTCAGTTATACACGTATATACATTCTTTTTTTTATATTCTTTTCCATTATGGTTTATCCCAGGAGACTGGATATAGTGCCCTGTGCTCTACAGTAGGACCTTGTTGTTGATCCTGAGCTGGTTTTTAAGTTAATTTAATTAAGCCCAATTAAATTAACTAACTTATTCATGTGATGAAACAAATGCTGTCTGCCTACTCTGTGCCAGGAATGCAGAAAGAAAAAAACTGATTTCTTTATTCCATAGTAATTTTTCAAGGCAGTTATGATTTGATCCATTAAAGCAAAGATTGAAAGAGGTTGATATCTGCCTTGGGTGTCATTACCCCATTTTATCTTTACCTCCCACCAACTCAGCCTAGAGCCTCTGTTCTGCCAGGCCAGTCTCCTCACACACAGCCCCTCAACCCCCAAGTCCTGGGATCGGTCACCCTGGCTGCAATGTTTTCTTGGCCACTCCATCCTCAAAGTTCTGTCTCTCCTCTGAACCCTCTTCTACAGCAGTCGTAGGGATAAGCGGTACCATTTCTTCACAAGGTCGTTTGCAGGAACTTTGACAGCTGGTGTCAGATGCTACATTTGGGGCCACTCCCAGCGTCATGCATGCAGGTGACAGATGGACTCTTTGGGAGGAAATCAGTCTCCTGTATTGTTAGAGAATCTAGAAAGAAAAGGTGGGTCCTAGAAATGTTTGTTTTCCAATCAGTCTATTTTTATATCCTTACCTTAGAAGGTAGTAATTTAATCTTTCTCCTTTTTGTACTCTGCACACTTTGGCACACTTTCCCCAAGAGTCTCCGTTCCAAATTACACTCTTTTCTGTGTCCTTCTTTTCACCCCATAAGTCAAAAGTTAACCATTTTCAGTTCTTGGACAAAATGTAAAACCTAAACTTGGTGATTCCAATTCATGAGAGGCTGTTCTTACTAAGCAAATCAGGGATTCTCTATCCAGGAACAAAAAGCTGGTAAAAGTCTTGAAATCCACCAGACAGCCCTGCAATTTCTTACACTGCCCAGTCCCTTGTCACATCTCAGCTACAATCAGGGCTGAATTGTCTTGGTTCCCTGAGAAATCGTCAGCTGACCCCCGTCAGATGCGCTAACACGTACGCAGGGTTAGGTAAACCAGGACCTGGAAGATTTCTGCACGCGACTCTTTGTGCAGCAAAACTCTACATGATTTTCACGATCTTAGCTCACCTCTCCTTCTCCCTGCCCCCAGAACTAATCTATATGCTAATTTCCACTTGATCGTGCCACCCCACAGTATGGTAATTGCTATAATGTTTTCCAGGGAGGAAAAAAAAAAGTAGAAATCCATCTCTGAAGTCTGTGCTTTCGCGAGAACCTCGGCACAAATGGCAAGTTAGAAAGCCTGAGCTCACGTCGGCGCTTTGCTCATGGAGGTCAACGTGAGATCGTTCTAGAAGAACTGGAGATGTTCTCCTAGGCTACCCTACTTGGCAATGATCCCCAGAAGTACCATGTGTCCGCAGAGGCAGCAACCTGCAGCCAATCACAGGTGAGTCAGGAGGACGGCCTTCCGCATTCTGAGAGGGTCTCTAGATCTACAAGAGACCTAAAAGCCCCGACTTAACAGTTCATCCTCTGAAGGGTGATGGCCAAGTGGTCCAGGCTTCTGGCTTCTCCACATCATCTGTATCCGCTCAGGGGTCCCCCCCTTCTTGCCCTGTTTCACGCCATGTGCCCTCCAATGCTATTAAGATATCAAATGCGGGAGTGACACCAAGAGAGCCCTAATTAAACAGCAGCAAAGGGGGCCCTCGAAGGAACAGCCTGAACCCAAACAAGAGGAGCTTGGGACTGGAAATGGGGAAGAAAGACGACGGGGGCTTGGAACTCAGCTGGGTTTAAAGCAACGGGTTTGTTGTGTGTATTTAAAGGGCCAGATGACACCAAGAGCTCCCTATGCTGTCAGGCCAGAGACCAAGCTCGGATGCACCAGGATGGAAGGGATAATACTCCCTGAGTCCTGTGACCAGAATCACATTGTAATTGGCCTCCAGATGGCTTATGGCAATCAGGGAAGTAATATGCTTCTGAATAATTATGAATAATTAGGCACATTTATGAATAATTACATTGATAATAACTCCCCAACTCATTCCATTTTAAAATTGTAACCCAGTCATTATGCATATGGGGTAGCCGTCCCCTCCACCCGGCCTTCTGCGGATTCCTGGCCTGAGCCCCCTGCCAGTCTTACAGGGTCTGGAGCTTCTCTCCAGGCCAGCCCGGTCCCGGCCTCGCCCCGGGGACCAGGGAACATACTGGTGCCCAGAGCTAGAGCTTCATAACATTGACCTGAAAGAATCTGAACAGTAGAAAGAGGCAGAAAGGACATAAAGAAACACCTTCCTAAAACACTGGAGCTTTGCCAGCTCAGGGCTCATTCATCAACATGCAAATGACTTAAAAGTAACAGCCTGGAGCTCACCGCTGTTGTCAATACTGATGGGAAAAAAGAAGCTGTTGCTTCCACGTATCGTTGTAAAGAACACCAGCAAATGTACAAGAGCCATCTTTTCACAGTGTCTTCTGGCCGGAGTACTGGGCTGCTTAGAAATCAGAGGTCCAGACTGGAAGACGGAGAGTCCAAATCATGGGTGCTTCCTCGGGCTTTAAAACAAAATGTGCGGGCGTCCCTGGTGGCGCAGGGGTTGGGAGTCCGCCTGCCGATGCGGGGGACGCGGGTTCGGGCCCCGGTCCGGGAGGATCCCACGTGCCGCGGAGCGACTGGGCCCGTGAGCCGTGGCCGCTGAGCCTGCGCGTCCGGAGCCTGTGCTCCGCAACGGGAGAGGCCGCAGCAGTGAGAGGCCCGCGTACCGCCAAAAAAAAAAAAAAAATCACTTTCTGAAGTTGTCGTTTGGATATTTAATCATGAAAATAAAGGTTTCGCTTTCTTCCTCCCACCCCCGCCCCTTGTGAATGTTTTTGGACTGCAGTGTGACCGAACGCACCCCAGGAATGAGAAGCCAGTCGTCTAGGTGGTTGGCCTTTCATGGGGAAGCCAACCAAGAGAGGCGCTCTCGTAGTACAGATGCTTTGCATCACTTGCTTACTCGAGGGTCTGGAGAGTAATCAAGCAACCCGGACACTCTCTCCCCAGGTAACCTGAGGACAGAAAAAGCCAGACATCTGGTCCAAGTGTACCCCAGGTCTTTGCAAGTGTTCTCCCTGCTGAGTAGGACACCTGTAGTTCCTTGCGTGAGGCAGCTCTACACAGATTTCAGGCCCCAGTCTCTGTGTCCCAGCAGGATTTCCTGTGGGCTTTGAGGGGAGTTGACATCCAATAGGATTTATCGGCTGTCCTAGGAAGAAAGCTCAAGGAATGCTCATTGGGATGTATTAATTCCAATGTTGGAAGAATTGATCACTATACTTTGAGTACATGGGCACAGTAACTTTAAAGAATTATCAACCAGTTTTTTGGTTTTGTCTTTGTCTGGACGTTTTATCTCCAAAGCACTGGCTAGTTTCCTATCATAAAAAAAGAGACCGCCGGATATTTCAAAGGGCACTCATGGGAGGAAATTGGGGTAAAAATTTTCAATGGAAAAACCGTATCTCAATTCCAGTATCTTTTCTGGGTGGAATAGATAGAAAAGACTAAGAAATATGTCTTGATATTACAAAGCATTTAAAAATCATGGTTATGAAGACAATTTAGGAACCCAGGAAAATGCACAAAAACAAGCTAGAAAATTGAATATTCACTATGAATTCAACTATATTTTTAAACAATGGAAGGAAATATGGTGAAATACTAACAAAGATTCTGTTACATTCGTGATAATACTTTTTTTGTCTATTTTACAATTTATTTATCAAGTGGTCATGTCCAATAAACAACAGCAACAACGAAATAAATAAGTAAACAAAGAAACAAATTCTGCTCCAGACGATGAGGAGAAACTAAGAGGAGGGGGAAAAGAAACCCAGAGAGGTCAAGGGTGCTACCCAAAGGTCATATTCTAAATCAGTTGAAGGAGCTAAAACTAGAGGACAGAATTAGCCGTGAGAAGCACTCCCTCCCTTGATCCAGCCATGAGAAAAATGCAGCCAAGAGGACTAGACTCAGTGCTCCTCACTCAGCTATCGTGGTGGCTGGAGGCCCCTGCTTCAGCAGAAGCTCTAGAGGCAGCCCCTGAGTCAGTCGTGCAGAGGTCCAGCCAGAACGGAGGCCTTTCTTTCCTTAGCAAGGAAGGCAGCACCCACTGCGTCAGCTGCCACTACACACCATCAGCCTCCTGAAAACAGCTTGAGTCTGATGTCTCGGCGAGCCCCCACCCTCCCTTCCCTCGTGACTTCTCCCTCCCTCTGCACAAAGAGGCCATTATCTTCTTGTTTTCTTGAATGAGGTATTCGGATAATGACTCTGCTGCCTAGCCAACCCTCCCTCCCCCCGACTTTCCCCCTGCCAGCTAAATTCTAATGATTGATGGGGGCAATACTTCGAAATTTTGAGATATGGGGGACAAAGGGGGAGAGGGAAGGAGACACAGTGGACAAGGAATGGGGGACGGCAGTGCTGAAGCACCAGGGACATTAGAACGTGTCAGGGCTGGTAAATGATTCATTGAGGTAATGATGATAAACATTTATCTCTGAGCATATATGTGCGTTTTACCTAACGATCTCAAACGTTCATAAGTGAAGAAAGACTCGGAATAAATCATACAAACAGGCCCTAAATGAGAATCCCTTAGGAATGGGATCTGAATTGTAAATGCCTGCCGGAAGCTCACACATCAAATTACAATAAACGGAATGATATTTTAAGCAGCTTGGTACTTAAAGGGTAGAGTGTGGAGTCCTGAGGATTTCCTTCTACTTTCAGATCTCTCTCTGTGGCTGGCTGAGGCTTTAGCGCTGCTCTCCCTCACTTGGGCACTTCTGTTGTGGATTCTAAGCTGAGCTGGAGAGAGATTTCCACCTGTAAACCTGTAAGCTCGTCAGTAGTCCAGGCTTCCTGTTGACCCAGCTGAGTTTCCCTTCTGTCAAGGGCCTTTGCTCTCCAAGGATAACGCCCACGATTTGTATTTTCTGGACAATTTTACCGAGTAAGAGCCAATGAAGCCAGGCTTTGAGGAGTCAGAGAACACGGTGCAGCCCTGAACCTTTAACTCCAAAGGTTTATTTGACACACACATGCCCATGATGACACCTTAGTGACTTAACATGTTTTACTTCTGCATTTTTCACTTTGTCTATTCCCTGAGTCTTTGGAGACTGTGCACCTGGAGACATTCTCAGGGCAGTAGCCTCAGAGTGTCCCCTGAATTAGTCATTGAAATGAGCCAGGTCTGGCTCAACTAACACCATAAAGTAATTGCATTCTGAGCTACAGTTCAGCTCTGATCTTTGCGCAGTATCATAATCTTTTATCGTCAACATCAAGCACATTAAAGAGAATGTTTTTATTGAAGTATAGTTGAATTACAATGTTGTGTTAATTTCTGCTGTACATCAAAGTGACCCAGCTATACATATATAAATTTTTCATATGTTTTTCCATTATGGTTTATCACAAGGTGTTGAATAAAGTTACCTGTGCCGTACAGTAGGACCTTGCTGTTTATCCATCCTGTATATAAGTGAATTCTTGTGTAACGAATAGTAAGAGTGGCCTTACATATTTTGATTTTAGGACTACTAGGAAGGCTACTTTGAGCCTCAAGTCATCTCCTCCACTGGCCTCTCACTGTGTCTGGATTTTTCTCACAAGACACAGATTTCTTTGGGGAAAGTTCTCTTTCAGTCTACAGAGCAAACAGACTGGTAGCACATCAGAACAACTTGGAAAGTTTTTATAAAAGATTGTTTCTCCACTTTATACCAGATCTATTTTCTCTCCCAGATGTGGTCTAAGAAACTATACTTTTTTTTTTTTTTTTTCTACCAAACGTAGGGTGGATAGCTAGTGGGAAGCAGCCGCATAGCACAGGGAGATCAGCTCGGTGCTTTGTGACCACCTAGAGGGGTGGGATAGGGAGGGTGGGAGGGAGGGAGACGCAAGAGGGAAGAGATATGGGAACATATGTATATGTATAACTGATTCACTTTGTTGTAAAGCAGAAACTAACACACCATTGTAAAGCAATTATACTCCAATAAAGATGTTAAATAGAAAAAAAAGAAACTATACTTTTTGAACCCCAGTGTGTAATTCCAACGTGTGAACAGGTTTGGGAACTAGACTTCCCCACCTCCAAAGTGTGGGTGAATGTTATTGATCTAGGATTCCCTATGACCAACTAATGTACTCAGGACATAGTAAGCTTTCCATACATGTTTTGAACTTAACTGAGAGAGGACACGTCCGTCGATAATATTTTCCTGGGAAACAGCATCATCCAATTGCCCTCTTTTGCAAAAGAGGGAGGAAGATGCCGTGTGAGTGCCTGGGAGGGAGGGAGAAACTGGAAAGCACAGGCAGAAAGGGAGAGTCAGAGCAGAGAGAGCGGGACACCAGCACTGCCTTACGTGATACTTTTGTCCAGAGTTTCAGTGGCCTTCATGGTAACCATCACTTGTCATCTAAAATTTAAGACAAAACACAAGACTAACCATTTTTATGTTCCCAGAGACAATGAATAAGCCCCGTCTTGTGCATATACATTTTCAAACATAATGGTGTCTATGGGCCACAGCTGTGCTGCAGGCTCATGTCTTAGGTTGGGCTCCCCCAGACGGTGATTCTCTCCATTGCTGATTTGCCTGATGACACGCACAGTATAGGAAACGTAAAATTATTCAGCCTCGTCGGATGTTTGATCAAAAATCCCAGTAGACCAAGGGTCATTTTAGATACATAAATAATTTTTAAGAGTTAGAATATACCATAGTCAAACAATCCTTCCTATCATTTTTCTTTGAGAATTCAAGATAGTTCAGAATGTTCCAATGCCTTGTGATCGTCATTTTGAACTTCCCTTATTTTAGGGAGATTCATCATGTTTCTGTGATAAAGATTTACAGATGAAAAATATTGAATCACAGAGAGCTTCTCTAGATGAGTAATAATAGTAATAATAGTGAACGTAGCAATGTTATATGGTGATGCGGACATGCCAAGCTTGTAACTCATTTTTTTTTTCTCCCCACAATCATTCTAACAGACTTTTCTATGCTTCGCTTTCACACTTGAATAGAGATTTCAAGAGACCAGGAAGCCTGCCCAGGTCAGGCACCCAGTAAAAGGCAGAGACAGGAATTTGAACCCTGACCTATCTATCTCTTTACCCACAAGCTCTTTTATTAAAGGCTCATGAGCTTATAGCAACTTTCAACTTGCCATGAACTCAAAAAAGAAAAAGAAAAAAAAACCACTACTGATAAACAAGTCGAAAAATGGCCCCTTTTACAAGAGGAAAACCACAAAGGCTAAAACTTCATTTTAAATTTTTTTTCAAAGAAAAAACAGCTAAAAGAAAACCAGGTTCTACTTGAAACAATGTAAAAAAAATACTTTATTATCAAGACATTGCAAACATAATATATTATACAGTCTATCTGAAACTGATATGGAATTTATCACTTTATTTTTTGTTATCAAACTGGAGGTGAAAGAGTGGTCAGCACTCTTCGAGTTTATATTTCTAATACAATGGCTAAATTTCATTTTCCTGTAACTTCTATCTTCCTATATTCAGAGGCTGCTGGAAGAAGATGAATTATGATAGGATGGGTAGAACTCTGAGTAATGTCAAGCAAAACATCTTATGTGTTGTTTCAGTTTTAACTGTACGGCATCTTATAGACTTTGGTCTCTACCAGAATGATCAACCTGTCACTCAAGTTACTTGACTATTGATTAATTTTCAGAAATGTGTTGACATAAGTCTTACTGTGAAAAGAGAATCACCTCCCCTTCCTCCTGCCACCAGGATTCCGAGTCTTATGTCTTTGCCTTTTTGCATGATTGATGTTGTTCTGAGAAACCTACAGAATCAATAAACATTTTCTGAAGCAGAGATATCTACATCCCCAAAGAGGGTTGCCTATTTAGTTTCCTATTCAATCTACAAAATGCATTACCCTTTGGAATGGAAGGGTCAGGCTTGGCTGGTTGATGAGAATCAGGAATTTTGTTGAGATTTTTTTACCCTTTTCAGTGTGAAAGTCCTATGGCTAGGAGGACCCCATTCGTCTCCCGGGTGGCCTGGGAGACTCACCACGCTTACTCTGGTTTACACACATCCCTGAATGACCCAAGTTAAACACTGGAGCGATCTGACCCTTTGGGGCTTCTATTTGGAATGCTTCTTAAAAGAACAAAACTGAGAAAAGAAATCTCTCTCCATCTCTCTCCCTCTGTCTCTCTCTCTCCGCAATATGTCTCTGAACTAGACAGCATCACCTCCAAGGGTTTAGAAATCTACCTTGTTGTACCAGACATCATTCCCTTAGATTGAGAAAAACCCTCTTCTCTACTGAGGCCATAGAGTTTGACTCCCCTGCCTCTTCAGCAGGGGAAAGATGTCTGAACACAACTGTGTCCAAAACACAGGAGTCCAGCAAAGCGCAGAATAACAGAGCAGCAGATGTGGAAGAGATAAGAGAGGAGCTTGTCTGGAATCCTCTTTTCTCCCACACCATTACGTAGAATTGTGATCAAGGAGAAAGTCTTGTCCTCACATCTTTTCAAGATGAGGGCTCCTTTCTAAGAAAAATGAATGAAATAATTTGGAAGCGAGATGCAAAGGTATAAAGGGGAAAAAGGAACTCCCCACAGATGTCAAGTACTTTGGCTCCCCCTCCTCCACTTCCGCAATGCTCAGTCCCACTACCCCTGTGGCCAGGAAGTCCGACCTTGAGTAATACCTGACACAGAGCCCCTGTCTCACTCCACGTCACTCCGGACCCAGGGGAGGAGAAGGAAAACTGGAGGAAGGAAGGCACGGAGGAGCCCTTTGTCTAGTGCCAATGGGATTCCTGTTGGGATTCTGGCCCCTCGAGTTGGAGCTGACTCGAAAAATAAAGCAAGACGAGGGGATGCGATCTGATAAGCCAGGAAAAGACTGCCAGTTCACTCAGTCTCAGTGAGGCAGAGACCAGAACCTTGTCAGCCCGTTGGATTTGAGCTCAGAGTTGCAAGAAGAGACTTTTCCTGGGTGCTCATTTGGGGCCACCAGCTCAGAGAGGAAGAATGGGAAGCCTAAACTTTCTTAAAGAGGATGCCATGGCTCTTCCTCCTGCATAGCAAGGATTCCCAGATCAGCAAGTTTCTCAGGCTATTTGTGGTACAGATCTTCAGTGAGAATTTTCTCTGTGCCTGGAAAGAATGAAAATTAGCAGTCCAATCATGTCATGGAAACAACCTGGGACATTACTTAATAGATCTAATTACATGAGAATAATTTCATTAGCACCAGCTTTCACTTGAATATGCTACAAATGGTCCCCAAAAAGGTGCATTTCCTTCCTGGAACCTACCCACAATGAGATTCTTGTGGCTGCTGACTTACTCCATATGACAATTCCAAGGCACCAGATTTTAAGTTAAATGAACACATTAAGCAACCAGACAGAACTTCTTGGCTTTGTAATTATCGTTATTGACAAAGTACTCTTATAACCACTAGGATAATGTCACTAAAGTCATGTGCAATGCTAGAGAGAGGATCTAAGTGATGGATACCTTTGCAGAGGCCAAGCATCCTGACTCCTTGTTGACCATCCATCTCTCCCAAAGTGGGAACTTAGATTAGGATGCAGGAGAGCCCTGTGCATCCTCCTGGGCCCCTCACAGGGCCGGGGAAGCACTTTCTCTCCTTAGGGTGCAGTGACCTGACTTTCCTGCTGTGGACAGGCTTCAAATGAAATCTGACCAATAAGGCTTTCCTTCATTTCCTCCTTCCTTTCCTCCCTTCTCCCTCCTTTCCTATCTTCCTTCCTTCTTTTCAATCTCTCTCTCCCTCTCTCTCTTCCTATTTTCCTTTCCTTCACTTCTTCTCTCCCTCGTATACACTTCAACTCTCAACACACCAGAAAGTAAACATTCACTAATGAATCTTGTACATACATATGGTGAAATATTACTCAGCCATAAAAAAGAATGAAATAATGCCATTTGCAGTGGCATGGATGGACCTAGAGATTATCATACTAAGTGAAGTAAGTCAGACAGAGAAAGACAAAATCATATGATATCGCTTACATGTGGAATCTAAAAAAATGGTACAGATGAACTTCTTTACAAAACAGAAATAGAGTCACAGATGTAGAAAACAAACTTATGGTTCCCAAGAAAGAAGGGGGGGGGTATAAATTGGGAGATTGGAATTAACATATACACACTATTATATATAAAATATAATAACAACTAATAAGGACCTACTGTACAGCACAGGCAACTCTACTCAATACTCTGTAACAACCTATATGGGAAAAGAATCTTTAAAAAGTGGATGTATATGTATAACTGATTCACTTTGCTGTACACCTGAAACTAACACAACATTGTAAATCAACTATACTTCAGTAAAAGTTAATTTTTAAAAAGATACAAAAGAATAATGACTCACCCCCTGATAATGTAAGCATTCTGATTTTAATTTCAACACTGTCCAGAGTCTTGGGATATTTAGCTAAGCGTTTATGGAAAATTAGATCATCCCAGGACACCTTAAAGACTAACCAATAAATATGTAAAAATACAGCTTCTACAACATCAAATTGCCAGCCTGGGAAGTTGGCATTAAGGTCGTTTTTCATTAACTTTCCATGGCTTGGCAGAACTGCCATCGGCCCTTTCTATTACCAGTGTCCCTCTGTGTTTTATTTTTTCTTTTGCACCAACTACAAGCATGGTCTCTAAATTGCCACCAAGTCCCTAATTACTTAACCATATCCTGTATCCAGCAGCACTGAAATGCCATTCTATTGGAATCAGCAGGAAGGGGACTGCCGTTCCAGATGAAAGCAGGCCACCAATAAAACCTCATTAATACCTGCAGCTTTAGAGAAAGAACATGAGCTGCGGCCATGCTTCAAACATATCAAGAGTACAAGATGACAAAGGAAGCTCCCTCCCCCCTCCCCAAACCCACCCCCAAGAACAGATAATGTTCTATCCAGATTGAGTGAGAGAGAAAATGCATCCCCAGAAAGAAACCCAAAGGGGAAAAAAATGCACTGAATTCGGTCTTTTTCCCCCCATAAGTCTTCTGCCACCATAAGCGTGTTCATTCCCACACTAGTAGAGAATAAGAAAGAGAGCTTCAGGTGAAAGGTTACCTACATTTATAATGTCAGGCACCGGGCCTGCCTAGGTAAAAGGTAAATGGTAATTTTATCATTAGCATGCCTGACCCCTTGGCTGCCCCATATCTCACAGGAAACATTACGAACAGCTCACCTGTCAAGACGCAAACGCTTAAAGGTCAATGAGCACAGAAATCTTCCAGAGCTCACAGCTGAATTGCTGACACCTTTTATTATTGCCGCTTAAATAAATGATTCAAGGAACAAGACAAGGAAAGACTGGCTTCATGGGGAGATTTCCATGATGGATTCTTGGGGATTTGGTTTCAAAACTCTATAAAAATACTTTGCTGTGCCTTGGTACCAAGGAGCAAGGCAGGCCTCAAGGATTCATAAATATTCCTGGACTTGAAGGACTTTCAGTATTCCTCAAAATATACCATCCATCTGTAATGGAATTTGGCAAGGAATTTCCCTTCCTGTTTCGCTTTTTATTCTACATAAATTTGACCTTTTATCGTCCTTTCCATTAGCAGTAGGAGGGCGGATAGTAAGGATGATTTTCATAGCATCGTATGAACATTGCACAATTTGAAAAGCAAGAGGGGTGAATAGAGATTTGAAAGAGTGTTCCACTTCTTATTTTTTTCACAATTAAAATCAGAGGTAAAAATATGTCATTTAAAAATAAGAAAAATTTAAAAATAAAAATAAGAAAAAATTTTTAAAAATAAAATAAAAATAAGCATGGCAGGGACTTCCCAGGAGGTCCAGTGGTTAAGACTCCATGCCTCCAACGCAGGGGGCACAGTTTGCTCCCCGGTTGGGGAGCTAAGATCCCGCAAGCTGCTGAGCGCGGCCAAAAACAAAAGTAAGCGCGGCAGTTCCTCACATCGTTCAACATGGAGTTGCCACGTGGCCCAGCAACACATACCACTTCTGGGTTTCTACCCAAGAGAATCGAAAGCCGAGGCTCGGACAGATACTTATACACCCATGTTCACAGCAGCGTGATTCCCAGTAGCCAAGAGGTACAGCTCAAGTGTCCATTCGTGAAAGAATGGATAAACACAATCTGGTATGCACATACAATGGAATATTATTCAGCCTTAAAAAGGGATTAAATTCTGATACATACTACAACATGGATGAATCTTGAACACGTTATGCAAAGTGAAAGACATCAGACACAAAAAGACAAATGTTATATCATTCCACTTATATGATATGTCCAGAATAGGGTGCTCCATAGGGACAGAAAGTAGATTAGTGGTAACTTAAGAACAGAGAGGAAGGAGGGAATTAGGGAGGTGACCGCTCAGGGGTGGGGGACACCTTCTTGGGCTGATGAAAATGCTCTAAAATTGGATGTGGTGATAGATGCACAATCCCTTAAAAATAATAAAAGCTTGAAATTGTGTACTTTAAATGGGTGAATGTACAAGATGTGAATCCTATCTCAAAACTTTTTAAAAAGAAAGCAAGATATATTGGGATGGAAATGTTAATGTTACTGATGAGATAAAGGTAGAATTGCCAGATAAGATACTGGTCTTGAATGGATAAAGAAGATGTGGCACATATATACAATGGAATATTACTCAGCCATAAAAAGAAATGAAATTGAGTTGTTTGTAGTGAGGTGGATGGACCTAGAGTCTGTCATACAGGGTGAAGTAAGTCAGAGAAAAACTGGGCACGTTTCCAGCCTTATACATCTCCTCCTACGCCTTTTCTATCCCATACGCTTGTGTGTTTACCAAACAGACTCTATTGTTAGTGCCAACCAGGAATCCAGAAGCCAGTTTTTATTTCATGTATATGGCCTGAGAGCCAGTATATACAAGTGGACAATGTCCAGACCATATATAAGAATAGAGCTGCAGCAACCAGCCCAGGAAACCAATCCATTGTCTACCGTAACCAGCCCAGGACACGAGCCTGCCATCTGTAAGACAGACTCATAAGAAGTCAGACTACTATCTCTAGTAACAATCCAGGAAGCCAAACACTAACCCCTGTGATGATCACCCCCAAATGGTCAGGAGTTAATTAATAACTGACAGCTTCCCTAATTTGTGTCCCAACCTGCAACTTAGTGCCAGGCAGAAGAATTCAAATATGCACCCCGACCCAATCATATGGGGCACCCCACTTCTTGGGAGCCTTCTCCAACTTCCCTGGACCCACAGCCTCCAATCAGAGCACACCTGAAGACCCCCCTTTCTCCACTCTAAGACCTTCCCAGTCCTCTGTCAGCCTTTGAGTCTCAAAGCAAGAGATAGTGGTCGACTCCTCTGCTATATCAAGTTGTGAATAGTAAATAGCTTTCACTCGCTCTCCTGGGTCTTCATCTACCTCCTCAGGACAGAAGAAGTTCTCTCCCAGTGGCTTCAGGCAATTCTTAAGGGCAAGTCTATGAGGTAAATAGACCCAGCTTATGGAAGGATGTCCGCGCATCCACTGCAAATAGAAACAGAGGACTCCCACATATCTTGGCGATGTTCTCAGAGGTCTCTGTGAGGTGAGTGACTTGTTACACTACCCTATGAAAGACATGGATGGGTCAAGAGAGGAGAAAAAATATAGAGATTTTATAGCCCTGGTGCCCAGGGACTCTTAGCCGAGCGTGACTAGGCAAAAGTCTACCCGGACTCCAGTCTGCTCTATTTCTTCCAAGAAATCTTCCCAAAGCCCTTCTTGAAAGAAAGTTGAATGCCGGGACCGCCCTCCCAGCCTGAACCCTCACACCCCCCTCGAAATCCAGCCACCCTAGCCCTTCTGTGTCCCAACTATAAAGGGCGTGTTCACCTCTCCTAGAACTGAAGTAAACGTTTACCCAACATTCAGGGCCAGAGCCTCTACAGCAGAACTTGCCTTAGGACATCATAGCAATTTGCTTATAGGGGGTCTTCTCCTCAAAGGGACTGAAGTGCCTCAAGGGCAGTAATTGTATCACGTGCATGATACACCGAAACGGAGTAAAATATACAAAGGAAGGGAGAGAGGGAGGGAGGAACAAAAAGAGAAAAGGGGGAAAAAGAAGGAAGGAAAAAGAGGGAGAGAGAGAGGAAGGAAGAAGGAGGGAGGGGAAAAAGAAAGGAGGGAAGGAAGGAAGGAAGACTTTATATCAAGTTCTACTTTCTACATAAACCCTCCTCTCTTTCGGGTGCCATTTCCGTTCACACACACCTAATAACGCTGCAGTCAGATTACAGTGTGTATAAATTGCTCATATGGAACCAAATGTGCCTACTTCCCCAAAATCAGTAGGATAGCAACCCTTTTTCTCAGCACAGTAGCCGGTCAAACGACGTATTTGGTTTGAAACCCGATTCCACCTTGTGCTTGGCTTCTGAAGCCCCAGAACCCTCACGTTGGCATCTGTGGTCACACGAGAACAACGACACCCACTCAGAGGGCCATTAGTGTCTGATTAAGTGAAACAAGTAGGTAAAAGTCTGGCATATAAAGGGCGGTCGAAATATCTCCATTTCTTTCTCCACTCTGATTTTCTCATTTTATTTAGGCATCCAAGATCAGCATTCAGTAGCCCTGGTTGTGCAGGTCCTGCCTTGCTGCAGGCACCCAGTCACACAAATTAATGATAATTTTTCCTCTAGAGGAGCTCAAAGCTTAAACGCTTTGATATTTTTGATCAACGCCTCCCAAACAGGAAGTTACATTTTTAGGCAACTGCATCGCCGCGGATGAGGTGAGGCTACCTGATCTCCGAGAGGAAAGCCTGCTCAGGGCTGTAGTCTTAGAAACCCACTTCTCCCTGTGGACTTGATGTGTCGACCCCCTTCCTTCCTTCGTCCCTGTTCCTCTCTCCACGTCGTCGGGACAAAGGCGACCCAGACACAGCTGGACAGATTCAAGCCTCCGAAAGAGCTCAGCATTCCAGGGAGCTAAAGGACAGTAAAAGCAAAAATATTGCCCGAGGTGAGGATAACAGCAAAGGGCTGTCAGGGCATGAAATAGGCTGTTGGTGTGATTTCCAGAGAAGAGAGCCCAGAGGCTCAAAGGACAGCTTCTCTGACCTTGCCCCTCTCCTGGAGGCCCTGCCTCCGCCCGGCTTTATTTACATTGGCTGCCAGCAAAGCGAGGGATGAAAAAATGGTTTAGGCGGTTTGGGAGGTGGGAAGGGAACAGGTGAGGAGGCGGGAGACAGCGGAGAGAGAGTAACAGTGGAGAGAAAAGGAATCAAAATTTCATTAAACCAGAGAAGGAGGAGCTCTACTAGAAAACCATTTGAGTGAGGCCATGAAGGCTCCAAAGAGAAGCTTGAAGTTAGTCTGAGCAGGCGAAGTTCATCTGGCGTCCTTTCCACATTCTGTTTGAGGTTACTGCCCATGGGATTAGCTCAGCAAGGCAGAAAGACCGAGGGCTCAAAGGCGGCGTGATCACAGGTCACTGAACTCTGGCATCAGTCTCTCTGACATTTGCACACCCGGGAGCAGAGCTGCAACTCTGCGAGCAGCCTTCTTAAAGTGCGCTTCTGAAGAAGCGCACTGTGAAATCTATCCGCTCCCATCCTGAGCGCTGCCTTCCTCCCACCCCTTCCCGGAAGAGGGGTGCGTGCAGACTCAAGCTGGCTCAGGTTAAGCTGACTTCATCTTCAGATGCTCCCCAGGAAGTGACACATGTGGGAGGCCCGGGAGGCGGAGACAGCAAACCCTTTCACCTGGATTCTGAGCGACACTTGTCTTTTGAGCGGACCCTGCAGGGAAAGTGACCCTGAAGTTGTCAAGGCAACGCCGAGCGAAGCCGGAGACTCACTAACCTCCAGAAACCCTAGGCAAGACCCTGCTTCGCCTTCTGAAGTCTGCCTTGACCCAACAGAGATGAATCTTTCCTCTTCTGCTTCGCCTTTGGAAGTCTGCCTTGACCCAACAGAGTTGAATCTTTCCTCTTCTGGGTTCCTATACCCTGTAATCCATACCCCAATGATATCATAGATCACGTTTATTATAATCTGTGATTTGCATATCTGTCTGCCCACTAGACTGTGAGCCTCTCAAAGGCAAGAAGTACGCCCCGTTCAGTGTTTTACCTCTAGAGTTTAGCACAGTGCCTGGTATGTTACCGATATTCAGTAAATGTCCGGTGTATAAATGAATTAAATCCAACAAATTCTAAAAGAGAGAGCCTCTTCCTCAATCGGTCCCCACTGACGCCAAAAGTGATAGGACTGAAGAGGCCAATAATTAATCCACCTTTATATTTCCACTTTATTTCTTTCGTTATACTTATTAAAGACTCCCAACGTTATTTATTTATTTATTTTTGGCTGTGTTGGGTCTTCGTTTCTGTGCCAGGGCTTTCGCTAGTTGTGGCAAGCGGGGGCCGCTCTTCACCGCGGTGCGCGGGCCTCTCACTGTCGCGGCCTCTCTTGTTGCGGAGCACAGGCTCCAGACGCTCAGGCTCAGTAGTTGTGGCTCACGGGCCCAGTTGCTCCACGGCATGTGGGAGTTTCCCAGACCAGGGCTTGAACCCGTGTCCCCTGCATTGGCAGGCAGATTCCCAACCACTGCGCCAGCAGGGAAGTCCCCAACGTAATTTTTAAAAATAAACTACAAATAGCAACAACTTTTGCAAAAGAGGTAGCAGATTTTTTTCACTTAAATTTATTTGTGCAGCTCCCCGAAGCAGCTGAGATTCCTAGAACTTAAATCAAGAATCCCAGGGTAGGAAGATGGGTGAAATAAGTGAAGGAGAGTAAGAGGTACAAACTTCCAGTTATAAAATAAATAAGTCACGGGGATGTAATGTACAGCATAAGAAATACAGTCAATAATATTGTAATAACTTTGTATGGTGACAGATGGTAACTAGACTTATCACGGTGATTATTTTGTAATGTATAAAAGTATTGAATCACTGTGTTGTACACCTGAAGCTAGTATAATATTGTAAGTCAATTATACTTCAATTTTTTTTAACATCTTTATTTGAGTATAACTGTTTTACAATAGTGTGTTAGTTTCTCTATACTTCAATTTTTTTTTAAATTCCAAAATAATTTTCAAATCCGATAGTCCCTACTAATTTTCAAGGCTGGTCTTAAAACTACAGAGTCCTGGGTTCTGCTCCAGCCTCACTGCATTAGAATTGACAAGAGACGGATTTAGGAAGCTACATGTTTTTAAAAAGACCAGCTGGCAGGGTCATTGTTAGGATCAGATGCGAAGCTATGAAAAAAGTGATAACCTGCTGGAAAAGTGCCTCAACCCTAATCATCCAGCAATACAACTTCCTCTGGCTCCAAGACAGCATAATCTCTCTAAGCTGAGACTAAATGGGTACTTCAGTGCGTAGCAATACAGTCGGGAATCCCCCCCAAAACTTGCAAATGGAATAATTTCCCAGTAGGCAACCCAGGAGCCATGTGTGGGGTTGTAAATCTCATCAACACAGAACGGGGACAGCTGAAGAAGGCCAGTGAGAGGTCCCACCCTTCTAGAACCTTCCCGGGGCCTCATGAGCAACACCTGCCAAGCTGAGAAGTGAAGGACCAACCCTGCCGTGGTGGAAGGTGCAGCATCTATGCGCCTGCAGACATGGGAGAAAGGGGAGAGGTCCTTTCTGTGTTCTCTTTCCACAAACTGGGCATCTTAGACACAGTTCTAACTGGGAATCACCCAGTTAATAATTTCACTTAATCTGGTTGGAGAAAATGTAAAACACGGTGCCCATCCTTCTCTCTTTGGGTTTCAATTGCATCACAGATAAACTGTTGATATTGTGAAATTGATCTCCCCATCTTTCGTTCTCTGTGCAGCTCTCCAAAGGCTGTTTCAATTGCTTGTTCCTCGGTTTGCCTGCTTATGGCTGACACACTGTCATGTTGTGTGGGTTTTTCTGTAATGGCACCAGACGTTCCAGTTCTGAGAAAGTTGTTTCCATGGAACAGTCAGAGCTGCACTGGCAGCTGGAGGGAACAGCAGAGCTCAGCACAGCAAGGGCGACATTGCACGGGACCAGGATGTCTCAGGGCGGGATAGAGGTAACTGGCAGACAGAGATTCTAGCAAGGTCAGTGTGTGAAGAATAATTTTATAGTAACTAGGCTTGCCAGATTCAGCAAATAAAAATACAGGGCACCCAGTGGAACTTGAATTTCTTTTTTTAAAAAATATTTATTTATTTATTTGGCTGCACCAGGCACACAGGATCTTCATTGCCACGTAAGGGATCTTTAGTTGCGGCATGTGGGATCTACTGCCCTGACCAGGGTTCGAACCCGGACCTCCTGCGTTAGGATCGCGGAGTCTTAGCCACTGGACCACCAGAGAAGTCCCGAAATTTGAATTTCTGATAAACGTGTAAATATTTAGCTTGAGTATGCTCCAAACCATATTTGGAACAGACTTATACTAAAAATTTATTTGTCTGCATTTTATCTGGACCATCATGATAGTAACAGTGAGCTCTCGCTATTTCTCTTCCTGGTGATTCTCAGCCTTGGCCACCCATTAGAAGCACCTAAAGAAATTTGAAAAATCTTGATGCCGGGCCAATAAAACAGAATCCTTAGAGGTGGGACCCAGGCTTCTGTGTTTTTAAAACTTCCCATGGGACCACACACACCTCAGCCAAAGTTGAGAACCACTGTCAGACTTTTGTATTTTAGCTAAAGAAACTGTAAGAGGGATAGACTAATCATTGCTGAGAGTTGTGTTTTGATTTGGTTTTTTGCAAGCTTTCTTGAATTGGGATAAAGTTTGAGCATCTCATCTAATTCCATCTTACCAGGAAGGTATGAGCTACGATGTCTTCAATAAATAAACACTGATCGAGCTCGGTACATGGCACTAGAGAAGCAGAAATGGACAAGACACAGTTCCTGCCATCCTGTAGTGGACTTTAATCAAAACTCTTCCCAGGGAAAATTCTTTCTTTCCAAGGAAGAGTAAGGAAGTTCAGAATGGAATCTGAAGCATGAAAGAATGATGTCCCCATGTATTTGTGGACACTTGATTTATGATAGAGATGACATGGGAGAGCAGCGAGAAAGGAAAAGAAGGAAAGAAAAAGAGAGAGACAGAGAGAGAAAAGAAAAGAAACTGTTGCTTATATACCAAAATCCAGCACTCCTCCCTTCCGTCTGGACTGGAATGGCCTCAAAGGAAAAGGGAAGCAGGGATTGTGCAAGGAAAAGAGAAGAGAAATAAGTGCCTCTTGCTGTCTCTGTGTCCAAAGAGACACAGGCAGCTGGTCCCTGTAAAACACCCTGATGTAAGTTACTGCTTAGCTGGGGAGCAGCCATTTCTAGAAATGGTCCTAACTCTCTCAGACACTGGAGTAACCCTTCCTGAATGATTGCTTCTCTGCACTAATGTTGCCTTCACAGCCTGCAAAAGTGCAGCTTCCAAAAAGCTCTCACTTAACTAAGGCTTTTTGGGAAGTATGCCCCAACTCAAGTTACACTAATATGTATAGGGTTTTTGTGTAGCAGCTACTCACATGATAGGCTCTCAGAGGTTGTGGTCAAACAGACACACGCCCTCAAATATCTCCCTGCGTCTAGCAGATGCCTCAAGTTAGACTTCATTTCTCCAGCTCAAGGTTTGGTCAATTCCGCTCAAGTTTAATGCCATATTCGAGAGTAACATTTTTAGCCTAACATTTTAGCCTAAAATTAGCCGAACGTTTAGCCTGTATTTCTCACCAAGAAGCATGGAGATGAAAGTGTTCCTAGAAATTACACTTCCTAGTTCAACCCTTTTATTGTATAAACGAGGATGTTGAAGCCCAAAGAGGTGACAGGGTTTTCCTGACACCTACCCCAGGACACACCGGTAACCAACCCAGCACCAGGCTCCTGATTCCCTCCCACGGCTTTTTCTACTGTGAATGTCTTGGCTTCGGTGTAAATAAATTTAATGAGATATTTCCTAAGAGCGGAGTGAGGGAGATGGTAAGTAAGTGGGTATTGGATTCCTGAAATAGGTAGAGAGTCACAGAGAGAAAATGAGTAGACCCAATTCACAAATTTTGCCTAGGGCTAGACCTTTCTACATTTAATATATGATCATAATAATAATAGATCCACTCAGTCGTTCTTTTCTTCCAAGGGACTAAATTCGCCAGTTCTTTTCGATGGTCAGATAGGAATGATATTTGAGGGCAATGACATTCCATATACATCATGCCCTTGACGTCCCAGGGTGCATCTTCCTTGAGGGTTTTAATTCTTTAGCTGACTTCTAGTCTACTCCTGATTCTCTCACCAATGACTTACACCCAAGAGTGTGTATCTATTATAATTGCTACCTAAAGAGAATAAGAATTACAGATAAGTAATTTTCTTTTTCTAATCTAACCCCCTGGAGGCATTTTAGCAGCTAATACGGGTGATGACAGGCATTGCTGCTATAATTTATACAATTTCATTTTTCTTAATCATGGGTTTTAGTTCTTTTACGTCACCCACTTGAAATGGAAGCACATTTTTTTTTGTCACTGCTTTTACATTCGTAGTCTCTCTTGCCAAGTGCTTAAAATGTCCACACGATTATGAGAAATCTGGATTAGCATCATTTCTGAGAAAGCTTTCCTCTAATTACTTGCAAATCCTCTTAAAACAATTTATAAGGCATGAATTTAGGTGCTTCTATGGGACACCATATTTTCACTATTTAAGAATACATGAGAAAAGTTACTAAGTGGGCCTAAAGGTCCACTTATAAACAGCTATTTGCCTTGGCAAAGAAATTGGTGATTAAGAATGTATGTTTAATATAATTTGTATGGTACAACATAGAAGAGAATTTAGGGAATGCCTGGTGTGGGTTTGAATAATTCATTTTTGTGGTTCTCATATCTAACACAATGCCTGACGCATGGAAAGATGTCAGTAAATATGGATAATTTGCATGCAATATAATTAAGTGGTCATCAAATAAGGTAGTATTCCGATCACACCCTTAACCTTCACACCCACTCCTTCAAAGCCAATTCAGTTCAGTCAGCCTGACAAATCCAAGACAAGCTAGCGTTCTCCAATCAAGAGAGTCCAGACCTTCTGCTACAGCCCAGGATCATCTGAGACCTAGAACTGGGGACGGCAGCACCATTAATGGGTCATGAGATCAATTCAGTAGCTCAGCAAACAGGATTTTGTTGGCGTGGAATGCGATAGCACAGAACGGAATGGAACAGATCGCATCTCACTCTGATAAGAGAAGGTACTGTTTTGTAAAACTCTGACTCCCTGGATACAATGGAGCTAGGTTATGTTGTAAAAGTATTTCTTCCTGTGGTTCAAAACAAGTTGAAAGCCACTGTTGTAAGTTGAATGGAAGCACCCCAAAAGATGAGTCCACACCCTAATCCCTAGAACCTGTGAATGCTACGTTATTTGGAGAAAGGGTCTTTGCAGAGGTAATCAAGGTGGGGATCTCAAGATGAGGACATCATTCTGGATTATACTTGTGGACCCAAAATCCAATGACAACTGTCCTTATAAGAGAAAGGCCAAAGGAGATTTGAGACAGAATCAAGAGGCGGAGTCAGTGTGACCATGGAGGCAGAGACTGGAGCGATGTGGCCACAAGTCAGTGAACACCAGGAGCCACTAGAAGGGGAAGGAATGGATTCTCCCTGGAGACTCTGCAGGGAGCAGGGCCCAGCCGACACATCGATTTCAGACTTCCGGCCTCCAGAACTGTGATAGAATAATTTCTGTTGTTTTAAGCTACCCAGTTGGTGGTAAGCTGTTAGAGCAGGCCCCAGGAAACTAACACAGCCATTGATCTAAAAGGTGCAAAGCCCTGGGTTTTTTCAGCAACTCTAGAGCCAGCCCTGTCCCATCCCAGTCTACACAGAAACCCCAAAGTTACCCAGAGAATTAAGTTCATTCTTTTTTTTTTTTTTCTTTTTTGCGGTACACGGGCGTCTCACTGCTGTGGCCTCTCCCGTTGCGGAGCACAGGCTCCGGACGCGCAGGCTCAGCGGCCACGGCTCACGGGCCCAGCTGCTCTGCGGCCTGTGGGATCTTCCCGGACCGGGGCACGAACCCGCGTCCCCCGCATCGGCAGGCGGACTCCCGACCACTGCGCCACCAGGGAAGCCCTTAAGTTCATTCTTTGGTTACCCCAAAACTCACCAATATATTTTTTTAAGCCATGGCCCTTTATGAGAAACATAAAAATTCAAGGCTCCACCATCTGACCTAGCCCAAGGGTGGGAAAAAGAACCGTATACAATCACAGGCACCAAAGCCAAATAAAGACAACCGTCAGCCTGCTTGTCTCAGACAAGGAAATTGTATCAAGCTTAACTTTCTGTACAGTAGGTGTTTTGTTTAATTTTCCTAATATAAATTTAGAATAATAGCTATGCTTTTTCAAACTTAAAGAATGTATCAGAAAATCACTATTTTTCTCTCCCTAGTCACTAGAGCCAGCCAAACACGGAATTTGAAAAGATGAGGAAAGATGGCTCCTTTAATAACAATATAATTCTTACTCCCCCTATACTTTTTCCAAGATTGGCCAAAAGAAGGGTTATTTCTAGGAATGTCTGGATATCAATCACCATAGGGCATGCTATCCACTGTTGATCTCACCCATGGGCCCTGAGCAACTGTAAGATATCCAAGCTATATGGTACATACTTTAATTGGAGCATGATAAAATGGAATTATAAGTGTCTATGATGAATCCATTTTACCATTTGTATCAGCGGTAATTAGCGCTGTGAATTGCCAAGGACCTACCCTAGTTGTAAGCTCCTGGCTTTCTTTGGCTCTTTCCCAGATTTACATGAGGACTGCAGTGCTGTCGTTTCGAGGAACCAACACCTACGTGAAAGACACAGGAGGCCAGACACTCCCAATGCCATTCGTCCCCTCAGTCATCGCTATCTCTCCATCGCCTTGTTAATGACTCTTTGCACCAGTTAGGACACCCAGCGTAATGCTCTGTACGTAGCAGTCACTCCATAAACATATCAAACCCAATTGAATGATATATGCTGAGGTGATAGTACAAACTAAATCTTAGGGATAATTATCAAGTCGGGGGAAAATAGAAGGGGATGTAAGATTAATTATGGCTCAACCAGCGCACTGCATTTCTGCTTGGCATGCCCTTTTCCCCTTATATCTAAGAGAAAAATCGAGAGAAACGAGATTTTCAAACCATCATAGGCCTCCCTTAATAATATGTTGGTTGAACTTCAAAGCCTCTCACCGACCATAATCCCTCCATCCCCAGCAAGCCATGGCAAATTGAAACTCACTAAGACTCTCAGAGCTCATAGAGACAAACCACCCTCCATCGAGGACATGTCACCACGGATGGCGTGTTCTCTTCGTACTCGTGACACTGTCTGCAAAAGTGATTTGTGTACATTAGGATGGCTGTACAGAGGACATGGGAGTGAACTAAGACAAAGAGGAGGAGAGGGGCTGGTAAGGGCCAAGGAGTTAGTAGGAGCAAGGGAGAGTCACTCTAGTCCAGGAGGAAGCCACCTTCCCAGATGGCAGCTATGAGTGCACCATTTTTAAAATTACTCCTCTTTTGACTTTTTAGGCAAATAGCAGCAGATAGAACAGTGCAAAGTTACAGGAACAGACAGCCCTGAATTTGAAGATTGTACCCTGGATTCGAAGATTGAAGATGAACTCTAACCTTGAACAGGTGAATTAATTTCTCTAAGCCTCAGTTTTCCTCCCTGTGAACTTAAGACCACCGAGCTTCAGGCTGTTTTTATTCTTCATTGAGCTAATGTCTGTAATATGCTCAGCACCGTCATTGGCACGGAGCTTGATGAAGCGTTTGCAAATGCAGCCCTGTTCTTAGCTATCCTGGGTTCAGTCTATCCTAGCAGCATCTAGGAAAAGTTGTATTATTAAGTTTTATCTGGACACAAATCAGCACATTTCTTCAGTGAGGGTAAAGTGGCTAAGCCGTATTTTCTCCAGCCCAGCCGACACACTGCCACCAGCTTCTGAGCAAAGAGCTCTAACACTGCCTCCCTTCGGCTCAAAACATTCTCAGAGTCCCCCACCCCTACCCTCCTTCACCCTCTCCCTCCTCATTGCATTAGAATTTCATTCAAGACAACATGGCTACCAGATGTAGGGTGGATAGCTAGTGGGAAGCAGCCACATAGCACAGGGAGATCAGCTGGGTGCTCTGTGACCACCTTGAGGGGTGGGATAGGGAGGGTGGGAGGGAGACACAAGAGGGAGGGGATATGGGGATATATGTATATGTATAGCTGATTCACTTTGTTGTAGAGCAGAAACTAACACACCATTGTAAAGCAATTATACTCCAATAAAGATGTTTAAAAAAAAAAAAAAAAAGACAACATGGCAGGTTGGAGAAAGTGTCCCTCGGCTTAAATGTCAGTCCTGCCACTTAGTAAGAGGCGATCTCTAGCACGTTCCTTAAGTTCTCTCTGCCTCAGTTTCCCCAGCTGTAGAAAAGGAACAATAACACTTTACAAAAAGGGGAAATAACACTTCTTTGGGGACAGCTGTTTTAGGGATTAAACACTAGGACATCCTCAGAGGGAACTATCAACACCTGGTCCAAAGCAGGCACTGGAAGAATTTTCACGCTTTCGCTCTGTCCCAGCTTCACTCCGCAACACCCGCCTTCCATCCCGCTTTCCACTCAGACTGAGGGCTCCGCTTCAACCTCTCATCACCTCTCCTTGGCTTTGCTTGCAGGATGCAGTCTGCCTGGAGCACCCTTTTCCATTCCTAAATATCCACATCCTGCCCGTTCTTCAAAACTCAAGTTAAACACCATCTTTCCCACAAAGCCTTGCCTCTACCCAGAAGAAATAATCACCTCCCCTCTGAGCTTCCTGGACGGTGGCCTTTGGCCTTCTAGAAAACCTGCACATTGTATTAACGATCAGTGCTCTCAGTTCAGTCACCCCAGTCTCTAAGGGCAAAGTATCATCTGCATCTTCTTCCTGAGCACACTTCAAGTGCCTGAAAACTATTTGCTGAATGAATGAATCAATAAAAAATTATGTGCGTTGAAAGGAACATTTATATGAAATATCTGTGCTTAATCGATAAATGAGAAATTGGGATGAACTATCTTCACGGAAGCCAAGATTCTGCCTTCCACTTTCTTTGTGTGTGTAATTAAAAGAATTGCATGTGTTTACAAGAAAGTTTAAGAAGGTTCCCAATGCCTGCCTTGAATATTCCCAATATTTTACGGCCTCTCATTTCCTGTAAAACAGCAAATGAATTTAATTGTGCAACTTTCCAGCGTTTGACAGCTTTGGGGCTTTGTGTAAGAGAAATCAAAGCAATCAGTTATTTCATTAATTCAACAGTGGAAAATGTCAAAATATCACCTGTCTTTGCATACACTAGTGAATTGAATGAATTTTTCTCTTCTGATGTGTTCAGGGGTCACATAAACAACACTTCAAACACAACTAAATATCCAGTTTTCAGAAAACTTATCTCTATGATTTCTTTAAATTTGGGGGGGTTTTATAATTTTTTAAAAATCTTTAGCATTTAAAAAATGAATAAATGTGACTATGTCAAAGTTGTGAATCAAAAATAATACATTTGCGTCTCCCTTCCACCCTCCCTATCCCACCCCTCTAGGTGGTCACAAAGGAGATATGGGGATGTATGTATATGTATAGCTGATTCACTTTGTTATAAAGCAGAAACTAACACACCATTGTAAAGCAGTTATACTCCAATACAGATGTTTAAAAAAAAAAGAAAGAAAGAAAAGTAATAATAATACTTTTTCTGGGACTTCTCTGGTAGTCCAGTGGTTAGGACTCCGTGCTTCCACTGCAAGGGTGGGGGGCACAGATTCAATCCCTGGTCAGGGAACTAAGATTCCCACAAGCCTCACAGTGTGGCCAAAAAAAAAAAAAAACAATGAATTTGCAGAATTTTTAGTAAGTGGAATCACGGGAATTAAGGAAAGTGAGCACTAGAAAAATCAAAATGAACAGACCATTCTACAAAGAAAAGCCAGAATCAAGTTTTAAAGAATGTGACATGGGAGCTTGGAGCACCGTGGAAACGTTTTCCATGTGATTGTGGCGGTGGTTACATGAATTTATTGATATGTTAAAATTCATAGAACAATCACCGAAAAGGAGTCAGTAAATTTTTTTCTCAGCAGCGCAGAGCCCATGTTTCATTTAATTATTTCTGTCTTTTGTTCATTTTCTCTCAGTTTTAGAATTCACATCCTAGGCTCTCCACTGGCCACTAGAGTGATACTTGTACTTTTAGAGGATGAGAAAAATAGCTAATATCCATCGTCAAGTGTTAAACAAACACCAAACAACATCTTTAAGCAACTGAAAGAACGTTCCTCTAAATTAAGCACGTGATAACGACATTCCACTCTTGGTCTCCCCTGGTTCCACTACTGATCTCTTCCAAGTTTTCAGAGAAGCGAGCACCCAAGAAACATTAACCACCAGACAAAGACAAGCATCTCTCTGTTCCAGAATATGCCTCTCGTCAGCTCTCCCTAGGATATATCAGACCTACATTTAATATACCTGTGACAATAGCAAAGCACCTCCAGGTTATGATGTGAAAGGTATAAGTCAGAAATCATTCCAGCTTTATTTATTGTGCTGTCATTTACTGTCGTGTGGTAAAGCCCAAAGAATCTAATTCCCTTTGCTACTGGGATTGTAGCCGCGTGTCTTTTTTATGCAGATTTCATCTTTGAAAGATGCTTCAGCAGGCTCTCATTGTCACCCGGTGTCACTGATCTGGTCTCCCCACTGTCTGAGTTCTCACATGAAAACAAGTGAATTCAACCCAAGACGTCTTACTGTGACCCTGTCATCTCATTTGGTGTCTGCCTGAGATAAATCGAAATACAGTGTTTTTTATGTGAATCTGTTTACATCTATCCTTTATTACATACATTTTTAAACTTACTTGTGTTATTCACATGTTGACATCAGTGCCATTCCAGCCCACATGAGGCAAGAGGAAAAATGAATAACACTGATCCTGTTTAAAATTTTCATATTTTGTTCATCGTGGATTTTTTCGCATTAATTCACATTTTAAAAAATATTGCCTCAGAACATTATTTGTCTTAATTACTGAGTGTTTTGGCAGCTCCTTACATTTGCAGCTGAGGAGAATGCCTCGCTCTCCTCAACCTGGTCCCAGTATAAAAAATTTAAATGGAAAGTAATGGAACCACCTTAAGAAAAAATTCACGAGACTGAAAAATATAACTTATTGATTCTGCCATTCAGAATTGTGTTTTGCCAACTGTATTCATTTCCTAAGGCTGCCATTACAAAGTGTTACAACCTAAGTGGCTTAAAAACAACAGAAATCTGGAGGCCGGGAGTCTGAAATCAAGGTGTCGTCATCACCACGCTCTCTCTGAAGGCACTGTAGAGCGAGTCCTTCCTTGTCTTTTCCTGGCTTCTAGTGGGGCCGGCAATGTCGGGCGTTCCTGGGCCTGCAGCTGCATCATTTCACGTTCTGCCTCTGGCATCACGTGGCTTCTCCCTCTGTGTCTTCCCAACATCTTTTTAGGAGGACACCAGGCATATCAAGGTCCTACCCTTCCCCAGTATGACCTCAGCTTACTGAGCCAGTGGGGCTTAAGCCTTCAACACGTCTTTTTGGAGGACGTAATTCAACTCCTAATACCGACCGAAACAGGTGAAAACCCTTCTTTGAAGAGTTGGCCTGCCAGCATACCAAGCTGCTTGCATGGGCTTTGTGTGGGGTATGGCCATGTGTTGGTGACAAGGAAAGGTCTCTCTAGCCACCTGATGACCCCAGCCTGCTCTCTCAATCACTCAATACCTTCCCTTCAGGGCCCTCCTACTCACCTCCTCCTCCTCCTCTGCTCCTACCTGTTGCCTGTTAACACCTGTCCTCTCTCACTCTGTTCTTATCTCCAGCACAGCTTCCTAACCTCCTGCCTCTTCTCAGTTCCACTGCATATCCATCTGCCCCGTGGATGAAAAGCCTGTGGCCTCAATAGCCCACCATTCTTTGACCAGCTCCATCCTGTTCTCATTCAGTTAATCTGAGCCTCCTACTCAACTCATCTGCCTAAACTTTGCTGAAGTTGGGTTGTGGAAACCTCGTGTGAGATTCTCATGCCTTATATCCATCTTCTGATGGCTTGTTTTCCTACTTCCACGGGGAAAATTTCCAAAACTCCTAATGCGAGCTACCATCAGACTCAAGATCCCACGAGAGTTGCAGGGAGCAGGACAAGAGAGAGGGTTAAGACTTAGAAATTCAGCATCTGCGCTTCAGCCCCACACCCTGGCTTTCCATTCTTCCCGGACAGCCACCACCTTTGAGCAGTAAACCATTTGTTTAATCACTTTGCTTTTTCCTGACTGCTGGCAATGAAATGCTGCACTCTCTAAAATAATTTCCTGACTATTTGCTAAGATTCATCTCTGACATTTCATTAAATATGATCATTTAACTGTACAAGTACAAATGCATTTTTAATTTAGCTTACTGCAGATATTACAGATGTGGGGAAATGAATTCACATTGCTCTAGGACAAATATATCATTCATACATGCATGCGACAAAAGAACAAATTATTAAAAATTACTGAAACTTCCACGAAGATTTATATTTAACTTTCCCATTTTCAACCTCTGTGTGACTGTGGAAACAGATAGCATGTCACTTTGTCAGCCATGATTCTATGAAGAACGTGTGGGCGATCCCATAAGGATCTCGATCAATGGCCTTGTCTCTGTCATTGACACTCTGTGGCAGGAAAAGAGCTGCAGACGGTGTCAAGTGCAAAATCAGGAGGTTAGCAGACTTAAAACAGAAGCAGGAGGTAATGTTCCTGCCCTACAAAGGCAAAACAGCAATAGGATGTGTGTCTTCTCTGCCATGTGCTGTAAAGCCCATCATAACAAATGCCAAAGTTTTATTCAATAGGAAAGTGCTCAGATGTGAACTGACGTTCTTGAATGTCTTCTTGGGATCTACTGTCATTGAATTCAAAGCTGACTGAGGAAAGAACGAGCTTGGTTTGGGGCCTTGAGCTATGAAATCAAGAACTTACGAGTCATAAGCTAACACTTACTATCTCATAGGGTGTCAGGTGTTCCCACAGAATGTCCTTTTATTACTGTGGAAAGAAATAGGCTCCTTTTCAAAAATCCCTATGATATGTTTTAGACAGAGGACAAAAGCAAAATAATAGAGGTTTGAAGCAGTTCCCTAGAAGAAAATTTATCCCCAAAGTGGAAGTGAGAAGCTTGTTATTTCCAGATATCAAGAAACTAAAAGAACTCAAATATCCTTCACATTTAAGACACCAATATAATAAAAATAGTAGTGTCCAAGACATCTACTAATTACTTTCCAAGTCATCTACTAGTGATAAGATTTGAGGTTTGGAAGGGACCTCGGGCATCATGTGGGTTATACCGGATTCAGTTCGTGTACAAACGAGAAAAACGAGGCTCAAATAATTCGCATAGACGCATACGAAATTGGTGGCCAAACCCAAACTAAAAGCCAGGGCACCCAATTTCTGGTCATCGCGTGATCCTCAAGGAATTTCTAAAGGCCAGGTAGGCAGGGAATGTAAGCCTCCCCGCTATGAGGATATTAGCAAGCTGAGCAATTAGCCATCAGCTGAATGACCTGCGGCTCACCTGACACGGGCAGGGATATGAAGGGTTAAGTGATCATAGGGCGTCAGAGGAATTTGCCTCATCAGACCCGTGGGGAAAAAAAAAAATCTAATCTCACAGACCTCTGCACTCCCGGTTTAAGCACTCTGTTAGCTGATGTCTCTGATGGTTAATTTTAAGTGTCGATTTAATTTGGGGGCATCCAATATGCCACGGGGTGCCCAAGTGTTCGGTCAAACATTATTCCGGGTGTGTTTGTGAATGTGTTTCCGATGAGATTAACATTTGATTCAGTAGACTGAGTAGAGCAGGTTGCCCTCTCTGAGGTGGGTGGGTCTCATCCAATCAGGCGGCAGCCTGAAGAGACAGAAAGGTTGACCCTCCTCTGAGTTACAGGGAATTCCTCCTGCCTGGCTGCCTTTGAACCAGGACTTTGGCTTCTTCCTGCCTTCAGACTCAAAGTGAAATATGGGCTCTTCCTTCAGTCTCAGCCTAGAACTTCATCATTGGCTCTCCTGGGTCTCCAGCTTGGCAACGGCAGATTTTAGGACTTATTCCTATAATCCCATGAGCCAATCCCTTATGATAAATCTCTTTCTCTGTGGAGAACCCATTGGTTCCATCTCTCTGGAGAAACAACAAAGTCCCTGTAATCTTTTTTTTTTTTTTTAAATATTTATTGATTGATTTGGCTGTGCCGGTCTTTAGTTGCGGCATGCGGGATCTTTAGTTACAGCATGCAGGATCTTTAGTTGTGACATGTGAGATCTAGTTCCCTGACCAGGGATCGAACCTGGGCCCCCTGAATTGGGAGTGTGGAGTCTTAGCCACTAGACCACCAGGGGAGAACCCTGGCATCTTTAAATTTCACGTCTTTTATAATTGCTTTTTTTCACATCTTTACTGGAGTATAATTGCTTTACAATGGTGTGTTAGTTTCTGCTTTATAATTGCTTTCTTCAAATTTCCAACTCTGGAGAAACTTTAACTCAGGCAAACATTGCAGACACCCAAAGCCCAAAAGCGGTTTGGGAAATAGAAAGCTTGCATGCCAGAGTTATTGGATGATGGTTCTAAAACTGATGCCACATAAAAATCTTCTCATTGTGTCACAAGAAGAAGACTGTCATTTCCAGGCTCAGTTTACTGTGAAGCTGACCGTCGCAATCAACTTCTTTTCCCAACAGAGGTGGTTTTGAAATATCACATTGAGTGATCACACCACTTGCAGGTTGCCTGGCACTGCTCTGGTCACTCACATTTCATTTGGACTTTCTCTCTTCTGATGAACCAAACGCCTTTCTCCCTCACCAAGCTGTGAAGGGGGATGTTTCTAGGCACAGTGTGTTAAAATACAGTTGGGGAGAGGTGGTGGCCCCCAAGTTCTCTTACTTTTGAGTGGTGGCAGCATTGCTTTGCTGCGTGATGAAGCAATTAGGCCAGCCAATAAGAGCTCAAATTTCTGTGATCCAGGCTTGTAAAATCCCACCATTTACAAGCATTATTATTCTGCTTCTGTTACAAGTGATGGCATTGAGTGAGGCTGTATGCCTGTGAGGACGCTGCTCATCCACATTGAGGGGGAACAAGGGGTGTCTAAGCATCCCATAGTGATAAGTGAGATTATCATTGACAAAGTTGTGGGTTTTTTTTTTTTTTTTTTTTTGCGATACACGGGCCTCTCACCACTGTGGCCTCTCCCGTTGCAGAGCACAGGCTCCGGACGCGCAGGCCCAGCGGCCACGGCTCACGGGCCCAGCCGCTCCACGGCACGTGGGATCCTCCCGGACCGGGGCACAAACCCGCGTCCCCTGCATCGGCAGGCGGACTCGCAACCACTGCGCCACCAGGGAAGCCCAAAGTTGTGGTTTTTTTTTTTTTTTTTTTTTTTTTTTCGGTACGCGGGCCTCTCACTGCCGTGGCCTCTCCCGTTGCGGAGCGCAGGCTCCGGACGCGCAGGCCCAGCGGCCACGGCCCACGGGCCCAGCCACTCCGCGACACGCGGGATCCTCCCGGACCAGGGCACGAACCCGCGTCCCCTGCATCGGCAGGCGGACTCGCAACCACTGCGCCACCAGGGAAGCCCAAAGTTGTGGGTTTTTTAACCACAGGAGCTAACATGCCATTTGTCAAAAGCCGAACCATGATCTGCTAATTCAAAGAGATTTTGCATGCAGTGTGCCAAAACATCAAGAGAATAATTCTGTCTCAGCAAACAGCTGGACCCTGGACAGACGTGGACATCTCTCCTATCATCAGTGTTTGCTTTCCAACTTTGTAGTGTGCAAGTCTGCCCCTGAGGCCAGCATTTCAAACCCATCGTGGTGAGGTTTTGCATCACACCTTCAATGTAAGAAGTCTAGGGGCAGGCTCTTTCGTCTTCTATGAGAACAATAGCGTTGCCTCCGTTACTTCTAGGGTACAGAGGAAACTTGGACCCTCTGCTAGTTCCAACAAATATTTGCCTTCTTATCATGAGTGGTAAGGAAGGACCAGCTGTCCTCTGAGGGAGGCGGGAAGGATGGAGATGATTTGTTCACCTGAAATAAGACACAGCTGTGGCCTCCTACAGCAATGACCCAAGGAGAAGTACCGGTAGGCTTAGCTTGACTACATCCCTATCCTCTCCTCCTAGAGAGTTTCAGTGCCAACCTCGCTCAGCAGTGAACAAGCCTCAAGTAAAAGGAATGCCTGCGGTTTTTCAGCCTTTAGGCAGTTTGATCCAAAACTGCCACATTTACTCAGCTGCATCCCATTCCATATATTGACAGCTCCACACCTCCACTCATTCATCAGTTACCCTCTCAGGCCCGCCCCTCTTCTCCAAGCGTACAGTTCAGTGCGGCTATCATACCAGCCCTTAGACGTCTGATCTCCTGTCTCCCCCATCCCTGAGCCACGACAGGTAATGACCTCACTGTTTAGAATCGACTCCCCCACCCGTGTACTATGCTTATAGGTAGCTCCTTCCAGAAGCGAGTCACCCCTCGGACAGTAGATGTGAGTGGTCACACAGCGGAAGGCAGTGGGCTCTCGGAAGGAGGAAAGTGAGTTTCCCATCCAAGCATAAATCCACACGAGGTTTCCCCACCCATTTAAGCAGTCAGACCAACGTGAAAATGTACAGAGTCAGCAGAGCTCATCGCTATGGGCTCAGCCTCCCCCTTCTGTGCTCCCTTTCCTCCCCCAGAGCCCTGCCTCTCCCCATCCCTCTTGCAGGAACCAAACCCTCACCGCCTTTCCGCCGATCCTCCAACTTTCTAGCCGCTTTTGCTTTCGGGAAGGGGTGTACTATCAATTCTCCACCCCGCAATGCGACAGCAAGTTGTGTTGTCTCTAATGACCAGACAGTTTTCATTGCCCAGTAGGTGCATAGCCCCACCGAATGAGAAAAGCAGGGGGGAGAACAGAGCCCACCACGCTGAGTCCAGAAACCTGCACATGGGTTCCGCCACGTGTACCAGCTCTGCAACTTTCCCTCGAGGATGTCAGTTTCCTCTAACACATCAGCACTGGATTGGGTGGTACCTAAGGGATCTGCCATTGCTGTGTGCCCACGGACTTAAATCTGCATAGTATTTTCTACTTTTCAACATACTTTCATTCACGCATTCAACATATATTATCTCAACTTTAGCTTCAAAACAGCCTGTGGGGGCTTCCCCGGTGGCGCAGTGGTTGAGAGTCAGCCTGCCGATGCGGGGGACGCGGGTTCGTGCCCCGGTCCGGGAAGATCCCACATGCCGCGGAGCGGCTGGGCCCGTGAGCCGTGGCCACTGAGCCTGCGCGTCCAGAGCCTGTGCTCCGCAACGGGAGAGGCCACAGCAGTGAGAGGCCTGCGTACCGCAAAATAAATAAATAAATAAATAAAATGTCAGAAAGGTAAGAGGTAACTGTTTTCTTTTCAGGAAAGAAAAATAAGAACAATGACAATAATAATAATAAATAATCCAATTCCGATTTGGATCTCAGTTTTCCTCAAAGCTTTGTTTTTTGCGTTGAAGCAGAGTTGACTGACGATGTTGTGTTAGTTTCTGGTATACAGCAAAGGGATTCATTTACACATACATATAGATTTTCTTTTTCAGATTCTTTTCCATTATAGGTTATTAAAGGCATTGACCCTAGTTCCCGGTGCTATACAATAGGACCTCGTTGTTTAGGTAAAAGGTAACAACTAAATGTTATTGCTGGGCCACAAATAAGAGATGTGTCCACTGAGTTCTACAGTGTGTCGGTACTTACGGTAGACAGAAATCACCAGGAGAAGAAAAATTTTTCACTCATCCCGATCAAGTCAAATACCTTGTCATGTATCCAGGGCTACTTTTGAGCACCAAAGACATGACCGGCTCAGTCTTCTCATGACTGTTGTCCAGGAATCAGCCAAACAAAATAATCCTACTTTCATAACAATGACTAAGATACTTTTAATACAGGTGTTAGTACAGCTGAAATGCCCTAGCAAGCAAGACATCTGTTTTCCTTTTCTAAAGTAATTCCTAATATGGTGTCCCAACGCTTCCCTAATTCTCTCTCTGACAAACTGGAGGAGGAGGTAAGAACATTCTTCTGACCTGCTCTGGAAGAAGTACACAGGATTTGTAGCTTTCCTTCACGTCTCATATTGTTTTAAGAAGTGTTATATGTAATAGCAATGTTTCAATTATTTCTGCAATCCAAGCTCTTATTTATTCTTCTCCCCAAATTTCATAGTTGAGTTTAACATATGTGTGAATCTTAGTTGCCTTAAGTTGAATGACTTAGGGAGGCAAAGACTGTGTACATTTAATTCCATTTTTATGGTATTCTCATGCCACGTCACATACACACAGGTACCTAATGGCGGTGGAAACAGGGAGGAGGCTCGTGAAGAGGATGTTGATGAAGCTAATGCAGGTGATGATGGAGATAATGAGGAGGAGGATAGTGAGGACGAAAAGGCTGACAAGGTTCATGGTGATGAATGATCAGTTCTTCCTCTCCGACGTCTTCCATAAGCCACTTTTCTATGGCTTTCAAATGTCTTTCCTCCTCGGTGACACCAAGTTTCTCTAAAAGGCTTTAACGGGCCCTTCAGGATGATTTGGGATGAAAGGAAAGGAGACGTTTTCCATAGCTCAGAAAAACTCTTGCATTATCACAAGGAAGTTTGGCAAAATCAAACATCAGGTGGGGTCAAGGAGAAATTGCAGAAGAAGGATAAATCGTAACAAGCCTCAGAGGACCTCCTCTGAGTAGAAGGACCTTTAAAATAGAACAGAGACATACATGTAAGAAAGTCAGGTTTTGCCAGTAAATGTTTGAAATCTGAGGAGATGCTAAAGACACCGTCCGACAACGATGCTCTTGGCCTGAGAAGGCAGGGCTGGGCTACCTCTTCCCATCAGGCCGGCCAGAGCTGATTAGCCGTGACAGGCAGCTCTGAATAATTGCTCTAATTGCTTCAGTGAGCCCTTTACCTCGTCCTAAGAAAGGAATCATGCCTCAGCCAGCTGCAGAGGCCAGACACCCCTAACCTGACATCTCTAACAAAGATGCGTTTATTTCCATGGAAGCATTATTTGATGTTGTTCATCAGAAGCAGAGATGCGAGAGTTCAACCGAGACCTCAAAGTTGGCCGTAGATAAGGGCCTTGTTAAATGGCTCGGGAGTTTGTATTTGCAGGTTGACTTGATGTGATGACCAGTTAGTGGAGACTGATAATCCCAAGAAGGGCAAAAATATGTCACCCTGAATTGGGTTGTGGATTCCACTCTCCCAAAGAGCAGGAGATAATGAGGGCAGTGTGTCATCAAAACTTTTCATGTCAACTGTAGAACACATCCTCTCTAAATAGGAAACTGTCAGATCCACTTAAAGCCACGAGCAACAGGGACCTCTTTCCAGCCTATACCTTCTCGTTGGAGATGCCAGCTTACTTTAGAGGGCTAAGTGGTGAGAGGCTTCACTTGAGTCTTGGTCTCCTATGCATTTGTTTGTTTTGCTACAAAATGAAACATAAACGATAAAACTTCTCAACCCTTGAGGAAATTTTCTGTGGCCTTCCCTAATACTTGAGCATTTTTGCCTCACTACTCAGATAATTTCTACAGAGGACAAAATTATTTATTCTGAGTCTAAGCAATGTGTTACCCTAACTGTCCATCTAATGGAAAGGAATTTTCATGGAAGGAAGCATTGCGTAAAAATGTCTGTAATGTGTTAGAGACTACGGGAGCTCAAAGAGGTCAATCAAAGTAATCTTTTAGTGTAATGAGATCACCCGTCCATTCACCAAAGTGCAGACTTCTCTTCATTATGGAATTTAGCATATCTTGTTCAAGATAATTATTTTTGTACCAGTGCCACCACAGGAATTTGAGGTCCAAGAGGGCTGGAACCAGTTTGCTCACTGTATAATCCTAGTGCCTATCCTAGTACCTGGCAATTAGTTAAATTAACAATTAACTAAAGTTGTGCTTTTGAATTTCCTTATTACATTGATACCATTCCTTTACTCTTTTTTATTCTCTTTCTTTCTCCCTTCCTTTTTCCATTCTTCATTCACTCTATTGCATTTATTATGAGACTAACGTGAGATTTTCCTTGAGTATGTCAAAGAAAAAAAGTGAAAGAGAATGGATATTTATTGAGGGACTTACTATACGTTTGGTGGGTGCTAATATTTTCCACACAGTATCTATTTCAGCACTCACAAAAAATACTGAGAGGCAGCTAATATTACCCCAGTTGAGTTACGAGGGCTCAAAAAAGTAGGGACTTTCCCCCATGCCTATTCAAACTCCAAATTGCATAAGCTTTTCCCTATACCAAACTGCAAGAAAAATAACAGGAAAGTTGGGGCTTCCATGGCAGCACAGTGGTTGAGAGTCCGCCTGCCGATGCGGAGGACACGGGTTCGTGCCCCGGTCCGGGAAGATCCCACATGCCGCGGAGCTGCTGAGCCTGCGCGTCCAGAGCCTGTGCTCCGCAACGGGAGAGGCCACAGCAGTGAGAGGCCTGCGTACCGAAAAAAAAAAAACAACAACAACAAAAAACCAAACCTTCCCTCAAAGCCATGAGGGAGTTTGGGTCTTTTGAGCATGAGCTGCCCCTTCTCCTTGCATGGCTTCGTGCAGTGAACTCTGTAGTCTCCTTTATCACAACCTGGTGTCAGTAGATTGGCTTTGCTGTGTGTCCAGCGAGCGGACCCAAATCCAGGTTGGGTAACACACACTTGCACGGGGCTGTGTGTTCACTGCGGCGGGCAAGACAAGTTTGCTTCCCCGTTGAGCGTGGTCAGGTCTCAGATCCCGCTGGAGCATTTGGGTGACAATCTGACAGTTACCTCAAGAAAAGGACATTAAAAAACATAAAGTGACGTGAAGCCATTGCATTTTTTTCTCCAGCACAGAAAGACTGCCTGGAAACCCTCTGCAGCTGCGAGACGCAACAGTAACATGAGCCTGTGCTTCTACATAAGCCAATACCTTTTCATGGGGATTTTACTCCAGTCAGCGCCCCGTCCTCTGACTTCCACGCTGTGTCACGTGGAGAACGCACGATGTCATAAGCCACTCCAACAGGGAATCTGATGAATTGATGGCAAGATATGCTGCCTTTGGAAGGTAGCCGTTGGCTGTATTCATCTATGGATGAGAACCGTAGGCAAATTCCATTAACGTTTGAAATGATATTAATGTACCTTCTGTGCATATACACTGAGTGGCTAAAGCTGACGGAGTTCAGCAAGAAGCAAGAAAGTTGGGCCCCTCACTTATAATTCATATGCCAGGACCATGCAGGGTTTTCATTATTTTTTATGTATAGATCCAGTATTCATAAACTGCTTCAAACAGATTGGCAATAATAAATAAACAAACAAATTAAATATCTAAAAATTTGGGAAGTGGAAAGCAAGCTCTCTAGGGGAAAACATGCTTCTCTATGATATGGGAAAGATGATTCTTTGGGGGCTATGTTTCCATTTCATACTTAACCGTAAACCTCCCTCTAAAGAACTTAAAGAAACCATTCAATCTCCCTTATAAATCTAGGTAATTATAAGTAACATGGAGCAGTAAATGTCATTCCTCTAATTGACTTGTTTACTTACTGGGACTAGTGTTGTTCGCAGGAGAGACAACTAAGCCTTTCTCCTTAGCGTAAAGAGTCATGATCCAAAATCCTCTTTTCTGACTCTTTCAGCATCAGATGTTTTGGCCTCTTTTGTGTCTGCCGTCTCTATTTTTCTGATCAAAGTACCAGTTGTGCAGACCTTGCTTTATAAACTTACAATTACTGCCATCATAGGAACTACACCCATATCACATGATCAAAGCCCATTTCTTTAGCTGCTGCTTCCTTCAATAACTATTCCATCAGCATTCTAGAGACAAAACAACATAGCATGTTACTATGTATAAACTAGATAACTAATGAGAACCTGCTGTATAGCACAGGGAACTCTACTCAGTGCTCTGTGCTGACCTAAATGGAAAGGAAATCCAGAAAAAGAGGGGATCTGTGTATACGTACAGCTGATTCCCTTTGCTGTAAAGTAGAAACTAACACGACATTGTAATGCAACTATACTCCAATAAAAATTAATTTTAAAAAATAAAATAAAATAAATTTTTTTTTTAAAACAGCATAGCATGAGGATGCATGCAAAGGAACAGAAGAGCGCGAAATATCAATAAGAAGGAAGCATTTTATAATCACTCCCGAGAACCAACTCATATAAGATACTAATGAGTAACATGCAGGGAATTTTAACTAACAGGTATCCAGATCATACTGATACAAATAGATGCCAGAATCTAAATATTACAGCTCCTTAAATAGGACAAATATATTGATACATTGCTACTTTATTTATTTATTTATTTATTTTTTGCGGTACGCGGGCCTCTCTCTGCTGTGGCCTCTCTCGTTGCGGAGCACAGGCTCCGGACGCGCAGGCTCAGTGGCCATGGCTCACGGGCCCAGCCACTCCGCAGCATGTGGGATCTTCCCGGACCGGGGCACGAACCCGTGTCCCCTGCATCGGCAGGCAGACTGTCAACCACTGCGCCACCAGGGAAGCCCCATTGCTACTTTAAAAAGAAAAAAGATTTTGTTTGCTTGAGTTTTGCAGACTTTTACTGAACTTTCTGTTCAGTGTCATGAAATGTCATAATTGTGTCATCCAAGCTCCTGTAAACTGGATTCAGCGATTCCCACTCACATATTGCACAAAACTTGTAATCAGATCAGCTCAAGTTGATAAACATCTTAAAGCAAATTGTCCCGGTGCTAAATTCATCTCTATCTATTTCTTGCAAAGCAATGAATTAATGCATCTTGCTGGGGGATCCTTAACATGTCTCCCACTGAGCTGAATGAGGATGAGATTAAAAGTTGTAGAAGGGAGACTGATGGGGCCACATACAAGACGAGGTCTGAGAGGGAAGTTCCCAGGGACAGGTCTCTGTCTGGAGAAAGCCATCTCTCCTTTCTCTCCTGGCTGCCTCCTCATCCTCAGTTTTCTTATCTTACCTAAAAGCCTGGGAAGCATCCATTTCCACCCAGAAGTCACCTGGATGCCAAAAAACCAAATTAATTACTGTTTTCAGGTTTTCCATTTCTATGGAAAGTTGAAATATTTTTAAATCCCATGTTTGGTATAATATTATTTTATGACACAATAGACATATTCATCAGACCAGGTTATGCTGGGTAACAAACTATCCCCCAAACCTCATATCACATGTGCCTTCTGATCATTTTTATTGTCCAAAACATGTCACATGAACATGGGGAAATTATGATTCCATCCCCAGAAGGGCTGTGCACATTTGTGTACAATAATAAGATCTACAACAGTGATGGACAACTTGACAAAATTTTAAATGTATGCGTTTTAATCTTTAAGTTACTAACTCATTGAGATTTTTTTTTTGGCATCATAATTTATTTTTTAATGGAGTGTGGGTAGGAAAGTCCATAGAACATACAGAATTTCTCATTAAGTTAAAATAGAATGCCTTTGAGATAAAATTTTACTGTATATTAGCGATTTCTATTCTTTAAGAAAAGAAAAGCAAGTCTGCATAATGATCTTGGATGCCCACTTATGGCATAAAAAAAGGATTTTGCGGTGCTAGCCGTATCTTTCTTCTAACAAATACCTAGACGACTAAAACAGACCCCTCTGACCCATCCTCTGCAGGACAGCTGAGTCACCTGCTCAAAAGGCAATCTGACTGGATCCTTCCTGTGCTTACAGACTTCCGGTGGTTTCCCATTGACTGGCTGCAGTTACCATGGTTACTGTGGTTTCTCCAGCCCTTCTGATGTGGTCCCAGCTTCCTCCTCAGCCTCATCTTTTGATGCTTCCAGCTCCACCTAAGCACACCTTACCTCTACCTTTAGTTTCTCAAATAAGCCTGCCGTTGGGCCTCTCACATGCTGTTCTTCGCCTGAAACACATACTCCTCCTTTCCACCCCCAACCCTCAAAACCCTCTCTGCCTTGGCCTGGCCGACTCCATCCTTCAGGTTGTAGTTTGAGAGAAACTTTTCACAGGAAGCCTTTCTCAGGAACCGGAGGCTGGGTTCAGAGCCTCTGGTTCACATACCTCTAGCAGTCGGTAATAAGTGCCCTACCACGGCCCTTACTACACTTTAGGCTAATTGCTTGTTTAATTGTTTCGCTCCTTCAACAGACTCTTAGGTGAAAGTACTGAGAGAACCAATGGCCCATGCAGGTCTGGGGTCAGTTCAAAGAGATCTCAGAATTCAGGGACCACAGCATCCCCCAGGGAGCACAGACCCGAGACCCATGGGGGACCTACCATACTTCAGCAGATCCCTCTCAAGGTAAAAAGTGACCAAGGAGCGGACATCTCAGCCCCCAAGAGGATTCATGAGCTTTTCCCTTCATTCAGATGCCATCCTGAGCACAGTCAGTGGGAGTCCATCAAAGGTCACTGTCTGAAGGGCCGCACCATCTTGGCCTTCTTCATATACACCCCCAGCACCAAGCACAGACCTGGCGCGGGGTCCCCTGTAACTCTTTGTTAAACGTCTGACCGTGTGAATACATATCAGGTGACAACGGTTAAACCCCTATGAAATATGCAGGGCAGGTATCATTTGGCCAAGGAGGAAACTGAGCAGGAAAGAAGGGATTGCCCCAAAGTCACAAAGGACAAAAACACGGGTGCTCCTGGTTCCTCCCGCAAACCAATTCTGTCCAGCTGGGTGCCTCTCTTAACAGACTGAATGTTTATATCCTCACAAAATTCTTATGCTGAAGCTCTAACCCCCAATGAGATGGTATTTAGAGGTGGGGCCCTTGGGAGATAATTAGGTTTAGATGAGATCATGAAAGTGGCGTTCCCATGATAGAATTAATGACCAGAACTAACTCTCTCTCTCCATCTCTCTGTCTGTCTGTCTCTCTCTCTCTTTCTCTCCCTGCCATGTGAGGAGCCTTTTCCAAGCCAGGGAAAGGACCCTCCTTACCAGAAAGTAACCAAACCTGCAGCGTTTAGACTTCCCAGCCTCCAGAACTGCGAAAAATAAATGTCTGTTGTTTAAGCCCCCCACCTGGGCTTCCCTGCTGGCGCAGCGGTTGAGAGTCCGCCTGCCGATGCAGGGGACGCGGGTTCGTGTCCCGGTTCGGGAAGATCCCACGTGCCGCGGAGCGGCTGGGCCCGTGAGCCGTGGCCGCTGAGCCTGAGCGTCCGGAGCCTGTGCTCCGCAACGGGAGAGGCCACGACAGTGAGAGGTCCGCGTACCTGAAAAACAAACAAGCAAACAATAAGCCACCCCCCTATGGTATTTCGTTATAGCAGCCTGAGCTAACTAATACAGCCTTCAAGTTTACCTTTAATTTACTTGAGCTGTTTATCACCACATGATATAGCACCATATTTCATAGAATCTAAAACACTATCTATTGGCAACATGCACCTGTATTTTGTGTATCATTTTTGTGTATCATTTTTGTATCACTAAGGGGAAAACTACTTCCAATTCCACTGGGACACAATGCTTCCTTACCACATACAAAATCATTTTTTGCTCATTAACAGAGCTTTTTTAGACAGAATTAGGCATAGATTTCATCATGGATCCCCTTTGCCCAAACATTTTTAAGAAGTGAAATATATCAGTTAAGATTTTCCTAAAACTGGGACTTCCCAGGTGGCGCAGTGGTTTAGAGTCTGCCTGCCGATGCAGGGGACACGGGTTTGAGCCCTGATCCGGGAAGATCCCACATGCCGCGGAGCAACTAAGCCTGTGCGCCACAACTTCTGAGCCTGCTCTCTACAGCCCGCGAGCCACAACTACTGAAGCCCACGTGCCACAACTACTGAAGCCTGTGCACCTAGAGCCCATGGTCCAAAACAAGAGAAGCCACCGCCGTGAGACGCCTGCGCACTGCAATGAAGAGTAGCCCCCGCTCGCCGCAACGAGAGAAACCCTGCATGCAGCAATGAAGACCCAACACAGCCAAAACAAAAACCAGAAAAAAAAAAGAAGAGTTACTGTGAACTGATTTTTCTTCCTTTTATTTATCTGTACTTTCTAAATTTTTAACATGAATTTTTAACATGATATTATTATGTCATTAATTTTATAATAAAAGTATAATATCTGTACATTTGCTTTATTTTTATGTAGTCAAAGCCTAAAGCTATCCATACTGCAGAGGAAAAGCCAAATAATTCAATTATCTTTGCATTAACCCTATTTTCAATAATTTAACTTTTAAAGTGTCTTGATATAAGGTTTCTTAAAAATGCTATCTATAGCCTGAGGACTCATGGAAGGAGACCCCACATTCAGGTACTTTGGGATCCACCAAAATCTGTCTCTGCAGCCGAGACCTGGGCCCTGGCTCTTGTGGGCTTGGGCAGACTTTGCTCTCCCAGGCTCCGTGGTCTTCTGGGAGGCTCCCTGGACATCCCCCAATTCTCTATCATCTCATGGTTCTGAAGAGGGGAACTACAGGCCATCAGTGAGTCTATCCCATGCTATTCAAAAAGGCATAGGAAGCTAAGGAAATTGGGGGATATATTTCAGTCAAATAAATCAGCATCCCAGACTGCTCAGCTTCAATCTAGACCAGGGAGGGGGTGGAAGGGGTGTTATGGGCTGAATCATGTCCCCTTCCAAATCACAGGTCGAAGTCCTAACCCCCAGAGCCTCTGAATGTGACTGCATTTGGAGGTAAGATCTTGAAAGGTGATTAAATTAAAATGAGGCCTTTAGGGTGGGTCCTAATCCAATCTGACTAGTGTCCTTATAAGAAAATGAAATTTAGACGTAAAGGCAGACACCAGGGCTGCACACATGCACAGAGGGACGGCCATGTGAGGACACAGGGAGAGGACGACTATCTACAAGCTGAGGAGGAGAGAAGTCTCAGAAGGAAACAATCCTGCCGACACCTTCCAACACCTTGATCTTGAACTTCCAGCCTCCGGAACTGTGAGACAATAACTTTCTGTTGCGTAAGGAACCCAGTATGATATTCTGCTATGGAAGCCGGAGCAGACCAATGCAGGGTACACAGTTAGTGACCCCGTGTCAGCAGGACTCTTCTTTTAACACTTTGTTGTTTGTTTTTAGCAACTTTGTGCACTTTTATGACTCCAGATAAACTGCTTTGTATGTACATATATGTTTTTTAATTGAAGTATAGTTGATTTGCAACGTTTCTTGTTAATACAACCTGAAGCTCAGGAAGTTTCATCTGTGGCCTCTGAGAGCCTGTGCATGATAGCAAGTGGTGGCATAAGTGCCTTCTACCTACAGATGGTTCGCAAGGTTCTCTTTTAGCTCTTACTCTTAAACCCCCCCCCCGGCCCGCCCCCATACCACACCTCCAGGATTTGCTAAAACTTTGTGACCAAGAGACTGATTTGAAATCTCAAGTCCAGCTGGGACTCTGCGATGGCCCAAACAGATCAAGAGTAGGCACAGAAAAGGATACAGGGAATAAGAGATCTAGAAAATACAGCACCCAGTTAATCCCATTTATAGATACTGTAGTTCTAAGTTAGCTGTACCTAAGGAAATGGAAGTGAAAGCGTATAGCACTGGAAAAGGAAACTGACGGATTGTTAGCCTGACTCTCACCATTTGCCAAACAGAGATAATAGATTCATTATCTCGAGTCCCGCCCCGCCCCCATCCTTAACAGTGTGGGTTTGATTGCCCTCTTGCCTACAGGTAATTCTCCATCAAAATTAAATCTGTCAGCTAGTTCTCAATTTTATAAACTACACAGGCGGGGGGAGAGAGGAGGCTGGGAGGAGGCTGGCGTTGGGTCTGAGGGAGGTTGCCTCTCCGCAGGCTGCCAGGCTGCTGATCCAAAGTCCCTCCGAACCAAGCGTTTGGAAATACGCTCGCATTCACGGTCCCATAGTGACATCAGCTGGTCAGTTCCCGAACAACAGCCTAGCCAGGGAGGAACAGGCTCCAAGAATCACTGGGTAAATGTATCTTTTCAGCAGCTGCACAGTAGCTAGATTTTCAAAGTCTTTTACAATGATTCTTCCAAATATGTAATATCGATCGCTGGCGGTAAGTACAAATGGAGAAGTAAGCTTTCAGAAATGGGAGTTTAGAACCTTCCAGTGGCAACAAGTATGATCATCAACCCAAGTAAAGTATATGAATTTTGTAGATCATGAATGGATTTTAATTTGGAAATATAAGGTCGAAACCAAACACAGTCTGAGATGGATTCCCGGACAATATTAAGACATAAAGTGACTGTTTTTGGAGAGTTACAGCTATTATGCCAATTAGCCCGGGCCCAGCATGAAGTACAAGACAACTAACAATTCAGGAGAGTGGGCATAAGAAAACACAGTCAAGTCTATCTCAGTTAGACCTCTTTTACTGGGTTACCAGAAGGAGGGCTTTGGAGAGGACTTGTGGCACGGTGCTGACAGTTCCTTCACCCTGTGGTTTGCTCTTTTTTTTTTAACGATACAGGAGGTTCTGTGGTTGGAGCCAAACAAGAATGCAGGTATACGGGCTTCCCTGGTGGCGCAGTGGTTGAGAGCCCGCCTGCCGATGCAGGGGACACGGGTTCGTGCCCCGGTCCGGGAAGATCCCACGTGCCGCAGAGCAGCTGGGCCCGTGAGCCGTGGCCGCTGAGCCTGCGCATCCGGAGCCTGCGCTCCGCGACGGGAGAGGCCACAACAGTGAGAGGCCCGCGGAACGCAAAAAAAAAAAAAAAATGCAGGTATAGAAGATTAAGAAGCGGGTGAAGAAGGCTACGAACATCGTGCCTCTAATTCACAGTGGGAAGCAGAGATGAAGAAGTCTTCTTGGGATCCACAGAGCACAGTTTGAGAGCAACTGTCTGTACCCTCACGGTGCTCGGGAGGGCCAAATATTAAACGAGACGATCTAGGCACTCGGGAAATGATTTCTTTCTTAATTCCAGGTAAACTCATTTTAAAGGTAAAGGAAATATTAATATATTGGTAAGGAAGGAATAAGAAGGTTGATTTAAACTGAAGAAGCCTTAAAAATTTAGATATTAGAATTAGATATTGGCTGTGGGAATGTATTATCGTAAAAACACAACCAATTACTCAGTATTTCAAGTCGATTTTCTCACGTAGAGGAGCTCTTAAGTGTAACTGCTGCCCACAATAACAAGGATCTCTTCCTCATTATCCGTATCAGCTGTAGGTCAGCAGGTGTTCTATGTGCCGTGTTCGTTCGGATTCAGGCTGAAGAAATGCCCCGCGTGTGGGGCACGGTAATCCTGTGGCAAAGAAAAGAGCTAAGACCAAACCATTCGATGGCTCTTAAAGCTTCCGCTCACATTTCATTGACCAAAATAAGTCAAACGTCCACCCCTGACGTCAGTGGGGTAGAGAAGTATAATCCTCACGTAGGGAGGCCCTGCAAGCCCCATGGCTACAGACAGGGCTAAATAATGCTCTTATAGAGAAGGCAGAAAAACAGCCAGGGACAACAATACAATCGACCAGTCCACTAAACTCCCAGGAACGGGCACAACGTCTTGTACAAAGTAGATGCTCAATAAATGCTTAAAATAGCGTGTGACATGACCATGTTGACCATGAATTCACACTAAATGTAGATCAGTTCGTCTTTCCTGGTGCAGAGTTTTTTTCCTTGGAGCGTTAACACAGTGACTTCCACTTTGCTACCGTAAATATCCTACTAAGAATGAATCTCACCTACATCATGTTGAGCCAAAAAAGCCAGATGCCAAAAAGTACTAACAGGTGAAAAAGGATAAAGAAATTGCGGTGCATCCACCCAGAGGCCTACCACCAGCACTAACAAGGAATGACCTACTGCTACACACAACAGCATGGGTGCGTCTCAAAATAATTATGGGGAATGAAAGACAAAGAAAAGAGTACACTCTGTCTGATTCCATTTATATAAAATTCTAGGAAATGCAAACTAATCCGTGGTGACAGAAAGTGGTGGCCTGGGGAGAGGAGAGGTAGCGTTGGGGGATAGGGTAGATAAGGGAACTTTGAAGGCGATGAACATGTTAATTATCTCGATTGTGGTCATGGTTTCATGGGTGTATTCATCTGTCAAAACCCATCAAATTGTACACTCCAAATATACGCAATCTACTGTATGTCAATTATGCCTCAATAACGCATAGAAAGTAGTTTTTAAAGCATGCTTACCGGGCTTCCCTGTTGGCGCGGTGGTTAGGAATCTGCCTGCCGAGGCAGGGGACACGGGTTCGAGCCCCGGTCCCGGAAGATCCCACGTGCCGCGGAGCCACTCAGCTCATGCGCCACGACTACTGAGCCTGCGCCCTAGAGTCTGTGAGCCACAACTACTGAGCCCGCGTGCTGCTACTACTGAAGCCTAGGTACCCTAGAGCCCGTGCTGCGCAACGAGAAGCCATCGCAATGAGAAGCCCGCACCGCAACGAAGAGTTGCCCCAACTCGCCGCAACTAGAGAAAGCCCGCGCGCAGCAACGAAGACCCAGTGCCGCCAAAAATAAGTAAATAAAATAAATAAAATTTTTTTAAAGCGTGCTTACCCCATAATTTATATGAAGTTCAACAACAGGCAAAACCAATCTCTGGTGGTTACTCTTGGGCTAGGTCCTGACTGGAAAGATCACAAAGGATTCAGGTGATGTTGCCCTCGAGCTGGATGCAGGTCAGAGTTACACAGGTGTGTTCTATTGGTGCAATTTCACTGAGATGTATGTTTATGCTGGATGAGCTCTTCTGTAGGCAAGTCATATTGCGATAAAGTTGTTAAATGTGCCGCTATTTTTTAAATGCATACTGATCATCTCAACAGTGTTAAAGAAAGCCATCCTCATAAACAATTTATGACAGAAAAATAATAGTTGTGTGATTGCCTTATTTATCACCTCCTTTGGAAATTCGAGGGCTGTGAGTGGATTTTTGTCCTGCAAGTCTCCATGCCTGAGGACAGACCACAGAGCCTAGAGACCCGTAGGCTTGTAGACCCTGGAAGGGATCCGTCACAGGGACAATGCAGGCAAGTGTCGACACAGTCACCATGAGACCAGTGTCTGTCCCCAAAAATGTGCCAATGATGGTGGCTCCCGCCCTCTTCCGTGTCCCTAATTCTAATTACTCTTACCTTCATTGTCTTCCTAGGCAGGGATGCAGGGAGATGCCACATATACGCACAAGGGGTTCACATGTACCCAAGAGCAAGCCAGCTATGCCGAAGCCCCACCGATGGGATAACACGATCGCAGACAGCTGAGCGAAGACAAGAAATGAAAATTCCTAGACACTTTTATGAACCCATCTTTTTCACTATTTAATATATTTTTAAAAAAAGAAAACCTTATTCCCACTGACTGATTACTTTAAGGAATAAATATAATGTGCTGTCAATGGTTGGATGGTTGAAGGGGATTCTCTTTCCCTTGCTGGCAGGCATGGTCTTACATAAAAACAAATCAAAGTTTCAACAACCCTCTGCCCCCCAAAAAGGAGAGAAAATCAGTCTGAGTTTCAAATGGCTTTGATCTTTGTGTTTATTTTATAAACTACTACCTGGTCCCTATGAATGTCCCTATGGATAAAAAACGAATCCAAGTGTCTCAAATTGTGTGTTTAAGTAATTTTAAAAGACAAATTTTCAAAATGCCATTGATCTATGGTAAAAAAAAAACTATTACTCTCTTCTCATGCATAAAACTTTCAGATTCCCCACGAGGCTCCATCTAATAAAAGAAAAGTGAAAGTAACCATAACCACTTATGATCACTATATAAAATGTGAAAAAAAGAAGACTAAAGGAATGAACTGAAAATCCAATTCCGCATCAAACAGCCACTCTACCCCGTGCTGTGCTACAAACGACATAGATTAATAGAGACCTGAGTTGGGTACGAGAAAGCGGGGTGCTGCCCTAACTAAATCCTAGAACATATGCCAGTTTTCAGGACAGAGTGTTGGTAGAAGGCCTGAGGGCCTTCGAGAGGCTTTTGCAAGAACCTTGGTGATGGCCTCCAGGAGGCTGTTGGTGAGCTTAAAGGAAAAGAAAAATGTTCTAGGAAACTAGAGGAAAGGGGACGATCGTGATGCCGTAGCCGAAAATGTAGTAACACTCTTGTTGTGGGAATGTGGAAATAGAAAACGTACTTCTCAAAGAGATAATCTAGCTAAGGAGACTTCCAAGCATAGTATGGAAGGTGCCACTGGCCTCTATTTGCTGCTACAGAAAAGGTGAGTAGAGAAATAAACCCAATAAACTAAAGAACTTCTAGATATAAAGGAACCAGGACTCGCTAGGCTCAAAAATAAAACTCTTTCTCATTCCCAGACTTTCCAGGTAGCAAACAGTGCTAAGATTAAGAAATACCTTTCGGACAAAGATCAAATCCAAAGTATGTCAGGAAAATATGGTCTAAAAATGAAGCCAAAGGTGTGATTGTAAAAGCTTTTGTTAAGATCTCAGAAGGCGGCACCCATTTCAAAAAGAAAAAAAAAAGGGGGGCTTCCCTGGTGGCGCAGTGGTTGAGAGTCCGCCTGCCGATGCAGGGGACGCGGGTTCGTGCCCCGGTCCGGGAAGATCCCACGTGCCGCGGAGCAACTAAGCCCGTGAGCCATGGCCGCTAGGCCTGCGCGTCCGGAGCCTGTGCTCCGCAACGGGAGAGGCCACAACAGTGAGAGGCCCGCATACCAAAAAAAAAAAAAAAAAAAAGTCTAAGGGTCTAAAGCCTTAACAGTCTAAAAAGTCTAAACAGTCTAAAGCCACTGTTCCTTGGCTGCTTTACAGGGAATCTAAGGTGCAGAAGGGTTTATTCAAGAGATTTCAAGTGTTTCTTTTAGCTAATGGAATGGATTTCAAATCAGTTCACCGAATAACCTGTGAATTTTTTAAGTTACATTAGATTGAATTGAGAGCATAGACGTACAACATGCAATGCTGCCTTTGAATGCTCAAATTTCTATGGTTAGAAACCAGAGAGAGAAATTATTCAAACACGGGCCACATTTTAGAGAAAAGGAAGAGGCTGTTTCAGAGGGTGGAGCCAGAGCTGCAGTGAATCTTTCCCAGGCGTTCGAATTGAGCCCTAATCATGGAACTGCCAACACGTGCCCAGCTGGACTTTGGAATGTTACAAACCTGCAAGCTGTGTGCCTTCACCTTTTTTAAACAGAAATGTCTATAATGGTTATCCCATGCCTATCCCATCGTTGGGTGTTGGCTAAGTGGGGTTCAGATAACTTAGTTCACAGGTCTTTCTGTCAAAAGGAACACTTCTCAATGAGTTGTTCCAGAAGAATAATGTTAAAAATCCTCATCTTCAGCAAGAGGGAGGGGATATGGGAACATATGTATATGTATAACTGATTCACTTTGTTGTAAAGGAGAAACTAACACACTATTGTAAAACAGTTATACTCAAATAAAGATGTTTAAAAAAAAATCCTCATCTTCACCTGGACCAGATTTAAATGACAGGATACTGGACATTGACTTGGAGCCTAGTGTCATAATGGGATGATGCTTCCGGGCAAGTATAGTTTCCGTGTAGGAAGGACTTGCATTGCTGTGACCAGAATGCAATCTATGGAGACTCCAGCAGATTGCATTTTCCAAAAATAACTGCAGCAATAGTTTTAGTCCCACATGGTCTTCAGAACCTTGCAACTACTCTTCAAGAGGTAGAATGTGATGAGAGTGATACTGTGAGACTTCCAAGGCTTGGTAATTTTAGAAGGAAATTTTTCAAAATATCATTGATCTGTATGAAAGCTACAACTCTCTTCTGATTCATAAAGCTTTATTTCCCCACTAATCCCCACCAGAAAAGTGAAAAAATTAAAACAACCATAATAATCTATGGCCATCACTTGAAATGGGAAAAAGACAAAAATAAAGAACTAAAAGTCCAATTCAGAACTAGATCTCCACCATTTATCTGGCACTGGATAAGATGGGGTGTGCACAGATACATGAGAAGCAATCTCTGTCCTCATGCAGTTTGTCTGATGGTGGCGTGGGGAGAACAGAATGTCAGCCTTTAGTAGAACACAGTGGAAGGAGAACTATAAAAGATGGCTGCATAAAATTCTTTAGATCTGAAATCGGAATGCAAATAATTCATTTGTGGAGAAGATAAAAATTAGTTCCAGAGAGATTATATTTGAATTAAGTGTTGAAGGATGGGTAGGAATTTCCCAGGTAGGCAAAAGTCATTCAAATAAAGGCATTAAAATAATTAGGTCTAGGTTTCGCTATGTGTGTGACACAAAAACACAGTCAGTTCTAGGTTTTGCTATGTGTGTAACTGGCTTAACAAAACAGATTTTTTATTTCTCTCTCACACAGAGGCATCCAGAGCTGGTAGAGCAACTCTGTAATCATCAGTGAGTCAGTCTTCTTCTATCTTGTTTATCTGCCATCCTCGATGTGTGGCTTCCTCCTCATGGTACAAGATGGTTGTTGCAGCCCAAGCCATCACATCCACATTCCAGCTGCAGAAGGAGAAAGGTCAGAGAATGGTGAGCTCCTTCATATGACACTTTAACTTCAATCCTGCTAACCAGAACTTGGCCTCACCTAGATGCATGAGAGACTGGGAAATGTAGTCTTTATTCTGGACAGTCATGAGCCTGTGTAACAATCAAAGGTTCTATTACTAAGGAAGAAGAGAGGAACAAATACTGGAAGATACTAGGAGTCCCTGCCACAGCTGTGGAGGTATTAAAGTGTATGACCCATGGAAGGAGCTGGGAGAAATTCAGCATCTTAAGAGCATAGAGAGTGTATATAGTGAGAAAGTGAAATAGTACATGGGCAGATGGGTGGTGAGGACCACTCGATGCTGAGCCCCTGGCCAAGTTAGGGAATTTTAGGATGTTCTCTACACATTAAGGAGTCACATGGAGATGGTTAAGCAGATAAATGGCACGATTAGCGCATTGTTTTTGGAAGATAACTCTGGCAGCAGTGAGGTGATGGCTCTCAACCTAAAACACAGCAAATAGAGGTAGTCCAGGTGGAGTCGATGTCCATCACATGTGGCCAGCTGGCATCTCTGAACACCCTCCCTGAATTTCGGTAATTTCCCAAATTTTGAGTTCTACGTTCTCAAGGTGGAAGCTGGAAACTCTCAACCCAGATCCCCCTGGAGCTCTACGACCTGGATTCCACTTATCAGCTACCTAAGCCTTGGGTTCAGAGCAAGCAACCTGAGCAGGCAGCTGTGCTGGGCACCCAGTCTTCTGCTAAGTGCAGGAGTAGAGGATCTGGATCTCCTAGGAGCAGAGGTGATGGAGTTTCAGCGTCTAATCCTGAGCAGTGTAGAAGCGAAATGGCATGCAGTGGAATTTCCAAAGTGAATTCTGCTTTGGACAAACGCCCCTAACCAATATCATAGTTTCCTGATAAAAGGGAAAGACTCAGTTAGTTGGCAAGTGATTGTTTTCCTTTTGCCCTTCCTTCCTACTTGGAATGCAGATGCAATGGAGATATGGCAGCCACCTTTCAACCATGAGGACAAGGGCAATATGTTGGAATAACAGAACAGGAAAACAGAAAGAGCCTGGGCTTTTGGGAGGCATGGTAGGGTCGCTGTGTACTTCCGTCAACTGCTTGCAGACAGAGACTTCTTCTTATATGAGAGACTGAAACCCTGAAGAGAAATGGGCTGGTTGCAAGATGATAAATAGTCACTACTTTGCTGCCTTCGTTTTAGGGGATACTTGAGAGAGGGTGAGTCTATGTTGAACCAGAGAGAGAATGCCCTCCCTCCAAAGGGAGCAACAGCTGCTCAACTCCAGACACGTGTCCCCAAGCAGGAAAGGATGCTGAGTGTTGCCAGATTTTCCTGTTCTTAAAGGAAAGCCAGAAATCTGGATTTCTATGTAAAATTTCTTGATTTTAAATGTTGGCAGCTGATTCAAGTTTTTGAAACTGTGTAGTTCAACATCGTGCTGGATAAACAAACACATCTGTAGACTGAGGCAGATTCACTGGCTGCAAATTTGTGGCCCTGTTGTTTCAACTATACAGCTTACACTAGGATGAAAGTTTGGCCTTAGGAAATGGATAATTGTATTTGCTTTATCAACGACTCATCAAAAAAAAATGGAGAATAATGACGTGTAGTGGCCAACCTGGTGAGCACTGAAATTGGAGCCTTGGTGTCTCCCTTGAACTACTCCCTGGAATTAGCGATGCAAAGCCAAAATGTACTGTCTTCCTGGAGCCCTTCCCCCTGGACTGGTGTTCTAGACTGAATAACTCAGCCTCGGGGAAATATACTGGTCAGAAGAGAGGGACCAATCTCAGTGAATATAGGATGGGGTTTTCTGGAAGGTCGACGGACAGACACGTCATGGAAGTTTAAAAAAGAGGGGCACCTTCGCGAAATTGTATAAATGTGCGGAGGGAAGAAATGAGATGAAGATCTGGGAATATTCATGAGGGTATCCTGAGCATCCTTCTGGGATAGGGACCAGTTCTTGAACTAAATGAAACAGTCAAATTTGGAACATAACGTTAGGCTTCTTTCTCTTGTAATTCCCTGTAGTTGCCTTGACCCTTCAGGAGGTGTACAAGAAAACAAAGAAAGAGGGCAGAAATGAATGTGCAGCCTCTCAGAGCCAGGAGGCAGCTGCCGTCTTCAGGGAGCGTGCAGCGTCCCCTCCCGGCTCCCTGGACTGGACTGATGTTGTCCATGGGAGCTCCTATCTGTGCACAGCAGTCCCCTGCAAAGTCCTCAGCAGCTGGTCAGCCAAAATGCCACTGCCCAGGCAAAAGAAAAAATCTTTACCCCTCCACAGGCACAAGGAGAGCAAGCGACACTTATCAAGGAATTGTAACCAGCATAGGAATGAATAATAGTTGTCCACACCAAAGCTGGCAGAAGAGATGAAGAGGGTCAGTGGCCAAGAGGACAGCTCAGGAGGGGCACACATCAAAATCTTCTCTTTCAATTTATACGGAGAGAATGGCCCTTCAAGACAGGGAGGCTTAACGTTACCTATAAAATGGAATCGTGGGACCTCAGGCATTATGCAGTCCATCAGTTTCCACATCCATTTTTCACAGTAGCACTTCTCTTCAAAAGAAATTTTATAATTGTTGAAACTGGGTGACCATTAATAGGGATTTATTATATTCTTCTCTCTGCCTGTGTGTTTGTTTGAAATTTTCCTTGCGAACTCCTTTTAAAGAAAGAGTGCACTGAAATTTAAAATACGAAACAAATTGAATGCATGCAGTTTAAACAGCACCAAATTATTCTGTCAATATTCTGCATACTTGCTAAGAATCATTGCCTAGGAATTCTTGGCAGGTGATCTGTCATTGCTTAAATACCTACGATGACAAGGAGTGCACTCACTTTGGACAGAGTTGGATGGCTCTGCTTGTGAGAAATAATGTTGAAATTGATCCAAAATAGGACCCCTTATAACTTCAAATGAGAATCAGACAATTCCTCCACTAAGAAAGTATATTTATCCTTTTTGTTTTATTCAGTGTGGTTGCAAATAATCCCCCCCCCCAAACTGACACAGTTCGGTATTCAGTAGCACAGCCGCATATGCTACAAAGTCTGCTAGAGAGCTGCTAAGGGCTATGTTTCCATCCTCTGGGTTCAAAAAGATGTGAGCAAAATACTTAAGTAAAATTAAGATACCTACAGGCAAAACCTGACAAAGTGCTTCACACTGTGCTACATAATAGATTGAGATCCTTTTTTTTAATATCATGGCACTCCATATCTTCACCTACCTGTCAGCTTCACATCATTTGTTATTAATTTAACACCAGAGAGCCTGGAAAGAGCTTCAAGCTAGTGAGAGCCCACAAATCAGGAGCAAAGACAGCAAACCTCCTTGGAGGTTCTTGTTCACAAACTAACGGAGTTTAACAAATGCCCCTCAGTTTGGAGGATGCTTGATATGAAATCAAACGAAGTAGAAAGACGAGTTTCAGTTGCCTAATTTAAACCAAAAACTGGGAATAATATATAGGCAGCCAGGTAATCTATGGAATCCTAAGCAGCACTGGAAGATCAATTCTTCTCTTTCTGATTTTCTTTAGCATGTCAATTGCATGGACCTATTCCCAGCATCCTCTGATTCTAAGACAGGGACATCCGTGGGCATCTCAACAGGACGAGTTGGAGGAAAACAGTGTCTGGTTTGCAGACTGATTTTTACAGCAGTGCTTCCTCACTAAGAACCTCATCTGGCTTTCCACTGAAGCTCTGTATAAAACACGCTCACCCCTATACTAATCAAAGTCCAGTCTCAGATGAGTAAGCTTCATTCCGATACATGTCCAAATGCCATCAAAAAAGAGTTAAAGCAAAACGACACTTGAGCGTCAAGCACATGAAGAAGACGTCCCTCTACTAAATTTCCAGATCAAATCCCATCTACTTAGGCCGGTATGCATACATACCCATGTCTGTCAAAAGCCAAGGAAAAAATCCAAAGAATGGCACTGACCGTAATGTGACAGCAACTGACTACGATGCTCACCAAACTTATTTCCTCTTCTTCCAGCGGCAACCAGGATGCTTGCAGGAAACAGAATCCAACTCTGATTATTCAAGAGACTTTAAATGAAAGGACTACGTACAGAGGCACGGAAAGGATTGAGAAAACCCAAAAGGGTTGCTGAGGCGCGCAGGAACTAGCAAGAAGAGAAAAGTACGACAAGCCCGAGCTTACCAAGGACTCTCAGCTAACACAGGCTGTCTTCTCATCATCCCACAAATACGAGAGGGACTCCCTCTCAGGTAACAGGTTGGCTGTCTCAGCTGGTGCCACTTCTTCAGGCACCGAGAGAACTTGAAAGAAAGTCTGTCACCCGCACACAAGGGACTCTGGGGAGAGAAGAATAGGTTCAGGCGCGTCGGGAAGGGCAAGCAAAGAGCAGAGCGTGAGCTCGGTCTTCCTCGTGCCTGGGGGCTAGAAGAGGGCTCGCATGGCCAGGCTGGGATTGTGAGTTTCAAACTTCCTTCCGGTTTTAAGAGCTCAGGAAGTGTATGGGGTTTTCTTCGGTAAAGTAGCAGGTTTCAGGGAGGTAGAGCGGCAGTGGTGGAAGCCTAAATGCTATCAACTGTCTAACATCAGAAACAGAGAACAGACTTGTGGTTGCCAAGGGGGTGGGGGAGCGCTGAACTGGGAGTTGGGGGTGATGCAAACTATTACATATAGAACAGATAAACAACAAGGTCCTACTGTAGAGCACAGGGAACGATATTCCATATCCTGGGATAAACCGTAATGGAAAAGAATATTTAAAAAAATTATAGGGGCTTCCCTGGTGGCGCAGAGGTTGAGAGTCCGCCTGCCGATGCAGGGGACACGGGTTCGTGCCCCGGTCCGGGAAGATCCCACGTGCCACGGAGCGGCTGGGCCCGTGAGCCGTGGCCGCTGCGCCTGCGCGTCCGGAGCCTGTGCTCCGCAACGGGAGAGGCCACGACAGTGAGAGGCCCGCGTACCGCAAAAAAAAAAACTATATATGTGTATAACTGAGTCCGTTTGCTGCACAGCAGAAATTAACACAGCATTTTAAATCAACTATACTTCAATTAAAAAAACCTTTTTTATACATCAAAAACAGGGTTAGATTCTATTGCACAGCCAAATAAAGGAAGGGAACAAGGTATAAAATCTCCACACGCAGGAATCCCCTGGCTGGCCATTGGTTAGGACTCTGCGCTTCCTTCCACTGCCGGGGGCACAGGTTCTATCCCTGGTCTGGTCGGGGAGCTACGATCCCACAAGACGTGCAGCAGTGACTGAGAAATCCTCCAATAATGAGGACGATGAGGAGGCGGATGCAATGAGATGATAAACGGCCACTTTCTGAGCCCAGAGCTGGTGGTTCAGGAAATCGGTGAACGAGGGATTGGGGGACTGGGGCAAGGAAGTGATTTCTCCTTTAGTAAATTTTTCCTTCTAGTAGTTTTCGGAGTCATTTTCATTTGCACAGACCTACCCACCAGATATGGATTCTCTGCTTTGGGGATTTTCACATTTGCTTTAAGGCAGAGCGCTACCACATCCGCGCAGCGTGCGTCTTGGTCACTGTGACCCACTGACCATTCATCTTCTCCTTCAACCAATGAAGTGGTCAAGGGTCCACTCTGTTCAGTCCCTCGTGCCAAGTGCTGATGACTCAGGAATAAACAGGATGCCGTCCACGTCCTCAGCAAGCTTGCGGTGGGCACAGAGGGACAAGAAGGCAGTTTCAATACAGTGGAGCACTTCTCGTGCGGGGAGCACTCCCAAGGCTGCTGGGAGAGCTCAGGCTCAGCCCCAAGAGAGGACCTGGGGTGGCGTGGGGGGGGGGTGTCTGGGGAAGGAGCATAAGAGTTACTATAGTGAGTTCAGTGCAGACACGTTGAGTTTGAGGCGCCTCAGAGACTTTGGAGTAAAGACTTTTTTTTTTGCAGTACGCGGGCCTCTCACTGTTGTGGCCTCTCCCGTTGCGGAGCACAGGCTCCGGACGCGCAGGCGCAGCGGCCACGGCTCACGGGCCCAGCCGCTCCGCGGCACGTGGGATCTTCCCGGACCGGGGCACAAACCCGCGTTCCCTGCATCGGCAGGCGGACTCTCAACCACTGCGCCACCGGGGAAGCCCAAGACTTTATTTTTTATGTGAATTATAGTTGATTTACAATGTTGTGTTAGTTTCTGGTGTAGAGCAAAGTGATTCAGTTATATATACATTCTTTTTCATGTTCTTTTCCATTATAGCATATTATAAGATTATTTAATATCGTTCCCTGTGCTGTACAGTAGGACCTTATTGTTTATCTGTTTTATGTGTAGTAGTGTGTATCTGTTAAGCCCAAACTCCTAATTTATCCCTCCCCCTCCTTTCCCCTTTGATAACCATAACTTTGTTTTCTGAGTCTATTGCTGTTTTGTAAATTAGTTCACTTGTATCATTTTTTTAGATTCCACATTTAAGTGATATCGTATGATATTTGTCTCTCTGTCTGACATACTTCACTTAGTATAATACTCTCTGGGTCCATTCATGTTGCTGCAAATGGCGTTATTGCATTCGTTTTTATGGCTGAGTAATATCCCGTTGTATATATGTGCCACATCTTCTTTATCCATTCATCTGTCGATGGACACTTAGGTTGCTTCCATGTCTTGTCTATTGTAAATAGTGCTGCAGTGAACATTGGGGTGCATTTATCTTTTCAATATCTTTAAAATCACCAGGGGGCATTTTTTAATACCAATGCCTGTTCCACCCCAGACAAAATAAATCAGGATCTCCAAGGAGTATGGCATGACCTCTGCATTTTTTAAAACTTCCAGGTGATTCATGCACAGATCTATTAGCTATGTAGATTTGGGCAAGTTAACTTAATATCCCTGGCATATAAAATGGAGTGTGGTAGACATCTCTCACTGTCATGCCTGACCATCAACATTTTTCTTATTTAACAGTTTTTGTTGTCATTGTTGTTGTTGTTAGAATTAGGCTTGAAAAAGAAAGATTCATACATTGTAATTGATTGATATGTCATTATAACTCTTAACATTCATCAGTTCCACCTCCCCTCTGTCTTTTCTTTTTTCTTTGCAAGTTACCTATTGAAGTGATCAGATCATTTGCGCTATAGAGTTTTCTGTGGTCTAGAATTTGCTGATTGCATCTCCATGGTGTCACTTAACATGTTCCTCTTTTCTGCTATTATTTCCTCTGAAGTGGTTTTGGTAAATCAAAAGGCTTAATCAGATTCAGACTCAATTGGCAAGACCACCTCCCAGGTGATGGTTGTACCTCTCTCAGAAGCTCCCTCTGTCTCTCTGCCTCTATTTGTGTGATGTGAAGTTATTGATAATCATTGCCTGGATCCATTATTTCACTGGGGGATGCAAAACAATGCTATGCTATTGTTTCATCTTCATTTATTAGCTGGAACATTTCTATAAAGAGAAACTTGGCCCTCATCACTATTTGGTTTCCCTGAGATAGAGTATCTATAGGATAATCAAGAAAAAAATGTAACTTTGTTTCCTTTATTTTAACACTTTTCAAAATAATGAATTGGTAAAGACCAATGACCCATGAAAGTTGTTCTGATTTTGTTCTTGTTCAAAAAATAAATAACAATGTAAAAACCTTCAGGACTTGAAGGGAAGAAAGAAATGTATAACTACTTTAAAACAAACAACTTTCTTTTAAATTATAAAATCTATCTATAATATTTCAAGTCGAAGTGCATAAATTAAAAAGTGATATTCCACCCATATATCCAATCTTACTCTCCCAGAGTTATCAATTTTACCATTGGGTGCATGTCCTTTCTGATACTTTATACTGGAATTCAAATCAAATCTCAGGTTAGGTGATTTAGGTCAAAGCTTATCTTAAATATAATGCCCATTGGAATTAGATAACTGTACAGATGTTTTTAAATATTTTATTGCAAGCAAAACACGTAAATAGATGAGTGAATTCTCTCAGAGGACTGGCCTTTTTGGAAGGAGTGAAATAGTTATTCAACTCTTTGTATAAGGAAAATAAACAGATAATTAATGCACAACAATCCACTTATACTGGAATACCCCTTTGTCTTTTGTTTATGTCGATTTGGCCAAATTTTCTTTTCTTTACATTTATGTCTGCTGCCATAATTAACTCTTTACGTATTTTAGGGTAGGGAAGGTGTCACACAGCGACAGCATTCCCCACTAAACTATATCTCTGACTTAGTGGTGAACTACCTTGTGTTTCCTTTCCATTTCTCTCAGACTAATACACACGTTGTTTTTTCATTCTTCATTGTGGAAATTATTTTTCATAAAACTTTTGGAAATATTCTAAGTTCATCATATACTACCCATTTTCTACTTTGAAGATGTTAGAATGTCTTAGGGAGAAAGCGTTTTGTGCATTGTTTATTTATATACCAAAAGCTACATAAATTGTATCACTATCACACATAAATTAAACATAAATATACATAAAACACATAAATATATATACATAAATTATATCTCTATTATATCTTTTGGTATTGCAAATAAAGATCATTAAAACTAGTAATGGCTGAGTGGGCTATACAAATTACTTGACACTATCTAACGTACCCAGTGTTCTTTGATAATCTTTAAATTCAGAATTCTACTGCTACCCCTGAGCTGGAGCGCTGAGGTTTGCTAGTTCCTTCTCCACCTGTCACACCACCCCCGACCCGCTTTCGCCCCCGCCCCTCTTTCGCCCCCGCCCCCGCCCCTCACTTAGCCCCGCCTCTGCACACAGGCGCACCTTCCACGCCCCCCTCCGTTCAGCCAGTAGCCGGTGACGTTTGTGAGAGTAGGACGTCCCTCTCAGCCAATGCAGGAGACCCTTGCTGACCCGGTCCCGCCCCTGCCGAGAGCTCGGCCGGAAGATGGCGGCGGCCGCTGAGTTGACGCTGCTGGAGAAGTGTCTGGGGCTGAGTAAAGGGAACAAGTACAGCGCTCAGGGCGAGCGCCAGGTGAGAAGCCGAGGCAGCGCGGAGGGGGAGAGGTGGACGGGAGCGCGGCCTGCTGAGCCGGGGTGGGACCGAGCCGGCGGGCGGAGGCGGCGGAGCGAGGTTGCCGCGCGTCTCCTCCCTACAACGTGTCTGCGCCGCCGGCTCTCCTCCTGCGGCCCTGGCTCCCAGAGGGAGGAGGGGGCATCTGCTCCTCTCGGGCTTGGCCTGAACTTTTCCTCCTGCGAAATTGTCATCATCGTCCCATCCTGGGAAAGCAAGGGGGTCCTCAGAGAGCCCTCGGGTAGACCGAGCTGGAGGCCCCGCGTGTGCGTTCAGTGACAGCATTTGCTGTAACAGTACCTTTCATTCAGAATTACGCAGCGACTGCGGAGAGCAAACGGGGTGCCGAGTACACCGTGCTAGGCCGGGGGATACGGAGGTGGTCGAGGCGGACATGCCCCTCCCCTCAGGAAGCTTGATTTTTAGCTGGGTGGACAAACATTGCAGCTGTGTTAGTTACAGTACTGAAAAGTGCTGCATTGCAGCGTAGACGTGTGAGAGATCACGTAGTGGGTCCTGGCGCAATCTGGGAGATTCGGTTTTTCTGAGGCCTTGTGAGGTCAAGGTCAGTGTGCAGCGTGCAGAGATCGAGGGGGGAAGTTCCGCTGTTGGAGGTTAACTGGTGGGGTGTAAGGACTCAGATTTCTGAGGGCTTTGAAGGACGTTTGTGTTTTATTAGGTGGGTGGTAGCGGTGGAGGAATCAATGTATATTAGAGGAAAATGTAGGAAGACAACTTCGGATTATATACGTTTTTTGCCCCTTTGAGATTTTTTTTCTAGTTGATACTTGGTTTTTGTTGTGACTTTTTCTGTTCTTCATTTGGTCCATCTTAAAATCTTGTCTCCAGAGCAGTCGTATTGTCGTTTTTACACGTAACTTAGATTGAAGTCTGGAAAGGATAACATGACTTGCCTGAGACCAGCCCCACCGATGGGTGCAGGGTAGGCATTGGAGCCAGAGTGGCCGAGTGTGGCCAGCTTGTGCTTTTGCCTCTGTACTCCTGCTGACTCCTCCCCTTCTGCCCCTACTCCCTGGTTTGGTTTCTATTTCTGAGGGAACGTTGCCAAACATGAATCTGGCCTTCAGGGAGCTTATGATCCAGTATGAGAAGTAGTCCTCGACAGTTCATGTTAATCAGAACAGAAGAGCTGCTAAATGGAGGAAAGCGTTGCTGAGGAGTGTGGAAGAGAAAGTTAATTCTGACTCTAAAAATGAGTTTGTAAACTACATGAAAAGCTGGCGTTTAAAGTGTGTAAGACCAGTAAATTACGAAAGATTGGGTAATTGGGGGTAACAAGTAGAGCAATACGACGGACGGTGCAACGCAAAGTAAACCCAGAGTTGTAGTTCGAGGCCTCATTGTGAGGGCTGTGGGGTTCAGAGTGTGGTTTCTTATTTTACTTTAGTGAAACCTTTCTTTTTCTTTTTCTTTCTTTTTTTTTTAAGCAGAGGACAGCTATTGAAGGTTTTCGTTGATGTGTTTGGGGAAAGGGATGAGGATATATGGTAAGATTTATTCATTTGGGGGGGAAGACAAGTGACAGCAGTAGCCAGCAATAAGGCATTCTCTGCAATATTACCGATAATAAAAATTTGAAAACAATCCAGGAATCCAGCTCTAGGAGAATGGTTATGAAATTATGTACATCAGCACATTTGGAACATTATTTATGTAGCCATTGAAAGTGATCGCTTTGAAGACTATGGAACCTTAGGGTGAATGTGAAGTGGTATGTGTCCCGTGATTGCAGCTGCATGAGGTGTTGTCTGCTTAGGCTGCGCAAAGGAAAGAGAATGAACTCTCCAGCCAGATGGACTTTATTGAAACCCTGACTCTGCCGTTACAAACCTGGTGACCTTGGTTCTTTATCTGTAAACGGAGGAGGAAATGACTTACCTGTCTTAGAAGATATAATGATTAGATGAGAAAGTAACTGGAAAGTTTTTGAGTGCCTGTGATAGGATTGTGGATAATTTATTTTTCCAAATAATTTTCTAGAATTGTCATTTTACCCCCAGAGTCAGCAGTTGTGAGTCCTTTTCTTTCCTCTTTCTTTCTCTCTTTTCTCCCTCTCCCACCTTTTTTCTCCCTCCCTCCCTCTCTCCTTCCTGTCTGTCTTTCCTCCCTCCTTCCCTCCCTCCCCTCCTCTCCCCCAGCCTCTCTCTCTCTCTCCCCCTTCCTTCCTCCCTTCCTCCCTTCCTCCTTCCCTCCTTCCCTCACTCCCTTCCTCCTTCCCTCCCTCCCTCCCTCCCTCCCTCCCTCCCTCCCTTCCTCCTTCCTTCCCTCCCTCCCTCCCTCCCTTCCTTCCTTCCTCCCTCCTTCGCTCCCTCCCTTCCCCTTCCTAAAAGCACGCGCATCTCCGTGAGTGACCTGACATAGATGCACACGAACACAGTCAAGGAATGGAACATTGGCAGCATCCCCAGGGAGTTGCTGTTGTTTTCGTTTAATGCGTTTTTTAAAGGAGGTTATTGGTGATCTTAGAAGTAACGGTTTCATTTGAGGGTGAAGGCAAAAGTCAGAGTTCAAGGAGATAAGTAGTGAATGGAAAGTAGCCGGTGAGGAAGTGGAAAGCTGAGACTACCTCTGGTTGCTTCCTTTAACGTTTAGGAGGTAACCTTTGAATCTGTATCCATAAAATGTTAATCTCCCCGTATACTTCACATGGTCATTTTGACCTAGATGTAAGTGTGAAAGGGCCCTGAACAGTGAAAATCGCTATCCGAGTTCAGTATACTATTTGAACTGAACAGATGGCCGAAAAGAGCAGCCGTCTTCCAGGGGAAATATTCTCTTTTGGTTTCCTGAGGGTCATGTAGATTGTATACTTGTTGTTTATAATTGATCAGTCTCCCCATTAGTGATACCTTCCATTTTCTTTTAAATTTCTCAAAATGCTTCGTTTAGTTGCACATCAAGAACATTTAAATTAATTAGCAATTTCTTATAATCTGAGCCTTCAGATTGCTGTTACAGTAAGGGAAACTTAAAAAGTAGGATTGTTTTTCAGGTGATTACCTGAAACCCATACTTTATTATTAGACTTTTATAATCAGTAACCTCACTCTAAATGACTCCAAAATTGATGAATGTGCAATCCATGGCAAGGAAATCACCATCACATCCACACCTAGTTAATGAGATAACTATTTATATTAGATCACGTATCACTTAAACCAGGATAGAACTCATTTGGTGGTTCTAGCTGTATCAACATGAATTCAGTGTTCACTATAACTGTTTCTTACTTTTGTTGTTACAGAAGTTGGGTTTATTTAAGCATGTTCATTCACCTTGCTAAATAAGGTCTGAGTAGTCTTGATCAAAATTAATGTGGTATTATTAGCATTTCCATTTTCTCTTTTTGTACATATGTAATTATAATACAGAGGCATCATTACTAATTTTTGCAATGTTATTACCAGTTTCATAGCATCAAGCGTCTATTATCAAATGTAAATTATGAGGCTTCCCTGGTGGCGCAGTGGTTGAGAGTCCGCCTGCCGATACGGGGGACGCGGGTTCGTGCCCCGGTCCGGGAAGATCCCACATGCTGTGGAGCGTCTGGGCCAGTGAGCCGTGGCCTCTGAGCCTGCACATCCGGAGCCTGTGCTCCGCAACAGGAGAGGCCACAACAGTGAGAGGCCCAAGTACCGAAAAAAAAAAAAAAAAAAAAAAAGTAAATTATGTAACTCTTATTTTCCTGACTCATTTGTAGGTAATTTAATATCTTAAGGGTATTTGAAAAGTTTGGGATTTAGCGATTACTTAGAATTTACAGTCGTGATGGTATTTGTTTTTAAAATTTATCTGAAGAACTTTTTTTCTTTTTAAGATTCCAGTTCTTCAGACGAACAATGGTCCAAGTCTAACAGGATTGACTACCATAGCAGCTCACCTAGTCCAGCAGGCCAACAAGGAATATTTGCTGGGGAGCACCGCAGAGGAAAAAGCAGTGGTTCAGCAGTGGTTAGAATACAGGGTAACTCAAGTAGATGGACACGCCAATAAAGACGAAATCCGCACTGTTCTGAAGGTATCGCCACGTCTCTTGATAGGTTGAAATGTGTGAACTCTTAATAACAGGGATGACTCTTCCCTGAGATTCAGTTACTGAAGTTGTTGGCTTTCTTTACTTGTTTCCTTCTGCTTCGTGTTAGTTTGTACCTGTTATTACCTTTGCCTGGAGCAGTCTCTGCCAGCCCCTCAGCTCAGACACCCCTTCCTCAGCTCGTTGTCCTTGGCAACTCTGTCTCAGACAGATGCACTTCCTTGTTCTAAATGCTTTTATTTCCTAACACAGCACCCTGTGCTTTTCCTTTGCAGCACTAATCATTAGTCAATAATAATAGCTTTGTATGATTTTTTAATATGATGGCTTGATATTCATTTCCCCCACTCAGCAGTCCTGATTCCCTAAGCAATAAAGTACTTTCTTAAAGCCAACGGGGAATCAAAATTTGGGGGATTGTAGTTTGTAAAAAACTGTCCATTTGATCTGAGAAAGCCCACATTTCCTGCCTTTGAGACTGATTGTTATGGGATTTGAATTTTCTTTCTAAAGAAGTCAAGTTAGAATTAAAGAATCTATTGATATAAAATATAAACCAAATATGGCTCCAGAATCACTAAGAATAAAAAATCTTTATAAATAAAATTATTTTTGTTAATTATATAAAAATAAAGCATTGTTTTGGGGGGTTTTTTGGTGTTTTTTTTTTTTTAAGCTTAAAATTTGAAGGAACCTTAGAGATTACCCAGACAACCACATGTCATTGTAGGAATCCCTTCTGTTTCCTAATTTTATTCCAATTATAATATAACTTGGTAATATAAGTTGTACAAGAAGATCTTATGGTACTGAAAGTTTTTCATTTATCCTTCTGGGAGAAATGGTTTAAACTGTATTCCTGACAGATACCATCAATAGAACTGGTAGAAAATACATTTCAGGTCTCTTTCCTTTATAGGTCTGTCCTGATCAACTACTCTTTTTTAATACCCACGAGTGGCAGCATTCCCAAAGAGAGGCAAGCGTGTCTTCCCTCTAAGTGAGTGGGAGCTTTCAGGCAAATAAACAGTAAATACAACTCTCTCTTACAGTTTTCCAAAAGAAAGCATTAGTAGTAAAGTACTTAATTCTGAAATATTTCATTGAAATGGGGTGTATAAGTTCAAAAGTTGTATTCAGAGATTCGGTATGAGGAGCTTAGAAGTATAAAACATTGTGTCTGGGATATGTCAGTACTATTATCTGAAATCTCAACTGGGAGAATCCAGCCGGCGATACGACCATCTTTGAAATGTACAAGGCACTGGATGACGTGGGTTGTCGCCCTTGCTCTGCCACTGTTTGCTCACCTGTCCCCACCTACAGTGATGAGTAGGATACGGTCCTAAGGGCTGATGATACAGTGACCCACTAGGCACAGCCCCTGCCCTTATAGAACTCAGACCAGTGGGGGAGACAGATGTTTGTGTGATTTGGGGCCAGATGAGAAAGGGTTGTTTACTGTTTTACTTTGCTTTTTGCTATTTCATGATAGTGTTTTTATTTTAAAGGCAATATCCGTTGTAGAACTTTAAGAAATATAAGTAAGCAGGGCTTCCCTGGTGGCGCAGTGGTTGCGAGTCCGCCTGCCGATGATGCGGGTTCGCGCTCGGGTCCGGGAGGATCCCACGTGCCGCGGAGCGGCTGGGCCCGTGAGCCGTGGCCGCTGAGCCTGCGCGTCCGGAGCCTGTGCTCCGCAACGGGAGAGGCCGCAGCAGTGAGAGGCCCGCGTACCGCAAAAAAAAAAAAAAAAAGAAATATAAGTAAGAAAATAAGAGAAATTTCAAACATTTGTAGTCCCACCATCAAGCGAGAACTGTTAACAACACTTACATTTGGTCCTCAGATATTGAATTATTGACTCCCTTTTGTGCTCTTCACATGCTTTTTCTTTTCTCATATATATGTGTGTTGTATTTTAAAAACGGGCCACTCTTGGACACTGTAACTTGTTTTTTTTTTTTGCTCACTGACAGTATGTTGGGAGCATCTTTTCAAGTCTGTAAATACTCGCTTATACGGCCTCTGATAACCTGTTAGTACTCCGTCCTATAGCTGTGCCGAGATTTAGTCTGTCCTCATGTAGTGTTGGATTGTTGCTGAATATTTTCACACATTCCCTTTGGTTTCCTTAGGCAAATCCCTACAAGGGAAATGGTTGGGCCAAAGCTGTGTATGTCTTTAAGGCTGTGTTGCTCCTCTGCCTTCCAGAAAAGTGTACTGACAGTGGCTTCTTCCACAAAACCCTTGCTGCCCTGGATGTTACCCCTTTTCCTCCTTTACCACCCCAATTTCATAACCAGAACAAACCAAAAAGTGATCTCTTTGTTGACTTTGCACTTTTTTCCTTGACATTGTTAATGCCGTGGCATTTCTTCATAATGCTTATGAGCGTCTTCATTATTTTAAAAAATTTGCTTACATATATTCTTTGCCTGTTTTTATACTGGGCTATTTCTGTTTTTATTACTTATTTTTTAAAATTTTGCTACTAAGGATATTGTGAAAGGATTTCATTTGCTTGCTAAAGTTCCATTTCAGAGTTAAAACCACAATGGCTCATAATTAAGGTATTGTGTAATTTCAGAAAGCAGGCATTATGATACACTAACATTTGGATCTAGATGGAGGATATATAATTGTTTATTATACTGCTTTTTCAATATTATTAGAAGGTTTAATAATAGGTAGTTAAGAGGAAAAAGAAAAATCAGGTAGAACTCTATAGAGGGAAATATTTTTTAAAGTTTGCCAATGGCATCAGAAAGACTTGTTTAAAAAAAATGTAATGAACATCAGCCATCAGTTCTGTTCCATGAATATTTTGAATGTGTGAAATTCTGTTTTGAATTTCAGAATTTAATTTCTGAACATTTTGATTTATATCACTAATCAGAAAGATATTACCTATTCATAGTTTTTGAAATTCCATTTCAAAGTCTTTGTAACTAAAGAGTATAAGCTTAAAAGGGTCTTTATAACTAAAATATAGATATGGATTCTATTTTAAGAATATATATACTATACAAAGCAGTGTTGAATTATTGTTTCAGACCTTTTTTAAAATGCTTCCTAACACTAATTGTAGATATATTTATTTTATTCTTATGCTTTATCAGACTTGTTTCATTTGAAGACATTTGAAGAAAAACCATCTCCATTAAGCAGATTACTATAGAATTTAAGTGGTAGCCTGTAATATACCAGTGTATTTTACCCTCTCTACCCAATTTTGTTTTGATTCTTATGCATTTGCTTCCCTGTTTATGTCCATGTTCCTTTATGTCATCATCTGTACCACCCCTAACAGTCCCATATTCATATACCGTTTTGAAAATTACTGTCTGTAAGTAAAGGCGTGGGCAAACTCAAAGAAATCAGATTCAATTCAGCAAACATTTACCGATTACTGAACCACTATGTGCCAAGCATTTGGCATATGATTTGAGAATCAAAACAGACTTCTCTCTCTACAGCTTAAGAAATTTTTCTAGAATGAATGCTATTGACCTCTGGGGCAGTGTTTTATAACTAGTCTTTAGAGGAGCCTGTGAGAATATCTGATATTTATAAATCTTTCTCTGAAAGTGAGATGAATCTTTTGTCTCCTTTCATGTGAATGTAATTTAATGTAAATTCCTGTGCTGTTAAACTACATGTTAATTTCAAGAGGGACCCAAAATATGTATATATTTTCTTTTGTCTAGATTTTTTCTTTTCTCAGGAAACTAATTGATTTTATTTATGCTGGTCTATCAGACAATACTTCTGATTTAGATTAGGGTCCTTTAAATTTTTTATTTAATTTTTTAACATGTACTTAAATTTTTTTTTCCTTCAAAAGTGCCTCTCAGCTGTTTAGGGAGCTCAGTGCTTAACCTTTTAAAAATTGATGGTCATTGTCTGAGGAACAAATGACAGAGAACTTTCTGTAGCTTTAAATTGTGGTTAAAATTGGAGTCTTAGAAAAACTAGATATCCAATTGCAAACGAATGAAACTGGACTGTTACCTTACACAATATTTAAAAATTAACTCAAAATGGATCAAAGTCCTAAACATAAGATCAAAAACTGTAGAACTCTTAGAAGGAAACCTAGGGGGAAGACTTCATGTCATTTGATTTGGCACCGATTTCTTGGGTATAACACCAAAAACACAGGCATCAAAAGTAAAAATAGATAAATTGGCCTTCCTCAAAATGTGAGGCTTCTTTGCATCAATAGACACAATCAACAGAGTGAGAAGGCAACCCTGGAATGGGAGAAAAATATTTGCAAATCATATATCTGGTAATATCCAGAATATATGAAGAACTACAACTCAACAAGAACAAAAAACTAAGAACCCAGTTAAAAATGAACAAAGGACTCAGGTAGACATTTCTCCAGAGAAGATATAGGAAGCTAATAAACATATGAAAAGATGCTCAACATCACTAATCATTAGGGAAATGTAAATCAAAACCACAATGAGATACCACCTCATATCCATTAGGTTGACTGCTACCAAAAATAAACACCAGAATAGCAAGTATTGGTGAGGATGTGCAGAAATTGGAAAAGTTGCACACTGTTGGCGGGAATGTAAAACGGTGCAGCTGCTGTGAAAAACAGTATATGGCGATTCATCAGAAGAGTTAAAATAAAATCATATTTACCGTATGATCCAGTAATTCCACTTACGGAAATACACCCCAAAGAATTTACGCTAGGTCTCAAAGAGATATTTGGACACCCGTGTTCATGCCAGTGTTAGTCACAGTAGCAGTTAGGTGGGATCAACCCAAGTGTCCGCTGACCGCTGAATGGATGGAGGGAATGTGGTCTGTACGTACAATGGAGTGTTACTCGGCCTTCAGGAAATTCTGACACATTTTACAACATGGATGAACCTTGAGGATATCATGCTCCGTGAAATAAGCCAGTCACAAGAGGACAAATAGTATATGATTCTACTGATATACACAACATATAAAATGTCAAATTCATAGAAACAGAAAGCAGAATGGTGATTGCCAGGGCCTGGGGGATGCGGGAAAGGGGGAGTTGTTTAATAAGTACAGAGCGTTAGTTTTCTGAGATGAAAAAATTCTGAAAATTGCATCACAGTGTGAATACCCTTAACGCTTACTGCATCATGCACCTAAAAATGGTTACGGTGGTAAATTAAAATTTGATTAATTTTGCGTGTTACGTGTATTTACCTCAATTAAAGAGTTAAAAATATACATATGTTAAAATACAACAATAATTATAATAATTATTAACAACATTACTATAATTAATATTGATTATATATTAATAAATAATTTATAAGATCAATATTATAATAGTATTGATATATTCATTAATATAGTTGATATTGATTATAATTATTGTAATTAATAATTATAATATTATAGTTATTACAATTATAATAAATTATAATTTTCTTAAAACATAGGAATTGTTGGGCTTCCCTGGTGGCGCAGTGGTTGAGAGTCCGCCTGCCAATGCAGGGGACACGGGTTTGATCCCTGGTCCGGGAAGATCCCACGTGCCGCAGAGCAACTAAGCCTGTGTGCCACAACTACTGATCCTGCGCTCTAGAGCCCGTTAGCCACAACTACTGAGCCCGTGTGCCACAACTACTAAAGCTGGCGCGCCTAGAGCCCGTGCTCCGCAACCTCAATGAGAAGCCCATGCACCACAACTAGAGAAAGCGCACACGAAGCAATGATGACCCAACGCAGCCAAAAATAAATAAATAAAATAAATAAATGTAAAAAAAAATAGGAATTGTTGAGGAGCTTTTTATATTTTAATGGAAAAAATAAATCCAACATGAGCATGATTTACAAAATGCCCCCCCCCAAAAAAAATTGGAGTCTTTGAAAGGATCAGAGATGGCTGTAAATATCATTTTCTAATGTTTTCTTATTTCTTTAAAATAAGGCTAATAATATTTATCATATTTTTTAAAATGAGTTGATTGTTATGTGATTTGTGATTTTGAATGAATTCAAATCTATTATTGTCAAAGATTAAATTTATTAAATTAAATGTCAGTATTGTGTTTTCTAATAGCCTTCTAAATGTTTCAAGTCAAATGTATAGTTAACTTTATTGTTACTGTTTTTTAAATTAATATTTTTAAATTTTTTCCCTAGGATCTTAATTCATATCTTGAAGATAAAGTCTACCTTACAGGATATAACTTCACATTAGCAGATATCCTCTTATACTATGGACTTCATCGCTTTATTGTGAGTATTTGAATAGTTTTTGGTGTTTTTGTCTGTGATGTTCAGAATGACTTGTTTTGTCTTGAATTTAAATCGAATTTGAATTTTCAACTTATCACATGAAAATGAAAGGAATTATGTTTATACAAGGTACCTTATGCAAATATTCCTTCCATGGTTCCATCACACATAGGAGCTTCCTGTTCCTTGACCTGCTTGATTCCCGTTCTTGTTCCTGTTCTTCTTTGGGGCTCCTTCTCTTGCCACCCTTTGTACTCGCTTGTCATCCTCACCTGGACCCCACCGTCCCCTTTCTGCTCCAGCTCTACACCTCGATTTCAGTACCGCACCTTCTGTGCCATCTCTTACCCTAGCTCTTAATCTTACTCCCTAGCTCCATCATTATCCGAAGTAACTCAATTCCTTCCCTCTTTCCAAACCTGGGCACTTTCCTCCCCATCCAGCCTAGATCCCCTTTGTGTAACTCAAATCCCCAACTCTTGGTCAGTGCAAATACATGCCTTCAGTCCTGTCTCCCCGCTGAGCTATATCAGAGAAATCACACACAGGCTGTCATTAAGAAGATGAGCAATTTCTCCCCTCTAATTAAAAAAAAAAAAAGATGACAAGGAAGTGTAACTCTTGCAAACCAACGTGTATATTTACCTTCTTCCCTCTCTGGCTTATACAGGTCACGCGGTAGGGAAAGGAGATACTCTGAGAAGGAGGGAGCTTGTGTGGAATTTCTTGGCCAGCAGAGTGGCAGGGTCCTCCCGCACAGCTCTTGTGGCACTGGCTGCCAAGCTGTTTCACTGTGAGTCCAGGTACCCACAGGGGCGTATGGTTTTCAAGCAGGTTAGAAGAGTTTCGTTCAATGCCGCGTGTGAAAACTAGACTTCCGAGGAGTTCCCTGGCGGCCTAGTGGTTAGGATTCCAGGCTTACACTGCCATGGCCCGGGTTCAATCCCTGGTCAGGGAACTAAGATCCCATAAGCCACGCAGCTCAGCCAAAAAAAGTAGATAAAATAAAACTTAAAAAAAAATTAGGCTTCTGTTAACAACATTCAATGATCTCTGCCTATTTATATTCCCTATTTTGACATGTGTATCCTTTTTATATTCAGTGATTACAGCATTATGATTGAGTATCCCATGGTTATTGTTTTCAAAACAAAATTGAGTGAAATGATACGTAAATCACTGTTCACCCTCCCTTTGGGTTCATAAAATGAGTCCATAACCAAAGCAGCTCTCCCACCCTGGTCCACATGCAGGCAGATTATGTCAGAGAAGTAAACACCTTCTCAAGGAATGGGCCTCACAGATGAAACCTGTGCTGTGATAGCGTTGCCCTGTAGTGTTAAATGACATTCCTGTTGAGTGAAGTATAAATATACCCAGGTGAGAAAAAAAGTGATTACTAGGTGTGAAGTTCAGGCAGAGCAGACGGGAGGTTCCGATCGGCTTCCTGCTCGTGTTCATCAGACAGTTCTGGCGCTTTGTTTGCCGTGGCAGTGCGTTTATTTTTGTCCTCATACGTTCCTTCATTTACTCGTTCACGTTATTAAGTACTTAATATGTAGTCAGCGCAATCAGCGCAGTATACAAAACAGCAGTCAGGGAACCTTCAAGGCATCAAATAGTCCTGCTGTATTTTGTTTCAGCGTGAGCCCGATTTTCGCGGTGGCTGAGTTACTCCGAGATCTGGTCCATCTTAATTCCCTCTGAGGAGTATTACATTGTTCTTCCTTTGTTAAACTGCCAGTTACTGTGGCCGTTTATTGTCACCCCAGTGACTCATTGCTTGCTTAAAGTGATCTCTTCAGTAGATAGCAGTCCCTATGAACAGACTGTTACTCAAGATTATTAAAATCCTTTGTAAAGTTATGTGCTGCTTGACTATGAGATTGTTATCAACGAGATACATTTGTTTCCAAATTTGGAGCACCAGTGGAGGTGTCATTCTTTTAGGAAGAAAGGAAAAGTAAAAAGAGCTGCAGCACAGTCCAGGAACGCTGGCCGTAAAGAATGTCCCAGAGGCAGCATGGTGCCAGCTGGAAAGGTAGCAAACCAGCATTTCACCCTGGTCTGGAATGGGTCACTCAGAGAGTTTCTCACATGTCTTCATGGAAAATTAGTGACTAAGAATGTTATCTGTTTGGCTTTAAAGTTCAAACTAGTGGTAGAGTGCCAATATAAATAAGAAGGAATGATTAGGTAGAAGAGCCAGGCATCACTGTAGACTCACTGGCATTCTGACCAGTAAGAAGCAGGAAATGGTAACTAGAACAATCGCAGTGTGTTTCCTGTTGTAAAAAAAAAAAAGAAGAAGAAGAAGAAAATAGTCCATTAGAAAGGAATGATGGAAAACCAGTTTTAAGTAAAATATTTGATGGGGATCCCATCCCAAAAGTTCTAAAAAAAAATGTAAGTTTGGTGAGGGTAAAATCTTTCTGTTTTTGTTTGTTTCTCTGTTTACAGTAGTTCAGAAATAGAATGTCTACCAAAAAAGTAGTGGCGGTAACAAAGCGAGGTCAGTCATAATTTTCTGACTCAAGGGGCAAGCTGCAAAGTTTAAACCAGAAGGTTAAGCATAACCTGATCCTTCTGAAGAAGGGCTGCATTTCTAGCAAAATGTTCTGAGGGAACGTGAACAAATTTACATTGTCTAAAATAGATCATCTAGTTAAAAATTATTGGAATAAATTAGGAATGTTAGAAGAAACTTGAGAAGTTCCTGGAATAACAGTTATTTTGTGCTGTGGTTCTGTTGTAATCCTTACACTAGAGACCAAAAAAGTGAAATTTTTAAGGTGAAGAATATCGATTTTGCCGGGTGTTGTAGTTTGCTGCTGTTGTGATCGGCTGCTGGCAGCATATGCTAGTCCCGGTGACACCAACCGCTGTTCTGAAGGGTAAATAGTAAATAGACACTCTGCCCCTTTCCCCTGTGTCAAAATCTGAGTGAACAACTTGATCCAACAAGCGTCAGTACTTGATTGTTTGGAAATGCTTTCTTGGTGCATTTTAATTCATTCTGAAAAATAACATCTCACAAAACGGCTGAGTAGAGACTTTTTAAAATGAAAGTTATGAAATTAGTCAAATTTGTGAGCAGTCAGATTGGATTCATCATGTATTTCAACAGCTGACATGAAATCAAGTTGGAGTAATACTTGCTACTTTTTGCTTTAACTGTCAGTAAAGAGGTTTGTTGAAGTCGGTTTTGAATTTTATTTACGTATGTAAATATGTATGTATGTATTTATGTATGAAGGGAGGGAAGGAAGGAGGAAGGAAGGAAGGAAAACTCACCCCCATTTCCTGTTAGAGTTGCAGCTATGTTTACTAGCAGTTGAACTTTTAAAAAAACTTGTATTTTCTTTAGAAGTCAGTGGTGAAGTTCACCTATGGTAAAGATTTAGAAAAAGAACAACAAGTTAGCTGTTTTACAAAATGTGTTTTACCTTTTGAAATATGGACTGATACTCGGTTTATTCCGCAATGGTTGTTTAAGTGCCTTCTATGTACAGCACACAAGATAGTTAGGAATAATATAAATCTTTACATGTGAAACCATGAATTCTCTTTTAATAAAAAGTAACTTTTACACTAAAAAAAAGACATTCTTGACCAGTTTTCTTGACTAATGTGTTAATTTTTTAATCTGCTTGCCATGGCCTAACTTTGTTATAGGTGAACAGTTATAGTCACAGGTTTCTGATAACTGGGTGCAACCCTCCACCCCCTTAAACAAGATGAGTATATTTTTGTAATTTGCTGTAGTAGCTTGCTTAAATTTTACATAACAGTAGCATTGAGACCCCCCGCTAGTAAACTGGCCCAACAGAGATAGACATTGGACACCAAAGATGTTAACAGATCAGATGTTGATACAGTTGTATCCTAATGTCTTAAAGGAAGGCAGGAAGGCAGGATGACTTCTGTCACTTTCTCTGTTCAGACTGCATTATAGTAAATGTGAAATGAAAATACAAGTTCAATTAAACATTTATTGAGAAAATGCTATATGTCTACCTTTTACTTTTATTGCTAATAATATTTTCTATTCTGTAATAATTATTAGATACCAGAGTGATTTGTCCTTCAGTGTTGTTGACCTGGTGACTCAGCAGAGTGTTTGCCTGTAGGCACAAGTATATGCTAAATTCTGAACAGCCGTAGGGCATCCATAGCGCCTTCCAACAAGCAGACCGCTAGTGGGTTTGAAGTACGTGGGGGTGACTGAGATTTTTGGTGTGCGTGAACATTCCTCGTCAGTTTTATGGAGACTTATGTTAAACAGATGAATTCACAACAGCAGAAGGAACTACACTGATCTTACCTGGTCCGTGGCCGTCCTACTGGCTTCTCCTTACCTGACACCTCTTCATGATTCTAATCCAAGATTTGGCGCAAAGAAAAGGCTTCAAGTCACCTACTTTGGGATCTGAGCCCAGTGAAATGATAGGCACCCACTGTTTTGATTGCATCTTTCCCTAACCAAATATCTGGGCATCCTTGTAGCTTGACAGTAAATTCTGTGAACCGCTACATCCTCTAGAGTGCAGCTTTATTGCAAACAGAATTCAGAAGGTCTGTTGTTCATCTGAGACATACACCCCAGAAATAGCCCTTCCTTCGTGTATTAAGCAGTAATCCCCTAACATTAAATGAGTCATTGTCTTCTTCAGTAAAATTTTCCCCCAGAGTTTAGTAGAAAGAAGCAGTTGTCTACACATACATATACACCAGCCATCTACAAATATATATATATATATATAGGTATGTATTTGAGTTTACACTGTATTCCCTTGTTAAGTATGTTAGATGCCAGTAAACCTTTCTTATTTTAGGTTTGCAAAAATTATTGGAGAAAGAACCATGTCTTAGTCTCTCAGAAGCTATTCTCTTCCTTTCTTCTATTTTCCTTTACAATAAAGTAAAAAAACAAACTTTAGTCCTCCAGAGCCTGTGTTAATGTACATTTTTCATCTGTTGAAAACTTCAGATTTCGCCCCTAAGCACATCTGGTTTTGAACTGAACGTGAAATCGTTAAACAAATGGTGGCCTCGTCCAAGTGGCTGAAATGGTTCACTCCTATCTGAATATGTTGGCTTTGAGAACTGTGGGGTGTTTTTTTTTTTTCCCCCAATTTCTATCTCCTACTCAAATGGTATTAATTAATAGTTGCACTTATGTAATGTCTGTGTTGTGTGTGTGTTTTTAATCTCTACTTAGGTTGACCTGACAGTTCAAGAAAAGGAGAAATATCTTAACGTGTCTCGCTGGTTTTGTCACATTCAGCATTATCCAGGCATCAGGCAACATCTGTCTAGTGTTGTCTTCATCAAGAACAGACTATATACTAATTCCCACTAGAAGCCATCTGTGCTGTACAGAAGAGCGATTAAGATATTTTAAATGGAAAGTGTATTCTGGACCAGAGGACTGACATGAATCGATAGGCAGCCATTCTGTATTCGTTGAAGTTGGTAGAGTTTTTAAAGTATAAACTTGTGTCCCAACATTTTATTTGTTCTTTAGTTGAAATTTTGCAGTTTTTTTTTTTTAATGTAAAACTTCAAGTGCTGTCAAAACTTGAGTTGAGATCAAGGTATCAATTATCTTGTTTTTAGAGATGAAATTTATTTTAATAAAAGTTGCAGATCAGTGGCTTAATCTTAAAAAAAAATAGTCATTCCGATGGTTGACATATTTGGCTACTTGTTGACCTCTTTCATCTTATAAATTATTAATTTTCCCCTTCTGAATATTTATAGTAGTTTGTTTTTTAAGAACTAGGGTAAATTGTACCAAGGAGACAAAAAGGGAAGACAGATGGATTTGTTTTCGAATATTAATGTGAGCCAGTAAACGTGGTTGAAAAAGTCATTTTTGTTTGTTTCTTTCCTGTAGTCAGTATTCATTGAGGTGAAACTACTGCACTGCCCTAGAGGGAAGTGGAATAAAATACGTTCCCTCAAATTAATGGTTCTTTTGTTGTCTTTGGGCTCATTGGAATATGCAGTAGCTAAAAAGCAATGGGAAATTCCCACTATCCCACTAATTTTGGACTTGGCAACTACTAGATTTTTCTAAACTAAAAGCCAACATAGGAAGGCTGCCGTTGACATTCTGTGTAGAGAACGAAGACTCGTACTGTATTAAAACAACCTAAACAGTTTGTAACTCTTAGTGGCTGAGTAAATAAATAATCAGTGACTGAGAGCTAAAGAGCTTATATTGACAAATAATAGGAAAAGTTGTCTTTGAGCACTTCACTGTTAATGCTCTGTAACATTTTGCTGCTGACTCTGAGTCTCAGTAGAGTACAATTCAAAGCTCAAGTGCAAAGAGCGGAGACTTGGGAAGTGTCCATCCCTTTGGCCCAGTCCTGCTTTGATCACATACTAGCTGAATGCATGACCTAAAGCAAATCAGTTAACCGTATTTTCTTAATCTCTAAACATAAAAATAAAATGTAAAAGTAAAGATAACTCTAAATGTTGAGGATTTGTGGAGACAAACATATGTGAAGAAGCCTAACATACAGCCTATGGCTGCCAGGAAAGGTTTCTCTTTGTAAGAGGCCCCCCACTCCTCCTGCTTTCGTTCTTCACGTTACTGAGTCAAGAGATTTAATAGGCCAAGAGTATTGAGTATATTGTAATAGATCAAGACAATGTTTACAGGATTGGATTTCACCGTTCATTGCTAATGGGAGCATTTTTAATTTTTACAAAGTAGCCTTTATATTAGAAACTGTGGACTTGTATTTGCATGTTGGGAGCCCAAAGGGCTCAAGTTCCCCTTGGGAGTCAGTACGCGTGCCCCAGAGGCAGGCCCAGTCTGACTTCTCACGCGTGCCGCTGCCCCAGCCGGGTCTGCTGTAAGGCTTCCACCTTAAATGCCACTGCTGCAAACTACTCCCTCCCCTAACACTTCTCTGGTCTCCCCTGGACCGGGGAGGTAAGCAGGATAGACAGGATAGGCAAGAGATGGGCTAGCCAGTCCTCCCGCCCCAACCGTTTCACTCTTTTCCTTCAGTGTAGGTCAGCTGTGAGGAAGCAGGGGACGGAGGAGACCGGAGACCTCTTTGCCAGATGCATCCTCGTCCCACTTCCACCTGGTGAGCCTTTTTTTTTTTTTTTTTTTTTTGGCCACGCCCCGTGGCGTGCTGGGTCTTAGTTCCCTGACTAGGGATTGAACCCGGGCCCACGGCAGTGAAAGCGCCGTGTCCTAACCACTGGACCACCAGGGAAGTCCCCCTTGTGAATCTTATATCTGCTAGTCAGTTCTTCGTTGCAGAGCATATCATTGCTTCAATAGGTTATCACCTACCACGTGCCAGGATGATCTTGGAAGTTGCAGGGGTGGCAGAAAGAAAATCCTGGCTCCCGTAGGCAAAGGTTAGATAAAGGTGAGATGTTCTCAGCGTCTAAATCGAAACGATTCGTTTCCCCTTAGAAAGGCTGCAGGGCGTCCTGGGTCATTTCCGTCAGGTACTTCTCTACCTGAAATGCCCTTTCTTTCTCACTTGATGACCTCTTCAGTATATTCAGCTTTGTCGTGTCCTGGAAGTCAGTCCACGCTGACCGACCCACCACCCCATGCCTCCCATCTGGCACTGACGTCACTGTGCTATTTTTCATCCCTAGTCTCTTCCACCAGATGTTTAATTCCTTGGGAGCAGAGCCTGTCTTTTCGCAGCTGTCCAAACAATAACTGACACATAACAGTAAATGCTCGAGGTGTGTTGAAAGAATGTAATATTAAGTCCATTTTGAGCTAACCAAGAAAAGTGTAAGTGTGAATTGCGATTAGGTACAGGTGTATAGCAGAAAAACCAAATAACGTTAAACTGGGTTGTTTTTTCCTTATGTGAAAGAAGACAGTCCACAGTTGGCATTAGGCATCTAGCTGCTGCTTCATACTGAGCAAGTAGTTTTCTTTCTCAAGTTCAACTCATGGTCCGAGATGGCTATTGGCTCTAGACTTCAAGTCCATGATTAAGACCTAAGGAAGGAGGCCAAGAGAAAGGGCGAGAAGACTCCTCTCCCAACTGAGTCAGTCCACTTGGAGGACCTTTCCGGGAAGCCCTATTCAGCAAAATCTATTTACATGTCTTTGGCCATCCAGCTGGGAGAAGGGCCAGAAATGTAGTCCTTTTGCACACACATCGCCAGCCGGAACAAAAGCTGTGCTTGAATGAGGAAGAAGGAAGAAAGGGATACAGCTATGTAGGCAGCTAGCTATCTCTATCACGGTAAGTAGTGTTTAAATGGGAAAATACTTTCTGAATGCCAAATAATCCAGTTGTAAAAGAATTTTTGTGAGTAAATTGTTGACATTCCATGGGTCATCAGTTTGCAAAGAATTCGAATACCATAGAATCAATACTTTTCACTGATCAAGGTTTTCGAGGTTCACAAGCTATTTTAGAATCCTGTAACACTGAGTTGTGAGGATCTGTTAATGCACTTGCAATAACAGCACTAACAGCTAACACTTACTGAGCGTTCGGTATGTGTTCGGCACCACTCTAAGTGTTTTAAGTGAATTCACTCCTTTCCTTCTTATCCCCTTCGGCCAGATAATGAAACTGAGGCACCGATTGGTTAAGGAACTTCCCCGGGTCACAGCATCCAGGGGTTGGGATTCAGTCGAGTGTCTGGCTCAAACTCAGTCTGTAAGCACCCGTGTGCCTGGCAAGTTCTGCTTAACCAACTTGTGGAATTCGTTTTTGCCAACCTTAGAAAAAGCTGCCCTAGGCATTGGATAAAACAAAAGTGTACATGACTTTGAGAATAAATTAGATGTTTCCACAATTCTGGATATACTAAAAATGCCTGACTTGTACACTTTAAATGGGTAAATTTTGTGATATGTGAATTATAGCTTAATAAAGCAGGCTTTTGTTGTTGTTTTTGGCTGTACCACGTGGCCTGTGGGATCTTAGTTCCCCAACCAGGGATCCAACCCACGCCCCTGCATTGGAAGCACGGAGTCTTAACCACTGGACCGCAAAGGAAGTCCTAAGGCAGCTTGCTTGCTTGCTTTCTTCTTCCTTCCTTCCTTCCTTTCTCTCTCTCTCTCTCTGTCTCCCTCCCTCCTTCCCTGCCTCTCTCTCTCTCTCTCTCTCTCTCTCTCTCTCTCTTTCTTTCTGAGTCAAATACATTAGCCTCACCGTATATTAATTACGAGACCTTGGATAAGTCACTGCATGTGAAATTCCTCTTACGAAACAGAAGTGAAGATGACTGATCTCATTTAATTTGCAATAAGAAGGTATAAAAATTACCTAGCACAGTGCCTGGCGCACAGAAAGTGATCAGTGAAGGACAAACTGCTATGGAAGGTTGTAGAATCATAACCCACAATTTCATAAAGTCAAATTCTTAACTAATCCACAAGCCTCTTCCCACTGGCCATCGCTGAGGCACCTGCTCAACAAAAGCAGATAAGATAACTAGGCAGAGCATCTTGTGGTTTTAATATTTATTTGTTTATTTACTTTGGCTGCGCCAGTCTTAGTTGCAGCATGCAGGATCTAGTTCCCTGATCAGGGATCGAATCCGGGCCCCCTGCATTGGGAGCACGGAGTCTTACCCACTGGACCGCTGGGGAAGTACCCATCTTGTGATTTTTTTGGTAAAACAATCCATTGTATTACTCACCAGCTTAAAAATCTCTGGTCCTCACATCTTTCAAGCCATTGAAAAAAGGGAGCATACTATTTTTCTTTTTTTTTTTCCCTAAAAGATCAACAAAACTCCTCCAAAATAAAGTGCATGCCGTTCCTTCTGAAAAGTAGATACCCCTTTCCACCATTTCCTTTCTGTAATTCCCAGAAGCCTAGAGCACTCATCATTCAATAATCCCTCTAGGGCTTCCCTGGTGGCTCAGTGGTTAAGAATCCGCCTGCCAATGCAGGGGACACGGGTTCGAGCCCTGGTCTGGGAAGATCCCACATGCCACGGAGCAACTAGGCCCGTGTGCCACAACTACTGAACCTGCGCTCTAGAGCCCGCGAGCCATAACTACTGAAGCCTGCGTGCCTACAGCCCATGCTCTGCAACAAGAGAAGCCACTGCAGTGAGAAACCCACTCGCCACAACTAGAGAAAGCCCACGCACAGCAACGAAGACCCAATACAGCCAAAACTAAAATAAATTTTTTAAAAATTAGTAAATTTAATAATCCCTCTGCATTCAATATCTTGTAATAACCTATAATGAAAAAGAATATATGTATATGTATAACTGAATCACTTTGTTGTACACCAGAATCTAACAACATGGTAAATCAACTACACTTCAATTTAAAAAAAAAAAACCCTCAAATATTTCTTTAGCACCTACCATGTGTCGACAGTCGACTAGGCCCTGTGGACGACACAGGTGCACACTTGCCCTCATAGGGTTTCCAATCCAATGGTCTGTAAACAGATTCCTGAAACAGCAGGTAAAGCATCCTTGGGGAGGCAGCCAGCTGCTCAGCATTCTTGGAAAGTAAATAAAAATAATCAGATACCATTTACTGAGTGTCTGTACTCTGTACAGTGTCTGGGCTCTGTACCAGACACTTTACAACCTTCTCACTATCTCATATTACTTTAGGAGGTAGGGCAGAGGCAGAGACTAACCCACATGCTGACCACCCAGTTAGACCATGGCTGGAGTGAATGGGAACTGCACAACTGCGGAACTGGAGGACATCACCCGTCACCATTTTATGCACTGGGGTTCGACTTGACGGCCCTGACTAGATACCGGCCCGGTCTCCCTACGCCCTGTGCAACTTTCAAGAACAGGTCAAAAATTCCAAGTAGGGAAGGATCATTCTTCAGTTGAGGATCCACAAATTTTCAACGAATTACAATAAATAATGGTTTTAAACCAAATAGATGGGAATTCCCCAGGGTCCAATGGTGAGGACACTGCAGTGGAGGGCCTGGGTTCAATCCCTGGTTGGGGAACTAAGATCCCACAAGCCATGGCGCTGCCCTCAAAATAAAAATCAATAAGTACACAAACCAAATAGAAATAATAGAACTGGAAGCAATATCAAAAGGCCATTTGTGGGACTTCCCTGGTGGCCCAGTGGTCAAGACTGCACGCTTCCAGTGCAGGGGGTGTGGGTTCGATCCCTGGTCAGGGAACTAGGTCCCGCATGCATACTGCAACTAAGACCCTGCACAGCCAAATAAATAAATATATATATATATTAAAAAGGCCATTTGTCTTTCGGCCCACTTATACCCAAAGCATCCAAGATGTCATGAAGTGATTTGTGGAGTTCCATCACAAGATGGTAGAAAAAGTGACCTAACTTAAACTCTCCTCCATCCCCATCCGGATTCAGCATAACATTACTGCATGGAGGTTTTTAACAGATGTGTGGGCATCCTCGTTTTTACTCCCTGTTAAGCATATAGGTCCCCCATTGGCTCCCCCAAGTTCAACCTGAATCTGTAGTCACCACAGTCTGTAATGGGCACATTAGGTTTACCACAGGGACAAGGCAGGAAGGTAGGAGTGGAAAGAATGGGCAGATCCCCCACTGCTGGTGCGTCGTGTGAGAGCCCTGCTGAAAGTCCTTCCAGAGCAGCTCCAAGACGTGTTGATGAAAATTTAAGCAGAGATATTGTTAGGAAAGAATAGAACTCTATTGCACTCAGGTACACGTACATCACACCGAGAGATAAAATACACAACGCTTGACAAGGAGTCAAATTAGAATGATTGTGAAGTACAGCTTTTTCATTTATGTGTGTTTTTTCTATCATTTCACTTCATTCCTTTAAAAAAAAAGTCAGATGTTACACAAACTTTAATATTAATCTAGCTTTGGCAGAGATGTGGTGGTTTTGTGGATTCGAGCATTTAGCTTTATAGCTCCAGAGAACGATATTTCTTCTTTCTCTCCATAATGAGATAACCTGCTCCTACCCATTACCAGGGCACTAAATTTGAAATTCTCCGTACACCTGAGTAGGCTGCTACATATCTGGCCATCTTAATTTTACTCTTGATTTATTGAAGCTGAATTACATTCCCAACTCTTCCTGGAGCTCTGGGTGAATTTTATTGAAAAAACAGTGGGGAGAAATTTGCTATCATATATCGCTCTTGCTGGCCAGAGCTTTTCGATACACAAGGGGTTCTATCCGCTCCATGTCTTGTATGCTGGATTTATAACACCGAAGCCCAGCTCTAGGGTTACATACAGGCATATCCGAGATGAGATGGGAATTTGATTTTGTAATCATGATTACTTGTTGCTGGAGCCCACATTCCTGCAGGCTCTTCCTTTATTCTCCCTGCCGCCGCTGAATAAAACGAATTCCAACTGCTACCTTATCTAGCAAAACTCATCTTTCACTTACGAGAGAGGCCAAGAGAAGGGAGACAGGAAGTCAGGAGAATTTGAGATGTTGGCCATTTTTGCTATTATGTCTCAAGGGTTTCTTCTTCCATTATCGTGATTCCTTTAGGAATATTCTCGTCTTTTACACTTCCGTTTCTTTGTGGGGAGAGTGAAAGCGTCACATCTCTTCCAGCCCGGCGAGTTTATTTGATGGCTCATCTGTGCTGTCTGTTCCACTTCAGAGAGGCTGGGCGCCTAGGGCTAGCCAGTTGTATTGGAGATCCCGCGGACTGGGCTTGCCATCTGTGCTAAGGGTCATCTGTCCTCGCGGTCTTGCCATGGATAATTTTTGCCTTCCCGAACATCATCTGCTTGAGAAATTTGTGCCTGGCAGGCCTGTCTGTCCAAGTTAAGCTTGAAATACAGTAGCCACACAACTAACCCGACAAAGCATCGCTCTAAACAGCAAGGCCCCAGGCCTGCTTTGACCAAGACCAGAAGCTTCCAGCCATCTGATTACAAATTCCAAAGTTTCTTTGGTGCAGTCCGTGAACCAGTCTGTTCATGCAAGGTGGGTTATCCTTCCTCCACTTCCCCAGTTTTCCCCGTCTCCTGCAACCCCCCCACCCCCCCACACATACACAACACACACACAGATACGCACACACAACACACACAAAACACACAACACACACACACAGATACGCACACATACAACACACACACAACACACACACAACACAGATACACACACACCCTTATCTTAAAAACCAGTAGAAACGCTTAACCCTCTGGTTGACCTTACCACTTCCTGACTGTTTGGCATTTGACTTGAGCCCTGAGACTTAGATGAAAGAAATGTAGAGTTGACTGTCATTGTCAGAAGTTTGAGGCGTGTGTGCGTGTGACAGGCATTACATGAAAGCGGTGGTTCTCAGGCTTGAGCATGAGTGGTTATCACCTGAGGCTTCTCAAAACACAGATTGCTGGGTCCCCGTTGGAGTTTCTGATTCAAGAGGTCTGGTGTGGTGACCGCACCATGAGAACCATTATTAGAACCATTATACTACACCTGTCCGAAGCCTGGGTGACAGTCAGACACAGAGCAGCTGCACTCATCCAAAAACTCTTGCTCCTGTCTTTTTGCACAGCTAAGTCCAGTTTTCTGGAGGTGGGCCTAGCCCGGTGATGGAGCATCCTGAGTTCTGATTGGTTGGCTCTGTCCCAGGAGTTTCTCTCTGTAGCAGCTCTCGTGGTAAAGCACTGCCTGTTCTCCAAGTGATGGAGCTACACCGGAAGCAGCTCTAAGGAGTGCAAGCAGGATTCAGTCCAGGAAGGATCAGTCCAGGACTGTAAAGTCGCTGCCAATGCCAATACCCAGCGCGTTATTTCATACCACACAGCCTCTGGGCTTAGCGTGCCAGAGGCATTTCCAAAACTTCATATGATTAACACACAGTAATATTTAGTATTTTACCCCAAAAGACTGTCTAATCTTTTCCCCTCCTTTATTTTCATCAGTTTCTTCCATTTTTAATTGTTTAACCCACTTCAAAAATAGGTTAGACAAAAAAGGATAAACAGTAACGCCAATAGAAAATATCCAGAGGAAATCTCATGAAGTGGTTTTGATAAAATAAAATAAAATTAGGGACCCACTCCCGCAGCTATGCTTAACCTTGATGGGCTTATACTAAGAAATGAGTTTTAATTTTGTTCTCAAGAGGCATGTAATTAAATATACATTTTATTTTTATTTTCTAATGTTTATAAGGTTCAATAAGGAGTTAGCAAATAATTTTCCCTGAAGTCAGAAATTTACTTCTTCTAAATTACCATTGTTTCTGTGTTTTAGATGCCTTAACTCTCAAGAAGCACAATAATTGGCCAAATACCTTTGCCATTTCATGGTTTAGAAGTGTCAGATACTGAGAGTCTCTAAAAAAAGATCAAGCATAGAGCGCTGTGCAGGGGAGAACAGCTACTCTTAAAACAGGAGAAGTGCTTTGTGTATGATTCCATTTAGGTGATGTTTTTGAAATGACAACGATTTAGAAATGGAGGATACATCATAGGTTGCCAGGGGATGGCGTAGGGCAGGGAGGAAGGTAGATGTGGTTACAAAAGGGTGCCAGGGGGGCTCTTTATGGCTCTGGAGCTGTGCAATATCTTGACTGTGCTGACAGGTACATAAACCTACACATGTGATAAAATTATACAGAACATAATACACACACACAATGAGTACAGGTAAAACTAGGGAAATCTAAATAAGATTGATGAACTGTATCAATGTCAATATCTTGGTTATGATATTCACATTTACAGAATGTTACCAGCGGAGGGAAATCAGGCAAAGTGTATGACGAATCTCTGTATTATGTCTTACAACTGTATGAGAATCTACAATTATCTCAATAAAAGTTTTATTTAAATAATACAGGAAACGTCTCATCAATCCAGAGACAACTAGAGAAAACACAAGCCCTTCAGGGAGATGACAGAGTCCTTTTTGTCCTCAAAACTCTGAGATTCCCTGGGTCAAAGAGCAAGGACACAGAGCAGCCTGGACCCCAGCCCAAGGTATCTGGCGTGAGGGCTCTGCCACTGGAACTTTTCTTTCAGTTGCTCTTTGCTGTCTGAGCTGCGGTTTAAAGATTTCTCTAAAAGAGGAGAAAGAAACAGAGGTATACTCTGGACCTGACCATCCCAGAGAACAACGCAACGCAGTACTGGGCGGAACAAAACAGTCAAACAGCTGGACCGTGTATCTTCGGGCTGTAAGCAACAGAATGGCAGGAAAGTCATTGCATAGGGATGTAATATTGTCCCCTCTGGTACATGTCGCCTCCGTGAGGGGAGGAAAAGGCTGGCTCAGTGCTATATCCCAGCCCTTAGCGCTACGCTTGGCACACGGAAAGTGCTCCATCCACAGTTGTTAAACGTGTTTGAATGAGGAAATGAAAAGGCCACTTAGAGGTAGTATGGCTTCCCTCTTCCTTCTCTCCAGATCACCCTCCCCTACTTTCTCTTTATCCGCCACCTACACTTAAACACGTTCGCAGGGACCAGGTTGTGTCTGCCCCAGACCAGCTGGGCATTTAGCCTCTCTATGTCTCAGCCACCTCACCTGTCAAATGAGGAGAGTAATAATGCTTCCAGCTTCAGAGGACGGCCACGAACCCTCACTGGATCAGCGTGTGTGGAGCGCTTACATTCGCTGGCCTGTCATAAGTGCCGTGTAAGTGTTTGTTCAATTGCAGCAAGTTCTGACACTGATCCCAGAGTTAGCCCAGGCCTCATAGACTCCAGAAGGCTCCACAAGCTCTGGCGGTTCCCAGGCCACCTGAGCTTCTGTCCAGCTGTCTACAAATGTCAGGAGGTCTCACTTTAGCCTTTCAGGTTCAATAATTCACTAGAATGACTCACAGAACTCAGGAAAGTGCTGTACTTATGATTACAATTTTATTGTAAATCATACAAATCAAGACCAGCCAAATGAATAGATGCAGAGGGCGAGGTCTGGGAGGGTCCCAAACACTAAGCTTCTGCGTCCTCAGTTTGCCTCACCCTCTTGGCACATTGAAGTATGGCCACCCACCAGGAAGGTCACCCGGGCTGTCCAGAAGGTTTCTACATGGTTGACATATCATTGCCCACGTGACTGAACTCCAGCCCGCTCTCCTCACCAGAAGTCAAGCTGATGTTACATGGCTCAAAGCCTCAACCCTTTAATCACATGGTGGTCTTTCATGCATGGCCAGCCCCTATCCTGAAACCATCCCCGGACCCTAAGAGTAAGCGCTTTAGCATAACCTCCGGCCCACCAAGAATAACAAAGCCACTCCCATCACTTGGGAAATTCCAAGGATTTAGAGGTTATCTTCCAGGAGCCAGGGACAAGGATCAGCCAAGTTCTTTATTGTACAACAAAAATAAAGTTGGTTCAATTCATTGAACAGGCAGAAGGGGCAAGGAAAACATTCCAGGAAGGGGGTGTCTAAAAAGAAAGAGGCAGAAATAATGTCTGGCACAGTCATGACGCAGTGGAGAGACCACGTCCCTACTCCCCCCCCCGCAGCTGATGGAGCTCTGCTGGTTTAGAATGCACCAGCCTTGAAGTCCATAGACCAGGGCTCTGACCGAGGTTCTGCTATTTTTTTTTTTTTTTTTTTTTTTTTGCTGTATGCGGGCCTCTCACTGCTGTGGCCTCTCCCGCTGCGGAGCACAGGCTCCGGACGCGCAGGCCCAGCGGCCATGGCTCACGGGCGTAGCCGCTCCGCGGCATGTGGGATCCTCCCGGACCAGGGCACGAACCCGTGACCCCCGCATCGGCAGGCGGACTCTCAACCACTGCGCCACCAGGGAAGCCCGAGGTTCTGCTATTTGATCACTACGGTACCATCTTGTGGGAGTACATTCACAGATCATTGTAAGTCACGTGAAATCCTTTCTATAAGAGGTGGGCATAATTTACACACACACACACACACACGCACCTACCTTAGTGGATTACAACAACAAAAATTTATCATTTCTCATAGTGAAACCGCACAATTCAGATTGGGACGTGGAACCCACTGTCTTTTCATTGAGATCACACACCTGGTCTCAGGACTTAATGAAGCTCAGGTTCTTTATGTCTCAGCATAGAAAGAATTTAGTGAGAGACAAAGGGATAGGTAAGAAATGAATTTATTTAGGGAGGTACATACTCCATAGACGGAACGCGGGCTGTCTCAAAAGGCTGGAGTGGCCCTGGGAGAAACACGTTTCACACACAGACCGTGTGGGCCATCTCAGAAGGCAAGAGGTCCCAGAATATGGGGTGGTTAGTTTTTATGGGCCGGGTAATTTCATAGGCTAACGAGTGGGAGAATTATTCCAACTATTTTGGGGAAGGGGCGTGGATTTCCAGGACTTGGGCCACCGCCCACCTTTTGGCCTTTTATCATCAGCCTCAGAACTGTCATGGCGCTGGTGGGTGTGTCATTTAGCTGATGTATTACAATGAGCGTATAATGAGGCTCCAGGTCCACCGGAAGTCGAATCTTGCGCCATCTTTGACCTAATGGTTTCTAGCCAGTTTTTGTCATATCCTCAATGGCTATGTCATTCTTTTAGAGGTTGTGCCCTGCCCCCTTCCCTCCTGTTTCCATAACACTGTGGGTTGATTAGGCAGTTTTCTGACTTCATGTTGTGGCATCCACTCCATTGCAGTTCATGGGCCTGCATTCAGCTGAGTGATGGCTTGGCTGAAAGATCCAAGAAGGCCTCCCTCACACTTGGCTGCTAGGGGGCTTCCGTTCTCACCTATAAAGCCTCTCTCTACAGGGGATGTCTCATCTTCCCGTGCTTCTCCACAGCATGGCCTCTCCCCAGCAGGACAGCCTAGATAGACTCCCTGACAAGAGCAAAAGCAGAAACTGCCAGGTGACTTAAGGCCCACCATGTTCTACCCATCAAAGCAAGTCACAAGGTCAGTTCATACTCCAGGGGAGGGGAGACAAACTCCATCTCTTGATGGGTGGGAAGGGAGGAAACATCGCAGCCATCTTAGAGACTCTCCCACATTCTCTGATCCTTGGCTTCTATATCTGAAAATGGGTATTTTAATATTTATCCCAACTAGGTTAATGAGAAGATGGTATGTTACGTGTGATGACATTTTATAAATTGTAAAGCGCAAAACACGTGCAAGACATTATAGTGGTGGCAAATAAAGGTGGATTTTGGGAGAAAGCAGATTATACAGGGCTTGAAAAGGAGATAGAAGAGGTTATTGAAATAGTATTTATTGAGCATTTGCTGTGCCAAGCACTGTTCTAAGTACTTTACAAGTATTATCTTCTTCAATCATCACAACTTTATAATATGGATATCTTATTGCTATTCTGTAGAAAAGGAACATCAGGCAAGTGGCACAGTCAGAATTTGAACCCAGTTCTGTCTGATTCCAAAGTCTTAACTACTACACCTGGAATTCTTTTTTTGTTTGTTTGTTTGCCGTACGCGGGCCTCTCACTGTTGTGGCCTCTCCCGTTGCGGAGCACAGGCTCCGGACGCGCAGGCTCAGCGGCCATGGCTCACGGGCCCAGCCGCTCCGCGGCACGTGTGATCTTCCCGGACCGGGGCACGAATCCACGTCCCCTGCATCGGCAGGCGGACACTCAACCACTGCGCCACCAGGGAAGCCCTGGAATTCTTATATCATAATCAACTGGCAATTGGGTATGGGGAGGTAGCAGCTACCCCAGAACTACTGAAACAGAATCTGGGGAGGTAGAACCCAGAATCTGCAATTTTAGCAGCCATGTTAATGTGGGAGAAGTATCAATCTCACTGTACTAGAGGGAGCCTGAAGCCAAATCTGGCTTCTGTATCCCGACACCAAATTAAATCTTGGAGACAGAGTTTTGGGTGAAGTAGAAGAGAATAGCTTTATTGCTTTGCCAGGCAAAGGAGGCCACAGCAGACTCCTGCTCTCAGAACTGTGTGTCCCAATCTAGAAGGGGTAGTGAGAAATTTTATAGTAATGATTCAAAGAGGGCGTGATCAACTCGTGGACATTCTTCTGACTGGTTGGTGGGGAAGTAAGTGGGAGTCAGTATGGTCAACCTTCTGGTTCTAAATGGTCTGGGGTCAACGTGCTTATTACAGTTAATTTCTCCCTCCTGGTAGGGGTTTCAGTATCTGCAAAGATATTGTTATGTATCCCTGCCCCTAAGGCTGCACTATTTTTTTTTTTTTTTTTTTTTTTTGGCCACACTGCGTGGCTTGCGGGGATCTCAGTTCCCAGACTAGGGGAACCTGGGATTGAAACCCAGGCCACTGCAGTGAAAGCACTGAGTCCCATCCACTGGACCATTAAGGAACTTCTGACACTACTGTTTCTTTTCACTGTTCCTCCCTTGTCTCTGCATCCCCTCCCTTCCCTAATTAGCAACTGTTTGAACCTGCTAGTTAGAACTCTGGGAAGGTCATGGAGGCTGAATGAAGCCTATTTTCTGTAATCGAGAAATGAGGGACACAGAATTTTGTGTCCAGGAGCCCCACAGTGTCCTGCTCAGTATCAAGTCTTCCCAGGTTTTTCAGTAGTTCAAAGAAACTAAGAAGACAAGCTTAGAGAAGATTTAGTCTGGCAGATGCAGAAGAAAACTTAAATACAAAAAGTGCCTAGAAGTGGGGAGGATAATGAGTGGCTTTAAAAATAATTACGTTTTCTAGAGGTTAATGCCAAAGCGAGGGAAATAAAAGGTTAGAAGCCGGACCCAGTAACATGCAATTAACCAAGTTCACATTCTATTTATGAATTCATCTATTTTATGCCTCTTTGTTATTCCTGTGCTAGAAAACCCCAAGTTCCATCTTCACTGCACCCCATCAGACTTACACAACATTTCAGGTCTGAAGATAAAGTATACCTCCTCTGGGAAGTCGTTCCTGGCCACCTCCTGCCCCCAGGTGTCCCACACATGTGCTGCACTTTCCTCCATCCTATCATATACAAGGCGCTAGACTGTAAATGTTGGTGACTGAGAGACCCTTGAGGGTAAGGACAGTGCAGGAAGAGAGGAGGGAGAAGGAAGAGATTAAGAGATGATTCTTAGAAAGAACCGCTGGGTGAACACAGGAGATGAAGGAGTCACTGCAAAGTTGCACCGTCTGTCGTTTGAACAGGCACAAATATTAACGCAAGTTCATGTGCCCGACGCACAGCGAGGCCAAACAAACTGAAACGTCGGCGTTTGGAGCAGAGAAACGTTTACTTGCAAGGCCGTGCAAGGAGACAAGGCGGCCCATGTCCTAAAAAGCCTCCTGCTCTCTGAAGGGTTTCGGCAAAGCATTTTTAAAGGCCAACTGCAAGGTCAGGGGAGGGGTCTGCAGGATACGCGATCAGATCGTGCACAATACTCTGATTGGCTGATGATGAAGGAACAGGGTGGTGTCACAGGGGTTAACTTTATCAGTCCTTAGGCTCTGGGAGGCCTGGGGCTACATGCTCTGAGTCATCAAGTAGTTAACATCTTCCATTTGGTGGGGGTGGGTTCACATCTGCGAAACACCTCAGGAAAATTGCATCAATTACTATTATCTAGGTACTTCAGAGAGGAGCTAAAGCAGAGGCTATGGGGGAAGGCCTGTGCCAGGAAGGGAATGGCAACTTGTTGAGAATACAAGATCAACTCTAAGGAGTTTACCAAACAGCAGCACTAGATACAAATCTGTCAGCACCAGGTTTGTCTCTTCAGGGCTACGAATCAAAGCAGCCTAGCAAATTATGGTCCCTTCCATAATTACATGCATTTATTTTATCTTAGCCCCTATAACAACTGGTTGAGATTCTGTAAATACAAATGCCAAGAACAGACGTTTTTGCTCTTTACATGGGCATGAATGAGTCTGAGAAGTGATTTGGGCAAATTACTTAATCCTGTTTCTTCTTTTGTTAGAAAGAAATGACAAAACTGTGTCCCGCAGTTGCCATGATGAGCAAATGTGGCAAGGCACACACGTCAACAACCTCCATTAAATACTGGTGGCAGGTAAAAATATAGATAATGTATTTACACCACTATTATTCATATTCATCTATGACTAGATCCCCTCTCCGCCAACCTCTCTAAACCACGATAAATTCCAGCAGGTTTGGGGAGGAATAACTTTAGCTCTAACTTTCAGACACCTTCCTATTCCGGCAGCATCTGCCCTAACCCAGCATGGCGGCACCGGCTTCTTCAGGCTCACGTCCCTGGCCACACCACAGTGGCTTTATAGGAACCGCCCCCTGGGTAGACTCAGCTTCCCCGATGCCCTTTGATGACGCCAAAAACCCGCGCGGGGAAAGCGGGCCGCGTAGGTTTGCGCAGGCGCAGCGCGGCCGCGGGTGGGCGGAGCTGGCCGGGATGAACGGCGGAGGGTCGGAGACCCCCTTGGTTTGTGAGGCCGCCCCGGGCGGCGGCGGCGGCGGCGGCAAGAAGAAGGACTCGGGGACCGCGGGCTCGCCAGCCCACCTCATTATCAAGGGTACGGAGTAGTAGGGCTCTTGGCCCGGTGGTCCCAGCGCAGCCCCACCTCCCAGGCGACGTCCTCTGACCCGGGGCCGAGCCCCAGGTCGAACCCTGGCTCCCGAGCGGCCTAGCGTTTGCGGTGGGTGGGTCGGTGGTTGGGTGGGTCGGTGGGGGAGGGGTCCTTGCGTATTGGCGCCTGTTTCCGCACGGCAGGTGCCTCCCAGTAACAGCAAACCGCCCCAGCCCCTCCTGCTTCCTCGTAGAAGCCGCAGCCCGGCTGTCGGGCTGCCCTCTCCCCTCCCCCAGCCCGGGACCCTGCGTGGAGCTGCCGTGGACGCGGGCTCGCGACCCACGTGTGATGCCCTGAGCTTGGGAGTCGGGAAGAGCCCGCGCACCCAGGCAGGCCGCCTAGGAGGTGTGTGCCTAGGTCGTTCGCTCTGACCCTGTCTGCTCCTGGTCGTGCAAGGTGGAAACGGGAGAACATGAAAGCATCTTAAAACACGAGAGGCCCCCAACACGTGTACCGATGTCCACTCGTCCCGTCTGGTTTGAGCTGGGAGAAGGTTACAACCTAGCTGTAGCCCGGATTCTCACAGAACCTGAATTGGTTTGATTCTCCAAGCTCTCAACAACTGTTGCCTGCGGGAAGATCTTTGCCAGTTAAATACCGCACCGCCTTATCTCCGTCCTCTCTTAACTTCTCGTTTCTGCCGGCAGCCCTACCGTCTTGCAGTGTTGACGCCCTTGTAGGATTCCGGCGCCCTTCAGCGCTGCCCAGGGAATGGCATCCTCGTGTTCATGCCTATTGTATTTTAACCGTATCTGTCAGGTTTGTGTAGAATTCAGTGTGTCTCAAACCTAGTTAGTAGTGTGGGCGTAGTGCATGGGTGTTAGGCCTTAATTATAATTGTTTACATGTGCAATCTTAGTGAACTATTACTTAAATTTTTTTAAAATTAAGGTAAAATACATGGAATATAAAGTTTCCCTTAATCATTTTAGCGTACAATTCAGTGGCATTGGTACGTTTCACGTTGTTGTGAAACCGTCACCACCATCCAGCTCCATAACTATTTCATCTTCCCAAACTGAAGCTGTGTACCCATTGAACACGGACTCCTCAGTCTCCCCTTTCCCCCGCCCCTGGCAGCCACCATTTTACTTTCTGTTTCTGAATGTGGCTACTTTAGGTACTTCATATAAGTAAAATCGTGCATGTGTCGGAATTTCCTTCCTTTTTAAAGCTGAATATGATTCAAATACTTCATTGTATACACACACACACCCAACATTTGGGGTGTCCATTCACCCATGGATGGACACTTGGATTGCTTCCCATTTTTGGCCCTTGTGAGCATGGATGTACAAATATCAAGTTCTTGCTTTCAATTGTTTTGGATATATACCCGCAGCTGGATTGCTGGATCAAATGATAAATCTATTTGTAACTTTGTGAGCAGCCACTATACTGTTTTCCATAGTGGCTGAACCGTTTTACATTCTCACCAACAGTTCACAAGTGTTCCCATTTCTCCACAGCCTAAACAATACTTGTGATTTTCTGTTTCTTTGATAGTGGCCATTCTAATGGGTGTGAGGTAGTATCTTGTAGATTTGTTTTTGTTTTGTTTTTAAATATGTATTTATTTATTTTGGCTGCGCCAGGTCTTAATTGCGGCACATGGCATCTAGTTCCCTGACCAGGGATCGAACCTGGGCCCCCTGACTTGGGAGCTCGGTGTCTTACCCACTGGACCACCAAGGAAGTCCCAGGATCTTGTAGTTTTGATATGCATTTCCCTAAGGTTAATGATGATGAACATCTTTTTATGTGCCTACTCGACATTTGTAAATCCTATTTGGAGAAATGTCTATTCAAGTCCTTTGCCCATTTTTTTAATCAGGTAGTGTATTTTGTTGCTGTTGAATTGTAGGAGATCTTTTTCTATTCTGGATATTAGCCACTTTACAGCCATGATTTGCATATATTTTCTCCCATTCCATGGGTTGCCTTTTCACTCTGTTAATTGTGTCCTTTGATGCACAGAAGTTTGTGATTTTGATGTAGTACTTTTTTTTTTAATTGAAGTACAGTTGATTTACAATATATTAGTTTCAGATGTACTTTCTTTAAAAGAAGGTAATTCAAAGGAAGTTTTTCAGGTTAATTCAAAATTGAGTTATGATTGAAAATATGTCTAGAACCTCCTTGGGTTTTTTTGTGGAACCATTTATTTTCATTATGAAAATCTGTTTTTAGTTCATCTTACTTGAAAACTATCGATTGTGAAAATATACGTGTCGAGTTTTATTGCCAGGGTCTAGTGAAAGGGAAATATATAAATAAATGATTTCAATACTTAGGCCCCAGGTCTTTGAGGTTTTCTGGGCTGTGGTTGGCTGTTAGGAGACAGGGGGAGCTTCCTGGGGCATGGAGTGTCTGACCTGAGTCTTGAAGAATAAAGGGTTAGTAGTTGAGAAAAGAGGACAAGGATATTTTGGACTTAGTTTGGAACAGCATGATCAAAGGCGTGGAGGCCTGAGTCAACATGGCATGTTCGGGAAACTACATGTGGGAATCAGATCGAAGAAGAATTCTTGCGTTCTTGAGGAGATTGGACTTCTCGTTGAATGTTCCATATTGTTCTGGAGCAACGATAAGTACAAGAGTCATGTGGTTAGATCTGTGTTTTAAATAGAGCACTCAGGCAGGTACAGTGGGTCCTCATCTTGCAGGATGCCCATTTGTGAACTTGCCTACTTTATAAAGTGAATTTGTAATTGCAGAATCAGAGAATACAAAGGACCTACTGTCCTGCAGATAAGCAGAATTGACTGTTCGTGGAGTGGGTTGAAGAGGGGTGTGACTCACTGTTGAAATAGTCCAAGACAGGCAAGGATGGAACAGAAGGGATGGATTTGAGAAGCAGTGAGGTGACAATGGTGACGATGTGGGTGTTACCAGAAAAATTTACTCTGCAGTAAATTGTTCCTTATGATGGGCAAAGAGATCCACATACTACATTAAAGGTCTGCAAATTCAGGGCCAGAACTTTATTAGATAATGAGAGATCTGCAGTTTACTGTGTCTTTTCTTTTCTTGTCTCATAGTCTGCTGAAGTGCTTATTTCTATCTTTTGTGTGAAAAGATTGTCTAACTTCCACATTAGAGTATGAACTTTGGAGAACAAAGGATTATTATATCTTTTGTCTTATTAACAAACAACAAAAGTGCTTTGCCTGTAGCAGGGCTAGGATTGAGTTTATGTGGAAATATGTGGCTTACCTTTACATTATTAAACTGAGAATTTGTTTGTAATCCTTGGGATATGCCTGCAACTACGAATTATTATAATGTGTTTGTTTTGTTGTTATAATGTTATTACAAAACCAGCCTAATTTCTGTGGTTGTGTGTGTTTCAGAATCTTTTCTTCCCCCTAACCTTCACATCTTAAGCTTTGGAGCGCAGTCAGCGTTTCAGAAGTGATCATTATCCACTTCTGAACAGTACTGAATTCTCCAAAGACTAAGTAAATCCCCGTTACATCAGGCCACAGACGCAGATATCCCCAAATCAGTGTAATAGCTTCTCAGTCATATAGAAAAATGTATGTTAACCCTCTGTGGATGATACAAACACTTTGGTCTCCGAGATACTCACTGGAGTAGAGAGGAAATTTCAGGACAATATGGTAAGTGGTATGAGAGCAGAATATACCCCGGGATGACTCACCAAAAACAGTTAAAATTCAGAACTTTTTTTCCTTAATTATGACTTATAGAGACTTACAATGAACACTCACCACCCATCTTAATAAACACACATGAAGAGCCCCATCGTGCCCTTTGCTCTCATTGCACGGCCCTCCTCTAAGGTAACCGCTGTCTTGAATTTGGTGTTTATCATTCTCGTGCATTTCTTTATAGATTTATGGCTTCTGTATATGTCCCAGCAGGAAGTGATTTTGCATATTTTGAAAGTTTATATCAATGGCTTTATCCTTCTGAAAGTTGCTTTTTTGCTTAACATTTTATTTGTGGGATTTATCCTTGTTAATAAATGTCACCCCACTGTATTCATTTTCACTCACTGATTTGTAATATCCATCCTATGGGTATGTTAGGTCATTCCCCCTTTTTTTTTCTTTTGACATATTCATGCTGTAGTAAACATTATGCATTTCTCTTTCCTTTGTTTAAGAGTTTTTCTAGGGCACATACTTAGGCGTGAAATTGCTAGGTATACGTCTTCAACTTTATTAGATATTGCCAAATTGCTCTCGAAAGTACTTTACCAATTTACTGACTGGATAATCCATAGTCTGAACTGGATTTTAACCTTCATACGTTTATGGGGAACAGGAAGAGTAAAACAAGGTAGAGATCGTGCCACTTAGCGTGGATTGACCTTGAATTTCATTTTGTCTTTACAGATCTTGGAGAAATTCATTCAAGGCTGTTAGATCACAGACCAGTTATCCAAGGTGAAACCCGTTATTTTGTGAAAGAATTTGAAGTGAGTATTTGAAACCTATTTTGTAAAAAGACTGCCCTAATTGTTAGTGTGTTAATATACGGAAGGGAAATTCCCTAGTTTTAAAATCTATGGTTTCTGTTCATGTGTTCATAAAATATACAAAGTATTCAGAGGCCTTGACATGAACGAAGGGAGCTCGAGAGCGGGCAGCGGGCGCCTCGGGCTCCAGTCCTGGGCCTGCCCTCGGATATTGACTGACTGTTGAGCTCAGGTCTTCATGTATAAAATGAGATATAATGAAAAAAATGATTTAACAGATGAATGGGTCAGTTTTGCAGACCCATTTTCTATGTATTTTTTTCTCATTTGGGGCAGCAGCATCTACCCAAAGCACTCAAGTTAAAACATGCGAATTGCCCTTGGCTGTTCCATCCCCTTTAGGTTGCATTCAAAGATCAGGCCTTCCAAATGTGACCTAATAAATCTCTGTCCTTTCTGATTGGTATGTCTGCTTTGTCACCCGGTCAAATCCAGTCTTCACCCTGCTGCCAGAGCGCTCTAACATGAACTTTTTGCAAACCTTTGATATCATTTTCTGTCTACAGGACAAAGCCCGGCAGCCTTCTGTGACCTGGCTCCTATCTTTCCGGCCTTACCGTCTCCCACCCCACCTTGTGTGCTATGTCCCAACAGTCCGGATGCACTCGCCTGCCATCCTGTTTCGTTTCACTGTGATTTTGCACATGTATAATTGGTTCACTGTGCATTGAATAGTAACATCCCCAGCTGCTGTTGGGTAGATGGTAAATGATGTTACACAGGCAGTTTTGTGATTTTTGTGGAAGTTGGGGTTTGGTTTTTTTTTTTTTTTGGCCTTGCAGCTTGCAGGATCTTAGTTCCCCGACCAGTGATTGAACCCCCTGGCAGTGAGATCACCAAGGCCTAACCATTGGACCGCCAGAGAATTCCTGGGGTTTTATTTTCAAATGAGACTCCAACCAAGCAGGAAGTCCAAACCTGCTAAAAGGAGAGAGCCTTTCCATAAACCCTTTAAAAGTACAGAAAGCCTGTGGTACAGAGCACTCAAAACAGAGACAGAGCTGCAGCATTAGACACCATTTCTGGGTTCAAGAGACTCAAAGTCTGCATAATATCTGTTTCACGGGGTTATTGTGAAGATTAAGGGTGTGTGTATCGTGGAATATTTTCTGGTACCTAGGAATAACTTGGTTATCTTTGTCACCATGCCTGTTGCTGTTGTAGGGTAAGAATGATTATCCCCCACACAGAAAATTCACCGTAGACTATTCCTTCACCATATGCTGTGTAAAGATTATTAACAGTTCAGTTAGTGAGAATAAAGTAGTGGGAACGAAGTCTGGGCACAGCCTGGTGGGTACTCTGCTCACGGCCTTACAAGGTGAAAATCAAGGAGCTGCCCGGGCTCCACTCTGATTTGGTGCTCCGGGTCCTCTTTCTGACTCACAGGACTCCGGCGGGACTCAGCTCCTTGCCCAGGTAGCCGAAGTTCCCGTTTCCTTGCGTGCTGTCGGCCGGGGCCGCTCTCAGCTCCTAGAGGCCACCCACATTCCCTGCCACGTGGCCCCTTCCTTCTTCAGAGACATACGTGGAGTCTCCCTTTCATGCTTTAAACCTCTCACCGAGAAGAGTCCCATCCCTGTTAAGGACTCACCTGATGGAGTCAGGCCCACCAGGGATAATCTCCGTTTCTTAAAGTCAGCTGATTTGGGGCTTTAAGTAGACCTTCACAATAGCTATACAGCAGCACCTCAGTTAGGGTTTGACTGAATAACTGAGAGGTGTGTATATCCTAGGGGTGGTGCTCTCAGGGACCATCTTGAATTCTGCCTTCCATGAGCTCTTATTACTGCCTGTATTTTCCTTACTCTTTGCTTGGTTATTGCCCGTTGTCCTTCCTAGAATATAGACACTTACCTTTCTTATGCTCTGTTGTGTTCAAAGTGCCTGAAAGAATGTCTTGTGCATTGTAGGTACTTAATATGATTCAAAAGCACAATTAACAGAGCTTGGCCTAAAATTTGGCTTTTCCAACATCCTTTCATAAGTCATCTTTTTTTTTTTTTTTTTTTTTTTTGCCAGTCTGGTTAATTTGAAATGCTAAAAGCTTTTATTTTTAAAAAGTTTGTAAATGTATCTCTAAAGGCCTACTTTATATTAAAAGAAGCATAGAATTTTGGAATTAAGATGGATTCTGTAATCCAACCCCCCCCCCTCAGCTTCACTGAGCCCAGAGATGGAAAGAAATGTGTGGAAGGTCACACAGCTGATTAGTGGCTGAGCACTCGTTAGATAATGTAGGTGGTTCCTGTGAAAGGGCTGTACAGGCAAGACTGAGTCTTGAATGGATGATGGAAGAAGTGTTATTACATTTACGCTGTGGAATATGTTATATTGAAGAGCTCACTCCCTTTGAAGCCAACACCTCTGTTAACTGGGACCGAGAGAAGACTGGCGTGTGCCTGAGAGGAGAGCAGTTACCTGGGTTCTGCGTTGTTCAGCCCTCCAAGGTCTCTTTGGAGACAGAGCTGTGCTGAAGCGTAAAAGAACATGGGCCTTGGAGCTGGACGTGTGACATATCTGGGCTCAAATCCTGGTATCCCTCTTCCTAGGTGTGATTATTTGCTTTATTAAGGCCGAGTTTCCTCTTTTTTAAAACGGGAACAATAATACATACTGCAGAGTTTTTGTGAGGATTAAGTAATGTATCATTTTTTTAAATCCCTGGTATGTCGATGTCAGGCAGTTGTTGGTAACTTATTATTAAGAGAAAGATGGGAGCAAGTAAAATCAAAATTGTATTAATTCAGAATTTGGAATACTTTGAATGAGTTTTGGTTCAGTTTTTAATGTCTTTAGGGAAAACAGTGATTTGCTAAGCAAATGGCATAGACATCTCTGGAAAATGTTTACTAAAGAATAAAATTTTCACACTGTGTATGACAGTAAGCTTATTATAGAAAGTGAAACAAAATGTCTTCAGCACTTATTTTGTGTGAGACCTCATGTCAGGAACCAGTGCTGTATCCCTGAGTAAGACAGACGGGCCCAGCCTTTATGCAGCAGGGCAGGCTCACGTTGTCACTGAAGAATGGTCTCTGAAGGGCTCAAAAATATTTCATCAGCTGCGTTTGCGCTCTCTCCAGCTAATTGCTCACATGACTCCTCTTGAAAAGTACTTGATGCCGTCCTTTCAGGCAGTCACCTCCCCCGTCTGTCTTTTTTAGTGTGTCCTGGAAGCTTTGCTGTACGTCAGGCTTGGCTACCTTTTCTGTCTGTTACACACTAACTTTTCCCCTCAGATTACGAGAGAAAAGCTGAAAGCATTTTAGAGATTTAGATTTGAATAGATATGTGCATTACTTACCGTTCTTTTCCATCTTGGCCCAAATAAAAACATCCTCTGTTTAATAAAACTGGTCTTTCCCCAGCGTCGCACAGCTGGACCGGAGGAACAGGGAGGCAGAGCTGCCAGGGCTTCCTACAAGTTCCGTCCTTTTTAAACAAATTGAAGTACACTTGATTTACAGTGTTTCAGGTGTGCAGCAGAGTGATTCAGTTATACATACATATATATATATATATATATATATATATATACCCGCACACCTATACATATATATGTATGTTCTTTTTTAGATTCTTCTCCATTACAGGTCATTACATGATATTGTACATGGCTCCATGTGCCACACAGTAGGTCCTTAAGTTTTGTCTTCTCTAGGTCATTTAAATGTGGTTCACTTGAAGAAAAACTGGCTAGCATTTAAAAGGAAACTCGTTCATAGTTTATATATTTTTAAAAGTTAACGCACGCGACAACGATAATCTTTTTCTGTATAAAATTTTCTTTCTAAAAGTGGGGAATAAGTGCCACACGGTGGCAGCATTACCTAAATTATCGACGTTCTCTTATAATATTTTAAGCTCTCTTTTTGTGTTTGTTAGGATTTCAGGATAGTTGACTGTCTTGCTCCCAACTGCACACAGCTCTTTTATTCCCCCCGATTCCAGTAAAGACTATGAACAGAGATCCTGGCAGGGCCTCTCCAGCGAGCCTGTCTGGTTGTGTCAGCGGGTAAAGGCATGATCTTCTGCACTGTTATCTTTCCAGCTGCAGAGGCGCTGGGGCCTCTCGTGTGGGACAGAGGGGAGGCCGTGCAGGTCAGCGTTTATGAAGTGCTTAGGGGCTGTGCAGTCCTGCACGAACTCATCTTTAGCAAACTTCGGTCTCTGACTGCTTTATCGACTGGTTCCCGAATACCTTGGTGTATCATAAGGAAGGTGTTTGGTCACTGGTGACAGACACCTGAGGAGAGTGGCTTTCCAAAGTGCTTGCTCTTCTCTCACAGCAGCCAGAGCCAGAGCCCGGGGCTCGTGTGGCAGCCCCAGGCTGTCAGCTCTTCCTCCAGCTTCTGCTGCTTCCTCCCTGCCGGGCTGCGCTCACCCCAGGCTCATGTTCACAGGGTGGCTGTGGGAGCCCAGCCGTGGCGCGTGCATTTCATGCAGCAGAAAGGACGGCAGGTGGGCGACGGCTAGCTGTGTCTGTCACGTGCAGGTTTACCACCAAGTGGTATCTGGGTGTGGAGAGGAGGAGAGGAGGGGGATGGATCCAGAGCTGCCTGTCGCACCAGATACGCAAAAATAGTTACGAAACCGTCTCTACCTTCAGGAATTTACAGTCTGCGGAGAGCAGATTGTAATGGTGAAATTATAGTGATAAAATAAGCACAAAGTGATTGAAATCTCAGAAGAGGAGATAACTCCCAACTGAGCTGGGAGGGAAATCTTCAGAAGGGCGGGGGGCTGATACTTGAACTAAGAAAGAAAAATAGATGTTAGAGAAATAGGGAAAAAATGGAAGAAATGATTAAAATTGAGGCCAAAAAAATTGTTAAAATAAGTACAGTAGTTACAGGAGGTGTGAGGGTTCTTATTGCTGCGTCTGAATGTGAGTTGTACTGATAAAAAGATAAAGTCCCTTAAAAGGCAGGGCAGACAAGAATTTCATTTGACATCTGATCTCATTTTTGTTAGGTTGTAAGAGTAGCTGTCAGAGTATTAAAAATCAGGAAAAAGTCGATCCCATGTGGCATGTAATAGATTCACGTATGTATGATAACGGTTTTAAAACTTGTGAGAAAAAAAAAACTTGTGGGACTGACCATTTTGTGATGGAAAGAAAATTTTACATATTACATCGGTCTCTCATTTCCTCTCCAATACGATCATGTCACATCTTTAATGTAACTGTTACAGTGACTGCACTAACGTTACGAACAGTTGCTAACATTTTGAAGCGTTTAGTGCCAGGCAGTGTCTTGAAGCAACATTACCTGAGCACTTGTTACTAATTTCAACTTGAGAAGAGTTAAGTGCACATGTAGTTTTGTGGGTGTTATTCATCGGAAACCAAGCTTCGTTGGTGCCGTGCTTTGCTCGGAGAATTTTCACCCCAGAAGTAATATTCATATAACAAATAAACAGATGTTGGTTTATAGTCTTCCTTTGTAGTAGCTGTCAACCGTACACCTCAGCCAAAAATATCAGCGTAAAAACAAGCACATACCGATGGGCCTCTTTGTTGTTTAAATTAATTATTGTCATTAATGGGCTGTTAGAGAGGTGACGGTACAAATTCACTTACTATAACGTGAAATTTAAGGCTCAACGATGGCTATAAGGGAGACGGCCTAACCAGGTCACATGCGGTGGCTCTGTCTTCTGCCCATGTCGATAAAGCCTATCAGAAAACGGAAGGAGAGGGGAGGCCATGTGAAAAGGAGACTGTCCTCACTTGTTGCCTTATCAGTATTAACTGGGAAGGAAAGGATGCTATTGCAGATTAGATTCTGAGGGAGAGGGAAAGGCTAGAGACAGAAGAGGTGACCACCTAATACTAATCTTGCTTAGAGTAGGGAACCAACAGACAGCAGCCAGAGTGGAGACCAGGGCATTGTAAGAAGTATTAGTGTAAACATAACCATGAGAACAAAAACTCCAACTTTTGAAAATACTGAAAGAGGGCTTCCCTGGTGGCGCAGTGGTCAAGAGTCCGCCTGCCGATGCGGAGGACGCGGGTTCGTGCCCCGGTCCAGGAAGATCCTACATGCCACAGAGCGGCTGGGCCCGTGAGCCATGGCCGCTGGGCCTGTGTGTCCGGAGCTTGTGCTCCGCAACGGGAGAGGCCACAACAGTGAGAGGCCTGCGTAACACACACACACACACACACACACACACACACACACACACACACACACACACACACAATTACTGAAAGAGATACCCAAAAGACAAAACAAATAGACCGCATGACCACATAGAGAAAGATTATATATGTTGTGGGTGTGTGTGTGTTAATCAGCGTGACTCAAAGTGAAATAAGAAAAGTCTGTATATCGTTTCTGTTTAAGAAGGAATTGAAATATATATATATATTTATACATATATATATATTTATACATATGTGTATGTACACACACATGTATGTTTATATACGCGTCTGTGTATACATGCACATACATATGTATATATGTGCATGTATATCCTCATAGTTAAGATGATAGCAGTATAAAAATATAAAAATAATTAGAGTGATAGAGGAAATAGGGTACAAAAAATAGTGATAGAAGCTAGACTTTTTTGAATATATATTTTTTTACATGTAGTTTGGAAGCCATGTAAATATTTTACATAATTTTAAAGAAAATTAAATTTTAAGGAGCAATCCCTAAAAATCAAGTAACATGTAAAAAAGCAAACCCATTTTTCTAGATGGTGGCATTGCCACACAGATAAATTCTTCCAGGTAACTTTAAAACACAGTAATTTGTGTACATTTCTAGTGGAATACCCTTCAGAACAGAAAGTTAAACCTGAAATTATTTTCAGTAGTCATTTTGTTAATTCTGGCACTAGTATTTCATTGACTTGGTGATAAAGCAAATGAGTAACTCTGTTGGTATTTTGAGAATTGAAAAAGAAACATAAAGACAGGAGGATAATTAAAAATTCTGGGGCTTCCCTGGTGGTGCAGTGGTTGAGAGTCCGCCTGCCGATGCAGGGGACACAGGTTCGTGCCCCGGTCTGGGAAGATCCCACGTGCCGCGGAGCAGCTGGGCCCGTGAGCCATGGCCGCTGAGCGTGCGCGCCCGGAGCCTGTGCTCCGCGACGGGAGAGGCCACAGCAGTGAGAGGCCCGCGTACCGCAAAAAAAAAAAAAAAAAAAAAATTCTGTAGTCCCGAATTTAAGGGTTTTTTAAAAAAATAAATTATTTATTTATTTTTGGCTGTGTCGGGTCTTTGTTGCGGGGCGCAGGCTTTCTCTTGTCGTGGCGAGCGGGGGGGCTTCTCTTCGTTGCGGTGCGCGGGCTCTAGGTGTGCGCTCTCAGTAGTTGTGGCTCGCGGGCTCTAGAGAGCAGGCTCAGTAGTTGTGGCGCACGGGCTTAGTTCTCCGCGGCATGTGGGATCTTGCCGGACCAGGGCTCGAACCCGTGTCCCCTGCATTGGCTGGCAGATTCTTAACCACGGAGCCACCAAGGAAGTCCCCTGAATTTAAGTTTGATTATGAATGTCAACTTAAGATGTTTCGTTTCTTTTCACAAAAATACCTGTGTCCTAGCCTTGTCCACTCAAAGGGCTAGAAATGATGACTGACCCTTAGTGCTCAGTCTCTAAATACCAGTGGTGTTTAGAGACCTGCTGATTCCAAGTCTGGGTCAGGAAATGGACAAGAAGAGCCTGGAGCATCAGGTCGAACTAGAAAGCCGAGAAGCTACTAAGGAGCACTGGGGTTTGGACTGAAGCATTCCAGAGCCAAGATAAATAGGCTCTCCCTGGAAATAGGGTAATTTCAGCATCAGTGAGGACAGATAACTGCAATGGGTTAAAAACTTCAGATATTCCTATGAGTCACACGAGTGCGTGGAAACATACCAAAAAACACCTTTAGCGAAATTTAGGGAACCAAACCATTATTTTTGAAACTAGTGAATAAAGAGAAATAATCAAATTATTCTGCCTTTCATATGAGCATATCTCAGAGTAACCAGATAGTTGCCGAGGGGAAATTTCTCATTATGGAAGTATCCCTGCTGATAAATGAAGACGGAATGTTACCAGCATCCTGTTGAAAGTGCACAGCCCACCTCTGAAATGTTCCCCTTTTTTTTGAATTTTATTTTATTCTTATACAGCAGGTTCTTATTAGCTATCTGTTTTATACATATTAATGTATATATGTCAATCCCAATCTCCAAATTCATCACACCACCACACATTTCCCCCCCCACTTTCCCCCCTTGGTGTCCATACGTTTGTTCTCTACATCTGTGTCTCAGTTTCTCCCTTGCAAACTGGTTCATCTGTACCATTTTTCTACATTCCACATATAAGCGTTAATAAACAATATTTGTTTTTTCTCTTTCTGACTTCACTCTGTATGACAGACTATATAGGTCCATCCACGTCTCTACAAATGACCCAGTTTCGTTCCTTTTTATGGCTGAGTAATATTCCACTGTATATATGTACCACATCTTCTTTATCCATTCGTCTGTCACTGGGCATTTAGGTTGCATCCATGACCTGGCTATTGTAAATAGTGCTGCAGTGAACATTGGGGTGCATGTGTCTTTTTTTTTTTTTTTTTTTTTTTTGTGGTACACAGTCCTCTCACTGCTGTGGCCTTTCCCGTTGCAGAGCACAGGTTCCGGACGCACAGGCTCAGCGGCCATGGTTCATGGGCCCAGCCACTCCGTGGCACGTGGGATCTTCCCAGACCGGGTCACGAACCCGTGTCCCATGCATCGGCAGGCGGACTCTCAACCACTGCACCACCAGGGAAACCCGCATGTGTCTTTTTAATTATGGTTTTCTCAGGGTATATGCCCAGTAGTGGGATTGCTGGGTCATATGGTAGTTCTATTTTAAGTTTTTTAAGGAACCTCCCTACTCCATAGTGGCTGTATCAATTTACATTCCCACCAACAGTACAAGAGGGTTCCCTTTTCTCCACACCCTCACCAGCATTTGTTGTTTGTAGATTTTCTGATGCTGCCCATTCTAACTGGTGTGAGGTGATACCTCATTGTAGTTTTGATTTGCATTTCTCTAATAATTTGTGATGTTGAGCAGCTTTTCATGTGCTTCTTAGCCATCTGTATATCTTCTTTGGAGAAATGTCTATTTAGGTCTTCTGCCCATTTTTTTGATAGGGTTGTTTGTTTTTTTAATATTGAGCTTCATGAGCTGTTTATATATTTTGGAGATTAATCCTCTGTCCGTTGATTCGTTTGCAAATATTTTCTCCCATTCTGAGGGTTGTCTTTTCATCTTGTTTATAGTTTCCTTTGCTGTGCAAAAGCTTTTAAGTTTCAGTAGGTCCCATTTGTTTATTTTTGTTTTTATTTCCATGACTTTAAGGAAGTGGGTCAAAAAAGATCTTGCTGTGATTTATGTCAGAGTGTTCTTCCTATGTTTTCCTCTAAGAATTTTATAGTGTCTGGCCTTACATTTAGGTCTTTAATCCATTTTGAGTTTATTTTTGTGTATGGTGTTAGAGAGTGTTTAAATTTCATTTTTTTACATGTAGCTGTCCAGTTTTCCCAGCACCACTTATGGAAGAGGCTGTCTTTTCTCCATTGTATATCCTTGCCTCCTTTGTCATAGATTAGTTGACCATAGGTGCATGGGCTTGTCTCTGGGCTTTCTGTCCTGTTCATTGATCTGTATTTGTGTTTTTGTGCCAGTACCGTATTGTCTTCATTACTGTAGCATTGGAGTGTAGTTTGAAGTCGGGGAGTCTGATTCCTCCAGCTCCATTTTTTTGCCTCAAGATTGCTTTGGCTATTCGGGGTCTTTTGTGTCTCTGTACAAATTTTAAGATTTATTGTTCTAGTTCTATAAAAAATGCCTTTGGTAATTTGATAGGGATTGCATTGAATCTGTAGATTGCTTTGGGTAGTATAGTCATTTTCACAATGTTGATTCTTCCAATCCAAGAATGTGGTATATCTCTCCATCTGTTTGTGTAATCTTTGATTTCTTTCATCAGTGTCTTATAGTTTTCTGAGTACAGGTCTTTTACCTCCATAGGTAGGTTTATTCCTAGGTATTTTATTGTTTTTGTTGTAATGGTGAATGGGATTGTTACCTTAATTTCTCTTTCTGATCTTTTGTCGTTAGTGTATAGGAGTGCAAGAGATTTCTGTGCATTAATTTTGTATCCTGCAACTTTACCAAATTCATTGATTAGCTCAAGTAGTTTTCTGGTGGTATCGTGAGGATTCTCTATGTATAATATCATGTCATCTGCAGACAGTGACAGTTTTACTTCTTTTCCAACTTGTATTCTTTTTATTTATTTTTCTTCTCTGATTGTTGTGGCTAGCACTTCCAAAACTATGTTGAATAATAGTGGTGAGAGTGGACATCCTTGTCTTGTTCCTGATATTAGAGGAAACGCTTTTAGTTTTTCACCATTGAGAATGATGTTTGCTGTGGGTTTGTCCTATATGGCCTTTATTATGTTGATGTAGGTTCCCTCTGTGCCCACTTTCTGGAGAGTTTTTATCATAAATGGGTGTTGAATTTTGTCAGAAGCTTTTTCTGCATCTGTTGAGATCATCTTACGGTTTTTATTTTTCAATTTGTTAATGTGGTGTATCACATTAATTGATTTGCGTATATTGAAGAATCCTTGCATCCCTGGGATAAATCACACTTGATCATGGTGTATGATCCTTTTAATGTGTTGTCGGATTCTGTTTGCTAGTATTTTGTTGAGGATTTTTCCATCTATAGTCATCAGTGATATTGGTCTGTAATTTCCTTTTTTTTGTAGTATCTTTGTCTGGTTTTGGTATCAGGGTGATGGTGGCTTCATAGAATGAGTTTGGGAGTGTTCCTTCCTCTGCAATTTTTGGAATGGTTTCAGAAGGATGGGTGTTAGCTCTTCTCTAAATGTTTGATAGAATTCACCTGTGAAGCTATCTGGTTCTGGACTTTGTTTGTTGGAAGATTTTTAATCACAGTTTCAATTTCAGTGCTTGTGTTTGGTCTGTTCATGTTTTCTATTTCTTCCCGTTTGAGTCTTGGAAGGTTATACCTTTCTAAGAATTTGTCCATTTCTTCCAGGTGGTCCATTTTACTGGCATAGAGTTGCTTGTAGTAGTCTCTTACTGATGCTTTGTATTTCTGCAGTGTCTGTTGTAACTTCTCCTATTCATTTCTAATTTTATTGATTGAGTCCTCTCCCTCTTTTTCTTCATGAGTCTGGCTAATGGCTTATCAATTTTGTTTATCTTCTCAAAGAACCAGCTTTTAGTTTTATTGATCTTTGCTATTGTTTTCTTTGTTTCTACTTCATTTATTTCTGCTCTGATCTTTATGATTTCTTTCCTTCTACTAACTTTGGATTTTGTTTGTTCTTGTTTCTCTGGTTCCTTTAGGTGTAAGTTTAGATTGTTTATTTGAGATTTTTCTTGTTTCTTGAGGTAGGTTTGTATAGCTATAAACTTCCCTCTTAGAACTGCTTTTGCTGCATCCCGTAGGTTTTGGATCATTGTGTTTTCATTGTCATTTGTCTCTAGGTATTTATTTCCTCTTTGATTTCTTCAGTGATCTCTTGGTTATTTAGTAACGTATTGTTTAACCTCCATGTGTTTGTGTTTTTTACATTTTTTTTCCCTGTAATTCATTTCTAATCTCATAGCATTATGGTCAGAAAAGATGCTTGATATGATTTCAATTTTCCTGAATTTTCTGAGGCTTGATATGTTACCCAAGATGTGATCTATCCTGGGAAATGTTCCATGCATAATTGAGAAGAAAGTGTAATCTGCTGTTTTTGGATGGAATGTCCTATAAATATCAATTAAATCTGTCTGGTCTAGTGTGTCATTTAAAGCTTGGTTTCCTTATTAATTTTCTGTCTGGATAATATGTCCATTGGTGTAAGTGAGGTGTTAAAGTCCCCCTATTATTGTGTTACTGTTGATTTTCTCTTTTATAGCTGTTAGCATTTACCTTATGTATTGAGGTGCTCCTATGTTGGGTGCATATATAATTGTTCTATCTTCTTCTTGGATTGATCGCTTGATCGTTATATAGTCTCTTTCCTTGTCTCTTGTAACATTATTTTAAAGTCTATTTAATCTGATGTGAGTATTGCTACTCCAGCTTTCTTTTGATTTCCATTTGCATGGAATATCTTTTTCCATCCCCTCACTTTCAGTCTATATGTGTCCCTAGGTCTGAAGTGAGTCTCTTGTAGACAGCATCTATATGGGTCTTGTTTTTGTATCCATTCAGCAAGCCTGTGTCTTTTGGTTGGAGCATTTAATCCATTCACGTTTAAGGTAATTATCGATATGTATGTTCCTATTACCATTTCTAAATTGTTTTGGGTTTGTTTTTGTAGGTCCTTTTCTTCTCTTGTGTCTCCCACTTAGAGAAGTTCCTTTAGCATTTGTTGTAGAGCTGGTTTGGTGGTGCTGAATTCTCTTAGCCTTTGCTTGTCTGTAGAGCTTTTGATTTCTCTGTCAAATCTGATTGAGATCCTTGACAGGTAGAGTCATCTTGGTTGTAGGTTCTTGCCTTTCATCACTTTAAATATATTGTGCCACTCCCTTCTGGCTTGTAGAGTTTCTGCTGAGAAATCAGCTGTTAACCATGTGGGGGTTCCCTTGTATGTTATTTGTTGTTTTTCCCTTTTAATAATTTTTCTTTTGTCTTTAATTTTTGTCTATTTGATTACTGTGTGTCTTGGCATGTTTCTCCTTGGGTTTATATTGCCTGGGACTCTGCGTTTCCTGGACTTGGGTGGCTATTTCCTTTCTCATGTCAGAGAAGGTTTCAACTGTTATCTCTTCATATATTTTCTCGGGTCCTTTCTCTCTCTCCTCTCCTGGGACCCATATAATGCGAATGTTGGTGCATTTAATGTTGTCCCAGAGGTCTCTTAGGCTGTCTTCATTTCTTTTCATTCTTTTTACTTTATTTTGTTCCGCAGCAGTGAATTCCACCATTCCGTCTTCCAGGTCACTTATCCGTTCTTCTCCCTCAGTTATTCTGCTATTGATTCCGTCTAGTGTGTTTTTCATTTCAGTTATTGTATTGTTCATCTCTGTTTGTTTGTTCTTTAATTCTTCTAGGTGTTTGTTCTTTAATTCTTCTAGGTCTTTGTTAAACATTTCTTGCATCTTTGCCTCCATTCTTTTTCTGAGGTCCTGGATCATCTTCACTTTCATTATTCTGAATTCTTTTTCTGGAAGGTTGCCTATCTCCACTTCATTTAGTTGTTTCCTGGGGTTTTCTCTTGTTCCTTCATCTGGTACACAGTCCTCTGCCTTTTCATTTTGTCTATTTTTCTGTGAATGTGATTTTCCTTCCACAGGCTGCAGAATTGTAGTTCTTTTTGCTTCTGCTGTCTGCCCTCTGGTGGATAAGGCTATCTAAGAGGCTTGTGCACGTTTCCTGATGGGAGGGACTGGTGGTGGGTAGAGCTGGGTATTGCCCTGGTGGGCAGAGCTCAGTAAAACTTTAATCCACTTGTCTGCTGATGGGTGGGGCTGGGTTCCCTCCCTGTTGGTTGTTTGGCCTGAGGCAACCCAGCACTGGTGCCTACCTGGGCTTTTGGTGGGGCTAATGGTGGACTCTGGGAGGGCTCACGCCAAGGGGAGTACTTCCGAGAACTTCTGCTGCCAGCGTCCTTGTCCCCACGGTGAGCCACAGCCACCCCCTGCCTCTGCAGGAGACCTTCCAACACTAGCAGGTAGGTCTGGTTTGGTCTCCTGTGGGGTCACTACTTCTGGATCCTGATGCGTACACTACTTTGTGTGTGCCCTCCAAGAGTGGAGTCTCTGTTTCCCCGAGTCCTGTCGAACCACTGCAGTCAAATCCCACTAGCCTTCAAAGTCTGATTCTCTGGGAATTTCTCCTCCTGTTGCCGGACCCCCAGGTTGGGAAGTGTGACGTGGGGCTCAGAACCTTCATTCTAGTAGGTGGACTTCTGTGATGTAAGTGTTCTCCAGTTTGTTAGTCACCCACCCAGTGGTCATTTGATTTGATTTGATTTCATTGTGATTGCGTCCCTCCTACATCTCACTGTGGCTTCTCCTTTGTCTTTGGATGTGGGGTATCTGTTTTGGTGAGTTCCAGTGTCTTGCTGTCGGTGATTGTCCAGCTGTTAGTTGTGATTCCGGTGCTCTCGCAGGAGGGAGGGAGCGAGCACACGTCCTTCCACTCTGCCATCTTGAACCAATCTCTACCTCTGAAATATGCCTGCAAACAAAAGGCAAAACAAACGGTGAATCTGATCAAGCCTCTAGTTGTAACTACCCATTTACAGGAAAGAGAAGAGACAAAAGGGTATCTTAAATCACACCATTAGGATTCATTCAGTTAAAAAACAGATTGTGGGAAACTGCAGAACAGATGACTCACTTTTTTTCAACAAATTGCAAGGCAGAAAAAAAATGGAAGGGAAATCTATAGATTAAAAAGGATTTAGGAAACATATTAACCAGTTGCAGTGTATGAATCTTGTTTAGATTTCAGTCTAAATGAACTGGAGGATAGAAGGAAACATTGGGATATTTGAGGTAATGTGAGTACTTCATTGATATTTAGTATTGAAGAATTATTGTTGAGAAAGAGAAAGTGAGTGAGTGGGTGGGCGGGTGGGGGCAGGGGGAGGAGGATATGGGGGAGGGGAAGGGTGCTGTGGCTTCTTTTTCTTTTTTTTAAGAGGGGTCCTTGTTTTTTAAAGGTAGATGTTGAAATATTGCTTTAAAAGAATCTAGGATAGTGGGTAGGGGGCTGTATGGAGTGTTACAGGGGGAACAACGTCAGCCGCGAGTTGAAGCTTGGTGATGAGTACATGAGGATTCCTCCTTTCATTCTCTCTCAACTTTTGTATAAGTTTAAAATTTTTTATTATGGAAACATTTGAGTAAAAATCTGACCACAGCTGCTCCATAAGAATTGTTCAAAACTAAATCCCCAGTAACTAACATTATTTCCTTGCAATCAAGTTTACCACCCTTTTTAAAGTAAACTTTCCGTCTTGTATTATTTTAAGGTTTACAGTAAAGTTACTAAGGTAGTACAGAGGTCTCCTATACCCCTCACCCCCCACTGTTTTGTTTTGGGTTGGTTGTTTGTTTAGGTTGCGTTGGGTCTTCGTTGGGCTTTCTCTAGTTGCAGTGAGTGGGGGCTACTCTTCATTGTGGTGTGAGGGCTTCTCATTGCGGTGGCTTCTCTGGTTGCAGGGCATGAACTCTAGGCGCACGGGCTTCAGTAGTTGCACACAGGCTCAGTAGCTGTGGCTCGTGGGCTCTAGAGCACAGGCTCAGTAGCTGTGGTGCACGGGCTTAGTTGCTCCGCGGCATGTGGGATCTTCCCAGACAAGGGCTCGAACGTGTCCCCTGCACAGGCAGGTGGATTCTTAACCACTGCGCCACCAGGGAAGTCCCCTCCAGTTGTTAAATGTTTTACATTAATTACCACACTACATTGGTAAAAACTAAGAAACTGACATTGATACATTACTGCTAATGAAACACCAGACTTTATTTGGTGCTTTTTTCCATTGCAGTCCTCTTCCTGTCCCAGATGTAATCCAAGGCACCACACTGCATTTAATTGTCATGTCTGTCTAGTCCTCTTTGGTCTGTGACAGTTTCTCAGTCTTTCCTTGTTTTTCTTGATCTTGACAGTCTTGAGTCCTGGGCAGTATCCTGTAGAATGTCCCCCAATCTGGGTATGTCTGCTGTTTTTCCTAAGATTAGACTTGGTTTATGGGCTTTGGGAAAGAGTACCAGAGAGGTTAAAGTGCCCTTCTTGTCACATTACATTGGGAGGTGCATGCTGTCACCATGACATCACTGATGAGGTCACCTTCGTTGACTCCACTGTAAAGTTAATATTTTTCTCATTCCCTGCTCTATTCTTTGGAAGCAGGTCACTAAGTCTAGCCCACCCAAGTGGAAGGGTGGTTTAAGCTCAGCTTTCAGAAGGGGGGATGGGCCGGGGGTCCCCAAGACCACCCCCAGGTTCATTGATTACTCAGGACTCAGCATGTGGTTGTACTGGTGGCTGAACTCTATTACGGCAAAAGGATGCAGAGCAAAATCAGCAAAGGGAACAGGTGCATGGGGAGAGGTCTACAGGAAGCCAGGCAGAAACTTCCAAAAATGCCCCCGGCAGTGAGTTGTGACAACACGCATGAAATATTGTCTCCCAGGGAAACTCGTCTGAACCTGGGGGTCCATGGTTCTTATTGGGGACTGGACAAGTAGGCACCCCCTCTGCCTAGCGTGTATCAAGATTCCCGACTCCCAGAAGTAAAGAGGTGTCTTATACCTCCATGGGAGCTGTTTCCTGCTCTAATTCCCAGCCCCCAGTCAAAGGCCACCTTGCAGGCAGGCCTTTGTAAGGAGGAGGTCTCAGGCACGCAGTGTTAACTCTTTTCTGTACGGGGAAGCACCCACATACTATTACTTTCACCACACATTTTTAGTTGAGAAAACTGGAATCAGATGAAAGATACAGAGCATAATAATAGAAGCTTTATGATGGTAAGAACTACAAAATAAAATTGAAAACCAGATCATTTCTTTCTTTGCCACAGTTGAAATACATGGAGTCTAGGTCTCTTCTTTTTCTTTTCGTATTTCTTATGCCCATTTTTAAACATAGTATAAAAATATTACATTGCAACTTTTGAAGCATTTCATAATTTTAAAAAATGCCTCCAGGTTGTGACCTCATTTATTGCCAAATAATTAGAAGAAGGCTGTGTAAATTTCAGTAGTAGGTAATAACATAACCAAAACCTGGGTGGAAGTCCCAGAAAGTAATTACTAAGATTTAAGACACAGTATGTACTAGCTGTTTACTTTCTTTTAATAGGAAAAACGTGGTCTTCGAGAAATGCGAGTTCTTGAAAATTTGAAGAATATGATCCATGAAACAAATGAACATACTCTTCCCACGTGTAGGGAAACAATGCAAGACAACTTAAACCAAGTTCTCCAGAGATGTAAGCCAGCGATTTTTTTATATTGCTTTATTTCAGATGCATGCTTTGCCAAAATGGATGTCCTTGAGTATTTGCTGAGAGATGGAGAGAGAATTCTTAAGCAGGAGCCAGAAGAGGGAAGTCACAGATAAAGTGCTTATCTAGCAGTTAGTGTGTGTTGCCCTTGATGCAACATTAATCTCCAAAGCAAGATGGGTGCACAAGATAATCCTTCTAGGATGTTAAGACAATCGAAACATTTTTTACCTTAAAAAAAAACCTACGCATAAGAAAAAGTTTGATGACCAGTAATTAGGGTATGAAATGAAGCTTCTTTTTCAAACAGGATACTAGAGTTTTTAACTAAAAAAAAAAACCTGTCAAAAACGTTTGTGTTTTATCACTTTCTTCATTAAGCAAAATATTTTAACATGGAGAGATGTTTGCTTAAAAGGATATTTATTAAACATATTGAACTATAAAATAAAAGGAGTTTTATTAGTAACAGTTTAAAATTAGAGGTGTATCAGAAACTCGGGGCTTCTCGGATCCATATTGACACAGTTCAGTTTGTCCAGGGACACATGATGCTGGTAGGTAACGATGGAGGGCGACATGAACCAGTATCTTTCTGGGGAGAAAATAGCAAAACTGGAGGGTAATGTAATGGCCTGTGAGGGAAGGTAGCAGGGGGGCTTGGCTAATGACTGAGTTATGTAAGAGTATGTGTGCAAGTCCAGGTTAGCCTGGGTCCTCTGATGCTCAGAGGAGCTTGGAGAGGACAGACCTCCCACAATCACATTTGGTTTCTTTGAGTAGAAGAGCAAAGAGTCTAAAATTGACTTCAGGCTTTGCATGATAACTGCAAACACACCCTTGTTCGTTCATACCATCACTTCCTTAACCTTGACAAGCTTTCTAGTCATTACAGTAAAAGTAAAACTCAGATTACTATTGATAAGAATGCTTATGTGCTTATAACTTTCCTTGTACACACTTTGAGTATATAGAAAAATATTGGATAAAACTTAGTAAGAAAAAGAAAACTGTGAATGGTTATTTTGACTTGTTTCTTTCTTGGGCCAGAGCTATTTCTGACGTGAGGCCTCATGCTAAAAGTATAGTCTTCACAATGAAATAGAAAAGTTTTACAGGTAACAGGGAATCCAGACTGTAAATGTATTCTCCTAAAAGAAAGAATTAAAGCACATAGAATGTGAAGTAATAATGAAAGTTTTAACCTCTGAGGATTTAGAGTTAATTTTGTTGCTAGAAGCAGGAATGGCTTCCTCAGTAGGCTCCAGCCTAAGTATTTCCTTGTAGCTATTATCATGAGCCTAACGGGGATAATGGAGATAATTATCTGCTTTTAGAGCCAATGTAGTTTTAAAACTTGGCCTGGGCCCAGCTGTTGTCCCTGGAGGGTTTCATGTTTAAAAACTTTACATTTTGAGCCATGGCACTGGCTTGCTTATAAGTGAGTTTATCTAGGCAGTATACTCTGATCTAACTAATACTTTACAAGGTTAGTGACAGTTGAGTTTTGTTTTGTGCCTGTTAGTAGATCTGTCTTATTTATCTCTTCTCCGCATGTTTGAGGGCTGAGCTGGGAATGTGGTCGGCTGAGGATCTTAGAACTCGGTGGTGTGGTTCTTAAGCTATTGATCGATCGTTGTGCATAAAACTGAGCAACTGTGGAGCATTAAGTGGGGGGGACGTCTTGGATTGTTTGGATGGAGACGGTTACAGAATCCTAGCTGAGCGTCTTAGCATTGGATGAGCAGAGGCTTCAGAACCAAAACTCACCCGTGGTTCCTTAAAAAAACACAAAAAGTGAGAGCTCTAGGAGGGTACATAAGAGTAACCCGTGAAGTACCGTTTTCTCATCCTGAAGACACTGGTTAGTGTCTGTGTTCTACTTATTATTTATTTCATAGACTTGTAAACTTCACCATGTTTGTTGTCTCAAGATCTTGCTTAGTATTGAGGACCCAGCCTTTGATTTTAGAGGGTAAGAAGGACAGAAAGCCTTTAGGTTATTCCTCATTCAAATTAATTAAGTTTTAAGAGCAGTGACTTTATTTTTTATTATTTAAACAAAAGGATATATGCCTAAGTAATAAGAAAGTAGAAATAAAGAAGAAAATAAGAAAGAAAAAGAAGCAGGAAATCACTTTAATTGCCTAAAGATAACCATTGCTTTTTAAATTTGGTGAATATCATTCCCAACATCTTTGTATATATCCAAATAGAAGGATGGATGGAGGGGCAGTAGCTGAATGAATAGATGGGAAGTTATGAGGGGGAGAGAGAACTTTTGACAAGAATGGGATCAGACAATTTTTAAGTTAAGGTAATAATCTTAAATTTTGAGTTTACAAGAACAAAATTTCAAGTAAAATTTAAGGAAATACCTTAAAATAAGTATTTATTATAGAAGATAGTAGTTACTAAAAGATCATTCAAAGAAAAATAATTATAAAAAGGTACAGAAGTTAGAGCTGTGTTGTTGCTTCTGCATTAATTAGTCGGTGTGAGGTGGAGGGTCCGGGACTTCTTCGCTCCCCTCTTGCCTCTACTCCCCAACCGCTCATTTGTGAATTTTAACTTTGTTTACAAATGAGGGTTTATAGTATTTGCTTTGGGCTCTGCAGTAATAATGTTGCGAATTGTTTATTTGGTCTTAGACTATTCAGTTTCTTTCCATGTTTTAATTTATTTTTAGATTTGTAATGATGCCGTTATAGTTTGTCTCCTTAGCTCTGCAATCTCATTTTTCATGTTTAATAAATTCATATTGTTATTTTGTGTTACAAAATACCTTTGGAGAATTTTATTAGATTTTCTTTCAGAATGGATGCTTTGTCTGTCTTATCTGTCTTTCCTGTTTTATACTCCTTTCTCCCTACCCCCCTCATCTGTTTCTCTACAAATTAAAGATAAGAATTTTGTCAATCCATTTTCTTTTTTAATTTTTGATATTTTATTTATTTGGCTGTATTGGGTCTTATTTGCGGCACGCAGGCTCAGTAGTTGTGGCGCACGTGCTCTCTAGTTGTGACGCACAGGCTCCAGAGCGTGCAGGCTCAGTAGTAGCAGCGAGCAGTCTTAGTTGCCCCGTGGTATGTGGGATCTTAGTTCTCCGACCAGGGATCAAACCCACATCCCCTGCATCGGAAGGCGGATTCTTTACCACTGGACCACCAGGGAAGTCCCAGTCTGTTTTCTTTTTCTCGTTTTTGGGGGGTTGGAGTGGTTATGGTGAAGTGAGGAGTCTCAGTTCTTTATAGACTCTGTGTTCCTATTCTTGGCCACCACTTTTTTTCTTTTTTTAAATAAATTTATTTGTTTATTTATTTGTTTATGGCTGCGTCGGGTCATCGTTGCTGCATGCGGGCTTTCTCTAGGTGCGGCGAGCGGGGGCTACTCTTCGTTGTGGTGCATGGGCTTCTCTTTGCAGTGGCTTCTCGTTGTGGAGCACGGGCTCTAGGCGTGCAGGGCTTCAGTAGTTGTGGCTCTCAGGCTCAGTAGTTGTGACCCACGGGTTCTAGAGCACAGGCTCAGTAGTTGTGGCGCACGAGCTTAGTTGCTCCACAGCCTGTGGGATCTTCCCAGATCAGGGCTGGAACCCGTGTCCCCTGCATTGGCAGGCAGATTCTTAACCATTGCGCCACCAGGGAAGTCCTTGGCCACCACTTTTCAAAGTTTAAATATAATTATATAATTCCTCGTTCAGTAAATGATGGATTTTTTTAACCTTTTTAAAAAGGTGTTGATTTATTTTATAAGGTACTTAGGGGACTAAGTTTGTCTGATTTTGCTTCACTCTGCCTCGGTAGCTAGAAAACTTTAAGAACTCGTTATGACTTAAGATACTAATTTTTAATAGCACTTGACTAGTTAGATTTTTTTACCTGTATTTTCCTCATTGACCATCTTAACTGTGTAAAGTAAATATTTATCATCCTCTTCCCTATACATTTATAGTTGAGGAAACTGGAAGTGTTTTAACATCCATGGTTCTCCCTGATAGTCGGAGGGACGCCATGCAGACTCAGTCCTACTGCTGCCAGAGCTGAAGCTCTTTCAACTTCAGAAGGACGCTTCTGCGGAAAAGGTCATAAGGAAAGTCCACCTTGTCTCCTACAGCACAGGCTCCTCCTTCTCAGTCTGCTTTGTTAGTTTCCACTTCTCTCCTTGACTTTTGACATTGGGGTGCCCTAAGGCTTGGTTCTGGGACATCTTTTCCGTCTGTACACACTATTTGTTCATTGAAATGAATGAATGAGAATTCAGCCAACATCTGCTCCTAAAACCAAACCAGAGCTACAGGTGTGTATTTGCGGTTTACACATACACACTGTGACAGAATGAATTTGTTTCTCTTTCACGTGAGGACATAGGGACACTGTTAGCTGTTGTATGTAGCAATTACTGTGTGTGGTGCTAATCTCCTCAAGTAATCTTTTGGTTTAGAGAAAATAATTTGATGAATTCTTAACTCCTTAACGGCAATATAGTCTCCTGAAACACTGAGACAGCAGGGGAAATGGTTTCCTACTGAATCGGGAATGACCAGTATGTGGTGTAGAAGTGATAGGAAGGTTTAGATAAATGGCCCTTTTCCTCTTGGAGTCTCTACTTGGGAAGAAAGGGGAAGAAAGGGTAGTTAGGTGATTTTCTTAGATTTTAGAAGAGCAGATTTCATTAAATTCAGAAAGCAAACCTTTTTTATCATGTGGATAAAGAATGAAAAATTTCAGGGACTGAAATTTCTAAAAATGGATATTCTAAGTACAAAGATAATCCTGATAAGGAACTAAAGTGTGCCTTTGTCTGATGTGTTCTAATTAAATTTTTTAAGTATATAACAAATGACAAAATATAAATGTCATAGTCCTGTAACTCTTCTTTTAGATTAAGCCCAGAATGATCTGAAAATGATGAAGCACCCAAAGACCACAAAATGGATTTTTTTTAAAGTTATGTTCAGAGCCAAGAAAAAAAAAATACAGGAAATGATAGAACCACCACTCGGGAGAGAGGATGTAATATTAATATACCACAGAAAGAAGGCAGAGCTAATCAACTCCTATTTTGTTGTGTTTTCAACTTTTCTATTAGAACAAACAATGATTGGGAACCTTAATTTTTAGTACTAATGTATTATCTTTGATGTGACTAAAATGAATGGTTACTGATAAAAAACATGACTTTTTAAAAGCTGAATCCTCCCCTTTGCCATACTCTCTCAGGGAGGGGCCTAACATTTTCCTGAAAGAGAAGTCACAGCCCCTGCCCTGTATGGAACTTTGAACTTGGGGCTGGGTTGAGTGGGGTAGAAAGGCGTAATTGTGAAACAGCTGGGTAAAATTGTTTAAGCAAATACAAGATAAAGTGGTAGGATATACATATACCTGGTAAAAGAATTTCAAATAAGAGAAAATCCTTGTAGGGAAAGGATTCAACTGGAGGGCTTTATGAAGGCACTAAACCTTGAACTGGTCTTTTGAAACATGTAAACATTTTAATTAGAGGAAAGGAATAAGGAAAGCACTTTCAGTAGGGAGAGGATAGTGCATAGAATAATAGCAACAGTAACATTTCTTGACCGCTTACCATTTGTGAAGAACGACTCTGAGTGACTTTTATTATTAATCTTTCAGTTATTTTTAAGCATACTGTCTACTGCATCATCTCATCCTTTTCTCACGTCCATTGTTATGTTCATTTTACGAATGAGGAACTAAGGTTCTGAGAGATTAGGAGCAGCAACAGTAGCACCTGGCACATAGCAAATGCTCAATAAATACCTGGCAAATGGCCGAATGAAGGAGCAAGCAAACAAGCCCAAGGTCAGTCACACATAATTAAAGTTCAACCCGAGGTTTGACTGAGGAAGGCTGACTCCTAGCCCACACACCAGCCAGCGAAGTAAGTGAAAACGTTTGTGTACAGAAATAAAATGGATCTGGTAAAGGAAGATGTTTGAACAGCTGATGGATTAAAACCAGTTTCATCGTTGAAATTATAAGAGAGGTAGAGAGCCCTGAAGGTAAGAGCCAAGTCTTAGGGTCAGGGGTCTGACTTTAAGTCCCGCTTTCTGTGCCTGTTGGTCATATTTCCTCCTTGAGTGACATTTCACTGCGCTTTTACAGATGACAGAAATCTGTAAAATGGGATAGTGATCCTCACCTCGTAGGAAAGTGGGATTCAGAGGAGTAATACATGGAAAGTACTTACCACAGTTCTTGGCACGTAGCAATACTCAGCAAAGAACTGCAGTAATCATTACTAGCAATTTTAAGTCATTAAAAGGGGAAATGACTCCAAAGAAAGCAGTCCAGAGAAACCTGAATCTGGCAGTGGCAGCCAGGGTGAATTAGAAGAGGTGAGAAGCATAGAAGAGAGTCATCGAAGCATTCTGGGTATCAAGTCCTGCCCGCAGGAGAGCAGGGGTAGCAGTGAGGAAGGGGCAGGGGGAGTTGAAGAACCAGAGAGACTCTGTAAAGTCTCCATCCATCAGAATGGAATGACACATTTATCAGGTAGAGGACTCTGAGGTCATCGATGACAACTTGCCTTCGGGATTAGTACTAAATGCCCTCGGCTCGTGGCTCGCGGCTCGCGGCTCGCGGCTCACAGATGATAGTGGTTCTCGTTATGACATCCTGAATACCTTTTTGTCCCCTTTTAGCCACCCTACCGTGACCAAAATAATACCAGCTGTTTTTGCACAGTTTCTTGAGATCTAAAACAGTCCAAGTGCTGGTTTTTGTTTTTGTTTTTATCCAGGTAAGTTCCTCCTTGAACAAGGGCTGCTGATTGAAAACCCACTCTGTTTTATTTCAGTGCAAGCAGCTACCGACTTGGTCTGTAGACTCCAACAGAGGGAACAGGAGCGAAAAAAGGTAAAAGTGGACCATTTGGATAATGGAGACTGTAACTCCAGGGCTTTTATTATCATCATATTATTAGCAGTTGCTTTTGATTTTAAAAAATTCTCTGAATTTGTTTTCTCTTACGCAGTGACTTTAAAAGATTAAAAAATGGCTAATTCATTGAAGATGTGTTGAGGAGGGTATGGTCACATAAGTGCACAGTCTGTATTTTTATAATTCAAATTGCAGACCTCTTTTTCTCCTTTTCAACTTTTCCCTGAAAGTGGTATTTGTCTCTTAGAGGAGAAAGAATAGGACTTTTACATGGAACAAAAAATACCCACCAGATTGGAAATATAAATCTTCAGGCCTGAGGCCTTGAGTGTATTATGTATATTTCTTCTAGAGAAGGAGGCATTCATGCCTATGGATGGGTTCTTTAATGAATACTCATAAGACTGTGTGAATCACTTGCTGGGTAGTGCTTTGCTTATTTGAATTATATCTTAACTAAATTCAGATGTGGAAAAACAGCACAAGAATTTAAGTTCCTGTAATAATTTGGTGTTTTAACTTACAGTTTTCATAAAGTATTTTTATAACTTTATTGTTCTAAACTAGTAAGGATACATTTGTTACGAAATCTTGAGTCACTCTGAAAGTAATGCCTTTTTGCGTGTTTATATCAACAAGTGTTACTATCTCCATTTGTCCTGAATGTGGTTTATCCATAATAATGGTACCGATCTGGCACTGTAAAAAAAAATACGGACCTTGCCTGAGTTTAAATTTCTCCACCTTTTGCTCAACTCTTAATGTTGATATAAATTGAAAAATTCTACAATTTGATGAATCAAGCCTTACTGAAAAGGCAGTTAAGCCAGGTGGGAGGGCTGCCGGAAAGGAGCAGGATCCCAGCAGGCCAGGCTGGGAAGCAGGGCTGTTGTGAGAACACTGACGGCAGGGCAGGGCAGAGCCGTGGGCAGGGAAGTTGGTGCCGGGGTGCAGTGCTTGCACAGCGTCCGGAGAGCACGGCGGGGACAGCCATGGGGGCTTCGGTGCGCCAGGCCCAGCTGGACAGCAGACAGTTTTTTAGTCTCTACTTGGCTAGGTGCCACTGGGGGTGAAAGATTTTAATTGAAGTTTAAGGCAGTTCATACATGTGGGAGCTGAAAGTCTAGGAGTCCCAAACCACTAACGCTAATATAATGTAGGATAAAGTAAGGGCTGTGATAGTTACAAAGAACTTTGCAGGATCTTGGCAAAAAGTGTAATTTACTAGGAAGATAGTGGCATCCGAGCCTAACCTTGATCAGTGAGTAGGAATTCGAGTGATAGAACATGAGAAGAAAGATACTGTAGGATAAGGGATATAGTGGAAGCAAAGGCAAAAGATGGGAGAAGTCGGTGGTCTCACGGAACTGGTTCGTAGACTGTCTAGATGGATGTTTCCAGAGAGGAGTGTAGAGAATCAAGCATTCAGTGTTAAGCAATTAGTTGTGGAAGCACCAGGAACATTCCTGTGTTTGAGAATCAGAAAGACTTTTTCTGCTAGAACACTGGCTGTGCTCACTGTTACTGGCTGTAAGTTGTGCATTTCTCTTGGCTTTCAAAATAAAAATGAAAAAGGGGTGTTTTTTACGTGAATATGCACTCACATGATATTGGTCTTTATTTCTAAGACGTTCTCAGGGCAGTTATGATTCTGATAAAATGGCAATCCCTGTCATTCTTAAGCAGAACTGACCTGTCATTAAATTATAATTGGGATAGATGGTTCCTCTTGTCACTTTGAACTTTTTTCATGTTTGGTGCATTTAACTGTATGTAAGTAAGAAAATTACCAAATTGGGTAAAAAAATACCTGGTGTCTTCTATTTCTGGTACTTGCCTTTATTAGCTAACTGTATGCCCTTGGACAAGTCCTTGAGCTTCAAAGCAAATACTTTTTCTACTTACCTGATAGATTGATGTTCTACTTACTTACCTGATATATTGTGGTATATAATTTATGTGAAATAGCTTTACTTTCCAAACGTCAGGTGGTTTTTTTCCCCCACCACCTCGATCGTTTGTTTAAGATGCAGGCAATCACTCTGGATAAGAGCCCGGCTGTGGTCTGTAGGGTTGGTGAAGCACTTGATTTTCTAAATTGAAAGATACTGTCCCTTGGTTTTAAAAAAAAATGGCCTCAAGAAATAATAAAGCCCTTGGGGTATTTTGGTCTTAAATATATTTCTTATAGGTGCTATCTCAGAGAATGTTATTGAACTATTTTTTTTTAATAATTAATTTATTTTTGGCTGTGTTGGGTCTTTGTTTCTGTGTGAGGGCTTCCTCTAGTTGCGGCAAGCAGGGGCCACTCTTCATCGCGGTGCGCGGGCCTCTCACTGTCGCAGCCTCTCGTTGCGGAGCACACGCTCCAGACGCGCAGGCTCAGTAGTTGTGGCTCACGGGCCTAGTTGCTCCGCGGCATGTGGGATCTTCCCGGACCAGGGCTCGAACCTGTGTCCCCTGCATTAGCAGGCAGATTCTCAACCACTGCGCCACCAGGGAAGCCCTGAACTTTTTTTTTTTATGGAATACACATTAAAAATCAGTATTTTAGAATATATTGAAATGTAGTCTTTATTTCTTTTATTAGTGCTTATCTAGTTAGCAGAACATTTGAAATATGGAACTTTGAGGTCTTCTTTTTTTTTTTTTAAGTGCCATATCTGATTTTGCCAAAACTTCGTGTGGCAGAGGTTTCAGACTACATATATATAAGACAGAGAGGTAAAGTTTAATTTCTCATCTAGCAAATACGTGCAAAGCAAAATTAACCTCTAGCTGCATTTTATAATCTAATGTTAATTGTTGCCTCGGTTATTCTATTGGCTACATTTTGTATATTTGAATGGCTCTCAGAGAAAGATGGGAGTAGTAGTGGAATAAAATAGACTATTGCCATTAATCATTCCTTCATGTCAAGACAATTTGTGGAATTCTGTGGGAAGTAAGTTACGATAAACGTCATTCATCCAAATCATATTTCCCACAATTGATATCTAAAAGTACATTCAGAAGAACAATAAATGCACATTCCCCAGTTATTTGACATATGTCTTAAAAACTGGTAACTAATACAGGTTGCGTATTGGGCACTAGCAATAAGAGTAGTGACATGAAAATACACTTGTCTTATAAAATTCACTGACTTAAATAAGCTGTCAAAGGCAGATGATGAGCTGATTAATATCTGTCACTGGTTTAAACTTAGGTTCATGTACAGGCATCAACTATTAAAGTTCTGTTCAACCAGACTAGAGATAATACTAAAGTAAACATGAATCCTTTGATTCATCTTGTCCACAAATGTTTATTAAATTTAGTTTTCCCTCTATGATTTTTTTTTTTTATGAGAGCAATGAGATAGCATGGTTTATACATTTTTTCTTGTTTGAAAATGTAGGGTAATGGATTAGTACATACAATCGGCCCTCTGCATCTGCTGGTTCTGCATCCGTGGATTCAACCAAAATATTTTAAATGTATATATTTTTTAACTCTAGAAAGTTCCAAAAAGCAAAACTTGAATTTGCCACATGCTGGCAGCTGTTTCCATAGCACTCACACTGTATTTATATAGCATTTATATGTATTAGGTATTATAAGTAATCTAGAGATGATTTAAAGTACATGGGAGGATGTACAGGTTATATGCAAATACTACACCATTCTTGTAAGGGACTTGAGCATCCATGGATTTTGGTATCCACAGTGGGGGGGCAGTCCTGGAACCAAAACCCCATGGATACCACAGGATGACAGTACATAATATTCTAAATATTTAAAATAATTACTGGCAGTTGTTATTCTGGTACTTCTTATTGAAGTGAATACTTTTTCATTTATCTATGTAAGGCGTATGTAAAATTAAAGGCACATGTGCTGCTGACAGATGTTCCAAAGGACCTTTTAGACATTAGTGGCTTTATTCAGAGTTTTCCCTTAGACCAGGGTTTTTCACCCTCTGCACTGTTGACATTTTGGAGCAGATAAATCTTCGTTGTGGAGTCTGTCCTGCATGTTGTAGGATGTTTAGCAATCCTTGGCCTCTACCCACTAGATGCTGGTATCCCCCCCCACCCCGCAACCTGTGTTGTGATAACCAAAAACCTGGGGGACAGGAGCCTCAAAATCCCCCCCACTGAGAGCTACTGACTTAGACTAATGCGCGCAAAAACGTGTTTCTATTACGTATCCGTGAGTTCATTGATAGACCTGGTCCTAGACACAGTTTGCCTTCAGGATTGACTTCTCTTCAAATGTTATCTCCAATGGGACGTAAGTAAGCTGGGTTATTATTACTATTTCTTTCTGTTGTAGAAAGAGACAGAAACCATTACAGCTAATTATTTTTGGTACACAGTTTTAGCTCATTAATAAACTTGCTCTTTATTTTCTTTTAAAGTTGACATTTTCTTTTTTATCTTGGGAAAACAAATGTATCCACTTTGAGTATGCAATTGATTTCATTTAGGAAGAACCCTCTGAAACTTGATTTGAATTATTTTTATTGTGATAAAATACACAGATATGTCGTTTGGGAAAGTATTAAACATAAGAATAAGTCTAGAAGAGATTCATAAAAGTCACATTTCACAATGAATTCTAGAAATTGTAATACTATCTTTATTTCTTTGGAAACCTTTTTAGTGGCTCCCAATGTGTCCACAGCAGAAAACTACAGAGTGAAACATACAAATTTAAGTTTAAAAAAAAGTAATGTAGAATGATAGATTTGAACTAATTCAGGTTTTATTTCTGCAGTTGCTCTGCTGGATTATTTTTTATTTTATTTTATTTTTTTAAATTTTATTTATTTTTTGACTGTGTTGTGTCTTCATTGCTGCGCACGGGCTTTCTCTAGTTGCGGTGAGCAGGGGCTACTCTTTGTTGCAGTGTGTGGGCTTCTCATTGTGGTCACTTCTCTTGTTGTGGAGCCAAGCTCTAGGTGCGCTGGCTTCAGTAGTTGCGGCGCACAGGCCCAGTAGTTGTGGCTCACGGGCTTAGTTGCTCCTTGGCATGTGGGATCTTCCCAGACCAGGGATTGAACCCATGTCGCCTGCATTGGCAGGTGGACTCTTAACCACTGCGCCACTGGAGAAGTCCTGGATCATTTTTTAAATGCAAGGACATTTGGTAATTCAGGGATTAGAGGGGCTGAGCATCTAAAGAAAGCTGACATGATTCTGAACTATTAGGAATTTACTTTTGGAAATGAATGTGTGTAGCTGACTCACTTTGTTCAGGACTGGCTCTGTAACTGGAAGTCCTTTAAATTAACTTCAGGGTTTATTAACGGATAAACAATGAAAATGTGTTAATTTGAAACTTACATATTACTAAACTTCAACAGTAACCTCAATAACTGTTTAGAACTCAGACCAAAGAAGGATTTGGGGGTTAAGAGTATTTTATCACTGACATTACTCAGTATTGCCAGCACCTGGTGATAATAAAAACCAGTCTTTCAGTTGTGTGTGTCATTGGTTTAAATTCTGTTCAGACAGTACCACCCCCTTGTTGCTTGGACCCAGGGCAGAGCTCTCCCACCCTCGTGCTGTTGGTATGCCATTAGTACATATTGTATCGTTATTGAAAAAAGAAAGCCGCGGTCCATCATGTGTCATATGACTACATGTTGTTGTAATTAAGTAAATAGGTTTGTATGAACAAAGGAAAAAGTGTAAGTGTACCCATCAAACTAATAATAATACTAGGAAAAAGGAAACAAGGGAAAGGATTTGTATGTGTATGTTGGGGGGGGACTGTCCCTTTATATTCTTGTGTTTGAATTTGTTTCTAAGATCTGTGATACTTCTTTAATAAAAATTAAGGGGAAATGCTAATATAAGAGGAATTACTGAGCCTGAAGTATTTATACTTTCTGTTTTGATAGATTTTTGCACATTGCTCACCAAAGACCCTAATTACTGCCACCACCATGAACCTCAAGTTTTAAATGTATAATTGAGTATGAACGCTTTGGGTAGCTGCTAGGAATTTAACTGCTGGCCGTAGTTACCCGTTACAGGTAATTTGAAGCTTTAAAGGGTAAAAGTAGCTCCATTACTATGCTGTGTTCCTTCTGTTGGTCTTGTGTGGATCTGTTGCGCACATAACAGCAGTTAGACATGGTCATTATTTTGCCAACGCATTTCAGCTGTAGAGGAACCCTTCTTTCAGACTAAATCTGACGTAGAGCCCCCTATATTGAACGTGAAAGCCGAATTACTGTGCACAGGCGATGACAGTCTGCAGTTAGCTCACTGTTTATAAAGGATTGTTCCTTATTTCTGAGCGTTCTCTTTCATTGTAAACAGACTCATTGGCATGTTAGGCTAAACCTTTGGCGCTTATAACTTGCTCTGCGTGAACTGGAGGCGTGCTGCCATTAGGATGGGCTCGGTTCTCAAGGAGGTGGCACCTTTGCTGCTTCAGATCAAGGAGCAGTTTAGCTCCCTGTTCTGTTCTGATGAGGTTACCCCTGCCCGGACTGTTATTTCCTGACATTTTGAATAGATATGCCCTGAGGTAACCTTCACTCCTGTTGGCTTAGAATAGTTTTTAACTTGCTCCTGGGTGATGATATGTGAGATATAGCTAACTTGGGTTTTTTCTGCTGTTGTATACAATAAAACCTCATGTGTCTAGAAGTCTTAGAACACGAATCATTCCATAGAGCCAGGTCAAGCACAAAGCTGAGATTTTTATCATCTTGAAGCACAGTACTTTTATGACTTTAACTATTTGGGATGGAAATCTTTAAAAGTATATTCCACACTTTTCTGGTTTTAAAAAAAGTTTATTAAATGTTACAGGTTAATTTTCTGTATGAATTAGGAATTACTGAGAATGTAAAATTTTACGCTATGGTGAAAATGGTGATGTCCTCAGGGAATTAGAGAGAAAAAAGTGTTTCTCTATTTCAAATGCCCTCAGATACTGTCTGTTTCTAAGTTTCTGTATCTGTCTTTTTTGTAAGGCTGATGCCTATCATTTCTTTCTATCTCATTTATCAGCATTTTCTTTAATTTGACTTTTAATATGGTATAGCTTTGGAAAACAGTTAAGTAACCTGGTTAGAATTGTGTGTAAGGTAGGGCAAATAAATTCAGAATCAGAAGAGTTTTTCATGAATACTGCCGTATTTTTTTTTTTTTTTTTTTTGACCGCTTAAAGTTCTTACCGTAAAGTTCTCAACTAAGTTTCAGGTAGGTGTTATTTTCTGGTAGCTGACTTTTGTTTATAGGTAAAGATTACAGTGTTGTCAGTACAGGAATATACAAGCTACCCCTCCCTTTTTTTCTCTACTAATTGTTGTGGAGAATGCAAGATTGCAAAGCAGTTATTGTTATTAAAGGTGGAAGACTAAGAAAGGATAGAGTGACTTCCAGACCTTTTTTTAAATTTTATTAAGGTATAGTTGATTTACAATGTTGTGTTTAATTTCTGCTTAAGCACAGTGATTCAGTTATACATATATATATTATTTTTCATATTCTTTTCCACTGTGGTTTCACAGCATATTGAATATAGTTCCCTGTGCTATACAGGGCCTTGGTGTTTATCTAACACACACACACACACACACACACACACACACACACACACGTTTGTATCTGCTAATCCCACACTCCTAATCATTCCTTCCCCTATCCCCCTTCCCCCTTGGCAACCACTAGTCTGCAGAACTTCTTGATATGAAAGCAAGACTAGATTTTCAGCTCGGTTAGGGAATTGTCAGTATTCAACTTCTTTTCACCTGGACTAGGAGGCCAAGAAGTGAAATGTCATATGAAAAAGCTACTTGGATGTATATGTCTTCGGTAATAATATTCTGAAGCTACAAAATAGAGATACTGGTCTTTGGCAATATCTTAATTAAAGTCTTCTCTTACAGCCAAATGGTAAATAGTGGAATCATCTGGGAAGATTGAATTGAGTATGGGACTGGGAGGGGAGAACTATTACTTTTATTCTAGTTGCCTTGTATTGTTTGAATTATAAAAATCTATTGCTAAAATCAGATTATTAAAATTAAAGATTTAAAACCCTAAATTGAAGAGGATTAAAAAGTGGTTTGATCTGCCTTCTAGATGCATTGCGATGCATTGCTCATGTCTGTATAATAATGCTTACCTCCTATTAAGCACTGGAGGCCCTGAGCTAGGAACTTGACATGATACAGGTTTATTTATGAATGTAAATATTCTTTTCCTCATTGTAAAATTAAAGAAAATTTAACGTGGCCAGAGTTCATGCAACTCGTAACAGGTGAACCAGAATTTGAAGCCAGGTTTATCCACTTCCCAAATCTTCATTTTTCTCTGGTGAGCTGTATGGCAACATGCTGCCTGGTGGGAAGTAGAACCTGGGCTGTTGCCTCATGGCCCAGATGACAGGGTCAGCCCAAGCTAATGACAGTGCTTCAGTTAAAAAGAAAAGACTAATCTGTTAAACATCTTCTGAGCATGCAGGGTTAGTATCCTCTGTACTTATTAGAAATTAATTTTCAGCCAAAGCAAGGCATCATTTTGATGAAATTTATTTGCATTTTTCTTCTCTATGACTTTTCTCTTAAAATAGAATAGTTCTGTAAAAGTTCCATGAAAAGAATTTAATGAACTCTTCATGTTTTATTCATTTTTTGAAGAATTACTGTCCATGAGGCTGAAAGGTTAAGAAGAAATGTTTTGAATTTTGTTTAACCTGTTTCCCAAACTTCCTGGATCAGCAAACCCCATCCTAACCCTCTCTCTCCACCACTGTACTGCCTGCTCAGATCACATGGGTCTGTGGGACATATTTTAGGGGAACGTTTCACCATAACTGAAACTTCAGATTCACTTCTAACCTCTTGCCTTGGTGCTGAGGAACTTTAGATCAGATGGGCAGAAAAAACTCTTGTAATAGTTTATTTATTTTTTGACTCGCAGAAGACCTTTAGCTGTCTATGTAAAACTTCCCTGGAAAGGTCTGATTTGCACTTCGTGATAGAAAAGCCATAGGTTTGGGTGTCAGCAAGTCCTAAGTTTGAGTCTACAATGTAGTAGCTCAGTGACCATGGAGAAATAAATGTAGTGTTCTTAAGCCTTAATTTCTTCATCTGTAAAATGAGAATCCTGTAACCTCAGAAGTAGATAAGATATACAAAACAACTAGCAGAAATACACCTTTCATAGATACTTAGAGCACCGTAGCTTCTCCACCTTGCTTCTCATGGCCCAGATGAGAGAGAAGATACTGGGCGGCATTATGGGTGGCAGGAAGACACGGCTTCCGTCTTTTTCCTGAGTGACCCGGTGTCCTCCTGTTTCATTAGAGCTCGGGGATTAGTAAGCCTTTGGGTGCTCTGTAGGTTTTGATGGTTTGCATCTGTCACAGTGCTTGTTTTTTTTAACAGGACTTCGTCTGTGGCAAAACTTCTAGACACATATGTAGAATACTGAGGCAGAGATATAAAGGTTTTTTTATACTTTCTTTTTGTATTTAGCTCTTTGTGGGTTGGCCGGAAGGTGGTTACAGGAAAATCCGAACGAACTTTTTGGCCAACCCAATACATATTCAAAGATAATAATTTAAATTATATTAAATTTATGCCTTTTAACTTATATATTGTTTCATCTTTATTGTTGTGTTACTCAAAAGAAAAAATTTGTCCTCATATAGAAATATTAAGGGACATCTCAAGATGCATTTAGATATTTGACACAGATGCTTTTGCCATTTATTTGCTTTAAGTTTTGGAACTGAACCAAGAGAGAGTTCTTGAGTTCTCTTCCAGTGATTAATAATCTATGATTCTTTTAATGTGTCCAAAAAATATTTTATGTGAGACATGCATTTTAATTTCTTAAAATAACAATTCTTTTGGCATGTGTTCTTTAAACTTAATTTTTGAATTATATGCTATTAAATGGATTTGAGGAGAAATAGAGGTATGAAAATTTACCTGGATTATGTTTGATTTTGTCATTTAAAATACTAGACGTTTTTGAAATTTCAGAAATGTGAATGCCCATGTTCGGGCATAGTAAGAGAAGCCTTAGATGTTTCTAATATGTCATGTTCTTGTTGGACATTAAAACTATAAAGCAGTTTTGTCACTGTGACTTATAAGCCGATTGTTACACTGTAGTGAGCAAATATCAAGAGGTAGTTATTTTTGTCTCTCTGCATAGAGAAATAATTGTCTCCAGAATGTACCATGACTTTCAAATTTTCTTTTCTCAGATGCATAATGACCATTTAATAGCTAGTGAGAAACAGCATATGCTGCAGCGGGAGGGTTTCATGAAGGAGCAACAGAGCAAACGGGCCGAGGTGGACAAAGAGCACAGACAAGCCATGGAGAGGCTTGAAGCGCGGTACGCCGGGCTGGCGAGGGCCCTGGCAAGACGTCCGGCCTTCGGAGAGCTTGAACCGACGGTGACAAAGCGATGAGCAAACGGCGCCTTCCCCTCAGACACCCCTCCCAACAAACCGCTTAGCCTCCGCCTCAAGCTCAGCACTGTATCCCGTGTCACTCTTCTACGGAAGAAAGGAACTGCTACCGGAGTCTTAGCTGTTCCCTAGAAGAAGAATGCCACATCTTCCCAGTTTTAAGTTCCTGTATCTGCCTATATTTCTAAATGGGGAGAAGTAGGAAGGAAATGGTATAAACATGCTCTCCGTTAATGAGGATGGGTCTTAGTTTCCATTGATTGTCTCCGAGAACTGGAAATACAGACTTCTTAGAAAAGTAATTTAATTCGTTCTTAGGCAGGGTTAATGTTACTTTAGCATTGTGGCTCGGAAGGCCCATATGGTGGCTGCCTGTCAGAGCCTCCCGGGCTCTTGGAGGAGTGTGTACAGTGTTATTCCACGAGTAATGTACTGAGAAACAGCTGTCCTGGGAGCAGAGGCCGCATTGAAGAGAGTCAAAGCTTTGTCTCGGCTCTTCAAAGAGGGCCACGTGGCTCTCTGAATTGGCCTGTTGGGAGAAGTCGCAGATTTTGCATGGCAGCGTAATGCCGTGTTTCACTGGATGACAAGACATGCTTGTTAAAGTTTGTGGCCTTCCAGCACTTCATATTTTCAGCTTTTAAAATGTGCTCACAAGGAAAAGCTTAACAAAAATAGAGTTGACTTTTAACCTCTCCAAGAACCATAATCTTGCCCATAGATTTACCTCATTTTTATGTGTGTTTTGCTGTGGGTAAGCTTTCTAAGATAAATAATGTCTATACATGTTTCAACTATTTAATGAGTAATCAGCAAAATCTGCCAAGGCGTCCCTCTGGAACCATATAAAGATTCTGGCTCTGAGTAAACCAGAAGTATTTGCCCACATGGCAAATGATCCATGTTAAATATAAATCCTTTTTTAGTGTTTAATGTCTGTTCTCATAAGCAGGTGTATTAAGATGAAACATGTACCAGTTCTGTCATCACCGTGATCTTTAAAAATCTGCATTTACCAATCTAATTGAGGAACTAAGTTGATTTGTTATTTGCCATAAACCAAGCAGAATGAAATGCAATAATTTCAAGAGATTTATGGCAAATGAATTTGAGGTATGGATAAATCTTTCAGGTCTTTTTTTGTTTATTGCTCTTCAGTAAAGAAAGGCACAAGAAAGAAAATACTCAACTCTTATGTTATCTCAGTGTTGCTACTGCAGAAAAGTGACAATGCTTGCTTGTGTAAATTTATGGCTTGCTGTCAAAGCTTCATTCTTGGCTGCATGTTGAAAATGTGATTAAAGTTAATAGAGGAGATGAAATAAGTATTTGAGATTTCTTTCAGTAACACTGAACTTCTGCCAGCTCCCTCTGTCTGCTACTGTAGGCTTGACAGGTTCATCCATCATCCTCTGGTACCTGGATGGAAAAGAGCACTTGCTGACATTCAGGCATGTTGGAATTTTCTTAATTCTCTTTCAGTGGATGGAAAAAGAAAACATACTTCCCAAAATATCCCACACATGAAAAGGGAGGGGAGCCTTCAATGGAAATTCCTTTTGTACCATAGGGCAGTTTGGGGGGAGCCATTGATTGCCAGTGCACCACTGAACGGATGCTGGGACCAGGAGACCAGGAGACCAGGGCTCTGTGTGTGAGCAGCAGCGGTTCCCCAACTTGTGCGAAGATTCCTGACAGTGTTTGTTCATCTCATATGAATAATAAATACTTTACCATATGAGTTTGTATATACTGTAGAAGGATCTGAGAGACTTCTTAAACCAAAATGCTTTAATGGACTTTTTGAGCTTTAAACATTGATACTAAATTCTTTCTTTGTGACTTTCTTAGCTGTTCAGTATAGCTTCTAAAAGAGAGGGTTGCTTTTCTTTCCCTTTAATATTTTTAGTAGTGAGCACTTTCACTTATATTTCCCAGTTTTTAAATCACTTTTGATATGTATTTTATTTATATATAAAAAGTAGCTTTAGTCATTACATAACATACAGCATTTCTGCTGTTGTGCTGTCAAGCAGAGAGAATATGGATTCTGTGTGCCTCACAGCATTAGTTTCTAATGATCAAACGAAATAATGTTTGTCAGCTTAAAGTGCTATAGAAATATTTGTTTTTAAATTCCAAGTATTTTTTATTTTTCATCATGATTTCTTTTTTTTTTTTTTTTTTTTTTTTTTTTTTTTTTTGCGGTACGCGGGCCTCTCACTGCTGTGGCCTCTCCCGTTGCGGAGCACAGGCTCCGGACGCGCAGGCACAGCGGCCACGGCTCACGGGCCCAGCCGCTCCATGGCACATGGGATCCTCCCAGACCGGGGCACGAACTCGTATCCCCTGCATCGGCAGGCGGACTCTCAACCACTGCGCCACCAGGGAAGCCCCTAGAATTGAATCTTACATTTGTAGTCACAGCCTCTATTTCTAGTAATGTCTTTGTGTCAGTTTATATTGCTTTAAAATCTGTTTCTAAAAGAGAGATTTTTACAGGCCACACCAGCTGGTTAATAATTTGTAGGGTATATATTTCTTTATTCTTCTGTTGGACCTTTATATCATGTTTTCACGTGCCCCTTAAAAACTGTAACTAGGCTTCCCTGGTGGCGCAGTGGTTGAGAATCCGCCTGCCGATGCAGGAGACACGGGTTCGTGCCCTGGTCCGGGAGGATCCCACATGCCGCGGAGTGGCTGGGCCCGTGAGCCATGGCCGCTGAGCCTGCGCATCTGCAGCCTGTGCTCCGCAATGGGAGAGGCCACAACAGTGAGAGGCCCGCATACCACAAAAAAAAAAAAAAAACTGTAACTAGATTTTTTTTTCTTTCTATCTAATTATCTTTTAACTGGAGACTTTAATCCATTTACATTTGTTGAAATTACTAATATATTAGGATTAATTGTACAGTAAGTCCAGTACATATGAACCTTCGAGTTGCGAATTTTCAAAGATGCGAATGTGCATTCGCCTGTCCAATCGCCTGTCCAATCACATAAGCTAGTTCACGTGTCTTTCATACATTGAACACCTTGCTGTGCAACACGAGGAGCTTACTGATAAAGACCTGACAGAATTGGAGGCCCAGAGAAAGGACGAAGAGAGGCAAGAGGAAGAAGAAGTAACTGAAGAACAGAAGAGATTCACGACACAGGAAATGACAGGGGGATTGTCTTTATTTGAGGCGGCACTGTTAGTGTTTGAGCACAGGACCCGAACGTAGAATGGTACACGAGGGTTGCAGCAGCCATTCAGAATGCGATCCAGTGCTACCATGTCATCTGTGACAGCAAAAAAAAAAAAAAGAGCTCTTACCTGGACATCACTGGATCGTTTTTACAAGAGGATAGGTAGAATTGAATCCAGCAAGGAACCAGAACCTGTGCCATCAACATCAGGTGTGAGTGAAATTGCAGCTTGCCCTCCGTCTCCTATTGCTGATAATCCTTCAGCTCTACCCTCTCCCATCTCCTCTCCCTCCTCCAGTCAGTAACTCTTCTTGCCTGTTCACTTGATGCCAGCCCCAGTATGCCAGCTGTTGTGCTGTACTACTGTACTTTTCAAGGTACTGTACTGTGAGATTAAAAATGTTTTATTTTTTGTGTTTGCTTTTTATGTATTACTTGTGTGAAAAGTATTATAAACCTATTACAGTACAGTACTGTATAGCCCATTGTGTTAATTTGGTACCTAAGGTAACTTTGTCAGACTTAAAAACAAATTGGACTTACAAATGCACTCTCAGAACGGAACTTGTTCACATGTAGGGGACTTGCTGTACCATCTTACTGTGCTTTTTGTCCCACCATTTTGTTTCCTCACTGCCTTTGGGGTTTTTTTCTTTTCTTTTTCCACACTGAGTTTTGTTTTGTTTTGTTTTACAGTTAATTTTCCTGTACTAGTTTGAAAGGTAAAACTCAATTTTTATCTTTTTAGTGCTTACCATGAAATTTAGTTTGCATAGTTAACAGAATCTAAAGTTTATGTCTTTACTCTTATTTGAACATTAGACTTCTGAACAAAGTGATTGCTTCCCCTTAACTTATAAGTGTCTAGAATTTTAGTTTTATCTCAGTTCAACTCCAAAAATAGTTATTTTTTACAGTCAGTATTTGCTTATTATCCTTGAAAGTTATCTGGGTGTACAATTCTAGATAGACAGTTATTTTCTCTCAGTATTTAAAGATATTGTTCCACTGTCATCTTGCTTCCAGTGTTGCTTCTGAAATGACACTTGTCAGTCTGATCAGTATTCCTTTGTAGATAATCCGTCTTCTCTTTCAGGTTATGTGTAAGTTCTTTATCTTAGGCATTCTACAATCAAATGTCATTATACTACAACATGTCTAATGTGGATTTCTTTTCATTAATCTATTCAGATTAACTGAGCTTCTTGAATCTGAGAATTAGTGCCTTTCATGAATTATGAAAAATTCTCAACTTTTACCTCTTTGAATATTGTACCTTTACATTCTTTGGATTCTCTCCTTTAGGAGATCAAATTAGACTTAAGTGTTCCCATCTCGCTCTGTTCTCCATATTGCTTTATCTCCATTTCGTATTTTCTATCTCGTTGTCTCTGTGTTGAATTCTGGATGATTTGTTTAAATCTGTTGTCCAGTCCACTAATTCTGTCTTCTCACTGTCTTTAACCTGTTTAACCTATCAAGTTTTAAATTATGGGTATATATTTTTCATTTCCAAAAGTGTTGTTTGGTTCTTTTTCAAACTTCCTTGGTCATTTGGGATAGTTCCATTATTCCCTCTTTTTCTTTTCTTTGAACATATTAAATGTACTTATTTTGCATTCTGCATATGATGATTTCTATATTTTTCTCCTTTTTTGTGAACCTGAATCTACAGTTTGTTGTTTGTTGTTTTGTCTGAAACAAGTTTTGGGTGACTTGTTTTTTGATGTGATCAGTGAATTTTCATTGTGAGTTTACATTCCTATGAACTTCATTTTCCGGGAGTTTTTGGTATGTTTTGTATTTTTTGGTTTGGGGTTTTTTTTCTTAGCACCTCCCTTTTGTTTCTTATGGCCTTCTAACCCTGGACCACTTCAAAGTCAGTTTTCACCTTGAGTTTCCCTCCACCCCCTCCCTGTCACTCAGTGTGTGTGTGCTCACAGACACTCACAGGCAGTGTGAATTTCTTCCTCAAATGTATGCCAGTGTCAGTCTGTGATAAGACATTCCTAGAGATTTTTTTCATCCTTCACAGCTCTACTTGGAATAAAGAAGAGAAACTTTAGGTGTTTTCCTAGTTCACTCACTGAGAGTGGTGCCCTTTGGGGATTCACCAATTGTACTGCAGTCCAGCTCAGTCCCTGTTGTGAGCTGAATTGTGTCCCCCAAAATTCATACGTTAAAGTCCTAACCCCCACTGTGACTGTATTTGGAGACAAGGCCTATGAGGAGGTAATTAAGGTTGAATGGGGTCAGAAGGGTGGGGCCCTGATGTGATAGCACTGGTGTCCTTATAAGAAGAAGAAGAGACAGCAGAACACCCTTTCTCCACGTGCACACAGAGAAAAGATCATATGGTTGCAGCAGAAAAGGTGGCCATCAGCAAACCAGGAAGAGAGGCCTCAACAGAATGGAATTTTCCAGCACCTTGATCTTGGACTTCTTACCTCCTGAACTGTGAGAAGATAAATTTCTTTTGTGTAAGCTACCCCATCTGTGGTATTTTGTTATGGTGACCCAAGCAGACTAACACAGTCCCAGGCCGTGATTCCTGCCCCCATGCAGGCACGGGTCCTTAAAACTGAGATTCTTCTAGGTCACAGGGATGGGGACCTAGGACAGTTATCAGTTCCAGAGCCAAATTCTTCTGTAGAATTTCAAGTTTTTCCCAATCTGCCTTCAGCTGTTTTCATTAATTTGCGATGAACTTGGCCATGAATAAAAAATACAGTTAACTAACACAACATTGTAAAGCAGTTATACTCCAATAAGAAAAAAATAATAAAGTAAAAATAAATACAGTTAAAATTTTTTTCTAGCATTTTTGGTGTTCAGTAGCTAGTGGAGATTTCTCTGTACAAAAAGGTATGTTAGGTATATGTTGATTTTATTATATTCAAATTTCCCTCCCAAAAGACCTTGTCCATATTCTAGTATAAAGGATGATACCTTTTCTTTTAATCATTGTGCCTAATATTCATTATTTTCTATTTTGTGTCTTCTTATTATCTGTGAACTAATTTTATTGTTTCCATTACTTCTGTTGGATTCATTTTACTATTCGTGAGCTAATAAAAGCAAATAAGCGTATAACAGTCTCATTTTGAACCTGTATAACTCTTATCTGAATATTTCATTTTGGATTTCTTTTTTTTTTAATTTTAGGACATTGTTGTATATAGTTTGTGAAAACATCCCAGGTCCCTATTATGAGTATGTAGATAGAAGTAGATTTGTGGTATTAAACCCAAGGTTTCATGAAAATCTGGAGGAATCACAAATGCATCCAATATACATTGTGAATTCTCTTTTTTGCTTCGGTCACACATAGGCTTTCAATCTGAACACTTGCAGTCTCCACAGAGGTATTATTTATGAGTGAAACTTCTGACTATAAGAGAAGTCAGTGTCATCTGCAAATAGAGTTTTACTTCTATGATATTGTTTATCATAGACTCCACCAAAGAAACTTACAACTAATAAATTCAGTAAACTTGCAGGATTCAAAATCAATATACAGGGACCTGCTGTGTTTCCATTCACTAACAATGAACAATTGAAAAGAGAAATTAAGAAAACAATCTCATTTACAATTGCATCAAAAAGAGTAAAACACCTAGAAATAAATTTAAAGAGGTGAAAGATTTGTACACCAAAAACTACAAGATGTTGATGAAAGGTATTAAAGAAACAAATAAATGGAAGATATTTCATGCTCATGGATTGGAAGGATTAATACTGTTAACATGTTCATACTACCCAAAGCAATCTACAGATTTAATGAAATCCCTATCAAAATTTCAATGGCATTTTTCACAGAAATAAACAGTCCTGAAGTTTGGAACCACAAAAGAGCCCAAATAGCCAAAGCAATCTTAAGAAAGAAGAACAAAGCTGGAGGTGCTTCCTGATTTCAAACTATATTACTAAGCTACAGTAATCAGAACAGTATGGTATTGGCATAAAAACAGACACATAGACCAATGGAACAGAGCCCAGAAATAAACTCATATATATATATATATATATATATATATATATATATATATATATATATATAGTCAGTTAATTTATGACAGAGGAGCCAGGAATATACAGTGGGGAAAGGACAGTTTCTATAATAAATGGTGTTGGGAAAAGTGGACAGCCACATGGAAAGGTTGAAACAACACCTCCATCTTACACCATAAAACTAGTAGAAGAAAACATAGGGGGTGAACTCCTTGACATTTGTCTTAGCAGTGATTTTTGGATATGAAACCAAAAGCAAAGGCAACAAAAGCAAAAATAAACAAGTGGGAGTATAGCAAATAAAAAGCTTCTGCACAGCAAAGGAAACATCAACAGAATGAAAAGGTAACCTACAGAGTGGAAGAAAATACTTGCAAATTATATATGTGATAAGGGGTTAATATCCAAAAAATATAAAGAACTTGTATAACAATAGACACTTTTCCAAGGGAGGTAAACAAATGGCCAACAGGTGCATGAAACATGCTCAACGTCACTAATCATCAGGGAAATGCAAATCAAAACCATGATGAGATACCACCTCACCCCTGTTGGGATGACTGTCATCAAAAAGAAAAGAGATAGCGAGTACTGGTGAGGATGTAGAGAAAAAGAACCCTCATACACTGTTGGTGGGATTGTATTGGTGTAGCCACTATGGAAAACATCGTGGAGGTTCCTCAAAACAATTAAAACTATAACTGCCATATGATCGAACAGTTTCACTTCTGAGTATATATCCAAAAGAAACAATCACTATCTGGAAGAGATCATCTGCACCCCCATGTTCATTGCAGCGTTATTTACAATAGCAAAGACATGGAAACAACCTAAGTGACCATCAGTGGATGGATGGATAAAGAAGATGTGATGTGTGTATATATACACACACAATGGACTATTACTCAGCCACAAGAAAGAAGGAAACCCTGCCGTTTGCAACAACATGGATGGACCTTGAAGGCATTATGCTAAGTGAATCAGTCGGAGAAAGAGAAATACTAAATGATCTCACTTCTATTTAGAACCTAAAACAAACAAACACACAAAAACCTCATAGAAACAACAGATTGGTAATTGCCAGCAGCAGGGGGTGGGGGGAGGCAAAATGGGTTGGGGGGGTCAAAGGATACGAGATTTCAGTTGTAAGTTCTGGGGAGGTAATGTACATCATGGTGACTGTAGTTAACAATATCGTATATTTGAAAAGTACTAAGAGCGGATCTTAACGTTCTCATCACAAGAATTCTAGATCAAATTCTTTTTTTTTTTTTTTTTTTTTTTTTTTTTTTTTTTTGTGGTATGCGGGCTTCACTGTTATGGCCTCTCCCGTTGCGGAGCACAGGCTCCGGACGCACAGGCTCAGCGGCCATGGCTCACGGGCCCAGCCGCTCCGCGGCATGCGGGATCTTCCCAGACCGGGGCACGAACCCGTGTCCCCTGCATCGGCAGGCGGACTCTCAACCACTGCGCCACCAGGGAAGCCCTCAAATTCTTAACTTTTATGAAATCGTCCATATTTTTAAAATTACAACTCTTCAGAGAAACAATTTTGTAAATATTTTTAAGGCTACTATGATGAGTCCCTTAAAACAGAATTTGTAGAGAATCTGAATAGAAAGCCATAAGTTAAATCTTTTTTTTAAATTTCATGTACTCTGAAACGCTTAAGCAGCTTCTTTGGAGATGTATGTTTTTTAGAAAAATAGTTCATAAAATTACAGTGAGGTTGTGATCACACACACAAACCTTATGCGGTCCATTGGGTATTGAATAAATTTGTTTTAAAATTAATTATATATCAAATAAATATTAAGATGGAAACAATATTTAATTTTACTAAGAAAAATGTTGATGCTGAAGAATTTGTTTTTTACTCGGGATCTAAAATTTGTAGCTAAAAAACCAGCAGGTGTCACTGTGATAACAGATTTTTTTTTTTTTTCCTCACTAAGCAGTTTTGTGTAGATGGGTGCATACAATCTGTGAACAAAGATGTGTAAGAAGTAATGAATTTGAGTTATATCCTGAGCAAAAATGTCAAAACTTAAGAAAGCATATATATAGTATCCCTGGAGGGTTAGGAGTACTTTTAAGAATTGTATTTTTTCCTAACTTTCTTCGTGTTTCATAATACAGATTTTTTAATTATATTATTGATGTGAAGGTATTATTAGCAGTAAAAGTACAGTAAAACCCCCTGGTGAGGCTTTGGACTTTATATTGAAGTGTAGAATAGTACACAGTTCATTAGGTTACGTCTTGTGTAACCAAAATCAAGTCAAGAAACAGCATTCCCCATAATGTTTTTAAATGGATTTGGAAAAAAACCTTGCTTCTTTCCTCCAAATTATAGTTTTATAACTTCTAAATTAATTTTTAGAGACAAAAATATGGTAATTGGTGGAAAATAATAGTAGGAATTAAAGAGCTAGTTGTCAGGGTATCTTTTGCCCAACAAGTATGGAAGCCAAAGTAGAATTTAATACACATTTATTCACTGAAGCATTGTGCTGTGTCTGGGTTGTATTCCAAGAGACCTATAGTCAATAATAGCACTCCATCTTAATGGAATTTGTGATCAGTTTTGCACATGTAATAACAAAATAGAAAAACCAGGATGATAGTGTTACACCGTATCGTATTAAAGACCATGCTCTACCAAGAAAACAGTTTATGATTAAAATAAGCGAATTCCTAGTAGGAACTATCTTTGTAAGTTATAATCAGAGAATCATTAGTAATAAAGATAAAACTTAAATTCAGTAGGATTTGGAGAAGAATGAGAAGAATGGCAAAATATCTGGTTCAGTTTCGTTCAGTAAGCATTTATGAAGCACCTGTGGTCCAGCCACTTTGTATTTCTAGATAAATTGTAGGGATTTTTTAAAAATGCGTAAAGCTCAGTTTCTGCCCTTGTTTATCAAAAACGCAAATGAAAATACTGGCAAGTTCATACAATAATTACTAGACTTCTTTGGTGTTGAAAATATCAGATAAGACTGGAAATTGGGAAGTGCACTTGTTTGCGAGTCAAAAGACCTAAGTTTCAGTGATGCTTCCGTCGCTAAATTTACAGAGACTTAACGTCACTTAGACAATTTTCACATCACTTCCAACTTTATTAATTTGTGCATATCCTGTAAGTTAATGAGACTGTGGCACAGTGACAGTGTGACAGGAAGGTTGCTCTATAGACTCAGATGTGTGACTGATAGAGGAAATTGCTACCCTGCACGTGGGTTTTTGAGAATGTGGCTGAAAATAGCAATTCCTAGTCTAGACAGGGCAGGGATAGCGATGAAGATCTCAGTTTGGAATTTAAGATTGTGGGAATTTTTGACATCCATATATAGGTATGTCTGTGCACTGTTTATATTTCTTACGACAACAAAATTTAGATAATCAGCCCTGTTGCTTTTTTGTATATAATCATAACTGTTAGCCCAAGTGACTGAATTTTTTTGCTTTTGAGAATAGCATCACTATTAGGAAGATCAAAAAGATGTTAAGATATCAAAAAGATATCTTTATTTTTTAGATAAATATTTTGCTTTTATACATTAGTGAGAAAATGCTATGGGCTTTTATTAGGCAGCTAGGCCTATTTAAGGATTTCGCATTTCCTTTCCCAGAAGATTAAATTGTTCAAGGACAAAGAATGTGTTTTGTGCTGTTCTCTATCCCATGCTTAGAACATGTGCTGTGTGTTAAAAAAAAAAAAAAGTTCTCTCCATAGTATAAGGCTAGTAATGAGTTTAAGTGAGGCTTGCATTACCCTTGCTATTTTTGTTACATTTGTGTTTCACAGTGGCTGAATATGAAGATAAAGACTAGATGAACATGGTCTGTTATTTTTAGTCTACACCATCAGGTTTCTGGTCCGTCAGCTAGCTTATAATATTTGCTATTTCTCTCAGGAAAGCTTTTAGGATAAACTATGTACTGTGAAAGTAGAAAGTTGACATCTTCTGGAAAAAAACAGTGACTCCCAATTACCAAATATATATCTGTTTGGGAATGAATCTTCAGATAGAAACAATGATGTACATAGTGATTAGGCTTTTCTAGCCACAAAGACTATTGTGTCTCAAAATATTATAGTACCAGCAGCAGGACCAGTGATGTAAGCTAGTGATCAGCCACTATATTGAAGGCCTTTTTTTTTTTTTTTGAGAGATGCATTTCGAGTTTCAACTTGTGGGAGCTGGACTGTAGTTCTGGAAGCAGTATTACCAGGTAGGAACGGGGGGGTGGAAGAATCCATTCCTGAAGGGAGGCTTCTTTGGTAGAGGCCGAACCCTCCCTCATCCCCAGTCCCGGCCTCCCTCCAGTCTGCTTTCCTCGCTGTTGTCACGCTGACTGCCTGAAACAGAAAGTTCTCCATCCCGCTTGCCAGTGAAGTAGCACCGTTTCTTATCTGGTGCTAAAGAGATTTTCAAGTTTCTTAAGTGATTTGTTGAGAATTAGAAGTAGATGAGAGAAGAGAAGCATCCCTCCTCACCACCACCACCAAACACACACACACACACACACACACACACACACACACACACACGTTTTTAACATACTTAGGTGACGGTGATCGTTCTTTAAACGCACCACCGGGTGAAAGGAATCTCCATGTGCAGATTCCGTGAGCTCCCATGACGTTTTGTCCCTGGTCCTCTTAAGGTGGGACGTTCTGTGAGCCGACCAGTTGGTTGTGAGGTTGCTGCCCATAGACTTCCACTGGGGCTGGAGAAGTGACAGGGGGCTGGGGGGGAGCAGCCCCCAGGGTTTATTTTCCTTTCTCCTCTTCCCTTCTTTCTTCCCTGAACTGACCCCGCCATCCCAGACACGGGTTACCACGAAGTGAGCCAGTGCTGCTGGAGGTGCCGGGCCCCACGGGTGTCAACACGCCGAAGAGGATGACAGAACACGCCTCCCTCTCATCTGTGTCGGATACACGTGTTTGTGTGTATCCCTCGTGTCGATTCTGGGTTTATTCTCTCATCATCTCATGGAGGTATTTCATTAGGGACGCAGAGTAAGACCACACTTGAGTCCTGGAATGTGTGGACATTCCTAATGTTAATCACCCGAAAAAGTGGTGATTCTTAGGACCAGGCAGGTGTGGAAACCTCTCTCTCCCCTCCTGTCCCCTCCCCCCGCTGCTCATCTGGAATTTCGGAAGTCTGGGCACACTTGATAGCAGCCTTAGTGGGTAGGGGTTACAGATGACCTCTGCCTCATGGAGGTGGTCAGGGAGTCTTTGTAGGAGGGCCTGGGCCAAAGACGAGTGAGTTGTGCTTTGTAAACCACATTATCTGGTTATATTTTGTGACTCTTTCCGTTTTGTGACCCCCAGTCTTTAGTGAAACCCTTTTTAAAAAATGTGTTTAATGTTCCAACGTGATCTCCGCTGTGTGGAGGGAATTAAGGAAGGAGCTGAGCTCCAGTCTCAAGCGTGTCACCACGCTTGGTGGTGACAGCAGGGAGAGGGGAGAGAGCCCCAAGGGGGAGGTGGGTGACATACCTGTGTGAGGTCTGGTTTCCTCTCCAGGTGGAGGTTTCGTTTCCATTGCCCACCTAGATTCAATTTTAGTGAAGAAAAGGACAAGTTCCTTTTGAAGTGTTCGGAAAAGGAAAGCTCAAGGCTACAGCAAGTGAAAAGGAAGAGGCAATGTGCACAGTTGCTGTGGCCAGCGGACTGCCAGAACCGAGTCTAGGTCTCCGTCGTATCTTCAAACACAAACACACACACAAAACAAAACTTCGATTAAATGTGTACAGAAGAAAAATGCATGTTTCAAACATTAGTAATGATCAAACTAGTTCTATTGCCATTTTTAGAAGATGAAAAGATAAAAACTTAAAGAGTATGCAAAATCTTTGGGCTTCCCTGGTGGCGCAGTGGTTGAGAGTCCGCCTGCCGATGCAGGGGACGCGGGTTCGTGCCCCGGTCCGGGAAGATCCCACGTGCCGCGGAGCGGCTGGGCCCGTGAGCCATGGCCGCTGGGCCTGCGCGTCCGCAAAGGGAGAGGCCACAACAGTGAGAGGTCCGCATACCACCAAAAAAAAAAAAAAAAAAAGAATATGCAAAAATCTTTAATTCAACAGATTACAAGCGTGTTCGAACTGCCTCCTAAACCCAAGGCGCCCCCCCATCCGCCAGGCCCCACATTTCCCCGTTAACTGCTGCCCACCCGCCTGCTCACGTCTACAGCAGAGCGCCTGCCTGCAAAGAGCCCGCCTCGCCTCGTACCCTCCCCTGGGCCCGCCCCCGCCCCGCCTTCATGCCACGCCCCCACTGCAGCCCCTCCCATCAGGGTCACCAGGAGCCTCCCGCAAGCCAGATGCAATGCTGGGTTCATGCTGCCCCGCCAGCAGTTGACACGGTCGACCCCTCCCTCCTTCTGGAGACGCTTTCTTCACCTGGGTTCCTGGCGGCCGCACAGTCCTGCTTTGCCTTCTCCCCGCCGTGGGCCTCCTCTCCTTCCAGCCTCTGCCTGTTGCCGTGCCTCACAGGTTTCCAACCTGTTCTCTTCCCTACGGCCCGTCGCATGCTTTTATCGACACCCAGTTTATACCTCCAGCCCTGACTGTCGCCCTCATGTATTCAGCTGCCCGGCGAGCGCCTCCGCTTAGGTCTCTAGAATGTAACGTCCGACTTCGGTGTCAGAAGAGACCTTGCCGCCCCTCTCTCTCTCAGACCTGCTCCGCAAGTCTCCCCAGCTCTGTGTACAGCCCCGCTGTGTATCCGGTTGCTTGGGTCAAAATCCAGGCATCAGTTCTCACCCTACGCCCCACATCCGGTCCATCAGTTAGCACGTTGGCTCTGCCTTCATTATCCCCAGTCTAACCACCAGTTCTCACCACCTCCACGCCTGCAGTTCTGGTCTCAGCCACTGCGGTGTTCTCCGTGCACCGCCGGCTCTTACCCCGTCTCCTTGCTCACCCTCTGGCTTCCCACAGCGCCACCCACTCCGTTTTCCACGCAGCAGCCAGGGATCCTTGAGAAAGCACGGACCAGATCTTGTCATTCACCGACGTAAACCCTCTAATGACACCCTCTCCCGCTCAATAAAATCCAAGCCCCTCGGCATGGCCTGCGAGGTGCTGTTGCTGTCACGTTTCATCTGCCTCCCTCCCCGTACACATCGCTTAGTTCCATCTGGCCACGCTGGCTTTCCTGCTGATCTTCAAACACACCTGAGCTCCCTTCCACCTGGGAGCCTTTGTCTGACATGCTCTTCCCTCAGATCCCACCGAGATCCCCTCCCTCAGATCCCACCGAGATCCCCTCCCTCAGATCCCACCGAGATCCCCTCCCTCTCTTTCCTTCGCTCTCTGTTCAAACACTCCCTCCTCCTAGAGGCCTTCCCTGACCACTCAAGTCTTAAATAGCACCCTCCCATTGGCATTTAATGTTTCCCTGACTAGAACATATGCCCATGAAGGCAGGAACCTTGTCTGCCTTATCCGTTCTATATTCCCAGTACCTGGCATGTGGGACTTATTCACTGGATGGATGGATGGATGGATGGATGGATGGATGGATGGATGGATGGATATGCTATAGTCATTCAACCTGTATTTCTGTACACCTGATTTTTTTAAGGTATAATATGGAAGAACTGAGGTATTTCTTAAACTTAATTCCACATTTAGTAATGGATTTTAAAACATTTAAAGATCCTTAAGCTTTTGAATGACAATGGTAGGCATTAGACATTCCATAGAAATAGTTTCCTCTTTATTGAAGTATCATATATAGCACTGCAGCATACTGTTCCGGGGAAAAATAAAATCTCTCTACGGAAACTACTGGAAACTAAAGTTGAATTGTAATAGAACTATGGTGTTTCTATTAAAAATATTTAGACTCTAACCAGAAGATGTTCGGTGCTTCTCATTTCATTAACAAACCATCCAAATAATAATCTCTATGAAGAGGAGATAAGATCATTGTATCATAACTGAATCGGACAGAAGTGTCTGAGAACCACCAGAGGTGGGGTAGTTGAGGGGTAAGAGTGTTCACTGCGAGTTCAAATTCCACCTCTGCTCCTTATTAACCTGGGCAAGTTACCTAACCTCTCTGTGCCTGACTGTCCTCATCTGTAAAATATGGGTAGTAAAAGTAGCAAAACCTACCTAGTTTGTTCTGAGGATTAAATTAGTTAACTTATGTCATATATTTTAAACAGAGCCTGGCATATACGTGCTGTATTTAATATTTGCTTTTATAACCCTTGTGTTATCATCACCATCTATTCTAGATGTCCATTTAGGAATTTACTGTTTGTAATCCACCCATAAAAAGGTTGATAGGTCAACATCATAAGTAGCTTAAGCTTTTTTTTTTTTTTTTTTTTTTTTTTTTTTTGCGGTATGCGGGCCTCTCACTGTTGTGGCCTTTCCCATTGCGGAGCACAGGCTCTGGACGCGCAGGCCTAGTGGCCATGGCTCACGGGCTTAGTTGCTCCGCGGCATGTGGGATCTTCCCGGACCAGGGCACGAACCCGTGTTTCCTGCATCGGCAGGCGGATTCTCAACCGCTGCGCCACCAGGGAAGCCCAAGCTTAAGCTTTTTAAAGGGAAGTCCATAGCAGCTCTCTCTTCTTGGAGCACTTAGCTAGATCAGACTGCTTTCTATGATCCTAAAATACATATTAAAGAAATACTAGTTTTCTAAACCCTTAGATGGCACACCCATACAGCTGGTACCACAAATGATGTCACATTTCAGGGAAACCAGCTAATATATTCCATGGGCTCAAAGGTACTTCTCAGGATGCAATGTGTTTTACTTCTAGATCCCAGGCTGGTCTTTGATTCAGACCCAAATGAGAGAAAAATCAAGCCTTTCAAAGAGGTCTCTGCTGGACCCATTTTGATAGCACTTAATTTATTGGGGTTATTCATTTGCCACATTAGTAGAATTTGGTGAAACTTCTCACTTCTCAGAACAAGTTTTGCTCACACCATTTCAAAAGAATGTTATTGGTATGCGGGTAGGTTGTCTGGGGCCAGTCTCTTATCTAGAGACCAGATTCAAAAAGTCTGAGTTCAGCGAAGTGACTTAGGCTGCACGCTTTTGTTTTGTTTAATGAGCGTGTACGGGTCTGGCTCAAGCACAGTGCTCTCCCCACTAGGAACAATGCCATACACATCATTTCCTGCAATAATGGAGTTGGAAGGCGATTATCTACTCACAGAACAGGCTGAAACAACAGTTCCTGATATTCTTCTCAAATACTTTAACTTCCCAAGGAATCCGGAAAAAATAATTCCATGAGACAGTGTTGTGAATGAAGGTATGACATTTCAGTTTCCTTCACTGGAACCCAGTGGCCAGCAGAAATGAATTACCACCCACTTGGCGTGACTGAGAGGGGCTCTGGCTGGGTGAGTTGTCCATCTTCGCTTTGGGACCCCTGTACTTGTGAGAGGATGGCCATGGGTTTCTTTGTGTCCGTTTATGGGAACCATCCTAGAGATTACCTGCAGTTTCTGGAACTATACTTCTTTTATGACATTGCTTCCTTTTACTCCTAAAGAGAATTTGAGACTTCTGTTTCAGACTTCCTGGACAAGAAATGTATACTTTCTAGAAAGAATGAGGCTACATGTTTTATAGTAGTGTGAGAGCTTTTTAAACCCTGCGGCTCCTATATCTTAAATATGGGTTGGTAAATATTCATAATATTTCATAATAAGAGCCCTCTTCTCTGTGATCTAGGCATCGCCCAGGTAGCTAGTGATGTTCATGGCAAAAAGGAGCGATTAAGATGAAGATTTAGGGCTTCCCTGGTGGCGCAGTGGTTGAGAGTCCGTCTGCCGATGCAGGGGACGCGGGTTCGTGCCCCGGTCCGGGAGGATCCCACGTGCCGCGGAGCGGCTGGGCCCGTGAGCCGTGGCCGCTGCGCCTGCGCGTCCAGAGCCTGTGCTCCGCAACGGGAGAGGCCACGGCAGTGAGAGGCCCGCGTACCGCAAAAAAAAAAAAAAAAAAAAAAGATGAAGATTTAGACACTGCCTTCTGGAATTTTCATATGAAGGAAAACTTTGCAACAGATTGTTATTTCATCAGGGATGCACACGTAGGTTTTCTTCATGTCCTGAGACAAGATTGGGTGCAGTCATGTGGATGCTGATGCAGGACGCCAGTTGTAAAACTCTTTGAAAACTTCCGGGAGATTGCCTGCTTTGAATTTCATCTGAATATTTGACTTTGTGTTGACATACCCTCCCTACTAAATAAAAGGTATAATATATTGTGTGCAAGTGTCACTGGGAGGAACAGCCAGCAGAATGAAGAGAAACTTGAGACACTGTGATTACTCAGGGAGCTTATAGAAGCTGCCTCCAGAAGCGTGTCACAGAAAGGTAGGCTGTTTTCAGGCACGCTGGTTTGGATTTCATAAATCTTCTCCCTGCCTGGAAGCTTAGGTATTGATTTAGTGTCTTTTCATTCAGATACATGAAGTCAAAGTGTTCGACATATTTCTCTAAGGAAATATATAACTTTTTAAAACGTAGTATGAAATTGGCATTTAAAATTGTTTCTTTCTGGGGCTTCCCTGGTGGCGCACTGGTTGAGAGTCCGCCTGCCGATGCAGGGGACGCGGGTTCGTGCCCCGGTCCGGGAGGATCCCACGTGCCGCGGAGCGGCTGGGCCCGTGAGCCGTGGCCGCTGCGCCTGCGCGTCCAGAGCCTGTGCTCCGCAACGGGAGGGGCCGCAACAGTGAGAGGCCCGCGTACCGAAAAAAAAAAAAAAAAAATTGTTTCTTTCTGATTGTATCAGAAATCGGCCAGTTCTTCAGGAATAGCGGAAATAGCTAACCTGGACTCTCTTCCTTTAAGACGTCTTTCCGTGTAGCCCGGCCCTTACGTGACAGTGTACTTGACAGCCTCCATCCAGCTCCTAAAGGCCACATTGTCCACACTGTGGACTTGTCTCCTTTTGACTCCCACCAGCTCTGTTCAAGTCAAGAGACTCAAATTGAGAAACTGTAGGTGGAAATGGGTCAATGTGGCTTTGGTAAAAAGGTAAGAGGTAGAACTCACGTCCTAGCGAAGGGTCCAGGAGGAAGCCCAGCCTGACAGGGGGACCTGGGCCCTCACGCGGTGATGGACGGGAAGCAGCCCCGTGCAGTTCTGGGACGTGGTTAAGGCAGGCCCTGCGGGTGGAAAAGGGCCAGGCGAGGTCTTGGCACCCTCTTCCTCCTGTGGCGTCTGCTGGGCCCGATTTCAGTGGTCTTAGGCATAGTTTAGGAGCTTACAGAGAATAGACCGTGTCTGGAGCCTTAAGTCAGTTGCCTTGGCCGTTTGGCTCTAGTTTGTATCAGTGCAGTCATTTCTGGCTTCTTATCTTGGCTCACGGCCAGGGCTGGCTTAACACAATAGTTAGCCAACGCTATAAACCCCAGTACCTTCATCGTCTTTCTAAGGACCGCAGAGGGAAATCACCAGCTGTGACCAGCTGTGAATAATCAACACATAGATGGAACACTTCAATCCTAATGGCTGCGGTATATATCTAAGGATGGGTGCTATTAATGTTTTCTAGTATCAACGTGATTTCCTTGGTAATGTAGCAGTTCAGGAAGATATATCAGTTGAGTTCCAGTTCATTGTTACCCGTGCTGGATAAACAACAGATTATGAATATGCGTTTACCTTAATACCTTTCTTATAAGCACTTTGAAATATAGAATGAAATGTTTCTAAGGCAAAATCTGTCTTAGAGTGTATCCAGGGGCTGCATCGCTAATCCAGTCCACATTTATCTCGTTCTTGCAACGTACTTTGCAAAGAACAGGGGATGTAAATGAAATATAATACGTGGCTGCTGCTTATGAAAAACTTTAGGCGAAAAACAAAAACTAACTTACATGAAATGGTTGGAAAACAATTTGAAACTAAATTTTAGACCTCTTGGGTTATACAGGAGGAAGAGACCACAGTGGGCTGACATAGTTCATTCCATGTTTCAAGGACCCTTCATGGAAGAGGCAGGATGTAAAGCATGACGGGAACGTCATTGGACAGAAAAGAAAAGAGAGAGAAACATTTAGGAGCCTCTTTTGGACGCCAGGCTCTTTGATAGTAGCGTCATATACGTAATCTCATTAATCCTGCCGAGTAGACATTTATATCCCTGTTTATACATGAGAATATTAAGGATTAGAGAGGTTACAGAGCTTGCTTAAGCTCATATAACTAGAGGGTTGCTAATAAGTAGCGGTTAAGGTTATTGGCTCTGAATTCCAGGAATTTTTGAATTTGTATCCCATCCCGTCTACCGCCTGGCCATGCTTAATGTCTTTGAACTGCAGATTTTTTCGTCAAACCTACTCCAAGAGTAGGTTTGGGGACAATAACAACAGCTGCCTCATAGATTTAGTGTGATGAAAAAACTAAGGAGACAAAGAACTTGGCTGTACCTGCTCAATAAATGTTTTTTTTGTGGTACGCAGGCCTCTCACTGTTGTGGCCTCTCCCGTTGCGGAGCGCAGGCTCAGCGGCCACGGCTCACGGGCCCAGCCGCTCCGCGGCATGTGGGATCTTCCCGGACCGGGGCGCGAACCCGCGTCCCCTGCATCGGCAGGCGGGCTCTCAACCACTGCGCCACCAGGGAAGCCCCGGGGATCCCATATTCTTAATCGTTAGGATATACTCTTTCCTAACATAATTATTACTGTTATTACTACAATTCTTATATGTTTACATTCCAACCACTGGCTGAACATACAATAGTTATTAATTTGCAAGACTCGGGCTCCTTTGATATGTTAGCAATACTTGTGCCTACAGATGGCAGCTTTTAGTCTAATTAACAAAGGATTTGCCCAGGAAACATTCAGTTTGATTTCTTTTTATCTTCAGGTATTAACCTTTGTAGATAATCATAAGACCTATTAGGTAGAACCACTCGGCTCTTCTGCTAAGAAAGAAGGCTGAACATTACTGTACTGAACATACCTTACCTGGTGAAAATGTAAAAAATGGGATGCAAAATTAGGAATGTCAGGTTTTTTGAGCAGTGTACTCACTTTACTAAATCTTCCATAAATTATAGGTAGGCATTAAAACAGTATGTAGGCTTAAAACAAAACAAACAAAACAAAACAGTACATGAGCTTGCTGAAGGCAAAAACGTATACTCTAAGGGACTCTCTGGTATACTATATTTTTCTCATTCATTCAATTTTGTGATTATCTAGAATAAAACACTGTTGACTTTTTCTTTTAATCAAGACAACATCATCTCTAGTTAAAGCTGACCGTAGCATTGGTAGGTCAGGGACATCAGGGAGGTCAGGTCCACAGCGGCGAAGCCATGGCCAGGGCACTGGCAGCGAGATGGGGTCTCCCGGCAGGGAGGGTGGCACTGAGGGCCCCCCACTCGTGCTGCCAGCTGTGAGAGGTGGTGACACCCGGGCCAGCATCCTCCCGTTCTTTATTGCCCAAGTGCGGGGCCATGTGACCACACGCCTTCCTTGGTGGCATGTCAAGCGGAGTCCCAGAACTGCCCCCCTCGCCACCCACACTGCTGAGAGCCACACCCTCAGCCCCCTCCACCAGCTCGCTGACCTTCGGGGTCTCTGTGGCCTCCAGCCTCAACCCTCCGCCCAGCTTCTGAGGCCCTACAGAATCAACGTCCACCCGATTTATCCTATCGCTGTGCCATTACTTCAGCAACCCGACCTTGCGTCAGGCATGAAGAGGACTTCACCTTTCTTTAGCAGACACATTGCTTGTACTTCTTCTCCTCTCTGGAATTTTCTACCTGCTCCCTCTGCAGGGTCATATAATACAGGGTACAGGCTTTGGAGTCAGACAAGAGTAGGTTTGAATCTCACTCACATTCTTTCTCTCTCTCTCTCTCTCTATATATATATATATTTTTTTTTTTTTTTTTTTTTTTGCGGTACGCGGGCCTCTCACTGTTGTGGCCTCTCCCGTTGCGGAGCACAGGCTCCGGACGCGCAGGCCTAGCGGCCATGGCTCACGGGCTTAGTTGCTCTGCGGCATGTGGGATCTTCCCGGACCAGGGCACGAACCCGTGTCTCCTGCATCGGCAGGCGGATTCTCAACCACTGCGCCACCAGGGAAGCCCTCTCTATATATTTTTAAAACATTTATTGAGGGCTTCCCTGGTGGCGCAGTGGTTGAGAGTCCGCCTGCCGACGCAGGGCACGCGGGTTCGAGCCCCGGTCCGGGAAGATCCCACGTGCCGCGGAGCAGCTGGGCCCGTGAGCCGTGGCCGCTGAGCCTGCGCGTCCAGAGCCTGTGCTTTGCAACGGGAGAGGCCACAACAGTGAGAGGCCTGCGTACCACAAAAAAAAAAAAAAAAAAAAAAGAATATGGGATTCCCCAGAGAGTCATGGGGTTGAGTCCTGACCTCACTCCCCTTTAGCTGAATAAACTTTGCATGTTGTATCATAAATCATAGTTTACAAAAAACCTTGCTCACATATTTATTTATCTGAACCGGTCAGTCCTGGGAGGTAGGCAGGAAAGGGGTTACTATTCTCATCTGACGTAAGACCTGAAGTTCAAAGAGGCATTAAGTAACTTAATTGAAGTTAATTAATGGCAAATCCAAGACTCAAAATCTGGTGCTTTTTCCTCTACATCGTTCAGCTGCACAGACCAAAAACAAGGCAGTGAAGGAGCCCCACCTTTTCTGAATATAAGAGCAGGTCCCTCAAAGTGAGAGAGTGGCATGGACATATATCCACTACCAAACGTAGAACAGAGAGCTAGTGGGAAGCAGCCGCACAGCACAGGGAGATCAGCTCGGTGCTCTGTGACCACCTAGAGGGGTGGGATAGGGAGGGTGGGAGGGAGGGAGACGCAAGAGGGAGGAGGTATGGGGATATATGTGTATGTACAGTTGATTCACTTTGTTGTAAAGCAGAAACTAGCACACCATTGTAAAGCAATTATACTCCAATAAAGATGTTTAAAAAAAAAACAGGTCCCTGATAGCAGTAGTTCCTGAGGGCCGGCCCACAGACAGTGATGATGCATGACAGCATTTTCCCGTCTGGGTCATTCAGACTCGAGGGCTGACGGTGAAATGAGAAAATGTGGGGCAGGGTAGAAAGTTGTAAAGAGTTAAGCTTGTTCAATGTAAAGGACTGCCTTTTACTCTAAGGCTACACCTTTCCTACTTTGGGGTGTTAAAATAGTCTCAAAAAGTGATGACAGAACATAGTAATTTTCTGTTGTCATTGTTGACATCTCTACTTGATGTAGTAGAACTTTGGCAAAACCATATTGGTCGACAAACTTTGTTTTAGAAATTTTTTGAGTCCAGAATTTGAGAATCAATACTCTAGCGTGAGTTCATTATTTTATGTATTAAGAGTGTAAGTTCACAGTGTTATTTAGTTATCTACGTTAAGCCATAAAATCAGGCACTTGAATTTTTTTTTTTTTTTTTTTTTTTTTTTGCGGTACGCGGGCCTCTCGCCGCCGTGGCCTCTCCCGTCGCGGAGCACAGGCTCCGGACGCGCAGGCGCAGCGGCCACGGCTCACGGGCCCGGCCGCTCCGCGGCACGTGGGATCCTCCCGGACCGGGGCACGAACCCGCGTTCCCCGCATCGGCAGGCGGGCTCCCAACCACTGCGCCACCAGGGGAAGCCCTGTTTGTTTTGTGGTTTTTTTGCGGTACGCGGGCCTCTCACTGCTGTGGCCTCTCCCGTTGCGGAGCACAGGCTCCAGACGCGCAGGCGCAGTGGCCACGGCTCACAGGCCCAGCTGCTCCGCGGCACATGGGATCCTCCCGGACCGGGGCACGAACCCGCGTCCCCTGCATCGGCAGGCGGTCTCTCAACCACTGCGCCACCAGGGAAGCCCGGCACTTGAATTTTTATACACATTTAATTTTCTCTTTCTTTTTTTATTGTCTAAGTCAGTGATTCTTAGCTTGTTTGGCAGCAGTCACAGACCACGCTGAGCATCTGATGAAAACTACGGATTCCTCTCACTAGCCCACCTCAAAAAGCACGCGCACAACGACCAGCACAGAGTAGTTTGCAAGCTTGGCGGTACTGAAAATAAGGAGCCTCTAGGGGGCGCTAGTCAGTTTGATCATATGTCCCATTCTGTTTTTTCATCTTGTTTGTTTTGCTCTGTTATGTATTAGGGCTTATACAGGGGACGTTGTTTTCACAAGAGACAGGGTAGGGCTTCCCTGGTGGCACAGTGGTTAAGAATCCGCCTGCCAAGGCAGGGAACATGGGTTCGAGCCCTGGTCCGGGAAGATCCCACATGCCCCAGAGTAACTAAGCCGGTGCGCCACAACTCCTGAGCCTGCGCTCTAGAGCCCGCGAGCCACAACTACTGAAGCCCACGTGCCTGGAGCCCGTGCTCCACAAGAGAAGCCACCACAACGTGAAGCCCACGCACTGCAATGAAGAGTAGCCTCTGCTTGCTGCAACTAAAGGAAGCCCGTGCACAGCAACGAAGACCCAAAAATTAAAAAATAAAATAAATAAATTTTTGTATAAATATATAAATTTATATTAAAAAATAGATAGGGCAGAAGGCTCATTGTCAGGACCCAATGTTTATTTGGAGGTCCCTATACCTCGTGTGGTTTTTCAGGTAGAGCTGTCATTTGATGGAAGATTGTGAATATTATTAGATGGTTTTGGCAAGGAAGTGAGGAGCAAGGGTTCTTATATACAGTCGTGACAGTATAAGTTGATGTAATTTCTTTGGAGGGCAATCTGGAAATATCGATCAGCATTTAAAGTGCACATACTTGTATGTGAAGACATGTATACAAAGGTCTTTGTTGGAGCTTTTCATATATGAGTAAACAACTGGAAACATACATGTCCATTGGTATGAGGCTGGTAATATAAATTATGTATTCAAACTAGAATACGATGCAGCCATGAAAAAGGATGAAGCTGCACTACTGATGACAAAAAGGAATGACCTCCAAAATATATTGTTATGTGAAAATGACTTTTAAAAGGAGGAAATGCACACACACACATGGGTTTGGCTGTTTCTGGAGTTTACACAGCAGCTGGTAATAATGACTGGCTTGGAGGTGAGGACTAGGGAGACAAGGGTCTGCAGTGGGAGAGATACTTACTTTTTCTATATATTGTGGTGCCTGAATAATTTTAACTGGGTCCTGGTATTACTCAGTTTTTTAAAAATCTAGTTTTTGTTTGTTTTTTTTTAATTTTTAAAATTATTTTATTTTATTTTTGTCTGTGTTGGGTCTTCGTTTCTGTGCGAGGGCTCTCTCTAGTTGCGGCGAGCAGGGGCCACTCTTCATCGCGGTGCACGGGCCTCTAACTTTTGCGGCCTCTCTTGTTGCGGAGCACGGGCTCCAGACGCGCAGGCTCGGTAGCTGTGGCTCACGGGCCCAGCCACTCCGCGGCACGTGGGATCCTCCCGGACCGGGGCTCGAACCCGGGTGCCCTGCATCAGCAGGCGGACTCTCAACCACTGCGCCACCAGGGAAGCCCCTAAAAAGCTAGTTTTTAAAAAGAACAAATTGTTAAAATCAGTATGCAGTATGAGAAAAAGAGATGAAAGGGTGTTTAGATTAGATGAAATCTGCCTAAATGAAAGGAATGATGCAACACCAACAGACTTTTCTTTTTTTTAAATTTTATTGAAGTCGAGTTGATTTACAATGTTGCATTAATTTCTGCTGTACAGCAAAGTGATTCCGTTATACACATGTATACATTCTTTCCCATATTCTTTTCCACTATGGTTTATCCCAGGATACTGACCATAGTTCCCTGTGCTCGACGGTAGGACGTTGTTGTTTATCCATCCTGTGTATATACCAGCTTGCATCTGCTCATCCCAGACGCCCCCTCCACCCCTCCCCCTTGGTGACCACATGCCTCTTCTCTATGTCTTCGGGTCGTCTTTTCAAGAACAAGGGACACCTGATGGAGGTGAGAATTGGTAAATGAATAAATCAAAGGAAACAGCTTCTCACTCAGCGTGTTTCCAGTCTAAGGGATTTACCGACAGAGGCAGAGTCAAATATTGTGGCTGGAGTTTTTTGTTGTTGTTGTTTTTGGAAGTCTGGTCACTTCTGTGCAGTCATAACACTGTCGTTACGCAAGAAAAGATAAGGGTAAGCAGACCTGGTGGTGCAGGGGTGTAAGCTGATCAGTGCAAAGGAAGGAATTTCTCCCCAACCTCCCTTCTTTTCTGGCTTCTTCCAGTGCCTCAGAATAAACATTACACAACTGGCTAGGTCTGCTTTGAAGAATGGACAGAACTTCCTCTGAATCATTAGATATCATCCACAGCCAAAGGAAGAATTCCAGACCTGCGAGGGCAGCAGAGCTCATCATTCCCTTTTTGCTTTTTTTTGCACCCAGAGTGACGGGCCCTTCAGTTCAGAATGAAGAGTTTGTCAGAGCCCTCCTGCTGCCGTCCTACTCCTTCTTTCCCCAGGAAAGCACAGGCTCAAAGGGAAAGAGTGGGTTTCGGCACCCCCCGCCCAGCCCCGTGGAGCTGGCGATCTCGTGTAAACAACAAGCCCCAGGTGACTGAGGGAGGGACCGAAGAGATATTCAGGAAATAATTCATGCTTTTTTCTCTTTCTCTTTCCTTCTTTGGCTCCAACTAGTAATGAATCCCTCCCCCAGGGGGTAGGCAGAAGACATAAACTAGTGCTGACCGATCTCATTAAGCCCCGGTTACCTATTTGACATTGTTATAGGTCTCGTTTACCCACATGACTCAAGACATACTGCAGCCACGTACCTCAGTCTTATGTTTTAAGATTAAGAGTAATGTGTATCAGGTCGACTTGGATTTGAGCAAGTAAATGGGGTGTAAAATAGAATATCATGTCAAGGTGAGCAAGATAAGTCATACTTAACAAAGCCCACTGCCGAAGGACTCCATTCCGTCCCTCCCGTGTGATCAGGTCAAGGGCAAACCTTTAAGGGTCCAATCACATGATAAGAGGACCCTCTTGTTAAAGGCATTTCTCCCCCATTGTGGAATACAGTCGCAGGCAGACAGAGCATTTGTTCAGTGTGCAGGATGAATGCGTTTCCCTTTTTCTTTCTTTCTTTCTTTCTTTCTTTCTTTTTTTGGCTGTGCTGCATGGCTTGCAGGATCTCAGTTCCCCAGCCAGGGCTCAAACCCGGGTTCCCTGCAGTGGAAGCACGGATTCCTAACCCCTGGACCACCAGGGAATTCCCCGCTTGCCTTTTTCAGGGCTTTGCATTGCAGGGCCTTTGCTGTCAGCCAGTAGCTGGATGGTGTCTACACAGTTAGTGACCCCGGGCCCACCTGGTGGCCAAACACAGGGGCACGGAGTCTTGTATGTCCTACAGACAAGATTCAAAACAGTCGGTATCCAAACGCCCAAAGCCAGGAGAAACTTGTTTCGGTCATTATTCTTTGGCTTAATTACATGCTAGAAAGTTCCAGCTGAACTTTTAAAAGAAGGTCTCTCATATTTAATTAGAATTCCTTTTTTGCTAGCCAAACCCACTGGCACCATGTACAATCCCAACTTTCCACCATTTTAGGAGACCCAGTCCATTTCCAACATTGTCCACTAGAACTTTCTGTGGTGAAGGAAGTGTTACGTATCTGAGTTGTCCAGTATGGCAGCCACCAGCCCCATGTAAGGACTGAGCACTTAGAGTGTGGTTGGTGTAACCAAGGAACTGGGTGTCTGATCTGATCTGCTTTTCATTAACTTGTAAACAACGGTGCCACCCCCAGCTTCAGTGTCCCTTAACGTCTGAGCCCATTTTGACATCAGCATCCTAGCAAATACACAGAAGTCATGATACAGCTATTTTCTTCCTTCCTGGGCAGAGCACGAGCTCTCTTTTTTTTGCCATGAAGATTTAAAAGCAATGTTAAGATACCGCTTCTCTGTTTTCACACAGTTTTCGGGAAAGGGGTGCAGCCTTGTCACCGTGCAGAGGCTGCCATTGTGACTCAGGTGCTGTAACAGGACCTGTGATCCCACCTTATACCTGAATGACAACCTCAGCGAACAGTAGTGAGGCCTCGTTTTCTAAGTGGAATAACCTCGAGTAGAAATCTAAGAATCTCATGTTTGCATAGCCAAGAGCAACATGGGGTACTGGGAAATTCCATCAGTAAGGCAAGCAACTTCTTGGCAGCAGGAACCGTGTCTTTTATCTGTTTCCTTCACTCCTATAGCATAAATTTTAATAACTGCTTCTCCAGCGAGTGACACAGTATGTGAATGAACAAATGAATATGGCTCAAAAGGGATGCTAGTAACATAACCTCCCAGGAGTCTCTCATTAAAGTCCCCAGCACCCTAGCAGGTGTCTTTACTAGCAGAGATGTTACGGAGACACACAATGTAACGAATCATGTTTTGGACTTTTGCAGCAACTGATACAAAACCACTGCAGACTCCTCTATGACTACTTGGAGTACTGTACAGTTAAATGGTAAAACCTACATTTATAAAATCTGTGAGTCCAGAAAAAAATTTCCCTTGTCCACAAGGCTTTTATTTCTCTTTGAATGTGTTTTGCACGATGGCCCCTCCTCCCTTCCTGGCCGTTCCTTTTCTTCTTGACCTGCATTGTACCGTGGCGCTGGCTGATGGACGTGATGTGGTCCGCTGCCTCCCTTCGGTGATTCCTGCGCAGTTTCACAATTATTATGGTCAGTTGCATGAAACTGCTTTGTAGGGACTTCCCTGGCGGTCCAGTGGTTAAGACCCTGCGCTTCCACTGCAGCGGGTGCGGGTTCCATCCCTGGTCGGGGAACTAAGATCCCACATACTGAGATCACACAGGCTGCTTCGGCCGCTAAGCCAGAAAAAAAAAAAAAAAATTGCTTTGTAAACTGAAGCACGGGGTAGTTCCTTTTGCAGATAGCAAAACAAGAGCCTCGCTTTTCTATTCTATGATGCTTCCTGAACAGCGTTCACCGTCTGCATGTTTCTTAAGAGCTGGGCAGCCTGTCTGCTTTCTTCATTGTTCTCATCAAAACAATCCATCAGTTTCTTCACCTGATCAACCTATTTCTGCCTTTAAGCCTTTTTTTTTTTTTTCCCCAAGTTGTACCTAATGATTGGAATGTCCTATCAGGTCAAGTGCTCTAACCTCATTTCCTTCCTAATATCAACATACTTGAAATTCCAACTCAGAAGTAGATGCTTTCAAACAGCAAACCAGGTTGTTACACGGAAGGAAGAACTCAGAGCTCTAGGAAGTGTGATAACTGATCTAAAAATCTACTTGTGCCACTAGCTGGCTGTATGATCTTGGATAAATTACTCACCTTGCCTGGGGTCATTTGCTACCTCTGGAACACGGGGAGAAAGAAGTCCAGGCGACCCAAATGATCCGTCCATACTGTAAAGTCTGTGGGATTAAGGTGCACTGTGGGCTCCCTACCATCCTGTCAAATCCCACAGGGATGGCACACTCTCTAACAAGTGATGCTGCAAACGTATTCCGTAATGAATTAGAAATAATTGCACACTTCGTTTACGTGAAACGTATTACGTGCACTGCTATACTCTCAGCACAGTACCATGGATGGATAGGTATTTAATATGTGGCGGTGATAAAACCTCTATGGTAGAGATTTGCTTCAGTTAAGGGCAGACTGGTCAATTCCGATGAACCCCCCTCAGAGAACAAAAAACTATTTTTTAGTTGGTTGAATACATGGAGTGCCAACAAGTTAGTGAATAATTCTAGTGCCAAGATCAGGGAAAAGAAAATTACAGAGAAGTGAGCATTTGGGCCCATTTTTTCCTTAGGGACCCCTGCCTGTTCCGTAAGTGGTAGCTGAGAGATTGAAAAGCTGAGCAGGTTTTTGACAAACCCACAGGACTGGGGATCCGGAAATTGAGTGTGGGGTCCATCATGGCAGCCGGCTGGCATGCCTCAAACCCTTTAGACTGGAAAGGAGTCCGTGTGGACTGAGATAGACCCTTCCTCACAGGCACCGTAGTTCATGTGTGAATCACCTCAGCCCCAGCTTGGATTCAGATAACTGAAACTGCTCTAGCCCTAGATGTCTGTTGGGAGCAAATTTATATTCCTCTTTGGAGAAATGTAGCCGTCATCCGAGGCCTTAACTTCTCTCTACAACGTTTCATATAAAGTGTCCAGAATTCAGTCAAATGTAATCATGCACATGGGAGTTAAGACAATGTGATTAAATCCCAAGAGAGATAATACACAGTAGAAATGGACTCACAGGGGATCTGGATAATGACATTATCTTACACAGACTTTAAAATAACTAATATGTTTAAGGAAATAAGATAGGCTTTCTAGCAGATTAGATACAGCTGAAGCAAGAACTTGTGGCGCAAAAGAAACATCTTAAGAAAATATCCAGAATGAAGCATGGAAAACATAAAAGTTTAGAAAATACCGAAAAGGGTGAGGGGCAGGGGATATAATGAAAAATACAACAGTAGGAAACAGTACAGCCTTTGCAGTGATCGGCTCTGGGTGAATTGAATACCCACATGGAAAATACAATGTGGCCCCAACTTCCATACCGCGCAAAAAATAATTAACCCCACATGGGCTGCAGGTTTAAATAAGAAAGGTAAAATTATAAAGCTTCTAGAAGATAATTTAGGAGCATATTTTCATGAGTTTTGAAGGGAAAGATTTCTTACACAGGACCCTAAAAGTTTAACCATGAATGACAAGACTTAGGCTTCCTTAAAATCTACAACTTTTGTTTTCAAACAATAACATTAGAAAGTGAAAAGGCAAGCCACAGAGCGGGCTCTTATAACGTCCATAACAAGGGGTTTGTAGCCAGGCAAATTAGTCATGGAGCCCATGAAGAGAATATCCAAATAGCCAATAAACATATGAAAAAGGGCCCACTCACATTAGTCATGGGGAAATGCAGATTAAACTAGAGTGCAACACTATTACACACACACACACACACACACACACACACGCGCCAGAATGGCTGCAGTTTAAGGGATGGGCCACACCAAAGTGTTGGTCAAGATGTGAAGAAATGGGAATTTACATATTGCAGGTAGGAGTATGAACTGGCACATTCTGCAAAAACTTGGGCATTCTCTACTAAAACTGAACATAGATCTGCTCAAAGACCTAGCAAGTCCATTCCCAACAGAAATGTGAGCCCAGGTGTACCGTAAGACACACACAGGACTATTTATCAGAGTATGGTTTGTAAGACACCAAATTGGAAGGAACCCAAATAAACACCAGCAACAGAATGGATACATAAATTGTGGTGTGTTCATACAATGAAGTAATATACTGCCCCCCAAAGTGAACTAACTCAGCTTATATATAATAGTACAGATGAACCTCACAAACGTAATGTGAGTGAAACAGGCTAAATATAAAATTATATCCACGATATGACTCCATTGATATCATGTTCAAAACAGTAAAGCTAATATCTGGTGGTGATAGAAGTCAAAATAGTCGAAATAGTCGAATAGTCCCTCCTCCTTGGGGAGGTGGGAGAATGTAGTGATTAGGGCTTGTGGGGTGGTGGTAATGTTCTAATTCTTGACCGGGCAGTAGTCATGCAGGACCGGATGATTCTCTCTGGATGATTCACTGAGCTGTACACTTTTAAAAGATAAACCCCTACGATTATGTTTATTCAAACTAGGATTTATCATTTGCTGAACTCTAGGCTAAACGCTAGAATTGGAAAGGTGACTCGGGGACAGAGTCGGGTGTCCAGGAATTCCGAGTCTAGCTGTGGACGGTGTCCACAAATTGCTAGGACATGATGACATGCTAATTACATGACAATGTGCCATCAAGGATCAACATAGAGAATTAGATGAGGAGCAGTCCTGACCCTCATCCCGTAAGATCGGGATTGGTTTCTCTCAGGAGTCGATATATGCATCGGGTCTTAAAGTGTGACCGGCTTTTCAACAAATGAAGGAGACGGTTAAGGACGTTCTAGGTAGAAAGGGTGAACGTAAGCAAGGTTTAAAAGTGCAAGCATGATGGACATATATCCACTACCAAATGTAAAACAGATAGCTAGTGGGAAGCAGCCGCGTGGCACAGGGAGATCAGCTCGGTGCTCTGTGACCACCTAGAGGAGTGGGATAGGGAGGGTGGGAGGCAGGGAGACGCAGGGGATATGGGGATGTGTGTATATGTATAGCTGAGTCACTTTGTTATACAGCAGAAAGTAACACACCGCTATAAAGCAATGACACTCCAATAAAGATGTTAAAAATAAAATTTATACGGAGACACACAGACACAAAAATAAAATAAAATACTGAAAAAGAAACCGTGCAGGGCTTCCCTGGGCGCAGTGGTTGCGAGTCCGCCTGCCGATGCAGGGGACACGGGTTCGTGCCCCGGTCCGGGAGGATCCCACGTGCCGCGGAGCGGCTGGGCCCGTGAGCCGTGGCCGCTGAGCCTGCGCGTCCGGAGCCTGTGCTCCGCAACGGAGAGGCCACAACAGTGAGAGGCCCGCGTACCGCAAAAAAAAAAAAAAAAAAAAAAAAAAAAAAAAAGAAACCGTGCAGGCATGTTCACTCAGCCACCGAAAAGATAATGAGGAAAACCCATACGTGTTCAGTGTTGCATCAGTGCTGATGGCTGATGGAAACGCCCGGAGGATGGTCTGCTGCCAGTGGCAATGAGGAAGGACGAGCGAGGGAGACGTTTCCCTTGTTGCTCTTCAGTCGTAAAGAAGCGTGGACTTCCTTTATATACTTGGTAGTAGCCAAGCACCGACAGCAGTAAATACTGAAAATAACAATTGTGCGCATCTTTAGGGGGAAATGCAGGGGCTCCGCGCCCCTGTTCACGCTCGGCTCTCCGGTGCCAATGAGGCTCCCGGGGCGCAGCAAGAAGCACGCGCGCCCCACGGGTTTATGGTTTTCTCTCTGGTCCCACCACTCCCGCCACCCCCGCCACCCCACCTGTGGGCCGCCCTGTACCCCAGCTGATCCTCCCAGTGGGCGGGCGGCTCTTCCCTAAGCTGACGCTTCTGCAGCGCCCAGGTCCTCCTTTGTGTGTCCCTCTGCTGTACATGTCACACAGGCAGGGTGGTCACATCCACCCCGCGTCTGTCTCACGTTCATGTCCTTGTCCCTCTGCCTGGCGCAGCGGCCGGGGTGCCGCCGGCGTACCCCACGGTGCTGAACGAAACCACGTTAAACAAAAGCCCAGGTGGTGAGTGGCCCTAATGTTGCAGCTGCGGCGTTAGGAGAGCTCATCTTGAGCCCCGATAGGGTGTGGACGACAGGAGGGCTTAGCATCCGAACGCAGACGCTTTGGGGTGAGAAAAATGCTACTATGACTACATATGCCAGGGTGGACCCGGGATTTTCTGGAGGCAACTGGGAGATTTGCTCATCCTCCTATGACGGTATGGCTGCAGGGTGACATGCGGCGTCCCTGAGTCCCTCAAGGAGGTCCCATCTCTCCTGTGCGACCCCACTCTTGCCCACCCTAGACCTCTGAGAGGAAGGTGGTCCTGGGACCCGAGCAGGCGTCGCCCCCCCACCCCGCACGTCCTCGCGAATCTCGAAGCCTGGTGTTTGGCCCCCGTGTGACACGTGCAGAGGCCAAGAGGTGCCTGGTCCCCGGGGCCAGGGATGGGATCCAGCTTCATGCCGTGTTTGTGGGGACACGCGATGTGCACCCACCCCCCCCCGGCCTGTGCGTCTGCTGCAGAGACAGAGCGAGGGGTTCCCGCGCGCCGTGTGTCTCTCACCGCGGGCCCTTCCGAGGCCACAGTCGGGATGGTTTCCCCGGTTTCAGGGGGACCAGTTCAGGAGATAGTAAACGTCTTGATGGACTGAGGGCTTCCTAGAATACGGGGTCCGACCAAAGGGGAGATGAATGACGAAGATATAAATTCACCATGGAAGAACACAGCACTCCCCAGCACCAAAAAATACTTTCCGCGCTCTGTAAGTAACGCGCAAACGTGACAGCCAATTCGCACTTGATACACGATGCACTTCCCCGTTTCTCTGATAGGAAGGCTGCGAAGCGAGATAAAGCAGAGGCGGGCTGTGGAGGACAAACATCTCGGCATCCAGTAAACCTCCACGTGTTTCTTTTTCTGTTTTCAAGACTGGTTGCTATTTCCTCCGTGCCCCTTGTTTATTAGCGTATTGACTCATCCAGAGTCGAGCTCCCTGTTTCCACACCAGAGAGACGGGGTCGCACACCTGCCAAGCAGAGTCGGCGAGAGATAACAGCCAGCAACAACAATAGTCTTCCTCAGTCTGTCAGCCAAAAAAACTTCTGGCACAGCGGGCTGAGAATAGCTTATCACCGGTGCCTGTTCTGGAAGCTCGGAGTAGTTGTTTGCCAGACAGAGATAACGAGCAGGATGCGACCAAGAGCCAGAATCGATCTCGAAGTCGGGGCTCCACCTGGCAGACGCTGAAGAGGAAAGAGGGATGGAGCAGCCAGTTAGCACATGGTTTCCTGGTGCCCGGTCCTGGCTGTCAACCCGTGCCAGTGTTCCCAAGTCAGCCAGGAGGACAGAGTTTATTCCTGAGTCCTGTAAAGAATACTTAATGGTTTATGCTGCAGGGAAGAATCTCCAGAGATGTGACTTTAAGAAAAACAAACAACAGAAAAAAAAAACTATTAACGCAAGCAACTCTTCTGAAAGAGAGAATCTGTTCATTTTCAGTTGCTTTGGTTAAAAAATACATGATGGTGTGATGAGATGATAGTCTTATAAATCACCCTCTCAATGTCTGACACATCCTTCATTCTCAAGGGGTGGCTTTGATTACCTAGAGATGTAGTTGAAGGTTTCTAGGAGGCTGGACCTGCTTCTTCTGAGCTGCCGGAAGGGCATCTGAAACTAGTATTAACTGTTCTACTCACCTCACTTGTCCTTAAATGTCGGGATGGTACGCATTGCTCTGCAGGCTGTTTCAGCTTCAGAGGTTAGATGCACCAAGTGGCACCACCCTTGCCAGTTTCCGTTGTCAATTTCCGTTGTCAATTTCCTTCCTTGTCTCACAGAACTTTTTAGAGTGGTAACTAAAAGAACAATAAAGGAATGATTGTTTTAGTAATAAGTTCAATACTGTACTGTAAATCACTTAAACTACAAGTCCTGTGTAGCGTGTGAGGGCTAATAAGCTTTATTCATTTGAGAGAGGGCAGTGGAGAGCAAGGCATCTGAGTTGTGTTTCAAAGTCACAGAGCTTGTTCTTCAGCAAGGACTCAAAGCAGAGGTCAGAGCTGCGTTATAGGAATCTTGATACATAATTGATGTTTGCAGAGTGATTTAAGATTCCAACGTGAAAGCTCCCTTGTCAATGCTAAGTAACTTAATTACACCTTCCGTAAACATAGTATATACTCTTTCCCCTCACCTAACACCCACTCTTGTTCTGTCAGTTACTGTAAACTGATCACCATCATCTCCGGGGGTTGTGCCAGGTCACCTAAAAATATCCCTCTGGATTTTACAGCACCCCTTTCTTCTTAATATGTGGATGGGTTTGTTTTTGTACGCTGGTCATTTAAATCCCCTGAAGAGAGGGATCTCAGAGTATGAGTCTTACCTCAATGAAAGCCATGTTTCCTGGCTCCTCTGCAAAATATTTTCAGTAAGATTTTGGCAGGTGAAGATGAGGTTTAGCTACAGATTGCTTCGGTTTGGGTAAGGACCACACCTCTTTTTTCTTTCTTTTTTTTTTTTTTTTAGGTAATTTTTTTAAATTAATTTTTTCAACATCTTTATTGGAGTGTAATTGCTTTACAATGTTGTGTTAGTTTCTGCTGTGTAACAGAGTGAATCAGCCGTGTGTATACATATGTCCCCATATCCCCTCCTCTTGCGTCTAGGACCACACATCTTGGTTGAAGCATTTTGGTCATTAGCCTCTTGGTCTGTTTAAGATTGTGGTTAACTATCTGATATCAATAACAGCCCATCTCTTGCACTGGGCAGTTCACTAACTTCATATAGATAGCTCAGAAATTGCAAGGTCAGGAAGGTATAGCACTGACTGGCTTGTTATGAGGGGATTTTAGTGCACAGAGCCCTAAGAAGAGAATTCTGAATCTTACGGATCTACCTCCCTTGGGCAGGCCATCTGGAGGGCGGGTGGGAAAGGATGTAGCAATCCAGAAGCTCTAGGGATGTCTTCTGAGTCATCTTCTCCATATAGAAAAATAGGACCTAGTGGGGAAATGATACCTGCTCGCTCCGTGGAATGCCTGCGTTTTTTGTGTGTATATGAGGCAAAGCTGGTTTCTGTCGGTATAGAAGGTACTCACGGGTAACTGGTGAAGAATTATTTTCCAAAATTCAGTTAACGTGATACATTAGGTATTTTTGTCGATTTTCAGAATGCTTATGATGGAATGAAACAGGCCCTTGTTTTATCTCAGCCACATTATCCCCCATCTAGACAGTTTTTTTAAACACACAATTATGCTTTGAGACAGTAATGTTTTAGAACAGAAAATGGATTAAGGGAGAAGTGATGACACGGAACATCTTTAAGGCAAATCATCCGGAAGTTAAAGGGAAGCAAAGACAATCTCACTGACTACCGTATTGCCGTGTTTTCTCAAATCTAAGATGCACTTGATTATTTTCTTACATGTTTCACTTCTGAAATGAGTAGCATCTTGCAATGGATCTCTATATGTAACGTGACAGTGTCACTTTCTTTCCCCCTCTGCCCCAAAAGTCTGTTATAAACTCATCATCTTAAAAATCAGTGGCACCCTAAAATTAACGGAATAAAGAGGCCTAGAATTAAGCGGAGAGAAATCTTCCTAGATTTCCTCAGAGTCCGTCATTTTACATATTAAAGTTTAAGGATTAAGTTTTTTCCTTTCTGATTTCACGACTGTCCTCGATGCAGAGTCCCATATGAGAGTGATCATCTTAACTCTGTATTTCTTGGATAAAATGTACGCAAACTCATCACCCATTGTGACATTTAGTATTTCTTGATTATTGTCAGTTAATGGCTCGGAACGGTGAGAGAGAAAATATAAAATGCAGTAACGTTTCCATTCGGGGCTAGGCTTCTAAAAATCCCCGAGCACCTTGACAGCCGTTGTGTAATACACGCGGCACCTGGGACGCCCTCTGTGTGCACACCCAGCGGGTGTCCCGCAGCGCAGTCTGACTCCAGCTGCCTGGAGTGAGTGTCACGCTCCACGGGGTTAAGGGCTCAGTCTCACAAGCCTGCCCGCCCTTCTGACACGAACCCCAAGTCTCAGGCCCCGGCGATTCTGACAGACCAGCAATAAATGTAAGGGTTCCCCCAGAATAACTCATAGAACTCAGGAAAGCGCTGTACTTATGATTACAGTTTTGTTATAAGGGATACAAATGGAAGAGACACCCAGGGCCAGGTCTGGGAGGGTCTTAGACCCTCTCCCTGTGCGTCTCCCCGTGGAATCTGGGCGGGCCCCCTCCCCGCACATCAGGGCGTTCACCAACCAGGAAGCCCCAGAGTTTAGGGGGTGGTCTTATTAAGCAGGTACGATTGATTAAATCATTGGCCACAGGATTGAACTCCATCCCCAGTCCCCCTTCCCGGAGGTTGAGCTGGTCCCAAATTCCAACCCTCTGATCAAGTGATTGGTCTTTCTGGTGACGAGCCCCAACCGGAAGCTCTCTAGGGACCCACCTTGAGGCATCTCATTAGCATAACACAGACACTCCTGTTACTGTGGGAATTTCAATGGTTTCGGGATCTCTGGGCCGGGAACTAGGGACAAAGACCAGATATATATTCTCTGTGGCACCACGGGGCGCGATCCAGATTTTGTGTACGGTTCTGGCTTGTGTCTCTAGCTCTGTCCTTCTCACGGGCTTACTCACATTCCACTGCAGGCTCCTCAGGATGTCGTCCTGCCATCTGCAGCTCAGCAAATTCCAAATTATGCTTAGCTTCACCCCCTGAGTTAGCTTGTCCTAAATCCCCCATCATGGTTTATAGAAACCCCTGCCCTCCCGGGCGTTGAAACTCCAAGTTTCGGGTTCATCCTCGACTCTCTCTGGTTATTAAGATTTTCCGGAAGTCTCGTCCGATCCCATTATTTAGATCACTTTACAGCTTTTCTTTGAACATAGGCTCCCTGATAATGTGTTAAAAGATCCAAAAGCGAACAAGTCATTAGAAACCCAGACCGTGTTAAACTCCCCACGCTTCCTCACTTTGTCTTTCGCCCCAGAGATGCCGGAAGGTCCCCTCTGGTTGAGAATTTCGGGGCGAGATTATAGCCGGATCACCGTCGTCCTCAGCCCTTCAGAATCAAAGGTCATCGGTCACGTTCCAAGGGCACTTCCTCCCCGTGCCCTTGACCACGCTGCCACTTGGTATCGCAAAGGCAGGTTTAGGGACTGAACCCTGAGGTGGGGCTGGGTGGCTTGGGAGTGGCAGGGAGAGCTGGCGAGCAGTAGTTGATTGTAGGTTGCAAACGGACGAATCTCAATTTTCCTTTCCTTTTCCTTGGTATTCTATTTTATTTATTTTTATTTATTTATTTATTATTTTATTTATTCTATTTTATACACGCCACCAATCAAAATTTCCTACCCCACTTCTCCAGTGCATCCATTCATTCGCTTGATCGTTCATGGATTGCCTCATCCCCCCATCTCTTGAGCACTTCCTCTAGGCCAGGCACTGTTCTAGCATCAGGATAGAGCAGCATTGAACAAAACGCAGCCCCTTCCCTCTGGGAGATCTCAGTGTGGTGGTAGGGGAGGTAAGTAGACAGATGTACAAGAGAATGTGCTAAGTGCTATGAAAACAGTATTAAACTAAGCTAACATGATAGAGGGTGCTGGGGGGGATGGGTGGTTGGATGCTCAGGGAGGATTCTAGGATTACACTGTGTAGAAGCCAGGGAAGTGTGGTAGTTGAGAACATGGGGTTTGGAGGCGAATAGACCTGCTTTAGGACCGCAAAGGACCACTTGCCCTTAACTCTGAAATGAGAGACATTGGGCCAAACTTCGTTGGGCTTAAGCTGGCTCCTGGTTCCCACCAGGGAAACTCTGTGCTTTGAGAGAGCCCTAGCATTCTTTCCTGGAAGCTCAGAGTGATAAGGCCACACGGTCCGGTTGCTGTGTCCTCCTGCATCACCTCCCTTACTGTCCCTAAAAGAGCCTCCCGGGGCCCACACTGGTTCCCTGCTAAAGCGAGGGCTCGGGAATGAACCTCTCCGCTTCTGCTGCCTCAGGTTCCGTGGCCCCCCCCACTCCCCGCTCTTCTCTCTCCAGAAATAAACCTTCCTTCTGTGTATTTAGGGTGGTGAGTCTCTGTTTCCACACAAGGTCGCAGTCAGCCTAAGGGCCCTCCTGGAGGTATTCTGCATTCAGGAATCTTGGTGGGGAGCACCCCCCCCCCGGGAATTAATAGAAACAGGCAGGGCAGTGACAGTGAGATGTGGAGAATGTCTGGGGGCGGGCGGGGTGGGGGGGGAGCACCCTGCAGGCCCGCGGTGCTTTTTCACAGGCAGGCAGCCCCTGGATGACTGAATGCCTTATTATTAAATCATGCAGGGGGGGGGGGAGTCACTTTTGGCCTGGAACCAAACATAGGAACTTTCAACACCAAAGGCAACTTTCTCAGAATGTTTTATAAGGAGCTCTGTTTGAAGTTTCAAGTCAATGTAATATCCGGCTTAAAGATACACTTTTGTTGTAGCTCTTGATCAAACCTCATTTGAAATAACAGGCATGTCAATTTCCAGTCGTCTGTTCTGATTCATCAGGACAATGCTGTATTCAATCCAAATCAATGTAACAGATTCTAGAATACCTTTTTATCCATCCTTGTGTCCAGAAGGTCGGGACATTCATTCTGACTCCTTGTTCTTTACCTTCTGCCCAATCCATGCCTACTGTGCACCCACATCCCTCCGCGGGGCCTGGTAAGAATCTCTCGCTTTTTCTCTATCTCATTCTGATCTCTCAGCGATAGAGGTAGAAGGAAACAGAAATTAGAAGAGCTGTTCTCATAGAACTCCCACACGGCCCGGCAAGCCCGCTGCCGGCCGTGTACCCTCGCACCGCTGGTGGGAATGTGAATGGATACAGCCACTATGGAGAACAGTATGGAGGCTCCTTAAAAAAACTACACATAGAACTCTCACACGACCCAGCAGTCCCACTACCGGGCATCTACCCTGAGAAAAACATAATTCAAACAGAGTCATGGACCACAACATTCACTGCAGCTCTACTTACAATAGCCAGGACCTGGAAGCAACCTAAGTGTCCATCGACGGCTGAATAGATAAAGATGTGGCCCATATATACAATGGCATAGTACTCAGCCATAAAAAGAAACGAAATTGAGTTATTTGTACTCAGGTGGACGGACCAAGAGTCTGTCATACAGCGTGAAGTAAGTCAGAAAGAGAAAAACAGATACCGTATGCTAACACATGTATATGGAATCTAAAAAACAAAGGTCATGAAGAACCTAGGGGCAGGACAGGAATAAAGATGCAGACGTAGAGAACGGACTTGAGGAGACACAGAGAGGGGGAAGGGTAAGGTGGGACGAAGTGAGAGAGCGGCGTGGACATATATACACTACCAAACGTAGGGTGGCTAGCTAGTGGGAAGCAGCCACATAGCACAGGGAGGTCAGCTCGGTGCTCTGTGACCACCTAGAGGGGTGGGATAGGGAGGGTGGCAGGGAGGGAGATGCAAGAGGGAGGAAATTTGGGGATATATGTATCTGTATAGCTGATTCACTTTGTTATAAAGCAGAAAGTAACACACCATTGTAAAGCAATTATGCTCCAATAAAAACGTTAGGAATAAATAAATAAAAGTCTAAGAAAAGAATAAATAAATAAATAAATAAAAATAAAAGAGCTTTCTCACTGATGTTTCCTAGGGATAAGCTGGAGTGTTTCCCCTTCTAGCTACTGCTGAATTGATGGCTATGCCCCATGTGAATAAACAGAGAGAGAAAGTCAGCAGAGGAATTGACTCCAGACCAGAACACTAGTATCCACCTAGCTGTGCTAGAGCCGATTTTGTAAAGACATCATTAAATATCAGGAAGAGCCTGCTCACGGAGAATTAAATTAAAAGCTGCCCAGAAGACCACATTACATTCAAGAGCATGAGTGGTAACGGTGCTCCAGGTAGAAACAAACAAGGTAGCAATTCCCAAGACCTCTCAGTCAACAGCGCCTTAAGCCTCCGAGAACGCGGAGGCCTCTGGGGTTCATTAGCTCCTGAAGTTCTGTCCCAATACTGGTAGGCTCTCACTGTTAGACAGTTTTCTCTTATGGAACTGAAATCTCTCTCTGCCCACTGGAAATAGCTCTGCGTCTGGGGAGAAGGGAAGGGATGTACAGAAAAGGCCCAATTTTTCTTTTGGGTTGAAAACACCCTTCTGTCTTATCTCTGGATTAAACAAACACATGGATTTAAGGAAACAATTTTCTTTCTTTCTTTTTGTTTTTTAGCCATGCCATGAGGCTTGTGGGATCTTAGTTCCCCGACCAAGGATCGAACCCCAACCCTCGGCCGTGAAAGCACCGAATCCTACCAACTGGACCACCAGGGAATTCCCAGGGAATAATTTTCACATGAAGTTTTTTCAAGTTCCCTCAGCAGCTTGCTTTTCCTCCTCCTGAATTCTTTGTAAGCTGTCTCTGTGTCTCTCACACTGTCGCATCCTAAACCCCTTCCCTCAGTGTGCTCTTCTCGCCCATAGTGACCTTTTCCCCTGATGAAACCTGCAATGGTATCCACCAGATGCTACCCCAACCTTTATTTTTATTTTTATTTTTTTACGGTACGCGGGCCTCTCACTGCTGTGGCCTCTCCCGTTGCGGAGCACAGGCTCCGGACGTACGGGCCCAGCCGCTCCGCGGCACGTGGGATCCTCCCGGACCGGGGCATGAACCCGCGTCCCCTGCATCGGCAGGCGGGCTCTCAACCACTGCGCCACCAGGGAAGCCCCCAACCTTTTAAATTTGCTTTTATGGCTCTACTCTTTATGAAAACAACCACTTATGTTCCTAAAAACGTGGAATGTGTGTGAATGTGTGTGAATGGGAATGTATATTCTTGGTGTTATTGGTAATTCACACGTATTTCTGTGTCTGCACAGCCTGGGAAAGGCGGCTATGTGGAAAACAGCACACTCATCCAAAGGTCCTGTGACACTAATAATAGCATTTTGTGCTTCCACTGAGTATTATTTGATAACGGCCACTGTTCTAAAAGCTTTACATGGATTCTCTCATGTACCTTAACCCTCAAAAGCTTACCAGGTAGATGAAGAGAAGACTTAGGAAGATTACCTAACTCATCCAAGCTTCACAGCCCGGTAGAGCCAGGAATCAGTCCACCCTGACGCCGACTGCCGTATCCTCCAGCCACCTCTGGGGTCTTTTTCAGTATCCAATAAACACTCATAGGTTTCATTCATCAAAACCTAACCCAATTTTGCCCATTTTGAGTGTTCATCTAAATAGTTTTGAGCAAACGCTCAAAGTGTTTGAAGTCAGTTCCCTAGATAAAGTTCCAAGGATTTGACTATATTAGGACATGTGCAAAACTTCTGTGTTTTCTTTTAGACGTTTTGTGTTTTTAACTTGTGCACTTAGGTCAAAGAACTGCCTTAGGGGGCTTCCTTCCCTCGTGGCGCGGTGGTTGAGAGTCCGCCTGCCGATGCAGGGGACGCGGGTTCGTGCCCCGGTCCGGGAGGATCCCACGTGCCGCGGAGCGGCTGGGCCCGTGAGCCGTGGCCGCTGCGCCTGCGCGTCCGGAGCCTGTGCCACGCCACGGGAGAGGCCACAGGAGTGAGAGGCCCGCGTACCGCAAAAAAAAAAAAAAAGAAAGAAAAGAAAAGAACTGTCTTAATTTTTGTGAATTGAGGACTTGTAACCACTAGTTTCTTCTCTATATCTGTGAGTGTGTTTCTTTTCCGTTATATTCATCAGTTTGTTTTGATATTTAGATTCCACGTGTAAGTGATTATCCTGTAGTATTTGTCCTTCTCTGTCTGACGTTTCAGTGAGCATCATGCCCTCCAAGTCCATCCACGTTATTGCAAGTGGCAGAACTTCATCCTTTTTATGGCTGGGTTGTCTGTTCATTATTTTTCTGCGTCTTCCACTTGTGGACAGCAACTGTGTCTTGTCTCTAAATGAATGAATACCTAGAAGACCCTGAAATATTTGCAGAATGACTAGTGCAATACCACTCATAGGCACTTTAACTGAAGGTATATATTTGTTTCCCTCTCTAAAATATTTAGCTTTATTCATCTGTCTCAGTGTTCCAGGCTATAGAAGTAAACTCCAGTCCTTCCTGCCCGGCCCCTGCCCTTCCTCCTCAGCGGGACAGCATCTTCGGGGTGGGAGTGGGCGGAGAGTGAGAACAGGAGAGGGATGGTATCCCACAGGCTAGACTCCACTGCAGCCTGGAGCGAGGCACTTCATGACTTCTCACTTTTATGCTCCTGGTTCATTTGCTGTCTTCATTCTTGGTCTTGGGGCTGTTTCTGCTTTGCTCTGACAGTTCACCTGAGAACCTGGCCCCCGTGGTACCTCTGCGGGGCTCCTGGTGCCCAGGTTCCCGGGCAGCCCCCCACTGCGTCCGCATTGCTCAAAACAGCCTGCAGCGCCCGCTTCCCTTCCTAGAGCATAGACGTCTGACGTCTGCGTGTTAGGTTTCATTTTCTGGAGACTCCCGTTGGCATTCCATTTCAGCGTGCCCTACTTTTTCCTTGTCTTCCATCTGAGAGGATATTCTTTCTTTCTGGGGTGAACTACTTACTCGTTTACGTGAGGGGTCTGCAGAGGATGGCAATATCATATGTCTTAGAATTGCTCTAAATACGACATTCTGAAATACAGACTCTGAGAGTGAGATTAAAACTGTTTTAGGATTGTAACTTCTCCCTGGAAAAAGTGATTTAGTGCTCAAAGCCTCTGCTTGATGAGAGATCGTGACCTTCTAGAACCCCAGAGTTGGGTCCTTACTACTTATACTCAACTTTAGCTGGCTGCTGTCCTTCTTCTAAGGACCGTGATACCTTCTTTTGTACCTTGAAGCCACCAGTATTTATATGGGTGAACACAACCATCTGGGAAAGAACTCACTACTTAAACTAATACTCAGGACTGCACTTCATGGAAGTTGAAGTTAATTCCATTAACAATAGACAGATCAGTCTGTTTTATTTTTACTATTTTTCCATAATAATAATTTTAACATGAGTGTTACCTTTGCTTTTTAGACACGAATAAATAGCTTTCTATCTTCTATATTGGGGAACAGTTTTTATACTACAGAATTTTTTTTCTTTGTGAATTGGATAAGATTCACCAGGAGAAATATAGAGCCTATTGGGAGGATTCTTTGATGACTGTCTCCATTTCTTTCTTGATATTTGGTCTATTCAGAATTTCGTCAGTTTTGGTAACATTTTTTTCCAGAAATGTTTTCCATCTCAATGAGTTTGTTAAATCTGTAAGCATGCAGTTATCTAGACCCCTCATAACTTTCGTGAATTTTCTGATTATTTTTAGAAAGTGAAAAAAAAAATAATCAGGGAGATGGTTTTTAAGATTGTTTTATTATCTTATTTGGCGGGGAAACCCAGAAATCTGCAAATTGGGCTGTGGTTCAGTCAGCCCTCTTTTCTGAAGAGACTCCAACGGAAATATAAGAACAGGGTGCAATAGCAAAGTGAAACGAAGGAAAGTCAAGTTTAATTTCATCTGGGGCTTTGCTTTGCCCTGCAGGGTGGAATGGCCGTAGGCTGAGCTGGGTCTCGGTTGCACGGTGTCTTCTGGGTAATTGCGAATGGGTAGAACCGAGCAAGGTTCCCATCGCCCCACTCCAGCGATCCAGAGAAGAGGAGGAAGAGCAGGCAGGAAGCGCTGGCCCCGGTGACGAGCGCTGAGCGGGTCCACGGGTCCGCCCCAGGACATTTCTGACAGGCCAGCAGTTTCCTGCCTAGCTGCCACATTGGCGAGAAGACAGAGGAGGGAGAGACATCAGGAGAAATCAGAAGCCCTGAATTGTATTTTTTATTTTCATAGTTTTACTTAGTACAGCTTTATTTTTTTTTAATTTATTTTATTGAAGTCTAGTTGATTTACAATGTGTTCATTTCTGCTGTACAGCAAAGTGACTCAGTTATACATACATATATATATTCCTCTTCATGTTCTTTTCCATGCTGGTTTATCCCAGGATATTGACTATCGTTGCCTGTGCTCTACAGTAGGCCCTTGTTGTCCATCCATTCTATATGTAATCGTTTGCATCTTCTAACCCCAAACTCCCACTCCATCCCTCCCCCAACACCCCCTCCCTCTCGGCAGCCACAAGTCTGTTCTCTGTGTCTGTGAGTCTGTTTCTGTTTCACAGATAAGTTCATTTGTTTCATATTTTAGATTCCACATATACGGGATATCATATGATATTTGACTTAACTTCACTTCGTGTGATAATCTCTAGGTCCATCCATGTTGCTGCAGATGGTATTATTTCATTGTCTTTTGTGGCTAATATTCCATTGTATATATGTACCACATCTTCTTTATCCTGTCGATGGACACGTAGGTTGCTACCCTGTCTTGGCTATTGTAAATAGTGCTGCTATGAACAGCGGGGTGCGTGTATCTTTTCGAATTGTAGTTTTGTCCAGGTATATTATGCCCAGGAGTGAGATTACTGGATCACATGGCAAGTCTGTTTTCAGTTTTCTGAGGAAGCTCCATACTGTTCTCCATAGTGGCTGCACCAATTTACACTCCCACCAACTGTGTAGGAGGGCTCCCTTTTCTCCACACCCTCTCCAGCATTTGCTATTTAGTACAGCTTTACTATTATACATTTCAGTGTTGACAAATGTTAATACTGACATTATAGTGGAAACACCATCACTTCTCAGCCCTGTCAGCCTCTGGTTCGCTCCCGAGTCACTGTGATGCCTATTTGCAGTATGAAATGGGCGCGTACTTTCAAAAGAGGCCATTAAGAAAAGGCAGAGATTTGCGGGTCCAACATTTTGCTCTGACGCTTTCCTCTTTTCTTCATTTCTTCTATTCTTTATTTTATCTGGTGCGAATAGGATTTATCATTGGTGATATTGTACGTGATTTAAGTGTTTTTCCTCCTTGTGAAAATCTGATGGGGTGAAAATGGACATTCTGCTTTTAATTCATCTTCGTAAGATGTGAAGAACTGCCAAATAGGATTTTCTCTTTGGCCAAAATGAAATTTAAAACAAACAAACATATCGATATATATTTTTTAATTGTAAATACTAACAGTTTTATTAAGAAAATAGGCTGATGATCTAATCTCCATCATATTCTTCTTGAAAATTTTATGAAATGGGTTGGCTAAAAAAGAATTAATGTTTTCCCAATATCTACCTAGTCCACTCTCTTCCACAACTGTTTCTATTGCCAGCTTTGTTCTCTATGTATTTAACTATTTGAAAGTCGTTTTGTTCTTTTTTGTACATAAATCAATGGTTTTCATGGACATCATTAATTATACCATTTTACTCTTGCATAGCAAATATACATTTATATTTTAACTGACGGGTAGAATTTCAACCTATAAAGTATACAAAATTTTCATCTAAGTTTTATTAAGTGAGTAATCAGATATTACCAATAAGTTGGACTGACACTGACATGTCTTATTTTATTTTATAAATTTATTTCATTTATTTATTTCTGGCTGCATTGGGTCTTCATTGCTGTGCGCGGGCTTTCTCTAGTTGCGGTGAGCGGGGGCTACTCTTCGTTGCGGTGCACGGGCTTCTCATTGCAGTGGCTTCTCATGTTGCGGAGCACGGGCTCTAGGCACACGGGCTTCAGTAGTTGTGGCACGTGGGCTTCAGTAGTTGTGGCTCCCGGGCTCTAGAACGCAGGCTCAGTAGTTGTGGCGCACAGGCTTAGTTGCTCCGCGGCATGTGGGATCTTCCCAGACCAGGGACTGAACCCATGGCCCCTGCTTTGGCAGGTGGATTCTTAACCACTGAGCCACCAGGGAAGTCCCTGACGTGTCTTATTTTAAATCGATGTGATGCTAATTAGAAATTTTGGTCACATGGTCATTGATATCATTCTCAAGTTAAGGAAGAGTAAAAATGAAATAGAATTCAGCTCTTTGGCCTTCCATATGCCCAAGAGCAAAGCTGAAGCAGAAGAGCACACTTTTGCCACATTGGAAGCTGCAGGTGAAATTTGGTGCATCTTAACATTTAACTTTCTCTTTTTTAGATGTTTTTCTGAATAGTTATAATTATGGTGTTATATTGTTTTAACCACTTGTTATTCGGGAGAATGACTTTTGGAATTTCCAAATAGTTCTTTTTTACGCAAACTAGTACTTATTATACCTTCTTTGGGTATTTTGCATTTTTTTCAAAGACACTTTTTATTCTCTTTGATGCATTTTGAATTCTGCCTGGTGTCAAATTCATATTGTTGTCCCTGACTTCTTTTGGTTTTTGTATGCCTGAAATATCATTTCCCTGTTGGTGTTGTTTTTTAATTGTAGTAAGATATACATAACATAAAATTTGCCATTTTAACCATTTTTAAGTGTAGAAGTTATTGGCGTTAAGTACATTCACACTGTTGTAAACCATCACCACTTCACATCTTCATAAGCCCACACAGAAACTCTGTCCCCATGAAACACTAACTCCCCATTTCCTCTCCTTCTAGCCGCTGGAAACCTCTATTCTACTTTCTGTCTCTATGAATTTGCATTTTCTAGGTATCTCATAGAAGTGGACTCATACAGTATTTGTCCTTTTATGTCTGTTTCACTTAACATAATGTTTTCCAGGGCCATCCATGATGTAGCATATGTCAAATTTTCATTCCTTTTTATGGATAAATAATATTCCACTGTATGTATATTTATATTTCATTTATCCATTCATCTGTCAGTGGACACGGGTTATTTCCACCATTGGCTCTTGTGAATTATGGTGCTATGAACACTGGTATACAAGTATCTGTTTGAGTCCCTGCTTTGAATTTTTGGGGTATCTGCCTGGAATTGCTGGATCATATGGAACATATAAAGTTCTATGTTTAACTTTTGGAGGAACTGCCAAACTTTTCCACAGCAGCTGCTCTATCCTTTTATTTTTAACGGTTCTGTGTGGGTCTGTTTTAGTTGTGTTTCTTGTAAGCAGTGTATGGTTGGCTTGTACTTTTTAACCCCAAACTTTCTTTGACTTTAACTATCCCAGTAATTTGGCAGATATATCCTCTTTTTGTTTTATTAGGGCTTGTCTTTAATGTTTTTCAAAACATAGTCTCCAATCTATATTTTCTGACTCTAAAATTTAAAAAGTAAAAAGATGCTTTTTGACCTACCTTCCTGCCTTCCTACCTTCCTACCTTCCTTCCTGTAATTCCCATGTAAGACCTGAAATTTAAATTATTTCTGCTTCTTCATCTTTACCCTGTACTTTCACCTCAGATACTGATCTTCTTTAATACAAACAGGAGTTTGAAATTGAGGTTATTGTTACTATTTTATAGTTTTTGTAGGTGAATGCATGTGAATTTTCAGATGTTATGTTTCACATGTGCCTTGAGTTTAGCAACCATATTTGTGACAGTATTTTCTACAACTCTACCTTTAGCTGACTTAGTGCTCACAGCTAATGCTTTTAGTCTCGTTTTCAGCATTTTTGGTTTCATTTTTAAGCATCTCCAAATAATTTTTCAAGAGAAAATGAGTGCCATGTATATTCAGACCAGAAGTAGCTTTTCCAGGACGCTTGTGAACTTTATGCTTTAGGTCTTCTCACTCATAACACCCCCGCCACTGCCTCAACCCTAAAGTTGCATTCGTAACACCACATACTTTTGAAAGTTCCCCAGATTGTACTTTAGAATCCACAGAGCCTGGATCTGCCCTTGATTCTTACCGATTCATCTCTGAGTAGATTCATTTTTTGCTTTCTCATGGGAAACGATTACAGAGCTAAAGTCAAAAACCAATCAGATGTTTTACTCTTTCTAGGAAATGTATGTTTCCTCTCCAGAATTCAAGTGAGGTTGTTTTTGTTTGTTTGTTTGTTTTGTAATCCAAACATTTCTCTAGACTATATCACCTCCACCACCCACCAATTCCTGTGCTGCGTTTCTTCCTCCAGTTGTTACTGTCTTTGGATGACTGTAGAAAGAGAGCTGCAGGACGAGAAGGGGGACTTTGCTCAGCTAGTCTGAAGCATCACAACCGAAGGGGAGATGTGGCCAGATTTGAGAGTCCAGGTTTCAGACAGTGAAGTGGGAATGACATATTGGCCTATCTTCTTCCAAACGTGGTAGAGCTGTCATAATTCGAGAGAGCCGTGGGTTATTTTTCTCAGTCCAGTTCCACTAGTCTTATAATTTGTGGCAAGATCAGCCATATTGTTTTTTAAATAACAGTGTTATTGACCTATAACTCACATACTATATGACTCACCCTTTTAAAGTGCCCAATTCAATGTTTCTCTTGTATAGTCACAGATATGTGCAGCCCTCACCACAATCAATTTTAGAACGTTTTCATCACCTCTAAAAGAAAACCCGTACTCCTTAGCTGTCACCACCCCCGATCCCCTTATCCCTTCACTCCCCTCCATCCCTAAGCAGCCACTCATCTACTTTCTGTCTCTGTAGGTTTGCCTATTTGGGACATTTTATATAAATGGTATCATATAATATGAAGTCTTTCGTGATTGACTTCTTCCTTTCACATAATGTTTTCAAGGGTCATTCATGTTGTAGCACATACCAGTATTTTGTTCCTTTTTTGTCCAAATACCATTCCACTGTATGAATATTACATTTTATTTATCCATTCATCAGTTGATAGACATTTGGGTTGTTTCCGCCTTTTCGCTTTTACGAACAATGCTGATATAAGCATTTATGGAGAAGTTTTTGTGGGCGTATGTTTTCATTTCTCTTGGATAGATACCTAGGAGTGGGATTTCTGAGTTATATTCTACCTCTACATTTAACCCTTTGAGGAACTACCACACTGTTTTCCAGAGTAGCTGCACCGTTTTACATTCGCACTAGCAGTTTAGGAGGGCTCTGATTTCTCCACATCCTTGTCAACACTTGTTGTCTTCTGACTTCTTCTTTATGGCGATTCTTGTGGACGTGAAGTAGTATCTTATTGTGGTTTTGATTTGTATTTTCCTAGTGACTAATGATGTTCAGCACCTTTTCATGTGTTTATGGGCCATTTATATCTTCTAAGGAGAAATGTATATTCAGATTCCTTGCCTATTTTTATATTGGATTTTTTGTGTTTTTATTGTTAAGTTCTTATTAAGAGTTCCTTATATGTTCTGGATCCTAGCCCCTTAAAAAATGTGCGATTTGCAAATATTTTCTCTCTTTCTTCGTGTCGGCTTTTCACCTTTTTGATATTGTCCTTTGAAGTTTTTTATTTTGATAAAGTCCTATTTATCTAATTTTTCTTTTGTTGCTTGTGTTCTTGGTATCGTATCTAAGAACTATTGCCTAACCCAAGTCATGAAGGTTTATGCCTATGCTTTCTTCTAAGAGTTTCATAGTTTTAGCTTCTACATTTAGGTCTCTGATCCATTTTGAGTTAATATTTTTATATGGTATGAGGTAAGGGTCCAACCTCACTCTTTTGCATGTGGAAATCCAGCTGTCCCAATACCATATGTTGAAAAAAACTCTTCTTTTCCTAGTGAACTGTCTTGGAACGCGTGTCAAAAATCAATTGACCTTAAATATAAGGGGTTATTTCTGGACTCTCTATTGTCTTTCATTGATCTATATGTTTGACTTTATGCCACTATCACACAGTCTTGATTTCTGTAGCTTTGTAATAATTTTCGAAATTGAGAAGTATTAGTCTTCCAACTTTATTCTTTTTCAAGATTGTTCTGGCTATTCAGGGTCCCTTGCAATTCCATATGAATTTTAGGACCAACTTGTCTATTTCTGCAGAAAAGCCAGCTGCAATCTTTATAGGGATTGCATTCAATCTATAGATAATTTGTGGAGTGTTGCCATTTTACCAATACTAAATTTTCTAATCCAGGAACACAAATGTCTTTCCATGCATTTAGGTCTTGTGAAATTTCTTTCAGCAATGTTTTGTAGTTTTCAGTGTACAAGTCTTGCACTTGTTTTCTTAAGTTTATCCCTAAGTATTTTTTATGCTACTGTAAATGTAATTATTTTCTTAATTTTATTTTTAGATTCTTCATTGCTGGTGTATAGAACTACAATTGGTTTTTGTATATCAACCGTGTATTCTGCAACCTTGCTGAACTTGTTTATTAGTTCTAATACTTTTTAATAGATTCTTTAGGAGTTTCTCGGTGCAAATGGGGTTAATATTACTTCTTTCCTCCTTTCTGGATGCATATTTTTTCTTTTGATTTGCTAACTGCCCCAGCTAGAATCTCCAGTTCAATCTTGAATACAAGTGGTGAGAGCAGACATCCTGGTCTTGTTCCTGATCTTAGGAGGAGGTTTTCAGGCTTTTGGCACTAAGTATGATGTTTGCTGTGGGTTTTTCATAGGTGCCCTTAATTGGATTTCAGAAGTTCCTGTCTATTCCTAGTTTGTTGAGTGTTATAATGAAAAGGTATTGAAATTTTTCAAATGCTTTATCTGGACCTATTGAGATGATCATATGGTTTTGTTCTTTATTCTATTAATATGGTGTATTACATTGATTAATTTTCATATGTTGAATCAATCTTTCATTACTGGAAAAAAATCTCACTTTATCATGGTTTCTAATCTGATTTATACATTACTAGATTTGGTGTGCTAGTATTTTCATAGGTATTTTTGCATCTATACTTATAAGAGATTTTGGCCTCTAGTTTTCTTTTCTTGTGAGATGTTTTTCCGGTCTTACTATCAGGGTAATACTGGCCTCTTAGAATGAATTGAGAAGTGTTCTCTCATCTTCTATCTTTTGGAAGTGTTTGTGAAGGACTGGTGTTAATTCTTCTTTATACATTTGTCAGAATTCACCTGTGAAGGCATCTCATTCTGAGCTTTGTGAGTAATTTTTGATGAATAATTTAATGTGTTTACTGCTATAGGTCTGTTCAGATTTTCTGTTTCTTCTTGGGTCAGTTTCAGTAATTTGTATCTTTCTCAGTTTTTGTACATTTCATCTAGGCATACAGTTGTTCATAGTATTCCCTTAGAATCCTTTTTATTTCTGTAATGTCAGTAGTAATGTCTCCTCTTTCATTTCTAATTTAATAATTTGAATCTTCTCACTTTTTTCTTGGTCACTCTTCTGGCCAGATTTCTAATTTCATTTCACTGTGGTCAGAGAATTGTGTTTTATTTCAATCCTTTTACATTTATTGAGACTTGTTTCCAACCTGATATATTGTTTATCCTCGGTAATGTTCTTTGTGTACTTGAGAAGAATATGTATCCTATTGTTATTGGGTAGAATGTTCCATAGATATCCATTAGGTCTAGTTGGTTTATAGTGTTATCAAGTCTTCTATTTCCTTGTTGATCTTCTGTTTTGTTGTTTTATTCATTACTTAACATAGGGTATTGAAGTCTCTGACTGTTAACTGTTGTTGGAAGTTCTATTTCTTTCATCAGTTCTGTCAGTTTTTGCTTCATATGTTCTTGGGTCTCTGTTTATTAGGTACACACATGTTTATAATTCTTATATTTTCTCGATACCTTGACCCTTTTTTTTTTTTTTTTTTGGCAGTACGCGGGCCTCTCACTGTTGTGGCCTCTCCCGTTATGGAGCACAGGCTCCAGACGCGCAGGCTCAGCAGCCATGGCTCATGGGCCCAGCTGCTCCGTGGCATGTGGGATCTTCCCGGACCAGGGCACGAACCCGTGTCCCCTGCATCGGCAGGTGGACTCGCAACCACTGCGCCACCAGGGAAGCCCACCTTGACCCTTTTATCTTGACTCTTTTATTAAATGTTCTTCTTTGTCTCTGGTCTTAATGTCTACTTAGTATGATAGTAGGATAGCCATCCCAGTTCTTTTGTGTTTAATATTTGCATAGTATCTTTTTCCACTCTTTTTCTTTCAACTGATTTGTATCTTTGAATCTAAAAGGTGTCTCTTTTAGACAGCATATAGTTGGGTCATTTTTATTTTATTTTATTTATTTATTTTTGGCTGTGTTGGGTCTTCATTGCTGCATGTGGGCTTTCTCTAGTTGTGATGAGTGGGGGCTACTCTTTGTTGCAGTGCTCGGGTTTCCCGTGGCGGTGGCTTCTCTTGTTGCGGAACACAGGCTCTAGGCATGTGGGCTTCAGTAGTTGTGGCATACAGATCCAGTAGCTGTGGCTCGCAGGCTCTAGAGTGCAGGCTCAATAGTTGTGGCGCACGGGCTTAGTTGCTCCGTGGCATGTGGGATCTTCCTGGACCAGGGCTCGTACCCATGTTCCCTGCATTGGCAGGTGGATTCTTAACCACTGCGCCACCAGGGGAGCCCAGTTGGGTCATTTCTTTTTTCATTTCTTATCCATTCTGCCAGTCTCTGCATTTTGATTGAAGTGTTTAATCCATTTAAATTTAATATAATTACCAATAAAATAAATTTTATGTATGCCGTTTTCTATATGTCTGTGTCTTTTTTTTAAATTCCTGTATTCCTCAATTACTGCCTCCTTTTGTATTAAATAGATAGTTCCACCCTTTAGGAATGGGCGTTTGGAGGAACTCCAACCCCATCTGCCTCCTCCAGTGACTCCCAGTCTTATTTTCACTGTGATTGTGGAGATGTTGGTTTACAAGATTATCACAGAGACTGGCAAGAGGGATGGGTACATGGAAAGTTAAAACATCTCAAAGTTTGCTCTTCATACTGAAATTCAGGTCTTTTTCTTAAACAAATGCTTCTCAGATTGTTGCAAGTCTTTAGTTAATTTCCAGAGTTTGGCAAAAGTTGATTTGGACAAATTTTTAGTGTTCTTGTTGCTTTTATGAAGGGAGATGATTTTTAGGAGTTTTTACTCCACCATTCCTGCCCATGTCAGCCCTGTTTAAATCTTGAAGCAGATTATATCACAACCTCCTTAAAATCTTCCAAAGACTTCTCTTTACAGTTAAAATTCCAGTCCCTAGCAGGGCCTATGAGGTCCTGCATGATTTTCCCCTGCAGCCCCTCTCACCTCACTGCCTGTTGTTCTCCCCCTTCTCACTAGATAGCCTCTCTGTCCCTCCTATTGCTTGAATACGCTGGGCTGGTTCCTTCTGCAATTAATGTCTCAGCTCATTGTCACCTCCTCATAGAGGTTATGCCTTACCTCACCCTTTCCCTCTTTATCCCATTACCCTGGTTTATTTTATTTTTAACATTTAGCACTACCTGAAAAGATCTTGTACTTTATTGTATATGAGCTCTCTCCCTCACTAGACTGTAGACCCGATGAGAGCAAAGGCCCAATTTTTCTTCTTCTCTGCCACATCCTCACTGTGTAGAACACTCTTTGGCATATAGTTAGGTATTCATTGTTGAATGAATTAAGACCTAAGTTCATGGTTTACAGGCAACAAAAAGAGACCCACTTCAGTTCTTAAAAAGCATTAGAACTTTATTTTTCTCCCTTGAAATTTCTCCAATCTATAGTCTGGCTGTTAAAATGAAGTTAATAAACTTTCTCTTAAAATGAAGTTAAAACAGTTTTTTTTTTAATGTTTTAATTTCACTCTTTTACATGTAGCTGTCCAGTTTTCCCAGCATTAAAACAGTTTTAACACTTGTTTTATGAAACTAGTTATAATCTATATTAATTATGCCCAATATATATTCTTTTTTTTTCTTAAAATTTTTATTTTATATTGGACCATAGTTGATTTACAATGTTGTGTTAGTTTCAGGTGTACAGAAAAGTGATTCGGTTATACATATACATATATCTATTCTTTCTTACGTTCTTTTCTCATTTAGGTTATTACAGAATACTGAGCACAGTTCCCAGTGCTATATAGTAGGTCCTTGTTGGTTATCTATTTTATTTTATTATTTTTTAAAACATCTTTATTTGAGTATAACTGTTCTACAATAGTGTGTTAGTTTCTCCTTTACAACAAAGTGAATCAGTTATACATATACATATGTTCCCATATCTCTTCCCTCTTGCGTCTCCCTCCCTCCCACCCTCCCTATCCCACCCATCTAGGTGGTCACAAAGCACAGAGGTGAACTCCCTGTGCTACACGGCAGCTTCCCACTAGCTATCTATTTTACATTTGGTAGTGTATACATGTCCATGCCACTCTCTCACTTCATCACAGCTTACCCTTCCCCCTCCCCATATCCTCAAGTCCATGCTCTAGTAGGTCTGTGTTTTATTCCCGTCCTACCACTAATCTCTTCATGACATTTTTTTTTCTTAGATTCCATATATATGTGTTAGCATACGGTATTTGTTTTTCTCCTTCTGACTTACCTCACTCTGTATGACAGACTCCAGGTCTATCCACCTCATTACAAATAACTCAGTTTCATTTCTTTTTATGGCTGAGTAATATTCCATTGTATATATGTGCCACATCTTCTTTATCCATTCATCTGTTGATGGACACTTAGGTTGCTTCCATGTCCTGGCTATCATAAATAGAGCTGCAATAAACATTTTGGTACATGACTCTTTTTGAATTATGGTTTTCTCAGGGTATATGCCTAGTAGTGGGATTGTGGGGTCGTATGGTAGTTCTATTTGTAGTTTTTTAAGGAAGCTCCATACTGTTCTCCATAGTGGCTGTATCAATTTACATTCCCACCAGCAGTGCAAGAGTGTTTCCTTTTCTCCACACCCTCTCCAGCATTTATTGTTTCTAGAGTTTTTGATGATGGCCAATCTGACCGGTGTGAGATGATATCTCATTGTAGTTTTGATTTGCATTTCTCTAATGATTAGTGATGTTGAGCATTCTTTCATGTGTTTGTTGGCAATCTGTATATCTTCTTTGGAGAAATGTCTGTTTAGTTCTTCTGCCCATTTTTGGATTGGGTTGTTTGTTTCTTTGTTATTGAGCTGCCTGAGTTGCTTATAAATTTTGGATAGTAATCCTTTGTCAGTTGCTTCATTTGCAAATATTTTCTCCCCTTCTGAGGGTTGTCTTTTGGTCTTGTTTATGGTATCCTTTGCTGTGCAAAAGCTTTTAAGTTTCATTAGATCCCATTTGTTTATTTTTGTTTTTATTTCCATTTCTCTAGGAGATGGGTCAAAAAGGATCTTGCTGTGATTTATGTCATAGAGTGTTCTGCCTATGTTTTCCTCTAAGAGTTTGATAGTGTCTGGCCTTACATTTAGGTCTTTAACCCATTTTGAGTTTATTTTTGTGTGTGGTGTTAGGGAGTGTTCTAATTTCATACTTTTACATGTAGCTGTCCAGTTTTCCCAGCACCACTTATTGAAGAGGCTGTCTTTTCTCCACTGTATATCCTTCCCTCCTTTATCAAAGATAAGGTGACCATATGTGTGTGGGTTTATCTCTGGGCTTTCTATCCTGTTCCATTGATCTATATTTCTGTTTTAGTGCCAGTGCCATACTGTCTTGATTACTGTAGCCTTGTAGTATAGTCTGAAGTCAGGGAGCCTGATTCCTCCAGCTCCATTTTTCGTTCTCAAGATTGCTTTGGCTATTCGGGGTCCAATATATATTCTTAATCCCTATTCACTCCTGGCCTCATATCTTAAGAGCTCTGTTTATTTTAGAATTCAACTTTGTATATTATATAACCCCAAAGATCATTTTCCTCCCCTTAACACTAGGAAAAATACCACAGGAAATTCTGAAGAATTTCAGTCTCTAAAGTGGGAGACCTGAAGATCTGAAAGGAAATTGAACTATAATAAGCTGTAGGAGGTAAGATCTGTGGAAGTTTGGGTTGTAAATTAGGCTCTTCAGAATATGAATCATGCTATCACTTAATTTAGTCCGTGCTAAATTTTTCCCACAGAGTAACCAAACCCAATCTGTGTTTAATATAAGGCTATGCAACATTTCCCTGCCATTTTTATGTTTAAGAACCATTTTCCCTCTTGCAGCATTCTTTGCAGAGATGAAATCTGTGAAGTTATTGTGAGTCCTTTCTTAGGGTCCTCGTGGTGAGTACAGTGAGGTGTGGCCTGATGACTCATCCTGTGTAACTAGCGCCACTCTATCCAGGAACTGAGCCGTATCCATAAATGTATGAGCTCCAACACCTGATGTCAAAAAGTCAGCGTTTATTTAGGAAAGAAAATATGTCATTGAGTGATTAACTCCTAGAAGCAACAGTTAAACTTTTGAATCATCTGAATTTATTTTAAAGTGCCACTTTTCTTCTTTACTTCGTAGTTGGAATTATTTACTAAACACCTGGGTTTTCAATGAGAAAATAACATGGAAGATAACCTGTCTACATCAAGAGTTTTCTCTTTGTGGTTAGTCTGTAAACTTAGCTGGAGACGCTCAGCAGTTAATAATTTCCTGCTTTGAGAGGAGCTTTTGAACCTTACCAGGATTGTACCTGGGTGGATTCCATTCAGGTGTACATTCCCTGAGTCAGGGAGCAGCCTGTACACGTGGAAGGATGCTGAGAGCCAGACGCAGGTGGCATAGTGACATGGCGGTGTAGGCTGGTTCTAAGAAAAGTTTCATTCAAGGAACATGTGGCCCCAAAAATCTTTCCCAGTGGTTAGGATTCGATGCTTTCACTGCCATGGCCCGGGTTCAGTCCCTGGTCGGGAAACTAAGATCCCGCATGCTGTGCAGTGTAGCCAGAATAAATGGAGGGCAAACAGTGGCTGTGTCCGTCCACTCTACACAAGTCACAGGATATCTTGTTGACTTGCACACCACAGGCTGAGAGGCACAGGCGAGCCTGCTCGGTTGGTTTGGTTGGTTACAGCACGATGCTGACAGGGCCCAAGGATGCCCTGTATGGTTTCTCTCAGGTCAGCTTTCCTGGTTCAGGGAAACAGAGTCTAACCCAAGGCCACAAACATTACCCTTGGCCATTCACCTAAGCCCAAACCACTCAAAATTCTCTTACACAATTACGTTCTTGTTCCACAGAAGGAGATAATGGTAAACAGCCTGTCGAAGTCACTTTCTAAATGCTTTCTTGTTAGTTTGTCCAAGTTCCAAGTTTAACTCTAGAAATGTTTCTTCTTGTGGGTGAAGACTATTTTTTTTTTTTTTTTTTTTTTTTTTAGGAGATAATGACTCCTTAAAAAACTTCATTTATTTTTTGGCTGCGTTTTGGGTCTTTGTTGCTGCGTGCGGGCCTTCTCTAGTTGTGGCGAGCGGGGGCTACTCCTCATTGCGGTGCATAGGCTTCTCATTGTGGTGGCTTCTCTTGTTGTGGAGCATGGGCTCTAGGCACGCGGGCTTCAGTAGTTGCAGCACGTGGGCTCAGTAGTTGTGGCTCGTAGGCTCTAGAGCGCAGGCTCAGTAGCTGTGGCGCACGGGCTTAGCTGCTCCGTGGCACGTGGGATCGTCCCATGCCAGGGACTGAACCCGTGTCCCCTGCATTAGCAGGTGGATTCTTAACCACTGTGCCACCAGCGAAGTCCCAAAGGCATTTTAATAGACGCATAATGGGAGAATTACACAGATTGTATAAGACATATTTAAACATTTGTTAGTCTATTCATTTAACGTATACAGAGTATGTGTTTGGGACCAGGTTCTAAGAATACAAAAGCCAGAAAGAAATCATTCCTGCCTGCTCTCAAAAAACTTACAGTGTGATTAATACTGAGTTAATTGGAAGTTCGAGTTATTTGGAAGGCGGGGAGAGGAAAACTATAGGGAAGGGAAACAGTAATATGTGGTCACATGAAATTCAAATATTCCCACATGATCCTAAAGGTAAGCTTTTTATTTCTTCTCTTCTCATTAAAACTATCAAAACTATTTCTCTTGCTGCTGAAAAATAAATAGTAAATAACTACTCTGAAACTTTATTTCTGAAAAACATAATATACTCACATAATATAAAAATTAATGCCAGGTACTTTTAAAAAGGAATATAAGTTGAGTATCCTATTTAAGAATATAGTTCTAAAAAAACCTAATTTTTATTAGTTTTTCATTCTTACATATTCATCGTAGAAAATTTAGACTACACAAACCAAAAAGAAGAAAATAAAAATTATCCATCATCCTATTACTCAGATATAACCAGATACCACTTAGATATATGTTTCAGAAGGTACCTTCCAGCCTTTTAATTATATAATAATAAGGAACATTTATTATATATATAACAATAGTTAACATGTTAGCATGCTGCTAGGCCTATCACTTGTAGCGTCTCATTTAATAAATGGCCTCAGGCTTTGCATGTGTTTCGTGGCAGTTTTTAATTTAATATATTGTGTGATGCTTTCCTTTTCACTAAATATTCTACTAAGGCATCATTTTAAATGGCTGCATGGTGTTTTAACATATGATGTATTTAACATAGATGTATTTAATCAAATGTTTAAAATTTTTGAACTTTTTTCCTATTATGATAAATGCTAGTGATGAGCATATTGTTTCTAATAGCAAACAAAACAAAACAAAACCCAACGAGCAAGAAAATATTTTGTAACCTCCAAAATTATTTCCTTAGGATAAATTCTTAAAAATAGTTCTGAAAACAAGCACTTGGATAATTTTAAGACTTTTAATAGGTATTGCCAAGAGAATATCCCTTTTTGCATTCAGCATCCGTTATTTCCAGAACGTAAGGATGGCCTGATATTTTTCCATCATGTAAACAATCTGTTAATTTAGGACACAATGAACTATGTTACTCCTCTTGGTCTGTCCCTTCAGCAGCTGCAGCTTTGGAGTTGCCAGGAACTCACCTGACTGTCAAAATCGTGGACATCTTGGCCATCATCAAAAAGTACACAAATAGCAAATGTTGGTGAGGGTGTGGAGAAAAGGGAGCCCTCCTGCACTGTCAGTGAGAATGTCAGTTGGTACAGACACTACGGAGAACAGTATGAATGTTTCTCAAAGAACTAAAAATAGAACTACTGTATGACCCAGCAATTCCACTCCTAGGTATATATCTGAAAAAAAAAAACAAGAACACTAATTTGAAAAGGTACACACACCCCAATGCTCATAGCAGCATTGTTTACAATTGCCAATATATGGAAGCAGCCTGAGTGTCCATCAGCAGATGAATGGATAAAGAAGATGTGGTGTATATGTACAATGGAATACTACTCAGCCATAAAAAATAATGAAATTTTGCCATTTGCAGCAGCTTGGATGGACTCGGAGGGCATTAAGCTAAGTGAAATAAGTCAGACAGAGAAAGACAAATACTGTATGATATCACTTACATGTGGAACCTAAAAAATACAAGAAACTAGTGAATACAACAAAAAAGAAGCAGACTCACAGATATAGAGAACAAACTAGTGGTTACGGGTGGGGAGGGGCGGGGAGGAGCATTATATGGATGGGAGAGTGGGAGGTACAAACTATTGGGTGTAAGATGGGCTCAAGGATGTACTGTACAACATGGGTAACATAGCCAATATTTTATAATAACTATAAATGGAAAGTAACCTTTAGATGTTGTATAAAAAATTTAAAAACTTTTTTTTAAATAAAAAAAATCATGGACATTCTACTGGGCTCATGGTACCTACTTGTAACAATAGGGGAGGCAATGCAGTTGCCTTTCTTTCAATTCAAAGAAATGAATCCTAATAAGTTTGAATCAATTCACATACCTAGTGAAAGTTTTTATAGGTTAAAACATACACTGCAACTTTTTTTTCTACAGTCCCTCCTATCAACATAACATCCAGTTTCTGAGATGTGGCTGAGGAATTATCAAGAAAGGTTAGAAGGAGGTGGAAGTCTAGCCCAGCAATGTGGGGATACTTGAACTTGGAGATCACATCAGATAATCTTACACCCTTCTGGGCTCTGGGCATCTTGAGACATGCAGTATCTACCGTCAGCCCTGGAAAAGTCCCCCAAAGGTTCTGGATGTTCTCACCTAAGGCACTAAGGAGATCGCACTAAGGAGATAAAATAAATGTGAAGATCCTATGTAATGTTCACATCAAATAGTAGAGACATTAAGAGGTCAACTCTAATAGACCCTTAACACAAAAGAAGTTTATAATTTTCTTTTAAGACCAAAGAGGATGCCGGTATTGGTTAAACATTAGAGAACTGTAAAAATTCCATCTCGGGAGACAAAGAATAATAGCGTTCAAGGAAATTTGACCTCAAACCTCTCCCCCACTTATGTGCTTCCCAGTTGCCTCATTGGTTTAGATTTTATTCTGAAACTTTCTCTCTGGCATCATCTGGTACTATACTTGTGACTTCATTTTGTCCCCTAGAGAAAATGGTGTAATGTAATTAGAAACCTTAAAAATATTTTTTACTCACAAAAATACCAAGCACAAAAGTTAAAAACAAAACATAACCCTAAGTAATTATGAGTCTCTCTCCCTCCAAATAAATAATTAGACTCAAGTGTGGGTTCTTCAGAAAAGGAATTCACTGATAAATGACTAGTAATAATAGTTCCTTTTTCTTTGCAGAATCAAACTGTAAACAAACAGTAAGTATCATTTGCACACGGGTGGGCTTATCAGTACTTTGTCAATCTACTTCCTGTGTTAGGTTAGAAGGTGGGAAGTAGTAACATATTTACTTTGGTCACAGTGGCTGCTGCTTGAGAGTTCTAGTTTGTTCCAAATTATATTACTCACCAGTCATTTATAATAGGCTTCCTGCATTCATACTCTACCTACACCTTTCAAAGAAGCACTTAAAGTCAGTCCAGAATTATTTCTTAAGTTATAGTACTTTTAAGGCTAAAACAACTTCTTGTATCATCAATGGTACACTTAATACACGTTCACTGATAAGCATTTGGTTTAAAAAACGAATGTTTTGCCTTGAGGGAGAAGTAAAATCATGAATTTAAAGTAGGATAGTCTTCTGGCTTCTGTTAGATTTAGCTAAGCCCCAAAGAATATAATTCCTGGTATAACATTTTAGGTCTCAATATTATACATTGAGTTTAAATATTGATGTTGCTTTCCAAACAGGTTTTCCATTGAAAGTGTTACTGTTTCAAATTTGCATACTTCTTCACTATGGTATTTATTGCATGTTGGAATATACCTTCAATTTTATAAGGAAAGTTAACGATGATAAAATAAGCATAAGCTTATGTTCTCACCAACTTTCAAAAAAGAGCTCTACCCAATAAATGAGATACGACTTGGCTGGTGTGAAACCTATTAAAATGTGCTGTAGCTTAAGTGATTATATGTAGTATTTAACAACCTCTTTTACTGAATTCAGTAGACTTAAACATTATTACGGTTGTTTATAGCCTGTATGTATATATGTATGTATACACGTGCACACACTTCTTAAAACTGGGCACGATATTTAAAAAAGAAAACATGATTCTTATATATTCAACAAGAACATTTATTAATCACGTATCAAACACTTATATGCCATGTTGTTACAATAATTTTTTGTTGTTGTTAGAGGTCATAGTAAGTGTGCCCTTTTTCATGGCAATTAAACATTCATCTTTAAAATGGCACTTATGGCTACTTTAGTTATTTGTGGATGCTTCCATTTTTAAAGACAGCTTTACTAAAAGTTTTCAAGATACGTGGAGATGCTTAATATAGGATCCTCAAATTCTTTTTTTTTTCGGTCGCACCACGCAGGGTCTTAGTTCCCTGATCCCGACCAGGGATTGAACCCAGGCCCCCTGCAGTGGAAGCTCAGAGTCCTAGCCACTTGACCGCCAGGGAAGTCCCTCAAATTCTTAATGATGCCCTCTTATTATTTTGCCTGTGTGTGTGTGTGTGTGTGTGTGTGTGTTTGCCTTTCCTTAAGCTCCTTCATTTCCCCCCACCAAACTCCCATCGTGTGGCTGGATCATGAGAAATTTTATGCCTTTGAAGACACCTAGAGTTGCTGCAAAATCCCTCTTCATGACAGTTCTTCCTTCTCTGATGGATTTCCTTTCAGACTCTCTCCTTAAAAGATGCCCATACCTGACTTTATTATAACTAGGACTTCCAAGAAACGTTTGGGTACTTGAAACGATATAGAACTTAAAGATGGGGGCAGAGGAGACCAGCATCCAGGAACCTGGCTCTCCCCTGAGTCCAGCTCTGGCTTTGCAGCCCTTTCACGTGGAAGCTGCTCGTTCTCTCCCGAGTTGTTCCCAGAGCTCAAGAGATGCGGTGGGCACCCTCCCTGAGCCTCACTGCTGATTTTCACAAGGAAAAGGAAGAGTAGTAAACTAGAAGCAGCTTTTCCACCCTCAAGCAAAAGACGTTTTCTCCTTTGAAATGGAATAAATGTCATCTTTGTCATGAATTCACAAATCTTTACGGAGGTCCCCAGAATTGTGTTAGGCCTTGGGGAAACAGAAACACAGAAAAGACAACCTTTGACATCTCTCAGCTTCTGGTTTAGGGAGGGAGGGAGACCATCAACAGGTAATGACGCGATGAATAGTCTCCAGAAAAGAAGTGTCTCCTTGACTGTGGAGGGCAGAAAATCAGGAATGTTCCCAGAAGTCAACACCTGAGTCTCAAGGAAGGAGCTGGCCAGTTCCCAAGCAGTAATCTCTTACTAGCAGACTCTACTCGATCCCAGATTAGTGAAACAAACCCTCATCGCTCATGATAACCCTTTGTTCCTGAGAACTTTCTGTACTGGCCTCAAGGATGTTATGTGGAAAGATTTCTAGAGTATGTCTGGAAACGTTCTTCCTTGAATGGGAAAGGCTTTCTTGATTCCTGACCAGATGTGTTTCTGGAAGAAGGAGGCATTGACTGAAAGCCCTAGAAGCCAACCACAGAAGAAGAGAAAGCATGCCTAATCCTTCTTTGTAGAATTCAGTTTAAAGACAAACAGACAATATGTGAAGTTATTTGCACTCTCTGTTGGGAGTCATGATACAAGTATGATCGTGGAAAGGTGATTTTCGAGGACCTGCATTGGTGAATCACACACATTTGTAAGAACACGGCAGTAATTTTAGATCAAATGAAATGGCCAGTTGAGGAGCTGCTGGGGGGATTGGATGGGCCATTATCGAGATTGGGCAGAGCGCCCCAGAACTCCCAGGAATCTGTGAAGCTCCTAGGCTAACCTGGGGCAGGAATCGGGGGAATAGGTGGGTCCCCAGCAACCTGGGACACTTGGTCTACCTTGATTTAGGAGAAGGCACGTCTACCCACCAATGACCCCTGGCCCTTGACAAGGTATTAAGAATCTGCATGGGGCTTCCCTGGTGGCGCAGTGGTTAACAATCCACCTGCCAATGCAGGGAACACAGGTTCAAGCCCTGGTCCGGAAGGATCCCACATGCCACAGAGCAACTAAGCCCGTGCGCCACAACTACTGAACCTGCGCTCTAGAGCCCATGAGCCATAACTACTGAGCCTGTGTGCCACAACTACTGAAGCCTGCGTGCCACAAGCCTGTGCTCCGCAACAAGAGAAGCTACCGCAGTGAAAAGCCTACACACCGCAACGAAGAGTAGCCCCCACTCGCCACAACTAGAGAAAGCCCACGTGCAATGAAGTCCCAACGCAGCCAAAAATAAATAAGTAAATAAATAAATTTATTTTTAATAAAAGAATCTGCATGATGGTGGCAACTGTTGTGAAGGCAAAAAAGACAAAGAATGTTGAGACTGAAGACACTTGGGTGCTCATCCCATCTTTGCCATTTGCTAACTATCACACGCAGCACAAATCTTAGTGTCCTTAACTGCTTTTTCCCATTTCTAAACATGGGGGATACATCAAGGTATATCATCAAGGATGCGTTAAGGAAGGGTCAAGGGAGAAAAAGGAGGTGAGGCACCTCACAAGAGGACTTTCTTCAGACAAGGTATTGCTCTGTGCCTTGGGGTGCATCTGTGGAGCTTCTGGAAGGCCAAGGGCATCCTATGAAAGGAAAATCAAGCTGAGAAGGGAAGACATTTAGGAAAACTTTTGCTTTATCTCTATTGTTAGAATTTTAAGATTCTACAACAATAAGTATTAATAGGTTACTTATAAAATGTTAAAAACTGAAAGAGTACAGAAGTAGAACTGTGTTTTTTAAAGGAATATTTTATCACTTAAGGAAATTTAATGTAAAAGAAGTAACTTACTTGTTTTTTTCTTTGAATATAGGTCCATAATCCTTCATTGTTCTGAAACCCAAAGAACTTTCAAAACAAATAAATTTTCAGCAAGCTTGTTTGATGGTAAAACATAACCTGAACTAATGTTAGGCTAGTCTTTATTTATTGCTTTACTTACACTTTTTATAATTGTACTGACTAATAGCATGCTACCTAATACATAATACAAGAACCATTTTAACTTTTTTTAATTGAAGTATCGTCGATTTACAATGTTGTGTTAGTCTCAGGTGTAGAGCAAAGTGATTCCGTTTTATATCTATCTATCTATCTGTACTCTTTTTCAGATTCTTTTCCCATATAGGTAATTACAAAATACTGAGTTTAGTTCCCTGTGCTATACAGTAGGTCCTTGTTGTTTATTTATTTTATATATAGTAGTGTGTATTTGTCAATCCTAATCTCCCAATTTATCCCTCCCCCCATCCCCTTTCCCCTTTGGTAACCATAAGTTTGTTTTCTGTGTCTGTGAGTCTGTTTCTGTTTTGTAAATAAGTTCATTTGTATCATTTTTTTAGATTCCACATATAAATGATATCATATGATATTTGTCTTTCTCTGTCTGACTTACTTCACTTGTATGATAATCTCTAGGTCCATCCATGTTGCTGCAAATGGCATTATTTCATTCTTTTTTATGGCTGAGTAATATTCCATTGCATATATGTACCACATCTTCTTTATCCATTCCTCTGTCAGATGGAAACTTATGTTGTTTCCATGTCTTGGCTATTGTAAATAATGTTGCAATGAACATTGGGGTGCATGTATCTTTTCAAATTATGGTTTTCTCCAGATGCATGCCCAGGAGTGGGATTGCCCAGGAATGGGATTGCAGTGGGATCATATGGTAGCTCTATTTTTAGTTTTTTAAGGAACCTCCATACTGTTCTCCATAGTGGCTGTACCGATTTACATTCCCACCAACGGTCTAGGAGGGTTCCCTTTTCTCCACACCCTCTCCAGCATTTATTATTTGTAACCTTCTTCATGATAGCCATTCTGACTGGTGTGAGGTGATACCTCATTGTAGTTTCGATTTGCACTTCTCTAGTAATTAGTGATGCTTAGCATATTTTCATGTGCCTATTGGCCATCTGTATGTCTTCTTTGGAGAAGTGTCTGTTTAGATCTTCTGCCCATTTTTTGACTGGATTGTTTGTTTTTTCGATATTGAGTGGTTTGTATAGTTTGGAAATTAATCCCTTGTCAAGAACCATTTTAAGTTTTGACAATCTGAAAAATTCTGATATATCTTGACCCCAGAGGTTTCATATAAGGAATGGTGTACCTGAATGTGCATATTAAACTAATAAATAAAACAAATACTCTAGTGGCTCTTTCTAGAGATTTAGTCAGGATAAATGCAAGGACCTCAGGTCTGGCAACTTTTCTGAGGGCCTCATTCAATACAGCAGACACTTAATTGAATTGGTACTTTGAGGAGAATATCAAGATTAACAAGAAGTGATTGCTAACCCCAAGGAATTTGAATTATAGTGGGGAATGCATTTCCACTTAAATTTAATGCAAATTACATTGAAATCAATGCTATAACAGGACTATAGTCAGAGAGCAGAGATGGGTGAGGGTCCGGGAACGCTGCGGGGCAAGGAGGGGTCCAGACTGCCTGGAGAAGGTTGAGAGAGAACTGTCTTAGGTCCTGACATTTTCATTCCTTTTTCTTTCTAAGTAATACATTGTGTTGTTGACACCTTTCTGTGAGATCTAAGAAGCCGTAAGGAATCAGCATTCCCAAAATATTCCGCAGGGCTCTGAGATGCACTTTAAGGGCTGCCACTCCTTTAGAATTAGGGCGAGCAGTAGTGAAGAGTCTTCCGAACCAGAGGGGGCGCTGTTGCATGGAGGCTGGCTCACCCAGATCTGGTGTTCCTAAATTCGTTGCCTGAAACGGTAATGTTAAAGCCCCATTTCTTTTCCCCCTTTGGTGGTTGATATTAAAACACACTGGTTGTAAAGCCACGCAAAAAAAGTAGTGGATAGTGAAGGAATATTTTATTAGTTAAGGAAATTTAATGTAAAAGAAGTTATTTTTAACTTCTCTTTGAATATAGTTGTTATTCGCTTTTCTCTTTGAATATAGGTCCACAACCCTTCATTGTTCTGTTTTATTGTTTGAAATCCAAAGAGCTTTCAAAACAATTTTTAGAATAAGTTGGATTAAAACATAACTAAAATCAGTTTTACCACTAAATCCTAAATGCACAAGACCAAGCCCTGAAACTGAATAAATGGGAGCAGAGGAATTTTTTTTCCCCCACAGCCTCATTTGTGTCCAGGTGCCTTTATGGTTCTGGTGCCATTTGTTCCTTTGAAATTGTACCTTTTTGATTTCTTTCCACTTTTATGATTACAGCATATATAGCTCCATAATATGGCTAGAATAGCATTTCCAGAATCACATGTAAAGAAAGTGTGTGTCCTTTAATGGAAGAGAATTTGGGCATAGAACAATGTGTCCAGAATTCCTTCAAACACAGGGGAGCAGCTGTAGAGTTAGCAGGCAGGAAGCACCCTCTTTCTGACCTTTGACAACTTTGGTCTATACGTGGCATGTTTGAGTTCTGGCAGCCTCACTGAAAAGTCGCTGTGATTAGCGTGACGGCAGGACTGGTTAGCGGAAGGACTAACAGTACAATTGCACGTGTGCTCTGAGACTCAGAACTCCTCGCAGAGGGAGCATTGATCATGGCTCCGGGGGAAGCTAATGGCTTGTTGCCATGGTCCTAATTTCATGGTACTGACAGTTGCAAAACCAAAAAGGAACGCGGAGAAGAGAATAACTGTTATGAAAATGTTTCCTCTCAAATCCACAGAACCTGTCAATTTCATTGGCGTTGTCTTCCTTCGAGCGCATGCCATCTTCTGGGCTGTCAAACTCCTAAGATTTGTGGGTGGCAAGATGATGTCATCTGTATTCAGCAGCTTGTAGCAACTTCTACTCCCAGCCCTGCTCAAAGGTTGAGATGATTGCAGTTAATGGGATCCGAGCCTGCAGATGAAAGCTTCACTTTTCTTTTCCATTGAGATCACAATACTCTTCTCTTTAGCAGGATGACAATTGTGCTGTCACCAGCATTACATCAGTCTATCTCCCTTGAAACGGCATCATATAAGCGTGGGAGCACAGCTGTGAAAACAAAACATACTTTACTGGGAGCTTGGTAAATCCTCAAGGCACAGATTAATTCACTTGCCGTTTTAAAGTGAAATCGAAAATGTAAGGTAAGAGACGTGGCTGCGACAGGTAGTCAAGAGCAAGATTCAGGAGCTCAGAGGCCAGAGAGATCACACCTGGGTGCAGTGGCCGGGCCCAGCTGATGGTGTTCGCATCACGGGCCTTGCTCCTGCACGCAAGTGAGGGCTCCATTGCGGGTTGGGGAGAAGTGGTCCTCAACAGCCCAGTAGAAACCACCTACCCGCTATGCAAACTCATGCTTAGACCACAAAATGGGGGCCACCTACACCACCGGCTTATCACCAGGTGGTAACCATAAGGGGGGAATCACTGATTACTGCATATTCTGGAGACAACATTTACTGTACTGCTATTGAAATCTGAAAAGGTGAGTACCCTTTACAACTAGTGATCCCAAATCTAGAGACACGTCACCAGATAAGTAGAACAAATGTACAGGGATCGGATATTGTCACGTAGCTGTACAAAGCAAAAGAGGTTCCCGGTGTTGGAAATAAGCTCCAGCTGACCAGCTGTTACGTTGATGGGCGGGAGAGGATTAGAAGTGGCTGAATGTGAATTGAAATGTGAACCAAAGGAAGGTTCACGTCCTTTATTCCATTGCTGGCAAAAGCTGTCGAACTCACCGACAACGCCTGCTCCGTGGTTACGCGAAAGCAGCGGCCCCGCCCATATACCGTTACCGAGTCCGAGCTCAGACTCCTCGCCGCACGACGGGCCGATACATCGGGACACGAGTTTTGGGGGCCAGGAACGGTGACACTATTCAGAAGCCAGCCGACTGGGAGTATGGGGGAGCAGTGTTCCAAAGACCCACCTTGCCGAGGTTTGATGCTAGTTTCTTTTAAATAACAAAGAGCGGGGAAGTGAGGAAGTAAAGTAAAAAAGGAGGTAAGTTGTTGCAGATACGTCCTGGCTCCAGCCAGACTCCAGAGGGTATGTGGCAATTGCATTTCTTCTTTCCTGCAGCCACTCACAGGTGGACCAGTTCAGGCTGTTTGCTGAGAGCTAAACGAAGGCATTCTAGCGTAATGCTCAGGCATGGGAGGCCTGAGCCTGGGAGGGTTCCAGGAGATGCGCCACCATGTATATTTTAAGTTATAGGCAGCATCCCTTTAGTGATTTAACTTGTAGCAAAAGCAATAGAATACAAATGTGAAAGTGAAAGAGACAGATCCAGTATGGAGTGAGATTTGTTCTTCCCCATCAACAATACTTTGTGGGAAAAGGGCTCCTCCTGAGAGCCCTGGGACATGCCTGTATAGTCACCGATGGAGTGGGCTGTGAGCAGCGGGGGGCTGCAGGCTGTCCCCCTTCCCAGACAGCCGGCACCGTGGCTGGAGCTTTCTTAGTGACTTTGCTTGGTTTACCTCTCATTGGTCTCATATTTTGCTGTGTTAAGAAGCACAGAGAGGAAGATCAGAAAAGGGAGTTCACTGTGATATCCGAGAAGAGGTGGCTCCTTCAAAGAGCCGTGTTCCAAGGGGCAGAAGCCATCTAGGCAGCTGTCACTGTTCCCAGGATGCAGGTCTCCTTCCGAAACAGAAGGATATTCTGAGACTCAGTCTCACCCGGTGAAGGGAAGACTTGGATGGTGTTTGACTTTGCTCAGGCCGCCACACCAGAGGACCACAGACTGGGGAGCTTCAACAACAGAATTTTGTTTTCTCGTAGTTCTGGAGGCTGGAAGTCCAAGGTCAAGGTGCCAGCAGTGTTGGCGTCTTCTGAGGCGTCTCCTCCCTGTGTCCTCACAAGGTCTATCCTCTGTGTGCATCTGTCCTAATCTCTTCGTCTTCTAAGGACGCCAGTTATATTAGATCAAGGCCGATCCATGTGACCTCATTTAACTTAATTACCTCTTTAAAGTTCTCATTAACTTAAATACGGTCACATTCCAAGGTACTGGGGGTTAGGACTTCGACACATGAAGCGGAGGGGGGCAGATTCAGCCCATAGATAACAAACAGCACCTCAGAGTCTGTGTCTCTCACCAGCTAAACCCAGGCACGCTTACTGGCCGGACAGGATGGGATGGCGGTGGTGTGACTGGGAAGGACCCCTCAAGGACCTCCAAGACAGCCCCATTTGGACTTAGCTCTAGAGCTCTAGTGTCAAGTCCTGTCGCTAGGCCTTTTTTTTTTTGCATTTACAAAAACAGCTATTGTCTTACACAGGGACCAAATTTAGAGCTGCTTTGGAAACACTTTCTTCTAAGGACAGAGTGGATTTCTTCCTTCACTTCTTCCAAAACAAGAAGGGTGTAGGGCATTTCTTAAAAATCCATATGAGTCCCTTGCTATTGTGTCTGTTTTGCAGACAAAACACTCTGCCAGGAAGTCTCTGGCAGACAGCCCCGTAACTCAGAAATTCCAGGCTCCATGACAGATGTGAGCAGCTACCCTGGTGACGGGAGCTGCCCGACTGCACGTAGCAGGACAACGCCCCCAAGACGCCCGGTGTCGTCCTTGATAGGAAAGGGAGGGTGCTGCTGTGGCTGTTGAGATGTGGCTGGAAGAGCAGGAATAACACCACCATGTTAATGAGAAATGCAAAGCGAGTTTTAATGGAGCAGAAAGGTTACATCACTGGGCTTTGCCCATCATGAAATACATTTGGTTTATTTTATATTATGTCTGACCTACGTGTGTGGGGCTGTAGATTCTTCCATGTTTAGTAAAGTTGAGCAAGAAGGCACAACTGACTAAATACTAGACATTCAAGACCTAGTTTTTGGTGTTGGTCAAAAGGTTCACGGTTCTCCCATTATTTGTAAGCATGGAGACTGAAGACCTGATTTTGTTGCCTTAATGGAATCAGTTATTAAACTGTCTTAAACTTTGGTCTTCTTTACACACATGGATTTAAGAAAGAAGAGAGAATTAAAAAATAGAAGATAATGACATATCTAGAAGAAATTAAATTTGGACTAAAATTCTTTAAAAGGAGATTTTTATTTCTATGGAGATATAATTTTACTAAAGATTTAAAAAGAAGTAGATGAAAATGTACTTGTTAACACAAGTGTTTATAAACAACTTTAAAATTAATTTCATTGCCCTAAGTGTCAGAAATTTTGAGTCAAACAAAGGAAATTTGGACCTGCTTATTAAACGAAATAGATATACTGAATGAGGCATCATTCTTTGAAGAGGAATAAACTGATGCTAATTCTTTAGACACTTGAATGCACCAGCACTGAGAGGTTTTGTTGTTTTTTCACAGATGGGTGCTAATTCACTGTGAATTGGCATACATATAATAAATGTTACGATATTTCTAAATCAGCTGTTCATCAAATAAAATACAATAAAGGCTGAGGAATCTCTCATTGGACAGTGAGGGCATTAACTTTCACTTGAACTTCTCAATTCAAAGGAAACAAATTCATGAATAGGTTCTCTTTAATCATGAAGGCAGTGTCTAATTTACAGTCTATTTATCTATGATGCAAAAAGGGAATGAAAGTTATAATTTTTCAAGTTTAGAAAGTGCTTTTTAGGAAAACCATGTTGTTTAAGAGCAAAAGAAGGGGAAGAAAGCCCTGCTATAATCATTACACCTAAAGTAATTATGCTGTCATTTTTTAAAAAGTACCAGATTGCTATAGACTGAGTATTCATATCTCCCCAAATTTCATTTGTTGAGAGCCTAACTCCCAATGTAATGCTGCTACCAGGAGAGGCCCTTGGGTTCTGATTAGGTCATGAGGGTGGAGCCCTCATGAATGGGATTAGTGCCCTTATAAAAGAGACCACAGAGAGCTCCCTTCCCCCTTCTGCCACGTGAGAACACATGGAAAAGACAGCTGTTTATGAACCAGGAAGCAGGCACTCCTCACCCAACACCAAATCTCCTAACACCTTGATTTTGAACTTACCAGCCTCCAGAACTGGGAGAAATAAATTTCTCTTGTTTATAAGCCACCCAGGATCTGGTACTCTGTCATAGTAGCCTGAATGGACTGCGACAGGGACTTTCAGGTAAAGAGGCTTGGCTTTTGCATACAATTTATTTCTAAACACTCATCCGCCACCAGTTCCTAAAGAAATAATCTAAGAAGTATATAATTGGGGAAAGCATCCATTTACACAGAAAGCTAAGGAATCAAATAATCAAAATGGCAGAAATAAACCCCTCCTGAAGGTATGGCATGGCCTTCTGGGGAGTAAGTGGGCAAAGTGCTGGCCCCCAGGAGTCACTGGGCTTGGAGGGCTGAGCTCTGGAGAGGAGGGTGGGCTGTGAGACTAACCTGGAAAGTGCCTTGTAAAGGCTGTGGGTGTGCGGACTGTGGGGCTTCCCCACTGACAGTGTCAGTGCAGGACTCAGAGATCTAGGCTGCTGTCATTAGTGGAGAGCTGTGGTTCCCTGCTCTGGAGAGGAAATTTCCCAAAGTGCAATGGTGATTGTAATTGTAGTGATAAGCAGCCTGGTGAAATTGGGCTGGAGACCCCAGGGGGAAAGGACCACTTCCTTGAACAAGAGGCTGCTGGCAGCATCCCAGGATGGTGGCCAACCTTTGCTGACACAGTAACAGCTGTTTAGAAAAATTGGGCTGAAGAGGCAGATTTTCATGTGAGTTCCAGCCGTAAGCCTGGGGCCAGGCGAATTGGCTTCTCTATAGATAGAAGAGGAATTACAGAGACCAGACTCCCTCATCAGCATAGCATGTGGCTCAGATGCTCTTTGCTACCCTCAGATTGGATCACTGGATTAGCAACAATCAGTAAGCAAGAATAAAACCAGTGTGGTGTCTATGAAAAGATTCTTTATCATGAAATCCTACCAGGAAGATTCAGAGAAAGTGTACATTTCTGGAAAATATTTGTGGCAAAAAACCCCAATGAATTTCAGATATCATCTGCTCTTTACTCTCAATAATATTAAAAAATGCTCCGCATAAAATTAGATGAACTGTAAAATGACGTGACAGTGGAAGATAATGTTGAGATGTAAGCAGCACTTAAAGGGAAATAAATGAGGTATGAAGAAATGATTTAAAACTAAGCAGATAACATCAGTGTTTCAAAACACATTAGAAGCAGAAAAGAGCAGACTCAACCCTGCCAAAAATTATATCAGTAATACAGAAGACAAGCTAGAAAAAATATATGTATATATAATGCAAAAAAAAAAAAAGAGAGGAAAAAATTGGAGGGATTTCATGGGCATACATGGAGATCCAATATGTGGAAAACTGTATTTCTGAAGATGATACCAAGAACAGATGGAAGAAAAACAATATTTGAACATATATAAAACTTCCTAAAGACTGAAATCTCCCAATTAAAATGGCCCACTGGGTACTAGGCAAAATGAAGAGATTCAAACACTTAACATACCCCGGTGAAAGTTCTGAAATTTATGTAAAAGTAAAGAACCCTATTAAAGCCATGAAAGGTTATATACAAAAAAAGAAAGAAAGAAAGAAAGAAAAGAAGGAAGAGAAAGAAAGAAAGAAAAGAAGGAAGAGAAAGAAAGAAAGAAAAAGAAAGAAAGGAAAGAAAGAAAGAAAGAAGGAAAAGAAAAGAAAGGAGAAACAAAAAAAGAAATACAAACTGGTCTCAGGATTTTTTTAAAATAATATAGATGCTAAAATCAATGACAAAGTCAATGTCTAGAGTTTTGAGGGAGAAACTCTGTGACCCAAAATTCCTTATGTAGCCAATCTGTCTTTCACTTGTCAAGAACAGAAAAAAACATTTTCAGAGATTCAAGGGCTCATAAACTTACAGTCCATGTGCAGCCCCTTTTGCTACTCAAAGTGTGGCTCACAGTTAGCAGCATCGTATCATCTGGGACCTTGTTGGGAAGCAGAAGCTCCCCTCAGACCCCACATCAGACCTACTGAATCAAAATCTGCATTTTAACAAGATCTCCATGTAATTTATATGCATATTAAAGTTCGAGAAGTACTGCTCTAGTAAACCAAATAATTAATCAAAGTGTAAACTGCACCCCCTCCCCCAATAGTGAATCACAGTTGAGGACCACAGTGAACATTTAAATTAAGTACCATAGAATCAAATCTTAATAAGTGTATATTGAAAGTCTACATATATATTTATATAATATAAAATAATAACCTGAAAATAAATGTCTAAAATCTAATATAAATAGGGAAGGAGAACAGGTGACAGAAAATAAAAAGCCTATTGCATCATATGGTTCAGCAACATTCAATAAAATTCTTAACTTTTGGGATGTTTTATCCTTGGAATTGGTAAAGACGTATGTGTGTGTGTGTGTGTGTGTGTGTGTGTGTGTGTGTGTGTGTGTGTGTATGTATATATATGTAATTTTTTTTTCAAATATGTTAAAGACAAATGATACCCAAACTATAAACTAGCTTCAAACAGAGGGCAAAAATTCACATAATGTAAAAGAAAAAAAAATCAGAACATATTCTTTGTGAAAATAAATGTAAATGGGATAAACTCCCCTATTCAATAAAGTAGGCAGATTTGTGTCAGTGAAAATAGCTTTATTACTTATCCTCAAATCAAAGAAAATATAAAGTACAGAGCAGGAACAAAAACTCTCCTGAGCTCCCATTATACACAAATAATCATTACAAATGTTCTGATGATCATTTTTCCAGAAAACAAATCCATTTGGTTTTTACAAATGGGACAATACAATGCATGTAGTTTTTTAAAACTGCCCATTAAATATGATATGTCTAGGTGTATTTGTAGTTGTTATTTGTTTGTTTGTTTCATATTTTCATGCTTAGGGTTCTCTGGATCTGTGGTTTGATGTATTTCATTCATTTTGAAAATTTCATTTAAAATATTTTTTTCTGCATAGTTATCTCCTCTTCTTCTGGGAAACTAATTACCCATTGTTACTTCTTTTTCTAGCTCTCGAAGCTCTGTTATGTTTTATTTTTCACTCTTTTTTTTTTCTTTTTGTGTTTCAGTTTGGGTAATTTCTATTAACCTATTTTCAAGTTTATTGATTCTTTTCTCAGCTCTCAAGTCTGCTGAAGAGCCTGTTGAAGGCATTTTTCATCTACAGTACCACAGTTTTCCTTCCCCTAATATTTCCATTTAACTTTCTCTTCTCGCTCCCACTTCTCTGCTGAAGTTTCCCATCTCTTTATGCATGTCATATGCTTTTTTCCCCTAAGCATCTAACATATGAATTATAGTTATTTTAAATTCCTTGTCTGATAGCTCCAGTACACGGGTTACCTCTGAATCTGGTTGTGTTGATTGCTTTGTCTCTTGACTTTGGTTTTGCTTTGTTTTTCATTAAATTTTGTTTTGTGTGTATGTCTTTAATTTTTGATTGAATGTTAGACATCATGTTTAGACCAATCGGCACTGAGGTAAATAGTATTTACACGGGTAAGTGGGCATGCCTCTTCGGTTAGACCTTTAATGTGGGTGTTGAGTAAGTACATTCAGGAGTTGAAGTGGGTTTGAGTTTTCTTGTTGTTATGGTTCCCTTCCATGAAAACTGGCTTCTAGGAGGCGTGGAACGTGACTTCCTGGTAAACTGGCACGTGACCCCCTGGAACTTATTAACTTGCCAAAGATGTAGCAAGCTTGTGCATTATAGGTAGGCACGACTATTACACCTTCGTAGGATAACTGATTGATAATTTAGCTTGCTTCAACGCCATAGTCAAGCACTATCGTTTCTCCCCTACGAACGCTCCCACTCTGCTGCCTCCTTTCTTTGCTCCCTCCCTTGGCGACACCCAACTCCTCATCTGCTCTGTGGCTGCCCTGCACAGTGGAACAGACCTGGAGGAAGCCCAGGTGTGTCCCATTGGCTTCAGGTGGGTCCCCAGGCCAGCAGGCAGTCATGCCAAACCGTGCTGGTCCATCACTCTCCCATGCTTTTCTAGACCTCAGACTTCCTCTTCCCTCCCCAAACTCCAGTACTTCTTCTCCCATCTTCAGCCCTAGCTCACGATACTGGCTCCCATTACGGTGACAAAACGGAAGCCACCAGAAGAGAACAGATACAAGGGAGGGGGGAGGGGCGGTGGTGGTGGGATACATGGGGAGACTAGGATTGACATGTAGACACTAATATGTGTAAAATGAATAACTAATAAGAACCTGCTGTATAGGAAAAGAATAGAAAAGAAAAATTTAATTCTCTCCAAAAAAAAAAAAAAGAGAGAACAGATACAAGCTCTCACCACCAACCACACCCACGCACCTCTCCAGATCAGTGCTCACCCCCTGTGCAGCCCTTCTCTTCTTACAGACAACGGTTCGTACTCCTTGGGCCAGCCAACCTCTCCTCCTGTGCACCTCGTGACATCCCCCCACACTCAGGACCATTGCCCCCCAGATTCTCCCTTCTCTCCTACAGCATCAGTGTTGCCTTCTTTTCTGGACCATCCCCATCAGCTTAGAAACAGGCTGATTCTTCTTTCAGGTTAAAAAAATCAAAACCCTCTTGGCCGCGTTCTCCCCTCCAGCTACTGTGTGTGCCTTTCCTTTTCTTTACAAGAGAAGTTTTGAACGTGCTGTTTGCACCCATTGTCCCCGTTTCCTCCCTACCTGCCCCCTCGAAGCCGCTCCAGCCAGACTTTGCTGCCAACCTCTCCACCCAAACTACCACGAGCAAGGTCCCCGGTGACGTACCCACTGCCAAATCCAGGGGTAAGTGTGAATTCTCATCACACCTGACCTATGAGTAGGAGGACCTGTCACTGGTCATCCAAACTGGGGCACATTTGAGAGTGAACAGGGTTGTAGCAATGATTCAACCCAGTCCGGGAGTATAAGCTGGGATGGTCCAGGGCAAACCAAGGCAAGTCAGCAGATACGAAACAGCTGCCCACTCCCTCCTCTTCGCTCCTGGCCTCAGGCCAGCAGTTAGCAGGCTGTCCTCCTACCTTCCTGGCTGCTCCTTGTGGGTCTCTTTTTCCTATTCCTCCTCACTGGCTGGTCTTAACAGTGAGGTGCCACAGGGCTCAGCCCTTGACCCGCTGCTCTTCTCTATACTCGCTCCCATGCTGACTAACCCTGTCTCAGGGCTGTAAATACCATCTTACATGCTGATGACTCTCAATTTTATCTCTGGCCCCATCTCTTCCCTGAACCCGCATATCCGGCTGCCTGTTCTGTGTATCCGCTGACTTCTCCAATGTAGTGTGTTCACTATTGAGTGACTTTTTCCTCTCAATCCTGTTTCCCATTAAAGTTAATGACACCTCAACCCTCCCAGTTGCTTTGTCTGAAAATCTCAAAAGTCATCTACCACTCCCTTCTTTCTCTCAGCCCTCCTCTGGTCAACCAGAAAATCCTGCTGGCATTTACACCAAAACAGATCTAGAATCTGACTACTTCTCGTCACCCTCTGGCCTCCACCCTGGTGTGAGTCACCAGCATCTCCAGCTGGGACTGTTGTAACAGCTCCCTAACTGGTCTGCGTATGTCCGCCCTCGCCCCCCGTCCATTCCTCAGCCCAGCTCTCGGAGCAACGCTGTGTGCAGACGAAGTCAGAGCATGCTGTGTTCCTGCTGAAAACGCTTCTCACTGATGAAAGCCAGTGTCCTCTCACACCAGTCAGAACGGCCATCATCAAAAAGTCTACAAATAATAAATGCTGGAGAGGGTGTGGAGAAAGGGAACCCTCCTGCACTGTTGGTGGGAATGTAAATTGGTGCAGTCACTGTGGAGAACAGCATGGAGGTTCCTCAAAAAACTACAAATAGAACCTCCCATAGGATCCTGCAATCCCACTCCTGGGCAGACATCCGGAAAAGATGAAAACTCTAATTTGCAAAGGTACACGAACCCCAATGTTCATTGCAGCACCATTCACAAGAGCCAAAAAATAGAAGCAACCTAAGTGTCCATCGACAGATGAATGGTTAGAAATGTGGTATATTTATATAGTGGAATACTACTCAGCCATAAAAAAGAATGAAATAATGCCATCTGCAGCAACATGGATGGGCCTAGAGATGATCATACTAGGTGAAGTAAGTCTGACAGAGAAAGACAAATATCATATGATATCACTTATATGTGCTATCTAAAACAAAATGATAAAAATGAACTTATTTACTGAACAGAGATGGAGTCACAGACTTAGAAAACAAACTATGGTTACCAAAGGGGAAAGAATGGTAGGGGAAGGGATAAATTAGGAGTTTGGGATTAGAAGATACAAACTAGCAGATACAAACTACTATATGTAAAATATCAACAGATAAACCAAGGACGAACTGTGTAGCACAGGGAACTATATTCAGTATCTTGTAATAACCTAAAATGGAAAAGAATCTGAACATATATATATGAAACTGAGTCACTTTGCTGTACACCTGAAACAGTGTAAATCAACCACACTTTAATTAAAAAAGGAATGATTGGGCTTCCCCGGTGGCGCAGTGGTTGAGAGTCCGCCTGGCGATGCAGGGGACACGGGTTCGTGCCCCGGTCTGGGAAGATGCCACGTGCCGCGGAGCAGCTGGGCCCGTGAGCCATGGCCGCTGAGCCTGCGCGTCCAGAGCCTGTGCTCCGCAATGGGAGGGGCCACAGCAGTGAGAGGCCCGCGTACTGCAAAAAAAAAAAAAAAAAAAAAAGGAATGATTAAAAGGAAGAAAAGCCAACGTTCTCACTTTCATTTGCCTCACTCTTTGCCCAGGTCTTTTTCTTTGGACTTTCTCTGTTGAGAGCAATCCTTCAGCTCTGCTCTCTTCCTGAACAATCACATTTGAACTATCACAAAAGCTCCTTGAGGAAACTACGGTTTCTCTTCTTCTTTAGATGCACCTTCCAGAATGTTCTGACCAACAGTTAGAACAAGAGGATGTCACTGCTTTCAGTACCTGCCTAAAAGTAGCATTTGTAGCCCAATAATAACTCAGGATGCACCTGTTAAAGGGGTTCAAATGGTGGCATTTCAGTTTCCATATTAAGAGAATGTTCTGTGGGGTCCTCTTCCCAAAGCGGCGACACACTGGCGGTTCATTTCACTCTCAGCAGGTGGAAGACAAAAACTGTAGTTTTCTGCCATCAGCAGCAGTTCCTCCCAGTGCAGCTCTTGGGAGGCTGCAGATTTACAGGAAGAGGGCAATGTATCAACACTATTTGTTAATGGCGGGAACACTGGCTCCCATGCCTGTTGTCTCATTTGTTTGGGACCAGGCTATGATTGTGAGGATTCTTTCTCATCTGAGGGAAAACAAATGGGACTTTCGTTCATTCATTCAACAAACATGTATTAAGTGCCTTCACCAGACATCGTGTTCACATCTCACCCCATAGAGACTAGAGGGGAAACCTGACACTACACAAAAAGCTACACAAACACATAGTTACCGTTCTGTTCGGGGCTCCAGCGAGAAAGGACAGATATTAGGAGAGCGTAGTGGAGGTGAGGGCTAACCCCTGAAAAAAGTCTCCCCGGAGAGAACTGTATTTACTTCGTTGTTATAAAAATTCAATTTCCCCACTCTGAGGCTTTCTTGAGCTAGAAGGCAGGCTGCTCAGAGGTGGAAATCTAAGTAGGGCTGCTCCCGGCTGCTGCCCTCCGACGTGGCATGTATGTTCCAAGCGGGGCCTGGGAATTCAGAGGAAGGACCGAGCGCAGGCAGCCGGGGATTCTGGGTGGCGCAAGAAAGGCAGGCCTGTGATGGGCTCAGAGGAGAGGAGAGTCGTTGCAGGCAAAGGGAGCAGCCTGACGTCTGTCTGGAAAAGAGGACGTTATTTAGTCTCAGTGGAGCCTGGGAGAGAGGGGTGGGTAGGAAGAGGTAGAAAAAGAGGGGCTCTGCGTGCCAGGCGTGTGGGTTGCAGGGAGAGAGTGGTGAACATGACGGATACAGCCGGAACGCTTACTGATGGAGAAGAGGGCCAGTCAACCAAGTGAGCACAGAAATCCGCAACAAAATGACATCGATTGTGAAAAGGGCCACGTGGGAACTAAACTCGGAGGTGGTGGAGAGAGTGTGCTGAGCGGACGGCAGTGGCTCCAGAGGGCTGCTTGGGGTGTCCCGTCCCCCGCGGAGGGGATCTGGGGGCAAGAGACCTGAGTGCACCACGAGGCCAGTCACCGGAAAAGACGAGAGAGGGAGCAAGCTCAGGCCTTGCAAGTGCGGAGGCAGGAAGTGTCGGAGGGGATTGGGAATAATCCAACAGCTAGAATCCGGGGCAGCAGAGGGCACGGGGTACTGGGTGAGATGGCATCTTTCCTGAAGGCCCTTGAGAGCCGAAGCAAAGAGTTGGGATTTTATTCTAAGAGAAGAGGAAGCCACTGAAGGGAATTAAGTGAAAGAGTAGTATGATTCACTTGTAGAAGCTGTGTGGATAGATTGGAGGGACTCTGGAACCCAACTGCCTGGAGACTCCCGTAGATGAGATAAGAGACGTGGGGTAGTGGGAAGGGGGAGGTTGACTGGAGCTGTGTTTCAGAAATGGAAATGACAAGCCCACTGATGTCACCTGGGGGCTGCAGCGGGACTGAGACCAGCAATAGGAAAAGGGGAGCAAAGTGTGCAAACGGGGTTTCTGGTGTGAGCCAACAGCAGGGAAGTACCGTTTTCTGAGATGGAGAAACTGAAGGTCCGGTGGATTGCGGGGAATCCCACGCGTGGGGTTTGGGCTCAGCCTGTAACATAGGCTGGTGGTGAGATCCAATAGACAGTGAGCGCTCAGAGGAAGGTCTCGGCTCGGCTCGTAACAGAAATGTTGGTGTCATCAGCTTGCAGGTCTGTCTCTCGCCAGGGCTGTGAATGAGATCAGCTAGGGAGTGAGTGGAGAGAGAGGACAGGACAGGCGGCTTGGAGGCTGAGAAGCTAGCATCTTGGGGCTGGGCTGAGGGGCTTGAGGAGAGATGCATGGGGTGGGAGGTACAGCAGAGACGTTTTGGTCCAGATGTGGATCCAGATGCAGCCAGTGCTCCTTGTCCCGAAGCTGCCAGGAAGCCCAGTAAGATGAGAGAGCGTAGCCTTCCTCGGATTTGCCAGCGTGGACATCTCTGGTGACTTTGGGGTATGGTGGGTGTGGAAGCCAGGGGGGCATGGGCTGAAAAATGAGCTTACAATGATGTGTGCATAGTTCTGGAAGGATTTTGCTATGAAGGAAAACCAAGGAATTGGGATAGTAGCTGGGGGATCATGAGGGCAAGGGATGTTTTCTATTTTTAAGTTAGGGAACACTGAAGTGCGTTCATCCGTGGGTGGGAACGATCCAACAGAGAGGAAGTGGTTGGTTAACTAACGCAGGCCAGAGAAGACTGCGTGGGAGCAAAGCCTGGAGCAGGTGAGGGGGTGGGTGCCGGGGTTTTGGCTGCTCTAACAAACTACCGTGAATAAAACATAACACACGCATAAAACAACACACGCTTCTCCTCTTACAGCCTGGAGGTCAGAAGTCCAAATCAGTGTCACTGGACTAAAGTCAGATTGTCAGTAGGGCCAAAGGTCGCTCTGGAGACTCTAGGGGACCATCTGTTTCTTGCTTTTTCCGGCTTCTCGAGCTGATTCCTTCGTTCATTCCCGCTCCCCCCACCTTCCAAGCCAGCAGGGGAGGGCCTTTGAATCTGTCTCCGCTGATTACATTTAGGGCCAACCTAGGCATTCCAGAATAACCTCCCCACCTCAGGATCCTTATTAATTACACCTGCAAAGTCTCGTTTGTCCTGTAAGGTAACACTCAGCCAACATGGATAGGCTGCGGAGGACTGGCCTTGGCTCGGGGCGGGGAGACTTCCTTCCTTCTTGCAACCAGAAGGAAAAAGGGAAAGGGACCCGTGCAGGGCTGTGTAGATTTGGTGGCACAAAGATGAGGGAGTTCCTGCTTTTGGCTTCAATTTCCTGCCAGAAGTATTGACAGCTGAGAGGAAAGGCGACTGAAGGAGGGTGGACAGGGAGCGGAGGGGGTAGAGGTCTGGAAGTATTGCACGGAGTGGGAAACTTAACCACCTCTCAGGCTTGGCCAGGGTCCCTGCGAGAGAGCCTGGCCAGGTGTTAAGTATAGGACGAGAATCCACGGGATCTAATCAGGAGGCGGGGAAAACAAAGCAGCCGGGTGGCGGGGGTGGGGGGTGGGGGGGGGATGGAGAGCGAGGGGACACTGAGTGAGAGAACTGTACGCACCAGAGGGCCTGGGCAGAGGGCGATACCGCTAAATGCAGACTTCGGAGACAGTGCAGATTTAGGTGATGACAAGTTCTGGGGTTTCGCTTGGGGAGGGAGTCACTGGGGGACAGATGGGTCATCCACGTGGATGCTGAAGAAAACAGAGTGGGAAACAACCACCGCTCAGGCCTGAAGAGAGACCCTGGCCAGGTGTTAAGTATAGGTTGAGATGGGTCATTCACCTGGTTGCCGGGAATGAAAACAGGAAAGAGGTGGCCAGGAATACTGTGAGACGGGAACCAAAATCTTCAGTGAACGGGGAGTGGGGAGTGACCCGGAAGAAGTTAGATGCTAGACGTGGGTGGGTGACCGGAACCGGAAGAGCAGTGGGTGTCCGGTTCAATAGCATCCGTGGAAAGGGCGCTGGTGGTTTGCCGGAGGAAGGAGGAGGAAGGGTGTGGAAGGAGCCATGCGAGCAAGGAAGCCCAGCTTTTCTTCCCAACTCGGAGGGAGTCAAGGTGTGAAAGACAAATCTCTTAACACTTGAGAGGGCTCCCATGTTTCCATGTTTGTATTAAGATAAGGAAAGTAGCTGATACTCTTAAGAATGTGTGCTGATGCTTTGGTGGAAGAGTTGGGAGGTCTGAGGTTGGAGGCGCATTGGGATGGGAGTGTGGCTGATACTGGATTTTTGGAGAGGATCCCTGGGCTTCCAGTGGTGAGTGAGTTTCACAGGACAGAGCACGTGGAATCACGTAGCTAAGGGCCTTGAGCGGCAGTCTGAGGACTCTGTGTTTTACCCTGTAGATGGGGGCTGGGGGAGGGTGTTCGCAGCAAATGATCATGGTCAAAGGCAGGCTTTGGGAAAGTTAACTTTCCGGCCTCGTGAATGAAAGAGGCCCTTAGAAGGCTACTGCACAGGACAGGATTAAGGTCTGATCAGGGTGTGAGCGCTGAGAATGGTAGAAAGAAATGGTATTCGGCAAGAAATGTGGTTGGCTTGAATTATCAGAGATAAAGGAAAGGAGGGAGTAATTGGGAGATGATTCCCACGTGTTGAGTGTAACTGGTTGGGAGAGTCGGTTTTGAGGGGAAATTGATGACTTGGTATTTGGCAAACCTTGGTTAAAGGGTGCGTAGTGGCCAGAGCAGTGTAATGACAGGTGAATCAGTGGGCGCTTCCCCTGTTGTGTCAGCAGTCACTGCCTGGGGTTTCCCAGACTGAGGATAAATCAAGGACAAGCAGGATCCCAGGAAGCAACCCACTGAGTCTCCGGATTTAGCTTCCGATCCCTAGGGCGGGGCCTAACCTTCAACTACCACGTGCAATCAGGCGTGCGCCTGCAGATGTGAATTGCGAGGCGCCCGATTCACACGATTCACACCTGGGGAAGCCTCGCAGTCTTTCCACGGGAGGCAGTGCAGCCAGAGTAGGCGTGTCTATATAGCCTTGATGCAGCTGGGGAGTTAGGGCGCCATAGGACGCCAGCCAGGCGTTTTTGGAGGAGGAGCCCTGCGGGATTAGTGTCTAAGAGGAGGCTCTGAGCTTTTCTCCTTCTCACCCTCAAGGTAAGGCAGGGCAGGGCACACCGGCACTGGTTTCTCTCGTTAAGCGGGTTTTCATCAGTCCCTGAGCTCAGGCCCAGAATCACCGTTGAGGTCCAGCCAAGAATTTGACTCATTCAGGTGTAAACCCCGCCCATTCTGCTCAGTTTCCAGAATTCTGCTGACAGCAGTTCTTTCTTCCTTTGGCCTGAAATCCCGGGGTCTTTGTGTACGTTGAGATGAACCGAGGCTGACATCCCCCACTGTGGCCTCCCGGCGCTCCAGGCCAGAGCGGGCAGAGCCTGGGTTTGGGGAGGCGCAGAGCCCCGCGTGAGTAACCCAAGCCGTCCCGGGAAGTGCTGGAGGCCGGGCATGGAAGGCTGTTGGGGGCCCGGACCCCCTCCTTCCGCGGGCTCCCAGCCAGGCTCTCCGGGCGCGCGCGGGCCCAGCCTCCGCCGGGCAGCTGGCGCGCGCCGGGCGGGGGCGGGGCGCGGGCGGGGCCTCTCCGGGGCGGGGGGCGGGGCTGGCGGCGCGGAGAGAACTGGCCGCCGCGGCGAGAGCGCGCGCAGCCAGCCGCGATGTCCGCGCGCGCCGGAGGTCTCCTCCCGCCGCGGCCCCGGGCCCTGGCGCCGGTCGCGCCTATGCTGCTGCTGCTGCTGCTGCTGCTGCTGGACGCCGGCGGCGGGCGCGGGGGCGCCTGGGCCCAGGAGCCGGAGGCGGCGGCGGACGGGGCCCTCGCGGCTGACGGCGGGGACGGGCAGGACCCGCACGCCAAGTACCTGTACACGGCCGACATGTTCACGCACGGCATCCAGAGCGCCGCGCACTTCGTCATGTTCTTCACGCCCTGGTAACTGGCCGCACCGCCCGCCTCGAGCTCCGCGGGCGCGGGTCGGGCCCGGGCCCCGCACTGTGCGCGCGGGGGGCGCGGGGCCGCGGCCTGGGGGCTCCCGGCGAGGGGCTGAGGGTCTTCCGGGCCGGGGGGCGGCACGCGCCGGGCGCTCGCGGCTGACGTGGCGCTAGGGCCGGGGTGGAGCAGGAGGGGGCGGTCCCCGAGGGCCGAGCCGGAAAAGGCCGCGGTTCCGGCTCCCGCGCCCCTTCCCCCGATCCCCGCACCGGGGGAGGGGAAGGGGTCGTCGCCCTTCGGGGCCGCTGGGAGCTCAGAACCCGTCCGTCCCCTGGCCCCAAATTTCTGCGCCGGCCGGAGGCAGCGGCCTGCGGTGCGCCGGGACCCGGAGGCCACGTGCGGTCGCCCCGGCGACCAGGCGCCCGGCGTGCACACTTGGCCTTCGGAGGCGGTTCGCTCGCCGCACGGCTGACCTCCGGCCTGCGGGTTTAATTGAAACCCAGGGACTCACAGGCGTGATTTCCCACCCTGCGGGAAGGGGTGGCCCAGACAGAAGAGAGTTCCTGCGCTCCCCCGGGGAGTGGAGAGCAGTGCGGGTTCTGGGGGCCCGTCCGCAGCCCCGCGGTGGTGGGGAGCTGTGCTCGCGGTGATGGGAGCCACTGGCCCCGGGACCCAAGGCTGACCTCTGGCACCTGCTCCTCTCTGCTCTCTTGGGGCCTGGTCGTCTGCGAAGTGTGAGATGGGAAAAGTCACTACGTTGAGCATACGGTCTCCCTCGCTGTGGTTCGGGGCGGGGGGTGGGGGCGCTTTGGTGTGGCCTCGGTGCCGGACCCAACCCAGAGACGCCTGCTCTGTGGGTTGTCCTACGGAAAGCCTTCCGGTCGTTCGCACGAGCACAGCCGAAGGGGTCCTCCGTGGGCGGGGCACACAGCCAGTCTTTGGGCCCAAGGCCCTTTGCAGGCTTTACTGCAGAATTTGGCATTCTCCCCCAGAGCGGAGGCGGCTCCTTGAGATGTGGGAAGGGGATGCAGGAAGGAATAGGGAGAAGATGCCCAAGAAAAACGGCCTGTTCAGAAAATGTGCTGGTGGAAGTTGGAGGAAACTTTTGCTCTTCCTCCCCACGTTCAGATGATGACCGTATTTCAGTTCATTTGGAGTTAAATCAGCACTTTTGGTTTGGGTCAGAACTGTCCCATAGATAACATTGTTTCCAGTTCCCAAGAACCAAAAGCTGAATTTGTAGAACTACCAGTGGTATAGAAAATACTTTGTAAAGTAATGGATATCGATAGTTACTTTGTGAAGGGTATTCTCAGAGTAGCTATTCCAATTAAATACACTACTTAAGTGAAGCCTATTTTTGTGGAATAAATCTGCCCATGGATTTTTTTCCTTATATTTTAAAGAAAAACTGACATGTAGACATCGTAGGTCCGTGCAGTGCCAGTGGAGTTTTAATTTTGGAGTCTCTGTAATACTCACCAGCTAGTCCTGGGCTGAGTGAGGGAGAGGACCGGGCGCTTGCTATTAAGTACATTCCTTAAAGCAATGTAATGTTTCATTGTGTGCGGCTCATAGACTTTTAGGTGGCTGCTCCCAGAGGAAGTAACTTTTAAAGTTTTTGTTTGCTTCTTAATAGTCTATGAAATAGAGATGTGTGGCTTTCTGGGACAGCATTTAGAAGTTAGACTTTAATAAGAGCAGATCGGAGCTCAGATGAAATACACTGTGGGCTGCCCCGCCTCTTTCCATTTCAGTCTCTGGAATGATGGGAGCCCGTGTGTGATTCGGGGGTAGGAGCTAATGAAAGCATTGGTCTGTGTGCCTTTGCTCTGACCCGGGCAGAGGCAGGGAGCATCAGGTCATAGCTTCTCTATGGCCAGTTTTCAGGTCACATTGAATCTGGTGACAATGAGGTCAAGGTTGGAGCCGCCTCCTCCAAAGGACCAGGTGGCTTTGCTCTGTTATGTGAGCACAGACTGCCTCTGAATGCAGCTGCTGTCTCAGAGGTTCGTGCTGTAGCCCCAGGGGTCCAAACCCAGAAGTGCCAACTGCACGGCACCCGTGGATTCATCACGAAGACATTGCCAAGCACTTAGTACATGCCAGACACTGGGAATCCAGTTGTAGAAAGGATAATGCTTGTCTTCTTGTACCATATATACTTAAATCTAGCAGGGGTTTTCCCTCACAATTGTCTTCCAGAAAAGGGGGGTTCATATTGTATCTGAACCTCTTATAAAGCAGGATTCTCTTCTCTGGCCAAGAGAGTGCTTAGGGAGGACAGGTTAGCTTGAAGCAGAATTTTCCAGTGCTTCCTTTAGGTGCTTCCTGGTGAGGTCATCTGTCAGAAAAGAGGCAAGGAGATTTAACACTGATTTTATTGAGGAATTATTTTGAGGATGAACTCAGTTATTAAGTGTTGGGTGTTCTTACCACACTTTAGGAAGCAGTACAGCAAGTAGTTACATCGTAGACACCATGAATACACACTTACCAGGTGAGTGGGGAAAAAAACCCCACATGCCATAATGTTTGTGTATAGTTAAATTCATACAATGAGTATTATAAGTGTATGTTTGAGTATATCAAATTTAGAAGTTTGGGGTGGCCACAAGCTTTATTTATGCTTCTCACTGGAGAGAATGCAGAACTGATTTCATTTCGAGGCTGTCTTGCATTTGGGGAGACTCGGTTACATGGTAGAGGAGACCTGACCGTAAAGGAGCCATGGCGAGGGGAAGTGCTGAGCCACTGCCACAGAGACGGAGCGAGGGAGCTCTCCAGAAAAGGGGGAGGAGAGAGTGGACACCAGACGGCCTGGTAGTCAGGGCTGACTTCCTGGAGGAAGTGACACCCAAACTGAACAAATAGGGATGAGCCGGGTGGGTTTAGGGAGGAAGTGTCAGAGAGAAGAGTGTGCTGATTCCCAGGGCCCGGTTTCAGGAACCGGGAAACCCAGCAGCACGGCCCGGCAGTGGGCGGCAAGGGAAGGAGGGCAGTGGGCACGGAGGTCAGGTGGGAGGCCAGCAGCGGCCGGATCGAGGGGCGTCGGGCACAGCGCCGGGCGAAGTTTTGATTTCACGCTGAGAACGACGTGGAGTCTCTCCGGAGGGTTGAAGCAGGGGAGCAGGGTTCTGCAGACGCTGTGAGCTGTCCGGCCCCGTCTCCACTGCAGTGTGAAGAAGCGGTTGGATCAGGGAGCCCCTCTGCCCTAGGAAATGGCTGAGGGGGTGGGTCAGGCACCCTCTGACCCCGGCGCTCAGCGTGCTTCTCGCTGTCACCTCGGTACAGGTGTGGACACTGCCAGCGGCTGCAGCCTACCTGGAACAACCTGGGAGACAAGTACAACGGCAGGGAGGACGCCCAGGTGTACGTGGCCAAGGTCGACTGCACAGCTGACTCGGATGTGTGCTCCGCCCAGGGCGTGCGCGGGTACCCCACGTAAGTGACGGGCGCGCGCCCTGAATCCGCTTGGTCTTCCTCGGCTCTTCGCAGCCGCATTCGGCCAGGGAAGTTCCAGTTAGACTTCTGGCGGCGTCTCTGTAGTTCTGAGGAGTGAGGAGCTGCCGACTTTCAGCAGGCATTCCCTGTTGTTAGGGAAAGGTCGTATTTACACCGCGTGTGTATTAGGTGCCTTTGTTTACTTCGTTTGGGAAAAGCCTTTAATTAATCAGTTGCGTTTTCCTGTTTATAAAAGAGCGTGTCTGCCAGACAAAAACGGCATTCTCCGTGGGGTCCTGTCCCACTTGACGTTCACACGCACGTTTACACGGTGAGCAGCGACGGGCACGAATTTTCGGCCGCTCCGTTAATTCTTAGGCCTCCTTTCTAGCGTTATTTCCCGCGTGACTCGCCCGCGGGCTGTTTTTGTTGGAAAGAAGGTGCAGCCGTTCTGACAAGTGATACTTGCTACCTACTTCCTCGACAGTTAAAATAGTTTTTTGGTTTCAAGAGCAGAAATGGAAACTGGCTTCATGAACAGAAGAGGGAATTACTTTGAAGGCTGTGCGGGAAGGCCTCTGCGAGTCGGCCCCATGGGTTTGGAGGTCTGTCTCTCTGCCCTCCCACCCCTTCAGGTGACTTAACTGCCCGCTCTGCGTCTCTCTCTTGCCATGGCGGACTTGGGCCCGTCGCCGGGTGGCCCGGCTTGGATAGAGTGTTCATTCCAGAAGCCATCTCTGTGACCCGAGAGGCAGGATGTTGTCGGAAGAGGGCAGCCCCCATCAGGCCCCACGTTCACCGGTGGAGTGAAGGGCGCTTCTCCAAAAAAGGGAGGAGGCTCTTTCCAGAAGGACGTGGGAGGGGTTGGGCACTGCGGGTCCCAAACTGTTTGTTCAGATCGACAGATGAAGTCAGTCCTCTGGGAGAGCCGAGCTGATCTTCAAACTTGCGAGGCCGCATGGGAAATGGCCGGGGCTCTGGGCTGGAACCTGGATGCCACGGTTTGGACCCCAGCTCTACCGTCTACTTACCCTGCTGCTCTGGCCACGCACGTTCCTCAGCCTCTGAGTCTGACGTGGGATGCTGACACCCACCCCCCGTAACACTGCCGTGCGTAGCAACGTGTGTGTAGATACCGATCTGAACATACCCGATGATGTTAAGGCTTCCTCTAACCTTTGGAGATTCGGCATTTCCATCCCGGGCTCTGGAACTCTCGGTCTTTGGTGACTGCTCGCTAACGTGAGTGCAGCAACTCAAGCGTACGTCAGACCAGAGCAACAGAGACGGCATTTCCTGCTGTACGTACCTGCCTGTTGGCATCGCCGCCCTGTGCTCCACTGCGTTGCCTTCAAAGTACACTCTGCTTGTATGAAGAGCATCCCAGAGAAGCAGCCAGTGAGAAGTGGGGCCAGTTACCTGTTGAGAGCCTGTTGCTTTCAAGGTGCAGGAGCAACAGAGATGGGTGGCCATGGTGTCCACGCTTAACAGCTGGCTCTGTGTGGCCCCGTGGCTCTGTGCACCGTAAACCACGCCACAGGGAAGGTGAAACAGGACCGGTCGTAGGGCTGAGCAGGCAAGTGTCAGAGAGCAGGGGGTTCCACCTGCACCCAGTCATACGAGCTCTCTGGCTGCAACATCACTTACTCCACAGATGCTATCCACAGATACTGAAAGATCCATGTGGGATCAGGTGTCCTGATTCGTTTGTTTAGAAGATGGTCTCCCCAAGAAAACCATGCACTGGCTTTGTGGTGTTAAAAAGAACTATACAGTACAATGAGCTCCCACTACGTGGTTTGGGAGGGAACCTCGTGACCGTCACAGCCCGAGAACAGATTGTTTTCAGAGAATGCAGGGGGTAGGGACATGCTGCGTAAAATGTAGTGGCCTTAGGGCAGTCATAGATGTACCTGTGTGAGCTTTTACTTCTAGGGATGTTTCGAGGCCTGAATCAGACGATGATGTGAATGCTGAGGTGGGTTGCGGAGCGGGGTGCCAGCACATTAGCTTTCAGGCCATCCCTCCCCTGGCACCTTTAACTGGAGTAAAAGATTGGAGAGGGAGGGAATTTGGGTTCCCAGGTCCCTGAAGAAGGCTGCTTATGCTCGGGAAGATGTTTTGAGGTCTTGCTGTTGAGCCAGTAAAGAATCTTCATCACCTGGGAAAATGCTGGCAGGGGCAGGGCTGAAGGACCTTCCCTAGGGCTGCCGTGCGGAGTGCCACTGAAGAGAACAGGAACGTTCCGGAGGCCAGAAGCCCGAAATCAGGGCATCAGCAGTGCCGCGCTGCCTCTGAAACCTGTCAGGGGTCCCTCCTTGCCTCTTCCTGGCTCCTGGTGGTTGGAGGGCAGTCTCCGGGGTTCCTTGACTTGTAGAAGCATCACCCCAGTCCTCCTTCTTAACTCGGCCTTCTGCTGTTTGCATGTCTCTCTCTGTGTCTGAATTTCCCCTTTCTATACGTACTGGATTAGGGCCCACCTTCATGACCGCATTTTAACTTGATTGCCTCTATGCAAATCCTATTTCTAAATAGGGTCACGTTGCATGGTAGCCCGGGTTAGGACTTCAGCAAATCTTTTGGGGGACACAATTCGACCCATGACACCGTCTCATCTACAGCAGTAGAACTTCCATCGTGCTCTTTTCCAGGGGGACCCAGCAATGGGGATCTTTTCCCCTGCAGAGTCTCCTTGACTGAGGAACAGATCACCAGGAAAACAAGTGCCCATGTGGAGGTTTTGGTAACAGCAGAAGAGTTTGGGGCTATACTTGGGGCATGAACCCCATGGCCCGCTCTGCATTGCTGCCTTCATCTCCATCTACAGTGAGAATGAAGTCAGATGCCCCGTAAGGGAAGCTGGGCCCTCCCTCGGCTCCGTGAGCTTAACCAGAAGCTCAGGCTTGAGCTGGTTAGAGATTTTTAATCCAACAACAGGAAGAGATTTTAAAAATTAGTTTTGCTTTGCTCAGTACACCACATGAGGAAAAAGTCACGGATTAGGTTTTACTGCATTTTAACCTTAGCAAAGAAATGGAGGATGGGTTCAACAACGCCTGGTCTGATTTCTGATTTTTTAAAAAAAATTCTTATATAGTTTTATGGTTACAATTAAGATTTAAGTCTTCAGATTTTCTTTCCTTTTTTTTTTTTTAACTTCTTTATTGGAGTATAATTGCTTTACAGTGGTGTGTTAGTTTCTGCTATATAACAAAATGAGTCAGCTATACATATGTTCCCATATCTCTTCCCTCTTGCGTCTCCCTCCCCGCCACCCTCCCTATCCCACCCCTCTAGGTGGTCACAGAGCACCGAGCTGATCTCCCTGCGCTATGGGGCTGCTTCCCACTAGCTATCTAGTTTACGTTTGGTAGCGTATATATGTCCACACCACTCTCTCAGTTCATCACAGCTTCCCCTCCCCCCCCCGCACCCCGTGCCCTCAAGTCCATTCTCTACGTCTGCGTCTTTGTTCCTTTCTGATGTTTTGAGGATCCCCTCGTTTCTATCCTGAAGCACCTTGGTGGAGGGAGGCCCTGGGGAGAGAGGGAGGGAGTGGAGAGGGACAGTGGCCGCCCCAGTCCTTTGTGGGCACAGCTTACCTTTCCAGAGCGTCTCAAGGTGGTGGATGTGGGTGTTCAGAGTCTGAGGGCCTGCTCTGGAGTCGCTTGAAATGTTAAACTTCATGAAGGAAGGGACATACTGGCCAAATCGAATTAGATTGTGTCTCTTTGTCATGGTTATATGAGTATAAGCTGCTAGGGAAGGGGACATATATTCTTCATGGGAGACACGTTGGGATGTCCCCTAGTCCGTCACAGGATCTGAGCTTCTGGGTGAGGCCAGTAAGCCCATCTTCACCTGAATGCCTTCTACAGCCAGTGTGTTGCTTTTCTTGTTTGGTGTGAAACTTCATTTTAAGACCTCTGTGGGGCTAGCTGTCCAAACCCAGAGCTTGATTTCTGCATATCTTAACTTCTCGCACTCCGACGCTGTGCATTGGGCATCTCCTAACAAAACCCGCGTACGTGCCAGGAAGCGTTGGGGCTGTTTTAGGTGCGTAGGCTCGCCCCTGAATGCTAGCCTGTGTTTGTTTCCTGTCAGTAGCCATATTTCCCCCTCCGTCCTGCCGCCTTCTATTAACTCTGTCAGTAGAAGAATTATTCCCTCCCCTCCCCCCATTCCCTGACGCCTTCTGTTAAGTTTTATCTAGACCATGTTGTCCCGTCACCAGTGGAGTGACACAGGGTCTGGACATGTTCGTCTCGGCCTCTGGGGATGTCTTTGCTCCCCTCCAAAGGCAGAGAGTTCCTTGCTGTCTGCAGATACGTAGTATGTGTGGAAAGTAGAAAAGATTCCTTCTCTAGGGGCAAGTGAATGGGCCACATCAACCAATGTCAAGGTTGTCCTTTACAGTTGGAGAGTTGAACTCTCTCACAGTAGCTGGGTATTCATGAGCTGTAAGAGTTGAAGAGCTGACGGTGTATCCCGGAAATACATTTACTGCAGAACAATGCTATTTCTACTACAGTTGTAAATTGTTTTTCAGAATGCAGGACGTAAAAACTACTGAAGCCGGGGAAGGATAACAAACGGGGGGCAGGGGAGAGCTAGAGAGTTCTGCACAGCTGAACCCCCGTAGCTTGGGGTTTAACTCGCGGCCTGATGTGTTCACCCCGGTTTTGTTTCCCAAGAATAACATAAGAAGCTTTTAAAAGTTCAGGATCAAGTGAATATGTTATCGCCTAGAACATTACTCTTCTTTCTTTTCCAAGTATTATCAGAGAGGGGCAGGGGTGTGCTGGCTGCAGCCCACCGACACCTCATTTTTATGATTGTTCCGCTAACCGAGTTTGCTCTCTGCTCAGAGGGGTTTGAAGTGCTTTAAAATCTGCTGCAGCTAATCCTCTGTTACTCTTTCAGCTTGAAGCTTTTCAGGCCTGGCCAAGAAGCTGTGAAGTACCAGGGTCCCCGGGATTTTCAGGCCCTGGAAAACTGGATGCTGCAGACACTGAATGAGGAGCCCCCCGTGAGTGCACACAAAACCGCCCCCTCTTTCTTCCTACATTTTTGGGGTAGTCAAGAGGCCAGTTTCAGTACCATCTTAAAGCAACTTTTATCATAAGTAAAGATTCACTTTTTTTTTCTTCTCAGTTTTTCTTTTCATTGTGATAAAATACACTGTAAAATGTGCCCTGTTCACTATCTTTCAGCGGACGATTCAGTGGTATAAATACATTCAGAACGTGGTGCCGCCGTCACCGCCGTCCACGCACAGAAATTTTCCGTCTTCCCCGAAGGGAAACCCTGTGGCCGTTAAACCCTGCCTCCCCCTCCCCCTCTGGCGTCCCTGGTGCCCAGCGCTCTGTTTTCTGCCTCTGTGAATTTGGTTCCTCTAAGTACCTTATGTAAGTGGGAAAAGATGAAGTTTTAACAACTTTCTGTTGTGGAAAAGTTCAAACAGGCACCAGAGTAGACAGAAGAGTCTAATGGATGATGTGCAGGAGCGTAGAGAAAGGGCCCCGCCTGAGCCTCGACAGTGCTTCCCGTTTTGCGGGCCTTATTTTGTATCCCCTGCTTCCCCGCCCCGCGTTTGGCTGCACAGTCAGTGTCGTTTGCAAATATTTCAGGATGCAGCCCACAGATGAGGACTTGCTGCTTTTTAACATACCCTCTGTGCCCGCTTCACATGTAATTCCTCAGCACCCGAGATGGACTCGTGGCCACCCAGGGTCAGGGCCAGGCCCCCGCCAGAGCGTCCAGGCCGGGCCAGCCCCTCCCCGCCCTTCCTCCCCCGGGACCTCGCTCCTGCAGGCGGTACCCACAGTGAGAATCTTCCCTTTTCTTCTCAGCCCCACGGCCCCACGTGGCTTTGCTGATAACAGAATTCAGTACCCTTCACGCTCTCCATGTCTTAACGGCCTCCCCCGCTCTAAGGATAATATCAGGAAATTGCAGAAACTGTATGATTTCTGAGATGTTTTTTTTTTATTGCAGTATAGTTGATTTACAATGTTGTGTTACTGAGATAGTTTTTAAAGACATATGTAGAGTGTTAGGAAGAAAAACCTGTAAGCCTCCTCCAGCTGACGTTAGGAGTCCTGACTTTGTCATAAATCACGAGGACCGTGAGCCCCGCAGTAAGTGTCCCCTCGTGCGCGCGGTGCTGTCGGGTCAGTGCTGGGTGCTCAGGCCCTCAGAGGCTGAGCTGAAGTTTGACGGGAATAGAAAGGTGGCCGGTGTTCCCATGCTGTACGGTTCTGATGAAAATATGAAGAGCGTCTGAAGTCTTTGAATGTAATGTCCAGCTCAACACTGGACTGAGACTGTGGTATTGCATCAGGCAGGCGTTGCCTGACTTGAAGGTTGTCTGTGCTCCGGGGGTCTTTCGGGGGCCCTGATGCTGTTGGTGTCATCTTCCAGGGCGTGGTCCTTCAGCTGTCCCCCAGATTCTGTGTAGGGGTCACAGCTAATCAGAAACCCAGCTGCTTCCCAAGTGCTACTTTACCTCACATTTTTAAAAGTTTAGAACCACATGGAGAAGAATGTCGGCATACGGTACTGAATAAGTGTTGACCAGAGACGTGTCTAATTTTAGGCAACAGGGAAAACCACAGACCTCGCAGAGAGTAAATTTGCATCTCTTTGTCATGGCAAGAAAGCTGGAGGAGCAGGTGTAACTTTCACATAGATTTAAACTTCAAGTTTTTGTTTTTTGGGGGTTTTTTTTTGTGGAAATGTCCTCTGAGGGGAGGAAGCCAGTTTTAAAGGGGAGTTCACGGTCTCCAAAAACATTTAAAGTAAACTTTTCAGCAAAAAGCCAGTCTTCTATGATGACTTTATTCACGAAACCATCCGCCAGTCTCAGGATGGCAGAAAGACTTCATCTCATGAACCGAACGTCTTTCTGGGGAGCGGAGCCCAAAGCACAGGCTGGGGACGGGGCAGCCAGGCTGAGGCTCACGTAGCCATCCTCGGGGGGGTACCCCAGGGCCGTGGCCACATGGCACCCACCCCTCCCCACCTGAGACCTCAGTTACCCACTGGCTGTATCTTTGTGTCTCAGAGCAGTGGGGATCTCAGATAATTGCTAGAGATGATGACAGGGTGCCTTCTTATAGAAAAGTTCAAATTTTCAGACTTAATATTGCAAACCGAAATTCTTTTCAATATGAATTTTGCCTTATAAGCAAAAACTTTTAAAAAACTTTTCTCTGCATTTATATCTAAATAATGTATACATTTTCATCTTCAAAGAGGATAAATTTAGATTTTTCCTTCCTAGCATTATGGCAGTATTAAAGGAAGTCAAAGAAAAGAAAACCTGCCATTTCTTAAATTTTACCCCAATTTTTATACTTCCATGTTTCCTTCTGTATTTTTTTCCTTAAACAGCCATAATCAAATAAACATGGTTCATTTCATTAATGATCTTTTTATATAGTTGAATCATCTTTATGTTGATCATATTTTATCTCATGGATTTGCCGTAATTCAGCTCTTCTCTGTCCATGGATATTTAGGATATGTATATTTTTTCTGTCATCAGAAATGCTATAAGGAACATTTTTACCTTTGTAAAGGACGTTTTTTTTTTTCCTACTTTGGAGGACTTTTTAGAATATATTCGCAGACGTAAAACTGCAAGGCAAACAATAAAAAAGCAAGACCACTTTTATGGCCCATGATGAATACTGCCAGATTGCTTTCTTAAGACTCTGTAAAAGCCCACATTGTCACCAGCCCGGGGAGAGGGGAGGTGCCCGTTCTGTGACACGCTGTGGTGTCCCCATAATGGCCATCCCTACACGCCACCGAGGGACATGGTCCTTCGGTGCCATAAATGGACATTTCACTGCGGCAAGCCCTTTGAACATCTTGTACAGGGTGACGTATAGTCTTTTGTTTCACGTTACTGGAACTTAACTGACTGTTCACTTAGCCGTCACTCTTGGGCATCCTTTTGTCTGGGTACTTCAGCACTTTGAAAGTTTTGTCAAGCCAGCAGTGGAAAAGAAACCTTCATGGTGCTTTACTGCCCAGCTTTGAGCTGTCAGCACTTTGAAAGCTTTTAAAGACTTAACTTAGATAGTCTTTTTAATCGAAATATGAACCGCCAGATAAACACTGAGTAACGCACACCCACGTGTCTGTAGCACAGTGGGCATTCAGTGGTCTTCTCTTCACCTCTGCTTGCAGGCCGTGGCTGTGCCGGCCTTTTCAACAATTGCGACATCTCGAATGGCGTGGCAGAGTGGTTAGTAGTTGTCACACTGGTGTCTGCCGCGTACTGGAGAAACGCCGCTTCTTGTCTGTTCACTGTGTGTTTCTGCCCCAGACTTAGCCCCATGAACTATATTCTCGCTTAAAAGTGCAGCCCGTGTTTGCCCTGTGCTTTTCTCTTTGCTGCCTTCCACCCACCTGAATTTTCTTTCTCGTCACCTTTTCTCGTTTATCAGCCCTGCAGAGTTTTACCTTCCTTCACAGGTTCTCTTATGTTTGTGTAGCTAAAGGATGGCCAGGCCCTCCTGTTCTCGGATGGTTTCCCGTTCCCCACTGTGTCCCTTTTGCTCCCTCTGTGTCTTTGGGTGCTGCTTCCTTCTGGATATTTTACAAGACGTCTCAGGTCATGTTTTAAAGGACGGGACAGGGTGCTGGTTTGGGGTGGCCCATCCTTCGCTCTGTCTGCTCTGTTGGGTAGGGTTTGGGGACAGCAAAGGACAGGTTGGGGCAGGGGCGCCGTCACCCAGCTGCCTGGGGCATCGATCCTCGAGCATTTGCCGAGGGTGACAACGTCGCTTCTTTGCCCGGGGCGCCACCTCAACACAGCAGTGTCCCTCGAAGCCTCGAGGTGGCAGGGGAAGGGGGAGAGCATAGAAGGTTCTGGACAGAAGCCTCCAAGGGCTCCACGGGGTCTTCACGCACACATCCAGTGACTCTTGTTCCGTCTCTTCCCATCAGACGCCGGAGCCCGAGGTGGAGCCACCCCAAGCCCCCGAACTCAAGCAGGGCCTGTACGAGCTCTCGGCCAGCAACTTTGAGCAGCACGTGGCACGAGGTAGGCGGGCGGGTGCGCCGGGTCTGCGTCTCTGGGCACCCCTGCCCGGTCCGTCCTCCCGGGGGGCCTGGCTTTTCCTCTTGCCACTTGTGGGCTCGTGGGTCTCAGCATGGGTGGCGCTTGTCAAGAGCTTCTCTCCCCCAGCCCCGATGACAGCAGTGTTTAATGCTCTTCCTCTCGGAGGTGATTTCTCCTTTTGTCTCTGTCCTTAGGGACAGGCCAGTTGTACTACTAGGCTAAAGCCTCAGGTGTGGAAAGCTCACTGGTGGTGACTGGGTGCGCTTACTTGTGTACTGGCTGGACGGTGCGTCCTTGGATAAGAATGTGTTTGTTTATGTTAATGTTAATCATATGCTTATTGACCTGAGGCAGAAAGAAAGGTTTCTCTTACCTGTTTAAACCAGAATTTATTAGGACGATTATAACACACGAATCGAATCAGCGTAGGCGTTCTTTACATTTAAAATATTTTTCGATACCAAATCTCATTTTTTGAAAATAGTCTCCTAAATGTCAGAAAGACCTGAGTACGATTTCTAATGTTAATAATGTATAAGGCCTTTTTTCTTCACACGTTCGGAAGTGTTGGCTCAGCAGTGAAGGGCTTGAAAGTGAATTCAGCCTCCTTGCTGACCCCCCCTCTCAGATGCTGTCATGGAGAGAAATCCTCCTGGGAGACGGGGTTGGAAACGCTCTTAAAAGGCCTTAAAATTGTGTCCGGCCCTGAAGCTTCCTGCTTGCTGGGAGTTGAAATACACCCCATTTAAGGTCTGACATCGCTTGTGGTGATGCTTTCAGCCGTTTTTAATTAAAGGTGGCTAGTTAATTGGTACAGATGCTCTGACAGGGTTTCCGTCCTAAGGGGAGCCGCTTTAATTTGAGACGGGCTTGGGCTCCCTGCAGGACGCGCTCCCGGGGCCACCCCGTGACAGACCACTGTCCGAAGCCCAGCCCTGACCCCCCCTGAGCAAGTCGCCCACCGGGGGGCCGTGTCCCCACACGCCGCGGCCTCGTGCTGCTGGCATGAGAGAGCAGTGCGGCCCCGCCCTGACTCAGCTCCGCTTGATGCTCCAGGAGGCCCTGGACCTCCTGTCTCCACCTCACAGCACAGAGTAGCGACACACCTGTCTGGAGACATGGTTTCAGCCTTGCAGATCAGCCGCTCGTGTATATTTAAAATGTTTTTATTTGAATTTCTTACCTGGAGTATAGTGGATTTACAGTATTGATTTTGAAGCAAGTTTTTCCCTATTTCCCTCGAACGCATCATTGCCACGGTGACAAGATGCCGCCGTGAGTGTTGCCGTGGCAAAGTCGGACTCCGAGCCCGAGTCACACGTCCAGCGTCCGTTGGTTGGTTCTCTCCTTGGCCACAGCCTGATTTCGGTTTGGTCTCAGCCTGACACCGTTTTGGCCCTAGGCTGGTCAAGGTAGAAGAGCCTAGATAAAAGTTTTCAGTGCCTAAATCATGATGTTGTGAGGCTTGATTTTCTCCTAGCCAAGGGAGTGATATTCAGTCTTTTTAGATCTTCTATCTTACTGTGAAATAAAACTCAGATACAGAAAACAGTGTAGGGTGTAGTGAATGGTCATAGAGCAGTCACCCGGCTCAGGACAGAAAACTGCTCGCTTCCCGGGCCCCGTCCCAGCCCTGCCCCCCCCCGCCCCCCAGGCGCTGCCCTGACTGCAGGGAAAACGCCGCTTGCTTCACGGTGTGCAGTACAGCTGCCCTGTCCACGTCACCCTGGTGTCTCTGTTCCCTGTGAGTCGGCCGTGGAGTCTAGGGACTTTATCACTGTCTGTTGGATGTTTTGGGGGTGTGTGAGCAAGACTGCCTGGCTGGGAAGTCTCTCTGTGATGTCAGTGGCCTCGTCCGTCACCGCCTAGAGCCGTAGCTCACGAGGGCTGCAAAGCCTGCTGCCGTAATTCAAGCGTCCCTTCTTCATTTTTACAGCAAGAGACGCTTGCCCTCGTTTCTCACTCGGTTATCCAGCGGTGCAGTTCACGTGGGAGAGACAGGCTAAGTGCCTGATTCTTTCCCTTTATTGCCCGTTTTCCAAATAATGAGTTGGGTTCCTGTTGTCCTCCAAAGATGACAGATTAGTTTTTAAGGATCGTTACGAACTCATGGGTAGAGACGTACTTGATGGGGAGTCGCTTTTTAGCGGTTCAGGGGTTCACCCCGAACTGAGCTTTGCAGGAGGACAAAGATGAGACGCTTCCACTCACACGCTAGTTGGGTGGATGTAAAACCACACTCCCTCTCCCTTTCCCCTGCCTCCTCCCCCCCCCCACCCCCGAAGGAGACCACTTTATCAAGTTCTTCGCTCCGTGGTGTGGTCACTGCAAAGCTCTGGCTCCGACCTGGGAGCAGCTGGCTCTGGGCCTTGAACATTCCGAAACTGTCAAGATTGGCAAGGTAAGTGAAAGCCCTATTAAACCGGAAACAGACCGCCTTTGGCTGGATTAATTAGCTGAGTAGCCCATTATTCATTCTGTGCACAAAGTCGCAAACTTGATTTATTAATTCCATTTAGCGTGCCACTTGATAATTCATTTCACCTTCACAGATGGCAGCCGGGTTTCGAGTGTGCTGGCTTTTCCACAGTCTAGAGATAAATTATGGCTTTGGCTCCTTTGTTTATTTTGAAGCAATGGCCAATTCTGAATTGGCAGCCCCAGAGCCCTTTCTGCAAAGATATGGGGCAGAGCCTTAGAGAACGTTCACTGGACGTACTTGGAGACGGTCCACAGTCGAAATCACCCAAGAGCTCTTTCCTAAAAGGACCTTCGGCTCTGCGCTCACACCCTGTGTGCAGCCCGCGTGCAGAAGACCCGCCCGTGGGGAGCCCTGGCTTGCCCTGCTGCCTGGAATTCTTTCCCACTTTACGGAGGGAAGCCAGAAGTGATGCCTGACAACTGGGTTTTCGGGAAACATCTAGAGCAGCTTCCGGGCCTTCAAGCACTTTTAATCCGTCTATCCTCCAGCACCTACCAGACACCCTGCCTGAATTGCTTTTATAAAAATCTCATTTTCTACCTTGCCGGGGGCTGATCTGTATACAGAAGTCAGGCTGCATGTTCAGGGACTGTAGCCAAGAAGGTGATGTGCCCAGCACAGTGAGATGGCCAAAAGCACAAACGTGGGATTCCGACAGACCTGGCCGGTCACCCCCGAGCAGCTTCTCCACACCTCAGTCTCCCGCTTTGCAAAACCACGACGAGATCTGACTGGGGCGGTGGTGAGGGTGACGGTAACGTGCCGAGCGCAACGCTGGGCGCAGAGCAGACGCCCGGGAAACTGTAATGGTGGCTACGCGGCGTTTCCACTCTTGTGTGTTAAACCCTTCGTTTGACGTCTTTTCAGTGTTATCTTTATTATATTCCAAATACTCCTATGTAAAACTCCCGAACCTGGGGATGCGTTTCTGAGCTAGCTTTGGGACTGGCGTGGTCTCTGTCCACGACAGCTGGCCGTCCCCTTCTCCAGGTGTCAGGCTGGGCTCCCTCTCTCCACCTGCCAACCTGCTCAGGTAAACTACTGCTCCCCCACAACGGGCATTCTTGAGTGAAAAGAAACCATGTCTCTAAAGTAGATCCTATCGCTCCGCTCCCTAAGCTCAGGTGTATTTGGGGGTAAAGTCTCTCCAAAAGCTGCAACTTGCTGGCGGAGATGCTACAGATGGGGCGTTGTAGAAATTTTCTTTCTTTGAAAAAGTACTGAGTGTCCAAGAGCGCGTTTACCAGGAAGGCTCGCGGAGAAACTGACGGGGCGCGTGATCTGCATTTCTAGGTTGACTGCACACAGCACTATGAACTCTGTTCAGAAAACCAGGTCCGAGGTTATCCTGCTCTCCTCTGGTTCCGAGATGGTAAAAAGGTACGTCTTCAGGTCTTAGTGTTGAGACGAGATGTGTGTCTTAACCACGGCTGAACGGTCGACTGGTTTAACAGGGGTGGCGCGTTGCCAGCACAGATTGGGCACTGGTTTAAAGGAATATGCATCATGGAGCGAGAATGTCTTTCTCTTTGTTGGTAAGGCCTGGCTGCTTGAGAGAAACCATCAGGTGTTAGGTACTCCCCAAACATCTCAGCTGGCTCAGGTTAACTCTAGAATAAGCCGACTCGACGGTCCTAGGGTAACTGCTCTGATTACGACCTTTGACAAGGGTCAGCGCTCGCTCTTGGTAAGGCTCTTACGCCGGCTTCGTCCCCGGCCGGTGGGCAGCGCCCAGACTTTGGAAACGCTTAGCTCTGCAGAAGGAAGGCGCTGTAAAGTTCTTTGCCCAGAGCCAAACTGCGGCCGATCATCTATGCTTTGCCTTCACATTTGAGCAGCAGACACCACAGAGCCGGGACACCCAGACAGAGATGTCCAACGGGGGCGGGGCACGCGTGGGCAGGTGGAAGGTCGTGGATTCACTGCCCTGACGTTTCTCCATGTGGCCCGTGTCCCGGACAGGTTGATCAGTACAAGGGCAAGCGAGATCTGGAGTCGCTGAGGGAGTACGTGGCATCGCAGCTCCAGAGCTCGGAGAGGGGCGCCCCGGAGCCCGCCCGGCCCTCGGAGGCCCCCACGCTGGCCGATGAGCCCGCGGCCGACCAGGTGGGTGCACGGTCGTCTCCTGCCTCCAAGCGGCAGCGCAGGCACGGCACGCGGTCATTCACATGGTGGGCTGGGGTCCGCTTTTCAACACAGCGTTTTCTTGAACTCCTTTTACATACATGCTTGTTAGGGGGTCAGCGTAGACAGAGCTTCCCTTTAAAGAACCTGGCGTGGGCGTGAGACAAAGGAGCCTGCGAGCATTTGAGGTCAGCATTTCTGGACGGTTCTTCCCTTTGGTTCAGCACTCTCTAGCTTGAAGGTGTTTGCTGCGAAAGCTGGGCTCTTGCCTCTTGGGCCCGTTCTGTGCGTTTCCATAACTTGCTGCAGCCAAGGTGGTAAAGGCCCCTGAAAGAGCCGCAGCCGAAGGGCACTGCGCGTTGGAATGTCAGAGGCAGATCACTGTAGGCTACTTCATTTGTCCAGACGATCGCTGACTTATCGAGGTGTCCTCTTCATATATTCAGAGCGTGAGGTTTCACGGTCGTTCGTTCTGTGTTGATCAAGCCCTTGTCGCGTTCCAGCCACTGGCCTAGGCCGCCAGGACACAAAGCGAATAAGGTCGTTTTCCGCCTGTGGAGAGTGGCGGGTGGGAGGGGGAGACACGCGAAGAAATGTCGGCGCTGCCGCAGGCCGGGGCGGGGCGGGGAGGCGGGGAGCGCCAGCGCTCGGGTGAGTGGGTGTCCGCGGGTGCGAGGAGGCCGAGGGCGCCGCGCGGGACGCAGACGGAGCCGGCGGCTGGCCTCCGGGGGGCCTTGTCCGCCAGCCGGGGATCTCGGGTCTGCAGGGGGCAGTTGGGGGGCTTGGAGCCGATGTGCACGTTAAGAAAGCCGGCCGGCTACAGCCTGTGTGGACGAGACGGAAACGCTGTATCTGGAGACGAAGGGTGTGGGGCGGCGGGCGGGGCTCCGGCTCCCCCTGCGCAGCCGGGATGGGGGAGGGGAGGGGAGGGGAGGGAGAGGCGGGCTGCAGGCGCCGGGCGGGGTTCAGCGTGTCCGGGCGTGAGGTGAGGACCGGGGCTGGGGGGCGGGGACGGGTCCACTTTCAAGGTGTTGGTTCCAGGGCCGGGGCGGTCTGCGGGTGGCGACAGGTACGAGTCCGGAGCTGAAGCCGGATGCCTGTCTAGACGGGAGGTTCCCGCGTCCGCTCCTGTAGGTAGAAACCGACGCCGAAGGCGCGGGTGAGGATGAGCTTATTCGGGGGAGTCGAGTAGTGTTTCCCCAGGAGAACAGTGCTTGATTTCCTAGCTGAGAACCGTAAGGCGTGTTTGTCTGTTGGTTTATTTCCAAAGCCGAATCCTGGTCTTGCCGCTTCAGTTTACACGACTGCACTCCACGGCGCGTCGGGTTCCTACCCGGGACAGCGGGCGGGGCGGCCCCGGTCCTGGGGAGGACGCGTCCCTGGCGGCGGTCGAGCCTCAGCACTTAACGGGAGCGACTGTGACTCGCTGGGGCCGTCACGCCCAGGGCCCGGGGATCAGACTTGGAAAAACCAGCAGCCACCTACGGCATCCTCCCAGGGTGGGGCTGTGATGGGGCCTCCGCCCCCCGGGCCCAGCCCCTGCTGGGATTCTTGTAGGTTGCGGACTGCGTGGGTGTTAGTTAAAAGTTGAAGTTTGGGTTTAAGAAGTAAACAAACGATTTCATAGTTAAGGGGCCATGCGTCAAGGGAGCCTGTGTCCTGGTGGTTACAAAGGTCACCCCACATCGAGTATAATTATATACTCTGGATGTTTTTGTCAAGCCCAGAAGGCTTTCTATTTATAATAAGGTTTTCCACCACTAAGTGGGTCTTTCAGTGAGTGGGGTATCATGTTTCGGGACATAAAAGATGGTAGCGTCTGGATGGCCCCCTCAGTGCCCCTGCGTCCTGGTCACGGACACATGGTACTCGCTGCTGGACCCGAGCGGGGCAGCCCTGGTACACTTTGCCACGTGATGCATCATATTTCTTTTATGTGTTTGTTTATTTGGCTGCATCGGGTCTTCGTTGAGGCACGCAGGATCTTCCGTTACGACATGCGGGCTCAGTAGTTGTGTCGCGCGGGCTCCGGAGCACGTGGCCTTAGCTGCCCCGCAGCGTGTGGGATCTTAGTTCCCCTCGATTGGAAGGCGGACTCTTAGCCACTGGACCACCGGGAGAGCCCCCATCATCCATATTCTCACGAGAGGATCACAGATCCGTTTTTGGAGAAAAACGCATAGATGTAATTCTGTGAAGAACCTTCAAGGTAGAATCACTTTACATCAGACTGCTGTGTGGCACCTTTGCCCTGAATCCTCCAGCCTGAGTTCAAATGCAGTTTTCACATTTACTTTGAATTTAAAAATGGAGAGCAGCCTGTTATCTGTAAAGCACACATTGCCTATGCTTGTGTAACTAGGGTCCTTCTGTCACATAGAGAAGATAATTATGAATCTGTAGGATGAGAGCGATAGAGTCGGTGGGGAAGGCAGTGTGTACAGACCTCAGGGAGGCCGGTCAGCTTGGACTTCGGCCGGTGTCCGAGGCTCCAAGCCCGGGAGGCGCACGCTTGGGCCCTGCCCACCCGGAGCCCTGGAGACAGCGGCCGAGCCTGAACCTGCCTGGGCTGGCTGGGGGCAGGACGCTGGACGTGTCCTGTCCCCTCCACGCGGCACCTCCTGGGCTCAGGACCGTGGGGCCAGTGATGACGATGAGTCTGCCCTTTTGTGGAGCTTGTGAAAAGTGAGTTGTGTAGGTAATTTGTGAGTGGCCTCGGAGCACACGTCACAGCGTTTAAAAGACGACGGACTTGTATCTCTGCGACCCCAGGGCATGATTCCCGCGCTCTGCTTTACGTGGTGTATTTGAATCGTGACTTTTCCCTCCCCCAAGGGCACTACGGTGTTGGCACTGACGGAAAATAACTTCGATGACGCCATCGCAGAAGGCATAACCTTCGTCAAGTTTTATGCCCCGTGGTAAGTGGCTGTTGAATTAGAAACTTTGTCCTCGTGCACTTGACTCACACCCTATTTTTCAGCTCATAGGCCAACCCTCCGGACTCAGTGTTGCGCAGATGCTACGTTTACATGTAGTTACGCTACTGGGAAAAAGGAAGTGTTATCATTATATATGTTAAAGGTTGGTGGTTTTCATCAAGTTATGGAGAATGAGGTGAACTTCAAGTTCAGTCTGCTCTGGAGAAAACAAAAGTGGAGACTTATTATCGTGGCCACGTAACACTGAAGTTTTGTGGTATCTGGGCACTTTGCCAAGTAGATGGCTTTTGGGGTTAAAAACACCGTGGACATCCTGAGGTATTAATAGCTTTGCCCCTTCGTCTCTCTGGATGTTGGGGAGAGATCGAGTAGAGCTCAGCTTTCCGTTACAGCCGTGCCGTCTGTCAGTCACCCGAGCTTCCTGGCCCGTGGCCCTCAGGGACCAGAGCAGACAGGGGCTGCTCGGAGCCCAAGACCACGGCATCCGGAACCGGTGGGAAGACGATCGCTTCCAGGATGCGTTGTGAACCGCTGCGGCTTTGGATGCCCTTTAAATCCTTTGAACCCAGTTTCCTCAGCTATAAAACGGGGAGAACGCGTTGTCTTATTTGGAAAAATAGTGTTGAGGAGAGAGAGAGATCCTGTTTCTGAACACACACGTGCCATTTTCCCTCCTCACTTTGTTTCATTCCGCGTATTCATGAGAAACAGTAACAGCAGAGATGAAAAGTTAATGAGTGACCTGTATGACTTGCGCAGGTTTTATGCGGGCCTCTCACTGCCGTGGCCTCTCCCGCCGCGGAGCACAGGCTCCGGTCGCGCAGGCGCAGCGGCCACGGCTCACGGGCCCAGCCACTCCGCGGCACGTGGGATCTTCCCGGACCGGGGCACGAACCCGCGTCCCCTGCATCGGCAGGCGGACCCCCAACCACTGCACCACCAGGGAAGCCCCACGCAGGTTTTATTCTTAAAGAGTAGAATCACTAGTAAATAATGCCTTTAAAACTACCATGTATTTTCTATTTAAAAAACCCTAAAGCTGTGTGGATCATGTACAAGGACAGAAGAGCCCCTTTCATTGCAGGGGAGCAGGTCAGAGAGGGGAAGGTGGTCAGAAAGGGGCTGTAGGAACAGGTGGAAGGAGAGTCTGCACAACACCGAGTGCCCTCGGTGCTCACACCACGTCCCGGAAGCTTCAGGGAAGCTTTGACGTTCTTTTGAACATTTAAGACCGTGAGAAATACGTGTGTTTGGCATTCGGGTGATCTTAAAAACCAGTGTTTGGCGTCTTCCGTCTCCTGCTCATCTCCAGCTCGCGGTACATTCATAAACCAGGGAGCCCACAGTTTACCGTGTCGTAGAGATGGTTTCAAAGTTGACGCTGTCCTCAGACCATCTTGTAGCCATCAGTCAGGTTCCGAAAGTCTGCTCTGACTTGGGTTTGAATTCTGTGTTTGGGATGGAAGAGGAGGAACGGGCGCGGGGCGTGGGGGGGGTGGGCGGCGGCGGGGGGGGGGGGGGTTAGCGCCCCCTGCGGGAGAGCCCGCTGTTTTATATAAGCTTCTAGGCAGCTGTTGGCTGCTTCCTACAGAAGCAACAGGCTGGGCAGTGAAATGCAGGCGAGTGAGCTTGACGGGACCTCAACCAAGCTGTCGCTGTTCTGTCCCCAGGTGTGGGCATTGTAAGAACCTGGCTCCTACCTGGGAGGAACTCTCTAAAATGGAATTCCCTGGCTTGGCGGAGGTCAAGATCGCCGAGGTGGACTGCACTGCAGAACGGAACATCTGCAGCAAGTACTCGGTGGGTCCGCACGGATGCAAACCCACGGGCGCAGAACTGGGGGTGGATCCCACGCGGGGCTGTAGTTCGGTTGGTATTGTGAACTCAGCCGAGATAACTCATCCTCTCCACAAAGAGTTTTTTGTGTCCTTTGGGAATTTTTTTTTTTTTTTCCCAATTGAGAAGCAAAAGAGCTGCTCTCTCAGAGGAAAGGCTGCCTTCTGTGAGTGCACACAGTTCAGAGGGGGTTTTCAGGCCTTGCCACCCGGGCAAAAGGCTGGCAGTACCTGAGACCTAGCTTGAGGGCAGGGCGCCGCCTGCGCAGCCGTTCTCATTGGCTAAACAGGCAGCTGGCTTGTACCCTTCGTGGCGCACAGACACGAGGCGGCGCTCAGTGCAGATCCTACACTTCCCCGAGAGGCCACGCCGATGGGCCAGGCTTGGGTTCTTTATGTAATGTCGCCTTCTTTCCAAGCTATCGGCACCATCGAACAGCCCAGAAGATTTGCAATTTATATTTATATTTGTCCATTTGTGGTGTTTTTCTTAAAACAGTTTCGAGGCCTCTGGAGTTTATTAGAGCAGATGTTTGTAGCGCAGACGTCATCTACTTCCCACAAGAGGCCAGTCATTTGCTGTAATTTTTTAAATTTTTTTGCTGCTTTAAGGAGAAAAGAGGTGAGCTGTAGCTGACAAGTGTGTGTCCTCGAGGCTCCTGCCGCAGCTCGGCACGGACCACAGAGTGCCCTGCTGTCTGTCGCCAGGGAGCTTGCCGGGAAGTGCAGCCTCGGGCCCCCTCCATCCACACCAGCTCCCCGGGCGAGACTCCACTCGGGGGTGAAGTCACTCCTTGTTGCTAATCTCGAAAGTAGGTTTGGGTAGGAAAGTGAATAAAGAGCCCCAAGGCTCCGCTTTCTGAACTCTTAGGTACTTTTTTGATGTTCTGTACGTTCTGAAAATTTAACTATAGACTTCCCTGGACACAACTCTAGGATCTTTTCGGATTTTGTTTAAGAAGCAACTGGTGTTGATTTTCTTTTTTTAAAGGTACGAGGTTATCCCACATTGCTGCTTTTCCGCGGAGGGAAAAAAGTCAGCGAGCATAGCGGGGACCGAGACCTGGATTCCTTGCACCGCTTTGTCCTGCGCCAGGCGAAGGATGAACTGTGAGCTCGGCTGGAAGCTGTGTGTCCTGCCTGGCCCCGGGGACGGGGCTCAGTCCTGCGGCCGCTGCCCGCTCCCTTGCGGCGGTGACTCCGAGATCCGAACGTACTAAACTTGTGCTGTCTGCCCTGCGTGTGTGTGTGTGTTTTAAGCCGACACGCTCCGCAGATTCTTCCTTAAGTTTCTCTAAGTAAATGCATAGCTCATGGTCCCTTTGCAAACTAAATATTTTCAGTGGCAAAAAAGCTACCGTCCGTCCCATTCAACCTTCTCTCGGCGAAAGCTGAATGGTTTCCTTTGAGACTAAACTAGAGTCAAGGAAATTCCAATTGCCAGACTGTTTTTGGCGAGAGCATCATCCGAGGCATAGTTTTCGAACCGTCCGCGCACAAGTTCTGGAAAGGTGGCCTTGCCTTGTGGCGGTGTTGCGTTGCTCTGAGCTGAAGGTCCCAGTTGACTTGTTAATAACATGGTTGGTCCGTAGCTTGGAGCAGATTTAAAACACAAAATCCCGTCGCCTCTGGAAGAGCCGCTTTCCCAGCCCCTCCTGGATCTTCTGTCTGTGTTGATACCTCTCTCTCACGGAGAGCGGTGAGCCGTCATGAAAACAGTGGCACTCCTGACGCGTGCCCGAGTAAGATCATGCTGATGCCGTAGCCTTGTGTGTGTGTGTGTGTGTGTGTGTGTGTGTTGATACTTGACCAGTTGCTTACGACTGTTCAAGGGATACTTCTGTCCCTGCTGAGTGAGAGATTTCATTAGTTAACATGAAGCCAGAGTCCACGTGACCTTTTTTGATGTCCCACGTGGAAAGTTCCACAAGGCTGGTCCCGACGGTTCTGTTAACTCCTGGGAAGATTCCCGTTGGTTTGGCCACCGGGGCAGCAGGACTAGATGAGCTTTCCCAGGTCTGGGCATCAGGGACTGAGGACGCCCTGCAGCGCCACGATAGAGCCCTAACCAGAAGCAGCTTCCGACTCTGCAGTCCTTTTAGAGGCCGTGTCCTGTACTTCGTCTGCCTTCGAGGAGGTCAATCTTCTACTGTACAAAGAGTGGGATTAACTTGACCTCAAGGTCAAAGGAGGGAGGCAGGGCCGAAGTAGGCCACATTACCGGCGTCCCCGTAACTCACGCCGTCCCGGTTAATAAGAAGCATGTTTACCCTTCACCCTTGGAAATCAGCAGCTGTAGGACTAGGCTCCCTTAAGCTATGTACCTGTGGGTTCTTCGCCATCAACTGCTCCTTGTGATAAAACACTCCTCACCCCACCGCCCGAGCTCCGGAGATGTGGCCGCTTGGCACGAAGTACCTGGTGGTAAGGACCTTAGAAACAAGACCCCCGTCCGCTGTCCGCGGCGGACAACAACAGCAGGATCCCGGCCAGCCTCTGCCTTAAAGGAAATCTTTATTAATCATGTATGGTTCACAGATGTTCTTTAAAAAAAAAAACCCAACTTTCTAGAGAAGCACAATCCTCATGAGTGGATTCATCTTTGCATCATGAGTCTTGTTTTAAAAGAAAATCAAAGTGGTACAACTTGTTTACACTATGATACTTTCTAAATAAACTCTTTTTTTAAAAAAAAAAAGTCTGGTCTCTCCTTAAATGTTACAGCAAAACAGATATAAAATAGACAATAAATTATAGTTTCTATTTACAAAAAAGCTGTAAGTGCAGTTATAGATCATAAATGTATTATTTAATCAGTTTAGTATGAAATTGGTTTCCTAGTACATGATCGTGAAAAAGACATTTAAAAAATATTCTCAGATTTAATCTGAGTCTTACTCTCTACAGGGGAAAACCGTGATTTCGGTTCCTAAACCGCACACGCATCCTAATCTCCTAAGGCTGGGTGCCCCCTTCCTTAGCTCATCGCCTTTGCTGGTCTAACCCCGAGATGCGGGATGCTGCCCAGTAAGAGGCAAGGAGCCGTTTTACCGACACAGATGAGGGCTGACATTCGTTCCTGACGTAAACGTGCTTTTTCAAAGAGCCGTCCCTCAAGGGAAGAGGTGCGGGGCGTGTAGCTCGGTTAAAATGATGGCTTTAAAAGGACTTCTCATCTCCAGAGCCTCGCCTCAAAGTGGGATCACTCTAGTCTCTGGTTTTGGTCCTAGCAAAGAAAACAGCAAATGCTGGGGGGGGGGGGGGGGGGCGCGCGCGTGGGGGTGGGGGGGGTGGAAATGATGTGGTTGAACTGAAATAAGGATATTTTCACACGGACAAAACGCCCGCACAAACATGTAACAGCACGACTGAGACAAAAGGCACTTGCAGGCTGCCCGGCTCCCTCCCGGGCTGTTGAGCCCCCGTGAGAAACCGACCTCCCCGGGATGAGAGCTGAACAGAGACGTTCTGCCCCCCCCCCCCCCCCCGCTCCCGTTATCTGAGAAATCTACCTGTGAGCAACTAGTGAGCCCGCCGATATCTGAGCCAAGAAGAATTTTACTTTAAGATTATCTTCCCTGTTGACTTACTAGAACCACGAAGAGCTTGATCTACAGCAAAATAAGTTGGGTGGGTTTGCGGGGCAGAGGGGAACCTTCAAAGGTAGGTTTCTCCAGTCACCAGACTTCACGCTACAGACACTCAAACTCAGCTCCCTGGAGACCGGCAACTGCTCGCGGCATTTAGGACGTGAGCAGGTTACGGACGAGGTCCTTTAAGGTGTCCGTTAGGGCGGAAAGGCGGCAGCCAGCGCGAGGTGGTGTCGGCGTCCTATCCCGCCTCCCCGGTGCCTCCGGGTGCCTCCTAAGGCAGATGTGACGCAGGAGCCCAAGGCGGTGCGTGTGCGCGCGGCAGCTCGCCCCGAGTCAGTGGCACCCACAAGCTCTGACGACCATGTTCCTGTATTTCTTCAGGATGACGTTGGAGCTGTCGTCGAAGTAGAGCACCGAGATGGCGTTCAGCTTCGTGGGTGCACAGCACGGTTTGGGGACGTACTCGGGATTCATAAGGTGAACCTGCTCCAGACACAGAAGGAGGGGAGGCGTCGTTAGGAACAATACCTGGTCCGGGCCTACTCCCCGGCCACGTGGAGACGCCAGCGCTCACCAGGGTCTGCACGATGGCGTGGTTGGTGGCGTTCATGTGCGCGTTGAGAGGGAAGGAGCATTCTCCGTCGCAGTAGTTGGCGGCGTAACCCTTGGGTGCAATGATCCAGTCCTTCATTCAAGGCAAAAGGAGGCAACAGAGAGTGATGTACACACGCGCCCCGTATCACCTGGGCCCTCGGGAACCCTGCGAGAAGCTCTCTCTCACGCGGGACGGCTAAGGAGACCGACACAGCAGGTCGAGGTCACGCTCGAGGGGCAAAGCGAGGCTCTGAACCCGGCCAGTCCGACTCTGGAGCCCTCGCTCCCTTCCACAGGCCCGCGAGGCCCTGACCTGCTCCCGGCCCGCCTAGGCCTGGAGGCCTGCAGGCGGCCGGCTCCGTGAACTTGGACCAGAGGAGCCTCTCCAGCACTCCCTGTCACCGCAATGCCACCTGCACACGGGAACGATCTTCCATCGCTGGACACCTAGGATGTGCGTTTTCTCTTATTAACTAGCAGTGGCCCTCAGGAGGGAGGCAGAGCGTCGGTGCGCTTCTAGTCTGGGCGAACCGGCACGTGGCCCTTGGAGAAGTTAACTGTTAGATGCTCTTCCAGCCCTTTCTCAAAGCACAGTGAACACTTGTTTCAATGCCCAAAGCAATACAGGCCCTGTGGACCCTGAGAGAAGAGCACTGGGAAATGGGCTGCTGATTTGGAGGGACAGGGAGCCCGTGCACCTGGAACGGAGTGGGGGGTGGGGGTGGGGGTGGGCTCATGCACAAGTGGGCGGGCCTTTTGCCACCCCGCTCCAAGACCTGGGCATCTGGAAGGGCTCCTAAGTACCCTCACAGGAGGAACCTTCTCAGCCCTCAAGTTCAAAGTCTTTGATGATGGCTGCTGCCCCTAAGATGAGAAGAGACTGCTAAGAAAGGGCCCTCGCCCCCCTTGCTGTCCAGAGCACGCACCTGCCACCCCAGGTCTTGGAAGCTCACGTAGAGCTCATGCTTCCTGCAGGCTGTTTTCAGTTCGCTGCTGTTGTAATCTGTTGGAGATCAGAAGATGCAACAGTTAACCCATTCTTTTTTTTTTTCTTTTTCTGTACGCGGTCCTCTTCGCTGCTGTGGCCTCTCCCGCTGCAGAGCACAAGCTCCGGATGCACAGGCTCAGCGGCCACGGCTCACGGGCCCAGCCGCTCCGCGGCACGTGGGATCCTCCCGGACCGGGGCACGAACCCGCGTCCCCCGCATCTGTAGGCGGACTCGCAACCACTGCGCCACCAGGAAGCCCAACCCATTCATTTTTCATTTACCAACTCGCCCGGACAGTTAACCACGGGCCAGCCGTGCACAAGGCCCCCGCTAGACACAGCTGGGGCGCCCACAGCTCTGCAGGCTCCCAGCTGCTCGGGTGTTTGACTTACTCCGTCTTGTCCACTCTGGGGTCACTGCCGGGCACACACACAACACGTCATCACTGACCTGAACGGACCCCCTTCAAGCAACAGACGTTTGTCGTGATCCCCCGTTGGACCGAGAGCCCCAAACACCCCGGGGCCCTGACTTGGAGGACATCGTATTCACAGGCAAGACACACCAGGCAGGTTCCGCGCTCGCCTTCTAAAACAGGGGCTGGGAGGACAGCTGCTGGGCCAGGAGAGCCTCCCGACGGGGGCGCCCCGGAGCCAGGCCTGCCGGGGAGGCCGGGAGCACCACGTCTGCTGAAGCGCACGCAGCTGCTGCGTGTGGCAGGACCTGCTGGCCTGGCTTCACTCACCGCCCACCGGCAGGAGGACAGGAGCCCCTGGCTCATCTAGGCCAGACGGAGCGGCTCGTGTGTGACAGGCCCCCTGCGAGGTGCCCCGGGAAACACGAGGATGCGTCAGGCAAGGCTTCTGGCCTCCGGCGACTCAGGGAACGGACGGGGCGCCGTGAGACGTGCAGAGCTCACGCCAGCACAGAACAGAATCCGAACGCCGTGCGCAGGGGCTGGAGAGAAACCCCACCGGGAGTTCACGGAAGGGACAGTTAAAGAGGGAGAGAGAGAGGAAGAGGGAGCAGTGCTGGTGGAACGAAGTTAAGGACATGTGAAGAGTTACCCAAACCACGGAATTTCCTGTGTGATAATCGAGCTCCTAGTGGGTCCCCGGAGAGCTCAGGATGGCGCTGCTCACCAGACGGACCACCACGTGGTCAGAGCCGGGACGCGGGCCGGCCTGGCCTCCAGGGAGGGGAGGAGGGCTGGAGACGGAGCTCAGGTCATGAGGCCCACGTGACAACCCCGGACACGGGGCTCGGGGGAGCCTGGCGTCGCCGGGCGAGCCCGTCCGTGCGCGGCGAGAGGGCTCCTCCTCTGCGGCCTTTCTAACCCGGCAGGAGTCTAAGTGGGGCACTTCCCCGAGTCCTGTGAGTTGCCCCAGTGAATCACCAGACCCGGAGGGGCCGGCGCGGGAACCCGAGTCTCACCGAGTGGGACAGAACCGCAGGTGGCGTCCGCAGGGGCCAAGCCCTTGACCTGGTGGCATCTGTGCTCCCCCCGGGCCGTGAGGATCAGGACGGAACTGGGCTGTAGGAGCCCCAGGTGGCATCGGGACGCGGGGGGTGGGAGGGCAGTGGCTCCCTTCTGCCGGACGGAACCGAGAGGGCATGGGGAGGACCTCGGCCAGCGGCGCACGCTGGCCGGCCCCCGGGGTCTCCGCAGTCTGGCCCTTGCTTCCCTCGGGCAGAAGAGGTTCTCAGGAGAGCAGGGCGGGATGCGAAGGGCAGGGGCCCCATCACGCCGCAGGCGGGGCCGGGCAGCCGCCGGCACCTGAATCCCTGCGGCCCCAGCTCAGCCCAAGTCCCAGGGGTGCAGGCAGCCGGCCTGCTGTCCTTTCCAGCCCCGAGAGAGGAGGAGAGAGGAACAAAGGGGACACTGGAGAGGGGAAGAAGCAGGAAAGAATCAGGGCGGCCTAAGAAACCAGGGGGCAAGGGAGGAGAGGGAGGGCTTCTGCAGACGGGCTGCCCGGGCCGTGCGGGGCTGACCCCCTCCCCTGCCCCAGGCCACACCAGCTGCAGGCCCCATGCTCGGCCAGGAAAACACCAGAACAACAGGAGCACAGAGCATGCTGTCCGCACAGCCCGGCTCTTCTGAGCTCAGGCCGCTGAGTCTTCCCAGTGGAAGCTTGTTTTTTAGAGGGAACAATTCGCTGCTCTCATTTCCCTTCCCTCCTAGAATGACAAGGGCAGGACAAAGGGCAGCTGTTAAGATGGCACCCCTGCCTGCACTGGTCTGGCCTGCCCCCCACCGCCCCAATCTCTGGCCTGATCTGCCCAGCTTATCCCAGAGGAATCTCCGGCTCCCACGTACCCCACAGAATCCACAGGGCCTTAAGAACCTGCTGGAGGAAGCCCAGCTCCTGTGCCGCGGACACTGTGGGACCCCGGGACCACACTGGGACTTTGATTTCTGATGTCAATAATCTCGTAAAGCGTTGGGTAGGGGGCAGGAGTGGGGGGACAGCTTGCTTTTCAGAGGCTCAGTTTTGTTTACAACCAGAGGGTTAGCATGAAAGGCAACAGTGAAGTCCTGTTCTTTTGTGGCTGCAGGATTTCAGGGTCTTACACAGCATTTAAGCTGAGCGGGGCTTTGATCTCAGCCTTGGTCTTGGTTATAAAAGAACATGGAGCTAAGTATCTTGAAAACAGACAGAGGCTTCCCTTAAAGACTGAGCCCCTAGACTCCCTGCGTCACGCACCTCTGTCCCTTCCTAGAGGGACCCTGGCCCCCAGTGCCCTCTCTGGAGTTGACAGTAGTGGTGAATTATTCGGGCATCTTGCAGCACCTGTTCACGCCTCTTTATTATTCAGCGTTACCGGCCATTAGCACATTCATTAGGGGTGAACCTAGGGATGGAGTAGAAGGTCAGGTTCTAGTTGGCTTCACTCCTTGATAACTTTTATCTTAAAGGGACGTAATGGCAGACGAGAGTCAAGTATTATAAATATGGAATTTGGAACAATTCTAACTTTCCAATCACTCATGCCCTTGCCTGTCCTCCACAGCTGTGGAGAATTAAGTTCTGATTTCATTTAGAAAGCCCTGGACGAGCCTCTACCTCTTGACTGAGACATCTGGGAGCCAAGCTCCAGGCCCTAAAATTTGAATTTAAGGTCAAAATGACAAATGAAAATCCGCAACGCCTTTGAAGAACTATCAACGGCTGAGTCACAGCCCTGACCCATGTGTCCGATTCTTCCCAAGCGCTGCGTGTCCATGCTGGATGAGCCCTCTCGTCTTTGGCATGTCAACCCAGGGAAGCAAGTGCTGAGCTAGAGGGGACACCTGCCAGGAACTAAAGGCCAAGCAGACATTGCTCTGGGAGAATGAGACCCCCTAGTCTGTGCACTGAAATTCCCTGAAATCTACAGCGAAACATTTCCTAGTCATAATAAAGTACCCACATCACTGCTTGGCGAGTGATGAGTTCTGGTTACCTTTCCTATGCTGGAAGCATATTGAATGGTCCCAACTGGAAAGTTCAAGGGATAGAAGATATGAACCAGCAACGAGAAGGTCAATAGTGTATTTACATGTACCAGAGCCACCTTTTCTCCCAGGACCCTTAAGGATACATGTTTGGGGACTTACCTGGTGGCGCAGAGGTTAAGATGCAGGGGATATGGGTTCAAGCTCTGGTCGGGAAAGATCCCACATACCACGGAGCAACTAAGCCGGTGCGCCACAACTACTGAGCCTGCGCTCCACAGCCCGCGAGCCACAACTACTGAGCCCGGTCGCCTGGAGCCCGTGCTCCACAACGAGAGAAGCCACGGCAATGAGAAGCCCGCGCGCTGCAACAAAGAGTAGCCCCTGCTCGCCGCAACTAGAGAAAGCCCGCGGGCAGCAACAAAGACCCAACACAGCCAAAAATAACAAATAAATAAATAAAAATTTTAAAAAAGGATACACGTTTGGGTGGGTTGGAAAGAGACAGAAGGAGAATTTAAGAGATGTTCACAGGTAGCATTTGAATCGATGAAGAGCTCATTCCAAAGAAGAGAGAGGGTCTTGAGAGGCTGCTGGTTCAGAGACAGTCGGCAGGGCCGAGCGATGTCAACACGAACATCAAGGATGAACGAGGCCCAAAGGTCAGCGAATCCAATCTGACGTGAATTGTTCAAAGTGGCAGAAAATGTTTCAAAACTATTCATCTTGCAAAACAAGGAGCAATTCTCAGTCACGTGTTGCCAGCCAGCTGGTGCACGTGGCAGAAAAACTCAAGACTCGCCAGCTGAATTGAAATCACACTCACCACCCCATCCCCCAAAGATGTCTTGGAAAGACCTTGGAAAATGAGCCAGAACAGAATCTAGAATCACCACATTGGAACCATCCCTCAAGGCCATTTGTTCACAACCCTTGTAATGGGTGGGTCAGGTGGTGTCAGTCCCCCAGGAGACAAAATCATGGGCGCTGAGAGAAAGATAACTCTGAAAGAGGGTAAATGGCAGCAGGTAGAGTGAGACCACCCAGTGAGAGCTTGGGGTGCCACAGGGGCAGCGGGCTGGCTGGTAGCCTGGAGGCCCGAAAGCATGGCCAGAGGCACTAGAACCCCCAGTGGGCTGCACAGCACGGCTTGGACCAGGCCTAGTAAAACACGTGTCAAACGACGAACAAGATGGTCCAGACAATATCGAAGCCCAGCGGAGAAGTGCGACACGGCCAACGTGCAACATCCGCTCGGAGCGACAGAGAAGCCGGGGCAGGTCCAACCCATCCAGGGGGACTTCGGTCCAAACCCACTGCTCAGTGCGTGTGTTTGGGAAGTCCAGCTTGAAGGCCAAGGACAGGTGTGAGAGCAGATTTTGGGGGGCAGGGGAAGAGGCGGACGTGCTCCTGGCCTCTCCCTCGTTGGGGACGGGTCCCGCCGTCTCCGGCACCGGCAGCTCAGCTCCAAAAACAGCCACGTGTCTCCCTGCCGTGTTTCACCCTGATGACAGGCAACTGGATGGATAATGCTACCTTCTTTACCCAGAGGCACGGCGGTCTCCGGTGGGCTGCTGCTGGTGTTTGTCTCAGCGGAGAAGGATGAATTCCCCGGGAGCGCACACTGTGGAAGCCTGGGGGCGAGGGGGGCGGCAGAGGCCAAGCCATCTCTTCCTTCAACCTCCCGAAAGACTTACAAGGGCCAAGTCCCACCTGGAGTCACACCCGAGACCACAGCTTTTTGTCTCGGCAGCATCTACCTGGTTCACGAAGACCCAGCAACATCTGGCCCCGCCGCAGCCCGGAAAGCGCGCGCAAACCGATGGTCCACTCCCCTGGAGAGCAGGCCACCTTTCTGGAAACACCTTCTCCGAGAGCCATCCCCTCTGCACCTCCATTCCCATTAATGGCAAGAATAAGGAAGGAGGAAAGGGCCAAACCGCTAAAGCACTTCAGTGAGCCCCACCTGGGCCATTTCTTGGACCAGCTTGAGAGAGTCTTCGAAGATAATGGGAGGGAAGGAGGCCCCTCCGTAGTAATACTTTCATTGGGGGTCTGGGCCTTTAAACAGGTGAGGCCAGGCCCCTTTGTTACAAACTCTTTGCCTTCCTGCCGCTGAAAGGAACAAGGCGTGTTTGAAAGTACGGGGCTGGGGGATGGGAAGACCAAGAAAAAGCAGATATACTCGCCTCTTCTTACAAATTAGACCACCTTTACTATTCGTATTTAATTGAAACTCATCAAACTGAAAACAAAATGCTGAAAGGGATTTGGAAGAGACTAATTCAGTGATACCACGAAAACCCAAATCAGAGATGACAGGTTTTCTCGATTAAAAAAGAAATGTACGCGTGTACTGGTGGGGGAGGGGATGTGGAGTAAATCAAGTGAGATTTTCATTTTAAAAAGCAATCGACACCTCAAGAGCCGCCTTGGGGCCTGAGGTCCCAGTACCAAACTGACCACAGTTCATTAATGAACGGATGCCACCGCCCGGCCGCACCGCCCTGCCCCGAGGGCAGCACTGCGATGCTTCCTGTTCAGCTGGCTTCCTGCCAAGCGAATAAAGGCAAGCGATCATTTCTTCTTTAAACCCCAACCCTGACTGTTTCTAGCGGTAAACACAGGAACAGCCATGCTGGGCGAAGCTTCCAAGAAACACCAGGAGGACGAGCAGCAAAATGTCACATCACACCGGGTGGTGCAAGTTCCACATCCAGGTTACTGGTCACAGAAACCGCTGCGTCAGAACCCAAAATGAAGACACCTTCTCCCAAAGAAAAACGCGGAGCTTCGGAGAGTTCCAAGAACTCTTGCCGGCCGTGGAAGATGACACTGTGAAAACAGTCATCTGGAAGAATTCACGCATCTTCCAGAAGCATTTTACATCCCTTCCGAGGAGCCTAACATACACCCCGAGGCCTTCCCATGCTTGGAGGCAGCTCATCTTTAAGCCAGAGCAATGCTTCTCATTTAATTCCAGCAAAGCCACCGAGGATCAATCATCCCCACTTAACAGCTGGGTAAACCGACGCCGAAGTGGATTAGGTTTGTCCAAAGTCACAGAGTAGTAAGGAGGGAAGCAAGATCTCCAACTGCAAATCCTACAGCAAATCTTCAACTCTGTGCTTGATTGCCGGGCTATTTAAAGGAAAAGGAAACCCCAGAACTTGAAAGCACCAACTTTAGAGTAAGATGCACCGTGGTTTGAATTCAATACCGGCTAGCTCTGTGAGCTGGGCGTCAGGAGGGAACATCTGCTACCCCCCGCCCCACCCCCACCGTGTTCTGACGAGCTGACTTCCCCAAAAGGCACGGCGTGGGAGGGAGCATTTCGGAAAGACCTCTGAATTGACACTCGGGCCGTGGGGGCTGTGGCCTCCCTCCTGCCCTTTGACCCTGACTGTTCAGGGCAGGAGGGGGCTGACTCCCTCCCCTACCTCCAGGCGGTGAGCACCTGGGCCCAACCTGGCTGCCGGAAGCTACCACGAAAGAGATGCGCTCTTCCCGAAGCTGAGGTTGCCTTCCTGACCCCCACATCAACACAGGCTTTCCGAGAGCGCCACCAACAGAGGGCGGCTAGGAAGGGAGAGATTCCTCGTATCTGAGCCCACACCATCTAACCACGTCTAAAGGTAGAACCCTGAACTTGCCAGTCAAATGCACCAGTGAAATCCAGCGAGAGGGCCGCTGGAGCTGACTGGCCACAGCACTTGCAGCCGAGAGCACCGACAAACGCCAACCCGCCTTACACACGAACGTACCAAGCCCGTAAGTCACGGCTTCCCCGGCGTAACGCAACTAGGAGAAAAGCCAAGCGCTCTACGGATCGTCACGGGCATGAAAAGAGGTGGAGAGACCCGACCACACAAAAGGACGCTTTCCTGGAAAAACAAGACTCTGAGGCTGCCTGCGGCCCGAGACGACCTCGGGGTAACACGTGCTGCCCTCTGACGGCCTAGGGACCCGTGTAGATGATCGGGGGCTGACCAGGCACCTGCAGCCTCCGCGCGTGGTCTGCAACCCTTGGCGGGTCCTGGGTCCTCACGGACGCCCCGGCGCCCACAGGGTCCTGCGAAGACGGGGCCGCCCAACCCACCTGAGGCGCTGGAGGCCCGCGACACGTCCTGGGCCGGGGCGGAGCGGTTGCGGCTCTGCTGTCGCCGGCGGCCGGCGGCCGACCGGGTGCTGCGCACGTGGACCTCGCTGGCCTTGAAGAAGGCCACCATGAAGGGCTGCTTGTCGTAGGGGCCGTCCCTGCCCACCAGGCCGGCGGCTCGGGGGCTGATGTCGAGCCCTGGAAGGCAAACCAAAGCAGGAGGCTGGCGGGACCCCCCCAGCCCCGCCGGGTCTGCGGCTCTCACCCCTGCCTGTTCACCCTCCTTCCTGACCGCGAGCCCCCCACACACACACCCCACCCCGGGCGAGGCGGCTTCCCGGGCTGCCGGGGCCGGGCCCGCGGGCCGCAGGTGCGGGGAGGGCGCAGGTGCGCGGGCCGCAGGTGCGGGGAGGGCGCCCACTGACCCGCGCAGCGTCGGCCCGCGGACCCGCTCCCGCCTTCCTCTCCCTCCATGCGCCCTGGGTGCTGCCCTCCGCGGGTCCTCTCGGGCCCTGGACCATCTCACCGTCTCCAAGGCCTTGCCAGGAGGCTTGGGCGGGGAGGCCTTGCTTGTGCACAGCGGCTCTGAGGCGACGGGAAGCCAAGCCATCCTGGAGCGCGGGGCCCACCCGGAGACCAGGGCTCCGCCACGCCTGCCGCAAAGGGAAACGGAGGCCGACGACCCTCGGCCCGAGCTTGGCCAACTCACCGTCCCGCGTGACCACGCTCAGCTGTAGCCCCATGTTGTGCTGCGGGGTCAGGACCCACAGGTTGCTGGTGGCTGTGATGTCAAATTCCAGCCAGCCTTCTTCCGAGGCCCACACGGCGCGGGTGTCCAACAGAAACAGGTCAGAGTCTCTGAAAGAGGGAAAAGGCGGCAGGATGAAGGGCGCAGAGCCCCCAGCCCATCCCCACTGCGTCCTGCCGGGTGTCAGACGACAGGTGCCACCGTCGGACCAGGCACGGCGACCAGCCGGGGGGCCCGGCCGGTTTGGCATCACACAGGACGCAGCCGCGACACAATCTGCTGGGGAGCCACCCGGACAGCAGCTGCCTGCTGACACGGGGGGGCCCTCGGCGTCACCAAAAGCCTCACGACACCTGCTCAGGCCGCATCCTTTTTAGAATTAAGGGAAATTCAAAATAAATAAAGTCCTGTTGTTGCGTGCCTTGCAGCTAACGAACTCTAAAAAGAGAGGCAGTGGAGAGGGCGGTGAGGAAGAGGGTTAAGAAAATATTAAAATCAGGATCAATAAAGATGAGCATTTACTAAGTTGTACTTTGTTCGTTTTTTTAAAAGCTCAGAACCCGACAATCCTCACGTTAGTTCCTGTGAAAGGAGAAGCCAGGATTCACATCCTATTTCTGAGTAATCATCAATTCTTTTCTTTTAATTAAGGCCTTCACGTGGCCTACGGGGAGAGCCGCGTCCTTCCCCACGTGGACCGTGAGTTTCAAGTCTGTCCCGGCCCCGCTGTGAGCCACGCTGGGGACCTTTGAGGCAAACTCCCCGAGCCCATTCCTTCCACTGGGCTCCACAGGGACTACTTTTACTTTTTTTTTTTTTTTTAACAGTTTCCAGCTGATATAACTCTAGTGTGGGAAGATGGGGTGAGGGACCCACATGCCATGACAAGGCAGCGTGAAGGACGGTCACTTTGGTGTGTCGCAAGGACACAGTCTGAGCTGATGTTCCAGAGACACTGGCACGAAACAGCCTGCAATTCCCATGACAGGGAAGGGGGAGGTTTTAGCCATGGAAAGAGTCAAATCCCCTGGTGCTGGAAATACTTTGCTGCAAGAGTTTACAGAGCAGAAAAATTACTAGAATTCAATACTAACTTTAAGATGACCATCACAATACGAACAGTGTGCATTTACTTATTTTATAAATTTATTCACGTATTTATTTTTGGCTGCATTGGATCTTCGTTGCTACGCGTGGGCTTTCTCTAGTTGCGGCGAGCGGGGGCTACTCTTCGTTAAGGTGCGCGGGCTTCTCATTGCAGTGGCTTCTCTCGTTGCACAGCACGGGCTCTAGGCTGCAAACTTCAGTAGTTGTGGCACACGGGGCTCAGTAGTTGTGGCGCACGGGCTTAGTTGCTCCGCGGCATGTGGGATCTTCCCGGACCGGGGCACGAACCCGCGTCCCCTGCATCGGCAGGTGGACTTCTCAACCACTGCGCCACCAGGGAGGTCCTAACAGTGCACATTTAAATCGGTCATAAAGCGCTTGCATCATCCTGAAAACGAGGTAGAATATCATTACCCCCATTTTACAGCTGGGGAAACTGAGACTCAGGTGTGAGTCTATGTAAGTGCAAGAACAATCTGGTGAAAAGAAAGTAAGTGGATTCAGTGTTTTCCACAATGACTTCCTGCCTTTTGAGATTATTATGAAAGACAACCTGTGACAAATGAATACAATGTACCTCTAAGTCCATCAAACGTTTGGGAGGCCGGTGAAACATCTGAGTTAAAAATGTTAGACTTCTCAGAGGGGAAACAATTTTTCCTGTTTACATGGCTCAGAGTTAGAAGGCAATGCTATTGTCGTCTTTTCCAAGTTCCAAGCAGTAGGTGTGGCTACACGTCGTTTACTCAGCTGCTGGACAGTCTGCAGGGGGTACATCGCAGCCTGCCATCTATAAAGCGCCCCCCCTCCCCGCATGTGTCACACGCCCTGCTGAGAAGTTCCCCCCCCCCATCGCTGAGGTGACTGTGGACAGGCAGACAGGGGGTGTCGGTGGAAAACAGCAAGAGGGGGTGGCGAGTCCAAAGCTTTGAAGTGAAGATGTAAAAAGACATCAATGCTGTTCTGGAAGGTTGGAGAAGACCTTCATCCAGAAATAACACAGACACCATGAACGGCAATGTGGGAAAAGTCACCCTGGTCCCAAAGGATGCACAAGACATGTTCTCGTCAGAGGGGCGGCTTCTAGAATGAAGACGCGGTGAGAACGTCAGGGCGTGAGGCTGCCCCTGAGGTGAAGAGGGTCCGCGTGGGGTTAGAGTCGAGAGCCACTGGTCACTAAGAGTTTCGATGGGGCAACCGGCACATGTTTTCAGGACGTGTGACAAGGATGCAGAGAAATACAGCCCAAGGTATGAGCGTGGCACAGCTGGTAGAAAGAGCTAGAATGAGCTTTTATATTTAAAAAGAATGTATGATGAAGGAACGGGGGAGTCTCTTAGCAGAGAAAGTGGGGGAATGGGACAGAAGGCCGTCATCCAAAAATGGGAGAGAGAAGCAGAGGAAAAGGAAAAGAGGAGAAGGGCATGACTTAAAGAGGAAGAGGAAGAGATGACGTCCGCAGGGTGAGTGGGGTTTGGTGGACGCGGGAGTCCGAGTTTCCACCCTGACTCTGCTCCAGAGTCACACTGGGGGGTCCCCAGGAATTGGTGCTGCTCCTGGGCCACACCTCGCTGAGTGTCCAGCGAGGACGCCGGCCCTCACAGCTTAGGAGACCCGTGGATCCACACACGCGGGGTCGCAGCTGAGCCCGGAGACGGGAAGAGCTCCGGGGCTCAGGGCACTGAGGGCGAATCAAATTCAGCCACTTAAACCCGGGATGCTCAGGTCCCTTAGAAGGGAAGTGATGGAGAGCATAGGCTTGAAATAGCTGGGCTCAATGGCTGGAGGAACAGCAAATATTTCCCGTGTGCTTTCACCAAGCGGGGCCTCGAGAAGAGCTCCCACCTCTCCTTGGGAAGCCCGGGGAAGGCAGGTCCTGTTATGTGTCTCTTCTAGAGCTGAGGGCGTGCAGCCTGGAGAGGGTGAGTGTGTGAAGGACACATAGGTGGTTAAGTGGGGTAACCACAGCTTGAAACCAGAGCTCAGGCTTCAAAAGCAGAGTCAAGAAAAGTATAGGCAGACAAATATCACATGATATCACTTATCTGTTGAATCCTAAAAAATGAGACAAATGAACTTATTTACAAATAAGAGACAGATACAGAGAACAATCGTGGTTACTGAAGGGGAAACGATAAATTGGGAATTGGGGGTTCACAGATACACACAACTGTATATAAAACAGATAAACAACAAGGACCTGCTGTATAACACAGGGAACTATATTCACCATCTTGTAATAACCTATCATGGAAAAGAATTTGAAAAAAGTGTGTGTGTGTGTGTATACACACAGAACTGAATCACTTTGCCATATACCTGAAACTAACAAAATACAGTAAATCAACTCTAGTTCAATAAAAAATTTTTTTTCTAAAGTACAGGGCAGAGGTAGTAATTACCCAAACAAGGGCTTAGAATAAAGTCAGAGTTTAAAATCCACTGCACATCAATGCCAATGGCGGCTGGATACAGAAGACACATTCAGATAGATGCTCAGGGCCGGCACAGGATGAGAAATCATGAATGACTTCCCATGTCAGGGTCAGTGTAGGAGGGGGTGGAAGGTCATGCAGGAAGTAAAGGTTGAGATGCCTAACTAACGCCTGTTGCTGGGACTCCAGTGGCCTCCCGGTGTCACCCTCCCCCTCTGCCCAAGCGCAATGCCCTCTGTCTACACTGCACACACCACTGACACACACTCCGAAAGGGTGAGGAACTTTCAAAAAGAATGACAGCTTTGAGGAGGGACTTCACTGGCTCAATGCTTCCAATAACTCAGGTATTTAAGAGACACTATTTATGGCAGGTCACTAAAATGGGTCTGGTCTGACCCACATCTATTTACTTTTCTTCAATGACACATGACCTCCTCAGTCTACGCACTCTGTCAAAGTGTTGCCTCAAATAAGACGCTCCTGATTTTGCTACGCAAACAGCAGGGGTTCCCTTCTAAACCCCACTCTGGTGGCATCGGGGTCTTCTTTAGGCGAGAAGTACAATTTTCAAATAGAATGAAAGTCAAAAATCAATGAAAATTAGACAGTAAGGCAAGGATTTTTACTTTTTTCTCATGTAATGTATTGTACATAGAGGATTACATCTAAACTTTTACCAACTAAAAAGATAGAAAGAAATAGGATATTTGAAATCAAAGCATTACAAACCAGAGTAAACTGCTACACACACACACACACACACACACACACACACACACACACACACACACTCACTCACTCACACGGATTTGAGTAAGGCGGGTGAATGAACATTATTATTATATAATCAGCCAAGCTCTCATTGACTTTATGGCACTTGAATTTACCCAATTTGCACCTCTAGGATGAGCATAAAGAGAAAAGTTCATATATCCAAGGCACTTACACTCTGTAAGGGATATTTCGTCTTCAATAAACCAGTACAGATCACTTTGCTGTTAGGATATTAACACAGCTCTGCCCTCACGCGGTGTTTACCTCGGCACTGATCCTACATATGTTAGCGCCTCAGGACCACCTGAAGAGGCAAACAGGATACCATCCATACCACCGCAGGTCTGCAGAGCGCGAAACTGAGGCACATCTGGGTTAAGCAACTTGCTCACACTCACTCAGCTGGATTTGAACCCAGGCAACTTGGCTCTTAACCATCATAGCAGGTTCTCAAGGCCAGCCTGCGTCAGAATCGCCTGGCGACCTTGTTAATAACACACAGACTGTTACAGTTTCTGAGGCGGAGCCTTGCAGACTTGCACTTCTAACAGATTCCCGTCGCTGCTGGTCTGGGGAACCGCGCTCAGACGCGCTGTCCTCCAGCACTCTCCCTCTCGAGTATGAAGAGAATGACCTCGGCCTGCTTTTTAGACTTAAGGTTCAAAGCTGTCTGCTCTCAAAATATCTTGCTCCTCTCCTTAAAATCATGCAAAGTCATGTAGGCTTCACGAGTGTTTGATTGTCTTAGGGACTGGCTTTACCCTCAGGGAGTTCGAGTTAGACTCATAATCAGAACCACAGGTTAGGTCAAGTCCAAAGCAGCAGTATTATTAGAAGGTTTGCTTCTATGTGTCCTAGACAGGGAGAGAGGGGGAAGGCGGAAGATTACTTCGTACAAGTTCATGGCCACCTAACCTGTCCTCTTTGGCCACGCAGACACAGTAACGTTCCCAGACACCGGGGCAAACACTCCAACACGCCCTAGCGATCGAACACAGATTGAATGAAGGGTCTGCCACCTTTTAAACATGTCATGGGCAAATCTTGTATGTTTTAGTTCTTATCACCAACCCCATATCCACGTCCTTGCCCGACATGGGGAATTAAAATGGTAAAAATACTGTTAATTGGTGATTTTAAAAGAAATAGCAAAACAAAATCTTGACCACAACCATATGGCCCAACTCCCACAAAGCTGGACGTCCCGGGGGACATGCTGGCAACCAAAGCAACCTGTTTCTGGGAATGAATAATCCAGAAGGCACAGTTCCAGAAACAAAGACCTATGTTCTTTCTTTTTTAAAATAAATTTATTTATTTTATAAATAACTTATTTATTTTATTTTTGGCTGTATTGCGTCTTCGTTGCTGCACATGGACTTTCTCTAGTTGTGGCAAGCCCGGGCTACTCTTCGTTGCAGTGCACGGGCTCCTAGTTGCGGTGGCTTCTCTTGCTGCGGAGTACGGGCTCTAGGCACACAGGCTTCAGGAGTTGTGGCGCATGGGCTCAGAAGTTGTGGCGCACGGACTTAGTTGCTCCGCGGCATGTGGGATCTTCCCGGACCAGGGCTCGGACCCATGTCCCCTGCATTGGCAGGTGGATTCTTAACCACTGCACCACCAGGGAAGCTCAAACCTATTTTCTTTTCTCTGCCACATTTACCAAGTGGATAAACAGTTCCAAACAATAGTTCCTCCGGCTCCCCATGCCCTGACATCCCCCTCTCCCCAAACTTAGCATTATTCTGAGTGTATCCAATTCTGTGTGATAATGTTAATTCCTCTCTAACCTTCTCAGCTCGCCTGTGCCCTTGCAAAGAACAGAACGAAGACAGGCAGAGGAAGAAGGTTTGGTAGCTTCTTGAATCTTTTTCTTTTTTTCTTTAACTTCAGGGAGATGATTCTAAGTCCAAGGAATATGTTCTTGACTAAGAAGATGAAACTAACAGGTTACGTAACAGCAGTTGTGGGTCAGTTACATTATCCCCTTTTCAGGGGCAAAGGAACAAATACTGAAAAGTTCAGTGCTTGTCCGGGGCCCACGCTGAGTGCGTCAGAGATTATCAAGCCAGCAGTAAGATTGCAGGAGTCCCTGGGGATGGGACCTGTGAAAGCCAGATACGGAAAGAGAAACAGGTGTGGCTGCACACAGCGATAAAAAGGCTTTGATTTTCCTCCACCCAAACGACAATAGGGTTCTCCTATTCCTGGCTTTCTCAAGTTTGCCCTTCTCTTCATAAAAGAAAACGGTCCCAGGTATCTCACTTTCATGTCGGTGGAGATAAGAGTTCACATTACTTCACTTTGGGAGGCAGCACTGAACATCCGACAGAATTCATACAGCAATCAGTTTATGAGAATCAGTCTATGAGAAATGCTTTTCTAAGAAAACAACTCGCCTAGATCCTGGCTCAACTACCGCGTTCAGGTCTGGTTTCCAGAACTATATACTGTTTGGTTACTGACTCAAACATCAACATTTGTGGGGATTCATTATAAAGATTACCAAATAAAAATAATAAAAATATGATACTTCAGAGATGGGTGCTTCTGGCTACGATGTATCAAACTAACACTCCTGCTAAGACTAAAAACACAAACCTTTTTGAAGCCATCTTAGAGCAACCGAGAAAGGCAACGGTTGATGAGTCAAGAGCTCAGAGAGAAGAGAAATGCATTGAGGTGAACCCTGTATTTGCTGTTGCCTTTTCATCTCAGGGTATTTGTTAATTCCTAGCATGACGCAAGGATGTCAAACAGAAAGGAGAAGCAGCCAGGAGCTTGGAGCAATATCGCTGGCTGGGGACGCAAATTGGAGCTTCAGGAAGTTATGACTTGAAGGGCTAAGGTCCCAGAGGAAAGAGGCTGTAGAGAAGTGAGCTCATAAAAGTGATCTCATAGAAGTTTGGGTTCACTTCCTCTAGGACCTTGGCTCTTCAAGTCCTGGTGTCCATGAACTCCAATATTTCCATTTGAGATGCTTGCCAAATATTAGACTGTGTTTGCATGCAGGAGGAAGCTGAGAAAACAAGCAGAAAGAAACTGCTTAGAGGATAAAAGGCAAAGCAGAGTTTTTGGCAGTCTCTCAATACTTGGGAGTTAAAAAATTAGAGGTCAGAGGCCATCAGGGAAGGAAACTTCTGGTAAACAACCTAAACTTTCAGCTGAGACCCCTAAGAGCTAAACTGTAGGAGAAAAGGAAAACCAGAAACAGAGAAGCCTTAACACATCTGGAAACCCAGCCTCAGTTAAGACAAAAGAACAAGGTGATCTGCCTGTCTGTATTTTTTCTGCCTTCCAGAAGAAAATGAAACCCAGTCTGGAAGGAGATACCAGTATCTAGAACTGATTTCATAAATAACGCCCAGAATTTAATTTTAAAAAATTATCAGGCATGCCAGGAAAGAAAACCAAATGAGGAAAAATCAAGGGAACAAACAGATAATAGAAATAGACCCACAGGTGATCCAGATAATAAAGTTTTCAGACATGATCTTAGAATCTAGCCTTATATTAAAAGGGTAATAAATCACAAGTTGGGTTTGTTCCAGGGATGTGAAGTTGGTTTTACATTTGAAAATCATTTAATGTAGTATATCACATTAACACTGTAAAGGAGAAGAATCATATATAGACATCCCTCAGTATCCCTGGCAGACTGGTTCCAGGACCCAAACCTGGATACCAAAAATACCTGGATACCAAAATCCCCATATGCTCAAGTCCCTTACATAAAATCATGTACATTCTTTGCATAAAACTTACCCATATCCTCCTGTATATTTTAAATCATCTCTAGATTACTTATAATACCTAACACAATGTAAATGCTATGTATCAATAAACAGTTGCCAATAAACAGCACACAGCAAACAATAAACAGCACACAGCAAATTCAAGTTTTGCTCTTTGGAACTTTCTGGAATTTCTCTTCAAATATTTTGATCCATGGTTGGTTGACTCCACAGATGCAGAACCCATGGATATGAAGGACCAACTATAATCATCCCAAAAAATTCAGAAAAAAGATAAAATCCACATCAATTTCTAATTTTAAAAAACCCATAGCAAACTAAGAATAGAGGAGAATTTCCTTAATAAAATAAAGAGTATCTACAAAAACATTTATAGCAAACGTTATCCTTAATGGTGCAATATTAAACATCCCCCCCACTTAGATTAGAAATCTGACAGAGATTTCCAACCTGAGATTAGAAATCTAACAGAAATCTGAATGGAATTCAACATTGCACTGGATATCTAGTGAGCACAATAAAACAAGAAAAAGAGAAGTAAAAATATAAGAATTACAGAGGAAAAAATAAAAATATTTATAGATGACATGATTATATTCATAGAAATTCTAAAATTCTGCAGAGAAAAATTATTAGAATTAATATGTAAACTTGCAAGGTTGCTGGATATAAGGTCAATATATAAAAATCAATTGTATTTCTATATGTGGGCAAAAAAGAATTAGACACTGAAACTTTTAAAAGTTAATAACATCATTTACAATAGGATAAAAACTTCAATTCCTGGAATAATTCTAATAAAAACATTCAAGACCACCTAAACTGTAAAATGTTATTGAGAGTAATTAAAGAAAGCCTAAATAAACATATTCTTGGACTGGAACACTCACTATTAGGGAGAGTCAATTCTTCCCAAATCAAACTCTAAATTTAATGAAATTCCAAACAGAAGCCCAGCAAGTTTCTTTTGTGGAAATTGAAATGCTGATTTTACAATATATATGAGAATGCAAAAGGGCCATCAATAGCCAAGAAAATCTAAAAGAACAAATCTGGAGAACTTACACACCAGATATTAAGACTTCTTACAAAACCAAAAGAATCAAGAGTTTTTATTGATACAAGAAGAGAAAAATCAATCAATAGAACAGAATAAAGATCTCAGAAACAGACCCAAACACATGTGGTCACCCGATACATGACAAAAATGCCACTGATGTGAATGGAAAAAGGAGAGTATTTTTAATAAATGGTTCAGGGTCAGCTAGGTTTTTCTATTCTTACACAGCTATCTAATCTACATCTGTAGCTCACCTGTGATCTCAAATATCCATTCCTGTAGAGTTTAGCTCATTCTGCTGATCTAAACGCTCCCATATCCCACTGCCTCTTGGGCATCCAACCATGACTCGGACATGTCCCAGCCTGGACTCGCGTCCACCCCCCCGCTTCCTTCACTCATTCCTACATTCCCTATCTCTGTGAATGATGCAGAGTAGCGAATCAAATTAAAAATTTTGGAACACTGGGTTTTTTGCCTTTTGACAGTTATTTTCTCTCCCGGGACAATTATATTCTATCTTAAAAAGCAGGTCAGAAATGGTGAACTTGGTCACAACTTTAAACAATAATTCAGTCTGGCATTGTTTCTGGGGACTCCACCGGCATGGCCTCTGGGTGGCCTAAGGAAATCTTTCTTGGTTTTAAAAATCAGCTTTTAACACAGCATTGCCCTGTTCCCTTGATTCAAAGATGCACATCTTCCAATTCTAAGGATTCTGAAGTTAGGATGAAACATATGGACCAAACTGGAAAAAAAAAAAAAAAAAAAAAAACCTGCTTTGGGGCTTCCCTTGTGGCGCAGTGGTTGAGAACCCGCCTGCCGATGCAGGGGACACGGGTTCGAGCCCCGGTCCGGGAGGATCCCACATGCCTCGGAGCAGCTGGGCCCATAGGCCATGGCCACTGAGCCTGCGCATCTGGAGCCTGTGCTCCGCAACGGGAGAGGCCACAGCGGTGAGAGGCCCGCGTACCACACACACAAAAAACAAACAAAACAAAAAAACCCCTGTTTTGCCTGTCTGCAAACAGAGTCGTGATATTGCTCATACCAGGAGGAAATGAATTTGGAATTTGGTAATTAATTCTCACTTTAAATGTCTTCCAAAGGACTGCACCATGACAGAACACAAAAAAGAAAAGTTATCATATACACAGAAGATAGATTATTACTGCCAGGCAATACAACTGCCAGACCAGAGACAGTAGAATATGGATGTCACAACTATCAGAGGCACGTGTGGCCAGTTCATGTACCAAACAGAACCATCTTTCAGACCCTGAAAAAATTTCTGGCTGGCTTTCAAGAGATGCTGTTTGACTTTGACTTCCAGATATACGAAATTGAATAAGAAGAGTCAAAGTATGTCTTTCACCAGATAGATATGTAGATGCAAATGATATTCTTAAAGGCCCCCAAACTGCACGATAAATGTATAGGTGCTATAAAAGTAAAGATCATGAGTACATGTTATGAAAAGCAACATGCTACCATCACACTACTACACATGACAATGGAAGGTTGACAGTTAATCAGAGCAGCCGGGCTTCCCTAGTGGCGCAGTGGTTGAGAATCCGCCTGCCGATGCAGGGGACAGGGGTTCGGGCCGTGGTCTGGGAAGATCCCACATGCCGTGGAACAACTAAGCCTGTGCGCCACAACTAGTGAGCCTGCGCTCTAGAGCCCGCGAGCCACGACTACTGAAGCCTGCGTGCCTCGAGCCCGTGCTCCGCAACGGGAGAAGCCACCGCCATGAGAAGCCCGCGCACCGCAACAAAGAGTAGCCCCTGCTCGCCGCAACTACAGAAAAGCCTGCACGCAGCAACAAAGACACAACGCAGCCAAAAATAAATTAAAAAAAAAAATCAGAGCAGCCTTTACCCTCCAAGTATGAAGACAGCTTAGTGTGTATGAGATTCGGGAGAAGATGGTAAGATAAACGGACAGAGATATAATACTGTGAATAAGGACAAGTACTTTTATATAAATTTATTCTAGTCTTTTTTTTCTCCTCCACACCCCCTCCTCTAGAAGAACTGCTAATAGATCCATGGTTGACCAAAAGATCAATGAAGGTTTGCAGAGCTTTTCCATCGCAAGGCCTTGAAAGCCAAAGTATCAATACCAGGGCCTGAATTCTAACAGACACATTTTTTCCCCCAGTGGAGCTGCCTCCTCTGCCATCCAAACAGAAGCGTCCTTGAGACGTTCGCATCTAAGCTAAGGAGATGAAGATGCAGGGCATGCCATAAGGGGACTGCTTACCTCTTTCCGGCACTTCACCTTTATCTCAGGACTGTCCCCATGTCACTGGGATGACTTTGAGGGAATCAAAGCAGATCATAGTTTAGGCCTAACTTGGACTTGGCAAAATCCATATGTGCCACGTGTCATCCTCTTCTGAGGCTAACCTGCCTGCCCAGCTGTCTGATGGGGTCATGGCTAAATCCTAAGGAAGGAACATAGGGGAAGGTCTTTCCCAAACTCTAAGCACTGTATAAATGCCAGTTTCCGCCAAGGTCATCATAAAAACATAACACTTTCGTACATCAGAGGGTAACGCCGAACTCATCTTAAGATATCAACCCCACACCATACTCTAGAGTAAAATTTTAAAATGAACTGCAAAGGGCCCCCTGTGCTCCTCCGATAGGGCCGCGTATGCTGTGGGGTTGCCAACGCCACCCCCCTCTGCGAGCTGCTCGAGATCTTTTCGGGACTGCGATTCCATCTCTTGGCTTATTCTCAGGTTTTGAATATACTGTATCAATTGCTACCCTGTCCTACCTCAAAGCACCATCTCTTCAACTCATCACTTTCTTGAACTTACCTGGGGTCCAGTGCTTTCTTACCAGTCAGAGACATAAGGTTCCTGCAGAGTTCGCAGCAACGGCTCATCTTCCAAGAATCATTTCTGGCCCTGCCTGGGTCAGGCTCCTAGCTGCCCTTTACACCGGGAGGCCCAACACCGAACAATGTCTGCCTCAGCTGAGGGTATGACTCAGCACTGAAACACCTGCCCTTTTTCTCTTCCAAGGAGGCCAACTCTTTTGCAACACACTCGTGTGTTTAGCTGATCCCTCAAATGCTACAAATTTCACTGAAACAGATTAGACAGCTATGTTTCTTCACAGGCCTGGAGGGTTCTTTTCAGCCAAGACACCCCAAGATGGTACAGATGGGGAGATCGAACGCTTCCCCAGAAGGGGTCCCACAGTTCAGTCTGGAGGCTTCTGGAAGGACAAGAGCAAAAACCACAGGCAGCCTGGGCTCCAGGCCCGCTGATAAGAAAATCTTCTCCTGGCCAACGTGGAACTCTTTAAAAGCATGAAATTCTCCCAATTCTCCCAGGATTTCCCCTTTCCTATGCACGAAAATCAAACAAATTCAATCACCAAATGCTCCCATCCTAAAACGCAGAGAAATTACAACTCTGCTTTGACACGGAGTCAGCAAAGGTTGGGACCATTAGGGGAGTTTTGTTTTCCAAGCTCGCTGCTGGCCTGGAGGAAGCACGACACCACGATCTGAAGCTCAAGGCAGCTGTTCATTTTTGGCTGGAGTTCAGTATAAACCTAACAAATGGTCTGCCAGCGCGTGCTCTCTCTCTTTTTTAAAATAATAATAATTTTGAAAAAAATCCACAGTCACAAAACCTCCCATCTAGTGTTTTCACTCCAAAGCTTTTCCTGCAGAATACAGAAAACTATGTTTTCCAAACAAATGTCTGAGCCAAAAAAGGCACCAGCAGGTTATTTCCATCAGAGAAAAGGCAATAGGACGGATACTTAGGCAGATTGAAAATCAATGGCTAAAGCAGTTCCACAGAATCACTGAAGAGCAATTCTCTCTGAAATACTGAAAGGTGGAAATCTAGCAACGAATAATTTACTTTTCAAAAGAGACCCTTAACAGTTAAGTCAACGAATACACTTTTATCTAGGAGCGAAAATCAGACATCAGAAAACCTGCCTTCCATTCTGAAATTTTGATGTGTTATAGAGATCGTGCAACGGCTCTGTTTTACTTACAATACAATTTAACTACCACCGCTGAGAATTCACATACAGCCATCCGTGTGTCTGTCCAACACGAGGACATGTCCCTCCTTCTCCAGTTCCCTCATTACAGACTTGAATATGCATCACGGCCAAATGCTGGCAGTGCTCTCAAAATGGTCCTTGTATGGTCCATGTTTGTGATTATTTTCGTGTGTGTATTTGCGACAGACCCACACACAGATCCGTAAGTTCAGGAGAGACCCAACTCCTTCCTCCTTTGGACCTTCTTAATCCAAACTTTTGGACCTCCTTGGGAAATTAACAGATTTCCAGGACCAAAAGCAAGAATCTGGAGGTGGTTTATAAAACCAAAGCTAACAGAGTCCATCAATAGAGGACATAAAAGTCCCTCCTCCTCTGCATTCTCTTCCTTTCCCTTTTATCTTCGCATTTACCATACAATTGCCAGAATGTCCTATCACGGGCCGAGTTCCCACCTGCTGCCTGCTGAGAACCACGGGCAGTGCTAACCTCTGCATCGGACTCTCTGTTCTGGCCAAACCACTCAACTGAGCCCTAAATACAAGCAAAGTTCAAGGTCATGGGCTTGTTTTCTGTGTGCTGTACGTAGGACTGAAATAACTGCTGTCATACTTCATCCCTTGGCCCCTCCGAGGCTCTAAATATCACTCCATGGACATTTTCCTTTATTTGCTAGGCAGCCCCAAGAACACAGCTCTTCTGTAAAACAGTGTGGCCCCATTTCAGGAAACAAGAATAATATAGACACGGGAAAAGGAGTCTACCGGTCCCTTGCAACTACATGATAAAAAATACACTTGAGACACACACACACACACACACACACACACACACTCACTCACTCAAAGACCTATTATACCACATATGTGTATATTATGTGCACAAGCACATATCCTTCTATTCGCCCGAATCAGCAGCATTTGCAATGCATGCATATCCTCCTATCATTTCCGTGTGCGAACTTACATTAGCCACCCTCATCCACCATTCAAAGCAGGGACTAAAACATAGTGAGAAACATCTTAGTCCCAGTGAATGATATGTTTTCCGAACACAAAGGATGCTTAGTAGATACCGTTCACTGGCTTGCTTTGGAAAAGAAGACTATTTGGGCAATGTTCACCTTAAGAGCAAAAAAAGTCGTCTTGCTGGCTCGACGCTACCATTGGGAACACACACCCCCCGACACGCCCACGTGCTGCCCTTGAACTCCAAGCCACCTTCCAGAGACAGAGTCGGGGTTATAAGGTGATGGGGTGAGAAACGGGGGCCAGCCCCACCCTTCGGGGTTCCTCGAGCCTCCGTACCTGTGCTGCTGCTCCTGTAAGACTTGGTAAATGCCGACAAGGAAAGTTTGGTTTTTAAAACTCCCGAAAACACAGTCCTTGTAGATTCGGAACTCTGCAGCCGTCACCGCCTCACCCTCAGGAATCTGGGATAGGTTGAACTTGAACTCTTTGTGGTGTCGCTGGCGAGGGGAGAACTCCTTGTCGTACTCCACTATAGGATTAAACGAGAGAGAGGGACAACTATTGTTACTTGGCTAAGTGCCACAGGCTCACCTCGAGAAAGTTCCCCCGATTTCATTCCTAAGTGGCTTAGCGTTACCCTTATTACAGGGATCAGTGGGTGATGCGAAGCACCTCGGGCCAGGCTGCCAGGCTGAGATTAAAATCCTTCATCCTCCCCAAGGATTAAATACAATGCTTAGACTCTCTTTAACGACTTGAAACTATTTAACCGAGTTGCATGACAACAAGTTATTTAAACTCTTGTCTTCCGGCTTCCTGGTCTGCAGCAGGAGGGGATGAGGGCTTCCCAGGGAAGCTGGAGGAATCCAGGCAACAGCGACCAAGAACGCCTCGGCCTCCTGGCCTGCTGTCCCCTCCCAGCCCCGCTTTCCTCCTGCGGCTCTCCTGTCCCCTCAGGGTGCTTCCTTCTCTTCCCCACCAAGCAGTTGCCAAGACCAAGGGCAGCCCTGAGCTAACCTCTGCCGGGGGAGGGGGTTCCGTGGTCGGAGATGGGGGTGAGCAGTGCCTCCTGCCTGGCTCTGAAGCTCGAAGGGTCCTCGTATTTTGCCTGATGTCCAGGGGGGATATTTGTTGAGGGGTTTAGTGCGAAACTTCATGGAGAATATTGCTCTAACTAAAGTCCCCTGCCGTCCCTCTACTGGAGGAAACTGAGGGTTGAATGCTTCTGAGTGGAGGGACCCTCTGGGTTGTGAAGCTGCGGGGGTCTCCATTTAACCTGCATGTAGACCCCACGTATAAGGACAGAGGCGCAGAAACACATCGCCAAGGGGATAACATGCTATTGCCTAAGGCTTTTTTTTAAAACTGGGAAAGGAGCGAGTCTAAAAGCTTTTTTTTTTTTTTTTGGGTCATATTTTGGCCATGCCACGTGGCTTGCAGGATCTCAGTTCCCCAACCCCGGCCATGACAGGGACAGCGCCGAATCCTAACAATTAGGCCACCACGGAACTCCCTAAAAGCTTTCTTTAAATGAAATCTTTTCCCTGCATAAAGACAAACTATGGAAAACTACAAACAGCTGATTATCATGCTTCAGAGTCAGCTATACAAAGTCCTGGGTGAGAGAAACGCTACCAGCCTCCGACGCTTAACTCCTAATCGTTGTAGGAGAGAAAAGCAAGCACCCTGCTTCCCACCACAAATGCTGACTCTTTTCCCCCCCGAGCTCAGAAATGCTTCTGCCCTGCTGCTCCAGTTCGTTTTTTCTTAATGGCAACCGCAGTAGAATGTCATGAGCAAATTAATCCTTGATGGTAGAGCTTTTCCAGGGCTTGTGGGTAGGGAAAAAAAAAAAAAAAAGATCAAGTTATTTGCCACCTCCAGTGGCCCGCTTTCTCCCCCACGTGCTGTCCTCCGTAATCACCAGAGAAAAGCTCTGCAGATTAAGCTCCTTTAAAGCCAATAACTTTACATGAACTTGAGACCTCGATGGCATTGCAGAAGCTTGGGAAAGTTAAGCCATCCACCGGTACGAGGTTTCTAAATAAAGAATTTCTGAAACTGCCATGTGACTATGCAACAAATCTTTTAGATTCAACTTATCCCTTTTCTGGGGGCGGGGGGGGAGGGAGTTGTTACAAAACGGTAAGCTTTGGCTTGTGTAAGAGCTTGAATATAAGTTAGAAAAAAAAGGAAAAAAAAAAAAAAAGGTCCAGCCAGAAAGTAAACCATGGTTCAGTCCCAACAAGAGAACAGGTTTTTTAATTAGTGGCTAAGCATGAAAAGCAATATTGTTGGGGAGTTCACCCAAGGACACCCACACCTGATGGTGGATCACTTTTCCCTAAAACTGATCTGCCTTTTCAGTTTGATATGTTATCATCAGTGGTTAAAAAGTGAATCGAATCTGATTTCCCAGAGACTTTCTAAAAAATAGTCACACAGCTTTTCTATAGGGCCTCTTGGGTGCTTAAAAATTTCAATATCAAGAAATGAAAGCATATTCTTCAGATTCTTTTGAGAGAATGCATAAGAATTCCTCAAAGAAGTCTTCCAATCACTCTTTTTTTTTTTTTTTTTTTTTTTTGGTGGTACGCGGGCCTCTCACTGTTGTGGCCTCTCCCGTTGCGGAGCACAGGCTCCGGACGCACAGGCTCAGCGGCCATGGCTCACGGGCCCAGCCGCTCCGCGGCATGTGGGATCTTCCCAGACCGGGGCACGAACCCGTGTCCCCTGCATCGGCAGGCGGACTCTCAACCACTGCGCCACCAGGGAAGCCCCAATCACTCTTAACATAAACAACAGAAAGAAAAACTATGAATGCGAAGCAAGATATAAAACAGTGACTTAAAAATAAAACAGTGACTTAAAGATATTTCAGTTATAAGGAGGAGAGAAGGGACAGACACTTCAATACATGAGAAATATGTCAGTTAGTCTTTGGAGAGGTATACCACCCCCAGTAAACCACACCTTCCTGTATGTACAACCTTAGGTGGTCCCTTCTCTCCTGGGCTGGTTCTGTGACCTTCTCTGGACCAATAAGAGGCAGCAACAGTGCTGCTGAGTGATTCTGAGGCTAAGTCAGAAGCTTGGAACTTCCCTCCATTTAGGTGTCTTGGAATGCACGTCTAAGGAAAGATGGCTACCACGTTAAGAAGTGCAACGACTCTGAACCCCCTAGACTATGAGGAAGTCCGAGGTAACCACGTGGAGAGGCTGTGTGGGCGCACAGAGACACGGAGGGAGATGGAAGGAGGGTGGGAAGAGCCCAGTCAGTCCCCAGCCACCTCAGCTGAGGCACCAGCCATGGTATGAAGACACCATCTTGGATGTCCAACCCACCGGAGCCTTGGGATGACCCCAACCCCAGTGACCACCTGACGGCAACTGCATGAGAGACCCTGGGGGGGGGGGGCACTCAGTTCATCCTCGTCTTTTCACCAGACGGTGAGAGGTGCTAACAGTACCTTGCTGTTTGAAGCCACTATGTTTTGGGTGATTTGTTACACGGTAAGAGGCAACTGACACAAGATGAGAAGGGAGGGCAAGAGAGGATGAGAGAGGACGAGAGAAGGGGAGTCTGACCTTGCCAGGAAGGGGAGAAACTGCAGGCACTTCTTAAGGAGGAAGGACTTTGGGGGGCTTCCCTGGTGGCGCAGTGGTTGCGAGTCCGCCTGCCGATGCAGGGGACGCGGGTTCGTGCCCCCGTCCGGGAGGATCCCACGTGCCGCGGAGCGGCTGGGCCCGTGAGCCATGGCCGCTGAGCCTGTGCGTCCGGAGCCTGTGCTCCGCAACGGGAGAGGCCACAGCAGTGAGAGGCCCGCGTACTACAGAAAAAAAAAAGGAAAAAAAAAAAAAAAAAAAAGGAGGAAGGACTTTGAAATCCTGGGAGGCAGTGTGTGTGACTAAGGATCCTGGCAGCCGCTCACAGACAGATGTGAAGAGATAGATAAAGAATCTAAAAATGAGAAAATGGAAGCATAGTTCAAAGCCTTCCATTGTATTATCGTGCGAATTAGAACTCGTTGCCTTATATGTACATTTCCCCAATTCTCCTCCGGTCAGTCTTGAAGCACCCCGCTTCCTCCTGCTTTTCCTTTATCCTTTTTGGAGGAGAGGCATGGTCTCCTCAGCCCCCCAGTGGGTCTCCCATTGCTGCCCACCTCGTTATAAGCTCTCACACCTAAACTCTTTATTGTCGCCTGAACTTCTCCTCGTGCCTCCTAGCTCAAAGCTACACCATCTTTCCTCCCTCTTCCCACGAGACCTCAGCTACTGGTCACTGGAGTTTGCTTGCAATGCCTCCTCTCCCCCCCAGATCTTCTGCCCACAATTAAAGTTACACGGTGCATTTGCTAATGTCTCACAGGGATACAAGAAATAAGTACGATGAGGTCACTGCCTACATGTGCATTTGAAGACCACCACCAGAAAACGGTAATGGTTCCAATGAGCTCAGCATTTCCCCTTTGAGCTCTGTGACCTGGGCTCCTTAAACATCAGACAGTTCAAGAAAAATGAGAGAGGGCTGAGGTGGGGGTCCAGCGCTCATACCCATTTTGTAGCCCCTGCCTCTGGCTTCTCAAAGATGGCGCCGTGGGTGGAATAGGTAGTAGCGAGGTTAGTAGCCAAGAATGCGGACCAAGTGTGAAGCCGACAACACAGTTCTGAAGTCCAGCTCCCCCTTACCTTACTCCGTTGATACCGGGCAAGATATCAGCCAAAGTTTCAGTTATCAGTTAAATGGGAATAACACCATCTCTGAGGATTAAGTGAGACAATCTGTACAAGACAGTCAATGACAGAGGAAGGGCTCAGCAAATGGTCGTGGGACGTATTGTTAGCGGCATTTGACAACCTAGCTCCTCTGAGCTGAGAATATGTCTTTGCTGAGTTATTCAAATTTACTCACGTCTCTCAATGAGCCTTTTACGGTGGAGGACTTGCATTCTCTGGAAAGGGAGGAGAGTGAAATCACTGTCCGAAGTGTCATCAGCCCTGGTGTCTGGCTACTGAACATAGTACTGTGTTCTCTGAAGCAACGATTCCTAGAATTTTTTATTTCAAGGACCACTGAAAACATTTTTTTTTTAATGGTAATGACCTTACACAAGGACATCTACTGTTTCTGTTTTCCTTTTGTAAGGACAATAAAACAAATAAGACAACAAACTACACCCTTTTTAACACTCTGATTTTATTTTCAAAGGTCCTTTTAACACCAAATCAAGTAGGGAGGATGTAATTCAAGGACATATACAATCCTTGAAATTGAATCAGTTTCGCTTTATAAAAACTCACTCTGTTCTCTCTCTTTGCCTCAGATGATACCAGCTGAAATTTCAGACCAGCACCAGACCTCTAGTCAACAGGTAGGAGCCACAGCCCAAAAGAATAAACGTTCCTAGGTCAAGATTGTAAGTGTAAATTATGTAGTATTCGACATGCAAAAGTATGTATATATATGTAATTTATGGAGATAATGAAACATAATAACGAAGCACAAATGGGACCAGCACCCAACGTAAAATCTGGAAGGTGAACAATATTCCTCCCCGGTGCCATCCCCCACTCCCACCCACAAGGGACCTCGGATCATGAATAACGTCTGGCAGTCCCTTGCCTTTCATTTATGTATTTATTTATTCTGGGCTTTCGAGACTTTCGTTCTCTGACCAAGGATTGAACCCACGCCCTCGGCAGTGAAAGCACGGAGTCCTAACCACTGGACCACCAGGGAATCCCCAGTCCCTTGCCTCTGAAAGAGTTTTACTACATACGTATGTATCACTGACGCATAGAGTGTTTAGTTTTTCTTTTTCTCTTAAAGTCTTTCCTTTCAGAGACATGATGGAAGTTTTAGAGGCACCCAGGGAAAATCTAGTCATGGCCGCAGCTAAGCTTGAAGGCTGCCCAAGCAGGGGGCCGTGCTGCCTATCAGCTGCTGGCGGAGTGCTGAGGTTCTGTGGGAATGGATGACTAGCAACTTTTTCTCCTTCTGCAGCCCTACCGCGTGCACATCTATTACAGACACGGGCATTTTCTTAATATGTGCTAGTGGGTATGTGGAGAAAGTAAAACCCCTGTGCATTGCCGGTAGGGATGTAAAATGGTGCAGCTGCTGCGGAAAACAGTTGAGTGATTTCTCAAAACATCAAACAGAATCACCACACGATCCAGCAAGCCCACTTTTGGGTGTGTATGGGTACCCAGAAGAATCAACAGCAGGGACTCAAACAGATATCTGTACACCCTGTTCGTAGCAGCTTTATCCACAAAAGCCAAAAGATAGGAAGAATCCAATATCTACAGTGGATGAATGGATAAACAAAACGTGGTCCATAAATACAATGGAATACGGTTCAGCCATAAAAGTAGAAATTCTGACGCGTGCTACAACATGGATAAACCTTGAGCACATTTTGTTAAGTGAAATAAGACAGTTACAAAGGGACAAATATTGTATGATTCTACTTGCATGAGGGACCCAGAGCAATCAAATTCATAGAGGCAGAAAGTAGAATGGTCATTTCCAGGGGCCGGGGGTATGACAAGTGAGTGTTGAATGGGTACTGAGTTGCAGGGAGGGAAGAAGAAAAAGTTCTGGAGAGGGTGGAGTGACTGTCACACAACAATGTGAAAGTACCTGTACCTAAAGTGGTAAATTCTATGTTATGCCTATTTGACCACTGTTAAAAAAAAAATTAAAAATGGACATTTTCTTGCACAATCACAATGTATGATCACACCTAAATGAAAATAATTCCTCATTGTCCTCCTATACCCAATCCATAATTAAATGACCTCAAATGCCTCAAAAATTGTCTTTCTACATTGGGTTTGTTGCAATCAGGAGCCCAACAGGGTCCATTCCTTATGCTTGAGTCTCTTCTAAACTAGCAAACTAGCGGGGGGGGGGGGTGAACTGGGAGATTGGGATTGACATGTGCACACTAATATGCATAAAACACATAACTATCGAGAACCTGCCGTATTAGCACAGGGAGCTCCACTTTGCCGTACAGCAGAAACTAACACAACATTGGAAAACAACTATACCCCCCCGAAAGAAGACTTGCTTACCCAAAAGATAAAATAAATAAATAAATAAAAATAAACCAGCAAACCAGGAATAGAAAAAAAAATCCATTAACCTGATGAGGAGTCAACATAAAAACGTACACTAACAACAGTCCTAATGGTGATACGTTTGAACCACTTCCTTTAAAACAATGAAGAAGGTGAAGATGCTCATTTCAGTCTTGCGTTGGAATCCAGCTCAGTGCTGCTAAGGTTAAACAATTGGAAAGGACGAGGCACATTACAAACTGTGGACCTAATAAGAAGTTCAGCAAACTGCTTCCCTGTCTCAGTGAGTTGTAACTGCTGTAACAAAAACACTACAGACCGGGTGGCTTAAACAGCAAACATTTATTCCTCACAGTTCTGGAGGCTGGAAGCAAGAGATGAGAGCGCCAACAGGACTGGGTCCTTGCTGAGGGCCCTCTTCCCAGTTAGGTCCTCACAGAGCCTCCCTTGGTGCATGCTCGCAGAGGGAGAGGGCGTGTGGGAGCTGGAGTCTCTTATTCTTATAAGGACGCTAATCCCATATTGGGGCCCCAACCTCATGACCTCACCTAGACCTATTTATCATCCAAAGACCCCACCTCCTAATACTGTCTCACTGGGGATTAGAGTTTCAACAGTATGAATTTCAGGGACACAAACACACAGTCCATGACGTTGACCTGAAGGTGTCACGTCATGTGTTCCACTACCTTTCCAATTTATGGTATGAAATTTTTGCATTTGTTTTCATCAGTGACCCTGGTGATGGTCTCATATCATCATGTTGTTTGGTTTCAAGTTACACGTGCTCTTGGCATAAGTTGGGAAATGTTCCCTTTCTTTACAAGAAATGATCTCTTCCTGGAAAGTTTGGCAAACTTATCAGTAACATCTGATCCTGGAATTTCCTTTGGGGAATATTTTTAATTACTCATTCATGTTCCTTTAAACATATAGAAATATTCAAGCTATCTTTTTTTTTAAGTCAGTGTGTATCTTCTAAAATTTGTTAATTTGGGTTTAATTCTTTAAATTTATTGCCATAAAGTTTTTCAGAGTATTCTCTTATTATTTAATCTCTGCTCTATTATGTTTTTCTCATTCTAATATTGTTTATTCGTGGATTTCCTTTCTGACTCATCTTACTGAAGGTCACTTTTTCTTTCTCACTACTGCTTAATTTGATCATGATAGAGATATTTTAATATAGGTATTTTCTGAACATCATTCCACAAAATCTGAATTCTATCAATTAAAGTTGTCTAGAGAAAAATAAAGACACCACCTACTTCAACTGCAAATATAAAAGAAGAAAGAGGGAGGGAGAAGTATGGAACACTCGCAGGATAAATTGGGAGATTGGGATTGACATATATACACTACTATGTATAAAATAGATAACTAAAAAAAAAAGAAGAATGGAACACTCTCTCAATACATTTAAGAGTAGTCCATATTCATTACTTTCTCACTAACTGGACTCATTCGGTGGTTAATTCAGTATAGCTCAGTTCCGGGAATTACAGTTGACCCTTGAATAACTCAGGGGTTAATCCGAGTGTGACTTAGAGCTGGCCTTCCACGTCCTCAGTTCCTCCAAATCCATGGATTCAACCAACCTCGCACTGTGTAGTACGAAGTATTCACTATTGAAAAATATCCCCGTATAAGTGGACCCACGCAGTTCAAACCCCCGTTGTTCAAGGGTACATTCATTTGACAATAAATTCTACATTTTCCAAATGCTTAATGCTTCCACTTATAGACCAAACTTGAAAAAGCTGAGACCCTTTTTTAAAAAAATTACCATTCCATTGATAACTATAAACTTTTTTTTTTTCATGCTATGGCACAAGCTGATTTCATTTTAGGCAACATAGAAAGTTCTGGCTAGTTTTCCAAGGGTTGTAACAATGGTGGCCTTTTGACTCCTCTGTTGCAAGCCTGCAACCTTAGATAGTGACAGAGACACTGCGTTCAACTCTCCTACTCACTTTTTAAACCGCAGTGCCACGACCCTTCCCTCCAGGGTTCACCAAATATTCCTAAATATTTGTATTCATGTTCTATGAGAATCACAAATATCAAGAAGCTATTTTCCTGGCTACCATGCTCTAAATGACTTTTTTAATCTAAACTTTACTTTCTATTTTAAATAATTATAGATCTATAAGTGGTTGCAAAAATAGGACAGATTTTTTTTTTTAAAGCAGAGAGGTCCCACATAACATCTTGTATAACTAAGAACAATAACAAAACCAAGAAACTGACACTGGCATTAATACCTTAGCAAGACTACAGACCCTCTTTCTGATTTTACCAGCTTTATTATTATTATTTTTTAACTGGGGTATACTTGTTTTACAATGTTGTGTTAGTTTCTACTGCACAGCGAAGTAGAGTTCCCTGTCCTATACAGGTTCTTATTAGTTATCTATTTTGCACATATTAGTGTATATATGTCAATCCCAATCTCCCAATTCATCCACCTGCCCCGCTCTACCCCCTTGGTGTCCATATGTTTTTTTCTCTACATCTGTGATTTCACCAGCTTTTACGTGCACTTTTTTGGGGGTATGTATGTACGTCATAACTCTATGACATTTTGTCACATGTATAGATTCCTATGACCACCACCACAGTCCGGATCCAGAACAGTTCAGTCACCATAAAGGAATTCCCAAGGCTGCCCTTTGATTCCCAATGACTCCCCCCCCCCCCAACCCGGTACGCGGGCCTCTGACTGCTGTGGTCTCTCCCGTTGCAGAGCACAGGCTCTGGACGCGCAGGCTCAGCGGCCACGGCTCACGGGGCCCAGACGCTCCGCGGCACGTGGGATCTTCCCGGACTGGGGCACGAACCCGTGTCCCCTCCATCGGCAGGCGGATTCTCAACCACTGCGCCGCCAGGGAAGCCCCCCAATGACTTTTAAGACCAGACTCAGTGCATATATCATAAAGAGATTTAGGACCAAAAATTAGTGCCTACATACCATCACTAGTAGTAAGGGTTAAGCAAGTCATTTTTTTCTTTTGAAAACCTCACTTTAGAACCTTTCTCCCTACCCCAACAGATGTTAACATCACTTTAGGCTGGGAAGAAGTTCAATAGCTTCAACCATGCATGTCTTACAGTGGAAACAAGGCACAGGCCTCAGCTAACACGAGGGCGTGCACTCGGGCTCCGGATAAACATATGTCACCAGGAAGGACTTAAGCTGAACAGGGGCAGCCTTGACAGAGTCCCATGGAGAGCAAATAACCACCATTTTGCCTCCTTCTAGGGACTTCTATAAAGAAGCAATCCGATTACATTTAGTTGTTTTTTTTTTTTTTCGGTATGCGGGCCTCTCACTGTTGTGGCCTCTCCCGTTGCGGAGCACAGGCTCCGGACGCGCAGGCCTAGCGGCCATGGCTCACGGGCTTAGTTGCTCCGCAGCATGTGGGATCTTCCCGGACCAGGGCACGAACCCGTGTCCCCTGCATCGGCAGGCGGATTCTCAACCACTGCGCCACCAGGGAAGCCCTCCGATTACATTTAGTAAACATCAGCATACATAACATGCATTTTTCCACAAATAAATTGAACACCTTCAGTCAAAACAGAGAAATGGGACAGCCCAAAGAGAAAACTCAACTCTCCCACACCTCTGGTTTCAGCAGCACAGCAATATCGGGCAGGCAGAAGGCCCTCACTGTGGCTGAGAGGAGAAATTTAAGTCTGTGTTCATTACACCAGACTCATCATCATTTCTTTCTGGATGATCTGGTTTCCCCGGGCTGCTTTTATGTCCTTCGTGCTTGCTGTGCTGCAGCTTCACCACAACGCCCTGAGCTGTGCGTTTCCTTCTCTTTGTTGTACTGGGACGACGCCGGACTTCATGTGTCTACGGCGGCCTGTCTCCCATCGGTTCTGAGAAAGTCTTAGCCACTAGTTCATCGACAGTGGTCTCTCCTGGCTTAACTTCAGTTTCCTCTGAAAGTCAGATGGTTATTATATTAGACCTTCTCATTCTAACTGCTGCCTCTCTTAAATGCACATGTACATCCCTTACCTCCTCCTATGTGCGCTGAACCATCTCTCTAGACCCATCTGCAAGTTCACCAATTCTCCCTTTGGTATTTAATGTACGGTTTAAGGCATCTATTCGTTTGTCATTTAATGATTTAAATTTTTTTTCCAATAGCTTTCTTCGTCGCCATGGTTGCTCTGTGGTCTACTTGCTCATCTTCCATTGTTCTGCATCTCTCTTTATGTATTTATTATACTATTTATTTTGTGTATTTCCTACATAGCTGTCTTCCCTTTTCTAACTTGGTGCCTCTTTTCTAAGATGTGAAATCCTTGGGGAACTTAATCCGCACTGCCCTCCCACACCTCTGATGACTTTCCTTTTGCTGGTTTTACCTCCTTGGGTGTTTGGAAATTTTTCGGTAATTTTTGATGGAAATGCATCCCAAATGTTTAAACTGGTGTTGCTTTTCTTTAAGAGAAAAAAAAAAAAAAAAGTACATTTGCTTCTGACAGGACTACAAAGCTGGAATCGGTGATCTCTTCTGGAAGCTTGGAGGGCCCTGGCTTCACGGGGGACCCTCCAGGACCACTCTCCCACCTTGGCCTGGGCCCTGAGCTGCTCTCGTGATGAGTGGTGCTGGTATTTGCTCTCGCAGACACCCGGCTCTCATGTTTGTTTGCTCACAGTAACAACCTCAAGGGAGCTCTCCAAGATGCCTCGGAGTCCCTGACATTCTGATGGAGACATACTTGCCGCTGTTTATCCTGGACCTAGTCATCTTTTAGCAGGAGGGCCTGATGGATTATCTAGCTTGCAACACTTCCAGAATTTGGGGCCTTTATCTTCTGTGTTTGGAAAATAACATTTGGGACACATTCCTCTCCACTCCGAACGATGTTATAAAACCCGCCTAATGTTTGAAGACTCTACCAGCACCGCCATAGACATCGTGTCATCTGTTTCTCCGAACAGTCCAGCAGGCAGGCAGAGCAAACAAGATCACCACGGTATCAAGAGGCCTCTGAGGCCAAGGGCAGTGAAGGGGTTTCCCTAAGCTGCTCATTTTTATGATTTCTGCTAGGATTTTACGCTGATGCCTCCCTCCTGGCATCTCCAGCCTCTGCTCCCCCTTAAGGAATGTGCTTGTCTTAACTGCTGGGTGCGCGTCAGCATCCAGATGCCCCTGGTCCCCTGGAAGCCCCAACACACACAAGAGGAAACTCATCCAGCCCCCAACCGAGCTGCCCTGTAGCTTCACCTCTGTCCACCAGGCCAGGCCCAGCTGGCCGATCAGTCCCCGGCCTGTGTGGATTTCACCTTCTAGAAACGTGCTGTAGCCACGAGCAGCTATTCACGTGTAAAGTGGTTAAAGTGAAACGTGCAGTTCCTCTGTCACACCAGCCACGTTGAACGTGCTCAGTGGGGGGCTTCCCTGGTGGCGCAGTGGTTAAGAAACCACCTGCCCATGCAGGGGACATGGGTTCGAGAAGATCCCACATGCCGCGGAGCAGCTAAACCCATGCGCCACAACTACTGAGCTGCGTTCTAGAGCCCGCGAGCCACAACTACTGAGCCCACGAGCCATAACTACTGAAGCCTGAGCGCCTAGAGCCCGTGCTCCGCAACAAGAGAAGCCACTGCAATGAGAAGCCCGCGCACCGCAACGAAGAGTAGCCCCCGCTCGCCGCGACTAGAGAAAGCCCCGCGCGCAGCAACCGAGATCCAACGCAGCCATAAATAAGTCAATAAATTGATAAAAATAAATAAATAATTTAAGAAGTATCCAGTGGCCACATGCAGCTGGTGAACGCCGCATCAGAAAGCAGGTCAGGGAACACGCCAGTCCTCACAGCAAGTTCTCCTGGACGGCACTGCCTTAAAGGTCCCTCTGACCCAGCCGTTCTCCTCCCTCCACGCCCACTGCCCCTGCACAGCCTGTCCTGCTGGCCTCACTTCTGCCCCCTGTCCATCTATACCCGCGCCGCAGCTCACACCACAGTCACGCTGCGGACCTACCTTGTGGCGGGCCCGCCCAGAGCCTTCAATCCCGACCCCCCCCCCCCCCCACCATCGCCTTCCCGTCCCACCCCTCACCTTCCCCTGCCTCAGCTCTTCTCTTAGGAGGAATTCAACTGCTCTGCTTTTCCGACCACACTCCCCAGAACCTCATGCCTTTGCCTCACTTATCCAATCGCATTGCCCTTTCAAAGATCTTTCAGATGAATGATAAACACGACGTGGCGTGTATGTATACACACACACACACACGCACGTGCGCACACAATGGAATATCACTCAGCCATAAAAATGAATGAAAACTGGCCATTTGCCACAGTATGGATGGACCTGGAGGGCATTATGTTTAGTGAAATAAGTCAGACGAAGAAACACAAATACTCCATGTTTTCACTTATATGTGGAATCTGAAAAATAAGATGAATGACGACAACAAAACAGAAACAGACTCACTGATACAGAGAACTAATGGTTATCGGTGGGGAGAGGGGTGGTGGGAAGGGCAAGGCGGGGGTAGGGGATTAAGAAGTACAAACGACTACGCAATAAAATAAGCTACAAGGATATACTGTACAGCACAGGGAATAGAGCCAATATTTTATAATAACTTTAAGTGGAGTATAATCTACAAAAATCTTGAATCACTATACTGCATACCTGCAACTAATATGAAATTGTAAATCAACAATACTTGAATTAATAAAAAAAAAAGATCCGGGCTTCCCTGGTGGCGCAGTGGTTGGGGGTCCGCCTGCCGATGCAGCAGGGGACGCGGGTTCGCGCCCCGGTCCGGGAGGATCCCACGTGCCGCGGAGCGGCTGGGCCCGTGAGCCGTGGCCGCTGCGCCTGCGCGTCCGGAGCCTGCGCTCCGCAGCGGGAGAGGCCACAGCAGTGAGAGGCCCGCGTACCGCAAAAATAAATAAATAAATAAATAAACAAAAAGATCCTTCCCTCCCTCACCTCCAGGATGAAGACTTTCCAGGGCCCCAAGTTTGAAAATGCTTTGGTGCTCCTATGCAATGCTAAATAAAGACAATTTATTACAGCCAAAAAATAAGGGGAGGTAAATCAAAGTTGTTATTTCCTCTGTAATTACTAATGCTTTGGTGAAATATATCAAAGTGAAACTCTTTTTTAAAAATGTGTTTCCACTCAGTTTTAAGCGTTTCTCTTTTGCTAGAACTAAAACCATTATTTGCAATACTTCATGGGCAATCGGCACTATTTTAAATCTTCAAGGCTGAATTCCGGGAAGCCTTCCTTAACTGCCTTCCTTCTCCACCCTCCCCCCAGCCCCACTGGTTTGGGGACCCTCACTCTAAGTTCCCATAACATCCCATTGACATTGGACCCCGACCTTATACTAAGATGGCCAGCTGTTCATGTGGCTGCCACCCTCCCCTGCTGGACCATAAGCCTCTCAAAAGCAGGGTCCATGACAGGTTCGCCTTCATACCCCCAGGAGGGCTCGAAGAATGAATGCAGAAGCCAGGACTGAGGCCTGCCCCGTGCCCAGGAAGTGTCCCCAGCAGGCAAAGGGGGCCAGAACAAACTCAGGCTTTGCACTCTAGCCCCTGCGATCTTTCCTCAATTCCCCGGGGCATCCTCCAGAACACAGCGAAACCGGGGTACCGACTGGACACATCTGTCCAGCTTTGTTTTTTGAAGCTGCAACGCTCTGGGGCCAGAACAGCAATTTTCATATTGCTTGGCACTCAGCGTTCAGGCTGCAAACTCCAAGCATTTTAAATGTGAAAGAGCAGAGGAAAGAAATTAATCAGCTCAAAATACTTCAATAATACTCAAGCCATATCACAAGGTCACCATGCACAAGACAGAATGGGTTTTTAATCTCATCCTGAATTCAGAGAAACAGACCTCTGACATTCTCCTTCCCCTTCATTCTTTGTTTTTTTAATTGAAGTGAAATTTACATGATAAAACGAACAATTTTAAGGGGAACAATTCAGGGGCGTTTAGTACATTCCCGGTGTTGTGCACAACTACCCCTATCTGGTTCCAAACTATTTTCATCACCCTGAAAGAAAACCCATGCCCATGAAGCAGTAAGCTCCTCATCCCCCCCTCCTCCATGTCCTGGCAACCAGCAATCTTTGCCCTACCTCTATGGATTTGCATATTATAGATGTTTCATATGAATGCAGTCATACAGTCCTTTGTGACTTGCTTCTTTCACTTAGCATAATGTTTTCAAGGTTCATCAGTAGTGTTAGCATGTATCGGTACTTCACTCTTTTTGTGGCTGTATAATATTCCATTGTATGCACACACCACATTGTGTTTACCTGTTCATCCATCAGTGGACAGTTGGACCATTTCCACCTTTTGGCTGCTATGAATAGTGCTTGTAAGAAGGTGCATGCACATGTCTTTGCTTGCCTGTTTTCTATCATAATACCTCTTTCATTCTCGTTTGTTCTTCCTCTTTTTTTAAAAATAAAATTTATCTTATTTTTGGCAGCGTCGGCTCTTCGTTGCTGCGCGCGGGCTTTCTCTAGTGAGCGGGGGCTACTCTTCGTTGTGGTGCATGGCCTTCTCACTGCAGTGGCTTCTCTTGTTGCGGAGCACTGGTTCTAGGCGTGCGGGCTCAGTCGTTGTGGCTTGCGGGCTCAGTCGTTGTGGCTTGCGGGCTCCAGTAGTTGTGGCGCACGGGCTTAGTCGCTCCGCGGCATGTGGGACCTTCCCAGACCGGGGCTCGAACCCGTGTCCCATGCACTGGCAGGCGGATTCTTCAGCGCTGCACCGCCGCGGGGGAAGCCCTCTTTTGTTCTTCCTCTGCGTCTCTCCTTCTCAGACACAGTTTCCCCAGAGTTCATGCTGGAGCCACTAACAACGCTCTATTGGAATTTAAACACAGCCTGTCCCCCAAAGTAGGGCGATTATAGCTAAAGCCTCACCTCAGGACCAAGCTGGGCAGGACCTGTGAGCGGAGAGAGGCTGGAGAGTCACTGAGTGCTGAGTGAACACGCCCAGCACCGTCTCTGGCGCATAGCAGGTCCACAATAAATGTTTGTTGACTCTGATTACAAAGGAGGTTAATTCAGAGGAGTTACAGGAGGGACCGTGAGAAGGAAAAATAGATGTACAGACCAAGCAAGAGTCAAGAGAAGAAAAGGGCACCTCAGAGAGCAGCAAAGTGGGAAGGGTAACAAGAGACTGAAAATCAAGCTCTGATGAGAGAGGAACCTTCTCACCAGAAGACATCCTGGGCAAAGATGAAAAGGGAGGGACCCTTATCAAATGGCTATCATTTCCTTTTTTGAAAGTCTGAAGTCTAACATGCAGGAAAGAACACCGGACCAAGAGGTGAGGCTTCTTTCTAGCCCGTCAGCTGACTGAACCGTTTTCAGTCTCTTGCCACATCTACAGGGTGGCCTTAAATCTGCAAACAAAGATAATACTACTTTATCAGATACTAGAAGGGAATATCAATAACCCACTCAGCAGGGGGTACTGGGCCTGTGTTTACCGATTTGGTGACCACCCTCCACAGCTGAAGTAACTTCCATCCACGAGGCAAAGAGAATTCCGACCCCATATGCACCGACATATGCTCAGGCAACGCCCGGCAGGGCTGTAAAGTACTGGATGATGCATCCTTTGTACTAAGATCACGGGCATCAGGGGTCTTCTTCACGTCCACCCTTTGCCCGGCCCATAAATCCCACCTCTTCCATCTCCTTTTGCAGAGACCAGGCAAGAGCATGAAAAATCCACCACATGGAAAATCAGTCCTTACATAGCTGAGAAGTGAACTATGCGGGACTGCTTTCTCTCGCTGGGTGGCAGCTTAAGTAAACACTAAATCCTGCCTTTTTCCACAGTGGACTTCTGACCATGACAATGGAGCTATTTGGTTTTGATGAAATGTTCACGTTTTAAAAGTTAAGAGTAACTGACAGCCCAGCTTCTTGCCCTGGTTCCCAGGGTGACCGGCGTTTCAGATTCCTGGTCTGTTACACCGCATCAGATGACCCGTTATTACCCGAGGCCCAGTGTCCGCCGACATGCCAAGCACAGGACGTGGGGAGAGGCCTTTCTCAAGCTCCCGTCCAAGCCCCGGGTGGCCTGACAGCGGGTGGGTGGGTGGGGGCGCAGCACACACCCTCCCTCTTAACCCCAGCCACGCCCAGACCCGAGGGCCTCGCAGAAAGAAAACTCAGCCTGGTACAGAGGGTGAGACCCGCCCCCAGAGTGCATGCACGGGGGCAGGGCGTCTTGTTTTGTCACCTTCTGTGTCTGAGGGCCTGGACCAGCACCGGCGCAGAGCAGGGGGCCAGTGTGTATTCGCTGAGTCAGGGAACCACCCACGTGGAGGCAATGGGGTCACACCTTCCAGAGCACCGGCCTGGCCGCAGTGACGGACAGACGCTTGAACATCTCCGGGTCAAGCTGAGCCCTCGGTTCTAAACTCAGATGTGATCATGGCTGCCGTGTTCTAAACAAGAGAATGGAGGAGTCCCCCCATGGGGGTGGGGGGTCCCCGCAGCACAGCACAGCCATCTGAGTGCAAAACACAGAAGAGGGCTGTTCGCTCCCTTCCAGAGACAAAACTTGGATCGCCATATCCTTGCAAAAACACAACAAAACGCTTCTCTCAGGGCTGCTCTCGGAGAATCGCTTTCCCTTTCTGGGGCACCAAGCTTTCCTGCCCGCCTGTGTGTTTAGCCCTAATTGACTCCAAGTGTTTATCGGCAACACTTCCTACATTAAAATAACCACAGGTACACCAAGGTAAAGCATTTGAATGTATGATTCGGAAGAAAAAAAAAAAAAAAAAACACAACAGAAAACACCTATAAGAGGCTCCAAAGAGTGGAAAACACAGGGCCTCACTGCTCCCATCTTCCTGTTTCTAAAAAACATGATCACGCAACTTCTGAGTTAACTGGCTAATACTGACCCGAACACCGTAATTTCTCAAGCAATCGCATTTATTTATAAGAGTAAAATGGACTCCAACCTACCAAAGTGCTTTTGGGTCCTCAGAGATGATGATGATCACAGATAATATAAAGTCAGAGAGACAGATATGAGCTGGGAAGTACTCAAGTGTGTGCCAGACTGGCAGTCTGCACTTGTTTGTTTTTTTCGTTTGGTTCTGATTTCCTAACTAACAAGTGGTACAAGGAAAACATCTTCGGGTTGAGCTAGAAGCTCAGGTCCTTGTCTCCTCTTCCTGGAGCCCCCGTGAAGCCGTCATTTTGGAGGCACTGCTCTGGGATAATTTCTGTGTCTAACACAGCCTTGTCAATTCACCGCAAGGCTGAGTTTAGGAAAAACCAGGCTGGAGAAGATTCTTATCCTAGCATCTATCTGTGGGAAGGCCGGGGACGCAGAGGAACAATGCAGTGACAGCCAAATGTTTCGCAGTAACTCTCCCTCCCTGTCCTAATTCAAAACATTATACTTCATTATTGCTGTAGCACCAGAGTACATTCTTTGCTCCAGTGATTCACTTCATTTTCCTGAGAACACAACGGAGAGAGGCTCCCAGTGTAGAGTTACTGATCGGCCTCCAGATTACGTCCAAGCTAAACGGCTCACTTAACATTTTGTTTTCCCCGAAGCACAGCGGGTCCACAGGGTGGGGGAAGTCCACAGGGCGGCCAGCTCCCTCGGCCAAGTCACAGGATCTGGGTTCTTTCGGGATCTCAAATCACAGGCTGAGGAGCGCAGCAAGCAGGCTTGGGGGAAGTTGGGCTCCAGAAAGAAGTGAGGTGGCCTGTAGAGAGCTAATGGTAAACCCATGAGGGCACCTGCCTTAGGAGTATGCACAAGGCGCTGTGATTGATTTGGACCAAGTCCGGCCTCACTCAGGCACTGAAATGATCAAAAGTCGTGGTTCAGGGGCTTCCCTGGTGGCGCAGCGGTTGGGAGTCCGCCTGCCGATGCCGGGGACGCGGGTTCGTGCCCCGGTCCGGGAGGATCCCACGTGCCGCGGAGCGGCTGGGCCCGTGAGCCATGGCCGCTGAGCCTGCGCGTCCGGAGCCTGTGCCCCGCGACGGGAGAGGCCACAGCAGTGAGAGGCCCGCGTACCGCCAAAAAAAAAAGTCGTGGTCCAAAGGACAATAAAAGACGGGAGAGGAAATGAACAGAAGAGAGGCTGCCCGGAGACCCCAAGGGGCACCCCACATAAGTCAGGCAGCACGGCGTTAACGAGGAATCCACCACGCAACCGTGGAGGGACCAGTCTGCTTCCCATCCAATGGGTGGTTTCGCCCTGGACCCCGCTGTACTCTCAACACACGGGGCTGGGGCCCGTGCACAGTGGGTACCACCAGGTGCCGTAGCTCGGTTCCCCCACATCGGTCTTCCCCTTGCTGTTTCTCTTCCTGTCTGGCGTTGGCAAAAATCAGACAAACCGAGTCCGAAGGAGAGTAAGAATTACTGAGCAAAAGTCACGAGTAATTCTTCCAACTACCTTTGATCATCAGTGCCTTCCCCACAAAACCTGTCACCGAAGCCATGAGTGATCAGTGCAACTCATGGGCTGGATTTTAGCCTTTCTCTTTGTAGAGAGCCCATCACAAAACAAACCACGAATGAAAGAACTAGTTCTCAGGCAATTTAAACCCGTGCTGACAACGGCATTGCCAGAGCCCCTCCAGGTGCGGGACCATCCCGGCCCTCTGAACTCGGCTGCATCCCGACGATGAGAAAGCCACCTGGGAGATAAACACACCAAGGCCTTGGCCACACGGGAGAGTGAGAGGAACGAGAGAGAGTGACACCTAGGACAGGAAGGGCTGACTTGGCTGGAAGTGATCTGTCAAGTAAGAGAAAAGGAAGCTGTTGCTTTATGGCCCTTTCGAACCAAGAAGGAAGTCCACCCGACTGGGCTTGGAAACAGAGGTAGTCAGTCAGCCCCAATCCTGAGTGCTCTGGAAGGATCCACAGCCACTGTGACGTGGTCTCAACTCAGATACTGGAGTCCACACCATCTCTGAGGTCCCCCTTCATCCTGCTCCTGGCTGGAAAGCCTTATGAGTGGAACCAGGCAGGGCCAAACAGGGAAACATGGACCATAACTGTGGCTGCGAAGCTACAGAAGAGTTCGGAACGACATTTCTCTTTTGTGGCCCTGCCTCCCACAAAATGTCGTTAGGGAAGAAAGAGAAGATAGGAACGTTCTCTAGGACAGGCTGCCACTGGACTATGGCAGATGGAGTTTCTGATGTCCACGCAGTTGGAAAAAGCAATGCACACTTCAAATGACAACTTGGGAAGACACTTTGTCTCTTCAAACCATTAACGTTCTAAAAGCTACCAGATATGGCCAGATTTTATCCTGACCTGACAGTGTCAGCAAATCCAGCAAAAGAAGACCCTAGAAAGGGAGCATGGGTTGAAGGTTTGCACATGTTCAATGGTGCAACAAGGGTGTGGATCCTGAGACCAAACGCCTGGGATTTGGCCCAGAGATGCTCCTGCATGTTTCTGGCTTCATCAGCAGGGAGCCAATGGTGTCTTCTGGCAAAGTGCCTCCACCTCCCACTTTTCCCATCTCAGTTTCCTCATCAGCAAAGCAATGGAAACGCCAACACTAGTGCCACCTGAAAGTGAGGTGTGACTGATCTCACCAGTACCCAAAAGAGAATGGAAATATACATGTTCCTGAAAAAGCCAACACTCGATCTTCACCGAAAAAATAAATCACTAAATTCAACTAAATATTTACCGAACACCTATCATCTACAAGGCATGCTAATAAGCCTTTGGGATTATCATAGAGTTCACATTTGCACAAGAATAATTTTAAAGGTCATTAGTGGGCTTCTAAGGATATTACCAACACTAAGTGACATGTTTAATTGGATATTCCGTTAAAGCTCCCTCGTCCCCCTCCATGTCCTTGAAATAAATTCAAAGCTTACACAACAATAACATACTAACCCCTCCCCTCCATTGTGTTCAAGTCAGAAAGGATCAATAAACGTCTATGGTCAAAGTGGGTTTGATAGAGGGAGAAAGGGGGTCTTATAGCAGCCATATCACTTCTTAGAAGACTCACAATGGCCATGGGGAGAAGAGCCCAGCCAGAGGAAGACCACTGCTAGTCACTGACCCTTGCTCAGAATGTTCTGGAAAGAATGCCAGGAGGGGCGTGTCACGCAGGAAGTCTGGACCTGCCGTCAGTCAACAACGACATCATATTACATCCCTTCCTGACTTCTTCCTCTGAGCTTAGAGGCCTCCTTGACCCCCTCTTTCTCCCACAGCCCCCTCCCCCATTCCAGCCAATCCTGCCCGCTCCATCTGCAAAATCGACCCGAATCTAGCCGCTCCCCAGCCCCACAGCTGCCATCTGTTATCTAAAGCACTGCCGTAGGCCCCCACCATGTGTTTCTGGTTCTACTTTGCCCCTACGGCCTACTCTCCCCACAGTGGCCACAATGACGCTTTTAAATCATAATTCAGATGATGTCATCCCCAGTATATAACGCCCTAATGCCCTCTCTCTAGGAGCTAGAATACAATTCAAAATCCTTAGGGTGGTACACAAAGCCCACCCTGATTCAGGCTCTGGCTTGCTCTCTGACCTCACTTCATACCCTTGAAGACGTTTTTCAATAGGGCAATTCCGTGAACACGCCAAGCACACACCTGCCACAGGATCTTTGCACTTGCCGCTTCCTCAGCAGTAAGATGCCCTTACTCCCGAGAGCCCTATAGCTCACCCTCTCACTTCCCATGTCTGCAGGCTCAAATGCCATCTTCTTGGAGAGGCCTTTCCTGACCACCTAGCTGCACATCTGGTTACTCCCCATCCCTGCTGGTTAGGTCTCCACAGTATCTGTCACCACTGGGCATTATACTGAATTTATTAACTTACTGTCTGTCGTCTTCTCTAGAAATGCATGCTCCATGAGCGCCAGAAGTCTGTTATGCATTTTTATATCCCATGTGCCTAGAACTGGGCATGGCATGTGGCTGACAGCCAATGATCCTTTTGAATGAATGAGTAACCTCGATATTATTTTCTTCATTGGCAAAAGGGAGGTAATAGTAACTCATCTGCTTCGCAGAACTGTTCCAATACCTAAATGAGATAATACGTGTGGAAGCATTTTGCAAAGGATAAAGTGCGAAATTCTCTAAGTGAAAGGAATTATTTCTATTTACCCACTGGCCTGGGGACAAAGCAGAGCCAGTAACTCAATCAGCATCACCTACAAGTGAGCTGTGCAGATATTCAGGAAAACATGAGTTTGGGACGTGCAGTGGTGGTGACTGCAATCCCTCAACTGAAAAACCTGTTCCATGCGAAGGAAAAAAAAGAGAGAGAGAGAAACAATCAGGGAGAATGTAAGATAGAAAACCATAGGGTACCGAGTGTTACAGAAAATGTGGAGCAGGCTTGCTGTAATATTTGAATTCCATATTCACAAACTGTAAAATGAATCAATACCAGAAAAAAGGAGGAGGTACATTCACTGGGACAAACACAGCACGGATCCCGCTGCAGCGCCAGGGGGGCCGCCGTGGTTTCCACGCTAAATGGCCTGGAGGAACCAGTTGCTATGGCTTAAGACCCCAGCACATCAAAAGCCTGAAGGCGGCGGCCCTGACTACCTCTGTCATTCGGGCTTTGGAAAGTCACACCACTCCTTGGCTAGTTTGTACCATGTTGCCCGCTGCTCCCGGAGAAGTGGTAACACTTAGGAGGGAGCTTCTAACAGAGGGTGAGAAAAAGGAGTACCTGGGGGTTGACAGCGCACTAAGAAGAGGGAGGGGTGGGCCTGAAGGGTGGCGGGAGGCCGTTTCCACACCCACCCCGGGGACAAAAATAAAACCCACAGAAATAGGCTGTGATCTGGTTCGAGACAGGCTCAGGAACAGGGCTCCAGGGGGCAGGAGGCGACTCGTTCACACCAAGCATACCCTGCACAGGGAAGGCAGAGAAAGGAAAGTACCTCCCCCCTCAAAGGCCAGGGTCCACGGTCAGGACACCACGCAGTCAGTCCCTGGCCGCACAGGGAGGACACAGCAGGCAGGGTTGAAATCATAACCTTAAGGCCTGTGTCGGTGAAAGCTCATTCGCGGCAGCTCTTCCTCCTCAGATTCCACACGGCCAAAGTCCCTCTTAGCTCCCTTTATAACGTCCTGAGTGCTGAATATTCTTAGAAAGTAGGGAATGTCTTTCTGAAATAAACATATATTAAATACTGGCTGTGTGCTAGACAGCTTGCTAAGTGATGGACACGCATTGTCCTACCTAAGCTGCATGACGCCTGAGTACGGCCGTCACTGTGACTCCGCCACCGCCCATTTGGGAAGACAGACTCTCCAAGCGGCAAGGAACCTGCTTGAGGTCACGTGAGCGACACGGGCAGCCCTGGGACCTGGCTCGAAAACTCATGCCATATCCTTACCCTGCAGCTACAGGTCCTACAAGAGAGATTCTGGGAGCACAGGTGGCCTAAGAGCTGCCCCAAGGCTTGGAAGTCTGGACGGGCACACGTGAGAAGCCTAGACACAACCCCTGAGTCCCCCGCTCAGACTAGGTGAAGCCAGCCCTCAGGTGGGGACGGCAAACTCAGAGCCCGAGGCCCCAAAGCTCTAAATCTTGGCTCCAACAGCCAGACCCTGAGGGATGAGCAAAGCAGAGCCTCCAAGATGCCTGGGGGTCCCGTTCAGCTCCAGAAGGTCGAGGTTTCGCTGCAATCAAGGGCCACCTGGAGGAACAGCCCACGACAGGCAGGAGGACGTTCACGGGGAGGAAGGGGCCTGAGGAAAGTACCAGATGAAGCAGGAGGAGTTTCAGGTCTAGAGAAAGGGCTTCGCCCTTCCCCTGGGCCAAGCCCACCTGCCTCGGGGGATGAGCTGAGGGCCCTTCACCCGCCCCCGCTTCAGGAGCGCTGGTACTGAAGGCGGGGACAGTGCCTGGGCCACAAAGCACCCAGAGCTAGAAAAGCTCCTGGACACAGCTCGTTCGGGTGGGGAGAGGGGAAGGGGCCACACGAGGCAAAAAGAGCAGAAGTGAGCAGGCATCAGCAAGTGCCGAGACCCAACGGGAACGCTTTTCTGAGGGCATCTGAGCTCCCAACCCCTCACACACCCGCCAGGGTTTGAATTTATTGTCTAGAGGTAAGAGCTTTAATCCTGCATAGAGAACAATACAACGCCCAAAGGGATCCTAATAACGAAAAAGAAACTGCACTGCGTATGTGAAAGTTGCTAAGAGTGTAGATCTTAAAAGTTCTCATCACAAGGAAAAAAAGGACTTGTAACTACGTGTGCGGATGAATGTTAACCAGACTTACTGTGACGATCACTTCGCGGTATATACAAATACTGAATCATTATGTTGTACACCTGGAACTAACGTAACATTATATATCAATTGTATCTCAATTTTTTTTTTTTTTTTTTTTGCTGTACGCGGGCCTCTCACTGTTGTGGCCTCTCCCGTTGCGGAAGCACAGGCTCCGGACGCGCAGGCGCAGCGGCCACGGCTCACGGGCCCAGCCGCTCCGCGGCACGTGGGATCCTCCCGGACCGGGGCACGAACCCGCGTCCCCTGCATCGGCAGGCGGACTCGCAACCGCTGCACCACCAGGGAAGCCCCTATGTCTCAATTTTTAAAAATTTTTAAAAGAACAAACCTTTACAGTGTATCTATTTACTGAATTGTATGTCATTTGTAGCACACATATATATTAAAATGTACATATGTACACTTTTTAAAAGACTGAAAAGATATACAGTAAAATTCTAGTTAGCAGGGATGACGGAAAGATTATGGATAATTTCTACTTCTTTATTTTTGGTTATCTCTATTTTATAAATTACTCACAATGTAGTCTATTTACAATAAAAATCCATTGCATTATTTAAAATAAAAAAGATTTTTAAGTACATCACTTAAGTGGACCACAGAGGCCCCTAATTTCACCAGCCTCTTAACTTTATCTCTCAAAGAAGTTGTTAAACATTCTCAGATGTCTAGAAACATAGTTGGGATGCCTCTTTCCATCTGATTACAAAAATTACTCACTGTAAGCCAATTTATGGTAACTCTACTACAAAAAATGCAGCTTATGCTTCTGGTTGAAAAATCACAGTATTACCTCAACTTCAGCTGGAAGATAGAGAAACAACATTTAGGATTGAAAGACTGAGTTTTAGAAGAAAATTGCAATTGGAAAAAAGAAATTAAATACAACTAAAAAGAATTCCCAGAAAGGATTCTCGGTTCCCATGGAGCGGCTTATTTTGGTCTGGTATCATTGCTGAGACCTTCCAGGTAGGGCCTAGGAAGTCCCCTGGTCCTTCCCGTTCACCCTTCTCTCATCCTACTTTCCCCTTTCACACCCCTCACTGCCTACTTATTTGCCAAGTTCAAACAACTGCTAGATCTCCAGACCTGGTAGTAAAATACGCTGTCAGGCATGCAACCCCTAAACATCAGCACATAAGCTGACCTGGATGGACTCCAGCCAGCCAACTGCAAGCGATCAGACAGACAAAGAAACGGGTGTGCAACGTGCCCTGTCCACTCGGGTTTGAAGTTCCTCTGGATCATTTTCACCAGCTGGATCTTAAAGATGAATCTGTAAGTGAGAGGTAGGCTGACTTACCATGCTGGTTTGCCCAAGACTGATGGGTTTTCTAGGACACACGGGCCTTTCAGTGCTCAGACCGGGATAGTCCCAGGCAAACCAGGACGAGCTGGTCACAGTACTGCCACAGGACATCTAGGCCGATAACACCTCAGCCGGTAGAAGTTACCTGGATTAGAGATCACACGTATGTGCGCATGGGCACACACCTCTCAGTCACACACGTGTCACATACACATGCCTGTAGGGATGTACCTGTGTACATCTCACACCAGAGCTGGTCCCTTTCTTTCTCTCATTTTCTGCTCCAGCCAACTCTCACCAGTTCACCTCGTCATCATAAACGATGTTTCTCCCTCTGATTACTCACGTCCTCATGGATTTCCCTGGTTAGACATGGGATACCTCTCTCTGAAACCTGAGAAGAATATCTTGCTAATTTCATGCGTTTATGTATTTTTAATAAAATGCAAGCATCAGCTCATTAAAAGGATCTCCTTTCCCCAGACTGTGATGGGCTTTTCCTTTCTTCGATATTATCAACATGTCTGCACATGACCTCTGACCCAGGGGGACCCTGACAATTGTATGTGACGTGATCCTGAAGATCACGAGCAGCTCCATCCCCTTTTCACTTTGAAAACAAGGGCTATGGAGCCAGATTCCAGGACCCCAAGCCCTGGACGGGGCAGCCTTGTTTGAGGAGAGGAAAATCGGGGCCCTGGCTCCATGTGACTGTGACCTCGCCAGCCGGTAGCAGTTCCCTTTGGGGCTTGTTTGTGACGAGTGTTTAATCGCAGACAGTGTCCACAAGAAAGGAAACCTCAAAGAGTACCAGGCCACAGCGCAAATCACCCGAGTTGTCAACAATGTACAACTCACATAGAGATGTCAGTTACCGCCCACAGCTGCTGGCAAGTTTGGGGTAAAAAACCCCCCAAATCAGAACTAGAGGTGAGCTAAATAATATGATCCTACAAGGAACATTAAAGAATCCAAAATCCCTTCTGTTTTAAATCCCCTTCAGGGGAATATAAAACGTCCCTGAAGTATAAAACAAACATGCTGCTGTCTCTCTCGTCTTACATTAAAAAGTAATGTTGGGCTTCCCTGGTGGCGCAGTGGTTGAGAATCCGCCTGCTGATGCGGGGGACACGGGTTCGTGCCCCGGTCCGGGAGGATCCCACGTGCCGCGGAGCCGCTGGGCCCGTGAGCCGTGGCCGCTGAGCCTGCGCGTCCGGAGCCTGTGCTCCGCAACGGGAGAGGCCACAGCAGTGAGAGGCCCGCGTACCGCAACAAAACAAACAAACAAAAAAAGCAGCAATGTTTAGGAACGCTTTTTTATACTTCCATGGCAGTGAGATTAGCAAAACTGAACCGCTTCCCTGGCTCTAATTTGTATGTATTTGCTTATTTTTGATTTATGCAGTTCTTTGTGTTTTGTAAATTCTGAGAAAAATCAGCAGAATAAAATAGTCCAAGCCACGGATTTGGTCTATTTCATGCTCTGAAAAAATTTCTCCAAGTAAAGAGTCCAATTATAAATGTGTTAAAAAGAAAAAACAAGAAAAAACAATGTTTGGGCGTGGAGACATGATCTAAATGTATTCACCTGTTGGACCCGTAATGTGATTACCCACAACAGACTGAAGGACCGGCTGAGTCATGTCGGGCAAAGAGCCTGACATTCCCGACCTCTGTTTCCGCACTTTTCGACAAGATAACCAAAGCCCATTCTCTCCAATGCTGCATTTCTATCATGACAGGAGGTGTTGGGGAAAATCTAATATTCGAGTCAGATGAAGGTTCAATAAAACTTTAAGGAACACTTCTAATTCAGCTTTAAAACATAAGGCAGTTTCCTGCCTTAATAAACATACATCATTCTTTAACGACTGAGGCTCCTGCAGAATTATGTTAGCTCCTACTGAGAAATAAGGTCAGAAGAAAATAATGTTGTCTGGTTGAAAGAATCCTGAAGACACAGCACACACCTCTCTCCCTCACACACGCACAAAATGTAAGAATCAAATGAGCTCATTCACACATGTAAGAACATTTTGCAAACTGTCAAGTTCATGGGCAGGGCATTATTTTAAATTAGACTGAATGCTGGCTTGGCCAAGGACCTACCTAGAAGTTGGTTTCTCCAGAGTGAGAAAAGTGGGAGCCTAAATCTTTGCTTGCCTTTGTTTTGTTTTGTTTTTTTAACTGAGGTATAGCTAATTTACAATATTGTGTTAGTTTCGGGTGTACAGCAAAGTGATTCAGTTATACATACCTATCGACATATATACATATATATGCATATATATATATATTTTTCAGATTCTTTTCCCTCATAGATTACAAAATATTGAGTATAGTTCCCTGTGCTATATGGTAGGTCCTTGTTGGTTATCTATTTCATATATAATAGTGTGTATATATTAATCCCAAACTCCTAATTTATCCCTCCCCCTCCTGTTTGTTTCTGAATTTGTCACTTTCTTTTCTCAGTAGAGTTCAGAATAACAGATAATCCTGATTAACTGAAGGACCTGCTCATTGTCACTGAAGTATTATCACAATACGAAGACCAATGAGCTAATAACCAGTATTAGAAACAGTAGAGGAATAAATTTTTTGCATTCTACAGGATTTTCTCCTGATACCACAGTGGGTTTTCTTTTTTTTTTTTTTTAACCTAATATATAACCCTACAGGGAAACTGGACATTAAGGAGAAAAAATAAAGTCAAAAACAGCCACCAGCGAAACAAGCAGACTATATACTCTGATGTGCTAATGCACTTTGATAAATAGAACCAGTTCTCAGAGTTTAATTAGTTGGTCAAAAATAGAGGTCAGCATACACAGACAATGTCATCTTTCCTAATTAGGAATTTTACTTTGGGCCAGAATCTGAAGTTAATATACCAGTGGAAAATGCATGGGTTTTTTTTGTTCTGTTTTGATTTTTTGCGGTACGCGGGCCTCTCACTGTTATGGCCTCTCCCGTTGCGGAGCACACGCTCCGGACGCGCAGGCGCAGCGGCCACGGCTCACGGGCCCAGCCGCTCCGCGGCACGTGGGATCCTCCCGGACCGGGGCACGAACCCGTGTCCCCTGCATCGGCAGGCGGATTCTCAACCACTGCGCCACCAGGGAAGCCCAATGCATGGGTTTTCGTGGTCAGACAGATCTGGGTTGAAATTCCAGCTCTATCACCTATCAGTTAGTGTGACCTTGAAGAGTTATTTGACCTCTAACTTACCTTTAAAATGGGGAGAAATCTACTCTGCTGATTCGGGAGAGGACTCAACTAATGGAAGCAGGTGTCATACAAATGTAAACACCATCCTCTTCCCCCACTTCATCTACTTATTTTTCCATTCTTTTCTTTTCTTAACATACCTGTCATGAAAACATACACACAAGCCTCTCTAGAAATTTTCCATCCTACTAGTTGATGGCTTTGCAAGCCAGAGGGCAGGACTTCCGTAGGTCCTCATCATGGGAAATGCTTAACATAAAAGTCCTCACCCACCTCCAAGTGTCACAGATTCTGACCGCAGCCACTCTGCCAGCAAGCACAGGTTAAGCTACGTCGATACACAAATGATTAATAAATGTCCCACCAACCATTTGATTTATGGCCACAACTACTATTTCTATGCTACTATGTTCTACTTCCTCTTGCTCTATTTTTGGTTAAATGGGTTGTATTAGGAAGTCCAGCAACCGGAGAGACAAAGGAAAATGTTAATACTAAGCACATCCTTGCTGTGAAATGCTCATTAATTAATTACAATGGGAATGAATTTAGCCATTTTCCTCCCTGCTTAAAGACCTCACTATAGTATTTACTTTTTTAAAATTTAGTATTAATGAATGATTCAACTATATGACCCTCCTATGTTCATGTCGAGCTTTGAAATGTTTCATTATAATGATTTTAACCAAGCCTATGGTATTGCTATGGCCACTATTAATTCTTAGCAACGAAAACAATAATACCAACTAGTTATTGAGTACTGACGTGCCAAGCAGTGATAGGCTCCCTGCAAACATCTAATTCATTTTTTGCAACTCCCAACATCATTCTAATTTACCGATGAGAAACTTGCCCCGATTCCCAAAGCTTATCACCGTCAAAGCCAAGATTTCAGGCCATACATTTTTTATCGCCAAGTCCACGCTCTTAGCCTCTCTGCTATTCTGCATGCACAGAGGACCTGCCACTCACCCAGCGTCATGTCATCTCCACGTCCATCAATTCATCAGCGTTTTAGTACCACAGCTTCCAGGGAGCCCCTGGAGTAAAGGCTGATTGCTTAGTGAAAGAATCCAGGAGTTCTTGGTCTTATCATGAGAGAAAAGACCCCCAGAAAGAAAAGAACAAATAATCTCACAATAGGTTACTTAGGAGCTTGGCATCACATAATTTGAATATCTTGAAAGACATTTAAATGAGCTCATTTCATATGCTAAACAGGTTAACGAGACACCTTTGTTCCTGCCAGCTGAGGACACTAAGGGATCAAGTCGCATCCCTGCTTTAGGGACAGACTGGGCTTCCAGACTCAGACCACTACATGACTCCTCCCAATGGCCTGAGGAAAGAGTGAGGTGTAACTGTGGTTTGCTACTGAAGAATCCAGAGATGACAACAAAAGATAAGATTAAGAGGATAGGTGTGCTTTGTGCAAAGGGATTAAAAAGAAAAAACAACCTGAAATAAAACTGAAGAACAGGGAATTCCCTGATGGGCCGGTGGTTAGGACTCCACGTTTTCACTGCTGGGCCTTCATTCTGAGTCCCCAGCTGGCCCAGGAGAGGGGAGCAGGGAGGGGACCATGGGAGTGAGGCCTTCAATACCTGGTAAGGGAACTAAGATCCCACAAGCCACATGGCACGGCCAAAACAATGAAAGAAAACCAACCCTGAAGATCGGACAAGGTAGCGAACAACAGAAAGACAGAAACGGGGAACACAAGAAATACCATCTTAAGGATGAAAAAAGTTAAAAGAGTTTTGGCATTTGGCTGTAGCAGGCAAATTCCTACAACGGACCCCAAGACCTCTTGCCCGGATCCCCAGGACTGAAAATAGGATGAGGTATCACACCCTGATTATACTATCCGGCAAAGGGATTTTGCAGATGTAATTAAGGCTAATAATCAGTGGATTTAAAGTTAATCCAGACGGAGGTTACTATCCACTCCACGTGGGCCTAATCTAGTCCCAGGAACCCTGTAAAAGTAAAGTTTTCTCCAACTGGTGGCAGAAGATGAAATCAGAAAAATTCCTAGCATGATGCCATTGCTGGCTCTGAAGGGGGGGGAAAGGCGGTCTGTTGAGACTTCTAGAATCCAGGGCAGTCCTGGCTGACAGTGGGCAAGCGAACGGGGACCTCAGTCCTACAGCCACAAGGAAATGACTTCCTCCCAAAACTTGGACAAGCTTCAAGGTAGATGCTTCTCCAAGCGTTGTCAGAGAAGAAGCCAGCTTGGCCGATATCTTGATTTCAGCCTCATGAGACTCTATCCAGAGCACCGAGCCAAGCCCCGCAGATTTACGATCTACAGAACGGTGAGCTAACAAGTGGATATTGTTTCAAGCCCCTAAGTTTGTGATAATTTGTTATGTAGCAGTAGAAAACCAATACACTGTCTGACCTGGGTTCAAATCTTAGCTCTGTCCTTTCTTCAATTGTGATCTCAGGCACGATACTTCAGCTCTTTGTTACCCCATGTGTAAGTGGAGATGCTGAAGCACCGCCCAGAAAGTTGGTGGGAGGATTGGTCAGCTGCCTGGTCCTGGCACCGAGAAACTGCTACCAAACACGACAGCTGGGTTTTCATTCTGAGTTCCCGGCTGGCCCGAGAGAGAGGGAGCAGGGAGGGGACCACGGGAGTGAGGAGTCGACGTCTGGCTATTTTTACCTACGACTGTTCACAACTCCAGTGTACAGAATCAAAGGGATTTCAAAGGTAAACTGCAGAGAGGTGCTACGGAAAATCCTCAGAATCTGTAAACTATTTTATGTAATGATCCACTTAACACCCGCGTCATTCCAAATGTATTTGAGGTCGTCTACCAAAAAAAATCGTACACCGGGATAAAACTGAATAAGCGAGGAAACTGGGGAAAAGGAAAGAAATCCAGAGATATACAAACTGTGTGGTATTAAGATCTTTTACCCACACTAAGGACTGTGTTTGACCTTCCCAGTAATCGCTGAAAACAAGGGTATAAGGGCAGTTACATCATTCACAGAGAAATTTGCTCAGAAAAAGTGTAGACCTGGGAGACAGACCTCTTCTGGGTCCTTATAAATGGGACACCACATCGTATTGGGAAAGAGTTGTTGAAAATACACCATAGACACTTCTTTCTTGATGTTTTTTCCGTGACTTTTGCATATTTTAACTTTGATTTTAGTATTTTTCTTTGTGATTTGTATTGGTTTGTTATACAAAAAGAATACCTTTTTGTCTTATTTGTTGCTTATCATATTTGCAACAAATACACCAAGGAGTTAATATCACAAATGTATCTATTTTAATTTTGCTTATAGTTTGACATGAGTTTTAAATTTTTATGTAGTCTAATATGTAGGTATATATATTCCTTACATGTATGTGTAAGGAATATATATACATAATGTACATATATATTATACAATTTCCTTTTACTTTATAGCTAGAATGCATTTTTCCATCCAGAGACCAGTTAAATAATTACCTTTATTTTCTTCCAGTTTATAATGGTTTAATTTCTTAAATTTCTGTTGCCTACTATTTACAATAGCCAAGACATGGAAACAACCTAAATGCCCATTGCCAGAGGAACGGATAAAGATGCGGTATATATACACAATAGAATATTGTTCAGCCATAAAAAAAGAATGAAATAATGTCATTTGCAGCAACATGGATGGACCTAGAAATTATCATACTAAGTGAAGTAAGTCAGACAGAGAAAGACAAATACCATGATATCACTTATATGTGGAATCTAAAATATGACACAAATAAACCTATCTATGAAACAGAAACAAACTCACAGACATAGAGAACAGACTCGTGGTTGCCGAGATGGAGGGGGTGGAGGAGGGATGGATTGGGAAGTCGGGGTTAGCGGATGGATAGGATGGATAAACAAGGTCCTACCTTAGAGCACAAGGAACTATATTCAATATCCTGCAATAAACCGTAATGGAAAAGATTTTTTTTTTTTTTTTGGCGGTACGCGGGCCTCTCGCTGCTGTGGCCTCTCCCGTTGCGGAGCACAGGCTCCGGACGCGCAGGCTCAGCGGCCATGGCTCACGGGCCCAGCCGCTCCGCGGCATGTGGGATCTTCCCGGACCGGGGCACGAACCCGCGTCCCCCGCATCGGCAGGCGGACTCTCAACCACTGCGCCACCGGGGAAGCCCAATAGAAAATAATATGAAAAAGAATGTATATATGTTTAACAGAATGACTTTGCTGTACAGCAGAAATTAACACAACAGTGTAAATCAACTATACTTCAATTAAATTTTAAAAAATAAAATCTAAGAAACTGGAAAAAAAATTTGTTGCCTATGACTACTGAATCTCAAAATGCATCTGAGGTTCAGCCAATGTTCATGAGAACTGCGGTGGGTAGTGTTCTTTCAGCAAATAAAAGGAACCTTTTTCTAAGATTCAAAGTTTAAATACTTGTTATCTGGAACTAATTCACTATCGGTCCTGAGAACAAGTAAACAGATTCCCTTATTTCTTCTCCCCGAAGTCCTTCCATTTTCTCAATCCAATTATAACACAGCTCTATCAAAGTCTATAAAATGTACCAAAGCTTGATCTAACTCAACCCTAACCCAAAACAACTAAATTGATGTTGAATTTGGAATCTCAGCCCTTGGTCCACTATCCCCGCCCTGTTTTCCCCACTTGAACACCTGCCTATGTTTACACAGAGCTCTGAGGAGAGGCACAGCCCGGTTCTCTCGTAACCATTTGCAGGGCAGTAATTTTCATACATACATTTTTTCCCACTTACTTAGGAATCCCAGTTTAAAAACAAACACCTAAGTATTTGCATCACCAGAGGCTTTTACGGCCAAAGAAAAAATTAGGTGCTTCCATTACAGAAGTTATCTGTAGAAAGACTTTTCACCTCCGCAGGAGTATAACTGAAAAGTTTAACGGAGGGCAGAGAGAACCCATGTGAATTTAATAAAGGGGTGGGGGGAAGAGTTAGACAATGAGGAGGTCTGGAATCTATTAGATCCAATTATACCCTGTGTTACCGTCCAGTGGAAGAACAGAAAAGAATACTACCGTGAACTTGGACCCTATCTGGGAACGCTGAGTCCTTGGTAAACAATGTCTCCTAAATCACATTGTCTCAGGTAGACCCGGGCGGGGGGGAAGCGCCCGCGCAGAAAGGGCCCCCTCAAAACGCTTCTCTCTCCAGGATACACATCTGCCCTAATGAGGGGGCCCACCCAATGGCAACTAGTTATCAAGCCAACAGTGTTGCCTACAAATCAGACCTTCTTCCCAAATACTCTTTTCCCATTCCCTCTTCCACCGCTGATTTCCCCCCTCGTGTCACTTATCCCCAAGCAAGCATTTCCCACTCCACGGCCTGCCACGTACCCTGAATCCTGTTCCCCATGGGCCTCCACACCAGTCTGACTCTGGCTCCAAGAACTGGACCCTGAGGACCCCCGGTTTATGCCCCCAGGGGAGCCAGGGACGCAGGGCATCTGGGTGGCGTCTTGGATTTCTGGGCACAGGGGAGAGGGTGGTGGGAGTGGGGGGGCAGCAGAGGTGTGGCGTCATTGCTACAATAACGGAGGACCGTGGCCAGGGAGGGTGTGAGGAGCCTGGGATGCAAGGGCAGGTGGGCGTCATCTGAAGAAGACAGCAATCGGTTTACCTATGACCTCTGACACCATTTAGCATGAGCTCCATCATTTACCAAGTGGGACTCTCTAGCCACAAAGTGTGAGCTGAGCTGAGGTAACCGTGCACTTTTCAGGCCCTTGACATGGCATTTCCCAATCAGAGGAAAACATACAACAGCTGGGGGCGGAGCCCGCTCTGTTTCAGACGCAGGGTTTCAAAGCACAGCTCTGGCTGGGTCAGAATCCCAAGCCCAGCCGTCGAGTTCCACACAGCTGCTACCCCCATGCGCACCAGAAGCCCGTTTCATCTCAAAACACCCCGTCCCCAAGAGTCACTGCTGGCCAAGGGGTGGCTTCTCTCATACCCTCTGAGATTCCCCTTCTCTCAAGAATGTATGTATTTTGACACTTTACAAACACTTTTAGGAAAATACAATGAGCGCTACTATTACACAGAATGAATCCTTCAGAAAATAAGCTTCCTAACCAGGATCCTCTGGTTAATTTTCACACTTTGCAAGATTCCACTTTGCAACCTTCGAGGAAGAAAGATCTCAAGGCAGAAACTGCGTGAGCTACACCAGGGCGGCGACTTTCCACTTTGTTTCCTTATTGTGTTAGTCACTGAATGCAGCACTGGGTCTGGAACCAAGTCAGTGCCTCCGGAAGGGTTTGGTGCCCGTGGAGCACCTACCCCGAGGGAGGCAATGCGGCCCCTGGGCTTGGCAATCTCCCCCAGCTGCCTCTGGGGCCTTGGGACGGCCACTTGAGCTAAGCTCCGTGTTCTCATCTGTACGTTAAGGCTAACGAGCTGGATCTTTTCGAATACCTCTTGGAGTTTTAGGATGTTCTGTTCCTGTTTTCTGAAACTCTGGGTGTCACACAACTTGACTAGCACCATTTTATTACAGACAGGTAAGATGAGCAACTCGGCATGGAGAAAATGTCTCATTCTTATTCTTCAGCGAGCCAGATAAATGGATACTTTTATCTATTTTTTTCTATCAATATGTCCAGTGAACCACGAAAGTTAGATCTAACCTTGGGAATCCGTAGAGCGGGCAATGGAAATATAGGTCCATACTTTTTTTTAATGGCTTAAAAGATTTAGGCTAACAATGTCTAGCTTTGTCATAATAAGCAGCCATCAAATATTTGCTCAGTGAGGGCTTCCCTGGTGGCGCAGTGGTTGGGAGTCCGCCTGCTGATGCAGGGGACGCGGGTTCGTGCCCCGGTCCGGGAGGATCCCACGTGCCGCGGAGCGGCTGGGCCCGTGAGCCGTGGCCGCTGCGCCTGCGCGTCCGGAGCCTGTGCTCCGCAACGGGAGAGGCCACAGCAGTGAGAGGCCCGCATACCGCAAAAAAAAAAAAAAAAAAAAATTTGCTCAGTGAACAACTGTATGAATAAGTGACTTCACCATGTACGAGATTTGGGAGAAGTAATACATGTTCATGATCAGATTCCGTTTCCCTTAATTTTGCTGTCTCTGATGTTTTATTCCCTAGAAGACTTCCAAAGCCATTCGGGCCACTCAGGCTAGTTTGTACACAGCCTTTTTCTCAAGCCAAGTGTAGTAGAAATTCAAACACGATCACGCGCCGTCTGCCGTTTGGGCTCTAAACCCTAAAGTTCAACAAACAGCCTTCGCAGTGATAACCGCGTCCATATATTTCACAGAGCCTGAAGGTCTCCACTGGACGGCGGTGGGTGGGATATAGTCAATGGTCGGGAGTATCTCCTGGATTATGTGCTTTCTGGCCTTTTTGCAGAGGAGAAGAGCAGTTAGTCTGCATTTAATTTTTAAACCGTGTTTCGTCCCTTTCCACCTCTACACAACCACACGCGTGAAAAAAAAAATCCGGTTGCACTTGCTACACGTTCCTTTCCCAGTTCTTCTGGGCTGTTCTTCCATTTCTGCTTAGAACAGTTCATCTTCCCCAAACCAGCGCTGAGTGCAAGACACATCTCCCATGTCTCTAATCACACAAACAGAAATAAGGCTTGGACACCGTTAACCCCTTGAACAACGAACAGTTTTCTCCTGGCCACAGACCCAAGGAAGGTCCAGGGAAACATATGATATCTATTTCCCACTCATTCCAAGGAGTTTAGTACCGGTTGCAAAAAAGCTGCCAGAGAGTTCCATTTAAAGAAACTCAAACCAGAAATTTTTAAAGGAGGAAGGTTTAAGCTCTTGCTTTTAAATCTGTACCATCATAGACATTCAAAAGGGGTATATTTCTGTACTCCATGCCATGAGAAGAAACAGGGCCCCTGCCAAAGCAACTTTTTTGTATTTAAAAGAAGTAGTTCTAGATTTTCCTATGATCGTAAGTTCTCTGGCGTCTCAAGGCCCAGAAGTGCTTATGGGAAGGGATGATTCTGATCTCAGTACTTGAACCTTCACCTCGTTTGCTCTGTCAAGGTAAATAAAATCTGACAAGTTTTGTGCTTGTTGGAAGGGCAAAGGGGGAGGGGTTTCAGAGACCAGCTAGGTCTTTAGACCTCCCATGTCCTAAGAATAAACACAAAGTTGAAAATGGACAAATCAGAACTTACAGTCTTGAGAAATTAACAGCAGCACAGAAGTTCCAGGCAATTGGTGTTGGCAGGGTCCCCCATGTCCCTCAGGAGGCCCTGAGCAGCTTCCGGTCAATGAAATGGGGGTTAATTGGTCTACCTGAGAAATGCTTCTCCATTCATCTTTCAGCAAATGCTCAGATTTTATAGAAGTTTGACTTCTACCGACCAAAAGCATAAGCTGACTTTAGTTCTAAGTACAATCCCTTAACATGCACACATATTTTCTTTTAACATTTCAAACCTTTCAGTTAGTAACACGAAAAAGAACGGGCATCGTTCACAGACATGGGGGTGCAGTAGGGCTGCATTCCGTGCTTGACTTCAAGACGCCCTTGGAGCGGGATGGAAGGCCAGGGAAGCCTGCCCTTCTTGGGGTGATCTAAGTTGTCCTCTGCCCTTTGGGACTGCCTCTCCCCATCTTCCTCATCTATAGCAAGGCTTCTCAAACGTAACATGCCTCAGAATTACCTGGAGAGTCCGTTAAAACACCAATTGCTGCCCCAACTCTAGAGTTTCTGAGTTAGGAGGTCTGGGGAAGGGCCTAAAAGTCGCAGGTCTAACAATTCCCTAGAAGGTGCCGATGGAGCTGATCTGTGGACCACACTCAGAGAAGCGCTGCTCTCTGTGTACGGAAAGGGTGGAGATGGGTCAGGACACGTAAGGTTCCTCAGGCACTATTCTCTCCCTCAGCCACCGTCGTAAGGAAAAGGATGACCCACAGCTTCCTACTCATGAGAGTAAATGGAGAATTGATGACCTGAAGCAAGAGACGTAGAGGTTAGATGTTTATAGAGTTGTAAAGGTTGAAATGGCATACAGCAGGGAGACTTCCTAACTTCGTCAGGAAGTTATTAAGACTAGAGGCAACTTTTAGTTCAATGCTATGATTTAAACTGGAGACGGGGGGGGGTGTAAACCAATCCTTTCCCATCCCATGATAGGTGAAGTTTCTCCTTTCCTACCTGCCTAGCTACACCAGATTAATCAGCCTCTTGATAAAGCATGAAACTTTAAACTACATTTTTGTTTTAAAAAGTAATCTAATTAAGATGGACTATTAAGCGGAAAGATAATTTCATTAGTATGTAAAATATTTAGAGTTGTCCAACTCAAAGAAAGAAAAAGATAATGGAGAAAAGGCCTTGGTATCCATGGATTTATTGGTTCCAGGACCCACCTTGGATACAAAAACCCTCTGATGCTCAAGTCCCTTATGTAAAACGGTGCGGTAGTTGCATATAACAGACGCACATCCTCCTGGAGGCTTTAAATCATCTCTAGGTTACTTATACTTAGTACAATGTAAATGGTATGTAAAATAGTTGTAAATACAATCTAAATGCTATGTAAATAGTTGCTGGCGTGGCAAATTCAAGTTTTGCTTTTGGGAACCTTCTGAAATTTTTTTTCCCAAATATTTTCGATCCCAGGTAGGTTGACTCCATAGATCTAGAACCTGTGGACACAGAGGGCCGACTATTCTCTATAGGCTCCTTTGATACACTCCCTTTATTCAAGTCGCTTTTTTTTTCTACATGTTAGGCCCAGAAGTAGTATGTGTTCCTTAGAATCAGAGAAAATATCAAAAGCCAATAGAATACACTTGTACACCCACGAAAGACATACACTTGTAAGTCAAAAATCTAGGTAGGGGGGCTTCCCTGGTGGCACAGTGGTTGAGAATCTGCCTGCTAATGCAGGGGACATGGGTTCGAGCCCTGGTCCAGGAAGATCCCACAAGCCGCGGAGCAACTAGGCCCGTGAGCCACAACTACTGAGCCTGCGCTCCACAACAAGAGAGGCCACGATAGTGAGAGGCCCACGCACCACGATGAAGAGTGGTCCCCGCTTGCCACAACTAGAGAAAGCCCACACACAGAAACGAAGACCCAACACAGCCAAAAATAAATAAATTAATTTTAAAAAAATTAAAATGCTTAAAAAAAATCTAGGTAGGGAAGAAGTTAAAATTTACACATGAGAAAAGCTACAAACATTTTCAGGATGAGAATGCAAAGGATTATAAAGATGTTTGTCCACAAGGAAATCAGCTGGTTAGCAATCCTAGAAACAGGAGAGGAGATAACTTGCAGGTTGCTTACTCTTGCTGTAATAGGTAAGAACCTTTGATTTCTATTACAAGTTAATCACTAAAGGGATGTGGCCTATAAGCTTAAATTATACATAATGACCCAACTCTCAGAACCCTGCCTCCCAGGTCATGAGCATTAAGCTAAAATGCTTTTGTTTAGCTCACAGGAAACATCCTGACCAGTCCCACCTGTGAATGCCTGCAGGGAGGAAGAAGTGAACGCATCCCCTCCGGAGGCTGATGGGAGCCAGGAAATGTTTGTGGCTTTTGGAATAATGTCACTATTCCTTGTCCCAAGAACTCGCCTCTCGATTATTGGTCTGTTGTGCAGCAAGCGTAACATTGCTAAGAAGCGATCACTACAACAGAAATCGACGTCCCCAAGCTGGGTGGGTAACAACGCCTGTGTCACCATCAGGTGAAGATCCTGTGCCCCAGGTGAGAGGGAAAGTCTGCAGGGGCTGGGACTCCAGGAAGCGGTGCTTTGCCTCCTGCTGCCGGGCCCCTGGGAGCCTGGCACCAAGCGGTTAACCGGACGTGTTGAGCAGGCTTTGCAGAAAATGCGTTCGATGTTAATCTCCTCAAAAGCGTCCAGCCGCATTGCTGACCCCACGTCTCAGAAAGCAGCGATGCTCACGTGTGGGAGCCTGCATTCTTTCCAAGTGGACACTTCACACTTGAGCAGCAGTGAGACGCAATGTGGCTGGAGTTATGTGTCATTCCAACTAGAGACAAACAGACCCAAATGTGCTGTCCACGAGGACCCCGTTCTGTGTGGGAAGCCTTGCTTGGGACATTTTTCACATCGCAGAGCATTTAAGATTTCAATGGCCTTGTGACTTCTGTGCTAGAATATTTTACGATCTCTGCTGACCCTCAAAATGCTCTTTGCGGGGTGTTATTTGGCCTTACATGGTCCGACAACAGCTCTTCTAAAACGGAAGAGCTCTTGCACCAAATAGCGACACTGTTTGTTTTCCCCAGTCATAATGAAATATGTGCTCACTGGTTCTCATTCATTCCTGTTCTTTGAAACCCGCCCCTCCCCCCGCCCGCACAGAACTCTAACAGGGTTAGATCTGCTTTCCTCCCAGGGTATGCGAAGCAGCCACACAATTAAAATTCCACCCAGCCCGAACCACTTAAAATAAGACAGGCTGGACTCGGTTCTTTAAGTGAACTTCGGGGAGAACCATAAAGAATAAATAGCAGCATCTCAGTGTCTCAAATTAAAACGACGCACATCTCAGGCTGCTTCTTTTTTTTTTTTTTTTTTTTTTTGCGGTATGCGGGCCTCTCACTGTTGTGGCCTCTCCCGTTGCGGAGCACAGGCTCCGGACACGCAGGCCTAGCGGCCATGGCTCACGGGCTTAGTTGCTCCGCGGCATGTGGGATCTTCCCGGACCAGGGCACGAACCCGTGTCTCCTGCATCGGCAGGCGGATTCTCAACCACTGCGCCACCAGGGAAGCCCTCAGGCTGCTTCTTAAGATGATTGCAGCTGTGATAAGAAATGGGCTGAAGAGCTACAGACCACTTCACACCCCCGTGTGTCAGTGTGCGGCGCTTCGATCCAAGAGGTAACATTTACGAACGCCCCATCACCCACGGCATGGACAACGAGCTCGGGGATAACTCCGGCTGCGCTGCACGGGGGACAGACGGAGTGACCCATGATGCTCTGCGACACGGGACGGACTCAGGCGGGCCCCTGGGCCTTTGGGTGGCTCTCTGTCTGCTCGATCTGATTGACTCTCTAGACTGGGGGGTGAAAAATTGAAATGGGCCCAGAAAATTTACAGCAGATCAACAACAGTATAATGTAAATAGGGTTACCTTTTGAACAATGAAAGTGCTTCAAATAATGATTTGCCTAAGAGACTCACAGACACAGAGAACAGACTAGTGGATGCCGGGGGGTGGGGCGGGGAGGAAGGATTGGGAGTTTGGAACGAGCAGGTGCAAACTATTATACATACTGTTATACATAGAATGGATAAACAACGAGATCCTACTGTCTAGCACAGGGAACTATATCCAATACCCTGTGATAAAACATCATGGAAAAGAATATAAAAAAGAATGCATATATGTATAACAGAATCACTTTGCTGTACAGCAGAAATTAACAACATTCTAAGACAACTATACTTCAATTAAAATAATACTTTTCTTTCTTTGAAAGACCGTATCACTCTGGTGTGACCTGTGAGTGCGTTTACAAGCATCAGGTTGGTGGAGAAAGGGGACAGTATGTCTGGGTAATGGTTGTTCTTTATACACTAAAAATCAGTCATAGAGAAAGATGGAAGGTATTTTTTAAATCACCCACTCCAGTCATGGAAATCACCTAATTTCAATCAATCCAGTACAGAAGGCTGTCTACACATGTCTAATAAGAGTCCTAAGTGTGCTCTTTCTCACCCTAACACTGTATATAAAACCTACTAACCAACTCTGTGTTTAGAACAGAAGCTGCTTGAAGGAAGGGAACACATTTTTTTTCCTGTGTTTTGTGAACCCAGCATAGCAACTGGCATGAAGAAAACACTAGAAGTTTGCTGAATGAATGAATGCATGAATTTTCCAATAATAGGGAGAGAGAAGTCTTCCAGCCTTGCCCACGTGTCTCTGAGATCTAAAACCTTTATTCCCACTGAAGTTCAGGTTGAATGTGAAATTACTAATTTAAATAAAGGCTTTGGAAGAGGCACATGAAAAGATGCTCAACATCACTAATTATTAGAGAAACGCAAATCAAAACCACAATGAGGTATCAGCTCACACCAGTCAGAATGGCCATCATCAAAAAATCTACAACCAATAAATGCTGGAGAGGGTGTGGAGAAAAGGGAACCCTCTCGCACTGCTGGTGGGAATGTAAATTGGTACAGCCGCTATGGAGAACAGTATGGAGGTTCCTTAAAAAACTACAAATAGGGGCTTCCCTGGTGGCGCAGTGGTTGAGAATCCGCCTGCCGATGCAGGGGACGCGGGTTCGTGGCCCGGTCCAGGAGGATCCCACGTGCCGCGGAGCGGCTGGGCCCGTGAGCCATGGCCGCTGAGCCTGTGCGTCCGGAGCCTGCGCTCCGCAATGGGAGAGGCCGCAACAGTGAGAGGCCCGCGTACCACAGAAAAAAAAAACTACAAATAGTTATCACATTAACCAGCAATCCGACTCCTGGGCATATATCTAGAGAAAAACATGGTTCGAAAGAATACACGCACCCCAATGTTCACTGCAGCACTGTTTACAATAGCCAAGGCATGGAAGCAACCTAAGTGTCCTTCAACATATAAATGGATAAAGAAGATGTGGTACATATATACAATGGAATAATACTCAGCCATAAAAAAAGAATGTTAATTCATTTGCAGCAACATGGATGGACCTGGAGATTATCATACTAAGTGAAGTCAGACAGAGAAAAACAAATATATGTCTCTTGTATGCAGAATCTAAAAAAAATGATACAAATGAACTTATTTCCAAAACAGAAAAACAAATAAATAAAGCCCTTGGGTAACGGGTCCTGATAGTCACTGAGCTGCCTGAAAACTCTGCCCGGACATTCATTATGTGTAAGACCAGGATCTCTACTGAATAATAAAGAAAAAAAGGGCGGGAGTGTTGAAAACCAGTTTACATGGCAAGATAGCTACTGGCAAAAGGAGGTAGGATCTTTAAAAATCTATAATGTTTTAAGTGGGGAGAATCATGAAAAAAAAAGAAAAATCAGAAGTGAGGGTTAAAAGCAAAAGGAAGGTAATAATAACCCCCACTTGTGTTTTCACTTCTTAGTTAAACCTCTGCTTTAATTTCCTGCTTCAGTGGCTTAGTTCAGGCTGCTATAACAAAAATACCACAGATGGGATGGCTTATGGACAACTTATTTCTCTCAGTTCTGCAGGCTGGTAAATCCAAGGTCAAGACACCAGTGATTTGGTGTCTGGTGAGAGCCCGCTTCATGGTTCACAGAGGCCAACTTCATGCTGCGTCCTCACACAGAAGGAGGAAACAAGCTCTCACGATTGTTATGAGGGCACTAATCGCACTCACGAGGGTCCACCCATATGACCTCACCTAACCCTAACTACCTCCCAAAGACCCCACCCCTACTGTCATCACATTTCACCATAGGAATTTTGTGGGGGACACAAGCATTCAGTCCGTACCAGTGACTTTGCATCTAACTTGTAGTCTGAGATAATCCTAAAGAGAAGCTCAGAGTTCTTTAGCTTGGGATTTGGACTCAACTAAACTGGCCACCTACCCCGTTCTAGACATTTCCAGCTCTTATAACGCTCCAAGTAGGTCCCTCGGATCTCACTGGAGGAAACGTATTGCTTCCTGCACATTTTTCTCTCATTTATCATTTTAGGTTCATTATGGAGCAACCAACTTTGCATGTCAGCAAGTGTGCTTACCTTGGAATACAGAGAGGGGTACCACGTGGTCCCTGAACTAGAGCCCTCATTTCAGGAGGATAAAATGCAATCATATTGATTACAGTAGTACACAGTAAACTGATTACCATGTTTCATCCAATCTAAGATTCCATTGCTTGTTAAAAAAAAATTTACTTATGCAACTGCTAAGAAAGTTTAAACCTCTGCCAACGAAACTATGATATACCAAGTATCAGGCACAACCTAACTTCAGAAGTAAAAATTGGAAAAAAAGTTCATCTTGAAATTAATAAAACAGTGGCAGTCAAAGGCTGGTGGAGAAGGGATATGACATGCAGTCTGGGAAAGCTATGAAGGAAAGGTGTGGTGAAGGGGATGCCACGTGAACTGAGACTCGACGGGGGTGAGTTCTCTAAAGATGGAGAGAACGACAAGGACAAACGCTCGAGTAGGAGAGCGCAGGGAGGGGAAGTGGAGAGTACATTGGACTTTAGTCTGCATGAAGCCAAAAGATAAAACCCAAGTGGAAGGACACTGAACACTAGCTGGAAGCTGCTGGTGGGCGGTCCCCAGAGATTTTATGGAACACAGAGACCACTAATCTGGCAGAGGTATCTAGGATTACGTCACAACTGTATCCAAACACTTCGATGGAGTCTAGTTAGAACAAATCCAAACTCCTTTTCAAGGAATCTAAAGCGCTGAACCATCTGGCCACCGCCTCCCTCCTCAGCCTAACCTACCTCTCCCACTGGACCACTGATCCAGCCGCACTTGAACCAGCCAAGGTCACCTGCCTTAGGGTGTCTGCACCTACTGTTTCCTCTGCCTGTGATGCTCTTCCTTGGCTCCTCGCACAGCAGGTCCCTTCCACCCTTCCGTTCTCTCCTCACCTTCTCAGATGGAGGGACCAGCCCTGGCCAACCCCATCCCAAGACTGTTCTTTTCCTACTCAACCCTTTCCATGTTTCTCTCCTAGCACCCATCAAAGCTTGAGGGGATGCTGTTTACATTCTGTTTACTTGTTTCTCGTTTGTTTCCCTCTTTGACTGCAAGGTTCATCAGCGGAGGGACCAGGTCTCTCTTCACTCCTGTTGTGTCCCAGCCCCTGGCCGTGTCTAGCACGCCGCAGGCACTCAGTGCAGATCTGCTGATCGATGAGTAAGTGCCTGACCCAGCCCCCTCCCCTCCGGCACACACACTCTGAGCCAGGAGGCCAGATGGACCCCAGATTGACCCGGTCTCAGCATCTGGAAAGAGGGCGTTGCCTAAGGACGTCTCTCTGGGAAGGAAGAACGCATGGTGATGCTTCAAGGTCAGAAGACCATCCAGAGGAAAAGTCTCAGTCCACTCAAGGGCACCTGAGGGGAGGGCATCCCTCCTCCTCCTTTTAGCAACCTGCTCAGAGGAGGCGCACGCTACCGACGTCTTGCACCTTCTCCACTGGCCCGTTGCCCACCCTGCCTTTCTCCCTCCCTGGCGGAAGGTGAAACTCAAGCTTATCAGGTAGGAGTGTTCCGATTCACCCATGCTTCGAAACCAGGGCCATGCTGAACTCCATGCCCCATCCACGAATTCTGACCACTGTACGAAGAGCCCCTTACCTGTGAATCTTCTAACCCTTGGAAACCAGGGCTCAAGAAAGATGAGCTCTCAGGGCTACCCTTATGAATGACACTCTGTTATACGAATCAACAGCCTGCAGGACAGGGACACAGCTGTTTAACCCACCACTGCATGTGGTGCCAGGAACACAGGGGGACTCAATATTTATTGACCGAGTGAATGAAAACTCCCAAGAAGACACTCTTCTCATTGGACTCGGTCACAATTTTCTTTTAAATCCAAAATATCTGTAAACAATCAGGCTTTTCCTTTAATAACTGATAATAAGAGATGAGCTGAATGAGGTGGTGAATTACCTGGCTCACATAAGGTTCTCATTCATGCTGAAGATCTCTTGAGCGGTCCTCCAAATGCCTTCTAAATGGCCTGCTGGCCAGCTCTCTGTGTTTAGGAAGCTGATTTGGAATTTGCCCTCTGGATCTCTGTCTGGTTAAGGGCACTCTGTATCTCCCTGACAGAAGGGGCTTTCTACAGATCTCAGGGCAGCACACATGTCAGCCCGACCTAGATCAAGCTGATCTTACCCATCAGGTCTACTATAGAACCATCTGCATCCCACCTTGCTAGCTGTCAGGCAGGCTGCTGCTTCTGCCGAGCACCACGTCTGCTGTGTCTTCTCCAGAGCTCACTCTCATGAGAGGCCCCCCCGGGGCTCATGTACAGAAACCACGTGGAGATACAGAAGGCATCTGTACTCCCGGCTGCACTCTGCAAGTGCTGAACTTCCACCCACCCCAGTCTGGCACACAACTCCCAAACTGGGCGGGGAGGGGGAGCAGTGGAGGGCAAGTGTTTCCTCTGACACCTCTCTGTTATCTGGACAGACCTCCTTCGACCTTGAGCTATTTCGTGAAACCACCTGAGATCACGGGGTTGCCAAGCCCGTGGGCAAAGTATGACTGGGCAACAGCCAGTTGTCCCCAGGCCTCCATGTCTGACCACGGTGGACCTCAGAGCTCCATGCCGACCAGAAGGAAATGATTTCCTGTTCACCTGGATTTGCCCTTAAGGATGTATTCAGGCCCAGCCTGGCAGAGCCCAGCCCGAACGTCAGACGCTGCAGGTGCGTCTCTCTCGAGTTTCTCAGTGCGTCACTACTCCACGATGAAGAGCTGGATCGAAGTCCAATGGTACCAGGCAATGCCAAAAATAAGAGGACTGGTCTTCCAGCAAACAATAAACAACGCAGTTGGGGAATTCAGCAAGAAAGTTTTTCAGAGGATACAGTTTGAGTTCATAAATGCTCTATTAAAACGTTAATGCTAAGCCACCAGAATGAAGGAATTCATCTGCACGGGAGGGTCATCCATTCGGAAATATTTTGCTTCATCATTTTTGCCTTCATGACTGCATTCTGGGAGACGTATTTCTCCTTCCAAATTAAGTGGCCAAACGAGAACAATATCAATTCTGAAAAGCTTATGTACAGCTCCTTCCAACGTGAAGCGAGCTGCTGTTTCTCCCCAAAACTGATACAGAAATGGCTGGGATTGACCAGCTCAACTGATTGGAGTCAAGGACAAAGTTCAGGATTTGTGGCCCACCTTTGATTTGTTTCATGGCCACAACCTGAAAACCTCCCCCTGACCAGTTCAGGCAAAGACTCACTGACACTAGAAAATATGCGTTAAATATAATTTTTTAAATTAATGAAGTATTATTGACAGCGATCCCACTTCTAGGCATATATGACGAAAACTCTAATTCGAAAAGACACATGCACCCCCAAGTTCACAGCAGCACTGTTTACAACAGCCAAGACATGGTAGCAACCTAAGTGTCCATCGACAGATGAATGGATAAAGATGTGGTATATGTACAAAATGGAATACTACTCAGCCATGAAAAAGAATTAACTGTCATTTGCAGCAACATGGATGGACCTAGAGAATATCATACAAAGTGAAGTAAGTCAAAGACAAATATCATATGATATCACCTATATGTGGAAGCTAAAATATGATACAAATGAACTTATTTACAAAACAGAAATAAACTCACAGACATAGAAAACAAAATTTATGGTTACCAAAGAGGAAGCGGGGGGAGGAATAAATTAGGAGTTTGGGATTAACATACCCCCACGACTATATATAATTGGACAACCAGCAGGGACCTACTGTAGAGCACAGGGAACTATACTCAATATTTTGTAATAAGGGAAAAGAATCCGAAAGAAAGTCAATATATACATATGTATATACATATGTATATACATACGTACTCGGTGTCTTGTAATAACCTGTAGTGGAGGGGAATCTGAAAAATGTGTGTGTGTGTGTGTGTGTGTGTGTGTGTGTGTGTGAGAGAGAGAGAGAGAGAGAGAGAGAGAGAGAGAGACACTGAACTGCTTTGCTATGCACCTGAAACCAACACAGCATTGTAAATCAACTATATTTCAATAAAATTATTTTTAAATGTGAAGTATTATTAAATCAATTTAATCAGTTGGTTTGAAAAATAGTCATTCCAATAAATACTTCCACTATGCTCGTGAACATGGAAATAAAATGGACAATGAAAGGAACCCTAGAATCGCTAATACATAAACTCACCCCCCAAAGGAAAAGAAAACTCCTTTAGTTAGAAGGAGAGCTACCACTGAAACCCGAGCTTCATAAGAACAGAACCAAGAGATCCCACCACACAGATATGGTTTAAGACCTGGCTTCCAAGAACTGTGCAGCAAGAGGAGAGAGGCAGAGTAGTTTCAGGATATAAATGTTAACAGAGATCTTGTGAGCCAAAACGGCTCAAAGGCAAAGGTCAATATGTGGCAGTGTGTGAGCTCTAATATTTGATGGACGTTAATGATTAGCTGCAAAGTTTTCCACTGAAACTATTGGGCTCCGTGAGACAACTTTTTTTAAGTCTGTATGTAAAAGCTCTCTCCTTAAAAGTTCGAAGAATATCCATATTTATTATCTCATTTGTCTCTTCTACTTACTGTGAGGTAGGAAGGATCAGGATGGATTATCCCATTTTACAGCCTTTAGCGGAGATAAAGGCTAGCAGCCCATGTGAGGTGTCTGGATGGGGGTCATGAGAGGAGGGAGGACGTCATAGGGTAGGGAGACTGCTTTTAGATAAAACACACATTCACACACCTTCCTTTATTGAAACAGCATTCACCTCTTTGGGATAAGAGGAGAGAGACTGATAAAGATAATATAAACAACACAAAAACTCAAAAAGCATCAGCCCTAGAACCTCATCAATTCAGGACTTCATTCGTTTGGCATGTCTGCTTTCTGGATGGCGCCTATCGACATTTGCACTTATCCATAAGCAAAGGGTTCCCTAAGCAAATGGAAAAATGTTCCCTACCAAGGGGACAGGCTCAGCTGTTAATGAGGGCGGGGATTAAAAGCAAAGCTTTCAAGTTTTAAAGATTCTAAGATTATCTGCTTTGAAGCCCCGTAGACACTTTTTTATATATATATATACAAACACTGTAATACAGGGAAAGTCCTTTTGGCTGGCGCTCTTGTCAATTCTAAATCACAACTGTTTATTTATAAAAGTGAGCTAATTGGTCAGGATGCTTGACTAGCTAAATTATCAGTTACTGCAGGTGTTTTAAGTGATGGCCCCGCGCTTATAGGGTGTTGGCACTGCAAGAGACCTTAAAATTCATCTTGGTCTATCCTCCTTATTTACAGGAAAAATCCAAAGCTCCGAGAAGGTAAGTAATTCACACAATGACATTCCGTTGGCATCAAATGGCCTTTCTTCGAAAAAAAAAATTATAACTTTAATCTCTTCAATAAATTTTTTGATTTGTTTATTTTTGGCTGTGTTGGGTCTTCGTTTCTGCGCGAGGGCTTTCTCTAGTTGCGGCGAGCGGGGGCCACTCTTCACTGCGGTGCGCGGGACTCTCACTCTCGCGGCCTCTCTTGTGGCGGAGCACAGGCTCTGGACGCGCCGGCTCAGTAGTTGTGGCTCACGGGCCCAGCCGCTCCGCGGCATGTGGGATCCTCCCGGACCGGGGCTCAAACCCGTGTCCCCTGCATCGGCAGGCAGATTCTCAACGGCTGCGCCACCAGGGAAGCCCCTCTTCAGTAATTTCAACAGGCCTTCCCCAAATTAATCCAAGTTACTGGCAGTTTTCTGAAATTGACTTTATACAAGATTACTGATTTAGCATCTGACCCCGTGCTTTGATTGGCTGAGACTTGGTGACCATTGAAAATCCACAACGTAAATAACCCTTGAAACGGATCATTGCGAACCAAGTGTAGTAATTTTAACAAATTAGCTTGGCACTCAGGCCTTAAAATGAGGTTATCCTGTTGACTAAGCGGCTGTCTCCTCTCTGCCCCCTCTGGAGTCTTTGCCAGGTTTTCCCATCCGAACCTTGGAATTGGCAGCAGCTGAAGCTTTCATGCTCTATGTTGGAAAGTTCAAGTAGGCTTATTACTCTCAGGCTACTGACCAATTAAAATCAGTACACGATGTGGTGAGAGAGAGTGAGGTCAAGAGGTAATAATTTAAAATGATGTAATGAGATGATCCAATCTCCCTAGCCCCGCCAGAAGGCCCATCAGTGACCACATCCCTGGTTTGCCTATATCGCTCTGGCGTCTGGCCATGGAATTTGTGAAATCAAGACACCTCTAATCCTAGCTGGGGTTTCTCTGGTTCCTGAGCTGAGACTAGTCATTAAGGCTGAATGTAAGGGAATTACTTGATAGATCGTCTTCCTTGGGCTACATGTGGCGTGAGGATCGAGGACCACTGAGAAATACTTCACATTAGCTGGTGTACGATGGGTCCGTGCACCCCGAGCCTGAGGCCCGTGTGGGCACCAAGCAGGTCCGTGCACAAGTGTGGAAGGAATATCTGAGTCCCCACCCTCAAGATGAAGGGAACTGACAAGATGCCACGCTTTGGGAGGGGGGAAACCCAGACCTGCGAACACGCGGAACATGAACACTAAACGGGTGTGTGTTTGCTTGCTTCCAGCAAGGATCTGGGATGTTCGATGAGACGGCAGGAGGGAACGGGACTGGACGGTGGTCATCCAGCACCGGCTCTAAGAGCCTGCATGACTGTAAACAGGCACCTGACCTCCTCTGTCTCAGGTCTGCATCTGTAAGGAGAAGACGACCAAGGTCATCTCTGCTGTAGACTGAACGTTTGTGTTCTCTGCACCCCGTATTCATATGTTGAAATCCTAACCCCCAATTTGATGTGATGGTATTAGGAGCAGGGCCTTTGGGAGGTGCTTAGGTCACGAGGGTGGGGCCCTCTGGAATGGGATCAGTGCCTTTAGAGACCCCGGAGAGCTGCCTCGCTCCTTGCCCCATGTGAGGACACGGTGAAAGATGGCTCTCCAAGCCTGGTTAGGAAGCAGACGCTCACAGACACCAGATCTGCCGGTGCCTTGATCTTGACCTTTGCAGCCTCCAGAACTGTGAGGAATAAATGTCTATTGTTGATAAGCCACCCAGTCTGTGATATTCTGTTATAGCCACGCTGACAACTAAGACAATCCCTGGGGGTCCTGCTGAGCCCCCGGTCTCCCAGCCAGTTTGAAACTTAGGACTCATGGCAAGAACTTGGCTGATTTGGCCTACAAGTAGCCTGTGGCCCTTAAAATGTAAGAAGACTGATGGAATCTACAGAGATAAAGGTACTCCGTCCATTTATGTCCATACATGAAATATAGGGTGATTGTCATATTAAATCCAAGACTTGGTCTCCTGAGTACTTCACTCAACCAAACAAGTCAACTAATTAAGAGACCAAGATTAGACAGCTAGAGAGTTTCTAGAGGCATATTTAGCTTAAGGGAAAGGATGACAGAGAAGCATGAGGTTCACAACATAATGGCAGGTGGAAGTCATGTCATCCCAGGAGAAGGATGGACCCAACTGACATGTCAGATCTCGTCAACTGCTAGTTTCTGCGTTTCTCAAAACATCGTAATGAAAGAAATGATCACAGAGAAGTTCATTTAGTAAAAAAAAAAAAAGGAAATACATAAGAAACAAAAGAGTCGAGTCTAAAATAATTTCTCTTTCACCTTGGCGCCCTTGAACGCTTGCGTCAAACCCGTTTTTCGTTGCTGTTGAAGTCTAAGAGATGAACCAAGCGATCTCCTGGCCCATGGAACTTACGACTCATGCAGTTTGTCCTCCAAGAAAGAGATTTACGGACCCAGCGAGAAAAATAAATCCAAGGTAAGCCTGTGAATACTATCCAATGAGGACAGTGGTGTGATGACATGTCGCCAATTGAAGTTTGATGGTTTATTGCTCTCTCTCAACACCCACTCTTGTGTCTCACCTAAAACACAATTTCACATTGAAATAAGCTATGAGTATCAATCTGAAGGTTGATTGCTAACCTTCACTTTTCACGCAATGAATCTGTAGGTGCTTATTAGGATTTAAACTACATCACCTCTCAGAATATTAGTTCTTTGCCTTTAGATGCCAAGAGAAAGTCGAAGCAACTATACACTTCATTGCTTGGGATCTGTTAACAGCCCATGTTTTGTGGTGGATGGAAGGGGTGGGGGCTGCCTCACCAGATTTATTTTGGAGCCTGAGAACTTAGGGGCACATTAAATAGAGCATACATTTAAAAATAAGCACCACCTGCAATTTCCAGTGTGTCATCTCCACAAAGAGTCTGATGATGTATATTTGTTGTAGTTACTGCAAAGTTTCCTATTGCTTTACCAAATTCCCCTCATTACTGGATTTGTTAGCCTACGTTGAAGCGTGTTACGAATAGGCAGTACTCTAAGAAGACATTTAAGTCCAGGATTTTATAACTTAAATTGATAAATAAAAATGAATCCCAACCCACATGACCCCCCCCAAGAGAAAAATAACTACTCAGGGCTCTGTTTATGTACCTCAGAATGTGCCGATATCTGGAAAAGAGAACCAATTATCCAGGAAGATTTGGATAGCTATGACTTGAGAATCGGAAGATGATTTCACTGAATTATTTCTCTAATTTGCAACATTTAAAGATTTGATTTAATTGTGAAACCAGCAACTTTTTGTTTAAAAAAAATCTGCTATTAATTTCTTTATGGAGTAAAGACTGTATGAAATGGAACTAAAATTCCATTATGTATTGATTATACTAAGAGTAAAGCAGTGAAAAAGAAAACATTGTTTTCTAAGTATGACTTTTCCCTGGCAAAATAGAAACGTCTTCGCTATGATTACTGGGCCCCATAAAAGTTGACATTTGACACATATGGATAATCTTCTCTTTCTCTAAACAGACTGTTCATAATATAACTGAAAAGAATGGACGAAAAATTAGCTAAAATATTCTGGCATCAAAACAAATCCCAGAACTAATATTCCCACGTATGAGGGAGGGAGAGATGTTATTTAACATGCCCTCATGCACCGATGTGGGGAACCAGGTGAAAATAACATACTGTTTTTCCACCAAGACAGAAGGACTTTCCTGCTGCAGAACCAAGGCCTTCACAGCCACGATGGCTGTGGTCTGGCTGCCTCCTCGGAAAGGCGGCCAAGTATTCCTCCCTCTGGTCAAGTGAGCTCCCCCCACTGGCAACCCAGGTGGCCCTCCCTGTCTCCTATCTTTCAAGACTTCTCTGCGGTGTGACAGTATGGATCCTACCCGCCCTCCTTCCCGAATCCTTTTAGATTTCATGCATTTCCGGTTCTGTTCAGCCTCCTTCCCAGGTTCCCAGCACCGTCTCTTTCCACGTGCATCTCCCCCAGGAACGTTCTGTCTTCACCCTATAGGTGCTCTCCTTGGGCAACGGCGTCCACCCCGTGGCGTTAACAATCGCTCCACGCTGCAGACTCCAAATCCTACACTTCGAGTCTTGACCTTTCGTACAATTACAGACTTGGTTCCAACTGCCCGCTTGATATTGGGTGACCAAAAAGTGCCTTCGGTTTTTAAGTAAAAATAAGACACATCCTTCATCTTCACCAAGAACTTTATTGAACAGCGTATTCACCCTTTTGTTGCACTACCTTCTGCCATTTTTCAGGCAACTTCATGATTCCATCTTCCCGAAACATTTTATCTTTTTGAGCAAAGAACTGTTCCAGGTGCCTTTTACAGTCTTCCAGGGAATTGAAATTTTTTCCATTAAGAGAATTTTGTAAAGACGGAAATAAATGGAAACCTGAACGTGCAATGTCTGGTGAATATGGCGGATGAATCAGAACTCCCCAGCCAAGCTATGACAGTTTTTGTCTGGTCACCAAAGAAACATGCGGTCTTGAGTTATCCTGATGGAAGATTATGCGTTTTCTGTTGACTAATTCTGGGTGCTTTTCGTCGAGTGCTGCTTTCACTTGGTCTAAGTGGGAACAGCACTTGTTGGAATTAGTCGTTTGGTTTTCCGGAAGGAGCTCATAATAGAGGACTCCCTTCCAATCCCATCATATACACAACATCACCTTTGGATGAAGACCGGCCTTTGGTGTAGTTGGTGGTGGTTAGTTTCACTTGCCCCACGATCTCTTCTGTTCCACATTATTGTCCAGTATCCACCTTTCATCACCCGTCACGATTTGTTTTAAAAACAGAATGTTTTCATTACGTTTAGACAGAGAATCGCATGAGGAAATACAGTCAAGAAGGTTTTTTTCGCTTAACTTATGGGGAACCCAAACATCAAAGCGATTCACATCACCAAGCTGGTGCAGATGATTTTCAACGCTCGATACGGATATTCTGAGTGTGTCGGCCATCTCCCGTGTGATATAACGTTGATTGTTCTCAATGATCGCTGCCAACTTCAACTGGTCTACCGGACCACGGATCACTGTCCAGCAAGAAATCTCCAACACGAAATTTCGCAAACCGCTTCTGAGACGTTCAATCAGTCACAGCACCTCTTCCATAAACTGCACAAATCTATTTTTGCATTCCGGTTGCGTTTCACCTCTCTTGAAATAATAAAGCATAATATGCTGAAAATGTTGCTTGTTTCTTCCATCTTCAATATTAAAATGGCTACACAAAAATTCACCAATTTTGATGTCTCTTTTTTCAGTGCACGCTCATATGACAGCTGTCACATACAACCTAACAAAATTGTTTTGAATGAAGTTAAAGACAACTAAGTGCTACTAGAGCCGTCTTATGGAAAAAACTGAACGAACCTCTTGGCCCACCCAATATTTCCCAAGGGGACTTCAAACTCAACATATGGTCAAATGAACTCATCATCTTTCCCCAAAACCTACTGTTCCTCCTTGTGATGATAAATTTTATGGGTCACCTTGACCAGCCACTGAGCGCCCAGATAAAACACTGTTTCTGGGTGTATCTGCGAAGATGAGCATTATGAGTTGGTAGACTCAGTACAGAAGGTGGATCTCTGCGGGGTCTGAATAGAGCAGAAGGTGGATCGTGCGCCTTTTTCCCTGTATCGTTGCCTGAGCTGCTTCTCCTGCCCTCGAATGGGATTTGCACCATCGGCTCCTCTGGTACTCAGGCCTTTGGACCCAGACCGAATTACACCCGTAGCTTTCTTGGGTCTCCAGCTCACACATTCTGGGACTTTTCCATCTCATAATCGCATGAGCCAATTCCTCATAACAAATATCTATTTATATAAATCTATAATATACTGATGATACATACTTTTAACATGTAAATATATATGAATTTATATAAGTATATAAACCCAGGATGTATCCTAACAGTTCTGTTGCTCTGGGGAATCCTGACCATCACAGGCCTCATCCTCTACCTCATTTTGAGGCATCGCCTCCACCCACACCCCCAAGACAGGTGTCTGGGGTCGTCTTCAACACTCTCCTCCCTCCCCACGCCCTTCCCTCTCCAATCAGTGCTAAGTCCCACCAGCCGGACTTCCCTGGTGTCCCGAGAACTTGTCCCCTGCTCTCCGCCCGCACTGTCACTAGCTCGGCCCCGGCTCTCATCTCTCTGCTTCCCACGGTCACGTTCTATCCCATGAAGCCTCCTCACTGCCGCCCAGCAGTGCACTCGGTCACGTCACTCCTGATCACATTCCTTCCATGGCTTCTCACCACCCACAGGGCTGGATCTAAGCCGCTTCGTGACAGCCTGGCCCTCTGTGGCTGTGACCCTGCATCCCCGTCCTCCCCAAGGGAGCAGGCTACCTCACACCACTGCAGCCCTGCCCGCCCCCCTCCTCGGTCTGGAGGACCCCCTCACCGCCCAGCACACCCCCTACATCGCCTTCCTGGACCAACTCCTCCTTCCTTAGGCCTTGACTCTGTCCTCGGGCTTATCTAATCAGTTGAAGGCCTTAAGAGCAAAAGCAGAGATTTCCCAGGTGATAAAAAGATGCTGCCTCAAGACCCTGGCATCAACTCCCACCTGAAATTGCAGCCTGTTGGCCGCCCTACAGATTTGGAACTGTCAGCTCCCACCATTGTATGAGGCAATGCCCTGAAAGGTCTAAGCATCCGTCCATCTATCCTTTTAGTACTGTTTCTCTGACCGATACAGGAACCTAACCTGTCTTTGTGAGGTCAAGGAAGTCTGTAGTCTGACTTTTAAATGAGATGAAGGGTGGGAAGGATAAAAATAAGTAGACAGGGAGACTTCCCTGTCGGTCCAGCGGTTAAGAATCTGCCTTCCAATGCAGGGGACGAGGGTTCGATCCCTGGTCAGGGAACTGAGATCCCACGTGCCGCAGGGCAACTAAGCTGGCGCTCTGCAACTACCGAGCTCACGCGCCTTAACTAGAGAGCCCACGTGCTGCAACTACAGAGCTCGTGTGACACAACTAGGGAGAAAACCTGCACGCCACAGCTAGAGAGAAGCCTGCACGACCGCAACTAAGACCCGACACAGCCAAAAATAAATAAATGTTTTTTAAAAGTAGACAGGTGTGAAATACACTAAGAAGGTAGAATTGATATGATTTGGCAACTGAAATGGGTAGGTGGAGGGTAAGAGAAAGGAAAACATTAAAATACCCTCTTTGCTGGTTTAGGAAGCTGAGTGTGTGTTGACGTCACTCAGTAGCTGGGGAACGCTCCCGGGCACGGAAGCCTTTTTGTCCCCCGTTTCTTTTAGGCCGGACTCCAGCCCCCATGACGGTCCCTGAGTTCCAAAGGGCAGATTCGAACAGTTGCTGATCAAGGGAGGAGAAGCCAAGAAACCACCTGGAGCCAGATTCAAGGGACCAGAGAAGCTCACCGAGATGAGGAGACCCTGCACACCCCCTCATCTTGTCAGCGACCCCAGCCTTGACCTGTGGCTGTCAAAACTCTTCATCAGATCCTACCAGGTTGGGACACATAGTTTTCGAGGACAGGAGCCCAGTGTGTCCCCCTCTGCCTGGCAAAGCAACAAAGCTCTTCTTTCCTACTTCACCCAAAACTCTGTCGCCAAGATTCGATTTGGCACCGGTGTAGAGAGGCCGTTTTCAGCATTGTGAGGAGTGGCAGGCTTGGGAGACGTGATGAAATTAAGTTTCCTGCGTGTTGAATTTGAGGGGCCTCTGGCACTTCCCAGGGGTGATGTTCAGAGGGCAGTTAGGAGGGTCTGGGGGTGGGGGGAGAGAGAGAGACAGAGAGACAGAGAGACAGAGAGAGAGAGAGGGGGGGGGCGGTGAGAGGGTGAGTGTTAGAAATACAGACTTAACAGACATCATTTCAGTGACTCTCGAAGCCCTGGGAGAAGGTGAGGCTGCCATAAAGAGCGAGAAGCCACGCAAAGGGCCCAGGGCAAAGCGCGAAGAGCTCTAACATGTAAGCCACCTGTGAAGGTGTCGGGGCGCGGGAGGGAGCCAGAAGGTGCAGAGGAAGCACCCGGAGCTGCAGCACGGGAGCCCGGGGAAGACGATGCTTCCCAAGGGAGAGAAGTCACAGCAAGAGGACATCACGGCGTAGCCTCACTGTGCTGGTGGGAGCGGCCGTGAACGCACCGCAGGGTGCTGTGTCTACCGGAAATACTTCAGAACCGTCCAAAGTAGCTGAAATCGGTTCAGTAAACTGCGATTCTGTTTGTGCTCGGAGAGCGTAAAAATCAAAATGTGAATAAAGAAAGGAAATACAATTGTGCCGCCTCACAGGCAATGACGCACCCACCATCTGATTGGGGGAAGCAAGACGGGTGTCCGGGGGGCGGGGGGGAGGAGCCAGGGCGCTGGCCGAGCCGGGAGGGAGAACCGACGTCAGCCCATTTCCAAGCTCAGGGATGGAGCCTGCGGAGAGGGTGGACGTGAACCTGTGGACGGGAGGGGCGGTCAGTGCGTATGGGGAGACGGGAGACGCTGGAGCTGGCGGACAGAAGGCGTCAGAGGTCTTCCCTGTGACAGGAGGAAAAGAGGAAGAGATGCTCCTTAGAGACGCTTAGCCATGCGGTGGCAGGAAAACCCGCAGGAAGAATTTGGAGATGCAGCAGCGACTTACAGGTGTTGAGAGACCAACTGAGTGGGTTTTGTTCTGTTCTGTTTTTACTACAAAGGCCCGAAGGACCACGATGAACACTGCCAGACTCTGCCGACACCATCGAGTTGATACTCGCTGCCGGATGCCAGGAAAATTCTCCCCACGTCGAAGGGGCAGGAGGCAGGGGACCGTGTGCGGAAAACACTTGAAAACAAACTGGAATAAACACACACACACACACACACACACACACACACACCCCAGTAAGAACAGCTGTGCATACGAGGTCCTGAGCCAGCATCACAGCAAGTGGTCCAGGTTGAGAAACCCGGCTGAGTGAGGCGACTGGTAAAAATACAAACAGCCTCTGGAACCCAGGGCATCGCTCAGAAAAATGGGCAGAGGGGATGGTCCCAAGTGGAAACCTGATGAATACCAAGCCATGCCTCCAGCACTGGTGACACTGAGAAAGCAGGGGACAGGGGCCGCCTGGCAGCCTCCAGCCCAGGGCAGTCGGAGGGTGTGACAGCAGCAGCCCCCAGGTCTAGAGAGGCCACTGCACGCTGGCCAGGGTCAGCACAGGACCTGAAGAATCTTCCGCATCTTGAAAAGATACGAGGGTCATTATTTAAAGGCCAGTCAGGGCGAGTCTCTGAAGAAATCCTACAAGCTGGGAAACGATGACCAGCCCAGAGCACTTCCAGCAAGGAAGGTGTGTCAAGACGTTCTGGAATTGGCCACCTAGGAGCAAGTTACCTGCTGTCCATCAGCCTCGGAGCGTCTGCCAGACTGTCTGTCTGTCTCCCCCCTAACATTATCCCTACGTTTTCCCTCCAAGGTCCATGTGAACTACAGTCTCGAGTGTTTCACCCTCCTTTGCATTTTACTACCTATTTCTAAACTTCCATCTATCCTTCAGATATTTTCCTTTTACTTTTTACAGTGTTTTTGGAGCCCCTTTCCTTGACCTTTCTCTCTACATAGATGGCCGCCAAGAGTCATGTGCTCTAAAATCAGTCATCTCCCAACTGGGGTCCACAAGCCCCGGGTGGGAGGGTGACAAAGATTTTCTGGAAGGCGAATGAGCACGGATAGTTTTTAAGAGGAGATTACATTTCCAGAACCTCAGTTTCCCTGTGAATCCTTTCCTAAACCTGATTAGCCTGAGATTCTGTTGGTTCTGCTTTGCTACCTCCCCTTCCTTCTTACCGCTCCAGAATCTTAAAGCACATTGACAGGGGAGTAAGAGCGTCTGCGGTGCCGAATAGAAAGAGTAATTCAAGGATGCATTCCTGAGGGAGAGCCCTGGAGAGAAAAGTACAGAAAATGTCTCTGTAAAACAAAGACAGATGATAATAATAAGGGGGGAGGTATCTTATTTCTACCAGGTGACACATTCACTGCAAGGCCCTTGCCTTTCCAATCTATATATGTTAGAGCTTAAATTCAGAAGTCAGACAGTTGCTTGGAGATACATGTTGACATGTTTACTTAAACTGAAAAAACACAGTGACTGCTTCTGGTTTGCCTGATTTGTTTTATTATGAGGACTGGCTTTGCCACTGTTAGTTTTACATGGGTGGATGGTTTCCAAATACGAAAATCCATCACTTCCACATTTTGATGGAAACATATTTAAAGCATATATACGCTGTTACAATGGACCTTTAAAACTATTCAAGTTTATAAGGAATCTTTAATTGTTGGCTTAAAAATGTATAAAGGGGTTCCTGGTTTCTTTACATAAACATGGAGGATGGTATTTGGAGCACATGACTAAGCTTTTCCCCATTTGGCACTATATACAATCTGTATATGTATATACAATAATAGACGCTGTGTTCTTTCTTTGAAGTTGACGTCACTCTCAGTATACATACAGTTTAGCTAGAAAGACCGATACCTAACCCCTGGTACTTTCTATATTAGGTTCAAAGGGTGACTCTCCTTTCTCTAGTGCTTAGGAGCACTAGACAAATTACTTCCAAGCCTGCCTGCCCAGGAATACCTGAAGGTCTAAACTCAATTGATTGAGCACCAGCAAAATGCTTCCGAGGGCTCCATCTTCTTCCACAGATTTAAGAAATGTTCTCTAAGACCTACAGATGGCCAATAGGCACATGAAAAGATGCTCATCGTCGTTAATTATTAGATAAATGCAAATCAAAACAATGAGGTACCATCTCACAGCAGGGAGAACGGCCATCATTAAAAAGTCTACAAATAATAAATGCTGCAGAGGGTGTGGAGAGAAGGGAACCCTCCTACGCTGTTGGTGGGAATGTGAATTGATAGAACCACTATGGAGAACAGTAGGGTGGTTCCTCAGAAAACTAAGAATAGAGCTACCATGTGATCCAGCAATCCCGCTCCTGGGCATATACCCAGACAGAACTATAATTCGAAAAGACACATGCACCCCTATGTTCATAGCAGCACTATTTACAATAGCCAAGACATGGAAACAACCTAAGTGTCCATCAACAGGTGAAGCAATAAACAAGATGTGGTACATCTATACAATGGAATACTACTCAGCCATAAAAAAGAATGAAATAACGTCATCTGCAGCAACATGGACGGAACTAGAGATGATCATACTAAGTAAGTCAGACAGAGAAAGACAAATACCATGTGATATCATTTCTACGTGGAATCTAAAACACAAAACAAATGGACATATCTACGAAACAAAAACAGACTCAGACATAGAGAACAGACTTGTGGTTGCCAAGGGAGAGGAGTGGGGTGAGAGAGGGAAGGATTGGGAGTTTGGGATTAGCAGATGCAAACTATTATATGTAGGATGGATAGACAACAAGGTTCTACTGTACAGCACACAGAACTATACTCAGTATCCTGTGATAAAACATAATGGAAAAGAATATGAAGAAGTATATATATATACATATGTATATAAGTATATATATATATGTATAACCGAGTCACTTTGCTGTACAGCAGAAATCAACTCAACATTGTAAATCAACTAGACTTCAATAAAATTTTTTAAAAAACACAAAACTTTTCTCTAGACTTGAGCAAGGACTTCCCATACACTAGGGACTGACCACTCTTGTAGCTAAACATTTATCATCAGTTTCTATTATTTCTAACAGGCCACACATCACATGTGTTGTGAAGGAAGCTACACTTGAAACAGCCACCCTGCTTGGTGTGATTTTATCAAAATGACTTTTATTTTATTTTATTTTTTATTTTTTTTTTATTTTTGCGGTATGCAGGCCTCTCACTGTTGTGGCCTCTCCCGTTGCGGAGCACAGGCTCCGGACGCGCAGGCTCAGCGGCCACGGCTCACGGGCTTAGTTGCTCCACGGAATGTGGGATCTTCCCGGACCAGGGCACGAACCCGTGTCCCCTGAATCGGCAGGCGGATTCTCAACCACTGCGCCACCAGGGAAGCCCCAAAATGACTTTTGATTTAAAAAAATCAAGCTACCATAGTCAGCAACCCAGAAGGCGGATAAAACATGCCACATATGAATGTGAGCCCACCAAGCAGTAAAAAGGAAGGAGAACTCCAGGAGGAAATGCCAGGATCAAGTGATTTATGGGATTCTGGGTAAGCAATCTCATTATTACCGTAATGAAAGTAATAAACATTCCATAGGAGTTAAGGAATACAAATTCCAGAAAAGTTCGACCAGCGTCGAATAGTTACTAAATTGAGAGTCTTCATTCCAACCTAACACACAAACATGCCAGAGTCAAGTGTGGCCTTGACCCTCTCAGACAGAGCAGAGAGTGGCCAAACAGCTCGCCACGCGAAGCAAGCCGTCCCTTGCCTTGCTAACAGGGTTGCAAGGAAACAGCTCCCCAGTTCTGAGAGTGGAGTCTGGCAGATTCCTCTTCGAGCTTTTTCGCAGCCTGCAACAATTCATCTGTCAAAAAAGTGCATGAATGGGAAAAATCCAGCAGCCGAGCCAAGCACTGTGCTGCAAGTGTCTCAGATTTTTGAGAGCTGGCCAAACACGCCTTTATGGACTGTTTTCCCTCTCTTGGCTTTGCAGCCCCTCACCCCGAAATCCTTGATAACTGTTTTAGAGGTGCAACTCCAGTTCAGACAACGGCTTAACTTGGGCTCTTTTAGAGAAATCCATGCACATTTTTCAACACAGATGGTGTATTTGCATATGGACCACTGGCCAAAGGACAAGTCAACACATTTTCCTTTTCCTGAGAGCTGACCCACACTTTGCGAGCGCGCTATTCAAGGACTGATCTCCCAAACTCCTTCCTCCTATTTCCCTCCCTGCTCTGTTCCGCAGGACCTTTGTTTCTCCTCACTGTCCTTCTCAGAGGATCGTTGGAAAGGGAACAAGAGGAGGTTGAACTCAAACTACATAATCGAGCTCCATGTGGCAGCTCTGGGGAAAAGATCACGAAAGGAGGATGTGAACGCCATTACCCAGATTTGGGGATTGTCTGTGGATCTTAATTACTCCTGTGCTTCCTACCTTGAAAGGTCAGGGACGATTAACAGCTGCTGGTGGAGTTCCAAGTGGGACAGCCTGTCAAAGTGGTGGACCCTCAAGGCAATCCTTCCTTTGACCCTGAACTAGGTCACCTGTATGGGCTCTTCTGCTGATGCCCTGAGTATGCATTATAAATGATAAATCATTGCTTTCCCTTCTTCTTCCTGGGTTGTCTCCTGAAACGTTCAGGAGGGCTTGCTTGTCACTGGGGGCCATCTGTTCCAGGCCGATTGATCCTACAGGGGGTTTGGGACACATACACAAAATTCTAAGTCCCAGAACAGCAACCTGCTAAGGTGACGGCCAGCCTATAGAGACAGTGCTGGTCAGGGGCACGGCGTGGCCAGGAATGCGAGGGCTTTTACTAAGGAAGCGCCGCCAAGGATGTGAGCTGAAAGGCTTCCGGAGGGATTTTATTTAAAAAAAAAAAAAAAAAAAAAAAAAGGAAAAACAGACTAAAGAAGGGGAAAGCAGCTGTTTGGAAATAAACTGTAAAACATCTGTAGCACACGAGCAGAATCCTCCAAGTATGAGCATGCAGTTTTAAAGGGACCTCATCTTGCAGAAACAACACTCCAACTCCATAGCAGACACCGAAGGCAATCCATCCTTTGAGATGTTCCTAGCAGGGCCAGATGTGCTGATAGGGGAGAAACCAGTTTTCCTGGCAGCCCCTGAACACAACTGTCCTCTACCGCACCAAGCCCCAAAGAAGGGAAAATTCAGAGGGAACTCAGCAACCTGGCACTACTGTCTTATGGTGGATGGAGCTTAAAGGGCCAAACACACACGGACCCGGTCCCTCTGTATCGGGAAGCCTGGGCTTCTGCTTCACGCGTTTTCAGGACTCTTTGGGGGTACTTTCGTTAACAAAAAGGCAAAGAAACTTTCTGCATAGTTTCTTGGGCTTCATTTGCATCACTGCAATAGAATTCAGAGATTTTTTTTTTTTTTAATCAAGGTTCAAGGGTCTAAGTAGCTCAATTTATTTTCAGTAACTAAGTTACCAGAAACTTGTAGCGTGGCTGTATTTATTTTCTGAAGGAGGCTCCAAGTTGGCAAAAGGGTCCTTGGAAGGACATATTTCTTCACGTTCTCTTGATCTCAGTGTGTGGAGATTCGCTTAACAGCTGTTTTATGTACAAGTGTTTTTTCAGCCATGTCCTCCCCCTCCATAAACAGACTTTTTTTTTTTTTTTCAGGCAAGAGAAGCCTGCAAGACACAACAAAATATGAGGCTGCTCCTCAAGCCTCTGCCAGCAGCAGACAGAGGAAGAGTTTAAGAAGATCATCGTGTGGCATGTCCCCATTTACTCCTTCCATAGCTTGAGACGAAATTGGAGTTGAAAGCAAAAGATGCTCCCTCTGGCCTTTGCCAACCACAGAGGCCTCTCCCCACTGATCACCCCTCAAAAAGACAAATCATAATAAACACGCCAATGCTACTACGTGTCTGACAATTCTGAATCTCAAACACAAAGACCCCTTTTCTCATTTATCAAGGAAGCTCCTAGCGAGGACTCAGAGCTGTGACACATGAAGAGAAATGAAGAGAAAGAAGCCAATTAAGCATCACTCTTTACACTCTGCCTTTGTATAAACTACAGCAGTAATTCCTTATGTTTTGAAAAACAACACTTATTTGAAGAGTGCCACACTCAGTAAGCCTGTTAGCTCCTTTCCCTCTGTAGCCCTGGGGGTAGGAGACAAGTACTGTTTTTGTCAATACGGAAGGGGATCGTCACAGCCATCTGGTATACCACCACACTCAAACCTCGACGGCCCTCCTCCAGCTGCCTGGAACAGGTGTCTAGGGGGGGAATCTGTTTCCTCCAGAATTCATCTAAACTTTCTCATCTCCATGACCACTCCCCTCTTGGTTTGCCAGTGAAGTATTAGTGATTCTTTACTAAGTAGGTGGCAGATGGGTCTAGGGACCTCCCCTTCCTGCAACTGAAAAGCCCACCTCAGACCATAATAAACACAAAACCCTCCTCCACTTCCTCAGCACACTCTGGAGCCTGGGAAGGAGGAAGTGGCCAGGTGACTGGTGATCCAAGGTAGGGGGCAGCCGGTCTCCGTGGGGACGACAGAGACCTCCGCTGCTCCTATAAGCTCAGGGTTAGCATCCTACTGAGAAGTAAGAAGATTTCTTACATCCCTTCCAAGATCAACTTACTACACTTCCTTCTCTTCTGTGTTTGATCTTCCCTCATGCTCGTATCAAATACTATCATCTGAAGTTCAAAGGATTTTCTAAGAAAAAGTGTATTTTGCCAAATGTGTTAATTGGGAAGTGAGGGGGTATAGGGGGCAGAGGAACTCTGGAAAAAGTATCTAAGTTGAGGCATGAATTTTTAAAAAATGTATCCTGGCACAGAAAAGCTTTATTTTGCAATAATACTCATGATAACAGTCTGAACACATTACTAGCACATGATGTGAACACCCACTCAGACACATATACCTAGACCCATTAAGCTTCACTTGAGACAGCCAATTCATTTCAAAAGAAATAGGCACTGAAGATTACTAACGTTCATATTTCTCTTAAAAAAGATTGATTTGGCTAATACGCAGGGGAGATGCAAGAAGATGAGTCACACACTTAATAATGAAATGCAAAAAATGTCAACAATCACAAAAGGAAAACTGGAAAGGAGGAAACCACATTTTAGAGCATTGTGTGTATTATACACTGTGAAGGTTAGAAACAAAGGCATCTTAAGACATGGAAAGGAAACCATAAACAAAACGAAAAGACAATCCACAGAATGGGAGAAAATACTTGCAAATGATGCGACTGACAAGGTATTAATCTCCAAAATTTACAAACAGCTCATGTGGCTCAATATCAAAAAAACAAACAACCCAATCAAATGGGCAGGAGACCTAAATAGCCATTTATCCAAAGAAGACAGACAGATGGCCAAGAAGCACATGAAAAGATGCTCAACATCACTAATTATTAGAGAAACGCAAATCAAAACTACAATGAGGTTTCACCTCACAGCAGTCAGAATGGCCATCATCAAAAAGTCTACAAACAGGGCTTCCCTGGTGGCACAGTGGTTGAGAGTCTGCCTGCCGATGCAGGGGACACGGGTTCGTGCCCCGGTCTGGGAAGATCCCACATGTCGCGGAGCGGCTGGGCCCGTGAGCCATGGCCGCTGAGCCTGCGCGTCCAGAGCCTGTGCTCCGCAACGGGAGAGGCCACAACAGTGAGAGGCCCGCGTATCGAGAAAAAAAAAAAAAAAAAAAAAAGTCTACAAACAATAAATGCTGGAGAGCGTGGGGAGAAAAGGGAACCCTCCTATTTCGTTGGTGGGAATGTAAACTAGTACAGCCACTATGGAGAACAGTATGGACGTCCCTTAAAAAACTAAAAATAGAGTTACCATATGATCCAGCAATCCCACTCCTGGGCATACATCCAGAGAAAAACATGGTTTGAAAGGATATATGCACTCCAATATTCATTGCAGCACTGTTTACAATAGCCAAGACATGGAAGCAACCTAAATGTCCATCGACAGAGGAATGGATAAAGAAGATGTGGTACACATATCCAATGGAATATTACTCAGTCATTAAAAAGAATAATGTCATTTGCAGCAACATGGATGGACCTAGAGATTATCACACTAAGTGAAGTAAGTCAAAGACAAATCTCATATCGCTTACATGAGGAATCTACAAAATGATGCAAATGAACTTATTACAAAACAGAAACAGACTCACAGACTTAGAAAACAAACTTATTGTTACCAGGGGGGAAGGGTGGGAGGCGGGGGATAGACTGGGAGTTTGGGCTTGAGATGTACACTCTGTGATATGTAAAACAGATCACCAACAAGGACCTACTGTACAGCACAGGGACGTCTGCTCAATACTCTGTAATAACCTAAATGGGGAAAGAATTTGAAAAAGAATAGATACATGTTTGTGTATAACTGAATCACTTTGCTGTATACCTGAAACTAACATATTGTTAATCAACTATACTCCAATATAAAAGAAAAAGAAAAAAGGAAAGAAAACACACAAAATAAGACTTACGAATTGCTTATTTCTGGAATTTTCCATTTGTTGTTTCCCAATGACAGCTGACTTTGGTAACTGAAACCTCAGAAAGTTAAATCATGGATAAGGGGGTACTGGTATATACTCTTTGGATTAGAAAATTGCAAAGGATACAGGGTAAAAATATAATTGTCTCATATTTAATAAATACTTATTGACCACTTACTAGTTAGAAGCTGTTTGGGACAGAAAAGAAGGATTTAGATTAATTCAAGGATTAAGGAAAACTAAGACTTTGAAGGGTCTTCCTAGCCTTTAAAAAGTACCAAAAATGCTACTGTGGTGGACGGCCAGTCTGGTACCAGAGACACAGACCAGGAGACGCGGAAATAAACTGGTCACAGAAACACATCGTATGGGTGAGAGCATCTCGATTCCCCAGAATAAGTCATGACACATTAACACTACAGTTAAGTAGAAGCAGCACAGAAATAAATGACTGGGTGTGTACGCTATCTAGATTCGACTTAATTCAAACACACACACAACCACACGCAGCCTATGAAGTAAGGTAGAATGAGGTGAACCAGAGCTGCAAATTGGTTTCCCAAAGGCAGCCTGTGGTTTCAGGGAGGAAAAAGCATACGCACCCAAACCCTCCCCCGAGACACCACAAAAAGACACAGTGAACACCAGGGAGGCACCAGTAACAGGCTGTTTCTCATCAATCCCTTCTTGACCTCAGATGGCATCTCTCTGCTATTTAAGTAGCCTCCCGGCTTTGGTGTCCCCATCTCTAAAATGGGGCGAAGGGCCTCGCGAGAATACATTGCAGATGAAGTGGAACAGCACACCTGAGAACACTCTGGAAAATACAGAGCTTTATGTAAGAGCAATAACATTTATGACCATTCTTAATAAGCACACAATTTGCAAACTAAAACTCCTTAGAGGTGAAATCCACCCAGGTGAGGACCGGAGGTAATGACTAGAGCACCCCCAGAGGGCACCATGGCAACTCGGCATGACGGCCAGCACACTAGAAGTTAGTGTCTGGCTGGTTGGGTGCCCACCACAAACACCTGCTGGGCTGTAACCTGGGTGGCAGGGTAAGCACGCGGGTCCTCTTGTCCGGCTCCTCTGGGCGACCCACAGGGATCCAGAAATTGCCAAGATAACCCACCCACCAGCACCAGAGTCAGAAAATACTACTACTCCTCCCCGAGTTGTAGGGTGTGTCCAATGTTACATCACAAATATTTGAATACCTACAAGTCTGGGGGGCTGGGCTATGAACCGGGGGGAAAACAAAGAAGTTGGACAGCACCTGCCCTCAGAACGTTTATAATCTTACTGGAGAAATAAGACACGAACGGAGAAGAAGATAATCGGTGAGGCAAGAAGATGACGTCATAGAAACAACCTGAAGAACGAGAGAGGTCACAGAAACAACAGATAAGGGGGAAGAGTCTGGGGTCCCAGACCCCAGACAAGCTCTGGGAAGTCACTTCATAGAACCAAACTCCAGGGAAACAGTGCAGGGTTACAACAAGACCATGTCAAACTCTTTTCTAGGTGTGAAATCCCAAGACTGTGACAGCAGTTCCAATTTCTCTACTTCTTTCAAGTTTTTCCTGTCCCTCACTTAAAGGAACATTGCAGCCACGGAAACAATGTCTAGGAAAGAGCCCCACGTGCACCCATTTACAGAGAGGCAGAATCCTCCAGTGGTCAACGAGCGGGGTTTGGAGTCAGACACACCTGGACTCTTGTTGTCACTGACTCTGAGACCCAGACGAGGCGCTGGGCTTCTTCACAGCCTCAGTCTCCTTGTCTCTAACGTGGGTTTAACACCAACACCTCCAGGGATGTCGTGGAAGTCAAGTCAGACACAGCACGCGTACAGAGGCACATAGTGTCCGCTGCATTGTACTCAATACAGGTTAGCTGTTAATAATGTTTGTGTTTTAACATTATACACGCACACACACACACACGCACATCTATTTCCCTACAATGTGCATTTATCCTCTGTGTGCTCCCACTGCTTTGGGATGAGGGTACTTAAAAGGTATGTCACGTCTGGTGCGACACACCTCTCTCCCCACAGCCTCACATCGTGCTCTGAAGGTTGGCCGACAGTCAGTAAACAGTTATTTAAAGCAATTTCCAAACGGCTCAGTTGCCCACTCTGAGGAGATGTTCCTCTGAATGGGAGCAGGTAACCAGACTTCTGAGCCAACAGGTAATGTTCCTTATATAGAAGTTATCAGCACTCATTTTGGGAAAGGAGGGAAAACAGAAAGGCAATACCATCGCTATTTGACGTTCCAGAAGCCAAAGGAAACATCAACATATACAGGCGAGTCCCAGGGAGGCGGGGGCCACAGGGCTCAAAGTCACTGCCTCCCAGGCAAGCAACCTCCAAGAAAGGTCACCTGAGCCTCTCCAGCTCTAAATAGAAAGGTGTGTTTGCACAGAGTACTAATTTGGTAGTTCTGATGTGTTTGCTCGGGTTTTACGCTTTACTTTCACCTTTTTTTCTCCCATTTATTAAAAAAAAAAAAAAAAATGATGCCAGAAAGATACAGGTCTTCATTAGGTTGATGTGTTTGCTTTGCTTTATTTTAATACTGGCCCCAGTTCCCTCTCTTCCCAGTTTCTCTCCTCCACCTCCCACCTCTCTTCCTCAGCCTGCAAATGCCAGAAGTCTTCTAAGAAACAAGGCCCTCCCTATGCCTTCAAGTGGCCTCAGGGAGCTCCGTGTACCCTCCCTCCACCTCCCTGTCCCAGTACAGGTACCAGAGGGAGAGGGGGCACTGCATCTGAGCCGGTCCCCTCGGGGGAAGCCGCAGAATGCTCTAAAGAACATGCCCTTATAAAGCAAGTATTCATGGATTACTTTGTGCGATTTTCTAAAACCACAATGTGTAAAAATGTACCGAGTCCACTCTCTCTTGACCTGATGGCTGCCCATGTGCAGTATACGTTCGGGCACACGTGCAGTGCACACGTGCAGTGCACACGGAGGATAAGCGTGAACGGCCTGACCGCAGAGGAGCGCTCAGGAGCCACCTGCCGGCGCCCGGGGCCAACGTGACCACCCCAGCCTCTGTCCTCCTTCACCTTGCCTCGCACCCTGACCGAGAAGATGCCTCCCAGTTCCGAGGACGACCTTCTCAGCTGGAAGATATCCTTCCTTGACAGGGCATAGCAAACGCTCCACTTTCTGCGGGACCCCTCAGGTGAGGCTGTCATTCAGAAAACTATGGGACCATCCCTAGCTCTACAGCATCAACAGCTTATGATTCTGACCTCCCCGTGTTGGGGTAATAAGGGTGCTTGACCGTCTAAGAAAAGGTCTGGGACTGGATTTAAGTTGTGACCTTATTAAATCCCTAAGGACTCGATTCTCATCCTACCGTATGCCTTTTTTTGGTATATATACATCTTCTCCCTCCCTCTTCACTCCTACCGTCATAAGGAAGTCAGGGTAGGGCCTGAGTGACTTCCCATATCAATAGAAATGTTCATGTAAGACACACTATCTAAATATTATAATTAATACTTTTTTTAAATTAATACTCTTTTTTCTTTTTTTTGGCTGCACCATGCAGCACTCGGGATCTTAGTCCCCCAACCAGGGATGGAACCCCGGCCTGCGGCAGTGAAAAGCACAGAGTCCTAAACTCTTGACTGCCAGGAATTCCCTAATTAATACTCTTTTAATCTGACAACAACCAATAGTAAAGTTGGGAAACGAGGCATAAGAACAAATCTGGCGGAGCAAAGCACTGAGGAAACAGCCCTAGTGACCAAGCTGACACTGTGAGGTTCTTCCTCCTGAAACACCGGAAATGGGCAGGGGACTCGCTGACAAAATAAACAGGAGGGGTCCCTTGGGCACCATCCTTTTTCCTAGGGACCCAAGAAAGCAAGCCACGTAACTAAAGCAGAGAACCTAGTGTCACTTTACTTTCATCATATCATAGAATCACAGAGGAGAGATTGTAAGTACTGAACTAAGTCACTGGAATGAATGAAGAACATTAGCAATTTCCTCCCCAGTCATCAGGAAGAACTAATATGACCTGGAAATGCCAAGCAAAGGCGGCATCATTATTTGCCTTTGATTTGGGATGCAAGGCAGTGGGAAGGTGACAGAATCAGAAGTGACCTTCCACATTCCTCCAACTGGGAGACGTAAGCCCCAGGTCCCTAGACTCTCTGCCAACGAGTGGTCAGCTTCATAGGCTAAGGGTGCATCTTTTTCCTGGGGAGTCCATTTTACTCATTAGGTGACAACTTACCACATTATTTTACGTTTAAAATAAACAAGGTGTACTATGGACAGAAAGCAAAATCTGCATGATTTTTTGAGACAATGCAAGAAATGAAAAAAATAAAAATCTTAGGCCCTTGGTGATGGCTGTGGGTGCTCCAGAAGGCAAACTGGGTCTCCACAGCCACTGAGGTCACTTCAGCAGCCCTGTGAGTCTCAAGATTTCCCATCAAGGTCATCCTTAAAGCAGAGAAGAGAGTTTTATGACCAGATATCTCCAGCTAAGCTAAAAGTCCACAATTTAACCTTTCGTGCCTTATCTTAAACATTCGTCTGAATTTCCAATGTGTTTCACAATAGTTCCGTATTTGTTTTAATAAAGAAATAATGTCTTAAGGCCTTTACCACTGAGGAAGACAGAGGGTCTGGGAAGATGTGCCATGTGATCCTTTGTACCTCAGAAATCCTCCAAGGCTATGTTCTCCCATGGAAGGAGCAGGTGGAAAGGACCCTAGGCAGGAAGTTGGAAGGTCTGGATTCTATTCCAGTTCCTGACACTAGATAAGCTCGGTGGTGGTAAATTTGCTGTATCAACTCGACTGGACCACAGCGTACCAGATTTTGGTCAGATATTCCGAGTGTTTCTGTGAGGTTCTGGGTGTTTGGGGATGAGCCTAGCATTTAAATCAGTAGAGTGCATAAAGCAGATTGTCCTGGGGACTTCCCTGGTGGCACAGTGGATAGACTCCACGCTCCCAAGGCAGGGGGCCCAGGTTCGATCTCTGGTCAGGGAACTAGATCCCACATGCATGCCACAACTAAGAGTTCACATGCCACAACTAAGGATCCCATGTGCCACAACTATAGAGCCCTGGAGCCGCAACTAAGGAGCCCATGTGCTGTAACTAAAGAGCCAGTGAGCCACGACTAAGGAGGCTGCCTGCTGCAACTAAGACCTGGTGCAACTAAATAAATAAGTAAATATAAAACTACTAGAAGCTAACACAGGAGAAAAGGTAGGTGACATTGTGCTTGGCAATGACTTTAAAAAAAAAAAAAAAAGGCAGACTTCCTCCCTAACGAGGGTGGGCCTCACCCAACCAGGTGAAGGCTTGAATATAACAAAAGGCTGACTCTCCCCCAGGTAAGGGAGAATTCTCCTGCCTGACATCTTCAAACTGGAACATCAGCTCTTCCCGCCTGATGAGCTGGGACACTGGCTCCTGCCGGTTCTACAGCAGCTTCCAGTCTTTGGTGTTAAATTGGGACACCGTGTCTGCAGATTTTGGACAAGCTAGCCTCCATAATCGCAAGAGTCAACTCCTTATAACAAATCTCTTTCTATATATGTATATATACACACGTCCTATCGGTTCTGTTTCTCTGGAGAACCCTGACTAATAAATACAAATCTTCTCCACCACCTCTAAATCTCCACCACCTCTAAAGTATTATAACCAGAATTATACATTCAGTGTTTTTCACTGCCTCTCTCCCCAACCCAAATTCTAAAAATAATTGGCACTTACTTATTGGACACACTTTGCTCCTTCCTTCTTCTAGCTTTTGTAGCCCTTGAGCTAGCATTAGTGGGGTTGGGAGGGGGAGAAGGGAGTGGAACTCCATTTTTTTTTTTTTTTTTACCTAAAATATGACAACATTTCTTAGAATTTCACAATGTACCTTAATGTGAAAAGACTTTAAGTCTTGCAGAAATAAATCTTTTAAACTGTTTGGAATTCTTATCTTAAAAAAAGAAAACATAATGTCTGTTAACTCCACCACCACAAAAGTTCAGCACACGTTTTGAAAAATGGCAAACTGGAATAACCGTTCACCCTCCCCCCATACAATGGCCTCTCTCTCCTCACCTGCCACCGTATTACTGCAGGCACCAGGTAACTGAGTCGTGATTCACCCAGGTGGCCATGCGGAGGGAAGTAGGTGGCTCGACTCTTACTGAGAAAGCGTTATGAAGTTCCCATCTTATATTTCTCCCTGGGACTTACCAAGGTAGTGACAGGGGTGGAATTACCCCTCTTCACCTCAACGTTCTCCAGCTGCCCTTGGCTTCCAGTTGACTCTAAACCCACCTGTAGGATCCAGGATAGTTTATCCTTGACCCACACCCCCATTAGGATGGACCTTCTGGTCAGGGTTGCAATTTATCCTCTATCTTGTCCTCTGTCCTAGGAACCAAGAGTTTCATCCATCCTGTATCCCCTGGCACAGTGTTTAGGCTGAAAAAAGCACTTGATAAATATCTGTGGAATATGTCACTAAATGAATAAAAGAGCAACACAGCACTGGAAATACTGGAACTTTCCACAGTGTGAACCTAATTCTGACAGCCTTCTGCCAATGACGGTGAGAACCCATCATAGGGTCCCTTCTCTCCATGGATCTCAAACTCTTGCTTCATTGACAGTTAACAAGGAATAAGTAGCCCCCTAGGATCTGGGGAACGCATGAAGGATATACTGAACAGTATACCGAAAGGACAACACCGTGGACCGGTGCCAACTTGAACACTTGTAAGCTACAGCTTGAACTCAGACTCAGCGAGGACTCCTCGGCGTGGGTGGGTGGGCGTCAGGACAAAATGAACTCGGCAGGCACAGGGGGACATCCCACCTATTGTGTGACGTGGATCTGCCCAAGAATAAATCAGGCAACCAATGCTATTACGATGGCAGCCACGGGGGCCAGTAATAACTTACAGATTGAGACATTTAAAGCCAGAAAGGATGCCAGAAGGATCTATTCAAACCCTATCGTCCCACAGATGAGAAGAGCGAGGCCAAGCGTTGCTAAATAACTCAGCTCAAGTTTAAGATTTCAGAACGAGGACTTACACCCAACTCTTCTGGTTCCAAGTCCAGTATGTTTCCTACAACACCACTCGGCTTGGGCCTTGCTCAGGCCTTAAACCTGCCGCTGAGGCTTTTAACACAAATGTTTTGAAATTGTTTTGAGCAATTCTTGGAAACATCTGCTGACATTCTTTCAAGCTGTCAGAGTCTCCAGACCCCGTGTGCAATCCACCCACAACCACAACACACAAGGTTACTGATGCTTCCCATCCCGCTGCAAATTACTCATCTCCATTAGGACACCAGACCCGCCAGTGCTAAACGATAACATCAGCACCTGCATATAGAATTACTATGAAAACATGTTGTTACAAGAATGGTTTCACTAACGGGGTCTGAGGGGGGGCGGGGGGCGGGGGGCCAGGTAGCAGGAACGTAACCCCAGGAGCACACATCTTTGCTACTTCTACTACTTGTTCTTCATCCAGCGTACACATGAACTAATAAGCAAGAGGCTGACCCCAGGGTTCCTTCGATGGATTTCCTTTCTTTTCCCAGTACTTTGGAAATGCTTTTCTTCTGGTTGGAGAAATGGAAAGGAAGATAACAGGTTTCAGGTCTCGCTCTTGCAAAACATGTACACGGTTGTAAATTCTTTCATCCGATTCGGTTAAACCATTTAACAGACATGACGCCACAACTTTCTTAAAAGCCTAAACTGGAGCCTCCCTGGTGCCGCAGTGGTTGAGAATCTGCCGCCTAATTCAGGGGACGTGGGTTCGAGCCCTGGTATCCCACATGCCGCGGAGAACCTAGGCCCGTGAGCCACAACTACTGAGCCTGCGCGTCTGGAGCCTGTGCTCCGCCAACAAGAGAGGCCGCGAGAGTGAGAGGCCCGCGCCCGCCGCAACTAGAGAAAGCCCTCACGCAGAAACGAAGACCCAACACAGAAAAAATTAATTAATTAATTAACTCCTACCCCCAACATCTTCTTAAAAAAAAAAAAAGGCCCAAACTTATTTCAAAGTAAGAAGTTTAAAAAAGAAACAATGGAAGAAGGCAGGAAGAAAGGATGGGAGGTGGAAACAGTCCCATGAGCACAGAGCCTTGTCTGCTCTGCCACCCTGGCAGGGAGGGCGTCTGGGTGCCACCAAGCAGTGACCTGTCTGTACAGTCAGGGAGCAAGTGCAGATACAGAGCCAACCAAGCAACGTGAGGCAGAAAGGATCTTAATTCAGGCAACGAGGTGCTTATAAAACTGGTGGAAGAGCTGAAAATGCGGGCTCTGGAGTGAGCCACAATCCAGAGCCACCTGCCCAAGGGCGCTGCCAGCAAAGGCAGTCAGGAAGCTACTGCCCCATGATGGCCCCTGGACCACGATCATCTCAGCCACCCCCAGAGAAGCTACCGCTGGACCAGTCGGCTGGCTCCAGAGGCTCACAGGGCTCGAGAGAGCTGCACCCACCAGCAACCAGGGGGCCCCTCCCGCCCCCTCAAGTCGGTTCCGACTTCAGTTCCTCCACAGTATATCGATGGGGGAATGTACATCACATCTAGAGAGGTACTCTAGGAGGAGGACGGAGTGGCTGCTGGCCAGGCCGGCGTACCGTACATCCTGCATCCGCCGGCCACAGAAAGAAAGCCATCCTTCCATGAGCAAACACCTCGAGGCAGGAGGGCGATCGTCACTCTGAGTCCCCCTTTCTGGAGGATCCTAGCTCGAGTCCAAGCCCTCTTTCCGAGTTCGCGAGATCCCCGCGAAAACAAGAGGCTCCAAAGAACAGGTTCCAAAAGAGACATCCAAATGGCCAACAGGTACGTGAAAAGACGTTCAACATCACTAATCATCAGGAAATGCAAATCAAAACCACAATGAGATCCAGTTATAAGCTAAACAAGTACTAGGGATGTAACATACAACATGATGAATATCATTAACACTCCGAATGTCATATCTGAAAGTTGTTAAGAGTAAGTCCTAAGAGTTCTCGTAATTTTTTTCTGTTTCTTTAATTTTTTTATCTATATGAGATGACAGATGGTCACTAAACTTATGGTGATAATCATTTTATAATATATGTAAGTCCAATTATTATGCTGTACACCTTAAACTTATACAGAGCTGTATGTCAATTACATCTCAAAAAAAAACTAGAAGGAAAAAATAATGAGATATCACCTCACCCCTGTTAGTATGGTTGCTATCAAAAAGACAAGAGAGGGCTTCCCTGGTGGCGCAGTGGTTGAGAGTCCGCCTGCCGATGCAGGAGACACGGGTTCGTGCCCTGGTCCGGGAAGATCCCACGTGCCGCGGAGCAACAAAGCCCGTGAGCCATGGCCGCTGGGCCTGCGCGTCCGGAGCCTGTGCTCCGCAACGGGAGAGGCCACAACAGTGAGAGGCCCGCGTACCGCAAAAAAAAAAAAAAAAAAAAAAAAGACAAGAGATAAGTACCGGTTGGGAATGTGGAGAAAAGGGAACCCTTGTGCACTGTTGGTGGGAAAGTAAATCGGTACAGTCACTATGGAGAACAGTATTCCTCAAAAACTTAAAAAATAGAACTACCATATGATCCTGCCATTCCAGTCTGGGAATCCATCAAAAAGAAGTGAAAACGCTAACTGAAAAAGATATCTATCTCACCCCAATGCTCACTGCAGCACTATTTACCATAGTCGAGACATGGAAGCAACCCAAGTGTCCATCGATGGATGAATGGAAAGAGAAAATGTGGTGTATATTTACATGCAATGGAATAGTATTCAGCCATAAAAATAAGCAAAGCCTGCCACACGGACAACATGGATAGACCGTAAGGGCATTATGCTAAGTGAAACAAGTCAGACAGAGAAAGAAAATACGGTATGAACTCATACGTAGAATCTAAACAAAGAAAACAAACTCATAGATACAGAGAACAGACTGGTGGTTGCCAGAGGTGTGCCGAAGTGTGCGTCTGTGGAAGGAGGTCCAAAGGTACAAACTTACAGATATTAAAAAAAAAAAAAAAAAACCACCCAATAGGCACAGAGCAATCTCACTGGAGTCGGCTGGAGAGCAGACCCTAGACCCCTCAGTCAGGCCCCCCACCCCGTCTGTGCCCACTTCCCTCTTGGATACCGAGACTGCCCTAGTATCCCTTTTGAGGCTGGGATCCCTCCCTATTCCCCCTCCCAGAATTCCTGGGAACCGCTGTTCCTCCCGGACCCCATTTACTCGAGCTGGATCCTGCAACCTGCCACCCAGTGAGCCAGCGGCTCTGATGTGATGGAAAGAACAAAAGAAATGAGTTTAAGTCCTGGCGCCGACACCGACAGCTGAGTGAACGAAGCGAGCTTAGTTTGTTTTAGTAAAGCCCACCACACGCTGAGCTTTCGTTTTCTAACATGTAATACTGCGAGTCTGGTCCACCCGAGATGCTACAAGACGCTGAGACAAGATATCCTAGGGCCTGGCGGGCCAGGTCCAGGAGGAGCACTCAAACCGTCCTTCATTCTTCGGGTTTTGCCCGCGGTGTTTGGCTTTGTCTCCACCTTCCTTGCCCCCACATGCTTGGGGAGGAGCGGGACACGCCCGCCATCCACTGCCCACCTCTCTGGACCTCCCCTGACCGCCTGCTGCCGGCACCAGCCCGGCCAGCAGCCCCTTCCGGGGCCTCTTCTGAGTCTGGTGGTTTTTCAACCACAGTGAGTCATAACCAGATGTAATAAAATACTGGAGTCTGCAAAAGAGTCCCTTTTTTTAAAAAAAATAAATTAGATGATTCAAGGCTAGCCCCCCAATCTTGCTCCTATCCTAGCACTTTCTTGGGTGGAAAGGAAGGGGGCAGGTCGGGAGCTAGCAAGCTGAGGATTCTCTCTGTCACAGACCTGATGGAGCCACCCAGACCCTGGAGCCGACTGGACACCATGTGGATCTCTTCCTAGAAAAGCAATTTCTTCGGGGAACCTTATTCCAGTGTGTAGGACCCATTTGGCAAAATCCAAGTTCTGTCACTGATTGCCGTCCACCTGCCAGCTTGGCTCAGGACTAGCCCTCCCTGGGCCAGCGAGGATGGAATGACCTGGACCCCTCTGGAAATAACAGAGGTAATGGTCAAAGACATTCAGGGCTCCTGGCCCCTTTCATAGAGTCCCAAGAAATCGTTACAAACGATTAACAAGCCATTTCCCCCGAATTCCAAATAAGCTCAAGAAAAGGGTCTCTCCCAGAAGAAAGAAATGGAGGGAAAGAATCTGTTCCACTAACTCTGCCCAAATATGAAGACCAAAAGCAGGGGAGTAAACACGCATGGAAATTCCAAACGATCCACTCACCTGCACTTGGATTAACAGCACTAGAACACTCACCTTAGAATTACCTACCATTAACATTTTTAAGTCCTAGGCTTCAGTCTACCCGTTGTTCACATTTCTCTTTATCCCTATTCCTTTAAAAAACCTTTGGCTGGGCTTCCCTGGTGGCGCAGTGGCTGAGAGCCTGCCTGCCGATGCAGGGGACACGGGTTCGTGCCCCGATCCGGGAAGATCCCACGTGCCGCGGAGCGGCTGGGCCCGTGAGCCGTGGCCGCTGCGCCTGCGCGTCCGGAGCCTGTGCTCCGCAACGGGAGAGGCCACAGCAGTGAGAGGCCCGCGTACCGAAAAAAAAAAAAAAAAAAAAACCTTTGGCTTTAGGATACTCTTTTGAAAGCCTGCAAATGCACACACATACTAATGGGAAAAGATCGACAGTATATACTCTATAGTCATTTGAATAATTTGCATATTCATCATGAGCTTATGTTTATGCATGGTCCAGGCCTGTGGCCAAGTTTGGCTCACCTGTCCATCGTTTCCCTGTCCCTGATTGTGTCCGTATGGCATACTGCACGGCCACCTCTGCTGTCCTGTTCCTCCCCAGACCCTGCGCAAACACATTCACCACGAAAATGCACTGTGATGAGTGAACACAACTCATAGCAGATGTTCTCTGTCCTTCTGTTCCAAAGGGAAATAGGACTTACCTGGCTTTGCCAAAAATGCCATCATCTACAGTAAAACTGGGTCTATTGGGCCGTGTACATGTGTGTAGACGGAGGTGGGGGGCAGAGAGAGGGTTCCACTGGGGTTTTATGTGTACCACTTGAGAGTATATACAAGTGGAAACTACAGAAACAGCATCTATTGGGCAAAATTCTATGCAAACTGAGAATCTAGGTTCTTCTCAGCACCTTTCTTTTGTCATCTTCTTGACTGTGACCAGCACAGAGGGGCTATAGTGAGAAATCCCCCGAGAATCTGAAATAAGAGAAAATTGCCTTTGGAAAGTGGAACTTTAAATCAACTCGTCATGAATCCAATTAAGCCACCATAAAGAGAAAGACTGGTTCCCAGCCTCGCAAGGCATGAGAATAATCAGATCAAATGTTCTGTAAAATATCTAAAGAAAGAAGGTAAGAATGTACTAATCGACAGTGAGCAAAGGGGGTGCCTGTCACCTAGTGGTCACGCGAACTTAGGAGGGAAGGGTCCAGAGATTCAGACAGACAGGTTCTACCTAAGCACGTCCAGAGTTAGGGGAGCCCTGGCCTTGAGGTGTCCGGGCAGAACCCTGATTTTAGAAGCTCCCGCATTCTAGTTCCTGTTCCGCCTAATTATCCGGTTATGATGCGATTCCCAAGGCATTGGGAGAGCCCGTCCCGGGGGGAGGACACAAGCACTCGATCCCGTTGGCAGTATCAATCTCACTGTAAATCAATAAACCGGCGTCAGGTCTGGGACTTGGCTTTTGCTGACAGCCCCACCCCCAAGGGGCAGAATGTCCCCGCCATCCATCCATGTTTGCCTGGTCCCCTCAGTAGCTATGGTCTTATCCTAAGTCAATATATTCATTAATGACTGAACGGCCTGTGGGCGTTCACAGCTGTGGGACAGACTCAAAATTCGGCAAGGAAAAGACTCCCCGGCAGGTGTGATTCTGCACGTGCGAGAGTGAGAAAAAAAGATACGGGAGCATCCCCCCCACTGTGAACGATGACAACGAAATGGAGGTGTCCCCACTTCCTGGGGGCCCCTCGCTTGGCTTAGGACCTGGGTGAGCGTGGCAATGCTGGGTGAGGGTGCAAGTGCATAAGAAAACAGAGGAAGATGAACGCGGAGTTCCCAGGCGTGATCCTGAGAAGGGAGGATGGGGACGGGTGTGACCAGTGCTGGCCCTGCCAGGGGCACAGACCAAGGGACAGGCCCCTTTTAGCGACAACTAAAAGGACTTCTAGTAAAAGGAACGACTGGGTGAGGTTTCCGGTTTCCACCGTGCCCTCACCCCATGTGGCCCCCCTCGAAGCCCTCTGTCCAAAGCCTTCAGTAACACCTACCACTCAGGCACGATCACGTGACTATAAACAGCATCAGAACACAGACCCTGGGGCTGGGCTGCATGAGCCCGACGTCTGGCTCTACCACGTACTTCTCCATCTTGGAGAAACGTCTGTACCCTCTCTTTGCCTCAGCTGCCAAATGGCACTAATGATACCAACGACCTCACATAAGTGCCCTGTACGTGTGGCATTACTACGTGGGAGGGAAGATTTCACAGCCGGGTCTATCAAGGCAGAACCTCTAGGCACCAACACAGACCCCCAGGGCCTGTGGCCAACAGAGCCACACAAACACCAAGACAGCAGAGCGCCTGAGGAGGACGTGGAGTGTGGAGACAATGCAATCAGGTCTAGGGCTTAAGGAGCCGGGTGAGCCCAGCTGATGTCTGGGGTAGACCCACCAGTAACGAACGTTTACTGAACGTTTACTGTGGGGCGGGCACACACCTGTTTTTCTGCAGACGTTTAACTTGGTTGACCAGTTTTTAAAAGAATGAAATCAAAGAGAGAGGAGAAGGAAAAAAATAAAAATCAGAGCAGAAAGAGGGTCTCCGCCTCACCCCTGTTATGCAAAGAGACAGAATCTCCTCGGTTACATTGATTTTCCAACAAGATGAGGAATCGAAGATGACCTCAAAGAATTCGGCTAAAACACAGACCTACTAGAGCATGGACTTGAGGACACGGGGAGGGGGAAAGGTAAGCTGTGGCAATGTGAGAGAGTGGCAGGGACATATACACACTACCAAATGTAAATTAGATAGCTAGTGGGAAGCAGCCGCATAGCACAGGGAGATCAGCTCGGTGCTTTGTGTCCACCTAGAGGGGTGGGATAGGGAGGGTGGGAGGGAGATGCAAGTGGGAGGAGTTATGGGGATATATGTGTATGTACAGCTGATTCACTTTGTTATAGAGCAGAAACTAACACACCATTGTAAAGCAATTATACTCCAATAAAGATGTTTAAAAAATGAAAATAAAAAAATAAAAATAAAAAAAATAAAAAAATTTTTAAAAAGTTTTTCAGGAAAAAAAAAAAAGAATTCGGCTCAGCTCTCAGGAATGCTGAAGGTCAAGGACCCGCAATGCTGGTGCTGAACACTTAAAACATCTGATGACCAGCCTGCTCCCGAGAGATGGAGTCATTGGTGGGTGCAGCCCTGAAACAGGCGCTCTAAAATTCCCATTTGATTCTAACATGCCTTCAAGGTGGAGAACCATCGCTATCACGAATTTTTTTTAACATCTTTAATTGCTTTACGATGTTGTGTTAGTTTCTGCTGTATAACAAAGAGAATCAGCTATACCTATACAAGTATCCCCATATCTCCTCCCTCTTGCATCTCCCTCCCTCCCTCCCTCCCTATGCAACCCCTCTAGGTGGACACAAAGCACCGACCTGATCTCCCTGTGCCATGTGGCAGCTTCCCACTAGCTATCCACTTTACATTTGATAGTGTATATATGTCCATGCCACTCTCTCACTTCGTCCCAGCTTACCCTTCCCCCTCCCCGTGTCCTCAAGTCCGTTCTCCACATCTGCCTCTTTATTCCTGTCCTGCCCCTAGGTTCTTCAGAACCTATTTTTTTTAGATTCCATATATGTGTGTTAGCATACGGTATTTGTTTTCTCTTTCTGACTTACTTCACTCTGTATGACAGACTCTAGGTCCATCCACCTCACTACAAATCACTCAATTTCATTTCCTTTTATGGCCCAGTAATAGTCCCATTGTATATATGTGCCACATCTTCTTTATCCATTCATCTGTCAGTGGACATTTAGGTTGCTTCCATGTCCTGGCTATTGTAAATAGAGCTGCAATGAACATTGTGGTACAGCTCTCATGAATTTTAATCTATTTCCAGGTAGTTTGTTTCCCAAGCTTTCCTGATAGATAATCACCGGGGGTAATTGTTGAAGCTACAGACTTCCCCAGGCCCCTTCCCTAGAATTTCTGAATTAGTAAATCTAGGATGAAGCCCAGGAACCTGCATGTTTACAAGCACCCCAGGTGATGTACATACTCAGGGAGGTTCAGAAAACAGGTTGTACTTTTAGGAGAGGGTGGAGACAATATCGTAAAATCAACAGGGAAGTTACGTTGCTAATAACAGCTCTAAGTACAGCCGTGGAGCTCCAAGGTACTCTCTGGGGCTTAGTTCCAGGACCCCCGTGGACACCAAAACCCACAGAGGCTCAAACCCCTTACACTGGACCCTCTGCATCCATGGGTATGCAGGGCTGGCTGTATACATGTTTATATCCCTCTCTGGAGTTGTGTTCCAATCCCAATCTGTGTCCAGGACTTAAGTGAAAGACAAAATGTGAACAAAATTCCCAGTCCTGCAGATATTCGATATTTACTCGGTGGGCCACTGGCCAAGAGAAAGGAGACTCATTGTGATATGTGGTTTCTGCCTCTTCTTAAGGGATCATTTTTTTCACTATTATTTGGACCAAATCACCAGGACCTAGAATTTGAAATTGATGTAAGCTATACACACATCACTGAATAAGCACTTAGACAGCAATTCATGTAAAAGTATATCCAACTGCGTAAAAACAGGATGTGGCTTATTTTTTTTATTTTAAATGTTTTATACTGTATTATTTAAACTGTTCCATGCACTTTAAAAAAAGGCAGAAAGCTTCCACATTCATTTTTTAAGTTCACACTATAAGTAGGTATATAACCCTGATATCAAAACTGAACAAGGATAGAAAATAAATGGAAATGTATAGCAATCTCATTTGACTATATCCAAAGATCCTAAATATAGGAGTCTATTTAAATATTTGTATATGAGACGGGTTTATTCCAGGATGCAAGAATGATTCAACATTAGAAAATCTGTTTACGTTAAGTCACTACTTTGAAGGATGCCCATTGTTGCCATTATATATTTTATAATAATAAAATATTTTTTAGGAACTCTCAGAGGTCCTAGACAATGAAGGACAAGGAAAAGACAGTTATGGATCCTGGAAAGAAAATTTCAAATTTATCTTTATTTGTAGATTGTATGATGGTCTACCTCAAAAATCCAAGAAAAACAACCTCTCTGCATTGTTTTTTTCTGGTTTGATTTTTTAAAAACAATTGCAATTATAAATTACAATTTACAAATTATAATAATACTTTTCCAAATATTTTTTTCCCTGACATTCCAAAACACTTAGAGCAACTACCTTAAGTATTTTCCCACACTTGATTTCTCTGTGACCCTACCAGGTAAGTCTTTCAGATTTTCAATTCACAGGCTAGAAAGTTCAGAAGAACAAAAACCTGGCAGAGGTCATAGGAATAGGGATGTGATGATCACAAACACCTGTGCTGAACTTGACCCCAACTCAACACATCTGAGCATAAGCCCCTGGCTTTCCGACTCCGCTGCACCCCGCAATCCGCTGGGGTATCTTTTTTTTTTTTTTTTTTTTTTTTGCGGTATGCGGGCCTCTCACTGTTGTGGCCTCTCCCGTCGCGTAGCACAGGCTCCGGACGCACAGGCCCAGCGGCCACGGCTCACGGGCTCAGCCGCTCCGCGGCATGCGGGATCCTCCCGGACCGGGGCACGAACCCGTGTCTCCTGCATCGGCAGGCGGACTCTCAACCACTGCGCCACCAGGGAAGCCCCCGCTGGGGTATCTTTAAGAGATGTGTGACGCCCAGCTCCCACCCCAGACACTGTGACTGATTTAGGGTGCAACCTGGCATCGGGCTTTTAAAAGCACTTCAGGTGATTCTAAAACCTAACGAAGTCTGGGAACTGCTGACGTAAGCGGTTCCCCGGCTGCTCATTTGGGCAAGTCTGGGCTCCGAAGAGCTGAGAGCATAGCTCTGCGTCGTCCTTTCCAACCTCTGGCTCAGGCCCTTTTACCTATAACCCGTCTCTGTTCTAATTCAGAAACTGCCTGGGACATCTGAGCACCTCTTTGGCCTTTGGCTTTGTTCATCCTATCTGAACTGCCCTACTAACACATTACATACTTACTGAATATGTTGGTTTGGGGGGGAAGTGTGTATCCCTTTAGAATGGTTTATCTAGTTAGTTCAGTAAAGCTCCTATCAGATTTACTGACCACCTGCCGTGCAGGTGCTGTGGGGTGACAGCAATGATTAAGGCCCCATCTTGAGCCCCCTGGTGTTCACAGTTTACGATGTGGCAGAAGAAGACACAAAATAACCATAACAACAAAAAACACGACTAAGCATAATGAGCTGCGGTGAGTACTACAAGAAAGGCACAAATCAGGACTTCCCTGGTGGTCCAGTGGTAAAGAATCCACCTTCCAATGCGGGGGACGTGGGCTCCATCCCTGGTCGGGGAGCTAAGACCCCACATGCCACGAGGCAACTAAGCCCACGCGCCACAACTACTGAGCTCGCGCACCTCAACAAGAGAGCCCACGTGCTGCAAACTACAGAGCCCACGTGCTCTGGAGTCCATGCACCACAACGAGAGGAGCCCGCACACCGCAACTAGACAGAGAAAAACCACACGCTGCGACTAGAGAGAAGCTGGCGTGCCGCAAGGAAAGATCCTTCGTGCTGCATGCCTCAGCAAAGACCCCACATGCCGCAACTAGGACCCGATGCAGCCAAAAAAATAAATAAATAACATTTTAAAAAGAAAGGCACAAATCAAGGGAGAGAGAAATATCCCTTTACCTCGCAAAATACTGAGACAGGAAGAAGTAGAAGTAGCCAATCCTAGAGGGTTTCTGAAACAAGGAAGAGGAGACTCTCAGGCCCCTGGCAGGGTAGGGAGGTACAACAAGCTGATGCCAGCCTGGCAGGGGTGACCTGATGAGCACACATGGTGAGGAAGCCGAGATGTGGCCTCTACAAGGCTAGAGACTTGAGGTTCAAAAGCAGGTAAGAAGACAGCCTGGAGAAGCAGATGCAAAGGGGGCAGAGCCCATGGGAGAGGTCAGTGTGTCTGGAAAAACCCAGGCGACCCAGCTCTGATGAAGGCAGGGCACCAGGTGCAAGTGAAAACCAGTCACTTTCAGGTTCTGGTTTAGCATGTAAGGATCTTGGAAGTCACCAATCCATCCTAAGAACAAGTTAAAAAGCTAAACAAATTGAAAATCAGCAACTCTTCTTGAACCCATCAGGGAAGTGAGGTCAAGGGCAAGGCACTGCCCCAGAACTTGGACAGACAAGCAGAGACAGAGGATTGCAATTTACAAGAGCAGAGAGCAGAAATCGCTGTGGGAACCAGCACTGCGGTAGGAAATCCTGAACTGTAATTGACGAACTGCTGGCCGGTTGCTGTGAACAGCTCTGAGAATTAAAACTCCAGGGGGACCCCATGCTTCTGTCAGTTTCACCTTCTTCAGGAACTCGACCAGGTTCTCCCAGTGAAGATCAGAGAAAAATCCCCACGGGCTTCCAACAGGAAGATTGCAAAAGGGGTCATTTTGAAGTGTACCAGAGCTCTCTGTTCTTAACAAGGCCTGAAACCATGAGAAATTATTTCACTAGAGCCCAACCAACCTGGGAGAAAGGAAATACCCGACTCCTGCCCCCTGTAGCCATCCTGCCCCACCTAAGGGGGAAAAAAACCGCAGAGCCTGGTGAAGTTCTGGGCCTGGGGCACAGGTTCACCGCAAGACTGAGATCTAATCACAGGACTGGAGAACACTCTCCCCTCCTCCCATCTCACCACCACATCCCTTGGGGCTTATTTACCCGCAGTTCCTTACGTCATGTCTATCTTTCAACAAAAAAATTACAAGGCATACTAAAAGGCAAAAAACAACACAGCTTGAAGAGACAGAGCAAGCATCAGAACCAGGCTCCGATATGGCAGGGACGTTGGAATTATGAGATCAGGAAATTAAAATAGCGATGACTGTCAGGTAACAAAAGATTTGCCAGCTAGTACCCGAATATAAACTATCCCTGGCTTGAAGGCACTAACAGTATTACATTTTCACCTAAGGTAACAAATAAGAAAAATTACAGCTCTGCACCTGGGAGAAAAACAGCTGAGAACTGAGTTTCCCGAGCTCGCCCTCACCGACCTATTAAATACGACTCTCCAGGTGGGACTCAGGATAGGGATGGTAGGTAAAATATCTTCAGGGGCTTCCCTGGTGGCACAGTGGTTAAGAATCCGCCTGCCAATGCAGGGGACACGGGTTCGAGCGCTGGTCCAGGAAGACCCCACATGCCGCGGAGCAACTTCTCAACAAGAGAAGCCACCGCAAGGAGAAGCCCACGCACCGCAACAAAGAGTAGCCCCCGCTCGCCACAACTAGAGAAAGCCCGCACACAGCAACGAAGACCCAGCGCAGCCAAAAATAAATAATTTTTTTAAAAAAATCTTTATCCATGTCACCCAGCAAAGTCTCCTGCATAAAGGACATGCCTTCAAATATATATATTGATTTTATTTGTGTGCATTATTCTAAAAACAGCAAGCCTACATTTAGGCACAAGTAAATAGTCTGCCATTACATGCTTTCCAATTCATTATTTCTAATACTCCACTTTAGCAAACTCATCATTAGAGGTAGACTTCAAAACCACTCAAAATCTGCAGGTAAGATACAATCCTCAAAACGCTCTATAGGACCTTCCTCAAAAGACCACCTGGGAGCACATACTGAACGCAGAGAGAATCTCCCACTTAAACACGCTCAGCCATCGCAAGGCATCAAATTTACTGAAGCAAACAGAACAGTGGCCCCCGAAGACGGCCACGTCCTGCTCCCTGGAACCAGGGAATGTGTTACCTTACACCGTCAAAGGGATTTTGCAGATGCGATTAAGTCACAGATTTTGAGATGAGAGATAATCCCCGGTTATCCAGCTGGGGCCAACGTGGGACACGGGAGAGTCAGGAGGAGAGGTGATGAAGAGGGTGAGAGAGATCTGAAGTCTGAAGATGGAGGAAGAGGTCACAAGCCAAGGAGTGCAGGTAGCCTCTAGAAGCTGCAAAAGTCAAGGAAATGTATCTTCCCCTAGAGCCTCCCGAAGAAACACAGCCTGGCTAACACCTAAAATTAACCCAGGGAGACCTACGTCAGACCTCTGGTCTACGCAGCTGCAGGAGAAGCTCGTGTTGTTTTAAGTCACCAATCTTGGGGTAATTTGTTACAGCAGCAACAAAAGCACACTTGCCATCTACCAGCATGTGCCAAAGTGGGTCAGGCTAGCGAGTTAACGCGAGAACGGGAACCGGGGTCCCCCGCCTTGGGAGGTACTGAGGATGACAAGGTAAGGACCGAACTTTGGTTGATGGGTGCTTCTGATGCACTCACATGTCCTTGCTCATGCAAGGGGGGACCACAAAACAGAGTTCACCTACCTCAACCGCCTGAGCCAAACAAGGACTGAGCGCCCAAGTGGTTTGTTGTTTTGGAAGGGCAGGTGAAGGGACTCTTATCCCGTAACAGTGAGAGTTGATGTAATTACCTCTGTCCTTCTTAAAATCCTGAGAAGCAGGTAAGATAGTGAATATGTTGAAATGAACTGGCGTTTCCCCTCTCTGGGAAGCAAGTCTGACCTCTTTGAGAAATAAACCTACAACCCCGGGCATCCCTGGGCCGACCCATCAGGAGGGAGATGCAGAAACCGATTATCCATAAACTCAAGGCTTGAAAGTCTCAAGACTGGTCCATTCCTGGAACAGTTTGTAAGTCACTGTTTGTTGGAACACAGTTTCATAACGAAAGGCAACGAGATGCGTCCCAGAGAGAGTGAAGCAGGACCCTGTGTGTGTGTCTGACCAAACCTTCATCGTGCAGCTGGAACCCCAGGTGACAGAGTCACCCCTCACCCTTGGAACACACAGCATGTCCCTTCTGAGTGGCCAGCGACCCCTGCAGGGTGTGCCCTACATTGACTGGTCTCTGCAAAACCAGCCACGAAACACCGGCTGATTGGTCTTAACAACTCCAAGGAACGGCTAAGGAATAAGACTGGATTTGCACTGTGGAGGACATGCAAGTTATTCAAGTCAAACTTTTTTTTTTTTTTTTTTGCGGTACGCGGGCCTCTCACTGTTGTGGCCTCTCCGGTTGCGGAGCACAGGCTCCGGACGCGCAGGCTCAGCGGCCACGAACCCGCGAGGTGGATTCTCAACCGCTGCGCCACCAGCGAAGCCCTCAAGTCAAACATTTTAAAAGTTCGATCTATGATCCCTCTTTAAAGGGGCCAAGAGCCAAGGTGACAGTGACACACTGTGATTGACACTGCATGTAGGGAGAGGAGAGGAAGACGACTGGGAATCAGACAAAATTCAAACGTGTCGCAAGTCTCCCACTATGGAGAGAAGACGTGAATTCAGTCAATTCCCTGCACGCGGTAAGTGTTTAACACAAGTCTACTCGGTGAAGGCAGGAATAGAACCCTCAAGCTGTCAAGGTGACAAGATCTCCAGGCACAAAAGAAACCCCTTCTTGGCTTCTCTCTCCCGGTCCCCCTTGGGCCTCCTTACTGCTGGGGACCCTGCAGTTCCAGCACCAAGACTGTGGTAGCAACTGGACCACAGAAATCTGACCTCCACGTAACCTCACTGGAATGGACCGGGGACAAGCATCCTCACACGCGCTCTGTATGCGTTGCAGACACATCCTCCCTACCAGACAGCAGACCCACGTTTGCGCAGTAAAGGGGGAAGAAAGCGGGAGTGTGGTCGGAGACTTCATCTGAGCGGGAAGAGCTACGCGTACAGGCTTTTGGGCCCATGACTTTCTAACGTCTTCTTCTCCAAGTTGCAGATGATTTTAAAACAAGTGGAGAAAGATAAACACCCCCTTCCATCCCCTCCAGAAAAGGACAGCCCCCTGCTTGAATATTCAACGGAGGTTTCATCTGAGGAAAGTAGATGAAACTTCAGACTCCCTTCCCCCCAATGATTCCCCACACGAATCATTCTAAACCCTGGAACCGCCCGAGCTGAAAATCCAGACTCACCTCCCTACCCGCCCCGCTTCCCCCAGAGCGCACGGCAGATAACCGGTCACGTAACCCCCTCTCCCGCTGGGGTCCCCCTGGCAGGGCACCACTGTGTTTTTCACCATTCCTGAGGACAGATCCTTCACTCAACAGCTGTGTTTGTTTACGGGATGAGAAACGAACACGGGACACACGCACTTGATCCAGCAGCACTTTCCTTTTGGCATCTCCCTCTCCAGACTACACAATATATCCAACCTTGTAGTCCGGTTAGAATTTGCCATCGGCCAGAGCCAAGAGGGTGGGTAGAGCGGACGTCGCCGTGGAGGGGAACCTTGAATGATTCGCTCTATAGACAGACATCAATTTTTCCTTGAAGTGGCGCCAACGGGCCACCCCGTGTGTCCCTCCGAACCTGCCATTTCCCTCCAGCAGAAGGGCAGGGCCCCCACTTCTTCTCAGACACCAGGGGATGGACGGCTCTGTGAGTCCCTCGAGGTCCTGCCCAGGCACGATGGAACCTACTTGGCTGTCCGAGACCACGACCCACACTTCCGTGTCCGTAGCAAGGTGAACTTCGAATGAAATTCACCAGCCTCCTTTCTAGGTGGTGTCCTAAAAAGATGAGGGTAAGAGTCTCCGACATAAAAGAAAAGGCAGATGTTTTCCTGAAACTTTTTCTGTTCAGAAAAAGACTTTGCTTTTGGTGGTTTCTTAAAATTCCCAAAAGAGCACTCCCTCAACTTTTTAAAATAAAATCATCTGAAAGAGGATCACTATTCTATATAAAAATACCAAACTTTATCATTCTTTTTTTTTTTTTTTCCTTTTCGGGAAACGTATACTTCCGATCTTCTCGTTTCAGAGTAATGGAGTGTCTTGTGCTTTCATTTCTCTGCAACGTCTTTTGGATTATTCCTCACCCGGGGTTGGCTGCAGAAAGCAGAGGCTGAAAACACTGGTGAACCGTCTCCAAGTTCTAAATTCACTTCTGGGATGTAGGTTTTGTCTTTTGAAATGCCAAGTCCTAAATTCACTTCTGGGATGTATGTTTTGTCTTTTGAAATGCCAAGCCCTAAATTCACTTCTGGGCTGTATGTTTTGTCTTTTGAAATGCGGGTTTCTGAAAGCTCACCTAGTTATCTAAGACTTGGGGAATCCACAGGAGTATCTGCAGAGTGTGCGATACAAACCCGCAAGGGAGTCCCAAGGGCAGGTGGGAAGTAGGGCCAACGTACACGGCCACGTTTTATGGGCTGCATCCCAGGTGTTCAAAGGCCCCGCCTCTAGGCTCCCAGGACACCGCAAATGCAAAGCAGACGTCAGCAGGCTGCACACCGGTGTCACTAGGCAGCTTAAACATCAAGCCAAGCATGGAGACTCCTTTCTCATCTTACTGCTGTTCCCCTCGAAGGGTAATATGAGAATACAAATGCACAGCCAGTGTTCTCATAGGATGCTGTGGTCACTGGAACAATACTTAAAATGTGTGGACACACACAGTGAGTCGTACCTTTCTATTAGAGCAGAATATAATATCATTATAGACGCTATGACATCTAGAGCCAGAAACAATATTTCCTATGCCAAAGATTAAACTCACATTTCTAATAGTATGTGTTGACTGTTTTACTCAGCTAGCTCCTAGAATATATTTCTGTCCTAACTTTTTGTTTTATGTTCATCTTATCTCCCCTGATAGGCTGTAAACTCCGGGAGGTCAAGGACTACTGCATAAGGATTTGAACCCTAGTCAACCCTTAGCAATAGGAGGTGCCCAGCTAATACGGTGAAAACTACCTCATTCTTAAAGCCAACCTTCAGGTCTGACTAAAATGTCAACCCAGGAAGTCACTGGTGAGGCCCAGACATGTCCTCTGAAAAGTAACACGGAGCATGTCATGAACACGTGGCTGCTTCCATTTTAATGAAGACACCACCTCTTCCCTACACCAAATGCAAAGTAAGGCTCTGCCCGTAGCCTCCAGGAGGTGACGGACTGGGGATGGGAAAAAGTGAACAAATGACAGCCGAGCCATCAGGAAGTGCCAACCAAATGCTGTGAAGACTTCGAGGAAAGGAAGTTTGCATCTACCCCAAAGAGGTCAGTAAAGGCTTAAGGAAGGAGCTACAATTTGAGATGGGCCTTGAAGGGTGGCTAAGAGCATGTAGGAAGGTGGTGAGGGTTGTGATACAGAGCCCACTTCAGCGGCTGCATCTGGGTCTTGCATGCTGGCCCAACCCATTCAAACACAAACCATGGCTGCTGCGGCAGATCACCCCTCAGCAGGACTGGAATTTTCTATGCTATTAGCTGATCACACTGAGGCCATTACAGAATATCATATGTCCTTCTCCACCTTACGGAAAGAGAAGTGCACGTGGAATTCTATGTTAAAATAATACACTGGGCTCCTTCTGTCTCTAGCCCAATTATATGAGGTTGGAACACTGTGCTGGAAAACTTGCGATAATGACCAGCCAGTGCCGAAGGGCATAATGTTTTGATTGTCAAACAGTTTGCTCATAATGCAAAGCTATGACTTCAGAAGTGATTTCACAAACATCTTGGTAACAGCCATCTGACTCATAAGCTCCAATGTAGTCTTATAAAGCAGCTGTGTGTGTAAGTAATCCAAAGATGGTCCTTGAGAAATGTTACAGAGCAAAGCATAAAATAAGACAAGAAAGCCTGCGTCTTGAAGAGGATACCATTTCGCAGTGCAACTTTAACACTCAACGTAAGGCAAGGGCCAAGCCAACCGGGCAAAATGTGCCAATGCAGGGCATCGCTGATCCAGGGGGAGAGAACACATGTATAGGCTTATGTGACTTTACAAAATTAATGGGAGACTTTCCACCTGCTGATTACAGCACTAAGCAAGGAAAACTCACTTGGAGGTCTCATAAGACAATCCTTATTTCGCACAGAACGTTTTGACCCACTCAAGACTTTTACTTTGATGTTTCCGTGTTACACCCCAGGCACCTGTTGTTTATGTGTTAAAACGCTAAGGCCCAGGAGAGGTAAGTGACTTGCCCAGGGTCGCCCAGCAGTCAAGTCAGGGTGGGAGGATGGTGTCTCTCACTCCACTGATTCCTTCCCTTTCATCCACATGCAGACTGACAAAGACACTCAGGAAAAGGGCCAAATATGTTAGAGTTCTGCATTTTCTGTTTCAATTTCACTGCTATCACACCAGCTCAAAAAAATGTGAAAGTCTGGTTTCTTAAAAATAAGAATGGAATCAGCAGGTGTTTAAGTTTTACTTCTTTGTTCTTCTAATCCACTTGAGCTTTTAAAGTCGTGTGTCCTTAATCCCATAGAACATGTCCCTCATTTAAAATTCAAAGCAAGTTCAACCCAAGAGCCTTAAAGAACATGGGTTTTACTAATGAGGCAACTGGGACCTAGGAAGGTTACCAGTGACTGCAAGGTTACCAGCTAGTTAGTGGCAAACCAAGACTAGAAATAGAGTGTTCTGGACTTCAGCACACAGAGTGATGATGGAAGACCTCAGAAAAGCTGAATTCTAACTGCCTACAGCACATGGCTTGCATTTTTTTCACCCATACTCTGACAGGTCCTCTCTACCTTGAGCTGCCCAAGGAACCATCTGGCAAAATTCACATCTGGTGGAATTATTCAGGAACAATGTATGATTTTCCTAGGAACACAGGTTTCTAAGTAAAATGGAAGATATTACTAGTGTTGAGGATACTTACATGGTCGTGAGGGACGTAAAGAATGTCTAACAGCATCTCCTGAATCACTGAATGAGTCCCCAAATCAACAGTGAGGATGACATTCTGAAAAAGGAAAGCCTTCCTTGTACCAGGTTACCATTCAGAAGGTAATTCCATAGCTAACATGCGCCAGGCTCTGCGCTCAAAGACACACAGGAATAAGACAGCCCCTGCTCTTAGGAGCTCTTGGTCTGGCCGGAAGCACTGATGAGTAAACAGATCACTCGTGTTGGTCTGACACGAGACACCTCCACTGCACCACTGCCCACCGCCTCTCCTCAAACCACAGAGGCACCTGTGGGCAGGTGAGCAAACAGAGAAGGGAACATGGGCTCCACCTCCCGTGGTGCACGTGAGCCCGTGGTAGGCGGCTGGAGAGAGGGTAATGGGGCTCGTTGTTGGGTCAACAAAGAGACTGGACACTAAAATTGCTAAGCACAGCCTGACGCAAAGGCTGCACTCTTCTCACGCGTCAGGTATGGCAATGGGCCTCCTGTGACCAGCCCCTCTGAAGCATCCCCAAGCTTCACCTTCTAGCCACTACCACCACAGCTATTCAAAAGAAGTAAAAATTAACATGCAAAGACCACAGAGCACTGTAGGGAAGAGAGGGGTTTGTTGATCCTGTTTTAAATAGGCTTGGTTGCAAACCAGAGCTGTCGGTATGGCCGTTTTCCAAAACACAAATCTGGTGAGGTCCTACGAGGACCTAAGAGGAGCCCAGATGAATTTCTTAGTCCTTAAAAAAATGCCTGGGGGCGAGCGTTCAGCAGAATTCTCTAAATCTATTCCTGATTCTGCCAGTTATTCCTAGGCTTGAGTGAGAATCTTCCTTCCTCTATTCAGCTGCCTGCCTGGGTAGAGCAGGGATATCACTTATCTAAGGGTGTTGGCTGCTCAACTTGCATTCACATCCTCAATGTGACTTCAGAGATGCTGGAATCCGCACAGATCACCATCTTTCCAGAAAGAAGCCGAGCTACAAGTCCGAAAGGTAATGTGTGGAATGTTTGTGGAAAATGCTATATATTTGGTTGCTGGTATCCCCATGTGTGAGCATTCTTCTCTAACCAGAAAGACTAGTTTGCCGTGATTCCATTTCTCCTCTGCAGAGCCTTGATCTAGAAAAGAAGCCACTGCTAGAGAAACTGTGGAGATAATTTGAGGCAGGAGTCCCAAACACGTGAACTTTCAGAGAGTTGACATTTTAGCAGGCTAGGGAGTGGTGATCAGCAGTCATGACTGAGGGCTGTGGAAAGAATGAAGAGAAATACTAGATAGGATTTCCTTCCTGCTCTGCAGAGCAGGGAGCCTTCAAAAGGAGAGAGTGCAGGAATATCTATGAAGACGAAGCTCTGGGTATAACCATAAAAGAACACCAACAGATTGCTGGTAAGGTGGGGAGACAAAATGGGAGAGGTCTGGAAAAGAAGCAAGCAGCATCTCTGAAACCAGTCTTGTTTCAGCATAAAGAATTTCCTCGTCAAGAGTAATAGTTGAGGTGTGTTCCTTTTTCTCTGAGGGGGAATGAAGAAATTAGAGACAATTCATAGCTTCAAGGGATCAAAGGAACTTGGGGACTCACAGATGCCATATGTATCGAGTTGGACAGTATCCCCACAAAATTCACATCCTTCCCAGAACCTCAGAATGTGACCCTACTTGGAAACAGGGTCCTTGTGGATATAATTAGTTAAGATGAGGTCATAACTGGAATAGGGTGGGCCCTTAACCCAATATGACTAATGTCCTTAAAAGAAGAAGTGAAGAGACATAAAAACAGCAGAGAGAAAAAGAATGTCACATGAAGACAGAGGCAGAGATTGCAGTGATGCTTCTACAAGTCAAGGAATACCAAGGACAGCCAGTAACACCAGAAGCTAAGAGAAGGGCATGGAACAGATCCTCTCCTAGAGCCTTCAGAGAGAGCACAGCCCTGCCAACACCTTGATTTCAGACTTTTAGCCTCCAGAACTGTGAGAGAAAAAATTTCTGCTATTTAAACCCACCCAATTTACGGTCCTTTGTTGTGGAAGCTCCAGGAAATTAATACACCATACTATGCATTTTGCAAATGAAATAATATAACTAGTACAGTCTTTAATTTGACTTCTTTATACCACACAATGGGAATTTCCCTTCTGTCCATGAAGACTAAATACTATGGAATTGCACTCCCACCATAAAACAATTAGAAAACAAATGAATAAAAGTTATGAAACAAATGATGTGAGCCCTACGATTGCCCCAGTTCACTGCCTGCAGAATTTCAGGCGTGGGGGGTCATACAGAGCCCAATAATCTCACTGAGTTCAAGAGACTGAGACTGGAGTTTGGGGAGGCCAACGTAGCTAAGTTTGCAGGGCTGAATACCAGAAAAAAGGAAGTTACACAGAGAGAGCAAGCTCCAAAGATATGCAAAGGAGTCTTCTTTAGCCTTTAGCTGAATTCTGAACTGCTCATGTCTAACAAAACCTCCTAGACATGGAAAGAACTATAGCAAAAAAAAAAAAAAAAAAATTACCAGAGCTCACACAAGGCTGGGAAGTTTGTGTCCCCAAGAACCAAAGTGTTGAGATATCATAATATATGGAGCATTAGGTAGAATCTTCAAAAAGAATGTGCCTTAGTAGGGGAATAAATTTTTCCTAAAATAAAAGCTGACCTGTGTCCACTATAACAAAGCATAAAAGCAAACGTCAAAAGGATCCTCAAATAGATCTGCAAGTTACTTAACAGCATATCAAAATAAAATTTAACTTTCCTTAGAGGAACATAACAAAATCCAGCAGCACACAACACACCAAATCAAAAATGAATGGGCATGCAAAGAAACAGGAAAATATAACTCATAACCAAAAGAAAAATCAATCAATACAAACAGACTCAAATAAAAGAGATAACAGAGTTAAAATAATAATAGTAGGCAAGGACCTTGAATAGCTATTATAAATCTTAAATATATGCTCAAGAATGCAAAGGAAAATATTAGTATGTGGAGGAAATAAATGGAAGCTATAAAATGTGCAAATGAAACTTCCAGAAGTAAAACAAAAAATACACTGGATGAGATTAACAGCAGTTTAGATAATGAAGAAGAAAATATAAGTGAAGCTGAAGTCATAGCAACAGAAACTGTGCCAAATGAGGTAGCACAGAGACAAAAAAAAGACTGAAAATAAATGAACAGGGTTTGGTGAACTGTGGGATAATGTAAAGCAGTCTAGCATTTTGGGAATTTCAGTCCCAGAAGGAGGGGAAGAAAAGGGGAAGACTGAAAAGTGATTTGAGGAAGTAATGACCAAATTAAAAAAAACAAAAAAAGAAAACAAACAAAAAAACCTATAAACTCACAGCTCCAAGAAATTCAAAGAACTCCAAATAGAAAAATCATAAAATAACACCAAGGCACATGATAAAAAATTGATGAAGACCAGCGATAAACTTAAAAATCTTAAGAATCAGCCATATAAAAAAAGACACATTACATACAGAGGAGAAAGATAAATGTGATAGCAGACTTTTCAACAGGCCATTCAGAGTAGAAGTCAATAGAATGATATCTTTAAAGAGATATGCAGAAAGAAAGAAAATACTGACAACCTAAAATTATAATTTGAAAAATTAGAAGTTGAAAGTGAAAAATCTTTCAAAAATGGTGATAGACTTTTTCAGACAAACAAACGCTGATAGAATTTATCACCAGTAGACCTGTATTACATGAAAGGTTAAAAAAAAGTTCTTTAAGCAGAAGGAAGATGGAAATTTAGATCTACATAAAGGAATAAAAAGTTCAAGAGGGCTTCCCTGGTGGCGCAGTGGTTGAGAATCCGCCTGCCGATGCAGGAAACACGGGTTCGTGCCCTGGTCCGGGAAGATCCCACATGCCGCGGAGCAACTAAGCCCGTGAGCCATGGCTGCTAGGCCTGCGCGTCCGGAGCCTGTGCTCCGCAACGGGAGAGGCCACAACAGTGAGAGGCCCGCATAACGCAAAAAAAAAAAAAAAAAAAAAAAGTTCAAGAAATGGTAAATACATGGATAAACATAAAAGACTTTTCTCTTTTTAAATTTCTTTAAACATAATTGACTGCTTAAAACAAACAAAAATAACAGAATATTGAGGATTTGTAATGTATGTAGAAATAAAATATATGACAACAATAACACAAAGGACCAGAGGGGAAAATTGAAGTATACTTTGTAAAGTTTTTAGAGTATATGTGAAATTGTGAAGAATTTGAAGGTAGACTGTGATAAACTGATGGTAATGGAGATAAAATAAAATCATAAAAAATACACCATTGATCCAAAAGAAGGCAAAGAAAGAGGGGGAAAGGAACAAAGAACAGACAGGACAAAGAGAAAACAAATAGCAAAATGGTATATTTAAACTCAAATGTGTTAATCGTTGTATTAAATTTAAATGGTCTAAACATTCCAATTAAAAGGCAGAGAGCACCAGATCATTTAAAAAACCAAACAAAATCTAATTACACACCATTTACAAGAAATCCACTTTATATATAAAGTCTAAAGATACAGATACATTAAAAGTAAAAGGTTGGAAAATTATGCCCTGCAAACACTAGTCAAAGAAACTAGAATGGCCATATTAATTTCAGATATAAGATGGCTTCAAAACAAAGAATATTACCAGAGATAAAAAGGAATATTTCATAATGCTAAAGAGTCCAGTTCATCAAGACACATAACAATCCTAAAAGCGCATTCCCCTAATAACAAAGCTTTAAAACACGTGAAAGAAGAAAAACGATAGAACTGAAAGGAGAAGTTGGCAAATCCTTAATGTTGGTTGGAGATTTCAACTATGAGTAAATCAATGAAAGTAGATGGAAAGTCAGTAAAGATACAGAAGACTTGAAAAACACTATCAACCAACTTAACCTAATCGCCATTTATAGAACACTCCACCAACAGCAGCAGAATACATGTTCTTTTTAAGTGCACAAGAAACATTCACCAAGATGTGACTCCAAAACAAGACTCAAATTCAAAATGACTGCAATCATCCTGTACTCTGTGATTGCAGTGGAATTAAACTAGAAATCGGTAAATCCTCAGCTATTTCAAAATTAAACAACATACTCCTAAATAATCAAAAGGTCAAAGAAGAAATCACAAGAGAAATTTTTAAAATATTTTGAACAGAATGCAAATGAAAACATAACAAGAGGAAAAACTGGTGGTGAGAGGGAAATCTATACCATATAACGGTTATTTAGAAAAGAAGAATGGTCCGTACACGAGAGTACGTATTTATAATTTGGGCACTCGGAATTAATTTTAATCTGTAGATCTGGGGGCAAAGTCTCAATGACCTTGGAAGCCTGACTTCTCTCCCCCGCTTATCTCCCAAGAAAGGAACTCAAGCTCTTTTAAAATACGGGCATTTCTGAAACAAAGATACCACTGCCTGTCAGCTCTGTGAAGAAGGCAGGCTGTGAACTAGCTCAATACCTCTCAAAGTTTAATTTGCCTATGAATCACCTAGAGATCTTGTAAAAATGATATTCTGAATCAAAAGATATGGGATTAGGCCTGAGGTGATGCATTTCTAACAAGCTCCCTAGTGAGGCAGACCACACTTTCAGCAGCGGGGAACAAGAACCCTCTCCTCCAAACAATACGTCAGCCTCTTTTTAACCAGGAACAATTTCTCCCACTGAATCTGATTTTTTTTTTTTAAACTTCCTCTGGTGTCCTCTTCCCTCTCTGGAGAAAATGCCAAGAAAAAGTCAGTGGGTGATGGGGGCAAAAGTTACTTAATAGAGAAGAGACAGGGCTGGCCACTGACCATTTGATCAATTAAGTAGCAGGTGCTTGACTGAGATCAGGACTGGCTTTAATAACCATTAGTTTAGAAGTTCTGAAACCTTTTTGAATGCCTAAAATTACTTCGGACTCAGACCAGTTTGTTGTTGTTTTTTTTTTTAACAACAGCAGTGCCATGACCACATATAATGAGAAATCGTAAAAACGAGGTTGGTTCTGTGCTTAATATTACCTGCTTCTGCAGCTTGATAGACCCTCCTGACTCCTAGTTAACCCTGTTTCTTGATCCTCTGAGCAGGTGTAGGTGTTCATTACACCCAGCAGATAACACTCAGACACACCATGGTCCTATAGAAGAGGCTAATCAGCAAAGAGGAAAATACAAAGGGCAAGAGAAGAGGGGAGACCACGTGAGCTGGGCTTCGTGGAACTATTCTGTACATCCATCCACAGTGATGAAAGGATGGCTGTATTCACAGCTGTAAAATATTCTGCACTTTGGGGGACAAAGATTTTTGTTCACCTGCATCTTCCTTATCTGCAAATTGCCAATCCCAGCCAAGAAACCTCCGTGATGGAACACTGAAAGCTCTTTTATTGAACTTATTGCTTCCTGGCATGGAAAATTATGTAAAATTAAATTTACCCCCAATTAAAAAAGAAAGAGAAAACTTTAATTCCAGTTATAAATTCATTCCTATTACAACTTAAAGACTTCTCTAAGATAGATTGAATGACTGTAGATAGACTTTCTTAATTAAGTCATCCAGCAGAACAAGTGGAAAGTAAGGGCCCCCATATATGTCATGGAACCAGCCTGGAATTAAAAGTTTAAGTAACTCATATTCAGGATCTGGATTCTACAGCTTTAGAACAGAAGCCAGCAAACTACAGCTCATGAGCCAGCCACCTAGTTTTATAAATAAAGTTTAATGGGAATGTATTCCAATTAAACTCCCATTTTTTGAAGTACTGCTTCTGTACTACTGCAGCAGAGCTGAGCAGTTGCAGCAAAGACTCTGCCTGCATCAGGCCCTTTAAGAAAAAGTTTCCAACCCCTGCTCTAGAATGTGCGAGGACCAAGAAGTCTGAAGGAAGCAGAAAATTCTCACGCTGAGCAGAAAGCTCTCAATATCACAGTATGAAATTTCAATGAAGCATCTTTGTGAAGTAGTGAGTTTCCTGTAACACAAAGGGTTTAAGCAGCTCCTAGATGACCGCCATCCTAGAACTGTGATGAAGGGGATGGAGGGTTTCTTAAGTCACATCTGTGATTCCGCCTCATCTACTCGGTCAACGGCACAGAGGCCCACACTGGACTTCGTGAAACGTAGTCTCACTTGACCCACAAAGAAAAACATCTTACGTTACAGCTAAGAGAATCTAAAGAAAACATGCATCTTGCAAAGGGCAGCCCTGGGTATCTTCTGGTGGCCAGTTCGTCTAGAACTGGCCCACAAAAGTGACTCTGCTGGGCGGAAGCCGTGTCTAATTCTCTGGCCATTACAGCTTTTAACAAGCCGTGATTGCTCCACAGAGATTTGTAAATATAATTTAATGATGTCTCTGTGTAATCCAGATTGCCAAATCTTTCTGCAGTCTTACTCACGGGCACAGAATGTACGTGTCAACCCAATTATAGACTTCAAACTAAGTGCGGCACCACTGGATCTTTTACAACAGTAAGTATTGTTCTCTAGAGATCCAGGTAGGTGGGCTCATGGAGAAAGAAGGCCTAAAAAGTCAAAGATTCATCTTTGTTTTTCACTTCTTCACCATATTGCTTTTATAGTGTAGCAAATTAAGAGGGTCTTTTATTTATTTATTTTTTTGAAGTTTCCAATTAAAGTATTTGACCTCTCTGCTGCATTTTAGTAGATGGAGCTAGGCTCCATTCTTCTGCCAGAGGAACACACTTTGCAATTCTCAAGCCAATTCTTTCTCTAACCAATTTGGCAGTGTGACTCGCTGGGCTTGCAGGTAGTAACGAGAGCGGAGCACTCCCAGTAAGCCGTTCCTTTTTACGGTGCTGGCTTTCACCTAAGTATCAGCGGGAGGCAATACCACTTGGTCAAGTCCACCTTCACGCGACATCAAAGGCGCCGAGCTTACCGTGGCTCAGTACGGACTAATCCCAACAACATTTGAAGCTTTGGGTTGTAGACAAGGACAAGTAGGTTGAGAATTTCCGTTCTGGCTCCCGATTAAGAGTAGCTTAGGCAGCATCCTGAGATGGACCCATTCCCCACCACGGCTGAGGCAGTCCAAGAAGAGACACAAGGTAGACAGAATCAGAGCCCTGACATCGCGGAACTGGGGCGGACGTGGAGGTAAGGAGGTTACCTGACGTCTAACCTCAAAGTGTTCGATGCCCGTGGAAACCAGACTAAAAAAGAAATGGTAGCCAAGTTATTAAAAAGCTTACCATTTATTAAGGCTCTCTTTCAAATAAAGAATGTTCACTTTGTTTGTTTTTTTTTTTAAAGAACAGAGAATTAAAACTATCAAAGAAACTTTGATTTTAGTTTTTAACTTCAAATTCCAGAACCAGCTGGAAAAAATCTCAAGATACTCTTAGTGGAGGTCCCTATATTTATGGAGTTCGTTTAATTAAGCAGCAAAGGGACAGGTAAAACACAAGCAAACCAGCCAATGAAAATGAAAATTTACTGTAAAAGTCACTCTGGGACATCTCAAGCTTAATCACAGCCATTGTGCAAGTTCAGAAAGTCAGAAGGAGGAAGATATCGGCTCAATATCCAGGTTCAGAACCCTTCTCCTTCCCCATGCTGCCCTTATCATTCCCTAATTGATACACACCCCAGATTTCTATCACAGAAGCTCGACGCTCCTGCAGAGTCCTGTGTAACCACGCGTCAGCCTCTTCCTCCTGAACAACCTTCTGCTGGCATGATGTGGTCTATAGATTTCCGCATCCTTGGCGCCCGGCAAAGCAGCTGGCACCTAGTAGGCACCTCCAACGTTCAAGGGGCTGGATATACAAATGTCATTGACCGTAGGAAAAGTGCCCTCAGCATACATGGGATCCTCTCTAGCCTGTCACCCATTCTTACCCAGTATCATAATTTGTGCCTTTGCTTCTGTGAGTTCTATCATCTGCCTTTTTTTTTTAACATCTTTATTGGAGTATAATTGCTTTACAACGGTGTGTTGGTTTCTGCTGTATAACAAAGTGAATCAGCTGTATACATATATCCCCATATCCCCTCCCTCTTGCGTCTCCCTCCCACCTTCCCTATCCCTCCCCTCTAGGTGGTCACAAAGCACCGAGCTGATCTCCCTGTGCTATGCGGCTGCTTCCCACTAGCTAGCTATTTTACATTTGGTAGTATTTATAAGTCCAGGCCACTCTCTCACTTCATCCCAGCTTACCCTTCTCCCTCCCCGTGTCCTCAAATAAGTTCTCTACATCTGCATCTTTATTCCTATCCTGCCCCTAGGTTTTTCAGAACCTTGGTTTTTTTTTTTTTTTTTTTTTTTTTTTTAGATTCCATATATATGTGTTAGCATATGGTATTTGTTTTTCTCTTTCTGACTTACTTCACTCTATATGACAGTCTCTAGGTCCATCCACCTCACTACAAATAACTCAATTTCATTTCTTTTCATGGCCGAGTAATATTCCATCGTATATATGTGCCACATCTTCTTTATCCATTCATCTGCCGATGGACACTCAGGCTGCTTCCATGTCCTGGCTATTGTAAACAGAGCTGCAATGAACTTTGTGGTGCATGAGTCTTTTTGAATTATGGTTTTCTCAGGGTACATGCCCAGTAGCGGGATTGCTGGGTCATATGGTAGTTCTATTTGTAGCTCTTTAAGGAGCCTCCGTACTGCAACTGCCTCTTTAAATCTCACCCACCCTTCTGGGTACAGTGCTTCTCAAAGTCTGGTCCCGTGAACAACTTGACTAAAAACCACTTAGGATGCTCCTTAAAATGCAGATTCCTCAGTGCCACAGCAGACACACTGCTTCAAACCATCTGGGAGGGAAGCCCAGGACGGCACATTTTAAACAAGCTCTTGAAATTATTCTGACACCCGTGATCTACAGACAAAGCATGTTTAACGTCAAGTCCAACCTGCCTTTAGAGGTCATCAACCAGGAGATGTCACATTGGCCGCTCTGCACTGGGGACTGTGTATGACACATAACTATTTGGCAAAAGACTCCAGCCCTACACACGTGGTGACATAACGGGGTGTGGGCTGTTTCTTTAGAGGAGCGTCCCACAGGCCTAGCCGTAGCCGTAGGTGCGGGCCCAGTGGCTCCCATGATGGTTTCAGGCAATGGTTGCTCTGACAACTTACTACTGATCTTGGGAAGCAATTTATTTCTCCCCCACCTATACTGAAAGCAGATCTGAGACAGTTTGCAGAAATACAATTTTACAAAATACACATGAAGGAGGTGTGGAAATAGGAACAAAAGGAAAATAGGGCAAGAACGTAAGACAAGGTTAATATAGAAAAATAAATACCACACGATAAATAGAAATAGTTCTGAGTTTCCTAGTGACCAACAAAGATGGGACCGGAACCATTTACAACATTCTCGACATTCACAAAATAAGACAAAAGCTGGTCAGAAAAAAAAAAACCTGAACTTCCCTAATACTGGCAAGTTGAGCTAAGCAAAGCTTTGTATTCTGAAAAGCATATCCATAACACAGAATGCCAATCCCTCCCCCTCCCCCGTGGAGGTACAGTGGTTCATCGGTGGTTTGCCTTCTGTAGATGAAACACACACTAGATAATGAATATCTACAGGAAAGTTCTAAGTTCCTTTGACTGAAGGATAGAAAACCAGTGGCATCAATGTGGGAGTTCAAGATGGTAGAACTAGAGATTATTCCTATTTTACTAAGATACCTGGTTGGCTAAACAATGTAGGGATTTCCAGTCTTTTTCACAGGTTCATCCTCTATTGATCCCAGGAATAGGACATCATTATAACGCAGCAGCATACTTGCAGTCCTAGAGACTAAGGCCATCATGGGATGCAAGAAAATTATAGACTATGGAAATCATGGGACTATGGAATTACAAAATTATAGGCCTATGGAATTGGAATGTGTCTCAGTACATGACGATTCAGACATCGACAGTGAATCTTGGATCATTCAGCTTGGGTAGGTTTAGTAACGGGCAACGTCTCCACCCAGTCAGAAGCAGACTGTTGGCACTGAGCTTATTCACAGGGTATCTGTGGTCCCCACAACTGGTATAGCCCCCAAACATCCTCCTTTATTTCACCTTACGATGACAGAGTGCTTCAGCTTTATGAATCTCTCTCAAAAACATTGTCTCCTCAAGTTCCAAAGAGCACATAAAGCCTAAGAGCTTTCCAGAAGAACTTAAGAATCTATATGTACTGCCCAATGTTTTCCAGTTTTCTTTTTGGATGGTTTCCTACTCTCAGCATCAGAAGATGATGTGTTAAACAGTAGGACAAAGACCATGAAGATTTTCTTATATGGCCTCTAATTGGAAACATAACCAACAGCAGCATCTAACTACCGGGCACTTAAGATGTACCAAGTGCGGTGCTAGGCTCGCGACAGGGAATATCTCAATTAATCCTCATAAGCACCCTGAGAACTAAATGCAATTGCTGCTTCCTGTTTCTACAGGTGATAAGATTGAAGCACAGAGGACTAGCGGGTAAGGCTCATATCCAAACACAGGCAGTGTGCCTCCACCATTCAAATATTCTAATTCAAGGTATCCCAACGGACCGAGATGAGTACCAAGACCCTGTGTAAATACCATCGTATCCATTTTCTACTGCTGCTGTAACACATCCCCACAAACTCAGCAGCTTAAAACAATGCGTATCTATTCTCTCACAGTTCTGTAGGTCAGAAGTCTGACATGCACCCCACTGGGATCAAATCAAGGTGTCAACAGAATCACTCTCCTTTCTGGAAGCTCTAGGGGAGGGTCTGTTTCTTTGCTCTTTTGAGTTGTTGGCAGATTTCAGTTCCTTACGGTTGTAGGACTGGCATCCCCGTGTCCTCGCTAGCTGTGAGCTGAGGGCCGGCCCCAGCTTCCAGAGGTGACTGCAGGCCTGGGCTTGAGGCTTCTTCCTCCATCTTCAAAGGCAGCAGAAGCAGAAGAGTCCCTCTCACCCTTGGAATCTCTCTTCCTCTCCCTCCATTGCATCCCTCTGGCTCTGGCGCCTCTGCTTCTGTTTTCAAGGGCCCCCATGAATCAGCATCCAGGATAATCTCCCTATTTTACAGCAGCCGTCTAGCCATCTGAATCCCCTTTTTGCCACGGAGGGTAATATATTCCCAGGCTAACACCAGGGGGCAGGTACCACAAGGGCCAGAATTCTGCTACTGCGAACACTCCACTCCCAACGGTGCCCATCCATACGTGTCTGAACCAGCTCTGACACACAGGGTGGGCCTGTGAACTGTACACTGTAAATGAAACTTTCCTAGGAGTAGGTCCTCATGCGATTAAGTGGGGACGTAGAAAGGAGAAGAGCGTGTCACCTGCTTGGATTGGCACTGGCTAGTTCCCAGCCCCAGGAGATGAAACCTCTTTCACGCTACCTGTCACAGGTGTGGCTTGGCCAAGAGCCTGGAGACAAACCAGGTGGCAGACGAAGCAGAATTTCCATCCGGTCAGTTCCACCAGGCGAGCAGCCTGCGGACAAGGCTCAGGTCACTGCTGAAGTCTCCTCTTGAGCCTGTTCATTTCAAAGACGGGAACGTTCTCTGCACCTTGACCACAGTTCTGCGCTCCCAAGTAGGTGTTTTTAATTGTAAGGAGAAAGGAGGGAAAGCATTCCAGGAAGACCAGGTTAAGTCTAGTCAAACATCTATTTAAATCATAACCTTTCAGATTTTAGTTCCTGGAAGGAGTCCTTTTTCCACCAGTGATCATCTTGTAGGTGTCATGAATCTGTCACCTAATTTCCCCTCTTTATTAAACCTTCTTAACTTAATTGAAGGAAAGGAAAACTGCAGGAATGCCTGTGATTTCCAAATTCACCAGCAGAAACCCACTCCTCTCTACCCTCGGCCTGAAGGTCACGTCCCCCCATGAATTAATCACATCCTCCTTGATGCTCCCATAATATTGTTTTTACCTCTATCATACACACCACAATACAAAGGGGTCTGGGGTCAAGGTTAGGGGTCTATGCAACTCCACCTCTCCCTGTCCCTACTGTGGTCAGCACCTTAGCCGGGTGCCTTCAAGGGGCTCCATAAACACTGCACAACCAATTCAACCTGTCATTTCTAATATGGAAGATAATCCCTGGGTTTCAGGAAGCTTTTCTTCAGGGTGTACCACCCAGGACGCCCCAGATGCCATCTAGTTAGAGGCACACCCTCTACCACTCTATCTCCCAAAACGTAAAATGATGCAACAGTAGAACCAACATCCTTCTGTCTTCATATGCTATCTGTAAGCCTTTTACAAATAGATCTTTTTTGCATTCTGTGGAGGGTACACAGATATTCACTATAAACCCTTTCCATTTTTCAGTACGTTTGAAAATGTTCACAACAAAATGCTGGCCAAAATTAAGAGATGAATCATAACTTGGAATTTGCTTCCTCAAAATGGTGTGGAAGTCAATCACAATATTTGCAAGCATCAACAAGAAGGAAGCCAAGAACTCATCGTGGAATTATAAACGCAAAGCTCTTAGGTAAGGGTTTGGTAAAACATGTTTGCTGCCCAGTAGGAAAAACCATGTACTGTAGTTGACCTTAGAATCATGGAAATAAATTCCTCATTCCGGTGAAACGTCCTGGTGACGTGTTTTATTTTCGCAGAGTGCAACGGGGCTACCCCAGTTGTCCCTGTGGTGTTTAGGGATGCAAGGTGGCATTCAGGAAGGAGTTTCGATTCTGAGCTCCGTTTCCTGTGAGCCAGGCCCCAAGCACCAGAAGAGCCACAGAAATGGATCACCAGATCAGGCAAACAGAGGAATCAGGTGTGTGGGAGGCAGCGAGCATTTCCACTGTCCTGAAAACCAAGGCCTCTAGGAAAAGAGAAGCCAAAAGGATGAGCCATCTGCTTCAGAAAAGAATGTCTCATGTCATCCAACCCTGAGAGGAAGTGCCCGGGTTAGAGAACACCCTCCAGATGCAAGATAAATCGTGCTCCTTACGAGAGCCAAACGGGGGAAAAATGAGGGGTAGATAGTACAACAGCTGAGACACCGTAACCTTACAATTCCCACATAATATGCAACATTACATGCGGTTACTTGTTCCTAAAGACAGCCAAAGGTAAAAATAAAAAACAAAACAGTCAACCAGCCAGGATGTAGAAACGACCTAAGTGTCCACCGACAGATGGAAAAAGAAAACATGGGATATACGTACAATGGAATAGTATTCAGCCTTAAAAAGGAAGGAAACCCTGCCATTCTCGACCATGTGGATGAACCTGGAGGACAGGATCCTAAGTGAAATAATCCGGACACAGAAGGATGACTGCTGTGTGATCGCACTCATATGTAGACCCTAAAATAGCCAAACTCGTAGAAGCAGAAAGTGGAACGGTGGCTGCAAGAGGTGGGGGGAGGGCGAGGGGGGGGACAGGAAGATGCTGGTCCAAGGGTTCAAAGTTTCAGTTACGCAAGATGAATGGGTCCCTGAGATCTCCTGCACGGCGATGTGACTACAATAACTATCTTAAGTATTCTCACCACAAATTTTAAAAAAAAGAAAATGGAAATTATGTGAGGCGATGGATATGTTAATTGCTTGATTGTGACAATATTTCACAATATATCAAATCATCACCATGGACGCATTAAATGTATTTCTATTTGTCAATTACACTGCAACCAAGCTGGAGAGTATATCAGTAAACTAGTTATTTGGGGCTGGGAGGTGTAAAGGGAGTAACAACTGTATAATATATCTTCCTCTACATTTACCTACATTTAAAAGGAATAAAATTCACAAGGTTATCACTTGATGAGACTTACAAGTCTCGAATTATCTTCATAGTTCCCGTGGCTACATCCTCGCATTTCATCAAATAAAAATGTGAAAGTGAACTAGATCTGCTACTTCTCTGGCCTCTATCAATGCCATCTCTCCCCCTTCCCTCCACGCTAAAGCTCATATATATCCTGGAAATGAAAGTGTTTATATCTGGCATACTCTAGTAGGGAGAGCAAAACTGAAGTGGCATAAGGAAGGAAAAAAAAAAAGTTCTCTGTTCCAGGACCTACCTGTCCTCATTACACATAATTTAAGTACTGAAGAGTTGTTTAATTTTAAACAACTTTTCTAACAGCCTATAAAAAGAAGCATCCCATCTCGCATGCGCTTACGCTGATTTGACATTTTTTCCGACCTATTTGGACGCACTTGTGCCCACTTAAGCCGTCTCTCTGGATTGGCCGCTCAGAGTTTTATTCTGCATGATTCGTTTCACCAATGGTCTGGAAACACAGGGAGGCAATAATGCACGTCTGTTTCGGACACCCACCCAAGAGACCTCCCTCCCTCTGGCCAGACCTCGCTGCTCCTGGGCAGGGCTATCTCAACTCTGCCTTTGGCTTTGATCTGGTTTGGGTATTTAAACGCTCCCTGTCGCCCAGTGGGGAGCTGAGTGACTTTGATTCAATAGACATGATGTCACCCCCTCAGTCCTTATGCAAACAGAGTGTCTAACACCTTCACGACAGAAGCCAAGCCAGCCGCCTCCTGGAGAAGCTGACAAGATAAGTATTTGGCGTTGACACCTGCAGGCGGAGTCGTGGCACAAGCAGGAAACTTAAGTTTAGATCCAGCAGCACTTCTGACTCCTATGAACACTTATTAAAGTCATAATGACATCAGATAGAGGGAAAACGACATCCCTCCTCCCTGAGGCCTTTTCTTCCCCCTCCACCATCTAGAAAGTCACAGAACATAAACCCCAAAAGAAGGCAACATCTTGTTTTATAACCACCGGTGAAATGGAAGTTCATAAGCATTCCTCAGATCTGCAGTGTTTCACCATTTAGAATTCCCTCGTTCAAATAACTGATGCTGCGCTTTCCTGGTGGCGCAGGGGTTGAGAGTCCGCCTGCCGATGCGGGGGACGCGAGTTCGTGCCCCGGTCCGGGAGGATCCCACGTGCCACAGAGCGGCTGGACCCGTGAGCCGTGGCCGCTGAGCCTGCGCGTCCGGAGCCTGTGCTCCGCAACGGGAGAGGCCACAGCAGTGAGAGGCCCGCGTACTGCAAAAAATAAAAATAAAAAATAAATAAAAAATAACTGATGTTATTCGCTTTGAGAGAGAGAACAAAGACCACATAGTCATTATATTTTAGAGGAACTGATCCTTACCTGTCCCATGAGCATCTACTATCATGTAAGGTAAGGCACAGCGCTGGGTACCCGCGGGGAAAAGGGGTGTTGAGAGGAACAAAGCAATGCATAACAAAGCATCAGAGAAGTTGGTGTCGAAGGTGATTTGCCCAGACCTACCCAGCTGGCAGGTGCAGCGCCCACGCTGGAACTGAAGGCTCCCAGCTGCCTCCTCTAGGCCACACCGAGTTCATCTGCAAACACATCGGCACCGCGGACGCCACTCCATGCTGACGTGCACTGGGGAAGGTCACCAGGCCCCAAATGTTCTCCTCAAGAGTCGTGGCACGTGGTGAGCAAATTCCCAAAAGGATTCCTTGATAAGATGGCATCTGAGCTGGGGCTTAACGAACAGGTCGAACTGAGAATGCGGACATGGGCAGTGATGCAATGGAAATGGGAGCAATCGGGAGAAAAGGCCACAGGAAGGAAGGAAATCACGGAGCAGACTTGGCTGGTTGAATGACAGTGGGGACAGAGAGGAGGGGAGGGGATGAAATGGAAAGGCCGTGGAGTCAGAATGGCATCCTGGCTTCCTTCGGGGCCATAAGGATCCGATGAAGGTGACGCAGGGGAGATAACACATCACATCTGCGCTACAGAAACGCCGAGCCGAGGCTGATGCAAGGGTGGGTGGGCAGGCGGGGAGGCTGGCAGAGAAGTCCAGGCCAAGCTCATAAAGACCGCATCTGGCAAACGTGGGGAGAGAATGGAGGGAAAAGATGGCGAGGATGCGAGTGAGAGATTTCAGAAGCAGAAACAGTAAGTCCAGCATCTGCTCGGGTGTGGGGGTGAGGCCAGGGGTCGAGGGTGAGCCTGAGCAATGAGCCCCCCGGTTCTCAACCCTCTGTCAGCACCGTCACGCCCACGCAGGCCTGTTCAAGCGTAGGCTCCCACAGCAAAGCCGCCGAGTGCTGGCGAGTCCAAGAAGGTTTCCATTGCACGTCAATAAAAATGAGAGATCTGTGCCGACTTACAAACTCTGCGTGACCGTCCTGCAGTGAGACGAGTGCGAAAGGGACACTGTCCAGACAGTTTGGTAGCAACTTGACCAATCATGTTATATCGATGGCATCTGATCATTAGAAATTGAGGCTTGATCTTATATGTATTTTGTTTTTTCCATTTCACCTCTCTTAATCGTTCACTTTTCATGAATTCGACAAAAGTATGGGTCCACAGAAATTTAGACATTTTAAAAAAGCCAACTGGGTCTTGCACAAAGACAGTCTGAGAAGCCAACTTTGACTACACTTTGAATGGATGGGTAGGCAAGAGAGAAGTACACGAGGAGGGGCTCCGAGCTGAGACACCTCCCCGTCGCTGACATCTGGCTGCCTGAATCCACCGGCTGCCGGGGTCCCCGCCACCACGGTCCGCTCAGCCTGCACGCGCATCTCTGAGAGCTGGCACCTGGCCACCATCACGCCCTGTGGCTACACGTTCCCTCCTAACTCCTACATCCGAGTGTGTGGCCCCCCCCCACCCTCGAAACTCACGGCCATCTCAGCCCCTTGTGTAGGTCGAGTGCCACATGCCAACCCTCTGAATCTTTTGCTGTTTTTCACAAACGTCCCCACACAGCATTCTGGATAGAAAAAGAACGAAGAGGGTGCAAGCGGTGTTAGAGAAGCTCAGGAATTTCTTAGGACTGTACAGCGGGGTGGGGTAAGCAGTGTCAGAGGGATAAAGGATTCCGGAGAGGAGGGTGAAGGCTCAGGGCAGAAAGCTTAGCTGCCCCTGAGAGAAGAATGTCCCCAGAGTGATGCGGACAGAGGTCAGACGGCAATGGAACAGGAGGAAATGGGCAGCGAGGGCAGAGCAGCTTTCCCTGCATGGCAGCGAGGCAGGGGAGAGAGCTAAGCAGCTTCACCAGACTGTTCTATCATGTGACTGGGCGCTATCTGGAACATTAACACTACTCTGAACAATAATTTTCTCCCCAAATCTCCAAATTCTCCCCTATCTGTCTATCTGCTTTTACAGCTGTAAGTTTGAAGCTATAAAAGTCTGTTTTTGCCTTGCTGAGATAATAGGATAATAAGTGACATCAGTCATTCTTTAAGGCCAAAGGCCATAAAGAATACAATACTGACATGTTCTTACCACCTGCCCCCCCCCCCGCAAAAAAAAAAAAATGCAGTTCTGTTTAAGCTTACAGAACACTTGGAAAAGGATGAGCATAGGGGGAAAGTTAGAAGTAAACTGGAGTCTACTTTCGTAAATTTCTTGGACTTGTGCCCTACCTCAATTGCCAGAATCTAAAACAGAAACACAAGGAGGCATCTTTGGGAGAGGAGCAAATCTTTTCAACTTGAGGACTGAGAAGGGAGATGCCAATAGGATCATTAACCATCCCAAAGTGGCCCAGATGCTTGCGGTCGATATTAGAAGAGATCTGCCTATTTTTATTATGAGCTCCTAAAATAAATACGGGAGGTAAGATACAGGATCGAGGCCAGTCACCACTGCAAAGAGTGGGCTTCACCCCAGAATTCTCTAATCCAAGAAAACCATTCACAAGCATCTTCAGCAAATTATATTCTTAAGGACGTTCAAAGCATATAAAAGCATGAACAGCAATGGCATCAATGAAAGATGGGAATTTTCACTACGCTTCCTGTGGGCTAGGATATTACTGCACTTCCTGGCATAGGCAACTGTTTAAAAGAATAGCTCTGGATAACTATCTTGATTGCGGTGATGGTTTCAGAAGTGCTTATATAAGTCAAAGTTTACCATATTTATACTTTAAATAAGCAGCTTATTGTATGTCAATCATACTGCAGGAAAGCTGTTTAAAAAAATAATCAGAGGGCTTCCCTGGTGGCGCAGCGGTTGAGAGTCCGCCTGCCGATGCAGGAGACACGGGTTCGTGCCCCGGTCCGGGAAGATCCCACATGCTGCGGAGCAGCTGGGCCCGTGAGCCGTGGCCGCTGAGCCTGCGCGTCCGGAGCCTGTGCTCCGCAACGGGAGAGGCCACAGCAGTGAGAGGCCCGCGTACCGCAAAAATAATAATAATAATAATAATAATAATAATAATAATAATCAGAGATACACAATAGAATTACTCTCCTAGAATTAATTTCTGAACATAATATAGTCTGGAGTTTCTCTGCTGTGTTCCAGAGAATTAAAAGGCCGTAGCAATCAGGGTCCAGCCAGGGAAACAGAAATCCCAGCAAGTGTTTGCAACAGAGGGAATTGAATGCAGGGGACTGGAGGCATCCTCCATCCTCCAGGGAAAGCAAGCAGGTTGTGGTGAGACACCCCATGGATAAGCAAGAGTCAGAAGCCACTTCCATCCTCAGGAAGAAAGCCTGGGGCCATCAGTGGAAGATGGCAAAAGGCAGCCCTTCCAGAGGGAGCCAGAGATGCAGAAGAGCTGTAGCAGCTGGAAAGGCAGCCTCCTGGGGTCCCATCCCTGCTCTACAGAGAAGACCATGGGAGGGTCAGAAGCGGCCCTTGGGAGAGAGAGGCCCGGGTCTGACACAAGGATGTCTCAGGGGGAAAAGAGGGTTACAGAAGAAAAGTCGGTTCAGAAAACTCTATCAAAGCAAGTTAGCAGACTTCCCTACTGCTGTGCTTGTCAGGGCTTTAACATGCTTCTAGACGTGGAAATCTCAAAGAAAAGAATATGACATAGGGCAGAAGACCCAAATAGACATTTCTCCAAAGAAGACATACAGATTGCCAACAAACACATGAAAGAATGCTCAACATCATTAATCATTAGAGAAATGCAAATCAAAACTACAATGAGATATCATCTCACACCGGTCAGAATGGCCATCATCAAAAACTCTACAAACCATAAATGCTGGAGAGGGTGTGGAGAAAAGGGAACCCTCTTGCACTGCTGGTGGGAATGTGAATTGGTACAGCCACTATGGAGAACAGTACGGAGGTTCCTTAAAATACGAAAAATAGAACTACCATACAACCCAACAATCCCACTACTGGGCATATGCCCTGAGAAAACTATAATTCAAAAAGAGTCATGTACCACAATGTTCATTGCAGCTCTATTTACAATAGCCAGGACATGGAAGCAACCTAAGTGTCCATCAACAGATGAATGGATAAAGAAGATGTGGCACAAATATACAATGGACTATTACTCAGCCATAAAAAGAAATGAAACTGAGTTATTTGTCATGAGGTGGATACACCTGGAGTCTGTCATACAGAGTAAGTCAGAAGGAGAAAAACAAATACCGTATGCTAACACATATATATGTAATCTAAGAAAAAAAATGTCATGAAGAGACTAGGGTTAGGATGGGAATAAAACACAGACCTACTAGAGCATGGACTTGAGGACACAGGGAGGGGGAAGGGTAAGCTATGAGAAAGTGAGAGAGTGGCATGGACATATATACACTACCAAACGTAAAATAGATAGCTAGTGGGAAGCGGCCGCATAGCACAGGGAGATCAGCTCGGTGCTTTGTGACCACCTAGAGGGGTGGGATAGGGAGGGTGGGAGGGAGGGAGACGCAAGAGGGAAGAGATATGGGAACATATGTATATGTATAACTGATTCACTTTGTTGTAGAGCAGAAACTAACACACCATTGTAAAACAGTTATACTCCAATAAAGATGTTAAAAAAAAAAAATGACAAAGTGCTTCCAACGCTCTTCCTCTGCATAGCATTTAGGAAAAGTGTTCCATGAAACGCTATTTGGAAGATGCTGATCTAGCCCAATACTCGCATTTTACAGACAAGGAAAGACTCAGAACTTTGGTTAAGTGGCTTGAACATGCTACTGTAAAAAGGGAGAACACGAAAACTAGAGGCTGAAGCTTCCCGAATCTTAATCAGGTGCTCTTTCCTCAACTCTCTACTGAAGAGGCCTTAAGCACTTTCTAGCACCATCAAGAAAACTAGCTTAAACTTAACCATTCTAGTGAGCGATGCATCGTTTTGGTGGCAGAAGCTACCAGAATCCATGGAGATGTATACAATCTGCTGTTAGGTCAAAGACCACCAAAGGCATCAGCACTATGGAAAAAGAACAGATAGAAAATAGGAAAAACATGCAATGGAGTTGCTAAATTTATTAATGGGAGGAAAAGAAGAAAGGGAAAAGCAAGAGGAGAGAGGGAGAAACTAAGCTCCAGTGGGTACCACCTGCATCCGCGCAGCTATGCTAGCTTCCACGTCTTAGAGTGATGACGTGTATGTGCATGCATAACAATAGAGACGAACAACCTCAATGAAGTAGGTGAATTAAGCAAGGTGCCAGATTTGTGGGACGAGTTCCCAAAGTTGGTATTAGGGGGTTCTGCCCTAAACAGACCCCATAAAAACGCAAAGGCCTGCTCCACGGATCTCGGGAAAAATGCAACTCTCCAAATATCTTCAACTGAAGACACCTGTGTCTTCCTCACTTTAACCTCCATAACCTTAGCCCCACCCTTCGGTATCATTTCGCTTTGGGCTTGATTAAACTTCTATCCCCCCCAGACAGAGAGGCGGTTAAACCACAGCGCATACCAAGTCAGGTGTTAGAGAACAAAGCTGAATTTCTCAAATCCACTGATCTGGCCCCGGTCCCAAGCTCCTCTTTTTGAGAGGTTTCATCTCTGCAGGGTTGTGGGGGAAATAAAGGAGGTTATTTAGCTAGAATTCAGTGAGAAGCCATCCCAATAACACGGAGAGCTGACACAAAGAGACCTGGGGAGAATTCATGAAGTGTCTCACCTGTACAGGATTTGTAAAGAAATGCTCACAAGTTCCCAAACTACTCCAAATGAATTGCTCACTGTTTGTTCAAAAGCACTCCTTAGGGTTACCATGTTTCTTGTTTACATTACTGCATCTTCTCATTTATTTACCATTAATTTGTGTAGCCCTTTCTCATAGAAAACAGTTCTAAGCAAATGAGCCTCACCTACAAAGACCTCTGGTTTACGCAGTCTCCATTAACTTAATTTTAATCTGATCTAAACAATCTCTCCCGAGGAAACCTTTTCAAGTCCCCGATCCTGCCACTAAGGCCACGAAAAGGTATTTTTGTGCGTTTTTCAATGCAGTACTCACACTAAGTTTTAACAATAGTTTTTCTTCCTTTCTGAAAACGTTAACCCCTCCCCCAACAACCTCCCAAATTTTAATAATTTACGAGCACAGAATTCCTCTAATTCTTGTTCATTCTTCAGGCCTCTTTCTTTCACTCGCCCAAATCCCGCCAAGCATGGATCAAACAGGGCACAAGCCAGGGAGAAATTTAATCGCTCATATCTCTGCCTGAGGGATTGTCTAGGTACTATGGTGACAGACACCTCACTGAAAGTATGTGGGCGAAAAAAGATTTTTAAACTCCTAGACTAAAAAAAAAAAAAAAAAAGGATTTCTAATGGATTTGGTGTCAACATACAGAAGCACAAAATAAGGCCTATGTAGTCAATCAAAATTACTTATACACTGATGGGGTAAAGCAACAGAAACGAAATATTGTTCGACAAAGGTATCTTGTTTCCCTTCCCCCAAACTCTGCATATTTTGAATTTTAGGATTTTTACTGATCTGCTTTTCTGGCTAAATGTACAGTTTCTCCACAGAAGACTTTCAGGGCAGTGAAAACTACTCTGGTGTGGTGCCATGATGATGGATACGTCAGTAGACGTTCACCCAAAGCCACAGAATGTCCGACACCAAGAGTGAGCTGTAACGCAACTATGGATGCCACAGAATGTCCGACACCAAGAGTGAGCTGTAACGCAACTATGGACTTCGAGTGACAATGGGGTGTCCGCGCAGGTTCACTGACTGTAACAAATGTACCACTCTGGTGGGGAATGGTGATCCCCGGAGGAGTTGTGCACATGCGGGGGCGTGGGGTTATGTGGGAAACCTGAGCTTTTTGCTCAATTTTACTGTAGACTTAAACTACTCTAAAAAGTGTATTTTTTTAAAAAATGCACAGCTTCTCTGCTAATTTATCCTGATAGAGTGTTCAATAAAATTTGCAAAACCAGTAACACTTTCAGTCCTTCACTGTGTAGTTTACAAGGCTCTGTCTTTAGAATATTTCAACTCATAGACTGAGAAGGGGGTGGGGAGAGAAAATAAGCGGTCTCAGAGATTAAGCAAGGCCGATTATAAAAACCTCCCGGTCTCATCAGCACAGAAAATAGCTCACAGGGATGATGTAGTCAGTTCATGCTCTGCTGAAACACGAGTCAATTTTCTGCCAGCCCATGTTCATGAACAGGAAACCAACAAGACTGTAAACACAGGAATAACAATCAACAGGCGCAGATGTTTAAAGCTGGAAGTTACATTCTGGACAAGGTGAAAAGGGTAAGTGGTAGGAGAGTCATAGTAAGGCTGTCGGCGGCGGATATCAAAGTGCAGCGTGGAGAGGGCTCCTGGGCAGTGCTTTCTGCCTGCTGTGAAGCCACCCGGCTCCTCCCCCCTCGGAGCTCTCAGATGATGAGAAAACAATCTGAACATAAAATCAGCACTACAGAGCAAGGACATTTCAGGCGTAGGACAATCCCCGAACTATCTGGCAGGACCAGGAACCAAGGGCGTGTGCCCATAAACCCAAGAGCCAGGAAGGCTCTCCCACTCAGAACCAGACCCTCATTCTGCAAAAATGTTTGAAGGGGAGTCTTAGACCCAGTCATCTGGGACTGGGTTAGAGATAACAGGACCGTGGGGACCCATCCAGGAATTACCTGATGTAATTTAGATAGCATCTCTATTATGGACCCAATCTCTTTAATAATGGATATGGGCAGGGCAGGAAGAAAATCAGTGCCTGCCGACATCAGTAGAACAATGCCGCTCAGGGCAGAATGGTTTTCAACTCATTTTTGGAGCAGAAAACAATTCTTTAAGGTCAACAGTCCTTCGACATACCAAAGAGGGGGATATTTTTAGAGATGCATAGTTTTTTTCTTTTCTAAAAGCAGAGTTCTAGGAGAGAATGCTATCCACTCAGAGAAAACCCACAAAATTCCAAGATCTGGGCTCCCCATCTCTTGCCGTGGGCTGTGGCCTTGCATGCTTTTATAATTTCTCCTGAATTATCCACTCACACCTGACCAACAACTCGATAGCCCTACTCCTCTGACGCGTTAGGCTCTCTCTGTGGTTCTGTCGGCTGTTCCTCGGCCTTAAGATGTACCAGCAGAGAGGAAGAAACGGTTCTGAGTACATCTAACAGATGTAACTGCAAACAACAGAAACACATGAACATGCAAGAACCTTTCAAGCTGTCAACTCTAGGACCCACGGATAACACAAACGGACCAATCATCCCCAACTGCCTATTGATAGAGAAAACCCAACTTAAAAAACAGGTTGTCCGTTGCTGGGCACGTTCCTCCACAAAAACAACAGTCATGGAAGGTAGCTATGTGATCCCGGCCAGCTCCAGAGTCTAACTTCATAAGGAGGCTGAAATACTATATATTTACAGTGGAAGATGTAATTGCAGAGAACAATATTTTCAAAACACTAGTAAACTGAGCCAAAAAATCCAATCTGCTTCAGCGCACTACAATGTCTTATTTTTAAAGCTTGGGGTGGGGAGGAAAAATTAGGAGTTTCGGATTAACATATACATGACTACTACATATAAAACAGATAAACAACAAGGACCTACTGCAGAGCACAGGGAACTATATTCAATATCTCGTAATAACCTATCAGGGAAAAGAATCTGCAAAAGAATCGATATATATGTATAACTGAATCACTTTGCTGTACATCTGAGACTAACACAACACCGTAAATCAACTATACTTCAATTAAAAAAAATTTTTTTAGGGCTTCCCTGGTGGCGCAGTGGTTGAGAGTCCGCCTGCCGATGCGGGGGACGCGGGTTCGTTCCCCGGTCCGGGAGGATCCCACGTGCCGCGGAGTGGCTGGGCCCGTGAGCCGTGGCCGCTGCGCCTGCGCGTCCGGAGCCTGTGCTCCGCGACGGGAGGGGCCACGACAGTGAGAGGCCCGCGTACCGCAAGAAGGAAAAAAAATTTTTAGATAAAAACACACCAAAAATTAAAATAAATAAAAAGCATTTTTTTAAAAAGCTGGTGGGGGAAGACATACAGGTATAACTCTGCGGCTCCGAGAATTTCTGGCGCGCACACAGACTTTGGAGGTTGATATGGCCCTGGTTCTTTAGTAACTAATTTTTGTGAAAACGGGAATGGCTTTCCTTCTCCTTGACACAGTTGTCACCGCTTTCATACATTCCAGGTAGGACGGGGACCGTTTTCTGGACCCAAGCTTCCAGAAGACAAGAGGAGGAGCCAGTAAGTAAGGGTATTATGAGAAAATGTGCTTGAAAAAGAGCAACTCAGCTGTAATGTGAAAACAGAAATGAAGGCAACAGAACACGCCAGCTCTTCGTGGGGAACACGAAAGGGGAGGAGAAGAGGCCACCTGCCGCCCCCCATCAGCCCCTGGGTGACGGCCGCTCAGCCAGGACACTACGTCGCCTCCCTAGGATGCGGCGGGGTAGGGTAATGGCGTGGGGAGGGTCGGGGGAGAAAGGTTAATGGATCACAGCTGTTTACACTCATGGGATTCTGTAAAGGACTCACATCTTAGGAAGTATCTATGTTGGTTTCTACCCCTTTTACTCAGATACTTACGGAAGCTTAGTCTAGTCAGGAATGCAATGATCCGATTACAATATTGCCTACTTTCCTTCCTACAGCCGGGGGTGCCGAAGGTGGTGATGTGACAAATTCAGACAAGAGGAGAGGCTTGTCCTTATTCAGAATAAGGCTCCAAGTGGAGAAGTTAAGAGAAAAGTGCAAGGGTGGGGGAGGAACTGGGAGATGGGGATTACATCTACACACTATTGATACTATGTATAAAATGGACAACTGACAGGGAACTCTGCTTACCGCGCTGCGGGGATGCACATGCGAGGGAAACCCGAAAGGGAGAGTTTTTTTAAAAAAGAGAAAACTGCAAAGGCTTTATATTAAGGAAAAAAGAGCATTCCACGGAAGAATTCATTTTTCAATACAGAATGGGAAACAGCAGAGGACTGCCTTGAGAAAAATATTACACAAAGCTGGTTCATTACCCAAGAAATTGTACCGCTTTGCCTTGCTTTCCTTTCCTCTCCTAACTCAGCTTCATAAACAGACGAGGGAGAGGCAAAGATGAGAGCAGTTGGTGACCTGAGTTTGCTGTCCTACCTTTGATATCCAGTGTTCACCCTCCCACCGCCGTATCCAAGGAAAATACTGAGGTGAAACCCAACATTGAAAGTAGCTGAACTCGGAAGACACAGCGATGAAACAATTACATGCTGAAGGAAGTGCTGAAGTTTGGGTGTTTTTCACTTACACAGATGTTTATATCACAAGGGATCCTTCCTCCATGCTAATCGGAGGTAAGCTCTCAAGTAGAGGAACCAAGAATGATTCAGCACATTTCAAAAGGATTTCTACCCATTCTTAGAAGGCAAGCAGAGGAAGCACCGTCCAAGGTCTAAACAATGATATCTGCTCGCCCTTTGACCCGAGTTGAGGAACACTTGGTACAACTTTTTTTGTTGAAATACCACTGAATCTCACATTGACTGTTTTGAAATCTCTTTAGGAGACTATCTACTCCTTCTTTGAGCCACACAATTGCAACCAAATTCTCCAAACTATTTTTGCCCTGAAGAGCCTGCAGGCAACGGATTTATTTTCTGCTAACAAAAATCTTCCTAAGTACAGGCAGCTTAAATGAAAAATAGGACCGCTGATCCTGTGAGAAAAAGACAGTACAGTGTATCTGGTTACAAATCCAAGTAGGGAGTATTCCATTTTTCTTCTAATTTATGTTTCCCGAGAGTAATTTTGTTCAGAAGATTGCCAGTATTTTTAGTACAATAAGTTTCTTGTTACTTGTACTAACACATGCTGATTCCTTTTTCTGACCACAGTTTGAGTTTTTTATTTCATTGTATCCTAGCATCTGTAGATCAACTCCTCATTAGTTTAAAGTAAATAAACGAAGTCTGAAATGCAGAGATTTAATGAAACCTTTGCACTACTCTGAAATGTGATGCATATTAAAAATTAATATACATATGGGTAACTAATAAAGAGGTATATTAATAAAGCATGATGATATACATCAGATATCATGAATCTCAATGTCCTAAATGTCTTCACTTACCTCAAGTGTTTTACTTAATAAAAATCAGATATACCATTTGTAAATGATCTAAATAAAACATCAGATATACCCTTCCAGATTAGTGAAATATGAATTGTAAATGAATGCGTCTACTTTCATTCATTCAATCTCGATTAAGCACCTTCTGTACACTCAGCATTATGCTAGGAACTTAGGTTACAACAGTGGATAAGCCTGGTTGCTTTTCGAGGCTGACAGCCTAGAGGGGTGACAAACAAATGAGTAAGCAAATTTTAAAAGAAAAAAAACAAACAAACTCCTTGTGATAAGTGCAACCAAGGAAATAAACAGGGCGCAGTGATGGTACATAAGTGGGTGAGGGTGAGAGCAGCGCCAGTTTCTATGGAGTGGTTAGAGAAGGCTTCTTCTCAAAGGTGAATTCTAAGCTAAGACCTGAGCTAGTTCAGGATATTTCTCCAAGGTCACCAAATAGGCAGGCTGCCCAGACACTTTTTAGCATTAGAAAACAAGCAGAAAATGGCATGCGGTGCTCAGATTGAATGCAGGTTCAGGAGCGCACCAAGCTTGCCCAGCGGGCAATCTGCACACCAGCCGGTTAGGACAAAGGAGGTTACACATCCTCAGACTACTCACCCAGAGAGGGTGTAAAACCGTCAACATACACAGAGTGGGCCAGTCAAATGACCAGCCTTCAGGATATGCAAGAGAAATGTATCCTGTTGATTCATGCTTCCTGAAAACCACTCTGACTGACAAGGCTCAAAGCATTTGCAACGTATTTCATGAGTAAGTTACTCCCCCGTTGCAGGGAAGAAGGATGTTTACACCTATGTAACATATTCCCTTATTTCAGTTTGTAACTTACCTAACTCAGCAGACATAAGAATACTTTAAAACCCATGCTGTAACCTGTTTCTTTCTGTAGGTTCTTCAGAGTCATGTAACACAGTAGCTAACACGCCATTGACACAGAGTAAGAAAGCTGTGGAATTCTCCCAGTGTCCGTATTTAGAGAATCCACATTGCTAAGGAATCACTTCCTTCAAATGAACTGTCCTTATGCTCAGAGCTATGATAAGCAGATTTTATCACATTTTTAGCCTCTCATTATGAAATCCCCCTTTCCTACTGCTAAATGGATTAAGATTAAATGGAACTGCTTGACTGGCAGGTGGCACAGCTTGTGACTTGGATTCTACTTACCTGGAAATGATTTTCTCCTCTAATCGCCCATGTGGAGTCCAGGATTGGACCTACAGATAGTTATAACTTGCAGTCAGAAAGCCCAGTGGTATGACAGGAGGGGCATGGGACAGAATTCCCTACCCAGCAATCTTTTTCCTTCCATATCAGCCTGTCCCGGGCCTGAAATGACCCTACTGTTGAGTTCTCTTGGAATTTTTCAGTGCTGTTTTTTGAATCTTTACAAATCTTTCTGAAAAATGAAAATATCCCTAAGCAGATACTATGTTAAACCATCGCTTTAGCAGGATTAGTTGACAACCAGCCCCAAGCAGTGCGACTCAGAAGCAGTGCCTACCTGTAGACCCGGAAAGGTCAGAAGAGCAAGGAGTGGGGAGAACTCGGAGGTCACTCAACACAGTAAACGGTACCATCCTTTACTCAAGCTAATTCTCACAATTGCAAATACCAGTGGTTCCCAAACTCCACTGGAATCACCTGGGGAATCTTTAAAAACGCTGATACCTGGTTTCCACCTCACACGTTAACTACTGATATGGGGCACCACCTGGGCACTTAGACTTCAAAAGCCCTCAGGTAATTCTCATGTACAGCAATGTTTGGGAGCCACTGACATAGGAAGCATTGCTCCTAACTGTTTTCTGGGATGCTTTGATTTCCTTCAGACATCAGGATCTCCCACGCCAGTGTTTCTTGACCATGGCAGCACATTAGAAAAACCTAAGGCCAAAAAAAAAAAAAAAAGCCAGAAACTCACCAGCTTAAGATTCTGGCCGAAGTGCTCTAAGGAGCAGCCCAGCATTCCTTACTTCTTTCCATGCCCCAGGTGACGCTAATGGTCAGTCAAGGTCGAGAACCATGGTGTAAAGCCTAGGAACTCTTTCCTGGAGACTATAATATGATCGTCCCTGGAGGAGCCAGAAGTGCGTGCCATTCTTCCCACTCTGTTCAGGTAGGGGCTACCCCCCAAAAGGCAATAACACATTTCCCCAAGGCTGTGGGGAAATTCAGGGGAGGGCGGCGATGGGTGGAATTTACTAAGCCAGAAGCAGCAGAAATGTTAGAATAAGAAAAAGCACTGGTCCCTCGCCTCCAGCCCACGTTCCCCGCGCCCCAACTTTACTGACTGGCATGAGAATTTCCTTAGAATACTTCTTGGAGGTGGCTCAACCCTGGATTTTGTCCCAACACACTGTGACATTTCCGGTCCAATCAGAAACCCTGGCAGCGCAAGGAGCAAGACAGGCAGGCCTGGAGACTCCACTCCCCGCGTCATGAGTCTCCCAGGAGGGTTTCCGCACCACCTGGATGTCCATCTTCCTGCTCCAAATCCTCCCGGACCTCGCCCCTCAGCCCCACTCCTCCTTCCCTCCTCCCCCAACGCTCAGGGGAGCTGAGAATCATCTCCTAGAGACACTTGTAAAAGATTCGCTTCGAGTTTTTACATGGGAATCGTTCAAGTAAATAATGTCCTTAAAAGACGGACGTCTTCGACGTGGCTTGGAGACGTGGTAGCGCTACTTTGGTGGCCGCTAACCCACTTTGGGGCCCGGCCAGAGCCACGCGTCTCGCACCAGAAAGGAAGTCCGCGGAGACCCACCCCACCGCGCGGCTGCGCCCACTTGGGGCGTGGCTACTGCGCCCCGTTTCTCCCCGCAGAGAACGCGTCCCCTACACCGCTTTGTCTACGCTGAGCTGAGTCAGTTTATGAATGAAGAGTAGCACAGACCGGAGGCGCCGATTCTGGAAAAAGTCTTCCTTACACCGTTCTCATTAACAGATGAGAAAACTCAAGGGGGAAGAGGCTCTGTGACTCCGTCCGGGTTTGCCACAGAACATTTGTGGCTGAGCCCGATTTAGCCGCCCTTGAATTTCCATTCTGTTGCCTGGCAACCGGTTCAGACCAGCTCAGGGCCCAACCCCGGCCCCCAACCCACACCCTTTCCCTGCCCGTGCAGCTGGAGCCGCGCGGATCAAAAGTTCGGCCTTCTGGGGCACCGGCCAAAGGCATGTGAACGAAGGCACTGGGTGGGTGACCCCAACTGGGCTCGGGGTCGGGCCCCAAACCCGCGCGAGCCCCGCCTGGCCGGGACTGGCGCGCCTCCCGCGGTCCGTTCGGGACCTCCTTCTGCATCCGTCCTCCCCCAATTCCGTGAATACCACTTAACGCAATCATGTCAAGTTTCCAGAGTTCTCAGCTGCTCTCGGGTTCCCCGGAGTCCCGGTGGGAAAACTAGCACTCAGAGCGTTAAGGATGCAGAACCAGACCAGGAGGGGAAAGTGCTGAAGAGCTTTCTCCTTCCCAGCTGGCTCCACTCGGGCCGGACTTCTCTGCCACGGTCGGGCTGGCGTGGCCCGAGCCGGGCACCAACGGGAAAAGCGCGGACTGTGCTCCGGCCGCCCACGGAGACGCGCCAGCCAGCGCCGCTCTCGGGACCCAGCGTCCCAGCCCGCCCGCCGCCGCAGCGCTCAGCCCGGGCGCGGGGAGCGCACGTGCCGCCCCCGGCCGCGCAGGTGGTGGGAGGGCAAAACCGGCCCGTCCCCGCGTCCCCGCCGCGCCAGCCTGGTTCCCCAGCGCCAGGGGCTCCTCCACCCTCTCACTCCCCCTCCCCGGGCCCGGGAGACTGGAAAGGGGGGGCGGGGGGGGGGAATGTGCCGGTCGCCACGCTCCCCCAAATCCTCACCCAGGTTCACGAAGCTCATGACCATGTCGGCGTCGTTGAGGAAGGCGCTGTCCTGCGCGCTGGTCAGTGGAGACGCGCCGCCGCCGCCGCCGGGTCCGGGCGCCAGGACGCTCCTGCTGCCGAGGGCCGCCTGCCGGGGCTGGGACGCGCCGGCCCCTCCGCGCGGCCCGGGCTGCCGCCTCTCCTCGTCGGAAGCCCCGTCCTCGTCGTCGGCGGCGGACAGGGCGTTGTACAGGTCCAGCATGAAGAGGGGCGCGGACTTCAGCCGCCCGGGCGGGGGCTCCCCGCGAGGCTGCTGCGGCGGCAGCGGCGGGGGCGGCGGGAGCGCAGGGGGCTGCGGCTGCTGGAGGCCGTGCAGGGGCCGGGGCCGGTGCGGGAGGCCCAGCACGGCGAGGATCTCCTTCTGCATCTCCCGCTTCTCGTGCGTCTTGAGCCTCCGGTAGAGGAAGCCCGAGGAGGAGGTCTGCGGCGGCGGCGGCGGCGGCTGCTCCGCGGGGCCGGGGCGCCCGCCGTCCCCCAGCAGCGCGCCCCCGGCGGCGGGCAGGGGCGGGGGCCCGCAGCAGCCGCAGAGCAGTCCCCACCACCAGCACAGCCACGGCGCCCTCCGCCCCAGCATCCCCGCCGGGCCGGGCGGGCCCCGCGGGCCCCGCGAGGCGTGGAGCGGCGGAGCGAGGCCGGAGCGCGGCCGCGGTGGCCCTTGGGCGTGAAGAGCCCCGCCACCTCTCGGCGGGCTCGCTTCCCCTTCCTGGCCCTCAGTCCGTATCTCTCATGGTCGTCTGGGGCGCCCGCAGTTGCCCAGGCTGGAGGGGAGGCGAAGGGGGCGATCCCCGGGAGGGCCGCTGGGGGGGCAGGGGGGGAGCCCCACGCTCCCGCGCAGGTCCCCGGCGGCGCAAGCTCCGGGCCAGGTGCGTCCGAGTCGGGGCCGCGCGGCAGCCGGCGCCCTGGCTCCTGGGTGGGTCACGGCGCAGTCTCTCCGGGGTCTGGCTGCCCGCGCACGTGCGCTGCCTTGCGCCCTCCGGGGCGGCTGGACGGACGGCGGGGCCGCTCACCAGCTGGGGAGGATGCCCGGCCTCATCCCCGCGCACGCCTCTCGCCGGCTTGCACGGCCGCCGTGAAGTTTACCCCGCCGCAGGGCCCCGGCCGTGGCGGACAGGGCGTCCCAAGGTGCCCACCTTCTCCGCGAGGCTTACAGTTCCTTCTCCTCTCACAAACTCCGCGCCCCCTCCGCCCTCGGGCACGGCACTGTCGCTCCCCCTCAAGATCCCGGCGCGCCGTTCCACTCCCCAAGCGGAGGCGGTGAGGCTCTTGCTTTCCGTTCCGTGCTCGTTCGGCTGCCCTGCAAACCCCGCTCGCAGAAGGGATGGGAGGGAAGCGGACCCGTGCGCGGAGCGGCGGCGTCGGCGCCGGAATTCGCAGGCTCCCGCCTCTCGGAGCCGCGCTCCCCGCAGCGGCCAACGTGGGCTTTCTGGTGCGCGTCTCGCTCAGGTACCGCACTCCAGCCCCCGGCTCTCCCCGCCCTCCTGGCAACGGACAGGCTGGCGGCCAATGAAGAGGCGCGTCTCGCCTGTATTTAAATAGGCCCGCCCCCTTCTTTCACCCTCCCTCTCCCGGGAGGCATCGCCTCCGCCGCGCGTAGGTTTCAAGTACAGAGAATTCTCGGAGGCACCCGAGGAGTGGCGAGGTGGCAAAGGCAAAGAGGTCACTGCTAGGAAGAATGATCTGCTCAACACCCCGATGGGAACCTTTCCCTTTTACGATCCCATAAAAGGCCTAAATTGATGCCTTAACTAAATGAGAGTAAAATCAGCTGTTAAATCAATGCCACCTGAATCAATTGAAGAACAGAAAACCATCACTTTTTCCCATTCCTTCCTTAGCTTCTCTAATTGATGTAATACAGGCGTTGAGCGTGCACGTGGCTTCCAAAGGCAGCTGATGGAAGTTGGGACACACCCTCGGAGAAGCCGTTCCCAAACGCCACAGAGAGGGCCAAATATAAGCCATTATCCGTCGTCCTGAGGGCTTGGGCTCCGCGTATTTTGATTTATTTCTTCATTTGGGCTTCGGCTTCGCTTCTTAAGCAAGCACCCAAAAGAAGAGGGTGTAATCAGAGAGTGTGGTAAAAAAGCGCCCCCCCCCCACCCCCAGCTTCTTGGAAGTGTTTCAGAGCTTCTCCAGTTTGTCTTGTTAACGTTGCATTTTAATGCACCGAAAGACAATCGAATTTACATGATGCAAGATCAGTAAAACTTGAGGAGAGGTGGTAAAGGTGATTTCAGTAAGCGTAGGGGCTTGGCATGTCCCATTCAGGATCACAGGCAGGGCCCTGAAACTCGGGTTGCCGGGAACATTAGACAAGGTCAAGCATGTAAAACCTGTTAGAATTTCATGGCAGGCTCACTTCTCAGTTACAGACACTGCCCCCTCCCCCAAACAACACCACCATCATCTGCTATTCAGCATGCACATTCATTTGCCCTCACCCTATCCGAGAAGACCCAGTTATTGGTGGTTCCTAGAAAGAAGTTCTCTTAAAACGTTATGATCTTTTACCTGGTGAAAGCGTGTACATTAGAAATCAAAAACTGCAGTGCTGACCTAGCAGTCTTGGTTCACATTGTCCGGGGCAACTGGGAGGCAGACCAACCGAATACATACAGACTATGGAGTTTGTGAACTTATAAGATCATGAGGTTTCTGCTGATCCAAGCCTTTTAATCATTGTTATCTTGTTTCAAAGAGTCTGTGTTGAAATGGGTAAGGGTCTTTACCTCCCACCGTCCCACCATCCACTGGTTCACTCTTAGCTGTCGTTCTGTCTTGGCCCAGACACAGTGGTCTTTAGGACAGACTTTAATTTTACAAACGTCCCGTAGCCATTGATCTCAGGCAAGACGACATCAGCAACACTGAAGGCCAATCTGTAACCACCTGCAGGGATTCCTTTCATCTGCAAAGGGGAGTACATCACTACGTGGTCAGGGATGCCAGGCCCCCTAGAATTAGCTTCCATCACTTCTTTTTTCTGCCCGGGACTTGTTACCACCATAAAATCATTGCAGTGCATAAAATGCCAGCAGCCAAGAGCTCTGATCAGAAGACCTGAAATTTCAGCAGGTATATGTGGGCTTCCTCCCAAGGGATCCCTCCTTCCGCAAACCTAGTCACACCTTCTTGAGACTTCCAGTGAGACTTAAGCAGAGTAAAAGCAGCTCCAGCCCATCAAGGCAGTGGGTAAAGTTCTGGAAAGCTGTAAAAACCCTGGCCATAGGGCACCTAGGAAGGGCTAGGCCATTTAAAACACAAAAGCTGACTGTGACCCATCTATTCTAGGTGCACCTATTACATATGCATATCTGACCCAGTGGAGAACACGCACAGACACACCATCTTCCCCTGTTCTTGGATACTTGGTCAGAGGTAGATGGACCTCTACGACATGGGTCTAAAATGGCCCTTAGTGATTTGTTATCAATTAACATCTGAGCAGCAACCCTGATTCAGGTCGGCCGTGGGCTTCCCGTCTCAACCAAGATGGACTCTCAGGCCCTGTTGCATGACAGAAGGAAAAAGAGGGTGCCTCCCCATGACAAACACAAGAGCACATGACTCTTTGAAGAGCCAGAGGGGAAATATGTGACATGAGTTATGACAACGATCATAAAGATGGTGCCATTCATCCAAGGACCACAGAAGAGGGCGTGCTCTCCTCACGTCCCCACCGCCCCCAACATGTGCACATATTTGTCAGAAAACACTCAGACAAGACTTTGGATCCATTAGGGGCAAAGGACATAAAGAGATATGGTTCTGAAATTTGAATAACTTCAAAATTGGGACCACTGTTTCTTAAAGCCTATCAGAACGCTGAGTAGATAACGGACCCCTAACCACGACCTCGCCCACTCCCTGCCTTTCTGAGCACTCCCCATCGCCTACCCCGACAACCCCCAGAAGTCCCGGGACAAGAGGTCGGGCAAAGTCCAGATGTGATTCAGGAGGGCGGGAGGGAGGGAGAGGAACAGGTCTGGCTCTGGAGTCTGATGGGATGTGTGACCGGAGGGAAATCAGAGGGAACTTCGCCCCCTGCAGGACATCAAAATATCACCGTCCCTTGCTCTGTGTGCCAGGACAAGCTTCATGAAGTTCCCTGCATGGGCCTCCAGAACATCTGGGTGGAAAGAGGAGGAATTCGGTCAAGAAGCCGGATGTAGAAACCAATCTGTATCAGACATCTGGTGGCTTGGCTGACATTTCATGCAGATGGCCTTCAGTTTTCTGGACAGGGTTGCCCGTCCGACTCCCACGCACGAAATGAGGGGGTGAGGAACCCTCACCGTAAAGCGAAGTACTACCCTGTACCTTTGGTGACATGGGGATATAGGGTGGGAATCCTGTACCCAGGTGTCCGTCAATGCACAGAGTAATTCACGCGAAAAAGCTTTTAAAAGAGGAGTTACCCACGTTCCTTTCATAGTATGAGGGTTTCTATTTTACATTTATGGCACACTTGACCAAATAATTTCGATTTTTAAAAGATGCTGTTTATTCATTTGATACATTAAATATTCTATACTCTATGCTTTCCTTTGACGTATCTTATTAGCAATACACTGCAATTGCAGTCTTTGATTTTTATGCTAAATCATACCTGGGCCCCTTTCAACTGACTTTCCTAAAGATGTCAGTAGCTGCTTTTAGAATTAATTGAATGTAGAAGTATTACAAGCTATGCTGCTCTTGTGCTTAAAAGCCTGAGGTCTGGTCACCTGGACTCCTTGGGCAACTCCACTTAAAACACTACATTTTTATCTTTAACGTTCATGTGAGGATTTGAGTATTTCCTAATACGAATTTCTCGATATAATAATTTGCTCCAACTTTCAAAATATCAATTTGCAGTTGCGTGAAAAGGAAATATGATAAGTAAATGTTTGCAGAGCCCTGAGAAACGAAAATCTGAGAGTTAAATAAACATTTTGCTTCTAAAAGCTACACCTGTAAGGCAGCCTTCAAAATACGTGTCTCATCCAAAAGTCTGTGGCAACACTTACATTCACTCACACTTTCCTTTCACTGTCAACTATTCAAAAATGCTGGGCATTCTCACTTCAAAATATCATTCGAGCCATCATATTTTCCTACTCATGAAGGACATCTGGTGGCAAAGTGAAAAACTAATACATAAATCTGTTTCCAGAGATTTTTTTCCACACTGTAACCCAAACGGCAAATCTGTTACTGATGTGTGCCTCAGACTATTCTCACTAGCCGCAGAATCTTTAGAAACATCCAGAATACTCATTTTTGAAATCTTCATTGGATAACTGACATGGGCAGAGTAAACTTTTTTTTTTTTTTTTTTTTTACTGAGTAAAACAACGCTTAACGTATTTCTGTGACTAGCTCTACAATCCTTGAAGTTTTGTTCCAATAAATCATTGGACATTTAGCTCCACTGGGCGGTGCCTGAGGCCTCTGAGCTCCACCCCATCTGTGGTTCCCTCTGGACGTGTCCTGTCCTGGATGTGTCTCTTGTGTGTCAACTAGGAGGTCTCATGAAAATATGATATTATTGTGATGCCTGTCGTCCCCTTAACTAGCAGAGCTGTAACCAGGGGTGTAGCGGGCAGGAAACGCCACAGTGACTGGATAAAATCAGGTTAAAATGAAAATCAAGGCCGTCTTTTAAAGAGGAAGAGAAAGTCTGAGAAGATGGATGCCAACGGGAAGGCAGATGTTGATACTAGTTACCCAGTCTGCATTCATTCATTCATTCGACAACTATTTGAACGCCTAGCGTGTGCCAGGCACTGTTCTAGGTTTGGGGATACCAAAGAGTCAGATTTTAGAGGGGAAGACTGACAATAAACAAAATAACTAAGAAAATATATTTGGGGTGAGCAGGACGCTGTCCCCGTGATTCTTGACCCCGGTGTTCCACCTGTGAATACGTTACTCTACGTTGCAGAGAGGGCTTTGCAGATGGAATTAAGTTTGCTAAGCAGGTGACCTTAAAATAGGAAGATTATCCTGGAGTTATTAAGTGAGCCCAGTGTAATCACAGGGGTCCTAAAAAGCAGAGGAGGGAGACCGATGAGACAGAGCAGTCTGCGAGGGACTGGAGCTACCTTTGCTGGCCTCAAAGGTGAAGGGGCCACAAGCCAGGGGATACAGGTGCCTCTAGAAATGAGAGCAAACCTCAGCTGACAGCCAGAGAGAAACCAGGCTTAATTCTGGATTCTGTCAGCAACCCGAATGAGCCTGGATGGAGATTCTCACCCAGAGACTCCAGGTAGGAGCCCCAGGCAGCTGACTCCTTGATTTCAGCCCGGTGGGACCCAGAGCAGAGAAACAAAACCTACCAACTTCCGACCAACAGAACTCTGAGATAATAAGTATGTGTTGTTTTAAGCCACCAAAGGTGTGGGATTTCTTTCACAAACAACAGGAAACTAATGTGTATATAGTACGGTAACAAGTGCTGTGGAAAAAAATTAAACAAGGAAGAGGCTGTCGAGAGTGTGGATAGTCAGGAAAGGTTTCACTGAGAAGGCGACACTTGAGTCCACACCCGACAGAGGAAAGAGAACCAGCCCTGAGAATATCTGGGGGAAGAGCTTTCTGGGCAGGGGGAAAACAGTAAGTGCAAAGGCCCTGAGGCAGGTGCATGCCTGGTGAGCCTGAGGAAGAGCAAGGAGGCCAGTGAGGTTAGAGCAGAGAAGAGAGAGGAATAATAGTAGAAAATTACATCAGCACCCCACAAAGAGTGGGCACTGGGGGCCAAGGTGGCATGGGATCCTGGGTGTCCTTGTAAAGAATTCACCTTTTAAAAAGCACAAGATGGGGGCTTCCCTGGTGGCGCAGTGGTTGAGAGTCCGCCTGCCGATGCAGGGGACGTGGGTTCGTGCCCCGGTCCGAGAGGATCCCACATGCAGCGGAGCGGCTGGGCCCGTGAGCCGTGGCCGCTGCGCCTGCGCGTCCGGAGCCTGTGCTCCGCAACGGGAGAGGCCACGACAGTGAGAGGCCCGCGTACCGCAAAAAAAAAAGCACAAGATGGCCCAACAACATGGATACATCTCACAAACATAATGTTGAAGGAAGGACACCAGACACAAAAGAACACATATCGCAACTCCATTTATACAAAATTCAAAAACAGACTATTCTAGAAGTCAGCTTAGTGGTTACCTTTGGAGAGAAGAGTAAGAGTAATTGATCGAATGAAACCAAGAGGCGTGTTCCTAAGGTTGGTCTATTCCATCCCCTGACTGGTGGTCGTAACAGGAGCGGTCGATTTTAATAATTCATCGAGTGATACACATATCACGTGTACACTTTTTTCATGTGCGTTATACCGCAATAAAAATTTCAATTAAAAAACAACTAAGTAAAGGACTACCACCACCACCAATAAGAAGTGTGAGATGGGAGGGTCACTGAATGATTCTGAGCATAGTGACAGGAGTTGACTTAAATTTTCACAGAATCGCTCAGGCCACCGTGTAGAGAACAGACTGTAGGGCTGCCAGGGCAGAATCAGGGAGGCCAGTTAAGGAAGTCTTGCTAATGCTAAGGCAGGAGATGACGAGGGCTCAGAGGGGACCTCAGATGGAAGACCTCTGCAGGGAGAAGTGGTGGGGGATCCTGGACACACTTTGAAGGCAGATCCCAAGGCCAAGAGGATTCACTGATTGCGGGTAAAAACAAGAGCGCCAGCTACTTCTCCCCCTGTACAGGGCCAGCAAAACACCATCTCCCTCACTGCGTAAGGCATGGGGTGGCAGTGTGAATTTGCAGTGGACTGAGGAAGACAAGGGTTCATGCCCTCGTGACTGTGGGTTAATACGATGGCAGTGACGAGGCGTGGCCTGAGGGGCTTTGGCCAACCTGTAGCCTCCGTCACAAAAGCCGCTCAAAAGAAAGAGTGCTTGCTACCCAAGAACAGCTTCAAGACAAGTGCCCTGATAGCCTTCCAACAATATTCCCTCTACAGTTATGTAACAGCTCCATCTTGGGAATATCATTCTCTTCCAAGACATGAAGTTTGGCCATTAAGAATTCATTTTAGGGCTTCCCTGGTGGCGCAGTGGTTGAGAATCCGCCTGCCGATGCAGGGGACACGGGTTCGTGCCCTGGTCCGGGAAGATCCCACGTGTCGCGGAGCGGCTGGGTCCCTGAGCCATGGCCGCTGAGCCTGCGCGTCCGGAGCCTGTGCTCCGCAACGGGAGAGGCCACAACAGTGAGAGGCCCGCGTACTACAGGAAAAAAAAAAAAAAAAAGAATTCATTTTAAAAGGACTTCTATAAATGGGGTATCCTGGATGGCATATTGGAGCAGAAAAAAAAAAAAAGGATGGTAGGGAAAAAATAATGGAATGTGAATAGAGGGTAGAATTTCGTTAATAACAATGTATCAATATTGGTTCATTAGTTGTGACAACTATACCATAATAATGTAAGATGTTAACAGCTGGAGACACTGGTGATAGGAGACAGGGGAACTCTGTATTATCTTTGCAACTTTTCTGTAAATTTTAAATTCTGCTAAAATAAAAGGTTTATTTGAAAGAATGTTCCTATAGCTTTAATCTTAAAATATAATAATTAAAACTTGGCCACCTCGTCTGCTGTAGAAAGTAATACTATGTGTCTTTATTCCACACAGATTTATAATGGCATTGTTTCTAATCAATTTTATCCATCTCTTTCCTCTCTTTTTCAGATTGGGTGAACTCTGCTGTGTGTCCTGCAGCTCACCTATCGTTTGTTATCTCCACCCTACTACAGCCCATCTGGGGAGCTTTTTATTCCTGTGATTGTATTTTTTCCATCTGGTTCTTTTTTATATATGTATAACTTCTGTTTCTTTGCTGAGATTTTCTGCTTTTTCATTTGTTTCCAGGGAATTTGTAACTGACTGTTGAAGCGTTTTTAATGACAGCCGCTTTTACATCCTTGATTTGGGTGAGATGAGATCATTTGATATCTGATTGATCTTGGTAGTGGTGTCAGTGAACGGTCCTTTCTCATTTCAAGCTGGCATTTTCTCGATTCTTTTGAGGGTTTGAGGGGGGTTGCTCTGGGTTTGCTTTGCTTGTTTTGGTATGCTTTTACTTTGCTTTTGCGTCTTGGGCATATATTCTATTATGTTATGAGACTCTGGGCCCTCTACTTAAATCTTTTATCTGGCATCGCCCTGCCTAGGTCTAGCTGGCAGGTCCGGGCCTCCTTTTGTTGGCCGTGGTTCCAATGGCAACTTAATTTTCAGGGGCTTTGTGGTATTATTATGGTCTGTGTGGTTTGTCCGGTGCTGCTGGGGTTCCTGACATCCTGCTGCTGCTGCCTGAAGGGCCACAGGGTCGTCCCCATATAGACCACCAGGTGTCCCTCCGTGGGGCGGGGGAACTGCAGGGACGAGGAGGCTCTCTGGGAGTCAACTTTTTTTTTTTTTTTTTTTTTGCGGTACGTGGGCCTCTCACTGTTGTGGCCTCTCCCGTTGCGGAGCGCAGGCTCCGGACGCGCAGGCGCAGCGGCCACGGCTCACGGGCCCAGCCGCTCCGCGGCACGTGGGATCCTCCCGGACCGGGGCACGAACCCGCGTCCCCTGCATCGGCAGGCGGACTCTCAACCACTGCACCACCAGGGAAGCCCTGGGAGTCAACTTTTAAGCACCCACATACTGATGATCTACAGTAAAATGCTGGTTCCTGGCCGGTTTTCACCAACGACTGCATAAGAGTCTTTTTTGTCGTTGTTGTTACGATATGGAGTCCATGATTTAACTGATTTTAACTTAAATTCCGTACGGTCACAAACACAAATAGAGGTAACTTATTAAAATAGAGGTAACGGTTAAAGATAGACAAGGAAACCAAATTTTTAGGTTGGAACCAAATAACCATGAAGGTATCTAAAACCATAACAGAAATTAAGCATTGTATTTCGCTCTGAGGTTCCTAGGAGACAAGAAAAAAATGGAAATAGAGGGCTATATAGTGCTCATAGCTTAACAGAAAAAAATGCAATCGTATCTGGAGAGACTTTTCTTGCATTGAATCCTCAGAGGATTTTTTTTTATATAGTTTCTTTTAGAAAGAACTCCTGCCTGTTGATGACCACATGTTCACTTTTCCTTTGACTGAATAAGCCAGATCCACTCCAATGAGATTCATACAGTATATTCCAGAAGTAAGTAGACAGGGCCGTTTGGGATTTGGGGTGGCATTATTGCTCCAAATCTCATGCAGAGGCTGGGGAATTTACCCTATTAACAAGTGAACTGGGGTGGAAGGCAAAGCAAGTCACAGAGAGCTAACTCTTCAGTCATCCTCCAGATATGCAGTCTGTACACCTCACTTTTATCTGGCCAGAAATCGAGACTGTAAGCTCTTTTGTATTCCAGCCCTGGCCACGGTGCCTGGCACATAGTAAGGTGCTAAATCAACATTTGTTTAATGATAGAATTTTTTTTTTTTTTTTTTTTTTTTTTTGCGGTACGCGGGCCTCTCACTGTTGCGGCCTCTCCCGTTGCGAAGCACAGGCTCCGGACACACTGGCTCAGCGGCCACGGCCTCAGGGGCCCAGCGGCTCCGCGGCACGTGGGATCCTCCCGGACCGGGGCACGAACCCATGACCCCTGCATCGGCAGGCGGATTCTCAACCACTGCGCCACCAGGGAAGCCCTTAATGATAGAATTTTATTAGTTAATGGCTTGGGTGGGAAAAGAGAACAACGCATAGGACATTTCCCCATCACATACTTTCTCTACCATGAGAAGATCCCAAAACACAAAAAATTATATGCATTCATCAATAGTTAAACTAAACTGTAGCCCGTGAAAATAAACATTAAATTGTTCACTAATAACCAAAATGTCAGGGCTTTAAAACTACATTATTCTCTTCCTACACAGACATTAGCATGGGATCACCAAAACTAATTTTAGCAGTCACCTCTACTACTTAAATGTGTATAAATCACACTCATAAAAATGAGACTTTCATGCAGAAATAAAACTAAAATTTGCCAATACACCTCAGAGTAAAAATGTTATTTAAGGATTAGTAAAACATTTATTTTCCTAGCATGTGAATAGGACACTTGTTCTCATAATTTTCCTTCACGTCCCTCACCAGAACTGAATCTTCTGACATCTGGAACAGATTCTTTCAGATGCATACCTACACCTGTTTCAAATTCAGACACCCCAGAATCAGTAAAAGAGAGCCCTTCCAGACATCAGTAGAGCAGGGCTCCTGTCAACAATGCACTTTGCTAAGGAAAGAAAGAGGTCTCTCCCTGCCAATAAGAAGGGAGCTGAAGGGAAATTTTGTAAATGTTACTTATATGAAATTAATGAAATGATGTTAGTATCACTTACAGGTTTAGGGAAGTGTGTGTTTCATGTTAAGCCCTTTACCGTAATTACCTTAGTTCTAGGTCATTTGCTCTTACTTTTTATCAGAGGAATTCAAAGCACATTCTTTTCAAGACAGCTGTGTTTTAGTTATGCAAGAATCAGTGTTAGAGAACCTATGTACAACAGAGTGCCTCTGGTCAACCATACCCTATTGTGCACTTAAAAAGTTGTTGAGGGGAGATCTCATGTTATGTGTTCTTACCCCAAAAAAGGGAGGGGGGTACATAAGGAAACTTTTGGAGGAGATGGAAATGTCTTTGACCCTGATTGTGGTGATGATTCCATAGGTGTCTGCGCATGTCCAAACTCATCAAATTGCTTACATTAAATATGTGCCGCCTGTTGATGGGAATGTATATTGATACAGCCACTGTGGAGAACAGTATGGAGGTTCCTTAAAAAGCTAAAAATAGAACCAGCATACGACCCAGCAATCCCACTGCTGGGCACGTACCCTGAGAAAACCAGAATTCAAAAAGAGTCATGTACCACAATGTTCATTGCAGCTCTATTTACAATAGCCAGGACGTGGAAGCAACCCAAGTGTCCGTCGACAGATGAATGGATAAAGAAGATGTGGCACATATATACAATGGAATCGTACTCAGCCATAAAAAGAAACAAAATTGAGTTGTTATTTGTAGTGAGGTGGATGGACCTAGAGTCTGTCACACAGAGTGAAGTAAGTCAGAAAGAGAAAAACAAATACCGTATGCTAACGCATATATATAGAATCTAAAAAAAAACAAAACAAAAACCTGGTTCTGAAGAATCTAGGGGCAGGACAGGAATAGACACAGACGTAGAGAGTAGACTTGAGGACACATGGAGGAGGAAGGGGAAGCTGGGATGAAGTGACAGAGTAGCATGGACATATATACACGCTACCAAATGTAAAATAGCTAGTGGGAAGCAGCTGCATAGCACAGGGAGATCAGCTCGGTGCTCTGTGACCACCTAGAGGGGTGGGATAGGGAGGGTGGCAGGGAGATGCCAGAGGGAGGGGATATGGGGATATATGTATATGTATAGCTGATTCACTTCGTTATACAGCAGAAACTAACACTACTGTAAAGCAATTATACTCCAATAAAGATGTTAAAATAAAATATGTGCCGCTTTCTGTATATCAATTATACTTCAATAAAGCTGATTTTTAAAAGGTGATCTGAGGTGGAAAAGATAAGCAAGAGACATATCAGACAGGATCTTGAGAAGTTTAGACTTTCAAAGGATAAAGGGACAGCACCAAAGGGTTTTAATCAAGGGAAACACAGTCTGATAAAGTATTTTAAACCATTTAATGGGCTGCTTTGCAGAGCATAAAAGCAGGAAGGCCGGGAGGGGAATAATGTAGTAAGCGAGGGGACAGAAGATGGTGGCTTAGATTACGGTGGAGATAGTGGATGGATTGGACATATATTTGAAGGTAGGAAAATTATAGGACTTGGTGATAGATTGGAATGGAGGAGTAGTGAAGAAGAGGAATCAAGGATTTATACTTGAGCCAACGAGGTGGCTGAGAGCTCCATTATTGAGATGGGGAATTCTGGAAAAAAATATGTTAGGGAGAGAGAAGTTGGAAAAAGAGAAGTTCTATTACAGAGGTTGTGTTTGAGGCCCCTTTGAGATTTCCAAATGGGGGTACCAAGTAAGCAGTTAGAGAAACTGCTGTATCATTCAGAGGAAGCACTGGCTGAATAAATTAATTTCAGGTTCATCTAGATATAAGTGATATTTAAAACCTTGGGAATGGGTGAGGGTACTTATGGAAGGAGGGAGAGAAGGAAGACAGGAGTGAGCCTGGGAAAGGCTTAGAGAACAAATAGGAGAAAAGCCAACAAGGAGCGCAGAGTGACTAGAGAAAACATGTCCCTGTCAACCATGGTGTCATGGAAATCAGGAAAGGAGGCGGGACTGGCCCACCGTGTGGAAGGTGGTCAGGAGAGAGGATGCCCCTTGGATGTTACAACGTGGACATCACTGGTGACATTTACAAAAATAATTGCAATGGAGTGAGAGGGGCAGAGGCTTGACGGATTAGAGCCAATGAGTGAATGGGAACTGAGGTGTGGCGGGACCACAGAAACGCAACTTGTTCAAAAGTTTTTTGTAAAAGGGAGCAGCGTAACCAAGTGACAGCTGGCAGAGGACAAGAAGCCTAGCGGCCATTTGATTTGTGACAGGGAGGGCAGGAAGAAGGGCAATTTGCCAGGGATAACAAGAGGAAAGAAGGGGAAAATGGCTGAAGATGAAGAAGGTGTGACACGTAACTGACAGAAGATAAAAGGCAACGTATCATCTGTTTCCTTAACGAAGAGGAGGCCATTTCTTCAGGCGAGCGGGGGAGCTACAGCAGGCAGATGCTGTGGTGTGAGGATAGATGAGTTTGTAGAGGCCCCGTACGTGGCCCTCAGTGCCCCTTGCCTCCTGCTCTTTGGGCACTTGTGGGATCTCCGCCCCTTGAGTGGGGGCAGGACTCACTAACCTCTGATGAACGGAAAATGGCGGAAGTGATGGGAGATGAGATGAGGCTAGGACAGGACTGTGGTTCCCTCTTGGACACTCACTCTGAAGGAAGCCAGCCGCCATGTTTCGAGCTGCACTGTGGGGAGGCCCACCTTCCGAGGAACGGAAGGCGGCTTCTGTCCAACAGCCAGGATGGACCGAGGCCCTCAGTCCAACAGCCATGAGGATCTGAGTCCTGCCAACAACCACATGCGTGAGCTGGCAAGGGATCCTCCTTCAGTCGGTCCTTTGGGGGAGATGGCAGCCCCAACTAGTCACGAACTCAGGACAGTCTGAGACCCCCAGGTAAGCTGCACCCAAATTCCTGACCCACAGAAGCTGTGAGATAATCAGTGTTGGTTGTTTTCAGTCACTAAATTTTGAGGTGATCTGTAGCAACGGAAAACTGATATAGAGAAGAAAGCAAGGAACTAAAATCTTGAACAAAAGAAAGTTAGAGAACTATGGTTAGGATTGACAGTGCTAAGTAACCAATTTATTAAGAAGCCTCAAACTCAATGGGGTCAAAAATGTAAACCATCTTATATTTCTCCAGTCTAATGCATTCAGCTGTGCTCTCTCAAATCTCCATTGGCCCTTGCTTAACGCAGATGGGGAAGATTTCATCATCGGTCACTCACTTTCAGTTGAAAAGTCCATACAGTGTAACACTTCAATGTCTTTACTAAAATGTTAGACTAAAATTTTGAAGGAGCATCCCAAGCCCATTGTTTCATCCACAGGTTGGATAACTAGTCCTCAGAACCTTATAAAAATGTTTCACCAAATTTATGGTTACCAAAGGGGAAAGGTGGAGGGAGGGATAAATTAGGAGGTTGGAGTTAACATATACACACTACTATGTATAAATTAGATAAAGAACAAGGTCCTACTGTATAGCACAGGGAAATCTACTCAGTACTGCGTAATAAACTGTATGGGAAAAGAATCTGAAAGAGAGTAGATATTGTATAACTAAATCACTTTGCTGTACACCTAAAACTAACACAACATTGTAAATCAACTATACTCCAATGTAAAATAATTTTTTTTTTTTTTTGAGGTACGCGGGCCTCTCACTGTTGTGGCCTCTCCCGTTGCGGAGCACAGGCTCCGGACGCACAGGCTCAGCGGCCATGGCTCACGGGCCCAGCCGCTCCGCGGCACGTGGGATCCTCCCGGACCGGGGCACGAACCCATGTTCCCTGCATCGGCAGGTGGACTCTCAACCACTGCGCCACCCTAAAAAAATTTTTTTAAGTCATAGCAGGGACTTCCCTGGTGGTCCAGTGGCTAAGACTCCACGCTCCCAATGCAGCGGGTCTGGGTTCGATCCCTGGTCAGGGAACTAGATCCCACATGCCGCAACTAAGACCCAGTGCAGCCAAATAAATAAAATATTTTTTTTAAAGCCGTAGCAAAAAAAAAAAAAAAAAAGTTTCACAAAGGGTATCCCACAGAAATGATAGCTTCTGAGTATATTCTTTAGAATCTGCCAAAACAAAATAAAATCGATACTGTTTTTATTTTCCATAGAATTCATTTAAAGTATAACTGTAAGAAAAGTGTTCAACTGTATTATAAAAATTGTGCATTTCCTCATTATTGACACTCTGCCTTTTAAAACATGCCCCTTTGGCAAATGGGCAGACGTTCACTGTGATTGCCCCATGCATGAACAAACAGCTTCAATCTGCTTACTGATGGATATGAATGTGTCTTCATTTATTATTGGTTTGATGTGGTCTTGATTTGATGATCATTGATTTATATTCAGTATCTTATTTAAAATGTCAGCTTCTTTGATATCTTGTTCTTTTTCCTTTGATATCTCTAATGTTTAAACGGATATTAAAATGTTTGGAATGATTTCTTACAGGAGTTAATTCATCAGTGAGACAACAGTCCATGACGCTATAGCCCAAGTTTGCAAATTACCTTGGGTGCCCCTGCTGCTGTTGTGTCAATTTATAATTTAAATGTGTTCAGTATTTAAGAAAGCCTGAGATGGGCTGACCTATAGAAACTCTCGGGCTTCCCTGGTGGCGCAGTGGTTGAGAGTCCTCCTGCCGATGCAGGGGACGGGGGTTCGTGCCCCGGTCCGGGAGGATCCCACGTGCCGCGGAGCGGCTGGGCCCGTGAGCCGTGGCCGCCGGGCCTGCGCGTCCGGAGCCTGTGCTCCGCAGCGGGAGAGGCCACAACAGTGAGAGGCCCGCATAACGCAAAAAAAAAAAAAAAAAAAAAAAAAAAAACAACTCTCAAGCACTGGAAGTACTGTTTTTATTTCCAAAAATATTTTCTTGACTTCTAAAACTCTGTGTCTGTGTGTGTGTGTGTGTGTGTGTGTGTGTGTGCGCGCGCGCGCGCGCGCGCGCGCGCACGATTGAAAACTGTTCTTCTCCCTCAATATCCTCCTTTATCAGTACCTCGAAGGGTGTGGTCAGGTTCTGACGTGACTCTTTCCCCTCTCTCTCTCTCTGGGGCCTCGCTCCTCCGGGGATAAGCACTCGAAGAAACAAACAAGAAAGCAGAGGTTTTCCTAAACAATTGATGTCCACCTGGCGGTGGGGACGGGGAGCATCTTTGATCCTCTCTGGCTCATCTGATGCTGCTGCCCTCTGCCGATATGGTGGCTTCTGTACACCCAGTACATGTGTTTTGGGGGAGGGGTTGGTGTTCAGGTTTACCCCTGCCTTTGCCGTCACTGACCACGTGTCTCTTTGGCACCGACAGTGGTCCACGCCCTCAATCACCTTCCCACACTGGGTATCCCCTCGCTGGCCCAGATGCCGCCTGGAGGGCCCTCCTTCCTGCCTCTCATCTAACTTCCATGCTCCTTATTATTCAGCCATGGAAGCCACTGAAGGCCTTTGCCGTGTCCCCTGAAGGCCAAAGAGAACTACAGTGAGGCCCCCAACATCCATCTTCTTCCCTCAAAGCACGTTAAGCCACGGTCCTTACTCACCCTACTGGCAAGAGTTAGACAGCCTCTCACCTTCGAAATTTCAGGCAGAGGCGGCACCAGTTTCTATGGATACGTACGCTCCTAACCTCCAGGGACACCTGTCAAGCTCCCCCACAAATCCCTTCACCACGCTCCCCTCTGCTCCTATGGCGACAACAGAGCAAAATAACAGGTTTCCAGCTTCCCCAGCGTGAAGCCAAGGAGTGAGACCCAGCCTTCTCTTCTTGTGATTCAGTTATCTCTACCAGTGATCCTCTTGATGCCCCCATGTACACTTGGCTTTGTCCGAAACAGCCCCGTCTCCCTGGTGAGGAAGTGACGAAGCCACGTGTTCCCCAGCCAAGCCATCGTCTCCTGACTCCAGGGATTCCTCCTCTCTGCTCTCCTTGGGAGTATGGGGAGAAAGACAGGAGTCATGGCTGAAGGTTTCAGGGAGCCTTCTGCAGCCTCTTTAATAATCTGTGATGGAGTGTCTGCCCCTAAATGTGGGCAGTTGCTAGAACTTATTGCTTCTCTGTCCTCCATATTTGACCCCCAGTTACTGAATCAGGAAAATGGTAAATGTCTCACTTTGTGTGACAAACAATCATTGGAGGCTATCCCAGGGAAAGGGAACAGCATATACAAAGGCCGAGAAGCGAGGAAGATCACAGTTCCCGATGAGTAAATCCATATGTTTGATTTGCAAGGGCTCTAAAACCTGAGTCAAAAGCTGAGGCTAAAGGCGCAAAAAGAGACCTAATTGTTAAGAGACCTGTATGCCTTTCTATAGAGTCAAAGTATACCCTATAGGTGATACAGAGTCATGGAAGAGTGTTTTGCAAAGGAGTGACAAGACTCCGTTTGCACATTAGAAGGGTGACTCTGCTGACAATGTGACAGGTAGATTATGTTGGTGTGTCCAGAAACAAGAGGAAGGAAAGGAAGGATGTTGTCATGACTCAGGTGAGAGAGGAGAAGGGCTTGAACGAGAGCAATGGCAGCTGTGATGCGGGAAGTGAACAGAGGTGAAAGCGTTTAGGATTACAGACCAGTTCAGTCTTTGTGATTAACCAGAAGTACAGGGAGAGGGTGAAGGAGACATTTACAGTGACCCATTGGTTCCTGACTTGAGGAACTCGGTGGATAGCACCGATATTTGCAAAGACAGGGCTCCTCAGAAGAAGAAGATGAGCTCCACTTTGGATGTATTGAGTCTGAGGCCCTCATAGGACACCCACATGGAGCTGCCTAGTTGTACATACAGGAATATTCCTCAGTATCACCTGCCTGGAGACATCAATTTGGAAGATGGAGCCATGAGTTTGAGTGGCATAAGTACAGAATGATAAGAGGACTCAGGACAGAGTTCTAGGGACCACTGACATTTTAGTAGTGCCACGAGGAAGAAGAAACCACCAAAGACACTAGGAATTTACCACTGAGGTAGGTGGGAAACTAGGAGAGAACAGTGCCACATTATTCAATACGGAGGAGATTCCATGGTGAAAACGCTACAGGAGGTGTCAAGTAAGGTGGCATTTGAAGTGTTTCCACTGGACGTAACCATCAGGACATCCTTTGAGACCCTAGAGAGTGAACTGCAGAGGGATGGAAGCTGGTGAATAAGGCAAGTCAATGGAAAGTGAAGAAGAAGAGAAGACGGAAGGAGAAGAAGGTCTCCGGGGAAGGAAAGACAAGACAAGAAAGACTGGAGGGGGATGCAGGGTCAAGAAAGGATGTGTGTGCGGGCAAGGGGGTATGCTGGTGGGTCTACTTCAGTTCAGAGAAGGGAAAGGAGAATGACCTTGAGGGTCTACTGCAGTTCTGCCCACTGAGAGGACCATGAAGTCTAGAGAGGCATTCTTCTAAACTAATCATGGGGCTTATTAAACTTTATTTCTCAGCCTCACGAAGTACGTAATACTCCAGTAGAGTTTAGTAGCCAGAAACTAAATTTCCAACATTTAATTCTTTGCCTAAATCTCTGCTTTTAATCCCAAGAAAAGAAATACAGAAGCCAGGAATACCATGTCAGTGATGCTGAACACCTGTGAATTCAGTCGTCACTCTGGCAGCATCATATTTACATCCAGCATTTTGATAAAAGCTATAAGCATCTTTGAAAGCACACCTAACTGTAAATTATTAATCAGCTGAGTCAACCAATAACTCTTCCAGTATTCTCCCAAACCTAGATGAGCCCCAAACACTGCTGGAGAAAAATACCCAGTGTGGAGATGGGCATCAAGGGAATACTCATCAGTTTCCCAAGGACACAGCTGGTCGAGCTTTCTATCCATCTCCACGCAATGCCAAGTTCATACCTCTTCCACCTCCGGCTCCAACTCCCTTTTGCCTGTCACTATGACCTTGCTTCCCGCCACATAAAGGATGGGGGTGGCAAACCTATTGCAAAGACATATCTTCATCTTCCTACCAAATCTACAAACTCTCTTCTCCTCCTCTCCCTTTTGTCACAACAAAGGAGGTGTCTCTCCTCCTATCCCAGAATCAGTGCAAAACGCTTCTCATGCACTCTGGTCATAGCCCCTTGTGATTCCCCAGGGACTCTGCTCCCTTGATTAGCCAACAGCGTGTGTCTATCTCACACACTCAACAACATCACCACCAATCTCCCTCTCGATGACAGATGACTTGCTTTGTGCCCAAATATTTTAGGATGTTCCACTTTCAAGACCTTGCCTTTGGTCCCTGCCCAGCACACACCCTCTCCAACTTCCTCCCCATCCTTCCCCTTCCTTAGATGGCTATGAAGCCACCACTTCAACCCACCCCAGTTGGTTTCCACCCGCACCATGCAGGGTTACTACTGGCCTCCATATTGTCAAATCCAGATGTAAACTTGGAAGCTTCTCACAGCCATTAACTTGACCTCTACCTTGTTCTTAGCACACTTTCAGCTCTCAGCTTTTATGAAACCTTCCTCTCTCAGCTTTGTCCTTTCCCTCCATCCAATCCATTCTCCTTACAGGAGCCATGATGGTTTTACATGTAAACTGCACCCCTGCTCAAATCTTTCAGTGGGCCCCCCAAATCCTGCTGACCTCTCCAGCCTCAAAACCTTGCCACTACCTTCGACACTCACTGCCCTCTGCATCCTTCCATTTCCTAGGAGGTGCCTGTATCTCCCATCTCAGGGACTTGGCAAATTTTGTTCCCTCTATCAGGAATACTCTTCTCTTCCCTACCCTGACCCTTCACCTGGCTAAATCCTACTTTCATGCTTAAATGTCACTTTCTCCCACTCTACACGTACACGTCGTTCCCCCCATAATAATCTCTCATAGTACTCTCCAGGTTTTCTTTATAATATTTATCGTAGTTTTAACTATTTATTTGTGCATGATTATTTAATCTAGAGTGTCTTTCTGACAACTGTCACCTCCTAGAAAGCAGAGCCCATGTGTGTTTTCCGCCCAGAAGCCAGCATTGTTGTAGCTCCCAAGAGGTATTAAACGAATACCTGCTGAATAACATGAATTATTATTTTGAAATAGCTTTGTCCAACTTTAAACTAATCATATTCTCAGTATATTAATTATATCATATCATATGCAAAGAAATTTTTTTTAGAAAACATTTCTCCCCTTTCTTGTTACAAGATGGCGCAGTGCATTGAAAAGGATGTAACACAGCTGAGGACACAGAGAGACAGCCCTGGCACTGCCTCTGAGTCACACTTTTCTCATTTGTAAAATAAGAATAAGAATCATACTTAACTGGTATTAACAGAAATTGTTGTGAGGACTGAAGAAGGGGAAAAAATAGGAAAAGTGCTTTGTAAACTGTAAAGTGCTAAATAAAGTTATTAATATGATGCTACAGCTAGGTTGAATTCTTTAGAGAAGGCCTGTTTCCTTATTAATTTTCCTTACAAAGAAATAGGCCAGTTAATTGTCTTTTGTTTTTTGGTTTTGTTTTTGGCCACGACACGCAGCTTGTGCGATCTTACTTCCCTGACCAGGGACTGAACCCACGTCCTCGGCAGTGAAAGCTCAGAGTCCTAACCACTGGACTACCAGGGAATCGCCAAGGGAGTTAATTGTTTAAGTATTGCAAAAATATATAGCTGTTGCCTTGTTCTAGATCACATCTATTTTTTCAGTTCACCTAGAAATACACACTGCACATTCTGTTGAGAAGAATTCATGGAAAGTCTCTATTTTATAAAAGGTGCATTTTGGGGGCCTTCTCCGGTGGCACAGTGGTTAAGAATCCATCTGCCAGTGCAGGGGGCATGGGCTCCATCCCTGGTCCGGGAAGATCCCACATGCCGCGGAGCAATCCCACACGCCCACGCGCCACCACTACTGAGCCCTCGCGCCACAACTACCGAAGGCCGTGCGCGTAGAGCCCATGCTCCATAACAAAAGAAGCCACCGCAATGAGAAGCCCACGCACCGCAACGAAGAGTAGCCCCCACTCGCCGCAACTAGAGAAAGCCCGCGCGCAGCAATGAAGACCCAACTCAGCCAAAAAAAAAGTGCATTTTTGGATTTATAAATTGGATTCGCTTATTGCGATCAGCATGTTGGAATTCACCAACAATGTAACTTATGTTGAAAAAAGCAAGAAATAGGGCCATTAAAAGCCGATTGAACAAAAATATTAAATAAGAGGATTCCTTTGTATGGCTAAACTAACAGGACATCTAGCTCCAAAGTGCAGTGTATTGGGGAAAAGAGGTAGGGCCTGTGTCCTTGCAGGAGTCTTGAAACTCTGTTCTTCTTAAATTTTCAAAGATGGCTACATAAATACACATCAGCCTCTCTTGTAGAGGAGCTTATATATCAAAATGGTAAAAAGCCTAAATAAGTGAATTTTGTAGTTCAGTCACTGATAATCTCAAGAAAATTTCACGTGAGGAAGTCATCCACATCCTCTTACCCACCATTTCTGCTTTCTTTGTTTTAAATGGCTCACAGGACAACCGAAGGGGAAGGCAGTGGGGGAAGGGCGTGGCGAGGTAGGGGCATTTGGAAGTTAGACCATGATTTCTATGCTCGTGTCAACTTTAAAGGGCATCAACTGTTTCTTTTAAAAATTAAATTCTGTATACATTAATACAAATATATTCTTTCCTTAAAAGGGTATTTACCTAAATCTGACTTTTCAAAATGAAAACTAATTGACTAATTTAGAAAGATTATTCTTCTCCACTATATATTTAGTCAGTTATGCTGAAAGTGCTTTCGTAAAGCTGACAAATTCAATAGACCCGCATAATGGCTTATTTTTTAATGTTTTATAAATTTATTTATTTATTTTTTTTAAATTTGTTTTTGGCTGCGTTGGGTCTTCATTGCTGTGAGCGGGCTTTCTCTAGTTGCGGCGAGTGGGGGCTATTTTTGTTGCGGTGCGCGGGCTTCTCATTGCGGTGGCTTCTCTTGTTGCGGAGCACGGGCTCTAGGCGCGCGGGCTTCAGTAGTTGTGGCTCGCGGGCTCTAGGGCGCAGGCTCAGTAGTTGTGGCGCACGGGCTTAGATGCTCCGCGGCATGTGGGATCTTCCCGGACCAGGGCTCGAACCCGTGTCCCCTGCGTTGGCAGGCGGATGTTCAACCACTGCGCCACCAGGGAAGTCCCATAATGGTTTATTTTTGCTGAACTCTTTTTTCAGTTTTACAAGACTGTAGATATTTAAGCCCTACCAACATCTGCATCTATCATCCTGACGTCTGAAGCATGCTTTGTAACTGCGAAATATGTGATAAAACTGTCAAAAATCTATGGAGGCAGCTGCATAAATTTTGAAACCAAAGTCAAAGTTCTATTTATTCTGCGACAGTGTAAGAGTTGCACGTTTTCCAGCATTATGGAAAGTAAAACCCTCACCCCACGTTCTGTTGCTTTTTTTTTTTTACTTATGCTACAGGAATTTCTTTCATGGGCTGAGCATTTACTAAATAGTTCTGTTCCTGGATGAAATGTTATCTATATTTCTTTACTTTTTGTTGAACTATAATCTACATTCAGAAAAGTGCATATGTCTTGATGCAAATTTGATGAGTTTTCACAGGCTGAGCCCACGTGTGTAGCCAGCACCCAGTTCAAGAAACAACATGACCAGCCTTTAGACCCCCTTCCGGCAACTACTCCTCCCAACGATAACCACAATCCTGACTTCTAACAGCCTAAGTAGCTTCGCCTGGTTTTGGACTTCATATAAATGGAATCATGCAGGATGCTGACTTGTGTCTGGCTTGTTTTGCTCAACACTGTGGTTTGAACACCTTATTAATGTGTCTATAGTTGCAGGCTAACCTCCACAGCACTGCAGTTCTTACTCAACCACTCAGCAAATATTTGTTGAGCTCCTCATGTAGGCCAGGAACAAATGAATCTTCGTTTCTATAGATAACATTTCAGCGCTCCTTTGTTGATAGAAAGTCAGTAAAGAAAACGTCAGTTTCCTAACACATCTTTCAAAGTGAACTGCTTTGCCAAACTGAATTTCAGCAACTTCCAAAATAATCTCAGAATCATGATACCCGTAAGGATACAGGCAATACTGGGTTTTTTTTTTCAATAGGCACAGTGTCCATTTGTATTAATATTCTCCATGTTCACTCAATATCCTCAGTGTTTTCTCTTATGACACTTTGTGATCAAAATAATTTTTTTAAGATTTGTGAATCTGAATTCTCGGGAACAGACAGTTCTCTGGACCAATTTGTTCTAAAGCAGGTGGTGTGATTCAAGGACATTCTGAACGTAGCTGCGAGTCCCAGTTTTACCACCAGTTAGCTGTGTAACTTTAGGCAAGTTCCTTGACCTCTTTGTGCCACTCTCTGCATCTATAAATAAAATGATAAACCTACAGGATTTCCGTAGAATCTCCTAGTTCCATTTTCTGTAGGGTAAATACTTGAAGACTGTGTATAAAGAGGATTTATACACGTAGCACATCCAAGGAATGTCACTGAAATGTAATTTCTTTTAAGCTAACACCCTTGCTACTGGAAGAAAAGATCCACAATTATATTTCCACCTTTTAGACTGACGTTCAAGTACCCAAATGCCGAGCTGAGTCTGCTCTCAGGGACAGGGGGACTAGCATAGCATAGCTTTTGCTATGGAGCATTTGCTGAATGGCAGGCCTGAGCCATGACAACAATATAACACAAAATCTGGGTCTATTTCCCAAAGAGAAAATAGATCAAATGTGTTGCCTTTTCCCTTGGTTCTGCAAAACATTTGATTAACGAGCTCTCTCACACACAACAACAACAAAAATAGAACCTTAACACGCTAGTCCTTAGAATTCTTAAGCTTAACCACGAAGCTCAGATTGCAGTAATTTAGTACATAAGGGACACGTTCCATCATTTCTTCTGCGTCCCCTTTCCTATGCATCCCCAAAGGGGAAAACCAGGGATGTTCTTCAGGGGTAAGTGGGGATCAATAAAATGAAGCCACACTTCTAAAGGATGTTGAGAAACAGACTCATAAATTGTCTACTGGGGTCCATGCCTGTTTTGCTCTAAGTTCGTGGCCTCGTGTAATTAACATACATGGGGGGAAAAAGCAAAACCCCAAACAGAACCAGTTGATATGGGCTTTCTGTCACCTCCAAACGGGAAATCACCAACATTTAAATCACACCCCTATCCTATTTTGGGTTTATTTGAGGGAGAAATATATCAACAAGGATTTTTTTTAACCTCTGAAAAGTAAGTCATTACTTACGTAAAACAAACACCCCAGGAAGGAAAGCTCCATCATCCTTCGCCTGCAGTGGGATTTGGGGAAGTGCGCTGACGCAGCTCAGAATTTCATGTGCCAGACAGCAGCTGAGCTCCTCTGTATGCAGTTGGTAAATGTGAAAGGTAAACTACAAGAAATGTGGCATAATGACACCGTAAGGGGAAAAAAAAGTCATTTCGCAGTCCGCTGTTCTTTAAACTCTTTGAATTCTTGCTTCAGCGGCTCTGTTGAGTCACAGCTGTGATCCGTGTTGGCAGGAACCAAAAATAACACCGCTGGCTGCAAAGGTTACGGGGCTTGGGCCAGCTTTTTATGGCCACACAGCAGTACCTTTCTGTTGCGTGGAACTGTAACATTTCGCTTGTAAGGGAAATCTTTCTCAAGCAGTTGTCTCAGGTCTGCCCGGGGGCTGTTTCTGCTCTGCTGAAAGCGGACGGCTAACATAGAAAACGCACAGAATTAAAAGGACGCACTTATCTTCAAGGGACTTCCTCTGAACCTCCAGTGCTGGACAAGACCACTGATGGAGAAAATGAAGTGTGTTCCTTAAGCCATACCAAATCAGTTCTACATCTGACTTTGATTAGAAAACATAAACCCTTTTCAGAATCTTTCCCCTTTCTTCCCCTCCTCCCCCCAAAATGGCACTGCTTCACTTTTTCCAATCATACAGTGATATTTGGAAAGTTCCCTGTGCTTCCATTAAGAAAAATACAGAGAAGGAAAAAAATACATAATAGCCATCTATCATTTTGTATGTGAGGCCTAGCTTTAGGATTCTCAAAAAAAAAAAAACAAAACACACAAACCCAACTGTGCGTTCTTTGAAGAATTTAGGTCCGAGAGTGATAAGCCTATTTTGCTCTAAGAAATGACTTGTATATTCAAGGGAATGATTTGTTTTGTAATCTCTTTTTTAAAAAATTTATTTACTTTATTTTTGGCTGCGTTGGGTCTTCGTTGCTGCACGTAGACTTTCTCTAGTTGCGGCGAGCGGGGGCGACTCTTCGTTGCGGTGTGCGGGCTCTAGGCGTGGGGGCTTCAGTAGTTGCAGCACTTGGGCTCAGTAGCTGTGGCTCGCGGGCTCTAGAGCGCAGGCTCAGTAGTTGTGGCGCACGGGCTTAATTGCTCCGTGGCATGTGGGATCTTCCCAGACCAGGGCTCGAACCCATGTCCCCTGCATTGGCAAGCGGATTCTTAACCACTGCGCCACCAGGGAAGCCCTGTCTTGTAATCTCTTAACAAGGGTTTGTTTTGCCCTGATCTTCCTTTTATCCCTTTTATCATTTATTCAACACATATTTCTTAAACACCTATCATATTCTAGGTGTCCAGATACAGAGGTGAGTGATGTCAGCCCTTGTGACAGGGAATCTAGTAGGAAAGAGGGATGTGAATCAAAGAATCACAGAATAAGTTTGGCAAAGCCATTGCGATCAGGGCTCTACAGGAGAACTTCGCACTCTAGAGCATAATGTCAAGAGAGTTGGACCTAATCAAGGAGGTCAAGAAAGGCGTCGCTAAGGAATAGTGGCGCAGAGATAGGAGGAGTGGGGCAGCTCGCTGGGAGTGGAGAAGGAGCAAAGAGCAGTCCGGGTGGAGGACCACTGTTCCCTGGATCATCTGAAGAACTAGAAACAGGTTGGGTGGAGCCCCAGAGGGAGTGGGGATTGAGGGATGGGGCTGGAGAGCCGGATAGGAAAGAGCCCACAAAGCAACTAGCGGCCACTGATAAACATTATAGTCTTTCTCCTAAGACCAGCGGGAAGCCACTGAGGTATAGTTGTGAGGAAGTAGTGGGTGACGTAAGCAGATTTCAGTTTTGTGTTTGTCGTACAAACTCGTGGTTGAGTAAAAAATTCAAAACTCCAGGAGACGCAAAAGTGAATCATTGCCTTAATTATTAATTATTGCTCAGAATATCCCTAGCAACACAAGTTTAAGGATAAACTTGGCACATGCCAATTTCCTAGTAGCAACAGATGACGATTCTTCTTTTCATGGTCATAAAAAGTTGACCCAAACCCTGCTAACCCGAGTCATGAGTCATATCAGTTTTAGCCAATCCCAAGCCACCTATTTCCAAAACACTGGGGAGATGCTCTGGCAAAACAGGTCCAATGCCCTCAACAGGCCAGTCTATCCAAGTAGCCTCAGTCCTTGGGCAACTCCAGATGGACCATCTGGAGGAAAATGCAAAGGCCAGGGGCAAATCCCAGGAGCTCAGAGTAGTGACTGCTTAACAGGATGGCAGAGCCTCAACTAGAGCTATCCTTCCAGAAGGGGTTTTTGTGTTTGGGTTTGTTTTGTGTGAAAGAGGCTTCAGACATTCCGAAACTAGAAAGCAGTCCTGCTGTGGTGACCCTCCACGTTCTACCCTCCTAAGTGGCGAGGCACTGAAACCTGCACGGTCAACCCCCCCAGGTTCCGTGAGCCAGAGATATCCACACCTCGGAACTCGGCTTCCCAAGCCTTTCACTCTCTTCCTGGCCCACCTCCTACTAGCTAAGCCTCCCCAGATTCACAGCCACACACACACACACACACACACACACACACACACACACACACACACACACACATCAGCAAAGTTCTTACAAGGGAAAAGGCGTTTTTTAAGATTTTTCAAAATGTTTCCAAGAACGAGGAGGATGAGATGATGATGGAGCACAGGCAAGGCCCTGCGCTCTCTCCAACCTCCTTGCACAAGTCAGTCCCTGAAGAATAGTCGAAGGCAGCTGTGAAAGTGATACGGACACATGAAGCTGAGCAGACCTCTGCAACAGCAATGACTCGAACGCTCTTAGCAGCCCTGGACGTGGATTGAAGGAGCCCACGTCACATGTCAGGAGTGGAACAGGGTTAAAGACTCTGGAAAGGGCTTCTCTTCACAGTCAATCCACATAATCAGGACACGTTGGGACTCTCGTGGGCCTTAGGTATTTCTGTCTTCCCGGCCCCTTGGTATAAAGACACATATATTAATATTATATATTAAGACAGACTTTTCAATAGAAAAGTTCATTTGTTTCTTCTGCCTCCAGAAGAAATAAGAACATTTTCGTGGGCCCCACTTTTCAGCCCTGTGATGACTGTGCCCCACGGAGGCGCACTGACACTCACTGATGCTGCCGGTGCTACGCGTTCAGGTGACCCCAGGTGACCCCGGCACACAGGCCACTCCTCCGTGCTCCTCTGTCCCAGTGTGACGATGGCTCTCCCATCCGCATGAGTCCCTGAGCCCCTTGAGGGCAGACGCGTACTTGGGGCAGGTCTTCCTCCTCACTGATCAAGTGCCCAGCATTTCACAGGGACTTGATGAATATTTAGTGAGTGAGTAAATGCACTGAGCTGCGGTTAGAGAGTAAACACAGCCACACCTGCTGTGATAGGAAGACACGTGAGCCTAGCCTCAGAGCCCTGCAAGGACCCCCCCCCCCCCGGCAGGTGGCTGAAAACACAGGCTCCAGGTTAGACTCTGGTGGAGGCTCGGGCTGAACTTCACAGTGGAGCAGCTCTGGGCACATTTCTTAGCATCCCCAAGACTCGGTTTCTCCACAGTTCAAGTGGAGGACGGTGGAATTATGGGAAGAATCCAAGGAGATAACGGGGTGGGGAACTTAGCACAGAGCCTGACCTGGATAAAGAGCCAGTACAAGAGGGTGTGAAAAAAAGGAACCCTCCTGCACTGTGGATGGGAATGTAAATTGGTGTAGCCACTGTGAAGAACAGTATGGAGGTTCCTTAAAAAAACTAAAAATAGAGTTACCAGGTGACCCAGCAGTATATCCGGAGACAACTCTAATTCGAAAAGATACATGTTCCCCAAAGTTCACGGCAGCTCTATTCACAACAACCGAGACATGGAAGCAACTTAAGTGTCTCTCAACAGATGAATGGATAAAGAAGATGTGGCACATATACACAATGGAATATTCCTCAGCCATAAAACGAATGAAATAATGCCATTTGCAGCAACATGGATAGAGCGAGAGGTTATCATACTAAATGAAGAAAGTCAGAGAAAGACAAATATCATATGATATTACTTATACGTGGAATCTAAAAAAATGACACAAATGAACTTATTTACAAAATAGAAATAAACTCACAGACATAGAAAACAAATTTATGGTTACCAAAGGGAATAGTAGGGGGGGGGGCATAAATTAGGAGTTTGGGATTAACGTATACACATTACTATATATAAAATAGGTAAACAGGACTTCCCTGGCGGCGCAGTGGTTAAGAATCCTCCTGCCAATGCAGGGGACACAGGTTTGAGCCCTGGCCCAGGAAGATCCCACATGCCGTGGAGCAACTAAGCCCGTGCGCCACAACTACTGAGCCCATGTGCCTAGAGCCCGTGCTCCGCAACAAGCGAAGCCACCGCACCGCAATGAGAAGCCCGCGCACCGCAACGAAGACCCAGTGCAGCCAAAAATAAATAAATAAATTTATTTTTTTTTAAAAAGGGGGGGCTTCCCTGGTGGCTCAGTGGTTGGGGGTCCGCCTGCCGATGCAGGGGACGCGGGTTCGTGCCCCGGTCCGGGAGGATCCCACGTGCCGCGGAGCGGCTGGGCCCGTGAGCCGTGGCCGCTGAGCCTGCGCTCCGCAATGGGAGAGACCACAGCAGTGAGAGGCCCGCGTAACGCAAAACAAAACAAAACAAAACAAAAAAACAGTACATGTTAAATATTATTGTCATTTAGCCTGAATCTCTTCATCTGCATAATAGAAATGAATATATCTGTTATGGGGTCATTACGAAAATAGAGTGAGGTGACAAAGGCTGAAGAGCTTTCCTAATTGCATTGTAGTGAGAAAGTATTAAGACAGTGGAATGCATTCGAAGACCTGAATCTGCATCCCAGCTCCAAAACTTACGAGATAAAAGTCTTTCCAATACCGTACGCTAACACATATATATGGAATCTAAGGGGGAAAAAATGTCACGAAGAGCCTAGGGGTAGGACGGGAATAAAGACACAGACCTACTAGAGCATGGACTTGAGGATACGGGGAGGGGGCAGGGTAAACTGGGACGAAGTGAGAGAGTGGCAGGGACATATATACACTACCAAATGTAAAACAGATAGCTAGTGGGAAGCAGCCGCATAGCACAGGGAGATCAGCTCGGTGCTCTGTGACCACCTAGAGGGGTGGGATAGGGAGGGTGGGAGGGAGGGAGATGCAAGAGGGAGGGGATATGGGGATATATGTGTATGTATAGCTGATTCACTTTGTTATACAGCAGAAACTAACACACCATTGTAAAGCAATTATACTCCAATAAAGATGTTAAAAAATAAAAGGCTTTCAGCAAAGTATTTACCTTCCGAGTCTCACTCTATTCACCCGCATAATAGGGGTAATGCCCACCTCCGAACGTGGCTTTAGAGATCACGAATGTGGAAAAAAAGACCTTTGTAAAGTCCACGGTGCTATAAAAATACTTACTGCCCGGCTCTCCTGATTGGTAACAAGTATCCAAACCAATAAAGCCACAGTTTAGGCTTAACAATGGCCATCATTGATCTCAGCCTTTTTCCTCCTAATTCTTTCTGATCCCCCTTCTTTCCCCCTCCTCTGCTTTCAGATTCCTTTGGGTTTTAGCGTTGCTTCCTTAATGAGATCTGCCTTGGAGTTTACTCATCTTCTTAACCCCGTAAACTTTGGCTAAAACCCATTGCCACCCTAAGGTCCGACAAGGGACTCGAGGTGAAACCCTCTGAAATTTCTCGCTTCTCAAGGGCTACAACTGCAGTCTCTATTAAATGAGATAACAAAAGGCTCCGGCTTCTGTTCAATTCCTTTTCCCAGCAATAGACACAGATGCATCTCCTGCCCCGTTTATAAGGCTATTGTTCTAGGTTTAGGAGGAAGTTGTAAAACAATAAAACAGGAGAAAAAGAAAAAAGCTCTCGGATAGGTTTCTCCTCAAAGTTAAGGTCCAAACAATCCCTCCCTGCAAGAGACAGATCTAAGCGCCGAAAAGAGTCATGTCTGACTTTGCTCTCAGGCCTCAGACCTGCCACCCCAGCTGCTGACTCACCCTCCCAGAGGAAAGGGCAGGGCTGCCAAGAACAAACAGAGAGCAGGACACCTACGTCTGAGGACCTTGGGATCATAGCATCTCAGGGGGGCGGCTGCCCAGCCCCCGCAGGGATCGTCAGGGAGGATGGAGAGGTCGTCTTGACGGAGGTCCCTGAGGACCAGCTGGCATTAATATTGCCAGGTTTCTGCTTCAAACACTAGAAAAGTTTGCCTGTGAGTCAGCAAATACCTCCTTTTGGTTTTATGGTGAAAAGTAGAATTTCCTCACATTTCTGAAGTTATTTAGAAGAAAGGATGCTCCTTTCTTACCCGTGCCACTGCTTCTTCCCCCCACCCCCACCCCCCGACACCTCTATCTCCACACTTCAGACCTGAGAATCCCGGGGGAGTGGGAAGCGGGCTACCTGGGAGATGCCCCCCTCGTACGGGCATTTCCCCATCCACTGTACCCGCTACCGGGAGCTCCCTGGAGAACAAACATCATCCAGAGCTTAAAGTCCCCGTTCTAGTGGGGACTTCGGTGCAGCCCTCCTAGCCCGGCATCTCTAAGGACCATCGGCCCTGCCAGGCACCCCATCGCCCCTCACCCCACACAGGTGGGTCCAGGGGTCTTACCTGGACCAGTGCATCCTGCTTACCTCGGAGCGCACGCCTGACCCGAGCTTGCCAGCGTAGGTCCTCCTAGGAACGAGGACGTGGAGGTCAGAGGCTGCAAGTCGGTTTCTGTTTATGTGAGAAGATGCAGGAATGTGAATGTGCCAGAGTCGAGAGAGAGCCATCTTCTGCCATCTGCACGGATGCACGGGACCTGACGGTCTATCAACGATCAAGCCCCCTGAGAAGATGAGCCGAAGAGAGGATGGGAGAGAGAGAGGAATGAGAAGAGAGGAAGTGACAGTTGTGGTGACTGATGGCTCCTGGTGCCTGACTCCGTCCCCTCTGTCCCCACACCCCTCTGCTTCCCTGTCCCCAGGTTCCATGAGACACGCCTGCAGCCATTAATTAACTCCCACCCTTTATTCAAGCTAGCCAGGTTGATCTCTGCCATTTGCAACTCCAATAGACCTCAGCGTTGCCTCCTTACACGCATTTTCATTTTCTTGGCAACTAGGTCGGTTTGCTTTCTGTCACCTACATTTCCTCAGTGCCACATACGTGCTTTAAGGGACTGTGATCTCAGAACAATACGTATGTATGACACAGGCTTACGTTCACCGACAGCTGCAGGTTTAGGAGTGGACCCAACAGCCATTGAGGCCAAGGAGAGGTGAGGGGTGGTCTTCTGGGGGCTTCCAGAACGACCCCCTCACTCACTTCTGTGGTCCTAATGAAGAAGTGGGCAGGCCAGGGAGATGTTGACAGCCGTGTTGTAACCACGCAGAGGACACCACAGACGACTAAATGGAAAGATGGAAAAGAAGCCTTGTTTCAGACGACATCACTGAGCTGCCAGATCAAACCATTCCCAGCGCCTACCCTCTCTCAGACTATCCATTGACATGATCCCATAAATCCCTTTAACTAAACATCCTAACTAAAATTCCCAAGACACTACTCAAATGTACATTCTTCCACTGCAATAATCCCAAACTCCCTCAGTATATTCTGGGAGAATCAAAAGGAAAACAGGAAAAGAGGGCTTGGCTGGAAAATCAGAGTCTTCCAAGATACCAGCCGTCCTCTGCCACCAATTACCAGTGGAACCTCAGGCAACTGTGTACCTTCTTTGAGCCCAGGAACTCATTTGCAGAGTGAAAAGGATTAGACTTCCAGCACTAAAAGTCTATGATTTTAATTGTAGACCATAAGCTCCAACTCATTGAGTCCTATGGGGGTAGTTTATAATTACAGATGTGAATGGCTCCACACTCTCAAATTCAGCAACTAACAACAACAACAAAACATTTTATTTGCATTAAATAAATTAAATAAAATTAAATAAAATTAAATAAATTAAACTCTCAGCATGAAGCAAGAAACCCAGGGTTAGAATTCTAACATGGAGAGGTAGAAAGAGGAAATGAGAGAATACAATTGAAGAATCATCTGGCTGAGCCCTGTTCACAAAGGTCAATCCTTGGAGTATTGGCGGTTACCATAACCCAGGAAGCCATGGTGTGGTGGCTCTGCAGGCCACACCCAGCCGGGGGACATCCTTCACTTGAGCTGTGTGGTGTGGGTAACCTGCAGCAATGGAAAGAGCCGCTAGTCCATCAGGCTTTGTAAGAAGGATCTAAGGGTGTAATATTTAATTTAGGCTTTGAATTAGTTGGAGAACACATTGAACTCTTAAAAGTTAGTATTTGTTACTGATGTTATTTTTCAAGACCTTTTTTGTTGTTGTTGTTGTTGGTCAGAGATTGCTTTGTTTCTCCCTTTCGTGGGGTGGTTACTGCTAAGAAAATAAAACCTGTCCCAACCCAGAAACTCAGAACTGATACTCCAGGTTCCCTCACTGGAAAGAATAACAAAAACAAAACCAGTATAATTGACTTCCACCACAGAGGGCACATGTAAGATTGTGCGAGCATACACACTCACACAAATTGATAAAGACTCTTGGACCCAATCGTGCAGGAATCAAGCTGCAACCAGACCTGCCATATGGATTTACTTTTACTGGAGGTTTCCAAATATTCAATTTTAGAGCAGACCTCGGTACCATATTTTTCAAGAAATCTCTTCTCCCCACAACTTTAAATATAGCTGTGCCAAAGTCAAGCATGATCTCAAAAGAACAAAGCAAGAAAAGTTCATAGATCATCTTTTGGTAAAGTACCAAGGAGGTATCATATGACAGGCTCAGTATATCAGGCCAATTTTAAGACTGATGTCTACCCATACTGGGGAAAAGAATACTGGAGAAAAATATGATTCTAGAGATCATAAGAAACAGTATGGTGTGCATTTCCCAAATGCCTTTAGATTAGCTTTTAAAAAAAAAAAAAAAAAAAAAGATGGTTGGTTTGTTTGGCCAAAAATGTATTTCAAACAAAAAATATTTCACAATTTTCTCAACTCACAGACTCCAAATTTGAGAACTATAAGAAATCATAGTAATTACCCAATCCAGTCTCCTCATTGTTAACTGGCCTATCTATACTTAGTTATGTAGAAAACTAGTTTGGAATAAGAATAAGCCTATGAAGAGTGCAATATTCAATACAGCATGATTTTGTTTATGTGAAGTTCAACAACAGGCAAAACTAATCTATAGTGTTAGAAGTCAGAATATTGGTTCCTTCTGGGAAAGAGGAGGGGGTAGAGGAGGGGCCTCTGGCGATGCTCCTTCCCTTGATCTGGGTGGTGGTTAGTTAAGTGCCTGAGAGTTATGACATGTATAATCAAGCTGTATATTTATAATTTGTGCATTTTTATATGTGTGTTATACAACAACCTAGGAGTTTACTTCCAAGAAAAGATCCCCAGGTAACCAAATCTAAGTCAAAAAACAAATAAAAAGGTGTCATTTTATTTTTGATGCAACAGTTAATTTAGAATCACATTAGCTTTTTACTCACCTTTTTTTTTTTTTTTTTTTTTTTTGTGGTACGCGGGCCTCTCACTGTTGTGGCCTTTCCCGTTGCAGAGCACAGGCTCCAGACGCACAGGCTCAGCGGCCATGGCTCACGGGCCCAGCCGCTCCGCGGCATGTGGGATCCTCCCAGACCGGGGCACGAACCCGCGTCCCCTGCATCGGCAGGCGGACTCCCAACCACTGCGCCACCAGGGAAGCCCCTACTCACCTTTTTTTTTTTGCCGTACGCGGGCCTCTCACTGTCGTGGCCTCTCCCGTGGCGGAGCACAGGCTCCGGACGCGCAGGCTCAGCGGCCACGGCTCACGGGCCCAGCCGCTCCGCGGCACGTGGGATCCTCCCGGACCGGGGCACGAACCCGCGTCCCCTGCATCGGCAGGCGGACTCTCAACCGCTGCGCCACCAGGGAAGCCCTCACCTTTTTAACTGACGTACCGATTCCCTGTTTTTGGTGCACACTTCTATGAGTGGAACAAATGCATGAAGTTGGACCCCGATTTCAAGATACAGAACAGTTCTCTCCCGCCTAAAGGGCTCTCCAGGCGGCCCCTTTGTGGTCACCCCTCCCCCCACGTTCAACTCCCAGCAACCACTGATCTGTTCCTGTAATTTTTGCATTTTTCCGGCATGTCATATAATTAGAACCACACAAAATGTAGTCTTTCGAGTCTGGCTTCTTTCACTTTAGCAAAAAGCATTTGGCATTCATCCACGTTGTTTCGTGAACCAGTAATTTGCTCCCTATTATTCCATTCTGAGTAATATTCCAGTACTTGGATGTACCATGGTTTGTTTATCCATCCGTCAGTCAAAAGACATTTGGTTGTTTCCAGTTTGGGGCATTCATGGACAAGTTTTGACGTGAACAAAAGTTTCCAGTTCTCTTGGGTCAATACCTAGGAGTGGGATTGCTGGATTATATGGTAAGTATATGTTTAACTTTATAAAAAACTGTCAAATTTTTTTCCCCGAAGTGCGAATGCAAGCACTTAATATTGTCTTTTTTAAGAAGCCATTCTAATTGGTGAAAAGGTCATCATCACAGAAAATACCTGCCCAAGATTCTGCTAATAGTACATATAGTAAGTGTAAAATTTAGGAAGAGATAGTATACATTAATATAATTCTGAAGGCCAATTGAAAGTAATCTGTGTTCTTAAAAATAATGAACTATCTTTTCTATCTGAATTTCTTTAATATTTGGTATTGAATATCTTATATTCATTGGCCATTTGTATTTCTTTCATGGGAATGGCTTGTTGAGGCAATTTGCTCATTTTTATGTTAGTATTTTAAAAGCTAATTTGAAAGAGCACTTTGTGTTTTATGGAAATCAGGCTGTCAATTTTGTTGTAAATAAGTTGGTGCTTTTACTTTGTTTATGAAGTTTGCTGCTACAAAAAAGATTTTCTTAAGTTTAGAGTCAAACTTATAGAAAGCTCTTTTCCACTCAAAGATTATTTTTAAATCTTCACCAACGTTTTCTATGATTTGTTTACTTCATTTTCTTCCGTGTAAAATCTATCTAGAATTAATTTGGGGGTGACAAGGATCTCAACCGACTGAGATTAAATTAAGTAAAAGCAATTAAAATCTGCCAGTAAACAGTGGAAAAAAATTTTCTTAAGATTAATAAACGTCTTTCCAGAAGTCATTTTTTAAAATTTAGCTTTCTCTAGTCACTTTTGTTTGATGTCCCACTCCAGCTTTATAACCTTTTGAGATTTTTACTTTTTTCAACTTTCATTAAAACTGAATGTGAGGGCTTCCCTGGTGGCGCAGTGGTTAAGAATCCTCCTGCCAATGCAGGAGACACGGGTTCGAACCCTGGTCTGGGAAGATCCCACGTGCCGTGGAGCAGCTAAGCCTGTGAGCTACAACTACTGAGCCTGCGCTCTAGAGGCCGTGTGCCACAGCTACTGAAGCCCGTGCACCTAGAGCCCGTGCTCCGCAACAAGAGAAGCTACCGCAATGAGAAGGCCGCATACCTCAATGAAGAGTAGCCCCTGCTCTCCACAACTAGAGAAAGCCCCTGCACAGCAACAAAGGCCCAACGCAGACAAAAATAAATAAATAAAATTTAAAAAAAGAAAAATTGAATGTGATAGAGACTTCTTGGGGAAATGGGCTATCAAAACCTGCTCGTGGGCTTCCCTGGTGGCGCAGTGGTTGAGAATCTGCCTGCTAATGCAGGGGACACAGGTTCAAGCCCTGGTCTGGGAGGATCCCACATGCTGCGGAGCAACTAGACCTGTGAGCCACAACTACTGAGCCGGCGCGTCTGGAGCTGTGCTCCACCACAAGAGAGGCCGCGAGAGTGAGAGGCCCGCGCACTGCAGTGAAGAGTGGCCCCCGCCCGCCGCAACTAGAGAAAGCTCTCACACAGAAACGAAGACCCAACACAGCAAAAATAAATTAATTAATTAATAAACTCCTACCCCTAACATCTTAAAAAAAAAATCTGCTCTTAACTTAAATATCTGGAATGTAAATATAAATTTAAATGACATAACATGATCTTGAATGGCTAATCAGGACAGTGGCCACCGTTTATTTTTAAAACTTCATGGGAAAAATGTAAATTCAAACGGCAATAGTTTGATCCCAGTAAATGTAAATTCAAATGCATCATGTTATCCTAAATAAGTAAGAATATTCCCATCACTATCTGTTAAGCAATGCCTATTTCCCCTCCACTGACTTGAGATACCTCTTTTATTATATAATAAATTCTCATTTGTTCTTGGATTTATTTCTAGATTTCCCCATGACTTTTCCTAAATCAGTCTATGAAATGGACACTTTTACAGTTTCATCATATTATCTTTATTTTTTATTTATTTATTTATTTATTTGGTATGAGGGCCTCTCACTGTCGTGGTCTCTCCCTTTGCGGAGCACAGGCTCCGGACGCGCAGGCTCAGCAGCCATGGCTCACGGGCCCAGCTGCTCTGCGGCATGTGGGATCTTCCCGGACCGGGACACGAACCCGTATCCCCTGCATCCGCAGGCGGATTCCCAACCACTGCGCCACCAGGGAAGCCCCATCATATTATCCTTAAACATGAAAGAGACTAAACTTCAAAATTTTTTGTATTTTACTGTGAAAAGTAACAGATACAGAAAAGTGCATAAAATATGTAAAAACATTTAAACAAATAGTTATAAAGAGAAGACCTGGGTAAACACCAACCAGGTCAAGAAATAGAACTAAAATTTATTATTTTCACAGGGCTTCCCTGGTGGCGCAGTTGTTGAGAATCTGCCTGCCAACGCAGGGCACACGGGTTCGAGCCCTGGTCCGAGAAGATCCCATATGCCGCGGAGCAACTAAGCCCGTGCAGCACAGCTACTAAGCCTGTGCTCTTGAGCCCGCGAGCCACAACCACTGAGCCCGTGTGCCACAACTACTGAAGCCCGTGCACCTAGAGCCCGTGCTCCGCAAGAAGCCACCACAATGAGAAGCCCACGCACCACAACGAAGAGTAGCCCCCGCTTGCCACAATTAGAGAAAGCCCGCGCACAGCAACGAAGACCCAATGCAGCCGAATGTAAACAAATAAATAAATAAATTTTTAAATTTTATTATTTTCAGTTGTCTCCCACAAACTACCTATTTAAGAATTATCAGCTAGTTCTGATGGTTTGACAATCACATTTTCAATCATTTAGTAAAAATTTGTATGTAAATTGATAGTGGAACTACCAAAGCTCCAGTAAATAAGAAATGCTCGGTTAATTTTATGTTTATAAGTAAATGGGGTTTAAACCTCCTTATAATTTCATATTGTACAACACAATATTTTTTCCTTATTATATAAAAAGATTTTTCAGAGTATGTCAATTTTCTAAAAAAGAACATTTAAACTTAAGAAGGACCCCTTTTCAGACGTTCAGAAGCATTTGATAATTTATAAACAATTGGCCTGCATTGGCCAACATGGCAGCTACTAGCCACAGGTAGCTACTTAAACTTAAACTTAAGTTACTTAAGATTAAATAAAATTCAAAACTCAGTGTTTGGGGCTTCCCTGGTGGCGCAGTGGTTGAGAGTCCGCCTGCCGATGCAGGGGACGCGGGTTCGTGCCCCGGTCCGGGAAGATCCCACGTGCCGCGGAGCGGCTGGGCCCGTGAGCCGTGGCCGCTGCGCCTGCGCGTTCGGAGCCTGTGCTCCGCAGCGGGAGAGGCCACAACAGTGAGAGACCCGCGTACCGCAAAACAAACAAACAAACAAAACCTCAGTGTTTCAGTCGCACCAGCCACATTTCAAAGGCTCAAGAGCCACATGTGGCTAGTGGTCACCCCAAGTGTTCAGCACAGATACAGAACATTTTCATCATCACAGAAAATTCTATTGGTTGGCTCTGGTCTAGACCCTTCTTGGCTTCCACAAATGATCTGGGGGGTCTAAAACTCTAATTTGAGTTATCTTTAAAACATACAAGATATACAGTCCAAATAAACATAGGAAACAGAGATCAGAAACTACAGAGAGAGAAAAAGAAATGTACTAGGAACGGGTGATATACAATGGAGCACTAAATCTTGTTCTAACCTTCTTTAGCCAAAGCTGAACAAATAAACAAAACATTCAATGAATCATATAGCTCTCATTCGGCAGAAGGAAGTATATGCTTTTATTTGGCAAGACACACTGTTTCCTGGCGATCATATCTGGCGAGAAAATATTATGGGGAAACGTCCATCAGTGTAACCCACAGGTGGCTGGACTGTTTAGGTGGCTGGACTGTTTAGCTGGCCTCTGCTTACCCCACACACCTTGAAGTTGACTCATCACATCAAAAAAGTAGCAAAACTCATCAGTAGCAAAAATCATCAGTAAGTGGTGTCGATGTTCTTGAAGATTTCACGAGCGGATGAAGGAAAGGATTATGTCACCTAGCACAGGGCAAAGTCTCATCCAACTTTGTGCTAGCTCTCTCTGCCCTTGTCTGTCCCAAGGCCTCTTCTCTGGCCACCCTTGGGCTAAGTTTTCTTTTCCTCCCCTCCCTCCATTCCCCTACTCCTCACCCACAGCCTCTAAAAAATCAACTTTATTGGTCCCAGCAGTTCAGCTCATGCCTTTCCACGTATACCTTGCTCAGCAAAGCAAAAGCTCAGTGAGGACCCAAATGGCAACCCATAGCAACCCCTCCAGCCCACTTCACAGGAGCTCTCCCTTTACCTTGCCACGTAAGAGATACTGAGCCACCATTTTAAATACCTTTAACAGCGATTTTGAAGGGGAGAAAAAGAAAAGAGCTGAGGCTGTGGCATTAGATTATAATTTAGTCAAAGCATTTCTTTAGAGAATTCAATTAATTTGGTCCAGGTATTTTGGTTTCTGCTAAACTTTGTAGACTTCAAGGCAAAAGAGAAAAACAAATAAATAGACATACATACAAGAAATACCATGTTTTCCCGGGGTAGAGGGATGCGTACGAGTTCTTACTGGGAGGACATTCTCTCATTCTGTTTTCTAGCTCTACAGCTGGTGACATCTGGGACTCACGGAAAATGACTTTTCCAATCACAGAGATCATTAAGGAAAAGATCTGAGATTCTAGCAGATGTCTGTCTAAACAATCCCATTACAGCACCATGTCTCCCTCGTCAACCACAACATGGGGTAGAGTAAGGGAAGCCAGAGGTCATCATGGTGGCCCCCAGATCTGGCCCTGTCTTAGGATCCAGTTAGCTAACGTTGGTCGCCATAATGAATTCCCCCAGAGTGGCAGCCCTCTGTTGACAGCGCACACTTCAGAAGAAGGAGCGTAAAAGATATGGTCCCTGTGCTTCCCACCCTTCTTTGAAGACAGAAATTAATCAGAAGTCTATTTATTTAGACTTTGAAATCAGAGAATCATAGACCTGGGAAAGATTCCAGAGCAAGTCCTGTACACTTACTGCTCCATTATAGATGAGGTCACAGGGGTGCAGAGAAGTTAGGTGTTTTGTTTAAGATCACTAGCAAGTTAGGGGCAGAACCAGAAAATCACAAGGTTGCCTGTAGCTCCAATTATTTAAATCAGAGGCCACAAATCATTGGCCCCTACTGTGCTTTTAATGTTTTGATTGTTTGCTAAAATTTTAAAGTTGGGAAACTGTTATCCCATAAGTCTGCATTTCTGACTTGAAAAGAAACATCAGATTTGCTAACACAGAATTGTGGCTGCCTTCTTTAGGTGAGCTATGAGCCCCCCAGTTCATAACTGGTACATTCCCCCCGACCCCAAGCAGGCAGTAAGCAAGCTTCCCGTGTACCAGATCCATGTCGGATGTACGTTTGTAACCCCAGTAAAAGGGTCTAGACTATGATTGGTACTTAAGGCACATTAACTTTTGAATGAGTGATGCGTGGATACTGGGTTGCCATTTCGGTGTAGAGGGTCATGAGAAGAGGCATAGTCTTCTGGTTCACGGTTGCGCTCTGCATCCTGAGTTGCTAGCTTGCTGGGTGACACTGACACCCAGGGAGACCACCTGGTAGCCTGCCCACCTCAGCTCCGGCAATCTTCCACTCTACTTCCACACTCCCCGTGGTCACATGCAGAACCCTGAAGTTCCTTTGAAGCTTGAAGTGGCCAACATCTCCTTCCTCTGACCAAACCTCCCATCGTGTTACCTCTGCCGCCCCCTTGCTTCCACCAAAACAGGGACACAGTATCAGCTCTCTGTCACTTTCTTGTCACCCAGCCTCCATGTCACAGAATCTCAAAATGTTTTTCAGACTCAAAAGGAATATTGTGGGCTTCCCTCATGGCGCAGTGGTTGGGAGTCCGCCCGCCGATGCAGGGGACGCGGGTTCGTGCCCCGGTCCGGGAGGATCCCACGTGCCGCGGAGCGGCTGGGCCCGTGAGCCGTGGCCGCTGAGCCTGCGCGTCCGGAGCCTGTGCTCCACAACGGGAGAGGCCACAACAGTGAGAGGCCCGCGTACCGCAAAAAAAAAAAAAAAAAAAAAAAAAAGGAATATTGTGGTCTAATAATTTCAGAGCACTTTTCACAAACATTTTTAGGGCCCAAAATGTGTAATTCAGCAACTTTAAACAAATGCCCTTCTTTGAGGAGGTTTTTGGTCTGCCTTTTATCTTTGTTTGGGTTTTTTTTCCCCCTCCCTTGTGCATCGTAATTTCTTCTTTGTTGAGCATAAGGTTTGCATTGTGGTGTGTGTGCGTGCGTGTGTGTTTCGTTAGCCACCAGATAAAGCAATATGTTAACTCTGCTGAAAATTTGGGGTTTATCATTCGTAGGGCAACTCTTTAGAAGAATGTAACTACCAGAAGCTGCGCTTTTTCCCTCCCACTGTAGAAGCAGCACATTCAAACATACAGAAAAGTTAGAAAGTTGGCCTTAGAGGCAAAGATACCAACCACAGGGGGATAACCTAGAATTCTGCCATATAGTGAATATGATATTTCCAAATGAGTAAAAGGCCACAAGCGGGAAAGAGTGAGAGCCAAAAAAAATCCAAATTTCATTAAAATAACGGTTGCCGACAAAGCTGAATTACCTTTGACAGTCACACTTGCATGAAAACATCTGTCTTGACATGTGTGTCAAGAGATCCAAACATCTAAAACTGGAGAATGAATGAGCCATTGTTTAGTCTGCAAAAGGGCAGGATTGTGTAAATGAAGATACAATTGGGAAAAAATAAGGTACAGAAAAGAAAGTTTCCAATAGAAACCTTCTAATAAAAACACAAACACATGCACAGAAACTTCACCAAAGACGGATGAGAGAGCAAAACTCCTGAGGAAGAAAAGCAGCAAAATGAGAAAAGGCCTTTCAGTGGCTGAATGGTCTAAAACAAAATTGGAAGGAGGAGGGGGTCAGTTACACAGATACAGTTGGGAGGGAGGGGTCTTTGCAGGAGTCATCAGGGCTCGGCAGCCTCCAGATCCGCGCCCCGCCCCGTTCAGTGTCCCAGCAGAGGCCACTTCCAGAGAAATATCCAGGGAGACACAGGCGAGTCCTCAGCCCCTGCATCCAGGATTGCCGCCCTCCACCCTCGCTGTATGAAATTTCGGGGGCTGCCCCTTCAAGGAGGCATAGCAAACGCTAGGAGTTGCTTAAACAAACAATCCAAAAAGATGAGCAGGCGGGTTGAAGAGAAGTAAAGAAAAGAAGAGGTGGGATGCGTCAGAGCACCGTCTTCCTGATAGAAAAACAATGATCACTTAATTAGCATGACTAAGATGAAGAGCTAAAAATAAAGATTTCAGCCTCATTTGTTTTGCCATCTCAGCCAGCCCCAAAATTTTAAAAGCAATTAAATCAACCATCAAAGCCAGAGGGACCCTGGTCCTGCCGTTTCCGACGCCGCCTTAGGATGGGATGTATCCTTATGGGGAAAAGAAAGAACCAGCCACAGCCACTCCCTTCAGAGCAATTTCATCCAGACATGAACCAAACCACTGCGGAACAGCCCAAAAATACAGCAACGGGAGATCAGCCAGGAGGAAAGCCAAATTCCCCCACCGTGGGCTGCATCAAGTGCAGGCTTGGAAAGCTACTTCCAGGGGAGACCCTAGCCAAACAGGCAAGCAGCCTCAGAAGCACCGAGTCTGGGTACCAAAGACTGCCCACACCCACGCTGATTCACCAGTGGTCATTTTTGACGACGCATTCCGGAAGCTGCGGGTGAAGGTGCGGTGGCTCTGCTACCGCCAGCCATCCCCAAGGCCTTGCCTCCGGAGTGGCTGCTCCCTTCACCCTCCTCTCTGTTTTCTGGTTTATCTGTCACATAACATCCTCTCGCATCCTTGCTCAGAAATGTTTAGAGTCAATTCAGCTCTGCATTCAAGGCCCTCTACAAATGGCCTATGCTTACCGTTTCTATGTGACCTTTCTGTTTTTCTATACATACCCTGCAATCCTGCTCAAGAGACACGTGCTCTTTCACGAACACTCTCTGAGTTTCCCTCCTCCGTGAAGCTCTCCCCCATCTCTGGTGATAATGTGAATTCACTACCCTTTGAGCCTCCAACCCTCTTTCCTTCCTTCAACACACCACTGCTTCCCTAGTTCTAGAACATCACCATCCCAAGAAGGAGGGCTTCCCTCAAGAGTTCTGGAACTTTCCGGTATTTACTTCCACCCTTTCTGCGGGTCTGATACTCTCAGACTCATATACCTCCAGCACCTAGTGTGGAGCCTTCCACATAGTGTGTACTTAATCAATATTTATTTGCATATTTATGGTTGAACTGGATTGAATTGTAAAATAAGGTTTATGTAGTTCAAGCTTTGGGTACCCAGAAGCTAGTTTCGTAGAATCAGAACTTGAATGCCAGAAAGAATCGAAAGACCATCTAGTCGACCCTACAGATGAGGAAACTGAGACCTGGGGAGATTTTTAATTTGCCCAAGGACACACAATCAAAAAGAAAAACCGGAGACTCAGAACAAGCCCCGAGGACTTAATTCTGACAATCGCATGGGATATTAAGGCACAATATTGGTATGTTAATTTTAGAACATCTCTTGAGGAAATCATCTGATTTCCCAGCCGCCTTATCGAGAGCGTGCTGCATCCCAAGCGCTGTGCTAAATCTGCAGGGGAGGGGACCATTGCCTTATAAGTATGTAAATGAAAATAGTTATTATTGTCCTTAGAAAGGCGGAAAGTAGGCTGTCATTCAGCCGAGATCCTTCACAGTAAGGCTACGTTGGACCAGAGAGACTCTGACTCCCTGTGTGTTTTAACTCATCATAGCTCCTCTGTACATGCAAATTTCTCTTCGGCTTCCGCATCTGTTCTCATCTGTGCCTTCCCAAAGACGAGCCTTCGTTTTAAGTCCACGCCGATACTGCAGTCCCCTTTCCTTTTTAACTACTCGAGTATCACTCCCGGCTGCAGCTGCATTCACTGTAGCCTGTCTTTAACGCGGACGTTACATAAGACTCAAATTTCTGACATTACGAGGATTCTGATGGGTCATTTTAATCTAGGAGATACACACGACTCCCCAAGATTCCAAAGCAAGGAAAGAAAAAGAGGGTACGTACAATGATTTGAACGAGCTTTTTTTTTTTTTTTTTTTGCGGTATGCGGGCCTCTCACTGTTGTGGCCTCTCCCGTTGCGGAGCACAGGCTCCGGTCGCGCAGGCTCAGTAGTTGTGGCTCGCGGGCCCAGTTGCTCCGCGGCACGTGGGATCTTCCCGGACCGGGGCTCGAACCCGCGTCCCCTGCGTCGTCAGGCGGACTCGCAGCCTCTGCACCACCAGGGAAGCCCTCCCCTTTCCTTTTTAATCTTTTCAAACTCACTGTCTTCTAACGTAACACAGAAAAGAATGGATGCTTCTTAAGATGCATCCTAGATAAGACATGGAAATTAGCCTCTGTTACATGCACTTCTTTACGGCTTCTCACTTCTGTTTCATTTGAATTCCTTCGACAGACATGAATGCTTTTAGACATGTCACCAGGACTGCTCCCTAAGCAGCCTTACTTCTTTACAGGACCTCTTTCCTTCTGTGCGCATTGTTGAGGAGCTAATACCTCACGCGATACAAATCACCTTCATAAAGCTGACATTTTATTCTTTGCATGAAACTTCTGGTTCAAATACCCATTTTGCAAGCATGGAACATCACACAAAGCGTCAGAACTCCAGCCAAGCCTGGGCGGAGAGGGGTAGGTCAGAGGAGTCTCCGTCATATTTTAAATTTTCATTTCTTCCATTGGCTTGTGTCCTAAATGCTATTTAACGGTAGTTAGTGCCAATTTCCTTTGTTTCCGGGAATGCATCTCATGTGTACCTAACATGAATGTAATTCCTTATCAGAGTTGAAAGAAGAGTTTGCATGAAGTATGAACAATCCTCCCCTTAGATTTAAGGGTGAACCGTCTTGGTTTTATCACCGGATCATGGGTTCTCCTGACTAAGAGTGTTTTGGCTGCTCTGCCCTCAAGCAGAGAATGCAGATGTGGGACCTGCTGTAAAGGATTTACAGAAAACAGAAGTCTGAGGATGGCCACAGATAAATCAACAAGAAGCATCAGTTTCCCTCATCAACTGGGTTAGTGTCTCTCAAAGAGCATTCTGTGGGTGTATAATTCCAAATATTTTAGATGCAAATTTGTAAATACTGTCTGTTTTCCTTTGCTCAGAAAATATATCTCTATTAGTCAGTGTTCTCCAGAGAAACAGAACCCATGGGGTATGTACACACACACACACACACACACACACAGAGATTTATTTTAGGGAATTGGCTCATGGAACTCTGGGGGCTGATAAGTCTGATATTTGCAGGGCAGGTCAGCAGGCTGGAGACCCGGGGTAGAGCTGTTGTGGCAGCTTGAGTCCCATGGTCTCTGGAGGCATAATTCCTTTTTCCTCAGGGGACCACGGTCCTTTCCTTCTAAGGCCTTCAGTTGATTGGACGAGGCCCACCCACATGATGGCGGGTATCCGCTTTCTTCAGAGTCCACTGATTTAAATGGTGAACTCATCTGAAAAATACCTTCACCGCAACATCTGGACTGGTGTTTGACCAAACATCTGGGTACCATGGCCTAGCCAAGTTGACACATAAAATTAACCATTGCACTGTCACATGTTCAGTCTGAGGTTTTCTAGAAGAAAATTAAAACATCATGATATTTCGTGCAGTATCTTCTGGTTTTCCAAGTACTTTATCATTTTGGTCTTAAAGACATTATGCCACGAAAATTTTACAGTTGGACCACTTAAATATTGGAAAGAATAGGCCCTTTTTTAGAAGTGTAAGTCCTTTGTCTGGAATTTGTGATACAGCAATTGCAGCAATTAATGTAAAAATGGTTTGATTTCACCTACTTAACCCATCATATGCCTGTAAAGTATATGGCTAGGTTCTCTTTGGGGCGCACCTCATCACCATTTGTAACACTGTGTCTATGGGAAAATACTTTCAAAACTGTAAATCAAAATACCAGCGATATCCTCCCTCCGGTGATGAACAGAAATGGGAAAGAGTGATTATGTTCTTGGATCCCAATAACTTGTTTTTCCTCCACATTTACGTAATCATCAAAAACTATCACTCTACTTTTTTTTGTTTAATTACTTTTGGCTGTGTTGGGCCTTCATTGCTGCGTGCAGGCTTTCTCTAGTCGCGTCGAGCGGAGGGGAGGCTACTCTTCGCTGCGGTGTGCGGGCTTCTTATTGCGATGGCTTCTCTTGTTGCGGAGCACTGGCTGTAGGTGCGCGGGCTCAGTTGCTCCGCGGCATGTGGGATCTTCCCAGACCAGGGCTCGAACCCATGTGCTCTGCATCGGCAGGCGGATTCTCAACCACTGCGCCACCAGGGAAGCCCCACTCTACATTTTTATTAGCTGATATTCTCTAACCCAAACAATCCCCGGTTCATTCCAGAGAACAAAGAAAACGTGTTCGAGAGAGGGTCCCTTCTATACCTGGTCCCATACAAAGGTTGTTTATTAAGAGAGGGCCAGCTCATCTAGATAAAAGTAGAAGTGTCATTTTAAGGGCTCAAATAACAGCATTCAGTTGTGATGTGAAAATCAGAGTTAATTTTTTTGTGTCTGTGAATATACAAAAGCATGGAAATAAGAGTAGAAAACCTGAACCGTGCAATGGGAAAAAAAGCTCACAAATCCCAACTATGTGCTAACACAGTTACTCTGTTACTGAGATGGAGCCATAAATAAAAGCGCTCCCAAGCTGATAAGGGCAGCAGATACAATGCCATGCATTTACCAGATCTTGTTTTATTTTCCTCCTCCTGGCGCATGTCTCCCGGCCTCCTAGCAGTTGGGTGAGCCGTCGGAAGTTCATGCCCGGCGATGACCCACCTGCCCTCACCCCCCAGCAGGACTGGCCACCATCTCGTCCCCTCTTTCGGCAGTCTCACAGACTACACATTGAAGATTGCAGTGTCACGAGATCAAAGGATCCTGGAACCCTGAGACACTGCTTGATGAGGAGCCACCCAAGAAAGCCATCTGACCAGCATGACGTGAGCAAGAAAAATCCTTTGTGGTGTCAAGCCACTGACATCCGCGGTTTATTTATTAGACATCATGACCTACCCTCGCCCCATAGAATACGTTACCTAAGTCTTGCGATCTGACGATAGAAAGCAGCATTTCTTAAAGCAAGTAGCATATGCTAAAGAAGATTTGTCCCATGGAACACTATTCAGAGAACAAGAAATAGCATAATGGATTATGTAAACTGCTCAAAGCCTGTTTTCCACACGTGTAAACATTCAGCTGTTTCCTGTACTGGCCAAACTTCCTGCGTGGCATTCGAGTCCCTCCCGTGGCCTGGCCATTTCCTCCTTTTCTAGTCTCATCTTCTCCTTGTTTTTCATCTTATTTCTGGAAATAACCAAGCCACCTGTGCTCCTTGCACAGCCTCTGCCATTTCACGACGCTGCTATTTCTTTTCCTCCTGCCTGGACCATTTCCCCAGACATCTTTAACTAGCTACCTGTCAAGTTTCCCCAGGAGAAACAGAGCCACGGGAGTGACACACAACAAGGGGTTAGTCCCACAAACAACCAGCAGGAGCCTGTTAAACGGTGTCCTCACGGCTCTTTCTGCATTCGGTGCCAAGGCTGAGGTCCGCAGGGCGGGCAGGTGGGAAGGCAAGGTGGAGTGCAGCGTGGCTTCCCTGGGAGCCCAGAAGGCTGAGGGGGGCCCAGGCCGGCCTCTCGCATCGACGGCACGGTGATGCCGTCGGGGAGGCTGGCGCCCTTCTTCACAGAGCTGAACACAGCCCCGGTCCCGGGGTCAGAGGGGCCGAAGGAGGCAGGCCAGTGGCACCGGAAGTCCCTGCAGGCCTGGCTGCTCCCTCATCCCCGCAAGGTAAGTCCACAGACCTGCGACCGCAGGTGAGCGCCAGCTGGCCCTGCGTCGACGTCTGGACACAAACACGGCTGCAGCTCCTCTCCCACCTTCCAGACCCCCCGCAAGGGTCTCCTGTGGTCAGTCCTAACCCAGGACCCTGCAGGAAAAGGGATTCTGGGGAGAGCAGTTCCGGCTCGGCCAAGTGCACCAGTACAAGGTCACCACACGGGCTAAGTTCCACTCGTTTTTTAAAAACTGAAGTATAGTTGATTTACAATATTACGTTCGTTTCAGGTGTACAGCTGAGTGATTCAGTTACACACATATATGCGTGTGTGTGTATATGTATATATATGTGTATATATATTTACACACAAACACACATGCATGTATATATATATATATATATATATATATATATATACATCTATCTATTCTTTTTCAGATTCTTTTCCGTTATCGGTTATTACCAGATATTGACTATAATTCCCTGTGCTCTACAGTAGGTCCTTGCTGTTTACCTGTTTTATATACAGTAGTGTGTATCTGTTAATCCCAAACTCCAAATTTCTCCCTCCCCCTCCTTTCCCCTTTGGTCACCGTAAATTTGTTTTCTTTGTCTGTGAGTCTGTTTCTGTTTTGGAAGTAAGTCCATTTGTATCATTTTTTTTTAGATTCCCCATGTAAGCGATATCGTACGGTATTTGTCTTTCTGTCTGACTGACTTCACTTAGTCTGATCACCTGTAGGTCCGTCCACGCTGCTGCAGATGTGGCATCAATGCATTCTTTCTCCTGGCTGAGTAGTGTTCCGTTGTGTATATACACTTATCCACTCATCTGTCGATAAGCACTCAGGTTGCTTTCAGGTCTCGGCTGCTGTGAACACCGGGGTGCGTGTTTAACTTCTACTCAATTCGAAGGCTCAGCCGAGGCGGCACCTTCCCGGGGATGTCACGCTCGGCCCCCAGAGTCGGCTCAGCGTCTGGCCCTTCAGAGCCTTCTGCATCCCGCTGTCACGGCACCTCACATATGCGGGCACTTAACTTACCCTCCAACGTGCCTTTCTCTTCGCATGGATCGTAAGGTCCCTAAGGGCAGGGGCCGTGTGTGCTGTCGCTCTGTCCCGAGTGTCGTTTCTGACACAGCTGCCAATGATTCATCACCACCCGTCCTCAGACTAGGATGCCGGCTAGAAACACGGGAGAAGGCCCGGAAAACTCCCTCCTGCCTAGTGGCCGCCGTCCCAAGGCACGCGCGCCCCAGCTCAGGCGGACCCAGGAGGGCCACACAGGGGCAGCCCCCTAACTGGGGGGCGGGGCACGGGTGAGTCTAGAATAGGAAAGAACAGTCATCAGACATTGCTTCGGTGGCAGGCGTCACTGCAAACGCCTCACCCCGCTTGGACCCGGTTTGATTTGGGTTCTGTAAGGTGGGCGTGATCACCCCCGAGGAGGGTACAGAGCTGGTAAGTAATCTGCCCACAGCTGGTCCACATCACAGCTGGATTCGTCCAACTCCAGATGCAGCTTATTCCACTGCCCTCCCCCCCACCCCCGCGTTTCCTCCCCACCCCAGCTTGGGGACCGCAGGTGGCTGCAATGGCCCCGCGTGACTCAGAGGGGCCTTAAGCGAGAAGAGAGAGAAGTGGCACCGTCAGCCGGTGCTGTAAAAAGGCCTGAGGTGCCTATAAACGGTCCTCCCTGAGCCGGCCCCGCCCTCCTCCCCCTGCAGAGGCCCAAGGGCGGGCGGGGGCTGGAGTTCAACAGCACCCCACCCACCCACCCCCCACCCCGTCCCGCACGCCCTCCTCCACAGCCCGGGGCTGCTCCGGCCCCAGCCTTGCGCCCGCTGCCCTTCAGCTTCTTCCTTCCTTCCGTCTACGTCTTTCCCTGACTCTGGCCCTGCCGCTCAGGGCTGCCCAGGATAACTCGTTTGAAATAGAGCCCCCCGGGGAGTGGGTCACAGGCTGGGCTTTACCCGAAATCCCCACCCCCCCTCGGCTGGCCGGATTCTATTCCCAAGCTCTGCAACTGTGACTCCTCGGTGCTTCACATCACTTGGCTTTGGGAACAAAGCATGATCCCTTTGGGAGGGTCTCGGAGGGCAGCGCGGCGAGGTGGCCTTTGGGCTCAGACCGGCCTGAGCGCCAGTTCTGGTCACGTGCCTTTCTACGTGATCTCAGGCAAAAGCTGCTTAGCCGGTTGGGCCGCCCTTTGCTCATCTCCAAAGTGAGGACGGCGCCCACCCTTGGGTGGTTGGGAGGGTTCAACGGGCAGGAGGCCTGGGACCCACTCGGCACAGAGCCGGGCACACGCAGTCACAGGCGTGGGGACCGTCCTGTCGGGAGACTCGGGAGCCGTGGAAGGCAGTAGCTGCGCTTAGAGCAAGTCCATGGTTCTTCTTTTTATGTTTTCTTTTAGTTGAAGTCGAGTTGATTTACAATGTTGTGCTAACTTCTGCTGTACAGCAAAGTGACTCAGTTACACGCATATAGACATTAATATTATTTTTTAGTTTGGGGTCAGTAGATGCAAACTCTTACATTCAGAGCGGATAAACTACAATGTCTACTGTAGAGCACAGGGAACTAGATCCAATCTCCTGGGATAAACCATAATGGAAAAGAATATATATTTTTTAAAAAGTTCATGGTTCTTATAGCCCTCAGGTGCTCAGCCCGCAGAGGACTCGGAACAATGCAGCTCAGATAAAACCATTCCCATCTCTGCATGAAAAAAGCAAACACTGCTTCTCTCCTGGATCATTCCCTGGAATATACCTACAGTGCGCCCACCCCCCGTGTCCCGAGCCGGATGGGAGGAGACATCAAAAAGACATCGGAGATGTATTTCCTGGCTTCAAGGAGCTTTCAGTCTAAGCATTTCGTAAAAGGAAAATATTTGGATCGGGTGAATAAGGGGTTAATGGCGGCTCCTCTCTGCCTTTATGCTGTTGCTACTTCGCAGCAGTAAATTCTCATCTGAACTGCACTTGACCCTGTGCACACAATCATGTTATTCATATTCTTATAAACAGAGGGTACAGTATGTATAATTTCCTAGATTTCTGGGAGGAGATGTATCATAACTAAACTCCAACTTTTCCTTTGGAGAACCAGTCCCATTTGTTTCTGGTTAGCTTCAAAGCAGAAACTAATTTTTTCCTTTTATGTGTCAGTAACTTGAGTGAAATTTGTCACTTGTTTTTATGAAACATTCTTTGCCCTTGCCTTCATCGCTTTAAAAAAGCAAAACAAACAAACAAAAAACCACCCACAACAACTCACACTTCCTCCAAGATACAAGGCACTTAAAACGCAGTGACAGAAGGCTGATGTCATTTCTAGTCGTGGAAACTAACAGGAGTCCCACGGAATGGCCTGACCCCGTCTGCCCGACGAGAGTCTATTTTCAAGTGTCTACTGTGGAAGCAAGACCACTGGTGACATCTTGTTCCAATTTAAGCAAGGTTGAGCTGTGGGCCAGCGCCTTCAAATCATAACCAGCCCAGAAATTACCTCCTACCAAAAAACCACAAGGGTTAGACTCCGTAAGAATCAGTCCTGGAAAAGTTGGAACTCTCCAATCCGAGCATATTTCTGAAGCCGTCCAGTCAAGAACAGCGTTTTCCTTTTCTTTAGCTGGGAGATGTCTTGTTTGTCCTGGGATGAATTACCAGCGTGGCTGGGGGTGATGAAGGGTAGCTTTATTTTGCCTTAAAACAAACTGACTACTCTTTCACCACTTTGCTGTGAGCCAGAGCTATTTAGGAGATGCTCAACCTATTTTTACCTTTCTATAGACCTATTTAATAGAGATACCATGTCATCAGCAAATTCTCAAAAAACACGAGCTGACACACCATCTCAGAAATGACTCAAAGTCAACAGGATGTCTCTCTAGGAGCACGGCTCTCCCAGGGGAAAACTTCCGCTGGCCTGCATTTTCCATGCCAGGCAGGCCTCAGTTCACCCAGAGGACCACGAACACTGCGACATTTTAGGTGGGTTCCCCGTCTGCATCCCAAACCCCAAACATTATTGTACACACCGTGGCTTTGAACTCTCGGTTTATTTAATGCCTTGAAGTTCGAGTGGCCAACCAGCAAGGAAAGAAATAGGAGTGGCCCTGAGATGATTCCAACAGGCGGGTGCGCCCAGGATAAATGAGCAGTCAGTTCAAATCTAGGATCCAGGGGCACAACGCATGTGTCACCATGGAGATGATGAAAGGGACTGAGGAGGGAGAGAGAGCACTGAGGGCCACCTGGACCGCTCTTGCAACGGAGATGGGCGATATTGGCTACAGGGAGCCATCTGGCCGTACAGCCCAGCTGAGAGGGCCACTGGTGCTATGGCCTGCACTGTGTCCTGCTCCCACCCAAAGAAATTCGTATGTTGAAGTTCTAACCCCCAGTACTTATGAATGAGACTGTGTTTGGAGGTAGGACCTTTAAAGATGTATTTAAGTTAAAGTGAGGTCAATGACAGGTGTCCTTCTAAAAACAGATTAGGACATAGACACATGCACAGAGGGGAGACCATGTGCGGACACACCAGAAGATGGCCATCTACAAGCCAAGGAGAGAGGCCTGGAACAGATTATTCCCTCACAGCCTCAGAAAGAACCAACCCTGCCCACACCTTGATCTTGGACGTCCAGCCTCCAGAACTGGGAGACAATAAATTTCTGTTGTTTCAGACACCCAGCCTGGTATTTTGTTCCAGAAAGAACAGCAGCCCTAGCAAACAAATACAACTATCGACTAGGATCTATGAAATCAAATTATTCTGGTATTTCTGCCAAACTTCATATATTTTCAAAATTTTCTCAAATTAAGCAAATTCAGAAAAGCCTTTCTTGGGGATTTTAAAATTAGGAAAAGTAATAGCCTTTGAGAAGGGTTCACGACCACAGTCTTGAATCTGTTCCTATTTTCCTCACTCTTGTCAATCGCTGGGTGTCTCCCACCTCTCTCTCCCCAGGTCCTTTTGCATCCCTGGTGACCTGGCTTCAACCCCCCATCACCAATAGCATGTCTAAGCCACTTTTTTTTTTTAAGTGTTGACAGGATGCAGAACAATGGGAATTACATCCATTATTTTTTTTATTGAAGTAAAGTTGACTTCCAATACAGTGTTAGTTTCAGGAGTACAGCACAGTGATTCAGTTATACATACATAGATATATTCTTTTTCAGATAGATATTGGAAATCAACTATACTTAAATTTATTTAATTAATTAATTTATCTATTTCTTTCTTTATTTTGGCTGTGTTGGGTCTTCGTTGCTGTGCGCGGGCTTTCTCTAGTTGCGGTGAGCGGGGGCTACTCTTCGTTGCGGTGCGCAGGCTTCGCATTGCAATGGCTTCTCTTGTTGCGGAGCGCAGGCTCCAGGCACGCGGGCTCAGTAGTTGTGGCTCGTGGGCTCTAGGCATGGGGGCTCAGTAGTTGTGGCTCATGGGCTTACTTGCTTTGCGGCATGTGGGATCTTCCCGGACCAGGGCTCGAACCCATGTCCCTTCCAAGGGCAGGCGGATTCTTAACCACTGTGTCACCAGGGAAGTCCCTATCGTCGCATTGCTAAAGGCTAGAAGTCCTAGATCAAGATGGCAGCAGAGCTGGTTTCTTTTGAGGTCTCTTTTCTTGTGTTATAGACTAAATTGCATGCCCCCCACCCCACAAAATTCATAGGTTGAAGCCCTAACCCCCAATGTGACTGTATTTGGAGATGGGACCTTTAGGAAGGTAATTAGGGTTTAGATGAAGTTATAAGGCTGGGGCTCTAATCTGATAGGATTAGTGTCTTTGTAAGAAAAGGAAGAGACATCAGTGTCCCTCCCACCCCACCCACCCACCCCCCTCATGTGAAGGAAAGTCCACGTGAGGACACAGAGAGAAGGCAGACGTCTGCAAACCAGGAAGAGACCTCTCACCAGATACCAACACTGATGGCACCCTAATCATGGATTTCTAGTCTCCAGAACTGTGAAAAAATAAATGTCCGTTGTTTAAGCCTCCTAGTCTGTGGTGTTTTATTATGGCAGCCCAAGCAGATGAATATACTTTTGCTTGTAGATGGCCATCCTCTCTGTGGGTCTCCACATGGTCTATCCTCTGTACAGACACAAATCTATGTGCTAGTCCCTCCTCTTATAAGAACACCAGTTAGATTAGATTAGGGCCCACCCTAGTGACCTCATTTTAACTTAATTACATCTTTAAAGACTTTATGTCCAAATACAGTCCCATTCTGAAGTCCTGGGGGTTAGTACTTCATTATATGAATTCAGGGGGACACAATTTAGCCCATCACAGGCAACATCTAAGAACCCACAGGAAGTATCGTGAGACAAGGTACACATCTGCTCCATGGAACTCTGACCCTGAGGGTCCAGGCCATTCCCAGCCATGGTCTCACATCCTTTAGGTTTTTTTAGGCATGAATCACACGTCAGTCTACCAGGTCCCTTAAGCTCCAGGAGTTAAATATCTACCTCCTTGAGGGGTCCCATTAAAGCCTCCCTTCCTTGGGCTGGAAGTGAAGGAAAATGGGAAAGGCACCCCCATCACTTCCTCGTGGGATGAGAGTAGAAATCACAGAACAGTTACCACTCTCTCCAAAAACCTGTGATCTCAAACCTCCTAGATCCTTGCTTTTTATACTCTTGGATATATGAGTGACCAAAGGTTGCAAAACTGATTTTTTGACAACTCTTTTTCAAGTCCTACATAAGTGATTTTTACTTCGGCTTGTGGGCGTAGTTGGCATAGATTACCATGGTGCATTAAGTGAATACGAAACAGACATAGCTCAACTTTAACATCCTTGTGTACCCGTTGTTGTAGATGATAAGGGACTGAGTTTTTCACATATAACGTGCCCAAGTAGGTCAGCTCTAGGTCCATCAGGATGTCAGCCCAGTTCTCTGCAATTCTCTTAGCTCTGCCCTCTTCCATGTGTTGGCTTCATCCTCAGACGGGTAGGTAGCAAGGTGACTATAGCAAGCACAGACATCGCCTACAGACAGGACAGAGGCTACAAATCCTTTTACACCAGTGGCCCCTGGGAACATCTAGTCAAGTCCATGGACCAGAATCAGGATACATGTCCTCACTGAGACCAGTCAGCGGAAAGCGGAGTGTGTTTGCTATGAACATCTTAGTCTGCTCAGGATCTGTACCTCCTGAGTGTGTCCAGAGTGGAAAGGGAGAAGCTCTACCCGCCCCCATCACCACCACCCGGATCCAAACCCAAGGAGAGTCCATGGCAGCCCACAGCAGCGCTAACCGAGTGAGATGCTTCCTGGCCTTATATCTTCTCCCTCCGCCACTTCAAACCCTGAAGCAGCCAAAAGGGGGCAGGGGGACACCAGCCAATATTATTTTTAAGATATACAAATGGGAGTCTGGTAACCAAACAAATTGAGTTGGGAATTTGGAGTTGGATCACCTGCTGTCCAGCTGCCAACGGGGACCTCATCATGGTCAGTGGCTGGAGCCCAGATCACCCCAGAAGCAGCTGAATTATTGCAACTTGTATCTGAGGTGAACTTGGATGGTGTACCAGTGAAATCGAACACGTCAGTAGGTGTGATATATCAGGTGTGTACACAGCCTGTATATATGTATGTATATTTTTAATAGACGCTTTTCCTAGGAAAGTATAAATCACAAAACCAACCCCAGAAGAGGCAGGGAAAGGGTAACAGTCTAATTACCATAGAAAGAATTAAGACATCTATCAAGGAGCTAACGACGCCCCCCGAACACACACACACGCACACACACACACACACACACACACACACACACACTCACCGTGAGAAGGCTCACATGGCCCCGCAGAGGCCTAAGCCCATAAAGGCTAAATAACCCCCAAATCTATTTAAACTTTTCTAGAGCATAGACAAACAAGAAAACATCCCAATTCTTTTTTATGAAGCTGCCATACCTTCATACAAAAACCTGTCAAAGATAATAACAGAAGAAAACTCCAGATCAATCACCCTTAGGAATAGCAAAGAAAAGATAGACATTGGGAAATCTATTAATATAAGCCACACAGGCTATCACTACAAAACATAAGCAAATCAACTGAAAAGTATTATACAAGAAAATGCAGTATAATGTGACTAGACACATATAAACAGTAGCCAGTCAGAAAAAGATGAAAAAAATTGTATTTATAAAAGTACCATGAAATACAGAAGAAATCCATTGCCTAACTCATGTCCGCAAAGATTTACTCTTTTCTTCTAAGAGATTTATAGTTTTAGGTCTGAGTTATAGATGTAAAAGATCTTTATAAAATTTTTTTTACAAAGTAAGAGTTGAATACATGATAAAATATATGCTGTGTTTAGATGGGACTCCTCAATTTTTTTAAATAGCAATTCTCCCCAAATTAATCTATACATTTACCATAATTTGGGGGAAAAAATCAATAAGATTTCTTAAAGAAACAAGAAAAATTGAAATCTACATGATCTCCAGTTGGTTATAATGCACTCACTTTAATGTGCTGCTGGGTTCCTCGTGGTAATAATTTAGAATTTTTGCATTGATACTGATCAAGAAATATAGAGGAGGCTTCCCTGGTGGCGCAGTGGTTGAGAATCCGCCTGCCGATGCAGGAGACACGGGTTCGTGCCCTGGTCCGGGAGGATCCCACGTGCCGCGGAGCAACTAAGCCCGTGAGCCATGGACACTGAGCCTGTGCGTCCGGAGCCTGTGCTCCGCAACGGGAGAGGCCACAACAGTGAGAGGCCCGCATACCGCAAAAAGAAAAAAAAAAAAAAAATAGAGGAAATCGTGACTATGAGGACAATGAAATTGGATGATTATTACCAAGTTTAATTGATATCGGGGGAAAAGATAAAAAGCTGAGAATAATTAAAACTGGCCAATAAAAGTTAAGGGTGACCAGGACGATAAAACGGGGGAATGAACAGCTTTTTCAGGAACCCTCCTACACTGTTGGTGGGAATGTAAACTGGTGCAGCCAGTATGGAGAATAGTATGAAGGTTCCTTAAAAAACTAAAAACAGAGTCACCGTATGATCCAGAAATCCCACTCCTGGGTATATATTTGGAAAAGATGAAAACTCTAATTAGAAAAGATACATGCACCCCAATGTTCATAATACCATCATTTACAATAGCTAAGACATGGATGCAACCTAAGTGTCATCGACGGGTGAATGGATAAAGGAGATGTGGTGTATATATACACAATGGACTATTACTCAGCCATAAAAAAGAATGAAATGATGCCATTTGGAGCAATATGGATGGACCTAGAGATGACCATACTAGGTGAAGTAAGTCAGAGAAAGATAAATATCATATGATATCACTTATATGCGGAATCTGAAAAACAATACAGGTGAACTTATTTACAAAACAGAAACAGATTCACAGACACAGAAAACAAACTTATGGTTACCAAAAGGAAAGGGGGGGTAGGGATAAATTAAGAGCATGGGATTAACAGATACACACTTCTGCATATAAAATAGACAAACAACAAGGACCTACTGTATAGCACAAGAAACTATATTCAGTATCTTGTAATAACCTATAATGGAAATGGATCCGAAAAAAAATACATATATATATATATATATAACTGAATCACTTTGCTGTACACCTGAAACTAACACAATATTGTAAATCAACTATACTTTCAATTAAAAAAATACATGCAGAAAAATAAAGTTGAAGTCTGACTCCACACTGCACACAAAAATTAACTCAAAATGGAACACAGACTTAAACAGGTGAACTTGACCTGTGATAAGACAGACCTGCCTCTTCATTTTCTCTTATATGTAACACTCATTATCCCTGCCCCCCCACATGCCTTCTCTCAAGAATCTACAGGAAAGTGTGCTCCCCCTACACATGGGAGCAAATCCAGGAAGCAAGGGATCTAGCAAAGGCAAGAGCTGAAAGGAAGCTCCACGTGACACTGCAAAGTGGGCCTGCAGCGTGACCAGTTCATTCTGGAGCTGGAGGATAGAGGTATCCAAGAGAGACATCTCCAGGAAAGAAAAAACATATGGAATCAAACACCTGACATGTCTGAGTATCTTTAGAACATACTGGACTTTCACAACTGCAGTAGGGGGTCGGAGCCACAGGTCCCCAGGAAACTAAGCCAATGAATAGATGACCAGATGAGACAATTAATAACATCTGAGAAACCGAAACATTTCATGAGAAAGAAAATAGACTCTGAGTTCACTCTTTGGCCGGGCTGTGAACAATATTTACCTGGGTCTCATGGTGCAAACACGGAATACTGATTTAACAAAAAATCTGAAGGTGTTGGGAAAATAGGTAAAGATACAAGTCTGGGTGTGGGGAGGGCGATGTAAGAGAGCTAACTCCTCACTCTCTTCAGTAGGAGGCCAAACGGTGACATCTAAAATTGGAAAGTCAAGGCTTCCCAGTTGGTGCAGCGGTTGAGAGTCCGCCTGCCGATGCGGGGGACGTGGGTTCGTGCCCCGGTCCGGGAAGATCCCACGTGCCGCGGAGCGGCTGGGCCCGTGAGCCATGGCCGCTGAGCCTGCGCGTCCGGAGCCTGTGCTCCACAACGGGAGAGGCCGCAGCAGTGAGAGGCCCGCGTGCCGCAAAAAAAAAAAAAAAAAAAAAAAAACTAAAATTGGGAAGTCAGAGAGAGAAATAGGATAAACAGATTGTTTTGACATATGGCAATAAACACGATGCGAAAGAACTGAAAGTTAGAAGTCACAGCCCTCTGGCAAGAGGAAAGCCAAGTAGGGAAGAACAGGGCAAAGAGCCACTGGTTCTTTCTGGTTGCAGATTGTGTAGAACTGTTTGACTTCTTAAAACTAGGTGCATGTGTTACTTTAAAATAATAAATATTATTTTTTTTCAAAGTAAGGGAACCCCATAAATCCTTGATTGATTGATTGACAGATTGGTCCAACATAAGCCAATGGATTATTTGATTTTCAATAAAAAGTGCCAGGAATAAGGAGTGGATTCGAGCTATTAAATAAACTCAAAGCTTGTCTCATCCTGAGTTAACCACAACCTCCACTTACCCTCACCCAGCTGAGATGCAGAAATAAGCCAAATGCAGGGCCATGTGTCATTGCTGAGACCCTCAAAGCTGCTGCACCAGAGCGCTGGCACTTCGTTTATTTATCTAGAGAAGTCTCGAATTCACCCAAATTCAGAAAAATGTTCTTTTTTTTTTCAACTTTTATTAGGCAAATGTTCAAACATGCACAGAAGTGGAAAGAACTCCTATCTACCCATCTGCCACCTTCAACAATTACCAACATTCTACCTATTTATTTTATTTGCCCCACTCCCGCCCTGCCCCATTTATTTTGTCTGGAATATTTTAAAGCAAACCCCAGACTTTATGGTATTTTACTCGTAAACAATCCCGTATGCATATCCAACTGACGGGAACTTTTTATTTCTTTTTCACAGTTACCATGCCATTATCACACCTAATAAAATTAACAATAATTCCTTGATATCATCTAGTAGGCTGACTATAATTAAAGTTTGCTGATGGCATAAAGGGTGTGATTTTGAGGTTGTTTTGTTTGAATCAGCGTTCAAATAAGGTCCACACATTGCATTTGATTGCTATGCCTCTTAATGCTGTTTTATTCTCTAACAGCTCCTCTCTGTTTGTTTTTGGTTTTTTTTCTGTCTTGGTCACTGTTTTTTGTTTTTTTGAATTTTTATTAGCGTATAGTTGATTTACAATGGTGCATTAGTTTCTGCCATACAGCAAAATGTATCAGTCATACATACACATATATGCACTCTTCTTTAGATTCTTTTCCCATATAGGTCACCACAGAGCACTGAGAAGAGTTCCCTGTGCTCTACAGTAGGTCCTTATTAGGTATCCATTTTATACATAGTAGTGTATATTTGTCAATCCCAGTCTCCCAATGTACGCCCCTACTCTGCTTCCCCCCCTGGTAACCATAAGTTTGTTTTCTACATCTGTGACTCTATTTCTGTTTTGTAAATAAGTTCATTTGTACCATTTTTTTTTAGATTCCACATATAAGCAATATCATATGATATTTGTCTTTCTCTGTCTGACTTAACTTCACTACATATGACAATCTCTAGGCCCATCCATGCCGTTGCAAATGGCATTATTTCCTTCTTTTTTCATGGCTGAGTAATATTCCATTGTATACATGTGCCACAACTTCTTTAACCATTCCCCTGTCGGTGGACATTTAGGTTTCTTCCATCTCTGTTTATTTTTAATGTCTTTGATTTGATGAGGAAACAAGGTCATTTATCCTGCAGAATGTGGTGCATTCTAGATCCAGCTAATTGCTCCTTTGTGCTGTTTAACTTGTTCCTCCAGCTGTCGTGCTTCCTGTAAGTTAGTTGTCTGGTCCAAATGTTTGAAGAGATTCAGGATCAATTTTTGGACAGAAATATTTGCTGAGTGATGCCGTGTGCTTCTCATACCGCATCACAAGGGTCAGAATTCTAGTTGCCCCACTTTGAGAGCTGCCCAGACTGGCTATCAGATTCACAGAGTGTCAGCCCGAACTCTCCAGCCTGAAGTTCTTCACCAACTTTTCAGCTAAAGACTTTAATATCCGTAATATATTGTCTCGAAAGATCACCACCAGTAATTCCTCCCACCTCCGGCCCCAGAATTGTGGGAACAGGTACGCGTGTCTGTCCGGGTTCGGAATTGCCGTGGAACAGTGACTGCCACGTGGTTCCCGTTCTTCCCTCTTTCGACCAGGGGTGCCCACTGCCGACTTGCTGTTGCATGTCGGGCACAGGGAGTGGAGATAACTTATCTTCTTAGTTCATAGTTCCCAGGTCAGTAGGAGTTGCACTTGAGGACCTGGTTTAGATCACAAAATCCTCGACTTTGAGATGATGACAGAATGGAGACATTCGGGGGAGACTGAGTGTATTTCGCACGTGGAAGGGATGTAGACGATTGTGGCTAAGAGGCAGACGGTGTTAAACGGTTCCCAAGGCTGGCCGTGCCCCTCATCAGCGCCGGGGTCTGTTTCCTCTCCCTCTGCACCTGGACTGACTTTGTTTTTTGCTTCAAACCAACAGAAGGCAGCAGAGGGGACACTGTGTCCCTTGTGCGTTTAGTCCTTAAGAGACCCGCCAGCTTCGACAGCTTCTGCCCCCACCCTCGTGGAAACCAACCACCACGTGAAGAAGCTTGGGACAGTCTGTGAATGATGAGAATCCCTTGGAGGCTACTCAAGGTTCCCTGGTGACGGCGCCCAATGTCAGTGGGGCCATCTTGGACATTCCAGCTCTGGCTGAGTTCCCAGAAGAATGTAGCTACTTTAGTGACCCCAGCTGCCCTACAGGATGGTGGTTTGTCATGCATCAGCAGATAGTTGAGATTGATGACGATAGAGAGAGAGAGAGAGAGAGAGATAGATAGATAGGGCCTGGACTCATTAGGGGTTGCAAAATGGGATTTTCTAATTTCTTCTTCATTGAGTAACTGGAAATCTGCTGAAAGAGGAGACGTTTTCTCCAACAAAAATTTATTTTCCCTGAGAGGATAAATATAAGAAAGGGAGGACACACACTTGATGCTTCCCTTTACTTTTGAATTTTCAGTGCGCCCCGTACTTCCAATGGACCACTGAAGTTTGTGCGCTTTTTGCTTTCACTGTTTTCATTTTTATTTAGTATCGTTATGAGCCCTTGGATATTTATAAGTTTAACCTATTTCAATCCTTTGCAGTTATAAGCCTTACTGATACTCAAATTGTCCCTTCTTTGGCCCATGGCGGCCTCCTCCAGTTGGATCTGCGTCCTTGTGACCTGACCCCATTTGTCTTGATAGCTTCCTTTCCTTCCGGCATAACAAGATGCCCCAGGTTCACCATATACATTTCCTGCCCCAGACCTGGAGTCAGCCATTTCTCCAAGGAGTTCCAGTTCCTTTAGTGGGAAGTGGAAACTATTTATTCTTAATTTACATTCCATCCCAAGAAACTTAGAAATTAGATTTCCCAGCCCCAGGATGCTTAGAAATATTACATTAGAAATGAGCTGCTAGGGCTTCCCTGGTGGCGCAGTGGTTGAGAGTCCGCCTGCCGATGCAGGGGACACGGGTTCGTGCCCCGGTCCGGGAAGATCCCACATGCCGCGGAGCAACTAAGCCCGTGAGCCGTGGCCGCTGAGCCTGCGCGTCCGGAGCCTGTGCTCCGCGGCGGGAGAGGCCACGGCAGTGAGAGGCCCGCGTACCGCAAAAAAAAAAAAAAAGAAATGAGCTGCTAAATCTTGTATTCAACATCTAAAATGTATGTAATCAGGAGAAACATACTTAACTATGTTAAGTATGGCTCAGTTTTTCTCATTTGTAAAATTAGGGTAACGATAGTACCTAACTCATATTTGTGAGTTAATACTTTAAAAATTCTTGGAAATAATACCTGGGAAGTACTGGGAAGTACTGGCTGCTATTATTATTATTGTTGTTGTTATTAATTTATCCTATTTAAGGAGAGCTTATCACTCAGGATTTTCACAGGTATTTGAACAGTCTGTGCATTTAACATGTTCTTTTAATTAACTGCCACAACTTTATTTGCATATGCCTTTATTTGCATATAGATATCCGTGGACCGTATGTACAGTTCCTCTGGGTGTGGTTTTACATACATCTTGTTATACCTCTGTTTTGCTTACGTCTTTAATTCATCATGTTTCTGAGATTATACATATATAAGTGGACCTAGCTCATTTCTTTCTGAGTTCCAGAAATATTTATCGGCATGTAGCTTCTTTTTTATGTTCTCCCTTTGATGTCCATTTAGGTTGATTTGGCCTTTTGCCTCTCCCAACAAAGCTCTGACGAACAACTTTATATTCCTTTGTGTACCTATGTGAAGGTTTCTCGGAGATGTGTACATAGAAATAGGATGACCTACTTGGAGGATATATGTGGTCTCGATTTCATTTAACCCTGCCAGATTGAGTATATCTTGGAATGCTCTTTTGCTAGTCTAGGTTAAACCGATAAATTTCTGGTCTTAACAATTTGCCTGTTTTTCCTTTTGGGATGTCTGCCTCTCGCAGATGGTAGGAATTCCTTATTTATTCTCAATATGCATCCTCTGTCAGTTATGTCCATTAAGAAGCACTGACTTATGCCATTATTAGCACAGTGCTAAGGCAGACTGCCGTGGCTCAAACACTTGGCTCCCCCAAGGTCACTAGCTTTGTGACTTGGCTCCAATTCCTTAACCCTTCTGAGGTTCAGTTTCCTCATCTATAAATTGGGGTGGTAACAGAGACCTCCCCCATGGAGAACTATGAGGACTAAATGAGTCAAAGCATGCAAACCACTTAGAATGGAATCTGCACAAAGAAAGGACTCAGTTGTCTTTCGGAAATTTTAATATGTCTACAAACATTTCACACATATACAGACATTTTCACTAATTTTTTTAAACTCTGTTCTAATCGTTTGATCCTACCCTTATACTCACTCATCTCCCCGCATGCTCCCTGATGGAATTTTGTGTTCTTTGGGTCAAGAACCATGTCTTGGTAGATTTTTGTTTCCAAGTGCTTAATAAACAGCCTATCCCGTAAAAAAAAAAAAAAAAAAGAAAGAAAGAAAAAGAAATGGGCTGCTAGAGACATACACTCATGGCTGTGAGAGGGAAAGCTAATAGCCCATTAATAGGAGAGAAAACTGGAAAAAAATTATGAAAGGCAGACATAAGAACTCAAACATTTCAGCAATCTGGCCCAGGTCCAAGCTTGCATTCTCCAAAAAGAGATCTTCGGTGTTCCCATTTGAAGCTAATCTCGTCTTCCACACTTTCCTTACATTTTACTAATATCTCTATTATAATATTTATCAAGTTGTTCTTGTCTAGGTCTGTTTGTCTAGGTTAGTATCCCAGACGCCCATTCGAATCACCTAAGGAGCTGTTTATTTTTAAAAATAAAATGAAAAATAAAAATATTCTAATTGAGATATCATTGACATATAACATTGTATTAGCTTTAGGTGTTCACCATGGTGATTTGATGTATGTATATATTGCAAAAGGATTACCAGAATAAGTCTAGTTAACATCCATCACCACACATAGTTACAATTTTTTTTCTTGTAAGGAGAACTTTGACGATCTATTCTCTTAGCAACTTTCAAATACACAGGACAGGATTATTAACTACAGTCCCCACGCTGTGCGTTACACCCCCAGGACTTACTTATCTGATATCTGGAAGTTTGTACCTTTTGACCCCTTCTCCCGTTTCATGCAGCCTCACACCTTCTGCCTCTGGCAATTGCCAATCTATCCTCTGTGACTATCAGTTGGGTTTTTTTTTTTTTTTAAGATTCCACATATAGGTGAGCTCATACAGTTAAAAAAGAATAAAATAAAATTTTAAAATGTTATCTGGGTCCCACTCCCAGAGAGTCATATTTAACTGGTCTGGGAAGGGGTCATCTATATATTCTTTTTTATTTTAAATATGTTTATTTATTTATCTTTGGCTGCGTTGGGTCTTCATTGCTGCGCGCGGGCTTTCTCTCGTTGCGGCGAGCGGGGGCTACTCTTCGTTGCGGCGCGCGTGTTTCTTATTGTGGTGGCTTCTCGTGTGGAGCACGGGCTCTAGGTGCGCTGGCTTCAGTAGTTGTGGCACGAGGGCTCAGTAGTTGTGGTGCATGGGCTTAGTTGCTGCTCAGCATGTGGGATCTTCCTGGACCAGGGCTTGAACCCGTGTCTCCTGCACTGGCAGGCAGATTCTATATATATATATATATATATATATTTTTTTTTTTTTTTTTTTTTTTTTGCGGTACACGGGCCTCTCACTGCTGTGGCCTCTCCCGTTGCGGAGCACAGGCTCCAGACGCGCAGGCTCAGCGGCCACGGCTCACGGGCCCAGCCGCTCTGCAGCATGTGGGATCTTCCCGGACCGGGACACGAACCCATGTCCCCTGCATCGGCAGGCGGACTCCCAACCACTGCGCCACCAGGGAAGCCCACCCTCTATATATTCTTAAAACTTGCCAGATGATTCTGATAGACAGCCAGGGCTGAGAGTCACTGGTCTAGCCTGTAACCCTGGAAGGGTGGAGACCTGCTAAGTCATCCTGGATCTCCCAGCGCCACGTTACCCAGAACTGCCATTCAATAAATGCTTGTTGTGAGTAGGAATCTTGAATCCAAAATGGTTAATCAGGGAATTCCCTGGTGGTCCAGTGGTTAGGGCTCTGTCTTCCACTGCCAAGGGCCTGGGTTCAGTCCCTGGTTGGGGAACTAAGAATCCTGCAAGCCGCATGGCGCAGCCAAAACAAAACCAAAAAAAATGGTTAATCATTTTCAAGATAACAAATTGGAGAATGTGTCCCATCCCATCCCCTCAAAGGACCAGAGCCGTCTGAGAAATTTGGCTATTCAGAGCAATGTGTTCAGATAGCTCAGGTTTTCAGTTATTTGGGAAAAAATTACTATACTGTATCGCTGAAGCCTTTATCCCCAAACATTAAATCTCCAGTTAGAAGGGTAGTTTAGAAAGACTGCCACAGGTGCAGTGCTGGGATCCACACGCAGACAGTATGACGTGGGAGGTATGATCACGTGGCTTGAGGATGAAGCTACCGTGATGCGACTAACGACCAACAGCAGGTCTTCTGAGCCGCGGTGATCGTCACGGCGGCACGTGATCCCAGCTGCCCCTCAGTGTGGCTCATTGGGACCCCTGGTGGGAAGGGAATAAATGTAACTTGTGCAACACACATTTTTGTATTCCCTCAGCACTTAGCAGTGTGTTCGACATAGGACACACTCAATAAATAAGTGTTCAATCTTTTAGAAAGGAACTGCACGTGTGCCTTCTTGTATGAGGACTGTGTCTAACCTCAGTGAGGGCCACATACTTTGACTGTTCTCATTAACATGATACAGCTACAAAGGCATTGAAAATATGATCCTTTCTATTTTAGGCATAACAAAGAACTACAATTTTCTCTAAAAATAACCTAGATTGGAATTTTCTTCCACCCATGAGAGAGCTATGTTTATGAACACACAGTCCCAAGACCTGTGTCAACAACATTCTAAAACAATGCTTCACTTTGATAATCACATATAATAAGCATTTGGTTCCTTAAGCTTTCGTTAGCTGTGGGAATTTTTTTTTATCCTAACAAAGCAAGGATCTTTTTTTCCCCCCATAAAACACAACCCGTCTGATCAACAGCAGTCCAATCCTGGGTGCCTACAGAGGGACAAAATGTAAATTATGGAGAATAGCACGCCATGCCCTGAAACTGGCCGAGGCCAAGAGGGTCCAAGACTCCAGCATAAGGTCCATACATATCAGACCTGGTCCTGAAAACAGCCCTATTTTCAACGCATATATTTATATATATTTCCAATCCCTAGAGGCAGAATAGCTTATGATAAACTCTAGAGCTAAGTAAAGCCTTGAAATGAAATTAAGCAGCTGTGGTCTTTTAGGAGAATTTTCTGGAGCTATTCTGTGTGTGGATCAAGAACATGACCAACATATGGAGATGTAACTTGGTGCAGCCACTATGGAGAACTGTATGGAGGTTCCTCAAAAATCTAAAAATAGAGTTGCCATGTGACCCAGCAATCCCACTCCTGGGCATATATCCAGACAAAGCTATAATTCAAAAAGATACATGCACCCCTATGTTCATAGCAGCACTATTTACAATAGCCAAGACCGGAAACAACTTAAATGTCCATCAACAAATGAAAGGATAAAGAGATGTGGTGCATATACACAAGGGAGTACTACTCAGCCATCAAAAAGAATGAAATCATGCCATTTGCAGCAACATGGATGCAACTAGGATTATCATACTAAGTGAAGTCAGAAAAAGAAAGGCAAACATTATATGATATCACTTATGTGTGGAATCTAAACTCTGACACAAATGAGCTAATCTGTGAAACAGATAACAGAAACAGACTCACAGACATAGAGAACAGACTTGTGGTTGCCGAGGGGGAGGGGGGTGGGGGAAGGATGGATTGGGAGTTTGGGATTAGCAGATGCAAACTATTATATATAGAATGGTCCTACTGTATAGCACAGGGAACTGTATTCAATATCCCGTGATTAAACCATAATGGAAAAGAATATGAAAAAGAATATATATATATATAAAACTGAGTCACTTTGTTGTACAGCAGAAATTAACACAACACTGTAAGTCAACTATATGTCAATAAAATAAATTAAAAAACAAAAGAACTTGACCAACCTAGAGTCCAAGTCACATGATGCAGGATGAGCTACTTCTAAGTGGAGAGCGAGGGCTTTATCTATCAGTTACGTATCCTTCAGGGATCCTCGGGAAGGTGGGCATAGATTTGCCACGTGACTCCCAGACACTCTCTTAAAAGTCAGTCCGTGTTCCTTTAGTGCCCTTCAAGCAGGTGAGGTGTTTGACAGGTGTGGGAGCCGTCACATTACCTGATAGGGTGGGGCTCAGGATGCTATACCTCCTGCGGTGTACAGGACAATCCCTCACACCAAAGAACTGTCTAACCGAGTTACTGGCAGCACCTCCTCTGAGCTTAATAATTAAGTTGCTTAGTTACCGAGTTGGAAATTAAGGCCCCCACTGCGTATCTGCCTCTTCTGCTGTAGTTGTGATCATCTATTTACTACATTATTGAACAGACAGCCAAGCCCATCTGGAAAAAGGAGAGGACAATATAGTTATCCGCCAAGGAGAGGATCATCCATCGGTGGGACATACTCATCAGTATCTCTCTTTAGCTGAGGCCAGAGTTTAGCATTTAGAGACATTTCGGGGATATAACACTCAATTCCACCTTCTACTCAGCCCATAGTCTGAATGTGAGGATGGCGATAAGAAAATCTAGAAATTAGCTTCAGCGAAACTCTGCCAACAAAAAGAAAGTCAAACCGAAAGCAAGTCCAGCACCAGGCAAATGTAATGGAGACAGTCTGCAAAATTATCAGGTGAATTAAATGACTGAATACAAAGACTATTGACGTGAAAAATATTTTTGGTAATGAAGGAAATTGGTCTAAATTCTCTTCTATGGCTGATAGTTACTAAATTGTTCTGCTTATGAGGCAGAAGTTCTTGGTTTTTTGGTACTTTCGGTTTGTACCTAAAAATAAAAATGAGCGCCTATAAAATCAAATGGAATTGCTGTCAAGAAGATGCAACCCAAAGTGAAAGTCTTGAGATGCAGTGCTTTCGAGAGACTTGCCTCTGTTGGAATCCTACATTGTTTTCGCCTGGTTCAGGCACAAATGAGGAGGAATGTCCCCAGGGCAGCCTTTATGCGGGAAACACAATCCAGAATCCCAGCTAAATTCTGGGTTTTACGGCGGTGCCCCAAAGGTAAAGAGGTGAGGTGCATTTTGACTAAAGTACTAGAAGTCTAAGAATGTTATAAAAGTCTGCCCCAAATATGTAAACAAACACATCTTCATGTATTCATCGCATATTTGTTGAGCCCTCCTGCATACCTATGCTAGGATGCCAATAGAACTAGAGGTTTTTTCCCAGCATGCATTCTGATTCCATCGAGCAGAACAAGAGGATAAGGAATGGAGGATGGGTAGTTGTGAGAAGGAGAGAATGGACCAAGCGGGATGCAGGTGGATTGACTGCTTCCGTAATACAAATCACCCTTGGAAACAGTCTTCCAGTTCTCAGCAAAGGCAGGTGGTTTAGGTATGTCCATAGGAAAGCCAGCAACATCTCCCGTTTTCTGGCGCCTATGCCTTGAACAGCTTCTTGGTGCCCTACAGGGTGTCCTTCAGCTCTTCTTGGTTGGCCTACGAGATTCTGTGTTACAGGGAATCTCTTTCTGATTCTGTGCCTGTCATAAATACAGCTGTTGAAATACTCTTCCAGGATACATTTGAGGACGTGGTGGAATTTGGCTAATACTTTCCAGGAGGACCAGGATATAAACTGCAGGCCATACAAAGATGGCTGAGACGCTCTATGAGGCTGAATCTATTATCTGTGTACAGGAGGCTGTGACTGAAATGAATGGAGACCCAGCACAGGGCACTTCCATCTTTGGACGTGTCTGATGTTACTAAATATTCTGTGGGTCCAGGAAGCAGCATGGAGTCCACGTGCACGTCTCCCAACAGAGTTCAGGAATCAGGAATGAAGCTGACTCTCTGGGTCTTCCATTGTCCTGGGTAAAAATGTCACAGTTATTGTAACAAAGGGCATCATCCTAGACACAGAGCTTCCAGAAATCTCTGCAGACCACGATCACTATTTTGCAGAGTAGGGTAGCGGAAATGCAGCTCAGAAGTTTGGGCTCTCCTTTTCCTGGATATGTTAACTGGTTATTTTGGCAGAACAAGGCCTTCCTAAATGCTGAATCCTTTGGGGGAAATAGAAAAATATTCTCAGGACTTGAAATAGTTTGGTTAAATGCCTAAAATTGGTGATGGGGGTTAAGGCCGTCTTGGATTAAAGGGGCCTCTGCCTCTTCCTACTCCCTCTTTAGAAGGGACAGAGAAAGACAGAAAGGGAGTGATTTAATGAGATACAATATACTTCTACTTCATGACAAGGTTTGTTTTTGTTTTTGTTTTTTAACTAAAGACAGAACTCTCTCATGGCAGGATGTAGTTGCTTTCACTCTTACTGAGGCCATTTAAAAGCAAAAATATTCAAACAATGAAGCAAGGATACAGCCCAGCGGTGGCATCTGGGAAGGTTTGGCATCTGAGAGGTCATCTGGGTAGGAGGTGGCCCAGTAGGACTGCACAAGGGAAGATCTCACTTTAACACACACACACACACACACACACACTCTCTCTCTCTCTCTCTCTCTCTCTCTCTCTCTCTCTCTCTCTCTCTCTCTCTCTCTCTGTCTATTTCCTGTCTGCTGTCCCAGTGGCCATTTACCCAAAGCAGTCGCTACACCATAAAATTATCACAGACTTGTAGTTCAGATGCCTCAAGACCCAAAACTATTGGAGGAATGATCCCATCAGTTAACAGATTTCACATCCACTTACCTCAAGGAAAAGACAGCAACAGATATTTCTGGTTGGCAAGCCAACTGTCAGCCAAGTTAGCCTCCAAAAACTTTTTTTAATTTACTGGTTAATGATTCTACACGTAGGCATACACCATTATCTATAGACTCCGAGAAGAGATACCCATTACATGATTGTTTTCCTGGAGGAAGGAGCCTAAGGAAAAAGTCCTCAGGTTATGTCTCTACATTCTGATGTGGCCCCACTTGACCTGGTTTCCAGCCTATATTCGCACAGATCCGATTTGGAACTCAGACAGGTCAAGGATTCGACTGACCTCATCCACTGTAAGCGTTAGCTGTCCTGGCTTGTCTCAGGCTCTTGAGAAGACGGTAGTCAGGTTCCATGTTCACTGAGCTCTGGATCCATCCAAGTTTGCATCTTGGCTGCTTAAACGTCTTTGATATTTAGAAAGGTCTCACATCCCACTGGCAAGTTCACCTTGGTCAAACCAGCTTTGAGAAGTAGGCGTAAGAGCAGAGAGCAATTGTTCCGGAGTCCTCTTATGAAGAGCTGCTGCACCACTGTGGTACGGGAGGCATCAATTCACTGATTTGGAAGAGTTACCTTGGAAGAGGCTAATCCCAAGGCAGGGGTAAGCAGGTTCTTCTCTTCCTCCTGCTGATTTAAAGAGGTCTGTTACAGGAGGAACTTGAAAGGAAAAAACGGGAAGTGGGTCATGTAGCTGACACACGCGGCACACCAGGCCACATCCTTTGTCCACCTATAGCTTTGGCACATCTGTGATGAACGGGTCTGTGCATACAGCCAGCATCTCACATCCAGTGCAATTCCTCAGAGCCCCTCTACTTTGCTGGCTTTGAGTTTTCTCTAAAACTATGGAAATCTGCTCCAAAATAGTTTCAGCTATTCGCAATCCATATGTATGCTGGAGTTAAGACTCCTAGGGTCAGCCTTCAAATAACTGGGAACTGAGGCCAGCACATAAATGGCACAGACTCCCCAACTCCTGGTGGGACAATTTTTTTTTTTTTTTGCGGTACGCGGGCCTCTCACTCCTGTGGTCTCTCCCGTTTCGGAGCGCAGGCTCCGGACACGCAGGCTCAGCGGCCATGGCTCACGGGCCCAGCCGCTCCGCGGTACATGGGATCTTCCCGGACCGGGGCACGAACCCGTGTCCCCCGCATAGGCAGGCGGACTCTCAACCACTGCGCCACCAGGAAAGTCCTCAAAATGTATATTTCGATAGATTGGAATGTATTGGCTCATTTACCTGAAAAATCTAAGGCTAGAGTTGATTTCAGGTACCGTGATGTAGAGATTTAAAATATGACGTCAAGATACAGAATCGCTATCTTTTTGCTGTGTTCTGCTGTCCTCCGTACGTTGGCTTTATCCTCAAATAAACTCTCCCTCTGTGGTCAGAAGGGGGCTATAGCAGTTCCAGGCTTTCTCTTATTTAAGCTTCAATTCCAGCTAGAAACAGCAGGAATATCTTTCCCAGAGATTCCAGAAGTCTCACTGTGTTTCTTTGGCTTTGCCTGGGTCATGTGCAGATGCGGAATTGGATGCCCCAACTCTACATGTGGATATGTAATCAGGGGGATGGGGAAAGGATGACCTCCCAGAGGGAAAGCACACATGGCTGTCAGAACAAAGGTAAATGGTTGCTGAGTGGCAAAAAAACAACTGAAATCCATGACAGCCCCCTCCTCCGGGCTGACCAGGATGCGCACGTGTGCACAGCCCCACACACGCACGTGCGCGCGCGCACAGACACACACACACACACACACACACGCACGCACGCACCCTTCCTCCCATACTTTGTAAAGTCGCCACGTCTACTTAAAATACATTCACCACTTCTCCAAAAGAAGATCATCTAAATCTAATCCAGCACCAAGCCTAGAATCTCTGGAAGATATGCAGTCTTATCAGTCAAGGCAAACGGTCATGCCTCGTAATCTAATAGTCTACAGCTAAATGATCATTTTAGCAACCCCTGACACACTCAATACTATACAAAGGTGGGGAGAGAACAAGATAACTGCCGTGAAACCACCCTTTGAGAAAGGCAAGAATTGGAAATAACTTAGTGTCCACCAATCTAAAGCACATGTCACGTCCAGCTGGACAGGGGTAGCAAGGCTCCCCTCCTAGCACTGGACTTCGATCCTCGGTTAGCCAATCTGGATAGTCCTGGGAGACCCTTGTTCACCTACTTTCTTCCATGGTCCATGCTTTCTCCCTCTTTTTTTTTATGGAAGTATAGTTAATTTACAATGTTGTGTTAGTGTATATCAAAGTGAGTCAGTTATACATATACATATATATATATATATTCTTTTTCAGATTCTTTACGATTATAGGTTATTACAAGATATTGAGTATACTTCCCTGTGCTCTACAGTAGGTCCTGTTGTTTACCTGTTTTATGTATAGTAGTGTGTGTATGTCAATCCTGAACTCCTAATTTGTCTCTTCCCCCACCCCCTATTATCCCCTTGGTAACCATAAGTTTGTTTTCTATATCTGTGAGTCTATTTCCATTTTGTAAATAAGTTCATTTGTATCATTTTTTTAGATTTCACAAATAAGCGATATCATATGGTATTTGTCTTTCTCTGTCTGACTTCACTTCATATGATAACTTCTAGGTCCATCCATGTTGCTGCAAATGGCATTATTTCATTGTTCTTTATGGCTGAGTAATATTCCATTGTGTATATGTACCACACCTTCTTTATCCATTCCTCTGTTGATGGACACTTAGACTGCTTCCATGTCTTGCCTACTGTGAATAATGCTGCTGTGAACACTGCGGTGCATGTATCTTTTTGAGCTTTGTCTCTCTTGGAAGATCTCCTTGCCTGTTACTGTCCATAGTCACATCTGAGAAGGTCTTAAGAGGTAAATCCTGACTCAAAGGCTATACCCTATCAACTCACTTCTTAGTGACACGAATTTAGGTCTCGGGAGTATCTTCAAAGTTAAGCAATCACAAACTGTACTTGGACTAAGCTTGTATTTTGATTGTAAGCCCTCACTGTAGACCACAAAGAGGAACCAGCATACTCTGGCTCCCGGAACTCTTCCTACCAAATCTCCTGGTGTTACCCTCAGTTGTCCGTGGTGTGAGGGTCAGCACACAGCAGGCAAAAATGTGATCAGCATTCATTACCACTTAACAAGTACTGACACCTTTACAACCTGGGATAGAGGATTCCTTATGACTTCCACTCAACATTAACTCAGCCAATTCCCTGTTCAGGAACCTGCTACTTGCTAATTCTTACTCCTGGTACTAATTTATCTATCACTCATTTATTCAACAAATATTTCTTGAGTACCTATTATGCGCCAACCATTTGTTCTCAGTTCTATGGAGACAGTGGTAAATCAGGTAGACAAGATGCCTGCTTACATGGAATATATAGTTTGAATTCAATCAGTTCCAAAAGGCCAAAAATCCAACCCAAATAGGCGTATGCAAAAAAAAAAAAATGTAATTTATTAGCTAAGATAACTGAAAAGTTCACGGGTAGGACTGGCCTCAAGCGTAGCTTTATGTAAATGCCAGACAGTGTTGCCAGGACCCAGTTTCTCTTCATCACACAGTTACTGGCCGTAGCCTATTCTGTGTTTTGGCCTTATTTTCAGACAGTCTCTCTCTTCCTGATCACAAGATGTCTACAGAGGATCTAGACTGTATATCTTCCAGGCTTTCAGCCCAATAGGATTTCATTTTATTTACTTTGATTGAGTCATATTGGGTCCCTGGCCAGGGAACTGAGACACCCTGATTGGACAGACTTGAGTCATATGTTCTGTACCTCAAAGGAGCCAAAACCACCAAAAGTAGATGGAATGAAAGTGGATCACGGGTGGTTCCCCAGAGCAGAACTGGGGTGTGGTTATCAGAGAAGAGTGAATGGATACTGAACGGCAAAACCCATCCAGCAGATCCAGAGGAGAGTGGATGTCCTGACTCATGTACACATCCGACCCAGGGTCTCCAGGAGTTGACCGGGAGTTGGTGGTGCTCCATCCAGCTGAGAAATATCTGAGTCAGTGATTCCTAAGAAGCCAGGAAGTACATGAAGTTCAAGTCCCAATTCTGGAAGTTGTTGACAGAAGGTATGGGCATTGCATGTGCCAAGCAGCCTGCCAGCTACCCTGAGCTTGTGTGGAGAGCTCTCTCCACTCATCACTCCCTGAGATCTGGGTGAGGTTATGTGTCCCTAAGATTCGGTTTTACAAAGGCCTGGGCTCTTCAAAATTGCTCCAGAAGATGGGAGATTGGAGGGGAGGGGAGAAGGAAGGCTGTAATTCCATATTACCCGACTTCTCAAACTTCCTGCCAAGAATTACTCAAAGCTAGGGAATAACAGGATAACAAGATATGGATATGACACAGCTTTTCGTAAAATATATTTTGCTCAATAAAAAATAATTTAAAACATGACTTATATAATAAACAGATGTAACATGGAATAGAATGCAAAATTTACATTCATTTTTAGATCAACCATAACACTTCAAAGACATTTTCAAGCTTGCTGTGAATACTCAAAGGAAAATAACTTGCATAATGGAGAGAGAGAAAAAAACAAAACAAAACAAAAAAACCTCTTTTCCCCAGACAGAGATTAGGAAGCATGATCCTTATCTAAGAAGTTAATCCAGCCTCTCTAAGCAGAAAATTCAGCGTACTGGCAAGGTCTTTTTAGTAGCCAAGGGAGCAGCCCCTGAGTATGGCTGAGTAATGGCCCTGTTTATTATCCCCAGCAGACTCCCTGGGAAACAATTTGAAATCCAAAGTGAACTTATTCCTTTGTGGATAAGTAGGCCTTGCAATTACAGAACCACGAGGAAAGTATTAATCCCTTTCTGCTAGGCAATCAGGAAAATAAATATGCACTTTCACAACTCACACCGGTGGCAGGGCATAAAGAACAGCCTTGGAGAGTCTGCCAGGACTGTCTCATAGAAGACTCTGACACAGGATATTGTGAAGCAATGGTATCAAAGTCTATCACCTGGGCACGTCTGGGGGCTTGGAGTAGCAAAGACCCAGAGCCCCTGGGATGCTATTTCTAGACTGACTTACTAAGACTTCGGGCAAGTACTGCTGGGAGGAGAAAGGTGTATTCTGGGGCATAACAATCCCTGTGATTGGGTTTCCCAAACAGCAGGCAGAGAGTCGAGGTGGAGCTTGGAGGAAGGAGGCACAGGGCACAGAGGGCTGGGGGCCTGAGGGCGGAAACTGGGTGCCTCGGAACAGAGCCCCCTGCCGGATGCTGACTACCTTGCATGCTTGTCCTTAGACCATGGGCAACGCCAGCATACGGCTTGCAAGTCTTTTCACTGTATGTCGCCATCCCCTTTCGTTTTCCCCAGTCCTGCAATAAAAGTTGATCTGCCCAGATAGCAACGTGAGAAGGGCCGTAAAGAGAAGCTCCACAGAACTACAAAGAGGGGTGTGAGGCCTGTCTTACTAGAGTAGAAACAGATGCAGAAATGAGGTAGCTGCCCAGCTCCCAATTCACACTGTGATCAGCTGGCCCTCCTTTCTCCTTTGGGAATGTTGCTTTGCTCTAACAGGTGGTCCACATGGGAGCTGCAGGGTGCCACCCCCATGTCACATGAGTCCAAGGGGAGCTCTGGCCCAGGGTGCAAGCCAGGTCCATCAGAAATCTCACCCAGTTTTGATCAGCAGAAGCTAGAGGAAGCCCTTTCCTCTCAGAGGGAAAAGAGGGGAAGATGTGTGTGAGAGCGGCAGCCGTGATTCTAACCCCAAGGAGGAAAATAATTTAGGAGAATGAAGGGATGCAGGAAGGAGGAGGGGAAAGAGGGAGCCCTCGCTCTGGGCATCCCTGCTCCTTCTACCATTTGCTTTGTACGAGTCAATGTATTCCACCTTTTCCTAGGCTGGTTGGTAGTGGATAATTATCTCTTAAAAGCAAAGATCCTGTTCAATCAGTGTCCTTCACACAACATGCACACACGCATGCTTACATACACACACACTCACGCACACTGCAGATAATGGGTGTCTGAGACCAATGGTGAAGTAATTAGAGCCTAAAGTAGAAAAGATGGCAACATAGCTTTAAGAAGTCAGATCAACACCTTGGGAACAGACAGGAGACATCCATCCCTCTTTCCCAAATATTATGAAGGGAAGAGACTTTTTAAAGATGCGAAAATTGACAGTTTAGGTCTGCAAGTTCCAGAGCCAGAACTAGAACACAAGCTTTGGGACATCTAGACTAGAACTCTTTCTACAACATCAAGTGGACTCCACAAGTTAAAAGGAATTTTGAATGGTAATAAAAATGTGTGTTTATAGTAATAATTTCTCCAAAAAATGATAACAATCATTAAAATATACCTCAGGCTAACTTTTACATCTAAGGCTTCAGAGTAGATTTGGAGTTTTACAACATGGAATTATCATCTAAGTAAACTGTGACATTCCTGAGAAGTTGCTTAGAAGAATCACCTTTCAAATATTAAAACCAAGATACCGATCTCTTCCTGAATGTTTCCCAGGAAATCAGAGCTCAGATTCTATTACAGAAGAAAGGTAACTAAGGGAGGCTACTATGGATTGAGTTATGCCCCTCCCCAAATTTGTACATTGAAACCGTGACCCCCAACATGATGGTATCTGGAAACGGGGCCTTTGGGAGGTAATTATGGTTAGAGGAGGTTATGAGGGTGGAGCCCTCATGATGGGATTAGTGCCCTTGTAAGAAGAGGAAGAGATCTCTGTCTCCCTCTCTCTCTCTCTCTCTCTCCCCCTCTTTCTGCAGTCTAAGGACAACCCAACAAGGCAGCCGTCTGCAAGCCAAGAAGAGAGTTCTCGTCAGGAACTGAATTGGCTGGCACATTGATTTTGGACTTCCAGCCTCCAGAACTGCAAGATATAAATGTCTGTTGTTTAAGCCACCAGTCTGTGGGACTTTGTTCTGGCAGCCGAGCTGACAAACACAGAGGCCAAGATCACAGATACTGCAACCCCGTGTCCCAGGTTTCCTAATTTCCAGTCTGGATTTCCAGGAGGCTATCACATTGTCAGGTAAGGCCCCAGTCTACATGGCCCCCCTTCTTTGTTTCAGAAAGGAAACAGATAGAAATGGATTGTCCCTGAGGGTCTGGATGGGGTAACCTAGGAAGTTCCTTATAGAACCCTGAGACACATCTCGTATAGAACCTTGAGTCCTCAGTGGCCTTCTTACTAATAATTCTTTACCGCTAATAACTTGAGCAGTTAGATTTTTTTTAACATGAAACATTGCTGTAGACAAGATCCATTTTCATGGGAAAGGGAAAATCTATAAAATTAGAGCCACAACTTCCCAGTTCAGAGAGCTCCTGGTCACCGGCCTTTTCAGAACCTGTCAAGATGCTACCTTATATACCAAAAGGATGTTTTTTATTCTATTGTGGAGAAGTGGGAGGTTGATTTAAAAAAAAAAAAAAAAAAAAGGATTAAGTACTAAACCATGAACAAATCACTTTAGTCAAAAATCTTTTTTTTAAGACATGAAATAATTAGAATGGTATGGGTAGCCTGCTCTGCTAGCTTACAGCTTGAGTCACTCTCCTGACCTTGAGTGCTCGTTTTGAAGTGCAAAAATTATTTCTGAAAACTGATTGTAAACACAAGCAACAGAGGGGTAATGAACCATGAAAGTAATTCATTAAAAGAGTTCCCACTTAGTTGCACGTTTCCTACAGTAAAACACTTTTAGAAAATTGCTCACATTACAGACTCAGATGCACTATTAGTTAAATCTTAATCTTAAAAAATTACAACCACGTACAGTTACCCCAAGATGCTGGCATCAGTGCAGTGTCCCACCCCCATCCATGAGAGCTAGTGTTCTGAGAGCCTAGGGCGTGGTTTAATTTGGAGAAATGCTAAGGCAAAAATAAGATGGGAAGGGAGAAACTGCAAGTAAATATATGAATGCCATTATAATAATATTTTATACTCACAAAATGTTAGCATAACAACAACATAGGAAGTAAATAAATTACCAGTGATATTTTTTATTGTGGCAAGAAAACACATAACATGAGATCTACCCTCTTAACCGATTTTTAAGTGTACAGTGCAGTATGGTTTTTGTTTTTGTTTTTTAAGTCTTTATAGAATTTGTTACCATATTGCTTCTGTTTTATGCTTTGGTTTTTTGGCTACGAGGCATGTGGGATCTTCACTCCCCAGCCAGGGATCAAACCTGTAACCCCCAACCCCCTGCCCACATTGGAAGGCGAAGTCTTAGCCACTGGACCGCCAGGGAAGTCCCAGTACAGTATTGTTTACTACAGGCATAATGGTAGTCCAGCAGGTCTGCAGAACATTTTGTTTTGCAAATCTGAAACTCTGTACCCATTGAACAGCAACTTCCCATTTCCCTCTCCCCACAGCTCCTGGAAACCACCATTCTACTTTCTGTCCCTGAATTTTATTACTTTAGGAATTCATATAAGTGGAATCACACACTATTTATCCTTTTGTAACTGGCTTCTTTAACTCAGCATAATGTTCTCAAGGTTCATGCATGTTGTAGCATGTGTCAGAATTTCCTTCCTTTTTAAGGCTGAATCATATTCCAATGTGGGTATATCCACAAGAATTTTTTTTTTTTTTTTTTTTTTTTTTTTGCGGTACGCGGGCCTCTCACTGTTGCGGCCTCTCCCTTTGCGGGGCACAGGCTCCGGACGCGCAGGCCCAGTGGCCACGGCTCACGGGCCCAGCCGCTCCGCGGCACGTGGGATCCTCCCGGACCGGGGCACGAACCCGCGTCCCCTGCATCGGCGGGCGGGCTCTCAACCGCTGCGCCACCAGGGAAGCCCCACCAGAATATTTTTTATCCATTTATCTGCAGATGGACATTTATGTTGTTCCCACCTCTTGGCTACTGTGAGTAACGCTGCAATAAACATGGGAATGAACTATGTTTCCCAGATCCTGATTTCAATTCTTTTGGAGAAATAACCAGACGTGGGACCACTGGATCACATGGTAGTTCTGTCTGTAACTTACCAATGACATTACATACGCATGAAATCTTCAGTTATGGTTTTCTGCTCTTCAGTTTCATTTATCACGCTCTTAATCGTTCACAATCTCCCTTCTTCTGGTTTTAGTAAAACACTTGTTTTCTTTATTATGGATAATGAGCATGCAAAGATTTTTCCTTTTTTGTAACTAATGTTACAACACGCAAGTATTCGTCCTTGCTGTGATTCTACAGACACAGAGTAACTTGGAGGTTTGAGAAGCTTTGTATAGCCCTTATTCCCTCCTCAGCACGGGTGAGTGGGTGTTTCTTCATATCCTGTCCCGCTGCCTGGAGTTACACAATTTGACCTGCCCAGCAGCCTTTCTAGGCAAATCAGGAGCTGTCAGCAGCTCTGATTAATACCTCAGCTCCGCCCCCCCCCCCCCCCCAAAGACAGGAGAATTTGTTTCAAGTCCTAATTCATGTTCCTCATCTTCCTTTCTTTCTCCCAAGTTTTAGTGGAAACTTCCTGATCTTTCATTCACTTTATCTTCCTTTGCTACTCCCAACTTCCTAAATTTGTCCTTTTCTAACTCATAAACGCGAGGAACAAAGTTCTTGCAGTTGAAAAAATGGTCCGCAGTAGTAAACCCCTGTGTGATGCAGTAGTGGTGAGGAAGGAATTACTCCTCTCCTCTGAAACCATATTTTAAAGAGGCCGATTGAAATGTGGAAGCAGCGGCAGCTAGGGGGCTCCACACGCACCCACATAGGCTACTTATTCGGGGCTAAGTCTATTGTAAAGATCTCGAGAACGCATTGAAAACAGAGGTGCAGAAATTGTGCAGATTATATGTACCAAAGGTGGCCACAACGGTATGTCGCATCCCACACCATTTACTCGTAATTGACTTTGACATTCCTCCCACAGAGAGGTGGCGGTCCACGTTTCCAACCCATAACACGGGCAGGTTCGTCACTCGAGTGAAAGCGGTGTGGTGTGACTTCAGAGACTAGGTCATAAGAGGTGGTAAAGACTCCCCCTGGTTCCCTTGGAACACTTGCTTCCGGAGGTCTGGGTGACCATGTCAACCGTCTATCGGCTCTGAGGCCACCATGCTAGAAGGAAGCCCACGCTAGCCCATACAGAGTGACCAGAGAAAGCATCTCTGAGAGTGAACACAGAGAAATGTCTGGCCAGCCCCGGCTGTTCCAGCTTCAGCCCCTGCCTGACCCCAGCCACCTGCGAGCCTGGAGTCAGAACCACCCGGCCATCCCTTCTTGAATTCCTGACCCACAGAACCCACAAAAGATCAGCCACTGAATTTGGGGATGATTTGTCACACAGCAATAGATAACTGATACAGAATTATTTATCTTTTCTCTTTCTCCTTTTAAAATATTCTCTCACCTGGTCTTTTTCAAAATTGAGCATTGAATGGACTCTATGTTCACTCAAGTAATTTTTATGAGAAAGATACTTAGGGGCTTGCTTCCCTGGTGACACAGTGGTTAGGAATCCGCCTGCCAGTACAGGGGACACAGGTTCAAGCCCTGGTCCAGGAAGATCCCACACGCTGCAGAGCAACTGGGCCTGCGTGCACCACAACTACCGAGCCTGCGCTCTAGAGCCCGCAAGCCACAACTACTGAGCCCGTGTGCCACAACTACTGAGCCCTGTGCCACAACTACTGAAGCCCGCGTGCCTAGAGCCCGTGCTCCACAACAAGAGAAGCCACTGCAGTGAGAAGCCCATGCACCGCAACGAAGAGCAGCCCCCGCTCGCTGCAACTAGAGAAAGCCCGCACACAGCAACGAAGACCCAACGCAGCCAAAAATAAATAAATAATTTTATTTTTTTTAAAAAAAAGGTACTTAGATATGTATTGTAAGGGTTAAAACAGCTGACCCTGGAGACAGTTCTGCTGGACTAGAAATCGAGGTGCCACTAATTAACCACAGGACCTTGGGTAACTTACTAAATAGGGCGACAATTGTGATTACTTCTGCCCTCATCTCCACGTCAGCAGGCGTCCATCGTGTATCGACCGGGAGTTTGTGCGGAACTACACCTCCCGCAGCTCCATGGGTAGATTTTGGTGGATCTATGGAGCCAGTTGTGATCGTTGCATCCCCTGGAACGTAACTACCTCAAGCCTAAGCCAATCAGGGCAGGATTCGCCTGGCCACAGAGGGTAGTCGGAAGCAAGCCAATCACAGCAAACCCAGCAGTGAAAGTGAAAGTGATTCTTTCTCCCCAAATGCAGATGAGGAAACAGGTGGCCCCGGCAGAAGAAGGCAGCCCTCTTGTGATCCTGACAGAAGCCAACCAGCAAATGAAGCGGACACACAGAAAGGATTGAGCCAAAGTAATTACAGAGACACTGAGCCAGAGCCCTAACCGAACCGTACCTGAAGCTCACGCTACCTCCGGACTTTTCAGTTACGTCAGTTGACAAGTCTCTATGGTTATTTAAGAAATGTTGAGCAGGGCTTCCCTGGTGGCGCAGTGGTTGGGAGTCCACCTGCTGATGCAGGGGATGCGGGTTCGTGCCCCGGTCCAGGAGGATCCCACGTGCCGCGGAGCGGCTGGGCCCGTGAGCCGTGGCCGCTGCGCCTGCGCGTCCGGAGCCTGTGCTCCGCAACGGGAGAGGCCGCAGCAGTGAGAGGCCCGCGTACCGCAAAAAAAAAAAAAAAAAAAAAAAAAAAAGAAATGTTGAGTTGAGTCTTCTGTTACTTAAGCTTTACCCTTCTGTGCCTCAGTTTCCTCATATACAACATGGAGATAATAGTAGTAACTTCTTCACTGATTAGTGGGGAGCAAAGGCAATAATTCATGCAGTTTTTTGATTAGTGCTTGGCACGAAGAAACGTGCTTAATAAAGTAATATATATGTAAACATAAAGCTAGGAGTAAAGTGACGTAATTTTATAGTGATGCAAGTTGATAATTTATAGTTCTTATGCAACTATAAATTTAAAACAAGTTTATACATTAAAGTTGAGCAAGCAGAGGCACTGAAATTATGTGGCAGTGCTTGATCTAGGATATGCTAATCCTGTCTTATAATGTCATAGAAATTAAAATAGAAAATATAAAATCTTCATCGAGAACTCATGAGTCTCCTAGAATACACACATGACGCTAAGAGAAACCAAAATGTCAATTCAGTACACATCCAGGACATTCCTACTGAATGAAGGAGCATAACAAATGTGATTTGAAATCGTTTCTAGGGAAATTAAACCAGTTGAGCTTTTACATTTCTAGCCAGAAATCCCCTAAATCAAAATGTCACCATTCAGAACAGAAAAAGCCTCAAAAAATGAACTTCAAAAAATTGATTGATAGAAAATCCAGTTTCATGCTACATCTACCAACGGAAAAAGCGTTGTTATAACCCTTAAATAGAGTTTGTTATATTAGTCAATTTAACACCATTTTCCTTAGTGAGAGAGGAAATAATACTGGCCCTTTAGATTTCTTTCACAGTTGCATAATAAGCCATTACATTCAGAGGATCACCTCGCAAAAACACAATCCAGCTAAAGGCAGCTGAAATCCAATGATATGCCCATGGTTCCAGAGCCAGGAGTTATTCATGCTGAGCAAATAATGTTGATTTTATTTTATTGTCTGTGTGCTATATACTAAGGCTTGAGCAGCTGGTAAATTGTGTAACTTAAGATATTTTTTATCCTATTTACAAAGCTGCATTCTACTGTGTTCCTTCCTTTCCCCCAACTATAGCTGTACTTGTTATGAGAACTCTCATGGTGAAAACTCCCAGTTAAAGACAACTGTGATATGGATTAGGCTAACATTTGATGGGAGACCAACCTCTCACCCATCACTCTTTTGTCAACACTGTAATGGAGAAGGAGTTACGTGATCAATCGGGAGCATTGGACAGAAAGAGATGGGGCCTAAGGTACAAGTAAGATACTGTTTGGGCAGCAGGTCCTGGCTTGAGCCAAGGCTGCATGACCAGGAAGATTCCGACCTGCACAGTTAATGGACTGGTAGCGCCTGCGCCTTGAAAATTTGTTTGCAGGGGGGCTGAGACTTAACAAAAAGCACAGAGACTTAGGCAGACAGGTAACCTGGCACTAGTCAAATCTGGGCCTCTCGGAGGTGTCTGTGACTCCCTTCTGGAGAGAGGAGAAATGTTTACAGGAATCCTTCTTTCTGGGTTTTTCTTACAGTGCGAGCCACAGGAATGGATTTCATCCAGATGCATCAGGGCAATGCCTGAATTCTCTGCCTGTTTCCTGGGTGTCAGCCACGCCTGTCCCAGCTATTTGTTGCCATATAAATAAACTATCCAAAATGTAGTGGCTCAAAACCTCAATTATCACTCACAAGTTTGTGAGTCAGGAATTTGGGCAGGAGTCAGTCGGGCAATTCTTTTGCTTCCTGTGCCTGGGGTCACTAGCGGCTGTTCAGCTGGTGGCTGGCCTGGAGAGTCTAAGAAGGCTTCTCTCATATGCCTGGTGTCTTGATAGAAAAATCTGGAAGCCTGGGCTCGTCTGGATCCCTCTCCCTCTCCCTCTCCATGGAGTCCCAGGGCTTTTCCATGTGGTCCTTCCTACAGGCTGGTGGGACATCTTACCTGGCAGCTCAGCCCTCTAAGAGACGAGAGTGGAAGCTGCAATACTCCCAAAGCCTAGACCTGGGAGTTGCCGTGGTTCCCTATCGTACTCGGTTGTGGGAGCAGCCGCAGGGCAGCCCAGATTCAAGGACAGGGGAAGGAGACTGTGCCTCTCGATAGAGGCCCCAAAGAAATCTCAGCCATCGCAATACTCTCCCTCCGCTGAACAAGACTTGGAGCTGCATGAAGACTGAGGCACCAAGCAAATCTTAGCTCAAGGTTACCCGTGATGGAACGAAAATCGCGCTAGATCTCACTCCTGAGAAGCCAGGGTGGTTGGCCTTGGCCAGAGCCCACGTCTGTGGATCTCACTGGGATAGTCTAAACAATCACAACTACAGTGAGGTACCACCACGCACCGGTCAGAATGGCCATCATTGAAAAGTCTACAGATAGTAAATGGAGAGGGTGTGGAGAAAAGGGAACCCGCCTACACTGTTGGTGGGAATGTAAGTTGGTACAGCCACTGTGGAGAACAGTATGGAAGTTCCTTAAAAAACTGAAAATAGAACTACCATATGATGCAGCAATCCCACTCCTAAACATATATCTGGAAAAGATGAAAACCTTAATTCAAAAAGACACATGCACCCCAATGTTCACTGCAGCACTATTTACAATAGCCAAGACATGGAAGCAGCCTAAGTGTCCATAGACAGATAAATGGATGAAGAAGATGTGAGGTGTATATATATATATATATATGGCATACACACACACACACACACACACACACACACTCACAATGGAATACTACTCAGCCATAAAAAAGAATGAAATATGCCATTTGCAGCAACATGGATGGATCTAGAGATGATCATACAAAGTGAAGTAAATTAGACAGAGAAAGACAAATATATGATATCACTTATATGTGGAATCTAAGAAAATGATACAAATGAATTTATTTACAAAACAGAAGTAGACTCACACAGAAAACAAAATTCTGGTGACCAAAGGAAAAAGCCGGGGAGGGATAAATTAGGAATTTTGAATTAACAGACACACACGACTGTATATAAAATAGATAAACAACAAAGACCTACTGTAGAGCATAAGGAAGTATACTCAACATCTCGTAATAACCTAAAATGGAAAAGAATCTACCTATCTGAATCACTTTGCTGTACACCTGAATCATTGTAAATCAACTATACTTTAACTAAAAATTAAAAACCATAAAAAATAAATGATCAGCCAGGTCTTATCCTTGTGCTGCTTCTTTTTCCACTGCTCATTCAAATTTTCTCTGAGTTAAATCATGGCTCTCTCCTGGAGTCTTTCATCCTTGAGAGGCTTAACCAGTGGAACAAGTCTCTAGTGTCTTCTAAAAAGCTTCACAGATATTCAAAAAAGATTTAATGAGGTCTCATTAGAAAGGCAGATCTTTTTGACCATAAAACAAAAAAAAAAAAAAGAAGGAACTTCATGTCTGAAAAATATTTGAATACTGGGTCAGCTTCTGCAGAGCGCTTCAAAGAAAGAATGTTATGTCTAAGTCAGAGTCTGGACATAGAAGAGTTCGAAAGATAACGTGGTAATGCTCACTTGGCAACCCCATCTTCCTGACGGAGATGCAAACAGGCGAAGGCAGAGCCTTTTTTCAAAATGCATTGTAAACACGAGGCCCCACCGCCATGCTAATGGGAAGATTATTTTATTACTGTGTACTTTTCAAGGCTAAATTGGAAACATCTGTCTTCCTGAGACCTAACAGGAAAAAGATTACAACTGAGGATGAGACGGCAAAGTCCACCGTAATTGCCTCACGCTGAAGATGGGAGCATCTCCTGGGTGCAGGAAGCACCCCCTTTCATGCACCCCAGGATTTCATGAACTATAACTAAGAACACACCACAAGTACATAACCCACCCAGGCTCCTATTTGTGAAACATTAAGTTAATTCTCTAAGTTGCTTTTTAAAAGAAAAAATGTTCCCCAAAGCATCTGGAACCAGATGACCACAGGCCTTCCTGACTTGCATGTTCAAGTTAATCATGTTCTATTCCCTCCATATCTAGGTGCTCTGATTCTGATTTGCTTCCTCATTGTCTTGGATCACAGGAAGGTGTGTCTTTTCCCAGGATCACCTTCTCCAATAGTCCTCGAGGTCCTCATGAGAATTATGCACGGAACCAGATTGTTCCCTAGGCTTTCTCTCTGGGCTCCAAGTGAGCTCACCTATAGTCAGGGCTGCTGCTTGCGTTCTCTAGACCCTCCCATCCAGGGTCCGCCGCCCTCTCCATCCTTCCATCCCACCACCGGGGCGTCCCCCACTGCGATGTCTCTGCCCCCCCAGCCCCGAGTGCCACCGGTCTTGGAAGCCCTCACCTCCTACTTGCCAGAAGCCTTCCACACCTGCAGCCTCTGAGGATGTCCTTCTCAGATCTCGGGGAAATGCTTCCTGATCCTCACGACCAGTCCACCCTCAGACAGACTTCCCACACCAGAACGGCTGAGCTCCTAAACTGGATACAGTTGTTTTCTTTATAGTAGAGCCCTTTTCCTCCGGGCATGCACAGGCACCAGAAGTTGGGGTGAGGGCTGCTGGAGGGGGAACCACTAGGTGGAGAACTGGTCGAGCACAGCCTCACCCTATAACTGGAACCACCGTGCCTATAACTGGAACCACTGTACCTATAACTGGAACCACTGTGCCTATAACTGGAACCACCGTGCCTATAACTGGAACCACCGTGCCTATAACTGGAACCACTGTGCCTTGGTCAGTCGAACTGTGCCATTCAACCTGTCAGCTCTTCCAGCCTTCCTTCTCACCCATTGTTGATCTTTTTTTCTCAGTAGCCAAGATATCCTTCCTAGAAATATGGCTTCCTTTAGGGACTCCCCAGTCAAGAATGGCCATTAGACTCATGGAAGAAGACCCCTGCCTTGAGCCCCATGTTTCAGGGGTTCTGCTTTAGCTTTCCAGGTGTGTTGCATCTCGTAGGGCGACGAGTCCACAGGCCCAAGGGAACATCCTCACCCGGAGGCCACGGTCTTCCATGCTCCAGGCACCCAGGATCCTGGAATCCCTGCCCAAATGGCCCCAAGATCACTTCTAGAGTCTGAACACCCTCTAATCTGGGGTCTGTTCTCCCAAGGGCAGGCTGCACCTCCAGGACATGAAGCCCAGACCTGGGAGGTGGCCCAGGGGCAATTGTCTGGGCGATTCTGAGGAAGAGCTTAGGAGTGAGGCCTAGAGTGTCACACACACATAAACTCGAATCTTCTGGCTCCATCACAGACGGAGCAGATGCGCAGACAGAAGTCAGGCAGATCTCAGGCCGGGGACTTTTCCCCTCACTGCAAGCCTAGGGAAAAGGGCTTTAGTGGACCCACTTAGAAAACATCATGGCACCCTGCTTGGGGCACCCAGAGGACCAATGTCTGACTCCTGCCTGATAAGTCTAAACAAGGCAGAGGACAGGACAGGCTGCTGCTGGGTTTGGTCTTCGCAGCCTCGCAAAGGACGTGTAACGGGCAGAGGATGCGCCGCGAGATCAAGCTGGGGAGGGACTGTCTTAGATCCTGCCCCAAAAGGGCTTCCCTAGAGGAGCAAGGGGACCCTAACAGAAAGAGTCCAGAATGTTACAATTAGAAACAGGCTGTGCATAAATGGTGATGTGTGTGACAGGTGAGAAATAACCCTCTTTTCTCTCTCATCCCCATGACCTGGGCTGGGAGAATCCAGTGAAGGGGGAGCTGCCAGCCCACAGCTCTCGCTCACCGGGCCTCCCCCCCAACCCCTGAGGCTTCCCTGCCCGCAGGCCGCCCTTCACCCGCTGCTAAAGCTGGCCAACGATCACTGAGTCTCATACTCAGCTACTCACGGACCAGGTCAGAAGTACCTGCAACCCCTCAGTGTCTGGTTTCTACATTTAAAAATTATCCAAGTCACAAATATATTCTCCTACAAAATCAACAATGCAAAGATTTATAGAGTAGAAATGAAGAGTCTCCCTACACCTGCACCGCAGTCACATGTCCCTTAGCAGATGCGACCTCTACGAAGGGTCTGTGTATTTCTTCCAGTTTGTCCTCACCCGTGCATTTACACACACACACACGCACACACACAACCCACACATACACAACCACACACGCACACTTTGTATATTTCATAAACGGGATCACACTGCCACCCATTCATTTCGTCTTACACCACGTCTTGGCGTTCCTTGTAAGGATGTCCTATGATTTACTGATTTAATCAGTCCTATTCTGAATGCAGGTTGTAGAGCAAGTGGTATAGAAGCACACTCCCGCCAGCCCACCGGGAGTCAGATCACATCACAATTCCGCCTCCCGGTAGCTGTGGGACCTCAAATAAACTGCTTCTTCACCCTGTGTGTCTCAGGCCCTTCATCTGTATAATGGGGATAATAAAAGCACGTACAGGGGTGTCACAGAAGATTAAGTGAGTTCATTTATGTAAAGTGCCTAGAAAAGTACCAGCCCACAGAAGGTCTTGTATAAGTATTAGCCATTAGTCACAGTAATAGCGATATTTCCAATTTTGCAATGATAATATTTTAGCAAACAGCTTGTAGACAGTTCCGTGTGAGTATTTCTATGGGACAGATTTCTCTTCCTAGAAGTGGAATTGCTATATTAAAACGCACACACACATATTAATTTTGCTCAGCCCTACTAAACTGTGTCTCCAAAAGGGAGAAAATATGTGTGATAGTGTGTATTTATTTGCACCTGCACCAGTACTGGGTGTCATCTCAGAGACTTTGGCAACCCAGGGGTTGAAGTGGTGTTGTGATGATTTATTTGCACTTTGCTGGTTACCATTAAGGGTGAGAATCCTTTCACGGATTTGTTTCACAAATCTGTCCCACCCCGTCCCTTTTCTTCTTCTGTGAATCCATGAGCCATGGTTTTTGCCTGTTTTGTCACAGCATTACTTTTCTTTTTCTTACTGACTTGTAGTTGCTTTCTCTATATCATGGCTATTAGCCATTTGTGATTATATACGTTACAAAGATTTTTCACCCAGTAAGTCATCTGCCTATTATTAGTTTGTCACGCAAAAGTATCAAATTTTTGGCGGTCAATTCTGAAAATCTTTTCTTTTGGCATTTTGTGTCTTGCTTAGAAAGGTTTTTTCCCACCCTAACATCATGGAAAGCAGTCCTCATTGCTGGAGGATGATTCGTACCAAGGAAATAATGAAAAAAGGTTTGGGTTGAAATTTTATCTGGAAAAAAAATGAAATTAAATAATTGTTTTTATATTATATCTAGCAACACTTCCATTACAATTTCAACTGCAGCTAGTTTTCAAAATGAACGAGAAATAAATCAAGCTTTTACAGAGGGGAATAACTTTTCAGATAAAATTCTATGATTGTGTAACATAGTTTGCATTTTTTTACAGAACGGTCATTTTCACAAAAATATTTGCAGGTGTCATCAACTCTCCCAAAGGTTTCTCTGCATCCTTTCTTGTCTAAATCATCCCATTTTGAAGAGCCTATCCTGATTTTCTTGTAAACTTCCCCGTCTTCTTTCCTTAACTGGTTCCACGCTTCTTGTTTGCTGACAGCTTTGCACGAGATCTGAGCAGTGAGCTGCCAACATTTTCACCAACTTCATGAAAAATTCTACCTCCTTGGCCAGATTTGCATTGTCATTATGCAGTCTGTTTATTTTGGCGAGAAAGTTCTGAGTGTTTATAACACCAGACTCTAATCAGAGATCTTTGGTATCTGGGACAGATGTTTGAGCAGAGGAAGATTCTACTGTGGCCAATTCATTACTTACTATTTTCAGCATGTGTATAGTTTTGCTTTCTGGGGAAGTCTATAACTTCAGGAACTCAGATCATGAGTCCTGGGACAGTGAGGGCTCCTTAGCCTGCCGTGCCATTTAATTCACCCAGTACTGAGGGTGTGCGCTGAGCGCCATTTTAGACACAGTGAATAAGGTACTGTGTTACGGTTGTCCAAAGAAACGGAGCCAATAAGATGCATATAGTATTTATATTAAATATAAATATATTTATTATGAGAAGTTGGTTCATGTGATTATGGAAGCTGAGAAGTCCCCTGATCTGCTCTCTGTAAACTGGAGGCCCAGGAAAGCCAGTGGTGGATTTCCAGTCTGGGTCTGAGGGGTGCGAGCCCCAGTCGGAGGGAAGGAGAAGACGTATGTCCCAGCCCTGCAGTCAGGCACAAAGAGTGGATTCTCCCTCCTTCCGCCTAAGTGTGCTACTCAGGCTCTCACAGGTTGGGTGAGGCTGCCCACGTGGGGAGGACCATCGGCTTTACTCAGTCCCCTGACTCCAGTGCTAACCTCTCCCGGAAACACCCTCCCAGGCACACCCAGACATGAGGTTTAACCAGCTATCTGGGCATCCCATGGCCCAGTCAGGTTGACACGGCAAATTACTACCCATCGCAACCCCTTTGGCGGTTGCATTTCCTACGGCTGCAGCGTTTATCCCCTTTTCTACTGAAGAACACTGAACAGCTACCCCCTTAACCTCCCCCCTCCATCCCCTTCACACACACACATACACCAACAGCACCTGGCCCACTTCCTCCTAATCGTTCCCATGAGACCCTCAAAAGGTTGTTTCCAGAAACATCAGGGACAAACCAAAACGAACACCTGTGAGAAAGTTAAACCCTGGTCTGGGCGAGAGGAAACTTCAGAAGTGAATGACGTAAGGAACCCATGGCCTCATCCTCTCAGCTGACAAACGGTGTAGATGGCATCAAGCTGGGAAGAAGACGGAAGCCGCTGCCTTCCGGCTCTAGAACTCCATGACTCGACATCGGGCTGTCTCGAGCCGGGACTGACTCGTGTCAGCCCAAGCTCCCCGATACATTATGTGAAACAACTGTGTCAGAGCCTCTGACAATGCCAGACACTGCGGTGAGGGAAGAAGATGAAAAGACCACGGTCCATGCTCTCAACGATATTCCAGTACAGCTGGAGAACGGGTACCATTAGAGCAAAGGACGTGAGGGTCGCTCGTGAGTGTGTGAGGGTGGGGTGGTGGATCCACACCGGGTTCCGTGGGGTCCCAGAGGCCCCAGGGAGGTTTCCACGAGGCCACCACAAGAAGAGCCGGGCTCTGGGCTGCCCCCCACCTACCCGGACTTTGATGGGAGCAGCTGCTTTGATCAGGTTTACATTTGGGGTGTGATTAAAAGATGTTATTTAAAGAAAAGATTGCTTTTAAAGATTAAAAACCTGTGATCTAGAGCAAGGGTCAGCCTGGGGACCAAATCTGGCCCATCCTCTAATTTTATAAGTAAAATGAAATCAGAACCCAGCCGTGTTCATGCATCCATCGCCCATGACTGCTTTGTGATTCAAGAGCTGAGGGGAGTCGCTGAGACAGAAACCGTATGGCCCACAAAGCCTGAAATATTTACCCTCTGGCCTTCTCCAGAAAAAGGTTGCTAATGCCTGATTTAGAGGAAAGACATCTGGAGTTGGACCAGCTCAGATAACCGTTCATCCATGGAGGCCGTGAGTCATGAGGCAGAGGCAGGACAAGCCCCAGGGGCCAGATCTCCCTCCCGTGGTCACCCAGCATCACCATTAAAGTTTCATCCCCTCAGCCGCCAACTGCAGTGCAAGTCCGTCTACCCTCCCCAGGGACGCCGGGCAAGTGGCCTCTGTGCCCTCCCGTCCCGCCCGCGCTGTCCGCGAGGTGATTCACCGTGTGGAAAGGAAGCACGGCTTCGGGGCCTCTTCTGCAGCCTGGTACCTGGTTTTGCATTTTTGTCTTAAAGAGGGCTCCAGAAACACGGAATCTGCTGCCAGTTCTCTTTAATACATTCCAGGTAGTACCTGCCCTGTCCAGCAGAGCCTCTGCCTCTCACCCCTTTAGACCTGTTGAGTTCAAGGACAGTGAGCTCTCCACCCCCCTCCCCCACAGGGCAGGCCCCTCCCTGCCAACCAGACCCCTTATTGGGGAAGGCGGATCGCTCCCCCACTGATGACTGAGGCTAGGTGGGTGTGAAGAGTCATCTTGTGTGTCAGCTTGGCTGGGCTGTGGTACCCAGACATTTGGTCAGACATTATTCTGGATGTTTCTGTGAGGGTGTTTGGTGGGTCATAGATTCACAGAGTCTGAGGAAAGCAGATTGCCCTTCCTAGTGCGGACGGCCCCCATCTCATTAGAGGCCCACGTAGAACAAACGCCTTCCTCCCCGGAGCAAGAAGGAATTCTGCCAGCAGATGCCCTTGGACTTGAACTGCAGCCTCAGCTCCTCCCTGGGGGTGTTGCCTGCCAGCCCACCCTGCAGATTCTGGACTTGCCAGCCTCCATGATGGTGTGAGTCAATGCCTTAAAATACAATACGTCTCTCCACGTAGATATCTCGATGTGTATCTCTCTACACACACCTTATTGGCTCCGTTTCTCTGGAGAAGCCTGACTGATCCCACGGGTAAACCAGGCCTGGCCTTCCTGTCCATATCCACACAGGTTCAATTCGAGGCAGGAAGTGGGAGGTCCAGAACATTCTCTGACCTGGCATTTCAGGGCCAGGCACTTTGAGGGTCACTGGGTGCTTACTTTGTTACCATTAATAAAATCAACGCTTAGACCCCATTTGGACCCCTTAAGTCTGTTCTCTGTCCAACAGAGAGGGGAAAGGGACCAGCAGTTGGCACCCTTAACCTTCAACATTTATCACAGTCAGTTTAAAAGGGATCTGAAATTCATTCAGTCAAAGGTGTAAATGATCTTCTGGAAAAACAAAATCCTTTTTTTTTTTTTTTCCAGAGATATCTGAATTCCCAAAGGAACAACTTTTACTGGTTTTCCTAGTGGTTTTATTTTCTTCCTCATACTTCTGTGAATTTTCCATATATTTTTCAATTAGTAGGTATCATTTTTGTGTTGGAAAAATAAAATTTAAATATAAACTTAGGACTTCCCTGGTGGCGGGATTGTTAAGAATCCGCCTGCCAATGCAGGGGACATGGGTTCAAGCCCTGGTCCGGGAAGATCCCACATGCCACAGAGCAACTAGGCCCATGCACCACAAATACTGAGCCTGCACTCTAGAGCCCACGAGCCACAACTACTGAGCCCACGTGCCACAACTACGGAAGCCCGCGTGCCTAGAGCCCATGCTCCACAATGAGAAGCCACCACAATGAGAAGCCCATGCACTGCAACGAAGAGTAGCCCCCGCTCGCTGCAACTAGAGAAAGCCCACATGCAGCAATGAAGACCCAATGCAGCCAAAAATAAATACATAAAATAAATAAATTTATTGAAAAATATAAATAGGGGCTTCCCTGGTGGAGCAGTGGTTGAGAGTCCGCCTGCCGATGTAGGGGACACGGGTTCGAGCCCCGGTCAGGGAGGATCCCACGTGCCGTGGAGCAGCTGGGCCCATGAGCCATGGCCGCTGAGCCTGCGCGTCCGGAGCCTGAGCTCCGCAACGGGAGAGGCCACGACAGTGAGAGGCCCGCGTACCGCAAAAAAATAAAAATAAAAAATAAAAAAATAAAAACTTACTTGGTTTCACTGCGTCCTGTCCCCCAAATCACTGTCATTTTCCACTTGCGTTTGATATTGAGGTGACCCGCATTGTAATCTCACGCTGGAGTTCAACCCCCCGTTTTTGCAGATTCACTTATTCACGTGCCGATTCACTCATCACATTTGCACTCATCACCTATGTGTCTCGGCACCGTAACAGGTGCTGGGCCTCCGGAGTCAACTGGCCTGAGTTCACATCCCAGGTCTGCCCCTAATTAGCTGTGTCACCTCAGCCTAGTTACTTCATCGTAAAACAAGACAAACACTGGATGAAATGGGTCAGCAAGTGAAGCGGTTAAGGTAGCCTGAGTGGCTATAAGCTCTCAGTACCAATCAGCTGTTACCATTTCAGACGCTGATAAAGGACCCACCCTGGTGGCAGTAGTTTCTGTCAGCTGGTTTCTGTCTTCAGAGTGAAAGGGGCAACGGTCAGGCTGTCATTTTGAGGCAAGCAACGAAGATGTGAAGAAAGAGGGACGTGAACAGGATGGATGGTAGTGATTGGGGTCCATAGGCCCCTAGCGGCACCGGGCTGGGGTCTCGTGCTGTTCTCCAGGGCACAGCGCAGGAGCAGGAGGAAGACGGATTAGTGCCAGCTGGGTTTCACCTGGTGTCATGGAAGGCTGTAGGAGCCGGGGACAGGGGTGATAACATGGCCATGTGACAGAAGCAGCATACACCGGAGTGTGGTGCCCGGCCTGATTCTATGGAGGACACCAGGCTGTTACATAACTAGAAGGGGCCTCCCCATGGCTCAGGGCACAAGGAAGGCAGCATCACTTGTATTTTTCCAACCGAACCCGCCTCAGGCTCTAACACACCATATTAGTAGAAAGTGAAATATCTCCGGCTTGCGGTTTCCCGCCAACCTCCTATCGTTGTCCAAAAGGGCGTGGGCTTATTAGCGTCTCCAAGGCCAGTCCCATCCAGTCATGAAGCAGAAGCCAGACAAATGCCCTTGGGGCTGAAGGGAACCACAGTCCCCCCGAGAACGCAGCTGTTCCAGAATTAGCTGCCCGGCCAGGCAGCGGGGATCACAAGAGGTACAAGCAAATAACTCATCTTGTCTGATTCAAAGAAATCATTGATGCTACCGTGGGTTTCAAGATGGCGCAATTCTTCAAGCGGAATCCCACTTTCCAAGGATAACTCTACCCTAAACCAGCCCAGACCCTCAAGGTCCCACTGCAAACACACACCCCGTAGCTGGCAGCGAGGTGCCCCCACCCAACACTACTCCAGGACCATCTTATCCCCATGACACCCTAGATCATCCCGTTGAGTCCAGGTCCCCTTCTCCTCGCGGCTGGGGGCTGAGGAAGGCCTTGGAGGGATCTCTCCGTTGCCCTGACTCAATCGGTAAAGAGCCAAATTACATTCAACCTCAAAAGGGAAAAGACTGGCGTTTCCGTTGCTTTCCGCAAGGGAAGTTTTTTATCTTCCTATAGTTTGGTGAAGAGGGGGACGGGTGGCCTCAATCAAGTCACCAGAAAGGCCTGCCCCACCTCCACAGGGCAGAAAAAATAACTGGCAATGGCAGCTTCTCTCCACGGGAAAAAAAAAACAAAACAAAACACTTAGCTAAAAATTGATTAAAACTCAACCATAATAAACACCGCAGCTCAAAAATGGGCCAAAGACCCGAACAGACACCTCACCTATACAGATGGCAAATAAGCACATGAAAAGATGCTCCACATTACACTGTTTACTTTGCAGGGAAATGCAAATTAAAACAACAGTGAGATACCACTGCATACCTCTTAGAACAGCCAGAATCCAGAACACTGACGACACCAAATGCTGGGGAGGATTTGGAGCAACCGGAACTCTCTCTCTCATTCATTGCTGGGGGGAATGCAAAAGAGTAGAGCCGCTTTAGAAGTCAGTCTGGTAATTTCTTACAAACTCACATAGTCTTAATATACAATCCGGCAATCATGCTCCTTGGTAGTTACCTAAAGGACTTGAAAAACCTGCATACGATGTTTATAGCAGCTTTATTCATATTTGCCCAAACCTGGAAGCCACCAAGATGTCCTTCCACAGGTGAATGGATTAAAAAAAAACGATGGTACATCCAGATAATGGAATGTCATTCAGCACTAAAAAGGATCGAGCTATCAAGCTGTGAAAAGATATGGAAGAACCTTAAATGCCTATTCCTAAGTGAAAGAAGCCAATCTGAAATGGCCACATAGTATATAATTACAATTATACAACGTATAGAAAAGGCAAAACTATGGAGACAGTAAAAGGATCAGTGGTTGCTAAAGGTTAGAGGGGAGGGGTGAACAGGTAGAGCACAGAGGATTTTTAGGGATGTCAAAGTGCTGTATATGATAATGATGGATACGTGTCCTCACACAGACGGTCCCTGACTTACGATGGTTCGACACGGTTTTTCAACTTTACGATGGCGCAAAAGCAATACACATTCAGTAGAAACCGTACTTCAGATTTTGAATTTTGACTTTTTCTGGGCTAGGGATATGCGGGGCGATCCTCCCTCATGCTACCAGGCAGCAGCAGCTCCCCATCGGCCGCGCGATCGCAAGGGTGAACGACCAAACGGGTGCATTTGGGCCATTCTGAACCCAACCATTCTGATTTTCACTTTCAGTAAGCACCCAGTACATGACATGAGAAGTTCAATGCTTTATTACGGTACAGGCTTTGTGCTAGATTATTCTGCCCGACTGTGGGCTAATGTAAGTGTTCTGAGCACATTTCAGGTAGGTGAGGCTAAACTGGGATGTTCAGTAGTAGGTTAGGGGTATTAAGCGCATTTTCAACTCACTGTATTTTCAACTTACAATGGATTTACTGGGACATAACCCCACTGTAAGTCAAGGAACGTCTTCTGTCCATTTGTTCAAGGCCTTAGAATGTACACCACCAGGAGGGAAGCCTAATGTGAGCAATGGCCTTTGGGTGGTGGTGACGTATCAACATAATCTCCTCGGGGTGGGAGACTTACGACTCGGTGGGCTATGGGGAGACTGTGCATGTGTGGGGCAGGGGGTCTAGGGGAAATCTCTGCACCCTCTCAATTTTGCTGTGAACCTAAGATTGCTCTAAAAAAATAAAATCTTGAAACGTTTCAAATAAATAAATGATTGATTAGTAAAGACACCGTTGCCATTGCTTTATGCAAGCAGGAGTAGATGGGTTAGAGAGAGTATATTTCTTCTTTCAAAATTAGATTTACCTTGGACAATGGTCCTCATTCATTCACCCCACAAGTAGTTATTGCACGCCTGCTTTGTGGCAGGCACTGCTCTAAGCACCGGGGAAGCAGCAGGGAGCAAATAAACCACGGCCACGGCGCTTGTGAAACTTACATTCTCATTAGCTATGTGAGGTCATGAAGCGCAACAGAGGAAAATATCAGAGTCGGGAGGGAGCGGAGAGCCCAGTGGTCCATAGGATGGTGTGGGAAGGGCTCTCTCATAAGAAGACTTTTGAGCAGAGACCTGGAGGATGGAAGGAATGCTTTTCAGGTAGGAGGAGCAGAGAGGGCAGAGGGCAGGACCCCACAGAGCGTGCTTAAGGAGGCTGGAGCGGGGTGAGGGAGGGCCGCGGTGATGGGAGGTGAGGCCAGAAGCTTGGGTTGGGCACGGAACGTGCAGGGCCTTGATGTGAGAACTTTGTATTTTCCTCCGTGTCATATGGGGAGACACTTGATGGTTTGAGCAGGGAAATGATATGGTCTTGCTTCCATTTTAAGAGGATCATGCTGGCCCCTGGCTCCTCCATGGAGAAATAAGCCTTAAGGGGGCCAGTTAGAAACATGGAGACCTTAGTAGGGCATTTTTTCCAATAGTCTGAGGGTGATGTTGGCTTGGACGAGGCTGATGGTGGTGGTGGTAGTGAGAATCGGTAAAACGTTAGATAAGGTCATTAGGATTTGCCAGTGGGCTGGATGTGAGTACGAGAGAGAGAGAGTGAAGGATGAGCCTTTGGAAAGATGATGTGGCAATTTACCGAGACGACGAAAACCAGAGGGGGGCTGGTTGGGATGGGGAGTTGGGAAGAAACCAAAAGTTTGATTTTAACTCTGCTTGATCTGAGATCCCTATTAGACAGGCAGGGGTGATGTCAAGTCTGGAATTCAGGGGAAAAGGCTGGAGCGGTTTGGAGAGGTCAGCACATGAATGGTCCTGAACATGGAGGAACTGATGAGATGGCCTAGGGAGTGGATGTAGACGGGGAAGAGGGAGCCATGGGCATCCTAGTGCTTGGAGCTCAGAGATAAAAGGAAGAACAGGCAGTGCACACTGGGAAGGGGTGGCCTGTGACATAGAAGGGAGAACCAGGGGAGAGCAAGGTCTTGGACGTGGGGAACATGTTTCAAGAAGGGACTCAGCAACGATGTCAACCACACTTGGTCAAGATGAGGACTGAGACTTGGCCATTGGACTTGGAGAGTGAAAGTCACTTGTGGCCCCGACCCAGCAGTTTAGATGGAGTGTTAGAGGCAAAAACCTGATTGGAAAGAGACCCAAGAGAGAACAAGAAAAGAGGAGTGAGGACAGCAAGGATAGAAAACTCTTTTGAAGAGGTTCACCAGCAAGGAGGGCAAAGAAATGGGGTGGTAACTAGAGAGAGGTCTAGTGTTCATGTAAGGTATTTGGTTTTTCCTTGGTTTTGTTTTGTTTTGTTTTGAGACGGATGATAAATGATTGAATAGAGAGAGAAGAAATGACAATGCCAGACAGAGGGAACTACTCCCAACACTGTCTCCGGGTGAGTGAGAGAGGAGAGTTTCGGCACGTAGCAAGAGGTAGTGTTCTTAGGTTGAGCACAGAATAATTCCTCTCCTGCAACAGCGGAGATGCCTGGGAGTTTCTTTTCAACTTTTTGCCATGAGATGGCAGTAGACAGCTTCGTATAAACCCAACGAGCCTTAAAGAACACCTCTGGGAAAATGGCAAAAGCTGAAGTCAATTAAAAAAAAAAAAATGTAAGACACGCTCTGAAGGACCACACGGCTCACCAGCCTTCCAGCTTCTTCTTAAATAGCATCTTCTCGGTCAGTCCTTCCCTGTCCAATCTCGCCCTAAGTAGGTCCACAAGGCTTTCTGGAGGAGGTGATACCCAGTCAGACTCAAAGGATGTGGGTGCTCGCTGGGGAAGAGCACGGGGGAGGGTAACTGCCAGGCGTTGGGAAGAAACCAGAAGTTTGATTTTAACTCTGCTTGATCTGAGATCTGATTAGACAGGCAGGGGTGATGTCAAGTCTGGAATTCAGGGGAAAAGGCTGGAGTGGTTTGGAGAGGTCAGCACATGAATGGTCCTGAACATGGAGGAACTGATGAGATGGCCTAGGGAGTGGATGTAGACGGGGAAGAGGGAGCCATGGGCATCCCGGTTACTCAGGCAACTACAGCTGGGACTGATGTGAGAACCAGGCTGAGGGCAGAAAGAGTAGGATGGTGGCAGGAATCCAGCCACGAGATGCTTGCCCACCCCTGGGACTAGGGCAGCGTGGTAAATATAGAAAGGACAGGAGGGCTTAACACATCCTTAGGAGGTAACAGGAAAGGGACACCTGGAGACTGGCTCTCAGGCCTCTATTGCGGGTGAACAGGAGGACGCTGGCGTGAACCGCATGCAGACAACCAGAACGGGGGAGGCAGAGCCAATTTCGAGGAAAGGCGATGACCACGGTTTGGGACAGTGGGGTCTGAAATACGTGGAGAGTATTCGGGGAAGATGCGCAATTTTACACATAAACGTGGTGCCTGGAAGAGAGGGCGGAACTCAGTTACTATTGTGAACGTAGTTAAACTACAAGAGATCTGGTTACTGTCAACATAGTTAGAACCTAAGAATAAGTGACATCTGTTGGGCAGAGCCTATGTAATAAGAAAGAACCATCAATGTTTAAGGATGAGCAGAGGATGAAACACTCTCCAGAAGGAGAATGTGGAGTGGGAATCCAGGCCGTAGTGAGTTTCAGAAAGGGAGGCTGTATTCGTCTGCTAGGGCTGCCATAACAAAGTACCACACACTGGGTGGCTAAAACAACAGAAATTTATTTTCTCATGTTTCTGGAAGCTAGAAGTCCAAAATCAAGGTGGGTGGCAGAGTTGGTTTCAACTGAGGCCTCTCTCCTTGGCTTGTAGACGGCCGCCTTCTCCCTATGTCTTTCCATGGTCTTCCCTGTGTGTCTGCATCCTAATTTCCTTTTCTTATAAAGACACCAGTCATCTTGGGTTAGGGCTCACCTTCATGACCTCATCTTAACTTAATTCCTCTTTTTTTAATTTTTAAAAAATTTCTACTGGAGTATAGTTGATTTACAAGGTTGTGTTATTTTCTGGTGTAAAGTGAATCAGTTATACATACACATATATCCACTCTTTTTTAAACGCCTCTTAAAAGTTCTTGTCTCAGGGCTTCCCTGATGGTGCAGTGTTGAGAGTCCACCTGCCAACGCAGGGGATACAGGTTCGTGCCCCAGCCCGGGAAGCTCCCACATGCAGTGGAGCGGCTGGGCCCGTGAGCCATGGCCGTTGAGCCTGCGCGTCTGGAGCCTGTGCTCCGCAATGGGAGAGGCCACAGCAGTGAGAGGCCCACCTACCACAAAAAAAAAAAAAAAAAAAAGTTCTTGTCTCCAGATAAATAATAGTCACAATCTGAAGCACTAAGGGTTAGTACTTCAATATATGAATTTTGGGGGACACGATTCAGACCATCACAGTGGGTATGGTAGAGTTAAACATAGCACAGAGACCCAGTAATTAAAGATGCATAGTGTCCTTTGGGTTTGGTGATGCAGAAATCATGGTTGACCTCAGTGGTGCTTGCTAAAACCAGATGACAGTGGGTTATGGGAAGTTCTTCAATGGAAACAAATACTCTTTGGAGAAAAGTGGATAAAGGCATATCCCTAGAGAGTTTGGAAGAGGAATTATTAATATCTCTGCCCACTTCTTTCATTTGGGAAGCAAGGTATTGATATAAGGATATTGAGTATCAAATAATTGAAATATTATGAATACTATGATCTCTAGAGTAGAATAATTTCATTTACTGAGCACTTTTTATGTGCTAGAAAAATTCATTTTAACCCTCACAACAAATCTGTGAGGTAGTGTTTGTTATCTTCATTAACAAGTTGAGGAACCGAGGCTTTGGGAGTTTAAAGCAATTTGCCCACGAAGACACCACTTCAGATGGCCTGGCTGGGTCTCAAAGCTCTTTGAAAGCTCCAAAACCCTCATCCTCACCAACTCCATTATACTGACTGTATTTAAAATAGACAGCAAATTTGAGACAGATTACTTACTAAAAGTTTGTAAGTCATTTGCTTAGATCTTAGAATACATTTTCCCATGGAAATGTGATTGGTAGTGACTGGGTTCCCACTAGCCCACAAATGTATGTTTAAAGTATAATGTATGAAAAGATGCTTTTTATAAACTACCAAAAAAAGAAACATCTAAGGCTTTCCACCATACTAATGATTAAATAAAACAGCAAAACAAGAATATCACGGAGAAGTTTTTAAAAATTATCTTAAATGGTAGGACTTGAAAATGTCAATTAGGAAGTAAGTAGGAGAAGATTCTGGAGCATTTTGTTTTTGAACATTTGAATTTGAAACCCAATTTATCTTTATCTTGTTCAATTTACTTCAAACATATGGTTTCCCTCCACTTTCCTGAATTCAAGTCATTCATTGGCCATGATTGGGGGAGTTTCTTAACCAATAAATGTAATTTTAAGATGGTTAGAAATTGTTCTTGAAAATTAGTTAATACTTGTAAAATTTAGAATAGTGCCTGGCATAAAGTGATTAGGTTATAAGTGCCGAGCACTCTTCTAGTTTCTTTGAATGTACCATATTAACTCATTTAATATTTATTAACAATTCTACTGTTGCCCCTGGCTTATACTGGGGGAAATGGGGCTCCAGAGAGACAAGGAACTTTCCCAAGGTAACACAGGTAGCAAATGGCAGAGCTAGAGTCCGAACCCAGATTTTTAATGCATTTAAATGGTAGGAAAGAGGCTAATGAAGATGTGCATATCCAACTTGTGAAGGTTAGTTTTACGTGTCAACTTTGCTAGGCTAAGGTTTCCATTTGTTTGGTCAAACACCCGTTGAGATGTTGCCGTAAAGGGCAACATTTTTGTTTAGATGTGACTTACATTTAAATCAGTAGACTTTGGGGAATTCCCTGGCGGTCCAGTGGTTAGGACTCACGCTTTCACTGCAGTGGCCGGGGTTCAATCCCTGGTCAGGGAACTAAAATCCTGCAAGCCATGTGGCACAGCCAAAAAAAAATTTACATCAATAGACTTTGGATAAAGCAGATTACCCTCCATAATGTGGGTGGGCCTCTTTTATCCAGTTGAAGGCCTTAAGAGCAAAGACTGAGGCTCCCTAGAAGCTGCCTCTAGACTGCAACAGAGAAATTCTGCCTGAGTTTCCAGCCTTCAGACTCAAGACTGCATCCACTCTTGTGCATTTCCAGCCGGCCTGCCCAGCAGCTTTCAGACTTGCTAGCACCAAAAACCTGCAGAAGCCAATTCCTTAAAATAAATCTCTCTCTCTCACATACACATTATACCTCTCTCCTAGTGGTCTGTTTCTCTGTTCTCTAGCCTGAGCACACTGACAGCACACAGGTCATAAATATTGCCCGAGGTCAGCAATAAAGCTGGGACAGTGAGAGGCAGACACGAAAGGGAAAGCTCAGCATGTGTGGCTCCCCTGCCTCAGGGGAGGACTCGTGGGGAAGAGCTCCCGTCAGCTCATGTTGGACCTGGACCCAAACAGCTTAGCTTCTGCAATGATGGCTTCTCTTGTTGCAGAGCACAGGCTTCAGTAGTTGTGGCACGTGGGCTCAGTAGTTGTGGCTCGCGGGCTCTAAAGCACGGGCTCAGTAGTTGTGGCGCACGGGCTCAGTAGTTGTGGCGCACGGGCTTAGTTGCTTCGCGGCATGTGGGATCTTCCCGGACCAGGGCTCGAACCCGTGTCCTCTGAATCGGCAGGTGGATTCTCAACCACTGTGCCACCACGGAAGCCCCTACTTTCATCTTTATTCCTTCCTCCCTCATGATTTTTGTCAGCTTCTTTGAGATATATTTTCTATACAATAAAATTCACCAATTTTAAGTATCCAGTGTGACGAGTTTTGACAAATGTACACAGTCATGGTACCATCACCACGCTCATGCCACAGAACGTTTCCAGCTCTCCCAAAAGCTCCCTCATGCCCCAGTAACAGAAAGCAAGCACTCTGCTTTCCGTAACTGTAGTTTTGCTTTGTAGAGAATTTCATTTAGTGGGATCGTACAGTATGTACTTTTCCACCGAAGCTGCTTTCACTTAGCATATTATGCGTTTGAGCTTCACCCATACGGTTGCTTGTATCAATACTTCATTCAGTTTGCTGAGTGGTGTTCCTGTAGAGATATACTAAATTGGGGTGCCGTTTACCAGTGGCACATTTGGATTGTTTCCAATTTTTGTCTATTGAGTAAAGTTACAATGAGCAGTCAAGTACAGGCCTCTGTCTGGACATACGTTTTCAGTCTTTTGGGTAAATACCCTAGAAGTGGGATTGCCGGATCATGTGGTAAGTGTATATTTAACTTTGTAAGAAACCACCAGACTGTGTTTCCAAAGCGGCTGTGTATGATTTTTAACTTAGAACAAGAGGAAGGGGAAAAAGAAGAGATATATCTTGCTACTGTTTAGTAAAGATCAAGCCCCCAAAAAGGCTTTAAAGGAGGAAAAGCAGTTTGGGATTAACAGTGGGGTCCATTTCTATGTGCTATTCCTTTCCAGGGATCACAAAATCCAGAGCTGATTGTACCTTGATTTCTGCAAATTAACATAATGCGAAATGGTATAACTATTCTCAGACCTCAACTTCAAGTACACCACAGAAAATGGATTTTGAAGTCTTTCCTTAGATCAAATTAATTTCGCCTTGGTGCCCACGTTCCCTGGGCTGGAGGGGAACTTGACCTCTATCCCTAGTAGGGCACTCTTCCCATCTACAGGGAAGTGAAAAGGTGGCAGGTCTTCGCTGGACCAAGGCAAAAGGATGGGTCCTGCAGTCCTCGGTCACCAGCACCTCTGGGACAGCGAGTGACCAGCCCGCGGGTCACTTGACTGCACTGCAGAGTCACTAGGCTATTTTTGCCGATCTTCGAGGACTGATGACAGGAAGCCCCTGTTGGTCTAAGTAGATTCCAAATGTCAAGCGCCCTAATATGCCTATGAAATTCTTGGGGCACAGGGACATTTGACAAAGCTGGGGACACTGCACCCTGTTCCCCTGAGACGTTGCCGCCCCTGAGAGCAGGACACAGTTCCCAAAGAGGTTTGTAAATAAAAAGCAGAAAAATTCTGGGCGATCAGGTCTCCTTTCCACCCAGGTAACCTCTAGCTACTTGGAGAGGAGAAAGAAAGCCACAAGGAAGGAAAACAAATACTACAAAACATCCTGCCAAAGAGTATCGTTTGTTAACGTGGTTCACAGTAATTCCTGTTTTTAAAAGGTGACAAAATGAGGGCTTCCCTGGTGGCGCAGTGGTTGAGAGCCCGCCTGCCGATGCAGGGGACACGGGTTCGTGCCCCGGTCCGGGAGGATCCCACGTGCCGCGGAGCGGCTGGGCTCGTGAGCCGTGGCCGCTGCGCCTGCGCGTCCAGAGCCTGTGCTCCGCAACGGGAGGGTCCACAGCAGTGAGGGGCCCGCGTACCGCAAAAAAAAAAAAAAAAGCACACACAAACCTACTAGAAATACTGTTACCAAATGAAAAAGGATTAACCTTTTTCTCACGTTCTGCCTTCGAGATGAAGACACATTTTTGGAGACCCCCTGCCCCCACCCGAGTGGCCTTCAAATCGCCCCCCAGAATGAGCCAGCTTCCTCAGCCAGGCCTGGTGGAAGCCGAGGGGGGGGCGGTGAAGGCAGGCAGCCCCTCCTCAGAGCGGGGTGGGGTCATGTCCACGGCCACAGCAGACCGGGTGGGGCTACGGGGCTTCTCTCAATAGACACGTCCTTTTAATCTCAGATGTTCAGCTTTTTCATGCCACAGAGAGTAGAAGCCCGGCTCGGATGGAGACGATGAGGAAACTACGGGTAGCAGGATGGTGAGGCTGCATCGCGCGGTGCACGAAGCTAATGCAACTCCACGCTCGTGGTGGTGACTGGGACTCACGCTGGTGAGACTATCTCAGCGGACAGTCGCGACGTATCCCTGCCAACCACTGCGCATAGACGGTAGCGGGGCCTCCCCTGGCCAAAGTGCCGCGTGTCATTCGCCGGAGCATCCGACTCCACTCAAACTGCTCGTGGTGACGGAACCATCACCTCCGTTTTGCCACAGCCAGTGACAGTGCCCAAAGCTCACCCCCCAGAGTCACCAGCCCACCCCAGCAGATGAGTCCTTCCTCCTGGCACACCCGCTTCTCCTGGCTTCGTGATAGCACGTGGTTTTCTGCCTCGTCTCTGGCCCACTCTTCTCCCTTGCTGGCTCCCACCCCTGCCAGACCTCTCAGTGGTGGCGTCTGTCCAGCTCAGCCCTCCCCCTCAACTGTGCTGACAGTCTCGTGTGTGGGTCGCCTGCTGGAGGCACCGGCTCTTCCTGGGCAGCCTCTCCTCTGCCGCTCTACAGTTTGGATACATCACCCGCATGAGCTGTCCGGGTCTCACATGCTCATCCCTCCCAGACACCGTTTCTGGGAGGGCGGGGTTAGGCGTTGCTGGGCAATAGGACAGAGCTGCTCAGCTGTGGCTTGGATACTCGTTTCTTACCTCGATTAACAATCAGCTCTTTGCTTTGTTTATTGCAGCTGGGGATTTTTGCGGACTCATTATCCTTCGGTTGTTCACACTACGAGGTTTTAGAGGAAGGTTTTAACATTGATTGAAACCGACAGAGGGAAGTCCAAAGGTCAGAAATCCAATGAACGTTTTTTTGTTTTAAAATCTCATTAGAAGAAGTATATGTTTCTGTTGTATCACAACAAGCCTATCTATCATTTTCCTTTCCAGCCCTTATCACAGCTTATATTTATTATATGTGTGTATTTGCGAAGTTATGTTTTAATTTCTCCTCCATCAGAAACTCCATCAAGGACCTACTGTATAGCACACGGAACTATACTCAGTATTTTGTAATAGCCTATAAGGGAAAAGAATCTGAAAAAGAATATATATGTATGTAACTGAATCGCTGTGCTGTACACCGGGAATTAACACGACATTGTATATCGACCATACGTCAATTAAAAAAAAAAAAAACTCCGTGAAGGCAAGTACTGTATCTGCCTTGTGGCCTCAGTCATTATCAAACTGCCTGACATATGACAGGAGCGCATAAAGTATCTTCTGGGTGAATGAATTATTTAATCAGCCAATCAGTCAAGCAATCAATCTATGACTCGGGCCAGGCTATATCCCTCCTCACTCGCTCACAGTAAGTCAATCATGCCCCCTACTCTGACTTGGGGGAGTGTGTAAAGTTATAGCATTGACAGGCCTATTTGAATAATAAGTACTTATGAGGGCTTCCCCGGTGGCGCAGCGGTTGAGAGTCCGCCTGCCGATGCGGGGGACGCGGGTTCGCGCCCCGGTCCGGGAGGATCCCACGTGCCGCGGCGCGGCTGGGCCCGTGAGCCGTGGCCGCTGCGCCTGCGCGTCCGGAGCCTGTGCTCCGCAACGGGAGAGGCCGCAACAGTGAGAGGCCCGCGTGCCGCAAAAAAAAAAAAAAAAAAAAAAAAGTACTTATGATAAGCTGGACACTCTGCCACAGGCCAAGGTGAATGGATTTAAAGTATGAATGCTTCATGTCTTTTCATCCCCATGCAGCTTATAAACTAAGCGACACCAGCTAATAAGTGCCAGATGAGAAATATAGGCCAAAATATATTGTAGTACCCACATATAATGGGGTATGATTGGGCCTGAGGAAGGAAAGGAATTCCAACAGATGCCACAACACAGACGAACCTCGAGGACATTATGCTAAATGAGCCAGACTCGAGGGATAAACACTGTATGTTTCCACTTAAATTAGGGACCCGGAGTAGTCAAATTCAAAGACAGCAAGTAGAACGGTGGTTGTCAGGGGGTGCGGGGAGGGAGGCATGGGGAGTTATTTTTCATGGGTACAGAGCTTCAGTCGTGCCAGGTGAAAACAGCGCCGAAGACGGACGGCGGTACGGCTGCCCAGCATGTGAACACGCTCGTGCCACTGCACGGTACACTTCAAACTGGTTAAAACAGCAACTTTTATATTTTACCACCATTAATAAAAACCTTTAGAAAGCACAGCCCGCACGCTGTGGGAGCTCAGTGGAAAGGCTTCCGTGCCTCCCGAGAGGGTTCTGATACCAGCTGCTAAGCCTCGTAGAGTCTTAACTCAGATCACATGGGGGAGGGGGGCTTATGCGCTTAATGAAAGATGGAGTAAAACGAGAGAAGGAAAATGTCTGCAAGCGTTTTCCGTGTGATCAGGACGTTTGGAAGCTCTCCCTGAGCAGGCTTCCAGTTTCTGAAGGGCAATCTCAAATCTGCTCTTGCGCCCGGGCCACCACCTCCATTTCAACGTGGGTCCCAGGACTCCCCACTTGTCAAGAGACTCACCAGGCAGAACCGAGCTGCTCAATTACTCCAGCTGCTTCCAAATCACGGGGTGTGTTTTTCTCCCCCCATTTTTTAAAAAAGCAAATTTCATATTACCGCCAATTCCAATCAGCACTTAACCACACAATGACCTCAAACATCCCAACCGTTCCAAAAGGATGGAAACATTGACCCTGTACGTAGGTACGCGGCTCTGAGGCAAATGGGAAACACCAAATAAGGGATGCGTCAAGGGGAGTGATGGAGGCCTTGTGGGTCCCTTTACGAGAGCCAGGCTGTGGTGGGAAGCGTTATTTAAAGTCATCTCCGCAGAGCCTGATAAACGCCGCTCTTACCTATCTTACCTCTTTTTGGCCTCCTCTCTCCCCCACCCGGCATGGGCCTTGGCTAGTTCCACCAAGAGAGTCCTGAGTTTCCACAGCCGCAGGAGTCGGAGTGCCCTGGATAAAGGGGCTGCCCCACTGGCGTGGACCACCAACACAGCTCGGTCACTCTGGACGCTACTCGCAGCCAGGGAGCCGAAAGCCATCAGCGCCGATGGCGCCATCTGATTCCATAGCGCTCCAGTGACGGGGTTCCCTTTTAGCTCCTTTTAGCGTTCAATGCCTCAAAAATACAATAAAAATTTCCTTCTAAGGCACTCAGTCCTTTTAAGAAGCACAAAAGAAGCCACAGATTTACAACCTGATCAATTTCTTTCGATATAAAATCAACGTTATCTGTACTGAACTGGAAGTCTCTTTTTTCTCTGTTTTTAATACATCGAGGATAAAATCTGAGCACTTACCACATTTTGTAACGGAGCAAAGGCTCCCTGTCTGACTTGCGTAAAAGCCAACACTATGGCACCGCCTCTTGAGAAAAGAGCCTTCCCGTAAGCTTGCTGGACAAAGCTCTCAAATCTGCCTCCGTGACCCAGGGCTTGGGGCGAAATTTAAGGAGATACGGGAATTTCAAACTTGGAAGCTGATTGGTTAGTTTTCAATCATTCCATATAAGGTACTCGTGCTGTTGGAAGCCAGGTTTTCCTTATTGAAGGACCTCTTGCTTTGTAAAGGGCTCCAGTGGCAATGCTTCTTTCCTTTGAGTTCCAGGGACTGAAGGTTCTTGGTTCCTGAGTTCCCGTCTTGCATACGTGCAGTGCTGTCTCTAAAATAACTCAAGGTTTGATTAATCAACCTATTTAAGGAGCCAAAAACAGTTTAAGCTGGGCAATGTTTTACATGTTGTTTCACTTTTACATGGGAAAAAGCTTTTTTAAAAAAAGATTTATTTTATTGAAGTATAGTTGATTTACAGTGTTGTGTTAATTTCTACTATAAAGCAAAGTGATTCAGTTATACATATATATACATCTTTTATCAAATAAAAAAAGCTGGAAGGTTTGTTTCCCTCCTGCCTTTCCTTTGCCATTTGTGGCGCAGCAATCTTGGAGGTGCTGGGATCAGGGAGATAAGAAGGCAGCAGGCAGAGAAGAACCAAGCCTTCTAAGACTCTGCTGGTGATTGACCTGTTTTTAAATAATTAGGAGACGGATTACTCTTCCCACAAACCGATCTCAGTATTGCTGAAAATGGCCAACCATTACCGTTCTTGGTTAATGACTGTTTCATCAGCCAAATATGGTACAACACTCTAAGTGGGCGAGCAGCCCGCCATGGTTGATTGAAAATCTGTTTTTAAAATAGGTGATCCCGGGCTTCCCTGGGGGCGCAGTGGTTGAGAGTCCGCCTGCCGATGCAGGGGACGCGGGTTCGTGCCCTGGTCCGGGAAGATCCCACGTGCCGCGGAGCGGCTGGGCCCGTGAGCCGTGGCCGCTGAGCCTGTGTGTCCTGAGCCTGTGCTCCACAATGGAAGAGGCCATGACGGTGAGAGGCCCGCGTACAGAAAACAAACAAGCAAACAAAAAATAAAATAAAATAGGTGACCCCTGTTTCACTTGATGCTGGATCAGTGGATGAGGAATTGAAGTACCACGGGTTACCACACAGCCAATGGGTACCCCACAAGTCCGCACAACCCGAGCTGCCCCAAAGACTGTTGTGTTCTACAGCTCTCCAGCCAGCCTGGCAGGATGTCTGGGCAATGGAAGAAATGAGTGTACATTAATTGGTCCACATCCCATTGTTTTTAACAAATGCTTTTATCTGTGCATATGGGAATTCCGCTGTTCTAATAACCCGGGAACTTCTGAAAGAATATCTGGGTCAGGCGACTGAGCAACTCCAATTCTTGTGGGTTTCAGCTGCTCCTTGGAGGTCTTTTCCTTCAAGTATCAATGCCTCCACCACTAGCGTCTGCTGCTCCTAGACCACCCAGATCCCTGCTTACTCTTAGCATAGCTGAGACAGGCTGGTAAGAAATTTTTAAAAGATTATAATACAACATAGGGTCAAACAAAAGGGAACGTATAATTAGCAGAAAAACAGTCCAGCTTCAGTTAGAAAAACAGAGAGTGGACTGAAGGTTACCAAGGGCGAGGGGGTGGGGGAAATGGGGAGATATTGGTCAAAGGGTACAAGCTTCCAGTTATACGATTAACAGGTTCTGGGGATCTAATGTGCAGCCTCGTGATTATAGCTAATAACACTGAAATACACTTGAAATTTGCTAAAAGAGTAAATCTTAAATGCTCTCACTACAGAAACGAAATGGTCATTATGTGAGGGGATGGAGTTCTGAGCCGGCGCCATGGTGGTATCCTTTTGCAATACATAAATGTATCAAATCAACACACTGTACACCTTAAACTTACACAGTGTTATATGTCAATTATACCTCAATAGAGCTGGTAAAATATTTTTTTTAATTTTTAAATTAAAAAAGTTTTAAATATTGGGTTGACCAAACAGTTCGTTCGGGTTTTTCCATAACATCTTTATAGAAATAAGGACATTTTCCCTCACGTATTAAGAAGCCCAGGTGTGGGGCTCTCCCAGGGTTAGTTCATTCCGTCTCTACAACGTCATCAGAAACCAAAGCCTCCCCACCCTGCAGTCTTGAGCCTGTTGGTGCGTCTTCTTCTGCTGATTCCACTCGTGCTCTGAAATGGTTACCAGAGCCAAGCATCACACTTCACACAGCCATGTGCTGAGGTAAAAAGGGGATTTTTTTCCCCCAAGATGCCTCTTTTTAGAAGCAAGGAAAGCCTTTCCCAGGAAGCCCCCAGGGGACTGACTCTCATGTACCGTTGGCCAGAACCTATGTCACATTTTCAGTCCTAAACCAATCACTGGAAAGAGGGATGAGATCACATGACTAGCTTGGACCAATGAGGATTTACCTCTGAGCTCAGGGAGGCCCTATCCCTGAGCACATGGGCTCTGTAAGCAAGACAGAAAGGGTAAGGGATGGATTTAGATATGCGACCAAGGGTGTCTACTAAGTGACCTTAATGATCTCTAAGGGTCTTTGAAGCTCCAACACCCAGTCACTATGTGAAAAAGCAACATGAAATCCTGGCTAAGTAGGGCTCCTTATTTCTAATGTAAGATGTCAGAGGACTTCTCTCTTTACACACGGCTCAGATCCTCCACCAAGAATTTCAAAGTCATCAGATTCATTCAGGAGGCCAGCCCAGGACTGGTACTTAGCTCTATACTAAAAAAGGAGGCTTCCCTGGTGGCGCAGTGGTTGAGAGTCTGCCTGCCGATGCAGGGGACACGGGTTCGTGCCCTGGTCTGGGAAGATCCCACATGCCGCGGAGCGGCTGGGCCCGTGAGCCATGGCCGCTGAGCCTGCGTGTCTGGAGCCTGTGCTCTGCAACGGAAGAGGGCACAACAGTGAGAGGCCCGCGTACCTCAAAAAAAAAAAAAAAAAAAGAATTAATTTTGGGCTTCCCTGGTGGCGCAGTGGTTGAGAATCCGCCTGCCAATGCAGGAGACACGGGTTCGTGCCCTGGTCCGGGAAGATCCCACATGCCGCGGAGCAACTAAGCCCGTGAGCCATGGCCGCTGAGCCTGTGCGTCCGGAGCCTGTGCTCCGCAACGGGAAAGGCCACAACAGTGAGAGGCCCGCATACCGCAAAAAAAATAAATAAATAAATAAATAAATAAATAAATAAAAAAGGACACAGTCACTAAATAGGGTCACCTGGGATGGGCCGTGGTAACAGATTAATCCTGAACTATCAGTAGCTTAACATAATGAAGATTTAGTTCTTCCTCCCGGTGCACATCCAGTGTGGTTCAGTAGAAGGCTCTGTGGTCACCCAGGACCCCAGGCTGACGGAGGCTGTACCTCCTTGTGATGCCACCATATTAACATAGCTTCAGCGTTTAATGGGACATGGACTATTGACACCTGCTCATAAGCGCCTCTGATTCCTTCTGCTTACAGCCCATTGGCCAGAGCCGGCGAAACGGCGCCCCCAAAACTGTGAGCTATCAGAGAAGTCTTCCCACGTGCCCAGGAAGTAGAGGAAAATCCTGCACGATGAGCACATCCATCATACACACTTTCTATCGTAGACACTTTCCTTCTCTAATCATCAGAATCTGGACACGCTACCTGAGCATCTCTAGGTTCTAGTTCTACACTGACAACTGAACTGCCTTTTAGCTTTTTTTCGCCAATCAGCCTTTCAGCTAAGATCAAATGTCTACATTGACATCTGCCGCTTGAATTATCAATGATTTTGTATTTATACCTGATGACTTAATAATTTTTAAAGCAAAAAAAAAAAAAAAAGAAACAAGAATGAATGAATGAATGAAAGAACTCCTTCAGTTTCATTTGCACGTTGTTTTTTTTTCAAGTCACAAACATACCATGTGAGTAGATGACCAAAATAAATGAGCAGCAAACTGCGAAGTTGCGGTATCCATGAACGGAGCCTAGGACTGTAGTCAAATAGTTGTATATTAAATAAGTTGACATATTCAATCACAAATACAATTAGTACTTGGCTCCATAGTAATAAGGCATAAAGGGTGGGCGGTCCATATAATTATAACGCATATTAATTCCAGGCAAACAGGGTTCTGAAACCAAGTCTCTGACACCACGTGGGTGTCCTGCAGCACAGTTCTGACGCTACCCAGCTGCAGTGAGCGTGCTACTCCACAGGCGGCAGGGCTGAGTCCACAATACAACCCGCGCTTCAGACACCAGCCACAAGTGGGGTCCCCAGGCCACCTGCACACCTCATCAACCGGCTATATATGCATTTGGGGGGTTCCCACAACCCCCTCAGTTTCATTAATTTGCTAGAATGACTCACAGAGATCGTTTAAAACTTTACTTGTGATTACAGTATATTATAATATAAAGGATAAAATGCAGAAAGAGCCAAATGAAGAGCTGCACAGGGCAGGGTCTGTGGGGTCTGGGGGAAGCAGAGCTTCCATGGCACCTCCTCGTGGAATCTGGTCATTCCACTCTCCCAGCTAAGTGAGTGTGTTCACCAACCAGGAAGCTCCACCAAAACCGGTCTCCAGAGCTTTTCTTGGAGTCTCATTACTATGCATGACTGATTAAGTCAATGGCCACATGACTGAACTCAGTCTCTACCCCATCCCCACTCCCTGGAGGTCAGGCTGGCCCAAAGTTCCAACCTTCTGGGGCTTCCCTGATGGCGCAGCGGTTGAGAGTCCGCCTGCCGATGCAGGGGACACGGGTTCGTGCCCCGGTCCGGGAGGATCCCACGTGCCGCGGAGCGGCTGGGCCCGTGAGCCGTGGCCCTGCGCGTCCGGAGTCTGTGCTCCGCGACGGGAGAGGCCACGACAGGGAGAGGCCCGCATACCACCACCAAAAAAAAAAAAAAAAAAAGTTCCAACCTTCTAACCATGTGGTCTTTCTGGTGACCAGTCCCCATCCTGAAGCTTTCTAGGGGCCCACCTTGAGTCGCCTCATTAGCATAACAAAGACACTCTAGTCTCTCAGGAAATTCCAAGCGTTTTTGAGGCTTTGCCAGAAACTGAGGACAAAACCCAGGTATATGTTTTACTACAGCACACAAACAAAACTATATCTTCAATTTTTCTCTTCATGCTCTGTTAATTTTACAGTATTTCTAATCAGTGGTGACAATGACTGTTTTCCTAATAGGATCAGAGACCCAAGACATATTATTGGGAAGGATCTTAGAAAGTCCCTTTTTTTAACAGATAAGGAAACTAAGACTCAGAAGTTACATTACTTGCCTAAAGCCACCGCTGGCTGGTGAAAGAGTTGTGATTAAATCCTGAGTCTTCTTTTTTGAAATGTGGACTTTACAGTTAACCATAACATCTCTCTTTTTTTTTTGGCCGAGCCATGCAGCTTGTGGGACCTTAGTTCGCCGAGGATCAAACCAGGGCCCACGGCAGTGAAAGCGCCAAGTCCTGACCACTGGACCACCAGGGAAGTCCCAACCATAATATCTCTTAATGCCATGTAGCGAACACACATTTTTGGAGGGGTTAAACTCCTCCAATCCGGAGTTCCCTAGAAACCTACCTCCAAAGCCCGAAGTTAAGCTTGTCCTGGTCACATTTGGTACCAGCCCTCCATCCTCCAGCCCTAAGTGGCCTGCAAGCCAAGTGAGGCACTCTCCCCACCCTCAGGCACAGGGTGGGGAAAAGGTCCAGGCTCAGCTTCAGGGAGAACAGAAGGTTGGATTCACAGTGGTTTCCTAAAGCTGCGGAATTAGGGGGGAGGGGGGGGACTTCCGCGCTCGGTAGGACAAGTACCAGGTCCCAGCTGGCTCTGAGAAGAGCTCTTTACTTCCTGATGTTCCAGCCCCTAACTTCCATCCCAGTCTTTTCAGGGAGGCAGAGAGATGACTGAGAGAACAAACCTCAGTCCTTGCTCCAACCCTAGAATGACAAAACGGGCTCAGAGGCAGCCTAAACAAGGGTGGTCTGATTACTGGGATATCAGAAAATCCCCCTCAAAAAAAACAAAACAAAACCCTTCCCCAACATCTGCATTCTGAGACTTTACATTCCTTTAAGGTAAACAAATCCTTTCATTCTATGAGACACACGTTTCAAAATTTCAAAAGCCAGCAGAGGGAATATATTTATGCAAACTCTCATTACAGTGACTGACTGCTATCTGATTTGGGGGTCTGTTTGCATTTCATTTTAAAGTCAGAGAGCGTTAACAACCACAAGGGCACTGAGTACATTCAGTGCGTCCCCAGATTCTACACTGAGCAGATCACAGCAACACTGCATGTGCTTGTATTTCATTTCTAATCCCTTGCTCCTGCTTATGGAGGAGATGTTTAGGAGAGTGAAGTGGGCTCTGGGAGGAGAGGCAGGAAATGTATATCAACTGTAAATTGACTAATAACGTCTTGACTTGCCTAATAATCAAGAATGATGGCCCAAGTGCCTAATCATCAAGAATAACCAAGAATCCTCATATATCATTGCCTTCTTCCCTGCAAGACCAATGAATAAAGGAAGAGATGAACTTTGAACATAAGAGTAAAACTCAATATCAAAATAATTCAGAAATGAACTCACCTAAACATGTTTTTTAAAAGCAGAAACCTACCATTTTATTCACGCAGGTCTTTCATCAAAAGAAATCCTTTCTACTCATTATATACCCCCTTCCCCTCTAAGAAATAAATGAAATAAAATTTCTTCTAGACACTTCCATCCTCATGTTCCCCAAACCACTAATCAAACAATTGCCTCAAAGGTCAGAATTTCTCAAGACCCTTGAAGGAGGATGAAATGTATTAAAACCTGACTGCTTTAAGCCAATGGATGGGGCGGGAGTTCTCCAAAGCTATGAACTAGGACCAGGCCGGCTTCATCAGAATCACCTGGAGGGGGCTTCCCTGGTGGCGCAGTGGTTGAGAATCCGCCTGCCGATGCAGGAGACACGGGTTCGTGCCCTGGTCCGGGAAGATCCCACATGCCGCGGAGCAACTAAGCCCGTGAGCCATGGCCGCTGGGCCTGTGCGTCCGGAGCCTGTGCTCCGCAACGGGAGAGGCCACAACAGTGAGAGGCCCGCATACCGCAAAAAAAAAAAAAAAAAAAAAAAAAAAAAAGAATCACCTGGAGGGCTCCGTGACAGTGAGGCTGGTGGGGGCCTATTATCTACACGTATAAATGTGCTGTGCTCCTGTTTGGGGCACTCCATTTGATCTGTAATATATCAAAATTGTTACTAAAAAACAATTGCCCTTCAAGGGATGCATAGTTTGTCTCAGCAAAACTGACTTTTTAAAAACTTTATGCATTTTTCCCTCAGAATAGTACATTCATCTAACACTTGGCCATCCTTAAATGGAAAGACCATAAAAAGAAACATTCACTAAGTGTCTGTAATATGGCTAAAACTCTGCACCAAACGGAAAATTCATAACTCTTGACCATGTTAGCCTTTAATTCTGGAACGAATGCCTTGTTTCCTTGCCAAATAGATATTAAAGAATGTTAGTACATCAAAAGAGTGATTATCTTAAAACGCTAATACTGGGAGTGAAAATAAAAGAGCAAAGACAAGTGCCATCTATCTCCCTTTTTATGTGCTAACAACACTCTCTAATGCAGACAAATAGGTCTGTATAGTTATTCAATAAAACCACTAGGCTATGAGTCAGAAGAGCAGAGCAGCTACATAACTCACAGGGCCCTGAACAAAATAAAAATGCAGGGCCCCTTATTCAAAAAGCAGGAAAACAAAAAAGGCTTTTCCCTTTCTTCCACGATCTCTCCTGACCTGTCCCGGTGGGTTTTATTTCTTTTTAGTGTCACGCTCCGACAGGCATGAGGATGGTCACAGATGGAGTGCTGGACACCCGCCGGACACCCCCTCCCCTGGGACCAATGTGCCCAAGCTCCCCCCGCTGAGCAGGGACGAGGAGTGGGGACTAACTACCATCCCTGCGAGGTGGGAGGAGGAGACGCTTCGCCCCTCACGTGCTCCGTTATCCCATCTGACTGCACTCCCAAGACACAAATTCAAAAGATAAATAATTAAGAATTCCAGGACGGCAAAAGCAGAGCATTGGATCCCAAGTCCAGGCTCCCTTCTGAGCACAGACCTGAGTGTGACGTGTGAGAGGCGCCCCATAAGAGCCCCCAAGTTATAGGATTATGCTGCATGGTAGCACGACATCCCAAAATTTGTCAAAATAAAAGCTGCAGGATGCTCATCTTAAAATACACACACGAGGGCTTCCCTGGTGGCGCAGTGGTTGAGAGTCCGCCTGCCGATGTGGGGGACACGGGTTCGTGCCCTGGTCCGGGAGGATCCCGCATGCCGCGGAGCAACTAGGCCCGTGAGCCATGGCCGCTGAGCCTGCGCGTCCGGAGCCTGTGCTCCGCAACGGGAGAGGCCACAACAGTGAGAGGCCCGCGTACCGCAAAAAAAAAAAGAAAAAAAAAAAAATACACACACGATTTATCATTCTTTTAGAAAAGAGAACAAAACCGAGGCTTTTTGATCAGGGGTGGGCAGATTATTTTACGTAAAGTGGCAGATAGTGCACATTTTAGGCTTTGGAGACCATAGCATCTCAGCCGCAACTACTCAGCTCTGCCCTTGTAGCTCCAACGCAGTCACAGACAATATGTAAACAAATGGGCATGACTCTGCTCTAAGAAACACTTTTTATAAGCGCTGAAACTTGGATTTGATATGATTTTCATGTGTCATGAAATATTAGTTTGTTTTTTTTTTTTTGCCCAACCATTTAAAAATGTAAAAACCATTCTTAACTCACCAGCTGAGCAAAAACAGGTGGCCAGCTGGACTTGACCTGTGGACTGCAGCTTGCCAACCCCTGCTTGAGAGTATAGTAGATTCAGTATGGAAAACTAAAGAAGCCTCTAATACTCCCTCAAATCTGTACGTGTGTCATTTCAATAGCAGGGTCAAGAGAAGTGATATTTATGAGTATTCAGAAAAGGGATTGGGAATACGAGTTAGGAAGCTTGGCTTCTAGACCAGGTTCTGCTATGCACCAGCTAGTGCTATGGATTGTCCTCTCCAAAATGCATATGTTGAAACCCTAGCCCCCAGTGTGACTGTATTTGGAGACAAGGCCTATAAGGAGGTAATTAAGGATAAATAAGGACATAAGGGTGGGGCTCTGATCTGATAGGATTAGTGTCCTTACAAGAAGAGGCATACATAGAGGTGGTGTTTTAAGGTTTCCATAAAAAGTGAAAGCTGGAGTAACCAGGGAAGATCTCCAGGTGGGACTGAAAGGATGAACATGATTTCCTTTAAAGGAAAGAAGAAATTTAAGTCAGGAGGAAATGAATCGAATGTATTGGTGAAAAAGTCAAGAGGCCAGACTGCTTATAGCAGAAAACTATTAAGAAGAAATGACATTTAAAAGATACTTTTCAAATGAAAGCATAAAATAAAGTTAATTTGGAAGATGGATTTACTATGTTGTTTTCCCCTCACAAGTATGTTGTACCAGAAACACACAGGATGAGCAAAAATCCAGGTGACCATGTAACCTATGCCAGGTTTCTAAATAAGGGGAGGGAATGTACCTGGGTTTGCAACCTGCATCCTCAGAGAAGCTGGTGACCTTGGGCAAGTCACGTGAGTCCCCCAAGTCCCATTTCTTGAGCTGTGAACTGGGACCAGCAATGCTTGCACCTTAGGGTGGAGAGATGATCAAATGTACCAGGGCATCAACTACTGTGCAGGTGCTGACAGAGAAAACCACTCTGGCTCTTTTCAGCAGTCTATTTCCCAGGAAACTTAATCTAAGACATTCATGCAAAGTACTCAATAAAGAGAAGCTGTCGTATGTCGAGTCTAAGAGGTATCGATCATATGATGCATGCCATAGACTGAATGTTTGTGTCCCCCCAGAACTCATATGTTGAGACCCAATCTCCAGGGTGATGGTATTTGGAGGTGGGGCCTTTGGGAGGTCATAAGGGTGGAGGCCCCATGAACGGGATTACGGAGAGAGATCTCAGAGAGCTCCTGCACCCCTTCCACCGTGTGAGGGCACAGTGAGAAGACAGCCATCTGTCTATGGCCCCTCACCAGACACTGAATCTGCCTGCACCTTGATCTTGGACTTGCCAGCCTCCAGAACTGTGAGAGATAAATGTTTGTTGTTTAAGCCCCCCACTCCACGATATTCTCTTCTAGCAGCCTGAATGGGCTAAGACAAAGCATGTTTGGGGGTTTTAAAATAAATTTATTTATTTACTTTTGGCTGCATTGGGTCTTTGTTGCTGCACGCAGGCTTTCTCTAGTTGCGGCGAGCGGGGGCTACTCTTCGTTGCGGTGCGCGGGCTTCTCATTGCGGTGGCTTCTCTTCTGGTGGAGCACAGGCTCTAGGCACGCGGGCTTCAGTAGTTGTGGCGTGTGGGCTCAGTAGTTGTGGCTCGTGAGCTCTAGAGCGTAGGCTCAGTAGTTGTGGTGCACGGGCTCAGCAGTTGTGGTGCATGGGCTTGGCTGCTCCGCGGCATGTGGGATCTAGTTCCCTGACCTGGGCTCAAACCCACGTCCCCTGCACTGGCAGGTGGGTTCTTAACCACTGTGTCACCAAGGAAGCCCCGACACATGTTATTAACTGAGGGGTCAGGCGCCTATAAAATCACTGAAAGGGCTGCAGGACTGAGCAGGCGCTAAGCTGGGCTTTCAGAAATAACCGCCAAGGCTTCCCTGGTGGTGCCGTGGTTGGGAGTCCGCCTGCCGGTGCTGGGGATGAGGGCTTGAGCCCTGCTCCGGGAGGAAGCTGCGTGCCATGGAGCATAGAATGAGTGCCAATCCACCACGTCCACTCTGGGCAATTACGTAAAAAACCAGCACCATGCCTGTCCCCTGTGACCTGCCTGGTGCATTTCCAGCTAAAGCAAACAACAGGAAAAATGTTTCGCCTTCTCCTGCTTGGCTTAAGAAAAACACAAAGGGGAAAAGCTAGCCTGTTTCTTTTCTCCTGGGTGACTTTTGTCCCCAAGCAGAAACGTCTTCCGCTGTTATCTACTCAGCAATAACACAGATGGGTTTTTTTGAAGTAGCCGTTTGCAAAGTAGTTGAGAAAGTGAAATTCCTCAATAAAGCAATAAAAGATGCTCTCTTCACCTAAGACAGCTGCCTCACTTGCCCCCATAGCATATACACTGCAAAACTTTTTTCCTGCAAGTTCCTTCTTAATGATGAAGCCACTAAAGCCCTAAACGTTTCAGAAATGTTCTGAAATGTTTTACTTCTTGCTTCCCAGGAAAAATCCTAAAGCTCATGAAATTTGTTTCTTCAGAAGAGCGAGAACTCAAGGGACTCGTGTAACCAACATCTCCAAGTTAAAGGGGGACGGCGGCCTGTCCTTCTGGTACGTGTCCTATGGGAAACGTGTCGGGAGCGCGGGGTGGCATCAGGTCTGTGCCCTGGTCCTTAAGTCACCCCTTTCCAGGGGTGACAGGGATGCCAGGCTGAGAAGGGCAAGGTGAGTACCCCTGAGGAGCAATGATTTCCTTTAGCAGAAAATCCAACTCACCAACTTTGCCCAATTCTGAAGGCATAAGGCGCTGAGATTTAGACTTGTTTCTCCATTTTGACTTCTAATGTGACTTCATCCAAAGAAGCCAGAAAAACATGACAAATTGTTACATTTGTGTTTACATATTATCCTGAAACCTCTGACCTTCTAGAATTTTTTGAAAATTCCAAATCTTAATTCTTCTCCTGTCAGACAAAGCCACTTTTGTTAATATTTTAAAAATAGACTTTATTTGGTGGTGGGGGGGACAGTTTTAGGTTCACAGCAAAATTGAGAGGAAGGTACAGAGAGTTCCCAGACAGCCCCTCCACACACCAATCTACAGCCTGCCTAGTAATCTTTTTAATGATCACCTCTAATGAAATGAAGAGGCAGAATCTTTCTTCATAAACCCCATGCAATAACTGCCTTGGGTAAATAGTCACATTCTAACCTGGCAAAGAAGTTATGGGAAATGTATCTATTCTTGATAAAAATCATAATTCAACAAAGCTATCACTTTGCCTCCTTGCCTCCAAATTGTACCTTTTCTCCAAAGAAATCAAGTAAACTCTACACCCACAGCGATGTTTTATGGGAGGGGCTTGGCATTGTGGTTGTTTGTCCAACTGGACGTCCCCGTACAATTTGAGTCCCCACGACTCAACCTCATCTCCAGTGCTACCCCGTTCCTGTTGCCCTCAGAGTTCTTCTCTTTCTGCTTCTTTGGGATTATTATCAGAACTACTAGATTTGGTACTTCACCTCCAGCAGACTCAAAACCCATGATCTGCAGGAATATGCCTACAAACAACTCTTCACATGCAATAACCAAATTTTCCATATTTAGTCGATTTATCCCCAATTACTATCAACTTTCCAGTGTTTCTCAAGTGTAGGTTTTTATTCCCTCAGTGACTGCCCTAAACTGTGTTTCTTTTCAGTCCCCAAAACCAGGCTGGGCACACTGTGTATTCCAGTTAAAACACAGGTGCTGGGCTTCCCTGGTGGCGCAGTGGTTGAGAGTCCGCCTGCCGATGCAGGGGACGCGGGTTCGTGCCCCGGTCCGGGAGGATCCCACATGCCCCGGAGCGGCTGGGCCCGTGAGCCATGGCCGCTGAGCCTGCGCATCCGGAGTCTGTGCTCCGCAAGGGGAGAGGCCCGCGTATCGCTAAAAACAAAACAAAACAAAAACAACAACAACAAACACAGGTGCTTTAGGGGCTTCCCTTGTGGCTCAGTGGTTAAGAAACCGTGTGCCAATGCAGGGGACACGGGTTCTATCCCTGGTCCGGGAAGATCCCACATGCCACGGAGCAATTAAGCCCGTGCGCCACAACTACTGAGCCTGCGCCCTAGAGCCCGCGAGCCACAGCTACTGAGTCTGCGTGCCACAACTACTGAAGCCCACACGCCTGGAGCCCGTGCTCCGCAACAAGAGAAGCCACCACAATGAGAAGCCCGCGCACCACAACAAAGAGTAGCCCCCGCTCGCCACAACTAAAGAAAGCCTGTGTGCAGCAACAGAGACCCAACGCTGCCATAAATAAAATTAAAAAAAACCCAAAAACCCCCCACACAGGTGCTTTAAACTGCCTTAGAGTCAAAGAACCCAGAGTCCTTCCAGATGGAAAAAAGTGAGACAGGAAAGCCTGCTGTGACTTGTTAATAGGAAAGCCCTTCAGTGTTAAGTTCCTTCCCTGAAGGAAACTGGAATCGCTGTTTATTTTCTTAACAGTGTCTTTTGAGGAGCAAAGGTTTAATTTGATAAAATCCAACCGAGGGGTTTTCTCCTTTATGGTTTATGCTTTCTGTGTCCTATTTAAAACATCTTTGCCCAACCCAAGGTCACAGAGAATTTCTGCTATGTTCTCTTTTAGAAATTGTATATTTTGCTCTCCCATGTAAGTTTATGATGCACTTCCGGCTGCCTGTGTGTCGCTGACGGTAGAATTCCAGGCTCATCGTGCTCCATGCGGGCGTCCTGTTGTGCCAGCTTCGCTGCTGGTAGAGCTGCCCTTTCCTCGTTCAATTACCTCAGTGGCTTGTCGAAAACCAACTGATCACATGTGTGTGTATCTACTTCTAGATTTTTTTTTTTCTGTTCTATTCATCGACATGGCTACCCTGGTGCCAGTACCACTCGGTCTTAGTTACTGTAACTTTGTAATAAATCTCGAAATCAAGTAGTGTAAGTGTTCCAACTTTGTTCTTTTTCCTTCCTAAACTGTTGTCTTTCAGATCCACTGCACGTCCATATAAATTTTTAAGTCAATTTCTATCAGAAAAAAAAATCCTGCTGGCATACTACATTGGATGAACTTTGAGGTGAAGCATGCCAGCTGAAAATTGGCACTTGCCGTCTGCCTCTACAAGGATTAGGTCACAAGCAACTGCAGCCACTGACCTTCAACGCACCCTGAAAGGAGTTCAGGGTGGAGATCAGGAATGAGGCCCTCTGTGCTCTGGGAAAAACTGGCAGAACAGGCCTTCAGATAGTTAGATATTTTCAAAAGATTTTATGAGCCCGATTCTTGCATTTCCTCATATTTGGAAAAGCACCGAAGTCATTGACCGGGACCAGCAGCCAGCATCTGCCAACGTGTGTGACTGCAGCACACGCAGTCCCCTTCACTGAGATCACATATAACGCTCACCTCTCCCCCCACCTCTCTGGAGCAGTTTCTCAGAGCTTTCCGAGATGCCCTCAGGCTACAGTCTTCATTTTGCCCCAGATAAAACTGAATGCACAACTCTCACGAGATTTCTTGGTCGACAAGTGAACTAAGCCAAACGCAAAAGGACAAATATTGTATGATTCCACTTATGTGAGGTCCCTGGAATAGTCAGATTCATAGCGAGGGAAAGGAGAATGCCGGTTGCCAGGGGTTGGGGCGGGGAGGGATGGGGGGTGAGTGTTTAATGGAGACAGAGTCTCAGGCTGGGAAGCCGGAAAAGTTCTAGTGATGGATGGAGGTGAAGGCTGCACAACAACGTGAATGTAACTGTCACTGAACTGTGCACTTAACGCTGTTTAAAATGATATCTTTTATGTTATGTATATTTTATCACGGTTTCAAAAATGCATTATGCTTTAAACAAACAAACAAAAAAGCCTGCTGGGAATGTACCGCAACTGCATTGAAACTTGTTCAACCTAGAGAGAACGGGTACCTTACACACGTTACCTTCTCATCTGTGAGCACGGTGCTGTTACCAAACCAGGTTTGTTTGCCCGACATGCAGCCAGCCAAACGCTGAGCTGCTGAGGTCTGCAGTGGAGAAGGGATTTACTCACGAGGGGCCGGGAGAACACGTCCACCTCCCTGAAGGCCAGGGCTTGGGATACTTACAGGATAAAGCTGAGGCATGGGGAGCGTGGGAAAGGTGACTGGCGAGAAGAAAAAGGTGAGGTCGTCGTGGTTATGCACAGGCGCCACTAAGCTACAGGCTTCTCCACGGGACGCGCTCAGAAAACTGCAGCATCTACACGCTCTGAGGGTGGAGTTTTCAGCTCTCCGACGTCAAAAGGTCACCGACTGGACATTCACCCAAGTGCAGCTGGAGGGTCTCAAGGGTCGCAAACCCATCTTAACCAGCTCGAACTTGAACTGGATGCAGCTGACACCAAGTTCCTGAAAACCAACTCAGGCAAACACGACTGCTCAGGCTACTTGATGCTTGGAAGGCAGGGAGTTTTTCTTAAGAAGTTAAAGCCAGCTTGCTCAGTGAAGGCAGTTACAGTTCATTGTTTATTAAACAAGCTACAGTTTAACGGATCTAACTGATGACTAACTACCCTCAGTTTCAGCACCTCTTCATTTATGTCTTTAATTTCTCTCAGGAAGATCTGTGGTTTTCAGCATGCAGGTCTCACACATACTTTATTAAACTTCTTCCTATGTATTTTATGCTTATTGATGCTATTTCCAATTTTCAATATTAGCATATAAAAGTTATAATCGATTTTCATGAATTGACCTTGCTAAATTTATGAGCTCTAGTAGGGTTTTTTGGGTACATCTCTACATAGGTGATTATGTCATCTGTGAATTAAGAAAATTATTTCTTCATCCTTTCCAATCTATACACATTTTCTTTCTTTCCACTGCACTATTGTACCAGTTAGGACCCCAGCACAATGCTGAATGAAGTGGTGAGCGCAGACATCTTTGCCTTGCTCCCAGTCACAGGAAAAATTACTCAGTCCTTCACTATAAAACATCTACAATGTTTTGTAGATGTCCCTTTGCAAGGTGAGGCGGTTCCCTTCCATTTCTAGTTTGCCGAGAGTGTTTTGTTTTGTTTAAGCCCTAAACAGGTATTGAACTTTATCATGTTTTCTCTGCATCTATGGTTTTTCTTCAGCACATCAATATGGTAAATTACATTGATTGAGGTATGTTTCTTCTTGAGTAAACTTAGGTAATTTGTGTATTTCAAGGAATTTACCCACTTCATATAAATTGTTGAATTTACTGGCATAATATTCCCTTTCTATCATATTAAAGTCTGCAGAATCTTTAGCAACACCCCCACATTCATTCTTGACACCAATTACTTTCTTTTTTTCCTCCTGGCTAGAGTCTTCTGCCTAGAGGCTTATCAAGTTTATTCACCTTTCTGAAAAACTAGCTTTTGGTTTCTTTTACTCTATTGCTTTCCAGTTTTCTATTTCACTGATTTATGTTCTTTATTGTTTTCTTCCTTCTGCTTAACGTGGGCCTAATTCAATCTCTTTTTCTATCTAAGTTTACTCATGAAGAAACAGATACCTTGAAATAGATTCAGTATATTAAATTCATAGATAAAAATCTTCCCACAAAGAACACTCCAGTCCCAGATGGTTTCACTGGTAAATTCTACCAAACACCTAAAAAGGAATAGTATCAATTATTCACAATTCCAGATAATAAAAGAGGAAGGAAACTTTCCCAGCCATCATTATCTTGATACCGAAAACCAGACAGACATTACAAGTAAACTACAGACGGATATACCTCATGAACGGAGACACCTTAACAAAAATTTGGCAAATTTTTGCAAACAAGTGAATCTAGCAAGACATTAAAGAAACACTATCCTATTTTTCCCCAATCCCACCACCCTATTCCTTTCCCCTTCTCTCTCTCCTACTAAAAGCCCAAGTACATCTTCTAGTTAGTAAAGTCATTGAAATCATAATGAAAAACAATATTATAAATTAAGTTATACTATATGAAACTGCTGATCATTCAAATGGATTTGACCTACAAAAGCAGCAATTTCATGTGGCTCAACATTATGGTAACTCCAAAGTCCTTGTTTTTAAGACTTTTCAATCTGAATTTTATATACTTAGAAATTAAGTTCAACGGCACTAATAGGACTTCATACTGGCAAGCGACCCGTTGATTCTCACCTTATAAACTGGAGAGCTTCTTCCACACCTGAACTTAGCAGCCAATCTGATCTAAATCCAGTCAACCTTTCTGGCGTTGTCAGTTACTTACTCACATAATCAAGGTTTCCTTTCTATTTGGAACCCACCTTGGAATCCTTAACCTGGGTTCCCCAGATACTGCTCTTCAGACATGAGATGTTTAACATTCAATGCCAAAGTTTCAACTGAACAATCTGGCATACAGCAGAATATACTATACTACTTGCAACGAGAAGGACAGACTACCGACACACACAACGTGGATCAGTCTGTGAAGAGGCAAGTGCTGTGCTGCAGCATTCCGCTTACGTGAATTCTAGAAAAGATGTATCTAATCAACAGTAACAAAAAGATCTGTGGTTGTTGAGGGCTGGTGGTAGAGAAACTGATCGGGAAAAGGGGTATAAGGGAACTTCTGAGGGAGACAGAAATGTTCTCTATCTTGACTGAGATGAAGGATACATGGTGGGGGCTATAAGTTTGTCAAAACTCAATGAAATGTACACTTAAAAAGGAATGTATTTTACTGTATGTAAACAGTACCTCAATCAACTTTATTTACAAAAAACAAAGCGACAGTATATTTTTAATTAACACGTGAAACACAAATACTACCTTATTTTTAAAAAATTAACGCAAAATGGATAAGCGGAAGCTCCCTTTGACTGCCCTCCAATCCTGGTTGCCATCCTTTCTCTCTCCCATTTACACCTCCTCCCTCAAATAATCACTGCTGGGAGTTTGGGATGAGTTCTTCTGAACCTTTAAAAATATATTTATATACATATACAGCCAGAGAAGATGTACAGTATTGTTTTGTACATAGATATAACTTGTACATATGTTTCTAAAACTTGTTTATTTTCATTTAGCATGTCTCTGAGACCTATTCATGATAATATAGTTTATTTCTTTAAATCCAATATAGTAATCTATCACGTGACTAGACCACATTTTATTTAGCCAGGCCTTTCCCCTTCTGATGACTATTTGGGTTGTTTTTCCCTTTTACAGCTCACCCGTGGTTACCCCTGGGGGGGCCACAGGGGTCAGAGAAGGTCTCCAGGTGTTCTTTAGCCTTGTCTGTAAGGTTTAATTTTTTACAGTAAGAAGGCATTTATGTATTAGTTATATAGTTTAAATATTCACTTCAGTTAAAGAATTTTCTGATACATAAATTATCAAAAAAGAATGAAACAAAATCACTAACAGGAGGCAATCATCCATTAAAATATAAGGAAAACCAAGTTCTAGGGCATAATCAATGTACTCATGGCTGAGATGTATTGATTGAAAAATAATGACCTGAGCACTAAACAGTTCATATAAGCACATTCTCCTACTCAAAGCAATTATGATAAAAATATCAGCATACTGGTTACCATGGCATAAGCATAATTAATACACGCACAAATACTTCGTTTATACTTTTTGCTTTCTTCTTTTGTGACTATGATGTCTTTCCCCATCCCTGAAATGAAAGGAGTGAAAAAAAAATTATAAATGACAGGCACTTTAATATCAAAGCTTTAAAATAATAATTCACAGTAATATACTGACATCAGATATAAACCAGAACAAGTTAAAACATGCCCTTAAAACTGAAGTGACTTTTTTTAGGAGTAGATATAAAAAAATGCATCATTAAAACTACAGGACAAAATTGAGATGGGGATAAGGAAAACGGATTTTTTACCTGTGCTTTGAAGTTACACTTTAAAATTAACTCTGACTGTATGTACCTGGTTGATGACCTGAGAGTTCATTGCAAACAGGATGCTGGAGTCATAGGAGGAGTTCAGATGTCTGATCTACTCACCCTGGCCCCCATCTCAGCTCCCACAATTCATTCCCTCTCAGGGGTGGCCCTCAAAGACTATCCTACTGAGAAGTATTTTCTGCTAATACTCAGGTTCTCCTCTCTAAAGGAAGATTACTCATGTTTAGATTTTCAGGTTATCTAACATATGTAAGTCAACAGGGACTGACTGGACATGCCAAAAATTACTGAAGTGGAAGGAGCACTGAACCAGAAGAAGTGAGACAGCACAATTTCTTTTTTTTTTTTTTTTGCGGTACGCGGGCCTCTCACTGTTGTGGCCTCTCCCGTTGCGGAGCACAGGCTCCGGACACGCAGGCTCAGCGGCCACGGCTCACGGGCCCAGCCGCTCCGCGGCACGTGGGATCCTCCCGGACCGGGGCACTAACCCGCGTCCCCTGCATCAGCAGGCGGACTCTCAACTGCTGCGCCACCAGGGAAGCCCCAGAGACAGCACAATTTCTGATAGCTAATCAAGAGTTAACGTGTGCAGGGGCTTCCCTGGTGGCACAGTGGTCAAGAATACGCCTCACTGCAGGGCACACGGGTTCGAGCCCTGGTCCGGGAAGATCCCACATGCCGCGGAGCAGCACAACTGTATGCCACAACTACTGAGCCTGTGCTCTAGAGCCCGTGCTCTGCAACAAGAGAAGCCACCGCAGTGAGAAGCCTGCGCGCCGCAAGGAAGAGTAGCCCCCCCGCTCGCCGCAACTAGAGAGAAAGCCCACTCGCCGCAACAAAGACCCAATGCAGCCAAAAATAAATAAATAAAATAATTTTTAAAAAAAGTTAACGTGTGCATAATTATCAGATTATCATGCATTAAATGAATCAAAAGGGTTTACTAAGCAAATATTTCATTTTTATAAGAGAAGGACTAAATCACAGCTAGCTTTAACTCTGTGAACTGAATGATAATAAGACGAGCAAAATTATTAAACCAATAAGTCTTACTAATTCCTGATCGTCACTGGCCCTGGAGAGGTATCATTTAAAAGCCTATTACTAGACAAGCACTGTGCAAATAATACTAAATAAGACGTGGGCCCGCTTTCAACGAGCTCAGTCCAGCAGAGAGAGAAACAACTTACGTTCAATAGGGTAGAGTGGTAACAAAAGGGGAAAGATCAGCTCTGTCCGAATGAGTGAAAAAGGCTTCACGGAAATGACTACGCCGGGTCTTAAAGGACGAGGAGGAGCTGACCGAGCAGGCTTAAAGGACTCCCCTGGTGGCACAGTGGTTAAGACCCTGTGCTCCCAATGCAGGGGGGCCCGGGTTCGGTCCCTGTTCAGGGAACTAGATTCCACATGCCTGCCGCCACTAAGAGTTCGAATGGCAGTGAGCTGCAGCTAAGGAGCCCACGTGCCGAAACTAAGACTCAGAGCTACCAAACAAACAAACAAAACATCAGGCAGCAGAACACGAGGTGCAAAGGCAGGAGGAGGCACGGGGTGGATGAGGAAGTGTGAGAATCCAGGCTGGCTAGAGCAGAAGTTATGTATGTCACGGGGTAGGGGCAAGACACAAAGCAGGTAGGCAGGTGGCCTGCTCCCGGAGGTCTCGAGAGCTGTTCTAAATAAAGAATGTGAACTCTACCACTGAGGAGTTTTAGGAGGTGAAAGTTCACTCTGGTAGCAGGGCAGGGATGGATCCATATGGGACAAGCTTACAGACAGAACAATTAGGAAAACAACCATCACTTTCCAGATGACGGCCTTAAGGACAGAGACGAGGAGGAGCATGTGAGGTACCTTCACACAAAACTGACAATTAGGACCAGATGGTAAGGAGTAAAAGGGAGCTTCTAACATGAATCCTCGACTTCTGGCTTAGGTGACCAGATGATGGTCATCCACTAACCAGGACAGGAGGACTGGTGGAAGAGGAGCAGACCAAGAAAAAGACAAGTTCAGGTGCAGACCTGATAAATTTGAGATCCACATAGATGCCCAGTAAGCAGCTGGATGCAGGAACAGACCTTGGTCAATTTGAATTCATTATTTCAGTATTACTTTATATCTCCCAAGCTTTCAAAATTTTATCAGGAATACCAACAAGGGCAGAACTGACTGCCATTAAAGCTCAGACCTTCTCTCTGACTTTATAACATCTTTATCTGATGAATTAGCAAGAGAAAGAAAGGATGAGAAAGAGAAACAAGAAAGGGAGGGAGGGACACAGAAAGGACTGAAGAAAGATCTAGGCAAACACCTTTCTAACATGGTTAACTTTCTACCTAGACATCACTTTCTCGTCTCCTGGTGAGGAAACAAGTAATAAAAAAGGGAAACCGTACCAATCAGGCAGACAGAGCTGTGGGTATTTGAACTGAAACAGGATGAATGTTAAGAATCTTCATCAATTGTTTACTCTCCTCACCTGAATTTACTTAACAAGCCATTTTCTCAGCATGGCCTATGACAGAAGGACCTTTTGCTTCTCAAACATCAACAATGCGACAGCGAATGACGCAGTGTTGGGCTTACCGCTCTTTCCTTCTTCTTGAGTCCCAGTGTTTATCCTTATCTTTGTTTCTTTTGCGTTTATGGGGGCTCCTACTCCGATCCCTTCTATGTCGTGAACTCTCCGCATCCAGATAGCTCCCCCCAGACTGCCGTGAGTCTACTGAAGCCGACCGCCTTTCTTCATTCCTGAAACAGAAAGAACATTAAACAGTTCGTTTTAACTATGGTCTCCAGTACAGACCAGCCTAAAGCTCAATATTCTGTATCAGACCAGTGACAGACATACATATAACCTTGCACTCCAGGTAAGAGGGCAGGCAAAGAAACTTAGCTCTTAATGGCATGTTTTACAACTGTGGTAAAATAAATAACAATAAGCGCTCTGATGAATTACAGTGTGCTACTAATGGTCTTGGAGGTGCTAAAATTCAGTTGAACAATTACAGGTGACAGAATAAACAGAGAACCGTGTTCACCAACTGCCGCACTGACGTACTTTTCCGCGTCGTCCTCTGCTTTCTCCTGCTCCTCCTGCCAGTGGCTGCTGAGTTCCTCCATGTGCACGTTGATCACGTCCCGAATCACCTACAGAGAGTTAAGTACCGAATTTCAGATACGAGAGCTGCTCAGGGGCTTCCCTGGTGGCGCGGTGGTTAAGAGTCCGCCTGCCGATGCAGGGGACGCAGGTTCGTGCCCCGGTCCGGGAAGATCCCACGTGCCGCGGAGCGGCTGGGCCCGTGCACCACAACTACTGAGCCTGAGCTCTAGAGCCCGCGAGCCACAACTACGGAGCCCACGTGCCACAATTACTGAAGCTCATGCACCTCAAGCCTGTGCTCCACAACAAGAGAAGCCACCGCAGTGAGAAGCCCGCCCACCACAATGAAGAGTAGCCCGTGCTCGCTGCAACCAGAGAAAGCCCGTGCGCAGCTACAAAGACCCAACGCAGCCAAAAATGAAATGAATAAATAAATAAATTTATTTTTTTTTTAAAAAAGTTAACCATAAAATTGTAAAGAACACTTAGCAACGACACTTACACTTGAGCTCAAGGTTATGAGACCAGAGAAGAAACAAGTGTTGAACCACCAAGGATTTGAGGGGCTCTAAGACTCACTAGGGCGACGCCCGAGTAAGGGAAGTCTAAAACATGTACTTTAATTGTCAAAAGCAGAGCATAAAACTCAGTGCCAAGCTGTCGGTACAGAGCATGAGTGCAGTAAGCCGGCAGTTGGCTCACAGACATCAACACCTCATGGGAACAGTGAGTGGGCATCAAGTTTCTAAACAGCAAAACAAAAGGCACCGCAGATGAGACAACATGTATTAGGATACTGAGGTAAGAATAAATACGTGTGATCAGATACAGTTTAACAGACATGCCTGACTAAAGCAAAAGAAAACGCTTGTTAAAATGAGGCCAGATTATGGAAGGTCTCTGAAGTCATAAAAGGAAGGAAGAGATAACATGGGAACAAGTCGAGACTCAATGAGGAAATTATTTACAGCGTTTAGGCAAGGTGATTGGTGTACCAAAAATTCATCAACTCTACCCACCAAATGACATCTGAAAATAAGTCTAGATATACATCAAGAGGTTAATGTACTTAAATTTTATAATATACATAAAATTATTTTATAATATAAATTACAAATAATTTACACCAAGACATTTCTTAAGCCCAAATGTTTAGTAAAGTACATAAAAGCACACTAAAATTTCTGCCAGAAAAATAACTATTTACTGCACAATTTCTTTGTCCATAAGCATTATTTCAATTACTTCTCACAATAATCCTGCAGTCTGTATTACTATAAAATGAAAACATCTGAATCTTAAAACGCTCAAATAATTTGCCCAAGTCAAACAGCCAATGATAAATGGCAGAATCAAAACTCAAGCCCAGGTCTGTCTAAAGCCAAAAATCTATGTTCTCATCGTGATGTAATACCACTTTCTCAAAAGCAGTGTTTCTGGTAAGATTGCACAACCTCTTTATAGAAAGGCTTTGTACCCTGAAAAGCCTTTGTCTGGTAAAGGGTGGGTCTGAGAGTGATGGAGCAAATACAAAGCAGGCGTGGCCACCGTGGAGCCACTTACTCTCCGAAAACCTCTAAGGAACTGTGGAAATCCACGGGACAGAGGACAACTATCTAAGGGAAATCTCTGTGTTCAACAAAGCTCCATACAATTATGTAAAACATACCTCAGTATAGGATTTCTTGGTTATGTGAACATTCTTAGCTCTATAGGACTGGCGTCTTCTTTTGTAATCTCTCACTTCTGCCAGGATTTCAAGGTAAGATTTTGGACTTTTTCGACTATTATCTAATAAAAGAACAAAATAAAATTATTACATCCTCAGAAGCTATAAATTCTTATGAATTAGTGGGAAGGAACACCATAATCATCCGATATTTCAACATGCTTTAATGTATTGTAATAATATAGCACTCAAAAATATTCTAAAAATTGTTATATAAATGGACTAAGTTTTATATCATTCCTTTTCTCTAACTATTCATTGAACGTAAGAGTGCTTAGGTACAGAGATTAAAGTAACAGCCCCGCTCAAGGACCATTCTTACAGAAGTAAGGTATGCTTAATGTAACAATCAGAGAGCAAAATTTCAAGTACTAAGTAAACACCTTAAAATATATGTGAATAACAGATGATACAAAACCATCCTATTCCAACTCAAAGTGGCCTGACAAGTCATCTTAATAACACTCAAAGGATGGAAGGACAATTAAGAAATAGAAAACTATGATATTCATCTCAAACCTTGATTGACTTTGGCAGCCAAGTCTACAAAGAGATCGCTGTCATTTTCAATAATTTGCGAATCTGAGCGCTTTTTCTTTGTCTCCTCAATTACAAAATCATAGAGGGCAAGACGATCGGCTTGGGTTAGATCACAAACAAACCGTTTGTGATTCAGAGGAACTTCAACAGGCAACGAAGAACACATCCCTAGAGTAAAAATAAAATCACAAGAATAAACAATACATGAAGCTCTGTGGATTTATGATCTACTATACTTATCTTTAAACATGAGCTGTAATAATGCAACATTAAATTAACACAAGCAATCTGTTTTCATAGTAATCCCTAAACATACAAAACATCAATCTGTGTGATAATGGTCAACACTGACTCTATCCTGAATGCTACATCCACAAAACGTTTGCTGTTGTGGACATCTGCTATTCTTTCCAACAATGTTAAGACAGATCCCATGAAGGCAGGCAGTAATAACCATGAGACAATTTGCTAAGAAAAAAAACTTTTAAAAGGCTGCCCATACTGTAAAAGTAGATATTAACTTTCTATCTATATGCTTTTCCCCATAAAAGCTGGGAAAAAATGTTTTTAATAGGTAATACACATTACAGTCCCTTTGAAGATAAATTATAGAAGTACAAAAAATGTATAAAAAACATCATTTTTTATGAGAGACATCAAGCTAGATGTTCCATAGTCAAAATATATCCCATTTGTGCAATGACTTAGAGCTAGGGACCAAGAAACAGGTAAGTAGCAGAAATCCCAAGAAAGACCAGAGAAAGACAGGCTGAGACTAACCATGATTTAATTTTTGGAAGAAGCAGCATATTGACTTCACCAAATTAACTGAAAAACGTTAACAATACCCCCCACCCCCAAAGTCACAGAACTTTCTAAAATCTGCTCATTAATGAAAAAAAGTAAATACAATACCTTGATATGATGTATTAAACATTGAAGAAAATTTGTTTTGAGATTCAAATTTTCTCAAAGAAACAAAAAAAATACTGTAACTGTAAATAAAGCAATTTAAAACGATTCTTTCTAGACTTCATTATTCACGAATGCAAACAAAGAACATGAGCTACTAAAGGAATCCTTTTAATGTTTGCTAGTTACCCTAAAGTAATAACTTAGGTTCACAGAACAATGTAAAATCAGTAGCCCTTCTCAAATACTTAATATTTGACAAAGTTTAATCTCACTGACTTCCTAGGTAAAGAGGCAAAACAAAAATTCAAATGAGAGCACCCTGTGAACTAAGCATTACAACACAAGAAAAGAGATGACTTTACATTTGCCTACAAATTAAGAGGAGAGCTACACTGAATCTGAGCCCGTGGTGTAACAGCTATAGATAACCATCTGTACTAACAGAAGACTCCTGAATTAGCGCGGAAGGAGGGTTCCCTCCTTTTCAATCGATCTTACTCTAATTCTGGTAGATGCTAGGGAAAGCCAGATGTTAAAACATTTAATTTTATAATATAAAAATGAGATGGCTTTGATAAACCTAATTTATCTGAGTATAGGTTACATATTCTGGGAGAAAGACACAAAAGATTAGAAAACACTCATGTATCATAAACAATCTCCATATAAACCTCTCTCTGTTCTTTTTAAACAAAGAAGTATAATTTCCTCCTTAAAATATCTTGGAGTTTTCTTTATTCACCTTAAATTCCTGTATGGTCAAGACTGATAGGTAAATTCTTTGAAATTCAACTAAAATTCCAAATCAAGACTATAATATTGTGACAGTGATTAAGATAAAGTTTAGAAATTTGAGTGATACTTTTAAAAGGATATCATTTGCAAAAAGGATACTGCATATCTTTAAATAAGGAGTACATTCAGGTTCCTAATTCCTCTTTATACTCACCCCAATTACTGAAAAAGAAAAAGTACAGGAAAAGTTAAACAACAAACTGCATTCAAGTCATTCAGAACATAGATATTTCTGACAAAAAATAATAATAAACACACTTAAATAAGCTTACATTTCCAAAAAATGTAAAAGTTCAAACGCAAGTTTCTATACAATTTAGAGGTATATCTGAATGAGCTGTAATCATACTAATTCTGTGACCCTCTATCTACTTTTTTTTATAGTAGTTTTAAAAAACTGTGGTAAAATATACACATGAAATTTACTATTTTAACCATTTTCAGGTGTACAGTTCAGCGGCATTTAGTACATTCGTACTGCTGTGCTACCATCACTTCTATCCGTCTCCAGGACTTTTTAATCATCCCAAACTGAAACGCTAATCTACTTTTTCAATAACTTGAACTCTCATTCTTCTGTGTTAGTCCTTTCTGCCAACACAGGGCATCTCAAACATGTGAGAGACAGTATTAAATATTAATAATTAATATTAATATTAAATAATGACATATTTAAGCATATTAAACATTAACTCGTGTTAAAGGTACAAATGCAGAATTTTGCAAAGAATTCATACAGAGTCAATTTCCTAACACTGGAGATGAAAAAATGAGGCCCTGAAAGTAAAACGATTTGCCAACATCTCACAAGTGGTAGGAACAGATCAGGTCTAGAACCATAACCTCCTGTGTCTTTGGGGTTCTTTGGCGTAGTACAGATGTTCCAATCATGGCCACCACCCACACAGATGCTATGACACTGAAGTACAGCAACTTGAATGTTTAATATTGAAGGAAAAAGATAAACCACCAACTATAAAATGATTGTTTATGACTGAAATTAGTATCTTGGTTATAAAATTAACCAAAGTAACTATATCTGAAAATAAACAAGTAGATCTAATGGCTGTTCAAGCTTTGACAAAGATTAACGAATTGAGAACTCTATACCGTGAGTTTAGACCTGATGTGACTGATGAAATGAAAACATAAAAAACTTACAATTTAGTACATAACAAACAAAATATTAATGAAATGGAAAATGTAAAACTATTCATGTTAGTCATTCTTCCTTCAAAGTAAACATCAATAAGAAAGTATTAAAGAGATTTTTGTCCTGGGGTAAAAAATTTTAGATGTGTAAGACATAAGTGCGCCACAAAAATTCATCTCTATTGAGAAATTGCAGAAGTCTACACAGATGAAAAAAATTTTAAAAAGAGGGTTACAGATCATATAACATATTATTCTTAACAATTAAGTCTTAATTTAAGATAATACAAAAATTAAAAATAAAATAGAAGTTCCTCTTAACTATCTATTAAAAGAACTATTCATTCAAAGTAATTATTTGCTTTTGTAAAGAATTAAACTCAATGTGCAACTCTGCAAAATCGAGAACTTGGCTCTCAATCCAGCTTTCCTATATTATAGCAAAGTGGTGTTAATTCACTTTTGTGTGCCTCTATTTCTTCATCTAATATGAAAGGGCAAATACTTGTTCAACCTATCACAAGTTTGTTGTCAAAGGAAAATGAAATGCATAAGAGAGCTTTGAAAAAAAAAAAAAAATCTCTTCTAAAATATAAAAGCACTGAGGACCTTTAGAACAAGCACCCCAGATCTTTATCATCTCTATCCGACAGGATTTGTTTCCTGATCTGTAAAAAGCAGAAGCTGGATTAGATGACCTCCAAGTTCTCTTTCAACTCTAAAATAAATTAGTAAATCTATCTAACTAGCTAAAGTCAAAAAAAGTCCTTTAACTAGTAACCCCTCCAAAAAAAAAACCCAAAACCAAAATATTTTACTTTTTTAATTGGTTCACTAACTGAACAGGGGTCAAAAAAGGCTTGACTGACTATAGCTCAGTAATCTCTTCAAATAAAATGAGAGTCAAATTGTCTCCCTCAAAGAATAAAACCTGCAATTTAGCACAAAAAGTACTAAATGGGATCTTCAAAGCAGGAAATACAAGAAATATGCTTCTGGCTGTTACAAGGAACCAATGTAATGCAGACTAAGAAGATTTCTTCCTTCTGTAGCCACAGGGCAACTGAGGGAGAAATGAAGCCCAGATACTGGCTTAGAACAATAGAATTAAGACCCTGAACATCAACACAGGAGAAAAGAAATCCTAACTATGGGCTGGTGAGTATCATTCAGCTAAAAACAAGAGTGAGGGTGAAAAAGGTGAGATGTCCAGAGAAAGCTACCTTCAGGAACCTTAAAGAAGTCAACTGAGAATTCTTTTCAGAGCCAGTCAGCTTTGGCTGGATGGTCTACCTAGAGTCAGAAATCTGTTAACTCCATTTACTTGTTTTCTTCTATCATTTTGAAGGATTAAGGTTTCTTTCAATTTCCTAGAAGCTCAAACTTAAAAATTCGAACCTAGTCTCTGCTGAAGTTAAGTCCCAGGCAGAAACTCTTAAGCCAGCCTTCCAAAGCTGGGCATGCAGGGATCCACAAACCCTCTGAAATTGTATATAAAACTGTTGTTTGTGCTTCACTGCGGACTAGCTGTGGAGACAGATTAGCCGGAGCCTTTCCTCTTACGTTGCATCTCGCCATTCCTACATTTAACACTGGGCTAATTCTCAGGAGAGGGGAAATGTCAGGGTGAGACAGCCTACTCCATGAGATTTATTTACTAAATAATAATTAATAAAAAATTATCTACGAGGCAATCTCACCTATTAGGTAATTCCAAAGCATGAATCCCTAGCTAAAACAGTGTCCTGGTGAGACTGGTGTATCTCAGTGGAATATATCTAACAAATGAAGCTGACACCAAACACTGAGTAATGTCAAATATAAAACTTAGCCTTTCTCATAACTGTTCTCGTAAGATTTCTCTTGAAAATTAGTAACATGTGCTATGGAAGAAAAACAGTTTTATTAATTAGTTCAAACTTTGCTGCCACTTACTTTGATTGTAATAATCACCATCGTTTCCAACTGCATCTCTAGCTTGCTTAATTATCTGGAATTGTGAGTCCTTATCTGTCAAAAAAAAAAATCCATAAATACAATATGAATCATCAGTGTACACAATGAAATTAACTGGGTTCCAACCCAAGCTCCTTGGGCATATTGAGAAACCTTCCAGAATCTTAACACCCACAGTGCTGCCAAGGTACTCTGAATGCAGAATTCTTTCAGATCTACCTAGAATCCAATAAGTAACCAGACTTCAAGCAATTCAGAAAACACTATAATCAAGCATGCAGCAGTAGCTGCTACAAATTTTATCAACCAATATAATATCTAACATTTCTTGAATCCCAGCTAAGTGTCAGGCAGTATTCTAATGATATTACATGTATCATTACATCATTTAATCCTCACAAGGGTGCTATTATCATCATCCGCAGTTTATAAAGAAATTTAGGCAACAAACAGGTTAATTACCTTACTGAAAGTCACACAACTATTAGTGACAAAATTAGTTGACTCGGCATTCTGATTCCAAAGTCCAAGATTTTAACCTCTATGTATGCTGTGAATGCTTGGAACACATTTCTATCCTCAGTTCTAACGTCAAATTATGTGTGTGGCCAGATTTTTGTTATAATCAAGAAGGAAGGCAGCTGTCCTACTGTACAAAGCTTTGGAGGATTTTCATTGCCTATTATAAGCCTGGTCTCTAAATTTCAGATTGAGCAAACTAGTGTCACTATAGGAAATATCCTTCTTGGGACGTCCCTGGCAGTCCAGTGGTTAAGACTTCGCCTTCCAATACAGGGGGTGCGGGCTCGATTCCTGGTTGGGGAGCTAAGCTCCCACATGCCTTGCAGCCAAAAAACCAAAAAAACATAAAACTGAAGCAATACTGTAACATATTCAATACTTTAAAAAACGTTCCACATCAAAAAAAAAAATCTTAAAAAAAAAAAGGAAATATCCTTCTTAATCAACCATAAGCATACTTATAAAGGCCACTCTTTTGATAATTCAAAAATGAAACATCAGGACTTCCCTGGTGGCGCAGTGTTTAAGAATCCGTCTGCCAATGCAGGGCACACGGGTTCAGTCCCTAGACTGGGAAGATCCCACATGACAAAGAGCAACTAAGCCCGTGCGCCACAACTACGGAGCGCTCTAGAGCCCACGAGCTGCAACTACAGAAGCCCACGCGCCTAGAGCCTGTGCTCCACAACTAGATAAGCCACTGTGACGAGAAGCCCGTGCACTGCAATAAAGAGTAGTCCCCGCTCGCCGCAACTAGAGAAAGCCCGCGTGCAGCAACGAAGAGCTAACGCAGCCAAAAATATTTTTTTTAAAAAAGAAATATCAATACCTATACAGGTACAGCTACACTAAGATATTTTAAAATTATATTAATACTTACTCAAGGTAACTGAAGGTATCTTCGCATTCTCATAGAAAAAGTCAGAATTATACATTTTATCCTAAACAACAGAAAAAACAAAATCTTAGTGTTTTTCAGTATCATGACTATTTTAAGATTTGAGATAAACCAATAATAGATTAATATCATTTAAACATTTCTTGCAATAATTTTCAAAATGAGGCAAGTACCATTGCACCCCTCAAATAACTATTATTTTGTCAGAAAACATCACACTGTACCTTCCAAGTACTGTGAATTTATTAAGGCATGAATTACACAACATACACATAATAGATATATGGTACCTCTTCTTCTTTGGTATAGCCCAGTTTCCTCAATCTACAAGATACCATGTGCTTTGCTAAAGACGACTTAGGCATGTGGTGATTGGAATCATAAGGGCATATGGCAACTTCATCCTATAAAGATCAAACAGAAGCAAAGAAAAAAGGTACATAATTTTTAAGGAAATAATTATACCATTAAATGTTTTTACATCCTCTTCTGTAGGCCTCTCCCAACGCCCCGTGTGAGTTTATGTACACAGAAAAGAAAAAAAAACCTCCCTCATTCTCTCTCCCCCTTACATCCTCTGCCCCCCTTCAACCCATCAAAGCCCAACTCTTGAAAGATGTGTTTACACTCACTGCCTGGACAACCTCACCTACCAACCAGCTAGTCTTCTTTCCTCCTAACGAACTCTGAAATCCTTCCACATACTCCATGCCCACTGCCATGTCCCCATGCAGGAGATCATCAGCTCCCTCCTGGGTTACAAGGGCCACTGCCTAACTGCTCTCTCTACTTCCGGTCTGGCTGTTCTCCATTCTCCACACTGCAGCTAGCTTGAATCCCAGGCCTGCCACTTACTGACTGTACGAACTTAGTCAAGGTACTGAACCTTACTTTGCCTCAGTTTCCTCATCTATAACAGGGGTGTAATAGCTCTCTCACAGAGCTATGAGTTTATACACATAAAGCAATATGGACAGGGCCTGGTAAATACTAAGCATACAGTAACTATAAGCAATTATTATTTCATTAAAAGGCAAGTATAATCATGATATGTCTTAGCTTAAAATATTTCCATGCGGGGCTTCCCTGGTGGCGCAGTGGTTAAGAATCCTCCTGCCAAGGCAGGGGACGCAGGTTCGAGCCCTAGTCCGGGAAGATCCCACATGCCGTGGAGCAACTAAGCCCGTGCGCCACAACTACTGAGCCTGTGCTCTAGTGTCCACGTGCAGCAACTACAGAAGCCCATGCGCCTAGAGGCCCTGATCTGCAACAAGAGAAGCCACCGCAATGAGAAGCCCGCGCCCAGCAACGAAGAGTAGCCCCTGCTCGCCACAACTAGAGAAAGCCCATGTGGAGCAACAGAGACCCGACGCAGCCAAAAATAAATAAATTAAATAAATAATTAAAGAAAAAAACCAAAAACTTCCATGCCTCCCCCACTGTTCTCATTAAGAAAAAAAAAAAAAAATCCAGATTCTTTAACACGGCTGACACAAGGCTCTTTAAGCTCTGGCCCCTCCTTCCCCATAGCCTATGCTCTTAGCTATCCTTAACTACCGGAGGTTTCCTGATCTGCTCACAGCCTCGTCTCTGGATTTCTACACATGATGTTGATGCTTCCTCTGTGCTTCACTAGCTAATTCAGCTCACTTTCATTTATCAGCTTAGAATTCACTCTACCCAGGAAGTCCTGGCCATCCCCTCACAGCCTACAATAACCGGCACGACAGCAATTCCAACCCAGCCCTCATAGACTTTATCACATTACGACGTAGTGGCTGATCTCTCTGTATCCCCCCTCGTCACCACCACCGGCCGCCGAGCTCCGTGAGGACGGGAGCCGTGACGCTGTTCACTAACTTCAGTGTGAAAACACTCCAGCAGCAAACTGAAGATTCGCTGCCTATCCGGACTGCAGCTGGTCTAGGAAGCATCAATGTCACTTACCAGGATGCTTAAGCCAGTCCCTCTCCTGAATATCAGACACCGGTTTTGCAAAGGTCAGATACACACCCACAGCCGATTTCAGAGAGGAGTTTTAGAGCGGCAGCAAACCAATTCGGCACAGGGGCTCTCAGAGCAGAATGCCTGGGGGTTCAAATCCTAACTGCCACCTATCAGCAATGTGTCCTGGGACAAAGTATCACCTCTTCTGGTTTGTTTCCTCATCTGTAAAAAGTGGCTAACGGTACCTACCTCATAGGGTAACTATGAATATTAAAGGAGGTAATTATAGTAAGTGGCATATACAAAGCTCTATTTAACTGTTAATAAAAGAAATCTAGGGCTTCCCTGGTGGCGCAGTGGTTGGGAGTCCGCTTGCCGATGCAGGGGACGCGGGTTCGTGCCCCGGTCCGGGAAGATCCCACGTGCCGCGGAGCGGCTGGGCCCGTGAGCCATGGCCGCTGGGCCTGCGCGTCCGGAGCCTGTGCTCCGCAACGGGAGAGGCCACAACAGTGAGAGGCCCGCGTAGCGCAAAAAAAAAATAAAATAAAATAAAATAAAATAAATCTAAATTTACTAAATCGCTGGGGTGTGGAAAGCCTTGGCAGGCCCCACTCAATGGAATTCGCAGCTTCAAATATACCTCTAAACAAATAATAAAAGTGTTGCTGCTGTTTTCTCCTCTGGCCGGGCAGCACGCGGGATCTTAGTTCCCGGGCCTGGGACTGAATTGAACCCGGGCCCCCTGCAGCGGAAGCCCGGAATCCTAACCACTAGACCTCCAGGGATTTCCCAAAAGTGTTTTTTTTTTAATGGTAAACCCAGAAAGGATAGTCGACCGCATGAATAATGATGCCACACTGGAGCACTTCCCTTCCTGCCATCCCATTAAAAAAAAAAAATCAGGAGTGTTCACCCCAATACTCTTGCCTACATCTATATCTTCCTAACGTCTAGGAGAGCTGCTAGTACCGACTCTAGGTTGACATCCTTTAATAACCCTGGAATCGGTGCACAGTCTGGAGGCAGAGAAAGGTGACCTGCACTCCCAGGCCCTCCCGACACCGAGTCTGGCGCAACTGCGGAATCCACGCGACAGGTGACTGGGCAAACCGCCGCCGCCTCCGCGAGCAGCACCTAGAGACACGCCCGCTCATCTCCCAGTCACGCCTCAGCCCGGCTATCCGCTCCGCTCTGCACCCGCCGCGATCCCTCGGCTCCTTAGGGCGAGGTTCCGCAGGGGTGCGCAGCCCGGGAGCGTCGGGCGCTGCAGGCCGGATTCCGCGCCTCCCACGGCCCTGCAGACTCGGGGCCGCGCCCGCCGCCCGGGGCTCCGCAGGCTGCGGGCCCCCGGGAGGACCCCGCGCCCCTCACCTCGGCCGCCTCCTCCTCCCCGGGCTCCAGCCGGTCCAGGCTCCAGCCCAGCGACGCCGTCACCTCCTCCAGCGTCCGGCAGCAGCTCTCCACGAACTCGCTCAGCTCCTCCCGCAGCCGCCGCCGCTCCTCCAACGGGGGAGGTTCGCCCTCCATGGCCGCCGCACGGTCGCTTACCCGCCTGCCGGCCCGGAAGGAGCGGCCCAACTGCCGGCGGCGCGCGCGGGCCTCTGGGAGCCGTGGGCGGGGCCACACCGCCACGTGACTGGATCCGCCAACTGGGAAGGGCCCCGGGAAGGGCGGAAGCTGTTCTGCTGAGGAGTCTCTTCCGTCCCTTCCCGCGGTCGCTGCCTGTGTAAGGCTCGTGGATGCCTTTGCACTTGGCCTTCCCTGAACGGCGTTCCCCGCCCCGCCCCAATTTTTTTTTAAAAAAGGCTTATAGCTACAGAGAAGTTTAAAGAGTAGGACAATCTGCATTCGCATAGCCGTCCTCCAGTTCATTAACTGCTTAACATTTGGCCTCTCCCACCGTCTCAATACACACAGCCCCCTCACACTGATTTTTGACGAATTATTTGAAAGTTGCGGATACGTCACCCCCACAGACGTCTGTATGCACCTCCTAAGAATAAGGACATAGCCCGACATAAGCACAATATAGGATCAAACCTAGAAAATTAATGATTTCATAATATCATCTAACATAATTCATATTCAGATTTCCCGAGCTGCCCCCGAAATTCCTTTCATAGCCGTTTTATTATGTTTTTCAACCCATAAGCTATAATCGGCTCTTTTAATGCAGAACAGTCTCCTCCACTCTCCTCTGTAACTTGTCATTGAATTTTGTCCTGACTCCCCGCCAGCTGTCTGGTAGAATGTTCCTCCTTCTGGACTTGTTAGATCTTCCCCTTACGACTAGATTCAGTGTGAGCATTTTTTGCAAGACGTGTGTACCTCTTTATCACACCTCGTAGAGGACACATATCTTAGATTCTCCTGCTGTCAGTAATGCTAAATGTGATCACTCGGTAAAGACGGTGACTGCATTGCTCCATTGTAACTGTACGTTTCCCTCTTGGTATTTGGTAAGTAATCTGAGGGATGCTACTTTGCGGCCATGTGAACGTCCTGTTCCCAGCAAGCTCACACAATCCTTCACTGAATCTCTGATGACATTACTGATTACGTACCCGATGATTCTGTAACTCTGTCATGCGCCCACGTTTATTAGCTGCCATTCTTACCACGCCTTCATTTTTTCTATTGTTTCACTATGGAATCACGGTTTGGTTTTTAAAAAACCGTTATTAAAGGTTTTTAAATTCGTTATTACATACTCCATTACCATCAAAATTCTTGTTTTTTTATAAGCAGAAAATGTGTTTGCAGACATTATAAAGTGAATACAAAATACTGATTTTTTGAGAAAACTGAATTGGATCAAATCAATAATAAAAATTTTTCCATGGTTCCATGGACTTCTTCTGAATAGTAAGATCATTGGTATCTGACATAGCCATAATGATGCTATCAACACAAAGTGAACAATGCAAGAGGCATTTACTAAAGACTATGAGTATTTGTTATATGGATTCAGCCCATTAATAATCAACGTCCATTTCCATCCTGTATCCTGGACTTTTGTTATTTAACATCATAATTCTTGTTGATGCTCAAATGGTCCCAAGTTTGACCAGTGGAAACCACTCTAACCACCTGTGTCTCTTTGACACATCCCTGTCAGTCCTCAAGTACTTCCCTGCTTTGATTAACCCAAGTTTACTCTGTACATTTGCTACCCAAGACCTGGAACCAGCCCTTTTGGTTTCCCCAAATGGTTTTAACTACCAGAATCTAATCCCTCTTATGTTTGTTTTTTTTTCAAGCCTGATGCCAAATCTTTGCTTTCCTTTGCACTTGCTTCCATCAGGCAGTATACAGTGCAGTATACTTTTGTGAACAACTATTCTCAAAGGCAAATAGCACAGTTCTCACACACACACACACATAAAGGTGATAACACAGAAACAGGCCAGTAGCTACAAGTGGATGTGTGGCGAGAAGCGGTCTATTCATACTCTGCCCACAGCATCCTTACTCTTTGTTTGCAATTACAGTTTGCCAAGCCTCCTGGAAAGTGTGAGTTGAGTCTATTTTTGGGAGTGAAGTGATGACTGTTGTTGAAAATTTACATACACAGTTCCCTTTTCTGTGGATGTACAGTATACGTGAACCAGATCAAAACTCAGCCCAGGTCAGGCATGCCCTCCCTCCAGGATCCAGCCCTCTCACTTCACAGCTTAATGACAACTCTGGCAGCAGCTGGGAGGGGGTGTACCATATCAAGCTGAAGAACTCCTTTCCACTGATTCCTGTTAATCTGTCCAATCACCGTTTTCCTAAAGAGGTCTCCTGACCCCCGTTCTAGGTTAGGCCTCTATTCTGGGCTGAATTCTGTCCCCTCCAAAATTCAAAGTCCAAACCCCCAATGTGACTGTATTTGGAGAGGTAATTAAGGTTAAATGAGGTCATAAGGGTGGGGCCCTCATGTGACAGAACTAGTGTCCTTCTAAGTTGAGGAAGAGATGCCAGAGCTCCTTCACTGCCTGTTAGTCCGGAAGAGAGCTCTCACCAGAAACCAACCCTGGTGGCATCTACATTGACCTTGGACTTCTGACCTCCAGAACTATAAGAAAATCAATGTTTGTTTAAGCCACCGGGTCTGTGGTATCTCGTCACAGCAGCCTGAGCTAATGCAGCCCCCCAGCTCTGGCGTAAGGATCCTCCTTCATTTCCTTCAACGTGGCATTTCCCACGCACTTTCCTTCCTTTTAAACTACAAGGGCTATGTTTGTACCAGGTACTTCTCCCATTAGATCCACAGCTTCTGGACCATGTGTGGCACACAGAACTCAATATTCAGTGAATGAGATTAATAACAAACCCTCCAGCTCGGGAGGGGGCCAAGAGGAAGAAAAAGAGAGGCATGGTAAGGAAGAAACGAGTGCTGTTTTCACCCTAAGTACCAAAAGCCCCCCCCAATAAGTTAAGGATTATCCAGAGTATGATCGGTTTTGTTCTACACAATTAGCATTTCATTTGTCTTCCTAGTTTCTATTGTACCATCAAATGTGTCTGATTGTATTACTATATGCTACTGATACATGAAAGGTGACCCACTCATTGTTTTACGTGTGTCTTCTGTACCCATCCAGACTGTACGTGCCTTGAAGTCAGGGTCTTATAAACTCTACTGAATCCTCATTGTACCCAGCCCAATACTAGACGTACCAGGCATTCGGTAAAGTATTATTAATTTGATAACAAGTGTCTGAATGTCCGAAGTTTTCTTTGATCCAAAGAATAGGCTTATATTTCGTTGTCCTTCAACAGAGAACCGAGAACTCTTCAGGAATCGGTTTCATGGATTCAAGGTCAATTCCCTCCTCTCTGGGGACAAAAATGCAACCATGCAGTTTAAGGCTACCCCAAATGGAATCTTAGCCACTTCATGTTTTTTAAAGGGTATTGACAGTGACTTCTCCCCAAGCCATTCACTGTCCAGAATAAGCCAGGAGTGGGTATGGACGTCTTGCCTGGCCTCCTTACACAGGCTTCTTTCAAGGACTCTACCTGGTACATAAATGTTGAAAAAACTACCTTCAGAAGACCAACTTCTACCAAGAATTCAGAACTAGAACAGTTTCTTAATGGTCTTTCTTAATAGATATTTAGTAAACAGTTTCAGACACATTTTACAATGAACAAAAAGCTTCTGCTAAATGCCCTTGTGTGTATGAACATATTATTAAATCAAAACGCAAAAACTTCCAACGTCTAAAACTTTATTGCCAGAATAGCAAACTTCATAAAGACACCTTTGAAAGTACATAGAAAATGACAAGCAAAATAAACAGAAAACTTTGACCAAAGAACAGCAAAGATCGCTACTATCATGAACATACAGTCAAAAGAATACCAAACCAAACAGGTACGCTTAAGAGTATATGGGTCATGCAATCCAAGGAGACTCACTCCAAAATGCTTGGGTTTGAGGGGGATTCTTTTTGTTGGGTGGGGGGGGGGGAGCGGGGGGAGAGGGTAATTTTCTCCTCATATAGAAAATGGAACTATTTAGATGAGACACAGACTGATAACTACAAGGTCAATTTAATTTTTATCTCCAAGGACAGAAATCTGGATTATAGGGCATAAGAAGTTCAAGACGCATCGCTCAAAAATCTAAAGACAGAAGAGAAGAAACAAACTCTAGATTCAATTTGTGTTTTCCTTACAACTGATGACCGCTTCCTATACACTACACCCGGTGTATGACATTAGTTCAGGTAAGCCAAGAAGATAAAAAGCCAGAACAGCCTTTACCATTTGATTCCCCCCATGGCTACGTTTTCTTAAGCCTAGAAAGTTCTATCACTATCCTAACAAGCACAAGGTTTTCTTTTTCTATGATTTAGTAAAGTGAAAATTCATATAAGTGAAAGCCAAGGTCTAGCAACCATCCGCAACCGACTCCTAGTGCCCAAGAGAGCTGCTGCTAACGGAGTAGGAGTAGCTGTAGGAAGAATTCCCCGTGGCATCGAAGCTTCCTCTCCGGGACCCACTGCGGGAACCGGATCGGGAGCCGGAGCGGGAGCCAGAGCGGGAGCCTGGAGCAGAAGACATGTTATAAGGGCTGGGCAGGCCCTTGGAGGAGACCGAGGAGGCCTCTAGAAGGTGCAGGCCGGTGATGTCTTCCACCATGGAGCGATTCATGGCATCCTTATAGGATATTTTCAACTTGGTTTTGGGGCAGGTCAGGATCTTGCCGTAGCTGCTGGGGTCTTGCAGCCTCTGCGCCGCCCGGCCGTCGATGTACCCCTTTCTGATGGCTTCTTCCATGCTTATCCTCCCTTGCACTTCGGGGTCAACCAGGCCCCCCGTGAGGTACTGGAACTCCAGGAAGCGCTGGCCGGCCTCATAGGGGAGCCACTTTTCTTTCACTGCCTCTGCCGCCGACATCTTCTTCTTCCCCTTCACTCCTTCAAAGCCGAGGAAGGCTTTCTGAGCAGGCTTCAGCCTGGTGGCCATATCCTGGTCAATGAGGCCCTGGGAGGCGGCATCCTGGAGGGACAGCTTCTGCCCAGTGGTTGGGTGGACGATGCCGCCCGTGCAGGCCTGAGCCTCCAGAAGCCTCTGCCCGGTGATGCTGTCGACGATGCCCCGCTCCATCCCCTCCGTAATGGAGATCTTCTCCAGGTTCTCCGTGTCGAAGATGGCTGCGATGGGGCTTGACTCCTCCGGCGGTTCCGACAGAGACCTGCTCCTGATGGTTAAATTCCTGACGCCGGATACGGTGGAAATCTTGCTTAAGGACTCGTGTCGCGAGCTGCTGAAGACATCATCGCCGACGCCGCTGCAGGTGACGCTGCTGTTGCCGACACCGTTCTTCAAGGAGATCATGTCAGCAAACTGCGTGAGGCTGAGGCTGCCGGCCTGGTACTGGTCAAAGAACTTCCTGTCGATGAGGCCCTTGTCAATCGCATCTTGAACGTCATACTGACTGCCCGTTTTCCTGTCGACCAGGACCACGCGGGTGGAGCCGTCCGATCCGGTGATGGTTATTTCTTCCCATTCGCACTCCTGCTCACACAGTTCTTTGAAGGTCTCGTAATCTATGAGGCCCTTCTTGTAGGCCTCCTCGACAGACATCTCCTTGTTGGTTTCCGGGTCAACTATGACCACCCTACGCTTCCTGAGGGTATTCTTTTGTGAGGTCTGCACCTGTTTCTTCTTCTCTTTCAGGGGCAGGAGACACAGCCCCGTTTCCTCATCCTTAATGCACCTTTCTTTCAGCTGCAGGTACGTAAGGTTTTCCTCAGTGTTCGGGTCAAAGAATCCTTTTGTGTCATCACTTGGATCCGAGAGAATCTCATTGAGCTCCTGATTGAAGTAGCCCCTCTTGTACGCTATGTGAACGGGCAGCCGGTGGCTTTCCTTCGGGTCGATGATGCCGCCGGTTGCAATCTGCGCTTCCAACAGGCGGATGCCGTGGCCCTTCTCGATGAGCTCCTTGTTCATGGCTTGGAACAAGGAGATGGTGTTCCCCGTTTCAGGGTCGTTGTAGCCGGTGACAGCTCGTTCCGCAGACAGGAGCTTCTCCTTGAACTCGATGCCCACCAGACCTCTTTTGTAGGCTTCCTCCACCGGTAACCTCAAGTTTCTAACAGGATCCACCATGAAGCCAGTGGCTGCTTGCGCTTCCAGGAGCTCCAGGGCAGTACCAGGTCGGACCAGGCCAATTTTCATGGCCTCGTAAATGCCAAGCTTCTGTTTTGTGTTCTCACTGTAGATGCCTGCGATGCAGCTTGAACCCTGAAGGAATTCCTTAATTCTCTCACCAACCTCATCGTAAGAAATCTGACCTGATTCCAGTTCATTGACAGTGGATGGTCTCAATATACCGGAATCAACCAGCTCGGAGACGGTCACGGGTTGTCTGATTCCCTGGAAGGACATACTTCTCTTCTGTACTGACAGCAGCAGCAGACCGGTGTGCGATTCGATCCTGCACCTTTCCCTCAGCTGCATGTAACTGACCTTCTTTTTAGTGACAGGATCCACGAAGTTCTGACTATCTCGGGGATCGTTCAGGGACCGATACAGATCTCTGTCGATCAGCCCACGAGCCAAGGCTACGTCTTTCGGCAAAAAGACGCTGTTCACAGGGTCCACCACACCCCCTGAAGCAATCTGGGCTTCCAGCAGACGCATTCCGACTTCCCGATCAATCAGATTTTTCTTGATGGCTTCGGACACGGACACCGTCTTGCCTGAAAATGGGTCATCAAACCCAGTGACGGCTTTCTCTGCTGTGTATATCTGCTGGCGGTCATCGAAGTCGATGAGGTCCCGAGCTACGGCGCTGTCAACAGTCAGCTTCTCGTTCCTGTGGGGGTCGATTATACCACCAGTGGCTGCCTGGGCCTCCAGAAGCATGACTGTGGATTCTGGGGTGATCAATTTCTTTCTCTTGGCCTCCACCAGAGAGTACTTCTCCTTAGGGGAAGCGGAAACTCCAGCGATAGCTCCTGCTCCCCGAAGGAAAGGCTGGATCTCAGAAGAAACTTCTTCCACTGACTTTTTCCCCTTCAGCAGTTTGTCCAGGGTCGTCTTGTCAATCAGCTGGCACTCGTACAGCTGCATCGCCGTCACCTTCCTCCTCAGTCCGTCAAACACCAGCTTCGAGGAGTCAACGAGCCACTCGTACTCAGTCTGGGTCTCGCGGTGGTACCCACACGGGCGCTGCTTGAGTTTGTCGATTTCCCTCTGAAGCCGGGAGCGCTCTGTCTCCAGCTGGGACTGCGTCTCCCTGCTGGAATCCTCCAGCTTCCGCTGGCACCTCTCCTCGATCCTCTTGATCTCCGCCTGGAGTCTTTCAATCTCACTTCTAAGGCTGTTCTTCTCTCTCTCGCTCTTTTCTCTTTCGGACTCTATCTTCCTAACAGCCTCCTCTTTGCGGGAACACTGTGTTTTCCACTGGTTCAGGTCATTCTGGATCTGCTGTTTCTCACACTCCAGGCGCTGTTTCACCCTGCTTTCTGCCTCGAGGGTCACTTTGGCGCGATTCAGCTCATCCTCCAGCCTCTGCAGCCTGGCCTTGTCTTGCTCCAGAACTTTGATTTTCACCAGGAGGCTCTCTCTCTCCTGCACCACCTGAGAGCACTGATTCTTGGATTCCTGAATCCTATTAGATGCCTAGAATGCAAAAAAGAGAAAGAAATGGGAAAAAATAATGATGTGATCATATCACAGGGCCATTATCATTTAACTTCTTTTCCTATATATTTTTTTAAAAAAGTATATTTACTTATCGGCCCTTTTCTTTTCCTTGAGTATACTGTTATTTTGTTACCTTACAAGTTCCTGAAAAAAATTCTGTAGATACATGTTGCCACTTTGATAAATGGCTTCTATTCTATACTTTCTATATTTTTCCACTGAAGGAAATAGGAGCAGTGGTAGACCTGGCTTACTCTTAATAGTAATTATGGTTTGAACAGATATGGGGAGGTTCATTCCAGGTTATCCCACCTGCTGTACCTACAGTTCACCTGTTACAGCCATACTCACATGTTTAACAAAGCAATACAAATCCACGGACATACACACACCCCTCACCCAGCCCCACACAAATATTGTCTACAGAAGTCAAACGTATTAGAAGTTAAAGAGGTTAAGTGTTTCAATTAGGGGTTGAAAGAAGAAAAGTCAAACAAAAAGAAACATATCAGGGCCACGATGAAAAGAGCAGAGCATAACGCATGCAGAAAAATCACATGAGCCAGCAAGAGAGTGATTTTAAAACTGCACAGAAAACCCATTTAATGTGGCTTTTATTTAGGAAAACTTTAATTACAAACGTTATGTCACAGCTCACGAAGAGCCACCTTCTAGAAAACAGAGGGGAGCACTGAGAGGAAGTGATCTCAGCTGTTACACCCCAGCCAAAGTTCGAAAAGCAGAGCCAAGTACGGGTTACACAGGGATGGCCACTCGATGTGGAAGTAGAAGAGAAGGGCAAACAGCACTGAAATTACCCCGAAGCCGCGTCTGGATCAGGACACACAGCAGCACAGCGTCAGAAAGAAAAGCGAGACGTGTGCAAGCACCCAGCCCAGCAGCCAAGAGCACAGCCACCCAGCTGGGCAGACCGTGGAGGGTATTAGCTGAGAGGAAGTGAAGCAGCGGGCAAGTATTTGCGAATACCTCTAATGCCTGCTTTTGGAATTTCTCAATTTCCTGTCTCAAATTTCCCCTCTCTCTTTGTAAATCATTAATCAGGCCCTGCAGCTCCAGGGTCCGGGCGTTGCTGATCTGCAGTTGGCTCCGTAACCCCGAGATGGTGGCGTTTTTGTCCTGCTCGGCCTCGCTGCGGCTCTGCCGGAGGTCATCGCACTCCAGCCGGAGGCTCCGCAGTTCCCCCTCGAGCAGCAGGTGCTCCTTGGTGAGGTTCTCGGTCAGCGACTGCAGCCTCTCGATTTCGATCTTGCTCTCGTTCAGGCTCCTGCTCTTGTCCTCGATGGCCTTCTGCAAGTGCTCGCTCCGCGCCTGCGCCTCCCGGGCGCTCTCCTGCTCCTGCGACAGCCGCCGCCGCAGGGCCTCGACGTCGGAGGCCAGCCTGCGCAGCTCGTCCTGGGCCCTCTGCTTCTCCCGCAGGTGGCCGTCCAGCGCGTCCTCGCTCCGCTTTCTGGCGGCGGACGCCTGCTCCAGCTGCTGGGTCAGGCTGGTGACCTTCACCGCCTGCTCCTTCAGGGCCCTCCGCAGGGTCTCCAGCTCCTCGTCCAGCTTCTTCCTCCTGAAGGAGTCCTCGGAGGCCGCCCTCTTGAGCCGCGCCAGCTCCTCCTGCAGTCTCTGCTTCTGCGGCTGGAGCTCCTTCAGAGAGCTCTGGAGGCGGGCCACGTCCTGCTCCCTGAGGGTCCTCTCCTGGGCCACCCGTTCGTAGTCCAGCCTCAGGCGCGTCAGCTCCTGCTCCTGCGCCTTCAGTTTGCTGACCGTCTCCGTGGCGCTGCTGTAGGCCTTCTGCAGCTCGCACTGCGCCCTCTGCAATTTGGCGTTTTCATCCTCCAGACACTTCCGCCGCTTTGCTTCCGTCTCTGTCAGCTGCTTCAGCCTCTCTATCTCCGTGTTTCTGTCCTGGATCGTCCTGGCGGCGTCATCCAGAGACTGCCTGTACCGTGTGCTCTCCTCCACCCGCACCTGCGTGACCTGCTTCAGCTCCACCTCCAGCTGCTGCTTCCGCTGCGACATCTCCGAGCCCGCGGCCTTTTGCTGCTGGACATCCTCTTCGAGCCTCCTGAGGTTCTCCGTGGTCTGGGCTAGGGCGTTCTTCAGCTTTGTTACTTCTTCCGAGAGGCTCCGGTTTTCCCTGGTGAGCTCATCTATCCGGGCTCGGGAGCCGCCGGCGTCCTCCTCCTTCTGCAGGGTGAGCTGCTGGATGGTCGTCTTGGTGACGTTGATCTCCGTCTCGAACTGGTTCTTCAAGCTAATGAGCTCCTCGTCGTAACTGTTCCTCACCTTGGCCAGTTCATTCTCACATTCCCGGCGGCGCTTGGCCTCCGCCTGAAACTCAGCTTTGAGTCTTTCGATCTCCTGGTTTTTGCCCTGGATGGTCTTGGCGGCCTCTTCCAGGGACTGCTTGTGCCTGGCGTGGTCCTCGGAGCGCTGCTGGATGACCTGCTTCAGCTCCATTTCCAGATGCTGCTTCTCCTGCAGCATCTCGGAGCCACAGGCCTTCTGCTGCAGGGCAGCCTCTTCGGCCCGCCTCCGCTCCTCCGTGGTCTGCAGGATGCTCTCGGTGAGCCGGACAATCTCATCCTTCAGATCTCGATTCTCCTTGGACACTCTATCGAGCTGGTTTCGGAGGTTTCTGGAATCCTCCTCTTTTTGCACCGATATCTCCTTGACGGCAGTCTTTGTGATGTTAATCTCTGTTTCGTACTTGTTCCTTAAATTACTCATCTCCTCACCATACTGGTTTCTTACCTTTGCCAGCTCATTTTCGTATTCTCTCTTCCGGGCGCTCTCCTCCTGCAGAAGAGCCCTCAACCTCTCTATCTCGAACTCCTTCTCCTTGACGGCCTTCTCAGACTCTATCCTCTGCCAGCCGAGGCTCTCCTTCTCGCTCTGCCTCGCTCTCTGCAGCTGGTCGTAGTCGGTCTTCTGCTGATCAAACCTGTCTTCCGCGGTTTTCCTGCTTCGCTTTTCATGCTCCACCTCGTAAGTCAGCCGGGTGATCTTCTCATTGAGCTCTTTGATTTGGCTGTAGCACTTGTCTAGATTTTGCTTGGCTGACTTGCCATCCAGCTCAGCCTGTCTCTTCAGCTCCTCCAGGCTCATGAGCTTTGCTTTGAACTGGGAACACTCCGCCTGGTATTTCTGGAGGTTCTGATCCAGGAATTTGTTCTTACTGCAGTTTTCAGAGTTGGCGTCTCGGGCCAGCCTGAGCTCCTCTTCCAAAACTTCGATCTTGGTATTTTTCAGCTGTGGAAGGGAAATCAGAAAAGCGTGTTGAAAGAAAGACGCCTCACGTCAGGAGAAAGAAGTGGTACTTCCTCCCCGCCAGGCCAACGTGCTCTCTCATTTCCTGTTACGCACCTGCACACGCACACACGGGCACACGTGTAGACACTGATAGAAGGCAAAAGCTACTAGACAAAAAAATTCAAGAAATCTGTCTTCTTGTCATAATTCTTCTATCAACTGCTTGTGTGATCTTAGTAAGGGATCTACCCTCTCTGAGCTTCAGCTTCCTCATCTGGGAATGAGGGGATTTCTTCCAAGACCAAAAGCTTCTGATTTCCTAAATTATGTTTCCTTTATTTCCAGGTGTCAAGTAAGTTTCCATATAAACTCAATTCGAATATTACAAATGAGGAGTAAATCAAACCATCACTCAACATGGAGAATTCAAGTCCAGCTAGTCCTGGATGTTCTTCTTAATGTAACACCAAGAAAGAAAGAAAGCAAATTCCTTGATCAAACATTAAATGAAATTCCTGGGGATTATGGCAAGGTAAAATAGATATAATTTGGAAAATATTACCTGAGTGCACTCCAAGCAGTGTACTGGAGAATAGGACTGACACCTGATTTATGAATAAACTATATTATACTAACTGTTTAGAGGAAACACAGTTTTACCAATGAGTATGGCCAAACTCATGTTATAACGAGGCAGTAAGAATTAAGTTCCATTCTATTTTCTTTTTTGATCCTCCAAGGAAAATAAATTACCTTCAGATCTTCCAAACTCTTCAGCATGTCACTTAAGAATCTGTAATAGTCTCCAGACCTTGTAAGAAGTTCTATGTACCGAGCATGAATATCTGCAGCCTTGGAGAAAAGAAGTGCAAGGAAAAATCAAAGGTATTGCATTCAAAAGAAGTCCTATGCAAGCTGACCAATCCTGTTTTCTAAAACAATCCAACAGTGAAATTATTTGGCTGAATAAAGAGTGAATTCCCTTCTTTCACCTGTGCTAATTCCAAAACCCAACAGAAGAATAAAGTACAATAAAACAAAGGGCCAAAGACCTTACATTTCATCCTCCTCACTCCAGGGTGTTCCCCCTAAACCATCTGATGGGTGATGTTCTCTGACACCTTTGAGAAGAAGTTGTCTTTTAGAAATCGACTGGATGTTTTCCACTCTTGAAATGTCCCCCTCACTAAACCCAGAATTTAAGCCCAGTTTCTGCAAAGATTCAAACGTATGAGCAATAGACCCAGGCTTCTCACTGATCATTCCCTCAAATGCATTATGCTGATGACAACACTAGAGAGAGGATAACCTATTAAACCTTTTTAAATGGATACCCTACAGCAAGAGATGAATTCAGGGAGGGTAGGGAAGACAGGAAGGGGACAGGGAAAAGAGAAGATGCAGGGGTGGGGTGGCGAGCTCTAAGAGATGGGTAATGACATATCTACCTCTTGCAGAATCATCGCAGAAGGAGACTGAACGATGGTTCTCTTGACAGGTATGTTCAGTAGAGTTTCCAGTCCTGAGGTGTACGATGCCAGCTGTAGTTCATAATCCTGCAGAATGATAACGTTTCAGAAAAACATACTTAAATGGACTTAAAAGGAGTCACGGATGGCTACAGTTCCCCAGCTTTAAATCACCAAGCTGTACTTCCGATGTCCAACCCCAAAGGCCACCACGTGCTGCTAGTGTCCGAGCATCACGTGACATTATTAAACCACACAGCACCGCTTTATATGCAAAATGGAGATCTCTGCACACACCACCAGTCTAAAGGATGAAGACTGGCCCGTTCCCGTAGATGCTGCCAATGTATAATCAATTCAAGCTAATGGATAACAGCATTTACAGTTTGTTCATGAGAGATTATATAAAAACCATAATCGTTGTCCTCAAGAAGTCTGTAATCTTTAAAGTGAATCCGAAAATAATGTAGTTAATAATATTCTTTTATTAAAAAAGTATGGAACACTTCATGAATTTGCATGTCATCCTTGCGCGAGGGCGGGCTAATAATCTCTGTATCGTTCGTTTTAATATATGTGCTGCCGAAGCAAAGACGGTTGATAATATATATTTTTTAAAAATAATATTCTTGAGGAAACACCAACATTCTTTGCGAAACCAACATACCTTAATTGAATTTGCACAAAGTTCGGCAATTTTTTGTATTTCTTCTGATTTGTCTCGTTTGCCACTTATATCACTGTGCAAGTTCTATACAGAAAAGGAAATATTTACAAATGTTACAATGTGTACATATTTTAAAATAAATGTTTTTTTCACTCTTTAACCACTGTTACTTGTTTTTTTTCCCTCAGTTTATGACTATGTGTTCAGACCCCATAGTCTCACAGTTAAACCTTAGGAGATGAGCATGTTTTCTATTCAGAAAAAAGAAAGATCTTCAACTTCTTATGAGCTAAGAGGTTACTATCTGGCCGGCACTCTTTTCTGGTCCTATCACCTCAATTTACAGAGACACTTTACTATCACGGTCGTTACATTATTTCCATGCTCACAAGGGCATTTCTTTGTAAATATCTCAACTGCTTCTCCTCTGGACACGATTTAAGCATTCACAAAACGGACTAGTAATAGTAATTATTTATCATTTCATGAAAAGATACATGCAGCCCCACGTTCACAGTAGCACTATTTACAATAGCCAAGAAATGGAAACAACCTAAATGTCCATTGACAGATGAATGGAGAAAGAAGATGTGGTATATAGACACAGCTGGAATACTACTCAGTCATAAAAAAGAATGAAATAACGCCATTCGCAGCAACATGGATGGACCTAGAGAATATCATACTAAGGGCAGTAAGTCAGAAAGACAAAGACAAATACCATATAATATCACTTAGGAGCTTCCCTGGTGGCGCAGTGGTTGAGAGTCTGCCTGCTAGTGCAGGGGACACAGGTTGGAGCCCTGGTCTGGTGGGATCCCATGGGCCACGGAGCAGTTGGCCCCGTGAGCCACAGCTACTGAGCCTGCGCATCCGGAGCCTGTGCTCCGCAACGGGAGAGGCCGCGACAGTGAAAGGCCCGCGTACCGCAAAAAAAAAAAAAAAAAAAAAAAAAAAAAGTATCATTTTAAACCTAAGTACTGCTATGAAAACCAGAGGGAAACACAGCTTACACCCAGTGACATCTGTGCAATGACAAATTGCCTTATACCTTCTGCTCGTTCAAAAATCTCATGACCATGTTGGAATCTCCAAACTTCATGGATTCTAAGTTATCCTGGCAGCGTTTGGCATCACAGAGCCATTTGCAGAAAGTCTGGTAGTTATCACGGTAATTCCTCAGTTGCTTGATTTGTTTCTCCAGGTCCCATAATCTGGGGCAAACAGAGATCATAAAATTATTAAATATTGCTATTGCTCTGCAAAAGTATTTAACACAGAGTTACCCGATGACCCGGCAATTCCACCTGGCCCATACTCAAGAGAACTGAAAACATACATCCACACAAAAAATTATACATGAATGTTTGTAGCAACACTTTTCACGACAGCCCCAAACTGGGAACAACCCAAATATCCGTCAGTTGATGAAAGAATAAACAAAATGTGGTATAGCCATACAATGGAATATTATACAGTCATAAAAAGAAATGAAGTACTGACACGTGCTACACCATGGATAAACGTGGAAAACATTATGTTAAGTGAAAAAAAACAGTCACAAAGGACCACGTATTGTACCTTTCTATTTATAGGAAATGTCCAGAATAATTGGCAAATCTACAGAGACAGCAAGTAGAACGGTGGCTGTTTGGGGCTGGAGGGTTGGGAGGAAATGGGGAGGGACTGCCAATGGATATGGGGTTTCTTTTTTAGGGTGATGAAAGTGTTCTAAACTTAGATTGTGGTGATGGTTACACATTCTGAATATACTAAGAACCAGTGACTTGGACACTTTTGGTGGGTGAGTTACACGGCATGTGAATTATATATCAATAGAGATTTTTTTTTTTTTTTTTTTTTTTTTTTTTTTTTTGTGGTCCGCGGGCCTCTCACTGTTGTGGCCTCTCCCGCTGCGGGGCACAGGCTCCGGACGCGCAGGCTCAGCGGCCATGGCTCACGGGCCCAGCCGCTCCGCGGCGTGTGGGATCCTCCCACACCGGGGCACGAACCCGTATCCCCTGCATCGGCAGGCGGACTCTCAACCACTGCGCCACCAGGGAAGCCCAATAGAGATGTTTTTAAGAAGTACTGCTAGTCAAATAACCTATAAGCAACATTCAGGAGATGTTTTTAAACCCTCCTTTGCAGTAAGGCATTTCTTTCGTGTAAGATTTAATTTTCACAAACTTTTGGAAAATGCTCCCTCAAAGGAGCTACTCCTTCCACCGGTCATAACAGGAGTTTACAGGGCATGAAAGAGCTTGATCGATGGCTTCCATTATTTCCCTAAGAACCTGCAGGGCCTCTGAGACGGGCTGGTTCAAGCTCGGCTACCGGATATACTCTCTTCCTGTTGTCAACAAAGCTGCCCACAGCCAGTGTGTGAAGAGAGGTCCCAGGATGCTGAACTTACACACAAAACAAAACCACTGTTTTTCAGAGTGAGGACTTCAAGTGACATTATCTTGGGGACAACCATATGGGAAGAAAGTGTGGAAGGAGGTCGGCACACCTGTAGTCTATCTGTTTATCGACTCTCTGCCAGCGATCTGTCAGCTGTGTGACTTTTTCGCTGAACTTGCTCAGGTCCAGGTCATACAGTGGATACTGCTGTGAAGTCTGGGAGTAGATCTGCTGGGCTTTCTGCAGTTCCGTCTTCATGGTGGCCAACAAGGACTTCTTCAAGTTCAAGTCGTTTTTAATTTTCTGTCACAGGAGGAAAAAAAAAAAAAAAGTACAAATTAACCTCATTCCCACTTGATGCTACACCGCAAGGAAAATATATCCACTGATTGCATTTGCCTATATTTGTGCCAGGGACCTAGTTCCTTGTGCCAATTTGGTTAAAAAAAAAAAAAAAGGATTCAGTGTGTAAATTAGTTTGAGAAATGCTACATATCACACTCCATTCCGTTCCTGAAAAATTATAAAATCCATTAACCTATTAAAGGTTCTGAAAAGTACAACAGAACCAGCTTAACTGTGTTTAACTTGCGTCCCCCAGACTAATCTCACCACAAACGACTTTCTCACGTAGGTCCTGCCAACACGCTCCGGACAACGGTGCTCTAGAGATAACGGCTGATGTCAACCACGTGTGGCCAACGAAATCCAGTAACCCTCCAAACTCATGAAGACTTAGCGAAGCTCTACCGCCGGGGGCAGAGCGGTCCCGTATTCTTTCCCATAAACCGGATAAACCGGGCCGCTTGCTGTTCAACCCTTCTCCTAACCTTCAGCCCACAGCGGTAAGCTTCCACTTTATCCAGATCCAGGCAAACAGTCTCCTCTTCGGTAAGCCTGGCTTCGTAAACCTTCAGCGTGTCTTCTGTCTGGAGGATGGTCTGCAGGAGTGTTCTCACCACGCACAAGCTGTCAAGAGCCAGAGAGGCAAAGAAAATTGCCGGCGACGTAATCAGCCTTGGAAACTCTCTTGGGCTCTTACCACTCTTCGTACAAGGGAACACTATTAAGGCAGGTAAAAATTTACTCCGCTTCTTTTATAAGTTGCGGAGCAATACATTTTTCCCCTCTTTCATGACTCAGAACACCATCTTGCATCAGTGGAAGAATTCTAAGTTCCGGCCTTTAGAGGATGCCTTGGCTGCAAGAGACAGTGGAGCTCAGAACCACGGGATCGGCACCCTAGGCTGGAGGACCCTCTCTCAAAAGCACAGAAGACTGTGAGTGAGGCTCCAAGGAAAAGAGAAACCATAAGGCAACAGCTCCAGCAACCAGCACATAAAGCGAATGAAGTCTCACGAAACGAAGCTTGAGAAAAGCCAAATATCTGAGGTCAGTGTCAGTCGCGTTTACCTATTTAAGTAGCCGTCTGTAACGCCATTGATATTTTCCAGTTTCTGAAACAATCCAAATACCTCATTCTGCAGATAGCAATATTTTTCCGAACCTCTGAAGTTAGCTAGCATGTCCTTCAGCTGGTTGAGAACTTGAGCGATGGCTTGAGAATCATTCTGTAAGCCCTGTCCAAAAAGAAGGGGAGAGAGCTTTTGATTCAGCTGTACGCTTCTCACCGTCATTCATGTCCTCAAAAGGCCCACAAAAGGTGAACGACTCAAGTGAGGGTTGACCTTTCATGTCCTTCATGAGGGAGAGGCCTTACCAGCACTGGGTAAATGTGACCCTCTTCCTCAGAATATATACCTCGGAGATTCCAGCGCAGAGCCCAGGCCTGGCTGAGCGGAAGAGATCACTGAGCTTGACACTGAAACACCTGGGCTGCAGTCCCAGCTCGGCCGATGGCTTGCAGCTCTTACCCTACCCCTTACTGTCTACAGCTAAGATCATTCTACCTGTCTAGCCCACATCATAGGTTGTTCCAGGCAGAAGCCAAATTAACGTTTGTGAAGACTTTCGAAATCTACAAAGCACTACACTGCAGAGAAGGACAAACGCTGCAGCCGGAATGAGCGGCCCACAGACTAACAGCAAAGGTGGTTTAATCCCCAGCCTGGTGTCTTTCCACAGATTCGGCAGCATGGGAAGGAAAAGAGAAAATTGCGCCAGAAGCCTCTTCTCTTGAAAATGAAGGTTTCTTGCCTATAAATGTTTAAACCAGGAGGTCTTTTTCTACTACTTCACAGTTAAATATAAATACACCTAGAATCAAGCAAAACATTAACGGAGACCTACCTTCAGCTCGTTTATTTTCGCTGTGATGTGGTGCAAAGACCCCTGATGTGCCAGAAGGATGTTTTTAAGGGTCATTCCGCTCTCACAGAGCTCCATCTGCCTCCGAACCTTCTGGAGCTCCATCAGCAACCACGTTTCCTGCTTGTCGTTTTCTCTGTTGGTTTCAATTACTTTATTATGGCAGGAACCATGATGAGTGATTTCAGTTGTGGTTACTGTAAAAATGTTAGGACCACAAAAATCAGAGACTTCTTGGCTAGAAGGGCACAAGGCCTCAAAACAACATCCATGCTGCATGAAAGTGTCGCTACTTCCTTTGATTTGGTTCTGAAAACCTAGCATCTCTATGACGTTTGATATACGATCTTTCAAAGAAGTGATTCTGCAACTAGTTTTTGGCGAACTATGTACTTTCTTTTGAAAACGGCATGTATGGTGGCTGCAAAGAAGGACTGGCTCTGAACCAACCTGTCTGCTGCTGGGGATAGCTGGGGAGCTGTACGACCAGGGTCTGGTAGTGTTTCTGGGCGTCCGTGAACTGGGTCTGTATGTTCCTCTTGTCATCATCTCCAAACATCTCTGAGCCTTGGCTGTCTCTGATGAACTCTTGGTAACGTAACTCGAGGTCCGATATTGTCTTCATGTAATCTTCTGGCCGCATCGTTTTCAGCTGGAAATAAACCAGGCGGGGAGTGTTTCTTGGCCCCAGAGCGTGGCCAAGAAAGCTTCCTGGGAAATGCACCACTCTGGTGGCACTTGAGGCAACGCCCCTCGAAGACCCATTAAGACAGAAAAGGTCTTGGATGATTCAGAGCTTGCGCCTAAGAACCATAGCAGCGGGTTGTCAATTTTCTTCTTCAAAGCAAATAGGACTCAGAAGCCCCAAATGTCAAGCAGATCACAGCAAAGCTGCTCTGACTGAAAAGAGTTAAAGGGGTAAAGGGAAGCCCCAAACTTACCCATTCCCTGCCCCTCACCTCCCTGCTGTCCCTGTCATCCCAAAGGACTCCCTCACCTGGATTCTTGGGCCACGACCTGAAAACCACTGATCTAGGGTAACTAATGCTTCCAAGAATTCAACCCCACCTTTTACGACTGTGCTATCCAGTCAATAACTATGCCCTCACTTTCCATTACATCTAAGGGGAGTGGGACCCTGGGTATCACAGGACCTCGTGCCTTTCCCACAGGGACTTCTGGCTTTTGCCCGGTAACTTTAATTAGTACTTCTGCTTGTCTCTTAACCAGCTGGGTGCGAATCCCTCCCATCCTGTGTTGGACAGACTAGAACCTCTAAGGAAGGCTCAGCCGACTCTCTTGTTGACACACAAAAGCATCACCTGCACGGCTAGGTTCGCCTGGTAGAAACTGCACTTCAGGTAGCGGCTAGGGAGCCCCTCCAGGCAGCGGGTGGTCCTGAGGACGTACCTTGGCGATGGTCATGGCCTTGATCTTCTCGATGTCGATCATGCAGTAGTGCCAGGACACCAGGCTCTTCATGTTGATGTAGAGCTGGTTCCACAGGGCCAGGATGGCTTCATAGTACTGCTCGATCCTATAGGAGGTGCAGAGGAGAAGAGTGCTAGCCCGGCTCTCAAGTCCATCCCAGACGGGAAACCTGGCCACGCTCCCCCAGTGGCACAGAAAACTCAAAAGAGAGCTAACAGAGCAATGCGTGAATGGAGCATTTGCAAAACATTCAACATTTCAATGGATTTAGACTAATACCCAAAAGCACATTCTCAGTGATCGACATGGGTTTCGGTACATTGGAATCATTTTGGGCAAAACAGGCAGTACAGTTTGTGATTGTTGGGTTGTTTGTCAACAACATTTTTTTTTTTCCCCCCCGGTACGCGGGCCTCTCACCGCTGTGGCCTCTCCCGCTGCGGTGCACAGGCTCCGGACGCGCAGGCTCAGCGGCCACGGCTCACGGGCCCAGCCGCTCCGCGGCACGTGGGATCCTCCCGGACCGGGGCACGAACCCGCGTCCCCTGCATCGGCAGGCGGACTCTCAACCGCTGCGCCACCAGGGAAGCCCTGTCAACAACTTTTTAATTGATGGAGGTCTGGCGCCGTGCAGGCAACAGTGAGAAATGGGTCTCGGGTCACAGAACGCCTGCTGGAGCTTGGAAACGGGCTCACTGGGCTACTCTCACCCCACCCTGAGCAGGCTGAAGACCTCCAGCGTCCAAGGTTTAGAAGAACGTGCCCTGGACAAGCTGTCAGGTGAACGCGCCACCTACTGACGGCCAAACGTCGATGCTAAGTGCATCTTCTATTTGTGGCTACAGGCCAAACTACTGATTGTCTGAAAGGCAGAAGAATTTCAAAACAACGTCTTTAAAGTACACGGCCAGAATGAGCTCGTCGACTGTCAGACATTCTTTTTCATTCTGCCATGACAACCACAGTGTCTGCAACCTCAAACCTCAAGACAATGCAAAGGCACCTTCACCGGGTCCCCCTCTGGCGGGAGGTGACAGCAGTAAGGAGTGGTGTGTCTAAGCGTCTTGTATCAGCGTCTGCCCTATTTCTCCCCACCCGCGTTCATGTCACGGCCAGAAGGAAGTTCAAGACGTACTTGCTTGAGAGGTCCACGGCCAGAGGGTTGGGCGGAGGAACAATGAGGCCCACGGAGGGCACGATCATGTCCATGCCCCCCGGGCCAGTCACGAGCCACTTGCTCCGCTCGTTATTGTCCTTCAGGATACACTCGTCCCCTTTGTGGACGATCTTCTGCAAGGCAAGGAGCACCGCGTTTTGGCTCTATCCACGAGCCCACATTTCTATCTTTTTGCTCAAGAACAGAAGCAGCAGCACTGTTTCAGCTTTGCACTTAGTAGTTTTTTGCCTCAACTGAAGCTGATCTTGACACAACCCCACACGACTGATGCTTTAAATAAGACGGGTGAGCCTACAAGGTGTGTCTGAAGGGCATTAGGTAGAGTGACCTTCCAGGAGACAGCCAGGGGCGGATCCCTCCCCCTGGTGAAGTGAGCGATGCTTTTGTAAAGCAAAAACTCACCCCCTGGCTTTTCTGTTTTTGTGAGTTTGTGTTTGATATCGTAGATTTCAGGGCGTGGGAGTCACCCGTCTCATTCATTCGCTCTTAAAATTGTTAAATAAAAACAAAAAACTTTTGGTATCAGGTCCCCAGAAAAATAACTTCCTAAAGTAACTCCAGCATCTAAATAGCTTCTTTTCTAAATTAACTCTATATAGCTTCTTAAAATGGGTATTTAAAATATGCCAACTATCTTAACTACTAAAATGTAACAAGTTCAACATGGAGGTATTTCAGTCTCCCTTTAGATTTGTTACTTCTCTCCACCCCAGTTCTAAAACCATTTCTGCATGGTAGAATCAACTCCATTGTTTTATAACGTCCATCTCACCAACTCATCACATTTTTTTTCTTAAGTCCTCCATAATTTTTATAAGAAAATAGAGCTGTGGGAATTACATAAATAATGACTAAAAACAAGTCATCTTTCTATATAAATGTCTGTATTTACCAGAGCCTACAGAACTGATGTGCTCATTTAATGCATAAAATCCGCAATGACATTCCCTTTACATGCAGCATAATGGCCACATTTCTCTCTCTTTTTTTTTTAATTTCAGAAATTTAAAGAGGGATCACAGATGCTAATTGCATATTGGAAGAAAAGAAGGCTTAAGCCTTAAAACAGAATTAGAATAGTTTAAAAATAACTATTGTCCTACTTATTGGCAGCTATCATACAACTCAGAACAAAAATCACTGCATTTTTTCAACAGCTTGCCACTTTGTATACAAAAGAAAGACATTTACTAGGGTGCCCACTGAAACCGAACTTCAATTCTGCCCTGGCCAAAACTCCATCCGTAAAGAAAGGGAAAACTTCGGCAGCATTCTGACTAGCCGAGTACATACCTGGTCCTGTTTGTAGTCACAAAGAGCCCTGACAATAATGGGTTTATTGCTTCTGTAGCCGGGGTTCCGCGGTTTCAGCTGCACAATCCTCTTGGACTTGTTTACCAAGTTCTGCACCTGGCGCTTGTTTTCGAGGATTGTCTCCCATTCTTTCTGCAATTGCAAACAAAATCATACTCGAACATAGATACTCTCTGAAAGCGAGATAAGACCTTCAAATGGCATTACTACAGCTATCATGACATTACAAATTAGATACCGCTGTAGCTACAGAAGCTGTAAAAAGCCACCAGTTCATCTGTCTGCAGGGACCGCAGGGACCTTTCATAAGAAGCCACTACAGAGGCAACACAGCCATGAATCAGGTGGGCGGGAAAGAATATCACTTTGCAAAAAGGCTATGCTGACAACGTGTGAAGTACGCTTTTCCGAAGGGGTTTTCAATGTTAAGTCATCAGCGCTCCCTCCGGTTTTGTTCTGAGCACCCGTAACTACTGAAGCAGAAGTAACGTGCCACAGCAGCTGATCGTGCAAAGAAAGGTATTTTGAGAAAAGCCACTGAAAATGAAGACAGCGCTCGCTTGAGCTTTGGGCACTCGCTGCTCTGTAGAGCAACACAAATGCAGATAATCTGAACCGATTGGGTGGGCGCATTTGTTTTATTCGGGGGTAAGGGCCTGGGTCTGAGACCTTACCTCCAGCGCCTTGATCTGCCCCTGCAGACGCTGCAAGGGCATGCTCTTGTCACACGGGTACTTCTTCCTGACGCAGTCTTGGAGGCCCTTCAGGTAGGCTTCCGTCGACTGGGCCTCTTCAAAAAACTGTTAAGGATGCGGGTGACCCCGTGTCAATTAAAAGCAACTCAATACGCAGCATCACCTAGTATTTCAACGTCAAAGATTATCTATCTTCCCTACGAGTCTATCTGATAGGTGGTTAAAGGAAAGAATTTGAGCAGAAAGTATATTAACTTATGTGAGAGCAAGAGGCTCCTTGAATGATTGGTGACCAATCTCTGCTCCTCTAAACTAAAAACCAATAAACAGTATTCACGCCATAGTGTGAAGATGGTTTTCAGTGCTTTTTCAAACACATTCGGAAGAGAAGCTGTGAAGACCCAAAAGACAATTAAATGATTACGAGGTATAAAAACCTGAAAGTAGGCAGCATTTTCTTTGAGATGAACATCAATGCATTTGGTGATCTGAAGAATCCAGCTCCACTGTGTCTGGAGAGTATCCATATATGCCTGAAACAAGAAAACAGCAGCTGTCTCCACCATTCAGCCATAGAGAGGCATCCATTATTTCATAGATAGGTGAGCCTGAATGAAAACCATGAAGCGTTTTTTAATCTAATTCCAAATCAAGCAAACTTTTTTCTAAAAATTGAAACCAGAATTTCCCAACAGGGAACTCTTGGTATGGTGGACATTAAATTTTAAAACCAATTTTGGGGGCTTCCCTGGTGGCGCAGTGGTTGAGAGTCCGCCTGCCAATGCAGCGGACGAGGGTTCGTGCCCCGGTCCGGGAGGATCCCACGTGCTGCGGAGCGGCTGGGCCCGTGAGCCGTGGCCGCTGAGCCTGCGCGTCCGGAGCCTGTGCTCCGCGACGGGAGGGGCCACAGCGGTGAGAGGCCCGCGTACCGCAAAAAACCCCAAAAACCAAAAAACCACAAAAACCAATTTTGGGAATTCCCTGGCAGTCCAGTGGTTAGGACTCAGCGCTTTCACTGCTGTGGCCCCGGGTTTAATCCCTGGTCGGTGAACTAAGATCCTGCAAGCTGGGTGGCCAAAAAAAAACAAAACAAACCCCCCCCCAAAAAAAACAACTTAAACAAATGTATATAATTAGGAGTATTAGTCAAAATATTCATCCACATGGCATGGCTACTGACCAATCAGAACAGGGATAGCACTGGGGCATCAAGCCCTGTTCCTGTACAGCTGCTAGATCACGCGGAGGTCCAAGGTGAAACAGAGCAGGACACAATGGTCCTTGCCCCCCATGTCCTCAACCTGCCTTTTGTCTGTGGAAGAACTTTAGCCAAAGAATAAGTTTAATCAGAGAAGTGAGAAAATGCAGAAACAAAGGAACAGGCCAACAAGACTAAATAACAATAGTTTATTCATTAAGCTTAGTCAAGGACCTTCAGTTCCTCCTCAAGGGCTATAGATAATATTCTGAACAATACCCTGTGAGCGGTCTAATAGATACTGAAACCCACACCAGGTGGAAGAAGTGAACTACGTGATGACCAGACTGTAGCCACGACATAAGCTGCCACAGTTCCAAGAACTGGCCTCAAGGAAATGGGAGCCGACCGACCCTGGAACTGAAGGCTAACTGTACTTACAACAATCAAGGTGACGCTGATCAGACCACGGCATGACTAATTTCAAGATGACTGTCAGAGATGACTGTGCTGTTTCTACAGGTAGACCCCTACCCCCATCGATAAAAGCTCTTGACCCCTGATTCTTAAGTTGGGGGAGGTGGCCTTTGGACAGGTTGCCGGCATCCAAAATAAAGCAAACTTTCCCTTCCACCAACCTTGCCTCTTTGTTAGCTTTTGAGCAGCAAACAGCTAGACGCCCCCCTACTTTCAGTTACAAAGGTACCTGCCATGAAGAGGGCCTGTGGGGGACGAAGGCGGTGATGCTTACCAACTGATACGGAAATATCTGGATTTTTTTTTAAACAATCAAAATGGTCATACCAGTGCTACCAGCTAATGTCAGCCTTGAGCACAGCCCACAGATGGCAGTCTAGGGCAGAGGTCAGCAAACTACAGCCCAAGGGCCACATCGGGCCACCACCTGCATCTATAAATAAAGTTTCACTGGCACATGGCCACAGCCGTTCATCTACATATGTTGCTATGGTTGCTTTCACACTATATTGGCAGAGTTAATTTCAACAGAGACCAAATGGCCTGCCAGTCTAAAATATTTATTATTTGGTCCTTTCCAGAAAAAGCTTGCCAACCCCTGGTCTAGGGTATTGATAAAATAAACTTGTCATGGCTTTTTTTTTTTTTTTAAAGATGCTGTTGGGGGTAGGAGTTTATTTATTTATTTTTGCTGTGGTGGGTCTTCGTTTCTGTGCGAGGGCTTTCTCTAGTTGTGGAGAGCGGGGGCCACTCTTCATCACGGTACGCGGGCCTCTCACTGTCGCGGCCTCTCTTGTTGCGGAGCACAGGCTCCGGACACGCAGGCTCGGTAGTTGTGGCTCACGGGCCCAGTCGCTCCACGGCACGTGGGATCCTCCCAGACCAGGGCTCGAACCCGTGTCCCCTGCGTCGGCAGGCGGACTCTCAACCACTGCGCCACCAGGGAAGCCCTGTATGGTCTTATTTTTTGAAAAGTGTCCCCTTTTTTCCCCTGAAAAGAATATAAATCTCACGAAGCCCACCTCAATTTTGTCTGAAGCTGGATGCTGACTGAGGACAAGTTGGTCGCTTTCTTGTTTAAGCTTATTGAGCTCTTTTTCCTTAACCTCCAGCTGACTCATGCGTATCTGCGAATAAAAGAAAAACAAGTCCCGTAGAACAAGTCACCGGCAGCCTTCCACCCCTCCCACCATTGTTAAAGGAAGTCAAACACAAGACTGCATTTTGGAAATGAACAATGTCAAAGAACTGCATTATGTGTCCCTCAAGAATCTTCGCATTTTTAAGACCAGAAAGGATGTCTGAGATCATCCAGTAAGCAGCTGAGGCCGGACTGGTGACACGGCTTGTCTGAATTCACCCAGGCGAAGGGACAGAGCTTCAACACATAGTGAGATTTTCTAATTCTCGGTCCTAGGCCACCACACTGCAGTACACACACTCGAGGATGTCTGACGGAGCCAGTCTCACCCTGTCTACTGTCTTCTGAGATGCTAAGCCCTGCACTGCCTCTCTTAAGTCATGGCAAAGCCGTCAGAAAGGAAAGGTGTTTCACGAGCACTCCACCGAGGCGGAATCACAGATGTCAGATGACATGACCAGAGGCGCGTGCGTTCACCACCACCGCGCGACTCCCGGGGGCTTACGGAGAAGGCCTCCTGCTTCTGGGCAATGTCGGTGTTCCTGTCGCTCCAATCGTACAGCAGCTCCTCCTCCTCACAATCATTGATCCACATGATCTCTTGGGACGCGGCCTGAATGATGCTCTGCAGCTGTCGCAGGTGGTCCATCCTCTCAAAGGACGCTTTCTGCACAGGAAGGTCAAAGCAGCGTTAGGACAACAATATGCAAATGACTGCTGCTCCCTGCAGATTTCAGACGAACCCTCGGTGATCCCTTTAACCCACAAAAATCCCAAGGATCAGCCAAATGTTAATCTTTTGCTTTCCCTGATCAGCTGGTAGGTGAAAAGGACCCACCCAAACTTAGGATGAACAAGGGGTCAATTTTATTTTATTTTATTTATTTATTTTTGCGGTACGCGGGCCTCTCACTGCTGCGGCCTCTCCGGTTGCGGAGCGCAGGCTCCGGACGCGCAGGCGCAGCCGCCACGGCTCACGGGCCCAGCCGCTCCGCGGCACGTGGGATCCTCCCGGACCGGGGCACGAACCTGCGTCCCCTGCGTCAGCAGGCGGACTCTCGACCACCGCGCCACCGGGGAAGCCCAAGGGGTCACGTTTAGATTCAAAGAAATAGCCTAATCCAGAAGGGTCTTGATTCAGACACTGGTGTTTGGCTTCAATAATTAGTTTTAGACTATATAGAGAAAATAGATTATTAAAAAAGATAAATCAAGCTTTTTCTGCCCTCTCCCACATCCCCAAAATTCAAGGTGCCATCACCTTGGAAAATAGTTGTGTCACCACTAGCCATGTTATTTAAATAGTACCACTGCCAACAAGGAAATACTGAAAAAGTGAAGACAGGGTGACACAAATAGGCAGCAGAATGGAAATATCTCTTCTTGTGAGTCAAGTAATTGATTCAGTTTGTCATAAAATGGTGATGATGGTCTGATGAACCTGTCTCTAAGGAAAACAAGTCTTATTTTTGCTTATACTTCCTAAAGAGGCTACAGTTCCCAAGTGGAAAAGCTTCATGGCTTTAACTGCAAGTATTTAACAAGTGCTAATTATGTGACACTCAAACTTGCAAAAACTAAGTACTGCCTTCAGAAAAAATTCTTTTCAAATTTCCTTCTAAAGGGAACACAGCAGTAGAAAGCAAATTAGCATCTATAAGGCCCTTGGTATACTTCCAGGCACTTCCTGGGTCCTTACGGATAACGCCAAGCAGGTGCGTTATCCCCAGGTCCACATTTATACAACCGAATTGCACTGAACACAGAGCCTTCAGAAATAAGTCGTCTTACCATCAGGTTTTCATACTCCTCCTCCAACTGGTAGATTGTAGATTTCTCACGCTAGAAGAAGAGCAACAGTGAGTAAAATTATTTAACTCCCCTCGAGGGTTTTTATACAGAAAGAACAGCCCTTCTACATCTCCTTCTGTCAAATACGTACTAACTTCAGATTCCCCGGTGGAAAGAAGAATTTGTTCTATGAAATCTTTCACCCGCAGGGACCTTTCTCAGTTGATTTGGAGGCAAACCTCACTGGCCTGGTGGTGGCATCTCTAAAAGGAAAGGGCTCATCTCCGTCACTTAAAGAATCACTGTTAAACAAACTTTTAAGAGTTTGAAAATATCATTTAGGACTCCTCAGATCTTAGAGAAAAGAGGGAGAGATCTGATACTCAGGTAGACAAAAGTAGGCAAAAAAAAAAAGGTGGAAAAAGTGAGTTTGAGTTTATCTCCAAGGCCAAGTACAAGAGTCAATGATTTAAATGGCACAAATGAACTTATCAATGAAACTGAAACAGACTCACAGCCATAGAGGACAGATCTGTGGTTGCCAAGAGGGAGAGGGGTGGGGGAGGGCTGGACCGGGAGTTTGGGATTAGCAGATGCGAACTACTGTATACACTATGGATAAACAAGGTCCTACTATAGAGCACAGGGAACTCTATTCTAAACATCTTGTGATAAACCATAATGGAAAAGAATATGCAAAAGAATGTATATATTATATATGTATAACTGAGTCACTTTGCTGTACAGTAGAAATTAACCCAACATTGTAAATCAACTATACCTCAATTTTTTTAAAGTCAGTGATTTAAAGTGTAGAGATCGGGTGGAAATCAGGTACTGAAAATCAGATGAATATTTTAGGCTATAATCTTGGACCCAGCTTCAAGTCACTCCTCTCAGCAGAGGAAAAATGTCAGGATGAGACACGATTTCCTTATTAGAAACACAGTTTAATTACCACATAGGAAAGGCTTCACCAAGGACTTCACCAAGGAGTCACTAAAATAAAACTATAGGATTGTCGCATTTTCTCTATTTGAAGAGATGGTCTGCTTTCTGCAGAAAAGCACTCCCACACCTCAAAACATCCATTTACCAGTGGGATAAACGAGTGTGTGTGTGTGCCCTTAGGGTTAGTACAAACTCTAGTAGGTCTTTCTGATTCCACATCCCCATTTATGCAATGGGATTTGAAAAAATTTCCAGGGGAGGATAAATTAGCAGTTTGGGATTAACAGATACACACTACTAGATATAAAACAAGATAACCAACAAGGACCTACTGTACAGCACAGGGAGCTATGCTGAATATTTTGTAACCTAGAAGGGAAAAGAATCTGAAAAAGAACAGATATATATGTATGTATAAACTGAATCATTTTGCTGTACACGTGAAACTAAGACAACACTGTAAATCAACTAACTATACTTCAATTTAAAAAAAAAATGCCAAGATTAAAAAAAAAATTTTCCAGTCCGCTGGGGAAGAAATCACAGACTCACGTTTCAGCCCAAACTTCCTGGGATCAACTAACTACAGCATCCTTCAGTACTCCTGGAAGGCTCTACAATGAAATGTGCCAAAGTACCAGGTCGGCTTTGATCTTGTCCAGCTGCCAGCGGTAGTCGCCGATGGCGTTGTGGATGCTCCTGTGACTGCTGATGTGCTGCTCCACCGAGGCCAGGTCCACGCCCCAGGTTATTCTGTCCATCTCCGCCTGCCAAGGGAGACAGCGTGGGCCCTTCACTTCTGACCCCCTCACCTACAGCATCACCAGGGGTCAGGTACATACACGGGGACACACACAGCTTCCACTCAGATACAACCGAGGCTGTAAACAGTCACATTTTTTTTTTTTTTTTTTTTGGCTGTACGCAGGCCTCTCACTGTCGTGGCCTCTCCCGTCGCGGAGCACAGGCTCCGGACGCGCAGGCGCAGCGGCCACGGCTCACGGGCTCAGCCGCCCCGCGGCACGTGGGATCCTCCCGGACCGGGGCACGAACCCGCGTCCCCTGCATCGTCAGGCGGACTCGCAACTACTGCGCCACCGGGGAAGCCCTGTTTGTTTTGTTTTGTTTTGTTTTTGCTGTACGCGGGCCTCGCACTGTCGTGGCCTCTCCCGTCGCGGAGCACAGGCTCCGGACGCGCAGGCGCAGCGGCCACGGCTCACGGGCCCAGCCGCCCCGCGGCACGTGGGATCCTCCCGGACCGGGGCACGAACCCGCGTCCCCTGCATCGGCAGGCGGACTCTCAACTACTGCGCCACCAGGGAAGCCCATCAGTCAGTATTTTTGAAACGAATAAAACATTTGTAAAGGCTTGGAATTCCCCCAAAGCTCGTGAGGGTTGCCCAACACCGTAAGTTGGGGGTCCCCTCAACTTATTTGTCCGTAGCTCAAGAAGGGCCGAAGAGAGATGATTCCAAAGTGAGATCCTTAAAACCTAGATCATGGCCTCTAAAGAAAAAAAAAAAAAAATCTACCTGTGCACATGCAAGTGGCCTGTGTGTATATACAGCTGTGGGTGCACACCTATGTATGATACCATGTTATAAGATACTGATAGAAGTTTCAATATTCAGTTATTTTTAAATGTACATTAATAATAGTTCATTAAGCTCAGTCAGGTACTACTTCCCAAGCTAAACAGTGGACCCAAGAGAATTTTTCATTGTTTATTTCTTTACATTGTTTTGAGCAATGTAATTTTTGACTCTTTAAATCCAGAATTTAGCGTTGCCTTTCGGGACGCAAAACTCCCTATGACCCATTTCAAAGAGAAGTTACAATATATACCCAATGCCTCAATTCCAATGAACGTTGGTAATATGAAGATTGTGGATTTATGTTAGCTTTTCAAAAATTAAATCTAGGGGCTTCCCTGGTGGCGCAGTGGTTGAGAATCCGCCTGCCGATGCAGGGGACACGGGTTCGTGCCCCGGTCCGGGAAGATCCCACGTGCCGCGGAGCGGCTGGGCCCGTGAGCCATGGCCACTGAGCCTGCGCGTCCGGAGCCTGTGCTCCGCAACGGGAGAGGCCACAACAGTGAGGCCCGCATACCACAAAAAAAAAAAAAAAAAAAAAAATTAAATCTAGCTTTCTAGTTTGAGTCTCCACTACTTCCATTTAAGAATGCCACACAGTAAGAATAAAACATATTATTTCACAAGCTCCGTACTGTGGCGAGTCTATTGTCTTTCTTTTGCATGAGCTCATGTAAATTTCCAAATCACCTGTGTCATCTCTCGGACATGCTGAGGGCAAACATTCCAGACTGCGATTGCAGCAAGAACATAACACACATTGTTCTAAGCCACATCCCTGTTCTCATGTACTTGGCGAGCCTTCAGAAAGGGCAGCCATCAGACAACTGCAAGTTACCCAGGACTCTGACCTTTCTCTCCCGGGGCTCATTTCGACTTTAAAGAAACAAGCGAGTGCACTGGGAAATTAACGAGCTGACCAGACTCCCAATCCCCCCTCTCATTACCAGCCAGGTGTTCGGTATCTGCCCCGTCCATCAGCAGAAACACAGATCAGGGAAACACAACCCTGGCCCAGGAGCTGTGTGACTGCGAGCGGATTGTGCCTCTGGGGACACTTCTCCCTTATCAGCTGGCCCTACAGCTCAGTCCCCTGGGATTGAGAGGAAGAATGCAGGCTATGCTTAGGGGAAGAAGGGATAAGAGGAGAGGGCGCGAGAACCCCAGAGCAAACCAGCAGCAAGTGGTAAAACTGCTTTTAATCCCTTTGAAACCCTGGGGGCTGCCTGATCTGAAAAACAACGCTCATCAGTTGCATCTATAAGTGGGGTGCACCCCACCCCCTCTCCCCAACCACCTGCCATGACAGAAAACTGAGTTCACGTGTTAATGCCATTTTCCAACATTTTAAAATGCTGAGCTGCAAAAGATTCTTACAAAGCTACACCCAACATGAATACAGAAAATGACCAATTATGAGCTGTCGTGTTACAGAACCGTCGGAGTGACTAAGAAGAAACGAGGGAATTGGCCATCTCGTAAGTAATCTGGTTCAAAGGCTGTTTCACCTAACGTGTGTCACTGGCCACTGACCCTCCCCGTGCAGTTCAAGCCCCATGCGCCCGGCCGAGCCTTCTCTGCTGGCTCCACTCCACAGGGACGGAAGTGGCAGCCCTCCCCCACTCCCATCTGAGCAGGGTTTTATTACAGTTCATGCAGAAAAAATTGGCATTTGGCTGTATGTATCTTGTTTTCTTCAATAATATTGCTTTTCAGGGCTATGGGACGTAAGTAAGCTTTGAAGCTCATTTTCTGGCATGGTGCCGAAACATAGTAAATGCCCCAGAAATGTGTGTTCAAAGATTAGAAGGGAATTGGGAAACATGCAAATGGGTTTGTATTTCGGTTTCTGGGATTACAACTGACTCTCCTCCTCTATAAGCCCCACCTTCTTGTAAGTGTTACAGTCTTTATAATACGCGGGAGAAAAGGTTAACTGAATGAATGAACGCACTCAGGAATGTTGAGTTGCGTAAGCCCTCACACTTGCGAAAGAACACCCACAGAAATCTTTAAGTGGCTGAGAAACTTCAGAACCACTGCTAAATTGGTCCAACAAGGAATAAAACCACTATCTCCAGCAACGACAACTCCGTCCTGCACAACCGATCATTCTAACACGCCCACCTCCTCACGAGAAGGACGGTTCATCAGGATCGAGTTTTCGTTACAAAATTCCCATCTACGTTGATTACGGCACATAATTACTACATAAAACAACAAAACAATAATTAGCACTGAAACATCCTTTGCAGAAACTCCAGTTCCGGGGAAAGGCTCAGCACCTCTGGTGGCAGGAGTTCACTTCTCTCCCACATCAGTGATGTCATGGTTGCACAAGACAACTGACACTTCAAAATTATAAAGTTAGGCAACCAACGAGCCCAAACCAGAAGGTCCAGTTTTACTGCGTGTCCAGCTCCTCCAATTTGTTAACATTTGTTTGTTTGTTTTGTTTTTTGCGGTACGCGGGCCTCTCACCGTTGTGGACTCTCCCGTTGCAAAGCACAGGCTCGGGACGCTCAGGCTCGGCGGCCATGGCTCACGGGCCCAGCCGCTCCGCGGCACGTGGGATCTTCCCGGACCGGGGCACGAACCCGCGTCCCCTGCATCGGCAGGCGGACTCTCAACCACTGTGCCACCAGGGAAGCCCTGTTAACATTTTAAATGAACCTCCACAATGTTCCCTTTTTGTCTCTTAAGTACCTCTCAGTAACACCTGAGGAGCTCAGCGATGAAGCTTTTTAGTGCGTAAACTCCCATAACAGAGCTTCCAGCTGTGAACGGTAAGAACTAGATTTTCACAATCTACCAATTCAGTGATACGTGTTCAATATTACCTATGTGATGAAGTACGACTATAAAGCAATGAGGCTGGTTCCCTAAGCCACGAGGGGAAGAAAACAATCCCTGAATTTTCACTTATTCCAAAGTAAAAGAATATGAGGAAAGGCCGAAAACCCCCATCCCGCCAGGTCTGCATTCCTGGCCAGGATCTCTGAGAACCAACCCCCCGCCACCGGAAGCTGCTTACCCTCTGCTGCTGCATCCATCCCAGACATTCGCTGGTGAGGCGCTTGGTGAACTCATCCCCCCCGGAGCCACTGTGGCAGGTGTACCCTCCACCTCCCTTGGAGCTGGCCCTTCGGGCTCGAGGGACACTGATGGCTTTGTAAAGGGCTCGCATTTGCTCCTGGAGCTGCAGCAGTCTGAAAGGAAAGGAAAAGAATCACACCACTGCAGGAAAACAGCCCATGAAACGTGTCCTGGGCAAACGGCTCCCTCTGTGTCAGTACAGAGATCACAAATGTTTTACTCATAGCTTTTTTTTTTTTTTTTTTTCTTGATCACATGCAAAGCCTTAAATATTCTGACGCTCCAAGCCTGAAGCATCACAGCAAGTGTAACTGCCTTTGCCCAAGCTGGCAGCATCCTGTACCTTCTCACAAGTTCCACCCTGGGAATTTCCTAGGCCCATGAGTCCTGGGTAGAGTGTGATCTCAAAATCAGACTACACACCTCTGCTTTAAATGGCATTTTCAACTCTGTGAGTCTCATTTCTGTCTGCATTAAACTGAGCTGGACTTGGTTTCAGACTCTTCAAAGTCAACTGATGTGCCAAAGGTCTTTGCTGCCCCCTAAGTGGAAGCTCAGTGAACACCTCACAGCAAACTCAACTCTTCCAAAGAAGCACGCCCTCTCGGGCAGGTCTGTTTAGTTCTTCGCACGGCAGCTTTGTGATTCCACAAAAGACGAAGGTAGTGGGTTTAGTCAATTCCTATCAGAGACACATAAAGCTGCAAAATACCAAGCAAGGGAGCCCTTCCTGAGGAGCATCTGTGCTTCCTTCAGGGAAGACCTGGGTCAGGGGATTGAGTGCAACTCCACGCTCGCTCTGTGGGCACCACGCTCGCTCTGTGGGCAATACCTTTTCTGATAAACATCACAGGGCTGACCCATCTGCCGCATCTCTCTAATCAAGCTATCGGTGATTTCCATGTGATCGTTGGCCTGGGCAAAGCACTCATCCAATTCTCTGCTCTGAGCCAGTTGGATCCCATCTCCGTACTTCAGTTCCTGCAAGAAAGAAGTCACATGAAGGAAACACATAATACCGGAAAGAAAAGCTTCATGTATATTACTAGAAGCAAAAGCTTCCGCTATAAACTTAAATATTATCAATCCCCTGCCCCGTTCCACGTAAGTGCAAAAAAATCTCTAACTGAAAATTGTCTTATTAATTTGAAATAGGGAGGTAAATTAGGGAGATTCCTTAAGCAAAACGTGTAGACTATATTTTACATTTTCAGATGCCTTTCAAAGCATATTCACAGACTGCTGAGCTTTCCCTTGCTTCAGTGTTAATCGCCTATCTTTCTTATTTTCAAAGGACACTCATCTAACTGTAATTTCACTGTGATACGAACACTGTACCAGATAGGGTCTTTTCTACCCACAAACTGAGCTTTTCCTGCAACTTGTGGGAAATAACTTTTCGGTTCTTAAAAAGAAAACTGTCTAGTTAATGGTATTGAGCCAATCAATTTCCTGGTTTTGATGACGGGTGATACTTAGTGAGATGGCCACCTTTGGGAGGAGCTGGCTGATGGGTACTCAGAAAGTATCATGGATCTCGTGCCTTCTAAGCCTGTTTCAATAAGATCCTAAGCTATCTCTGTAACATCAAGAAATACTGTGAGGCTTTCACGAATGTTACCATTTTCCCTCAATTTTCAATTGCTTATTTATCCATATTTTGTAATGTTTCTCACGTAGAATTATTCTCACAAGATGGTTGCTTTTCCTGACAAAAGACATTAAATTGATGGTGTAGTGTACATCGCAACCCGTGACAACCCAGTGAAACATGTCAGGCTGCATCTCTAGGAAGAGAAAGCATTACAAAATCAGAGAAATGACAACAGGTTGTCGCAGTTCCAAAAGGGTGGCAATCCGCAGCGTAAATATTTGTTGGGAAAAGAACTATGTGAAAACTGGTTCCCACTGTTAAGCCAACATTGCAAGTGGGTTAGGAAGATAGACATCCCGCTCTAGTCTGTTTTGAGAAAAAGCATCTCTAAACGCTAGGAGGGCAGGGGATGAGAATGCACAGGTCAGGGCTATGAGTCTAAGATAACCAGGAGCAAAACCAGGTGCAAAACCAGGTGTGGACAGTACTTTAGGAGAAAAAGAAAGCTTACCGGCTGCACGATCAGCTCGGCCCGCATCAAACAATCTGAGCAGTTCTGCAGAAGCTCCTGGATGGTGTTCTGGTTCTGCCTGGATATCGTTCCGGTTTGACTGATGAGCAAAACACAAAGAAAGAGAATATGAAATTTTTTTTTCAATTTTGAACTACTTTTAAACTTTCAAAAAAGCTGCAAAAACGAGACAAAAACACTTCTTGGGCTTCCCTGGTGGCGCAGTGGTTGAGAATCCGCCTGCCGATGCAGGAGACACGGGTTCGTGCCCCGGTCCGGGAGGATCCCACATGCCGCGGAGCGGCTGGACCCGTGAGCCATGGCCGCTGAGCCTGCGCGTCCGGAGCCTGTGCTCCGCAACGGGAGAGGCCACAACAGTGAGAGGCCCGCATACCGCACACACACAAAACAAACAAACAAACAAACAAAAAAAACACTTCTTTAGGCCCTTCACCCAAATTGCCCACTTGTTCACATTGGTCATGTCTCTTTGTTCCCCTCCCCCCTGTATGTGTGTATATCTATTTATAGTATATACACATTTTTCTGAGCCACTTGAGAACAATCATGCTTCTTTATCTCAAAATATTCCAGCATGTATTTCCTAAGAACAAAGCCAGTCCATTATATAACCACAGTACAATTACCAAAATCAAGACATTTAAAAATGATGGAATACTATTTTCTAATCTACAGAACTTTTTCAAATTGTACTAACCTTCACACCCAAGTTTTTTATTTTATTTTTTCCTGGTGTAAAATCTAATCCAGAAATATTCTTTTGAGTTGTGAAAACACATTTCCAGCATCTTCTCTGTCCCCCCTCTCCCTTCATCCCACATCAATGCCATCACCAGTCCTTCTGGGAAAGGTGGCATCAGACCCAGAACTGCAGGGTTTCATCGACCAGTCTGGCTGAGGACAATTGTAGGAGACGAAAGAAAAGCTTAGGGCTTCCCTGGTGGCGCAGTGGTTGACAATCCGCCTGCCGATGCAGGGGACACGGGTTCGCGTCCCGGTCCGGGAAGATCCCACGTGCCGCGGAGCGGCTGGGCCTGTGAGCCACAGCCACTGAGCCTGTGCTCCGCAATAGGACAGGCCACAACAGTGAGAGGCCCGCGTACCCCTCCCCGCAAAAGAAGAAAAGAAAAGCTTATTCTGCAAAAATATTTTCTTCAACCAGAAAAAGCTGATAATGGTAAAGGAAGAATGGGGTGAAGAAAGTGATGGGAAATTTAAATATCTTTAATGCAAAAAGAAGACACTTTTCCTTTCAGGATGACCCCAGAATATTATCCTGTACAATGATGCTCATCCACATGTGTATTTCAAATGCAGCACTATTCTGGAAGACAGGTAGCAGAAACCTTAAAACGACGGTGGTATTTAAGAAGAATGTTGTAGATATTCTACATTTTAAAGAAAGAGATTATAGAAATTCAGTTTGCTCCAGATACAAGTAAAAAGAGTAATCTACCATAAAACAAGTCTTACTTTTTAATTTGCCACGATACATTATGCTACAGCACAGCCCGCTACGGGTTAGTTTAAGAGAGATTTAAAGCACATTAAATTATTAACGTTCAAGAAAGGCCTTATGAATGTCCTACAAGAAACCTGAGTTCCTCCGGGGCTTCTGAGCTACCAGCCAGGCCGGCTTGAGCTTTCAGATAAGACAGACGCCTGTTCAATGTACTGAGCTTTCTTTTATGTGTGTCTGTGTCGGGAAGGGTGTCTGTGTGCATTTTAAAGAAAGAATTTCCGGACTTCCCTGGTGGCGCAGTGGTTAAGAGTCCGCCTGCCAATGCAGGGGACACGGGTCCTGGGGGTCTTCGAGCCCTGGTCCAGGAAGATCCCACATACAGCGGAGCAACTAAGCCCGTGCACCACAACTACTGAGCACGCGAGCCACAACTACCGAGCCCGTGCACCACAACTACTGGAGCCTGCGTGCCTAGAGCCCGTGCTCCGCAACTAGAGACAGCCTGCGTGCAGCAACGAAGACCCAAAGCAGCCAAAAATAAATAAATTAATTAATTAATTTTAAAAATAAATAATGAAGAAAGAATTTCACTGTTTAAAAAAAACGTTTGGGGCTTCCGTGGTGGCGCAGTGGTTGAGAGTCCGCCTGCCGATGCGGGGGACGTGGGTTCGTGCCCCGGTCCGGGAAGATCCCACGTGCCGCGGAGGGGCTGGGCCCGTGAGTCGTGGCCGCCGAGCCTGCGCGTCCGGAGCCTGTGCTCCGCAACGGGAGAGGCCACAGCAGTGAGAGGCCCGCGTACCGCAAAAAAAACAACAACAACAACAAAAAAAAAAAACAAACAAAACCTTTGAAAAGCACAGGCTGCACTAGGCAGAGATAGGGTAAAATCACAAGAATGTGGGAAACTTGTCCCACCGCCCCTTGATTCTGCCTCATTTCACATCGGAGAGGCGCTTTCTCTCTCTGCCGGCCCGGCTTCCCTGCAAGCCAGCCCCGGCTGAAAGTATGTGGGTGAGAAACCAGCTCTCCTGGGAACCAGTGCCAGATGAGGCCGCAGCTCCTCCAGGCAGGCCCTGGCACTGCCCACCCATCAACACGGGGGCACTGCACCCTCACCCCGCACGAATGCTGCCCTCTCTGCCTGCCACTCAGAATCAGACAGGAAACCTGGCACACTTCTCGGATTGCTGAGATGTTAACAGGACTCCATCCGTTGTCGAAACTTGTGCAAAATTCCACTTGACTTAGAACACTTTCCAAAATGCACCCATTATAGCAGGGAGGAAAGAAATTCAAGAGACAAAGGGAAAAGAAGAAAAAAGAGAGACAAAGGGAGAAATTAAGAAATACAGAAACGTCATTGAGAAGTCTAGGATGGGTAGGTAATTAGGGAGGTCCCGTGTGATTCGATTTGTTTTCTTTAATGAAGGGGCATGAGAGGCCCTTTCTTCTGAAACATTTAGTAATTCTGGTTAGCAGTTGGGTTCAGAGGGTGATTCCCACAGAGAATGCCAGCCCCTTGCATACAAAGGAAAGGACTCTCTCTTAGCACAGTGGAAAGTCAAGAGTTTCTGAAATGATTTAATAACGTGTGCTACTGTGAAAACTTACACAGGGAGTGCTAAGACAGAGGGAGATGGGGAAACTGGGTGAGGGTGTATGAGAACTCCCTCTATCTCTGTAGCTCTTCTATAATCCTAAAATTATTCCAGGATAAAAACGTACAAAAAATAAAAAAGCAGAGAGGCCAAACTTACTTGTGAACGGAAGTTCCAAAGTGCATATACAAGTCTTTTAAAAATGAATTTATGACACTAAATTCATTTGCCAACAAAATATGAAACCCTTCAGCTCTTTTTACCCAACTACTAGAGTAGTTAGTTACATGACACTTAGAAATGAACTAAGGAAAAAGAGATGAGGCAATTAAATGCTGCCTTAAAATATTGGTGGACTTGCACTTAAAAAACAAAAAGGTCAAAAACAAGAACAAAAACACACCAAAACGGTAACTTCATATGCTGTTCATGATACTGAAAAGAATTATTCATGCTTCACTAAAAGGCCTGCCTATGTTCACCATACGTGCCCTTGAGAGCCAGTAAAAGCCTATGTGTTTGCCTTGGCACTTTAGGAATAGATTAACAACTGCACAAAAATCTAATCTTTTTCAAAGTCAAAAGAAAGAAAAGCTAAAGTGTTAGAACAATGTAATGAAGACTCTTTGGTATTGTGATTTGTCTGTAGGAAAGTATGATCTAATTAACCAAATTTCCTTAGGCACAACTTTCCAAGACTGTGTCTGGTCCTTAAAGCAAGATCTACAGATCCGTTTGTCATCCGTAAGAATCTCACTTCAGTCTGAACATCCTTGGGAAACAGACCATCAAATCGAGCAGGTGGAGGGACAACTCAGGCCCCTGAGGTTTATTGACGAGAAAAGAGAATCCACCTTCACATTTCAGCTGGCTTGTCCCCGCCCAGTGAAGGATCCACACAGAACTGACTGTACTTAAATCAAGGAGGAAGTGTCCGTGGAGAGGATTTTGACTCACTAGACATTCACTCAGATGCTGTGCAGTGCTGGACCCTTCAGCAGGAGAGCCAGGAGAGCTTGCTTCAGGGAACACGGGCATTTCGTGTGTCATTCAGAACTTTTTAAGTCAAAAATCATATTTTTTCACATAATTTTAGGTCTTTTGTCTTTTATCTCAGAAATACTCTAGATCTGAGTTTTCTCATCTTTTGGGCTAGGTGCTATCTAAGATTTCCTTAGCTCCTTTGTTCTGTAACTTTATTTTATGAAACCACCAAACTCACTCCTCCTGTTGAAAATAATCCAAAAGTCTATGTTCTGTGTAAAGGTAATGAAGTTTCCTCTTCATACAGTGCAATTTGGGAAAATGCAAAATTCCATCACATAGGAAGAAATCGTTTTAAAATAAATACTAATTTAACAAGCATATAAGGACTTTAAAAATCCCTAGCCTCAAAGAAATTTTCAACACTGGTACATATTGGTATTAGGGGTGCAGAGATTTTAAACCATGTTAGGAATTGAACTAACGAGGTCAGAGTTCAGTTTTTAAGTCCCATTTCAGTGTCACAGAAGATGAAAGAAGTCATGCAAAAAAAAGAAGAAAAGAAAACTCACTTGGGTCAAATCAATCAAAAAATATTGACTTCTAAACAGCTGGCCTTGAAAAAATAACATTTGTCCTTAAAAGTCTTTAACTTTTCTAAAATCCTCTTTTATTTTCAAACTTACGAAGACAAATTATTCGTAAAACAAAGAATCTGCCTACACTTCTTTTGAAAATTCATTCTAAAACTTGTTTAAACAAGTAAGGGTTCCAATAGTTTACATAAGATCCCTTCATCAGAGGCTAAAAGGAAAACATGGTCTGGGCCACATGAACGTGTGAACAGTATTAAAGAGCTTTCGATGTTTTATTTTACTACCTCCAAATAACAGTCTTTTCTTAAAAAAAATAAGACCCCCAAATTAACTGTGAAGCCATTAGTTTCACACTTTTCCCAAGATTATAAGAGACAAAAATACAAGACAAATACTTTGAAGAGAGTCTTGAAGCATTACAAGATATTTTTTAATAGTTACTCTCTTTGTTTTATAAAAGTCATTTTACAATCATCTATGCTGTTCATTAGACACTTGGCCGGTGTCACGTAACTCTGGATTTCTTTTTGTATATACACTGGGTTGGCCAAAAAGTTCGTAAGAGCCTACGGAAAAACCCGAACGAACTTTTTGGCCAACCCAATACTTTCTCTCCCATTGGGTTCCTTCTTTCCTTCCTTCCTCTTTCCTTTGTCCCTTCTCTCTCTCTCTCTCTCTCTCCCACTCTCTCTCTCTTTTTTGTTCATTCCATCAACATAAGGTCCTGGATGTGTGCCGGAAATTATGTCTCACGTGTATTCGGATTCATGGAATAATGACCTTGGAAAAACTCACTGAAGATTTGATGGAAATGATGATAATTATGTAATGCATTAATATTGATCTTAAAACTTATCTGCATTCATATTGATCTAAAACCTATCTGCTGAGCTCCTTACAATGTTTAAAACATGTTCCATATGTTATTTTGAGTTTCTTTAAAAGATCTTAAGTAAAAAGAAAAACATCCATGGAGTTTGTAAAAAAAAAAAAAAAATTTACTTCTTCATTTAAGGACAATACCCTACCTCCAAGACTCACTAAACACATCAGTGGAAATGTCACGTATCAGAAGTTACACACCAAGTGCTTCCGCCTCCATAGAGTTTTCCCGGCACATCTCTGCCCTCCTTCTGCACGAATTATTTACACACCTGTCTGCCCACCCCTGGAGAGCAAAGTCCCACATCTTAGTCACTTTCGACTCCTACATGCACCTAACAACACAGAATTCCTCACCCAGAAGGTCCTCCATGTCTGTTTGTTTGGTTTAGGAAAGTAGAAGAAAAACAAAGGCAAATCAAAGACTGATATGAAGGTATTAGTACTCATTACCCTGATTTCCAAAGCTCAGTCAGGTAGCACATCTACTGCACCCCAATTCCCCACCAATGATAGTAGGCAAAAAAAAAAAAAAAAAAAAGTTTTTTCCATCAATTTTAGGAAGAAGGCCTCCTCTGGGCCTTCATCTTGTCCTCACCCAGGAGCTTTGGAAGCGGTACTCTACACTGCCTTTCCACGTTTGCTATTTTCACAGTTTTTGGTGGCTTGGGGGGCGCCGGGGAGGGCAACCTGATTACAGATCATTAACTTCATAAGGAGTTTGGGGTCCACCCCGTTCTCAGCCACTTCCGGCTGGACAGCCTGTGACTTCGAGCCAAGTTAGTCGACTTGCGGGGCGCCTAGGGTTTCTGCAGGAACACAGCCACCCCTCGGGGCTGGCGTGATGTTGAGAGAAGCTGCCAGTGGGGTCTGTAAAGCCCGGCAGAAACGAAATCCTCGCTGCGAGACCGTTCGTATAGGGGAAGCTGCTGCTGTGACATGATTCTTAGATCTTGCTTTTTTATTTTCCATTTTGTGTTTTTTGCCCCAGTTCATGATTTTGCAGTTTACCCAGTTCATAATTTTAAGGATATCCTGCAGCACATTGGAGGTGGAGTGAGAAGCGAAAACAAGGACAGAAGAAGAAATGATGATTGGGTATTAAGTGTGAGGCATTTGAGACCTTCTCAGGTAATTTTTAATTCCTAAAATTATCTACGAGACCTAAAATAAGGTTTGAGACAATTCAGAGACAGAGATTCATTTTAACTGCACGAAAGACATCTTTTGAAGGGGATAAGAAAATTCAGAAAAAGATGCTTTCCTTTCCTTTATTAAATGGGGATGACTATTTAACACTTACAAATTCAAGGCCAAAACAGGGATTTCTGTTTTGAGTTCCTTCCCTATGTGAAAACTTACATTCACTCTGATGCCTAAAAAAAATCGTTTACAAGTTATCTGGTTACCCACCAAGAGGCCAACTCCTTTTAAATTTTTTGCAGGTACCTTATGGAGCAAGGGATATTACGTTTGCATGTCACACATTTGAATTCCAGGCAAAAACTCAGACCTATGGCCTGCAGCCTCTCACTCTGGTGTCCTCATTTTCATGAAATGTAGATTTCACATTCCTGAGGTCTCTGGAGGTCCTGGACCCTCCCAGCCCAAGGTGTTGGTGGTAAGGTGCACGTGATGGGCTGCCCTGGCATTTTACTGGACGCTGAGGCTTGGGGTCCGTGGGGCAGTGGCTTTAACATCAGAACCACCCCTGCCCATTTTCCCAGGAGGGCCAGAGGGAGAGCGGAGAAAAGCAAAGGGCGGGGCAGCAGGGCCCCAGGCACCAAGACCTCAGGACTGAGGCACTTCTTCTAGAACCTATGAAAAGTCTGGAAAGACTGGTTGGCTGAGGGCTGAGTTAAGACTCCCCGAGACACACCCAAGCCCTCCTCGGCTCCACCTGAAGAAGTCAGCGTGGAGGCATCAGCACTTTTTTGTCTTTCCCAAGACATTTCAGGCACCCAGACAACAATGAAATTACGCCCATGCTTACAGAAAAGGTTAACTACTTGTTGGAAGCTGCTCTGTAGATGCGCCTGACATTTAGTGGGCTTAATGCAGCATCACACCGGCTTCATTCCTCAGCAGATGGAAACTCACCAGGAGCGTGAATGCAAAAAGACAATGGTTATGAAATAAATATTCCCCAGGAATGCAACAATTAAAAAAAGTAAAAACTCCTATTGGATAGAAAAGTTTACAAGGAGAGGTGAATCCTAATAACTAAAGTTAGATCTTTTCTTGCACCATCGTGGTATACTGGATTCACATGCAGCTCAGTTACTAACTTAGCTGCTTGACCTAAGCCAAGTCATCTAACTCCTTTAACCTCAGTTTCCCACCTGTGAAGTGGGAAGTTTGTCGTGAGGCTTGAGATAACAATATACCTGGCACATGGCGGGTGTTTGCCAGGCAATGGTAACTATTATTAACCACTGATGTGATGTTTGTATAAAATATATAACCTACTCAAACTTAATCACTAGGTAAGTGTTACTATCTGCCATACATTAAGCTACACTGAATCTTACTTTGCCATCGTTTCCCAGAAAAATATTTAGAATAACCATTCTGAGTCAGCCAACTCTAAGCCTGTTTTCTCAGACTCCCCCCCCCCCCTTGCCTCTCTGATCCAGTTCTGAGCTGAAGCTGTCACTCCATCACATCCACCTCCTGTCCCACTGCCACCAACCTCGACCAGGCTTTCATCACCTCCCTCCTTCACTGGTACAACTGCTTCCTTAAGGCAACCCCTCCCACACACTGCTGGCCACAGCAATAATCCTACCGCTCCCTGCAACGGTCTTATCTCCCTGCTCCTTCAAAGGAGACCTTCGCTGGCTCACATGAGACCTGCAAGGGCTCCCCTGTGCCTAACCCTAACCCACCACCGTGGATTCGAGGTCTCCCAGGTTCTGGCCCCAGCTCGCCCTTCCTCCTTCCGTCTTACTGTTTCCCCACTTAAGCGAATGCTCCAAAAGAAGACCACTCTCTAGGCCTTGACGTTGCGCCTGCTTTTCCACTTCTCACACCTTTCTCGTGCTCTTCTCTCCTCCGGTGCACTCTCTGCCCACTCTCTTTACCAACTGAAATTCTCCGAAGTCCAATGCAACACCGCTTCCTTTATAGGAAAGTCCTTACTAGTGCCGCCACTACAGATGTTATCTTGTCCCCTTATGAAGCCTCTGAGTCATGGGCACCGCTCCTGTGCATTATCCGTTTGTATTATAGTACTTATGTACTTATCTTCCTCTAAAGAGCACCCGCTCCCTAGAAGTCTTTGTCTTTCCACCTTTGAATCTCCCCGACATCTAACACACAGCAGATGCTCAGGAAATATTGGCTGAATGAATGAATGAATGCATGGACTTGAGCTAATTTCATCCTGTAAGTACAGGGCTGCCCAGTCTCCTACACAAGTACATAGTCTAAACGCAGAGGGAGGAGCCCCTGATTCTCATGCCATCTCGGCCATGGGGGACTCCGGGATTTGGGGCAAGTCTTAATTTGTCTCTAAAGTGGAAAAGCGAGGTTTCCGTCCTCCTCAGGACCCCCTTCCACCCTAAAATTAAATGTAAATGTGCCAGTTTAACCTCATGCGGAGAAACAGGCTTCTTTTAAGAGGTAGTTTAAAGCAAACTTTGAAAGAGGTATCAAATAGTGATCACACACATTTCGCTTTGGAAATCATGAGTTCTGGAGAAATGTAAGCATTACCATTTTATGCACATATTTCTGAGGCTTAGTGACTGTATTTGGCTTGTAATCCTCCTACAAATTCCACACTTTGATCAGCGGAAGATCTAACTGGGGGACTGTGTCACTTGGCCACCAAATTTCACTACAGATTTGTGATTTCTTTTAACTACAGGAATAAGACTAGCGTAATTCTGCCATCATTGAAAACAATATAGCATCTTATACAAGAAAAACCCAGAGTTTAAATTTTCAAAAATAAATATCTTAATTATCAAGCATGAAACATGTACCAAACTTTAAAATATTAAGAAAAGCAGTGGAAGAAGGTAAATAAAGTAGCTGCAGACACCATGCAGGGTAAAACAGACACAAAAGACAGGTGGGGCAAGGAGGGATAACCCGAGTGAGAAATATCAGGTCCTAAACAGTGACAAGTGTTACTCAATAAAGGACAGACAAAGGCAAGAGGCTGTAAAGTCACTTTCAAAGGAAAAATAAGATGTGGGCTCTGTACACGCTCAAATTAGCTTATTTAGGGAAGGGCTAAATACACATATGGATCATTAAAAAAATCACCAATCTGATTCAGCCAATAAAGCGGGAGTTTTAGAAATAAAGGAGTTTAGATGCAACCAGTCGCTTTCATATTGGTTTTTTAGGGGGGTTTGTTTGTTTGTTTTGTCGCTTTAAAAAAAAAAAAAACACCTCTATTTAGAAAAACTTTCGGGCAGAAAAGTGCTTTTAAAATCCTTCATCATCATTCACTTCGCAGAGGGCAGTCGAGTCAGAGATGCCATCCTGCTTCTGCAAAGTGCGTGCCAGGGCCAAACAAATCCTTCCGCACAAGACGCTAGAAACCCCAGGAAAACAGGTGCGGTGCGGCCCCCGACCCTCTCCAGTCAGTCGCCCTTATTTTAAAACGCAGACCGCAGCGTTTTCGGGCTACTGTGTATTGTGCTAACGCTTCGCTTCTAAGGTCAAGCAGCACCAGCGCAGGCCGGGACAGGCCTGGGGAAACTCCAGTACCTGGATCCGGAAAGGACGCCGGCCACATGCTGACTCAAGGCCCCAGCCCGCCGCCCCGCGGCCCTGGCAGCTCGACAGCGACGCGCAGACAAACAACCTCCCTCCAAGTTAGGTAACTTTTCACTTGAGTCTCTTTCCCCTTCCCGGGGAGATGTTAAAACTTGACCGGTTTATCAACAGCCTTTAGGTTGGAAAAACCGAACACAAGTTATGATGCTATACTAGGAGAAAACATCGAGCCTCGCCCAAATTTAACGTTCGGTGAAGAATCCTTATAAACCGGGTATCTTTATGCAGTTCATTAGCCCAGATGTTAATTACAAATTTACTTCTACAAGAAGCCAAGGGAGTGAAATATTCCATTAACAGCCATGTTTATTGTCAACTTCAAACATAGGGACGCTAAGATAACAGAAGCATATTCAAAAAAAAAAAAAAAAAAGGGAACAAAAAACCCAAAAAACCACTTGGTTCATAAATGCAGGAAAGAAGCAACCTTGCAAATTCTGACTTGGATTTAAAAGTGTGGATTCAAAAGCATGCGCTTTTTTTCCAAATACTCCAAGACTGGGAGGGAAAAGTAAAGTTTCGGATTTAGATGGTTGGCCAACTTTTCAAACAAACTTAAAAACCAAAGTGTAAACGAGCAAAAGTTTCTCCCCAGTCTCCCTAATGGTTTGGCATATTTTTCCTGGAAACCCCCAGATGCATTTTGTCCATTAAAGAAAGAGCTCCAAGATTGAGACAATTCTTTGCTAGCTCAAAAAGAGAAAATAAAGTTTCAAGGTGCTCCGGGAAGATAAAGAAATGAATAAATCGAAGCAGAAAGCAGGTTGCAACTCGAGTAGTCCGTCCGGACCTCCAAAACTGCTGGCAAAACAAAAACCCCCTGGAGTGTATTCAGTTTGCTCCTCCCCAGCCTGAGGCCACAAGGCTAGGTCGACAGAGTTCTGGAACGCAGGCCCCTTCCCCTGAAGCCCTACAAGGGAAGGACTTGCAGGGGGCGGGAAAGGGTGGGTGAGAGCCGCGAAATTCTCACGGCTCAAGTGGGAGAGTCCGGCTCCGGGGACCGGGTAAATGTACATTCATTATATTTCTCCACCCGCACCCGAATGACCTCCCCCTCCCCAAGCTGGGTTTCCCGGATGATTCGGAGAGGCAGACCCGGCCCTCTTCCCAGGGCGCCTCCCCGGGGCAGGCGGATCAGGGCGCCCCCAGCATCGCGGGTCGGCCGGCGTGGTACGCGGAGCCTCCTCTCCACGGGCCCCTCTGCCCGCGCTATCCCGCTCAGAGCGCAAGACCCTGCGCCCGCGCTCCGCCACCGAGACACTGAGGCCGTTCCTCGGACGCTTTTTAAAAACCGGGAAACAAAGGGCGCAGGCGCGGGGCCACAGGTGTGCTCGCTGGCGGGGGTTGCCGCGCGGCTGATCCGGGCTGGAGGGACAGGCGGCCGCCCCCGCCGGGAAACTTGGTTTGGGTAGCAGGCGAGGCCGAGGCGGGGCCTTCTCGACCCGCGACCCCGAGCTGCCGGGACGCGCAGCCTCTGCACAAAAGCCCCCGGGTGGCCGAGCAGCCCAGGCGCCGCTGCGGACGTGGTCTCGGGGTGACCACGAACTTGCGATGAGCCACTAGCCACAGCCGAGAGCCGAGTCCACCCTGGCCACCCGACAGGCTGGAGCCCCCGCTCCCCTCGCTGTTTTACTTTTCGTTACAGTTCGAGAGGTTGGGTTTAGTGGTCGCAGCCACGCCCGCCTGACCGCCCACCTGCGGCCCGGGACAAAGGCGATGCCTCGCTGGGGACAGTCCCGAGTACAGCCGGGACCCCCGCCGTCCGCCGCGCCCTGCTTGCACGCTCGCTGGCTGGCCTCGGGCCCCGGCACGCGGGCAGCGAGAAGGGGGCCCGAGTCCCCGCCGGCAGCGAAGGAGACGCTCCTCTGCGGGCTGGCGCACATGCCCACCCGGTCTGCGCGGTGCGCCGGACACTCGGTCTTGCCCCAGCGCGAACAGGAAATGCGTGCATGACCTCGGACAAAGAGACTGTCCCCTTTCTGGACCTGAGCTTCCTCGTCGGTCAGAGGTCGATGGTCCTTCCCCGTCCCAGGGTGCTAGGGGAGTGTAGAGACCCCGCCGCCCCGGCCCACGCACACCGCGCACTCCGGGTCGGCCCGGTACCCACCAGTAGCCGTCCGAGTTCTGGTCGGTGATCGTGCAGCGCCGGGAGTAGTACATCCTGCTGGTGCCCCCGCCGCCGCTGCTGCCGCCCCCGCCCCCGCTGCAGGTCACCTCGCAGCGCAGGTCGGGGCCGGACTCGGCGCGGGTCATGCGGCCCAGGGTGTTGATCCGCGGGTCGGAGCCTCCGTTGCAGCTCATGTTGGCGGGCACTCGGAGCGCCGCTCAGCGCCGAGGCGGACGCGAGGGCGGGCCGGCTCGGAGAGGGCGAGGGGCTCCCAGGAGAGGCCCAAACCGGGGACTGGGCTGGGGGCGCAGAAGGATCGCGAGGACGCGCCTCTCCACCGGGGCCGTTCCGGACACCGCGAGCGCGGCACGGCGGGCGGGCGTCGGGCGCCGGGGACAGCGCCGGGCCGGGAGTGGAAGCGGAGGGCTGCGGCTCTCAGGGCGGCGAGGGCGCAGAGGAGCAGGGCCGTGGCGCGGTGGTGGTGTGGGTCGGCGGGAGCTCGAGTCTCCTCCCCGCTGGCACCCGACGCTGCCGAAGCCACACCTGGCCGCTTTCTTCCCAGGGCGGGGTGCGGCCGCCGCGCCTCCCCGCCCCATCGGGTGTCACCGACGCGCACCGGCCGCCCCTCCCCACCTGCGCCACCGGCCCGCGGCTCCGCCCTCCGCGCCGGGGCCTGAGTAACACGCAAGGGGCGGAGGCCCGGGACCCGCGCGCCCCCAGCGCGCCGCCGGCCGAGGGGTGGGCGTGCGCTGGCCGGGGCGTGCGCTCCGCGCGTTGCCGAAGTAGCCGGGAAAGCAGGGCCCCAGCTTTTGAGGATTTCTGCGGCCCCCGGGTGGAAATAGGCTAAAAAATAAGTCATTCGATTGGACAGTTACTTACTAAACTTTTACTTCTGCTTATCCCAGAAAACGGTGCCAGCCAAGCTTTGGCTAGAAACAGTTGAGGAGAGAATGCTTAGATGATGAGGTTTTGTTTGGAGACTTTTTTTGAATTTTCTTTTATTCCGGTAATTCAGAAAATTGCCTCCGAAGTCCGTTTTCCGACGTGTACAATGATTTTTACCCAGAACCACCGCTTTCTGGAGAAGTCTTCACTGTAAATAACTAATTTCTTTAGCATGAAGATAAAGAGAAATCCACTACAGTCAGTTTCCATGGGGTACCATGAAACTATAAATTGCAGTGTCTTTTATTTTGCCTGGTGATGGTCAGTCATTTTAAACGAGAAATGGCAAAGACTTCCACCCCGGACCGCTTCCAAATTTTATTAAAAAACCTTAGGACCACTCCTCTCTTGCCTGCCCCGAGCACCTTCTCCCCGGACCCATCCCTTTTGAAACAGCTTTTCCCACAAGTTAGTGGTGGTGGCCTTCCTGGGACTTAAGTCTACCTGAGAGCAGCAGAGAACCCTGAACAGAGATCATCCACTGGGTACAGTTGAGTAACTCAGAGCCAGAACATTCCAGCCACCTGATCTAGGGCCCCTCCCAATTAGTGCTGCCTTCGAACAACACCACAGTCTCTGTGACTCGGTTTAGATCCAGACCCAGTCACAACATCCATAAAAAGCTGTTTTTATAATTTGGAAAAACTGTTCAATTACTCTTTAATAAACACCATTTAAAGATCTTTATAATAAACATTTGTCATCTCCCTAAACAATGACAGTTAACTCACCTTCTTATACAGTATATTTCTGAAATGTTTATAAACTGAAAAGAACAAAAATCAAACTGTATTTGCATGTTGTAAAGGGAGTGGAGGGAGTTCTCTAAAAGGTCCCAGATTATAGCACCCCAAGTTACACCTCAAATTTTAAGCAGAAATCTTTGACAAAATGTCCTTTTTCTCTACTGTGGTCCACAGAGTTGACCAGCCTAAATCCAAGAAGTCAAAGATACCATGAGATGAAAGTTTACCACTGTTAGCACTCAATAATTCCCATCATTTTCTCAGTTTCCTCTTCTAGTAAAGGCAAATGTGATAAACTGTTCAAGTGATTTCACAAACACTGATGTATAGACAAGAATGGTGTTTCTTCTGAAATTGAATCAATGGCTGGAAGTCAGCATCAGCACGAATGGCCCAGATATTCATGGGTCGGCGGAGGGGAAGCCTTCTGGGGTGTCAGTCCCTAATATGCAAAATACTTCTATGCACCTCATTTGTTCAGCAAGTAGTTATAACCTCCTATACAGAAGGACCAATGCTAGACTTTGGAATATACACAGAATGTCCTTGAAAACATTATAGTAAAACTTCAATGTTAAAAATTCAGGGATTCCTTCAGTCCAATAATGTGTAAATAGAAGGTCATACAATTGCACAGTAGAATTCTCCTTAAACACAGCACACATCTATGAGCCACCTCCCAGTGATGGCAGAAGCTGTGCTCAGCCAAGGGGTCCCTCTGAGAGCTCCCCCTGGGTAGTCAGGAGCCCAGCTACTCACAGACCTAAACATCACCCAGACTCGAAGAGCTGTTTACAAAACAGGGGTAGAGGTGAAGAGCACAGCCCACCGATTACACATTTCTGGCTGCCCGTTGCTTCCTGTTCTCCTTAAGATGTTTCCAAGAAGGTGATCGACTTCCAGCGAGCCAAACATGCCGGGTCTGGGAACATGCCTTTCTCTAAGGAAGATAGGAGGATGAAATAAAAGATCGACACGACAGATGGAATCCAGACATACATGCATTCGTTGTCTAAATTGACTGTCTCACAAGAGGCCCCCAGTGAAGGCTGGGGGTCAGAAGACCACCCTCTGATATGAGTGCTGCAATTTACTTGGGAAGGGCTCCATCTCCTCAGGTGCTGGATGGAAATAATACTTGTCCGGCCAACTTTCCAGACCTACAGTGAGGATCAAATGAGATAAAATATGTGAACATTCTTGGAAACATATAAAGCAATGGCACCACTCATTAAACCAAAAGCTCTTTGCTGGGTGTGAGATTTTTAGCTCTAGTGCTTCTGTCTTTACCCCACATGTGACTCAGTATAACTCCCCCTTGGAGACAATTAACATTCATTCAAGCAATTATTAAGCATCTACTGTGCATCTACACAGCAGGCTCACTGCTGGTCACTCTCTGCAGGATATCTGTAGGAAAACAAAGAATTGCAATATAATGTTAGGTCTGCTGTTATAAAGGTAGGTCTTCAGAGTCGTGGGGCACAGCAGAGGGGTTGAAAAGTAGCTTTTTTCTTACAACTAGGTTTCTACAGTTTAGAGTCCAACGTCTGGCAAAGTCCTTGCTAGCTGACCTGAGGTCAGCTATTTTTTCCCTACCACTTGTAGATCCCTGCCCTTGTACTTTTAGAGACACATCACTGACAAGTCACTTTCTCTCTGGCTGAACTTAAAAATGACCTTGCAGTGAGGAAAGAGGCATCAGTTGTATCCTGAACATATTTTTTAAATGAAACAGAGCACCTTGATTTCAGTGAGATTAAGAAGAACCATTTACTTTGCTCAAAATCCTATGGGAACTCTCTCCTATCTCTTTGTTGGTAAATGATAATGCTTTACCATAGAAAAGATTTACAGCCCGTGAGCTAAAATACCTGTTCTGCCTGCCAGGGAAGCAGTATTTTTTTTTCTTTTATCTTTTTTTTTTTTTTTGGCCTCACCGTGCAGCTCGCGGGATCTTAGTTCCCCAACCAGGGATCGAACCCAGGCCCCAGCAGTGAAAGCGCCGAGTTCTAACCACTGGACTGCCAGGGAATTCCCAGGGAAGTAGTATTTTAGCAAATCAGAACTACAGACACTAGGATTGGAATTGTAAAAATAAATAAATATATATATTTTTTACTTTCTTATTTTTCCATTTGTATGAATAAATTAGAATCTTCCAGAAATCATAAAATCTGTGTTCTCAAGATTATAAAAATAAGATTGATCTCTCCTAAAGTTGTTGAAACTATTCAAAGCTTTGAATGAAGAAAGCAGTTTCATAAACCAAAGAAATTCCATTTCAGAAATGGGAAAGTGTTTGTGAAATATATACATTAGCCCAGAAATCTCTTTATTTTCCTTGGTTCAAGTGTCCTTCAGGGACAGAAGAATTTCTGTTTGTAGTAGATTTTCATTTTTGCCGAAGGGTGATTAACTTTTCAGAAATTGAATAGCTGAGAGAAACATCTCAAATACATTTTCTGTTTCTGTACTGATGAGTTGTCCCATTGTTTTGGCACAGATAATATCCAATAAATCATGCTATCCTTTGTGGTTTTTTTTTTTTTTTTTTAATATGGGGTGGTTAGTTGTTTGGGTCTTTTTTTCTTTTTTTAAATAAATTTATTTATTTGATTTATTTATTTTTGGCTGTGTTGGGTCTTCACTGCTGCGCACGGGCTTTCTCTAGTTGTGGCGAGCGGGGGCTACTCTTCGTTGCAGTGCGCGATCTTCTCATTGCAGTGGCTTCTCATTGCGGAGCACGCGTGGGCTCTAGGCGCATGCGCTTCAGTAGTTGTGGCACGTGGGCTCAGTAGTTGTGGCTCGCGGGCTTAGTTGCTCCGCAACATGTGGGATCTTCCCGAACCAGGGCTCAAACCTGTGTCCCCTGCATTGGCAGGTGGATTCTCAACCACTGCGCCACCAGGGAAGCCCTGTGGTGGGTTGGTTTTTTTTTTAATAGACTTTAAAATTTTTTTAAAATTTATTTTTGGCTGCGTTGGGTCTTCATTGCTGCGCTCAGGCTTTCTCTAGATGATGCGAGCGGGGACTGCTGTTGGTTGAGGTGCGCTGGCTTCTCATTGAGGTGGCTTCTCTTTGTTGCACAGCGCGGGCTCTAAACCGTGGGCTTCAGTAGCTGCGGTGTGTGGGCTCAGTAGTTATGGCGCAAGGGCTTAGTTGCTCCACGGCACGTGGGATCTTCCCAGACTAGGACTCGAACATGTGCGTTGGCAGGCAGATTCTTAACCACTGCACCACCAGGGAAGTCCATCCTTTGTGTTTTGAGTATGTTTTTTGACTACATTTAATCGGATAGCATAGATATTGGAGATTCATCTGTGCTTTCCTGCCAGATCTTTTTCATTAAGAGCCCAAGTTTGCAAGATAGGGAGGCTGGAAGTAAAGGGCGTGGATGACGGCAAGCCCAGGTATGGGCTACACAGAAGACATCTGCACCCTTAGCCAAGTGACTTCTAACCCACCAAGCTAAACAATAACTCACCTTAATTTTGTTGGGGCAAGCACACAGTCACTGAATAGAATACAGGAGCCAAATAAGCTAGCCTTTAAAATATACTCTCAAAGGAATTGTTTAAGCTTATGCTCGTGAGGGACTGTCATTGTGCGTAGATTGTCCGTCTACCATGTTGGGATTGGAACACGTGGTCAAATTTCTACAAAGTCAGATACACATTACTGCTCGTAAACCCTGTTATCAGCCAATACCACATGGATGTATATTGTGCTAATAGCTCCATGAAGAAAATTACGAATTGCTATTCAGCCTTTACTGAAAGAATTAAAAATTTATATTCCATAAAGAATTTCAGAAACGAAAGCTGCCTTCAAGAACTTTTACATGAATTGTTTTCAAAACATTGAGAGTCTTGGAACTCCTTCTACCAATGAAACCCAGTAGCTAAAACAGATCTTGGGGGGGGCGGGGGGCAGACTGGTTGTACCCTGCTGGGACCCCAGTCCCAACCCACTGCACCTGGGCTCTGGAGCATTTCCCTGACGGAAGAGCCGTATAAACCAAAAGCCACTTTTTTTTTTTTTTTTTTTTTTTTTCCCCAGTACGCGGGCCTCCCACTGTTGTGGCCTCTCCCGTTGCGGAGCACAGGCTCCGGACGCGCAGGCTCAGTGGCCATGGCTCACGGGCCCAGCCGCTCCGCGGCACGTGGGATCCTCCCGGACCGGGGCACGAACCCGCGTCCCCTGCATCGGCAGGCGGACTCTCAACCACTGCGCCACCGGGGAAGCCCCCAAAAGCCACATTTTAATAAAAGAAAATAGCGAGTCCCAGAAGGTTAAGAAACTTCCCTGAGCTACTTAGTATCTAAAATGTCAGAATTCTGTTTCCAGCCTCATGCCCCTTCCACTATGTCAGAATTCCTGTCCAATCAGGCATGAAAGAATATCTTTCTGACCAATGATTGGTATTAATTTGAAACCAAGAAACTATCTGATCAATTGTTATTTTCCTACACTAGACACATAGGATGTCTGTTAACATAGTGACTGTAAAGTAATCAGCATGCTTTGAAGAAGGTACATTAAAAAAAACCCAACTCTTATTATTTTTAACCGTATTTCTATAGGTGAGGTGACTGCCTTTCTTGGCATTCTCAAATCACAGGGCATGTTTTCGTTTTGGTTTAGTTGTTTGTTTTATTTTGTTTTGAATATAGCCTCCATCATTTAGAAAAAGTGAAACTAGAGATTCATATACAAACAACATAAAATCAGAATGGAAATGAAGCCATAAATGATCTGACGTCTAATTTTGGGCAGAGTGTAGTGCAAACCAAATGTCACCTAGTGTCTGAAGTGACCGTCCTTCAAAACTGTAGACATTCACAGGCAATAACAAGTTCCATACAAATACTCTTCTATACAAATGGAAGAGTAAGGTAGAAATAAGATTGCCATTTTATCATCAGGAAAGATTTATTCGATTTATTGCACATACATTGTTTCCCTGATGCAGAGAGAAGTGTCCACATAAGGGAGTTTAAAGAATAAGTTCCTGTCTTCAATTATGTTGAAATCTAAAGCAGGAGACAAAATATGAAACATAAATCAACTTGCAGTTTTACAAAAACACAAAAAGTGAGCATCTAAATAGAGCAGGAGCTAGGAGAGAAAAAGTGACACAACCAGCTTCAACTGATTCTCCTAATCTAAGGTTGCAATAGTTTAATTTTGTCAGAGACTTGGTAAGATTACAGATCAACAGGAAGAAACTATTCAAACTCCTCACTGTACACAGAGAAAACAGGCCATGAGAATGTGCATTTCTTGTCCAGGTCTCAGCCTTTGAGGCAAACCTAGATTAGAGCTGAAAGTTTGCTAGCTCAAGTAGGAGACTTGCTTAGAAGGATGAGTCTAAAGTTGGGGTTCCCCCCCACCACCGATTATAAAAGTATGTATGTTTGCTGCAGAAAAGGTAGAAGGGAATGTAAGAAACAGGTAAGAAAATTTCATCTATAATATATCATCCAGACAAGATCACTAACACTAAGCATTTTTTTGTAGATTTCCTTCCAGTTTTTTTTTTTTCCAATGAACTTTTCACCTAACTGATGTCAGATTCTCTATACAGATCCGTATCTGGCGTCTTAATTTAGCGTTATGTCATGAGTATTTTCCAACCCCATTTAAAATGTCTTGTTAGCTTTGCTTTAAAAAATGCATACTATTTTGTTGTTTTGTTTGGTTTGGTTGGTTGGTTTTTTTGTTTTTTTAAAAAGGCTTTGTGAAAGTGGCAAGGAGCCGATGCTGGAGGTTTCCATACCAGCGATCCACCCCTCTTCTAGAATTTTCATATTAATGGCAAACAGCAGCCCCCGTGGGTGGCAAACAAGTGGGTGAGGGCGACGCAGGGCTGAAGTGGGGAGCAAGCCTTCATGGAAGGCAGCTACAACCATCACCAAACGGTGTTTAGGAAAACAGTCCTGCCCCAAAGGGTGCAGGCGAGTCCTTGTAGGGTCTTGCCACGGATCCTTCCTTAGCCCTAGCTTCCCTTCAGCAAGAGCTGGGTTCAAGAAAAAGTCATGCAAAATCAAGAGGAGAGGATAGAGGATTGTTTCTTCTGCCGTAAATCAATGCCCTTGACAACAAATCTAACTTGATTTGATTTGTGTGGTTGTTTTTTTTTTTTTTAATGATTTGCAGAATTTAAACTGAAACATTTAAACCTTGCTGACATCAGGCAGAAACGTTTCACATTCAGGAAAAAAGTTATAGCACAGTTCCGAAGCAATTTCAGCAAGCCCTGAAGCTGTTCTGTCTTGCGGAGGTGGGTGTGGAGAGCTACACTTTATTCTCTATTCTTGTTAAACCTGCCTGATGTGGCGCCTGGGAGTTGTAACTGCTTAGCAGTTTGGCTCCAGGCAGAATCTAGGAAAGCATCTGGAGTCTTTTCCCACACAGGCACTCAGAAGAGATGTCAGCTATCATCTCTAAACAAGCTTTTATTTTTCTTTACTGAATAAGGAAAAAAAAATGTAAGGATTTAAAACTGGAATTACTGTGTTCTTAAACCAAAAATCAGTATTCCTATTTAATTTATCCCTGAGAAAAAAAGTAATACACAAAAGGAGGGTTTTTAAACCTCTTTTTTAACTACAGAGGGACTTGTCTTATAAGAAGGACTTAATATTAAATACATCTTACCATAAAAGGGGAAATCGACAGTAACACAATAATATTAGGGGACTTTAACACCCCACTTTCACCAGTGGACACATCAACCAAAATGAAAATAAATAAGGAAACACAAGCTTTAAATGACACATTAAACAAGATGGACTTAATTGATATTTATAGGACATTCCATCTGCAAACAACAGAATACACTTTCTTCTCAATTGCTCATGGAACATTCTCCAGGATAGATCATACCTTGAGTCACAAATCAAGCCTTGGTAAACTTAAGAAAATTGAAATTGTATTGAGTAAATTTTCCAACCACAATGCTATGAGACTAGGTATCAATTACAGGAAAAAACTGTAAAAAATACAAACGCTTGGAGGCTAAACAATACACTACTAAATAACCAAGAGATCACTGAAGAAATCAAAGAGAAAATTAAAAAATACCTAGAAACAAATGACAATGAAAATACGATGACCTCAAACCTGTGGGATGCAGCAAAAGCAATTCTAAGACGGAAGTTTATAGCAGTATAATCCTACCTCAAGAAACAAGAAAAATCTCAAATAAACAACCTAAACTTATACCTAAAGCAATTAGAGAAAGAAGAACAAAAAAACCCCTAAGTTAGGAGAAGGAAAGAAATCATAAAGATCAGATCAGAAATAAATGAAAAAGAAATGAAGGAAACAATAGCAAAGATCAATAAAACTAAAAGCTGGTTCTTTGAGAAGATAAACAAAATTGATAAACCTTTAGCCAGACTCATCAAGAAAAAAAGGGAAAAGACTAAAATCAATAGAATTAGAAATGAAAAAGGAGAAGTAACAACTGACACTGCAGAAATACAAAGGATCATGAGAGATTATTATAAGCAACTATATGCCAATGAAATGGACAACCTGGAAGAAACGGACAAATTCTTAGAAAAGCACAACCTTCCGAGACTGAACCAGGAAGAAACAGAAAATATAAACAGACCAATCACAAGCACTGAAATTGAAACTGTGATTAAAAATCTTCCAACAAACAAAAGCCCAGGACCAGACGGCTTCACAGGCGAATTCTATCAAACATTTAGAGAAGAGCTAACACCCATCCTTCTCAAACTCTTCCAAAATATAGCAGAGGGAGGAACACTCCCAAACACATTCTATGAGGCCACCATAACCATGATACCAAACCCAGACAAAGATGTCACAAAGAAATAAAACTACAGGCCAATATCACTGATAAACATAGATGCAAAAATCCTCAACAGGGGGCTTCCCTGGTGGCGCAGTGGCTGGGAGTCCGCCTGCCGATGCAGGGGACATGGGTTCGTGCCCCGGTCTGGGAAGATCCCACGTGCCACGGAGTGGCTGGGCCCGTGAGCCATGGCCGCTGGGCCTGCACGTCCGGAGTCTGTGCTCCGCGACGGGAGAGGCCACAGCAGTGAGAGGTCCGCGTACCGCAAAAAAAAAAAAAAAATCCTCAACAGAATACTAGCAAACAGAATCCAACAGCACATTAAAAGGATCATACACCATGATCAAGTGAAGTTTAACCCAGGAATGCAAGGATGCTTCAATATATGCACATCAATCAACGTGATAAACCATATTAGCAAACTGAAGGATAAAAACCATATGATCATCTTAATAAATGCAGAAAAAACTTTTGACAAAATTCAACACCCATTTATGATAAAAAACTATCCAGAAAGTAGGCATAGAGGGAACTTACCTCAACATAATAAAGGCCATATATGACAAACCCACAGCCAACATCGTCCTCAATGGTGAAAAACTGAAACCATTTCCACTAAGATCAGGAACAAGACAAGGTTGCCCACTCTCACCACTATTATTCAACATAGTTTTGGCAGTTTTAGCCACAGCAATCAGAGAAGAAAAATAAATTAAAGGAATCCAAATCATAAAAGAAGAAGTAAAATTGTCACTGCAGATGACATGATACTATACATAGAGAATCCTAGAGATGCTACCAGAAAACCACTAGAGCTAATCAATGAATTTGGTAAAGTAGCAGTATACAAAAGTAATGCACAGAAATCTCTTGCATTCCTATACAATAATGATGAAAAATCTGAAAGAGAAATTAGGGAAACACTCCCATTTACCCTTGCAACAAAAAGAATAAAATATCTAGAAATAAACCTACCTAAGGAGAAAAAAGACTTGTATGCAGAAAACTATAAGACACTGGTGAAAGAAATTAAAGATGATACAAACAGATGGAGAGATATACCATGTTCTTGGATTGGAAGAATCAATACTGTGAAAATGACTATACTACCCAAAGCAATCTACAGATTCAATGCTATCCCTATCAAACTACCAATGGAATTTTTCACAGAACTAGAACAAAAAATTTCACAATTTGTATGGAAACACAAAAGACCCCAAATAGCCAAAGCAATCTTGAGAAAGAAAAACAGAGCTGGAGGAATCAGGCTCCCTGACTTTTGACTATACTACAAAGCTACAGTAATCAAGACAGTGTGGTACTGTCACAAAAACAGAATTATAGATCAATGGAACAGGATAGAAAACCCAGAGATAAACCCACACACATATGGTCACCTTACCTTTGATAAAGGAGGCAAGAATATACAATGGAGAAAAGACAGCCTCTTCAATAAGTGGTGCTGGGAAAACTGGACAGCTACATGTAGAAGAATGAAATTAGAACACTCCCTAACATCATACACAAAAATAAACTCAAAATGGATTAAAGACCTAAATGTAAGGCCAGACACTATCAAACTCTTAGAGGGAAACATAGGCAGAACACTCTATGACATAAATCACAGCAAGATCCTTTTTGACCCACCTCCTAGAGAAATGGAAATAAAAACAAAAATAAATAAATGGGACCTAATGAAACTTAAGAGCTTTTGCACAGCCAAGGAAATCAAAAACAAGACGAAAAGACAACCTTCAGAATGGGAGAAAATATTTGCAAATGAAGCAACTGACAAAGGATTAATTTCCAAAATATACAAGCAACTCATGCAGCTCAATATCAAAAAAACAAACAACCCAATCCAAAAATGGGCAGAAGACCTAAACAGACATTTCTCCAAAGAAGATATACAAATTGCCAACAAACACATGAAAGGATGCTCAACATCACTAATCATTAGAGAAATGCAAATCAAAAGTACAATAGGGCTTCTCTGGTGGCGCAGTCGTTGGGAGTCCACCTGCTGATGCAGGGGACACAGGCTCGTGCCCCGGTCCGGGAAGATCCCACGTGCCGCGGAGCGGCTGGGCCCGTGAGCCGTGGCCGCTGAGCCTGTGCGTCCGTAGCCTGTGCTCCGCAACAGGAGAGGCCACAACAGTGAGAGGCCCACGTACCACAAAAAAAAAAAAAAGTACAATGAGGTATCACCTCACACCAGTCAGAATGGCCATCATCAAAAAATCTACAAACAGTAAATGTTGGAGAGGGTGTGGAGAAAAGGGAACCCTCTTGTACTGTTGGTGGGAATGTAAATTGATACAGCCACTGTGGAGAACAGTATGGAGGTTCCTTAAAAAACTAAAAATAGAACTAACATATGACCCAGCAATCCCACTACTGGGCATATACCCTGAGAAAACCATAATTCAAAAAGAGTCATGTACCCCAATGTTCATTGCAGCACTATTTACAATAGCCAGGACATGAAAGCAACCTAAGTGTCCATAGACAGATGAATGGATAAAGAATATGTGGCACATATATATAGTGGAATATTACTCAGCCATAAAAAGAAACAAAATTGACTTATTTGTACTGAGGTGGTTGGACCTAGAGTCTGTCATACAGAGTGAAATAAGTCAGAAAGAGAAAAACAAATGCCGCATGCTAACACATATATATGGAATCTAAAAAAATATGGTTCTGAAGAACCTAGGGGCAGGACAGGAATAAAGAAGCAGACATAGAGAATGGACTTGAGGACCTGGGGAGGGGGAAGTGTAACCTGGGACAAAGTGAGAGAGTGGCATGGACATGTATACACTACCAAATGTAAAATAGATAGCTAGTGGGAAGCAGCCGCATAGCACAGGGAGATCAGCTCGGTGCTCTGTGTCCACCTAGAGGGGTGGGATAGGGAGGGTGGGAGGGAGATGCAAGAGGGAGGGGATATGGGGATATATGTATATGTATAGCTGATTCACTTCGTTATACAGCAGAAACTAACACCACTGTAAAGCAATTATACTCCAATAAAGATGTTAAAATAAACAAATAAGATAAAAAAATACATCTTGATCTCAGTTATCATTAAAGATAAATGTTTAAAAAATGGGTGTGTAAATCTAAAATTTTTAAACATTGAAAGAAAATGGGTGTGTTTATATAGACAGAAGGCAAAATGTAAAGTTTAAAAAGGCAATTTTTAAGCCATATATATATATATATAGTATGGTCAGTTTTTTAATATTAAAAATTATGTTTTATAAGAGACATACAATCTTAATGCATAGATGTTATCACTGAAGACCTATTTTTTAGAATATACATTTCTAATAATAGTTCTTTTAGATAGAACTATGCAATTCTTAAAGAAAAAGATAGCTTTTGTACCTAGTTTTGAAAATGAGAGTGAGATCCCTAACACCTGAATGTTAAAAATCTGATATTTATCAGTATGAGAAAAATATAATCCAATGCATTTGTACAGGAACTGACAAGGTTTTGTTTTTAATTGTGAAAAAAATACACATAACATAAAATTCACTCTTTAAACTGTTTCAGTGTACAGTTCAGTGGCATTAAGTACATTCACAAAGTTGTGCAACTATCCCCACCACCCATCCCCAGAACGTTTCCATCATCTCAGAGACTGTACCCATTAAAGACTAACAAATCTCTCCCCCTACCCACGCTCAGCCCCTGGGAACTTCTACTATATGTCTCTACACATGTGACTCTTCTAGGTACCATATATAAGTGGAATCACACAGTATTTGTTATTTTGTATTTGGCTTGTTTCACTGAGCATAATGTCTTTAAGGTTCATCCACGTTGTAGCGCGTGACATAATTTCATTCTTTTTTTAAGGCTGAATAATACTCCACAGTATATCTACGGCACATTTGGTTTATCCACTCATTAGTTGATGGACATTTGGGTTGCTTCCACCTTTTGGACATGGTGAATAATGCTGCTGTGTTGTGTTTTTTTAATAAAATTTTTATAGACTTTTCCTTTAGAACTTCTGCTCCTCCCAGAGTTAATAACTGTCTTTCTTTTCTTTATTTATTTTTTTTGCTTTCGCTTAGTTGTTGGTAATTATCATTAATTTATTCCCAAACTCTTCCTGAGTTGAGTAAATATCTTCTCAACACAAACATTCGTATCAGGTATTCTATTAATTTCATCTGCTTGAAGAAATCCCTCCTGGTCGGGGCTGAGGGTGGGTGAAATGGGGGAAGGGGGTCACAAGATATAATCTTCTAGTTTTAAAATAAATAAGTCATGGGGGTGGAACGCACAGCTTGGTGTCTATAGTTAGTAATCCTGTATTGTATATTTGAAAGTTGCTAACAAAAGCAGACATAATAGATCAATGGAACAGAAGAGAAAGCCGAGAAGTAAACCCATACATTTACGGTCAACGAGTCCTTGACAAAGCAGGCAAGAATATATGACTGAGAAAAGGCAGTCTCTGCAGCAAGTGGTATTAGAAAAGCTGGACAGCCTGCTGTAAATCAGTGAAGTTAGAACACACCCTCACACCATGCACAAAAATAAACTCAAAGTGGTTTAAAGACTTAAATATAAGACATGACACCATACAACTCTTAGAAGAAGAGTTTTTAGGAGGCAAAACATTCTCTGTCATAAATCATAGCAATATTTTCTTAGATTAGTCTCCCAAGGCAAAAGAAATAAAAGGAAAAATAAACAAATGGGACCCAATCAAACTTAAGAGCTTTTGCACAGCAAAGGAAACCATAAACAGAACAAAAAGACAACCTACAGAATGGGAGAAAATATTTCCAAATGATGTGACTGACAAGGGGTTAATTTCCAAAGTATACAAACAGCTCATACAACTCAATATCAAAAAACCCAAGCAACCCATTCAAAAAATGGGCAGAAGACATACAGATGGCCAGCAGGCACATGAAAAGATGCTAAGCATCACTGGTTGTTAGAGAAATGCAAATCAAAACTACCATGAGGTATCACCTCACACCAGTCAAAACGGCCAAAAATTTACAAACAATAAATGCTGCTGGAGAGGCTGCGGAGAAAAGGGAGCCCTCCTGCACTGTTGGTGGGAATGTAAATTGATACAGCCACTACGGAGAACAGTATGGAGGTTCCTTAAAAAGGTAAAAATAGAGTTATCTTATTACCCAGCAATCCCACTCCTGGGCATATATCCAGAAAAGAAAAACATATAATTCAAAAAGAGACATGCATGTGCAGCAGGGTTTAGCAGCACTGTTTAAAACAGCCGAGACATGGAAGCAAACTGAATGTCCATCAACAGATGAGTGAATAAAGAAGATGTGGTACATATATACAACGGAATATTGCTCAGCCATAAAAAAGAATGAAATATTGCCATTTGCAGCAACTTGGATGGACCTAGAGATTACCATATTGATTAAAGTAAGTCACAGAAAGATAAATATCATATGATATCACTTACACGTGGAATCTAAAAAATAATACAGGGACTTCCCTGGTGGCGCAGTGATTAAGAATCCACCTGCCAGGCCTTCCCTGGTGGCGCAGTGGTTGAGAGTCCGCCTGCCGATGCAGGGGACACGGGTTCGTGCCCCGGTCCGGGAGGATCCCACATGCCGCGGAGCGGCTGGGCCCGTGAGCCATGGCCACTGAGCCTGAGCGTCTGGAGCCTGTGCTCCGCAACGGGAGAGGCCACGACAGTGAGAGGCCCACGTACCGCAAAACTAAATAAATAAATAAATAAATAAATAAATAAAAGAATCCGCCTGCCAATGCAGGGGACAGGGGTTTGATCCCTGGTCTAAGAAGATCCCACATGCTGCGGAGCAACTAAGCCCGTGCGCCACAACTACTGAGCCCACGCTCTAGAGCCTGCAAGCCACAACTACTTAGCCCATGCGCGTAGAGCCCGTGCTCCGCAACAAGAGAAGCCATTGCAATGAGAAGCCTGCGCACCGCAACAAAGCGTAGCCCCCGCTCGCTGCAACTAGAGAAAGCCTGTGGGTAGCAAAGAAGACCCAGCGCAGACAAAAATAAATAAATAAATAAATTAATTAATTAAAAAGAGAGAACTACAAAAAACATTTTTTAAAAAATACAAATGGGGCTTCCCTGGTAGCGCAGTGGTTGAGAGTCCGCCTGCCGATGCAGGGGACACGGGTTCGCGCCCCGGTCCGGGAAGATCCCACGTGCCGCGGAGCGGCTGGGCCCGTGAGCCGTGGCCGCTGCGCCTGCGCGTCCGGAGCCTGTGCTCCGCAACGGGAGAGGCCACAGCAGTGAGAGGCCCGCGTACCGCAAAAAAAAAAAAAAAACAAAACAAACCAAATGAATTTATTTACAAAACTGAAACAGACTCACAGACATAGAAAAAAACTTATGGTTACCACAGTGGAAGTGGGGCATAAATTAAGAGTATGGGATTAACAGATACATACTACTATATATAAAATAGATAAACAACAGGATTCACTATATAGCACAGGGAGCTATATTCATTACCTTATAATAACCTATAATGAAAAAGAATCTGAAAAACACACACATATATATAAAACTGAATCATATTGCTCTACACCTGAAACTAACACAGTATTGTAAATCAACTATACTTCAATTAGAAAAAAAAAAGGTGCTAAAAGTAAATCAAAATTCTTCATCACAAGAAGAAAAATTGTTTACTAGACACAACAACCTATTGTGATCATTTCACAGTATATACAAATATCGAATCATTATGTTGTATGCCTGAAACTAATATAATGTTATATATCAATTTTACCTGAAAAAATATTAATTTTTTAAAAAAAGATATTGCAGCCTCAAAAAGAAAGAGAGAAAGAAAGAAAGAAAAAAGAAAGAAAGAGAGAGAGAGAGAGAGAGGGAGGGAGGAAGGAAGGAAGGGGGAAAGGGAGAAAGAAATCCTCCCTAGAATCTTCTGGCTTTTGCTCTAATATGAGCCCATTGCTCTCCAGACCTGCTTCTCCACTGTTGATGTGGAAGTTCCCTCCATCTTCCCACTAAGGGTTCCCGTTGCCTGTTGAGTGTTGGTTGGACATTGTCTTCTGTTTGTGGAGTTGCCATTGAGAGGTCAAAAGCCACTCTGGTTCTTTGTACATTTTATGAAACCTTCAGTAGTCAGGATGTTCTATCATTTCTAGAACATAAAACTTGTGGGGGAGACGGTTCAACCTAAACACCCTTCTTGCTTGGTCCCCAATGCAGGAGAAAACAAGTATATTAGGGGTGGCAGAGAGTTCCTGTGGCAAATCAGCAGTCAGTAAACATGGAGGTTATGGGAAGAAAAGGAAAGTGGGTTGTTTTTTTTTTAATTTAATAAATATGGTAAATGAATGAATGAATTCCCCTTAAGGAGAAAGGAAGTCCCCTTTCTTCCCTCCCTCCTTTCTTCCTTCCTTCCTTCCTTTCTTCCTTCCTTTCTCTCTCCCTTTCTTTCTTCCTTCCTTCCTTCCCTCCCTCCCTCCCTTCTTCCTTCCTTCCTTCCTCCCTCCCTCCCTCCCTCCCTGCCTCCCTCCCTCCCTCCCTCCCTCCCTCTCTCTCTCTCTCTCTCTCTCTCTCTTTCTTTCTTTCTTTCTTTCTTTCTTTCTTTCTTTCTTTCTTTCTTTCTTTCTTTCTTTCTTTCTTTCTTTCTTTCTTTCTTTCTCTTTCTCTCTCTGTCTCTCCTTCATCTGTATCCCTTTCCAGAAATGGTTCCTTCATCTGGAAGAATAATTTCCCCCACAGAGAGTCAGACCTCTTTCCTGAAAATGAAACACAGGCAGGCAGCCTGCTCTCGCTGCACCTCCCAGGCTCCTCCCACTTCCTCCTCGTCAAGTGACAGTGGAGTGATGAGGGGAGGTCCACCAGGCCAGCCCAGGTGACAGAAGAGGAGTGGCCACATCTGGCTCCATCCCACCAGGCTTCAGCTGCGCTCTCCACGGCTGGGGGAACCGTCCAGCTCCTTCCTGCCTCTCTCTCAGTCGGCCGGCCCTGTGTCCCACCCCCCCAGTGGGCTCTCACTTCACCTCACCCAATTCACCTTTCTCCTAGCAACTTCAGCAATTTAGCTGCTCAGTTCAGTTTCACATTTCTTGGATTAATCCATTTCTACTACCCACCCCAATCCAACCACTGTTTATCTTTCCAAGTCGCCAAGAGAAAGAAACCCAGCCTAGATCTCTTCTCACCTTTACTGCTTATCTCCATTGATGCCACATGCTCCACACTCCTTGGGGATCCAACCCTCCGATTTCAGCATGTCTCCTCTCCAGCTAAACAGTCACCTGCCATGATTTTTATTTTTTATTTTTTAAAATTTATTTATTTATTTATTTTTGGCCGCATTGGGTCTTTGTTGCTGCGTACGGGCTTTCTCTAGTTGCGGCGAGAGGGGGCTACTCTTCATTGGGGTGCACGGGCTTCTCATTGCAGTGGCTTCTCTTGTTGCGGAGCACAGGCTCAGGAGTTGTGGCACACAGGTGTAGCTGCTCCTTGGCATGTGGGATCTTCCCGGAGCGGAGCTGGAACCCATGTCTCCTGCACTGGCAGGTGGATTCTTAACCACTGTGCCACCAGGGAAGTCCATGCCATGACTTTTAAAATGTCATCTTGTATATTTCAAAATCGTCAGTATGCATGGTGGTAAATGGTTTAAATGACCACATTAAGAATTCATAGAGAACAGAGAAGACACCGCGACAGCTATGCCCTGCTTAATCATTCCTTTATCTCTCTTTATTTCCTTGGTTGTTATACTGGTCAGGGACTTGACCGTGTCCTGCTTAGAAAGAATTGTCCCGCCCCTTTCCCAGCTCCACACCACACGCCAGCACCGGACTAACCTTTGGAAAGGTTCTCTCCTCATGTCATTCGCCATCACAAAATCTCCCTGACTCCCCCCTGGCAGGTCCCCAGCCTGGCATCCAAAGCCCTCCACAACTGTGTCCCAATCTACCCTCTACTCACACCGCGCTTTCCTGCCTCTGTACTTTTGATCCATGCCCCTCTCCCCACTGCACCTCTCTCCCACCTTCTCCATACATCCGCTAGATTCACCTTAAGCCTTGCTTCTCCGTGAGACCCTCCCAGGTCACCAAAGCCCATGGTTCATTTCTTAAATTCATCCCACAATCTATCCATCCTTCCTTCCGTCTTTTCATTCAGCAAACATTTTTTTTTTTTTTTTAGTACCTATTATGAGTCAGGCATTGCGCTGAGTTCTGGGGACGCATAAATAAATGTCATGCTTTTAGTGCTGATGGGATCGACAGTCCAATAAAACAGATAACAGCCACCATTTAGTTTGCACATGCCTTGTACCAGATGTAGTACAAGGCATTTAAAACACGTTGTTATAAATTATCTTCACAGTAACAGTGTGAGGGAGGCATTAAATTACGGATTTTATTGACAGTAGAACAGAGGCTCAGTGGGGTCAGGTTATCTGTCCATGGTTACTCCGATGGTAATTAGCAGAGTCTCTAACAACCTGCTCTGACGCCCTGGCTCCTGGGTGACACTCCTTCTCACCGCTCCCCCCACCTCTTTCTCTTTCCACTTTTCCCACTCTTTCCTCTGAGTTCAAAGCGTTTGGTAATTGATCAAACGCTATGTTTTCTCTTTGCATTTTCTTTCTTTTTTTTGCGGTACGCGGGCCTCTCACTGTTGTGGCCTCTCCCGTTGTGGAGCACAGGCTCCGGACGTGCAGGCCCAGCGGCCATGGCTCACGGGCCCAGCCGCTCTGCGGCACGTGGGATCTTCCCCGACCGGGGCACAAACCTGTGTCCTCTGCATTGGCAGGCGGACTCTCAACCACTGCGCCACCAAGGAAGCCCTGCATTTTCTTAACTTTAATTTTTTGTGTGCTTATATTTCCCCAGTTAGATTTGTAAATGTCTAGAGACAGAGTGAGTTGGGAAAGGATGCAGTGAGGAATATTGAGACTTTTACCGAAAAGGATTCATATATTCCAGTTGTAACAGCTTTGTAATGTCAACACCTCAATATTTTTTTTTTTTTTTTTTTTGTGGTACGCGGGCCTCACTGTTGTGGCCCCTCCCGTTGCGGAGCACAGGCTCCGGACGCGCAGGTTCAGCGGCCATGGCTCACGGGCCCAGCCGCTCCGCGGCATGTGGTATCTTCCCAGGCCGGGGCACGAACCCGTGTCCCCTGCATCGGCAGGCGGACTCTCAACCACTGCGCCACCAGGGAAGCCCAACACCTCAATATTTTATGCAGCTAAGAGGAAGTCATTCATGAGTTAAACATAGATCACTAACACTTTCAAACAGTGACCCCCCAAACTTTTAAATTATGAGGACCATTTTATTATTAAAAAGTGCAAATCTGCTCATAAACAAAGTTATGCTTCTTTTAGCAACCGATGGAGAAAAGAACGTAATGACCAACAGTGCCATGCATTTAACAATACTTTGAAACAAATTTGTACTTTATGAATCACAAGCACATATTCCTACTTTTGAAAAATAGTAGACGTAGGTGTAAAACAGGATGTATGTGGTTACAGATAATGCAAAACCATGACGAAACTCCTCATCTCCTCAGGTATGCACGTCCCAGAGACTAGAAACCACTGATCCATGAGTTTGCTGACCCTGAGCTGAGCGCAGGCAGGATGATGGCACCTTGTAAAGGCGCATTTGTCCCTCTTCTGAGTCCAGAATTCTCTGTGGGGCAGAGTGTTAATGTAGGGCAGAGCTCTGACATTTCTCCCTCTTCCACACTCAACAAGAATACAAAGTGGGGGCTTGCGGGGTTGGGGGCTGGTGTCTCACCTCACAGGTTACACAATATAATTACTTCGGGTGTTAATGGCATTGCAGTAGTGAGTCCAGTGGGATGAATTTAAATACAATTGAGTGAGTTCATTTTACCCGCCTCTTTCCTCTCCTGCAGTCCAAGCCTCAGAGGAATGTGAGCTGACAGATATGAGTTCAGTCAAAGTTGGAAGTGAGCCAACGGTCAGCCGCTAAAAGGATGTTTGCTACCGGAAGAAGAGAATCACCCTCCACCCCTGTGCCCTTGGGCGAACCTTATATTTTCATTCTTCTTTGTGACATGGCCATGAGCTTGCAGGAAATCATTTGAAGCAAAAAACTGACAACTTATTGCACAGCTCAAAAAGGCTATTCATTGTAAAGCAATTATACTCCAATAAAGACGTAAAAAAAAAAAAAAAAGGCTATTCAATATGTTTTTCATACACCTACCGAATACGTCCTTGAAGAAGCCTAGAGATCCTTCTGACATGAGACTTTAAACCTCACAGCAATGCACAGATGTCAGTGGTGACTCTCACTCTTGCAGTAGAGAGCTAAAAGGACAGGGGCAGCCTAAATGTCAGTCAGCTGTTACTCCCGGGAAGAGAATTCCCCCACCATGAAGGACTGCAATGCATTGTTGTTAAGTAACTGGCAAAGAGATTGGGTTTAGTGTAAAAAGTGATAATGATTTGGATTCATGACAATCTAACCAATCCAGAGTTTGTCCTGATTTATTCTAGAGAAACATGCACAAGACTATTATCTTTATCCCAAAATGCATTTAGAGTTCTTATTATGTACATGGCATAATTAAAAGCAGTAATATTTATTTTAGGAAATTAGGTGTTTCTTGAACTCGAAGGTGAAATCTATAAATACTCTATCTGGGCTTCCAAGTCTGCCCGGCTGTGAAGAACAGACCTCCCCCTTGGGAAATTCAGCCTCTAACACATTCCTGGCACATAAAAGGGCTCAGGAAATAAATTAATGAATGAGTTAATAAACAGGACGCCTGTGGCTTCAGCAAACAAATGTATAAACACAGACACCCTCATTCAAGGAAAACTCAGGCTCGACCCTCAAGCTGATCATCAAAAAGCCACACAGGCTAATAGTTGGTTTTACTATCGTTTTCCCCTTCCAGGTCTGGATTTCTTAGTCTTTACGTCAAAAGCACAAGTAAAAAAGGAATCCTCCAAGGTTGTACATCCCTTTTGTGTGATAAATAGTAAAACCAATTCAGGACTTCTCTGGTGGTGCAGTGGTTAAGAATCTGCCTGCAAAAATGCAGGGGACACAGGTTCAATTCCTGGTCGGGGAAGATCCCACATGCTGCGGAGCAACTCAGCCCGTGCGCCACAACTACTGAGCCTGCGCTCTAGAGCCTGCGAGCCACAACTACTGAGCCCACATGCCGCAACTACTGAAGCCCACGTGCCTAGAGCCCGTGCTCTGCAACAAGAGAAGCCACCGCAATGAGAAGCCCGCGCACCGCAGCGAACTAGAGAAAGCCCAGGCCCAGCAACAAAGACCCAACGCAGCCAAAAATAAATAAATAAATAAATAAATTTATTTTTAAAAAGTGGGGCTACGCTTACTGCAGAGCCCAAACCGATTGGCCAGATAAAAGTCTAGGCTCTGCAGGTCATATGGTCATCTAGCCTGTACTTTCCTAAATGTTTTCTTCTCCGGTATCATTAAAGGCCTTATTCACCTGCTGGTAAACAATGAATACAGATTAGTGGTCATTAATCAAGGTCTTGGGTCACTTAATAGGATGGCTCAGTGGGTGTTTTCTATCGGGCTGAGCACCTGATGGGTCATCAGGGTGACCAGGGTGAGCACAGCTGCATTCCAACCACGTTCTGTCTCAGAAGGAAATGCCCCTCTCGTTCTCCACCCGCACTAGGTCTGAAGAAAGCAAGCAAAAAACGTGGGAACACAGGGGCCATATCCATGCCTATCGGGCCTTCAGATTTAGCTGCTGCTCTCCCCCTCCCCATGAGGCCTGCCATCCAGCACCCCTCCCTCACTGGCATCGGTGTCAGGACTGTAAGAGCCATTAGCTCCCAAAGCCTTCACTGCCAGCATCCGCCCTTTACCTTGTTTTCTCCAATCCCAGGAACTGGCGGAAGGGACAAGTAATTCCCATGTATGGAAAAACTAACTCTAAAAGGCTTTTTATTATTTTTCATACTCCCAAGTAAAAGTCTTTGCAGCACTGCATGAAAAAGCAGTGAGATTTTCAAGTTAAATGTATCTGCATTCCACAAGAGCACCCCCAGCTCACAGAGACAGTTCCACCTTTATGCCTAATAAGTGTCGATTCTACGCAAGATTTCTTGAATAAAAAGGAGTTCTGGAGCTTTTACAAAGTTTGACAACAGGGGTCCCAGCAGCTCGGGCGTGACAAGAGCGGCAATGTCCGGCCACTCAGCTCTGTGAAGGCTCTCGCTGTGCTGTCCCCACAAACACCCAGGTGCACCCCACCCCAGCCTCTGCCAAGATGCCCAGGAGAGACGGCAGTTTAGCTCAAAAGGCAGTCGAGCTGGCCCTCTGTATCCGTGCTTCCACATCTGCAGATTCAACCAACCGCAGATCAAAAATAAAATTATTCTTTTAATTCAAGAAAGTTCCCCAGAACAAAGCTTGAATTTGCCACCCAGCAACTCTTTACAAAACATTTGCTTTGTATTTACAGCTATTTACATAACATTATATTGTATTAGGTATTAAACGTCATTTAGAAGTCAAAAAAAGAAGTCATCTAGAAATGATTTAAAGTACATGGGGGGATATGCATAGGTTATATGCAAATACTACACCACTTTACGTAAGGGACTTGAGCATCTGTGGGTTTTGGCATCTCCGGGGTCCTGGAATGAATCTCCCTGATACCGAGACCAAGGAGAGACCCACCAAATGTCATCCAAATCTGATCCTGCAAACGGTGATGTGAAAAAAAAAAAAAAAAAATCATGCAGACAAAAGGAAAAGGGGATGCAAAAGGAAAATGAGCCAAAGTGACCAACGAAGAAATGAAAGAAGATGCACCTGCAGAAACAGAGCTGCTAAGGAAAGGCCAGCCTCTGTGGAGCAGGGGAGAAAGACGCCAAATCTGATCAACATACAGGGAGTCTCACCAGCTGTCCTGGTGCCCCCCTTCTTGTACAGTCCAGAGGAATTGTTCTAGCAACTATTTTGTAAATGCAAGATTTTAATTGTTCTAGAAATACACTTTTAAGAAGTAGGATACCCACTCTGTGCCTTAAAATTTTTTTTATAAGTATAAATACATTTTTTAAGAAGTGAATTCATCGGCTGGTTGGTTGTTTTCAGTACCACCAAAAATTAATGAAATATCAATTTAAAGGAGGCTTTGATCATAGGCTGGGGCTGGGGGGAGAGTGTGTTGGCAGTTTTTAATGTAACAAGAAGCATAGCCAAATGGCAATTTGAAGTCATAATCATGCATTTAACTTGTTGTAAACATTTTCTATGACTTACTTTATCTCCCTGTTGTCTTTTGGTAGAATCATTTATAAAACTGTTCCCTGGGCTTCCCTGGTGGTGCAGTGGTTAAGAATCCGCCTGCCAATGCAAGGGACACGGGTTCAAGCCCTGGCCTGGGAAGATCCCACATGCCGCGGAGCAACTAAGCCCGTGCGCCACAACTGCTGAGCCTGTGCTCTGGAGCCCGCGAGCCACAACTACTGAGCCCATGTGCCACAACTACTGAAGCCTGCATGCCTAGAGCCCGTGCTCTGCAACAAGAGAAGCCACGACAATGAGAAGCCCGTGTACCGCAATGAAGAGTAGCCCCCTCTCGCCTTAACTAGAGAAAGCCCGTGCACAGCAACGAAGACCCAATGCAGCCAAAAAAAAAAAAACCAACCAAACAAAAAAATAAATAAAATTAAAAAAAAAAAACTGTTCCCTGATCCTTGCTCTTCCTAATAGAACTGGGCGCTCTCTGTGACAACTTTTTTCTCAGTAGCCCAGCTTTTCCTAATAATGCTGTTAAAGTGCTGTGAAAAATTGGAAAATTTTGAGCATGTAGTGTATATGATATTAAATGATGACCTAGTAGAATTTTAGTTAACAAGTTATCAATGTTTTAAAACCATGGTCTATATTTTTCCAGCTGTATTGAGATATAACTGAAGGATAACACTGTGTGAGTTTAAGGTGTACAATGTGGTGATTTGATACATGCATATGTATCAAAATGATTATCACAGGGCTTCTCTGGTGGCGCAGTGGTTGAGAGTCTGCCTCCCGATGCAGGGGACGCGGGTTCGTGCCCCGGTCCGGGAGGATCCCACACGCCATGGAGCGGCTGGGCCCGTGAGCCATGGCCGCTGAGCCTGCGCGTCCGGAGCCTGTGCTCCGCAACGGGAGAGGCCACGGCGGTGAGAGGCCCGCGTACCGCAAAGATAAAAAAAAAAAAAAAAAGAAAAAAAAAGAAAAAAAAAAGAACTATATAGAAATTGATCATCATGCGTATATACTGATCACCAAATGAAAACCAGTAAAACATCAATTAAAGAGGAAAGAAAATCTGTAAACACAAGGCCTGGTAGAAATCATAGGTAGAGAGATAGGGGCTCCCGACCCAGAGAGGTTCTGTAACTTGTCTGACATCACAGAGCAAGACGTGAGTCATGCCTTCAGGGTCCTTCCCACCCAGCCCAGGGTTGTGTCTATTACCCCAAGTGGCCTCCTTGAGGCAACTCGTCATCGTACAGTCATGCATGGCTTGCAAAGCCAAAGAGCCCCAAATGGGTTCAAATCTAGATTTTCTCATTCGCTAGATTGCCGATGGCAATGATTCCCAACGCAAACTGTGTATCAGGTCATCTGAAGGAGCTACGAAAAAAATACAGTTTCTCGGACTCCTTTTCCAGAGAGTGTGACTCATTCGTTCTCGGGTGGGGCCCAGGCGTTTCCATTTTTAAAGAAACATCCTCAGGTGCAGCTAATTAGATGAAAATCAGCGCTCCACGGCTCCGGTCCTCCACCCTGAGCACCCACTGGAGTCACTTGGAGGAGCTTTAAAAGCTACAAGCCTGAGTCCCATCTTCAGAGAGGCTGATTCACCTAGTCTAAGGCTCAGCCTCAGCACAAAAGCAGGTGACTCCATCGTGTAGCCAGGGGCGAGAACCAGTGCTCATGGGGATCCTTGGACCATGAAGCTCTGGTCTAAGTTACCTCCCAAGGAAGCTTTAGGGACCTGATCACTGCCATTCTGACAATTCCAGAGTTGTCAAAGAGCAATAGAGGCTTGCTGATAGATTTGTCTAAGGAGGCTCGATGTTAATGGACAGGTGAGAAGGAAAGGGCAAGCTTAAGAGATAACGAGCATTTAGTATGAAAAGGTCCCGAGGGTAGATTATGCAGCCAGTCAAGCAAATATTACGAAGTTATTTTACAAACGCACAGGTGTCACTTTGGGGGGCAGTAGAGGCTACTCTCCAGAGCCTGGCATCTCCTTATTTCCAAGGATATTTCGAGAGTGGAAATGAGCAAATCCTACCTACCTTAACTAATTCCTATCACAGACAGAATCACTCTCGACCGCGCCTAATGGCAACCCTGCCACAAGGCTCTGGAGAACAGGATAATTCATCTACCAGATGCTGTGCCCCGTAGGTGAGCAATAAAGGATGTTATAATGAAGGATATGACCCACCATTGGGAATTCACACCATAGAAAACTGATTTCCCCATTAAACGTTATTTAGCAGAAATGATAAGTGAACGAGTAAGCTAGCAAAGCTGTCTAGGCTGCGTAAGCCACATCTGGAATAAACATGGTGGAGAAGACATTTATCAGCCTATTAACAGGGCCTATCTTGGCATGGAGGGACTATGGTGATTTTTATTGTCTCCTTTATATTTTTCTATCTTTCCTAAATGTTTTATCAAGTACAAGTATTACTCTTTTAAAAAAATATTTATTTATTTTTGGCTGCATCAGTTCTCAGTCGCAGCCTGCACGATCTTTGCTGCAGCATGCGGGATCTTTCGTTGTGGCATGCGGGCTTCTCTCTAGTTGCGGCACGGTGGCTCTCTAGCTGTGGCGCACGGGCTTAGTTGCCCCGTGGCATGTGGGATCTTAGTTGCCTGACCAGGGATTGAACCCGTGTCCCCTGCATTGGAAGGCGGATTCTCAACCACTGCACCACCAGGGAAGTCCCCTATAGTAGGTTTTTATACATTTGTTGAACAAGTGAATTTCCTCTCAAAGAAGGGTAGCACTTTATAACGATAACATATGTTTATTTACATGGAGCCGTTTTCTTTTTTTTTTTTTTTTTTTTTTTTGCGGTACGCGGGCCTCTCACTGTTGTGGCCTCTCCCGTTGCGGAGCACAGTCTCCGGACGCGCAGGCCTAGCGGCCATGGCTCACGGGCCCAGCCGCTCCGCGGCACGCGGGATCCTCCCGGACCAGGGCACGAACCCGTGTCTCCTGCATCGGCAGGCGGACTCTCAACCACTGCGCCACCAGGGAAGCCCTGGAGCCGTTTTCAAAGCATGTGAGACTTGCAGCTCCACATGGGATCCCCAGAACGGCAGAACTGACCTCTCCTGGGAATTTCTTAGAAATTCAGTATCTTAGCCTCCTGCTTCCTCTCTGTGTTCCCTCCCCCTACACACACCCCACTGAATCAGTTTTAATAAAATCCCCAGGCAACTCTCATGCCGTTCAAGTTTGAGAAGAATTGGTCTAGAGCATCGTCCCTCAACCTTGGCTGCACTTTGGAATCAATGGGGACTCCAAAATACAGATGCCTGGGTTCCAGACCCCAAGAGTCTGATTTAATCAGTCTGAGAACCAGGATTCTTAAAAATGCCCCCAGTGGGGCTTCCCCGGTGGCGCAGTGGTTGGGAGTCCGCCTGCCGATGCAGGGGACGCGGGTTCGTGCCCCGGTCCGGGAGGATCCCACGTGCCGCGGAGCGGCTGGGCCCGTGAGCCGTGGCCGCTGAGCCTGCGCGTCCGGAGCCTGTGCTCCGCAACGGGAGAGGCCACGACAGTGAGAGAGGCCCGCGTACCGCAAGGAAAAAAAAAAATGTTTTCAGATGTGGTTGCACGTCCCCTGGGGGTGCAGAGCAGAAGGGTGAAACCCCCACCTCACCGCCCCCGAACAACTATGCTGGAACTATTCGCTGGAACTGCAATACCACACACGCATAGTTTGCCATACTTCATCCCGAAACGCCGTCTCAAAGATCTCACGCCTCCATGGTAGCTCTCCCCAGCATTTTCACCTGCTTTCCTCCTTGCCCTTGCCTTCTCGGGCCTTCGTCAGATCACTTCCCAGGCACTCCGCAGGGGGCAGCGTGCGGCGGCCGCAGCGGGGAGCACAGGACGGACTTGGAGGGGTGATTCTGGGGGTGTGGGGCTGGAGGGGCTCTGCCCTTGCTGCTGCCCTGACTACAGACCTGACCCACTCCTGCAGGCCTCGCTCTGAGGCCCTCGTGGACACCACTGTAACACCTCCGACGCGATTCCAGCAGCTCCTCATAGAAAACAAATGTCTGACGGTGTCAGTGAACGCGAAACATCTCTGCCCCCAAAGCAGCCTGCCTAAGGGTAAAGCAAGACTCCGATATATTAACAGAAAAGACAAATTTAGAATACATGAAATAAATATGCTGACTAGAGATGTTAGCGTGTCTGTACTCCACGTGGCTCTTAATGGTTGCGTGTATTTACGGATGTAAATACGTGTGGTGGGAAATTACTGTCTTATTTTTGAGATCAAGTGAAAAAGGACACGTTAAACAAGACTGCCCATGGCCAGCTTCTAGTTGACCTTCCACCATGAGGCCCGGAGCCTCAACAATACAATAGCTACCACTATTGAGCACTTGGTATCCACCAAACTCTGTGCCAAGTGCCCTACCTGAGTTTGTCTCATTCAAACCTTCCAACAGCCTTAGAAGTGCATCGTTATCAACTCCATTTTACAGATGACAAAACCTCACGCCGGTCAAGTAATTTGACCGTGCTCATATTTCTGGCAAACCATGAAACAGAGATTCAGACCCATAGGTAAAACACGGATATCATAAAATTGTCCATTTTAACCTTTTTTTTTTTTTTTTTTTGCGGTACGCGGGCCTCTCACTGCTGCGCCCTCTCCCGTTGCGGAGCACAGGCTCCGGATGCGCAGGCTCAGCGGCCACGGCTCACGGGCCCAGCCGCTCCGCGGCACGTGGGATCCTCCCGGGCCGGGGCACGAACCCGCGTCCCCTGCATCGGCAGGCGGACTCCCAACCGCTGCGCCACCAGGGAAGCCCTAACCATTCTTAAGTGTCCAGTCCAGTGGCATTAATTACATTCACACTGTTGTACAGCCATCGCCACCATCCATCTCCAGAACTTTGTCATCTTCCCAAACTGAAACTCTGTCCCCATTAAACACTAACCCCCCCTCTCCCTCCCCCAGCCCTTCTTCTTTCTGTCTCTGTGCATTTGACTACTCTGGGTGCTGCATATAAATGGAATCATGCAGTATTTATCTTTTTGTGACTGGCTTACTTCACTTGGAAGAGTGTTGTCAAGGCCCATCTATGTTGTGGCACGTGTCAGAATTTCCTTCCTTTTTAAGGCCAAATAATATTCCATGGTACATATAGACCGCATTTTGTGTATCCATTCCCCTAGTGATGGACACTGGGATACATCCACCTTTTGGCCACTGTGAATAATGCTGCTGTGAGCATGCAAGTACAAATATCTCTTTGAGATCCTGCTTTCTTGGGGGTATATATATCCAGCAATGGAATTGTTGGGCCATATGGTAATTCCATGTTTAGTTTTTTGAGGAACCGCCATACTGTTTTCCACAGGGGCTGAACCACTTTACGCCCCCACTAACGGTGCGCCGGGGTTCCCATTATCCACATGCCTGCCAATACTTGTTTGGGGGTTTGGGGTTTTTTTGATAGCAGCCCTCCTGATGGATGTGAGGTGTGTCCCTGACACCTGTACCAAGTCTTTCCCTTCTAGAACTTTCCTTCTTAATTCAGTACTAGTAGCACACACACAACGGAAAGATCTTGATCACCAGGCAGGAATGCGTGAGGATCCACGCCCATTCCATCCCGCTCTGCCCTCCGCTTGCTTTCTTTAGGTTGGCAGGATGGAATCATATAGCGCCTCCCCCTCACCCTAGCCCCACCCCGCCCACCACCCCCACCCCCGCCTCCTTGATGTCAAAGTATATGCTTCCTCCTCTTTTCTCTTTTCTACACTCTCAGGATTCTCTGTAAACACTCCGGGAACATTTAGAAAAGAAAATAAATCATGTTTCAGGAGAGATCAGCCTATTTTAATTCCATTCATTTCAATAGGAAACCTGCTCTGACTTGATCGTGGGAGCTTGGGGTAGGCAAATTCTCCGCCCGCCCTTCAGAACCTGGGCAGAGGGCGTAGCTCCCGGGGGCGGCTGGGAGTGTGATTCACCCCGGCTCACCTCTCAGCGGCGGGGGCTCCACCCTGGGCGTGCCGTGCTCGCCTCCTCCCTCTCTGCCCTCCTTCGGCTTCGGCCTCCCAGGCCTTCTTTGCTTCCAGGCTCCCTGGGAAGCCGGGGCTAGAAAAACACGGTGATGAGTCACAGCCCCTCTGACCACTCCAGGGAAGGGAGCGGCCGCTCCAGAATGACTCGTGGAGAATCAGGACCCAAGCCCCCAGCTCAGAAGCCGTGACAGTTTCAGAGCGTATTATTGTTCAAAGGCCTCCTGACCAGAGCTGCTGGCTCAAGACGCAGGACCGCTCCCAACCTGGACCAAAGCCACAGCTGTAATCAGGACGCCGAAGGACTTAATGTGCTCAGCAGGTGCAGTCGATTAGGCCTGGGTGTACGCCGCCGAGTTAAAAATCACCCACACTGGGCTTCCCTGGTGGCGCAGTGGTTGAGAATCCGCCTGCCGATGCAGGAGACACGGGTTCGTGCCCTGGCCCGGGAAGATCCCACGTGCCGCAGAGCAACTAAGCCCGTGAGCCATGGCCGCTGGGCCTGTGCATCCGGAGCCTGTCCTCCGCAACGGGAGAGGCCACCACAGTGAGAGGCCCGCGTACCACAAAAAAAAAAAAAAAAAAAAAAAAAATCACCCACACTTGGTTGTTGGGAGTGAAGCTGGTGCAGCCACTGTGGAGAACAGCGTGCAGCTTCCTTAAAACACTACAACTAGAGTTACCATGTGTTCCAGCAATCCTACCCCTGGGCCTATATCTGGACACAATTCAAATATGAAAAGGTACATGCACCCCTGTGTTCACAGCAGCACTGTTTACAATAGCCAAGACATGGAAGCAACCTAAAAGTCCATCGACAGAGGAATGGATAAAGAAGATGTGGCACATATATAGAATGGAATATTACTCAGCCGTGAAAAGGATGAAATAATGTCATTTGAAGCAACATGGATGGACCTAGAAATAACCATACTAAGTGAAGTAAGTCAGACAAATATCATATATCACTTATATGTCAAATCCAAAAATATGATACAAATGAACTTATTTACAAAACAGAAACAGATGCACAGACATAGAAAACAGATTTATGGTTACTGAAGGGGAAAGGCGGGGGGGGATAAATTAGGAGTTTGGGATTAACAGATACACACCACTATATAAAATAGATAAACAAGGACCTACTGTGTAGTACAGAGAACTAGACTCAATATCTTGTAGTAACCTATAATGGAAAAGAATCTGAAAAAGAATATATATATGTAAAACTAAATCACTTTGCTGGACACCTGAAACTAACACAACATTGTAAATCAATTACTTCAACAGAAAAAAAAAAATCACCCAGTGTTGGAATCATAGACTCGTAGCATTTTAGGGCTGAAGGGGATTTTCAATCTATAACATCAAAGAATTTCAGGATAAAAATAATGTGCAGTATTGATCTTATCCAGAGTCGTGCTGGAACTGGCTTCAACTGTCTCATCGGAACCAACTTCTTAAATTTTCAGGAAATGTGTGAACCAGTTCATTGCAAGTTGGTAGCTTGAAGCGGGCCTTTGGTGGGATCCTCACGCCACAGAAATTGACAAACACTAAAAATCAGGGCTTCCCTCTCTCCCCCGCCTCCACCAAGAACTGGGTGTTTAGAAATTTACTAGCACATCATTGATCTTATGCAAGCCTTTCATTTATAGATAAGAAAACTGAGCCCCAGAGAGGGGAAATGACTAATCTAGGGTCACACTATAAATTAGTGTCAGAACTCAGAATCCAAATCCTTTGTGTCCTAGTCCCGTGAATGGCTACCTAAAGTGCAGCGCTGTTACCCACAGCCCAGCGGCCCGCCAAAAAATAGAGCCATGTTAGAGGGTGCAATTGCAGTAAAAACAGGGAGTGAGAGATGAGTAGCTCTCTTGAAAACAGGTTCTTGGGGGTGGCAGGGAGATGACTCACTATGAGGCCCACCCTGGAATTTGCTCTAATAGTTTAAGCTGAGGGATGAGCTCTGTTTTTGTCATATTTGCGTGGAATGCAACAGGAAGGCTTGGACACAACGGTGTATTTGTGATACCGTCAACAAGAAGAGGCTTGGTTGCCCTTGAAAAAGGAAGAGGAGGGAATTCCCTGGCGGTCCAGTGGTTAGGGCTCTGCGCTTTCACTGCCGAGGGCCTGGGTTCAGTCCCACGTCAGGATACTAAGATCCCGCGAGCTGCTCAGTGCGGCCAAAAAGAAAAAATTAAGTTAAATTTTAAAAAAAGAAAAAGAACAAAAGGTGGCATGTTTGGAAAACTTGGGAGAAACAGATTGACCACAAGTAAGAAGAAACTAAGATTCGTAGCCTGAAAATCCATCCTTTTGGCTACATTACCAGACTTGCTCTACTGTTTCCTGTGATGCACGTGGCTCCCAAACAAAAGCAGACGGACTTTGATGCTCACACCTTTGTCCACAGTGTGACTTTCCTGTCCTTTCACAGCTGAACTCAGAGCCCAGGTTTAGGACTTTTATGGGCAAAAGGAGAGAACACATGGCCGGCCACAAGCCAGAGGAGCAGGCAAGGGAAGGGCCGATGGAGGAGGTGTAAACCCAGACTGGGGGGAATGTTCCAATTGGGTCTCAAGAGCTGGGCTCAGAAAGGCAGAGCCCCCCCGCCCCCGCCCCCGCTGCAGAGAGCAGGGAGCCTGGGAGAAACGGAGAGGCTGGGGTGTGGGAAACCCTGCTGTCCTTTGGGATGAAACCCAGGAAGCTGGCTGTGCTGGATTCGAACCATATACCTTGCAAATCCGATATTTGCTGTATCGTTTCTGTTCTCTGTTTAGTACTTGGAAAAGTCTTTTTTTTTTTTTTTTTTTTTTTTAAGTTTCAGTATGTCACAGCAGTAGTAAGAAGAAACAAGGGAAAGGGTTGTATCTACTCTTTGGCCAAAATATGATAGAAGTGGCAGCATGTCACATCATCCAGGTTCTGGGTTTTGAAGCAGTTTTTTATTTCTGTCACCTCCTCTTTGAAATGCCTCTTCCAGACTTCTGAGCCTCTCACCTGCCCTAATTCTCCTGCACCTGCCTTTGAGGTCACCTTTCCTCCTCCTCCTCCTCCTCCTCCTCCCCTAAGGGGGCTCTTTCCCAAAGGGATGCTCTGTGCCTTCCTGTCTGCCTCTTCACTCTTCCCTCACAAGGTCCTCTGAGGTCAAGGCTTCAGCTGTGGCCTCCATGAGGATGATCCCAAACGTTTATCTCTGGTCTTGACCTTTCTCCAGACCAGTTTCAACCTTCTCCTGGGCCACACTGCCTGGACAGGTGATTGCTGTCATAAACCAACATAAACCAACATTTCCAAAACGGAATTTATTTCTTTCAGCCCAAGCCCCCAAATCTCAGAATGACCTTGGACAACCTCTCCATTCTTCAGCCCCACATCTAGTTACCAAAGCCTATCGACTCCATGTCCACTGATCTCTCTACCCCGCCCGCCCTCTTCTTTCCAGCACCCGTGTCCCCACCCAACCCAGGCTGCATCACCTCTTCCCTGCACTGTTGCAAAGCCCCTTGACCTGGGCTCCCCACTTGCAGGCTCTATAACCACTCGAAATCAACCAGGCCAACCCTGACAGCTTTCCCTTCATCAAGCCCAGGCGAGGATGTCTTCTCTTCTGCCTGAAACACCTTGCTCTGCTTGCGTTCAAGGACACAGATGGGGCTTCCCTGGTGGCGCAGTGGTTGAGAGTCCGCCTGCCGATGCAGGAGACACGGGTTTGTGCCCCGGTCCGGGAAGATCCCACATGCCGCGGAGCGGCTGGGCCCGTGAGCCATGGCTGCTGAGCCTGCGCGTCCGGAGCCTGTGCTCCGCAAAGGGAGAGACCACAACAGTGAGAGGCCCGCCTACCACAAAAAAAAAAAAAAAGGACACAGATGGTGCCCCTTCACCAAAGTCTACCACTGCCTCTCCCCAGACACTACCTGCAGGCCTGTTTCTTCTCCCTAGAAAGCTTTTCCTTGCAATGTCACCTGCCCAAAGCTCTTTTCTCCTAATCCAAACTCTGCTTCAAATGACACGGCCCGCTTGGATTCTTCTCTGACCCCCCCACCCAGCTTGCCTCACTGCCTTGCCCCAGAGTGCGGCAGGGCTCTGCGTGGTACCCACCTGCTCTGCCCTGTATCACAGCATCGCCTGTGTTCCCTCTTCCTTTTCCCCACCTTAGCGACGCCTCCATCTCTCACTGTCCGAGCCAGAAACTTGGAAATGACTCCAGATTCCTTCTTCTCCCCCATTCAACACTCAAGTCCTCTCAAATCTGCGTCTGAAATCTCTCTCATCCGTCCTTGCAGGCGGTAGCTCAGGCCATCCTCAACCCGGGAGCAGGGGCGGGACGTCCCAAGCAGCACTGAGATAGGCAGCCCCAATCTCCACCCTGCTCGCTACCTGTGTGACCTCGCGGAGGTTACTCAGCTTTCAGCTTTTCTGGGCCTCAGTTTCCTCATCTGCAAAAGGGGTTCAAAAAAAAAACCCTCCAAAATTTTATACACACACACACACATATACACACACCGAGAGAAACTAGCATATATGGTAAACACTCATCAGATTAGACTTTTATGATTTTTTTTCCTTTAATTAAGTAAACAACTTCCTAATTGGCCCCTGGCTGCAATGACACAAGAAGAAAATCTAGTGCTCACTATGCCACCAGTGAGCTTATAAAAGATACACATGTTCCTACATAGAACTTTTCGTTTAAAGCCGGTAACTCTCAGAATAAATTTTTTTTTTTAAGCTTGTAAGGCCATGCAGGCCGAGGCCCAGCTGCACCTCCTACCGCTAAGATGCATCTCCACGGTAGAACAGCGAGCAGCCTGCCAAATACAGCCGCGATAGAACGGTAAGCAGCCCGTGATTTTAATAATCCTCCTGGTCCACCCGCCCCGCCCCCAAGCCCCACCGCCTCCTACGTCAACCTGCTAACTCCCAATAGTTCTTCAAGACACGGCTCAGCTGTCACCTCCTCTGAGAAGGCTCCTTGGAGCGTTAAGGACCTCTCCTCAGATGTCCAGTTGCCGCAGCACCCAGTGATTGCTCTTTTACTACTGCCTTACCTGGCTGCCCTCCCTGCTGCACCCAAGGTCATGGGGCTTCCTGGACTTGGTGTCCCCAGTGCCCAGCTTGGGGCCGAAAATGTATACATGGATAAGAATATTATATTGAATGATTGACTGAAAGAATGATTCCTACTCACCGCCCCCCACAATATACTATAAGCACATCAAAGACCAAGGTTAAATGTCTTCTAACATCTGCCGGTCGGTTTTACGTGGAATAGATTTTCAATCGATATCTGGCTGTCTGACATAAAAAAGAAACTTATGGCTACTAAAGGGGAAAGGTGGGGAGGGATAAACTGGCAGTTTGGGATTAACAGATACACAGTACTGTATGTAAAAGAAACAACAAGGACCTACTGTATAGCACAGGGAACTATGTTCAATATCTTGTAATAGCCTATAATGGAAAAGCATCTGAAAAAATATATACGTATTTGTATGTACAGCTGAATCACTTTGCTGTACAGCAGAATCGCTGTCAATCAACTATACTTCAATAAACTAAACTAAGATAATTTGTAGGCACTATATGATACAAATAAATTTAAAACAAAAACAATCTGGCTGTTTAAGGAACAGCACAGAGGACAGGGAGGCAGAAGCACATTGGCAGAGGGGAGAATAAGATGAGCTGCGGGGGCAGCTGGGAAGGGGCTTGGAGGCCGTGGGAGGGAGTGTGGTCATCATTGCAAGTGTGATAGGGGCTGAAGGAGATGAACACGATTGACCTGATGTTTTATAAAAAGCCAGACACAAAAGGCCACATGTTGTGTGATTTCATTGACACGAAATATTGATTACAATCAGAACTCTACCCAGTCAATGCGGGTCCTCGGTTTTCTCATCTATAAGATGAGGTTAGATCAACTGATCTCTAGAGTCATATTTAGTTCTGTTTTTCGATTCCTTATTCATAAAAATGACTGTTAGAGAGGCTGATGGAAGAGAACCCATACAGCAATCCCAGGGGAGGGTGTGGTGGTCCCTCCATTTCAGTGGCACTGAGATAGAGTGGGGATGACCCTGGAGGTTTAGATTCTTCTGCCGGTTTGAGCATTTACCTTGGGAAATGATCTCAGGGGTCACTAAATCCTCCAGGCCTTTGTTTTTCATATTTATTTATTTATTTATTTACTTACTTATTTGGTTGCACCAGGTCTTCTTAGTTGCAGTAGGTCAGCTCCTTCGTTGCAGCTCACAGGCTCTTTTAGTTGCACCTTACCAGCTCCTTAGTTGCAGCACGTGGGCTCTTTAGTTGCGGCAGGTGGACTCCTTAGTTGCAGCTCACCAGCAACTTAGTTGTGGCATGCGATCTCTTAGTTGCAGCATGCCTATGGGACCTAGTTCCCTGACCAGGGATCAAACCCAGGCCCCCTACACTGGGAGCGCGGAGTCTTATCCGCTGCGCCACTAGGGAAGTCCCCAGGCCTTTGTTTTTTCATCTCTAAAATCTGGGAGTTCCAGAAGGTGGCTTCTGTGGTCCTTCCCATAGAAAGTGTGAGTTCCAACCCACCTGCACTTTCTGAAGGCAACCTATATTCACTCACGTTATAGATTCTAGGAGCGTTAATAAAATGAACGTCATTAATGTTTTTCTGTTAAAAAGACTGAGGGAAGTACATGGAATAGTAATACTATGTATGTGTTAAAAAGAATGCAGTAGATTTATAAATACTGATGTGGAAGGTGTCCCATGAGTATTGCTAAGTTGAATAAACTGAGTTTCAAAACCATATGTATAGAACAATATCATTTTTTACAAGAAAACAATGTGTGCACATGCCTACACATACCCAGATCTCTCTCAGTCTTTCCCATCTCACTATGCACCACAATCCACTCAGCTGCTTGAGGCAAAAAACACAAGGATCAGCCATCCTGGTTCCTTCTTTTCCTTCACACCTTACCTCCCTCTCTTCACAGGACATGGGGGAGAAGCCACATGGATATCGCTCTTGAAAAGTCTTATGGGGCTTCCCTGGTGGCACAGTGGTTGAGAGTCCGCCTGCCGATGCAGGGGACGCGGGTTCGTGCCCCAGTCCGGGAAGATCCCATGTGCCGCGGAGCGGCTGGGCCCGTGAGCCGTGGCCGCTGAGCCTGCGCGTCCTGAGCCTGTGCTCCGCAACGGGAGAGGCCACAACAGTGAGAGGCCCGCGTACCGCAAAAAAAAAAAAAAAAAAAGGTACATGTAATGCAAAGAACCTAGAAGAGCCAAACAGTTTTCAAAAAGAACTAAGTTGGGACACTTACACTACCTGGTTTCAAAGCTTTCTATAAAGCTAGAGTAATCAGGACAATCTTTTCTTTTTTTTTTTTTTTTTTTTTGGCCATGGTGCACAGCTTGTGGGATCTTAGTTCTCCAGTCAGGGATTGAACTTGGCAATGTAAGCACGGAGTCCTACCCACTGGACCGCCAGGGAATTCCCTGGGACAACCTCGGATTGGCATAAACGTAGACATATGGGTCAATAAAACAGAATGGCATGTCCAGAAATACGCCCTTATGGTCACAATCAATTGTTTCCCAACAAAGATGCCACCGCAAAAAAAAAAAAAAAAAAAAAAAAAAGTATACTTACCTCCCTCTATACACAAAAATTTATTCTTAGATCTAAATGTAGGAGCTAAATAATTTTCTACATTAATTCCAAAACTCTACCTCCCCAAAACCCCCCAACTAACTAGCTCTTTGCTTTACTTCACTAGGGCAAATGACTAAGGTTAGAGATGGGCCAAATATTTTGAATGCCTTTACCAATATTTTCCTCTCTGTGACCACATTTGTTGAGTGCCTTGGAAGAAAACCCCATCACATTACCCTGATGGACGTCTGCATTGGAAAGAAAGGTAATGGAATTTTTTTGTGTGTGGTACGTGGGCCTCTCACTGTTGTGGCCTCTCCCGTTGCGGAGCACAGGCTCCGGACGCGCAGGCTCAGCGGCCACGGCTCACGGGCCCAGCCGCTCCGCGGCACGTGGGATCCTCCCGGACCGGGACGCGAACCCGCGTCCCCCGCATCGGCAAGCGGACTCTCAACCACTGCGCCACCAGGGAAGCCCGGTAATGGAATTTTCAAGTTGATCCCAAGGGTACTGAAAAATCCTAGATGGGTTCTGAACTCAGATTCTGTTCTAAAGAATAATATTTTCCATCTAGAGAATTTGACTGACAGTTGCGCTAATAATTTCTCAAATTTAGCTGTGATCATTCACCTTAATTTAATTTGAAGATGTAACAAGGAAAGGAAGACCTCCCCAGGGGTGTTGGCCACTGAGTTCCTTCGGCCTTCAAAGGCTGAGAGGGTCTACAAAATTCTAGGGCAGCAGCTGTGATTTGGGGGATTTCACAGACGGAAGAGCCCCAGTTTGTGTCTAGACAGCCTAGGATGCTGCTGGTGAGGACCAAGCCTGCTTCTGTGAAATGCCTCCGAGACAAGCACTCCCTCATTAATCTTAAGACTCAGTAGACCTGAGAAAGGAGCAGCTCTCTCTAGGGAGCAGCTGTAGGTTTGCCCATGTCTTCTGGATTCCTTCCAGCTTCTGGGTAGGTTTCTGTCTTGCAATTCAGGAATGGTGTGGGAAGCAGCAAGCTTCAGCTCTCCACCAGGGAAAGCGAATTCATTCACCTGCCAACACAAGTGGCAACTTGCCGCATCAACACTTCACTTCTTTTGTTTAGAGATTTGATACAAAGAAAATCAGGTCCCCTTCCCATGAGGCCAATATAAAGCAAGTGTATTAAAAACAAGGATTTATACCCAAAACCCAATTTCCAGCTCTCTCCCTACCTACCCACAGATACTCATGGAAGTTGAATTTCAGACTAGCCATGCATGTCTTTTAGAAGATTAGCTTCCCTCCAACCAAACCAGCCAAACCTAAAACGTCTATTTCAGGTAGTAGTGACCTTCCTTTGTTTTAGAATATGTCATGCTCCCATCAGAGACATTAAATCTTTCTCTTCTCACGAATTAAAATGTCACAATTAAGAATTGTAACTCAACATTTACCAGCCCTCATATGCCACTTCCTACCTGAGAATTTCATAACTTTCAAAATAAAATGACAGCTCACACAGTAGGAAAAAAAAAAAAAAGATACTGTGTGAGTCTGAGCAAGTCATCGTCCTCTTCTTGAGAAAGTGTGTGCAGGGGTTAGCATGCGATCACAGTGTCTCTTTCAGGTCTACTCTTCCTCGATTTTATGATAGTTTACAGAGAATGCTTAGGACCATCCTTAGTGTGTGACAAAGTTTAGCATGGCATGTGATCCTAGCTCTCTACTGTCATTTCTGAGTGTTTCTCCTGCTAGTACTCTATTTTACATTATTTTTTAAATGAAATAATGTTCTCATCATCCTGCCTCTTTTTTTTTTTTTTTGCGGTACACGGGCCTCTCATTGTTGTGGCCCCTCCCGTTGCGGAGCACAGGCTCCGGACGCGCAGGTTCAGCGGCCACGGCTCACGGGCCCAGCCGCTCCGCGGCACGTGGGATCTTCCCGGACCGGGGCACGAACCCGCGTCTCCCGCATCGGCAGGCGGACTCTCAACCACTGCGCCACCAGGGAAGCCCCATCCTGCCTCTTTTTGATATTTCCTTTTATGTTTTAAAAACAGCATCTTTTATCAGATTATAAAATTAGTACTGTTCATTACAAAATTCTAAAATATGAAGAGAGCCATAGATGAGTCCCACTGTAAAGCAAAGTCTCATTTTGAATAATGTCAGGAATCACACCTCGTCCCCTTAACTACTCTGAGAAGTTTAGAGTATGTATACCGAATTTTCTAAAGCCAGGCACACCTGAGATATGTTTCGCTCAGGGACCTGCCCATTTGCAATCACTTCTTCCAAGAGATTCTGTGAGAGTCACTCATTTACAGACATTTTATTTCCTGCTTATGTCTAAAAACCACTTTGTGAGTCATGGCCGTTGACGCAGCTCCGTCGCTGTGTGTTGTCAGGTGTGTGATGGCAAACCTGCTGCCTGACAATGTCCTTCTGTAACTGCCCCGCCCCAGGGAGCTGGGGCGCGCGGGCAGTGGTCCCCCTCCCACCACGGACGTGCAGGGAGAAACTCCTGCTCCTCTCAACCTCGGGTCGGTGAATGATGTGGACGTGCCAACGACAAACGAGGCTTCTTCTGAGTCATCCGTGCACAAATCTGCTCTATCTCCCTCCTCTCGCCCTTGTACCCTCCCCAGCCTTTCCTCCAGACAAGCCAGGGATGGAAATGAAAGTGAGCGCCCTGGGCCCAGAGAGCTAGGAGGCTGCTGAATCAGGAGCCCCCCAGCCTTGCAGCCACGGCCCCAGTAATGCCTCGCGCCTGGGCCACGCCTTTCGCTGGGGACCGCAAAGTCCTTAAAGCGCTGCCTTATGAGTCCCATGCAGGCCCTGGGAAATGACTGGGCTATCGGCAAAGCCTGGGAAGCTCAGGCACAGCGGGGCCACGGTCGTGATGGATGTCACACAAGAAGATGATTCAGCGAGAACTTGGGACTTGCGTGCTATTTTTAACCCTTCCTCCCACACCCTTCTTCCTGACATTTTCTGGAATCGAACTCATATTTTCAATGGATGGGGAAAGGGAGTAACAACTTTGTACAAAATATAATCTACAAATAGCAACCCGGTGCCTTAGGACAACCCAGAGAATCTCTGTTTGTGTGGCTTTTAGAATAGCTTTGCTTCCCGGACTCTCCCGGGAGCGTCTCCCCTTTCTGAAAGCTTTATTTCTTACAATGCCAGTGTCTTTTAGAAGGCAGTCACCTCAGGTTTTAAGATGGTTCCTCAGATTTTGATGGGCAGAAAAATCACCTGGAGACTGTATTAAAATGCAGAATCTGGGGCTTCCCTAGTGACGCACTGGTTAAGAATCTGCCTGCCAACGCAGGGGACACGGGTTCGATCCCTGGTCCGGGAAGATCCCACATGCCGTGGAGCAACTAAGCCCGTGCGCCACAACTACTGAGCCTGCACGCCACAACTACTGAGCCCACGTGCCACAACTACTGAAGCCGATGCGCCTAGAGCCCGTGCTCCGCAACAAGAGAAGCCACGACAGTGAGAAGCCCGCGCACCGCAACAAAGAGTGGCCCCCGCTCGCCGCAACTAGAGAAAGCCCATGCACACAGCAACGAAGACCCAATGCAGCCAAAAATAAATAAATAAAATAAATTTTTAAAAGAAAAAAATGCAGACTCTGATCCGACAGACCTGGGTAGGGCCTGAGCCTCTGGATTTCTAATAAACTCTCAGCTGCTGTTGGTGGTCCAGTGATTACATTTTGAGTAGCAGGGGGCCAGCCAGAGAAAGCCACCTGTGGACACTGCCCTCTTGAAAAATAAGACTTAGAGCACATCCACGGCTTCCCTCAACACCAACTTTCTGTGAGCTTAATTATCTGAGTTTTTAATTATTCTGAGTTTAATTATCTTGACTCTTAAGAGTCTGATTTGCAAACCATGCTCATGTTAGCTCATCACAGCACTGGATGGAGGTAAGGAAGTCATGGTTGTTTAAAGTCTGTACAAACTAGGGAGATGGTTTTATCTCTGATCGTACTTAACATAGTTTTTTTGTTGTTGTTTTTTTTTTTTTTTTTTTTTGATCGTACTTAACATAGTTAATAGACATGCTCACCACCAGGTAAAATTGTATGCTAAGCAACATTCCAATGCGATAGACTGAAAAAGAGATTAAATTAATAGGAGGTCACTTGAGAGTGAAGAGAAAAATTACCTTTCAAACCAGCCATCCAGTGAATCTCAGTAACATAGTCCAGGCACATAAGAGGTTTTACTACATACATCTAACAGTGTCTGAGATGACCTTTCACCTCTGTCAAGTTATTCATGTGCCCAGTGGTTGTCATGGCAACGTTGATAACCAGCAGTGGCTTCTCAACACCGATGGAATGCGGGAGTCATCCCAGCAGTCTCATTACCTAGTCTTCCAGCCTCTCATCCTATAAACGAAGAGACAGTTGAGGCCCTAGGGCACAATTTCTAAATAATTAGGTGTACTGCAGTGTCGGGGACTTTCCCAGACCTAAAACTTCAACCCACAGCCTCCAGGATCAGGAGACAGCCACCGAGGGAGCAACCTTGCCTGTGCTCTTCTGGCCCAGACAGCAAGGACAGAGACCAAGGTGCGTCTGCTAACATCTACTGCCCACCTGCACGTTGCCCCGCGCCTCGGTGAGGGGAGGAGGGTGGAGATGGTGACGGCAGCGTGTCCAGCACCCTCCACTCCCCGAGTCCCCCCGCTCCCCCAGACAGCAGACTTTCACTCTGTCCACAAATTCCTACAGCCCGACAACATAAAACTTCACTCACCTTTTTCTTTAATATTGGGAGATATTTCAAATGTACTGAAAAGTACAGATGATTTTGCAAATATGTATATACGAGCTTCATCAATTACCGACATTAAACTTTCGACACAAACAAATGTCCAGGTAGAGTTGATATTCCCTGAGTACTCGTACCCAATCCTCTTTCTCTCCTTCTTTCCAGAGCTATTACCATGCTTTGCTATTTGTCATTCCCATGCATATTTTACATCATGACTTCATATGTTAGTGATAATACAAATATGTTATGTTTTGCATGGCTTTATACAGATGGCATCCCACTATATGCAGCTTCTTAAAAAAATTTTTTTTCACTGAAAATTATGTTTATGTATCCATGTTGACACATGTAACTCTAGTTCATCCATTTTAATTTGCTGTATAGCATTCCACTGCATGAATAAAAACAATTATTTATCTACTCTCCTGTTCATGGGCACTGAGGTTGCCTGAAATTTTCTCTTACAGATAAAGCTGCCATGAACGTACTTGTAAAGTCCCCTTGTGTGCGTGCGTGTCCTAGATTCATTACCTAGAAGTAGGGTTGCTGGGACACAGAATAGCACAGCTTTCCTTCTGCTAGATGCTTCCAATTTGCTTTTCAAAGTGTACCATCTTACGATTCCACCAGCGGTGGGGAGAGTTCCTATCTTTCCACATCTTCACCAACACATAGAATAATCAGACTTTTTAGTTTCTGCTCATCTAGCAGGAATAAAATGGTATATTCCTCCCTCTTTAAAAACGGCCTCTTGAGATATAATTCATAGACCATACAATTCATCCATTTAGCATGTACAATCTGATGGCTCTGAGTTGATTTACAGAGGTGGGCATCCATCGCCACAATCAACTGTAAAATATTTTCATTGGCCCAGAAAGAAATACAGTTCCTCTTAGTTGTCACCCCCATACCCCCCTCCCCATCTCCCCAGGCCTAGGCAACCACTGACCTACTTTCTGTCCCTATAGATTTGCCTGTTCTGGACCTTTCATATAAGTTCATATAAGAAGGAACCACACTTTCCTTCTTTTCACAAATTCCTACAACTGGACCACATAACATTTTGCTTAGTGTTTTTCTGTAATTCGGGGAAAGATTCAATATGTGGTTGGTGCCCAATATAATTTGTATTTGCCTAATTACTAGTAATTCAGACAATGTCTTCATATGCTTATCGGCCATTTGGGATTCTTCTTGAAAATGCCAATTTACATTCGTTTATCCATTTTTAAATAGGATTGCTTGCCTTCTCCTTGTTTATTTGTAGGACTTAGTTACATATTCTGTACAGGTGTCCTTTATCGGTTCAATATGTTGCAGATATTGTTGGAATGCAATGCTCCCTGGATTTCTCAGTGTTCCCTGCACTGTCCAGACCTTTTGGAGCAGCAAATATTGACATGCTATAAATGTAGAAATGGTCTCCTTTCTCCCCAAACCCATTTTTCTCTTCATTTGCTAAAGGTGATAAACCCAGAGCCATTTGTTTACATTCCAAATGGTTGTAAAAACCCAGAGAACTTCCTCTCCTCTCCCCAGAGTGGTGTGGTTTAGGTTAGAGAGCAAAGGTCTCTCCCTCTACCTCCAGAGTGCAAGGGAGGGACAGATGTGCCAGCAGCATCTGAGAGCCATCATTCTCCAGCTCTTCCCTGTGTTACAAGCCCCTGGACCTGCAGGACACATCTGCCCTCACTGTATTGCCTGCTGGGAGTTGGCAGTAAGACTGATAATGTCAGCAAATCATCCGTCTCTTCTCTGATACAGAAACCTCATGCTTCCCGTCAGGATACTAAATGAATAACAGATATAAAAACTTAACTGGTATCCTCTCCTGGTCTGAAGCTTATCTTTTCCCTTTGTTTATGGTGTCTTTTTTTTTTCATTGTAGTAAAATATACATACACAAAATTGACCACTTTAACCATTTTTTTAGTGTAGGTTTCATTGGCATCAATAAAGTCACAATGTTATGCAACTATCAACCCTATCTATTTCTAGAAATGTTACATCTTCCAAAACTGAAACTCTGTACCCACTGAACACCAACTCCCTCCCCAGCCCCCCTTCTACTTTCTGTCTCCATGAATTTGGCTACTCTGGGACCTCATATAAGTGGAATCATACAGTATTTGTCCTTCTGTGACTGGCTTATTTCACTCAGCATAATGTCTTCAAGGTTCACCCATGTTGAGGCATATGTCAGAATCTCCTTCCTTTCTTTTTTAAAAATTGTGGAAAAATACACATAATAGGGAATTTACCATCTTAACCCTTTTTAAGTGTATAATTGAATGAAACGAAGTAGATTCACATTGTTGTATAACTATCACCACCATCCATCCCAGAACTCTTTTCATTTTGCAAAACTGAAACTCTGTATATCCATTAAACAATAACTCCTCATTGCTCCTTTTTTAAGGCTGAATAATATTATACCCATAGTATGTATACAACACATTTTGTTTATCCATGTATCTGTCAGTGGATACTGGGGTTGTTTCCACATTTTCCCTATTGTGAGTAATACTGCTATGAACATGGGTGTACAAGTATCTGAGTCCCTGCTTTGTTTATGCTTTTGATGAAAAAAAATTTTTTTTAAGTTTTACTTTATTTTTTTTAAGATTTTTTTTTTGATGTGGACCATTTTTAAAGCCTTTATTGAATTTGTTACAATATGGCTCTGGTTTTATGGCTACAAGGCACGTGAGATCTTAACTCCCCGACCAGGGATCAAACCTACACGCCCTGCATTAGGAGGCAAAGTCTTAACCACTGGACCGCCAAGGAAGTCCCTTAAGTTACAACTCATTCACTTTTTTCACCCTTTCCTTTACGGTCTGAGGGGCGTTTTTTTGTTTTGTTTTTTATATCCCATGCAACATCATTTTTTTTTAGTATACCATGCTTGCTATAGCGGCCTGCCTGTTTCTGGTTCCTGTTGCCCTGAAATCAGAATCCTGAGGCTGTTCGCCCCCAACCCAGGCTCTAGGCCAACGCTGCCCCAATCAAAGTAGATGGAGCTTGCCGGCAGGTTTCACACAAACCCGATTCCCTGGACCCACTCATCGGGCTCTTCTGTCTGCTCTCCTTAGGCCCAACCCCAGGCTCGGGGCTCCAGCCTCACGTCTGGCTCCTCTTGGCTGAGTCCTGTCCACTCTCGTTGGTTCTTCTAATGAATAATCTTGTGCCTGAACTTAATCCCCGAGTCTGGGGCCTTGTTGTGTCCTGTGCCTGGTCCCCCAAACTCCCCCGAGATCATCTGGTTGCCTGAGTTCCACTCAGCTCCTTGCTCCAGGGATCTTTCATAACCCTCACCCCAGGCCAGGGAAGTCTCAGACGGCCAGGATCTTGGGTCACGGCCTCTCCCCCACCGCTGTTTAGACTACAACCAGAGATACTTAACATTCTTCATGAAACCACACTGACCATTATTCATTCTGCCTTTTTTTTTTTTACGTGAAAATTAAATTAATAAAAGGAAAGTCACTAAAATCGAGTCAGGAGGCCAGAAGGGGGTGGTCTCACTACCGTACCACCCTGCATCATTACAGAACCCAATGGGGAAGAAACTTCCCTTTTTTTTTTTTTTTTTTTTAACGATGCTGCGTGGCTTGCGGGCTCTTAGTTCCCCCACCAGGGATCAGGGATCGAACCCGGGCCCCAGCAGTGAAAGTGCTGAGTCCTAACCACTGGACCTCGAGGAAATTCCCCGGAAGAGACTTACTTTGCATCTCCGGCGGGAAGTGACACTCCTTTACTACCCAGCGGGAAGAAGAAAGATTTCTCCTCGCCTGGCAACAGCCCAGCCAATGAGAGACTGTCACAACTCAGCCAATGGAAAGCCACTATACTTCGAACTCCCAGTTTCCTCCAGAACCGGAGGGCTCCTCATCACAGCATCCAGCTCTGTTACCTCCAGGGCACTGACGGTGTGGTCTGGTCCAGGAGCCCCTCATCTCCACATGGACCTCCTGGAATCTCTCCATTGTACGCCTTGGCAGGGCTGCTGTGGCCATTCCCACTGTCAAGAACTCACTCAACAGAAACATTTTTTTAGAGGTTTTTTTTTTTTTTTTTGGTCGGGCCATGCGGCTTATGGGATCTAAGTTCCCCGACCGGGGATCAAACCTGTACCCCCTGCAGTGGAAGCGCGGACTCCTAACCACTGGACCGCCAGGGAATTTCCTTCAACAAGATTCTAAACAAGTATTTATTGAGGCACTAACAGGTGGCCAGCCCTGAAGACGCAAAAGTAAATAAACAAAATAATTGAACTCAAGTTCTCAAAGGGTTCTTTGTACACCTATGTTCACAGCAGCACTGCTCATAAAAGCCAAAAGGTGGAAGTAAGCCAAGTGTCCATCAATGGATGAATGGATAAACAAAATGTGGTCTATACACACAACGGGAAATTATTCGGCCTTAAAAAGGAAAATCTGGCATATTCTGCAAAATGGATGAACTGGAAGAAAGTATGCCAAGGGAAATATGCCAGTCACAAAAGGACAAATACTATATAATTCCGCTTAAATGAGGTGTCTCATATTCATAGAGACAGAAGGTAGAACGGTGGCTGTCAGGGGTTGTGGAGAGAGAGGATGGAGATTTAGTGTCTGATGGGGACAGGGGTTCGGTGTGGGGAGACTGGTGGTGATGGTTGTACGGCAACGTGAACGTACTTAATGCCCCTGACCTGGGAGAACTACAAAAACTCCCCACGTGAAAGACTCCATTCAAACCCCTCACCAAGCGACCCGACCAAACTCTAGTGTGGCTTCTGGCAGCCTCAGCCCCCACCCCTGGGAAGCCCGCACGCCTCCCACGTCAGCGTTCTTCTCTGGAAAAACACAAAGCTGCCAAAAGAAATTTACCGTTTGTTCCAGCCAACCCCTTACTGATAGGCCCCTGACCTCCCTTTCTTGGAGCATTTGCTGAAAAAAAAAACCCCAAAACTTAACAATTGTAAATCTTTCCTCTGTCCTCTTGAGATGTGTGTGTTTCTGCAACAACCCAGGACGATTTTTCTCAAAGACCTCGAAGCCATTCCTTTCTTTCTTTTTTTTTTTTTTTAAATTGTATTTATTTTTTTTATATAGCAGGTTCAAAGCCATTCCTTTTAAGTGTCCTCATCAAAAAGGACAGGGCAAAAAAAAAAAAGGGCTTCCCTGGTGGCGCAGTGGTTGAGAATCCGCCTGCCGATGCAGGGGACGCGGGTTCGTGCCCCGGTCCGGGAGGATCCCACATGCTGCAGAGCGGCTGGGCCCGTGAGCCGTGGCCGCTGAGCCTGCGCGTCCGGAGCCTGTGCTCCGCAACGGGAGAGGCCACAACAGTGAGAGGCCCGCGTACCACAAAAAAAAAAAAAAAAAAAAGGACAGGGCCACTGGCTCCCATTCGCTGTAGGAGGGCAGAAGCCTCCCTGAGAAATGCCGAGGTGTGGACACAGCTGGCCTAATGGCGTTTACACTGACTAACCCTCTCACCCGCTTTTTGTCACGTTTTTGCTGCCCTGACTCTGCTTGAGCCCAGCTTGCTGCTCCGTCCACTCCTGTTCTCCCTTGACGAGGCCCGGGCATCCCTGGCAGGTCGAAAGGAGCTCAGCTGTTTGCCCTTGGTGTGGGAAAGAGTTCAACCAGATACGCTGTCTAGTGAGAGAAGCCAGGCGCAGAGCTGCGCAACACCATCCTTTGTTTCAAGGGGGGAGGGGCAAGTTTTATATGCAGATTTGCCTGTGTGCACAAAATCTGTGACAGTCACACAAGAAGGTACTATTGCTTTTTTTTTTTTTTTGCGGTACGCGGGCCTCTCACCGCTGTGGCCTCTCCCGTTGCGGAGCACAGGCTCCGGACGCGCAGGCTCAGCGGCCACGGCTCACGGGCCCAGCTGCTCCGCGGCACGTGGGATCCTCCCGGACCGGGGCACGAACCCGCGTCCCCCGCATCGGCAGGCGGACTCTCAACCACTGCGCCACCAGGGAAGCCCTGTACTATTGCTTTTAAAGTTTACGTTTGGAGAGGGGAATTGAATAGCTGAGGGGATGAAGGGGAGTGAGATATCCTTTCAAATCTTTTGAATTTTGAAACTTGTGACTAATAATACTATTTCCAGGGGGAAAAAGTTTAAATAGAAACAAAACAAAATGAGTAGGGCCAAAATTGAGAGGTGAGGTCACAGAAATGCAAAATTCTTGTGTCTTTTAAATTGAGATATAATTCACGTATCTTGAAACTCACCATTTTAAAGTGTACAATTCAGTGATTTTTAATATACACAGAAAGTTGCGCAACCATCACCGCTGTCTGATTCTGGAAATTCTTCATCACTGCAGAGGGAAACCCCTTATCTGTTGGCAGTCACTCCCCATGTCCCCTCCCCCCAGTCCTTGGTAACCGTTAATCTGCTTTCTGTCTCTTTGGATCTGCCACCTATGGACATTTCAGGTAAATGGGATCATACGATATGTGGTTCTTTTCGACTGGCTTCTTTCACTCAGCAAAATGTCTTCACGGTTCATCCACGTGTCAGAGTTTCATTCCTTTTTATTGCTGAAGAATATTCCATGGTACGGACATACCTATCTTGTTTACCCGCTGAGGGACAGCTGGGTTGTTTCCACTTTGGGGCTATCATGAATAATGCTGCAGAAATGCAAAATCTGACCCACACTAAGTCCAAGATTTCCTAATACTCAATATAAAAGCTGGGCAGCCTGTCCAGCTACAAAGTGGATGTTTTCTGCACGCATTTTAATACACATTTAAAATACATTCTGGTGCAACTGTGAAAAGGTCAAAGTCCCGTTTAAGTCAAATCTTCCCTTTCCTGTCCCTTGCATTCTCACCCACCGGCCTTGTTTCTCCCGTCCTTTCCTTTCCCTCCTCTGTCTGCTGCTACCCTCTCTCTCTCCGAATTCCAGTCCCTCCCCGTTCTCCCTCCCAAACAACTAACCTTTCTTCCTTTACTGGGCATTTTTTCATTCCCCCTCTTTGCCAACAGGTACAATCATCATTTCCAAATTACTTCAACCTGGAAAAAAAAATCTAAAGGCTGGCACCCGGGAGCTTTCTTTGAATAGTCACGTTTGCCATTAGATCTTTACCTGCAGGACAAGAGGTTTGCTGAAACCCGCCCTGCTCCCACAAGTGTGAACTGTGGTCTTTTTACGCCCAGGTTTACTGAGCCCCAGAGACTCTCTTAACAGAGATTAGGAGCAGCAGCAACCGGGCAGTGTTTAGCTGCAGATAAGATCTGGAGAAGCAGGAAGGAGGTCTCTCTCTCTCTCTCTCTCACTCACACACACACACACACACACACACACACCCCCTCTGGAGCAACCTCTGTGCCTGGAGTCTCCCCTGGGAGTCAGAGTAAACACCAAAGATAAGGACTCAGACTCTTCTGCTGCCATGTCTGTCCATCCGGCCTCCAGAGGGAATTCCTGGGAAGACAGGCCTTGTTTACCAGAGAGGCGTCCTTGGGAGTCAAAGATCAGAGCTTCAGGTCAATCCTTGCTCAGAGCTTAGGTCATTCTGGTACAGCCTGAATAAAACTTGTTTGGATTTTTAAATTATGTCATTGTCCCTTCAGTGGCTAAAGGGCTCTTTAGGGGAACACAGACACGTATCTCTTTTTTTTTTTTTTTTTTTTTTTGCGGTATGCGGGCCTCTCACTGTTGTGGCCTCTCCCGTTGCGGAGCACAGGCTCCGGACGCGCAGGCCTAGCGGCCATGGCTCACGGGTTTAGTTGCTCCGCGGCATGTGGGATCTTCCCGGACCAGGGCACGAACCCGTGTCTCCTGCATCGGCAGGCGGATTCTCAACCACTGCGCCACCAGGGAAGCCCGACACGTATCTCTTTAAACTGTATCCCTGCCTCTGTATTTGCCCTGTGGGAGAGGCCAGCATCCTACCCCCCCCACTCCTGTCACAGTGCTCCCTGCCCTCTGCCCCCTCCCCTCGCCCTGTCCCCTCATCCCACACAGCGACCCAGGCTGACCTCTGCCCCACCTCTCCCCGTCAGTCCCCCTCCCCCGTCCCCACCCCCACCCCAACTCTAAACCGGTCCATGTCTCCCTGGCACAAGCAGGACACATCCGGAGGCTCAGCCTGATGCACGGACACGTAGGACGCGCCCCAGTGGGGTCCGCATCGACCCATCACTGTCCTCTCCCCCAGCGCCCTCTCCCCCAGCCAGGCAGGTTGGCTCACTCTCTCCTCTGAGCGCCCCAAGCGCTTTCCAGCCTCTGCTCAGACCACACGCTACTCTCTGTCCACAAGGCCCTTCGTTTCCTCACCCAACAAATATTTACAAAGTCCCCACGAAGTGCCACGGTGGGACTTCACGGTGACACAGCCAGTGAGGGCTGCAGGAAAGGATGCAGGCTGTTCCAAACACAGCGTGAGCAGGGGTTTTTTTGCGGGGGGGGGGGGGACAGGGAGGAACATCAGGCGAACTTAACTTCGTGCTTTCAACAGCTGTTAGGGAGACAGAGTTACACCCCTTCCAGAGCAGGGGAGGCCAAGGGCTAGCACACGGCAGAGGCCACTCTGCTGTGTCTCGCTCCCAGGCCGTCTTCTCCAGCAGCCTCCCCAGGCCAGACAGACCTAACAACAGAAGCTCCTACCTTCTGCCTTTCGTTTCAAGAGCAATGGCCTAAGCCTTGTCTTGGCAGCGTTTTTAAACTTTGTGCGCATGGCACATCTCGTCTCCCAGGCTGGCTGTGGCCCTGTGGGCAGGGCAGAGTTTCATATACACGATTTTGTGCGGAGCAGGCAGCCAATAAATATCTGCTGAATGAATAAGTGAGTGAACAACGTACTCCTAGCAGCTGATTATCTACCCAAAATCATCTGTCCAAAAAAATAGCTCCACAAAACGGAGAGGATGGCTCTTCCCTACTTGACAGGGAGTGCTGAATACATTAATTCATTTGTGTCCCTAATGAGGCCTGAAGTCTTCAGATCAAAAACAAATACCGTATGCTAACACATATATACGGACTCTAAGGGAAAAAAAATGTCATGAAGAGATTAGTGGTAGGACGGGAATAAAACACAGACCTACTAGAGCATGGACTTGAGGATATGGGGAGGGGGAAGGGTAAGCTGGGACAAAGTGAGAGAGTGGCACGGACATATATACACTATCAAATGTAAAATAGATAGCTAGTGGGAAGCTGTTGCATGGCACAGGGAGATCACCTCTGTGCTTTGTGACCACCTAGAGGGGTGGGATAGGGAGGGTGGGAGAGAGGGTGAAAAAAAAAATTAAAATTAAAAAGAAAAAACAAACACTCAATCTTTAGCAGACTCAGATATAGAACACAAACTAGTGGTTACCAGTGGGGGGAAGGTAGGGGGGAGGGGCAAGATAGAGGTAGGGGTGTAAGAGGTACAAACTATTAGGTATAAAATAAGCTACAAGGATATATTGTACAACGTGGGGAACATAGCCAATAGTTTATAATAACTATAAATCCTTAAAACTGTGAAGCACTAAAAAAATTGTGAATCACTATATTCTACACCTGTAACTTATATAATATTGTACAGCAACTGTACTTCAATAAATATATATATATATATATGATTAAGAAAAAAAACCCCACTAAATCTTGGTGGCTGAAAAAAAAAGCTTAAAAAATAAAATATACTTTATCTTATAATAGAGGGCCTTGATTACCCTTCATTAATAACCATAAAGGCTCATTTAAACTGAAAGCACAAAGAGCAGAGAGCAGAGGAGATGGGGAAAAAATGTATTTTTTCCCTTTTAATGTCATTTCTCTTTTTCGCAGTGTCTAGAATGATTACTGGGCCCTGGGCGTATCCTGCCAAAATCAGAAGAAATGTACACGGCAATGCACAGCTCAGAGCTGGCCTCTTCCCAGAGGCTGGAAAGCCCAGTTCCTTCAAAGCCAGGACACCAAAGCTTTGCAGGAGCTTCTCACTCAGCAAAAGGCTGAGGGAGCTCCACCCAGACCCCAAGCACCTGCCAGCTTTTGTCTCTGGGACAAAATGCTGCTGAGTCCTGACAGAATCTGCAAGGAGATTAAAAATAATTGAGGGAGATCCTCAGCTCTGCTCTCCTCCCTTCCCCTCTGGGCACGTGGCCACCCGCTCCCGGGGGGCCTTGGGGGAGAGGGGGGCTTGGATGAACACACCCTTCTTCTTCCAGGCTGTCCTCGTGTGTTTGGGGGGCACTTAACCCTGCATCTTCCTCCCATCCCCCTGGCTGCTCCTGCTTGCCAGGGTTCTGTGTCCTCCACCTTCTTCCACCCCATGTGCACAGTCCTACCCGCCTTCAATGTTGAAAGCAATGTTCCCGTCTCACGTCTACTCCTCACTTATTCCTATAATGTCAAACCCTCCTCTTCGCCCCTCCCCCAAGTGGCAGCTCCCACACCGCCACATCGACTTACGCACTTGCCAACTCATCATCTCCCCAAAGTATCTTGTTCCGTCTCCCCCAACCTGATTCTCCGTCTGGGTGGCTTGTACCGCCGTCTCCCCTGGTACCTTCAGGGCCGGAAACCTGGGAGTCAGTGAGTTGCTCTCCTCCCCTCCCTAGGGCTGCATCTTCGTGGGCTGTCAAGTCGAATCCTCTCCATCCCGAGTACCACTGCCTCCGAAAGGCCCGCTTTCTCGTTAGCCTCCAAAGTGGCTTTTCTGTCTCCAGTCTCTTGCCCAGTCCAACTTCCACATTGTGGCCAAAGGGATATTTCTAAAATGCCGATCTGTTATGTTCTCTTTCTACCTAACATTCCGTCAGTGGGACCGCATTGCCTAAAGCAATGGTTTCTAAACCTGGTTAATAGACCTGAGAGCTTTTTGAAAAATGGAGACTTGGAGGACCCAAGAAAGGCCAAGTCAGGATCTCCAATGAGTGGTAAGAGGGTAGCCCTGCCATGGACCTGATTTTGAAATCCACTTGCCAAAAAAAAATCAATTTAAATTCTTTTGAAGCACCTTGGCCCCAAAACTCACCCTACTCTTCAGCAACCTTAATGATTTCATTTCCCACCAGGACATCCCTTCTCTGTCCAAGCTATTCTGCTATCTACACACCCTCTCCAGCTGAAGGCTTCCTGTGCTCCCAGGCAAAATCAATACCATCCTTCTCTGGGCCTCCTATGGACTATGTAGTCGGGAAAACCCCTAATATATCAGGTATCACATGGTACCTCTAGTGCATTTTTTAAGAAGACGTCTCTCTCTCCAGCTAGACTCCAGACTAACTCCCCGAGACGAGTCTTAAATAGCTTTGCATCCCTCAAGTCCCAGCACAGGGCTGGCACACAATTGGTTCTCAATAAATATGTATTAAATGCATGACTAAATGAAGAAGAATATGAGGAAACACATTCTTTCCACGTTCAGAATTTTATAGAGATGAAATAATATGAAGAACCGCCAACAATTTTTAGTTTCTGAAGTTTTAAAATTTCTGAAAGCCCAGAAACTTGCCATTTTCCGCCTGAAGTCTCCAATCTCCACATCATCACTACAAGTCTCTTTTCCCGGGATCCTCAACCAGAACCTCCAAGCAGTGGTGTCCTAGGAGAGGGAGACCTTATCGAGGGTACAGACAATAAAGGATGGGTTTGCCTGCAAAGGTTTTAACGACAGTAATAAGCCAATTAAAATTCCCTCTGCTTTTTATTACCACCATGTGCTGGCAATTCTAAGCAATCCGAGTGATAAAATTCTGCTGGTCCTTTGCCCACCAAGTAACCCTGTCCTCTTGTGATCCTTTTTTTCCATTGTCATAAGTGAAAATATGTATGATCTTTAAAGTTTTATCAATTAAAAAGAGAGAGAGAGAGACCTGAAATCTGTCCATGATGAATTAATACTACCTCTCCTTGACCTTCCTTGGCCTGCTTTGAAAAGATTCTTAAGATAAACTCGAGATAAAAGAATTACGCATGCATCGAAATGTAATATTTGTATTTCCTTTTCTCGTAGGGGCTCACACCAACGAAATAAAAGATTTCCAGGCCATCTCTGCTGTTTGTATATCCTTCATTAAGCAAACAGTTCTGTTAGAATCTGAGCTGCAGTTCTGGGTAAAGATACATGATGAGCACACACAACTCATTTCATTCCTCCTGAAATGCTAAAAACCAAAGAAACAAAACCGGCACATGGCCAGGGAGAATGAGAGAGGAGGCAAAATAAAACTTTGGAAGCTGGAAAACAGATGGACAGTGGTAAGTGACTTTGCCGACCTGAAAAGACTGAGTGTAACTGAAGGGGGAAGCTGAGAACAGCTTGACTTACAGTCCAGAATCCTTAAAAGATGCGGGGAATGGCCGCACGAGGGGTCCCAGGAGCCAGCAGTAAAGGAGGTGTGACTTTCCTCCTCGGGAGGTCCGGGATGAAAGCTGTTTAAGAAGCAGTTAGGGGGCTTCCCTGGTGGCGCAGTGGTTGAGAATCCGCCTGCCGATGCAGGGGACACGGGTTCGTGCCCCGGTCCGGGAAGATCCCACATACCGCAGAGCAGCTGGGCCCGTGAGCCATGGCCGCTGAGCCTGTGCATCCGGAGCCTGTGCTCTGCAACGGGAGAGACCACAACAGTGAGAGGCCCGCATACCACACAGCCCTGGTGGCGCAGTGGTTGAGAGTCCGCCTGCCAATGCAGGGCACACGGGTTCGTGCCCCGGTCCGGGAAGATCCCACGTGCCGCGGAGCGGCGGGGCCCGTGAGCCGTGGCCGCTGCGCCTGCGCGTCCGGAGCCATGGCCGCTGAGTCTGCGCGTCCGGAGCCTGTGCTCTGCAACGCGAGAGGCCACAACAGTAAGAGGTCCGCGTACAGCAAAAAAAAAAAAAAAAAAAAAAAAAAAAAAAAGCAGTTAGATCCACGGATCCCCTCCCCCACTCCACGACTGCTCTTGCCCCATGGCAACAGCAGGGAGATCTATTGCCAGGGGAAGGTAAAGGAGAGGCTCTTTGGCCTGGGGGACACCAGGCACAGTTAGGGGTCAGGAGGCTGTACTGAGGGCAGAGGATGGCTTGAGCGTCCACACACGGAGGAATGAAGCAATCAAAGCCCCCCCTTCCCAATGGTGGCAGCCAGTGTGTGTGTGTTTTATTCCATAAGAAAGCAGTCACATTAAGGGCAGTAGCTATAGTATAAATCTTGTCTATCTCTCAATAGCGTATCATCAGTAGGTTTAGAATAATATTCAATTCAGAACAAAAAAAAGAGGGAGAGAGAGAATGAACTATATGGTTAGTGTTGATTTTCACTGACTTACTGTTTATTTGCAGGGAGATTCGTTCGATGGGGGCGCGGATGTCAGAAAGAGAATCCAAGGTACGCAAATCTCTGTTTATTGTAAAAACTTATTGCCCGCTCTCAAACCTCTGCTGGGACCTCAGACTGGACTTTGTGTGGTCAACGCCTCCCCAAGAATGGAGCCTGAAAGATCATAAACCAGAGCAAGGAGGGCTCTGGATGGTGATTCATTCAGCTGTTTACATTTCCTACTTCAAAAACCCAACACCACACAACCCAGAACAGACTCACGGATGCCTAAGGGGCCTGGGAGCAGCTGCGTGGCCTGCGGAGGCCGGGAAGTAGCCCCAGAGCAGCCCAGACACTCATGCGGGAGCGACAGTCAAGCTGCGGCGGCCGGACTGTCACCCTCAGAACCAGAGCAGGGCTGACCATCACGTCTAGAACTTTCCTCCTTCCTCTGGTCTTCTTGGAATTGTGTGTGGCAGAGAGCATCTAAAACCCCTCCAAGAAAGATCCTTACGGGCCATGGGAAAGGGGATCCTGTTTCTACCTCCAGAGTACAGAGTCTACGACAGCCCCGCCCGGAGCTGGGGATGACAAAATGGGCCTCTGCCAGGAGGTGCCTCCAAGCTCTTCCCAGGCCCTGATCCTCCTCATCTTTCTTGCCTGCTTCAAGGAGATGGTCTGAAGAAGGGGAGCACCGCCACTTAGAGCAGCCAGAGAGGACAGACAACCAAATCCCAGGCTGCCTGATCCTCACCCACCTCCATCCACCTAGCGGGCAACCCTAGCTATGTCGGGCTGGCCTCTGTCTGCAGGTTCTGCTACTGGGAACGTCCACAGACACTGGCCTCGCACATTCCTAAAAGGCCAGATGGATCCTGCACCACCCCCGTCCACAAGCACTGGGTGACCTTCTGCATTGTCCTCTATTTTCTGGGGACACATGGGTTTCCATCACGTGCAGGAGGTGCTCACGCTGCCTGAGTGTGATGCAGCTCCAGCGGCCTCAGGCAGCCTCACCCACACCCAGCCTCCAACAGCTGTATCCAAAGCACCCCTAATGTGTCTACTTGGATTCTTCTCCCCCTCAGTCCTCATGGTCTGGAAAACAGACTCCTCTTCATGCTGGGATGCTGATACTGGATGGCAACGTGCCCAGCATAAGGTGGGTGGACCAGGACAGCTCACTGAGGCTGGGTGGGGCCTCCCTTGAGCTTGAAGATAGACGCAGCTGAAATTTCAAACCCCAAATACAACCATTCGGAGATCTTTTCTGTTACTTACCTTCTCGTAGGGGCTTGCCCTTTCTTTGTTACAAAAATGTTTGCCCATTGTTAAGATCTTTGAAGGATTTTTTTCTTTTTTTTTCCTGGACTCCTAACAAGCCCATTCCAGTCAAGAGAGCTAGATTTCCATCTCCGTGACACCTTGAGAAACTACCTCATCCTGGAGAACTGTCCCCAGAGAACCTGCTCTCTGTTCCCTGAGCCCAGACTCCAGAGACAGGAGGATTTCAGCCCCCTCTGGGCCATCCCAGGGCCTCAGAACCATGCCCCGAGGTCAAAGGCATTTCAGAGAGATGCCGGGAGAGTGAATCCAGCTAATGGCCAAGACTGCTCACGGCTTTTCTGGCCACTTTCTTCCCTGGCGAGCACAGGCTAAAACAAAGCAGCAAACAAAGCAGACTCGTTCATAAACTGGGGAAGAAGCAGCAAAGCTCCTGCAGGAGGGGACACAGAAATCCTAACCAGAGCGGGCTTCCCGGTGAAAGCAAGGGCCACCGGCTTTCCACTTTCCACTAAGCCGGGTAACTAGATGCTCCATAGGCTCTCGTGAACCTAAAACCAACCAAACCTAACAAAAAGCAGCACCAGAAAAACGACCCTCCCCCGAATCAACCCACGACTCTACTGCAGAATCCTAATCGCAACATGGCCGGCCTGCCCAGAGACACTCGGGGCCCCGGGGGCGGGGAGTCGCGCGCTCAGCTGATCTCAACAGCCTCAGCCCCAGCCCTGCCCCTGGGCTGAGCGCGCACCCCTTCGCCCAGCTGGGAAGGCCGGCCCCGCCTGCTCAGGTGCTAGGGTGGGTGCCGAAGCAGCGCCACCTGAGCCTCGCAAGCACCACGCAGAGATCCCAGGCCCCAGAACAGGGAGTGGTTTTCTACCCGGATGAGGCCGGCTCCGCCCACCCTTTTAAGCTGGGGCGGGGCTGGCGCAAGTGAAACTGCCCAGTCTAGGAGTTTGGCTTTCGGGCTCCTCCACCCTCCCCTTTCTACCCGTCTCTGCGCTTCCCACCTCACCCCTCCGGCAGTCCCCTGCCCTCCGCCTCGTTGAGGTTCCTTCCACGGAAATTCACCATGTACATTTGGTCCTCATCGGCTCCTTTTCCAGTAATTTGCTTATAACTAGATTCCCCTCCCGCATCCCCCGCTCTCTCGCTGGCCAGGGATCGAACCCGTGCCCCCTGCAGTGAAGGGCGGAGTCCTAACCACCGGACCGCCAGGGAATTCCCACCCATGTGCTCCTAAAACCCTATTCCAGAAGCAGCCTGTTGGTGGTGAAGGTCATTTTCTCCTCACTTCTCCAAGGCCTGTCCATGGACTTAGACCACTCGCTCTGGAATTCTCCGTTTTTAAGTTCCCAGTTACCCTGTTTGTAAAATAAAACGTATTCCTTCTGGAAGAGGGAAACGGAGTAGGAAAGTGACACTGCGAGGGAACTTGCCTTAGCATTTCCTCGAATTCTTGGGGGAAACCAGTATTAATTGAGTACCATGCCCGTTTCAGATGAGGGAGCGAGTGCAGAAAGTTCGGTTTGCCCAACTAGCAAATAGTGGAGGTGGAATTTGAAACTAGGCTGACTTCAAATGCCAACCAGGTGGAGTTTGAAGTCAGGCTGTCTGACTCACAAGTTCAGTGCTTAGGCCTTAGCAATCACCCTCGTTAAGGAGATGAGACAAGGGCTTATGTCAAATGACTTTTCCAAGCCCAACACACGAGGAAATTCAGCCAGGCAACAAGTATATCAGCCTGTAGGTCGTTGCTGTATGCACTTCTCCCTTCCTCCAAACGGCTTTGTTCCTTTTATCGATAGTAGTGCATATGCTGTTTACTATAAAGACCATTTAACAGTTCTTCATAGACAGGGTATAAGTTATAAATAAAAAGGAGTAGCAGATCCTGGACTAAATTTCAGGGTTTCTTAATTCAAACCTGGGACTTTTTCACTTAGGACACATGGGCTCCTACTAACACCTGCATAAATACGAACAAAACTGTAAATGAAACCAGTATCCCACTGGTATAATGGCAGTCCTGATACAATGTTATAACTTGATGTGAGCCATCCCAGTACAGGCAGCATTCTCTAAGAAAAAGTCTTTAGCCTCCGTCCTTCATTTTATGTGGAACGGCACCTCTTAGGAACCAAGTGAGAATAATAGCCAATACTTATATTTTAGAAACATTTAGTGTGTGCTAAATGACTGGTCTGCATTAAATCTCATTTAATCCTTACTGCAATATAATGGACACTGTTATTCTGCAATTTACAAGCAATAATCCTGCTACACTATCCTCACTAGCAACTGACTTTAAAATAAGATACGGGGCTTCCCTGGTGGCGCAGTGGTTGAGAGTCCGCCTGCCGATGCGGGGGACACGGCTTCGTGCCCCGGTCCGGGAGGATCCCACGTGCCGCGGAGCGGCTGGGCCCGTGAGCCATGGCCGCTGAGCCTGCGCGTCCGGAGCCTGTGCTCCGCAACGGGAGAGGCCGCAACAGCGAGAGGCCCGCGCACCGCAAACAAACAAACAAACAAACAAACAAAACAACGATTATGATGGTCCTGATGTGGACCAAGGAAACCTTGGGTTATATGTGAGGCACCACTTCCTGGAGCATCGATATTACTTGATGGTAATTTAAAACTTTTCCCCAAAGTTCTTAACAGAAATTTATTATGAATGCAAAACTCACATGGATTTTGTCTTTTAAGCTAAAATCTCTTAAGCTTTAAGATATAAAGAAAAAAGGGCCTGCCTGGAAGTGGAGTGGAAGGCATCCTGGGGCCATGTTCCTCTGCCTCGGTGAATCCCTTTCGGTAGGAAAGTTTGAGGAGCAAACCAACAAGCGCACAAAATACTGTGGGGAAAAAACAAGTATTTAACGTCTCCTTTTTATAATTAATTAATTAAATTTTGGCTGCATTGTGTCTTCGTTGCTGCGCACGGGCTTTCTCTAGTTGTGGTGAGTGGGGGCTGCTCTTCGTTGCGGTGCGCGGGCTTCTCATTGCGGTGGCTTCTCTTGTTGTGGAGCATGGGCTCTAGGCGCACGGGCTTCAGTAGTTGTGGCACGCGGGCTCAGTAGTTGTGGCTCATAGCCTCTAGAGCTCAGGCTCCGTAGTTGTGGCGCACGGGCTTAGCTGCTCTGTGGCATGTGGGATCTTCCCGGACCAGGGCTCGAACCCATGTCCCCTGCATTGGCAGGCGGGTTCTTAACCACTGCACCACCAGGGAAGTCCTAATGTCTCCTTTTACTTGTTTATTTTAAAAAAGCCCTATTGTCCCTCATACACCATATATACGATCTGTATTTAAGCCAATTAGAATGGCAATTTTGCCCTCAGAAATAATATATTTTTGAATGTGAAATATTAAATCTCTCTTGTAGAAGACGGGTTGAGATAGATTCTGGGGAAAATCTTGCTCATTCCTTCCTTTGTATGTTGCTCTGTCCTATACACCACATATCCACATATGTCATTTAAAATTTTTCACCCCACAAGAAAAGTAAACATAGGTGAAATTAATTCTAATTTATTTTATTTGACCTAATATATGAAGAATATTATTATTCCAACAAGTAATCAATATAAAAAATTAGTTACTTTATATATATATATTATTTTCATACTAAGTCTTCAAAATCTGGTGTGTATTTTACACTCAGTCCAGACTAGCACCACTGCAAAAACTTAACCGTCACATGTGGCCTGAGGATACCACGTGGAAAGTGCAGCTCAAGAACGATCACAGGCTTCATCTCCTTAACGTCATCGTTTCACAGATGAGGAAACTGAGGCCCAGAAAGATGAAGTGAGCGTCACAAGTTAATAACAGGTCAGATTTCCAGTCTAAGGCTCTTTAGGAGTCTTTTTGTGTGTGGTTGATATTCTTTGCTTCAAGTATGTGTCTAATTTTAAAGTAGAACGAACAACTCCTGATTAAATGAATTACAACTTCTAGGAAATGTTATTGAGGAGCTCTTTCTTCAGGAGCTCTTGCAAAGGATTAATTTAAACATCAACCACCAAACATGCACCAGCTGTCATAAGGATCCATTCATTTAATCCTTTAAGGAGAAGGTAAAGACATGAACTTGACTCGTCTTATGCCTCCTGTGCAATCGATAGTCCACGGGCCATTCCTGCAGCTCGCAGGACATTAATGACAAGAACTTAGGCAAATATCTCCCTCCAGAGGAGCAAAAATTATTGCAGGACAATGAACAGAATTCCCATCGTTAAATTCAAATGGCACGCGGCAAAAAAAATAAAATTGCCTTATGAGACTATGATACAGGTGAAAAGCAAACCTGGCCTGTGGGATATAACTGGCACCTTAAACCCACTGATTGTATTTTAATAAACAATCTGTTTTAAGAGATGTAATTCTAACCTGGTCCTTTGGCCTCTGAAGGGCCTTTTCTAAATCATTGATATGCTACTTTCTTTTTTCACTCTGTCAGTTGCTTTATTAATTTTATATAAAGCCAGAAATCATAATCAGAAATAGATAACACACAATGTGCAGTATCCATGAGAAAAACAGGAGACTTCTTTGAGCATGAAATTTGAGGCCTTTGGTCATCCTGATAAAACTACAGCACTTTGTTTAGCAGTATCCAGGACTCCTGTAAAACACATTTTCTTTCTTTCTTTTTTTTTTTTTTTTTACAGTCAATGGCTGTTATTTATTTGCCCTCACATGTGCTTTCTTCAGTTTTCATTCTGTATTCCTCTTCAAGCCTTCATCTGAGACCCCTTTCCTTCTCTCTGAAAATGTTTGTTTTCGTTTTTTCATGCCACGCCTCGCAGCTTGTGGGATGTTAGCTCCCCGACCAGGGATTAAACCCAGGCCCTGGCAGTGAAAGCGCCAAGTCCCAACCACTGGATGGCCAGGGAAGTCCCCAAAATACCTATTGGCAACTCCTTTCAATAAGAGTCATCTGTGCTACACGTTTTTTTTGTTTGTTTAGTTTTTTTTTTTTGGCTGCATTGGGTCTTCGTTGCTGCGCGTGGGCTTTTCTCTAGTTGTGGTGAGTGGGGGCTACTCTTCGTTGCAGTGCGCGGGCTTCTCCTTGCAGTGGCTTTTCCTGTTGTGGAGCGTGGGCTCCAGGCACATGGGCTTCAGTAGTTGTGGCATACAGTAGTTGTGGCTCGTGAACTCCAAAGCACAGGCTCAGCAGTTGTGGCGCACGGGCTTAGTTGCTCCGCGGCATGTGGGATCCTCCCGGACCAGGGCTTGAACATGTGTCTCCTGCATTGGCAGGCGGATTCTTAACCACTGAGCCACCAGGGAAGTCCATGCTACACGTTTTAAAATAATAGAATTGTAAAGGAGAAATCTGATGGCTATCTGGTCCAATTCCCACAATCCACAGACGAGAAATCTTCCCCCAACGGAAAGGGCCTTATCCATTCCTGCAACTCGCCCTGGCTCGCCTTGACCATGTTCATGTCCGGCAACAGGAGGGAGGCTCCCAACATCACCGCCAATATTGGTTTCATTTACTGAAAAACCAGTTGAGCCAGACCAAACACCTACTATCATGCCCACCCCTGGGGCTGGGGTCCTGTTTTATGCCCTGTTGATGGCGCTTCACTGTGGGAGTTGGTCAGCTTCTCAAGGAAGCAGAGGCCTAGTTCAAACTCAGAACCATCCCTTGAGGAGGGGGTCAAGATGGCAGAGTAGGAAGTGGAGCCCACCTCCCCCAACAAATACATCAAAGCTACATCTGTGCTTTTCACGAAGATGGCGCCGAAGGCGAAGAAGGAAGTCCCTGCCCCTCCCAAGGCCGAAGCCAAAGCAAAGGCTTCGAAGGCCAAGAAAGCAGTGTTGAAAGGCGTACACAGCCACAAAAGAAAGAAGGTCTGGACGTCACCCACCATCCGACGGCCCAAAACACTGCGGCTCAGGAGGCACAGCCCAAATATCCTCGGAAGAGCGCCCCTAGGGGAAACGGGCTTGACCACTGTGCCGTCATCAAGTTCCCCCTTACCCCCGAGTCAGCCATGAAGAAAAGAGAAGACAGCACACGGGCGTTCACTGTGGATGTCAAGGCCAACAGGCACCAAATTAAACAGGCTGTGAAGAAGCTCTGTGACGCTGACGTGCCTATAAGGTCAACGCCCTGATGGCGAGAAGAGGCATGTGTTCGACTGGCTCCCGACTATGACGCTTCGGATGTTGCCAACAGAATTGGGATCATCTAAACTGAGTCCAGCTGACTAATTCTAAAAGTTTTCACTATTAAAAAAAAAAACACATCTGTTTGTGGAACGGTTCTCACAGACCCCACCACCAGAACCATCTCTTAAGATCAGTTTACTTTCCAAACTTTCAGTCCATATTTGGGGAGAGTTGGCAAATGTGTGACCATAAGCCTAGGCTTAGATCAGGTCTCCCATTCGCCTACATTACGGTGATTTGGGATCGAAGAACTCATCAGTCGATCCATTGTTGCCCAAGCACTTTGGATAACAGTCTAACGGCCTCACGTGGTCAAAGTCAAAACAACAACCCAGGTTAAAATGCACCCGTTCCATTGGCTGGAGAGCTGTGCTGATGCCGAGGGTCTGAGGACGGGAGACCGCGCAGGGGCAGCGCCGCAGCCTCCAGGTGTAGGTCGGTCACCTTACAGTGGGCGCCCCTGGTCACTGAAGGGAGGGCTAGAGGGCACAGGTCAATGCACATCAACCCCTAGTCTTCATTTTTATCATCATGGGGGTGGGGGTGGTGGTGCGTGTGTCCAATCGATGTCACAGCTCCACCTTTGTTTAAGAAACACAATGTATTATTCCCTTAAATATTTATTGAGCATTTACGGTATTTTAGACACAATTCTAGGTGCCGGGATACAAAACTGAACAAAGATAAAAATCCCTGCCCCCGTGGAGCTTACATTCTAGGAAGAGGCTGGGAGGTGAGGGAAGACACACAATACGTATGAGAAAATTCAGCATGTAAGTACAGGCGGAGCTCGGACACACCGTGGGCTCGGCTCCAGACCACCAAATAAAGCGAGTAGCGCAATAAAGCGAGTCACATGGCTTTTTTTGGTTTCCCAGTGCATAAAAAAGTGATGTTTACACTAGACTGTAGTCTATTAGTGTGCAATAGCATCGTGTCTAAAAAAAGTGATTAAAAAATCCTTTATTGCTAAAAAAAGTTAACCAGCATCTGAGTTGTCGGCGAGATGTAATCTTTTTGCTGGTAGAGGGTTTCAAAGATTGTGAGAACTATCAAAATATGTAACACAGAGTCACAAAGTGAGCAAATGCCGTTGGAAAAATGGCACAGACGTGCTCAACAGAGGGTTGCCACAAACCTTCAATTTGTAAAAACTGCAATTATCTGTGAAGCGCAATAAAACGAGGTCTACCTGTAAGTTAGAGGCGCTTTAGAAAAACGATGCAGAGCAAAGGTAGTAAGGTGTGTAGGGGCCTTAGTTAAGGGGGCAGACTGCAAATCCAGACAGAGTGGTTAGGACAGGTCACTGAGAAGGTGACATATGTTAAAACAAGGGTCAGGTTTGGCAGCACTAAAATTTCTGTCGGCATTTGTTCAATATACAAGTTCTCGAACTGCCTTCAGAAAAGGCATTTCAAGTGACATTGCCGAGCTGGGCCAGTGCCAGAAACCATCACAGTTCTACCTTGACCTACTTCTTTGGCCCAGATGATTAAACCTTGATGCCTGGGCAAAAAAAGTTACTTAAGAATAACGAGTAAAATATAGATAGCTAGTGGGAAGCTGCCGCATAGCACAGGGAGTTCACCTCTGTGCTCTGTGACCACCTAGAGGGGTGGGATAGGGAGGGTGGGAGAGAGGGTGACACAAGAGGGAAGAGATATGGGAACGTATGTATATGTATAACTGATTCACTTTGTTGTAAAGGAGAAACTAACACACTATTGTAAAACAGTTATACTCCAATAAAGATGTTAAAAAAAAAGTAAAATAAAAATATAGATACTTGTGTAATACAGTACTACTATGTGACAAGCCCTGTTTTAAGTACTTAATATATTTACTTTGACTCAGTAAAAAAAAAACAAACAAACCCTTTTTTCTTACAGAAATTGTTACAGAGAGAGGAGAAGAGTATAATAAATGCCTACATACCCATCACTCCGCTTTAGCAACTACTGACCTCCGGCTATTCCTGCTCCCTCCACCACTTTCCTTTAGGAGTCGGTCAAGGATGGAGAATTTTGAAACAATCGCAGGCATTCTATCCGTCTCACCCATAAAGACTTCAGTCCATACTCTGAGAGAACCATTTTTAAAAACAATACCACTATCACACCCAGTAAAATTAACAATCCCTTACTATCATCTAACACCTCCTCCCTTTTTAGTTTTCCCTATTTGTCTAAAAAGAAACCTCAGAACAGTCCATCGTTTTACAGTTGGTGTGATCTAATCAGGATCCAAGTGAAATCCACAGCACTGGGAAATATGTCTCTTAGGTCTCTTTACCATAGCTCTCCCTCTGAATTCGGCTGACTATATCCTCCCAGAATCATCTATCCTGTTCCTGTGAGCTGTATACTTTGTAAACTGCTGATTACAGCTGGCAGCTACACGGGTTGAGGTGCAACGTTTCTGGGGGGAGGCAAGATACTTTCTAGGTTCTGTGGCCCTCTTTTCACACCACTGCAGGAGCACCGAGGGGTCGTCGGACTGTTCCATCTTGAATGACCTGAATGACTGAGTTCAGCTTCACCAGGCTGGCCCAGCCCTCGCCAAGCTCCCCGTAGCTCTCTCCTCGGTGTCCTTCACAGTAGCCCCGCGAGGCGCGCACTACTCCTTAGCTCTGTGGGCTCGTGGCGTGTGCTTACTTAATGGGGTCAGGTCCTCAGACCCAGAAGCACCCAACCCCACAGTGGGGCCTTTCCTACTCTTCTCCATCCTGAAACACTTCCCCCAGTGCCGTCTGGAACCCACGTGGGGTCAGACACCAGCAAGAAACCTTGTATCCTCAACGTCTCCTCTGAGGGTTCCCCTCTCCTTGCCCCATTTAAACCCTGGCTCTCTGGAGGGCACTGACGTCGTCAGACACCACTCCCCTGCCCCCAACGTTACAGGCGTCCACGTCACCCCTCTCCCAGCCCACTGAAGGTTCAGGCACGTCACTCACTGACACTCTGAAACTAGGCCCTGTCCTAACACAGATGGTCCTTCCAAAACCCTGGCCTCAGTTCCTTGACCTCAGCCTCTGATGCTCCCCTATGCAGCCACGCACGCCCACGGCTGTAGCGCAGACGCTACCCTCAAGGGCAACCCCCACGCGTACTGTAAACAGCCCATCCTCTGCCTGCCCGCCTCTCCAGCTGCTGCACTTGGACCCCAAGGACCCACCACTTTTTCGCTGACAAGTTTATGACTCCAAGACAGCTACGCAGAAAATGTGGAAAGGTTAAAATTTCACCCCGAGATGATTAAGTTGCTCGGCCTTAAAATTATTAAGGTGCATTGATAAGGGGGGTAGAAAGCTCTCAGAGAGCTAGAAATAGCTGTGCTCCCACACAGATGATGGCCTTGCCATTCTGGGAAAAGAGGAGAGAGAAAGGATATCGTGGGTGTGTGGCTATTCCAGGCGGTACGAGGGCCACCTCCTCATGACCTGCCAGCAGTCAAAGCAGGCTGTGGAGTGACACAGAAAATGAAGGAAAGCTGAAAACCAAAAACTCCACGAGTTCAAGTCTTCATTCTCCAAGTTCAAGCCCAGAGGTTCCCACAGCACTACCAACCGCGACTAAGATCTCTGGAGAACACAGATGCAAGAAAGGTATCTTTTCCTTCGGAAACTAGCTTAAATGATTTCAGACACAACACTATAATTTCCCCTGGAGCACTAATAAAAGCCCTGACGTCCAAGGCAACACAAACCCAAAGGATATGGAAGGTAAAAACTCCAACCAAAATGGATTAGGAATGTAATAACCTAATCCAGTTCAAGAGACAGAACATGGAGAGCTCTTGTTTTATGATCACCAATGGCTGAAAATCTTCGCCATTTGATGTGGTCACAGGAAATCTTCACAGGAGACCATACCTTAAGGAGCAGGATATGCTGTACCTGCTGATTCATGCGACCCTTTCATCATCAAAAAGTAAACCCCAGAAGTCAAAGTCAAGCTCTGAATGAATGTTCCTGGTCTTCACTTATATGTGTATGAACAACTAAAAATTAGAAAATCTGTCAAGCTCTTGAAAACCAAGAGGATTTTTAGAAATGTCAACATTCAGAGCCCATGACATTTGAGATGTCCTTCAAGTGAATTTTTACCAGCTTCTAGAACTGCTTCATCTCCTCATTTTGAGCCGAAAGGTTAATGAAATCATAGCCACAAAACAAGGATAGGCCTGCAACCAAGAAACAAGCTGCTTGCACAGAATTCAACAGAAACCCATGAAAAGGGGAGCTCTTCTCCAACAAGCCTTAGTACCAAACTACAGAGTTCTTCAACCGATTGAGTCCATCTTTATCAAGGAGTAGAGACAGCTGAAGAAAACGCGACGTCAGCCCCAGATGTGGATTCGCATTTGATCAGATCGAGGCAGCCAGCTCCCGCTGTGCCCACCTCTTCACTCCAAGGCCAGGCTCAAACGCTGGAGCTCCTGGGCCAGGGAAAGTTCTGTTCCTAAACTGCTTCATCAGAGGAAGAATAAGTACAGCCGCAGAGGAAACAGCTGTGATTTCGTGCTTCAATGAAATCGTCCAGATTCCTCACAGTAAACTTTTAGAAACACCTGCATTTTTGAAGGGATTAGAAAATCAACAAAATAGGACAGAAAACCAGATACATCGACAACTGACAAAATGATGTCCCGGGCTTTGGATCAAGAGACCCCAAAGCTCATCTCTCCACATGGAAAGTCACTGCACAACCAATAATCCAGGGACACGAAAACCTGTCAAGTGCTCAAAATTCTACTGCAGTCAAAGCCAGAAAGTAGCCCTGTTAAGTTTGCCTACAAAGAGGCTCCGTCTTCCAGACCTCCTGACAAGAAACACACAAGGGAAACGGTTTCAGACCAGTTTGGCAAGAATGCTACCAGTGGTTCCCACTCGGCCACAGTCCAGAATCCAGAAGGAGAAACAGCCACACCAGCAAGCTGTCAGAAAAAGGCTCCTCAGATTAGAATCCCCTACAGTCCCCAAATCCTGGCACGTCACAAGCCACTTACTTCCTCCTGGCAGCAGGTAATGAGTGTCCATCCTGCCGACACCACTTTTGCCCAGTGGAACTGAATCCAAGCCTAGTGATTGCAGTCGATTCACCAAAGATGGCACTGCGGAGCCCGACCACCCGATTCAAACACGCCCGGCTGGAGGTAAGACCCAACCCGTGAGAGAACCGGGGGGTCCTGAAGATGAATCCGCCAACGTGTACCAGATTGCTCGGCCTCCTGTTTTGTTTTCTCTTTGGTTGTGTTAACTGTGGAATATTTTAGAGGACATACAATTGTGTTTCACTGAAATTATACTTCTTATTTTGAACTTTGTTCAAGTCAGGAAGAGAGGCTATTATGAACGTCATAAATTTGACTTAAAGCTTTAAAAGCTCAGTTGACCCCGCCCCTCCTTCAATAACCCACAGATTCTCAAACAAGCAGGTGCAAGCTTCAGTTTAAGGGAAACTAGGTTTATCTATGGAAATTGCCTTTGATTCAAGGACTAAAATCGGCATTTCTCATGGCACATCCAGTTCACCGTGCCTGCTTTACCTAGAAGCCAACCGCTTCTCTCCATGTCCACTGCTACCATCCCGGACTGAGCCTCCGCCATCTGTCGCGTGGGTTACCACAGTACATACCCAGCCGCCTGCCCACCCCCACCCTTCTCCTAGTCCATTCTCCCTGGAAGCCACAGGGATCGCGACCCTTTCAAAACAGAAGTTAGATCACACCATTCCTCTGCTCAAAACCTTCCAGGCACATATACCATCACCTGATCTAAGCTGCTACTTCCCCCCCACCCCCGTGATTACAATGCTCTAGCTCCCTGTTTCTGGAAACATTTCAGACACACTTATGCCTCGGGGCCTTTGCACTTGCTGTTTGCTATGCCTGGAATGCTCTTCTCTCCCGATATGCACATGACTCACATCCTTCAAGTATTTGCCCAAATATGGCCTCTCAGCGTGGCCTGTTTTAAACCTGCACTCTCCCACTGCCCCAGGCATTCTCTTCTCTACATTATTTCTTCCCCTCCTCCGGAATATATCACCTGCTGATAGACTATTTTTTACTTATTTTGTTTAACGCCTTGTCTTCCTATTAAAATGCAAACCAGCTGAAGGTAGTAACTTTTGTCTGCTTTATCCAGTAGACCCACCCCTCCCTCAATAACCCACTGACTCTCAAACAAGCAGGTGCAAGCTTCGGTTTAAGGGAAACTAGGTTTATCTATGGAAATTGCTTTTGATTTACTGCTGTATCCCTCGAACCTAAAATACTCAGATATTTGATGAATGAATGAACAGGTCTTAGTTGAGTGAGAAATAGCTTATAAACTAGGAGGTCCTAGCTCAAAAAAGAATATGAAAGATGAAGAGTAACTTATTGTAAATCATCATCAATACACATAGAGCAAAGCTGCGACGAACGACTATATCAACAACTGAATTCTCTAAATCAGTGAAACCCCCTTTTGTAGAAACCGTGGCCTTATAATCAGACGATTTCAGATGGGTCTTTGGCACAGGTACAAACAAAGCAAACACAATTTGCCCAAGTTTGTCCAAAGTGCCTTCACATGAATGCTCAATCCGTTTAAACAGTTAAGATGCTTCAAAAACCATATTGCAGGAGAAAATATATACAAAAGTAAAACTGTATAAAGTTCTTCATTAAAATAGGAGCTTAAACAATCCTCTATCAATACCATGCAGAGCTAGGGACTAGACCTAGACACTAGAGCTTAGAGCTTTTTACATAATTACGTGAAAACACATGAATCCGTCCACATGGACATTGCAGTAATAACCATTCCGTTAAAATCAATAACCCATCCTCCAGATGCAGCTCAGAGAGCAGGTGATGGGAAATCACTGTACATCATACAGTTCTGGGTCTATTTGCCCCTTTTCGTCTTGGCTGTCTTCTCCTTTCTTTTTTTCACATGTTTAGGAACTTTGTTTTTTCTTTTCTCTCTCTGGGCTTCCTTGACCATCTTTTTTCTTTCCTGTAAAAACAGACAGAAAAAGTAAAAGAATTTGCAAATTTAATTTCATTCTGAGTATTCATATTATTATTACAACTAAATTTTAGAAACTAATTAATTAATTAATTTATTTATTATTGGCTGCGTCGGGTCTTTGTTGCTCCGTGCGGGTTGCTGCGTGTGGGTTTTCTCTAGTTGTGGTGAGCGGGGGCTACTCTTCATTGCAGTGTGCGGGCTTCTCACTGCGGTGGCTTCTCTTGTTGCAGAGCACGGGCGCTAGGTGCGCGGGCTCCAGTAGTTGTGGCACGTGGACTCTAGAGCACAGGCTCAGTAGTTGCGGCGCACGGGCTTAGCTGCTCTGCGGCATGTGGGATCTTCGTGGACCAGGGCTCGAACCTGTGTCCCCTGTATTGGCAAGTGGATTCTTAACCACTGCGCCACCGGGGAAGCCCCACAACTAAATTCTAAAATATATGTAAAAAGATAAAAAGTGAGCATCACAGAGAAAACATTGAAAATGATAATGGTTTGGTGGTAGAATTTGGGATGAAAATTATCTTTAAGATTTCTTAATAGAAATTTGAAGATAGCCAAAGAGAACGTGCGCTAGGGAGTTGGGTATGTCTCTCAGAAGTCTTGGAACCCTCACTCTATAAGGTTTAAAGGATCAGGCTAAGACTAAAGACTAAAGCGTTAGCCATCATGGATTGGTTCTTCAGTAGCATCTCTTATGTCCACGGCCAGGAGTGGAAGAAACAGAGATTCTGGAAACGGGGAGCTGGGCTGTAACGCCCCTGAAATGGTTCTTTGGTATTTCACCGTGGGGTAACTCCAGCATCATTTGTTCTTCAAGCCCACGGAGCTCCTAGCAGAAGCCCAATCTCTCGCTGATGTTACCACCGAAAGCAAAGTTCACGCTTGGGAACTAAAACTTCAGGTGGAGGGACTTACTGACCAATGCGTTCAGCGACTATGGTCCGCACACCCGAGCAGAGCCTGAGGGGCTGTGCTGTCCTACTGACAAACGAGGGAAGGTGAGTTTGTGGCTAACCTTTTTATCAACTCCAAGGTCAGCGGTGGGCTTCCTGGAGCAGGCGTTGTCTCCCTGCTCTTCAGAGTCTGTGTCAGAACACTGAGAGCTTCTGGCATCTTCTGAATCAGAACAAGTCTTTTCCTTAACTTGACTTTCCTTAATTTGACTTTCTAGGAGTGCAGGGACCTTGAAAATATCACAGGACCATGTTATTCTAAACCAGTCAGTTATCTCTTGGTATTAAATGTGTTAATGCCAAAAATCAGATTTTAGCCTTACAGACAGACTTTGAAAAATGACATCCTGTATTGAAACATCAAAACAATGGAATCAATGTCAGGGAGGATGCCTGAAGTAGCCGTTCCAGGACGGCTCAAGGACGTACCCAAACACAGGGACTGGGCTTCACTGGGTGACCTAGATCAACAACAGGACTGTTCTACCTCCTGCAGGAAATCAGGAGGGTTGAGCCGGGATTTGGAAAGATGCGAAATACACATAGAAGTAAAAAGTGAAGTTATTTGGATAACTTCACAGTGGATTTCCTATGAATTAAATTTCATTTAACACTTGTTAATCCAACCAGGAGGGAAGACAATATTTAAACAAGAGAAACATTCATTTTTTTCCCCTGAAATTTAGCAGTTTTAAAAATAAATAAATAAATAAATAAATAAATAATTTTTGGGCTGCGTTGGGTCTTCATTGCTGCGCACAGGCTTTCTCTAGTTGCTGCGAGCAGGGGCTACTCTTCGTTGCGGTGCGCGGGCTTCTCATTGTGGTGGCTTCTCTTGTTGTAGAGCATGGGCTCTAGGCACAGAGGCTTCAGTAGTTGTGGCACACGGGCTCAGCAGTTGTGGCTCACGGGCTCTAGAGCGCAGGCTCAGTAGTTGTGGCGCATGGGCCTAGTTGCTCTGAGGCGTGTGGGATCTTCGCGGACCAGGGCTCAAACCCATGTCCCCTGCATTGGCAGGTGGATTCTTAACCACTGCGCTACCAGAGAAGTCCAAAGTTAGCAGTTGTTAAAGCAGGAGGAAGCGTTTTTAAAACCATGAGGTTTTCTTTTCATAAGGAAAAAAACAGATCTTTAAAAGGCGACTGTACAGAAAGGCTTTCCAGCCAGTTATAGCAGAATCTTCCTGCTCTGGAATTCAAAGCACACCTACCCCATCACAGCTGCTGCATAAAACCTAGAATTCTGGGCTTCCCTGGTGGCGCAGTGGTTGAGAGTCCGCCGGCCGATGTAAAGCACACGGGTTCATGCCCCGGTCTGGGAAGATCCCACATGCTGCGGAGCGGCTGGGCCCGTGAGCCATGGCCGTTGAGCCTGCGCGTCCGGAGCCTGTGCTCCGCAACCGGAGAGGCCACAGCAGTGAGAGGCCTGCGCACCGCAAAAAAAAAAAAAAAAAAAAAACAAAAAACCTAGAATTCTCCTAGTCCAATTCTTCCCACAACAAAAACACACTCAGTTTTCAGAATGTAAACCGTGATCCTTCATATTCAAGCCTTTCATTGAGAATATTAAAAGAAGTGGCACTTCCCTGGTGGCCCAGTGATTAAGAATCCGCCTCCCAATGCAGGGGACGTGGGTTCAATCCCTGGTCAGGGAACTAAGACCACACATGCCGCGGAGCAACTAAGCCCGTGCGCCACAACTGCTGAGTTCGCGCGCCTCAACTAGAGCCCACGTGCCGCAAACTACAGAGCCCACGCTCCCTGGAGCCTAAGCCACAACAAAAGATCCCACGTGCTGCAACTAAGACCCGACACGGCCAAATCAATCAATCAATATTAAAAAAAAAAGAATATTAAAAGAAGAACTACCTTTATTATTGCTTAAATAAGAATCAATCCCTGCCGTTTGAAAATGTAAGACAAAACAAAGTTGCTTTAAGAAAAAAACACTATAGGAATCTGCACTGCGAGACAGCGTGACTAGCCCTTCAACAGCCTGTGCGCTGAGATGAGACCAGATCTCACTGTCGCTTTAAGTTGGTTGTAGAAACATCAACAAGCACATGGTTATTTGTTAATAACTTTACAAACGAAGAACAGGATACAAGAAGAATCGATGCCTCAGTTACAACAGAGCAATTCAGGGGCAGAAAGAAGAACAAACCACGCGTTTCCGCATTTCAGTCTCATGGTTAAGAATGAACGTGAAAAGGGCATTTCTGGAAACGCCCATGGACTCTGAAAGCATCTATACTATAACATTACACCACTGTTAATTTAGTAATACCCGACATGAAATTTTACATCCTTTGAAAGGGTTTTCAAGGAAATGAATAGTAACACATGTTCTGCATACCTTCTGAACTCCTGACAAATCCTTCTTCAGTCCCGTGACAGTTTGGTATAGAATCTTGAAACCAAAAAGAAGAAAACAAGAATCAACATCAAACTGGACACGGAAGTACACTGCAATACTAAGAAAGAACACTGTGGTCTAAATGATACCCTGTGTGATTATAAAAAGGTGCCTAACATTTATCTCATGGGACACAGACAGTGCGCAGCGTGGGTGTGGCTCTCAGCCACAGGCACAGCAGGTGTCAGCAGACTCTGGCCCACAGGCCAAATCTGACCTGCGGCCTGGTGGTTTTGAAGAATAAACAGTTGCGATCAATTTGATGATAGAAAGCCCTAACTCTGAATCTCAACTAAATGTAATGTTTTCTCCTCCCCCACAAATAACTCCATTCTTCTCTCATTAGTAGACCTGTATCATGAAAAGTTTGCGTGTTTTTAATTATTATTAAAGTATTTTTAACTTCATCAAAAATTGGGGGGAAGTTTTTTCTCTCTTGTTATATAACAACCCACATAATAGCCTCAATTTTGCTTCTTGGCCTGCGAAACCTTAAATATTTACTATCTGGCCACTAAGCAGAAAAAAATTTTCCAGACCCTGAAACCTATATGTTAGTGGAGCTAGTATAATAACCATTTATAGCCTAGACTTCTATACAAATCTTCCTTTTCCTGCAATTAGAGTCTGTTGGACTCATTCAAGTGTGTCACTTGCTTTCACAAAGACCAGGGGATCGGCTCCCTTTACAAGCAACGTGCGCAGAGGGTTTGCTAGTGTGAAGGAACGCGCCGTCGCACTAGCTTAGAGGCCAACACTCAAGACCGCAGGGCTGGGCCGGCAGCTTCCGCGGTGAGCTCACTTGCTGAAGACACACCAGCGACTCACGTTGTCCTGCTGGGCGTTCATGGCCATGTCCTCTTCCTTCAATTTCATCATTATATCCATATCCCTCTCGTAATGCTTCACTTCATTCAAGGTTCTAGGAATATAAGCTCGCTTAAACACCTAACAGACGCAGAGGCAAAGTAAAATGGAGACTTATCCACATGCTTCTCCCGCGCACTCAGCATCCCCACCCCCTCCAGCCACAGGGGAATTTATCACCACCGTCACCCTCGGCACTGACACACGGTTACCCCTAGCATAACACTCCTCTCCCCTCGTCTGTACTCCGTAAAGCCTTTCTGATGGGAGAGAAAGGAGCTGCTGTGAGCAAGCACTGCCTGGCTGTGCCTAACGAAGAAAGTGGTTCTTTCACGGGAGCGTCACCCACCCTGTGCCACAGCTGATGTGTACGGGGTACCTTATATTCAGCCACCACACCACTCACGATAGCTGTGAGAATTATTCTTATTTTTTAAAAGCCTACTATGGATCACCTTCACAAAAAAATGTACTGACTCCCAAGATTTAAAAAAAGTCTTCCTTTCTACCAAACGTGAGTCTTTAAAATCTACAGTGTTACTGAAAGCAACATTTAAATCACTTAAAAATTCACACTAGCAACCTAAGACAGGCTCCTCCTTCTTGAATCACGTCCTCCAAGGGTTCTGTAAAAGTGTTGTCCACACAGGACAAGGGGCTCACAGGTCACTGAGTGGAAGGATGTAATGGGATGTAAGCTACACAACCTCATGCAGCTGAATCGTGTAACATGTTACATCTCAAGGAAATATCATCATTTAAAAAAAACTGCTTATCTATTAAAATTAAGATCATGCCCCGGCAATATAAACAAAAAAGACCTCAAGGCACAAGTGTTTCCTAAGTCAGTAAACAGATAATACATCTTACCTCTTCATCCACATGGTCTTGGCTGGACCTTTCCTCCTTGGTCCTTTGAGATGCTATTTCCATGGCCTTGGAAAGAAAACAAAAATCACTTTCCTTTACATTCAACCCACAGAAGACACATCCATTCCCCAATTTTAGTGGAAAGCTGTTCTAGTCTCTCTGGGTTCCACCCCTTCACACTCTGTGTCCTCCAGCGGTACAGGTTAGCTCTCCACGGTAGAACTCACCAAAAAGGCTGCCATCAAACCCAGAAGTTAATAGTATAAATCAAACTCGTCTAGCCTCAGGGCATCCCTAGACTCTTCCTCAAGAGTAATACTGCTTTGACTAATTTTTTTTTTTTTTTTTTTTTTTTTTTTTCGGTATGCGGGCCTCTCACTGTTGTGGCCTCTCCCGTTGCGGAGCACAGGCTCCGGACGCACAGGCTCAGCGGCCATGGCTCACGGGCTTAGTTGCTCCGCGGCATGTGGGATCTTCCCGGACCAGGGCACGAACCCGTGTCTCCTGCATTGGCAGGCGGATTCTCAACCACTGCGCCACCAGGGAAGCCCGCTTTGACTAATTTTTAAACGATTAACAAAAATATTTACTAAAGGAAAACTGACACTGAAAGCATGAAAGAACCATTCCTCAGTTCTTATATATATATATATATATTTTTTTTTTTTTTTTTTTTTTTTTTTTCTGTACGCGGGCCTCTCACTGCTGTGGCCCCTCCAGTTGCGGAGCACAGGCTCCGGACGCGCAGGCTCAGCGGCCATGGCTCACGGGCCCAGCCGCTCCGCGGCACGTGGGATCTTCCCGGACCGGGGCACGAACCCGCGTCCCCTGCATCGGCAGGCGGACTCTCAACCACTGCGCCACCAGGGAAGCCCTATGCTGTGTATATTTTACCACAATTTAAAAAGTTCTGTGATGCAAAAAGGCCTCTGCAAAACAAGGGAAAGGAATTAATGACCCAAAGCTATCAGGTTTCTGACTATACATTCACAAATTTGACAGTCTGTGTATCTTGCTGAGGGTTAAAGTCAAGAAACCTGGCTTTCACATCGGCTTTTTACTGCAGCTGATCCCCCATCTGTGAGATCAGGAGACAGTCTCTGGAAGCTGTCACGATGAACCAAAGTCATGCCTAGCCCCGAGTCCCTCGGAAGTGCAATCGCTGCCGCTACTGTCTGTTCCTCCCGTCCCGGCCCCACCTCACCTTCGCCAGATACGCGTCCACGTTCTCGTGTGTAATTGACGGATCCGTGATGAATTCAAAGAGCTCTCGCACAGTCATCACGGCGACCCCATGCTTCAGAAAGAAATCTGTCACAGGAAGACATTCGTGAGAGCTCTGCGGGGGAAGAGGTTGTTAATCCAACCCCTTCGTAGAGAAACAAAGAGATAAAAATACCCCACGACCCACACTGGTGTCAGTATCACTGCATCAAACGATTTAGCGCCCAGATTCTCCATCAACGGTTTAACCGAGCGGGAAGCCCCGGCGCAAACAAGCTGGGCGACGATCCCAGGGTCCGCTCACCGCTGACGTTGGCGCAGTCCTTCCTCAAGAACTCCAAGGCGTGCGGGTGGTCGTGCTCCACGGCCTGAGAAACGTCAATGATCCACACGCCTCCGCCCTGGTACCTGCGGGCCAGGCGCGCCGGGGGTGAGCTGTACGCTGCCTCCAGGCTGGCACGGGGGCCGGGCACGCGGGGCCAGGGCGCACCACGGCTCGCCCACACCCTTGTTTACACGTTTCTACTTTAGCGGCAATGGAAATAACTACTAAAATGAACGAGGTGGGTGAGGAGAAGAGCCACTTTGACTAACAAGAGACGAAAACGGAGAAAATTTCCGAAGCCTTTTAGCTCTGCTAACGACCAGAGCGGTCAAGTCTGTGACTGAGGCCACCAGAGGCAGGGAACACATCCTATCCTGTGGTGCTATGGAAGCCAGCTGTACAACTGGGGAATTTATTGCCAAGACTTCTTGGACGGGGATGTAGGTCATTTCCCCGAAGGACATGAGGTGACGACTGGGAAGTGCGCGTGGGCCACACACTCACAGCATGTTGAATTCGCTGAGATCCGCGTGCACGAGCCTGGCGTCCTGGTACATTCTCCTCATGTACTCGATCACCTGCACATACAACTCCCGAGCCTTGGATTCTGATAACTGGACGTTTTTCAAGAGCGGCGCTGGCCTGGAACAAAACTACAGTGAACAACTCAGATAAACGGACCCAGAACAAGTCTTCTTGCTTCCTAACACTGTTACCTGTTCTTTTCTTCTACCAATCATCACTGAACAATGTGCTTTGCTCCAGAGATACGGTTCTATCAATAAAAAGCTGTCCATAAACAGATGCTTTCCCAGCTGACTGTATGAGACATTCCCCAAAAAACAACGTGAGCTTTGTTATACTGAAGCATTTGGGGACTTAAAAACAGTAGAACAAATTAGTAACTCTATGCACTAATAGAGTGGGAAAGATTCATTAAAAATATTACGAGAGGGCTTCCCTGGTGGCGCAGTGGTTGAGAGTCTGCCTGCCAATGCAGGAGACGCGGGTTCGTGCCCTGGTCCGGGAAGATCCCACATGCCGCGGAGCAACTAAGCCTGTGGGCTATGGCCGCTGGGCCTGCGCGTCCGGAGCCTGTGCTTCGCAACGGGAGAGGCCACAACAGTGAGAGGCCCGCATACCACAAAAAAAAAAAAAAAAAAAAATATTACGAGATGCAAGGAGTTATTTAAATGGGAAATATTCACATGTTGTATAATTCAAAGCACTTAAAAATACAGTTCTGGGCGTGTAATTATTAGGCCTCCTACACACTCACATGTCGTCTTTGCCAATGAAACTCATGACGAGAACATGACTTCGTAGCAGGATAGGTTCTGGGCACGGGATCTCTGCTGTGTTTAGCCTGTGATATGAAAACAGATAAACTGACAAATGAAAAGCTGAAACAAATCATCTGAAGCACCTAATCTAAAACAACTTACAACAGCTGCAGTGCCCAAGACCAGCAGTGCTGTGAGGAAACAGCACCCAGGCCTCTCAACTGTATTATTTTATTTCATAAACTCTAAGGCACCCACGATTTTAAGCGGCACCGTTACGCGTCACCAAGAATGGCAAAACACCAGCAACTCAACTATGACATCCCATAGCCTCCATGGCATAGTTCGATGCCAGAGATGTCAAACTGCGAAGAAACGGGCGCCTCAGAACCGATGAAATACAGCAGATACGTTTGCACTGATCAGTGTCAACGATGAATAAAAACGGTGGACTCATGGCCAGTCGCAAACTGAGCAGACGAAGATTTCAGAAGGACTTTCAAAACAAGTGAACTTTGCTGAATATACTAAAATATCCAACGTATGGCACCTATGCATAGCGTATAAAAAGTTAAAAGATATTTGAAAGAGAGTAAAAAACTTCCAATTTAAAACTCCAATTGAGGAAACGATCTCAGATGCCTTTGATACAAAGGTGCCAATGCAAACAAAGAATATATAAATGTGTCCAAAATGGGACTGAAGAAGAGAAAACTACAATAAAGAACTTAGGGCCTAGCAAAATTGCCTAAAACTCCAACACCTATAAAAAAAATGACACATCATTCTCACCACCTGACTGTGTCACTTCCCTGCTTCAAATCCTGTAACGGGGGCTTCCCTGGTGGCACAGTGGTTGAGAGTCCGCCTGCCGATGCAGGGGATGCGGGTTCGTGTCCCGCTCCGGGAGGATCCCACATGCCGCAGAGCAGCTGGGCCCGTGAGCCACGGCTGCTGAGCCTGCGCGTCCGGAGCCTGTGCTCCGCGACGGGAGAGGCCACGACAGTGAGAGGCCCGCATACTGTAAAAAAAAAAAGAAAAAAAAAAAGAAAGAAAAAAAAAAATCCTGTAATTGCTCTTTATCATCCTCAGTATAAATTCTAAACCTTTTCACGTGGCTCCCAAGGCTTTTCACATGACCCAGCCTTGCAGAATACATGAGTCGGGGCAAAATTCTCCTGTAATGGTTTCGTAAAACAGGAGAGAGAAGGTAGCTCCTATTTGCTTGGAGATGTGTTTCCTCTGTTCACCTCTGCAGATCTAATGGAGCTCTGCGAGACCCCATCTTTGGACAGAACCACACCAGGACCTGCTGGGAGGAAGGCTCTGAGGCTGACATGCAGACACAGCACAGACGCACACACCCCAGGCAGTCACCTGATTAAGTTCCTCATTTCCTTTTCTGCCCAGGTTTTCACCATTTTTCTGGGGTTGCCTTTACAGTAGCCATGACGAAACCTTGAATGAGAAGAATATTTGCTATCTCAATTGTTCCATTATTCTAGTTTTTATTTTTAGGATACAAAAATCAAGTCACCTGGGGGAAAAAAAACACCTGAGCTCACCTGAATTCCCCGCTGACATACTTATCCCGGTCTTTGAACACCAAAATAGAAGTTTTATAAATTTTGATTGCTCTGCTCTCTCCATTTGTTGTGCGAGCATGATATACATTAGCCTATTTTAAGTCAAAAACAAAGAAAATTAAGTTTGTGTTAAACAACAATAAGTAGTGTTTTACTTTTGCAATCTATTTGAGTCTATCCTCAAAGGTTTAAAAAGAAAAAGTTAAGTGAACTGAAATTCTGTGCATAAGGAACACCATCCTCTTTTGAATATGTGAATTAAAATATAAAACATCACACCAAAAGGTACAGTAAGTATACCTCCAACTTACATGTAGAGTAAAGGCCAATTTAAACCCACGTGAGACAGACATAGAAAACAAACTTACAGTTACCAAAGGGGAAAGGTGGGGAAGAGGGGGATAAATTAGTAATTTAGGATTTACAGATACACACTAGTATATACAAAACAGAAAACCAACAAGGACCTACTGTAGAGCACAGGGAACTCTGCTCGATATTTTTAAAAACCTATTTGAGAAAAGAAACTGAAGAAGTATATATATTAAAAAATACATGTGTGTGTGTGTGTGTGTGTGTGTGTGTGTATAAACCTGAATCACTCTGCTGTACACCTGAAACTAGGACAACACTGAAAATCAACTATACTTCAATTAAAAAATAAATTAATTGAAAAAATAGGCCTTCAAATTAAATAAATAAATATACACATTCATACACGTGAGAAGTGGTTTCAGACATTTTTGTATTTCAAGTACGTGGAAAATATCCGAAGACATTCTTACACCTCATGATTTATAAAGTGAATTTTCCTGAGAACTGCTTCCCACAGAATGAGTTGCTAATAGAAAAACAGCATGCCATATATAAAGAGAACAGTGAGAAGGACATTTGTTGGCTAACAGAAACTAGACCATGACCCCCTGGTCCCAGCAGTAACCATCTGACCATCTGAACTCACTGCTGGGCACACCTGGACGGACTCCATGACCCAGGACCAAAGTCCGTACACAGACAACTTCCTACCTGGCCATAAACATTAATGAAGCCATTAAAAAAAAATTTTATTGGAGTCGAGTTGATTTACAATGTTGTGTCAGTTTCTACTGTACAGCAAAGTGATTCGGTTATACGTATACCTATATCCACTCTTTTTTAGATGCTTTTCCCATATAGGTCATTACAGAGTATGGAGTAGAGCTCCCTGTGCTATACAGCAGGTCCTTATTAGTTATCTATTTTATATAGCATATAATAAAGCCATTTTTAAGAAATGGCACTGATTAAACTATCCTGGCTTGTAGGTGGGGTTTTTGTTTTTTCTTTTCTTTTTAAAGGCACAATTTATTTACTAAGTGCCTTAGTTTCATCTGGTATCTGAAATCAGAAAACTAACATGGAAGCATCAGGCATCCCAAGAAGCGCTCACTTCTTTTCCTGTGCTAATGCAGCCATTGATCTCTGATATGATTCCTCGCGTCAACATCTTGAACAATATCATTCGTGTTCTGGGATCCAACACCTAAAAAGAAACGCAAGAAATACAAAGTTCAGAGAGTACCAAATATTTCTCACTGAAGCATTAGACAAGAAACTGAAGAGCAAAGGCACTATGCAATCCTGCTTGACTAAAGAAGACTCACTATTGTGGTGTTTTTTTTTTTTTTTTTTTTTTTTTTTTTTTTTTTTTTTTGCGGTACGCGGGCCTCTCACTGCTGTGGCCTCTCCCGTTGCGGAGCACAGGCTCCGGACGTGCAGGCTCAGCGGCCACGGCTCACAGGCCCAGCCGCTCCGCGGCACGTGGGATCTTCCCGGACCAGGGCACGAACCTGCGTCCCCTGCATCGGCAGGCAGACTCTCAACCACTGTGCCACCAGGGAAGCCCTCCCCATTCTTGAATAAAGAATAAAACAAGCATAACTTCTAAACCAAGTAAGGGATTCTAATTGAAAATTTGAAGGCATTATCTGTCTACCCCTCTCTCTCTCTCACACACACATGCTCTGTGAGTGATACCTGACTCACCACCTGGGAAGGCTCACAAAAACCCTACAGACCTTGTTTCAGACAAAAGAAAAGATTTCTGGGCTTATAGTCAATTCTGCTTCCCCCTAGAAGATGAAAGCATTGCATGGTGGCTTCACAGGGCCACAGAAGGGGGGCATGATTCTAATTTATCTATTAATAGTCCTATTAGAAATAAAGCAAAATGTAGCTCTCTAAACTCAAAGAGGAGCAATTTTACATAGAAGCAGTTCTAGGTGACATTAGCAGTAAGCAAGAAGGATGAAAGCAAATTACAACTCAAAGACAGAAGAAATGCTGCTTTAAAATAAGAGCTTGCAATACATTTCAACTGTACCTGTTCTACAGTTGCTCTGTCCGACTTATCTTTGATGCGATACCTAAGGCAGAACCAAAAAAACAGAAGTGACATTCAAAATTCAGAGAAGCCAAAATCAAAAGTTTCTAAATGTACATTGTTCCATGAAATTCCTAAGCAGGTAGTTCCTTTAATAACACACTTCAAGACCTCATCATAGTTGCATCACTCTGTGAAACTTCATTTCCCCATAACAAGCAATTTAGTTCCCTAGGGCAAAAGGAGCATATCTGCAGTAAGAAAAAAAAAAATGCCATCCATGTTTCAGGAGCATTAAATAAGTAGAGCAGTGGGATAAAGTAAAGCCATGTCGGAGAAAAGAAAACACCAAGTCTGTAGCTACTGTCCTTAGCCCTTCAATGATTATATTAGTATAGAATTAAAGTCACATATAAGGCTTTCTCTTCAGAGTCCTTTGCTACAAAGACACAAGTTTTTATCATTTCAAGACAGTTACTGCATTAAAATGCAGGCTCTGATGGCTTCGGCTCACGCTAAGTGACTCAATTCACAGACTAACCTAAACTATTAACAAAGATTCAAACAGACACTTAAATGAAATAAGAAATGCTGTTTCTCAAAAAGCTGGTATCCCTTGGGCCTAACAATCAACTAGAAGAAAACTGGTTTTTCAGTTCAGTTCTGACACTGCCGTTTACATGGTCTCAGTGGCACTTTCTATACTATATGCTGTTAATGCCTCAGAGCCATCAGCAATAGGCGGTTAGCCAGACCTTACACATCTGGCTTTGAGAACAGACTTGTAAAAGAAAACTGTTCTCTGTTGTATCACTATTTCGTTTTAAATCTGCCCTTAAATTTAAAAAAATATCCCCTGGAAGGGAACAATTCTTAATAAGTTCTAAAAAGGGAACATTTTTATACTCTAACATTCTAGTTCAAACTATAATGTACAAATACTGTTCCCCTCCTGAGAGCACATTTGTGAATTTCACAAGATTACAGTTTTAGCACAGATTTCTTAAGAAAACTCATTTAATATTTTCAACCTACAAAGGCATAGGATACCCTCATTTAAACTTAAAAAAATAAAAAAAAAGAATTGGTTTAGGTACACAAAGGAACATCCTTTGCAAAAGAATTATGACAAAGATGCTACTAATTTGTCTAGAATTAGTTCCTACCAGCCAGGTTTTGTTGTATTTAATATACTTGAAATACTACTTACATATCTGCTTCCTTTTGCCTAAGCTTTCCCGTGACTTTGTTTATGACAGAATCAGTAACGTTTAGTTTTTCTAAAAAAAAAAAAAAACAAAAAAAACCCCAACATAAACAACATGTAAGACAAAAGTTTCTGACTAGCATACTGTCTGCCTTCTCCATTTTCTAAATATTTTATTATACATAGTATCATTGTAGTAATGAAAAAAGCGTTTAATGTTTTTAAGGGCAAGCGCTAAGTTGTGCTTCCTTACTAACAAGGGCTGTCACTTTCATCACGACAGCCGTCATTTCTGAGCCATAAAAATGTAGATCCAGAAATCTCTCAAAACTACTTTACCGGCGTATGTTGAATTTCAGACTTTTTTTTACTATTTTGTACGACTAACATAGATATTATTACTGCCTGTATTCCAAGTTAATTCTAAAAATGTCAGTTTCATTTCAAATTATGGGCCTGTAATAGGCAAAGATGAGATACGAGAGATGCTGTACCAGGTCCGTAGTGGTCAGCGTCTACAAGAGAAAGATGACCCTGCATTTCCCAAGTGGCTTCAAATCCACATTCTGATTCCTTGCTTTCAACAGCTCACTAAATGATTAATGCCACACAAAAAGTTTCGAGTAAAACAAAACGTAATTATACTCAATAGCCTAGTGTTTTCAACATTCTACTAAGAGATAATCCTACTGCAAAATCTAATACAAAACAGACAATAGCTAGAATGGGTATCTGTAACTTCGTATTTCTACAACAGGAGAGAAAACACAACTAAAAAAGTATAAGCTAAAGTCTTTCCTTGAAGCCATGTTTTTAAATGACTAAGTTTTAAATTTTCTCTAAGCATTAGTATTTAGTCAGTAACACAGAATATATCCACTGCTTAATCTAATAAAATTTTATAACACTTTGTGGGTTTTGAAGAATTTTCTCATAGCCCAGTGAGGAAATGTATCTTAAAAACTCACCTAGATTAATTTTATTCTCAAATTTCCGTAAGACCTTGTCTGATGGAGTAGACATTTTGGCTGAATTGCAGCTGGGAGTCTGTCGATTTGCCTGGAAGAAATGAGTTCCAGAGACTAAAGCTCTAATTATAAATACAAGCCTAAGGTTCAAAACGTTTTCTCCCTTAGTCTTAATTAATTAATTTATGGCTGCATTGGGTCTTCGTTGCTACATGGTGGCTTTCTCTAGTTGCAGACAGCAGGGCTACTCTTCGTTGCAGTGTGTGGACTCATTGCGGTGGCTTCTCTTGTTGTGGAGCACAGGCTCTAGGCACGCGGGCTTCAGTAGTTGTGGCACGCAAGCTCAGCAGTTGTGGCTTGTGGGCTCTAGAGCGCAGGCTCAGTAGTTGTGGCACATGGGCATGTGGGATTGCTCTGAGGCATGTGGGATCTTCCCTGACCAGGAATCAAACCCAGGTCCCCTGCATTGGCAGATGGATTCTTAACCACTGCGCCACCAGGGAAGTCCCATAGTTAACTATTGAATTTTTTTTTTTTTTCGGTATGCGGGCCTCTCACTGTTGTGTCCTCTTCCGTTGTGGAGCACAGGCTCCGGAAGCGCAGGCCCAGAGGCCATGGCTCACTGGCCCAGCCGCTCCGCGGCATGTGGGATCCTCCCGGACCGGGGCACGAACCCTTGTCTCCTGCATCGGCAGGCACACTCCCAACCACTGCGCCACCAGGGAAGCCCCTATAGTTAACTATTAAAGTATCAATACTTAGGGGAGTACCCTAAGGGAAGGGAAGGATCAATCAAATTTCCCCAAGAAGTTTTTTAAAAAGGCATTTGAGGGCTTCCCTGCTGGTGCAGTGGTTAGGAATCCACCTGCCAATGCAGGAGAGACAAGGGTTCGAGCCCTGGTCCAGGAAGATCCCACATGCCATGGAGCAACTCAGCCTGTGCGCCACAACTACTGAGCCTGTGCTCTAGAGCCCACGAGCCACAACTACTTAAGTCCGCGTGCCTAGAGCCCATGCTCTGCAATGAGAAGCCACAGTTGCAGCCCCCATTCGCTGCAACTAGAGAAAAGATCGCGTGCAGCAACAAAGACCCAATGCAGCCAAGAATAAATAAAATAAAAAAATAAATTAACTTTTTTTTAAAAAGGCATTTGAAATAGGACAAAGTCACTGGCTAAAATAAAGTCTATATAATCTGCATTTTGGCTTTTGTTTCTAACCTCTCTACAACATATTCTTCATTATTATAAATAACAAATTAAAATTAAACGCATTTTTCTAATTTGACTGCTTTCTAGATTTAAAATGTGAGAATGTTCATTTACCCCCAAGTGTATAATAAAGAGCTGAGACCAACGTTAAACTGGTTCCAGGAATTTCATTTTGGTCTTAGTGTCTCAAGAGAGGGAAAGATTAAGTACAAGGCTTAGCACTTAGACTGGGGCAATGCACAAACTGAAGTAATGGAAAAAAAAAAGGGAAGAAAGGGGAGACAATATCCAGAACCTATAAATAAGAGAACAGAGATTAAAAGGGCCTGTCACAAGGACTGATTCAATCCTGGTATCCAAGTGTGAACTTGGAGGCTGAGTAGTTTCTTATTTACAGGGATCTTAAAAATTGTTTTCTATTAAATATAACTTAAAATAATGCATGTTCACAGTAGAAACCACAGGTAAAATTTTAATTGCCTATAAGCCCAGCGCCCAAAGATTAACAGTTAACATTTAAGCATATATATTTTTCCCCCTAAAAGAAATTCCACTCTATGTTGAAATTGCTCGGTCTCACCAATGAATCAGTGAAGGAGTTGCCAAAGCAATACCACATGTAAGTGTGAAATTTCTTTGGTTATTCAAGAACGTATGCATTCTAGGCCACGATATAGCTGTTTTAATTTTCAAAGAACTAGTGCTGCTTTCCCCCCCTCCCTATCTTCATGCTCTAGGAACCTTCATGTTCCAGGAAGATGCACCGTCTGAACCCTCTGGTTCTGCACACTCGCAACACTTAGTCCTTGCAGTCTGAGGGGCGGCTTGGTAACCTGCATTCTGCACTTGGTAGAAGATGGCAGATCGGGAACATTTCTCCATGTCATTAAGACAGTTTTCCATGGCAACAGACTTTATGGCTACATAATATCTCGGTGTGTGAACCAGTCCCACTGTAAATTTAATTAAGGTTGTTTCCAACATTCCTCTGCCGGAAACAACAATCCAGGATCATTCTTGTAACTAAGTCTTGGGACCCTCCTAGAAGAACTGCTGAGTCAAAGCACTTATTTTATTAAGCTTTTATCACACACCAATTTATCCTCCAAATAACTGTACCTATTTATTTGCCCGTCAATTACATATTTTGTGTCTCTGTCAGTTCATAAGTGAAAAAAAAAAATCTCTACATACTTTCTGCTTTTCTTTAATTACTAATTAAGCTGAACTTTTTCTCTGTTTCCTAACCATTTGCAGTAATCTGCCTATTTGTGTCTTTTCCCAGGCAGATTTTTAGGTTCATTATCTTATGACAATTTAAATAACTTTTAAAATTTACTGATTTTGGAACAAATGTACATCATTATCAGAAATATGGAAAGGATGAAGAAGGAAAAGCAGTAAAGGCTAGGGCTAGGGTGCAATATAATCTGGTGAAAACCTTTCAGTTACTCAATTCAAGAACCACAAAAAGTCCTGTTAAAAAAAGAAGACATAAGTAAGCAATGCAAAGATGTACAGGATCGTTCGTCAGGTACCTGCAGGCTACTCCCTCCGCCTGAGGCCGAACACCGGGTCAGTTTTCCAAGTCCACCGGCCCAGTCCACATCACCGTCCCAGTCCACATCACCGTCCCAGTCCACATCACCGTCCCAGTCCACATCACCGTCGTCGTCGTCATAATCTTCCTCCTCCTCCCTTTCAATGGCACCTTCACCCATCTTCTCATTCACGTTATTCTGAAGGTCTTCAAACAGAATATCACCTTCCTCTTTGACAGTCTTCAAGTCAACGTTTTCACTGGAAGTAACAATGTTTGGGCATGTTTACACATACTCTAATTGGACTTGCATACGTATTTATTTATGATACAGTAGGCTACGTCTATACCAATAAATCTAAAAGGGTCCCTTACAACATCTCCCAATAAACTCAAACTTAACACCAAGTTCTCCTGTTTCTCCGGGCTCTGTTCCACCTGTTCACTTATTCTCCAGGTCCTACCACGGAAGAAGTACATAAGGTTGTTAAATCCACCCCTGCCTTAATGAAGTTAGAATTCATATTATTATCTTCTCTGCTGAATGGACTAACTCTGATGAATACACCAGACCTGAGCTTCAGGAAAACCGTTCACAGAGCTGCTTTAAGAGGGGGTGGGGGAAGCTTTCTGACCAAACTTGGGAATAAGTCTAAAGCCTTATTTCAAGCCTTACCTTGAACTCAATTATCATTCTGCAACAAAAGGAGCCGTATCAAGACTTGTTACACAAAGAACGTCAAATCACCCTTGCTCACGAAGAGACGGTGAAGAGAAGCAGCACAAATGAGAGAGGAAGGCTGCGTAATTTAAAGAGGCGAAGCGGAGACTGTCAAACCCAGAGAACTGGCCCAGAGTAAAGGGAGCACAACTAACAGGTCTTTTTATGCCACATGAGAACTCAGACGAGGGCTACTGTATCTTCTTAGTTTCTCAAGAGAAGCCAGAACTCTGGGTTTTTGTGTAAAATCTCCCACTTACCTGGTATAGTCCATTTGAACAAACCACTGTGCACACCAAACACATGTGTGCAGGTCAGATTCCAGAGGCAGTGCTACCAGTTTTGAGCCCTCAGGTGGAGAACGAGTACAGAGACCACACAAAACACATGATGAATACGCCCTAGCAGGTTAAACACAGCCGGACAGTGGTTTCAGGAAATTCACATTATCGATCCGGACTCATTAACTAGCCATGGCTTAGCAGGCTCCAAATCTCCACGGATATGGGTGGGAAGGAACCAATAATCAGTAAACCCCCGTTGTTGACTAGGATTTCATAAACACAATGCATAAGTCGATCCTTCAATTGCCAATAACCTAGAGCAGCATGATAAAGCTATACCTTCATTTGTACCACGGCTTCCCCACCTCGGCTGGACAATCCCTTGTTGAGGGCGGTTGTCCTGTGCCTCAAGGACGTTCAGCAGCATCTCTGGTCCCTGCCTTCCAGATGCCACCAGCGCACCCCCACCCCCCCAGCTATGACAAACAAAAATGTCTCCAAAGTCCCAGGAGTGGGCGAAATCCGCCCGTTTCTGTCTTCACAATGTCTAGTGTACACTCATGGCCGTTAACTACTCACCAGCCACACTGGCTGCGTTTCTTCTTCCCACTTCACTCAGTCCCTAAGGCCTTCCGTACGCACACCTGAAAACGTAGTTCTGGATGCCCTTCTCATTTCTCTGGCTAAATCCTACATATCCTTCCAGTATTGACCTACTGCCTCTGCTCAGGAAAGTCTGCCCTGTTCTTTAGCCACTTCTCCTTTGTACTACTTACCCAAATCTAACACGAATAATTTGTCTAATTATTCGATATGCTTCCCCTGGTAGAGTGCAAGCTCTGTGTCATTCTGGGGAGTATTTACCAATGTATCACGATCAACTAACAAGAGATCTGACACACAGAAAGTGATCAACCTATATTTACTGAAATTAATAAAATCTATGTGTAGTGAATCCTTACTATAAAGTAAAAACCATTTTCTTGGAATTCCAAAATGAACTCTATGTTTCACATTGCTTTCAAGCAGGAGTTATCCTTAATTCCTTTTGCCTCTCACTTCACATCTAACCTACCATTACACCCTGTCCCCTTCGCCCTCCAAAACATCCCTAGCTTGATCCCATCATCTTTGAACTCAATTACCTGAGTACTTTTGAACTGTGTCCACCTTTGCCCTCCAAAACCATCTCCTCCAGAGCAGAATGATTCCTTGAAATCATACATCAGGTGATGTCATTGCCCTGCTAAAAGCCCTCCTGCGGCTTTCTATAAGACCTAGAATAATATCTCAAAATCTTACCATCACTTGTAACGCTCTTCATGCTCTGGCTCCTTCTCACTCTTGTATCATTACCAACCAATCTCCTCAACTACTTGCACTGTGCTCTAGGCACAATGGCTTCTAGATCCTCCTTTCACAGCTAAAAGGGATTCCACCGTAGGGCCTCTGCACCTGCTGTCCCCTGTCCTGAACTGCTGTCCCCGCTGCTCTTCCTGAGGTTGGCTCCTTCGTGTCCTTTAGATCTGGACTATTTATTTATTCATTCATTCATTTTGGCTGCGCCGGGTCTCGGTTGCTGCACGAGGGAACTTCGTTGCCGCGCCCAGGATCGTTAGTTGCGGCCTGCGGGATCTAGTTTCCTGACCAGGGATCCAACCCAGGTCCCCTGCATTGGGAGTTCGGAGTCTTAACCGCTGGACCACCAAGTAAGTCCCCAGATTTGGACTTAACCTTTCCCTTACAACTAAACCACTACTTAGGTCTATCAACTGATTTTAATTGTTTGCATAGTAAATACGTCATCTGTTTTTTTTTAAAAAAAAAACTCTACGTACCTAATGGTGTGTCCTCCCTCCCAAGTAAAAGGCAGAACTCAATGGCAGCAGGGCCTTGGTTTGTCTTGTTCATCACTATCTTTAGCGCCGAAGACAGAAATAGGCACACGAGAGGTGCTCCAATATTTTTTGAACGCTAAATGTAAAGCTCAAACACCTGTTACCCAATCGCTCTCTCCAACTCCGCCTCTCAGCGATGCTAACAATCTGGTACCCCCGGACTCTCCGGACAGACAAGCGGCTTTCATTACCTCTGCCGGCAACTCAACGAAAAGACCTGGCTGGGATGGAGAAAGCAGCAAAAGGTTGTGAAAAGAGACCCCGAGTGATGAATTACCAGTCTCCCTCCAAACCACAAACAAGCGTCAACTCCCCAAAGGGACCGCGGCGGCGGAAGAGAGAGCACCGTGCGCACAGCGTCGGTGTACTCACGGCTGGCTGCCTACCTGTCCGAGGAGTCGGCATCGTCAAACTGCCCCGGAACCACCCGACTCATCAGCAGCCGCCGGTAGTCCATGACGGAAGCGCGCCGAGCCTCAGCGCCACCGGCGGCCGCTCGCCCTGCGCCGGGGCAGGAACGGCACAGGGACGGTTCTACCGGCCGATCCAACGGCCTCTGCGCGTGACGTCCGCCTCGAAAACCGCTCAGAAGCCCCCGCGCCTAAAGTGCGCGCCACGTGCGGGGTATATAGCTTCAAGCCCAGCACCCGAGCCACCCGGACAGGAAGCCCCGCCCCGAACGAAAAATGTCTTCTCACCGGAAGCCCCGCCCCCGCCCCGGGCTGAGCGCCGGAAGCTTGCGTCCCGCACGGCGCGAGAGGGACCTGAGGCGTGTGGGGCGTTCGCGTTCCCGTCGTTCCCCGCCGAGGCTGGGCCGACTGTTCCTTCCGGAGCTTTTCGAATCTGCTTCCCGCTTTGTGTCCTCCCTTGGAAGGACTCGTCAGCTAGCCCGGGGCTGCTGGACGTGGGGTCTCACACCGTGTAACCTCTCAACTCTGCGAATGGAAACTTCGAGAGGGTCAGAGGGCGCGGGAGCCGGGCGGGCGCCGTTGCGGCTGCGAGGGGCGGGCGCGGCTGCGCTGACGTCACACTGGGACGTTCCAGCGCTGCCGCATCCCCTGCTGCGAGGTGTGAAAAGCCTTGCGTGGGCAAGGTTGAACGCGTTCTTGCCCCTCCCTCGTTACCCAGTGCGGAGGGAGGCAGCCCGAAATCCTTACGGTGGAGCCGAGCAGCTATGGACCCTGGAAGTGAGCACACTTGTGCGACCTGAAAAGTTTGTTGCGTTGTTGTGAGGTGAAAATAAGACAGTTGCTTTTCAGAAGTTTAAAATTTGACATACGACTGAAAATTTAAGGAAAAAAAAAAACACTTGAGAATTTTTGCCAGTAGCCCCAGTGACACGTCTTTTAACACCCATCCTAAAACAGCTTAGGAGTGTCTCTGGAATATCAGTCCAAACATTTGAACAAGTTTTTTGTTGTTGTTTTTAAGTCTAGCATAAATCGGGTAAGGACAGAATGAAAGATGAAAAAAGGAAGCCTAACTTTAAAAAAAAAAAAAAGGAAATTGGTAGATTATGCCATATGAACAAAGTTGTAAAAGCGTGATAATTGGGAGTTCTAGGTTCGCAAACAAAAAATTTTGAAGGAATAAGGCCCTGGCGGTTTTTTGTATTTGGAAAACAAAAGAAGGATGTTTTAGACCCCCTTCACCACAGCCCTGGCAGCATTTACGTATTTGGAAGACAGAGGAAAAGGTGAGCATAAAGCCTGGCCTCTCACCAATCCTGCCCATCCGGCTTGGCTCCCTGGCTTTTTTTACATTGATCTTTAACCAAATGATGACAGGTTTGAAAAAAAAAATTAAACCTCGGAGAATTACTTATTAATTTGATAATTCAATAAAATACCCCAGGGGAGTGGTTAAGTGGCTGCAGATTGAAAAGTTTTAATAGAAATAAATCATTTAAGTGCAGGATTTATTCAATATATTCTCTGAACAACACTGGTTGGTTTGCTGTAGGGGATATTGAAAAACCGTAAATGGGCTCCTCCTGAGGTCTGTATAGTATGCGAGTGCAGACACTAACACCCTTGAAAGATTGGTGAAGACTAAAACAGTCAACGAATAGGTGCTGAATTGTGAGATGGTAGTTTAGACTAAAGACGTTGTAGGAATTTAAAAACTGGGTGAATGGGTAGATAGGAAAGTTTTAGGAGGGGGAAGCACTTACCAGGGCAGACTACTGAAATGGTAAGGAGCGTGATCTATTTGCAGGGAAGGAAGCCTGATCTGACTTGAGCAGAGGAGGACTGGGTAGGTAATGTGGGTTCAGGCTATGTCAGACCTAGGAAGTCAAGCAGAAGAATTTGGACTCTGTGTTTGGACCTGTTTTCTACTCCCATCCCCTCACAGACCTGAGGAGGTCATGAGAATATGGACCGTAGGGAGGGAAAGAAAACATGGGTTATGAAAAACATTTTTTAGAGGAGAATCGGACAGGACTTGGTAACTGAGTAGCCCATGGGTGATGAGGTAGAAGGATGCCAAAGATGTCTCCTGGTTTTCAAACCCAAGTGCCTGAGAGAATAAGTGTGGCATAGGGAAGGGAGGGAAAACTGATGTTCAGTGTTGGATTTGACTTGATAATGAGGTATTAGAATAGAAAGTATCAGGTAAGTAGAAATACAGTGTTTTGTGGACCCTAATAGGTCTCTGATAATATTTTGTAAATATCTTTTGATTAAGTAATTGAGAGATCCCTTCACCATCTGGGTCCCAAACCTTTTAGGGAATCACTGGATGGTAGCCACACATACTGACTTCTTTTTGTCCAAATTAGTATTTACTACCATACAAAGTTACCATGACTTTGTAACATACTCAGACTAATTTTATATTTTTCCAGTGACTTCACAAATGATATTTAAAAATTTAGGGTAGTGAACTTTGCTGCCTTCTTAATATGAGGAGGGAAGTGGAAAACAGCTTTTTGTTTGTATATACTAATAGACATTAAAATTATGTTTTTCTTTTATTTGTTTTTTTTTGGCTGCGTTGGGTCTTTGTTGCTGTGCGCGGGCTTTCTCTAGTTGTGGCGAGCGGGGGCTACTCTTCGTTGCGGTGTGCACGCTTCTCATTGCTGTGGCTTCTCTTGTTGCACAGCACGGGCTGTAGGCACGGGCTTAGTAGTTGTGGCACTTGGGCACAGTAGTTGTGGCTCACGGGCTCTAGAGCGCAGGCTCAGTAGTTGTGGCGCATGGGCTTAGTGGCTCCGCGGCATGTGGGATCTTCCCGGACCAGGGCTCAAACCTGTGTCCCCTGCATTGGCAGGTGGATTCTTAACCATTGCGCCACCAGGGAAGCCCCTAAAATTATGTTTTATTAAAGAGGGCTTTCATCATTTAACAGTTAGGAACAAGGACTATCAGAAAGTTTGGTCATCCCCTTCAGATCCTGTACCTTTTGAAGTGGATGCTTCTCATGAAAAATTAGAAAACATGTCAGAAGCAGATGCTATGAATTTCAGCAGTCTTTTCTGAGACTTAACTCACTCAGATTCTCCCTTCTTTATGGAAACAAGCAGTAGCACTTCAGACTTGCCTCAGGTGTGCATTGCTTATAAATTCTGGGAGGTTTAGATGGCTTCATCCTTCACATTGTCTTCTATATTAAATTTCATAAAAAAATGAGGGGGCTTCCCTGGTGGCGCAGTGGTTGAGAGTCCGCCTGCCGATGCAGGGGACGCGGATTCATGTCCCGGTCTGGGAGGATCCCACATACCGCGGAGCAGCTGGGCCCGTGAGCCGTGGCCGCTGAGCCTGCACGTCCGGAGCCTGTGCTCCGCAACGGGAGAGGCCACAGCAGTGAGAGGCCCGCGTACCAAAAAAAAAAAAAAAAAAAAAAATGAGGAATAATAAAAGAATCTCCAGTGGAGGCGTAGAGGAGGGGAATATAGGGTTTGGTTTTCCCAGTTCCATCAGTGTACAAAGAAAGGTAGAGTCTTACAAATAGAATGTTAAAACCAATCCTTTCTAGCATCCTGGTGTAGTCCCATGAGTGCAGCCAGGGGACGTGGGCACAATGATCACATCACCTGGTCTAGAGCATTTTCCACTACGTCAGCTTGCAAATGATTCCTAAAGACATTGACTGTGCCCTGCACGTAAATGACTTCCTTCGTATCTGTATGAACATTCCTAGTGCCCTTTCTCACAAAATAAAAGGTTGTAATATCTCAAGGTCTTCATTAACGTTCTAAATGTTCGATAATTGTTAGCTTGAGTGTAGGGAAATAGTAGCAATGTATTAGGTTGTGCCATATGAAATTGCCTTTCTATAGTTTGAAAATGGACAAATAGTGACCGTTTCATGTGATTCAGGCCATTAATTGGCATAACTTTCTAAAGGGCTGTTTAGTGGTAGGAAATCAAGAGTTTAACTGCACAATTTACTTTTAATTCTGCCTCTAGGCAAGTATACAAATGAGATATTTGCAGAATTCTCCATAATAACTAAACATTGGAGACAACCTAAATTTTCATCAGTAGGGGCCTAGTTATTGTACAGGTGTATAGCAGATATGTAAACCTAAAATTTGATAGTGTAGATATATGCTTGACATGGAAGAATGGTCACACTGCTGCTCACTGGGTAGTGGGCTTTTGATTGTTTTTTACTTTCTCTTTTTAGACAGTGTTCAAAATTATTTTTTATAATTATAAAGAACTATTTTCATTTTGAAAAAAAATTTTTATCATAGTATTACAGGGTTAATCGGGGACCAAGATACTATATATTGAATTATAAAGAATGAATGTCTTAAATTATATGAGGAGGTCCTTCCTCATGGGTTTCTCTGAGCGTTTTATTCTTTATAAAAAATGTATAGACCAAAGGAACAAAAGGCATGTTTTAGTTAAATATCATAGAATACTAGTGTTAGAAGTGATCTCTAAAATTCAATGTGTAGGAGTTCCAAAAAGTTTGTATAAATATAACATCAGTACATGTCAATAGTGCTATATTTTATTTTTCAAGGATGCTATTTTTGATATTTAAAAAATCTAATTAGAAGGAATGGTCTCAGCAACACGTCTAAAAAAAACAGATTGTTATAAAATATAATTTGTTTTTTTTGTACTTCAAATGCATTCAGTAAGTAGAACAATGCTATAAAAAAGCATTTTTGAATAGAGGTTTATAACCAGCTGACATTAATAAGAGATAAGAATTTTTTAAGAGCATCATTTAGGTCCATACTTGATACACTATTCATGATTAAACCAGTGTTTTCCTCAAATGTTTAAAATATTTCTCTTACTATTTAATTTACTTAATAAACCCTTTCATCTTATGCAGAAGTAACGTAACTGAGAATAAGCTACATGAATTGTTAGGGATCGCTGTTTAGTGAAATCAGATTTCACCTTATACTGGAATCCTTTTTTTGTGTATCTGCAATGTTAAATGACTCGAATAAAAACTACCTTAAAGTTGTTTAGACCAGATTTAATAAACATCAAAGAATTATCAGTAAGGGATATATATGTTATCATATATTTGAATGTTTATAGTAACATGATTTACCAGAAAAACCCAAAATATTGAAATAGCAAGATACTTATTTAATTGCGATTTAATATTGTAACTCTATTAGTATGGTTTAATTAGAAGGGAGTTCAGATATACAGTGGGGAAAGGTACCAGAAAGCACATTCTACCCTTGCAACAAAAAATACTAAAAGAAAAATTATATAGCAGTGTACATACACCTTTAGAAGAAGCTTATGAAGTTAGAAGTATTAATATTAATGCCTTTTTGTTATTAATACAGAATGAAAGTATATAAAAAGGAAAAATGAGTCTAAACTCACACTTTCCGAAGAAATCTGTAGCACGCTAGGCAATTTGTTAGGTGGTGAGTATCTCTTTGTCGGCAGTATGCAAACAGAGAAACTAAAATTTTGTGTGTGTGTCCTGTTATAATAATAGTCAGGTACTGTGCTAAGCACTTCATGTGCATTATCACGTTTGATCCACAATCCTATGAAATAGGGCTTTTTAAAAATTTTTAAGTAGGGCTGTTTTTAACTTTCATTTTACAGATGAGAAGTGTGAGGCTCAGAGAGTTACACAAGAAATATAAACCATAATCAACACATTTGACTACATTAAAATGAAAAAAAATTCTGTATGACCAAATTATAATCAGGAAAGTAAAATAACAAGCCTCAGACTAAGAGACAATACATGCAATGTATACAATTCACAAAGGATTAGTATATAAAATAAAGAACTCCAATAAGAAAAAGACACATATAACTCAATAGAAAATCAGGCAAATTGTATTTTTAGTTTGGTAAAGCTGCCATAACAAAATATGCCACAAACTGGTGCCTTCAACAGAAATTTATTTTCTCACAGTTCTAGAGGCTGGAAGTCCAAGATCAAGGTGCCAGTGGAGTTTTCTCCTGAGGCTTCTCAGACAGTTGTCTTCTTATATCCTCATGTGGCATTTTCTCTGTGCCTCCCTGGTGTCTTTTCTGATAAGAACACCAGTCATATTGCACCAGGCCCCACACTTATGACCTCATTTAACCTTAATTACCTCTTTGAAGGCCTTATGTCAGAATACAATCACATTCTAAGGTACTGGGGGTTAAGCCTTCAACATAAGAGTTTTGGGGAGACATAGTATCTAATAGGCAGATCATGAAAAGGAAACCTGCAAGACCGTTAAATACCTGAAAGGATGTACATTAAAAACACCACGAAATACCATTTCATATGTGTCAGTCTGACATGGGTTGGAGGGATGTAAAGCAAAGGTAGAAGTGTAAATTGGTACAACCATTTTGGAGAGTAACTTGGCAATACCTAGTAAAGTTGAAGATATATATTTCCTATAATCCAACAATTCCACTTCTAGGTATATACCCAGAGCCTAGGCAAAAATTCTTTTTTTTTTTTTAAATTTAATTTATTTATTTTTGGCTGCATTGGGTCTTTGTTGCTGTGCGTGGGCTTTCTCATTGTGGTGGCTTCTCTTGTTGTGGAGCATGGGCTCTAGGCAGGTGGGCTTCAGTAGTTGTGGCATGCGGGCTCAGTAGTTGTGCCTCACGGACTCTAGAGCGCAATCTCAGTAGTTGTGACGCATGGGCTTAGTTGCTCCACAGCATGAGGGTTCTTCTGGACCAGGGCTCGAACCTGTGTCTCCTGCATTGGCAGGCGGATTCTTTGTTTTGGGGGGTTACGCAGGCCTCTCGCTGCTGTGGCCACTCCTGTTGCAGAGCACAGGCTCCGGACGCGCAGGCTCAGTGGCCATGGCTCACGGGCCCAGCCGCTCCGCAGCATGTGGGATCTTCCCGGACCAGGGCACAAACCCATATCCCCTGCATTGGCAGGCAGACTCTCAACCACTGCGCCATCAGGGAAGCCCCCCAAAATTCTTAAATTAGTGTACAAGGAAATGTGTATAAAGATGTTCACTGCAGTGCTGTTTTTAATTGCAAAATTAGAAACAAATATCTAACAGAAAGGGAATAAAGTGTAATCCTTTAGAATGAACTAGATCTACATGTATTTACGTGGCTAAGTCTGAAAATCAAAAATTTAAGTGAAATAGACATTTATATGGATATATATAAAATATGATGTGATTTATATAAAATTTAAAACAAAATAATACTTTATACCCCCAATTTGCCCAGGGTGCTGCAGGATATTTTGAAATTTGAAGAAAACAGTGATGCTGGACATCTGTTGGACCCCACAAACTACTAGCTTAAGATAGTTCACTATTTCAGTGTAAAAACCATACTATAATCCTTTCTATACTGCCTTGTTTGCAAAGATGGGTTTTTGGAGGTTGCTGTGATAAAAAGCAAGTACTTCCTGAAAATCAGTGTGAAGTCGGAAGTGAGGGTTGGCTTCCAGCTTGATTCCAAGGTTTGAGACATTGTGCTGTGCTTGTGCTTAGTCGTGTACCCAACTAGCAGGCAAGTTTGGTTGTTTAAGAATGAAATAAAATATTTTTCTCTTTCAGTTTATGTATATTTTAAAACAGCTACTAAGTTGTTAGGGAAAATAGTTAAGTTGTTTGAGCTTAACTACTTAATAAATGGAACTGTTAAGTATTTCTTTTGGTCTAGGGGTGCTGTGAAAAAATTACAGTCTTTAGGGTGTCACAAATTGAGAAAGTCTGGGAACTTGATATGTGTTATTTAGGGTACTTAAATGAGTAGTAAAATTAGAAAAATATGGATGGGAAGAATTAATACTTACCAACTTCAGTATAGTAGTTCTCTCTGGGGAGGGGAAAAGGAGGGAATTTAGGTAGAAGGGAAAGGTCATTTATTAATTTTGTAACACTTCTTTCCATTTTGTCTTTATTTGCTTCTGATTTTTAAAAATGTATTAAATCTGGGTAATTTGTTATATTGAGAAACAGTATAACATAGCATTTAGAAATAGTATTCTGGAATCCCAGATGCACTGCTTACCAGCTCTGTGACCTTAGGCAAGTGACTTAACATCTCTTATATTTCAGTTTTCTTATCTGTAAAACAGGGGTAATAACAGTATCTAGCTCATGAGATTGTTGTGAGATTAAATGAGTTTATGTGTGTTTGCTATTATACTGTGTGCTGTGTGTTTGTATTGTTTTGAAACATTTTAAAATTACAGTACAACAAAAGAATTTCGAAGATGTCTTGGAATTTGTTGCAATGGTATTTGACAAGAATGATATATAACAAGCTTTTTTGTAGCAGTCCCTTAATGACTTTTTCCTCCACGTAAAAAAGTTTTGTTGTGTCTGCTAGCACAAATACACTCAATGAAAAAGGTTGAAATATATGTAATTCATAAAAGCCTCCAACAGTTGATTTCATAAATGTAAATGTAACTTAAGTCATAAATTTCAGGTCAGCTAATTCTTATTTCCATCTTTCTCTTTCTAATGAGATGTCAACATTGGAAATTACTCACAGAATGTACTAACTCAGCCAGTTGACACCAGCATTTCTTCCTTCAGACAATTTGAATCCCTTTGCAAATTTCATCAGACAGAAGCATTTAATAATGAAATGGTAACATTTCAAAATCTGACAGAAGGCTTGTCTTATACAGAGGAGCCAGAATTGCAACGTCATGTATATAATTATGCAGAAGACACCAATATACAGGAAGATTCATTTAAGGAAGAAAATCCAAAGGGAACTGGCACTTCCATAAATAAAGATCAACTTGTTCTTAAGTGTGTCAGACAACCTCCTAGAAGGCCACCTCTAATCCACTGCAGTGGAGAGATGCTGAAATTCATGGAAATGTCACTGGCTAATAGTACTGCCATGGAATCTGCCCTCAACTCTAGTCAACCTCAAGGCTTCTTGTGTGAGGAAAATTTACACAGTGATGTTGAACAAGCACTTTGTAAGGAGAATAGCTTTAACCTGCTTGATCTGAGAACTAATTATAAAACAGAGGAGGTAAGATTTTTAATGGTTAGTAGAGCCTGTAGGGTATTAAAGGATGTGTTTTTAAAAAACAAACAAAAAACACTATGTAATCTGAGACTTTTGTAAGTAGTGCTAAATCATCTGATCAGCATGAGGGACGTTGCTTCTCCAGGGAAAATGCCTTCTGAGATCTTCCTCAATTTAGAAACAATTTTTTCTAATAAAATCAAGTCCATACTTGGGGATTAGTTCTACCAAATGATAATTTCTTTGAGGGTCAGGGCTCTGTCTCACTTATCCTTTTATGCACCCTAGCATCTGCATGATGCCTTGAATATATTAAGCTTTTATATTTGGTGAATCATATTGATTGGAACTCAGAGTTTACAGTAAGGAAAATGTTAGAAGAGGAAGAAGTACAGAGGTATTAAATTATTTGACAAGAAAAGTTTATGGTTTTTCTATCATGTGGGATTTCTACTGACAAGCAAAAAATGTTTATCTTTCTACGAAAGTGAAAACATTAATTTTTCTTTGAATTGTTGATTCTGGGTATGTAGTATCCTAAGAGCACTGAAGATGCCAACAGTATAAAGTCTATATACTCTCTGAATAAAAAATTTAAGAATTTGTATGGGCAAATAGATAACAATCCAAGAATAGCATAAACAATGCCTTACCATTGTGAGTTTGGTGAGAAAGCTATAGCTGTTATGTATCGTTTACAAGTATAAGCAGGTTTTTTGTTCATTTATTTGGAAGGAGCATTTACAAGATAACTTTATTTACCTGTTTTGAGTTCTGGAAAAGAACATTTTAAAAAGCTGTTGAATTAGGGTTTCTCAAGATCGTTCCTTCAATTTAGCCATTGCATTTAGCCATTCATTTAGCCATTCAGTCAGTCAATAACAACTTTCAGGCATTTATCATGTCCTAGGCCCTGTTCTATGTGTTGGTTATAAAATGGCTGAAAAAGAAAACCAAAACCAAAAAGATGTGGGTTTTGTCCTCATGAAAAGAACACCCTAGTAGAGGAGATAGACTTAAATAATCACATAAGTAAATGTAAACTTTCAACTGTGGTAAGTGCTGTGAATAAAAGTTACATATAAATTGCATATAATGTTATATAAAATTACATATAAACTTGCAACTATGATAGGTGCTGAGACTAAAAGTAAGATGGGGGTCTTCCTGTCCTGGTCGGGGTGTTTGGGTAAGGCTTCCCTGAAGTGTAGTGGTAATTGAGCTCAGCTCTGAAGGATGAGTGAGAGTAGTTAGGTAACAGTGGGTGGGAGAGCATTCCATGCAGAAGTAACAACAAGTGCAAAAACCCTGTGGCTGCAGGGAGCATGGTACCTTCATTCATGGATCTGAAGGAAGCTTAATGTTGCTGGGTTGGGGAGAAGAGGGATGTTGTTGATGAGGATGGAAAGGTAGCATGGATTAGATATCAAGGTCAATATCAGGACCTTGTAGGCCTCAGTAAGGATAGTTGTCTTTATCTCAGAACAATGGAAAAAACACTAAATATAAGGATCCAGTATCCCTAAATTCTAGAAAGTTATTTAGCCCACCCCTTCAGAGATCTTTTACTGGGTTGTTATGTCATGTTCATTTTAGTGTTTTCTTACTACAACTTAATGTCCTTCTTTAAACTCCCCCAAACTGTATTGCAGGCAGAAAGTCAATCATGAGGTATGTTCGTCTGACTTTCTAATGTTCACAGGAGTCATAGCATAGTGAGGTAATGGTTTAATGAGGAATAAAAAAGTGTTTATTCAAAAGAGGCCTCACAAGAGAGTGTCATCCACATCATGGTGGATTGAGATGCTCTCTCTGTCTCAGCCCTTCAATCTACAACTAGTAAAACATCCACAACTCAACAAACGTGCATCTGCTGAACATACCAGGGTGCTGGAGAATTCCACGCAGCTGTACATCTGAAGGAGGGTGGACTGGAATGCATAGAGGAGGCAGAACTGGGGGAACAGTGGAGGTGGTGCCTGCAATCCTGGTCCCCCAGCCATGGCAGCTGAGCCCACGGCCTCAGAGAACCCAGTAGCAGCAGGAGAGGTGGCACACGTGACTCAAGCCTCCTCACAGTAGCACTAGCCAACCATAGGTGACTAGGCGGCAGGGGCAGTGGGGCCCACAACCTCATCTCTCCAGCTGCAGAGGCAACAATAACTCTGCCCCCCCCCAAATCCAACCCACAGTGGCAGCACCTACGAACTTGACACCACCAGGCACAACAGGGTGCCCATGATCCCCACTCTCTTCCCCTCCCCCCATGTTGGCAGAGCCTGCGACTCAGGGGATCTTGGACGTGGCAGAAGCACCCACCACCATCCCAGTGCCCCGGCAGCAGCAAGGCACCAATCACCCTAGAGGCACAAGCAGCAATAGCAAGGGCACCTGTCAGAGGCCATGGAGGGTAGAAAGTGCCAGCTCTCAAATGTAACCAGAGGTAGCACAGGTAAGAGAAACCAAAAACTTGTGCTATGTATGCCACCTGCTGGAAGACAAAAGAAAGACCTCTAATTTCTGACCTATTGAATCAGAATCAAGAGAGGGAAAAAAAAAACTTTATCTAAAGAAGAAAAGTATTTGCTACTTCAGATGCACTGGCAGAGGAACAACTCATCAAGCACCAAGAAAGAGAAGAGCCACAGTAACACTGTATCACAAAAAGAAAATGATAATTCTCCAGAAACCAAACAAAGTCATGGAATATTGAGATCTAACTGATAGAGAATTCAAAACAGCTGTCATAAAGAAACCCAGGGAGCTATGAGAAAATCAGGCAGTTCAATGAGCTAAGGAATCAAATTAATTAACAGAAGGAATATTTTACCAAAATATTGAAACTCTAAAAAAGAACCAAACAAATTCTGGAGCTGAAGGACTCAATAAATGATGAAGAATGCATTAGAAAGCCTTGGAAATAGAGCAGACCCTATGGAAGAGAGGATTAGTGAGCTTGAGGATAGAAATCTAGAAATGATACAGGTAGAAAAAGAGAGTTAGTCTTTAAAAAATAAGGAAATTCTATGAGAGCTATACAACTCTTTTAGAAGGGACAACAGTAGGGTAATGGGTTATCCCAGAAGAAGAAGAGATGAAGAAGGGAGCAGAGAGTTTACCTAAAGAAATAATAGCTGAGGGACTTCCCTGATGGTTCAGTGGTTAAGACTCCGACCTTCCACTGCAGGGGGCATGGGTTTGATCCCAGCTAAGGGAACTAAGATCCTACATGCCATGCAGGGCGGTCAAAAAATAAATTTTAAAAATGTATATACCGTGGGCCTTTTCCCTTTGGGAAAAGGCACAGGGGGAGAAATGTTTTACTTCTTATCCTGGATGGTGGCTACACAGGTACTTACTTTATTACTATTCTTTAAAGTAAACTCCAGCGTTTTGTGCATGCTTCTGTATATAAGGTATATGTTACAATAAAACAAAAATATTTAAGTGGAAAAAAAAATAAGATGATGTCTTCAAGTGAATAGGAAGTTCAAAGAACACTTCAAGTTAATTTTCTTTTTTTTTTTTTTTTTGCGGTACACGGGCCTCTGACTGCTGTGGCCTCTCCTGTTGCGGAGCACAGGCTCCGGATGCACAGGCTCAGTGGCCATGGCTCACGGGCCCAACCTCTCCGCAGCATGTGGGATCTTCCCGGACCGGGGCACGAACCTGTGTCCCCTGCATCGCCAGGTGGGCTCTCAACCACTGCACCACCAGGGAAGCCCCAAGTTAATTTTCTTTACCTGGCTTAATTTTCTTGGAGATAAAATAAAGATTTTTCAGTTTTCAAAATATTAATCATGACCAAATTGTGATGACAACAGAGATTTATAATTGGAACATACTCTTTGAATTTTTGCTCATTTTAATTCTAAAATTAACTGCTATAAAGAGCCCTGTTGGAATAAAGATTTTTTCAGAAAAAAAAATAAAAATAAAGATTACTGAAACCAACAGCATATCAGGGATGTAAATAGATTAAGGTTTAAAAAATAATAATAGCTGAGAATTTTCCAAGCCTGAGGAAGAAACGGTACATACAAATCCATGAAGCCAAGAGAACATCTAATCACCTCATTGCAAAAAGGTCTTCTCTAAGACACATTATATTAAAACTGTCAAAAGTCAATGACAAAGAGGTACTAAATACAATATGATACCCTGGATTGGATCTTGGAACAGAAAAAGGACATTAGGGCTTCCCTGGTGGCGCAGTGGTTGAGAATCCGCCTGCCGACGCAGGGGACACGGGTTCGTGCCCCGGTCCGGGAAGATCCCATGTGCCGCAGAGCGGCTGGGCCCGTAAGCCATGGCCGCTGAGCCTGCGCGTCCGGAGCCTGTGCTCCGCAACGGGAGAGGCCACAACAGTGAGAGGCCTGCGTACCAGAAAAAAAAAAAAAAAAAAAAAAAAAAAAAAAAGAAAAAGGACATTAGTGGGAAAACTGGTAAAATCTAGAGTTTAGTTAATAGCAATGCATTTGTGTTGTTTTGTTTTGTTTTAATTTTAACAAATGTGCCGTGATATATAAGATGTTAACGTTAAGGGAAACTAATAAAACATTTTATTAAAAATACAAAAAAAAAGTCAATGGCAAAGAATTTTAAAAGCAACTAGGGAAAAAAGGATGGTTACCTACAAAGGAACCCCCATTAGGCTATCAGCAGATTTTTCAGCTGAAACTTTCTAGGCCAGGAGAGAGTGGAATAACATTCTCAAAATACTGAAAGATTATAAACTGTCAGCCAAAAATACTTTATCCAGTAAAACTATTATTCACATATGAAGGAGAAATAAAGGCTTTCTCAGACAAAAACTGAAGGAGTTCATCAACACTAGACATGCTTTACAAGAGATGTTGAAAGGAGCTCTTATGCCCAAAACCAAAAGGCAAAATACACACAACTTTGAGTAAGGTGATAAATAGAATCAGAAAATTGCAACTCTGTGTCAGAATAGATTGTTAACACTGTAATATAGTAGAAATATCAAGGGAGGAAAAACAGAAAAAATAACGATATCTACTTCAATTTGATAACAGACTCACAACCTAAATAGGGATAATTTGAGACAACAAAAACAAAAGGGGAAGAGGAAAAGGACAGAACCTGTATAGGCAAATGAAGATGAGATGCTATCAGCAGAAAAAAGACTGTCTTATCTATGAGATGTTTTATACAGACCTCATGGTAACCACAAAACATAAATCTAGAGCAAATACGTGAAACATAAAAAAGAGAAACATCATAGAAATCACTCCCCTCCAAAAAAAAGATAGCCGACAGAAACACAAGAAAAAAAGAAACAGTGGAGATAGAGAGCAATCAGAAAAACAAAAGATAAAATGGCAGTAGCAAGCCCGCATCTGTCAGTAGTCATCCTAAAAGTAAATGGATTTAATTCACCAGTCAAAAGACACAAGAGTGGTTGGATGGATTAAAAGACAAGACCTTCCACCCCCCCAAAAATATATATGATAAACAAGACCCAACAGGAGACTCACCTCAGCTTTAAAGATAAACATAGGCTCAAAATGAAGGGATGGAAGATGATACTCCAAGCAAATGGGAGCTAAAAGAGTTATCTATATTTGTATCTGACAAAATAGACTCCAAGCCAAAAAAGATAACAAGAGACAAAGATGGACATATAAAAATAATAAAGGGGACAATTCATGAAGAAGATGTAACATTTATTAATAGGTATGCACCTAACATAGGAGCACCAAAATATATAAATCAATTATTAATGGACCTAAGGGAGAAATTGACAGCAACAGAATAATAGTGGAGGACTTTAACACCCACTTACACCAATAGATAGATCATCCAGACAGAAAGTCAACAAAGAAACATCAGCCTTGGGGCTTCCCTGGTGTCGCAGTGGTTGAGAGTCCGCCTGCTGATGCGGCGGACACAGGTTCATGCCCCAGTCCGGGAAGATCCCACATGCCGCGGAGCGGCTGGGCCTGTGAGCCATGGCTGCTGAGCCTGCGCATCCGGAGCCTGTGCTCTACAATGGGCGAGGCCACAACAGTGAGAGGCCCGCGTACTGCAAAAAAAAAAACAAACAGAATTATCAGCCTTAAATGAAACATTAGACCAGATGTATTTGATAAATTTGTACAGAACATTGTATCCAAATGCAACAAAGTACACATTCTCAAGTGCACATGAAATTTTCTCAAGAATACATTATATGTTGGGACAAAAAAAGTCTCAATAAATGGAAGAAGATTGAAATCATATTGAGCACAATGGTGTAAAACTAGGAATCAACTAGGAGAAGAAAGCTGGAAAAATCACAGATAATGTTCATGAACAACATGAACAACATGCTACTGAACAACTATTGGGTCAATGAAGAAAACAATGGAGAAATAAAAAGTTACCTGAAGACAAATGAAGATAAAAATACTACATACAGGGATGCAGCTCTTAAAAGTTTATAGCAATGCAGGCCTACCTCAAGACAAAAGAAAAATCTCAGGGAATTCCCTGGCGGTCCAATGGTTAGGACTCCGTGCTTTCACTGCAGAGGGCATGGGTTCAATCTCGGGTTCGATCTCTGGATCAGGAACTAAGATCCCACAGGCTGCACGGTGCAGCCAAAAAAAGAAAGAAATAAAAACCCTCAATCCAAACCTACACGTAAAGGAACAAGAAAAAGAAGAACAAACAAAGCCCAAAGTCAGTAGAAGGAAAAAAATAATAAAGATCAGAGTGGAAATAAATGAAATAGACTAAAAAGACAGTAGAAAAGATCAATGAAACTAAGAGCTGGTTCTTTGAAAAGATAAACAAAATTGATAAACCTTTAGCTAGACTCACTAAGAAAAAAAGAGAGAGCACTCTGCTAAATAAAATCAGAAACAAAAGAGACTATTAACAGCAGATATCACAGAAATACAAATGATTATAAGAGAATACTAAGCACAGCTATACATCAACAACCTAGGAGACATGGACAAATTCTTAGAGTCATACAACCTTCGAAGACAAATCAAGAAGAAATAGAAGGACTTCCCTGGTGGTGCAGTGGTTGGGAGTCCGCCTGCGAATGCAGGGGACATGGGTTTGATCCCTGGTCTGGGAGGGTCCCACGTGCCATGGAGCATCTAAGCCTATGAGCTACGAGTGCTGAGCCTGCACTCTGGAGCCCGCGAGCCACAACTGCTGAGCCCGCATGCCACAACTACTGAAGCCTGCACACCTAGAGCCTACGCTTCGTAACAGGAGAGGCCACTGCAGTGAGGGGCCCATGCACCGCAGCGAAGAATGGCCCCTGCTCGCCGCCCTTAGAGGAAGCCTGTGTGCAGCAATGAAGACCCAATGCAGCCAAAAAATAAATTAATAAAAATAAATAAATTTTTTACAAAAGGAACTAGAAAATCTGAATAGACAAATCACTAGTAAAGAGATTGAAGCAGTAATCAAAAACCTCCAAAAAAAAAAAAAGTTCAGGACCAGGCGGCTTCATTGATATATTCTATTAAACATTCAAAGAAGATTTAATACCTATTCTTCTCAAACTCTTTGAAAAACTTGAAGAGGAGAGAACATTTCCTAACTCATTCTGTGAGGCCAACATTACTCTGATAACATAGTCAGACAAAGACAACAAAGAAAAAGAAATTGCAAGACAATATTTTTGATGAACATAGATGCAAAAATCCTCAACAAAATATTAGCAAACCAAATACCACAATACAGGAAAAAAATCATACACCATGATCAAGTGGGATTTATCAAGATTTATCAAGCTATCCCCCTAAAATCAGGAACAAGACAAGAATGCCCACTCTTGCCACTCTTATTCAACATAGTATTGGAAATCCTAGCCAGAGCAATTAGGCGAGAAAAAGAAACGAAAAGCATTCAAATTGGAAAGGAAGAAGTAAAACTCTCACTATTTGCAGATTACATGAGTTTATAGATAGAAAATTCTAAAGACTTCACAAAAAAAACTGTCAAATAATAAATGAATACAGTTGCAGGGTACAAAATCAACATACAAAAATCTGTGGTTTTCCTATATATGCTAACAATGAGTTAGCAGAAAGGGAAATTAAGAGAATCTCTTTAAAATTGCAACAAAAAGATTATACCTAGGAATAAATTTAACCAAGGAGGTGAAAGATCTGTACACCGAAAACTATGAGAGTGTTGAAAGAGACTGAAGAAGACACAAATGGAAAGATACTCCATGCTAATAGAAAAATTAGCATTTACCTAGAACGATCTACATATTCAATGCCTATTATTCAGTCCCTATTAAATATTCAGTTCCTATTAAATCCCAAGGATATTTTTACAGAAATAGATCAAACAATTCTAAAATTTATATGGAATCACAAAAGACCCCAAAGAACCAAATCAGTCCTAAGAAAAAAGAACAAAGGTAGGGGTATCACACGCCCAGATTTCAAACTATATTACAAAGCTATAGTAATCAAAACAGTATGATATTGGCAGAAAAACAGTTACATAGATCAATGCAACAGAATCCAGAGCCCAGAAATAAACCCACACATGTATGGACAATTAATTTATGACAAAGGAGCAAAGAACGTACAATAGAGAAACAATAGTCTCTTCAATAAATGGTGTTGGGAAAACTGAATAGCCACATGCAAAAAAAAAAAAAGAAACCACTATGTCATACCATACACAAAACTCAAGATGGATTAAAGATGTGAATGTTAGACCTGAAACCATAAAACTTGTAGAACAAATCATAGGCAGTATACTCCTTGACATTGGCCTTAGCAATATCTTTTCTGGATATGTGTCCTCAGGCAAGGGAAACAAAAGCAAAAACAAACAGATGGGACCTCATCAAACTAAAAAGCTTTTGCACAGTGAAGGAAACTATCCACAAAATACAAAGACAACCTGCTGAATGGGAGAAGATATTTGCAAATCACATATCCAATAAGGGGTTAATATGCAAAATATATACAGAGCTCATACAACTCAACAACAAAAAAATCCAATTAAAAAATGGGCAGAGAAGCTGAATAGACATTTTTCCAAAGAAGATGTACTGGTGGCCAACAGGCACATGAAAAGATGCTCAACATTGCTAATTGTTAGAGAAATGCAAATCAAAACCACAACAAGGTTATCACCTCACACCGGTCAGAATGGCCATCATCAAAAAGTCTACAAATAATAAATGCTGGAGAGATAAGGCCCAGCAATCCCACTACTGGGCATATACCCAGAGAAAACCATAATTCAAAAAGACACATGCACCCCAATGGTCATTGCAGCACTGTTTACAATAGCCAGGTCATGGAAGCAACCTAAAAGCCCATTGACAGATGAATGGATAAAGAAGATGTGGTACATATATACAATGGAATATTACTCAGCCATAAAAAGGAATGAAACTGGGTCATTTGTAGAGACGTGGATGGATCTAGAGACTGTCATACAGAGTGAGGTAAGTCAGAAAGAGAAAAATATCGTATATTAACATACATATGTGGAGCCTAGAAAAATGGTACAGATGAACTGGTTTGCAGGGCAGAAATTGAGACACAGATGTAGAGAGCAAACATATGGACACCAAGGGGGAAAGCGGTGGGGGTGGGGGTGGTGGGATGAATTGGGCAATTGGGATTGACATGTATACACTGATGTGCATAAAATGGATGACTAATAACCTGCTGTATAAAAAATAAATAAAATTCAAAAATTTAAAAACTGCTGGAGAGGATGTGGAGAAAAGGGAACCCTCCTATACCGTTGGTGGGAATGTAAATTGGTGCAGCCACTATGGAAAACAGTATGAAGATTCCTCAAAAATAAAGAATAAAACTACCATATGGTCCAGCTATTCCACTTCTGGGTATTTAACCAAAGAATATGAAAACACTAATTTGAAAAGATATATGCACCTCTATGTTCATCACAGCATTATTTACAATAACCAAGATATGGAAACAGCCTAAGTGCCTGTGAATGGATGAATGGATAAAGAGAATTTTTTATATGTTTACAATAGAATACTACTGTCATATAAACAAGGTGAAATCTTGCCATGTGCAGCAACATGGATGGGTGGATCTTGAGGGTGTTATGCTAAGTGAAATAAGCCAGATGGGGAAAGACATATATATGATTTCACTCATACATGGAAAAAACTCAAAGTAAATGAACAGAATAAGTGAAATGGGTAAAGGGGATCAACTGGTGATGAATGGAAACTAAATATTTGGTGGTGAGTACGCTGTAGGGTATACAGAAGTAGAAATATAATGTTGTACACATGAAACTTACATAATGTTATAAACCAGTGTTACCTCAATAGAAAATAAACTTTAAAAAGGCTTTGCAGGCTAAGGTGATGAACAAATCTGTTTAATTCATTTGAAGTCAAAGAAAGTTATATGTATTCAGAAAAGTTTGTGTCATAGAAAATGGTGAGAGTATCAAATTTTTCCACTGTAAAAGTAAGTGTAATACATATCTCTATCATATACCTACTGTTTGTGCTCTGCTGTGCTATTAGGTGCTGTACATACATTCAGCAATTAATACTTAAGTATTTTTGTTAATTAGGCATCAGTATTGGAAGTAGATGTTGTCATTGTTATTTCAGAAGAGAGAATACCAAACTAGGGATCTTGGATTCAAGGCCAGACCTCAAAGCTCATGATCTTTCTACTCTTTCATACTTATTTTATTTACTATAATTTACAGATTGCAGGTTCTTCAAAAGGAATACAGAATTCTACAGATATTCCTGAGATGTCAGTCAGGCAACGAAAGGAAGTCGCAGTGGAGGGGAGAGAGAGTCCAGAGATTGTCTCAACTTGGTCTCCGATAGGCATTTCTTGGAGTGGTGGAGCATCTCGGGAGGACTGCATGACACCCGACAGAGAGCAGAGCTTGGAAAGCTCACAACCTCTGGAAGAGGACATGGCTTTAAACGAAGTCCTACAAAAATTAAAATACACTAACAAAGAACAGCAAACTCTGATCCAAGACCTACAGTGTAGTAACATGTATTTAGAGAAGAAGGTTGAAGAACTGCAGGTGAAGACAACTAAACAGCAGGTGTTCGTGGACATCATCAATAAGCTAAAGGAGAATGTTGAAGAATTAATTGAAGACAAATACAGAGTAATGCTAGAGAAGAATGATACACAGAAGACATTGCAGGATTTGCATGAGATTTTAGTTAACACCCAAAAACATCTTCAGGAATCCAGGAATGAAAAGGAAACCTTACAGCTAGAGTTTAAGAAGATCAAGGGCAGTTATGTTAGTCTACAGGAAAGGTACATGACTGAAATGCAACAAAAAAATCAAGCTGCAAGTCAGTGCATGGAGATGGACAGAGCCTTAAGCAAGAAAGAAGAAGAGGTAGAGAGGCTGCAACAACTCAAAGGTGAATTGGAAAAGGCCACCACTTCTGCTCTGAACTTGTTGAAAAAGGAAAAAGAGACCCGAGAACAAGAGTTCCTGTCTTTACAGGAGGAATTTCAGAAACGTGAAAAGGAAAACCTGGGTGAAAGACAGAAACTGAAATCTAGACTTGAGAAATTGGTCGCTCAAGTTCAAAATTTGCAGTTCATATCCGACAATGAAAAGGCTAAGAATACAGAACTCCAGCAGCAGATCAACAAAGTAAAAAATGAAAACTCAAAACTTCAGCATCAGGTTGCAAGGAGTGAGGAGCAAAATTATGTCCCTAAATGTGAGATAGCTCAACTCAAGGAGAACTTAGAGGAAGGAATAGAGTCAGAGATGGCAAAGGTATTATCACAAATTCAGAGTCTCTAGTGCAGAATTTCAGGAGTTTCTAGTAGTCTTCTGATGCATATTTGGGCATGGCCCATACACAAATTTGTTGGCAGAGAGAGTCATTAACAAAAAAGAGAGAAAGGAAAATGCACCACAGGTTTGGAGAAGTTTCTTTGGTTCTTGGGTACTCACATTAAAGAACAGCCATTCCTGGCCTCTTGTGATTATTTTGGTAGTGGTGAAAATTAATGTGGGAATTTTGTGGGTTCCTATGACCAATCATCCGGAGCATCCTTTGAGAAAATATTTTCTAAGTGGGGATCTCAATCTTTTCATACCACATCTACCTATTCTACCTATTCAACAAACTAAGTAATACAATTGCATATTTGGTTTACAAGGTAAAACAAACCTATATTGTATCACATAGTAATTTTGTAAAGTTATAAACATTTTTATTGAGATGTAGTTGACATAACATTATATTAGTCTCAGGTATACAACGTAAAGATTTGATAATTGTATATATTGCAAAATAATCATCATAATATACCTACTTAACATTCATTAAAAACAACATGAGAGCCTCATATCAATGTATTTGGCAAGGCTGTAATTTTGTATTTGCAGAGTTCAAATGGCGTTTTTGGCAGACAACCTGGAAGCATGTCCTCGTAGTGATAATCTTCACAAGCCAGAGCATATCTGTTCTATTTTGAGTTTTGTAGGCCTGCCTTAAAGTATTTATAGTGTACAATCTTATTAACTCTGACTACTTAGAAGGCTTATCTAAACTAGAAAAATGTATAAGTTTATTTTTATATTTGTCGTAATAACTTAAGCTGAGCTGATCTGTTGTTTGAAGATGTCCTTAGAGGACTCTCTTTCATGAATCTGTAATCAATATAAGTATTGCTTGCAAGTAAATAATTCTATTATTTTTAATGACTCAGAAAAATATTGTTCTCTTATTAAAAAATTCTCTCTGTGATCTTTTCTCCAATAAGAAGGAAGGACTATGTAAGCCAGTGTGGTTCTCAAACTTTAGCATTCATCAGCATCAGCTGTGAAAATGCAAATTGCTGGGGCCCACCCAGATTTTCTGATTCAGTAGGTATGCAGCGGGGCCTGAGAATGTGCATTTCTAAGAAGATCCTGGATCTCACCGATGCTTCTGGTCCAGGGATCACACTTTGAGAACCACTAACCTAAACAAAGATGACCTTACGTTTAGCTGTTAGCCAATCATGGCAAGTTTTGAATTAGCAAACACTGAGTAAATTAGTGTAAATGTGCAGAAGTTTATCCAGTATACAATTTTTTTCTTGAGCTTTTTTCTTTAAAAAGCAATGAAGTTCGTTGTTCTATCTTGACTAATCAATTTCTTTACTCTGCTTTTAGTTTTGCTTTTCATTACCTTTAGGTCCATTTTCCCAAAGTGTGTTCCGGGAGTATCTTTGAGGTCAAAAGCATTTTCATGGTAATAAATACGAAGACATTATTGCCTTTTTCACTCATTCTTTCACAAGTGCACAGTGGAGTTTTCCAGAAGCTATGTGACATGTGATGGTGTCATTGCTTTTCACGGCTGATGGAATGTGGGAAGCACATAGGAGAATCCAGCTATCTTCTATTAAGCCAGCATTAAAAGTATTTGCAAAAAGTGTAAACACTGCCACTCTTTTCACTAATTTTTCATTTTGGAAAATGTGCTAACTTTGTATTAAATTGTTACATTGACACATAATAGATTTATTGTTATTTGAATTAGTAAACAAATATTTTTGAATGTTCTCAGTTGTAATTTCAATACAATAAATATTGATATAACTGATAAATATAAATATTGTAATTTCTAGTACAATAAATATTGATAGATATAACCTAGTAAAAAGTTTTTGGGATCCTCAATAATTTTTTAGAGTATGAAGGCATCCTGAGAATCAAAAAGTTTGAGAACCACTGCTCTTTTGAGTCTTTAAGAGTGGTATTTTATTCAGCATTTTACCTAAAAAGTAATCCAGATTCTTTGTCTTTATTGTGACAAGTCTGAATTGTGTACATGTAGGATGCAAAGATGATACATTCTAATTTGTTCCTGAATCACTCACCTTGTGAAGGAGAGAGCCCGAATCCCCCAGACACGAAAAGAACTTCGCAGCTGACCTCCAAAATTCGCAATCTTCTGGCTCTGATGGTACAACTTCTCATGTGCCAGGTAATTATAAAAAATCATATTTTTTACTGGGAGAAGAAATATCAAGGTTGGACAATTAAGTTGTGAAAGAAAAAAAATGGAAGTAAAAATACAGATCCTTAAACCAACCAATCAGCCCGCCCTTCTTCCCACTGCTGCTTTCTTTCTTCAACACCTAATTCCCACAAATCTATAGTAAGATAATGTAATAAGATTAAAAAAATAAAAACTTCAGGCAAAACCCTTCCCTCAGTGCTTTCCACATTTCTGGAAAACTCCCTCAGAGTAATAGTCTTGTGCTTCAGGGCAGCCTGTGATGACAGATTGTTCACACAAATGAGCTGTTTACCCGATCTAAAAATACAGCTTTGGGGCAGGGGATGGGCAGTGCAGAGCTGTGTACGTTAATTAGTAGAATGAAAAATGAAGTTAGTGTCTGGTGAGTTCAAGGCATGGCTTCACCACCTCACTGTTGGTGTGACCTGGCCAAGTAAATTTTCCTTTCTCAGCCTTAGCTGAAATGATATTTGCTGCTGCCCTGGGAGGTTACAAACACCACATTTTAATGAGAGAACATTTTAAAGGCGTGACACTTGATAGCTGCTCAGTTAGTGAGCTCTCTTTCTTCCTCTTCCCTCTGATCATTGTACATTTCTTTGAGCTTCAGTGCACTCCTCTGAGCCAAACTTTGGGGACATGAGTTTGCGATGTTCCTGATCCAGCACAACCTTTATTCCTACTTCCTTTTAGCTAAAATTTGTTGCACACTACCATTTATTGAATGCTGGAAACCAAGCTAAGCATTTTTAGCAGTGATCACAAAGTGGTGGCCCATAGACCGTGTCCACCTGAAGTTTTGTCTTTAATGGTTGAATTTGAATATGGCACAAACTCTTCTTTGCTGTAACCTTTGCCACTCCACCTTGCCCCTTCAGACGTCTGCTTTCTTACCATATTTGCTTGGCTTTCTCCTGTCTCACTGGAGGCTGCTGTTCTTTCTCAGTCTTATTTGCTGGCTGCTTCTTCTCTACAAGACCTCCCAGTCAAGGAGTGAGTCATCAGCCCTCTTCTTACTAGATCTCATCCCAGGCCAAACAAATATCTCTTTGCTTAAGCCTTCAAGATCAGAGACTCGATATGTCAGATGCCCTCCGCCTAATGCAGGGTAAGCCCTTAACAGGCACTCAACAAATATTTGCTGACTTCCCAACCTGTCCTTGGAGGCATTTAAGTTGACCCTGCTTTTCATGGGTTATCTCATTCAATTCTTAAACCATTTTTTACATTATCAGACTTTTTTTTTAACACGGAAAAACAAACAGGCTTAGAATTATTGAGTTTCTTGTCCAAAGTCAAGTGGTTAAGTGACAGAACTCAGATGGTTAAGTGACAGAACTCAGATACAAACCCAAGTAGTCTGAGTGTAATGCATGCACTTTTGACCCTTAGGTTATATTGGTACAAGTGTCTTCATTCTTGTGGAATGTGGGTGCCACTGGAATATCTAGAGTTTCAGTATTGTTGAGGATGTCTGATTGTTCTTGTGTCAGGTATAACAATTTGTCTAAAATTTGGATTTGTAAACTGACTAGGCTAAGAGCAGATGTATGTATAAGTATATAAGCATGTGTAGTTATTAACTTCCCAGTGATTATACTAATTTGTCCCAATAACAATTTATATACAAGTGTGAATCTATATGAATTCTTTCCACATTAACCCTTTATTAGATGGCTTATGATGAGTAATTGAAGAATTGAGTTCAATATGATTTTATCTCCTTTTGTTTAGCCACTTATTTTGGAAGGGAGATTTATTTCATTTGTGTTCTTTCCTTCCTCCTTTTAGCTTTACTGATAACTTTTTAATATAGCTTCTCAAAACGTTACCCTTAGGACATCACCAATCCCGATGCTGAACATTTCAAAGAGAATGAGAAAGTTAGTGATATCATGCTACAAAAATTGAAGAGTTTTCATCTTAAAAAGAAAAAGTTAGATAAAGAGGTACTGTATGTATTCTTCATTCTAAAAATTGTTATCATTTTTTGTGAAAAAAAGACAAAGAAAAAGGTCATGTAAAAGTATAAAGAGGCTCCTAAAATTTTGGATTTTTTTAAAGAATTATTTTGGGGGGACAAGATTAGCTTTACTTTGGCCCTCACTAAGGAGATACATTGTTCAACATTTGACTTGTTTTATAACATAAGTATGTATTAGAAAATCTCATTCATCTACCAAAAAACTGGTATGATTATTTTTTCACTTTTGTATGGTACTACTGATTCCTGAAGAAGAGAGTATTTTGACATTTCTATAGTGATTATAAACTTTATCACTTGGCATAGTGAATACATTGAAAACAAACTTTATTTCTCAAGTGGGACAAGGGTAAGGGAAGAGGCTCTTGGAATTTCTTCAATCATTCTTTTCTTGGTGCAGTGGTACAGAGATGGAGAGAGGGAATGAAGAGAGTCAGTTATATAGAGAAACTGATAACAGGACGTGAACATGTGTGCTTTTAATCTGAAAGGAATACAGAAGTGACTAATTTATCTGGCTAAAGGAATAAAAACGTATTTAAATCTGGCATTCAATTTCAGTGCTACATTATCAGGAAATGACTTCTCTGAACTGAGGTGGATAGAAAATTTGTTGCAGGTATTCTGCGCAATCTCTTTGTCTCTTAGCTAACCTCTAGAGAAAAGGACTAAGGAATAGACAGACATGCAGAGAAACTACTGGCCTCCACTTCTTAAACCAGTCTTCAGAAATAAGCCCATTTGAGGATTCGAGCAGGATGTTACAGAAATACCATTTCAGATATTTATGTTCTCTTGGTAAATTTCTGTGTCATTCCTGTAATACTGCCAGATGAAATAATATGATGTGTGTAACTTGATTCAGTGAAGGGAGCTGCAGGGAGGAGGAAGTGGCTGGGGTATTAACGATACAAGGCTGACCGTTAACTATTAGTAGTTGAAACTGGATAATAGTTACATGGGCGTTCATTAAAGTTTTTCCTCTTCTTTGGAAAGTGTTCATAGTAAAAAAAAAATATTCTGTGCGGCCCTCACTAATATTTGGAGGAGTTAGAATATTGAATGTTATGATTTATTGTTATTACATGGAACAAACAAATAAAGAAGAAATGACTATAAATTGCATCTAGAAAAAGTTGGCTAATTTTTTTTCTTTAAAGAAGAATTTTAATAGCCTGGCTGTGAAAACAATTGAATATTAGGATAAGCTCTCTGGAGATGCCAAGCCCACGCTCCGGTTTAATGATTTACTGGACTCACAGGACTCAGCACATAGTTGTTCTCACAGCTATGATGTATTATTACCATGAGAGGGTACAGAGCAAAATCAGTAAAGGGAAAAAGCACGTAGGGCCAAGTCCAGAGGAAAACAGATCCAAGCTTCCAAGAGTCCTTTCCCAGTGAGTCACACAGGGTGCACTTCCTTTTGCCAGCAGTGACCTGTGCAGCATGCGTGAAATGTTCCCGCGGATGCTTATTGGAGGCTGAGTGTCCAGGGTTTTGATTGGAGGCTGGTTGGGTAGGTGCCCTCTGCCTGCCATGTACCAAAATTCCAGACCCTCCCGAAGGAAAGGGGGATTCAGCATGAATGTTCTTTGTACAAATAGGTTAGGCACAGTGAGCCTTCATATCAGGAAATGATAGAAAGCCTCCCACGATCCAAGTTCCTAGATGCCAGTCAGAGGGCAGTCTGGCGAGCAGGCCTTTCTAAGGACAGCAGTCTTAGGCCTGCTGTGTGAGCTCTCTGCTACACAAGAGCTTTAAAAACAAGACACCTTTGGAGACCAGGGATTGGACTGTGCATGGTTTGGTGACTTTATTATAAATGTTATGGAATGTAGCTTTATTTCCTCTCCTTCTCTGAAATAAAAAATGCTTTTTTCCTTAGCTACTGAAACATAAAGACAGAATCACAGCTTTCAGAGAGTTAATTGCTAATGAAAAATTATTTCAAGATCAGGTTACTGAGGTGAGTTAAACATTCACTATGTACTGTCTTTTAACATACAGAAATACAACTTTAGATACTTAACATTGAAATCATTCTGACTCCAAGTTCTACACATCTGTTATTGAAACCACTGGAGATCTCTCTGATGGTTAAACTAATGACATATTCGTTGTCAAATGTTCCAAGGAGTGTGAACATATTGGAAGTGAGTACAAATATGTTTCTCTCAGGTTACAGACTTTGATTCAAATGAAGCCAAGAACGTTGGAGAGGTACCCGTCTTACTGGGAGCCAAACTGGGTCAGTACCACAACCTGAACGAAGAGCTTGATTTCTTGGTAAGAAACACCATTTGTTGCTTTGCCAGCATTTTTATATACAACACCATTTTATTAACAAGTTCAGGAAATTATCAACCTTCAAAAATTTTGCTCATTGAAATGGTCACACACTGGCATAGTAGCAGCATTATTCACCCACAAAAATATACAATTGAAGTTTACATTTTCAGGTTTTGAAATTTTAAATATTGTCCCACCTGATTTCTGTTTAATCAGATTTCTTTTTTCTTTCAAAATGCAGAAATTTTCAAATATGGGCAGTTTTTCATAGTGGATGGTGCACATTTATATTGTTGTATATGCTACCACTATTCTTATAGCAGCAGGTGTCTACAGCAATCATGATTAAGGGATGTGCTTTGGAAAATGGCACTCATACTTTAGATGGCATCTTAAGATAAAGGCATCACAAAGAAAATGGTAATTATGTGAGGGGATGGAGGTGTTAGCTAAGCTATAGTGGTAATCATTTTGCAGTATATAAGTGTATCAAATCAACATGTTGTATACCTTAAACTTATACAGTGTTATATCAATTATATCTCAATAAAGCTGGAAAATTTAAGATAAAGGCAGATAAAACAGGAAAAATACGTGGGAAGAACATAAAACTATCTTGGTATCTAGAAAGTTACAGCCCATTTGGATCCCACCTTAATTAAAAAGAGGTTAACATAATTTATTTTTCAATAACTAGAGAAGTCTATCATCATATTTCTAAATTATTAAAAATCAGGGAATTCCCTGGCAGACCAGTGGTTGGGACTCAGTGCTTTCACTGTCAAGGATTCGGGTTCAGTCCCTGGTCGGGGAACTAAGATCCTGCAAGCTGAGCAGTCTGGCAAAATAAATAATTAATTAATTAAAATTAATTAATAATTCATGATAAATTAATTAAAATCGGCATTCTGTACTAAATTCATTACATACCCATTCATCTTTAAGAGAGAAAAAAAAGTCCAACGTGGTGAGGGCTTAAAGGTTTCTTCTTTTCTAATTTGTTCATTTTTTTCATTAAATAAGTAATTGTTGACTTCCCACAAAAGGTTAAGCAGGGCTAGTTGCTATGAAGATAGATAAATCAAGCATGAGCCCTGGGCTTCCCTGGTGGCGCAGTGGTTGGGAATCCGCCTGCCAATGCAGGGGACACGGGTTCGAGACCTGGTCCGGGAAGATCCCACATGCTGCGGAGCAACTAAGCCCGTGCGTCACAACTGCTGAGCCTGCGCTCTAGAGCCCATGAGCCACAACTACTGAAGCCCACGCGCCTAGAGCCTGTGCTCCGCAACAAGAGAAGCCATCACAATGAAGAGTAGCCCCCACTCGTCACAACTAGAGAAAGCCCATGCGCAGCAAAGAAGACCCAACACAGCCAAAAATAAAGTAAATTTATTTTAAAAAAATGAGTCCTGCTTTCAAGGAATCTAGAAAAGTAGATGCAATACATAGGTAATTATGTACGAGGACTAATTTTTTTTTTTGCGGTACGCGGGCCTCTCACTGTTGTGGCCTCTCCCGTTGCGGAGCACAGGCTCCGGACGCACAGGCTCAGCGGCCATGGCTCACGGGCTTAGTTGCTCCGCGGCATGTGGGATCTTCCCGGACCGGGGCACGAACCCGTGTCTCCTGCATCGGCAGGCGGATTCTCAACCACTGCGCCACCACGGAAGCCCGGGAACATTTTTTAAAAAGAGATATACAGGGATAAGCATCCGAGAGAGGAGATCAGAGGAGGAACCGATGGCGTCCTGGTGGGAGAAGCACAGAGGACGGTGACCGGACTGTTAGTGGGCGGATGAGAGGAGGGCATGTGGTAAGCTCTGGCTCCGTCACCAGCTTCAGTGCTTCAGGCATAAAAAGGATGGGAGTGGACCTTGATCTTCCCCTGGTGGGAAGCTGGAGTGAGGAAAAGGACACAAACGGAAGCGCTCAGACACACTGTGTCGCTTTTAACATGTGCTGCAGACTTTCTAGCACAAACCGTATCTCAGAGAAACGAAATAATTGATGAGGGAGAGGTCTTCATGGAAGAATGTAAGCTATTAAAAGCAAGAGAAGGGCTTCCCTGGTGGCGCAGTGGTTGAGAGTCCGCCTGCCGATGCAGGGGACACGGGTTCGTGCCCCGGTCCGGGAAGATCCCACGTGCCGCGGAGCGGCTGGGCCCGTGAGCCGTGGCCGCTGAGCCTGTGCGTCCGGAGCCTGTGCTCCGCAACGGGAGAGGCCATGACAGTGAGAGGCCCGCGTACTGCAAAAAATAAATAAATACCGCAATTTCACTTTAAAAAAAAAAAAAAAAAAAAAAAAGCAAGAGAAGACACACCTGCAGGAAATTACATTTTGCATCCCTGAATAAAATAAGGAATCCAGGCAATTACAATGGGTGCCAAAACCTGTAAGTTCAAGGCTCATAGGAACCTGTTAATGACCAACGCCAGAGCCCCCTGGTCTGCCTCAACCACATAAAAGGTGAGACATGCCCCTGATGGGATGCAGGAGGGAACGGGGCACTGTGCGTGATGTGTTCTCACCTGAACCACCTGTTCTGAAAGCAAGCTTCTAGACCACACGACCAGCTGACAGGATAAAGAACCATATTAAGTTGACCATGATAAAAATCCAGAACGTGAGAAATTCTAATCCATAAACAGTTGGCACAAGGAAGGGGAGGGAGAGGAGAGGAAGAGCTGTTCTAGACTCAAGAGATTAGAGACTTGAGACAAATCAAGCAAACACATGGTGTGTAGGTCCTGGCTTGAACACACCCACTTCACAGAGATATTTGTGAGATAGCAGCAGAAAACCGAACACAGTCTGGGTGTTAGATGCTATTGAGAATTTATTGTTAATTTTAATAGATGTGATAGTGGTATCATTGTGTTTTTTAAAGCCTTGTCTGACAGTGATACATACTGAGAAGTGTTTATGAGTGAACTAACATGATGGCTAACTTTGCTTTAAAATACTCCAAGAAGTTTAAAAGGTGGCACAGTGAGAGTGGGGGGTGGGAAGTTGGAGACAGATGAAAAAATACCGGAAAAATGTTGATAATTGTTGAAGTTAAGTGATGGGTATGTGGAGGTTCATTATACCACTCTCTCTACTTTTGTGTGTGTTTTGGAATTTTCCAAAGTAAAAAGGGCTTTAGTTTTGTTCTTTGGTTTTGAAATGCAGAAGTGTGCTCTAGAAGGCTCCTCATTCTCCAAGGAACTCTAGGCCACGAAGACTAGGTCCGCCAGAGTTAAATCTGGTGGCTTGCACCTCCTCTCATGCTTTCTCATGTACTCCTCCTGTGGTCCTTCTGACCCCTTGCCTTCGGTTCTTCTTCACAATTCTGATCTTGTTGGCTGTTCCAGGAACCTCCTGACCTCCTCCATCCTGAGACAGGACCCCAGCTTTGCCTTCCTGCTGGCTCTAGCCAGCTGGATGTTTAACTTTCAAGTGCAAACTATCTCCTGGTCCTGTAAGGCCTTGAAGGTACACCAAAGTCAGGGATTTGGTCAGAGGCAAGAGTCCCGTTAACACTGCTGACATTCTGGGTTCAAGGGGGGCTAATAAGATTGACCCCTCAAGTTCCTCCTAGATCCCATCTTCTGTAAAATAGGAACCTTTTTATAAAAATGAGATATTCTTTTTCTTTTTTTTTTTTTTTTGTGGAATGCGGGCCTCTCACTGTTGTGGCCTCTCCCGTTGCAGAGCACAGGCTCCGGACGCGCAGGCTCAGTGGCCATGGCTCACGGGCCCAGCCGCTTCGTGGCACGTGGGATCTTCCCGGATCGGGGCACGAACCCGCGTCCCCTGCATTGGCAGGCGGACTCCCAACCACTGCGCCACCAGGGAAGCCCCAGATATTCTTTTTTTAATTTTTATTTTATATTGGACTATAGTTGATTAATAATGTGTTAGTTTTAGGTGAACAGCAAAGTGATTCAGTTATACATATACATGTAAAAAATAAGATATTCTTTAACCAGTATTATAGAAGATATCCTTTAACCATTATTGTAGAATAATTGAAGATTAAAAACTAAAATACTATCCTAAAATATACCACTTCACTATAACACTCTATATATTACATAAAACATTTACCTAATTTGGACTTCCCTAGTGGTCCAGTGGTTAAGAATCTGCCTGCCAATGCAGGGGACACGGGTTCGAGCCCTGGTCCGGGAAGATCCCATGTGCTGTGGAGCAACTAAGCCTGTGTGCCACAGCTACTGAGCCCGTGCACCTAGAGCCTGTGCTCTGCAACAAGAGAAGCCACCATAACGAGAAGCCCCCGCTCACTGCAACTAGGGAAAACCCGCATGCAGCAATGAAGACCCAATGCAGCCAAATAAATAAATTTATTTTTAAAAAAAAATATTCTCTAACGAGTATTATAGAAGATAACCTTTAACCATTATTGTAGCATAGTTGAAGATTAAAAACTAATATACTATCCTAAAATATACCACTTCACTTTAGCACTCTATATTACATAAAACATTTACCTAATTTGGGCTTCCCTGGTAGTCCAGTGGTTAAGAATCCACTGCCGATGCAAAGGACACGGGTTCAAGCCCTGGTCCAGGAAGATCCCACATGCCGCAGAGCAACTAAGCCTGTGTGTCAAAACTACTGAGCCTGTGCTCTATAGCCCGTGAGCTGCAACTGCTGAGCCTGTGTGCCACAACTACTGAAGCCCACGCGCCTAGAGCCTGTGCACCGCAGCAGAGTAGACTCTGCTCGCTGCAACTAGAGAAAGCCTGCACGCAGCAACGAAGACCCAGCACAGCCAAAAACAAAAACCAAAAAACCCATTTAACTAATTTATTTTTTGGTAGCCTTTAAAATTAGAAGTTTGTTAACTTATAAAGAAATAATCAGAAGGAAGCATCATATATATAATTATTGTTATTTTCATGTTATGTCCTATAGCCATAAAAATAAGAAAAGAACAAATATGTAAAGCAGAAAATTACTACTCTAGGAAAATTTTTCTAAATATTCCAAAAGAAAATAACCATAGTCCCTTTTGTCTCACGATCCCTCTGAACTGTGAACCATACCTGCCAGCTCCTGGATTTGGGCACAGTATCTCCTTGAGTATACTTTACACTGGTGTTACTGATCAGTCCCCTGAGGAAGGGTCTGGGTTCACTCGGATGCAGGTCATACAGGTGGGAGGGCTGTCCCACCAGGTGGAACCCCAGCTCCTCTGTTTCCAGAGAAGATGTCAACCTTACCACCTATTTCCTTGTTTTCCCAGGCTCCCTGGGCATTCCTCTGATGCTCTGACCCTATTCCTCACCTTCCTGTTTCTGATTTCCCTAAATCCTATTCTAAAGCCAGTGCAAGAAACAATATTTGTGCTGCAGACCCTTTTCAGAGGATATAACCTCAATCTGTCTGCCGACCAGCTCTTAGGAGGAGCGTGTGTAAGGACTCTTGTATCTCTGAAGGGTTACGTGTGCCATCCTGTCATTCCTCTAGCAGTAAACCGCAGTAAAAACACATTTTACATCTTGGTCAGATGCCTATATGCCCACACACAGAAGAAACACCAGTTTCATATTCTATCCTGTTCTATTCCATTTTTTGTGTGCGTGTTGTTCATATATTCATTCTAATACTTATCGAGTCACAACCTGGATCATGTTTGTTACCAGAAAGCTGCTGCTTGGAACACGCTATATTGGCCCTCACAGAATTGCTTTTACTGAGTTGTGTGTTGATGTTTTATGCCCTCAACAATCCTAGTATTATACTTGCCCAAGCATCCATTCCCTTGATGATTCATACTAACAAGTTTTCAAAGTGTTTTAACTTTGGATTATTTTCTATAATATGCTGATTTAGACTAATACCAGAAAACAGTTATTGACTGAATGTTACCTACTATGAATTATATGATATTTATTTGCATTTGATTTTTTATTAAATACATTCCTACAACTTTTACATCATTAAACTTTCTTTCCAGTATGAACTTTTTGGTGTTTTCAAGTGTGTATATTTAGGACTAATGTCTTTCATCACTTATTATATTTGTACAGTCTCTCTCCTGCATGCACTCTCTGATGTTGAGGGAGGTGACAGTTCTGGTTAAAGGTTTTGCCACATTTGTAAGTCTTCTCTGCTTATGAATTATCTGGTGTTGAGTAAGAATTGAGCAATGGGTAAAGGCTTTACCACATACTCGACATTTGTATGGTTTCTCCCCAGTATGATTTCTCAGATGTTGAGTAACAGTTGAGTAGTTGGTAAAGGTTTTACCATGTACTTTACATATGTATGGTTTCTCTCTAGTATGAATTATCTGATGTTGAGCAAGAGTTGAGTACTGGGTGAAGGCTTTGCCACATTCTTTGCAAGTGTATGGGTTCTTCCCATTATGAATTCTCTGATGTCGAATAAGAACTGAGCATTGGGTAAAGGCTTTGCCACATTCTTCACATTTGTAATATTCTCCTACAGTATGGATTTTCCTATGTCTATTTAGATTTAATATTTGATTAAAGCCTTTCCCACATTTATTACACTTGTAATGTTCTTTCCTAGAATGACTACCCTGATACTGAGTAAGTTTTGAATGCTGGTTAAGAGCCCCACCACTTATTCACTAAATGTGTAATTCTTCTCTCCGATATGGATACTCTTATGGGTAACAAGATTTGAGCTTTGGTGAAGAACATTTCTAAATTCATTGCTTATATAATGGTTCTCTGAAAATTGAGTTCTCTGATGTTTCATAAGATTTGAGTCTTGGTCAAAGGTATTCAGAGTTTCAATGCATGGATATCCTCCAGTTCCATTATAAACACTCTCATAATTATTGAACATAGGGCTTTTGTTTAAGGCCTCACTCACTTGATTACACATGTAATGTTGATCCATATTATCTCTACTATGATACCTATTGAAGGATGATTGTTGGATAAAGACTCCCCTGTTATTATCAACATTACAGATTTTGGAACTGGAAGAAAATGTTTGTTGGTTAAAGAATAATGAACCCTTAATAAAGGACCTCTCAAATTGAAAAAACAAAAAACAAAAAACAATCCTAGGAAGCATCTTTTTCCATTTGTTATAAAAAGATTGCTGCTTCCCTTAGTGCCACTTGGATGAGAACGTCCTTTGAGAGTTCAGGCCTACTAGGAAAAGCTTTTCTTAGAAACAGGTGTGTTTTCATGGCATGACTAATGAAAATCATGTAACTGACCAGGTTCCTGTTTGCTTTGGCTACCAGAAAGTTTAGTTCTGAAAGCATGGTGCTGTAGCTCAGGGCTTAACTGGCTTCATATCCACCTGTTGTTCTTTATCTGTTCTGTACATTCTGGTTTAGTTGTTTATTTTTAATTTCTATTTTATTGCATATATTCAATCTCAAAACCTTTGTGTAAAGAATTGGGGAGTCAGTCAATCAGCCAGCCTTCAGATATCCCAGTCTCCAGGACTGTTCATAATGATGACTGATGCATCGCTGTCATGGTATTATTTCTTCTTTGACACACTTTTTCTTTTCTTTTTTTTTGATTAGAGTAAAATTGTTTTACAATGTTGTGTTAGTTTCTGCTGTACAGTGAAGTGAATCAGTTATACGTATACATCTATCTCCTCCTTCTTGGGCCTCCCTCCCCACCCCACCCCACCCATCTGGGTCATCATGGAGCACCGAGCTGAGCTCCCTGTGCTCTACAGTAGGTTCCCCCCCTAGCTACCTTGACACACTTTCTCTGTGAGTTGACACTAGCAGAGTGTAAGACAAGCAAAAGCCTCTTAGGAAACCTGGAATCAAGAACTAGGTAGAGCCAGTTACCCTGACTGTATAGGCCAGGCTGTTGTACCTCAGGTCACAGCAGCCCTCAGTGCCCCTCTCAGGGGTGTGATAGGCACAGTGATGGCCTCCCAAGATGTCCATGACCTATTCTGGGAACATGCAAAAGGGAGTTTGCATCCCTTAATGAAACAAGGAAGCTAGCAATTATGGCTAAAGGGACGTTGCAGGCATGATGAAATCAGGGACCTTTAGGTGAGAAGATAGCCTATCCTGGGTTATCAGGATGTGCCCAGTCTAATCACAACTATCCTTAAAAGTGGAGAAATCTTCCCAGCCATGTTACAGAGAGACGTGACCACTGAAGGATGTCAGAGACGCAGCATCGCTGGCTTTGAAGACAGGGAGGGACCCAAGCTGAGGAAATGTGGGCAGCCTTTGGAAGCTGGAAAGTCTCCCCTAAAGCCTCAGAAAGGAACCAGCCCTGCTGACACTTTGACTTTAGCCGAGTGAGACACCTGTCAGACCTCTAAGCAACAGAACTATAAGATAATAAATGTGCATTGTTTTAAGCCGCTGAGTTTGTGATCATTTGTTATAGCAGCAGCAGGAAACTAATACATGATATGTTGACCTCATTTTCTTTAGTGATTTGGATTTTAGTGTCCCATAATATACTGGGGCAAGTCCATATATTATCAACATGGAACTATGTCCACAAATCTAGAATACGGGGGACCACATAGGGGACCCAACCCAGGAACTCCTCTTCTACAGGAATTCACGTCTGAGCAGCCTGCCTGGACCCAGCGGACCTCCTCCCAAACCAGCAGCCACTGCTCTGCTGCCTCTCAGTGCCTGCTGTTCTCACAGTGCAGGAGGGCAGCTTTCCAAGAGGACTTCCTCCTCCACTACGGTCAAGTGCATGTTGCTTTGGGCAGGGCCAGGCACGGTGCTCTTCCTCCACCAAACTCCACCCTGCCCTTGGAACCCGCTTCTCCTAGATGACTGACAAGGCCCATCCCAACTTCTGTGGGTCTGCATCTGCACCACGGCCCTGGTACTCATGGGCAGACCCCTCAGGAAAGGGGACCAGGGGGGCTGGGAGAGAGTGCTGCCACACCTGCTCTCAGCCCTCAGGTACCCCGGGGTTGGAGGAGGTCTCATTAGACCTTGTTTATTAAAAAGTGCCTTTTTTTGTTAATAAATCTTTATTGGAGTATAATTGCTTCACAGTACTGTTTCTGTTGTACACCGAAGTGAATCAGCCATATGCATACATATGTCCCCATATCCTCTTGAACGTCCCTCCCACCCTCCCTATCCCACCCCTCTAGGCAATCGCAAAGCACTCAGCTGATCTCCCTGTGCTATGCGGCTGCTTCCCACTAGGTATTTTACATTTGGTAGTGTATATATGTCAATGCTACTCTCACTTTGCCCCAGCTTCCCCCTTCCACCCTGTGTCTTCAAGTCTATATGTCTACATTAAAAAGTGCCTTTTGATATGCTTTCAGAAAAATGTTTTAGCCTTTTCCAGTGATTTGATTTTAATAGACTGTCTTCCAAAACTTTTCTATTTTGAAATACTTTTTTTAACTTTAAAATAATGAACTCTTGGGCTTCCCTGGTGGCGCAGTGGTTGAGAATCCGCCTGCCGATGCAGGGGACACGGGTTCGTGCCCCGGTCCGGGAAGATCCCACATACCGCAGAGCAGCTGGGCCCGTGAGCCATGGCCGCTGAGCCTGCGCGTCCGGAGCCTGCGCTCCGCAATGGGAGAGGCCACAGCAGTGAGAGGCCCGCGTACCACCAAAAAAAAAAAAAAAAAAAAAAAATAATGAACTCTTAATGAAAAGACAAATCATGGACTGGGAGAAAATATTTGCAAATCACAGATCTGAAAAAGGACTTGTATCTAGAATATATAAAGACTCCTTGAAAACAACCAAATTTTTTAAATGGGCAAAAAGGTTTTAACAGACACTTCACTAAGGAGATACATGGATGGCAAATGAGCACATGAAGATACTCAGCATCATTAAGAGGCAAATTAAAACCACAGTGAACACCACTACACACCTGTTAGAATGTCTGTTAAAAAGACTGGCCATACCAAGGATTGGTGAGAATACAGAGCAACTGAAGGTCTCATCCACTGCTGGTGGGAATGTAAAATGGTACAGCCACTTCGGAAAACGTTTTGGTGGTTTCTTAGAAAGTTAAACATGTACTTACCATCATTCTACTCCTAGGTGTTTTATTTACCCCAGAGAAATGAAAGCCTATGTTTATACAAAGGTTCCTAGCTGCTGTATTTATAATAGCCAAAAACTGAAGGCAACTCAAATGTCTATCAACAGATAAACGGATAAACAAATTGTGGTACATCCATACACTGAAATACTACTCAGTAATGAAAAAGGGATGAGTTGGAGATTGGTTCAAGATGGCGGAGTAGAAGGACGTGCCCTCACTACCTCTTGCGAGAGCACCGGAATCACAACTAACTGCTGAACAATCATCGACAGGAAGACACTGGAACTCACCAAAAAAGATACCCCACATCCAAAGACAAAGGAGAAGCTGCAATGAGATGGTATGAGGGGCACAATCACAAGAAAATCAAATCCCGTAACTGCTGGGTGGGTGACTCACAAACTGGAGAACACTTATATACCACAGAAGTTCATCCACTGGAGTGAAGGTTCTGAGCCCCATGTCAAGCTTCCCAACCTGGGGGTCCAGCAACAGGAGGAGGAATTCCTAGAGAATCAGACTTTTAAGGCTAGAGGGATTTGATTGCAGGACTTCGACAGGAGTGGGGGAAACAGAGAGTCCACTCTTGGAGGGCACACACAAAGTAGTGTGCGCATCGGGATCCAGGGGAAGGAGCAATGACCCCGGGGGAGACTGAACCAGACCTACCTGCTAGTGTTGGAGGGTCTCCTGCAGAGGTGGGGGGTGGCTGTGGCTCACTGTGGGGACAAGGACACTGGCAGCAGAAATTCTGGGAAGTACACCTTGGCATGAGCCCTCCCAGAGTCCGCCATTAGCCCAGCCAAAGAGCTGGGTAGGATCTGGTGCTGGGTCACCTCAGGCCAAACAACCAACAGGGAGGGAACCCAGCCCCACCCATCAGCAGACAAGCAGATTAAAGTTTTACTGAGCTCTGCCCACCAGAGCAACACCCAGCTCTACTCATCACCAGTCCCTTCCATCAGGAAGCTTGCACAAGCCTCTTAGATAGCCTCACCCACCAGAGGGCAGACAGCAGAAGCAAGAAGAATTACAATTCTGCAGCCTGTGGGATGAAAACCACATTCACAGAAAGATAGACAAAATGAAAAGGCAGAGGACTTTGTACCAGATGAAGGAACAAGATAAAACCCCAGAAAAACAACTAAATGAAGTGGAGATAGGCAAACTTCCAGAAAAAGAATTCAGAATAATGATAGGGAAGATGATCCAGGACCTCAGAAAAAGAATGGAGGCAAAGATGGAAGATGCAAGAAATGTTTAACAAAGACCAAGAAGAATTAAAGAAGAAACAAACAGAGATGAACAATACAATAACTGTAATGAAAAATGCACTAGCAGGAATCAGTAGCAGAACAACTGAGGCAGAAGAATGGATAAGTGACCAGGAAGGCAGAATGGTAGAATTCACAGCCACGAAACAGAATAAAGAAAAAAGAATGAACAAGAACAACATTCGTATTATAGGGGTCCCAGAAGGAAAGGAGAGATAGAAAGGACCCAAGAAAATATTTGAAGAGATTATAGTCAAAAACTTCCCTAACATGGGAAAGGAAATATCCACCCAAGTCCAGGAAGTGCAGAGAGTCCCAGGCAGGATAAACCCAAGGAGAAACACACTGAGACACATAGTAATCAAATTGACAAAAATTAAAGACAAAGAAAAATTGAAAGCAACAAGGGGAAAACAACAAATCACATACAAGGGAACTCCCATAAGGTTATCAGCTGATTTCTCAGCAGAAACTCTACAGGCTAGAAGGAAGTGGCACAATATATTTAAAGTGATGAAAGGGAAGAACCTACAACCAAGATTACTCTACCAGTCAAGGATCTCATTCAGATTCAATGGAGAAATCAAAAGCTTTACAGACAAGCAAAAGCTAGGAGAATTCAGCACCACCAAACCAGCTCTACAACAAATGCTAAAGGAACTTCTCTTAGTGGGAAACACAAGAGAAGAAAAAGACCTAGAAAAAACCAAACCCATAACAATTAAGAAAATGGTAATAGGAATGTACGTATCGATAATTACCTTAAACATGAATGGATTAAATGCTCCAACCAAAAGACACAGGTGCACTGAATGGATACAAAAACAAGACCCATGTATATGCTGTCTACAAGAGACACACTTCAGACCTAGGGACACATGCAGACTGAAAGGGAGGGGATGGAAAAAGATATTCCATGCAAATGGAAATCAAAGGAAAATGGAGTAGCAATACTAATATCAGATAAAATAGACTTTAAAATAAAGAATATTACAAGAGACAAGGAAGGACACTACATAATGGTCAAGGGATCAATCCAAGAAGAAGATATAACAATTATAAATATATATGCACCCAACATAGCAGCACCTCAATACATAAGGCAACTGCTAACAGCTATAAAAGAGGAAATTGACAATAACACAATAATAGTGGGGGACTTTAACACCTCACTTACACCAATGGACAGATCATCCAAACAGAAAATTAATAAGGAAACACAAGCTTTAAATGACACAATAGACCAGACAGATTTAATTGATATTTATAGGACATTCCATCCAAAACCAGCAGATTATACTTTCTTCTCAAGTGTGCACGGAACATTCTCCAGGATAGATAACATCTTGGGTCATAAATCAAGCCTTGATAAATTTAAGAAAATTGAAATCATATCAAGCATCTTTTCCAACCACGACGCTGTGAGACTTGAAATCAATTACAGGGAAAAAAAATGTAAAAAACAAACACATGGAGGGTAAACAATACATTACTAAATAACCAGGAGATCACTGTAGAAATCAAAAAATACCTAGAGAAAAATTACAATGAAAACATGACTCTCCAAAACCTATGGGATGCAGCAAAAGCAGTTCTAAGAGGGAAGTTTATAGCAATAGAAGCCTACCTCAAGAAACAAGAAAAATCTCAAATAAAGAATCTAACCTTACACAGAAAGGAACTAGAGAAAGAAGAACAAACAAAACCCAAAGTTAGTAGAAGGAAAGAAATCATAAAGAGAGCAGAAATAAATGAAAAAGAAACAAAACAATAGCAAAGATCAATAAAACTAAAAGCTGGTTTTTTGAGAAGATAAACAAAGTTGATAAACCTTTAGCCAGACTCATGAAGGAAAAGAGGGAGAGGACCCAAGTCAATAAAATTAGAAATGAAAACGGAGAAGTTACAACGGACACCGCAGAGATACAAAGCATCATAAGAGACTACTACAAGCAACTCTATGCCAATAAAATGGACAACCTGGAAGAAATGGACAAATTCTTAGAAAGGTATAACCTTCCAAGACTGAACCAGGAAGAAATAGAAAATAGGAACAGACCAATCACAAGTAATGAGATTGAAACTGTGATTAAAAATCTTCCAACAAACAAAAGTCCAGGACCAGATGGCCTCACAGGTGAATTCTATCAAACATTTAGAGAAGAGCTAACACCCATCCTTCTCAAACTCTTCCAAAAAATTGCAGATGAAGGAACACTCCCAAACTCATTCTTTGAGGCCACCATCCCCCTGATACCAAAACCACACAAAGGTACTACAAAAAAAGAAAATTACAGACCAATATCACTGATGAATATAGATGCAAAAATCCTCAACAAAATACTAGCAAACCAAATCCAACAACACATTAAAAGGATCATATACCATGATCAAGTGGGGTTTATCCTAGGAATGCAAGGATTCTTCAATATATGCAAATCAATGTGGTACACCGTATTAACAAATTGAAAAAGAAAAACCATATGATCATCTCAGTAGATGCAGAAAAGGCTTTTGACAAAATTCAACACTCATTTATGATAAAAAAAACCTCCAGAAAGTAAGCATAGAGGGAACTTACCTCAACATAATAAAGGCCACATATGACAAACCCACAGCCAACATCGTTCTCAATGGTGAAAAACTGAAACCATTTCCTCTAAGATCAGGAACAAGACAAGGTTGCCCACTCTCACCACTCTTATTCAGCATAGTTTTGGAAGTCCTAACCATGGCAATCAGAGAAGAAAAAGAAATAAAAGGAATCCAAATCATAAAAAACGAAGTAAAACTGTCACTGTTAGCAGGTGACATGATACTATACATAGAGAATCCTAGGATGCCACCAGAAAACTACTAGAGCTAATCAATGAATTTTGTAAAGTAGCAGGATACAAAATTAATGCACAGAAATCTCTCGCATTCCTATACACTAACAACAAAAGATCAGAAAGAAAAATTAAGGAAAGAATCCCATTCACCATTGCAACAAAAAGAATAAAATACCTAGGAATAAACCTACCTAAGGAGGTAAAAGACCTGTACTCAGAAAACTATAAGACACTGATGAAAGAAATCAAAGATGACACAGACAGATGGAGAAATATACCATATTCTTGGATTGGAAGAATCATATTCTGAAGATGACTACACTACCCAAGGCAATCTACAGATTCAATGCAATCCCTATCAAATTACCAGTGGCATTTTTTACAGAACTAGAACTAAATATCTTAGAATTTGTATGGAGACACAAAAGACCCCAAATAGCCAAAGCAGTCTTGAGGGAAAAAAAATGGAGCTGGAGGAATCAGACTCCCTGACTTCAGAATATACCACAAAGCTACACTAATCAAGAAAATATGGTACTGGCACAAAAACAAATATCAATGGAACAGGCTAGAAAGCCCAGAGATAAACCTATGCACCTATGGTCAACTAATCTATGATAGAGGAGGCAAGGATATACAATGGAGAAAAGACAGTCTCTTCAATAAGTGGTGCTGGGTAAACTGGACAGCTACATGTAAAAGAATGAAATTAGGGCTTCCCTGGTGGCACAGTGGTTGAGAGTCCTCCTGCCGATGCAGGGGATATGGGTTTGTGCTCTGGTCCAGGAAGATCCCACATGCCATGGAGTGGCTGGGCCCGTGAGCCATGGTCGCTAAGCCTGTGCATCCAGAGGCTGTGCTCTGCAACGGGAGAGGCCACAAGAGTGAGAGGCCCGCGTACCACAAAAAAAAAAAAGAAAAAAAAAGAATGAAATTAGAACACTCCCTAACACCGTACACAAAACTTAACTCAAAATGGATTAGAGACCTAAATGTAAGACCGGGCACTATAAAACTCTTAGAGGAAAACATAGGAAGAACACCCTTTGGCATAAATCACAGCAAGATCCTTTTTGACCCACCTCCCAGAGTAATGAAAATGAAAACAAAAATAAACAAATGGGACGTAATGAAACTTAAAAGCTTTTGCAAAACAAAGGAAACTAGAAACAAGACAAAAAGACAACCCTCAGAATGGGAGAAGATATTTGCAAATGAATCAATGGACAAAGGATTAATCTCCAAAATATATAAACAGTTCATGCAGTTCAATATTAAAAAAAAAAAACCCAAACAGAAAATGGGCAGAAGACCTGAATAGACATTTATCCAAAGAAAACATACAGATGGCCAAGAAGCACATGAAAAGCTGTTCAGCATCACTAATTATTAGAGAAATGCAAATCAAAACTACAATGAGGTATCACCTCATACCAGTGAGGATGGGCATCATCAGAAAATCTACAAACAACAAATGCTGGAGAGGGTGTGGAGAAAAGGGGACCCTCCTACACTGTTGGTGGGAATGTAAATTGATGCAGCCACTTTGGAGAACAATATGGAGGTGCCTTAAAAAAACTAAAAATAGAATTACCATATGACCCAGCAATCCCACTACTGGGCATATACCCAGAGAAAACCATAATTCAAAAAGACACATGCACCCCAATGTTCATTGCAGCACTGTTTACAATAGCCAGGTCATGGAAGCAACCTAAATGCCCATCGACAGATGAATGGATAAAGAAGATGTGGTACATATATACAATGGAATATTACTCAGCCATAAAAAGGAACGAAATTGGGTCATTTGTAGAGATGTGGAGGATCTAGAGACTATCATACAGAGTGAAGTAAGTCAGAAAAACAAATATCATATATTAATGCATGTATGTGGAACCTAGAAAAATGGTACAGATGAACTGCTTTGCAGGGCAGAAATAGAAACACACATGTAGAGAACAAACATAGGGACAGCAAGGGGGGAAAGTGGCGTGGGGTGGTGGTGGTGGGATGAACTGGGAGTTTGGGATTGACATGTATACACGAATATGTATAAAATAGAAAACTAATAACCTGCTGTATAAAAAAATAAAATTTAAACGATGAAAAAATAGAAAAGAAAAAGGCATGAGTTACTGATACACGTGCAACTAGATGAATCTCAAAACAATTATGCTGACTGAAAAGAGCCAGATAAGAGTAAATACCCCTTGGTTCAGTTACATAAAATTCTAGAAAATACAGACTAATCAGTCATGACAGAAAGCAGATGGGTGTTTGCCTGGGGCTGGCATAGAGTATGGGAGTGAGGGAAGGACAGACAGGTAAGAGGGAGGGGTTATCAAGAGGCAAGAGGAAACTTTGGTTGGGGGGCAGGTGGATATGTTCATTATGTTAATTGTGGTGATGGTTTCACAGTTGTATTCATAGATAAAAACATATCAAACTGTACACTTTATAAATATATGCAGTTTATTGTATGACAGTTATGCTCTAAAAATGATTAAACCTCTATACTCTTTAGCAGAAACTTAAAATTTTGGATTACTTTTCACTGTAAACCCCAAAACTGGCTTTTACAGAGCAATTCTTTTATTGCTAAAATAAACAATCTTTAAGAACTCCTTTGCCCTTCTTTCTTTAATCTGAGGCTAGCAAATTTTTAAAAAATCAGTCTGAGGACTTAAAAGGGCTATTACCTTGATCTTGAAAGCCAATAAAGAAATTCAAGATGTGCCATTATGTCTGTAATTAAAAAAACAAAAAACAAAATAACCAACAGAAGTGAGAAGGAATTCCATGTTGCTTCAGTAAACTGTCCTGAGGTTTGTAAAGCTAAGAGAGGAACCCCACCCTCCAGGATGCCGTGAGGAGATGCAAAGGAATGGAATGGGAAAAGCCCAATGCTAATAGTTGATAAGTAGAGATTTTAGTCTTTTCTACTTCTAGACGTGTCCTTTAAAATAAAATACCTTTTAAATTCTCTTCACCTTGGGTCTGTTAAACTGAGGTGACACCTATACTCCCTACCTTAAGTAATGTGTGTTGTCAGATGACTGGGACCCCTGATTTGATATTGTCCCCATTAATATATTTATGTAAAGAGAAAGAACAAGAAAGCTGTTGTGTCTGCAGCAAATTTGTTTTGCCATTGCGTCCTCCCGGGTATCTCACTACAGACATGTAAGCATATGTAAATAAGAATATTTAAATAAGCAGTAGAAGATTGATGGCCATTATTATTATTGTTATTTAATGGGAACATTTCTGTCCTTTTCTATAATTGCTTTGAAAATTAAGGTAACTGTTCAGGGACTTGTGAATACCTTTTCCTGATAGTTAATCCTAGATGTTACTTTTAGAAATACAATTTTTAAATTGTTAAGAATTTTTTTTGCAAATAAAAATTGGACCGTAAGTCTGATTGTGACATACATTGAGCAGAACCTTAAAAAAAAACCCCTCTCATTTATGCATATTTGAGAATATTTATCAAACCTGAAAATGCATCATCAAGCCCAACATCAGTGCTTCACTTCAGAGAGAATCAAATATGTCTACCCATTGTTTATATATGGAAAGACGGTAATGAAGATTTGGGGCTAATAAGCATTTGTATTCACCAACAGGTGTTTGATTATTTGCAAAGCTGTTTCATAGTATTAAATTGTAGAAAAGCTGAAACATCGTTTTCATTTCTGCTCATCAGTTCTAAGTGCAATCAAACTAGGACCTGGTTCATAGCATCTCTTGATTCACCTACGGTACAAATTAGTTTAAGAGAATATTGGAATAAAGTACAGCTCACGGTTCTCATTTGTTCTTAGCATCCACACGTGGTTTTCATGGAAGTTTCCAGGTTAATATTTTTACTGGTGTTTCTCCATAGATTGCAAAATTGGGAAATCTTCTAGAATTAAAAGAAGACCACTGCAGCAGACTCATTGAAGAAAATGACAAGTATCAAAGACATTTAGGCAACTTAATAAATAAGGTACACGGCCTCTTACATAAATATTTGTCTTTTTAAAACTGTGACATATTGGGCTTCCCTGGTGGCGCAGTGGTTGAGAATCCGCCTGCCAATGCAGGAGACACGGGTTCGTGCCCTGGTCCGGGAAGATCCCACATGCCGCGGAGCAACTAAGCCCGTGAGCCGTGGCCGCTGAGCCTGCGCGTCCGGAGCCTGTGCTCCGCAACGGGAGAGGCCACAGCAGTGAGAGGCCCGCGTACCGCAAAAAGAAAAAAAAAAAAAAAAAAACTGTGACATATTAAAACGATAGAAGGTTGGTGCTAAAAAGGATCTGAGGGATGATGTAATACATTTACATTGATTCCTTTCACTTCATAATGACCTTCCATTAGCCTTTTAGCTGAAAGCTAGCAAAGAACATTGTGTGTATCTGTCCTTGTGCTGTCAGCATTTTCAGGTCTTAATATCGCTACTTCATTTTGAGGGTCACTAAATCTTGCCAACATAGTGTTCTAGTTTACCTTTTAAAAACTGCATTAACTTTAACCGAGTGAACTGTAACCCTGGGTTGGTAACATACACTGCGCGCATGGATCAGAGTTGACTTGCTACAGTTGTCCGTTTTTTGACACTTCGCTTTTTCTGCATGATGAACAGGCACATTACAATTCTATTTTTATTCATATTCCTGATTTCAAAATGTAAGGAAGATGTTCTGCCTATTGTAAAACTTTCATTCATGGGAGTCATATAATTGAACTTCAGCTTGTACAGATTTTTTTTTTTTTTTCTTTTGCGGTACGCGGGCCTCTCACTGCCGTGGCCTCTCCCGTTGCGGAGCACAGGCTCCGGACGCGCAGGCTCAGCGGCCATGGCTCACGGGCCCGGCCGCTCCGCGGCACGTGGGATCTTCCCGGACCGGGGCACGAACCCGCGTCCCCTGCATCGGCAGGCGGGCTCTCAACCACCGCGACACCAGGGAAGCCCCTGTACAGATTCTTAAAAAGCAAAATTAAATAAATATCCTAGAATTTATCACAGAATAATTGTTTTAGTTAATGTTTTTCAAGGTTACATCATACGAAGAAATTATCGAATGTGCTGACCGAAGGCTCATGATATCGAACTCCCAGATTGCACAGTAAGTTGAAAGAACTTAATTTTTAATTTTATAAATGTTTGCTGATATTTTGCTCTCTGGCTTGCTAAGTTCATTTTTTAGACTCCTAGAAAGAGGAAAATGTGCTGTTTTGTAAGTCAAGACCATTCTTCAATGATATATTTAGTGTGCCTAATGTCTGGACTACTTGAACAACCAGAATTTCATCTTCCTTTCTCAGAACTCCCTTGGACTTGGGGGTCGGGGGAGCGAGGTTAAGAAATTACAGAGAAACATCCAAGAATTTTAGAGGATATTACCATGGTATTCAAGTAAAGTAACATTGCTATGCTTAGGGTTTATTCACAAAAGTTTGTGAATGCACCCCAAATGAAACATATCAAGTACCAAATAAACTTTCTCATTAGAATGAGATTCAGGAACTGCCCTGGTGGCGCAGTGGTTAAGAATCTGCCTGCCAATGCAGGGGACACAGGTTCGATCCCTGGTCCAGGAAGAGCCCACATGCCGCAGAGCTACTATGCCACATGTGCCACACCTACTGAGCCTGCGCTCTAGAGCCCGTGAGCCACAACTACTGAGCCCGTGTGCTGCAACTACTGAAGCTTGTGCGCTTAGAGCCCATGCTCCGCAACAAGAGAAGCCACCGCAATGAGAAGCCCGTGCACCACAACGAAGAGGAGCCCCCGCTTGCCGCAACTAGAGAAAGCCCGTGCACAGCAGCGAAGACCCAACGCAGACAATAATAATAATAGTAATAATAATTTGAGTTGTTTGGAAAGAATTCCAGATTCCCATAAAGCAAGATGGATGGATGATGTGTAGAGAACTAGACCACCATGAAATTTATCTACTCAGATCCTCCAATGAAACTAGCAAAATGTTAGCCTAGAAAAGTCCATTTTAGTCATAAAATTCAGTTGTTTTTTCTTTCAGTTTAGAAGAGAGAAATAAACATTTGGAAGATTTAATTAGAAGGCCCAGAGAGAGAGCCAGAAAACCAAGGTAAGTTGTTTCTTTTTCTAAATAATAATGTCTTTAATGTTAGAATATATGCATAACAATGTTATACATCAAAAAGAAATTTTCCTTATCTCAGTTTAAGATAAATTATATAAAAGTGCTTGGTATTTTGCCTAGCATAAAATAGTTTCTTTGATAGATGTTTTTTGTAGGACCTGAATTGGAAAGCCTGGTTACCTGCTTTCATGGAACTTATGATTATCTCTAAGAAAAATACTATACAGATTATGAGCTAAGATTTTGTCTACAATAAAACAGCTTACTCTGATGTAAATATATAGCAGACCAGATCTTATGATCAGATTTTTTTACACTAATGTGAAATCGTATAATCGTTATTTTAGAAGACTCTCAACTCTCAGTATTTGATGCTACGAGATATACGCACAAACCCTATGGGGTTGGTTCAGACCATAGTAGGATGTTAAAATGGGACTCTTCCTGACCTACTTCTTAAGATGCTAATTAAATATTTACTGATTCCCCAAATGAGAGTGAGTTTGCCCGATGTGCAGAGGTTCTGAGGGAAATTTCAAAGAACCTTTTTCATGACTCATATCCCCTGACCAGATCCAGTGTATGAAACGTCTGGAGTGTGGGGAAAATTGCAGAAGAGATCTCTTTGACTCTGTCGTGTCATGAGCTCCCGTCACCCCCAAGTCATTCTACCTCTTTTACCTAAAGCCTTGTGAGGGGGTCTCTGGGAGATCACTTAAAGAATTTTGAAATGTGATTCCTAAACACATTTAGGAAAGGGAGGATCAGTGACGGAGAAAAGTAAAGCAAGGTGTGGCAGGCAGCACGAGAGAGGGGCCGAGTTGGCTGGCCTGTTCTCCCTGAGCTTGTCATCAGGACAAAGAATGTATGTGACAGTTTCTTAAGAACCATGCAGATGAGATCTGAGTCATCTTGGGCTCGGCTGAAGGCTGCCTTGTGGGATGCCAGCAGCAAGAAGGGGAAAGGGAGCAGCACATTCTTAGAGGCTGGTGCAGCAGTATCAGATGATGGCCGGAAGAGAGATGCCTCATCCTGGGCTCAGGGAACCGTAGGGCAGGGCTCCCTGGCAGGGAAGCTCCAAGAGAAAGAATCAGCCAATCCCAGAGACTGTGAAGCCACCCAGCCAAGTAAAAATGTCCTATTTCTTTACTTCTCCTCCCTCCTTCTGCAAAGGGAGGAGGTGGGGAGTGAAGAGGGTGTAGGAATTGACCTTCAGGGGCAGGTGGTGTCCACCAACTACAAGCCTTAGCTTAGGGAGACAGATGAGTTCTCCTGAGTGAAGATTAAAGGATCAATTAATATTTCAGACTGGGCATCGAACTGAGCCGTGCTTAATTCTTCACAGTGAGGGCTGATTGTTACCTTAGAGCAAAAAACAATCACTGGGCCTGCTGCATATTCAGCCAACAGCAAAGGAGAAGAGCTCCCCTGAGTGAAAAAAGGCTAAAGTAGGCACTTCCCTGCCTGTCCAGTGGTTAAGACTCTGTGCTCCCAATGCAGGGCGTGTGGGTTTGGTCCCTGGCTGGGGAACTAAGATCCCGCATGCCAGGGATCCCACGTGCCATGTGGTGTGGCCAAAATATACCCCCCAAAACATAAAATTTTAAAAAGGCTAAAGTGGGGAGCAGACATGAAAATTGCATTTTCATTGTATGGTGGGTCATGTTTGTTCCGAATACCATTTGCGAATACAACTATGTTTTGAAAATCAAAAGCCTTTAGCAGGTTTACACTATTATTTGCAAAGTGATAGTTTAACTATGATTTTCTCCCTAATATGAAAGAGTATGATCTGACGCCTGGCGTATTACAGATGCTCAGTAGTCGCTAGTTTAAATTCAATGTGAATCTTCTCTGAGTTGCTGAAAGAAACTGTGGAATATATTTTTCTGGAATTATTTTACAATAAGAAAATTTGCTTCTAAATTCACACATTTTACTAGTTCAGATACTTGTTTACTTATACTTGGCCTATCTTCACAGTAGATTTGAGGCCCATTTACATAGATTTAGAGTGGCCTTGAAGCAAAGGTGTGAGGTGGAGTGGAAGAGCTTTCAGGCCCTTTCTAGCTGAGAGAAGACCGTCTCTTAGAGAACTTCAGACTTGCGTCAGCCTTCAGCCCCGCACCGTGCACGAGCCTCCCATTGACCAGTGGGCCTCAGTCAATTCAGCGGGCAAACACTCTTTAGACCACTTGTGCATCGTCTCAAAATTCTGGTGCTGCTTTTGCCAGTTGTCTTCAGAAGTGGAAACAGTGAGCAATAGGGAGAGAAAAGTGAGCACTTTAATAGTGTAAGATGTCTCGTTTTGGCCTCTAGTTCCTTTTTTTGGTCCTCTAGTTCTTTATCACTTCAAGGAGATTCATTAGGTTTTCAAGTCATAGCCAGAATCTTATCCTAAGTAAATCTAGGAGAATGTTAAAACATAACAAGACTGAGGCTCAATATTTTTATTTCATTGCAGTTGAGAATGATCCATATTTTACATACTGAAAAGCTTTATCTTAATCTTTTAGGGTCATAGCTCTATCCCAAATGACAATTTCTCTTTGAAAAGTGAGGAAAAGAAAATTTTAAATAATGGCATCCTTGTTCACTATGTTCTCTATTTTAGTCCTCCTCACCACCACCACCCCTACTTGTTTGTTTGTTTGTTGTACATTATTCTCTCTGTCTCCTGCAGACCGAGAAGTCATCCGAAGCCCATGACCGTGGTGGGTCATACTGACGATCATGATAAAGAATGCTATATTCCCATGTAACCGTCAAGTTACGCAAAATTAAACATGAGTTCCTGAAGTTATGTTTCGGTAATGTTCAGCTTAGCTTTCCCCTCTGCCCTCAGATGAGGGCCCCTTTTGCCTCTGCTCTAGTTGGTTCTGTAAGCGGAAGCCTGAATTCCGCCCCCGCGGCTACTCCTTCACGTCAGGGCCTCATCGTTTCCTCCTGGCCGGTGCCCGTCACCTCCTTTTGCTCGTGGCCCCGCCTTCAGTTCCGCTGCACCCTCCACAGAGCGGACAGGGTGACTGTTCAGAAACAAACTCTGGTCATGCTCATCCCCCGCACGAGACCCCTCAGTGCTTCCCAGCTGCATCCAGAGTCAAATCCAACTCCTCAGCTGGCCTAAAGGGCCTCTGTGGTCTAGCCCTTGCCTTCCTATCCAGGCTTCCCGTTCACTGCTTCCTCCTTCTCATCGTACACCCCCCCCCCCCAGCTGACACTTGCAGTATCTTGCACATGCCGTGTTACCTTTGTGCCTTCCGGCTACTGCCCGGGTAGCTCCCCAACCTGGAATGCTCTCTCCCAACTCCTTTTCTCCCCGTCACTTCGGTTCCCGCCTCGCAGACACCTGCCAGCTGGAGCTCCGTCCGCCCCGTGAAGCCCTTCCCACCCACGTGGAGCTGACTTGCCTCCTCCCATGTGTTCTCACTGTGCCCTCGGATGGACTAGCGCCTATGATCTGTCATTACAGTTCTCTGCCTGCACACCCCCTGACCTCGCTAGGACTCGTCTAGTGCAGGAATTCTCACACTCATTTTGGCATGCCCCAAGCACCTATCCCATAGTCGGTACTAAATAGGAGTCAAATATTAGACAGACTCAGGACCCAGGCCCAATGCTATACCTTCTGGAGTAATTCCTGGTAGAAGATACACCTGCTGCCGCCCTGTCCCACGCCAGGCCATGGGTATGGGTTCATGAGTGCCATGGCCCACTTGTGACACAGCTTTGCAGAAGAGGGGGTACAGTCTAAGGGCCTGTCTCTCTCTGTCCCACTGAGACCAAGCTGTTGTTATAGTTGAGTTATGAGGACAACCTAATACTACCAGTTCTTAGTTGTGCTGTGCTGCTGAGTCACTTCATGAGTTGCTCAGGTCCTTACTTCTGTTCCTTTTTCTTCATTCGGCCAGCGGGCAGCCAAACCCAGGAAGAGGAAGCTCAACCAACCTGCTCCTTCTCATATTCCTTAATAGGAAAAAGGTTGAAACAAACAAAAATGTTGATTAAAATATAGTATTAGTATAATCTGTGGAGTTTATCTGTAGCTTTTCCTTGAGCCCCTTTTCCGTATGTAGTCGAGAACTCGCTGCTTATGGAATAGGAGTTCCATATGTAATCAAGAGTCAGCTCTTCTGTCCCTGAATGTCTTTCCTGAAAACTGAAGAAACAATTTTTTCCTTTCATTTTTATATGCCAGATATCTTAGAAGGAAATAGAAATGATTTAGATTAAACAGGAATGAAGATTAACAATTAATCATTTTTGTAAACCACTCCAGGAGCAGGGTCATTACTAAGTATAGCATCCAGATCCATCCGTACAAGTGATACATTAAAATCGGTATAAGTGGTGAAATTTTACATTCCAAAAAATGTGATTACTATTCTTCTAATTTCTTCCTGTGAACGATCAAACATATTCTAACATAACATAAACAAGTGAATGCATTGGCTTCTTTTCCAAATATCTGTCAATTTTCATTCTCACAGAACACCACTCCTGTATTGCCAGGCCGTTAGTAACATATGAAAATTTCCTGTGTCTCACCCCAACTTTTTTTAGTTTTTTTAGTCTTTTAGTTTAGTTTTTTAGTTTTCTTAGTAGGCTCTTCCTACTATCAACCAAATTTAAAAAGACACTAACACTGAAATCCCTTGGAATTAAAACCCAGGTGAAAGGAGGTTTCACCCTTATAACTTCCACCTTAACATAGTTTTGAGGAATTAGTTCTGAGTTTAAACAAAGGAACCAGAGATAGCTAATTTTGTAAGATGTATCAGAAAAATGAATGTACATAACATATTATCCTTTTGATAAATCCCAGAGCCAGGATGAAAGTATAATTATTGAATCAAGATACACCTTGAATGGAAGGGAAGAAATTGTTTTATCTCACTGAAATTAGTTTTGCACTTAAATTAGGTAAGTGCAAGAGGGAAATATTGGATGATCTATATCTGGCCCCAAAGGAGGTTATGAATAAATAAAAGCTATTACTATTGATGTTATTTTTGTTGAGGAATTCTATAAGATACGTTTTATTATGAATTTTGAAGCAAAATTTGTTAATTTCTCAAATTCAAAAAGTTGCGATATGGTTTAAGACAAACCATGAGAAATGCACAGTAAGTTGCAGCTATAATAGTGTTTCATTTGAAAAATTAAGCCCTGAGAGCTTTGGAAGTGATTCAGGTTTTAAAAAGAGACATTATTATTAGTTTCATGGAATTCTCTAGGGAAAGTTAAGATATGTTAGGATAAAGACAAACATTAAGGTGGTTAATGCGCGGGGAATTCCCTGGCGTTCCAGTTGTTAAAAATCCACCATCCAACGCAGGGGACGCGGGTTCGATCCCTGGTTGGGGAACTAAGATCCTACATGCCGCGGGGCAACTAAGCCTACGCGCCACAACTAGAGAGAAGCCCGCGTACCACAATGAAGAGCCCGTGTCCCGCAATGAAGGATCCCACATACCGCAATGAAGATCCTGCATGCCGCATCTAAGACCTGACCCAGCCCCCACGCCAAAAACAAACAAACAAAAAAGATGGATAATGTAGCGTCTGGCATCTGCACATGAACATGGTGAAATCGTTGGACTGGAAGGATTAACACAGTTTGTCCACAAGCAAGGATGTGTGTGCATAAGTGCTACCTTTGCCATGTGCACTGTTAGACATTTATGATCTTTTGCCTACAGGTTGTCTCATAAATGACTCTTTCCTAGACTGGTGCATGGGTCTAACTGTCGCAGGTGCTCTAGAAGCATAGATGAAATGGCCCTGGAGTAGGTGAGAAAACCTCAGGGCAGATTTTACAGAAATAATGACACCTGAGCCAGATCTTCATCACTGACTAGGTATTCCCCAGGTAGATAGAAGAGGAAGCTCTTCCCACACAGCACAGAGGCCTGAGGTGATCGTGAATTGTCTCATGTGCTTTGTGAAGAAGTGAGAACTTTGTTCTGAGAAGCTCTGAAGGCTTTTAAGTGGAGGAATGATGGGGTCCATTATGCATTTTGAGGGAATTCCCTGGCAGTCCAGTGGTTAGGATTCCAAGTTTTCACTGCTGGGGGCCTGGGTTCCATCCCTGGTCAGAGAACTGAGATCCTGCAAGCCACGTGGCCAAAAAAAAAAAAAAAAAAAAAATATGGGACTACCCTGGTGGTGCAGTGGTTGAGAATCTGCCTGCCAATGCAGGGGACACGGGTTCGTGCCCCGGTCCGGGAAGATCCCACATGCCGCGGAGCAACTAAGCCCGTGCACCACAACTACTGAGCCTGTGCTCTAGAGCCCGCGAGCCACAACCACTGAGCCCGCGTGCTACAACTACTGAAGCATGCCTAGAGCCTGTGCGCTGCAACAAGAGAAGCCCCAGCTCGCCGCAACTAGAGAAAAGCCCGCACGCGGCAATGAAGACCCAATGCAGCCAAAAATAAATACATAAAATAAATTTAAAAAATTTAAATGCCACGGAGCAATTAAGCCCGTGCGCCACAACTACTGAACCCGTGTGCCACAGCTACTGAAGCCCGTGCACCTAGAGCCCGTGCTCCACAACAAGAGGCCACCACAATGAGAAGCCCACACACCACAACGAAGAGTAGCCCCCGCTCGCCGCAACTAGAGAAAGCCTGCATGCAGCAATGAAGACCCAACGCAGCCAAAATAAATAAATAAATAAATAAAAATTTAAAAACATTATGCATCTTGAAAGATCACCCTAATAGTGATATAAAGGGGTAGGTTGATGGTGGGTGATGCTAGAATCAAAAGTACCAGATAAGATACTGCTACAGTGCTCCATGCAAGAAAAACCGAGGCCAGAAACTAGAATAGTGACAGAGGAAATAATGAAGTTATGGATGCACAGTGATTTCAAAGGCAAAGTGGAAAGGATAAGTAACTGTTAGCTATGGGAGTGAAGGGCGAAGAGTCTGGGAGTGAAGGGGGAGGTGTCTAGGAAGTCTGGCACGGGTCTGGGTGGTCGTCTTCACAGAGGTAGAGAACACAGGAGGGACCACTAGTTTGCGGGAAAGATAGGATGAGGGCGAGGTTGCTGTGAAACACCTGGGACATATTTAATAAGCAGTTAAACATATGCTGAGAAGGATCCAGTGGTCAGGGAGGTTCTGAAGACAAGGAGGAGAGAAGGGTCATTGATGACCGAGGTCTCAGAGGCGGAAAGAGGGCCTCGGGTCCCCTGAACAGCGTAGGCTCAGACACTCCTCCCTCTGAGACGGGAGGTTAGGAAGGCAGCTCTGAGCCGTGCACGGTGTTGGAGACCCTGGGGGAAAGCTTGGCCCTCTTCCTGCAGGAGGAGGCTGGCGTGGCAAGAGAGGCGAGGGTCTGAAATAGCTGCAGCCCCTGCTCTCAGGGAGCAGAGCGTGGGCTCTTGCCACGGGGTACTAGGAGGAGGTGCAGTTTCCTCTCCACCTCACCGTTCCTCTATTTTTATCCACTTTCTTCTCCTCCTCCCTTGTTCCTTGTTTCCCTGATTGTGACCCATTGCATCTTCTTGAGGACTTGCTCCATCGATCATTCTTACTCTCTCACACCTTTAATTTACAACTCTTTGTTGAATTCTTGCCCTAGCCTTTAAAAAATCCTTCCTGCAACCATCTTTTCCTCTAAAGCTATCATGTCTTATCTTAACCAAGTCTTTATTGAATTTGTTATGATATCGCTTCTGTTTTAAGTTTTGGTTTTTTGGCCCAGAGTCTTGTGGGATCTTAGCTCCCCGACCAGGGATCCAACTGGCACCCACTGCATTGGAAGGTGGGTCCCAAGCACTGGACCCGCCAGGGACGTCCTGTGATTCATAGTGTTTCTGACAAATATTTCTCAATCTTGCCCGTCTCAACTTGCTGCTCTCATTTTTAAAGGCTGCATGATATTTCATTATGTATAGTTGAAATAACTTATTGAATTATATTTTGTGGACACAGTTTCCAGTTCTTACTGGTAGTCCAGAAGTCACTGCCTTACATGCTCTGGCCCCAAATTACGTGCATTTGCCTTTGCCCACATGGTTCCCTTTTCGCAGAATGCCCTTTCCTGCCCCAAGTAAACTCTCTTCTCTACCGCCACCACCCAGCTCCTCCTATCTGAAACATGTGTATCTTTCAAGGCTTAATCAAAATGTCACCTTCATCCTTATCTGAAAGTAATACGTATCTCCTCTATCTATGACTTTCTAAGGGTTCTTAGCACGTTCTTCCCTAAATTATAGCTTGTGGGTGATATCAGGCCACAGCACAGAGAGCACTCGACATGGAATCATAAGACTTAGGTTCCAGGACTTCCCTGGTGGTTCAGTGGTTGAGTCCACCTGCCAGTGCAGGGGACACGGGTGTGAGCCCTGGTCCGGGAAGATCCCACATGCCTTGGAGCTACTGGGCCTACGCACCACAACAACTGAGCCTGCGCTGTAGAGCCCGCACGCCGCAACTACTGAGTCTGCGTGCTACAACTACTGAAGTCCCTGTGCCACAACTGCTGAAGCCTGTGTGCCTAGAGCCCGTGCTCTGCAAAAGCCCGCGCACAGCAACGAAGACCCAACGCAGCCACACACACAAAAAAAAAGACTTAGTTTCCAGGCTCCTCCATGCTAGCTGCTATGAGAACTGAGTTCATTGTCACAGCATTTTAAGAAGAATTACAGGACTGTGCTTATATCAATGTCAAAATGTCAGTATTTTGTACATTATGTCTATAGTTCAAAGACTGTAACATTTGCCTGTGTAAATATAACTCCTTGGGACGAGTGAGTGAGAGGTAAGCTGTGAAACTGGACAGGGGTCTTCCCGTATTTCGGAAGCCCAAGCTTGCAACAGCAGCTAGAATACACGTTTAAGAAATCCTAGTGAGCACCCTGTGGTGAAAACTCGACAGTTCTGTAGCACAGCTGGAGGTCCTTATAGGACCGAGGTCAAATACGTTACGAGAAGAGAATTTTCAAGATTCCACAGCACAGCTACCCCACTGATGGGTTCCACTGCAGTTTGGACCAGCGGAATTGAACATCCCTAATCGAAGACCTTGGCGCTGGAAGAATAGTGTTTCGGGAAACTCCGTTTTCTCCCTCCTGCGTCCCTCCCTGGTCTCGCTCCCCGACCGCATTCACAACGCCTCTGACGCGGGTGCGCGCCGGGTTTTCCTCCGCAAGCGATTCTCTGCGACACCAGCTGGGGGTCCCACAATTTAACTCAATCCGGACACTACCTGAAGGTAGCATCAGATGCCACAAGACTGCTCCCGCCCACTTCAGATGCCAGTGGTACGTCCTGCTTGTCACCTGTGCCTCTGATAGATCAGCTGTAAATCAGAGGTTCCCATGACTCCTTCCTCCGAGTCCATTAATTTGCTAGAGCAGCTCACAGAGCTCAGGGAAACACAGACATCTAACAGTTTATTAAAGGATAGAGATGAACAGCCAGATAAAGAGAGACAGAAGGCGAGGTCTGGGAGGGTCCTGAGGACAGGATTTTCTGTCCCCCTGGAGTTGGGGTGTGTCCCCCTTCCAGTACTTGGATCTGTTTACCAACCTAGAAGCTCTGTGAATTCTGTACTTTGAGAATTTCTACGGAGGCTTCCTGACATCATCATGATTAAGCATTAACTTCATTTCCAGCCTCTCTACCCTCTCTGGAGAATGGAGAGTGGGGATGAAAATTCTAAGCCAGCAGTGAGGTGGAAGGAAAACCAGGAGAGTATGTTGTCCTCCAACCTCAAGAAACAGGTGATAAAAAAAAAGGGGGTGGAGGGACTGCCCTGGTGGTCCAGGGGATAAGACTCTGCGCTCCCAGTTCAGGGGGCCCAGGTTCGATCCCTGGTCGGGGAATTAGATCCCGCATGCATACCGCAACTAAGATGGATCCTGCACGCACATCGCATCTAAGATCCTGCATGCTGCAACTAAGACCCGATGCAGCCAAAATAAATACATAGTTTTTTTTTAAAAAAAAAACAAAAACTTTTAAAAGCGGGGAGGGAGGCTCAGATGAGGACTTTCGGATTCAGCAAGATGAGATATGTTAGTGCAGTGCTGAAAGTAACCGCCCGGTGGAATAAGCGGAGAAGAAAATGGAGAGGTGAGATAGGGAAGTTTTACTGTGTCTGAGGCAGAGAAGCGAGGCTGTTGCTGAGGGTACCAGCGGCCACGGGAGAATTTTTTTTTTTTTTTACTTTTTGGCTGCACCGCGAAGCATGTGGGATCTTAGTTCCCCAACCAGAAATTGAACCCACGCCCCCTGCAGTGGGAGCGCTGAGTCTTAACCGCTGGACCGCCAGGGAAGTCCCAGAAGTCTGTTTTTTAAGATAGGCAATGTTATAGTATATTTGTATGTGGACGGGAGCCATGAATTGGAGAAGCAGAAATTCATTATGAGGTAGAGGAGAGATGGCTATCTTCAAAATCACACAGTTTTGAGCAGAAGATGAGATGCAAACCACAAATGATGGCCGACCTTTGATAGGCCCATATAAGCTTTTCTTGGAACAGAAAGGAGGGCAGAGCATGAGTGTACAGTTGGAGGAAAGCGGTGAATGTGATTTTGTCTGTTCTTTTCCAGGAAATATGAGCTGAGCAAGGGTGGGCAGTGGAGTCTGTGAGCTGTGAAGGAAGAGGACCAGGTTGGGGACAGTCTCCCCTCCCACCCCCCCATAGTATTCCTTTTACATAAAGATCACAAAAGAATTTTTTTCTTTCAGAAGTAAAGTACAAAACCCATAACTCTTTTTTTTGTCCTTGCTAGGTGAAAGAACACAGAAGTCTTTGCTGGCATATAATAAACACAACTTGTTTTTTTGCTTGACAGTTTTTCATTTCTTATTAGGTCTACAAATGAAGTTAGATTGCAAATTTGTGGGGAAAGATGTCACTTATAATATAACAAATTCGACAGGTATTTTCTGAGTTACCACTGGTGTCAGGCGCTCTTCTGTAACATTGACTAAAGGCACAAAGATCCCTCAAGTGTGACGGACAGGAGATGTAATAAACTATATATTGTGTTAGAAGATAAAAAGTGCTATAAAAGAAGAGGATAGAAGAAATTGAGAGTACAAGGGAGGGGCTGGGGATTGTAATTTTAAACTGGGAGGAGGAGGGTGAGCCTCATTGAGGAGGTGACCGTTGAGCAAAGGTTTAAGGACATGAGGAAGTTTCTTAGCTACTGGGTTACCTGGGGGAACACCCAGAACAAAAACTGGGGCTTAACAGACATATTTGCTAATGATGCTGAGGGAAATCTTAAGAAATTAAAGGAAAAGAAAGCTCTGCTCTTACAAATTCCAAGGAAGTAAAATGAAAGAAGTGGAGAATCAAGTGTGGGTTTGCCTGAGCTGTAAGAATGAGACTAACCAGGATGTAGTATATTTCTGGAAAACACACATCTTCAAGGAGATAAGTGCAGAGGTGAGAGAGAAAAAACATGGAGAGGGGCACCCAGCAAGGGGGAGAGCTCTGGGTGGGCACCCAGGGAACGCTGCTCATTGCAGGGAGAATGGAGATCACAGTAGTGCAGCGTTTGTGGGCACCAAGATCAGGGCAAGGATTTTACTTCCCTGGGCTACTGCTTTTGATTTTTGTACCAATTGGACAGTCACGCAGGTCTCTCTCTGTTTTCCGTTTTTACGTTTTCATTCTCACATCCAGCCCCGTCCTGAGCAGGCACACTTTGTCCCTGTTGCCCCTTTAGTGGCGTCTGTCCGTCTAAAATTCAAGTCCCAGATAAAATCTATTAGTAATCATGTAATAATAAAAGTGGAGTGGAAGTCCCAGGTTAAGCCTAAACTGGACTATCCTCATACGCTCAGGCTCTATCTAAACATGTTCTGAGAACTGAGGAGAGACAGGCCTACTAGGAATCTCTTTAACATAAGGAATGAGAATCTTCTCTGCCAGAAACCAGCCCTCTGAAGGGAAAAGAGAGGGAGACAGCCCTGGTGCAGTGAAAAAGAGGTGATTCTGAGTATACAGCATGATTACATGTCTATATCTCCTACTGCAGTCCACAGCAGATTCTTCCCGGTGCTGGGAGACAGCAGCAAGTTAAATAGTAGGACGTGTTTTTTTAAAAAAAAAAACCTGCCAGGCATCAGGAGCTCAGAGCAGGTCTGATTTGAAACTCATAGAAAAGAAAGTGCCTCAAAGTTGGGGAGGGAGAGGCTTCCCACGCCTGTAGAGAGCTCAGCAAGGTTCAGCCACATCCAAGTGGTGTGCGCAGTCGTGATGTCTTTCGCACAGAGTGGCAGCTTTGGTAGCCTTGCGCAAGCGTGGAGGCGGCAGCTAAGTGGGAGGAGCCTTCTCAGGGAGCCCCTCCCCTTCTGCCAGACGCCTAGGAGCAGCAGTGGTGGCGGCACTGGTGGAGAGGAGCTGAGTTGGTTCAGCCCAGCACTGTCAGGTTTAGCAGACAGAATTAGATGGTGCCTGCAGCAGCCACAAGCTGCCTTTCCAGGGGCCCCAGGCCAAGGAGGCCTTGAGCAGAGCCAGTGCAGGAGTAGAGCAGCAGAGGTCCTAGGCCAGTGGAGCACACAGTCTGCAATCAGACTGCCAGGTTCAAATCTTGCATCTGTCATTGACTAGGTTTTAAGCCTTGGGGAAGTTACACAACTTTCTGTGTCTCAGTTTTCTTCCCAGTAAATAATACCCAGCTCATTAAGGATTTTCAGAGATTAAATGACAGGAATTGGCAATAGTAAGCACACCATGTGTTAGATTATTTGTTTCGTCATTCGTTTGACAGCTCACGCTGGTCTAGCGCAACAGTACCTGGAATTCACATTGTTTAATTGCATGACATACCAGATTACTGGCAGCAACCCGAAGTGCACACTAGATGAGAAGGAAAGTGTCCAGCCATTGCCGCCCCCATTATGTGTTTCCTAAATGCTTACTCTATTCCAGGCCCTGTTCTAGGTGACTTATAGCTCTGGAATGTCAGGTAAGAAGTTAAGAACTGTCACTGTTTAACTGTGGGTGAGTGTCTGCAGAGGGGGGACAAGAGTTTCCGCTGTATATTTTTTATGCTTTGGGGTTTGTTTTAACTGTTATATATATTCCAAAACATATGCTTGCTTTTCAGTGCCACACGCTGGCAGTTCATGCTCCTTATAAAACCACTATTTAAAATTACACAAAGACTTTGTTGAGCCGGTCACCCGGCGGATCGTCATTCAAATAAAGTAACCATTAACGACGCTAATTAATTGGAAGGGAGGGATGGAGGGCGGGGCGAGCGGCAAACCGCAGGTCTCCAGCCCGCGACTGTAACGGGAGGCAGACTCTCGCGGGAATCTCAGAGGCCCTAGCAACCGGCCACGTGACTCCCGGGGCCGCCCCCGCTTCCCCAGGCTCCGAGTCCAGCAGCCACGTTGGCGGCGTTTCTCGGCCAGGGGAGGGGGCGTGGCGAAGGCCGTGCGTGGTACGTGCCCCACCCCTGCCCGCCCGGAGCCCGGATGAAGAGTAACGCCATTACAGCCGGAGCCGTCGAGAGCCCTTGCGGACGGGAACCGGACAGCGGAGCGGCCGCGCTATGAAGTCCCTCCCCCGCCTGCTGCTGCTTTTCCTGCTGGTGTTACCCGCCACTCTCTTGCTCCGAGGCCGCCCTGGAGGTGAGGCGAGGGAAGTGGGTGGCGGGGCTCGGGCGGGAGGGTGGGAGACGCTGCGACCGCAGGTTTGAAGCTGGAGGCGGCGGCGGCTCCCGGGTCCGGCGTCCCCCTCGCCGGCCTCTCTCTCCGCGGCCCCCGACCCCCGGCTCGCAGGGCGGCCCCCCGCGCGCCAGAGCCTGCCTGGCCCCCGCCGCCTGCACATGAGCGCTGGGCGCTGCCGGCGAGCTTGCTTGGGGGCGGCGGGCGGCTCGGGCTCGCGCCTGCAGCCTCAGCCGGAGCGAGGGACGAGGGGGTGGCGGGCAGGCTGTGTCCGAGCCCGCGGCGGCCCCTGGCGCTCCAGCGGCCGCAGCTCCACCCCGTCCCCGCCCCTCGGCGCTGGGCTGACGTGTCTTTATCGTCCACGCCAGGAGTCCTCCATTCATTTGCTGAAAGCCTTGTTTTCTGCTAGCCTGAACTCTGAGCCGTGCTGCTGGTCCTCCCCCCGATTATCAGCGCATCCCTCTGTGCTCTCAGGTGTCTTGATTTCCCCAGAACTCCCCATCCTCACCCACCTGTCCAGCCTTGCTCCCAGGCGGCCTGAAGGATCCCTGGGCATGTCCGGTACTTGAGCCCTCCATTTTTTGTAATTATTTTTCCCTTTTTGTTTTGTGGAAGCATCGCATTGTCCTGAAAAAAATGTAGTATCCTTCGAGCTGTACGTGTTTTATCTAGGTTTATTCCAACAGTTAACCCGGTGTGAGAATAGGTAGCAGGACGTCAGAAATGTGGAAACTTGGCTTCTTACCCTGGTTCTATTGTGAACTTCCATTTTCTCCTCTGTGGAATTCAGTCTGACTAAATGATTGCTAGAGTTCCTTTTATTCTGTAACTTTAAGCAAGCTGTGTGGCAAAATGAACGATAGTGACAGGTATCCACGAGTTCTTTTGCAAAGAAAAGTGAACTGACTGACTTCTATTTAACGGATAGAAAACTAAGTGGGAGAATTAACCAAAACCGTTAATTCATTTGCAGGTTTAAATAGGAATGCTCTTCCTTTAGGAGTTGCTTACTGGTCGATGTTTTCATTTTCTTTAAGAAAATTTGGTAATCGTACTTGTCTAGAATCTAAAGTATATTTTTTTCAGGCTTTCTTGAGAAACATCAGTATCTAACTGGGTATCTTTGTTTTTTGCAGAATGGCCTGTCTTTCAAGAGATGTTTTCTCTTAATTTTTCCAATGTAAAAGTGTTAGATTTTTTTAGGCACAAAATTGTTACTGGTTAGCATTAAAACATTGTTTTATAAGTGTAGGGTGAAAGCCATTGTATATATTGAGAAGTCTTGAAATGTAACTGAGTACAACGTTATTATGTCAGGTGTAGGTATTCTTACCGGTTTTACAAAATGACTTGTAAATTATGAATACACTGTTTAGTCTGTTCAGCAAGGAGTAGAAGCTGATTTTCAGTCATAAAGTGTGATTCGTTGTTCTTTAATATTTGCCATAAGTCTTAACGGGCAGTAAGAACTCAAGGAAGTGGGAAAGACTTAAAATGCAGTCCCCTTAGTATATACTGTTTCTCCTGGGTATTACAGCATGTGCACGTGCTTCCTTTCCCATATTTTTTTCCCTCTACTTAATTGCCACATCATCATTCTTTCTGAGAAATGTTGGAAGAGTCACTAGAACTTTGAAATTTCTTTTGAGGGTCTTGCCTGAAATAGATTTAATATGACATGTACTTTTGCCTATAAAAGTATGATGTATAGTTTCTTGGCGTTATAGTTATGCTTACTTTCACTATGATGTTAAGTGTAGGGGAAATAAAAAGTATCTTAAAACATGTTTGAAGTCGTATGCAAAAATAAATGCATGCTTTCTCAGCTCTCAAACTTGAAATTACCAATATAGTTTTTACTAAACCAAATGTGTTTCATGAGAGTTCATTTTTACTATGGATGTCATACAGATATTTGTTCCTTGGAATTAACATGCTATCGAGTACTAAGAGTTTTGAGCTGTAGTCAACTCTAATAACAGGATTTTCTTGCCTAGATATTTAGATTGCTGCTTTCCTTTAGACCTGGATTTTTTTGGTTTATGTGGTTAATGATAGATTAAATTCTGGAGTTTCTTACTTTTAAAACAAACTTACTTTCTTTAATATGCTTAACAGAGTTGCTTGAATTTCTTTATTTGGGCTTTAAAGCGTCTTTAGTTTTAGCAGTTCATTTTTCCAGCTGCTTTTAAAAATTAAACAGCATTTCACACTAAAATTAATGTGCAGTTGGTAAGACTAGCAGTAAGATAAAATCATATGAATATTCTTAGATACGCTGTAATTTGGTATCACTCGAGTGAGCTGGGAGATTGAGTTATTCCAAGGGAAAATTTTCGTTGCCTATATACCTGAGATTTAGAAACATTGGTATTCCAGGGTAAAGGTTAACTGCTTGTTCTTTATTTTATTGTTAGGCTCATTGGCAGTGGCTCAAGATCTTACGGAAGATGAAGAAACGGTGGAGGATTCTGTAATTGAAGATGAAGATGATGAAGCAGAAGTGGAAGAAGATGAACCCACAGATTTGGTTAGCGCTGTGTTTGACTTAACACACACATATATATAGTGTATCTAGCGCTATATGTATTTAGCCCTTATATAGACAAATTTGGTATTAAAATTCTTGCTTTTAGAGGTTTGTTACTGGGATCAAAGTGGATTGAACTTGGGAGAATGGGGCCAGTCATTGAGGATGATCTGTAAGTATTTTCGGGCACAAGGAGGGAGACATGAAACAAAGAACAGTTCAAGGTGATATGAACATGAGTCTATGAGGGTAACATTATTTGTTGTTGGGTTTGGGATACACACTACTTAGCTTTCTGGTCTTGGGCAACTTATCTTTCTGGGTCAGTTTCCTCTTTCTTCTTTCTTTCCTTCACTTGATAAGCAAGTATTTATTGAGTTCCTGCTATGTGCCAGGCACTGTTTTGGATCCCCCTGGTGAACAAACCAGAGATTCTCTGCTCTCATGGAGTGTATGTTCTTGGGACAGTGTGTATGCATTTTGGTGGCAGGGGTTGAGGATCAGACAATAAACAGTATATAAAATACGTTCTGTGAAGATTCCGCTTAGAAGGAGGGCTTAGAGAAGCTCTCTTAGAAGCTGTCTAATGCTGAAACTTTGACTATAAAATTATAGTATAACAGTAAGAATATTGGGCTGTAATCAAGACCATTGTGGCTTTTGCTTCCAGCTAGTTTTATTTTCTCTCTTAGACTGCTGTAATTTATCCTACACAGAATTGGTTTTTCACCGCTCTTAAACTCCAAAATCACTCCTCTGTGAAATCTTAGCAACAATATTGTCTTTGGTGTCAGAAGGTGAAGGTCATCAAGTGTGGACTCTGTCAAATTTTCTACATTCTACTTCTGAATATATTATTCACTCATCTTTTCTACATCTCTCCTTTAACCGTGAGTTGTCTTTACTGTCTTCTAAGGCCCTGCCACCTTCTCCCCATCTGGTCTTGTGAGGTCTTGTTTATTATCCTCTTTCTTTCTGCAACTTGAAGCACTGATCCTTCTCGGTGACTTAGTTCTGTTAAAGCTGCAGGTGTGCTCACATCCTCCACTTTGTGTCCCTCCACCTGAAGTTGCTATACGTTTTCTTTTCCCTTTACCAGCACAGTTCTTGAGAGAGGAAATTGTACCACTCTCTTCTGCTCATTTCACATTTGTTCTCTAACAGTGGTTGGTCTGGTCCCATGTATCTGGTAGAGCTGTTCTTGCTACGTCACCAGTGACCTAACTGCCAAATTCCTGGCCTGTTGTCCATTCCTCCCGTTTGGCCTCTTTAGCGTTGCCTGAGTGCCCCTTCCTGGAGTCCGCTCGTTGACCTCTGTGCTTGACCTCTGTGGCGCCTGCGTCGGTTTTCTCTGTCCAGCGGCTGCTGCCTGGTCTCCACACCTTCTCTCCCCCTGCTCACTCCCGTAATGCTGAGGACACCTGTGTTTTTCACAACCACCGCCTTACATTGATCTCCCAGCTCCGTTCCTCTGTTTCCAGCTCTTTGTGGGATAGCACATCTGGATGTTCCCTAAGCACCTCAAATTTTATGTCCAAAATGGAATTCAGCATTTACCATCCTTCTTACTTGCATAAATTAATTCTGTTTTGATAAGGCTCCAGTGCTTCAAGCTTTTACCTTGTTGCTTTCATTTCTTTTTATTACACAACCTGTTAATCAAATCTTAGGGATGATTTCTCTTGGTTTTCAAGTATATCCTTTTCTCCTTATTTGACAGCTTATGGTTCCTACCTTTCTGTTTCTGGTCTCTTTTCCTACTTGTGGGTCTCTGTTTCCAAAAGTAGAAATTCACTAAGTCTTAGTAAATGAAGGTATCATTAAAGATACTTAAAATATAACATAATACAATTGAACGAATGGTACAGCAGTCACTGAGGAAATGTTTTGAGTGCCTTAAGCATATGAGGTGGGTGTGGAGAATTTTTAAAATTAAGACAGGCTTTGCTCTTGGGAGGTCTGTATTGGGAGAGAGAGTATTTACATAAATGAAAAGTTAAATGCCAGTAAACAGTGGTGCCCTTAAGCATCTTGATTTATTAAGGGCCTGGACACTTCAAATATATGAGTATCTGTAATTCTCATTGATGCCTGGAGAATTGCCGCACTGGGGTTTAAAATTTTTAGTTAAAATTTGTTGACATTTTAAAACAATTTTATTGAAATATGATGTACATATCATGATACTTGCTCATTTAAAGCATACAGTTCAATGATTAATAGTAAATGTACCAAGTCGTGCAAGTTTGAGTTTCAGGACACCTCCACCCCAGTATGTCCCTTGTCAGGTTTTTTAAAAAAAAACATTTCTTCCCAGTTTTGTGATGACTTCTTACAGGGCGGTTCTTAGTTGGGATGGAAAGACCAATAACCGGCCCTAGCGTGGCTCTGCAGAATGCGGATGGGGGACAGCCAGCTCTGCCCCGGCCCGCGTTGTCCCTGGCCGCTCTTGTGCTGCCCCCGCAGCTGCAGCAGGGACCTTGTGGTCCCCAAAGTGGGGGCCACCTGCTACCTGCGTCCTCAGGCCAGCGCCTCCTTTGGAGCCTCCTTCCCTTCGCCCTTGTGGGGGAGGGGTGGCATGAAGAATGGGTCTGAGACTTCTTCTTTTCCTGGAAGGTAGTATTCCTGGCCTTTAAACAAAGGGGAAAAGTAAGTACTACCCATTTTAACTAGAAACTAAATGTCCCTTTGAAAAATACTGTTTGTAAACTTCTCTCAAACTTTACAGAAAATTTACCAACCCACACTCTAGAATGTTGCAGTTCAAAGTGTGATCTGAGTACCAGCTTCATGGGCATTTCCTGGCATGGGCGTTTCAGATACATACAGAATCTCAGGCTTCACCCGGTACCGGAGCCATCGCTGCAGAATCCCCGGGGGATCCGCATGCACATCACTCTGGGAGGTGCACCGCTCTTGACGTTTTATTTTCACTGATGAGTTACAGTGAAGTTCATTCCACTACCAATCCCAACACAGCCTTGGAGAAGCAATGTATATATTGTCCCAAATCTAGTGGAGTCATTCTTTTTTTTTTTTTTTTTTTTCTTGCGGTACGCGGGCCTCTCACTGCTGTGGCCTCTGCCGTCGCGGAGCACAGGCTCTGGACGCACAGGCTCAGCAGCCACGGCTCACGGGCCCAGCCGCTCCGCGGCACGTGGGATCCTCCCGGACCGGGGCACGAACCCGCGTCCCCTGCATCGGCAGGCGGACTTTCAACCACTGCACCACCAGGGAAGCCCAAGTCATTATTCTTAAATGATGTTGTTTTTCCCCCATAGTAATCTGCTTTTAACATTTTTCTTAGGCTGAAGATAAAGAGGAAGAAGACGTATCTGGTGAACCTGAAGCTTCACCAAGTGCAGATACAACCATCCTGTTTGTGAAAGGAGAAGGTGAGAGGGGAATGTTGGTTGTAATTCAAATACAGGAATTTTTTAAATGGATGGCTCACTTTTTGGGGAAGCATTAATAATGATTAAGGTCTTTATTTTACAAGTATAGTGTAGACAGATTTTGGGGAAAAACCCACTTACATGTATGAATACCCATATCTGTAAGGTGGCATTTCAACTATGGGGAAAAAATAAATACTATCCATTTGAACTAGAAATCAAATGTCCCTTTGAAAGATATTGTTTTTAAACTTTTTTCAAACTGCCACAGTAAAATAACATTCATATTTTGAGTGTAAACATTAGTGAAATATTAAATCTTTATAGTTAGGCCTTGATTAGAGCCTGTGTTGCATTAGAAGAATATTAACTAATGGCTTATATTTACTCCGAGCTCAGGCGCTGTCGTCAGTATTTTGCGTGTATTATTCAGTCCGAATGGGAGCCCTAAGAGGAGAGTTATTTTTGTTGAACTGAGGTTTAGAGAGGTTACGACTTGAACAGGGTTACTCAGTTAGTAAACAGATTCTGAAGACAGGATTCACACCCAGATCTGTCCGACCCCAGAACCTGTGCTTACTGGATGAAGCAGCTCTGTAGACCACAGGATAATTATTGAAGACTTATTATTTGAGGTTATTCATTTTCTTGGTCTTCTCAAGCTTTCTGTTTTATTCCCACGTACATTCTGGCTCTTTGCCTACAGAAAGTATAATTTGAGAGGTGGTTGTTGTTGGTGGTGGTTTTTCCCATTTATGTTTGTAGCTGCCTCCTTGGGTCACATTTGTTTGCATTTTGACTAGCTGCAAATAAGGATTTCCTGATTGATTTTTTTTTTTTATGTTTTAATAGATAGTACAGTTTTCAGGTGAACCTCTTAGATTTTACCTTTCTGTCATTTTTCTCTCCATTATCTGCACAGATTGCAGATACTGAGTTGGAGGTGAAGGTGACTTCACCAAGACATGTAACCGCACTATAAGATAATCTTACTCCTGAAAGTATACAATTCCTTCTCAGACATATAACTTGGAAGTGATCTGGTCTGAAATTGAGGTGCTCCATTCAACTCTTAAGTTGGAATGCTGCCATGGGAACAAGGGTTTCAGCTTACACACGAACTCCAAGTTGCTAGTTAGTGGATGGCTGGAGTGCTCTACTGAAAAGGGTTCTGAAACCAAATCCATACATAGCAGGAACGGGTGCCAGAATCCATTTGTAATGTCTACTTATTTTGTACCCTTTGAATGTTTTCTAACCTTCCCGTCTCTCTTTGTTTCTTAGATTTTCCAGCAAATAACATTGTGAAGTTCCTGGTAGGCTTTACAAACAAGGGTACAGAAGATTTTGTCGTTGAATCTCTAGATGCCTCATTCCGTTACCCTCAGGACTACCAGTTTTATATCCAGAATTTCACGGCTCTTCCTCTGAACACTGTAGTGCCGCCGCAGAGACAGGCAACTTTTGAGTCCTCCTTCGTCCCCGCGGAGCCCATGGGCGGGCGGCCCTTTGGTCTGGTCATCAATCTGAACTACAAAGATTTGAATGTAAGGCCCTCTCAACCACCTTCTTCTTTTTTTTAAGTTAAGAATGGATGAGGACAGTTGACATTGTTTAATGAATATTCTTATATTTATTCATTCAGGTGCCTATTTTGTGGTTGAAACTGATAGGCAGCAGGGAGGCAAAGATAAGTTGTACATCTCTGTCTTCAAGGCTATAATCCAACGGGGCAGATGGTTGTAGACAGACAACATCACAGCATGATAAGTGATACATACTAGAGACAAGTGTAGGGGTAGGAAAGTGAAAGTGACTCCAGCTGGATCTTAAAAGGAAAAGGAACAGTAAGCCGCACAGTGGGATCTGTGACTTCTGCAGATGTTAATATATATTAAGTAAGTTTTGTACCTCCTTTTGTTGCTTGCATTCTGCTCATTTTACTGCTGCTGTTGGTAAGTTTTAAGGACTATTTTTCTCTCATTTTATATACTCATAGAGAAAATGTAACCAAATTATTTTTAGGATATTAGTAAGGCTTATGATTCCTGAGAACTAAATAGCCTAATATAAGCTCTGCTGTCTTTCTTAGGATATTTTACTATCTTTCTATAGTATACATAATATATCCAGTGAATGAATGAGAAAAGCCCACTAGAATTTTACTGCTGGGAGTTGACCTCTAGATGCCAACTGTCACGTCCTCCTTCAGATAGAAAGCACATCTAAAGCATTCCCTTTTGAAAAAGTTTTCTGAGAAGGAAATTTCATCCTCTCTTGGAAGCTTAATCAAACTTTTCATCACCCCAGTATCAACATACTTACATCTGAGTTAAATTTCTCATGCTACAGTTAAGTTTTCCTTTTGTGTCTTTTTAAAAAACTACTTACTGGAAAGTGGGAAAGAGTTGTCATCTTTTTTCTTTTCTTTTTTTTTCGGGGGTGGGGGTGCATTCTGCACTGCTTGCGGGATCTTAGTTCCCTGACCAGGGGTTGAACCCAGGCCCCTGCAGTGAGAGTGCCGAGTCCTAACCACTGGACCACCAGGGAATTCCCTATCCTTATTTTCAAAACAGTGTATTAAGCCTCCTCAACTTTATAGTTTAGTAGCTTGAAGGATTGTGTATTTCATCAAGTTTTCAAGCAGAATTAAACTTAATCCAACAAGCATATTTGTAGCTTCAGTTCCATTTTGAATGTTTATTTCATCTTGGAATTGTCACTAGAGGAATGCTAATTGAAAGATCTTGGAATAAGACTTAAATCATCACAGTTCAGCAATAAGCAGTGACAGTTTTGAAAAAGTACTACCTCGATGCTTCACACAAAACACTGAACACAGCTGTGTGTTGTCCCAGTGATTCTCATGTTTTGAAAACTGAAATTGTGTTGAGCTGACAGAATTATTTGGAGACCACCACAGAAAAAGATTTTGATACTGAAAGTCATTAACCCATTTAATATAAACTAATTTCCAGTCCATTGTCAATTTAGAACATGAATTTGACTTTTGTTCAAGGCTAGTTCTTGAAATGATGTTCTTCTGGAGCTCCTGCTGTACACGTTCACGCTCGCTCTTTCTCGTTTGGAGGATTACCTACAACGGAAGCCAGGGCTTCTGGCGGAAGAGTGTTCTGTGGGCTCCGTCTCTTTCTGCAAGTTTTCCTGTTTGGTTTCTCACACCTCCCATCCCCGTCAAAGAAAGTGGGGACAAATTTAGCAAAGTTGGAGGCCTTTTTTACTTTTGAGGAGAAAGTGACATCATAATGTTGAGTCCCTGACATTGAATTGGTGCACTTCAGTGCGGCTCTGTTGAGTCTTGCTGACCTTCTGAGCGATGAGAAAGCGGTATATGGTAGCGGTAGCGTATCTCTAGGGTAACAGTTTTAAGAAATCTTGTAAGCTTTCATTCTTTCAGCACATTTCAGATTTTTGTGATTTATTTTTTTAACAGGGCAATGTTTTCCAAGATGCTGTCTTCAATCAAACAGTTACAGTTATTGAGAGAGAAGATGGACTAGATGGAGAAACGTAAGTGAAAGTCGCAGTGTGTAGGTCTTGGTCTCAGAAGGTAGGACTTGGGAGGCTTGCTTCCGTCACTGTAGTCTTTACTGGTGAAAGATTAGGTGTCAGTTGGGTGAAACCCTGACTACTTAAATTCGTACTTTAGATGATTCTTACAACTATTTATACCAAGTTAGGGAAGATAGTTAACACTAACAAAAAATTGTTTTAGGAAGATAGTTGGCGTTTTGTTCCTCCTGTGTCTTTAAATGGTTTTCCACCCCGTCCTCGTAAGTTGGTCATCAGCCTCTCATCTAAGTTTCATGCCTCCAAAATTACTATTGAAAACATAAACCAGAAGATTTTATCTTGAAAAATGTGTCCTTTGCGAATGATGAATCGTTTTTCACTGTATACTTACATAATTCACTAAAAGTAACTTTTAAATAAAATTGTGCAAAGTCTAATATTTGAGGAAGACAGCACCTGATGCAGCTGTTTTAACTGAGCTTTGACTACAACAAATTATGAAGTAATTCATTGTAGATCATATGCCTTTTTGGGGGGTGGGGACTGACTGTTAAAGGTAAATTTATAAAACTGTTATCTGGATCTACGTTGAATTTAAAATATTTTGTTCCTTTTCCCCACAAATTATTTGGAAAAATTATATTTTGTTCGAATTATTGTTGTAATTTAACTCATACCTCTTAGGAGTTAAAGCACAATTATAGTTTTAATTAGCTGTGGTATTTCTTATGAACTAAAGCCAGTTTATATTTTCTCCTTTTATATCAGAATCTTTATGTATATGTTCCTTGCTGGTCTTGGGCTTTTGGTGGTGGTTGGCCTTCATCAACTCCTAGAATCTAGAAAGGTAAATATAGATAAACAGCTCTTATAGCCATACTTCAAAAGTGGTTACAGTACTGAGTACAGTCTAGTTGTTTGTGGCTTCTTGCTCTCACTGTGTGGGTTTGTAGATTACAGGTTTGTTGTACTTTTTAAAAATAAAGCCTGAACGAAGTGAGAGTATCACGGACATATATACACTACCGAGCGCAGGGTGGTTGGCTGGTGGGGGGGCGTCAGCATAGCCCAGGGAGATGGGCTCTGTGCTTTGCGGTGACCTGGAGGGTGGGGGGCCCGGGGGGTCGGGGCTGTGTATGCATGTAGCTGATTCGCTTTGTTGTGCAGCAGAAACTAGCACGCTATTGTGAAGTGGTTGCACTCCAATGAAGACCTATTTTTTAAAAATAATAATAAAAATAAATAACGTAAAGCCTGAAGAGGAGACCTTGGGTGCATGATTTGGATTTGTTTAGACTCTACTGCCACGTGCAGTTGGTGTCCTTTGTCTGCATTCTCCAGGATGATATTTACCTTCTCACTGTTACATAACTCTATATTCTAGAATTTTTATTCCTAAAACTCAGACATTAAATTTCTTTCTTCTGTTTATCATACTCTTTCATGTATATGTACTTTATCTATAAGTAATGCAGCTTTTATATATTTGCTTTAATACTCTTGACTATAGGGCTGACTTCTGATTAGCAATTAAATGAGTCTTCCTTTGAAAAAGAATGAATGAATTTGGCTGTATTTAAGTCAGAATTCTGGTAGAGTAGTAGAGTGGCAACATTGAAGCACCTGGTGTAATCATGGTTTCCCGTCTCTGAACATGGTATAGCTAATCCTGCCGCTGTATCCTCATGTCCCTCTTCTCCCCTACCCTGCCAAAACAACCCAACCCCAAACCAAAAGAACCCATACTGTTCCTCTCAGTATATAACATGATTTGTGGCAAATACACTGATACGAACTAGACCCTAAACAATTGCTAGACTTTTTTTTTTTTAAACATCTTTATTGGAGTATAATTGTTTTACAATAGTGTGTTAGTTTTTCCTTTACAACAAACTGAATCAGTTATACATATACATATGTTCCCATATCTCTTCCCTCTTGCATCACCCTCTCTCCCACCCTCCCTATCCCACCCCTCTAGGTGGTCACAAAGCACAGAGGTGATCTCCCTGTGCTATGCGGCAGCTTCCCACTAGCTATCTGTAGACATTTTGGTTAATCTTTATTTATTAAGCAGTAAGTCAGGCATTCAAATCTATGTAAAATTAGCGGTAAATGTTATTAATAAATCCTTATTTTTTAAAAGAAAAATATTTAGTGCTTGAATGTTAATGTTCATAACTTTCTTTACCTTGTTTTCATAATAGCATTTTTGCTGTAAGTTTATGTATTAGGTATAAGCCAGTTTTTCAGTTATCTCTGTATTCAAAGTCCAATTTTTGGACTGTAAAATTAATATTCTGTTTCTTATGTAAATAATTAGGTGGGTGTTTTTGTTTTGTTCTGTTTTGTTTTTTTTTAACTTTTTAAAATTTTTTTGCGGTACGTGGGCCTCTCACTGCTGTGGCCTCTTCCATTGCGGAGCACAGGCTCCGGATGCGCAGGCCCAGCGGCCATGGCTCACGGGCCCAGCCGCTCCGCGGCATGTGGGATCCTCCCGGACCGGGGCACGCACCTGCCTCCCCTGCATCGGCAGGCGGACCCTCAACCACCGCGCCACCAGGGAAGCCCAGTTTTGTTTTTTTAAAGAATAGGACCAAAGAGTGGAATTGAATCACTTTCTTACTTTCTGGCAGTTTTGCTGCAAATACTCAAGGAACAAAGTTTGAGGTTGTTAGCTTAAATAGGATTATGTGTTTTTGTTTTGTTTTATTTATGCCAGCTCTTTAAGTGTATTTAGCTAATAATGCAGTGATCTGCCTGCATGCAACATTTCAGTTATTATCCCAACTTTTGTTTAATGTGGAAATAAGTTTATTCTTTAAAACTTGATTCCCAAGATGAAAGAAAATCATTGTAAAAGTAGAAGTTCTTACTTGGTCTACCATTTGTATAATAACATACGAAGCTTTATAGCAGAGGAAAAGGTCGTTAAAGACTGAAAATAAGTAATTGTGCAGATTTATTCCTTATTCTTTATAATTGGTGTAGACATGATTTTCCTGTCTCGTTAAAAAAATATTGAGGAATATGGTTTAGGACTAGAAGAGAACATGTTTATCTATTAATATATTCAAGTGGGTAGCTTGTTAAAATTATAGTAAATAATATAATGGAACTCCTTTACAGTAATGTTTTTATGTTCTCTTAGCGCAAGAGACCCATACAGAAGGTAGAGACGGGTACCTCGAGTCAGAGTGATGTTGACATGAGCTGGATTCCTCAGGAAACTTTGAATCAGATCAGTAAGTACGCTTACAAACCCGCCTGGGAAACTTTTTTCTTAAATGGAAATTAAGTATCTTAGATTTGGCAAAAAATGCTTGGTCAATACTCATCTTTTCATGGCTTGTACGAATCTAATATGATGAGCAATGAATGCATCACATTTTTATTCTGTGCACTATATTCATGCTTTAATTTAGAAATGCTACCGCATCTGCTGTTTGTATACAAATGTGTGAATTCTCTGTATTCCTAACCTTTTTCCTGTCGCTCTTCTTTCCTGTTGCTTCAGTGCAGAGTAGGAGAGGTGAGGCAATTCATCTTTTTAATGGTGTTTGATGTGGTGTTGGGAGCTGTTGTATAGTTTGTGAATACTTTACAGTAAATTTACTGAATAAGGGAACAGTTTTCTATCACCATATTTATTAGAAAAACTGCCAACTACTCACTATTTTTGAAAGAATAACCTACAATACTGCCTGACAGTTTACCTAACGTATATTTCAGTTTTTATTATATGTGCAGTTGGTTAAATATTAATCTTTATAGAAGAATATAGATTTTTTTTTTCCTCCAGTTGTATTTGAACTTTTAAAAAACATTTACCATAAAAGCAGTATGGCTTCATTGCTTTTTTTAAAACAACTTTAAAAAATTTATTTATTTATTTTTGGCTGTGTTGGGTCTTCGTTGCTGCACGTGGGCTTTCTCTCTGGTTGCGGCGAGCGGGGACTGCTCTTCGTTGCGGTGCTTGGGCTTCTCATTGCGGTGGCTTCTCCTGTTGTGGAGCGCGGGCTCCAGGCGCGCGGGATTCAGTTGTTGTGCCCCAGGGGCTTAGTTGCTCCGCGGCACGTGGGATCTTCCCGGACCAGGGCTTGAACCCGTGTCCCCTGCATTGGCAGGTGCATTCTTAACCACTGCGCCAACAGGAGGTCCTGCCCTTTTTTTGGTTGGGGGTGGGGGGGGGAGAAAAAAAAAGTTCAGAGATAACCTCCTGGCTCCACTAGTCCCATTTTCCATAAATAATTGGTACTTACGTGTTACTCTAAGTGTTTTCTATTCGAGTACCAGCTCATATGTCTATTGTGTCTGTGTGGATGTTTACACAGATGGCATCATGTGGCACACAGTTCTACAACCTGAGTTCTTGTGCCTTGGATGTCTTTTTTTGATAATTACTTGTATATTTACCTTATTCTTTTTAATAACTACATAATATTCTTTTATAATTCTTTTATATAAATGTGTCAGGATTAAGCCTGTTTTATAGTGAAGGATGTTTGTTATTTCCAGTTTTTTGCTCTTAAAATTAATACTCTAATGAATAGTCTTAATATATAAAATTACAGGCTAATTTAAAAAATTAAGATGTAATTGACATAAGTTTTGCATGTACAACATGATTTGATATTTGTATAAAATGTGAAATGATCGCCACATCGTTTAGTCAACACCATCCCACACAGTTACAAAGTTTGTTTTTCTTGCGATGAGAACCCTTAAGATCTATTCTCTTAGCAACTTTCAGATACACAATACAGTGTCGTTAACTATAGTCACCATGTTGTATATTAAATGTTTGTGACTTATAACTAGAAGTTTGTACCTTTTGACCCCCTACTATTTTGCCCACTCTCCTACCCGGGATACTTTTTTTTTTTTTTTTTTTTGCGGTACGCGGGCCTCTCACTGTTGTGGCCTCTCCCATTGCGGAGCACAGGCTCTGGACGCGCAGGCTCAGCGGCCACGGCTCACGGGCCCAGCTGCTCCGCGGCACGTGGGATCCTCCCGGACCGGGGCACGAACCCGCGTCCCCTGCATCGGCAGGTGGACTCTCAACCACTGTGACACCAGGGAAGCCCACTTTTTAAAAAATTAATTAATTTATTTGTGGCTGCGTTGGGTCTTCGTTGCTGTGCATGGGGTTTCTCTAGTTGTGGCTAGTTGTGGTGAGCAGGGGTTACTCTTCATTGCAGTGTGCGGGCTTCTCATTGCGGTGGCTTCTCTTGTTGCGGGGCACGGGCTCCAGGCGCATGGGCTTCAGTAGTTGTGGCTCGCGGGCTCTAGAGCGCAGGCTCAGTAGTTATGGCCCACGGGCTTAGTTGCTCCATGGCATGTGGGATCTTCCTGGACCAGGGCTCGAACCCATCTCCCCTGTACTGGCAGGCGGATTCTTAACCACTGTGCCACCAGGGAAGTCCCCAGAATAATTTCTTAAAAGTAGAATAGCTAGGGGCTTCCCTGGTGGCGCAGTGGTTGAGAGTCCGCCTGCCGATGCAGGGGAAGCGGGTTCGTGCCCCGGTCCAGGAGGATCCCACGTGCCGCAGAGTGGCTGGGCCCGTGAGCCATGGCCGCCGAGCCTGCGCATCCGGAGCCTGTGCTCCGCAACGGGAGAGGCCACAACAGTGAGAGGCCCGCGTACCGCAAAAACAAAAAAACCAAACCAAAAAACAAAACAAAACAAACAGAACAACAGAAAAAACAAGGGCTTCCCTGGTGGCACAGTGGTTGAGAGTCCGCCTGCCGATGCAGGGGACACGGGTTCGAGCCCCGGTCCGGGAGGATCCCACGTGCCGCGGAGCGGCTGGGCCCGTGAGCCGTGGCCGCTGAGCCTGCGTGTCCGGAGTCTGTGCTCCGCAAGGGGAGGGGCCACAGCAGTGAGAGGCCCGCGTACTGCAAAAAAAAAAAAAAAAAGGAGCATAGGAGGGGCCTCTTTTCCAGGCAGGAGAGTAGGGACATCATTCACAGAAGGGGTTGGCATTGGCCGATTCTTGAGTTCTGTGAGCGGGAGTCTTTTTTAATGTGCTCTGCTACGGCCTTCTGACTTTCCTTCTAGCCAAGTGGCAGCTATCAGATACTTTAAAGTGAGAAATAACAAATTCATGTTTTTTAAAAAGAATTATGTGATAGTTTGATGGAGGCTGGCTAACAAGTGGGAGCTAATGGACCCAGGGATACCAGTTAGGTGATTTCAGCCATACGTATGAGGAACCGTTAGGGCCTAAGCTAAGGCAGTAGTGAATGGGAATAAAAGGGCAGAGAAAGATATTTCGGAAGTGGAGCTGGTTGGGCTTTGCATTGATTGACGTTTGGTAGCTGCAGGAAGGGAGGAGTCAGGGTGCTCTGCGTTTGGGCAGCTGGATGAAAGATGGTCCCATTAACAGCAGGGACTCTAGGAAGAGGAGTGTCTGTGCACAAGGAGAGATGGGTGTGCGCTGGATGTGTTGGGTGCGAGGAGCCCATGCAACCCCAGTGAGCGCATGGGAGCATGTTCAGAGCACCGGCGGGCCAGGATATGGAGACACTGGCGCACAGAGCCTAGGTAACAGCTGAGGGTCTCTGTAAGGACAGACTTCCCACATCATCCAGCATTCCATGTGGCAGGAGATGGAATTGGGCGGAAGTGTAGACCATGGCCTCGACAGTGCAGCAGGATTGCTTATGTAGACTGGGAGATTGCTTTCATAGTATCTTTCTCTCTGACTTGTTATTCATGAACTGAAAAGCTGAGAATTATTACACTTACAGAGCAAAATTCCAATCATGTATAACTGTCTTCTCATTCAGTAAGTATTACCTATGGTGTCATAACACTATGCTAGGTTCTGAGTGGTATGTTAAAAAGAAGCGAAGAATATGTGTATGACTGTTTTTCAGAGTTTACATTTCTGCTTGAGGAAAATAAAGCACGTATGTGAAATAGTGTGTGATTCCGTGCTAGAATGAACAATGTGGACAACTTAAAAGTTAGGAGAGGGGGATCATATTGAGAGTCAAAGGAAGTCTTGTCGAAGGAGAGAATATCACGTGTCTCAGGTGATGAGTCTCGTTCAGGGTGCAAAGGAAGAAGGGTGGTTTCAAACAATTTGAGCCCATTACTAAGAAGTTTTTTCTTGTATGTTTTGCATTTCAGAGTAGGGTGCTTCGACTTCCCTGAGGTCTTTTAACTGTAAGTGACAGGTTAGCTGATTTTAATAGATAAATCATAGGATCTTCGCTAAATGCTGTTTCATATGTGTACATAGGGAAGCCTTCATCAGAAGCTATAACTATGGTCTTCTGTGTAATGTGACTTTAACTCAGGGATCTGTTACTGTGACATGTATCTCATTAATTTAAAAAAATCCATCTGAAAGTTATATAGTATTTCCCCACAGGTGAGATAGGAAATTAGATTATGCGGTCCGAGAAAGTGGAAAGGGACCAGTTTAACTTTCTGCTAACACCTTGCCTTTCTCTTTTCTAATATGAAAAAAGTTGCAGTGAGTTACCATTTTACTACAGTGTAGTCTTTTTCTAAATGGGCAGGAGAGGCATTTTTGGATCTGCCCCATTTATTCAGTATGAGACATCATGTTTAAGGTTTTCTGTGTTTTTTTTTTTTCTTAAGTTTTTTAGGGTTTTGGGGGGGGGTCAGAAGGAGGTGGTTTCCTTTGATAACTGAGAAGCACCATTATACACATTTCGTTGTTCTTTGCTGAAATGAAATGCCACTTTCTAGGCTGTTGAGGCATTTGGAGCCATTTTCCCCAAAGCTGCATGACTCCAGGCTACTCTCTGTCTCGTTTGTCTGCTGCTTAACTCTGATGAGCTAGATAGACATGTGGGAGGGGAAGGTTTTAGACTCACCGTTAAGGTAAAGTTGGATCAGCTGTCTTACTGATGGAGTGAAATTCATGTGTGTTGGACAGACAGGCTTTGCAGGTTCTCCGAGGCTCTTTTTTGTGTATTCCTGTATTTGAAACCCTGCTGCAGGGGGTTGACATTGTTGGGATTCAGTAATGACCATTTCACATCCCATAGTAACAGCTGTGTCCACACAGGTGGCTGTTAGATTCTGAAGGGAAAAAAAAAAAAAAAAAAGATTATTCAGCTGCTGCTTATATTTAAAAATTATTTAGGAGTAGAAGATGCAGTAATTCGTAGTCTAACGTTTCTGAAAATTTGATGAAAGTTGTAGGCTTTCTTTGTCAGAAAAGTGCTTCTGTGCTCAGCTTTAGGCACTAGAGCCCCCGAAACACATCATTACCAACCTACTCCATAAAGCACTGAGGCCAGCTCTCACACGATATTTCAGTCATTAATTCTTAAGCAGTTTAAAAAAAAGAATTTATAGCTTGTAAATATTCTTTGTAAATATTTACTGTATTCTTTTTAAGCTGGAAAAATAATTGTAATGTGTAAGTTATTCCGCAAGGAACTTACGTTCCTAATAGGTTAGGTGCTCCTAGAAAATATGAAAAAGACAACCGTCAGAGAGAAGACAGTCTTTCACTTTTTTTTTTGCGGTACGCGGGCCTCTCACTGTGGTGGCCTCTCCCGTTGCGGAGCACAGGCTCCGGACGCACAGGCTCAGCGGCCATGGCTCACGGGCCCAGCTGCTCCACGGCACGTGGGATCTTCCCAGACCGGGGCACGAACCCACGTCCCCTGCATCGGCAGGCGGACTCTCAACCACTGTGTCAACAGGGAAGCCCCAGTCTTTCATTTTTAAAAGAAACTTTAAAAGAAACCTCTAGATGACGCCTTACTGGGTAGAAGTGGAAGAAACTCACCACCAGTTTATTTTTTGCTTAATAGACCACACTAAGACTCTTAACATAAGAGAAAAAAGTAAAAAGATACTGCTTACGTGTGTAGGATGCTTTTAGTATTGATGTGACTGTATAATTTCCTTTAATCTGCTGCTCATTTCAGGTAAATTTATGAAATTACCATATGCAAACTACAATGGTGCTGCATTTATAAATATTAAGTCTAATTTGTAACCAATATTAAATTTTTATGCTATTTGTAAAGAATTTACTTATGCATGTATCATGTATAAACATGCTGAGCTGTAGAATTCAGGAAGATTTTGTATGGTAGCTTCAACATTACAGTGATCAAGATTAGATCTTTTCCCACCCTAATTGCAAAAAGATTTAATTGACATATAGTGAATGACATATTAGTTCCAGGTATACAACATAATTATAGATAACTTGTACACATTGGAAAGTGGTCACCACGGTAAGTCATCATCTGTCACCATACAAAGTTACCAAAAAAAATCTGTGTTTGTTGTTGTTGTGGGTTTTTTTGCGGTACACGGGCCTCTCACTGCCGTGGCCTCTCCCGTTGCGGAGCACAGGCTCCGGACGCGCAGGCTCAGCGGCCACGGCTCACGGGCCCAGCCACTCCGCGGTACGTGGGATCCTCCCGGACCGGGGCACGAACCCGCGTCCCCTGCATTGGCAGGCGGACTCCCAACCACTGCGCCACCAGGGAAGCCCAAAATTCCTGTTTGTGATGAGAACTTTTAAGATTTACTTAGCAACTTACAAGTATGTAGAGTTTCATTTTGAGTTACCTCTTGAAGGATTACTTTAAAGGTTAGTTAAAAAACTGCTAGATAAGAGGCATTTATTATTAGATGGTCTTCTTGCATGTGCGTCGTTTTCTTAATGGTAAAGTTGAAGGAAAATGCTTTTGAATTGAACACATGCACGACAGCCAGGCAAGTCAGAACTTTCTCTTTTTTTCCAGATAAAGCTTCACCAAGAAGGTTGCCCAGGAAACGGGCACAGAAGAGATCGGTGGGATCTGATGAGTAAATGTTCTTTGTGCCACAATTTGGTCTTTACTTAACCCGCCCTAATGTTTTTCGGCCTGCTGGGAATTAGTGCAGAGAAGCCATATCACCACAGACGGCAGCTACTACTTACGTGTGGACTGAGCCGTCGGAGTCTGTGGTGGTAACACTGCTGAAGATGCGTGGCGTTTATTTTTCTAAAGTAACAAATTTGGTTTTTTTAAAACCATTAAAAATCGATGTGGGTGTGTGTGTATGTGTGTGAGTGGTTGGTCTTACCAGAGTCATTGTTGAACTATCTGAAGCATGCCTTTAGAATACTAAACATAATGCTGTTGTCTCTTCCTTTTGGACATTTTCTGGCATTTTCCCCCAAAACTCAGCATTTGCCTGGTATGACTGTAGATGTCCTGCCTTGGACTGTTTTTAAAGAAAACAATGTTCCTTCTTTAGAATAGCGCAAATCCAGCTTGATGGCACAAATTTGCATGTTGTTGCTGTTTTACAACTAGTATTCTAAAGGCACGAGCAGGCGTAGCTACTTTTTAGCAGTAGAACTGTTTTGGTATTTTGCTGCTGTTTACTATAATGCACACCTTCCGAAACCTTCCCAAATAAGTTCAAGGAGTTTGGGAATCTCTAGCACCAAAATTGTGAAACATGAATATTCTGGTTTTGATATATAAAACCAACTTCACTCTTTTTTTTTTAAGAAAAAAGGTACATATGTGGAAACTGAGTTGTCCACTGTTCTATTTCTGACCCAAGAGATAGCTCTGGGATGATTTTTAGACCACTCTTTTTTTTTTTTTTTACGGTATGCAGGCCTCTCACTGCTGTGGCCTCTCCTGTTGCGGAGCACAGGCTCCGGACACGCGGGCTCAGCGGCCACGGCTCACGGGCCCAGCCGCTCCGCGGCATGTGGGATCCTCCCGGACCGGGGCACGAACCCGCGTCCCCTGCATCGGCAGGCGGGCTCTCAACCACTGCGCCACCAGGGAAGCCCTGTTTTGTTTTGTTTTTTCTCTCCTTAATAGAAGCATCTTGCTTAAGAAAAGTTGCCTTGGTCTACAGACTAAGCAAAATTCCAACTAATCCTAACCTGTTAAAGAGTTGGATAATTTTTAATGGTTAACCAGTTGTTTTTTATCTAATCTTTGGGGTATTTTGGTTGATTTTTTTTTCAAATTAATCTGAAGAACTCCAAAATTTTAAGCACTTAAGATATCAGAACCAAAATTAATTGGGCTTCATAAAATCCCTCTTAGTTTGCCCTTGCCCTAGGTAGTAAATTAAGTTTGGTGTTATTGTCAGGCTGGATAAGCAGCAGAGTAAAACAGTACAAACACATCCAAGGCTTTTCCCTCTGTCTTCAAGTCATATTCTCCCACATACATTTTGTAAGGAAATGGTAAATGAAATTTTAGTAGCTGTTTAATTCCTGATCTGTCTTCATTGTAATGAACTGATCCCTCTTTGCTATAATCCCCACCTGCACCCATGCCCACACAAAAAAACAATGAAACAGCACAAGTGAAAAACCTTTCCAAGTTGCTTAAGTCGTTAAACATCTGAGCCAAAGACAATGACAATAAAATAAGTTACTGTAAACCTGTTAACCGCTTTGCAAGTAGGGCTAAGGTGTCAAATTAACTATATTGGCAATGCTGAGCTATAAGCTTTCTATACCTGTAATATAAAGTGTTTGAGTTTTTAATTGGGCTGTATGATCAGTAGTTTATTTTGGAAAGCTCTGTGAGCTCTAAGAAACTGCATGGTTTTTATTGATATATTTCAAAACATTTTTGTGAATGTCCAAATTTGTGAAATTACTAGGACATAATGAAGTAAGGTGTAATCAAAAAATTTAAATGACCTCTACAGAGCATTTTATTGAATTCCTGGTGATACTTAGGCAATGGCAAAGCCACGCTGAGTTACAAGTGCCAGGCCTTCTGACTCCTGAGTAATCTGCCTTAAATGTACTAGAACTCCCATATCTGAGGTTCAAATTAGCGCACGGAAATTATCTGTCATGTTTTATTTTTATTTTTTTTGCGGTACGCGGGTCTCTCACTGTCGTGGCCTCTCCCGTTGCGGAGCACAAGCTCCGGACGCGCAGGCTCAGCGGCCACGGCTCACGGGCCCAGCCGCTCCGCGGCACGTGGGATCTTCCCGGACCGGGGCACGAACCCGTGTCCCCTGCATCGGCAGGTGGACTCTCAACCACTGCGCCACCAGGGAAGCCCTGTCATGTTTTATTTTTTAGCGTAGATTGGGAACACTTAAATTCTTGAGTCCTCAGATGCCAGGGGTCTCTGTAGTGTCAGTGTTTAACAGAAACTAACTCCATAATGAATGGAATTCAATTCCACACATGGTTTGTTCAAGCACACTTACTTAATAAGTAGCCTGTTTTTTAAATGTCTTTTTTAAATGTAAATATTTGAAGTTTTTGTTTGTTTTGATATATTAATTTGCTATACCAACCATGGTTTCAGAATTCATCTTTTAAACAACTTGGTTCCAGAGTCTGTAAAATGAACTGAGAATCTTCTGTGTTAAGCCTGTCACTGGGACGTGTGAGAATAATGTGTTCATAAAGCATGGATCTCACCTTGATCGTGCGGCTGCATCATTCATTTCAGGGTCTAACTTGTAAGACTGTTCCTGCCCCCTTGAGGGAAACGGTACCTCCAAGGTAGAAGCCTGAGGAAAATAGAAATCAGAAGGAACAAAGGATCATTGACTTGACTCTAGTGAAGTTTTTCATTTTAAATAAGCTTCAGAAAATAGTGACTTTGACAGGAAGAAAAGGCAAATTTAGATCTTAAAAAAAAAAAAAAAATTTAAAAAGCCCCTGCCCTAAAGGTGTATTTGCAGTTCATGAGCCTAGAATTGTGTTTTGGCTGTGTTGGGAAGAAGCAAACGGTGGTGATACATTGAAGCCTTTCCTTAATGACTGGTGCTATTTTGGAGGTACAGGAGTAGATAAATGTAACAGTATGTGAGGCTCTTATATAGCATTCATCTTTCGTGGTACAGTGATACCCATACCCTTGGTATGAAAGAAAATTTATTTGGCTGGAGCATTTAAATAACATAATTTTTTTTTTAACTAATGAACTTGGCACAGTACACATCATTTCTGCAAGATTTTGATAAATTACATCCTTGCATTTAAAGACATTCCCAGATACACTTGAAGTAATTTACCACAGTTTTGGACAGCATCATTTTTAGCTGTAAAATGAATAAATTTGCTCTACTTTTATTAAATAAAATCTTACTTTTCTTTGAACTAGTATCTCCAGCTTAGTGAAGAGCAACCTGACGCATAAACAAGACCCTGGCTATTCAAGTGGACGGCGCGTAGGTCCTGTTGCCGGGCTGATCTGTATCGGTCGGCTCGTCGCCCTTAGAGCAGAGGGGGAAGCAGCAAGCCTGGGGGCCGACCCGGAGCATGTGGACAATATCCCCGCAGGGCGCTTAATCCCTGTTCACTCCCACAAAAGGCTGGGCTCACACAGTACTTAGTTACATAATCTGAAGTTTTAGAGTTTTTTTTCTTTTAGATTTTGGAATCATATAGAAATACGATTAGGGTTTGGGTACTATTTAGCTGCCTTTTTTTTTAAAGTTAGTAGGAAAGGAAGTCATTTATTAAACTTCAGCCACATGCTGTGTTCCATTGGGCCTTTCCATTTATCATCTCATAAACCTTCACAACAACCCACTGAAAGAAAGTGATGCTGTTCATTTTATACACATGGGAAAAACCGAAGCCTCCGAGTGAAGCTTGTGCGAGGTTTCGTATTGACTCTGGATCTTATACATTCTCTTCCCTGCACCAGGTTTAAGATGGAGACTTTATAAAACCAGGCATTTGGGCAGCTTAAACAAATACTTGGTTTTCTAGAATCCAGCAACTAGCAAGTTCGGATAACCTCATGGTTATTTCAAAATCATGGTTAAAAACATTTTCTTCAAGGTGGGCTTTCTAGTCTGATTGCATTTTCAAGGACTGAAAGACTCACCTTCGTGTTAGCGATGAGAGTGCTGATCTCCCAGTTCTTGGGCTACACACACAGAGGCGGGTGGAGCTGGGAAGTGGGTTAGGCGTCTGTCGTGTCTTCCTGTTCCGACAGCGGTTTCCCCCGGTAGGGCACAGTGGAGCATTATGAAGGAAACGGCATCACCTGGAGAACACGGGAAGGACGGCCCTTATTTAAAGTTCAGAGACCACAGCTAAAGGTGACTCGGCGAGGCCCTGGTCCCCCGCTGCCCCTCACGCACGTGTCTGTTAACGGTGCCTGTGAACGACGGCCACCTCGTCCTGTCTCATGGCCTGTCTGCTGGGCCGTGGTCTTTGTGTCTTGCTGGCCTTTTGTCCCCGGCCTCTAGTTCACAGCCCTCGCGTGGAAACCTAACACGAGGGTTGGAAGAAGACAGGAAAGCGTGGGCCAGTGTTTACCGGCCGTCTTGCAGAGGGCTGTGCTCAGGAGTCCTGCTGATGGCCCGGTGTCTATTGTTGGCGGTCCTGTGAGGTTGAACAGAGAGCGGGGGGGGGGGGGGGGGGGTCGCGTGTGGTGTGCCGGCCTGGGGATCAGGACAGAGTCTGCCCTGGCCAGGAACCAGTGGTGGCGGTGAGAAGGCAGCTCATCTCTGGCGTCTCGGTGTGTTTTTTACATTGAGAAATACCCGGAAGTCCCAGTTTGATTCATACCTTTGCCTAATACAACGTTAAGTGATTTTTCTTCTTAAATCTGGTTTACTTAGCAAAAAGAAATAGGACTGAGGTATAGAATGGACTCGTGTCGGTCTGCCTGCGTCCCAACCCCAGCTCCTTCTTCGGAGCTGGAGGCACCGGGCTTCAGCCTGGGGTGCCTGACCCCCGGGGCTGTGGGTGCCGAGGACTCGGCCTGGCACGTGGCTGCGGGAACAGCCCGGGACGCGCGCGCAAGGCAGCTGCGGGCAGTGCTTTTCGGGCTTCGTTGTGGACTGAGGGTCAAACTCTACCGAAGAGAAAAGTGAAACCGTATTCGTTTGTAACGAAAGAGTAAACGCCTTAAGTTGGACATGAGGGGCCCGCGCACGTCATGGGTCTACGAATGAAGCGGCGCCGGGGGGCGGCCCGGGGCGTTGGCGGCCGCACGTGCAGCTCCCGGAGCGCTCGGGGAGGCCGCCGCGCCCCAGAGATGCCGTCGTCCGCCCTTCGAGCACCACTTCACTTCTGAGACGCCCCTCGGAACTGCTCACCGCCTCACACCGAGCCACCCAGAGATCATCGGTCTTCACGTTTTTTCAGAAACCCGCTGGTCCGATCACCCACCCGGACCGCATTTGTCAAAACAGGGGCTCAAGCTCTAACAGCCGGTCACGAAGGAGTGTGAGAAGCGCGGTCGCGGGGAGCGGCGCTCCGCGGAGCAGGGGCGCGTCGGGTCGCCCCGATCCCCCCGATGTGCTCGCGGCGGGGGACGCGCAGGATACCTTTTCCCGGGTTCTGGCCGCGCCTCGCAGGATTTGCTGGGCACTTTCTCTCTGAGGTAGGTCCCTCCTGTGGACGTCAGGGCACGTGTCCAGCGTGCGGGAACGCCCGGCCGCCGGCTCCGCTCTCCGTCGCCCGCCGGGCGGGTCCTCGGCGCCCCGGGGAGCGGGCGGCAGGCCTGCGGCCCCCGCGGCACCGGGCACTTGAGTGGCGGAGTTGCAGTACTTGGCGGTCTTGCGTGCCTTTCTCATCCCGTTCACGACCGAGCGACCGTCGTGTTTTTAAAACGTGCCCCTGCGAGGGGGGGCTTCCGTCCCCACGGAGTGGAAGCGTGACCCCGAGCAGCGGAGGCTGCTGTCCCGCAGCTGCAGGGCGCACGGTGGCGCGAGGGTGGTTCCAGGGGGGACCTGCCTTCGTCACGTCCCTCCCGGACAGCACACCTGGTGGCGCCTAAAGACGCCTTCAGGGACCAGCGGCCAGAGGCCGTGTCTGTGCCTCGAGGGCTTTCCCACGCTCGCCACCCTGGGCGCCTCCATTCCTGGCACCAAGTCCCGTCTCCAGATCCTCGGGAGACTTCTCTCCGCGCCTGGCCTCCGTGCCCTCGTCCTGGCTTCTGTCTTCCCGTCCAGACTCTGGCGTGTTCTCTTGCCCCTCTGGCTGCTCCGGTGCTGGTCCTCCGGGGCTTCGGGCTTCCCTTCACTGGGCCTTCAGTCTTCTAACTGCTTTGCAACCCAGCTTCCGCCCCAGAGACCTCTCCTGGGCCGGCCTTGGACCTGTGCCTCTAGCCCCGGCCCTTCTAAGTGCCCGTGGTTCACGTTCACTTAAATGTTTTACCGTAACCCCAAACCAACAGGTCACAGATGCTTATTTCCCTCCATAAATCTGTCAGTCTGACTGCTTGTCCTTCTTCAGGAACATGACTGCTGTTTATCCAACGTTAAATCTTAAAGAGGCCCAGGTACAGTGATTTGCCCTTAAGTATTCAATACATTCTTACTAATTTACCTCTGCTATAAATTAAATTAGATTTCAGTTCTCTCCATTTCAAAATCTTAACAACTTAAGAACTTTAAAGAAATCCGAATGTATTCAGTATAGGCAAAAATACCTCTGGTTCCAAATACTTCCTTCTTTTTACATTTCCTACTGCACTGCAAGAGGTCTTGGGTGCTTGCTATTTTAATTCTAGCGGGCAGTGTATTTTAACCAGGCCATTTATGACAGAACGTTCTTCTGCAGTGTGGGTTCTTTGGTTGCTTTTTTACTGTACGCGGGCCTCTCGCTGCTCCAGATGCGCAGGCTCAGCCGCCACGGCTCAAGGGCCCGGCCGCTCCGCGGCACGTGGGATCCTCCCGGACCGGGGCACGAACCCGCGTCCCCTGCATCGGCAGGCGGACTCCCAACCACTGCGCCACCGGGGAAGCCCTGCAGCGTGGGTTTTATCTGGTGACTGTGAGAAAGTTATCCGGCCACCTTTAGGACTGACTAGTTAATGACACATTTGAGAAAAGTTCCTCCCCAGTGAGTATCTGGAAATGACAGTTTTTCCAGTTTGGTAAACCCAAGACCACCCTTTTTTCTTACAAAATTTAGACATTTCAAGTAACAAGTTTTGTTCTAGAATGAAGAAGATTTAAGATGGGCTTTGCATGTGCTGTTTGGCAGTGAGCTCTTTGACTTTTCAAATGATGGTCATAAGACACCTCCGCCCAACACACATACATACATACATACGTACACACACACACGTGTGCGCATATTAAGTTTCGGTTCCCAGTAATTAGAGGCTGCATACTCTGACCGTTTAAACGTTTTTAAGTGAGCAGAGATGCCTCTTTGGTTTAACTTCATCGGTATATCACTGAGTCAGTACCGAAAATTTCCTTCTTTTCATGATTTTGTTGTAAGTGGTAGAGCTGAATTAATGTATCCTTTATAGAAAAAGTAACTTTTGATTAGAAGCTGTGCATACTCTGGCGATTTGGTCTTTGTAACTATGTAATATTTTTAGTCTTCTCTGCTGAAAGGAAGTGAATCAAAAAATATCAGGGCCCTGGGAACCAGCATTTAAATTTCTTCTCTGCAGTGCTTAAAACGCTCAGTGTTAAGTAAATTCCAGATTAGTCCAAAGTCTGAAAAGAAGTACACAAAATGCTGAAGCAGTTTTCGTGGTAGAGTGGTGGATTTTTTTTCCTTTTCAAAGTGTCTGTAAATGTGCTTACATTTTAGAATGGAAGAGATAAACGTAAGTGTTAAATTGATTTGAGTCTCCTACGATGAGTATAATAGTCACAGTGGTTGTGGGCAGCTTGGCTGTGGCCCAGAAATAAAGTGAGTCCATTCGAAAACTTAGATGTCTCTGTCGCTTTACATACTCAGAGAAAATCAACAAGATAGACTGGTAGAAAATCCTCAGAAGATTTTACCTTGGACGCACCCAGGCCTGCTCCTCATCTGTTCCGCCTTCACATTAATAAACCACCTGCATCTCCACCTGGGCCCGTGCCGGCCTCTGCTGGGCACTGCCGGCCCCCCCAGCCCTGGTGCCCGCACGCCACCCCCCCCCCAGCCCTGGTGCCCGCACGCCCCCCCCCCCCGCCGTGGCAGTGACTCCCTCTGGCCAGACGCCCCCGCATCGGCGCCCCCCCCCCCGCAGCCTTCCCTCGTCAAGGGCGCCCGCCCCCCGACGCCTCGCACCCCGCCGGCGTCGGCCTCGTGCCTCGCCGCTCCCCGGCGCTTCCCTTCTGCTGCCCATCAGCCCCTTCTCGAATCTTCGGCTTCGTGACAGCAAGGATTTCCAGTCACCCGGCCCGCAAGTCTCGGAACGGGAGCTGGCACGTGGCACGTGTTTAATAAATACGAGTTAACCTCGCAGCCCTGCAGTGAACTAGGTAACACCCGCGTCTTGCAGGTGAGGAAACCGAAGGTACGAGCCCGATGACGTACTAAGACGCGGTCGGCTGTTAGGTGGCAAAGCCGAGCCTGGAACGCAGGCTGGTCTGTGTCCAGAGCCTTCACAGAATCCTGTGGCGTCCCTCGTAATCAGGAGGTTCTCCCGGTGGCCGCACGGTCCCCATTCGCTGAAAACCCAGGAGAAACGTTGCCGGCCTCACCGGCCTCACCTGCGTGGGGAGGACTCCAGGGAGGGACCGGGGCTGCAGCTCCACCAGGAGGCAGTTACCAAGCAGAGCCAAGGAAACCTGCAAGCGAGTGCCCGGGAGTCGCCGGGAAGGTGGCTCTAGTGAAATCCCGCTGGTGAGTGTCAGAGAAAGGAAGTGAAACGATAGGGGCGTCGCAGCCGAGCTGCACACAATCGAGTTAGTTCCCAAATCGTGAGTGAACTGTAACCTTAAATAGTTTTCATTAAATGTATAATCCAAGCTTGGCAAATTAAGTGGAGACGATGAGATAAGCTACCAGGGGTGACAGCTCCAGGAGGAGAGTTTCAAGTCAGGAGGCTAGCTGTGTTATTAAGACTTAAAAAAAAAAAAAAGTTGCTAATTTTCTTATAAGGGAATGGTTCACTCTTTGCATCACAACTTTAAATCAGGAGTATTCCTCCTCTGCAAGAATCCTCCAAGCGACAGGGAAACATTTTAAAGCAGAACCCAAACTCCCAGGCCCCCTGGAACCCGCCTGCGCGGGGGTGTTCTGCTGCCCTCTGCTGCTCACGGCTGGTACCGCCGTGACGGTTCATTCCCAGGGCCGCCCCAAGGCATCGCCAGAAAGACTCTTAGCTGTCCTCCCCTCAAGCAAGCCGCCGGCCTGGGCATCCTGTGCCCCACCTCCACCCCAAACCAAACGTGGGACTAAACGAAAATAACTGCTTTTGCTAGGACGTCAGTGAAGTGACTTGGATTCAGCTGGGTGAACATGTCACCTGGAGAGCTGGCCAAACACACACGGCGCGTGCTCTCTGGATCCTTTGTCTCCCGAGGGAAACTTGGTCTCAGACAAAGCCACAGCCCGCCTGCTCTGCCTGCATCACGGCCACACACACGTGTTTACTCCGGAGGCACTCGTGAAATACTTCCTCTCGTTGGACATGAGTGTGATGGTTAACAGCCCTTGTTTGAATCCAGACCCACCCGCGTAGCAAATCTGACACAAGGCACCTAACTGGTCCCACCTGTTTCTTCTTCTATAAATTGGGGATAATCGTAACTAAAATTATTAGTTATTAACGTCCAGTGAATGTAAAGCCCTCACTATACGCCAAGTGTTTGGTTGGGTTTGTTAAAGATACTGCCTGTGAAAAGAAAGCTGACCCCAGTGCCTGGCCCACAGTAACCTAATCTTCACTACTAGGAATGTATTTTTTCCTCATTCCATAAACAATGTTCATTTGTCAGCCCACTGAAAACCATCATCAACTTTTTTCCCCTAGAACTGTGAAATTCTGTCTCAAAGGTGTGGTCCTTACGCTTTTCCCGTACTTTATGGAGCCTCATATAACATTAGAGCTGGAAAGAACCCACAGAGTCATCCAGGCCAGCCTTCTGGCCACCTGGCCAGGTGGCCTATCCCATCTTTGGACAGCTCAGCTAGTAGACAGTTCTTGCTGGAGCCCAGATCAGCTTCCTTGTGGTCTGTGTCCTAGTTCTGCCCTCCAGATCATCTTTTAAAAATCTGTTCTCTCTCCCTTACAACTCTCGTGTGTGTGTGTGTGTGTGTGTGTGTGTGTGTGTGTGTGTGTGTGTGTGTGTGTAGACCTCTATCACTCCCTCCTTTGTCAAAAATATTTTATCCAGGCTCAAGTAAAAAGTAATAATAACTACCTCAACCTAATTTGTTCCCAAGGAAACAGTGCCTTTATTAAAATGATGGCAATTGTCTGCCCACTTAAATCTTTACCTATTTTATTGAATAATGGAAATTAAAGGGTCCAAAATGATTGCTTGAGGTAAAGGATGAAAATAACTGCCATTCCTTCTCCCTCCAAACAAATCACTTCAACAGTTATTTCTTGCTCTTAGGCGGCATTCACCAACCTTGCTGCCCATACGATTGGGGGTGGGGGAGGGGAGGTTTGCTTAGGGCGCCGTGGCCAGAGCTGCCGATTTCCGCTCCTGGCGGGCGCCCAGGAACCCGCATTTAATGCCCGCCACCGGTGCTCCCACAACTGCACTGCAAAACAGTCGCCAGGAGAGTCTGGGTCTCCCCTGCCGGTCCTGCTGGCTGCAGAGCAGTGAGCCAGCCGGCCCTGCTTGCCCTCGGGAAGCCCTGGACTAGCTTGTGACAGGACAGCGCACGCGCCACAGCCAGTGTTGTCAGCCCGGACCTGAGTGGCCGCCCTGTCCTTGTACAGAAACGGGGCTGCTTCACTGTCCCCCCGCCGTTGTCTCCTCTCCTCGTGTTGGATGCCTGAGGCCAAGTGAAAATGGTGGTGGGACGCGGCCCTGGTCCCCAGTGGGTGGGCTCCCCGCGGTCGGTGAGCAGGGCACACACGCGGCGCCCACGTGCTGGCCGCGCCTGCGGTGCCACCGCCGGTCCAGTCCCCCCAACCTCGGCCACGAGGCGCCACCGGGACCCTCGGCGATGGCCCGGTCCCTCCCACGGCCTGCAGGAGCCGGACCCAAACCTCTGCGGCGCGCGTCTCCGTGCGACCTCTGAACCCAAGCCCGCAGCGCCCCCGCTGAGCTGCTCGGTCCGTCTCCGCCCCCAGCCTCGCAGCCCGCCCTCCGCCTACACGGGGGCGCCGGTGCCCTCTGCCCTCACCTGCCCGTCGGGCACCGAGTCTGGGAGCGGCCTTTACTTTCATACAGTTTGGAACCTGGAGAGAAGCTGCGGAACATTGCTAAGGAATTCCCCACACACTCCACCTTCACCCACATCCTGAACTGCTGACTTCCGCTGCAGACACACCTGCACGAGAGCCGCGCCGTCCCTGACCCCTCCCGGAACAGGCACGCTCTCTGACCAGGGGACGTGCCACACCGCTGCAGGGATGCCGAGCCACAGGCCGCGGCCAGCGCTCCCCACCTGGCCCAGCACCGCCCCCGGCGCGGCCTCCTGCTTCGGGAGCCGGTCCGGGGTCACGCGGTCCGTGCCCTTGTCACGTGCCCGTGGCCCCCTTGGGTCTGGACGATTCCTCGGCCCTTCGGGACACGGGCGCCTTGGGGGAGGGCGGGCCGGTAGCTCCGCGTGACCCCGGCCGGGCCGTGTGTGCTGCGTCCTCGTGACTGGGCCACGCGGCAGGGCGCCCGGCCCTGGGACGTGGGTGCGGACCACGGGCAAAGGTGGGGCCCTGCGTACTTCCTGGCCCCTCCTCCTCGAGGGAAGCTTCCCCATGCCGGGCACCGGGGCTAGGTCAGCGGCCTGGCCCATCACGCCCCGGGCACCGGCCACCCTGCCCTCGGCAGGGCTCCCAGTCCAGACCTGGCACAGAGCGGGTGCTCCACAAATGTCTGCGGGGTGGATGAAGGAATGAGTGAGTCGCAGAGCAGAGCCCTCCAAATCTCGCCGCACCAGCCTGGGTGCGCTTCCCCCCCTCCTTGGTGTGTAGATGGGCATCTTCTCCCTGTGTCCTCACACGGACCGACCACACACATCCCTGGTGTCTGGGTCCAAACTTCGCCTTCTTATAAGAAGACCAGGGACTTCCCTTGGTGGCGCAGTGGTTAAGAATCCGCCTGCCAATGCAGGGGACACGGGTTCGAGCCCCGGTCTGGGAAGATCCCACAGGCCGCAGAGCAACTAAGCCCGCGTGCCACAGCTACTGAGCCTGCGCTCTAGAGCCCGCGAGCCACAACTACTGAAGCCCGCCCACTGCAATGAAGAGTAGCCCCTGCTCACCGCAACTAGAGAAAGCCCGCACGCAGCAACGGAGACCCAATACAGCCAAAAATAAAAATAAATTAAAAAAAAAAAAGAAGACCAGTCAGATTGGATTAGGGTCACCCTAACTTAATCACCCTTTGAAAGGCCCCTCTCCAAACATAGTCACATTCCTAGGTGCTGGGGGTTGAATCTGGGGGGACACAAGTCAGCCCATAACAGGCAGTATTTCCTTAGCTATGATCATATACATGGTTAAGGGCTTTGACCGTCTAAGTACCATCTCTCAAGTTGAAGCTGCCCCTCCTTACCTTGTGGTCCAGTTAGCTTTATCTTCAGATAAACATGTAACATTTGCAGCCTCCAAACTCTAGAAATTTTTAGATTTCTAAGCAGCTTTTTGGTGAGCCTCTATCTCTAGTATCAACACAAAATTAAACCCTGGGCCCAGAGCTTCCCAGCCGAGGCCAACCTTGCAGTGTGACATAATGCAGAGGACCTGGCCCAGCAACCCTGGGACAGCAGAGGCAAACCAGGACCCTCACCAGCAAGCGCTCCTCACCCCGCACTGGGCCTCTGGCGTCTCCCGCCTCCCTCGATGGCTCGTCGTGGACTGCAGAGGAGCCCAGGCCGCGCCAGGCCAGCGCTCGGGTGGGGAGCCACCGTTGCAGGGAAGGACGCGGCGCGGGCTTGGCAGCAGCAGTCCCAGCTGTGACGCCCCCTCCCTGACTCAGGGTCCCCGCTGCCTTTCAGAAAATGGAAAGTCTCCAAACGAAGAGATGATACGTGACAATTTTGTGTAGCGTGTGGAAGCACTCACAGAGGCCCCATCAGGGAGACTATGAATCCTTTCCTAATATCAGAAGGAGAAGGAAGGCTTTTCCGTCCCCAGCTCCGTGTGACTACGGCTGCCACCGTCCCGGTCATGACACCCTTGAAGGGGCCTCCCTCTCCCCACATGTCCCTGGAACAGAAGCTGAGGGTCTACTCGGTGAAGGCCGCAGGTCTCAGGGAGGCCTGGGGACTAACTATTATCTTAGGCAGCTTCTATGTACTTGAAGCTCTGTGCGTCCCTGACGTTCTGGGAAATGGGCACTTAACACCCATTCTGGAGACGAAGACATCAAATCCAGAGACGCGAGTCACCGTGGGGCCGGGGTTTGAGCCCAGGTCTGTCTGGCTCCGAATCCCATCAGCTGCCCCTGTGTCGCCCTCAGGACACCCCAGGCTGGGCAGGTCCAGCTTTCGGCATGGTAGGAAGCTCCGGGGAGCTTGAAAAACCTTCCGCGTGGAGCCCCACCCCAGAGACCGTTTAATGGGCCTCAGCTGAGGCCCCATTGCAGGATGGAACAGTCCCCAGGTGACCGTAATGAGCCGCCCAGGGAGAAGCCCCGCCTGCCATGCGCAGCACCTGCCCCCTGACCCCCCGCCAGTGGGTGGACTCAATTCACTGAGAACGCGCATGTCCACGTGGCCTGGGCAGAAGCCCCAGTCCCGGCGCTGACCTGCTTGGCGGATGAGACCCCAAACTGTGTCCCAGACCACATGGCCGGCAGGGCCTGCCCACCCGGGCTCTGTCCCCATCTGCAAAACGCACACCCCGAGTCGCTGCATCGTGCAGGCGCCGGGCTGAGGTTTGGAGGGGACACAGGATAACTGCCCCGTGCGTCCTCCAGTCTAGCTGAGGAGACACAGCTCTGCTAAACAAAAGAAACGGGGAAAAAGGGCAAATACATTCCACCATATAAAAAGAACCAAGCCAGTGCCCAACTGGGGGTGTCCCATCGGGGGTGTGGGCCCGAGCGACGGTGGGGTACATGGAGGAAGAGACAGGTGTTTGCTATCGAGAGACGGCTGACTGTGAGCCCCGCCTGATCGCACACATGTGTGCGCGCGCACAAACACACATGCCCCCCGGGCTCCAGCGCGAAGTAGGTTAACCTTTTCGCAGGGGAAGAGGGTGCCGTTTCCTGCTGCTACAGGCGGCTCTGCAGGCATAGGGAACGTGGTTTCTCTGCCCCAGGGGGACCCCATAAAGCTGCTTGGAACCCCCTTTCTTCTCTCTCTCCCCCTCCCCACCCCCCATGACCTCAGTGATCCCCAGAGCTTCAGCTCCTACACAACTCAAATCCGGCTGCAGCTCTCACCTGTCCCCTGAGCTGCAGACGCCCCACCTGCATGCCTGCCCACTGGACGCCCCGCAAACTCCCCCTCCCCCGGGCGACAGCCCCACCCCCGAGTCCTCCTCTGTGGAACGTTCCATCCGGGCAGCTCAGGGACAGCCAACTGGCCCTCTGCTCCAAGACTGGCATGCGAGCCAGAAGTGGGCACGAGGCTCCGGCCAGAACGGGTCACTCCCGGGTCCCTGGTGAGGAGCCGCGGAGTGGCTGAGCCGCGGAGTGGCTGAGCCGGGGAGGCAGAGCGGGGAGAAGGCGGCTCTAGCACCGGCCCTGGGGTGCCTGCACCCGCCGAGCGCCAGGCGCCCTCCCGGCCTCCCGGTGCAACCACTAACACTGTCCCATGTCTGCATGAGCCGGTCCGAGCTGGCTTCTGTCCCTTTTGGCCATCAAAGGCTCCTCGAACAAGATGAGCCCACGGCCGCCAGGCCCAGCGACCAGCTCCTGGCCGGCCCCCCGGCTGCCCTGGTGGCAGCACCGCCCGCGTCACCTAGTCCGCCGCCCCGACCCACACCCCGGCGCCTTGTACCCCCGCAGCGCCCGCGCCCCGCTGCACCCCGCCGCCCCCTCCATCCCCCTCCAACCCCCTCACCTGGGCCCGGGCGACTTCAGCCATTTCCTCCCTGGGCCTCCCGGCTCCGCTCCGCCCTGCGCTCCGCCGCGGGATGTTTCTAGAACCAGCTTGATCCGACAATCGACCTTCATCGAGCCCCTCCTGCCGCCAGGACCGCGCTCTCGACCACAGCTCTAATCCCCGGGCTCACGTGCGCTTCTCGCTGTCCCCGCCAGCACCCCGGCACGGACCACTGAACGGCGTCGTCCCCTCCGAGGACGACTGGCCTGCGCCCCCGCCCCCTCCCCCGGGCCCCCCAGACCCCGGGGCAGCGGAGTCTGCGCCTCCCTCACCCTGGGGTTTCCTACCTGGCTCCGCAGGCCCCGGGCGCCCGCAGGTGATCCCTGAGCGAAGTAAGGAGGGACCCACCCACCACGTGCCTCCCGGGCTCTCCACGCCCGCCCCGCCCCGCCCCTCTCGCCCCTCCCCTCTCGCCCCTCCCTTCCCCGCCCCGCCCCCTCGCCCCGCCCCGCCCCGCCCCGCCCCTCCTCCAGCCTCCCTCTGGGTCTGGAGATCAGCGAGACATCGTTGGGAAGCCAGTCCGCACGCTTTTCTGGCTCCTTTTTTTCTCCCCCAGTTAAACAAAAGCTTAAAAAAACCCAGCGGTATGGGGGGGTGACAAGTTGGAGCACCGAGGACTTGGGGGGAGTGAAACTAGTCTGTCGCCTACTGTGATGGCGAATCCACGTCGTGGACGTTTGTCCAAACCCACAGGACGTCCGCCACCGAGAGTGAGCCCTCGTGCCAACCGCGGACCCCGGGGGACAGGGACCGTGCAGGCTCATCCGTTGTAGTAGACGCCCCCCGCCCCGGCGTGCTGGGGGTGTGAGGATGGGGCCGGTGGAGACAGAGAGTAAATAACCTGCCTCTCCGTTTTGCTGTGAACCTAAAACTAGTCTTAAGGAAAAAAAAAAAAAAAAAAGACAATACATAACAGGAAAAACTGGCTCGGGTGCAGTTCAGTTTTAGTAAAGATGAGGTGCTTCCCTCCTTTCCTGTTCACGCCACGCCTCCACCCACCTCTGCCCACACCCCGCTGCTCTGCTTGGGCCGGGGAGGGGGGCTTGTCCCTTCACTCAGGGTCACCATGTGGGCACCTTTAGCCCCACCTTCTCCGGCAGGATCCAAACCCCGGAGAGTCAGTACTTAACCTCAGGGGGAGCAGGGCTGAGCCCTGGTGCTGGTGAGGGGGGAGGGAGAGCAGGTGGGAATGATCTGGAAGATTCCAGAAGGACGTGGGCCAGGCCACCGGCCCTGCTGCTGCCTGGTAGGGCCCCGAGGCCCAGAGCCGGGAGGACGGTGTCCCGGGCGACAGGGCACAGGCCACCCGGGGCAGAGCCCGGCTGTCACCAGGGGCGGGGCCGGGCTGTGGAGGACACGGCAGGACGGCGGGCAGTCCCCGGCCACTGCGACTGTGCAGAGCCCGGGGAGAAATAAGCGGGCGCTTGAGGCTGGGGGACAGCTGCCAGCGACCCGCGGCCAGTCGGCTGACACGCAGCCCTGGGTCCTGGGCCCCTGAGGAGGGGTGGGGGGTGCTTAGGCAGGTGTTGCTTCAGGGCTGCGGGGCTCGGCAGCACTGCGGATGCCTCCGGCCGTCTCCCGCCGTCCCCCGGAGACCACGGCCCCTTGGTCTTGGGAGAGGCCCGGTCAGGACGCGGGGTGTGTGTACGGTCCGCACAGGGGCTGCAGTGAGGCCCGGGCGCCCGGGCTCACCTACCCCCCCCCCCCCCAGGGTCCCCGTGCCCGAGGGAGCCGATCAGAGAGGGAAGCAGAAAGGCTTTCCCTGCGTTTCGAACAAGCCCCCCCCCGCCCCCGTTTTCGTTTTGCTCCGGTCCCGCAATTGCCGGCCAGCTCTGGCAAAGGGACAAGCAGGTATCAGAAGACGGGGGCCCCAGAGGTCCAGGAGGGAGGCGTCTGCTCCCAGAACTCAGGGCTGAGGTCGGGCTCATGCAGCACTCACGCAGCTTCGCTTCCTGGGCCGGGGCCGGGCTCTGGGGTGTGCTGGGGTCCCTGTGCTGCTACAGGTAGGTGGGTAGCTACACGGGCTGGAGAAGAGGGCAGGCGGAGTGTTGGAAGGAAGGTCCTGGCGCATTTCCTAGATCTCAGAGTTTCTCCAGCCCAGACGACGGCCTCGGTGTTCCTGACGGCAGCTGGCGGCACAGCCGACGGGCAGGAGCCCGGGACTGTCTGTCATTTCTGGGACAATGGTTTTCGGACTTTCCTGGGCTTCAGGATTCTCTGGGAATTCCCTCCTGAGAAAAATTCCTGAACCAGTAGGTCCGGAATTTTTAACGAGCAACCCAGGAATTCTCTTTAGTGGGCGTGGGTTGTCCACACCGAGGAGCTGAAGGGCCTCCCGTCTTGGAGGTTCTGCCCCGGCAGACGCCTTGTGGAGCAGAGATGAGCCAGCCCTGCAGAGCCCTGCCACCCACGGAAGCCTGCCCCTGAGTTCTGGTGTCACTTGCCTTGCGGCAAAGAAGCTGGAACAGTCGGGAATGCACTGACTAACCTTGGGAACACGTAGGCAGCACCCACATCGCATCTGCTTCCACGTCTGAGAAGCAGGTGCTCCCAATTGTCTGTAACTGCTGTTTCAGTGGACACCACACAGCATCACAGACCCCCAAGGCAGCCACCTTCCGTTTTAGCATTTTTCCGGTGGGCAATTTCATCCTAACAAGGCCACCCATTAGCCAGCTGACCTGGGCAAGTCATTTCACCCTCGTCTCTGCTCCAAGGCGATAAGGGTATTTTTTCCTTCCCAGTTCACTGGACGTGGGTGAAGAAGAGAGACAAAACCCACGGGAAAACAAGTTGCAACGTGCAACGCGCTATATAAACATGTCCAAGAGTGAGGAAGGAATGGAAGTCGGGCCCAACTAAAACAGCAGTATTCGATAAATAAAAACGGCACTGAGAGGCAAGATGACAGCTTTTAACTCTTTTTCTCCATATTTTCCTGCAGCTCCCAAATTTTCCAAACTTTTACTTAGAAGAGCCGCCCCCGTCCCTGGACGAAGGCAGCCAGGGGAGCTGCTGCAGCCCCGCTGGCCTCCCTAACTCTTGCGGGCGAGGTGGAGGCTGCCAGCAGCCAGGCAGGTACCTCCCTCCCTCCTTGGGCTGTGGCTTCCTTCCCCGAAAAGCAAAACGGGAAAGGAGTGCCCGCTGGTTTCTTATTTAGGACACTTATTTGGCAGCCGAGAATCGGAGGGGCCTGTGTTGTCATTGTTAAAGAGTAACCTTCAATTTCAAGTTTAAAATAGACCCGGTCCTCTCCCCGGGTCCCAGCCTCCCCGGGAATTGTTGGTGGTGGAAAGGGGGCCCAGGCGGCCTGGCACCCAGGCGAGGAGCTGGCAACTGGGCAGGGCGCTGGAGGGCCCTTCTCGCTCCTCGGCCGCTTCAAGGAGCCTTTGGAATCTGAGAGTCGGGCACCAGTGCAGAAACTCAAGCAAGATTTCTGGGTGGCTTGTGTTCAGGCTGTGGCTGGAGCAGCGCCTGGTGGGAGGAGACGCCAGAAGGGCCCAGAATCCACACAGTCCCAACACCTGGCCTGGGCTTTGCCTCCCTCCCGCTGAGATGGGGACCAGAACCTCACACCCTGCCACGCAGGTGTCGACTCAGCAGGTCTGGGGGAGTGACCTTCTGAGTGCTGGATGTCCTGAGACCTGTCAGGTCACTGTCCCACCGCCTCGGGGCTCCTCTTCCTTTGGACTTGCCTTGATTCCGTATCTTCCTGGTCTAGTCCGTTTGTCTCCCACTGGTACCACCTTCGTTCTGCAGGGAAAGGAGTCTTCTGTCTTTTTCCTCACTGTGTTCTCTCCGTGCTGAGGACAGTGCCAGGTGCACAGCAGCGGCCCAGGCTCCACCTTGTTGAATAAAGGCACCGTCGGGGTAACTGGATCCTGGGAAAAAACAAGCAAAACACCCCCAAAGCTCCATCCGGTTCAAGGCCTTATCCATGTTTTGACAGCTACAAAAGTAAAACTGATTTTTAAACATAAACTCCTTTCATTTCCCCATCTTCTGACAGGGGTGGTGAATCGCGAAGGGGGTTTCTAACAGGAGCAAGCAGAAGGCGAAGCAGGGCCTCGGGGGAGATGGCCCTTGGTTCTCTGAGGTCACCTGTGCTTGACTGGGATTCTTTGAAGAGACAACAGAAGAGAAAACCCAAGCCCACGTGTTTACCTGATAAACGCATGACTCTTGGGACTTCCCTGGCAGCCCAGCCGTTAAGACGTCCCCTTCCGCTGCAGTGGGCGCGGGTTTGATTCCTGGTCGGGGAGCTAAGATCCCACATGCCTCGTGGCCAAAACCATCCACACCTAAAACAGAAGCAATATGGTAACAAATTCAATAAAGACTTTAAAAATGGTCCACATCCAAAAAAATCATAAAAAGCAACAAAAAAGGAAAACTCGCCCCGGCCCCACCCCCACCCCCCGTGCCCACCCCTCGTGATGCTAAGGCTCCTCACGTAACGCGCCATCAGAGCCAAAATATAAACTCTGCCAGAAACGCCCACTCCGCGTGTGCCCACGGCCTCCCTCTGCCAGGACAGCTGCCCGGGCGAGCGGATGCCGGCCAGCCTGAGCGTCCTCCCCGTCTGCCCGGGGTCAGCAGCAAGGGAGGCTCAGCCCGGGGCGGAGGTGGGTGCCTGGGGGTGCGGTGGCCTGGGAGGAAGGGCCCGCAGCTCATTCCCCGGGGGGAGGGGGCCCCGGTTGGCTCACAACTCCAAGCACGGGAGGTGACAGGGCAGATGAACTTCATCTCCTCTTCCTAAGTAACAGGCTTATTACTCTTTTGATAAATTCCATCTTTCACCTCCTCTGTGCTTCTTCCAGCATCACCCAGACCCCCAGGGGTTGTACCCAACACACGCAGACATGGGTGGGCGGAGGGGCATTTCCCTGGGCTCTGCACCCTGCGTCTTTGGCAGCCTATTCCACAGGGGCTGACCCTTTGCCCTTCACACTGACCACGCGCAGTCCCAGTTCCCTGCCAGGAAAGACCCCACCCACGGGGAAGGGGGGGGCTCTGAAGTGTGGTTCCTGGGTGGCTAGCGGCAACCCCTCGCCCACGAGGGCTTGTCTCCTCGTGGAGACAAGCTGCTTGAGCTGCTTGTTTATGATACAACCATTCCTGAGTTATTTGGTTGTTTTATTAACACCGGTCAGGACCCCTCACTGGACCTCACCAAAGCCAGTCTGTCTTCTGGGGCTGGCGTGTGTATGGGGGGCCCGGAGACCTTAAGGGCCAGAGCAGTGAACTCTTGCCCTGCTGGGCCCCGGCGCTCAGAACCGTAACAGGGTCAACCAGCTGGGAGCATTTTCTGCCATCAGCTCCTCCAGGGCTGCTTTGAGATCCACTCCCAGCTTCGAGCATTCGGGACTTTGCCCTTTTGCTGCCTGCTTTGCGATGGCAGATTCCCCCAAACATGGGTTCTGACCTGCTCTGTCCCCTAGCCCTGGGGTCACCCTCCTTTGCAGGCCACTCCCCTGTCCAGACTAACTCAGGACTCCTCCGAGTTACAGCAGTTCTCCACCCGGGGACAACTCAATCCCGTGTAACCAGGTTGGAGGAGGAGGAAAGACAAAGTGGATCCCGGGAGCCGCTGGCCAGAAACACAGCCCCTGGCGTCAGTGGTCGAGACCAAGGACCGAGCTGCTGCCGCCGCGGCCCCGGCAGAGACCACCCTGCGCGAGCCAAGATGAGGGCACGAGGCAGCTTTTGAGAGATGCCACCTGGGCGACGGCTCTCATGGGTGCCACGTGCGCCAAGCTGGCGGCGAGCAGGCCTGAGGTTCCCCCCGATGGCCGTGGACACCAGTGACCCGTCCCCAGCAGGCTGCGGCCTGGGGGTGGGACAAGCTGACAGGATCACAGCAAATCAGAGGACGGGCCACGTGACCGGCAACCTGCCGTTTTTAAAATATAACATTTATTGCTTAGATGGTTTGATACAGAACAGCTTTTCTTCTCATTTTGAATTTGGAAGTACTATACAACTGAATACAAAGAGGAGCGAAAAGTACCAAAACCAAATTTGTGATTCTCTGTTCATGTGGCATAAACCAGTTTTGTACATAACATGTAGCAGCAGTTTTTAAGTTCCCTTTAGAAAAATATGAATTCTACACATTTATTATTGTTTCCTGTTTAATGCATGGGCTGAAATCACTAGGATCAACTTCCTTCTGGAGGAAAGAGAGGAGCAGAGGGTGGAAAGAAGGGTGAAACTTCCTGAAACCGGCATCCAGCTGTCACGTAGCTTCCCCAGGGCTGGTGGAAAAAACAGCCCTTTGGGTTTTTTTGTTTTGTTTTCACAGCCGGGAGTTTCATGTAGTGATTGAATCTCAGCATCGTGTCCATAAATCAAAGAGAAAAACAAGAGAGAGAAACTTGCACCTCAAAAAACTTTTCAGAAGATCCATATATATATATTTTTTTGTAAAAGCCCTGAGAGAAGGAGAAAGAGAATCAAACAAATGTATAGAAACAAATTAGCTGGACATGCAAACTAAGCTATGATTCACCCAGAGTTTAAACAAATCACAAATTTCACAGTTTAATATTGGGGGAGGGGACAGAACATCAAACAAATGATACATCTCTCAACCTCACTAGTAAAATGTGGCAAGACCTTATCGACTACGAGGGCGCAGACAAGGCTAAATAAAGCTTTCAGTGGATCGTGATCGCGGCGAGCGGCAGCCCCGGCTGTGCTGCCGGCCTGGTTCCCGCCCCGTCCCACCCCAGCGTAGAGTTAAGTCGTGGCTGCTCCCCACAACATTCCGAGCTTTAGTGTGGAGAGCTGCAAAGAGAAACAAAACACAAGCAACCCCCAATAATAACAACAACGAAAATAACAACAACAATCGTCATAAGAAATTCAGGGATGAATGAACTGGTTTTAACTAAGCACACCACGCTTGGTAGGAAGTGATACTGGGTGGGGAAATCATTGGTTCTGATTCGTGCTCACGTAGAGTGAAGAAAACCTTCTGAAACTGGTTCACACATCCCTAGTACAGTTAAAAGTCATATATACCTCCATCTTTTTCCTTTCACATGCAAAGAGATCACTTTTCATCATGTCAAGAACACATATAGCTTCCTCTGAAGCCCGGGTGGTTGGCTTTTGGCGACCAGGAGTTGGTGAGGAAGTGGAGAGGAAGGGGGTCCCTGTGGTGGACACAGGTGTAAGGACAGAGGAGCCCTGGGGGCCAGAAAGGGCAAGGGTCCCGGGAGGGGTGGCACGGGAGGCCTGAGGCTCCGAGGCTGGGGCGCGTCCCAGGCGTCTGGTGGGAGGACAGGATGCTGAGCACAGCCCAACTGCAGTAGGATCTGTTCCGTTTCACTGCTGGCAGCTACAGTAAGGGGGGTCGATTGCCTGCAAACGATGCTCACGCAAGAACATCCCGCCTCTGTGCACCCAGGGGTTCAGGCGATTCGGAAACTAGACACAACACGTTTATCTTCGAGCACCAACCCCAAATCACAGGAAGGTAAACATACACCTATTTTTCCTCTTCAATCTCGCATGTGCAGTTTTATTACCAGTAGTAGTATTTCATTGCTCTGCAAAGGACAGGAGCACAGGCGGGTGAGGCCCGGGCTGGGTTTGGCAGGAAGACCGCGAGGGACAGGTCTTGCTGCCTGGCTTTCCCGGAAGCCCAGGCGCGCGCCTCGCCTCCTCTCCCCTCCCCGGCTGCCCCTCGGCCCCGCGGGCGGGCGGGCGGGAGGACCACACGGCCCCTGCTGGGTTCTGCAGTCACGGAAGAAAGGCTTGTCTAAGTACAGTAGAAGAGCCACCGCCCGGAGAGCCCAGGACAGCTGCGGGCAGACGCTCACACGGGGACCCGGGGGCGGCCCAGGTCTCCCAGGACAAATATTGCCCATTTGTTTCTGCTGACTGCAGAGACCAGCAAACTGATGAACTACAAATAATAATAATAATAATAATAATATTATTAATACATATACCGAAAGGGGGGGATCAGATACATGACACCTACGCATGTTTTCCATCAGTTCAGTTGCCAGGGGAACTCTTCTCTGTCTTGAAACTTGAACAGTAAACGCATATCTAATGCTGAGAGAGTGGAAACATGTACGAGGTCGAAGCTAGAATCTTTCCTGGTTTTGGCTTTTGAACCAAACTGGAAACCTTCATCAACCACATCCTGCAATATATCGAGGACCAAATTACAGCTCCACCATGTAGCAAACAGGAAAAAAAAAAGTCTAGTTGAGAAAAGAGCATCTTATCCACATTTCCTCTGGGAATTTACATGAAATTCACATCACTTTCTTCCAGTTATTGGCCATGGGTATCCAAGGGCAAGTTTTGTTTTTTTTTTTTTCCTTCTGTTTCCAGCTCACAGAACAAATGTTACTATCACAGAATTGCAAAAACAAGTTAACACACACCAAAACAGAAGGTAACGTTAATGCTTAAATGAAAAGGTCCTCTCCAAATAATTCATTAAAATATTTGCTTTGTTTTTTAGGAAGTCATTCTGGGAAAACACAACACCCAAGACGACACCAAAGGGCTGGTAAGTAGTTAAGGCACTCGAGTCGCACGTGCTGCATCTCCGCATGGGTCTGTAAGGCTATGGCACTGATCGAGGCGCCCGCCTCTCCCCCCCCCTCCCCCCCCACCCCAAGAGCTGAAGGGCACTGAGGAAACCTCGGGAAATATAGACTCAGGACATTTTGCTCTGCTGGCTTTCGTCTGTGTGCTGGGGGGCAGGACGGGCTGTCATTCCAGGCCCAGGAGCGAGGCGCTGTCGGCAGCGGCCAAGAGCGGGTGGGCGGGCCTCCTGCCGGGCAGCTCCAGCAGGTCCTGCACGAGGGCTGCCGGGCTCTCCCGCTCAGGGTCACCCGGGGACGCCTGCTCCTTGGGGCTGCCCGCGGCAGCGGCCCTGGGAGCACTCCTGCCGGCCTCAAGCTGGCCGGCACCCGCCGTCCGGCCCGCTGCCCTCTCCTCCCTGCGGCCGGCATCCTTGGGGGCCAGAGCCTCCTTCCGGCTGCGGGTGACGGCCGCGTGGTTGCTGGAGAGCAGGGCCGAGTCCGCCTCGCTCTCCGACACGGGGGTGGCGCCGCTGTGGGCGGACTCGCTCTCGCTGTCGTCCTCGCCTCGCTCCTCCTTGTCGCTGTCCTTCCCGCGGTGCTTGGGGTACCGGGCTTTCTGGTGGACCCGCTGGTGGCGAACCAGGCTGTGCTTCAAGGTGAAGGTTCGCTCGCAGGTCTGGCATTTGTACGGCCTCTCTCCTGGGGGATGGAGAGAGATTCACGGCTGTCAGCAAGGCCACCGGGCACCCACCTCCCGGCTCCGCGAGAGAGAAAGCGAAGGCCCGAGGGGGAGGGTAGGGTGGCGGGGCGGGGCCGGGCCGGGCCTCCCTCCCGCTCACAGGAAACCCTATCTGTCTGAACTGGCAAAATGCGGAGGGAGGAGAGTGGAGGCCCTCACAGCCCTGTCTCCTCGTCCTTCAGCCCAGGCTTCACACACCTGACCCAGGAACCAGAGTCCCAGGAGCGGAACCTCAGGGACAACCAGACCGGCTTGAAAGAACCCCATGGAAGGACAGCAGTGGCGTCCTTCCCAGGGCCGGGCACCATCGCCAGGGACCCTGCAGGGCGGCACGTCCCAAGTCAAAGCTGCAGATAGGCTGTGTTCTGACTCAGAGCAGCTGGGGCTTCCCCCCTCGCTTGCAAACACGGAGCTGAGAGCAGCTGAGAGCACCACCTGCCAGTAGCCCGAGAATCTCTCTCTGCTGGGAGCCAAGCTCCGGTGCCCTCAAGTCCCAGCACAGGGCCGTGGGTGTGTGGGCGGGGCACGTGTGCACCTTGGCCGCTGAGAGGAGAGGGAAGCTGAAACCAAGACACAGGGGAGCTTTTCTGATTGGTGGGGGGAAGAATCGTTTGTATCTTCTGGCTTCACGAGGACATCCAGGCGGCCTTTCTACCAAAACAACAGCCGCTGCTTTGGGGTTTGCAGCCTCAAGTCCAGAGGCGGTGGGTTCCAGGAGGTGCAAGGACGTGCCCAGGCAGCAGCCAGGTGACCGCCCCACTCAGCCCCATCAGCCCCGCTGCTGCAGAGCCAAGAACAGACAAGGTTCTCGCTGCACGGCCGACCTAACAGCTGCTGGCTGACGACGAATCCCGGGTGCCTCCCCACAGAGGCCCCGGGCCGCGAGCCCCACGGAGCCCCTCTGCACCACCTGCTCCGCCGGCCACACCCCCAGCCCCCCCGGGCCAAACCCACATTCTTCTAGATGCTTCTGCCAGACAGGGCAGCCATCATCCCCATTCTAGACACAGGACGACGGAGGCTCAGAGGACTAAGAGGCCGATCAAAACGCGCTGGCAAACACCACTCCGCCGTCCACTGCACCAGCCTGTGCCCTCCGAGTGCTAAGAGCTGGACAAGCCCTTAGCATTCCTAGCTCAGCCGGGCTCTCTCCCCGCTCGGCAAGGGCGCCCTGCTGCCCACGGTGGCTGGAGGACGGGAACCTGGCCGGCTCGCCGCCCCCCTCGCCCCCCGCCCCGCAACCTCCGCCCGCAGCCCGCCCCCGCCCCCGCCCCCTCACCTGTGTGTGACCTCATGTGCCGGGTCAGGTCCTGCAGGGACCAGAACCTCTTGCTGCACACACTGCACACCTTCTTCCTCTTGTCCGCCTTGCTGGCCGCACTCCTGGCGGAGTCTGTCTTTGGCTTCTTGTCGTCCTCACTCTTCTCCGAGGGCTTCTTCTCGGCCAGGCCCTCCCCATCCCCGTCCGAGGGGCCCTCGGCCTCCTCGCTCTGCTTCTCTGCGGGGGCTTCGGACGCAACCTCCGCCTGGGCTGGGGGCTCGGTGGCCGGGGGCTCGGCGGGCCTCTGCGGCAGCTCGGGGGCAGTGGGCGGTGGCCCTTCGGGCTCCCGGTGGGCCGCGCTCCTGTCCCCGGGCTCCTCGCGGCCGTGGGCCTTGCGGTGGCGGTTGAGGGTCCCGAGGAACTTGAAGCTCTTGCCGCAGACGTGGCAGGCGTGGCGGGCGTGCCTGTGGTCCTGCGCGGCCGGGTCCCCGCCGCCCCCCGCGCCAGCCTCGCCCTCGGCCAGCTTGAAGCCCATCAGCTTGCTGGCGAGGTTGAGGTCCAGGCTCTTGTTGCTGACCGTGTCCTCCTCGGGGCTGTCTGCGTCCTCGTCCCACTCCTCCTCCGCGCGCTCCTCCTCGGCCTCCGCGTCCTCCTCGGCGCCCCTCTCCTCCCCGGCCGACGGCGTGGCTGCCGCCGGCTCCGCCTCCTCCGCCGGCGACTCTTCCGGGACCTGGCTGGGCTCGGCGGCTCCTTCCGCTGTCGGCGGCTCCCTCTCCCGGGAGGTGAGGTCCAGCACTTCGCCTCCCGCCGATGCCTCAGCGTCCGACTGGCTGTCTGCGGAGCAAGCACGGGGCAGGCTGAGACCCGGGCCACCAGACACGCCCCTTCCGAGGGCTCGCTCGTGACCCACCCCCCGGGGCCTGTCGCCCAACCCCCGCCAGGACTTCTCTCACCCAAATCCCCCTCACCCCTTACGTCCCTCAAGGGCCAAGACGAATCTGGGGGGGTTAACTTTAAAAGGCGGAAGGAGCAGCCGCACACGGGCGCACACAGGCTGGGCTCAAAGGGGAGCTGCGCCCGCAGCTCCCGGCCTCCCTGACCCCGTACGCCGAGCCAGCCCCCTCCACGGGCACACACAGGATGCTCGGGGCCCCCAGGGGCAGCCAGACAGAGCGACGGCGAGAGAGGACAGCTGGCACATTCCAGAGACTCGCAGCATGAGGGAGGTTGAGGAAGCTGAGCCGTAGAAGTTATTTTCCAGTGCAAAGAGGTTGTGTACACATGCAGCCTACACAAGCCCGCCCCCCAAACACGGTATCTGGGAGCACCTCACAGGAAGTGGCCCAAAGTGAGTATTCTGTGTATGTGGTACACATGCTCCCGCCTGACGGCTGGTTCCCAGCAGAGGTCCCAGGCAACAGGAGACGCGTGCACATCTGCATGCACACCTGCAGGCCCCCCTAGCAGCTGTCAGGACCCCATGTAGGGAGCGGAAACATTTCCTGTCTCTCAGGTGGTTCCTACCTGCCCAGTCTCCACAGCAAAACCAGGTGTGGACAGGCCACCAGTGTCTATCAGCCTTCTTAAGGGCTGGCCTGGTGGTGACAGGATCGACACCAAAGAGATGACGGTATTTATCAAAAGCACCATCTCCTCTCTATTCTGGTTGAACCAAGTCTTAGCCAGTATTTTATCATGTGCTATGATAGTGAAGCTAAAGCTTGCTGAGCCCGACTATTGACTACAGGTGCAACGGCCAAGGGACGACTGTGGCATCAGGCTGATAAAACTCGTTATCTCATGGCACATACGTGACATGCACCTCCCTCGTCATGCCAGGCCTCCGATCACAAGTTCACACGTCTAACCTGAAGTCTCACCTGACGAGAGCAGACCACCGCCACACCGACCCAGGCCCGTGGCTCTGAGTCGCAGGCTCCGCGCCTCGCCACCAAGGCAGCCCTGGGCCGGGGGCGAAGGAGCTGCACCAGCCCTGCCGTGGCCACGCTGCCTGGGGCTCTCCGCTCACCTAGAGCAGTCTACGCGGCTCTCCCATTTCACTTCTCTTCACTGGTTTTATTCTGACTACTTTTTTGGCAACCACTGTTTGAGTATCTTAAAAGGTTTCAGAAGGATACAAGTAATTGTGGGGTGAATATAAAATTTCTGAATGAAATTTTGGCAATTTAAATGATTTCTGACAATTATCCAAAAGACGAAAGAAGATGACCCCTGAGACATGCACACCAACATCGAGGCCATATTCCAGGGGAAAAACCAGCTGCTCATTTTCTTGAATCACGCAAATGGAGAGCACCTATTAAATGGCTTTTGGTATAAACTCCACAAAAAAAAAAAAAAAAATTACAGAATGCTTGGTTTCCTATTTGTTGGTTCCGTTGGTACTTACATTAAAGAAAAAAAAAAACGGCGAGGGGAGGGTTGATCTCTGGTTACTCCCTATTTGTCCCAGTATATTCTAGACTGTTTCACTTAATTATTAATTTTTTTCCACCAAAGAGCATGGATTATTTAAAATTTCAACTGTAGTAGGATATATTTAAGATGATAAACTTTGGGGGGGGGGAAATTCACAGTGAATTCTGAAATCAAACCCAAGTAAAAATACTATAATAATACGCTAAGATCAGATCGTTTTGACTCCTGGGCCCTCCTCCCTAAGTGTGGATAATGGAGAGCTCACCCTAAAGGCAATGGGAGGCCAACTCGCTTCCTCCGAGGAGTGGAGAGGACTTGCTGCGTTCTACCCAACGTCCACTAGGGAGCGTGTTTTAGCAGGGCAGCCGGTGCCCTTCAAGTTCCCAGCAGCACCAAGGGCTCTTCTCAGCAATTCTTGGGAACAATGCACTTAGACCCCTCAGTCTCGTGAACACCTGACTTACAGCGCCAGGTCCTATCTTGACCTCGTCCTCCGCAGCCGCTCACCCTTCCGAGTGCGGATGGCGGAGCAATGCGGCTTTAAAAATGTGTTGATTTGGGGACTTCCCTGGCGGTCCGGTGGTTAGGACTCTGCGCTTCCACTGCAGGGGGCCTGGGTTCTAAGATCCCGCAAGCTGTGAGGTGCAGCCAAAAACAGAAAAGAAAAAGGGGAGGGGAGGGCGGGGGAAGAAAAATGCGTTGATTTTCTGTCCCTGTCAGCCTGTCCCTCATTCGTGATGCTAATCTAAGAAAACTGCTAGAGGAAGCAGACAGAATCTGAAGGCACTAGTAGATAAGAAGCCCAAAGCTCCTCCGATGCGATGACTTCCACGTTAGCGCAACAATTAAGTATCTACTGCTTCCTAGAAATTTCACGTCACCCAACTGAGGTGACTACGTACTGACCTCAACGCCTACCTGGCTGGGCAGGCGCACAGCCTCCACTTTATCTAGACCAGTACTCCCCGTGGTGCAGTCCACGCCCGTACGTGGCCTTCTGGGCCGGCAAGGGGGCCACCACTGAGGGACAGTCTTCAAGTGTCCACGCTGGGGAATTAATTCCCTGTCGGTCCAGTGGTTGGGACTCGGCGCGGGTTCAATCCCTGGTTGGGGAAGTAAGAACCCAAAAGCCATGCGGAGAGGCCAAAAAAAAAAAGTCCATGTTTACACTGATTTGAAAAGGCACATGCAGGTGCCCACAAATAGGAAGGCTCCTACAGGCATCATCTGAGGGCAAAGTGGGCCAGGGCACTTCTGCCCACAAGAAAGTGAATCAAAGTTTCAGCCTAGCTTTGAACTATCAATATGTCCCTTTCAGCTAAAACTGCCCCCATCGAGCATCTTCAGCATGCCTTTGGGGGAAAATCTAGGGCGCATTTTCGTGAGAACTTATGTGATCGAAAAAGTCAGACCTACGTTGCAAAACACGTCCTGGGATTTTAAGAAAATGCAACCTAGGCATATAAACATAGAAATCCCTCAAGAACTAACTGCCTTGGTCATTTCCTGCCTTTGTGTTTTTACGGTCTTTCTCCAAAGCCTCACTTTTAACTTCATGGGAGGGAGCCGGAAAGAAACCTTCCCTCCCTCCATCATGCTCACCTGATTTAAAAAAACTCCCCTTGAAATCACTGAAATCCACCTCCCTGACCCTCCTTCTCCCCACCTTACCTCTCAGCCCTCTTTCTCACCACGGATTGTGACCACAATTAAACCAAACCTATATTTTTCTCTTTGCTGGTTTCACGTTACAACTCTCACTGAACTTTCTTTTTCCCAGAGGCTTTGTCCCTTAAAGGAAACCTACACAACCTCCCGGCAGGGTCAGGGCAAGGAGGGCGCCGATGGGACTTGGAAAAACAAAACTCATAACTGCAATTTAGAAAATAAATTCACCCACCATGAGGATGTGGGCTGCACCGAAGCTAAGATATAAGTTCCGATTAGCTTTGCGCCTGCAGGAGCCCTGGTTTTGGTGTTCCTTGATCATACAGATCAAGATGCTGAACCCAAAGTATGCATCCAGCACGTGGCTGTTATACTTTAAGACTTGTCTGCCAGCGCGGGAAACTAAGAGCTCCCCGCGGCCACCTCGACTATCAGCTGCTTTCCCTCCTTTGGGGCCGTGATTGATGGGCTGGGTGGAAAGTGATGTGGCAGCTGACACTCAAACGCTGAGAGGGGTCATCCCAGTGAAGGCGTCGAGCTCCGCCAGCCTCGCCGCCAGTTTCCTGGGGGTTGAACAGCAGATGGCCCAGCAACCTCGGGCTCGAGGGCACCCAAGTCATGGCAAGACTCCATGGGACCTGTACATTTCTCTACTCAAAGATCCTGGCAAGTCACATGGCCCTGGACGCTGGGGGGGGGGGTGGCAAACTGGCCTACACTTTTATATCCTGAGAGGGTCTGGGCACACCACAACCGAGGGCCTGGCCGTTCAAGGGCTCGTTTCCCTGGGCTCTGTGGGAGGCGTGGGGCAACAGCAGAGGCCTCTGCACCAGCTCCTCTTCCTGGAGAGGCTGCCCGTTCACTGCACCCCCTCCCCCGTAACTGGGACAAAGACAAGGGGGCCGGGGCTGGGGTTGAAGCCCGACCCTCCAGTCCACACTCACTCACAGACAACACAGCCCCCAACCCACCCAAGTCTGAGGGAGAGAATTCCGGACACAGTCACAACCCTAGAAAAGCACATTTGGGGGGAATCTCCTCGGATTCAGAAAAGGGGGAAATGTCAAGCTTTCAAGATTTGCCAGACTGAACCCATACCTGCAATAGTTATTCAGCACTGGCCAACCAGCCCTGTGTTTGAGAAACCTGCAGCAGCCGATTTTCTGTTTTATTTGTTTTGGGGGGTGAGGGACACAAAACCCCAGCAGTTGGAGATAATGGAATATATCGAATAGAGGACACGAGTAAATACAGAAGCTGTAAGGGGAAAAAAAGGTGGCAGGAGACGCTCGGGGCAGCTGTTAATTGCTCTATAGGGGCCGGAGGAAGGAAGCACATATCAGCACATGAGAAGAATACCCGGATTCGGGTCAAGCAGAGATGTGATTAAAGAAAGGACATGCAGAGTGCTTTTTCAAACAAGACAAAGTTTTCTTACTTGGAAAAGAGTTATTTAAAAGAAAAGCACCCCACCCAGCCCGGCCCCTCCCTGTTGAGGGTGGAGCATCACTAGTTCCTGCAACACCCTGGCACCCGAGTGGGCCCATCCCTGCTCTGTAGGATGCGGCAGACGCTGGGGTCTGAGAAAACACCACCCGGGTAGTTTCACATCCCTTTTCGACGTGTTCCTGTGCAGAGCTGGTCCGTGCATCCTCCTGCACAGCCCAGCTCCACAGGGCAAAGGGCAGGAACAGGCGTCGGGGGTGGGGAATAAGGTCTTCTCTAGCAGCTCAGAGAAGCAGCCTGGGCCGCTACCGTGGCCCCCATACCCGTCCTGCTGCTGGGATGCCAGCAGGATGCCTCAGGGTCCTGCAGAGAAGGGGAGGCCTCCAGCCGCAACGCGGAGGCCCGCAGCGCGACTTAACGGGCTCCTGCGGCGCCCTCCTCTCCGTCACCTGGAGGCACTACCTGTGCTATCATGGGCTCCAACATCACTCTCTTTTGACTGGGGGATAAGCCCGTTTCTTCTCAGGGAACAGGCGGTAACTCCGTGTTTGCGCAACTGGTGGCGTTCACAGTTAGATTTGGTGGAAAAGAAGGCACCGCATTTTTGACAAGGGAAGGGTTTCTGACCTGAAGCGGGAAAAAAAATATATGTTTATCTGGCTTTCTACTGCAATGAAAAAGAAAAATTGCTTTCCATTCATTCTCTTGGGATCATTGGCATCATGTCCACCCTCCCCACCGAACCCCTTTCTTTTAAGAAAATAAACAAAATACATTAAAAACAATCACAAAACACTGAGAACAGCAGCAACTCAAATGATCACCTTCCCTCATCCTGAGTGGGATGAAAGATTTGTCTTCAAAACACTGCAAGTTAACAATGAACCCAAGATGCATACCTGACGTAAAGCAACAGCACTACGATGACAACTCTTACATGGTAACTGCAGCAGAGGCGAGTGAAGGGCCGTGAGCACAGCAGGAGAATACCTACTCCACCACAGAGAGGACGCCTGTGATGCTTCTAGCCTGGCAGGTACCGCGGACGTGGGGGGGCGGATGGGATGAGAGGCAACGCCCGGGACCTCCGGGAGGAATCCCGAACCCTCTGGATGTCTCTGGGGTGCGGCCTCCCACCTGGACCGGAAGTGCTGAGTTCTGACTTCCCGGGATGCCTCCTGTCTGACCTCTGCCCATGGTCACTGTGGTCCTAGCTGGCAAGACAGGGGAGGTCGGCTTGGTGCACGGAGGTTCCCTGTCCCCCTTGCTCTAAGCTCTTGCTGGTGGTGGATCGGTGACCAAGGTCCCGAGTCTGACCAGAGCCGCGTGCTCCACTCAGCAGCCCGCGTGTGACGCTGAGTCACTGAGTGGCCCCTGACCCCACCGGCCCCACAAGTGGGCCAGCGTGCCTGTGCCTCCCCGGCAGTTATCTGCTTCGACCGGCCTCTCCCCTTCTTGCATTTCGATTCCTTTTGCAGGCTCCTCAGCACCTGGTCCCGTGTCTGCATGGACAGACAAGGGGGCAAAGCCAGGGCAGACCACGAGGACAAAGAGAAGGAAAGAGGAGGGACCAGGGAAGGGAGTGGGCGGGCACCAGGACAGAGGAGGTGTGGTTATCAGCTACTGCATCACCGGATTCTTCTGTGTCCCCCCCCCCCCCCGTGCCACATTCTAAGGTCCCGGTTTCTGGTTTTACAGGGAAGAGGTTTCGTGCACCAACAAACAGGACTCCTAGAGCTGCAGCCAGCACGGCTGTCTCATAACCCCAGGGCTGCCACGATCACACACACATCAAGACACGAGAGGCAAGTCAATCAGCGCAGTTCCCTGGAAACACTGAGGGGTCGGGGGGGTGGGGGGGGCTGAGCTTCAGCCTTCCATTCAGCTTTAGACGAGCGTTAACGGAGCCCAGAACCAGCGCAGGCTCACAAGTCCAGGCACCCAGGGGATGAGCAGCGTGGGCCTGGAGCCCAGAGATCTCGGGACAGGAAGGACTGTCACTGCCAGCCGCGCGGCTCCGGGGTGCCGTCCGCACGGAGCGCACCGCGTATGACCCCGAACCCCCACACTCCAAGTAGGAGCGTCAGCAGTAACCACAGAAAGGGGACATCCACTTCCGCCTGAGCCATGGTTCCAAATCACTGGTAGAGGTTTTTAAGAACACAGATGCCCAGAGCCATCAAAGACCACGGACTTAGAAGCCTGGGAAGGTGGAATCAGACAGAGACCGGACCCGTGCACCTCTAAGGAGCTCCACTTGGGCCTGAGAGGATGAACTGGAGAATCCGACTGCTTCACAAAGCTTGTAGGTGTTTTGTGTTAAATTTATAAAAATGCTTACAGTAAAAAAAAAAAAAAAAAAAATCACGCTTTTTGCGTGAAGATTAGTTGTAAAGTATTTTAATGTTTTTTTTTTGTGCACCCTTCTCGCTTTTCACTAAAAGTTGAACGTGTTTAATAATTATTCAAGCTGTGTTAAGTAAGAAGAAAACACTTTTCCTTTAACATTTTATTGTCAAAAGGCAACATCACAGCTTCCCTGAGTCAGGCCAGTTTGAAAAACAAGAGAACCAGGCTCGAGAAGAAAACAAATCAGAAGCTGTGACTGTGAACTGTGATCTGGTTCTTGATTTCAAATAAAGCAGCTAGTTTTTCTTGCTTCTTCCTCTTACATGATTTACTCTGTAATTTTCACACTGGTAAATGCTTCACTTTTACAGCTGGTTTGAATAGCCAGGCTGATGTCCCATGATGATGAGGAGTCGTGTTAAGGTTAAATGTAGAAAACGATGCAACGACCCGAAAGTACGGTATCCAGTTAGGAAGATTACCAAAGTGACAACTGACAGGAGTCTTTAAAAGTTCCCATTTCACTGCGTAAGTGGCACATTTTATTCAGCAGCGTGCGCTCCAGACTGCGTGGACAGAGGAGAACAAGAGCGCTTTTACCATCTGATGATCATACAGGTTTCAGAAAAACCCTGCTGACTTGTAATCTATGTGGAAAGTCTACAATGATTTTACTCATCTGGTAGCAGCCACCGAAGACTGTTTCAGCAGGGGTGTTTCTAAACGCACCTGTAAGCACAAGGGGCTACCTCTGCACCAAAGGCCCATGACGTCCTTCCACCCCACCCCGTGATGTCAGCCAGCAGTTTTCACTCTCACAGAACAGTCAAGAAACGAAGAAAGAAATTCTTCAGGCGACGACGCCGTCTGGCAGGCACTGGGCAGGAAGGAATAAAGGATGAACAACCAGAGCAAGTCCGACGCCCCAGCCTAACACCCTCAGACGCCTCTCCGCCTCTCCGTACCGCCCCCCCCCCCCCCGCCCCTGCCCGGGGCACAGGCCTCTCTCTCTCTGTCTGTCTGTCTTTCTTTCAGGATTTGGCAGACACAGGGCTGGCCACGTAAACGCTTTCAGAGCTGCCCCTTAAGAGGGCTGGAAGCAGCTAGACACGGCCAGTGTCAGAAGTGCTTCCACACTGAGGTGTGTGCATCTCACTGGTCTCAGCTCCGCCGCCGGTTGCCTGTGAACAGCAGGTGGGAGAGGTGGGTGCGGAGGGCCCCAGGCTGGCAAAAAAGGGTAGCGAAGCCAACCATGAGAGAGTGAGCAAGGCAGGGGGCCAGGGATGTCAGAGCGGGAGGGCACCGACCCCTCCATTCCACGAGGAGGAAGATGAGGAAGGGGCTGAAGTGGACCGTTTTCTGGCACTCTCTCCTCTACTTGTGGCCTCAAAACACACGGGGCGCTCACGAGGGGGAAAGGCAGCAAGAGTGAGCTGTCTTCTCCTAAAGAGGCAGCACTGTTCAGGTTGAGAAGGGAAGGAGCCAGGACGGTCCTCCTCAACAGGACGCCGTGGGCTAGTAGAGGAGGGGAAGGAGGAAACTCAGCTGTGTGTGGAGATCACGCCAGGATCTCACGAAGGACGCCAGCAGACGCCAGCTTCCTCCTAAGACGCGATTCCTAGAACCTGAGCCACGCAGAGAAAGGGCTGAAACCACGTGCCCCTTGCCTGAGCAACAGTGAACCCCCAGCTGGACACTTAACACCTGGGCTACTTCATGCTGCCCACTTGGGGGGCGGGGTGCGCTGGAAACATGTCTGTGAGACCATGTATAGATGCTAGAATTCTCTGCATTCGCCGAGAGGCTGGGAAAAGGCCGACTCTCAAGACGCACAGTTTGCTTCAATCCAGCTTAAGACTGGACACCACTCAAAAGCTTCTGGCTGGAATGCAGCTAGAGTTTAATACTACCACCCCGGCCCCCCAAGCCTCTTCCCTGTGTAACGAGGTTTTACAGGGTCATTCCAGAGTCCATGTTTAGCTTCTGTTACATGTGAGCCTCAGTCTAATTTCAGCACTGCGGAGGGAGCACCTCATAGGAAGCCAAGAGCCGGGCGCTTGGAGATCCCACAGCAGAGCCGTTTACCAGGAAAACCTCGGTGTGCAGGAAGGGTGGGCGGGTCACATGATTTCTCAGGCTCCGTCCAGCTCCAGCTCTGTATCAGGCGTAGCCGAGGGCTGTATAAACTTACTAGATGGAGCTATGCTGAGATTGCTGCTGGCAGCTGAGGCTGTGGAAGAGCAAAGGAAGGTGACGGAGCCCCATGGGCGCCAGCCTTCGTCCAGGTCTAAGCGTGTGGGTAGCACCGTCCCACGGCCACAAGGTCTCCGGTCAGCAGCTCGTGGTCCACAGCCGTGTTCCACCTTGTCTCAAACCACCTCCCAATCTTCTACGTTGGCACGTGTCAGGATACAGGGGGCCAGAAGAGGCACACCCCCTGCATCCTCAGACGGAACCTGACCCTGGCTCCCACCCCAGCACTACTGCGCGTCCCCCGAAGGCCTGCAGGCAAGTTACTCAAGCCTCCCTAACCCTCAATTTCGTCATGGCAAGATGGGGACGACACGGCCCTCGTGGCCTGGTCACCAACACTAGCTCTGGAAGGGCTCTCTACCCGCCCGAATGCGCCCCTCAAGAGAAAAAGCCCGCGACCCCACGGCAGGAACACAGGATGCGAGGGACGGGGTGGAAGCAGACACGGCCGCCAGGGGACAGTGACTGTGGGGGGAGAAGCGGCAGAACGTGCTCACACCTACACCTGCCCCCGCCCCCCCCGCCCGTCCCCGTCTCAGACTAACTCCCATCTCCTCTGCTCCGTTCCAACACCACCAAATTTTAAACCAACGAGGACGCTTCGGCGTTCAAAAGGAGCTTGTACCAGGCACCTGCAAAGACATGGCGCGACCCTTGAGAGGAAGTACCGGCTGCCCAGTCCTCTCAGGGAGACCGCTGGCGTGCAGGGAAGAGAACAGAGCGCCCGAGAACCAGTGGTCCCCGCCAAGCACAGGGCTCCCGGCTGGAGCAGGAGGTGGGGAGGCGGTGCCGGCAGGGGAGAGCGCTCCTCATCACACCCAGACCATCTGCTCGCTCAAAAGCGGTAGCGGGAATACTCACTTCTCCAGAGACTCTGCAGGAGACCAAGAGGCGCCACCCAAAAAGGGCGGCAAGAGAGACTGCTGTGCGGGGTACCTTCTCTCTAAGAAGCATCTTCTTTCTGAACTGCTTTCCTCCTTAGAACTGTTCCCTTACTTTGTCAGGCTTAAATGATTTCAAATGGAGAGAAAATGACAGCCTGAAAATGCAGCAGAGACTCTACAAATCTAGGAATTCTGGTTCCTGTTAAATGAGTCCTCCGTGGACAGACACTCCTAACTGACGTCTGGGTTTGAGGCCCCACCACACCGGAAAGAGACGCCGTGCCCACGTGGCAGCCAGCCTCAGAGAGACCCTGCAGCGCACCCTCCCCTGCCCGTCTCTCCTGCCCAGGACAGCTCTGCCATCCCCTCCCAATGTCCCAACTTGTTAGGAGAAACCACCTTCCACGGAGGATCCACCCTGCGTGAAGCCTTTCCACCTGGATACAGAGCGTGGCTCCCACCCAGCCCCCACCATCTTCCCCTCTCCACACCGTCATGAGCCTCTGCGCTACCTGGGGTTGCCAGATTTAACAACTAAAAATACAGGACGCCCAGTTAAATCTGAATTTCAGATACACAACAAATAAATTTTTAGTATATCCCAAATAGTGCGTGGACGATATTTATACTAAAAATTATTTGTTGCTTATTTGAAAGTCAAAATTTAACTGGCATCCTGTATTTTATCGGGCAATCCTGTACCATACGATTCTTTATTCTGTTTTAGGTCCTATCAATTAATATTTGGGTGGTGATCTCCAAAAGGTTAAGGATCTCACCCAATCTCTCCTTAGTTCAAAGATGTACATTTTGAATACTCAGCTTGAATATTCAGTAACTCATAATTAAGATGACTTTAAGATGACCTTAAGTTGTAGAGTCATCTGACTACTAACTACCTGGTATAAAATTATTTAAAGTGCATTTCTTATCTCAAACTTCTCTTTAAAAATCAATACACGATTGGGCTTCCCTGGTGGCGCAGTGGTTGAGAGTCCGCCCGCCGATGCAGGGGACACGGGTTCGTGCCCCGGTCCGGGAGGATCCCACGTGCCGCGGAGCGGCTGGGCCCGTGAGCCGTGGCCGCTGCGCCTGCGCGTCCGGAGCCTGTGCTCCGCAACGGGAGAGGCCACAGCAGTGAGAGGCCCGCGTACCGCCAAAAAAAAAAAAAAAAAAAAAAAAAAAACCACAAAAATATTTGAAAAATACTTTTGGGATATCTTTTTGGCAACCTAAGTCTGTTACTTAGAATAATATTTATATTTGCGTGTTTCTCTCTGCAAGAGCCAACAACTTTAGTATAGATAAAAACATTTTTAAATCCTAAAGCTCCTCTGTCACTGAGGTTCACGATGAACAGGGGAAGAGGTAATCACCTTCGTGAACTGAAAGGTAACTGCAAAATTGCCCTTTATAAATAGACAGCAGTCAAAGGAACTTCACAGAATGTCTGCAATTTTAAAAGCTGCCTTGAATGCAAATTCTTCTGCCAAAGTCCCCATTCCCCGTTCCGCCCTAGCTGCCTCTGGTGCATAACCAAGTAGATAATGCCTCAACCAAGCAGATAATGCCTTGACCACGTGAGGGATGCGATGGCCCAAGACCATCTCACCTAAAAACACCCTGCCTGACCCTTCCCTTCACCAGCAGCCCTCGGGAGGCCCAGCCAACGGAAACAGGCCATTCTGGTTATACGAGCACACAGGGAAAAACGCTCGGCCCCATCAGGCAAGCCTCTGCTTCTGAGACTGAGGAAGAAGAGAAGCTAGGAATGGGGAGGCGGGAAGAGGGCCCCTCCTTCGAGCCCACCCGTCGCTGCCCCCAGCCCAGTGGCTGGGCCACAGCCTGCCCGGCCCTCTTACCAGTGTGCGTGAGCATGTGCCTCTGCAGGGAGCTGGCCCAGGGGAAGACCCGGGGGCAGTGGGGGCAGTTGATCTTCTGCAGGCAGCTGGCATAGGAGTTGCGCTTTGCCCTCAGCAGCTTGTCCTCCGGGGGGCTGCCCTGCTCCTCATCGCTGGGCCCGCTGTGGTCTGCGGCCACCTCGTCCTGAGCGTCGTCCTCTGCGCTCTGCAGGAACGGACTGAACTTGTTGGTGTCCGTCGTAGCCAGCATCTTCTCGATGCTGGCGAACTCCCCGCTGGAGTCCAGGTCCACCCCGCCGCTGGCGCGCAGCCGGCTCCTCGTCCCCTTTTTCCGGCCCCTCTTCTTTGACAAGCCAGCTGGTCCCTGCTCAGTGGGCGAGGCTGCCTCTGGGCTGGTGGCAGCAGGTGGGGAGTCACTGGACCCCTTCCTGCTGGCGACGTCGGTGGTGGCTTTGCAGACGGCGCCCCCTACAACGTCGGCAGCTGCAGCATTACTGCCAGTGCTTGCGGGCCCCGGGGCAACAGCCACCTTGGTTTTCAGCAAGGTGGGGGCCGAGGACACGGATGAGATGATCTGGGCAATCGAGGCCAGCGGGGGCAGCTCTTCTGTCACGGGGGGCTTTGGCAAAAGCAGGGGGGGCTTGGGGCGCAGCGGCCGCAGCAAGGCTGGGCTGCTCAGGAGGGTGGAGTTGCCCAGGAGCGGGGAGCTGTTGACGAGGGCCGAGGAGTAGATAGGCACAGCGAGCTGAACGGAGCCCTGCAGGGGCGGAGCTGGGGCTTCCAGAGTGCTGGCCGCAGAGGCCGCCGCTACAGGGGCCACGGGCTTTTCCAGGACCCCACCGGAGCCCAAGGTCACTGGCAGGGTGGGGCAGGCTGGCGGACAGGGAGAGGCCTGCTCACTGCTTGCGGGCTCCTGCTCAGGCTTCTTGGCGTCCCCGGGAGCGGCCGCGTCCTCATCTCCTCTCCTGCAGTTCTTGGGGATGGACAGATCGATGGGCTCCATGGAGCAGTCGTACGGGGCCGAGGCGGAAGGGCTCAGGAAGGAAGCCGAGTTCTCCTGCTTCACTTGGACCAGGGCCAGGCCCTTCTGGGAGAAGTCGAGGGGCTCGTTGAAGTCCCCTGCGAAGTTGCTGGCGGGCTCCACTTTGACCGCGACGTGCGGGGGCAGCGGCTGGGCGGGGGCCCCGTGACGAAAGCCGTTCTGGGGCTCCAGGAAGGCGGCCAGGGGCTTGCGCTCGCCCAGGGCGGCGCTGCCCTCCTCCACCCTGCCCGGGGCCTCGGCGGGCGCGTCGGCGGGGCCCAGGCCGTCGGCCGCCAGGACGTAGCTCTCGATGTCACGCTCGGGCACGTGCAGGTGCTGTTTGAGGACGTGGTGGATGCAGTTGCGCTTGGCCGAGAAGGCGGCGCTGCACTCCTTGCACTCGAAGGGCTTGCGGGCCTTGGGGCAGCCGCCCAGGCCGCGGCCGCAGTGCGTGCGCATGTGGATGCGGAGGGCGCGGTAGTGCTTGAGGTCCTCGCCGCACAGCCGGCACACCGTGTCTGGGGAACAGAAGGCGTCCACCATCTCGGCCGCGCTGCTGGTCACGTACTCGATGTTCTTCTCGATGTCCTTGCGTGTGGCCTTGAGGTGCTTCTTGCGTAGGTGCCGCTCGCAGTTGGCCTTGACCGTGAAGGGGTAATGGCAGATCTTGCAGATGTAGGGCCGCTCGCCGCTATGTGTGCGCAGGTGGCGGATGAGCGCGGCCTTGTCGGCGGCGATGTAGTCGCAGATGTTGCACTGATAGGGCGAAATGCCCAGGTGGGAGCGCACGTGCGCACGCAGCACCCCCGAGAAGGCGAACACCTGGTTGCAGAAGCGGCAGGGGTAGAGCACCTTGCGCATGGCCGGTGTCTTCTTGCTGCTGGGGGCCGTCATGATGGCCTTGAGGTCCCCCTCCGTTATCTCCTGCTTGATCTTGGCCTCCATGCTCAGGGGTAGGAGGGCCTCGATGATGCTGTCCTGCTCCAGCTGTGTCTTCATCTCGGCCTGGCCCGGCAGCTCGAGGCGCGGCTGCTGCAGGAAGAGCTGTGCGGCTGTGTTTGGCTGCGCCCCCGACTGGGACTGCAGCAGGTGGGCGTCGGAGGCCACCTCCACGGAGCCCCTGAGGAGCTTCAGCGGCGGCGGCGGCAGGCTGGGGCTGATGCAGCCCGGGGAGGCCTGCTGCGCGTTGACGAGGGGTGGAGGCGTGGAGGCGGCCACCACCGTCCGCGGCGTGACCAGGGGCTTTGGCTTCAAAGGGGGCATGTGTTTGAAAATGGCCTGTAGAGGGGCAGCGGGGGCCTTGGACAGAGGCGGAAGACTGATCTGAGGGGGGGCCGAGGCTGCCATCTTCAGGATCTGCTGGATGTCTGCCAGCTCGACGGCTGACTCCCCAGAGATGGGCTTGACCACAATGCTGCTGTCCGGCTGGATGATGAAGCCCTTCTGGAAGGGCTGCAGGGACAGGTGCTTCACGCTCTCCCTGGTGGCCGGGAGGACGGTGAGAGGCCCGCCCAGGGAAGCAGCTTCAAAAGGAGACAGACTCAGCAAGCTGGTGCAGCCAGGGTCCTGAGGTAGCTGACGCTTGAGTGCCTGGAGCTGTATCGCTTGGTTGTCGTCCGGCAGCGGCTCCTCGGCCAGTGCAGGCCTGGCGTCTTCGATGTGCTGCAGGCCCAGCACGGCCAGGAAGACCTTCTGGTCGGGGGCGTCGCCAGGTGGGGCCCTGGCCTGCAGCCGTTCCCGTCCGTGGTCGGTAGTTACGTGGGTCTGCTTGTGCAGGGTGAGGGAGGAGAGCATGGGGAAGGCCTTGTCACACGTGTCGCAGACGAAGCGGTGCTGCTCACTGATGCACCTGCGCAGGTTCGTTTCACACCAGGCCTGCGTGGAAGCCAGGCGGGCGAAAGCAGGGGAACAGGGAGGAGCATTTAGAAATGATCGCCAAGCTGCACAGCTACCCCAGCATCCGGTCCTTCTCCACGGCACGTAGGGTGCCCACCTTCCCCTGCTCGCTAACTCCTGGACCGAGTAAGGAAACCAACTAAGCATCTTACGAATCCTATCTGCCTGATGCACGAGGCGAATCCCCAGGATGTCTCGGCAGAGCAAGCACTGAAGTATGGTTATGGTTAAGTGATAACACCACAGAGGTAGGATTAATTCTCTCTTTAAAAACGGGGGCCTTGCAAGCCTAACTGATGGCGACTACCACCATCAGTGAAGAACTGGCTTCCTCTGTGACTGCAGGGGAGGAGGCTGCCTGGGAAGGGGCACCATGGGGGAGGGGGCTACATGAGCGTTCACACGTGGGTACGTACACACATGGACATATGCACATGTGTGTGCACACATGGACGTATGCACATGGTCATGTACACGTGGAATAAGTCACTGAGTCTGGGGCTTCTGTGAAGCCCCACAAGAATTTCACTGTTGATATCTCCTACCTCAATTTTTTTTTAATTGGAAAAAAAAAATGGGGTCCAAAGTAGTTTTAGCAGTTGTTTCATAAGCAGAGCACAAATACAGCTCAGGCTAACACGGACCCAAAATATTTGAATAGAAGCTACAACACTAGCAATGTTTAGCTGTGATAGCGATATTAAAGAAATATTTTAAAAATCCAAATTCAATTCGCATAGGGCTGTGTGGGGTAGGTGAACAATTCACAACTTTGAACCCGAATGGCCCCAAACGGGCACAATACCGATGAGCTACACTCATGCACCAGCTAACACGGAATTCGGCACACAAAGCAAAAGGCCGCCAACCCCCGTCCACTCGGCAACTCCTCGATGAAATGGGAAGGGCCAAGCTGGATGTCAAGAGAAAGGCACTATTAAAACAGAAACAAACCAAATGACAGCATTTCAAGGCAAGGAAGCCCCCGGGGAGGAAACTCAGTCCAGCCGCGTGGACCGTGGAGGTGGCTGCCAGCCACGGGCCGATCGCAATACCTGAGAAATGCGAGGAAACTTCCTACAGGAGAAGTCGGTGAAGCCTAAGTCGTGGAAGCCGGCAGGGATGGAGGGGTTGTTCTGGATGAAGGGCCTTCCCACCGCGTCCCTGGGAAGCTGCTTGTGGACCAGCGCGTTGTGGCGCAGCAGTCCTCGGTGTGTGCGGAAGGTGACGCAGCATATGTCACATCTGCGGGAAGAAGACACGGGACGTAAGGAGGCGGCCATGCCGGGGCATCCACCTGTCCGTTAGCCGTATTGTGTTTTCTGTTGCTTCATTTCAATGGAGCAAAAGAAAAAGGATGTGACATCAGGAAGCCAGCCACCTCATGGTGAGCAACAAAAGACTCTCCCTTTAAAAAAAAAATTTATGTCCTACCTACCAGCCTCTGGATACCCAGTCTTTGCAGACGGCACAAGTGTGAACAGAGCAGAGAGGTGGGAACCCGAGGCCACTTGCTCTTACCTGCGTTACACGATGTGGAGGGAATACTTCCCTCCCCCAGCTCCATGGATTTTGATTATCAAAAACGTTTAGAAGCCGAAAAGCACAAAATTCCACAGCAGCTGGAGCAGTCGCGTCAGCACCGCTGACATGCGACTCGGATAAAGTGATAATCAAATCCTCCAAGTGAACTGGTAGCACGTGACAGCGAGTATGTATTCAATTCTGCTATTATTACCATCTATCTAGGAAATAACCATAGCTCCCGAATGCGGAGCCCCCGCTAAGCGCGAGGGCACCCCACAGGGGTAGCGCACGACCCGGCAGGTGGGCGGGCATTCTCATCTTCATCTTCCAGAGGAAACCACCGAGGCTCGAAAATGTACAGCAACGTCACACAGCCAGGAAGAAGCGAAGACAAAATGTGAACCCAGTTCATACTCCCATCCTCACCTACCATGCAGCCACCTCCCTATCCTAGAAGGACTCTTACAAATGCGGTCCACGGAGAGATGAAAGACTATCACACTTCACTTCAGAGATGACTGCGTACACCTGACCCGTCCTGGGCCACACGGCCATGTAACAAACACCACTTTCTAACGGTGGCTCCGTCTTCTCCATGTTTCACACCAGTGCTGCCTTCCAGGTCTTCACTGAGAGCCATCTTAAAAACCAACAATCAGGGCTTCCCTGGTGGCACAGTGGTTGAGAGTCCGCCTGCCGATGCAGGAGACACGGGTTCGTGCCCGGGTCCGGGAGGGTCCCACATGCCGCGGAGCGGCTGGGCCCGTGAGCCGTGGCCGCTGAGCCTGCGCTCCGCAACGGGAGAGGCCACAACAGTGAGAGGCCCGCGTACCACAAAAAACAAAACAAAACAAAACAAAAACCCAACAATCATTAGGACATCACCCACACCCTTTAGACCTGCACTGAATACAGCGGCCATGAAAGCCCTGTATGTAAATGAACTAAAACGTCCTTAGTCACAGCAGCCCCGTCTCATGGGCTCAGCCGCGTCAGGCAGTGCAGGCCTGGCGCACTCCCAGGACTGCAGGAAATCCCACTGGACAGCGCCTCTTTCCAACGACTTGACACGTACAAACTCACCTGCCCCTCACAAACGCTCTACGGCAGGTCTTCTCCCTGTCTCACAGAGAAGGAATCTGGGGCACAGGGGGGTGCCGCGACCTGATTGAGCTTACACTGCACACACCTTAATGGGAACATTTTTTGCTTTGAAATTCTTCTCTGGAAATCAAAGAGATAACGGCATCACCCATGAAGCAGCTGGGCTTCACGGGTAGCGCCGAAAGACCAGTGCCAAGTACGTGCAGCTCCGCTCCCTGTGCCGGGCCGAGGCTGGCACGGCGAGCAGCGCGCTCCTGTGTCCCCACCTCCTCGACACCCCCCGCCCCCTGCTGACGCGCCCGCATCTCGCCACCGAGATTCCTGTCATCGTTCAATTAAATTTAGCATGCTGGGTTCCCACGGGCCACTCAAAGCACAAACCCCTTTTGAGGGACTTCTGGTTAAGCTCACCGACTGTGATAAAGGCTCTGGGCAGGGATGGCCGCAGAGAACCCAGACGCCTTTGGGTAGGGAGAGTTCTCACGCCATGGGCCTGCACAGCGCAGCTTCCGTCTCTCCCCGGCCCTGCTTCCCGCAATCCCTTGCACTGTTCAGATTTTCTCTCCCTGCGCCTCTTCCTCTTCCCCTCTGTCCTGTCTGGGCCCCAAGCAGGTGAAGTTCGGGGAACCATCTGGAAGCTGGTCTGTGCCTTCCCTGAAAGGTGAGACTAAGAGGAGGTTTAGAAAGAAAGGACAAGGGCAAAGGCAGCAGGGAGCTGCCACCCAGTGGGTCCTCAGGCGTTTTCCACCTGACGTCCATGATGACTCCCTCTTCCCGAGTTAACAATTAGCACTGACGACATATATTTTGTGTAGAATATTTGCAAAGTGTTTATAACTAATTTTTACCAGACCTGGGACATTTGCAACAAATACTTCAGCTCAGTTCATCCTAGCAACCCAGCCAGTGTGTGATCAGCCCATCACAGTGGAAGCGGAGGCCTGGGTTCTCCCTCGCTCGCCCTCAGGAGACAGCAGGGCTCACTCCGTCCGGCAGAAAGGGTCGTTCATCAAAGTTGGGTAAAGGGGTGGGGTGGGGGGCCCCTCATAAAAAAAAAAAATCACACACATTTAATATTTTACTCAGCCTAAAACATATTCAGTTGATCCTCATTATTTGCGGATTCTGTGTTTATGAATTTGCCTACTTGCCAAAATTTATTTGTAAACCCAAGTCAGTCCTCGTGGTGTGTTCTTAGACAGGCAACGCAACAGAGAACAGTGGGAAGAATCTGAGTTGCCTGACGCACACGTGCCCTACTGGGGCTGGACAAGGAGACGCTCTGCCCTCTCGTTTCAGCTCCTACTGTGAACAAGTGTCTTTTTCGTGGTCTCTTTAGTGTTGCCACATTTCTAGCATTTTAGTGCTGCTTCTTGATGAGTTTGCTATTTAAAGTGGTCCCCAAGGGCTTCCCTGGTGGCGCAGTGGTTACGAATCCGCCTGCCAATGCAGGGGACACGGGTTCGATCCCTGGTCCGGGAAGATCCCACATGTGGCGGCGCAGCTAAGCCCGTGCACCACAACTACTGGGCCTGGGCTCTAGAGCCCGCGAGCCACAGCTACTGAAGCCCACGCTCCACAACTACAGAAGCCCACGTGCCTAGAGCCCGTGCTCCACAACAGGAGAAGCCACCACAGTGAAAAGCCTGCACGCACCGCAACAAAGCGTAGCCGCCGCTCCCCGCCACTAGTGAAAAGCCCGCGCAGCAACGAAGACCCAACGCAGCCAAAAGTAAATAAATAAAATAAATAAATTTTAAAAATAAAATAAAATGGTCCCCAAGCGTAATGCTGAAGTGGCACCCAGTGTCGCCAAGAGCAAGAAGGCTGTGATGTGCTTTGCAGAGAAAATATGCGTGTTAGATGAGCTCCGTTCAGGCGTGAGCTAGAGTGCTGTCGGCTGTGAGTTCATTGTTGATGAGTCAACAGTATATACTACGTAGAGTGTCTTTAAGCAGAAACACACTTAATAAAACAAGGTTATGTATCAATTAGTTCATGAAAGTGTGACCAGAGGCTTGCAGGAAACTAACCCTGTGTTTCCTCTAGGAACAGTGGTTCAGCGCCCACTAACTCTCTGTCTGTGGCAACTTCACAGAACGTACCTACTGTGTAACAAGAGTCCACTGCACATTCAACTCGCCCATCTTTTATGGGCATCTCTGATTTCTGGTTTTAGATGCTTTCAGGTAGAGCAAGAACTTAGATTTTTGCAAACCAAACTAAAGCAGCATCCTAGGTTTTTATGATTGTTTCTCTCCACTGTTCACAGCTGTCTTGCCCACCCAAAATTTGACAGCAAAACAAACAAACAAACAACAGCAACAACAAAAACCTGTCCAGTCTGGATTACGTGCAACTATGTCCAACTTAGTTTTCACAGACTATTCTTTAAAAAAAAAACAACCACTATTTCGCTGGCTTACAGTAAATTTAATTAAATTACAGCAAATAGTTAAAAGTATCACTGACATAAACAGGTTGGGGAGAAATAAATACTGACGCTGGGCAGCCGCACGTCAACTGCAGAAGGTGGCCCTGAGCAGGGGCTGCACGCTTCTTGAGCTTTTAACCTTGAGCTTCTAACTTTAGAGCTAAAACGTTTTTGAGCATTTATCCCGTATCGGCTTGCTGTTGGAGAAACGTGTGTGTGTTATGTGTCTTTATGTATTTATATGCACACATATATAATGTACCAGGTACATTATAAAATATAAAAATAGAAAATTTTAAAGGATGAGTAAAGAAAAGTCCCATTATTTTGCCTTTGTGCCCCAGAGATCTTTCTGAACACCCTCCCCTTTTGAGACTACGGCATCAGTGCAGAGTCTATTGGCCGTGAGTATTCCACGTGAGGGCATCACACGTGGGTTGTACAAGGGAATGGAGAGTGTCTCGGAAGGTGGTGATAAGGATTACTGCACTTCTAGCGCAGCCGTGAATTTTCAGTAACGCGGAGTTGGCACCATTTATCTGGACATATCCATCTCCTCCTTCATTCTCTTATTCACCTTCAAACCCTTCCCATTTCTGGCATCTGGTACCAAGTCTGTGCTCCACGCGCACGTGGCAGAATTACCCGGCACCAACCACCGGCTGTGTCCTGCGAGGAAGGCAGGCGCGGAGCAGTGGGGGTGGGTGCAGGGACCGGGACGGCCCAGCTGGGAACGGGGGTCAGAGCATGTGACCTTGGACAACTTGTTTCATCTGTATTTCAGCTGCCTGCTGTGTACAGTTTCCCAAACGTGCCTGAGATAAGAATCTCCTCTTGACCTTGTTAAAAACCAGGTTCCTGGGGCCACTGCAGATGGACTGCAATCAGAATAACTGGAGGAGGAACCCAGGAATCTGTACATGAGCAAGCACACCAGGTGCCTCTTACATCAGACAAGGGTGGACAATAAATTAGTGACAATTAAGCAAGAGGATCTCGAGTTTATGAACAACTGAAGCTACAAGCCTGGGAGAGCTCATTCCCCTCCTGCTATGAGTCTCCGTTTTCTTTCTCATCTGTGTGTGGGGATCTTTAGAGTTACTGTGAATAACAGGTAACCAGATGCTCAGAGAACTGCAAGGTGCTAGACCAAATTTAACCATTATTTTATAGCGCTAGGTACAAAAAAAAAATCAGGAATAACCCATTTCCTGGCAATTACAGCAAACACAAAAATGCAGAAAAAATGGAATTTTAATTTCCAAAGGATGTAGTCTCTCCTTTCGCTCTCGAGAACTTCACAGAGCAGCAGAACTTCTCCACTGCTGCTGTTTAACCTGGAGACTCACTGGGAGAAACGTGCGTTCTTTCTAGTCCTGCCTCTGCCCTGCACCCCGCTTCCTCATCACCCCCGTTCCCTTCTGGAGCCACAGCCTGCAGGCACATGCACTCAAGAGCCTCCTAATGCCGTGAAACGGGCCCTCCATCCACCACATCACACCTCTGTTTCCACAGGGTTTCAATCAAGGTGCTCCTATTTCACTTCTGAAGGGATACAGACTATCATCTTACAAACAAACTTCTTGAAAAGTGGCAGAGAAAATTAAAATCTGCCTTGAAATCAGAAGCACATTAAGAGGCTGGTTAAAAAGAAGGAAAGAACCCTCGTGGGGAAAAAACACTGCCCCCCATCTCACACCTGGACCTCTACCTGCGGACAGACTTTAAATGAAACCATCGTGGACAACCGTCACCCAGAGACGTCTAGATTGCCTTTGTCAGGCAGAGACGCTCGGTTCCTCCTGAGGCCCAGCGGAGGTCACTGCACATCTGTGCAGGTGATGCTGCTGGCTGCTGAGCGGGGGCTATCTGCTAACCTCACTTCGGTTCGCTTGGGTAGGTCCCCACCACTCTTCCCCTCGACCCCGGCTTGGGGGATCTTTCAACCCTGCCAGGAACTCGTGAACAGCACACTGTAAAATATTTAGATGGAGTGGAACTGTACTAGAGTCACAGCAGAGTGACTGGAGGATGATTTCATTTTGCAAGTGATCTGACGACGTGCCAGGGGGAAATTTTACAGATCCGAGAGGCTGCTTTCGGATTTTCTGGCAATGGAGACGGCCTTAAGTTGCAAACTGAGGGTAACTTTTCCAAGTGGAAACTAACTTTTGCTGTCAGTAAGATAAATGCATTTAATGGGGGAAAGTGTATCTAGCTGTTGGGTTTAAAGAAGCTAATAACATTCCACCCACTCTTCGAAGAACAAAACTTTCCTTTTTTCTTTTTAAATCACATACTCAAATAGATTACCGTAAAGAAAACAAAAACTCATCATTTGAAAGAACTCTAAAGGACAATTTAAGTAAAGGCGAGCTTACTTACGAAACATAGGGGTGAGTGCCAACACGGCCATCCACGCTGGCTGCCCTTGGCTTACGGAAGGGTGGTCACCTGCACGTGGGCCCCCAATCGTTCTGCTCACAGAAACAGTGCTTCTGTGCCCAAGGGAGTTCACCAGAGCCCACTTCACCCAGAAAACACTTGAATCCCAGCGCGTGTTAGCAAATGCTTCTATGAGAAAGGAAGCGCGTTTAGCTCAGAGCGCTGGGAGAGCGTCCTGCTCCTCTAACTGCAGGGTTCCACCTCCCTCAGGGCGGCTCTATTCCCAGGGCAGGGGCTCCAGCACTTCAGTTCCCTCGCAGTGGGTGGTAAGGGGAGAGCTGAGGTTTGGGGCTGTGCAGGGATGGAACTTCTGGAAGCGGAGGGGAAAAGCAGCTGTCCGCAGCTTACCTGCTCTGCCTGCTGCGGCAGCACCTGCACGGTCACTGAGGGGGCTTGGGGAGGTGTGAAGCAGAGACAGGAGGGGCTGGGCGGGGCGTCCCAGGGGAGGGAAATGCCCCCCAGCAGCAGGCAGGGGAGTGAGCCAAGTTTCCACCGTGGCCCCCGGTATACAAAGGAACAGATGGCAGGACTGGGGGCTGCCAGTGCTGGGGCTGGAGGGAGGCACTGTGATCCCAGAGCACCTTCACCATGTGCTTGGTCTGTAGCCTGCCCCGTCTCTTCTCCTTCAGAAGACAAACAAACTCACACAGTCTCTCAGCACACGGGCTCTGGCCTTGACGTTGGCCTTGCCAGGAAAGGCACACTGTGAACGTGGTCAGAGCAGGCTGACTTCCGTGAGAGTGGCAAACTGCACTGATCTGGAAGCTACCCTGACAGCCACAGCTCAGGCCGGGGATGGGCCAGGCAGCTCCGGGCGGCCCAGGAAGTACTCTCCTTTGTTAGCCGGGGCTTTGTCCTTTCAGTTCTCAGAGGGCTTCAATGGAAATGAATGGTGTTCTTGTTCATGCCCAGATCCACGACTAGTCTCAAAAAAACAAACATCAGGATCTTAAAAGTGACTGAATTGAGGACTGACATGTACCACAGCACACCCAATGGGGCAGGGCACCACGGAAGCCGTTCTTTACAGCACACGCCCTTCCTTCTTATTTACTTTTTAGAAGAAAACTGCAGAACTCTGGGCTGGGGTAGGAATGTGCTATGATACACGTGCTATAATGGCACGGGCACTGTGCAGCAAAGTAGGGGTACAGGAAGAAGCTGTCAACAGAGCAGCTCACAGCAGGGCTGACAGTGACTTAGCAGGACTAACTCTCACAATTAAAGGCATCAGCCATGAAACAAGGAACGTGTAACCGCTAACCAGAGTGCGTTTCCCGACTAACCTTCCTGAAGGATCTATAATGGAGGGGAGCTCGCACACACGCACAGAAGACCGAGTCAAACCAAGGTAAATGTGGAGGCAAAATCACCAGCAAAAGCATCTACAGAAATGGAAAACAAGGCCACCAAAAAGCTTAAGAAAAAAATTTTTTTAAGCCTTGTGGCTAAGCAATTCTGGGACTAACTCCTCCCAGGGTTTGCTACAGTAATACTGTATCATCTGGTGACCCTTTACTTCCACACTGTTCTATCATGTCTCCCAGTTAAGGGACAGACGGACGACCCCCACTGCCACAAGAAAGGGTTAAAAATTTTTTTTCACTGTGCTAGACATATTTTTGAAAGACTGCTTTGCCAAATTTCAAACATCAGGAAACACATTTCTTTAGAGTCTCAGGTTTCCCCAACAATCTAAGGGAAATGATGTGCGGTTCTATAATGTAAAGGTAGCAGGACCTTTCAAGCTTCTAATCGTCTGGGTTCCTGTACAGTTGGGAGGCAGGACTCAAACCAAATGTAAACAGCCACTCAGTTACCCAACCCTTACAAAAGCAAAATCAGATGAAAGTGGCTATTTACAATGATAAAGACTAAAGGCCAAACTGCTTTCACGTTCTCTGTCAAGGAAATGGTACCTGGAGAAGCGCCGGAATTTGCTTCCTTCTCTAGTTTACTGGAATGGGATTCCCAGAGAGCGACACGAACCCGTACTTCTAAGTGTCGCAAGGGTTAAAATATTAAAAACAACAGATGTTCTAAATAATAGTATCAGAAGTAAATGTTCATTGATTGCTTGTTACAGTCTGGGGACTGTGGATGCTCCCTTCATCCTCACACAGCCCCTAAGTCCATTTTCCAGACGGGGAAACTGAGTCCAAGATCACGGAGATGCCAGGCCCCGGTCAGGCTGCAGCCGGCACCCTCACCGCCCCTCTGCTGCAGCTGCTGTGCTGTGTGTTCAGAGGATGGTTACTGCAGGTGTCCCAGCTCCTTCTACAGCCCATGTCACATCCTTGATGCCTGGGCCCTGGGCAGCGGCTCGACTGGGAGTCCTCCTAACACTCCTCGAGCAGCAGAGGCCCGGCCCTGTCGCCAGAACCTGGGAAATACCTTGCTGAGAAAGCGGCAGTCAGCCTGGCTGCCTCCCTGAGATACTGAATTTCTTGCTCATTACAGTGTTTTATCGAGGGACTGACATTCCTTTTTAAAGGGATTCCATGCTTCATTTTCTCTGTTCTGTCTACGGAGGCAAGACGGGGGAGTGCGAACAGCTTCTCGCCAGAGCCCCGCCTGGTTCAGACACTCTTCTCCCCTGGTGCCCCCCCTCCCTGCCCTCCCCCGCTTCCCAGCCGCAGAGCTGACAGCCAACAGCTGCACTAATCTCTCCCAGTTGCTGGGAGCAACAGCGATGGCCTGTGAGAGGGCCCTGGCCAGGGGCAGCCTGCCCTCCCCACGCCCAGGAATCCACCGGGCTGCACACTGTGTCCTGACACCCTGCTAGGCGTCCTGACACCCTGCTAGGTCTGTTCAACCGAAGCAACGCAGCGGGAAGCCGGGCAGGTCCAGGGACTGCTCAACGGGCGGCTGGGGTGAGCCCCGAAGCCGGCGGCAGTGCCCACTCCGCATGGCTAAGAGGCCCCTGGGCAGGGTGGGGAGGGGCCGCCCGGACAGAAGCCTCCAGCTTCCGGCCCGTCAGGGGGCAGATCTTCTCCTCCCTCAGCCCCCAGCATCGTTTTAAACCTGCCCTCCACCTGGCTGGGGCTCGTATACGAGATGCTGGAGAGTATTTTGTCATATCGTCTCCCTATTTTTAGGGTGACATTTAACAAGTGTGGGACCAGCGCCACGTCAGTCAGTCTTAGGGTCTCCCTGCAGGTGACGGGAGCGTGCAGAGAGGGGATGGGGTGCAGGGCAGGCAGTCGAATGTTCCTTGGAACACTTGAGAATCCAGAAGGAGGAGGCCCTGGCGACTCTCCCCACCTCTGGCAGCCCGCCCTCAATGCCTGTGGGCACCTGCCCTCCCCTCCGTGCCGCCGCGTGCCCACAGAGCCCACTCAGGTCCCCATCTCCCAGCTCCCCATGTAGATTTAAGGGCACCACCATCACATTTTCCTCACAGACAGCTAGGATCGGTGACTGGACTAGACTGAGGGCCTGCCCCGGGCAAGCGCCCCAGCACCCAACGTAAAATGCCGTGGGAAGCTTTCCGCCAGCCCGTCCGCCTCCCTGGTTCCCTCTGCTTGGACAACAGGCTGCTGGCCCGTCTGGCCCTGAACTGACCCACTTCACTCTGTTATAATCGCTCTTACTCTTTTGCTGACGGCCCTCGAGGGGCCCTGTTCTCCACTGTCACTGCTTTTTTCTTAAGTCTGGTCATGGGCCTGGCACACAACAAGCACTCATTCATTTGCCGGATACATTTTAGCTGAACTAATTTAAAAATTATTTATTACCCGATCTCCTTTAATCAAGAAGCCACATAAGATTATACAATAACTTCTGCCGAATTTCGCCCCCAGCTGCAGCCACAGTGCCACCGAGACTACCCAGAGGTCCCCCCAGCCCAGCCCAGCCCCCATTAGCCAGAGACTAGTCATTCAGACACAAAATGGGGAGGGGGCGGGGTCTGAGACAAAGCCCCCCCAGCTACAGGTGGGCTTGTCCTAGGCTCGCACCTACACATGGGCTGCTGGGGGCTTGGAATGTGCCTCTTCCGATCGAAGTGGGCTGCGGTCATGCCCCTCACACCAGATGGCAAAGACTGTGTGAGAACGAGAATGTAATTCACATCGCTGACGATTTCTGTACTGACGTTATATTTTGGATATATTAGTATACCAGCAAAGCATGATCAATTTCGCTCTTTCTTCTTCCTTTTTTAGAATGTGGCTACTAGAGAACTTAAGGTGGCCCTTGTGGCTCTCCTCCTGTTTGCATTGGTGGGTGCTGACCTGGACTCCCCTCCCAGCTAACTTTACTCAGGGCAGCGGACGGCCTGTTACTCTGTTCTATTCTTATAACCAGGCACGATATCCAACACCCAGACACCCTCACACAGGGACGTCCTCTCTGCACCCACCTGCTCACTGAACACCCTGTCACCTCCAGTCCCAAGTGCCAGCTCCCAAAAAGCCGCTGCTTCTCCTGTCTGGGGGTGCTGTACAGAAGGGCCAAGTCACCGCGGGTCTGGTCACGCCAGGGCGAAAACAAACCCGACACTTGGAGCCAGAATCACTACAGTGGTTTGCGTCTTCCTTTTGCTCTACGCTTACACTTCGTTAACTTGAAACACAAGGCACTGCAGGAGAATGGCCTCGGCGTTTACACGAGTTTGGATTTCCAATGCTTTTTATTAAGGAACAACGGGCACCTTGCCAGCTTTGGGGGTGGGCGGTAAGGGCAGGAGAGGGAGAAAAAGAAGCCAACAGCTGTTTCGAGTTATGAACTTTCTGTCTAAACTGGTAGCATCCCACTGTGGCTCTGCTGCCTTTGGGGCTTGCAGATGGAGTTGGTGCCTAGCTTAGCTCTGGGCTGACAAGCAGCCTCTCCCACCAGCTACTGTCACAGCTCACTGCCTGGCTGGGCCCTGCCGGCTCAGGCCTGTCCCCCGGCATCCTCTGATAGCAGGCCATTATGTGGAGGGCAGAGCAGAGGAGAGAGAAGGGAAACTAACTCTGTTCTGTAATTAACTCCTTTGGTTCCCAGACACAAGACCCACCCACACAGCAACAGCCGCCAGACAGGGGATGGCATGCTTGCCCCCCACTGTGGATGCAAGGCAGCCTCTTCTCACACCACTGCCGGGAGGGGCCGAGCCCCCCACCAGGCTCAGAACTCCTCCAGCCCACCCTCCCCAAACAAAGGGTGCTATTACCAAGTGGGCACGGGAGGACCTGAGGTTTAACTTCACAGCCTTGGAGTCACGGCAAGTGAATTATGCACCAAATCACGTACAACAGTGAACCAGTGTCCAAGGCGATTCCCGCCTCCATGTTCTCTGAGTAGCCAGCCCAGCCTGCCCCCAGATTAGGTGCTCGTCCAGAAGGCCCCACTCCAGGAGCACCCACGCCCTGGTGCCGGCCAGCACTAAAGAAGGGGACACCTGATCTTCCTCTATCATTGCTATACACTGTGCTTGTGCAGCCTCCAGCTGCCCAGAAATCTCTCTTGAGAGTTAAGTTATTTTCCCTGTCGGACAGAATCATCTAGAAGAGGGTAAATGGGTAGTTCCTAAGATGGTATCCGATCACAGAATAAAACACAAAGTGAAAGAAGACCTAGGCAGGAGCCCCGAGAGGAGCAGTGTGTGGACTCAGGTGCCCTGCAGTGCTGGCTCAGAAGCGCTGACGGGGGTCGGAGGGTCGGGGGGTCGGGGGTCGCAGCTGCTATTCCTGCCTCTGCCCACGGCTCACCACGTGAGGCTTGTCTGGTAACTTCGCCTCCGCTTGCTCAGGTCCCGCCTCTAGAGAACTATTTCAATAGTTACCCCCCACCACCAGCCCGCATCCTGGGATGCTGTGGACGCTAATGAAACCATGAAGACAAGTTCCTGAATCTCTCAGAACGACAGGGCCTACAAAAGGAAGAGCCAAGTGCTTTTTCCTAGGAGGCAGAAGGGCCACTGTTAAGAGGCAGGTTTCAGAGTCACAGGATGTTAGGCCTGAAAGGGAACACAAGGACGACCTGGCCCAGCTCTCCTTCGAGGTTCAGGTGCAGCTGGCCCAGGCCCCATGCGAGCAGAGGCGGGACAGGGACCCAGGGTCCTGACCACCAGTCCATGCCTGCCCGTCACATCCAGGAGTCCCCAAGACGGGGCAGTCACCTAAAGACATGTTCTAGCACTTCAACTGCTCACAGTTTAACCTCTCCATAAATTCTTTTTTCTCTCTAATGGAAAAATGTCAAGTTAATGTGATTAAGGATGATGATTATTTGACACAACTTTATGTTACTGGACAATTAGGCTTTTCCCCCGACACAAACATGTTTAGCTGCCTCAGACCTTTTCACTCCTAAGTCACAACCAAACATGTGCCCCCAAGAAAGAAATGCGGTCCATGTATTGGTGAGTCAGACAAACAGATGTCCAGATTTCTACACTCCCAAGCTGTCTTCTGAAACCCAAAGCTGCAACCACGTATGCACTGGCCTCTGCTCTGGGAACCTTCAGCTGTGCCGCTCAGGACGTGCTACTTTCAGGTTTCACAATACCAGAGGCTCCCCTACAGCGCCTTAAAAATGATACAGTAGCAGTTTCAGAGAGGAAGAGGGTACCTGCTCAGCAGGAACAAAGGGCTTTCTGCCTGATAAAAACGCAGGGAAGACGGCCGGGGAGGAAAGCCGAGCTCCCCCCCCCCCCCCCAGCCCCAGATTCTGCCGGAGGTCCACCTGGGACCACTGAGCATCAGGAAAACTTCGTGGAGCCCGGACCAGTGGAACCATCACCTTTGCTGCTACTGCTCAGGCTTCATTCAGGTCCCGTGTCCTGCACGACAGAACTGTGTTGTGCCCCCAAATGCTTTCCGAGGTTTCTGTGCTACCAGCCCATTCCAGACACCCACGAGCACCTGATCTGCCCTCCCCGTCCTTATCACACACACGGGCACGGCTAACGACCACTTGGGCTGCAACACCTTCTGTGAAGAAAATGTGTCCGCTGCCCAAAGCCCAGTGTGAGGAGGCTACCCGTGGGCGGGGCCTCCTGGGGAAGCCCGGGGGCCCTGCCAGGACTGCAGGAAGCACCGTGACCCTGGTGAATCCTCCCGGGGCTGCAGCCACCCGCTCTGACCCCTCTCAGCCCCACCTGCACCCCCACAAGCACTCTGATCGGCCTCACTAATGGCGTCACAGCCCAGGCTGGAGTAACAGGAGGTAAGCGGCATCACACATCACAAGGAAGAGCCCCCAGAGCACAAGGCTGCCCCAGCCTCTCTCCTACCTTAGCGGGTTATCTGAGTGGGTCTCCATGTGGCTCTCCAGCCCGTACTTGCACACGAACTCCTTGAAACACAGTGGGCAGTGAAACACTTCATCAGCTTTCTTCTCCGTGTCACCGGACTGCCTGTCCTCTACCATCTTAGGGGAAAGAAGAAACGTTAAGTCACAAGGGAGGGCTCCCACATGGTTTGTTTCAGAGAAGCCGACACTAAATCCAGAATCTGAAAGGAAAAGGACGCCTCCCTCTTAGGCATTAAGGATGCTACTGACCAACGCTTCAGGTAACAAAACCTCACCGAAGACCAGCACCCACCCACCCACCCTCAACCCACTCGTCCATTCAACAAATATTCACGGAGCACCTAGTACCTGCCAGGCACTGGGAAGAAAAGAGCGAGGACAAAAGAGTCCCTAATACTTAGTAGAACCTTCCATTCTAGCTGGAGAAACAAAAAACCCCCGGGAACAATGAAACAAGGTCCTCAAATCATCAGCGGGCTCAGCCGGGGGGCTCTTCCTTCCACAAAGGAAGAGCAAACAGGAACTCCTTTCTCCAGAGACCTTATGCAACAGTGCAGGGGAACAGAGGTTCGAAGCTTGGGAAGGGTGTCCGCCAAGCCCCCAGACGGCAAAAATAAAGGCTGGAGGGATCTCTGCCAAGAGTCCCCGGGGCAGGCACATCTGTGCTGGGGGCAGAGAGGACCTTTTTAGCAGGCGCTGGGTCTTCCTTCTCTGACTCTGTATCGTGACTCAGTTTCCTTTTGGAGGACAGCCGCCTGCGCTTCAGGGGGGACGGAGGGGCTGTAGCTGTAGCGCTGCTGGGGTCCTTCTCATGAATCTTCATATGTCTGGAAAGAACAAACACACAGACGATGTGATTTAGAAAAAACTGAGTTGGTTTATTTAAAATGTTTTATATTTTCTATTTGGGCACTGGTAGTTAAATTTTCCTTAGTTAAGAGAAACGGGGTACAAGTTATACAGTGACTTCTTTTCAAAAACCTTATAATCTCCTCGAACCCCTCGTGAAGCTCTCACAACGAAGTGCTATCCAGAAACGTGGCTCAGTGCCCTGCTGTCTGTTGGAAGACATTCATGAACTTCACTGGTACTAATGAGATAAAAACAAACTATTTGATGATCTGTTCTACTTATTCAGACAAGCTGTACTATGTTAGGGCACATAATTCTATAGACAAAAGAGGTCCCAGGTGCCACTAGTTCACAAACCAAGAAACCACTTTGTGGTCCCAGAACCCACCCCCTGTCTACCAGGAGAATGTGTTTTCTCTCTTCTGCCTCTGGAAGCACGTTGGGGGTCAAATTTGAGAAGTGCTGACCAAGCACATGTCTGAAGTGCCTGAGACCTGAAAGCCTGCCTATGCTCTCCGAGGCCTTGCGTGGATTTGCGGATCACGAGTAGCTGGGACAACAGGATAAGTTACATGTTGCAGCCCTGACATCTACAGGGCCAGAAATACACGTACGAGAAAGTATTACGTTAGTGTGCATATGTCTGTTCCAAAAAGAGAGTTTTATGGGTGACCTGACTTAAGTGACCTTACATTATCAAGTTCTAAAACAAACATCCTAGGAACCAGGTCGCAAGAGTTACGGTGAGAGAAAGAATGGCATTACAAAAAGAGAGTCTCAATTTCCTTGCTTTGTGACACTGAAGGTTGACTTTTCCTAATGACAATCATCATCAGCATCATCATCTCCGGCCGGGGTGAACCCGGCAGATGTGGGAAAGTAGCCACAGCTTTTTATAAATAACCTTCTGATGGGATTATCTTACTGGAGATGTTCTCAGGAACGGGAAAAGACAGCAAGTTTTCATAACCAATCCTGTCAGACTTCTAAAAAGAAGTCCTGCTCAGCTCAAGCTCACATTTTGCTGCACCTTCTGGACAGGAGACAGGTTGGGGATAAAAGGGCCGAGAAGCTCAGGAACAACAAGCAGCAACCATTCAGGCTCTCAGGCCAATGATTCAACGAGACGGCTGGGTAACCCCTTTCCCACTCACAACCGCTGCCCCCAGACACCCGTGAGTCCTCTTTCTATGAGTGTGTGGACGTAAGAGCTAGGATTTCCCTGGTTCTGGCCCTACAGACATACTCTAGATGGTGGAGGGGTCCCCACGTTAGCCCGTGACCACACTAGCCTCTGCCCCAAGTGCACCAGCCCAGTCATCCACCAGTAGGCGAGATGTGGCCTAACCTCTGAGAACTGGGATTCAGGGAAGGAGGCTCAGGCCAGCCCTCTGTTCTCTTAGGGGGAATCAGTGTGGTGAGTCAGAAAGATCTAGTGGGAGAAAATGGAAAAGAATCACAGACAACCATCACGCCCACATCCACATAATTCCTTGCTTAGATTATTAGGGGAGGATGCTTTATTATTAGTTCCTGGTCACCTAAAGCCTTGAGAAAGTTAATGGAGACAAATAGCCTTGTTCTATGTACCCCCTCTATTTCAGGACGATTGGGAGTTAAGGAGACCATCATCTAATATCAGTGTTTGGAGGAAAAAAAGAAAGGCTGGCAAGTTTCTTTCGACATTTATTGTATGGCACATTCCATTTTAGAAATGTAAAAAAAATTTTTAGGCATCTAAGAATTGACAAAGTATGATAATACTATGGGATGTAAAGTAGTACCAAACCCATGCTTTCAAGAAATCAGTCAAAATGAATTTTAAAAACGAGTATCCTAGAGGAGCTGAGTAAGACGTGGAGATCACCTTCCGCCCCACAGATACATCGGAAATACATCTACACGAGGAAATGCTCCGACAGAACACCCAACGAACGCTGGCAGAAGACCTCAGACCTCCCAAAAGGCAAGAAACTCCCCACGTACCTGGGTAGGGTGAAAGAAAAAACAAAAAAACAGAGACAAAAGAAAAGGGATGGGCCCTGCACCAGTGGGAGGGAGGGAGCCGTGAAGGAGGAAAGGTGTCCACACACTAGAAGCCCCTTTGCGGGCGGAGACTGCGGGTGGCGGACAGGGGGAGCTCCGGAGCCGCGGAGGAGAGCGCAGCCACAGGGTGCGGAGGGCAAAGCGGAGAGATTCCCGCAGAGGATCGGTGCCGACCGGCACTCACCAGCCCGAGAGGCTCGTCTGCTCAGCCGCCGGGGCGGGTGGGGGCCGGGAGCTGAGGCTCGGGCTTCGGTCGGATCACAGGGAGAGGACTGAGGTTGGCGGCCTGAACACAGCTTGAAGGGGCTAGTGCGCCACGGCCGGCCGGGAGGGAGTCCGGGAGAAGTCAGGAGCTGCCGAAGAGGCAAGAAGAGTTTTTCTTGCCTCTTTGCTTCCTGGTGCGCGAGGAGAGGGGATTAAGCGCGCCGCTTAAAGGAGCCCCAGAAACGGGCGCGAGCCACGGCGATCAGCGTGGACCCCAGAGACGGGCATGAGACGCTAAGGCCGCTGCTGCCACCACCAAGAAGCCTGTGTGCGAGCACAGGTCACTCTCCACACCTCCCCTCCCGGGAGCCTGTGCAGCCCGCCACGGCCGGGGTCCCGGGATCCAGGGACAGCTTCCCCGGGAGAACCCACGGCGCACCTCAGGCTGGTGCAACGTCACGCTGGTCTCTGCCGCCGCAGGCTAGCCCCGCATCCGTGCCCCTCCCTCCCCCCGGCCTGAGTGAGCCGGAGCCCCCCAATCAGCTGCTCCTTTAACCCTGTCCTGTCTGAGCGAAGAGCAGACGCCCTCAGGCGACCTACACGCAGAGGCGGGGCCAAATCCAAAGCTGAACCCCGGGAGCTGGGCGAACAAAGGAGGGAAAGGGAACTCTGTCCCAGCAGCCTCAGAACAGAGGATTAAATCTCCACCATCAACTTGGTGTACCTGCATCTGTGGAATACCTGAATAGACAGTGAATCATCCCAAATTGAGGAGGTGGACTTTGGGAGCAAGATATATTATTTTTTCCCCTTTTCCTCTTTTTCTGTGTATGTGTATGATTCTGTGTGAGATTTTGTCTGTAAAGCTTTGCTTTCACCATTTGTCCTAGGGTTCTGTCCGTCCGTTTTGTTATTTTATACTTAAAAAATTTTTTTTCTTAATAATTATTTTTTATTTTAATAACTTTATTTTATGTTATCTTCCATCCCCTTCCCCTCCCCCTTCCCCATCCCCTTCCCCTTCCCCTTCTTCCTTTTATTCTGAGCCGTATGGATGAAAGGCTCTTGGTGGTCAGCCAGGAGTCAGGGCTGTGCCTCTGAGGTGGGAGAGGCAACTTCAGGACACTGGTCCACAAGAGACTTCCCAGATCCACTAATATAAAATGGAGAAAATCTCCCAGAGATCTCCATCTCAACAACAACACCCAGCTTCACTCAACGACCAGCAAGCTACAGTGCTGGACACCCTATGTCAAACAACTAGCAAGACAGGAACACAACCCCACCCATTAGCAGAGAGGCTGCCTAAAATCATAATAAGGCCACAGACACCCCAAAACACACCACCAGACGTGGACCTGCCCACAAGAAAGACAAGATCCAGCCTCATCCACCAGAACACAGGCACTAGTCCCCTCCACCAGGAAGCCTACACAACCCACTGAACCAACTTTAGCCACTGGGGACAGACACCAAAAACAACGGGAACTACAAACCTGCAGCCTGCAAAAAGGAGACCCCAAACACAGTAAGATAAGCAAAATGAAAGACAGAAAAACACACAGCAGATGAAGGAGCAAGATAAAAACCCACCTGATCTAACAAATGAAGAGGAAATAGGCAGTCTACCTGAAAAACAATTCAGAATAATGATAATAAAGATGATCCAAAATCTTGGAAAGAGAATAGAGAAAATGCAAGAAACATTTAACAAGGACCTAGAAGAACTAAAGAGGAAACAAGCAACGATGAACAACACAGTAAATGAAATTAAAAATACTCTAGATGGGATCAATAGCAGAATAACTGAGGCAGAAGAACAGATAAGTGACCAGGAAGATAAAATAGTGGAAATAACTACTGCAGAGCAGAATAAAGAAAAAAGAATGAAAAGAACTGAGGACAGTCTCAGAGACCTCTGGGACAACATGAAATGCACCAATATTTGAATTATAGGGGTCCCAGAAGAAGAAGAGAAAAAGAAAGGGACTGAGAAAATATTTGAAGAGATTATAGTTGAAAACTTCCCTAATATAGGAAAGGAAATAGTCAATCAAGTCCAGGAAGCACAGAGAGTCCCATACAGGATAAACCCAAGGATAAACACGCCGAGACACATAATAATCAAACTGTCAAAAATTAAATACAAAGAAAACATATTAAAAGCAGCAAGGGAAAACCAACAAATAACACACTAGGGAATCCCCATAAGGTTAACAGCTGATCTTTCAGCAGAAACTCTGCAAGGCAGAAGGGAGTGACAGGACATATTTAAAGTGATGAAGGAGAAAAACCTACAACCAAGATCACTCTACCCAGCAAGGATCTCATTCAGATTTGATGGAGAAATTAAAACCTTTACAGACAAGCAAAAGCTGAGAGTGTTCAGCACCAGCAAACCAGCTTTACAACAAATGCTAAAGGAACTTCTCTAGGCAAGAAACACAAGAGAAGGAGAAGACCTACAATAACAAACCCGAAACAATTAAGTAAATGTTAATAGGAACATACATATCGATAATTACCTAAAATGTAAATGGATTAAATGCCCCAACCAAAAGACACAGACTGGCTGAATGGATACAAAAACAAGACCCATAAATATGCTGCCTACAAGAGACCCACTTCAGACCTAGGGACACATACCGACTGAAAGTGAGGGGATGGAAAAAGATATTCCATGCAAATGGAAATCAGAAGAAAGCTGGGGTAGCAATTCTCATATCAGACAAAATAGATTTTAAAATAAAGACTATTACAAGAGACAAAGAAGGACACTACATAATGATCAAGGGGTCGATCCAAGAAGAAGATAAAACAATTGTAAATATTTATGCACCCAACATAGGAGCACCTCAAAACATAAGACAAATACTAACAGCCATAAAAGGGGAAATCGACAGTAACACATTCATAGTAGGGGACTTTAACACCCCACTTTCACCAATGGACAGATCATCCAAAATGAAAATAAATAAGGAAACACAAGCTTTAAATGATGCTTTAAACAAGATGGAGTTAATTGATATTTATAGGACATTGCATCCAAAAACAACAGAATACACATTTTTCTCAAGTGCTCATGGAACATTCTCCAGGATAGATCATATCCTGGGTCACAAATCAAGCCTTGGGAAATTTAAGAAAATTGAAATCGTATCAAGTATCTTTTCTGACCAAAACGCTATGAGAGTAGATATCAATTACAGGAAAAGATCTGTAAAAAATACAAACACATGGAGGCTAAACAATACATTACTTAATAATGAAGTGATCACTGAAGAAATCAAAGAGGAATCAAAAAATACCTAGAAACAAATAACAATGGAGACATGACAACCCCAAACCTATGGGATGCAGCAAAAGCAGTTCTAAGAGGGAAGTTTATAGCAATACAATCCTACCTTAGGAAACAGGAAACATCGTGAATTAACAACCTAATCTTGCACCAAAAGCAATGAGGGAAAGAAGAACAAAAAAACCCCAAAGTTAGCAGAAGGAAAGAAATCATAAAGATCAGATCAGAAATAAGTGAAAAAGAAATGAAGGAAATGATAGCAAAGATCAATAAAAGTAAAAGCTGGTTCTTTGAGAAGATAAACAAAATTGATAAACCATTAGCCAGACTCATCAAGAAAAAAAGAGAGAAGGCTCCAATCAATAGAATTAGAAATGAAAAAGGAGAAGTAACAACCGACACTGCAGAAATACAAAGGATCATGAGAGATTACTGCAAGTAACTCTATGCCAATAAAATGGACAACCTGGAAGAAATGGACAAATTCTTAGAAATGCACTACCTGCCGAGACTGAACCAGGAAGAAATAGAAAATATGAACAGACCAATCACAAGCACTGAAATTGAGACTGTGGTTAAAAATCTTCCAACAAACAAAAGCCCAGGACCAGATGGCTTCACAGGCGAATTCTATCAAACATTTAGAGAAGAGCTAACACCCATCCTTCTCAAACTCTTCCAAAATATAGCAGAGGGAGGAACACTCCCAAACTCATTCTATGAAGCCACCATCACCCTGATACCAAAACCAGACAAAGATGTCACAAAGAAAGAAAACTACAGGCCATTATCACTGATGAACATAGATGCAAAAATTCTCAACAAAATACTAGCAAACAGAATCCAACAGCACATTAAAAGGGTCAGACACTATGATCAAGTGGGGTTTATTCCAGGAATGCAAGGATTCTTCAATATATGCAAATCAATCGACGTGATACACCATATTAACAAATTGAAGGAGAAAAACCATATGATCATCTCAATGGATGCAGAAAAAGCTTTCGACAAAATTCAACACCCATTTATGATAAAAACCCTGCAGAAAGGCATAGAGTGAACTTTCCTCAACATAATAAAGGCCATATATGACAAACCCACAGCCAACATCGTCCTCAATGGTGAAGAACTGAAACCATTTCCACTAAGATCAGGAACAAGACAAGGTTGCCCACTCTCACCACTCTTATTCAACATAGTTTTGGAAGTTTTAGCCACAGCAATCAGAGAAAAAAAGAAATAAAAGATAAGAAATAAAGATAAGAAATAAAAAATCGGAAAAGAAGAAGTAAAGCTGTCACTGCAGATGACATGATACTATACATAGAGTATCCTAAACATGCTACCAGAAAACTATTAGAGCTAATCAATGAATTTGGTAAAGTAGCAGGATACAAAATTAATGCACAGAAATCTCTGGCATTCTCATACAATAATGATGAAAAATCTGAAAGTGAAATTAAGAAAACACTCCCATTTTCCACTGCAACAAAAAGAATACAATATCTAGGAATAAACTTACCTAAGGAGACAAAAGACCTGTATGCAGAAAATTATAAGACACTGATGAAAGAAATTAAAGATGATACAAATAGATGGAGAGATATACCATGTTCTTGGATTGGAAGACTCAACATTGTGAAAATGACTCTAGTACCCAAAGCAATCTACAGATTCAATGCAACCCCTATCAAACTACCAATGGCATTTTTCACAGAACTAGAACAAAAAATTTCACAATTTGTATGGAAACACAAAAGACCCTGAATAGCCATAGCAATCTCGAGAAAGAAAAATGGAGCTGGAGGAATCAGGATCCCTGACTTCAGACTATAATACAAACCTACAGTAATCAAGACAGTATGGTACTGGCACAAAAACAGAATTATAGATCAATGGAACAGGAAAGAAAGCTCAGAGATAAACACATGCACATATGGTCACCTTATCTTTGATAAAGGAGGCAAGAATATACAGTGGAGAAAAGACAGCCTCTTCAATAAGTGGTGCTGGGAAAACTGGACAAGTACATGTAAAAGTATGAGATTAGAACACTCCCTAACACCATACACAAAAATAAACTCAAAATGGATTAGAGACCTAAATGTAAGGCCAGACACTATCAAACTCTTAGCAGAAAACATAGGCAGAACGCTCCATGACATAAATCATAGCAAGATCCTTTTTGACCCACCTCCTAGAGAAATGGAAATAAAACCAAAGATAAACAAATGGGACCTAATGAAACTTAAAAGCTTTTGCACAGCAAAGGAAACCCATAAACAAGACCAAAAGACAACCCTCAGAATGTGAGAAAATAGTTGCAAATGAAGCAACTGACAAAGGATTAATCTCCAAAATTTACAAGCAGCTCATGCAGCTCAATAACAAAAAAGCAAACAACCCAGTCCAAAAATGGGCAGAAGACCTAAATAGACATTTCTCCAAAGAAGATACACAGACTGCCAACAAACACATGAAATAATGCTCAACATCATTAATCATTAGAGAAATGCAACTCAAAACTACAATGAGGTATCATCTCACACCAGTCAGAATGGCCATCATCAAAAAATCTAGAAACAATAAATGCTGGAGAGGGTGTGGAGAAAAGGGAACCCTCTTGCACTGCTGGTGGGAATGTGAATTGATACAGCCACTATGGAGAACAGTATGGAGGTTCCTTAAAAAACTACAAATAGAACTAACATACGACCCAGTAATCCCACTACTGGGCATATGCCCTGAGAAAACCATAATTCAAAAAGAGTCATGTACCACAATGTTCACTGCAGCTCTATTTACAATAGCCAGGACATGGAAGCAACCTAAGTGTCCATCATCGGATGAATGGATAAAGAAGATGTGGCACATATATACAATGGAATATTACTCAGCCATAAAAAGAAACGAAATTGAGTTATTTGTAGTGAGGTGGTTGGACCTAGAGTCTGTCATACAGAGTGAAGTAAGTCAGAAAGAGAAAAACAAATACTGTATGCTAACACATATATATGGAATCTAAGAAAAGAAAAAAAAAAGTCATGAAGTACATAGGGGTAAGACGGGAATGGAGATGCAGACCTACTAGAGAATGGACTTGAGGATATGGGGAGGGGGGAAGGGTAAGCTGTGACAAAGTGAGAGAGTGGCATGGACATACATACACTATCAAATGTAAAATAGATAGCTAGTGGGAAGCTGCCGCATAGCACAGGGAGTTCACCTCTGTGCTCTGTGACCACCTAGAGGGGTGGGATAGGGAGGGTGGCGGGGAGGGAGACGCAAGAGGGAAGAGATATGGGAACATATGTATATGTATAACTGATTCACTTTGTTATAAAGCAGAAACTAACACACCATTGTAAAGCAGTTATACTCCAATAAAGATGTTTTAACAAAACCCCAAAACGAATATCGTTTTCTACAGCCAATAGGCTACTTGGGCAGATAAACGTGAGGCTACGATAACCCATGAGGATACCGGAAATCAGAGACTGACAACTGTAAGCAGTTCACTAGCTCATTTCAAGCTATCGATACATCTTTCGTACCAATATGACACTAACAGTTACAAGACTGATGCTTTATTTATTTTTATTTATTTATTTATTTTTGCGGTACGCGGGCCTCTCACTGCTGTGGCCTCTCCCGTTGCGGAGCACAGGCTCCGGACGCGCAGGCGCAGCGGCCACGGCTCACGGGCCCAGCCGTTCCGCGGCACGTGGGATCTACCCGGACCGGGGCACGAACCCGCGTCCCCTGCATCGGCAGGCGGACTCTCAACCGCTGCGCCACCAGGGAAGCCCAGATTGATGCTTTATTATCTAGCTCCTGGGATTCATGCCAGAAGCCGTTTCCACAGAGCAGAGGACGGGGGGGGGGGGGGGGGGGGGACTGGAGCGAGCGTCCGTGCGGATCTGCTGGGAACTTCCCCCACTTTGCAGATGAGGCCGCTGAGGTGTGGAGAGGCTGACGTGCCAGGGCCTCACAGCTAGGATGGAACCAGGTGTGCCAACTCCAAGGTCTGTGCTTTTCCCCCAGATTGCCTTTAAAGGCCGAGCCTTTGCATCTCTGTTCTAGCTCACGGATCCCAGGCTGGACACTCAAGGCTGTCCCCGAACCCTGGACACTTCTTCTCTGAGTCACTGTGGCCCACAGTCTTGCCGTTGGTACCAAACCCTTATCTACGTTCAACCGGAGAATGAAGGGCCCACAGGTCAGGCCTGGACGCTCCCGCGTCCAGTCCCGTGTCACTGCTAACAGCAGGGGGACGAGACCAGGTCAAGGCCGTCTCTGGGGCTTGGTGGCAAGCCTGAGGCTTCTGAACACACCAGCCACTCCGGCTGCCCCACTGAGCCCAGCCGGAGCCTCAGTTCAAAGCTCAAGCAATGCTCCACCCTAGGGTTAAATCGTGCTGTTGGCCAAGACACGGGGGGTTCCCAGGCTGTCCTTCCACCTGCGGGGTGGCCACCTTCTGGAGGCTCGTTTAAGAGATTGATTCAGTCAATAGCTGAGCTGCCAGGCGCTGGGATCTCTGGGCACTTCTGAATTTGGATGTGATCTGCAGTTAAAGACACTCCCTACCCTGAGCCCTTCTCGCCTTCCCTCCAATAGCAGGAGCGGCCACAGGAGTGTCGGTTTCCTCCCCGATGCTCACAGGAAGTGGGGCGAGTCACCAGGATGAGCCACTAACGGCCTCTTCCCTGCAGAGTGTGGCCAGAAACAGAGAGGAGGGTGGGCAGGGAGGAGACAATCCCATTTCTCTTCTTTAGAAGACCTGGGTCTGTTTTTCTTTCAGGTTTTATTTCAAGGGCTAATTCACCTAATTTCCATGTACCCTAAGAATCAACAAATTACAAAGAGCCTCAGGACTGGAAGGGAGGTGAGATGCTATCCCACCACCCACGCAGCACAGAACGTCCCTCAGCAGTGGGCACTAGAGACCACGTCGTTCAGTTCGGATTGAAGGCTTCCAGCAACGAGGACACCTCCATTTTCCACAAGGCCAGCTGTTAAAACCATCTTCCCCATGTCGAGTCAAAACTTCCATCCTTCCTTTAAACGTCTGTCTGTCCTCAGGGGCGACACAGTCAGTCCACCTTTTCTTCTGCAGGGCAGCCCTTCGGATAGTTCAAGGTGAGGTCTGCGTCTCTCCGCGAGGTTCCTCTTCCCCAAACTGAACAACTCTGGCTCCTTCAGCCAGCGCCCTCCAGCTCTGCACTCCAGTCTGCTGCTCGCTACTCATCTTGGAAGACTCTCCAGTTTGCGAATATCCTTCATGAAATGCTGGATCGGAAGTGAACACCAATTTGGATGCGGTCTGAGTGCAGGGTACACAGAGGGCTGGGACGACCACGTCCTGAGGTTGTGTGAGCGGAGCTGGGGTTCCCACCTGTGTGGGTTTGGTTTTCTTTTGTTTTACTTTTTGGCCGCACTGCACAGCATGCGGAATCTCGGTTCCCCGACCAGGGATCGAACCCCCTGCAGTGGAAGCTCAGAGTCTTAACCACTGGACCCCAGGCAAGTCCCCCACCTTGCGTGTTTAACAGCAACGTTACACCCTCAGCTCGTGCTCAGACCCCCGTGATACCTTTATTCAAACTGCTGGCAAGCCCTGCGGCCTCCATCCTGCACCTAAACTGTGAGCTTTCCAGGTGGGCAAGGATGAGAAATATGCAGCATTGCTGTGGTACAGAAAGCTGGCTCTCAACACTGTGGATGGTACCGAACACTGGTAACAACACTTCTGCAAAGTAGCTGAGTGACAGGGATCTGTATTTTTAAACACATATGCCCTTTATTCCAGTGACTCCACTTCTAGAAATTTGTCTCGAAAACTAATAATTGGACAAAAGTGCAAAGATCTATGCACAGGGATTGATGTACCATTATACCCACAGGTGGATATACCGCAGAAACAACTACTACGGGATTCGTGACGGGCTGGTCGTGACATCTTACACCGGCCGCCCTGCTCTCCCTCTTGCCCTCCTGTTGTTCACTCTCTGCAAGGCAGCCAGTGTGAACTTCTAAAACATGGATCAAATCAGACACGCCTCCACGTAAACGCCTCTCATGGTCCCCTCTTGGATCTGCCTACTTCCTGGGCCTCCTTCGTCGGCAGCCTACCCCGATCCAAGGTGCTTTCAGACGTAGTGCTCCCTTCCAGGTCCCTCAAAGGCATCCAACCAGCCTGACCCCAGGGCTGGTGCACTTGCTGCGTGCCCTCTACCCAGGCTGCTCTGCCCCCGGCCTTCCAGGGCTGGTGCCTGCCGTCACAGCAAGCGCCCCAGCCCACTCAACACAGATGCTCTCCAGCCCTTGACCCAGTTTTACTTTCTTCACAGCACACACCAGTAACTGGAAATACGGGGTATTTACTCAGGTGACTGTCTCCTAGGCTCAGACTGAACAAAAAGCTTCATCATTATCTTGTCTCTCCTGTTCTCCGCACTTGCCCCTGGTGGTGCACAGGGAGTGGTTAATAAATATCGGTCAAATGGCCGGATGGAGAGCGGGCGAATGAATCAGCAACTGCTGCTGGATGGATGGAGGGAGGGAATGGATGGATGGAAGAAGTGTGTGCGGAAAACCTGCTACACTGGCAGCATCACTACCACACGTGTCTTCAGGTTCCAGGATAACTTCTCACTCACCTTACTAGGATTTAATGTGCACAAACTTGATATGAGGTGGTAGAGAAAACAGTGTCACAGTGAAGGGACCTCGATGAAGAACACCCCAAAGATCAACACTGAGGACATGGGGTAGTTTTTTCTCTTACTCGAATTCATCTTTATTTATGCATTCAAAACTACTACACCTACATCCACAGTAGAGAGAAGTTGATGTAAAATCAAAGTAAACGTCTGTTTTCTGCATATAATCCTAGAAATTTCCTTCGGAGGCAGGCCGCATCGACTGTAGAAATCCTGCCACATTGCGGTCTAAGGAAGGCATTTTATCGGAACTCTTTCAGGAGTCAAGGGAAATTTTCTCCCATTCCTAACACTGCACTCCCGGCCCCCTCCTGGGAGGTGGGGGGACTCTTTCAGTAATGCCTAATGACAAATATTGCAGATGTTTTTAAAACAAGGGGAAAAAAATCTAAATCTGAGTGCTTTTTAGGAGCGCACTTTGAATCCTGGGGTGGATGTATATTTTCAGCTCAAAGTTTCCCTCCTGTAAATGTTATTATTTAACTTCTAAAATGTGAAAAGATCCATTTTAGCTAGGGTGGGATGTCTGTAAGAATACTGAATATATCACAGCTAAAGCAACTACACCTGTACGAGAGCTGAATGCCAGTCTGGTAACTCAGAGCAGACAGACCAATTCCTAGAGCACACCCCTCCCTCCTCCCCCAACTTCCTCACTTCCAGTTCCAAATACAAGAATTTTCTACTGGCCTTTCTTAGGTGTGATTTGGAAATGGAGGTAAACCCTTAACCCTTCAAGCATTGGCTTGCTCTGAGAACGAAGCAGGAATTTAGTAGGTGAAAAAGCAAATTCAGGTGCGAAGATGGTGTAGTAGGTGGAGAGACCATGTGACGGCAACTGAAGCCTTGGGGTGGTCTCAGAGCATCGAAGACGTTTTAGACGGCGCCACTTAGTAACCATCTATTAACCAGGGAGACCCCAGTAGTGACTTAGGTATGTTAGCTTCAGATTCCGCACGTGTAAAATGCGGAGAACACTGCCAGTCTTACAGAGCACTGGTTTGCAAACTGTGGTCCTCCGACCAGAAACACTGGCATTTACCCAGGAGCTGTTACAGATGTAAATTCAGGCCTGGCTGAAGGCCTTGCAGACTCAGCGACTCTGGGCCTGGGCTCGGTACCCTGGGTTTCACTCCACTGATACCCATGCCTGCTCAAGCGTGACAACCACTGGATCCCAGTTGCATTCCTTAACTGTTTGCACTGTTCACAGGTCCGTTAACTATCGGACTACGATGTTGACATTTTTTGGATGTAAGCATTAAACCTCTCCCGGGTTCACTCTGCAGTTTACCTGCACAAGTTTACCGTGTATAAATACGTAACAAAAACGGGGAAATTTAACCTTCTTATCTTGGGGTTAAAATCCCTTGAAAAACTTTCAACAAGTTTAAAGGACCACCTAGTAGAAGGTGCCCCCATGGCAAGTCTCAAACCTTCTTCAAGCTTGCCCGTGTCTAATGTATGAGTGAAGGTCAAAGTTTAGGTGACACCTAGACACTTCTAGTGTCTGCTCACTTCTCAGCCTGAATTTCCACATAGGTTTTACTGATCTAGGGGCTGAATCCTCTGAGTGAACGGCATCGGAAGGTCACTCTTTCAGTAAACAGGACACAAACTGTACACAACACCAGCACCCAGCATGGCTCAGGGCCCCGCCAGACTGAAGTCAGCCAAGGTCGCACAGGTTTTTACAGCCTGTCTGTTTTTACAGACACCTCCCCGTCCATACCCCGTGCTAGCTCTGCTCTTACAAGGCCTCGTGATGACCAAAGAGGGAATGAACAACATTAAGAGGATCGGACCTCTACAACCTATTTTTTGGGCCAAAGCAAAGGAGTCTCCAGAAAGATCTGTGTGCGCTTCCCTGACAGATGTTTAGGGGAGGAGTTTCAGGGTGCGGAGCCGAGAGTGACGCCTGTCAGTCAATCACGCCCTGTGCTGCCAAAGGACGGGCTGGGGAGTGAAGACAGGTGGACAAGGGGCTGGCGGGGGAGCTCTTTCCCATGTGGCTCCACCTGTGGGCCCAAAGGCACCTTCTGATGATTCGGGTGTTGCTCAGGTTCAGTCATGCTTATCCAGAAGGCAGGTCACGCCAGCTGTGCCAGGGTGTGGAGGAAGGTCTGCTGGTGGTGTAAGCAGCCTTGCAGACTGAAGAGACAGCACCCTCGGGAACGTCTAGCAGTCGGGCCTGAGAGAGGCGCAGACCTCAGGGAGGCTTCCCCCACTGTCCGCAGGCTGGCTGCAGGAATCCTCTGCCAGGAGCTCCTGGTGGCGGCCCTGGACAAAATGCCTGGAGGCTGCAGCCCGCCTCCGGGGCCTCTGCCACGTGGCTGGTGGAGGCTGCGACAAAGGAGGTTTCATCCTCCTGCCCCTGCCTCCACTCAGGGGCAGAACATGGCACGTCAGCCTTTCCCTGCAGCTCCTCTTCCCCTGACCCTAGGGAGACGCACCCCAAAGCAGAGAATCTCTCTCCTCGCGCTGACTGTAGCCTTGAGCTCCGCTGCCGCCAGTGCAAGGATGCTCTGAAACTGTGCGAGAAGTCAGGGAATCTTAATTCGAGGCAGGATGCATCGGGGCTCAGGTCCACATTTCTCGTTAACAAATAAATGCCTCTGCACTCTCCTCCTCCAGAGCTCCCCAGCCCAGAGAGGCTCTCCAGCCCGACTCAGGGCTCCAGCTCTGGCTGGACCTGATTTCTGTTCCCCTGTCTCTGGGTTCCTTCTCCCTCTTAGTCTCGTGGGAGACATTGGTACAAACACTTCCTCACTGATGAACAGGGCTGGGGTCACGACGCCTGAAGAATATTTCCCCTCCCGTCCTCGCTCTCCCAGCCATCCTTCAGGCAGGAGTAAGGCCATCTTTGGCTGCTGCGTTCCTTCCCTACTTTCACGTTGACACTGGGAGCCACTGACTTCAGAACAGAATCGAGGGACACGCTCTCTTCTTATCGACCGTCTACTTAGACAACAGAGGGCCCGTGCCGCCCACTCTCAAGGCCCGTCCTCCTCTCCTGACTTTCAAATCCAGTGCAGGGAGTGTGGCAGTGGGCCCACGTCAATAAATATCAACTTGTAAAAAAATTTTATTCTAGACCTTGTTCCTAACAGCCATGACTTTGAATCCGAATACCCTGCACCCTCTTGTACTTCTCCCTCTTTATCTGCCCTTGTTTTGCTAAAATAATCTTTCATTTGTTATAACACTCTCCATGCATTATTTGGCTCCTTTGTTTTTAATACCCACAAAGACACTGAGTACCTATTTCCATGTAAAATTAAAGATTCTGAAAAAAAACAAACTAACTGAAGACCCCAGAGGCTGGATGAGCTGACTGCTCTCTCATGCACAGAGAACTCTCTCATGCACAGAGAGTTGAATGAGCCTGCCAGGCCCCTCCTGTGTTAATCCAGAGGACGAGAATGACCGCTTTCCCCCTTGACAGCCCCTAGGTGTTTCCGGGCAGCCGTCATGTTGTACGAACTCTTCCCTTCCCTGGGCTAAACGCCTCCATTTCTTCAACCTTCCCATACAGCCCGGGGGGTCGCCCCACACTCAGAGCTGGCCCTGTCCCAAGAGTGACTCGTATCTGTGGTCTTGGGTGATGGAGGCCCTCTGCTGGGAGCCATCACCTCTGAGGGGGGCACCCGCCACCGCCTCCCCAAGAAGGCCCTTCGGTGGCAAACAGCTACAAAGCCAGTCAAGCCAATTCCCAGACCAATGCTTCACGGTAGAATGGAAATGCGCAAGGCACCAGACCTTTCCGCAGAGCCCAGTTATTCACATCCTTTCTGGGCAAGGAGGAAGAGAGGACTCCCTGGTAATAAGGGGGTGCCACGGCACCGTTTGCTGCCCCCCAGCCTTTTCCAAAAGACGAACGAGCAGTGCCTGCGCCGGGCCATTTGAGACGGACTGCCACGCACCGCAGGGAGAGGGCAGGTGTGGGTGTGGGTGCAGGAGGTCACCACCACTGTGGGGACACCATCCTCCACGCCTCAGGGGCCAGCAGAGGCAGACAGAAAATGAACAGGGCTCCAAAGACAAACTTCACCTGCGAAACGAACTAGATCACAGGGCCCCTGTCTGTGACTGCAGTCCCCGCTATCTAAGTGGGATAAAGGCTGGCCAGCGGTGACACACAGCACCACATGATGTGCTGTGGGGGAAGGAGCCCGGGAAGGAGGGTCCAAGATGTGCTTGGACCTTGGCTAAACTCCGCGCCATTGCAGACCTGTCTTCTCACCTGCACAACCGGCACAGCCTCCCGAGGGCGCTGGGTTATATAAAAGCTCAGAGAGTGAGACTGGAGTGCCGTCGCGGCATCCCAGTGAACCCATTATGCAACCGCATCTCCGGTTTAAGGAAACACAAACTCTCTCCCCACTGAAGGCCAACAAGCTTTCCATCAACCCAGAGCCCTGAAGGAAGCAAAGGAGAAAGGTCACCAGCACACACACACGCCCCAAGGGAGAGAGTGGGTATCCAGTGTGGTAAATACACGTGCTAAGATTTTTGTGCTACTTGTTCACTTTTTCTGGGAGGGGGCGCGGGGTGCAGAATTTGCTGCTAATCACCTTCCTTAACAAATCAGAAAAACGTTGACAGTTTCGATGTTTGCTAGCACCAGCTTGTTCAGCCCAAACAGGTTGGACAGGTTGAATATTTAAACAAAGGCGGAAAAATGCAAGGTATAAAGCAGGACATGCTGCGTGGCCTGAAGCCAGCACCCTGCAGGTTTAAGTTTGTGATCTAACACTGGCAGTCAGACTCGCCCTCTCCCGCCTTCCTCCTCACCTTGCTACTTTCACATTATAAAACTAAATGGGACCCACACTCATGATCTGCTCAAAGTTCTTGGGTCATCAGATGAGGGGAGTGTGCAGAGGAGAAGAGGGCAGAGGCCAGCTCCCCGGGTCGCATCCCACCCCAGCAGACACACACCTTGCCTCCCATGACCTGATTTCCAGCGTGCACAACTGCCAGGTGGCTCAAGTGTGGGCAAGCAAGGATGCTCCAGATTTTGATGCCATTTACCAGTTTTACCTGGTGCAGCTGAGCTTTCGAAATAGTTTGACAAGATAGGTCAAAAATACCAAATCATCTGCACCCAAAATTTCTTTTGCGTTTGCTTAATCTCCAAAAACAAACTAATAGACAAACACCACCTCTGCCAAAACAGAAAAAAAGCTAAGTTGTAAACGTCAGCATCCAGGTTGCCAAATGGTAAGAAACGATTTAATTAGGAAGCAGATCGTAAATGTGAGAAACAGTGATACAAGGAAAAACGCTTGGCTGGTGTTTACCACCTCCCTGCACTCCGACGGTCCTATGAATAAACTCTCTCCAGCATAAGTGAACTTGAACTGGTCCTTCAGAGGAAAACGCAGAATCAAAAGTGAGACACAGCACAAGGACATTTTTCAATTAGCCTTTCAAAAACGATAAAATAAAATAAGCTGTGCTAGGGTGTCCCTGGTGGCACAGTGGTTAAGAATCTGCCTGCCAATGCAGGGGACACGGGTTCGAGCCCTGGTCCGGGAAGACCCCACATGCTGCGGAGCAACTAAGCCCGTGCGCCACAACTACTGAAGCCCGCACGCCTAGAGCCCGCGCTCCGCAACAAGAGAAGCCCGCACACCGCAACGAAGAGTAGCCCCCGCTCACCGCAACTAGAGAAAGCCTGCACGCAGCAACAAAGACCCAACGCAGCCAAAAATATATAATTTTTTTTAAAAAAAAGCTCTTCTGAAGGGGTTAAAGGGGTATTAGAATAGAGAAAACACAAAGTAGAAGGAAAAATATTTTGGAGGATGTCAGTCTAGCAAACACAAAACAGGCTGCACAAGAGAGTGTCAACTGAAATGGGTCAACTTCCAGCTCTGCTATTTTCTTACACTTTGTGTCTCATGTGAAGAATAAAATTCTGTGACAAATCACTCTGACCTGTTCTTTCTCTCAGAGAAGAGTGGTAGCTTTCTACTACATGCAGATTTCTAAAATGTAAAGTAAGAATTCTGAAAAGAACCACAGACTCTCATCTAATAGTGTAAGTGAAAATCCACACAAAAAATGTAAAAACACCACAGAACAAGCAATCCAAAAAAACCCAGAAATGTTCAAATAATAACGAGGATGTGCACAATTCAGAAAAGGTGTATGGCACACGAAACCCGGCTCTCACACCGTCATGAACGTAGGACACGGCCTGAAATCCTTATGGTCGAAGGGGCACAGAGTCTATTTTCTTGGTTTTGTAAATACTCATGCTTACCGGCACGGAGGAGTGACCAGTGGGTTGAACTTTCCTCGGGGAGAAAAGCAAGGAAGGGGACTACTGTTTGTCAAATATCTTATGTAAGCCAGAGGCTTGGGTATGTATTATATAGCACTTAATCCTCATAACAACAACTTCTGTGAGCAAAACGTCACCCCCATTTATAGATGAAGAAACGGAGGCCCTCTCCCCCATTCCATGGAGCATCCTTTATCAGCCACAGCCAGAGAGGAAGGAAGAGCTCTCAGAGGACCCACAGAGAGGCCGCCTTTATTTAAACAACTATTAAGTTAAAATAAATGCATACAAATTTCAATTCCAGCCAATGAGATGTGAAGAAAGGCTAAAAACGTTTAAGTATAGTCAAACAAATAAACTCATTTGGTGAAAAATTAATAATGCTACTGAGGGAAAGCGGTAACTTAGACATTTTGCTGTGATAAATAGATGTACAAATGTTTACTCTCGAGGGGAAAATTCTCAGCCTTTTAATAATGTAGACTCAAGAGAGTGAAAAGCATATTAAGTCAAGTGATCAGGGAATGGGGTATTATACTTTAACGACTTTCTTCTTTCTGGTTAAAAAGAAAAAAGTTTCATCCCTTGTAATAGAAAAGGCTTTCTAAACTGCACCCGAAGTATGTCTGACTGTTTCAGTACAGAGTACTAAATATACCAAAACTGCCTTGATACCCAACTGCTATCATGAAACTACCATATAGTCAACGAACAGCCACCAGATGTGAGGATCACATGTCCAGCACAGTTCATACAGTTGTGCTGACCGTGTACACGACATTAAAATCTCATCCACACAAACCCCTCAACAATCTTTAGAGGGCTGTGACGTTTATCATCTTCTAAGCAGACCTGAGTGTGTAAAGACCTCCGAGCGTCCCAGAAACGTATTTTCTTCTGATTTGTCTTCCCCCCTAAGGAACAGATACTTAGTTATAGATAAGAAGCGTGTTATTATATAATCACTTTCCCCTTCTTTTTTATAGAAATATTTCCAAGGAAACAAAGTTTTCAGTCCTGGGTAGGGTGACCCACAGATTTTTATCCTACAATACTTTCTCTGCATGTGAGCTGACCCAATCCCTTCCTTCCCTCCAGGGAAGATGTCAGGAAGCAGGCAACTGTGATTAAAACTCATTTCAAGATGGGACTAGTTGAGCCTCTGCACGCGCACCTCCACTCGAGAGGCGGCAGGTACAAAACTAGTAACAGGGCGCCCTCAGAAACTCACTTATTACCACGGCTGATTTCGCAAGGCCCTCCCGCTGCGGGGCTCGGAGGCAAAGAGGCACTCCCCCCCCGCCCCCCGCCGACATGTCCCACGTCTGCTCCTTCTGTCCTTCAATGCCGGCCACCTGTCCCGATACCCACGTTCAGCTGCACATGCCAAGGGCTGGCTGCGCCGAAGCATCTGAGAGTAGTGTGCTAAATTCAGAGCCTCCGCGGTCTCATTCGTCACGGAATAGGTCATATTTCTGTGCGGCGAAATGTTTTTTTCCAGCATAATAGGAACACATAAGCCTCTGTTCCTGAAGACTGTCCATTATCCAGCGGCATCCTCAGGGCCTGTGTCTCCTGTACTTAGCCATGGACAAAGGCATGCATGCCCATTGCAGGAGGAAAGCAAAACAAGCAGATGACACTCCAGGGATGTCCCTGCCTCACCTTCTAAACACACAGCTGAAATGATAATACATCCCTGCTCTCTGAAGGATGTGTTATCCTCCAAAGGATATATCTTCCAAAGAATGGAGAAGTTAGGAAAGCTTGCTCTGGTCAGGGTCTCTCTCCTGTGTGTCCTCAACATGACTCCGTGACTCTCTTTACAGCTTAAAAGTCTAGAGTTTGTAAGATGAGGAGCAAAGTGGAAATTAATTTCTTGTTTTCCAAGGCAAAAGAAAAATACCCATTTCAGAGGTCTGATTCTTTCCAAATGAGATCCACTGCAACCCTCTCAAGTATCATCACTTCTTCATAGCTCTGCCGTCTAGCACTTTTTGGAAAGTTTTGCAAATTGCAAAGCTCAGTGCCCTTTTTCCTACACTGAGCTCTCCGAGAGGGCGTGCTCTGGCTCAGTTTCCCAAGTTTGTTTTGGAAGACAAGCACTGCTCAATCCAAATTTTCAACATGGGAGCAACTGATAAAGAGTTCTGGGAAGTTAAAAGCTGGAGCCACAGTGATATTTCCGTGACACATGTTTTGCACTGTGATGGCAGCCTGTTATTCTGCTCAGGAACTAAGCTGTGGTTAGAAAGGTTTGGGATAAAGGACTTTCAAACCTCAAAAACATGAGAATCTGCAGCCAGGGAAGCGTTAACTTGAAAAACTGTACTAGATACGGTAATAAATTGAGACGGTCCCTCCCCCAGCCTTTTTCAAAATGAGCTGGAATTTGCATCACTCTAGTGTCCCTAGTTACCAAATATACAATCAGTTTTAAATATCATTTAAATGTATTTACTGGAATTAAATTATAATAAGTTATGGGCTGCATCAGAGCTACAGTGCAACTATCAACATGACGGCACGTAACAATTTAATCTGCTCCGATTCTGTGTTTAGTTTTCTTTTACTAATATGATAATTCTATTGGGTTGATTATGTGCTGATGGTCCTCTCATGAAACTAAGGTAAAGGAAACTCTACAAAAAGGCCAACTAGCCTAATAAACAAAGATAACAAATACACTTATAAAATGACTAGTGGCCAAAGGGATACAGTGAGTTGCTTTACAAAGTGGGTGACTGCAAAGAGTACCTCATTATCAGCTAGGAATAACCTCAAATTGAAAAGGACATAGTTCTCGGGGTCCACGTTGTGAAACGTATAATGAGGCCCTCTGGGTGCTGAGGCAACAAAAATCTGGGGTGGAACACAGATCTGCCTCCCACATGTGGTGCTCAGCAATAAACCTGGGGAAGGTGGGGCTTACCCAAGAGAACGTGCACACGGAGGTGTGCAGCATGCATGCATGTGCAGATGACCTTTGGAACAGGGTGAGCAGGAGGCCAAGGGAAGGAGCACTAGGAGTCTGCAGACCAGCCTTATGGAATCGGGCCTTGGAGAATCGGATCTAAATATCTGCATCACAGGGACTCATGTCACGGCAGGGGTCTTACTGAATCTGCACCCCCAAAGGGGGTGTACTGAAAACCAGAGCCCAGAGCCGTGTCACACGAAACTGACACAGGAAAGGGGGCCCAGGCCAGGTTAGAAACAAGGCAGAACAGGGGCTCGGGGGCGGGTGCACCGGCCCAGGCTTAGCAGGGGCTCCAGAGCCCCGACCTGTGAGCTCCTGGCTCCACTGATGGCGGCTGCAGACCTTGAGAAGCAGCAGCAGCAAAGAAAAGTGAGAAGCAGAACTCTGGTCTTGAGTGCCACACACACAGTCCACTGACTTCCTTCTAGGCTCTGGAAGCAAGGACGCAGCTAATCACAACCCAGGTTTTCACTCTTCTTTCTTAATCCCTGCACACACATCCCAGGGCAGCTCCGGCCCCTGATTAATGTAACACACGTATGTGCTCAGGAGAGATCACAGCTCACTGTTCGAGTATCCGATTCTGGAACAGATCCACCAGGACAAATAAATCTAACTCTACTCTTTCTGGCACATTTTTGTCAGTGTTTTCACATTTTTATAATTTTTGTTTTCAAAAGTACAGATTCACCAACAAGTGAAGGTGGTAATGACTATGACTGATTACTGAACACCAAATGTTCTTTTAACCCATTGTTTGCAATTTTCTACAGGGAAGACAAAAATAAATGCAGTGTGATAAACTCGAATATTCTAAATAAATTTTTTGGTATTTAAATTACAGGGTTAGTGTAGCAAAAGGTGAAAGAAAAGACAACCTTTCATTTATGTTCTGGCAACATATGCATAGTCAGTTGCCATACTTCCCTTCAGAGGCACCACCACCATCACAACACTAGTGACCACTTATTTAAATTTATCTATAAGTAGTGATTAACTAACATTATCCTAAGTGCTTTGCATGTGTTAATTCATGAATCCCCACAATGCTACCATTGGTACAGATATCCCTGCCTTCTACAGATGAAGTAACCAAAACACAGAGAGGTTAATTAACCTGCTGGGGTCACACAGCTAGGAGTGCATACCTCTCAAAGATTATCACAAGGGTGCCTTCAGCTCTGAAAATACAAACTCAGGAACACCCCTCACCCAGGACATTTCCCTAGTACACGGTAAGCCTTCACAATGCTTTCACAAACACTGCATTTGAATACAAGTTCTAAGTGAGGTTTTACCGTGCCATTTTGGTAAAGTATAGAAAAATCGACAGATTTCTGAAACATTCTGCAGAATTAGGACTAGAACTCAGCCCCCAACGATTAGCCCTCTCCTCCAGATCAAGATGACTCACAATAAAATCAGCACAAAATTAGCACAAACATCCCTAAGGCCTGCTTTAAAAAAATACTTATAAACAGTAATTTACAAACAACTCCAATATGCATTGTGCATAAATGAGAAATGCATCTTAGGGTAATATCAAGGGTTGGGCTATAAAAAATTCAATATAATTCACAAACAACACACTGTTAAAAAAATCAATAAAAAGCGATTCCATGCTCATGAAATAGAGTGTACTATGCTAGTAGTATGGCTCAAATAGTTTGACAATGAAAATAATACTCTACAACAACATGAAATTATTCCTAAAGAGGGTAAAGCTTGAAAGAGTGCTTTTTTTCTAATACGCAAAGTGACACGAAAGCTGTATCAATTATTCCTCATGGCCTCTAAGCCTGACAGCCTATGTTCAAACCTCGGCACTGACTTTGATCTTAAGCAAGTTTCCTTATCTGCAAAATGGGAGGATAACTGTACAAACCTTACATGTAGAGCACATAAAGATAACTGAAAATCAATGAGGAAACAGAAGACTTAAACAGTGTATAAACCAGCTGGAACTGACAGTACATCGAGAAAACACTCCACCCAACAACAGCAGAATACATGCTCTTCTCAAACAGACGTGGGATGTTCTCCAGGACAGACCATATGCTAGGCCATAAAACCAGCCTCAATAAATTAAAAAAAAAAATCGAAATCACAGAATGTATGTTCTCCAACTACAATGGAATGAAATTAGATATTAATAATAGAAATAAATTTGAGAAATTGTAAATATGTGGAAATTGAACATACTCCTAAATAACCAAAGAAGAGATCACAGGGAAATTACAAAATACTTTGAGATGAATGAAAAAGAAGACACAACACACAAATATTTATGGGATGTGATGAAAGCAATGCTTAAAGGGAAATTTAGAGCTGTAAGTGCCTCTACTAAAAAAAGTTCTCGAATAAACAGTCTAATCTTCTACCTTAAAACACCAGAAAGAGAAGAGCAAGCTAAACCTAAAGCAAGCAGGAGGGAAAAAAATCATGTTCAGAGTGGAAAATTAATGAAGTAGAGAACAGAAAAGCAACAGAGGAAAAATCAACAAAATCAAAAGTTCTTTGAAAAGACCAATAAAATCATCAAACGTTCAGCTGGATTGACTGAGGAAAAAAATTGAGAAGGCTCAAATTTTTAAAATCAGGAATGAAAGAGGAGACATTACTATTGACCTTACAGAATAAAGAGGATTATAAGGGGACACTATGAACAACTGTATGGCAACCAATTAGATAACTCAGACAAAATGGCTAAATTTCTAGAAAAGACATTAACTCCTGAAACTGACTCAAGAAGAAACAGAAAATGTGAACAGACCTATCACAAGTAAAGAGACTGAATTAGTAATTTAAACACTTCTCAGAAAGAAAAGCCCAGATGGCTTCACTGATGAATTCTACCACATATTTAATTAAAAAGAACTAATACCAACTCTTCACAAACTCTTCCAAAAAACAGAGGAGGGAATATTTCCAAATTCACTCTCTGAGGCTAATATTACCCTGATACAAAAACCAGCAAAGGACATCACAAGAAAACTACAGACCAATATCTCTTTGCCTATAAATATAGGCAAAACCTTTAACAAAACACTAGCAAACCCAATCTATCAACATATGACAAAATGACTATACATTGTGCCCAAGTGGTATTTATCTCAGGAATAAGGTTAATTTAACATCCAAAACAGAATAAAGGAGGAAAACAACTTGACCATCTTGATAAATGTAGAAAAAGCCTTTGACAAAATCTAACACCTTTTCATGATAAAAACAGCAAGCAAACTAGGAATAGAAAGGAACTTCTTCAAAACTGATAAAGGGCAGTTATGAAAAACCTACAACTAACAGCATATTTAATGGGAAAAGACTGAATCTTTCCTCCATAAGATCAGAAATAAGACAAGGATGTCCATTCTTTTCACTTCTATTGAACATCACACTGGAGGGTCTAGCCCCGGCTAGCAGGCAAGAAAAATAAATAAATGTTTCAAAGGAAAAAGGAAAACTCTCTCTACTTTCAGATGACATGATCTTAGATATAGAAAATCCTAAGGAATCCACCAAATAACTATTAGAATGAATAAACAAGATCAGAAGGGTTGCAGGAAACAAAACCAATATAAAATTTGAATTGTTATTTTTATACATTAGCAACTAACAGTCAAAAAACAAAATTAGAAAACAATTCCATTTACAATACCACTAAAAAGAATAAAACACTTTGGAAAAAATTTAAAATAAATAAATATATTTATAAATAAATAAATAAATAAATTTATAAATAAATATAAAACTTGCACTCTTAAAAACGATCAAACACAGTGGAAAGAAATTATTAAGACTTAAATAAATGGACAATATCCCGTGCTCAAAGATTTAATATTGTTAGATGGCAATGCCCCTAAACTGACCTACACGTTTTGCAAAATCCCTATAACCTTCCCAGCTGTCTTCTGCAGAAATTGATAAGCTGACCCTAAAATTCACACAGAAATGCAAGCAACCCAGAATAGCCAAAACAATCTAGGAAAAGATCTAAGTTTGAAGAGTCACACCTCCCAATTTCAAAACTTACCAAAAGCTACAGTAATCAATACATTGTTAGGCCTCAGGATAGACATACGTATCAATGGAACAGAACTGAGAGTACAGAAATAAATCCTTACATTTACGGTTAACTGAAATTTGACAAGTGGTAAGATAATTCAATGAGGAAAGAAAAGTTTTTAAACAAATAGTACAAAAGACTGAACTTGGATTCCTTCCTTATACTAGACACAAATATCAACTTAAAATGAATTGTAGACTTAAATGTGAAAACTAAAATTATGAGTGCATGGGGATTTCACTTCACACCTACTGGGGTGGCTGTGACGAAAAAGACAAGTGTTGGCAAGGATGTGTAAAGCTGCACCCTCACACACTGCTGGTGGGAGTGTAAAATGATGGAGCTGCTCTGGAAAACAGCTTTGCTGTTCCTCAAAATGTTAAAACATGGAGTTACTACACGACTCAGCTGTTCCCCTCCTAAGTATCTACCCAAGAGAAGTGGAAACACATGTCCACACAAAACCTGTACAACAATGTTCACAACAGCATTATACATAATAGCCAAAAAGTGAAAATGACTCAAATGTCCACCAATTGATGAAGTGGTGAATAAAATGTGGTATGTCCATACAATGGACTGTTATATGACAATAAAAAATAATAAAATACTGATAGATGCTACAACATAGATGAATCTTGAAAACATTAATGCTAAGTGAAAGAAGCTGGTCACAAAAGACCGCATGCTATGTGAAAAGTCCAGAATAGGTGAATCAACAGAGGGGAAGTAGATGAGTGTTCTCCTAAGCCTGGAGGGTGGGTAGTAAGGAGAAGTGACTGACAATGGGTATGGGGTTTCTTTTGGGGGTAATGAAAATGTTCTAAAATTGGGTAGGAGAAAGCGGGGAAACCCCCAAGAAGGGAACAGGCAATACCTCTAGGACCAGATTTTGAGGGGTCAAATACACAAGCGACAAAGGACTTTTTTTTTTTTTTGCAGGTGGGATAAAAGGAGAAGGCAAAACAAAACGAATGGCAAACAGAAGGCAAAATGATACTAAGAGGTTGATGTGGAGGTAAAAAAGTAAAAAGCTAAAATGTAAAATATATTAAAAAACGATGACAGTATTCACTTCCTCCTTTGTACCCAAAAACACTCCTAGGAGGAGATGAGGGGCAAAGGAGATTGGATTGGAACTTATATGGAAAAAAAAAACCCACTTCATCAAAATTCTTTAAAATAGTGATTGATACCTTTCATGTCATACTCTACCCTACATCTAGGAGTTCAGACTGAGAAATCCACAGGATTCAAATTATTGCAGCATTACTCAGAAATGCAAATAAAAATAATAAATAGCACTGGTTGAGCGCCTGCCATGGGCTCAACTCATCTCCAAATCCTCATTAAAAATCTCATTTTAAAGAGAAGGAAAGTGAGGTACCAAGGTTACGCAACTTGCTCAAGGATGGAAAATTTACAAGTAGCAGAGCTGAGATGTGAAATCAGGAGCCTAATTCCAAAAATCCAGAAATTCACCACTATACCAGTATGTCCCAAGTACACCATCAGAGGATCATAAAATGATTTCAGTTGGAATAAACTGGACCATCTTGTTTGAGTATTTATATATGATAAAATATTAATTTCACAACTATATAAAGTCTTCTTTGGAATAAATATGTAAAAACCAATGTTGGTCAACTCTTTAAAAGAAATCAACATAACGCCTAAAAGGGAATATGGAAAAATAAAAACAGCCTGATTTTTTGAGAAGGTGAAATTCTGAATCCCTTTAAAATGTTTTCCTGGATTTCCAATGTTCCTAAATGCGTGTATAAAAAAAGAAAGCATTAAAAAAAAAAATCTGTTCTAACCCTTAAAACATAAGTAATCGGTCTGTAAAGTGCATTTTCCATTGGTTCCTCCCACATTTTAATATACCCACCACTGAACTCCCTTCTACTTCTGAGTAAGCCTCTTTCTCCCTCAGGAAGTAGATTCCTGACATTTATCAGATTTTCTTTCTCATTTTATCCTATCTTATCCTTAAGCTCTATGACCAGCCCACTTAACTATTTATTCAACTGCTCCAGAAAATTTTCACCCTGCAGGGTATCTGGTAGGCATATGCAAATAGTTTTAAAAAGGCAAGGGTTACTCTGCTAATCCTCTAGGGTTCCTCTGTGTCTGATAAGCTGCCCACCTCTGGCACCTAAACAAAGAAACTCCACCTGGCAAAGGGTCACCCTGAAGATTCCCCCATCGGCCAAAGACCTAGCCCAGGTACTTCTGTTTCCTTGAGCAGACACCTCTGACACACTGGAGACTGTGCAAGGCAGGCAAACAAAACCATCTCTGGCTTTTCCACACGGTGAACAGAACTCTTTGTGTCTTTAGGTAAGATGGATGGAAGGGCACTTTGCTTTCTGTCAACCTGCAGGCTCTAGCCAGCAGGCAAAGGCTGCCCTCACCCACCTGTGCATGTTCCCGTTGGTGGTAAAAGACTGGCCACACACAGCGCACTTGTAAGGCCTCTCCCCAGAGTGCACCAGCATGTGGCGGTCCAGGGAGCTGGCCGAGCTCAGCGACTTCCCGCAAATGCTGCATGAATGGTCGGCCCCTCCAGTGTCTGTGTTGTGCTGCAGAAAGCAATGATCGCAGTGGTCACTTAGGAAGACGGGTCAAAACGAGGTGATTATGAAGTGCACATTCAGAGCTTTATTAAAGAAAACTAACAATTCTCAGCAATTTCTTTTTCATTTAAAAATATCGTCCCGAAAATCAGAATCTATTGAGACCACAGGCAAATAAATATTTTGTTCTATCAAACCCAAGTTACTAAATGATGCTACTATTCAGTACCACGTTATGATTTGAATATTGTCAGTCCTTCACTGTTCTAGATTCAATACTTGTCATGAACCAGCCACAGCAGGCAGGGAGAAGGATAAATCTTACAATAAAGAAGAAAAGCCAAAAGAGATCCCAAATCAAGGCAATTCCCTGCTATATGATGTAAGTATATAGCCATATATAGAATTAGGTTCTACATCTATAATCTCACTGTACTGTGAGGAACTTTGGTTCACAATGACAAGTCACAGATGACGAAAAGTCTTCTGTTATATGTGGTTAGTTAATTAGATGTTTGCTAAATTCCAAAAAGATATTCTGTGTTGACCTGGGACTCTGTCACAGTAACACGGACACACAAAAATTATTTCATAACTGCCCCTCAAAATTAAGAATATTAAATCTAAATTAAACAGCCACAATTCATCCATTAAGATAAAATCCCACCCCCTCTCTTAACAAAGAAAATACAAAAGCAGCAGCAAACCTGGCGAATGTGCATAGTTAACTGATGCTGTGTAGTGCAAATCTTCTCACACAGGGGACAATTATAGGAAGACTTCTCCTCTTTTGTTTCCTGAAAAGAGAATAAAAGGGAGAATCCATTTCAGCTCACAGTGAACTAGTGCCTCTCATCTGTGTTATAAACATCTGTGCCTGACAGAGCTGCAGCAACAGAGCAGCTGAGAGCATAGGCCCTGGAGCCTGGCTGGGTGTGAGCTTGGGAGAGTGGCCGTCCCGTCTGCCCTCAGTTTCCTCATCTGTAAAATGGGGAAAATAATAGCATCTACTGCATCACGCAGTGATATGGATTAAATCAATCAGCACACAGAAGGCACCAGAACAGTGGCCCATACAGGCTAAGTGCTCAATAAATACGCGTGTTCTTGTTAGACACCATTTAGTTAATCATCAATGATGGCGAAAAATTAAGCATCAAATCACAGCTGAGCTAGAAAAGGGATGTATTTCTCCTCAATCCTGACCCAGGCTCCCATCACTAGTTTCTACCTGGTCTTGAGTGCAGCAAGACACACGAGAGGGAACGGAGTTCTCGCGTCAAAAACCCACCCTCCCGAGGTGGAGGCCCCAGTAGCCACCAGTGTGCCCATGGGACATCAACGGGATCCTTTTACTCGTTGCAAAAGCACCTGCGTTACCAATGCTTATAAATAAATAATAAAAAAGAGTGAGGGAGGGTGCAGCCGCTGGGAGGTGGCAGGAGGGAGGGGGCTGGACCCTCGGGCATCTTTCAATAGGCCTCTTTTTACTTGTACTCATTTGAATGCATTTCTGTTCCCTGAAATAATACCAATTATTGAACACTTACTATGTGCTAAACTCTGCACATACAGAATAGTGTTTTTTCACACAACCGTGAGAAACAGCCACTATTATGGATCCCATTTTCGGGATGAGGAAACGGGTACAGAGAGGCAAGTAACCTGCCCCCAAATCAAAGAACTATTAAGCAGCAGAGTCAGGATTAAAACTCAGGCCAGCTGCTCCACAGCCCATGCCCTAAACCGCTAGGCTGTGTAAGTCTGACCCAAAAAGGATTAACCCCAAGGCACAGAAAGGAAACACCCTTGTGGTTGGCTCATGAGAGATGACGAAAATAAAAGTCACCCCGAAGACCATAAAGACAAATGGCACCAGACGGGGTGGAGTGAACGCATGATGGGGTCTAGCACGCGGCTCCTACAGTGGGTCCCTCTCATTCTTCAGAGACTAACAAGCCTCATTTTAAGCAATATACACCTGGCTCCCAGTCTGTGGCCTTGGGTCTGAGAAATAGGTATGCTACACATTTTTTCACTGTCAAATTAAAAAAAAATCACAACTATGAATTCTAAGGAAGGTGACCAACCCAGAGACAATTTAAAAAACAAAACACAAAAAACCCCTGCACCCTCGCCCAGTCATCAGCCACTTCCACTCCTCCCAGAGGCAACGTGTGTGCGTCTGCGGGGAGGAGGGTGTCAGACCTTCTCAGCCCCACCCTACGACAGTCAGAAAGGAGCTGGCCAAGAAGCACGAGGCAGAAAAACCAAAACCAAAAGTAGTAACAACAAAGTGAGAACACTCGTATAATAATGAGGGATGCCTCACAGCTGGGCCCAAACTCGGCCTTTGGGGTATTTTTGTTAAATTATTAGGTTAGTGATAATATATATTAAATAGTTTTTGTTTTTGTTTTTAAAAAGAGGTAGGATGGAAATACATGTTAAAAAGTCAGGCCTCCAAGTAGCCAGCCTCTTGAGGAATTTTAAATTCTTTTTTAAAAAAATTATCTTGCGTTCCCCTGAGGCAGATTCCAGACACGCTGAGTGGCCCCTGGGGCTAGTGGGATTGATTCTGGGTTTACGGTTAACTGGAGCCTCACCATTCTGAGAGGCGCACAGCGGCACGCTGCAGACCACAGCACAGGTCCAGGACATCCACAGGTCCAGGACATCCACGATGGTCTGGGAGAAGGAAGTCTCCAGACTCAGATTTAATTTTTAAAAACAAATCAAACAGAGAAGGGAGCATCGTGATGCTGGAAGAGGCCCTACTGGAGAGTGCTGAATCCAGTGGCTGTGGCCGTGCTGGTGGAAGGAGCACATTTCCCGAGCTGACAGACAAAATTAGCAGCTAATGTGATAACTAACCATTCCATAATGAAACTATCTGGCGCCCTTGTTGGCTTCCGGCTGTGGCTAATCTGCCCTGGAACTCTGCTAGCTGCTGGGCTTCTCCCCAGGGCTCCCTCCCTCTCCTCCCTCCTGTCCGCCGCAGGTGAGGACGGCACGCTCTGCACTCTCCCCCGCACCGCGCTTGGTGTTTTTAATGCACTGTCTTGCCCATCCTACCTCTAGCCCACACCTCCTTGCAAAAACTCAGCCAGTGCCCTAAGGAACCCCAGAGGACACAGGAAGTGGGTGGAAAATGGCCCAGGCACCCCTGTGGAGTCAGCTCCACTTACCATGCAGGGATGGAGGTGCCGTGGGCCCCCTCTACGGCTCTACCTACTGTCTCTGAATCACTGCGCAGGGACCAGAGCCTGGACTTGGGCCAGGTCTGCCTGTGTTGGGGCGATGCTGGGCTCTAAGGAAGAGCTCGGCACCTGGCGCAGTACCTGGTTGGAAGGAGAAGGGGGGTGTATATTGTGAAATAGGGGGATGGATGGAGGGATGGACAGATAGATGGATGGATGGACAGTCACACGAGAGTGGAAATAAACCTTTTCTTCCCAGAGCTAGCACTCCTTCTCGGCTCAGGCCACAGTCAAACAGGCTGAGAATTTTCTCAGGTACCCATAGGAAGAGAGGCACGCAGAGACAAGGGAAAAAAGAGAGAAAAAGTATCAATGCCCCAACCCTAAAGCATCATTTAACTCTGCCAAGTCTTCAGCCTTGAGAAAGAGGTGAAGAAACGGACACTCCTGTGCTGCTGGAGGGATTTTAGGCAGGGACAGCTTTTCCTGGAGGGCACATCGTATCAAAAGCCTAATTCATGTTGTACATCTACAAATTTACAGAAAACCATCACGCTATGCTCAGACAATTCTGTATAAGGACAGTCACTGTGGGATTGTTAATAAAAAAAGAAAATTAACTCACAAAAGCCCAATAGGCTTACCTTCCTGTCCACCCCCAGTCCCTGGACAAAACTCAGAAGACTGCCTTCTCCTGAGGATTTGGTGGGGCCCCATTAGATCAGTGAAGCCAAACACGGAATGTTCGCATCACGTGGACGCAGAGTGGAAAGGTGAATGGCCCACCTCACTCCTTGAGCTTCACGCACCGTCGAGCATATGCTGCTGCAGGACAGCAGCACCTTCTCAAGGGCCCCGTCTGTACATTAACTAAAAGACTCATCTTATTTCCCAAGGGAGGAGACATGGCCTTTCATAACGTCCCTGCCCTCCTATGTACTCTTCTCCACCCCTCCTGACCTCTGGAAATTCAAGAGGAATAAATGGCATCTCGAGCGGAATTCTCGGGAGCCCCATCGTGTGCTCTGTGGAGGATGGAAGCGGAAGGGCAGCCCCGGCACAGCCAGGACTCATCACTACCTTATCTGGAGACACTTAAAAAAAAAAAAAAATCAAGGAGGTGGCATCAGAAACCCAATTAACCAGCTGCATGAACGAGGAAACAGATCATGGCACAGGAGAGGAATAAGTCGAGCTCTCTGCCTCGCCTGTCCCGTGAAGAAAAAGCTCGCGTTCAAATCAAATCACACAGCAGAGAATAAGGGCGCTTTCACCAATACTGACACCACAGCATGGAAAATTTTCTCTATGAAGGGAAACTGACAGAAGCTATGAGAAGTTAGCTCCTGACAAAGGATTATGGCCTCTGGGTGTGTCCATTCAGTTCTGACCACATCCGAGTTCCTGGCTTAGGAAGCTGGGGCTCAAGGGGACAGCCTTCTCTCAACGCTCTCATGGACGCCGCGGCCGGGCACACTAGCGCTTACCTGGTTCCTTCGGCCAATCCGATTTGGCCCCGGAGGCTTCGTGGGGGACCTGACGCTCTGGGGGCTCCCACCGTTCTCAGCAACCTTCCCTACGCTCATTACCGCCGACATCATGGTGTTGATGGAAGACAAATCTGAACCTTCCAAGCCAACGGGCGAACTTGACGTCATTGGGACAAAGGTTTAAGCTTCTAGGAAGCCTCGGCCACAGAACTGAAAATCAGAAATTGCTGATGTGATCACTGGGAAGTTTAGGCTTCTGTCACAACCAGGTGGCAGTGGCCATGGCTGCCACCGCTGCAGTCGGGTTAAAACCCCTTCTTCAATTCAAGCTGACACTCATATGACTCCTATGACTTAAGCTTTCATCTAAACCAAGTGCTGTCATACCAAACCAATAACCTTGCTTCCCTTCTGAGCATGTGCCACCAACGAAGCTGCCCGAGGCAGGTCTTTCTGCCTTTCCTAAGCTTTCATTAGGCAGAGTGGGAAAGGCTACAATAATTAGGAAGCCTGGGAGCTGCCATCTGGCCAGCACCCACCTAACAGCCTATGTGCATGTTCTAGACCTAACAACTAAGCATGAGAAGCCTCAGCTTTCACTTAAACTCCAGGCTATAATACCATGATTTTAATGGGGAGCCTGAACTGTTAAGACAACTGAGAAGCCAACACTATAACCGAATTTCAAATCAGCATAAAAAAGACTGTTTCTTAAAACATGCAAGGACATAATGCAGCTGTACCCCAGAAAATGGACAGAAGAAAACCCAGCCCTCACTGCCAATCACCTCCATTCTCTGCCCCAACTGATATACTGTGAGACCTTCCCCTGCTGTAGCGATCACCCACGTAGAGGAGGAAATGAGGCTGGGTTCACTTCTGTTTTTTTCTTCTCTGGTATCGCTCGCTGACACTGGAAGGGAAGCAAAGGCAAAAAGGTTCAGTGAAGAAGAAACAGAAACCATTTGTTGACCCTAATCTCAGACCACTCTACTCCCCAGACCACAGGGAGCAGCGTGAGAGGAGGCGTCTAAGTCGTCTTTTTCTTCCAAAACCACATTCTGTGCTTGTTTTTCACCCTTAACTGATGTTCCCTACAGTCCTGTCACCCTCACTCCCAACAGCCAAAACGATTCTGTGGTATTTTATTTTCTGAAGCTCAAATTTATATCCATACAGCAAACTTGCTCTCATACTCTACTCCTGTCTCCCACAAGGACTCTCAAGACTCCCACTTGACCATCTCCCGCCTCCCCCTAAAACTGACCAAAGATAAGGCCCTAAAGGAGTCAGCGTCTGAAGGCTAAAGCCTCTAAAGGCTCAGAGTCTAGGAGGGATTAGGTCAGACCTTAAAGAAAGTTGGTAATACAAATACGTTGACTGAAGGGAAAACTACAGCCCATGTACACATCCAACTTTACTTCTCCAGGCCTTTTCTAGTTATGCTTCTTCCATGGAAGTAATATGGCTATAGGTATGGCCAGAAATAAGTCTCCAGGTCAACTGTTTCCCTTATTTTATCTGGGAAGATATTCTCTAGCCACGTATCCTGTTATGCTCCAGTGTGCATTAAATCCTGCAAGTCCACAGCTGCCTCAGAGATCAGAGATCAAGCTAATTATCTAAGGAGCAAAGTGAATACTTAGGAACAACATCAGAAAGAATGTGATGTCTTGTGGTTCCTCCTCCAACTCTGGGAGAAGTGACCTAGGATGTGACAAACGGTAACACCCAGAGCAGCTGCAAACGTGTCCAGCATTAGAGCAGGAAAGCCTGGGGACATAATTTTATTAAGTGATGCTGCCATCAGCTGAGAAGTCCCGAGCTAAAACCTTACCCAAGAGCCAAAGAGAACCTCAGGAATAGTACTTTCCTTATCAAGAGACAAAATGTGCCCTCCTTTTAGTAGACATTTTGAAGATATGACTCTAATACTTTTGCAAATGGTTAAGTAAGAGGACTAACTACCAAACATACAACTGAAGACCACTGATCCAGCCTCACCCCTCCCATCTTTCCCATTAAAAGAGGAAACCCTGAGCCGGCGAGCCGCCTGCCGCAACTAAGACCTGGTGCAACCAGATAAATAATAAATTATAAACAAACAAACATAAATAAACACATTAAATTTTTTTTAAAAAGGAAACCTTGGTCCAAAATTAAAACAAACAAGAAAACAACAAACAACCTCCCCCAAACCCCAAAGCTGCTGTCTTTCCATGAAGTTTCCTCCATATACAGAAGGCCATTTAAACTTATTAAAAATTGTGCTTTAAAACTTCCCATTTTGACTGTCTTTGAAAGTTTATTTGGGAGAGTCCTATCTAGGAAAACACATTCGACACGAGCACACACATACAGAAGTATACACACACCTCACTTGCTTTCTTAAGGGATTTCTAACAAAAGCATCATCAGTTCCCCAGAACTGTTGCCATCAATCAGTTTAAGATTAGCTCCTTGATTCAAGTAAGGGGACACCTTCCATACCAAAGCCATCTCATTCTTTTAAATATATATCCCCCATAGTTTTAATGTACATCAAATTATAAAACAAATGACTAGAAATCTTTATTGTAATTACATTATGTCAGTAAAAATAAAGTTAACCTTTCCACCAATTTATAGTGGGAGTTTAGGTGATCTTGCTTTTGTCCTATTACTATACTTAGAGAAGAAAAGTGTGGTAGAGTTTTTCAGACCAGGAATAGATTAAACACCTTTTAGATAAATATAAAATTATAAGTTACAGAAAACATATTCTAATTCTTCCACTGAGTAGGGAAAGAAAATGGAGAAAAGGGAAATAGTCAATATGAAAATTAACAAAAAATATATTCATCAAAAAGAGTCAAAGTGCCAGTAAGAATTTTTGTCACAATCATTATAACATCAAAGATACATTCTTGCAAACTACCTAAATGTCCTAAATATAGAAAACCCAGCAATAGTCACAACACCTAACCAACCTAAGGGTTGAAAGTTGCAGGGCCTTATATCCCAGCTGAAAAAGGAGAAAAGTCATGCAAACGTGCTGTTTCCCATTTTGTCTGGACAGGAACACATTTGCTAAATATATTTTCCCCTTTGGGATAAAGTGTGAAGTGTGACACTACCCACTGAGGACACCAAGATCACCTACATTCACTTCCTTTTCCTTGTTTAAATGTAAGTAAACAGTAATATTTTTTAAAAAATACAGAATCTTTTCATCTTTGATCAGAAAGTGCAATTAACAAAATGAAACTCCCAGCTACACTGTCTGACAAGAACAGTCACTGGACTCGTCCCTGAAAAGCTGTTTCAGAAGAAACCCAAACCAGCCTCTCAGACCTGTTCTAAGACTTTCCTCCAGTTTGCGCTTGTGTGTTATGCGTGAGCTCTCCTTTAGGGAGGATGGAGCAGGAAGAAGCGAAGGAACCTGGTGTAAAACAATGTAGCCCATTGTTCCCGGTCAGAAAACACAAATCCATCTTAACATTAAGGTGCATTTATGCACTAATTTCTTTTTTCTTTTTTTTTTTTTGCGGTACGCGGGCCTCTCACTGTTGTGGCCTCTCCCGTTGCGGAGCACAGGCTCCGGACGCGCAGGCGCAGCGGCCATGGCTCACGGGCCCAGCCGCTCCGCGGCATGTGGGATCCTCCCGGACCGGGGCACGAACCCGCGTCCCCTGCATCGGCAGGAGGGCTCTCAACCACTGCGCCGCCAGGGAAGCCCCTTATGCACTAATTTAACCAGAAGCCAGGAGCCAATTAGTCAATTCTACCTACCCCACGCCCGACCGCGGACCACACTAGAGCAGTAATGCCAACTGACCAACCTAAACCTTCTGATACTCAATCTCAGGGGGTGAAAGACAGGTTTGACAGTTTAAGGTCCATTTACAAAGCACACTTTCTTTATAAATACTTATAGTTCATATATTTTCATTCTCTCCTCTACTCCCTGACACCATCCTACACATCAGCTCCATCACTGCAAATTAAAAAAATAATAATAATAACCATAATAAACAAAATAAAAATAAAAATCACTGGCCCCATTCTAGTACAATCTCTTCCAGCTGCAACTAGAGAGGAGTGGGAACCCAGATGAGGCCCCCAAATCACAGACGTGAAAGGAAATCGTCATCTCCATTGACATGGCCAAGCGGACTGGCCTGGTGTTCCAGTTTTGAACACAAAGAGTTCAAATCTGCGGGTGGGAAGGAAGAAGCAGGGAACAAGGGTGCCTGCAGCGTTGCTTCCTGTGAGCCAGGCCCTCGGCACGCTTTCCGAGACTTCTCATCCCACACCCCCGGCTCTTAGGTGCGAAATAACTAGCAGTTCACAGTGAGAGTTTCACCTTGGTTTTGTATCAAAACCTCAGGAGGACCCCAAGCAGAGGGTGGACTGCTCAATGGGGACATGGGGAGGGGAGGGAAGACAACATTCAAAGTCACTGTGACTCAAGGAGTGTCAATAAAGTTTAACTGACCTGTTTATCTTCGTCTTATCAAGCTGGCTCTCCTTACTGAGGAGCTGGTGCTGGCTGGGCCCAAGCGTGGGCAGGGTCACCCCTCAAAGCCACCACCTCTGGAACAGATTGGAGCAACCTACAAAAACAAGGAAAGGTGACATTAAGAGGGAGTCCAGACCAGACAGGATCCTGTCTCTGTATTATTTTCTCCACTTATACCACTGGGAGTCACAATTAAGGACAAGAGCATTTCCCATCCCCTGCCTGCACTTATAAGCAAGCTTCCAGCAACTAGGTCAATGCCACCCGAGCAAGAGCAACGGGAATCGAGTGTGACGTGGACGGAAGGAATCCCCAAAGCATATGCCCCAACAACATCGAGGGCATCATCACGTGCAAATGGCCAAGACCAACGGCTCCAAGTGAAGCTTTGAGCATCTTAGTGGCATGCTGACAGCAGATGCTGATGGACCGCCACTTTAAAAGGAAGAGAAGACCACACTAAGTGCTAACAGAAACAGAAGCAGGAAAGAAGAGAGTTGAAAGTAAAACACATGAAATAAACAGCCCCTTAAGTAAAGCAGTGACTATTACACCTTTTCCTGAGTGATGGGGAAAATGTCCACAACAGTTCAAATAGGACCAAAGGTGTATCTTTTCCTTTCTGTAGGGAAGATACAGAAAACTCCTCAAATTACACATGCCCTTTGAGAGTTTGAGAAAGTCTGCTCTGGGGTGCCAAGGGCCTCAAACCCCTGACCTGGGAGGAAGCTGTGTCTGACCCTCTGCAAACTTAGAGGGACCTAGAACACACCATTTCCCAGAGCTACACGTCCAGAGAAGATGCAAGAAATGTTTAACAAAAACCTAGAAGAATTAAAGAACAAACAAACAGAGATGAACAATACAGTAACTGAAATGAAAACTTCACTAGAAGGAATCAATAGCAGAATAACTGAGGCAGAAGAACGGATAAGTGACCTGGAAGACAGAAGGGTGGAATTCACTGCCACGGAATAGAAAAAAGAAAAAAGAATGAAAAGAAATGAAGACGTCCTAAGAGACCTCTGGGACAACATTAAATGCAACAACATTCACATTATAGGGGTCCCAGAAGGAGAGGAGAGAGAGAAAGGACCTGAGAAAATATCTGAAGAGATTACAGTCGAAAACTTCCCTAACATGGGAAAGGAAATAGCCACCCAAGTCCAGGAAGCACAGAGAGTCCCAGGCAGGATAAACCCAAGGAGAAACATGCCAAGACACATAGTAACCAAATTGACATAAATTAAAGACAAAGAAAAATTACTGAAAGAAGGGAAAAACGATAAATCACATACAAGGGAACTCCCATAAGGTTAAGAGCCGATTTCTCAGCAGAAACTCTACAAGCCAGAAGGGGGTGGCACGATATATTTAAAGTGATGAAAAGGAAGAACCTACAACCAAGATTACTCTACCTGTCAAGGATCTCATTCAGATTCGATGGAGAAATCAAAAGCTTTACAGACAAGCAAAAGCTAAGAGAATTCAGCACCATCAAACCAGCTCTACAACAAATGCTAAAGGAACTTCTCTAAGTGGGAAACACAAGTGAAGAAAAAGACCTGCAAAAACAAACCCATAACAATTAAGAAAATGGTAACAGGAACATACATATTGATAATTACCTTAAATGTAAATGGATTAAATGTTCCAACCAAAAGACACAGGTGCACTGAATGGATACAAAAACAAGACCCATCTATATGCTGTGTACAAGAGACCCACTTCAGACCTTGGGACACATACAGACTGAAAGTGAAGGGATGGAAAAAAGATATTCCACGCAAATGGAAATCAAAAGAAAGCTGGAGTAGCAATACTCATATCAGATAAACTAGACTTTAAAATAAAGAATGTTACCAGAGACAAGGAAGGACACTACATAATGATCAAGGGATCAATCCAAGAAGATATAACAATTATAAATATATATGCACCCAACACAGAAGCACCTTAATACATAAGGCAACTGCTAACAGCTATAAAAGAAGGAATTGACAGTAACACAGTAATAGGGGGACTTTTAACACCTCACTTACACCAATGGACAGATCATCCAGACAGAAAATTAATAAGGAAACACAAGCTTTAAATGACACAATAAACCAGACAGACTTAATTGATATTTATAGGACGCTCCATCCAAAAACAGCAGATTACACTTTCTTCTCGAGTGCACAGGGAACATTCTCCAGGATAGATCACATCTTGGGTCACAAATCAAGCCTCAGTAAATTTAAGAAAACTGAAATCACATCAAGCATCTTTTCCAACCGCAATGCTATGAGATCAGAAATCAATTACGGGGAAAAAAACGTAAAAACACAAACACATGGAGGCTAAACAATACATTACTAAATAACCAAGAGATCACTGAAGAAATCAAACAGGAAATCAAAAAATAGCTAGAGACAAATTACAATGAAAACGTGACAATCCCAAACCTATGGGATGCAGCAAAAGCAGTTCTAAGGGGCAGGTTTATAGCAAGAGAAGCCTACCTCAAGAAACAAGAAAAATCTCAAATGAAGAATCGAACCTGACACCTAAAGGAACTAGAGAAAGAACAAACAAAACCCAAAGTTAGTACAAGGAAAGAAATCATAAAGATCAGAGCAGAAATAAATCAACTAGAAACAAAGAAAACAATAGCAAAGATCAATAAAACTAAAAGCTGGTTCTTTGAGAAGATAAACAAAATTGATAAACCATTAGCCAAACTCATCAAGAAAAAGAGGGAGAGGATGCAAATCAATAAAATTAGATATGAAAAAGGAGAGGTTACAATGGACACCGCAGAAATACAAAGCATCATAAGAGACTACTACAAGCAACTCTATGCCAATAAAATGCACAACCTGGAAGAAATGGACAAATTCTTAGAAAGGTATAACCTTCCAAGGCTGAACCAGGAAGAAATAGAAAATATGAACAGACCAATCACAAATAATGAAATTGAAACTGTGACTAAAAATCTTCCAACAGGGCTTTCCTGGTGGTGCAGTGGTTAAGAATCTGCCTGCCAATGCAGGGGACACGTGTTCGAGCCCTGGCCTGGGAAGATCCCACATGCTGCGGAGCAGCTAAGCCTGTGCACCACAACTACTGAGCCTGTACTCTAGAGCCCGCGTGCCTAGAGACCATGCTCCGCAACAAGAGAAGCCACTGCAATGAGAAGGCCATGCACCCCAATGAAGAGTAGCCCCTGCTCACTGCAACTAGAGAAAGCCCGTGCACAGCAACAAAGACCCAACGCAGCCAAAAATAAATTAATAAAATAAATAAATTTATATTTTAAAAAATCTTCCAACAAACAAAAGTCCAGGACCAGATGGCTTCACAGGTGAATTCTATCAAACATTTGAAGAAGAGCTAACACTCATCCTTCTCAAACTCTTCCAAAAAGTTGCGGAGGAAGGAACACTCCCAAACTCATTTTATGAGGCCAGCATTACCCTGATACCAAAACCAGACAAAGATACTACAAAAAAGAAAATCACAGACCAATATCACTGATGAATATAAATGCAAAAATCCTCAACAAAATACTAGCAAACAGAATCCAACAACACATCAAAAGGATCATACACCATGATCAAGTGGGATTTAATCCAGGGATGCAAGGATTCTTCAATATATGCAAATCAATCAATGTGATACACCATATTAAAAAATTGAAGAAGAAAAACCATATGATCATCTCAATAGATGCAGAAAGAGCTTCTGACAAAATTCAACAACAATTTATGATAAAAAATCTCCAGAAAGTGGGCATAGAGGGAACCTACCTCAACATAATAAAGGCCACATACGACAAACCCACAGCAAACATCATTCTCAATGGTGAAAAACTGAAAACATTTCCTCTAACATCAGGAACAAGACAAGGATGTCCACTCTCACCACTCTTATTCAACAGTTTTGGAATTCCCAGCCACAGCAATCAGAGAAGAAAAAGAAATAAAAGGAATCCAAATTGGAAAAGAAGTAAAACCGTCACTGTTTGCAGATGACATGATACTATACATAGAGAAATCTAAAGATTCCACCAGAAAACTACTTGAGCTAATCAATGAATTTGGTGAAGTTGCAGGATACAAAAGTAATGCTCAGAACTCTCCTGCATTTCTATACACTAACAACAGAAGATCAGAAAAAGAAATTAAGTAAAGAATCCCATTCACCACTGCAACAAAAAGAATAAAATACCTAGGAATAAACCTACCTAAGAAGGTAAAAGACCTGTACTGAGAAAACTATAAGACACTGATTAAAGAAATCAAAGATGACACAAACAGATGGAGAGATATACCATGTTCTTGGATTGGAAGAATCAATATTGTGAAGGTGACTATACTACCCAAAGCAATCTACAGATTCAAAGCAATCCCTATCAAATTACCAGTGGCATTTTTTACAGAACCAGAACAAAAAATCTTAAAGTTTGTATGGAGACACAAAAGACCCTGAAGAGCCAAAGTAGTCTTGAGGGAAAAAAAAGGAGCTGGAGGAATCAGACTCCCTGACTTCAGACTATACTACAAAGCTACAGTAATCAAGACAATATGATACTGGTACAAAAACAGAAATATAGATCAATGGAACAGGCTAGAAAACCCAGAGATAAACCCAAGGACCCATCGTCAACTAATCTATGACAAAGGAGGCAAGGATATACAATGGAGAAAAGACAGCCTCTTCATTAAGTGGTGCTGGGAAAACTGGACAGCTACATGTAAAAGAATGAAATTAGAACACTCCCTAACACCATACACAAAAATAAACTCAAAATGGATTAGAGACCTAAATGTAAGACCAGACACTACAAAACTCTTAGAGGAAAACATAGGAAGAACACTCTTTGACATAAATCACAGCAAGATCTTTTTTGATCCACCTCCCAGAGTAATGAAAATAAAAACAAAAAAAAAACCCATATGGGACCTAATGAAACAAAAGTTTTTGCAAAGCAAAGGAAACTACAAACAAGATGAAAAGACAACTCTCAGAATGGGAGAAAATAGTTGCAAACAAATCAACAGACAAAGGATTAATCTCCCCAATATATAAACAGCTCATGCAGCTAATATTAAACAAACAAACAACCCAATCAAAAAATGGGCAGAAGACCTAAACAGACATTTCTCCGAAGAAGACATACAGATGGCCAAGAAGCACATGAAAAGCACTGCTCAACATCACTAATTATTAGAGAAATGCAAATCAAAACTACAATGAGGTATCACCTCACACCAATGAGAATGGGCATCATACGAAAATCTAGAAACAATCAATGCTGGAGAGGGTGTGGAGAAAAGGGAACCTCTTGCACTGTTGGTGGGAATGTAAATTGATACAGCTACTATGGAGAACAGTATAGAGGTTCCTTAAAAAACTACAAATAGGGCTTCCCTGGTGGCGCAGTGGTTGAGATTCCGCCTGCCGATGCAGGATACACGGGTTCGTGCCCTGATCCGGGAAGATCCCACATGCCGCGGAGCGGCTGGGCCCGTGAGCCATGGCCGCTGAGCCTGCGCGTCCGGAGCCTGTGCTTCGCAATGGGAGAGGCCACAACAGTGAGAGGCCCGCATATCACAAAAAAAAAAAAAAAAAACTACAAATAGAACTACCACACGACCCAGCAATCCCACTACCGGGCATATACCCTGAGAAAACCATAATTCAAAAAGAGTCATGTACCACAATGTTCATTACAGCTCTATTTACAGTAGCCAGGACATAGAAGCAACCTAAGTGCCCATCAACAGAACAGATGAATGGATAAAGAAGATGTGGCACATATATACAATGGAATATTACTCAGCCATAAAAAGAAACAAAATTGAGTTATTTGTAGTGAGGTGGATGGACCTGGAGTCTGTCATACAGAGTGAAGTTAAGTCAGAAAAAGAAAAACAAATACCGTATGCTAACACATATATATGGAATCTAAGAAAAGAAAAAAAAACAAAAAGGTTCTGAAGAACCTAGGGGCAGGACAGGAATAAAGACACAGACATAGAGAATGGACTTGAGGACACAGAGGGAGAAGGGGAAGCTGGGATGTAGTGAGAGAGTGGCATGGACATATATATACACTACCAAATGTAAAATAGATAGCTAGTGGAAAGCAGCCGCATAGCACAGGGAGATCAGCTAGGTGCGTTGTGTCCACCCAGAGGGGCGGGATAGGGAAGGAGACGTAAGAGGGAAGAGATATGGGGATACATGTATATGTATAGCTGATTCACTTTGTTATAAAGCAGAAACTAACACACCATTGTAAAGCAATTATACTCCAATAAAGATGTTAAAAAAAAAAAAAGACACATGCACCCCAACGTTCACTGAAGCACTATTTACAATAGCCAGATCATGGAAGCAACCTAAATGCCCATCAACAGACAAATTGATAAAGAAGATGTGGTACATGTATAGAATGGAATATTACTCAGCCATAAAAAGGAACAAAATTGGGTCATTTGTAGAGATGTGGATGGATCTAGAGACTGTCATACTGAGTGAAGTAAGTCAGGAAAGAGAACAACAAATATCGTATATCGACGCATATATGTGGAACCTAGAAAAATGGTACAGATGAACCGGTTTGCAGGGCAGAAATAGAGACACAGATGTAGAGAACAAACGTATGGACACCAAGGGGGGGAAAGTGGGGGGGAGGATGAGTTGGGAGATTGGGATTGACATGTATACACTAATATGCATACAGTAGATAATAAGAATCTGCTATATAAAAAAATAAATTAGGGGCTTCCCTGGTGGCGCAGTGGTTCAGAGTCCACTGGCCGATGCAGGGGACACAGGTTTGTGCCCCGGTCCAGGAAGATCCCACATGCCGCAGAGTGGCTGGGCCCGTGAGCCGTGACCGCTGAGCCTGCGTGTCCAGAGCCTGTGCTGTGCTCCCCAACGGGAGAGGCCACAACAGTGAGAGGCCCGTGTACCACGAAAAAATAAAATAAAATAAAATGAATAAAATTCAAAAATTCAGAACTACACCTCCAGCCCATTCTGTCTCTGAAACAGCCTCCGAAGAGTGCAAAACTGGAGATAGTAAAGAAGTAAAGTGACTGCCACACGGACAAAAACTTGTCCCTTTTGCAGTGTCTGCAGAAAAGCTGCCCGATACGTCGCACACCCAGTTATCATCCTGAATCTTACTGTGTCCACACAGTTACTGAGCACCTAAGGCGGGCAAGCTCGTCCCAGACCGGGTCTGCTGGGGGTGAGAAAGCTCCACCAGCCCTTCCTATCAGAAGCAGCTCCTCAGTGATTTCTGACACCACAACAGCTTCTCTCTCTTCACACTTACTGCTTCAGTTCTTCCTTTTCTTTGTGTCTTTCTCTTTTGCAGAGTTCTTTGGATTTTGAACAAAGTATCAAGAAGCAAAGAATAACTCACAGGGACAGCCCCAGAAAGGCCAGAGACGACACCACCACCACCACCACCACCACCACCCCCTGCCTTTAACTTGGAGGAACCCTTATTACTACCCCAGCAATTCCTGATGTTTCTTGTGGGCAAGACCCTCCTTGAGGATCTGATGAAAATCATGGACCCTCCCACAGATAAAAGGATACTCTACACCCAACATTTTCCTTCAGTATCAAGGGGGTCAGGGGCCCCAGAAACTCATCCAGGATAAGTAGGATAAAGAATCCCGGTTTTACTTGATATTTAACCCACCTTCCTTGAAACTGTGAATCAAGACCATTTTACTAAAATTCCCATGAGGTTTCAGAACCGCACAAAGAAAACATCCTTTCAGATCATCCCCACCCATCTAAATTTAAAGATGCCTAAGGTGAAATTATATACTGTTTAAAAAAAAAAAAGCAAGCAAAGTTTCCCTATGTTGTTATTCATTTTTATATTAATGGCAAATATTAGGAAGAAAGTCCAGAGAAGAATAGCTCCATGGTTTTTTCCTGGAAACTGCCAAGATCTCCAAATAAGCAAAGTGAACTATATAGTTCTATACATAGTGAATAAAAACACAGAGAGACAAGTCTCTGGAATTAAAATTTTCCAGAGTATAACTAAGACTCTCATTAAAATATGGACCCACACCCTCCCCTCACTTAAAAAAGATACTTTAAAAAGTCCACCAAGTAACCTCCTCAATCCACCAGGGGAACCAAGGAGAGGAGAGGGCCAACCTGACAGACTTGACCCTGAAACTTCCATCCTCTGATCTTGGATGTAAATGATCTGAATATCAAGAATGTCTTGCGATTAAGCTGAGTAACAAGAGTCACTACCCTGTTTGTTTTGGGTTCCACCAAGCCTGAGGGATTCACACAACTCCGAGAGTGGAAAAGTACAGGAAGGTTCTTGGAAGAAAATTCAAGATACCCCTTAGCTCTATCACCACCACTTCAAAAAAGGAGAGAGGAGAGAGAGGAGAGAGAGGAGAGAGAGGAGAGAGGAGAGAGGAGAGAGGAGGAGAGAGGAGAGCTCCGGAGGGAGGCTACTGCATTTCTGGATTTGCATTCCCACACAGGTTTTGCCCAGATCTGATGGAAGCAGGATGGCCTGAAGAGTGCAGAGGTCCCTCTGTGAGGATGATGGGGAGGGCAAGCCTGCCCCAGCCCCAGAGGAGATAAGGGACAATGCTATGCAAAGCCAGAAAGAAAAGATTAAGGATCCTGTCTCCAGGTCAATGAGATAGCAAAGAAGAGATGGAAGATAAAAGGGAAGATGGTCTAGAAACAAAGCTTCCCAGCTTGTGAAAACCCGCAGGGTTTTTGAAGTGAAAATCTAAAATCTGTCCTAAGGCCCCCAGGAAAAAGCTTGGATGCCTAGGATGACAAGAGAAGCCCACAAACCAGACGGAGGGGAGCTTTACAACACTGAACCAGGACAGAGGCGGTGCGGAGCCTACACAGATGTCCACAAACACTTGGGATGGTTGATCCCCTGATTGAAACAGCCGGACCAGCTAACACAGAGTGTGAGTTTAGAGGAGTTCAGAAACTAAAACGTTCTGGGCTATTCAGGGGCTTAACAGGCAGCACGGACATCTCTCTTAGGATGGGCTGACTGATGCGGGAAGTCTTGGCTGGGCTGGGGGTGAAACCCAAGCAGACTAGTGTGCACCATGGCCATGCCTGCAAAGCTCGGGGCAAAACCGTCTCCTCTAACCAGGATGGCCTCGCGTGTGCTCTGAAGGCTGACAGCTGTGACGACGGCTCTGAGTTCCAGGAAGCTGATGTGTTTCTTGGCTGAGAGTTCAGTCTATGCCTTGGGTAGGGCGGCAACCCATGCACGGCCCCCCTCCCCCTCGCTGGCACGGGCTTTGCTCAAAGGGAGCCTTGGAGTGTCACGTAGAGCATTCGAGTGGTACAGCGGGGCACCGTGAGCTGCTCCAGCCAGCCCTGGATCCTACCCGCAGGGGGGAGCGCGGATGCACCCCTTCGGCACCGGCCACATGCGAGAGAGCAGAGCGGGGAGGTACGGGGAGGGCAGCAACCCCGGGTCCCACGGCCGTGTGTGTGGCCCCCGGGTGGTCTTCTGGCCTCTGCCTCCACAACATGCCCCCTCTGGTCGGAGGACTTGCTAACCCACTTTCACAGTGCTCCGTGCTCTGACCTCAGTTTTCCCCTGGCCTTCTTGCCCACCGGCCCTCACACTCTCTGTTCAGTTTCTTCCCCCAGAATATACACCTGCTCCCCTCCCCTGATCCCATCCCTCAGGGGCCACTGTTCACATGAAGCCTCCCGGATTCCCACCAGTCGAAGGCTCTCTGTTCCAAACTCTACCTCTGCAACACTCACACTGAAAGACGAGAATGAAGACTAACGATGAGAGCGGCCAACACTTTCTGAACACTGTCTGCCACAAGCTAAGTGCATCATCTTACTCGATCTCTGTAACAACCACCGTTTGAGGGTCAGTCCCACCGCACGGCCCCCAAGACCACGGTGGGAGAGCAAAGCGAATCCAGATTCTAAACCCTGTTCAGTTTCTGCTGGACAACATTTCCAACTCCTAGTGCAGGGCTTGAGAGAACAGACGCACTCCCTCTGTCACATTCTCGGACTTTGAACGGTGGTCTTCTCTGAGTCACCTCTGCCCCTCCAGCGCGCAGCTTCCCATTTCCGCCTGTTTCTAGGCAGGAAGAAGGTGCTCTCTGCTCCCACCTTCACCTCTGGAAGGAGCAGGACCGGACTCCCATCCCAAACTAACAAGTTCACTGCACGGAGTCTGCGTCCACGGACGGCCCCTGCTGCGAAAAGGGATGGAGGTGCACGTTCTACACCCTGCGGTTCTCCAAGCAGGCAACTGGAAGGAAGCCACCAGGCTCCTGAAATACCAAACATCCCAATCCTGTCGGAGAGGCTGGGTCCCACTGATCCACTGACAGGAGCTCGAGCTCAGAAGTGACCCGAGTCCTCCAGGGCCTTCCGCTTCCATACGAATCGATTGCAGACCTGGAGTCCACGCTTTGGGGTCCTCTCCTGGGGTGTGGAGGAGACGCACGTGTAGGAAGTACTGGGGGGCAGGAGATAGGGAGCACAGATGGTGGAGAGCGAGTCGCAGAACTGCACAGATCACAATTAAGCAAACCCCATGCGAAGGTTGGAGTCTTGCCTACAAGAAATGGGGGACAAAAAGGCCTCCATGCCAGGGAGCCCCACAGGGCCCTGCTCAGCATCAGAAGGAAACCTTACAGTCTCGTCTACTCAGTGGGAGGTTAACTACTACCGACCCTCTCGCTCCAGCACGGCCACCCGAGTCGTCCCGTCCAGCGGCACCACAGACCTTGCTTTAGAAATGCAGTCTCAGTAAATGTGAGTCAGTCACGACGCTGTACACCTTAAACCAACACAGTGCTGTACGTCAATTACATCTCGATTAAACTGAGAGGAAGAAGAAATGCAGGTTCTCGGGCACCACCCAGAACTGCTGCATCAGAAACTCCCCTGGGGGCAGGCCCTGGAGTCTGTTTGTTGGCTCCCAGGGGATCAGATCCAGCTTTGAGGACCAGTGCTTTACACAGAATTCTGGAAGAAGGGTGATACAAAACCAAGGATCTCCCTGAAAAACGTTCCTTCTATGAGGATCTGGAAGAAGCCGCTGGCTTATCATACTCCCAGGAGCAAAAATCAAGGCGCTGGAGCAGACTCAGAGCCCAGTTCTGACTTTAGCTTTATTTACCACAAAGAAGTTTAAAAAAGAATTAAAACACTGAGGGCGGAGGGAGAGGGATAAATCTACGTGGGGCTATTTCGGCTCCCTCGGGAGTGGGGAGTAGGACGTGAGCTTCCGACAGGGCAGGGCTAGCCTGCAGTGCACAGAAAGCAGAACCACTCAGCCTGCCCCCGCCCCCCCTGCCCCCCCCCCCCGCCTCAGGCAGCGCTGGATCCTCAAAGCCCCCTCTCTCCAGCATTCATCAAACTTGTGTCACTCACAGGAAAGCTCCTTCCAGGGTGCTGAGGGATGGTCTCCAAAGTTGAGGCCTTTGGCCGGGATCTCCGGTGGCCCCGGACACCCTCACGGTCCCCCCCAGGTCCCTCCCCTTCTCTGCTGCTCCTGGCAGTGAATGTGCTGTAGGGGCGGGAAGGCAACCCCAGAGCTCCCCCAGCCTCAGAACTAGCTCACTGTCTAGTGTGGTTTCTCTCTTAATGCGACCCACGGTGGAGGGAGAAAAATGGAACAGAGGCTGTTCCTACAGCCTAGAGCGGCTGCCCCCTTCCTGCTCAGGCTTCAGGGGCCCCAGCGGGTACCAGGAATAACACAGGCTGCTGCTGCTACCTTTCAAAAGGAAAGTCCAGTGTCTTCACGTAAAGGAACACTCTAATACTCAGTAAAGTGTGTGGGTAAGGGGTGCCTTAAGGGAGAGGGACAGTCTCTCTTTTAAAAATAAAAACCACTTGGATGTTTTAATTGCTACACTACCTACAACTTCAGCAGGGAGGCGAGTGCCGACCGGGAAGACAGGGTTCTTGCTCACCAAGCCTATCTACGTGAGTCAGAGTAAATTCACTGTTTAAAATAGGAACCGCTGGAAAGGTGGGGAGACTTCCTGGTACATGCTGGACAAAACCGTCCTGCGGTCCCCACTCTCCTTCCTGCATCCCTCTGAGGGCTCTTGGCTTCTCTGGAGGGAGGAAACGGGGCCAGGTCCCAATAACATACTTTCCTGCGAAGAGCTGACTCCACCCCTGCAGCTCTGCCCCCCACCCCTATCTCATCGCCCCACGGGGATCTCATCTCATTGCTGCCAGACTCAGAGCCACGGCTTCTGCAGCTGCCGCATGGCAACCATTTGTTCTCAGTGGCCTCTCTTCAGGGAGGGGCCTGGCAGCCCATGGGCACAGCCCTGTCCCTCTCCCCAGGTGAGCCAAACTTTTCCTGGCCACCAGGATCTGGTATTTCATCACCTTCTTGCCCAACTTGGCAGAAACCTGTATGGTTCTCTACTCTGCGAGGAAGCTGGTGAGAAAGGGGGTGCGGGAGCCCTCAGGCTGAGCAGAGGGGCATGGGACCCAGGGCAGGGCAGGGCCTTCCCTAAGGCAGGAGGTGTCTCACAAGAGCACCCTGGGTCGGGGGTGGGGGACAAGGGTTAGGGGCCCCGCGCCACCCTTAGATCTGCTCTGCTGGCTTATTGGGAAGGGTGGGGAGAGGCCTCCACCTCTTACCTTGGCTGAAGAATTTTTAAATAGAAAAGAAAGCTATTGCTAAAAGAGGAAACAGGATTTTAGTCAGGGTATGTCACAAGTCTAGTGTTTATCCATTTACATGTCTTTCAGAGTATCCTTCTTTAATAACTACAGGGTATTATCTATTGGGGCATAAACTCTGGGTCACAAAATGTTAGGCACTTTACATATATTTACTCCTCCCCCAAATCGTATCAGGTAATGATTAGGTTATCTGCTGGCTATTACCACAGCTCTGCAGGGGCAGAGCCAGGATTCTAGCCCAGGTTGTCTGACTCCAAAATTCTTGCACTTTCCGATGCCACAAAAAGGATCATGGAAAAATCATTCAGACAGGGGAGATTAGCAAGCTAGAGGACTGGGAAAGCAAGCTGTGGGAAAACAAGAAACGGCTGAAGGAACTGGAGACACCCGCAGGCCTGGCGCATGAAGGAGAGGGCACGCTCTTCCCCCGTGTCCACCATGGCGGGAACGTGGTTTGGGCGGGAGGCACAAAGAAACTGGTCTGAGGCCCCATAATTCTTTATACCAGAGCTGTGAACGACTAGAGCTGCCCACAGAAGGAATGCGGCCCCGTGAAGTAATGAGCTCGTTGTCTCTGGAAGTGTTCAAGCAGAGGGTGGATAACCACAACCGGGTCCTGCAATGGGTGGGAGACCAAGTCAGACCAGCCTTCTGACTTGCAGATTCAGTACTTCTAAGAGGACAGCCCCTTTTTCGTCCTACTGTAAGAGTCAGAAGGATGCACCAGGAAGAATACACGACAGCAGCAAAGCCTAAAGAACACACGATGTGGACCTTCTGTCTTGGACTGGAAACTCAGCTTGCCACCAAGTGGAGAGACTTAAGTCTCTGAGCCTCAGTTCCCTTATCCGGAAAATGAAGCTAGTAATACCAGCCCTCCACACTTTACAGTACAGAAATCAATCAAAGGAACATTAACTAAAACACTTTACAAACAGCACAGCACGCCCAGTATGAGCTACTGATGCCACGCTATTCGCCTCCCGACGCTCCAGGTTAGCTGGGCCCTCGGCTGGCCCTCCCCCAACCCCTCCATCCGCCTTGGGTGTCCCCTCTTGGATTGCCCTGCCTCTTGGAGGGCAGGGCCCAGTTTGCCGATCTTAAAAAAAAATTCTGCTCCAGCCCCCAAGTTTAACAATGAAATATAAATATAATTTAGCTTATCACAAATGCAATCCCATGGACAATTAGGAGTAAAACAGCTGCTGCCAGCGCTGTATGGCCAGCAGGAAATAAAACGCCTCCGGCTTCAGGTCACCGCTGAAACAAATCCTGGTCAGCCTCACATGTGCTTAATCAAGGAAGTCTGCACCGCGGGCTCCCACAGGACCCGAGGGCTCTTCCCCACCCTCTCCTGCATCTCTCCCCTCTCAGCTCTAGAACCAGAGCACAGTGCAGCTGACACCCCACAAGCTGCCCCAGCCTCTTAGCAGCTGGACTATAGTGATTGGGTTTGCTCTGGACACTCCTCTGGCGTGGGCCTCAGCGCCTGCAGTCACATTTACAGCTTGGGGAGGAAGCTGGGGCAAAGTTCAGTAGCAGTTTGCAGAGGGTTTTAGGCAATATCCTGCAACTCTTTCACAGGCCCTGGGGTCGTGGGGCTGGTCGCTCTCTTCCCTCCAACAGGCGCTCGGTAAAGGGTCAGGCTGCAGAAACAGGATTCTCTACTTCTCCCTTGAGGAGGAGCTGGATGCAAGCTGAGCACCCCCAGGACAGGTGGTTACCCTAGCGTCTGGGCTGCACATTCCCAGAATTCAGGGCGGGTTCAGCACGACGCCCCTTATAAAACCAAGATGACTCTGCGGAAGATCAAAGTGTTGTTGGAAATGCTTCTAGCTCAGTGGAAGGAGGAGATCACATCTTTCCTCACCCAGCGCATCGGAAAGGCAGTCAGCTGGGGTCGAAATTTCACAGTGGGTGAGCAGACGTTACAAACTGTCAGCTGAGAATGACTCTGAGTTTGCTGGCCCCAACGACTGCGGGCTCCAAGGGCTGCCCGCTATGCCTCCTAACGGGTGACCATTTTCCCCTCTATTTTGCCTCTAAGAAAATTATTCACCACTCTATCTATGAAGAAAAACAAATACTCTGAGATACAAGACGTTGATAAGTGTTTATCACAAGCCAACCAACCAAAAACACTAGCAAGCAAATGGTGTTTCTTAAAGCAAACTGAGCACAAGCCCAAAGCGGCTAGGGGCAGGATGGGGCGCTGGGAGGGAAGGGGGGCGCGTGCGGCTGAGGTCCCCCTCCCCGAGCTGTAAAGAGCTGCCGGCAGAGGCACCTGGGGAGGAAGGCGGTAGTGGACCAGCCGGTCCTGGAGGAAGCCTGGGCTCTGTTTCTCCCCAACAGCCAGGAGGGTGTGGGGTGTCTCGCTGAACCGAGGGCCGAAGCCCCAGCCCGGCGGGTCTGAAACAAGTACACTGTGCCCAAAGCACGTCTGCTGTCTACCTCTGCCTGAGCTCACGCTGCGGCCCTGACCAGGCCCAGTCTCTTCAAGGTGGGGTCACGTTTTACCAGCCCCACCCTGAGAAAGCCATTACCCCTTCGCGAGCCACTAAACTCACCCTGAAGTGACAAAGAACAGGAAGGAAATTCCAAAAGGGGAGATCCGCACCAGTCGGACAGATCCCCTCCCTTAGGGGCTCAGGCCTGAGCGAGAACCCAGCCAGTGGCGGAGGGAACCTGAGAGGAGAGCACACGCCACTGAGAAATCAAGGAAACAGAGCCGGCCTCCTGCGCTCCCCGCTGACCAGGCCAGCCTGACACTTCCTCCTGGTCCCGAGGGTCACACACCTCCACAGGGAAACCCTCTGGGGCACGAAGATCTGGAAACCCAAGCTAATGCCCATTTAACTTAAGCTGACATTACACTACCAACATTACAGACATTCCTAGTCACACGGACCGCTGTGGTTGAAGAAGACTGGCTTCTACCACTATCTCCAGGGAACAGAGTTGATCTCGCGCATTTGGGAAACCACGCGTGCTTCCCCAGGAGAGCTCTCTAACATGCTTGCAGCCAGAAAGCCGAGGCTCTCCTGCTGACCCCCTGCATCGACTTGACTGCCTGCGATAAAGGCCCCCTCGTGTTGTTCAAAAAGAACATTGCTGCTCTCCCCTTTTATCTTCCCTTAACAGTTTGCCATCCAGTGATAGAAGGGGCCTCGCCTCCAACAGTCCCGGCCTTTTATCTCCCGGTGACCTGACCACCAACAACATGAAGCCAGGGGCTGGGTTTCCTGCAGCTCCGCCTAGAGGGGCTGTTGGACTCGTTTAAAACATGACCGGCCTCCAAAACCTCGGAAGGATGCCGAGCAACACCCACCCAGCATCCATTTCAGCTCCGGCTTTAAAAGCCTCCAGGTGCAGTGGACCAGCGCCCTCCCAACCCCACCCCCGCGCCTCCATGTGGTAGAGGCTCACCGCTTCCAAGGAGAGCTCGCTTTCCTGGCTCACGCACATATCTGCTTTCTGTCCGCAGCAAACCTAACAGCTCTCTTCATCAAAGTCCAGAAAACCCTAGAAGTTAGTTACGGTAGCTCCAGCTGAAGTCTGAGTTTATACTGCTATTATTAAAGTAATTCGGTAGCATTTAATAACATCCTTAACCACTGGAATGCAGGGAGCACACCACGTGCTTCCCTGCATAATAAGCAAGCGGCCTGGGATACACCAGACCCCTCGTCTGCAGAGTGAGGACAGGCCATGACCTCTGACGTCCTTCCCAGGCCTAACTCTCGCATGAGACTCAGCTCTGCCAGATGCCTGGGTGTTCTTAGGCCTGGTCTCTCAAGACCTCCACCTGCCTCATGCTACAAGCGTTCTCGTGAATATCCAGGACCAAACTCCGCCTCTTAAGGAATCAAGGCAGATGTGGGGCTGTGTGCCACTTACGGGGTGGGGCGACCAGAGGGCGTCCACACACCAGAGCACAGAGGGCCCTGACTCCCCACATTCAAGGCCAGGACTTCCATTTTCTTGGCATCACATCGGCACATGTGAAGTTAATAGGTTCCGAGGATGATAAGATCAGATGTTTGAAACAGTCCCCCAAAGTTCCTTTCTGGGGTATAAGGAATCTTTCCAAAGCCAATTAACGAAAAGAAAAAACTTCCTGGCCTAAACACACATCCCCTAACCCCTCACAATCTCAGAGGCAAGAGGGAGGGGCGGGAGAGAGGTGATGGAGTGGTGACATACGCAAGGCAGTGGAGAAAATGGGGGCGAATGAGTGACAGAAGCCAGGTTACGCATTAAACCCACAACAATTCCTGTGCCAACACTCCAAAACGGAGCCGGTACTTTTAGGATCTTTTTTTATGAGGCGAGATACCAGAGTAAAAAAGAGTGTGCACAGCCCAGAGCAAGCACGCTGCCTCCTATACGGCCCCTCTCCTGTCGCCACAGGGCTGGGCTGTGTCGCTGGCCCATCTGAGAACAGGAGCCAGCTAACCGGCTCAGCCCCAGAGGCCAAACGGCAAATGTTCCACGTCCTCACCTTCCTCCCAGCCACGAAGTCAGGAACAACCTGTACAGACAAAGAAAACAGAAAACTCGCGAAACAATGGCATCTACCGCGCTCCCTGAATATGCCCGAGGAAACTTTTTCAAAGCCCTTTAAGATGCTTCATTACAATTCTGGAAAGAAAACGCAGTCCACTGCACCCAGGCACGCACACGTTCACACAAACCCAATTTCATGCTCTGCCGGCCCCACGACGAAAATGCAGAAGTCAAAATATAACTCGAGAGAGTGGCCCTGGTTACTTAACAGATCGGAATTATAACTGACACTTTTCCAAAACTATATGAGAGGCCAGGGACATCCTGGCAGGTTTCCAATCTGGAAACAGAATTTGCCTAAGGGGGAAAAAATAAAGGTCTAACAGATTATACAATCTGCTACCTAGCCACAGTGAAAATGCTGTATAGATGGGGATGTGAGGGAAGAAAAGGACCTCACCGTCTCTTTATTCCTTGTAGTTAATCCCTAACGCCATGCCGTAGCCAAGGCAAGAATAAGCCTCTCAGGGCTTCACCACCAAGAAACGACTCATCGTGGGGATGTCTTTTTTTACCCTATCAGCCAAGATTCATTTAGTGGGATCACAGTTTGGAAGACGGATATGCAAGGTAACCCCCAGCTCCGCCGGCCTGTGGGGAGATTTTGAAAGTGCCGTGCAATCTCGCTGCCAGTCACACATTCTGTGCAACCCAAATTTACAGTCAGATGTTATTAGCCGCACTCACAATATTAGGCAAATGCTGTTTTAATTCTTTTAGCTTGAAGAAAGGGAAAACAAAGGGACACATTAATCCATCAAAGTTGCCAGGCCCTAAAACTTCCACAGCTTCTTCTCACTTATCATTTCGACAGCTTCAGCCACCAAACAGCTTTCATTTAAAAAAATGAGTGTCTTTAGTTTCCTGCAGTTTGAGTTCCAGGCCCATCCTTGCTGCTTTCAGTGTGCTAGAGCCAAAGCCTGGGCGAGGGCACAGAAAATGTGCATTCAATGCAGGGGTTAAAATGAGTGAAGAGGTTCTATACTATTTTTGTGCCCTAGATGTAGGGCAAGATCTGGTATCACTGTGAAACTCTGAAGTGGGATGGCGCTCATTCTCAGACATTAGTCTGCCTCAAGTTCCGGATGTTAGAACCAAGGGCTGGAAGATAGAGCCCCTGGCCTCAAAGGCTGACACTCAGGCTGGGGAGACAGAGTAGACAGGACACAAAGAGATAAACTCCAACCCAAGGGAAAATGGATTATGAGCCACAAGCTCGAAAGGCTGCAGGGCTCCCCAGAGGTAAGTCATCAAGCGTGAGGGAAGTGGGGCAGAAGCAAACCTGAGCTTGGAGGAAAGATCCGGCTTTCAGAAGACAGGGCATTCCAGTCAGAAGGAAGTGCACGAGGGAAAAGCATGGAGACCCTAGAGGTACATCCGGATGGGACACCGTGCCATGAGAGCACTAGCTCCGAAATGCGCCTAAAATGAGGACTTAACAGAGATTCTCACGATGCTGAACGCATTCGTCTTTTTAGGTTAAAATGCCCCCTTTGAAGAGGAAATGATAGGTTTCCCGGGTGGCGCAGACGTTAAGAATCCGCCCGCCAGTGCAGGGGACACGGTTTCGAGCCCTGGTCCGGGAAGACCCCACGTGTCGCAGAGCAACTAAGCCCGCGAGCCGCAACTACTGAGCCCGCGCCTAGAGCCCGTGCTCCGCAACAAGAGAAGCCCGCGCACCACAACAGAGTAGCCCCCACTCACCACAACTAGAGAAAACCCGCGCGCAGCAGCGAAGACCCAATGTAGCCAAAAATTAAACAAATGAATAAATAAATTTATTTTTTTTAAAAAAAGAGGAAATGATAAAGACAGTACATGGTTGGGACTGTTTTTTAACACCCTTACTTGGCAAAAGAAAAAAATGGCAATCCCCTGTGTAACTGCCAGAGCTTTGCCTTCGGTCTCTGGCCCATGCAAACAAAACCCTTGGGAGCCATCAGACTACACCAGCCCACTGTGCAAAAGGAGTAAGAGTGGAGTGGAGGAAACGGCAAAGATGGGGCTGGCAAAACGATGCTGACTGAGGTCAAGGCTCCACCTCAGAGGGGTGAACTTTATCCTGTGGCTGTGGGAACCCACTGAAGCCCCCACCACTCTTTTGGAAGAAAACCTCTGGGATGAAATAATCGTAACCATATTTTCAAAAACTCTTGGCAGCAGTTTAAAAATTTGACGATTAGAGGCACATAACCCAGATAGGAGGTTACTGCAATACAGACTAAGGGACAGCCATGAGGAGCACGGGGTCAGGAGAACATCACCGAGGGACCGACCAGGCTGCCAGGAGGGAGGGCGAAGGTCAGGGAGGCGCTGGGCTTCCTGCGCTGGCAACAGACTGGGACACAAGGCAGTTAACTTCGATGCAGGAAAACTTCCCAGCACAGGAGAGAACAAAGAGAATACAGCAGGAAGGGACTGGTTACTGAGTAGCAGGATTAAGCAAGGAGTTCTGTTTAAAAGAAATCCAAAGACTGTCCCCAGCCAGAAAGGAGCAGATGGGAAAAAGAAGAAGGTTCTGGAGGAGGTGGGAAAGGAGGGCCAGGGGGCTGTCAGGCACAGGAAGATGAGACACTTGCGGTTGGACCGAATACATAACAGACATATAAATGCACGTATTCGTTGTCAAATGGGCTGCTGACGTGGGGGGAAAGTGCTTAAACAGCCTTAACTTACAGGTTACAAGTCCACACAAAACTGTACCAAATACAAAACAAGACAAAACCGAAATCCATCCTGTTCTCCCTTTCAAAGAGCCTAGCCTATAAAACGAACACATTAGATGCTGGGTAAAACATTTTATTGAATCGATACGGTCCAGAGTGGCGCTGTCCAAAGACGAAAAGAATCTCTGCGCTGTCCAGTCTGGCAGTCTCGAGCCACACGTGGCCGCTGAGCACCTGACATAAGGCTAATGTGGCTAAGGGACTAAATTTAAAATTTTCATTTCAGTTAAATTTAAATAGCCACATGTGCCTAGCCAGCTGTTGTACTGGACAGTGTAGGTCTATGGTATTTTTTTCCCACAGTAATCCTGAGTTACTAGATGGTGGTCCTTAATTCATTCCTTTGCTTCCCCCGGTTTTCAAGCCCTAAAGCAGGAATAAAGATGATCTAGTATAGTTTTAACTGGAAGGCATGGGAGGGCAGTGAGCTGACCCCAGAAGTAACTTACTTTGCTATGATTCTTTATTCTTTCCAGGGTTTATCAGAGTTTCAATGTATAAAGGGAAATAGCCCATGAAAGCAACAACAGAGGGACATCTCCTAAGCTAGGCTCACTTCTTCTAGGTGAGTCATCAGCTCCCTGCACCATCTACCCAAAACCTGCTCAGGCCTGGTCCCACCTTACTTGTGAAGGCCAGTGTGTGAAAACATGGGAAAATGTAAGTTAGACCAAGGTTAAAAAGCAACCTAGTACATTTAGGCATTCTATGTTGCAACGTATTCATGGATAAGTCTGGCAGAGGCCACCTGAAATGAGATACGCATCATGGGACTATAGTGATCCTTTAAAAATAAAGGTGTAATTTAATGTCACTATAATTTAATGTAAACTTGATTTTTGTAATTTAAAGTTATTTTTTTAAAAAGATACAAGAAAGAAAGTAATCAAACTGCATTCGTTTTTAAGCTGTTAAACTGTTCCCTCCTTCCTCCTCTCCCTTCTGACCTTTCTTTTGTCACAGCCCAGTGCCCGGCACACAGTAGGTGTTTATATAGTTCATCCTATAAATCTGGGCCACCTACTAGGGGTGATATGCTCAGGTTGATAAGCCCTGCTCTACAGACAAGCACAAAACTCATACACTTGAAACGATGCAAAATTTATGTGGTATCATTTTTTGGGGGGGGAGTCCATAAATTTGATCAGATTTTCAAACCTTCCTTTTTCTTATGAAAATGAGATTAACCATGTAATTCACTTCAAATAGTGTCTGATACGTGGCAATAACTCAATAAAAGTTAGTGACATCCATTCCCCCAATAAGCTCCCAATGCCTGCTATAAACAGTCATAATTTTAGGCAGAATTCGTCCTACAGAGAGGAGGTGGGGCGAGATCATCGTGAGGCACCCCCCGCCTCCCGTCTATGTCACTGGGTTTATATGGTTTTGTTCTGTTCCCATTATTCCAGAAATAACTGATGGAACCAAGTTAGTTTCTTGATGATATTAGGTTAAAACAGTGCATATTATCACCATCTCTAGGCCATCCAAGGCACTGAGGAGGTCTTCTCTAAGATCCACATAATAGGTGTAAGTGTGGCCCAAGCACTAGCAATTCCTGGGAATCTCAAAGGAGTCCTAGAATAGACGGTGGTCTTGTGGAGGATGTTTGTTTTTTAATTAACAAAAGGTAATGGGGGCATTAGTGAGCCTTTTAAATAGGAACCAAGAATTTAAACTGATTCCCTCTAAGCAGTCCTTACTTAAATTGCAATGCATAAATAGAATACATTGGCTGTAAAAGGGAGGATTATATCAACTGTAAAATTCACGAGTCACAACCAGCGGAGTGAGAAGAGTGACTCTGGTGACTGAGGTCAGAAGGTATTGGGCTGGTGGGGGGCTAGCTTGGTCCTTGTTTTCTCATGTGTCCTTTGAAGGTGAAAACTAACCAATTTTTTCTGGCCTTCAAGCTGTCAGAGGATTAAAAAAAAACTCCGTCTGAAAAAATAAACAAATGCAACCTGCAATCTCCCTTCAAAAGGTGGTGGGGGGGGGGGCAATGCCCCACCTAAGGCCCTTAAATATTTCCTGAAGATTGTTACCTCAATTAGTAACTATCCATCTACTACAAGACTGGGCAGGGCAGGGCAGGGGGTTGCGGGAGTCGGGGGAGGGGGAGAAGAGATGTTCCAGGAGCTCACCACCTAGGTGAGGAAAGAAGAAACCATGAGAAGGTAAGAGAATTTAGTGTTGTGTATGCAGTACTAATTTTAAGTCCGGAAAAACCACTGGCATGAGAGTGGAGGGGTGTCCGAGGTGGAAGAGAGCCTGGAGGAGCTGATACCCAGGGAGGACCGCGAGAAGCCCCGGAGCCAGGTCCTGCTTGTCTAAGGCATGCGGGGCAGTCGCGGGGAGCTGAGAAAGCTGGGCCAGGGCAGCAGGGGGTGTCGGGGCAGCACCAGAGGATGATGTCAGAGTTTTAAGGAAACCTGTTTGAACAAGGTATGGGACAGCAGGGGAGGGAGACCAGACTGAAATGGGAACAAAGGAAATAGAGAGGGAAAGATAAACCTGAATGCCTTTCAAAGAACTGCAGAGACCTGGAGGGAGCTGAGCAGGAAGTGGCTCCTGCCACAGGCTCGAAGAAGTTTTCCACTGTTAAGGGGGTTGGGCTCAATTACTTTTTTTTTTTTTTTCGGTACACGGGTACACGGGCCTCTCACTGCTGTGGCCTCTCCCATTGCGGAGCCTGTGCTCCGGACGTGCAGGCTCAGCGGCCATGGCTCACGGGCCCGGCCGCTCCGCGGCACGTGGGATCTTCCCGGACCGGAGCACGAACCCGCATCCCCTGCATCGGCAGGCGGACTCTCAACCACTGCGCCACCAGGGAAGCCCTCAATTACTTTTTTAGACACTTGGCAAGTGAAGAAATGTAGTGGATGAGAAAGGAAGGTCTTGGTACCTTGGTGAGATACTGGAACTCATGAGTGCAGGGGGGAATCGACCCCTCCACAGAGAGGGGAGGCCTGAACTGGCAGAGTGGAGGCTCAGAGATGAGAGGGTCCAGTATGGAACATGAAGAACACCCATTCTGAGCCACAGACATAGGAACAAGGGCTGCTAGGAATGAGGTCCCCAGGAAGGAGGAGAACGTGGTGTCCAAATAAATGTGAAAGCACTAGCAACGAAGGGGCATAAAACCCCTCTGAGTCCGAAAGATGCAAGAGTAAAGCGAACCTAAGGGGGAGCTGAAGGAAGTTCACAGTTGGGTGGTCCTCATCTTGAGCACACAGTAGGCACTCAGTCTGCGGATTAGTAATCTCTAGAAAGTAGGCAGCGGGTCAGATGCTGTGAGTAGGAGGAAGAGAAAAGGGGGACTGATGGCTTCAGGAGCAGAAGACCCCAGCGAGCTGGCGGGAGGGAATGCAGTGGCTTAACGGGGGTTGGGCAGGGAGAGGGGTGCTCTTAGCTTAGGTCTTTACAATCACATGACCTCAAGGTGCTGGGGAACAAGAATGGGCCCAGGGGAGGAGCCAGGAGGCCCTTTGGAACACCCTCTTCCTACTCAGGGTTAAGTCTGGCATCCTGTTTCCTACTCTGGATGGCTGGCTGAGGAGAAGGGAGGAAAACGGTGTTATTTCAAACGGTTGCATCTTTTATTCCTACTATTTGAGGCAAGCCTGGTACGTTTCTTTCAACAGATGTCCGATTCACACATGTAGCTGCTTTCCTCAGCAGTAAACAAGTGGATTCTATCTACAAACAGCAAGGACACCAGGTCTGCGAGGGGAGAGAAAACCTTTTCCAAACACCCAACCCACCCCAAATGGCTTTCACCGAGTTTTTCTCACCAGGCTGAACTTTGCAACTCTAAACCCATCAGATGCACCTTGGTGCGGAATGCAGCCGGGAACCCGCTCAGGACCCAGGCGTGGTTCTTAAGAGGCACTCGGCCCACCCCAGGCATGGGCTGGGGCTTCCCGAGTTCTCAGGGTCAGCTGGTCTCGGCACATCTGCACGCAGGGCCCGGTGATTCAATTAGTGTGAGTTCAGTTGCTCTTGTTTAGGTCAGTTCTTTCTTCTTTTGTTTAGATCTGACTCAAGATTTGCTTCAAGCTTCTAGACCTCTGTGAGAGCGCCTACACAAGCTACACCGCGGAAAGTGATGAAGGCAAAGGAAGGGATGGAGGGAAAGGAAGGAAGAACCTGGGTCTTTCAAACACACACACGGTCTCCTCCCTCCCCCTCCACCACCTGTGTTCTCTTAAGTTACTCAAGTAGACAGGCAACTGCTTCTCACAGGAAAACGCCAGACTCCAAGTCTGAATGTGAAAACCCCGTGGTTAAGCCCTGGCTGGCAGAAAACTAAAAATTTCAGCAACCCTGGAATGAAATGTTATGTTCAGAGCTCTACGAAGCATCGCAGCTGTTCCCAGCCCACATGAAAACTGAAAGGGGTGATGCTATCTTTATCCTCTACCTACAGGCAAAGCTGGTACCACCCTGGGCCGGGCTGCCCAGGAGCCAGCTCAGTTCCAGGCTGCTGAGCACAAGAGACAAAGAAGGCAAAGGAACACAGGGGCCAGCAGAGCACACCTAAGCAACAACACACAACAGAGCCACCGGGAAGAAAGAAAAGGCAGTTAATCATTAAAAATTTGAAAAGGATGCAAGGAAACGGAACTGCTTGAAAAGCTGTTCTCACTGCCATTTGGAAAATCTGTTCCAATCAGGTCAAAATTCAAAAGGTTAGATCACATCTAACTTGACCTGCATCTCCCAAGTGGAAGGAGAGCCCTTTAATCAATTTTCTTGGAAGAAAAAACACATTTCTCTACTCAAACTCAGAAAGCGGCTTTAGACCACCTCGTGGAATCAGGCCCCAGATGCGCATCCCAGAGAGGGCAGGTGATGGCAAATGAATGGCTCCAGAAGAATCAGGAGGCAAGCGGATGAGAACGGGGCTTCGGGGCTTCGCTCACAGCTCGAAGCTGACGCACAGGCTAATAACTGAAGGAAACGTTCTCCGGCGTGACCGGCCGCCTCACTCTGAGCAAACGCTTCCCGCTAGCAACTCCGTGCTGCCCCGAAGAGCCCCAGGCCGCGAGCCGCTCCGGCTCAGATGACGGGCCGCCCGGGCCGTGCAAGCCCCAGGCCGGGCCAGGCCCCGGCAGCCCGCCACACGCATAAACCACCAACGAACCGAGCTGTGGCGAGGGGCTCAGCTCGCAGCGTGAACTGCCACCAACACACCACACTTCCTGCTCATGCCGCCAGACCATCTCCATTCGAGAAAAAGTGAAAACGACCACAGGGTGGCCACCGCAGGGCCGGCGAGCAGGATGGCACGGCAGCTGAGGAGCGGGCTCGGGAGCCACGTCGCCCGGGTCCAAATCCTGCCTCTTCCACTTGCCAGCTGTGGCGGCACCACCCTTAGTTACAGAACCTTTCTCTGCCTCGGTTTCCTCAGCTGCAAGGAGGAGACAACAGTAACACCTACTTCACGCAGCCGCTGCGGGACACGGGGGTTATGTGTGCAAAGTGGGACGGAGAGCACCGACTGCCCACACGCGTATCAGCGCTGATTCACTCACTGTCAGTCCAGCGGGCACTACAGATATTCTCTTCACCCAGGGCCGCGGTCCCCAAACTTCAGCAAGCAGCCCGAGAGCGTAATGTAACAGATTTCTGACTCAGAAGGTCTAGGGCGGGTCCTAAGAATGTGTGTTTCTAACAAGTTCCCAGGTGATGCTGAGGCTGCTGGTCCGAGGCTCACACTCTGAGAAGCTCTGCTCTCCGCACCGGTTAACTCCTGTGCTCTATGCTTTGGGCCTAAGCCTCACGTGGTTTATTTATCGGCACAGTGAGCCTGAATGAGAAAGAGTAAGGAGAGTGGCAAAGCAGTTCACTGCTCAGAGGATATCCAAGTGTTCTTCCACACTGCCTAGCACCCCTGCACCTCTGCATGCGACGGATCACATGACAAGTTCCAGCCAATGGGCTGTGGGCAAAGATGACACACATCACTTCCAGGCTGAAGCTTTTAAAAGCTGATGTGTGGCCTGCTGGCTCTCTCCTTACTGTGGCAACCTGGAAGCATGTGCAGTGGCGGGCAGGGGGCTACAGGACGACAGCAGCACGGACCCTGGGTCACTGCTGGGAAGGGAGCTACCGCAGAGAGCTGCTGGCCTACAGCAGATTTCACATGAAAAGCAATGACATTTTGTGCGTTAAGCCACTCAGATTTTAAAGTTTGACAGCTTAGCTTAAGTCCACTAAAACACTTCCTGTCACCGCTATTAAAAGGGCCTTTGCACCAGTCTTAAGTCCAACCTACGGACACAGGTGTGAGGTATTTTATACCACAATCAGTTAGCGAGGGTTTCTACCCTATTCTCATTCACTTCAGTTCATCAAATAGATCAGTTTGGTTTTTTTTAATCCTCCCATTTGGGGTCTGTTTTTCACCAGATATAAAAATTCTTCATTACACACACACACACACACACACACACACACACACACACACACACACACACACACACACACACACACAGACCCAGAATCCCTTGACTCTAAAAGGCAGGCCAGAAGGAAAGGGTTTCCATTTTATTTACTAAATCATGTGCAAACTGATATCGTACTTTGCCCAAATAGGAGAAGGTGATCTCTTTAAGGTCAAAGCATCACCATTTAACCACAAAACTGCTCTTAAAAGAAAAAATCATAATTTGTAGTTAACCTAGGAACATCTGCAACTTGACATGCAGGTAATGAACTGTTCACAGTACATTACGTTCCAGATTATGCGGAATAAAACATGATAAAGATTCTCCTGTTATAAAAATTACCCCTAACCCCACACACACGGCCCAAACAAAACGTAACCTAGAACAACTCCTCAACTTGAACTAGAAAATTCATGAAATACACAAATGAAAAGAATTGGGAGGACTTCCCTGGTGGTGCAGTGGTTGAGAATCTGCCTGCAGGGCTTCCCTGGTGGTGGAGTGGTTGAGAATCTGCCTGCCAATGCAGGGGACACGGGTTCGAGCCCTGGTCTGGGAAGATCCCACATGCCACGGAGCAACTAGGCCCGTGAACCACAGCTACTCAGCCTGTGCTCTAGAGCCCGTGAGCCACAGCTACTGAGCCTGCACGTCTGGAGCTTGTGCTCCACAGCAAGAGACACTGCGACAGTGAGAGGCCCGCACACCACGATGAAGAGTGGCCCTGCTTGCCGCAACTAGAGAAAGTCCATGCACAGAAACGAAGACCCAACACAGCCAAAAATAAATTAATTAATTAATTAAAAAAATAAAGAATCTGCCTGCCAATGCAGGGGCACAGGTTCAAGTCCTGGTCCAGGAAGATCCCACATGCCACGGAGCAACTGAGCCCATGCGCCACAACTACTGAGCCTGCGCGCCACGATTACTGAGCCTGCGCGCTAGAGCCCGCAAGCCACAACTACTGAAGCCCGTGAGCCACAACTACTGAGCCTGTGCGCTAGAGTCCGTGAGCCACAACTACTGAAGCCCACGTGCCTAGAGCCCATGCTCCGCAACAAGAGAAGCCACCGCAGTGAGAAGCCTGCGCACCACAACAAAGAGTAGCCCCAGCTCGCCGCAACTAGAGAAAGCCCGTGTGCTGCAACAAAGACCCAACGCCGCCAAAAAATAAATAAATAAATTAACTTAAAAAAAAGAATTGCGGAGAGAGAATTTTAAAATATGTAATAGAATCACATTAGTCCTTTTGGTCTATGGAGCAAACAGCACTTCTCAGGAGGGCCCTCTTTGTGAGAAGGACTTCAGTTGAGTGGGATCTACAACGTCTCTCAAAGGTGGGGGGATTTCTTGCTAGAATTCTCCCTAGCCCTTTCTACAGAGGGCAGGAGAACAAACCCCTTGTGAACACACACACACACACTTTTTAAAACTCATCTCCAAAGGAGCTCAGTGGCTCTCTGCTCCCCAATTAGCACCGGCAGAGCTGAGCTGGAGATGAAGGGCCCTGCTGCCCTGGCCTTCTCAAGTTCCTAGGCCCTTGAGCGCCTCATTCTCTGGGTGTGTCACATTCCACCTCTTGAGGTACTTCCACGTGGCCAAAAAGAAAAAAAAAAAAAGGTAAACACTCAGGTAATGCATTTGGTCACATATTATAGTTCAGCTGTAAAAGCACAGTTAAACTAATTAAAAAGGCCCCAACACTATTTCTCTAATATGTTTTACAGTTATTTGGCAACTGCTGGGTTTTATTGGTGAGTAGATTTTTTTTTCTTTTTTCATTTCTTTCAGGAGACATGAAAAAGTCACTAAAAAAAAAAAAGAAAACCTGAAAATTTAAACATCTCTAATTTAAAAAAAAAATCTCATGCCATACTACCTTGAAGACACTGGGGAGAATAAAGTCTGCACGTACACCCTAACCCTGGGTTACTTCTCCACTGCTCATTAAGGAGCGAACCCTGGGGAACCTTGTCTTAGGACAACAGGAATAACGTGCAACCAGATAACAGGTGGATCCGTCACCAATCACAGAGCTAAAGAAGCTGGCGGTGCGTCCTGCTAGTGCCTCCTGCAAGGCCCCCGAAAACGCCCTATTGTTCAGTCAGTTAGGGAGTGTATATACTACAGCTGGCTCATAATGTATCTGCACACCAGAGTCGCTGTGTGTACATCTGGAAGAGAGACATAATAGAAACGTCCACATTTAGAAGATGAAAGCCATAGAAAAAGCAACCTCATGTGATTTTTGCAGTCTAACTTGCTCCGTTTATTTCTTCCATAATCATGTTCCTAATGAGAGAATCAAGCTATAAGTAAAGTCCTAGGAGTTTATAATCATGATGCTTTTTATATACAGCCAAAAGGCCCTTTCCATTGCTTATACCCAAAGAGGTCTGTGGTGAAACAGACCACCACTGTGGTGGTGACTTCTTTCTACCCACTGTCCACGTGTCCTGGACTCACACGAGAGCGTCACAGGATGGTTCTCTCCGCCCGGCAGCCCCGTGGCCACCGTGTAGGCACAGGACTGCAGTGCACTCACTCCTGCCACCTCCTCCAACTTGCGCCAAGTATTAAATCTCAGGCCATACAAATGTCACGTCCCCGTAGTGTGCAACTTTTATGCAGACCTAAGGCTACGACCAAAACCAGTTCTTGGCTACATGACTCCCGAGCCGGCACATCCCACGCGCTCTGAAGCTAGCTCTCTCCGTGGACTCCTCAGCAAAGAGACTGCCTGCGCTGCTGCTCGGGGGCTGGTCTGCAGATCATATGACAGCTGGAGTCCCTCGGACACAAGCAGGCATTGTCCACTTTTCCTTGAAATCTCAAAATCCTGGATAAGACCAGCAATCAAGTAACACTTCAATCCTCCAACAACCTTAAATCAATTGACCAAATTCTTCTCTTTGAGTCTCAACTCTCCCTTTACAAATAAAGCGATGATGTCCAATAAAAGCCATTTTCGTCAGCTTTTAAAGCAGACCCACAGCACTTACTTTAAATAAAAGGTTAGGATTACGTGATTGGGGGAAAGCATTTAAACAAACAATGAACATTATGGATGGAGCTGCTAATAACTGCCCCACAATTTCTGTGGTGCCTTCAGAGTGCTCTGGGGGCGTCAGAGCATTAACTGAACGCTCCCTTCCTTCTTCACGGCTGGCCTCCAGACCCACAGATGACTCATGGAGGCTGAGCTCTGGGCAGCCAGCAGCTGCTCAAACCCAGGCCTGGATGCTTCCCTCCCTACCCCTCCGGCCCCACCATCCCAACCTCTGAACAGGTGTCCCTGAGGCCAGCCCACTGGTGGATGCCATAAGCACATCATCTCAACTGAGCTGAGCAAGGAGCTGCAGGTCCTCACAGGCCGTGACACAGAAGGAGACCCAAGCCCTTCCACCCTCCACTATGCCCCTTCCCTCCAGCAAGCCCTCTCTGTGCTGTCCACACTTCAAAAAGCCAGCATGAGACCCGCTCCTTGCTTCCTGGGAAGTCGTAGGTTTTATTACTTTTCCATCTGCTGTGAGCGTCTAACATCCAGAGAACTAATTTTTATTTCTCATATGCAATTCATATAGACTTCCCTTCCCTGACAGAGTCACAAACATCTAACCATAAGAGAATGCTTTCCACCTCCAGCATGGCAATCAGGAGGTATATAGTTTCCATGGATACCCAGAAGACCAAATTTCAAAACTAATTACATTTTTAAAAGGAACAATTTCTCTTAGTAAAAAACAAACAAACAAACAAAACCAAAACACAAAACCTATTTGATTCAGGAGCAGGAAAGTCTATACCAACCATTTTATTTGTTAACTATGCATTACAGCAAATCTAAGTACACAAAAAACTTAAACTTAATACTATTAGAAGCTAGTATGTATTTAAAATACGTGTACGAGTATGATTATTAAAACTTAGGCCTAGCAATGCTCTATGCTTAAGCAGATAAAATTAAAATTTTACAGCTTGCGAATTTTGGTAGCTCGAGAACTACTAGTATGTATTAGCTACCCTGGGAACTTTTCAACTCTGGGATTTCCATGAAAATGTCTGAAAATACTGAATGATGCCAAGGGAGATTTTTGGTGTACCACCACAGAGTGCCGCAGGGGTCTCCATCTGTAAAATGGAGCTACTGAGAATACAATTAACAAGAAACCAGAAATATATAATCACCTCTGCCAAGTGAGCACATTTAATTTTTCAAGTTAGGATGAGCCCTCCTGCCAAAGAACACGGACACTCCTCCAGGTGACATGTTCAATTCTGGGCACAGACATGAATTGAGGAAGAAAACAGACTAAAACAAAGGCAAACTCATAAAAACAGGTCAAGTGATCTCTGAAGTCCCTTCCAGCTTTAAATCCTATGGTTCTTAGAATGAGCCTATAGTTGGGGTGAGGGGGGAAAAAAACACTCCTTCCTTCCATTTGTCATTTGATGGCTTACGATTAAATTTTTTTAATATTTAAGTTTTCTGAGGCCTCCCTTACACTCAGAACTCCTTTTCTACAGAGACTCCATCTCCCAGGGTATCTATTACTTCTATGGTACTCACCAGATAGAGGGTCTTCTCTAGTCCCTGCTTTAAAAACTCCACGACAGGACTTCCCTGGTGGCACCGTGGTTAAGAATCCGCCTGCCAATGCAGGGTTCGATTCCCTGGTCCGGGAAGGTCCCACATGCCGCGGAGCAACTGAGCCTATGCACCACAACTACTGAGCCTGAGCTCTAGAGCCTGTGTGCAGCAACTATTGAGCCTGCGAGCCACAACTACTGAAGCCCACGCGCCTAGAGCCCATGCTCTGCAACAAGGGAAGCCACCGCAATGAGAAGCCTGCGCACAGCAGCAAAGAGTAGCCCCCACTCGCCGCAACTAGAGAAAGCCCGCACACAGCAACGAAGACCCAACGCAGCCAAAAAAAAAAAAAAAAACACCAAAAACAAACCACCTCCATGACATTCTGTGTATAATTTCAATGAAAAATATGAAAGAACATGGGCTTCCCTGGTGGCGCAGTGGTTGAGAGTCCGCCTGCCGATGCAGGGGATGCGGGTTCGTGCCCCGGTCCGGGAAGATCCCACATGCCGCGGAGCAGCTGGGCCCGTGAGCAATGGCCGCTGAGCCTGTGCGTCCGGAGCCTGTGCTCCACAACGGGAGAGGCCACAACAGTGAGAGGCCAGCGTACCGCAAAAAAAAAAAGAAAAAAAAAAAATATATATATATATATGAAAGAACAATTCACATTAGGAATACAGAAAAAAGACCCTCGTACCCTCATGATGGTATTTGGACACCATTTGAACCTGTTAATGCATCACTTTTTTTTCCTGCAAATCTGGTCAAAATAAATAATACTTTGATATGTATCTGGACCCACTGATTCTAATGCTTCACGTTAGCTCATAAAGCAGCTGCACATCACTGAGGAGAGCTGTGGGGGGAAGTATCGAGAAGTTATAAAACTCCTGGGTGTAAATCACTATAAAGTATCTTTCGAACTTGCCCATCTCAACTCCTTAAGCAGAGCATGGTGAATCAACATATGATTAATCTAACCTTTCTGGGCGATGACTCAGGATCACTACAATGAACAACTATTACACAAGGTGCCTTCGGAAACTAGTGTCATAACCCTCCCCCTTCAGTTTTGCTCCTATGCCACAGGGGCCTCAGTCAGCCATGCCTTTTTTCTTTAACTGAAATTTTTATTCCAGAGACGCACTGAGATCATGTGGATATACATGCAGTCCTAAGAAACAACACAGAAGGCCCCTCTGTTCATGCTATTTGCGCTCTCCTGTCTCATCCCCGGACATCCCTTCTTGCTGCTCTCAGTGCATCTCCTTCTGGTGGCTCTTCTCCACCCTCAACCAGCAACTTTGGCCTCTAATTTCTTGTGGACTGGAAAATGGGAGACGAGGTGGTCAGGGCCATAGCTACAGTGAGAATAAACAGTGCTAAAGTGGGGGCCCAAGGACCATCATGAATCAAGGGTAAGAGTGTCACAGCACCGGGACTTCCTCCAGCTGCCTGGCTTCCGAAAGCTTTATTTTGCATTCCCCCTCCGCCACCCCGCTGGTTCTCCCTCACTCCCAGGCTAAAGATTCTGGACCTCAGAATGCCAAATAAGTGACCTCCACAGAAGTGATATATTACTTTTGAGTCAACTGAATACTAGCTAAGCAACTGCTGTTTCCATAACTGGTAATTGGTACTCTGGCAGTACCCGGTGTCTCACCCTGAACATTATCTACCAAGCACTGTTAATAGCCTGAAATGAAAACACAGAGCCTAAAAAAAATATTTCAATTTTTTTTTCCTGGACTCACTGGTATTTTTAAGGAAGTTTTAACTTTGTACTACTTGGAACAATTCAATTATATAAGTTAAAGGAGTAAAGTTCTAAAAAAGATATGATAAAGAGCATAATCAATGTGTTTCAGAGACTTCAGTAAATACGAAAACTGTCACTTTGTTCTTCTACTGCATTAGGAACTTCTCAAACAAAGAGGCTTGATGGAGGCAGACAGAAAGGGGCTTATCAGCTTAAGAAACTGGAAGGATGGTACAATTAACTGTCACACGGTCAGATATAATTCACTCTGACGGGGCCAATGAAAGACAACAAGACAGTGAAGGTCCCCATCTTGTCTCTTTACATAATACCCAAACACCCCAGAGTGGCAAACCACCTTTTCTTTAAGGGTTATCAATACATGTGGCCTGAGAAGAAAAGCAATAGCCTTTGGAGGGAGGGGGGAAGGAAGGAAAAGAAAAGAAGAGCAGGAAAAGGAAGAAGTCTCTTATCTGAACCACAAATGCCTCCCGCAGCTCACGCACTCCAAGCTGAGGTGCTGTATCCTAGGTATTCCAGGGGAAAAAGAAAAAAAAGACAAAAAACAACTGCATTTCTTTCTCAGTACAGTCTCCTCTCCGCTCCACAGACCCAGCCCTGCCAAGGGGAAAAAGGCTGCGCTCAGCTCTGCGGACTCGGAGCTGATGCTCTGCCCTGGCAAAGGCGAAGGTGAAGTGTTGTAAACGCATGAGGACAGCTCGGGGAGGATGCGGCGGAGGAAATGCGAAAGCAACTTCTCCACTGGCCACGGACAATACAGACTACAGGGGAGAGCTCACCCTCACAGGGTTAAAAGATGCTCCAAAACAAGCAGTTGAGAACCCCGGGGACCATAAAATGCGAAACGCGTGTGGTGTGAGAGATACTAAGAAAAACAAGGGTTCTATTCTAAAACAGATGTACAAAGAGAATTCAGTCTCTCCTCACGTGAGGATACAGTTTCTTGAGTTTTCACAGTGCCAGACACACTAGGATCAGAAACATGCTTCAAACAGTGTAAAGATGGAAAGAAAAAAAGCCTCCTGCCTCCTCCCTCCAAAAAAGAAAAAAGCAAGCAGCGACACACCAGAAATAGCCTGAGCCTGCTTCTAAGCACGGGGCTGTGTGCATCAGGAGAGGCTCCCCTGCAGTGTGTTATAGTGAGCTCCAGCATGACTATATATGGTATGTTTACGGAGGGAGTAGACACAAACACCACGCAGAACTTACGTCAGACCAGAGCTGGCTTTTAAAGAGCTCAGTTTCTCCGAGTTGACGGCCACAAGACATCCCTAAGTTGGAGCAAACTGCAGATGCTTTACAAAGCAACGTCTCCTGACTTAGGGGCACTCGGAGCGCAGGGACCCCCCCTTGCTGCCCTCCACATCCCCATCCCGACCTCGCCTCCTCCTCCCCCCCACCTCCCCCAGCCCCCCCCCATGCAGGCCATCCACCCTGCAGTCCCGCAGAGGCATAAATGCACACTCAAGAATGTCTCTGTTGAATGGGGCCTATGTTACATGACTAAGGGCACAGACATGGATTTCTCCAGAAACAGCTGGCAAGGCTGAGGCCTCTTGCACAGGCTCCTCATTGCCACAAAGTATTTTCATCACATCAAATGTCCTGCCAGAGAGAGGGAGAACCAGACACTGAAGTGGGGAGGGGGCGGGGGAGCAGGGGATAATGTGAAGATGTTTGAAAGTCCTGGGAGAGGAGCAGGGGAATAGAGGAGGTCAGAGGGAGAGAGCGGGAGGGCCAGAGGAGAGGGCCAGAGAGACAGGGAGAGGGCCAGAGACAGAGGAGAGGGCCAGAGACAGAGGAGAGGGCCAGAGACAGAGGAGAGGACCAGAGAGACAGGGAGAGGACCAGAGAGACAGGGAGAGGGCCAGAGACAGAGGAGAGGGCCAGAGACAAAAGAGAGGGACAGAGAGACAGGGAGAGGGCCAGAGGAAAGGGCCAGAGGAGAAGGCCGGAGAGAGAGAGAGGGAGAGGAGGAGAGGAGGAGAGGAGGAGAGGAGGAGAGGGGGAGAGGAGGAGGGGGGGAGGCTTCATCACTGCTTTAACAGTCCTGCCCAACCTGTTCTGCGGTGCGCGCTGTTAACTCCTTTCTGGCAAATGGATGCGCACAGCAGCCCTTTCTTTCTTCTTCTTTCCCCCACAGCCAGGCTGCAACTGAAGGCAGACTTGCAGAGAAAAGTCCCAAAGAAAAAGGCTAAACCCATTCCTGACTGGACTTAAACCCATAATTTGTATCCTGCAGCAGGAGACCTTCACTGCCAGCTCCCAGGGCGTCTTCTCCACCAACTTCCCAGCCCTCTCCATCTCCTAACTCTCCTCCTCCCCTCGGAAATATGGAAATCGAGGTTGGGTCCCCGAACACAGCTAAGTGGAGGTGAGGGTGAGGGAGGCCCAGTTTTTACCCTCCGGAACAAAGCACTACGGGAGAAGGAAGCAAAAGGTGGTTTTTCTTCTTGCTGTTTTTTGCTTGATATTAGGCATTTACGGGGTTAACAGACAGCCTGCAGACCAGAAATTTACCTGCTTAGCAACAGAAGCATCAACTAAGCCACACTGGTTGTTTTGACACAGGAAAAGCAGTTTCTACCTGGCGAAAATACCTGGTGATGTTTCAGTTGCCATTTTAAGCAACACACATATTAATCACATGAGAAGGGCAGTCAAGAAACCACAGTTAAAAGGAGAAAAAGTCCAAAGAGAGTTTACCCAGCTTAAAGGGGGAGATCAAAACCAAGCATGAAAATGCTGGACCGAGTAAGGAAAACATGTTCTACAAGTTAACAGCAGACTCCAAGGTTGAAAACTGCTCTTGAAAACCTTGAAACCGGGGCTCCCTTGCCCCCTAACTTGTATGCAGCTGCTTAGTCTTTACGTCGACCTTAAGGACTCTTCAGGTAGTGGGAGACAATCCTCACGAAAAGACAGATTTACCCCCTCTGAATGGTGAGATGAAAAGGAAAGCATGACTCTCACAAACGATTACACTTTCTTCCTTAAGCATACCTGAATGTCTCAAACTGCAAGTGCAACCCGGGGCCTCCATACCTTCCTTTGAAAGATGAGTGAATACAATCCTTGAAACCTAAATATCTACTTTAAAATTCAACTACAGAGAGCTTCTTCATTTTCAGCAAATGGCTGTCTCATTTTTGGAAGTTCCAGGATGCCAGGGTTTGTAGAGTCGGTTGCTGTAGGATGATTACTGCTGTTTTAACAGAGATGTGTCTCCTTAGCCAGAGCAAGGTCTACAAGCAATTAGGACTAACAATTTGGTCCAGTTGTTGAATATGTAAAGCACAGTAGAAAAATAGGTTAACACATTCTTTCACCTAAAATGCAATTAAATAAAACGTAAAGGAGGAATAATGCCAATGCATGCATATATAACACATAAATAATTACAAGGCCAAAGAATGAGAGAAATAAAACAGAAGTGAAATTCTGAACACTACTGGTATCACTTGGGGATGGAGCCCCGTTTCAAGAAACAATGATAAACAGTCATTTCTAATGATAACATTCAAATATTCTAGAAAACCACATTGTACTTTTAACGGCTTCCCTTAAAATCTAAACTGAAGAAGATACTGGATGACAAAGAGATTTTGTGTAAAGCTTAGGAGATGTAATGATCTAGGAAAAAACCCAACTTTCTAACTTCGACCCAGTTTAAAATAAAATTTCAAAGGCACATAGTTCTACAATATTGTAAAAAAAAAGAGAGAGAGAGAGAGAGAGAAAGCACATATGCAAAAACCAAGCCACAAAACTAATCTCCTCCTTTAATAAAGGAAAATACTTGCACTTATTCAGAACCTCTATACTAACAGTTGGAGCAAATTAAGCCTTATTTCTGAAACTTATATTTGAAAAATGTAAGCTGGGTCAAAGAAACTAGTGTGGACAAAATGGTAGTATTTAAAGCAAAAATGTGGCCTATGCAGAAGCAGAGAAGAAGAAAAAAAAAAAAAAGGAAAAGGGAAAAAAAGGCCGCAGTGATGCACTCTGGTCACAGGCAGAGTGGGCTGCAAGGCCAGCTGTATCTAACAGTTGTGCACGGGACGACACATGGCGCATTCATAAGCCGCGAGAGCAGAGGCTGTTCCGAGCCTGTAAACTCTGCACTCGAAATGATGAGCGGCTGACTCGCTGTTGTTTCACAGTCAAGGAGTGCAAAAAAAGACGGGTTCAGTTAGAGGCACAGGCTGTCCCTTCAGCTGTGGCAAAATGGTGAGCAAGAGGGTCTAGATAAAGAGGCCCAAGAAGCATTTACCCTCTTCTAACAAGAGCTGGGCCCGATGATAACTGAGTAAACACCTCTAGAGAAGATAACACGGCAAGAGCGATGGGGGGTGGCGGAGGCCCGGCAGAAACCAGAACGGAACGGACATCTTCTCCCGCCCTTTCTAAAGAAATTATTCAGCATCCCTAAATCCACAGCCTCCGACCAAGGGGTTAAAACGTCAGTAGCTTTATTACCTGTGTGTGACCTTACCTCTCCACGGCCTTAACAAAAGAAACATCTGGTCCCAGTTATTCGGCATCCCTGATAATTCTGTCAAAGCGCCAATTTCTTAAAAAATTAATTAGTGGCATTTACACCTGCCAGTGCAGACGGCCTATCAGGGGTCTAGCACTGGTACCACACTATCTCGCTTAACAGGAAACTCAGGGTTGCAACAGATAAGCATCGGATAGGAGAATTTCAAGGTTTGTGTCATTTCCTAACTCTATTAAAAAAAAAAAAAAAAAAAAAAAAAAAAGCCAGTGGCTCAAATGTATTCATTTGTCTCATCAGACATAAATGTACAAGTAACCTGTTCATAAATACAATTTTGAAAGTTGATTATTAGGGGTATTAAAATCACCCTGGACGCTTTTTCAAACGGACAAGGCCCAGCCTCACAACAGACCTACTGAACCTGAATCCCCTGGTCTTAAGAATCACTGGATGCTGCAGCCCAGTGAAGAGTGATCACCCAAGAAGGCACACCAAAAACGAGACAAGTCACAGGGCGCAGGGCTCACCGGAAGTGCTCTAGGTACTGAGCTGCTCATGGCGACGGACGAGGGCCCCGGGTGGGTGAATCAGCCTCATGATGGCACAGGGGTGCAGGCAGGGACCACCCGCACGCCCCGGTGCCAGCTCCGGGCAGGACTGCGGGGACACAGGGCACACTGGGGGCAGGGCCCTGGTGGCAGGCGGCCTTCAGGCCCCAGGAGCAAGGCCCACCGCTCCCACAGGCCCTGCCGTCCCCCGGTCGGGGGCGGGGGGGTCCTGAAGCGCAGACCTTGAAGCCCGCGCTACGACCGCGTGGACCACGGAGGGGCCCGGGGACAGAGGCACGCGGTCTGCCGCCGCTGCCACTGCTGGGAGGGGGGACGGATTTAAAACCTGAGGCCACGGTGGCTTGTTTAGTTCCGTGGTGCCCCTTGGCCTCCATCCGCAGAACGCGGGTCACGTGGGAAAGAGGTAACAGCCGCCCAACACTGCAGGAAGAGGACAGAATGGACCAGGTGCCGCGCTGCCCCGGGCGTCCCGTCACACAGAAGCTGCCCCTGTCCTTCCTCCTCCACTCACGCCTTCCCCCAGCCGGGCTGCACCCCCTCCTCGTCCTCCTCTTCATCCCCTGCCGCCTCCTCCTCCTCAGACTCCTCCTCCAAAAGGCTCTGCGGACACTTTTTCAGCCACACGCTGTTCTCATTAAAACGGCCATCAGGTAAGTAACGTGGACTCCTTCTGGGCAACAACTACAAGACGCGAGTGGGCACGCAAAACTTCGGGAAACTTAAGTGGTCACAGGCTAAATGGCCTTAAGCGAACACCAGGGGGGAAAAAAGGAGGGAGCACTTCACTCGGGGCGCACGTCTTCAAATCTCTACCTGAGAGGAACCCACTTCTAAAAAACGAACTCAACTACTAGACGGGCTCTTCGAAGGCCTCCGGCCGCCCACGAGGTTGCCACCCGGCCGCCCCGGCCTCAGGAGAGCGAGTCAAGGTCTTCGTGGAAGCGACGCCGGCGCGGCCCACGGGAAGGCGGCCGAGCCCCGCCCCCGTCCCGCCCCCTCCGGCCAATCGGCGCCCGCCGCCCTGACTGACGGCCCCGCCGCCCGCTCACGGGGCGGCCCCGCGCGGGCGCCGAGGTGGGCGGACGGCGCGGAGGCCCGGGCTGGACCAGCGCCCCGCGACCCCGCCGTCCGGCCGTCGACCGCCCGCTCCCCAGTAGCCGCCGCGGCGGGACGGGCACGGACGAGTCCCGGGCCGCCGCGCGCTCCTCTGTGCGAACGCACTTCAGCTTAGACGGTCCCAGTGCACGAAGGCTCCGCGGCCCGAGAAGGGCCGGCCGCCCGGCCGCCCGGCCGCCCGGCCGCCTTCCGCCGCGTCCTCCCAGGCCCCTCCCCGGCCCGGCCGCCGGGAGCCCAGAACCGAAATCCATCCACACAGCCTCGATTCGGTCGGTGCTTCCCTCCAGGAAGGAGGCACGACCCTCGGACGCGCTCCACAGCCCCACCCTCCGTGTCGGCCACGGATGCCTAGCGGGCAGCCTGCATTGAAGGGCAGGAAGAGGGTAGTTCTTACTGTCTCTGTAGTTTTTAAAACGTGCAGATCCTTTTCACTGAAAAGAAGCACAAGTCACATTCCTATTTTCGGAAAGAAGACACAGGCGAGTTTTAGAATATGACATGATTTCCGAGACGAGCACGTTTACTCTATATTTGGCGATATTTCATCTAGCAGACTTCACTGTGCTAAGTCCGGAAATGAAATTAGTGCTCAGAGGGCAATCCCAAACAATCTCTGAGAAAGGAAAAAAAAGGAAATCCCTGTAATATCAGATCGTCAGAATTATCACGATATGTGTTATAGTACTTCTTTGCTGGGACCTTGAGAACCTTTCATCCTAGAAGGCAGTCCTGAAAAAAATTTCTCTTAAGGAAAGAATAAATAGTGTTTTTAAATCATTTGTCTTGCCATTCAGAGGGAGCATCTGAAGAAATCTCTTTTAACCCCAGGACAGAGAAAGGCCAGACCAAGTGGCCTTGTCTTAGGCCCACAAAACCAAAGAGAGGATATTGAAAGTGTGAAACTTGACCCTAAATTCTCAATAATTAAAAAAAAATTCAACATCCATGTGACCTTGGACTCTCTCATTTTCATCTGTCTCTTGCAGTACACTCTCTTTGCTAGCCATTCAGCACACTGCAAGCCCTGATAAAAGTAGTTAATGTTTACTGAAACCTGGGCATGAACTGTACTAAACCTGATAGGAGTGAAAAGGCAAAGTTCTGTTAACAGCATCCATGGACAATAAAAAAAAATTTTTTTTTTTTAATTAAAAAAGAGGGGGTGGAGGACCAGGAAAAGAGGAATATATATTTTTCTTTCTAATTTGAATTTTAAAATCTCTCACTGATGAATACATCAATTATACATCCCCCAAAGAGGCTTTTTACCTTTGTTGTTATCTTTCTGGAAAATTTTCAACACAAATATAGTTCAATCATTTAAGATTTTTCTTAATTTTTCTTTATAGACCTTAAGACTGAAACCAATCTGTTTATATCTCTTGTTCTCTGACTTTTTTTGGAAGGCCCAGGTACTTGATAAGTAACCAGTTTTAATGATACTACACTCAAACTTTATTCATTTGAATAGCTGCTTACAAGTTACAGCTAAAGAACTGTAGTTCATGCAAAAATAAACATTTCAATGGATATCATCTAAAATATTTTTTCTTCCCTTGACTTTTTACTTTTTCAAATGTAAAAACAGTTAATTTCAGTCTGATCAGATCTTTAAGTCTAACATTTCTTATACCATTAGCCTCACTCTAAGTATATCGTTGTGTGTTGGAACTTACTGATATTTTAAACTTACTGATAATCTATCTTTTCCTCCCATTTCCACACTATCCCTTTTTCTCCCATTACCTCAGTTAAAATAATATTTCAACTTACACACATACACACACACAGACTGTATCCTGAACAGGATGCTCTCAGGTGTTTAAAGCCAACTTTCTCTCTCCCCATCCCCCCTTGCTTAAAGGGCAGCAATAGAACCAGTCACCTTGGAAACAAACATCACCCAGTGTTTGCAGAACAAACAATGGTACCTTTTCAGCCAGTACCAGGCAGGCAGGCCAAGGGGCAGCCTAGCAATTCTGGGCCATACAGGAGTGTTAACATATTGCATTCGTTCAATGCACGAGAAAGTAGTTCAGTACTGAAAATGAAGCGTTTGAACCTCTCAAACGTGTGAGCCTTTGGCTAGAAACCACAGTCAAAGCCAGGGAGATTGAAAAGTCCAATAAGGCTACCCACAGTCAGAAGAAAATCTTTTCATTATTTCTGGAATTGTTTTTACATACCTCATGAATAAGGTAAATCACACTCTTGTCACTGAGAATTAACTTCTCTGGCAACTAGGAAGAAGTTGCTTAAGATCTTAAAAAAAAAAAAAAGCATGTTTTATCTAATTACTCCTATAAAACCATCACGCCATGTTTAAAAATGTGCCACTAAATGTTGGTTCCTAAAACATGTATATTGCTTAGCACCTAAACCCTCATGAATTTCTAGTACTGATAAAGAAATCTGACTTTAAACTAGAAAATTAACGATCAATTTTTTAAACAGCGCCAAACATACATGACTCTATAAGGGCTCTAGATAATAACACACCACTTTTTGACCTTGGATAACAACAATTACTAAGCTGTCATTTATTAAAGACTTACAAGGGCTAATCATTTGAGGTAGCTCAAGTGTGAGAAGAGATTCTGTTGTTATCGTTTTTAAAAAGCTCCACTGGATAGTTAATTTAAAAGAACACACACAAGTGTTCTTCAGAATCCTTCAGAAGGAAATGTTTAAATGTTAAATGTAATTAACAATTTCCTCCTTATTCTGGGTGTGTGCCGAAGTTTTCCTTCCCAGCAATTAAAAGAGAAGGCTGGGCCCAACTGGATTATTTGGACAGGAGTTTTATGTCAGTTAAATACCACAGTAACTGGCATTTTCTGTCACCTCCAGACTGAGGGACAAATGCCTAATTAACATGGACCAACATGCAGCTTAAACTGGAAAAGTGCCTGTCCTTTTTCTTTCTTTTCTTTTTTCTCAGATTTAGGTTTTTAACATCCTTGAGTTAAAGTGCACACTGCTATCTGACTGAGGTGTAAAAGTCTAATTAACTAATAATGCTTTTTTTGCAGCGACAGTAAATCAGTTAACATTATTAATCTTCCTGACGGGGCCTGAGGGAGGGAGGGAGGGAGACTTTTGAAAGGGAGCTGAACGATCAGACTGGATGCTCTTGAAAATGAAAAGGAACCCTGCGAGCGCAAGGCAACTACGGACAATCCTAAAAAAAACGACGGAGAAATACTTTAAAATACCACCGCTGGGCGTAGCACCAGGCCATCCTCTGAAAACTGGAGCTGCGGCTCCAGGGCAGGGAGAGGAAGAGGAGGAGTCTTCTCCCATCCTTTCCTTCCAGGACCACAGAGAGCAGGAGTGGAGCCTTGCACTCCCTTCTCTGATACTGCACCTTTCCAAATCATTGTTTTTTTTAGTAGACCAAACAAAAAGTACTACCTAGAGTAGCTTGGGTACACGAGTCCTACACTTTGGCCAGTTCAGGCTAGTTTCAATTTATCAGGAAAACAACTAACTGAGCATTTGGCTGCTTAGCTTTAGCTGCCTTTGTTTTACTGCCTATTCAATACTCCAAAAATGTGCATGCGTGTCATACTCATGTTAGCAAACCATAAATGTATCGCAATGAATGCCAGCCTCTGAAGAGGAAAAGCCAACAGCCAGACAACAACTTCCGAACCAGAGCCTGGTCTGTACCGAAACAATGGCAGTGACTGCCGTCCACCTGTCCACCGTCTGCTCTGGATTCCCCCTCCCCGCACCCCATTCCAGAAGGCGGCTCCTTCCCCCGGGGCCCAGGGGACAGGGGAGGCAGTCTCTCAGCACCCCCGTGTTCCGGCCGCCTCCCAGGCCTTCTCTGGAAAGCCAGGGACAGGAAGAGTCAGCACTGAGCTTTGGGGGAGGACTCTCCGTGCCAAGCCACTCCTGTCCGCAGATCCAGAGGCGCAGGGAGACCCAGGGCGATGACCCCAGCCACACGCAGCTTCCTCCACGTTCTCAAAGAACATCTCAGAGAGGCAGAGTTAGGAAGAAAAAGAAGGAGGCCCAGCTGCCGGGGTGGCTTTATCTTCTCCCCTCCTCGGTATTTCTATTAAGTTTCTGTTTCACTGTCCCCTCTCCTAAGGAGTATGGGAAGTGATGAACACCTTTTAATGAAATTCTGTGGGAAACACAACACATCTGATTAACAATGTGCCTTTTACAAGCCACCTGATAATAAAGCACTCTTGAAAGCTTCAAGGTGCAGAACTCAATCCATTTTGAACTAAGATATTTATGCTTTAATAGATTTAAATATCTTTAGAGAGTGTTAGTAATTACTTTGTGCCCCACTGTGTCTAAAAATCATCTTTTCTCCTGTTCAAAAAGGAAGGTAAGTTCAGAGAAAACTTTACTTACGTGTTCCCAAGTTCAGCATGTACTCATAACCCCCTCCTCAAATAACATCTCTTACAAAAAGCTTGGTTATTTACTATTATCTCCATGTTGCCTAGTCACTGGGCCCAGCCACTGAAGGGGGACAACCCCAGCTGATTAAAAAATTCTTTGAGATTAAACGAAACTAAAAATCCTTAAGGAAGAATGTATAACTCACTTCTATTTTTTTCAGACAGATAATTACTAACTTCCATAAAACAAAGGCAAGAGAAGGCACTGATAGACTCCCCTTTCAAATCAAACCTCTCTTAGAATCAGAGTTGTGAAACTGCTTTGGAATTCCTGAAATGATGTTTGGAGGGTTTTTGCCCCTGGAAACCTCTGTGAGGTCATCGTCCATCAAAAGTGACCATCGCCCTCCGTGGATACTTGGGAGCCTCATTATGGTTGAGTGCTGGTCCCACTGTATGGATGGCCACAGCCCTGGAACTGAGGTCAGCTGACTGTAATCCCACTCTCACCAGGTCCACTTCATGGAAGTAATTCTTCCACATCAGGCCCAGCTGATATGGGCTGACTGTGCACCCTGCTTGGCTAAGAAACTGTTGAAGATTTTCTAAAGCAACTTGGAAAGGCTATAGAAGCTTGACATACAGGTAACATTCAGCATTTTTTGAAAATACGCAGACACCACATAAAACTTCAGCAGAATACCTGCTCCCAGCCACGACTCCTTAAAAAGGGGAACATTGGGATGACTGTCTTTCATCAGATAATACAGAGACATCAGAAATGAGGCGGCTTCTTCTGCCACCCGTATCTTGGGGGACTAAGCAGTGCAAGAACTTTTTTCTCACAGCCCAAGACTAGTGTTGTATGAGGCCTCACTGTTGAATAACAATTACTAAGAGAAAAGACCAGGACTATAGGAGAATGAAGATAAGGTTTTTGAGTAAGGTCACACTCCACTGGCAGGTCTTTTGGCTGCCGCCTTGCCATAAAGAAGTTTTAGGATGCTTAGAATTTTTCTAGTTTTATGGTACTTTCCCTTTATATAAAAAGACAATGGCTTCTAGCCTCACAAAGATTTTTCTGTTTGCTTTCACGGATTAAAAAGAAAGAAAACGCAGCCTGGGGGTATCATTATGTCACCTCCCAAGAATATGATAAAAGAGATACTTCCCATTTCACAGATGGAAAAACCCGAGGCACAAGGTGTAACCTCTTTCTATTAACCATAATCAGGGTTGGGCTTGGGTTTGGGACCTTAGTCTCCTAGCTGACAAATCCAGCCCTCTCTGTAGGAGATCGTATGAAATTCTTGAAAAGGACCAAGGGAGATAGTTCATCAGGTGTGTTGAAATGTTCCTGACTCAATTCACTTCTCCAACAACATTCCTTCCCCTGAAATGATGAGGAAAGTGAGGTGGGGTGGGCCCCTCCGGAAACGTCAGCAGTGAGCAGTTGTGAACAAACTGCACCTTCCTAACTTGTCATTTAATGGCCCTCGGATCCTCCACCTACACAGCTGTCCCTGGAGTTAGAGAACCCCACCTGCCCTTCAGAAGGGTCTGACTGTTGTCTTCCTCACATTAGACCTTAGAGTAGTGATTCACGGGCGGGCTCTATCTTCCTGAGGGCGGGGGGCCTCCTAGGGGCTATTTCACAGGCTCCGCTATTCATAGGTCCATCAAGCATTGACAAGTCTCGTAAAATTATACACATATATGCACTATTATTGGGCAAGTGTATGAAGATGCTGTTGTAATTAATATAGAAAAATTCCCCTAAAAATGTTATTTTTAAGAACTTTTTGTTAGAGCTTCCCAACAGTCTAAAAATACACCTAAAATTATGTTTGCCCCAGAAACATTTTTTTACATTAAAAGAGGTCCTTATATTAGAAAAGACCGGGAATAACTGCACTAAAATGTCCAAATTACATGACACTGATTGAAGCAAAACATCCAATTAAAAATAAAACTACAGGTACGTAACATATCCCATCAGCCATTAACATTCACCCCGGTGTCCTATACAAGATGGAAAACACCTCGTTCTCAAGAGAACTTGACCTTTTAGAAGGACTCTTTGAACTGCTCCATTTGCTTTTCACCGGTGATTCTTGTTTGTTTGGAGCAATAGGATGGCAGATCACAGGCTAATCAAAAAATAAATACGTTTTGTCAGTTCAGCATTTTCCTCTTTAGAATAAATCAATTTCCGATTACCTATTCATAATTTACAGTAAAAATTTTAACCTTAGATTGGCTTCATTTAACATAGGACCAGTAAGTGCCCAGGGAACGCAAAATAATTAAAACATTAACCTCTGAACGCCCCCCCCACCCGCCTCAAATTATGCCACATCAAACTAAAGTGATTTTCATGGCAAAGAACATTTGAATACAACAGAAAATATTTATCCCATTAAATTTTTAATAGATATGGTATAATTTAAAGGCATGTACAAAAATGGGCTTTTTATTGTCTACAAATGTAAAAAAAAAATCTCAGTTTTTATAATAAGCGTATGTATCCAGAGGAAGCAGATATACAAGGTGATTTATGACTCATGAAAGTAACTAATTTTACTTCCTTATGTGCTTTACTAGCTTTCTCTTCCTTTAGAATTTTTCTACGGTGAATATGAGTTAAATGTGCAAAAAAAAAAAAAAAAAAATCGAATGGGAAAAACCTTTCTTAACACTCAGGGTTGTTGACATAATCCGCTTACTAACGTCCTTGGCAAAAGAATAGTGGTGGCTCCACCATACAAACGTTCAGAAACCCCCCCATCCCACCCAATACAAAACTCCAGGCATCTGGGCTTGGCAGGGTTGCTGACACTGAAGAGAACTGACCACGTAAGACGGAGGTTCCCGCAGCCCTGCCCCTGCGTCTCTCCAGGCCTCATGTTCCTCACCTGTAAACGAAGGCTTCCAGTACAACGTTCTCACTGGAAACCAAGAAGATGCACACACAGCTTCATCAAAAATCTCGCCAGTCGGGCTTCCCTGGTGGCGCAGCGGTTAAGAATCCCCCTGCCAATTCAGGGGACGCGGGTTCGAGCCCTGGTCCGGGAAGATCCCACATGCCGCGGAGCCACTAAGCCCGTGCGCCACAACTACTGAGCCTGTGCTCTAGAGCCCGCACACCACAGCTACTGAAGCCTGTGCACCTAGAACCCGTGCTCGGCAACAAGAGAAGCCACCGCAATGAGAAGCCTGTGCGCCGCAGGGAAGAGTAGCCCCTGCTCGCCACGACTACAGAAAGCCTGCACGCAGCCACGAAGGCCCAGCAAAGCCAAAAATTAAAAAAAAAAAATCTCGCTAGTCGTGACACCACTTGCCCAGGGTAGCTTTAAACTGATTTCACCAACATTCCCAACTTCAAACGCTTCAAAGCACAGCCAAGAGTGCAATGTTGGATGAATAAAAAACCACTTTTAGGGCTTCCCTGGTGGCGCAGTGGTTGAGAATCCGCCTGCCGATGCAGGGGATGCGGGTTCGTGCCCCGGTCCGGGAGGATCCCACGTGCCGCGGAGCGGCTGGGCCCGTGAGCCATGGCCGCTGAGCCTGTGCGTCCGGAGCCTGTGCTCCGCAACGGGAGAGGCCCTCTGTACCACACACACACACACACACACACACACACACACACAAAAAAAAAAAAAAAAAAAAAAACCACTTTTAAAAAGTTTCGGTGGCCAGCACATCTTCGGCGGGGCTAATTGGTATGGCAACCCTGCCCCAAAGGAAGGCAAACATATAGACAAGAAGCTTGAAACCACCAAGGCAATGCCACTCATCGAAGGCTGGCACGGTGCCAGACACTGGTAAGTATTTATAGTGTTTTATATCATGTCCTCCAATCCCATGACATAGATCTGATTACTCCTGAAATTTTACGTGTGTGAAAAAGGTCTGCTGAGGGCTTCCCTGGCGGCGCAGTGGATAAGAATCCGCCTGCCAATGCAGGGGACGCGGCTTCGAGCCCCGGTCTGGGAAGATCCCACATGCCGCGGAGCAACTAAGCCCGTGCGCCACAACTACTGAACCTGAGCTCTAGAGCCTGCGAGCCACAACTACTGGGCCCACATGCCGCAACTACTGAAGCCCGCGCACCCTACAGCCTGTGCTCTGCAACAAGAGAAGCCACCGCAGTGAGAAGCCCGCGCACCGCAACGAAGAGTAGCCCCCGCTCGCCGCAACTAGAGAAAGCCCGCGCGCAGCAACGGAGACCCAACGCAGCCAAAAATAAAATAAAATAAAAATTAATAAAATTTTTAAAAAAAAGGTCTGCTGCAAAAACAAGAGATCTGAGGCGTGAGGTACTTGTGCCTGTGTGCCAAGTCACCCAACTGCTCTGTCGGAGCTGCCTTCACTAGGAGGGGGCAAAATGACCCCCTCACTGCGTCATTCCTTTATTCAATACTGACTGAGCACCCGGGCTGGGCCAGGCCCTGGGCTAGGGGCCTGGGATCCTGCGTGAACAGAGGGGGCAAGGAGCAAAAAGCCCTCATGGAGCTTACACTCCCGTAGGAGGAGAACAGATCATAAAGCCTAGATCAGAGTGGGTGCTTGATAAACATTAGCTCCTCCCTCCCATCTTTGGAAATGGGAAAAGCATTAGAAAACAAATCCAACAGAAGCCATCAGCTCTAAGCCAGCCCCAAGCTAGAAAAGTTTTACTTCATCAACAAATACACCAGCTTGGGCTCAAAGTCCTTACACTGGAGGGGCCTCGGGCAAGTTATTTAAACTCCCTAAACCTCAGCTTCCTCATCTGTAAGATGGAGATAACGACGACCTCGGAAGGTCGGTCGGTGCAAAGGTGAAACGCGACAAAGTACAAAAAGTGGAGGTCACAGTGCCTCCTGTACCTGAGGGGTACCAGGTATGATTAGGAGCGCCTTCCAAACCTGCAAAATGTGCACAACGACACTTGTCTGCTTGGTGGGCTTGCTGTGAGGACTCTGAAAATGCACGGAAAGCGTTTACAAAGACCGCGCGCGATGGTACGTATTCGCTTCTTTAAACTGCCAGTGACGCCAGTGAATGGGGAGGTGGCCACGATGGCATCGCCAGGCTAGAGCTCAAGAGGAAAGAGCTGGGGGGGGGGGGTGTGCACACCGGGGGGTGGGGAGGGAGGGGGGTTAGGAGCCTCAGAACGGCGTTTTGCTTCTAGCACAGGTGCTGAGTATGTCCCCCAGGCCTCCCCTTGCTCCAAATTAGGGCGGGCGAGGGCGCCTTTTGGGCTGCGGCAGTTACCGCAACGGAAAGCCAAAGACTTGGAAAACTGGATGCGAGGGAAGCATCGGCAGTTTGGGCTCAGGCCCCACCCTCGGCTGTAACACCTGGACCAGGGCACGTACTCACTCACATCTCAGGACACACACGCGCCAGGAAAGCCTTTCCACCCCGGTTTCAGTAAGCCAGGGTTAACGTATAAACCAATATGCCGACATTATAAACGTGATCCAAGATTCCAGTGGACAAGTCCCCAAAAGAGATAAGCCGGAAGAACATAGAGGTCTGAACCCAGAGAAGTCTATGGCTGTAAAGAAAGAAAGTCCCCTTCCTGTGCATGTACATCACTCAGTGGGCTCTGGGCAATTCAGCGATCTGAGTGCTGCTTGGTTCACCCTATACCAGCTGATGGAGAGGCGCCCTCTGCCTCGGCCAGAAATCAGCAGTGAAGGAACCCTAGCAGCCCCGCAAAGGTACAAGCGTGGCCTCTCTGCCCCTCCCGAGGACATTTCCAAAGCCTCATCAGGCCACCTGTCACTTCTCTGCTCAAAACCTTAGGACTGGGGCTTCCCTGGTGGCGCAGTGGTTGAGAATCCGCCTGCCGATGCAGGGGACACGGGTTCGTGCCCCAGTCCGGGAAGATCCCACATGCCACGGAGCGGCTGGGCCCGTGAGCCATGGCCGCTGAGCCTGTGCGTCCGGAGCCTGTGCTCCGCAACAGGAGAGGCCACAACAGTGAGAGGCCCGCATACCACAAAAACAAACAAACAAACAAACAAACAAAAAACCTTAGGACTGCCTCTCACGGACAGAGGACAGCTCCAATTCTGCCCCACCCCCATCCCACCCCAGGGAGCCCTGCAATGCCAGCACCTTCCAGTATGCAGTTCTCAACCCCAAACTACACCTCCAAACCCAGCCTGCCCCTTCCCGCTGGGACCGCAGCCTTCCCATGGGCGCACGGCTCGGGGGCCACGCTGCACTGCATCCTTTCACGACGTAAACGCCCAAAGGCAAGCACCACCATGCTCCCCCATGCCTGAACCTAGTATCCTAAACGTAGAGGCACTCAAGTAATGTGTTATGCTCAAATCCGCGCCAACTATGAAAGAATCAAGATGAATGAAAATCAAGATTCAGAGCTGCTGGGCTGGGAACTCTTCAGGTACCATGGTGTCCTGAGGTCGCATGGAACCAAAGAACGTCCTTCAGACTGTGGATCTGGCCTAAAGCTTCCTGGTAGTCTGACACTGGCTGTGTGAGCTCAGAAACAGTGAATTTCTCTAAGCCTCAGCCTCCTGTCTTTAAAAAGAGGAGGATGATACCTACGTCCCATCCATGGGGTAACACACGCAAGCACTCTGCACAAGGCCCTGGGCCCGAGTGGGGCTTTCCTTCCCCAGTGAGTCTACCCTGGCTGGTCACAGACAGAAGGAACCCACGCAGCACTGAGACACGCCCCCCTGCCCCCTGACTCCCAGCCTGACCCCTCAGAACCCCACCCCAGCTCATAGCATCCCACCTCCTCCCACACGATTCCAGCTCCGGCGAGAGAACTCGGTAAGAAACAAAACGAAACGAGTGGTTGCCAACAGTTCATAAAATCGTAACATATAAACATCAGTTTTAGGTGATGAAATTATTAACTTTAAGGTATGTGTTCCGTCCAACCTGCCCACGCTGCAGGGGCCTTTCCACATTTTTCACAGCCCTCTCAGCAAGGTCCCTCGGTCCCTGAGTACAGGCCTTGAAATGTATGAAGTCACACATATTAAAAATGGATCTGGGGCTTCCCTGGTGGCGCAGCGGTTGAGAGCCTGCCTGCCGATGCAGGGGGCGCGGGTTCGTGCCCCGGTCCGGGAGGATCCCACGTGCCGCGGAGCGGCTGGGCCCGTGAGCCGTGGCCGCTGAGCCTGCACGTCTGGAGCCTGCGCTCCGCAACGGGAGAGGCCACAGCAGTGAGAGGCCTGCGTACCGAAAAAACAACAACAACAACAAAAAAAAGGCTGCACACTAGCTCCCCCTCCCAGCTCGCATTCGCTCCCAGCTGACAAACTGAATAAGTAGCTCCCCCCGCACCCAGCATCCATCCTCAATATTTTCAAGGGTACAGAAATGGGTCTGTCTCTAATTCCCTAGCTGATGAGCTTAAGTAAGTACCAAGGAGCGAAACACAACCAAGGGAGTTTAAACACTGTTGAACTGAATTCTATCTGCTGGAAATAAAGGTCCCACGTCTGCATGATCATTGAACACCACTTCAGACGGCAGCCCACATGTCCTGGGCTGAAAAAATCTCTGGGAAGAAATATTCGGTTCCATATGGCATCAACGTCCCAAGTTCATTCTGCTGGACACGTCTCCTCTATGGCCTGATTTTTCTAAAGGTTCAGCAGCGTTCTCTCCGGGCCAGAGCTGCTCACATCACGGCCCGGCTTCAGAGCACTTCCTGGCTCACAACTGCCTCCACAACTGGCCACCTACACTGCCAGAGACACATGTCAACACCCCTTCCACCCTAACTCTGCACAGCACCCCAGCCGTACTCTCTGGTCTCACGCCATTGCTTACCCATCCTGTCCCCCAAAGAACCCTCGTGTTATCATCCGCCAGCGTCTGTACTTATACACTGCTCTTCACCTAGAAGTTCATTTTCCCTTTCCTACACGCTTCTCCACGTGGCCAGCCCTTCACACCTGAGAACATCATCACTACCTCTCTTCCCGACGGCTTCCCACTGCCAGGTCCTCAGTGTGTCCTGGTGTCTCTGCCGGTTGTGACACACTGGTGACTTTCAGGGCTGGACCACGTCTTACGCATCCTTGCCTCCCTGGAGCCTAGTGCCTGGGGGAGGTATCGAGAAGCATTCCAATGCAGGAAAGCTGATGGGATTCCAGCCACCAGAAAGAAAACGCCCGGGATGCTGGTCTCCAACCCAGACTTCTTTCACTACTCTTCTGCTGGACCCATCAAACTGCCACAAGCAAAATAACAACGGTACTAATAACGGTGGTAGGAGCTGGTAGCACACAAGGCTGAAATTTTCTATTTGCAACTAAATTTCAAAACAATCCTCCTCCACAGACCCACCGGAAACAGGAAACAGACCATCAGGCGCTCGTCGCAATTCAGGACCTGCTGGTTCCACAACTTGCTCGGGGGCTCCCACAAAAGGGTAGGAAGAGTGCAGAACTGGACACCCTCACCCCAGAAACGTCCCACGGGAGACAGAGCATCCTCCGTCACTGTCCTCCAGCCCATGTAGCTCCTACTGCTTAAAAAGCAAAGCAAGCAAACAAAACACCTCCTAGAGACTATCTCCCCTGAATATGGACAAATTCGAACATTAGGTTAGTAATTAGAGCCATTCACTTGTTGCCCCTACATCCCTGGTAACACAGACCACTGGGCCTCTTAGATGGCTGATCCTGAGCCCCAGTAGTAACTCCGAGGCAAAATCTTGATTTTATATATTAAATAAAATGATAATAGCTTATTATGACAGCAAACAAGTGACCTGTTTTCGAGGCACTGGCCCTCCAGAAGCCCAAGGCAACCCTCACCCCCAGATGCTCACAGCTTACAGCGTCCTGGCTTTTCCGAAGTGGCCAACACACCATCCTTACTTTGAAACGGAGCTCAAGCGCTTTGAGTGAGGTTAACAGTGGGTGTCTGCAAGAAAGACGTTCAGGGGCAGGCGTGTGCCCCACCACCCACCACACACAAGAGGAGCAGAAGCCCCGAGTGCCGGCCCAACCTCTGCGCTCCCTGGAGCCTCTCACGGGGACTTAGGGAAAACCGTCCCCCAGCAGGAGGTTCAGGGCCTCCCCCGACTCTCTGCAGGGTCTCCCGGGCCCCCCGGGTGCTCTGGGGCAGCCACTCCCGCTGGCTGATGTGTCAGCCACCTGCACCGCCCCTCCCGCCTCATCTTCCCCAGAAGTGACGGTCTAACTCGCTTTGTCAAATACCAGATAGAAGGACCTGTTTCACGGGTTAAGTTTTAATCTACTTCCAGAAGCCGGCGGCCCCGTCGCAAGCGTATCCCTGTCTTTCCCCTTGCTGTGCACCGCGAGGGCTCTGCACACGGCAGGTTTTCAGGGGATATTTATTTGGTGACTACATCATGTCATTGTGAAAGGAAGTTGAGAAGCGGCCACCAGCCCAGGCTCTGGGGTCGGGCTGCACTGCTTGACACCTACTAGCTGGCTGCCTCGCTGGGTCTCAGTTTCCTCCTCGGAATAACGGGGATAATCACTGTACCTGCATCACGGGGGGCAAAGAGCTGGTGTGAGGAATGAACGAGATGACCCACATCAAGAATTCAGGACAGGGACATAACTGGTACGTGCTCGATGACCTTAGCTCACGTGACTGCTTCCTCCACCACTCTCGCGGTGACAGTTCTCCCAGATGAAAAGCCTAGCAACCTTAAGAGGGTGAAACGGGGCAATAACTTGAGATTTTTTTTTTTTTTTTTCTGTACGCGGGCCTCTCACTGCTGTGGCCTCTCCCGTTGCGGAGCACAGGCTCCGGATGCGCAGGCTCAGCAGCCATGGCTCACGGGCCCAGCCGCTCCGCGGCACGTCGGATCCTCCCGGACCGGGGCACGAACCCGTGTCCCCTGTATCAGCAGGCGGACTCCCAACCACTGCGCCACCAGGGAAGCCCATAACTTGAGATTTTTGACTTAAGAGTCATACATGGATGAAGTCCAACACGGGCAGAAAAGAAACTGAAAAGACAACATCTGGTTTATCTGATATAAAGCGAATACAGGTGGGCTTTGACTAGTGATGCTTTTCATCGAGGGCAGTCTGTAATTCAAAGGTCCGCTGACCATATTTAATTGCACTCTCGGTAGAGTCGTTTATCATATGAATAACCAGGTCATAGTTTCTGCTGTTTGCGGCTGGATTTCTGTGTCTTCCCCTTTTCTGCAGATACAGGTGGCAACAGGGCAACCTGACTTCCCAGAGACAAGCCGACCAAAGGAGCCCCCCCCCCCGAATTCCATCTGCCATAGAGATAAAACAGTGAAATAAAGCTGCCAGGCCATTTTGGCCGCGTTCGCTAAGTGTAATCATTTGACCATCCCCGAGCCCTTCAAGAACCAACAGCGGGGATTGAATACACAACCGTTTCAAGAAAAAAATTACCCGACAGATAGCGTGACTTGTCACCACCACCTAGCAGTTAGGGGTGGGTTATCTGAAAGCGAGCTTATATAAGATACACACCTTTGTCACCAGAAACTGGCTACTGAACATTACTACCCACACCAATTCTGGACACTTACTACAAGGCCATCCCTAGTGAGCTATTTTTGTCACAAACGTATTAGATCTCCAAGTCCACGCTTCTGCTTGGGTCACGGTGAGGTGAGGGACTGACCGCGTTGTGTGCAACTGTACCTTAAGGTTTAAATTTTCCAAAAAGATGCGTAAACCCAGTTTCTCGAGCTCCTGTCCCACCATCCCCTCACCAAGCTGCTTCAGCTAGAAAGAAGCGGAGGGGCAAGGTCCCTGTTGAGCTCTTCTCCACCTCATCAGCTCATCTTATCAGATGGAGGGCTGGAATAAAGCGTGCCATCTGTTACGAATGGGATGTGAGGCTGAGGTGATGCGGGAACACGCGTGCTTTTTCAACCCAAGACGTTAAATCATACTCTCCCCAAGGTGGACGGCGCTCTCTGGGGGCCGGTGGTCGGGTTACCTGGGTCAGTCTTGACCCCATATCAACAGAGAAGCGTCTGGGGAAGCAGGCTGGGGCTCACCTGAAGTTTTGATGAGTCATTTGTATGACGTCAGAGAACAGCTTTACCTAAATCCGGGAGCACTGCTAATGCTTCCTTGCAAGATGATTTCAGGAAGGTGTCCCAGCTCACAAGGACAAGCGAGGCAGGACCTCTCCAACCCCCTCCGTGAAGCAGGAGTTCCAGTACAGGAGGAAGTAAGGACGGTGGCACTCCCCACAGGGCTCTCTGGGGATCAGATTGCACAAGGCAGCGGGCCTGCGCTCCAGCTCCAAGTTTTTACCAACTCAGCGGAAAACACGCCACTTTCTAGCTCATTCCACAAAGATTTTGTTTGCCTTGAGGAAAAAAAAGTCAATTAACGCAGTAAAACCCCAAAGGGCTGCCTTGGGGCGATGGGGAGCAGGTCGGCCATCACCAGAGATGTTCAAACACAGGCGGGTCCGTGGCTGGGTGGAGACCATCCCCGTGGAAGGATGAAGTCTCTTCCTTTGGCACCCAAAGGAGATACACAGCACATTGTGTTTACTGAAGGAACTTTGTTTTCACACAGATTACTGGTCAAGCAAAACACTGCTGTCGTTCTAAGACATTCAGAACACCAGTGAACCCTGAGCAACTAAGAAATAAGTTGGAAAATCAGGTCAGGAGAGGAGTTCCGACCCTCTTAAGCAGAAGGCAGGGGCAATTTTGAGAGTCCCACCTTGGTTCTTACCCCAGAGCCTCTGCCCCTGGGCCCCAGGCTCACGAGTCAAAGAGATAAAGCATCACTAAAACAAACAGAAACTTAAATGCGCTTAAGATTTTTAGTTGTATGCCTCATCTGAAAACCATTCAGAAGCTCAGGCCATCGAGGAGAACTCTTCCGTGTTCCTTTTGGCCTCAGGAAATTTAAAGGAGAGAAAGAAAGGAAGAGGAGGGGCGGAGAGGGGAGAAGGAAGCCATAAGTAAGAACCTAACTTCTGTTTCTCACTTTTATAGAAGTCCTTTCCATGCATTATCCATGCCAGGAATAGTATGTTTTGACCAATGAGAGCAGTACAAGTAGAGAAAATGCTGATAAAAGTCACAAACATAACTTCTTTGAAGGGTAGGGAACGTACCTGGTTCATAAACCTTGCTTTATCCCGAGATCTGATCTCAGAGAAAGGCACCGCCAGCCGCCAGCCACCAGCCACGGAAGCCTGAGACCTGGAACTCATCGGGCCCGTCCTCCATCCCACCCCCCAGCCAGCCTCAAATCCTTCCTCCGGCCTCCATCTCTGTCAAACCCCCCCAGGCTCCCCACCTCCACTGCCCCCCACCCTGAGCCACCACCGCTTTTCAAAAGTTGTGCAAAACCACCCTTCTCCACGATCTTGCAAACCGAAGGTAAACCAGTCACTTCCTTCTACTCGAGTTTATTCTCCACTCTGGGCAGGAGTGATCTTTAAAAATGCAAATCTCGTCTTGCCAGTCCTTGGCCTAACACCCTGCAAGGCTTCCCAGAGTTCTCAAGGGAAAGCTCCAAATACCTGTGAGCTACAGGGAGCCCGTCCGGCTCGCCATGCCTGTCACCCGCCTGGGTCTGTTCCTCCTCCACACCGCTCCCCTCCAGCCTCAGGGCCTCAGCAGCGGCTGCTCGTGCTTCAACTCTCCTTCTCTTCACGTTGTAGCTCAGGGGCCGCTCTGGGGGGGACGCCCCCTCCACCTGCCTCTCAGCATCCTCCTCCCCTCCCCCACAGCGCATGTCACATGCTCTTGTCATACTTAACACCCAGCACAGATGGAAACGACTTAGTGGTCCTGTGTCTCTTTCCACGTCTGGGAAGCTAGCAACTGTCTCTCTTTCTCATACTAGTACCCTGGGTGTTTATTACTGCCATCCCATCGTTGTAATTCAAATGTGTGGAATAAATAAAGATCTATAAGTGGTTTAAAAAAAAAAAAAAACCCACTATGAGGTTTTCAAATTTGGGGGCAGAAAAGTGCCTGTTTTCCAACAGGAGACTGAATCTGATACTGAATCCAACTTGATACAGTATTTTAGAAAAAGAGGGTTGTAAAGCTTTACTAAGCTCTCCAACTACAAATGGTTTTCAGAAACATTATTTTCATGATTTAAAAACAAACTTAATTTAGAGACGAGCAAGTTGAGCCTCCTTTAAATTAGACTTGGTTTAAATTTTTAAGTAGGACAGTTTGATCCAATATAAGTTTAACTTACCAAGTCGTGAAAACCCGTTTGAGATGCTTACTAACCAATTTTATATTACTATCCCTCAAAACAATGAAAAGCCCTAAAGTGGAAGAGAAAATGGCTTTTTAAAAAAATCGGTTTTTCACATCAGAGAGGAACATATACAAGCCTCCTCAGAAATAAGATGAAGTTGGAATATTATATTTGAATATATCTGCCAAATCTGAGCCTAAACTCTAGTTATCAGGTAAGCACATCAAGGAATATTTAAAGATAGCAATAATGTACTTTTAATCAACTAGGATTTTATCTCGTATAAAGGATACCAGGACCTTCCAATTTAAAAAGAAAAAAAAATGGTAATTCCTTATTCGAAAAGGAAACCTATCCACATAGTTACAAACATAAAGGTATAAAAGGACCCATAAGCAAAACGCCTCTCCCTCACCCCATCCTTATGGTATCTCCCCTATTTCTGAAGACATAGGTACCTCTTTTAGAAGAAAGTTAAGAAAAGATTTTGAGATGATTTTGTGTATTCTGTTTTTTTTTTTTTTTTTTCCAGTACGCGGGCCTCTCACTGCTGTGGCCTCTCCCGTTGCGGAGCACAGGCTCCGGACGCGCAGGCTCGGTGGCCATGGCTCACGGGCCCAGCCGCTCCGCGGCACGTGGGATCTTCCCGGACCGGGGCACGAACCCGCGTCCCCTGCATCGCCAGGTGGACTCTCAACCACTGCACTACCGGGGAAGCCCTGGGTTTTTTTTTAACTATGAAGTCTCAGCATAAAGGAACCTCCCCTAAAACAGTGAAAATGATTCTTTCTGTAAATACGATCTATAATCAACTTCCATCATGTACATACATATATTGCGTGCACAAATACAAATAAAGCAAGATCTGTACCCTGTAGGTTTCTGGTTTGCACTTTATTTTAAATCCAAGGAGTTACAGAAAAAAGGAAAGGTTAAATTATACACGGACCAACACTCCTATTAACTCATACCACTAATGAAACAAAAATGTAACTAAGCAGAGAAAGCGGCCCACACATCGGAGCTCAGAAATGATTTTGGTCTTTGATCTGTGTGCTCATCTCTCCTATTTAAATATAAACTTCAAACCAAGAGCCATGAAAAGTGGTTATAATTAGTAAGGGCCCCAGTGCGGCAGCTTTTAGTGCAATCAGACATTAACAACTTTTTTTTTCCTCTTTAATTTTGAGTAAATTGAGCTGAGCAAACTTTTATTTTAAAATTTCTGTAATTCAAAATGCTTTCCCACCAGTGGGCACTTAGCACCCAATTTCTGCAGGATGGGTCTGCTGGAAAACAATAGTTTACTTCTGTTTCCTTCTCTTAATTTGTACTGATATTTAGGACTTAGCTTCCAAATTATATGTGCTCTTCTCCAAAAATAACCTGCACCTCTTCAGAAAAACTCTGGGTTTTTTATATTCGAAAATGGATCCAACAATAATTACTGAATAAGCATCAACTAGGCAACCCTTGAGCTAAGTACAGAAGATGGAAAAATATGATTTGAGGTTGCTGCCTATTCTCCAGGTGGGGAAAACATGCCAACAGGTAAATTACGACAGACAGACCGGCCAGATGGGGTGAGGGTTATTCTGGATGGAGGACCCGATTCTCCCTGCAAGTGGCGGTATTTGAGACGGGTCTTGAAAGAAGAGTTGAGAAATGCTGTGTGCAAGGAGAAGGGGACGGGGACAAAACAGAATGAACACTGCACGGAAAAGCAGAAGCGGGACGAACTCCTTCAGTGTGGCAGTGGCCTGGGGGGAGAGTGAGGAGGGCGAAAACTAGGAAGACAGTCTGGGAGCTGCCGGTGGAGGTCCTCGTGTGCCAAGTTGAGGAGTTTGGATTTCTTCCTGCGGACAACAGGGGGCCGTGAGATGTTTTTCAGCAGCAGGCAAACCCCATGTGCAGCTATAGTGTTCAAGCCGAGTGGGGGGCAGGCTGGAGGAGGAAGACAAAGGGGGCAGAAAATTGACTTGGGAGGCGCTTGTGACATGCTGAGGGCCTGGGCCAGGACAGTGGAGCAGGCAACAGCAGAGTCAGACTGGACCAGGGTTTCGAGGAGGGTCTGGTCACCGCTGGCAGCTGAGAGAGAGACCAGACCAGAGTCAGGGACTCGCCTGGGAGGCTGGGTGGATGGTGAGTTTCGGCTCACCTTCTAGAAGTGGGAGAGAGACTTTTCTTCCTGCAACTTCCCTCCAACGCACCTGCAGGTGATCCCCAGCCTGGCAAAAGCTGTAAATGGAGAGGGGGAGCAGGGACCGCCCAGTGTACAGGCTGGAGGAGAGGGCAGCAAAGCACCAGAAGCACAGCTCTTACTACACCAGGCGTGGGCTGGCGAAGCCAGCTTCCAACCAGGTCACTGACACCATCAGCCCGGAGGGACGTGAACGGGACCCTGACAGTCTGTCCTCGGGTGAGGATTTTAAAAAGCTGCCTGTAAGCGTTAAACATTTCTCTGAGGTAAGTGGGAGCCCAGACCGCTCTGGAATCATCCCCCTCTCTTCCTGCCTTTTCTTCTTGCTCCAAAGCTTCTTCCTCGCCTCCTGCCTGTAAGATGGGGGGTGGGGTGGACCAGGACAAGGGTCAGGCAAGTGGCACCTGTGGCTAAAAGATGGCTCCTGCCACAGTCCTAGACATGTCTGGTCCGAGGAAATGCAGTTTAACGTCTGTATACCACATTTTCTTTTTCTTTCAATCAACTACGTTTCCGTGCATCTGAGGTCCACAAGTCTCCAAAACATAAAATCACCACGGTCTCTTCCCTTGATCCCTCCCCACCCTTCCCTGGTAAAGCAGCAGCCTGCGGGCCACCTGCTCAAGAGGAGATAGATACACGGACAGAAGACCGGGCTCCCGACCCTGCCCTACAAAAAGGGTGGAGAGGGCTTTCCTGGTGGCGCTGTGGTTAACAATCCACCTGCCAACGCAGGGGACACGGGTTCGAGCCCTGGGCCGGGAAGATCCCACATGCCGCGGAGCAATGAAGCCCGTGCGCCACAACTACTGAGCCTGCCCTCTAGAGCCCGCGAGCCACAACTACTGAGCCCGCGCACCTAGAGCCCGTGCTCCGCGACGAGAGAAGCCACTGCAGTGAGAAGCGCACGCTCCGCAATGAAGAAGCGGCCCCCACTCGCCGCGACTAGAGAAAGCCCGCGTGCAGCAACAAAGACCCAACGCAGCCAGAAAACTAAATTAATTAATTAAAAATAAATTTTTTTAAAAAGGTGGAGAGTTACGTAAGAACTTTGCAAAAACTTAAGAGAACAAAACAGGGGAGACTACAAGGGCAAAAACCATTAACTGCCAAGCAAGTAAGGGCTGATTCAAACACTGAGCGAAAAAATAGGGGGGTATGGGGGTACCCTCCACATAACTTCAAACACGAGGTAGAAGTGGCAGATGGCAGCGCCGGAGCTGGTTGCCTAAATACGTGAAGAAGTGCCACCCACCAGAGCAGCTCCCCAGGGCCAATGTATCTGGCTTGTTTTAGAAGCAGAAGAGCCCTGGAACTTTTATTTACTGCAGGCTTTTCAAATGTACGTAACACCACTTAAATGTTCTCCCCAACCCCCCCAATCTTCTGTGAAACCTTGAACCTGCCAACCACGGCACCTTACAGGCCTGTAAGGAGAGCTTACTCGCGCTACGAAATTCCAGATCCCCAAATATGCCACGTGCAGCACAGTGAGAACGCCAGGCGGCTTGCACACGTGACACAGGCCTTGACTCCCGTACCTTTAAAGCAGGCTTTCTTACCCTCCAGCCACTGACATTCGGGACTGGATAATCCTTTGGCTGTGGGGCCTTCAGATGCATTGTGGGATGGGCGGGGGCACCCCTGGCCTCCACCGACTGAAGGCCCGTCGCACCCCTCCCCCGCAGCAAGGCAATCAAAAGTGTCTCCAGACTTCGCCAGATGCCCCCGGGGGCGGGGAACCCCCAAGCTGAGAACTACTGCTGTAAAGGGGGCATCCAAAGCTTACCACCTGCCTTTCCCTTAAAATCCATCCCTAAGTGAACTCCATGAGGAAGAATTTGCTAGCCTGTTTGTCTCCAGGCGCTCGAAGCAAACATAAACTCTGCCTGAGTACCGGAGTTGTGCACAATTCTGGAAAGCAAATCCAGAGTGGATACCCACAAAGCTTCCTGAGCTTAAAATACACCACTTTCTTCCATATATAGATTTTGACTTTCTGGGACATTTATTTTATCCTTACAATGATCCCACGAGGTAGAAAACCTACTGATAAAAAATGCCTATAAAACCTACGGAAATAATCACGTTCATCAAGAGAAATGCCGGCAAAGGCTAAAAAGTCTTGCCTTACATCTTCCAATTCAACCACAGCATTATTGTGAAAGGATTTGGTCTCATTTAAAAAGCACACACACAGATAAACAGGCCCTGTATATTTAATGCTCTGTCTTCTGAGGCCAAGCTGACTTGAAAAAGCAGGTGTTGTTTGGACTGAGGCTGGGGCTGGGTGTTCTGGGTCTTGGGCCTGATTTATTTCCAGCCACCGGGTGGAAGTTGGCACAGCTGGAAAATGGGTTAATACACCCACCCAGCCCTCACCCATGCTGCTCTGAGGATCAAATTCGAAGCTTTGTTCAAGGCCTTCACAAAAGCAGGGTGCAGTTAACTTTGTCCAGAGTCTGCCCTGATGACAAATGAAATTTCACAAGTAGTGAAACCACTGAAAGCCTCCAACATTCGTAAAGCCATCTTACCCCGCAGTCTCTGAAAGAGCGGCTAGAAGAGATGAGATACCAAGCTAGCCAGGGGAAAAACAAATAGAGCCATTTAAAAGCTTTATCTAATTACCCCCACTGAGACTTTTTCTCTGCAGTCTGGCTGGCTGACAAAGAATGTGGTGGGGCTTTTGACTGGGCTTTCGCCACCCCATCGGGACCACCCGCCCTCCCCGAGTCTGAAAGGGCCGCAGGAGTAGCCCGTACCCAGACGCGGGGACTTTACAGAGGCTTTCAAGTTCTATTAGCACGGCTTGCTTGAATCACACTGAACAAACAGTCTCCACCCTCTCCCACTTCTTTTGTCTAAAGCACCTACTCACTGACAGCCACCTTTATTGATGGACGGACGGACTGGCTCACCTGTGCCCGAAGTACCATCAGAAACAAGATGCACCAGCAGCTGGAAGGGGGAGCTCCCTGCGCCCTCCTCCCAGGCTCCCCCCACCCCGCCATCTCCGCCCCCACCCCCACCCCGCCATCTCCACCAACCAAAGCCAGCTACACTCGGACAGGGACACCCAGGGAAGGGGACGCGGGAGACAGAGACCAGCACGGTGGTGACCCTGTCCCAGAGGACAACGAACAGAAAAGGAAAAAGTCCGTCACCCTCGCGGCCCAGCTTCCTCACTCTCCCTCCTCGGTCACCATGAAAACAACGCAGATGGTTTTCCTCTCTGTATTCTGCCTTCCACGGGAGCAGGGGAAATGCAAAATAAGTGATGCATTTCCGAAAGCACACCGTATGCCTGCCTCTGTGTTTCATATGGTACACCTTCTACCTCTGATTTATGGGGAGGCCCCCAAGGGCGTGGAAATCACAGGCTGACCCTTGCTTTTTGAAGCCAGCCATAGCTATTTCTACTCAAAACCCCCTTTCTAAGGCTAAAAGAGAGAGAGAAAACTCACTTACCCTGCCTCCTTCCCCCACACCCCCCAAAAGCCCATCTAATTTCTTAATTATATTTGGCTATAAAAAACATTACTCAACTTTGCCTGTTCAGTAGGTCAGATGTGCACAAGGAACCCCGAGGAAGGGAAACTTCTGAGTTAGAGTGAGCTTGCCTTTCCACCAAGAGAGGATGGTTAGTAACCATGGCTTCGGTTAGGCTGCAACCCTTTTATCTCACTGGAAAACGCCAAGGTCCTTAAAGTGCTGCCTTCCAACACTTGGTTCCAAAGATACTCTACACCTAATGTAATTACTTTCAAAAAGGTATTACAAAGTGTTCTGAAATAAACTGAGGTGGGGAGGTGGAGTGAAAAGGAGGAGCCCTATCAAAACTTAATCTAATCTCAGTAAAGGGGGAAGAAGACCGTTGTCCTGTGATCAGGAGACTATACTGCCTTCGTTCCATTGGTACTCTATTGCATGTCTATCTTTTGAATACAAAACTGTTAAATACAGAGCAAAACGAGACATCACTTCATGGATTAGGTAGGTTTTCCAAAACGAACGGAACAATCTGTTATTAATAAATGAAATAAGGTGATGTTACACACGCATTTCCTTGGGAGGATTTAACCGGAACACACAGGTAGCAGGGAAGAAGTCCACTCAGACAAGCTGCCATCTGACACCAGAGTTGGTCAGAGAGCATGAACTTCAATTAAAAGACACTTACAAAAGAGAGATTATTTAAATGTGATAACAAAAACAAAACAAAATTAACATCCTACTTTCCTAGGTCAAAGGACATGGAGAATTCAGAAATTAATTCAATCCAGTTAAATAATGTAAAACAGGGAAAGACTCCCTTTCAAAAATGCTTTGGTTAATTTTAGCATCCTTCTGTTTAGCTGCTTAGCAACCCTTATCCTATGACCTTTTAAGCACCACCTACTTTTCAAAAGGATAATGAATAGAAACATCAAATGGATTCACTTCTGACTACTTCTAGGGAGCACGTTTAATCGATTTCTGTAGGAGTTACAATTTATATTAATTATGCCATACAAAACCCTAGAAGGGTAGAATTTTTTCTTAGCTTCCTTAACCAGGAAATTTCCTTCACTGAAGATAATAAACGACGTTAACAACTGAGCATAACACAGCTAGCAAAAACTTCGAAACTGATCCTAGCAAGTGGACCAGCACAGCAGTTCAAAATTGAGTAAAAATGCAAGCCACATAATGGCACCTACGTAGGGCCCGGCACACAGCAGGGAACCAACCAATCGATAACTGTTGATGGCATGCCGACTAAACTAGGTAGGTTTATTTTCCTCCTTCTAAAATAAAAGACCCTTCCATCAAAAGGTCGTTTGTTAGATGATGCAGATAGTTAGGAATGGATGCCCCACCTGTGCCAGCTGAGTCAGACCCATCTTCCCCATCACACAACAAACACTCGTCTCTGCCATAAGGGCTGAGGCTCTGAATTTCTGGTGAGAAAAAAAGTGGTATCTAGAAAAACGCAGAGAATGATATGCCATAGAACAGTACACGTCAGCAGCGTTTCTTGAGAGTATCACATAACAGGCAAATCCTCTTTAAACACAAAACATCCTAAAATGCAACCTGTTTAGCAGTATTTTTAAGAATTGTAAAACAGTGCAAGTTCATTAACAACCTAAAATGGACCACAACGTAAACAAATAACCAAATCAAAGGGCTCTCCCTTTCTTTTGTAAAAGTGGGGGGGAGTGGGAAGGAAGGTGTTTTTTCACACATTTAAAACTTGATAAAAGCCATTCAAATGTTTAATTCATCAGTGTAACCAAAGCTCAAAACACATCAAAGCAAGATCCATCAGCGGTACCCAAAAGCGCCCTCCAAAGGGTAGTGGCTCACCTTTGCATAAATTGCTTGAAGAATAATTTGAACCCATTCCTTCAAAAGTCCTGTGTGACTCTTGAAGGAAGAACTAAACGTTTAAAAAAAGAAAGCGAGAGAAAAAAAGAAGTTTCAGCCAAGACTTCAGCCTCTAACTTAAGACTTCCGGGTTACATTATGTCTTAGACCCACACCTGCCTACTCAAAAAGGCACCAGACCTAGAGGATGCTTCTAAGGGCCATGGGGAGAAGAAAAACAAAAACAAAAACAAAACCCCCCAAACAAAACAAAAAACATTCTTTTCTTTGCAGTTCCCTTTTCTCCACTTTCCACGTCAATTAAATTTACTTCAGAATACACTCGCGCATGCACACACCACTGCCTATCTAAAAGAAAACGACCTCAAAAATATGGGATGCACGCGAACAACTCAGCCTTTGCACAAATCACCTCAAGCCTCCTCTTCAAGACAGAAATACCTCGCTATTTCCAGCATCCCTATCCAACGGGCAAACTTTATTTCCACTGGCTTTTAAACCTAAACGCTAAAGCAAGCACGGGGTGAACTTTTCTTCTGGTGAAAACCATCGGACAGGTTTTTCAGCGTATCCCAAAGTGATATTTTTTATTCACCTTCCTATCTCTCTCCACCACCACCATCCCCAAAAGAGAAGCCGAGAAAACTCCAAAGTGCCCCGAATGTGTCCTGCTGCTGGCTCTGAAGCCGTGTAGAATTTCGTAATGGAATGTGAACTGCTCGTCCGGATCTGGGCTCACGTTCTATCTTCTAACCAGTAAGGAGCGAGGGAGGGCAAATCTGCTGAGCAAGGAGAAATACTTTCCTGCTCTTTTATAACCCATCGCGGATGCACCGCGGACGCTGGACGCGAGCTGCACGCGGCGCCTGTCAACCCGCCCGCCCGCCGGCCGGTCCCCGCGCCCCTCCTCTGCCCGCCCCCCCCCCCGACCCCGCCGGAAAAGAAAAGTGACCCCACCGAGAAGTGGGCTCGGCCGCCGCGCCCCTCACTCACGCGCCTCCCGGGCCCCGCGGGCGGCGGGGAGCGAGTCCCCACATCCTCGACGCGACCCTCGGCCCCGTCCAGAACACACGCCGCTTCCAGGGAGGGGGCTGGCGACTGCAAGGACCTCCCCTGCTCCTTAGCAACCATTAAGGTCGCAGTTTCCTAAGAGACCGCGAGCGGGGAGGGGGCGCGGGGGACCGGGCCGAGGCGGGGGGCTGGGGGGCTCACTGGGTCTTCAGCCCCTCGACGCCCCCCCCCCGCGCCCCTGCTCGGCTCTGCGGGGCCGGGACAGGAGGAGACAGAGAAGACCCACAACTCGCAAAAAAATTGGTCCAGCGGGCAGCGGACAAAAGTTTCCGAGCGCGCTCCACAGCTGGGCGGCGAAGCGGGCCCCGGCGGCAGCCCCGCCTCGGATGCTCCCGGCCTCCTTCCTGTGCTCGTGACGGCGCCGGGCGCCGAGGTCCCCCCCCCGCCCCCGCGATGCAGGCTCCGCTCCACACCGATGGCTCCCACGAAAACACGTACACCGCCAACGGAAGGGCAAGGGAACAATACGCGCGGACGCGACCCCCCCCCCCCCGCCCAGTCACCCGGGGGCGGTGGTCGGCGCGACCACCAGCCACGAGCCGGGGACGGCGAGGGCACTGGGCTGCCCGCGGCCCCCTCCCGGCCGGCGCCGTCCGCCCGGGAGGATCAAAGTCCGCAGAGCAGGGCGCGGCGGATGCTCCCACCGCGCGGCCCCGGCGGGCACCCCCGAGCCAGCACCCCAGGCGGGCACCCCGAGCGGGCACCCCCGGATACCTTGCGGCGGCGGGCGGGCGCCGTCATCTCCGCGCTCCTCGGCCCGAGAGGGACTCGAAAGTATGTAGGAGAAAAGTTTCCCCTCCCACATGGGGGGGAGGATGTCGGGGGAGAGAGGGCGGAAGATGGAGAGCAGCGCTGGGAAGATGTTTCTGGCCGGCGGTGCGCGCACCATCCGAGTCCCCGCGGTGCTGGTTAAAAATAAATTCCGCGGCGGGTGCGGCGGCGCGGGTCGGGCCGGATTCCTGCGCTCGGACGGCTAATATGGATGCGCATCAGGTCCTGGCGGCGGGGCGCTGCAGCGGCCGCGGCGGCTCGCGCTGGGAGCTGGTTGGCAGGGCCGGCGGCTCGGGAAGGGGAAAAGGAGCGGAGGAAGGGGAGGAGGGGGGGGAGGAGGAGGAGGAGGAGGAGCGGCCCGGCGCGCAGCCGGAGGGGAGAGGGCTGCCCAGCTCATCCCAGGCCGGCCCCACCGCCCCGAGCGCACGTAGCGCGGCGTGGGGCGCTCGGGTCCTCGGCTCCGGGAAACGCTGAGTTTAAAAAGTACAACGCGCTCTGCAGACTTCACCCTCCCCATCCCCAAAAGTTCTTTAAAAGGTCGCTCCCGCTCAGCCCCAGACATCTCGCTGCCACCCAAGGACCGCGAGCCGGAACCTCGGGCGCGTACTTACGGCCGGGCAGGGCGCTTGGCTCCCAGGCATGATGCGGTGGGGACCGGTGGGCTTCGGGGAGAGAACGAGGAGAGATGCAAACTTGTTCCGGAAAAGGAATCAAAATGGCGTTTCTGGATGTGCAAAGTTCATCAACTCCGCAGTCACTTCCCCTCCTCCTCTTCTCCCACAGGGAGGGAGGTGGGCGAGGAGCAGGCGACCCCGGAGCCCCAGCCGTCGTCCCGGCCCCCGCCTCGGCCCCCCGCCCCGCTTCCTCGCCCGCACGCTCGGAGACTCGCTCTCCCCCTCTCCCCCTGATAAGTAGACACATCACGTGTTGTTCCTGCGAGTCTCCTGGGGACGTGTTACTGAGCGGCGGCGGCGGCGGCGCTCGGGCTGGGGGGGGGGCGGGCGGACCGCGGTACCCGCCGGTCCCCACCGCAGCCCCCGGCCCGATTTTAGCGGGGTGACCGCAGTCTCCATCCCGGGATGGATGGAGGTGCAGTCCCCCACCCCACCCCCACCGCAGCCCCAGGTTTGCCCCACGCCCTCCGCAGGCGCCCCGGGCCAGGGGAGGGCCGGGCAGCCCCGGGGGAAGGGTCTTGGCGGCCGCAGCTGAGCGCCGTCCGACCCGCACAGCGATCGCCGGCCGGCCACCCTCTTGGACCACCGCGCCCCCTCCCCTCCGGCCCCTCACTGCGGGCGACTCCCCGCCCCTGGCCTTCCATCACTTCGCTCGGTGGTTTGTTTCACTATTTTAACGGAGGACAGGGAAAGGCATTGATGCCTGGGAAGCGCAAGAGGGGCGCCTCGTTGGCCGGGAGGGGGTGCCGTGGGGGGCGGGGGAGTGCCTGGCCCGGCGCCGCCCCTCTTGCTCTCAGAGGCAGACGGGAGGGTGAACCCCACCCGTGCGGTTCCCTCTCCGCGGTCCTCGCTCTGCATCCAGGTGGGACTAGCCGACGATGAGGCGAGAGATTAAGGAACTGGCGCTTCACCCCGCCCCCAACTTCGGGCTGTTTCTCTCCCAGGGCCGGTCCTTCTCGCTCTGGGGCTGTCGCCCTAGGAGCGTACTCTCCATCCAACAAATTCACTGCTGACTTGGCTTTTGTCACCTTCCCTTCCCCACACTCCACAGCTGATGCTGAAGCGGGGGCTGCCTTGCCCCCAACGGGCCGCTACCGCGTCCCCACCCCGCGATGGCACGGCTGATGCTGTGTCATCCACGTCGCCCTCCGAGGCATCAGGGAAGCCACATGCAATATCTCTTTCTCTCAGAGGGCTCCTGTTTCAACTCTGAAAAGCAGGGGCCCTCCTCCGAGCCGCGCTCCGTCTCCACGGCTCCAAACACCAGCTTCGCCCAGGCTGCGGCGGCCCAAGTTATCACCGAGGCCAGAGAAACCAGGCCTGGGCTTTGCTTCCTCCATACGGCAGCTGACATGTTTCCAACTGTTAATACTTTTCCTACCGAGCTTCTGAAAGGGGCCTGTTGTCAGCCTTTGGAAACATCTTCAGACAGATAAGGGTGATTGTGGTTGCAGAAAACAAACACCACCCGCTCCCCAAATTCTAAAGATGGCGGGGGGGGGGCCTCTTGTCTAGTTGCAGATGAATGCTACCGCAGAATCAGGCGTTTGAGGCTTGTTAAGCAAGATGATGTTATACGTACAGAAAGCTGGCCACTATATACTTACTGGCTGTGACCTTTGACCCTCTTCCACGCCAACTCCTTGGAATACCCTTGCACACCATACAAAGTTGTAAGCCCAATCACGGGCCTTTAATTTGAGGCCTTTAGTGGAACTCTGGTGTTCAGGGCTGCAGATAGAAGTGTCTACTTAGGGATGTACTAAATGGATGGGTCCTGGCCAACCTAGAACTCTCTAGAACCAAGCAAAAGCAGCTGGACCATTACCTATGACTTGAGATAATCAGCCACCCAAGAGGGAACTGATTCAGCTGGCTGTTTCTCTGACGTCCAGAGTCATCAAAATTAAGTTTTCAGAACCTGTTATGTTTCCCAGGGTCTACTGTTTACTGAGGAAAACTCAACCCAGGGAAACGTTAGCAGTTGCATTTTTCTAAGCCTCCCCTCCACCCCAACCCCATGTCCCCATTCAGGAGTTACCTTTCCTGGTCTCCCCATTGAGGGGTAGGTTTTGAGTAGGAACCATATCAAAGTTGGGATTTTGCTTGTAACTTAGCTTATTCTTAGCTTATTCTTAGCTTTGCAAACCTGCAAAGCTACATGATTTTTCCTGACCTTGATAATGTCACCTAGGTAATACTGGCAACGTTTTAAGTTGAAAAAACAGTCTGAAAGTAACTTTTGAAAGTTGAATTCCAATGATACTGAGCTCTGTGTTCATCTTTTCTAGCTAATTCATAAACTTGGCAGTCAAATGAGCCATCCAAAGGTCTGTTTGTTCATATTACATATAAATATCATTGACCCAACAAATAGTTATTGAACATCTAATAGGTAAAAAAGAGTTATGCTATTAAAACCATGGTGATTTGCCACTTCACACCCACTAGGATGGCTGTAATAAAAAAGACAGATAATAACAAGGGTCACCAGGGACGTGGAGAGATGGAACTCTCGCACACTGCTGGTGAAAATGTAAAATGCTACAGCCACTTTAAAACACAGCTTGACAGTTCCTCAAAATGTTAAGCATAGAGTTACCATCTGACCTAGCCACTCCACTCCTAGGTACATAACACAACACATGAAAACATACATCCACACAAGAACTTGTACAAGAATGTTCATAGCAGAGTTATCCATAACAGCTAAAAAGTAGAAACAACCCAAATAGCCATCAACTGATGAGTGGACAAAATGTGGTACATCCATACACGGAATATTATTCAGCCATAAAAAAGGAAAGAAGTATATACTACAACACGGATCAATTTTGAAAACATACTAAATGAAATAAGCCAGACCCAAAAGGACAAATATTATTCTGACTCTGTTTATATGAAATGTCCAGAATAGGCAAATCTTTGGAGACAGAAAGTAGATTAATAGTTACCTAGGGCTGAGGGTTTGGAGGGAAATAGGGATTGACTGCTAATGTGTGGGACATTTCTTTTGGCGGTGATAAAAATGTTTTTTTAAATTGATTGTGGTGATGGTTGAACAACTCTGAATATACCAAAACCATCAAACTGTACGCTTTAAATGGGTGAATTGCATTCTTTGTAAGTTGTACCTCAACAAAGCTGATATATATATATATTCCATATATATATATATATATATGGAATTGTGAGATATATATATATATATATATATATAGGTTCTGTAGTGGAGAAGTGATACAAAAGTGGATAATTTATAATCCATGCCTTAAAAGAGCTTATAGGCTAGTCTCTGCATCCATAAGAAGTAATCATGAAATGCCAGCCAACATTTAATAAGAACCATTAAATAGGTACAAAGTTCAGAGGTTCCAAGGAAAGAGAGCACTTCAAATAAGAGTCATTGGGGCAAGCTTCACAGAAGAGAAAGCGATGGGGCTGAGCCATGGAGAATGGCTAGAAATTTCATGTATGGAGGTGGGGATTAGAAATAGTAGATGCAAAGGCACAGTGGCAGCAAGTTATGAGCCCTGTTCAGAGACCAGTAAGGATTCCAGTGTGTATGGATGACAAGCCTTACGGCAACAGCAGGTGATGAGAGTGAAAGTCAACAGGCTGAGGCTCTCCCACAGAGAACTCTGAACACCATCCATGGAAACCCTCAGGGACGAGGGGCCTCAACTGGGGCGGAGCAGGGAAGGGATAGAGGAGAGCTGATGGGGAGCCACTTCGGAGGAAGAACTGATAGAAAATCAGGTGGTGGGCCGGGAATGGGGGGTGAAGAAGTGAGGGCCAAGATGATGCCTGGGTCCCAGCCAGATGGCGAGAACGAATGACTAATGAGAAAGTCAGAGGTAGGAGCCCATTGGAGGTGGAAGGTAACAGAGCAGGTGACGTTGAGCCGGAAGTAGAAATAATGGAGACCATAGAGCTATGCCGTGGAAGAGAATCGAGGAGAAAAAGGATGTGGATGTTGAAGAAGGCCCCTAGGATGAGGTGACACAATCTGCTGAGTCTCCTGAGACGTGTAGGTGTCCCAACCCCACCCAAAGGAGGGGGCAGGGCGCTCCAGACAGAGGGAGCGGTAAGTGGCGAGTACAAGGGCGGAGAGGCGTCAAACAAGGTCAGTTTCCGGAACTGCAAATACCTGACTCTGTGGCTGGACCAGAGGGAGGAAGGGATGCAGCTAGAGGTGGAGCTGGAGAAATCGCCCGTGGGCCAGACGGCCGAGAGCTCCGGGCACACTGTGGGGCTGCCCCGTGCTTTATCCGACGCCGCCGAGCCCCTGGAGAGGGCTTAAGGAAGAGGCAGACAGAGCCTCCCTCGTGGGACCACGGAGAAGGGTCTGGGGGACTTGGCATCGGAAGGCTAGTTAGGAATTAATAGAAGAGCCCACCTAAGAAATAATAAGGACCCTGTCAGCCGCTGGCTATAGAGGTGGAGAAGAATGGATTGGTTTGAGACATAATCAGGACACAGATGCAATAGGATTTGACCAATTTGATATGGGAGAGAGGCACCAAAAATCCCTCTGGAGCACTGACCATGGGGTGCGGCATCAAAAGAAGGGAAACCACGGCAGCATCGGTAGAATGACACGTGACAGAGCAGGGGTGAAAGTAAAAAGAGGGGGACAGACAGAGGGACCAGAGGAGGCAGGTGGTCAAGAACATGGAGTCCCCTGGGCTTGGTCCCAACGGCTTTGGAGCGAGAAGAGACTTGAAGGAGACAGCTTCCCCGGTCTTGGTTTGGGACCCGGGTTGGGGGGGTGGGTCCATGCGTCATGGCAGGGTGGGGGGAGTAGGGGGTGGTGTGTGGAAGACGAGAGGAGGCTGGACCCAGGAAAAAGGCCTGGAGAGACATCTGGGGGCCAGAAAGGATGGGAAGTAAAAGGCTAGAGGCTATAACCCCAGGGAAAGGCCTGCCATGAGGTGGATGCAGAGGAGGGGTGACAAGTGCTCTAAAGGAAGTGAAGGCCTGAAGGCTGAGAAGTGAGGTGATAAAAGGAGGGGGGTGAGAAAGGAAAGTAACACCAGCAGCATAATAGCAGCTAATATGCACTGAACACCTACTATGTGCCAGCCGCTGCTCTGAGGGCCCCCTGTGAATGATCTTGCTTACCCCCTCCGTCCTCCAACCTGGCAGGTGCCTTCTCACCCCCATCCTACAAGTGACGAAACTGAGGAGTCCCAAGGTCCCTGGACCGGGGTGGCTGGGACCTGGCAGAGCTGAGCTACACCCTGGGACCCGCTCTTTCCTTGCTGTCATCACCCCTGCTGCTGTTAGTCAATCGAGAATGAAATCGTTTGCTAACAGAAAATGCCTACTTGATTGTCTTGACTAATCTGAATAAAATACTCTTGACTTGAGTTTGGCAGGAAGGGCCAGTATCGTCTGTGCGTCTTAACAAGGACTTAATTGGAAAGATAAGCAAATGGCCAGCTTTCAGTATTGCTAATTTGGTTTATAACCATCCCTCCCGCACATCAACCTCGGGTACAAACCCCTTTCTGTTCTCCATAGACATTTATGCCCACAGGAAAGGAATGTAGATCCAGAGAGAGAGAGAGAGAGAGAGAATACAGATCTATGAAACAGAACACAGCTTTTGAAGGAAGGTGCGTACGCGTGTGTGTGTGTGTGTGTGTGTGTGTGTGTCTGTCTGTCTGTCTATGGCAGAGGAGAAATGGTACGGAGATCAGCCTTGGGGAAAAAGAGGGATAATTAATATTCCGTGACAGGAGGGAAGGGGAAAAGAGAGTAGAAACTTAACCACTGCATCCGGTTTGACTACGGACGGCAGCAGGGCCGCAGGGCAAGGGGAGTGGTAGGTAGGCTTGAAGCAAGAAGGCAGGAACTGGTGGTAGAAAAGTTCAGCTCCGTGTTAGCTTCAGTGCCACGGAGCCACGGAAGGGACAGGACATATGGCAGGAATTACTGACGGTGGGAAGCTGAAGTGAGTAAAATCCATCACAAGGGGGATACGACACCAGAAAGGGCCTGAGGCTGTGAGAATGGCTAGCGGCCAAGGGCCCCCGAGGAAGACGGCCAGTTTCCGTGACCAGGAGCCTGAGGGGAAGGATCGGAGGAAGGAGGGGGTCAGAGGGTGGGAGACGGGGATGGAGACCTCGGGGGAGACAGAGGAGCAGGTGAGTCTTGTGAGCCGGAGAGAAATCCTACTCGTGGGGTTGAGGAAACGATGCTGGAAGGACAGCCCACGAGTCCTTGACACCGAGGGTCCCCCATTCACGGAGGGACCCAGAATGAGGGCAGGAAGGAGGCTGAGAGGAAAAACGTGAAGTTGGTCACTTAGGCCCTCGTGCAGGAGGGTCTGTAGATGGCGGGCGTTGACGGGGGACACCCACGTCAGAGGAGGCAGCACGGGCTAAGCCGCGTCCCCCCAGATTCGTAGGCTGAAGTCCTAGCCCCCAGGCCCTCAGAGTGTAACTGTATGCGGAGGTGTGGCCTTTACAGGGGGTCATTAGGTGAAATGAAGTAACTGGGATGGTCCCTAATCCAGTAGGACTGGTGTCCTTCTAAGAAGAGGAGATCAGGACACAGACACACACAGAGGGACGACCAGGTGAGGACACAGGGAGAAGGTGGCATCTTCCAGCCCAGGAGAGAGACCTCAGGAGGCACCAACCCCACCAGCACCTCGATCTCGGCCTTCCGGCCTCCTCAACTGTGAGAAAATACGGTGCTGCTGTTCCAGCCCCGCAGCCTGTGCGGCTCAGTTGCAGCAGCCCGAGCTGACCGAGGCAAGGAGGGACCTGAAGACGACGGGCAGGCAGAAGTCTTGAGAGGCGGTGCTGAGATGTCCTTTCAAACGTCCAAATCCCCTCTGTAACGTAGCCAATTAGATGCTCCCTCTCCGACAAGCCGTGCAGCGTCACAGGGATGGGCTACCTTCACACAACTTCTGTTACCCTCAATACGTTATTACCTTAGCTACCCAGATACCTTGGGGAATGCATTCTTTCTGGTGTTTTTCCTTTGAAAGGTCAAACGTTTGGAGCAGAATCGTTATCTAAAATGTATTACGCACTGCCTCACTTTTTCTCCCTTTTCTGAAAAGTCAGAACGTTAATATCTTCACAAGATGATGTTATAAACTTCAAATAATTTATTGGATTGTCCAATAAAGATAACTTCTTATAAGCAAGATTTATACTAGGCCACAAGATGATCGCATCTTCAAGAAACTCTCCATCTGCGTAGGTAGGTACTAGCTATTTGCTAGCACCCGCTAGGCCTCCGCAGTAGATCCCAGTTGCAGTGTTTTGTCTGTTTTTAGTTATTTTTCCTCCCTCACTATCTGGCTGTGTCTTGTCACTTCTTTCTGAACTTAGTGTGCCTGACAGTAGCAACTTCCTCTTCCCTTTTTAATTGATGGTTTCTCATCTACGTGGTTAGGAAACTGGATGACCAAGATTGTGAGAAATGTGTCAAAAGTAAGTGTAAGGGCCAGCAGCTCCTTTTGCTGCCCAGAAGCCAAAAGTTGCTGATGTCCTGATTCTCAGTTGGGTTTTAGATTGATGCATGGTTAAAGCATACTTCTAAACTATTAAAGTTGTTTCAAAGATATCAGAATATCAGGGAAGGTTAAATAACTCTTCTAAGTCAACCTTTCCTCCATGATGTAAGTTTATTGCTTATGGAATTTTTTCATGATTTAACTTCACCCCTCCACAGAAAGGGCCGGCCATCCCTCCTGCCTTCAGACAACGTGGCAGGTATTAGAAAAAAAAAAAAAAAACTGCTCTATTCTCACAGGATGTAGATTCTTTCTTTCCCTAAAAGATGTACTCAGAGTTCAACATTTGTTTCCTTGTCGGAGAGCGCTCTTTTGTCACGTACCAGAGTACAAATAAATGAAATAAATACTCCTTCAATAAGTAGTAAGTATCTGTACCTTTGTGGGTTCAATTGAGGGTGGACAGAAGCAAAGTAAAATTTCTGGAGTTTCAGTTAAGTCTGCCCCCAAACGGTACTTGTCAGTCGAGCTTACTGACAGTGCGGTAGAATTTCCAATACCTCTGGCCACGGGTCCTCCTACTTTCATAGACTAAGTCCACGTGTTCCCAGGCCAAAGGATCAGAACCGAGTTTTCAACTGTAAAAAGTGCTCAAGAAGCTGCAGTGAATTACACAACTAGATAGCCACGAAAGATGCTGACAACTGCAAACCCTGAAAACGATGGGTCTGTCCTAACAGACAGAAGACTCTCTTTCTTTCCCTCAGGAAGAAATAAAGTCATATCTGGTGCTTGGGTGTCGTTCCCCAGTGACTAGGGCGCGGGGGTGATACTACCCACTGCCTCTAACTCCTACAAGGCAATGGACTTAGCAATTTCAGGCACTTTTTCATATGCTCACCTCAGCTAAGTAATGGAGTCCATGCTCAAAAAAGAAGATATTTTAGACTGTGTGGGCCGACTACGTAACTTCTTCGTGTTACTAAAGAAACCTGACATTCGTTACTCATTCATTCAGCCAGCGATTGGGTGCACTGATCATGCTCCGGGCTCTGAGTACAATAGAGCACACGAGTTCCCTGCCCCAGTGGGTCTTACAGGCTAAAGGGTTGTTATGTTTTAATGTCCCTATCTTTTTTTTTCTTTCTTCTTTTGCGGTACGCGGGCCTCTGACTGCTGTGGCCTCTCCCGCTGCGGAGCACAGGCTCCGGACGCGCAGGCGCAGCGGCCACGGCTCACGGGCCCAGCCGCTCCGCGGCACGTGGGATCCTCCCGGACCGGGACACGAACCCGCGTCCCCTGCATCGGCAGGTGGGCTCCCAACCACTGCGCCACCGGGGAAGCCCTAATGTCCCTATCTTTAACATCTCTATCAGAGTCAAGGATCTGAAGCAATCATGTACAGAATGTGACAGACAATATAGGTAATTCAAATTTTAAAATGTGAGCTCTCTCCACGTCAGATCCGTTCCTCTTCCCCCACGATTTATCTTTATAGTTGTATGAATCCTTCATGTTTCCTGTGCCTTACAGCCATTCCATTGTGTATCAGATCATGATATTATTCCTAAATTGAAACCAAAGTTTCAGGCTTCAACTACTTTCTTTCTTCTCCAATTTCTCAGAAATTGGACTTTACAAAGCAAAACAAGGACTGCAAATATACGTGGAAGTGGCCCATTACAGTATAAGGAGCGTGGACTGGGCTGTGAGACAGCCCTGGGTACCATCCTGGCACCGTCACTACCAGCTGTCACTAGTACAGGTGTCCAACTCTGGAGAACTTCAGTTCCTTCAACTATGAAACGGATGTAACAATGAGGGTCAAAAGAGATGATATGCATGAAGCGTTCAAAAAAGGCATCTGGGGCTTCCCTGGTGGCGCAGTGGTTGAGAATCCGCCTGCCGATGCGGGGGACACGGGTTCGTGCCCCGGTCCGGGAAGATCCCACGTGCCGCGGAGCGGCTGGGCCCGTGAGCCGTGGCCGCTGAGCCTGCGCGTCCAGAGCCTGTGCTTCGCAACGGGAGAGGCCACAACAGTGAGAGGCCTGCATATCACAAAAAAAAAAAAAAAAAAGGCATCTGGCCCCTGTTATGTATGCAGTAAACTGTGGCTCTTATTGTATATTTTAAAATTTGATGCTTAATATTTACATGCTGCAGCAAACACGTACATCTTAGTCCAATAAAACTGTTAAGGTTACATCAAGTTCCCTATGTAATCTTTTATTTAAAAAAAAATAAAACAGAATAGTCCACGTCAAGTTCATTATTTCTTGACTGCTACATGATAATCATCCATTTATCAATATGACTATGTTTATATAGCTGGATTTACATATGTGAGCATGTATATACATAAAAGTACTTATAAAGCTGTTTAGTGTTACTGAAATTGTATTATGATGACAACAGATAAGACAAAATTGTTATAACTGAAATACTGAGTTAGAAACTTTCTGCAGTCATTAAAACAATGGCTTATTTTATAGAAATAGGTAGACCTGAGTGATGTGACTCTCTGATTGGTCAAGTTGGTCCTGTTATTTCAGATGAGTTTGGGATAAGGGCTGATTTTCCCATGATTCCTTTGGTAGAGAACCCAAGGCACACGGAGAGTACATAATATGCCCGACTCAAACAGCTAGTGAGTGGAGCAAGGTTTGGAATCCAAGTCCTCTGAGTCTACAGCCCAAGTTCTTTCTATTGCACTCTATAGGATGACAGGAAAATTTATGTCCTGATCAGGCTGTAAGTCTAGAGTTGCACAGAGAAACAAACTTTCAGTTTTGGGGGAAAAAAAAAAAAAAGGAGGGAGATGAGATAACTACATGTAGATATTAAGCATGCAATACAGCTAGAATATACATAACGTACATATGTTCCATCCTATGCCATAGTGCCAATGCAATGCTAGACTGGTCAATGGAATCAAACAGGAAACCTAGAAGTATTTGCTATATGTTGAAGGTGGCACTTCAATCAGCAAAGGGAAAAGGATAGATGAGTCAACAGAGCTGGAACAACTGAAAGGGAAAAAAATTCACACCAAATACCAACTTCACACTAACTTTACACCAAAGGCTAAAACCTATTCCAAATAGATTAAAGAATTGAATGTAAAATGTAAAAGGACAGAAGAATCAGAAGAAAAATATGTAAATATTTACCTGGTCTCTGGCCGGGCGGGGGGTTGGGGGGACGGAGGCAGGTTTGAAGGGTTTTTAGGGCAAAGGAAGAAACCATAAAGGAAAAGATGCACATTTCTATTTGCATAACAATTTTAGATTTAAATACATTAAAAAAAAAATCTACAGGCTAAATTGAAAGGGAAATGACAAACTAGGAAAAAAGCATATTTACAGGCAGAGTTGGTAACGAGCCTCAGTATAACAGTATAACAAAAGCTACACTTTAGTAGGTGTATAAGATGTGTTAGCTTTGCACACAATATCTCATCATAATCCTATAAGGGAGATACAGTTAGTTCCACTTTTAAAATAGAGAAGTGAAGACAGTGAGTGGCTAAGAAGTAACACAGCCCCGGTCTCAGAGCTAATAAGCATCAGAACAGACACATGAATGTAGACCTCTTTCTGAGTTTCATGCTTTTCCTCTTAATTTTTATGCTCTACCAACTCTTACAAGTCAATATAAAAAGAGCACCTCAACTGCAAAATGGACAAAGGGTATGAAAAAGCAATTCACAAAAGCAAACATATAAATACTTAATAAACACATTTTAATGTCCAGCATCTGTAGCAATGAAAGAAATGCAAATCAAAGCTTGCAGTTAAGATTTTTTTCCCCTATCATGTTGGCAAAAAATATTTTAAAATTTCAATATCTAATTCGGGCAAAGCTGAGGAAAATAGATGTACACTGTTGTGGCAATGATAGTGTTTCAATTATCTTGAACAGAAATTTGAAAATTTACATCCTTGAAAATGTGTACTTCTTTCAGCCAGCCACTCCACTTCTAAAAAAAAAAAAAAAAAGAATTCTAGAAGCTTTTCTAAAGAGATATATACAAAGATATTTGTATAAAGATGGTTGTTATTAGATCACTTGCCATCATGAAAAACTGGAAACAAGCTAAATGTCTACTAGTAGGGCTTTAGTACATAAATGGTAAAAGATTCATATGCTAGAATAACAGGCTACCATTAGCAATCATGAAGTGTAAGTTTACTTAAGGTTGGAAAATGTTCAAAATACAGTAAGTGAAAAAATTATAAAGTGGTATGTGTTATTTTTAATTTTTGTTTTTGTCCACATTTTTCAAATTTTCCAGAATGAATATATATTACTTTTACATCAGGAAAACAATTATTATTAAAATACCAATAAACCTGAACCAGAAGAATACCTAGTTTAAGATTACAAAGTTTAGGGCTTCCCTGGTGGCACAGTGGTTAAGAATCAGCCTGTCAATGCAGGGGATACGGGTTCGAGCCCTGGTCTGGGAAGATCCCACATGCCTCGGAACAACTAAGCCTGTGAACCACGGCTACTGAGTCTGTGCTCTAGAGCCTGCAAGCCACAACTACTGAGCTGAAGTGCCACAACTACTGAAGCCCATGCGCCTAGAGCCCGTGCTCGCAACAAGAGAAGCCACTGCGATGAGAAGCCCACACACCACAACAAAGAGTAGCCCCCGCTCACCACACCTAAAAGAAAGCCCGTGCGCAGCAATAAGGACCCAACACAGCCAAAAATAAAATAAACTAATAAATTAATTTTTAAAAAAAGATTACAAAGTTTAAATATGATTTCTACTTAAAACTTGTTATGTTCCAAGTTTGGGTATACATGGGAATTCAAAGTAAGAATCAAAGATAGAAAGGTTCCTGTGGAACCCCAACCAGATATAAAAGCAAGGTACAGATTTCTATATATGAAGAAACTGGTGGTTAGGCCACTAAAGGGTAGAGGCCCTCCCCGACCCCACTCCATCCCCAAGGAAGTTAACTGCCCTTCAGTATTCAAATCCATAAGAGAACTCATAAATACCTCATACAGAGACAGGTATTTTTACAGGAAATAATAACCTGCATGTTCAAGATAGGAATGACCTTTAATTTCTATCTTTCCTCTTAGGTAATATTAATATTGTAATTTGTAAATAAAGTTGTTCAAATTGTATGGATCTTCCAAGATAACCAGTATATATATATATATTTCTAAAAATATTTTCTTGGCCATGCCATGCAACATGTGGGATCTTAGTTCCCTGACCAGGAATCGAAACTGTGCCCCTTGCATTGGAAGCATGGAGCCTTAACCACTGGACACCATGGTGGTCCCCAAGATAACTGATTTTTAATTTAAAAACACTTAAACAGTAAGAACTGAAATATACTTCTGCAACATATAAATAGTATCCATTTCAAACCACAGCCGACTAATATACTTCACAGGGAAATTATACTTCATAATGAGAAGCTAGAGGAACTTCTTTAAAAATAAGAACAAAAATCTCCAGGACAGACAAAAATTATTTAGTATTGTTTAGCAAATTTTTCTGGCCAATGCAATAACACATGAAACAGATTACGAGATTTAAATACTGGAAAAAGTTCACATTATCATTAATTGTAGATATCACTGTGTAAATAGAAAAATCCAAAGAAATTAATGGAAAACTATATTCAAGAGAAATCTAATCAAAGTAGCTATCATTATTGAAATCCTATGTGATCAACACTGCAGTGCTATATTCGCAGTCAGGCAGCTAGTAAGTAGTAGAGCTGGAATTCAAACCAAGTCTGATCCATTCAAAACACTCCAACAACTGTGTTCTCTTCAATATGTTATTGATTTGCTCTGTAAGCGAATAGCTATAACATATGCAAGTACACACACACACACACACACACACATCCTATATGAAAGCAATAAGCATCAAAAAGTACAATTAAAAGAAAAAGTACAATTAAAAAAACCCCATTCACAAATCAACAAATTCAACAGAGTTTGTGTGTAATCAATAAAAGAAAAAAAAGAAAAAAAAAAAACCCACCTAGACATAACCTAGACATAGATATAACAAAAAGTAAAGAGAGATGAAGCAAGATTTAGATAGGAAGGCTAAAATTTTACTTTTAAAATGTATATTCTAAATTAATTTATATGTTAACTGCAATTGACCAAACCCCCAACTAGGGCTTCCCTGGTGGCGCAGTGGTTGAGAATCCGCCTGCCGATGCAGGGGACACGGGTTCGTGCCCCAGCCCGGGAAGATCCCACATGCCGCGGAGCGGCTGGGCCCGTGAGCCATGGCCGCTGAGCCTGCGCGTCCGGAGCCTGTGCTCCGCAACCGGAGAGGCCACAACAGTGAGAGGCCCGCGTACCGCAAAAACAAAACAAAAAACCAACTGGATAAAACATTTTCTACAAAGAATCATAACAAAACAGTTCCCATGTGAGCCTAAAAGAAACAGATGAGAATAGTAAAGAAGATTTTGCTACACAACTGCAGGAAGAAGGCATATTAAATATTTAAACAATTATCAATCTAGAATTAAAGCCTGGGGACTGTGCAAGGAAAAACTAATTAACAGAACAGAGTAGATAAACTAGGAATAGATCTGTCTGATACACTTATTAAAAGTCAGTTTATGATACAGGAAGCACCAGTAATCATCAGAGAAGGACAGAATTACTCAGTAACTAATAACTGTTGGAATACTTGGTTAGCAATATGGGGGAAAATATCAAGGTAAATTCTTACCTCAAACTATACACCCAAATAAATTCCTCGTGGATTAACTAGTTAAACAGGGATGTAGTTTTAAAACCGAAAAATAAAATAAAAACAAAATTGGTCATACTCCCAGAGAGAAAAAATGTATCATACCACTGGAGGGGGAAGAAGTTTTAAAACTCGAATGCAAATAAGGAATAGACAAATATAAAATTAGAAATTAAAGGGACATTAAAAAAAAAGACCATAGCTAACTTGACCACATAGAAATATGAACCTTCTCTATGTCAAATTAAAAAAGCAAAACACAAACCAGGAAAAACATCATTTGCTTTTACAAAGGAAATATAAATGAAGGCAAGTAGTTAAACACTTTTTTTTTTCTATTAAATTAGGGGGAAAAAATGCCCAAAGTCCACCAGGATATAATAAAATGAGTAGATATTTCACATGCTGAATTGCTAACGGCATCAGCAAACTGGGCAAAACCTTTTGGAAAGCTTTATTCACACACTTTATGTACATATTATTGCAATCATGTTTTTTCTTTAAGTAAAAAAGACTGGAAAGAAATGTACCAAAATGATAAAGAAATAATGTTAGAGTGATGGGAATGGGTTATATTTTTTCTATTTCCCAAATTTTATGTAATTGCCTTACTTTATTATTATACTAATTTAATTAGACTTATTCTTACCCATATGAAGTTTACGTGTTAGCTCCTCATATTACAGAATCTCAAAGCATTTTATAAAACCAGAAATCTGGGATCGGAGCCACAATTTTCAAAATCATCTAAAAAGCAATCATTCCACTGGAAACATAAACCTGCAGTAAACAGGTCTTGTATTTTTTCCATTTACCCTGGAAAACGAATGCTTTTGTGGTAGGTGAGCGTCTTTTTCAAAAGCTGTGGGAGGAGCAGGATATCTCTGTAAAACTAAAAAATGTGTCAGTGGTGAGTTTGCCTTCCAGTGAAAGCACCCCCCCCAGCAAACTGATCAAAGTCAGTGCCTCTGCTTCTGCCCATGTGCTTGGAAGAAAGATCTTCAAGGAATCCCAACCCACCCCAAGCTGCTACAACCTCCTTCCTCCAGGATGGAGTTAAGAGCGGCCCAGATCACGTGTCTCTTATCTGCAGTTGCCCAAAGAGCCGCAGGGCTTAGCTAGAGCTGACCAGAGCAAGGGCTCAGATCTAGACCCCAGGCAACGGAGAAGGGTAAGGGGCCTTCTCCTAGAGTCTGTTCTATCGCACAGAAACACAGCAGGGGGGTTCAGCTCTGCACGCCACCAGACACCAATACTAAAACCACCACTGGCCCAAACCACCGTGGGACACCACCCTACACCCATTAGGAGGCCTAGTACCAAAAACCCAGAAAACAACAACAGTCAGCAAGGGTGTGGAGAAAATGGAACCCTTGTGCACTGCTGGTGGGAATGCAAAATAGAAGAGCCTCTATGGAAAATCAGTATGGCAGTTCCTCAAAAAATTAAAAATAGAATTACCCCTATGATCCAGCAATTCCACTTCTGCATCTATACCCTAAAGAATTGAAAGCAGAATCTCAAACATATTTGGACACCCATTATTCACAAAAGCCAACAAGCGGAAGCAACCCAAGCGTTCACAGATGATGAATGGATAAAGAAAATGTGGTCTATATGTACAATGTCATTCAGTCTTAAAAAGGAATGAAGTGCTGACACAGGCTACAGCATAGGTGAACCTTGAAAACATTATGCTGAGTGAAATAAACCAGTCACAAAAGGACAAATACTGGATGACTCTACTTATACGATGTCCCTACAGTGACAAATCCATAGAGGCAGAAAGTAGAACAGGGGTTACCAGGAGGGGGATAGGGAGTTAGTGTTTACTGGGTAGAGAGCTTCTGTTTGGGAAGATGAAAAAGTTCTGGAGAGGATGGAGGTGATAGTTGCACAACAGTGTGAATGTACTTTTTTACTGCACTGTACGCTTAAAAACAGCTAAAATGGTAACTTATATGTAATGTCTGTTTTACCACTATATCTATAAAGACGACGGCCACACAAATGCTAAAGGCACCAGTCACTTTCAGTGAATCTTTTACTCGAAGATGCAGACTGCTCCTGGGAACATCCCCCGGGACACAGCACGCACCTGTGGCCGGGGAAACCAGACCTACATGAGCCAGACCCAGGACAGGTGACAGAGGGCGGGGTCACACTCTCTTCTCAGGCCTTGCAGTACTCAAATCAAAGCGGCACATGGGAAACCACAGGAAACCGAGTGCTGGCACCATAAAACTGCAGAGCAATTTCCTTATCGCCATCTCCGCAACTCAGAAGTTTTTACCAAAGGCGTTTACAAAGGGCAAAGTTCTCAACCCACGGGACTCTCGGGGTTGGGCTCCCTGGGTGCTGGCAGGGTCCGTCCATGTCCCGCGGAGCAAGCCTTCCGGAGGGGCTCCCGGTGGGGCTGCAGGGGTGCCGCCACATCAGAAATTAGAGGCTGGAACAAGGCTGGCCGAGAGCTCTGGTCTGAGGACTTGCTTCAGCGATCCGAGTGCCAGGTTTGGGGATTATTTTGAGAACTTCATGCCATAGTCAGACAGGTCAATTTGTAACTTGCCTAATTTAAGTCACCTGTCCCCAAGCCGGGGTCCCATTCAGCTGCTCCTGCATTGTTCTCTGGACAAAGCTCCAAGCACACGTTTCTTTTTAAAACCTGGTCCAATGGCTCTGTCTTCAGTCTTCTAAAGACTCTCTGGCCACCTACTGGATTTTTTCAGCGTGAGGGCTGGGCAGAAAAGAGCAACTCACTGCCCTTGTTCAAAGGAAAACGAGAAGAGTCGCAGACTAGAAGCTAGTCAGACTTTACCGTTAAGTACCCAGGGGGATTTGCAAGAGAATAGCTCAGACACAGCCTGTACTGTCCTCCTTTCAAGGAGAAAGCCAATTATTCCTCTTACCTAAAGAGTTGGGCAGGAGTGTGGTACCTAAAAGCTCCTATGACATCGTTATCCTGGGCACAAGGAGGGAAAAATCAAAAGTGACAAAAATTCAAGTCCCTTGGCTGATTCTGTTCTAAGTTACCAGGAGGAAAATGGTTTAAATGGCTTGTCAGTTTTTTCACATATACAAAAAGGATTATCAACTACTTTCACTTTCTTACCAACAGCATCTTGTCTTCTAAATGAGTCCTGTGTAAGGCATTCAGGGTAAAGCAGAGTCGTTTGATTAATAGAGAAAGATGTTGAAAAAAAAAACCACACCCCTCCTTTTTTTAAACACAAGCATTCTGTCAGATGTGGCCCTTGAGATCAGAGAGCAAAGTTAGAAAAAAACCCAAGTGACGACTCATCCAGGAAGAGCACACTGAAAATGAAAGATTCATTGATGAGTTTCTAGCTCTCAGACGGTGTCGCAGAAGAGAAGCAGGTTCAAGGTGGAGGCTGAGAAAGGCCGGGCTGCGTGGGAAGCAGGGGGGTCACTGGGCTGTGCTGGGAACTGCTGAGCTGTTCTAGCAAACTTGGTCACGGGCATGAAGAACACGGTCCCAGAGTGACAGTTTCTCAGAGCTGCATGGGGGCTGGAGAGGTGCTGGTAGTTAGGGACTGCTTCCCAGGTGCTCATCCTGGCAGGTGGTACTACCTCCGAGGAGGAGGCCTGGAGAGCTGCTTTCAAATGCATTCAGTCCCTGTGGGGAGGATCTCGGGGCCTGGAGGGTCTGGCCTATGCACGTGCACACATAACTCACAACTCCTCATGCATGTGGGGAGACTGGGGTCAGAGAGTGACTGGCTGAAGGTCCAAAGCTACATGAAACCGGGACTGGTCCCATCCCCCCACCGGCTCCCAGAGCTGAGTATTCTCACTTCTTGAAATCTGAAAGCCCTCCGGGGTGCGCACAGCAGCCAGAAGGCACTTGACACGGCCACGTGGCCGTGCAGGCACCGCCAGCAGCTGCTGCATCACCGGGAGGCAGGGCCCGGATGCAGATCGCCCAGCAGCCTGATGGCAGCCTGTCCAGTGGTAGAAGACACCGGGGAAAGAGGAGGAAGCGCCTCAGCGGTCACAGGCGGGAGTGCAAACGCATGCAGATCCTCCCCAGCCTCCCCCTGCTTCCCCTCTGGCTCCAGCCTCTCAAAGTTCTCCTCGTGACTCAAGTTCCTGGAAGCATGGCTTGTCCTTGCCTCTGTTCTCTACCCCTCCATTTCCCCAGCAGCTGAGGATACCCGCCCAGACAGGCTCTCCTCAGCTTTACTGCCTTAATGCTGATTGTAGTGAGCTTCAGAGCTACAAAAGCTTGCACTGGAAACAGGTCTGGACCATGAAGCTGGAGACAAACCAAAGTTAATGTGTCCCGAGAGCCTTGACTCCATCTTGAGCCATGTGGTTTGCCTACAGGACCGCATCTACCGTTTGCCACCACCCCAGAGGCAGACACCTGTTCCCATTTTGCAGAAAGGAGGGTTAGCAGGGCTTGAATCTCCCGAGGTCTCAGTGAGCCTGTCTCACCCCCCAAAGTCACCGATTTATCACTGCTGGTCCCGAAATCACAGCGGTGGGGTCCCTCAGACTGGTTTGGCTCTACTTGAAATAGGGATTCGGACTCTCTTTAAAGGGGCTGGAGTTAAAACAGACCAACAAATCAAAGTCGCTGTGTGCAGACAACTCTGAACTGCCCCGATCTGCTGAAGGCCACTCGCCCTGTCTGCGTGCCTTGCCTTGAGGATGGGAAGTAACAGCAATACGAAATGCCAGGTGTTGCCTGGGAGAAGCTGGCAAACCCCTTCCAAGATGCCAGCTGAAAACAGCCTCAGCTGTAAAGACCCAACTGGAATGGCTCTTCCTTCTTTCCCCAAAGGCAAACCGAGACATCGAGAAAGCTGGGGAAGGGCCCTGATTTCTTTCTCTTTCCTTCCTTCCTTCCTTCCTTCCTTCCTTCCTTCCTTCCTTCCTTCCTTCCTTCCTTCCGTCCTTCCTTCCTTCCTTCCTTCCTTCCTCCCTCCCTCCCTCCCTCCCTCCCTTCCTTCCTTTTCTTCTTCTTTTTTAGATTTTTTAAATTTTTTGGCCACACCGTGCAGCATGTGGGATCTTAGTTCCCCGACCAGGGATCGAACCTGCACCCCCTGCGTTGGAAGCGCGGAGACTTTAACCACTGTACCTCCAGGGAAGTCCCATGGGCCCTGATTTAAACCACGGTGGAAAGAGTTACCAGTGGTTGGAGGACCACTGTTCTGAGCACAGAGGTACTGTTTTCCTGCTGCACCACGAGTGCACCACAGCCCCACCAAGATAACAGGACAAAGGTTAAGGACGGCTGATAAGCTGGGCAAGAGGTGGGGGCTGAGACGTTTGAGGTTCAGCAACGCTGGGAGCAGTGGGAACAGCCCGGGGAAAGAGAAGAACGAATGTGAGAAGGCCTCGCGCAGCCAGAGGGCTTCGCCGGCCAGCTAGCTAGAGCAAGTCATTTTTCAAGAGAAGAAACCACCCAGAGGAAACCGGTCAGAACGCGTGTTTTGAATTCAGACAGATGATCGACGTTGTTTCCCACGCACAGCCTGCCACGACCCGCTACCTCTGCAGGCTTCGTCGGCTGCATGGACAATGGGTGTTTCAAATTATAGAGCGACACGAGAGGAGTTAAAATGCAACTCAAAAATCTGGCCAGCAGAGGCCCTGATTCCATCCTGAAATGAAGACTATTTGTGGGTGTGTATGCAAGTGTGCTCTCCATTTAGAAGAGACTTATCTCCAGTCCCTGAGGCATCTGAAAGATTCCAGAATCGTGCACAGGTTTTTAGACTGCTTTCCGGAGAGGCTGATACACCAAGAAGTCAGGATGCTGGGCTCTGACCACAGGTCACAGGCCTTTCTGGCAGTTGATGGAGAAGGTTCTCTGGGAGGGTAGAAGGGGGAGGGGTGTGGTACATCACATAGCTCAGAGGAAGCTCCTCTGGGACCAGAAATACCTACCGTGGCGCCTGCCACGAAAACCCAAGCGGCCGAAACTGGCTTTGAATCCAAAGGTGCCCCCTAGATTCGGCCCAGCACACCTACCAGGGTCCAAATTAAACCATTTACAGGCCCAGAAAGGTCACCTCTAGGAGACACTTAAGCGATAATCTGTCCTGGCAAAGAAAGAAGTGATTTGAAATCTTAACTGGCCGTGCAGAAAGAGGGTACAAGGAAACAGGCCTTGCCGTGGTTACTGCATTGGTGTCTGGTACCCTCTGGGTGGGCCCGGCCGGTCAAACAGGTTCCACACTGTCTGAAACTCCTTCGTAGATAATGTCAGCCCGATGCACCTGGATGCTACCGCAGTGGAAGATTCCCAGCCTGGATGTGAAGGTTTCCTCACCACTACTCCCCCGCATCTGTGCCAGAACGCGGTGCACAAGACGCACTGCAAGCGTATGGCAAGGGCAGGCCCTTCGTCCAACGCGGACGTGGGGAGAGGGAAAGGGCAAATCTACTGTTTCCTTGAAAGAGAAAGACTACCTAAAGCAAAGGTGCTACAAGGATGCACAAACCCTGGTTCCATCTCTTATCAACTGACAACGTAGACAAATGATCTGACCTCTGCGAGTTTCAGGGTCTGCACTCATAAAGACATACGATGATATGTACCATACAAGACTGCAATAAAGTTAAGTAACACACGAGCACTCAGCACAGGGCCTTGCCCACAGCGAAGAGTGATATTCATTCCCTCAGAGGGTCACTTTCTACCAATTCCAGAGTTGCTGTATACACTGACCTCTGTTGTGCTGCAAATCCTTAACGGTTCTGATTTCTCGACACACTTTTATTAAAAATCAGTTCCATGAGGGTGGAGACCTTGTTTGTTTAATTAATTGCCATAATCCCAGCGCTAACTAAATTTCTGTGGCAGGAACACGCTGATAAAGCGGAGATGCCAACACTATTTGGAACAATTTTGTGTATTTACTTGCAGGTTTGTGTCCAAGCGGTGAGGTATACACCTCTTTGTGTACCATTATTAGTGCCTGGTATCAAAAGTCTATGGTAGGGACTTCCCTGGCGGTCCAGTGGTTAAGACTCTGCGCTCCCAATGCAGGAGGCACGGGTTTGATCCCTGGTTGGGAAGCTAAGATCCCGCATGCTGCACGGCCCGGTAAAAAAAAAAAAAAAAAAAAAAAAGTATTTGGTAAGAATACTCCTAATACAGGAGTTAATTTTATGAAAAATAACTGTGTTCCAAAAAAAAAATTTAATGAGAAGAATACATAGATTTACATTTTTGCAAACTTTTTTAATGCCTGGATTTAGAAAGTGCTGGGGGGTTCTCTGCAGTCTGATTTTTGTTTTCTGGGTTTTTAAAATATTTATTTATTTATTTATTTGGTTGCCCTGGGTCTTAGTCACGGCAGGTGGGCTCCTTAGTCTCAGCATGCAAACTTAGTTGCGGCACGCGTGCGGGATCTAGTTCCCTGACCAGGGATCGAACCCAGGCCCCCTGCACTGGGAGTGTGGAGTCTTCACCACTGCGCCACCAGGGAAGGCCCTCTGCGGTCCGTTGTGATATCACACATCACGTCTCCTCTAAGTCCAGAGAGAAAAAGAGTGAAAAAAGTCAACCTTATTGTTATAAAAATAGTTTTGACCTCATGGACCCATGGAGAGGACATCAGGGATTCCTAAGGTTCCAAACTAGACTTTGAGACCCACTGTTTTACCAGTGATGGCAAGAAAACACCCTATTTGCTGCTACTATTAAGGGTGGTTTTATTTGACAAACATCTGAATTTCAAATTTCAAAACTAAACCCAATTTTTCATCATTTGCCTCTGTGTATATGCCCTCATTCGGCTGGAATCTGCCAGATACTCTACTTAACATAATGACAAGGATATATATTTGAGTGTGTGTGTGTGTGTGTGTGTGTGTGTGTGTGTGTCTGCATGTGTGTGTGTAAAATATAACTTCCCAGGTAGGGGTGCTGCAAACCCGACCTATCCCAAACTGCCCTTTTTATCCTTCCCCCAAACCTGCTCCTCAGTGGTGAGGAACTATAATTTTTTCAATGAAGCATATTTTTCCTCGCCCCAAAGTCAAGTCTTGCAGGCCCAGGCCTGTACTGGCTCTCAGATGGCAGCTCACACCGAGAAAACCCCCTTCCCTTCAGTTTCTCCTCGTCCCTTCTTCCCAGGCACATCCTAAAAATCACGCTTCCTCTTCAGGGTCTTCTTTAGAGGAATAGTCGAAAATTCTTCTTGTCCCATCCAGCTTTAACCACACTGCTGCTTTTGGTAGGGTTAGAAACTTCACAAGTGGATTTCTCTGTTACGTGGAACCAGCTCATGTTAATTTTCATTGTATCATTGAAATAAATTGGAGCATAGAATTTCATCAGTTTATGGTCATTTATAAAACTGTTTCTATTAAATTAGGTGTTGGCTTTGTGCCACGTGTATACAGAGAGGCGGAGGCTAAGGCACAGCATTACAAAGCGATGATATGATCAATTACAGGGCATCTCACCACTTTGCATCAAATTCTCTCGGTGAAGAGACCCACAGAAGAAAGGTCTTGGTGCCAAGGAAAAAATCGTGTTTCTCCTGCACAACTGGTTTGTTTTCATATCACAAGGGCCCTATGAGTCTTATTATTAATCATTTCCCCTATTTGCTTTGTGCTAAGCAGACCAAAGCCAGCTCTGAGGCCCACATCTAGCAAATGATCTGGATTTCGTGGCATTATTTTGTGTATCAACCTCACCCCAGGCTTTAGCTTACATTTCTACTTTAGCCTTGATTCATTTCCTTGTTTATTCACTCATTCATTCATTCATTCATTTAGATCTTCTTTTTGTTTTTAAATTATTTTCCCCCTCTCTTTTTAATTTTTCCCTCATTTATTTTAAATACTGTTGTACTATGCATATTTCTATGACCCCTTTTTGGAATGAAGCGGGGTATATATGAATAAGTAAACTGGGTAAAACTTTAACCTACTTCAAACCAAGCTTCTCCAATGAGCCCTCGAAGAGATTGGGCCAAAATCAGTCGCAGGCATTTGTTTTCTATGATCCATATTGTCAAGTACCTTTCTGGATACGTGTGCGTGGGTACTTAACATCACACACTTACGTAACCCACTTTGAGGGTGTTAGTTTGCAGAGGCTCTCCTCAGATTAGAGGGAAGGAAGAACCACCCGGGGTAAGTTACATATATTATCTTTATTCTCCACAAATACCTATGAAAAGCAATCGCCAGGTGAGAAAACTAAGATGCACAAAGGTCCCATAATTTGCCCAAGGTGACACGGATGGTAAATGGTGACACCAGATTATGAAACCAGGCCTGTGGTACTCAAAAGCTCTCGGGGGTGGGTTCATCCAGTAAAAATTCAGGGAGCTGTCCCTTTATAGTCTGTGAGCATGTTACACTTCAACAAAATGTTAAAAAGAAAAGAAAAAGGCCATGGGCTCTTCTGTATCTCAGTGTGAAGTCAATGTGGCAATGCCAACAGGACAAAATTCGTATGGAGTAGAGCAGAAGACAAAGCAAGGAGTCACTGCATGGGCCCTGATGTTACTGCCTTAACTGGTCCACACTCGTGGGATTCTTGTTCATGCACAAAACAGTAAACTTAATGAACAGACTCTCTCTTAGGTCTCCTCCACTCACATGCCCATCCTCCAAGGACACTGGGTCAGAGGGTACAACCCACATCTGTGTGTCTGAGGCCTCGATAATAAGGTCGGGGGCCTAGAAGATTAAAAAGTGATAAAGACGTTCACAACGATATGTACCTCTTCCTTTTATTATCTTTTTGTTAGGTTTTCTTCCTCTCCATTGAAAACCTGTATAAGCAAGTGGAACATCCATAAGGAGATTTTCCACTTTGCTGTATATGAAGCTCTCCAGCAGGCCTGGTAATAGTTCAGAAGAGTCTCTCTCATGATCCACCACTGTACATTTAGAAACATAATAATTTTATCACTAGCCTAAATAACACATAATAAGGAAGGTAAATCTGCCTTTAAAAAGAAAGCCCTACTGGGACTTCCCTGGTGGCGCAGTGGTTAAGAATCTGCCTGCCAACGCGGGTTCGATCACTGGTCTGGGAAGATCCCACATGCTGCGGAGCAACTAAGCCTGCAAGCCACAACTACTGAGCCTGCGCACCGCAACTACTGAAGCCCGCACGCTCTAGGGCCCGCGTGCTGCAACTACTGTGGCCATATGCTCAACTACTGAGCCTGCGTGCCGCAAATACTGAGCCCGTGTGCTCAGAAAGCCCTACCACATGAAACATTTTGAAGTCGAAATTCCGAAATTCTTAGGGCTTATTCATGACATGATTCAGCTTGATGAGGGCGGTGCCGCCATAAAATCAGATCAAAGAGGTGGAAGGAGGGTACTGTGCTGGGTGCCGGTAACTGTGTTCTAGACTTGCCACTAACCAGTTACCTGGAACAAGTCTCTTATATGAGAAGGTTTTTCCTTCCCTTTTCAGTAAGATGGAGAAATTGAGCTGGATGATTTCTAAGGTTTCTTCATGACCAAACACTCTACAATTCTGAAGTGGCTCAAAAATAATCATATTGAATTCCCTCTCTCTCTCTCTCTCTCTCTTTTTTTTGAATTGGATAAAATTGCTTTACAATGTGGTATTAGTTTCTGCTGCACAATGAAGTGAATCAGCTCTGTGTGTACCCTCTTGGACCTCCCTCACACCTCCCCCACCCCACCCATCTAGGTCGTCACAGAGCACCGAGCTGATCTCCCTGTGCTGTACAGCAGGTTCCCACTAGCTATGTACTTTACACATGGTAGTATATTTATGTCAAACCTAATCTCCCAATTCGTCCCACCTCCCCTTTCCCCCTGTGTCCACATGTCCGTTCTCTACGACTACATCTCTATTCCTGCCCTACAAATAGATTCACCTGCATATGGCACAATACCAGACACTAAACATCCTCTCATGAAAATTAAGGAGCCTGCTTAGAGCACAGAAGGCCAACCCGCCTCTGCACAGTGGTAAGCAAATGGTATACTTATGGGCAAAGCTAGGATGTTCCTTCAAACACCAGTTCTGGGGGACTTCCCTCGTGGCTCAGCGGTTAAGAATCTGCTTGCCAATGCAGGGGACACGGGTTCGATCCTTGGTCTGGGAAGATCCCACATGCCACAGAGCAACTAGGGCCATGCGCCACAACTTCTGAGCCCACGCGCCTAGAGCCCGTGCTCGGCAACAAGAGAAGCCACCACAGTGAGAAGCCCGCGCACCTCAATGAAGAGTAGCCCCTGCTCGCCGCAACTAGAGAAAGCCCGCGCGCAGCAACAAAGACCCAACGCGGCCAAAAATTAATTAATTAATTTTAAAAAACAAACAAACAAAAAACAGTTCTGGGCCTCCTCCAGTCCCTAGACATCTGCCAATCTTGTTATTGGCCATGAACCTGGCCATCGTCATATTAGCTCTGAAGGATTCTTACGTGGCGGGCCAGGTAGGGGCAACAGGTCCAGGGGGCAAAGTGGGGATGCCAAATAAATGATGAATGACATCATAAGCCATTGAGAAGATCTCTTTAAACCTCAGAGTGATCTTAGTGACTGGACTGTCTGGGTCACTCTTAGACGGATAGTAATTCTCCTCTAGAAAACAGAAAATCCTATTTGATTGCATAGTCAAAAGCAGAACAGAGAGTGGCTCAAAACCGGGTTCTGGAGAGAGGCAGGCATTGTCTTCCTATCACAACCTGGACGCTGTATGACCACGGGCAAGCTTCTTTGTGTCTCTGTGTTCAGTCAATGATCAACAGAAGCCAATGAACGGGGTTCTTGTGAGGAATAAATGAAAGATTACCTGTAAACACTCAGCACAGAGCCTGGCACAGGTTAACAATGGACAGAAGCCCCTCTATTCCACCCCACCATCCTCTCATCTGTCCTCGGGCACCTGCTAAGAAGTTAGGAGTTTGTCTGATACACTCGCATTTCCTGTATAAGCCTTCCTTTTGAGGAATCCCTACCTAGGCCACAGGGATTCTAAATGCTCCTAAGGCCTTGCTAAAGGAATGAATAATCTATAAGGCACAGGACACAATACCAAGGCACAATTCAGGTCCAAACAGACCCTTTAGGTTCATTTCTGCTAGTATCCAGCTTATTTTGTAATTAACAAAGGGCAGGATTTTGCTTTCAGGATCCACAAAGAGAATGACAGTTCCGCATCAGATGTTCGACTCTGGGCAAGTTATTTAACCTCTCTGCGCCTCCGTTTCCTCTTCTGTAAAACGGGGCTAATAATAGTGGTCTATTCACAGGCTTAAACATAAAGGGCCCGATGCATGGCACCTAAGAGGTGTCAGCGATCCTATATTAAACCTCTCTGAAACTGTCCATTAGATGGTAGGTGATCGATGAAAATCTGAGCCTACCACACCATCAGCGTTGTCACTAGGTCCCATCTGCCCAGTACCACCAGGCAATCGTTGAAAATATGCAAATCCCTGCCTCCTCTCTTCCCCCCGCTCGTCTTATTCCCTTGGTCTAGATCAGGTCCAGGAACCTGCATTTTCAATGAGCCCCCTGAGTCCCAGCAGATAATCACTGAAGCGACAGACACTGCCTGGAACACGCTAGAGAAACTGGATCAGACGTTGGGTGATTCCCCTCTCCCTCCAAGAAACGGATTTATGGTTTGGGTAAAAACCATTAAGAACACATTGGTTTTCTCGTTGGTTTCGCTTTGAGTTTCTGCCTTCTGCGACACAACATGAAATCATACAGAGCTTGGGGCTTCACCTCCCACGTGGGGCAGAACTGCCACGTGACCAGAGGGGTGAGAACTGAAACCAGAGGCAGACAAGTTGAGGGGAACCTATACACAGAGAGAGAGATACATATACATATGTATATTCTTTTCCCTTTCCTTTCTTCTTTAAAAGATGATAACTCCTCAGAGACGTGGGTGACACGTGTGACAAACGAACGGCAAAGGAACAATGTGAGTTTTCACCCAGAGGACAGTCACTTATAGTGGATGCAAGTCGAGGTGTGAAACTGTGACTCCAGTCTCAAAGGGTGTGGCATCTTTAGGACAGAATTTCGGGGAAAGGAAGAGCATTGGAAATAAAACGCGCGATCTCAAGTGCGTGATCAAGTATGCAACTAGAATGAGTTCATAAATTGAAACGAAATAACGAACTGAAAGCAGCCTGATATGCAACGTAAAATGCACCAAGCTGCCAAAACTCTCGCATGGGTTTCCACAACAGATGTCAATAGGATACAACCGTTTAAAATTACGCAAAATGGGAAAATGTTCAATCCCATGAAACCAAGCGTGCTGGGCAATCACCCAGATGGAAGTGTCCACATTTCTCGTCTGCCGCAAGAAGCACCTTATGCAACACGAGCGCTTAATGATTCTTCATCAAAGCTTTGGGTTTCCCTGGTGGCGCGGTGGTTGGGAGTCCGCCTGCCGATGCAGGGGGCGCGGGTTCGTGCCCCGGTCCGGGAGGATTCCACGTGCCGCGGAGCGGCTGGGCCCGTGAGCCGTGGCCGCTGAGCCTGTGCGTCCGGAGCCTGTGCTCCGCAGCGGGAGAGGCCACAGCAGTGAGAGGCCCGCGTACCGCAAACAACAACAACAACAACAACAAAACCCACCAATAAGCCTTATTATTAATTGGGGAAAAGCAAATTAAAACCACAATACGAAAGTCCAGGGGAAGATGGCGGAAGAGTAAGACGCGGGGATCACCTTTCTCCCCACAGAGACATCAGAAATACATCTACACGTGGAACTGCTCCTACAGAACACCCACCGAACGCTGGCAGAAGACCTCAGACCTCCCAAAAGGCAGGAAACTCCCCACGTACCTGGGTAGGGCAACCGGAAAAAGAATAAACAGAGACAAAGAATAGGGACGGGGCCTGCACCAGTGGGAGGGAGCCGGGAAGGAGGAAAGGTGTCCACACACCAGAAGCCCCTTCGCGGGCGGAGACTGCAGGTGGCAGAGGGGGAAGCTTCGGAGCCGCGGAGGAGAGCGCAGCCACAGGGTGCGGAGGGCAAAGCGGAGAGATTCCCGCAGAGGATCTGTACCGACCGGCACTCACCAGCCCGAGAGGCTCGTCTGCTCAGCCGCCGGGGCGGGCGGGGCCGGGAGCTGAGGCTCGGGCTTCAGTCGGATCCCAGGGAAAGGTCTGGAGCTGGCAGAGTGAAAACAGCCTGAAGGGGTTAGTGCGCCACGGCTGGCCGGGAGGGAGTCCGGGAGAAGTCAGGAGCTGCCGAAGAGGCAAGAGGGCTTTTCTTCCCTCTTTGCCTCCTGGGGCGCGAGGAGAGGGGTTTAAGCGCGCCGCTTAAAGGAGCCCCAGAGACGGGCGCGGAGCTGCCGAAGAGACAAGAGACTTTTTCTTGCCTCTTTGCTTCCTGGTGCGCGAGGAGAGGGGATTAAGCGCGCCGCTTAAAGGAGCTCCAGAAACGGGCGCGAGCCGCGGCGATCAGCGTGGACCCCACAGACGGGCATGAGACGCTAAGGCCGCTGCTGCCACCACCAAGAAGCCTGTGTGCGAGCACAGGTCACTCTCCACACCGCCCCTCCCGGGAACCTGTGCAGCCCACCACCGCCAGGGTCCCGGGATACAGGGACAACGTCCCCGGGAGAACGCACGGCGCGCCTCGGGCCAGTGCAGCGTCACGACGCCTCTGCCGCCGCAGGCTCTACCCGCATCCGTGCCCCTCCCTCCCCCCGGCCTGAGTGAGCCGGAGCCCCCCAATCAGCTGCTCCTTTAACCCTGTCCTGTCTGAGTGAAGAGCAGACGCCCTCAGGCGACCTACACACAGAGGTGGGGTCAAATCCAAAGCTGAACCCCGGGAGCTGTGCGAACAGAGAAGAGAAAGGGAAATTTCTCCCAGCAGCCTCAGCAGCAGCGGATTAAATCTCCACAATCAACTTGATGTACCTGCATCTGTGGAATGCCTGAATACAAAACGAATCATCCCAAATTGAGGAGGTGGACTTTGGGAGCAAGATATATTATTTTTTCCCCTTTTTCTGTGTATGCTTCTGTGTGAGATTTTGTCTGTAAAGCTTTGCTTTCACCATTTGTCCTAGGGTTCTGTCCACCTGTTTTTTTTTTTTTTTAATACTTAAAAAATTTTTTTTCTTAATAATTATTTTTTATTTTAATAACTTTATTTTATTTTATCTTCCTTCTCCTTCTCCTTTCTCTTCTTCTTCTTCTTCTCCCTTTTAGTCTGAGCCGTGTGGATGAAAGGCTCTTGGTGCTGCAGCCAGGAGTCAGGGCTGTGCCTCTGAGGCAGGAGAGGCAACTTCAGGACACTGGTCCTCAAGAGACCTCCTAGCTCCATGTAATATCAAATGGCGAAAATCTCCCAGAGGTCTCCATCTTTATACCAACACCTAGCTTCACTCAACGACCAGCAAGCTAGAGTGCTGGACACCCTATGCCAAACAACTAGCGAGACAGGAACACAACCCCACCCATTAGCAGAGAGGCTGCCTAAAATCATAATAAAGCCACAGACACCCCAAAACACACCACCAGATGTGGACCTGCCCACCAGAAAGACAAGATCCAGCCTCATCCACCAGAACACAGGCACTAGTCCCCTCCACCAGGAAGCCTACACAACCCACTGAACCAACTTTAGCCACTGGGGACAGACACCAAAAACAACGGGAACTACGAACCTGCAGCCTGCAAAAAGGAGACCCCAAAGACAGTAAAATAAGCAAAATGAGAAGACAGAAAAACACACAGCAGATGAAGGAGCAAGATAAAAACCCACCAGACCTAATAGGCAGCCTACCTGAAAAAGAATTCAGAATAATGACAGTAAAGATGATCCAAAATCTTGGAAAGAGAATAGAGAAAATGCAAGAAACATTTAACAAGGACCTAGAAGAACTAAAGAGGAAACAAGCAACGATGAACAACACAATAAATGAAATTAAAAATACTCTAGATGGGATCAATAGCAGAATAACTGAGGCAGAAAAACGGATAAGTGACCAGGAAGATAAAATAGTGGAAATAACTACTGCAGAGCAGAATAAAGTAAAAAGAATGAAAAGAATGGAGGACAGTCTCAGAGACCTCTGGGACAACATTAAACGCACCAACATTCGAATTATAGGGGTCCCAGAAGAAGAAGAGAAAAAGAAAGGGACCAAGAAAATATTTGAAGAGATTATAGTTGAAAACTTCCCGAACATGGGAAAGGAAATAGTGAATCAAGTCCTGGAAGCACAGAGAGTCCCATACAGGATAAATCCAAGGAGAAACACGCCAAGACACATATTAATCAAACTGTCAAAAATTAAATACAAAGAAAACATATTAAAAGCAGCAAGGGAAAAACAACAAATAACACACTAGGGAATCCCCATAAGGTTAACAGCTGATCTTTCAGCAGAAACTCTGCAAGCCAGAAGGGAGTGGCAGGACATATTTAAAGTGATGAAAGGGAAAAACCGACAACCAAGATTACTCTACCCAGCAAGGATCTCGTTCAGATTTGATGGAGAAATTAAAACCTTTACAGACAAGCAAAAGCTGAGAGAGTTCAGCACCACCCAACCAGCTTTACAGCAAATGCTACAGGAACTTCTCTAGGCAAGAAACACAAGAGAAGGAGAAGACCTACAATAACAAACCCAAAACAATTAAGAAAATGGGAATAGGAACATACATATCAATAATTACCTAAAATGTAAATGGATTAAATGCTCCCACCAAAAGACACAGACTGGCTGAATGGATACAAAAACAAGACCCATAAATATGCTGCCTACAAGAGACCCACTTCAGACCTAGGGACACATACCGACTGAAAGTGAGGGGATGGAAAAAGATATTCCATGCAAATGGAAATCAGAAGAAAGCTGGGGTAGCAATTCTCATATCAGACAAAATAGACTTTAAAATAAAGACTATTACAAGAGACAAAGAAGGACACTACATAATGATCAAGGGGTCGATCCAAGAAGAAGATAAAACAATTGTAAATATTTATGCACCCAACATAGGAGCACCTCAAAACATAAGACAAATACTAACAGCCATAAAAGGGGAAATCGACAGTAACACATTCATAGTAGGGGACTTTAACACCTCACTTTCACCAATGGACAGATTATCCAAAATGAAAAAAAATAAGGAAACACAAGCTTTAAATGATACTTTAAACAAGATGGAGTTAATTGATATTTATAGGACATTGCATCCAAAAACAATAGAATACACATTTTTCTCAAGTGCTCATGGAACATTCTCCAGGATAGGTCATATCCTGGGTCACAAATCAAGCCATGGGAAATTTAAGAAAACTGAAGTCGTATCAAGTATCTTTTCCGACCAAAACGCTATGAGAGTAGATATCAATTACAGGAAAAGATCTGTAAAAAATACAAACACATGGAGGCTAAAAAATACATTACTTAATAACGAAGTGATCACTGAAGAAATCAAAGAGGAATCAAAAAATACCTAGAAACAAATGACAATGGAGACATGACGACCCAAAACCTATGTGATGCAGCAAAAGCAGTTCTAAGAGGGAAGTTTATAGCAATACAATCCTACCTTAAGAAACAGGAAACATCGTGAATAAACAACCTAATCTTGCACCAAAAGCAATGAGAGAAAGAAGAACAAAAAAACCCCAAAGTTAGCAGAAGGAAAGAAATCATAAAGATCAGATCAGAAATAAGTGAAAAAGAAATGAAGGAAACAATAGCAAAGATCAATAAAACTAAAAGCTGGTTCTTTGAGAAGATAAACAAAATTGATAAACCATTAGCCAGACTCATCAAGGAAAAAAGAGAGAAGACTCAAAAAAAAATATTTAAAAAAATAAAAAAAATTAAAAAGAATTAAAAAAAAATTTTTTAAAAAGAGAGAAGACTCAAATCAATAGAATTAGAAATGAAAAAGGAGAAGTAACAACTGACACTGCAGAAATACAAAGGATCATGAGAGATTACTGCAAGTAACTCTGTGCCAATAAAATGGACAACCTGGAAGAAATGGACAAATTCTTAGAAATGCACTACCTGCCGAGACTGAACCAGGAAGAAATAGAAAATATGAACAGACCAATCACAAGCACTGAAATTGAGACTGTGGTTAAAAATCTTCCAACAAACAAAAGCCCAGGACCAGATGGCTTCACAGGCGAATTCTATCAAACATTTAGAGAAGAGCTAACACCCATCCTTCTCAAACTCTTCCAAAATATAGCAGAGGTAGGAACACTCCCAAGCTCATTCTACGAGGCCACCATCACCCTGATACCAAAACCAGAGAAAGATGTCACAAAGAAAGAAAACTACAGGCCATTATCACTGATGAACATAGATACAAAAATCCTCAACAAAATACTAGCAAACAGAATCCAACAGCACATTAAAAGAATCATACACTATGATCAAGTGGGGTTTATTCCAGGAATGCAAGGATTCTTCAATATACGCAAATCAATCGACGTGATACACCATATTAACAAATTGAAGGAGAAAAACCATATGATCATCTCAATGGATGCAGAAAAATCTTTCGACAAAATTCAACACCCATTTATGATAAAAACCCTGTGGCAAGTAGGCATAGAGGGAACTTTCCTCAACATAATAAAGGCCATATATGTCAAACCCACAGCCAACATCGTCCTCAATGGTGAAGAACTGAAACCATTTCCACTAAGATCAGGAACAAGACAAGGTTGCCCACTCTCACCACTCTTATTCAACATAGTTTTGGAAGTTTTAGCCACAGCAATCAGAGAAGAAAAAGAAATAAAAGGAATCCTAATCGGAAAAGAAGAAGTAAAGCTCTCACTGTTGGGCTTCCCTGGTGGCGCAGTGGTTGAGAATCCGCCTGCTGATGCAGGGGACATGGGTTCGTGCCCCGATCCAGGAAGATCCCACATGCCGCGGAGCAGCTGGGCCCATGAGCCATGGACACTGAGCCTGTGCGTTCGGAGCCTGTGGTCCACAACGGAGAGGCCACAACAGTGAGAGGCCCGCGTATCACAGAAAAAAAAAAAAAAAGCTCTCACTGTTTGCAGATGACATGACACTATACATAGAGAATCCTAAAGGTGCTACCAGAAAACTACTAGAGCTAATCAATGAATTTGGTAAAGTAGCAGGATACAAAATTAATGCACAGAAATCTCTGGCATTCCTATACACTAATGATGAAAAATCTGAAAGTGAAATTAAGAAAACACTCCCGTTTATCACTGCAACAAAAAGAATAAAATATCTAGGAATAAACGTACCTAAGGAGACAAAAGACCTGCATGCAGAAAATTATAAGACACTGATGAAAGAAATTAAAGATGATACAAATAGATGGAGAGATATACCATGTTCTTGGATTGGAAGACTCAACATTGTGAAAATGACTCTACTACCCAAAGCAATCTACAGAGTCAATGCAATCCCTATCAAACTACCACTGGCATTTTTCACAGAACTAGAACAAAAAATTTCACAATTTGTATGGAAACACAAAAGACCCCGAATAGCCAAAGCAATCTTGAGAATGAAAAATGGAGCTGGAGGAATCAGGCTCCCTGACTTCAGACTATACTACAAAGCTACAGTAATCAAGACAGTATGGTACTGGCACAAAAACAGAAATATAGATCAATGGAACAGGATAGAAAGCCCAGAGATAAACCCACACATATATGGTCACCTTATATTTGATAAAGGAGGCAGTGGAGAAAAGACAGCCTCTTCAATAAGTGGTGCTAGGAAAACTAGACAGGTACATGTAAAAGTATGAGATTAGAACACTCCCTAACACCATACACAAAAATAAGCTCAAAATGGATTAAAGACCTAAATGTAAGGCCAGACACTATCAAACTCTTAGAGGAAAACATAGGCAGAACACCCTATGACATAAATCACAGCAAGATCCTTTTTGACCCATCTCCTAGAGAAATGGAAATAAAACCAAAAATAAACAAATGGGACCTAATGAAACTTAAAAGCTTTTGCACAGCAAAGGAAACCATAAACAAGACCAAAAGACAACCCTCAGAATGGGAGAAAATAGTTGCAAATGAAGCAACTGACAAAGGATTAATCTCCAAAATTTACAAGCAGCTGACGGTGCTCAATATCAAAAAAACAAACAACCCAATCCAAAAATGGGCAGAAGACCAAAATAGACATTTCTCCAAAGAAGATCTACAGATTGCCAACAAACAAGAATGCTCAACATCATTAATCATTAGAGAAATGCAACTCAAAACTACAATGAGATATCATCTCACACCAGTCAGAATGGCCATCATCAAAAAATCTAGAAACAATAAATGCTGAAGAGGGTGTGGAGAAAAGGGAACACTCTTGCACTGTTGGTGGGAATGTAAATTGATACAGCCACTATGGAGAACAGTATGGAGGTTCCTTAAAAAACGAAAAATAGAACTACCATACGACCCAGCAATCCCACTACTGGGCATATACCCTGAGAAAACCATAATTCAAAAAGACACATGTACCACAATGTTCATTGCTGCACTATTTACCATAGCCAGGAGATGGAAACAAACTAAGTGTCCATCATCGGATGAATGGATAAAGAAGATGTGGCACAAATATACAATAGAATATTAGCCATAAAAAGAAACGAAATTGACTTATTTGTAGTGAGGTGGATGGACCTGGAGTCTGTCATACAAAGTGAAGTAAGTCAGAAAGAGAAAAACAAATACCATATGCTAACACATATATATGGAATCTAAGAAAAGAAAAAGGTCATGAAGAACCTAGGGGTAAGACGGGAATGGAGATGCAGACCTACTAGAGAATGGACTTGAGGATGTGGGGAGGGGGAGGGGTAGGCTGTGACAAAGTGAGAGAGTGGCATGGACATATATACACCACCAAACGTAGAATAGATAGCTAGTGGGAAGCAGCCGCACAGCACAGGGAGATCAGCTCGGTGCTTTGTGACCACCTAGAGGGGTGGGATAGGGAGGGTCGGGGGGAGGGAGACGCAAGAGGGAAGAGGTATGGGAACATGTGTATATGTATAACTGATTCACTTTGTTGTAAAGCAGAAACTAACACACCATTGTAAAGCAGTTATACTCCAATAAAGATGTTAAAAAAAAAAAACCCACAATACGACACCATTTCATATTCATCAGACCAGCAGAAATGACAAAGTCTAAGAGTACCGAGTTCTGGTGAAGATATGGAGCAGTAAGAACTCCCAATCATTGTTAGAAGGAGCACAGGGCTTCCCTGGTGGCGCAGTGGTTGAGAGTCGGCCTGCCGATGCAGGGGACGCGGGTTCGTGCCCCGGTCCGGGAAGATCCCGCGTGCCGCGGATCGGCTGGACCCGTGAGCCGTGGCCGCTGAGCCTGCGCGTCCGGAGCCTGTGCTCCGCAACGGGAGAGGCCACAGCAGTGAGAGGCCCGCGTACCACAAAAAAAAAAAAAAAAAAAAAGAAGGAGCACCAACTGAACCCAGCACTTCGGAAAATAGGCTGGAGTTACAGTAAAGTTAAAAATACAAATACCCTGTGACCCAACAATCCACCGCCCACGCCACACCACATGCACCCTAGAAAAGCTTCTGCACAACTGTACTAGAAGCCATATATATATATAAATGATCTTGACAGCCTTTGTCGTAACAATGACAACGACTGAATCACAGGTCCAGGCATCAGCGTGGCTAAGTCTCGTGATTATATCGTTGATAAAAACAAGCAGGTAAAATGTAATATACACCAAACACTTGCAAAACTAAATGTTGTCATTTAAGGATCCTTACACAGCGGTAAACTTGCTACGGACAGAAGAGGGAGGTGGTTTTAAAGCGGAGAACATTCTAAGGCCATGTTCTATTGCTGAATCTGGATGGGGGGGTTACATGCATGTCCACTTGCTAATTAAAACATATATATATATATTTTAATACTCGTGCATATATGCTATATATCAAAATTTCTGATTATCCTCTTAAGAAGGTGCAGTACCGCCTATGTCCTGATTAGGAAAGAGGCCTGTTTTTTAAAAAGAAAAGCACATCACAAGCAAACTTTCAAATGTAAAAAATTCAAAGACGTATTCCCAAAGATAGTCCATCAAAGACAGAAAGAATGTTCAATTACAAGGAACCCTAAGTAAAAGTAATAACAGCTCACCAAAGTCTGATTATACCACCATTTTTATAAAAGTCAAAAGATGAAGGCTGATAATTAACGTGGATGTTGGATTCTATGACACATTGGGGGAACTACCATCAAAATAATTAGAAAAGAGGTAACAAATGCAGAGCAAATACCTGATGATGGTTTAGTCACATTTCAAAGGCAAGCTATAAAATTTAAATATGCAAAACTAATACTTTTAATGGTTCTTTTATATTTCTTCATCTTTTGCCTTAAAAAAAAGATTCAGAGCCTTTACCCAGACCTAAGACTTTCCACTCTGACTGAAACTAAGTACAGAACTCTACAGAAAATACCAATTATTTCCCTGAATGTCTAAACTCACACTCTAACAGCAAAGAGATTTCTGCTCGGCTGAAGTTTTCTGATGGTCTGCATTTGTTTTTACCAGGAGGCCAGTTAAATCTTACCCACTTGTTTAGCTGCAAGGATTGAAACAAAACGTTTGCTTGCAAAACAAACACTGGTTTTAAAATTCTCCACTTGGGCTGCTGGGTAAAACACTTGTTTACTGAAACAAATGTTTTATTTGGAAAATGCCTGCCTGTGTGGACACTTTCCAAGAAATACACCAGGATGTGTTAGGATGGTGATGTCACGCCCTTGGTAGAAGTTGGCATTTTAGGGTAACTGCACAAAGTTTACTTTCAGAGAATAGAACAACAATAGGAAAACCAATCTGTTCTTTTAAAAAAATCCAAGGCCTAAAATGCTTTTACTGGGTCATTAAATAGGCCAGTTCAATCCCCCCCAAGCTAATCTCTTTATATAATCAAATTAGTTTTATACATGACATAGTAAGTATTATCATCATCATCATCATCATTATTATTTTAGAGCGCTCTTCCTTTAGATTCATTCTATGCCTTCTGGCTCCCCTATGTGACATGGCATGAAAAACCATTTCCATCTCTTAATAAGATACGCTAGAACCCTGAAATGCCATTATTAACCACAAAATAGGATTGAGCATAGCCAAGTCTAACTTGAAAACCATCCAAGGAGATTTACTTTCTTAAGTACGGAAAGAAAACATCCCAAAAGATATTCTTGGGACCCTGTGGTTAGTTTCATTATGGAGGCTCCAGTAAACACATTACATTTGACCAAATAAGATTCTTCCCACCCCCCCCTCAAAAAAGCTTAGGAATTTTCATCAGTATTTTCCTGCTAAGGTTAGGCACAGTAAGAAATAAAATAGATCATTTTTATAGTCCATAATAATGGTCTTTTAAAAACTACATCCCAAACTTTCAAAAAGTAGATCCCCCATCTTTAAAAAACACTTTGCATATATCCTAGCATATGTATATTTTAATTTATAAACTGTATACTACTCTTAGGCATTATGAAACATATACAAGAATGCACAATGCAAAGGACTTAATAGACATTTCTCTAAAGAAAACATACTAATGACCAATAAGCACATGAAAAGATGCTCAGTATCATTAGTCATCAGGGAAATGGAAATCAAAGCCACAAGATACCACTTCAGATCCACTGGGGTGGCTATAATAAAAAAATGGAAAATAACAAGGGCTGGGAAAGATGTGGAGAAATTGGAACCCTTGTATATTGCTACTGGGAATATAAATTGGTAAACCACCGGGGAGAACAGTTTGGCCGGTCTGCAAAACGTTAAACATGGAGCTACCACATGACCCAGCAATTCCAGTGTTAGGTAAATATTCAACATATACCCCAAAGAACTGAACACAGGGATTTCCACGGACACTTTTATACCCACGTTCACAGCAGCATTATTCAAAATAGCCAGTGTGGAAACAACCCAAATGTCCATCAGCTGATGAACAGATAAACTAAATGTACTATATACAGATAATATAACAGGAGATTATTCAGCCATACAAAGAAATGAAGTACTAACACATGATATAGCACAGATGAGCTCTGAAAATATTATGCGAAAAAATAAGCCGGACCCGAAAGCACATACATTGTATGATTCCACTCATCAGAAATATCTAGAACAGGCATACGAGACAAAGTAGATTAGAGAGTCAAGATGGACACGGCGAGTTATGCTCAATGGGGGGAGGTTTCTGTTTGGGGTGATGCCAAATTTTGGAAATAGACAGTGGTGATGGTTGCAAAACACTGTGAATGTAATCGATGCCACCGAATTGTACGCTTAAAAATGATCGTGAGGGCTTCCCTGGTGGCGCAGCGGTTGAGAGTCCGCCTGCCGATGCAGGGGACGCGGGTTCGTGCCCCGGTCCGAGAAGATCCCACGTGCCGCGGAGCGGCTGGGCCCGTGAGCCGTGGCCGCTGGGCCTGCGCGTGGAGCCTGTGCTCCGCAACGGGAGAGGCCGCAACAGTGAGAGGCCCGCGGACCGCAAAAAAAAAAAAAAAAAAAAAAAAAAAAAAATGATCGTGATAGCAAATCTTATGTTATATATTTTTTACCACAATTTTAACTAAAAAAAAAAAAGGACAAGCTAAAAATACAATTGAGGTTCTAATATTTTCTTCTCAAATTCCAGTGGGTGACCGGGAATGCTCCAGGGCTGGGTAGAGGCAGAGCTTCCAAAAAGCCAAAGCAAGAATTAGTGAATTGAATGTGGGATAGAGGGAATATTGGGGAGAGAATATACGAGAAAGCCTACAGCTCAAAAAGAACTGTATTTTTAATTCCAAAGGAAAGAGGACCTCATTCTGTAGCCTTTGCATAGAACTAAATGCAAAGTTCTGGCCATCTCTCACTCCACACACTTGCACGTCTGAGTCACTGCAAAAACACCAGGAAAACCCTCTTCACTTCTGCAAAGCATCCATTCGAATCTAGCTCACTGGGTGTGAGGGCTGAGGTCCTGCCTTACAAAGCAGACTGTGCTTTTTCTCCACTGTTTTACCGTCTCAGGTAAGACCCAAGTCCAACATAAAATACTCCTCTTTGAAGCTGTCTTCAAAGTCATTTTCATCACTTTCCCTCCCTTGGGCTCAAGAGGATCAATTATGGGGAAAATTGACAGGAAACAATAAAAAGATTAACAGCTCAACATCAAGAAGCAACTCTACTGCCTATGCTGGATGTGTCAAATAGGAGGCTGGCCCAGAACCAAGGTAATCAAAAGGAAAACACACGAGTTTGAGGCCTCGGCTGACATTTCAGGAGGCTGAAGGCCCTGTTCAACACAGAAATGACAAAGCAAAGGGCACGGTGAAGCATCAAGATGGTTCTGTACTAACAGCACAGGAATGTCCTACATTCAGCATCACGGGGTTCACCATAAGATAGGCACCTGTTGACTGCTGGATTGTTTACTTTAAAAGATGGACTATTTTTCTAGTAAAATGTAAGAACTCAGGTTTAAAAGAAAGCTCACGGGCTTCCCTGGTGGCGCAGTGGTTGAGAATCCGCCTGCCGATGCAGGAGACACGGGTTCGTGCCCTGGTCCGGGAAGATCCCACATGCCGCGGAGCAACTAAGCCCGTGAGCCATGGCCGCGGAGCCTGTGCGTCCGGAGCCTGTGCTCCGCAACGGGAGAGGCCACAACAGTGAGAGGCCCGCATACCGCAAAAAAAAAAAAAAAAAAAAAGCTCAGAATTGAGATATGTTAGACTCCCAGGACCATCTGAACTTTCATTTTCTGTAGATTAATGACGGAGCAACATGAACTGACTGCTGCTTTCCCTTGGCAAATCAGCTGAAGCTCATGGCTTCAAGGACAAACGTGTTCTAAAACTGCAATACAAAACTGTTGACTCGTATCCTTCAAATCTCTCGAGGGACTGTACCTTATAAAAAATAACTCCGTGACTCTCAAAGTAATCCTTTAGAAAGAGCTCTCGTCTGAAATATGTATTTCAATACCATCAGAGTGCAAAGTATTCAAAAATCTACATAAAGACTGCTTCTAGGACCTCCCTGGTGGCGCAGTGGTTAAGAATCCGCCTGCATTGGCAGGGGACACGGGACCGAGCCCTGGTCCGGGAAGATCCCACATGCCGCGGAGCAACTAAGCCCGTGAGCCACAACTACTGAGCCTGCGCTCTACAGCCCGCGAGCCACAGCTACCGAGCCCGCATGCCACAGCTGCTGAAGTCCACGCGCCTGGAGCCTGTGCTCCGCAACATGAGAAGCCACCGCAATGAGAAGCCCGCGCACCACGACGAAGAGTAGCCCCCGCTCGCCGCAGCTAGAGAAAGCCCGCGCAGCAACGAAAACCCAGTGCAGCCAAAAATGAATAAATAATTTTTTTTAAAAAAAAGACTGCTTCTAAACAGAATTCAGTAAATTATATTGGTGTCATGCGTGGGTGCAGGATCGTGAATATGTAGAAAAGAAACCATCTTCCAAGTTCTTCGTGAAATTCGAATTGCCTTTACCTGTTATTGCTACCGTAGGAAAACCTTCCACTGGTAATTCAGTCCTACTATGAAATCTTGACTTTTACAAGATAAGTCCTCCAAACGCAGAGAAACATATGAGGATTCTCGTTTAAAAGCGTTCCGTTTTAGTTCCAATGCTGATATTGTTTTCAAAACTCTTTTCTCAAGGCCCTCTAGCATGCTATATGAAAAAAAAGTTGCCAAGCTGGTTTTTAACACATCTTCACAGGACTGATAAGCAAAAGTTTACTAAAGCAGTTTGGAATAAGATAAACTCAGAGCCATTCTGTAAGTTTTCTGAAATTCAGCAGCGCTTTTTAAATGGAGGGTTGTTAAACCACAAATTCCCAAAGCCGTGAGAGAGAAATGAAAGCATCTCTCCTTTGGTAAAACACGAACCCACAGCTTCTTTGGAACTGCAGCTGACATCCTGTTGGACTGAGCAGCTTGAAACCTGTTTTGTGGGTATTATGAGTGAGTGCAAACAGTAATGCGTGGTGAAAATAAATTTTCTAATGGGGGAAAAAGTGAACAGCAATAATGTCTCCAATCTTTCTTGTGAATCTTACCTACTTAACCTTAAAAATCGTTCTATTTACCATGTGATCATTGACATGCTCATAAATTTAGAGGTTCTTGCTCAGTTAGAAGTTTTTTGGCTGTTAATACCCATATTTTCATAAATAATAATAAGATACATGTCACTAGGAAAACTAGGACAACAGCAGTAAATACTACCTACCCTTCAGTGTGCATCAAGAGAATACAAAACGTGTACAAAACTCTATACACGCCACAGAGTACACAAAACGAACTCTGGAGATGCTAAAAAACTGTGTAAATTCGATCCTGTAAATTCTCATTTGAGCTCTTTCATTTTACACTTAGAGCTTCAAGAAGACTTTAAAATCTGTGTATCAAGATGCTAGCCATAATGGAAAAGAATATGAAGAAAATATATACATATATGTATAACTGAGTCACTTTGCTAGACAGAAGAAATTAATACATTGTACATCAACTATATTTCAATAAAATTTTTAAAAATAATTTAAAAAAATGATGCTAGCCCAATTTCTGGCTTCTTAAAGAAATCTCAAGCACAAAATTGCCTTTTTCCCCCTGTACTTGTAACTTCACAAATAGCTGCTGGAAAGGATGTTCTCGGGCAAAAGCCCATCCTGCAGACGGGCCATCCATCTACCTGCCGTCTCTCACCTCTCACATGAGCGCTCTAAGGATCTGCATCTTACACCATCCTCTCTCACTCACAGTTTCTTGAGTACCTTGGGTTTCGTTTTCTGATACTTTTCGAATACTCCCTTATATTCTAAATGAAGTTCAAGGCCTAGATTCCATTGCATAACAACGTGAATGTACTTAACGGTACTGAACTGCACACTTCAAATTGCTGAAGATGGTCCATTTTATGTTATACGCACTTTGCCACAATTTTAAAAAACAACAACCCCGATTCCATCATTTTCTACTGTTGTTTGGTAGGGGCAAAGGTAAAAGGTCAACGAGAAAAATATCCCACCATTGGCTTCTGCAGGGAGAGGACGCTGCCCCTCCAACCTCCACCATCAATTGTAATCATTCGTGTCTGCCTGCTAGCCCACCAGACATGTAATAATACGGACATGAGAATTTGTCTCTTTAGAGCTTAGAAACAGGAAAGGAAAAAAAAGAGCAAATGAGAACTTGTAGCCGGATAATCAGCATCTGGTTAAACTGAAAGTGACAAAATGTTTCCTGCTGCTCAAAAGGACAGATATTTGTTATTTGTGACAATAGAGCAAAATGAGATACACAGATAGACAAGTATTCCTTGAAAAAGGTGCGAACGGTCATCATCTTTTAGAAACCCAACGCTGAATTTCTGACTATCCATTCTGAACTGGACTGTTCTCTCTAAACTCTAGACTGCTGTTGAGAGCTTACAGCTGGCCCTGCCTCACCTCTGACCACTCAGCTCCCTTGAAGAGGTCTCCTCCGGAGAATATTGCCGAATACCATGCCCGGGGTCTGCGTATCCAAAGGTACAGGAAGTGGTCTGCCCAGGGCCCGGTTTTGTGCATCATCTCGACATACTTCGATGGACGCAGTGTGAGTCAGCCCTGAACACAGCGCTTCAACCCCAAACCTCCTTCCTACCTAGCAGGGCAGGGTTCTTCTGACACATCCATCCAGGCTTCCAAACCCGTGCTAAATTTGGAAAGCGGCAGGTCTTCTGGATATAAAAACAACGGCCAGCATCGCCTATCAATGGCTGCTCATCAGATACCAAAGCACAAGAACAGGCTGAAACCAACACGTGAAAAGGAAGAACTCTCGCTCTTCTGGGGAGAGACGGGAGGCTCCGGGGAGGTCTCAGGTTGTAGAACAAACTGACGGAGGCACTGGCTCCCCAAGAGGAATCTGTATCAGAGTGGCCTGTAACGCTTCTATAACACACAGCCTGCCGGCCCAGGAGATTCTGATTCAGTGCCTATGGCGTAGGACCCCTTAATCTCTTGAGCCGGGTTTGGGAGCTATTGGGTAAAGTACTTGGGTTACCACAATGCTGATTCAGTAGATTGGCTCTAACTAAAGCCTCAGGAATGACTACCTCCTTACCTTCTTGTGCTTTACAAGGAAGGAGGAGAATCTTTTTTTTTTTTTTTTTTTTTTTTGCTGCATGGCTTGAGGGATCTTAATTCCCCCACCAGGGATTGAACTTGTACCCCTGTAGTGGAAGCACAGGGTCCTGACCACTGGACCACCAGGGAATTCCCAGGAGAATTTTGGAATGTATACATAGGTATATAGGTATATATATAAATTCTAATCATGAATGTACCCTAAAATTCGTCCTTTGCCACCAAGTTCAAAAATTGAGGACCAATAATCACTTACTTCTATGTAGATGACTCACACCTCTACTTTCAGCCAGGACCCATCCATCTTCCCTGAATCACCTAAACCCAGCTTCCAATCACAGCTTCCAATTCCACTTCTGAAATCAACCCCTCAATTTACCTTAAACACTGGCTTCCTGTTCCAATTTCTGTTGATAGTACCACCTGCCAAGGCATCTAGATTTAAACCCTCAGTCATCTTGGACGCTTCAGGGCCACATCCAAACACTATAAAGTATTGTCAGTTTTCTGTTTATAATAACTCACGGGACTTCCCTGGTGGCGCAGTGGTTAAGAATCCGCCTACCGGTGCAGGGGACACGGGTTCGAGCCCTGGTCTGGGAAGATCCCACATGCCTCAGAGCAACTAAGCCCGGACGCCACAACTACTGAGCCTGTGCTCTAGAGCCCGTGAGCCACAACTACTGAGCCCGCGTGTCACAACTACTGAAGCCCACGCACCTAGAGCCCGTGCTCCGCAACAAGAGAAGCCACCGCAACGAGAAGTCCAGGCACCGCAATGAAGAGTAGACCCCGCCCACCACAGCTAGAGAAAGTCCACGCACAGCAATGAAGACCCAACGCAGCCAAAAATAAATAAATGTTTAAAAGGAAACAAGTAACTCTCCAAGCATCGCCTTCCAACCAAGTCCCACCGATACAACCCTTGTCCAGTCCCTTGGGTCCCAGTGGCAATAGCCGCTCATGGTCCCTTACCTCCCACTCCGACCGAACTCACAAGATTAACCTTCCCCCAATCCAACAGTGACCGTGTATTTTCCTTGCTCAAAATCCTGTCACAATTCCCCATTACTTGCAGATGAAGTCCTAACACCAAAAGTGGCCCAGGCATTCAAGATCCCTAATTGGTCTGTCCCTAAACCTATCATTCAAACGACAACTTTCATACTTGATCCACCTCCAGTAGCAAAGCTGATCCATTCAAATTCCCCGAATGTTCCCTGCAACTTCCTGCCTCGTGGCTTATCTTCCTTCTACCACTAGGAATGTCTTTCTTTCTCTGGCTATTAAAATCGTGTACACCCTGTACGGCCTAAGTTCAAGTTCTACCAACTCCCTCGGGAGCATTTCCTGATGGCTGCCACCTCACAGCCACCCAGGACACACCCAGCACTGCCACATCTGCTAAGTAAGGGTTTGCCCTCTCCCTTTCACCTTCCCTTTCACCCTCTGCCCTCTGCCGCCTCCCTGGAAGTTCCTGAGCACTTAGCAACGGACTTTTCATCGATAGTCAGTTGTACACTTGCTGTCCGGAAATGTCTCCCTAAAAAAGAGCAAACCCTCATTCTTACACAGAAGCAATGCAGGTTCACTGCTAATATTTTAGAGAATAAATAGAAGGAAAAGAATGTTTTTAATCTCTCATTCTACCTCTCAACTCATTTTAACTTTCATCTCTGAATCCATCATCTCTTCTTACGCATATAGGCACATATTCTTTCCTGGTGTTTTAATTTAACTCCTAAACTGCTAAACTTCTTAAATTTATCATCTAGCTGTAACCACCCCCAACTAAAACATATTAGACTTCAGTCTTTTGAGGAACGTGAACATGCCTCTCTCCACTGTGTAATCTCCACAGTGCTTAAATTACCAGAGTTCTAGACAAAATAGGTGGCTAAAATGTTTAAAGCACATGTTCAGTGAAAAAAATATTTTGGGGGTAGCAGTGAGTAAACGGGTACAAATGCATTGTCCAAAATAATCTATGTGAAAACCTGCTACACATAGGCGATTTCTTGAAAAGTGCCCCCCAAATTATGTAACACGTGTTTTAAATATACAAGAACACACAATATTAAGGACTCTATAGATAATCCTTTCTTAACTGATATTTATTCCTTAATTTAACTTGCTTTATAGATCTGATTTAAGATCACCCTATACAGAAATGTTTCATGAATGCAGAAGAAGTTGAGGCGTGGGGAGAAGGGATGGGAGGAAAAAGGAAGTCTGCCATTTCATTTTCTACTTAAATTTTCAATTCATTTCTATAGCAACAATGCTGATTTGAACCACGATTTGAAAGTCTCATTATCTCACACAGAAGGAAATCATGCTCCCTAACAGGGCGACCAAATCTAAGATCATGAACATCTTCCTTTTTTTTCAAGTTTCCAGAAAAGTTCTGCATAACTCTGCCATTTGCATTCAAATGCAAGACTATCCAGCGTATGGAATTGGTCCGTTTCCAGCTTCAGCTGTTGTACAGTTCAGGAAAACACCATAAGCAAAAATAAAAACTTTTTCCAGTTGAACTGAATGAAGATCCTCTATCTAGAAAGTAATAGAAAAAGTCCAGTCTGCTACCCCAAAGCAGATCCAGCATTATTATTCTTATTCCCATTTTACTGAGACAACACAGCAAAGTTAAAAAATAAAATAAAAATAGACTAGGGATGGTTAGATCTCCACAAAAGTTTTCATCACAAAATAACCTCCTCTTTTATATATAAATGTAGATAGACTATGATTCAATTTACCGAAATTCAACTGACCACTTTTTGCTTGCTATGAATATAGACTCTTTAATGCGAAATGCATCTCAATTTAGTTTTCTTTATCTAGGGCTGCTTTGGAAACAGAAATGTACATTAACTGCTAAGTCAGCTAGCTTTTCGGCTAACTCTTGGGATCTCTCTAGAGGATAACACACCCCTCCCTGGCTTCTTGAGTAAAACTCCAGCAGTTTCTTCAGAGCCTGAAGCTTCATGGCTTTCTGGGCCTTGGTTCCGCAGCCCTACCCTGCCCTGCACTCTGTAACTGAGATCTCCTGGACCAAACCAGCAGAAGGAAAAGTGTGACAGCTCTCTGGAAGGGTGCTCAAAAAGGGTTTGGGGGCTTCCCTGGTGGCGCAGTGGTTGAGAGTCCGCCTGCCGACGCAGGGGACACGGGTTCGTGCCCCGGTCCGGGAAGATCCCACATGCCGCGGAGCGGCTGGGCCCGTGAGCCATGGCTGCTGGGCCTGCGCGTCCGGGGCCTGTGCTCCGCAACGGGAGAGGCCACAACAGTGAACCGAAAAAAAAAAAAGAAGGGTTTGGGCTGCAGTGCTTCGCAATCTCATTGTTTACTGTTATTTTTTCCTTGACTCTGCTTGTGTCACCAGCATCCAAACCTTTGCAAGGCCCATCACTTTAAAATCTGGACCCTCCCTCTCCTAATCACATGTTTGGGGCTCCGGAGGGAACTAACTCGACTGCTCTCATTTCTCCTGCTTTGAGGAGGGTTGGGTTTGGGGGGTTTTGTGCTGTATTTTTTTTTTTTCCTTCCTTTTAATAAAGGCCTTTCCATGTTGGTTTCTCAGGCCTTCCTCAACTACAGAACTGTCACTGTCCGTGTCCCCTGCTTCTTCCGACTCGAAGATACCAACCTCAAAGGGAGCGTTTGTTAAGAACTTCGGTCAACTTACGGCAGCCCGGGCCTGCATTTGGGAGACTCAAACTCTAACGCAAAGACGTTGCACTGATGTTCTCCGAGACGGTAGAAAAACAAACAAACACACAAACACGAAGCAGGGCAAAAACCCACCTCCTCTCCAGCTTTCCTTTCACGTCTTGGTTCAGTAACAAGAAAAGTTAATCCGCTCCCTAGTGCAACTGCAGCCTCTTCACCGTCAGGCTCACCTAGATCATTCACTGCATCCTCGCATCCAAGCCAAGCTCGGTTACTGAGGCAACTAAGTTTTTCTTCCCAAAGGGTCACAGGGAAACACATCCCTCGGGATCCCCTGGTAACCGTCCACCGATAATGCTGCGGAACCACAACGGCAAAAGACTCGCTTTCCAGGGCTTGCGCGGGCCGCCGCTGCCGGCATGGGGGCGGGGGAGGAGGTGCGTGCGGGTGCGTAGCGTCCAGTTACATTCCTGACCCACTTTCGCATCCCCTCCCTCCCCCTCCTCTTCCTCCTCCTCCCGGGCAGGCCGGGAGGGCACCAGCGCCCCGGAGAGCCACCCGCGAGCTCTTCCTAGGCCGCCGCGGGCGGGGTGCAAGCGGCGTCGGGCTCCGCGGGAGACCGGGAGGGAGGGGGAAAAGGGAGGGAGGGAGGGAGCCCGCCGCCACCCCCACCCCACCCCCACCCCGGCTTCCCCTGCGCGGCCCCTCCCCCGTCACATGGGCTCGCGAGCACCTGTTGGCGACCTCGGCCCCTAGCGGAGCCCCTCCCGCCTGCCTGGCGAAAACCCCCGCGGGAGGCGATGGGAACACTGCCCCGTTCTCGCTCTGCAAAGCCCGCTTCGGCCGGGGAGGGCGCGGGGGTCGGGGGGCGACCCCTACCCAGCTGCTCAGCTTTGCAAAGTGCGAAAGCGCCCTGGTCGCGCGGCGATCGGCTGGAGGGGATCCTACCCGCCCCCCGCCGCTTCCCCCTCCCTCGGACGGAGCGGGGAGGTGGGGGTGCGTCCGCCCCCAGACCGACTCCGCTGGAAACCTGGGCTCCTGGCGGGCGCCGGGCGGGGATGCTGCCGAGTCCGGGCCGGGGCGGCGGGGGCGAGGGCAGGTAGCGGGTGGCGACGGGTGGGGTGTGTGTTTCGAGTCGCCGAGTCCAGGAAGGGGGCGGGAAGCTGCCGTCTCAGCTGCAACTTCTGAGCGTGCAAAGCAACTCAGCAACTTTGCCTGCGCCGCGCCCCTCCCCCGCGCCGCCGGCCGGGCCGGGGGCTGCGCTGCGCCTGGGGCCCCGGCGACAGGCCCGGTGGGGAGCAGATCGGGGTGCAGGCGACCGGGCCGGGGGCCGGGGGCCGGGCCCGGGCCGCAGAAGTGGCCCGGCCGCCCCGGGGGTAAGACTGGGCAGCGCCGCCCGGTCCCGGCGCCGCGCTCGCCCCCCGCCGCCCCCACCGGGCCCGTCGCGCCTGCCGCCGGACTGTGCGCCGGGAAGGGGGCGGAGGATGGCGGCGGAGCCATGGAAACTGCCGGGTGGATAAATAAGGAGAGGGCCGCGCGGGGCCGTCCCGAGCTGCCAGCATCTCGGCGGCGGATGCGGGAAGCGCGGCCGAGCTCGCACAAGTGTCCCTCCTGCCCGGAGGGAGGCCAGCGGTGGACACCGGCCCCCGGAGGGGAGAGGGCTGCGAAGTGGAGGGCAAGGCGAGGGTGAAGGTGACCCGGGCCTCTCGGGGTCGGCGGCTATTTGTTCCGGTCCCGAGGGACGGCGCGAGGCCCCTGCCGGTCCTGCCAGCCCGGAGGCCTGGGGAAAGCCCCAACTTCGCGTCCGGAAAGACGGACTCGTGTGGTTCAGGCATTCGGAGGGGCTGCACTTGGGCATCAGGGGAAGATGGAGCGCCTGGGCCAGCCCGAGGTGGGACACCCCACCCCCTCCGGAGGCGGATTGGCAAGATGGGGAAGGATGGAAACGGGCTGACTTGGGTCGGGCCCTCGCACTCCTGCACTGGGAGCCTGCAGAGCCCGGCCCGGCGCCGCCCCCTTTCTCTGGAAGCCGATGTACGAATCCTCCAACCTCCCCCCAGCACTCACAAACTTCATCTGACTCACTGTGGAGTTACTGATGCTTTACGCCCAAACCTATTGCTTGGGAAGTGCTAGGGATTTTAATCGTGGGTTAGGAAATTGAGTCACTTCAGGGTGTGGGGCTCTTTTTTTTTTTTTCTCGGCTGTGCTGGGTCTTAGTTGCAGCATGTGAACCCTTAGTTGCTGCATGTGGAATTTGTTCCCTGAGCAAGGATGCAACCTGGGCCCCCTGCGTTGGGAGCACAGAGTCTTAGCCACTGGACCGCCAGGGAAGCCCCAGGGTGTGGGGCTCCTGAGAGGCAAAGGGGTGGCTTCGGGTGAAAGTCAGCTACCTGTCACCCCGCGGGATGATTTAATTACATGACTTCTTAATTAAAAGAACTTTACAAGCTCATAGAGGACAGCTGGACAGTTAGATTCTGATGTGAACCTGGAAGTTACTTTTTAACTGAATGAGGTCTATTTTGCACCAAAAACGAGTGAGCAGTATACCGGTCCCTTGGTATCAGGGGTATTGGTTCCAGAAACCCCCGCCGATACCAAAATCCAGGGATCCTCAAGACTCGTGTAAAATGGTGTGATATTTGCATATAACGGATGCACATCCTCCCCTGTACTTCAGATCACCTCTGGATTACTTATAATACCGAATGTAATATAATTATAAATAAAATAAATGTTCTGTAGATAGTTGTTGGCCTTCAGCAAATTCAAATTTTGCTTTTTGGAACTTTCTGGAATTTTTTTTTTCAAGTATTTTCTATTCAAGGTTGGTTGACTCCAAAGGTTACAGGGAGGGCCAATTATCTTTTTTTTTTTTTTTTTTTTTCTGGTACTCGGGCCTCTCTCACTGTTGGGGCCTCTCCCATTGCGGTTCACAGGCTCCGGACGCGCAGGCTCAGCGGCCATGGCTCACGGGCCCAGCCGCTCCGCGGCCTGTGGGATCTTCCCAGACCGGGGCACGAACCCGTGTCCCCTGCATCGGCAGGCGGACTCTCAACCACTGCGCCACCAGGGAAGCCCAAATTATCTTTTTTTTTTAACTTCAAACATTTTAGTTCTTAATGGGAAAAAAATAACCTTCTACTGTCTTCCTCTGGAATAATTGTAAAAGCTCTAGGCTAAAGCACAGCTTCCAGAGTGTTCCAGAGAACACCAGATCCTCAGTATGTCCATAGGTGATATTTGAAAAAAGGTTCACACTTCATCTATTCCAAGATGCACATATTTTCAAATTTTGACATCTCTAATGTCCTATTTGGTAGCATCACTGAGTCCTAGTTTAACTGGAACTTTTTTTAGTGGGACATGAAATTAGGAAGTTTGAGAAATGCTGAGTTAAACAACTATATTTGTTATACAACCAAGAAATGCAACCAATAGCTTTATAGCCAGGCCTTTCAGAGTCTTCTGTGTGCTAAGGTGTTTTGTGAATCACCAAGAGGAGGTTATGCAGACTTTCCTAAACGTATCTGTACAGTCACTGGTTTTGTGAGAGCATCATTGCTGAGGACTCATTTTGCTTTCAGGAAGTGCTGCTCTAGGGGTTGTCCCAGATTGGAACACAGTGAAGGGAAATGTTCACATTTCAAAACTGTGCCTGAGGATAATCTGGAATCTTTAAATGATAAACTAAACTTAGTGACATAACAAAAAAGAAAGAGCCCATTTAAGGAAATCATAGACAGAACTGTTCCCATTCAGCTGTAGTAGAAACTGAATCAGCAGCATCTTCTCATCTAATTCAGGGGACATTTAGTTCATCAGAAAATTCATGTAACTGATACATACAGTTGCTGTTACACTACCTCTTGCAATATTTTGCTTTGTGGAAGTTAATAAAGATGCCTTATTTAAATTAGACTGGCACTGAGCTACTAACCAATTGCTGCAAAAAATTCCCCTAAAATATCATTACTGAAAAAATTAAAAAAAATGGTGATGGGTACCTAGAAGTGTAGTTTTAATTTTAAAAAAAAGAAGAAGGAAAGAAAGGCATTATAAAAATTTCCAAAGAGAGGAAATTTAACATAGGAAAGAAAAAAAATGCCTATAGTTCATCCCTTAACAAAGGTTAGAGACAAGGCTGGACTTTCATCAGTGAATAAAATATTCTACTTGGAATGTTTCAAATACAAATAATAACACTGAATATTTTTCAGTATGTAATATAAAAGGAACATTTTCGTATACTAACACCTTTGCCATACAATAATCCTGCAAGGTAGATGGAGCAGTCACTTACCTTCAGATTGCAAACCCAAACATTCATTTATATAACAAGTGTCTATCAAGTTCCTACCAGGTTCTAGATGCTAGGCTTTGATGATAGAAAGATGAATATGAGAAATTCCCACTCTGGAAGTTTACGTCTGTTAGAAGAGATGAATAAGTAAAATAAATAATTGTAATACAGTATAGCATTGAGGCCTAGAAACTAAGTTAATGACTTACCCAAGGAAACTAAGGTCAGGATTTGAGTGGTTTTAGGATTTCATGCTCTCTCCTGTAATAGACATACTCTCATCCTTGCAAACAACATCATGAAGTTAGAGTATTTGAAATGAATTAAACATCAAATCAAATATGTTCAACCTTAAGAGCCAGAAAGAAATGTAGGGCTTACGTAGGCTAACCCATTCATTCCACAGACTTAGAAACTGAGACAGAGAAGAAAATGGATTTGCTCAAGGTGGTAGAGTTATGTAATGACCGAATTAAGACTACAATCAAGGTTTTCTGACTCCCAGGTCTTTGCACTATAAGGTGCTGCTCTCCAGTAAGAGGTGGCAAGACAAGTCTTAGTAAAGCCTGTCTACACTGTTGAACAGTGTATGGACCCATCTCAATAAAGACCCAGGGTGACTGATTGTTGAACCTGTGATAAAATACCCCATGGCTAAGCACGTATTTAGAGAAATATTTCTCAGAGGAACTGCAAGAGGATTTCAGCTATGTGAGTTCCTTAAAAACAGCCACAAACCTTAAAAGTTGAAGATGTATTTGATAAAAAGTAAATATGGGACATTCGGGGAAATTTGAACACTGGCTGACTACGTATTAGAGAATCTCAAGGGATTATCGTCACTGGTTTAACCATGAGTGGATTTGTGATTGTGCTATTTCAGAAAAGGAGTGCTCGTGTCTTAGGCGTATATTGTGAAATATTTGCACTGAAATTATATGGTGTCTGGGATTAAAATAATCCAGTTTTTTGGGGGTGGGGCGGAGAGTAAATGAAGACTCTAAATCCATATGCTGAAACTAGGAAGTATATATGTGAGGGTTTATATTACTATTATCTCCACTTTTGTGTATCTTCAAAATTTTCCAAAATAGAAAGATTTTTTTTGGTCTCTACAAAAGAAAAATTTGTTAGTCCTCCTCCCCCAACCTCCACCACCAAGAAAAAAATCTGCTCCTAATGTTGAACTACCTTCTTGTTGTAAGTTTCACAGTTATTTTTCCTAACAATTGAGTCAAGATTAGGGAGAAACACGAGCAGTAATTTTAATTGCTGACATTTGCATAGGCTATAGCACCTTATAGTTTACAAATGACTTACACCTGCACAGATCTTCCCTCACATGCCTGATTAGTTTAGGCCTGAAGTTGAAAGGGAAGGATCTCAACTCTGTTCTCCTCAGAACAATGCCTGAAGCCCTGTCTGAAAATGAAATTTTCTTAACATTTGTTAATGGTGGTAAAAATTCGAAGGATTTCCGGGAACCCTGAAGCCAGGCACATGCTGAGCTGCTTCTGCCTTGCAAGAAGACTCTTGTCCTTTTCATTTTAGGTACACAGAAGGGGATGTGCTCCGTCCGACGTATTTCAGCCAGTTAACATTCTTCCCAGGGAATATTAAGTCAATCCCCAAACCACATCACCATGGAATCTATAGTATTATGAAGGGCCTCCCTGTGGCTAAGAGTGTGTTACTGTTTTTCTTATAAGATTTATAGAGCTGGTTTATAATACTCTATTCTTAATTGTATGGGTAATATATTTAAAACATATGTGGTAAGTGCAGTTTTGGTTCTATTTTGAGTGGCTTTGGGTTCTTTCCCCATTCTATTCAATAAGGTATATCTGTATCTGGAAACTATCAAAATATCACGAAGACAACACAACAAATGTGGTTAATTAAAAGGGGTGGACACCGTGGAGGTTATAAGCAAGATCACTATCATTCAATAAATATTTTATTGGCAATACTTCTCGTTTTGTAGACAGCTGAAAAACTGTAACATGGGTGGGCTTTCCAAGCACATCGAAGTGAAACTACTTTCAGGATGAGACAGACTTCATGGACTCAGATGTTTAGGGGAGAGTAGTTTTTCTGTTTGTTTGTTGTTGTGTTTTTTTTTGTTTGTTTTTTTTTTTTGGTGTACGCGGGCCTCTCGCTGTTGCGGCTTCTCCCGTTGCGGAGCACAGGCTCCGGACGCGCAGGCGCAGCGGCCACGGCTCACGGGCCCAGCCGCTCCGCGGCACGTGGGATCCTCCCGGACCGGGGCACGAACCCGCGTCCCCTGCGTCGGCAGGCGGACTCTCAACCACTGCGCCACCAGGGAAGCCCGGGAGAGTCGTTTCATCTCATCTTCCTTCAATTCCAAAAACACTCTAAGGAGGTACTGAGCATCCCGTCCTGCTCTCGGCTGTAAGTCATTGGTTACCAGTTGGTGGCTGAATATGCCCTCGGGGATACTGAACTATTGCAAGGGATGCTTTATATGCGTTAGATGTTTTCCATAGACTGAATAAGAAAATGATTGGCGTAGAAAAGGACTCTGTCCGAATGTACGTGCTTGTCATTAATAAACTACAAATTTATTTTTAAAGCTTTTCTAAATTTACAGTATCACTTCGTTCTTCTGTATCTTTTGAATTAATGAGTAGTAAAAGTACAACTACTATCTTATATTTGGAAGGGGGCCAAAAAGGAGAACCAGCTCTCTAGGTGAGAGGCTCTTTGTCAGTTTGGTAAAGCAAGTTCTCCCTCTAGCCTTTCTCTATGTAACACGTCATACCTTTTTGTTGTTGTTTAATTATATAGTATATGACACAAGAGAGGGAATGGCCCCCAGGATGAGTCAATGCACTCATCCGATATGTTTTATCATTTGGTATCAGAACTGGAAGTTCTAGGCATACCTTCTTTGCCGCTTTTTTATACTTACCTAATAAACTCACTTTTGTGTCCAAAGCCGAGAAAAGTTTTCACAATCTGTGCACACCACCGGACCTGAATTACCCAGGATATAGCTCTCTGTAGGAACTTTTTACAGTCACGGAAACTGCAGATTGGGTGGTTCTCGTCAGAAGCACAAATGTTGCTCAGAACGTCTTGGAAGGTTCTTAATCCGGAGTACATTTTTATGTTCTACGTTTCTCTACTTGCTCTTTATCACTTTCCCTCCCTTTCCTTCTTTCTTGGACTTTAGTCTTGGATCATTATAGCAAGCAAGCAGATGGCATCGTTGCTGAGTGGGGTTCCAGGGTGAAGGATGATACACTGAGCTCCCAAATCATAACTGGAGGTGGGATTTGTTGGAAGAGTCTTATTTATTAACAAATCCTCCTCATTTCATTTATTCTCCCATAATTATTTACCACTTACTAAGCCCTTACTCTGCACCTGGCCTGTTATGCTAATCTTCACAACAACCCTACCCAGCAAATACTCTTATTCTTTCATTTTGAAGATGAGGACTTTGACACTTAAAGAGGTTACTTTATTTAAGTGACGGAATTAAGATTTGAACCTAGGTCTATGACTCCAAACCCTTAACCAGCACAGACTACTCACTTTCCTCCTCAGAGTGGAGTTTAAACTCTTGTGGGGCCTCCTTACCAGCTCTTGGGTCTAAAGCCTTAAGCACCTGCCTCTTCTTATCTTTAGAAAGGCAAGAATTGCTGTAAACTGAACCAAAATAACGACAGCTGTTTCCTTGGACCATCCATCATTAGTCACTTCTTCCTTCATCCCTTCCCTAATAGTAGGTTAGTAAGTGGCTTAACTGTTACCAAGATCATCTGCACATTCTATGCACAGATGGCACTGGGCTAGTTATGACTTAACCTAATTATTCTGGCCTTTCTAACTTTTCACTTCTAGAAATAGCCATTAAAAGGGGGGCAGATTTTGAAAGACTTCTTTAGGTCTTACTACCTTAAAGGAGAGGGAAATTATTTTCGAGGCAAATGAGTCCTCGATTTCCTGCAGAAGGGGAGATTATTTATTATTTGTCTAAGTAGAAGTTAATTAAGAGGATTTGTACACAAAAGCTATTAAGTCAGTAATGGCCTGTGGAAGCTGAATGGTCCCACTTTTCGACACATATGGTGGCTAAAAAAAAAAATGGGCCATCTTCTTGCTTGTAATTCATCCCTAGCCTCTCTTGTGTGTCTGGACGTGGAACTCACTCTCTCGCCTTCTAAACTCTTCTCAGGACCTCAGGTCATTTTACCATTGGCTGAGCATTGTATCTGATAGTCTTTTTCAGTGTACCTCTTATTTTGAGATAGATGGAGATGAAGCCTTTCTAAACACCCCTACTTAATTTTTTTTCCTTTTAATATTTATTTATATATTTGGCTGAGCCGCGCCTTAGTTGCAACTCTTGCGATCTTCGTTGCGGCATGTGGGAAATTTAGTCGCAGCATGAGGGATCTAGTTCCCTGACCAAGGATCGAACCCGGGCCCCCTGCATTGAGAGTGCAGAGTCTTAGCCACTGGACCACCAGGGAAGTCCCACCACCCCTACTTTAAATCCAATAGGATTGTCTACCAGAAATAAACCCTTCCCCTTCTCTTACTAGGAAGACAAAAGCCAAATGTAGGCAGGAGGACGGGCTGGCATCTTATAATGTTTCCTGTGTACGGCATACCTCGTTGGCACTCCCTTGGTACAGAAATAAGAGGAAACCACTTACATTTGGGAGTTGGGAGGAAGGGGCGTGTCTCAGCAAGGCCAGAAACAGCGGTTTCTGGGTCTGAGGGAGCAGCCCTGCGGAGAGCAAGTGCTAGGTGTCAGATAGCAAGCCCTGCGCTGGTCCTGGGGGGGCGGTGTGTGGTGGGCCGGGCTGAACACTGACAAGAGCAGAACCCTGCCTATCACAGCAGCGAGCATCCCTCAGTGAGCCGAAAGGCTGCCTGCTTTATGGAAACAGCTGAAAATACAGCGTGAGGTTAGGCTCCGAGAACTGGCCGTCTGCCAGTGGCAGAGAGAGAGAAGCCAGGGTCTCCCATACAGGACACCAAGACAGCAAACTGGGTTTCTGCACGCCTGGGGCCTAACATGCCTGCCTGCCTGCCTGCCTGCCTGCCTGGGATTCCGGCTCCCAGCCCTGCCTTGTGGAACGAGTGCAACTTTTTAATACTGTTTGTCCTGTTGCCCGAATAACAAAGAGATGGATCCAAGTCAAAAGGTGTGTCTGTGTGTGTGTGTGTTTTTCCTGCTCGTCGGTTGGTTTACAGTTGCATTTTACACTGTGCCTGCACAGTCCATGTCGAAGAAGAAGCAGTATTTCGAACCACGAATTCAGCTGCTGAGAGACAGTTTGCTCTGGCTGTGGCTCTTGCCCAGAGGAAGCAGGTTAAACCCCTGTAGGCCGTCTGCTGACTTGTTAACACCACCCGTGTCCGAGGTAGCAGGCTCTGATGGGTCTCAAAATAGAGCCGACACACATGGCTGATAAGATCCCAGTGGGCAGAGGTAATGTGACACCATCTATGACATAACTTCTAGAACAATCACTGCTGCCCTTTGCTCCAGAATCCAGCTCCAGTACCTTAAAAAGTGGAAAGTCCTCAAACAGTTCGGGGCTTAGTGTGTGTGTACTTTCCTTGAAGTTGGTTAAACTTCCACTCAGCCTTGGAAGCTGATAATAAGCAGTTCACAGCCTTTGCTTTTCTTTCTTTTCCTTTTTTTGCTTTAGAGGGACAGATTGCCAAACAAACTTTCTGGTGGCCGTTAAGAAGGAACACAATTCTTTGCTGAAGCACGTGCCAGCATTTTACGATGCACGGCACACAGAGGGAGCCGTTGGCACACACTGGGGCACAATCGGGTTCCTGAGCTCGAGGGACAAAGCGTGTGGCCGGGCTTCCCCGGTGGCGCAGCGGTGGAGAGTCCGCCTGCCGGTGCAGGGGACGCGGGTTCGCGCCCCGGTCCGGGAAGATCCCACATCCGGGAACTCGTGAGACACGGCCGCTGCGCCTGCGCGTCCGGAGCCTGTGCTCCGCAACGGGAGGGGCCACGACAGTGAGAGGCCCGCGTACCGCAACAAACAAACAAAAAAACCAACAAAAACGAAAAAAAGAGTGTGGCTAATTTGTGCAGACGCTGCTTTAGAATAGTGATGGGGGAGGACACTCATTTAAGGAGCAGGAAGTCAGGGCATCTCAGTACATTGATTTTCCGGGCAGGGAAGGGGAAAGCTCCGTCTCAAAAGAAACTTCAGTATCTGCTGACCCCGGGGGCCTGATGTCAGGTATCTTGCTCCTTCCCAGAAAGACCTGAATCTCCACGCCTGCTCTCCTGGAAAGCGACCTCTTGGTGAGAATGTACTCTAATATTTATAGAGGAAACCAGGAAGTGGGGTCACAGCCCTGGCTTCCTGGTCCGGCTGCTGACTCACACTGTCATCTTTGAGGCCATTTCCTTCATTTCTCTGTACCTCAGTTTCTCAGTTAAATGAAGGATGGAAATGGAATTCCCCCAGAGGCGTTGGGAACACCTAATTCATGTTTATGTTTCGCAGAGATAACTGGGATTAAGAGGTCCGAGGACTGCAGAGCATCATTGCTTGGAAGATTACATCTTTATGGTCAACTCCAGGCAGGCGTACACCGAATACATGGCATTCAGTCCTAGGGGTCATCTTCCTGACTATCCGCCTATCTACTTCATGACATCCCCTCCCCCTCCTTTTCCACACTGACCTCAAGTTATGTCATTTGCAGAAAGAGTTGTTTCTAAAAGGAAGGAGACTTTCATTTCTCTTTGCATGTTCCAGAACCTCGTAGCCCGTAAGTGCAGATGAGAGACAGAGAGAGAGAGGTTTTGGAGGAAAGGGCTAGTGTGCTATTCAGGGCGCCTCATTCAGACACAACCCTCCATGTTCTTTTAAGGAGTTTTGGTTGTCCCTTTGTCCTTGATTTTCTCTTCCCCTTTCAAAGCATTGACTTCATTGTTTGGCTAGGGTGAATACATCACTTCCTCTTTGGGGGTCTGTGTTTTGTCTCCTGCTGGGTCTGAAATGTCATGTAATTTGTTGGGTTTTGCTGGATTAGGTTGGGGGTTTGTTTGTTGGTTGGTGTTCCCAAATTGTCACTGGTCCCCAGCACCCTAGCCAACTCTCCCTCCTGACGAGAAAGATGTGAGAGACATTTGCAGCCCCCAGCATTTACCAAGAGATATGCCTTTGTCCTTACTTCTCCCCTGGATCTGGTACCTATAAAGGGGGTTCCCCCGCAAGGGCAAAAGACCAACAAAACGCCACGCAGCTGTTATCTTTTCTTCCTGCTGTGAGGTCAGGCTGCTCTGCTGCTTTGCTCATTTTCGGAACTTCATTGAGGAGCTGCTCTCCATGCCTCCCATCGAGAACAGGGTGCAAACGTCACGTTTTTTTCCTCTTCAGATGTATCAACCTTTCTGTGGTTTGCCATAGTTTCTCTGCTCTCATGAGTACATGCTGGTAGATACAGTCGGAGTTTATTAACTCATTCCCCTAGCTTTATTTACTTACCACCATGTGCCAGGCACCTTAGACGCTGGGTGTGTGATAGGAATTAAGACTGAGTTCGGCTCTCTGAGAGCAGGGTTGGGGGCACGGCAGCGGGGTGGAGGTGCAGGTGGTGATGGGGAGGGTTGAGAAGAACCCACAGACTCATTAAGTGACAGTGCGGGGAGAAAGATTTCTAGAGGAGCCTGGGAATTAGTACTCATAATAGCCATCATATCGATAGCACGATAGCGTTATTTATTAGAACAAAAATATTTCCCTGGGTGCTTTTACCATGTGCCGAGCTCTGTGCTAGGTCATCTCATTTAATCCTCACTGAGCCCTTCGTGCTAAGTTGTATCTTCATCCTAATTTTCCAGATGAGGGAGTAGAGAGCTGGGAGGCTAAGTCCTGAGTGCAGGGTTGCTAGCTAATCTCAAATTTAGGCAGTGAGGCTGGGCTGTGCAGAGAAAGTGAAGCTTGTTTAGGGGCCCTTCTCATCCGGGCCCTGCCTGTACCTGGGACACAGCACTAGAGATGAAGTCCTCTCCCCTGCGTCTCCCTGGAAAGAACCTGTCTGTCGTGTTCTGGGAGGATGCTGGGTGGAGATGCTGTGGCCGCCTTCGGTACTAGGCCCCTCTGCGAGACCCTGCTATCTCAGGGACGCCTCCGAGGGCTCTGGTTGGACTTAGGGAAAACTTCGGCCAGTTCTGTCAATCCAATAAGGGGTACCTGCTTACCAAGGGACTTTGGGGTGATACCAGAGGCTGAGTACTCCCCCTTTATCTATTTATTTTATTTATTTATTTTTTTGCGGTACGCGGGCCTCTCACTGTTGTGGCCTCTCCCGTTGCGGAGCACAGGCTCCGGACGCGCAGGCTCAGCGGCCACGGCTCACGGGCCCAGCCGCTCCGCGGCACGTGGGATCCTCCTGGACCGGGGCACGAACCCGCGTCCCCTGAATCGGCGGGCAGACTCGCAACCACTGCGCCACCAGGGAAGCCCTATCTATTTATTTTTAAAAATGTCTTTCTCATATACTTAAGACTCTTAAGATTACTGGGCACGTACACCCCAGATGAGCACCCCTGATGTGGATACGCTTGCCAAGGTCACCAACACTGTCCTTGTCACTGTATTCAAGGGCACAGCGCGGTTCGCATTTGACTTGCAGCACAATTTGCTGCTGACTGCCGTCCTTTGAATGAGCCTATTCTCCTGATTTTCTGGCCCTCTTCCTCCCTCTCAGGGCAGCTTGTTTGCCTCTTCAGTGTTGGTGCCGCGTCTGAAGACATGCTCTCTGGTGCAGGGTACTGGCTTTGTCAGAGCTCGTGTATCAACAGAGCCTTGGCAACCAGCTTGACGGGAATGGCTTCCAGGCCTCTTATCTCCAGATTGGATCTTTTTTCTAAGGTGTGGAACAGATACCCATCAAGTGTATGTGTCTCACAGTAACTTCCAACTCAAAAGGCCCAACACCAAGCTTTACCCCAAACCGTCTTCTTGCATATCCTCCTTCTGGAACGGGTACCACTGGTCACCCGTTCGTCTGAGCTAAGGGACTTGGCGCCATCTTTGATTCTTCCCTTTCCCTCTCTCCACAGCAGCTCTTCCTTCAACAAGTTCTGTTGCTTCTTACTCTGTAATCACGCCGATCTTTTACTTTTCACCATCCCATCACAACCACCTTAGCTGATGCACCTTCATCATTTGCCGGCTCACCTCCTAATGGTCTTCCCTGCGTGAACTCCTACCCCTGCGAATCCACTCTCAGCGGTCAGCTAAAGGGAAATTTCCAAAATGCAAATCTCAGGATGTGACTCCCCTACTTCCAGCTCTCCAACGGTTGCTACTGCTCTTAGGATTGGATGTCAATGCTTTAACAGGGGTGATAAGACCCTATATGAGCTGGCCCCAGCTTTTGCTATATTCCCTCACTTGACACTCATAATTCTCCAATTTAACAAGCTCCATCTTGCCTGTATAGTCTTTCGTATGTGCTAATCCGTCTTCCTGGATTATTCTCCCCTCTCCTTCTATGGCTTCACCTGGCCTTATGGGCTGAATTGTGTCCTCCATCTCCCCCCACCCCCAACTCGTATGTTGAAGTCCTAACCTTCACTAACTCAGAGTGTGACCTTATTTGGAGATAGGATCTTTACAGAGGTAAACAAATTAAAGTGAGGTCAATTGGGTGGGTCCTAATCCAATATGACTTGTGTCCTTATAAAATGGGGAAATTTGGATACAGAGATACGCATAGAGAGAAGACGATGTGAAGACACACAGGGAGAAGATGGCTGTCTATAAGACAAGGAAAGAAGTCTGGACCAGATCCTTCCATCACCAGCTCAGATGGAACCAGCCCTGTGGACACCTTGATCTTAGACTTCCAGCCTCCAGAACTGAGAAATAGTAAATTTCTGTTTTTTAAGCCCCCCACTCTGTAGTCCTTTGTTACAGAAGCCCCAGCACACTAACACACCTGGATAATTAATTCCTGCTTATCTTTTAGATGTGAACTTAGTTATCACTTGGCTTTGACCTCCTAGAATGGCCAGGTCAGCCTCTTCTGTGCTCCCCTGCACCTCCCCCTCTTTGGTGCCTCATTCTTTCTTTTAGAGCACAGGCCACTCTCAATTAGTTGTTCTTTTTTTGTCTGTGCTGCTAATTGCCTGAGCCCTGAGAGGGCCAGCAGAGAACTATCCTACATACCATTGTATCTCCAGATCTTTGCAAATGATAGGGGCGAGGCCTGTATCAGGTATTTACTGCTGCATAACAAATGACCCCACAACTTACTGCCTTAAGACAACTGAACATTTATTATGTTACAGTTTTTGCGGGTTGGGAATTTGGGAGCAGCTTTGCTGGCTGGTTCCCTCTGGAGACTGCAGTCATGATGTCACCAGTCATCTGAAGACTTGGCAAGGCTGGAGCTCTTCCTCCAGGAGGGCTCCGTCCTGTGGCTGCTGGCAGCGGGCCTCCAGTGCTCAACCCCCACATGAGCTTCTCCAAATGCCTGTCTGAAGGCCCTCACGACATGGCAGTGATTTCCCCCAGAGGGAGTGTTTCGAGAGATAGAGCAAGGAGACTGGATGCCGTGTGTGTCCTAATCTCAGGTGGACCATGATTTCAGCCATGCTGGCCACACTGTGTACATTAAAAGTGACTAAATACAGTCACATGGGACGGGAGGAAAGTTAGCCTTCACTCTTTGAAGCGAAGAATATCAAAGAATGTGTGGACCTATTTTTAAATGGGACTTGTTGAATAAATGAAAAGATTTTGAATAAATGCACCAATACCAGACTCCCCCATTCATTGATTGAGCCAGATATTCACTGAGCACCCCCTACTGCATTACTTCCTCTGGCTAGAAGAAGGTTGAACTTCCCCCAGGAGAGTGGAAAACACACAGCAGAAGTGGCACTGAAGCTTCACCTCTCAGATGTGTGTGCGACCAAGACCAAGGGACCACTCTACCCCAGGAGCCCTGTCATTGCCGCCCTGCTCTAACTCCACCCAGCTCCTTTGTTTCTTTCTCTCCCATCCCCCCTGAGCTTTTAATAACAGTCCATTCTTGTTTTTATTTTCTGATGTGTATTTTGGAGTCCTTTTCACGATGATCTGTCCCATATCTCCTCAGGTCATCGGCTCCTGGAAGACAGAGCTGAGATGGATCATGTTTAGTGCAGAGCCTTGTACACCTTGGGCGCTGAATAAATGTTAACAGACTGTGTAGGTCAATGTGCCATGTATGAGCCTATGCACTTAATAGTCGCTTCAGTTTACACAGCACTGGAGCTGGTGCTGCTGTCACGGCTGGGGGAGTTGGAGAACCACCGTGGCCCTCCTCCTGCCCCGGTCCTGTCCCTCAGGCCCCGTGTCAAATGTCACAACCTTGACTTCACTTCTTCCCTTTCTACTTTGTAATGTCCCTTTGCACAGATTGCCTTGTTTCCTTCACCAGCAATCCCTAAGACTCAGGGAAGTCAGAGGTTTCTGGAAAATCAAAATGGAAGAGCTACAAAATGGTGGAAGAACATTGTTTGGTCAAACATCTTCAGATCGTCCTCCATTTTACTCAGTGTCTTAGAACAAGGTGGTGACGAGTAACAGAACAGGACTTGGGGCCAAGGCAGAGGCTCCTGACTTCTACCCTGGGCTCTGTCCCTCTATTCAACAGGGAGGCTGGGAGCTTAGGGACATGGGCTCTGCAGGAGGACCATCTGGGTGCACAGCTCGGTGCTGCTACTGCCTAGATGTTTTATTTTATTTTATTTTAAGTTATTTATTTATTTACGGCTGCGTTGGGTCTTCATTGCTGCGCACAGGCTTTCTCTAGTTGCAGCGAGCAGGGGCTACTCTTCGTTGCGGTGCGCGGGCTTCTCATTGCGGTGGCTTCTCTTGTTGTGGAGCACAGGCTCCAGGCACTCGGGCTTCAGCAGTTGTGGCTCACGGGCTCTAGAGCGCAGGCTCAGTGGTTGTGGTGCGTGGGCTTAGTTGCTCCGTGGCATGTGGGATCTTCCCGGACCAGGGCTCGAACCCGTGTCCCCTGCGTTGGCAGGCAGACTCTCAACCACTGCGCCACCAGGGAAGCGCCATCCCCCCCACCCCCCCCACCCCATCCCCGCCTAGATGTTTTAGGTCTCAGTGGGTCATCTGTAAAATGGGAATAATAATGGCACCTACCTCATGGGATTGTCGTGAGGCCTAAATGAGATAATCCGTCGGGAACTTGGCATATGACAAGTGCTCAGTAAATACTAGCTGTTATTATACCATCCTGGCCTATATTTTATTTTAGGCAAATTGAAAAGATTCCTTATTACCCACGTTGGCTGAAGATCTACATTTCCTCATTTGTGTATCCTAAATCAGCAGCCCCAAATGATTAAATACATATATATGTGTATATATATTTAATAATAATATATAATAATATAATATATGAATATAATAAGATATAAAACACATATATATTTGTTTCTCTGGAGTAGAAAGCTTGCTAGGAGCAGTCAGACAGTTTGATTAAGGTGGTGTGTGTGTGCGCTCACACTCTATTTTCTTGATATTTTGCAGAAAGTTTCTTACGTTCAGCTTTTGGTTATGACATTGTGTTGGTGGAACTACTTCTGTTAGATCAACTGATTGAAGTCTCTCTGAGAGAGAGAGAGAGAGAGAGAGAGAGAGAGTGAGTCTTTTAGATTTTGCCTGACCCTGGAAAAAACTTAGGCTTGGACAGAGATTGGATATTTGTTGCATGAGTCATGGAGCGTGAAAGGTGAAAGGATGGGGTATGTTCTCCTGAACGATTTGGATAAGGAAAGACAGAAGGGAATTTTCTTGGGTGGGTATCAGCACCTGAGGAAGAAGTCACAAAATAAGGCAACAATTCCCAATTTGGGGGAACTTTGTTGTCATGTTGCTTTCTGTTTTATTAATGACTCCACCTCCATCAGTATTTTTCTATAATTGAAGCCAATTAAGGAAAATTTTATTCGAGGATAGAACTACATTCCAAGTCCCAAAGATGATGATGGAAATCATTAGATTTATTCAGATGACGCCCAGGAATCTTGGGTACCTTCTCCCCCAGGTGTTGTACCAGGTGTGACTGAAGTTTGCTCCCGTACCAACCCACTTGCTACATTGCCCTCCTGAAGCTCTTTCTCGTGCTTCATTATTTTCCCAAGCATTGGTGTTTTTTTTTTCTTTTAATTCTTCCAAAAGGAATTCGTCTTTTCATTAGAAAATAAAGTAGCTACTTCATTTTGCAGGAATGAAGTCCAGCTTCCTACATAACCCCCGTAACTTCCACATAGACCTGAAATTTCCTTTGATTCTCTTCTCCCCATGCAGATAACTTAAGGCAGAAACTTCAGATACGGTCCCAGGGAACAAATGGATTATTTGTGCCGTAGACCGACCAAGGGAAGGAACTCGGATGGCTTTATTTAACCCGAATTCTGACTTTATTTTACTAAGGAAATTTAGAGATGGTGGCAAGGAGGGTTGGGGACAGTGATTTATTTGTCTGCTTTTCAAGTGCTGAAAGGATCTTTTCCCCTCTCCTTTCCCTTCATCACTGGGCAGTGACTTTTCTTTTGCTGCTTGCAATGCCTCGGGGTGGGTGCTACATACTCCCTTCTGAGCCACAAAGGCAGTAAAGGCAAGGGCTGATGTTCTTGAAAACTGTAACGCACTGTTTGGGAGGAGTTTTTATGTTGAGACTTCTGCTGAATAACCGCCCTTGTGTTTTCCTAGTTTTTGCCTTCCTTTCCTATTGTGAGTTCTGGGTCTAGATTCCAGAAGTCAGATGGACCTGAGTTCATCACATCACATCACAGTGGAGAGGAACAGCACAACCCAGGGCCCACGATTTGGGTTGGGGGCCCTCACACACGCGCAGGAGTGGCGCCCAGTAATCGTGTGGGTGTAGTGGTGACCCTGAACTCCTGCCTGTGTGCCTCTGACCTCCTCTCCTTACTGGAGGGGGGCCAGTCTCTCCAGTTCTCAGGGCACCTTTTCATTTCTCGGTTTTCCTCTCTGAACTTGATCATTGCCTTTTACATCCTGCCCCATCCTGCAGCTCTTCATTTCTCAGATTCCTGCAGCCGAGGAGGAAGAGGGTACAGAGCCAGGAGGGGGCAGGGGAAACTGCTCAGAAAACATTGGCAGAGAGGGCTTCGAATTCAGGGTCAAGGTTTCACTTCTTGTCCTTCGCAGACAGGCGATACCGAGCTCAAGAGCGCTGCTTGCTGCAAGGGGGATATTTTTTCAACATTAACATGTTGCAAAACGTGGACGGCCTCAGAAGCAAGGCCCTGGTGTATAAACTCACCAATATTGTTCAAAGCACCTCCATGTGCATGGCAGCTTAGAGTACGTCTCCCGATGCCTCCTTTCCAGAAACACATGCCGAGCCTGTAATCCCCAAGTACCAGAACATGAGGAGGAAAACCACACAAAATGGAATTGGAACACACAGAACAGACACGGAGCAATGACACCCCAACACAGGGTCACAGGAGTCGGGCACATTTTATACCTGAATGGACCATTTTTTAAAAAAGCAAAAAAGACGACATAACACTATCAGAATCTTTAAAGAGGCATTTTGTCACTTTTCAGTGATTTCTTCTTTGAAAGCTCTGTGTTTGTGTGTTTATTTTCCTCTGGGCAAACGTCTTTTGCAGGGTGTGTTCATTCACTAGGTATGAATGAAATGCTTTATAAGAGAATCTCCTTACTGGTGGGATTGAAAGGTCCCTGGCCTTAGAACATATAGACCTGAATTAGAATTGGCATTTTTGCTAGCCGTGTAATGCTCAATATATTTCTTGACATCTGGGAACTTCAGCTCCCTAATTTTTAAAAAAATGGTAAGTGTGGTTTATTATATTTAAGATTGTCCTATAAGGCACCTTCCCTAGTTTTTGAAAAGGGACCAACAGTATTTCCTTTCCAGATTCTCACTGTGAGTCAACGAAAGAGTGAATAAGTCGTCAGTGGCCCCAGTAATTCTTAGCTGATCTCAGTTCCCTTTCTCTTTGTTATTTATTGCACCTGGACGGCAGGTGTCCCCTCTAACCCTCCCTGCACCACCACCCCCGACAACGCACCATGAGCTTTATTTGGGGGCCTTTGAATTACTGTCTAAGAAATGACTTACTGAATTACTCGGCAAGGTAAAACTAAGTTCATAAAACCAACAACTTCTTTGGTTTGTATGTATTTCATCTACGACATAGTAAGGCTTGCGGAGACACAGGTGACCATAACAGATGTCTTTGCCATCCAAAGCTCTTGGTTTATTTGACTGGCACCGTATGAAATCTTGCAGGACAAACGCAGCGGGATGTGAGCGGTTTCATAAGGTCCGACCTGATGGTTGGAAGGGGAAGGGGGAGGCTTCCAGCCGAGGCCAACACGGCGCCAGGCCCTCAAGCGGCCTCCCCTCTGAGCCTCGTCCCGTTCACGTAATGGGAGAGCTCCAGCATGGCGGCCATGTCCGCACGCCTCCTTCTGAGCTGCCTGCCCTCAGCTCTCAGCATGCCAGCCTGGCCTTTGGGACGGGCCACTCAGACGTGGGCACCGACCCTGGTCCTCTCTCCAGCTGGTTCAGGCTCCTCCTCTCTCTGGACCGTCTTGGGAGACGAAGACTCCTCGGTTGGACTTGGCCTCAGAACGCCTTCCTCAAGTCACCCATTTGGGTATGTGGAGTGCCGTTTTAGCTGCAGAGACAATATCTGCCAAGGTGGGGAGGGGATTGGAATATGGCCTGTGATCCAGGCGGGCAGCAGCGCAGGGTCCTGTCTTGGGACAAGGCCCATGGGACCCCTCCCTGATCTCTTACTCAGAACAGGGTCTCCTCTCGGTGAGATGCCCTGCCCTTGGCATTGGGCTTCCTCAATGCTGGACTTCCCATGGCCTGTTGCCACACTTGCCACTGACCATCTTCTTCCTCTAGAGAGGGACTCCCTCCCTGCCCGCCTCTCAGGGGTCTGGCTCTCGCAGAGCCCCGCAGGAAGAGTGCCTGCCCGCTGCAGCGAGCCTCATGGGCCCACGGCCACCTGCAAACGGGACACCTGTGGAGGTAATGGAGATGGAGGAGAGGCAGATCTGTAGTCCATTTGTCCACCCATCGCCCAGTCCCTGAGCTCTTCTCTGGGCTCAGCGTAGGCCGGTTGCCATGCGGAAGCCTCACGGTCTGGGAGGGAAGCTTGGTCTGTGGGCAAAGGCTCTGGTACAGGACACTGAGAGCTGGGAGACAGGTACACATGGATGAGGGGGGTGCCTGATGGACAGACAGAAGGGCGAAGCTTCCAAGAGAAGGGGGATCCTGGGGACTTGGGGAAGGGAATTTGTTTGTTATTTCATGAAGCAAGTGTTGATTTGGCCCCTACTTTGTGCCAGGCAGGGTACCCGGCACCGGAGGATACAATGATAAGCAAAACTGGATTAGGTCCTGCCTTTGTGGAACTTAGTGTCTATTGGGAGAGACAAATATCGAGCAATAAGCACAAAGATAAATGGATACTTACAAGTGGTGAGAAGGGTGAGGGAAAGTGGGGAGAGTTTTGAGAGGGGCCCTGGCTGGTCTGGGGGATGGGGAGGGTTTAGGGAAAGCACAGTGTCATTTGAATTGAGATTTGAAGAATGAACCTGAAGTTAGCCAGGTGAAAGAGGGCTACGGGGAGCCTTTCGGACAGAGGGACCGAGAGGGCTCAGAGGTGGAGGAGAGCCCTACATCCGGCGAGCTGTGACGGGAGCAGTATAAAGATTTGTCTAGGCTTTTTCCCCAAAATAATGGGAACCCAAGGTTGGGTTCTTGGCTGGGGGCAGGGTGGGGGCAGGGCTGGTGACAGGATCAGAGTTGAATTTTCAAAAGGCTCCTGGCAGCAGAATAGAGAATTACAGAGAACAAGAGTAGAGGCAGGAAGTCAGTATTTATCTATACATAATGGGATCCTATTGTATGTATTGTTCTGTAAGTAGCCTTTTTTAAACTTATTTTGTCATATTGATCTATCTCATTCAACGAACAATGCTGCCCAATTTTCTGTAGTGTCGATGTACAGCCTTTGTAACCATTCATAGTTTACTTAACCATTTCTCAGTTGCTTCTAATTTTTTATTTTTACAACCTCTACTGGCAGGAACATCCTTGACCATGGGTGTGGCAGGTGGCATTCCGAGATTGCCCCAGGATACCCCCTCCTGCTTCTCTCACCTGTGTAATCCCCTCCCCTTGAGAGCGGGCAAAACCCACGCATAACATGAGATGGAACTCCTGTGATTGGCTTAATGGACTTGGATTATCCCGGGCGCGCCTGTGTAAACAGGGATCCCTTAAAGGAGAGATTTGAAGAGTGAGGGGCTGGAGGGGCTGAGAGTGACCTGACAGCCAGCAGAACAGGACCTTCCCTCCAACTGCAAGGAAGTGCATTTTGCCAACGACCCCAGGGAACTTGGGCCTCCAGGTGAAGACGCACGGGGGGCCCCATCTTGCCTTCAGTCATGGGAGATGCTGGGTAGAGGACCCAACTAAAATGTGCTTGACTCTTGACCCTCAGAAACTGTGCGATAACAGTTTTGTGTTGTTTTAAGTGGCTAAGTTTGTGATAATTTGTTATGCAGCCATAGAAGACTAGTATCGTGACTGAATACATTCTCTCCAGGACAGAGACAGATGGAGTTTCTGGTGTTCAAAGGTATGAACATTTACGTTAAAAAAATGATTTTTTATTTATTTAAATTTTGGCTGCATTGGGTTTGCGTTGCTGCGCGCGGGCTTTCTCTAGTTGCAGCGAGCAGGGGCTACTCTTCGTTGCGGTGCGCGGGCTTCTCACTGCGGTGGCTTCTCTTGTTGCGGAGCACCGGCTCTAGGCGCGCGGGCTTCAGTAGTTCTGGCTCACAGGCTCTAAAACTCAGGCTCAGTAGTTGTGGCGCACGGGCTCCATGGCACGGGGGATCCTCCCGGACCAGGGCTCGAACCCACGGCCCCTGCATTGGCAGGTGGATTCTCAACCACTGTGCCACCAGAGAAGCCCCAGCATTTACATTTTTAGTAAGTATTTTCAAATTGTTCCCTCAAAGGTCACACCAATTTAACATTCCCTCTAGTGGAGAATAAAAATATTTCCCCATAGTCTTAATCACTATTATTGGTTTTTTAAGTTTTGCCCATCTTGTGGGTACACATGGCATCCCCTTTTTGTTTGAATTTTTTCTTCCCTCATTATTATGGAAGGGGAGTCTCTTTGGAAATCTATCCTTACCTACTGTTATACTTTGCTTTTTATTCCATTGTCCTTTTCTTCTGTGGTTAAAAAAAAAAAGTATGAAAAGAGCCTGGTATGTGCTAAGTGCTTGATAAATGTTAGTTGTAAATATCATCATTGGGACTTCGCTGTTGGCGCAGTGGTTAAGAATCTGCCTGTCACTGCAGGGGACACGGGTTCGAACCCTGCTCCGAGAAGATCCCACATGCCGCGGAGCTCGTGCGCCAGAACTACTGAAGCCCATGTGCCTAGAGCCCGTGCTCAGCAACAAGAGAAGCCACCGCAATGAGAAGCCCGCGCACCGCAACGAAGAGTAGCCCCCGCTCACCGCAACTAGGGAAAACCCACGCACAGCAACGAAGACCTAACACAGCCAAAAATAAAGAAATAAATTTATATTTAAAAAATCATCAGGGCTTCCCTGGTGGCGCAGCGGTTGAGAGTCCGCCTGCTGATGCAGGAGACACGGGTTCGTGCCCCGGTCCGGGAAGATCCCACATGCCGTGGAGCGGCTGGGCCCGTGAGCCATGGCCACTGAGCCTGAGCGTCCAGAGCCTGTGCTCTGCAACGGGAGAGGCCACAACAGTGAGAGGCCCACGTACCACAAAAATTAAAAAAAAAAAAAAAAAAAAAATCATCAATGTTACCGATTTATAGGAATTAAGCACATAACTACCCTGTTAATCCTTTCTTACTGTTGTTACATGTATCTTATTCCAGTCTGATTTTTATGAAAAAATATCCCATTTTAAATTTTTTTAATTTTTATTTTTTGGCCACACCGCACGGCTTGTGGGATCTTAGTTCCCCAACCAGGGATCAAACCTGGGACCCATCAGGAAAAGTGCCGAGTTCTAACCACTGGACTGCCAGGGAATTCCCTAAAAGTATCCCAGTTTTTAAATGTTGGCAACAAATTCAGCCAATTAAAATTCGCAGACAGAGCCAGTCATGCGGGTGAGACAAACCCGCTGGTGCGCTACTTCCGCTCTCCTTCCCTCCCTCCTTCCTTCCAGTTTGCTCCTCACCCATTTCTTAGGACAGTGATATTTATCCTCGTGAGATGAGTGAGGAAGCCTTGTCTATCTTCCTATGCCTGGAAACATCTTATAAATAAGAATTATCTTTCTTTGAAGGATTGGAAAAACTCACTTATAATCCTACCTGCATCTGATGCTCTGTTTTGGAGGTGACGGGGGATGAGGCATATTTCTTGCTATCTTTTCCATTTCTTACCTGGCCATTAGCGTGGTGTGGCTTTCTACCTTTTTATGAGTCAATTTTTGACATGTATATTTTCTTAAAAATTACCCTTTCCCTCTAGATTTGCTTATGTATTTGTATAAACATTTCAATGAGGTTCTCGAATACATTTTGATTTTTTGTAGTTATGACCTTTTGCCATTCCTAATGTAATTCCTTAGACAATATTATTTTATTTATATGTTTGTGAAAAGATTATTATACATGGGGTACAAAACCCAGTATGCACACGGGGCATATAGTAAAATACACACACACACACACACACACACACACACACACACACACACACACACACACACACACACACACACACAGGGACACCCTTTTCCCCCAGCTGTCAAGTTCCCCTTCCCGGAAGTAACAACTGTAATCTGTTTCTTAGGCGACCTCCACCATGATCGATTTGAGAACATTTTCATCATACCCCAAAGAAACCCTGGACCCATTAGCTGTCATGCCCCATTTTCCCCCAAGCTCCTCCAGCCCTAGGCAAACACAGATCTACTTTCTCTTTCTAGATTTGCCCATTCAGGACATTTCATATAAAAGGTAGCATAAACCTGTGGTCTTTTGTGACCAGCTTCTTTCACTGAGCATAATGATTTCAAGGTTCATCCATGCTGTAGCACATATCAGTACTTCATTTTTAAAATAATTAATTAATTAATTTTTATTTGTTTGCACCAGGTCTTAGTCGCAACAGGTGGGCTCCTTAGTTGCAGCATACACATGGGATCTAGTTCCCTGACCAGGGATTGAACCCGGGTCCCCTGCATTTGGAGCACGGAGTCTTAACCACTGCACCACTGGGGAAGTCCCAGTACTTCATTTTTAAAATTCCCCAGTAATATTCGATTGTATGGATATACCACATTTTGTTTATCCATTCATCAGTTGATTGATTTCGTTGTTTCCACGTATTGGCTATAATGCATGATGCTGCTGTGAACATTCTTGTATAACTTTTTAATTTTTTGTTTTTTGGCTGCTCTGCGCAGCAGGCGGGATCTTAGTTCCCTGACCAGGGATTGAACTCCTGCAGCAGAAGCACGGAGTCCTAACCACTGGACCAACAGGGAATTCCACCTTGTACAACGTTTTGTGTGACTATGTTTTCGTCTCTCTAGGAGTAGAATTGCTGGGTCACGTGATAACTCCGGTCCACATTCTGAGGAACGGCCAAACCGTTTCCCAGGGTGGCTGCACCGCTGTACATTCCTCCCAACCATGCACACGGGCTCCAATTTTTTCACATCCCCAGCACTTGTAATTTTTCTTAAAAAAAAAAATTATGGCCACCCTGGCGGGTATGAAGTGGTGTATATTATTGTGACTTTTTGATTTGCATTTCCCAATGAGTAACGATATTGCGTGTTGGCTCTTGTATATCTTCTTTGGAGAAAAGCATGTCCAAATCCTTCTCCCGTTTTCTTCCATTGGGCTATTTCTCATTTCATTGTTGCCTTCCATCGCTTTCTTGGGAGTAATTTCTTAACAATGGCATTAAGTTTGATTGCCCCAGATCTCTAATTATTTAGACCAGCACTGTTTAGCTGAAATACAGTGGTAGTCAAAATGCAAGCTAACTATGTAATTTAGATTTTCTAGTTGCCACATTAGATAAACAGGCAGGAGGAAACAAGTGAAATTAATTTTAACAATATGTTTTATTTAAGACTATGTATTCTTTAACCCCAAATATCAGAGTAGTAGTATTTCAGTGTGTACTCTATACAAAAATCAGTTACATTCTTTCTTCTCGTATAAAGTCTTTCGAGGGCCTATTTTACATTTGTAGCACACCTCGATTTAGAACAGGCCCGCTTCAAGTGCCCAGGAGGTCGGGTGGGAATCGTCTACCGCGTGGACAGTGCATATTCAGATTTTACCCTAAGGTTTACAGTAGTAAAGACTACAGCTTTGCCTGCTGCTGTTTCTTCCATTACACATTTTCACTGGCTTCATATTTGGGGATGGGACGTCGAGAAAATTCAAACCGAGTGGCTTCTTACTCTGAGCAGCATGGGGTCAGTTTAGAGAACTTGAGGGCAGTACAAAGAGGGAATAGAGAAATCCGGCAGACGAGGAGAGCGCTGTGAGGGAGGGCTGTAATTAGGGTGCTGGTCGTGGAGAAGGGCAGGTGGGAGGAGACGCCAAGGACATTGAGGAAATAACACAGGAGGGGCTTAATTGATCACGTGGGCGTGGAGGCCTAGGGAGAGGGAAGGTGGAGAACGATGGGGGCTTTAGTCTGGGTGAATGTGGGCCACTCTGCCACAGAGAACTGCAGAAGAAGGAAAGGGTTTGGGGAATACGGCGAGCATTCTCACCCCGTGGGTCCGAGACGCCGCTGTGACAGCAAATGGAGCGGGCAGGTGGGCGTGGCCCTCGGCGGGGAGGGTGGAGCCACTGAGCAGCGTTCCGGACTCGTCCTTGGAGAAGTACTAGCTGGAGACCGAGAGTGAGAGGATGAAGAGGAGGTGGGAAATCAATCCGAAAATAAGCTGCCAAGGAAGAAGCAGGAAAATGAGAGTAGCCTGGAGTCTGAAGAAGGAAGCCAGGGATCAGTGTGCAATGCAAATAAAATAAATAACAACCATAATAAAATAATGGCATTAATCACGTAGTGGGTCGTTACTCCCCTACTTTACCCACTGAACTCTTGAGAATGAGAAAATTCTTGTTCCGTGTGTAAGAAAGTGCAAACTGTTCATACATTTTAGAAACTCTGAAAGCCCGCCCATTCTGTGTCTTTGAAGACGGAATTTATTCCACACGCTGGGTCTTTGCTGTTTGGGGAATCCATGACTTCAATCCCACCCACCAATCCAAAGCCAGAGTGAGCTGAGTAAATCAAGGTTGCTTCAGCCCAGCTTGGGGGCCTCCGGTGGCACGTGAGCACCTTGGTGGTGTGGCCCCAGTCTGGAGCTCTGCCCCTGGCCACACACAAGGCCTCACACCCCCTGGCAGTAGCCACTTCTCCCAGGGCCTTTGCATGTGCGGCTTCTCCCAAGCACTCTCTCCTGCCCACGCCCTTGCCTGACCACGCAGCTGGGGTGGTCACTTTAAAACACAAATCCGATCATGTCAGCTGCTGGCTTAAAACCCTTAACTTCCCATGATGCAGACAATAAAATCCAAACTTGTGACCATAACCTATGGAGCCTTGTGTGCTCTGGCCCTGGCCTCTGTCTCTGACCTTGGTGCCTTCATGCTACCCCTTGCCCACTACGTTCTGAGCTTTCCCCTGCTTCTCCAGTAGCACCTGATGCTGGTGGCTGCAGGCCATTTCCTCTGCTTGAGAAACTCTTCCCTCCATCTTATCATTAGGTCTCAGCTTGCACATCACTTCCTCAGGCCTCTCTGGCCACAAGGTAACTCTGGCACAATCCCTCTGCCCACTGGTGGAATGTGCGTTTCTAGTGAGGAGGACCTGGAGTGTTGGGTCCACTGCTCTATCTCAGCACTCGGAGCAGTGGGGGCCCCGTGATAAGTACTCAATTTCAGTTGAATGGGTGGAGGTGCTAGAGTGCACCTCCCCCAGGCAATCTTCCCTGACTCCTGTTCCACCCCAGCCTGGTGTAGGCTCTGCTCCGATGTGCTCACATGGTGTCTGGGATTCTTCTCCGTTACGGACGGAACCTGGAGGCCCAGCATGGCTCATCGTGGTGGCGGCAGAGCTCCTTGGCAGGCATGGTCCGTCCGACCACCGGCATTTGTTAGATGTTGAATGAAGGAAGAGTCAGTCCCCTCTCATTGTGACTCCAGGACATCGTGCTGGTCCCCATGGCTCCTCAGCTATTCTTCCAAAACAAAGGCCCCCGAGTGCACCCCGCCCCCCGGGCATGTCATTTCCCCACGTGTCTGTCCTAGACAAATGCCAGTGCATTTTCCTGGGAGGCCAGGTGGTGGAGTGGCCCGGGGGATGGGCCAACAGGTACAGATGGCTCTGGAGGCCTGTCCTGCGGAGGAGAGGGTAATGTCCAGAAACTGGCCCGGCTGGTTTTATCAATCTGCCTTTCAGTGAAATCGTATGGCGCAAAATGTAACAATACAGTTGCTTAACAATCGCTGTCTGCAAAACCATTTTAGACAAAAGCAGTTTGCACTCAGCCTGATTTTGGTGAAGTAATCACAAAAACTTGAAAAATCAAATGCCTGGGTTTAAGAGCCAAACGTTGTTTCAGAATGAATATCACTAACATTTAGCTTTAAAGAAAAACGCCGCCCTCAGGCATTTTACCCTATTACCTTTTCATTAAGTGTGTGGTGCTAAGACTGAATTGGTGAAATTAATTAAACAATGTGAGAGCTGGGAGATGATTTGGTCCTTATTGCTAAGAGGAAATACAATAAAGTAGAGCACATGGAAACAGGAAATTAAGAAAAGGAAATCCAGTTAAATGAATGTCCTTTTGTGTTTCTCCTTCCACCATCCTTCTCCTCTCATTTCTGAACTTTTTGATCCCTTCCCCTCACCCCTCCTCCACCCATTCTTAGCTCCAGCTCCCCCCAAAATGTCTGATGCCAAGTCACACTTCCTTGTTCAGAATGAGAGCCACAGGCCTTGCCTCAGAAAGCTGGAAGGAATTCAGGTTATGAATTTCACTGTGACAACAGCCGGGGGAAAAAGTGGGTAGCAGATTGGAGCCGTGAGAGAGAAAATAATGGAATAAGACAGGTTTATTACGTATCTAGTGTTGTATACAGGCTACAACTGCCCAGAGACAAACGGACCCCAAGGGCTTCCCTGGTGGCGCAGTGGTTGAGAGTCTGCCTCCCAATGCAGGGGACGCGGGTTCGTGCCCCAGTCCGGGAAGATCCCACGTGCCGCGGAGCGGCTGGGCCCGTGAGCCGTGGCCGCTGAGCGTGCGTGTCCGGAGCCTGTGCTCCGCAACGCAAGAGGCCACAGCAGTGAAAGGCCCGCGTATCAGAAAAAAAAAAAAAAAAACAACAACAACAACCCACAAACGGACCCCCAAACCGACAAGGCCCTCCCACGTGGTTCTTGCTGAAGTGCCAGGAGGGACAGGGTGTCCCGAACTCTGTCCCCTGGTTTCCGCATGCTGTCACTCCACAGAAGGCCCGTGCTTGGCGGACTCAAGGCATCTCCAAAAGCCGCGGGCAGCACAGGGGGCTTTATGATCATTGTTTTTACGTTGCAAAGCACTTACAACTTTGCCCCTCCCCATCCATTCTGTGTATTTGTTTGTTTGTGTTTTGAGAAACTTGTATTATTATTGCCTTTTGGGCAGACTGGGGTGAGAGGAAGGTTCTCAGAGGCCCTAATCCCCACCCCTGGCAGAGTTTGCTTTTCCTGGACAAGTGCTTTGGCTCCACCTTTGCCCTTGACTTTTGTTGCCCCTGACCTTGCCTGAAATGGATGTCCTCACTGCTGTTTGCCAGTAAATCAGCCTGGCTGGTCAGAGGAGCCACCTGATCAACCTTGAGCCCAGATACTTCCAGGGACACTCTTGGAAGCTTCTTCCAGAGTAGAGTCTGCATCAGGCCGTGCAAGATCCTAATTTAATCAACTTTCATATTTGCTCCCAAGTGAAAAAGGAGTCACGGTGCCTCCAAATGTTTTTATGCAGTTTTATTTTTTATTTATTTTTTATTTTTTTTTGCTGTACGCGGGCCTCTCACCATTGCGGCCCCTCCCGTTGCGGAGCACAGTCTCCGGACACGCAGGCTCAGCGGCCATGGCTCATGGGCCCAGCCGCTCCGCGGCATGTGGGATCCTCCCGGACCGGGGCACGAACCCGCGTCCCCTGCATCGGCAGGCGGGCACTCAACCACTGCGCCACCAGGGAAGCCCTATGCAGCTTTTAATACTGCTAAGTTATGGGGATTTTGTTCCCCATTTCTTTTCTCCCTGAGGCCGAAGCTCCATCTATATTTTTATATCAGCTCTCCAAAAAGATGGCCCGGAATTGCCTATTTCTGTCTCGGGTACATAGCCTTGCCCCATCTTTCCTCTTTTTTTCCCCTCCTCCTTCCTGGGTCTCAGCTGTTAACAGGGCATCTTGGGCAGACCCCACCACTCTGGTCATTGCTAGATGCTTCTCCCAGCAGCCTGCAACTTGCCTTCCGTGAGCAGGTGGCCTTTGGGAAGCTTGGGTTGACCACAGAGCCTCTGCCGATCTGACTGCAGCTGGAGCTGGAGCTCTGAGTTAGCTAAGAAGGATGCAGCTGGCTCTTTTCCCAAAGCTGGTAGCCTTTGAATACCCTGTAAAGTGTTACAGGGTGACAGAGACAGATGGGCCTCCCTTAGGGACCACAGAGCCCAGTAGGGCCTAAGACAAGTTTAACAAGGTTGCTGACCCAAAGAAAGGTGGGATGCGGGCTCTTTAGGGAGGCGCTAGTCACTTACTTTCTCACCTAGACACCCCTCTCCTTCACGGACGCACCAGAGGAAATGACGGCAGGGAGGAAACGGGAACCGGAAGGAAGAGTCGACGCTGCCGCCCCCACCCGGCACATTTGTCCCGTCCTCCCCCCCAAGGCTGCCTCTGGGCCCTGGCTCCCAGGCCTCTGTAACCGCACCACCTCTGCCCATTGTGGGTCACGTGGGCCCCTTGCCGCTCTCACGGCCCCGGAGCGAGCCCAGTAGATTCTCCCTCGTGGCCGCCCTCTTCTTTCCTCACGCTCCTGCTTTCTCACTCCTGTCCCCCACTTCCGGCGGCCTCACTCTGATGCGTCCCAGCCTAGGCTCTCTAAATCTGAGGCCGGCTGGCACACCACGCCCTTGTGGCCCGCATCCCCTGTGGGTTCTGAGCCCTTGGCTCTTCCTCATCATGGTCTACACCACCCCCTCCAGCTTCCCGGATGCACCTGCTCTCCTCTGCTCCCTTTCTTTGGACCTCTGGTCTCCAGGCTGGGCACGATGTCTTGCAGAGACAGGCAGATCCTTTACTTTGATGTGACTTCAACTCAAATGAGCGGGGCTGGGCTGAGAGGAGGGACACTGGGGACTGACTCCACCATGTCACACGTTTGCTCAGAAGCTTACAGGGAATTTACAAATTGAATTTAATTCTTTTTTTTTTTTTTTTTGGCCACTTGTGGGATCTTAATTCCCCAACCAGGGACTGAACCTGGCAGCGGAAGCGCAGAGTCTCAACCACTGGACCACCAGGGAATTCCCTCCGCCATATTTGTTAAACAAAACACATTTGTTGTAGAACAGTGCGTGAGATGTGTATAACTGCTTAGAAAAGGTGCTAGAAGAATCTATACTAAACAGATAAAAGAAGTATTCTGTGCTCCCTTTTATATAGTCTTTTATAACAAGAAAGCACATAGGAGAGTGCTTTATATATACCATTTTTTAATGGAAAAATAAAGCCCAGCTTACCGGTGCTTTTACACCGGCATCTCTGGCACTCCTACCCTGGTTCTCGGTGGCTATCGACACCGCGATAGGACCCGTAGGGAGACTTGTGCGCGGGCTCTGTCAGTGCGGGGTTAGCTGAAAACTGCCCAGTGTGCCTCTTAGGCTGTATGACATGGAGGAGAAGGAGACCTCTGGGAAGGATTTTAAGACGTAGTGTGAGCTTGGCCTACTGGGAAATGTGAGGGAATAAAACGGATGTGGACTCAATTAACTTGCCAGTGAAGCAAACCAAACATCACCACCATGGGAAATAGGTTGTTACTATTTTATTTTTATTGTTTAGGCTAACTTGGTGTGAACTTGTTTTGTTAGTGTGGACTTTACTTATCAGATGCTATACACATCACCATGGCAGGAGCCTGGAAATACTATTTTCTGGATTTTCACTGGAGCATGATAGATTCCTAGTTTCATAAACTCTATGCCTGATATGTATAAATATCACTAATTACTAGTATCTGGCTCTGTTTTAATGATTCAATTTCCATATCCTCTCGAATTACCGGCACATAAAGCTGTACACCTCATGTCCTATTGCCCAATTAGTTGTTTATGTCAGTCTAACAAATAGAAGCGTTTCTGGTGTCCTTGGCCTTGACTTGAGGAATGCAGAAGGCTCTATACCTCATTTGTGTTTCTTGTCAAGTACATTGGTAGGTGTTACCTTTCCTTGGGATCCCATAGTCCTCTTTTTTAACCCCTTGTTCTTCCACAGGCCCCGTGGAACCATCTGACGACTTTGGAACTGGACGTAGAAGTAACGCTCCCCTTAACACTCAACCTGGTTACTATGGAGCCAACACGGTTCCTGTGTTTATGGAAAGCATCTTCTGACTTGAGGAGGGCTGTTCAGATGCTTACGCTCATAGGCTGCGTTATGCTGGGTTTCTCCCGGTCTTCAAACACCTCTTTTTACTGACAGAGCTACCTCAGCTCCATCATGAAACACGTCTGGCCGCTGGAGATATTGAAACCTGTTGAACAATAATGACTTCCTCGGTTGGTGATCCACGTGGGTGTTTTCCATTCTTCCTAAAAGCAAAAAAAAAAGGTCTTTCTATATAGCTGAGGAAACCTAGCAACCTAGTCATGGACCCCAAGTCATCTCCAGAAAGACTTGTACTTTGGTTTGAAGCAGAATACATAGCAACAAGCTAGCCAGAGAGAAGCTTGTCCTGTTGGCCTGCGTTGGTCTTCTCTCACGTCACTCTGCTGGGTCTTCAGACGCTCAGCACCGGTGCTGACTACTTGAGGGAGGCTGGAGCTTCTCAGGAGACGACGGTCTCCTTGTGCAGTATCTATGCTTAACGCTTTTCATGACTGCCCTCCTACCCTCTGCACGGAACTCTCCCGAACGGGTCCTCTTGCCTGAGAATCCCACTCTAAGCCTACTGTTCTGTGGAAAACCAGTCTTTCAAGACAAGGGTTATGGCTCAATAATGACTTTCCCTCGGAGCTATTTTTATTTTACTAGGAGATTCCTGGTAAAAGGACCAGTGCCCTCATCTAAGTAAATAAATCTCCAGTGGCGGGAATTTGAGGTATGTGGCATGACACGTTGGGTGAATATCTTTGCCTGGGAGAGGGGGTCCCCTCCTCCCTAAATGTAGGAACTGAACGTTTTCCAAATCGTCCTCGTTGAGTCACTTCATGTCCCTTTCCTCATCTATAGATAAATATCGATGATGATTTTATAATAGTTTCCTGCTCTACCATTTTCTGATTCCATGAAGTGAGTGGTTTCCTGGTACCAGTGAGATAGAGGTCACTTATTGAATTTTCCTGAACACATACAGTGCAGCAATTCTTAAAACTTGCATTGAATGTTTGTACACCCGTGTTCACAGCGGCATTATTCACGATAGCCAAGAGGTGGAAGCGATCCAAGTATCCATCAGTGGATAAGTGGATTAAAAAAGGTGATACATACACGCAATAGACTATGATTCAGCTTTAAAAAGGAAGGAAAGGGCTTCCCTGGTGGCGCAGTGGTTGAGAGTCCGCCTGCCGATGCAGGGGTCGCGGGTTCGTGCCCCGGTCCAGGAAGATCCCACGTGCCGCGGAGCTGCTGGGCCCGTGAGCCATGGCCGCTGAGCCTGCGCGTCCGGAGCCTGTGCTCCGCAACGGGAGAGGCCACAACAATGAGAAGCCCGCGTACCGGAAAAAAAAAATAAAAAATAAAAAAAAATAAAAAGGAAGGAAATTCTGACACAGGCTACCACACGTGGATGACCCTTGAGGACATTATGCTCAGTAAATAAGCCAGTCATAGATGGACAAATGCTGTGAGATTCTACTTATACGAGGTTTCTAGGTGAGTGACATTCGTAGACACAGAGCAGAGGGTGGCAGGAATAGGGAGTTAGTGCTTTTTGCTTTTTTGTTTTCTGGCCACGCCAGATGGCATTCGGGAGCTTAGTTCCCCTGCCAGGGATCAAACTCGTGCCCCCTGCTTTGGGATTGCGGAGTTCTGACCCCTGGACCTCCAGGGAAGTCCCAGGAGTTAGTGTCTAACGGGCAAGAAGAGAAAGTTCTGGGGAAGGATGGCAGTGGTGGTCGCAAAACAATATGAATGTACTTAATGCCACCGGGCCGCACACTTAAACATGGTTTACAAGCTAACGTTCATGTTGTCTGTATTTCACCACAATAAAAAATTTGCATTGACCTTAAAATGAGTGCTCAATCCTTGAGGACTGATCAGCATGTGAACATGAGCCGTATATTGTGCTGCAACTAGCAGTCGTTTTATTCTCCCCTGTTGCTTTGTACCTGCCGAACGTGACTGATCCGCGTTGCCTCGCGCTTCCGTTGGTTTCCAGACAGCAGCTTCTCAGCCGCGGGTGACGTCGGAAGGGCTGGGGCCGAACATAATCGCGACGCTGCCGCTTCTTCGTTTTGCCGATCGTGGAAGAGGAAGAGGTGGCATGTTTTGTCGGCAGTTACCCCTCATCTAAACGGAGCAAATGTGACCATCCAGGAAACTCCCAGCTAATGTGAGATTATCCTCAATTTCTCTTTCTTGTGATTATGCAAAAAAAATAAAAAAAAATTTTTTTGAAAGAGAACATCTCTATTCCATTCTTCAAGGCTCACGTTTGTTTACTAAGGGGGTGTGTGCACCTGCTTAAAATTTTTTTTAAGGCACGTATATCTTATACTTGTGACACTAACCCTAACCCTAAGTGAGTTTAAAGATGGAATTTTCTTTTTTTCTTTGCCCTCTCTTTTTGGTTAATACTTAGTATAAAACGTCAAGCAACTTATGAAAAGTAAATAATTCCTCTTGATTCTTTCTGCCTAAATAACAGCCTCTCCCTGCGCCTGAGTTCCGAGTCCGGAGCTCTCTCTCGAGGTCACCTTGGAGCACTCATCATGTTTGTGCTGAAGTTGAATGTTCAACATGGTATTAAGACGTGAAAGGCTATAACTGGAAAGCAGACCATCTAGCCAAAACCAGCATTTAAATCTAATTTTCCATTTATTTTTTTTCCCTTTAGTATCAGAGTAAAACACATATTTATTATAGGTTTTTTTCTTTCTTTCTTTTTTTTTTTTTTTTTTGGCCACACCGCGAGGCTTGTGGGAACTTAGTTCCCCGACTAGGAATCAAACCCGGGCCCTCGGCAGTGAAAGTGCTGAGTCCTGACCACTGGACAGCCAGGGAAGTCCCAGATTTTTTTTTTTTTTTTTTTTTTTTTTTTTTTTTTTGCGGTATGCGGGCCTCTCACTGTTGTGGCCTCTCCCGTTGCGGAGCACAGGCTCCGGACGCGCAGGCTCAGCGGCCATGGCTCACGGGCTTAGTTGCTCCGCGGCACGTGGGATCCTCCCGGACCGGGGCACGAACCCGTGTCTCCTGCATCGGCAGGCGGATTCTCAACCACTGCGCCACCAGGGAAGCCCCCCCAGATGATTTTTTCTTTAAAATATTTTAGTCTGGTAGAATGTATATAACATGAATGTACCATTTTAACCATTTATAACTGTCCAGCCCAGTGGCATTGAGCGCGCTCACACTGTTGCATAACCATCACCACCATCCACCCCCAGAACTTTTTCATCTCCCCAAACTGAAACTCTGTGCCCATTAAACATTAACTCCCCATCCCCTCCCCCAAACCTGTGGCACCCACTGCTCTACTTTCTGTCTCTTTGAACTTGATTACTCAAGGGACCTCATGCAAGTGGAATCACACGGTATTTGTCCTTTCGTGACTGGCTTAGTTCACTTAGCCTCGTATCTTTAAGGTTCATCCTTGTTGTAGCCTGTGTCCGAATTTCCTTCTTTTTTAAGGCTGACTCATATTTTACTGTATGTATATACCGCATTTTGTTTATCCATTCATCTGTCAGTGGATATTTGGGTCGTTTCTCATTGTAGAGAATTTTGGAAAATATAGAGACAAATAAAAAGAAAAAAAAATATAAAGTTCTATCATAATCCAGCTGCCCAGAAGCAATCGTTGTTAACACTTTGGCACGTTTCCTCTTAGCGGTGAACAGTGACATTTATGGCTAACTCTTCCCAGGCGTAAGGGATGGTATCTTCATACACGTCTCTTTGTCTGAATTTCTGGTAATGTTTCTTAGAAAGGGAATCACTGGGACTTCCCTGGTGGCTCAGTGGTTAAGAATCCGCCTCCCGATGCAGGGGACACGGGTTCGAGCCCTGGTCCGTGAAGATCCCACATGCCGTGGAGCAACTAAGCCCGTGAGCCACAACTACTGGAGCCTGCGTGCCTAGAGCCCGTGCTCCGTAACAAGAGAAGGCACCGCAATGAGAAGCCCAAGCACCGCAACGAAGAGTGGCTCCCGCTCGCTGCAACTAGAGAAAGCCCGCGCACAGCAACGAAGACCCAACGCAGACAAAAATAAATTAATTGATTTTTAAAAATAAATTAATAAATTAAAAAAACCAAAAAGGCCCACTTGGCCAATGGCTGTAAACATTTTTAAAGCATTTGATGGATAATGCCAAGATGCCTTCCAGAAATAACTTTGTCATTTTAACACGAGGAAACGGGAGCAGAAAGGCTTCCTTTGTGTCTCTGTGGCTCTCTTTACAATGAATAAAGCTTCTGATTAAAAACCAAATTTACACATTCAACTGAGCAATTTCTCATGTGCCTACTGTTGGTACCACACAAATAAAACATCTGGATACTTGATTGATTTCTTTCCCCCTAGAGTCTATCAGAGATTTGGTGCCTTGAACACTTCTCTTCACGCAGGGATGGAATTATTGCATCTCTGTGCCAGTCTGCATGGGATCGGGGATCAGAAACTGGAAAGGGCTCGGGGGTTTGTACTGATTCACATGAGGTGATGACGGCCAGAGGAAGGACATGAGCTGTGGGACATCACGTGGGCTGTGTCCCGCCTCACTCCCTGCTGCCCTGAGGGTTAAGCTGAGATGGAGCGTCTCCTGCTCGAACGATTGGTGTGAGGTCTGTGCTGTGTCGGGGGAAGCCTGGGCACTCAGCCCTCACCCTTGGGAACTCCTCGAGTGTTGTCACAAGCAAGCCCAGCAACGGTCCTGGTCCTGATGAATCTTTGTCCGCGGTGGGCCATCACTGAGCGATACTGGGCTGCCCAGATGAGCCAGTTTCTTTCCAGAGGCACCATGGTTTTGTCAGCAGAGCACCCACCCCACGTAGCACTGGAAGTCCAGCCTTAGCACCCATTCACTCTGTGACCTTGCGGAAGCTTCTGGCTTCTTAGAGTTTCGGTTTCCCCATGGGTTTCCTCAGTGAGCAGCGATTCAGACACAGCTGTATTTAAAGGACTTGGAAACCAGAAGAGGTCTAAATAAATAGCTGGTGTTAATGTCAGTCCAGGGGCAACTATTCAGGGCTGCAAAGGTGGCAGTGTTTATTAACTTTGAAAGTAACTGTCTCTTGACGATTTTATTAGCATCGTAACGGTATCACTTCGAAAAGAATATAGCCTTTCTTGCTCATATTATTGCTTCATGCATTTCATGGGGTATCGTTTGACATTTACCCAGGTGTGTTACTTATCTCATTTAATCCCCGCGGCGACACCGTGAAGAGGTGCTACCATGTCCAAGACAGGAACGTGCTGTCCCGTGAGGTCCGGTGTCATCCCCGGTCACAGAGAAGAGGGGCGGGAGTGCTGGACTCTTGCACTCAAGGCTGGCACATCCACTCCAACTCCCCTCCAGAATCTGAATGTCCTTAGATAGGATGATTCCCTGGATACTTCCTGCTTTACCTGGTGTGAACCTGGGCCAATGACTGCAAATGTAAGACCAGGCAGGCTGGAGTTCAAGGAACACGAAGGTTCATTCCAGGTCTAGATGCTGAGGTTCTCCGACGTCACCTCTGCAGGCAGCTCTGCTCTCGTCACCACTTCACGTGGCCCTGCTCCCCACTGCGTCCGAAGTAACACGAGGACAAGAACCGAGTCTGGGGCCCTCCTGCTGCAGCCCCATGCCTCCGGTGAAAGCTACCTCTTACTGCACTGCCCTAAATAGTACGCTTCTTCTCTGCTGTTAATTTTGAAGGCAAGACGCTTATTATTTATTAGTCATTCCAAGACAGTCTATTTAGAGCCATTATTACCTAGTTTGCAAACACACTTTAGTGATATGTACATATTGTGGTGTTTGACCCTGTAAACAAGAGCTTATTATTATCCTCGAATGTTCACACTGACATATAAAAAAAGCGACATTAATATCTGAGATTTTCCCTCACGGTGGTGGTGAGCACTCACTAGCCATCTGTGTTAACAGTTTGCAGACTGTCCTTTTGAGGAGGCAAGAAAAGGGCTTCTTATGCTATTTGTGAGTGGAAAAGGGGAGCCGGTGGGGGGAGAGGTGAATGGTTAAGGTTTGAGTGCTTCTTCCATTTTCAGCTGTGTGGAGCCCCCGTGGAGATCGTTGCTGGGTTTTGGGGTGGAGTAACCAAACTTTGGTTCTGATTTTTTGCAAACCTGGATTATTGCCCAAACTTCGTTTCAGCGTGAGATGTCCAGACAGCCCTCTGTGGACTGTGGCCATAGAAAACCATCTGCTGAGACGAGCAAGTCCAGAGTCTGCTAAATACCAGCAATTGTGCCTCCGAGAACAGTTCTGTGCTCTGTGAGGCCGGTGATGCGAGTCCAAGAAATTATAGGCTGCTCAGCCACCAGGCCTTCTGAAAAGATTATGGGGTGACTTACTGATCTTTAGGTGGGTCAGGGGTTTTGAGGGAAGGTTAGATTTCCAAGCATGTAGTTAGCGCGGAAAAGACGGGGTTTGAAATCTCAGAGTTCAAGAGACGGAGCCTAGAAGCTCAGAGAGATACGGGCAGAGTGGAGAGAGCTCCAGGCAAAGAGAGATGGGGGCTGTAGTCCTGGTTCTAATACAACCGGTGGGTGGGCCCTCTGTCCATCCTGGGGGGCCCCTCCACCTCGCAGAGCACAAAACTGCAGCTCAGCAAGCGACAGCCCACATTTCTCCAGCTGACTGGAGTCCAGGAGACCAGGAGTACAGACCACATATTTTGACGTCCAGGCCAGGATGCCTTCTATCACTCAAAATCGTTTTATTTCAGTGATGCTCTGTCAATTTTTCTCTACTCTCTTGGCAGTTTTCTTGGTGCTTCAGATATTCTAGTCTTAATACATTTCATATTTAATGAAAGAGGTATAGCTAGGGACAGCCACAAAAAGAAGGAACAGCAGAGCAGGCGTTTGGGAGGGTTCAGTGTGGATATTGTTATGTCCCCTTGTTATAGACGGAATCGTGTCCCCCCAAATTTCATATGTTGAGGTCTTAACCCCCAGCACCTCAGAATGTGACCTTATTTGGAAAAAAAAAGGTCATTGCAGATGTGATTAGGTAAGATGAAGTCATACTGGAGGAGGATGGGCCCCTAATCCAGTATGACTGTGGCCTTATAAAAAGAGAACTTTGGACACAGACACACACACGCAGGGAGAATGTCACATGAAGGTGATGGCAGAGGTCAGGGTGATATTTCTACACAACAAAGGTTGCCAGCAAACCACGGGCAGCAAGGAGAGCGGCCTGGAACCTATCTTCCCTCCTGGTCCCCGGAAGGAAGTTACCCTGCCAGCACCTCAGTGTTGGACTTCTGGCCACCAGAACTTTGAGATGGTCGCTTAAGCCACCCAGTGTGTGGCATTTTGTTACGCGGCCCTAGCACACAAATACATTCCCCTTTTACTCAGGCCTCTCCTCGCCCACACGCTTAATGATCTCCAGTGGTTTTTTTTAGTACTGAAAAGAGCTTGGTAGCTAAGGAAAAGTACCCCATTTAATTGTAAGACTTTTCAGTTAGACTTTTGTTTTGTTTTTTAAACACAAAATGAAAAAAACACCATCTCAAGCAATTTATTGGACAATCTTTCTCAGGGATTTTATTGGTGTTATACTGTTTAGGCTACTAACCTAGGGTCATTTATCCCTCACCGCAGGCCCAGAGTTTATTTGCCTGCTTGATTCGTGTCAAGAGCATGTGCTCCTTTTCTTTGGCCTCGACACGGCCCACACGTCTGAGCTGTGTGTCCGAAGGGCTACCAGAGCCCCGGGGTCCTTTGTTCTGCGGAGGAGTTGCTATGAGGTCTCTCTTCTCATGGTGGGTCCCTCTGAGGTCCACTCTCCTGGTCATGCCTTTGGCCTGAGCTGACCGCTCAGAGGCCGTGTCTCGGGGTGGGGGAGTAGCGCTGCCCCCCACTGCAGTCAGGTTCTCACAAGGCCGGACTGGCATATGCGACCATCACATGCTCAAGGCCCACTTGGGCTTTGTAAGTCAACTTACAAAGTGGGTCCGCTCACCCACAACTGTTCCGACGGCTTCGTGGGATGGAAGCTGTCGAGGGAACCGTGTGTAAGCGGGCACATCAAGAGGCACGTATCTTCCTGGGCATCAGGATACCCCTGTTCCTAGTACAGGTGCTGCCTTGTGAGCGTTGGTCAGAACAAAGTGGGCTGGTACCCCGAGGACACCTCAGGACCACTCCTGCCCCAGAGAGCCCTCGAGCCCTCATACTCTGTGCGGACAAACCTACATCTGTTCAGACAGGTAGCTCTTCAGACAGGTTTAAATAGAATTGATTAGGCTAAATTTTTCCTTTAGGTTAATTATACCGTTAGCTATATGAAATTGCCATTTTTGTGGGTCAAAAGCAGCCAAGAATGGACATGTTCACAGAATTCAACCTAAAAGATTTTAAAACTTTTAATTTTAATTTAATTATAGATGAGCAAGAAGTTACAAAAATAGTACTCATGTACCCATAATATGGTTCACTGTCAAAACCAGGAAATTGAAACTGGCACCACACCATCAACTAGTTTCAGGCCATACTTGGACTTTACCAACCTAAAAGCTTCTGGGGGATATTCCTAGTTACTTCCATGGTGACACACTGAGGAATCTTTTAGACTGTTTATTTTAGAGATGATAGGGCTTTTATTTTTATGTTTTTGCAGATATTACATTTTCAAGATGAAAATTCAAACAATATAATGTGTGTAACTGTGTAAGCTTCCTCTTTTCTCTCTCACTCAATAGAAGTAACTATGGCTACAAGTTTTGTGTGAACCTCTCTTTATGTTTCTATTTTTTTTTTTTTATGGTTTTTTTGATTTGCGGTACGCGGGCCTCTCACTGTTGTGGCCTCTCCCGTTGCGGAGCGCAGGCTCCGGACGCGCAGGCTCAGCGGCCACGGCTCACGGGCCCAGCCGCTCCGCGGCACGTGGGATCCTCCCGGACCGGGGCACGAACCCGCGTCCCCTGCATCGTTAGGCGGACTCTCAACCACTGCGCCACCAGGGAAGCCCCTTTATGTTTCTTGTACGGATCTATAGCTTTATCTATGTCTATTTATATCTCTATCTCTCTATTTACATCAGATTTATATAAACCCATATACCTAGGTAGCTTTTAAAAAAATCACATTCTGTCAACCGTTTTTTCTCACTAATATGTCATAAACATCGTTCATCATCTGTACCACGCTTTCAGGTATCTTGTTTCACGGCGTGAAAGACGAGGTTCTGAGACTGACTTCCTCTGCCCTCCTTGGCGAGTCCCTCCACCTTTAACCCTCTCCTTGAGCCCAGGCTCCGGCTCTCTGAATACTCGGCCATCTTGTCCTTCCATTTTCCCCAGGTGGGTCTACATTTCAGGTGTAAACGCCAGGACTCTCTCAGCGGCCAGCTCCCTGCCTCCCACCCGCCACCTCACCTGCTCAGCCTCTCCGTCACGGCCAGACGAGCGCACTGACCAGTCTTGATCCCCTTCTCAACCTGCCGTGGCAGCCACGTAACGCTTCTCATTTGCTAGACCCGTGTCTCCCCTAATATTATAAATTTGGGGCACATTTATTCAATCTTTACAGGCTCGTGTTTCCTCCTCTGTAAAAGGAGAGGCTCGGATCACCTACAAAGCTATCTGGTCTAGAGCAGGGATGGGAGAATTTTTTTCTGTAAACGACCAGGTAACAAATATTTTAGACTTTGGGGGCTGTATGATTTCTGGCACAGCTACCCAACTCGGCCCTTGTAGCATAAAAGTAACCATAGACAATATATAAATAAATAGGTGGAGCTATGTTCCAGTAAAGTTTTATATGTGGACACTGAAATGTGAATTTCACATTGTTTTTACGTGTCACAAAATACTCTCTATTTATAATTTATTTATTTATTTATTTATTTTTAACTGCGAAAAAAGTTATTCTTGACTCACAGGTAGTACAAAAATAAAGGTGGTCGGCCAGATTTGGCTCCCACGGGCAGTATAGTTTGCCAACCCTTGGTCTAGTGGAAAGAGACTGAACCTTGGGATCAGACAGATAAGGATTTGAGGTGCTTTTGTCATTTGCTAACTGTGTGACACAGGCAGGTTATACAATCTTCTGAAACTTCAGACCTTGTAGAGTTGCTATGAGAATTAGGGGTAACTGATGTAAAGTTTCCAACATGTAGTATGTGTTAGTTTCTTTCTTTCCCTTCAGGATCTTTCCAAAACTGGAATCCGGCAACCCAGAGCACAAAGCCCAGTTCTGTCCCGTCTTCTAGGCTGCCTTCAGCTCACCCTTTGCCCTCATTGCAAATGTACATGAGGGCGCACAGAGCTCTTACGTTTGCATATGGGTTCCATGAGTCTCCATGACAACGGGGAGAAAATGACCTCTCACTGTGTCCATCTACAAAGAGGTTCTGAATTTTAGATTGTGAAATGTCTCCATTTAGCAATTCCTTAGTCTTTTACTATTTTATAGCACTTTATCGTGTTTTTTTTAAATCAGAAAGTTTCAATAAATTTTTAAAAATCTATGTGTTTTATATATTCTGCAAAAGAGACATTTCAGTAACTCAGAAATCCTATTATCTTCAAGTGTCCTGCCACAGAAGCCCCGGGGGTTACTGCCTGTGGATGAGGAATCTTTCCAGACGTCTTCTGGACTGAGTCACTTCTTTGCCCATGCTTGGACATACCAACTCAGAGAATTTAAAATGATTTACATGGATTATTTCACCTGACACCCAAGACCAATTTTATTAGTAATTTTTTATGTGAGGAAACAGGCTCAGAGAGGTTAAAATGATGGCTGACATCACACAGCGGTGGGAGAGGCCAGGATGCAGGCCCTTGGCCTCTGGGTCCGGGGCTCTGGCTGCTGCACAATCTGTAGCCAACACCGCTTCGAAAACTTGTATGTGGTCCATTCTGCTCCTTCAGGACATAGTTGCGGAAGTTGCAGTCTACATCTTTTTGTGAGTGCGTGTTCTGTTAGACCCTAAACAACTTATTACAATGTGATTTGTCAATTGGCATCCAATAAATATTTATTCATTTATTCAGACATTCCGGAAGGGCCATGTAGGCGTTGCTCTCCAGTCAGTAAGCGTTTGCTGAGTGCTTCTGTGAGCGCAGGGGTGGTAGCAGAAATGCTGTATATGCTGGGACTTTCTCAGTTTTGCAGAATGTAGGTTTTTTTTTTTTTTTTTTTTTTTTTTTTTTTTTTTTTTTTTTGCGGTATGCGGGCCTCTCACTGTGGTGGCCTCTCCCGTTGCGGAGCACAGGCTCCGGACGCGCAGGCTCAGCGGCCATGGCTCACGGGCCCAGCCGCTCCACGGCACGTGGGATCCTCCCGGACTGCGGCACGAACCCGCGTCCCCTGCATCGGCAGGCGGACTCTCAACCACTGCTCCACCAGGGAAGCCCCAGAATGTAGTTTTAAGAGCAGGAGCCTCTGGCATTAAACTGACTTGGTCTAATTTCTCTTAAAAAGACATACAGATGGCCAACAGACACATGAAAAAATGCTCAATATAGCTAATTATTAGAGAAATACAAATCAAAATTACAATGAGGTATCACCTCACACCAGCCAGAATGGCCACCATGAGAAAGTCTACAAACAATAAATGCTGGAGAGGGTGTGGAGAAAAGGGGACCTTCCTACACAGTTGGTGGGAAGGTAACTTGGTGCAGTCACTGTGGAAAACAGTATGGAGGTGCCTTAAAAAACTAAAAATAGAGTTACCATATGATCTTGCAATCCCACTCCTGGGCATATATCCGGAGAAAACTCTAATTCAAAAAGATCCATGCCCCCCAGTGTTCATAGCAGCACTATTTACCACAGCCAAGACATGGAAGCGACCTAAATGTCCATCGACAGAGGAATGGATAAAGAAGATGTGGTACATATATACCACAGAATATTACTCAGCCATAAAAAAGAATGAAATAATGCCATTTGCAGCAACATGGATGGACCTAGAGATGATCATACTAAGTGAAGTAAGCCAGAAAGACAAAGACAAATGTCATATGATATCACTTACATGTGGAATCTAAAAAAGGATACAAATGAACTTATTTACAAAACAGAAATAGACTCACAGACATAGAAAACAAACTTAGGGTTACCAAAGGGCAAAGTGGGGGGGGGGAGGGATAAATTAGGAGTTTGGGATTAACAGATACACACTACAATATATATAAAATAGATAACCAACAAGGAGCTACTGTATAGCACAGGGAACTAACTATATTCAATATCTTTACTAACCTACAAGAATAACTGAGTCACTTTGCTGTACACTTGAAACTAACACAACATTGTAAATCAACTATGCCTCAATTTAAAAAAAAAAGACTGACTCGGTCCAGGTCTCAGTGCTGGCTCGAGCAGGTGTCAGGTTCCTTACCCTCTACAGGTCTGTCTCCTCATCTGTCAGGTGGAGAGATGAGTATCCAGCCCCTGATGATGTAAGGATGTAAGTGCCTGGCTTAGAAACAGAGCTTAGAAGACAGTGCCTGTGATCAACAACATGCAATAGACAAACAAGGCTACACTGCGGTCAAAAGGGGTCCAGATCCCAGCGCCTTAGCACTTTCTTCCCACATATGCATGTTCCATGTCCATTGTGGGTGAGCTGTGGCTCTGGTCCAAGTCTTCTTTCTTTCGGACTCAGGCTGATGGAGAAGCTTCCATGGTTACAGCAGGGCAGAGAGAACAGAGCGTGGCCAAACCCTGACTCTTAGCGCTGAATGTGACACACTTTACCCCTCACCTTCAGTTGGCCAAATCGAGTCACATGGCCAAGCCCAGTGCGATTGGGAAGAGGAATAGAATTCTCCTCTAGGCAGAGGCAGGGAATGTGTTTGAACGCTGTTACAGTTTAGCACAATATATCTTCAAAATAACCTTAGGCAGCACGAGAGAGTGTGGTTCAGAAAAGACATGTAAATGCGGAATAAACATGAATGTGGAGTGTGCTTTCAGGCTTAATTGCTTCTTTAAGAATTTTCTGAGCAAGGCTTGTCATTGTCACTCTCTTGTCAGGTTTATATAAAACCAAAGATTACTGTACATACACCCCCAACAGTTCTCAAATACACAGAGTTCTATGCAGCCAAGCTTCTGTTTATCTTCTTGAAGGCTTTCAGGGGCAAACACTGATCAAAGCAAACAGCTCCTTTTTGTCAGCCAATCTGGGCTTTTAAAATAAATTTGGAGAAATTAATGGCATTTTGGAGACTCATTAATTTAAGCACGCGCGCACGCTATGGTCAACTCTTTGGATCCTGTATCCCTCAGGGTCCTTTAGTTACAAACAACAGAATCCATTCTTGAGGGGAAATCGAGTAATGGCAATTAGGTAGCTCAGAAAATTTCCAGGAGAGCTTGGCCCTTAGAAACAATGGCTGAGTTATGCTGATTTCACTGCCTGACTGTTCCGGGGAGAATTAACTACTCCAGTATGGGGCCTGAGGCACTGTGCCTGGAACCTCTGTCAAGCTGCCCCTGAAAGCTGGGTGCCTCCTTTCTCTGCACTCTGCCACTTTACCACAAGGGATTCTGGGAGGCTTCCTCCTCTTTCTTCAACTTTAACTTTTTACAACAATCTTTTCCAAATCAAAATCTCACCACCTTAACCAAGTGCTCAGACTTTGCATCTCAGTCGTGAGAAAAGCTGGGATAGCAGGTCTCCTATGAGATGCATTGTGACACATACAACATCATCTATGAAATGCTCTTTTATCAGGATGCACGGAGTATCTGTCTATTTGTGTGATGTTTGCAGCTATTGGTAATTGTTGCCTAAATGCGTTAATTCATTGGGGGTTGCAAAATGGTGCTATTCTAATTTTACTTTTTTTTTTTTTTTTTTTTTTTGCGGTACGCGGGCCTCTCACTGTTGTGGCCTCTCCCGTTGTGGAGCACAGGCTCTGGACGCGCAGGCTCAGAGGCCCAGCCGCTCCGCGGCATGTGGGTTCTTCCCAGACCGGGACACGAACCCACGTCCCCTGCATCGGCAGGCGGACTCTCAACCACTGCGCCACCAGGGAAGCCCTAATTTTACTATTTCTTAAAAAATATTTAGTTGGAAAAATTTAATAAAGATACTCTTCCCCTTATCTACTTTTGGGTTACCCAGTTGTTCAGCTTATAATAAAAAGGCAGGATAAATGTTTGATTTTTGATGTCTTCCTTATATTTATTAGTTTTCAATATCATGAGTTGGGTCCTTTTCACCCTATCCTTCTCTGAAGATGACCAATTAGTTTAAAAATATGTATATTTCATCATGACTCCATGAATTAAAATGTATTGGTTGAGTTTCAATCAATTGTAGTTATCATTTTTTTAAAAAAATTATTTATTAATTTTTGGCTGCGTTGGGTCTCTGCTGCTGTGCACGGGCTTTTCTCTAGTTGCGGAGGGCTACTCTTTGTTGCAGTGCGTGGGCTTCTCATTGCAGTGGCTTCTCTTGCTGTGGAGCACTGGCTCTAGCCGTGCGGGTTTCAGTAGTTGCGGCATGCGGGTTCAGTAGTTGTGGCTCCCAGGCTCTACAGCACAGGCTCAGTAGTTATGGCGTATGGGCTTAGTTGCTCCACGGCATGTGAGATCTTCCCGGACCAGGGCTTGAACCCATGTCCCCTGCATTGTCAGGCAGATTCTCAACCACTGTGCCACCAGGGAAGCCCCAGTTATCATTTCTGAAGCTCCAATTCCTTTACCTTTTGCTGGTGGAAGCCTCTTCAATTTGCCTCCTGAGTCCTTTTGACAGGACGCTTGTGGTCTTTGTTTCCTCACTAGTTTGACAAAAAGTTTTCAGTTTTCTACATTTTGTGCCTCAGACCAGAATCAGTCATTTCTCCAAGAAGCCTTGGTTTCTTTTAGTGAGAAATGGCATTTCAAGACCACGATCTGGCCATTAATAATGTTTGTTGCTACTGGGTTGGCCATTGTTTCTAGGTCTCTTCAGTGGACAGAACTAGGAGATATATATATATATATATATATATATATATATATATGCAATATTATATACATTTTTAAGGTAAAATAAAAGATGAGATAAACTACTTCATGAGTTTATAACTGGTACTTCTAATTCGAATTTATGACTATTATGATGAGTATTTTTCAACTTAAAATTTTCTATGTTAAATCGGTATATCCTTTCTTTCATACTGAAAACCCAATTTTTAAAAATACAAGAGATGCTATAATTAGAATATCGTACAAGGGCTCATTTATTTTATCTCATATTGGACACGCAATAGTCTCAGAATAACAATACTACTACCACCTCAAATGGAATCACTGTGAACGGTTCAATACCTTTTTCATATATTCTTATTTTTCCCATTTTTAAATTGTTGTGCTGTATCTAATTTACCAGTGTAGAGTCACTGCGTACTGTACTCTCTCTTCTTTAAACCTCACTTAGTGTCAGTACTACAAATAACTGTACGTTTAATGCTCATCACCAGTCTTTATTATGTCAATGTCTCTCTGGCCATTTTGGTTGTCTGAAGCTTGTTCTCTGGTAGATTTTTCAGAAAGTGCTTATGAATGGCAACGATATTCCCTGGTTTCTTGCATGTTAACAGTTCACGCCTTTTATACTTTAAAGTCAGTTTTTCAGGATACAAAACCCTTGGATCACATTTTTTTCCCTTGAGAATCTTAACACATTATTTTATTTTCTCCTGGCATCAAGCCTTGCTGTCAAAAAGCTTGATGAAAATTTAATTTTCTTGTCTTAAATGTCACTACCTGTTTTTGCCTAGATGCCCCAAAGGGATTTTTAATCTCCAGTAATTTTTTCTAGAATATAATTTGGTGTTAGTCATTCTGGGTTGATATTTTCAGCTACCCTGTGTGCTCTTTCACTATGTAGTTTCAATTAGTTTTTTTCTTATTCTGCTCTCTTGCTTTGGTTTTCTTCTTCAGTATCTCCTGTTATCTCAGTATCTCCTGTTATCTTGTGTGTTAAGTCTTCTCTGCCTGTTGTCAACATTTGTTACTTTCTTTCAGGTCTTTAAAATTTTTCTTTGTTTCTTTTTTTTTTTTTTTTTTTTTTTTTTGTGATATGCGGGCCTCTCACCATCGTGGCCTCTCCCGTTGCGGAGCACAGGCTCCGGACACGCAGGCTCAGCGGCCATGGCTCACGGGCCCAGCCGCTCCGCGGCACGTGGGATCTTCCCGGACCGGGGCACGAACCCGTGTCCCCTGCATCGGCAGGTGGATTCTCAACCACTGCGCCACCAGGGAAGCCCCTTTGTTTCTTTTAAAATTTCCTTACATTTTTTTTCCTGTTTGTCTTAAGGCATTATCTATTGTGTTTCTTCATTCTAATTTTCTCTTCATTTTTGAAATGATATCTTCTTCTAACTATAATTTTTCCTGAGTTCTGTCATCTCATTTCTGAGTTTTTCTTAGTTCTGATTTATGCTGTTCTTTTATGTCTTGTATCCTTTAAAAATTATTTTAGTTTGTAAAAATTTTTAATAGGAGGTTACAGTTTTGATATGTTTTTTAGACATGTCTTTCTGGTGGGTTTTCACGATCTATAGAGATTTTTTCAGCTTCTTAATCTCTTTTTTCTTATGATAATTTCATATAGGATTTGGTCTTGATATTTTTATGTTGCTCATTTAAAATATTAATTCTCCTAAACTTTTAGAGGGTGGCACAGTTGAGAGAGTCTTTCTAATTTTTATCTTTCTAATTTTTATCTTCTGTTGTTTTCATGTAACTTTCCTGCCTCTATCCTTCCCTTTCACTTTTAGCTGGAGCATCTCTATCCTTTGTCTCTATCCACCTCAAGTCTGACTTCACTGTCAGCAGTTTCTCCTCGTTGTGGAACCTGCCTTAACAGTTTCAAGAATTCCTGGGAGGGCTTCCCTGGTGGCGCTAGTGGTTGAGAGTCCGCCTGCCGATGCGGGGGACGTGGGTTCGTGCCCCGGTCCGGGAAGATCCCGCGTGCCGCGGAGCGGCTGGGCCCGTGAGCCATGGCTGCTGAGCCTGCGCATCCGGAGCCTGTGCTCCGCAACGGGAGAGGCCACAACAGTGAGAGGCCCGCGTACCGCAAAAAAAAAAAAAAAAAAAAAAGAATTCCCGGGAGCTTGACTTCTCCAGACCCATTAGTCCTTCGTGAAAGCTCCTTCTACTTTCAACCACCATTAGGTTGGGCAAAGCCCTGGTAGTTTTAGCTGCTGTTCTCAAACGGTCCCACAGAGCTCTCCTTTACATGCCTGCTGGCTGACTGGGACTTCAGTTCTCAGGTCCAGGAGACACCCTTTTGCTTCTCTGTGCTTTCTCCTACATAGATGCTGAGACCATGCAGACTGTGACAGTTGGTGACCTTGTATTTTGGTGTTTGTGGGGAAAATGTCATCTAGTTTTATTGTCGATGTTGTCCCTGGCAATTTGGTTTTGCTTTATCTTTTTCTTTTCTTCTTTCCTTCCTCCCTCCTTCCCTCTTCCTTCCTTCCTTCCTTCCACGTCCCTTGCATTGGAAGGTGGATTCTTAACCACTGGACCATCAGGGAAGTCCCTGTTAAGAACATATTAAGTAAAATGTAAGAACACAAAACAGTATTATTTCATTACCTCCCTTTTATAAGATGCAATATATATGTGTGTATGGGGAAAGCGGCTGGAAAACAACACACCAGCATGGTGGTAGTGCTTACCTCTCGGTAGGAGGCTTACAGATGACTTTTATTTACTTCTTTATATTTATCTGAATTTTCTATTGTTTCTGAAACAAGTACAAACTTCTTATATAATAAATTCTTAAAGACTTTTGAGAAAACTTGTACAGAAAACCCTCCTTTATCCACTGCTGTGAGCTCAGCATCCCACTCTGCGGTTTCCTAAAGCATGGAATATATATAAGATGATTTTAGGGGGTTTGATGCAGATTAAGCATTTCTTATTTTCATAATATATTACAAAAAATGGTAACATATATTAAAAAATAAATTAGTTTCAACAAAGGGTGCTGAAACAATTGTCACCCATATACCAAAAAAAAAAAAAGAGAATCTAGACACAGATCCTAACCTTTCCCCCAAATTAACTCAAAATGGATCATAGACCTAAATGTGAAAGAAAAAACTGTAAAGCTCCTAGAAGATAATATAAGAGAAAAGTAATTAGCACATCAAAACCAGGATTCCAATGATACTCAAATTTAAAAACATAGGACTCCTGCAGTGCAGGGGAAAAGGACTGTCTTTTTAAAAAATAGTGCTGGGTGTGCAGGGTATCTTTCTGGAAAAGTAGTAATTTAGACCCCTGCTTCATCACGTGCAAAAATTAGTTCCAGTTACCCCAAATGTTAAAAAGAAAATGTAAAGCTTCTATACGGTAAACATTTTTTTTTTTAAAGAAAGGGAAAAAAGCACACACACAGGTTTCTTTAATTCTTTCATCACAATGGTCCTAGTTGCGTAAGGATTAAATGAGCATATGCAGCGGCAAAGTCGACAAATTTGCGACATACAACATCTGTCTAATCTTTTCAGACTCATTTCTGTACCAGCCAAGGGTTCCTGGTAGAATATGTTATTTATAGCACGACATATGAGTGCTAGCAATAGAGTGTGGGCAAACATGACACATGGAAGTTGACTTCTAGGGGAGGGAAGCTTCCTTTAACATTGCCTTGTTTCCTGTTTTTGCTGCTATATTTGCGAAGAGCGTCTGAAGCATGTCATTTAATGAGTGCCTAGTCTGAAACCTTTTTTTTAACCAGACAAACCAGGACTACCCCTGACTTTTTTTTTGCTTTTAAATTTATTTATTTATTTTTGGCTGCATTGGGTCATCGTTGCTGCTCGCAGGCTTTCTCTAGTTGCTGAGAGCGGGGGCTACTCTTCTTTGCACTGTGCAGAATTCTCATTGCAGTGGCTTCTCTTGTTGCAGGGTACGGGCTCTAGGCGTGTGGGCTTCAGTAGTTGTGGCACGTGGGCTCTAGAGCGCAGGCTCAGTAGTTGTGGCGCACGGGCTTAGTTGCTCCGCAGCATGTGGGATGTTCCCGGCCCAGGGCTGGAACCCGTGTCCCCTGCACTGGCAGGTGGATTCTTTTTTTTTTTTTTTTTTTTTTTGCGGTATGCGGGCCTCTCACTGCTGTGGCCTCTCCCGTTGCGGAGCACAGGCTCCGGACGCACAGGCCCAGCGGCCATGGCTCACGGGCTCAGCCGCTCCGCGGCATGTGGGACCCTCCCGGACCAGGGCACGAACCCGCGTCCCCTGCATCGGCAGGCGGACTCTCAACCACTGCGCCACCAGGGAAGCCCTGGCAGGTGGATTCTTAACCACTGCGCCACCAGGGAAGTCCCTACCCCGACTTTTTCTAAGGACAGGTTGGTTGACTGAGGTAGAGCTTGCTGTGTGGCGACCACTGTGGATTCTGAGAGCTAAAGGAGATGAGCAACGACAGGAAAAACCCTAGCAGACCCCAAGCTCTGAAATGTTTATCATTTCATCCTCCCAGGAACATCGCGAAGTAAGTACCATCATCTTCACTTCACAGAGGAGAGTTTTACAATTCAGAGAGCCGAAACGGTCCCGAATCATGCGCGTGGCAATCTGTGCCTTTGTGCTGGTCCCCAAGCTTAGAACAGCCCTGTGTTTGGTTTGATGCTCTGTTACGACCGTCTTGAAATTCTTAATGATTTTTTTAAACAGGAGGCCCTGCCTTTTCATTTTGTGGATCCTAGAAACTATGCAGCCGATCTTGTCCTCCAGCATGAATACTTGCATGCATGGGAGGCCCATGTCCCTTTCTGGGGCGGCCAGCTTCCTAGACCTCAGCAGGGAGGCTGGGCATCTCTGCCATGTGACAAGGGGCGTTTCTTGCTTCCAGAGGCAGTGTCTCCGGTGGGAGGGGGAGGCGGGAGGACCCGCCGCCTAAGGTCTTCCCTTCCTCCCTGACTCTGCTTCTCTGAACTCACAAGGGAGAGCTGACACCTCTCTTCCTGACCACAGCACCTTTGCTACGACATTGACTGTACTAATACTGAATGTGTTTTATATGGCCTCCTTCTCCCCACCACTCCCCGTTCTCTCTCTCTCTCCCCGCTGCCCCCACAAAAGCAGACACCGAGTTACTCCTTCTGCATTGAAAGTTATCCCCGAACCACCCAACTGTCCTATGTCCAATGTCACCCGTTCTTCTGCCCTCTCCCGTGGTGCCTCTTGCTGGTTTTTGGCTTCTGTGTTGCAATGGAACTCAGATAACCAAACATCTCAGACTCACGCTCTGAGGATGGTCTTGCGACTGGCTCTTTCACGAGGGACTGTGACGTAGATGTGGGCTCCTCTGAGGTCTTTTTCCTTCACGTTTCTAGTTTCTCAGCGATGTTCCGGGTGGTTGGAATCGCTCCTGGATTGCACCCTCTGGTGCAGTTCAGGTCTCCGAGCTCCGCATTCCTCTCTCCTCTGACTGCAGGGGTCCTGTGCCCGCTGCCTCCTGGCTTGCATCTCTGTCTATGGCCCCATCTATATGCCCGCCCCTCCCTCCGGCCCATGCACTGCTTAGGGCCACCTTGCTTAGGGTCCTCAGCACCGACCCCAATCTCCTACGGCAGTGTTGAAACTTGTCTGTGTGTCTCTGAGCCCAACTTTGTGTCCCAGACCCTGACCTCGGCTTTGCCCTCATGACTCATCATCGCACGACACCCCTCTCAGCGTAGACATCTTTCAACGTGAAACCACGTCGGCGCTGGGCATGCACAAGGGGAGCAGCCGACACCATCCTTGCTCGTCACACGTGCGGGCTACAGCTCGTCTCGCCGCGAGAGTTGAAGCTGCACATGCGCATAAACACTGAATACTTTCCCTCCTACAACAGAACCGTGAAGCGAGGCCGAGTGTCCCTGCGTAGGACAGATGAAGGAAGGAGGACAGAAAGATGAAACGAGCAGAAAGAAACCTCCCACCCCAAAGGTCATGCCGTCCGCAGTGAGATCCCACTCCACGAAATCTAATAGGGTGATCAATTATGTGGTTTCCCAGGACGGCCGCAGTTTAAACACGGAAAGTCCTGCATCCTGGGAGACCCCGTGGCTGCCGGCACACCAGGGTAGTTGGTTCACCTAAAACTGAAAGACCACTTTGAAAACACAATTTGTTTTGATCAGAAGTGACTCTTGTATTTAGTTTACCTGATGAAGCAATGATATTGTAAATCTCAACGTGTGTTTCTCAACCCAAAGGAGAATAACTTCTAGAGTCCAGCCTTTATAGAGCATGCCCATCTCTGGTATTAGCTAGCGGCGTGTCTGTTTTTTCAATGCTTCAGGATTTGATATAGGCTGGATTGAGGCCAAGCACACAGGGCTTACCTCCCTGGAGAGCCCAGGTGTTCACGGGTTCACATCTGGAATTTAACACATTGTCAGATAACTAAGACTTCAGCCCTTTGTTTCTAGAATGGATACCACAAACTACTGCACTATAGGAGGGACATTTTCTCCATCTCCCCATACTCAGGAAGTACCGGCTAGCAGGAACTCTTTATTCTGGAAAATCTCTTAGAAGAAATCAAAAACCAAGACAAGGAACTCTCTTAGCACTTCTCCTGCAGACGTGTACACCCTGGATGATGGAGAATGTGGCATCCGACTCAGGGACGAGGAGATTCATAGCATTTTGTTTCTTGCTTTTTCATCCTTGGGAGGAGGACATTGAAATGTCACTGAGATGTAAGATGTTATCAGTGAAATAATTCTTTCTCAGCAGATATCTGAGATTCAGGGAAACCTTTAAAAAACAAATCTGAAACTGCTGTAGTAGGGTTAGCTGCAGGTCTAAATTGGACTTGTATACAGGCGGGAGGGGCTCAGGCTGGGGAAACAGGGTGTGGAATTACTTTCCAGGCATAAAGGGATTTGTTTTCCAAAGAGTGATGAAAACCAGCATCCCAGAGGAGGGCAAGTTCTTCGTGGGCTACAAGGCTCTGGGGGACAAGGGGTTACCTAAACCAGGTCCAGAAGGGATGAGAGGCACGCCCTAGACACACGTGCACACACAGGCATGTATCTGACTCCCAAGGTCACATGCTTTTTACCCTATGCGGGGCCTCTCGTTTTATGGACTTCCCCCACGAACTGTCATAGCAAGCGCTAAATATATATATATATTCTTTTAATTGAACCAGTGAAATTATTTATTTTTGTTAAGGACCTCAGAGTCCCACAGACCTGGATTTGAATCCTAGCTCTGCCACTTGTCAGTTTCGTGTCCCTGGGTGACTTATGGAATGCCCAACCCTCAGGTGCCTCCTCCGTACAATGGGGTAGCGCCTACCTTGTCCATCTCCAGATTTGTTGGGAGGATTAAAAATGAGAATGTACATAAAAGTGCTTTGAAAACTGTAGACTTCTATGCAAACAGGGTAGCAAATCAGTATGGTCTGAATTGTGTTCCCCGCCCCCCATTCGTAGGTTGAAGCCCGAACCCCCAATAGGGCTGTATTTGGAGAAAGGGCCTTTAACGAAGCAACTAAGGTTAAATGAGGTTGTAAAGGTGGGACCCGAATATGATAGGACTCATGTCCTTGTAAGAAGAGTAAGAAACCCCAGAGCTCTCTCCTCCCCTCTGCGTGAGCATGGAAGGGCAATGTGAGGACAGAGCAAGAAGGTGGCAGTCTGCAAGCCAGGAAGAGAGGCCTCACTAGAAACTAACCCTGCTGGCATCTTGACTTGGCCTTCCAGCACTGTGAGAATATAAACATCTGTTGTTTAAGCCCCCCGGTCTGTGGTCTTTTGTAATGGCAGTCGAAGCTGACTGGTACAGAAGAAAACCAATGTTTACACAGCCATTTAAATCTTACAGAATGTTTTCCTGTGTACCTTTTTAATTTTATTTTTTGTTGAAAGGGTAATAAAATACTATCAAGTAGCGTGTAGAAATCTGTTTTATTTAAGTGCTTACATTTTTTGCATCATAAAGTGTTAAGGGTGAGTTTGTGTCTTGTCTTCCTGGTGCTTTGCCATCTATGAAGCTGGTGGAAATGTCTGACCATAAACAGAGCAGCTAAGAGTGCAGAACAATTGCTATTCTTTAGAAGAAACTCCTTAAGCTTTTTATCCTAAATCCCCCCTTCTCCATCCTCCTGCATGTTATTAGAGTTTCTGGGACAGATATAATTTTTTTTTTTTTTTTTTTTTTTTGCAGCTGTGATAAATGGTGTGCAATGCTGGTTTAAGATAAGAGTCTACAGTTTGGTGGAAAGAATTTTCAGAAACACGAATTCCCTCCTTCCTGCCTGAAACCCTGACGTCTTGGACTGGTAAGTCACGGACACAATTGCTACACTCTGGTTTGCTGTGCCCAGTGATGTATGTGAGCTTATCTGCCTTTCCTCCCTGCCTCTTTGCCCCCTACTAACTCCTATCCTCTCCCACCCAACACCAACACCTGCATCTCCCTGTTAATTATAGTAAGAACTGTAGACAGTTGGAGATCAGAGGGACCATCTTCTACCTTCACCCAGGAGAGCCTTGGAGTGCAGAAAGAAAGCATCACCTTTGTCCCATCAGTAATGGGCGCCAGCTGCTCAAGCACTTTGGCTTATATTGACCCTCTTGAGGTTACTACCTCATTGATGATAAATAAGGCCTCTTCTGGTCTTTTCTCTTTCCTTTATGAAATATATTCTAATAGATATTTGTACACCAACATTCACAGCAGCATTATTCACAGTAGCCAAAAGGTGGAAACAAACCAAGTGTCCATCCACAGACGAATGGAAACACAAAATGTGGTCTATACATTCAATGGAAAATCATTTGGCCTGAAAAAGGAAGGAAATTCGGACACACGCTACACCATGGATGAACCTTAAGGACATTATGCTCTGTGAGAGAAGACAGATACAAAAGGACAAATGCTGCCCTTTTTGCACTCCTGTGAAGTAGCTAGAATTGTCAGATTCGTAGAGATGGAAAGTAGAATGGTGGTTGCCAGGAAGTAAGGGGAAGGGGACGGGGAGTTAATATTTAATGGGTCAGTTGGGGAAGATGCAAAAGCTCTGGGGACAAACGGTGGTGATGGCAGCACAACAATGTGAATGTATCTAAAGGCACTGAAACTGATGCTTAAAAATGGTTAAAATGGGCTTCCCTGGTGGCGCAGTGGTTAAGAATCCGCCTGCCAATGCAGGGGACACAGGTTCGTGCCCCGGTCCGGGAAGATCCCACGTGCCGCGGAGCGGCTGGGCCTGTGAGCCACGGCTGCTGAGTCTGCGCGTCCGGAGCCTGTGCTCCGCAATGGGAGAGGCCACAACAGTTGAGAGGCCCGCGTAAAGCAAAAAAAAAAAAAAAAAAAAAAAAAAAAAGGTTAAAATGGTAAATTTTACGTATGTATATTTTGCCAAAATAAAAAAAAAAATAAGAAAGGAAACATGGTGCCTCTTCCTGAGGTTGCTCCTCCCATTGAGAGCAAACCCACCAAACCCTTAATGGCCCTGATCCTCCCCAGCCAGACTATGAAAACCATAGCTCTCATTGACAGCTGACTGCTTTGGGCACATACCCCAGAGTGGAATTGCTGGATCGTATGGTAATTCTGTGTTTAGCTTTTTGAGGAACTGCCAATCTGTTTTCCACAGTGGCTGCACCATTTTACACTCTTACCAGCGATGGCGGGCATCTTTGTAATGGGTGTAGTGATTTACGGGGCACCTTCCAGTGATCAATTAAAGCTATAAATAAATGACAGAAACACATTCTACAAAGCACAATGGCACATGGGCCATAATGTGCCATATAAAGGTGTATTTTCTTCATGTTTTCCCATCCAATCAGATGGGAAGGGCAATAGTCTTGGGTTGGGAGGTTTAATACATAGAAATATTTGATCAAGGACAAACCAAATGCCTCATGCTCTACTGAAGGTGACCTTCTCTTCTAATAACTAAACTCAAGGGACACACTTGTGGCCTTAGCACCTGGGCAGAGTCCTGCGATAGAGCTGCATTCCTCAGGGGTGGTGAGGGGGAGAGCAGGTGGTCCCACCTGTGGCCCTCCTATGTGGCTTCTGCGTGGACTGCTGGGGGTCAGCAGTGACCTCGAGGTTCTCAACACACATGCCTTTGGCATGGACCTCCTGACCCCTTTGCAAACAGAACAGAAATCCACGCATGGCAAAGGGAGAGGTTCATGATCTGTACTAGCTTCTCTGGTGTTGAATCTGTTTTTCTTTTTCCTACGTTGACTTCTTCTTTTGGTCTTAGCGTCTCTTCTTCTTCATTGTGGGTCTTATTTCTCTGGCTGGCTGGGTGGTTGTCAGGCTCCTGGATAAAGAGTGTTCTGGAAGGACAGGTCTGTCGTGAGGGTGTCTGGGTACCTGCATCTTGAGCATCTTTTGGGAGGTGTCAGGGAGCCACTTGGTTGAGCTGGGTGGGACCAAAGCCTAGATTAAAAATGTTTTCCTCACTTTTTCACATATTTGCTTTTCTACCACTGACTTTCATTAGCCTTCTGGAATCTGGGTGAGTAAGTTAGCTGCATGGAGGAAGCTTTGCTTTTGGGGAGGTTTTACCTTTTTCTTTCCACGCGTTTTATACTTAAGTTTTCACTGCTTTTGTGGCCAAGAGGGAGGGTAATAACTGCTGAAGTTCTGAGGGCTCTTTCTTTTTCACAATTTCTCCAAGAATTTGCTCTTCTGGCTGATGTTCCTTCCTCTACTCTATTTCCTCACTTTTTGCAAGGCAGAACATGTTCTGAGACTGGGTAGATTTTGTGTGTGTGTGTGATTGGTTAAGAGCAATTGTTGGTATTTGAAATACTCTTTTGACCTTGATGTGCTGGCTCAGCAGCAATTTTTATTGTGTAAGCTGAAGCAAAAAACAATCCATGTAAAAGCCTATGTTCTCTGCGATACTGAGCACATTGCGCTCTTTATATGGGAAGTGCCACCAATGGTAGCGTAAATAAGAGATGATGTGAACCTTGGCGGGTGGTGGAGTAGAGGCGCTATTCTCAATGCAGTAATGCTTTCTGGCTAGGATCAGACTCTCTCTTTTCTCTTTGCACGTCAGTCCCTGAGACTTTACTATATACCTTGTTCCAGTGGCATAAGGAGAAGAAGAAGAAGACAAATTCCTTGCCCTCAAGAAGCTTGGGGAAGACACGGAGGGGTAAACGGTGATAATTGTCACTGTCGACGTTTGGACCTGATGTGGAAAGGCCGCTTCTCTCTGTTTCATAGAGAAAAGGAGAGTTTTGAGGAAGCAGAGGGAGTGAGGGTTCGGCCGGATCTAGACAGGGTTTCTCATTCTTGGAACTGTTGGCATTTTGGACCAGATCATTCTTCGTCATGGGGACTGTGCTATGCTTTGTAGGATGTGGAGCAGATCCTTGGCCTCTGCCCACTAGATCAGGGGTCCCCAGCTCCTGGGCCGCAGACCAGTGCTGGTCCGTGGCCTGTTAGGAACCGGGCCGCACAGCAGGAGGTGAGCGGCGGGCAAGCGGGCAAAGCTTCATCAGCCGCTCCCCATCGCTCGAATTACTTACTGCCTGAACCACGCCCCTCACCCCCAGTCCGTGGAAAAATTGTCTTCCACGAAACCGGTCCCTGGTGCCAAAAGGTTGGAGACCGCTGGACTAGATGACAGGGTAGCAAGACTCCTCTCCAGGTTATAGTAATAAAGATGCTTCCAGGTGTAGACAAATGTCTGCTGGGGGACGAAATTGCCCCTGGTTGAGAATCACTGAGTCCCCAGGGAAATCAGAGAAGAAAAGGGCCTTCCATGCCCAAGCTTGGTATGGGGGGGGGGGGGGAGAGGGCCCCGCCCAGTAGGACGCCCTCAGGTGGTTCCAAACTGGGTGGAGCTCAGTACATCTGGAGACCGGAAGGCAAATGGGCCAGGTCTTGACCGACCCACATGAAGAGTGTAAACTAACCACCGAGGTGCAGGTGCAGGGTAACAGGGAACAGCGCCGCACAAACAGCTAAGCTGTTCCGGGTGGTCTACTGATGGGTGCCATTAGCTACGTGCACCGCCTGGCAGCTTCCCATTGTCACGAATTAGTCTCGCAAAGTACGCGCTAAGCTTCAAAAATCATCACTTCAAAAAGCTGCACAGAAAAGTGAGGTGCTTCCGAAAAGCCCAGGGCTCTTTGTTTCTGGCCATGCTCTCAAGAGAGGGTTTCACGTGGCCTCACGGGAGCCGGCCAGGAGGGTCCGGTGGCAGACCACCTGCTAGGAAACATCAGAGGCACGAAGGCTAGAGTCTGGGAGACCAGGTAGAAGGCAACAGAGATAATGAGGGCCTGAAACAATACACAGAGTGTCTGGGGAGGGGAGGCGGGGCTGGCTCGTGGGCCCATCGGAAGGTATAATTGGCCAGGCCGGGAGGGAAGGCACAGTCGCAGCTGGGCCTAGATTGTCCGGTGTGGACGTCTCCCTGGGCAGGTGCACAGAGCTGGGAGGCGGAGAAGAGCCAGAGCAGGTACGAAGGGAAGACAAAGATGGTGAGTGAGAGTCGCTAGTCAGGACAGGGGCGAGATCGCCTCACAGACCCCTGGAATCTGGAGTTGAGGGAAGAGGACTGGGCTGAAGATGCAGATTTGTGAGTGTGGGTAGTGGAAGCTGAGGGTGCGATCGCCCAGGGGGGTGTGCGGAACGAGAAAGAGGGAGGAAGAGGAATGGATCAGAGAACAGCAGCTGTTTTCCATTACTATGGAATCCCGCTATCAAGTCCTGTCTCCCACGTTGCCTTTCCAAACCCGCAGGCCACTGGGATTTTCTCCTAACTATTCCCTTCTTTCAAAGCCTAAGCCACTCGTGTTCCACCTAAACAATGACAATTCTGCGGCCCTTTCGGGTCGGACCGCTCTGTACTTCTGTTAACTTCCCTGCGTAACTCCTCCGGGAGCTCGTGAAGGCTGGGACTCCCTTTTTGTATCTCTCCCCACTTTCTCTAAATCAGTTAAACCCAGTAACAACTCCCCCTCTGACGGCCGTGGGATGCTGAGTCGAAAATTCTGGGCCCAGGTGAACATTTTGACTAGAGGACAAAGTTCAGGTCCCCTCAGGAGAGCCTGACACCCATGTCCTTCCTGTCAGCACCTGGGGCTCGGGGAGGACTCCCTGAAGCAACATTCCTTGGGTCTGTGTGCTGACCCCTAACCCTGATGCCATGAGCAGCCTGCAAGGAGAACCTCCGTGGCCTTATCTCTGAAAACACCGCTTGGCGGGCTTGTGGTCTATTTCACCAAAAATAAGGAATGGGTGAACACTTTTCTGGGGCGTTGTTGTTCCAATGAATTGAATAAAAACCAAACAAATAAAGATAAGCTGGAAATGGATAAACAACAAGGTCCTACTGTCTAGCACAGAGAACTATATTCAATATCCTGTGATAAACCACAATGGAAAAGAATATAAAAAAAAAGAATGTATATATATGTGTAACTGAATCACTTTGCTGTACAGCAGTAATTAACACAACATTCTAAATCAACTATATGTCAATGAAAAACAACCAAGCTGGATGTTTAAGCAGCGTGTTGAAAAATAAAGCACTGGACCCATTGTTTATTTTGGAAAAAATGTTCAAATTCCGTTAATCTTGCTGTAGCTGGTTGTCAGCACCAGAAAATCTGGTCCGGGGCCTCCCTTAGTGAGGCCAGCTGGAGGGAGAGCTCGGAGGTGCTGTCCGGTGTTTTCTCTCCTGCTGGGCTTATCTGCCGGCCAAGGTGCAGCGTATCCCCGTGGCTGTGCTCACCGGGCTGCTTCTGAACTTTAACCCACTGTTGCAACTGCGGTCACGGCAGGAGGGACAGGCCCCAGGCCCCCGTGCAGCTCACCTGCCTGTGGAACAGGTGTCAGCCCCGTGCTCCGACCTGCAGGCTGGTGAGGGGTGTCAGCCCCCCGCGGGCTGGGTGAGACCGCAGCAGGAAGCGGGGACTCCCTTGAGAGGCGAATGTGGTCCCGAGGGAGGGAGGCCTCCTTCCTCAGGGCTTTCCTGGGCTCCGGAGGGAGCTGCAGCATTGCCTAGGCTGGCCACACCTTCTACCTACCCATCCAGTCTGCCCACGTGTTCTGAGTCTGCACTTTTTACCCGAGTGCTAGGCCCTGGCTGATTTTGTTTCTTGTCCAAGTCGCCAGTTTAATAACTTCCTTCTTGCTCCCTTCCATCTCCCGGAGGGAGACACAAAGCCAGCCGCGTTTCCCCTTCTTCACCCCGATGAAGGGGCCTCCTCTGCTCAGAAGGCGGGCTCAGCCTGCACCCACGAGCGTGCAGCACCCAGGCGTGTTTCAGCTCAACAGGAAGAGCGGGAGTTCCAGCATCCCGAGCCCAGGCCTCTGTCTCAGGGCTGCACCGGGGCTGGGGTAGCTCTACCTGTGCGCCAACCCCTCCTCCCTGCCCTTACCTCTGCCACATGACACTCCGCACTACCAACAGCCCGAGGTGGGCGGAGAGGGGCTTTCTTGGAACTTACTGAGGTTTCAAACCTCCTTGGGGTAGCGGCCTCAGAGCGGAGAGGGTGGGTGTATCCTTCCCAGCATCCCCAAAGCTGTCTCAACCCGGCCATGATATTTTGGGGTTTAAAGGCATCTGGAGAAGCAGGAGGGCAAAGTTCCTCTGGGCGTGAGCGCTTCCACTCAGAATACTGTAATTTAAAATCTGTAGGTCCTATGCACTCTCCTGTTATTTCCACGTGTGTGCCAAGTTTATAAAGCTGTCAGTCAGTCTCCATAACCTCGAGTGCACGTAGCTTTCTCCTTTTACTTAATTCGAGTTTTGGTGGGAGGCACATGCGGACAGAGAGAAAGGTGCCGCACGCCCAGCTTCTCCATCCTGGCTCAGAGATTTGCTGAGGCGCTTGCGGTGAAGCCAGCCTCGGGCTCCTGTCTTCGGGGCAGGGAGGACCTGGACTGAGGGTGGGGGCAGGGCAGAGAAGAGGAGGCTGGATCTTGGCTTCTGGAGCCCGCAGGAGCCACGCAGAGGGGCTAAGGGGCCTTTCACCCTTTCTTGTTTGTGCCAGCGAGCTTTTGACAAATCGCCCTTCCGCAGCCCCACCCTCCCTTGCGTGGGAGCTGGCGCGATTGGGGGAAAGTGGATAAACCTTTGGAGACGCAGAAGGCGGAGGGGGCCGGCCGTGAGGAGCCGATCAAGGGATGCTTTGGGCTAAGCTTCTGGCAACTTCCTTCTTGCTCCCTTCACCCTGTGATGGAGACACAAAACGAGCCGCGTTTCCCCTTCCTCGCCCCGGTGAAGGGGCCCCCGGTGCTCAGCGCAGGAGCCCGCCGGCCCGCCGGGAGCTGTGGAGACGCGTGCCTGCCGCAGAGGCAGTGAGTCAGCATCCGCCCTCCCTTGGAGGCCCCGCGAACCCACAGGGGTGCTCATGCCCTGGGGTTAGTGTTAACCGTCCGGGCAGGCCCACGGCGAACCCAGGGAGGGGGCGTGGCATCCCAGGGTGGGCGGATGAGAAGGGCTCTTACCCAGGGCCCTTCAAATGGTCCCGCTTATCCCTCCTGAAATTCATTTTCTCTTTCCCTGCTGCCCAGGTATTTAAGTGAAACGCTGCCTCTGGCTCTGGCCCATGTTAGCGAGGGGCCCGAGGGTCAGAGTGTGTTTGTGATTTTTCAGAGGTTAAGAAGGGCTTTGGGGTCAGAGCTGGGTTAGAGGTCAAGGTCCATGGCTGGTGGCTCTAAGGCCTCGGGAGGGCTCTTTTCTGAGCCTCGGATGAGGAAAACCAGCTTCACGGTATGTATAATAGTACAGCACAGGGTAGGTAGCAGCTATTATCTTTCTTTTTATGAATGACTGTTTCCCTTGCCTCTTCCCTCAAGATGTGGCTTTCCTGACACTTTGACCTAATAGGGGAGCTTCTCAACGATTCTGCCATGAAACCTGTCGATGGGATTTTCAGCACGGTAATGGGTGGCTGGTTTCCCTTCCCTGGGTGGTGTGAGAAGGGAGGGTGGCTGTGTACACAGAGGTGGGAGCCCACGCGGGGGGTGCTGGGCTGAGCTGCACCCGCTCACCACAAGCGCCGCGGGAGCTGCAGTGTTGATTCTCCCGTGGAGGGGCTTCCCTAAGCCATCCCGCACACACCGGTGGGCCTGCGCTGTATAGATTATCAGGCCTCTGACACTCGGAAAAGTGAATTCCGACAGTTGTGAGCCAGTGCTGGGGATTTGGGCAAAAGGGTGGATGAAGTGTGGCCGAGTCGTGTCACAGCTCCTGTCCTTGGAGGCTTATCACCCACCGACCGATGACTCACGAGGGTGGCTTAACTCCTTTCGGGATTGTTCAGGGCCAGCTCCAGGGAAATCGGGGGAAAACAAGCAAAAAGAGGAAGATCTGTTTGTTTGCTCGACCGGTATTTACCAAGGGCCACATGTGACAGCCTGTTGTAAACCGCAGGAGGTGCCGAGCCCCGAGCAAGAGCGGCAAGTTCCCAGTTGTCATGCAGCGTTCATTCCAGTGAGCGAAGAGAATAAATAAATTAGCCGTGCACGTAAATAAACAAGAGGACTCTGCAAGCGGTCAGCGCCCTGAACACAGAGAGCTAGGCCGTGGTTCTCAAATTGGAGCGTGTGCATCAGGCTCACAGGGAGTGCCCGTTAATGCACAGGTGGCCCGGCCCTACCCCAGTGTTTCTGGCTCAGCGTGTCCAGGGAGGGGCCCGATAATTTGCCTTTCTGGCAAGTTCTCAGGTGCCGCTGTTGCTGCTGTCCCCGGAGCACACTTTGAGAACCACTGACTAGAGTCTCCGTATAAAGCGGTGGAGCGGAGGCTAGTTTAGAAACAGCTCAGGAGGGGTCAAGGATGTCAGGATTGTTCCCTTGCAGTTGGCCGGGGGTGGGGTGGGTGGGTAGAGGGGGTAGGGGGTAGGGCTGGAGGCTGTATGCTATCTGCAGTTCTTTTGGGGGTGGACAGCCGCAAGGAAAGGAAAACAGAGTGTCTCTCTCATATCTCCCTCTACTTTTGTCCCTGTTCAGATGAGCCTCTGGAATCTCATTGTTCTGGGGAGCTGGCCATCCAGCTGGCCTCAAGGCATGATGCTACCTTGTGGCCTAGAATATTTTCGTCTGTTTGTTAGTTCTCATGAAGCAGCAACTGAAAGCAGGTCTGAGTCTCAACATTTCAGGAACATCACTGATACCGGAGGGAAGGAGGTCCTTGTTCTGGTTGTAACCAGCTCTAGGGCTCCCCGGGCCCCTTCCTACCAGTCACCCATCGTGCAGTTGTGCTTTTGTAAAATAAAGATCGAAAGCATCATAGATTAGTAGATCAGAATTGACCTGAGGGCAGAAGATAGAACTTCACCTTTCTAGACCTCAGGGTCTAGCAGCATGCCTGCCCTAAAGGTAAGCCACGCATGCTTGTCAAACCTTCATTCAGTTATTTATTCACAGCTAGGCACTCTGCTGTTGGCTGGGGTGTAAAAGGCAAAGTCAGACGAGACCTTGCTCCCATGGAGTTCATGCTGTGGGTCGGGGATGAGGACAGATGGACAGGCTGTTACCCTGTGGGGTGCTGCCTGAAATCCTGTGCTAGGAGTGGGACAGGGTACTGTGGAAACATATGGCCTAGGGAGATCCGGAAGGCTTCCTGGAAGAAGTGGCAGATAGCGTGGGGGTGAGTGGGGTGGAGGGCGGGAGTGTGCATCTGCGTAGGCCCAGAGGTAGGAGGCACATTCCCTGACTGGCATCAGTGCAGGGCAGTTGGGGTCAAGAACTGAGACTCGACCCTGAAGGGCATGATGGGAGCGGTCGGCATTAGGGCACATTGAGAAAGTGTCTTAGGGCTGCTTGTCCTAACTGGCCGGTCGCTATTTACCCTGAGTGTAAAGGCTCTGACTTATGTCCTGAATGGGAATTCGTCAACTACCCAGGTTGGGGAAACTTGCAGTGGTGGTGACTGGACTCGGCTTTGAGTTGGCTCTGTTTGCAGGTCCCGGTTCCCAGATTTCATCTCCTTCCACCTGTTGAGTAGGGAGGGCTGCGCAAGCCAGTTTGCGTGAAGGAAGAGGTTTGTTGAACTCTGCGCCATCAGAGGGCTTTCCTGGGACACAAGTGACAACTCTGTTACAGCGTGGTTTTGGGGAAAGATCGTGTCCAAAATGGTTGTTGAAACACTAAAATATAATTTTAGTGCCTGGAGAGGCACAGCTGGTTTCCCGTGAGCTCCGTCTGCCTGCCTGCCTGGCATGTAGGTCCTGGCTAAGGACTCTGTGACTTGGGGCAAGTCAGTTCGCCTTTTGGCACCTGACTTCTTTATAGTTACAAAATGGGGATAGTCTCAGCCTCTGTGAAAGTCGGGGGATGCTGTGTACAGAAATGGGACGGTGTTTGCGAAAATAATGGGCTTCTGCGGGAAAAGTTCAAACGTCCAGGAGGTGGCTTGTTATAGACGTTTAGTTGGTGTGGCAATGGTCACTGTACATGCTGTGTGTGTGTGTGTACTTAATGGTTAACTGTTCAGCCCAGAATTTTTTTTCTATAAAAATACTTTCGGGCTTCCCTGGTGGCGCAGTGGTTGAGAGTCCGCCCGCCGATGCAGGGGACGCGAGTTCGTGCCCCGGTCCGGGAGGATCCCACGTGCCGCGGAGCGGCTGGGCCCGTGAGCCGTGGCCGCTGAGCCTGCGCGTCCGGAGCCTGAGCTCCGCAACGGGAGAGGCCACGGTGGTGAGAGGCCCGCGTACCGCAAAAAATAAACAAACAAACAAAACAAAAAAACCCCCCAAAACAAACAACTTTCTACTTGCTTTTATATAGACTTTCTTCTTTTTTATTTATAGAGAGAATAGTATGTTCAGAAACTTTAGGTTCTTAAAACATCCCCAATAGAAAGAGAATGGACCAAATACAACTTTTCCAGTTAATTATCAATGTACTTGGAACAGCAGCCGATTTTTAGGTAAAAGTTTGTGTTTTGTGGGAGAAATGTGGACCGTCTCAAAAACTCTCTGAATCCCTTCTTTTCCTTTTAGAAATGCTCCTTCTTGTAGCGATTGAGATTCCCCAGCGCACCCCACTGCTCTCTGCACCAGGCTGCGCCCCCTTTGAAGAACTCGGGTCTTGTTCAAACTTGAAGATTGAATAACTCCCTCTGTCCTGAGGGACCCGTTTTCTGGCCAGGCTTCCTCCTGATGCAGCTGACTTGGCTTTTCTCGCTTCCATTTGGGCTTTTTTGACCCTAAGAAATACTGAGGATCAGACTGGCGTTACCTGGAGGGAACGCAGGCAGAATTTTCTCGCTGTTCAGGATGTTCTATTTCTCAGGCTGGCTCCCAGGTCTGTTTACCAGACATGAAAGAAACTCTCGACTCCGGACATGAGAGATCCTTTTCATGGGGTTTCTCTTTTTTTCATACCTGATTTCCTTCCCATTTCTCTCTACCATTTTGAAGAATGGTATGGAAGGTGGAGAAAAGAACTTCCATGTTAAAGTGTGAGCTATGTGCTTGGCGCAAGAAAGAGGGAAATTACTAATTCTAAGAGGCTGATGCCAAATGCAAATTACAGTTTGTGGCTGAGAAAATAAACTCACCCTTTTTCTTTTTCTTTTTTTAAAAACCCTGAAGTCCAAACTGCAGATTCCTACAGGGAAGCTAAGTGCCTTTGATCAATCTTCGGAGGAAACATATTCACGCCAACTCCTGCTTTCTGTAGATGTCTTAGGGAAGTGTAACTGGAACCAGAGTTAAATTTCTGTATTCTCTTTTTTTTTTTTTCCCCTGATGGATGAAAATTAGAGTTTATTCAATATCGGTTATCTATGGTGTGTTTTTTTGTTTTCTAATGACATTTTTTTAACCAACTGTATGTATAAAGTAATAAATATAAAATTATTAATGAGATAATTTATATTCTTTTTTCATGCAAAATGTTAGAGACCCAGTGGGTATTTCACAGTTACATCACTTCGCAGTTTTGACCATCTGTATTTCATGTAATCGATAGCCACCAGTCATCTGTGACTACCTGTGCAATAGCAGAGCAAGGGTAGGTATAATCTAGGTTGAATATAAGTATAGTTACAGATTAATTACCTTAAAATGTAAAGGGGGCTTCCCTGGTGGCGCAGTGGTTAAGAATCCGCCTGCCATCGCAGGGGATATGGGTTCGAGCCCTGGTCCAGGAAGATCCCACATGCCGCGGAGCAACTAAGCCCGTGAGCCACAACTACTGAGCCTGCGCTCTAGAGCCCGCGAGCTACAACTACTGAGCCCACTGAGCCCGCGCTCCACAACTACTGAGCCCGCACACTTAGAGCCCATATGCTCCGCCACAAGAGAAGCCACCGCGATGAGAAGCCCGTGCATGGCAACGAAGAGTAGCCCCCCCTCGCTCACTGCAACTAGAGAAAGCCTGTGTGCAGCAGCAAAGACCCAATGCGGCCAAAAATAAATAAATAAATTTAAAAAAATTATAAAAAAGAATGTGGTCTTAAAAAAAATGTAAAGAAAGCAGAGTGATATTCCAACATCTTCTGAGACAGAAAGACTTCATTGAAGGTAAACTCCAGGAATAATAGGAAACATCCACATTATTGGATATACTTTTCATTCCGTTTGAATTTAGGCTTAAATAACATAAAGTAAAATGAAATTAATTTAAGATGGAAACATGTAAGTTACAAAATTCAAGTCAGAAGTAACATTTGGTACATTTCTGTATTCTCTTAAAATCCAAACTTGGCTTCCAATGGAAGAGCATTGCAAGTTCCATATAATGCGGTTTATTTCAGAGTATATGAGGTTGGCTCATCTTAGAGCATCATTTCCTGTCTGAGCCAATATTGAAAGGCCAAGGGCCCAGACTAGAGCACCAGCCTCCTAGCTGGACTTCTCGACGTTAATCCTGCTTCCTCTAGGGCAGCCTTCAAACCACTACCGTGACTCTATTTCCCCAAAACCGGAGCTGATTGGGATTTTTCCTCTTAATCTCCTTCAGGGGCTTGATGGCTCCCCAGGACCTGGTGCATCCTTTCCAGACTCCTTCACGTGCGGTCAGTTTCCAACTCTCTTCCCCAACCTCTATTGCTCTGGCTGCCGTGTACCTTTACCACGCCCGCCAGGAGTCCCCTCTCCTGCCTTCCTCGGTATCCTTCAGCCTTCGGTCCTAGGGGCCTTTCCTCTTGGAAGCCCTCTGCATATTCCAAAGAGGCTGTCACTCCTCTGGGCTTCTGCAGCCCCAGGGCTGAATTGCAGCATCACTGCCTTGTGGGAGCTTTGAGGGTGAGGATGTGAGGCAGTCAGCTGAGGGTCTGGCTCAGAGCAGGTGGTCAGTGTTTGTGTCGAATCAATAAGGCAATGAATGGGATGGGTTGAGGGAGAATCCATGGATGAAATCTGAAAGCATCTCATTAGAATGGGGGGGCCCTCAGGTGGGACCGCCGAAACTTTAAGAAAGAGTACTTATTCAGGTTGGCTGGTGCCTGACCCTGTGTGTCCCTGGACCAGAGTCTTTTCAAGGAAGATAGGTGGCTTTGGGTGGGAGACCCCTCAGTGGGGAGAGGGGGGCGGGTGAGGGCAGTGGCAGAGTTTGAGGCATGATGAAAAGGGTGTCTGGAGATGTTGGGAGATTTTGGAAAACTGTGGGAATATGTGATGGTTCAAGATGGAGCTGTTTGATTTTTGTGATTTTAAAAATCGCGCGATTTGCCAGAATTAGAAGAGAGGATTTTCAGAAAGCAAAAGATATCTGAGCGTGATCAGGCTAGAAGACTAGAGTCTGATTTTGGTCCCTTTCTTTTTCAGTTTTCTATTAGATTGTTAGCCAGTTGAAGTGAAGGTCAATGTTCAGATTTTCCAATTATTTTAATTGTAAGAGTGATGCTTGCTTGTGGTAAAAATAAAGCACAGGTATACAGAAAAAAGACGAAAGTCCCCCCTCATAGGACTGCTACTAGCCTAGGTGGTATACTTGTGTGAATTTAGAAAAAGGCATTCCTGGGAATTCCCTGATGGTCCAGTGGTTAGGACTCGACGCTTTCGCTGCCGGGACCCAGGTTCGATCGCTGGCTGGGGAACTAAGATCCTGCAAAGCTGTGCGAAGTGGCAGTAAATAAATAAATAAATAAATAAATAAGCAAGTAAAAGTTAAAGGAGGCAATAGGGTTGCCTCTCAGGAGGACAATCAATATGCAAATCCATGACGTCTGCTGTATGAATTTCCCCATGCTCGGTCCGTGCAACCCTGTGTGGCCACCTTGTCTCTGCAGGCCTCCTGCAGCCCGCTCCCCTCTTCCGAGGTGGCCAGGTCTTTATCTAGCCACGTACTCACATACATGTATGTACCCGTGCACATATAAACATATTGACACACAGACACACAACTCCTATTGAGAGAGAGAGAGAGAGAGAGAGGAGAAAGGAGAGGTTTATAGAAACGGGACCATATTTTACATGCTACTTGGTCACTTGCTTTTTTCCTTGACAACATATCTTCAATATAATTTACTATCAATTTATATAAATCTGCCTCTTTCTTTCTAGTAGCTGCATGGTATTCCAGAGCATGGCTGTACCATATTTAGCCATTTCCCTGTAAAAGACACTTGGTTTGCATCCAATTTTTTTTTATTACACACAATGATGTAACGTATGTGAATATCAGAAGTATGCATTTATAAGTCCAGGTCAAAGCATACTCGACGTCCACATTTTCATAGATAATGTGAAATTGTCACCAAAAAGTTTGTGCTGAATTATACTGCCATTTCTCCACCTCCCTGCCAACACTTATTATCGATCTTTTATATTTTTACCAGCTTGATGGAGGAAAAATGGCATTTATCTCATTGCAATTTTAATGCTCCTGATTACTAGTGAGGTTGAGCATCTTTTCATCTTTTCTGAAATGCGTATATTTATCCTTCGTATTATTTATTTATTTTTCATTAATTAATTGATTAATTTTGGGCTGCGTTGGGTCTTCGTTGCTGCGTGCGGGCTTTCTCTAGTTGCCGCGAGCGGGGGGCTACTCTTCGTTGCGGTGCACGGGCTTCTCATTGCGTTGGCTTCTCTTGTTGCGGAGCACGGGCTCTAGGTGCGTGGGTTCAGTAGTTGTGGCACCTGGGCTCAGTAGTTATGGTGCAAGGGCTTAGTTCCTCCATGGCATGTGGGATCTTCCTGGACCAGGGATCAAACCTGTGTCCTCTGCATTGGCAGGAGGATTCTTAACCACTGTGCCATCAGGGAAGTCTTATCTTTTGTATTTTAAAAATTGACTTGTTTAATCTTGTTTAATCTTTACTATGTATTGCTTTGTAATCATTTATTAAATTATTTTGTTTTCAACATACACTCAATTCCTGTTAACTGCCCTGGAAATAAATGATGAAAGGTGAGTGAGAAAGGATGCAGTCACTTAGAGAGATCACAGCATTTTGGAGCAGAAAGGGGTGGTGGAGATTATGTTGTCCAAATGCCTTATTTTACAGATGAGAAAATTAGTATCTCAAGAGGCAAAAGATGTCTCCTAGCTGGATAGTGGCAAGTCTGAAAATTGTTTCTCGTTCAAGTATCTTTTTTTCCTGTTTGCTCTCTCTTCATGAAACAGTGTTTATGGAGACTATCGTGGGTTATTCTTTTCTGGGTATTGTGTCTTCTAAGCAAATCTTGGTTAATTTAACAGAAAGCACGTACAAATCTGTCTGTTGGCGGGGAGTGTAAGCTTTATTAGTTACACGGGAACGGCCCGCAAGATCCCTGTTTCCAGGCATAAAGCTAAAGCACGGTTTCTTAGATATTTCAAGTGGATGAAATGAGTAGGTTTTGTGGGAAAAAGGGGCGTTGTATGTTGATGATGAAAAGGTATTCTCATTTTTAAAAAGGGGGAGGGGTGCTAATAGACCCGCTGCCCACATGTGAAGTTTCCAGTGGCTGTGCATTTTCGTTTTCCAATCCTTCCAGAATCCACGGTAAAGTGTCAGTAGAAATCATCTAATTCAGAAACCTCCTTCCTACCACATTTAAGAAAATACTGCATGTGATCTAGGGGTGTGCTTTCTGATATGCAGTACATTTGGCTTGCAGGGGAGACGGAGTGTGAATCTTTGGGTTTTTTTTTTTTTTTGCAGCTCTTTATATATTATATTATATTTTCTTTTTTAAACATCTTTATTGGAGTATAATTGCTTTACAATGGTGTGTTAGTTTCTGCTTTATAACAAAGTGAATCAGTTATACATACACATATATCCCCATATCTCTTCCCTCTTGCGTCTCCCTCCCTCCCACCCTCCCTATCCCACCCCTCTAGGAATCTTCTTTTAAGGAAAGAAAAAGAGTCAGCCTTCAAGTCAAGGTAGAGGCCAAAGCTGGGACTTCCCAGTTCAGGATGTGAGCACGGTGCCGAAGAGTTTCCTCAGAGCTGGGGGAAGAAGGCAGGGACTGATGGCCACAGGTCGTGCCCTGCACATGGCTGGAATTTGAGGTGGGTGAGTTTTCTTGTCCTCACACAGCATTACAAGGAAGAGAGGCGAGATGGCCAGGATCCGGAATGTTCCCGGGCCTGTCGGTGTACTGACCAGCACGGCCTGGGGCCGCTCTTCCCTGCTCACGTTGGACAGGAATTTGGGAAAGTGAAACACAGTTATTATCTGAATACTTGTCTGCAGCTCTGGGATTGGGGGTCGCCCTGAATTCGCAGCAGATTCCAGACGCATCATCTCCCTTGCCTAAGTCATGTGGCCCCTTGAACCATTCCTTAGTAATTTCTTATTATCAGTACATTTCTACTCAGCGCTTATGTTGTTTCAATCGTAAGATAGGGCTGCTGCTGCTGCTGCTGATAAGACAGCTGCTGCTGCTGCTTGATTGAATCAGGATCCAAAGAAGGTTTATATTGTGGGGTCGGTCGACAGGTTTGTCTTTTTCTTTTTGGCCGCGCCGTGGGGCATGCGGGACCTTAGCTCCGCGACCAGGGGTCAAACCTGCAGCCCCTGCGGTGGAGACGTGTGGTCTTAACCACTGTGCCGCCAGAGAAGTCCCGATACGCTGATCTTTTTTTAGTCTGTAGGTTCCCCTGTACCTTTTTTTCCTTGCCACTTTTCAATCTTGGCTTGAAGAAACCAGGTCATTTTTTCCTGTGGAGTTTCCCACAGCCTTCGTTTTGCTGACTAATGCCGAGGGTGTCGTGTACCATTTTGCCGTGTCACCTACATTTCCGAACCTCCAGTTGGCGGTGAGATCTGACCACATCCGAGCGTGATTGGTTTTGGCGCAAAACCCCACCTGGGAAGTGGTCTCGTCCCGTCTCTGACCTCCCCTACCCCTCTCCTCTTGCTTTTTGTGTTCCTGCGCCCGCCCTTGGCCTTGAGCGTCCTAGGCACTCTCCCTCCGCAGGGCCGTTGCATGGCTGCACCACCTGCTTCTCGCCTCCTTCGAGTCTTGGCTCAAATGTTCTCTTCTTGACGAGCGCTGCCCTGGCCGCCGACTGACCGCATGTATCCTCCGACCAGCACTGCTGGTCACAGAACAGTGCCCGACACGTGGTGCGGTCCACATGTATGCATCAGATGAATCAAAGAAAGGGGACAACTCTTCCTCCGGTCTTACTCTACCCACGAGGCCAATGGCGATCTCAGCGAACGCGTATTGAGGGCCCCCTCTGTACCAGGTATGCTGTGTGCTGAATGCGGAGCTTATTTCAATGTCACAACAACGTAAGGTAGGTCCTATCATCATCAGCCTCCTTCCACAACCAAGTGTCGTGGGCGTGAAGATGCCCAGGTCCTCCAAGGAAAGGCTGGTCGCTCTAGCAGTGGGGAGTGCAGTCAGCAGAGAGCCTCCAGCCGTCAGCTTCTAGTTCAACGTCATGTGTCCCATGGGCCGTCCACAGTGATAATGGATCCCAGCAGGAGTACAAAAGCCTGGCCACCAAGGGACGGCTCTGATGGACCACATATGCTTCTGATGTCCCCACGGGGCGGGGCTGAGGCTTTGCTGAAGTTCAGCATCTCTCTCTGCCCAAACTTGACTTCTCCAGTTCCCTCTCTGCAGGTGTCCGTTCTTAATAAATACCCTGCAAACCAGACTCCACCTCAGCATCTACATCCTGGAAACCCCAACTTGTGACACCAAGGAAACCAAAGCTCAGAGAGTGCGCTAACTTCCCCAAGGTCACACAGCAGTGCTGGTAGAGGAGGGATGTTACAGAGCTGTGGTCTCTCTGATGGGATGCGCCTTTTCTAGAAGTACCACTCGCCTCCCAGAGCCCTGAATTCGGGGCAGGACCATCCACACTGTGGTTCAGCTCTGTTCTGGGTTTCGGCTGTTTCGGTGAGGCAGCCTATCAACATGTCACGTGCTTCTATAGGAAACTGGATTCTTAGTCACAGATGGTGAACTGCATTGCTACTTAGAAAGACAAGTTGTCGATTTCCTGTCCAGCAACCAGGAAAAGGTTCACGGAGGGGTCAGAAGTGTGATGCCTTCCCGGAGCGTGGTGCTGGCTGGGGCAGCAGGGGTGGGAAGAGGGCCGGGCTGAGACCAGGGGTGGATGGACATGAGGAGGGCAGGGAGGGGCCCGTGGAGAGCCTGGACGGTGAGCAGAGGACTCAAGTGTTGTGCAACTGGGAATCTCTGAGCTTCTTATGGGGGCTGTACTACGATGAGAGTGATGCTTTAGCGAGATAAATGTGATGCAGGGGGTGGGCTGGAGGAGGGGAAGACTGGAGCCGGGGAGACAAGTGAGGCCGGGGGATCGGGGAGTGGTGACGTGGGCTTAGGGACATCGGAGATGCAGAGACAGGGACCGAGCAAAGAGACACTATCACAGGAAAAACGACAGGGCTGGGGGAGGGGGTGAAGAAGGAAGAAGCAAGTTAAAGAGGGATTCCTGCCATTGAACTTGGAAAAGTGTTTAATTCTACGAGTAATGGAAGAGATCAACACAGCCAGCAGATTCCCTTTTCACCTATCAGCGTGGCGTTCGCGGTGTCTCCATGAGAGTACCCGGGGTATTTTAGGGTTTGTGGAAATAGATGTTCTTACAGTCTCTGATGGGAACAAGGCAACCATTTCAGAGTTCTAACAAAAAACCTTAAAAACAGGGGTCTTTGATTTCCTCATTTCAGTAAATTAACGTATGGGGAGTGGAAAAAAAAGATGAAAGGGATCCAGTGGGAGTCCCGTGAGTCCCTGCTTTTGTCCGTGGAGCTCTGGGGGCCTCAGGACCATAATAAGCCTCATCCTATCTCCTGGCCCCCGGGGGCGGGTCTCTACCCTGTGTCCCATAGCACTGGTTACTTACTTTTTTTGTAACCACTGGCGTCACTTTGTGATCTGCTTATGTTTTGTTCTTCCCCTCTAGACTTTGGAGTCCTCAGGTCAGGGGCTGTGTCATGACTTTGTGTGTTTCTCTCATGACCTTGTGTGTCCCTCTCGCCTCGCACGGAGAAGGCATAGATCACATACTTGGTGAGTGAGTGACTGAAGGTTAAGTCGTGAGCAATGGCTTATCTTCAAGACTGGCTTCCAGAACTTAGCAGCACCTGCAGGCGACAGGTGTGCGTGCGTGTGTGTGTGTGCGTGCGTGTGTGTGTGTGTGTGTGTGTGTGTGTGTGTGTGTGTACAGGGCAGGGAGGCGATTGTCACACAGCTTTACTACTGTCCTAGTGACTCCTAGAACAGCAAGTTTCCGGTTGCTTTGTTCATCTACGGGGTGCAGCCCACAGGGCTTTTCTCCACTTTTCCTTAAGAACTACAGGCATACTGAGTTTTACCGTGATTTACAGCTATTGCGTTTTAAACAAATTGAAGGTGTGTGGCAACCCTGTGTTGCTTTTTTTTTTAAAGCAAAAAAGTATATTAAATTAAGGTACGTACATTGTTTTTCTGGACCTAATGCTATTGGACACTGAATAGACTACAGTAGAGCACAGACATAACTTACATGCACTGGGAAACCAAAACACGCGTGTGACTTGCTTTGTTATGTGGTGTGGAACCTGGAACCCAGGCCGTGGCATCTCCGAGGTCTGCCGGTGTGTGTGTGTCCTTCCGGTGCTGTGTCTGGCTTCTGCCCTGGGTCCAGGTGGAAGTCCCTTCCAGCTCATTTGCCGCAGAAGGAAAAAGAGCCCTTTAGAGCCTCCGTCCGGGGCAGCCATTTCCCAGGTGGGACCTAACCAAACCTTTCTTCTTTCTTTGGGCTCCTCTTTGCTCTGTTGTTTCATGGAAGCTGGAGGTCCCTTGAAGAATCCTCCCTTGTTTACCTACTAGCGATGAACCCTTAACAACAAACCACATTTTCCAGAGTCCTCCAGCGTTGAGCCGAGAGTCTGAAGGCTGTGGTGACAGCCGCAGAGGTGGTGGGAGAGGTTATCTGGCTGAGTGTGGGCAGGTGTCCCCCTGCGGAGGACGCAGAGGCTGGCGGTGGGGACCACTGGTTCGTGACTGGCTCGGGAGGAGAGCAGGGCAGGGTGATAGCTGGAAGGAGGACGAGATCGAGGGGAGATTTCTCGTCCAGAAGACGGCGTCGTGCACGTGCAAAGCCCAAAATCCGCGTCTGTGAATATTTACTGGACCCTGGTCGAGGGAGAGCCACAGGGCACGATGCTAGGATCCCAAGGTTAGGGGGTGGGGACGTGAAGGGGGGCTCAGCGGATAAAGTGAGGGCAGGGCGTGAGCAGAGGGGCACGAGGCACAGCTCTGGAGAGGGAGGGAAGGCTCGCGGGGTGACAGCAAATTTCCCCGTGAGAGGATAGAATCCATGTTACGGAGCCTCCGTGTGGCTGGTGGGTTCCGTGTGCCTCCCCTGGGGCCCCGTTAGAGTCACCTGGGGAATTGAAAATATACTGATTTGGGCTCTTTTCCAAAAGAATCTAGTGTAATTGGCCTGGGGTTTTGGCCCAGATGATTCTAATGTGCCAGCTGGTTAGGAATGACTGCTTCAGACTTTGGAAAGGGGGTGGTCCTTCTCCTGGAGGGCGGGGAGGAGAAGGCTGATGGGACTTGAGGGTCGTAATCTGTTTATCATATACGTTCCTAGTTCCTTCGATCACACTTCTCCGTCTCTAAGTGCAGACGAATCCCCTGGGGGTCTTGCTGAAACGCAGATTCTGATTCGGTAGGGCTGGGTGGGTCCTGAGACTCTGCATTTCCCACACACTCCCATGGGGTACCACTGCTGCTGGACCCCACTTGGGTTAGCAAGGCTTGAAGTTGACAGAGGGTTTTGCCTTGATCCTCTTGTTTTGCGTCTGACTTACACTAGGGCCTGTAGGACATAGGTCTTGCCATCCTGATGATACAGGTGAGGAAAGGAGATCAGAGAAGGGCAGGAAGAGGGGCGGAGGGTGGCCCCGGGCAGCCACGTCTGGTGAGCGGGTACCTTACATCCGCTGCCCGCTGAACCCATGTCCTCAGATCACACACAGGAGGCGGGGAGCTGCGGTCTTCGGACTACAGGTGTGGAGCCCCTTGTTCTGCACCCCAGGAGCCTTCACCAGGACACGAGAGGACATTATTGAAAGGGAGAGTGAGTAGGGATGGGAGCTTAGGGAGAAAGAAAAGCCTCTGGAGGTGCTGTTGTGGGAATCAAGGGACTTCCCTGGCGGTCCGGTCGTTAGGATTCTGCGCTTTCGCTGCCGAGGGCGTGGGTTCGATCCCTGGTCGGGGACTAAGATCTCGCAAGCTGCACGGCGCGGCGCCCCCCACAATGGAGATGCTGTTATGGGAATCGGACAGTGCAGAGAGGCTGAGCCGGGGTCAGAGCAAACTTGTTGGCCTTTATGAGTCAGCAGTGGGTCAGAACCTTCTGTTCCATTAAGGGGATGTCTCCATCCGCGCCCTGAGTGGAGACCAAGAAAGCACATGGGTGGACTCGTGCAGTCTGGGTGATGATCTAGGACGGTTGTTATGAAACTTGAACCTGTATCAGAATCACCTGGAGGGCTTGTTAAACACAGAGCTGGGCCCCACCCGGGGAATTTCTGACTCAGGAGGCCGGGGAGGGCCTGAGAATAGGCATCTACAACAAGTCCCCAGGTGAGGCTAACGCTGCTGGTCTGGGGACCCCACTTTGAGAACCACTGGCCACAGGTGCCCTGAAGGACAGTGAGGTCAGTTACAGCCAGAGCGGCCTGTTGATCCGGGTGCCTTTTAGTGATGAGGTCCAGGCTGGGGAAGTTTAAAAGAGGGCAGAGTTGACGGTTTGCTGGATTTATAACCACTCGACGTGGTATAAATTGGCCACGTTTCATGCCATGTCCCCATGCCCTCCTGTGGCATCCGTAGGGCGTGGAGGAAGTTGCTGCCTCTCCGAGTAATGGTGGTGACCCGGGGGAAGTCAGACTTTTCAGAGGAAAGTTCGGCTTCTGCAAAGGTGAAGAAAAGGAGGGATGCACTGAGAAACAAGGCTTGGGCGTTTGCCCCGACGGAGCAGGAGTTACCATCAAAGGGAGCAGCGGGTGGCGTGCCTTGAGGGTCTGAGGGGCAGGACGGGAGCCCCAGAAGGTGGGGCTGGGCGGCGGGCCAGGGGCGCTGGCGGGGGGATGGTCATTCGTCACCCAGGTGCTGCTACCTCCTCTGGCAGGTGTGGCTGCTCTTCCGACCAACATGCCCTCCCGTCACCTCACTGGACGCTCCTGGCATCCCTGCCAGCGTGCGGAGCAGGTATGGTCACTCGCAGCTCATGGAGGAGGAAATAACCACAGGGAAGTTTCTGTCACTTGCCAGAAGAGGCGAAGACAGCCAGAACTCAGGTCTTCCTGTTCTGGGGCCTGTGGTGGTGCTGGGAGCTGGTGAGGGCCGCAGGCTGCTGTAGTCTGAGCACAGGCCTGGGGCTGACTCAGTGGACACAGCGGGAAGCGAGGCCCAGTCGTGGCTCAGGGAGGGACCCCGGTCCCTGGGAGGGACGCTTGCTGAGTTAGTTTGGTTATTTCAGGTGGTGGAGAGCGGAGACTGAGGTCGGTTGCTGCAGGCGATGGGGGTGTGGTGGAGGGACACCCAGAGGCGGGGTTTTGGGGGAGGTGGGAGACGCTTCCGGAGGCCTCTTGGGGAACGGGAAGGTTGTTCAAGGTTGAGTGTTACCCCAGCGACCGGCTGTTCTCCCCTCAGAGATGGTGACTTCCCCCCATCGTGGCACTTCCGCTGTCTCCCCGCTGCTCTCCTGCTGCTTCAAACTCTCTTCTCTCCGCCGTCTCGTGACTCCTGCTTTCTGCAGGCTCTCTGTTTCCTGTTACCATCTACTCCCTGTTGATCCCCTCGGTGTGTGTTATATTCAGAAATCCTTAACAGTAAAGACCGAGTTTGCGGATTGGCCTGGCGATGGGGTCACAGTGCCTTCTCGGGCTGGTCTCTAGGCGGCTACTTTGGGGTAGGGCCTGACACCTGGTCCGGTAAGCCGAGGCCAGCGTGGCAGGGCGAGATGGTGCAGGGCAGATGCCAGAGCTGCCCGTGGGCGGGGCAGGCCCTCGAGCAGCGCGCCCCATACGTCGCACAAGCAAAGCAGAGCCCTGTTCCAGGGGGATCGGAGAAGAACTGGGACGCGAGGCAGAGTTCCAGAAATTCCAGGATTTCCAGACAAGGGCAATGAGAGAAGATTTCATTTCCTCGAACTGAAATATTGGGCAGGGGCGTGGTGTCTGGAGAAACCTCCCGAGACCACAGGTGGGTGAAATAGTGGACAGAGTCGGAATGAGGTCAAGGAAGATGCTGGTAAGTATCAGAGGGTTGGGTTAACGGTCCATAAACCCCTCCTGCCTGGGGTCGGTCCTGATTCTGGACACTAAAGCCGGACTGGGTTCACGAGCTTCAGCAGTGGGAAAGGAGGGCTTGGGTCAGTGACGGACTTACCAAGGCCAAGGGCACAAGCGCAGATGGGCCCACGTGCAGGAGACCACGAAAACGCCACGTCTACGTGGAAGAGGGGAGGCTTTACATGTAACACACGCTGTCGGGACCTGTTCTCAAATGAAGAGAATTCTGTTCTCATTTGTAAACTCCTAAGTGCTAGCAAAAGCACCTAATCCGTGAACACTTGTTTTTCTTTTTTTTTGGCCAAACCGTGAGGCCTGCAGGATCTTGGTTCCTTGACCAGGGTTCGCACCTGGACCCCCAGCAGTGAAAGCACTGAGTTCTAACCACTGGATCGCCAGGGAATTCCCAACGTATTTTTAAAATTTCATTTATTTTTTATTTTTTAAACATTTTATTGAAGTATAGTTGATTTACAATGTTGTGTTAATTTCTTCTGTACAGCAAAGTGATTCAGTTAGACATATACATATATATACATTCTTTTCAACATTCTTTCCCATGATGGTTTATCGGAGGATATTGAATAGAGTTCCCCATGCTACATACTAGGACCTTGTTGTTTATCCATTCTCTGTATCATAGTTGACACCTGCTAATCCCCAACCCCCCCTCCAGCCCTTCCCCACCGGCAACCACAAGTCTGTTCTCTATGTCTGTGAGTCTCTTTTTGGTTTGTAGATAATGTTGATTTGTGTCATATGTTAGATTCCACATGTCAGTGATATCATATGGTCCTCTCTTTTTGACTTAGCTTAGTATGACAGTCTCTAGGTCCACCCACGTTGCTGCAAATGGCATTACTTCATCCTTTTTGATGGCTGAGTAGTATTGTGAACATATTTCTAAGCAGATTCCTAGCCAAGGGGTTAAACTAGGTGTCACAGTCAGAAGCGCAGGATAGTGGCCTTAGGAGGGGGCGGCAGTGGGTGGTGAGTCCCCTGCGAACGTTCCACAGGGGCTCAGGCGTCGCTGGCTCTCTCCTGCTCGGGGGCTGTGAGCATTGGCTTGCGGTGGAGGTAGGGGTTGGACCCATGGGCTTTGGGGACCCTCCTCCCTCTGATGCTGTTTGGCTTCGAGGCCCTGGATTCTGTCTTTGCCAGGTCTGCCGTTCAAAGGGCCGCCCCATCCCCTCCTTCCAGGAGCAGGAGGGGCCTTCAAAGCCAGTCCTGTTGACTTCCCTGCTGTCCCACAGGTAAATGGCGACTCATTCAGGATGCACAGTTCTCTGAATGAAACACAATTTGAAGCAAACACAAAGTGAATAGGGTATATGTGTATGTTATAGCTATTTCTCATAAAGCTTCTCGAGCCAAAGTGAACTAAAGTCAGAGCAAATGTGGGACTTCCCTGGTGGTCCAGCGGGTGAGATTCTGCGCTCCCAGCGCAGGGGGCCCAGGTTCGATCTCTGGTCGGGGAATTAGATCCCACATGCTGCAACTAAGAGTCTGCATGCTGCAGCTAAAGATCTTGCATGCTGCAACGAAGATCCCACGTGTCACAACTGAGACCCGGTGCAGCCAAAATAAATGTAATTAGTAAATCAATATATAAATATTTGAAAAAAGAAACGGTACATTAAAAAAAAAAAAAGTCAGAGCAAGTGTATTCTTTTAAAGTCCCTTTGAGGGTGATGACCGATGCGGCCCTCTGTCTGGGGTATGAACACCTAATCCACCCCCAGAGAAAAGAAAAGGAAAGGAAAAAGAGAAACAAAGTCCTTTTGTCCTGCATTGGCCCTGCTCTGACTGTCCTGCACTGGGTTAGTTCTGTGTGTCCTGCCTGTTTTTCCTGTTAGACTATGGCTCTCTAAGCCTTTTCATAATGGCGTCACTTTGCATTGTCTATCTCTTCACACAGGTTGTGTCTTCCAGACCCGTGGCACCAGTGGACCCTCATACTTTTCGAGGGAGGTGAGCGGGCACTATCGTGACACACTGATTTGGTCGGTGAGGGTTAATCAACACACCTCCGGGCAGGTGAGATGCAAGAGAGGTTTCGAGTACTATAGTTGAGCTTTGAATCCTGGCTCTGTGGTCTTTCTCAGGGTGTTTTATTTTTCCAAGCCTTGTTTTTTTTCATCTGTGAAAAGATAATATTTACCTCATAAAATTACGGTGAAGCTTGAGATAGTAGTTCTGTATGGAAGACTTTTAGTACAGTACCTATCACATAGCAAAAGCTAACGAATATTGGGTCTTGGGTCTTGCTCCTGTGTGATCTAATTCATGATTATTTATTGAGCAGTTACTATGTGCTAAGCCTTGTGTTACGTGCTCTGACCTAGTTAATCTTCACGAACTGTAAATATTTTTTTCCTTTCTGTTTTCTAGATGAGGAAATGGAGCCCCGGAGAGGTTAAGTTCTTAACTGAGGTCACCCCAGTGTTAAGTGACACAGCCAATATTTAAATCCACGTCTCGCTGACGTCAATGATTGTGCTTGTTGCCATTATGCTAAGTTGCCTCTCCTTAGGGCCTGAGCTGAGTCCTGGATTTAGAAGGAGGCAAGAACGATGTTTAGGATCTGCCCTAGTGACTCGGGCTAACTTTGTCACTCTGGTTTGCGTGTGAGCCACGCAAGACTGCAAAGGAAATATGAGTTATGGCTACAAGAGAGTCAGTGGACAAGCTCCCGAGGCCTTCCTGCCCGGAGATCTGTGGTCATTTCTGCCCTTAGCGAGTAAGCAGACTTCCACTGCCTGGGCTGCATCTGCACGCCTGGGGCTACCCACCTCCCGTGAAGGAAGTCGTCTGTTCCCGGTGTGGTTTCCGCTGCCTCAGCCAGACCCAGGTACCCCACACCCAGAAGATGCTCAAGAGATGCCACCTACGAGTGAAAACCTGCGTGATGAAGGCTAAGCCCCATATTTTACGTACATTGTATGTCGTTTTGAAGGGAAGGTTTGAAGGGATGCAAAAAAGAATTGTAGACCCTGACCAGAAGGGACTTTTGCAAAAGCATTTTGTTTAGAGGGCTGAAGGGAGCTGCTATTAATAATATTGGCTACTTATTAGGTCTTCTTCCAGATGCCTTCAGCATCTGTCCTTATTAAATCCTCCCAAAGCTGTGATTATAATGCCTCTCCTTGAATATAGAGTGTGTTTTAATCACTGGTCATGGTATCAACTGTGATCTGTCCTTCCACCTGCAGCAGGACTCTCTCTCCCTCTCCAGGCCCCTCCTGTTGAGAACTCTGCCCTCTGAAATTACAATTATTTCCCCCACTGGCAGTCTGAGAGTACAAGGTTCAGAAACTTGCTCTTGCCCAAGATCACATAATGAATTTCACGGCAGAGTTCGGATTGAAATGCCCGCCTGTCGAGATTTCCCCACCAGCACTCACTGCCGTATACTGTTTAATGAACTGAAACTTAAAGAGAGCTGGATTTATTTTTAACCTACTGTTGCCTAGTGCGTCACCCTCGAGGAGTATTCATGTTCCCGGTCTCCCACCCAAAGGAAGGCTGTCTTCACCAGGCCAGTCCCTCCGACTGAAGTGGGAGCTTCAAAGGAGCCATAGTTCGGGGTCTGTGGAAGGAGCTTGGGATCAAGGTTATATCTGATACAGAGTCAGCTCGCTACCCTGAAAACATTTGAATCGATAGTTTGCAAACATATTTCTGGCCACAAGCAAACAGGAGGAGAGTTGGGAAATTAAATTGGCACAGAAGCAAGTCAGAGTTTGGGAACATGTAATTTTTAGGAGTCCGAACTTCGGGGTGGAAATATTTAAAGAATTGAGTAGACTTACTTTCAATTTCAGTGAGACGCCTGCCGGTACGTGAGCCAAACCCGAACTGGATTATTAATCCTGTATTCTCAATGTGTGGCTTTGTTTGCACGCGTCCTTAGCGTGGAAGAGATGTACAAAGAGTGCTTGTTGAATTGATGACAAATGTAGCCTTGCCTGCTTAACTTTCTATTCTGCTAAAATATATATAACATAAAATTTACCATTTTAACCATTTTGAAGTATACAGTTCGGTGGTACTAAGTACATTCCCTTTGTTGTGCATTCATCACTACCATCCGTCTCCAAAACTTTTTCGTCTTCCCAAACTGCACCTCTGTCCCCATTAAACACTAACTCCCCATTCCTCTCTCCTCCCAGCCCCTGGCAACCACCCTTCTACTTTCTGTCTCTACCGATTTGATTACCTCTAGGGACCTCATATTGGTGGAATAATGTAGTGTTTGTCCTTTTGTGATGGCTTATTTCACTGAGCATAATGTCCTTACGGCTCACGTCCACGGCGTAGTGTGTGTCAGAATTTCCTTCCTTTTTTCAGGCTGAATCATATTCCACTGTCTGAATACATCCTATTTGGTCTATTGATTCATCGGTGGACGGACACTCAGGTAGTTTCCACTTTCTGGCTACTGTGAATAGGTTGGCTATCATCACTTGCAGCTTATGGCTCAGGCCCCTGTCATTTCTTTGTTTGTTTTGTTTTTTGGATGCACCACGGGGCCTCTGGGATTCTAGTTCCCCAGTCAGGGATTGAACCCAGGCCCTCGGCACTGAGAGCGATGAGTCCTAACCACTGGACCACCAGGGAATCCCTAGGCTCCTGTTGCTTCTGTTCGAGCCCCTACTTTCAGTTTTGCCTGCTTGTGTCATCTTTAGCACTGAGGGTTCGTATGCTTTCCAGTCTCCCGGCAGAACACTTCGGGGTCCCCTTTTCAGTGCTGTATTGTGAAGCCAAACAAAGAATGATTGGAAAGATGTTGCTGACAATAAACTTGTAGCAAAGCTACTTTGCTCCCTACTGTGAATCTTGCTGTGAGACGGCCCGCTTTTAATTCCCGTTCAGCTCACGCCAAGCCGTTGTGTTTCTGTTTACTCGCCGGCGTGTGGTTTGGAGGGGAATGACCCGCTTGGGCACGATGCTGGGCTCCTGGCGCTGCCGTGCCTTTGTGACATCCTGCACATGTTCGCTTGAGACTGGCAGCTGCCCTGCCACATCGCTCTGTCACTTCCTTCCCTGGATTTCAAATTGAGCTTCTAAAGCCCAGAGCAGCCACATGGTTGAGGTCATTAAAAAACAAACCAAAAAAAAAGATCAGCACTTAAAGAATAGCTCAGTTCTATTTAACTCTCTCTAAAAAGGTTGGCTTTATTCAGGTCTCAACCATAATGCCCCCTGAACCTTTCCATCTGGGTATCTTTATGCGTTCGGTTTTCCGAGCTCCTCGTGCTCCGTTTGGGGTCTGGGGCGGGGGGAGGGGTGGCCCTGCCTTGAGCTTCATCACAGTAAAGTTATTCTGGGTCCCCAAAAGCCTTATAGGGCTTCCCTGGTGGCGCAGTGGTTGGGAGTCCGCCTGCCGGTGCAGGGGACGCGGGTTCGTGCCCCGGTCCGGGAAGATCCCACGTGCCGCGGAGCGGCTGGGCCCGTGAGCCGTGGCCGCTGCGCCTGTGCGTCCGGAGCCTGTGCTCTGCGACGGGAGGGGCCACAACAGTGAGAGGCCCGCGTAGCAAAAAAAAAAAAAAAAAAAAAAAAAGCCTTATAAATCTGTTCCCCAGATGGAAGTCTCCATAAAAGGTTCCTCTTTGCGTAAGTCTCAAATTTCCCTTCCACTTAAATCCAACAAATGAATAATCACGTGTCTGAGGTAACTTGCAATACCCCCCAAAAAAGTTTTTAAAAAGCCAGCGCAGTTGTGAGTTCTTACCTCCCTTCTTAGTTTACGAGGAGCCACATTTGTAGCAGGTTGACCTGTGAGTCCTCAGAAACGGAAGTCAAGGCCATTCACCAACACGCAGATTTGAGTAAGCAAATGTCACCAAGTGTCAACATTTCAATTGTTTATTTCTCAAAAGGAATTTCATAACATGGGTTTGAGTTTATTGGAGTCGTTTATAAGAGCTGAAGATTTAATTTTCTTTTCTCCCAGTGAAGCTAGACCTGGAGGCCAAAGGCATGGGGACCACAGTGTGACCTTGTGAGTGAAGACAGTGACCTTGGATGAAGAACAGGATCTCGGGTGCTGGTCACAGGTCTCTGCCCTGGTGTGTTAGGACCGGTGGTCTGGTGCTATGGGACGCCGTAGGAAGCTGACTATGATACCTTGCAGGATGGCAAGATTGGACGTCCTCCGAATCGGAAGCCTGGAAGCAGCCCACAGGCCTTCATTTCCCCTCCCCACCTGGGCAGCTGGGGCCGGACCTCCCCTCTGCTTGGTGCTGCGTCTTTCATCCTGGATCTAAAGAAACAGGCAGACCTTTTTCTACCTGGTACACAAGTCTCTTGGCCTTTTACGATTTTTTTAAAATATAAAAGTACCACATGTTGATTGAAACAATTTTAAACAATACAGAACGGCATAAAAAAGCCCATTTAATCCTCTCCCCTCCTTTCTTCCAGTTTCTCCTCCATCTTTGCAGCACTGAATGTGATTTTTTTGATTTCCTATTGTACAGAAATGCAAATCATATGTCATATTGTTTTATATTAAAGAAGTGGAGTCATATTATACCCATTATTTTGCAATCTGTTTTTCACTTAGCAATGTAGCATGGCTATCTTCCCAGATCAATATATCGAGGCCTAAATCATTTGAGTTGCATAATATTATACACAAAACTTTGCTATAATTTATTCAGTCCTATGGATAGACTTTCCAACTGTGTCTAGTTTTTTACCATTATAAATAATACTGCAACTGAAATCCCATGTAAATGAGTACAAAAGCTTTTATTCTATAGAAAAGATGAAGTGGGATTGCCAATTTGCACCGAAACGGCTTAATTTGCAAAAAATAGAGCAAATCACACCCTCACCAGCAATGTCTGAGAGTGACCATTTCTCCACCTTCTCACAAGATTGGATGCTGTCAACTTTTTGTCCAATGATATCTCATTGTTTTAATTTCTGACCCTCTAATCACTAGCGAGTTTGAGCATTTTTTCCATAAACGTATTGGTCATTTGCATTTCCTCTTGTGTGAATTGCCTGTCTATATATTATTTTTTGTATATTTTGGGGGTTGTTTCTCCTTTATTAATTTATAGGATTAAAAAAGTATTAGGGATATCAACCCTAAGTCTGTCACAATGATACAAGTATTTTCTTCCGTTCTGTTGTTTACCTTTTGACTTGGTGCTGTCTTTTGTCATGCCAATACTCTGACACCATAGCGGAGGCTTCATGTAGTTAAATCTCTCCATCTTTCTTTTTTGGCTTCTGAGATTTTTGTTCAGCTTAAGACCTTCTCTATTTCAAGCAAATATTTTTTTCCCCAATATTTTCTTCTAAAACTTTCGTTGCTTATTTTTGACAGTAAAACTCAGTCTCTCCTGGAACTTATTTTTTAATATGGTATGGGGAACAGAGCGTTTAATTAAATTTTTTTCCAGATGCTTTCCAGTTATGCCAACATTATTTATGAAATAATTCATCCTCCCCCCCTTCGAAGTGATGTGCTTTCTTTATCACATTGTGGGTTCCTGTATACCCTTGGATCTACTTCCAGGCTCTCTATTCTCTGTCACTCACCCATTTGTCTGTTCCTGTGCCCAATCTATAGCGTTTATAATGGTTAAAACATTAGTTTTAATACATGGAAGGGCAAGCTCTCACACCATTTTTGTTTTTAAAACGTTTTTGGCAATTTTCATACATTTATTCTTCCATAGAAATATTAAGATTATTTATCCAGCATGTAAACATTCTCTTGGTGTTCCGACTGGAACTCTTAATAAATCATTATATTATCTTTGGAGGATACATAGTATTTCATTGTTTTCCCATCCAGGATCATTTTGTTTCATGTCATTTAATAAAATTCTATAGCTTACTTAAAGTTTTATGTTTCTTGTATCTATTTATTCCAAGATATTTTGTTTTCTCCTCCGTTATGAATAAGACTATTTTTCCTTTTTTTGTTAAGACAATATTTTTAGGGCAGTTCTAGGTTCACAGCAAAGTTCAGTGGAAGGTACAGACATTTACCGGATGTTCCCCGCCCCATGACGTCCTCCATTGTCAACACCCCCCAACCGAGTGGTACATTTGTTAACAGTCAATGAATAAACAGACACATCACACTCACCAAAAGCCCATTCTTTACGTTAGGGTGCACTGTGCCTGGTGTTGTACGTTCTATGGGTTTAGACAAATTTACAACCGTTACCCTTTCCAATTGGGCCCCAACAAAGGTCCTCTTGCCTGGTACCGTGCTCTCGCCAACAGGACAAGAGCGAGTTCGCTTCAGAGCAAAGGAAAGCGTTATTCTCTTATCAGAGGACGGGGAGACGTGAGCTCCGGCTCTAGAGCGCACGCTCTCCCGCCTGGCCGTGGGCGGGGCTGCTTTACGTGGAGCCGTCAGGGGGCGGCGCCGGCGGTTTTGCCGGGTAGACAGAGGCGCAGGCGCAGGCGCAGGCGCAGGAGCAACCGCTGCTCAGGTTCTAGCTCTCAGTGCGGCCGCCATGTTGGATTGAGTGTTGTGTGCAGCGTCTGTGCCCACAGCCCACGGCTGCCGTCTTGAGACGCGGTGTCCTGTGCAGCCCGAGCTGAGGCGCTGGTGCCGCCATTGTGCATCAGGAAATCTGGTCTGAAGCGCCGGGTGTGAGACCTCTGCACACGGCCCCCTGTGAGCAAGTGAAGCTACGCTAAGCACAAAGGAAAAAAAAGGTTAGACTTTATTTTATTACCCAGAGTCTATTTTTATTTCCTGGGACTTGTTAGCGGGCTTTGCTGGTGACATAATGACAAGTGTCAGTCATTACGGTATCATAGAGAGTATTTTCACTGCCCTAAAAATCTGTGCTCCACTCATTCAGCAACTACTGGTCTTTTTATTGTCTCCATAGTTCTGCTTTTCCCAGAATGTCGTATAGTTAGAAGCATGCAGTATGTAGCCTTTTCAGATTTTCTTTCACTTAGCAATATGCATTTAAGTTGCCTCAATATCTTTTCATGGCTTGATAGCTCATTTCTTTTTAGTGCTGAATAATATTCCATTGTCTGAATGTATCACAGTTTACACACCAAAGGACATCTTGGTTGCTTCCAAGTTTTGGCAGTTATGAATAAAGGTGATAGAAACATCCTTGATAGCCTTTTGTGTGCACATAAGTTTTCATCTCCTTTGGGTAACACCAAGGAGTGTGATTGCTGGATCGTATGGTAAGAGTATGTTTAAGCTTGTAAGAAACTGCCAAACTGTCCTCCAAAGTCACTGTACCATTTTGCATTCCCACCAGCCTGAAGGAGCATTCCTGTTGCTCCACGTCGTCCTCATTAGCGTTTGGTGGTGTCAGTGTTCTGGAATTTGACTATTCTAGTAGGTGTGTAGTGGTATCTCAGTGTTGTTTTAATTTGTATTTCCCTGATGGCATTATGTGGCGCACTTTTTCATGTGCTTATTTCATATGCTTATCTGTATATTTCCCTTAGTGAGGTGGCCCCTTTTAAAATCAGGTTGTTTGTTTTCTTATTGTTGAGTTGTAAGAATTCTTTGCTTATTTTTAGGAACAGTCCTTCATCAGATGTGTCTTTTGCAATTTTTTTTTCTCCCAGTCTATGGCTTTTCTTCTCATTCTCCTGACATTGTTTTTGCAGAGCAAAAGACTTTAATTTTAACGAAGTTCAGCTTGTCAATTCCTTCTTTCATGGATGTGCCTTTGACATTGTATCTAAAAAAATCATTGCCACACCCAAGACTATCTAGGTTTTCTCCTATGTTATCTTTTAGGAATTTCATAGTTTTGTATTTTACATTGAAGTCTGGGATCCATTTTGAGTTAATTTTTGTGAGGGGTATAATGTCTATGTCTACATTCATTTTTTTGCATGTGGATGTCCAGTTGTTCCAGCACCATTTGTTGAAAAGACTATCTTTGCTCCATTGTATTGCCTTTGCTCCTTTGTCAAAGATCACTTGACTATATTTACGTGGGTCTATTTCTGGGCTCTCTATACTGTCCCTTTGTTCCATTTGTCAGTTCTTTGGTCAGTGCCACACTGTCTTGATTACTATAGCTTAGTAGTAAGTCTTGAAGTCAGGTAGTGTCAGCCCTCCAACTTTGTTCTCTTCTTCATTATTGTGTTGGCTATTCTGGGATTTTTGCCTCTCGATATAAACTTTACAGTCAGTTTGTTGATATCCACAAAATAACTTGCTGGGATTTTGACTAGGGTTGCACTGAATCTATAGATCAAGTTGGGAAGAACTGACATCTTAGCAATATTGATTCTTCTTATCCATGAAATTGGAATCTCTTTCCATTAATTTAGTTCCATTTTGATATTTTTCATCAGAGTTTTGTAGTTTTCCCTATATAGATCTTGTACCTATTTCGTTTGATTTACCTAAGCATATCATTTTTGGGGGGTGCTAATGTAAATGGCATTACATTTTTAATGTCAAATCCCACTTGTTCATTGCTGGTATATAGGAAAACTACTGGGAATTCCCTGGCGGTCCAGTGATTAAGACTCCACGCTTCCACTGCAGTGGGCGTGGGTTTGATCCCTGATCCCTGGTCAGGGAACTAAGATTCTGCAAGCCCTGCAGTGTGGCCAATAAAAAAACAAAGGAAAACTATTGACTTTTGTATATTAACCTTGTATCCTGCAACTCCATTTCCTTTTAATTAATTAATTTTTTGCCGCACCGTGTGGCTTGTGGGATCTTAGTTCCCCGACCAGGGATAGAAACCAGGCCCCTGTAGTGAAAGCACTGAGTCCTAACTACTGGACCACCAGGGAATTCCCTCCATTTCCTGTTAAAACTAGTTATTGCTAGCATAAATAAGAACTTTTGTACATTTATTACATGTAGTTACCTCATCAAATTCTCTAAATATTTATAGTAGGTTTTTAAAATAGAATCTCTTGGTTTTCTAGGTGTACAGTCATATATATCTATATCCATATCTATTTCTTCTTCTATTTATACTCCTTAGTTAATTTTCGCATCTTATTGTATTAGTGAGAACTTGTAAAAGTAGATTGAATCATTTTGGTGAGGGAGGCACCTGTATCATAGTCCAGATTTTAATGGTGTAGCTTTAGTATTTCATTGTTTAGTATAATGTTTGTTGTTCGTTTTTGATATATAGGTTTCTACCATATTTTAAAAAATTAGAATTGGCTCCTGGATTTTATCAAATGACAGTTTTTCTTTTTTAAAAAAAAAATGTTTATTATTATTATTTAATTTATTTATTTCACTTATTTATTTTTGGCTGCGTTGGGTCTTTGTTGCTGTGCGGGGCTTTCTCTGGTTGCTGCGAGCGGGGCTACTCTTCGTTGTGGTGTGTGGGCGTCTCATTGCGGTGACTTCTCTTGTTGAGGAGCACGGGCCCTAGGCGCGCGTGCTTCAGTAGTTGTGGCCCGCGGGCTCTAGAGTGCAGGCTCAGTATCTGTGGTGCGTGGGCTTCGTTGCTCCGCGGTACATGGGATCTTCCCGGACCAGAGCTCGAACCCGCGTCCCCTGCCTTGGCAGGCGGATTCTTAACCACCGTGCCACCAGGGTAACCCGACAGTTTTTCTTCAATATTAATATTATTTTCTCTTTTCCAAATAAACTTCTACCCCTAAAAACTTTAAAAATTGTTGCTATCTGCTGATAATAAAAATGTTACTGTTGGAAATGGGTATCAAACCTGGGTAACCTGGTGTATCCTCTGGAGGCCCTGGAGGGGGTCAGCTTAGAGACATGGGGCAGGACACAGCAAGACAATAGGGGTGGAGGTGAGTGTGTCACCCCTGAAGGAGCTGGGGGGAGCCCTCACGTAGAGTCCAGGAAGCAAGGGCAGGGTGAGGAGTGCTGATTACCAGCTGCCATCAATCAAAATGTCAACGTGAGCCTGGGGGGCAAGGCTGGGGTTGCGAGTGGAAGTCAGTAAGATCCCTCCCTGAGTGTTGGGTAGAAAACTCAAGGAACCTGTGGAGAGATAAGGTGTGTCTGGATGTGACCTGCTGCTGAGGTCAGGGGCCAGCGCAGGTGAATGAGGTAGAAGGTGTGGTGTGGGTGGTCCAGTGCGACGCCTGTGGCTTAGGGCTCCTTGTAAAGGTCCAAGAGCTTGCTTTCTTGTCGTCTTTTTGGTTTTCTTGAAGACAGAGTTTGATAGCATTCAGTGAATAAAATGCTGAGTGAAATGGAACAAGATACCCAACAGTCTTCCCCAATTATTATTGGATACTTTCATCCTTTACAAAGGAAGGATTATCTTAAGCCAGAATATTTAAATAATCCTTTTTAAAAAATAAAAACCAAACATTGACAAAAAAATCTAGTTTGACAAACATAGAAAAGTATAAAGAAAAAATAAGAATAGCTAATAATTCTCATCCCTTAAAGATAACTTCAGCTGACCTGGTCGTGTATTTTCTTCCAGTTTTTTCTCGTGATTTGCAATCATATAGCATCTATATAGATAAGCAATTACTTTGCTTCTTCATCACAGCATTTTCTAGTGCCATTGAGGTATGTGATCAGGGAATTTGTGTTCAAGCTTTATCCTCAGTACCTGGCATATACACAAGGGGCTTATTTGTTGAGTGAATCTATGAAGTTATTAAAATGTCTTTGTGATCGTGGCTTTTAAAAACTACATGACGGACTTGCCTGGTGGCGCAATGGTTAAGAATCCGCCTGCCAATGCAGGGGACAGGGGTTTGATCCCTGGTCCAGGAAGAGCCCACATGCCGCAGAGCAACTAAGCCCATGTGCCGCAACTACTGAGCCTGCGCTCTAGAACCCGTGAGCCACAACTACTGAAGCCCATGCGCCTAGAGCCTGTGCTCCGCAACAAGAAAAGCCACCGCAATGAGAAGCTTGTGCACCGCAGCGAAGAGTAGCCCCCACTCGCTGCAACTAGAGAAAGCCCGCGCGCAGCAATGAAGACCCAACGCGGCCAAAAATAAATAAAATAAATAAATTTTAAAACACTATTAAAAAACAATAACAAACAAACAAACAAAAAAGCGACATGAAATTCCTCTTGTAGACATGGCCTGATGTACAGCAGCATGTGAGACCACAACGGTCCTTTCTCACCAGCCATTGGTCTTCCCACGCCTCGGCCATCCTGAATCTCTAGGAAGTTCTTGAATGCTCTAGTCTCCTCACTCTCTGTTTTGTACCTGATGTTTCCTCCTTCCCCTGCCCCCTACGCCTGGCTAACGTGTCCTTGCCTAATGGGTTGCAGCTTAGCAGACACCTTCTGGCCAGACTGCCGTGCCCCGTCCCCCATTGGTTAGAGTCCCCTGTCCCTTGTCCCCCAGCCTCTGGCACATCACTCAGGCTCCCGGCAGCAAACAGAAGGTGTAGTCTGAATAGGTCATTGAGGAGAACTTAACGACGGACTGTTTACAGAGGTGTAGGCAGGGTTACGGAAAACCAGCAGGAGAAGGTGGATCATGTGGGCTAGCATCAGGGAAACCACGGCCAGCTCTAAGCCTGAAGGGCCAAGACAAAGAGGGGGTTCCGGAGCCCAGAGAGGACTCCTGACGGCAGCTTTGGTTGGGGAGCACAGAAACTGACAGCCTGTGGCCTGCCAGGGAGGGAGTCCCCCTCCTCCCCTCCCATTCCCCCACCTCCTCCCGGAGCCCTGCACTGGTCAGCCCTCTAGGAAGCCAGGAGGCAAGGGAACCTTGGATGCAGTTCATAAGGACCAGCAACCGAGCTGAGAGCAGGGCGGAGAGGAGGGCACGGTGTACCTGGAGTCTGAATCCAGCACATTGGGGTACCTCTGCCCAGCAGCTGCCCACCTTTTGGACCCTCAGTGTTGCCACCCTTGCACGCCACAACTCATAAAGACCCTCAAAGTCAGGAACCGGGCCTTATCGTTTTGGGGGAGTATAACCCCAGGAAATAACCCAAAAGGGGAAAGTTAGTCCTGTGCACAGAAATATCCACAACACCTGTTTATAGTAGTGAGGATTAGAAAAGCCCCAAATAGGGACGGAGCACATCCAGCTGGGATGTGTGGTTACCCAGCTCTGAAAGGATTGTCAGTGGCTCTGTTAACACACGCCAATGGGGCACAGATAACAGATGGCAAAAGCAAAGCCTGCCGAGTATAAATTTCTCAAAAAGTGTAGATGTGTCCTATATAGGAAGAGCTTAGAGGCACATATGTTCATAATAGTTAAGAAACACTGGCCAAATGTCCTATCCCGTAATTTAAGAGAAACTAGCCAACTTGTGATAGAATTTATCCCAAAGTTAGTGTAAAGTAGCCAGAAGAGTTAGGACCACGCACAAAATAAGAAATGGGGCTGACAGCTTATTTTAGAAGGCTAGGTGGAAAAGCCACTTGGCTTTCGTCAACTGTTCCTCCAGCCCCCAATATTCTCGTTGGCACTGAAGCCCCTTTTCCGATACCGCGTGGTGGGTGTGCGGTGAGTTTGTTGGCTGACGCACAGCAAAGGGATTTCAAACTTTCTCAGGCTTTCATGTGCACATGACTCTCCTGAGGACCTCGAAGAACGCAGATTCTGATTCTTTCGTCCGGGTGGGACCTGAGGTCTCCCATTTCAAACAAGGCCCCAGGAACTGCTGCTGCTGCTGGCCACCGACTGAGTAGCAAGGCTTTAAATCGGTGGGATTGTTTGCTTTTTAACCTTCTAAAACGTGTATTTTCTCTTGATAAACATACGAATTACACATCCTTTGTCACCCCATCTCCAGATTCAGATGGGCCTCTGATAGAGTGTGTGCCCTCCAGGTGAGAATCCCAATGTGCTCTGGGCCTCTCCATCAGCCAAAAAGAACTGGCTGAATTTTACTTTTTAGAGTAAATATCCCCAAAGTGATATTTAGTGTTCCTGACATAAATATGATCAGGTTAAGGATTTTTCACACTGCGTACAATTGCCACCCTTTCTCTTCCTAGGCACAGTTATTTTTATGATTATCATCTTGTATTTCTCACATTATCTTCGTGTGAGAGACTTAAAATTCTCCATGAGTCCTTCCAACTTCATGAATTCTTCACAATGACCTTATGGAGGTGATACAAGGCTTTGCTCATTTAGATTCCAAATAACATAGTGACCTAGTTGATTCCACTAAACCATAGCGAAAAAAGGCCCTTATAAAAGGTTAGTATTTGCTGTTTGTTTCCATGACTCCCAAAGCCTGATTCGGGTACCACTTTAGCCAAGTGTTGCTGTAGAATGAACCTCCGGGCGGAGGGAAGTATCACCCATGCTCCTTGATGCCATTGCTTACCTTTCTTTCGGGCATCATTTCATTTCCACTGAAATGCCCTTATTTTGCACATGTCTGCAAAGAAAACATTTCTGTTTTGGTTATATAGATCAAGGTGTTTTGGGTTTTATTCTCTCTCCCTCACTTCCCATTAAAAAGTGTCAAGAATGCAAATTAAGTTTCTATTTGCATAAGTAGCCTTTGTTACTGATTCTGCTTTCCAGCTGGGAGTTTAAAAATTAACTTCTGGATCCAACAATGAGAACAACCCATGTAATTCTGCCCTATTTTGCTCCGTTTTCCCTTATTCCTCTTTGCACCGTTTTCTTCTCCTTGCCTGATGCTGCTGTTGAAATGTCCTGATGGACAGCTGGAGAGTAACGTCCCCCACTGTGATCCCAGACTTACCTCAGTGGGTCATCACACCTCTGAATGGGTGAACACGCACGCTGGGGTGAGGAGTCGGCGGTGAAGGGTTTCTCTCCATGGCTGCATCCCTGACTTGTTGTGTGACCTTGGGTATACCAGTTAGCCGGTTTGGGTGTTTTTTTTTTTTTTTTTTTTTATCTCTTTGTTCTGGAAGATATTTATCTCTTGTAAATCTAGAAAGCATTTTTAAAACTTGAGGTAATGTTGATCCTGTAACCACTACTCTGTTTTCTGTATCTATTTGTTTGTTTTTGTTTGGTTCTTCACTTGTTTTGGGTTTTTTTTGGTTTGTTTATTAGTTTTTTAGATTCCACATATAGTGAAATCATATAGTGTTTGGCTTTCTCCATCTGACTTGTTTCACTTAGCATAATACTCTGAAGGTCCATCCATGTTGCTGCAAATGGCAAGATTTCATCTTTTTAGTGGCTGGGTAGTATTCCACTGTAGATATATGCCACATCTTTATCCATTCAGCTGTTGATGGGCCCTTAGGTTGTTTCCATATCTTGCCTATTGTAAATGCTGCAGCAAACATAAGGGTGCATGTATCTTTTTGAATTAGTGTTTTTGTTTCAGAAGCACTTCTTAAAGAATTATGGTGTCTTTGTCCTCGCAGATGTTTTGTGAGGATTTAGAAAGAACTATGTCAACAGATTTGTTCTCTGGCCCCAGTTCCTGACATTGTTTATACACAGACACACCATGCACACAAGAGAATGCTCACAGCTCTTGAATTTGTGTGTGTGCGCATGTACACACGCACTTACAGAGAGGCAAAAAATGAAATGCAATCCACAGTAAACAGACACTTGTCTGGGACTGCTTCTTTGTCATTACTCTCTTTTCTGCAAAAATATGGCCCTAGCCAGTGTCTCGATTGGCTATACCTCTTATAGTGAATGAATTCTACACTAGCCCTACATTCTTACCAGAAATGTAAATAGCTCATTAATAAATATCCCACAGGTGTCCAATTTTCTTACTCCTCAAGCAACTACTTATTCTTTTGCCATCCTAAACAAATAGATATATTTATATCAGTATTTGCCTTTCTTGCTCTCCTTTTTCCCCACTCCTCTGTTTCTTTAAACCCAAAGAATCTCAGTCTTAGCGACAAGGGACCAGGAGACAGCCACCGGGTCATAGACTGTGGAGGGATGGGAACAGAGCTGTCTGCCAAACCATCCACTTTTTCTCAGCTGTAGAAAGAGAGGATTTACAGGTTTGGGAACAGATTATTTTTAGGGGCTTCCAGGCTACTAATATTCTATCCCTGTTTGCAAAACTCCTCTGCCAGGTTGAGACTCCCATGGGTCACTGTGACCTCCACAGAGAATAAATTCCCCTGAGACACACTCCCGTCTGGAAATATCCTAAAAATACGGAGTTTGGAGCTGTAGGGTCTGCTCCAGTTGCATGCAGCGCCATCTTTGTGCCTCTCTCCATGTTTCTAGCTGAGGGAAGCACCTGTCTTGGATGAAAGGTGGTTTACATTAGAGAGGGACAGGGAGGAAAGGGAGTAAAACAAAAGTGGAGTTAATTTGCATTCAGATGTTTGCATTAAATATGAATGGGCTTGGGGGTGAGGGGAGTCTCTCTCTTATTCCCCCTCGGGTCGCCCTGCCCCTCTGGGGTGTGCAGGGAGGAGGGGGAGGCAAGATGGAGGGAAAGGGCCACCATTTGCTGGCAGGCAGCTCAGCGTCGGCCGTCCTCTGCCCTGGCACTGTGGTGCAGTCCGGGAGGAGCAAGTTCAAGGAACTGAGGGATGTGGAAGTTTCCAGTAACAACCAGGGAACATCCAATGGCCAATCTTTAGCTGATGAAACACACTCATGCTTTAAAAAGAAATAACCTGGGAATTCCCTGGCAGTCCAGTGGTTAGGACTCTGTGCTTTCACTGCCGAGGGTGCGGGTTCGATCCCCGGTCTGGGAAGTGAGATCCTGCAAGCAGCGTGGTGTGACCAAAAAAAAAAGAACCTGAGTTTAGGGGCCACAGACAGTACCAGGGAAGGGAAAGAGGGGCGCAGTGGGAGAGCCCACTGTGGACGTCTGATGGATGGGAAGTGTTCTGAGGGCCCTTCGGAGGCGGGGCTGGAGGAGGCGTCCAGGTTTTCCTGGCCCGTGGAGCCGGCAGCCCCGGTGCTTTCTTGAGTGAACTCACAAGTCAGTGAAGAGGAGGGTGAGTGCTGCATCCGGCTCTGGCTTGGAGGGGAGGTCCGGAAGTTGGCGACTGTAGAGGAAGCTGCTACTTTGAGGAGACAGTGGCTCTGGGCCCAAGGTGGGCTCTGTCATCCGTATGAGTCCTTCTCAGAGGAAGCCCTTGAGGCCAAGTGTCCGGTCCGGAGAGGCTTTGTGTCTTCTTGCTCTTATCTTTTTTTTTTTTTTTTTTTGAAAATGAGGGCCTCCCGGTGCCTCTAAACTCACACCAGCTGAGTGACTGTTTACTTAGCCTTCCTGCAAGGCTGGCTCTCGTCACCCACGTCTGGGACTGTCCCTGAGTTATCCTCCACCAGGGAAGCTTGGAAATTTCCATCGCTCCCCTCTAATCCAGCTCAGCCGGCACAGGCCAGACCGCTGGGGGTGCCGTTGTCTCGCGGCAGAGTCGGCGTCGGCCTCGCCTGCGTGCCGCCATCACCAGACGTCTACCTCTGAAACGTTGGGAGGCCCAGATCACCACAGCCTCTGGGCTTGATCGTGGGCTCGGTAGTTCTTAGAGCTTCCCAGGGTGATTCCAGCGGCCGCCAAGTTTGAGAGCCACTGGCATGGGGGTGTGAGCACGTCCAGTTGGCTGGCCTTGACTCTGGCTCTGTCGTTGGTCATAGCACTGGGCAAGTTGTGTACTGCCCGCTGCCTCAGTTTCCCCAGGGGCGCAAAGGGAATAACAGCGGTGCCAACAACAGCACACAGCCCTGAGGTGAGGATTCAGCGAGTTAACGTGCAGCAAGGGCTCGGGAACCGGCTGGCCCACCGTCAGACGTCTCGCAGCATCGCCGCTGGTTATGTGGGGAGCACACGGGCAGGTGGCACAGGCGGGATGGGGAAGGGAGCTGAGCTGGTGTCTCACGAGAAGAAGTGAGAAGAATTGGTGCTATTTCTCCTGGAAGGAAGAGGCTCCGTTGAGATGTGATGGCTGTCTTCCGATTCCTATCCGATGGGAAAGGAATGTGGCTTGTTTTAATGGCTGTGAAGGAAAGAAAGATTTGGGAATGGAAAGTTTCCAAGAGAGCCATTCAGCGGCGGGGCGGACTGTGTCATGCAGAGCAAGTCTCCAGGCTCTGGGGTATTCACGCAGCAGTGGGGCACTTTTGGGTGGAAATGTTATAAGAGGAATCACAACGGAAAGGAATGACTTCCACGGGCTTCTTCAGCCCATGCCACGCAGGAACTAAGCACCAGCGAACGTTAGCCTTTATTAAATGTTCTCTTGAAGCAGGCAAGGATGGCAGGGCGGGAGGTGCTTGCCATACTGAGTCTAAAGTTATGTTCAGGGGAGGACCAAGGTCAAACCGGATGGAGTCAAACTTGTTTCCAGCTCAGAAGGGTGAACTTGGGCTGGGTGGGACGTGGCCGGCCCTGAAGGCCTGGAGGTTGACGGAGAAGCCAGCCATGGGGGTGGGCCTGGAGCTTCTGCCGTGAATAGGGGTGGGATATGCCCCGAGGCCCTTTTTCTTGCGCGCTGGACGCAGGATAGATGGGCGCGGTTGGCTCTGTTTAAGGCAGAAGGTCAAAGAAGTAGACACTTTCTAAAGCTGAGGCTCTCAGCCTCGGCAGTTTGCCACCCACGATGCTTTATACCCTTCCTCAGCCTCCTTCCCTTCTCACCGCGCACCTGCCTGGATCTCAGCTTCTCGGGGAGAACTCTACGAAGCCTGCTTTACTTGCTTTTTCTTTCTAGGGGTGGGGTGGGTGGGGAACAGCGCTGCTCGCAATGAAGCTGCAAGTCCCTGTTAATAAGCCAGCTCCTCTTTTGCTTTCTCGGCTCAGTCCAGCCTGTGCGCAGCCTCTTCCCTTGCTGTGCGTTTGGCGAGGATGTCAGCAAGTGGCTCCTGGTCCTCCTCTGCCCCACTCCCGCCCTCCTCCCCTCCCCTCCTCTGTCGGCTTCTCCTTCACCTCCTGCATCTCCCTCCTCTGCCACACCCTGGACCTTATCGCCGCCTTGGAGATCTTCATCTCTGAATTGCCCTCCACAGCCCCGACCACACGTCCTTCCATTGTCCCGGTCACGCATTCCCACTAAACCTCTTCTTTGCCTTCGTGGTGGCCCCTGGAGCCCTCCCTATCTTAGAGCGTCTTGGACCCATCCTGGTTGCATCTGTTCCCCCCTCCCTGTTGCGTGTGGGTTCCTTGGTAAAGCCGTTTTGGCAGCGTTCTCCAAAGTGTCCGATTCCCTTTCCCTCTTGAGCTTCCTCTGGGTCTTCCCGGACGACCCTCTCATCTTCTCCTGATCCCACTCTGCCGCGTCCTGTTGAAGAGACTCGGGGCTCGCACAGTAATCGGACGCGCTGCCCGTTCCTGCCGCGGGGCTCTCCCCACGCCCGTGGCCCTCTTCCCGTAACTCCATTTTTAGCTCCGTGTCAGATCGCCGGGACAGCTGCCTCGCATCGTCGCCACTCCGCTCAAGCCCTGGCTGACCCTGCTCGCCCCCGGTCCCGGAACACAGCCCTTCGCTGAGCTGGATGAGAAGCCCAGCCCTCGGCGCTGCCGAGGCCCTTCCAGCCTCCCTCCTTGCCTCCCTTCCGCCCTTCCACCCTCCCTTCCTTCTCTCATCCTCCCCTCCTTTCATCCTGTTTTGGGCAAGAAATGTCCCTTTTCTTCCCAGGGCTGAGCCTCTGGGAAGAAGGCTCAACCTGTCGCTCTGCCCTATGCGCCCCCCCCGCCCCCCGCCCTGGGATCTGTGGCTCTTTTGCTGCTGCCCCTCACCGTCCATCCTCCGCGCCTGCGCCCCGAGCCTTACTCTGATTTCCCCCACCTTAAAAAGCAAGCAGAAACAGAGCCCTTACTCCGCCTTCCTCCTCTCCCCCTGCCTCCTTTCTCATCTTCCTCATTCTCCAGTCTGGTTCCGCTTCCCCCCACCCCCACCCCGCCCCGGTCCCGGTCCCGTTCCTGGTCCCGTGAACCAGCCGCACTGTCCCCGAAATGTGCCCTCCCCCAGAGAGGCGGCCCCCTGTGGCGGCTAAAGCATGACACCGGAGTCGCCCCTCGGGGGTTTATAGCCTGGCGTTGCCCCACCTGCGTTATGTAATCTGCACTCTGACTCAGCACATTGTTAATCTTTCCAAGGTTCGGTTTCCTTCTCTGGAAAACGGAAGCACCTAATTCATTGGGTTGCTGTGAGTTCCAAATGACTCTGCTTTTAAAGTGCCCAACACACCCTTGGTGCAAAATACAAAGTATTTCCTTCCATCCCTTGCTTTAGCCCACGCTGATTCCTTCATGTGAAATACGCTTTCTGTCTTCCACCCGCCCGTTGAATCTCCATCCACCATTCAGGGCCTGGCCACCCCCTTCCTCTCCACCTGCTGGGCCCGGGCCCTCCAATTCCTTTTCTCTCTGAACCTTGTTCCTCACCGTGGTGGGCGCCGCGGTCTACCCTGCATCGGGCTGTATCAGGATCATTTGCACATATTTATTTGACCTCTCATGAAATCAAGAGCCTCTGGGGGCAGGGATACTGAATTCACCTTTGAATCCCTCTAGGGCACCTATTGGAGCACCTTACAGGGAACAGCTATTCAGTAAATGTTAAGTTTTAAAGAATTTAAAAGAACTGCTTGGTGCTAGGTATGTATCTTTATAACCTAAAGAATAAAAAAACCAACAAAAAAACCAACAAACAAAAAAAACCAAACTAAGCTGATCTCTTTCTCACCAATGAATATACTCCCTGACCTTGTAGAATTTACGATGTAAACACCTGGAGAAAACCTCTTAATGAAGACCAGCAGGTCTAGCCCGATTTTTGTTGTCCTTACGCTACCCTGGGGAAATGATCTGCCTTCGGGTTACTGAGGTTTTATTTTGGCACTAGTTGAGATATTCCCCACTTGGTGGAATCCATCAGCTGCCTCACGGGGAAGAGGAAATGGTCACACTAGTCAATATCTACGATTCTCTTCAGCTTGAACAAACTGTAGCTCAGTGATCACATTTTGGGAGTGTGGCACAATTAAGACACTCATTTAGGGTGCATCTCATGTTGGTCCTGGAACGGAAGCTCCTCGGGGAGGGCTGTTTTCTGCAGGTGCACTATTTAACGTATCTGGTCACGCCACGCGTATTTACTGCCCATGGACTGCGTGGGCCTGGGTTGGCATTAGGTGCCGGGAACACGGTGCCGACTCAGGCCCGGGCTCGTCACAGCTGCTTGGCACCAGCATGTGCTCTTCTTGGGAAGGGGAGACGCCGGGAGGTGGACCGCGGGCCGGGCCGCCTGGTGGCTCTCAGAGGGGACAGACCTTCCTCAGCAGCAGCAACACCTGCCTCTCCTGGGGGGACCCTCCACACGGTCACTCCCGTCCGAGGCTCCGGGCTCGTCACATTATCCACAGGCAGCCGGAAATGCCTCCTGCTGTACACGCTCGCACCCCTCAATTCATCTTTCAATCTGGAGGATTTACAAAGATTTATGCCACTAAGAGCAAGATCTCAACAACGTGCCACATGGGAAAAACATGGTGTGCTCCTGCCTTCACACATATTAGTGTGTAAGCTCTTCCGGGCAGGGACCTATTTTATATGTCATCTTCTCTGGGTAAAGCTTCATTCCTTCTTAGGGCCGATGTTTCAGAAACTTGGGTCTATAACTTCATCCGGGGTCAACGTTAATTAACACCAGTTCTTGGCGAGTGGTGAGTCATTTGCACTTTACAGTGGGGCAGAGGGGTCTGAATCCTATCTTACACGCCCCAAGAAAACAAAATGCGGTGGAGGAGAGAACTTCTGTATCAATGAGAGTCAGTCCCCTCTTGGCTGAGGAGCGGTGGGGCTGAAAGGAGTTGATCTTCCTCATGGCCCAGAGGTCATGGCTTTGGCTTCTTCTGCGTGCTGGAGGTTAAACACGGGACGGACGAGAGAGGACGCTGTCCATGCCGTGTGCTCCCTTCACCTGCCCATGTATCAGGCACGCTTGACTCGTGGGTGGACGGTTCATGAGGAATCCAGACTCTTCTAGGGACAGGGATGTCCCCATAGGGCCATCTGGGGGCTGTGGATGGGAGGAGATACAGGGACTCTTCCCCAGCTCGGCCTTGTTGATTTTGGGGGAGCTTATGAACCCCTTTCTTCTCTCTACTGGCTTTCCCCCTCAATTGTGGACCACCTGTCAGAGGCCTGTGTGACGAGACCCAGGCTCCCCACTTAGGTCTCAGTGTTGAAAGAGGTTACAGACCAACAGTGGATGGGGAGAGGCTGCGGTCCTGATGGTATCCCTTCGCGTGTTGGCAGGGGGCGGAGCGCCGTGTGGAGGAAGGGAGGAGGGGGCAGGGCCCCCGCTGCACTGCCCCGTGAGCTTTCAGAGCTTCGGACAGGCTGACCCCAAATGGAGGAAACTTGAGGCCCCCATCCTGTAATCCTGCTCCTTTGCTCTGTCAAGGCTTATCACAGGGACTTCCCTGGCGGCCCAGAGGTTAAGGGTTTGCCTTCTAATGCAGGGGGTGCGGGTTCGATTTCTGGTTGGGGAGTTAGGATCCCACATCCCTTGTGGCCAAGAAACCAAAACATAAAAAAAAAACCCCAGAAGCAATATTGTAACAAATTCAATAAAAACTTAAAAAGTGGTCCACATCAAAAAAAATCTTAAAAAAGATAAAGCATTATCACACCCCCAAGTAGATCTTTCCTATGTTTCTAGTAAATTTGGCTAAAAAGTCATCTGAAGCTTATTGCATGTCTCAGGCCTAAGTAATCCTGGCTAACATTTGGGCAAGGTCTGACAGTTTCCCAAACCTGTTCATATTTGCCCTGTTCTCATTAGATTGGATCCTTACGCCACCTGTATGTGGCGGGCAGGGTGGGTACTACTCACCCCGGTTTAGAGATGATGAATTAAAGGCTCAGATCTCTTTTCCTGATAGAACCCTACAGAGTGCCACTGGTCCCCCAAATAGTTCACCCTTTTTCATTATATAATGTCTGTGTAGTAAGGGGGTGATTAGTGGGACACTTTGGTGTATGTGTCAGCACAGAGATTCCAACGTTTAGTTTTAGAGAGAAAGAACAGTGATGAGCCCAGGTTCCCGTGGACGCAGCTTGGGGACAGAGAAGCCGAGGGCCTGTCGAAGAGGTCATGAGCCTCACCCTTGCTGGAGGGGATCCTCCTGCACCACAGTGAGCCAGGGCATTTCTTTCATTCTTTAAGAGAGCAGCTGACCCAAGCACCCTTCTTCCCATCCCTGACAAGCCCACAGATTTAATCTGGGGTGTAGACACAGGGCACCGCTCAGCTAAGTGAATGCAAGTGCTTTTTATCTTCCGAATTGTTCTTAGCTCCACCCAGATGACCGACAAGAATGCAAAGGGAACAAGACTCTGTTTCACACCTGCTACATTTCTGACCCGCCAAAGAAACCTTTACTAACAACCAGATGACACTGGCAGCCAGTATCAAAAATTCAGGGTGAGCAGAATGTCTGCATTTGGCTGACTGGGCATCGTTAGGGGTTGAAATAAAACAGTGAATTAGGTGGGATAAGTAAGTCAGCTTATGTTACCTTTCTCTCTCTCTGGCCACTTTATTAGGTGTAATTTAGATGTTGCCAGCATAGGTACGTTCACTATTTCTGTGTGCTCAGATGAAATTTGAACCCACAAATGTTATGGCCATAGAAACTTCCAATTTGTTTCAATGGCTATGTTACATTTCCTATTGAATGTAATAAGAATTTTTGGATAGAAATAAAAACATAGTCATAATTCTGCTACTTGAGGGCAGAAAAGAGATGTTTTCTGCTATCTCTCTCATGAACTAAAAATGTGACAAGCTTGTTCTGCTTGTCAACGAAAACATCGGAGACTAAGACCAGCCATGGACTGCTTAACAGTGGCCTGTAGCTGACAGGAGGATTGTAGTGGCCTGTGATCCATGGCTCCAGGTGGATACCCACGGGTCTTGACTGAGATAGACAGATGCTCATTCTAGATTTAGATTTGCATTTCCAGGGACTGAAGCAAGCACCTCTAACACTATAAGAGACTTAGAGCAGAAAGTATTTTCATTTGGACCTGCTCCTTGTGTATCATCAAGGGAGAATCAAGGGATCCGTTTTACTACAGGTGGATATCATATATCAGCACTTCCCAGCCACAAGGCAGAGGACTGGTTGAAATTGCAATGAGCAGTTGAAACACATTGCTCACCAAATTGTGGGGGAGGGGTGATAAGGGATGGAAGGCTCAGCTTGCACGAAAGGACGAATGGGTGTTAACACGTACAAAAGTACTAACCGAAATGGAATAAAAATATTAGTTGCAGGTATAACACGCTGCAAACCCTTTTAACACCTTAGACAGTTTAAAGTAGAATATCAGCACATTGCTGACTGATCTTAAGATTCAACACTAGTTTCCAGAGTGAAACATTTCAGTGTATAAATAAATAGTTCTTGAAGTCAAAATTTGTTCATGATTCCAAGGCTTTGTTGATGAAAGTAGAACTGCTGTCTCCAGCATTTCAACAGAATCAGTTTTTCTGGGAGAACATAGCCAGATTCGTCCTAGTATAGGAAGATCAGAGAAGGTGTCTTGAATGCAGACATACATTTTAAACAAAATGTTTATCAACCACTATTTAATCAGAAATGTCGATTAGTAGGGCTTTTTTTTAAAGAGTTTTTTTTGATGTGGACCATTTTTAAAGTCTTTATTGAATTTGTTACAATATTGCTTCTGTTTTACATTTTGGTTTTTTGGCTCCAAGGCATGTGGGTTCTTAGCTCACTGAACGGGGATCGAACCTGCACCCCCTGCCTTGGAAAGTGAAGTCTTAACCACTGGACGGCCAGGGAAGTCTCAATAGGGATGTTTATCTATGCCCTTTTATAGAAGGCAAATAATCACCAACTTTTCTTTAGCAAACAAGATGAAGCAGCTACCTTTTGCTGACTACCTATTATGTTCTTAGGTACTTTATTTTGCAAGAGTCACATGGTAGCTTTTGTATCCACTTCACATATGAGGACCCTGCCGCTGAGAGGGTGAGAACTCATCTTGGCAAGTCTCTAGAGAAAGTAACAGGCAAGACAGCCTGGTCTCAAAGCTGTGCTTCTTTTTGTTCAACTCTGGCTCTGTGAAGTGTTGATTCAGAAAACGCTCCTTCAGTGTCCGTCCAGGCTCCATGAAAATTTAACTCAATCGTCTGTGTTTTTTACAGGTACACCTATGTGTATGTATACATACATATACATCTATCTATCTATCTATCTATCACCTACATATGTGGAGTAAATAAAGGAACAGATCTACTGTCTGAACCTTTCTGTGGGCATTCTCTTAATGGAGCCATCAAATTCTTAGGTTCTGAAAATGGATTGTATCAGTTAAATGTTATCTAGGGGAATGACTCCTGCTAACCAAACTGATTAATGAAACAAGTATTGCTTTGCCAGTTACATGTGAGCAGAAGTGATGAAATTCACCAAGTTTCCTCCTTGCCATGGTAGTGATTGTGGAAGCATGTGTTGCGTGGAGCCTCCGTCAGCCTGGATTCAAGAGACTCTGTGCTGGGCCGATCTGTGTTGGGCAGTAGAGTGAGAGGGAAATAAGCTTGCTATTTAATCAACAGAGATGACAGGGTTGTTTGTTACGTGTATAACCCAGCCTATCCTGACCGATACAACAAATTGGCCAGTCCCTCCTATTTAACAGTGGTTAAAATCCAGTTCCAAGCACGTGAATGAGAGCTGTACTTGAGCCCAAATAAGGTTTTTAATGTAATCTATATTAAAATCTCAATGACCTGTAATCCAGTGAATCAAAACTCAACTAATTTGTGTACTTACTGCTCTCTTCAGTGTGCTGGACCAAGCCACTTTCATCTCTGGATCATTGCAGCTGTCTCCTTACGTCTACCTTTGTCACCCAACCCTCTTCCCTAACCCAGTCCTGGGGTGCATGCACACTTTACAAAACTGTGTTTTTACTCTTTTCCAAACTGATAATTTAAAACAGTTTTTGTTTGTTTTCGGCTGCGCCGTGTGGTTTGCGGGATCTTGGTTCCCCAACCAGGGATCAAAACTGGGGTCTCAGTGGTGAGAGCGCCGAATCGTAACCACTGGACCGCCAGGGAATTCCCCAAACTGATATTTTAGTTAACAATTTATGGGGAACATCTTGCTATGTTGGTGAAATTATTAATGATTTCCCACTGAAGTAACATGGTTTGAACATCCGAACCAGTCATTTGCTCATTGCCCTTCCTCCTGGTGGGCTGATCCTGGTGCTGCACCAAAGGGAAGGCAGGTGGTGACTTGATGTACAGAGGGTTAGAACAACAGGACCAGAGTCTCTGCAAGGAATGTTTCCATCAGGCAGTGGTGCCCTGATTGACTGTCAGGTATCCTGACCCATAGCCCGGTCCTCTGTGCTTATGGTACATCTAATGCTTGCTCTACCAGAAAATGGCATTCTGGTTGACTAAGATTTCATGGTATGCTCTATTTTCTAATAAGAACATAGTTGCATTTCTAGGAAACCTCAGGTCATCAGAAACTAAATTAAAAAACAGTTGCTTTGATGGTTACAACAAAAGCCAGAAACTTTCACACTCACCATAATTAAATTAGTTTTCTTGCAGGATTTTCAATAATAAAGGTATTTCACACATATATTCTGTTATTGAAAACTTAAAACTGTGAACGATGTAATCAAAACTGACAAAATCAATTCTGAATATCACAGAGGAAAGCCTCTACAGCATACAAGATGGAACATAAAATCCATGTATTTATACATCAGGAATGTGAATCACAGCCCAGCCCGTGGCCACCAGTGGTAAGGAGAGGAGCAAGATGGCGCCCAGGCAGTGGGCCCCTTAAGCCAAGTGTGCCTGTACCGCACCCCCCCCCAGCTTTTTCTCTTCCTTCCTTGGTGCCAGTGCCTGTTGTGAGCAAGTTGAAATCAAGCACGACAAGTGTAATTCTAGCATGTTCCCATAATTATCGCTTTATTTCTTATTCACGTTAATGGAACGAGTGCTGTAGAAGTTTATGTCTATATGATGTACAGTCACTACCACTTCTGTGAAGCAACCGAAAAACAAAGCAAAAGAAGCTAGCGAACAAAAAGGTAGGTTTGTACCCTTTCTCATGTGGACACCCAGTCTTTATTTCAAAGACCCGTCTCTTGAAGAACAGGCTACGGGGAAGGACGTGCTGTGGATTCACCTCGTCTCATGACCCGTGGTTCTCGGAGCTGTGTGTTGTCCACAGGGGAAAAGGACCTGCCTTTCGTTAGAGCTGAATGCTTGCCAGAGTGCGTCGCTTTCATTTGGAGGTGCTCCCAGAAGGATGCATTCAAATCTGCAAACCATGTGACGCCTAGTGTGTTATCTGGAAGAGAGTGAGGGCTGGAGGAGAGTGAGGGCCAAGAAGGAGAGACAGACCGAAGGAACAGAAATAAATGAAACAGATCCATACCCCCCAAACTGCAACGTTTGACAGAAAAATGCCAGAAATGTTGTAGGAACTTCCTGTCTTTAGGAATAGCAGAATAGTGTAGAATCAGAAAAACACCAAGAGAAAAAAGTGGATTTTCCTCAGGAGAGAAGGTTTTACCAAAAATCATAAAATGTGCAAGAGAAAGTTTATTTTGGGCCAAAGCTGAAGGGAGAACTTTGGCCTGTGGCAGATCTTGGCATTTTAGAGGGTCCCCTTGTTCTGAGGAGTTTCGAGAAGGCTGCAGTCTTCCCCAGGCTCCTGGGTTTATCAGTTGCCATGGCAACCATTAATCTCATTGCTGAAGTGCTAAGTGGTTTGAGATGAAGAATGTTCACTTGAACACAGTTTACCCCCATCCCCTGCTCCTTCCCGCAGCTCTGCCCTTGCTGCTGAACGCTTCCCGCTGCTGTGGGGCCACAGATGCTGCAAACGTCTGGATATTCCGCGGAGTCGCCCAAGCAGTCGGGATTGTGGTCAGGAAACTCGAGCAGGCAAATAACTCCGGCAGGTCGGAGGCAAGCTGATGTCAATGCTGGCACGGCCCGGCTCACCTGTTGTGCGATTAAGTCACGGGGTTGCCGCTTGTTCTCTTGGGAGCAGGCCAGGCAGCGTTTGTTCAAGTGAAAAATCAGGCTGTGTGTGTGTGTGTTTGGTGTGACTGTTTCAGTAGAAACAGGCAAACAGATTCCGGGAGAAGAAAAAGCACGAAAAAGTGGGCAGTGGGGACGGTCCCCCAGCTGTGATGAAAGGTGTCTTAGTCAAGGATGGTTTGGTGGCAAGAAACAAGAAGCTACTCAGCTTGAGTAAAGAGGGATTTGTTTGATGGTATTGAGGCGCTCGCACGGAAGCTGGTGGCGGAGGTGGAGGCTGACCGTCGCGGGAGCTGGGGGGTCATCCGCGGCTCTGGCCTCCGCCCTCTCACCTCTGGGGCGCGTCTGCTTCATCCCTTGCCTTGTCGACTGAGTCTTTGCGAGGCCTCTCTCCCATCACGTGGGCCTGACGTGGACCGGGGTTGCCCTGGTGCCCAGGAGGGCTCCGACCCAGTGTAGCCCTATGGCTCAGGTACCCAGCACTCCGCACCAGGTCCGGCTCTGTGAGGAATTCTTCAGGCAGTATCTGCCATTGGTCCGGTCACCCGTGGCCGGAGGTCAGAGGGTGGCTTCTCCTCTCTGGCCGAGTGGGTGGGGGAAGGTTCTCCGAGAGAGAGGTAGAACTGGGGGAAGAAATAGTAGGTGGAGGAAGTGGCGGGCATTTGCAGAACGAAAGCTTGTCACGGGCACTGACAAATCCAAGCGGGTTGGAATGGGTGCTGGCCGTAGACAGTAGTGTGCCTGGATCCGTCCTTCCTGGCTGAACGCTGATGCCCGGACGGGGACACGGGCTCTGAATAGGGCAGAACACGTGATTGGCTGTGGATTCTAGACAGGGCGGAGGCAGTGCAGGCAGGAGGGGGTTTGAAGGGCTGCCAAAGGTATGAACGAGGCGAGTGGTTGAAAGTCCTGGTGAGAATGCAGATCCGGAGTCTGGAGGGAGACGGCCCTCAGTGAGCCTGGGACTGGAGGGGAGGAGTGGGCGCTGGGTTGGATTCGGGTGAGGGCTGGGTTGTGGCCATGATGGTGAGATGCAGAGACAAGTTGGTAAGTGTTATACTCGTGGATGGTGTTACGGGTTGAAGTCTGTGTGTTGAAGCCCCACTCCCCAGTACCTCAGAATGTATCTGTATTTGCAGGTGGGGTCTTTAAAGAGGTAAGTAAGTCAAACAAGGTGGGCCCTAATCAGATAGGACCTGTGTCCTTACAAGAAGAGATCAGGACACAGATACACACAGAAGGACGACCGTGTGAAGGTACAGGGAGAAGGTGGCATCTGCCAGCCAAGGAGAGAGGCCTCAGGAGAAGCCAGCTCTGCCGACACCTTGCTCTTGGACTTCCAGCCTCCAGAACCGGGAGGGGATGCATTTCTGTTGCTTAAGCCCCCCAGTCTCGGGTCCTTTGCCTTGGCCGCCTGAGCAAACACAGGTGACATATGGGGGAGAGGGTCGCTTATTGGCCTCGAAGCAGTGCTGGGGTTTAAAGAGAAGGCCGGCCACACCCACTGTTGTGGTGAATCATAGGGAGTGAGACCAGGCAGGAGGAGGAGGATGTTGTCCAGGGAGAACTAGGAGGCCGGGGAAAGAGCCGGGAGAGGAGAGGTCTGCCTCACAGAGACACGGCCCACGGCGCACGGGCTCGGGTGCCAGGAGGCGGCGGGAACACGGGCGCCAGTGAAGTGGGCAAGGGTAGGCCGGCTGTTTGGGCTGGGGGCGGGCCGCAGGGGCAGGAGAGCAAGCGCCCCTCCCCTACACAGGGTACAGGCGAGTGGCGTCACAGGAGCCTTGGGCGGAGGTAGGACACAGTCCCATTAGAGGCAGGAAGGGTGAGCTTGGGGCTAGCAGGAGCTTGTCACGGATGGAGCAGGCAGAGTTAGAGACAGCACACACGCACACACCATGCACATCATACATCCACACACACAGACATCACACACACCACACGCATCACACACACGCACCACACGCACCACACACACCACACATCACACACACACAGACATCACACACACACACCACACACACCACACACCATACATCCACACACACAGACATCACACACACACAGAGACATCACACACACACACACCATGCACATCATACATCCACACACAGACATCACACACACACACACACACACACACCATGCACATCATACATCCACACACACAGACATCACACACACACACACACACACACACACCATGCACATCATACATCCACACACACAGACATCACACACACCACACGCATCACACGCACCACACACACCACACATCACACATTCACACACACACAGACATCACACACACACACCACACACACCACACACCATACATCCACACACACAGACATCACACACACACAGAGACATCACACACACACACACACACACCCCACACACCATCCACACACACAGAGACATCACACACACACACACACACACACACACACACCATGCACACACACAGAGCATCACACACACACACATACACACACACACACACCATGCACATCATACATCCACACACAGACATCACACACACACACACACACCATGCACATCATACATCCACACACACAGACATCACACACACCACACGCATCACGCACACGCACCACACACACCACACACCACACATTCACACACACACAGACATCACACACACACACCACACACACCACACACCATACATCCACACACACAGACATCACACACACACACCACACACAGCACACACACCACACACCATACATCCACACACAGAGACATCACACACACACAGACATCACACACACACACACACACCCCCCACACCCCACACACTATCCACACACACAGAGACATCACACACACACACACACATACACACACACACACACACACACACATCCCGGACCACATACACAAACATCCCACACACACATCACATACATCCACACCCCCCACTCACACACCACACACACACCCCTTGTTTTGTCCGAGGTGCACTCAGGGATTGTGGAACAAGAGGACTCCTAGTTCTCATGTCCGAGTGAACCCTTATCAGGGAGCCCAGGTCCTCGCCAGTCTGAAAAAGAAGGCCTGGAATTCTTTGGGTTGCTCAGGTGTGACTGGACTCGTAAGGCCTCTTATGGTCAAGCTCTGCACCCCCAGCTGCCTTGGAATAAGACCACTTTCTGATTTTCTTTTTGCTTGTTTCTGCCAAATCACTGAAGCGTAGACTCTCTCCTGCCCTAATTCTGAGGCTTAGCTTTTGGAGGGCTGATCTTGCTCGGCGGTCGGCTTCGGCAGAGCGGGAGCTTCGCGCACAATCTTCCAGGGCGTAGTTGCACGCCGGGTCCTGATTCATGCAGCACTGGGGGGTGGTCTTGACTGGTAGCTGGTTAAAGAAATGAAAGTAAGCGCGTATGTACTGTGGGGAATGGGCCGCACGCGGACCAGTGCTGAGCCCTGTGGTGCAGCTAAGCTCTGTGCTTGGGACACGTTGCACGGGGTAAGCGATGCTACTGAAAAACAGAGAGCAGGATTTTGATAGCTTAACGTAGTAGAGATCTCAAGTACCGCTAGAATGTCGGCTCCACGGGGGGGAGGACTCTTCCTGCTGTTTCTCCCAGTTTCTAGCACATGCTGGTGTTCGGTAAATACTCCCAGAAGGATTGAATCACTAGTGGAGTCAAATGTATTAAGAAAACGTAGTCACTGCCACCCCCTCCCACCTTCCCAAAGAAATTGGACGAAAGACGTCTACAGAAAAATCACAGAAGAGGGACAGAACGCCTAGAAGATGTTCAGCATCACCCAGAATCGACAAAATGCGCGTGAACACTATAATCATACGCCACTTTAAAATTAGCATGTATGTTATTTTGAAATTAGCAAAGATTCAAAAATGATAATATTGCATGCTGGCGTGAATGCAGTGAGATATTCTCTTACATTTCAGGTGGGAGGGCGAGTGGGTATAACTTTTAGAAAAAGTCGCTTGTCAGTGTGTATCAAAAATTGTAAAAGTATTCATATGAGTTGACCCAGTAAGATTCTGATTATAATTGTATGGCTAAATCTTGGACTAAGTCCAATTCATGATACTAAATTCCCCATTACAGGAGGGTATTTGCAGTGAAGCAGCAGTGTATTTATGGAAGGGAAAATATTGATTGTAGAAACAGTGAGGTATTGAGAGAAGTAGAAATGAGTAATCTAGAAAATGTTCCTGACCACGTAGCAGAATTGTGGAGGTTTTTTTTTTTTTTGATATAGAATAAAACAACTGAAAAACCCCAGAAGACCAGTTTTCAATTAAGTATTAGTGTGCCCAGAGCTAAGATCAAATTATTCCCTACCATATTTTACCAACTTGGTTTTGCACGTCTCAGATTTATGCCATTAGATTGTTTTGCTTTTAAAATACTCTAATAAAGGGGTGGGATAGGGAGGGTGGGAGGGAGGGAGACGCAAGAGGGAAGAGATATGGGAACAGATGTATATGTATAACTGATTTACTTTGTTGTAAAGGAGAAACTAACACACCATTGTAAAACAGTTATACTCAATTAAAGATGTTAAAAATAAAATAAAATACTCTAGTAAGCATTTAGCTAACACTTAAAATTAAATTATATTAATAATTTATATTCAGTATAATATATTACAGGGCTTCAGTTACATTATAATCTTTTGACCAAAGTGCTTTACTTGTGCTTGGCTTCTGGATGAATGTCTGCTGACCTGGCATTTTCATTATTGCATTTATTATTTTAACACTCACAACTTGTACAGCAGTTTTGAAAAACAGTAGAGCCTGTAGTGTGTGTAACAGTCATATGGAAATCTTTCTCAATTTAGAAATAGGACTAAGTGTAACATATAATCCTGATTATCTTAATAACCATGGTCTGTATCTGTGTGTGGCTCTGATAAGGCTTGTGGAATTCCTTTGTTTTTAGTTTTTATTTGATGGGCAAGTGGGAATGCTTCGGGGCCAAGTGGTTGTTAATAAACCTCTGAGTTGCAAATGTCACACACCTGTCAGCCCTGAATGGCCCTTTCTTTCTTGAGCTGCTGTGATGTCACGTTGCCTTATTCTTCTAGCATGGCTCCACTTTGGAGCACACCCTTGGGCCATTAGTCATTTCAGCGGACATCCACATCAGCATCTGTTCCAGAAGCCAGCTGTGTGAGTGAGACAGTGCTTTGAAAACTGCAAAGCGTTGCTCTGTGGGAGGAGATCTTGGCTACCCCACGGAGAGGACCAGTGCCACGGGCGATACCTCCACCCACACCCAGTGCACGTGTTCTTCCTCGAGCCCCTGTTGGCTCATCTTCTGAAAGCTTCCAGCGTGAGCCTTCCCACGAGCTCACCTGCCTCCTCTGCAGGACCCTGGTGACATGAGGGTCAGTAAGACCTGTTTCCTCCCATGAGAAGGCACTGTCTGGGACACGCATCACTTACCACTTTGCTGTGTTCACAGTCTCGCCTCTGCTCTGTTCCTACATCATGAAAACTGGCTTCTCCATGCTCGGGAGGTCCCACCACCCGGCAGTGACCTCCTCTGGGGCATGGTCTTGCTGGTCGTGTGGACGGCAAGCGCACTTGAATGGGGTCAGAGCACTGGCACTGGACTGTCAGCCCGGGTCTCCCCTCGGTCCTGTCCTTTCATGCTCCTTTTTTCAGTCACTAGTTGTCTTTCTTTTTCTTTTTCTTTTTTTTTTTTTGCTGTACACGGGCCTCTCACCGCTGTGGCCCCTCCCATCGCAGAGCACAGGCTCTGGACGCACAGGCTCAGCGGCCACGGCTCACGGGCCCAGCTGCTCCGCGGCACGTGGGATCCTCCCGGACCGGGGCACGAACCCGCGTCCCCTGCATCGGCAGGCGGACTCCCAACCACTGCGCCACCAGGGAAGCCCACTAGTCGTCTTTCTTAAACGCAAGTGTGGGTTCCCTTCCTTGGATCCTTGGCTTCCACGGTTCACCATTGCTCATGGGGCCTATCACCAGTTTTATTTTTAGCATGACATCCCCTTCCGTTTTCTGCTGGCTTCCCTCTAACTGCATGCGTACTTGCTGTTCTCTAAATCATAGTGTTTGGGGCCTGGTCCATAAGTTCCCACCTCCACCTCCTTGCCCCTCTTCCCCGTATACTGCTACCGTGGATTTCTATTCATTCTTCAAGGTCCAATTAAAAACATAATGTGGCAGCTTCTCTGACCTCCACCCAAAACGAAGCTTTTGTGCCTAATACCCATTTGTTCCAACCTGCTGTACCACTTATAATACTTGACAACGATTTACATCTTTGCTGACCTTTTCCACTGAATTATGGGCTTAATTAATTCATTTAACCTCCTCCATTTCCTCCAGTTGACCACGAGCTTCTCAGAAGTGTCATTCTGTTCTTCCTCTGCTTTCTCCACTGAACTCAGCTCAGTGTCTGCCACATAGTAGATGCTAAATAAATGTTGAAAGTGTAATATGTACTAAAAAGAAGGCTGCATAAAGTAACGTGCAAAAATTGCCTGGTAACATTTCAAGTTGGGGTAAGGTAGGGGAAAGATGGTAACGTTGCCCATTTTTTGGATGAAGAAGCTGCGGAACAGAGAGGGTATACTGTGGGGCAACTCTTTGACTTTCTAATGGTACTACTTCTTTGCCTCTTGGGACACTCCTGAAAGTCTCACCGAAGGTGATGCTGAAGAACTGGATGCACATCACAGCTTTCCCTGCTGACCCTTCTTCGAGAAGTCTTAGGACCCTGGGAAAGCCAAGGGCTCTCTCCAGCTGAGCACGTCGCTATGTAAATAACCCCCAGCACCTCCCACACCCCCTCCCCCCGGAAGGTCAGGGGCTCTTTTGGGTCCACAGCTCCTGCTGTTTCTGTCCTACTAGAGATCAAAGTGGAGTCTGGGTTCAGTCCAGCTTTCCCATCCGGGCGATACGTGTTTATGGGACCAACATTAAATCTTCATTTGAAAGCATTGGTTCAGGACTCCCCTGGTGGCGCAGTGGTTAAGAATCCGCCTGCCAAGGCAGGGGACATGGGTTCGAGCCCTGGTCCAGGAAGATCCCACACGCTGCGGACCAACTAAGCCCGTGCGCCACAACTACTGAAGCCTGCGTGCCTCGAGCCTGTGCTCCGCAACAAGAGAAGCCACTGCGATGAGAAGCCCGTGCACCGCAACAAAGAGTAGCCCCCGCTCGCCACAACTAGAGAAAGCCCCCCACACAGCAACGAAGACCCAACGCAGCCATAAATAAATAAATAAATAAAAGCATTGGTTCATATTTTTGTGGATTTTTTTTCTTTTTTGGAACCAGGGCTATTCACTCACTTAGCAACACCGAACAGAGTTTCTGCTGCTGCGTGTCAGGCCTTCTGCTGGGTGCTGGTGTTCAGTGATGGATGAAGTGACCACAGCCCTGGTGTCAGGGGCCCCCAGACCAGCGGTGGGGGGCAGTGGGGATGGCAGACCGTCACGCACTTGCTCACACTTGACCATTGCTTGCGGCCGTCGGGCAGTGGAGGTGGGCAAAGTGCAGGGAGCCACAGAGTGGGGGGCTGGGGCCGGCGGGGCTTGGCCCTCAGGGCCCTTTGTCCAGACTGGATGGTTCAGAGCAGCCAAGCCAGAGGGACAGGAGGAGGCAGGAGGAGGCTGATGGAGGAAGTGCTTCAGAGAAGAGCAAATAAGCAGAATGTCCTTTTCTCTTCCCACGTGGGCTCAGGTAGCTTTGTGTTCCATTGTTCCCCGCCCATTCTGGCCCCCTTCCCTGAAGAGTTTAAACCTGTGTCTAGTTTCTGTACACACACACACACACACACACACACACACACACACACACACACACACACACACACACACACACACACACACACACACACCCTGCACGATGGTCTCTGCTCTAGCTTTTGGAAGGGCTAACTCTGATCTCAACTTGCTGCTTCCGGGGCAGTTGCCCTGCCACCCCAGCTAGTGAGGTTTTGTTCTTATTGAAACAGTAGAAAACAAATGAATAGAGGTGACGAAACATGGATTTCAAGCAAACAGAAGAAGGGAGAGAGCTAAACTGCTTTGTCCTGGCTGTTACGCAACCGAGCCCTCTGTTAGAGATTACCTGGAGAAAAGTCTGCCTTGCCTGGTGGTGGCATTCTATCTGGGGACTGGTTAAGTTGGTATAAAAAGTGAAACTGTCGTAAAAGTTAAAACGGCAAATGTCAACTTCCTTACTTTACAGATTTCACAACTCGGACAGAAGAGGAGTTAAACTGTAGCAGGGTAAGGCAGCGGCAGAGCAAAAGCCACCGTGCTATTTCTTGGGACGATTTCCGCTCAACCAGTTATGTTTCTCAAGCCCTCTGAAAGCGTGCCAGGCGCTGTCTGAAGAGGTAGTGGCAGGCCACGCAGCCGGCACTGGGTGTCCTTGGCTTTGGGAGTGATGCTGAGCGGCTTTTACAGTTATCTCTTTAATTGGCCTCATCTGCATTTATTTGCAGCAGTGCCTTTTGGTGGACAGTGCACTGAACTAGAGTTAGAATAACTGGGGTCTCGTCTTGGCAGGTCACGTGGGCTACCGCCTGGAGACGCATCCGATCCTTCACCCATGAGTGGAGGGGCAATGAACTCATAGCTCTCTAAAGGTCCTTCCTAATCCCAGGAGCCTTTGCTCTGGACCAGATGGGCCAGCTATGGCCCACCACCTGTATGTCCACGAGCTAAGAGTGGTTTTTACATTTTTAATGGTTGAGTCAAAAGAAGAAGAATGTTTTGTGAGCTATGAAAATGACAGGCCTTCCAATCAGAGTCTGTAAATAAAGTCTGGTGGGAGCATGCACATACTCATTCAAATGCAGGCCGCCGTTGCACTGCGGGGGCAGAGCTGAGAAGCTGCAACAGAGACCGCCTGCCCACAAGACCTTAAACGCCTCCTGTCTGGCCCTTTACAGACACAGTCGGCTGTATTCATAGCTGTTTCTGCCACAGCACAACGTGTAGTCTATTTCCTGCATTTAGGGAGACAGTATTGCCTCCCGGAGTTACTATAAGGATGGAAAGAGATAACGGAAAGAAAGGCATTTTGAGGAAGTAAAAGACATACGTAAATATTCATAACTCAATTAATGCTGAGAAAGGATATCGAGTAAAAACCCAGCTCTGAGGGTGGGTGGATGGAGAAGGGACAGACCCTGGTTGATAGTTTGTACAAAGGCAATTCTATTTCTAATGAGCAGGGTTGAAAGCGTACAGGATAGGTTTGCACATGTGTGAGGTTCTGTGTGCATCTGGAAGGGAAAATAAGAACTTACTCGCTAGGTTGGTGTGATTCTCGATGAGTTTTTAATGCCTCAATTATTTAAACTTTTAAAATAAATAAGAGAAGAAGTACCCACCCAACCTGATTTCAGTGTTTTAAAAAGTTTTTTTGGGCCTTCCCTGGCAGTCTAGTGCTTAAGACTCCACCCTCCGAATGCAGGGGGCCCAGGTTCAATCCCTGGTCAGGGAACTAGATCCCGCATGCTGCAACTAAGGCCCAGCGCAGCCAAATAAATAAATAAATAAATAAATTTTAAAATAAAGACCTTTGTAAGATTATTTTTAAAAAACAAATAAAAAGGTGTTTTATTTCCAAAGTGAATGTTGACCTGTCATGGATGAGACCTAGTTGTCTGAATATTCCATAAGAAACTGTCTTGGCAAAACTGCCCGAAATAGTTGAAAGATAGAAAGAGCTACATGTTGGAAACAAAATATAATTTTGTCTTGAAAAATTATAAGAGCCATGATTTATAGGTTTTGTCACAATAATATTAGGATAACCTCTTATCCGTTAGACAATTCATCTTTTACTGAAGTGTTCAACAAGAAAGCTAAATTCTACTTGTTTAAAATTTAACTTATTCAAAAAGTTGGGGAGAAAAGAGAAAAACGAACATTTGAAATGGGGTTGCATCAATTTCGGATTTGGTAAAATACACAAGGATTGAACTTTTCATGAGAGGTTCTGAGCAGCAGTGTGCCAGAGAATAACCTAGAAATAGCAGATCTTGGATTTTGAATCCTATTTCTAATGGTCTCTATCTAGGAAGCTTCCAGATCAACTCAGTCAGTTTGTGCCTTTGGTATATTACTAGTGAGATTCTTTCCCTGTGAAAGCGACCAGCTGTTTGGCTGAACCAGCAGAGTTCGCTGTGTGGACATGGCCTTATTTAGCTGTGGATGAGCTTCACACAGAAAGCGGGGACGCCCCTCTCTCTTTCCGAAGTTGCAGAATGATCTGGGCCATGAGCCCCCAGCACGTGAGGGCACCAACTCCGGGGCTGGTGCTGTGGCTCCTCCTGGTATTGACAGTGGGACCTTGGGCAAAGCCCCTGAATCCTGCTGACCTCGACTTCCTCATCTCCAAGGGGGGGTGACTGTAGACCTTACTTCATGGATCTGTCAGTACTGACCGAGAAAATCCGTGGAAAAGAGCTGACACATGGTGCCTTGTGTGTAGTTGTCTTTCAGTAAACATTATTCATCCTTATTATCACGGCTGGTGAGGTGGATACAGAGCAAACAGTTCTCGGTGGCGAGGGTTCGAGCAGAGATCCTTCCATTTCCTGCCAGACTTGGGTCAGTTGGCAAGTGTAGACGGTCCAGCTCATGGGTTTGTGAGGGATAACAATGTCTGGTTGAATTTATTATCAACTTTAAGTCTTTGCAGAATGCTTAGGCAGAGGCACTTCTTTGGCACTTGATGAGTGACTTTTTTTTTTTTTTTTTTTGCGGCACGCGGGCCTCTCACTGTTGTGGCCTCTCCCGTTGCGGGGCACAGGCTCCGGACGCGCAGGCTCAGCGGCCATGACTCACGGGCCCAGCCGCTCCGCGGCACGTGGGATCTTCCCGGACCGGGGCACGAACCCGCGTCCCCTGCATCGGCAGGCGGACCCTCAACCACTGCGCCACCAGGGAAGCCCGATGAGTGACTTTTTACACACTAATATCCATCCAACAAAATGACGAAATACACGCTGACCATTTGATGTGTCAGGAATGGGCAATAAACAATGACAAAGCAGGAGTTCCCTGGTGGCGCGGTGGTTAAGAATCCGCCTGCCAATGCAGGGGACACGGGTTCGAGCCCTGGTCCGGGAGGATCCCACATGCTGCGGAGCAACTCGGCCCGTGCGCCACAACTACTGAGCCTGTGCTCTGGAGCCTGCGAGCCACAACTGCTGAACCCTGTGTGCGACAACTACTGAAGTCCATGCACCTGGAGCCCGTGCTCCGCAACAGGAGAGGCCACCGCAATGAGAAGCCCGCGCACCGCAAAGAAGAGTAGCCCCTGCTCGCTGCAGCTGGAGAGAGCCCGCGTGTAGCAACGGAGACCCAACGCAGCCAAAAATAGATAAATAAATAAATAAATATGTACATTTATTTAAAAAAAAACAAAACAATGACAAAGCATCTTTTACATTCTCACAATAGACACTGCTGCCCCTTCTCACCATCTTCCTTGATAAGCACCGTCTGCAGTGGGCTTATGCCCGGGAGGCAGCTCGCTGCCGTGATGCAGGCTGAAGTCCGTGACTTCCTGGAGATTGATCTTTTCCTTTTTTTTTTTTTTTTTTGCGGTACGCGGGCCTCTCACTGTTGTGGCCTCTCCCATTGCGGAGCACAGGCTCCGGACGCGCAGGCGCAGCGGCCATGGCTCACGGGCCCAGTCGCTCCGCGGCATGTGGGGTCCTCCCGGACCGGGGCACGAACCCGCGTCCCCTGCATCGGCAGGCGGACTCCCAACCACTGCGCCACCAGGGAAGCCCCTCCCCCCTTTTTTTTAAATTAAAAAAAACCACGGTAACTGATGGGGCTCCCTGTTTCTGGATCCTGGCTTTATTCTAGTGGCTCCCTTCCTGATTTGGGCACAACTTTGGGTAATGATTTCTTTCTTTCTTTCCTTAAACTCTCATCTCAGCCTCTTTCTCCTGCATTAAAGGAGGCGAGAGCTGCTTGTGAGGGGGTTGGGAGCTTGGAGTGGGGAGGGAGGACTCTGCAGTGGTCACTTTGTGAGAGTGCTGAGCGGGGAGGTGGGAAGGGGTTTTAATTGTGTTGTGTGTGATGAATGGACACTCCCTCTTTGGTGTTTCTATGAGAATCAACAGTAAAGAAGGAAATATATTTTTGGCTGTTGAGCTAGTGTTTAATTGAATGCTACACTGGACCAAGATGGGGCCTCCAGCTCCTGGTTTGTCAGCTGTGCCTAGAACAGTGCCTGGCCTGGTAAGGCACTTGTATTATTGAGTGTAAGGGACTTAAGAAGTATCTGTTGAATGAATCACCATCATCCTGGTTGCAGGAATGTACCTCCTGAATCTCCAGATGGATACGTTTAATTGCAAACGTCCTCTAAGTCTCCTCTTCAGGGAATGAGCCAGTTATTATAACTTTCTTTTGACCTTTCCCTGCCCTTCCCCCTCCTCTACACCCACCCCTACATCCACGTTCCAGAAGCCGCTCCACCTGTCTTTAGAAGTCATCTCTCCTAGGGTTTCCCAAGTCTGTCCTGATGCTTTCTGACCTTGTTTCCTCATGACTTGACAGGGGTGGCCATGAACTTGGAGGGCTCATGATGATATTAGGTCAGGGATCGAGGAATATGTACATTCTCCGTGGCCCAGCCAGGGTACCCCTCCAAAAAGTTCCAGAGGAAGATAGGTATGTGGCAGTAGCCCCTGGCCAAGCCATGATGTGGGAAAGTCACCATCACGAGTGGACGAGGAAGAGGGGATGCCGCAGGTACACAGAGGCTGATCCTCTCATCCCTGACACAGCTTGGTCTTGGGGTGTGGGGGCACCCTCTTGTACTTTGTGAGTGTGTGTGTGTGTGTGTGTGTGTGCGCGCGCACGCGCGTGGAGACGGGAGCTCTCTCTAGAGGCTGAGATCACTGTCTGCGTGTGGGTCACACCTGTGCCGTTGTGGACCCCTTGTCGTGGGAGTGGGGGTCAGGAGGGCTTTAAACGAACCAGTCATTAATGTAAGAAATTCCATCAGACGAGCATCACGAATTCAAGTGTATCCAACTGAGTAAACAGTGATTGTGCTCCTACTGTGTCCCAAGTGCTAGAGCTGAAAAAATGAACACAAAACAGAATCTACTCTCAAGAGTCTCACAGCTCAGTGAGACTGTCAGTGTATCATTAGCATCATAATAGTGTATGCAGAAGGCACGTGGGGTGAGAGATGGAGAGGACAAAACATTTTTGCCCGGGAGAGTGGCTGTGTAGGAGAGCCCGAGGGAGGCATGCCGTTGGCGCCAAGCCGGAAAGGAGGGTTAGAAGGTGGCCCGGTGGGTGCCGTGGGGGCAGGAGGGAAAGACCGTGTTATGCAGAGAGGACGGCGGTGAGCCGGAGCGGGGACATGTAGAAATGCAGGGTCTTTTCTAGGCACCAACGGTAGTTGTTTGAGGTTGAAGGATCACTAGAGAGGAGAAAATGGCAGGACTCGTCGTATTCCGAGGCCAGCGTGTGGCAGGCCGTGTTCTCCAGGTGCTGAGTGCGAAGCCTCATCCACCTTGCAGCTTTGGGCGTCGCTGCAAGAGCGGGCCGCGCACTAGCACGCTGGGAAGTCGGCCCCTCCGGCCCTCTGCCCTCCCGTCCGCTCACAGTTCCCAGAGGGCCCTGCTGAGGGGGCGGGTGGCGTGCAGTGCAGGGCTGGCTCTCACTGACCCCTTGGTGGTGGTGAACACGGTGCTACACCTGGACCAAGACCCAGCTGTGGCCAAGACATCCACCTTGCGAAATCCACAGGCCAGTTCACGGCTGGATATGCTGTAACTGTTGACTGCACCCCCAGGGTGGACGTCCCCTCCACTCAGGGGCGCCCCCTCCCCCTCCCTCCCTCGGTTGACCGTTTGACAGGCTTTGTATTTGGCTTTGTCCATGACCCCTCTGGAGGGCTGTGAGCCCCGCACGGAGACGCCAGATGTATCCCAGCTCCAGTGTGAGTCCACTATAGAGACAAAACATGGCTGAGCGTGTGTGTTTTGTAAGTTGGATACGGCCAAAGAGCGGCAGGGAGAGCCGGCAGAGTTGTCTTAAGTTGGGGTCCTCCAAAGACGACTACTTTTTTTTTTTTTTTTTTTTTTTGCAGTACGCGGGCCTCTCACTGCTGCGGCCTCTCCCGTTGCGGAGCACAGGCTCCGGACGCGCAGGCTCAGCGGCCACGGCTCACGGGCCCAGCCGCTCCGCGGCACGTGGGATCCTCCCGGACCGGGGCACGAACCCGCGTCCCCTGCATCGGCAGGCGGACTCGCAACCACTGCGCCACCAGGGAAGCCCCTCCGACTTGTTTTTAACACCACACTGCCTGGGTTTAAATCCTGGTGCAAGCACTTCCTAGCTGTGTGACTTTGGTCAAGTTCCTTAACTTCTCTGTGCTGCAGTTTCCTCATGTTTAAAATGGGAGCAATGAGGACAGTGATAACTTCAAAGGGCCATGGAGATTGTGAGGAAGATTAAACGAGACACAAGTGCGTAGAACAATGTCTAACGTACAGTGAGTGCTCTGTGAAGGTGAGATCGTATTCTGTTTATTCTAAAACCACCTACAATGTATAACCTCAAACATTTAAGACCCTTGAGACCTTTGAAGAGGGGGAGAAAAGAGGAGAATGATGGGCGTGGGTGTGACACTTAATTCCTTTACTAGTTTAAGTAATGTTTTTAAAAAAATTCACAAATTGTGCTATTTGCAGAGACACGGATGGGCCTAGAGACTCATACAGAGTGAAGTAAGTCAGAAAGAGAAAGACAAATATCGTATAATATCGCTTGTATGTGGCGTCTAGAAAAACGATACAGATGAACTTACTTGCAAAGCAGAAATAGCGACAGATGTAGAGAACACCAAGGGGGGAAAAGGGGGAAGGGGCTGGACTGGGAGATTGGGACTGACATACACACTATTGTGTATAAAACTGGTAACTCACGAGAACCTACTGTTTAGCACAGGGAGCTCCCCTCGGGGCTCTGTGGTGACCTAAATGGGAAGGAAATCCAAAAAGGAGGGGACGTACGTATACGTATAGCGGATTCACTTTGCTGTACAGCAGAAACTAACACAACATTGTAAAGCAACTCTACGAATAAAAATTAAAACAAACAAAACAAAACAGAAACGTACACCAGGTGCCAGGTGAGTATGTGAACAAGCAGCGTTACCTAAATAAAGAAGATAGTTTCTGCTCCCGAGAACTCACAGCTTAGTGGGGGACTTACGAACTTCAGTAAACGAACACAATACGAGCCCCCGTGTACTACATTAGGGGTGTTTGTTTATTTATTTATTTATTTATTTTGCGGTACGCGGGCCTCTCACTGCTGTGGCCTCTCCCGTTGCGGAGCGCAGGCTCCGGACGCGCAGGCTCAGAGGCCACGGCTCACGGGCCCAGCCGCTCCGCGGCCCGTGGGATCCTCCCGGACCGGGGCACGAACCCGCGTCCCCCGCATCGGCAGGCGGATTCTCAACCGCTGCGCCACCAGGGAAGCCCCTATTAGGGGTGTTTAAAGGCGGCCGGGGAGGCAACTGCCCGCGGGGGAAGGCTTCAGAGAGGGAGGGATTCAGCAGGCCGGGGTGGGGGGGGGGTGGGAGGATGTGGCAGTTGGAGGTGTGGCCGGCACACGGCTCTGGGAGAAGCTGAGTGTAGCCAGAGCCGTGCTGGCTGGCCGGCGCCAGGCTGCCCGCAGTCTTGAATCTCCAGGCTGGGTGTCAGCAAAAGGAGCGGGAGAGAGATTGGGCTCAGATTCTGAGTCTCAGAAGACTTGTCTGGCTTCACAGCGCTTCGGGGTCCTTTTCACTTCCCATCACCTCTTTGGTTCTCAAGGTGAAGTCTTAGGAGCAGCAGGGCTGGCCTGGCCTGGGAGCCTGTCTGAAATGCAGAGTCTCAGGCTCCACCCCAGGCCCACCGAGGTGAACCTTTCAACGAGGTCCCCAGGTGCCTGGTTTGCACAGTGCAGCTGGAGACCGTCAAGGTCTGGACCACGCTGCATCTTTAGGCTCAGAGTGTTTGCCCTTCCGAGGCCGTTCCCTCCCTCATTCTGTTGCTGGAACGTTGAGTTCAACAGGAAGCGCTTCGGGGCTGTGGGGCTGAAGCTTGTGCTGGTGAAACGCTGGCTCAGGGGCTGTTGTCCCTGGAATGTCGAGACTGCTCGCCAGTGTCTGTCTCCAAGGGCTTCTTCTCCCAGTCAGGGTGTTTGTACTTAGCAGCCGGGACACAGACATGTTTCAAGATGTTTCTGCCCACCAAGTGCTTAAAAACGGTCCCTATCAGAGTTTCGTGTGCAGCCGCAGGCCACGTTGGAAGCTATGAGCTGTTCCCACAGTTCTCTGTCCTACCAGGCTTTCTCCTGCCTCATATCAACAGCCCCGTTGTGACCTTTATTCTCCAAACCTTCCTCTGCTTTTCCTTTCTAGAAGTTTCCAAACTTGTTTCTGGGTCTCATAGTTTGGGGGGTGTCTTTTCAAACAATTACTTAATCTACCAGCATCCCTTCAGTTCATAAACAGCACGAGAAGGAAGCCTTTCTCCTTTTCCAGGATGTATTAACCTTGAAGAAACAAGACCGTGGCTCTGGGGAGAAGGAAAAGCCACATCCTGAGACCTGGGTGCTGCTTTTCGCTGGCTCGTACCCAAAGGCAAATGCATATGAGCGAAACATTGCATTGCCCCAGATAAATGATCCTCTGGGCATCAGAGACTTTTTTTTAAAAAAAAATAGAAGTTGAAAGCATAACTTTTTAGCTCTGCCCCACACTTTTTCAAGCTACTGTAGAATTGGTGTGATATTTCAAAGTATAGGAAAAGGCAGGGAGACGGTAAGAGCATTCTTATCTCCTTGCAACTTCCTATGACAATTAAAAAAAACCTAGGGCTTCCCTGGTGGCGCAGTGGTTGGGAGTCCACCTGCCGATGCGGGGGACACGGGTTCGTGCCCCGGTCCGGGAGGATCCCACGTGCCGCGGAGCGGCTGGGCCCGTGAGCCATGGCCGCTGAGCCTGCGCGTCCGGAGCCTGTGCTCCGCAAAGGGAGAGGCCACAACAGTGAGAGGCCCGCGTACCGCAAAAGAAAAAAAAAAAAGAAATTACCTGCAACGCTGCCTGGGTGCATCATACCAAGTCAACCCCGGAACCAGACAGCCTGTCTCAGAACATCCGACTTCAACACACTATTCCCGCAGAATGAAGGCTCTGCTAAGCAGTTAATCGGACCTTCATCCCAACTCGGGGGAGAGAAGACAGACGAAGGAAAATGGGCGGGGAAAAGCAGAGCTTTCTTAGCCTAATTTATCAAGAATACATTTGAAAGAGACCCTATAAGGACCTATTCCAACCAAGACATCCTGCCAAATACAGAGACATAAAAGCAGAAAAGGATTAGAATATAATATGGTGCAGAGGTTAGAGCAAGGTCTCTCAAGCTCAGCACTACTGACATTTGGGCCCGGATAACTTTTTGTTGGGAGCTCTCCTGTGCATTGTAGGGTGTATGGAAGCATCCTTGGGCGCTGCTTCCTAGATGCCAGTAGCACTCACTTGGCTGTGACAACCAAAAGTGTCTCCAGATATTGCCACACGTCCCTTGGGGGCAGAAGGTAACATCACTCTGGGCCAAGAACAACTGGGTTAGACTAACGAATGGGCTAGCTGGATTCACAGCCCAGATCTGCCACCTGCTAGCCCCATGATCTGGGAGTTAAGTCTCCTCATCTCCCTTGAGCTCAATTTCTTCATCTGTAGAAATGCAGATACCTCACAAGATTACTGTAAGATTAAGTGCTTAAGTATACATCATCCAGCACATAGTAAGTGTTCAATAAATATTAACTACGTTTGTGATGATAATGACAGTCTCTCACCTGAGATGAAATACTGTAACCAATAAACGGCAACGACTCACTGATAAGAAGTTTAAAGGCACAGACCTCATCTTAGATGGTCACATGGGGAAAAATTCTGCAGTAGTGAACAAAAGCCATGCTTCGCCCTACATTCACGCCCAGCCAGAAGAAAAGCGCTACACACATCGGATTAGCAGAGAAGCTCTAGAAATTCTGAAGGACTCAAAGAGCCTTAACGGGGGGTGCCGGATTTAACCTTGGAAATCTGGAAAACAACAGGGCACAGTGTAAACAGAGTAAAAAAAGAACAGAGGGCCATTTAGAAGAGCTGTAAGGCTCAAACCAAATCCCCCCTGGCTGTGCGACACCCCCTGTCTCACTTAAGCACCTCACTTAGAATGTCCCTTTGAGATCTGAAGTAGTTGGCCGTCCTTGCCAGGGAGCGTGGCAACTCCTCCAGGTGTCCCCAACGCACACAGAGTCGCTGAAGACAGAAGCAGAAATACCCCGTGGCCTCTGCGATGCTGAGCCAAGAGCTCTGGTCAGAGCCTGGGGCTGGGGATGCCAAGGGACGGAGTTAAAATACACGGAAGAAGCACCAACTTTTGATTGATTTTATTATGGGTGCGTACATCAAGCAAGACGTGAACTTTAAATTGATTGCAACACGTTGCGTTATCAGTGTGTTCTCAAGATTATTTAATTTCTGGTCTGATCTTATCTCATACTTCCCAAGATGCTTTGGAAGGCTTTCATGTCCACAGCCTAAATCACACTTTCTTTTCTCCTGCCAGGGGTCCATGTTCCCAGCGTGCATGTAGATGGGGACAAGTTTTACAGAGCACTTTGGGGCCTCTCCCTTGCCTTTAGCAAATTCCTTAGGGTTTGAAAGAAAAATCTGTCTCTATGGAGTTCTCCTTGCTTTTTTGGTGTATCTTTGATCGTTGCAGTCGTTTCAAGGCCTTGGTTTATCCTTATGTGCTGCTCATCTAATTTTTTTTCATTTTATATTTCATTGTATCCTGTATTTAAGTCTTAAAATGTCAGTATCCCCTGAGTGTTACTAGGGTTATTCTTCGTGGCAAAAGGCTCAGAAATCGTGGTCTGTTTATGAAGCTTTACCTGGCTCTAATTTTTACTTTTTCCCCAAGACACCTTTGTTAGTCAGGATGCTGGTAGAGAGAAGAGGGCTGAGCTGAGAAGAATATTAATGAAGCGCTTGGGGCAGAGTTACGGGAGCAGCTGGGGGTGGTGAGGCCCCCGGACCAGGAACGGTGAGGGGCCGTGGTCACCCTGAGGCCGGCGGGGCAGTGAGCCTGGTGGGAGATGTGCAAGAGGAGGGTGGTCGCACGGGGACACAGCAGCCCTGGAGAAGCACGGAGCTAACCATCCTCTCTTCTCTCATCTGTTTGGCTTCTTGACGGTGCTTTTGATGGGCCCGTCTTGATACCCACCCGGGTTCTTGGTCTTCCCCGGTCGATAGAAGCTGACTAGAGGCCACACACGAAATTCAGGCAAGGCTTTGTTGGTGCTCCTGGGCCGGGTGCAGGGGGCAGCGACAACAAGTAACGGGGCTCCCTCGCTCGCCCCCCAAGGGGGAGGAGCTCGTTCCTTATATGGGGTGAGGGTAGGGGTGTGGCCAGGGCTGGGGCTGGAGGGGTGGCTTAATTATTTGGCCCCACCCCTTGGCGGTGTTGCGTGCCGGGGGGGCATGCGCAGTGCCCTGCTTTTGCTCCCGACCCCCAGTTTTTGCTCCCGGCTCTTCAGAAATGGCAGTTGGTTTTTTGTGGATTTTTTTGGTCTTTTTGTACCTTTGGGGTCCAGAATTTGCCCCAGCTGCGTGTGCCCACAGTTATTTTTAATCCCGTCTAGTTTCTTTGTATTTTGTAGCTGGAGGAGAGGTGTGTCCACGTGCAAGTACTGCAGCAAAGGGGCCCAGGTCCCAGCCTGCCTCAGTCTGGGTGATCCAGTCAAGAGAGATTAGCTTTCCAGGCACAGCGAAGGGCAGAGAATAGATCTGGATTGAGGTGGGGATAAGGCGCAAACAGACGAACACCAGCCTCTTCTTCACATGTGGCTGTTGAAATTATCATTAGATTATCAGTAGATGAGCCGTTCTCTGTAGATTGACAGAGAATGCATATGCCAGTTTTATTCTTATGATGAAATCAATTTCTGCTCTTCCTGGAGATACGGGTATGTGTGTGTGTGTGTGTGTGTGTGTGTGTGTGTGTGTATATATATATTATATATGTATGTATACACACACATACACACACACACACAGACATTTAATTTTTCATTTTAGCAACTGCTCTTTCTCCTGTTTGATCAGTCTTGTGTCCCTGTACAGAACGGTCTTTGAAAGCCTTAAGTCGCATACAGAGGCCATGCTAGAAATGTTAACTCCCAGCCCCTCCTCTCCATCTGCTGAACCAGAAACTCTGGGGTGGAGCCCATCGGTCTGCATTGACAAGCCCTCGAGGGAGTCTGACGCAGGCTCAGGGGCTGGATGGTGTGCAGAACATCCCTGATGCTCTTCTCGCACCGCACCTTTTTGTTCCAGGCGTTGCCGTGGCAACCAGCAGGGCACAGGTGTAGCCTGACCGCACCCCATGTCAGCTGCACCGTGTGTATCTTCCCTGCCTCTGGGCTTCTCTTCCACCTCCGTGTGGGTTGACTGGGGGAGGCTGCCCGGCTCTCCTTGGGCATGTGCAAACCTGGAGATGCTGAGGAGGTCATGAATAGTCCTGGGGCAGCCCTGGACCAGTGGAGGTGGGGATCAGTCACTCTCCCGTGGTCTTGGGGTGGAGGTGCATTGTACGTGGCTCCTCAGTGGGTTCGGCTGGGACTGGGCCCCTTCTGTCCAGAGCGCTTATCAGCTCGGTAATACACCTTTGGGTTGGCTTTTCCTCTTCCCAATCTCTTCATTTTTGTTTCCTGGGATTACTTTCCAAAATAGACTCCCTGCACACAGACGCTTGTCTTAGGCTCTGCTTCTTGGAGGAATTTGAGCTGAGTCAGTGTCACTCCCCCATCCTTTATCGATATTTTACTCACCTCTAGGGACCAGTTCGCATGTCACCTATAGCTCACAAACCTTTGTCTGCCAGTTAGATTCAGTTACTCTCTCCCTCGTGCTTCCGCAGGGCTCAGTTTTGCCATCACAGCGGTGGCCACCTGCGTCTGGCAGTGTGGTCCTGCGGCTCTGTGTCTCCCCAGCTGGACGAGTGTTCCTGAGGTCGGGGACGGTGTCTGTTCATTTAAGGAGCACTCCCCACATCCCCTCCACCCCGTCCTGGAGGGTTTTTGGATGGTGCTGAGCACAATAAATGTCTGTTGAATTTCATAGAATGTTGGAGTCCTGTCTGACGGCTTTAAAGTCCCACTGTGATATTCTCAGCGCGTGTGACTTAGAATAGCGGTGTTCTTGACTGCTGTGGTCTTGAAGTGTTGAGGCTTTTCTCCTTTAGCTATTTTCAATCCAGTTGTTGCTCAAAAGGAAGTGCAGTTGGTTGTGACCAATCAGTATTGTGACCAGGGCCGGCTTCAGGGGCATGCAACCTTGAAGTTGCCCGGGGCCGAGTGTTCAGAAGGGTAATTAAAGCCTTACAGCTTGGTTTAATGCTGGGCTGTTGCCGTCCTGAAATTCTTAATCTTTATCTCTGAAGTTGGGTTTTGGGAGCGAAGTCAAAGGGACAGTGGCCCACGCACATAAACAGAGGAGGTGGGTGGTGTCCACGCTGCCCCGCTGCCCCGTTCAGACGCAGCACTAACGGAACCCCAGCGGAGCCCCAACGCACGGGAGCCCGGGGAGACTCCGAGCGAGCGCAGGCAGGTGTGTGACATTCGCGACTGAGCGAACCGGGGACGGAGGGGGTAAGTGAGGGAAGTGGGGAGCGGGCGGGGGGACCACGCTTCCCAGTAGAATCAGAACAGGCTTCAGACGCAGAAAGGCAGTGCTGTTGTAATAGACGCCAGTTGCCAAGGGGCCCTGGCATATCCTTTCTCACTCGTGTTATTTCCCTGAATTAGCCAACCACTTACGCTGGAAATGATGGCGTAGAAGAAAAGGAGAAGATAGGGTAACGCACAGGTCCTCTTCCTTGGGTTCTTCCTTACCTATCAGTAAGCTGAAGATAGAAAGCGTTGGTCAGATGTGCACAAGTCACGAGGTAAAACACGGGTTGCTTAGTTTTATTTAGAGTTTCCACTATTTAGATAAGAATACGTATGCATCTTTGAGCTACAAAATACGAATTGTATAATTTCAGCGATTCTGATCGAAGTTGAACGCCCTTATATTTGCATTTAAAATTGTCTTCACCAATATTAAGGTGAACGGGGAGGTTTAAACACATTCATGCGTGAAAAATGATACTAACTCAAGTAGAAATAAAAAATAAAGGAATGCATTAAGAAAACATTGTGCAACGAGCCAATCTTGATGTGTGTGTGCGTGCAAGCGTGTAAAAGAAAACGCTAGAATAAATAAAAAGAAATATCTGTAAGGTGAGCTGCTTCTCTTCCTAGTCAGAAGGTGCCAAGCTTTGGGAATGTGAAGATAAAAGCCATTGCTCCTGCCCAAGGGCTTCACAGATTAGCGGGGGACTCGGACAAGAAACTCAGCCATCAGAGAAGAGGCTGGGGGAGCTCTGAACATCCAGCTGCGTGGGAGTCCGGGGCCAAGAGAGCGGGTAGCTCAGTGTGAGCCCGGAGGGGGCCTCATTTCACCCCGACCACCAGCCACGCTCTGCACGGGGGGGGGGGCTCCGGAACCACAGGGATGACTCCGATTCAGGTTCGTTTTCCTAACCGAGAGTCCAACACCTGGTTTGCGGACACTTCGACCGCCCAGTTCACCTCCACACATCCTGATGAGGTGGTGATGGAGGTTGCCAAGAAGGGAGGGACTCAGGTGGCACGGTATTTCCAAGAGAGTCCCCACTTAGGACGGCAGCATGTACGTCGGCGGAGAGAAGAGACGTCGGGGCCCACGCGCGCCTTATGTGTCATTCACAAGGACAGTGTGTACGTTTGCATTATAAATCTCACGGCTAAAAATCAGAAATCTTTGTGTATTTCTTTTTTTTTTTTTTTTTTTTTTGCGATACGCGGGCCTCTCACTGTTGTGGCCTCTCCCGTTGCGGAGCACAGGCTCCGGACGCGCAGGCTCAGTGGCCACGGCTCACGGGCCCAGCCGCTCCGCGGCACGTGGGATCTTCCCGGACCGGGGCACGAACCCGCGTCCCCTGCATCGGCAGGCGGATTCTCAACCACTGCGCCACCAGGGAAGCCCCCTCTTTGTGTATTTCTTACGTAGATGTACTATTTCCCCTCTCCTTACATTTCATAAATGCATCCTTTTGTTTTCTCTACGTGTTTCATATTCCTTTGCTACCAGAGACTCTTAAGAGCCTTTGCCCTGGAAAGAAAGACCCGTTCTACAAGCCCCCCCCCACCCCCACCAGGTGGTTCTGGGACCCCGGAAGACGGCACGTGTCAATAGCTGTCATCCAGAGTGACGCCCAAGTGCTTCACCTGCCCTGCGGCCTCTGCTGCTCCGCATCGCCACTGTTTGTGTGTGAACTAGACTGAGAATTTCTTGAGAGCGGCGTCGTGCCTACCCCACCTCCGTGTCTGCCCTGGGGCCCAGCACCGCGCCTGGCACACGGGAGGAGCACGGTGAAACGGGCTGGTTGAATGAAGGAGCTAACACCGTCTCGTTTGCTCCCAGGCTCACTGAATTACAGTCTCTGCCGCCTCGTCTCTGTGCTGTATTTATCACTCTTCTCCTGACACATTTAAGTGAAAGAGTTTACCGTGGAATACACACATGCACACGTGCCCCCCACGCATACACGCACACGCTGACTTCATGTAGCACAGCAGAAGCTGAGGAGAAGGTTTTGTTGGAACACTCGCACTTGTTAAGACAGTTCACGGGAACACAGCAGATGATGGATGGCCTAGTTGCATGTCTTAGCAGGATGGGATCTCTTGGTAGGGTCTGATTTCAGGGCACACCTGGAGGCCTGGTGACAGCCTGTGCTCCTGAGTGGGTTTGGGAAAGAACTTATTTATTATAAAGCTAAAATTAAACGACATGTTTTTACATGTTGTTCAGCGGCAGCCGCTGAGGCAGACCTTCGTCAGCGCAGAGCTTTTGACACCTCGGCTTTCAGCCTCAGTCAGTGGATTTCTGTGTAAGGCTGGTGCTAATTTTCAGCACTGAAAATAAATGAGCCAACTTGGGAAGGTTAAAAGTCATGCCCTTTATCTTCCTTTGGGTTAAAATCTCTCCGTTTTAGAAGAATTGGGTCCTTTCTCTCCTCTGACCTGCTTCTGAGTGTCCCGGTTCCAGCCAGCACACCGGGATCAAAGGAGAAAGTGCCGAAGGCGGGGCAGCGAGGTGAGCGGCTTTCCTGGAGCAGTTGGGCGTGTCCTCGTCTGGGATCTGCAAGGCTGACCTTGCAGGCCTCTCGTCTGTGGTGCTCAGCGGTGCCTTTGCTTCCTGGCCGCCGACTCTGCTGCCCAGAGGGCTGTGCGGCCGGCCGACGGGCCCCGTTGTCTCCTCGCCGTGCTCATTGCCCATCTTGGACAGGACATCCCGTTCGCAGTGAAAGGTCCCGGATGAACTCACTGAAGCTGCTCCCGGCACGAGGCCCCTCCCACTGCGGCACTTCGGTGGAGACCAGCCATCCGAGCACAAGTTTTCATACACTCACCTTTTGCTGTGCAGGAAAAAGAAATCTCTCAACACGGACCGTTATGGAGGCAGCTATAAGTCTCAAAAGTAAGACGGGACCCAGATTGTAGGGCAAGATAAAACAGTGCTAATTGAGATTGAAAGCTGAAGGCTAATAAGAACCTCGTACCCACTGAAATTGAAGCTGGTAAGACCCTCAACCCCTGGATAGGATGAGCTGGATGCAGGAGAGCCACCATTTGTAACGTGCCCTGTGTGCTGTTATCATCTATGGCTGTTGGGGTGATGACTTGACAGTTTTTTAGGTATTTAGCTCTCATAAAGGCTTTACGTATTTGTTGATTTTAAACCATAACCATATTGTCATCTTTTACAAATGGGGAAACGGAGGTTTCTAGAAGTTAAGTGATCCTGTGCAAGACACCCAGCTAGTAGATGGCAGAGACAGGACTGAAAAACTAAACCTACGGGTGCCTCACACGCTTTTACTACTGATGACATTAAGATATTTCCTTAGGTATCTTTAGAAAGGAGCCAATTTAAAAGGGGATTAACAACAAGTGCTCTGTAAACTTGTTACAATGTACAAACTTGCTATACAGCCTAGGCAGTAGGGGTGAGGAGCATCTTGGGGTCTGGAAAGGGAGATGAAGTTAAGAAGTGTTGAGTATTTCCGGCTCTGTCAAAGGAGAAGACATTGCGTTCAGTGAGCAGGAACATCCCGGCCACTACAAAGTGTATTCTTCATTGGGGAGGAGCTATTTCCTCAGTCTGATGGAATGATCTAACGCATCCCCTCAGATGAAGCAAGGTCCAGGGCCATTCGCTCTCTTCTGCTGGCTTTGGTGGACCAAACAGCTGGCTATTCATTCTGTTTCATTAGAACCTGGCCGCTGGGGAGAGGTCGGGTGCTCGGTCTGCTGGACTAGAACCATTGGAAAAGTTTGTCTTTCACTTTAAGATTCAGGCGTTGGCCCCCTGGTAAAGCAGGCTCTTGGCGAACTTGGTTAGCAGGAATCAGTTCTCCGGCACCAACTCGCTCGGTGAGCCAGACTCTAGCGAGCTTCCGCGAGGCTGAGCCCATGACGGTCGGTCACACCAGGTGCAGCTGGATCCCAGCTGAACCTACTACCTCGTGTTCTCCATCACTTGGCATGAAAATGTGATTAGATGGTCCACTGAAAACAGCACTCTTCACCTTAGATTTGAAGGAATCCTTGTAATCATCCGGTCCAATCTCCTTCCCACATAGAGGTCCCATAAATGGTCATCTAAGCCAGCAGTGAGCTTATTTCCTCAAAATTTACTCATTTTTGGATAGCTCTTGTCGTTGGAATTTGTTTTTCCTTTTTTATTAAGCTGATATATTTCTGCCCCTCAGTTCATTTCTCTAGAGCTTCACAGAATAAATCTACTTTATCTACATGAAAACCCTTTGAATATTAGACTTGCGGCAATTATATACAAAATGTAAACTTTTTTTAAAACACATTTTCTCTCTTTACCCATTTAAGGACTGGTTTAATTTGAGAAAAAAAAGTGGATTGGGTGACTTCTGCGTTGTAGGCAGATCAGTCTGACTGGAATAAGAATTGAGTTTATGAGGTGTTTTTTTTTTTTTTGCGCTGTACGTGAGCCTCTCACTGCTGTGTCCCCTCCCGTTGCGGAGCACAGGCTCCGGACGCGCAGGCTCAGCGGCCACGGCTCACGGGCCCAGCCGCTCCGCAGCACGTGGTATCTTCCTGAACCGGGGCACGAAACTGCGTCCCCTGCATCGGCAGGAGGACTCTCAACCACTGCGCCACCAGGGAAGCCCTATGAGGTGTTTTAATCATTCATTACGTGGTAACTGTCAAGAGCTGTGAAGGTTTGGAGATTTTACCTCCTTGCGAAGTTAATAGGTTAGCCTACGACAGCTTTAGGGACACCAGCACGAGCTATGAGATGCCCGGATTAGAGACAAAGGACAGTTTAATACTCGTAGCAGGAGCCACAGTATCATCATTTTCTCGTGCTGGTCCCCTAAGCCCCAATTCCCACTGGGTGGCCAGACAGGGCCAGATGACACCCCCACCCTCAGTGGGGCGTGTCACAGGAGGGGAGCCGAGCTCAGGAAACCCCAAGCTTTTATAACGGGCTGTATGCAAACCTGCAGCATTTGCCTGGGGGGAGCTTTATTATGCCGGACAGCAAACAGGCCAGCCTTGTGCTCCAGAGGGAGGTGCCGCCTCTGTCTCCAGGGCTATTTGCTGTGCAAACAGCCTTGAAAAGATAAGCTGGAGCGAAGACAGTCACCGCCTCTGCCAGGAACACGTGCAGAAACAGAACAGACCGTGTAGAATCACCTCCCGAGAGCAACTTCCTTTGACTTCAGCTCTTGCACACGCATCACCAAACGACCTAAACCAATGCGCTTATTTTCCTAAACCTCTCATCAAACCAGAACGTCAGGCCGAAAGATCCACGGGGAAGACAAGAAGGTGGGAGGTGCAGGATCCCTTTATTTTCCTGCTAAGTTTTGTTGACAACTTCCTTTCCCACCTTCCTTTCCTTCATGTCCAGAAATTTGGACTGTTTCCCTCAGAAGAATGCAGATGAGAGGAATCTGGTTTCTAGCAATGCATGGATTCAGTGGAAAAGGCATTATAGAGTATACGGCAACTAGAACTTCTATATGACAAGAGATAAAATAAAGTTATGAAAAGTCAAAGGAGAAACTTGGATGAAACATTGCAACTTTTTTTTTTTAACTGAAGTATAGTTGATTTACAGTGTCATGTTAGTTTCAGGTGTACAGGTGAAAAGAATACATAGCTATTCTTTTTCAGATTCTCTTCCCTTATGGATTATTACAAAATATCGAGTATAGTTCCCTGTGCTATACAGTAGGTCCTTGTTTATCTATTTTATATATAGTCGTGTGTATCTGTTAATCCTGTACTCCTAAATCATCCCTCCCCTCCGTTTCCCCTTTGGTAACCATAAGTTTGTTTTCTATGTCTGTGAGTCTCTTTCTGTTGTGTAAATAAGTTCACTTGTACCTTTTTTTCTTTTTTTAGATTCCACATATAAGTGTTATCATATAATATTTGTTGTTCTCTGTCTTCACTTAGTATTATAATCTCTAAGTCCATTCATGTTGCTGCAGATGGCATTATTACATTCATTTTATGGCTGAGTAATATTCCTGTGTGTGTGTGTGTGTGTGTGTGTGTGTGTGTGTGTGTACCACATCTTTCACATCTTTATCCATTCACCTGTCGAGGGACATTTAGGTTGCTTCCATGTCTTGGCTCTTGTAAATAGTACTGCAGTGAACATTGAGGTGCATGTAACTTTTTGAATTATAGATTTCTCCAGATATATGCCCAGGAGTGGGATTGTAGGATCCTATGGTAACACTATTTTTAGTTTTTTAAGGCACCTCCATACTGTTCTCCATAGTGGCTGCACCAATTTACATTCCCACCAACTGTGTAGGAAGGTCCCCTTTTCTGCACACCCTCTCCAGCATTGATTGTTTGTAGGCTTTTTTTTTTTTTTTTTTTTGTGGTACGCGGGCCTCTCACCGCCGTGGCCTCTCCCGCTGCGGAGCACAGGCTCCGGATGCACAGGCTCAGCGGCCACGGCTCACGGGCCCAGCCGCTCCGCGGCACGTGGGATCCTCCCGGACCGGGGCACGAACCCGCGTCCCCTGCATCGGCAGGCGGACTCTCAACCACTGCGCCACCAGGGAAGCCCTGTTTGTAGGCTTTTGATGAGGGTCATTCTGATTGGCGTGAGGTGATTGTAGTTTTGATTTGCGTTTCTCTAATAACTAGCGATGTTGAACTTTTTTTCATCTGCCTGTTCGCCGTCTGTATGTCTTCTTTGGAGAAATGTCTGTTTAGATCTTCTGCCCATTTTTTGATTGGGTTGTTTGTTTTTTTGATATTGGGTTGTATGAGCTGTTTGTATATTTTGGAAACTAATCCTTTGCTGGTTGCATTGTTTGCAAATATTTTCTCCTACTCTGTAGGTTGTCTTTTCATTTTGTTTATGGTTTCCTTTGCTGTGACCACTGCAACATTTTTAGTAGAACAGAGATCAGTATACAGACTATTTGCTCCTACTCTCCCCCCACCCCACCCCCAACAAACAAACAAACCTCAAACCCAATAGAAAAAAGGAGAGAAAATCTGAATAATTCGCAGAAAAGGAAATAAAGTGGTCAATAAACTTACGTAAAGATGTTTTACCTCAAATGGTAATCAAGTAAGTGCAAATTTAGATATCCCCGATATATTGGTAAAAATGTAAAATACTGATAATAGCCAACATTGATGAGAAGGTTAGAAATAACCACTTTCCAAGTGGCTCACTTTGTAATGTAATGTAAATGTAATGTAAATTGATAACACTTTTTTGGAGGCCACTTCTCAGTTGAACCTCATGAGAATGCTAACCGAGTATTACTGGTAATAGCAAAACCATCAACAGAATGGTAAATAAACTTTGATATATTTCTTTTGTGGAATATAGCCATGCAGATTTAAAAAGAATGAGCTATTTTACATTTGGTAGTGTATATATGTCAATGCTACTCTCTCACTAAGTCCCAGCTTACCCTTCCCCCTCCCCATGTCCTCAAGTCCATTCTCTACATCTGTGTCTTTATTCCTGTCCTGTCTTTATCCATTCATCTGTCGATGGACACTTAGGTTGCTTCCATCTCCTGGCTATTGTAAATAGTGCTGCAGTGAACATTGTGGTACATGGCTCTTTTTAAATTATGGTTTTCTCAGGATATATGCCCAGTAGTGGGATTGCTGGGTCGTATGTTAGTTCTATTTTTAGATTTTTTAGGAACCTCCATACTGTTCTCTATAGTGGCTGTATCAATTTACATTCCCACCAATAGTGTAACAGGGTTCCCTTTTCTCCATACCCTCTCCAGCATTTATTGTTTGTAGATTTTTTTTTTTTTTTTTTTTTGCGGTACGCGGGCCTCTCACTGTCATGGCCTCTCCCGCTGCGGAGCACAGGCTCCGGACGCGCAGGCTCAGCGGCCATGGCTCACGGGCCCAGCTGCTCCGCGGCACGTGGGATCCTCCCAGACCGGGGCACGAACCCGTATCCCCTGCATCTGCAGGCAGACTCTCAACCACTGCGCTACCAGGAAAGCCCCTGTTTGTCGATTTTTTGATGATAGCCATTCTGACCAGTGTGAGGTGATACCTCACTAGTTTTGATTTGCATTTCTCTAATGGTAAGTGATGTTGAGCATCCTTTCATGTGTTTGTTGGCAATCTGTATATATATCTTCTTTGGAGAAATGTCTATTTAGGTCTTCTGCCCATTTTTGGATTGTTTGTTTTTTTGATATTGAGCTGCACGAGCTGCTTGTACATTTTGGAGATATACACTACCAAATGTAAAATAGCTAGCTAGTGGGAAGCAGCCGCATAGCACAGAGAGATCAGCTCGGTGCTCTGTGACCACCTAGAGGGGTGGGATAGGGAGGGTGGGAGGGAGACGCAAGAGGGAGGGGATATGGGGACATATGTATACGTATAGCTGATTCTCTTTGTTATACAGCAGAAACTAACACAACAACGTAAAGCAATTATACTACAATAAAGATGTTAAAAACATAAACTAAAAAGAATGAGCTAGAGTCTATTTATTGATTTGAAAAAATCTCTAAGAAATATTGTTAATAAAAGAAAGTTGCAGAACTATATTTATGGCATTATTATGTACGTATAAACAGATCTCTCTCTCTTTATGTATATATGCATGTATAAAGGCCCAGAAGAATACACACATAGTTGCCAGCATTCATTAGCTCTGGGAGGAGAATGGAATAGGGGATGGGGATAGTGGGGACATAAAAATTGACTTTTGCTTTTAATTTATTATTCTTCAGTCTTGATTGTTTTAATTACACGTGTTACTATATTGCTCACGTGATTTAAAAAATTTAATAAAAATTGTACTGTAGTAAATCAACATGGTTAACTTGTACTCATAACAAACTCCCTATAGACCAGCAGCATAACTCTCGTTTAAAAAAAAAAGGGGGGGAATTTTAGAACAACCATATGGGGGTAAAAAGTAGGCTTTTCATGAAATCCTCTCATTTTTGTGCAGCACCAACTCTCTGATTTTCCATGCCTAGTGCAGAACTTCCTAAAAGAAACATGGGCTGAACTCAAGATATCAAAAATGATTAAAGAGTTAGGAATTAAGACATATTAAGAGAAGAATGCAGTAATTCCAGGGATTTCAGGGGCCAGAGTACATAAAGAAGAGATATCATGGACCCTCAGTGACTTGGGAAGTAAGGTACCACAGAACAGCTGCCACAAGGCATACTACCAGTGGTTCTCAAAGTGTGGTCCTCGGACCCGTGGCATTGCCATCACTAGGGAACCTGGTAGAAATAAAACTTATTGAGCCCCATCCCAGACCTACTGAATCAGAAACTCTGGAGGTGGGGGGTGGAGGGCAATGTTTAAATGAGCTTTCCGGAGAATTCTGATGTGCACTAAAGTTTGACAACCACTGTTTTAGACCAGTGCTTCTTGACATTTAAAATACATATGCAGGGGCTTCCCTGGTGGCGCAGTGGTTAAGAATCCGCCAGCCAGCGCAGTGGACATGGGTTCGAGCCCTGGTCCAGGAAGATCCCCCATGCAGCGGAGCAACTAAGCCCGTGCACCACAGCTACTGAGCCTGCTCTCTAGAGCCCGCGAGCCACAACTGCTAAAGCCCATGCGCCTAGAGCCCGTGCTCCGCGACAAGAGAAGCCACCGCAATGAGAAGCCCGCGCCCCGCAGTGAAGAGTAGCCCCCGCTACTCTTAGCCCATGTGCAGCAATGAAGAGCCAACACAGCCAAAAATAAATACATGAAATAAATAAATTTTTAAAAAAAATACACATGCATCCCCTGGGGCGCTTGTTAATCGGAATCACATTCTGATTCCGCAGGAACGGAGTGGGGTCTGAGACTCTGCATTTCTCACAGGCTCCCAGGTGCAGCCGATGCTGCCGTTTCTCAGACCACGCGGAGCAGCGTTGGAAGGAAGATGGGGAGGGGCTTCTTAAGGGAATAATCAGGGAGAACCCAGACATCATCAGCATTTGATTCCTTTCGGTATAGTAAAGGCTGTGAGCAAGAATAACGCTGCTTGCTTTGAAGGGCTTGTTGGCGGGGCTCTGTGGGTGATCTCACCGGCAGCCCTGTATCTGTAGATGGATGGCCATGCTTCCCGAAAGTTGCGAGCGTTTGCTGCTACTCCTGATTTTTTGTTAACAGTTCCTCTTTTCAGATAGAGAAGCTGAGGCTGGCCCACAGAGCTATTTGTGTCCCAAGGTCACAGAGACCTGGGACAGACTGGGCTGGCGAGGCCTCCTGATCTGGGAGGGGGCTCTTTCCACAGGCCCTGTTAGCCTTCCTTGGTAGCTGCCGGGCAGCGCCGAGGGATCTTGTGAGATTAACACCGCGGCTGCTCCTGCTGCGTTGCGAGCCTTGGACCGACCCACTCTCCAAGCACGCCGCTGAATAACAGGAATCTTTATCGTCCTTGCCGTCAGAAAGCATTTATTTAAAACCCCTTGGCTAGCTTAACAGGGTGAGTTGGCCTGCCCCACGCCATCACATGGCATGGAAACTGGCAATTAAATTTAGCAGCGCACCTCGGCAGATCCAGGCTAGCCTGAGAGGAGCCAGGGGTTTTCACTCCGAAATCAAGAGGTTTCCAGGGAAAGTGAATTAAGGCGGGGTGGGTTGCGCTGACTGAGGAGCACCTGTCCCCATCCGTAACTTGGCGACCCCTAGACGCTGCAGCAGGACCCAGAGGATGCCCGTCTGCACACGGCCGGGGGGAGGGCTGTGGCGTCTTTGCTGAGCTGTGCTCAGAAACCGGGAGGTGCCTGAAGGGAGACCTCTGTTCCAAGGACACCTTGTTTGTTTACTGACCCTGGGGGCAGAGAGAGGAAAAAAAAAAAACGTTAACCCAGGAATAAATGTCACTTTCCTACATGCCCTGGACACAGCACGGCAATTGTTGCCTCGAGCACCTTCAGGAGGTTCCCCACCGGCAAACAGGGAGCTGGGCAGGCCGGGCAGTGAGTTCTCCTGGCTTACGGGGCGCAGCCAGAGCGATGGCCTGGATCCGCCGGAACCGCCCTGCCGGCTGTCCAGGGAGCTTTTCGGTTATAAAGCGCTACTTTCTGGAAGATCCCTTGGGTTGAAAATGAGCAAAAGTGGAATTGGGGTGTGTGTCTGGATCTGGTGGTGTGAGTTTGGGTGTCTAAACTGGAGAAGATGATCGTTCTCTTTTTAGCAGAAGACTCAGCCAGAGTCCTGGGCTCCAGCGGGGCCGGGAGTGTGAGTACCCGTGGTCAGAGCAAGAGGCTCTGGAAGAGCGGGCCCTTGGTTGCGTCTTCCCCGCCCTGGTGTGCCTGGTGAACGACACCCGCCCAGCCTCTGCAAGGGCTTGTCTCTGACAGCAGCCTAGATAACGCTGCTGTGAGTGGGAAGGAGAGGACCCTGGCGCCTCGACCTCGTGGGCCCCCTGTCCACGCAGGTGAAAGTGTTTCACTGTTCAGTTGCATTGAAACGTGTTGGAGCCGCGGCACAGCCACCCGAGTATTTGTTCTCCCACCTTCCACAACGGCACCTCACAGCAAGGGGACTAGCCTCCCAGTGCGGGAAACTGGGCCCCCGGGAGGAGGGAAAATCTCCGCAGGTGGCGGGCCTACCCCAGATTAGAAACGGAGGGGAGTGGCTCTTTATTCTTCGGAATAAGTAACTGGGGCGGGGTCGGGGTGGGGACAGCTTCCAGTACCAGGGAGGGATGGTGGGAGGCATGGCGGTCTTGCAGAGCGGTTCCGTCACGGGCCGTGATTACGAGAGGGTGCAGAGTCATTCTCTCATCTGCGCGTTCCCACCCGACTTGCCCATCGTGGCCCTTGCTTCACCTCTGCTTTCTCGCTCCTTCCTTTTTCCTTTGCTCCCTCGCCCTCTTCCCCCGTGTGACTTCTCCCCTCCCTAGGCCGAATGCAAAGTTGCTCCTTAACTGTACCATGGCCCTGCGCTGAGGAGGTAACTGGTCCTCCTTGATTCAGTAGAAACGGGTCGGGGCTGACACTCACGTGGCCTTGAATCCGATACCAGCTCCACCCACTGTGCTGGCGCTTGCGTACTTTGAGTGCCCTCTCTGTAAGATGGGCTAAAAACCCCTCCCCTTCCTTCACAAGGGTGCTCTCAAGGACGCATGAGATCGGATATAATAAGCGCACGCCGCCTCCGGGGAAGGGCAGGCTGCGGATGCTGAGCTTTGCCGGCCTGGTGCACTTACCTCTCAGGGCCTCTTGCTGACGTTCTGGGTCGTGTCTCCCTTGTCTTGAAAAGCGGGTTGATTCTTAACAACGATGTTTGGCTCAAGGTCACACAAGGCTGGGTGCCTCCGCTGAATCCTGACCCGTGCTCAGCCCGTTGGACCACAGCGGCCTCTGCCCTCTGTAGCTGGAAGCCCAGCCCTGGCGCCGGAAGCAATGCTCCTGCCTCTCCAGGTGCCCCGGAGGCCTGTTACGCCGCCTCTTCCCCCAGCGCCCGGCTGGAGTCCAGCAGCGTTGGTGTCTGGTCCTCGTTGACAGAGGGCACGCGGCGAGGGGCGAGTCGGGGGGGCGCTTGGTCAGGCAAGGGAAGAGCCAGGGGACACATACCCACTTGGGGGTTCACAAGCGGTGGGCCGGCCTGGCAGTTAAACGTATCCATCTAATTCAAAAGTATCCATTCTGTCCAAATTTAATTCAATTCCTTTGCATATGGGGCATCTAAAAGAGAAATGTTAGGACAGAACAACAACTGGGAAAAAAAAAAAAAAAAAAGCAGAAATATCCCCCCGGAGGCTGGGACAACTGCAACAGCCGTGGCTGGACTCTCCAGCCATTTGCCCGATTCCTCTGCCTTGCCCTGGACAGCTGTGTTCTGTCTTCTGCAAACCACATCTCCCAGGCTCCCTTGCCGCTGCCTGGCGTCCAGCTGGGTCCAGCCAAGAGCAGCCAACGAGGGGATACGGGAGGGCTGGAGGGAGGGCGAAGCCAGGCGTCCCCTCCGCCTGGCTCTGAGCCGGCTGGGGCCCTGACGGCGGTCCGCCTGTGGGACGGTCCCTTCCCTGGTCTCAGCTTCTCCAGGCTGCCCAGAGTTTGGGTGCTGACAGCGTTCTCTTTCCAAGCCTGGGCGTGTGGGTACGTCCATCTGGGACTCCTGTCCGGGTTTGGCTTTTCAGCTCTTCCAGCATCTCGGTAACCTCTTCCCCATAACATTTTCTCCATGAAACTCCCTGGCAGGGCGCTGTCTTCCTAACTGGCAAATGGACAGAGCTTCTGAGGCGCCTGGGACCCAGGGATGCCACGGGGACAGCTGTGGGCGAGCATCCCTGTTCAGGGCGCCTGGGGTTCGAGCCTCACACGGGGCCATGTGGGGTAAGAAGAAACCCAGAAATGAAGCTGAAATTGCCAGTTGGTGCATAGAAATGATCCAAATACTCTAATCTGCCAGAAAGGCCCTTCCTTTAACTTAAGAAAGAAAAAAAATAAAAGACCGAAAAGATGAAAGGAGAAGCGTGGGTGTCAAGTATCAAGGAAAGAGGTGGATATTCTTACTTCCTCTTTCTATTTGCCTTCTTAGACTTTGAGGAGGAGCCCTGGGCAGAGGAAATGACTTGCTTCGAAGGGAACCGGGGGCCCCTCAACTGTTGTGTGGCAGGACTGGATGCTGCCGGGGACACGCATGGCTTAGGCCGAGCGTCCTGCTGTGACTCCTTGGGGTGTGTCGCAGCGGGCCCCGGCTCTGGGCAGCCTGCACTGACATCATGATGGCCCCAGCCTGGCCCATGTCAGGCTCGAGCCCAGCACCTGCTCCACTGCCGCCCAACCCAGCCTTCCCAAAGGGCACTCCGCGGTCAGCTGGGCAAGCGGAGCCCTGCGGGGTGGGGGGACCCTCCCTGACCACAGCCCTCGGACTCATGCATTATTCAGATGGCCCTGAACTAGCGCTGCCTGTCTCCTGCACAGCTCGCGGGAAGGTTCGGCTCCAGCAGCCCAGTGTCCAAAGGGAAATGTGATGCAAGAAATTTTTCTTTTAACTTTATTTTTAATTGTAGTAAAAGACACATAATATAAAATTTACCATCTTAACCGTTTTTCAAAAATTTATTTATTTTTTATCTATTTATTTTTGGCTGCGTTGGGTCTCCGTTGCTGCGCGCGGGCTTTCTCTAGTCGTGCCGAGCGGGGGCTACTCTTCGTTGTGGTGCGCGGGCTTCTCATCACGGTGGCTTCTCTTGTTGCGGAGCATGGGCTCTAGGTGCGAGGGCTTCAGCAGTTGTGGCGCACGGGCTCAGTAGTTGTGGCTCGCGGGCTCTAGAGCGCAGGCTCAGCAGTTGTGGCGCACGGGCTCGGTAGTTGTGGCTCGCGGGCTCTAGAGCGCAGGCTCAGCAGTTGTGGCGCACGGGCTTCGTTGCTCCGCTGCATGTGGGATCCTCCCGGACCGGGGCTCAAACCCGCGTCCCCTGCATCGGCAGGCGGATTCCCAACCACTGCGCCACCAGGGAAGCCCCATCTCAACCATTTAAAGTGTACAGTTCACTGGCATTAAGTACATTCACATTGTGGTGCAACCATCACTGTAGTTCATCTCAAGAACTTTTCATCTTCCCAAGCTGAACCTCTGTCCTCATTACATACTCCCCTACCCCTCCCTCAGCCCCTGGTAACGACCTTTCTACTTCCTGTCTCTCTGAGTCTTGACTGTGCTCTAGGGCCCTCATGTAAGTGGAACCATGCAGAGTTTGTCCTCGATGACTGGCTTATTTCACTGAGCATAATGTCTTCAAGGTTCATTCATGTGTCAGAATCTCCTTCCTTTTTAAGGCTGAAAAACACTCCATCATATGTATATGCCACGTTTTGTTTAACCATTCATCCACTGATGGACGCTTGGTCCGTTCCCAGCTTTTGAATAGCACTGCTATGAACACGGGGGTGCAGGTACTTGTTTGAGACCCTGCTTTCAGTTCCTTTGCGTTGGTGCCCAGAAGCGGAGTTGCTGGATCCTGTGTTCTATTTTTAAGTTTCTGAGGATAGTTTCCCGTAGCCATGTCATTTTACATTCCCACCGATAGAGCACGAGGGTTCCCTTTTCTCCACATCCTTGCCAACAGTTTTTTTTTTTTTTTAATAAAAGTCACCCTAATGGATGTACAGTGCCTTTTCATGTCTTAATTTAATGTTTTAAAATGTATTCGTTATGTGGAATAAATATCTTAATATACGTAAGAGGGAGCGCCGTGCGGTATCAATCTTCCTCTGCCCAGACCCCAGTTCCCCGTTTCCAGAGGCAACCCCTGTTTCCATCCTCAAGGATGCTTCTCAAGATGGTCTATGCTTAGATGAGCTCATGTGTGCGGATGTCTTTTTAAAATAAAGAAGAGCAGAGAATACACATTATTTTACATGCTGCTTTTTTTAAAACTAAACATGCCATTTTGGGGGACTTCCCTGGCAGTCCAGTGGTTAAGACTCCGAGCTTCCACTGCAGGGGGTGCAGGTTCGATCCCTGGTCGGGGAAGTAAGATCCCGCATGCTGAGCGGCCAAAAAAACAAAACAAAACAACAACAACAAAAACATGCCGTTCTCCACTTAATATAACTTCCCATAACTGTATCTATAGGTGACAAGAGATTTAAATCTGTATAAGACACTGAAACTATAATTAGAGTCCTCATCCTTCCAACCTCATACAGAAGGTTTGCACTTAGGAAGGATCGTCCACGCCCAGCGGGGACTGGAGCAGCCCTCTGTCGTCAAAGACATTACTGCTTCTGCAGAGAAACAGGAATAAATTACACCAAGTGACATAAAGCTTCTAAATTGCCGGGCATTGGTCGCCGTTAAATTTTGCCACCAGATGAGTTTAGAAAGCTTTCAGTTTTCAGAGCTTTTTGGATCTCAGAATTGCAGATAAGAAATTACAGACTTTACTATTTAGAGATACAAGATCCTGGACTGGAGCTTTTCTCATTTTATTTTTTAAAATTTTTGTTTGGCTGCACCATGCGGCATGCAGGACCTTAGTTCCCCAACCAGGGATTGAACCCATGACTCCTGAGCAGAAGTGCAGCGTCATAACCACTGGACCTCCAGGGAAGTCCTCTCATCTTATTTTTGATAGTCCCAGTAACCTCATGAGCTAGAAATTTTACAGGTAGGAAAACTGAGGCTCAGAGGCTGAAAGTAATTTGCCCAAGTGAGTGCCTGAGCTAGGACTTGACCCAGGTCTGCCTGATTCCTGAGCCTGGGCTCTTCCTGCTGTGCCCCAGGTGACCCCGTGCCATTTGTCTGGGGTAATTATCAGCAGCGCCCCTTTACTCGCAACATAACTGGGTCTTTGGGATTTATATTATGTGGTCACGTCAACCATGCCACACTATGCCTTGGTGACTGGGCCTTCTCAGCAGTTGAGACCTGGCCTTCAGTTCCTATAGATGTCGTTGGAGTGTAAGACGGCCCCTACCCTTTGCCCCGTTCAGCCAGCCCCTCACGGCTTATTCAGAGGGGGTGCACGGGGTGGGTGGGGGGTGCGGATGCCTCTTCCATGAAGTCTTCCCTGAATTCCACGACCTCAGAGGGTCTCTTGGTCCAGACTGCACTGCTTACCTCTTAATTTCGTGGGATTATTTGTTCTCTCTCATTTATTTTTAAAAATTGTGATAAAATACACATAACATAAAATGTACCATTTTAACCATCTTTAAGTGTACGGGTCACTGGCCTTCAGTCCATTCATGTCGTTGTGCAACCACTATCCATCTCCAGAACTTTTTCGTTGTCCCAAACGGAACCTCTGTCCCCATGAAACACAAACTGCCCATTGCCCCCGCAGCCCCGAGCACGTTCCCCCCTGCTTTCCTTCTCTATGGATTTCACTACTCTAGGGCCCTCATATCAGTGGAATCTCGCAGTATTTATCCTTATGTCATGTATGTCACTCAGCATAATGTCCTCAAGTTTCCTCCAGGGTGTGGCTTGTGTCAGGATTTCCTTCCTTTCTCAGCTGTTCCCTCTGGTTGGGTTTCATGTTGATGTTTGGAGACTGAGGGCACCCCTGTGGTCTTTTGGGTCTCACACGATGTGACCATGTGTTTGACTGCTCAGTCAGTATTAACGGGCAGGTTAGACATATTTTAGGGCTTGTAGCTGCCCCGGGCATCCGTGGCCTGGTCTCTTGTGGCATTAGTGATCTCAGCCACACCTACACTTTAGGTTTTGGTGTCGATTAATAATTGACTCGTTGCACTTAATTAAAAAGCCGATGTTAGGGCTTCCCTGGTGGCGCAGTGGTTGAGAGTCCGCCTGCCGATGCAGGGGACACGGGTTCGTGCCCTGGTCCGGGAAGATCCCACATGCTGCGGAGCGGCTGGGCCCGTGAGCCGTGGCCGCTGAGCCTGTGTGTCCTGAGCCTGCGCTCCGCAACGGGAGAGGCCACAACAGTGAGAGGCCTGCGTACTGCAAAAAAAAAAAAAAGCAGATGTTACATGCTGCGCCCCATAAGTTCAGCAGCTGCATCACTCTTCAACCAGAGGTGTGTGTATGTGTGGATGTGAGAGTGAGTGAGGTAGGTGTGAGTGTGTGAGAAGGGTGGGGGACCACTTTGCAGTGACGGGCTAGAAAGGGAACGCGGATCACCCCTCTTCCCTGTTTTTCTGCCTTAAGAGAAGCATTGGCTCAGAGAAGTTACGGACAAACTAAATTCTAGGTTTGAGACCCTAACTGGGCATCTAAATGGAAAGAAGAAAAAGTCTTGAGTTTCTCTCTCTCACTTTTTGGGTGAAGGTGTGTGCTTTTCAAAGGAGACAGGAAGGAAGGTGTTGAATTTGGGTCCCTGAGGCCTTTGCCGGTTTAGGACCAGGAGAGTCCTCGTTGTATCACGACTGATGCTGACCCAGCTCTCCCGTGGGGCAGGCACTGGCCTCTGTGCCTGCAGCAAACGTCAAGGATGGGGTTGTTCACCATCCTGCTCGAACGCTATGGAAGTGGAGGCCCAGAGAGGTTGCTGAGGTGCACGTGGTCACACAGTTGATTCACACAGAGGGGGGCTGGTCTTGTGGGGGGGCTTTGCTTAGGACCCCACCAGGCTCTAAGCCCGGGAGGCGTCGTGGTGTGTTTGGCTCGGACTGCATCTGGATGTCAGAGTGGCTGTGACGTTTCTGCTCCGGGGGTGCCCAGGCCCCCCGTCTCATCCCGCCGTCTTGAGACAGCTGCCGGGTTCTGTCTCCTACCCTCTGAGGCCTACTCTCCTCTCCCACCCCGTTGGGCTCACCCAGCAGGGGGGCACCCGTCCCCACCCTGCAGGGGCCCAGTCTTGTGTGGTCTCGTGTGGTCTCGTGAGGAGGGGCTGGCATTTGCTCCGAGGTCGGCCTGGAGTCCTAGCTGGGCCTGGTGGTCCCGAAGCCACCGCGGCCCTGCACGGTGCCAGAGAGGGTCCTGACACCCGCCTGACGCTGCTGCGGCGTCTCAGAGGCCCTCAGCCGCGGTCAACAGCGCGAACACTGCCCGTTCCGGAAGCTTCCCCTGCGTGAACGGGAAGTGCATCATGGGGGTGGGGGAGGGAAAGGGGGGTGGCAGACGTCCAGGGTCTCCTTCCGGGCACAGTTCTCTGCTTGTTACCTGAGCCCCTGTGAGCTGACAAACAATGGGAAACAATGGGAAGCATGAAAGTTTGAACAAGCAAAACAAACAAAACCCGGGCTAGGGCACTGCAGCCTGCAGACCGCTGCCTAAAGGGCGCCCGGGTCCCTGGAGACAGGCTGCAGTCGAGCTCTTGGTGGGTACGCTTTTAGAGCCTTCATCCATCACCCCACAGCAGCCAGAGCTGGCGGCACGAGTTGGAAGTAGAGGGGTCTAGTCTGCGTGTGTGTACGTGTGTGTGTGTGTTGGGTGGGCAGTGTTGTGTAAGTGCCAGCCTTTCCTAAGGTGTTGGGAAGAAGCCCCATCTGCCCGGATCTGCTCCCAGCCTTCCCGGGAGCCCCCCAAGCTGGATGGTGCAGGAGGCGTCTGGCCGGCAGGCCTGGGGCTCCTGTGCACACCTCGCAGCCCTGGGCTCGCTGGGCGGGTGAGAGAGGAGGGGGAGGAGGCGGAGGCCCCCGGGGGAACAGGGCTCGTGGGTGGGATGGGTTTACAATGGGCCCCAGTCTGTCGCCCCGAGGGCGGGGCGCGGCCGGGCCTCTTCGTTGAGAATCTGGGGTCCTCGTGAGCTCTGTACAGCAGCAAAGCGGGCCCAGGACGAGCAGAGCCCGGTCTCACTCCTTCAGCCGATAGACTGCAAACTCTGCGGTGCACGCTGGCCTTTGAACCACTCGCAGACTCGCCGAGTGTGGGCAGTGGAAGGTCAGAGGTCACGAGTCTGGGGCGAGGCCGTCGTGGTACCCACTCGAGGACCCGGCCGGCTGCCAGCACCCCACCCGCTGGGCCCGGTCCCTGGCCAGGCTCTGGGGTGACATGAAAGGCCGCCCTCTGTGTACGGAGCCCGTGGGCGGGCCTCGCCCCCGGCACAGAGCCTCCCGTGAGCCTTTGCATCGCAGTCTTAGCGACGTCACGTCAGCATGTGACCTTTAAAACTTGCGGGGAACAGGAGCCGCTTGTGGGGCTTGTGCTGGGGAGGCGCGCCCGCCCCTGCTGCCCGCCGGCGGGAGGCGTCGGAGAGGAGCCGGACGGCTCAGCCCCTCGGCATCTGCTTTTGCTGCGTCGTCTTCTTCCCCCCCCCCCCCCCCGCAGTTGCCTTGCGCGCAGCTGTTGGGGGCTTCGGCACCTGTCCGACTCCGTGGGGACCCCAGATCCGCGCCCTGTGTTTGGGGCGGCCGCCCGTCACACACGTGCACCCTGGCGTTCTCCGGTTCTCAGTGGGGCTCGCTGAGCTTTATCCGCTTGCGGAGGATCCCACGGCAGGGAAGACACCGGCGGCGTGGAGGGGAACCCGGCGGAGGAGGGGGGAGGGGGCCCCGCGGGGAGACGTTCTCAGGAGGAAAGGTCAGGGTGCCTTGCGGTCGCCCTAAGGCAGCTGGGAGGGGTCCCGACGTTCAGGCCCCAGACACTCTCAGGCACGCCCCGTCTCCCTCGGTCCGGTTTTGGCTGCCCTGCCCCGCACAGCTCTCACTCTCTCTCGGGATATTTCCAACTGGAATCCCGTGGTTGCAGAGATTCTCCTGGGTCACCCTCGACTCGGGGCCGTGGGCCCCGATGGTTTCAGCCCCCTGGTGCCCGAGCGCCCACAGCGGGGCCGGCCTGTCCGCCACCAAAGCCCGCCCACCAGCCGCTCTGCTGGCTCTGCCGTCTTTCTCTCCAGGACCCCCAGTTCTGGCGTCGTAAACTATGGCCCACAGGCCAGATCTGGCGGCCGACGATAGATAGAGTTTTATTGGAGAGCATCCACGCCCCTTCACGTGCGGGCTCTCTGGCTGCCTTCCTGCTACGCGGGCTGAGTTGAATCTGTCCCCAGTGTTTACCGACTGGTCTTTCACGCAGCACGTCGGCTACCCCCACCCTAACTCACCGCGATCCTCTTTCAGGGATGAGTGAGCCGTCGTTCCCACTGCTGTCCTGTCTCCTGTCTGGCTCCCCTCCCGTCCACGCTCCACGCTCTACGCTCTGGCCTGTCTACCCTTGATCTAGCCATGAGGCCGAGGGGCCACGCGCTCCGGCCTTTCTGGAGTAGGAATTGGTTGATGCTACTTCGCCATTCGCTTCACTGGCTCCCGGTGCTGGCTGGGTGGCTTCTCAGCCCCTTCTCCGGGTTTGCGGCTTCTCCGCGCGCCTCCAGCCCTCCTCCTCCCATGGTCCCATGGTGCCACATCCACGGCGCCGAGCTGCCAAGCGCCCTGTTCCCAAGGCGCCGGGTCTCCGTCCACTGGAGTTGTTCCTGTGCTGTTTCTTCTTCCTGGAACGGCCTTCCTCTCCGCTCCTCACGTGGCCTGCTCTGACTCATCCTGCAGCTTTCAGAAAAGCCTCCTGACCTCCCAAGGCTGGGTTAGGAGGCTTTCCTATGTGCTTCCATGGCGCCCCGAATCCTTCCCTTACAGCGGCCGTCCCCAGCGTTTTCGGCACCAGGGACCGGCCTCGTGGAAGAGTTTTTCCATGGCGTGGTGGCGTGTGTGGCGGGAATGGTTCAAGAGCTAATGTGAGCAAAGGGGCAGCGGCACGTGAAGCTCTGCTCGCTCATCCGCCACTCACCTCCTGCTGGGCGGCCCGGTTCCTGACGGGCCGTGGCCCGGGGGCCGGGGACCCCTGCTTTACAGGGTGTATCATGTTATACTGAAGTTGCATATTCATTCATTCTAACAGTCACTGATCTAAGAACTCTGAATACCAAAGGAAAAACCCATAGCTCACTGCTGCTCTCAGAGGCTTAATTGCTGGGGGTGGGAAATAGAAATGAAATGAGATTAAATTAGGATAGTGAATGTTGGAGAAGAGGATAAGGAGAAAAAGTAAGTCGGGAAGGAGGAAGGAAATACGCTGGGAGTGCTAACACTGAGACAGGGTGGCCAGAGGAGGCCTCACTGAGAAGGTGATTTTTGAGGAAAGGTTTGAAGGAGGGGAGGGAGGCAGGGAGGGAGGGAGCCACGTAGAAATCTGGGGAAGAGCATTCTAGACAAAGGGAAGAGAAATGCAAAGGTGGGAAGGCAGGAGCACACCCATCTGGGGTGTTAGACAAGGAGGCCAGGGTGGCTGGAGGGGAGAGGATGGGTGTGGGGGAAATGTGGGCTGGGCAGGGCTCTGTGGGCCAGGGGAAGGGCCGTGAGAGTCCCTCGGAGTGCTGAGCAGAGGCTGGCACCACCGGACGCAGTTTCATAGAGGCGCCCCGGCTGTGATGTTACTCCCCACTGGACAGGCAGCTCACGGGATCTTGTTGACCTTTATTCTCGGATAGCCTCTGGCTTGTAGAAGACCTCAGCATATGTTTTACAGATGAATGAGGAACGAATGAATGCATGAGTGAATGCTATCTCCCAACCACCGGCTCCTGGCTCCGGAGGGCTCTGGAAGCCTCCTCACTGCTGAAGGAAAGTTCTGGTAGCAGATGCTGGCAGCGGCCGAGTCCCCGGGGGCTCTTAGCTGCCTTGTTGGGCGTCGCTATGGCAGCAACACACATCCAAACCAGTTTTCCTTGTTGCCACAGAAAGGGCTGCTTCATGGATCCGTGTCAGCCAGAGGGAGGATTTCAGGGTGTATCACACAGCCTTGGCCTGGGCCCTGCCCTGTGTGACGCGCTGCTCAGTGTCACTGATGGAGCCCCGGAGTTATCAGCAACCGCAGATGCAGGTGGGAGGGACGCATGATTTGTTGATCGACAGACTCAGGATTTAAAACTATCTTTGTAGGGTCAAGCCAAGAGGCCCGACCCATAGGAGAAGGTAAAAATAGGCAGACATGGAAGGTTCTACGGCAAAGCCAAAACATCAACTGTAGCAAATGGAATCGGGGGTATATAGCTTCAGTGGTGAGCACTATATCTGAATTAAAAGTGTGGAGCAATTGGCAAAAGTCCTAAAGCAAGCGGAGAAGCTGTGCTAGAAGTATCTTGATATAGATGCCTGTTTTCTGAGAGTGGTTACCCTCCTCTGACTGTGTAAGGCCACCCCTAGGCCTTCAAGTCCCAGCACGGGCAGCTCACGGGGAGGTGGTGTAGAGCACAGTGGGTTCTGGGAGGAGAGGAGGCTGGCTGGGGGGACTTGGTGGCTCTCTTCAGAGATCAGAATTATGAAGGCAAGAGGGCTCAGGTTTGAGAGTCATTCTGAATGACCTTAAGGTGTTGAAACAAGGGCCGCGGATGTCAGCTAAGCAGATGAAAATGTTGTCCAGACATCAGATGGGTTGGCCCAGACCTCTTTTCATGAGGTGAGTGGGGTGGAAGTGAGGACAGCCAGTGGGCAGGAAAGCCTGAGCATCAGGTAAGCACTTTTACTTGATAATTTAAAAACCCCTTTCACACTGGGATTCCATGCATTTATGCTTCTCTATTACTGTGTGAGGTAGAATCTGCCAGTTCCTCCTTGATATCCATTTTCACTTCTCCCTTAACAGTGAACCCCAACATTTTTAGCATGCCTTTCCAGAACAAGGGTTACTTTCTCCAACCTTCCTTGGAACTAGGTATGGCCAGGGCATGCAGTTGTGGATTGTGGCCAAAGGAGTAAAAGCAGAAGTATCACGTTCAAATTCTGGGAAGCAGTAGTAAAGAGAGGGGAGGGTATCCTCCTTTTTCCCCTTCCTCCTTTATGTAGGCTGGAATGTGGATGTTGTGGCTGGAGCTCAGTAGCCATTTTGGGGCATGAGGTAGAAGCTCTGTGTTGATAAGGAGCCTGCATTCCTGATGGCTGTGACCATTACTGCAATCCCATATTGTTACCTTTATTCTTATTTATTTATTTATTTATTTTTGGCTGCATTGCGTCTTAGTTGAGGCACATGGGATCGTTGTTGTGGCACGTGGGATCTTTAGTTGCGGCATGTGGGCTTCTTAGTTACAGCATCTGGACTCTTAGTTTGGGCGTGAGGGCTTCTTAGTTGCAGCATGAGAACTCTTAGTTTTGGCATGCATGCGGGATCTAGTTCCCTGACCAGGGATCGAACCTGAGCCCCCTGCATTGGGAGCGCAGAGTCTTACCCACTGGACCACCAGGGAAGTCCACCTTTATTCTTTATTTATGTAAAGGACACATGAAGGAACAGCACTGAAATGAATGACATGGACTCTCCAGCTGGATTGCTTGGCTTCAAATTCCAGCTTCACCACTTGCTAACTATGTGCCCTTGGACAAGGTTTCTTAACCTCTCTGTGCCTCAGTTTCTAAATTTATAAACTGGGAATAATAATAGTAACAACTGTGCAGTTTTTGTTTTTGAAGGGGTTTAACTGAGAGAACACATCTAAAAGCAGAGGAGGTCGACACACAGTAAGTGTTTGACGCGTGCTGCCCATTGTCTGTCGTTGGTAGACAGAGTCTACACATTGTTTGCTCATACTTTGCATCTCCGTACACCGAGGCAGCTACAGAGCTGTGCTAGGTGTGCTTTCCCTTATTTACTTGCTCATTTGATAACTTCCAGTAATGCTCCAGAAAGACAAAAAGAAACAATATAAGAACAGTCAAAATGCAACTTATGCGTGCATATTCAAGATTTTTTCTTAAGACAATCTGCCTTAAGGTTTGGATTGAGGAATTAATTGTTTCTAGAAGAGTGGGTCGTTGGAATTTGCTGTGTGTTCTGAGTCCCTTCACTGCTCTGGTTATTAATGTTTAGACTGTGTACAGATACAGATTTCATAGTGATGAGCAGGAATTTGTACCCAGAGAAAGAGTACGCTTCTCTGGTAAGCATTGTCTTCCTGAGTTTCTTAAGAAACTGAAGTCTGAACATCATCCGTTCATTTATTTATTCATGGGAATTTAAAGGCAAACGAGGGATGCATGCCCTAAGATGCTCCCAGCTTTGTGGAGAAGGCAGATACGCTTCCTGCAGCTCTCTGGACATGCCTCTTCTTATGTCTGTCTCCCTGGGCTGTGGGTGTCAGAAGGTGAGTAAGAATTTGCCAGGAAGAAAAGGTGGGGCAGCACTTCTGGGAATTTATCCCCCAGAGGCGTCTGCACACGTGTGGGAGGATGTGTGAACACGGTTATTCACGGCAGCGTCGTTTGTAATAGTGGAAGTCTGGAACCCACATGTCCATCTATAGAGGGCTGGGTAATCTACTGACATCCCCACAGTAAAATAGTATACAGCTGGAAAAAGAAAGGGTTGTCGTCAGTGCTCTGATAGAACAAGGCTTCCAGAACATATGGTTAAGCGAAAAAAAGAAAAAAAAAAAGCAAAGAGCAGTGAGCGTATATAGTGGGTTACGTTTTTTGTAAGGAAAGCTGGGGGCATATATATCCATATTTCCTTGTATTTGCAGAAAGACTGGCAACGTAAACAAGGAGCTAATAGAAATGACACCCCCCCCCCACCAGTAGGAAGGCAGAGGACTAGGCCAGGGTGGGAGCCACTCTTCCTAATCATTCTTTATTATTTTGATTTTTGAACCATGTAAATATGTTATCTCCGCCAGTAGCTAAAATGAAATGTAATGAGAAAAGGGAAGAAGATTCTGGGCAGAGAGGACAGCATGTGCAGGGTCCTGGAGGCATGAAGCTGCAAAAACAAGACAACAAAGTCCCCCTAACTTCCATCTGGTGTCCCTCCGGCCGGGCTTCCAGAACTGTTGGCATGTCTCTGTTTGTGATTTCTGGACACCTACTGGAATCTAAAAGTAGGGGACCTTATCAGTCTTGTTCACCACCATACACAAATTAACACTGGTTGCCTGATATTGTGGACTGACTGTCTGAGATCTCACGCTCTCTCACATGGGTCCCAGCATCTTCTGAAGGAGAACCTACTTCGCTTTCCATACCTTGTTCTGCTTCTCAGCAGGAGGCCTATGCTCTTCCTTTTCCTGGACCAGGAGTCATTCCATCTCTCTTCAAGAAAACAAAAAGCTATGGCTGACTGGTCACAGAGAAATTAATACATTTAAGCAGAAAACCATCGCTTTGAATAAAGTTGCACGTGAATGTAAATCTATATGCATGCACACATAAGAATGTATATAAGCTTATTCTTACACATATGCACAGGGAACTATGCGAAATGCACAATAGATACAGCACATTTCACCTGTTAAATAGAAACTACTTGAGTGGTTTTTCTGGAATAGTGGTTTTCAAGAATTTTAACTTGTACACCTCCTGAAGGAATTTTGCAAAAACTGTCCACAACATTTACAACTCAAATTCTAAAGTTTTTTTTATCATAAGTTTAAATAGTTGCCAAGGATGTAATTTTTGGCATATTGTAAAATGTTGACTCTTTAAAGTAAAAATATTACAAGACTTTAAAATATAGGCCAAATGGAATTTAAGTGCTGTGATGATTTGATAATTGTCACATTTTACGCTATGTTAACACTTCTTGTTAACATTCAGACATTTTTCATCTTCCTTTTTTCTCCTTGCAGTCCTATTTCTATTCTACTGCTGCACACATTTTTATCCTAATGTAATACATTTTTATGCTTGAAAGTCTTTCATTGGTCTCATAATTATCTCAATCAAATCTATGTGTGGAAATTGCACCTGTATTTTATTTCCCGTGACAAGTTGCTAAATGGTTAAAAAAAAAAAAAAAGTATTTTATTTTCTTTGTGGATTGAATTAGCACCAAAATATAGCAGAGAATTTGTCAAAATAAGACGTATCAGCTTTCTCTTGCCTCAAAAATACTTCATTACAAGCTATCACAGCCCCCCAATATGGATTCTTTTAGCTCAGGGGTCTGTGGGTTGACTGAGTGGTTCTTTAGGTCTAGAAGGGCTGGCTGATTTGTCTGGGCTGGTGCACAGACCAGCAGCCAGCACCTGGTCAGCTGGGATGTCTGGTGTCTGCTGCATGTGCTTTCTCAGTCTGCAGTGGGCTAGCCTGGGCTTCTTCATGGGGCAGTTGGGCAGGGTTCCAAGAGTGTGGGTGTGACCAAACAAAGCTTCTTGTGTCCAACTTCAGAACTGACTCATTCTCACTTCTGCCACATTCCACTGGCCAAAGCAAGTTATAAGGCCAGTCCAGGCTCAGGGATGGGGAAAAGACAGACTCACACAGGCACATCACAAGGGCAATATTTTGTTAGATTTATACTGAGTTTTTCATTTTGGGGTACTAACATAAATGGTGTTGTGTTTTTAATTTCAAATTCCACTTGTTTATTGCCAATATATAGAAAAGGAATTGGCTTTTATATATTAACTTTTTATCCTACAGCCTTGTTATAATCACTTAATAGTTCCAGGAGGTTTTTTCTTTTTCTTTTTGTCAGTTCCGTCAGATTTTCTACATAGATGACCACGTTATCTGGGAACAAGCACAGTTTTATGTCTTCTTTTCCAATCTGGATACCTTTTATTTCCTTTTCTTGTCTTATTGCATTAGCTAGAACTTTCAGTACCATGTTGAAGAGGAGTGGTGAGAGGGACATCCTTGTCTTGTTCCTGATCCTAGTGGGAAAGCTTCTAGTGTCTCACCATTAATTATGATGTTTGCTGTAGGCTTTCTGTAGATATTCTTTATCAAGTTGAGGATGTTCCCTTCTACTGCCAGTTTACTGAGTTTTTCTTATTATGAATGGGTGTTGGATTTTGTCAAATGATTTTCTGTATCTATTGATATGATTGTGTGATTTTTTTCTTTTTTAGTCTGTTGATGATTGCATTAAGTGATTTTTGAATGTTGAACCAACCTTGCATCCTTGGGATGGATCCCATTTGATTGGGTGTATAATTCTTTTTACGCATTGTTAGATTCAATTTGCTAATATTTTGTTGAGGATTTTTCTATCTATATTTATATGAGATATTGGTCTGTAGTTTGCTTGTAACACCTTTTCTGGTTTTGGTATTAGGGTAATGCTGACCTATTAGAATGAGTTAGAAAGTACTTCCTCTCCTGGAATAAGATTTTAATGATAAAATTGATAAAAATAGGTTTTAAACTATGTTATTAAGCAACACACCAAATCTGAAAGAAATCACATGAAACTTCCATCCAGGGCTTTAGCTAAGGTGTCTTGAAAATTTTAGAAGTTGTTTAAAACATTCCTGTTACAGTTAAAATGACCAGCATATGACTAAAATTATAAAACTCCAATAGCTACATGGTTTAGCTATTTGAATGTACTTTTCTTCTCAGCTAATGACACCTCCTAGGGATGAATTTTAGGAATAGCGGCAAAGAATTTCTTATATTTAAAAATGTGAGGAAGAAAGGTATTCTTTAGCATTAAAAATTCTTACAGATGTTCTCCTTGATTTGCGCCTATAGGGCTAACCTAAGAATGGTGATTTTTCTCTTTCTCCCTCCCCCCACTTCCTCCTTCTCCCTTTCTTTGACAGAGGTGAGAAAGTGAAGAGGTGACTTCGTTGATGAAAAGTTGTTTTTATTCCAGTCCCCCACCCCCGACCATCTAACTGAATTCAGACATCCCAACACAGGCCAAGTACCTGGTTTGAATAATGGGCTTTCCCTTAACAAGCAAACAAGCAAAGGTACAAACCAGGGGAAACCCAAAAGCCCTATGAGTCAACAGGGCCGTTATTATTCATCAAAGGAGGCTCTCCTTTGGTTGGCTGCCCTGGAGTTTTCCCATCACAGGATAATGAGCCGCGGGAAGACGTATGAGGGCTGAGGGGGTAAAGCCGCCTTTCTTTTATAAAGTGGGAGAAAGGCTTTTGCAAACTCCAGCACCTTCTCACTGCAACCACTTTAGGAAAGTGCACACGTGGAGAATGAAAATCTAGAACGTGATTCTCTTAAGACTATCCAAGAGGTACCCCCTGGAAAGTTTCCACATTCCCCAAAGTTAGGGGGTGCCTAGTAAGTTAGGCGATCTTCCAGTTGTCGTAGTAAACAGGGCCTGTGCAGACGTTTCTTACAAAGAGAGAACCTCCCCATCATGTACAGGAGAACTGGGGGCAACTGCCGGCAACTCTGAGGACCTTCTTTGGGGTTTTGTGCTGAGAGGCCACAGAAATTGCTTTTCTAAGTAGACCATGAGCATTCTGAGGGCAGATGTGTATCCTTTATTCCTCTTCCCCCAGATAAGTTGGGCAGACGGGAAACCTGCACAAACACACAGCAGACGGACTTTTTTATTTCTCGGAAGGGAAGGACTCAAAGAGACCTCTAGAATTCTTCAGCTCCTTTCTCGTGCATCTGGTGAAATGAAATTCAGAGTCTCCAAGACAGCTGAGAATTTGTCTGAGTTTTAAAAAGCAAGAGAAAGATTGCAATAATGTCACTTGTTGACCCATTCTCGGGTCTAACGGCCTAGAGAGTACAAGAGATGTTTCCCTACGTGTAACATGAGTGCCCGGTTGCTTTCCTTCACGGACCGGGAGTAGCTGGTCCTCATCATCAGTGACCTTAATCTTCCCGGATTGAAAATTTGGTCTCCTCCACCCTCCCTTCCTGGGGCTGGAGAGTCTGGACGCCTTTTCTGTCTCGGCGGTGTAGCATGTTTTTGCAAGGTGTTCTCATTTCCCCTCTCGTATTTTGAGCTGGGGAGAATTTAAGTTTAAAAGGAAAAAGAATGTGAAAGTTACCTTTCTAACTTTTAAAAACCTGCCACAGTCATGGGAAGTGCTGTGCATTTGGTTTCCTAATCTTGCCTCCGTCTCAGAGTTTACCCTGATATCAGTTCTTCCTTAGTCACTGACCCACCTGCTGATAGCTGGGCCCCCGGCCGTCCACATAAAGACCACACTCCCCAACCTCCCTTGCAGCCGATTGTGGCCAAAAAGACATAAACAGCAGTGTTGCCTGGAAGCTTATGGAAAGTTCCATCGAAGATGACACTGCACATGCTTTTGATCTCTGCTTCTTCTGCCTACTGTTCTTTCCGTTATCCATTGCTGTGGACCAGTCCACTCAGAAAATTAGCGACCAAAACCACTGCAGTTTATTATTTTTTATGATTCTATGGGTTGGCAATCTGGGAGGTTTCTCATGCTGGTCTCCGCTGACATCCCAGCTGGGCCGTGGGATCTGAGATGGCCTCGTGGTCATATCTGGCCACTGAGGTTCCCTGGTTCTTCTCCGCGAGGTGTCTTGCTCTCCCAGAGGCTGGATGGACTTTATCACAACATGGGTATCAGGGTTTCCAGAGGGAGACAGAGGAAGCTTCAAGACCTCTTGAGGGCTGGGCTTTGGAATATGCACACGTCACTTCCACCAAATTGTATCCGTCAACCTGGATTCAAGGGTGGAGAAATAGAACCCATGACTTGATAGAAGAAGAGGCAGTGACCTTGACATTGCAAAAGCGTGGAGGCCCGATTCACTGGGGCCCATTATAAGGAACCGTCTATCCCGCTTGTTGTCTGGAATGTGGTCGTGATGTTGAGAATCCAAGCAGTTATCCTGGACAAGCTATGGAGGCCACTTGCTGGGAGCGTTGGAGGGGCGAGATGGAGAGAGCCTGAGCCCGCGCACGCTCTCTGAGCCGTAGACCATCTACTTCCATTGTGGTTTAATAGGAGAGAGCTATAAACTCCTATTTGTTTGAGCCACTGTCGTTTTGGACGCTCTGTTCCTTGCAGGCAAATCTTCACATTCTCTCTGTGCTCAACCTCTTCGAAATTTCCAGCCCTACTTACCAGTTTAAATTACACAACTTAGGGTTTTCTGTACTTTCAGGGTCACAGAGGAGGAGGGAAACTAACACTGTAAAGGTGCCATCATGACGTTTTGATGTAATTTCCTATTCCACCTGGCAAGCCTGGGGAGAATAAAATGAGGCAGAGAAGGGTTAGGAATTGTCATGCACCTGAAACATTGCCTGGTTCCCAGTCGATCAGCGTAATCTCAATGACTGGCTCGGGGAGAGCCCAGGAACCACAGTGGCAGGTCCAGGAATGTCCCAGGCAAACTGAAAAAGCCAAACTTGCCCATGCATAGACTTGTGGATCAGTGGTTCATTTGGATGTGGTCAGAAGCAGGCCTGCTCCTTGAAATAATGATAAGCTGTGTATCTCAGATTCCATCTGGAAACCGTGCTTAGATTTCCATTATGAAGAGATGATTCTGAGTTGGGTGTCTCTTAGCTCATCTGTTTTGCATGTGCACCAGGGTGGGTTCTAGAGATGAACAACAGCTTTCTCCTCCCCATTTTTCCTTCAAGTTTTATGGTTTGGTTTGGGCTTTATTTATAGCACGTCACATGTGGAAATACAGCAGGGCGCTACCCAGAGGACAAGCGGCGTCCTATCCTCTTACATGTTCCCCACTCATAATTACTTTAGGCTGTTTTTTAAGTTTGCATTGCTTTTCTATAATGATACAGTAGACACAAAGAACCAGAAACAGAAATGTTCCCCCACCTCTGCCCCACCCTCCTGAGTCGCCCTGCTCCACCCCCCATACCCAGGGGGGTGTACATCAGTCCTGGGTTCATTAACCCACCCGTGGAAAACAGATTGATCTGGAGGCTTCAGCCACTCTTAGAGGCCAAGGGACCTTGAACCCTTATCTCCTCCCTCTCTCTCCTCCAAACAGAATAGTACACAAACAAGCCTGGACAGACACAAGGCATCTGTCTATCTACTTCCACGGACAGGGCTGGTTCTGTGACCTTGCTCTGTTATCCATCGCCGAGTTTAGAGGCCTCACCGCCAGGGACTGTCCAGAGTTTCTCGACCTCCAACCGTGTGTGGTCTTCTGGTCACTCAGACCCCATCACAGGTGCTTGACTTGCCTTTAGCTCTCTATGAAGGACGAGCTGGCGAGGCCACATATGGGAAAACCTGGACGTATGACAGAAATGCGGCCTAGTTAAAACAGAAAATATGCATAGACATATATGTATATTTGTTTCCAGAGGTCTTGGCTTAGAAGACAAATTTGCAATAATGGGGCATAAATTTGCATATATGTGGCACAAATTTGCATATTATGTTCATAAGTCTCTACTTCCAAATAAAGGAGAGAACACCTTATTTATTCTACTATAATTTATATTCCCCCCTTAGACCCATGTTGTGTTATTACATCAGCTGTATTACAAACTAGTTCCCCATTTTTGTCCTCTATTTCCCAGAATTTGTTCTAATTTTGAAGAAATTCTTCCTAACTGTCGCCATTGTTTGTTGTGAAACCAGCCCTGAAAGGCGTCAAGAGGCCTTTGTGAACTAAGAGCTATTTGTTAGGTATTGTCTGTAGAGAAGACACTGGCTTCCCTAGAGACACCACACAAAGCTCCTCCAAAAGTATTAGTTAGGAAATTGGGCCTTTAATTGTATTTATATAAATTGTAATATTATGTTCATATAAAAAAGGATTGTAATTAAAAATTATAGGTGTAAAGAAAATGATTTTACCAAAAGTACTAGAAACCGTGTCACAGTTATTCTCAAATGTAAAGTTAGGGATATTAGTCGTGGTTCAAGAACAAGGTTACCAAACCTGCCGACATAATTACGTGTGAACTTGGGCAAGTTCTGTCGCTTCCCTTGAGCCTCAGTTCCCCCCTCTGGAAAGTGTGCATGGTGACGGGGGTCTCAGTGTTTCCCAAACCTCAGGCACTGAGGCTCACCTTATGCTCGTATCACCTACACTATCATTTACTTCACAGCTTTCTGGAATTTAATAACTTTTAAACTTAAACTGGCATTAATCTATCTTACCCTACTCCTAAGTAAAAATACCTATGAAATGACAGATTTGATGTACTCTTTTTTTTTTTTTTCACATTAAAATGAATACAGACTCTCAAATAATTGTAAAGGTGCCCATCTGTATTCACTTGACATTTTCTCAGGTACCATTGCACCTTGAGAACTGGGGCCGAAAAACTAAATAGCATCACACAGAGCTCGGAATAAGAGCGGTCGGGTCGCTGTTGACCTCGGTAGCTGTGTGTGTGCAGCTGCAGCGTGCACACCAGGAGTGAGAGGGAGTTTTGGTGGCCGTATTTGCAGGTAACCTACTAAAATACCTCCCTGAATCGCAATTTCTCCATGTGTAAAAAAGGGAAAACTACATATTATGCAAGATTATTGTGGAAATTCAAGGAAATAATGAATAAGAAACTGGGAACGTGAGATTGATAGATGAAATAGCTACTCAAATAAATGGCAGCTCACTCCTCTTCCCCTTCCTCGCTTCTGCCCAAACACGCCCGCCTACCAGGCTCCTTGCATGTGTGATCTCTCCTCCCCTCCCCGAGTAACACAAACCCCAACCTTGTAAAAGTCTCAGGTGTGTAACAATTGGGATGGATGAGCAAAGATCTGAGTATCAAAGCTGAAGACTGTAGGCTTGTTTGGGGGGGTTGGTCCAGAGGCGTGGTCCAGAGGAGGGTCTAGGAGCAGGGTGTGGAGGCGTGTGACAGCAGGGCAGAGAGGGGGCCTCTGTTAAAACCTGAGACCTGCCTGAGTGCCTTCTGCCTCCTTCTGATGTTAAAGTTCAAAGTTCACTATCGCGTATCCCTCCCTTCCTATAGGGCTGTGGTTATTGACAGATGTGTGTGTGTGTGAGAGACAGAGACAGAGGTCGATCTGACCCCCCAGGGGACATTTGGCAATGTCTGGAGACATTTTTGATGGTCACACCAGGGACAGGATGCTACTAGCATCTAATGGGTAGAGACCAGGGACGTTGCCAGACGTCCTTCGAGGCACGGGACGGCCCTTCCGGCCAAGAATTGCCCAGCCCCAAACATCGAACCCTGCTTAAGGTTCTTGTCATTTCTTCTGGGGAGAGAGAAGACACCCTGTCCATCCCCCCACTCGCCAAATGAGGTGTTTCCTGGTGGTTTCAAAACTCCTTTAACAAAGTACAATTTTTTTCGTACCACAAGTAGAGCTAAAAGGCTATTCACGATTTCCGTAGCGTGGGCCTCTGCGTGCGTGTGTTATGGTCACAGAGAGCTAGGAAGTTGGGCGGAGTACGATTAAGGATGACATGGAATAGGATACCAAGAAGGCATTTAACAAGAGTTAATATTGATCGAGTCCTTCCTGAGTGTCAGACCCTGGGCTGGACGCGTCCCATTTCACGCGTGTCCCTAATGGCAGCTGCCTGGTGGCCCAAGTTCGTTGTCCCCACAGGTCACACTCCGACATTTACGTCCCAGTTACGTTGCCTTGGCTCCCCCCGCAGCGGGAATCCCTGTGTGTCCCTGGATGACGGCTCTGCCGTTTGCTGAGGATGTTGGGGACGGGGCCGGGCAGGTTCATTTAGATGGAATTCGCGTACCGCACGATTTGGTCATTTAAAGTGTGCAGTTCAGCGATTTTCAGCGTATTCACCCAGCTGTGCAGCCATCACCACAGTTAACTTTAGAACATTTTCATCCCCCTAGAAAGAAACCCCATCCCTATCAGCAGTCACTCCCATTCCCGCACAGACGCCGCCCCCAGCAGCCACTATTTACTTTCTGTTTCTATAGATTTGCCTGTTCCGGCCATTTCCTACAAATGACCGGCTTCTTTCATTAAACAGTGTCCTCGGGGTTCAAACACGTCGTACTAAGTATCACTTCTTTATTCCTTTTCCTTTTTCTGTTTTGCCAACTAGTCTGTTACATGAATACAGCACACTTTATTTAGCCGTTCATCAGCGGATGAATATTGATTGTTTCCATGTTTTGGCCATTATGAATAGAGCTTCCGTGAATACTGGCCGGCACGTTTTTGTGTGGATGTGCGTTTTCGCTTATCTCGGGTATACCCAGTAGTGGCCTTGTTGAATCGCATGTGGTTTGAGGGACGACCAGACTAATTTCTGAAGCATCTGCACCGCTTTGCTTTCCCGCCAGCAACGCACAAGGGTTGCGTTTCTCCGCATCTTTGCCGACACTTGCCGCGATGTCCTTTTTCTTTTTTTTTTTTTTTTTTTTTTTTTTGTTTTTTGCGGTACGCGGGCCTCTCACTGTTGTGGCCTCTCCCGTTGCGGAGCACAGGCTCCGGACGCGCAGGCTCAGCGGCCACGGCTCACGGGCCCAGCCGCTCCGCGGCACGTGGGATCTTCCCGGACCGGGGCACGAACCCGTGTCCCCTGCATCGGCAGGCGGACTCTCAACCACTGCGCCACCAGGGAAGCCCCGCGATGTCCTTTTGTAATAGTCATCCTAGGACTTCTGGTTACTTCTTGCTCCATTAAAAAAAAATCTGCCCAGTTGATAATCTCGCATCTGAACCTCCCGTGTCTGTTTTCTTCTTTCTACTTCACGTCCACCCCACAGTTCGTTGCCTGGCACATCGCTACGGAATGATCGAGTGAACGACCTCAAACTTCACCGTCCTCCCTGCCTTCAGAGTTGAACGGCAGAGGTCAGTGGAAATGTCTCCCAACTTGGCATCTATCTTGCTGTCTCTTTCAGTGCTTGTGATCTTCTCCATAACCTTTTCTGCGGTGGAAGCTCCGTGAGGGCCTTAGAATGAACAGTGAGAGGGTGGACTGGGCTGGCGCGTTCCTCCTGTGTTGTGTTTGGGTGGTTGGCGGGACTATGAAAGCCTGGACTCCCAAGAGCTGATTTTAGAGAGGTGGTAGCGCCGTCCAGATTGGAGTGCATTTGGATTGTTTTAGTGATTGAGGCGGCAGATAAGCCGGGCTGAGTTCAAAGTACAAGGCAGTGAGCGTGAGTCAGGATCGAGGGAGGAAAGTGTTCAGTGGGCAACACCCAGCTCATCCGTTAGGACGTTAGGACGTTAGGACGGGATCTGGATGTCTTTACATGAAAGGGAGGGAGAGAGGAAGGAAGGAAGGAAGGGAGGGAGGGAGGGAGGGAGGGAAGGAGGGAAGGAAGGAAGGAAGGGGAATCCTGAAGCCCTCATGAGCACAGCACCGCCCAGAGAAACAATACTTCAGCTGATGGTTTAAACGGCAGGCCCACCTTCCCTGGTGGCGCGGTGGTTGAGAGCCCGCCTGCCGATGCGGGGGACGCGGGTTCGCGCCCCGGTCCGGGAGGATCCCACGTGCCGCGGAGCAGCTGGGCCCGTGAGCCGTGGCCGCCGAGCCTGCGCGTCCGGAGCCTGTGCTCCGCAACGGGAGGGGCCACAGCAGCGAGCGGCCCGCGTATCACACAAAAATAAAAAATAAAAAAAATAAATAAACGGCAGGCCCATGCCGTTGAGCTGGGGACATAGTCCTGGCTGTGAGGAGGTGCGAGCTGAGGCAAAGCTGGCAGGGAGGGGAGCTGGTCCATCCTCAGCAGCCCCGCTCAGACTTGTGGCCTCAGAGGTTCCTTGCAGGACAAGCGGAAGCCCCAGCTGAAGGGGAGGGCGCCCTGAAGGAGCCCACGGACCCCAGCTGTGGGTGTGGGTGTTGGGCGGGGGCTGGGAAGGAATCCCTCCCAGCTGCTTCTCGCCCGCCCCGGCCTGTCCCGCTGGAAGGAATGGGGTTGGTTTAGCGCCTGGTGCCGTATGGCTCCCGTCTGAACATAACTGAGCAACTCGACTTTGGGGGCTGTGCTGTTCAGGGGCACATTCACTTTTCAAAGTCAGAGTAGGAATTTACAGTGTTGCCTTTCAGGGACCTCTTTCGGCACCAAGGTTATCTGGGAATTGCTGCCAAATTAAACCCGTATGCCTTCTTTAGCGTGTAAAAAAAAGGCACTTATTTTCAGATTTCAAAAAAATTACATGTTACCCTTGGCAGGCTTTAATCTTTAAGTAATATTTTTAGAAGGGATGATTTAAGGGTCATGAAAGGGTAAATTAGAAATTCATTCATTCATTGTATTGAGCGCCTATTAGGTAGGGTATCCAGAGAGATATAAAGCCAGTGGTCTGCCTTCAAGGAAGAAAATGCTGAAAGAGCATCAGATAACAGGACAACTCAAAGACCCTTCCAGCTCTGATTAGACCTGCTCTGTCCAACATGGCAGCCACTGGCCACATGTGGTTCCCAAGTACCCGACGTGTGCCAAGTCCAAGGTCAGATGTGCTGCCATTGTAACAAACCTACCAGGGCCTGGAGATTCAGCATGGGAAAAGAATGCAAAATGTCTCATTAATAATTTGAGGTATTGAGTATATGTTCAAATGGTAGTATTTTGTTTACATTGGGCTGAATATTTTCCTAAAATGAATTTCATCTGTTTCTTTTTCTTTTCTTTGGATGTGGTCCCTAGAGACTTTCAAGCCACACACCCGACCCGTGTTATATTTCTGTTGGACAGGGCTGGGTTAGCACCTCAGAGCGCTTGTGCAAGGTGTGATTAGCAGAAGTGCACGGGATTATGTTTATGGGTGTCTGGAGGATTGCTAAGCTGAGAGCGCTTGTGCAAGGTGTGATTAGCAGAAGTGCACGGGATTATGTTTATGGGTGTCTGGAGGATTGCTAAGCTGAGAGTTAGGGCAACCGAGGGGGAAAAATAAGTTCTCTCCCCGTTCTCATTTCGGAGTCGTGCATCCAGACACCAGATTATTTAACCGCATTAGATGATCTCTGGGGTCTAATTTGAAATCTGTAGAAATGAGGACGTCAGCACCAGGGATGAGAATGCAGGCTGAGCTTTACCCCTGTAAAGCCACATTCAAGGGACTCTCTCCCTGGAGAAGAGATATCTCCTCCAATGCTGACTTCCTTTCATGAAGGATTCAAGCCAGATCGTTGCTTTTCCTTGAGTGGCACTGGTTGTAAAAGTATTTTCATTTTCATTTCATTCCATAAAATAATTTCATTTTCAATGTGCACACTACCCAGCGAGGAGAATTCTGCTCACCGTTTCGTCCTGCCCCACAATGAAAGGCTGATCATACCAGATCATTGCACGCTCCTCAGTCTCCTTTCAGCATCTCCCGTTGGGCGTGTGCAGTTGTGTACGCATCTGAGTGAACTCATCTTAGCTGCTTGTCTGTTACACTCCGTAAATAAAAAAGACAAATTAGTTAGTGTATATTTTGAGAGCACCACTGAGAGCCTGGGGTGTGAATATACTAGATATAAAAGAGACATTTTTTAGTCTGGGGGATTTAATCTTAATATAAACATGTAAATAAATGCAAAACCGAGAGGGAAGTGTCTGTCAACTTTCTTTTTTTCTTTCGTCACGGCTATTTTTAATCTCGCTTGGTTCAGAATTTGTGGCATTCCCGAGATTATTCTGTTGGAACCGGTTACGGCTGCATATATACTCTTCCCTTTGTGGTGAGACATTGGGAAGCCTGGGTGTATCTTGTATTTCTTGACCTTCTCTCTAGTTGTCAGCTCATAACAGGTTATAGTCAGCCTATGAACATTTATTCCCTTGAGATTTCTTTTAATAGTTTGGGCACTGGAGTCAGACAGCCGAGTGCAAAGCTCACTCGTAAGCTATGAGACCAGGGGCGAGTTACCCACTCTTTCTAAGCCTCATCTGTTCAACGGGCAGGACAACGGTGCCAGCTCACAGGGCTGGGTGAGGATTAAAAGAGATTATTCACCTAATGCCCTCGGCCCAGAGCCTGGCACTCAGTAAGTCGTGGCTATATTTATTATTTTTCCCCTGCCAACCTCATCCTGGCTTCGCATAGAGCAGAGTGCCTCAGAGGGGAACCTGTGACAAATGGCAGCCTGGAGCCCCACCCTGGACGGTGGGTCGAGTGTGATCTGCATCCCTTCCCTCGGCTGCTCCCTCCCCGCCCTGCCTCCTCCTGGGAGCGTCCCCACTGCAGGTGTGGGAGAGAGTTGAGCGGGTCTCTGGGTCTCTGGGTCTCTGGGAGAGGGCTGCTGGAGAGAGGGCACCGAGGGAGAGAGGGTAGCCGACTGCAGGGGAGGGCGCCCAATCCCTGAATCAGTGGGTGAGGGGGCGGAATCAGCTCTCAGGATGCACATTCGCCAACCAGGGTGCCACTGGGTGCCCCCGCCTACGGGGGCAGCGACTCATACCCTCTCACACCCACCCCTCTCCCGTGCTCTGCCCGGTCCAGCTGCCCTGCCCGCTGCCCTTGGGGGCTACACCTGGGCCACACTCCCGCCCCCGATTCTCCAGCAAATGTCCGCCCTTAGGGACCCCCATCCGGTTCCCTAGCTCAAGTGTTTACATATCTGCCTCTGCTGGGAGGTTGTAAGCTCCCCTGAGGCCAGGATTTTAGTCCACTGTTTAGGCCACTATTTACCGAGTGCCTCCTGCGACTGGCCCTTTCTGGGGGCTGGGGATACAGCAGAGAGCAGGGACCAGGGCCAGCACCCCCAGCCCGGGTGACATCACCCGGAGGCTCCACACTGGTCTCCTTGCCTCTGCTCTCACTCCATAGGGTCCATTCCTCACAGGCCCCCCAGAGAGCATTTGAAAACACAAATCACTTTACTTCCCTGCTCAGAACCCTCTAGAGGCTTCTGGTCACGTTTAGAATAGAAGCCACACTCCTTTCGAGGCCTCTAAGGATCTGTGTTCTCACGCAGAGAACCTTTGCCAGCTCTCTGCTCTCAGCCCCTGCCCCACTGCGGCGTCAGCCTCCAGACGGGCTGCTGCCCCAGGCTTTTCCCCGTTTCCTCCTCCTGGGGTGCTGTCCCCAGGCCCTCACGGCTTGCTGCTTCCTTCTCATCCTCTGATCACCCCGTGCACGGAACCCCACTCGACCCCATCGACCTCGTCTCCCACTCTGCTTTAGTTTTTTTAGTAACATTTATTATTTTATTCCATTTTTTAAAAAATTGATGTAGAGTGGATTTACAATGTTGTGTTAGTTTCAGGTGTACAGCAAAGGGATTTATAAATAAATAAATAAATACATGTTTTTCAGATGCTTTTCCCACATAGGTTATTAGACTTTTGAGGGGGGCAACGCCGTGTGGCATGTGGAATCTTAGTTTCCCAACCAGGGATCGAACCTGTGCCCCTTGCAGTGGCAGCGTGGAGTCCTAACCACTGGACCGCTAGGGAGTTCCCACAAAATATTGAATACAGTTTCCTGTGCCAGATAGTAGGTCCTTGTTGTTTATCTATCTTAGTAGCATTTATCATGGCCTGAAATGATACACTATTACTATTTTACTACATACCCATTTTTCACTTGTTTCTCTCCATCTCTCCATTCACTTGTTTCTCTAGGATTTGGAAGTTCCTTGGAGGCAGAAACTTAATCGACCTGTTTGCTATTCTGTCTCCAGTGCCTAGACTGTGGCTGGCACCCAGGAAGAACGGGATATTTATTGAATGAATGAATTGATGGACAAATGATTGGATTTGGAGTTTGTAGACTCTCTTATTAGATTCTGGTCCTGGTGTCAATTCTTTTCTCCCCTGGTCCCTTGCGAGAGGTAGAGGCTTTTGAAATGTTCAGCAGGCTTTGGGATTCTCAGTCCCAAAGGTTTGTTAGGGTGTCATCGATTGAACCCTGGTGCTACTTGCTGGCCTTCGTAGAGATCCTGCAGGATGTCAAGAAATAGTAATGCATTATCACAAATAGCTTTACGGGAAATTCACTATTGAACATTAGCCTGGGAATAGTAAACATTCACTGGTTATTTTCTTACAGTACAGATACTACTTTAAGGGATTTCAAAATATTCTGTAGAGTCCAGACAGTAATAGTACATCATGGGTTTGTCTTACATTATTGGTCAGAAAGCACCACGTCGGGACGGGTGAATTTTTTAGGATAATAGTGCATCAACCTTCTTAATCCTAAAATTAAAACACAAATATGAAAGTCATTTTGATGTAAGAATTTTTCACCAAGTAGAATGTTTATCTGCACCTACGTATCACGTGAACTCTCCTTGAGGGTGGTCTGCAGAGAGAGGAAGGGGGTCCCTCTGAAGCTTGAACAAAGAAAGTGATTCTCCAGGCTCTCACGTCTGAGTCCCGTCTCTCCCTCATTTTTCTCTTTCTTCCGTCCTCTTTTCCTCACCTGTGACATGGAGATTTAAAAAGTTTCTTCTAGGCTTGTTGCTTCTCAGGGTCTCAAAGGGAAAAGTAAACAAACTTCTATCCTGTTAGCAGATTCTCTGCCTGACAGATGTTCACGTAAACAGTCAGACACACTGACAGACCCATGGGACATTCCCTTCGGAGGGGCCACGGAGGAACTGACTTTCCAGTTCCCAGCCCAACAGTTCTTCCTGCTTTTGCAAAACTCTTTATGCTCGGATAATATAAGGAAGATTTTTACAGTGTGTCATTTTAACCCACTCTCAAGTCACCACTGCACCCAAGCAAGCAGGGAGATGGAATTATTACCTCCTCGGGAGAGTGGTTCTTTGGCCTAACAAAGAAACCATTTTCTTTGCCGTTTCTAGAAGCTCCTGAAAGAATTTTCCAGATGAACTCAAGTTGCCAGTGGTCTGCATCTGTCTCAGGAGGACATCTTCCTTACAAGATGACTAAGGATAAGGAAGGGTGCCTGCTTTCCTTGTACTAGGAGGACTTTGTACCTCCTATCAGCAATAATTCTTGCAGTTGCAAGTGGCAAGAAAGCTGATCGAAACCGGCTTAAGCAAGACAGAGACTATGCTGGCTGGTGTAACCAGGCAGTCTAGAGTACCTGAGGTGCAGCTTCAGGCGGGACTTTATTCAAGCCTCAGATGCTACAGCCTGAGCCCTGCTGACACTTCTTTCCCGAGTCAGCTGCCTACACGGTGGGCTCTTCCGCGGCAGGGTGGCTGCCAGCTGCTCTGGGGAGGAGGGGTGGTTGCTGAGAATGGGGTGCTGGGGGTCTATAGGGGATCTGGGGGTGGTTACCAGGAGAAAAGAGAAGCCGGACAGCCAAAGATGCAGGTCTCTGCTACTCACGAGCTGCATTTTCGCTGACAAGACAGACGAGAGGAAATGGTGGAATGTGAATAATTTCCAAGGAATCCTACAAATATGATGATACTTTCTTTGGGAGCAGATCTAGCCAGAAGCAGGAGTTTTCCAACTGTCGTGTCATTAAAATCACTGGGGGATTTAGATTCTAGAGGTTTGGAGCGAGACCCAGAGCGTATGATAAATACGATAAGGTTGGTCATCTTTAAAGATGATCCCAGGGGATTTGGAAGATCAAGTGGCATTGGGCATCCTTTAGGCACCCTTGTTCTTGGCAGGGCCAGCCCCAGCAGGTGGGTGAAGTAGGCCAGTTTGTCTGTGTCTGCACCTGTGCCTCAGTTGCCCACAGGGTCCAGCCCAGACCTCTGAGCCTTCTGAGGTCAGGACTCGTGTGGCCTTTCCGGTTCATCTCTTGCTGTTCTTCTACATTTACTTTTTATTTGTCAGACTGGATTAGTCCCTTACCTAGAAATGCTCTGTTCCTTTCCCACTTTCCTGTCCTTGCGTATGTCATGTTCTTCCAAAAGTCCTCATCTTCTACCTGATAAAATTGTAACCATTATTAAAAAGTCGACTTAGATTCACCCCCTCTTTGAAGTTTTCTCTGATCCCCGGGGAGAAGTGATCTCCTTCCTTCTCTGCCCTGTGTCCAGACCGTGGATATTCTGCCTTGCCCTGTAGTGTTTCTGTGTGGGCTTCACTTTCCTCTTCACCATGATAAACCCTTGGGCACGGGGCTCATGCTGTGTCCCTTGAGGCCTGAGTCTTCCTAGGCTCTGCTACTGTGTCTTATGCGTAGGAAGCACGCAGTCTGTTTCTGCTGTTTGAATCAAAGTCCGAGTGAATGAAACCATCACGCCTCCCCTTTCTTCCTCCTTCTCTCTGTTTCTGGCATTTTATCTTTCCCAAGATGTCTGTCCTTGGGAAGCTCTGATGAACTCTAGCCTGACTTGCTGAAAAGGCCTTGAGGTGTTACTTCTGCAGGGTTTCTAACATTTTAAGAGGAAGTTGTTGGAAGACGAGAGATTTTAAGCGGTAATGTTGAACAGAAGAAGAAGAAAAGACCTCAGGCCCAGGATTCAGGGACTCCATCCTTTCCCAGAGCTCCTTGTCTCCTGCATTAGCTCTATTAGAAGTGAGCACAGGAGGACAGGACAATGAAAACAGTAGAAAAAAATTTAGGAGGACAGGTAAAGATTGCTTGTTAAATAAGATAGGAAACCCAGATAGCATTTAAAAAGAAAAAAAAAAGAAGATGAAAAAAGAAAGGAAATATCTGCATGGGAAAATGTACCTTAATCAAAGTTGATAGATGACAGGAGAAAACATTGATACTTCCTGTAACCACAGAAGTTTACTATTTGATAAATGTTTGAAATTTGATGTGAGAAAGGAAACATCCCAATATAAAAATGGGCAAAGGATATAAATATGCGACTTACAGAAGAGGAAATACAAGCGGCCAGAGTGTCTGAAAAGAAGCTGAGTCTCACCGCAGTCAGGGACACAGAAGAGAAGTTAACCGGATGTCAGTTTTTATCCACCCAGTTTGCAAAATTTGAAACAATCCATAGCGTCCCGAGCTGGGAGTATTGGTGAAATGCGCATCTTATCCATTGCCAGTGTGAGTACGAATTGCTGCAAATATTTACCAAAGTTGTTTGGAAAGAGCTATAAAGTAAATGATGTTTACAGCCTTTGATTGAAACACTAAAATCCTATTTTCTGGGAATCCAAGCTATCGCTTTCAAAGTGAAAGCACCAGGATGTAAGACTGCAGGTATCAAGATGATTTCAGCTTCGTTTGAGGCGGGGTGAGGGAAAAGGAAACACTGACTATCCCGTCATAAAGGAATACACATTTGTTCTATGGCATCTCATGAAACTAATAAAAACAAAATGAGTTGGATCTATAAGTGGAGGGGGAATGACCATGATGTATATTATATTATATATTGGAAAGCCACGTTTATTAAAAAGGTATTGAGAAAGAGGAAGGAAACCTCTTCCATATGTGTTTATATTTCTATGTGTTTGCGAACCCAGGGAGGAAAAGGTGGGAGGGTTACAAACCAAACGGTTAACGTTGTTATTGGGGGGGATGGGATCGCACGAGGGTCGGCAGGCCTGCCCTTAGCATTGAGAGGTGGTGGCCTGAGAGGGGACACATGGGTGCCTGGCCTTGTCCGCTCCCTGCTCTTCACCCCAGCTCCTGGTGCACCTGAGGAGGCCTGCTCACTCCCCACAAATGCTCCTGGGGTCTAGGAGTGCGCTTCCCTGGGGAGGACAAACCCCAGAGGAGGCCCGTGCTGGCCCTGGAAGAGGGCCTGGGGCCACTTGGGTAGGGGATTCTAGCATCCTCGGTGCTTGGAGCGTGGTCTTGTAGGAGAGTCGTAGGCTCCAGGTGGGCACGTATTGTTGGCCCTGGAGACCCCTTGGTGCAGTGGCCAGGCTCAACCTCCTAGAGCAGTGTTCTCAGGGCAGGGGCTCCAGCGGCCCAGGTACAGGGGCGTGGAGAAGATGGTCAATACTCTTCCGTACACACCTCTGAATTACCCAACTCATTATAATAAGCATCCAGGAATTTAAAAGCATGTTACTTGTAATAACCTTAATGGAAAAGAATCTGAAAAAGAATATACGTATTCTGTATATATAGAGATCTATAGCAATCACTGTACCCCTGAAACTAACACAACATTGTAAATGTACTATACTTCAATAAAAAAGAAGCAAGAAGGAAAAAAAAAGCATTAAAAAAGTATCCCCTTAAACATTTTAAATTGAAAACCAAAACTCGAATGGGGAGAAGAGACCACCAGCTAAACTAACCTCTGATGGAGAAATGCCGGGTGAGCTTGTGGTTGGAGAGAGAGCTGAGAGCAGGTACCACTCCCTTACACCTCCTGGCTCCATCTTGCCATCCAGTTTGTCGATTCGCTGTAAGCCGAGGGGCCTCCAAGGCACGGGGTCAGGTACACGTTTCTGGGAGGGGATGTGTGTCCATTTCGTTTCTCCGTCCCTCAGGCTGTCACTGAGGGCTCCTGTGTGTACTTAGTACTTCCGGTGCGAAATAATGGAGCAGCAAAACCCACTGCCCCCGCAGGTACACACCCCGAACAAGATAAATATATGAGAGTAAAGGCATGTTAGATAAAGTAAAATCAAATCAAATGAAGCCAGGAAAGAGTGAAGGCGAGGGGCTGCCGTGTTACGCGGTGTGGTCACGGAGGTCCGACCTGGCTGAGACACGAACCCAGCTCTGTAGAAAGTGAGCGGGTCAGGCTCCGGTTGGGAAGAAAATTAGGTGACGTGATGGATTCACACAGCCCACTCTTCTCCCCTGGAACGGACTGAACAACAAACCAGACGTGAAAAGACATGGAGGGAACGGATGTACGTATTGCTAAGTGAAAGCAGTCAGTCGGAGAAGACGACGTACTGTCCAGTTCCAGTAGTATGACGTGCCGTAAAAGGCAAAACTACAGAGACAGTAAAAAGATCAGTGGTTGCCGGGGGCAGGGAGGAGGGGGGGCCAGGTGAAGCACATATTCACATTCAGTATTTCTTTTTTTTCTGGCTGTGGCTTGTGGGATTTTAGTTCCCCGAGCAGGGATCGAACCCAGGCCCTCGGCAGTGAGAGCGCGGAGGCCTAACCACTGAACCACCAGGGAATTCCCCACATTCAGTACTTCTAGATATTTGTATGTATAGGAGTTGATGTACCCACAAGTATTGCTTCGCTCAGTCAGTTAACAGGGCCTTTTTTTTTTTTTTTGTGGTACGCGGGCCTCTCACTGTTGTGGCCTCTCCCGCTGCGGAGCACAGGCTCCGGATGTGCGGGCTCAGCGGCCACGGCTCACGGGCCCAGCCGCTCCGGGGCACGTGGGATCCTCCCGGACCGGGGCACGAACCCATGTCCCCTGCATTGGCAGGCGGACACTCAACCACTGCGCCACCAGGGAAGCCCGACAGGGCCTTTTTTTTTTAAAAAAAAAAAAAAAGGAAAAAGAAAAAGATACCTTGGTACCATTGAGCACACCTCATGCCAGATCTTGAGTTCTAACCACTATCCTCCAGTAAAAGGAGCCAGAGGTCCTTGGAGAAATAGGACCGGGGCAGGAAACATATCAGATGAGCCTGGGGCATCCTGTGGTGCCAGAAAGTAAGGGAGTGCTCACTGGTGGGCTTTGTCACAGGGCGCAGGGGACAAATAACAGAGCCTCCGGTGGCTAAAGCGGGGAAGATTTGAGCAACAAAATAAGGTACATTTTGTAACCCAAAGTGTAAAACGAATACCCGTCAGTCCAGAGGGATGTAAATAATGATGGAATAAATAAACAAATGGGGGAGGAGAGACACAGCTCACCCTCGAGGAGCTGCAATAGAACTGCCCGCTTAGGGACCGACCTGCTTCCAAAGACTAGGAGGCTCCGGGGAGCCTTCCTCTCCGGTGTCAGGGTGGAGGCCCACCAACCTCGGACCCGTCAGTCCTTGATACACGTGGGCCCGGGGCGTGGCAGGGCCGGCATGCCCTGTCTGACAGGGGGCCATGCGAGTTCCTGATGGACCGTGGTGGTCGTGCACGGAGCGGGAGGGAGGTCTGGAGGGAGCCGCGCTCGCCCGAGGCAGGAGCACAGGCTGGTGGCTGGCTGGGGGCAGAGGGGTGACAGACTCCTAGGGCCGCCGGCACTCGCAGGCCAGCTCCGCCTTCCAGGCCACGCCCCAGACCAGCCTCCTTCCAGAAGAGGGCATATGGGCAACGGGGGGGAAAGAGTCACCTTACAGCGGAGCAGCCTGACAAAGACGACCTCAGCCGGATGGCTCCGGTCAGCACCAAGAGCGACAAGTCACGTCGAGAGCGCGTGTGCTCTTTTGCTATGACGTGACGACAGTGGCGCTGACCCCTGGTCTCCCTCCCCCCCAAATCCGTATTCCCAGTCTAACCACGAGGAGAACATCAGACAGCCCGATAGAGGGACATTCTGCAAGATACCTGACCAGTGCCCCTCAGAACGGCCCAGGTCATCGAAAAGAAGGGGGGTGAACCATCACAGCCAAGAGGTGTCTAAGCAGACTGGATCACTAAATGTGATCTGAAGTCCAGGAAGAAAAACACAACTATGAGAAGCTATGGGGAAAACGTGGGAAATCTGGATAGAGTTCAAACTTTCATTTATGATCGTGTATCAATATTAGTTCCTTAATCATAACAAACCTACCATACTCATGTAAGATGTTAATAATGGGAGAACTGGGTGCTGGGTATATGGGAGGTCTCTGTACTATCTTCCTCGATTTTTTGTAAACCTAAAACTGTTCTAAAAATCAAAGTCATAGTATACATATATATATATATATATATATATATATATATATATATACACATATATACACATATACCTGTGAAAGTACCATCATGACTTTTAAACCGTAGTTTTGTCCAATGGAAATACAGCTGTGAGAAGGGTGTTATCACCATTTGGAAGTGGATGCCTGGGCCTCTTTCGGAGCCCTCGGGCCTCCGGGTCCTTCTGTGGCTTTGGGAGACCGTGGAACAAGATGGGGATCCCAGGTCACCAGCAACCTCAGAACAGCCCTGGGAACCTCTCCTTAGACCCCCAGCCTTCCCTAACAAAACTTCTTTGCTTCCAAGAAACTGCCAGTTTCCTGGCAAGCAAAGGCTCATCCGTGGCTTCTAGTGGCGCTTATTCACCAGCCGGGCACTGGCTGCCCTGTATCTGAGCGTAGCCAGTTACCACGGGACACGTAAAGTTCCATCCCAAGTTCGTTATTTTAGAGCCGGCCTTTGAACAGAAGAATTCCATTAGCTTTGGGTAATTTTATTTTCTACCTTCCAGGGGAAACTGTCTATAATTTACATTGTGCAGCTTGGGTTATCTAATAACTCTGGATTTTCTGCTCTAAGGAAAGGGAGTAGCAAAGTGGCTTTTTGTTTCTCAAAAGAAAAAAAAAATATTCACTGCTTCTCTTGGTTGGAGGTAAGGGGCATGGGATGCTGGCCTGGCCGTCCTGAGGGTTAGGTGGAGGGAGGGCTTGTGGGCAAGCTGGCCTGGTGCGCAGACGAGCTGGAATTCTCCCTCTTCCAGGAGAATTATTCCTTGCATTATACGGCCAGATAAAGGGAGGGTAGAACCCACTGGTGGCTGAGGGGCCGACGTTCCGCCCCTTCGCAGTGTCAGAGGAATTGTACTTGTCTGTCTCGCAAAAGGAACTGAAAATGCTCCATTTTGAGTGATTCATACCAGTCTGGTGTATTTGTAAATGTCTTCCCTTGGAGAGATTTAAACAGGAAGAGTGGAAGGGCTGTTTCCCCGGCACATTGCTCTAGTGGTTGAATTCTGCTTCCGGGGCAAAGCAAAAGCGGCCCTGATTTCCAGTCTCGTTCGAGGTGCTACCCCAGACCATTGCACTGGCTGCGAAGGAGGCACCAAAGTGAAATTCCGAGAGGGGCCCTGCTTAACTGAGGTGGATTACGAAGAAAGCGTTCTCTCCCGGGGGTCCAAGACACCTCCTTGTGCAGCCCTCTTCCTTAGTTTTAACGCTCCCCCCTCATCCCATCCCGTGATGCTTGGGCCATTTCTAAACCTCAGGATGCCGCTGGAGACCCTTTCACTGCCAAAATGGCACGTGAGCGAACAAAGCCAGCACCCTAAATGCCCCAGACGGAGCCAGGCATCCTTATTTTGCCTTCTCATCTCCTGTGTCAGGCTTGCCCTGTTAATCGCCTAGTATATGCCGTATGCGGGATGGTCATGGTGAGTTTTTCTCACCATGAGTTTTCCTGATTCTTTAACGCGTTTTCTCTGCAAGTCGTGTCGGTGGCAGGTGCGTCAGACCAGTCGTCTGTGGAGGGGTCCGGTGGGCGGTGGCGGCCGGGGGTGCGCTGGAGAATCCTCTAGCTGGAGGGGGTGGGTGGGAGGGCAGAGACCCCAGTGGGCAACCGGAGTGAATGGGTTGGTTGCTAAGGCATTTCTCTCTCTCTCACCTGTCTGTTCCCAAGTGTGAACATGGTTTACGTTGCACCGTGAATCAGGCAAGGTTGTGGTTTCTCCCAGTTCCTCGTGTGTTTCCCGCACAGGATGGCCCTCCTCCTGGCAGCTGAGTTGTTTTTCCTCCTGAGACTGTTGGATTGGATGAAGTCCTACTTTCAAAAAGAGTGAAAGAAAGAGAGAGTGAGTGAGGAAGAAAGGAAGAAGGAAGGAAGGAAGGAAGGAAGGAAGAGGGAAAATGAAACTTGTGTGTCCGGGATGCTCACGTGTGGAAATGCTTTGTTTCCACATGGAGTTGTTTTAAGTCAGAGAGGAAGCAAGAACAGTTTCTCCCCTCTTCCTCTCCCCTTCCTCTTCCTCTCCCCCCTCCCCCTCCCCCCTCCCCTCCCCCTCCCCCCTCCCCTCCCCCTCCCCCCTCCCCTTCCCCTCCCCCCCTCCCCTCCCCTCTCCTGCCCTCCCCTTTTCTCGCTCCCTCTCTCTCCCTCTCTCTCCTCTTTCCATTTAAAGAATTAGATGTTTGCCCATCCAGACAAAGCTGGTTTAGGGAGGAAGACCTCAGGGGGCCCAGCAATGTGAAGAGTGGAAACATCAAGAATCCAGACACACTTTGATTCCCCGCCCTTCAATCGCCCTTCAATCGGGAGAGGAAGAAGCCGTTTCCCTACTCCTGGCCAGGCTCTGAGTGGAAGGCAGAGCCCTCGCCCCCTGGCTCCCGGGCGGCCCAGTCGAAGGCCCTGCACAGGGCAGCTGGCCGAGCCCGTGAGCCCACCTGCGCTGTTGGGATTAGGAGGGACATATGCACGTAAGATGCTTAGGGCTTTTTCCAGACGCGAGACCACTTTCTAGCCGGAGAAGCAGCTTGGAGGACACAGGATAATTAGATGGTCTCCTGCAGGGAGGGACAAAGAGCCAAGTGCCCTACGGAACCTGAAGGTTTTAATCTCCTGACCTTCTTCTGCCTCCTTCTTGCTTCTCATCCTTTTCTTCTTTCTCTTTTCCTGCTTAAAAAAATTTTTTTTCTCCATCTACTTCCTATTCATGTTTTCCCTTCTTTATTTGTCCCACATTTCTTTTTTTTTTTTTTTTGCGATACGCGGGCCTCTCACTGCTGTGGCCTCTCCCGTTGCGGAGCACAGGCTCCGGACGCGCAGGCTCAGCGGCCACGGCTCACGGGCCCAGCCGCTCCGCGGCACGTGGGATCTTCCCGGACCGGGGCGCGAACCCGTGTCCCCCGCATCGGCAGGCGGACTCTCAACCACTGCGCCGCCGGGGAAGCCCCGTCCCACATTTCTGTTCCATATTCCTTTCCCCCTTTTGCTTTCTCACGTTTTGTGTCCCTCTCATCCCTTCTTTTCCACCCCTCTTTCTTCTCTGTGCTCTTCCTGCTTTTTCACGTTTATCACAGCTTTGGTTTCTGACTCCGTTGTCAGCTGAAACGGATCGCAGTTCTCAGGGAGAGAAAGTACAAGCTGTGTTACTGAAAACCGGTGCCTGCCTTCGTATGGCTGCAACGAGGCAGTGGTGTCAGAACACAAACGTAACGAGCCCCACCCTCGGTCGGGAGCTGTGAGCTTCTGTAACAGCCCAGCTGCGCAGCGTGATGGTTTCTGGTTGGTCGATTGGGAGATCCAGGCCCAGACACCAGTCTTGGACAAGGTCGCGCTAAATGTTGGAGTGTGGAGTTCGACCCAACTCTGTGCCCTTCTGAAGTTCCCCTTGCCGGGTGCAGCCTTTCGGATGGTGGGTAAAGAGGCCACGAAGGCTGGGTGCAGGGGGGGCTTCTGGTTCAGGTCGAACGTTCCCCACTGCCAGCTTTCCGGTTCAGATCTGGGGCAGGGCCCGAGGACGTGCATTTCTCACAAGTTCCCAGCGGTTCCCAGCTGTGCTGATGCTGCCAGCCTGGAGACCACACTTGGAGAACCGGTGGTTTAAAAGGCGTCAGCTTTAGGTGTGGCTGGTTGGAGCTCAACCCCGGGTGGCAGGAGACGCTTTCCAGCCCCAGACACGAGTGCAGGTTGGCTGTAAATGGAGGTACTTAAATGGTTCAACCTGCTTCGTTTCACAAAGGACTTGAGGTTGCCTTATAAAATGGAAAAAATATAAACGTGATAAACAGTTGAGGAAGTCAAACGAAGGGAAAAGATAGGAGTTTAGTGAAAGTAGTTGACATCCAGTGAGGATAATTTCCCCTCTTTGTTACCAGAGTTACCTGCACACGTCCCTTTCTTTTCCCGGTTGACCAGGTCCTGTTTTCATTTTGGGAAGAGGGCCCTTGAATTTTATCCCTAGAATCCAATTCTTCTTTTCCCAAAGTGCCTTGCAGAGAATGTCTTCTTCTTACTTAGACAATTTAGGAGGCATGAGCAGATTGATATCTATCTTTTTTTATAACCTGTGAACTTTGGCAAAATAGCAGTCGTGCAACGTGTATTAACTGTGCCACCGTATTTGTTAAATATCTCTTACTTGCTCGTAATAGAAAAGAAATCTAAGAACCATAATAGGGAGACCACAGGGAAGCTATTGATAACATAGGATTCCTGTCTTCAAGGCCCTTACAACCTAGTTTGGAGAAAAAGATGTACATATAAACAGTAGGACAATAATTATATCCTTTAACAGATTCCAGTGATTCTAGATGTAGCAATGCGCAGAAAGGAAAGGTCAGAGTAGGTTGATGTGAGCACAAAAGAATGAAATTTGATAAAGAGGAGGAAGAAATTGAGACAATTTAAGAGTTTTAGATATTAAAGTTAGTATAACTTTGCATAAACAAAAACCCCTACAACTGTATACGACACACACACAACTCTGAGATGGTGAAAAAGAGAACTGAGTTTGTCATCAGAAAGCTTGTTGTGGATTCGCCGCTTACGGCGATGTGACCTGTACCGGTCACTTGAGCTTCCTAAGTCTTGGTTTCTGCAAACATAAAATGGGGATTTCCGGTATCTGTCGGTATCAGCTGAACTTTAGTCAGGAAGCAGAAACCAGTATTTGAAGCAATTAGACTTGGGTGCTTTACAGGCCATAGGAAAGATTAGGGAAACAGAAGTTGGGAGGCCTTGCACTAGCTCTCCGGTTTGCTGCCGCAGCTGTGAGGGTCAGGAGGTTGCCACTTCCACCCAGGGGCGGGCCGGTGCTGAGCGGCGTGCAGAGTCCTCGGGCCCGGTAGAGGCGCACGTGTACCCAAGCCCCTGAGTGAGCGCTGCTACTGCTCAGGAAGGATGCCTCCGTCCCTCCTGCACCGTCCGAGTATTGCTTATGGACGTGACGTCGGCGGAAATTGGACTGGAACTCCGTCAGCCAGGCACTTAAGAGAGCACAGTTTCTAGGCTTCTAGCCCTGAGAATTCAGAGAAGAGCCTAGAAGAAGGTGTGGAGAGGAGTACTGGCGCCAACAGGCCATATTCAGCTCTGACTAGAAGGGCAATTGGAAGCTGTGGGTGGCAACCGTTAGTGGGCCGTGAACTCGGTTTAGAAGGTTGCACTCAGCATTAAAAAAAAAAAATCAAATGGATAAAACGGCAAACAGTGCATCGTGTAGAGTAATATTTGAGTGTTCATGTGTGTGTGCATGTGTGTGTATGCATGCGTGTCTGTGTGCATGTATGCACGCGTGGGTACGTGTGTGTGTGCGCACACCGTATCTACCCAGCCTCAGCACTTCACTGCTGTCTGTCGCATTAAGACACCACCCGTCTGCCCAGGCAAGTGGATTCGGGATCCCCCCACACTCGTGGAGCCTCAACAATCAAACCAGCGGGGACAGAAGATAGAGATTAGTGCGTTAAAGAGACAAAGAGGAAAAGCGGCCTTGGTGTTCGATTTCTCCAAGGCCCAGTCTGACTTTCTGATGGAAGGCGTGCTTAGCAGACACGGCTGCTGGTATTTAGCTGGGGAGAAAAGAAGCTGAGTGATACGTAAGACAACTTTTAATAGACACACTGAGCACCTTGCTCGTAATAACGGTCTATTTCCAGATTGAAGGGTGTCCTCCCTCAGACAGCAGGCTCCCGGGGACCCTCATTACCAACATCTGGAAACTGAAATAATACTCCAGAGTCAGTTTCATACTTCAGCGAAAGCAGGCTTTGACATTTTATTAACTGAAAAACCATTGTCGGCTCCGTCCTTGTAGACCCCAGGTTATTTCAAAGGATTCGCATATCTTTGGGAATAGGTTGAATTTCGTTTGGCTCAAGGGTACATGAAATTTCAAACTGGGTACAAACTTAATCATTTATTTCTTTCTAGTCTAGAAATTTCTCCTTATCTCGCCTTCCCTGTACTCCCTCGTTTTTAAATTGCTTGTAAGGGGGTAGCTCATGACAGAATAACTGGTTTTTCCTGGAAGAGCGAATACATAATAAAAAGAGCAGCATTCACTCCTAACAAGTTACTGGTTGTTCTCTGAGGCCCCCGGGGGGTGGGTGGATGTTGTGACTTTTCTCTTTAGAGCAAAGGATGTATGACAAGGTGATAGGATCCAGGTCAACGGCACGTAGGAATTCAAAACCGAGCCGTGGTTACTCTATAGAGTGCAGTGTTTTCTACCTCCCCTGAATGAGGAGCTGCTATCAGACTAGAGCTGTGCTTATCAAAACGTCCCTGCGCTTTTCCACGCTAGTGTTTGTCCCCAGGCGTCAGGGAGGTCAGGAAACGAGAATGTGTTCTTGCCACCCAGGAGGGAACTAAGGGAGGTGTGGCCTGGGCAGCTGTGGGTGGCGGTAGGACGGGATTATTGGGGGAGGGTGTGAGATGCGTGAGAATAATTGGGAACATTGAGAAAAATGAGTTCAGGACGCAGGCAGAGTCATTAAAGAAGTCAGAAAACGTCTCTTGAATGTTTGTGTGGGATTGGAATACGGGCCAGGGAAGGTGGATTCTGATCAAACGAGAATATCCTCTGTCCTGCATAGTTTTGGGGGGTGTCCAAGAATGGACTCAAGGTGTCTGGGGACTAGAGAAAAAATGATGTTAAATCCAGAGGGCCCCAGAGAGCTGCCTTTTGAAATGAGAGTAAAAGGAGACAGAGGAAGCAAGCTCCCATTTCTAACAACACTTCAGACACTATGCCAGGTGCTCAGGAGGAAGGTGCTTCCTTTCTTTCCTTCCCTCCCTCTCTTCCTTCCTCCCTTCCTTTCTTAAAAAAAAAAAATCTCAAACTACTTCTCCCAACACTTTGATAATGGTTCCTGCTTCAAAGATGAAATTTTAACGTTCCCAGAAATCAAGTGGCATGCCCAAATTTATATAACTAAATGAAAAAGGAAGATTCCAATTGAGCTTCCCCTAAGTCCGAAACCCATGTTCTTTGCAAAACATTACACCAGCTCTCTTCCAGAAAATGGAATGGAAAATATCAGCCCCCACTAACGGGCTGGCTGTGTGACCCCTGTTGACGCGGGAGAGGCTTTTTCTAGGACCGAAGGCTTGCCTGGTGGTCAGGATCCGTCGGTCGGGAGACAGAGGGAAGGGGTGTTGCTTATTGAACATGCAGATTCTCGGGCCTTCCTCTGGAGAGTCTGATTCTGTAGGTTTAACAAGCCCCTCAGGTGGTTCTTCTCATGAGGCACCTTTTGGGGGAAACCGACGTGCGGTATGTATATACAGCCCAGGATGGGGTGTCTGGGCCAGGGGTGTACACACTCAACTCGACAGCCCTCCTGGAAGAGCCGGCCCTTGGGTTCTTCCCTCCAGCCGCTGCTCTTCATTACTGCTCTTCACTCCCTTGTTTTTAACATCCAGTATCTCTACGTGGTTTCCATTTATGCCTGCAGTTGACCCTTGAACAACGCGGGCCTTAAGGGTGGCCATGCTTCCACCATTTGAAAATCCACTTGGAACGTTGTAGTGGGTCCTCCTCTGTACCCGCGGTTCCGGATCCACAGATCGTATAGTTCTGTAGTGTTTACTGTTGAAAACACATCCACGTGTAAGTGGGTCCTTGCAATTCAAACGCGTTTTGTCCAGGGGTCAGCTGTACGCACTTACAGGACCGGATTCTCCTTTCTCTGTTTGAGGGAGAACGTGACGCGTATCTTTAAGTTCTTTTTCCCATGGTTCACTGCGGTGCGTTCATCTAGCAGCGCCAGTGTTTCCTTTGATCGCAGTCGCGCCCCTGCTTTCATTCCCTTCGAGTCGGTACTCTTGCCTTGGCTGGTAACATGAACTTCAGGGGAGGGTCTTTAGCTCAGGCCCTAGAACATCCGCTCCTGGACCAGAGGGGCTGGGCGTGTGACTCGGAGGGCAGGGTGGTGGAGTCAGGGTGAGGGCCTCAGGGCGAGAGCGGGAGCCTCCGTGGTTAACACCAGTTCGTCTCTCTTGTACTCCCGCCCGCTGGTCTGCCTTCTTAGAACCAGCTTGCCGCCTTTGTTTTTTTTTTTTTTTTTTTTTGCGGTACGCGGGCCTCTCACTGTTATGGCTTCTCCCGTTGCGGAGCACAGGCTCCGGACGCGCAGGCGCAGCGGCCGTGGCTCACGAGTTCCCGGATGTGGGATCTTCCCGGACCGGGGCACGAACCCGCGTCCCCCGCATCGGCAGGCGGACTCTCAACCACTGCGCCACCAGGGAAGCCCCAGCTTGCCGCCTTTGGCTGCGCCGCCTAATGCTGGAGACATGCCAGGAGGGGCAGAAAGAAGGACTCTGGGTGGTCGCAGGACCTGTCTGCCTCTGCTGTCATTGTTGACGTCGAGTCTGGAACCCTGTTGTCTGCAGCCGGGCCTGCGTCAGCCGGGCTTTTTCTCCCTGCGTGAGCGGTGGCGCACGTAGGGGCAGGGGAGGCACGGATGGAGGTGTAAATAAGAACACTTACTTGCCCGTCCGTGCGCCCAGCCATCTTCTGCCTGTGGTGCTGTGCACCCGCCCCTCTCCCCTTCTTTAGAACCCGAACAAGGGCTTCTCACCGATTTCACGTCCGTTTCTCAGACCTTCCGGCTCCCTGTGGCATCTCCAGGGCTGAGCTCCAGGCGGGAGGAGAGCAGCCGCGTCGCTGACCCCTCTTGTCCGGCTGCAGTCCGTTCCCAGGCTCTCTGAGGAGCTGGCGCGTCCCGTCAGTCCAATGCGGAACATCTGCCAACCCCTCCCGACCCCCGTTTGGTGGATGACCTTTGCTGTGCCCGACCCTGCTTTCACTACGTTCACGAAAAGCTGATCTCCGGGGCGCACCGTCACGCGCCCGTCCGGGCAACACGTTTCTCACCAGTGGCACTTACATCGAGTGAGCTCGGTTTGCTGTTTCTGTCGACTCTGAAATTCTGTGATTCGAGAAGACCGCGCTTTTAAAGTTTCCGATGTTGAAACAGTAAATGGCTTTCTACGTCTGATATCTACCAAGGATGAAGCTGTAGGAAAGCCTCAGGAGGTATGGCAGTGGTTAAGGCCCCAGCCTCTGGGGCGGGGCCTTCTTTGTGTTCAGGTCAAGGCTCCATCAGCATGTTCTATGTGTTACCTTGGGCTCCCTGTGCCAGGTAACTTCTTTAGATCGCACCCAGAGTACTTACTCACTACACACGTGTAGAGTATGTAATCATTATTTAACCATTACTATACTGTTAATGTTTCATGCAACTAAATCAGAAAGAAACGTCAAGTTGTTTTCCTGCTATCATCATCTTCATGCTAATACTGGGGCTTCCCTGGTGGTCCAGTGGTCAAGACCCCGCGCTTCCACTGCAGGGGGCGTGGCTTCCATCCCTGGCTGGGGAACTAAGATCCCGCATGCTGTGCGGTGTGACCAAAAAAAAAAAAGCGAATACTGCTGCTTTTCTCACCACTTGAGAAAAGTGATACAGTCCCGATATACCTCCTCCAGGAAAATGAAAAGAGCGTTGAGCCATAAACCTTCCTGGGGTTACTTGATGTCTCCGCCCCCTGTTCCCCTTAAAATTGGCAGCTGTAACAAATCCACTCTGTCACCTGCTTCAGTGGAAACTTTACACTAAGCGTAAAAATGTGAAATGGACAAAATCCCTGCAATGAAAGATGCCCAGGTGGGTTAAATCATCACTGATTGTCAGAAGATACTTGTTTTTGTGGAATCATTGATATATTTCCATGGAGAACCAGAACTTTGGAACCCCATGTGAAATCCTCTACAACATAAGGCAGTCAGAAAACAAAAAAAGCTGCATTAAATATAAGACAGACAGACAGACAGACCACACACACACACACACACACACACACACACACACACACACCCCTACGTGTATACACACACGCATGAGCCTCACAGAGCACTGAGGTGTGTGTTAAGGTTTTGTCCCATTGAATGACTGAGGTTCAATGGAGTTCGTCTGGAGCTTTTCCCTTTTGTTTAATAACTGCAAGCCGTCGTGTGAAGGCCTTTCAGTCCCTCTCCTGTTCTGATGGCGCCTCTTGTTCCCCACGTTCCCACGTGATACAGCCCTGGGGCGTCCTTTGGTGGCTCCTCAGAGACCCCGTTTTCTTCCTTCTGATGACAAAGGCAAACGCGTTAGGAAGCAGCAAAGCCATGGTTGCCAAGGGGGGTTGGGTTGGTCCCCATGACGTCCCCTCCTGCACAGCCACGGCTGTAGCAGAGGTGGTCAGGGCCCAGCCTCGCCCTTTGGACCTCAGACACTTCGCTGGGCTCCGGCCTCTGCTTCCGCCTCCCAGGTAACCTCCTTGCACTGTAATCGTTATCCCAGCACAGCTTCTGGGGGAATCCAGGCAGGATGCCATCCTTAGCTTCCCCCCACCGCCCTCACTGCCCTTTTAAGCTCTGAGTTTGGGCTCTTGGTGCCATGTCTGTGCCATATAAGCCTGTCCTGTCCTCCTGGCCACCTGATGGACCAGGGAGAGAGACCAGCTGGGCCCGTCAGAATCCCTTCCCCTGGTTGGGATGGATGGGTTGGGGGAGGGAGGTGGAGAAGAGAGAGGAGGGAGAGGGAGAGAGACTGAGAGGTGGATCTTGCCCCAGGTGGGGACTGAGGCAAGCACTTGGGAGCCCTGGCGCCTTCTGCCGTGTATTCCGGGGGGCAGAGGCAGCTCAGTTAGTCTGCAGAGAGAGGATGAAGCAGGTGTGCAACGCAAAGCGTAGGTGTGGGGCACAGAATTCCCTCTGTGGCTTTGGCAGCCTCCCAGATTCTGGTTCCGATCTTTCCAGAAGGCTGGCTCCGTATATTTGACAAGATACCCACTTTCTTAAGAAAAATGCCCACTTTGTGTTGAAGCTAGGATGAGTTGCTATCTTTTTCTCGAAGCCAGAACGTCAACAAATGCACACTTTACATCCCAAGTCATTCTTCTGAAACACAAAGTGTGTTTTTAGGGCCGTTGCCATCTCAGCTGTGGAATGGCGGTATTTCATTTTATATTGCTTTCTCTCCCTCCTCAAGGGATGTGGTGGCAAAGGAAGGGTGGTTTCTTCTTTTCTGCAGGGAAAACCCGGCAGCCCTCTCTTGCGGAGCTGTGTTCTCTGCTCTTTCGGTACCTGAAGGCAAATCCCCTCTCACGTCCCGAGATCGTGCAGGGGCAAGAATGTGGATCCCCTGGAGAGGTGTGGGCCGTACGCCGGTGGCCGTAGATATACCGGGCAGAGAAGGGCCAGGATTCATGGGTCCTGGGCCAGCGTGTTCCGTTCCTTCACCGCACGCGTGAAGACCTGGGGTGGACGTGACAGTGAGTTTGGCCGTCAGGCCCTGTGGAGTTGGGAACACTGTCAGAGGAGGAGAGATCTGTGAGGGGCATCTCTGCAGCCTGCCCAGAGACGGAGCGCCCACCCCTGGCAGTGGCCCTGGGCAGCAAAGACGGAATTGCGACCATTCAGCATTGAAGAAAACGTTCTCTGCGTTCTCTGCCGGTTTTCTGAAGCAGGTGACCCCTGGCATTACCATCTGCTACAGGGTGGTAGGGCGTGACTATTGCTGAGCCCTGGCCTTTCTAACCGACCTTGGCGAGTGGGCGGTCTTATTTGGACATCTGTAACACACATACCATAGACGGGGGGGGGGGGGGGGTGCTTCAACAACAGGCAGTCGTTTCTCACAGTTCTGGAGGCTGGAAGTCCAAGATCAGGGCACCAGCTGATCCGTGGTCTGGTCATGACCCTCTTCTACCTGGTGTGTAGTAGCCAGTTCCCTGCTGTGTCCTCCCGTGGGGGAGGGGGAGGGAGGGGGGAGGAGGACAGAGCGAGGGGCCCTGGAGGGGAGGGGCAGGAGGCTCTCTGAGCCCCCTGCTGCCCCCCTGTGCCTGCGGTCTCCAAAGGGTGGGCCCAGTCCCCTGAGGGTGTCATGGGTGAACAACTGTAGCACTTCTGTTTATATGTATTTTAAACCCAAATGACGGAATACATAAGGATCGGTTGATGCGAAATACACGGATTCACACCGGTAGCCTCACTGGGTCTGTGAGCCGTCACGGCTGTGCGCGGGACCCCAGGCACCCGTGGGAGTGCTGAGTGCCACGACCCGAGAGGCTGGCCGTGACATTTGCCCTCAGTTTGCCGCCAAACATCCACGTGGCTAAAAGCTTATAAGACTGGCTTCCAGAAAGCAGCGTCTTTATGATACTTTTAATGAAATGAGAAGTGGATGCAAGGTATTTATTCCAAAGAGGTTTTTGCTCGAGGCAAGGAGCTGGCTGTCGATTCTAAAGACACAGGTTCCAGAATTTCTGACTTTTTGTGTCTGGTTAAGTGGCTCTCAGTCATAAGCTGTGTAGAAAATAATCCTGAGAAATTCAGTACGTTCTAATATGTACTTTCAAAGTAAAAGGGACACTAACAATAGTGAAAGAATGGATTTTCCGATGTTGTGGAGAAAGCATGTTAAAAACAGATCTTTTTTTTTTTTTTTTTTTTTTTTTTTTTGCGGTACGCGGGCCTCTCACTGTTGTGGCCTCTCCCGTTGCGGAGCACAGGCTCCGGACGCGCAGGCCCAGCGGCCATGGCTCACGGGCTTAGTTGCTCCGCGGCATGTGGGATCCTCCCGGACCAGGGCACGAACCTGTGTCTCCTGCATCGGCAGGCAGATTCTCAACCACTGCGCCACCTGGGAAGCCCTAAAAACAGATCTTTGAGACTATTTCCAGTGCTTGCCATTTTCTTCTCTTTTCTCTTTCTCTCTCTCCCTCCTTCCTTGTTTCTTTCAGCTGGAAATGACATGTGTTAAATATAAAACCTCATCCCTGCTTTCTTTAAAAGAATGGAAAAAGAATGTTTATTTTTCCCCTTATTTTTCTCAAATGAGAAATCTCAATGGGTTTTGAAGCCGTTTGTTAAAAGTATAAAGTGCAATAACTTTTTTGGGGGCCGCGCTGTGAGCAGCATGTGGCTTGGGGGATCTTAGTTCCCCGAACAGGCATCGAACCCGTGACCCCTGCGGTGGAAGCGCGGAGTCTTAAGCACTGGACTGCCAGGGAAGTCCCTAAAGTGTAATAACTTCTGATTCATTTCTAATAACAGCCAGTCAACATTAGGAAAAATAGATGCTTACCAGCCAATTTTCAATAAAACCTTTGCCTAGGAAGTAGATAGGATTAAAAAAAATGGCCCTAGGCAGCAAAGAAGAAATTGTGACCAGTCAGGATTGAAGAAAAGATCAAAATTCAAAAATCAGAGTACAGTTTCTATTGAATTCATATTGCTTTTGCACCAAGTCAAAAAATCGATAATGAACCATCCTAGGTTGAGGACTGTCTGTATTACCTTGTTTCCAACTGACCAAAATTTTTTCCCCTTCAACTTTTCAATCTTTTCCCACTTTCTTCGAAACCTTTCTCCTGTTGCGGAGCACAGGCTCCAGACGCGCAGGCCCGGCGGCCATGGCTCACGGGCCCAGCCGCTCCGCGGCACGTGGGATCCTCCCGGACCGGGGCACGAACCCGCGTCCCCCGCATCGGCAGGCGGACCCTCAACCACTGCGCCGCCAGGGAAGCCCCTTGAGATGTATCCGACTTTGTCTTTTCCGCCGTTCCCTACATGCGTCCCGATGGGCTCCTGTCCAGTGGCCGCCCCTCTGCCTCACCTCTGCGTCCCCACGTTCCTGTCCCGTCTCTTCAGACCCTCCTCTTCTCTCTCCACGCCCCTCTGCAGTGTGATCAGTTCTCTGGGGCGCATCGGCGGTGATCCGAGGAGCACGGAGAAGCAGTGGGGGGCCCGCTGGCTTTCACTTCCACAGTTGGAGCGCAAGTAGACACTGCAGAGGGGACGTGAACTGCACGTCAGGGTCCCCAGGACAACTCACGGGGCAGGACCGCTGGTCGGGGGGTGGCGTGGGGCGGGGGCGACTCCACCCACAGTGGCTTCTGCATCTCGCCATCCAGAATGAGCCCTGAGCTCAGGGCTTGCGCTCGTCCTCTGCTGAGAGCTTGCTCATACCTGCAGGTGGTATCAGAGAAAAACCCCAATCATTAGTTGTGTGGGAGGGTGCAGAGCTGTCCTGGAACAGGCAGAAGATGGAGGGCACGCGGGTCTCCCAGTGGGGGGCCCGAGCTCTCCATGTGTCGGGGAGGTTGTACTCAAGTGGATTAGAGGACATGTGAAGGCACCTACTTACAGTGCTGCTTGTTATAGGGCAGAAGTCAGTATAAGTCAGGCTGGCCCTGGCTCTCGGCCAAAGGGCTTTATTTCCTGAGTCACCAAAACCATTTCCTTTTGCAGGATGCCCCGTGACCCCAGCCCCCAGCAGAGAATCACAAACAGTGAGGTTCCAAGGCCGCTGCCCTTCTGGCCGCACTGGCCGGTGCAGACCGTGTCCCGGTTAGGGTCTTCCTGAGCCCGGCTGCAGGTCACCCCCAACTGCCCTGGGCTACGCTTCCCTCATGAGCAGCAGCCTCGGGTGCCGCCACGTCAGCACCCAGTGCCCGGCTGGTGCCGCCTGGAGTCACGTCCCAGGGCAGATGGCTGCCACGTGGGGTGCAAGGGCCACAGCCGTGCAGAGTGGAGGCCGGATCCTTGGGGGCCCAGGGGCGAGACGGGGTGCACTGGTGCCACGTTAGGTGGCGTGTCCTTCTGGGGATTTCCGTTCTGCAGTCTCTGGAGCAGGCACCTTCGGACCCCCTGGCCCGCGGCCCCCCGAGCGGGCAGTCCGGGCCTCCGCAGGGCTTGGTAGCTGCAGCCACTAAGCCAGGATGGCCCTGTCTTTCCTCAACAGTTAACATGTCCCAGCTCTTCCTCAGTGTCAAAATGTTTTCCCGTGAACGCCAGGGGCAGCATTTCCCCGCCTGCCCATCAGCCCTAGCAGCCAGAAGCCTGGTTTCCAGGAAAGCAGCCACTCCATCCAACCTGGTGAAACCCACTCCCCAGCCTGGCCGCCGACACCGCATTTACGCCCCAGGACTCCACAGCAGATGGTTGTTTCAGCTGTGGCCACGTGGCGTCACTTCCGATCGGCCAGCCCTCCTCCTCCTCCCCCCCCACGCAGCCTCGCCCCCAGCCCTTCTCCGCCCCGAGGTCCAGGCTGATAGTTTGCGAAGCGGTGGGGATGCTTTGGGCTTTTGGTGGTGAGGCTGGGGAAGGGGCACTAATTTCCTTTGTTTCTGAAAATATCCCGGGCCCTGGCTGCTCTGATCTCTTCCCTGGGCAGAGGCTCTGGGAATGCCACCTGCTTGCTGAGTGGCGGGGCTGGGTGGCCCTGGGGAAGACCCCCCCCCCTCTTCCCTGAGGCACCTCCCTCCCTGGGGCCACATGGAACGCCGTGTATCTGCACCCCACATCCTGTGAAGCGCTTGGGAAGAATAACCGCGTTGCTGACATGCAAGCCTGGCGACCGCCTTGAGCAAGTTCGGTGGTGCCTTGGTGAGCCACGCAAAAGCAGGGCTGCCGTGTCTTACTGCGTGAAGCTGTTCTTTTCCTAACCATGTATGTGTCTCCCCGAGAGAACCAATCAATAATGTGGTCACTCTGGCTGGGTTGTGTTTCCATAGCTGCCCCGGGAGCCCTCTGGCCCTGCTCGCTGCTCCTCCTGTTTCAATGTCCGTGTCCTCTCCGTTCTGTAACTCAGGGAGCATCTTGGGCTCAGGAACAGCTGACGACCCGGCAGGCAGCTCCCAGCCACGGCTCCTGGGGAAGGGGCGATGGGCACTGACTTGCAGCTGTGCTCTGGGGCACCCTGTCCCCGGGGCTGTGAGTCACTGGAAAGTGAACGAGGATGTGTGCGGGTGGGTGGGGACCGCCAGTGCCAAACCCAGGAGATCTGGCAAGGCCACGGGAGTGAGTAATGCGATGGGAGATGTGGATGAGCATTTCTCACGGGAGGACCCCGCAGACAGACTCTCATCACATCCTCATCCTCCGCGTCGGGCCCCCGCCAGACAGGGGGCCCGCTGCTCCTTCGGGGGGCACGTGTGGCTAGTCTCTGCTCACACCGCTGAGCCGGGGAGCTCGAAGGACCTTTGCAAACGAGCCCCAGCCCTGTATTTTCCAGATGAGGAAACTGAAGTCCAGAGGGGAAATGAACTGTCCCAAGTTGGGATGGAGCAGGGCTTGAGCTCAGAGCTGGAGTCCGCACACTGGGAAGCTCAGGGGCTGTCAGCTCCGACACCTGCCCTGGCCCCGCGTGCTTCCCTTGCAGCCAAGGAGGTGAGCACACCTGGGGCAGGTGGAGAGGTGAGCTGGGAGGTTCAGGGACTCTATCCCTGCAGCCCCAGCTCTGCAGCCAGCCCCGCCCGCTGTAGCCCCGGACCCCTTCGAAAAGCGATGTCTTTTCCTTCTGGCTCAAGCTAAATCCTCCACCCCCATCACCCTGCGGGAGGGACAGGTGGAGCGCCAGCTTAGGGCGCCTGGGAAGAGCACCCTTGGTGTTCCCTGCCTCCAGCTGTTCTTTTTTTTTTTTAACATCTTTATTGGAATATAATTGCTTTACAATGGTGTGTTAGTTTCTGCTTTATAACAAAGTGAGTCAGTTATAGGTATACATATATCCCCATATCTCCTCCCTCTTGCGTCTCCCTCCCTCCCACCCTCCCTATCCCACCCCTCTAGGTGGTCACAGAGCACAGAGCTGATCTCCCTGTGCCATGCGGCTGCTTCCCACTAGCTATCCACCCTACGTTTTGTAGTGAATATAAGTCCATGCCGCTCTCTCACTTCGTCCCAGCTTACCCTGCCCCCTAACCGTGTCCTCAGGTCCATTCTCTAGTACGTCTGTGTCTTTATTCCCATCTTACCCCTAGGTTCTTCATGACCTTTTTTTCCCTTAGATTCCATATATATGTGTTAGCATACGGTATTTGTTTTTCTCTTTCTGACTTACTTCACTCTGTATGACAGACTCTAGGTCCATCCATCTCACTACAAATAACTCAATTTCATTTCTTTTTATGGCTGAGTAATAGTCCATTGTATATATGTGCCACATCTTCTTTATCCATATCTCTGTCGATGGACACTTAGGTTGCTTCCACGTCCCGTCCTGGCTATTGTAAATAGAGCTGCAATGAACATTGTGGTACATGACTCTTTTTGGATTACGGTTTTCTCGGGGTATATGCACAGTAGTGGGATTGCTAGGTCGTATGGGAGGTCTATTTTTACCTTTTTAAGGAACCTCCATACTGCTCTCCATAGTGGCTGTATCAATTTACACTCCCACCAACAGTGCAAGAGGGTCCCCTTTCCTCCACACCCTCCCCAGCATTTATTGCTTCTAGATTTTTCGATGATGGCCGTTCTGACCGGCGTGAGATGATCGCTCACTGTAGTTTTGGTTTGCATGTTCTTTTATTATTGAGCACATGCACTGAAAGAGCCAGGAGAGCTTGGGCAGCCAGGCAAGTCATCTGGGGCGTGGCCAGCAGCGCTGGGGTTGGTGACTGAACCGCAGAGACAGCCAAGAAGTCCTCAGGCTCTGGCTTGCCCTGTCGCTGCGCGCTGGAGTGGAAATTTCTGAGAACGTCCCTGAAGGTGACAATGTGGACAAGGCCACTCCCGGCCGAGGGCTTGGAGGGGGCGCCTCCCCTCAGAGCTCTGGAACGCCACGCGTTTGCTTATCCACACAGAGCCGTGCCCGCCCCCTCTGTCCACCTCTGCTTTCCCCATGGGCTCAGATGCCATTGGCATTTCATACATGTTAAAAAATAGCAACATCTGAACCACTGACCTTCACATAAAGGCCTTGGAGACCACAGCCGGAGCGGTTCCCCCTTCGTGGAGCCAGAAAGCCAAGGCCTGGAAGGGGGAGAGAGAAATACACCCTCAGCTCAGGGGTGGGGACGCCGGTGTCCGGGCGTGCCATGGAGTTTGCCCCGGATCCAGCCAGGCTCAGAGGTCATGCTAAGTGGGACGGGGTGCTCTACGGAGGCGCCGGGCTGCTGGCCCTCTGCAAACCAAGGGCAGAGCCTGCCTCACCTCGCCCCAGCCCTGCAGACAGCACTGGTGGGGTCAGGTGGCCTGGCCACCCAGCGTTTCAGACACTGCTGAGGCCGGGCACCTCTGTCACCTCTCTTCTTTGCCTGATCCAATAAAGTCCCTTCCACCATTGTTCAGCCAAGACTTCCTTGTCTGGTGGTGAAGGATGGGAGGGACTGGGGTTTTCGAGCCAGCCTGAGTCTTAGGTTCTGATCTCTTCCTTAAAAAAAAAAAAAAAAAAAAAAGATGCAGCCTTTATCCACGAGGCCTGGTCGGCAGAGTCCAGGCAAAGTCTTCTTTTTGAGCCAGCCCTCTCCTTCCTCTTTTCCTTCTTCCCTAAGACTGGGGAAAGGTGCATGTGGAGAGGGGAGGGGACCTGTGTCTCCTGAGGGCCTGGCCCTGGAAGGCAAGGTTATGGCATTTACCTCTCCACGGAAGCGAGTGGATAGGCGAGGCAGCTGGGGTTAGGGCAGTCAGCAAGCGGCCGGGGTCGGTGCCGGTGGTGGGCAGGGCTGCATCCCAGGCTGATATGAGGAGCCTGGAGCCTCTCCAGGGCTTGATGCTGACACCTGTGAGAGGCTCATGGTGCAACAGGCACTGTTCAAGGGGCTTACTCTGTTTGATACCTTTTCTTCTTGACGACGGTCTCGTGAGGAGGTGTTTCCCCATTTTACAGATGAGGAAACTGAGGCTCAGAGAAGTTAAGTACCTTTCAAAAACGGTCCCTTTAGTGTCAGAGCCACTGCTACAGCGGCAACAGGTGTCTTCTGGGGTCCTGGACGATATGGATGACTGGTCTGTTGGAGTGACCAGCTGTCCCAGTTTGCCAGGGACTCTCCCAGGCTCCGCAGTGAAAGTGTCCTGGGAAAGCCCTTAGTCTCTGGCAAACCTGGAAGGTTGGGCACCCCATTAAATGCTTGTCCGTCTCTCCCTCCTGTGGCGCATCTATTGCTTTTAGTTTTAAAATTTTTATTGGAGTCGAGTTGACTTACAAAGTTGTGTTGGTTTCAGGTGTGCAGCAAAGTGACTCAGTTACACATCTACATATATCCGCTCGTTTTGGTTTCCTAGATTCTTTACCCATGAAGGCACATCTATTGCTTTTGATCTTCACAGCAACTTGGGAAAGGCAGAGAGGGGCCCCGTGGGTAGCGAGCAGGTCCCACGTCCCGGGGTTATTTGAGGATGACAGGGAGAGACCTTCTTAGCCCAGAGCTGGGAAGCCCACGAGTGCCCATTTAGTGACCACTCTCACTGTCCCCCTAACACGCTGTGGGGGGGCAGAAGAAGGGGAAGGGACAGCAAAACCGGGGGCTCCATTGCAGCAGAGGCAGCTCCCAAGTGCTGAGTTCCTGCCGAGCTGCATTTCCACCCTCCACCCGCGTCCTGGGGGCTGGGATTGAGCAGCGGGGCACACCTGGGGTGCAGGTGAGGCAGTCAGGCAGAGGAAGGTCCGCACTGGCCAGGCAAGGATGTGGGGAGTGAGGATTTCATCCAAGCCCATCACACCCTCCAACGTCCAAGTCGTGAGGCGGGGCTCTCCAGTGGGAAGGAGCTGCCAGGGTGATGCTTTGACAATGGGGCCGGACGCAGGAAGAAGCAGAGAAACAGAATCTCTGCGGGGCTGCGAGGGGAAGAGGTTTCCGACCAGAGGCTGTAAGAGCTGTCTCAGTGTACCAGGCCTTCCTGGGCGCCAGGCGTTTCTCTTTGCTTTCCCACATTTAAGCCGTTCCTGCGTCCCGAATCCTAGGAGGTCAGTTTTACGAACGAGGACAGTAAAGGCACAGAGGAGTAACGAAACTTACCCAAGGTCACACAGCTAGTAAGTGATGTAGCTGGGACTCAAATTTGTCTGATGCTTAAGGAGGAGAGGAGCTCTTCCTTCCTTTCTCTTCCTCCCTCCCTCTTTCCCTCCTTCCTTTCTCTCCTTCCTTTCCTCCTGTTCCTCCTTCTTCTTTTTTAAAAATTATGCTGCCTTTTCTCAGCCCACAAGGCCAGGTCGGCGGAGTCCAGGCAAAGTCTTGTTTTCCAGCCAGCTTCTCGCCCTTCCCATTTAATTTTCTTCCCTAAAGGCTGGGAAAGGTGAATATTTTGCCCCCCCCCCACCCTTTTCTGCCCCAGGCCCCATCAAGGAGTAGGGCTGACGGTGGACGGAGCTGGTGATTGGTAATCCGGGTGTGTGAGTGTGAGATAGCGCGTGAGTGTAGATCCAAGTTGCTCCAGGAAAACATCTGGATCCTGGAGCTTGCAGACCATCCCGCCTCGCCCCTACTAGTTCACGCCTCCTTCCTGGCTAGTCTCCTTCAGGAGCTCGGGGAGAGCACCAAACCCTGAGATCACCTGTTGGCTTTGCCCCAACTCGCCGCTCAGGAAACCGCCTCTGTACATCCCCTGCACCTGTGTCTGATGGGAAATCAGGGGCGGAGGAGAAGGTCAGGAAAGAACCTGTGCTGGGCGTGGGTTCCATGCCCTGGGCAAGCTCTACCTCTGCCCCGCCCCTCCTGACAAAGGGGAGCCCGTGAGTCACTGGCACAGACACCGCCTCACCAGTTCGGCCCTCTTCCCAGCACCACCTTTGCCACCAGTTCCTCACCCCTGTCCATTACTCACCTGTCTCCATCTGTTCCCATCACTGAGTCTGTGTGGGGGCTCATCTGGGGACCAGCCCTGCCGGGAACCACATAATTGTGACTAGCCTGCATGTCAATACATTGAAATGAACGAACAATACAAGCCCAACACCAGCCACGGCAGATGGTCCAGCTTGTAAAGAAATACGGCATCCACATCTGCCTAGTGGGGAGTCTTGGTTCACGTAGCTTTTGCACTGGAAGCCCTCTTTTTGCCGGCGAGTTAGGGAATTAGATATACCAGAGCTACAGAGCAGCCTCTTCTAGGTAGAAGGCATTTTGCAGAGCAACAAGTAGAGCAGCAGGAAGTGCCTTAAACGACAGCGTTGCGGCAGTATCTGTGTGGATTACCGTTCACCACGGCTGGAGTAACAATGAGACTGAAATCAGTCTTTCTACCTCAACAGAAAATTTATCAAATACGTGAATACAAACTCTATTTTTAGGTCTGACATTTGAGCAAGTGTAGACTGAGAATTCTCTGTAATCAGAACATCAGTGCTGGTACAAAAATGTGATTATTCCAACCCAGTCTGGCTTGGAAGGTGGAGCAGTTTGAGATCAGAAATAGATCATGAAACCAGGATGATGAAAGAAAAGAATCTGTGACTGCGATACGTCTCTTTGCAGTTCTTAGCTAAAGGCAGGGTTGCACAGGTTGTGTACTGCACAACTCTGGAAGGCACTCGTCCTAGGCACCACAATGTGTAGTGTGTTGTAAAGCAGTAGACCTGGATAAGGGTTTCCCAATCCTTTAGTTAGGGGTATGTGAACAGTTAGTATGAGAACAAAACAGTGCATATTATTTGGAGTTCGTCTATGCATCTGTTTATGCTTCCCTTAACTGTTCAGCAAATTGCATGTATAATTCACTCATGTGGATTCAGTCATTCAAGAAATTTTTGTTATGAAATAATTATAGGTTTACAGGAAGTTGCAAAACAATGTACAAGAAGGTCCCGTGTACACATTATCCAGTTTTGCTCAACGATAACATCTTGCAGAACTAGATATAATATCAAAACCAGGAAACTGACATTGGTACAATCCATAGAGCTTATTCAGATTTCACTGGTTTCACATGCAGTCATTTGTGTATGTGTGTGTATGTGTGTGTGTGTGTGTGTGTGTGTGTGTGTGCTTTGATGCATAATAAACTTTTATCATAATAAACTGGCTGTAGATTCTTGTAACCATCTCCACAATGAAGATACAGAACTGTTCCATCCCCAAGGACATCTCCCACCTACTATATCCTCTCCATCCTTAACCTCTGGTAACCACTAATCTGTCCTCTGGCTCTACAATTTCATTTCAAGAATGTTATATACGTGGGGATTTAATCTTTTTTAAAATTGCCAATCATTTTTTTAACTAATTCTTTCACTACGGAGTTCAGAGTTAAGGATTTCTACCTAAGTATTCCTCAGGAGAAGTGCTTGCACTAAGGAGACGCAACTGAGAGGGACCCAGAATATGGTGCCTGGAGGGACAGGCCAGGAAACAGGAGAGCACTTGTACTTATTAAGCACCTACTGTGTGCCAGGCCCCATGCTCAGCCTTTAAGTGGGCTTCCTGCCTCAAGAGGCAGACGCCTCCTTGGGGTTCGCCCCCACCCTCACCCAGCACACACTCTTTATGTCCTTTGCATACGAGCTTCTCATTGGGTCACCATCGTCACGAGAGCAGGGGTGTCTCTCGCTCCTCCTGGAGTATGTGGGAACCGTGGGGCCTCTGGCCACGGAGTGTTTCAGTTAGATCCCCCTCCCCTGGGCACGAGTCAGCTCTGGCTGCCCCAGGAGCTGCGTGTGGCTCTTGGGTCGTCCTTGCTGCCACCTCCCCAGCTGCTAGGACCAAACGCCACCTGGGAGCCGGACGCAGGTGGCCTTCAGCATTGGCATTACTTCCTGTAGCCACCTGGCGGCCTCAGGCTTTCACTTCTGAAGATCTAGAGAGAAACACTCGCAAACACTGCTGGCACCCTCGTCATGTTCAGGAATTAAAGATGAATGGAGGGCTTCCCTGGTGGCGCAGCGGTTGAGAGCCCGCCTGCCGATGCAGGGGACGCGGGTTCGTGCCCCGGTCCGGGAGGATCCCACGTGCCGCGGAGCGGCTGGGCCCGTGAGCCACAATTTCTGAGCCTGCGCGTCCGGAGCCTGTGCTCCGCAACAAGAGAGGCCGCGACGGTGAGAGGCCCGCTCGCCACAACTAGAGAAAGCCCTCGCACAGAAACGAAGACGCAACACAGCCATAAATAAATAAAATAAATTAAAAAAAATAAAAAGAATCATAGATAATTTGTATACACATGAAAGTTTGAGAAGCCCTGGGATATAGAATCTGCTTATATCTAACTCAATTTCTAAAAAAAAAAAAAAAAAAAAAGATGAATGGAGAGGAACTCATTGTCCTAAATCCCCAGCTGCATATGAGTTTAGCAGATTCCCTTCTCGAGGTCATTAAGGCTCAGTGGCCAGGTGAGGCTAGGATGCCAGGGACAGAATGTAATTGGCCCAGCATCTGGGATTTGGGGCTGAATTGGCACAAACTGGTGACCAGGGACTTTAAACCCAGGGGTGGGTTATAGGCACCATTGAATTCTCATGTCTGGAGGGCTCTGAAAACAGAAGTGAACATGATGTGTCTGACCAGTTAGGTGCACTGTTACCTGAAGTCAAGGCATCAGCTAAAGATTATTTTAGAGCCTCTGTTGCAGAGGCTTCGGTTTTGTGAAATCTCTACCTGTATTTGTCAGTGGAGCTATGGCCTAATGCAGAGAAGATACAGTCTTGGTGTTTCACCTTTGCCTGACCACCAGTGGATATACTACAGCCAGTCTATAGGCGGAATCCTCTGGTATGCTATTCCAACGGTATAAAGATTGAATATTTGAAACCGTTTTGAAGTTGGAACGCCTGTCGCTCTTCAATTAGCATCGTGGCCAAGTACATCATCTTTTATTTATTAAGGCAAGTAAGAATTGTGGTGTTGGAATTTTGTTGGACTAAGAAACCTGGAGGCCCCCTGAACAGTGCTACAGGAGATAGTTTGCATTTAACCATTCTTTCTAAGTTAGAACCCGAGGCCGTAAAGCCGCATTGGCTTCAGAGAAGCTCGTATAAGGAGAGAGACAGTCACTGTGTCATTGTCACTGGACACAGCTATGCGATTACATTCACCCCAAACGGTAGATGCTTTGCTGACTTTAGAAGTTTACTGATAAGTCATTAAACCTTTGTTCTTCGACCCTTTGTCTTGGAAAACCCCACTTTCTCAGGCCCCTCCTTGTTACAGTTAAAATAGTCCAGAGTTCTTGTGAGTCCTTCAAGGGCAAAAATGGATAGAGTCCCCTTTCGTGGATTCCAAATCAAAGCAAACAACACTAAAGCAAAGTCCAAAGTAAGTTGATCCTAAAAGAAACACTGGAAAATTTTTGTTTACAAGTAAGAACACTTTGATGCACTGGAGATGGGATTTTTCCGTAAAGACAAGTCCCTTCGATTTATTGCATGGACTCACTGTTCGCCCTTTTCTCTTTGTAGCAAGCATCCTTCTGTGGGGGGCACACACACTGAAGACTCCCCCTCTCTTATCTACAATCCTAACATCCAGAAAGCTGGGAAAACCAACAGAGCCTTGTATATCCGATGTCACTTGGCAGTACAATCTGACCTGAACTGACTTAAGACTTAGGGCTTATTTATCTCACCTACCATGAACCTTCATATTTCAGTGCAGAAATACTAACATTGAATGTGGGGTAGTGCCCGGGGTGCCCTGCGAGTGGTATCACGTAAGTTATGCTAGAGGCACCACGTTATCTTTCTAAAAATCTGAAAATCTTGGAATTCCGTACCACAGCTGCCTCCAGGATTCTGGATAAGGGATTGCGGACCTAAAACACAGCCTTTTGATTTTCCTGCTACGCAAACATCCGATGCCTTTTTTGATAGGTGAGGGGACCCAACCAGATGGCCCAGCCTGTCAAGCCCTCAGTCCCGTCCCTGACAAAGTCTAAGGCGACATGATCCCACATTAAACCTCGGACTCCAGTGCTTTCTCCGCCCTGCCCGGCGTCCAAGCAGCGTGGCCTTCAGGCTGGCCGGGCACAGAGGTGACCGCGGCACTGACCCTCCTGCACTTTCTGCACGTGGGCGAGGCAGGCGGGACCTCAAGCTCTAGGCCCATCGCCTCCCAGGCTTCCACCGGGTGTGTAAGACCTTATGGCAAATCCACTGAGTCAGTCACCCGTTAACTTGTCAACCTTTCATTTCCTCAGTTACCACTTACCGTGTGCTTTTTGTGATCTAAGCATGTCTCATGGAGATCCTCGTACAAAATGAGAGGGAGAGGGTGGAGTTTGGACTCAATCAGGATTTTCCCAGACAGTGTTTTTTTTTTTTTTTTTTTTTTTGTGGTACGCGGGCCTCTCACTGTTGTGGCCTCTCCCATTGCGGAGCGCAGGCTCAGTGGCCACGGCTCACGGGCCCAGCCGCTTCGCGGCATGTGGGATCTTCCCGGACCGGGGCACGAACCCGCGTCCCCTGCATCGGCAGGTGGATTCTCAACCACTGCGCCACCAGGGAAGCCCCAGACAGTGTTTTATAGACTCCAAGAGATGCTAATAGATTTTAGAGGAAAAAGATTTTCACGATCAAGTAAGTCTTGAAAATGATGCATTAAACAGAGTCCATTAAGCAGGTTTCTTCACCATAGCACATTTCTGAGTCCTTCATAACAGAATATGCGCGGCTGACCTCCAAAAGAGAGCCTTCGCATTGCCCGAGGAAGGCCTGCCCGAGGACCCGTGGGTCTCTGCCTGCTCAGATCAGTTTCGTACGCTAGGGGGGCTGTAGGAGTGAACTAGGTAGAAGGCGGCAGGGCAGAGCGATCTCTCGGGCAATGGGGAACGTTTCCACCCAGCGCAGTCTCTGAGTTGTCCGGGGCTGTAGGCTGTTGTTGCCTCCTCCCACGGTTCCGCAGGCACGTGCAAGTGCAGGTGGCCACCTGGGCCTGTGGGAGCACACGGCGTGCGCTTTCCGGGCCCATCTAACCTGGGAAAATAATAGCCCCCTGCGAGCAATTTCCAACCGCATCTCTTTGAATTTCTCCGATTCCCTAGACAGCTTGCCTTCCGTGGCAGTGTGCCAGGCACGGCAGAGAACATTACTGCCCCTGACCTGTTAGCATTTTGAGAGCCAAGGTTTCTCCCGATCCAAGAGTATGTGGAGGAAAAGAGGAGTCCCATTTTCATGACTGGTCTTACAGTTGAGTTAAGGTCTCGCCTAGGAAGGCCAGCAAACGTGGTCCAGTGCGGTAGTTAAATACACTTTCCTATAGTTAGGATGATCTACCTATGGAGACTCAATGCCACTTTATGACTAATTCCTGGGACAGTGTTTTACTTGACATAAGATACAGTCTTGAGGTAGGATGGGGTTAGACAGATTCTTTAGTATTTGCTTCCTTAAATAATGGTTTGAGTTCAATTTCTGAATTGGACTTGGGTTCTGTTTACTGTGTGTATGGTTGCAGCTGTTGTGATTATAATTATTACTTCTACCATTGACTTGCTCTCTGACAGGAATTATTAAATTATCGCTTAATTTCTATTTGATTTAGTTGTACCTCAGTTTCACCAGAGGGAAATGGGAATTTGTAAGCATTATGAAGAAATGCCCGTGAAATTGGGAATACTCCTGGAGAGAAAAATTGTAGGTATTAAGAAATGACTTTATTTTTTTCAGTGATCACTGTGTAGTGAGCACGCGACGAAAATAGACTAGGAGGTACGAATGGTGATGCCCTGAGGGCAGGGGCCTCTTCTGTCTCCTTATGCACTGAACACCCCAGGGGTAACTGGAGTTGCCCAGTGCTTGCTGAGTGCCTGAAATACCAATTAATGACCGTCCGGAGGAAGGAGGGTGGCGGAAGGGAGGGATACATCTTCTAAGCCAGCGAGTAACAGACTATATCACCCTTGTCTTTTCTTGTCTGGAACCCAGGAGATGTGTCGACGAACTCTTTTCTTCACATACTGTTTTTCAATATTCCAAGTTTCCTGAGATGTGTCCCTTCCCCGTCTCGTGTGCGTGAGTGAATCATCTCATTGATCAAACTTTTGGAACTTGCTTAGCACAGCAAGCATGGTTCACTACTTGTCCGTTTTTCAATTCTTTACGCCCCAGCAAACCTGTGTCCTCGGGTAGTGGGGCGCGCCCACCTTTGGACTGTGCGCCAGCATGCTACTAATGTTTGAGTCACTTGATCATTTCAAAACAGGCTATGAAGGGCTTCCCTGGAGGCGCAGTGGTTGAGAGTCCGCCTGCCGATGCGGGGGACGCGGGTTCGTGCCCCGGTCCGGGAGGATCCCACGTGCCGCGGAGCGGCTGGGCCCGTGAGCCGTGGCCGCTGCGCCTGCGCGTCCGGAGCCTGTGCTCCGCAACGGGAGAGGACGCGACAGTGAGAGGCCCGCGTACCGCACACAAACAAACAAAACCAGGCTATGCAAACCCAAGGGATGCTCCGCCCAACCAACATTTTTCTCCCCTAACTGTAGAAGAGTCCACTTTTCTCCTGGACCTTCCTCCCCACACCTCCCGCGTTTCCTTCTCCCCGACGGGCTGGCAGCACACAAGGCCAAGGGCGTGTGGTCCAGAAGACAGAACGCTGGGCCTGGAGCCAGGAGACCAGGGCTGGGGTCTGGGTCCTCAGCTTGCTTCTCATCCATCCTGGGGGCTTAGGCAAATCTCTCGGCTTTTCTAGTATCACATCACCCCACAGGGCTGTCCTGGAACACCGCGAGCTCAGCACGGAGCGCTTGCTTTTCCCTGGTCAGTGCCATAGCCGTGATTTTTTTCTGGACTCCTTATGATAACCTCCTTATACTATCCTTGGAATCAACCAAGGCCTGTCTGTCATCTGTCTATTTATCTGTCTATCTGTCATCTATCTACCTACGTGTCTGTCATCTATGTACTTAATTTTTGTGGCTTCCCTCTCCTGAAGCCGTGAGATCACCTGGCAGTGAGGACAGACGACGGAAGGGTCACCTCTCTTGCTGGCAAGGGAGAGGGTGTCGGGCGGTGACGTCCCTAACCTGGGCACTGAGTGCCGGGCAGCCTGACCCCAGGTCCTCTCCTGCCGGAGATCCCTGCGCACCTTAACTGGGGTGAAGTTGCCTGGTTGCCGATCTACCAGTTAAGACCTCAGGACCTATCAGCAGAGCCCCGTCTGCCCTGCTGGGCTCTGGCCCTCCTCCCCAATGTGGCTCCTCCCACCCCCGGTTCCTGCACCAGCCCTTCCCCCACCTGCAGGCTCCCCCGGCTCCCACAGCCCCTCTCCCACCTGACCTCACTGGGGACACACGTGGCTGATGTGTGTCCATCGTCACAGAGAGATTTGGAGTTTTTTTTTTTTTTTTGCGGTATGCGGGCCTCTCACCGTTGTGGCCTCTCCCGTTGCGGAGCACAGGCTCCGGACGCGCAGGCCCAGCGGCCATGGCTCACGGCCCAGCCGCTCCGCGGCATGTGGGATCCTCCCGGACCAGGGCACAAACCCGTGTCTCCTGCATTGGCAGGCGGACTCCCAACCACTGCGCCACCAGGGAAGCCCAGATTTGGACTTTTAAGATGGGGCTTCCTGTCTGTGTGTGTGAAATAGCTTTATTGAGGTAATTTACACCTCACACAATTCACCCACTTACAGTTTACAGATCGATGGTTTTTAGGGTGTTCACAGAGCTGTGTGAGTACCGCTACAATCAGTTTTAGGCTGTTTTTATTACTTCGAAAAGAAACCTCTTTAGTTTCCCTTGAGCTACCACCCTTCTGTCCCCCCGTCCCCCTCCCCACCAGCCGTAAGCAACCGCTAATCTACTTTCTGTCTCTGTTTTTATTTACCAAGCAGATGGGGAATTAAATAAAAACCTCTTCTCTTGCAGAGAAAACTATGCTTATGAACGGCCAATGGTATAGGGATCGTTCCCCAAAGAGGCGGCTCAGTAAGACGGGGTTGGGGGAGGCTCCAGTTTGTGACCACCGGGAGGTCAGAGGTCACAGAAGGCTAAGGATCGTGCTTCCTTTCTCTGCCCCGGTGCTAGGGGGCTCAGGGGACATTTCTTTCCCCAAACTACCCACCTCATTACTAAAGTGAAGGACTGTTGCCAAGAAGCCAATTGCAGTCTGGGCGCAGGGACCTCCAGGCAAAACTAGAACCTAAATTGTGCGATGCCAACGCCGGAGAAAGCTTGGAGCTCATTTAGGGCCCATTTAGGCCCCATTCCCTGGATCTGGGAACTGAGGCTCAGAGAGATTAAGACAGGACTGGAATCCAGGAACCTGAAATCCTGGATTTCCATTCTCTCAGCAGAACAAAAAGCATTTCGTCAAAGTGTGCAGCAGGTCACACTGGGCCAGAAGGGTCGAAAGGGAATCTGCAGAAGATGCCAATTAAGCACGACGAAAAGGCACTGCTGTCTTGTGATTAGAACACAAAGCATCTTCTTGGGAGCATCTCCCCTAAAGGTATGTTAGCAATGGAGAGTGTGGTCTGACTTTATGGTGGAGAAGTCTGGCTGGTCACCTGGTCAGGTGACCAAGGGTGAAAATCCCACAGGTGAGACGTGTAGGCCCGGTGGTGGTGCTCTGGGCCTGACGTCATCCCTGAGGTGCCCGGTCTGAGGGCGTGGCCTGAGACAAGATCGGGCTGCCCAGCTGAGGGTCAGCTACAGAATGAAAGGTTGTGTGCTCTTACGATTGTCCAGGACACAGGAGACAAAGGACGCCTTTGTGACTTTCATCGTGAAGGAGACTAAATACAAGACGTGATCCTGGACTGGGTTTTGGGCCAGAAAGAAAATGGTGACATTGATGGGACCGTTGGTGGGTTCTGAATGGGGTTTCTGGTTTGGATGGTAGTGTTGAATCAGAGCTGATTTCCTGATGTGGTTGATGGTATTGTGATTATGTAGGCGAGTGCCTTTGTTTTTGAGAGCTACACCCTGGAAAATACACCTGGAGTACATAGGAGTGACGAGGCGTCAGGGTTACAACTTGCCCTCAAATAGTTCAGAAGAGAAGTAATGGGCCCGAAAGAGAGAGAGAGAGAAAGCAAATGGGGCAAAATTGGGAATCTGGGTGAAGGAGATACGGAAGTGCTTTGTACTGTTCTTGCATATTTTCTGTAAATATGCGGAATTATTAAAAACAAAAAAGGAAATCAACGAGCCCCTCCCTCACACCCCAGGCCAAACCAAACCAAGAAAGCAAAGCACCTTCTCAGCAGGTCATCTAGTGCCTCCTCTCGGTTACTAGAAAGATTTCCAGAGAGGAATGTTTAATGTAGCTCTTATTTGTATTACTTAAAAGTTCTTATCATTTAAAAATGTCTCGTATTTAAACTCTCTGGAGGAAAAGTTTCTCTTGAATAGTCTCAGAATCAAGAGAGTATTGGGAATCTTATTACCCCCAATATACTGTCATTCCGGTGGTTTTTTTTTTTTTTTTTTTTTTTTTTTTTTTTTGCGGTATGCAGGCCTCTCACTGTTGTGGCCTCTCCCTTTGCGGAGCACAGGCTCCGGACGCGCAGGCCTAGCGGCCATGGCTCACGGGCCCAGCCGCTCCGCGGCATGTGGGATCTTCCCGGACCAGGGCACGAACCCGTGTCTCCTGCATCGGCAGGCGGATTCTCAACCACTGCGCCACCAGGGAAGCCCCAGTGGTTTTTAATATTAAAAATCCTCTGGGAACCGGTAGTGAGAAATTGCCTGTTCACATACTGTGAGCGTACCGAACCCTCATGCTTGGTCTGCCGCGAGCTTCTGGGAGGCCCAGGAGGGATCAGACCCCCCGCCTATCCCTGGGACTCGTGTTAACGAGCAGGGATCACTAGACAGAGGCCACAGCCTCCCGGCTGTTAAGGTTCTGTGGTCCAGCCCAGACGCATCACTGAAGCAGTTGTTTTGAGACGCGTCAAGATGGAATGGGGGGGGGGGGGTCATTCTAATTTAATAATAATCCCTTGCCTCTCAGACATAGGGGTGCGTGTGTGTGTTTACCTTTCCTTATACCCGCACACACACCCACGCGTGCACACCTGTGACTTAGAACACGCCATCCCCACGCTCTGGATGGGCTCAGTATCTGCCCGCCTCTCTCTGTTCCCACGTTTCCATGCTGTCTTCTGTAGAGCCAGGACAGGCAAGTTCGTAAACTACATTGCCCAGAGTCCCTTGTCATTTCGGTGTCAGCCAGTGGCGGGCACTGGCGGGGGGCGGGCAGGAGACAGGCGTGGTCCTGTTTCCTCCGGAGGTGGTAGTGGCAGCCACGGTAGCAAAGTTTGGCCTCGTGGTCCCTGCTCAGGTGGCCTGGTTTCCACGCTGTGGCAGTAGAGGGCCTGCGGCAGCCGCAGGAGAATGGAGGGCCTGGCCTCCTGCAGAGTAATGCTGGTGCCAGCAGCCTGGGGGCAGCCCCGGAGGGCCGGGGTGGAGGCACTTCCAGTGTGGTGGCAGATTCCTAGCATTATTTAACCTCTGGATAACCTGCCTGCCCCCCCCCTTTTCTCAGCCCTTCCAATGATTTGTGATCTACTCCCTGTATTAAATCCCCTCGGTTTGAAACACACAGGGTGGCCTCTGATTCTGCAGATTTTGAAGAATAGATGGGAAATCCAGGCGGGGTTCTTGTCCGACACCTTGGTGATTGCCAAAGAGTCTGTGGTTAGAGAAGCCAAGACAGGAGAAGAAATGGCCCATTTCTGTGCTTCGTTTTGAAACTGAGAATTTCACGGGCACGCAGAGGAGGTCGACGGCATTTGTTTCCAGTATTTTCTTGTCCTTAAGACATTCGATGCAATTCAACACTTTTGTTTCCGTCGTCTCCCGAGTTCGTCTTTCCTGCCAGTCTCCCGGCAGAGGTGGTCACCCTCATGATACTAACAGGGCCGCCATCACCGTATCTCCTTTTGAGTCCTTCCTCTGGTTTATACTTTGGGGTTCAATACTTCATCTCTCCTGAACTTTGCTCTTTCACTGGTTTGCTCACTCCTTCATACTTAGCTATCCACTCAACCAAAACAGAACTTGTTTTTCACCGAGCACCTACTCTCTCAGGCGCTGTACTAGAATCTGGAGATACAGGGGACCGTACAGATGCGGGCCTCCCATTTAGTGAGGCCGATGGGCTAGTAGGTCAGCAGTTTCTATGTGGAGAGAGAACGGCTGCAACCAGAGCCACACTGGACCCTCTCCTACCCTTTCGGTAAAAATCGCATTCTTGATGGTCCTCCAGTTATATGTGTGTGGGTCCCCACGATCCCTATACCTGACACAAGGAAGCACTGGCCTGGCCTGATGTAGAACGTGATTCAGTAAATGATGGACGTAGTTCAAATGAAAATAAATAAATACAATCTGGACACGACAGTTTTTCAGAAGGGTCTGAGAGTCTGGGAGTAACGGGCAACCCGGGAGAAGGAAAAAGCTCTCAGCAGCCTTCTGGCGGCCACGGGGGTCCACAGAGCAGGAGCCCAGCCTCCTGCCCCAAACACACTTGCTCTGTGATCCATTCTCTGCAGCATCGCTGCCTCAGGAAGGAGACCCCTGTGTGTGGCCTAAGTCTGCCCTCAAGGTTTCTGCAGTCCCTGCGGTGGCGCTTCCAGAATCTTCCGTCCTCTTCGTTCAGAGCCCAGCGTCTCAGGCTCCGAATGCCATGTGTGCTGGAAAAAAATCTGGAAAGAGGGTTAGGTCATTCAGTGCTAGGTTCTAAAGTTGGCGAGTAAAGGAGAAACCTTCGAGCTCCCCTTAAGTTGTCCCCAAGGATGCTGCCTTTTACTCAGGCAATGACCGGCCTGGAAGGGACCCTGGCTGGAGGGGCAGCAGCTCTCGTGTCCCATTTTCCTCTAGTGCCCAGAATTGCCGGTGCTATTTTTAAATTGTTTCTCTCTCTCTTTAAAACACTCTTTTGGCCAAGCCCTGCTGGGTGACTCAGATGTGCATGGACACAAGTCCATTGACTGTATTTGTTGACATTGTTTTCCTTCTCTTACGATTTCTTGTATCGTGGGGTCTCACCACATGCATTTTTAACTTACTTAAAATTAACTTTACCTGTGACCCAGCTGCTCTCAACCTCCCAATACTCATCCTCCCACAAGAAGAGAGACAAGGATGAAGCAGTGCGGGGTGCGGGTGATTCGGCCTGCGTGCCAGCTCAGCAGTGGCTAAGAGCTGTCCCTCTGCTGTGTCCAGTCCTTCCGTCCAAGGAGGGATGTTGACAAGGAAGCAGCCTGTCCTCGTCCATTGTGCTAACCTGTGCAGGGCTGGGGCCTCTCGACTCCGTCTGGGAGGCTTAAGGGACGTGGCTGATTTCTGAATTGCAGCAGAGAGTGTAGGAGCTGGCCGAGGTGAGAAGAGAGGGCGTGAGGAAGGCCTCCCCGGCGACGGCCTTTTGCAAATACTGTGAGCCCTGTGTATCCAAGTTTTCAACCAACTGCAGATACAGAGGGCCAGCTGTACGGTGCCATTTTATGAAAGGGACTCGGGCGTCCAGAAGGTTTTGGTATCTGCTGGGGTCCTGGAGCCAGTTCCCCGCGGGCAGGAGGGCTGACTGTATGGAGGGCCCCAGGCGAGAGCCCAGGGCACTTGCTGAAGCTCTGTAATAAATCTTGGTCCCTGGGGAGGGGAGGGGCGGTTTGGAGGAAGCAAGCAGTGTTTATGGGACACGCTAAGGCACTTGGAGAGCGTGGAGAGATTTTGAGGAGGGGTCTTGTTCAACTAGGTTTGTATGTTAGAGGGAAGAGAAGCCAGTGGCCAGCCCCCCCGCCCCCCCGCCCCCCCCAGTAGGGGAGTGACCCTCCAGGGCAGCAGGTGAATGAGGACCCTCTCACGGTAATTCAGTCGGGATGACAGGCGATGGTAGCTTAGGACAGAAGCACTGGAATCTGTGTGCAGGAGTTTCCGAGTTTTTCTAAATTTAGTTTTGATGCTTTCAGTCTTGGAAAGGTCTTTTAATTTTCCTCGGACACTCACTTTTTTTCAGTATAAAAGGATCAGACACGTGTGGGTCATTTCACTCCCGCAAAAGAAGTGGGCTTACACTTTTTAGAAAACTGGTGCTTGGCAGCCAGCTGTACCCAGATAAAATCTCTCCGAAGAGTGAGTTGTTGGTGCTTTGACTCTCAAAACCTATTCTAAAAAGTTAAGAATAGGAAACAGCCTTGGGCTCAAATACCATGTGAAATGAAGCAGCGTGTTTGTTGAATGACTATCTTGCCCCCAGAAATAAATCCTTGTGGGGAGTACAGGATGAAAATAAAAGTAAATGAGGCCTGATTCCTGCCCTGCGCAATTTATAATGAAGTTGGATAATGAAATGACACACATGGGACTATTAATTATGTAGTTAAGTGTTAGGGATACTGTTACTGGCTTGAAATAAAGTACTGCTCTATGGCCAGCGGAGAGATGAGTAGCTCGGAGTTGCTCGGAGGAGGTGGGCTTGGAGAAGTTGGAAGGGCTGCAGAGAGAGAGAGGATAGATGGGCAGGCGGAGGCCACGCAGGGCCGGGCGTGGGGGGACCTGGACCACTCCGGACGGAGCTGCAGCACACAAACAGTCGCAACGCCTGCAAGCTCAGTGGAGCCCCAAGTCCCTTTTCTTACGCAGAGCGCTTACTATTTTGAGTGATGATTCTGTGTCCTTCTTGAAGTGTTTAATTCTCCCGGGCCCAGCGTTTGGACAGGAAGTGCAGCCCTGGTCTTGGCATGGTTTCACAGAGAAAGGGAGGCTTGTGTGGGGTTACCCTGTCCCCCAAGGAGGAAGGGCCCTTCTTCCTGTCCTGTGTGCATCCGGAGCCACTGAAAAGGGGATCAGCTCATCCTTTTCCCAGGAGCTGTGCTGCTTCCAGACAGGCTGAGGAGGGATTTTAAGGGGGAATGGATTTATTTCCCCTTTTCCCAGCTCTCTCCACTCAAGGGGCAGCGTGTGCACTGCGATTCCCTTATGGACTTGGGGGACAGCATGAGATGTAGTTATTGCCTTTATTGGGTCACTTGTGTCTTCCTAAGTATAAAACCATGAATTCCTTGCAGCTTAAAAACCATACTTTTAAACGCACTGTGATCGGTCCGAATGTCTAGCTGAGCGAAACCCGGAAACTCTACTTGGCGTGGGACTGGGAGCCCAGAAATGAAGTGCATCCTTGGTTTTGATCTGGGAAGCCTTTACAGAGCCCTGGCTGCGAACGCTTCAGCCAAGCGGCCGCGCCCTTCCCCGGGGTCTCAGCGTTGTCGGAAATTGAGAAGAGACCTTTGATATTTAATAAAGCCGCCTTCCATTTGTCTCCTTTGAAAGCAGATCAAGATAAGCCCAAATCTCTGGACTTGACTTGCCCATTGAATGCGTGTGTTAGTCAGGATGGGCTGGGTGATCTTGCGGTAAACAACACCCCTCCCTCCCCAAGTCTCAGTGGCGTAAAACCCCGCCGGTTTGCTTCTCTTTCTCGCTGCATGCTGAGTGGTGAGCGGGTCGGGGCCCTTCTCCACACCAGCCTCACCCCGGGAGTGGGGCAGCCAGGCCAAGCGCCATCCCCAGGCCAGGTGTCAAGGGATGCCTGCTGAATCACCACTGCTTTCTAGAGCTCCTGTCGGGACACAGATCACCTCTGTGCGCACTGCTTTGATCTCAGCCAGACCCCAGGCCACTTCTAACTTTAAAGGGGCAGGAGAGGCGGTCCATCGTGTAAGGAGAGCTGGAAATTCGGTGACTCCCAAACCGTGTGGCCTCCGAAGGGTGGGGATGCAGTGGTGATGCAGCCTGGCTTCACTGGCCTGGAAGCCAGAAGGACAGTGATTTTCTCTCATCAGCTCTTGCTTGTAGGCAAATCATGTTAAGTTCGAAGAGATCTCATTTCCTTATCCTTTAAGCAGGAAATGGGTAGGAAGGGACGGAGAAGGGAAAGGAATAATCACACCTGTTCCACCTCCCAAGTAGGAATGCCGTGTGCATGAAAATAAGGCATCGCCAGTGAAAGTGAAATGGGAAGGAAAGGGATTAGAAGTATTTTAACGTTGTGCCCCAGAAGGAAGTCCCCGGGGAACTGCAGCCCGGAGGGGGTCCTCGTGTGTGTCTCAGGGTCAGGGTGTGTGTCTTAGGGCAAGGTTGCAGGTCGCAGAAAATCCAAAATAGCTGTGGCTTAAATAGACTAGACATTGGTTTCTCAGATACAAAGCTGAGGGGCACGTGGCCCAGGGTGGGTGCAACTGCTCCCAGATTCTCCAGATTCTCGGTGCTCTGGCTCACCCCAACTTGCCTTCTGCCATCCTCCGAGCGTCTCCCACTTTCAGCCCAGGTGCTCTGGAAACCAGAGCTTGAGGCCAAAGCAAACGCATCAGCACTTCAGTGGCAGCGGGACCCCAGGAAGCGAGGGGGAGGTGAGGCCAAGGAGGAGGGAGGGAGACACGAAGAGCTGGTGTCACAGCCACGGCCAGTGGTTTCGTTCCCTGTGTGTGTATGTGTGTGTGTGTGTGTGTGTGTTGGGGGGGGGGGGCTCTCCAGAAAGGCCCCTTGGGGCTTGGACCAGAGGAGGAGGGGAGAAGAATCTGTCTGCCCAGCTCTCATTGGTCCACGTGGGCTTCACAGGGCATCAGGACCCCACCTTCCAGGGGGCACTGTCTGCCTCTCCTGCTCGGGAAAGTCAGAGCCCCGGACAGCAGCAGAAGCGTCCACAGCTGAACCAGGGCACAAGGGGCTGGCTGGTTGAGTGAGCAGCGGCCAGCGGGGCTGTCGACTCACACGTCTCCATTTGCAGCCCAACGGCCCGGCCAGGTGAGTCAGTGGGCCTGGAGAGCAGCTCCCCTGGGTCTGCTCATCAGCAGCAACGGGGAAGCCGTAGGGCAGGAGGTGAGAGGCCTCTGACTTGAGGTCTGGAGCAGCGTGTAGAACCAGGAATACCTGCTACAATGGGCCCGACCCCGCCAAGCAGGGGACATGTCGTGCACTATGACCTCGCCCACAAGGTGGGATGGAACTCAACGAACCTCCCTTTAAAAAATCGAAACCCTCTGTGGCGTGCAAGAGTGCAGTGGGTGTCAGGTGACCCTCTCAGAGGATCATTAGTGGCAAAGAGCAGAGAAGCCATGGCTGAGCAAATCTTGGGAGGTGTACAAACTGATGTTATTTCATATGCCAGAATGGCTGCATGGGCCCCAGCCATCACGTCCACATACCTCCTACCTCCTAGGAAAATGAAGAAGAAAGTTTGTACACGACCTCCTTGCTGGCCTCTCTTTGGCCAGAACTTAGTCCTAGCACCACACTGAGATATAAAGCATCATCATTACCCTGGGTGGTCTTCTGCTCAGTTGAAAACTGGCAGATGGGTAGAACAGACCACTGGGACCGACTGGCAGTTTGTGCCACAGCAGCCAAGGTTGAGGGGCTCTGAGCTGGCACAGCAGTGTCCCCACTGTGTGTCCTTATTGCCAATGGGCACAAGCAGGGATGTTGGGGGAGGGGAGGAGACTGGGGTGGATGAATGGGGGGCAGCCCAGGGGAAGGCAGATGTGCAGGAAGGACAAGGGAGGAGCAGGGAGGTGAGAAAGGGGGTGAATGCAGATCCAGAAAGAGGGGCAAGAGGCTCCCCACAACTCCCAGCCTGGGCTCTCGGTTTCCATGGAAACCACAGACTTTCTGATGGCAAGAGAGGAAGATGAGTGTGAGGGTGGGTTCTTTCCGGCCAGGGCTGCACAGACCTCACACTGACCTTGACCTCATCAGACCAGCGACCCCTGCCCTGAAACCCAGCCAGGCCGATACCCACCCACACCTACCTTCTGCCTCGCTGCCCTCACACACTCTCAGACTAAGAAGTCAGGTAGATTCCTCCCAGGGCTGCCTGGTGGGGATTTATCCCATCGGCCTGGTGTCAACTCAGGATCCTCTGTGCCCCCCCCCCCTGCACCCCGAAATGGCCCTTCCTGTGTCTAAGAGGCTTCTGGGGAGAAAGACCAAAGGAGTATCCGGTCTGCTGGAAATTAAGGCCAAACTAAGAATCCCCACCCGTCTCGGGCCATTAGGTCTCCTAGGGGAGCAGGACCTTCAGAGACATGGCTCCATCTGATGGGCCGGCTTTGGCCTCCCCCACGTGCATCATGACCGAGCAGCCTGTGAGGAGAAGCCCCCCGCCCACCTGGCAGTTCCTGACCTGAAACTTCCCCAGACCTGCCTGAACAGAAACCGCCCAGTTTCCCAGCCAGCGCAGCCTCTGCTGGTCTCGCTGCACCCTCCTTCCGCCCCAGGAGGAGCCCTGCAGGATGCTGTCACAGTAGAAGCATCCACTCAGCCCCGGGCCTGCGTCGTTGGGTGTGTCCGGCACCAGGAAACGTTTCTGCACTTTCTGGGTTCCCGGCCTGAGGCGGTGGGAATCAGGGAGGGGCTTGGAGACCTGTGAGCAGGAAGTGACTTAGATAGCAAACCGTTGAATCATCACGGGCCGCCGGCCAGCTCAGCTCCGGGGAGGGCGGGGCCGGCAGTGTTATGAGAAGGGGTTCGGACCGGCTCCGCTCCGCCTCTCTGAGCCTCGGTTTCCAAGTCTGTAAAAGGAGGATGATGTACTACAAATAACTCAATTTTGTTTCTTTTTATGGCTGAGTAATATTCCATTGTATATATGTGCCACATCTTCTTTATCTATTCATCTGTCGATGGACACTTAGGTTGCTTCCATGTCCTGGCTATTGTAAATAGAGCTGCAGTGAACATTGTGGTACATGTGTCTTTTTGAATTATGGTTTTCTCAGGGTATATGCCCAGTGGTGGGATTGCTGGGTCATATGGTAGTTCTATGTGTAGTTTTTTAAGGAACCCCCATACTGTTCTCCATAGTGGCTGTACCAATTCACATTCCCACCAGCAGTGCAAGAGGGTTCCCTTTTCTCCACACCCTCTCCAGCATTTATTGTTTCTAGATTTTTTGATGATGGCCATTCCGTGAAGTAAGTCAGAAAGAGAAAGACAAATACTGTATGCTAACACATATATATGGAATCTAAGAAAAAAAAATGTCATGAAGAACCTAGGGGTAAGATGGGAATAAAGACACAGACCTACTAGAGAATGGACTTGAGGATACGGGGAGGGGGAAGGGTAAGCTGTGACAAAGTGAGAGAGTGGCATGGACATATATACACTACGAAACGTAGGGTGGATAGCTAGTGGGAAGCAGCCGCATGGCACGGGGAGATCAGCTCTGTGCTCTGTGACCACCTAGAGGGGTGGGATAGGGAGGGTGGGGGGCAGGGGGATGCAAGAGGGAGGAGATATGGGGATGTATGTATATGTATAACTGATTCACTTTGTTGTAGAGCAGAAACTAACACACCATTGTAAAGCAATTATACTCCAATAAAGATGTTAAAAAAAATCTTGAACAATCTAGTCCATTTCCAGCAAAAATTAAATTTCTAAGGAAAATAAGAGAATATTTAAAGCTTTCATTATGGGGAAAAAATGCACTATTGAAATGTCTGTCTTGCCACAAATAAATGATCTAATGCCTCAAAAAAAAAAAAAAGTATGATGACTAGACCTGACTGAGTTGGAGTGGAGGGAAGGCCCTGGCTCCGTCCTGAGTGACGTCTGCTTCCTGCCGCCCCCTCGGCCCGATTCCTTGTGGGCAGCTTGCAGGTGCCGCCATCGAGTGCGGACGGACCCCAGCAACGCCGGGCACGTGCTTCCCTGGAACTGCGGCCCGTGAGCGCGGCCGGCGGGCAGGACCGCAGGCCTCCAGGTGCTCGGCGGGGCCGGCGGCCGGCAGTGTCCTTCTGTTTGGCCACGTGGACGACAAGTGCCAGCGGGCGTGCGTGCTGGACGCGAGGAGGGGCCTGGCGCAGCTGTCCTCACCGTCGGCCCCCGTCCCGTCCGGGAGCCGCGGCTCCTCTTCAGATGGTGGGGGACCCCCGGCTGGTGCCCGGGAGGCGGCCCGCAGCCCTGAGGCCACCAACTTCCGCCGTGGACGGAAAGGGCTGCTCCGGACCCGCCCCCATCTCAGCAGGACGCCTTAGTCACAGCTCCGCCACGCCCCGATCCCCACCTACCCCCTTCCTGGGCCTTCCCTCAAATCTTTTCCCTTTAAACTTTTTCTTAAAGAATATTATCCCTCGGGACCTCCCTGGTGGCACAGTGGTTGAGAGTCCGCCTGCCTGCAGGGGACACGGGTTCGAGCCCTGGTCCGGGAAGATCCCACATGCCGCGGAGCAACTAAGCCCGTGCACCACAACTACTGAGCCTGCGCTCTAGAGCCCATGAGCTACAACTACTGAGCCCACGAGCCACAACTACTGAAGCCCGAGCGCCTGGAGCCTGTGCTCCACAGCAGGAGAGGCCACTGCAATGAGAGGCCCGCTCACTGCAATTAGGGAAAGCCCACACGCAGCAGCGAAGACCCGACGCAGCCAAAATAAATAAATTAATTAAAAAAATAATAATAATATCCCGGAACCGTTTCCCCCAGCAAAGCAGGCGTTCATGGCCAGTGGAAGCGGCATCCTGAGCCTGCAGGTAGTGACCATGGCTCTGTCGCCAGCTTGCTGGTGACCTTGAGGACCTCGCACAGCCCCCTGGGGTGGCTCCCTAATTCATTCCAGGAGGCGGCAGCGAGGGGTGCGCGGGAAGCAGTGGCCTTGGGCGCAGGGGGCGGAGGGCGCCGGGGAGCTGAGCGGTGCCCTGCAGGGAGGGCCGCGTGAAGGGCTTCCAGAGGGGCGACTGGGTGAGCAGAGAGTGAGGGCACGCCGTGCCGGGTGGGTCGGGGCTGGGGCACGAGGCGGCGGCTGAGTCAGCATGCTGGAAGTGGGGGGACGGGGAGCGGACGGGCCGGAAGGGCTGCGATGCGCGGGGAGGGGCTTCGTGGTCGAGGCCGGGCCGCCGAGACCTGGCCGGTCACGTGTGTGCGGTGTGCGCCGTGCGTGCGCCCTGAGCCATGGGCGGCCTCGGCTCGCGCCCCCGTCGCCACCCGCCGGCGCAACACTCCTCATCCCGCAGTGTTCAGGCGGATAAACTGAGGCAGGAGCTGCCCGAGGCCGAGGGGGGAGGAAGGTGGGGGTGTACTCCCCCCACTCGCTCATGCATTGGTTCACATCCGGCCCTGTGGTTGGCTGGTTCCTGGCGGCAGCCGTGCGCCGATGCTTTTTGAGTTCCTTCTCTGACCCTTCCTGTGCTCCCGCCTCGTGCTCCAGCCCCTCCAGGCCCTCCCACGTCCTTGCTGCGCCGCCGCGGCCGCAGCCACACACTGGTGCCTTTGTGCCGTTTATCTTGCGAGACCGGGGGCATCACATGGCCTCTTTCCCTTTCTCTGCCCCGGAGAGCAGGGGTCTCCCACGTGTCGTGACTTAGCACAGCCCAGCTGTCTAAACCGAGGACGGGACTGAAGGCAGCAGGCCTGGGGGGTGGAGGACAGGCCACAGCGAGCCCCCCTCCGCCCCATCCCACCAACACCCAGGGTCTCGGAGCTCACGGGCATCAGAGGGGAAATGATGTTCCCCTGTTCCAGTCTCTTTTTCCTGTTTTACTAGTTGAATTTTGAGGCTGGATAGGACCGGAAAACTTGAAATGTTCACTTCTGCTTTTAAAATGGAAAACCCAGCAGAAACCATTGTCCAGCGAACTCCCAGCGAATAAGAGAGCAGAGCCAGGGGCCTGGGCCTAAGTCCCCTCCTGGCCACCAACAGGCTGAGTGGACACGGTCGGGTCACCGCATCTTTCACGGCCTTGGTTTCCACACTTGTAAATTAGTCGGGGTGGAGGATGTTTCTCCAAAGGCTTCTCTGGTTTTCAACAGGATGATACTGAGTCCCCGAAACATTACTGTGAGCAAGTAGTATGGTTGTAAAGTCAATTACCAAAAAAAGGTGCAACTTTTCTGCTTTTTTCTTAATGCAAGTGTTTTATTTTTGAAGGTGACTTGGCAAATGCCTTTGTCCCAAAGGGGAGGAATATTTTCTTGTGCCATAAAAGGGATCAGGGCTGGTGTGGTTTAAACTCATATTTATATTTCAGGTCAAATTGGAAACTCGCTTCCCCCTTTAAGCACTGGAGGGAATTAGTCACACTTCCTTGTGGAAGTGGAGGACAGATCCTCTGTGCTACTCAAAGCGTCCTTCAAAAAGTTCTGGGGACAAGCACTGCTGTGTGTATCTGTGAGAGAGAGACAGAGAGAAATGGAGAGGCAGAGAGAGGGACAGAGAGAGAGACTGGAGAGGGAGAAGGTGTGTGGATGGGGAAGCAGCAGCAAAATGGTTCAGACACAGGCACTGACCTGAAGGGTTTGATGACCGGCGGGAGGGCCTAACACGCCGACAAATATAACAAAGATACAGAGTAGACTGGGGCTACAAACAAAGGGTCCTGGGGAGAATAATGGAAAGGATGGTTAATTCTTGCTGGAAGGATCCAAGGAAGGCTTCCCGGAGGAGGTGGCATCGGCATGTGAGTTTTCTCTTAGGGGTGAGCTGCATACGTGTGGGTAAAGGGACTAGGGAGGCATCTGGGCAGAGGAAACAGCAGCTGCAGAAGTTGGCTGCTGGCCGCTCTCTCCCTCTCCCAGCCCTGGGGCTCCAGCCCCGGCCCTCTTCACGCCACCACCCGTTTTTTCCTGGGTGGGGCAAGAGGCACAGCAGGTCAGTGCCCTGGTGCTGGGCTGGGGCTCCTCCTCGTCTCTCGGGGCAGCACAGGGAACGTTGTCAGCAGTCTGCAGGCAGCGATGGGAGGGCTTTCACTTTGCTGAGCAAAATCTTTTCTTAGAATCACAGTTGATTCTTGCAAAACTTTCCTGTCACATAAAAGCCAAGAAGCCAGTTTTCTGAATGGCAGAACAGGAATGTCTGAGGCAGGATGTTGTGTTATTGCTGAGACGCTTTCCATCTCCATGTCCCTTTATAATTGGGATGTAGAGGGGATGGGTAAGGATGAGACCATGGAACGGCTGTGAGCAAGGCCACGTCCTTGAGTGGACAGACGTTTTCACCAATGGTGAACTCTGCCATCCCTGCAGCTCTTATCTGCTCATCCAGCTTCCAGGGTCTCTTTGACCAGCCTCAGTGGTATGAGTTTTGAAGGACAGGGTGGGGAGAGGGTGAGGATTCCAAGGAGGAATAAAGTGAATTCTCTTCCTTTCAAAGTTGCAAAGGAAAGAGTATACAAGGACCCAGGCTGTTCTGAGATACGGTGAGAAAGTCCTGTGTCCTGGGGACTTGAGGAGGCATTCTTTGTGCCTGGTGTGGAGGGTCAATACTTCACCCCCAGAGAGAGGCAAGAAGGACATTCAAAAAAGCTAAGGAGGGCTTCCCTGGTGGCGCAGCGGTTGAGAATCCGCCTGCCGATGTAGGAGACACGGGTTCGTGCCCTGGTCCGGGAAGATCCCACATGCCGCGGAGCAACTAAGCCCGTGAGCCATGGCCACTAGGCCTGCGCGTCCGGAGCCTGTGCTCCGCAATGGGAGAGGCCACAACAGTGAGAGGCCCGCATACCGCAAAAAAAAAAAAAAAAAAAAAAAAAAGCTAAGGAGCAGAAGCCCCAGGTCCTGGAGTGTTGCTGCTGGTCACTCCGCCTCTTTGGACCAAGCAGAGCTCCGGCTGCTACACTTTCTTAGCTGGAAAGGAACACATGCTCTGCTCAGAACGGATGCTCTAAATCTATTACTACTGTGTCTGCGAGCTTTTATTTTTCTAAATTAATATGCATTAAATACATCTTAACTATAGTGTTTGAGTGTTAGTAAGCCCTAAATGCATAGAACTGAACACATTTTTATTTATTTTATTGTTTTTAAAAAATTTATTTTTGGCTGCGTTGGGTCTTCATTGCTGCACGTGGGCTTTCTCTAGTTGCGGTGAGCGGGGGCTACTCTTTGCTGCGGTGCGCAGGCTTCTCATGGCGGTGGCTTCTCTTGTTGCGGAGCACGGGCTCCAGGCACGCAGGCTTCAGTAGTTGTGGCACGTGGGCTCAGTAGTGGTGGCTCACGGGCTTTACAGCGCAGGCTCGGTAGTTGCGGCACACGGGCTTAGTTGCTCCGCGGCACGTGGGATCTTCCCGGACCAGGGCTTGAACCCGGGTCCCCTGCACTGGCAGGAGGATTCTTAACCACTGCGCCACCAGGGAAGCCCTAAACACATTTTTAAAAATTAGGTAGAGTCACCATGATTATAGTGGCTGTTTATTGAGTAGGGATAAGGGAATCTGCCTACTCGTTTTTCTAAGTGGTCTCAGGTGCTCTGATATTTCCTCCCAACTTCCCGGGCCATCTCTGGAGGCTGTCTAGGGCGGAACACCTGGACTCGGAGGAAACGTCTAGAAGAGCAGTGTGGGGACCCGGGCCTGCACATGGCGAGGAAAGCAGGGCAGCCGGGGGCAAAAAGGGGGCAGAGATGGGGAGGCAGCGAGCCTGGCGGGCGGGCTGAGCAGGGAGGGGCAGCCGGCAGATAGAGAGGAAGGGGTGAAATTAACTAGAGAGCAAACGCGCGCGCGCGCGCGGCAAGGAAGAGGCGCCCTGCGCATTTCACGCTTAGTCTTCATTATTTTCCCCTGTAGAGACGAGGCCGAAAGGGAAGACTGGACACTTTCAGGCCAGAGTGGCGCCCACACGATGGCATCTGGGAGGACCTGCTGTCGCTAGGGAGGCCTGATGGAGTAGTGATAAAGCGGGTGGTGGGTCCTCGAGTCTGCCCTCCTGGGAGCAAATCCTGCCATCCTTCCTGCCGGCTGTGTGACCTTGGGAATCGAGCTTACTTCTCAGCACTTTAGTTTCCTCTCCTGTAAAATGCTCAGTAAGACCCCCTGTCCCATAAGATGCCGTGAGGACCACAAGAGATCGAGCACATCCAGAGTTTAGAATGGCGCTTGACGCGCACACACGGGTGACATGAGCGCCACTGGCGCCCTGTGACTCGTCCGTGTCCCCTTCCCCGTGGACATCCTGAAACACGCTCTGTGGCCTCAGCCCAATTTCCGGTTATAAAACAACTGGGTAAGGCCGCTTCTCGCGTTTGTGTCTAGTAGGATGTTTTCAGCTGCAAATAAAAAAAGTGGCTTCTCTCATAAGAATGTCGGTTTTTGCTTAACAGGAAGGTCAGCGGTAGATGTCCATCCAGATGTTTCTGTAGCGCCCAAACTTTCTGCTTGATTTTGAGCCACTAAGGTGAGCCGGTCTGCCAAGGTTGAGCAGAGGACAGAGAGAGAGATGGTCAAAGCCAAATAGATAACATTTATGAGGTGTGGCTGCAAAAGAGAGGAACCACATTTTAAAAACGAAACATTTCAGGGCGTAGGTTTCCACGTGAGCGCTGTCCTTTGAGGTGGTCACCTTGGGAAGCGGGGTTCTCCTTCCAGTGTGCTGTGTTGCTCAGATGTTTTCAAACTCTTCTACTGGAATCTTCCTCAGAGGTAAGTTATCGAGACAGGCTGGGACCTGGGACCGTTTGCTGCAGTGCTTCCCTCTGCACACACGTCTCCTCCAGCAGCAGAATACAAAGAAACTAGGGAGGACTGAAAACAACTGCATGAACAATTGGGGCAAGTTATGAACAACAAGATACAGAAAGGCCAACACCCAACTGCCACTTCTCAGGTGCTGGGGAAAAAAGCAGGGTCCTAGGGCTTCCCTGGTGGCGCAGTGGTTGAGAATCCGCCTGCCGATGCAGGGGACGCGGGTTCGAGCCCCGGTCCGGGAAGATCCCACGTGCCGCGGAGCGGCTGGGCCCGTGAGCCGTGGCCGCTGAGCCTGCGCGTCCGGAGCCTGTGCTCCGCAGCGGGAGAGGCCACAGCAGTGAGAGGCCCGCGTCCAAGGGGCTGGGCAGACCACCTAAGCCACGCCTCCAGCCCCACCCACTGATCCGCCCCCAGCCTCACCCCATTTAACAGACCGGCGCCCCGCCCCTCGGGCGCAAGCAAGGGAACCTGCTACTTGTTTTCGTTCCCTTCTGCTGCAGCCGAGTCCCAGTAAAGCCTTGCCTGAATTTCTCGGCTGGCCTCTTATCAATTCCTACCGATCGGTAACATTACGAGTCACATACAAATGTGAATTTTATAGCGAGATCCCATATTGGGCCTCAATAGGCGTGACTTTTGACTCATTCATGAGGTTCTGGGTTGGACAGACGTCTTGTGAGTGTCTACGGTGTGCCAACGAGGAAGGAAATGACCACTTTTGTTATTCAATGACCACAGCCCATGGCTGATCTCGCTCAGCTCACCACGGCCCGAGCAACTGGTACTATGCTCTCCGGTTTAGAGATGAGGGAATGGAGGTTCCCTAAAATCACGCAGAAGAGAGCCATGCTTGAACCCTGCGTTGTGTGACTCCATCTCTGCCTACTTGCTCCATAGGCAAGGTGGTCACCCCCAAGGGTTTGTAATTAGTGGGGTATATAGGAAATGCACAAAATACCACATGATGATACAGAATGTAATGTGTCCTGAGAAGATATAAGTGTTTTAGTAGAAGAATTCAGAGTCAGGAGAGACTCGTTGTAGCTGAGAGCGTCAGAGGGCTTCACGGAGGTGGGAGGGAAAGTGGGCACAGCACGGGCAGGGGGCCGGGTTACGAAGGGTGCGGGGCCTCGTGTGGGACACAGGACAGGTTGGGCAGGAGCGGTGGGAAAGGGCTGGGAATGCAGTTGACGCTGGTGTTTAGTGGTCAAAGACTCTCTACTGTATTTCATATTCATTGCAAAGCTCTTGAAGATTTCAACAAGGAGATAATATATTAAAATATGTTCTAGAGAGAGTAATTTTTTTTAACATCTTTATTTGAGTGTAACCGTTTTACAATAGTGTGTTAGTTTCTCCTTTACAACATAGAGAAATTTGACAACGTTGTCCAAGATAGATGGGCAAGAGATCTTGAGAGTAGAGAGACCATTTAGGAAGCTATTAAAATAGCCAAGACATGGTATAATGTTTCCAAGACATTTGGATTTTATGAACCAGCCAAGTTTCCCCCCAAATTTAAGGGACTGACATAGATGCCCCAACATTTTATTTTGCTAAATCATGGCACAAACAACAACAACCATCTAAGCCACTATTGTTTCATAAGTGAAAAGACATGTCATCCTCCATAAACGGAGAAGACATTATCTCTGTATAAATGACAGTCTTTCCCCAAAACGACAGCAGGAACCTTCACACACACACACACACACACACACACCACACACGCACACCACACACCACACACACACACATACACGCACACCACACACACACGCACACCACACACACACACACACCACACACACATACCACACACGCACACACCACACACCACACACACATACACACACCACACACACCACACACACACCACACACACCACACACACCACACACACACACACACACACACACCACACACACATACACACACCACACACACACCACACACCACACACACATACACACACCACACACACCACACACACACCACACACACCACACACACCACACACACACACACACCACACACATACACACACACCACACACACATACACCACACACACACCACACACGCACACCACACACACACACATACACCACACACACATACACACACCACACACACATACACACACCACACACACCCGTACCTGTTATTTTCCTCGTTTCATAACAGAAAGGTAAAAACTCGGTTTTGGATGTGCCACTAATGCTTCCCCCTGACTCCTAGGAACGGCTGTCATAGAATATTGTGAGGTGCCTCCCTAACAGCCCTGCTGTCTGGGAATGAAGGCTCACACCCAGGGATCGCCGTTAACACCCACGACTCTACCTGGACTAATCCAGATGCTGGCCTCCAAGCTGGCCTCCTGGCGAGGCTGGTCCAGTCCACCAGCTGGCCAGTGGTCCATCAAGCCTCTCTCTCCAGAATGTGAACAAAATGAGAGGCTGGGTTTAGATGGCAGAGCACATTAGGGGTTGGGGTAATCACTTTGAAACATAAACAATCGAGGTAGAGAAAAGCAGGAGAACAGGACAAAGAGAAAAGGCCAGATGGCCCCAGAGGAGGAAAAGTGAGCTGGAACCCTATCCCCAAAGCCTTTTCAGGTCTAACCTCATTTCCCACAAGGCCCGGCTGCATTTCCGTTTCTGTGTCAGTGACACGCCCTCGTGCCTTTGAAGAACCTCCTCAGGTTGACTGGTCATTTCTTTCTGGCAACCAAAGAGCCTTGACTAGTATTGAAGTCAAGACAAAAACAAAGATCACTGATGTAAATGAAAGGGACAGGTAGAGAGAAACAGAAAAGGAGCAGTGAGTAAAATTTGGTGAAAAGGATTAAACGTGGGAGTGATATCACGGATCACTCCGAGGTCTTGATCCAGGGAGAGGAGGCGTGTCGGAAACAGAGAACAGGAACACGCAGGGGACTTGCTGGTGAGAGGTGAGTCGTGTTTCCTTGAGCTGAGTTTGAGGTGCTGGTGAGGTCCCAAGCAGCAGGCGGGGGGAGCCTTGGCAAAGGGCGTCCTCCTCCCGCACCTCTCTCATCAGGGAAAGAGATCTTTCTTGGAGGTGGGCCCTGGTCACAGGTAAAGCCCTGGACCACGACTGCACAGGGGAGATACCCACAGACAAGGACGCAGCCACCACCGTACACAAGGGCCCTGGTAGCCACCATGGGGGCTGGCATGGATGGGCATCGCAAAATGGGTCCCACGTGGGGAACGAGCGTTAAGAAATACCCATTTCAGAGGGCTTTGTTTTCTCCGGTGCAGCAAGGCATCCACTGGAGGAGCCTGTGTAGCCAGAGAGCAGCCTGGGGACGAAATCAGAACCTTCCCAAGGAGGCTTTCTGGAGGTAGGAGCTGGCGAAGTCACGGCTACCTGAATCTGTGCCGGGGCCACCAGAGACGCTTCTCCACGTCACCCGGGTCTTCAATCCTGCCATCGCCATCAGAAAGGCACCGCTGGGCCTCGTTTCCTGCTGTGAAGCTGTTGGTAGAGCATCGTCCAAAGAGCCTTTCCATGGACCTTCCTTCCTGAAGGTCTAGTCCTGCTTGGTTCACGACCATCACAAAAGAGGCTCAAAGCGGCGAGTGCAGAGAGCTTGGTATTTAGGCTGGGGTGAGGCTTCAGGGCTGGAAGATGGGTCCCAGAAGCTCCACATGCAAGACAGGATTATGATGGCGTAGGAGTGGCTGCAGGGCTGGAGACGTGAGGGCTGCAAGGAGGAAGCTGGAAAGATCTGAGCAGTGAGCCTGGCTGCAAGGTCAAGGTCAAGATGAAATCTTGAGACGCGAATCACAGGCCCTTGAATTTGTCCTGTTCCATCAAACGAGGAGAGAAGCAGAAAGCACACCACTCTCACCCAACGAACTTTTACGGAGCTTTTGCCATTAGCCAGACTCTGTTAGATGCTGAGGGTTCAGGGGAAGCTATAAAATACAGACCTTTATAAAAATAGTTATTGCCTTTTAGGCACTTTAAGATTCTCTCCCTCTCTTTACATCTCTGCGTGTCCCTTTCTCCTGAGCTGAGGGGCTCATTCTGTGCCCAATGCTTCATGTCCGTCATCTCGTTCAACTCTCTCAAACCTCCCTCCGAAGTGGGACGATTGTCTTGTTTTACAGCTGGGACAACTGAAACCCAAGGAGGTGACAGGACTTAAATAGGGTCCCATAGCTAGATTCAAATGACAAAGCTGGTGCATTTTTCTTCTCCCTTATGCCTACTTATTTTTTTATGTTTCCAACATTGTAATCATTTTTATTTCTAGTCAAGTAATATAAACAAGTATTTTAAAAGTCTAATGCTTCTTAGAGAACAAACGTATGGCTACCAAGGTGGGAAGGGGCGTTGCGATGGACTGGGAGGTTGGGGTGGACATCTACACACGACTATGTATAAAATAGATAACTCAGGAGAACCTGCTGTATAGCACGGGGAACTCTACTCTATGCTCTGTGGTGACCTAAATGGGAAGGAAATCCAAAAAAGAGGGGCTCTGTGTACACGTATAGCTGATTCACTTTGCTGTACAGCAGAAACTAACACAACATTGTAAAGCAACAATAGTCCAATATAAATTAATTAAAAGAAAAGTCTAACGCTTCTGAGCTGGATCATGAAAAAAAGTGTTGTCTGGTATACCTTCTGCCATGTCTTCCTGCTTTGCAGAGCCAATGGCTTTCGAATGTTGGCTACCTCAGTTCTGAAAAATAGACTAGTGGTGCTATTTTCTGACGTGCTAATTTTAGACATTATTTATGTCTTCCAGTCATGATGTTTTAGCTCTCTCTGTTGGACGCTGTCTGTCTGCCTCTTCCAGATGTATTCTTCTTAACCCCGGGGAGGCTGACCGGGGAGGTGGATGAAGTGGACTGGCTCCCTTATCCTCTGGCTTTGGGTTGGGTCTGGTTAGTGGAGGCATCAGCAGGAGACTGGATTGGAGAGGGGATGGGGAGATGGGGTACTTACTCTCCTGAATGAGACCCCTCCTCCTCTTCTGGCAAAAGCTGCCCTATCAGCTGCTCTCTGAGGTCTGATCATTGCTCCTCCCCTTGCCCTTGAAGTGGCAGGTCTGGAGGTGGCAATGACTCCCTGCTATTGTTAGCTCTGCTACTTCACTGTCTGTTTTCCTAAACCCCGTTCACACTTTTGTTCCTGTGTTGTCTTTTAATACCATTTACCCCTACCCCACCCCCATATAATATATTGCTTTTGTTGTGGGTGAACACAGTGCTTGCTTTATTAAACTATTTAAATATTGCTGACTGTATAGCTAAGTAGTGAATTATGATTACATTTTCTTTCCTGAACAGATTTTTGTTTTTTATTGTGTTTAACTGCCTACTTGAAAAAAATGCCTTTGTTTTCTGTATATCTGCCTTTAACTCTTTTCACATGCTTCATCAGATCCCTTAAATGCCTTTAAATGTTGTCTTCCAAAGGCTCAGACATTTTCAGTTCTCTATATCATTTTCTTGGAGGGTGGGATCTCCACCCTCCAAGAAAAAGATATCAGTCTCCATAATAAATCGGTCTCCATAATGAACAGAACTTGGTGCGTGCATTATGAAATTAGAATCATAACTGACAAACTAATAAAGCGAGGAAAACAGGGGCTTAATTACCCAGGATCTCTTCACTGGTTGTGAAGATTTTACTCTCCTTGGCAAATATGGTGGCCACTTACAGATCCTAAGGGTGTTACTAAATACCATGATCTCTTTCAGATGTGTCTTATCCTCACCCTTTTCAAACAGCATATTTTAAGTTTGCTAACTTTTAGCAGTAGGATCTGCTTTCTCCTTTCTCGCTGAGGACCAAGCATTTCTGCCGCCAGCCGCGGCGGGTCCTCAAAGTGCAGCAACAATCGACGAGAGGGGGTAGGGAACGGAACGCACCAAGGTATGGGATCAGAAGGGCACATACAACTGGTGGTTGCAAGGCAAGTTTAATAACAAAGCATAGCCATATCTATACCCCGAAAGCAGGGAATTTGCTTAGTCATCATCTTATCGGCATCAGCTGGTTGATTGGCTTCTCGGCTTAGTCACGCCTTATCGGCATCAGCTGGTTGATTGGCTTCTCGGCTTCTCCCTCAAAGGCACCAATTTCCCCTCCAGGGTTGCTTTTCCTAGCTTTAGGGAACAACCAGGGACTCCCAGTAACTGAGCAGGTCCCTGGAGCGATTTGGCCAAAGGCCATCTCCTTTTTTACGTTCATCCCATAAAGTCCAGGATGCAGACCAAGGAGAGTACAGTCGGGCCCTGAGGCTTAGGAGGGTCTTAATGGCGCCTTCCTCAGAGGGCAATGCTCGCCACATTCCCGCCTCTTATTTTTTAAAGCTTGATAATGCAATTTCAACCCATACACCTCCTGACGAAGAGCAGCGAGACGGCCAACAAAGCGTAATAAACAAGGTAAGGCAATTAACATCAACAATACACATGACCCCACGGTAATCAATCCTGTGAGTCCATTTTGAAACCAATGCATTGGGTTTAACCATTGAAGCTGATCCAAGAGTCCTTGAATTAATTGTTGGGGCCCGTCTTCTTGTAGATGAGCTTCTTGAATTGCTTGTATTTCCGCATTAAGTTTTTGTATGTCCAAACTAATGTGTCCATCAGTCCATACACTTACAAAGTGCATGTTTACTTTGTTCCAATCCCAGTCAGTTTCATTATAAGCGTGTTGAGTCACACAAATCCAAGTATATTTAGCATGGCAAATCAAACTCATTTTCAATCTTAAAGCCATAATTTGGTCTCCTAAACCTATGAGAGCATTTTTAAACTCATCAACCTCAGTTTTTAGTTGAGTATCAATATGACTTTGTAATGCTAATGCAATACTGGTATTTTTAGACAATTGATTAACATAATGTGCTTGTTGTACAGTTTTACTTAATGCTAAACCGGCGGTAGCGGCTGTGGCTGTTAAAGCGGCTAAGGCTAATATGCTACATATTAATATTCCAATGAATCGTTTAAGTCTTTTTAAAGCTTCAGATAATTCTAGCCTAGCTTGCATGCTAGTACTATGATACCATGGTTCAGAAATATTTACAGGCAGTATTACATAGGAAGGTTGTTTTAACATCATAACAGGAAAAGTTCCTTTCATAGGCAGAATGCAAGTACTAAAAATACAATTCTGACAAGTTATATTATATCCTAAGGAACCAGAAGTAAACTCAATCTGTAAATCTCCTATTAGCAAGGCATATGAGGGTGTAACACAAGTAATAACCGGTTGAAAAGAATAAGACAATGCAAACTTCCCCAAATCCCAATGCTTATAAAAACCAAACTATTATTAGTAACAGAAACTGAAGAAATTAAAATGGTACCATTATTATAATTTAAGGTGCACCAGATTTGAGAATTCAAAATCAGATTGGGGAAAATCAGAAGGAAAAAAAGAGGGAAACTTAAAACTTGTAACAGCTTTAACTAGCTTTAAACTATGGCCGGCCAGTAAAGTCCCTTGTCCTCCTACATATACTTCAACACAAAAATAGTATCTTTGACTTTGCAGCTTCTATTAGAGCTCCACTTTCAGCTTTATGATTAGACCCATCTTTGTTGCTGTAATTACCAGTCTCATTCTTTCCATTATTGTTGCCCTGTGAAATCATTTCTTCTAGAACAGCAAAAAGATGTAAAGCTTTCACAGCTTGGTAGGTTAATATATACAGGTCTACGAGCAAAAAACACACTGCTTGGGCAAATATTTCTTCGAAAGGTTCTATGAACTGATAAAGTTTTTCACCAACGGATATGGCTTCTGTATACTGTCGGACATGATACAGGATGACTGCTTGATTGTAATACAACATACTGTTTTCAACATCATCTAGTCCATCCATTTCTTCAACAGCCGAGTGCACCTGATTCTTCAAATGGTTAAGTGTCTGTCTTAAACTATCTGTTGTTGTCTGGTTACTTTTGAAAAACTCAGCTACTGCCTTATTCAAAATTATTTTATAATCGTCTTTGTTTATATCTTGTAGGCAGGCAAGATGTTGCAGACAGACATCATAATTTCCAGCTATGAAAGCCTGGAAAGCACTGGTGGACAACTCCTTCTCTTGATCAGTGACCTCAGGTCACTCTTTGGATACTTTTTGTCCCATATTTTTTTTTACTTCTGACTATTGCCCCGAGTTACTATCAATTTTACTATGTGGCCACACTTTCACTCTTAACTCCGGGGATTCACCTACCGAGATTCAGACGTCCCTCTTGTCAAGTCCCTGTTCGGGCGCCACTTGCCGCCAGCCGCGGCGGGTCCTCAAAGTGCAGCAACAATCGACGAGAGGGGGTAGGGAACGGAACGCACCAAGGTATGGGATCAGAAGGGCACATACAACTGGTGGTTGCAAGGCAAGTTTAATAACAAAGCATAGCCATATCTATACCCCGAAAGCAGGGAATTTGCTTAGTCATCATCTTATCGGCATCAGCTGGTTGATTGGCTTCTCGGCTTAGTCACGCCTTATAGGCATCAGCTGGTTGATTGGCTTCTCGGCTTCTCCCTCAAAGGCACCAATTTCCCCTCCAGGGTTGCTTTTCCTAGCTTTAGGGAACAACCTGGGACTCCCAGTAACCGAGCAGGTCCTTGGAGCGATTTGGCCAAAGGCCATCTCCTTTTTTACGTTCATACCGTAAAGTCCAGGATGCAGACCAAGGAGAGTACAGTCGGGCCCCGAGGCTTAGGAGGGTCTTAATGGCGCCTTCCTCAGAGGGCAATGCTCGCCACACATTTCATCTTCATTTCCCAATCATCTCAAGGTCTAGCTAACCCACAAGGCAGTTTTTAGATGTACTTGTCTGTAAAGGAAAGTCAGGAGATTTTATGTGTTCAAGAATTGGTGTGTAACAGGCCCCAATCTCTGACTGATTAACACATTCTTTTTGCAATGTATTTCTTATAAACATAAGATCTCTATTTTGAAATTCTAAAACTGTGGTTTTATCCTTCACAACTTTTTTTCTAGAGACCCTTCCCTGGAGCCCTCTGGCTACGGGCTGGGACTTTTCTTTCAGCATCATCTGGTACTTCCCTTTGCCCCTTCTGTGTTGGATTTCCTGTTTCCTGGCTATTTCTTGATTTACTCCCTTGTTTTGCTGGAGCATATCCTTTAGCAGCTTCATAAGAAAGAATACATAGAAGGTAAATTTTCTCGTGTCCTTACATGTCTAAAAATGTATTTATCCTACTTTTTACTTTATTTTGTAGTTGGACAGGTATAAAATCTTGTGTCACAAATTATTTTCCCTCAAAAATGTGAAAGCATTGCTCCACGCTCTTCCAGCATCCAGTGTTGCTAGAGAGAAGTCTGAAGCCATTTGATAGCCATTGTTTGGTTTGTGATGTGTTCCCCTTCCGAATTTTCTTTTTAACCTAGTATTCTGAAATTTTATGACATAAGACTTTGTTTTGGGTCATTTAAAATTTATTGTGCTGGGCATTCAGTGGACTTTTTCAGTTTGGAGAATCTTGGCTTTCAGTTATAGGAACTTTTCTTTTATAGTTAAAGTCCTTGTGCATACAGACATACATATGTACATTTCTTTCCTTCCAATTTACATTTTGCCTCGGGAATTCCTACAGTTTTATTTGAAACTTGTGGATTCTCCTTATGTCTTTTATCTCTTTCCTCTGTCTCTCCTTCTGTTTTCTGGGAGATTTCTTTGACTTTATCTTCTAATTGTTTAATACAATTTTAACGATCAAATTTCTTGTTTTCTGGTTGTTTCGTCTTAAAAGCACTTTGTTTTGGTTTTACATACTTAACATCCTCTCTTTTTCTAAGGAGATGATCAGTTAAAAAAATTTTTTCTTTTAATTATTTAAAAAATTTTCTTCTGTTTCCTGTATTGTCTTTTTTGGGGGTTCCTATTTTTGGTGTGTCTGTTTCAGTTTCTTGTACCTTGGAGACTGACTTCAAATGCCTTGAATCCTTAGCTGACTGGAGCCTCTATGATTTTAACATTGGGCTTTTTAACTGGTGGGCATTCAAAGTCCAGTGAGCGGTGAGCTGGACATTTTTCTTGGGGACTCCCATATTTCAATATCTGAAGGTTCTTTCTTTTAGTTTATCCAGAAAATAAATGTCCATATCTTTACCTGCAGGAGAAGTGCGTGCAGTGGTGGGGGTGCTGAGTGGGATGCCTGGCATGGCTCAGTCTTCCTTGTGTGACTTACTCCAATCCCTCATTTTCATTTCTCCCTACCTCACACCGTGTCTGGTGTCCCCAGGTCTGGAGAATCCCAGGTTAATTTTCTCCAGAACACAGTCTCCCATCCCTGGCGGGGTGGGAGTGAGAGTACAGTAGTGTGTGGGGGGGCTGGGGAGACTTGCTGGCAGAAAGAGGTAGGAAAGGGCACATGGAGATCCAACCAGCCCATGTTCAAACTTTAGTTGGCTCTCCTGTTTCAGGCCCGAGACTCACAACTGTCTTTCTGGGTGTCTGATGCCTTAAAAACTGAAAGCTCTGTGGGTTCTGGAGGAGGACTGGCCCCATTTTTTACTCTTTTTACCCTTATACCCCCTCGCGTGCATCTTACTGCTAAATCTTTACCCTTTTTCTATCTGCATTTCGTCTTCCAAAAAAATGTTAAAGTCGTTCCTTTGCTGAAGTCTCCTGTTCCGATTTCTTTTAGTTCCTTCCTTGTCATTTTAGTGGGGTCTCTGGAGGTCAGGGGTTTAGTTAGGAGTCCCACAAGCCACACCTTGAACCATAAGGTGGTCCTGCCTTCTGGGAGGTAACGTCAGTATCTGCTTTGAGGGTTTCTCCTGCAGTTGTAATAACAAAATGATCTCCATCCTTCTGTTGACCACAGCTGGTGACCAAACTGTAGTCAGGCTCCTCTTCTTCATGAGGCCTTGACCTTGGCTCCTGTCCTGTCCTTGGCCTGCCCAGCCCAGTCTTAGCAAGAATTCTGCTAAATCCCTTTAGTGAGAATCCACCCCCGCTGTCCACCCCCGCTGCGCCCACCCCCCCCCCCACCCCCCCACCCCCCCCGCAACCCCACCACCTTGATGTCTGATCAAATTTCTTATCCCCCACCCTTGAAGTATATGTCCTTGGCCTTCAGCAAGAATCCTGTTAGGTCAGATTAGCAAGAATACCCCCACCCCTCATGCTCCTCTTAGTGATTTTCCATCCACTGACTCCCTCACTCCGCTCATTGGCTATAAATCCCCACTCGTCCTTGTTGTATTTGGAGTTGAGCTCCGTTTTTCTCCTCTATTGTGTTACTCCTATTACAGTAGTCTTGGATAAAGTCTTTACCATTTTAACAAGTGCCAGAATAAGTGTTTTTTTTTTTTTTTTGACACTGGCCATTGGGAACCAGTGTTCAACCAGTGGCTGAAGTTGGTTTGAGAAAGCTGGCCTTTGCCTCAAGAATGCTTTGTGTGACCTATGTAGTACAGAAGGTGCTTTTCTAGGTCATGGTTTTTCAAACTGTGAGCTGCAACCATTTGCTTAGTCACAGCCAACATTTAAAACATGAACTCAAGTAGGTTAGAAAACACCATTGTACCTTGCCTGTAGGTGGGGCAAGTGTTGACTCATGAAACCTTTGTTTCAGTTTATGTGTCTGGGTACCGGGTCAAGTGTAAATGTATTTCTCACCATGGAAACTGGTAAAATCTGAAAACCACTGGTCTAGGAAGTAGATTTGGATCCTTTGATTTGTTTTCCTAAGAATAGCTCTACTGGTCAGACGGACACTGTCATATCTATTTTAGAGAAGATGGATTTGGTTAGGTAAGTTCGCAGCCACTGAGTCCTAAGACATTGATTTCTCAGTTTCTATTTTACCATAACCTTTTCAGCATTCTCTTTTTTTTTTTTTCTATATACCATCTCCTGATTTTATTTATTTATTTTTAAAAGATTTTATTGGAGTGTAGTTGATTTATAACGTTGTGTTAGTTTCTGCTATACAGCAAAGTTGAATCAGTTATACATATACACATATCCACTCTTTTTTAGATTCTTTTTCCATTACGCAGTATTGACTAGAGTTCCTGTGCTATACAGTAGGTCCTTGTTGGTTATCTAATTTATATATAGTAGTGTGTGTATGTCAATCCCAATCTCCCAATTTATCCCCCCCCTCCCCTCAGCATTCTCTTTTGCTTAAAGCATTTCCTTAATTTTGTCTTGCTTAAGGAAGCCAGGATACATAAGAACTTTGTTTCTGAATTTGATGGGTAGGTGAGGGTGTATCAGGAATTAAACAGATCAAAAGCAACAACGAAACCCATCCACACATTTCTGTTTGGGGTAAAACTGAGCCTTTGTGAATAATTTACATGTCAAATTATTAGCTCTTGGGACCCAAAGGAAGGAGAACCGGATTCACCTTGTTATTACCTCCTGGTGGGAGGAAAGAATTATACCGTAAAGGATTAGCGGCAAGATTTAATGCCTGGAAATCACAATATATGTAAAACTGATTCTATAGGCGATTCCACAGAAGAAGGATAAGAGTTCAAAAGGCTATTGGAGGCTCTGTGGTTGGCATGTCTTCAGGGCTTTTGGTGGCTGTGATTTAAACTGGTCCACACCCCAGAGCCTTCACGGTTTTGTTCTGTGTAGGGGGAGAAGTCAAGCTTTGACTACTTTGGAACACCGGGAGAATGTAAACCTGAGCTCAGGTGAGCCTTCGCTGGAACGTCGTCAATCCCAGGGCACCTTTTGGGACCCTGGAGACAGGGCTTTATGATGGGTGAGGAAATGAGGATACACAGCGAGCTTGGTTCTCTCCCAACAGTTAAAAGTAGTTGATTTTGCTAATGAATAAGAGAGTTTATTTTCCTGGGATTTGTTTTAACCTTGTCCTTTTGGCTAAGCCAACTAGTCATTTGGTGAGTTTATGTAGATAAAATATCAGATGAAGCCCACTTGCTTCATCTGTGGCAAAAAAGCATATAAAGCCTGCAACTATAACCTGAAATACTTTACTTTAAAAAAAAAAAAAAACCCGAACAAACAAATTCCAGTATATGGAACAGACAAATTTCAAAAAAGATTGGACCAGTGGACTTATTTTTAATATAAGAATGCTCTCTGCTTTGTAACTAGCCATCAAGTGCCTCAGGCCTTTCCTTCTTTCCTTTCCTTCAACTGAATTAAATTTGGATTCTAGGGAAACCACAGAATAACACTATTTTTGAATTCTGTTTGGTTAAAATGGTTGGAAAGTAAATGCCTCTAAACAGCTAAGTGGCGGGGGAATCTTTTATGAATTAGTAGCATGAGGTTTTGCATTTGGTTACCTGTTGTGTAAATGTCTATATTCTTTTAAAACTGTTATTTAATTATTTATTATTCAGTATTTGTTTTTCAGCCAAAGCTTCCTGAAAGAGGCGATGCCTTTTCTCCGGAGCTGTCCAGGAGAAGCATGGAAGATCTAACTGCTCAGAGGTTAGCTGGGATCTCTTGGGTGTGTGGTGATGGTCATGTGGCAATAATGATAACAAACAGTTATCTTTTGGTCTCAGGCACAGTGTCAAACCCTTTACCTGGAATGTTTAATTGGATCCACACAAAAACACGTGAGACGGGTGTTTCAGTTGTCCCCATTTTACAGAAACGGAGATGGAGTGAGGTTAAACCATACACCTAGGTCAGCACCAGCACTGAATCCAGGCAGCCCAACCTGGGGTCTTGGCTGTGACCAACTCTGCAATATTGCCCCCTCCTGGAAGTTCTTACCCATCAGTTGGAAACTGGTACTTAGGCCCCTTTATGCCAAAGGTATAAACAAAGGAAGATGCAGATCGTCTTTTTTTTTTTAACCTTCAAAGTAAGCAGAAAAAGTAGAAGCAGAAACAAGAGGGGGAAAAAAATTTAGATGAAGCGGTAATTGTTCAATAGCTCAAGTTTAGAAGGGTACTAGATAGTATGTGAATTTTTGCATTTCTTTAAATCTTGGCTCTAAATGGCTTGCAATTTCTCTCCTTTTTATGCTAACATTTATAATTCTTTTTTAAAAACATCTTTATTGGAGTACAGTTGCTTTACAATGGTGTGTTAGTTTCTGCTGTGTAACAAAGTGACTCAGTTATATGTATACACATGTTCCCATATCTCTTCCCTCTTGCGTCTCCCTTCCTCCCGCCCTCCCTATCCCACCCCTCTAGGTGGTCACAGAGCACCGAGCTGATCTCCCTGTGCTATGCGGCTGCTTCCCACTAGCTATCTCTTTTACCTTTGATAGTGTATATATGTCCATGCCACTCTCTCACTTCGTCCCAGCTTACCCTTCCCCCTAACCGTGTCCTCAAGTCCATTCTCTACATCTGCGTCCCTATTCCTGTCCTGCCCCTAGGTTCTTCAGAACCAATTTTTTTTTTTTTTTTTTAGATTCCGTATATATGCATTAGCGTACGGTATTTGTTTTTCTCTTTCTGACTTACTTCACTCTGTATGACAGACTCCAGGTCCATCCACCTCACTACAAATAACTCAATTTAATTTCTTTTTATGGCTGAGTAATAGTCCATTGTATATATGTGCCACATCTTCTTTATCCATTCATCCGATGATGGACATTTAGGTTGCTTCCAGGTCCTGGCTATTGTAAATAGAGCTTCAATGAACATTTTGGTTCATGACTCTTTTTGAATTCTGGTTTTCTCAGGGTATATGCTCAGTAGTGGGATTGCTGGGTCGTATGGTAGTTCTGTTCGTAGTTTTTTAAGGAACCTCCGTACTGTTCTCCATAGTGGCTGTATCAATGTGCATTCCCACCAACAGTGTAGGGTCCTTCCCTTTTCTCCACACCCTCCCCAGCATTTATTAACATTTATAATTCTTGTAGTGGTTACACGGTGGGCACATTTGCCCTCTTTCTTGTGTTAGAATATCTTGCTGGGCTGACGTGCATACTCTCATGTGTCCACACTTCTCCTGGCGGAGAAGGATGCACCTAACTGACAGCCACCGACCGCCGGCCAGCCTCGCTGCCTTGGCCCCTCTTCTCACTGGTCTCTTCCTGTTTTTACCATAACTTTAATTGGCAGATCTCCATGAGATGCTCCTGTGTTTGGTGGTCCAAGGTACTAGTGTGACTGCTCTTCAGATGGCCATCCCCCGTTGCATTCAGAGGCAAAGGGGAACGGAAATGACCTTCTTTCTGGCAAGAGTGTTTCCAGGCGAGCTGGAAGGAGATCCATTTGTCCCATTGCGCTAGGTGTTATGGACGAGGAACTTCACCAGGATGAAGGGGCACATTTATTTAAGCAGTTCTGTTTCAGCAGCCAGGATAGGACTTCCGTGTCCCATTGCTCATTAGTTACAGGTCATATATAACAAGAGATGACTCAGGTTGGTTTTCTGTTTAATGATGAAAAGGAAGAGCAAAGGTGAAGGTGGTTGAAGGGACAGGAATACAATTTTCCATCCCTCATATAAGGGAAGTTTTTCTAGACCTAAACTTTTTTAAAGGGAGAATAATGCCATTTTATTTTATTATCAGAAATAGTATTACGAGTTGTGCCTGTTAGAAAAAATTGCACAATTATAAAATGTATCAGAATCACCGGGCTGACGTTTTTCCCCCGAATTTTATTTTTAAAGTCAGAATTTGCTTCCAGCACCCACAGTGCTCCACTGCTGATGCAGATAATGAGATTGTGTAATTGGCGATAACGCTCTTACATGATGAGTTTCTTGCCAGCTCTCTTTTGAATAGTTAGAATGCTTGGTTTAGTTGGGTTTGCTGCGCCATCGTAAAGTTAGTCTGGCAAATGTGCAGTTGCTTCTGAAGGAGGGAAATGTAAAGCTTGTATGAAGTTAATTTGTTGGTAATGGGTAGTATACAAGACGTGACCCAAGAGATGGTAAGGGCCCAGGAGGCTAGATGGCCAGGTGGGGCAAAAGTACTGACAAGAGACACTATATTCCTTCTTGAAAAAAAGCATCTGAAGAATCTGTCTATTCTTCATTTACCGAGCTTCTGCTGTCACGAGGATTCCAAATTCCCAACGCATTACTTGCTGGAGCATCGTGTCGCTGTTTGCTTGATAATATAATTCCTTTCTCTCCCTCGTCGTAAAAAATCATGCATATGTTAAAATAAAGCTAAAGTGAATTTAAAATACGTACTGTAGGGCTTCCCTGGTGGCGCAGCGGTTGAGAATCCGCCTGCCGATGCAGGAGACACGGGTTCGTGCCCTGGTCCGGGAAGATCCCACATGCCGCGGAGCAACTAAGCCCGTGAGCCATGGCCACTAGGCCTGCGCTTCCGGAGCCTGTGCTCCGCAACGGGAGAGGCCACAACAGTGAGAGGCCCGCATACCGCAAAAAAAAAAAAAAAAAAAATAAAAAATAAAAAAAAAAAAATAAAAAAAAAAAAATAAAATAAAATACGTACTGTAAAACTATAAGGTTTAAACAACTTTTCCCCTTGAAATAATTACAGTCCTCTCCAGGGAGCCGGGAAACCATACCTTGTCTAGAGAAGTGTACATTTAGACTGAATCAGCACTGGCTGATTTCCCGGGAGTTGGTACCCACCATGGGGAATAATTTTCTGTTCCTGGGGGAGTCCCTTGGGAGACACCTTCTCTGATTCCTCAAGTCAGAGAAGTGCTCTGTGCTACCTCCCTGGCAGCCCTTTTTAATTTCTAACTGCATCTCCAGCTCTGCCATCGATGACAGAATGTCTGTATGACTTATCTCTCTTATTAGATGTCAAACTCTTTGCCAAAGGGTCTCTGCTTGCTCCTTGTGTTTACTGAAGTAAACTTTAATTCCTGTTTTGGGGGGTTCGGGTTCTTGCTTGTCATAACCAGAGTCAGAATGCCCCAGAATCAGAATGAAGTTTTCAATACTGAATGTCTTAAAAAAGATGTCTGTTAGGAGATAACCTTCAGTGATTTAAATATCTGAGTAGATGTGGAATATTCTTGATGCAAGCGTTCACCAAAACTCTTCATAGTGAAAGACGTAATTTCTGAAAGTCTGAAAGAGTAATTTACCTAGGACGATGCATTTTTTCAACAGATCGGCAAAGGGGCCACTTGTTTCTTTCAAAGAAACCCGTTTTTGGACAGTGCAGCCAGTACTGTTTGGAAAGAAGTAAAGATTTGGAACTGAGAGTTCTGGCTAAACGGCTCTTGAGTGTGTCTTGTAAACCAGCCCTGGATGAAGAGGTCCAGGATGTCCTGAGCTGGCACTACCTCTTCCCGGTCCAATGGAAATCCACGGCCCACACACCTGATCTGGGCACAGCTGCACACTTGATTTCATAGCTCTCTTGGCTGAGGTTGGGGATGAAGTTCAAAAACACTTTCAGATGCACCGAACGTGCTCACTTCTTACCGCGTGACAGCACCTTGCCCGGGGCTCTCTGTGCCAGCGTTTCCTGAAAGGGCCTGTGACTCTGGGAACAGCTGAATGTACATTGGGAAGGTCTTGGCAAAGCTTTTGGAATTATCTGCTACTTTTCCAGCCTTCTAGTGCCTGTTTACCTTGTTCTCTGTTTCTTCCCTCAACACTCCTTTCTCTTCTTCCCAATCACCCTTTAGACATTTCATAATTGATGGGCTGTTTGTGAAATAACCGTTATCAGCAAGGATCATCAATAGGTGCTAAACCATTGGATGGAAGGTTGTCGGGGACAGGACCCGTGCCAACATATCGCTCCAGGGTTACCGACTCACTGTGTGGAGGCAAGGAACCTTCCCGATGGAGAGACCTGATGGCCACTGCTTTTCTCGAGTGGTCGGATTTGATGGGGCGCTTGTAGGGAGGCAGAGTCTCCTGACGGGATGCACCATGAACCACACAGCATCACCTGTGGAGTGTTCTTGCCAGAAGCGTTTAACCCGAATCTAATCCAGCCTCTAGACCTAGCCTTCAGCTGACAGGAAATACAGGGCAGAGACTAGGGACAATGTAGACAACAGTAGGACAAAACGATCAGCCAAAATTTCCCAAATATGGGAAATTTTACAAAACTGTCCAGAACTCTTGAAAAAATCAATATCATGAATTAAACAAAGGGGGTGGTTGCTGTTCTAGACTAGAGGATTTGAAAGAGTCTAAAGAGACATAACAATCAAATGTGGTGTGCTTACCTCGTCGGATCCTGGTTCAAAATGACAACAAAAACAAAGAAGAATTTGATGAAGAAGAACAGAAAAAAACACGAAGAGCCATTTGGGGAAAAATCTGAATGTGGACAGGGTATTAGATAAGGGTAGGGAATTGGTGTTAATTTTCTTAGCCGCGATGCTTACCTTGTGGCTTTTTAGAACGTCTGTATTCCTGGGCGATGCTCGTTGAAGCATTTAGGGACGAAAGGTCACGGTGCCTGAACCCTCTATCCAAATGGTTCCAGGGGAGCCTGTGATGTGGCAGAATGTTGATAGTCCTTGAGTCCAGGTGGCTTGTGTGAGTGTTTACTCAGCCCTCCTTCTAACTTGTATAGTTGTTTAAATTTTTTTAAAGGGGAAGTAAAAGTGAAACGATGGGCTCCTCGGTGAGTCTGGGGGAGGAGTTTTTTTTTTTTTTTTTTTTTTTTTTTAACCTGGGTCAATGAAAGGCAGCTCTGAAAAAAGAATTGGGTTAATTACTCTCAGAACCTGGAGTCGGGTAGGGGGGAAGGGACTTCCCTTATTGGCTGCTTTCTGCTTCCTGAGTTAATGGTCCTTTTTCTGTCTGGTGTTTAGGGCAGTTTCCGTTCTGTTTTCTTCCCTCCGAGCGACCTTCCTGAACTAGCCATGGGGCGTCTGACTAGCCTCCTCCTCCTTGCTTCTCTTATCTTCCCAGCTGGGTGAACTCCGTACCTCCTAGCTTTTACCTTCACACGCTCCCAAGATCCTTTTCGTTTTTGGCTTAGTCCAAACCACTCTCTTCACCCGACTTGTGGGAGCCACAGTCCTTCACCCGCCATTCTCCGTCTTCGCTGTCACCTCTTCCTCCTCATTCTGAAAGTGCTTTCAGAGGCATGTGAGTTTTTATGAAACCTACCTGAGGGGATTTTTCCGTCTACAGAACAAGAGGCACCGAGAGCGCCATCGACAGTTGTGGGTGTGTACGTTTGGTGATGATGGTGACAGTGGTTGAGGGGATCCATTTACCACCCGTGTGCTTCTTCACCTCAGAGGGTCTTCGTATTCAAAGTAAATGTTTGTTGAGGGAAGGACTTTCTGGTTTCAGTGTTCAGTGCTGACTTCTGCTCCGTCCTGTAATTGGGGTCCGTGAACCATCTTCTCCTTGTCTACAGGCCTGGATGCCCAAGACCATCTTAGCAGGACCGTGATTTGAGCTTAGGACCAAGTATGTGTGCACCCCCGGGGTCCAGGTAATCTAGTTGACCCAGGAGCCCACTGTAGGTCTTTCAGGGTTGCAGACATATCGTTCAGTTCCAAGAATGAAGTAACAGACACAAAACTGGCGACTCCAGGGTATCGGAGACAGAACCCTGCCAACCGGCTTGCCCACCCACCCCAGGCAGCTGGGCAAAGCCTGAGGACTCTTGTGAAACAGGCCAGGGCACCGGTCATCTGCAGAGAGGGGGCACGCAGAGCCGGGGGAAAGCCCACCAGGCCGATGCGTTACGTCATATGAGACTTTGGTGTCCGGCTGCTTTTCTTTTTCATTCTTTGTTGTGAGAGCGTGTAATCACCTCGCGTGAGCGACTCGGCTCTTCTGCCCTTGTTCGGCCTTTGTAACGCTCACCCTGTGCACCTCGTAACTGTTTCTGGGCTTTAGAAAAACACACATGACTGGAGATTCAGGGTCAGGATACAGCAGAGCGGACCCGCACGTTTATAATCCTTTCCCCACATTTACTAAACAAAACTAAACCCTTGACCCACTAGACAGACATGAAAGCTCTTCATTAATGAAAGTTCTAGTGCATGTAAGTCAGATTTTACTCTAAACGTCTCACGCAGCACTCCTTTTATTGCACGTGGGCGTTGGGCAGTGCCCTCCATTGGGGGAGGAAGCTCCCTCCTGAGTCCTGCCAAAGCCCTGGGGTGGAGATCTGGAGACCCCGTGCAGACCTGGACACCGAGGGGAGTTTGAGGAAGAGGGATATTGAGTTTAAGGAACAGGGATATTGAGTTTAAGGAACAAAATGAACTGACCCTGTTTGGATTCTGACTTGACCATGGCTTTCCTTGGCTGGTATTCTATGCCCAAGGAAGAAAACAGGAGGTCCTGTACCTTCCCTAGATGGTCTCTTTTTCTCTGAGTCCCATTCATGAAAAGTAGACTTAAAAAAAATCTCTTACATAAAGACATGTATAGCACACCCTCCCCTAACGCTTTTACCTTCTAGTGTTTTTGTGTGTCTATTAAAATATACACAACGTAAAATTTACTATTTTAACCATCTTTTAAGTCATAGTGCAGTGGCATTAAGTACTTTCATATTATTGTAGAACCATCACTACCATCCGTCTCTAGAACTTTTTTGATCATCTCAAACTGAAACTCTGTCCCCATTAAACCTTAACTCCCCAGCCCCTAGCCCCCAGCCCCTGGCAGCCACCCTTCTACTTTCTGTCTCTATGAACCTGACCAGTCTAGGGACCTCATAGAAGTGGACTTGTACAGTGGTTGTCCTTTTATGTTAGAATTCCCTTCCTTTTAAAGGCAGGAGAATATTCCACTGCATGTGTAGCACATATGTTTATCCACTCATCCATCAACGGACACTTGGGTTACTTCCACCATCAGGCTATTGTGAATAATGCTGCTGTGAACACGCACGTTCAAATCCTTGGTACAGTTTTGCTTTTACTTCTCCGGGCAAACTTAGAACTTGACAGAATTTGTGCTTGGACTTTCTTTGCTTAGACTAGATAGATTTAAGTTTATATTAAAAACAACAACAACAACCCAACCAGTGGCCTTTTCTTTGACTAAATATCACAGAAAGTCATTTTGTTTCTGGCTCACAGTGCATCACTTCTCTGAATAAATAACTCATTTTTAAGACTTGAATGGACGTGAGGAATGAATACACCTTAAGAGAATAAGTCAGGAAAAAAGGGTGGCATGGCCATCGTGACTCAGGTTGGAGCTGTTTAGATGGACACCAAGAAATCCAGTAAGGATAAGCTCCTATTCAGCTGTGAGTGTGAGAAAACACACCCAAGTGAGGAACTGTTTAGAAACCAGGAAAGCCTGGAATTCCAGCTGCATTTTCTTGAGTTACTCGAGGCTCAGACTTTTAACACATGATGACCCAGTGTGAATGAGTTGAGAGTAAGCATCTGAAGGGTTCACTCTAGCTGTGCTCTCCCGTCTTGTTGCACCGTCATGCATCTCCGATGGTTCATGTCAGGGTTTCACCTGTGCCAGGTGATGTCAAGGGAACGTTCCACTGCACAATACAGAGGGCCCTGTTGACCCAAGCAGTGGTGTCACAGATGAATGTCGCTGGAAGGAGAGGACACCCGGCAGCTGGGAGTGCTTAGGGCCCTGGGAACCCATACCTCCACATGGACTGACTGACCACGGGTGGGCTGGCCTTTCACCCCTCTCTCAGGGGTCGCAGGGCCTCTCATCTCTGCTCTTTCTAACACATCTGCTCTCATTTTTCTTACAGCCTGCATCCCTTGTGTAGGCACACTGTGAACGTGGGTCAGTAATGCCACCAACCTTGACTTTCCAGCATTACTTATTTCTATCAGCCGCTGGGTTCATCCTCATCTGTCAGTTGTGTCTGCATCTCTCAGTTCACAATTTTGAGGGAGACTCTGACTGGCAAGCTTTTGAACTCGTTGCCCAATGCAAGGCATCCAGTACCCTGAGTGATGGGTGGAGAGTAAAGTAGGAAAGTGGGAGGCTGGCGGCAGGAATCCTGTGGTTTACGGGGCTGCCCCTTTAAGAGATTTTGCAATGGGAAAAGCCCATAAGACAATCGAGGGCGCTGGTTGAAAGCAGGTTGGATGAAAGAACAAACTGGTCGAAATGAAGAGAGAAACATCCTTCCCCACAGCTCATGACCCCGGACGCGTTTAGCCTCCATTCTTCCTTGTGCAAATACATGGTCTCCTGGACATGCCTCATTCACGGGAGAGGCTGTAAAACCTCTGCAGAAATGAAGCATTGTGATTCTGCTCTTCTTTTATGGAAAGTCCTCGGTTATATATTAATTAAGTACCCAGTTAATGAACTCATCAGCCTCCAGACGTTTACTGCGTGCTGTCGACGTGCCAAGCACTCTGCTTTGTCTCTCCCGTCGATGGACAGAGGGTATTAGAGCCTGGACCACGTGTGGCTGAGAGATAAGACGAGTGTCCCAACATCTGGTGAGAATTTTCCAATCTCCCAGGCACTGTCCAGGAGCTTTTCATATATTATCTCATTTAATTCCCCAAGTGTTAGGTATTATAATTTCCCTGTTGTAGGGATTAAGCCAAGGCTCAGAAAGGAAAGTAGCTTGCCCAAGTCACACAGCTAGTAAATGGAGTGACCAGGAATTACACCTGAGATGGTCTTTTGCAAAGCTTGTGCATTTAACACTATATTTTTATTTTTATTTTCTTTTTCTTTTTTCTTTTTTTTTTTTTTAAAGTTTATTTTTTATTTTATTTACTTGAGCCCAGCCGCTCCGCGGCATGTGGGATCTTCCCGGACCGGGGCACAAACCCACGTCCCCCACATTGTCAGGCGGAGTCTCAACCACTGCGCCACCAGGGAAGCCCCAACACTATATTTTTTTTTTTTTTTTTTTTTTGCGGTATGCGGGCCTCTCACTGCTGTGGCCTCTCCCGCTGCGGAGCACAGGCTCCGGACGCGCAGGCCTAGCGGCCATGGCTCACGGGCTTAGTTGCTCCGCGGCATGTGGGATCTTCCCGGACCAGGGCACGAACCCGTGTCTCCTGCATCGGCAGGCGGATTCTCAACCACTGCGCCACCAGGGAAGCCCCCAACACTATATTTTTAAATTGCAGTATACTTGACTTACAAAGTTGTGTTAGTTTCAGGTGTACAGCAAAGTGATTCAGTTATACATATATATATATATATATATATATTTTCAGATTCTTTTCCATTATACATTATTAGTAGTTATGGAATATAGTTCCCTGTACTACGCAGTAGGTCCTTGTTGTTTATTTATTTTATATACAGTAGCGTGTATCTGTTAATCCCAAACTCCTAATTTGGGATAACGACTTCTAATTGCCTCATACAGAAGCATAAACTCTTCCTTCTCTTAATTCCTATCCCGGTAAGGACTCTTTAGCCCTTGTCAAAACCATGAATACAGGCAGGCATGCAGGGGATACTTAATGGAAATATGTATTCTGTAGGCAGATGTCTAACTTCCTGCCAGAAATATAATCCAGATGCATCAGTTTTAAAGTAAATTAGAAAAAATACTGTGCCATTCTGATGATTAAGACATCCTTGAAATATTTAATTTTTTAAACAGTTAGTGGCTAGAAAGAAACTAAACATGGAAATGAGTCTGAAAAACTACAAACAACATTCTATCTTGAGAAAAGAAATGAGAGTTTACAGTGGTTAAAAAGATCAAATCACTATTTTAAACATTCTTTTAAAATTCTTCCAGTGGCTTGTAGATGGACATTATGTTAAATTCATTTTGGTCCTATAATTAAATATACTGTCATTATCAACTCCTTTATTCTTGAAGGAAATGACGTTCTCCATGATTTTCTCATGGAGAAATTTCTACTTCTAGAAATCTCTAGAATAGATCTGTAGTCCTAGGTTCCATCCAATTATTTAAATGTGTTTCCATATTCTTTCTCACATATGAAGAGACACAAAACTTAGAAAATAATTTAAGTAAGTCTTAAAAAAAATAATCGAAGGGTAAATTAAAATATTCAAACTAATTCGATCAATTCAATTAATTTTTTGTTTGTTTGTTTGTTTTGGGTTTTTTTTTTTTTGCGGTACGCGGGCCTCTCAGTGCTGTGGCCTCTCCCGTTGCGGAGCACGGGCTCCGGACGCGCAGGCTCAGCGGCCACGGCTCACGGGCCCAGCCGCTCCGCGGCACGTGGGATCCTCCCGGACCGGGGCACGAACCCGCGTCCCCCGCATCGGCAGGCGGGCTCTCAACCACTGCGCCACCAGGGAAGCCCCAGTTCAATTAATTTTGCTTAATCCAAAATAGCTATAAAGTAACCATCTTGAAATTTCAGCGTAGGGACTGGAATGGCTTGAGAACCCGCAGAGATCTAAGGTCGCAGAGCATGTGCTCAGAAGTTCCACGGGGCTGCAGTTCTACGAAGCACCTGGGTCAGCAGGAAGATGAGGAGGGACCACGGTACAACAAGGGGGTAATTATTTCCCTCCCCTTCACGACACATGGGACTTTTTAATGCCAGAATTAGCACGTGCTTTGAAAAGAGAAGTTGGAAAATACAAGTTGAAAGAAGAAGAAATCCATGTCAGCTAACAGGAGACGAAAGGAGGCTCAGACGGTCCCTCACGCGTGCCCCCAGCAGCCCCACCGCCTCAAGCCACGAGCAGTGCCCCGAAGACGTTTCCCTGTGTGTCACTTCAGTCAACAGCACGCTTTGCTCTAACACGAGGGTCATTGCCCGTTGGCCAAATCTGGCTCACCCCTGCTTTTGAATGGCCGATGAAGCAAGAGTGGTTTTTTCCATTTTTAAATGGTCAGAAAAGCCAAAAGAAGGAGAATATCTCATAAACGTAAATTCGAAGTCTGTGTCCATCATGAAGTGTTCCTGGAACACAGCCACCCTTGTCCTTGTATGTACCATCTATGGCCGCTTTCGCCCCGCAGCGGCAGAGCTGAGCGCCCTCCGCTGATCATCTGGTCCTGTGATGCTTCGAGAAAGTGGAAACACAGAAAGGAACCCCTTTCCACTCTCCCCTCCAAATCTCCTGTCCTGTGGGCATCTCTGCCGGTTCTTCCTGCCTTCTCTCCGCTACTAGGGGTGAAGTTTCCTCGCTCCCATCAAAGGTCAAACCCTGCCTTCTCTAGAAGCCACCCCCTCCTGTTTTTCAGTGACCTCCCTCTGTTATCTTTCTCTTTCCTCTACCACCTCTTTTATTCCTCTGGACTAGGTCATTCTTATCAGCACACAAACAAGCTCTAAAATCGTTCCCTAAGACGGCCTGCCCCCGATCCAGCTCTGCCTCTTTGCTCTACGCCCCTCCCCAGGGAACGTCAAGTGTGTCAGCGGTCCCACTGTGACCCCCCCCCCTTTGCGTCCTTCCTGTTCTCACCCCTCGCCTGAAGCTGAGCTCGTGAGGGCCACCATGTCGTCACAGCAGAGGTGACACATCTCTTTACTAATTCTCAAACTTTCAGCAGCATTAGCTATAGTCGATAATCCCTTCTTCCTTCCAACAAGATTCTTCCCTTGGTTCCGGCGCACGACGTCCGCCTTCGCTTCCTTCTCACTCACTGTCCGCCTCTTTCCTTGCCCCTCCCCCTGAGCCCAGTATCCAGCTCTCAGTCCTGGGCTGCCTTTCCCCTCCACGTGCTCTCTCTACATCACCCCATCCAGGCCCGTTGCTTTCTACGCCATCACGTTCAAGTAACTCCCAAATGGCTGTCTTCCCCCCGACGCCCCCTGAGCAACTTGACTGTGTAATTGATGTCTCCTTGGGGGTATCAAATAGGCATTTCAACTGTAAAATGACCGAAACACAACTCTCGATTTTCCAGCACAAGCCTGTTCCCCCCACCTTCTCGGCTCAGTAAGTGGTCCCGCAGTTGTTGAGGCCCCAAACCTAGGAATCGTGTGAGATTCTTCTCTTTTTGCTCAGTGTCTCTGTCCGCCCCCCCCCCCCTCGCCCTGAATCAGGTTCAGTTCCATTGCTGCTGCTCCCCCTGCAGTGTGTATTTCCCGAGTCCATCCATCCCTCCCATCTCCACGGTTGCCCCTCGTACCTGGGCCCCTGCAGTAACTTCCACCCGGTTGGAACAGGCGGAACAGGTTCTCTGGTGGGAACCCTTGTCCCTTCGGCATGACTGAGCTCCTGCCACTCTCCAAACTCACCTTCTACCACCCTCGCCCTTGCTCCCGCCTGCTGTGCATTCCTGGGCCCTGACCCTGCCAAGCAGGGTCCCTCTTGGGACTTCCACTGGGGCTCCTCATTGCTTGGGTGTCCTCTGAGGTCTCCGCCTTCACGACCCACGTGAGGGCAGACCTTCCGGTCCCCGTACCCCACAACTCTTTGGACATTTTCTTAGGACATCGCTCTATGCGTATATCTTGTTTATTGGTTTCTTTACCTGGATTTTGTCCATCTTTCTTCTCCAGATGTAAGCTCCGTGAACTGTAAGCTCCGTGAAAATAGGAATTCATGTATTCCCAGACCCTAGAACTATCCTTGCTCGTCGTCCTGTAGATAGTGGTGGATTATAGATCCAAGACTATCATGTATCCTTTGCCTTTTTCCGTGCAGATTTTCCCCTCATAGTTATTATCATACAGTAGTTTTGCATACTACTCTTTTCACTCAACATCAATAGGTAGATTTTTTTCTTTTTAACACGTTATTTAACCGTGTTCCTAAGCATACCTTTAACGATTGTATAATCCTATATTCTGTGGTTGTTTACTTTGGCTTATTTCACTGTCATTTGACATTGAAGTAATTCCTGATTTTTCACAGTTATAAGCAACACGTTCATTCGTGTGTGTGTGTGTGTGTGTGTGTGTGTATTGCCCTGTTTCCTCTGTGCCTCCACGAGTGAATAGACGGAGGCCTGTGATCACTGCAGCATCTTCCAGAGGGCTGTGCACCTGGTCTGGCTTGATGGGGAGAATACGCCAGTGTCCAGAGTGCAATTAGCATTTGAATTAGTGACATGAGGATAAACAGGTGATTATCCCATTTAACAGCTGTTGAACAGTGTTAAAGAGACACTGTCTGACAGCTTCAGCTTCAAATGTTGGGTTAAATAACAAATCGTTCAGGAAAAAAAAGTAAAAACCTATTGGGTTTTTAAAAATATAAATGAAAATAGGCTTTCAAAAGTTAGGACCTTTCAATGTGCTTTAAACGAAACGAAATTCATCAACTCCTAAATCAAGTGGCTTGTTTAAAAAGTGAACAGCACAAACAACAAAAATGAAAATGTAACTTTAGTTTATATCACTATTACTATCACTAAGTTTAATCATACCCTATATATCCCATTTACATTGTAATTCTAAGATGGTTCTTCTAAATACAAAATGAGAAAAGAACTGAGGTAATTTCCTGGAATATATATATGCAAACCCATAATTCTTCTTTCAATTTTCCAGATATTTCAGTATAAGAAATACATATTCAAAATTATTAAAATATTTGTGAATGTTTTTAAAAAAGTAAATAGCGCAAATAATCACATTTCATACTTCCTGCCTTTTGTCTGAGGAGCTCAGAATGATTTACAGATGGTCTCACAATACCCCTCCAGTTAGACAAGGACCACTTAGTGCTGACCCAGGATCTGCATTTTGCCCGTGGGGAAGCTCACTCAATAGGCTGTGTCCACAGATGTTCACGGGGCCACATTCAGAAGAAGAGACAGAATTGGAACTCACTTGAAGCGTCAGCTTTTTGAGTCTTGGTGAAAATCGTACTGAGATTTTTTAGAGTCAGTAACGGGTGAGGATATTTTTATATTCCGTGATGTTTGTCTCGACGGTTTCCCTCTAGTTACTCAGTTTGGATTTGCGCTGTGGGAACCTTGCTGTCTGACGTGGCAGGGACCTCACGGAAGGTATCATTGCGACTATTTGCTTTGTTTTCATGTCCGTTTATGCTTCTTGACTTATTTGCCTTAAGTTTTAGGTTCGTAGGATTTAGGGTCAAGACAGATGCAAAACTTCCACAGGTACAGAATTACAACTAGTGGTCTAGGTTCTCCACAAGTTCTGCAGAAGTCAGCACAACCTCCATCGGGCCAGCCTTCGCTTGGTGACGAATTAGCAAAACCTTAGCAGAAGGCATGCTGCGCAGAGGGTGACTTTGATAAAGTCAATGTCATTTTCTCCCCGTGGACACGGGTACCCCGGCACCAACACCACAGAGGACCAAAGGGACAGAGACAGCATAATACCAGCTCCCTGGGTGTCTTCCCGCCGAAACTTTCCCAACGTAACACTTGGAAACCAATGTCATTTATTCCTGAAAAAAGGGGGAATTAAACACATTTTTCCTGTCACAGAAATAAAAATCATTATTCTTTAGAAAGCTGACTTTTACTCTTCGTGACAAAGTCCAGGTGATATCCCATAAAGACCCGTGCGGATTCATTTCCTCTTTAGCCAACCAGCCCCTCCTGCAGGTGTTTGGATCGGAGGGGCCATCCGGGGCCTCGCCTTGGCCTGTTGGCGAGTTGACTTGACTCTGACTTGCTATTTGCACACAGGTAAATCATCCCCTTTCATTTTTTCACGGTCAGCAGGATAGTCCAAGGGTCAGATCATCCTAGACTGTGATCTGGCACATGATTTGTTGCAGACAGAGAACTCTGTGCGTTGTTTTGGAGGTGACAATAGAGAGGAGGTGGGTTAGAAGAAGGTTGGGTCAAGCTTGACTTACTCTGTGGGTGTCCCAAAGACTGTGTGCGATAGGCTTATAAAAATCCATTTGTTGTTTATCTGAAAATCAAATTTAATTGGGCATCCTGTACTTTTTAATTTGCCAAATCAGGTTAGCTAGTCAGGTTAGAGCTGACAAGTCTTCACTGGACGGCATCCTGGCACCCTGGGAGATTCCCAGCCTACACTCCCTGTAGGCGGAGGGGCTCCATTTTGTTCGGCTTGGACCTCAAGATGGGCACAGAGTTCCAGTGGCTGCTGCCTCCCTCCCCGCGAGGAAGATGGAATAATAATAGTTTGTGAAGATCTTTCTGACCCTCAGTGAATACATTATTATATTAATGAAGTTATCACTTTAAATGAACCCTGGCACCTGCCCTTGCTCTCTTAACTCAGGCCCTGAAGACAAGGCAGGGGGGTGAACGGAGCGGGGGGGGAAATCTGGAAGATGCAACGATAAGGCCTCTTCGCTCCTATCAGCTGTTCTAGAACAGCTCTTCCAGCAGAGAAGAAACATGGCATCGCTGAGTGGAGCTTTAGGCTCTAAATGATGCTCTGCTCAGAGGAAAATTTTCAATGTGTTTCCTCCCTGGGTGTCTGGCTCTTTTGTTTTCAGCTGTGCTCTGCACAGGAGCTGAAAGCTAACTCCCCAAAAGTGAACTTCCTCTCCTATAAACTGACCCCTGGTGGTTGCTATAGCAACTGCTAAGGGAGCCTAATGAGCAGGGTAAACAAGGCTGATTCCCAGCGCTGGGGCCGCCGGCCGCCGGCCTGGAGAGGGATGGGGAGGAATTTGATGTGCCTGAAAGGGGCTCTTGGGGAGAGTTGGAAACGCTGCAAACCCTCCAGCCCTTGCTCCCTCCTCCCTGCTTTCTTCCTCCCCCTGCTCTCACCTCCTGCCTTCCCAGCGGCCAGGAGGGGCTACAGGCTGCAGGCGGGCGGCGTGCAGGGGCTGCCTTGAGGACCTGAGCGCCATATGACCAAAAGATGAAATCTAAACATTTACCCAGAGCCCTAGGCAAGACATGTGCCAATCTGACCCTGAAAAACAAACCACCTGTGTCGCTGCCACACCTGCTTTCAGGCCTGAGCTGCCATGGGTGCTGGGCGAAGGGGTCTTATGCCCTCAGCCACGCTTTGGTGTAATGACTCAGGCGGAACCTGAGACAGAAGCTGAAAGTTTCTGCGCTGCCTGCGTTGATGCTTTTGCCTTTTTGGAAGGAAGGGTGGTGAAGGTGTGTGGTACCTAAGAGGACTAGGATTATGAAGCTAAACACACACACGCACATACACACAACACACCATACACACACACAAACGCACACATATACACATACATGCACACACACACATACACACAGAGAGACACACGTGCATGTATACATACATTATACACACATATATAGACACATACATAACATACACATATACATACACACACATATACACACACACTTTTTTTCCCCCCAGGAACTTGGCTACTACTGGCAGGAAACTTTCTGCACATAATAACAGAGGTTACAGTATTAATTTCAGTTTTCCTTGGTTAACTCTCTCCCACCCTCATCCAGTATACTCTAAAGGTTTTGTACATTAAATATGAACTGTATGATGCATATTACACCACAAGTTCCCTACCGGCCCCCTAAAAAGATAAACCACATTGGTGGATTGGGTGGGGAATCCCATGTTTTTATGCCTTTTACACAGCCAGTGTAGGTGTTCATTTCTTTCTATGAAAATCAGTATTTCTCAGCCCCCCTGTGAGAAGTCTAGTATAATGAACTGCATTTACTTTTACACTAATCATTCTATGTTATCCTCACATGTATATTATTTCATTAGATCCTACAACAACCCCCAAAATCGTGTAGGGAAAACTATACCTCTAATCCATTCTTCAGTTGAGCAAACTGACATAAGAGAGATTAGATGACTATATCACAGGGATATTAGGGTTTAAAACTTTGGATATAAAAGAAATGATAAAAGATCTGAGTTGCCATTATTACCAAGATACCAAACTTGCCAGTATTTACACGACTCTAGGTTGTAAAGAAAATTTATATTAGCTACATTTTATACAAGCTACAATCTAAAGCCTTATATTTATACAGCATTTTCCTCCCATATGTTCAAATATCTTCTATTTAGTATTATTCTTTACATGATCTTTTCACAGTAGGTGGCCAGGTTCTATTGTTTTAATCTGATTCTTTTTTTTTTTTTTTTTTTTTGCGGTATGCGGGCCTCTCACTGTTGTGGCCTCTCCCGTCGCGGAGCACAGGCTCCGGACGCACAGGCTCAGCGGCCATGGCTCACGGGCTTAGTTGCTCCGCGGCATGTGGGATCTTCCCGGACCAGGGCACGAACCCGTGCCTCCTGCATCGGCAGGCGGACTCTCAACCACTGCGCCACCAGGGAAGCCCCTAATCTGATTCTTAATTCCTGCCAGCTCTCCGTTTTGTTATCTGGCATCAAAATATTACTTTCATTTTCCTTTAAAACCATATTAACAACTATGGTCCAAGACAGACATGCTTGAAGCTTATTTCCCTTAGTTAGAAAGAACAAATAAGAGACCTCACCACAGTTCTTGCTTTTTCCACAAAATTTCTTCTTTTTTTTTTTTTCCTTCCCTTTAAATTAAGTCACAGGCCACATGGCATTTGTGGGCTCGACCCCTTCCTGGTCAGTGGGCCGTGGCTTTGTGAGAGTTTTAGTAAGATAAAGGGAAGGAAATCTGGACTAGCAATGCTGTTTCCTCAGGGAAAATAGGGACATTTATGCAAAGTAGCAGTATTTTGGAGCCCATTCTTTTCTTATTAATGTTCAATGGTGGGAAGAGAGGGCTGTCTTCTTCTAGATACAATTTATGACACCCAGGGATGGGTTGGTAGCAGCCTCTGTGAGTAGGATGGCTTGTACAATCAAGCAATGCATTCATTTCAGTGCTACAAACTTGCAGTCTCCACCCCTGAGACCAAGGGGCTAGATGCCGATGGCATCCAGTCTCTCCCTTAGGACAGGACTAGTCTCTGTCATCAGAAGTTACCGGAAGCGTTGAGGTTTCCATGGAGACCAACTTTTCGATCCCCAGCCCTAGGCCTCCTTCCCTCAGATGGTGCAGGATTTTACCAATCGAATTTTCAGACACAGGTGACTTCTCCCCTCAGTCTGGGACATCAGCAAGCTCTGGAACCAAGACCACACCCCCCCCCCGCCCCATCACAGAGCCAAGCCTGCCCACTCTACAGAGGCGAGAGGGCCCCTGGATCTTTGAATCTTCCAGGTTTGTATGTAGGGGCCCCTCCTCATTATAGGGGGGATGACTCTTGACATCTTTGAAATGAAAGCTCTAGTTTAAGTTCTTTGAGCAGAGAGAGAAAGAGAGCATAAAATGTCATTGCTGGAAGGAAACTTAGAAATCATTCATTGGAACTAGATTTCCCACATTTTAAATATCAGGGTTCCTATCATTGTCAAAAAATTCCTGTGTGATAGTGGTTGTGACTTTATTCCTTCTAGACTAGAGCTATCCAGTAGAAATAAAATGTGAGCCACATGTGTAACTGTAAATTTTATAGTAGCCACATTAAAAAAGTAAAACTAAACGGACGATTCTCCATAGAAGAGATGGAACTGTGGCCCCAAAGCACATGAAAACATGCTCAACATCCCTAATCACCAGGGAGATGCAAATCAAAACCAAAATGAGACCCCAGCTCACAACGCTCACGATGACAACTATTAAAAAAAAAAGAAAATAACAAGTGTCGGTGAGGATGTGGAGAAATTGGAGCCCTTGTGCGTTGCTGGTGGGAACGTAAAATGGTGCAGCTGCCGTGGAAAAGAGTGTGGTGGTTTCTGAAAAATTAAAAATAGTTACCATATGGCCCAGCAGTTCTGCTTCTGGGAATTGAAAGCAGGGTCTCGAAGAATCTTTGCACGTCCATCTTCATAGCAGTGTTACTCACAATTACCAAGAGGTAGAAGCAGTCCAAGTGTCCAACAACAGATGAATGGATAAACAAAACCTGGTGTCTGCTTACAAGGGAAAATGATTTGGGCTTAAAAACGAAGAAACTTCTGACAAAGGGTACAACATGGATGGACCTTATGGACGCTGTGCTGAGTGAAACAAGCCAGACGCAGAGGACAAATCTCGGATGAGTTCACTTACCTGAAGTCCCTAGAATAGTCAAATTCGTAGAGACAGAAAGTAGAATGGGGGTTACCAGGGGCTGGGGGACGGAGGATGGGGAGATACTGTCTAGCGGGGACGGAGTTTCGGTTTGGGTTGATAAAAAAGTGCTGCAGATGGATGTTGGTGGCGGTTGCTCAACAACGTGAAAGTACTTCACACTCCTGAACCGCACACTCAACCGTGGGTAAGATGGCGCATTTTATGTTGTGTGTGTTTTACCACAATAAATAAAAGAACAGGCAAGACTGATTTTAATAACGTATCACATGTAACCCGATAGAATCAGAATATTATCAGTTCAGCATGGAATCAATCCTAAAAAACTATTAATGAGACAGTTGACATTCTTTTTTCATACTCACCCTTCAAACTCTGTTGTGTATATCTTACTATTTCAGCCGATCACAATGGCCGCGTGTGCAGGGCTCAGCAGCCAGAGGTGGCAGGTGGCTACCGTATGAGGTATATGTTGCTTTAGACAGTATTTGGTGGGAATGTGGCTTCAAGGACCCCTTGCAATTGCTCCTGGGCCCCCAGGGCCCCTGGAGACCTAGGCTGGGACCCTGATGACTGTCACACACAGGGCGTCTTTACCCTCCACAGGGTAAGAGGAACAGAGGTCTTCACCAGGCATTGGTGGCAGTCAGGTGTCCAGCCTGAGCGGAGCTGGCTCCTGGGCAGTCGCCCTCAGGTGTGGCTTAGGAATTAAGGTAAGGTGCTTAAGGAAGGTTTACTGATGTCTAAGCAAAAAAAATGAAGTCCTTAAGAATTGGCAAGACAGAAGACAAGAAACTGATTCGGCAGCGATAGGGCTCGAAGGGAAAAGTCTCAGGCAATGTGGAATCCTCATCACTGCTAAAAAATAAAAGCCGTAACGTAATCCTTCTTGGATAGCTTATTAATGAGCCCGTTTCCTACTTTCCTTCCCTTCCTCCCTCCCTCCCTCCCTCCTTTCCATCCTCCCTTCCTTCCTTCCTTCCCTCCCTCCTTCCCTCCTTCCTTCCCTCCCTCCCTTTTTAAGTGTACTTCTCCTGGGCCTCTCTGTAATGTCACTGTCCCTCTTGAGGTCTTATAAGAGCAGTGCCCCTCCAGTCCCCCAGCCCCTTCTCTCTGCTCCGTGGGCGGGGTGGGCAGCGACCTGGTGGTGGCCAGTCCTCCAGGCCCAGGGAAGCAGAGGCTGCAGCCCTTTTCCCCGCCATCTCCCGTCGCTGTGGGAAGCTGGCAGGTTTCTGGAAGAGTGCTTACGGGGAATGCTAGGCCTCCTCCCTGACCTTCAGGCTCTCGGCTGCGGGTGTGGAGGGTCCGCGCCACTCTGCGAATTCCTGGGCTTCCAGAAATGGTTCTCACCTGCCAGGGACTCCATCTGGCCAGCCGCCCAGAGGAGACAACATGAAGTGCTGCCCGTGGGGGGGTTAGGGTTTGCGGACGGAGGCTCCTGTTACGTGTGGCTGTCAGCTCAGGATGGCAAAGCGCCGGATTTGATGAAAAAGCACCTTTCCTCCGACACAGCCCCGCTCGCCAGCCAGCCAGACGGTGGATGAGCAACACGTACGCAACACAAGTGCCCTTAGCAGGGGGGCAGGCCTGTGTCCGGCCCCCGGAGCGCGTGCGCGCGCGCGCATGCTTGTCAATAACAGGGTGGGAGCCAGAGGGAGAGGCGGTCCAGTTTCAGGTCCCACCACTGTTTTATGATCTCAGAGTCAATTTCCTCCTCCGGAAAGTCAAGGCAACAGCTGTCACTGTCGGGCGCAGCCCTGTGGCCTCTGAGTGGTGCTGGGAAGCCTGAGGCAGGGCTGGCGCTTCTGGGGCCCGAGAAGGAGCCGTTGCTAGGAGGGGAGGGGGCGTGGCTGCCCGCCCCTCCTCTCCCGCGGCTTCTGCCCGACCTCCTGGGACTTGCAGGCGGCATCCTGCCCAAGAGGCCGTGGGCTCCAGCTCTCAGCCCTGCAGACGGAGGAGTGCTGACTGGTGTCGTTTTTATCTTCAGAAGCATAGGTTTGCTGGGCTGCAAAGGGCTCCACTGACAACCCCGGGGTGTTTCGACACCAAAGCTGGGGATAATCAGTGACCTGGTGCATCAGGAAAGTGGCCTGAGAAACACGGGGCTCTGCTCCGTGCAGAGCAAGGCCCTCGCTCTGGGGACCTGGTTTTGGGTGACGTCCAGGTGCTCGGCCGAGATTTGGAATCAGTGACATCGCTGCCAGGCCTCCCCCTTCCTTGGATCCCCGTGGATCCCGGGGAAACAAACGGCCCCCCTCCGCCCCGCCCCCCTTCTCAACACCCGGGCTGCCTGTGATTGTTTAAGGCAGGCCATCCAAGGCAAACAAGGATAACGGCATTGACGCTGCTTTGATTCCCCTTTGGGATTAATGTCACATGAAGAAACAGTCCACAAAGCCTATATTCATAGAAACGCTTAGGGTGTGGAATTGGAGCCAAAGGGTGCCTGCCTGTGGACCGTCGGGGACAGGGGGACGTGGAGGGATGGGTGGGGCTCAGGAGGAGCGGGAAGGGGAGGGAGGAAGTGGGCTCGCGGGTGGGGCCGCGGGCGCCAGGATTTGCGAAGGGGCGAGTCGGCCACGGTCGGCGGGACGTGAGCCCGAGCGGGGACTCCTGCCACGACAGCTGAGCCTGAAGGAGATCCCGAGCGGCTCAGGACAGCCCTGTTCACGGAGCCCTCCTCGGGGACCAGCCCGGCTCGCCTGCTGCTGAGGCTGCATTACTTTCCTCTAGCGCGTGTGGCCCTTAAGGCCCTCCAGGGAGCTGCCCTGTGGTCAGTTGAGCGATCACCCTTTTTTTTTTTTTAAAGGAACAGATCTGAAGCAAATACGGTAAAATGTTAAAGTAATTGGTGGGTACCTTGTTTCTGTACTTTTCTACGTCTTTTAATTATTTCGTAATTCGGTAAAGAGTATTTAAACAGAAGGCACTGGGTACGCTTTATTTCATCTGGTGGAAGCTGTTTGGGGATGTCGTGGACGCTCCCTCGGGGCACCTCCTTTGTTCAGATTCCAGGCGGGGCCAGGAGGGCTGCAGGCACCGACGGCCCTGCTGGTGGTGGTGGTGGGGGGGGCACCTCGGGGCAGGGCAACCGCACCGGCCGGGGCTGGCGCATGCGGGGGAGGGAGGGCCCACGCGGCCTCGGTTTCCCGCCGCTGTCCCTCGGCTGGAAACATCCAGGATGAGTCATCCATCCTCCTCGGGAAGGGGAAGTCGGTAGTAATCGCCCCGTTTCACAGCGAGGGGGGAACAGCAGCACCGCAGGGTGTGACCTGCCTGAAGCCAGAGGGAAGATAAATAACCGGGAGGAAAAACCAGAGCTGAAAAGCTCCAGCTGAGATTTAAGGCCTTCAGCTGGCCGGTGAGCCGTGAGCCGTTCCGGGAAGGGCTGGATTCTCGCAGACATGGGCCTGTGTGAGCGCAGGGGCCTCGGTGCAGCCGGGACTGGTCAGTGGTTTCTCAGGGCCATGGGGTCTATCTCTGACCACTTCACACACCCTGGCCGGTTTCCCGCGGGCCAGCTCCGAGGAAAGCAGCCCACAGTTCAGACATTCAGAGAAGGTGGCTGGACGCTCAGGAACTGGTAGGACTGGTTTCCAAGGCTGGAACCACCAGGAGATGCCAGGAGGACAGTTAGGTCAGGAGAAGCATTCGGGGTGGCTGGAAGGCTACCAATCTATAGGCGTCTAGGGAAGCTTCTGGAATCTCTGACTCTTTCTGGCTGGCTGTCTCCCCTGGACACTTTACATCCTGGAGTTGTTCCTGCTATGTGGTGACCTTTTCGCTGACCCGTCTGGGAATTGTGTTGGAAATAAAATCCAAGTGCCCAGGATCCCCTCCGAGAACTCCCAGGGATCTGATATTACTCTAAATCACTTGCTATAGTCTTGGAAAAAGTTAAGACCCCCAAATATTTTTCAAGCTGGTGAGTGTGGCTTGGGGTTTTTAAAAAAGTGTTCCTTTTATAGAGTACTTTTATTTTTGTGGTTATTTATTTTTTAAGTCAAGACTTGAAGTATGGTTACTACTGCCTCGTACACAAAGTGTTTCCTGTGAGTGCGGCTGTCTCAGATCCTGGGAGACCAAGGTCATTTAGCTGTAAGAACTTTGAACAGTTGGGTCCTCTGTTCTGTCAGGGCACTTGAGGAGCTGATTCTATTTGCTGCTCCAGAATAACAGCCCTCCCATATTTTTGAGGAGAGACAAGGATTCATTTGCCTGGACTATTTATCAGTGGTTTTTAAAGACAGGGAGATGTTTATTTTATGAGAACATTTGTCCCACCTTAATTTGCAAGGGATAAGAAAACCATAGCTGCCATGAAATATGATAGAAAGGTATTTGCTTCTTGTGAAACACGTGAATGTTGGTGATAGCATCTCTTCCACGTAGAAACGCCTTAGAAATGACTCTCCCGATCGCCCCGTCTCTCCTGCTGTCTCCGCGTCATGTTTTTTTCACTCGCAGGGACGCACACTCCAAGCCCCCGTCCCACGCAGCGGGACCTCGCTGCCCAGTTTTCTCCTTCCTCTCCCAGAGGAAAGTCCCCATGGCCCATTTTCTGGGCAGTGCTTTTCCACTCTTTCATAATCTATTATTTTGACCTTGAGAGGAGAGAGGCGTCTTGGCAGGGCGCGCTCCATGCGGAGCCAGCACTGCTGGCGTCGGTGCCCTGGTGGCGCACGTGTGCCCGTGGCTGCCACAGCCCTGTGTCCCCGAGTGCACGCTGGTGCCTGCCGTCCCGCATCCTGGCCCCCCAGTCAGGGGCTGCGGGACGCTGGGGGCCGGAAGGACTGTCCCGTCAGGCTCCGTGAGGAGTGCGCTGTTCCTGGAGGCCTGGGTCAGCAAAGAACATTCTTGGGGGAGAAGGGGTGTGTGTGTGTGTGTGTTACAGAAAGAGACAGACGCACAGACAGAGAGAGGTAAGAGAGAGATAAAAGAGACTCTGCTTTAAAAGTAGATTTCAACTATTTATTTCTAGGACGGTACCTGATAGTTTTGATTCTTTTAAAGATCAGTTATAAAAACTGCACACTCGCAGTGGTTGAGAATCTCCCTGTCAACGCAGGGGACACGGGTTCGATCCCTGGTCCGGGAAGATCCCACAGGCTGTGGAGCAACTAAGCCACGACTACTGAGCCTGCTCTCTAGAGCCCGCAAGCCACAACTACTGAGCCTGAGAGCCACAACTACTGAAGCCCGTGCGCCTAGAGCCCGTGCTCAGCAACAAGAGAAGCCACCACAATGAGAATCCCACGCACCGCAACGAAGAGTAGCCCCCGCTCGCCGCGACTAGAGAAAGCCCATGCACAGCAACAAAAACCCAACGCAGCCAGAAACAATAAATAAATAAAAGAAAATGATAAAATAAATAAATTTATAGAAGAAACCCCCCCAAAACAACAAAAACCTGCACGCTCCATGCAAGACAGTTTGTTCTTTTTTTTTTTTGCGGTAAACGGGCCTCTCACTGTTGTGGCCTCTCCCGTTGCGGAGCACAGGCTCCGGACGCGCAGGCTCAGCGGCCACGGCTCACGGGCCCAGCCGCTCCGCGGCACGTGGGATCCTCCCGGACCGGGACGCGAACCCGTGTCCCCTGCATCGGCAGGCGGATTCTCAACCACTGCGCCACCAGGGAAGCCCAAGACAGTTTGTTAATGAAGACATGGATGCACTGAGAGGAATGCTGGGAAACGGCGGGGTTGGGGGGAGGGAGCAGAGCAGTGCGAGTGAGTGGGGGTCCCCGGGTCCCACACTTTGGTCCCTGCTCCCTGCACCCCCCGGGCTCGCCCTTCTCTCCCTCCCGGCCAGGCTCCCGCTGGCAGAGAGAGGCGCCCGCCCTGGCTCACGCCATCAGATGAAATGAAGGGAAATCTGGTTCGCTGCTAAATGGACTCACTGTAGGCATTTAGGGGTAAGCTGACATGAGGGGCCTATCAGACACTGGGAATTTCAGTCGTTTTCTTCATAGTTCTGGGAAGTTCTTCCAGAATCCAAGCGGTTACGTCAGGATACTGATTTGCAGGATTTAAAATCACTTTAAATCAGCATACTTGTCATCTGGAAATAGCCAGTGCATGCACTGCCATTATGGATGTATTACTATATAAACATATAAAGTTTGTATATAGTACGTAGTGTGTGGTATATACACAGATATGGTATATAGAGTACATAGTGTGTATATATGTATGTTATATATGGCATACAGCTGACCCTTGAACAACATGGGTTTGAACTGCGTGGGTCCACTTATATGTAGATTTTTTTCAATAGTAAATATTACAATATTATACGATCTGAGGTTATTTGAATCCTCAGAGGCAGAACCATGGAATTGGAGGGACTGCATATACAGAGGGCCGCGTGTAAGTTATACAAGGATTTTCATCGGCACAGAGGGTTAGTGTCCCTAACCCTGTGTTGTTCAAGGGTCAACTGTATGTACGTATGTATATTACAGTATATGATCTATATGTAGTTTATGGTATATATATAGTTCACGGTATATATGTAGTATACGATATATAGTATATTGTGTATATATATATATATATATATACGTATATTTATACACACACACACATACACGTATCTTCAGGTAAACAAGGATATGTAATAAAAATGCACAGGGTGTTTTCCTTTTTATTTCCTAAATTACCTAGTCTTTAATTCCCATCTGTAATCAATCACGCACAGCTGAAGAGGGCTGAGACATTGTTCCTGAGCATTCTACTTCCTTCCTTGAAGGGAATTTTCCATCTGCATCCCAAGAATTTTATGCTCTTAAACACTTGTAGTGAAGCTTCTGCTGCACCACGTTTCAGATCTTAGACCCTGTACTCAAAGGCAGATGCATCTATTTCACTGCCCAATCCATCCAGTCACTTAATCCCTCATTAAGTGAATTAAGTCATTATTCAACAAACGTTTGTTGATTGTCTGCTCTCCGAACAGCTAATATAGCTAATGCCTTGCTCAGCGACATCCAGGAGCTCATAATGAAGTTTTTCCCATGAGGATGGGTATGATTTGAGAGAAAAGACACTCCTGGAACAATAGAGCAATACAGACTCGCTGACTGGGATGCCTGATGGACTTATTGTCTTGTCTGTAGAGACTGCTAAGCCGGTGCCACCACACCATTCCCTTCTTTTTGCTGTGCCCTCCTGTCTCCGTGGTTACCAGGATTCCCAGTGCATCCCAAACAGGGAGCCCTTATCCAGTCTATCCTGGGAATTTACTGTTGGTGTCCATTTCCCCCTTGTCTATTTCATCCAAGCATCTGGGTCCAGTTACCATGTTTCACTGCTTCTGTGATACACATTGTTTCTTATTTTCACACGTCTGATATTGGGATACATTTAAAATCGGTGGTGAGTCACAATTGGCTAAGGTTTATTTCTTTCCTAGTGGCACACCAAGTAATGATACGAATGACTGTATTTTAGATTTGCTGGAATATTGCATGTGGGCCCTTGAGCGATCCTGAACCCGTGACAGTGGTCTTAACAGCTCCCTTCCTAGCAACCGAGAGGACCCAGGCATCTTATAAGAAAGGCTCCTCTCCTATTACTTCTGGAATCTTCCAGGTGCTGTCTTTGACTTGACACCAAACCCACCTGACTCCGTCTTGGCAGCTGTGGCTTCAGTTCTTTTGTCCCCTAGCATCCCCCGTGGTGTCCGTGTCCTGCCTGGGTTTCCCTCCCACTCCACGGGGCTGTCTGTGCAGCTGAATCCTGCCTTGCTTCCAGGCTCTGTCATCTGCTGTGTCCTGGCTGTGTGCTCTGCAGTCTGAGGACCCCTATGCCCATGGGTACCCAGCGGGGCAGGGACCAGGCCGGCCTGCTAGCCAGGGAGAGGAGTTCTGAAGGAGAACTCAGACTCTGCTCTTGAATTTTGTATCCCCAGCACTTTGCACAGTTATTTGCACATAATAAGGACCCACGAAATGCTCATGCAATAAATCCATGATCCAACAGATTCATCATTTTCATCTATGTGACATATAGGCTCAGAACATCTATTTTTTGCTTATTTTTTCCTTTTTTTCCATGACAAGGAGGAGTTAGAGCACAGAGCCGTTCCTTAGCAGGGCTGAGGCATCTGGTCTCGAGCCTTTTGCTGACCTTTTCGTTTAGATGAGATGGTTTTGTCTTTTTCCGCCCCTCTGGCTGGGACGGGAGGTGGTTAGCTTTGCTGGCGTGGGGCGAGGTGGGGCATCCACATCTGACCTCTCTTTCTGCACAGCCTCATACCTGGCTTAGCCTTGAAATTTCCTGTTCCCCTGGGGCAGGTCCAAGTTTGTGACTGAGGCTCGAGCTGGGGCCAGGTAAGTCTCCACAGGCCTTTGCCTTCCGGCTCAGGCTAGATGAGGCTGTTTGCATCTACCAAATGCATGGGATTCAGTCCTGGTGCTTTATCTGGGTCCGGTTAAGTCTCCACAGGCCTTTGCCTTCCGGCTCAGGCTAGATGAGGCTGTTTGCATCTACCAAATGCATGGGATTCAGTCCTGGTGCTTTATCTGGGTCCGGTTCGCCTCTGGCTTTGATCTAACTCTCCTCTAAAAGCGTGCCTTTTAGCCTGGTTTTTCCCTCGCTAAAGGCTTCTCGCCATCTGTTAGGATAATGGAGTTTCCCTGTGAATTGAGCATTTACTTACTACCTGCAGGGCAAAGAACATTAGAAGCCAAGGCCCCTGCCCTCTAAAAACTTCCTTCCCGCTCAGCAACCTGCTGAGGAGCAGAACTAACCATGTAAAGCACGTTTTTTGGTTTGTTTTTATTTTATTTTATTTTTTTTGCGGTACGCGGGCCTCTCACTGCTGTGGCCCCTCCCGTCGTGGAGCACAGGCTCCGGACGCGCGGGCTCAGCGGCCACGGCTCACGGGCCCAGCCGCTCCGCGGCACGTGGGATCTTCCCGGACCGGGGCACGAACCCGTGTCCCCTGCATCGGCAGGCGGACTCTCAACCACTGCGCCACCAGGGAAGCCCCATGCAAAGCACTTTTCACATCAGGGACTGGTTTGTTCACCGTGACTATGGGTGATGTTTTTCATGACTATTCACTCTAATCTGGATTTTGATGTACTATTTCAGATTTCTTCTAGAAAACAGTTCTGATCTTTATTTTCTTAGGGGCGGTGTGGGAGCTCATGCCTAGGATGGGCTCAAGGGCAGGCGTTTGGCAGTGGTGTGTTATGTGGATTCCTAGCAGGGATTTTTAGATATTCAGACATTTTGCTAGCTGCTCGGCCATGGAAGGAGTCTTTTCATTGGAGAAATAGGCAAATGCAACCTCATTCCCTGGCCTTGTAGAGCTGGTCACCCAGTGCACCACTGACACGACCTCTGGATGGGGCAGTCTGGGAGGTGCCATGGCTGATGATTTCACTTTCTTATTTAGCTGTGAATTTTGTCAAGAACATGTATTCGTAATGGGGCGGACAGAGAGGATACAATTAGAGTATGAAACAGTCCGCAGTAAGGTGAAGGCTCTTGGCGATAGGAGATCCACATCCAGGAGCTGTAGGAGGTGACCTGGGTGCACCTGGCTGGCTGCAAGTCTCTTTCCGGAAAGTGCCTCCGTCCCCCGATGCCGTGAGTGGGTAGCTGAGAACTCATTCCCACAGCCTGCCCCAGAGGTCTGCCCTTGACTGAAGGAGGCCCTCCTGGTCACCCGCCTCCCTTTCTCACCAGGGCACAGAGCCACCCCCTGGCCTCAAGGTGAGGCAGCTGTGGAAGAGTATAGCTGCTAGTGTTGAAGCCATTAGCTTCTTTCAGGTTTTTTCTAATTAAAGGCAACGAGGCCCATACTTGGGGATAAAATAAACCATTAACATTATAGTAAACCCAGACGTTTTGGATTTTTCCCCTTCAGTTTCCTTGGTGGAGCAAACCCTGAAGGCACTCATTGCAGACCAAGAGCTGAAGGCAAGGAGGAGAACTCCTCACCCCGCCCCCCTCCCCTGCCACTGCCCAGTGGACACAGGTTTTGGTATGAAGAAATGGGAGTTCCTTGCGCTTTCTTAGCTGTTATTGCCAGCATTCCTTTACCTAATTCAAATTCCTGGCTGCCGCCTGACTTAGGGGGAAGGGCTCCCTGGGAAAGACGGTGCTGGGGGTAAGCTTCTGAGGAGGTGATGCTGACGGCGGACTGAACAGCTGGGAGGGAACGGCCGTGCCAAACTTCCGAGGGCGAGGTGACCTAAGGGTGCCCAGCACCTTGGAGGAACGGAAGGAAGGCCCAGGTGACAGCCGCAGGTGGTGGAATGGGGCGGCGGGCTGAGTAAGAGGAGGAGGCCAGAGCCGTTGGTGTGGGCTCCAGGCAGCTCTGTGGACCCACGTGAGCCGGGGTGCGGAATTCAGATGTTTTTCTGGGTATACAACCCTCGTGCAGCAATCACCGATCTGAATGACCTCCTGGAAGACCTCCAGTCGTGCTGGCTTGCAAATATGTTTTCCATAAGAGTGACTGAAACAGGTATTTCCTAACATGTGACACATGGATCACTCAGACGAACAGTACCAGATACCACTCACTTCTCCTCCCCCTCTAATTGCTTACGCATCTAAATGATCTCCGGGTCTGTGCACCTCGTAACATCCCAGCAAATCACGGTGGTCCCAGTAAATGCTTCCTTCAGACCCGCCCGTCCTTGCCTCTCACAGACATGCCCCTGAAACCCCCCACGCTCGACCTGAAATCTCCGTGTTCCAGGTTCCCGGACAGTTTCAAATGGAAGTCAGGTATCAGCCCACCTGAAGGGAAACCTAGGGTATCAGGGCCATGGTTGGGGGGTGGGGGAGCAAGGAGCATCACAGGGGCTCTTCTCCCCGCTGGCCGAAGGGAAACGCAAAACGGCCAGAATTTGTCACCAAAGCTTCCAGCCTCCAGAAATCGACCTAGAGACGCCAGCAAACATCAGTTTATCCAGATGAGTTGGCAGAGAAAGGTCTAATGGAATTGTGCTCTTTGATTCCGTTGGTGGTTGCTCTTGAAATCAGATAGTTGAGATAATTTTTTCTCTGCTCATTTTATTCTATCCCATCAAAATTACGTAGTGGGTGTCTCCCGTGGGCTCAGTACTGCCTCGTGCTGTGGAGGTAGATGTAAAAGACAATTTTCCCTGGGCCCGAATGGGCGATGGACTGGCAGATATTAATCAACGTGTTGATAAAGTTATGTGCAGCTCTTATGACTGTTGTCTACCACTTCGCGGAGGATTTCTGGCGGAGGGGCATCAGGTACGAAATCACTCTGGCCTGCTGGAGCTCCCGAGTGATGAGGCCAAGAGGCCGGGTCCTGAAGGAGCTTGGAATGCTGTTTTCATCAGTTTCACTGTTCGTTGGGAGGTTTTGAAAGCCATAAAATAATTTTAAGTAAGGGAATGACATAACCTACTTACATTTGGAAAATAGGGCTCTGGCTGTAATCAGGGGATAGGGAAGAAGGGTTTAGTTATCTTTGCTGCGCCATGAATCACTTCAAAACACAGTGGCTTAGAACAAGGGCGTGGTTTTCTTTGGGTCAGGGTTTCTGGAGCTGCTCAGCTGAGGGGTTCCGGCTCGGGTCTTCCATGAGGTTGCTGTGAAGATGCTGGCTGAGGCTGCAGTATCGGAAGGCCAAGGTGGCTAAGTATCACGGCTACCAAGTTGGTGCTTGTCATTGGCAGACAGACGGTCAGTTCCTCTCCCTGTCAGCCTCGCCACAGGCTACGTGACGTAGCTGCCGGGTCACCCCAGAATGGGTGATCCAGGAGAGGGAGGCCAAAGTGTCTGTTACGAACTGCATATTTTTGTCCCCTCCTCCCAGATTCGTATGCTGTAATTGGAGATGGGGACTCTGGAAGGTAATTAAGGGTAAATGGGGTCATGAGGTGGGGCCCCTAACCTGAAAGGGTTGGTGCCTTTCTGAGACGAGGAAGCCACCAGAGCCCTTGCTCCCTCTGCCATGTGAGGACACAGGGTGAAGGCAGCTTCTACAAGCCAGGAAGCAAGCTCTCACTAAACACCGAATCTGCGGGCACCTTGATCTTGGACTTGCCAGCCTCCAGAACCGTGAGAGATAAATGTCTGTTGTTTGAGCCACCCGGTCCATGGTATTTGGTTATGGCAGCCTGAGCTGATGCCTTCCGTGACATGACCATGTACCATCGCTGCAGCCACTTTCCGTTTGCTAGAAAGTCGCTAAGTCCAGGCTACTTTCAAGGGCAAAGGAATTAGACCCCCACCTTTGGAAGGAAGGCACATCAAAGAACTTGTGAACATAATTTCGATATCCCTTTGTGATGTTCTTAAAATAAGAGGTTATTTTGTGACCCAGGTGAGAAAGGAAAGGGATCGTAATCTGGCCCTAATGCAGATAGAATAAATAGGGCACAGATTTGGAGACATGAAGCTCATAGAGTCAGTGTGATTTGGAAACTGTAATTAGACTGAGCTGAGACATCCAGAAAGGATGTGACGTGGAGGAGGAAGAGTAGAGTCAGGACGTGTCAGATGTGAGAGGCCTTTGGGACGCGAAATGGATATTTCAAATTGGCAGGGGTGCACCACAGACGTGGTGTTAATCTGGGGGTTGTGAGCATGAAAACTATGGGTGCAGATGAGATCACCCAGAAAAGGGCATAAAATAAGGGGAGCAAAGTGCCCAGGTAGACCTCAGAGGAACTGCTTTGCTTAGGGTTTGAGTAGAGGAAGACAGTCTAGCAAAGAAGACCAAGAATGGGGCAACCAGAGAGGGGGACAGAAAATCCAGAAACTGTGGCCTTCCGGGAGCCAAGAGGAGAGAGTGGGTTCCTGGTGGGTGGTAGAGACCTTAACTTCTGTGCCTCCATTTCATCATCTGAACAGTGGACATAATGGTGCCTACCTTCTAGAATTGATGTAGGATTGAGGGAGATAAAGGGCATTAATGCCTAGCACAGCTCATGGTACAGCATAAAAGGTCACCATTCACATTAGCAAATAACCTTCTTGGCTAGAATTTAGGATGTGAGTGGAAGGGTAGTGAGATAGAGCTACAAAAGCATGTTTGTAGAGAGGAGCTTTTTTTGCCCTTTTTTATTGAGATACAGTTGATGTACAATATTATATAAGGAACAGGTGTACAACATAGTGATTCACAATTTTAAAGGTTATAGTCCTTTTATAGTTACTATAAAATATTGGTTATGTTCCTTGTGTTGTACAATATATCCCTGTAGCTTATTTTACACGTAATAGTTTGTACCTCTTACTCCCCTCCCCTTATCTCCCCCCTCCCCCCTTCCCTCTCCCCACTGGTAACCACTGGTTTGTGCTCTATATCTGTGAGTCTGTTTCCTTTTTGTTATACTAGCTTGTTTTATTTTTTAGATTCCACATGTAAGTGATAACATACAGTATTTGTCCTTCTCTGTCTGACTTATTTCGCTTAGCATCACGCCCTCCAAGTCCATCCATGTTGTTGCAAATGGCAGAATTTCATTCTTTTTTAATGGCTGAGTAATATTCCATTATATATCACCTCTTCTTTATCCATTCATCTGTTGCTGGACACTTACATTGCTTCCATATCTTGGCCATTGTAAATAATGCTGCTATGAACACTGGGGCATATGTATCTTTTCAAATTAGTGTTTTTTTTTTTTTTTTTTTTTTCTGATATACACCCAGGTGTGGAATTGCTGGGTCATATGGTAGTTCTCTTTTTAGTTTTTTGAGAAACTGCCATACTGTTTTCCATAGTGGCTGAACTAATTTACATTCCCACCCACAGTGTAGGAGGGTTCCCTTTCCTCCACATGAGAGGAGCTTGTTTAATAGGCTGTGAGGACCGCCGTGGTATTTCAGTCTGGGCTGTGTGCTTTTGGAATCCTGGAGATAGTGGACTGGAGATCCGAGGGCAGCTCTGGCCGCTTGGGCTGTCCTCCCAGGGCCCCAGTACAGTGCTCTGCTTGGACATTTTTTGCTTTCTATCTTTCCTGGCATATTCTGGCCAGTGCACAGTGTGGGGAGCAAGTGATGAAGGATTACGGCTCCGATCACCGGGTTTGACCGAGCTGTACATAGTTAAGTAGGCACAGGGAGAGCCAATGGTCTGGGTCGGGTCCGTTCAGTGCAGGGGGCATCCTTCAGGGGAACCTGTTCTGATTGCTCTGATCATGCCTGCTGCCCTATTACCTGGACTGGCTACTGATTGAACGGGTGAGGAGGGACACGTTTTTCTACCCGGCTCCAGCAGGGCTGTCTCCATCAGATGAGAAGTAAGCCTCTGCCATGAGGTGAGTCTCTGGGCGAGCCACGCTGAACACGAGATAAGTCATCTGAACGGCTTCTTATCTTCGGTGTGCCTTCCTCCAGTGCTACCTTTAGCCACCACGGGAAGCCTTCCTTCGCTAAGTCCTGTCCCAGAGCCTCTCACCGACGGCCATCTTGCCCGCAGAGACTACAAGTCCCAGCATCCATCACACGAGTCCCGGCCACGCCCCCTGTTAACGGGGAGGCCACGGCCCTCGCCCCCTCCCCCCAGAAATGCCCCTCCGTATCTTTGGCAAGCTGGCAGGCTGCCACCCCGGCCTTGACTCAGCCACATGCTTTGTTTCAATGCAGCAGTGGTGATCCCTTCATTCCTGGCGGTTTCTTTGCCCCATGATGAGACAGGAAAAGCAAGATCTCTAGCCGAGAGCTGCCCCACAGCTCATTCATCACGCCAGCCACCAGAACCCTGGCAAGATCGAGGGTTTTGTCAGATGGGAGCTGTGGTAGTGAATAAAAAAAGTGAAACCAGATGTTCTTCCCTCCAGTTGCTTCATATCCATGCAGGGGCTTGGAGGAGGAGGCTGTAAAAATGTCACAGCCCTTGATTCCTGAGGCCCAGATTTACGCTCGGTGTAACCTTGCACCATAAATCCACTGCCCTCGCTGGAGCATTGGCTTCTGAAGGGGCAGAGCCCAGCTGCGGCAGTGACCAGAGGCTGCGGACAGTGCAGAAGGGACATGGGTGGGGAGCGCGGGGGCGGGGAGCCTGACTGGGGACCAGCGGCGGTTGCTTTTCAAGAATTTGAAAAGATGTTACAAGATTGGCTTGGAGTTTGGCCTTCTTGGGAAAGAAGCCAAACTCTATCTTGCATTTGAGCCTGAGAGAAAACTTGCTTTCTCTTTGCAAAGTACTAGCAGATGCAAGAGAACTCGGTGGGAATGGAAATCACAGAAGAAGAGTTTTCAGTGCAGGTTCAAGTGTCTGCAGGAGAAAGGAGAGGTGGGCAGGGACCAGATGCCACTGCCCGAGGGGGCGCCATCCTCCAGAAGCTGGAATGCATCCTCAGTGCGTGGGGTGCCATCGGACTTTGGCTTTAAAGTAGTGATTCTGTCTGCTGCGTGGAGGCTGAACTCTGGGGGTGGGGCAAGAAGGAAGCAAGGAGGCAGCCCAGGAGGCTCTTACAGACGTCCAGTGATGCCGCTGGCTTGCTCCAGGTGGAAGCCATGGACGCGGGGAACGGCAAATGGGCTCAAGCTCTGGCGGCCAGACCCTGGGAAGAATCAAGGAGGCCTCCCAGCTTCTGGTGTGAGCGGCCGAGGGGACAATGATGAGGCCACTGCAACGGAGCCCGGAGGAGGATCAAGCCTCCTGAGGGGATTCAGACTTCGGTTTCGGACCCATTCGGTTAAAAATGCTTATAGACACCTACGTGGATGTTTTAAAGGGACAGTTGGAGACGTGGGTCTGGAGATGTGAAGAGAGGTCAGGGCTGGGCTCTAAATTTGGGAGTCATATTATGGGTGATAATTAAAAAGGTAGATATGGTCAGTCCCCAGTTGCCCTCTACTATTGCCACTACCATTGTGGTCACCTCCTTAATTTCTCTTTCTGATCTTTCATTGCTAGTGTGTAGGAATGCAAGAGATTTCTGTGTGATCACCTTCTGATCTCTGCGTAGACGCTGGCCAGTGCCAGGGCGCCCTCGGTCATGGCTGCAAATACACAGGTCATGTTCCTCCTCCTGCCTGTGGCTGACGTTTCTCCTTCGTCTTTCCAGCTGAGCCCGCAAGCGGCTCCGCGCTTTCCCTGCGGGGCTCCCAGGTAGCTGCCCGCTCTTGAGGGCGGTTCCCAGGTGGCAGGAAATCTCCTTGCCATCCTGACCCCAGACCAGCAGCAGCCTCCCCGAGTTCTCCATTTCTGTCTTTTTGCATCACCTAGCTCAAATGTTCTACTCTCTTAACATTTTTCCCAGCTTGTTGACATTTTTACAGTGGGTATAACCTTATTATGTCATTATTAGTCACTAAACAGGAATGATTTAATTTTTCATTTGATCCATGTTGCTAAAAGTGTTACATTAGTGGGCTTCCCTGGTGGCGCAGTGGTTGAGAGTCCGCCTGCCGATGCAGGGGACGCGGGTTCGTGCCCCGGTCCGGGAGGATCCCACATGCCGCGGAGCGGCTGGGCCCGTGAGCCATGGCTGCTGAGCCTGTGCGTCCGGAGCCTGTGCTCCGCAACGGGAGAGGCCACAACAGTGAGAGGCCCGCATACCGCAAAAAAAAAAAAAAAAAAAAGTGTTACATTAGTTTCTAGCACATTCTAAGTGACCAAGTTCTGATAGCCTACTTGAAACAACACTTCTAGGTCTGTGTCTAAGCGGCTGATGGTCAGGATGCCATCAGCTGCTTAGACTTGGACAGAGATGCCCACTTCCGGGGATGCAGGTGGCAGTCGACCCTGCCGTTCGTGCTTATTGCGTCCTGTGCAATTTCTACCTTGCATGGCAGCTATCTATGGCTTTTATTTGTTCTAATTAAATAGGAACAATGTTCGGTTCAATGGATTCTTCCTATAAAATGACTATAGGGGCTTCCCTGGTGGCGCAGTGGTTAAGAATCCACCTCCCAATGCAGGGGACGCAGGTTCGATCCCTGGTCAGGGAACTAGATCCCACCTGCATGCCGCAACTAAGGAACCCGTGACCCGCAACTGAGGAGCCCACCAGCCGCAGCTAAAGAGCACACGTGCCACAACTAAAGGAGCCGGTGAGCTGCAACTAAGGAGCCCACCGGCCACAACTAAGACCTGGTGCAACCAAAATAAATAAATACAATTTAAAAAATAAAAATAAAACGACTCTAACAACCTCCTGCCTTCCCCTGCCCCCAAGTAAGGCTGGAAACAGATGCCGCTTGTACCATAGAGTCAGAAACTGCACTTGTGTGACTGAAGCCGGGACACATGTGCAGGAACTGCTGAGGGGCTTTCTTGTGGTCCAGTGTGGAGCCCATGGGCCAGGCGAGGAAGGCCCAGGGAGAGCTGATTCACCTTCCAGGGGAGGCTGGAACTAGCATCACTCTGGTTCTCTCCCTCTCTCTCCTGCAGCCCTTCTTACCCTCCTGTGTTGCTTGGGTTTTGCTGGTACGTGGATTACTCCCAGGACTGGAGCTGTGCGTTTCCTCCCCTTTGGGGATCCTTGCTGCAGATAACTGGGATAAAGTGCGAACTGAGGCGTCATGACAACATGAGGGGTAGATGAAGGCCAGATTGCTCACGGGACGTGTGCACAGGAAGACGCAGAGGGAAGCAGCATGGAGGTCGGAGCTCTGGGAAGGGAGCTCGCAGGGCAGCCGGGGAGGCAAGGCTGCTGGGGGTGTGTGCGCGGGTGCTGAACTGCGGTGGGGAGTCATGGAAGAGTCTGGAAGAAGCACATTTCAAGAAGGGACACTGACGAGTCAACACACTACAGGCGGTTATTAAGACATCGCTCAAGTGTCCATTAGATTTAGAAATTCAGCGCTAACCGGTGCCTTCGGCAGAGGTGGTGGGAGGAAAGGGGCGGGGCCAGAAGCCAGCCTCCAGGAGGTTGGAAAGTGAGGCAAGAGAGGCAGCAAGACTTGTAGGGAATTTGGAGAAGGAGAGAGACGAGGCAGAAGCACAAGAGCGCACTGGGCGGAGGCGGGGCTCTGGTGGCCTGGCTTTGCTCGGAGCCTGGGGAGGGAGTCACTGCGCTTTCATCTCCGCTTACAGAGAAGAAGAAGACAAGTGCTATTGGTTGACAGCCCAGCCTGTCTGCTATTGCGGCGTTGGTTGGTTGGTCGGCTGGTTTCGGCACTCAGTGTGATGGAGACCTGCCGTTTTGTCCTGTCAAAGTCTCGCTGTCGCTCCACGTGTCTGGAGGAAGGTTAGCGGTGCCGGGAAAAGGCCCAGGAAGTAATGGACCCGGAGAGAGCCCACTTTCCAAATCCAGTCCCCTCCACACCTGCAGGCTCGCCTCTTCCAGCGGCCAGTGAAGGTCACCTCCACCTCGTTGGTGAAAACTGTTTTGTGCGATTCCTACTACGCTGGGAGACATTTTTGTTCTTTGTTATTGTTTTGGTTTCAACTGGAGAGAATCTTGGTGCTGAGACAAAGGGGACGAGGGGAGAGGGAGAGGGCGAGAGTCAGGGAGGGGATTCTGGAGGAGGGAAGATCGACCCGATGGTGCGGGCAGGCAGGGGAAAGGCCAGGGCGGGGGAGCTGGAGGGCCTAGGAGGCCTGGGCAGGAAGTTCAGGGAACCCGTGCCCAACTTTCCCTGCTCAACAGGCAGGCGGCAAGATCACCACCCATGGAGGGGAAGACAAGGATGTGATGGGGCGTGATGAGAAAAGCTGAGGTTCGGCAGCTGTGGGGACGGAGAGGGGCGGCCGGGAGGGGGCCCGGAGGTGGTCTCCTCAGTGCTGCTTGCCTGGCTGAGGTCGATGGTGTATTCAGGGTGACTCTGGCACCGATGGTCTGGGGTTTCCTCCGACAGTGCTGTGAGGATGTGGGAAGGAAGGGGGTGTGTGGGGATCGGAGGAGGAGCTCCAGACGGGAGGGCAGACGAGATAAAGGGCCAGGGGCCAAGGGAGCAAAGGGCTGTGGCCTGAGCCCCGCGATTCCTCGTCCTCCTCCTTTCCCACCTGCCCCGAGCCTCTTCGTTGAAAACCAGATTCATGTCCCTCCCTGTGTTTTATCCAGAGGGAGGCCTTCGGGGTCACATCCATGCGCTGGAGCGGCGGACCCGGGGCAGTGGTGCCATGTCAGTGTAGTTTCATCAGTGGTAAAAACGCACCATCTGGTGCAGGATGTTGATGGCGGGGAGGCTGTGAGTATCGGGCCAGGGGCACGTGGGATCAAGACCCGACCGTGAGGAAGAGCCAGGAAGGGAGGGGGGCAGGCTGGTTGGGGGTTGGGAGTGGGCAGAGCAGAGCTTGCTCATAGACCGGACCACAGCAGGGCTTATTTTCTTAGTTGGCTTTATTTTTAAGGGCAGTTTTATGTTCATGGCATAATTGAGTAGAAAATACAGAGATTTTCCAGATCCCAGACCCCCCCCCCCCCAACCCCACACACTTCCCTTACCATCGACATCCCCTTCCCTGTGGTATATTTGTTATAATTAATGAGCCTACATTGACACATAATAATCACCCAAGGTCCATAGTTTACATTAAGGTTCACTGTTGGTGTTGTACGTTCTATACTTATGGACAAATGTATCCACCATTACAGTATCATACAGAGCATTTGCACTCTCCTAAAAATCCTGTGTTCTGTCTATTCATCCATCCCTCCCCCAGCCCCTGTCAACCACTGGTCTTTTTACTGTCTCCTTAGTTTTGCCTTTTCCAGTATTTTATATAGTTGGAATCATATAATAAGTAGTCTTTTCAGATTGGCTTCTTTTACTTAATAATAGGCATTTAAGGTTCCTACGTGTCTTTTTGTGGCTTGATTGCTCATTTCTTTTTAGTGCTGAATAATATACTATTGTCTGCATGTACCATAGTTTATTTATCCATTCGCCTATGGAGGGACATCTTGGTTGCATCTAAGTTTTGGCAATTGTGAATAAAGCTGCTGTAAATATCTGTGTGCAGGGTTTTGTGTAGACATAAGTTTTTAACTCATTTGAGTAAATACTAAGGAGTGCAATTGCTGGATAATATGGAAGGAGTATATTTAGTCTTGTAAGAAATTGCCAAGCGGCCCTCCAAAGTGCCTGTGACCATTGTGCACTCCCACCGACAGTGAATGAGAGGTCCTGTTGCTCCACATCCTCACCAGCATTTGGTGTTGTCTGTGTGTTGGATTTTAGCCATTCTAATAGGTGCATAGTGGTATCTCACTGTTGTTTTAATTTTTGCATTTCCCTGATGACACAGGATGTTGAGTATCTTTTATAAGCTCAATTGACATTTGTATATCTTTTTGGGTGAGATGCTTGTTCAGATCTTTGGTCCATTTAAAAATTGGGTCGTTTTCCTCTCATTGAATTTTGAAACTCTTTTGTGTATCTTTGAGAAGAGTCCTTTATCAGACGTGTCTTTTGCAAATATTTTCTCCCAGCCTTGTTTTTGCATTCTCTTGATAGTGTCTTTTGCAGAGCAGAAGTTTTTAATTTTAATGAAGTCCAGCTTACTAAAGATTTCTTTTAATGGGTGAGCCTTTGGTGTTGTATCTAAAAAGTCATTCCCAAACCTAAGGCCATCTAGATTCTTTTCTATGTTACCTTCTAAGTCTTTTATAGTTTTATATTTTACGTTTAGATCTATGATCTATTTTGAGTTAATTTTTTGTGAAGGATGTAAGAGCTGGGTCTTGATTAATTTCTTTGCACGTGGATGTCCAGTTTTTCCTGCACCATTTCTTTCTTTTGTGTCACAAATTAGTTGACTTTATTTCTGTGAGTGTATTTCTGGGGTCTCTATTCTGTTCCGTTGATCTAGTTGTTTATTCTTTTGCCAATGCCACACTGTCTTGATTATAGTGCTATTTTTGATTGATCAATTATAAGTAACAGCTATTGACTTCCTATTAGGATTAATGAGAAGTTAGCTCTCTTATACTCTTGAATTCATCTCTCCCCATTCTCCTCATATCTCTGTTTTAAATGAAATCAGCATTCTGTTTATGATACCAAAACGATGTTGATATTGTCGGTAGCACATCTTAGTATATTATGATTATATCTTTGCAGCCCTTTGTTTCCCTTAAATTACGTGTTTGCCTAGTTTATTACTTATATGCTATTTTCAGGTACGTAATTGTAGCAGTTTAAAAATTTGTCCACAATTTCTTTGATACCCTTCCCTTCAAAATGTAAAGCCCTATTTCACTCGCCTTGTAAGTGGGCTGCACTTAGTGACTTGTTTCTAACAAGTAGAACAGGCAGAAGGAGGCTGTGTGGCTTCTGAGACCAGGTCATAAAAGGCGACACAGCTTCCTCTTTGCTCTTGCTCATGGGGCTCTTGCTCTGGGGAAAGGAGTTGCCATGTTGTGAGGCCACTGAATCAGCCCTATGGCCGGACCCCTGTGGAAAGAAGCTGAGGCCTCCAGCCAACAGCCACGAGTGAGCCAAGCTGGGAGCTGAGCCGATAGACGCAGTGGAGCTTTCAGCTGATGGGGCTCATCTGCCATCTTGACTGCAGCCTCAGGAGAGGCTCTGAGCCAGGATGCCCCAGCCAGGCTGCTCCCAGATTCCTGACCCTCAGACACTGTGAGAGAATAAGTGTTTATTGTTTTAAGTCTGTGAGTCTTGGGATGATTGGTTATGCAGCAACAGGTAATGAATATAAGACCTTTGATTGCATTCCGATCATCACTTTGTCGCTCGACTTGCCACATAATCTACTCTGTCGAGTCTAACGCTCTTTGCCTGGGTCTCTCTCCGCCTTCTCACCGCCACTGGACCCGTTATTCTCGAGACCTGCAGCGCAATGGTCATCTTCTCCACCCTGCCGACTGGGCGCGCTGGTTCCGGGATCTCTTAGTCTTTCTTATGCTTCCTTTTCCTTTTTTAGAAAAAATTATTTTAAATTTATTTTTAAATGTTTAAATTTTTCATTCTTTTATTGAAGTCTAGTTCATTTACAATGCTGTATTAGTTTCAAGTGTACAGCAAAGTGATTCAGTTGTATGTGTGTGTATATATATATATATATATATATACCTTTTCAGATTCATTTCCCTTATAGATTATTATAAGATATGGAGTAGAGTTCCCTGTGCTATATAGTACACCTCATTGTTCACCTATTTTATATATGATAGTGTGTATAGGTTAATCCTAAACTCCTAATTTATCTCTCCACCCCCCACGCCCTGCTCTACCCTTTGATAACCTATAAGTTTGTTTTCTATGTCTGTGAGTCTCCTTTTGTTTTGTAAATAAGTTCATTTGTGTCATTTTTTTAGATTCCACATATAAGCCATATCATGTGATATTTATCTTTCTCTGTCTGACTTATTTCGCTTAATGTGATAATCTCTAGGTCCATCCATGTTGCTGCAAATGGCCTTATTTCATTTCTTTTTATGGCTGAGTAATATTCCGTTGTATGTATGTGCCACATCTTCTTTATCCATTCCTCTGTCGATGGACACTTAGGTTGTTTCCGTGTCTTGGCTACCGTAAATAGCGCTGCTATGAACACTGGGGTGTGCATATCTTTTTTTTTTTTTTTTCTTTTTGTATTTTTCATCGCACATATCTTTTTTTTTTTTTTTTTTTGCGGTACGCGGGCCTCTCACTGCTGTGGCCTCTCCCGCTGCGGAGCACAGGCTCCGGATGCGCAGGCTCAGCGGCCATGGCTCACGGGCCCAGCCGCTTCGCGGCACGTGGGATCCTCCTGGACCGGGGCACGAACCCGCGTCCCCTGCATCGGCAGGCGGACTCTCAACCACTGCGCCGCCAGGGAAGCCCGCACATATCTTTTTGAATTAGAGTTTTCTCCGGATATATGCCCAGGAGTGGGATTGCAGGATCATATGGTAACTCTGTGTTTAACTCTGTTTTTAGTTTTCTGAGGAACCTCCATACCGTTCTCCATAGTGGCTGCACCAGTTTACATTCCCACTAACATATAGGAGGGTTCCTTTTTCTCCACACCCTCTCCAGCATGTATTATTTGTAGACTTTTAAATGATGGCCATTCTGACTCCTGTGAGGTGATTAGGCTTCCTTTTATTCCTTTTTATTCTTTTCTTTCCCTGGAACCCATCAACAACTAGCTCTTAGGAAAAAGTGTATGGGAGATAATTTTTTAATCCTCGTATGTCTAAAAATGTTTTTACCTGCTTTCATTCTTGAAATGAGATGGGTTGATTACTGAATTCGAGGTAGAGTGTCATTTTCTCTTAGAATTTTGAAGTCATTTATTGTCTTTCTAGCATCCAATGCTGTACTTGTACCATTTTCATTCTTGTTCCTCTGTGTCTTCCCTTGCTTTTCCCTCCTTGGAAGTTCGAGGGCCCTCAGTTTGTCCCTGGTGTGGTGGAGTTCCACGGTGATGCGGCTTGTTGTTTCCGTTAGGCTGCTGGAAGTGAAGAAAGCCCAACTAAAATGGCTCATAGGACAAGTGGGTTTATCTTCTTGCACAAAATGAAAAAGTCCTGGGATAAGGTGGCTCTGAGGTTGATTGACTTAGTGGCTGAATTACATCATCGGGAAACCAGGTTTTAAAAAATCTGTTTGTTCTGCCAAAATGCTTTGCGTAGCTCCCTTTCATGGACAAAATATGGCAGTGGCTTATATTCCAGAGGCAGAAATTGGATCTACCTCTTTCTCTGACTCTTTAAAACTGTAGAGTATTTCCCAGAATTAATCCCATCATTGGCAGACTTTCTATCGAGACCACATGTTCAAAATTAGGTGTTATGGCCCTTCTTAAATGAATCACTGGACAAAGGAAATAAAATTAATATGATTGTCTTCGACTAATCAAGATTGAATCCCCGGAGCTGAAGGTGGGGTTGGTCTTTCCTGACACCCTGACTTTGCAGTGGAACGTGAGGGCTTTAAATAGAATCTGAATCTTATTACAAGGAAAAATAAGGCAAGCATTATTGGTGGGCAACCAGATTGTCTGCTACAGCGGCTGTGGGTCCTTCTGTCATTTACTGTGATGGAGACCTGGTGATCTCTCTTCTAAAAACTTGTCCAAGTCTCCTATGTGCTGTTGTCCCCTCCTGTGTCCTTTGTCCTTGTGGGTTTATGCCATTTTGTTCCTTTTGTTCCTTTCGTTCAGGATCCCTGAAGGGAGAGGTGAAAAATGTGAGTTCAGTCTCTCTCCCTGTTTGGAAGCCTGCAGCCAGTGTTTCTCAGACTGTGAGCTGTAGCCTGTGAGTGAGCTATATGTCCAGTATTTTAACAGATGAAACAGAGTAGAAAATACCAGATTGTATGTATTGCCCAGAGTAAGATTAAATATTGTTTCAGTTGAGTATGCCTATGTTGTGTGTACTGGCTAGAGATGCAAAACGTGTTTCTCGTTAGAAGCTGCACACAAAATTATTTGGGAAACATTACTTTAAAGAAGTCTCTTCTGAGCCATACTATCTTGTTCGGGTTGGTTTTACAGGTACGTGAGGCTCAGAGAACATAGCAAGCCCACCCAACTCCAATGGGCATGAACTACTGTGTGGTATACGTATAAGAACAGTTCACTCCCACAGAGCAGCTCAAAACCCCACGAAGTAAATGCGTTACTGTTATCCTGTTATTCATTTCTGTGTTCCCAAGGAAGAAACTGCGCTCCGGAAATATGCTTAATGCCCGAGCAAGCAAGGCAGCAGGCTGGTGGGCCTGAGAGACGTGATTCTGGACACTGAACGTGGAGCTTGGCTAAGTTCCGCTCCCCCCCCACCCCCCACCCCCCGTGGTCAGGGCTGGGTCACAGCATGCGCTGAGTGTCCAGGGTAACCTCAGCAAACATCTATCAAAAGGCCGCATTCCCCAAATGTTTGGAGAGCCTCCGACCAGAAGAGATGCTAGGCTTCTGCTGAGTTACATAACGTACTAGGATCATGGTTTGCTTTCAAGGCCTATTTTCACCCAGGCTTTGCCCTTTCTGGGCAGTTGTCTTCAGCAAAGACTGATGGGTGTATTTCCTATGCCTACAGATTCTTAGGAAGTGAAAACATCCTCCTCTCCGGGCAAGGTCTCCATCAGCATGAAAACCTGGTACCTCGTTCCCGTCCCGGGGCTGTGGGCCCGGCCTGGAGGCCTCCGCAGCCTGGCCCCCTCACGGTGGTGGCCCATCTCTTCCGCTGCCCCTCCTGTGTCCCCTTGTCGCCCTTGTTACACTATGTTTTCTGCTTCCCGTTTTTCAAATTCTTTTTTTCAGAAATATCTTTGACACAGGAAAATTATATCTATTTAAAGTGTACAATCTGATGTTTTGATATACGTAGACAGTGTGAAAAGATCTCCACAACCAAGCTAATTAACACGTCCCTCACCTTTCTGTAGTTACCACCGAGTGTGTGTGTGTGAGTGTGTGTGCGTGTGTGAGTGTGTGTGAGCGCGTGTGAGCGCGTGTGCTGAGATGATTCCCTTTTAGCTCTATCCTCTTTGCAACTTCCAAGTACTCAGTACACTCACCACGCTGTACAACAAATCTCTAGATTTCTCTCTAGAACTTACTCATCTTGCATAACGGAAACCCTTTGACCAACACCGTTCCATTTCTCTTCCCCCTCTTCCCCGGCAGCCACCGTTCTCCTCTCTGCTTCTATGCATTTGACTATTGTAGATTCCAGCTACAAGTGAAATCAGACAGTATTTCTCTATGTCGAGCTCACTTCACAGAGCACACAACGTCCCCCAGCCCTATCCGTGTGGTCACAAATGGTGGCCTCTCCTTCCTTAAGGCTGAATACTTACTATATAACTTTGTTTCTGATGCCTAAGTGATCGGAGAGGACTGAATCCCAGGCCTTCCTTATTCCCCACATCAAGAGCCAATCTTCTTTACTCCTCTGTATTTAAAAATTAAAACAGAAAGACCTGGAGTTCTTTTATGCATCGTCCAGCTTTTAAGTTGCTGTCAGTGGAAATCTTAGTCTGAATACCGTGCCTGGCACCGTTGGAAGCTAGAAACCCTCCCGGCAGCGTGAGGTTCCCATTCAGTTCCAAGTGCTTCCTATTCTAGATGGTGAGAGTTACTTCTATAATTAGCACGTCCCCAGTTTAGAGGCCCAGCAGTCCCTTTCCCTTGGGCCACTGGATTGAAGAAGGAGGGAGGGGGAGGGCCCAGAGGCCGACCCGATGGCCACGTGGGCAGAGCTGGGGATGCTCGGGGGTCCTGGCACCGTCCGTCCTGCTGCGCTGCCTGCCCAGGACCTGCGCTTGGCTTTCGGCGGGCAGGATTTGAAAACAAAACTTGTGAATGGTGCTCGAAAGGAAGTAATCGCTCCATAAAGAAACGCAGGCATAGCGACGGGCTGAACCACAGCGCCGTCGGGGGGGGGGGACCAGCTAAGGACCCGCCTGCTGGTTCGAGGCCAGGCTGCATCTCGGGGAGGAGAGGAAATGAAAGTAGGGGTGGAGAAGGGAGTGAGAGCCTGGGCCTGTGCGCCCGCTGTGACCTCAGTGCTGGGGCTTTTTGGTCACCCGTCGCCTTCAGTTTGACACGGCCAAGCCTGTTCGGGCAGAGCCTGTCATTCGGGTCTCGCAGGCCTGTGGCATCGTGGGCGGCGCTGCCCCCAAGGGCTTGTGGGTTGCACAGACGCCCTTCCTCCTTCCCCTGGACGGAGGTGAAGCCGGCCGCGCTCCAGATTCTGTCAGTGCGCCGAGCTCTCCCCTCCGCAGGGCAGCCCGGGAATCAGAACGAGAGGTGCTCTGGGGAGAGGGACAGAGGACCCTCCTCGGTGCCGGGAGCCCTTTGCGATGCAGAGCTGCTCTTGCAGGGCATGCCCCAGCGCCAGCTCGCGTCTGTCCCGTGGAAGGATGCCTCCCTGGCAAGGCCCGGGGCTGCGAGCTGGGAGGCTGATACCCACTGCTCGGAGCCGGGCTCTGCCCTCAGAACTGGCCACCCTATAGACCAGCAAAGATGACAGATCCCAGCTGGTGGGGTCGGATTTCGTCCTTCCTCGTCAAACCCAGGCCTTCCCCCCCGACACCCCTGTCTGCCAGCCTCAGGGCACTCCTTTGCCCTCTCGTTCCAGAAGGCTGAAGAGCAAAGGGACACATGGTACCTCGAGTCTCCCCACACCCCTCTCTGTTCGAGGTCTGGGCACCGAACTGGCTGATTGGCCCAGACCGTCAGATGCAGGCTCATGGGGCAGGAGGTGTCGGCTTCTCTCTGGGGCCTGTGTCTTCCCGGGTTTGTATTCCTGGCATGTGCTGGGACATGCAGCCTGGCTCTTCCAAGCACAGTGTCTCACGGGCACAGCTTTGGCTTGGAGGGATGTTTCTCTGTCTTCCAACCCAGCCCTCCCTCGTGTCTTTCTAACTTGTTTTTCTGCTGACAGTGGAACCCTAGTGAGTTTGCTCTTTGAGACGCCCTGCCTGTGATTGGAAAAGGAGCCAGCGCTGAGTTATAGGTTAGCACACGCTGCCCTCTAACGGCTGCGTCTTCCCGTTTCCCAGTTCCACTGGCGACAGCTGCCCTGGGCCTTCTTGGAGGTCCGCAGCAAGATTCCTTCCAAGTAAGCTGGCTCTTTCCCTTCGCTCAGCGCAAGGAACCAGCCCTTGCTCTTGGGAGGGGTTGGGGGGGGGATGTCAAAAGTCAGGCAGCTTTGGTGTGTCTTGCTGTGAGGAAAATGGTCCAGCGTTCCCCTGCCAGATAGGAAATAACTGGATTCTTCTAGCCCAGGAGCTTGGACCAGCCTATCCCATGGCTGTGATGTCCACCTGTTCGCTTGCAGTTCCTTGCCGGGCCTGGAGAGGGAAGTTCAGGGCCTGTCCTCTGTGCCCCCAAAGTGGCTTCCTTCTCCCACCCTTCTGGTCAGAGGGGCGCGGGGCAAGGTGAGGGATGGGTGTGGCGGGGCCCTCAGCCTTCCCTGTTCAGCCTCGAAAACCAGCGCGAATGCTAAAAGGCGAGGGAGGGAGGACACAAACCTCTTGAAACAACATCTCTCGAGTTAATGTTTGAAGAACCTGGAGAAATGGGTTGGACATAGTCCAGTTCTGTTTTGAGGCGAATCTGGGACCTAGTTAAGGAACAAAGTTCACGGGTGTGGGAGGAGAAACTGGGAAACATTTTGTTCTGGTAGCTGGAAAGCTTATCTCCAGAAGTGATGGAAAGAAGCTAAAAGAGGAAAGGACTCGTGTTTTCCTCCAAATAAGCCCAAATCTGGCAAAAGTAAAGCATCATGCTCGAGCCCTGCCGCTCGGCCGGAAACGATGTGAAAGTGAGTTTTCACGAGTTTAGAGTGTTTTATAGAGGGAAGCTCCTTGGGGAAAAAAGACTCACTGTGAAATGGAGTTTGGAGCTGGCCGCCTTCAGCTTTGCGTAAATCGGGGGTGGTGGTCACAGAGCTTGAGGCGCTAATTCGCAGTGAATTGAAACCACTGTTTGGTGGGAGAGCAAACGCGGCGCTCTTCAGCCCCAGGGGAATGGGCACAGAGACCAGGAAGTGGGGCAGATTTGCACCGACATTTGAATTATGAGCCTGCTTTTCATGTGGGGTTTAAGCAACTCATCACTCCTGATATGGTCGCTCTTTGCAGCGATGGAAAAGAGGCATTTTTATTTTATTGACTTTTTATCTTATTTGGGTCTCCAGCTGCAGAAATTTCCCCCCTCAACTTTAAAACAGGGGCGTTTTCTCTCCTTTCTGAAAATCTTGAGCAAATTCTGAAAAAAATTAAAATGAAAAAAAACCGGTTCCTCGCTTTTGACAGCCCTCGCTTGGAATTTGGGGCCTTGCTTGTCTTTGGATGCCTGGTGGGGCTGACGCAGCCTCAGGGGTGCGTAGCATCTTTCTAAAGGTGCCGTGTGCATCCCACCCCTGGCCGGACAGGACCAGCGGCTCCCGCTGCGGATTCTAAGGGCCCGGCAGGCAGAGGGTGAAGCTCGGAGTGCTGGCTCTTCCAGGCAACAGAGCCGGCTCCGAAATAACGCGTGTATTGTCCACTCCGAGATTTGCGTTGTTTTATAGCCACGCCTCCCCCCGCCCCTCCAGCGTAAAGAGGGCCCCGAGGCTTTGGGAGATGTTCTGTCCTGTTCAGCAGGAAGCCCTTCTTCCTCCATAATAGTTCACGCCAGGCCAGTTCCGGCTCTGAAGAGAGAAGTGTTTCCCCCAAGCTGGGCTCCTGCTGAGCTGCACACACTGCTCCCCGGTTTTATTTGGGTAAAATCACAGGTAAACAGAGGGCCCTGGCCTCATACATGCGTGATGTGTGAAACAGAAGAGTGTGATTATTTAAAGAATACCTCTAAGAGTTCTTGAAATTCCCGGCATTCCATGTTTCCCCGTGAGTGTCCTCACTGTGCTTAGGGGCAGCCGGCCTGGTGAAGTGCTTGAAATGCACAACAGCAGGACCACGACTCTCAGAGTATAACTGAGGCTCCGGCACACCTGAGGTGGCAGGGCCGCACCGTGCAGGCGGGACGTGCATCTTCTCGGCGACGTCAGAAGCCCTTTACTTCTCCCAGCCTCAGGGTCCCCCCTGGGGGGTGGAGATGTTGTGAGCATTATTTTAGAAGTCCGACGCTTAGCATTTATAAGATGGCAATGTGATTATATATTTTTTAAAGTCTGGATTAAAAGTACCCAAAGGAAACGAGATGTAGAAGTGGCTTCTTCGAGCCCTGTGCCTCCTCGGCATGTGGTCAGGTAAGGGAAGGAACTGGGCTAAAAGTAGAGATAAAAGCTTTGGGAGGAAGATGAGGAAACAGGGAGGGGGGAACTAAGACATCTCCTTCTGGAGAAGCCAGTTCCGACCTCAGCCGGAGCCCGTGGAGGTGTGGGGAGGAGACACTGGGGAAAAAGCAGAGGATGGAGGCGGGTCCAGCGCTGCGAGGCGATCCAGCAGCGGATAGAATGTGACAGAGCCCCGGGCTTAGGGTCTGGATACCTGCGGAGAGAGGTCTTGCCGGGGAGTAGATCAGGGGACCTGGGCTGGGGTGCAAACTGGGAACCAAGCCAAAGTTACCGGTCTGCCAGGCTGAGAGGGGCCTTGGAGCTCCAGCCTGCTAAGCGCCTGATGAATGAGTAAGCCGCAGGCTTGTCCAGGTCAGGGTCGAGCGCGCCCCTGGGCTGCTCTCCACACACCCAGGCCTTTTCCACTCCGCCTGCTTGGCTGAGCCCGCGCTGTGCTGAGCAGCCCTTGGGAGAAGGGACCCCTGGGACAAAGTTTTAAAAAAGCCTGGCGTTTTGGGGGTGTTTGTTCTTGCCCATTGACAGAAGCGGCAGTGAAAACAAAAAGAGGAGTTGCTGCATAAACTTGAGAGCCCCAGATGATCTTAGGGAACAAAACATGGGCAAAAGTGAAGTCAGTCGTATGTGATTACAGGCTTTAGATTACCTTTCATCCTTGTGGCCTTTCCTGTAGAATTGGATTTTTATTTTTATTCATATCATTTCTTTTAACCTTTAAGTATAATATGGGGAGTGGGGAGGAAGAACTGAATGATGGCAGTTATTTTACAATATTAAAAAAATTTTAAAAAAAATGCATTCAGGAAAGTGCCAAAAGCCCAAATGTGTACTTTGCTAACGGTTCACAACTTGAAAACACTCATACGACCAGCACTTAGACTAAGGAACAGGACTTGACCGGCAGCCAGGAGGTCCCCTTCCCAGAACCAGCGCTCATCTTGCACCGTAGTTTAGTGCTGCCTGTTTCTTTTCTCCCTTTATTAAAAAATTACCTTTTAACTGTGGTGAAAGATGCAAAACATAAAATTTATCATCTTAACCATTCCTAAGTGTCCAGCTTAGCGGCATGAAGTAAATTCATACTGGGTCACCATGGCCTCCCTCAACCCCCCGACCTCTTTTCTTCTTGCAAAACTGAAACGGGCCTGTTAATCACGAACTCCCCAGCCTCTGGCCCTCACCGAACTGTGTCTATGAACTTGCCTGCTCTGAGGACCTCATACAAGCCGTATCAAACAGTGTTTGTCCTTTTGTGACTGGTTTATTTCACTGAGACTAATGTCCTCAAGGTTCATCCACTTTGCAGCCTGTGTCAACTTCCTCCCTTTTTCAGGCTGACCAGCTTCCGCGCTGTTAATATCACTTTTGTTTATATCCAGTCATCCACTGAGGGACACTTGGGTGGCTTCCACCTCTTGGCAATTGTGAATAATGCAGCTACGAACATGGGTGTGCAAATATCTCGTAGAGACCCTGCTTTCAATTCTTTTGGATAAAGACCCAGAAGTACAGTTGCTAGGTCACGTGGTAATTCTATTTGCGAGTTTTTGAGGAACCTCCACGCTATTTTCCTCAGCTAGTTTTGCCCGTTTTCAACTTTCTGTGCAGGAACTGTTCAGTACACACTGTTTTGTCTGGCTTTTTTCGTTCAACTTTTGGTAACTCAATCTTTGTTGGTTCATGTTCAACAGGTATCCAGGTTTTGTAAGAAGTTGTAATGTACTTGATTTTTATTTGTCTGTGTTTCCGATTTTCCCATATGTTTTTAATTGAAATATAGTTGATTTACAACGCTGTGTTAATTTCTGCTGTACGGCCACATGATTCAGTTATACGTACATACCCAGACATACGTTCTTTTTTTAATATTCTTTTCCAGTATGGTTTAAGCACAGATGTTGACTATAGTTCCCTGTGCTATATCCCGTATCTTCTTAAGCTATGTTTTCTTAGGTAGATCCTTCCAGTTCTACGATTAACTGTGTAGCATTTTGTAAGAGTTTTGAGTGGAGTGGTACATTTCCTCTTTCACTCTCTACAGAAGCCTCTGCTGGGCACAGGTGGGGGAGTTAGGGTAGGTTCTGTGATTCAGGTCCCGGTGGGGACATTAGCTGCTTCTCTGCTTCTGCCGTTATCACAGAGTTCACAGCCTGGAGAGGCAGACATCCTAGTGAAGACTCCTGTCCAGTCCATGAGCCAGGCCTACTCTGCTGGCAAATGTCCAATGTGAATGTCGATGCTATAATTTTATGATGGAGTACTTTGATCGGCTGCTCAGTTACCTTGGTGATAACGGGCTACCTGTGATGCAATAGCTCAGACTTCCTTCCACGCCTCTTCTCAACCAGATTTCTTCATGATCCCTTCCATCCACATCCGCCCAATAAAAAAACTGCTGTTGGAATCACATATTTATTGAACCCCCGAAGCACCTACGGATTTCATCGAAGACTTTCCTTTTGTTAACCATTTCTGTAGAGAGCTGAGTGTGAGAAGTATCTCGTAAATCAGACGTGTGAACCTCAGCTGCGAACGAGGTCCTGTTTAAATGTTCCAGCGGGTTCCAGGGATGCTAAGGGAATAAGGAAGCGTGTCCTAACTTGGTTGTTTGGAGGCTGGCAGCCGCATAACAGTAAGAGTTTCCCAAGAGGAAGGCACTTCCGGAAATAGAGCTGAGGTCCCCTCCCTAGGCCATCAGCAATCCTTCCTGGTTCTCTGGGGATGGGGTGTGGTGGAGGCGTGATCTGGTTAGGTGGAGTCAGGGGTCCTGGGTTTGAGTTCTGCCTCTGACATTTACCAGAAACGTACGCGATACTGAGCGATTATCTTCACCCACAGGGACTCTTGCTTTGTCCACGTGTGGAAACAGCATAATTTATAGAGCTCTTAAATTGCCTGTTGTCTTTTTTGGGGGTCTCCACTCCCAGAAGTTCAGGCTTTTGAGCTTCTTATCTCGCCGGAGCTTTGTGATGCGGGACGGAGAGAAGAGTTTGCCGGAATTGAAACCCACTGTCCTGGATTTTATTTTGAAAGCTTGAAGTCATTCAGGAGACAATGCTAGCTGCTGCTGGGAGAATGGGGTGTGCGAGTGGGGGAAGTGGTGGGGTGATTGAGGCTGGTGCTTTTTGTTTTGGTTTGGTTTGCCTTTGTTTTTTTCAGTCAGAGGGAAAGCTGCAGAGCAGAGAGAGAGCTTTCCTGCAGCCAGGAAAGAGTCGGTGGGTTGGGGATTGCAGATGGAGCCCTAAGAATTTGAGTCCTGTGCTGTCACCGTCCCAGTTCTCGGGAGGGTGGCCAAACCTTGGTTGGTCCTTCCTATAAGCAGGAGGCAGACCCCTTCCCAGTACCAAGTGGGCCAAAGCAGTGGCCCATCAGGGATAACCAGGGGGACAGAAAACCAGAGCGGCCACCTGGAATGTTCTTCTTTGCTTACAACTCTGGGACCTTTACCTTTTGAACAACCGAAGGAACTGGCGTGAGAAGTGATCATGGAAAAAAAGGGCTAAGACTGAATTACTTTGATTTAATAAAAATGAAGAAATCAACATTTCCTATGACCTGAGTTTATAGAGCAAAGTGCCTATTGGCCGCATAAATAAAACGGAGACATCCTAGTGTTCAGCTAACATGACTATTCTGTTTTTAATTTTTAAAAAAAGTACACTAAAGTGATTGAGTTATACATACATATACATATTCCTTTTTACATTCTTTTCCATGACGGTTTATCCCAGGATATTGAATCTAGCTCCCTGTGCTCTGCGGTAGGCCCTTGTTGTTCATCCGTCCTATATATAATAGTTTGCATCTGCTCACCCCAAACTCCCAGTCCAGCCTCCCTCCCCCTCCCTCCCCCTTGGCAACCACAAGTCTGCTCTCTATAACGTGACTATTTTGGGAATTAAGGGAGGTGATGGAGGTGGGAGGTACTTAGCAAATCATGAAGCACCTCACCAGCTCCTGTGAGGCCCTGGCTCTCCTGGCTGCGGTGGAAGCTTCGGCCCTAGGCTCTCTTACAGGTCGGTGGGAGTGGAAAGTTACCTCGGGGAGGTAGACTTTCCTGGGCTCCTGCGTGGGGTGTCCAGGGTTTGTGGCATCCATCAGACAGGAGCAGGATGTGGACAGCTGGGGCTGCTTCCTTTGTGGGATGGAGCCGGGCGTCGCCTCGAAATGCTGACACTGCAGATTTTGCTTAGTGTGTCACTGAGGAGAGAGCGACTCTAAAATACCTGGGAGCAGGCGTCGGAGATTTTCTGATGGATTCTGTGTCCACTCTGTCATGCCTCAGCTGGCGGGTCCATCACAATGGCAGACAGTGCTGGCAAATGCTTGCTTAGCCTGTGTGGGAGCGAGCCGCTCCCAGGGAATCTGGACCTGAGCAGGGAGGACCTTAGGGGGCAGCGTCTGAACCTGTGCTGACCAGTGGAGATCGAATGCCCCACCAGCTGGGCCACGTATGTTATTTCAATTTTTTAAGTAGCCACATTATTAAAAGTTAGAAAAAAAGAGAGAGGTGAAATTAATTCTTGCAATTTGTTTTATGTAATCCAATGTATTAAAAATACTATCATTGTAGTCCATAAAAATATAACATCATAATATAAAAATATTCATGAAATATTTTACATTTTTTGTTTTGCATTTAAATGTTTGAGATCCAGGGTACAGTTTATACGCGCAGCGCGTCTCGGTTTGGACTATAGCCACATTTCACATGCTCAGTGACCCCATCTGGCTTCTGGATGAGACGGTGCTGGTTTGTACCCGTGGTTTTCCTGGGGGAAGTCTTCCCTCCATCAGGGGGCATTTATCAATGTTTGCAGATATTTGGGGTTGTCACAACTGGAGGGGATGCTACTGGCGTCTAGTGGGTATTGACCAGGGCTGCCTCTAAATATCCCACAATGCACAGGACAGTCTCCCATCTGCCACCGCCCCCCAACAAAGAATCATCTGTCCCAAGATGTCAGTAATGCCGAGGTTGAGGAACCCTAGTCTAGACCAATTCCCTCTCCCCCTTTTCTCCCCCACAGCAGTGAGAATGAGCCAGTTGGTGGCAGGACAGGCGCTGACACGCAGGTCCCCTGAGTCTGGCCCCAGGGCATCTCCCTAAGTCTCCCGTGGCCTCCTTTAGGCGGTGATGGTAGTGGGTTTTTCCAACCCTTTTTCCAGCACAGCTCAGTAGATGAGTATGAGTGACAGCACACTGGCCACAGGTAAGAAACCAAACCCCTCCAGAGCTCCACATCACAAAAGAAACTTTTGTGCTTCATGAAAATTTAGGGAAAATTCATACACTTGAAGACCAGCCCGAGAAACCAAGGAAATGCTGAGGTCAGCAAGGAGCCTGTAGCTGAAGCTGGGCCAGCTCTGGACAGGGGTTGCAAAGCACAGGGTGTCGGGAAAGCATCTTCCAATTAGAGACGACCGGGAACCATTTTCTGAACATCCATTTAAATGTTGATTCTCATCGGTCAGTGAAAAGCTGGAAGCCACAGCTTCAAATTCCAATGACCAAGTGTGCTTCCCCTGGCTCGGTCTCCTCAGGGGTCCCTCCCCCGCAGGAGTTTGCAGATATGGAACTTTTAGAAATGTCTGTAGAAGTTGGTAGGAGAATGAGTGAGTGGAAGAGTGAATGAATTGCATGGAACAGCTTCAGATAGAAACTAGCCTCCCTCCCTGGTTGTTTCAATGTTAAGTAACCTGGTTCTTTTCTATTCTTTCTGGACCCTCGGCCTCCTTTGCTGGCGTTGCTGCTCTGGCCTCCCTACCTGGGCGTCCAGCGCCAACTGCCTTCCTGCATTTGTCCAGATGACCTGATTTCACTTCAGGAGGTGAAGCTGTGAGAGCTCCCCGGGCGCCCTCCTCCAGCCATGGGCCAGGCCCCGGGGGTCCTATAAAAAATGTCCTTTCCTGGGTCCCACACTCCTGGAGGTGGTCAGACCTCGCTTCCTGCATCAGTGACCTCTGGGCACTTCCTGTGCCCATCCAGCCTCCACAGAGAAGGCACCCTTTCTGTGTGGTCCTGCCGACCAAGAGCCCTGCAGGGAGGCACGCTTTCTACCTGCCATAGACTTGCCGGTTGACAAACTCTAGGCAGCCTTTTGTCCACTCAGCTGGTGCTTTGAGACTGTTGCTTGTTTCTGCCACCTTTGTGCGTTTTGCAGCCCGTCAGCTCAGTAGACGATGTGTAAGCGGGGCTCAAACCAGCTCTGGCCACTGTGTCGTTAGCTCGTGTTAAGGGCAGAGTTAGAGAGCCGCTCAGAGCTGTTTAGAAATGAGGCTGGAGAAGCCGTGTGGCTTTCACACGTGGCTCCTTCCCCAGCCCTGTCTGTTTAATGCGGGGCAGGCCCCAAAGATGCAGAGCTGTCAAGAGGCTGAGGGATCCTTGGGAATTCCCAGAGGTCTGACCCATGGCTGCCTCTTGGCCTTTTCTCCCGCATGGTCCCTGTTTTTCTCAGGCATCAGCAGGAGACTGAGAATCCCTGACTCCACGGGTGTGCTGGGTGTCGGGTCATAGGCTCCAGGACAACGGTCCCAGCCCTGGGACATGGAAAATGTGATGCCTTAAGCTGAGAACTGGAGGCTTGTCTCAGAAAAGAGGAAGAGCAAATTACGTGGAGGTGGATCAACCTCCTTAGTGACTTCCACTGGTGGGAACAAACTCCTGGTCCCGCGAAGCGGCTTCATAGGCGCTGCCAGGGCACCAGCTCCAGGCTCCATCAGCCGCCCGGTCCGCTCACGCGGGGAGCTCGTCCGTGGAGAGGGACATTGTCCCAGCGAGGGGATTTGCCCCGTCCACTGCCCAAGTGTAGATGAAGCCCTTTCTAGGCACCAAGAGCTGCTCTCCTCAGGGAATTAAAGGATGTCTTTTGCAAATGATTTTCCTTCCTTCTTCCTCGTCTCCTCATTATGTTATCTACTTTAAACAATATACACAAAGTCTTTCTTAAACAAGACGAAACCTAGAATCTAGGGATCTATTTTCAGCACAGTGGCTTTTCCCAGATCACTCCCGAGAGCTCGGCTTCATCTTGACAGCCTTCGGCTCTCCTGAGCTGAACACAAGGCCTGCCTGTGAGGGGTAGCTGCTCTTTGCCTCAGCAAGTCCGGGGCAGCTGGGTAGGGGTAGACCGAGGTTTCCCTGCTGCCGTGCAGCTGTTTGCAAACCGCCTCCCCGGGCCAGTGGCTCCTGCAGCTGGACCTGGTTGCATGCAATTCTGCAGCATTGCCTGTACTGCAGACAGATGCCGGGACTGGTGCACACTCCCTAACGCAAACGCGAAAAGTGATGGGAGAAAGCGTTCCCTTTGCACCTGGGTCGTGCTTTTGCAGTCGTGTTTGCTGACCCAGCACATCACGTTAGCTGCATCTTTTTTTAAATAAATTTATTTATTTATTTATTTTCGGCTGAGTTGGGTCTTCATTGCTGCGCGCGGGCTTCCTCTAGTTGCGGCGAGCAGGGGCTACTCTTCGTTGCGGTGCACGGGCTTCTCATTGCAGTGGCTTCTCTTGTTGCAGAGGACAGACTCTAGGCACGCGGGCTTCGGTAGTTGTGGCGCATGGGCTTTGCTGCTCCGCGGCATGTGGGATCTTCCCGGACTGGGGCTCGAACCCGGGTCCCCTGCATTGGCAGGCGGATTCCTAACCACTGCGCCACCAGGGAAGCCCCGTTAGCTGCATCTTAATGAAAACATTTTTGGATGGGGATGCGTCTCACGGGTGCTTTTATTAAACTGATTTCAGCGTATCATTGACCCTGGTTCTCGATGGGGCACAGGGCTTCCTCTGGGGGTGCAGAACTTATTCCACTTATTCCTCAAAGTGGCCTCGAGGAAGTTAACGTCAAGGAAGGTCACCTCTCACTCTTCCTGCTCCATCTGCTTGCTCTGCTGGCTTTATTTTTACTTGAAGAGGCAGCACAATGTTTTGCTGGAGGGTGAGTGCCTGAGAGAGTCATTTTCGGGGGGGAGGAAGTGGGGATATTGGCACAAGGAAAACCTTATGTTCTAACGGCATTCGTTTGTCTAGGCTTTTTTCTGCTGTGGCTCAAAAAGTTGGAAATTCGGATCTCCTTAGGAAGGTCGGCAGTTTGCTTTCATGGTACACAAATGGGTCCTAAAACCATCCGCCCCCGGGGCCGGTCTGGGTTGGAGGCCAAACCGAGCTATAAAAGCTCCTCTGTGCGGGGGTGATAACTCCGAGATGCTGCGGCCCCCTTGGAAGGGTGCTGGTCCAGCCCTGGCAAGTCATTACCGTTCACTTTGCACGCCTCCCAGAAAGAAAACACCCTCAGACATCACCGAGTCCTTTCTAGGCCTCCGCTTTGCCGTCCTCCTGCCCCACCCGCCCCTATTGCTGAGCAGAGCAGCCGGGTTTGAGTAGAAGCGGGCCACCCCTCACCCGTGTGCTCCCCAAGGAGGCTGGGGTGGGAAGAACTGGCCAGCGTTTCCTCTGTCACCCCTGCTGCCCTCTCCCCAGATCTCTCTTCTTGGCATTCAGCTCATTTCCCAACAGATTTCCAAAATAGAGCTAAATTCAGATCATCAAAGAGCATTGCCTGGGGCAGGGCGCATGCTAATGAGGCCGGGGCCCCAGACCCTCGCAGGACTCTGCTGGGCCCTCGGGGTGGCCCCTTGCCTGCCTCTGTGCCTCCTCCGGCCCCTGATCTGCGAGCCCTGGGAAAGCAGAAGGCCTGGCCATCTTTCTGCCTTGACACTCTGACCACGTTGATCACAATCCAGAAGAGCCCAGACACGGTCACGCAGCTCCCGCCTGGTCAGGACACGCGGGGGGTGGAAGAACTAGGACTTCGGTGTCCCCGAGAGGCGGTACAAGTTGAAAGCATAATGGGGTGCATGGCAAGGTTTAGAGTGGATTCATAAGTGACCGGTTTATAGGCTTTTCAGAGGGACCCGGGAAGTACTCGTATGTAAACCTCTGCTCTGGGGCAGGGGACACAGGAAGCAGACGGGCTCCTTGCGTTCAAAGAGCTTCCAGTCTGGGAGGGAAACGAGATGTGCAACCAGGTGGCTGGCAGGTGAGAGGCCTCCTCCCGCCCCCATGAGACAAGCCTTCCTGTCCCCCCTGCTTCCAGGCCTTTCTCAGCCCAGATGGACACAAAGGAGCACAGATGAGACTCCATTGGTCTTGGAGAGTAATGAATATGTGTGCTAAACTATTCAGGGGGCTGTGAAGAGGTGAGGGGATTGGGCATTACGCGGACCAACGCGGTGGAAACTTCTGGAAAAAGGCACCCCCTGACCCATCTGCCTCTCTGGCTCCTGGCCTCCTGAGATGGATGAAATCTCTCCTCTCTTATTGCCCCGTGTGCTGCTGCTTGGCCGTCTCATTCCTCTCTCCCCTTGGCCACCTCACACCACATCCCCCCTCCCCCCTCCCGCATACTCCCCTTCCTCACTTACTTTCTCTGCTTCTCTGCGTCAATGGGCTCTTTTCAGTGGCTATGTTGGCCCCTCTCAGCCTCTTCACAGGTTCTTTCCTACCACGTTCCCCATCAGCCAGGGGAGGCTTCAGGGGGGCAGAGCAAGCAAGGGTGGGGGTCCTTGGTGACAGTGCTGAGCTTTACCTGGGCCCCAAGCTCCTGGATAATGGCAAAGCTTAATCCTCCCAAGCTCTGTGACTGAGCTCTCCCACCTTGTGTGTTCTGGGGAATGACTTACTGCAGAGACCACCTTCCCCCCAAAGACTTAGATAAGACCCACTGTTATGGGCTGAATGTGTCCCCCGGAAATTCATGTGTTAAGTCCTAACACCCAGCACCTCAGAATGCGACTGTATTTGGAGATGGGCCTTTAAAGAGGTGATTAAGTTAAAATGAGGTCATGGGGGGGGTGAGGCCTAAGCCAATGATTGGTGACCCTGTAAGGAGAAGATGTCAGGACACAGACACACACAAAAGGGAGACCACTCGAGGACACAGGGAGGAAGTGGCATCCACAAGGCAAGGAGAGAGGCCTCGGGAGAAACCGGCCCTGCCAGTACTTCTAGCCTGTAGAACTGTGAGAATATAAATTTCTGTGGTTTAAGCTCCCTAGTCCGTGCTATTTGTTACAGCAACCTCTGCTGACTGATACACCCACTCATTCCTGTGACCCCATGAGACCCCATGTTCACCTGTGACAAGGCCAGACAGACCCTCCAAGTTCCCATCTTTGTTTCATAAGTGATTAGCTGAACTATTTGCCCCTCAAAACTAGCTAGACACAGGGAGACACATCTCTTGTTCAGGTGACAGACTCCCTTGATTATAAAAAACATCCCAACTGTGAAATCACCCACCTGTGACTTGTCCTCTCCTCCCTCTGAAAGTCTAGACACACCCATAGCCGAGACGCCCTGGTCTTCAGAGCTGGGATTCTCTCCCGACTGCAACAGCCTGAGTGCAGTCAATGCCTATACCCTTTACCACTTTGTTTTTCATTTTTTCACATTAGAAACTTTTTTTTTTTTTTTTTTTTGCGGTACGCGGGCCTCTCACTGCTGTGGCCTCTCCCGTTGCGGAGCACAGGCTCCGGACGTGCAGGCTCAGCGACCACGGCTCACGGGCCCAGCCGCTCTGCAGCACGTGGGATCCTCCCGGACCGGGGCACGAACCCGCGTCCCCCGCGTCGCCAGGCGGACTCGCAACCACTGCGCCACCAGGGAAGCCCAGAAACTCTTATTAATTGAGCACTTGCTATGGGTAAGGCACCGTTCTAAGGACTACACATATATTATTTCATTTAATCCTCACAATAGCCCTAAGAGCTGTGCCCGTTTCCCCCTGTTTCCTGAAGAGGAAGCAGAGTAACCTCCCACGTCCCATGAGCGGACACGGCAGATTCGGGACTCACAGGCAGAGTTCTTTCTCTCTATTCTGTGCCATGGCTATGAATTCTCCCACATTAACCATTGAGACATTCGTTCTTGCTATCCTAATAATAGAGTTGGAAAGTGCTCTGGAAGGCCAGGAATTAAGAGGTTGGGGAAAGCTTATGAGAAGACGGCATTAGAGGGGTTACTGGAGGCTGGAAAAGGCTTTGTTGAGTAGAGATGAGGAAGGACGTTGCAGGTCAAGAACAGGCTCTGTGTCCTTCAATTAGAATCGGGCTCTGGACTCAGGAGAGCTTTTGGGGACCAAGATGCAGACTTAGGAACCGTCTGCATGGAAGCAATGAGGGATGTTGAGAGGGCCTTTCAGAGCAGCAGGAGGATTGATGAGTTAGTGAGAAAAGGCAAAAAAGCATAGACTACTTTTTCAGGAAGTGTGATAGTAAAGGAATAGAGAAAAATATGAAAATAATTGAGGGGCCGGCAGGCAGGGTCAAGCAAGTGCCTGAAAATACATGTCATGGTGACTTCCCCAAGCCCTAGAAATGTTGAGCTGCACTCTTCTCCAGTCACTGGGCTAAGCATAACCGTATCTGGTCCTTTCCCAAACCCTGTGAGGCGGGAATCATAACCATCTCCGTATTACCGACGAGGAAACTGAAAGTCAGAAAGGAGCTTGCAGGATACAGAGCAACAGGAACGCTCGTGCCTACACGGCTGGTGGGAATACGAATGGGTACCACTGTCTTTGAAAACAGTTTGGCCTTTTTTACCAAGTTAAACGTACACTTACCATGAGACCTAGCGTTTGCTCTCTTGAGTAATTCATTCTCTTCAAAAGAAATGAAAACGTGTCCACGTAGAGACTTAACCACTCGTCTTCACGGCAGTATTATTCATAGTAAACCCCAAATGGACGCAGCCCAACTGTCCATCCGTAGGTGAATGGATAAACAAGTCGGGGTATCTGTACGATGAGTCACTACTTTGCAATAAAAAAACCCCAGGCTAGTAAGATGAGCAGGTCGCCGTGGCTGAATTGGGTAACGCATTATATGGAGAGAAAGTGGCCACGCGCACAAGAAGAGTCCAAACAGCATATATGACATGATTTTGTTTCTATCAAACTCTTGGAAAGACAAACGTCATCTACGGTGACAGAAAGCAGACCAGTGGCCGCCCGGGGCCGAGCGTGAACAGGATTGTCTGGGAAGGGGCCTCACAGGAGTGTTTCTGAGTGATTGAAATGCTTTTTACCTTGACTGTGATGGTAGTTAACACAGGTATGCATTTGTCACATAGGAGTATTTTATTGCATGCAAATTATACAGTTAATATAAATTTAGAAACGGAAAAGAAAGAGTCACGTGTACTGACATGGAATACTTTAAAAATAGCTCTCGCAGAAAAATAAGCCTAGAATTACAGTAAAAATAATAAGATTTGAATCACCTCCCCATCTACGTAAATGCATGGTTGAAGGATCCAGAAAAAAATGCAGCAAAGTGATAACTGGATGTCACCCAAGGGGCAAGGGGTGAGATGGGGGAGGACTTTCCTCTTACAGTTAGTGTACGTTCCTTCTGTATTGTTTGGCTTTTATAATCAGTATGTAAGTATGGTTGTATATTGGTTTTTAAAAAGAGGTGAAAAAACAAACACACGCAGAAAAACTCATGTCCCAATTCCCATGAGTCTGATGGCAGTTCTGGCTCCAAAGCTGGAAGCTCAGAGCCGCCAGGCGTGGGGCTCCGCCGTGAAGGACCACAGCTCCCCCTGCCCATCAACTCCAGGAACAGGGCGCCAAGCAGAAGGGGCAGGGGTGCTCCTTGCACGCTCTCCTGGGCTCTGGCCACTCTGGTGGCTCCACAGGTTACGTGGAAAGACACGCCACGTGGAGGAATGCCTCGGACTCTCCCAGTGCCCCGTATAATTTGGCTACAAAGCCAAGATAATTGTAAGCAATTTGTTTGTTGTTGTTGGTAAGCGTTTTCTGGAGACAACCAAATACTCTAGTTTCCTCTTGATTAGTGGCTCTTAACTGGGGACAACTTTGCCCCTCAGGGCACATCGGGCAATGTCTGGAGATACTTTGGGCTGCCACGACCTGAGGGGCAGAGGTGCCACCAGCACCTTGCAGGCAGAGGCCAGGGACGCTGCCACCCGCCAAGACAGGACAGCCTCACAGCAAAGGGTTATCCTGCGCGAAGTGTCAGCACTGCCCAGGCTGGGAGACCCTGATGCGGACAGCACTGCTTCTATGATACTCTCCAGTCTGATTCAGGAAATAAAAAGAAATCACCCAGTTTGATTTAGTGATGGAATGGAAGTTGATGCTTATAGAAGCGTTCTGTCTGTAAATATTACGAGCTGTAGTGTGGAAATAGAAACAACAGAACGGTCTTCTTGTTTCCGGACCAAAGGCGGTCTCGGGCAAATACACGCCATTGGGAGAGAACTTGGTCAGGAGCACGATGTCCTGGGTCCTTGCTCTGTAGCGCTGCCATGTGTGTTTGGGAGTTCTGCTCTCCTCGGGGTGGAAGTAAGTGTCTTCCGCTCTTTTCTGGCTCTAACAGTTTTTATTCCCTCACAAGTCCATGCGTGAGTCAGTGTGGAGAGTTGCTAAAGCATAACAGGAAGAAGGAAGAAGCAGCCCGTGTGGCGCTCTCCCCTTCCACACCCAGCTGTGCTCCCCGCGTGCCCGGCTTCCTGTCCCTACACGGGCTCCAGAAGCAGCTGTTGAGAAAGGAGGGGGTGGGGAGGCAGGAAGGCTGGCCCGGGGCCGGTCCCCAAAGGCTGGCCGGGGCACTGTCCCAAGCCGGGGCAAAGGGACCTCTGTGAGACGTGCTTCCACACTGGGGTCCGGGGAGCTGTGACACGCCGGTTATTCTCCAGAAAGAAATGATGCCTGGCCCCGACATTTTGATGCTACTCTTTGAGAAGACCTCTACTCTTTCCTGGGACAAATTATCCCTCACTTTCTGTAGTTCTTATTAGTCTCAACTCCAGAAGCTGAATTTTTTTCTTTGGTATTCACGCAAGAGGTTTGAGTTGTTTTGTTTGTTTTGTTGTCTGAAACAACTGAGAAAGGTGATGCTAAACATATACCTAGTCGACACTTTTTATAGGTCATCTATACACGTGGTAAGACGTTTAAATATGAAAAAGGGTGCACAGTGAAAAGTAAGTCTTCCTCCCATCTCCGGGGTAGACGTTCCTGGTTTTCTTCTCCAAATGGTCCCGGGGGAACTGAAGAAGTCGGAGAATTGCTGCTTTAGGGGAGAGAACACCAAACTGAGGCGGCTCTTTCTTGTGACATCTTAGGAAACGAGGCCGGAGGGGCCAGAGTCCAGGAAGATGACACTCAGTTCTGGACAGACATCCACAGCAAGATAGACCACTGTACACAGCTTAGGTAGTTGCCCTGCTGCTCTATTGATAGAAGAAAAGGAGAAAAAGTCAAGGGATAGGAACAGAGCAAGAAACTGAGGCTTTCGGAGTTACAGGCTGGAGTTCTACCGGTTTTCTTCCGGAATAGTCCACACTGGTGTATTAGCCAACCACTTCTGTTTCTTCCTTCTGTGTCATCATTTTCAGAGTAAGTGCTTGGCTAATACAGGGAAGTAACACAAGTTAGAAAGAATAGGATAGGGTTTCTTCGTCTTCTGTGTTTTCTTAGAACTCTGCTGTCTTCTTTCTGTGTTTAGCGTGGCCTTTAGGGCCCGTTGGTGCCCCCAGTTGCTCAGTGCCCGTGTATCACGCTTGAATCTCACTGGATTCCCGGGCGTGTGGGTACCCTGGGGTTCTGTGCTGCTGACGTCAGGGTCGTATGAACGGGGCAACAGGGAAGGGTGGGCACCACGTTGCATACGCCTCCTCTGTTCACGTGCATGTTTCATTGCTCCCTAGGAGCAGTGAAAAACACAAGTTCAAAGATAAAATTATTAGAAATTTCAAGATGGCAACAGCAAAGCATTAAACCAAGCGTGGGACCCTTGTGAGCACGGAGCCCTGTGGACCTTTACAGATGGATGACCTGTGAAGCCGCCCTGCTGGTCTGGATGTGAAACCAGGACTTCTAAGGGCTTTGGAGACCGTGAGACAAGGTGCCTAGGGCCAACCCCAGTGCCCTGAGGATGGGAGAGCCAAGAGCTGGAAGGAACTTGGGTTCCTGATGACATCACTGAACCACTGGTTTGAATCCCCTAGGAACTTACTGGACTTCTTATCACCTGAGATAAAAACGTCCTTGTTTTTAAAGCTGGTTGGAGCTGAGTGTTCTGTTTCTTGCAGTCAAAAGCATTCTAATGTATGTAGTGGGACACTCTGTCCTTAGGGGGTAAAGCACCATCCTGTTTTACTTCCTTTTTCCTCCCTGGCTGTGTGTCTCTGCTCCCTTCTGCTGACAAAGGTGGACACATGAAGCTAGGGGCCACCTAGTCCATCCAGATAGGACTTTGGAACTTAGAAGACTGAAGCGACCCAGCTGGCAGCTAGGCCCTGCTGTCAGATTTTGGATGGAATGCCATCCCACATCATCCCCAGCCAAGACACCTGCCATCCTTAAGATGCTGCATTTACCTGCACTGCCCTCTTCAGGCCAATGGATGGCCTTGTAAGAGTCACCTGTGACCTGAAGAAGCCTGGTCCAGTCACACCCAGGGTTAAATCAACTCAGGGAGTCTATCTGCCTCTCTGTGTTCGTTCCTCAGCCTTCCAACTTCAGGGTCATTCAATTTAGGAGTTAAAAAAAAAATAATAGTAAAAAAATTAGTAAATCTGAGACACCCCCCTCCCCTCCGAAAGTGACCTCAGAAAACATTAGCTAAGCAGCAGAGCTATAGAAAATCCGTGTAGATACTTAGACAATTCCACTGGCCTGCAAATGTTTCCACATCCTTCCTGGACTTGAGAAGTGCGCACACATGCCGAAATTGCCTCTGGGAATTGTACAGACTGGTCTTACAGACTCAAAGGCGTCTCCCTTGCAATGCACACAAGTCGCTGGAGACTGCTAACAGGGACAGTTTGGCAATCTTGTTATCCACATTCTCAAGTGCCTGCAATCCTTCGAATCACAGCAGTTTATGGTTGGAAAAGTCCCACAGAGGTTAAGCCCTACCTGGTGCAGCCCTCCCGTGCAGGTAATTGAGACATAGGTGTGATCCGCTCGAGGCCCGCAGTTGACGCCTAGCTGGGATGAGGTGTTTTGATCTCTCGCCCAGTGCTCTTCCCCGCCCCCCTTTCTCCTTTATCGCTCATGAGAATTTATTACAGGTTCTAGTTCTACCGCCTACGCTGGTTGGTTTAAGTTCACAGGACATTCTCTTCAGAATAAGATTACACCTTTTTTCCCTATGACTTCCCCCTCTTCTCCCTCCTCCCCCAAACCTGCTGAGTGTCCATCTGAGATCAGTTAAAAGGAACTTCCTGCCAAGTGGGTTCTGCCCAGGTGGCAGATCTGAAGATCTGGGTCCAAGGGGAATCTTGTCTGTAGTCTTTCTGATACGTGTTTCACATCAGCCTTGAGCTAATTTTGTCAGGCTCAGACATGTCCCCAAGCGACTCTGTGAATACTTAGAATAGCAGAATGTTGAATTTAGAATGTAGTCTTGGCAGTTCTCTAACTATGCTCCAGGGAACCCCAGGGGGTTCCTTAAGGGATGCCTTCTGTGAGCAGGTGGGCTGGGGAGCTCTAAGAGCAGGTGGGGTGGGGAGCTGAGCAGACCTTCTTCCCCTCCCCTGAGTTATTTCATTCAACTGGGGGCACTGGGGAAGATTGCTCAAGAAGAAAGGTTTCAGTGCTACAAAATGGCTTATCACAATGGATCTGGTCCATGTGGAATACAGTGACGTGACTGGATCTGGCAGCCGTTTTGGATCGTGAGACAGAAGCCATCTGTGGAGGGTGATGAAGCCACAAAATAAGACAAATTCAAGCCCCACTGGTCATGGGCTGCTTGGTTCATGGGAGAGAAAGTTCAGTTTCTAACTAAATATGGGGAAGTGGAGGCTCGGCAGGAGGGTAGAGGAACTGTGATCTCTCCATATGCAAAGGTGTACCACCCGCTAGTGACAGAGCAGGGCTGGAAAACTGGTCTGCAGACTCCCCCTCAGGAGTCACCTCGTGGAGAGGACTCAGCGCCTCTAAGAAGCCGTGTGTGTGGCTTGGCGGAGAGGTGGAGCTGCTGGAACCAGCTCTATGGTGGCTGCTCATCTGGGAAAGGAGAGGGACAAAATCGACACGGACCGAGTGACGACTGGGTGACAGACACTGCAAAACCTATCCGAGCCCTGGCTCCGAGCAGAGGCCCCCAGTACCTCTCCTGTGGCAGCCCCTTGGGACAGACACTGCCCTGCCTGTCTCTCCTCTGAGCCTCAGAATAGTAGCAGGAGAAGCTGCAACCTGTCTCCGAGGTGCAGGCCCTGAGAAGGTAGGTGACTCAGGGCAGCGCAGCTGGTAAGGGGCAGGGCCACGTCCAAACCATCTCCTGGCCCCCGGCCTGCTGTGCTGGGCTATACCACATCCCAAGACACTTCTTATTTTGTTTAAAGCCTCAGGAAGTCAGCAGCTACCAGTAGCACATGAGCCTTCCAACTACTTGAAACTCAGTAACATAGACTAGAATAGAATAAAATAGAATAAAATAGGGCTTCCCTGGTGGCGCAGTGGTTGAGAATCCGCCTGCCGATGCAGGAGACACGGGTTCGTGCCCTGGTCCGGGAAGATCCCACATGCCGCGGAGCAACTAAGCCCGTGAGCCATGGCCGCTAGGCCTGCGTGTCCGGAGCCTGTGCTCCGCAACGGGAGAGGCCACAACAGTGAGAGGCCCGCATACCGCAAAAAAAAAAAAAAAAAAAAAAAAAAAGAATAAAATAAAGTAAAAAGAATAGAATAGAATAAAATAAAATAGAATAAAATAAAGTAAAATAGAATAGAATAAAATAAAATAGAATAAAAAATAAAATAGAATAACATAAAGTAAAATAGAATAGAATAGAATAAAATAGGATAGAATAGAATAAAATACAATAAAATAAAGTAAAATAGAATAAAATAAAATAAAATAAAGTAGAATAGAATAGAATAAAGTAAAATAGAATAGAATAAAATAAAAGAGAATAAAAAATAAAATAAAGTAGAATAGAATAAAATAGGATAGAATAGAATAAAATACAATAAAATAAAGTAAAATAGAATAAAATAAAATAAAGTAAAATAGAATAGAATAAAATAAAACAGAATAAAAAATAAAATAGAATAAAATAAAGTAAAATAGACTAGACTAGAATAGAATAGAATAAATAAAGTAAAATAGAATAGAACAGAATAAAATAACTTGAATTTTCCCTCACCCATCTGGAGAGTGGCAGGCCTCCCCCCATGCCCGTTCTCGCGGGGACTCTGCCGTCATGGAGTGGAGTCTTGAGCTGCCTCCCTATCCAGAGGCTTCCGTGAGTCACCACATGCAGCCCAGCCCGGCTGGAAAACGTTGCTCCTCCTGCCTCAGCTCTGGGCGGGTCTGGGAGCAGCCGCCCCCCTGGGGACCCGCGGGGCCTGTGAACGAGTGACGGGGCGATCACAGTCGTGTGCTGCGCAGGTCGAAGTGTGCACGAGGCGCCAGCCTTCCACGGTGCCAGAAGTTTCCAGCTGTCCTTTCAGTAAACGGTGTGTCTCAACAGCCTCTGCCAGCAGCTCTGGGAGACATTTCAGCCCAGTTTCTTTGCCCAGTTTGAGGCTTCTTCCTGCTGGACCCTGTCCAGCCTCTTGCTCATCTAAATGTTCTTTGCAGAGACGGGGGGTCATTTTGAAGAAGTGGGGCTGATGTGCGGGCCGGGAGGGGAGAGGTGATGGAGAAGAACGGGAAGGAAAGCGCGGGGGGGGGTTCTGTGCTAAGTCTCCCGGGACGTGTGACGCTGCCATCCCTCCGAACACTGGCCCTTTCAGCGCTCATACTCGCCGTCCTTGTTCCCCGCTTTTAGGGGATGTGGTTAGAAGTCGGTGGTAGAGATGGGCCTGGCGGTGGGGTCTGAATATCAAGGCTTGAACTCGAGGCTTGCTTTGCCAGCTCTAGAGGTAAACACGCTGTCCCTCAGTTAAAAAATTAAACCATAAATCTTTATGAAGACATTCAAACTTAAATGGTAAACTGAATGAATTATTCCAAGTGAGCACAAAAAAGTATGAAGAAATTCAAGCCACAGCCTCCTTTGGCATCTTTCTCACTAATTTTTAACTAGCTATTAACTTAGGGTCATATTCTCTCCCACTGGAAAGAGATACTTTTTGACATTATTTCTAAAGAAGGAACCGCCTCTCTGAGGCAGCTCAATTTGAATATTCCATTTATTTGTTTATTTATTTGCAAACTAAGCGAAGGACAGGGCAAGTCTCAGCAAAGTATCTCCGGGCAGATGGACGCCAGAGATGAGGGCTGGGGAGGGGTTCGGTGGCCCTGGCCCCTCGGTGGCTGGAACGGCTGTGGTTTGGTCAGCAGAAGTGGCCGCTGCCTGCCCCACCCTGACCCCTTCTCACGTGGGTGAACACCGGGCAGTGCATCCTTGCTGCCCCCACCCCACCCCACCCCTGGGCTGGGCTCCGCAGCAACGGGGCACATCCCTGGGCCGGGGGGCGGGGCTCCCAGCTTGCGGGCCTCGTGAGCTGAGCGGAGGAGCGTGGGAACAGCAGAGTGAAAGCAACATTCTCTGCTGCCGCGCTGCTTTCTGACCTGCAGGGTGCCCTGCCTGCCTGGGCCCAGTGCGGGATTCGGGATGGCGTCCTGATGAGCAGAGGCATACTGGCCGCCCCAAGGGACAGGGGTTACTTGGTAGCGTGGGTTTTCAGGGAGCCCCTCGGAGCCCCTCGCTGCTTGTGATGGCAGAGAACACAGCGCTGGGCCTGCAAAGCACCAGGACCGCGCCCCGAGTCTGTGTCGTACGCGGGGGGTTTGCCTTTGTTTTTGAAGAGGGGCCGTCTCTCGTCTCAACTGTGTGCTTCTTTGCCTCCCCCCACCCCTCACTGATTTCCTTCTCTCCGGGGTCACAGGACACCGAGGAGCCGGGGAAGGAAGGGGTCAGGCTGGACCTCTTGGGACAGTATTCCTCACCACTCTCCTAGGAGCTTGGAGAATTGGTGGCAACCGGTGAAGTTTTCAGGGTTTAGTAACCAGTCAGGGTCCTGAGCTCTGGGAACAGCCTTCCTTCGCTCTTTACGGTTGCGATTAGAGACGCCTGGAAGCTCGTGCAGGGGAGAAAGGAACCATCCCTGCTCGGGTGTGGACGGCCGCCAAATGGACACCTTTGAAGCGCTCAGCCAACAGCCTAGAGGGGCCCGTGGAACAGCCTTGGTTCAGAGAAGTTCAGAGAAGAACGACATCTTCCCCTGCTGCTCAGCATCTGCCTGGGTGTCAGCCAGGAGCTGTGAGCTCCGCAGCGCTGGGGTGCCTGGGCTGAGGCTGGTGGCCGGAGCAACGAGACAGAGCCACCAGGTCCCCGGGATTGAGAACAGCGGATGAGATGCGGTCAGGCAGGGAAGGTGCAGGGGGGGGAGGCGAAGGTGGGCTCGCCTAGCGAGTGGAGCCACCTGCCTGCTGTGGATGAGGCCCTGCGTGGGTCCCTCGCGGGCTCCAAGGAGCAGGTGCAGTTCAGTGGGGAGCTTGTTAGACGCCCAGAGGCTGTAATCGGCCCGGTGGCTCCGTCAGACAGTAAATCAGCAGCCGCACTGCTGGTGTGTGCCACCAGCCTCCTGTAGGCTGACCCTGATGGAAATATTTACGTGGACGGCGCTCTCCCAGGACCACGATAAGAGGGGGCGTGGTATGTCCCCCACCAGTTCTTCCGTAAGCCTCACCCTCACTCCGCTGGGCAGGAGAAAGAACAGAACCCACCCCGTGGGGAGAGAAGGGCAGTGTGTGGGAAGCCTGCCGCTGGAGCTCTGGGCCCCGCACAAAGCTGTGCGTTCCAATCCCAGCAGCACCACGACCCGTCACGTGACCTCTCCGTGCCCCGGTTTCCGCACCCATGAAACGGGGGTGGTGAGATGGTCAGAGCCTCTCCAGTTCTGAATTTCCGTGTGTCTGTGGACCGAGGAGTAAAAGATAACAAGGCATTTTTACTGGCTATGTCTTCTTCATTTTTCTCCCTCCATTTCCTTGAAGCCATCAGCCGGAGTCGAGGACAAGCTTTACAAACGGACAGGTTTCTTTTTTCTGCCCTCCTTCCACCGCGCGCCCGTCTCTCCCTCTCTCCTTCACTCCCTTCCTCCCTTCTTTTAAAATCTAATTTTTATCTTATTTTATACTAGAGTCTAGTTGATTTACAATGCTGTGTACAACAAAGGGCTTCACTTATACATCTCCATGCATCCATTCTTTCCTGCCTTTCTTCCTTTATTTTATTTTATTTTATTTATTTTGCGGTACGCGGGCCTCTCACCGTTGTGGCCTCTCCCGTTGCGGAGCACAGGCTCCGGACGCGCAGGCTCAGCGGCCACGGCTCACGGGCCCAGCCGCTCCGCGGCACGTGGGATCCTCCCGGACCGGGGCTCGAACCTGCGTCCCCTGCATCGGCAGGCAGACTCTCAACCACTGCGCCACCAGGGAAGCCCTCTTCCTTTTTTTTTAAATTTAATTTTTATTTTATTTTGTATTAGAGTAGAGTTGATTTACAATGTTGTGTTAGTTTCAGGTGTACAACAAAGGGATTCAGTTACACACACACATATATATCCCTTCCTTCCTGCCTTTCTTCCTAACTTTTGCATGTATCATTTGGCTAAGGTAGGCAATTGTAAAAAGTCAGTTATTTTTGTCAGTCTTATCTCCTCACCTGCAAGATGACCCCAACTCTCCTTGAGGTCTCGACTCCCTGGCTCACCCGCCACCCGCCCCGTCCACCTTCCCGCTGCAGGTCACCCATCTGAATTCCAAGCTGCCGGCCCCGCGTCTTCTTTTGTCCCAGCCCTGGCATTGCAGCACCTGAAATTGTTTATCTGCTGCAGTAATTCTCAAACCCAGGAAATTAAAAAAAAAAAAAAAAAATCAGTGCCTGGAAATTAGGATGCAATTGATCTTCACTGGCATTTTTAATGCTCCCCAAGTGACGCTAAGGTAGAATTGCCCTTTAAGCTACTATTAAAGGGAATAAACCTCTTGTTATTGACAGTAAGCCAATCCTTGCCTATGACCGTGGCGGTTGTTTTCTCGTATTCTGATATGGCTTCCCTGTGGGGTGCCCATTAGATATGATATCACCCCCTGAGGTAAGCAGCCACTAAGACAGTCCCCAGTGACCCCTCACGTCCTGGTACTCACACCCCCGTGTAACCCCTTCCCTTTAAGCCTGGGCTGGACCTAGTGACTTGCTTCTAACCAATAGCATAGGACACAAGTGATGGAATGTCACTTCCAAGATTTGCTGACAAAAGTCTGTGCCCTCTGCTTGCCTGCCCTGTCTGTCTGTCTCTGCCCCCCTCCCTCTTCTCATCCAGAGCCCTTGCTCTGAAGGAAGCAAGCTGATATGTTGTGATTCGTCCTATGGAGAGCACCAGGTGGCAGGGAATGAATGTTTCCAGCCAACCGCCAGTGGGGACCCACTGACTCCCCAGCATAAGTGAGCTTGAAAGTGAAATGCCCCCCAGTGGAGCCCAGTGGTGACTGCTGGCTCTGTGCAGCCTGTGGGAGACCCTGGGTCAGAGTTACCCAGCTAAGCCATGTCCAGATTCCTGGCCCACAGAAACTGCGAGATAATAAATGTTTGCTGTTTTAAAGTAAGTTTGGGGGTCATTTGTTACACAGCAATTGATAGCTAATACACTCCCAAGAGAAGAGGTGAAGCTGTATTCCTGGGAGGGCCAGGCTTTCTATAGATTCTGGGGAGAGGAGGGTCCCAGAGAACACTTTTGAGGGTGGGTGCAAAATGGGCAGGGCCCAGGTTGCTAAGGTTAGGCGGTGGATGCCCAGGAAGCAGAATCTGCCACCTAGACCTGTGCTTCTCAGATATCAGTGTAAATTCAGATCACCTGGGAAGCTTGTTAAAATGCTGATTCTGATTCCAAAGCTGGTTGGGGGCCAGAGACTGCAAGCTTCCAGGTGATGACGCAGGTCTGGGGACCCCGTGTTAGGGGACAAGGAGCTGCCCTGTCCAGATTCCTGCATCTCTATGGTTACTTCCTTTTTAAGTAGTCTTCTTTGCTCCCACCCGGACTTGGTGATGCTTCGGGAGGCCCAGGAAGTGGCCTTTGCCCTTTGGAGGAGGAGCAGTGCCCCCTGAGGCCACATGGTGGAGGCAGTGGCGAGACAGAGAACTCAGAAAGGAATCTATGATTTGGGTTGAGTCGCATGAAGGAGGCTTTCATATAGAAATGGTCAATTATTGGCAATTTCATGAAGTTCCAGTTATTAAACCTGGCCACCCCTCCCTACCCAGAGATCCAGACTCCGATGTCTGTCTTTATTGTGTAGATTCCTCAGCAGTGCTTCCACATCACCAAACCACAGAGGGGCATGGACCCTGGGTGCGGAGCCTGAAGCAGCCAGGAGAAAGGCCTTTGAAGTCTTTTAAAAAAAAATCTCCTATTTCATGTGAGTTAATGGAAAGTGTTTGTTACAATATAAAAATAACTTCCTCCCCAAATATCTGTGTAAAGTGGCTGCCTCAGGAAGATGTCCTGGGACTGATGGGTGACCTGGGAACACGGCTCTTGGTCCCAAGCAGAGCTGCCTGGACTCCAGCTCCCCCATCCGACCCTGAAACCCCACCTCCTGCTCAGACGCTCCCACTTTCCTCACCCTCACTCACTTCCAATCTTGACCTTTCCCCTCCACTTTTCCTCTCTCACCGTCTTTCAGCTCTCTCCTGCCTTCACTCTGTCTCAGCTAAGTGTGGGTCCAAGGTCAAGCGTTGCAACTGTGCTCAGAGTCACCCCCCCATGCCTTCCCACCACACCTTCCTGGGTAAGCCCCACCCTCCTGAGTAAACCCCAGGCTCCTGGCTAAGCCCCACCCTCCTGTGTAGACCCCACCCTCCTGGGTAAATCCCACCCTCTTGAGTAAGCCCCACCCTCCTGAGTAAACCCCACCCTCCTGAGTAAGCCGCACCCTCCTGGGTAAACCCCACCCTCCTGGGTAGACCCCACCCTCCTGGGTAGACCCCACCCTCCTGGGTAAACCCCACCCTCCTGGGTAAGCCCCACCCTCCTGGGTAAACCCCACCCTCCTGGGTAAGCCCCACCCTCCTGGGTAAGCCCCACCCTCCTGGGTGGACGCCCCTCACAGGGCTTACCCCAACTGTCAGTCTTCTCCTCACCTGCTTTTGGGCAGCAGTGTTTTGTAGGAGGTGAAATGATGCTAAAGGCTTCCCCGCAGTTTCACGTTATGCAGCCTGTCCCGGGCTCTCCATGCTCAGCACTTTTTAACCCACTCTTTCTTCGAACTTAACCTGGTGTGAAGCATGTACTCCGGCTGTCTTAACAAGGCAGGTTTTTGGTCCCATCCCAGTTCTGGGGAGGAGTCTGGCAATCTGCATTTTGACGTCCCTCCTGGGGTTCTCCTCAGGAGGCGTCTTGGGAAGCACCTTGGTTCACACAGGCCGCCTCTCCTGGACCCCTTGGCCGCTGGGGAATTGTCTGCCTCCTGCCCAGTCCTGCCCCACCGTCTCCTTGGCCAGATGCTGCATGGCCCCCTTTCGCAGTTAGAAGATCGAGGCCGTCTGCTCTGCCCTCCCTGAAGTACCCTCCACCCTCGAACGACCCCCACACGCCCCCCTCCCCTTCTCTCCCCCATCAGGGTCCCCTCCCTGCCCACTGCTCTGGCGCACGGCCCTTCACCACACCCTCTCCTGCACCTCCAGCGCTTCCATCCCCAGAGCATTGTTGTGTGTTGTGTGTTGAGTTGGGCTTCTTGGCTTCTGCTCCCTTCATCCTTCAGCAACTTGGCTTCCTCCTCCAGCCCCCAGTGCAGACCCAGCCTCCCCCTCCAGCCCCCAGTGCAGACCCAGCCTCCCCCTCCAGCCCCCAGTGCAGACCCAGCCTCTCTCTGTCACGCAGGGTCGCGTCTTCCCCCACCCCGGCCCTCTCCCCTGTCCCTGTCCGGTGCCACGGGGCGCCTGCGTGGTGCTTGGCAAGGTCTTTGCAAGCCCCTGCTTGAGCCGGGCAGGGGAGGTCGTGGTCAGAGAGGGGAGGCCGCCTGCTCCCTGTGGACCCAGCAGCGCCCAGGGTTTCGTTTCCCTGCGCAGCTGCTCTGATCCGAGCCTCTGCCCCTGGTGACTCCCTGCAAACACGCAGGGCCTGTCTCGTATGGATAACCACAGAGAACCCACAGAAAAGGGGAAAAGTCACTGCCACATGCTTCCGAGGATGGAAGGCTCCTGAGGCCTGAGGGGGGGGCTTCTGCGCACACACTGTGGTGTTGGGCCCTGGAGAAGCCCCGCGGCGGTGCGCAGCACCGAGCCGTTTCACTCCGACTCACACCCACCAGCCGGATCGGTGACTTTTGTTGCACTTAAAAAATGATTTATTGAGGTGAAACTCATATAACGTAAACGTAACCATTTTAAAGTAACAATTCAGTGGCATTTAGCACATTTGCAGTGTCGTGCAAACACCACCCCTGTCTAGTTCCAAAATGTTTTCATCACCCCAGAAGCAGTTTCCCCCTATCCCCCTCCCCAGCCCTGGCAACCACCAATCTGCTTTCTGTCCCTGTGGATTTATCTGTTCTGGAAGTTTCCTATAAATGGAATCAGGCAGTATGTGACCTTTGCTACTGTTTTTTTTTTTTTTTTTTCCCTTTAGCATCGTGTTTTCAAGGTTCATCCACAGCAGAGTGTGTATCAGTCCACGCTTCATCCCTTTTTTTTCCTTTCAAAATTTTCCATTGTGGTCAACTACACATCACATAAAATTTACCATCGGGACTATTTTTATGGGTTCAGTTCAGTGGTATTAAATACATTCACGGCTGTGCCACCATCACCACCATTGCCTCCAGAGCTCTTTTCATCTTCCTCAGCTGAACCTCTGCCCCCATCAAACAATCCCCCCCGCCCCCTGCCCCTGGCAACCCCTGCCCTATGTGTCTCTATGATTTTTCTGCTCTAAGTGTCTCATGTGAATGGAATGAGAGACAACTCTTAAAGTAAAAATAGGCTCTCGTCAGTCCCCCGTTTCCTCACACAGCCCTGCAGCTCAGGACTCCGCACATTTTGCCTGATGTTGAGAATCCTGTGGGACTTGCAAGACCAAGGGTGACACATGGGCTGGAAATCCCATGTCACTGGAGACTGGCAGCTGACTCTGATCAGGAACCAGAGAAAAGCCTGGGAGAACCCAGGGCCTTTCTATCTCCTCCTGAAAGATCTCCATTTCTAGGCAGTACTTAAAAATTTTTTTTTATCGGAGTATAGTTGCTTTACAATGTTGTGTTAGTTTCTGCTGTACAATGAAATGAATCAACTATATGTATACCTATATCCCCTCCCTCTTGGACCTCCCTCCCCCCACCCCACCACTGCCATCTTGGTCACCACAGAGCACCGAGCTGAGCTTCCTGTGCTTTATAACAGGTTCCTGCTAGCTCTCTATTGTACACGTGGTAGTGTATATATGTCAACCCTAATCTCCCAGTTCATCCCACCCTCCCCTCCCCTCCCCTCTCCCCGTGTCCACATGTCTGTTCTCTATGTCTACGTCTCTATTTCTACCCTGCAAATAGTTTCATCTGTACCATTTTTCTAGATTCCACATATATGCATTAACATACGATATTTGTTTTCCTCTTTCTGGCTTACTTCACTCTGTATGACAGTCTCCAAGTCCAACCACACCTCTACAAATGACCCAGTTTCGTTTCTTTTTATGGCTGAGTAATATTCCATTGTATACATGTACCACATCTTCTTTATCCATTCGTCTGTCGTTGGACATTTAGGTTGCTTCCATGTCCTGGCTACTGTAAATTGTGCTGCAATGAACATTGTGGTACATGTGTCCTTTTGAATTATGGTTTTCTCAGGGTATATGCCCAGTAGTGGGATTGCTGGGTCCTATGGTAGTTCTATTTTTAGTTTTAACTATTATTGTTACCGAGTCCAAGCCCATACCGCTTGCTGCATGACAGGCCAATAAATTGAGAGACGAGTTGCTGGGGCCAGGAATAGTGACTTTGTTCAGAAGCCGGAACACCAAGGAGATGGTGGACTCATGTCCCAAAGAGCAATCTTGCCTGAGTTAGAGCTCAGGTTTTTTTATACTAAAAGGGGATGGAGTAAAGTCAAACATTTCTTGGTTCTGGTCTTCCCCCAGAGGGGATGTGCTAATTTCTTCCTCCCTGCAGTCCTTCACAGGTGGGCCTAGTCAGGATGTCTCCTGTGAGCTAAACAAAGGTGTTTTACCTGAATGCTCTTGACCTGGGAGGCAGGGTTCCCAGAGATGCTCCATGATGCATAATTTAATCTTATAGGTAGCATCCCCTTTGGTGATTAACTTGTAATCTTATCCCACCACTGACACCTCCAACCTCATGGGCCACCAGATCATATGGCTCCAGTGGTGGGTGTGCTTGCACTGCAGTTTGGACCTCCTGCAGGTGCCACCCAAAGTCAATATCCTTCCGTGCCACCCAGTGTATGGGCTGGAACAGTACTTCTAGGTGTAGAATGTTCTGCCTTCAGAATCAAATGAGGCACAACAGGCATGGTGCTGCTTTCTTTGTGGTAGGGGAGGCAAGATGCAGAAATTTGTATTTTACTTTGGAGGGGGCATTCAGGAATTCTCTAGCCACTGGACTCCTAAAGACTTCATTGAAATGTAAGCCCCTGAATCTTCACAGGGTTTATCTGCCATCCTCTCTGGTGCATGTATTTTACTAAGTCTCCAGTGAACCTATTATATCTTCTGTCCAATCTCCATGATGTCATTATGTTCTGTAGGATGTTCAGGTGGTCCACACATATCTTCATACCATTTTATGAAGAAGGCAGGAGAGTTCATATAGCCATGAGGCAAAGAGCTAATTGAATATTGTTCTCCAACCCACATAAACGCAAACAGTTTCTAATTCTCTTTCTTGATTGGAATTGAAAAGAAAGCATCTGCCAGGTCAATGATTGTTTGCCATGGACTAAATCCAACACAGCACCCGTGAGCAGGGCTACTATTTGTTTAATTTGTTGTAGGTTTTAGTCATTCCCTCAGATCTATTCAGTTTCTGCAGGGACCAGATTGGTAAATTAAATGGAGATAGGATGTTTACAACCACTGTGCACCCCAGAGGTCTTTAATGGTGGTACAAATTTCTGCCACCCCCCTCAGAATGCAATATTGTTTTTGATTTGCTACTCTGACAGGTAGGGGTATTTTCAGAGGTTTCTATTTGTTGTTCTCCACTATGATAGGACTTATCCCAAGGACCAGAGTCCCAATGTTGAAACTAATCCAACCACCAAGTAGAGCCAATAGAATTGGGCACTTAGTAAGGAAATGGCCATAGGCATGTCAGTGGAACCACGGACTCCGTGTATTGCCCAGCCCAGTAGGTCCCCACTCTAACAAGGGGGTCATGATGACGCTTTGGGTCTCCAGGGGTCAATGTCCATTCAGACCCAATAGTTCTTACATTGTCTGAGTTTTCACCTTTTCCCAGTGATTACTCACGTAGGAAATGACCCTTTCAGTGACACTATTGTTAGAGTTGAGTTTTCTTCCCCCCAAAAGAAGATATGTTAAAGTCCTAACCCCCATATCTGTGAATGTGACCTTATTTGGAAATAGGATTTTTGTAGATTTAACCACTTGAGGATGAGTTCAGTTCATTAGGGTGGACCCTAATCCAGTGTAACTGGAGTCCTTATAAAAAGGGACAGTTTGAACACAGGGACAGACATGCACAGAGGAAAGACGGTGTGAAGACATAAGGAGAAATCCACGTGAAGAGGGAGGAGTGGGGTGATGCATCTGTCAGCCAAGGGATGCCAGACATTGCTGGAAAACCACTAGAAGCTAGCTAGCAGCAAGGAGGGATCACCTCCAGGTTTGAGACCGAGTATGACGCTCCCGACACCTCGATTTCAGACTTCTGGCCTCCAGAACTGTAAGAGAATAAGTTTCGCTTGTCAGCCACCTACTTGGGGCACTTTAGGAAGCGAATGCAGCTATCGTCACGGGACAGCTTGCAGTGGTGTTGCTGGGTTCTCCCTCTCTGGTCAACGGCTTCCAAATCTGAAAACTGGCTTGAATCTAGAAACTAAGTAAGAAGTCGTAATATTTTACTGGGGGCAGCCCCGCCGTCTCCTGGTCCTCTCATCTTGCCTCTGTGTTTGCAGGTATTGAGTAGCACCCTTCTTGGCTGCCTGTTTATTTTTTGCCTTCGGAACACCATGCTCTGTTAACCGTGTCTGTGACTCCCTGGCGGTCAGGCCTCTCTGGCTGCCTCTGTGACCTCGCCAGTCCGTAGGGCGCTAGCAGCCCTGTAGCTTCTGGCGGTTCCATGCAGGTTCCTGCTAGTGCTTCGGGGCTCTCCCTCACTCTAACCACGGTTATTCCTGAGCCCAGCTGTGCGGCCAGCCCTCCTACGATCTGTAGAGCAGAGCCATCCTGAACATCTTGAGATGCTGGGTCCCCCTCAGCAGCACGTCCCCCTTCTGGCCTTCCTGCAGGGCATCATCCTCTGGTGGGTCTTCTGTCTCACCGAATACTCATTCCCATCCCAGCGTGCCGGCTGCTCCTTCACCCTTCCTTGGCCACCTGCCAGGGAGGCTTGGGCTTTTCCGCTTCACCCGGCACTGCCCATCAGTTTCTCCAGCAGAGAATTCGTCCATCCCCCGGGGTCCCTGCGAGGATGTTAAATCCTGACTCTGGAGAAATTGCCCTTGAATCGATGAATTCCTGATTTCTCCAATCTGACATTCTGGCCTCCTTGATCGAGTCCCCTAAAAATCCAGTCCCAGGAGGGCTCACCTAGCTCCTGCCAGTAAACGCGGCTAATTCTTGCAGCAGCTTTGGTGTGTCGTTTCTTTCCTTCTTCATCAGCACAGCACATCCCCAACAGGTTATGCTGGACTTGACAGCCTTTATCACCTAGTAGCAGAGAGAAGAGGTGGGGAGCTCCCGAGGGCCCCAGATTCCTGTGACAGAGTCTGGGAGAACCCTGGATTGAGATGCAGGTGTAGCTCCAGTGCAAAGAGAAGGGCACTGGTGTAGGTCTAAAAAAGTTGCAGCTAGGCCTGTAGGGAGTCCTAATGCCAAACGGCATCTCCCGGACACAAGGATCCCTCCCTTCTGAGTGTGAAACCCTCTGATGCCTTGTTTATGACATGAGGGTGGTACTTATTGTACAAGGAGCTGTGTGGATCAGATAGGACAAAGCCTGAGAACGTAGCCCATTGAGGATAGCAAGCTGGTGCCCCTCCCTTTCCCGTGCCCAAGGCAGGCGGCCCAACTTCACACAAAAATTCTTTTTTTTCCCCAGGGTGGCCTGATTCAGCCGCTGAAACAGTCTCAGTACAGTGTAGCGAGCGGTCTCTGAAATGAAATCTAATTCCTAAGCCGGACCTAGGTACCACCCGGCCCTCTGTCCCTGGAAGAGTCTTCGTTGGGACTCCCAAGACATTTCAAGGGCTTATGAACTGGTAGCGGTGTTTAATGAGTCTGTTCTGTAACTTCCAGGTATTCTCTTAGGATGGTATTATCCAAACAGCATAGAGCAAAACTTCAGTTCATTGGGAGGATACTCATTTCCTTGGATTATTTGTCAATTTTTGATTTAAGGAAGTTGAGGGCAGGGGCTACCACGGTGAGGAGAGGAGGGAGGAGCTTGGTTGCACGCGGAAGTAGAGGGGCGGGGGCCGGGAAGGGTCTATTTCTCTGCTGGGGGAGGGGGCGGGGGAGGGGGAAGGTGTGTGCTTCTCTGAGGGTCCCACAGGGAGGGTCACAGGTCCGTGCCCACTGAATACAGGTTAGGACATACTGGCTTACTGTCTTCAACCCCAAAGGCTCCTGCGTTTAGTACAGTGAAGATGAAGGGAGAGGAACAATTTTTCATCTGTCTGCCCTTTTCTCTTTCACCCTCCCCACTAATCAGACCGGCCTTGGGCAGCTCTGGGTGGAATGGGAGTGGGTGTTCCTCGGAGCAGCCTGTGCTGGCTTCTACTGAGACACTCGTGTGCACACTATGCACTCACACACACGCAGACAAATCACACATGTACACGCGTGCAAAACACGCACACATACATGCAACGAACCACACGTGCACACGTGCAAAACACACGCACATGACTCTCGTGCACACACTCTCACAATTACACATGCAGACGTGCAAACCACACAAACGTGTACACTCAGGCACTCACAACATGCTCACACACAGGCACGCACACACTTGTGTACACACACGCACATGTACACACTCACACAAACATGCACACATACACACAGTGTTTTCAGCAGTTTCCCACAGGGGTCATTGCAAGGAGGCAGGAAGTGTCTCCGTGGTCGGCCAAGCTCCAGGCCAGGCTGTGTATGAATAGCTCACCAGCTGACGCGCTACGCAGTATCTCATCGTGACACCATCTTCTCATTGTTCTATTTAAACATATTTTCTTTTGGCCTGAGTGAGGAAATGGGCCACATTCTCTTCCCTTCCTCCTTCCCCTCATAGCTGTTTGCATGTACATTTTCCTATTTAACTCCTTGGTGTCAAGGAAAGAGGATTCTCATGATTTTCAGGCATACAGACTTCTGTCTCCAGGCCTTGAAAGAGGCTCCTACTTGCCTTGGACGGCCTCTGGGAAATCTCTGATTCTAGCCTTGATCCATTCTTCTGGAAGGATTTGGGTCACAAATGCCTCTCTTAGTGGAGGCTGTAAGAGGTCATGATGACTCTTGGTTAAAATTTGGAATTTCCCTATTTTCCTTATGCTTCTTCCCCCCCCCCCCTTTGCTCCTTGTGTGACATCTGCAGATCCTTGATTTTTGCTGTGACTATTTCAGAGAAGTGTCCTTTCTGTATTTAAAGGTGTAATTGTTTTCTGTGTGTGTTGGGAGGGGAAAGGAAGGAAGGAGAGGAGAGGAAAGCAAATACCAGGGAAGAAATACAGCTCCATTCCTGCTGGGCCAGCCATTTCTATCAGTGTTACTGATGAAGCAACCTGGGAAGGATTTCTTAAAGCGGTGCTTTGGTGGCACCGGCAGGGGTGGCCGTTTGGCTACATGAATTAGAGAGAAGAGTACGTCGCAGGACAGGAAATCTGCATTTAGCGGACAGTGAGAGCAATGGCAGCTGAGTGGCCAGGGGTGCCGTGTGCCGGCGGGACTAGGGCAGGGGAGCCCGGGGGTGGAGGGGGCAGGGGCGGCTGTTGGAGCCTCTCCAGCAAAGGAAGCGAGGCCTGGACTGTGGTGCGTGCAGACAGACAGAGGTCACTTCTGCTGCTGATTGGATCGGGAGTCAGGGAAGCGGGGGGGCAGCTCCTCTGGAGGCCAGGTCGGGGAGGTCTGGAAGGTGGCAGGGAGGTTGGGAGGAAGAAGAGGTTTCGTGTGGACGTGGAGGAGATTTGTTGTAGACATGGCGAGCTGAAAGTGCCTGCAGGAGCGTCCAGAATGCCACTGCAAATGCAGGAGGGACCTTCAGGACAGGGGTTTGCACCAAAGATGTGGAGGCGAGCATCGCATGCTTAGAGGTGACAGTTGAGACTGTAAAAGGAGATGAGACCCTGAGGATTGTGATTCGTTAGAAAATTTAGATCACGAAGCTCCATCCTGACAGTTCCCTCTGTAGGATAGATGATAGATAGAGAGAGAGATAAAATAGATAGATAGAGATAGAGGTAGATGGAGATAAATATAGATGACAGATAGATAGAGAGATAAAATAGATAGAGATAGAGATAAATATAGATGATAGATAGATAGAGATAGATAAATATAGGTAGATAGATAGATGATATCTGTTATAAGTTTTGAATCTACTAAAATAAGATTTTGTTGCGATTTCCTGGTTGTCTAAATATGTTCATAGAAAATTCACCACAATCATCAGAGGCTTAAGCTCTTGCTCTCCAAGTACACTACAGGTCCAAGAGGCTCTGCTTACCTGTTGTGAGTTGCAAGGTGGTCCTCCCCTGCAGGGTGACCCGCCTGTCATGATGTTCCCTGCTCCGCAGGGCTGTTTAGGCGCTGTGTCCACGCTCCGTGGGTCAGTATTCTTCGGGTCTCACGTGTCCCATCTCAGCTTGGCACGCTTCCGGCTCCCACCACCGTTCCCCTAAACCCTGGTGAGGGACCCCTGTAGGGCCCCTCCCAGCACTCTCACAGGATCAGCCTGTAAATAAGGGCCAGCGAGGCTGGGGCAGGGGCCACCGGAGAAATGCTCCTGCCCCTCATCCCCCAGGTGGATGGTTCTGAGATGCCCTGTGTGGGTTTCTCCAAGGGCCTAGCAAGATGTCTTTCCAGGCAGCTGCCTTGGTGGCCGGTAACACATCTTTGGGGTGACTTTTCCTCCTCCCCTCATTCTTGCTCCCTGGACCTTCTTCCCAAATAAACTGCTGCATGATGAGGTACTCTGCTTTCAGGGAAACCAGGGCTAATGAAGATGGAGTCTTCTAACTAGCCAGACCTGAGGCCTGGGTCTTTGCCTGGGGCTCTCAAATAGGAATGAGACGGGATGGGGTGCTGTGGTTATGGTGGGGAGAGTGCAGATGCCCAGTGAAAAGGAGTGTTGTTTCTAGAAGCAGAGGGGAAATAAACTGCACACACCAAGAACAGGAAGGAGTGAATGAGAGAGAGGGTTGTTCTCTCTCGCGCGCGCATGCTTTCTCTCTCAGTATATATACATATGGGAATATGGAATATGGTTTACTGAATGGTCAGGCTGGAAGTTCAGCCATAATCATGCCTTCGTCATATTTAGCAATGCCTCTGTGTTCCACTCATTAGAGGGTACAAAGCAGTCACATTTCACAAATTCTTAGTCCTCCGAACACACTTCCAGAGGAGACGAGGCTATTATTCTCATTATAGAGATGGGAAACCAAGGCAAAGTGTTGATCTCCCAGAGCCATAAAAGAAAGTCGTTGCTGAGTTTTGGGTTGTGTTTTGGGCTCCCTGCCCACTGCAGCCAAGCCCGGCCTTTGACTGGAGCCAACCCCAGGGAAGGAGGTTTGTGGGCTTCCTGGAAGGCAGAGGTTTATATTTGCTCATCCTGTGCTGGGGCCTTTCACCTGGCACGGCCCGGGAGGATGCTGCAGGAGGTGGACCTGGGCAAAAGGGAGGGGAGAGCCCTTCTGAGCAGCCGGGCTTGGGATCTGCTGCGTCGTTGCTGACTGTCTGCCCGTGGCTGAACTTGCCCCTGCCTGGGAAGAGTGTGACTCCATTCGCGGATGCCAAGGACAGAGCAGAACTCATGTCTCTACAGATCTGAGTCATGCAAACATACTAGTCTTAAAAAGATAGTGAATAGAATAAAAAAGAAGCAGCCTCACAGATACAGAGAACAAACTAGAGGTTAGCAGTGGCGGGGAGGGGCGATATGGGGTGGGGGGATGGGAGGTACAAACAATTGGGTGTAAGACAGGCTGCAGAGATGTATTGTACAACATGGGGAACAGAGCCAATATTTTGTAATAGCTGTAAATTGAGTGTAAGCTTGAAAAACTGTATAAAAAAATAACTCTGTAGTAGAATGTCAGAAAAATGCCCCCAATCTTTAGCGGTTATGTTTATATGTTGTTGCACAAAAATACGTTTTCAGGAGAAATTGTCTCCTCTCAGGAATCTGTAAAATACGGACAAAAACATGCTTTAATTTTGTTTCTCTGTTTTTTTTCTGGTTTTTCTGTTTTCAGTTCTGATTTATTTTCAGTCGTTGGGGTAAGGCTTGGGGCTATATATTGAGGGTGGGATAAATGGGGGGGGGCAACCAAAAAGTATTTGGCCTTTATTAATGGCATTTCCATAGGTGGCTTTATTTATTCTTTATCACCCCCTGTGAGACATTCACCATAATTGTTCTTTTTGCAGCTGAGTAACCTGGAGCTCAGGGAGCATGATAATGGGAGCGTCACTGGGCAAGTTAAAGGAGAAAACCGCCATCCATACCCCGCAGGGGCTGCCCAGATGCCTGTGCTGTTTTGTCTGGTGAGTCTCCCCCTGGCTTCCTAATGCACAAGGTCTAGCTTCCCGTATGTCTGAGTCACGCTGTGGACTAGTCTCGGATATTCTGGATGGTTGACAGCTGTGATCATCCCAAACCAGGAGTTTGTCATGCTTTTTTCAAATGTGGTCTTTCCTACTTTTTATCCCGGATGCCAGATTTTCCTCCTTCTCCCAAAGTTATCTTTATGTATGCGCATGTGCGCACACGTACGCGCGCGCGCGCACACACACACACACACACACACCTGTACCTGAGTGGGGGGAAGTGGAGATGGGAGACAGCAAAAGCGCATGTCAAATTCAAGTGATCATGTGTCTTAGTTCCCGCTGCTGTAACAATGTGCCACAGATTGCGTGACTTATAAATATCAGACGTTTATTGCTCACAATTCTGGAGACTGAAACATGGCAGCCAAGGGGCCAGCAGGGTGGGGTGAGGGCCCTCTTCCAGGTCACAACTTCTCATTTTGTCCTTACAGGGCAGAAAGAGGAGGCAGCTCTCTGGGGTCCCTTTTATGAGGGCACTAATCCCTCCTGAGGGCTCCACCCTCATGACCCAATCACCCCCCAAAGGCTCCACCTCTGAATACCATCACATTGGAGATTAGCATTTCTACATATGAATTTTAGGGGGACATTCAGTCCATTGCACCCATTTCACTGATTTTAGGAGGAACACTTTCTCGTGCTCTAGCCATTCTGAGATCTCTTATTCTAGCTGTGAGCTAGGCAGCTGTGTGTCACAGTGTTGCTGGCACTGTATGGGCATCAAAGCTTAGAGAACAGGTGTCAGAGGTTTGGAGGAAAATCCTGAAGACAACAGTGGAGCACTTTTAGAAGAAATATGGCCTTACCAAAATTCTCCTGAAAGCCCTCGATGGCTCATAGGACAGTGGTGGATGGAAAACATGGATTCCAGGGGCCCTGCATCAAATGTGATTCCAAAGAGGTAGATTCTGCATGGGGGAAATGTTTTAGGCATACCTTAATCAATTTATTTAGCCTCTATTTCCTTTTTGTGTATGCAGAAGAGTGATACATGATATAATACATTCTGTGTTCGAATAGGTCTAAAAGAGTTCTTTTAACACGTTTAAAATAAAAATTCTAAGTGCTAAGAAAGCATTGTGACACATACAGTGAGATGTCAACAATTTTCCTTGCTTGGTGCTTCATTAAATAACACTGAAGGAGCCTCAGATTCCATGAAATACAGTAGTATTTATGTTTTCTGTTTCAATAATCATCAATCTGTTTCTAATCTCTTCATGGAGAAATATGTGAGCCATCTTGCCATGAAACTATTTTCGAAATCTCATGGAAGCCTACCAAGGTTTCATGAATTAGCTAAGAAACTTTCTTGCTTTTGAGAGGGGAGTTTCCGATACTATAAGCCTATGTTTCTGGGTGTATTTTTGGTTACATTTTGTTAATCCTGGCTTTTGTCTAAAACAAACAAACAAACAAATAAATGAAAAATATATAAATAGGTGAAATTTACAAATAAAGGAAATACATATCAAGCAAAATTAAAATGCTTGTGTTACAAAACGTGCAATTTGGAGAACGAATGGTCCTTTGGGCAAAGTCAGTGTGCCTTTGATAAAAGTGTTTCAGTTCAAAAGCCTGGCCAGTCTGCTCCCGCACTAACTGACCCGTGGTTAGGGATGTGTGTCCTTGAGTGCCCTTGGATTTATTTACTAATATATTTAAATAGAAAAAAATGTAACCTTGGGACTTCCCTGGTGGCGCGGTGGTTAAGAATCTGCCTGCCAATACAGGGGACACGGGTTCAAGCCCTGGTCCGGGAAGATCCCACGTGCCGCAGAACCACAAAGCCCGTGAGCCACGACTACTGAAGTCTGCGCGCCTAGAGCCTGTGCTCTGCAATAAAGGAAGCCTCGGCAATGAAGAGCCCACGCACCACAACGAAGAGTAGCCCCCCCCCCCCAACTAGAGAAAGCCCGTGCACAGCAACGAAGACCCAAGGCAGCGAAAAATAAATAATTAAACGCAAAGAAAAAAATGTAACCTTATCATTGGTGCTGCAGGTTGTGTATTTATTTATTACTATCTTTCCTTTTAGAAAAACACCGTGGGGCTTCCCTGGTGGCGCGGTGGTTGAGAGTCCGCCTGCCGATGCAGGGGACACGGGTTTGTGCCCCGGTCCGGGAGGATCCCACATGCCGCCGAGCGGCTGGGCCCATGAGCTGTGGCCGCGGAGCCTATGCTCCGCAACGGGAGAGGCCACAACGGTGAGAGGACTGCGTACTGCCAAAAAAAAAAAAAAAAGAAGAAGAAGAAAAGAAAAACACTATGATATCATAAAACGATTTCAACTTTAAAGGACTTCCCACAAGCCTCAAGTTCCGTGCAGTCCCTGTGCACAAAGAGAAATCAGTCTATTCCGTCTTGAAGGGCGGCGGACTTTGGTTTTGTCCCACATTTACAGATAACAAATGCCTCACAAACGATGGAAACTTCTTTCCGTTTTGCACCACTCTTTCAGTCCTGGCACTGCCACGCAGTTGCTGTGTCTGGATTGATGAAAGTTTCCAGGCTGGGAGGAGATGGCATTTCCAAGAGAGCAGAGTGCAGACATGCCCCAAGTTTACGCACACCTGCGCCCCACCTAAAGCTAGCCCCTCTGATCTCGGATTTGGTGGCCTGTTGGCCTTTTGAACACGCACCCCTCCCCCTCCCTCTGGCTCCCGCTACTGAAGCCTAGATCCTCAGGGTCCCGTTCCCTGCCCACCGCCGGGGGAGGGCCCAGGGCCTTCCTCCCAAGGGCATGCTCCGCCCTGCTGAGTTTGCACCCACCATCCCAACCCCTGGGGGGAGAAGGGTTCCACACTTCGTGGTCCGGCGTCTCCCCTGTGTAAAACCTTCAGATGGTGCCCCATTGCCCTCAAGGTAAATCCAAACTCCTAAGTGGCTTCCAGAATCCTTGATCGTCTCCCTGGGTGTCTGTGTACCTTCCCCCGGGTCGCTTCCGGCCAGTTCTCCCCCAACTCTGACCTTGGTCCAGTCCCCCCCAAACTTGTCAGGCTTCCCCTGACTTCCCAGTCTCTGCATGAGGCCTGGAGTGGGTTTGACTGCCTTGAAGGAGCTCTACAAATGCGCTGTCCAAGCCTCCTTGTTTTGCTGGGAAAACACACCAAACCAACTTTCGAAACCACATTTGGGGCATAGGACGCTGTAAGCTGGGCCTCACAGGTTTTGCTACACACCTTCGGTTACATGAGAAGAGTCTGGTCCCGGCGGCTGCCCCTGCCTCCTGCGGGACCCCTTTGCGGAGCTCTGGAAGCTTGGACGTGGAGGGCTGGGCCATTCGCTGCCCGCCCGTTTGGCATGGGAAGGCATCTGGAGTCGATCCGGGTGAAGGCTGAGCTGGTAAACGGTGCAGGTTCTCTCTGGATGCTGAGCGAGAAGAGCCAGCAGGCCCCGCAGCAGGGCAGGCAGCGCGCCGGGTTCACTTGCCAGGCACAGGTTCCTGCTCAGGGGCTGGCGGGCGTGCACGTGCTGTCGCTGGGCATGGCTTTCCCTCATGCGACTCCTGTGAGTTCCACCATCTTTCTAACCTCACAGGACCCCTGCCCTTCCCTGCGGTTCACACACGTGCGGAGCCTTGGTGTGGGTCTCAAGGTGCCTGATGCTGTAGAAGCCGACGTTTCTAGTCACTGATCAAAAGCAGCAGGTGACCTCTCGCCGGCCGCGGTGAGAGCAGAGGCCTGCTCCGCCGAGCCCTGGATGGTGGGCCAGGGTCAGGACCATCCCAGGGGTACAGAATCCCAGAGGGCTGAAGCCCAGGTGGGCCCTCTGGACGCATTTTCACGCAGATGGAAAAGGGAACACCTCCAGGGCGCCTTGGCAGAAGCAAAGAAGTGTGTGGCTGTGTGTAGGATGGAGGAGAAGCCCTTTATGCCTGTGTGTGTGCGCGTGCAGGGTCGTTATAGAATCGTGCGTGTGATGAGCCCCAGGGCTCGCTCAGCATCTGCTGGTGAATTTGCTCTGCTTCGCGAGCACTTCCCAGGTGGAGTTTCCGTCTGTGGTAACCAGTTTGTCGAGCGTTTCCTCCAGCTCGAGCGCTGTCCTAAGGACTTACCTGTCTGATCTCACTCCACCCTCCGAGCAGCCCCTGAGCTGCTGTACTTTCACCCCCGCTTAACGCACAAGGAAATAGAGGTTTGAGAGCTTATAGCACTGCTACACATCCCGAAGCTGCGGCCCCTCTGATGCCGCAGCCCACGAGCTGCTCTGCCGTCATCCCCCTCGCCCGCCACTCGACGGAAACGGGGGCTGTTGTCCTGGTGAAGATTCGCCAGAGCAAGGACCCTAGGGAGCGTTGTGACTCGCCACAACAACGTGTCATGAGAAGCACGACGGAAGTGGCCGGATGCTGAGATTCAGGGACAGGAAGAGAACGTCCTCTGTCCTCTTTCCTTTGACACTTCTGCGCTCTGTTCCGTCCACCCTCTCACTGCCCTGCTTAAAATCTTTGACTGGCCCCCACTGCCCTTGGGGTAAAAGGTCTGGACTCTTTAAGTGGCTTCCCCGACCCTCCAGAACCCTTTACCCTCTGAGCAGCCATCCTAGTTCTGTAGCTTAAGAGGTGGCAATAGTTCCATGTCAATGAACCGCCTCTCAGGAACGCTCACCCATGAGGAAGACACGTGGGCATTGCTGGTGGGAAAGCACTCGGTCTGAGTGACTCGGGGCTTGGGAACAGCACCGTCACCCCAACAGAACAGCTACCCCGCTTCTTGTTACTTTCCTGCAGAATTCTCCGGCTGCTCGGCCCTCCCGGAGCTGGACTCAGTCCAGCAGCGCAGCTGAGGAGTCCTCCCCCTTCGTGCACCGTCCGCCCACCACGAAGGCCCATGTGATAAGATGCGGGGCTTCCGCGCGGGGCGTGTGCGGGCTCTGCTTCCCACGATGTGCAGCTGCCTCTTGTCTTGCTGCTGGGAAAATACCGAAGGTCTGGCTATAGCTAAGAGAGTCTGACAACATGGAAGGCACAAACATTCTTTATCTGCAGGATGAGGTTAGTTTCTGTTTGGGCCTGGTGTTTTTGTAAGAAGGAAGTCGCGTTCAGAAGAATCAGATTAGGTCCAGGAAGCATCCGCTGGGCAATGCAAAACTACTAGAGGCAGAGGGTCAGGATTTTCTCATTGGGTATGACTGCCACCTCCTGGCTGAGCTTGTGAACTACACAATCTGGACTTCCTAGGGAAACAGAATTAAGAAAGATTACTAACCCCTTTCTCCAGCTTTTTATCAGCGCTGAGTGGTGCAGAAGGGAAATGAGAGGAATTTTCTTTAGGTAGAGTATTTCTTTGCATATTTCATATTAGCAACAATAATAAAGCAGACACAGTAACGATGAATAAAAACAGTGGACTTTTGTGTGTGTGTGTGTGTGTGGTATGCGGGCCTCTCACTACTGTGGCCTCTCCCGCTGCGGAGCACAGGCTCTGGACGCGCAGGCTCAGCGGCCATGGCTCACGGGCCCAGCCGCTCCGCGGAACGTGGGATCTTCCCGGAACGGGGCACGAACCCGTGTCCCCTGCATCGGCAGGCGGACTCTCAACCACTGCGCCACCAGGGAAGCCCGGGAAGCCCTTGGGAGATGATCTTTATTCCATATATTGAGGGTGGTGACAGGTCGCCCCTTCTGGTTGCTAGGAGGGCATCCCTCTCGGTTCACAAGGGACAAGAGAAGGAAACCACTTATCCCCATCACAGAGAAGTCTTGGAAAACAGCTAACGCCCCCGCCACTGCATGCCAGACTAAGAACACTGGCCCCAGAGGCTGACAGAGTTTGCCGAATGAAGGGACCAAAGAAGGAAACCAGCTTGATTTTAATTGTGTGTCTAGCCTGTTGAAAATGAACTTTCTCTAAACTAATTCTTTTCGAAGTTTTCAAAGCCTGAGAACATAATAAATGTTACCCTTTGTCGGACTTTTCATCCATTTTTTGGCCATGGCACAGAGGGATATTTTCTGGAAGGATATGGCTGTTCTCTCTGATGACTTTCAAAATGTGAATTTGCTCATCAAAACTTGTTGGCTGTTATCCATAGCGTTTTTTAGCCTTCACATGCACTTTTGGTATGTGACTTCTAAGTGTTAGCAAATCCCATGCTTACTAAGTGTTCTATTGGTCAGGAGGCCGTGTAGACCAGTGGTAAGTAAGTCTCTTAATCTCTGAGACTGTTTCCTCATTTGCACCATAAGTCCCTAGCTTCTGGGATTGCTGTGAGAGGTAAGTTTGATAATGCATGAAAAGTCTTAGAGGCTCGGTAGAGCCCTGCGCAAGTGGTAAGGACACAGTATCCGCTAGCTATTACCATTAATACTAACACGCCATCTCCTGTCCAGTATGGCAGTCGCTGGTCACCTGTAGCCATTAGGCACCGAGATGACAGTAGTCCAAATCGAGGTGTGCTGCAAGTGAAAAATACGGACTAGATTGTGAAGTCTTAGTATGAACACAAGGATGTCAAATATTTTTCTGATAATTTTTTAAACTATTGATTACATATTGAAATGATAATATTTTGGACAGATTGTGTTAAATAAAATATATTATTAAAATTAATTTCACCTGGGACTTCCCTGGCGGCCCAGCGGTTAAGACTCCGTGCTTCCACTGCAGGGGGTGCGGGTTCAACCGCTGGTGGGGGAATCTAAGATCCCTCATACCAAGCTGTATGGAAAAAAGATACATATACATAAGCAATAACGCTGCTGTTGGTGGAATTATTGTTTGAAAAATTAATTTCACCTGTTTCTTTTTCCTTCTCTAAAATGTGGCTTCTAGAAAATTTTGGGTTTTTTTTTTTGCGGTATGCGGGCCTCTCACTGTTGTGGCCTCTCCCGTTGCGGAGCACAGGCTCCGGACGCGCAGGCCCAGCGGCCATGGCTCACGGGCTCAGTTGCTCCGCGGCATGTGGGATCTTCCCGGACCAGGGCACGAACCCGTGTCTCCTGCATTGGCAGGCGGATTATCAACCGCTGCGCCACCAGGGAAGCCCACTTCTAGAAAATTTTAAATGACATGGATGGCCTGCACATCAGATTTCTCCTGGATGGCTTGGGTGTAGGCAGACGGGCGTGGCAGGGTGGAAAAGTGAACCCGGAAATTGTGGTCCACTTGGTCAGTATTGGCGTTCACTAGGGGCTCAGACAAAGGAGACAGAGGTTCAGGGAAGGAAATCTACTTCCCAGGGCACAGTGGATTCTGATACGGTTCAGTTCCACAGGGGATGACTGGGATCAAAGGGTGGTCCTCACTCAGCGCTCAGCCACGTGAGTCTAAAGACAGGCTGAACATCTGGGAGCTCAGACAAGGAGGTGTGGAGAGGGCACACCGGGATCCAGGGTGGAGTCGAAGACCCAGGGTGGAGCATGTTGCCGGCAAGAGACCAAACAGTGGGTAGTAATCATGGATGTCCACCAAGGGGGTGGCAGAGGAGCGGTAGGAAATCCACTTCCGGGGGCCCTGTTGGATCTGACGCAATTCAACTCCACAGGAATCAATCAGAGTTTACTAAGTGCCAGGCCCGCTATTAGAACCTGGAGAAAACACAGCGCCTGCCTGCAAGGTGCTCCCAGTAGAGTGGGGAAGACCGAGAGATAAACAGGTGATCGTAGCCCAGTGAGTAGCGCTGAGATAGGATGCAACGGAGCCTGTTGGAGGGAAAGCTAATCCATTCTCGTGAATAAGGAACAGCTCCCCAGAGAGAGCAAAATCTCAACAGAGACCTTGGGAAAGCAGCCAGGTAAGAAGGGAGAAGCACGTTCTAGGTACGGGAACAGCCTGTGCAAAGCTGGAAGCTTAGGGGAACTCTGTGCTCCAGGAGATGCGAGCGGCCCCGTGCTGCTTCACTGTAAAGTGAGCTGTGGGGATGCTGGCGAGAGGAGGAGGGCCCAGAGTGCAGAGGCCACTGCACCACAGATGGAGGGTGTTGCAGGCACGAGGCGGGGGGCTTTTAAGAACTTTATGCAGAAGAGTGACATCACCAGATTTGGGCTTTAGGGAGATCTCTCTGGTGATCCTGTGGGGTTCCGGTGCCGGGTAAAATGGATTAAACAGAAACTTGTGTTGTTTTAAGCCACTCAGTCTGTGGTCTTTGCTACAGCAGCCCTAGCAGACTAGTGCAGTACACCACCAGCGTAATTTTTCTGTCTTAGACCATTTATTCAACAGATATTTTAAGCCAAGTGCTGGAATTCGTGCAGAGGTGAACAAGACCTGGTTTATCTCTCAGGTGGCTTATGTCCTAGTAGAAGAGACAAAAAGCGAATAAGCAATTATAGTATAATGTGGTTAGTGTCCCACCACGGTCAAGGGGAGGTGCTGGGGAGCCCCCAAGAGGGACCTTTCACCCAGCCTGGGCCCCAGAGACAGACGGCTCCTTGGAGGGAGCGATGTTCCCCAAATTTCAGGTCACGGAGCAAGGTTGCGAATGACTGTTGTTATAATGGAGCAAGGTGAGTTCCGAGTCAATATGGAGAAGGGCAGTGAACAAGCGAGAGTAGAGAGAAGTTAATGTGTTTGTTCCACTTAGCAGTTTTGCCTCCAGGATAAATCTTAGCTAGGGTGTCACCTTATTAAATTTGGTTGGTCGGTAGAGGTGAGTGGGGACTGGGTAGGGTGGGTTGGAGGTGAGATCAGGGACCGTCAGTCAACGGGCAGAGACTGGCGCCTTCTTGAGGCAGAAGATTCCCTTTGTTTAGCTCTCTTTCCTCAACCTGTGCCACGTGGTGGGAGAAGATTCCAAAGCTTGGCCTGGGTCGCTGGGTAAGGTTGTACAGGTTGTGGACTGCACAAGGGGGGCACTGGGGACTGAAATCTGGCATGTGTCCACTTACCAAGCCATGTGTCTGAGCATATGGGCCTCCGTCTGCCCAGAGGACGGGTACCCCTTTGCTTTGCACAAAGGTGTCATCTTCTTGTCAAGTCATATGCAACTGGTTCCCCTGGGAGGGGGTACCCAAAGGTGCCATCTATCCTAGTGGTAGCTGCCATCACGGCATTTGGTCTGGCTGCATGACAAGGCATTTGTTTCTCTGAAATAAAGTCTATTCTACATGTCGGAAAGCTGCCCCAGGAGTCCTGGTCCTACCGTTAGAGAGAGGATTGAACTGAAACTCTAATTGTAAACTCCTCTCGTTGGTGAGTTGACTTCCTCCTGGTTAATTTGCTGGTCTGAACCTTTGCTCTAGGGCGTTTGGCTCAGGACCCTGAGGGTGAGATTATATCTGGTTTTTGCGGAGCCTAAAGAAGAAGGGACACAATAAAGCTCCCAGCAGTTGGCTCTTAACTGTTACTTAAACGCATTGCCTGTGTAGCTAGGACAATGTTCCCTACGCACTGCAGCCCGGTCACATACATGAAGGTCTAATACTTTGTAAATGACCCTGAGTTTGGCGTTCCCTCTGTTATAAACCGCACCGCACATTTGCTCTGGGCGTCGGGAAAAGGACAGGCTGCGGGGCTTCGGGGTGCGCCCGTGCAGGACATGAGCAGACAGAGGGTCTAACGCTTGTCATCAGGAGGGCGGTGAGGAAGGGACTCTTTTCACAGCAGGAGCACCCCGCCTGTCAGCAAGCGGACAGAAAAGCAATAACGCGGGGCTGGCGCGGAGGTTACGAGGAGGTCCGAGCGGACCCCCAGGTGTCGGAGAGGAACGGAAGGGGCTGGGCTGGAAGCACGTGGCAAGGAAGTGGATTCCCATCCCGGCGTGGCTCTGGGGGAGGGAAATCCTGCCCACCAGCGAAGCTGGAACGTCTTAGGCGTCAGTCTGTGGGTTCTTGTGAAGACATTCTAACGACAAGAACGGAATGAAATGTCACTGACTGGTCCCCCCCCCCCCCCCCCCCCCCGCTCGCTCGCGTATCAGGGAATCTCTGCAGACTCTCCTCACATTCCACGCTGGTTCTTTCTGGGGCCTCTGTCAGCAGAAGAGCGGTTCTTTCCTCTCTCATTCTTGTCTCCCCTGGGTTCTTATCCAAGCTCTCGAAGCTGCAGGAAGGCAGGGCCATTGTGTGTTCGGGGGGCAGCGTGGCACCTGCGCTCAGGCCCGGCTCTCCCCTCCCTGCTTTGGGCTGGGTCTCCCAGGTTCGTGGAACAAGCCGTGCTGTGTTCTCCCTTCCTGCCCCTGTACCCCAGTGCCACGGGGGCACCACAAAGTGCCACGGGCACCCTGGTGGCTCTGAACCCCTGGTGAGTCAGCTGCTGGCCCAGATTCCTGCTGTCGATTCTCTCTCCTTGAGGCTGCGACGCACGTCTGCGGGGCTGGGACACCAGGCCCCCCTTCCTGTCCGCCTCTGCCCCCAGAAGCTCGCCCACAAGGCAGAGCCAACATCACCGCCTCCACCCCGAAATATCCCGAAGAGATGAAACGGTGTCTTTTGCTACAGGGAGGATTGGTTTCCTGCCACAGCCGTGCTCAGTTTTCGTTTCTAGTTTTCAGGGCTGTTTCTCCAGGGGCTGGGAACGAACTCTCTGAGTGGAAGAGACGCCCCTCGGCTCCCGGGGATGAACCTCAGTGGCTTGTTCCCGAGCCCAAGGTTCTGGAAGCCTGAATGTGGCCCTGAAATATGGAAGTCAGAACACATAAAATAGTCAACAATGAGATCCGATTAAAACATTGAACAGAAACCAAACAACGGTAGACAGACAGGCCTCGGGGTGTGAAAGTGAAGGGAAAAAACTCAACTCAGACCAACCAATAGTCTGGGACCTTGGGAGGCAACAAAGGGAAAATCCGATACGATTAGGAGAAATTGGGGCCAGGGAGTGAGACGGGGGTGGCAAGCTCCTTTCTCTTCTAAATGACTCCAGACGTGACGTCTGTCCCCCGGGTTGGCGGAGGGGATCATTTCTAAGAGCGGTAGACGCGGACAGGCGACCGGTACAGGAGTTTATTCCTTCCGTTCTTTTTTAAAAAAAATCAAATACATTGACATATAACATTGTGCCTGTTTAAGATGTACAAGGCATTACACTGATACATTTATATATTGTAATCTGATTGCTATCAAAGTGACATTTAGCGCTTCTATCACATCACATAACTCTTCTTTCTCTTTGGTGGTTGGGATAATTTTCAGTAGAGGAGTTTCTATGTTAAGCTTTCAGTCTCTTCCAGTTCATTACCAAAAATGAAGTAGGAAAAGGAAAAACATAAGGGAGGTGTGAGGTCTGAATGTTTGCATCCCCCCAAAGTTCTGATGTGGAAACCGACCCTCCGCCGTGACGGTGTTGCCTGCTGGGGGCTCTGGGAGGTGGTTAGGTCATGAGGGTGGCTTCCCCACGGGTGGGGTTACGGTGGTTACCGGAGAGGCCCCGGAGAGCTCTCCCCCCTCCAGCCACTGAGGGCACAGTGGGAAGACCGTCTGTCTGGCCATCTGTCTATGAACCAGGGACCAGGAAGGGACCCTCACCAGACTCTGAATCTGCCCACGCCTCGGACCTGCAGCCTGCTAACTGCGAGAGGTGGATTTCTCTTGTTCCTCAGCTCCCTGTTCCGTGATGTCTTTACAGCAGCAGGGCGGACTAAGACAGGTGGAGAGATCACAGACACGTGCTCCTGCTCTGGGGAAAGTCACGACTCGAGCGTTACTGCGTCTGGCGGGGAGAAGTAAGCCTGGGAAGAAGCTGATGCACGCTGAGTGCCCGGCGGCTCTCGGCTCCCCCGGCGCGAACTCCGGCCTCGCGCCGCGTAGAGGCTGCCGCGGCCCCGTGTGTGCCCCGATCTCCTTCCACCCTCCGAACGGCTGCTCCCTGCCCCTCCATCTGTGCTCCCGCCGGCAGCCTTTATTTGGTTTCGGTGCTGCCTCCTCGTCCAGATGCCCTTCTCTGGCTGGCATCCCCTCCCCTCCCCCTCCTTCCTACATCCATCCCATCCCCGTGGAACCCCGCACAGAGCCCTCATCCACCAGGTCAGCCCCACACCTGCTGCCGCCAAAGGGGACTCAGGCAACGTGAGTGACACGTGCAAAGGGGTGAAGAGGCCACGCTTGGTGAAGAGGATAACCTCTCTCCGGCGAGGGGCGCTGACGAGCTGCTCAGGAGGGTGACGGGGTGGGGTCCAGCAGGGGCGCGGGCTTGGGTGAGATCCGGGTGCACGGTTGACCCCGGGGAATACCTGCTGAGTGGTTGAGTTTCAGGGATCACAACTAAGTATTAACAGAAAAGCCTGGGCTCCGGCGAAAGCATCTTTCATTATATACTTTATTTTGTCTGACACTGAGTTCCTTGCCTAATTATAGCAGAAATATAACATGTCTCAGTCCCCGGGAATGAACCACCAGGGTTGACAGCTAGGCAGCCACAGCTGGGACTGCTCTTTTTTTTCTGTGCTCTCATCAGTGAATTCATCTAACACTTTTTTAGTCTACCTTTTGTCTTCAGCCTGTTTGCTGCTTGACTTGAAAGAGGCTGCAAGCCTACAACACACAGTTCTCCTTCTTATATAGCCTCCAGCCAAACGGCCAAGGTTAGCGTCAGCTGGTGAGAGCTGGAATGGTGTCGGACAGATTGGAATCCCAGCTCCCTGAGCTCACGAGCCTGAAGAAGCAGGGGTCTGTCTGTTTCCTCACTTTACTAGCCATGGCTTCCTCTTCTATAAGGGTGGGTCATTGGATTATCCCCCATGGGCTGTTATTGAGATTAAGTACTGAGATACAGGTAAAACACCTAGCTCAATGCTGGAGCATAGCAAATGCTCAAATAATTGTTAGCTTTTAAACCGTTGTAATTATTATTATTCTGCCTTCTCAGATGTTACTTTTCTATACTCACACATTTTAACCTTTTTAGTCTACCTCTGTGTGGAAACCTTGCTGTATCCCTTCGACCATTTCAATAACATTCTCCGGCCCGTTCTCCAGTTTTCTTCCACTATTTCTGAGTAGAAGAAAAGGAGGGAAAACCAAATAAAATGATACAGGCTTGCATGGCATATGGATGTTTTCTTTCTTTCCATCCTTGCTTGGGTTTCAGGGAATCCATAAAAATATCAGCTGGAGGAAGAAATAACGTCGATGCTTATGTGCTTTTCCTCAGGAGTGAGGAGATCAAAATACTGGAGGAAAGAATTTGCTTTTGTCACGCATTTTAAAGGACAGCTGGGTTAGAGGACAAAGAAAATTCAGGCTGGTACATTTGAAGGCAGCTGAAGGCTTCAGTTCCAATGGAACAACTGAAGTTATTTACACACTAGATGTAAAGTAGCTCTTTTCCCAATTCCTCTGGAACCCCTGCTTGCCAGATAAAATGATCGGGAAACTAGACAGAAGAACTCGTCTGAGAAAGTTGACTGAGAAAATTGTAGCTGATTCAAATCTGAAATTGAACTGCTGGAAGAATAAACTTTCCCTCCCTAACAAGTCCGGGTCAAAATCAGGATGTGGCCTTTTCTGTTCTCTTACTGGCTATTTTGGGTGATTTTTTTTCTGAAGGCAGATGTAATTGTTGAATTTGCAGATGTTACATTTAGTTCTTCACATCCTGAATGTGTATCTTTTTTTTTTTTTTAAAAAAAAAACAGGAAACAAGTTTAATTAAAAATTACACATATTTTCTTTCCTAGGCCTTTTTTTGGTTGGCCTGGTTATAAAGTTTCTGTTTCAGGGGAAACTTGTACCGTAATGTTTCCCTTGAATTCTTTTCAGAGTTCATGTAGCTCAGTGAACATCCCAGGTCTACTTAAACCAGCTACGCTTAGAAGATATCAAGGCGCCAAGGAACCATTTCAGGACTTAAAGAGGAATGTGGGCTTATGGGTGAGGTCAAGGCTCAAAGACAGTTTGCCGCGAGGATGTTGGAGGATTGGAGAGGGAAATTAGGAAACAGGGCTTCAGCTCCAAGGTGAATACCCGCCTGCTATAGACTGAATGTTTGTGTCACCCCCAATTTCATATGTTGAAATTCTTACCCCCAATGCGATGGTACTGGTGGTGGGTCTTTGGGAGGTGATTAGGTGATTAGTGTCTTTATAAAAGGGACCGCAGAGAACTTTTCCTCACCCCTCCTACCGCGTGAGGACACAGCAGGAAGACAGCTGTCTGTGATCCAGGAAGAGGCCCCTCACCAGACACTGAATTTGCTGGCGACTTGGTCTTGGTCTTTCCAGCATCCAGAAATAAATGAGAAAAATGTGAGAAATAAAGGTCTGCTGTTTCTTAAGCCACCCAGCTTATGGTATTTTTATTACAGCATTCCAAACAGACTAAGGCACCTCCCGAACAGAGTAGTAACTCACATTCATTGAGTTACGTGCCCGGCGCTGTCCTCTCATTTAATTCTCAGGGTATTTCTGTAAGGCAGGTGTTATTACTGTTGACGCGTACGGATGAGGAAACAGAGGCTTAGAGAATCTGAGGCACTCGCCCAGTTAACAGCTGAAAAGCAGGCCTGTCTAATTCTAGACGCACCCTCCACTACTAGCATCTCCCCCTTTCCTCCCTTTACCCTTTCCAACCTCCCTAGTGTCCACTTAAGGAATGGTGTGGTTCCAGTGGGACTAATGCCAAGCCAGCTCTGGTGGTGGGTCATGTGATCTAGGCAAACCAATCAGCACGCGGCCAAAGTGATTGGCCAGGAGTGGTCATGTGACCCACGCCATTAAAATCAGGGTGGACGCAGGGCTTCGGGAGAAAGGTCTCTGCTTGGTACTTTGGACAGGCGTGAAACTATTTGCCGTTGCAGGAAAGACTGTCTGAGGGTGAAGCCAATATTCATGGAGGCCAGAGGTGAAAGAACTTCAGAGAAACCGAGGGGAAGTGCTGATGACAGTGTGAACCTGTGTAGCAGACCATGGCTGATACTTGAACCACCTGGGACTTAGCAGTCAGAGCTGAGCTGGGTGTGTAACCAGACAGAGCTGGTCTCTGTGCTTCACAGCTGAACGTTCTGAGTGGGGTGATCACAGTGGCCAAGTGGATCTTCAGCTGTCTGCCTGGACCTTGCTTGGCAAAGCTTTCTTTGGGCACTGGCATTCCCTTAAAAAATACACACACACACACACACACACACACTCAATGAACTTTAAGAAGAGAGTGCAGAACAGGAAAGGGGACAGCTCGATCTGCTGGTTCCCTGTTCCCTGTCCCTGTCTATGGGAGGCTGTGACAGCTGTCCTGAGCCGTCGTTACATGTGAGTACTCGGGACCCACCCAGGGCCCTTACCTGGACGTAGGGATGTTTCTGGAAAGGGAGCGGGAAATGGCTCGCCGGAGGGGCTGTAGAAGCATGAGCAAATCCATTTGGCCATCTAGGTATACGACAGTGTCTGCTGTGTGTGCTCGGAGGTTTGCCCCCAAGCTTGGCATGGCCACACAGGGCTTTTCTCTGGAGCATTTTGGGCGTAGGCGAGGACACTGCTGTAATTTTCTCTCTCCACAACCCAGAAAACCTCAGATGCTCGTTTTAAGGTTTTGATGCACCAGGCATTTACGGCCTGCTATTCCGGGTAGTTCAACTACGTGCAGACGGTAATTAATAGCAACGAACATTTTTAAACCATGCACTTCTTTTCTCTTTTAATCTCTAACACAGTGGCCCTTTTATCAAATGAGAAGGTCGACCCAGCCTCTCGACTTCGGCCCCTCAACGGGAGCGAGAGGGCCAGATGTGGAGCCCGGGGGTGCTGGAAGGAGAGAGGTGGGGGGAGTACAGGATGTGGAAGGGGAGGTGGAGCCCCCCAGGGATTCTGCACATCCGGGGACAGGAGGCAACAGGGACACCAAACGGCTCTGGCAACAGACAGGCCACCTCGTCATTTACAGGGGGCATCAAAGGAGGTGTCTCTGTACATGCATAAAGCGGCTCCTGGTGGACATGTGGCTTTTTAATATTCCAGGGGACTGCAGGCTCCATGAGGGCAGGGACAGTGTCTGGCTTGCTCCCTGGGGAAGCCTAAGTGCCGAGCACAGGGCCCAGCGTGGGGGTGACCGGCCGTGACTTGCTGAGTGAATTAACGAACGCGTCCACGAGGGCCGTGGTGCGCTGGGGCCGGGACAGCCACGATTCAGGATCATGAGCTTTGTTCAGGAGAGGCTGGGATGTATTGCGTGTGAGGTTTCGTCAGCTTCTGGGCCCGCACGTTCAGGGCGTGGGGCTCCCCCAGGAGAAGGGACGGCTCACTCCCCAGTGCCGTCATTGCCACCGGGCCGCCACCGTCGTGAGTCTCTCGCATCACTGATGCCGTGGCAGCCCCGGGCTCTGTGTGCAGAGGAGCTTATGTTAGAGCTACAGGATTGTACCAAAATTCTTTAACAAACCACGAGACACAATTGTGGTGCCGGTTTCTTTATTTGGGGCGACCGAGGAGGGGCCCCCAGGAGCTGAGAAAAGGTGAGTGATGTCAGGTGAGCACTCAGGGAGGAGGGACAGACCCTCAAGCCTGAGGGGCGACCCCCGGGAGCCCCTGAGAAGCAGGTGTTTCGGGGGCCTCATTACATCCGCGGGGCCCGGGGACCTCTGGTCCTGGGCCTCTGCCAGCAGCGCCCGCACCCCCCCAGAGGCTCGATCTGTCGTCCGCTGGTCCCTCCTCACGGCAGGGTGAGCGTGAGAAGCTGCGGTTCCCACGGGACAGCTCGCCGCGCTCCGAGATGCCTCACGAGCAGAGGATGGTGGCGTTGGCGCAGGCCACGGTGGAGTGGTCTTGGTTGTACAGTTCTAGCAGGACCTGGTACTCTCCCTGAAGGGGTACGGGGAGAGCAGGAGGTGTGTGAGCCCAGAGCCGTCCACTCCCAGCAAGCGGCTGCGGGGCCCTTCTCCGTGCAGCCTCTGCCCTACGCACCGGGGACAAAGTGGAAGCACACAGACCGTAGCCACCCGCTGTGGCTCCCGGGCTGCCTGGGAGAGACACGTGGTGCCCGTGATGAATGCTGCGCCTGAGGGGGTCTCGTGTTCCCGACGGAGCTCCCACGGGGGTGCTGGGCTGACCAGGGGGTGCTGGGCTGGCGTGGGCTGGTCTGCAGCTTTAGGGAGGGTGGTGGTCGAGGCAGGTCCCCTGAGGAGGTGACATTGGGGGGGGGCCCGTAGGTGGCCGGCTGCGGAAAGTGAGGGGCCGACGGGCCCCGGGGGAGAGGCCCACAGGACGGGGGGAGAAGAGGCCGGGGATGGCTTCCACCTGAGACGTGGCCTGTCCCGACGCGCCTGTCAGCGGGGCCCCTCGGGCTGCCGTGGGGAAAAGAGCCGGGGACGGGGCAGGAAGCGGTGAGAGCGGGCAGGAGGTGGCGAAGGTTTGGAGCAGGTGGTGGAGGTGGGGAGAGGGGGCGGGATTCTGGATGGATTCGGAAAGAAGGGCCGATAGGATTGGCTGAGGACACCCACGTGGGGGGGGGGAGAGGGGGCTCAGGGGTGACCCCGAGGACGCTGGCCTGAGCGACAGGAGGGATAAAGTGTCATCTCCTGAGAAGACGGGGACAGCTGGGGGAGCAAAATCCAACGGCACGAAACCCAAACGCTCCGCTAGAGAAATTATTTCTGCCGTTTAGGGTTCCTTTCTGGCGACAGAGCAATGCAGAGGGCTCCCTCTGTGGTCAGGGAAGGCCAGCCAAGCCGTGCGGGGCTGTAGAAGGAACCCAGGCCCGAGCCACGTCTGCCGTGCTCGTGGCTGAAGCTCCACTCGGCCCCGCAAGCCACGTGGCAGGGCCACATCTGCAGACTCTCTGTCCTGAGAAGAAAAGCTCAGGAAATTCTGGCCCATTGTTGAGGAGCCTGTCACCCGAGGAAGGGAAGACACTTAATCTATACAAGCCGGAGGGAAGGAGCAGATCAGACCACTGGATAGATGTTGCACGAAAGGTCTCGGGCTAGGAGAGAGGAGCTTTCTAGAAATTAGCAGAGGCCCAGGAGTGAGTGGCTTCCGCAGCACTGATGGTGTCTCAGGCATGAGGGCTGCTGAAGGTGACCTCAGCTTGAAGATTCTCTGACGGTCTAGGCTCCCTGAATCTGCTCAGATATCAGCAGCTGTGATTTCAGAAGCAGTGTTAGGAGTTTAAATCAGAGCGTAAACGTTAGAGAATGAGTTCTGAGTAAAGACCAGCTCACATTCGCGTCTGATGGTGTTTCATCGTCACCATCACTGTTTTCACCATCAGCTACTTTTTTTTTTTTTTTTTTTTTTTTTGCGGTACGGGGGCCTCTCACTGCTGTGGCCTCTCCCATTGCGGAGCACAGGCTCCGGACGTGCAGGTGCAGCGGCCACGGCTCACGGGCCCAGCCGCTCCGCGGCACGTGGGATCTTCCCGGACCGGGGCGTGAACCCGCGTCCCCCGCATCGGCAGGCGGCCTCCCAACCACTGCACCACCAGGGAAGCCCCATCAGCTACTTTTAGCTGTCCCTGTGCATTTAAGTACACGCCACACAAAGTTACTGAAAACCAACTGAATTTCTCCCATTGCTTTCTAAGCCTAGGGAAAGAAGTAGCATTTGAATGAAGGCGTTCCAGATTACGAATTACAAGACCTACATACTCTGCTTTGAGGGGCGAGAGTATTTAGGCGACAGGGCCCCCCTGTGGGCAGGAGGAGAGGATGATGCATGGGAGCAGGGGTCTTTCTGCTGTTTGAAGAGCACTGGATTTGTCAGGGAGGAGTTTGTAGTTGCGCCCTTTGCACGTGCACAGTTCAGGCCGTACCTGCCCGTTGGCATCCAAGTTGGAAGCGCAAAGGGCCTCTAAATGCTAAGTCAGAAAGCGGCAGCCGTAGACAGATGCCCGCTGCAGGCAGCACTTCAATCGGGGCCAAGGGGCTGGTTGTGTTAAAAAGGAAATAATACCGAGACGCTGAAGACTGACTGCCGAGTGGAAAAGTTTTCGGCCAAGCGGGGGTAGAATTAGCACAAGGCCCGTCCCTGGGGGATTTGGAGGGAAGAGGCGGGACCTGGGGCAGATCTTTTAAAACCAAACGTCCTCACACCATTTCTGTCCCATATTAGGAAGCAAAGTCGCTGGGACTTGCAGGCTGGTTGTCAGCCAGGGGCGCCGGGCTGGTCTTGGGCCAGCGTGGGAGCTCAAGTTGGGGCTTAAGGCCTCCAGCTGCCTCTGTTGCATACGTGACAGATCACATGTGTCTGCTCTGCTTCTGTCCCCTGTCAGGCCTGGCTGGGGCGGGGTCGGGGCTGGCCAGGTTTCTGCTCTCCGGCCCAGGCCCAGGCCCCAGAAGGGGAAGAGGTAGGAGGGCTGGACAGAGGGCATCTGTGGACGCTTGAACAAGGAGGCCAGGGGCCAGGTGACCTGGTCTTGTCTTAGTCTCACGGCGGGCAGTGCCCCAAGGAAAACCGTTTGTTGTTGAAGGACGCAGGTAATGCACTCACACACGCATCCCAGGTGGTTGCAATGAAGCTTTTTACATCTCTGCTACCTTTTCTTTCGGAGTGCTCCTGTGACTTTAAGTTCTTTCGCCTCTATTTCACAGCGATTTCTGAGAGTAACTGTTGTGGTTTATTTTAAAGTTAATTACGCAAGACAAGAGTTAATTGTTTGCAAATTTTAAGTTAATCTCCAGTGGAGGTGTGGGGAGGGTCCAAAGGAAAATGGAGGAAGAAAAAGAATTCAAAGGGCAAAGATTGAAGGCAAAAACTATGTGAGAGAAAGTGTCTCCCATCCTAGACGGGAAGAGAGTTTGCGCAACTCTCGTATTATGCTGAAAGGCCTGAGGAGAAAACTCTGGAAGGCTGGACACTTCCCAACTGCCAGAGCAACACTAGTGCAAGTCCAACATAGTCTGGAGACTTGATGGCTTGAAACGGAGGAACCCAGAGGCTGGGACAGAAAGGAAACATACAGGGAAATGAAACGAGTTCAAGAGATCTTTATGGAGAAGGAGATTCTTTGCTAGAGTCGTTTCAGGTTTTGGAAGATGCAAAGGATGAAGTTGAAGACCAGAAGATGAAAATGATTCTTTTGATGTATTTCTGAAGGATGCTCTCAGGAGGAGTGTGTTGCGAATGGATCGCTATGGCAGAGCTGCTGGAGTGCAGCTGTTCCATAAAGTCACGGTATGTGGAATGAAGAGGAATTAGAGGAAAAATCTCCTCGTAGCTGTGACCCTCACTAGTGGATGTGCAGGACGTGGTCATTTTCTTTACCGGGTGGTAGCTCGTGAGTACCGTGCGAGAACGGTAACTGGGGAGCTTTATGCTTTCCGGGCCGTGTGTGTCTTACTTTCTCTGAACCACCAGCCCGTGTGTGCCTGCCGCCCTTGCCTCAACAGCTCTAGCCATGTGGAGGCCCCCCGGACACAGCCAAGCTGCAGGACAGGGCTCCAGGGTCCCTCCCCGTCGGAGCTGTCTACACAGCGGCTGCCCCCCAGGACAGAGGTGTTAAATACCAAAGTGCCAAAACCTGTGCGTCAAGCGTTAGTAAGTGTCCACGATGAGGGAGCCACTTCACTGAGAAAGGGTTTTCTTCGTGATGGGCCGCACTGAAGCTTTAAGTTTTTAGCTTAATTCCTTCCTCCTCTGCGCTCCTCTCCCTGCCCCTCCTCCTCCTTCTCCGCGTCTCCTTCTTTAAGAAACTGCTAGATACGATAATTAAGGAACAAAACAAAAGAGAAAACCAAAACCTTACCTCAGGAATTTCAAATCCAGGATTATTGACAGGGCCAGCATAATAAATCTGCTCTGGAGAAACAGACAAAACACACACAAGGTCATTCAGTCATTGAAAACAAAAACGATTTGCTCTATTATCTGTGCTTACTGTGCTCTGGGGATCCATTGATGAAGACAAAGTTCTCTGTCCAAACGTTGTTTATATTCTAATGAGGAGACTGACGGTACATAAATCACTAAATGAGATCGCGTCCAGACTGTAAAAAGTGCGAGAAGGAGACACGCAGGTCACGGGAGGGAGGCAGAGATGGAGGGAGGGTTATAGGAGGCCAGGCTGCCCCTGGGATGCGCGAGGTTAAATCCTAAGACAACTTCTGATAACTGATCGACCTTGGATAGTTCTGATCTCTTTGGGCTCAGTTTCCTGGTTTTTAAGATGGGTATAATAACGACTATAGCAGAGCTGTGAGGAATGAAGAGAGTTAATCAACATAAAGCACTGATAACGATGTCTGGAAAGCACTCAACCAATATTTGCTAAAGTTACAAACTGGGAGATGCCATGTTGTGAGAAGGCGGCTGGTCCGGGAAGGCATCTCTAAGGAGACGAGGTTGCGTGATACGATCTCCCCGAGGGAGGACAATGAGGCAATTATTTTTATTATTATTTAAACTTTTTATTTTATATTGGAGTAGAGTTGATTAACAATGTTGTGTTAGTTTCAGGTGTACAGCAAAGTGATTCCGTTATACACATTCACGTATCTATTCTTTTTCAAATTCTTTGCCCATTTAGGTTATTACAGAATATTGAGCTGAGTTCCCTGAGCTGTGCAGTAGGTCCCTGTTGGTGATCTATGTGAAATATAGCAGCTATTTAAAGAGCTGTGGGAAGAGCACTGCAGTGCCGCAGAGTAAGGACAAGGGCCCTGATGTGGAACAGAGTTTAAGAATGTGGAAGGATGGGAGGCAAGTGGATTTACCAAAGCAGAGCGAACACAAGGGTCTGTGTTGAGAAGAGATCGGAAAGACTGAGGGGCGACAGATGTTCCAGGGCCTTGAGGGCCCGGTAAGGAGCCAACTGGCAAAAAGTCAAGTGAAGATACCTAATCTATGCTTTGAAGAGATCGTTCCGCTGTGTGGAGAGGCCTAGAGTGGAGGCTGTTTAGTGGCCCAGGAGAGCGATGGGTTGGTGAAGTGTGGTGGTGGGGGGAGATGGAGAAAAACGAATGGAATCAGGATGGTATCGGGAGGGTTTAGGACTGAGCATCCGGGTAGATGGGGTACCCAGTTCACTGAGATGGGGGAGGCTCGAGAAGAAGGAGTGTGTGTGTGTGTGTGTGTGTGTGTGTGTGTGTGTGTGTGTGTGTTAACTAAAGAGCCCTATTTCTGGGAGGTGGTTATTAAGGGTCCTTGAAAGCAGTTGGTCACATGAATCTGGAATTTGGGGGAAGAGGTCAGGGATAGAGCTACAGGACCTATTGGAGTCAGGATGAGAATGAGACCTCCCCTAGGAAGATAGAATTAACAGGCAGGGAAGGGAGAGGGGCCAGGACCACTCCTGGGTCCCTCCAACATTCAGGAGTGAGGGAGAAGAGGGGAGGACAGCCAAGGAGGCTAAGAAGGAACGGCCATGGAGTGGAGGGTAACCAGGGAGTGGGGGGGGGGCAGAGAAGCTGGGAGATGGATGGTTTTCAGAAAGGAGGGTCCAGTCAACCATGTTGAATGCAGCTGAGCGTTTACGTAAGATAAGGACAGAAATGTGCAGTGGACTTGGCAACGGGGAGGTCATTTGGTGACCTTGACAGGACACTGGAGAAGTGCGAAGAAACCCCCAAACGGGGTGAGCTGAAGACTGATACGGAGGTGAGAGAAGTAGAAAAAAATGCATGAAAACTGGAGGAGGGTGTGGGTTAAGAAGGTTGCTTCTCTAAGATGGAGACACTGCACCATATTTGTCGTTTGAAGTTAATGCTCTTGAGAGAGATTGAAGATGCAGAAGAGAGGAAATGATGGAAAGGATGAGTGTTTAAGAAGGTGAGAGGGGAGGGATTTGCCTCTGAGAGGAGCACAAAGGTTGTGCCCATATTTACAGGAGAGAAAACAGAGCAGAACAGGTTCAGACGTAGGCAGATTTGTAGATCGGCCAGTGGACCAATGGCAGGCTCCTGTCTGATTAACTCTGTTTCTTTCTTTTTTTTTAGTATTAAATCTTTTTTTTTAATTTTAATTTTTTTAAACATCTTTATTGGAGTATAACTGTTTTACAATGGTGTGTTAGTTTCTCCTTTACAACAAAGTGAATCAGCTGTACATATACATATATCCCCATATCCCCTCCCTCTTGCATCTCCCTCCCACTCTCCCTATCCCACCCCTCTAGGTGGTCACAGAGCACCGAGCTGATCTCCCTGTGCTATGCGGCTGCTTCCCACTAGCTATCTATTTTACATTTGGTAGTGTATATATGTCCATGCCACTCTCTCACTTTGTCCCAGCTTACCCTTCCCCCTCCCCATATCCTCAAGTCCATGCTCTAGTAGGTCTGTGTTTTATTCCCGTCCTACCCCTAGGCTCTTCATGACATTTTTTTCCTTAGATTCCATATATATGTGTTAGCATATGGTATTTGTTTTTCTCCTTCTGACTTACTTCACTCTCTATGACAGACTCCAGGTCCATCCACCTCATTACAAATAACTCAGTTTCATTGCTTTTTATGGCTGTTATTGCATTGTGTATGTGTGCCACATCTTCTTTATCCATTCGTCTGTCGATGGACACTTAGGTTGCTTCCTGCTTCTGTTTCTTAATGAAGGTCATGGGCAAAGCGGTGGAGGAACAGGAACGGTGCAGGCTGTCGTACACTGAGCAACACGAAGATGGTCCCTAATGGTCCTCGTGGACGGTGGGGAAGACATTTGAAAAACGGTAGGTTCGCTAGGCAGCGTTGCATTCGTTTGCCTGTTGTTTTTTGGGTTTTGTTTTGAGATTTGTGGCATAAATTTCAAGAGACTGAAGTCAGCCCACATGCATGTTTTCTCAGCAACATTCAGTAGCTCTGATCAAGGGTAGAGGGGGTAGATGGTTGAGTTGCGGTCTTGCTGGACCAATGTAAAGAGAGAAAGGCAAGCCTGTTGGGAAGAGATGCAGGAAGGTTGATGATAACAGGCCATGGAATCGGAAGAGGGGGAGGGAGACAGTGAAGGCGGGAGGGGGTGATCGATAGTAAAATCTGCGGTGGAGTCGGCTGAATGGAGTTTCCACGACTGCAATCCACGACCTTGAGTACGTGAGCTGAAGGATGTGGTGAAGCCACAGCGAGGACGGCTTGACGGCGAGATTTCAGAAATGGCGCCCTTGCCGCCGTGACCACGTGCAGGGCTCGCGTGGGAGAGAGTGCCGAGGCGGAAAGGGGGGCGTGGGTGTTGGAGGTGAGGGGGTCCAGGGACTGAGACCTCGTGGTGCTGGGCGGGTTCGTGTCAGTGTTGAATGCTGAAACCTCAGACGGTGGCCGTCCCCCCTGTGACCCCCCAGCACCGTGCACTTAGCATACGACGAGCAGAGTGGCACAGACTCTCCGGGCTGGGCTTGAATCCTGACTCTTTTTCTTACCACGTAAACAGATCACCTAACATCTCTGTGCTGTCAGTTTGCTTATCAGGAAGTGGGGTGATAATCATATCCACCCCATAGGTTGTGTACATTTAGCACACATAAGACTCTTGTAACAGAGTTCGAAGAGGGACGGGCACACGTGGTAAACACTCAGCTAGGACTTGCCTAGTTCAAACGCCAACCCACACTACTGGCGTCTGTTTAAAAGAGGCGCCATGCTAGGTGCTGATACCACAGTAGACTATAATCCCCCGGGCCAGGGGGATTATATATATTAATAATAATAATATATATATATAATATATATATAATATATATATTATTTATATATATTATATATTATTATATTATATATATTATATATAATATATTATATATATTAATATATAATATATATATTATATATAAATATATATAAATAATATATATATAATATATATAATAATTATATATATATTATATATATTATATAGAATGGTATGCGAACCCCATCTGAATTGCCGGGCACCCAGAACTGTACTCAACTGTTTACAGGGCTGTTTCCTTCCCTGGTCAGGACCTCTGTGTCTCCCGGTTTACACAGCTCCCTGTACACTGCGCAGAGCCTAACACACGGCTGGGGTGCAGTATATGGTTAATGAATGAGGCCATCAAATGAGCAGACCCAGAGCCAGGATGCCGTGTGCCAGCCAACTTCGTTCTTGCTCCTGCTATCGTAATCCTCCTCCTGCTGGAAGGGTCCAGGCCTGGCAGGTGCTGACAGGGAAGACAGGGTTAGGGAAGGGGCCGCTCAGAGCAGCCGATGTGATGAGGGTGGACGGATGGTGGGGGAGGATGCAGGAGAACAAACGCTTGTCGGTCTCTTGATGGCGTTGGGTACCGGGCTCTTTAATGGCACGGTGATTTCCTGCCTCAGCACCTGGTGCTTAACAGCTGCTCGGCTAGTATTTGGAGACAGACCAAGCTCTCCCCAGTTAAGGGGCAGGGGCAGCGAGGCTGGTGCCAGAGCAGCTGCCCACATGGAACCGTATCAGGGGCATGAGGGCAACCCGAGACCTGAACTTCTACCCCAAGACCTGTGCTTAGCAGAGCCTCTGGCTTCTCCATGCCCATGTCCTACCCTTCTTTCCCACGGTCACTTCCCGGTACCTTGCAGAGCTGACACGCAAAGCTGGTGCGGGGGGGAGACATTCCTACTTCATTGCTCTAAATGTACTGGTCCATTCATTGTTCAAAGGAAACATATTTGGTTGCGGATATAAGCAAGAGGTTTTTTGGAAACTGCTGCTCTGTATGACGTGGTATTAGAAATAGAAATGTTGAGGTCCTGAATCATATCCTCAGGAATCTTCCAGTGCGACTGGGGAAGAGACAATGGCTAGCTATAGAGTTAACTGTGTGAGGGGTGAGCAGAGGGGTGTGGGCGGTGAACCTAAGAGAGCAGAGGGCTCAGAGGGGCTGCCGGGTTTCATCCGTAGGGCTGGAGGGTCTACAGCCCCAGGGCACACCGTTCACGTTAGGATCCATATGCCACCCCTGGGGTTGTGCGGCCCGGGGCCCCAGCTGCCAGTACGTGGTTTCTTTCTAGGACGTTATCTATGATCTCTTCCCTAGTGTACACTCTGACCCAAGTCAGGACGATCTGAGCAGAGGGTCAAAGAGACTCGGGACCCATCTACTCTGGCAAGAGATGCTTTGCTTCATCTCAGTCTAGAGCTGTCCACTTGCAGCCTTCTTGCTGATTCTGTGACTCCTGGGTAACCTTTCAAAAAAATCCCTTTGCTTTTGTTGGCTGGACTAGGTTTTTGATGCCTGCAGCTCAAGGACCATGGTTTAGGGGCATGAGCCAGTTACAACCCCTCACGCTGGCCCTTGGAGAATGGGACACAGCTGACTCGGGAGCGGGGTCCCAGGACGGGAATGAGTGCGTCCATCCACGTCAGGTCCGGTCGGATTCCCTCGGACACGTCTTGTACCCGTTTCATACTTCTGTTTGGCGTCCTAAGGTGACGCAGCGCAAACTGCTTGACCCCTGAGGCTGATAGACGGGTTCAGGGCCCAGCTCGCCTACGCACGAAGCGTTGACAGATGATCTGCTTAACTATTCTGCGACTCAGCTTCTGCACTTGCAAAATAGAAGTAGGAACACCTCACCTGCAAGGCATTGAGAGGGCTAGGAGCTTGTGTGTCAGCTCACGGAGAAGACTGGGGTCCCCGGTAAGGGTAGAGACAGCAGTTGCTCGTTGTACAATTACTCGCTGGATGTGCAGGAGAGCGAGGTGTGACGGCTTGCGTAGGGGGCGCTGGCTTTGGGAGTCTTCTTCCTGAGCCCATGTGCACAACTGCTAAGTTCTGTTGGTGTCTCTCTTTTTTTTAAACTTCTGTTTTCGAAAGATGTATGAGTGCTGCTCTTGGAAGAACACCAGTCGAATGATATCTAGCATTTTGTTTTGCTCATTTCATGCTCTAAGATTTGCTAATTTGTGCTTCACTGTTAAGGTCCTTTACGGGGGTGAAAGAGTGTCATGAACTAGATCTTCTTCACTTTACAGTTTCAACTGGAGCTTTTCTGGGGACCCACGAAGTCCCTGAGAGTTGCTGCAAGTAACTCATGAAACTATCTTTTTTTTTTTTTTTTTAAAAAGAACAACACCTAAAATTAAACAATGATGAAACAACACCTAAAATTAAATTCTCGCTCCTTCCTTTTTCAGATCATCTCTGATTCAGAGATTCCTTTAATTAACATCCTCACACTCCAATATGATGAAAAGAGCCCCAGGATATCTGTACCCACTTCTTCCTTTCCTTCTTTTGGAATCTTGATCAGTTTTTAATGTGCAGTGAATTAAAGACCTTAACCCTTCTGCTTCTGAATACTTGAAGTCATTTCTGCCAATCAGCTTTTCTGGGGACCCAGATCTTTGTGTGGTTGGCACGCAGTGTCTTCTTAGAGTGGAAATGGATTCTAAAATGTGGAAATGAAAGGTCCCAAAGAGTGTGGATCGGACTGATATGAGGCTGGGACTTGCTCAGTAACCGGGGCAGATCCTGGCCTGGAAGGAAGTGCTTGTTGATTGTGTGGATTCCGTTAGATGGAATCTCACCATTTCCCAGACCTTGCTAGTATCTTATGGGAATTCCCTCCGGTCTTTCAAACTTATTACAAAAATGTCATCAGTGTAAAAATACTCAGAGTTACAATTTATCAGAAATAGGCCAATTAATATATTCAGAGCAAAGCCTTTTGTACATGGATCCTTTATTCATTTACTCCTGTTTGACCCCCAGGGACTGGGGGGCAGTGTGGAACTAGGAGGACTCAGCCCACATCCTGCCGTCCGGTGAGTGGGCGGGTCACGGGGTCTAGGAAGCGTGAAAAAGGGCTGCTGTGGGCAGTGGTCCTAGGGTGAAGAGGGAGGCTCCAGGCGGACCAAGAGCCTCGTCTGTCCTCTGGAGTGAGAGGGAGCGAGCGCTTTACTCTGAGCAAACTCTGCACTTGTCGTTCCCCTCTGCCTTCGGGCGTTTCCTTAAAGGCACCAGAGGCGGCCACTTGTGAACCACATCCTCAGCTCCCGAGCTCTGACCGGCCCCGCTTCCTTCGGTCTCTGACCCCAGAGGGAGTGTCAGCATCTCTGTTCCCACCGGGCAGCGCTGAGCTAGTTGCTGGGTAGGGCCCTCATTGAAATTAATAAAGAAGCTGCCTGAGGTGAGGACATAGAGGAGTGTTCACTGCCTCTGGGGACGGCTACGGCTGTAGACTGAACCCCTATGAGGCCCCAAAGCCTTGAGGTTCCATCAGGGTTTCAGTGGATTCCGGGCAGGTGTGGGCAGGTAGCCCCAGGCTAAGTCCGGGCCCAGATCTGATGTTCTCGTTATACATTTTCGGTGTGTCCTGATTGGCCAGCTTCTCTGCCTCGTGGGCCACGTAGCCTGTTACCCTCCAGAGCCTCGGCAGGTCCCCCCCGAGGAGAGGTCAGAGGAGGACTTGGTGCTGTGAGCATGCCTGCACCGTCTCAAGAGTGACCCTGCAGCCACACGGGCACAGTAGAGCAGACGGGGCCACGGGGGCTGTGAGTGGGAGTGGAGAGACTCCCGGTGTCCCGGGCCACGGCCCTCAGCCCGCCGTGAAATCACGGCAGCCCTGGTGGCGGCCACCCCGCTCTCCGACATCCTCCCAGGTCAGGGCTTCCCACTTTCCTGCTGCTCAGCAGCCCATGGAGGGCGACCGGGCGGTGCCGGACCGTGTACCCCGGAGGACGCCCTCAACCAGGGAGGACTGGAATCCGGGGGTAAATGCCCGCAGACTTCTGCCCTTCAGAGGGGTGACCCTGAGACACACATCTCGCTTCCCCGGGGGGCCAGCGGGCCGACCCTACTCCCCGCTGGTAATCGGGCCCCTGACACATCGCTCCTGGCCTTGCCTCCTGCCCCGCGTCTCTCTCACTCGTCTCTCACCCTGCCTCCTGACCTCACTAGCCAATAAACTCCCCCCTGAGTCCTTGTCTCTGGCTTTGCTGTGAGCGGGGGAGGGACCCCAGACTGTGGCGCTTCCTGCCAGAAGGTACCCTTTTCCCAGTTTGTGTGAAGGCCACGTAAGAGCTAGAGGTGGTCCTGGAAACCTGGCTGCCAATATATTTGGACCTGTTTCTGGTGATGGAGCCACGCAGCCTAGGATGTAAATCTGAGGCCCCTGGAACCTGTTGCTCTGACTTTAGCCCCAAAGAACGGGAAGGAGGATGGATGCCCTGGACCGTCCCTGGGACGCGGCTCCAGCACCACCCTTCCAGGGAGGACAGGGCGAAGAAAGGGGGACAGGGAGGTGACGCCCGCAGCTGTGCCCGGAAGGGGGTGAGCGGGCTGTGGGTGCGGCTGGGAGGGAAAAGGGAGCAGAGAGAGGAGGGGAGAGGCGCACGGCCAGCCTCTCGGGCGTCTCCCCCTTCGGTGGGCCGGATGGAGTTGTATCGTCACTAGGTAGTGTGCGCAGGGGTGTAGCCTGCAATACATAAAGTAAACTCTAGAAACCTGGAGTTGAAAGCTGTGGCATCCCTTGGCGTGTCAGATGGCCCTTCCTCTGGGAGGGTCGTTGCTGCTGCTGCTGGGGGCTCAGTGGTTAGAACACGATCAGTTTCAACCCCCGCCTATCACGAGATGTCCAGCGGGTTGTCGGTCCCTTTGGCTGCACGGAGGGTCGGCGTGTTCCAGGAACCGTAGCTTGTCCTTGTCAGAATCACAGTGGTACTTTGGAGCTCGTGACTATCTCATCAGAGTTTGGGCTCCCACACGAGTCACCTTGGTTTTACCCATGCTGGCGACTTTGATTTCTTTCCCTGTCCATTCAGACGGGCTTGTGAGATCTTCTGCATGACCGTTCACTGCTGGAGAAACCCACTGTTGTTTATATTTGGAGACACTCACTGTGTACTTGCAATGGATCCTTTATAAAACTGTAAAGCGAGCACCCTTCCAGGGCTTACTCCGTCAGGGTCGTGCTATTGCACCTCTGCAGCCATGCAGGGATGTGCCTTTTTGTTACCCTGCTCTTTGCTACCCCAGTATCACGCTGGCCTCTCTTCTCAATGACAAACTCCTGTAAGGAGTCCATCTCGCTCCCCTTAGAGAAATGTTCCCACACATGGGTCTCGTCGCTGACTTCTAGCCAAATAGTATCTCCTCCGGGCAGGTGACGTGGCAGGTGGGAGCTTTATGGGGTCTGGGAAAGGGCGACGAGAACCGCCCAGTAAGGCAAACCTCCTCTGAGCAGTGATAGGATCCCCTAGCTGAGAAACCCGTATCTCGCCTCAGCTACATGAGCAGCTGTATAATCTGTGAAGTTCTCAGAACTGTGACTTCTAGGAGGGCATTTTTCATTGAAAACACACAGAGTATGAGCTTTCCTTGGATTGGGCACAATTATTTGGCCTCTTCACATGGTCAGGGTATGCAGAGGTCGGACAAGCTGTACTGGTTTTCCATCTGGAGATTGTACAGGCTGCTGATGCCCTCCCGCCGCCCCGCCAAAGGTGTCCCTGTGCTAATTCCCAGCACCTGTAAATACTGCCTTACAAGGCAAAAGGGACTTTGCAGATGCAAATCATGTTAAGGATTCTGAGATGGGAGGTTATCCTGGATCGTCTGGGTGAGTCCAGTGCAGCCATAAGGGTCCTCATAAGAGGGAGGAAGGCAGAGGGAGAAGGTGATGTGAGGACGAAGCAGAGAGGAGTGATGGGGCTACAAGCCAAGGAATGCCAGCTGCCTCTAGAAACTAAAGACGTCGAGGAAATGGATTTTCCCCCGAAGCCGTCAGAAGGAACACAGTTCTGCTGACCCTGATTTCGGACATCTGACGTCCAGAACTGTAAAAGAATACATTTGTATTGCAAGTCACCGAGGTCGTGGTGATTTGTCACAGCAGCAGTGGGAAACTGATACACTGATCTTGGACTCAGAGAGGGGCCAAGAGTGGTGGCTTGTTTGGATTTGGGGTCCCAGCAAAGGGCCCTTGGGAACCATGACACCAGCATAATCTAGGATTTCAGCAAAAGAGAAGGTAGCCGGGCCTATGGCTGGACTAGAGAGTGAAATTTCTAGCATAAGTTCATACAGCTGAACTCAGGACAGACGGTCAAAAAAATTTAGAGCCATATAGAAACTACCAGGTCAGTGAAGTTCAATATAACATTCTGCAAACATGCGACCGTTCTGTGTCTGCAGTATTAAACATGGCAGCCGCTATCCACGTGTGGCCGTTAGGAGCTTGAGATGTGGCTACATTTTTAACTTAATTTAAATGTAAATGATTTAAGTAGCCATCTGTGACTAGTGGCTACCATACTGGACAGTGCAGTTTTAGGTCAGCACCGTCTAATAGAAATATAATGTGAGCCACATTTGTCATTTGTATTTGAAAAACAGGAAACAGAAACAAGTGAAAATAATTTAATAATTCATGTATCTTAACCTGAATATTAAAAATATTATAATTTCACTATACAACCAATATAAAAGTATTGATGAGATCTTTTAAACCCTTGTTTTCATACTACTTTTTTGTACAAAGTCTTCAAAATCTGGTGTACACTCTACACTTAGAGCACATCTCACTTTGGACGGGCCACATTTCTGATGCTCAATGGCCACATGGGACTAGTGGCTACGGCCCTGGTCAGGACTAAGGATTAAGTCACGGATGGCCCAGGAGGTGAGATGATTTCCTCCAACTTCATTCCTCCTACAAGGGTTTTTTTGTCTTTGCTGCCCAGGTTTCCTCTGTGAGACCCGTAACATCTGACAGCAAGAAGGGAAGGAGGATATAACTTTTTTTCCCTACCAAGCTATTTTTGGATTTCTGTGGATAAGCATTTACTATGACTCTCAACATACAAATTGTGCTTCTGTGGGCGAATTAGATCCCCAGAAATGGAAACGAAGAAGCTGGTGGTGGGAGGAAAGAGAAGAGAAGAAATCGAGTTGATCTTCAGACACCCGTGGCAGCCACAGGAAAGAGCCGTGTGGCTGGAAACGATGAAATAGACATCGCAGAGGGTGGCCTTCCTCACACCGGGGGTCTCAGAGCTCTCAGGCTCTTTGTTAAAATGCAAGTACCAGCAACCCATGGGGTCTGAGTTTTGGGGTGAGATACAGGGGAGCTGGGAGACGGCCTTCTCAACTAGCTTCTTAAATGATCATTACACGGAAGTGTCAGTCACTGAATCAGATTTATGAAACTCCACAACAGGCCGAGAATTTGTAAAGGATCCCATATTGTCTTAGAGAATGAAAAATTCTTTGGTTCTAGGTCATCATTAGCCTCAGTATTCTGGGCTCAACAAAGATAAAGAATTAATGGATTTCAAAGGAGAAGTTCAACACATTCTTGGCTCATTTACAAAAAGGCTTGAAGATGGAGGGAAAGCTCCCAGGGCTGCAGGATTCCTTAACAGGGAATATGTTTTCTTTCTTCCTTCCTTCCTTCCTTCCTTCCTTCCTTCCTTTCTCTTTCTTTCTTTCTTTCTTTCTTTCTTTCTTTCTTTCTTTCTTTCTTTCTTTCTTTCTTTCTTTCTTTCTTTCTTTCTTTCTTTCTTTCTTTCTTTCTTTCTTTCTTTCTTTCTTTCTTTCTTTCTTTCTTTCTTTCTTTCTTTCTTTCTTTCTTTCTTTTCTTCCTTCCTTCCTTCTTTCCTTTCTTTCTTTCTTTCTTCTCTCAGTAAAAAAAAGTCCTTGTTTTTGTTTTTTTTGCTTGGTCATTGCTGGTACCCTCTCTAGAGTGACCATTGTTTCTACTGTTTTGTTTTCATTTTGGCAGTTCAAGGGTGGGCATTTTCTGCCAATGCAATAATGAACCACTGTTTTTGTTGATTCTCCATGAATTTGCAGCAGCAACTACTGCCTGGTTATCACAAGCAGGAAATCCACAGCTACTTGAAGTATGCAGACAAAGAATAAAACATGAGAAGAAAGGCTGAAGGCTAAATTGCTGGTGCTTCAAATTTCCAATTCCCTGAGAAATGCAGACAGGACTCCCTCCCCAGAGGCGAAAGGGGGCTGCGTACGCTCTGCTTTGTCAGCCAGCAGAGAATACGCAGCTTGGACCAAAGTCAGCCTCCTGCTACCTCTGAGGAAAAAGGTCCTCAACTTCTGAGCCTCCGAGGCTCTGCTGCCTCTCCAGGCCTTGTTAAAATGCAGACTTCCACTCCGAGAATGATGACTTCAGGGGCTCGGGGCCCTTGCTTGAGAACTCCCTCACCTGCTGCAGGAAGTCACTGCCATTTATCACTTGCTGAGCGCGTCCTGGATGCCAGACTCTATTCTAAGGGCTTTGTAGATACTGTCCAGTTTTATCCTCACAACAATCCCGTGAAGTCACTTGTCCCTCCTTGTTGTCAGATGCAGAAACCAAGGCTCAGGGAAATTTTGCCCGAAGTCACGTAACCGTAAGGGACAGTAACAGTTCGTCACTGTGTAAGTCTGGCTTCCAACCTTGTGCTTATGCGTAATCGGGCTAGCGGTTCCCTAGGTGTGGTCCCCAGTCCTCATCTGGGGACTTGGCAGGTCCTCAGGCTCCTCCCCGGAGGTGCTCAAGGGGACACTGGCGGCGGGTCCAGCAAGTCGGGGTTGAAGAAACCCTCCCCGTGATGCGGAGGCAGGTTCGGGTTTGAGAACCTGGACCAGGCTAAGCTGCCCGCTCTCCAGTGGTGAGGCAGGCGGCAGAAAATTCTCAGAAAATAATATTGGTTTTGCTCTAACACGACAGAGGATGATGATGGCAGAGAACCTGTGTGATTCCCAGGTGGCAGAGAACCATCACTCCCTCCAGGGGTCTGTTGACTCATCCAGAGGAAAGAGAACCAAGACACACGAGTTCCCATGTAGGCCACACTGTCATCTGGGCTGTGACCAGTGGTGGGTGAAGGACAGGCCCAGAAGCTGGGATGGGGAGAGGCTGAGGAAAAATCCCAAGGACCAGCAAGAGCAGAAAGCCTGAAGCAAAGCAACTTGGAGAAGCAAGAGGTCTACAGTGGCCCAGGAATCAAAGATGAGCAAAGAGGCAGGCGATGCGACCCCAGAGAAGATGTATTCTTAAACTGAGGCCTCAGATAAAGCCACTTATTCCCCTTCTTTTAGAGCAGAAATCAGTGACCGAGTTCCTGGGGCCTGCATTTATTTATTTATTTATTATTATTATTATTTTTTGCGGTATGCGGGCCTCTCACTGTTGTGGCCTCTTCCGTTGCGGAGCACAGGCTCTGGACGCGCAGGCCAAGCGGCCATGGCTCACGGGCTTAGTTGCTCCGCGGCATGTGGGATCTTCCCGGACCAGGGCACGAACCCGTGTCTCCTGCATTGGCAGGCGGATTCTCAACCACTGCGCCACCAGGGAAGCCCCTGCATTTATTAATAACGTGTGCCGTGAATGGAAAACAGTTGAAAATTGAGGCCCGAGGTAAGGCTGCGGTGTGCTTGATAGAGGCTTTTGGGCCATTGGCACAGACAAACGTGGAACTTCTTCAAGGTAGCACTTGCCTGGAAGGTGTTTTGTCCTGTTTTCTCCTATAGGTGCAAGGTATGCGGCATTTTGCCGAAAGCGTTTGTGGGAATTTTTCTAAATCTAGGCAATTTCCAAATTTCTTAGACCCGAGAAAAGGAGCACTTAGAAACAGAGACAGCAAGGGCAATGGAACGCTAGCTGATGAGATGTGAATTGTTGATCTAGACAGAGCTGTTGGGACTGAACTCTGTATAGTTACGGTCAGACTGAGAGGCCTCTGCAGCTGAGGGTCTCAGGCGATGGCCAGGCTCGCGTGCTCAGCGTGAACCAGGACGGAAAAGAAACGCCCAGGTTTACAAGAGGGAGAGAGGACAGGTGGCTGGCACGAGCGCCCATTAAGATTTCACCTTCATCTATTCGTAGGTGTGAAATCAGTGAGATTTGCAGGAGCCTCCCTTAGCTGCTGTCAGGGGTGGTATCTGCCTTGCGGGCAATGTCATGTCAGACCTGAAAAACTGTTCTCAGGGGATCTCCTCTGCTGTATATTGAAATTCATCTAATTATGATGTATTCCCCACTTTGGACAAACACTGAACGTAGGTAAGTTTGGATTTACCCAAAAGATAAACTAGGGAGCAATTATTTCTTGACTCATCAGCTTGCAAAACGTGTCACTGTCATATTTATTTTAATTCCAAGCCTTCCCCATGCATTTAAAATTAAGTCCACAACTGATGTTTGCCTGTAGCCTATATATTGCATGAAGTGAGGTATGTCAATACCTGTAGTGTGTATTTCATACTAGATTTTTGCTCCTTCTGGAAAGCGGTTGTTGCACCTATACAGGGATGGGTGCACCATGCGTCAGCAGTTCCCACGGGACTGCTGTGTCTTCTCTGGGATTCTGACACATGTATGACGTCAAGTCCTCTCGTCGTGTTTCCTCCATGTCAATCACAGCTATCAAGTGTCAAAGAAGAGCCCTTACCCTGAAGGTCTCCTAGTTTATGATCTTACATATCCTGTGCGTACGTGTGCACACGCATGCACATGTGAACACATGCAGACACACACTATCTAACCACATGGAGATTCTACCGGCATTACTCTTATAACTTGAGACGCCGACCTACTAGAGAATGGACTTGAGGACATGGGGAGGGGGAAGGGTAAGCTGTGACAAAGTGAGAGAGCGGCATGGACATATATACACTATCAAACGTAGAATAGATAGCTAGTGGGAAGCAACCGCGTAGCACAGGGAGATCAGCTCCGTGCTTTGTGACCACAGAGGGGTGGGATAGGGAGGGTGGGAGGGAGACGCAAGAGGGAGGAGATATGGGAACATATGTATACGTATAACTGATTCACTTTGTTATACAGCAGAAACGAACACACCATTTTTTTTTTTTTTTTTGTGGTACGCGGGCCTCTCACCGTTGTGGCCTCTCCCATTGCGGAGCGCAGGCTCCGGACGCGCAGGCTCAGCGGCCATGGCTCACGGGCCCAGCCGCTCTGCGGCATGTGGGATCTTCCCGGACCGGGGCACGAACCCATGTCCCCTGCATCGGCAGGCGGATTCTCAACCACTGCGCCACCAGGGAAGCCCCTAACACACCATTGTAAAGCAATTATACTCCAGTAAAGATGTTAAAAACAAACAAAAAAAGAAGTTACTGCAGCTTCCCCCATCAGGGTTAGTAATTAGGTGTGGTCTCTAGGGACATTCAATTTAATCCTAATTCAGTCATAAACATTGATGGAGCCAGTGTGAAAGCATCAAGATCAAGCAAAGCAAATGGGTCTATATGACCTGATGCCAGGAGGAGAGAAAGGAACAGGGGAGCGTTGACAGAGTAGGAAGTACAGCAGGGGCCGATTTTGGTTCCTGCTCAGTGAACCCACAGCCAGTAAAGGGAGCTGTGGGAACATAGGGAAACAGTACAGAATGGATACTAGATGATTCACTTTGATTCAGATTCTGTGTAACTCCAAATATCATTGAGTGTTAAGTAGATTATGATTCTTTTTTGAAACCTCGTGTTTCCTATCCAGATGGGAGAGAATTCATCCTCTCTAGTCTTTCCTACAAAGATCAACTAATATTTAAAAGAGCAACCTTGTAAATTTATTATAATAACAAAAGAGATTTCCAAAAAGATGAAAATAAAGATCTGCAGTGCCACCATTTAGAGGTAATCATGATTAACACCTAAATGTATACTATTTCAGAGTTTTTTGGTGTATACACATACATACATTTTAATAAAAACAAAATCCAATAGTGGGTACTCTTTCATAGCAGCTTCTTTGTCACTTAACAATATTCTTATGAGTATCTTTTTATGTTGCTTAATAATCTCCTACAACATCATTTAAAAGCACAGCAGATTGTACCTTTGTTTGGCTGAAAAACTGGCTGAATTCAGCCAATTCCCTATGATTGGACATATAGGCTGTTTCCCCCCAATTACCCATCACACCCTACATGGGAATGTCGAAAGAGCATCCCTGGCTCTTCGAATCCCATGTGCTTTTGCCTTAGAGCTAGCTGAGGAAGATGCAGAAGAAAAGGAAACGGCATTCTATTCACACGGTCTTACTAAGCCTGACCCATTCTGTAGTGTTATCTGGCTTGGGGAACGGCCTGATGCGTTCAGAGGAACGCTCGCGCAACTCAACTGCGGCTGATACCGTGCGTAATGTGTGGCCTGTGGTGGACAGCAAGTCTTGTCACCGCTCTGCTGAGAAGGACCTGCAACCCCAGAGGCGCTCAGCTTTCTCCTTAATACGTCACCAGCCACCACTGGTGTTTGAGCTTGAATTGACTTCACTTCTCATCGGTGCCGTTTCTTCCCCTTTTCTAATCACTTCTTTTCGATAGAAGCATTCCTGCAGTAGGTTTGTGGGTGGGTTAAAAAAAATTTTAATAACCCAAGAAGCCTCTGAATGTTAAGATTTTACTCTTTCCTGGCTTATGTACTTTACATAAGCATTTGTTTATGCCGCATTTGTGTATCGCTTTTCTGATCGTTTTATCGTATTTGAAATTTCCTGGCAATTCCCCAAGTTCGGCTTCTCAGCCCACCTGTGCAGTTATTAACTCCACAGCAAGAAAGCCAGAAAATGGCTGCGAGGCTGCCCAGCGTTCAGATAAGATAAACACCAGCCTTTCAAGCTGCTGAACTGAATTGCACTACCTCGGTTTGGGGGAACAATATCTCTTCTGTTTTAGTAAACTTATTAAAACCATTCACGGAGGAAAAGATAGTTCAGTTTTCTTAAACTTGGAGGACCAAGATATTTACTAGGGTTTGACGTGCTTTTTGTCTGTGGCCTGCATAAATAGCATCAGATGGTCACTTCTGAAGTGGGCTGGTAAACTTGCATTTAATCCATCATATGCAAATCCAATTATTTATTGCATCTTTATTCGGTGCCAGGCTCTCTCTGTCAGGTCTGCAGAGATAGAGAGGAGCGAGAAAGATTCCCCCTTCCTTCAGGGAGATCACAGTTTGAGGTGTCTGCCTTCAAGGAAGACTCACACGCGTACACACACTATATAGTATAATTTCAGCTGAGATAAGTAGGAATGTGATACTCCAGGAGGGTGCAGAGGGAGCATTTCACCAGGCTGGGGGCTGGAGGAAGGTTTCCCAGAGGAGGTGATCCTTGAGTTAGGTCTGGGCAGAAGAAAAGGGGGAACAGATATTCGAGGCTAAGGGGACCATCAGAACAACGTCATGTGAGTGAAAACACAGGGTGTGGTCGGACAGTGGCAAATGACTTAGGATAAAGCTGGTGCTAAAGGTGCATCCTCGCGGGGCAGGATGTGTCTAGAAAGAGGCTAGAGTCAAATGTGTGATGAACTTTGGTCACTAAAGAACTTAGACTTTGTTCTGTAGAGATGGGGGCTCTTGGAGTCTTTGGGGAAGAGGGGAGGCATGATCACATCGGTATTTGAGAAGACCATGCTGGCGGCAGTAGGGAGGGAGGGAAACCAGTTAGAAGCCACTTCCGTCGTCCAGGAGGGAGATGGGGAGACTTTATCCGGGGAGTAGAAGGAAGGAGGAGTGAAGGACAGCCCGGTATGTGTCCTTGCTTACTAAGCTGGCGGTACTTCCAAGCATACCACTATGCCAGTATGATTAGAAGAATGCATACCATACATTTGGGTTCAAGAACACTTATATGGGAGAAACACTGGAAAGATAAGCCAAAGACAGGAGATAGGACAGTAGATGCCAGCTAGAGGTATCAGCTTATGAAGACATCCATCTTTCTCGGGGGGTTATTATTCAGTTATCAGTTCAAGATGCTTTGAGGTCCTCCAAAACATTCTGTAAAATCAGGAACGCTTGCAGACCATCAGCATTTTATGCTATATTATATATAGCTTCTAACTGGCTTTCAAAGAACCTAAGGCAATTAGGAAAGTAGTTCTGTATTAAATTTCCCAGATTGCCCTGTTCCAACAGGTTGAATCCATTGGGGATGACCTCTACCCATCCCGTTTCCTTGGCAATTTATCCCTCTTTAATGCAACTTGGAAGAGTTGTCTTGTGAATCTCCAATCCCTTCAGACCATCATGAATGTCTTTGAAGGCAGAAACTATTTTTGGTTCACCTTCAGGCTCACCAAAGTGCTTGGCATGGAGTAGGGACTTAGTGAGGAAGGAAGGAAGGAAGGAAGGAAGGAAGGAAGGAAGGAAGGAAGGAAGGAAGGAAGGAAGTGGGAAGGAGAGTGACTGTAAGGTGAGGAGTTTGGTCCAGGCATGGCAGAGGGCAGGTAGAAAAAGTTAAATAGGGGCCAACTCATGAAGAGTTCACCGTGCTGGGGAAATACATCAATGCACCCGATTAATCAGAAATATTTCCAGTAAGTTGAAAAAGGAAAACTGACTAATCATTCTTTGGTAGGTTAGTTAAGAATTTTTAAATGTCCCGATTCAAAACAAAATTAGATCACTGGCCAGAAAAAGTTCTTAAATAATAATTTAGGGCTTCCCGGGCGGCGCAGTGGTTGGGAGTCCGCCTGCTGATGCAGGGGACGCGGGTTCGTGCCCCGGTCCGGGAGGATCCCACGTGCCGCGGAGCGGCTGGGCCCGTGAGCCGTGGCCGCTGGGCCTGCGCGTCCGGAGCCTGTGCTCCGCGACGGGAGAGGCCATGACAGTGAGAGGCCCGCGTACCGCAAAAAAAAAAAAAAAAAAAAAAATTAAATCGTAATAATAATTTAAAAAAACCCTCCTGGTCAAAAGGCACATTCATACATTTCATTGTTTGTTCTTTTGCTCATTCATTCCTTAGAAGCCAAGATTATGGCTCTGGCGCCAACAGCCTGTCCAGGTTGAAGCCATGGGCCCCTCGCCAGCTCTGTGACGGCACAAGGTCCTAACACTCTCTGTGCCTTGTTTTCTGCATCTGTAGAGTATTCATAATACTAACTCTTGAGGGCGGGGTAGGAAGTAAATGACTCACTGGGTGAAGAGCTCTTAGAACAGGGTGTGGTACCAGTGCTTAATATTGCATTAGCTATTTCACTCTGTGTGGGTGCTGTCCTCAGCACTCCCTGTGTATCAGCACAGTCAGTATCCTGGGAATAAAAAGGCGGAGACGACGGCACCCCATCCACAGGAAGTCTGTTGGGGAATGGCAAGTGGCAGTGACAATTAGAGGCCAACATGGCAGGTGCTGGAGTTGAGTTATGAGTCTCGCACTTCGGGGGGCAGAGAGGAGGGTGGGGAGGGAGGGCTGAGCTGAGTCTGGTCACCTGCACCTCACAGCCAAGTCCACCCTGCTTCTTCCAGCCTGCATGCCCTTAAGTTCCCCCATTTTCCTGCACAAACCTCCCTTGTCTGCATCCCTTAGAATGGCAAGGGGACCCCAATGCTTCTCGACTGTTCTGAAAGCACGACTGGGTGATTTCTCTCTAGTTTGCGTGAATGTGGAAATAGAGAAGCCGGTGTTTGTGGGTTGTGGGATTAAGGGTCTCCTCCCCCTTGGCTCCCCCGGGGTCGGGAAGGAGGCCCTGGGAAGGGGGACGAGAGCAGCTTCCGGGGAAGGTCAGTCAAAGGTCAGACCCAAGTTTTAGTTAAATACACAGAGGCATCTCGGGGCCTCAGTGAAGATGGGGAGGACAAGGAGGACAGGAGGGGGACAGGCCAGAGTGGGGTACGAATGGCAGAGGGTTGGGGTTGGTGAATTGGAGAAAGAGGAGCTAATACAGTGGGTTTCATGCTTCTGTTCAATATATGTGGAGACAAGATACCTAATGTCCCTATTGGCCATTGACGCAAAGGGAACGACCACAGTTCAACGGTGACATTTGGAAAGCTTCATTTTGTCCCGCCAGCGTATATCGAGGAGACCCCGCCACTAAAGGGACCACTGACGAGAAGCCTGGAAACACTGAATCTCCGTGGATTTGGGGAAAAAGCTACTGGTTCTTTCTGTCGCTCGTCATCTTTCACAAGGTGCCACCACTGACAGTAACAAGTTTCTCTTTGTAAACACCCATAGGCACATTTCATTGGATGTTCTCACTCCCCCGTAAGGCAGGCCCCGTGGGAAGGGCAGCGTGGTCGTTTTTATACAACACGTGATGATACGTGAGGTTCAGCTCGTCCACAGGTGAGGGGGGAAACCCAGACGCCGGCCTGGGTGTCCTGACCTCCGCCGCAAGCTCCTGTCCACCTCCCTCTGGGCCTCCGCCAGCCATCAGCCAGCCGGACACCTACCTCCTTTCCTTCTTCCGCAGAAAGAAAACTTGGGTAGGTCCACTTCACAGATGGGGTAGGAGAAGTTCAGAATGGACAGCCCTTTACTGAAGAGCGTGACGTCCAGGAACAGCTCCTCGATGCCCTCCCCTGAAGGGAAAGGCAAGACCAGTTTTCCTGTTAACACTGTGGGCTTTGCTGTGCAGCAAAGCGTTCAAAATTCATAAAAGCGTGAGCCAAAGGACCTTTCTTTTCCAGAAGTCTGCACTGTATGGGGAACAGTTTTCTCTCTTGGTAAAATGGCACTTGGGCAATGCTCCTGGGACAGGCCTGGGGATGCAACGCGGCCGTTTCACGAACTTCATCTGCTCGGAGCAAGTGGTTCACTTGCTCCCCTGGCCTGATGCCGTGGCCCCTGAATGTGGCGGCCGGGGGCCTGGCTTCCTCAGCTTCTCAGCTACGTAGTCCCAGGTGCCTCCCCCGAGAGCAGTGGGCGGTGGTCCAGCCTGTCTACCCTCCCGGCTGATGCCAGGCAGGCCTTGTCCCGTTGTCACACAGGAAGCTTCCGGCTGCCCTGCAGAGCTGGCTCCCGACTTTCTGCCTTTTTCTCCATCCCTCCCTTTTATGTTTCACTCACTCCTCCTTCCATGCCTCTTTCCTCTCTGTCTCTCCCTAAAGCATCCATGGAGCTGCCGGTATAGAGCCCAGAGGCTGTGCAGGATCTGGAAATATGAAGATGCATGAGAGATGTTCCCTCCACTTCTCTGGAGTGAGATCCCACATGCTCAGTTTATTAACTCCTTCTGTCCTGGTTTTGATGACTCTGTGTTAGAAAGGACATACACTAGCAGCTATAGCAATGTAATGACCAAGTGCAATGACACGACCACGTAAAAATAAACAATCAGAAAGCATTCTGGCTCATTGATTGGGGTGGAGGGCGAAGACATTCCATGCCTTTGCCTGTGTCAAGGTTTAAGAACTTATAAGAGCGATTTGGGGAGTGAAATAACGCAAAGATAAACCACGCTGCTGGTACTAGACCTGTTTGTGGCTGAGATAGAACTAAGCACAAGAGGTCTCTCTCAAGCAGACATCAACATTTAGGCTCAAAGTATTTTCTTTATTTTGCTGCATATACTGGTTCCGGATGCTTGTAATATCCAGATGAGTGCCTAGGGTCTGTTTGGTCCAAAAGCACAGCATTCAATGAGAGTTCTGCCCTATCTGGATATGACCCAGAGAGAGAAATGAAGACGAAAATGGAAGTAGAGTTAATTCCAGAGAGTCATGACGAACCGTGGTTTAGCCACAGCCACTGCAGTAAAAACACGAGCAGTTGGGTGTCTGGGCCACGAAGAGGTTGTGTAAGGTTTTATATCATGTCAATAATTGTTACTTACTCAGGATGATTCCAAATCTGATGTTGAGATTTGGTTTTAATTGCTTGGTACACTGGTCAACAGAAAAGCCAAAGTCTTGTAATGGGTCTGCCAAGAAGAAAACAACGGATTAGGTGTGAGGATACTGCATGTGCTGCAAGCTCATATACGAAATGTACAGCAATTCTTTTTTTTTTTTTAAATTATTATTATTTATTTATTTATTTTTAACATCTTTATTGGAGTATAATTGCTGTGTGTTAGTTTCTGCTTTATAACAAAGAGAATCAGCTATACGTATACATATATCCCCATATCTCCTCCCTCTTGCGTCTCCCTCCCCGCCACCCGCCCTATCCCACCCCTCTAGGTGGTCACAGAGCACCGAGCGGATCTCCCTGTGCTATGCGGCAGCTTCCCGCTTGCTAGCTATTTTACATTTGGTAGCGTATATGTGTCCACGCCGCTCTCTCACTTCGTCCCAGCTTCCCCTTCCCCCTCCCTGTGTCCTCAATACCTATTTTATTCCTTCCTTCCTGTATCCGAAATACTTTTTAAAGTGTACGAGCACGTATGACTTTGTACTTTGCTCTCTGACTCGTCGCACAACAATTAACCTCAACACAGAGCTCCTAAAGGCAAGAGCCAGTGTTTGTTTTGTTTGTATTGTTCTGCTTTCCATGTCCTTTTCCTTTCTGTTTCCCACTGGGCCCCAGAGAGGACTACTGATGTTAACTGAGAGTCTATGTTCTGTGAGTCACTGAACTGTGCACTTTATGAGTTATCGACTTAACTCTTCAGACTCCCCAGCGCCTAGCACAGAGCCTTGCAGTCGGACACATAGTACGCACCCCATAAATGCACACATGAGTGGATGAATGGGCCGTGTATTAAGCTACCTCAGCTTCAAATCCAGCCTTCAGGGCTCTGCTGTGTGAAGCTGGGGGCTCTCTTCGATCACGTTTCTCCTTTGCCTCCTGCTAGAGACGTGCCAGAAGTCACACTGGGGCTGAATGGGAGAAGGACTTGCTTCTTCTTCCATGCTTGCTGATGCTTGAGCATGTCACCCAGCGATGGCCTGTCACCCCGGTAGTGGCAATTTGTTCCAGCGTCCAGCTCTCCCTCTCTCTCTCTCTCTTTTTTTAAAAACTTTATACTACACTTTATTTATTTTGCCTTTTTTTTTTTTTTTTTTATTGGAGTTTTGCACCTTCTTGAAATCAGCTGAAGCTCAGCTCTGTTGGCTCCAAGCTTCTGTGATGATGGTACCTCGGAGGCCATCAGCCCTTCCCCAGCTGGCAGCATCCCAGCTCCTCAGGCCCTTCTTTCAAGCTTCCAGGTTCCAACAACCCTAACCTCTGTCCCCTGCTCATAGCCCTCTGCGGGGAGCTGCTTCCTCACTGCTTCCTTCTGTTTTTCTGGTTCTCTAACAACTGCTCAACCGACACGCTGTGTGAAATTTTCTCTGTTGAAATGACTGACAGGGTCTCTGAATTCCTGGCCAGACCTAGACTGATAGAATGAATGACACTCTTGAGAGATAAGCGTGATTGTCCTCATGTCACAGATGGGAAAACAAAATCTCAGAGAGGTGGTGCCGACTTACCTATAGGTTCAAGAACTAGAGAGTGGCAGAGTCAGGATTCAAACCCAGACTTAAAAACAAATAAATAAGAAGTTGCCACCCCGTGTATTGCACAGAGGCGCTCACAAAGTAGAGCCTCGAAGAGGTATGTTAAGTTTCTGATTAGTAAGATTGCCTGGAATATCTTGCATGCAGGCATATGGCATCTGGCAGTTCTGTTTCATAACTGCTTTCAATTTCAGCTTAGCTCACATTTGTCGATGGGAGTGTTCCAGACCGTTTAAGCACCCACATCGCTGATCTGGAAGACACAGGAGAGTCTGTGATTATCTGCCATGGAAGTGATCACTAGGCTACTCAGCCTTGCGAATCTAGTCTAGGTGCACTTTTGTTTGATGAAACTCCCTATGATCTGGTCACTAAGTTTCGGGGGGGGGGATAAGCCATTTTCTCTTATGCTTATTTGACTTCTCCATTGGCATCTTTGTGTCATCCCAGGGTTTCTTTCATCTTGGAAAATGGGAGCAGGGGGTCAGGAGACAGTTGTTTCTGCTACACATGTGGCCCTCGGTATTGAAAAAGAGGCCACAACTAAGACACGTTTAGGACCATGCATCCTCAAAACCGTGAGCAAATTTAAGTCGCGATCTGTGGAAGGTAAAAGAGGCTAACCGTGTGTTGCTTAGCTGATTCGCAGGTACAAAATTGCACTGTGCTTATCAATCTTTTAAATGTACGGAGGGAGAGAATCAACTAAGGGCGGGAGAAGGAAATAAAACATCTCCCTGGCACTGGAAAAATACTATTGCTAGGAAAATAATCTTCATAAGAAACAAAGTTAAAAAGGAAGCAGCAGGTTGCTTCTCTCTGAGGATATGAGTGTAAAACCAGAAAGATCGATTTCTGAAAAAGCGCTTAGGGCTTCGGTGCTCTTTTCTAGCAGTTATTTCAAGTTTATATTTGAGAGCAAATTTTATAGTTAAGAGTGAATTTTACATTTGAGAGTGAATATGCACTTTGCAGTTGTCGTGGGGAAAACGACATCCGTTCCTCCCATCCCCCCAATCCCACCCTCACACACTTATAGCCTTTCCTCTTCTGACTTGTATTTTCACTCTGGCACTTAGCATGTGCTATACCAGGGGTCCCCAACCCATGGGCTCTGGACCGATGGCGTCCACGGTCTGTTAGGAACCGGGGCTGCATGGCAGGAGGTGAGAGGTGGGCAAAAGCGAGTGAAGCTTCATCTGGCGCTCCCCATCGCCCCCCCTCGCTCCCATTACCGTGTGAACCGCCCCTACACCCCCACACCCCACACCCCCTGTCTGTGGAAAAACCGTCTTCCACGAAGCCGGTCCCTGGTGCCGAAAAGTTTCATCGGGGACCGCCGCTTTACACTACATTATATTTTCCTGTAAAGCTCTACTAGATGCTTCAAGGCGGGCTCCCCTGCTTCAGGGCCCAGCATAATACCTTAAGATTATATTAGGTTCCAAGTAGCGGTTTGTTGAATGAATAATAGAGGTTACCTATAGTCAACTTGTGCAGAACTTTAAAGCCAGATTTCTCAACCTTGTCCCTATTGACATTTTGGGTCGGAAATCTTTTTTGGGGGGTGGCTGTCCTGTGCAGCAACACCTCTACCCACTAGAAACCAGTAACATCCCAGCCCCAATTCCAGCCCAAATAGGTTACAGACATTGCCAAATATCCCCTGGGGGACAAACTCGCCTGGTGGAGAACCATTGCTTTAAAGAATTGCTTTCTCAATTGCCAGACAAATGCCTCAGAATCACCTACCAAAATTACAGACAGTGGGTTGCATTTTTCAAGGAGTTCACCTTACACAGTGTAAGAATTGATCGGGGGCAGGGTGGGGGGAATTTTCCTGGGACACTGGCCTCACGTAATTTTGACCACATATAAATTGGATTATCTGAATGTGGATCTTCTGAACGAATAAAATGGGAAAGTTAACGAGAGCTGGTGTTCCTGGGCTTCGAGGGCAGAGATAAATGTTTCTTCCAGACACTTCACTGTATCGCAGTGAACGGACTGAGGAAAGAGGCAAAGCTTCGTAGGAAAATATATGATCTGTTCATGGAAAATAGTTTTTCCTTTGCCTCTAAGCTATACCCCCTTTCTGTCTGTTCTGTCCTCATGGATGACTTCTGCCTAAGAGAGGCCAGCAGTTACAGCGGGTGAGGCCGATCCGCCGCAACCTGCCCTGCTGTCCACACACACCAGGGACAGGTGTGCCTGGAAGGCGGGCTCCTCGGAAGGGCTGACAGCACATCCCTCGGTGGGTGCGGAAGAGGCTGGGGAAGCAGCCAGCAGCATCTGCATTCCTGCTAAGGGCGCTCACATGCGTCCTGGAACTGTTTCATGCTCCTTCATGGGGCAGAGTAGCCTTAGACAAGTGGGTAAAAGGGTTAGCATGTGCAGGTCCTTTACACATCTCAGCTCCAGAGCCATTCTAGGGCCTTGAGTTCTGCTGGCCGCCTGTGCCCTCCCTGGCGGGGCTGGCCTCCGGCGGTTGTCCAGGAGAGGACGAGCTGGCCTGGGGCGTTTCTGGCCAGTGTCGGGCTCTCAGCTGGAATCAGGGGGAGGAAGACAAAACTCAGCCTCTGGAAGTGCGATTCCTCCCCGAGGATGGGGGGGCCGAGGGCCCGGGGGGGGGGCCAGGAGCCGGTGTGTCTCAGGCGAGCCACGCGTCCCGAGGTCCTCGAGTCCGTGGTTGTTGCTCTGTGCCTTGTGTCCACCCTCTGTGTTGCTGGTTTCACGGTTTGAAGGACAGAGGAGGGGGACCGTCTCTCATGCTGCGAGCCCCATTTTCCAATTGCATAGCTCTGCTTGAGGCTTTTTTAAAAAATTGTGTATTTTGAAATTATTATATTCTCACAGGAAGTTGCAGAAAGGTAGAAGTTTCAGGTATCCTTCACCCAGCTTCTCCGCCACGGTGACATCTTACGCATAGTACAGAATCAAAACAAAGAGATCAATGTTGGTACAACCCACAGGGCTCCTTCAGATTTTACTAGTTTTACTCAGACTCGTTCACGCGTGTGCACGTGCTCTTGGAGCTCTACTGCTTAGGTTTTAAATATGGTTGCAAAGTGGGTGAAGCATTGGCTTTCCTGCTCCCGTGGGGGGAGGAGGGTGGAATTCAGACAGCAGTGTCACCCTGAAAAGGAGCTGACACCCCTCCAGCCTCCCCTCCACTAGCCTTCCCCACGTTCACGTCCACGTCCATCAAAGGCTGTCCACGACCTTCCTGCTGTGTGAAGGTAGCCTCTCTCTCCCTCTCTTTCTCCCTCCCGCTCCTTCCCTCTTTCTCCGCGCTCCCCTCCAGCACCTAGGTGGGCTACGTGCCGAGATCCAGAGCACTGACTTTCTTCTAACGTCCCTTAACCCACGTGACTTTAGGAGCTGATATTGCTTTCTGCGTGTGCTGTTGGCAGAAAACGGGCTGCGCCGGGGAGTTCGATATTCCTCGGCATGTTTTATAGCACGTGTCCGATAGAGGCGTGGCTCGGGGAGGGTGGAGAAGGACAACAGAGACAGGGGAGGGCTTACTGTCAGCACGTTGCTCAGACGCACCGGTGAAGTCGACTCGAACGGTTTATGGAGAGAAGAAAAACGTGGGCAAACAGAATGTGAGCAAAGCTGGTCTGCTTCTGCTTGGTTAATAAAATAGCACTGGATATCTTCTTGTTCTTTAATAAAACCCGATATATTACAGTTCCTCAGAGAAGCAGAAACAATAGAATATAGAGAGATGCTATCTAGCTAGCTAGCTAGATATAGACACAGATATAACACATAGAGGATATTTATCATGTGTAAATCTCTTTGCCTATCGAGAGATTTATCTTAAGAAACCGGCTCATATAAGAGGGGCTGAGGGTGAGAAAAAGCCAACTTAGTTTTTAGAAGTATTATAGATGGGGCTGTCCTCGTCCCCGGGAAGCATAGAGAGTGAGCCAGAAACTCTGCCTGGGGAACCATCACTGATTCTAGAGGAAGAGGGCGTGACAGGATCTGACCTGTGCTTTCGTTGCCTGCGATCAGCTCTCTGCTTTCTGTCCAAATCCTGACCTCTCTGGGAAATGTTGCCTTGTTCCACCAGCTTCTTTCTCTCTGTCCCTATGAACTTAGATCTATGCCCGTTATTTAGCATAGGCTACCTAGTATTCATACTACATACACACTATCTTATATGATAATGTCCTGCCTCCTCAACCAAGGTCAGGACCAAGAGGGTGGAACTTTTCTCTTACATATTATTCTATTATATCCTCTTATATTTTTAAGTACTCTCCCCTTCTCATTGCGTCTGACCTCATGTGTCTCCAGTGCAGGTGCTAACTCAGAGTTGCAGGATAAATGGTTCGCGCTTTATTCTCTACCTTTTGAAACTGTTTACCTCTATCTGCAGCATGAAAATTTGGACAATTTCCAGTAAATGAGAGAGGGCTGGATCTCATATAGGAAAACCTTGTTTTTCTCTCTCCTGCCTTTTGTAACTTCACAGTCCAGCTCAACCACGCTCCTCCCCAGGATGCCCTGGAGCTTCCTGGTCTGTCCTTCCTAAGGCCTCTCATGCGTGGCTTGCTCTGTACATCTTCATTATACTTTATCATCATGAAGTGCGGGAACTCTTGCTGGTTTGTGTCTCGCGCAGGTGCGTAAGCTGTGGAGGTTAGGAATTCTGTCTTATTTATCCATCCTTAGATAACCAGCATCTAGTACTGGACACGCCCACGAATCTCAGCCGGTCGGACAAACAGATGAAAAGGAGAGACGGTCGGGCAGTTTGATGACACCAGGAGGGAAGCTCGGCTTTCACGTCCATCCGCGATGGGAGCCCGCGCTCACTTGGGAAGCCTGAGTTTTGAAGCCAGTGATTGATTTGCCCCACACTTGGAAGGCTCTTTGGAAAGGTGTTAGTACATATGAACTTTATCATCATAATAACCAGGGTATTTGCCTTGGCACTTAGGATGGAGTTTCTGAGTGTGGTTGAAAATCTAGTCCCAGGCCAAATATTAGCAGATGTACCTCTGCTATCTTTCAGAATTCTTTTGCAAATAAAACAAAATAAACAGATCTTGATTTTGACTTCTTCCTTTAGGTTGGGTGATTACCAGCTCTGCAAGCTTGTACTGTTTACAGTACAGGCCTGGTTGTGCAGGGATCTGAAAGTTTGCTTTCTTACATGGCAGTATTTTCATGGGGGAGTTTTAATTTTCTTGTGTGATTCCTAGGATAACATTCAAGGGTCATTATGGATCCCTAAAAAATACGGATGGCGGGGGGAAATCTTCAGTGAGAAGCCATTAATGGAAGCTGGAAATCCATTACCATGGCAACAGAAAATTAACATCCTCTTTTCTGTCCTGTATGCGCTGTGCTGTGTTTCTTTCCCTGTTCCCTCATCCTCCTTCCCTGCCACTGAAGAGAAAGAAATGACTTACAAGGTGATAAATGTATTCTAGCTAGTTGTTCTGTTATTTCCTGATTTCCCCTTTTTTCTCCACCTGTCAAATCGTATTACTGTAGAATAGCATGGCAAAGCTCCCCGATGGGCTATTTATTTCAAATAATAGTAGTTCTGCCCCCGTTCCAGTCTCCTTGGTCAGCATTTCATTGGGAATTGACTCACCTGGCCGGAGTTGGGTATACAATCTGGCTTTTAGTTTCTTCCGCTTGAACATGTAGAGTGGGTGTTTGAAAATGCTTAAACGTGGTTCCTGATACCAAACACGACCAAAATGCATGAACACCATCACAGTGGAACAGCTCCCGTTTGTAGCTGTACAGAGGGCAAGAACCCCTACAGCCCGCAGGCTGCCTGGTAAGCCTGGTGAACGCATTTTCGAGTGTGAAGGTAGGTTTGGGCTCTGCTGAATTCCAAATCCTGGATCCCTCACCTTATCTGCTTCTAACTGCAAAAGAAATCGGATTCTTTGGAACTCAGTATTGACGGAGAAGGGGTGCGAACCTGCATCCTCTTTTGGCCTCTGAATTCCACTCGCCAGCAATAACCTGCGTTTGGCTTCCACCAACTTAGGAGGAGATGGTTTTTGTATCATAGTATACACGTTAGAGACCAAAAAGAGAGAAATGGCAACGAGGGTGAGCTTTCATCCAAAACACCTCGCCAAATGTCTCGAGGAAAATAACGACCCATTCGAAGCTATTAAGATTGATCTTTCGGGCTTCCCTGGTGGCGCAGTGGTTGAGAATCTGCCTGCTAATGCAGGGGACACGGGTTCGAGCCCTGGTCTGGGAGGATCCCATATGCCGCGGAGCAACTGGGCCCGTGAGCCACAACTACTGAGCCTGCGCATCTGGAGCCTGTGCTCTGCAACAAGAGAGGCCGCGACGGAGAGAGGCCTGCGCACCGCGATGAAAAGTGGCCCCCGCTTGCCACAATTAGAGAAAGCCCTCGCACAGAAACGAAGACCCAACACAGCAAAAATAAATAAATTAATTAACTCCTACCCCCAACATCTTCTTAAAAAAATAAAAATAAAAATAAATAAAGCCCCCATCTAGCTTTAAAAAAAAAAAAAAAAAAAAAAAAGATTGATCTTTCGCATCTCAAGTGTAGATTGACAATAAACACTAAATGCACAGTTTTATTGTGTGTTACCAAGCGGGTATCACGGTGCCACATAAAATCTTAACAGGAGGGTACGAGCAAACTCGAACCTGTCTTACAGGTGACAGTGCATCTTAGTGGCTGGAGAATGGGAACTGCAACTTAGCCTCTCATTCATTTTACTGAGTACCTGACACATGGCAGGTAGAGCACTAGGCCTCGGGGACACAAAGACAAACGAGAACAGGCTTCTGCTGTCATCTGGAGTATAACACTTCCATCACCTAATTATGATACTACATGGCCAAAACACCAGCTCAATAAAGGATACACGTATGCTCTAAATTTCTCATTTTATAGTCAACATAGAGTCAAACTGTCTTCTGTGTGCAAAAGGCGTATCTCCCATGCTCTCTCTCTCCACACTACCCGGCCTGGCCCCTCTGCAGGTTAAACGCAGTCTTAGTAACGGTGTCGTTACCCACTCCTTCAACTACTACCACCACGATCAAGATACAGACGCAAAGAACCTCCTCTGCTGTCCTTTGGCAGGCACTCCCTACCGCAACTCCCCTTCCCTACCCCAGAAACCATGCATCACTGCTCCAGCGGTATAATTTTGTCATCTTGAGGATGTTATACAAATGGAATCATACAGTATGTACGCTTGCTTCTTAACTTGTCATATATATATATATATATATTTTAAAATTGAAGTATAGTGGACTTACAATATTATATTAGTTTCAGGTCTACAGCATAGTGATTCAATATTTTTATACATTACAAAATGATCACGGCGTATGCAACCTTCTGAGACTGGAGTCTTTTCGTTCTCCATGGTGTCCTGGAGACCCATCCAGGTGGCTGTGTGTCTCCTCCGTTCTTGTGGCTGAGTTGCTTTCCGTGGTGTGGATGTTTCACAGCTTGTTTAACTACTCACCTGTTGAAGGAAATCTGGCCAGTTTGGGACTATTAGAAATAAAGGCTTCATGAGCTTTCACGTACACGTTTTCGTGTGAACACAGTCTTCATTTCTCTGGGGTAAATACCCAGGACTCAGGTTGCTGGGTTTTATGGTAAGCGTACGTTTGGTTTTATAAGAAATAGCCAGTTTTCCAGAGTGGCCGTGCATATTACATTCCCTCCAGCCTAGTAGGCATGTCCTCTTAAGAGAAACACTCACCCAGGAAGCTTGTTCCCTGGGAGGAATCGGGAAAGGGGCTTGTAGTCAACAACTACAGGGGGCTGACAACTTCTTTGTCCACTCAGCCTTCAAGGTTCGGGCAAAACTCCCTCCCTGACATGAGATGGAAGTTCTCAGGAACGATCAAATCCTAGAAGCTGTGAGATGCACATGCAGCATTGGCTAATTGTTGTTAATGTCCGTCTGGGGGAGGGCGGCTTGGTTGACCAGCCGTGATGGGGGTTTCCTTCCATAGCCCCCCTTCCTTCCCAGCACTGTGTTCAGGACCCCTGAGGCAGTTCTTGTCACGCCGTCACATGGAGGCCTGCAGAACAAATGCTAACTCTTATGACTTGTTTCCCCAGCGCTTTCTAGTGTGAGAGCATCTTACTATATACTTCTTCCCCGTTGAGTCCTGCTCTCCCCACACTGGGTAACAAAGTGTTCACTGCTGCCTCCAACCTCCCATCAGAGTCACAGGAGGAAACATCAATGTACACTTCTCCTAGGAGGCAAGCCTACTGATGGAGCTGATGGTTTGTCTTAGTTTGTCAGGCTATCACAACAAAATACCACAGACTGGGTGGCTTAACTTCTCACAGTTCTGGAAGCTGGGGAGCCCAAGATCAGGATGCTGGCTGATTTGGCTCCTGGTGGGAGTCCTCTTCCTGGTTTGCTGATTTCTCCATGTGTCCTCATATGGCAGAGACAGAGAGAGAGACCTCTCTGGTCTCTTCCTCTTAGAAGGTCACTAATTCCATCACAGGGCCCCACCCTCATGACCTCAACTAACCCTAATTACCTCCCAAACACCCCTCCTCCAAATACCATCACATTGGGGTTTAGAGCTTCAGCATATGACTTTTGGGGAGACAATACAGTTCATAGCACGTGTAAAGACCCTCCTCTTCACTGTTTGCAGTCAGCAAAGGGTGCAGAGAGTGACACTGTTTCTGAATTGACCACCCTGATATAGAATGAGCATGAGTGCCCAACAGAGGGCACTGAAAGGGAGAGGAAGTGTTCAAGGGGGATCACAGATGCATCCTTCATGAGTTAATAAGAGGCACAGTATAGCCAGAGCATGCAATCGACTCTTCCTAAAAACACCCTGGAGATTTACTGAGAAGATGGAGTTGGTACCCAATGAGAGTTTCCACCAGGATGTCTTGTACTGAAACCTGGGAAGCCCTATTCCGAATTCTCAGAACCGGTTCACCACTTATTCTTGCATGTCTCACATTAGGAGATGGAACCAGAATGAATCTGCTGGATGTCCCAGCTTTGCAGTAGAGCTCTCCCTGATGAGAAGGAGAAGAATGTTTCTCATTGTGTGGCATGGACCGCCCAGGAACAGAATGCCATGGCAGGAATGACATAGGTCTACAAGCACTCACTGGTCAATACTGGAGGAGAAAAGAACCAGCTGCCCTTGGTTTGGACCCTCTGCCAGCAAAATAAATTCCTAATTAAGAAAAGGACTCATTTCTCTGCTTCCTGAATCAACACAATCTTATTAGTTTCCTCCTGTTTAGAGGATCAAAAATACTTTTGCTAAAACTGTAAAAAGAATTATGTTGGAAGATTGCAAACTGACATGAAAAATAAGATGGAAACCTGACTTCAGATTAATAAATGAGTCATGCACTTACTGAATAACCACAGACTACCTGCCCCAATGACCTGCACACAAGTTCAGTGCAGCATGTGAGCTGATCACAGCAAAGTTTCAAGCAGACCTGACTCAACACATCACCCATCTCCTTCATGCCATCATTGGAACCATTTGGATATCATTCAGCCTTTTTTTTGCCATCTGTTCATGTGTTTTCAGAACATAGCATTTAAAAACTGTTATTATATGGAAACATTACTAGACAAAACTGGTTAAACTAGAGAAATTCTTCTACATACCTTTGCCTAGGATTAATTAGGCCTCAGAGAAATGGAAAGAAAAGTCCTGAGTTGGGAATCATTTTCTGACATAAGGAGACATAAATAATAGATTCTTACAACCGTGTGTAATTGTGAGAAAGTGGAGGCAACCTAAAAATTTATTAGAAGGAGAATGTATAGGGACTTCCCTGGTGGTGCAGTGGTTAAGAATCCGCCTGCCAATGCAGGAGGCATGGGTTCAATCCCTGCTCCAGGAAGATCCCAAATGCCACAGAGCAAATAAGCCCGTGCGCCACAACTACTGAGCCTGGCTCTAGAGCCTGCGAGCGACAACTGTTGAGCCTGCATGCTGCAACTACTGAAGCCTACGCACCTAGATCCCATGCTCTGCAACAAGAGAAGTCACCACAATGAGAAGCCCGTGCACCGCAACAAAGAGTAGCCCCCACTCGCCTCAGCTAGAGAAAGCCCACTCTCAGCAATGAAGACCCAACAGATCCAAAAATAAATAAATAAAATAAATAAATTTTTAAAAAGCATTAAAAAAAGGAGAATGTATATAATTTTAGTCTATGCAAATAATGATATATTCTACAGCTGTGAAAGTGAATTAACCAAAGCTACGTATGCTAGCTATCTTTTGGAATAATGTAATACACTGATTTCAAAATAAATTGTCAGTTCAACTCTCATTAATTCCAATAAACTTTAGATTAGGTTTTTCTATGTTGACAGTCATAGTGTATGCATATAATAATATTTTGTATCCTCTTTTCAAATCCTTAATCATTTTATTTACTGTGCTGGTGAGGGCCTTCAGTGTCATGTTCAATAGAACTGGTGATGATGGGTGCTTTTGTCTGGTTCTTGGTTTTAAAGGGAATGTTTCCAATGTTTCACCATTAAATGTGATGTTCACTGTAGATTTGTATTTTAGGTACATTTCTTTAAAGAGCAGAGAGCTGATTTTAAAAATTCAATCTGGTAGATCCTCCAAAAATTAAAAATAGAACTACCATATGATTTAGCAATTCCACTTCTGGGAATAGATCCAAAGGAAACACAAACATTAACTTGGAAAGATATCTGCACCCCCATGTTCACAGCAGTATTATTTACAATAGTCAAGACATGGAAACAACCTAAATGTCCACTGATGGATGAATGGATAAACATTTTATTATATTTATATATATGTAAGTTATTCAGCCATTAAAAACTGTGGGATAATAATGGTTGTTGTTTTAAACTGCTAAATTTTAGGGTAATTCATTATGCAGCAATAGGAAACAAATACATTCCTGTTTCAAATTAGATATCATTATCATTCATTGTTTCTTTTAATGTATTAATTCTTTTCTCCCGTTCCATCTTGCATTTCAGAACTTATTTCTGGGAACATTTTATTTCTTTCTGAAGTATCCCTTAGGACAGTGGCCCCCAGCCTTTTTGGCACCAGGAACCAGTTGCGTGGAAGACAATTTTTCCACAGATGGGGTGCGGGGTGGGGGGAGTGGGTGGGGGTGTGATGGCTCAGGCGGAAATGCTAGCAATGGGGAGCAGCAGATGAAACTTTGCTCGCTCACCCGCCACCCACCTCCTGCTTTCTGGGTCGGTTCCTAAGAGGCTGCGGACCAGTAGTGGTCCACGGCCCGGGGGGTTGGGGACCCCTGCCTTAGAAAGTTCCATTACTGTGAGTCTTTTGGTGGCAAACTCTAGATTTTGTTTGTCAAAAAAGTCTTTAATTCCCTCTTATTTTTGAGTGGAAATTAGCTAAATATAGAAGTCGAGGTCGATTGCTGTTTTCTCCTTTCTCTGAGTATATTGCTGTTGCTATATTAAAATCTGCTATCAGTCTAAATGTAATTTTTTGCTACATGATTTCTCTTGCTATATAGTTATACCAGCTATTTTTTTTTTCCTTTGTTAATATGTGGTTTTACTCCTATGGGTCTAGTTGTGGAATTCTTTTTATGAATCCCACATGGGAATTGTTGTGTTTACTGAATTTGAAGATTCATGTCTTTCATTAATTCCAGGAAATCCCAGTACTTTTCTTCAGAAATTGCCTTTTCCCTATTATCTCTGTTTTGTTTTATAGCTGTAGCTCATATCTCTCGATTTCTCCGTGATGCATTTTGAGTAATATCTCCAGACCTTTCATCCAGTTCATTAGTTCTCTCTAAGCTATTTTAAAATCTGTGTTTTAACCTAGCCATGAGTTTTTTATTTCAACAATTAAATATTTTATTTTAAGGGCTTCTCTTTGATTCTTTTTCAAATCTTTCAGATGTGTTTTTTTACATTGTATTTTTCCTTGCTCATGTTTTAGATTCCCTCTTTTATTTCTTTAAACAAATGACATGATATCTGTTTTATATTCTGTACCTTATATTTTCCAAATCTAATACATTTAGGGCTATAATTTTGCTTTTTGTTTTTCTGCTGACTTTCCCTCATGGTGGCTTATTTCCTTGTGTTTTTAAATTTGGGATCGTGAGCTCAATCTTCAGAAATCATGTGAAACCTGAATTGAGAGTATGTATTCCTCCAGAGAAAATTTGCATTTTCTTCTGTCAATATGTCCCAGGTATTCCCAATCAAGACCCACTTTAATTTAATTTCTAGGCTTGGGATTTCCTGGATCATGAAGGGAATACACATTTTTGTATATAGAGGTTTGAGCCCCAAACCAGTGGTGATATCAGGTCTGGAGTTACTGGTTCTCAGGGAAGAGTTACTTTCTCCAGAGGCCAAGCAGAGTCAGATAAGTTTCTTTGTCTTCCATTTTGCTGGAGAATGTTTTTTTTTTTTTTTTCTTGTCCACTTTTAATTGTGGCTATAACTCTTTGACGGTCCTTGTTTCATGATGGGATTGATTTCCATCTTGCACAGCACAGGGCATGGTTGCCAGACTCTCACAGAGCCATTGAAGCCACATTATGGCCCATGGAGTCAAACACATGTTCTGAGGGCAGACATAGCTTCGGTGCTGGCTTTCCACTCTGCTTTTGTGCTTTCTTTTAGCTCTGGCTCTTGGAAACCTCCCGTTCTTTCATGCAAGCTTACCTATGCATTTAAAAAGATTTGTGTCACATTTTACCCAGATGTTTTATAGCAAGACAGTTTTTCATGACGTGGAGACCAGAAGCTTGCCCATTCCATCTGCAATGGCCACTTTTTGTGGGTTGTCTTGGTCTCTCTTTTGTCAGTGTCCTCTTCTTGAATGCTTTTGTGTATATGAGAAGTTCCAATGCACAAAGGTATGGTAGCAGGGGATTTATTCTCTCCAAAGCCTTCCTGCAGATACCTATGACTGCCTGAGGGCTTTCTCTGGGTGTGGGAGTGAGCTTGTTCTATACACTGTCAAGCCAGAAGTGCTGGGGAGTCAATGTACCCAGGAACAACCATGACAGATAGAAGTTGCTAGATCAATGCTCCAGTTTCTTCTCCCTTCAGATATGACCACCATAAGGCATATTTCACAGGTCTCCCAGGGGTCGCCAGAAGGACCAGGCTTCAGTTGCCCACAGTGGTTACCTGGATTGGCTTCCTTTTCTTCCTTGCCTCACTTTTTTACTCTCTTCTCATTCTTCCCAGAATCATTTCTTAAATAAATTTGCACTAAATTCCTGTGTCACTGATCATTTCTCAGCAAACTCTAAACTTAACACTTAAACTTATTCCTCTAATTTATAATGAATATTGACTATGTATATGGTTCTAATTGTTGTGGTTTCAAAGATAAATGCAAAGAAATAGTTTCATCTTTAGAGTAGCTTATATTCTAGGCCTCCTGCTTTCTAAGGTTTTTTTAGAAATACACATTTTAGTGAAGTTTGTAGGCGGCAAGAAGCATTTCAACAGATGTGGGTCAAAATCTAACTAGCAATTCCAGATGTTTGGATGATGATGGAAATAGCATGGACTGGACATACTCGAATACTTGATTCTTAGGCTAGCAAGAGTATTCCAAATTGAGTAACTGGTTACCTAACTTTTGCATATTTGGCATTCTTGGGGATTCATATGGTGACGTCACTTTGATACAGAGGATAGTGATGTTAAAACTGAACTGTAAGATGGTTTTTTAGAGATACTCTGAGTCCAGGAAGGGAAGCCATTCGGGTCTAGGTAGCAAAAAAAAAAAAAAAAAAAAAGGCATAACCAGACTAAAGTCTCCCCTCTCTACAGCAGAGGCCATAAATGGCTAGAGCCTGATTTGCTCCTAGCTTTCAGATGTGTTTTTTTGGCCTGTACAATGTTTAAAAACACTTAGGCTATAAGTGTCCATCGACAGATGAATGGATAAAGAAGATGTGGCACATATATACAATGGAATATTACTCAGCCATAAAAAGAAATGAAACTAAGTTATTTGTAGTGAGGTGGATGGACCTAGAGTCTGTCATACAGAGTGAAGTAAGTCAGAAAGAGAAAAACAAATACCGTATGCTAACACATATATATGGAATCTAAAAAAAAAAAAACAAAAACCGTTCTGAAGAACCTAGGGGCAGGACAGGAATATAGATGCAGACATAGAGAGTGGACTTGAGGACACGGGGAGGGGGGAAGGGTAAGCTGGGACGAAGTGAGAGAGTGGCATGGACATATATATACACTACCAAATGTAAAATCGATAGCTAGTGGGACGCAGCCGCATAGCACAGGGAGATCAGCTCGGTGCTTTGTGACCACCTAGAGGGGTGGGATAGGGAGGGTGGGAGGGAAGGAGGGAGACACAAAAGGGAAGAGATATGGGGACATATGTATATGTATAGCTGACTCATTTTGTTATACAGCAGAAACTAACACACCATTGTAAAACAATTGTACTCCAATAAAGATGTTTAAAAAAATTAAAACACTTAGGCTAGTTGCCATATTCATAAATTAGGAGGTTGTGTTTCTAGATTAGGAACTTTTCTTCTGAAAAAGTATAACAGAAGGTTAGACATCCCAGGTCCCACAGTCCCACACAGCGTCAGATGGAGCTGAATAGTAGTTTCCTCCTTGAGATGAGATGAGAGCTATAGTCCCTGTGTAACTTTCTATTGTAAATTACAACTGGCCCACTTCCTTCATAATTTGCCTTTTCCATGAGTGTATTTGAGCGTTTGAGCCGAGCTCTATGGCTTCTGGAATGTGTAAGATGTAAGGAAACGATGAGTTTCACAGGAAGGGAATCATGGTCTTCTCTCTGTCACTGCTTTCCAGAATTCTGAAGGTCCGCTCCCCCAGGAAGGCAGCACCGCTGAGGCCCAGAGAGCAGGCAGTGTTTACACAGGCGCCTCCTGCTTACTATTTTGGCTACCAGCTCTAAAACCTCAGACACAACTGGACACTTGATACTTGCTGTTCAACCACTGCTTCAAGTAAACCAAGAGCCGTTGGCAATTTTTTCCTCAGGTATGTTTTTTTTTTTGGAAACGTGCACACTCACTGACACAAGAATTGCTCCTTCATTTAGTTAAAACCAAAGCCAAGTGTGAGGCAGAAAAGCTGTTCACCCTGGAACATGACCTTCCTATCCACTCTCCATCCTGCTTGAATTCCATCAGCTCCGTGTAGGTCAGGATAGAATTTAGACTCCAGAAAACTGAGTCTCCAGTACTACCCTTCTGGAATAGTCACCATGCAGGATCTAGACCCAAGCCTGCTGATACCAGGGGAGGTGGGTGGGTGGATTTGGCATTCGCCTTCATGGCTGAAGCTGGCTGTATTCGGCAAGCTTTTCTAGACGTGGAGGAAAGACCAGAGGAAGCAGGCTGCTGACGTCAAGCTTTGGGGCTTTAGGGGCCTGACTCACCTATCGTATTTTCATCAGGTGTCCTCTGTCGTGGTCATTTGTTTTCTAAGTGTTGTTAGAATCCTTAATGAGGCTCATACCACAGAAGTCAGCTTTCCTTCTAAACAAGCCCTTGCCTTCACTGTTCTATGAAACTATGTCATTTGTATGTAAAGTTTGCAGTGATAGGACATTTATGGAACTAAATGGTCCTCTCAGTGTTATAACCGAGCCCCCTTAGCTCCTGTGTATACACAAAGCCCCTTGTTTTGTAGGGGCCTAGCAGGGAGGGAGGAGGGCACATCACCTTAAGAGAAGGGCTGCCTAGAAAGAGGATCCTGTACACTTTGGGGGTGTGAGTATGGAGGAGAAGATCTGGTCACGGTGTATGTGCGGTATCTCTGGCCTGACATTGGAGAGGATCTGGTGGCGGTGTACGCGCGGTATCTCTGGCCTGACATTGGAGAGGATCTGGTCGCGGTGTACGCGCAGTATCTCTGGTCTGACATTGGAGAGGATCTGGTGGCGGTGTACGCGCAGTATCTCTGGCCTGACATTGGAGAGGATCTGGTCGCGGTGTACGCGCAGTATCTCTGGCCTGACATTGGAGAGGATCTGGTCGCGGTGTACGCGCAGTATCTCTGGCCTGACATTGGAGAGGATCTGGTCACGGTGTACGCGCAGTATCTCTGGCCTGACATTCGAGAGGATCTGGTCACGGTGTACGCGCAGTATTCTGACCCGACATTCGAGAGGATCTGGTCGCGGTGTATGCGCAGTATCTCTGGCCTGACATTCGAGAGGATCTGGTGGCGGTGTATGCGCAGTATCGCTGACCCGACATTGGAGAGGATCTGGTGGCGATGTACGCGCAGTATTCTGACCCGACATTGGAGAGGATCTGGTCGCGGTGTATGTGCAGTATTCTGACCCGACATTGGAGAGGATCTGGTCGCGGTGTACGCGCAGTACTCTGACCCGACATTGGAGAGGATCTGGTGGCGGTGTACGCGCAGTATTCTGACCCGACATTCGAGAGGATCTGGTGGCGGTGTACGCGCAGTATTCTGACCTGACATTGGAGAGGATCTGGTCGCGGTGTACGCGCAGTATTCTGACCCGACATTGGAGAGGATCTGGTCGCGGTGTACGCGCAGTATTCTGACTCGACATTGCAGAGGATCTGGTCGCGGTGTACGTGCAGTATCTCTGGCCTGACATTGGAGAGGATCTGGTCGCGGTGTATGCGCAGTATCTCTGCCCTGACATTGGGTGAGTTCACATCACGGCTTTTAAGCAGAGGATGGGACGCAGAGCTGCCCAGGGGGGTCCTGGGACGGTGCCGCCACCACCCTGCTCTGTGGCCACGATCGGGACACACTGCTCCTCTGGCTCCGAGTTTCCTCTTCTGAACACGGAGGTGCTCGGACCGAAGCCCTGAGGTTCTGTCTGGCCGGCACATTTCCCAGTTCTATAAGAGGTCCCCCGTCTGCTCTGAGCCCGTGGGTGGGGACTGGAAGAATGCTGACCCCTCCCCACCTGCCCGCAGAGCGCCAGGCCGGTGGAGAAATAAATAGGTGGTCATGTGACAGTCCCTGGCCGCCCGGCTCCTTTCGAGGCCACTTACATCCATGACCACAGCAGATGGCCACAAGGCCACGGCCAGAAACAGATCCTTTAGCCTCGCAGAGCGTCAGTCTCCACCAAGAGCGGATCTACAGCCACTGCAAACTGCAACTGGAGAGACCAAAGTCCTCTACGCTGGCCACGGAGCTGGAAACAGAGGGCAAGCCAACGCTGTGGGAGGCAGGGGGTGGTGCCCTGTTGTGCCATCTCTGACCGGGAGGGGGCAGGTGGGAGGAGGCCACCGGGGACTTGCTCTCTTCTGCCCACTGGGGCGATACCAGGCAGTTTCTGGGAATAGGAAGAAAGGCAGGGCCTGCTGTTTGGGGCTCTTGAAGACCTCAACTCTCGCGATTCTTTCAGAATCATTTCACAGGCTTGTCTGGGTGAGGCAGCCTGAGCGAAGATGAAAAGGAAGTTGCGTCACATCCCAAACACTGGATGAGCACGAGGCCTCTTTCTTAGAGATTCAGAGAGTTCCCACCCGTCTGGACAGAGTAGAGAGAACCACGGGATATTTTTCTATCTTTGTAAGTAGGTAGTAGTAAGGACAAAGCATTGTGAATAAGCCAGAAACAAAAGTATATGTATATACATATAACAGAGGTGCTTGCGAAAAATTAGAACAGAAGGATTGATCAGCTCAAGTGGCCTCATATAAAAATTGGATAGAAAGCTGGACGAGAGTCACATCAGCACCAGAAACCAGTGCAAGTAGAGAGACAATCCAGTGCTATGTTCTAAGAGGATGAGTTGGCTAAATGTCCTAAAGATGAGCCTCAACTGCGCAGACAAAATCCGTCATCTCCTCAAAATGACCCTCTCACTGTATTTCTGACATTAGGGTGGTAGGTGTACGTTTCCAGCAATGCTGATGGGCTGGGCTAATGCGTAATGATGCCAGGATATGGTATCACAATGACCCAGCAAAACACACATCCATTGATGAAACAGCAGCAGGACACAGGGAACCCTGTGAAAGCAAAAGGGGCCTAAAAGGTCTTCAGGATGTAATAGGTCAAGTTTAAGTATAGACGCCTCAACTTGCTGACCCGCTGCCTCCAGGCCCAGGATCAACTGACTGGTAACTCAAAACCTGCGTCCTGGCTGGTCTGAGTGATAGGCTTCATCTTTGGTCGGGAACACACTAGACAGCTAGGAAAATACTGAACTAAGTATTTTTATAACTCCAAGAAAAATAAGAATACAGGGAAGAATAAACATCAGTGTAAAGATGATAAAGAAAGAAAGTTAAACGCATAGTACCAATATTTTGACACTAGTTTAAGGAAAGGGTCGTAGTAAATGCAACAATCACCATGATAATGTGTGCTTGCTTTGCCTGCCTTTAAAGATTTTAAAGCATTTAAGGAAATCCGCTGTATTTGTTTACATGCTTAAGAGAATTCTATTTTTTTTTTTTTTTGCGGTACGTGGGCCTCTCACTGTTGTGGCCTCTCCCGTTGCGGAGCACAGGCTCCGGACGCACAGGCTCGGCGGCCATGGCTCACGGGCCCAGCCGCTCCTCGGCACGTGGGATCTTCCCAGACCGGGGCACGAACCCGCGTCCCCCGCATCGGCAGGCGGACTCTCAACCACCGCGCCACCAGGGAAGCCCCAAGAGAATTCTATTAAAAAAATTGTGACCCATGGATATATGCCTGCAATAAAAGCAATCTGTGAAATTTACAAAGTCTTGATTTATTAATTACGGAAGTAGAGTTTAATTGTTTAAAGGGCTATTTTTAATACAGTACGGGAAGCATGAAATTGAGCACTGAAACACACAGAGAAGCCCTCCGAATAAGAAAGTTCCCAGCTACGGGAAAGGATTCTAATGGTGAACAGGAAGAGGGAACCCTGATCATTCTCGTCTGGATTTGTCCCCGGGGGCTGGAGCAGTTCCCACCTGGCCAGAGGGGAGATGCCAGGCTTCAAATACGGGAGCCCACTGACCTCACTCTAGGTGCCCAGACAGCCTGTGTGAATCTCCCACTGTTAAGTTGTGCTCGGAAGCAGCGCTTTCTGGGCTGAGGATCTTTTTCTTTTTCCTCCTGGCCTGGTTATTACTTCCTTCTGTTCCGGAAGCCGAGAGCCACCGCAGGGGAAATGGGCGCGGAATTTCAAAAAGGCACGGAGGCACGACTCGGCCTTCTCGTATCCCTCCCAAGGCGGCCAGCGGACACAGGCTTGCCCGTTGCCCACTGCGCAGGAATGACCCCGGCCGCAGCCAGACGGATGTGCGAATTCTATGGCGCTTGTTTCCCAGGAGACCGCCGAGTCCTTCCAGGGGCGCTCACCTGGCTACTCTAGGACCCCAGAATGAAATACTAGATCCGGAGCCTGGGCTCTCACTTAGCAAGGCATCCCAGGGAAGGAACGCCCGCCAAGCCAGAAGGCACACAGTTCCTGGCTGGGTGGCCCTTTTCTTTCAGCCATCCTTTTCCCTGAGCTGTCGCGTAGGGCTGAGGTTTGGAGGGTGCCCCCACCGCCACCCCCGACCTGTATGCTTGACCGGCGCGCCCCTGCTTTGTGCCTTCCGACCGCTGACTGAGGGCGCTGCCAGCCGGGGGCTCCTGGGTGACGGGAGCCTGGTACCTGCCGGGCTCTGCCAGGTGCTCCAACGAGAAGAGCTGGATCTGGGAAGGGGGCTCTCTCCTTCGCTCTCCTCGGCCTCTAAGAAAAAAGCTGCTTTGGACGCACTCTGCCCTCTCTGCCGGCCCGAGTCTGCAGCCTGGCCCGGGACCTCACCCCGGCGGCTGCTTTCGCAGTCTGTCCTCTGCGTTGCGGTCTTGACAAAAATAGCTGCAGAGCTGGGGGACGGTCCTCCCCCATCGCTAACTCTCCAAAGAGGCTCCTCCCCAAACTCGAGCTAAGCTGCCCCTCCGATTTTGCCTGAGGACTCTTGCACTCACAGACTCTTGGCTTTTTTGTCTCCATAGGTCCCTATTCAGTAAGTTACTCAGCATCTCTTAAAAAGCTCTTAGGAGAAGTAACGCCACCTTGGAGATCTGGCCATAAATGGTAACAAGCAGAGGGAAACTGGGAGGAGCACGGCGGCTCTGGCGGAAGCGCGTCTGTGGGCTGGGCTGTTTTCACTCCAGCTCCTGTCCGCTTTTGACTTTTTCCTGTTCCCATTTTTAAAAATCTGCCTCTCAATGTTGACACTCTTTTTTATTTAAAAGCAACTTCCTGTCTTTAAGTTTGGCACAAAGGCCCCACTCTGCTCAAGGCCACTAGCTGTCGAATCTTGCAGGCCCTGAGTTTTCCCTTTGAAGTTGCATCTTTGTTTCTCTGGCTGTTTACTTTTCTTTAATTGCCCAGTATTTATATCCCTATTAATCTAGGAAAATAAACAGAGCAATTGCTTTCTGCCAAAGTATTTTTAAATGACTACCTGGCGTGTGATGTTTTCCATTCATATTATTATTTTTTGATGTCGTTCCTTCTTTTGTTTGTTTTATGCTCCGTTTACTGAAGAATTATTAGGTTTTGAGGAAAGGAGGTTTTCCCCCTCCCTTTCCTTCCAGGCTGTTTAAAACAAGTTTTTTCCTAGGATATTTTATCAAGGTCCTTCCGCTCTGCAGCCAGGCCATGGCGGTTCACCCTCTGTTTGGAAGGAAATGTGGCCAGCGTCGCTTCGCATTCTTAGAGTCTGATGCATTGTCCCGTGTGACTCTCTTTATGGCTTATTCAGGTGCAAGTGACCCGATTTTGACTTTGTCATTAAGGAATTTTTTTTTTTTTTTTTTTTTTGCGGTACGCGGGCCTCTCACTGCTGTGGCCTCTCCCGTTGCGGAGCACAGGCTCCGGACGCGCAGGCTCAGCGGCCACGGCTCACGGGCCCAGCGGCCCCGCGGCACGTGGGATCCTCCCGGACCGGGGCACAAACCCGCATCCCCTGCATCGGCAGGCGGACTCTCAACCACTGCGCCACCAGGGAAGCCCAGGGTCTTTTCGGAGGTCAGATAAAGTGAAACTGATTTGGGCAGAAGCGGACAAGGCTGATCCCTTCAAGGAGCGAGAGCCGGTGTTGGCTGCAAGTTTGAATCACAGTGATCAGATGCCCCGGTCCCCTGACCCTAGGACATCCCAGGTGGCTGGTCTGTCCCACAGGTACCACCCACAGCCCTCAACTTACTGCTGGAGATGGGGCTCCCCCCAACTTCTTCATGGAGGAAGCTGCTCTCAGGTGTGAGGGAAATAGGGTTTCCCTATGAGGTGAATGCGCAGGAGGGCTCCGCCATGACATACGTTGTTCTTACTCATAGGAGACTGGCCTTTCATTTGCTTCTTTTAATTTGGGGGGTGTCATTTCCAGACACCTTTGCCACAAAAGAGAACTTGGTACCCAAGGCTGATAAACACAGATGTGGGTGTTCCTTGTCTTCCGTGGCTGCTACAGGTCCTGGTGGACGCTTGGGAAGAACCATACTGGCCTAACTCTGGACTTGCGCGGAGAGGGGAGACTGGTGGGGCAGGGTGGGAGGGGGAAACAACCCTTGAATCGGAAGACAAGTCTCTCTCCTGCCCAGCCTCCTTTCTCACTGCGTCTTCCTTCCCTCTCCATCTCCCCGCTCCTCTTTCCGCGCGTCCTTTTGCTAGTACGTAGGGTTTCACCTCTTCACCCAAAGACTTCGTTTTTCAGCTGCGCCTTCTCCCTGTCCCCACCCTGTGTTTCTGGGATCAGCTGGCATGGCTTACACTCCATATCAGAGTTCCGCGATAACAGCTTTAGGTCACCGGGCGTGGAGTCACTTAGGCTGGTTTGTATCAAGGGCTCAGGTATGTTACTATGTTAAGACATTTAATATATATGTGCTTCTGTTTTTACATCTGGAAAATGGAAATACACACCCTACATACCTCCTAGGGCTATTCATAAGGACTGGATGAGACCTTACAAGTGGAAGAACTTTACAAACTGTAAAACGTTATACAGAAGCAAGAGATTGTTAGGGCAATGACGATTCTCTCGATGGGACCCTACAAATCCTTTGCAGTCGTGGTGGACTTGGCCATGGAGTTTCTTTATGGCTAGACTCATCCAGGAGACCCAGGACTCGAGGCTCTGCTCTGGTGAAGAGCTTGAGAGATTCTTTCTGACCTTGACTAGGGAGCAGCAGACTTTCTCAGTGAAGGGCCTTCAGCCACTGTCCCGCTCCTCACGGGGCCACTGTGGCTCAGTTCCGCAACACGTTATTTATGGACACAGAAATGTGAATTTCATATAATTTTCACATGTCGCAAATATTATTCTTCTTTTGATTTTTTTTTTTTTTTTTTTTTAGCCATTTAAAAATGTAAAATCCATCCTTAGCTCATGGGCTGTTCAAAAGCAGGTGGGATTTGGCCCGTGGGCTGCCTTTGCTGACCTTTGCCCTAGACGAGCCCCAGGAGCCAAGCGAATGGCCAGGTTGACTGTGAGTATCAGAGAAACCAAAAAGGGGGACGTGAAGTGATTCGGGCACGTGTCACGGGTCCTTTACTGTTCATGACTCTCGTCTCTGCCTGGTGGATGTCAAGGCAGGCTAACTGACAACACTGAGGTGTACACGCTCAAGGCTCTTGCCAGAAAATACAACTTAGATCTCCGCTCTCCAACCCTTGTCAAAAAAACCCCATAACAGCAGCAACAGCAGCAATGGCCACAATAATGGCATTTACGGATGGGTCCTGGAGCACCTACAGCTCACCCATTCCTACGGGCGTCCAGATTCCCCTTGAGCAACCCAGACCTGCAGGTGCCGCATTCAAGCACGGTTCTACTGTGGCTTTTTGCAAAATCGATCCTGAGTTTCATTTTGGTAATGAGCCCTTGGTCTACCCTGGGGGGCACCAGGAGGAACAGTGGATGTGAGTCACTGTGGCATCTCTTGCGGAGATGCTGCCCAGGATACCGCTGACTCCAGGGAGAAATGCTTCTCACAGCTTATTCCAGGGTCAGGAAAAGCTGGACATCTCCTGGCAAACTGGTTTTATTTTGTAAGCAGTATAATCTCCTTGTTGATTTGGCTTCAAGGAAGCTCAGAGTCAAATATACGTCTTGTGACGGTGAAATATCTTACAAGTCAGCAGCGGCAAAGATTTACTGAGCACATAGTATATGCTCAGCACTGTTCACACAGTCCTTTTCACTTAATCCTCACACAGCCCTGAGATGCCGATAAAATTAGTAGCCCTGTTGTCGTGGGCTGGGTAATTGTTCCCAAAGATATCCACGCCCCGATCCCCAGAACCTGTGAATGTTACCTTAAGCGGCAAAAAGGACTTTGCAGAAGTGATTAAGCTAAGGATCCTGAGGCCGTGAGACGATCCTAATCACAAGTGTCCTCACAAGGGGAAGGCTGAGGGAGACTTGACACAGAAGAAGGAAGGAATGTGACAGCTGAGGCAAGGGGCAATGCTGCTGGCTTTGAAGATGCAGGAGGGGGCTGTCAGCCAAAGGATGCAGGGAAGTCGCTGCAGAAGCCGGACAAAGCAAGGAAAGGATCCTCCCCTGGAGGTTCCAAGTGAGGGTGCCCTTTGACCAAGTGAAACGGACTTTGGACTCCTGGCCTCCAAAACTCTGAAAGAATCAATGCACGTCCTTTAAAGCCACCAAACGCCAAGGAAACCCACTTTACAATCAAAGACAGGAAACAGAGAGTATTGCCTAGGGGTTGGACTGGTTCCAGACCCCAATCTCCTATCCCTCAGGCCGCTGAGCCCTCTGTTGTAAGGGTCCTGACCTCCCCACCCCACCCCATCCCCGGCTTTATTATTCCCTCCCCTTCCCCACCCCACCGCTTCCCCTACTGTCTAGTTCATCTTCCGACCACGTGCGCTTTTGTGATCCGCGTCCCATCTTCGTGTGATAGAAGCAGCACCTCAGTAAACACGTTGGTGGACATATGGGGCTTGTATGTGGGGTGGGGCCCCTGGGCTTTTTCTAGGCCTGGAAATTGTCTTGTGATTTAACAAAGGAAAGGCCCCTGGCTGCTTTTGTTCCGCCCTTGCCTTTTATAAAGACTGTCACTCTCTTCTTTGCTGCAGCACTAACGGTTGGACAGAGCAGGACTTCTGCTTTTTCAGACACTTTTTTGCTCACTTCCTGGTCTGTGTTCAGAGCCCCATAACCGTTTATGAAATTCTTCCTTTCACCTCAAGGATTTTTGTCTTATTCAGAACAGTTTCGAGCCGAAAATCTCCCCTCCCACTAAAATGATAAAACAAAAAGAGAAGGGAAAAATGAAGTGCTAAACCCGGAAGACAGTAGACCCTTTATTTTTGTCAGCGGATCCTCCCACATCTCTGAACATGTTGGGACCCCTGATGTGCACAGGGATGTCTAAACCCTAGGCCTGGGTGAAGCAGCACAACTGAAGCATCACATACTATGTCTATGTCATCAGTGCGAAGGCCTCGAGGGGCTGCCCCGCTGTGAATATCCAGCTGCTGAGGGGGCATCTCCATCTGCGGAGGGGTACGCAGCCATTCAGTCCCCGAAAGCTCAAAGGCTCTCAAGAGAGGAGGGAGGCCCATCCCTAGAGGAGCTCCCGGGACACTGCTTTCCTCTCTGCTGATCGCAATGTACACCAAAGCTTCCTCCTGACGTTACGCCTGTTGAAATTCTGCTAATTTAGCTCCCATGATTTCTTTCCTGGGTGATTGATTCTCTCGGCTACAAATCCTGCCTGAAGCCTCAAACAGTTTTCAATCTCATATCTCTGCTCCTACCCTTACCTGAGGAATCTTGCCAAAATGCAATCCTCTCCTCACTGCCAAAAGGATACAGCCCAACCTCGTCTGGGTCTCTTGGTGTATTAGGGCTCTCCAGAGAAACAGAACCAATGGAATTACATCTATGCATCTATTCTAGAAAGAGAGCTAGTACAAGGTGTAGGCTTACATGAGGATGGAACCCGAGGAGCCTCACGATCTGTCGTCTGCAAGCCAGGGCCCCAGGAAGGCTGGTGGCGCCGTTTGGAGGCCTGAGCACCAGGAGGGCTGCAAGCGGGAGGTCAGGGTCCCAGTTCTGCAGTTGGGCAGAGAGTGAGTTCAACCTTCTGCTGCTTTTGTGCCCTACTCAGGCCCTCGCAGGTTGAGTGAGGCCCACTCACATCGGAGGACCGGCGGCTTTACTCAGTCCCCTGACTCCAGTGTTAATGTCGTCTGGAAACACCCTCCCAGGCACACCCGGTCGTGAGGTTTAACCAGCTATCTGGGCATCCCATGGCCCAGTCAGGTTGACACGGAACATCACCCATCACACCGGGGCTCCGCCCACATCTCCCACCTCATCTCTCCCCCTCCCCCATGTCCCAGCCCTTCTGCAGCTCCGTGAACTCTAATCCTGGGCACGTCTCCCGAACGCCACACACGCTGTTCTCTGCTGAAATGCTCCTTCCCGCTCTCCACGTCCACTGCATTTGCCTTCTGACAAAATTCTAGACGGCAGGTGATTCAAAGTAGGCTCTGGAGTCAGGCCTGGGATCAATTTATTTTAATTCCACAAATATTTACCTAACGCCTCTGCTGTGCCACTGGGGATGTAGTTCTGCCACTATTACCTCTGTGGCCTCGGAAAAGTCACCTGACATCTCTAATCCTCACTTTACACATCCGGAAATGAGAATAACGCTTAGAAAGCCCTTAGCGCGGCGCCTGGCGCATATAAACCTTGTATGAACGTGAGATGCTAGAATTACTGTTTGTATCATCCTTTAAGGTAGAACTCAAGCTTGAGGACCTTTCCCTGATGGGTTTAGATCCCAATCTCACCCTCTCCAACCATCCTGTCCCCCTGGTGCCGGACCTGTGCCTCTGTTCCAGCCCTTCACACACAGCCTTTACCCCGATGCTTGTCTCCTCCTCCCACCACTCTTGGACTAGGACTGCATCTCCGCCCTTCCTTTTGCTGAATGCGCCCGGAGCAGGGTGCGTGGTCAGCGCTCACTGACCCACGGAGCGCCCACCCCTTCAGAGGGAGAGGGGTGTTCCCCGGGCGGGCGGGTGAGAAGCTCTTGCTCTTCCCCTGACACATCCGCTCTTCTCGCCTCTCACGGCAGGGGCTTGAGAGGTGCTCGCCAGGCTCGGATGAATGCCGCAGGCTTCAGGCTGGTCTGAGGGATGGACCAGCCCTGGCAACCCGTAATGGGAGGACGAATTGGCAAAACAAATCCCGAGCAGGGCATTCATCTCGAGTCTTGCTTCTGGTCCTGCATCTGAAATGAACAGACGCCAGCAGAGAGCATCCCATCCCCGCAGGCAGAGCAGGAGTCCGGCGATCAACGCTTCCAGCACCCAGCCATTCCTTCTCTTTTACACTAAAGAAACTTGTGTGTGCATTTCAATGTTCGATGTTCCTGCTTTTTAAAAGAGTAAAGTGTGGACCTCTCTGAGGCAGCTCCTCGGGTGGCAGCGTAGGTTCGGCTCAGTGTAACTTCTGCATTACTCTTCAGCTTATCATGTAGCCGACTTAGGTGCTTAAAGGGCATCTCCTTTCCACCTCCTACAGTCCGACAGCATTCTGCCCTCTGTCTACCTCCAAAGTGGCGTATTTCGCGATGTCATGACTTCATGGGTCAGTTCCTCGAATCTTCATTCAAGATGTGATCCCGAGACTGGGCTGTTTTCTGGCCACTCAGGCCCCCTTTATGGACTGAATTCCCCAACCCCGTCCATATGTTGAAGTCCTATCCCTCAGTACCTTAAAATATGGCAGTATATGGAGTAAGGGTCTTAAAAGGGTGATGAAGATTAAACGAGGTCATACTTGTGGGCCCTGATCCAATATGACTGATGTCCTTATAAGAAGAGACACAGACATACTAGGAACACGTGGGCACAGAGTGAAGACCAAGTGAACACAGGAGACGAAGACGGCCGTCTGCAAGCCAAGGAGAGAGGCGTAAAGAGAAACCAACCCTTCCGACACTTGATCATGGACTTGCAGCCTCCAGAGCTGTGAGACAATATATTTCTGCTGTTTAAGCCTCCCAGTCTGTGGCGTTCCAACAGCTCCAGTAGATGAATATACACTCCAAAGACCTCGTTCCAACACTGATTATGGCAGTTCCCGGCATTCTGTTCATTAGACTGCAATTTTGGTTGGTATCTACGTTTGCCCCATAGGGTAACGTAGCTCATTCCCTTTTGTTATGTCCAGCCCTAGAGAAAATCCTGGCATTGGCAGCTGCCAGGTCAGCGTTTGTTGAACGAATGAATGATGTCGCTGCTGTGATAGAAGCTCTGGGAGTGTCATCAGAAGGACAGGAATCTTCTCCTTTGGCATAAATGACCTTTTCACTCAGCTTGCAAAGGAAATAACTTGGCAAGGTGTCCCAGGCGTACAATCGAGGGAGGCTCCAGAAGCATCTCTTCCTGGTCTTGAACTGGCGAGGTTTCACGATTTGGTAGACTCATCGGTCAGTCTGTTCTTTTTCGGGCTCTGTGATGTCAATGAATTGCTCTATCTAGACTCTCACTGTCTTTTTCTGTGCCTCTCGTCATACCCTTAAGCTCTCTCCCGGCCGACCCCTCCTCCTGCCCAGGGCTCCCTGTTTGGCCACTGTCCCCCTCGCCCTTCCCCCACCCCAACAAAACACTCCAGCAGCTCACATCTGTGGGCCTCAATTTCCCCATGAACAGAAACGGACATTCAGAAAGCGCTTACCGCAGCTCTGGTAGAGGATTTGCAAACTCTCATCCCTGCAGGCCGTGTGTGTGGGCCAGACTTCCCTGCCTTGGCCCTGGGGAGACATCAGAGTCCAGACAAGAAAGGCGGCCGTGAGCCCCTGCATGGCGAGGTCCTGTGTGTGACCAACAGAAGAATAGCTGGCCCAAGAGAAAGGGCCCTCAGGGTGCTTCCCCTGCTCTCATAAAGGGGTGACGTTCAGTTTCACTTCTCATATTTTACGCTCCTTGGGGAACCACTCTGAGAAGCAAGAGGCAGTTCTCAAGAGGCCTTTGAATGCTCTTCCCCAGAACCTTTGGCGCTTGAATCAGCGGGTGAGGCTCGTCTGGGCCCGGGGTGGCTAATGTCTGACTTTCTGCTTTCAAAGAGGGGCTGGCAGGTGATGCAGGACCTTACAGCTGGGCCCCCAAAGAGCCCTCCTTCCTGCCCAACCCTCCTTACAGCCCTGCCCCCGGCTGGGGCAGAGAACTCAGGAAAGCGAAATCACAGGCCTCCACATGTCTTCCATCAGCGGGTCCCCTGTCCCCAGGGGCCTCTGATGTGGGCTGCGGCCCAGGGGCCTGGCTGGGCCCAGCCAGCAGCGTTTGGCATTTGGGGAGCTGCAGAAGAACATTTGGGAACTGGAATTAGGCTTCTGCCTCGTTAGCACTTTCCTCTGGCTTCAGCTCCAGGATGAAGCCTTCAGAAGCGACTGTGCAGCTGGGAGGACAGGGCAGCGCTCTGGGGGCAGTAGCTGTGGTCTCTGGAGACGAGGTGGAGGGAAGAGCCCTGAGAAGCCAGCTGGGTTCTATTTCTGGGCTCAGCTTGGTGGGAAGGGTGGGGAAGGAAGGGGAAGTGAGGGCCTCCCTTTGAAGACTGGCTTTGGTCAGTGGCAGGATTATTAATGTCATGTCCCACTTTCTTTTCAAAGCCAAGAATGGGTCTCTCTATCCCCCTTCCTCTGTGGTCCTGCATCGTGACAGCAAAGTTTCTCAGCCCTGATTCCCCACCCCCAGCCCCAGCTCCAGCGTAGTTTAAGAGAACCAGAGTCAGGACCAAGGCCGGCAGATTTTAGAAGCAACAGAAAACACTATTTCCCTCGGGAGGAAAAGCGTTTCTCTGGGCGCCCTGGGTAAGTTCACGATTTCTGCCCATGGCTTAAATGAGAATCAAAGTCACTTCCAAGCTTTTTTTTTGTAATAAGTGGAATTGAATTATCAGTGAAGACAAACAAATAAGTTGACTTACTTGATGGATACTTTGGATTTCTAGGGAGAGAGCAGGGCATAGTCACTTGGGGATCGATTTTCTTAAGTTCAGTGACATTGACATTGGCTTTCAATAGCGATTCTCAAAGTACGCTTCCGGGACCACAAGCATCAACTTCCACCAGGAGTTTGTTAGAAATGCAAGTTCTCGGGCTCCACTCAAGACCCACTGAAGGGCTTCCCTGGTGGCGCAGGGGTTGAGAGTCCGTCTGCCGATGCAGGGGACGCGGGTTCGTGCCCCGGTCCGGGAGGATCCCACGTGCCGCGGAGCGGCTGGGCCCGTGAGCCGTGGCCGCTGCGCCTGCGCGTCCGGAGCCTGTGCTCCGCAACGGGAGAGGCCGCAGCGGTGAGAGGCCCGCGTACCGCAAAAAAAAAAAAAAAAAAAAAAAAGACCCACTGAAGCACGAACTCTGGGGAGGAGCCGCAGATGTGCTTTAATAAGCCCATCAGGTGGGTCTGACACACGCCCCAGCTGAAAGACCGCTGGCTTTTGTGAGACTCGAGGGGAAATTAGAGCCCCACCCGAGAGGCGGGAAAGTTGCTGCAAGAAGAGACAGGGTAGCCCCATCTAGTCTGGGTGGCTGGGGCGGCGGCTGGGCTGAGAACAGGAGCGCTCAGGGGGTGAGAGCTTATGGGGAGGGCCGTGGGCTCCGGAGGAAGCCTGAGAGCGCCGGTGATTCCAGGACGGCAAGGCGGGGCCTGGCTTTCCCTAGGGAGCTCTGCGAGCGCCTTGTTGAGGCCGCTGGGGACAGTCAGCGGGGGGAGCAGCTGAGGCCCCGCCCCTCGACCCCGCAGAGCGGCACCGCCCACCAGTTGAAGGACCCCGAGCGCGGGGCGGGCAGAGACCACGAGCGGCCCCGAGAGGGAACCGAGGTCCTCATTTGAGGACCGGGCGGCAGAGTTCTGTAAATCAAAGGACCTAGCCTTGAAAAGGATCCTAATTCAGGGGTTGCACTGACGTCTGGAAATATGGACTCTGGTGGCGGCGGTGGCTCTGGAGGAGTGGTTCTCAGACTCGAAAGGGCATCACCACCCCCTGGAAGAGGCTCATTCACACAGACTACACAGTCTAAGAAGTCTGGGGTCTGGCCTGAGAACCTGATTTCTAACAAGCTCCCAGGTGAGGGCACTGCAGCTGGGCTGGGGGCCCGGGTTTGAGAACCTGTGCTCTAGGTGACGGGATTTGGTCTGTTGCAGAGTGTACAGTTTTTTTAAAAATCATCTAAGTTCTTAATAAAATGTTCTTCTGCTAAACCACAGGCAACATTTTGTAGAACATGTAGCACATCTGTATAGGAATAGGAATAAGCCACTTTCTCTAAGGAGTTCTGCTACTGGGAACCAGCATTGACCTGAACTTATCAGCTACGGCTCGCCTACTTCAATCAACGCATAGTGTCTTGAGGAGTTCTTTAAGTAGGAGCTTCGTGAAGACAGCAGAAGAGTTAGTTGAGAAGGTCTTGTTCCCTAACTATAAAATAAAATTAGGGTCAGTTTATGATGGTTATTTAAAATATGGTTACATCTATGTAAATGGAACTGAATATACCATCAGGCTCTGATGTTGACTTCCAGCCCCTGAGCATGTCCTGCTGAAGAAGCTGTGCTGTTCTGTCTCGTGCAGATTTCTCTTCTACTCTTTTAAATAATCCTCTTCCTCTGTGTCTCAAGCTGCTTTCTTTCCACAGAGGTTTGCTTGGGGATGGCGCCTTTCTTTTCTTGCCAGGTGAAAACGTTCTCGTTAGGCTGGCTGTCACTGACAGTGTTCTTAAGAAAGCTCTGATGTTTAAGGAGAGGCTTGAAGAATAAAAGGGAGGCTGAGGGTAAGAGTCCAGCGACATGAGGAAGTGAGGGTGAAGCTCCTCCAGAGCAGAAGATAAGGTGACACATATATATGGACTCTAAGAAAAAAAAAAAAAAAAAAAGGTCACGAAGAGCCTAGGGGTAAGACGGGAATAAAGACACAGACCTACTACAGAATGGACTTGAGGACACGGGGAGGGGGAAGGGTAAGCTGTGACAAAGTGAGAGAGTGGCGTGGACATACATACACTACCAAATGTAAAATAGATCGCTAGTGGGAAGCTGCCGCATAGCACAGGGAGATCAGCTCGGTGGTTTTTGTCCACCTAGAGGGGTGGGATAGGGAGGGTGGGAGGGAGATGGAAGAGATATGGGAACATATGTATATGTATAACTGAGTCACTTTGTTATAAAGCAGAAACTAACACACCATTGTAAAGCAATTATACTCCAACAAAGATGTTAAAAAAAAAAAAAGAACTATGCAAAAAAAAAAAAAAAATCACACCAGGTTACTGGATTATGCTGCAGAGAGCGAGGGAAAGGAGAGACAAAGGAGTGGAGGGAAGGAGGGAGACGTGAGCCGCTGAAAGTCTGCTACCCGGTAGGAGGAAGCAGCTGGGAGAGCCCAAGGTCATCTAAGGACAGACAGATTCTAAATTGCTTGCTGTGGGGATGCTGTGTGATGCCCTCTCCACCCTGTGACTCTCACAGGTTCAGTGGAGACTTACACACTCCAGGAATGCGTGTGTGCGTGCGTGTGTGTGTGTGTGTACTGAGAAAAGGACAGGGTTTCACGTTGGCCTCAGCTTGTGTTTCCCAGGAAGTACAGCTCCCTTTGGAAAGTGGTTCAGTCTCGCGGTGGGCCCCGCACTTTGTCAGTGCACGGCAGGGGCTTCAGGCCAATTTTATCCACCTTTCGCGTGCCAGCAGCCGGCGACAGCCCTGACTGTACCACCCTGCTGACAGAGGACTCTGTCGCCAATAGAGGCAAATGTGTCCTCACGGTGTTTTGCATTCAGCTGTGGCTGCTCTCCTTTAATGCCCTTCCAACATTTATGATATTAGGTGACATTTTCCCTTCATATTGCGCTGCCACTTTGCTCCCTTTCTCTGTGGCCTGTCCCTGGGTTTCTGCCACGTTGCAGAGGGAAGAGACGGGTGTGATCTCTTCTCACTTTGGTCTTCCAGATTCAGTGCCACCGAAAAAAACCGTTTCCCTGGTGTGTAGAAGTCAGGAAGCCGTGCTACTTCCTGTGTAACACCATTTAGCGCCACCCCCCAACCCCCTCCAGGGCCGACTGCCGAGGTTTTGCTCTTTATTTTCACACCTACTGTTTGTTTTGTGGACTATACGAGCATCTTGTAGGGTTGGTGCCAGCCAGCTATAGGCTTTTCAGTAGAGTCTGTCCACGGTCTCCCAGGCTTCCGGAACATTCATCCCAAGGAAAGTGTGAGATCCCACTAAAACCCCTTGGAGTCTTGATATCATGTAGTATATGTCTGTATCTGATAGAAAAGCATAGAAACAGTCTGCTTTCTACAGAAAACAGGGAAAAAATGCGTCTATTCATCTACTTGCTTCAGATTCATGCTCATTTATTCAGCAAATACTTATGAAGCACTCCAGCATGGCAGCTACGATTGCAAGTGCCAGGAAAACAGAAAACAAAGTCTTTGTTATCGTAGCGGGTACTTTCTAGTGTGTGTGGGGGGAAACAACAATCAACAAATTCATTTAGTGTCATTGTTTATTAAAGAGACTTTGCTTCTTTTTTTTTTTTTTTTTTTTTTGCGGTATGCGGGCCTCTCACTGTTGTGGCCTCTCCCGTTGCGGAGCACAGGCTCCGGACGTGCAGGCTCAGCGGCCATGGCTCACGGGCTTAGTTGCTCTGCGGCATGTGGGATCTTCCCGGACCAGGGCACGAACCCGTGTCTTCTGCATCGGCAGGCGGATTCTCAACCACTGCGCCACCAGGGAAGCCCGAGACTTTGCTTCTTGAAAGATTGCTTGGGTTTCCCATAGAAAATTGGACTGAGCTTTCCGAAATATTTTCAACTTACTGCATATATACACTAAATTAAAAAAAAAAAAACAAACCCAGATTGGAAGCTCACCGGGGCTTTCTGATAATTGCTCCAACAGACAAACTGTAGCAGGCCTATCTGAAATATGGCTCCATTTATTATCATTACTAATGTTTAAGTAACACTTTTTTTTTTTTTTTTTTTTTGCGGTACGCGGGCCTCTCACTGCCGTGGCCTCTCCCGTTGCGGAGCACAGGCTCCGGACGCGCAGGCCCAGCGGCCATGGCTCACGGGCCCAGCTGCTCCGCGGCACGTGGGATCCCCCCGGACCAGGGCACGAACCCGTGCCCCCCGCATCGGCAGGCGGACCCCCAACCACTGCGCCACCAGGGAAGCCCTAAGTAACACTTATTAATGTTTAATTATCCTGGAGACATAACATGCAAAGTAGTTGGTTTCTAAACGGATCTACAAGTCCTATGACAAACTACAAACAGAAATGAATTTTGCTCGTTTGAGGAGCACAAATGCTGGACCAAGGAGGAGGTGGGCTCTGTACGTCAATCTGATCAATTTCCCAGTGATGAAAAGAGCAAATTGCAGTATCTGATTAGGGCAGAAGAAACTGCTCTGAGATTCAGGGAGGGAAGGTCTAGTCTGAAAGGACTGATGCACGTTGCCTAAAAATTCTCTACAGCACGGGACAAACCAGCAACTTGTAGCTAAACCTCTGCCCGAGTTGAGAACGCTCTCAAGATTTCATTCGGATAAGATCGAAGTGATTTTAGTAAAGCTGAAGGAAAAGCATTCCGGAGGAAGCCCGGAGTGTGGTAACGAATGGACGGATCTCTCCTCCGTGGTGTAAAGAGGATTCCTGACTTGTTGTTGCAGCTGGCGTCCTGGGCCTGGGCTTCAGTATTGCCACCAATTCCGGTTGGTTCCAAAACTTTCAGTCATGGGGGCATTGGTACTTGTCACATATAAGCCAGATCATTTGAGAGCACATTTTGCTGGATTGGCAGGTGGCGGCTGGAATAAATTAACTGACCCGTTCTCTGCGTCAGACCCCTGGAGATTTTCTTGATTTCTCTCTCCTGGCAGAGTGGCTGCTGGATTCACCTAGGATTCTTCTGAAGAGGTACAACGGAGAGCTTTCTGTTCCTTTTATATTCCCTATTATTCAGCAGTAATTTGGACATACAAATAATAATCTTTGAAGTGGCCTGTGCTTTTTCTCCTCTGGAATACATAAGAGCAACCAAGTGTGTCGGGCCCGTTATATGCAGGGCAATCTTCTAAACACTTTACTATGTATATTTCCTCACCCCTTTAATCCTCACAACAGCCTGACAAGGCAAGTGCAGCCTCGTGATTCTCCCATCCACAACTTTGAAATCCCCAGGTCTTGAAAAAGGGAAGAATATATATGTTTCTGGAACTCTTTTGGTAGAAAATCTGATCTAAATTGATGAGACTATAAAATTTCATCAGTTTAATAGGTTTCGTTTACAGTCTTAATTTATCTCACTATATGAATATTAATTTGTTTCACTGCAGAAATATTAAAGAGACTGTTTAGTGGGTGATGGGTCCTGCACCTGACCCCATGGGGGTGTTATGGAGTATAAATCCCGTTGCCTTTCTAAAATCAAGAAATTCTAAACTTTAAAATACATCTGTACCCAAAGATTTTCGTTAAGGGATTCTGGACTTGTATTATGATAATCCTTGTTCTCCAGATGAGAAAAAAGAGGCATAGTTAGTAACTAGTCCAAGATCACACATGTATTAGGGTCAAGTTGAAAGAGTCAGATAGTTGGATCCCAGAACCCAAGTTCTGTGCTTTTATGCTTTGCTTATCTTCCCCTATAAGTGATACTGAAGCGAACTATCCCCACCGCTTGGAAGTTGATGAGACGTGACCTGTGACGCTTCCAGGAGTGGGCTGGACCTTGGCTTCCCTCAGAGAAGAATTGCAGCAATGGGGGAGGAGGGCAAGTTGGAGCCGCATGGAGGGAACAGGTTTTGTAGTCAGAGAGGCCTGGACTGAAATCTTACCTCTACTGCATGGTATTGGCAAGTCACATAACCTCTCTGAATGTAAGTTTCTTTACCTTTGAAAAAGTCAATAATAATGAAGAAATGGAAAGCTTTTTAAAATTAATACTTTCATTTTTAGAGGAAACCATGTACAGGGAGACGCCCTGAGTGCCAGGCTCCAGAGTTTCTCAGTAATCTAGTTTGCAGACTTTTCACTTCGGCCAAATTCAGGCCCTACACCCTGTGGCAAGTGACTAAATGGATGGACCTTCCTGGACATAAATACCTTCTCATTAGAAGAAATATCTTCCCACTAGACATGTGAAGTCACGATGGAAAACGGGACCTTGAAAGCTCAGAAGAGAGAGGCCACAGAAGGTGGCCTGTGAGATGACCAGCCCCGGAAGGGGTCTAATGAACATCTGCTTTTTCCTGTCTCCACCGGATGCCGCTGAAACAAAGGTCAGACCATTTCGCAGCAAGCCGCTTAATATTCACAAACTTAGCTCTTTGCTTGTGCTTTGAAGCTTGAATCTGTCAGCTCCAATTGTAAGGTTATCGACGAATAAAGCGGGCAAAAAAGCACTTTGTACTTTTCAGGCAAAACAGTGCTTTCCATGGCTGTGGCCTCTGCTCACCTAGAATTTAATTGTGTTAAAAAGCCACAGCCCTGCGTTGTCACTTCATGCTCAAAAAGCTGGTCTTGCCTTTGTTCGAGCTTTTGAAACTTACGATTGTAGACTCCGCAGCAGGGAGTCAAAGATGAAGTCCCTTAAAAATAGTCTGTCCATTACCCAGCGCTTTCCACGTGACCGTGTGCGGGTCGCTCAGCACACCCGTGACTGTCCGCTGCCACCGGGACGAGAAGCCTCAGGGTCTCCCAGGATCCTCCCTCCCCCCTCTCAGATCCAAAGCCCTTCGGGTGGGGGGGGGCCCTGAATGTGTCCCTGAGGCCTTGCCCCCGATTTGATCTCTCCCGTTCCAAGCCCCTGCTGCCCCCAGCCCTCTCTCTGTTTCTATAGCAACCCTGCTCCCTCCTGACCCAGCGTCTGCAGCACGTGCTGTTACCTTGCCCCGGAAAGCTCACACCTCTTCCTTGCTTTAATGCCTGAACTTCTTTCAGAGCCACCACTGCCGCCACTGGCAACTCCCCCTAAAACAGGCTTGTGCCCCTGGGGGGGGGGGGTGTCACCTCTTCACAGCACCGCTCATGGCCCCCGTCTGGCTAACGTCCCAGTCCCTCAGGATATGTAAGAAATCTTTCTTCTTCCCTCCCTCCTCCTCATCCTTCCTTCTTTCTCGTTCCCTCTTTTCCTCCTGCCTATCGTATGCCCAATGCCTAGCACAGAGCAGGTACTTGCCAAAATACTTCAGACTGAATAGATGAAATAGAGAGGATGAGTATAGGCCAACAAGCTTGTCTTTGTGGCCTTGGCAACTGGACTTCTGGACCTAGTGAGTCATCTCACGGGTAAGGCAAAGCAAGAGCTCTCCCTCGGGCTTCCCTGGTGGCGCAGTGGTTGAGAGTCCGCCTGCCGATGCGGGGGACGCGGGTTCGTGCCCCGGTCCGGGAAGATCCCACGTGCCGCGGAGCGGCTGGGCCCGTGAGCCGTGGCCGCTGAGCCTGCGGGTCCGGAGCCTGTGCTCCGCAACGGGAGGGGCCACAGCAGTGAGAGGCCCGCGTACCGCAAAAAATAAAAAGAGCTCTCCCTCGCCTGAGAGTCTGGGATCCCCAAAAAGTTCACAAAGTGTGATGTCATCTTTTTCCAAAAGTACAGTACATCACAGTTTCTTTTTCTCTCTTTTTGCTTCTCATTCTTAAAGTAATATATTCTAATGAAGGACTTTGGAGATATACAGGATAACCCTCCCCTGCAGGGAGATGGGGCAGGGAAGCTGGAGAGAGAGGAAAAATAATCACTCCTAATCTCAATACCCAGAGATAAGCACTACTGGCATTCTGTGAAATATCCTTTTGGTACACACACGCACACACACACATCACACTGTGCAAACTGCCCATACTGTAACAAACTGCACTCTCTACCCTGGTCATTTACAATTCTTCCACGGCATGACTTTTACTATTGGCAGAGACTTGCTCAACCTCTCCTTTGTAAGGGGTGGGTGGAGTCAGGCTGAACTTCTTCCTCATTCCGGCCCCACTACTGACCACTGTGTGACCTTGGCAAGTCCCAGACTCTCATCTGTGAAGGGAAGCTTGCTAAACCCATGTTTCAGGTTTGAAAACAAAACTAGGTTGAGTGTATATGGAAAGTGCTTGTTACGTATTTGGCGCTAAAAACCTGATAATCCTCTTTGTGGAATGACTCTTACTCTGTAAATCAGGGGCTAGGTCATATATGGGAATGACCGCAAGACTTTTGTAAAAGGATGCTGGTGACAAAAGACATCAATAGAATACTATCTCCCAACAGTGAGATTCAGAAGAGTAGAGCTTCTTGGTGAACAAGTAGAAACTGCTCTTTTCAGTTAAAGGAGAATAATTTACTTCCCATTCACTTGTAGAATAAAGCCTCCTCAGTTTTGGAAAGAAGGACTAGGACAGAACTTTATTCATGATTTTTCCAGGCTCCCTGGTGACTGTGCTTTGTCAAGGAAAGAGATTGCACCTCACAATATGAACGCTGACATAGCAACGTATTTTTACCCTAATACCTCTCTCTGTTTTCTTACTTCAGCCTCGTAACAGCTATTTAAGTAGGCGGTCAGATACGTGAATGGCTCCTCTATTGAAGAAAGGGGCTTTGCCATTCACACTTGAATCGTTGCTGCCTTAAATGGTGTCTAACACATAGTTCATGGTGCTTAGAGTTAGTTGGCTTAATGATAATAATAATGATAATATAAAACAACGAATATTCTCGAGGGCTTCTAAGATGACAGGCACTGTGTTTTATGCGGATTTAAGATAGGCTTTAAATAATACCCATTTTACAGATGAAAAACTGAACTTCAGAGCAATTAAGCAATTTGTCCAAGGTCACATAAGGGCAGAGTCGAGACAAATCTGGGGCTAATAACCAAATCCACTTTCTGAACTATGACACTCGATTGCTTCGATAAACAGATATACTATGTGATAAAGGAATAAGTACAGAATGAGAAGGATGAGGTCTCCTGTCAGTAATATTCCCGAAGATTATTAATGGTAGATTTGGGACTAAAACTCTTTGTTTGCATCGCTTGAGCCACATCCTTGCTCACCGTCCCTGCACCTGGAAGTAACGGATGGATCCTCCATGCCTAGATGTGTTATTTGTTCCATCGATTCTTGTACTTTTTTTTTCTTTCCTGACTTCTTCTGGATTAATATAGTATTTCTTTAGTATTCCATTTTATCTCCTCTGTCTGCTTTTTAACTGTCCCTCCTTGTTTTATGTTGTTAGTGGTGGCTTTAGAGCTGTGGGGTCCAATAGGCTAGGCTTAAGCTACATTAGCACTTGAAACGGGGCTCAAATGAACTGAGATATGCTGATAGTTTAAATATACACTCATTTCTGAAGAATTAGTATAAGAAAAGAATGTAACACATCTCACACATAATTTTTTATGTTGAGTACATGTTGAAATGATAGTATTTTCAAGATACTGAGTTAAATAAAATACTAAAATTAACTTCCTCTCTTTTATATTTCTGATGTGGCTGGCAGGGAATTTAAAATTACACATGCAACTGGCATTTCTGGTTTACGGTACGTTACCATTAGGCCGTATGCTGCTCTCGAGATTATAGTGTGTGTCCGCGAGAAACTCGCCGTAATACCTTTCCGTTTGATCTCTTACATTCTTTGTTCTATCACACACGTTTAACTTCTACTTATGTTATAAATTTCATAATACCTTGATGTTATTTTTTCTTAAGAACTGTGACGATTCAGAGAATTAACCTTATTTGCAAGCTAAGAAGCTAACCTGTTATTGCTTCACGGATGCTGGTACAAGACATGAAACGAAGGACATTATCACCCATAGTATAATAAGCAGTCTAAGAATCAGCATATTTGCCTCGATCCCTCTTTTGCCCCCAAGTCCCACGTGGGCAACGTGATGGGCCCAGGTGGGTGCTACGCATGCAGGAGGTCTGTGACGCAGCTGAGGAAGCGCAGTCAAGAGCCTTTTGCACTTTCTGAGCAAAGCAGTGACCATTGTGTCCCTGGAATATATGCTATAAATTTTATGCTGAAAAGTTTATATGTAATTATCACAACAGTCCAGTAATCTGTGGATTGCCTTCCAGTGAAGGAAGGAATGTTCTAGAAGTGTATTTCTAGAACATCTGTGTCTTTAACAATGACCACATAACAGTTGTACGACTGAAAAAGAAAGTTTAAAGGTAATCTTCAACTACTTGGTGCCAGTAGAGATTGTTACTTTCATTTTTAATCACATTTCCTTAAACCATCAAGAATGACTGCAGGGCCTTTATTCAGCTTCCTGTTATAGTAGCACCATTTTTGTGTTTCTTTAATTTTCACACTTTCCACAGCAAGAGGAACTTTTACAGTGATCAGCTTTTTTGATTTTTGTAAGGGGTTTTTTTTTTTTTTTTTTTGCAGTTGTAATAAGTTGTCTTTGGCAGATTAATATAAGATGTTAAAAGGGGCCTGTCAGGAAATATTTAAATAAATCAACATATTTTGTTACATGTCTACTTGTGTAAATGCTTAAATAGTTCCTCCTTTATTAAACAAGAGAAGTACGTCTCTCCGGAGAATACCTCCGTGTTTGAATTTTCCCCAAAGATGGACCTTCAGACAGTTGGAGAAAATGGAAAGCACACACGTGGAAGGAGTACTCGCGTTTTGTTAGCTTACCCTCCAGGGTGACTGTGGCCCAGCAATGGGGAAAAAGGCAGAGCAAATCCCTTTCTGGGAGGCCGATCCGGGACCACCCAGCCGTGGATGCGGTTGGATCTGGTCGCCGAGAATTTCCCTCGCTGGAGACAGGGAAGCGTGTCTGTATCGCATATTTTTATTTAGAAGGTCAGTTGCCACAATGAAAAAAAGCTGAAATAAACTGCTTTCTACAACCTTTTTTTTTTTTTTGCAATAACTCTCACATCCAAGACTGAAGATTCCACTTACTTCAAACTGGGAACAGATTTTTAAATGTCAGGGACAGCTGCGGAGTGGTTCTCTCAAAGTCCCAGGGCTCAAAATACTTGTCAGGCTGGGAGAACAAGGACAAAGAAGCTATCCTCCAGCTGTTCAAATAGAAATATGTTTCTAGAAAATTCTCCTTAAACCGGGGATCCTCTCCTTCCCGCCCCCCCCCCCCCGGCTCGCTGGCAGATGGCCTACAGTCTCCAAGGGGCAAAGTCAGAAGCTGTTCTTGACTCGACCTCTCCCTTTAAGCCCCTGCAGTGGCGTGGGGTCTGCAACGAGCAAGAACGTGAAAAGGAAAAGTCCTCAGACTGCTGGGCCTGAATCCTGCCTGCCTGGCAGTGAGGGCATCACTTCCTGAGCCCCTCTTTCCTTACATGTGTCATGGGGATGATGGCCTCCGTTATCTCAGGGGAGTTTGAGGATTAAATGAAGTGCTCCATGCAAAAGCATCTGCTGTACACTAGGCATTCAATAAACATTAAAAACAAACACACAAACCCCCAAGCCCTTCTTTTTTCCATTGTGTCTCAGCCCGATACCCCCTTCTCTGTTTTCACTCTGTCTCCCCAGCCCTGGCCTGTGTGTACCTGCTCCTGAGCTGGTGGAATCGCCTCTGGTCTGGTCTCCCTGCCTGGGGTCTCTCTTTCCAAGCCCTCCTCCGTGCCCTGCGGGCAAGGCATTCTGAACCCTACACAAATACGCCTCCCCATACACAGACCCTTTGCATGGTCTTTTCTCCCCTTAGGATGGGGCCAAGCTCATTGGTCGAGTATTCTTGGCTTTCATGATTGATTACCCCAAAGCAGCTCCAACCTCTCCCTTCAGACTTTCCTGTCTGACCTTCCTACTCATCCCGAGCGGTTTGCCTTCTGTCCCCTCTCAAGGAGACCACATGGGTTCCCACCTCCATCCCTGGCTCCACCCATCCCCAGCTTCCTCTCCTTTCTTCTGCTTTGGAGCGACTTTTCCATGAATTTGTCCCAACTACCTCGACCCTGGGTGGTCTCTCTCCTCTGCCGTCCATCGTCCGACCTCCCCCGCCCGGTGGCACTCATCAGAGGGTGCGCTCTACCTTATGTGGGTCCTCTCACCCCTCCTGATGCTCTAGCTCTGTCTTGGATAATTGCCCGTCATTATTGGCTCATGGCTTCACCCTTCATTTACTCTTTTTTTTTTTTTTTTTTTTGGTGGTACGCTGGCCTCTCACCGTTGTGGCCTGTCCCGTTGCGGAGCACAGGCTCCGGACGCGCAGGCTCAGCGGCCATGGCTCACGGGCCCAGCCGCTCCGCGGCACGTGGGATCCTCCCGGACCGGGGCACGAACCCGCGTCCCCTGCATCGGCAGGTGGACTCTCAACCACTGCGCCACCAGGGAAGCCCCATTTACTCTTTAACAAGTGTTTATTAAGCACCTACTATGTACTAGGCGCTGGGGGTGCAAGAAGTAAAGAAAGCATTTCCTAGGTCCATTTGCTAACAAGAGTTTCTTTCATTTCACTTCATAAGTACTGGGAGAAGGATGGGGGGAAATTCCGGCTTTGTGGAGCCTAAAACTCGCAATTTATAGGTCTTCTTAAAGAAAAAAGTAATTGCAAATACAAATGAATATTTAAATTGAATATTTCACATGATAGAAGAAATAGTATATCATTAAATTTAAAATCATTATGTTTAAAATGCCAACAGGGCTTCCCCGGTGGCGCAGTGGTTGAGAGTCCGCCCGCCGATGCGGGGGACGCGGGTTCGTGCCCCGGTCCGGGAGGATCCCACATGTCGCGGAGCGGCTGGGCCCGTGAGCCGTGGCCGCCGAGCCTGCACGTCCGGAGCCTGTGCTCCGCAACGGGAGAGGCCACAGCAGTGAGAGGCCCGCGTACCGCAAAAAAAAAAAAAAAAAAAAAGCCAACAAATAGCACAAACACTGAAAAATTTGTAAAAATCACATTTTAATTAACTATCGGATTGTCCTCTATAAGTGCTTGTTTCTCCTAGGTTTTTGTGGCTTTCACTCTCTTCAGATGGCAATTTTGTCATATTTTTCTATAAAGAGACTAGGAAGATAATTCAGTCTTTCTTCCAGCATTGTTGATTGATATTTATCAAATTTTTTAAACTATTGCTAGTTTAAAAAAATTTTTATGTAGCTGCTCGATTTGCTATTGGTTAAGTTCTAGGATTATTGTCAATTTTGGGAAAACATCTATTGAGTTTTGCTCATGCAATAAAGGACTTTCAGGGACTTTTTTTTTTTTTGAGGAAAGGCTTCAGAGGTGAGACTTTTTTTAATTGAAGTATAGTTGATTTACTATGTTTAAGGTGTACAGCAAAGTGGTTCAGTTATACATATATATATATATATTCTTTTTCAGATTCTTTTCCATTATAGGTTATTATAAGATATTGAATATAGTTACCTGTGCTCTACAGTAGGTTTTCAAGGACTTTTTAAAGGACTTTTCAACTTTTTTTGTACATTAATTAATCTCTAAGAAATCTTTGTGTTGGTAACACTCATTTTGTCACCAAGGTTTCTTATGAGTTTTGCGTTGTCGTTGTTGATTCCGCTGTCTGTGGTTTGTGCCAAATCAGTGGGAGTTAAATATTTTCCATTTTGTTCGTAGAGTGGACTCCTCTTCGTTAATCAAATAATTGAACAACTCAAAGAGTCTATTCTTTACTTCCACTCAAAATGCGTTACTTTCTTTTAATGAATTACTACTTTGGGTTTAATAAAAAGAAACACAATTGCTACAACTTGCTTCTAAACATCAGCATAATTCCTACTGATCCCTACACTGTTCAACTAATGGCTTTTGTTTTATATTCCATTAATTTTTAGCTGGAGTTTTCTTTTAGCTTTTTAATAAATCAATTTAATGATGACCAAAAGAAATACCTCTTTTCTACATCCAGATTTGGACCCTGTAACTCTTCACTTGATTTATTGATACATTTCAAAACCTCTTGCCAAATTCGGGTAAAACAATGTCTTCAAGCTTTATCAAAACATCTTTCTCTTTACAAAAAGAAAAGAAAAAAGAAAAGAGGATGGTTTGTTTATAACTGTATTAGGTGAATCACCAAATAGATTTCTACAGGCAAGAGCTTCCATTTTGACCAGGTACCTTTAATATGTGAACCCCCCACTTACAATTATAAATGTCTGATGACTGGAAATATTTCTCATAGATTCCACTTCAAGCCTGGCTTGTCCCCCATGACCTACATACTTCTGTGCTTGGTGCTATGGAACGTCTGTAAGGCTCTGACCTACTTAGTGCTGGGAGGTCAGCAGAGGGGGTGCAAATTCCTACACTAGAACCACCTGCGGTAACTCTATTCATGCAAGTGGCTGGAAACCACAAAAATATACCCCACTTAGCCAACCAAATGGATGCCCGATTCAATCTCCCCTTACTACCATCCCCAAAATGCCATTGGTTCCTCCACATCACCGGACAGAAAGGGAGATGTAACGGAGAGTTTGTCAGAGTGGGAGATGATGGTCTTAAGCAACGTGGGTTTTACAAGTGTTACAAGTTACGACCGCATGAACACGTTGCTGAAGCCCTTCTAATGAGGGCCATGGAGCTGATTTCATTTGCTTCACAGTAAGTCTACCAGGCAAAGGGCAGATGTTAGCTGTATGCTGACCTCCAAGGACTTGAGTCCTTTAGATCAGAGCTTCTCAGAGTGAGATCCATGGACCGGCTGCGTCAGAGTCACGGGGGCTTGTAAGTGCAAATTCTTGGGCCCTACCTCAGACCTACTGAATTAGAACTGAGAGGATCTTTCGGTGGTTCTGAGGCAGACTAAAGTCTTGAGAATGATTGCTTCAGGATTATGCTATCCAATATGGTAGACACTAGCTGCATGTAGCTATTAAAATTAATGAAAACTAAATAAAACTAAATTTTTCTAGTGCTCAATAGCCACATGTGACTGGTGGCTACCATATTAGACAATACAGAAATTGGACATTTTCATCATCACAGAAACTTCTGTTGAATAGTGCTGCTTTAGAATATATATCCTTCAAGTTTTCCCCCATCCCTCCCACTTAGGGCCCAGTTATATAGCCCAACTAGAGCATTTACACATGCTAGCAACAGTATTTATTTCTAGGTGTACTTCTCCGTCTATAAAGTGTGGGATTTCAGGTCTCTGTGATATTCATCTTTCTAACCACAGAACCTGGGCTTGAGTCTAGAACATAGTGATTGTTAAATAAATGTTTGTGTAATAAACAAAGAATTAAAATATACCAAGATAAACTATTCTTATCGAAGGATGGAGGTGTTTTTCTATGTTTCTTCTGTAATTCTACTAATTTGTGTGCTTATCTTGTCTTATGTAAGAATGCTCTATATTTATTATGAATGATCTGAATTGGGGGAGATTAAATCCACTTTCATTTAAGGAAGGCCACTGACCTCAAGTTTACACTTTTACTCCAAGGGGTAAATGGGGGCACCTTCTATTTACTGAGTATGATGACTATTTTGGAAACTTACTCTTTAGTGCAATAATATATATGTATATGTGTATATATATATATTCAGCAATCTCAGGTTATTCTTGAAATAAATAACATAGGAGGGGAAAACCACCGATGGTAATGACATTCAGTCAATAATACTAAGATAAGAGCCAAATTATTCTGCCTAATTAAATCATTTTTATCTAGCTCATGAAAAGAAGATAATTTAATTTCAGGAGACTGAAAGCATTGATTGAGCTGTGAGTCCCTGAGGCATTTATTAGACAAATGAGACCAATGAAAAAGAAATGTGTTTTTCATCTTTAATTTTCATATGAGGTTTATAGCCAAACTTGGGAACGCTGATTTTTAAACTGTAACATTTCCTCCCAAAGTTGACACATCCACGGGATATTGTAGATGACGGTGCCACAGAGGAGCTGACAGAAGGTGGCCCTTGGGTTTCCTGCTGTATCATCACCTCTCTATCCTGCAGTCTTTGTTCTGAAGCCACAGGCTGCAAAGTCAAGGAGCAGCCATCGCTCCATCTACTGCATTTTGAATTGCACAGACCTTCAGCAGATGAATTATGGCGATTATTATAGGGCACATCAGCGACACAGGATTTTTTTCCCTCTAGGATGAAAAAGATTTAAAAAAATTTTAAATTCAGTTCTAATAAATGTCTCAGTTTGGGCTTAGTGGAGAAGAGAATGGAGGAGGATGTGTCTCCGTGCATTTCAACATTTTTCAGTGTTTAACAATACGGAACAAAACAAAGGGTCTTTGGGGATCATCCTCCTCTTTCTTCCCGTCCAGGCTGCAGCACGTCCGTCTAGTGTGTTCTTCACCCCGAACCATCCAGTTTTCTTCCAACTCCAATCACATTTACTTACCTGTATTTGTTTGCACCAAGGTGAGGAACCGTCCATGATGGGCGGGGAGGCCGGCAGGTGGGCAGGGAGGAGGATCCCATGCTCTGCTCAGGCTGAGCCCCGTATGCGGCTCTAAGGAGACGAGTCCGCAATGGGCGGGGCGAGAGGAGGGCCCTGGACAATTCCGCTCAGGAAGGCCGCCTCACCCCTGCTCTTCCAAAGAATGTTTCGAGTTTTCTCAGACTTGGAGTTTTGGGTCAACACCTCCCCTGGTTTTAGCCCAGACACTTCAATGTTGCCAGGTCTGAACAAGGGAGAGAATCCTGAAACTGAGAACCAAGGCCAGTTTAACTCCATTGCTAGGAAGTGTGAAGTGTGTCCTCCTGAGCGAAAAGGCAGAGGTCTGGACCCACTCGTAGGAGGGGTGGGGGGTGGGCAGTGGAAGAGACCTGCGTTCCAGGGACGGGCACACGTGTCTCCAAAGCCCAGCTCTGACCTCGCTGAGCATCTGTTTCCCTATTTGTAAATGGTGAAGCAGTAGAATAACGGTTACTGCGGTTCATAACTCTATAAATGTGAGGTCCCTTCTCTTTCATTCAACTGTAGTTTCCCCGATGCTCTCAAGATCCACACATTTATCACAGTAGTCCATAGGTCACGTTGCGCTCTTTGGCCATTGGGTCACTTCTAATTCCTCTCTCTACCCAACCATATTTCTTCCAAGCGTGGGCACAGCCCCCTGCATCGGCACAAGTACAGTGGCTCTTCAGACCCACAGACCCCTGATCTGGCCCCTGGGCATACCTGCTTAGCCCTCGGGAGGCTTCCAAAACTGCCCGGCGCGGGCAGTGTCAAGGACTAGTAGGATCCTCCTCACTGAAGCATGACTGAAGCACAAACCCTGGAAATAATGCAACAGGAGACTAAAGGAAAACTCTGAAAGGAAGAAGAAGACAGATTTGTTAGGGGTCCTGGGACTGGAGGAGTACCAGAGGCAGAGCGTCTCAACTCATCCAACACAAGAAGGCCACCCAGACCTGGCTTTTCCCACCCCCTACCTGTTCTCGGTGAATTTAAGGTTCTTCCCTCACCTCGGAAAGAATTCAGAGACGAAGCAGCGAGGTTAAGAAAGTGAAGTGAGAATTTATTTAAGCAAGAATATGGGCTCAGAGGGAGAGGGGCAGGGAGGGGAGGAGCCGCCGCCCTGGGTTTCTTTGGCAAGCTGGATATGAGGGATCTGTAAATGAAGGGGCGGAATAGTCTCTGGGAAGGAGGAGTTTGGGGGTCGTATTCCCTGATTTTCATCCCAGCTCCACCTTCCCGAGGGGGGGGAGGGATTTTTGTCCTTATTTAGTTTAGATCAGAAGTGTCCTGGCATCGGTGCATGATGGGTACTTCTTATCTGCAAGGCTAATGTTATTGTAATGAGCGCATAATGAGCAACAGGTTACATTCCGAGGCAGGAGATTCCTGCCTTTCCTCACCTTTCTTTGTCTGTCTCCAGGACACTTATTACCCCAAAATGTGTGGTTTCCTGTCAGTCTGGGGGTTCCTGCTTGTCTTTGTTTGCCCATGGACCCCCGCTGTTTCCAAGATGTGCAATTTCCTGCCTCCTGGACCTTGCCCCCCTTTCTCTGCTGGTATCTAGCTACCTGCCGGTTATAACAAACCCAGCAATGATGGCAGCCCGGGGAGGCCAACTCCTTCCCCACATTGAACGGGAGTCACTGTGCCCAACACCACTGGCCAGTGGGAGTCCCTCCAATAAGCAGAAAGGGAAACACTCTTCCCTGACAGAGGGTAGGATCAGTGAGCTTGAGGGCAGGACAGTATAATTCACCCAGTAGAAACAACAGAGGGAAAAACAGACAAAGTAAATGAACAGAGCTTCAGGGACTATGGGGCAATAAAAAAGATTCAACGTCTGTATCATCAGAGTCTGAGAAGAAGAGAGAGGGAATGGGCCGAAAGAGGATTTGAAGAAATAATGCCTGAAAACGCCCCAGATTTGGCCAAAGACACACAAATAACGGATGCATGAAGATAAGAAAATCACAAATAGGATAAGCCTAAAGAAATCCATACCAAGACATATCATAATTAAACTCAGAAAACTAAAGCCAAAGAAGAAATCTTGGAAGCAGCCAGAGACGAACAACACATTGTCTACAGGGGATTCAAATGAGAATGGATTTCTTCTCAGAAACCTCAGACACCAGGAGGAAATGGCACAGTATTTTTCAAGTGCTGAATGAAAAGAACTGTCAGTAAAATTCTGTACCTGGTGAAACTGTCCTTCAGGACTGAAGAGGAAATAAAGACATTCTGAGACAAAGGAGTGTGTTGCTACTGACCCCCCCCCCCCTTAAAGACTGGCTAAAGGAAACTCTTTAAGCAAAAATGATAAAAAGAAGAATCAAAGATCAACAGGAAGGAAGAGGGAATAATGGAAAGAGTAGAATATAGGTACATATCCGTAGACTATCCTTTTCCTCATGAATTTTTCAAATTGAGTAGTAAAGAATTAAGCTTACCTAAAGAGAGGTCTGGCCTTCGCCCTTGGCTCCTGGGAGGCAAACTCTAAGAGCCTGGAATGTCTTCTCTGACAAGAGTAGCTTTGTTTACCTGGGGACCTTGGGTCACATCAGATAGTCTATGCTAACAGTGGTTTATGGTGGGGGCTCTGGGCCACCTGCTATCAGCTCAGCTTCTAGAGGGCTGGAGACTAAGGTCAGCCATCAGCCTACAAAGCCAGGTCCCAGTAAAAACTCTGGATGCTAAGACTCAGGGGAGCCTCCCTTCTTGGCCATACTCTGTGAACATTGTCACACATCATTGCTAGGAGATATTAGCTCTGTCCACAGCTCTACTGGGACAGGACAACTGGACACGCTCTACACATAGACCTCTCCTGGACTCCACCCAATGAACCTATTCCCTTGGCTGATTTTTTTTTTTTTTTTTTTTTTTTTTTTTTGTGGTATGCGGGCCTCACTGTTGTGGCCTCTCCCTTGTGGAGCACAGGCTCCGGACGCGCAGGCTCAGCGGCCATGGCTCACGGGCCCAGCCGCTCCGCGGCATGTGGGATCTTCCCAGACCGGGGCACGAACCCGTGTCCCCTGCATCGGCAGGCGGATTCTCAACCACTGCGCCACCAGGGAAGCCCTCCCTTGGCTGATTTTGTTATTGCTTCAATAACAGTGAATATAATAATCTTCAGTGAGACCTGTGAGCTCTTCTCATGAATTATCAAGACCCCTGTGGCCTTGGAGTCCCCTGAACTTGCAGTTGGTGTAATACATGAGTGTGGTCTTGGAGACCCCCAAACCTGCAGTTGGTGTCAGAAGTTGGGGACTCCTCATCGCTGCATAAATCATATTTGAGGATTGACACAAAAATGACGCCATCTTAGACTCAAGACAATAGTATCTAAAAATGAGGAAGGCAAAGGGACCTAAACAGCAGTGAAGTTTCCACATCTTACTTGAAGTGTTTATGTTGATAAAAGTAGACTGTAATAAACCACATATGTGCATTGTAATACTCAGAGCAACCACTGTGAAAACTAGATAAAGAGATACACTCAAAAGCACCAGAAATAAATCAAGATGGAGCCCTTAAAGTATCCATATAACCCACAGGAAGAAAAAATTAGACCAGAAATGAGAAACTGAAACAGACAGAAAATAAATAATTAAGTGGCAAACTTAAACACTAACATATCAGTAATTACCTTAACTGCAAATGGTCTAAATATACCAATCTGTAAGTCAGGGGTTGGTAGAGTAGATTAATACATATATCCAATCTATATGTTGCTTCCAAAAAACTCACTTCAAATTTGATGACATAGGGTGAAGGTAAGCTGATAGGAAAACATATATCATGAAAACATTAGTAAAGAAATCATGAATAGCTACATTACTTTCTGATAAAGTAGACTTCAGAGCAAAAAAAAAAAATTACTAGAGAAAAAGAGCACATTGCAAAATGATAAAATGATCAGTCTGCCAGAGACATATAATGATCCCAAATGGGTTTTCACCAAAAATAGAACTTCAAAATACATGAATCAAAACTGACAGAGCTGAAACGAGAAACAGACAAATCCACAATTATAGTTAAAGACTTCAGCTTCACCTTCTCAGCAACTGAGAATTAGTAGACAGAAAATCAGCAGGGAAATAGAACATCTGGATAACATTATCAGTCAACAGGCTCTAAATAACTTATATGGAATACTCTATCCAATGCCTAGAGATTACATACAGATTTTTAAACTCTCATAGAATATTCACCAAGATATGTCATACCCTGGGCCATGAAACAAACCTCAGCAAATTTAAAAGAATTGAAATTATGTAGCGTGTGTTCTCTGACCATAATGGAATCAAACTAGAAATCAATAACAGAATGACCACAGGGAAATCTCTAAACACATGGAGATGAAACAACACACTTTTAAATAATCCATTTTCAAAGAGGATGTCTCAAAGGAAATTAAAAAAACAACAATGAAAATGAAATGCAAGAAAGCAAAAAATGTGAGGTGCAGTTAAAGCAGTGCTGAGAAGGAAATTGTAGCATGAAATGTTCACACTAGAAATGAGGAAAGGCCTCAAATCAATAATCTACATACCTACTTCAAGAAACTAGAAAAAGAATAGAAAGATAAACCCAAACATAATGAAGGAAATAATAAAGAACAGAAATCAATGAGATGGAAAATAAGACAATAATAGAGGAAATCTATGAAACAAAAAGCTGGTTCTTTGAAAAAAAAAAAGCAATGGAGTTGAAAAACTTCTAGCAAGATGGACAAAAATAAAAAGAGTGAAGACATGCAGCACCAACATCAGGAATAAAATAGAGGATATTGCTACAGATCCATCAGCCATTGAAAAGATAACAAGGGAATGCTATGAGCAGTTTTGTGCTCATATATTTGAAAACTGGGAAGAAATGCACAATTTCCTTGTAAACAACATACCACCAAAACTCAAGCAAGAAAAAAATAATCTTAATATATTTAAAACCATTAAAGAAATTGAATTTGCCATAAAAACTATTCTGAAAAAGAAATCTTTAGGCCCAGATGGTTTCACTGCACGTATTGTGGGTCTCCAAGACTACCCTTAGGCTTGTAGTTCACTAGAGAGAATCATAGGACTCAGCATATTGTTGTTCACATGGTTAAGATTTATTACGACAAAATAAGCCAAATAGAGAAAACTACCAGGTAAAATCAGCAAAGGGACAGGCGCATGAGGCAAAGTCCTGAAGAAACTAGATGCAAGCTTACAAGAGTTATTTCCCTGTGGAGTGAAACAGTTCTTAATTCCTCCAGCAAAGAGTTGTGACAACACATGTGATGTGGTGTCTACCCAGGAAGCTCGCCTGAGCCTAGGTCTTTCTTAATTTTTAAAATTAAAATAATTTTTTTTATCAGAGTTGCTCATATAAGCACATGATAGTCATTGAAATTCCAAATTCCCAGAAAGAAAGCATCAGTTCAGCACTACCACATTCCACTAACAGTGTAGGTACAGAGAGCCACTCTTAGTATTTAGGGAAAGTTGTATATCACCATCGGGAACTATTTACAACCCAAGTTTCCAGACACCAGTCAAGGGCCAACCTTGCAAGCAGGTCTTTGTAAGGATCACAATATCAGGTCTGCAATGTTAACTCTTTCCTGCACACCAGATAATTTTATAAAACAACTAAATAAGAGTGAAAACCAATTTTACACAATCTCTTCTAGAAAAACATAAGAGAAGAGAACACTTCCTAACTCATTTTTCTTTTTGAGACCAGTATTATCCTCATAACAAAACCAGAGAGACAGTACAAAGGAAAGAAAACCACAGATCAATATCTTTCATGAATTAGATGCAAAAATCTTCAACAAAAAATTAGCAAACTGAATACAGCAATGTATAACAAGAACTATATACTGAGACCAAGTAGTATTTATTCCAGTTATGCAAGGCTGTTTCAATGTTTGAAAATCTATCAGTGTAATCTATCATACCATAATAAAAAATCATATGATCATATCAATTGCTGTAGAAAAAGCATTTGACAAAATCCAACCCCTTTTCATGACCTTTCTAGGACCTTTTACCCAGGTGCTAGAAAACTGGGTAAAACATTCTTGACAAAGAAGAGTAGAGAGGGGAATCAGACTTTCTGATAGGAAGTCTTGCTATATAGCTATGATAATCAAAAAATTCTTAGCAAGTTAGGAATAGAGGTGAATTATCACAACTTGATAAAGAGCATCTATAGAAAAATCTATGACCCACATCATACTTCATGGTAAAACACTGAACACTTTCCCTGTAAGATCAGATATAAGGCAAAGATATCTCTCACCACTGTCATTCAACATAGTACTGGGAGTTCTAGCCACTGGAATAAGACAAGAAAAAGAAGAGAAAGGAGTAAATATTGAAAAGAAGAAACTGTCTATATGCAGATGACATAATTGTCTATGTAGAAAATTCCAGAGAATCTACAAAAAATAAACTCCTAAAACAAATGAGCTCTGTAAGGTCATTGAATATAAGATTAACACACAAAAATCAACCACGTTTCCATATACTAACAATGAACATATGTAAACTGAAGTTAAAAGCACCATATCATTTATAATCATTTCAAATGCTTAGGGATAAGTGTTAATATGTACAGGACCTTTAGGCTGAAATTAGAAAATGCTGATGAAAGAAAGCAAAGAAGTTCATGGATTGGAATACTCAGAATAATAAAGACATTAATTCACCCAAACTGATCTATAGTTTTAAGGAAATCCCTATCAAAATCATCAAGGTAATTTGTTACAGAGTGAAACAAGCTTATTCAAAAATTTATATGGAAAGGCACAGGTCCTAGAAAACTGGGTAAAACATTCTTGACAAAGAAGAGTACAGAGGGGAATCAGACTTTCTGATAGGAAGTCTTGCTATGTAGCTACGGTAATCAAGATGATGTGGAAAGACAGACATATAGATCAGTGGAACAGAATAAAGAACCTGGAAATAGACCGACATGAATACGCCCAAGTGGTTTTTGAAAAAGATACAGGAGCAATTTGATGGAGGACTGATAGCTTTTCAACAAGTGGTGTTAGAACAATTGCACATCAATAGGCAAAAATTTTTAAAAAAGTTTAAATAAAAAAGAAAGAAGACTTTGCCTTAAACCCTATAACATAAACATTAACCAAAATAGATCATGGACTTAAAAGTAAGTATAAAACTATAAAACCTTTAGAAAAAGTTGGATAAAATTTTCAGGACCTAGGGTTAGGCAAAATAATTTTTGGCTTGACATCAAAAGCACACTTGCTGAAAGGAAAAATTGATACGCTGGACCTCATCACAATTAAAACCTTTTTCTCTGTGGAAGTCCATGTGAAGAAGATGAAAAGATAAGCTAAGATGGAGAGAAAATATTTGCAAACCAAATATGTGACAAATGATTAGGATCCAGAATATATAAAGAACACTCAAAACCCAACAGTCAAAAAACGAACAACCCAATTAGAAAATGGGCATAAGACATGAAGAGTTACTTCCTGAAGAGGATTTACAGTTAGACAGTAAGCACATGAAAATGTTCAACGTCATTAGCCAGCGATACTGACAACACTACGAATGTTCACAGCAAGTCCATTTAATAGCCAAATCTTGCATCATCCCAGGTGTTCCTCAACAGGTGAATGGTTAAGCAAACTAGTGCATGCAAACTGTGATGTGGAGTAATCTCCAGGGAATTATGCTAAGTAAAAAAATCCAGTCCTGGAAAGGTACATACTATATTATTCCATTCATATAATACTTTTATTTTATTTTTTATTTTATTTTATTTTTTTATTTTTATTTTTTTGCGGTATGCGGGCCTCTCACTGTTGTGGCCTCTCCCATTGCGGAGCACAGGCTCCGGACGCACAGGCCTAGCGGCCATGGCTCACGGGCTTAGTTGCTCCGCGGCATGTGGGATCTTCCCGGACCAGGGCACGAACCCGTGTCTCCTGCATCGGCAGGCGGATTCTCAACCACTGCGCCACCAGGGAAGCCCCATATAATACTTTTAAAAGACAAAATTTTAGAAATGGAAGACAGATTAGTGGCTGCCAGAGGCTTGGGAGAGGGTTGGGTGTGGTTATAAAAGGGCAACATGAGGGATCCTTGTGGTGGTGGAGATGTTCAGTGTCTTGACTGTGGTGGTGGGTGTCTGAATCTACAGGTGATAATATTGCGTAGAGCTACACACACACACACACACACACAGACATACACACACAGACACATACCCCCCACACACAGAAACACACACATACACAGAGACACATACACAGACACACATACATAGACACACACACAGGCACACACAGGCACACACAGAGATACACACAGACACAGACACACAGACAGAGACAGACACACAGACACACACAGACACACAGAGACAAAGACACACCACACACACAGAGACACACACATAGACACACACAGACACACACACACAGACACACACACAAACACACAGACACATACACAGACACACAGACACAAACACACAGAGATACACACACGAGTAGCAGTAAAATTGGGGAAATCTAAATAGGATCAGTAGGTTGTATCAATGTCAGTATTCTGGTTGTTATACTACAGTTTAGAAAAATGTTTCCATTGGGGAAGCTGAGTAAAGCAAACATGAAATCTCAGCATTATTTCTCACAGCTGCATGTGACTCTGCAGTTATCTCAATAACAATTTCAGAAGAAGAAGAAAAAGAAGAAGCAGGAGGAAGGGGAGGGGGAGGTGAAGGTGAAGGAGAAGAAGGCCTAGTCTTCCTGACAGAAATACTGTGTTTGGGTAGCGCTAACACGGTTCCTGCTTCTTCTAGGACAGGGAATGCCCTGGGCCCTACACTTCTGGGATTAGAGGGCCATCCTGCTGCCTTTCTCGAGAAGGTTTGCCATGGGGTGCCTTGCTGCCTCCCGTCTCCACCTCAGTTCCATACTGCTGGCCCATGTTAAATTCAGTTTCTTTCCAAAAGCAAATGAAAGTAAAACAACGCATATTCCTCCTCACTTGGAATCTACATCTTTAGGAAAGGAGAAAGTAAACAGTTTGATGAATCCTGGGGAACTGACCGGAAATCTTCCGGGACGGAGTCCTCTGGCTCTGGCAGATGCGAGTAGGGAGCCCCCTAGCGGCTACCCGGCTGCTCTGCAGCTTCTCCCAGGGTTCCTGGAATTCGAGCAACCCTAAATCAAGAGGCAGGTTTCGGGGACTCCGTTTGCACACGGCGGGCATCGCGTCTGGAGCCTGCTCTGCCCTGCACCTGGTCTGTGTGGGCTGCCGCACACCTGTCTAGGCTGGCTGGGCCTTACAGACCCAGGGGCCGCGGGGTATAATCCTCCTCCGTGGAAATGAGAACTAATGCAGCTATGCCGTCACGGGGTCGTGTGGAGGCATCTCTTCCCCACACCGCGCTGTGGCAATCCATTCCGCCTTGCAGAGGGGCGCCGGGGAAGACAGGCTGAAGTTCCTGAGCGAGACTACATCTGTTGGACATATGGCAGAGTGTACTGTTACCGGAAAATAATGCGTTGGGAAGGGCCTGGCAGGGGGACATGGGGTGAGTGGATGATCTTTGGTACCCAGGGTCAAACAAAGGATTCCAGTTCAGAAAAGAACTGCTGGTGTTTTCTGTTCTAGAAAATCACCCAAGTGCCTCTGGAGAGGCTTCATTCTGTCTCTCCATTCTGGTATGTTCTGGGACACTCATCCCAGGATGCTATTTTGGCCCTGGGAAGCCAGATGGACCCAGCACAGGATGGAGAGAGGGAGGTGTTGGAAGGGAGCTGATGAGTCACTCAGCATTTCCTCAGGAATAGTCAGGAGTGTTCGCATAAAGGAACCCCCCCAACCCCAAGCTGGTGTTTTTCTAACAGCTTGGGGTGTAGCTGGCTGTGTCTGGTGCTATGTGTGTGGACCAGAGTCTGCTGTTATGATGCTGAATGAATTATAATTAGTGTACTGTAAATCTGAAGTCGAGATCAAATAGTCCGTGAACTTTAATGCAAAAGTCTGGAATTACTTTTTTCTTTTTTTTTTCTTATTCACCATGCAGTACATTACATCCCCGTGACATTTATTTTATCACTGGAAATTTGTACCTTGTGACCCCCTTCACCCATTTCACCCACACCCCATCTCCTGGAGCTACATTTAAAAAAAAATTAAACAAGCTTCCCACTCCTGCCCTCCCCCTGCACGTGCTTACACGCAGATGAAATTGCCTTTCTAAACCAGCATTCCATAAGGGAAGCAAGCACTCAGTAGAACCAGGTTCTGTCATGGATTCAGCAGAAGTTAAAAAAAAAAAAAAAATCCAAAATAAACAACAGGTGTATTTGATAGCAGGTTTATCTGATAGCCATGGGCTCTGCTATCAGAATGTTACCATGTAGTTGAGAAGAAGCATCAAGAAAAGTTAGCTAGAAACACACGGGCGAGGAAATGCCCCCACATGACACATCCGTTAACAGTGCTGAGTGAGGTGGGGCGGGGTCCTTCCTATAGGAAGGCTGGGGATGGTGGTGAGTTTGCAGAGAGATGGGAAGAAGGAGGGCCGTAGAAGTAGACAAGGCAGGGCTGGTTTGGTGGCCCCCCGATGCTGTTGGGTCCTGATCTCCTTCTCTTTCTGCTCAGCCCTCCTGGGCACGTGGCTCTCGAGCCTCCACGGTTTCCACCTTGTGTTCATCGGGTAGCTGGTCACTCCAGCTCGGCTGGGGGCCTACATTCCATGCGAGAAAGGGAACAACAGAGACTCTTGTCACTGGAGTCCACCCCCTTTAAGAAGCCCCTCAAAAAGCATCGCCCAGAGACTTCCGTATCCTCCTAGAGATGGGGTGCGTGCCTCCCCCAGCCCCGACCCCGCCCCGGGCTGGAAGCACTAGCTGTGCACATCACCACACAGAACAAAGCAGAGGCACTCTTGGTAAGGAAGATGCAGAGACCGATGGCAGATCAGCACGGGTAGGAAAGTGCAAGGCATGCTGGGAGGCTAAGATTTGAAGTCTGTGTAACAGTTTCGGTGTGGGACTGTTAACTGCTTACCAAGTCCTTGCACATTTCTTTATATTATGGCAAGAAATTTGTCCACGGCAGTTGGGGTTCATCCTACAGATCAGCATCTTTGGACGGCTATTGACACACCCTTCCACGTTCCCAGGTCAGCAGTGGCCCCTCTTGTCTGGAATGTGCCTTCAAATGTTTGCAATGGACACCATCTCTGGTGCTGGGCTTCACAGTAGCATGAACTTTGGGCAAAGCTCTAATTCGACCCTGAGTCTGATGTGACCTCGGTTTATTGATGTTCAGACCTTAGCTCCCTGCAGTATCTCCCACCTCTTCAGGTACTTCTGGGAGGTGGCGGGAGAATCTTCAAATCAACTCACGAGTAAATGTACTCCAGTGGTCTCTACACCTCCACGACACGGCTGTAGCCTTCATGCTCCTCTTCCAAGTGGCCAGCATGTTTTCACCATCTTCACTCTTTTAGGTAGTGTAGCCTTTCATGCTCCCACAATGGCCAACCCAAGACTCAAGTCATGGGAGTCACATGGGTGCTACAGCACTTGGGCTCTATTGTGGTGGAAGGGGAAGCAGCCCTTTTAGTCTTGGGGCCCCATATGCTCAGGACTCAGACCTGTGTCCAGTTAATTGTACAGGAGGTGATTTAGCCATTTATCCCGAATCACAACCTCCCTCTGCTACCGAAGGCTTTCCTATGTGCTCGATCTTGGTAAACCGGGCTCCTTCCCCACTTAGAGTGAGTTTCTTCTGAGAAATCCTTTGGGGATTCCTGAATGGAGACCTCAGCCCCTGCACTTTGTAGTGGAGAGTTCCTGCTCACACTGACATGTCTGGATTCCTTTGTTGGCTTGAGGTGCTAGTCCCTGTATTAGACGCAGGAAGAGGATGCTAAAATAACTCAACACGTGACTATTGGCCTCAAAAAGCTAACTGAGTAGGATCATTACCCTCCCCACCTGCTCTGCTTGGTTTCTCCCTTCAGTCTAATTTTTCTCTTTCCTGGAATTAAAGAAAAATACTAGTGCTGGATTTGGAAGCTCCTCATTTACCCCCAAATAGACACCTTCCATTTCCTCAAGCTTGAAAATGTGGGATCACCCAAACTGCCTCTTTTTTTTTTTTTTTTTTTTTTTTTTACCCTCACATGAAATACATCTTCAGATCCTTCTGAGTTATTCTTTTGGATTCACCCTTCCCTTCCAAACCCCAAACCACTACCCCAATTCATAATTTCACAGTTAAATCATCGCACTACGTCCTATTTCGTCTTCTTTCCCCACCTGCATGGTCTCCCTCCTTTCCATATCATTTTATATAAAACTCTTCAAGCAATTCTCCTTAAATGGTTTGTATCACTGACCTTCAAGGTCCCTCACTAATTTCTCTCTACCCCCATGTCATCTTTTTATTCCCCTGTAGGAACCCTCACTCCACCCGTGCAGATCTTCTTGTCTTCCGTACATTGCCTGCTCTTTCCTACACTTCCGGATGTGCCAGTATTTTCATCTGGTCCCTATTCTTTTCACCTTTCGACTGCTACTTGCCTTTGCTCCCTACAAAGCCCAGCTTGGACACCATCCCTACGAATCCTCCACTGAGCGACTTCTTCAGTCTCCTTTATTCCTTGGCTTCAAGACAGCATGAAATTCGAAGCAGACTTCTGTATATTTGTTGGGATGCTGTTTAACAGAAATGTTGAGCCTTCCTTTCCCACGGCGGTCCTTCTTTGCTGTACTGGGGAAAACTGTCCCCCGTTCATTTTCAGTCTCATGTTGTGCTTGGCCCGACACACCGAACTCAGCGGGCTTTGAATTAATGTTATTGATTGATTGACTGAAATGTTTGACTCAGTCTCAACAGTGTAACCCCTTTCATTCTGCTTCCTTGGTGGGTGGTCAGCCAGAACGGGATGGCTGCTCGGTTTTGGATCCAGTTGCCTCAGTGGAGGGTTAACAGCACACGGAGAAAAGACCTATCATGTGGCCACCTGCTGTCCCTCTCCACCCTGGTCACCACCTTCAGGAAAGTCATCCTAGGAGCCTGGGGCAAGGGAGTGCGTGGGACTCAGCCTGAACCGATTGCTCCCGGGAGAATCATGGCTTAGGTACACTAGGTGATGGATTTATGAGGGTGGATTAGAAAGTGACTTCTATAAAAAACATATTAACATTATACAGTAAGTGAAATGATACAAAATAACATTGTGTCAGATAGGTTGGGTTATGTGTCAGTAACACATACCTGCCAAAATCTCAAGAGGTTAAAACAATAAAAGTTGATTTCTCAACCACTTAGGGTCCACTGAATGAGGGGTGCCTCTCAGGGTAACCATCTTCCACGTGGTAACTCTGCAACCCAGGATGCTGCTGCCATCTTGGAATGTTCTTCTCAACAGTCACCAAAGTTGGGGAGAGAGGGCTGACAGGTTGAACCCTGGATCCGAAATGCTTTGGTTCGTAAGGGACTTGAATCACTTCCACACATCGGCTGTTGGCTAGAACGTCATATGGCCCTACCGAACTATAAGAGGTGGATATTTGGTACGAAGTGAGTCTCTTCGTCCAGATACAATTTAGCTCCAAAGAATTAACATGGATTTCAAAGTTACCTAACTAACAGTCTTGTTGAGGCTGGTAGTCTGAAACAGCATGCTGCAAGCAGACTTCCAAACCTTAATTGCTCATCCAAAGTGTAACTAGATTTATATGGATTTAAGGTAAAGAACACTGGCTAAAGATAATAATTAGTTACTGCCCAGTCAACCTTCCTTCCATAAATAAATAATGCCACTCAGTGCTGTCAGGCATTGCTTTACTCTGACAGTAATTGCATTTTCTTTTCATCATTATCATAGATATATGTGTACAATGAATGCCCTATGAGAGGGGAAGGGTTTTGGGGGGGAAGGTTTCCTTATTTATAAAGTTAACAACTTATTAAATTTTATATCTTTCAAAAGAATACATGTACATCATCGAAACAAATTATATAATTCCCAAGAGCTTATCACCCCCAACAGCAGTGTCATTGCCCCACTCCTCATTCCAGATTTCCACTCCCTGCTTTAACTATTCAGTTGTTTCTTTGAGGATACACCTCCAAACATAGAAAGGACCATCTTATACTGCTATTTCTTGGTTTTCTCTCCCAGATTTGAATTTATGTGTTGAATTATTACCAAGGGGGATGAAGATTTAGAGTTCAAATTCACCTACCTATTTCACATGCTCTATCATCCCAATAAAATTATAGGTTATTTTTGCTAAATTACTATTAAGACTTTATATTATTATGACCACAGAAACATAATTCACAGCCAAGTAATTACAGCCAGCAGTGCACTGTAATTATATTTCCTTTATTGTACAACTTTTTGTTTTTCCTGGAGTTTATAGTTGACTTATACAATATGAGCCACATTTACATTTTTTTCTAGCAGCCACATTTTACAAAAGTAAAAAGTAACAGGTGAAATTAATTTTGATAATACATTTAAGTCAACATATCCAAAACATGATCACTTCAACACGTAGTCATTATAACACAATAGTTAATGAGATATTTGACATTCTTGTTTTCATACGAAATCTTTAAAACCTGCTGTATATTTTATTTTATTTTATTTTATTTTATTTGCGGTACGCGGGCCTCTCACTGTTGTGGCCTCTCCCGTTGTGGAGCACAGGCTCCGGACGCGGAGGCTCAGCGGCCATGGCTCACAGGCCCAGCCGCTCTGCGGCATGTGGGATCTTCCCAGACCGGTGCACGGACCCGTGTTCCCTGCATCGCCAGGCGGACTCTCAACCACTGCGCCACCAGGGAAGCCCAAAAACCTGCTGTATATTTTATACTCAACACATCGCCATCAGATGATCACATCTGAGTTTCATTATCCATGTTTCTGAGTCAGGGTCTCATAGTCTTTAAGGCTACTGTATTGGACAGCTCAGCTTTAAGTCCCTAGGGCTGATATGGTCCTTTTGCCTTCCACCAACCCCCAAATAGTCTAAAAGGCAGTGATCTTGTAGTTCATTACTCTGGTCAGGAGGAGACCTCTGTCCTGTGTTGCTGAGATCCCTGAACTGCAACGAATGAGGGAGGGGCCAGAGAGCTGTATCCACTGCACCAACCCTACGCCTGATTTAATGCTTTTGAAAATCTTAATGATTCTTAAACAAGGGACTTCACATTATCATTTTGCACAGAGCCTTTCAAATCATGTAGCTGATTCTGCCTCTTTGACTAATCCTGTTGTTTTATTTCTAAATTTTTAATTGTCCATTGTTTTGCCTTTTTGTTCGACTTTCTGGGGCTTCCCTAAATTTTTATTTGAACTCTTCCTTTGAATCTTTCATTGTTGTGATCATACTTTTTAATTTCCAAGAGGTTTGTTTTTCTGTCCTCTGAATATTCCTTTTCTTGTGGCATTCTTTTCTCAGGTATGCAATATCTTTTTTTCATGCACCTGAGAACATTATTGATAGTTTCTTAAAGTTTCATTCAGCTTCTTGAATTTTTCTCTTTTGAGTTTTTTTCTTCCTGTTTTGTTTGGGCTCAATATTTTATGTTAGAGGTAAACGTAGATGCATTGGGTTTGGAAAAGACAAAGGACTTTTCCCCCCTTGAGGTAAGAGAGAAAGAGAAGATAGGAGATGATACAGATATTTTAAGGGCAAAAGAGGCAACGTGGAGGGAGCTCCCATGAGGAGAACTTCATCTCTGGAAAGTGGGAGAATTTGTTTTTCAAACGGTGAGGTATTGTAAGGGCAAGAGCTGAAGATCAGAGGGAAACATTTGGAGTATCTGCAATGCAGGAATCAACAGATGTTGAAAGCAGAGCTTCAGGGAGGGTCATCCGAAGTCCAATCACCTAAATCTGCCTGTGGCTCCATTAGTCCCCAGCGTGGTGACCTTTCTCAGTGAGTCTTGGCCCGATGAGGTGCCAGACAAGGAAGCAGCTGAGGATGTTAATCGGGGTTGGGTTAAGGGGCAAAGAGGAGAGGGGCAGCGGAGGGGTTGGAACGTGCCCAGGGAGACCCTGCCCCCAGCTTTTCAGGCAGCGAGGCGTCTGCTCTGCAGCCCTTGGCGGAATGAAAGAGCTGGTTGGGGTCAAGAGATCACAGGGATGTAAAACGATTCTTCAGTTGGGAATCGGGAGTCAGGATTCCCATCCCGGCGTGGCTGTGGACCTGAGAAAGTTCACGTAACCAGCCCTCTTCAAAGCTGTGAATCAAGGAGGTTAGTTTTTGATCTCCTCGTCCCTTTCGGCTTCAAATCCAGTAGCCCTAGAATAATAGATTGCAATCAAAGAGGGAAATTTCAGTTGTAATATATAACCTGGGTTCCCATGGAGAAACCCCTTGCACGGTGACTCATTGACAAGAAAAACGGGTACACAACTCCGGGCAACGCGGGCCTTGCGGCGGAGCCCACTCCGAGAAGCAAACGTGGACCATTACATCACTCCGCCTGCTCTCCCCGCACAGGCCCGCACGTGCTGACCGCGACCACCAGATGGCGCTGTTGGCCTAAGAGCCGACGCCTTCGGGGCCTGGCGGTCCTGGGAAAGCCTGACCTGAATCGACAACTTCCCCCTTCACCGCATTTGATACAACGGCAAAACAGCAGAAGAACGCTGCGCACCTCAGCGAGGTCAGAGTGTAGCATCTTACGGTACTGCGTGGCCCACTGCAAATCAGCAGTGGCCCTTTCAAGTTTGATTTTAGGAAAATGACTTGGAAATGCAGCGTCTGGGGAGCAGGCGAGCCCGGCCGGTGCCCCCCGCCCCCGCAGCCCCGACGTGGAGCCTTCCCGCAGCCGCCGCGGGGGGGCTGGCGGCGCGCGCGGAGGTGGCGAGCTCCGGGGGCCCACGCAGCGTCTGTGTGCGCAGTGCCCAGATGGCAGGGGCTGCAGAGGCCTCCGGAAACCTGCGGCTCTGGTGCATTTCTCCGACTCTGGTCCCCGCCCTCCCTCGCCACCCCGGCTCGGGGGCTGCAGCACCTGCGGGCTCTGGCCACCCCGCAGCCGGCGGGCCGTGCGCTCTGGCGGCGCAGTGGCTGCGGGGACTGGTGGCCGGGGAATAGGCCCTGGCCGGGGGTCATATTTACCCACTCGAGGGTCCTGGGGCCCAGGGCGTGCTTCCCACTGGTATTCTGGAGAATAAGCCCGGCTCTCGGGCGGCCCGAAGCCCACCCCTTCTCCCCCCAAACCCTCCCGCGCATCCCGGGCGGCGCGGCCGCGTGGATCTGGGCCGTGGGCGAGCGGAGGCCGATGGATTTTTTCATCACAGCTCACTTGCTGCGGCTCAGAAGGCGGCCTCCCGGGCAGGGGCCCTCAGGGACCCGACTGCGCCAGGGGCAGCCCCTCCCCCGACCCACCGCGCCCCGGCTGACCCGGGAGAGGGGCTGTTCCTCACGTCAGCGCGTCCCCTCGTCCCCTCGTCCCTTTCCCTGTTTCGATTTCGGGAGCAAAGCTGGGGGCCGGCGCTTCCTCGGGGCGGGGCCGGGCGTGGGGCAAGCGGGGCGCCTGTCCGCGGAATCGCGTTTGCACAGAGCCCCCCCCTGAGCCCGGCCTGGGGTCACATCCCCGCCCTGGAGGAGCTGCCCGCTGCTGAGGAGACCGCATCACAAGGCCGGGGCCCAGCAGTCGAACGCGAAGATGCGCGAGGATACGTACCAGGGGCAGCTAGGCGGGCTGTGAGCGGCTGAGGGGTCCAGGGGAGGGGAGGTGGGGTGCTCGGGAGAGGGGAGTGAGGGGAGAGGAAGGAGGCCGAATGAGGCGGGACTCACCTGGAGCGGGCGCGGGGGGGGGTACCTGGCAGGTGCCCCTCCGATCGACCGACGCGCAGGTAGACCCACCCACCGTAGGTCTGGAACCAGTATTTTCTTAAGCCCTCCCCCGCCCCCTGTTAAATAAAAATACAGATATATAGGGGGACGTGACTATCCAGAGAAAAACACGGTTTTTTGGGGTGGGGGAGAGGGGGATGGGCTTCTATGGACTTTTTTTTTTTTGGCCAAGTGTATATTTTTTACATAAGTTTATGTTAGAAATACATACATAAATACGTAAGATACATAATGTATGGTAAAGTTTTTACATGTAGATATTTACAAACACGATTTCTAATTATAAAAAGTTGTATACCTCGTTGTACCTGTTTGGCAAAACAAGGAAGTAAATGAAGACAAAAATAAAACTCCCCCAGCTTCCAAGCACATGAGAACCCTTTTAGTATGTTTCCTTAAAATATTTTTTCTGTGCATGTTTAATTTAGTTGAGACCATATGATGTGGACTTTTAGACGTGGTCAATATACAAACATTAATAGAAGGTGATGGGAAAAGGGTTGCCTAATCTCAAGGTGGATAGCATCGCAGGGGTTCTGAGGGCTCCATTGAACTACCCCAGTCCACTGCCCCAAACGCTTGAGGTGAGAGAGCCAGCCAGGGCTCACAGCACTGCAAAGGCGCCCACCCAAAATCCTCCTTACAAAGCCTCCCAGCTTACCATCCCTGCTCTTGCCTGTGGGGGGGCTCCAGTTGTGAAATTCCTTATTAACCACCTATCCAGAAAATCTATGCAGACATTGCTTGTAGCTGATATCATTCTTTTTGGTGCCTTGCCCAAAACATTAATTTAATTAATTTTAACACCTGTTACAAAGGAAGGAAAATCAGGCTCACATAAGAGTTTTCCTCTGACACATTAAACGCAAAAAGAATACGGAGCAGCATCTTCAGAATTTTTAGGAGAAAGTGTTTGGGAACCAAGAATTTTGTTCTACGTCAAATTATCTTTCACATTTAAAGCCAGCAGAAAGACATTTCCATTAAGTAAGAAAATATGCCATCTAGTACATTTCTGGGGGGGGTGGGGAATACCTTGAAGAAGGTTTCCATTTCTGGCTGTGAAGAAGTAGTTTATATCAGAATAACCTCGTGCAGGAGAACTGTGAAGCTGAATGAAATAAAATGTAAAGTAGTCTGAGAGCATCAGAGAGCAATCAGGGTTGCCAGGATTTGAAGGGCCAAAAGATGTTAGACAGGAGAGAAATGCACGGAAGGGAGTCCTTTCTTTCCAGCTGCTGTTCTCTCCGTGGAGTATTTGCTGATTCAGGTCCCATCATGGGGTGTGGAACCCAGACAGAAAGTGGCAGCTCAAAGCTTGCTACAGTCAAAAGAATTGGAGTTCAGGATGCAAAGTTGCTAGGATTTGATTGGCCATGAACACAGAGAAAACAGAACCAAAGGAATTGAGTCTGCATGCAATTTCTCTTCAAGACATTTCCTGATTTCTAAGCTGTGCAGGTAAAGGGTGAAAGGCCAAGAAACTAAACAAAAGCACCTGCTCAGAGGCTTGAACACTGAGCAAGGATGCTGGTACACTGGTGCTGCTGGGCTACTCACCAGATGTCCGTGCCTCCAGCGCAGGAGATGCTCATGAGACACTCACGCCTCACCGTCCTATGTAGACACAACTCTCGGTTCAGACTGTCGAGGAGGAGGGGTCTTGTACACAACTCATGTTGTCAGTTGAGACCCCAGAGGTGAAGCCACAGGAATCAGGGCAAACAGCAAGAGGGCAGCCCTCAAAGGACATCCAGCATGGACTCACAAGGACATAGAAAGGTTAGAAGTAAGCAGATAAACTAGGCCAAAAAACAAAACAAAAGACCCCCAAACCCCATAAACAACAACAACACAAAACACTCGTGTATTCATATCAAACAAAAGACAAAATAAATTATTCAGGCTTTAGAGATTAACTATGAAGTGTTAAAAGATTCAATTCACCAGTATTGCATAACAATTCTAAATTTAAATGCACTAACAAAGTGGATCTAGAATATAGAAAGCAAAAATTCACACAAGTTCTAGAAGAGGAAATAAACAACTCCTCTGTGATAGTAGATTTCAAACTACCTCTCTAGTGTTCTATTCCAGGTGGATTTGAAAAAATTTAAGAGAATGTCCTTATGTACTTGCAATAGGAAGAATTTCTTAATCAAGACTATAAAGGAATACATAAAATAAAATAAAAACCATAAAAGAACAGGTTGATATATTTAACCACAAAGATACCAGAGGGGCCCAGATCAAGCAGACCATCGTAGGCTCTAGAAGGAAGGTTGGTGGTTCTCCTGAGACTCGTGGAAAGACATTGAAGGGTTTTGAGTGGGAGATTATTACTCTATGACTTATAGTAAAAAAAAAAAAAATAAATCCCTTTGGCTGCTTTGTGGATAATAGACCCTAGCCGGTAGGAGTGGAGGAGGAAAAGCTAGTAAGGAGATTATTAGAGCAGTCTTGTCAGGAGATCTTGGATGGAGTGGTTATGGTGGAGATAGAAGGGAAAGGATTCAGAAAGTACTGGGGGAGAGGAGCTGAGGGAGTAGGCATAATTGAATGAGCCAAATAAAAGATAATTCTGAGGATTTGGGGCCTGAGCCACTGGGCAGCTGTGATGTTATTTCCTGAGAGGGAGAACCCGAGGAAAGAACTATTTAAGGAGTGGCTGAGAAAAGATTCAGTTCCATTTTGCCTATTAGTCAACCAGACAGCTTGGTAAAGAAGGCATTTAGGCACACAAACACGGAGCTTGCTGCTGAGGTCAGCAGTGGAGAGACCTAAATTCGGAGAGTCATCAGCATATAGATGGCATTTATAGCCATAGGTTAGGAAAGGTAGTTTTGGGTCACAACACAGAGGATCTAGATACCAGGCAAAGGCATTTTACTCAGCTTTGAATCCTTCATATCTACACTGACATTTAGCACAAATGCGAGCTCAAAAACATTTGATGATGAAAAGTTTCTGGGGCTGGTTTTGTATTAAATAGACATTCTACTTTCTTATAATGTATGAAATAGAATTTTAGGCTTTCCCTACTGGTTAGTATCAGCAAGTATTGAGATGTTTTAGTGTTTGTATTTAGTAATGGAAAACATGAGACAGAATCAGAAAAGCAGGGCTCTCCTGCTAGCTCTGCCACTATTAAGATATAAGACCTTGGGGGTAAAGTCATTTAGTCTTTAGTTTTAGGGATTTCTCACCTTTGAAGACAAGGGTCTTGGCCCAACTGATTCCTAAGTTTCCATGATTACAATGGAAGTTGCATAAAAAGTTGCATTTATTAACAGCAACAGCATTCCTGTTAGGGGCAAATGCCTTTGCTTTAACCAATAACATCGTAAATCACATGGGGTTAGCAGGAAAAAAGGAGAGAGAGTACTAAATGTGCTGTGCTAGAAATATAGCGTTTTGGGTACTGATGCTGCTGTGAGAGAGGGGCTGGGAGGGGAGAAGGAAGAGGGAGGGAAGCTGGCAGGATGCTGAGGGGTAGAGCTTTATTTGTGCTGGTGTAACCCGTGAGCAGTCCATAAGCAGGTGGCCACAAGAGGTTTGGGGACAGGGTTACGCTCAGATCAGTTGCTGTTGTTTGCATTGCTGCAGCATAAATTTCTTTGATCTTCCCCACCTTTGGGTAGAGTCTGCCATGTTGAGTATTGATGTGAGCATGGGTTTTACTTTATTGCTTGCTTGGTGAGTTTCGTTTTTGTGAAAATGAAGGAAAGCACCGCTTCCATTTCTGGATTAATTTGGGACAGAACAGAAACAGCATGTAAGGCACTGGGATGTGATTCGCATTTGCAACTAATGGAGTAGGAATGAGAGGCTCAGGCCAAGAGTAACCATGGGAATATACGACTCCTCTGGGAAGTCACATAAATCTTTGGCAGGACATCGCTGTCTACAAATCATGATACTGTTCAAGCCAAAGGAATTAAAAGATCAGGGTGACCCCCAGCTCTTGCTAGCTCTCACAGCCTCTCTATTCATCAAACTTGTAGATTTTGGAGGACTACTCAGTAAGTAGAAGAGTTCTTTATATAATATTAATTTTGCTATGAAAAAACTTCTTTGCATTATTTGAAGCAATTCTACGTATATATTTTTTTCTACTTCTGATTGGTGTTAATAAAGAGGTTTATAAAACCCTTCATGTGGCCATTTGTGTTTTTATCTGGCTCTTTTCTTTCTTTTTTTTTTTTTTTTTTTGCGGTACGCGGGCCTCTCACCGTCGTGGCCTCTCCCGTTGCGGAGCACAGGCTCCGGACGCGCAGGCTCAGCGGCCACGGCTCACGGGCCCAGCCGCTCTGCGGCACGTGGGATCCTCCCGGACCGGGTCACGGACCCGCGTCCCCTGCATCGGCAGGCAGACTCCCAACCACTGTGCCACCAGGGAAGCCCTAATCTAGCTCTTAATGAGAATTTGTGGAGAAAAATAGCCTGAGTTGGAAACATGTGCTTGTATTTACAATTGAGTCAAACGTTAAAACAAGATATTTTCCAATACAGAAGAAGCAGCAGTTGTGTTTGTGGTGTTCGTTACCCAAGGTGTTTCTTGCTTTTCTGTCCAGCAAACAAAGAACTATTCAACATCAAGAGGGAAAGATGCAAAAACTTTGACCTCATTTGAAAGGTGCTTGAGGGTGACCTAAGTTGTTTTAAAATTTCCTCGTAGTAATTACACCCGCCATCCAATTTTTCCCTAATTACTCTAAAGTGAAAAGGAATAAAAAATAACTCATTATTAACTTTTTACTTTTGAATTTGCCTGAAAAATTTTTTTGGTGACGAACGTAAAAACAAAAATATTTCTGCTAGTGACTTCTATCCACTGATTCTGTGGAACAATGGGAGTTGAAAGAGGAGAGTGAAAAGTGGCCAGCTGTGAGCAAGTTCTTAGCTGCTTCGGTGGCTGAGCCTCTGGGCTGAGAGAATTCCATCTCTGGGAGCTGGAAGGGCCTCGGGGTAAGGAGGGGTCAAAAGACTGAAGGTGGGCCAAGGTGGTCTTCAAAGTTCTCCAAAAGGGGGTTGAGATAGATTTCTAACCCTTACCAGTGAGCTCATCACATTCCTTTTTCATTTCATTTTGAAACATGTTATTCCATATTTTGACACACCATGACTTAAAATAAAAAATTATTGGAGTCGAGTTGATTTACAAGGCTGTGTTAGTTTTAGGTGTACAGCAAAGTGAATCAGTTATATGTATATATATATCCGCTCTTTTTTAGATTCTTTTCCCATATAGGCCATTACAGAGTATTGAGTTCCCTGAGCTCTACAGTAGGTCCTTATTAGTTATCTATTTTATATATAGTCGTGTGTATACGTCAATCCCAATCTCCCAATGTATCCCTCCCCACCGTAACCATAAGTTTGTTTTTTCTACATCTGTGACTCTATTTCTGTTTTGTGAATAAGTTCATTTGTACCATATTCTTTTAGATTCCACATATTAGCGATATCATGTATTTGTCCGTCTGACTTACTTCACTTAGTATGATCACCTCTAGGTCCATCCATGTTGCTGCAAATGGCATTATTTCATTCTTTTTATGGCTGAGTAATATTCCATTGTATAGATGTGCCACATCTTCCTTACCCATTCCTGTCAATGGACATTTAGGTTGTTTCCATGTCTTAGCTGTTGTAAATAGTGCTGCTATGAAGATTGGGGTGCATGTGTCTTTTTGGATTATGGTTTTCTCTTGATATATGCCCAAGAGTGATTGCAGGAGCGTATGGTAGCTGTATTTTTTAGTTTTTTGAGGAAACTCCGTACTGTTGTCCGTAGTGATTTTACCAACATGATGTGGTGGTTATGAGCGCAGAGCCAGGGCCGGAATGATTATTTTGGAATTCCAGCTCTGCCATGTGTTGTCTGTCAGATCCTAAGTGATGCGACATCTTTGCTTTAAGATGTTCAACTTCAATTTCCTCATTTACAGAATGTGGATAATAAGATCCCCTTCATAGGGCTGTTGAGGGGATTACAGACGTTACAAGAAAAATACTTAGCAGTGACTGGCACATTGTAAATACCATAATTATCAGTGTAGACAACCCCCCAGTTTTTATTGGGTATTTAGGTATTGCCCCCATTTTTCTGTAAGCAAAATTAACGTTCTGATGAACATTCATTTACAAAAGTCTTTGAAAACATTTCTGGTTATTTCCTCAAGGTAACTTCTCAGATGTGAAAACATTCGGTAAAAAGGTATGTGCAATTTTAAGGCTTTTGATCCTTATTTCCAAACTGACTACGAGGTAGAAGCTTTTCCCACCCCTCCTACCATGACACGCTGGTCATTTCCACTGGAAAATAAATATACATGTGTGTATATCCCAATTTGCTGAGGTGCGGGAATGCGGAAATAGTATTTCACTGCTGTTTATATTTGCATTTATTTGATTAGGGCTCTTGATTAATGTCCTAACCCACTCTTCTCTAATTCTAGTCCCACCTGATAGCCTCCCTGTTATTTCAGGCAGCTATCTTTTTCCCTCACCGGTGGATATAGATCACCGGTTCTTTCAGCCATTTATCATATGAAGTAGTTTCCAGAATAGGTTGCCCTATTCTGAATATATTCCAGTTTGTCATTGTCCCTCTGAAAAGATGGCGCCAGAAACAAACATAACCCTCCATGCGTGGTCAGGCCGGCTGTTATGTGTGCCAAGGAATAAGGTGGTTCAATTATAATGTGTTTTTCTTTTGAGAATCCATTACTGTGCAGTTCCCTCTGAGTTTCTATTGAATCTTGAGGCGACTTAGAGTGAATTTAGACAACTGTAGTGTTAGACTAAAGGATTATTTTTTTAAATTGTGTTTTAAATGACTTTTTTCTCTCCTATTTTATGCTGCTCTAAGACCACATGGTGTAACTGTTATCTTTAAGGCTCTGGATCCTATACCTCCATTAGGGTAGCACTGGGTCGTATTAGCTATTTTAGCCTTCTTGTTACCTTTTGCATCATCTGTAGAGCTAACGGTTAATGGATTCTTTCTATGTAGAATGATTGAGGCACACATAAGACAAACAGAGGTAGCTGGATCTGATTCTGAGAGATTCGGTTCAGCCAACGAACAACCCTGGAAACGGGGAGAGAGGACTTTCTGGAGTTTTCTCTGATTGCTCTTCTGGTTTATCAAAGAAGCCTTTCAAAACGCATACATCCTGTGGAAATTAATGTCCTATGCTCATTCACTTGATTAAGGAGGAAGGTGGCGGACCAGTGAAATATTATGAGAGAAGATAACATTGCATGTTTAGGCGTGAAGGTGGTTTAAATATTCCATGTTTTACTCCATTCATTCTAAGGTCTGGCGGACACTTTAGGGAATGAGCTCATCTATCCGAACCAAGAATTGACTGGTAAATTCAAGTGCTGTTTTTGGAGCTGGGTGATGAGACATACGGACTCTCAGACATGGTGGGGGGGTGGGAAGATAGGGATTGTAAGCAGAGTGAAAGGCTCTTTACTAAATTGGGTATCTAACTTGATTCTGAAAACTTAGATTTTAAGAGCTATCTGGACTGTTGAATCTCAGAGAAGGAGGACAAATGGAGGAGACAGAAAGCTTGCTGGGCCCAGTGGGCTCTAGTATGGAAGGATGAGAGACACATGAGGTACTGGAAAACCAGTTCACTTGAATGAGCTTTTCTGTTGGTGATCAACTAGTGTCAGTCTCCCAGGACCATATACCTCTTCTGTCTTAAAGCCGTTGAGCCACCTGAAGGTTTTGTGATTTTTATGAGATGATGGATATCTAACAGGTACAAATCTAGAATGAGCTAAGTCAACAAGTCTTAGTCTGATGGGGAGGGGAGAGGGCTGGGCATAGTAATGGAGAATTGTGATCAAATTTAGCCATAAGACCAAAATCACAAAGTGAAGTCTGGTGGGGTTACTCTTACATATTACGTACACAGGAATTATTTCATAATATGATATAATTATGACTTTATGCATTGAAAGCTCCAAAGAGTTCCTCAGCAAAAAATCCTAATCTAAATGGTTAGTTGTGACTGTGAATAAAAACACACTGGTACTTTGAACTAAACTTAAAAAAAAATAATTTTAGCTTTTAAGAAATACAATTTTGATTTTCATTAAATGCTACAGTTACCATGTTCTTTGGCGAGAACTGTCATGACATTGGTGAGCTCTTGGATCTGCTTGTTCCACTGAATATTTTCTAGCTGACGCTCATATTTTAAACTTTTTGGTATGAACAAAATGTCTTATCCATAAAACTCAATTGTTTTATTTAGCAACTGCAAATGCCATTTTGTTGGTAGAATTTGGACTTTGAGACCTCAGCTGTCCCTCACTGGCTATGGAGTTCAAAAAAGTATAATGGCTTCTCCACTGTTACAGTGATTTACCTTCATTTTGCAAGTTCAGAGATACAAAATGTGCTCTCATATGAAAGAACTAAATAAAGGACAGTAGAGGAAATCTAACATCGTCGCCACAGCCCTGGAGACCCACACTCTCCAGGGAGAAGCTTTCGTAACGCATTGTACCTTTTGAAGGCAGATCTGCTTGGAGATGCATGTCTTGGCATTGGGTTTGCCAGAACATTCTTTTAAAAGGAGATAGCTTCCCTGCTGAACAGGGGTGTTAATTTTTCATGGACTGACACTGTGAAAAGGAGCTTGAAAAGGATGAGCTAGCTTTAGGAAAACAGTGTTGAAACAAAATAAAAGAAGCCTTGCTCTGGTCCAAGAAAGAACATGGAGACTGTTGTTGAAAGTTTGCTTGTTAGTAGAGACGGAAGTTAAATACGGGACATTTTAATGCGATTAACTCTTTGGTAAGAATTTCCTGGGAAAGGAAGGAAGGTTGTACCAAGTCTAGACCGGTTAGAGTCAGACCAGAAGCTACCTGGAGACTGTAACGGTCACATTTCTGCTCTGGCAGGAGAGTCTGCTGGGTAGAGTTGCTTGACCAGACCGAGGTGCCTGCCACGGCCCGAGCTAAGTCCCTGGCCATCTGGACCTCCGATTAGCCACCTGTTAAATGAGGAAATGTTCAAAGTTTTCTCCTATTGTAAAACTACTCAAATCTGCATCAAAGAAGTTTAGCATATAGAATAGTATTTTTTACTTTAAATCTGGACTGGAGCTGCTATTTTCAATAGAAGCTGTATTAATATTCACCGTTTTTCTTTCTGCCTCTTTGCATTGATCCTATGTGAAAAAGCCATGATTTTTCTGTTTCTTAATATTGACATAATTAAAGAGAAAAATTTGGCCTAAATAACTACTCAGTCTGTCAGCATTATTTACTGTCAGTTAGCCACCACTTGACCTACAAATATATAAAAGTCAAAGCCACATGGGTACTTTTTGCCACTCGGTTTTACTTTCATGTTTTGGACCTCCGGCACACAAGGTTGAATTAATCATACCCTTCGCCTGGTGGTGAGTGATCCTCACTGGTCATGGTGTTGAGGGCTATGGAAGGGAACCTCTAAGACGGTCCCAGTGGTCCCCACCCACCTTCTGGTCCTCATGTCCTTGTGTAACACCCTTGCCTAGAATGTGGGCTGGACCTAGTGACTAGTCCCTAGTAAAGAGTGTGGCAAAGGTGGGACGGTAGACACCCTCTCTCCCACTCACTCCGAGGGGATCAAGCTGCCGTGCTGTGAGCTGCCCTAGACAGAGCCCCAGGGGGCAAGGAGCTGAGTGGGGCTGGTGGCCAACAGCCAGCGAAGAACTGAGACCCTCGGTCCAACGTCCCACAGGGAATCGATGCTGCTGGTAACCACGTGAATGAGCTCGAAAGTAGATCACCCCCACGTAAGCGTGTGCGGCGATGCTGTCAGCATTTTCCCTTGAATATATGTGAGCTACTAGAATATTTATAATTCTTTGATGTGTCTGCATTCTACATGAATGGCATTGTGTTATACGTCTCATTCCAGTTTCTACTTTGATTTCTTCACTCATGTTTTTGAGATCTATTCAAATTTATTACGTGAATACAGCTGACAAATTCTGATTATTCCCAAATATTTTACTGGAGGCAGTTTACTCACCTGTTTCCTAGTGGTGGACACCTAGGAGGCCTCCGAGAACTTGCTACCACAAAACAATAGTGTCATGAGCCTCACCACACCTGCCCTGTTATGCACATGCTTGTTCAATAGGGGTTGAGGTTAGTGGGTCAATTCGTGGATAATCAAGGATGCTTTTAGCATTCCTACTTTAAAATGGTTTAACAAGTAAGAACCTAAATTGTGTCCTATAAAAGGAGTTCCAGAGGATGCACTGGCAGCCCAGTAATGAAATCAAGGACCCAGGCATGGTCCATCTCTCTGCTCTACCACCCTCCATTCGTCAGTGTTATTTTCCCCAAGGTCACAGGTGGTTGCAGCAGCTCTGTGTATCACCTGCAGACATGATCACAGCTGTGGAGAAGAAAAGGTCTGTAGCATCCCATGCAGCTTTTATTAGAGAGGAAAACTTCTATCACAGGTCTTTTAATAGATGATCCCTTGGGTTCCATGGACTAGCATTTATATATGTTGCAATAGAGACCGGAAAGCCAGTGTCTGGAATTTCTGGCCCCCAGAGTGGGAGCCGTGAGGGTTAATTTTATGTGTTAACTTGCCTTGGCCACAGGGGTGCTCACATATGGGGTTAAACATTATGTTGGGTGTGTCCGTGAGAGTGTTTCTGGACAAGGTTAACATTTGATCTGTAGACTGAGTAAAGCAGATTTGCTTCTCCAATGTGTGGGGGCCTCATCCCACCCTTTGGAATCCTAACTGGAACAAAAGGCTGGATAAGGGAGCAGTTGCTCTCTCTGCCTGTTTTTGAGTGGGGACAATGGTTTCTCCTGCATCCGGACCGGAGCAAACACAGTCAGCAATCCCATTCTCAGGCCTTCGGACTCAGACTGGAACTGCACCATTGTGTCCCCTGGGTATCCGGCTTGGAGACAGCAGATCATGGGATTTCTCAGCTTCCACAGTCACAGGAGCCATTATAATCTCTTTCTCTCTCTTTCTCTGTATATATCCTATTGATTCTGTTTCTTAGGGGTACCCTGACTAATACAGGAGGGAGCCTCTACCAACAAGGAAAGAGTGGAGGAGGCTGTGGCAGTTTCTCCTTCACAGAGTATATAGATGTCCTTCTGAATCCAGCAGAGATTGGGTCCAGGAGCCCCTGCATGTACCACAATCTGCTATGCTCAAGTCCCTCATATAATAAAATGGCATAGTATTTGCATATAACCTACGCACATCTTCTCATATACTTTAAATCATCTCTAGATTACTTATAATACCTACTACAATGTAAATGCTATGTAAATAATTGACTAGAATGTACATAATTGCCGGTGTGTAACAAATTCAAGTTTTGATTTTTGAAATTTTCTGGAATTTTTTTTCAAATATTTTCCTTCTGCAGTTGGTTGAATCCATGGATGCAGAACCCATGGATACAGAGGACCCATTGTTTGCTACTTACATTCACTAAATACTGACAAAATGCTTCATTGGTATATCAGTCAGGTGTTGCCAAATAATGCTGTGAAACAAAGAGTCCCAAAACTCAGTGGCTTAAAATAACACTAATTTATTATCAGTCATACATCTGTGGGTCAGCTGGGAGTTCAGCTAGGATGGCTATAGGTCTCAGGTTGGACTTAGGTCTGTTTCATCTGTCTCTCATTCTCCTAACTGGTGGGCTTAGCTAGGGCATGTTCTCATGGCAATGCCAGAAGCACAGGGATCAGGCCTAGCCAAGCAAGCACATTTCAAGCCCCTGCCCAAGTCACTTTTATTAACATACTATTGGCCAAACCAAGTCCTACGGCCAAGCTTAAAGTCCAGGAGCAAGGAAGTGCACAGGAAGCCCACTGTGAGACCACACTGAGTCACATGAACAAGTCCAATGGGGAGAAGAAATATATCCCTCCTATGGAAGTGGTGGAGAGGTAGTGAATATATCTGAACAATAATCTAACATAATATAATCAACATTCTCTCACACCAGTAATGCATGAGTTTCTTATATGCCAACATCATCACTAACACTTGGTATTTACCAATGTCCACATTTTTGCCAACAGAATGGGCATAAATTTGTTTTGATGTATATATCTCTGGTTGTTGGTGAATGAAGTTGAGTATTTCTTAATATTCTTATTAGTTGTTTAAGTTTCCTCCTTCTCTGAATTACCTATTTATATCCATTGGGCAGTTTAGAGTTGTTTCCTATATTTTTCTTGTTAATTTGTAGGAGTTCCTTCTATACTATTGATATTACCCCCAGTTAATTTTAGATGTTGCATATCTCTTCTCCCATTCTTCCACCTACAAATATACTTTGTGGTATTCTACATTGAATAGAAATCTTCAATTTTCTCGTCTTCACCATGGTTTTCACCTTATGTCTTTGACGTGTTAGAACTCCTCCCACATATCCCAATGTCACATTATTTTTTAAAATATCACTTTACTGTTTTAATTTTCATATCTAGGTTTTCAATCAATTTAGATTTGTATTTTTGTATTTCATTAGGTAGACATATTTCTTCATGCTGTGAGTGAGTTTTCTTAACATCAGCTACTAAAAATTCCATCCTTCCCTACAGATTTATAATGCTATCTCTAACGCAGAATGAATTCCCACACTTATTTGGGTTTGTTTGAGCTTCCTATTCTATTTCATTGATCTCTTTGTCTTTTCTGATGCCAATATCACCTTTTTTCTTTCTAACTACTTCATCTTTGAGGTATAATAATAATATTTTGTTGGGAAAATTTTCTTGCTTTGTTCTTTCAGATAACTTTTCAAATGAATTTGTCAAGGTCATCCAAAATCCTACTGGAATTTTGATTGGAACTGCACTTAATTTATAGATCAATTTGGGGAGAACTGTTTTATTGAAACGAACTCTTTGAAAGAAGCGGCAAAGAAAAAACTCTGTTGAAAATGTATGAAGAATGAGTAGTTTCTGAAATCAGCATATTGGAACAAACTTCTTGGGTTGAATTAGATACTCCTTCCTAATTGTCTGGTATAAGCCTGGGATCTCTCATCAGACTTGACTTTAATTATCACAATAGGAGCAAAACACACAAGAAGCCATGTATGTATTTTGGAATTGTTCATTAGTTGTAGGTGGCAATAATTTCTTAACCAGAACCCTCACTCTCTTTACCATCTCTGATTATAAGCTCTAGTGCTTATGCTATTCAGTGATTTGTTTAGTTCTTCAAGGGATAATACCGCGTCTAGCTTTGTAGTTAACATTTCATGGAGCGATTTATATCTCTTCAAACTTGCCCAGTGTTGCATGTGCTTGGCTAGGTTACCTAATTACCATGCCATGTTAATGAGACCAAGCTCATTAGAACCATCTCATTCAGAGTCTTTTCACTTCCCCCTAACCCTGGCCAGCCATCTTGCAAATGTTTGTTCTGAGGATCAGGGAAACCTAGAGAGTGTGCTTGAAAAAGTTCAGACCCTTCACCACTCCTGGCAAACATCTCAAGAGTCACAAGCTCACTAATGGCCTAATTTTCTTACATAAAGGACAGGAGCTAATCATTATTTGAAACTCATTTAGGGTAGTTAATGAGAGGTAAAAAAATGAGGAGGCTAGAAAAATATAACACAACGGTGATCGTAAATTGGTTTACTCGTCTTTGTCCAGTAAAAGTCTATTCATTTTCTGTAACCCTCCAAAGGGAGTCAAAAGGGTGAACCATTTGAATATTTAGCAACATACTAAATCCAGTTCAGATTCAGTACTGTAGCTTTAAAAAAACCCCATTATTTAATGAGTGCATTTCTAACATATAACTCACTGAGAGGATAAATATTCTTATTCAGTGTGCTATTTAAGAAAGACATGTTTCAAATGAGCCCAGAATTGTTAAACTTAGCTCTATAAATGTACAGCAATTTTATACTTTTCCCTTGCTTTTCCATATCTCTCCCTTATCTTTCCAACCTCAGTTGGGTTCTTTTAAAAGTCACTGTCTTTTAATCATGTAATTTTAAGTAACAAGACAGGTGACATATTGCAATATTGTAATTGTTGAGTCAGGTCTTCTTCATAATTTCACAACTGTTAAAATCCCTATTGGAAATATGACTAATTCCCTCTAATTCTGAAAAGGCTTCTCCAGAGAAAAATCCCATTTTGTGCGACTCGAATGTGATAAAAACGGCTCCCTCATGGCTCCTAACCTAGCTCACTGTGGGCTAGTCTAATAGTAGGTTGGTGCTCCAAACCAACTGCATGAAAAGCTCTCCTCATAATTGTGTTTGAGAGATGAAGAGGGCAGAAAACATTGTACAGACCCGACGTTGAGTTTTAGCTAAAGAGATGCTTTGTGTACAACCAAACAAGTGAGTTTCTGCTTTTTAAGGTGCTTTTAAAATTCCTCATAGACATTGTCCACATTCCTCTTGCCTTATGGAGACCTATAATTTCCAGGTAACTCAGAATGCATTACCAAACTGCTGAGAGATGGCAGAGATTGCTGAGATTTTCGGTTACACGTGTGGTCATGGGTTTTTTTTGGCAAAACATAACCAGAACCACATGCTCAGGTGAAATTGCTGTTATACTTGCTCAGAAATAACTGTAATAGCTGATACTTCTCAATGCTCCATATGTGCTCTTTTGAATTGTCTATTTCATCCTTACAATAACCCAGTAAAACAGGTATGATTACATTCCCCGTTTTACCGACAAGGAACCATGGGTGCAGAGCAGTTAAGTAACCTAATTTTGTGTATAGGGAACTGAGTCTGTCTTTGCTCCTTGTAGCAGATGATGTCAAGCCTTTGCTCAGAGCACCTCTACTTTCTTTGGTGTGCTAATTGGTTCTGGGGTTCTTCCTGGCCTGCACAGTCTGAAAGCAGGAAGTGCTGGGGGAATTTACACCCCTTATTCAGGGGCCGGTGGGTACAGAGGTATGAAAGTCTCAGCTCCCTCGTCTTGCCGAAGGAGCCTTACTCCTGAGTCCCTGCAGGACTCTGCCCGCATCCTAAAATGAGATTTAGGTTGATGTATTCAAGCCAAATTACAGAAGGTGTGAGTTTTAGAACTTGAAAAAAAAGAAAGAAAACGGAATCATTATCTGTAGATGCCTTTCAGCTTACCTGGAGACACTGGAGGGTTTCGTCTAACCTCCCACTCCATCATTCCAGGAAAAGGCCACGTACCCTATGGTTCTCAACTGAATTGTTCAGGAAAGGAAAGCCAGATCTTTGTATTCTTAGGGCATCTTCGATTCAGCCGGCTCAGTCTTAATACTCTGTCACCCAAATTATGCTCCACCCTTTCAGTTCTTCTGATACTTCTTTCTGATGTACAAGGGCTTGTCTACGTTTTAAAGCAGGATGAAACCTATTAGAATGTGAAGTTGTTCCTAAGAGAAATTTGACTTATCCTGGGGCAAGAAGTGGTTAGCACTAAATATTAAGAGAGAAGTTCTCAGCTCCTGAAAGCCTGGGGACTTGGAGATTGGGGGACAGGGAAGCAGGTCTTGGGGAAAGTTTGTGTGTTTGTGTCTGCGTGTAGTAACGGAACTCTGACACTGTGAGCCCAAGTCAGCAAGGCATGGAGTGGAGAGAGAGAGAGGGAGAGAGAAAGAGTCCATTCCCTTCCCCCCAAAACTGGGGAGCCGCGGTGCTAGCAGCGTTTTCTCAACGGCCAGGGTCAGGGCCTGCACTGGTTTGGGTGGCAGTATATGCCCAGATACTGGTGACCACAGATCCTAGCAGTGAGTCAAGATGATGCAAGGAGAACAGATACTCTGTTTCAAGGCTGACCCCATGTGGCAGCCACAACAGCAGCCCCGGAGAGCAGGACCATACTCCCTTCTGTGGAAGCTGAGAGAGTGTAGTGAAATTTTACGTTTCGGGGTTCGAACAGATTAGGGCTTCTCATCTCTCAGTAACTTTTACATTGCTCTCTCCTGTTGTGTAGGGTCTCTGATTTCTTTGACCTTTTTACTTAGAATATGCTGAGGAGGGTAAGACTCCAGGCTGATGAAACAAGGCAGCCCTACTTTTGGTGCTTCCCCGGAGGACTTTGGGACGGTCCTCTGATGCTGAACTTGGAGACATAGCCTTTCCGTTGGCTCTGACAGCCTCTTCCATCAGGACTGAGCCCACCGCAGCTGCACACTGTCTGGCTGCTGGTCTCAAGAAGTCTTGGTTGCCTTTGCGAGGCTCTGGAAGGTTCACGTGTCCTGTTCCCTGTGTCCCTCCTGTTCATGCCTTTGGGGAAGACTGGGCTCTTTTTGCTAAGCATGCCCTGAGTTTTCTGAGTCCTTAGATAGCTCTTGTCTGATCCAGCTTACTCTTTCCCAAGGACGAGGTGAAAAGAGCAGAAAAGACTTGAAGCCAAAAGATGGTTATTCCAGAGACTCACCTCTGACCTGTACTAGCTGAGTGGCTTTGAACACACCTCCAACTCTTTGAGGCTGTTTTTCCTCACGAAAGAGGGGGAGACTCATACTTCTTTCATTTATTTTAACAATCAAATGTGTTTATGTATCTGAAAGCACTCTACAAAATCTAAAGTATGTATGGTAGAAACGGAAAGCATTACTATGTGTTATTATGCAGAGCTCAGACTCAACAGCCCCCAACCACGTCTAAATTTTAGGATTATGCAAGTCATGGATCGAATCACACCTTTAAAAAGAACTCACTTTTATCTATCTCCTACTTGGAAAACTACTGATTTTCCTCCTAAGTCTAAACTTATGTATGAGCATATGCCAGTACAGCCATTTAAGTGTACTTTGCCATCGAAGGAGAGGTGTGTTAATTACTGATTTAGATTGCAGAAGTTTGGCAAATGAGGAAAGAAGAGGAAATCAAGTCAAACCATTACATGAAAGGCTACATTCATGCAGGAAGGGGAGAGTGGAGTAGGGTTGCGAAGGAACCAGGGTGGTTCCAAAGGGCTTTCAGCAATTGATCTGGGTACGAGGCAATGCTTTTTCACACTCCTTGAACAATTTAGAAACCCACCGCTTGTTTAGGGTAGCAAAAAAGCAAGGGATCTTCTGATCTCACCTGCAGAGAGGCTCCTGTAGGTATTGGTTGCATACATGAATGTTTTGTGCGTTTGGACTCTCAAATCCCTGGGTCTGGCTAGAGGAATAAATTGTTTCCAGAAACTGAAGAGCAGATATTCCCAAGTTAAGAACCATTATTCTAAGAGTGTCTTAAAATGCTTTGGAATGAGATTTCATGGAGGAAATATAGGCGATGGGAGAATCATCCAGAATGTAGACTGGAGGGACTCCTTGGGACAGAGGTCATTGAATGTGACTTGTTCTTAACTATTGGTGCCTTTGCCACAAGGAAACCTGGCAAAAGAGGCTGAGGACACAGATTAGTGTGAGCAGGAGTGTGTGAGTGTGAGTGAGTGTGTGTGTGGGGGAAGAATCACACAGTGCTGTGTTTTTATTCTCTTCCTACCAACTCTATGAGGTAGATATTGCTATCCCCTTTCTTCATTATTTTAAAAATTGTGATTAAAAACACACAACGTAAAATTTACCATCTTAATCATTTTAAGTGTACATTTCAGTGGCATTCAGTGTATTCACACTGTTATACAACCATGACCACCATCCATCTCCAGAACTCTTTTCATCTTTCCAAACTGAAATTCTATAGGTACCCCTTGAACACTCACTTCCCACCCCCTCCTCCCTGCAGCCCCTGAAAACCACCATTCTACTTCTGTCTCTGAGTCTGACCCTCTAGGGACCTCATGTGAATAGAATCATACAGTATCTGTCCTTGTGTGTCTGGCTTATTTCACTGAATGTAATGTCATCAGGGTTCATCCATGTTGTAGATGTGACAGAATTTCCCTCTCTCTCTTTTTTTTTTGATTTTATTTATTTTTTTATACAGCAGGTTCTTATTAGTCATCCATTTTATACATATCAGTGTATACGTATTAATCCTAATCTCCCAATTCATCACAGCCCTCCAGCCTCCGCTGCTTTCCCCGCTTGGTGTCCATACGTTTGTTCTCTACATCTGCGTCTCAATTTCTGCCCTGCAAACCGGTTCATCTGTACCATTTTTCTAGGTTCCACATATATGCATTAATATACGATATTTGTTTTTCTCTTTCTGACTTACTTCACTCTGTATCACAGTCTCTAGATCCATCCACCTCTCTACAGATGACTGAATGTCGTTCCTTTTTATGGCCGAGTAATATTCCATTGTATATATGTACCACATCTTCTTTATCCATTTGTCTGTCGATGGGCATTTAGGTTGCTTCCACGACCTGGCTATTGTAAATAGAGATGCAGTAAACATTGGGGTGCATGTGTCTTTTTGAATTATGGTTTTCTCTGGGTATATGCCCAGTAGTGGAATTGCTGGATCATATGGTAATTCTATTTTTAGTTTTTTAAGGAACCTCCATAGTGGCTCTATCAATTTACATTCCCACCAACAGTGCAAGAGGGTTCCCTTTTCTCCACACCCTCTCCAGCATTTGTTGTTTGTAGATTTTCTGATGATGCTCATTCTAACTGGTGTGAGGTGATACCTCATTGTAGTTTTGATTTGCATTTCTCTAATAATTAGTGATGTTGAGCAGCTTTTCATGTGCTTCTTGGCCATCTGTATGTCTTCTTTGAAGGAATGTCTATTTAGGTCTTCTGCCCATTTTTGGATTGGGTTGTTTGTTTTTTTAATATTGAGTTCCATGAGCTGTTTTTATATTTTGGAGATTAATCCTTTGTCTGTTGATTCGTTTGCAAATATTTTCTCCCATTCTGAGGGTTGTCTTTTCATCTTTTTTATGATTTCCTTTGCTGTGCAAAAGCTTTTAAGTTTCATTAGGTCCCATTTGTTTATTTTTGTTTTTATTTCCATTACTCTAGCAGGTGGATCAAAAAAGATCTTTCTGTGATTTATGTCAACGTGTGTTCTTCCTATGTTTTCCTCTAAGAGTTTTATAGTGTCCGGTCTTACATTTAGGTCTCTAATCCATTTTGAGTTTATTTTTGTGTATGGTGTTAAGGAGTGTTCTAATTTCATTCTTTTACATGTAGCTGTCCAGTTTTCCACTTATTGAAGAGACTATCTTTTCTCCATTGTATATCCTTGCCTCCTTTGTCATAGATTAGTTGACCATAGGTATGTGGGTTTATCTCTGGGCTTTCTATTTTTTCCATTGATCTATGTTTCTGTTTTTGTGCCAGTACCATATTGTCTTGATTACTGTAGCTTTGTCGTATAGTCTGAAGTCAGGGGGTCTGATTCCTCCAGCTCTGATATTTTCCCCTCAAGACTGCTTTGGCTATTCGGGGTCTTTTGTGTCTCCGTAAAAATTCTAAGATATTTTTTCTAGTTCTGTAAAAAATGCCATTAGTAATTTGATAGGGATTGCATTGAATCTGTAGATTGCTTTGGGTAGTATAGTCATTTTCACAATATTGATTCTTCCAATCCAAGAACATGGTATATCTCTCCATCTGTTGGTATCCTCTTTAATTTCTTTCATCAGTGTCTTATAGTTTTCTGCATACAGGTCTTTTGTCTCCCTAGGTAGGTTTATTCCTAGGTATTTTATTCTTTTTGTTGCAATGGTAAATGGGAGTGTTTCCATAATTTCTCCATCAGACTTTTCATCATTAGTGTATAGGAATGCAAGAGATTTCTGTGCATTAATTTTGTATCCTGCAACTTTACCAAATTCATTGATTAGTTCTAGTAGTTTTCTGGTGGCATCTTTAGGATTCTCTATGTATAGTATCATGCCATCTGCAGAAAGTGACAGTTTTACTTCTTCTTTTCCAATTTGTATCCCTTTTATTTCTTTTTCTTCTCTGATTGCTGTGGCTAGGACTTCCAAAACTATGTTGAATAATAGTGGTGAGAGTGGACAACCTTGTCTTGCTCCTGATCTTAGAGGAAATGCTTTAAGTTTTTCACCATTGAGTATGGTGTTTGCTGTGGGTTTGTTGTATACGGCTTTTATTATGTTGAGGTAGGTTCCCTCTATGCCCACTTTCTGGAGAATTTTTATCATAAATGGGTGTTGAATTTTGTCAGAAGCTTTTTCTGCATATATTGAGATGATCATATGGTTTTTATTCTTCAGTTTGTTGATATGGTGTATCACATTGCTTGATTTGTGTATATTGAAGAATCCTTGCATCCCTGGGATAAATCCCACTTGATCATGGTTTATGATCCTTTTAATGTGTTGTTGGATTCTGTTTGCTAGTATGTTGTTGAGGATTTTTGCATCTATATTCAACAGTGATATTGGTCTGTGATTTTCTTTTTTTGTACTATCTTTGTCTGGTTTTGGTATCAGGGTGATGGTGGCCTCATAGAATGAGTTTGGGAGTGTTCCTTCCTTGGCAATTTTTTGGAAGAGTTTGAGAAGGATGGGCGTTAGCTCTTCTTAAAATGTTTGATAGAATTCCCCTGTGAAGCCATCTGGTCCTGAAATGTTGTTTGTTGGAAGATTTTTTTTTTTTTTCTTCTGCAGTATGCAGACCTCTCACTGCTGTGGCCTCTCCTGTTGCAGAGCACAGGCTCCAGACGCGCAGGCTCAGTGGTCGTGGCTCATGGGGCCAGCCGCTCCGCGGCATGTGGGATCTTCCCAGACCAGGGCACGAACCCACGTCCCCTGCATTGGCAGGCGGACTCTCAACCACTGTGCCAACAGGGAAGCCCTGTTGGAAGATTTTTAATCACAGTTTCAATTTCATTACTTATGATTGGTCTCTTCATATTTTCTATTTCTTCCTGGTTCAGTCTTGGAAGGTTATACCTTTCTAAGAATTTGTCCATTTCTTCCAGGTTGTCCATTTTATTGGCATAGAATTGCTTGTAGTAGTCTCTTAGGATGCTTTGTATTTCTGCAGTGTCTGTTGTAACTTCTCCTTTTTCATTTCTAATTTTATTGATTTGAGTCCTCTCCCTCTTTTTCTTGATGAGTCTGGCTAATGGTTTATCAATTTTGTTTATCTTCTTAAAGAACCAGCTTTTAGTTATTGATCTCGCTATTGTTTTCATTGTTTCTATTTGATTTATTTCTGATCTGATCTTTATGATTTCTTTCCTTCTGCTAACTTTGGGTTTTGTTTGTTCTTGTTTCTCTAGTTCCTTTAGGTGTAAGGTTAGATTGTTTATTTGAGATTTTTCTTGTTTCTTGAGGTAGGCTTGTCTAGCTATAAACTTCCCTCTTAGAACTGCTTTTGCTGCATCCTATAGGTTTTGGATCATCATGTTTTCATTGTCATTTGCCTCTAGGTATTTTTTTGATTTCCTCTTTGATTTCTTCAGTGATCTCTTGGTTATTTAGTAACGTATTGTTTAGCATCCATGTATTTGTGTTTTTTACGTTTTTTTTCCCTGTAATTCATTTCTAATCTCATAGTGTTATGGTCAGACAATATGCTTGATATGATTTCAATTTTCTTAAATTTACTGAGGCTTGATCTGTGACCCATGATGTGATCTCTCCTGAAGAATGTTCCGTGCGCACTTGAGAAGAAAGTGTAATCTGCTGTTTTTGGATGGAATGTCCTATAAATATCAATTAAATCTATCTGGTCTAGTGTGTCATTTAAAGCTTCTGTTTCCTTATTTATTTTCGTTTTGGATGATCTGTCCATTGGTGTAAGTGAGGTGTTAAAGTCCCCCACTATTATTGTGTTACTGTCAATTTCCTCTTTAATAGCTGTTAGCAGTTGCCTTATGTATTGAGGTGCTCCTGTGTTGGGTGCATATATATTTATAATTGTTATATCTTCTTCTTGGATTGATCCCTTGATCATTACGTAGTATCCTGCCTTGTCTCTTTTAACATTCTTTATTTTAATGTCTATTTTATCTGATATGAGTATAGCTATTCCAGCTTTCTTTTGATTTCCATTTGCATGGAATATCTTTTTCCATCCCCTCACTTTTAGTCTGTATGTGTCCCTAGGTCTGAATTGGCTCTCTTGTAGACAGCATATATACAGGTCTTGTTTTTGTATCCATTCAGCAAGCCTGTGTCTTTTGGTTGGAGCATTTAATCCATTCATGTTTAAGGTAATTATCGATATGTATGTTCCTATTACCATTTTCTTAACTGTTTTGGGTTTGTTTTGTAGTTCCTTTTCTTCTCTTGTGTTTCCCACTTAGAGAAGTTCCTTTAGCATTTGCTGTAAAGCTGGTTTGGTGGTGCTGAATTCTCTTAGCTTTTGCTTATCTGTAAAGCTTTTGATTTCTCCATCAAAGCTGAATGAGATCCTTGCCGGGTAGAGTAATCTTGGTTGTAGCTTCTTCCCTTTCATCACTTTAAGTATATCATGCCACTCCCTTCTGGCTTGTAGAGTTTCTGCTGAGAAATCAGTTGTTTAACCTTATGGGAGTTCCCTTGTATGTTATTTGTCATTTTTCCCTGCTGCTTTCAATAATTTTTCATTGTCTTTAATTTTTGCCAGTTTGATTACTATGTGTCTCGGTGTGTTTCTCCTTGGGTTTATCCTGTATGGGACTCTCTACACCTCCTGGACTTGGGTGGCTATTTCCTTTCCCATGTTAGGGAAGTTTTCGACTATAATCTCTTCAAATATTTTCTCTGGTCCTTTCTCTCTCTCTTCTCCTTCTGGGGCCCCTATGATGCGAATGTTGTTGCGTTTAATGTTGTCCCAGAGGTCTCTTAGGCCGTCTTCATTTCTTTTCATTCTTTTTTCTTTATTCTGTTCCGCGACAGTGAATTCCACCATTCCATCTTCCAGGTCACTTATCCGTTCTTCTGCCTCAGTTATTCTGCTATTGATTCCTTCTAGTGTAGTTTTCATTTCAGTTATTGTTATTGTTCATCTGTTTGTTTTTTAATTCTTCTAGGTCTTTGTTAAACATTTCTTGCATCTTCGATCTTTGCCTCCATTCTTTTTCTGAGGCCCTGGATCATCTTCACTATCATTATTCTGAATTCTTTTTCTGGAAGATTGCCTATCTCCACTTCATTTAGTTGTTTTTCTGGGGTTTTATTTGTTCCTTCATCTGGTACGTAGCCCTCTGCCTTTTCATCTTGTCTATCTTTCTGTGAATGTGGTTTTTGTTCCACAGGCTGCAGGATTGTAGTTCTTCTTGCTTCTGCTCTCTGCCCTCTGCTGGATGAGGACCCTGTCTTTTTAAGGCTGAATCATATTCCACTGTGTGTTACTATCCTCTTTTTATAAATGAGGAAACAGACAGTGAGTTTCAGATACCTCCCTGAGGTCAGCCAGCAAAGTAACCAGAATTTGAATCCAGGTAAGGCTGGATCCCCAAACTGTGCTCTTTCTACCATGTGTACAGCCTCCTCAGAAGATTCACTTAGTGTGTGGCTGGGAATCCTTCCCATCCTAAATCTTCTCCTCCCTCCCCCTCCCTCCCCTCCCATCACACCATCACATTTTATGGCATAAAGGAAATTGCTTTGAGGAAGGTGTGTGAAAATAAGCCCAGGAGTGAAATGACCTCACAGAGACCACTGGTCTACTAAGGTGTGTGCTTGTTACACCAAGGAAAAAAAAGTTTAGTGAACAGGTCTACACTATACCTTTCTAAAGGTACACTTATCATCTCACATCCAAGTTTCTCCCATGTCTATTTGGGGAAGGGAGAGGCTCAGGCTGATGGCAAAGTATGCAGAAGGTGTGTGCACTACTGAAGGCTGAAGAAAAAGGAAAAAAAAAAGGTTGCATTAATAACAAATCCTGGGCTTCCCTGGTGGCGCAGTGGTTGAGAGTCTGCCTGCTGGTGCAGGGGACATGGGTTCGTGCCCCGGTCCAGGAAGATCCCACATGCCGCGGAGTGGCTGGGCCCGTGAGCCATGGCTGCTGAGCCTGCGCGTCCGGGGCCTGTGCTCCACAGCAGGAGAGGCCACAACAGTGAGAGGCCCACATACCAAAAAAAAAAAAAAGAACAAATCCTGTCTACTCTCTGGTAGGGATGTCCATGATATATTTCTAAGTGAGAAAATGTAAGTTATACAGTATGAAATATGATTCTATTTCAGAACAACAAAGAAGAAAAGCATATATGTGTGTGGATTGGTGTGTCTGGGAGTGCTCGGGGTAGAAACCTAAGGTGATTACTGAGTGTCTGGCATAGAGTAGGTCTCAAAATATGAGTGCAGGAATGCATCCTACTACATCAGATACTCTAGAACGCTAGGAGAAATCGCCAAAGGTCCATTTTCAAGAAGGATACTAGAAATGACTCAATTTCATTCCTTTTTATGGCTGAGTAATATTCCCCCGTATATACGTACCACATCTTCCTTATCCATTCATCTGTCGATGGAATAGAGACGCAGACATAGAGAATGGACTTGTGGACACAGGGCAGGAAGGAGATGGTGGGATGAATTGAGAGAGTAGCATTGACATATATACACTACCCTGTGTAAAACAGATAGCTAGTGGGAACCTGCTGTATAGCATAGGGAGCTCAGCTCAATGCTTTGTGATGACCTAGAAGGGCAGGATGGGAGGGAGAGGGAGGCCCAAGAGGGAGGGGATATAAGTATGCACATAGCTGATTCGCTTTGTTGTATAGCAGAAACTAACACAACATTGTAAAGCAATTATAATCTAACAAAGATTTAAAAAAAAAAAGAAGCAACCTAGAAGGTGCAGGACTAACCACATTTTATTAGTGGTGTAAACTCAAACGCTTTCCTGTGCCTACAAGATTATGCATAACACATCTCCATATGCAATGTTTATCTTCATCTTTCACCATATTTCAGCAGTTCACTTTCTTCTTGTTAACGTTTAACCAGGTTGGTCTTCTTTCAGTTCCATGAACCGGCCAAAGTCTTTCCTACCCCAGGCCCTTGGCACATGCTGTTCCCTCTGTCTTGAATGTGTCCACCCCAGTCTGGCTGGCTCCTTCTCATCCCTGGGTCTCAGCTGTCATGTCACCTTTTCAAAGAGGTTTCCCTGACTACCATATCTACAGTAGGTATTCCTCCCACCTCATAACTTTCTACCTCTATCCTTTTGTCTCTTTCACAGCCCTTTTAAATCTTGCAATCATTTTATGGATTCTTTTTGTTTCTATTTTGACTGCCTCCTTCCCTGAAGAGGAGGTGAAGCAGGAGCTCCAACCGTCTTGTCCATCATTATATCCTTGGTGTCTGATACATTGTAGGTTCTCAGCTGAATGAGTACAGTCAACACCAGGTGTGCAAGTGTGTGACACAGCAGAGAAATAACCATCAATCTCTAGCACAGAGGCTGTTCCATAAGTGTTTGTTAAATTTTTAAAAAGGAGATGCAAATGAAGGAACGGGCTGATCTTCTACTTGCGGGAATTCCACAGAAGCTGGCAATGCATGCTGAGGCAAGGCGAGAGCTTCCGGACCCAGGAGGCATTTGGGACCCAACCCTGGACAGGTGAAGAGGGCCGTGGCAGCTCCTGGAAACTGGGCACGAGTCAGAAAACACTGTGGACCCCAAAGAAGCCACCTTTGAAGGCCAAGAGCTGGAGTCTTTTGGAAAAGAAGTCGAGAAAGGTCAATGAAAGGGTGGATGCTTGCCCGAAGGACCTTTCCCCATTGCATCCCACGTGTGGCAGAAACTGACATTTCTGATTGGGCGCAGGCAGAGCTGGCTGCAGTGCAGGGACCAGTGGTCGGAGCCCATGGCCATCAGAGACCAGACCGGCAGGCAGGGTCAGGGACTCTGAGACGTGGGGGGTCACATAGTGCAGACCTGAGCAGAGGTGGCACTGAGCTAGGGGCTCCCTGGGAAGGTTCCCCTGCCTGGAATCCTGAACCATTTGCCCGCAACACTCCAAGGTTGAATCTGGGCTTTATTCCCTGAGACAGAAGGTTGGAAGCCGCAGCCACATACCCAAATCTATAAAACAAAAAGATAGACTGGGGAAGGAGGCGTGGGCTCAACTATCTTTTGCTGATGAGCTGGGCTGGTGAAATTTCTCATGTCTCCAGGGGTCAAGGGCTGCAAACAGCTCTACTCGTATCTGACAAGGTATGAGACAGCGCAAAATCAGAGCAGGGGCTGTGGGCTGACCCTGTGAAGCCCCGCTACAGGCAGAGATGCTCCCTGGTTCCTGCCCCTTGCTGTGACTTGCTGAAGCCTTTTGATCTTCCAGACCCCCTCCTGTGAAGTGGGCAGGACCACTTGTTCCCATTTAGAGAGGAGGGAACAGACACAGAGGAGATGAAAGGCTGAGACGAGATCTTCCCACTTGCTGCCCAGATTTCTTGCTTTGTTTCCTAAGGTCTTTAAAAGAGGAGTGAGCTGAGGAGTTCCCTGGTGGTCCAGTGGTTAGGATTCCACACTTCCACTGCTGTGGCCCAGGTTGAATCCCTGGATCCCTGGTCGGGGAACTGAGATCCCACAAGCCACATGGCATGGTGAGAAAAAAAAAAAAAAAAAAAAGGGCTGTGAGTTAGAAAAGCTGAGAAATCCATTTACGAGTGGACCTGAATGTTGGCTCTTTGTGGGTTTTGATGTCTTGTTTCCCTGATGGAGGGAAGAGAAGAGAATTGTTTCCTGCGTTGGTCTCCCCGAGACATAGATACTCTTCTGTTCCCTGGGAAATGCACACCCTGGGATTTGGAGAGGGTGTGAAGGGAGCATCGCTGGGGAACCTATGGCTCTGGTGGGGATGCTGTATGTTCTCCTTAACTAATGTGGGGACCACACCGTCCCTCCAGGGAGAGCACATAGCACCAGAGCTTAGGTTTATCCAGAGCTTAACCGGGAAAGAACTCAGGTTCAGAGAGGTGCCACCTCTGCTAAAACGGATAAGATCGATTTTGCACAGCTAAACTGTAGCACTATCTCAGGCTGTGAAGTTTCTCAGCCACGTTTGATCCAAAATTATTCTGCTAAAGACACCAGTCTTAGGCGAAGCTTTTATGTGATTTGATATTACAAATAAATATCACAGTGAAAACAAAGGACAATTTTAGAACATTTTTTTCCAGTCAGCAAGCCCTCACATCCATTCTCTTGAGCCTTGCCAAGCAAATTTCTTTGTTGTGTAACTGTTGAAAATCCCTGGATATTTCTTCCAGAGCAGGGATGGAAGGCCTTAAGGCAGTGATTCCTGAAGAAAGAGTCTTTGAATGGGCTGTCCCAGAGATGCCTGGTGAGATTGCTTAAAATCAGATACCTGGGCGCCCTTTCCTGAAGTTCTAATTGAGTTGGTCTGGCTGGACTAAGGAATGTGCTTATTTAAAGAGTTTCCCAAGGGGATTTGCCCAGATTAGGGGAGCCCGTGGCCTCGGTAAGGCAGAGAGATCTGGCAAAGCATTAACTCCCCACCCAGGAGCCCCTTGGATCTTTTCCTCCAAATGCCTCCTCTAAGACCAGTCCCACCCGTCTAGGGAAACACTGCAGAAAATCCCCCCAGAATCAGCCGCCTTCCTCCACCCAGCTGAGTCCCTATTAGTGAAATAAAACGTAGCACTTTAGAAAAAAAATAAGTTCATTTTGCAGAAGCCCAACAGAGGGGAATTCAATTAATGTGAAAGTGTGTTCATAGAACTCATCATCCATTCTACTAAGCTGAGGCGGGAAGAGCTTCCGGCAGCCAGATAGAAACTGGGTCACAAGATGTGAGAAATTAGAGGCTCTTCCCAGCAACTCTTGGCTCAGACGTGCAGGGAGGGGAAATAGCTAAAACCCACCCGTTGGCTGCTGGGGTTCTGTGGAGCTCGTTAGCCTTCAGGAGACCACACTGTCTTGGATAAGCTGTCTCCCTGCTGGCCGGCTCGCTGGGTGAGGTCCTGCTGTCCCCAGACCAACAAAGTCACTGGTTAGAGAGGGGATGTGTGGCTAGAGTCGTATCTAAGGCTCCCTTGTCTTTCCTCCCCTGATCACGCGGTCAGGGGCTCATCTCTTACCGGGTTGTGATGCAGGTTGAGTCTCCTGGCCCTCGTCTCTTCCGAGAGCGCCACCCACCAGCTGCATTTCTCACCGCCTGCCGGCCACGCCTCAAATTAGAGCACGTGATCTGCCCCCCCAAACTGCTCTTTGCTCTCAACTTGCTTTCCCCGCTGCGCTTCCTTCCCGGGCCCCTTCCCCTCCAGCTCCTCTTCCATGAATATCATTCACAGAGCACGGCAGGAGGTCAAGGGGCCCCCTTTGCCCTCTGAGCACCAGCCTCACTGTCCGAATCCTAGCTCTCTCCTCCGTCACGCTTCTCTCTCGACCACTAACACCACCGCTGTCACTGCCCCAGCCGGTCCCGTCCCTTCTCAAGGATGCCACCTCCTCCTCCCCAGCAAAGCTCCAATCCACGTGGCCCTCATTTCCCTGTTCACAACTTGGCCCTTAAAGATTTCAAGTGTCCACGCTATTTCTCAAGCAGTATCCCCCCACCCCACCCCGCCCCTGTACCTACTCTATCTATGTATCGACAATACATCTCATACTTACATCTCATAATTCCCTACCTCTGGGCTTTTGTAAGTGCTGTCTCTTTTTGTGGACCGCCCTTCCTCCGGTCTTTGCTTCCTGAAATCCAACAGGTGCCACCGGAGTCTCCCTGGTGCCTTTTCTTCGGCCGGATAAAGGATTGCTACCTCTTTGGTTAAATCTGACAAACAGAATTGAACGGGAAATTTGATGAACTCTTTCCGGAGTTGCACGCGAACCCACAGACATACTAAGATAAGCTACACATAAATGCATACAACATCTCATTCTTCAAATCCGCACCTCCACTCGATTGCTAGGGTGAGGCGGCAGAGATAGAGCGATGATTTTCAGTGAGTTGGCAAAGACCAACAGGAACATGTGGGACAGTTAATAGGGTGGAGGCGGGGGGCGGCGGATCGAACATCTCTAGGTTTAATCTCCATCTTGTTGCCTTGACAACTTGATGTACATTTCAAAGAGATGGCCTTTTTTTTTCTCCTTAATAATGCTTTTGGAAGTCAGAGTTGTCCTAACGATAGCACTGCAAATAGCCAACCCTCTATCAAACGGCTTTTGTGGCTGATTCTCCTTTTCCTGAAAGGCCAGTGAAAAACTTTCAGATTAAGATCCAGTAAGGTCTATCCACCTCATAGACCTGGAATCTGTCATACAGAGTGAAGTAAGTCAGAAGGATAAAAACAAATACCGTATGCTAACACATATATATGGAATCTAAAAAAAAAAAAAAAAATGTCATGAAGAGATTAGTGGTAGGATGGGAATAAAACACAGACCTACTAGAGCAGGGACTTGAGGATATGGGGAGGGGGAAGGGTAAGCTGTGACAAAGTGAGAGAGCGGCAGGGACATATACACACTACCAAATGTAAATTAGATAGCCAGTGGGAAGCTGCCGCATAGCACAGGGAGTTCACCTCTGTGCTTTGTGACCACCTAGAGGGGTGGGATAGGGAGGGTGGGAGGGAGGGTGACACAAGAGGGAAGAGATATGGGAACATATGTATATGTATAACTGATTCACTTTGTTGTAAAGGAGAAACTAACACACTATTGTAAAACAGTTATACTCAAATAAAGATGTTAAAAAAAAAAAAAAAAAGATCCAGTAAGGGAAAAGAGAAGACGTAACTTGCGCTAAATGCAAAAATCTCATGCCTGTGTGTATAATCTAATTCCAAGCCCTGAACGCGGAGGTGCATTGACATTGTCCTCATTTGCCAGTCTCTTCCCTCCGCAGCTTTTCAGGATGAGGCGATGTCTTAGATGTGGTTTTTTGTGTGTTTCTATATCATGCTGAAACCAAAGGTTGAACTGTATGGAAATTATCGTTCTTCTTAAAGGTACATTTTTAGTCCTGTTTCCCAGCCCCTGGCCCCTGGGCCAGTGTGATTAATTTGCCGCCTCCCCCTCCCCTTGCCTGTACAGCTCTCTTCCCAGCTGCAGCATATCCTCCTTCTTGGCTCCCCTCTCTCTTTTTCTCTGCTCCCATGGTCTTCAGTAAGGAGTTTATATCGTTGCAAGAGTGCAAGTATGATTTGTTTTGCAATTTGCTGCCCTGGATTATAAATGCTCCACGATCCAAGTGTTTCTCTGCCTTCTTCCCTGCCTATTATATGCTCTGTCTTAGTTTGTTCCGGCTGCTATAAGAAAATACCACAGAGTGGGTGGCTTGTAAACAACAGAGATTTATCCCTCACAGCTCTGGAGGCTGAACGTCTGAGATCAGGGGAACTGCGTGGTTGGATGAGGGCCGTCTTCTGGGTCATAGGCTTCTCTCTGTGTCGTCACATGGAAGCAGGGCAGGGATCTCTCTGGAGCCTTCTCTGTAAGAGTACCAATCCCGTTCAGGAGGGCTCCTTCATGACCTAATCACCTCCCAAAGGGCCCACCTCCTGATAACATCCCATGGGAGGCTGGGGTTTCAACATAAGAAGTTGGGCAGGGGAAACAGACATTCAGACAACAGCTGGCTCAGTCAAGGCAGAGTGAATATTAATTGACCAGGGAGCCTACGGAGTGCTCTCAGCAGGAAGGCGTGCTTGAGTCGATCACTTCCCTTGCGGGACGTGTCTTTTGGGTAGAACGTCACCCAGGGAAACAGTGATGGAATATACTCTGCTGTGTCCTTGACATTCAACCAGCGCTGACTTGGATCCCGTTTCAGGGCTGTTAAGTCAATTGGCTGGAGTGTGGCAAATCTTTTGTGTGGCTTGAAGCAGGAAGAATTGGATAGTGTGTTCCACTGAGCTGTGGACATATGCCTGATCCCTTTAGCTGTCTCTTTAGAAGCGTAAGCAGAGCTCAGGCTCCTGTACCCTCCACACTGGGGGTTCTGACGTTGAAGTGGGTTGTGAATATGAAGAGAAAAACTCATGCATGAAAAAGCCCTCATGAATCTTCCCTGTTTCTCAGATGGCAGTTGGGAGTCATTGTTGGGCATTTCATTTTTCTTATGTGACTTTTAAGATTCTTGGGGAAGAAATGGTTTTCTTTTTTTTGGGGGGGGTTATTTCCCACTGGATACCTTACGAAGAAATAGTGGGACTGCTTTGTTATACAGCAGAAACTAACACACCACTGTAAAGCAATTATACTCCAATAAAGATTTTTTTTAAAAAGAATAGTGAAACTGAAAAATGTGAAGTGGGACATAAATTCTAAAACACCCAAGAAGGTGTTGAGCTCAGAGTCAGTGCCAGCAACATTGATCTAAATCTTAACTCCTCCAAAACGGGAAAGCACCTCTCTTGTAGGAAAAAGCACCAAATACAAATTTTCGGCACACATTCAAATTTATGGTTCTTAAACGATTTTGTTGGATGCTGCTACGTGATACATATCATCAATACTTCTGGTTTCCAGATGCAAAGTGGGAAATGGTGGGCTAATGAATTATAGGTTTGATTCAATGTGAAAAAAATGATTTTCAGTCAGTTTTCTTTTGTTTGTTTTAAATTCAGTTATCGTTCTGCTGTTACAAAATGTGACATTTGTCGTTGCTTTATAGGTTTAGATTTGCCAGCCCAGCACTCAGGAGGTAGTTCAATTCCTCCTGCTCCTGCCTACCTCGCCTACAATTAGGAGGTGTGGACCACAAAAGTGGGTGATAAAAGACTTACAGCTCAGCAATACAAATGTTAACAAAGAGAAAACTGGAATGTTTTCAATTAGCTTTTGCTTTTAAATTGCCATTCCTCCCCAGAGTAGCTGATCACAAAAATTGCAACATAATAACTTTCTCTAATACTACTAGTCACCATGCATTCAATTGTCTACCTGCTCCAGGATCCTGCTTGTCCAAGGTGAGCTCCATGGAGGTTAATCCTGCACTTCCTCATCGCACAAGCTGTTCTCGCAGCGCAGGCCAATGCATTCTTTGATGAATTTTGTTATAGTTGACTGACTCATGGGCTGTTGCCAGTGGCCTGGGCATCTGGCCTGCCACTTGGAAAACAAAAGACTGTCAGATTAGAGGCGCCCCTCTTTGGGGCCATGCACTTGGGAAACTAATTGCAGCTACTGATCAAGTCGTCCAAGTCACTCAGGAAGATGTCCTTTTAATCCACCTGCCTTACTCGTGCGGCTGCGCCCAGAAGGGGATTGCCTCTTGGCTGCTTCCTAGGTAATCAGGATGGAAGGGATGGGAGGTTATTTAGGTCTATAGGAATATTTGCGATTCTACTCCAGTTATTTGTAGGCATGATGCCTTCTTTCTCCTAACAGCAGTCCAGGCTGGACTGGTTGGTGCACCAGTCAGCCAGGGGCAGCCCAGTCAAAGGGGGTCTAGGGGATTCAACTATATTATTTATTTCTGGTTCAGCCACCTGGATTCCATGTGTCCCACACACCCCTGCCCCCCTGGGAGGGGGACTGTATTTCTTGTATGGAAGCTAGACATTAACTCGCTTTCCCAAAACACAATGACCTTCACATTAGGGATGTTTTTGTTTGTTTGTTTATTTGTTTTGTCATTAAAGAGGTATTTAGTGGTAACATATTGTAGTTTTTTTCCATTAGAGATGTCTTTATTATCTAGTTACAGTTTTATTGAGATATAATCCACATACCATACTTTTCACTCCTTTGTTTTTTATTTTTTGGCTTTTTAATTGAAGTATAGTTGATTTATAATATTATATTAGTTTCAGGTGTACAACATAGTAACTCAATATTTTTATGGATTATACTCCATTTAAAGTTATTACAAAACAATGGCTATATTTCCCTGTGCTGTACAATGTATCCTTGTTGCTTATCTATTTTATTCATAGTAGTTTGTATCTCTTAATCCTCTACCCCTATCTTGCCCCTGTCCCCATAGGTAATCACTAGTTTGTCCTCTGTCTGTGAGTCTGTTTCTGTTTTGTTATATACATTCATTTGTTTTATTTTTTAAATTCCACAATTAAGTGATATCATATCCTATTTGTCTTTCTCTATCTGACTTATTTCACTAAGCATATACTGTCTAGGCCCATCCATGTTGTTGCAAATGACAGAATTTCATTATTTTTTATGGCTGAGTAATATTCCATTTCACCCTTTTAAAGTACACAATTCAATTGCTTTCAGTATATCTGTAGAGTTATGCATCCATCATCATATTCAGATTTAGAATCTTTTCATCATCTCCCCTCCAAAACCCCACACCCCTTAACCATCACTCCCAAGTCCTCCCATCCCCTCCAACCCTAGCCAACCACTACCCTTATTTATTTTTCCTCTGTAAATTTGTCTATTCTGGACATATCCTATAAATATAATCATACCATATGTGGTCACTTGTGACTGGCTTCTTTCACCTAGCATAATTTTTTTTAACTGAGTTACTATCTTTAACTGGGTTATTTATTATTAAGTAGTTTTATATATATTATGTTAAATATATATGTGTATATATATATATATATATATGATACAAGTTCTTTATCAGATATATAATTTGAAAAAATTCTTCTTCCATTATGTGGGCTGTCTTCACTTTCTTGATGGTTTCCCTTAAAGCACAAAAGTTTCTCATTTTCATTATGCTCAGTTTATCTATTTTTTGTTGTTGCTGCTTGTGATTTTGGTGTCATATTTATTCTTTGTAGCTTTAATCTTCATTTCTCTAAAAATATTGAACATCTTATGTGCTTTTTTGTCATTTGTATCTCTTATGTGAAGTGTCTGTTCAAATCTTTTGTGCTTTTATGTTTTTAACTGGAGTTTTATTTCCTTTTTTTTTTTTTGGTATGCGGGCCTCTCACTGTTGTGGCCTCTCCCGCTGCGGAGCACAGGCTCCGGACGCGCAGGCTCAGCGGCCATGGCTCACGGGCCCAGCCGCTCCGCAGCACGTGGGATCTTCCCGGACCGGGGCACGAACCTGCGTCCCCTGCATCTGCAGGCGGACTCTCAACCACTGCGCCACCAGGGAAGCCCTCTTATTTTTTAGTTGTGAGAATTCTTTATGTATTTTGGATACAAGTCCTTTATCAGTGTGCTTTGCAAATATTTCTTCCCTGTTGGTGGCTCGTCTTTTAATATTCTTCATTTTGCCTTTTGAAAAGCAGAAGGTTTTACATTGATGAAGTCCAATTTACAACTTTTTAAAAATATGATTCATACTTTTGGTATTTTACCTAAGAAATGTTTCACCAATTTAAGGTCACAAATATATTCTTCTATAATTTTTGTTATTTTAAGCTCAAGATTTAGGTCTGTGATCCACTCCACAATTACTACATATGGTGCAAGATGTGGATCAAGGTTCATTTTTTCGCGTGTGGATACGCTACTGTTCTAGCACCATGTGTTGAAAAGATCACCCTTTATCCATTGAAATAACTTTGCACCTTAATTCCTGGGTTTTAGCAGTTTGATTACTTTCTTTCTTAGTGTGGTTTCCATCGTGTTTCTTCTGCTTGAGATTTCTTCAGCCTTTTGGATTCATGGGGTTATAATTCTCATCAAATTCAGAAAATTTTAGGCCATTACTTGTTCCCCTGTCTCTTATTTCCTACTGGGATTTCAGTTACATATATGATAGACTGCTTGATATTGTCCCATCTCACTGAAGCTCTGTTTGTTTAAAACTTTTTTTGGTATTTTTTTCTTTCTGTGTTCATTATTGATAATTACTATTGCTAAGACTTCAAGTTCACTAATATCTTCTGCTGCTGGGTCTAATCTGTTCTTATTCCCATCTACTTTTTTTTTTTTAATCACTAGAGGTTCAATTTGGGTCTTTAAAATTTTTTCTCCTTCTCATGCTCATGCTTTTCTTTATCTTCTTGAACATATGGAATACATTTATAAGAGCTATTTTAATGTCCTTATCTGCTAATTCTATAATCTTTTGTCATTTCTCAGTTTGTTTCTATCGAATGGTTTTTTCTTCTGATTATGGCCCATATTTTCCTGCTTCTTTGAATGCCTGATGTTTTTGCATTGGATGCTAGACATTTTGACTTTTATGTTCTTTAGTGCTTTTTAGGGGGTGGGGAGAGGGAGGTTATTCTTTTAAGTACTTTTGGAGTTTGTTCTGGAATATAGTTCATTTACCTGGAAACTCTTTATCCTTGACAGGCTTGCTTTTAAGTTTTGTTAGGCTGATGTCGATGACTGAATCTTTGTGTCTCCTCCAAACTGATATGTTGAAGTTCTGTCCCCCAAAGTGCTAATATTTGGAGGTAGTATTTTTGTTTAGATGATGTCATGAGGGTAGGGACCCCATGGTGGGATTAGTGTCCTTATAAGAAGAGGAAGAGGGACTAGAGCTCACTCTCTACTGCATGAGGACCCTGTGAGAAGGCTGCAAGCCAGGAAGAGAGCCCTCACCAGGAACTAACTCTGTTGGCACTTTGATCTTGGACTTTCCAGGCTCCAGAACTGTGAGAAATAAATGTCTGCTGTTTAAGCTACACAATCTGTCAAATTTTGCTAGCAGCCTGAGCTGACTAAGACAGCAAGTCCAGAATAGCCTTTATATTTGTCCCACTGCTGAGGTAATTCCCTGTTGAGGACTCCACTCATTGCTCTGGGTATCCAGAGGTCTTTCTATGCTAGCTGATGGGATACAAATAATGTCTGTCCCTGGGGGGTGTGCCACCTTCTCCTTTCCAGTGTTTTTCCCTCTGACATTGGTAGCTACTTTGCATGCGTGCACACATCAATATAGTTAAGCGCTTAAGAAGAATCCTCTGAAGATTTCCTAAGTCCTCTCTCAGTTCAGCTCTCTGTTCTCTAGTACCCTGCCCTGAGAAACTTATCAGCTTTGCACTCACCAAATATTGAACGTTATTCCCCAACTCAGGAAGTCCACTGGGCTCTGAGTTCCTCCTCCCTGCACTGTGGGCTGCTATGCACTCCAAGTATTAACCTGGCCATCACTTTATCTGCCTCCCTTCTCTCAGAGCTTACTGTCCTAGGATACCATTTACCCAATGACTGAAAACTGCTATTTCATGTATTTGGCCAGCTTTTCATTTGTTTAGGTAGAAGGGTAAATCAGGTTCCTGTTAATCCACTGTGCAGAAGCAGAAGTTTGCATCCTACCCTGAAGGGTGTGTTGGGGGAAGCTGCTGGCTTCATTGCACTGCAGGAGCTGGGCACTTGGGAAGTCACCCATGCTACCAGAGTTGGGTGCTAGGGGAACTGCCCACTGCAGAGCCTGGACAGCAAGCACTCCAGAACCAGGAAGCAAAATCCTCTCCTCTTGTAATGTCTCTCCAGTGCCCTCTACTGACAAAGCTTAACATCATGCTGTCTGGTAGAGAAATATTTAAGGAGCCCATATCCATTTGCCCAGAGCAGGTAATGAAGTATGAATTTAGAGTTAAGATGCAATAGATTGATAACTGGCATACGTATTGTGGGGGATTGCTGCCTATCAGTATTTCAAAATTAGGTGGCCATCTGATAAGTTTAGATCTATAATGTCAATTAAATGCTTTTCATGAAAAATTTTGAGCTCGAGTTTTAGGTAACAAAGATTTAACTAGCTCTAAGAAGAGAAGAGCAGCTTCATCCTTTCCTAGCAAAGACAAAATAAACTTTAAAGTAGCATACTATACTTGTCTCCATTTTTCCTTATTATTTGGTATAAGAGGAGAGGAAGGCAACTAATGTCATTGAGCTACTACTATGTGCCAGGTGCTTTGCATATATAATTATCTTAAACCCTCAAAACTACCCTGTGAAGAAGGTTGTCTGTCTGTCATTTTATAGATGAGCAAATAAGATTGAGGCAATTTGCATGCATAACAATTTCCTGGGGAGCTCGCTAATTATGAAGATGATTTGACCAGCCCACAGTTTCTAATTCAGTACGTAGGGATGAGGCCCAGGAATGCACATTTTAAACAAACACCCAGGAGATTCTGTTGCATGTGGTCCATGGGCCACATTGTCAGAAACACGTATTTCAATAACTTGTTCAAGGTCAAAGAGTTCAGGGGCAGGTTTCAGATTGAACAGACTATTGTCTCTAACCATGTCCATCCTTTTCCCCCCGCCATATCAAACTGTGGATTAGTAGTGAGAATAGGAAAACAATTGTTGGGCTTAAATTAATTAGTTTCAGGCCCACCTTAGACCTACGTACAGTCGTCCCTTGGTATCCACGGGAGATTGGTTTGAGGGACCACCCCCCCCGGCTTATACCAATGTCCATGGATGCTCAAGTCCCTTACAGTTGGCCCTCAGTATCTGAGGGGTTCTGCATCTGATAATCCAGGCTCCACCGATCAAAAACTGTTCAATCTGCAGTTGGTTGAATCTGCGGATGCGGAACCCATGGATACGGAGGGCCAACTCTATCAGGGAGATAATCAGCTAATGAACGAGCAGCTGTTTAAAAATGAACCCAGAACTAACAGACTGTGTTTCAGGAACAATATTTTATTGGAGCAGCACTGGATGAGTTAGTTCACTCTTGTGATACTGTAGTATGCTCCTCTTTTACTCTCAGCTCATTGATAGACTCTCAGTGTGACTTTAGAAAAAATCAGTTAATAAACAGTGGGAGATCTCCTTCTTTATTTAGGAAGTCAATGGCAGTTGTTATAAGTTACGCTATTAAATTGTCAGATAATGTGAATATTCAATAATGAAAATTTCTGAGACCACCAGTTTTCAAAGAAGTTTTTTATCTTTCAAAGTTAATTAATTGTCAAATGCTAATCAATAATGCTTATTTTCTTAAGTGGCTACAAATGAGATAATTTTAGATGTTTTCTTGTTGAATGATGCATCATGCAGTATTAGGGATGAGGGGATGGAACTAAGCTGTGTTTTGGGTTAGGCAGTCATATCTAATTTTAGAGCATTTGGAGACTGCTGCATTACTAAATAGATGCATTCCATGTGTGGGTGACTCATTTAGTCTTGGTTCTGCCTTTGGTGTGCAAATGTGATGTTTGGAGACACTCTCTTTAAGTTACTGAGTATCTTTTTCTACAAAAATGGAAACAGAGCATCTAAGGCAAAGCAAGGTTTTGTGTCAATCAAATAAATGGGCCTGAATAAAACTTTTTATTAGGATTATGACATCCCTGGCACATAGAGATTGATTTTTATTTACCTTTATTTGATAAAGAACTCTACTAGAAAAGACCATGGTCTTTTCATGGGTAGAATAACTCAATTTCATAAAGTTCTCCTCAAGTTAATCCATAAATGTAATACCATTCTAACAATCTCTTAACCAGATAAATTGATTGTAAGCATCACGTGAAAATAATAAAGTAAGAGTGGCCAGGAATTAAAATAGAGAAGGAGGGGGACTATCTCTATGAGATATTAAAACATATTCTAAAGCTACAAAAATTAAAACTGTGATATTGGCACATGGCTATAAAAACAGATAAATAAAACAGAATAAGAAGTCCTATTACACACACATACTTACAGTACAAATTCGTACAGGACATAGGAGGAGAAAATATTGAGTACAGTTAAATGGGTTTTGGATTACCTTGATAATTATCTGGGAAAAAAGTGGATTTCCATCCTACATATTATATACACAGCAATCTACAGATTGATTAAAATTTAGAAGTTAAAAATGGGAATTAGCAGTATTAGAAAATATACATAAAATTTAAAAATTTAAATAGGGAAATCCTCCCCAAGAATGAATAATTCCATAAGGGAAGGGCTGATAAATTCGAATCAATAAGAAAAGTAACAACCCAACAGGAAAATGGACAAAAGATGTAAAAGGAGAATTCATAGTCAAGGAAATAGAAACAGTTCTCAAACAAACAAAATGGCATTCAACTTTATAATAAGGGAAATAGTAATTAAAACTATAATGACACATCATTTTTTTGTTGTTACCTCTTACATTAATAATATATACTGCACTGGGTAGAAAGGGGAGAAACAGACTCTCTAATACATTGCCAATGGGAATGTAATTTGAGTGCAGTCTCTATGGAGTACAGTTTAGCAATGCCTTTCAAAATGTAAAATGCTCCTACCCTTTGACTTTCTCTGTATTTATCTCAAATATACACACATGTATGAAATGGCTTCTATACACGTGTATCTACCAGAGCACTGTGTGTTGGAAACAACTTACAATTCTGTCAAGATTGTAAAGAAAGTTATGTTGTGTCCATATTAGGGAAAACTACACAGTCATTGAAAAGAATGGGGCAGCTCTTTATGTACTGATACAGGAAATATGTTGTTAGTTTTAAAAAAGGTACAGAACAATGAGCAGAGCATGTTACAGTTTGGGTAAACAAAATGTGTGTGTGTATGCATGTGTGTATGTGTGTGTGTACATGCATGTGTGTGTGCATGTGTATATACATGTATAGAGTATATGTGTGCAAGCATTTACATGTTAACATATAAAGTGTCTCTGGAAGATACACAAGAAGTTAGTTACAGTGATTGCCTCATGGGAGGTAAACTGGGAGCCTGGAGGAGACCAGAGGGAGGTACTCTGACTTTGATGGTATTCTTTTGGATCTCTTTCTAATGTTGTCATGAGAATGTATTACTCATTTTTTTTAATGCGTGTGTGTTATTTTTAATGGCTCTGATCAATGATCATTTTGGAGAACTTCTAAGATGACCTGATCTAAGATGATCTGGCTTCCCCAGAACTCATGATCTCCTTTGCCAAAGACTAGGAAAGACTCCACTAGAAATGAGTATATAGTTGTTTTTGTCTTGGTTCCTGTTTTCAAGGACAACCGTAAGTATTTCAGGAACAGTCCTTGCATTTACACAAAGCACATCCTCATATACGTCCTGTTTCGGTCTCAGTGCAGTGCTAAGATAATATGAGATACGATCCAGACGTAGCCAGGGGTGCCGGGAGCCCAGAGGCTCACTGTCAGCCACCACTGAGGCCAGCATTAGAACACAAATCTTCTGCGTTGCCCTTACTATTTTGTCATTCTACCTGTTTCATCGTTTGTTTTATGTTTTCTCTTCTTTATCTGTTTTATATATTTATCATCTTTTCATTTTTCAAATGAGACATCTGAGCCTCAGGGAGTTAAATAAATTGTGCTAGTTCATGTAGTCCGAATCTAGAGCAGGGATTTGAACCCCAGCTTGCTTACTGTTGCGCCTTTTTCCCTTTCTGCCGCTGTCACGCATGACTCTTTTCAAATGAGCACCTGGTGGTATGTCCGTGTACCTGTCTCCCAGGTGAAATACTGTGTTCAGTATCTACCGATTGAGCACCTCTTCTTGAGCCAGGTTCTGTGCACAGAGCTGGGTGATGGCAGCTGTTCTAGTCACCAGAGGACGAACACACATTGTTGCTGTCAGCTGCTGACACATGTCCAGTCACCTCCCTTCTCTGCCCTGGACGGCTGCCTGGACCGTGGTTGATGCTGCATGTGTGTTCCTGTTGGGCAGGCGACATCCCATACTTCCTGGTCACCTCATGATTTGTTTTTGCTTTTTCAAAATGAAAATTACTTCATTAGGTTTTTTTTTTGAATTCTAAAGATAATATGTTTTCTTAAAGAGTAAGAAAGTCAGGCAATAGAGAGTGGTAAAGTGGAGAAAATGAAAATAATCCAAAAGCCCACTGCTAAGACCTGAATACGGTTAACATTTTGACAGTGTACTATCAGACTTCCTGCTATGGGTAGAGAAGATGTAGGTAGGTCTTGTGTATACAGACTGAAGTATTTTTGGATATTTTACTTTTCTCACTTAATAAATCACAATTATGTTAGTAAATCATTAACTTTAATAAATATAGGGTGGGTTTCCCTGGTGGCGCAGTGGTTGAGAGTCTGCCTGCTGATGCAGGGGACGCGGGTTCGTGCCCCGGTCCGGGAAGATCCCACGTGCTGTGGAGCGGCTGGGCCTGTGAGCCGTGGCCGCTGGGCCTGCGCGTCCGGAGCCTGTGCTCCGCAATGGGAGAGTCCACAATAGTGAGAGGCCCGCGTACCGAAAAATAAATAAATAAATAAATAAATATAGGGTGTTTTGTCATGTAGGTAAGCTACATTTAATTAACTTGCTCCCAAAGTTTTGCTACTGTGAACAATACTGTAATGTAACATTTTAACATAACTATACACACTTGTCCTATCATTTCTGCAGGACTGATTCTTATAAGTGGAATTGCTGAATCACTTGTAGCTTCTCTGAATTAACTTGGAGAAAGAAACTTGAACTTGAGGTCCCACTGTAGATGCCATTAAAAAAAGGACTTCCCGCTCTTTTCAAATACTTCTCCTTACTTTTCTTAGTAGCTTCTGTATCTGTGTTCAAACGTCTGCATTTTCATTATAGTTTTTCTTAGTTTGCCTCTGTCTCTGTACTGTCACTTCTACTATTTTCCTTTATGTAACATTTACCTTCCGGAAAAAAAAAAAAAACAACGGTTACTTTGGACTTTGTTTTATCATAACTTTTCTTTTCAAATGAATTTCCATTTGTTGTGTCTGATTTTCCTTAGTGGAGACAGCAGAGGTCTGCAGAGCAGCTTAACGAAACCATCTGTGTGTGCGGAAAAGCAGAGACAATTAAAACCTGTTTACAACTTTGGGCAAAGCTGCGCCTCATGTTCTGTAATTTATGTGAAAAGCTGGGGAACAATCAGTTCAAGCTGGTTCTTCAAAGAGACACAGCCTGTAACATGTTTTTGGCAGTTCAGCATCTTTGCACCACAGCAAAGGGTATCTGAGTCCAATGAATTCTGAGATGTGCGGTAGAAGCTCGTGAACAGGGCCTGTGAAAACAAACACACACTTTGCCACGAAGGCGAGATGGGAGTTGTTGCTGCCTTTTCCAGTTTTCATCTAACTCCACTTCTGATGAATAGACAAACGTGTGCCTGCTATCTCCATCTCATTTCTTAGCGTGTGTTTATATCAGACGTACGAAGAGCCCTTTCCAATATTGGCCATGGGATGTGCTGGAGTGCTTAGGGACACACGGGTCGCAAGGAAGCTTGGGAAGGCAGTAATGTGTGTTTAAATTTCAGCTCTGCTCTCTCCCAGCTGGGGCACCTTGGTTGACTCTCTGTTTCTTATGGTTTGAAGTGTAGGAAACAACACCTGGCTTACAGTATTGATACGATGGCTGAGGTTATACATAAGATTCTGATTATCTTTCCACCTATCCTTTCTCATCTCTCTGTTACCTTCCATGTCTTGTTATGTGGTTCCCACTCCTATCCCTCCATGGAAATTGCTCTGCCCAGGTCACAGTACCATCTCTGTTACTAGATCACTGGCTCTGTCCTAGGTAGCTTCTCAGGAACACTGACCCATTCCACTATCTTGAAGCATTTCTTCACATGGCTTCCAAGAACACTGACAGTTTCATTCTCCCTCTGTGGACACTTCTTCTCAGTCTCTGATGTCTTATCTTCTTCCTCCCTGCTATTTGAAAGTTGAAAGTGGATGGTACTCAGTTTCTGACTTGGATCCTCTTCTTCTTCTAAACACCCTTGCTGTACAGTCCCATTCAGATCCATGACATCAATTATCATCTATATATTGGAATGATCACTACACAATTTAGGTTCAAACACATATCCCAGCCCGTCTCCAGATGGCAATGCTTGGGTACCACAAGTTGGTGCAGAAAATGCAGAGGTCATATCCATCACCACCCCCCACTTCCCTAGCCCAGCCTCAGCTCCCTTCTCCTGTATGGGTGTCTCAGAGAGCCAGCGGGCCTCTGGTGGGGGAGGAGTCCGGTCCAGCCTGGCCCTGTCTTGGGTTCTGCTGGCTTGGTGAATACTGCCCGCTGAGCAGAGGCTGAATTTGGTGAGTTGTATGTAAAGTGTGGACAGTGGACAAAACCCCCCTCGTCACAGTGACCTCGAGTGATGGGGTAGTCTTGTCTTGACGGTAGTGACACTTTGAGAGTGGGTTTCTCACCTCCTAGGGTTCCTATCAAAGAAGGGGACTCCCGTACACACTGAGCAAAGCCCGCAGGGTTAACAGTCACCCCATTTGCTCCTCAGGGCACTTGCTCAGGGCAGCAGGGTCAGAGCATCAAGAGAAGATCTGGCATTGGTCACGTAATACCATAAGATTACTTCCCATGCCCAGGGCAGCTGGGTACGGAAGCACCTCTGATGACATGAGGCCACACACATCCACAGAAGCATGGGAGTCTTCCTTGGACAGGAGATGAGGCCATTCGGGAGTGTGGAGGCAGCAGAGCCTTCCATGGAAGAGGGGGCCATGTGGAGGAGAGTGTTGCCTGTGCTGGGAAAGCTGAAGTGGCCGGTGGGTCCAGATCATGAGGCCAGAGGTGCTGCCATGAGTGCTGATGTGAGCCCTCTTCCAGCAGACCTTGGAGTGAAGCCAGCCCCGTGTGTTAATGTTCTGAAAAGGGAGACCATGATCCTTCTCTCCCGATCCTCACGTGCTGAAGGTGTCAGGGATTGGTTCACCCACTTTCTAGCCTGGTCACGTGATACCTAGGTTGGGAGAGGCAGCAGGTTCGTAGTCTCCTGTGTGGTAGTCATTAATGCCATTTACCAGACATTTCCATCTCTCCACCCCAAGGCATAAGACGTTATTGCACTTTCGGGCCCTCTTTGGGTTGAGTGGGGCCATGTGACTGGTCTTGACCAAGGGCTTGTGAGAAGTCACGTGGGTTACTTCTAGGGTCCTGGGTCCTCCAGAACTCTCTCTTCTCCATGGTAGGTAGTGACAAGGTTAGTAATGTGCTTGCTCTGTCGTTATAGGCACTTGAGAATATACCATGAGCAGAGCCCTCTGCTGACCCATCATAAACATATAGCAAGAACGAAACATAGAAGAACCTTTGCTGTCATAAGCCACTAGCATTGTTCCCATTATTTGTTACCACAGCAGAACCTAGCTTATCCTGACTAACACTCTTTCCCATTCCAGCACATACTCTCTTGAATAGTATAGGCAGTTGTTGTTGTTTTTTTTTTTTTTGCGGTACGCGGGCCTCTCACTGCTGTGGCCCCTCCCGTCGCGGAGCGCAGGCTCCGGACGCGTAGGCTCAGTGGCCACGGCTCACGGGCCCAGCCGCTCCGCGGCACGTGGGATCCTCCCGGACCGGGGCACGAACCCGTGTCCCCTGCATCGGCAGGCGGACTCTCAACCACTGCGCCACCAGGGAAGCCCGTATAGGCAGTTTTTAAAAGACATTTAAAACCCAAAGGACTTATTATACCCCTCTAATAAGACAGTGAGGTCCACACTTATCTAACTAAAGGGGGAACCAACCAAAATATTCTTCACCAAATAGGAAAGATCTGCATTAAGATGATTTTCTCTTTGTTCCAAGACAATGAAGTTACTGGCAATTTTTCTCAACAAGGAAAAGAAAAACCTCTGGAACGACATGCTGTTAGGGTATCTCTACCTTATCTCAGCCCAGTTCTCTCTTGGGCTTTGGACACATCTTTTACTGCCTACTTTACTTGGATATCCCACTGGCATCCCAGACACCATAGGTGCAAAATTGAAATCATTGCTTTCACCCCCCAACCGGCTCCTCTGACTGTGGTGTCCATCTCAGTGAATGTTTCCATGTCCATCCACTAGAACCATCCCCGAGCCCCTTGTCTTCCTTTGCCCTCACTCTAAATCTTTTGCCCAGATCTGTGGTTTCTCCCTCCCTGTGTGCCCAATACTATTCTTTGTACCTGCCACAATTATTTATTTCTTTTCTACATCAGTATAAGCCTTCTCATGGGTCTCCTCGTGTCAAGCCTCTCCTCTTTCCTATCCATGCTTTACTTTGCAGCCCGAGTGACACTTCTACAAGCAGATCTGATCAGAACACTCCCCCGTTGAAAGCCCTTTAATGGTTCCCCATTGCTCAAAATGTCTACGGATCTCTGAGTTGGTCCCTGCTTCCTTTTTCTGGTTAGCCTTTGACTCAGGCCCCATGTTCAACCACACTGAATGTAATTTTAAGTTTCATACGTTAAAAAAAAAATCTCTTGGCCTTGTTCTCTACAGATGGAACACTTCTCGTGTTTCTCACCTGATAATCCTATTCATTTATTTATCCTTATCTGGGATCTTACTTCCTCTGGGAAGCCTTCTTTGACTCACCCGGGCAAGAATAGGTGCCCTCTGTGGATTCCTTTTACAACCTGCTCTACTGCTTCCTGCTGTATAACTCTGTCATAATCGCCTGTTCCTGCCCCTCACTGTAATAATATGCACCAGCTGTTTACATCTATGCTGTTTAATCCTCACAACAATCCCTTGAGATAAATAATATTTCCATTTCAGAACAAGGACACCAAGGAACAGGAAGTGAGGTAAGCGGTTTAAAAGTCAGTCAACTAGTTAATGGTGATGTGGGACTTGAACCCTTATGTGTCTGCGTCCTAAGCTCTTAGGCTTCACCACTGGTCTGTCTTACACAACAGCAGTGCTCACAGGGGGTCAATCTGTTTTGATCATTGCTGTATTCCCAGGGCATAGCGCACTGTCTGGCACACAGCAGGTGCTCCGTAACTTAGCTAAAAAAATGAATTAAAGAAAGAAACAATGAAAAGGTAACCAAGTAACGAGGGCTCATAGAAAAAAACTAGCTATGACTTTTGTACAGCTCTTATGCACAACAAAGCAGAAAAACAGGAAGAAAAGTCAAATAGCATCAGCTTGTTTTCTAGATAGGCTGTTAGGAAACACCTCAGGGAAGGTCCAGGAAGCAGGAAGTGGAGTGTGCCCTGCTTTTGAAACAGAGAGGCAGCTTTCCATGGAGCACAGCTTGCTGGGCTTGGGGCCCTGCTCTTGGCAGTTCCTTTAATAAACTGCTGGGTCACAAAAGAACCCAGCTTCAGCACCGTTGGCCAGGGTGCTGTACAGTCCCCCGTGTTTCCTTCAGGACAACGGGCTAAAACAGAAAATCAGCCTTTATGGGAAAAGAAAAGGTTTCCAATAAGTTCAAAACCAACTTGCATTTGGCTAGTCTAAATATAAGGAAACTAGCTGCTTTGTGAAGTAGGAATTTGTGTACGGCAGGTTATGCTGGTGGGGTTTCGGGTACTTTTGAATGTATGTCAAGGGTGAGTTTTAACATTATAAATTAAGAACTTTATCCAAGTTACACGTGCACGTGTAAAATAAAATTGAATGCAGGATCTAGAAGGAAAAGCTCTCATCTCCTGCCACTCCCGTCCTCACCGCGATCTCCTCTGCAGAGGTAAACCCTCTTACCTGGCTCTCCTTTTAGTTTTTCTGGCCAACAAAGGCCGTATTTCCAAACATGATCCGTATCGTTGCCGTGTTTCTAAATTCACTGATTACTTGATTTCCTGATTGATCACACTGAGTGTGATGGACCAGGTTTCTGATGTTCAATGTCCTTTGAATACCTTTCTCTAGTTGGAGATTTTCCATGTGATGGGTCCCACCTCACCCAGGTAGCAGCCCAAACTCATTCTCCAGCCTCCCTTGCCAGAAAGGAGCAAGTCTGTGGCACAGGCTTGCTAACTAGATACACCTGCGGGGTACTGGGTTGCAACCCGGAAGGGAGAGGGGTGAGGGAGTTGGTATTATAGGGAACCCACTTTCCCTGCTGAGTGTGGCAGAAGTCTTGCAGCTCCTGGGGGGCAGCAGAGACATAACTTCTTCCATCCAGGACTGAGGGTCCTTGGGAGGGGCTGCAGAGCCTGTGCCAGCCGCGGGGGTGGGATTGGGGGTTTCCAAGAGCAGCCTGTATGTCACCAGTCACTGCAGAGCCATTGAAGGAGCTAACATTTGCTTTTCCGGCCCTATGAGTTTAATGCCAGGACTCCTGTGCCACTTCTGCAGTGGAGCAGGGCTCAGAATTGTGTGAAATTTCAGCCAGTTCTGTGAGCTTCTAGGAGATTCTCTGAGCTGCCCAAGACCCTCCAAGGAATTGATTTCCTGTTTAGACTTGTCATCCTGTGTTCTGCTGTTTGCAAAAAAAGGACTACTGGCCGTTTTGATCAAGACATTGACCACTGCCATCGGGGATGAGGATTTATCTTATTGTTATACACACCTGACCTCCTCTCCTTTCCATTTTTGGTGATTATATTTTAATTTTTAATTCTTCTGCTGGTTGCCTTTGTAACAGTAAATACTAATAATAAATTTATTAATATTACATACACTTTATCTTTTCTGCCCTGATTTATTGAGAGATAATTGACATATAACACTGTGTATGTTTAAGGTCTACACCATGCTGATCTGATGCACTTACATGTTGCAAAATTATAACTACTACAGTATTGCACTAGCTAACGCCTTCATCACATCTCACATAATTACCATTTTTTGTGTGGTGAGAACATTTAAAATCTGCTCTCTCAACAACTTTCAAATATATAATATAGTATTCTAACTATAATAACCATGCTGTACATTAGATCCCGAGACCTTACTCATCTTATAACTGAAATTTTGTACCCTTTGACCAACATCTCCCCTACCCCAGCCACTAGTAACCACCACCCTCCTCTTGTATAAACTGTATCTCTTGATTCAGCACTTATAGGATCCCACTCCCCTACCCTTCCCCCCATCTCCTATCACCCTTCCACTTCCCATCTTCTGCCAGCTGTAGCTGTGTTTTTACTTTGTCAAAGTTGATAACATTTCAATTCTATTCTATAATCATAATTAAATCTGCTGTGCTTTCTCTCTCGGTGGATTCTAAAACTAGAAAACTAATAAGCAGCGTTGACATTATTAAGACTCTAAATGTTGACTTCAGAGACGAGAGAAGAGCTAATGGTTACATTTCCTGCCCTATAGGTCTAATGTCATACTTCCCATGTACTTGAAACAGAATGTTCCTAGCTTCAAGGTCATGTGGATTTTTCTGTTCTTACACCTTATCAGTCATTCAAAATCAAGTCATTTTTTTCTTGCCCTCAGTTTTGGACCTTGACTTTTTTTCCCTTATATTTACCAGGTGCTTCTAATTGGAATTCTTTTTTCTTACTTAAAAAGAATCTTAGGTCTCTACTATAACTTCATGCATACTCATCCTTTCAGTAATTGCTACTGTATAAAATCCCTTTACCCCCACTCTACCCTCCACAGTAAGGTCCCTCCCAGAATGCTCTAATCTGGACCTGTTGTTTGCCAGACCTGTGCACATTCATCATCCTTGGACCTCTGTTCAGTGACCTCCTGGATTAAAGACCAGTCCTGGATTCCATGTCATCGTTTTGGTCTTGCTGGTTTTACAGCAGTATATATTCAGAAGACTTCCTCAGACAGACAATACAGTATATAAATTGGGTCTTTGTATGCCTGCAATTATTTTTATTTTACTCTCACACTGCATTGCTAGTTTGCCTGGGTATAGAATTACTGAGTTCAGAATTTTTTTTTTTCTCTTAGAATTTTGAAAACATTGATTCATTATCTTCTGAATCTAATGTGACTAAGGAAAAATTGGGTGGTTCCTTGCATTTTCCTTTGGAAGCTTTTATAATTTTTTTTCTATCAGTGGTATTCTGAAATTGCAAGAGATGTGCTGCTAGCTGTATAGTTATTTTCATTCATCCTGCTCAGTACTCAATACACTTATCAAATGTGAGGATTTGCCTCTTTCAGTTTGAAGAAATGTCCTATTATTTCTTTTAAAAAAAATCTCCCATCCATGTTCTCTGTTCCCGTTTTCTGCAATTTTGCTTAGCCAACTGGTGGATTTCTGCAACTCCTGCATTAATCTTCTATAAATCTTATCCCTCAAATTTGCTATTTCTTTGCCATTTGCTTTAAACATTAAGGGAGTTTTTTGGCTTGTATTTCATCCCTTCTATTGAATTTCATATTTTATGTATTACATTTTTAATTTATAAGAATTTTTCCTGTTCTCTACTTGTTCCCTTTTCAATCATACTAATCTTGTTTTATGAATATGATATTGTCTCAAATATCTTTGAACATATTCATTAAATATTTAAAAAGTCTTCTAGTTCTTGAATTATTTCTCTTCTCATGAGACTTTATATGTTTTGACCTTTTAATTTCCTTCTAGTGGTTGTCCTCAAATGTCTGGTGATCGTGTTGGTACATTCATGTTTAAGAGTGAAGATTGGGCTTCCCTGGTGGCGCAGTGGTTGAGAATCTGCCTGCCAATGCAGGGGACACAGGTTCGAGCCCTGCTCTGGGAAGATCCCACATGCCCCGGAGCAATCAGGCCCGTGAGCCACAGCTACTGAGACTGCGCGTCTGGAGCCTGTGCTCTGCAACAAGAGAGGCTGCGATAGTGAGAGGCCCGCGCACCGCGATGAACTTGTGGCCCCCGCTCGCCGCAACTAGAGAAAGCCCTCGCACAGAAACGAAGACCCAACACAGCATAAATAAATACATAAATAAATTTTTTAAAAAGAGCGAAGGTTAATTTCATAATGATAACTGTCAGTGTAAGTCTTTTTTCTGAATTTGAGTTGATATCCTGTTGGATAGGCTTCTCTCCTGAATGGGAAGGCAGACAAGGAACTCCATGCAAATACACAGGACTAACTAACTGTCAGGTTGTGCTTTAGGATGTACATGAGGGAACTAGCCTGGGGTTGGACATTCTGCTTCATCTCCTGCCAAAAATGCAGGACAAGGAGACCAACACTCACACTAAAACAGATCCGTCTTCAGCTGGTTCATTCATTTTTTTAGAGAAGAGTTTCCAGTTATTTTTCCTCCCTCTTAAGGTAAAAGCCTACATGGACAGGGGACAACTCACTCCACCCCTAGATGCTCAGGGCATTCTGGGAGGGTGACTGGCAGCCACTCCCATGAAGTCCTCACACTCACATTTGGGTTTTGGCTTCCTCTGCTCTGTTTCATCCACTAACATGTTTCCATCTGCTTTCATATTCAAGAAATGTGTTGAAGTCTTTCATCTACAAAAGATCTTCCTTCCCAGTTTCTTCACTGCTACAGATTTATTTCTTTCTTCGCTCCAACACCATCATTTTAGTGGAATCTCTGGCAAGGAGCGTAACATTCTCATATGCTCAATCAATCGTCTTGCACCAGATACGTCCTCACCCTGGGATGGTGTTTCTGAAAATGAATGTCATTGGTCAAAGTCTATTCATCTCTTATCTATACTCCTCTGCTTAACATGATATTTCTGGAGACAAGAATAGAATCTTGGTTAGAAAGAAGAAGGAAGGAAGAAAGCAAGAAAGGAAGGAAGCAAGTTGGAAAGGAAGGAAAAAGAATTAAAAGGAAACAAGGAAATGAAAGAAATTTAGACAAAATCCAGAAGTACAAACTGTCTCTTAAACATTTTTGATAAGCAGTTGAAAATAACCTACATTATTAATCTCACTGAAAGACCTTGGTCTCACTGACCACCTTACAGTGTGCCACAAATATTATTAAATGAGCAACTTTCAAGAAAAACTTGGTCCTTCATACATGGGACAAGTGTTCTTGCCAGCAAGACCTCCAGTACACAGAAAACATACACCAGAGTGTCTGTAGGAGAACACAGATAAACCAATCCACCCAAGCTGTTCAGGGTTATATCAAGTCCCTACTTGATTACTGGACTAGAGAACACTGATATTGCAAGTGTAAGGTTCAGTTTTTTAAAGTGTACCTTCTACTTTACTTATTTCCTTTCCATGAACTTAATTATGACGCTAAAACTCTATTTTAATTAGGATGCAGAAAACTGAACCTCACCCGCTACTGTGGCCTTCTTCCTTTCTAGGCTGCAACAGAATCGTGGAGCCCAGAATATGAGGAGAAGCCAGTCTATCCATTACACGAATGCCAACATTTTCAAAGATCTTTGCGTGGGTATTTGTCCAGAGGGGAAATTCAATACTTTAGGTACTGTTTCCCTCTGAGATGTAGTTATCTCTTTGATGTCTTGGACTTGTATGTGGTCTCCTTTTCTTGAGAGATCTGTAGACCTTTCATCTCTCCCTAAAACACTCTCTCTATTGAGATGTTTTGATATAATCTCCTTAATTGGTGGAGCCTTTAGGAAATAAAAATCTAAGCCAGTGGACCACTTGTCTTCTGCCCTTTCTTGAGGCAATGAATCCAGAAGACTGTCTGCTTGAATAGAGGGAAGGGAGGGCTGGAATAGGAGATACAGGGGGTAGAGAGGGAAAATATCAGAAGGAAAAAAATCAGTTAATGTTTCAAAAATACCATCATGCCATAGTGTGTATGTTCAAATGTAAACGTATACCCAGTGGGTTATGTGGGGGAATTCAAAATGGCATCCAGCCTGGAATGGGTTTGGAGGGTTAGGGCAGAGCATGGATGGAAGACAAACGGGGATTTTTCTGAAGGCCATTCCACAGAAACTACGACGACCTCTTGAATCACTGGAGTACAAGAAGAAAATAGCCCCCAGTTGTTGGGGACTGGCCATTAACCATGCCCCCTTTCACCGAGGGCTTTGTCCAAGTTGTGTTACACGACATTCCCGAGGATTCCTGAGCCCACGACTCAGGAATGTTCCTGGAGGCTACGAGAGTGTAGAATGGTCATGCTATGTGGAAATTTCTCTAATCATTATAGGGGAATGGCAAACATTCCTTGAAAAGTTCATGATTCCAAAAAAATCGGTGCATTGATGCCATTGTCACAGGACCGCTGATTTCACTCAGTAATCCAAGGGGCTCTAAATTTTAAGACGGGGCCAGTGGGGTCCCATTTGTATCCAGCAATTGACGTCTATTCACTTAAAAACTATAAAGATTCGTCTTGCTCAAGGGAAAAAACATTGATGAGGATTATGAACATTTCATCAAGCAGGGTCTGAAACCAAGCACGTGGACCTATTGGGCGACATAAACTGAGCTGGTATGGATAAACGCTTCTATACTGTGGCTCAGGATTTCAGCAGCCATGTTCAGCTCCCCCTTTAAGTACTGATGAGAAACAAAGTGTTGGCAGTTGGCTGGGTTCCCTAAGAACTGGAAAGCCACTTGTGGGCTTTCCTGTCAGCCTGCACGGCCAGCATCCTTCAGCCTTCTTCGCACACAGACTGGATCCTCTGCTTGCTTATGGTTCAGTGTGGCCACCAGCCTCAAGCCTCCATGACTTTGTCTTGGTTCCTGATAGTAACTGGCCCAGTCCCTCAGCGTGCAGAATCCACTTCCTACGAGAGAGAATCTGATTGACCAAGGTTGAGTCTTGTCCACTACTGCCCATAGAGCTGCTTCCTGGATGATGAGATTATTGGTAAAAACACAGGAGTCTGGTCATGTCCTTTATCCAAAGCCAGAGATGTGGGGAGATTATTTTATAAGAGCATGACAGCAACAAGTCAGTAACTAGCCTCTCCAGTACTCTGTTCATACACAGCTAATCCTGATGTTGTTAGCGTAGATACTACAGCAATTGTAACTTACCTCAGTGCATCCTGCCTTTGACTTAGAAATATTCAAGATTTTCTATTTCTGATTCCATATGTGGTTGCATATTCACCAATGAACAGAAGATTATCTTTCAGAATTATTTTAGGGAGTTCTACAAGGTTTTCAATAACTAAGGAACCCCTTGATGGTATCACTGCTGCTGGTGTTTGCTCCAAAAAATGAAGGGGTAGGTGGCCACATGCCTGATCCAAAAATAAATCAAGGGCTTTTATTTGTCATGGGCTTGTTTCATTTCTACTGTAACTTCTTTTTCCAAAGGCAACAGTTACCAAACAATTTTATCGCCTAGTGGAGAAAGGCATTCCAGAGCCTCAGGTCTCCGTAACGAATGCAGTTTCTATAAAGTCTAGTAGTTAGTGACTCCTACTTCTCTATGCTAAGACACATCAGTAAACACAGGCCACCATTTTCTCTGTGCTATTTTAACTGCTGCCATTTTTGCACTTCAGCACAAGAGCTGTTCTCAGCCAGAAAATGCCAGATGGCAATGAGAAACCACATGTGTACTATTCCAGAGCAGTGCCATCCACAGGAGAGAGTCAATAGCTAATTGACAAAGATACCCCTGCTGTTTTCATAGAAGTCAAGGTGTCCTACTTCTACTACTTCCTTTGACAATTGGGTTGGGTCTCAAGATCTCAATAAAGTTGGAACTTTATTCTGGGCATAATCTTGCCCCCTAAATTCTATCTTCAGTTGCTGCTCTACAGTGCCCTCTCTTAAATATGATTTCTCTTTACTTCTTCTAGCTTTGGATAGCCACCCTCCTCTCCCTCCAAGTTACTTTAGCATCCCTTGTCTACATTCTTTGACAATTATCATTTGTTATTGGAATTTGGGGCTATCTTTAAAAAAAACTGTGTCTACTTCTTATCTTCCCAGCCAGCTGATAAGATCCTTGTAGACGACAACTAAATAGTTTATTCTTTTTCTCTCTATTGGGACCTCCAGGTTGATTTTCACTTAGTGGGTACCTAATTAATATCTCTTGATTGAGAGATTGCTATTCTGAGACTTTCTGGATCCAGATTACAATGTTCAGAAGAAGAGGGTCCTACAGTGTGTGATAAAGTCAGGAATTAAATAGGGAAGTTTAGCTAAAATCATAGAGGGAGCAACTCAGGTATCTTGGGATAGATTTTTCCAGAAAATTGTTTTAGCTACTCAATAATTCAGCTGGGTCACAGAAGAAATGGCCAGGAAATTATTTTTCACAACTCATTCCAAAGTTTGCTTGTGAGTGGCTCAAGTCCAATGATTCCTATTGTCTGTGGATGGATTTGCTACAATAGAATCATGTGTGAAATATCTGATTTCTGTGACCACCTTTTCTGGTAAGAATATCGTAGTGGTATTTGGAAATATAGCAAACACCAGAGGTGATACTGGTGGTAGTTAGTTTGGAAGACATTGTTCTAGGACAGTAGTTCTCAAAGTGCGCTCCCCAGATCAGCAGCAACCCCACCACCTGGGAGCTTGTTAGAAATATAAATCCTGGGGTCCCAGCCTACTAATCAGACACTCTGGAGGTGGTCCAATAATTGTTTTTTGCTCTTAAGGATGGTGAAACATGCTAAAATGTGAGAATTACTGTTCTAGGGGCTTCTTATCATTATAATCTAATATTTTTAGGGAACCTATTTGTCTAAAAATTGGTCTGATTGTTTAAAAATATGTGACACTGCTAAGAATTTGCTCTTGACTTATTTAACAAAGTTTTATTAAGTGGCTCCTGTGTGCCACATACTATGTTAGGTGCTGGAAATAAAAAAGATAAAGAAGATATAATTTCTGCCCCAAGGATGTCTTAGACTCAAAGGGATATGCACATAGAAATAGATAATTGTGATTCAGTGCGTTGAGTGCTATAAAATGTGTGTATAAATGATTACTTTTGTTGTGAGAGATGTGGTCCAAGGAAAGCTTTTGTATCCTGAACTAGCTCTGAACACTGGGGCATACTTCGATTTCTACATGTAGAAATCGGGTAGCTATCGCGATGTACACTTCTGACTTTAGAACTAATTAAGCTAGTTTGAAGAATGAAAGTTTGACCCCCTGGACTTTCTAGTTCTCTTCATGTGAAGACTGTGAATTACAGCCAGAGGGCGGCTGAGTTTGAATAGTAAATATTCACCTGGCCCGAAATGTGACCATGGACAGCGTCCCCCCATATCACGTACAAGGGAAGCAAGAGTTCAGAAGAGGGAAGTCACAGGAAAGCGTGAGGCTTTAACATTAACTCCATCCACTCGGGAAAGATGGGCTCCCTAATATTCTTGCAATATTCGTGCCGTACTCTCGCGTGACACCTCTGGGGAACACAGAGCAAGGAGGGAGAGAGTCTCGGAATTACGCTTCCCACGTTATTCCCTCCTGGGCACGAAGTGTAAGTCCTCTCCTCCTGACGGGACTGAAGAATTAAGCACCTTCCACCAGAAGCCAGGGGTTTGTAGGCAGATGAACAGCAAGGAGGGAGCCTTTCAGATGGAGAGCATGGCACATGCAAAGGTCCTGGAGCCTGCAAAATTTGTAAAAGCGTGGCATGGGATTTAGTTGTTTAACGTTTTGGTTTTTCTTTTCAGTTAAGGTCAGGAGACTAAATACATTTTAAACATTAAAAAGAGCACTTTGATTTATAACTGAAAATTTTGAAAAGATTAACAAGACTAATAATAGAAGACTGATAAACTATGGTTGTCATATCATGAACTAAAATGCGCTCATATTGTAGAGCTTTATACTTATTTATATTTTTAAATTTATATTCACATATAATTAATATCTAAATCTTATTTTTTTATTTTATTGATGTAAGAACCAGAAAAATGTGGAAAGGCATTTCCCCAATTTTAACAACGAGTATCTCTGGAATGTGAAATTATTAACTATTTTAATTTTCTTTGGGATTGTCCTTGTTTTCTCAGTTTTTGGCAGTGGGCTTGTCTGCTTTTAAAATTGAGAGAAAAGTAAGGGCAGGTTTTTTTTTTTTTTTTTTTTTTTTTGGCTCCGGACGCGCAGGCGCAGCGGCCATGGCTCACGGGCCCAGCCGCTCCGCGGCACGTGGTATCTTCCCGGACCGGGGCACGAACCCGTGTCTCCTGCATCGGCAGGCGGATTCTCAAACACTGCGCCACCATGGAAGCCCCTTATCGATGAGGTAGAGCTTCACATTTGTCTGAGGAGTGGCATGGGGGATCTGTTCATTTTCACTATCTTAATTGTCAGTCTAGATGATGACATAAACACAAACGACCCCCGCCGTGAGGATTAGCCACGGACTGGGCACAGCAGTCACGATATGATCTGAAGGGATTCTGTAAATTCAGGTTTTTAAAAAAATTAAATAGATTCAATCTGAAAACTAAGTTCTAAACAAAGAAATTGCAGCAACTCTTTCTAAACCTTTTATTGAACATTTTGGGATTGTGAACAGCCACGTGTCTCCTTCTTACAGATTCTCTGCTAAGAAAGTGGTTTGGATTCTTTCTTTCACCCCCTTTTATGCGTCTACATTTATATAGTTCATGAAAGAGATATTAATGTTTCTCCTCCTTTCTGTTTTGCTGAGATGAATCGTAAAAGTGAAGTCTCCAGTGGCAAGTCTCAGCAGGTTTTCCCCTTCTATTTTGCCTTGGTTCACATTTTCTGAATTAATTTCTCCTTTTTTTCGGAAATGTTGAGGATGCAAGTAACTTTCCCCTTTTGCTTCGGAAGTAACTTCGCGCTTGTTCTAGACCCCACCCTCGCTCTGATGCTATCTTCTGGGGCACGGCTGTGCCCGCGGAGGCACGATTCTTGAGGGCCGAGGGACAAAGTCGTACTTAGCACGGGTTTCTGCGGTTTATCGCTCACGGACATGTCACGCGGGGTTTTCAATCAGGGTGGAAACACCCAGCAGCTGGGTGTCCGGCTGCCAATTCATCAATTTGAGAAGTAAATGTGTTTCCGTCCAGGTCTCTGCAGGCAAGGCGGGGGTGGGGTGGGGCGTTGGGGGCTGCTTCTGGGCCCACACTGACTTCCTCCAAAGTTTCTTTTCCAACCCCCCCACCCTGGCCCGCGGCTGGTGACAAAAGAGCTGTCATTGTCATCATCTTCTCAAGCAGATCTCACACCGGTCGAGCAAACCAGAAACCACAGGGTGGGTGGGTTCTCCTCCGAGAGAACGGAGGCAGCAGGGTGGAGACAGAGCCCCTGCCCAGGAGACGAGACACCTGCCACTGGAATTTTGGGTGAATGTGGACAGGTCATTTCCCCCATCCCCCTGCCTCAGAGACCGCACACACACCCCCACGCCAGAGATTGCATGTCCAACCCACTTGATACGGAGGTGGTGAGGCTTGAGTGAATTCTTACAGGAAAGAGCTTTGAGGTGTGGGCAGGAGGGCCCCAGCACCCTCCAACACTGGCCTCAAAAACAGACTGGTTAGTGAAGGCCACAGCCATGACAGCTCATGGATACCGGTCAGACAGCCAGATGGTGTCAGCTCAGAGGTCAGACAGCACAGAGGTCAGACAGCTCAGAGGTCAGACAGCGCAGAGGTCAGACAGCACAGAGGTCAGACAGCGCAGAGGTCAGACAGTACAGAGGTCAGACAGCACAGAGGTCAGACAGTACAGAGGTCAGACAGTGCAGAGGTGATGGCCAGGCAGGGTCTGGAATATATGTATGACGTTGAATGAAGGGATGGGGAAAGGCACACAGAAATGTGCTGTGTTAGTTCATTTCTGCTCCATCATAACCCTATGACATATATATTATGTTCTCATTTCACAGATGAATTAATTGAGACACATAGAGACTAAATAACTCAAGTGAATAGAGCAATCCAATGGCATGACTGCTTACTTGGGGGTCTCTCATTCGGAAGCCATACTCTTCATATAACATAGAGGGGCTGTGTGTGTGTGTGTGTGTGTGTGTGTGTGTGCGTGCGCATGTGTGTGTGCTTAATGCATGTAGCTGGGCAAAGTATTAAATATGTAAATCATGATTAATATTGGTAACTGGATCAGGGGTTTAAATGAAAAGGGGTTTAAGGGAAGCACTGTTGCTAGGTGTGGGCCCACAGCTGAGGAAGCCACAAAGTATTGGCTAGTGATCTGGAACTCGCCCCAGCGGAAAGCAGTCTCCAGCCCCCGGCCTGAAGCACCCGCAGAGCTCTAGCCTTGCGAGAGGTGCTTTCGCAAGAGCTGCGCTGTAGAGACACGGAGACACGGCCCAGCAGAGGCCTGGCAGGAGGGTTCGGGGAGGGGGATAAATACCCTGATCTGCCCTCTCTCTCCTCCCGCTCTCCTGTCTCCTGGCTGTACCTCTCCTGCTGAACCACAGCTAGCGCAGTGAGGGCTTGCCTAATGCAACCCGTGGGGGTGCAAGTCCTGGAGCCCAGGAAGAGGGCAGAGAGCCATGGGGACAGGAAAGTGGAGAAGAACAGAACAGTAGCCAACTATAAGAGTGGCCAACCTGGAACCAAATCAGAACAGCCGAGCGATGAAGCAAATAGCATGATTTAGGAACGTAAGAAGGGAAGAGCAAACTGGACGTAAAGTCCACGGCTTCACCAGCCATGAAATGGAGAAGAGAATCATCACTGTGGCCTCACTCAATACGCTGGGATTAAAAATACTCCCAGTCATTCCTGGGCAGGGGACCTGCAGAGCAGAGCAAGGGTAACTGATAAGTTCCAGGTTATAATTTGCCCCGGGTATTAGAAGACACATGCTTTCTCTATTTCTGCTTCTTCCTTGCCCTCCCCCAACCCCTCAGGAAGTGGTGATGCCTAACTCTCAATAGACCCCCACCTCCCTTACGCAGGCAGCCCTCCCTCACCGTGACCAGTAACAGCTAAGGGGTCCTAAGCTGGAATTCTACCCCAGATCGATGGATGACCCACCACGGCAAAGATGAGTCATAGCACGTCTTAACGGGGCCCGGCTTGAGACAGGTGAGGGTAATATACACATCCCTGCAGTGCTGGGTACCAGTCTCCTGTTGGGTACAGTTACTCAGTGACTTCTGCTAGAAGGAGCCGTTTGGAAATAGAGTGCCAGGTTTGATTAGCAGGCATGTCAATCTCGGTCACATTGTTCCGTATTCTGAATTCCAGGCTCGTTCTACATGAAACGCACTGGCTGCAAAATTTAAAACAGGAAACGTGAAGTGCTGGCTGTTCACTTTGAGACAAGACCGCAGTGTTAAGAACTGTGCTACTGCCACAGTTTTAGAGTGCAGCAGATTCATCTAGATGATTTGTTGAGCTCCTGCTGTATAAACTAGGAACTTTAACATGTGTATTAGTTTCCTAGAGCTGCTACAACAAATTACTACAAACTGGGTGGCTTAAAACAATGGAAATATTTTGTCACAATTCTGGAGGCTAGAAATCTGAGATCAGTGTGCCGTTGGCAGTAGGGCCACACTCCCTCCCGTGGCTCTAGGCAAGAATTCTTCTTCTCCTCCGGTTTCCTGAACCTCCTGATACTCCTTGTCTTCTGGAAGTCGCTCTAATCTCCGCCTCCACCTTCCTATGGCCGTGTGTCAATGCATCTCCCTGTGTCCAAATCTCCCTCTGCTTTCTCTTGCGTGGATACCTAAATCCAGGAAGATTTCATCTTGAGACCCTTAACAGATTACATCTGCAAAGACCCTATTTCCAAATAAGGACACATTCTGGGGTTCTGAGTGGACATGAATTTGGGGGGAATACTATTTAATACACTACGACATGATTTAATTTTTGGCCCTGCTCTTAGGCACTTTAGTGTTCATTATTTCTCCAAATATTCCTTCTTTGTTCCCAATTTTCTTAGAAAGTTCCGTGCAAAGCATTTTCTGGTGTGTGCACGGTGTGTCTTTCACCTGCTTTGGAATAAGCTGAGTGCTCTGCCCACACCCCTGTCCTTCCTAAATTGCCTTATTTCCTCATGGACTTTTCACCTCCTTGCTGGCACTTTACTTGGTACTATAAATCCAAGTGTACCTTTTTTCCTTTTAATGAGAAAAGAAGTCTTTCTTGCTCTTAGTGTTCAGGCTCCTTGATTATGCCATCCCCAGAGACATTCTCAATGGCCCATTTCCACCCAAGGTCTGCAGACAGGTCACTACACCATTAAATCGGAAAAAGGAGAACATTTTTCTGGAGTTCAAAATGATTTCCATTCAGTGGTCGGTGGATTTCTTGTATATTTCAGCAGCCCAACCCGGACAGGAGGTGGAGTGTATCCCTCAGTTCGGGGTTTCCTGCAAATCTGCAAAGTAACTACCAATAGCCGCCTTCTTCACCTCCCCCCAAACAGACATCAGACTTAACCGCTAAAACTCAAAACATGCAGATCATTAAGGACATAACTCAAAGCCCGAAAGTACAACAGTAAGAAAACAGTAACTGGTGCATGGTTGAATTTTTTTAATCTAGGGTATTTCTACCCATTACCTCATGCCACTTGGAAAGGTGAAACTCTGGAGCCCTTCTCAGATGGATGGCCAGCCGGGTCCCTCCTCCTGGTTGGTCTTGTTATGAAGAAGAGTGGCTAAAATAACACTGGCTAAAATTTTCTGAGTGCTTTTGATAGGCTAACAAACAGCATTAAGCAGATTTTCTTAATCTCTTCTTATAATAGCCCTGAGAGGTGGCCATAGATTCATGGATGCGGAATTGAGGATTATAAAGGTTAATTACCTCTGCATATTAGTGATTTCTCATAATGCATATGTCTACACTTTCCTTTTCCCCCCTCTCGTCAGAGTCTCAATGGGGAATAGTGGCTCCCTCAACTTCAGGTAATTCAAGGAGGGTTAATTTATGAAAGCACAATTAAAGTGCGAGGGAGTGGGGGAAAAGCACAAGGGATGGTAGAGATTCAGGATTAGCAGCATCAGAGGTGCTAGCATCCCGAGGACCCCCCCAACGAAGAGTAGATGTGATGATTGAAAACTGCCAGGGAAGAGGTGGGTACCGGAGACCACCTTGAAAGGAGCAGTGACCTTCAGTCAGGGGCAAGCCAGCCTGAGGTGACCTTGAAAGGGTAACAAAATACCTTGACTTCACTCTCCTTTCACGTAAGCTGTTGACTTTGAGGAGTCTCTAGGTAGCGTGACCGACTTATCCCAGTTTGCTCAGGACTTTCTCCGCTTTAGCACTGAAAGGCTCACATCCCAAGAACACCCACAGTCCTGGGTAAACCAGATCCATTGCTTAGCCTGGCTCCAGGCTCTGAGTCTTGTAGGTGCTTCCCAGGTGCTAGATCTGAGCCCGGGTAGGTGCTGCCTGGGTACAGCTCTGAGTCTGGGTTGATACTGCCTGGGTGCCAGCACAGAGGCATGGTGGCTTCCAGAAACCAGACTCCACCCATCCATCTGGCCCACCATTTACTCTTGAACTCAATGAGTATTTATGGAGCACCTACTGTGTCTCAGGAACTGGTTCAGCAAGTGGGGAGTCAGCAGTAAACCAGACAAAGACGCTACCTCATAGATAGCGAGGGAGAAAGATGATAAACAAGGAAATAAATACAAGACATAATTTCAGGCCGTGATAAATGCCACGGAAAAAGACAGTGGAGTTCTCAGGGTAGAGAGTGAAGGCTGTGACCACGTGGGCATGCGCTCCGCTAGGAGGCGCCTGCGAGCACATCCCCGGATGAAGAGGCATCCTTGTTCCGGAATAAGAGCAGCTGTAACTGCACGTGGACGCTCGTTCACGCTCCTCCGCCTTCTCACGATTAAAATTCTCTGCTATTTGACGCTGCTACAAGTTATTTATAACTTTGGGCAATGAAATGACCCAGAGGCAGGTACAGATGGAGGTTGGAGGCTGTGCCTGAGGCCCTGGGGGAGGACGGTGGATGGATTGGTGATGGGAGGAGAGAAGAGGAAAGAATTTGAAAGGCTGAGGCTGTAAAAGATCAACATCCACCTCTAAATTTCACCTTCTAAAATTCCAGATCTTTCTCCCCAAGATGCTCATTGTAGCTCCTGGGTTCTGTCCCATCTGCATGAAACCAGAGTCGGGAAGCCAGAAAACATTTTCAGAAGGCCCCCAGTGGAGGCACGGAGCTGGGGAGAGAAAGGAGGTCAAGTGCCTGGTCCAGGGTCTCCGAGCAGCGAGATTACTGACCTTGTCTTGGGAAAATCCTCACTTGATCCTAGTTCTGTCATTTCTGTCATTCTGTTTTGTCCAAAGGGATAGAGGGAGCCGAGTTGAAGCTTAGAGATAACCTGAAATTTCATAGTGTTCATGTAAAAATTATTTATAACTTCATTCCAAAAGGAAAAAAAAAGTTTCACCTTATGATTCCTCTTCTTCACTCAATAACCATGAAGCCAATACAGCTTTATTGAACTTCCTTTGCCTCTGGAATTTAAAAGAACATAAAAGTCAGTAATTGATGGCTTTTTCTTAGACCACAGGAAACCACTTGTCACTATCCATTAACAGCTGTTTTTCAAGAATATTTTTCTTGTCTGCATTAGGGAGAAACAGATGACAAAGCAAAACTAAAAAGCCATGTGTTACATTCCAGTCAGAGGAGCTAAACTAAAATTTCCTGGCTGGCCATGTATTTGTACGTGACATACATTCATTGTGTTTGCAAGTGGTTTGTTTATTATGTATTTATTTATATATCTGTTTTTGGTTTCTTGGTTTTACTCTGCAACCCAGGTCAGGTTCATTATAGGAGTGCCTAGACGCTGAATGGTTTCTTTAGGGAGTTGTATTTATGGTACAATCATAGCCCGCTGCTCATAGGACTTGATAATGCTCTCCCTCTCTTTGTTCCTGACTCTCTGTCTCTTGTGTTTCAGTCTCTTTCTCTCTCTATAAAATATATATATAATACTTATATATAATATATAAAAAATATATAATACATATATATAATATATATATTAAAGTATATATAATATATATATAATATATATTACATATATATTTATGTCACTGCTTAAAAGAAACTTAAGTTGTAAACTGATGGATGTCCCTTGTTTTTATATATTTACCCCAAAGAACACCATTTACCTGATAAAATAATTGAACACAATGAGAAAGTTGAATCTGACAACTCATTCTCAACTTACTGATGTAAATTGGGGAGAAGGCACCAGTTTTGATTTGGAGTTTTCAGCTTCTTGTCAGTTTGTGTCATGACCTTAAGACCTCTATCTAGAGAGAAATTGGCAAACATTTCCCTGAATATCATTTTTTTTAAAAGAAAATGTCTCAGGATATTGGATATAGTTCCCTGTGCTATACAGTAGGACCTTGTTGTTTATCCATTCTATATGTAATAGTTCGCATATTCAACATCCTGAGATAAACCATAATGGAAATGAGTATAAAAAAGAATGTATATATCTGTGTATAACTGAGTCACTTTACTGTACAGCAGAAATTAACACAACATTGTAAATCAACTATATGTCAATAAAAAAAATTATTAAAAACCCAAAAGTTTTAAAAAAAGAAAAGAAAAGAAAAAAAGAGAGAATCTTTTATTGAACCTCACAGAGCTTCCTTATTTTCCCAGTGCTCAGTAGCACATGACCTCAGAAGTGAACTCTCTGCTGTAATGGCTGTTTTCTCAGATGAATTAAGGATCTTATATGCCTCTTGGTTTCCAAAGAAAGGTGGAATACGGGAACATATGTATATGTATAACTGATTCATTTTGTTGTAAAGCAGAAACTAACACACCACTGTAAAGCAATTATACTCCAATAAAGATGTTAAAAAAAAAAAAAAGGTGGAATCCAATGGATTCTAGGGGACCACTTAATCCAGGCGTTTTCAGGATAGTCCTCTCTTGAAAGACTCACCAGAGACCCCATACTTTGGGAGGTACCATCTGAAACTGTGGTGTCTCCCCTTAGTGAGGGTGTATCACGTCAGCTTGCCTGTAAATATTCAGTTAGCATTCAGTGTCCTATAATCGCTCCAAGGCCAGAAGTGTTGTGTGTCTAAGCCTGTGTTTTTCGCCGTGTGGACCATCAGAACTTTCTGGAGTTCTTCGTAAGAGTTCAGCCCCGAGCTCCTTGCCCACTGAGTGAACTGGAGTCTTTGGGGCCAGGCTCGGGGAATCTGCATGTTTAAGAAGCTTTGCACTTGGGTATTGTGCTCTTCAATCTTGAGACCCTCTGGTTTAGACTGGCTGCCACAAGTGGAGAATTTGACATATTTAATCAGCTGAAACCTGAGAAGAGGAAAAGATCGTCCAGCTTTGTCCCCATTCTTTACCTTCACGTCCCACGTACAAGGTAGGAGGTGAAGAGTATGCATGGTGGAAAGTCTAAATGACACTGGATTCGAGTGATTTGGGGCTAGTTTAACACACTTATTGAGTAGTAGTTGTTGTTGTTGTTTTAATAGCAAGAGCTGTGCTGAGCAACAGAGAAATACAGAATAAGAGCAGATGCCCATCTGCAAGGAACTTACAAATCACAGGGAGGCAAATAATTCCTGCATAAGGTGGTAAATGCGAAGCTGGACTCCTGCAAAGAGAACTTGGAGAACAAGTAGCAGCATTGCTTCTTACTGCTTCATTTAAATGTGGAAACTAAACAAACAAAACCAAGAAAACCCACTGAACTCCTAGACACAGAGAAGAGATTGGTGGTTACCAGAGGTAAGGGTGAAGATGGTGAAAAGGTACAAACTTCCAGTTATAAAATAAATAAACTAAATAAGAATAAAGTGAATAAGTCCTGCAGTGTAAAAAACAAAACCAAAAACTCCAGTAATTCACTGTACATTCCTAGGATGCGTACATCTCCAAGAACGTGGAGAATTGTAAGGAACCTCTAAACTATTATGAGACGTCACGTAGTCAGTAACAATACTGGGCACTGTTACCTGTGTCTTTGTGTGGATGAAGCAAAATCAATAACTTGGCCAAGGTCGTCAGGAACTAAGATTTTTCAAGGTAACAAGAGATACAAACGGAAAATCCCCAAGTTATGGAAAAACCCCATCACCTAAACTTGAATTTGAATTCACAATGTATTTTTAAAAAATAGGTATTTCTTTGCTCTATCCACAGAACCTAGAAGCATTGACAACAAGCGTAGCAATAATTACTCCCGGAACAGCTCCCCGCCCCACCCCCCAGTAAAATAAACAAAATATAATTTTTTAAGAACTTTAAATCAGCTTTGCATTACTTTTCTACCTTCTTGTCAGGGTACAACCTAACAGGGTACCTAAAGAGAAGTGTATACGTCTTAAGTGTGCAGCCTAATGAATTTTCACAGCGTATACGCCCGTTATAACCACCGCAACATCAAGATCTAGAACATTTTCAGTGTCTCAGAGGTTCCTTACTGCTCCCTCACTGCCAAAATGTAACCATTACCTCTGTTACCCGACCTCTACGATAACCTGACCTCTGTTATCATAGATTCGTTTGGGATCTTTTTTAGCTTCTTGTAAATTGAATCACACACGTGATGTACTTCTTTTGTCTGACTTCATTCGGCGTTATGCTGTAAGAGTTTGTTCATTTTTTTTCCATCTTGCAGTAGTTCTTTCTTCAACACTCCATAGTACCCTGTTGTGTGATGATACTACAGTTGGTTCATTTTCCCTTGGGTGGTAATTTGGGTTGTTTCCATAGCTATAAAGGTAAAGCTGCTACAAACTCTACTGTACATGTCTGCTGGTGAACATCACACTACATCTACTGGGTTTACACCTACAAGTGAAATCTCTGGATCAGAGTGATGTGTATATTTGTCTTTAGGTAAAACTGCCAACAGTTTTCCAAAGTGGGTGGACCATTTTCCAGTCCCAGCAGGGCTGTTTCATCTTGGTCATTCGTGTGTCTGCACGCATGCGTGTGTGTGTGTGTGCACGTGTACACGCATGTGTGAGCGGGTATCTGTTAGTGTCTCAGTCGTGGTTTCCTTTGTATTTCTGTCATGAGCAATGATGTTCAGTAACTTTTCATGTGCTTCCTGGTCATTTAGAGACCTTGCTGTGCAAAGCGCTGTTTCAAGTCTTTTGTTCATCTTTTAAAACCTGATGATCTTTCCTCACTGATTTGAAGGAGTTTTGAAATATACTCTTGTTTTTAAGTCCTCAGTTGGATTTATCTATTGCACAGATCTTCTCCCGGCCTGGGACTTGCCTTTGCACTCCTTCACAATGATGGCTTCTGAAGTTCTTTACTTTAACAGAGTCTGATTTATTTGAATCCTTCTCTCACACGGTCCCAGCCTCACTGAGCCCTTTTCAGCCCCATCCCTGATCCTGGGGCTGCTTTCGTCCTTTTTTTTAGGCTGTTTTAAGAGGAAGGAAGGGCGATTCTCTTCCTTCCCATAAAGGTGAACAGCGTATAGTATTTCAGTTTAAATTCCCCTTTCCTTTAAACTAGCATCAAGACCTAGATGACAAGATAAAAACATGGAGCCCAACCCCGCTCTTTTCAACACGTGGCTAAGCTGCCTGCAGCCAGACCCACTGCAGGAGCAGGTGCCCTCTCTCCCAGGGGGCCTAGTGGTGTCCACTCTTCCCTTGCGGCGTTTCAATTCTGCTGTGACCATTGCTGCTTCTTTTGACAGAGACACCCCCTCAAGCCACCGGCCACCCCCAGCACTGTTCCGCTGCCCTTGAATCTGGAAGGTATTTTCCCTTCTCATCATCACAGTGAGCGGGGGTGGGGGGGTTGTCAGACTTTCAGGGGCCTGCAGTCTTCAGGGAGGGTCCCTTACGGGGGCTCCACCTTATTCTTTGGGATTCTGGGTCTTCCTTGCCAAGCGACTCGGAAAGAGTTTCCCTTCCCAACCAGACAGGGACATCTTTGCCTCTGCCACTCCGGGCCATTCTAAGGAAAATATTTCAGACCAGAAAGAAGATTGCAGTGGCCTTTGAATACTCTCGTAAAACGGGTTCCCTCTGAACGCCTTTTACGTATCCCCATCGTCCTGTCAGATGGCTTCCTGGGTTCCTGTGTAATTCTGTCTCCAAGGTGGCTGCAGGTTACACTTGGCCCTGGGCAGAAAAGATGTGTCACAAAAGCACCAAACAAAACCAGTTCCTGACATCCCCGTATCCACATTCCCAAAGCTGTTCTTCTAGGTCTCTGGCCCCGGAAGTCACCTGTACACAGGAACCCCAGAAATATCCTTTCTGGTTGAATATCTTTCTTCAGCACATTTATGAGGAAATAGGCCTCAGAGTCTTCTTCCTTTCCTCTTTCTCTTTTGTAGGAGTGGGTCTGCGATGCAACAGTTTTGTCTGAAGGATAATTTCCTCATGCCCACCGGGAGTGCTTACCCAGGGCCCCAGGGGCCGGCGAACTCAGGAAGCCTCTGTGGTCAGGGTTCACAGGTCTGATCATTCTCTGGGTCATCAAAGTGGCGTGTCAGGTGTGACAAGAGCCCCCCGACACCAAGGGAAAGACAGTAACTGCTTTGCTGGAGAGAAAAAAATGGACTTGTCTTTTGGAGACAACTTGGCCTCCTGGAAGCGATGAAGCTGCAGCTTCCAGTTCATTTCTTTGGATAATTGATGTTTTCTTCCTTTGACATTAAAAAATACGGAAACTAGTGTTTTAAAGCTAGAATCCTTTATTTTGTTTTCCACTGTGAAGGTGGGATTCCCCCTCCGTATACTTTATCACAGACGCTGAGAGTCACATGACCAGGTCCCAGGAAATATCCCAGTTTTGTTGGCTGCTACTGGCTCTGAATCTCCCTTCTGAGATGATGTTTGGCATGTCCGCAGATTTGGACTGTAGGATTTTGCAAAATCCCCTTAAACTGGAGGTCCCTGAAACCCAGGAGCCTTTTGCATCTGTCTCCTTTGCAGGATCCATGTTGGGGAGAGGCAAGCTAACCCGGGCATCTTGGATTCTTAGAGTCGCATTTGAATAAAACACACATTTCTTTCTCCCAGTTAATTTTTGCCTCCTCTTTATTTTGAAGGGAAACATAATCCTTGGGCTTCTGCTTCATCAGAACCAAAGTCATAACGATGCTACTTTCTAAGTATCATATTTTGAAAGAATCGTTGTTCAAGAACACTTTTAAAAAAGAAAATTTTAAGAAAAATATTTTAATTAGTGGCAGCTGGAGGTGCAGTCCGGTTTGGGGCTCCAAGTCTGTGAATTTGGAGTGGACTCTAAAATTAAGTATGGGGTACTGCTAAGCTAGTTTGAGAAGAAAGAAAAATACATAAAAGAAAAAAATGGCCAGATAGCCTCTTGGTTCTTCTCTGCAGCCCTTTCAGAGGACTCTGGCCCCTTTCTAGACCTAAGTCATTAACCTATCATTTTTCAAAGTCAGTTGGTCCCTGTGGTCCCCAATGGAACATTTCTTTCTAGAATGCCCTCTCTTTATAATCCTTCAAGATACACTGTCATCCTTGGCTTTATAAGAGAGCATGTTTGGAAGACCTTTAACTGAAGAATTAATTTCTTTGGCTGCAGAATTAATTTCTTCACCACCTCCCATAGAATCCTCAATTTATAAACCCCTCTAACCCAGCTCAGATCTTTGCTTTTACCCACCTTTATAATGTGAAAAAATTTAGTTTTTTCTTCAATGAATGCCAACATCTTGCCAATTTTGGCCTGTTTTAGTGCAATTATATAACATATGCAACTGGCATAGCTTATTTAACCAGACAAATGAAGCGCTTTTCTTAGACTTGAACATACCCTCTGATGCAAGCTCTAAAATTTGATGATCTCTCCTCCATCCAAAACTCAAGTGATCAGCCAAGCCAAGGGATCCCCTTAAGCCAATTAAGAAACTAAATTCTTTTTATTCAGTAAGTGGAAAGTACAGACTGAGGCATAGGACCGGCGGCACTGATAACTGGGTGAGCAATAAAACATTTAGCCCAAATCGCCAGGTTGAACTGTAGCTTCCACAGTTTACAAGTCTTGATTATATTATTTCCCTAGTAATGAGCTGCAGTTCCCACACATGCTGCCAAGAGGCCTGGCATTATAAGTATTTGTCTTACCTTTTAGTGGACACCAAGGCAATGATCTGATTCTGTGCCGTAAGTCTTATTATCTGCAGCCTTTGTGTCCTATGTTTCTAGAGACCTAAAGGGTCCTGGGAAAATATGTAGTTTCTACTCTACACTTATACTGGCAGCTTGCTTTACTTCTCTCCATCTCTGGAGCTTCCAGATTTCTCCTCCAGAAGAACACTGAGTTTCAGAACACAGGTTAGCCATCTTCTCCTCTGAGATGTTTTTCCAGCCTCTTTCCAATTTGGTGTAGGTACCTCCCCCAATCCAGTATGTGCATATTGTAATTGTCAGTTTATGTCTCTGCCTCTCTGTCTACACTGTGATCTTGATGTCTTTAACATCTGATTCAGTGCCTTGTACATAAAGCCCCTGCCAAAATTTTGTTGAATGAGCAAATGTAAGCATATCAGATGGCCATGCCAGTGAGGTGTGGCTCTCATCAGCATTTCACCTGATGGGATGAGCCCCTTCCTTGCAGTGGGACACACACAATGCATTAAATTTTCCTTGCTATTATGAACAATGCTGTCTTAAACATATTGTGAATGTGGGGGCTCTGTATAGTTCAATACACTTCCATGATAAAAACACACAACAAACTAGGTATAGAAGGAATGTACCGTACCTCAATAATGAAGACTGAATATGGCAAACCCACAGCTAGCATCATATTCAATGGTGAAACACTGAATGCTTTTGCTCTAAGACCAGGAATAAGGAAAGGATGCCCACATTCACCACTTCTATTCAACTAGCACTGAAAGTCCTAGGCGGAGCATTTAGGCAAAAAAAAAATGCATCCAAGTCCGAAGGAAAGAAGTAAAATTGCCTCTGTTTGAAAATGACATGATCTTATATGTAGGAAACATTAAAGACTCCACAAAAGACTTGGAATTAATTAATGAATTTAGTAAAGTTGCAGGATACAAAATTAACATAAAAAATCAGTTTCACTTCTATACACTAAAGAAGAACTATTAGAAAGGGAAATTAAGAAAACATTCCCATTTACAATAGCATCAAAAAGAAAAACATACTTAGAAATAAGCTTAACAAAGGAGGTGAAAGACTTATGTACTGAAAACTAGAAAACATTGATGAAAAAAATTAAAGAAGATATAAACAAAAGATATCCCATGTTCGATTGGAAGAATTAATACCATGAAAATGTCTATACAACCCACAACAATCTACAGTTCCAATGCAATCTCTATCAAAATCCTAAGGGCATTTTTTAAAGAAAGAGGAAAAAAAATTTCTAAAGTTTATATGGAAACAAATAAACAAACAAACCTAAAATGGCCAAAATAATCGTGAGAAAGAAGAACAAAGTTGGAGGCATCACACTTCCTAATTTCAAAATATGTTACAAAACTACACTAATCAGAACAGTATGGTACTGGCATAAAAATAGTTGTATAAACCAATGGAAGAGAATAGAGACTCCAGAAATAAACTCATGCATATATGGTCAACTGATTTTCAACAAGGGTGCCAAGTGTACACAATGGGAAAAGGACAAAAGGTATGGGAAATTGGATGTCCAAATATAAAAGAACTGGACCCTTATTTTACACCATATATAAAAATCAACTCAAAATGGATTAAAAAGTTAATGTGGGACATGAAACATAAAAATACTAGAAGAAAACACAGAGGAAAAGCTTCATAACATTTTGGCAATTATGTCATGGGTATGAGATCAAAAGCACAGGTAACAAAAGCAAAAATAGACAAACAGGTAGATAACTAATAAGAACCTGCTGTATAAAAAATAAATAAATAAAATAAAGTTTTTTAAAAATTAAAAAAATAGACAAGCAGGACTACATCAAACTGAAAATCTTCTGTACAACAAAGGAAACAATCAACAGAGTGAAAAGGCAACCTATGAAATGGGAGAAATATTTGCAAACCATGTAATAGATAAGAGGTTGATTTCCAAAATGTGTAAGAACTCAACGAATTTGATAGCAAAAACACTAATAATCTGACTTTTAAAATGGGCTATATGAAAAGATGTTCAACATTACTACTCATCAGGGAAATGCAAATCAAAAGCACTATTAGGTACTGTTTTATAGGTATAAAACAGGATGGTTTTTAGTAAAAAAAGAAAAAAAAAAAGACAATAGGTGTTGGTGAGACTGGAGATATTGGAACCCTTGTGCACTGTTGGTGGGAATGTAAAATGATGCAGCCACTATGGAGAACAGTATGAAGGTTCCTCAAAAAAACTAAAAACAGAATTACCATATGATCCAGCAATCCAGTTTCTGGGTATATACGCAAAAGAATTCGGTAAGTTCTTAAGCAGTAAGATGCATGGTTAAGAACACAGGCTCTGGAACCACATTGCCTTGGTTCAGATGCTGGCTCTGCCTCTTACTGTGTGATCTTAGACATGTTACTTAACCTCTCTGTGCCTCTATTCTACATTTAGAGAAGATAGATTAAAAATGGTACTTACTCATAGTGATAATTAATGTATGTAAAGAGATTAGAATATGTCCAGCACAGAGCAGTGTTGTTTTAATTTTAGGTATTAACCTATCTACTATCACAGGTAAGACTGAGGTGAAAGATAACCAGTGAATATCAAACAGTGCCTGATATCAGAGTGTGGTGGGTTTAATAGTGTCTCCCAAAACTTCATGTCCACTGGGAACTTCAGAATGTGACCTTTCTGAACATAGAGTCTTTGCAGATGTAAACAAGTTAAGGTGCGCCCATACTGGGTTAGGGTGGACCCTAATCCAATGACAGCTGTCCTTATAAGAAAAGACACACAGAAGAGAAGGCTCTGCCGATGGAAGCAGAAACTAGAGCTCTGCTTCTGCAACCCACGGGACCCCTGGGGTCATCAGATGCAGAAAAAGTCAAGGAAGGATTCTTTCTAGAGACCTCAGAGGGGAAGTGGCCCTGCTGATACCTTGGTTTCAGACATCTGTCCTCTAGAACCATAAAAGAATAAATTTCTGTTGATTCAAGGCACCTAAACTTTGTTATGGCAGCCTGGGACGCTAACGCACAGGGCAAACTCAAATGTCCTATCATCTGTTAGGGAGTGTGCTCAGTTATTTACATGAAATTGGCATGCCATAGCCAAGCAGAACTGGCATTATTTAAGGCCACTCAGCCTACTAGGGACCCTAAACAGAATAGAATGCAGAGCCTCAGGTTGATCTCCCTGGGTGACATATGACATCAGTGAGCTGACAGAGAGACCCAGGCCACTCGTGGTGTCCTCCCCACCCCCAACCCCATGAGCTTCTTGAAGGATTTTTGCTCCCATCAGCCATTGATAACATGGGCTCATTTCCACATCCACTCTGCTTCTAGACCATAATGATGATTGATTCACATAGCAAATGGCCTAAAGTGGCCCTCACAACCCTCTTATTGCAGATACAATTCCCACCAGACTGAGCTTGCTGCTAAAGTGTCTGATAATGGACTCTAATTTGCCAGTGGGGTTTATGATTCTTTGTTCCCAGACAGATCCATTTCTAAACTAGAGAGTAATTCATAAATATTTTCCTCTCCAGTCATGGGGGAAAGCCCAATCTCATTTCACGTTGAAAGACAGTTCTATCTGGAGGCCACTGAGGGAGGCTGTGGGTTCAGGCCTGGGGCAGAGCTCACCGGTCCGGCCTGCTCATCTTGCAGAAAAGCCTACTGAGGCCCAGAGAAGTAATGTGACTTCTCCAAGGTCACACAGCTAGCTCTTTATTCTCTCTAACACTGCCTCTCTTGCTCCTTCAGTTGGGGAGTAGCAAAAAGAGGGGTGTCCCTAGCAGCCTTTTGTATGGGGCCACCTTGACCTCTGCTTGAAATAACAGTAGGAATAGTTTTCCTTGAAAATAATACATTTACTGTTTCTATTTTATAATAATGTTGTAAGCTCATTGATGAAAATTACAAAAAGTAGAAAAATTAGCCATAATTCTTTCACAAAGAGATAACAGGTTAGCATGTTTTATTCATTTACAATGTTTTAATGTAGATGTATACATTTTTTATCTTGGACAAAACTGAGATCATATTATATATACAGTTTCCCCCCCAAATCAATAGAGGGCTTTTTATTGCATCTTTAAAAATCACAAATAGGTCTTAGGAATCATCAGCATCTTGTACTTTCTGTAGCTGGGCAACGCTTAGATCTTATTCGTCCGTCTGCTAAACTGTTCCTTTTTCAGAGACATAGATGCCCTCCAAAGATTTTTTGATATCTTTGTGTTTTTTTAAAAAATTATTTATTTATTTATTAAAAAAATTTTTTTTTAGATATCCTTGTTTTTAACTGTTGTGGCTTACAGAATCCAAACAGCTGAATTTGATACAGGTTCAATGTCATTTCCTTCAAGAATTAACTCAATTTTCTGGGCTTAAGATACTGTACAAGCAATGCCTGGCCTCATCTGAACACTGCAGATGTATCTTTCACCCACGAAATTTCAGATTTCATCAATAGACCTGTTCTTGAGCGTGTTGATGTGTATGAGGAAGTGAGCGTCTGTAAACCTCACCTCATAACAGAAGCCCACATAGAAATTTATGTTCTGTGTTTTTCTGCTTACTGTAGTCTGGGTATTTTCTCATATCATTAAATGTCATGTTATATCTTCAGAAACATGATTGCATACTATTAAACAATGCAGATAAAGAAGATATTTAAATATTTTTGCTATTAGACATTTACATTTTTTCCATTTTTCACAATTATAAATACCTCTGTTGTGTTATAACTTGTGCATACATATTTAAGATTACCTCTGATTACTCCTTTGTAATATATAATTAGAAATAGAATTTGGGATCAAAGAATATGATACTTTTAAGATTCTTAAATAGTACATATTACAAAATTACATGACTTCTTATCACAGTAAAAATTGAAAGGTGGGCTTATAATCAGAAAATCCAGGCTTGAATCTCAAGTTGCCACTTATTAGCTGTATGAGGACAGGCAAGTTTCTTAATGTGTAGAATAAGAACAATTACTACCTTATCAGGTTATTATGAGATTTAAATAAAATTAATATTAAAATGCTTTAGCACAATGACTAACAATTAGCAGATGCTCAACGAATATTTATTGCTGTTTCTATGAATTTTTGCTACCAGTGATAAGCCAAGAACCAGAATCTTCTAGGGAAAGGCTAAGAATTTTTATTTTCCAAATAAGTGGCTATGGGTGTGGGGTGGCGATAGTAGGATCCTTCTGTCTGCAAGTGTGTAGGTAAATTCAATGGAAAACCCAAAAGAAAGTTGTTCTTGGTGCTAGTACATTGATGGTGAAAAGGTCCAGATATGGCATTTTGATGATGTCAGTCTCTTCCTAAGGAGAATATCTTGACATGTCACACTGCTGTCAGAAAATTAGGATTTACCTAATGTAATGGCCAACTGCAGACAAGGTCAGCTGCCAGGTCTCAAGAGAATGGCTGTATATGGGTCAAGGGAACAAAGCTCGACTCCAGACCCTTCTCTAAATTCTCAGGTTCCCAAAGGCTACAAAGGAGGTTAGGCTGAATAAACTTAGAGGAAGTGAGCTAAAATCAAACCAACACAGGTTTTGAGTACAGCCAGCTCTGACACTCCTTAGCTATTTGACCTTGGACAAGTCACTTGACCTTGACCGCCCTGGGTCTCTTTCCTGATCCGTAAAATGATATCAGTGCAGCCTACTTAGTAAGATTTTTTTCAGGCCCAAAGAAAATGAATATGAGATAGAAAGTGGCCAATTGATAGAAACCATTCTTACTATTATCATGTAATATTGGACAATCTACTACCTTATCTTAGTCTTCTATTCATTCATAAAATGGGAAAAATAATAATTATATTCAAGTTGCAATATTGTCATGAGGATTATTGAAAAAAATATATATGTGAGAGTATTGAGTAATTTGTGCAGCACCATGAAATAGTCAGGTTTGGGAGGAAGAGTCCTCACCCCTGAGTGTGGGTAGATGAGGGACAGCAGGTCTTGAAAGCCCCAAGGGCGAGGCCCTGGAGCCTCCCCCGAGCCTCGGCCATTGCCACGTTTGCATCTTGCTACCCGCTTGCTCAGACACTGCCCTCCAGTCATTGCTTCCTGAGTGCCAAGATTACTCAGATGTTTAGCGTAACAAAATCATGCACGTCAGGATTTAAACACATCCCACGGAGCCAGCTAGGGATAAGCAGCGCTTGTTTCCCAACAAGGGCTGCACTCCTGTCATCTGCTTCCAAGGCAAAGGCCTGATTGCAGCAGTCAGCGAGCACCGAACAGGGGAGGGAGGAGTGGATGGTACTTAACCCCCAACATCTGGATGACCTCCTCCAGGTGCCCTGCTTGTTACAGATCCATTTGGGAGGGTTTGAAGGGTCAGGAGAGGCAGTGTTTTACATCCAGGGTGCTGTCCACTCACCTACAATTTCTTCTCTCCAATGTGTACCTTCTGCCACCATTGTCACGTATGTATAAGGTTGTGACCAGGGCAGGGGTAGGGGAAGGTAATGTATGTGAAGCCAAATGTCATTAATGACAAGATTTTGAGGTATTTAAGGTCAACATGAAAAGTTTGTGAAACTAGAACATTAGACAGGGTTACAGATAGAAAGATTGTACATTTGCCTTACATTTGGTTTCTGTATAATACTCACACCAAACTCAAATCTACTCAGCTCATTATTTGTAGCAAAAATTAATGAAGCCTGCATACTTTTCTTCATGCAATCCACTATTAAAAAAAAAAATGCCCAGTGCCAATAAAAGATGATTTTTACCAAAGTTGTTGATATGAGAGAATGCAAGGGAAGGTATAAAACAATTATATTTCAAAAGTTTAGTTTTGACGATTTGATTACTTACAGAGAGAGATGTAAGTTGATGAAAGTCATCCCTGAGAGTCACTCAGCAAATACTTATTGAGCACTTGCTGTGTGGGTACTGAATGCTGGTGGCCGGAGCCCTCCTGGGAGTGAGGAGAGAGAGGAGGACATGGCTGTCTGGAAGAGGGGATAAGGGGATAGCACCAAAGGGCTTGGTCTCAAAGGAATGAGGGAAGGGGCCTTGGGTTACTCCTAGGTTTTTGGCTTGGGTGATTTCTAGGCAGTTAGAGATGATGCTCCTAGGAGTAGGAAATTCAGAAAGACCCGTACGAAATCCTGAGAACAGGAGAGCTGAGAAAAGCAGATGTAGAGCAGGGAGAATATTGCCCCTCACAGTGGCCCCATACAAGGTCCAGCACAGTCTTGTGGACCTGGACCTGGTTCACTTAAATGGACTGGAACCAACTGAATACCTGGATAGAAGTGGCATAATGTGGGGACAACGTTGGCGTGATCTTAGAGGAAACTTCCATTGTGGGGGGCATATTGATTGAGCTAAAAGCATGGAACCCTCTACTGAAATGGGACCTACTCCAGGAGTGGGCTATGAATTTGTGAATGAGCTTTGAGTCTTTTCTTGAGAGTCAGTTTTGTCAGTGGAGAAGAGGGCAGTTGGCATGTAGCAGCAGAGACTGGAAGTAAAGCCTCACCCCATCAACGTTTTGTAAAGAAGCTCCCATTTCTTATGTGCAGCCAGTAGAAATGTGATATGCTCTTTGATATTTGCACACTGAACTGAGAATGAATCAGCAGCACTGTTCAACTTTTAGAAAAACCAAGGAGCGTCCGAGGAAGGATTAAGAGGAGTAAAGAATTTAGCAACCCAAGAGAGACTTGTTATTTCCAAATGAGCCAGAATTTACCAAAATGTTCTGTTGTTCTCTGGTCATTGCATAACAGTGTCAGAGAGATTGTACAGAATCCATGAAATGAAGGTGGGAATGAGGTTTGAGACATAGGCTCGTGAGGAAAACGACAAGGATTTGAGCAGCTAAACTAAAAGAAGAAAGGATTGGGGAGAGACCAATGTTAGGATTTCTGATATAAGAAGTGATATTAGTGATCACAAAATGGGCCCCATCTCTTTGGGGGAAAATAAGAGGAAAGGAAAGGAAAGCTGCAACACATGCTATTAAGGTTTGATCTAAAGGAAGACTAGCTCAGTGATTTTTCTTAAGTACAACTGGATTAGTTCTTAAGAGAAGAGAAGAGATTGACTATGAGAACCAGTACAGCATGTCAATATTAGGTTGTTTAGTACAAAAGTTACTTGTGCAGCTACTGTGCAAGGAACTGTGAAATTCCTTCCACCAGTGGTGGTGGTGGGGGGGGGTCTTTGAAATGAGATAACACCTCTGGCATAAAGGGTCAAGGTAGGATTAGCTGTGGCCTCCTGGCTTTCTTTCCCAGGCCTTTGAGTTGAATCCCAACATGTTTTTGTGTATCCCTGAGATTTTTAGACTATTGTGTTTCATGTCTTTTGTAACCATTCTTAGTTTTCATCTTGAGGGTTACCCTAGTTTTTGAATGCCAGGCAACAAGTTATTGCAATCATGGTATTACATTTGGTCTTTGTAAGCTCTTTATTTGGGGGGGCAACAGGGGAGAGGTGGGTATGTAGCCATGGCCTTGAGAAAATGCAATTGCATTTCTCTGGAGTTGCCTACTAGATGTAGCGTCCGTCCAGATGCAGCTCATCTTCTACGTGATTTTGCTGCTCACACACCACTTTGCCAAAATGTCACTCATTAGCCAGCCCTGTGGGGAGCGATGTTATGTGAGGCCATAGACTTGAGGTAGGTCTGACCAAGGTGCCCTGAGTTACAAGGCTGGAAGCAAAATCGGACACAAGCAGGAAATAGAGTATGATTCTCTTATTGATGAGACAAACTGGGGTCCATGCTTGATCGAGCTGGGGGAGGGTCATACAGACTAGCTAGAAAACCAGAAAACAGTGATGATCTCCACAGTGAATGAGGAGCAAGTACGTGTCAAGCGTGAGATTACAGATGAATGTGGGACTGTGAGGCTGCGGACGAATCAGATCAGATCAGAGGCAAATGCCATCAAATGCCGTCTACCACCCTCCGGGCAGTGTCGGAAAAAGAGTCTTTTTTTTACATCTTTATTGGAGTATAAATGCTTTACAATCGTGTGTTAGTTTCTGCTTTACAATAAAGTGAATCAGCTCTACATATACATATATCCCCATATCTCCTCCCTCTTGCGTCTCCCTCCCACCCTCCCTATCCCACCTCTCTAGGTGGTCAAAGAGCACCGAGCTGATCTCCCTGTGCTATGCGGCTGCTTCCCACTAGCTATCTATTTCACATTTGGTAGTGTATATATGTCCGTGCCACTCTCTCACTACATCCCAGCTTCCCCTTCTCCCTCCCAGTGTCCTCAAGTCCATTCTCTACATCTGCGTCTTTATTCCTGTCCTGGCTTTTTTTTTTTTTTTAGATTCCGTATATATGTGTTAGCATACAGTATTTGTTTTTGTCTTTCTGACTTAACTTCACTCTGTATGACAGACTCCAGGTCTATCCACCTCATTACAAATAACTCAGTTTCATTTCTTTTTATGGCTGAGTAATATTCCATTGTATATATGTGCCACATCTTCTTTATCCATTCATCTGTCGATGGACGCTTAGGTTGCTTCCATGTCCTGGCTATTGTAAATAGAGCTGCAGTGAACATTGCGGTACATGACTCTTTTTGAATTATGGCTTTCTCAGGGTACATGCCCAGTAGTGGGATTGCTGGGTCGTATGGTAGTTCTATTTTAAGTTTTTTAAGGAACCTCCATACTGTTCTCCATAGTGGCTGTATCAATTTACATTCCCACCAACAGTGCAAGAGGGTTCCCTTTTCTCCCCACCCTCTCCAGCATTTATTGTTTGTAGATTTTTTGATGATGGCCATTCTGACTGGTATGAGGTGATACCTCATTGTAGTTTTGATTTGCATTTCTCTAATGATTAGTGATGCTGAGCATCCTTTCATGTGTTTGTTGGCAATCTGTATATCTTCTTTGGAGAAATGTCTACTTAGATCTTCTGCCCATTTTTGGATTGGGTTGTTTGTTTTCTTGATATTGAGCTGCATGAGCTGCTTGTAAATTTTGGGGATTACTCCTTTGTCAGTTGCTTCATTTGCAAATATTTTCTCCCATTCTGAGGGTTGTCTTTTCATCTTTTTTATGGTTTCCTTTGCTGTGCAAAAGCTTTTAAGTTTCATTAGGTCCCACTTGTTTATTTTTGTTTTTATTTCCATTTCTCTAGGAGGTGGGTCAAAAAGGATCTTGCTGTGATATATGTCATACAGTGTTCTGCCTATGTTTTCCTCTAAGGCCTTACATTTAAGTCTTTAATCCATTTTGAGTTTACTTTTGTGTATGGTGTTAGGGAGTGTTCTAATTTCATTCTTACATGTAGCTGTCCAGTTTCCCAGCACCACTTATTGAAGAGGCTGTCTTTTCTCCACTGTATATTCTTGCCTCCTTTATGAAAGATAAGGTGACCGTATGTGTGTGGGTTTATCTCTGGACTTTCTATCCTGTTCCATTGGTCTATATTTGTTTTTGTGTCAGTACCATACTGTTTTGATTACTGTAGCTTTGCAGTATAGTCTGAAGTCTGGGAGCCTGTCCTCCAGATCCGTTTTTTTCCCTCAAGATTGCTTTGGCTATTCGTGGTCTTTTGTGTTTCCATACAAATTGTGAAATATTTTGCTCTAGTTCTGTGAAAAATGACAGTGGTAGTTTGATAGGGATTGCATTGAATCTATAGATTGCTTTGGGTAGTATAATCATTTTCACAATGTTGATTATTCCAATCCAAGAACATGGTATATCTCTCCATCTGTTGGTATCATCTTTAATTTCTTTCATCAGTGTCTTATAGTTTTCTGCATGTAGGTCTTTTGTCTCCTTAGGTAGGTTTATTCCTAGGTATTTTATCCTTTTTGTTGCAATGGTAAATGGGAGTGTTTCCTTAATTTCTCTTCAGATTTTTCATCATTAGTGTATAGGGATGCAAGAGATTTCTGTGCATTAATTTTGTATCCTGCTACTTTAACAAATTCATTGATTAGCTTTAGTAGCTTTCTGGTAGCATCTTTAGGATTCTCGATGTATTGTATAATGTCATCTGCAAACAGTGACAGCTTTACTTCTTCTTTTTTTATTTGGATTCTTTTTATTTCTTTTTCTTCTCTGACTGCTGTGGCTAAAACTTCCAAAACTATGTTGAATAATAGTGGTGAGAGGGGACAACCTTGTCTTGTTCCTGATCTTAGAGGAACTGGTTTCAGTTTTTCACCATTGAGGACAATGTTGGCTGTGGGTTTGTCACATATGGCCTTTATTATGTTGAGGTGAGTTCCCTCTATGCCTACTTTCTGGAGGGTTTTTATCATAAATGGGTGTTGAATTTTGTCAAAAGCTTTTTCTAAATCTATTGAGATGATCATATGGTTTTTCTCCTTCAATTTGTTAATATGGTGTATCACACTGATTGATTTGCATATCTTGAAAAATTCATGCATTACTGGTATAAACCCCACTTGATCATGGTGTATGATCCTTTTAATGTGCTGTTGGATTCTGTCTGCTTGTATTTTGTTGAGGATTTTTGCATCTATATTCGTCAGTGATATTGGCCTGTAGATTTCTTTCTTTGTAACATCTTTGTCTGCTTTTGGTATCAGGGTGATGGTGGACTCATAGAATGAGTTTGGGAGTGTTCCTCCCTCTGCTATATTTTGGAAGAGTTTTAGAAGGATAGGTGTTAGCTCTTCTCAAAATGTTTGATAGAATTTGCCTGTGAAGCCATCTGGTCCTGGGCTTTTGTTTGTTGGAAGATTTTTAATCACAGTCTCAATTTTAGTGCTTGTGATTGGTCTGTTTATATCTTCTATTTCTTCCTGGTTCAGTCTTGGAAACTTGTGCTTTTCTAAGAATTTGTCCATTTCTTCCAAGAGTCCATTTTACTAGCATATAATTGCTTGTAGTAATCTCACATGATCCTTTGTATTTCTGCAGTGTCAGTTGTTACTTCTCCTTTTTCATTTCTAATTCTACTGATTTGAGTCTTCTCTCTTTTTTTCTTGATGAGTCTGGCTAATGGTTTATCAATTTTGTTTATCATCTCAAAGATCTAGCTTTTAGTTTTCTTGGTCTTTGCTCTTGTTTCCTTCATTTCTTTTTCATTTATTTCTGATCTGATCTTTATGATTACTTTCCTTCTCCTAACTTTGGGATTTTTTTGTTCTTCTTTCTCTTAATTGCTTTAGATGTAAGGTTAGGTTGTTTATTTGAGATGTTTCTTGAGGTAGGATTGTATTGCTATAAACTTCCCTCTTAGAACTGCTTTTGCTGCATCCCATAGGTTTTGGTTTGTTGTGTTTTCATTGTCATTTGTTTCTAGGTATTTTTTGATTTCCTCAGTGATCTCTTGGTTATTTAGTAGTGTATTGTTTAACCTCCATGTGTTTGTATTTTTTACAGATTTTTTCCTTTAATTGATATCTAGTCTCATAGTCGGAAAAGATACTTGATACAATTTCAATTTTCTTAAATTTACCAAGGCTTAAATTTACCAAGTGTTCCATGAACACTTGAGAAGAAAGTGTATTCTGTTTTTTTTGGATGGAATGTCCTATGAATATCAATTAAGTCCATCTTGTTTAATGTATCATTTAAAGCTTGTGTTTCCTTATTTATTTTCATTTTGGATGATCTGTCCACTGGTGAAAGTGGGGTGTTAAAGTCCCCTACTATGATTGTGTTACTGTCAATTTCCCCTTTTATGGCTGTTAGCATTTGCTTTATGTACTGAGGTGCTCCTATGTTGGGTGCATAAATATTTACAATTGTTATATCTTCTTGGATTGATCCCTTGATCATTATGTAGTGTCCTTCTTTGCCTCTTGTAATAGTCTTTATTTTAAAGTCTATTTTCTCTGATATGTGTATTGCAACTCCAGCTTTGTTTTGATTTCCATTTCCATGGAATGTCTTTTTCCATCCCCTCATTTTCAGTCTGTATGTGTCCCTAGGTCTGAATTGGATCCCTTGTAGACAGCATATATACAGGTCTTGTTTTTGTATCCATTCAGCCAGTCTATGTCTTTTGGTTGTAGCATTTAATCTATTTACAGTTAAGGTTGTTATTGATATGTATGTTCCTATTACCATTTTCTTAATTGTTTTGGGTTTGTTATTGTAGGTCTTTTCCTTCTCTTGTGTTTACTGCCTAGAGAAGTTCCTTAAGCATTTGTTGTAAAGCTGGTTTGGTGGTGCTGAATTCTCTTAGCTTTTGCTTGTCTGTAAAGGTTTTAATTTCTCTGTCAAATCTGAATAAGATCCTTGCTGGGTAGAGTAATCTTGGTTGTAGGTTTTTCCCTTTCATCGTTTTAAATATGTCCTGCCACTCCCTTCTGTCTTGCAGAGTTTCTGCTGAAAGATCAGCTGTTAGCCTTATGGGGATTCCCTTATATGTTATTTGTTGTTTTACCCTTGCTGCTTTTAATATTTTTTGTTTGTATTTAATTTTTGATAGTTTGATTAATATGTGTCTTGGCATGTTTCTCCCTGGATTTATCCTGTATGGGACTCTCTGTGCTTCCTGGACTTGATTAACTATTTCCTTTCCCATATTAGAGAAGTTTTCAACTATAATCTCTTCAAATATTTCTCAGTCCCTTTCTTTTTCTCTTCTTCTTCTGGGACCCCTATAATTCGAATGTTGGTGCATTTAATGTTGTCCCAGAGGTCTCTGAGACTGTCCTCCATTCTTTTCATTCTTTCTTCTTTATTCTGCTCTGTGATAGTTATTTCCACTATTTTATCTTCCAGGTCACTTATCCGTTCGTCTGCCTCAGTTTTTCTGCTATTGATTCTTTCTAGAGAATTTTTAGTTTCATTTACTGTCTTGTTCATCATTGTTTGTTTGCTCTTTAGTTCTTCTAGGTCCTTGTTAAACATTTCTTGTAGTTTCTCCATTCTATTCCCAAGATTTTGGATCATCTTTACTATCATTACTCTGAATTCTTTTTCAGGTAGGCTGCCTATTTCCTCTCCATTTGTTTGGTCTGGTGGGTTTTTACCTTTTCCTTCATCTTCTGTGTGTTTCTCTGTCTTCTCATTTTGCTTAACTTACTGTGTTTGGGGTCTCCTTTTTGCAGGCTGCAGGTTCATAGCTCTCTTTGTTTTTGGTGTCTGTCCCCAGTGGCTAATGTTGGTTCAGTGGGTTGTGTAGGCTTCCTGGTGGAGGGGACTGATGCCTGTGTTCTGGTGGATGAGGCTGGATCTTGTCTTTCTGGTGGGCAGGACTGCATCTGGTGGTGTGTTTTGGGGTGTCTGTGACCTTATTATGATTTTAGGCAGCCTCTCTGCTAATGGGTGGGGTTGTGTTCCTGTCTTACTAGTTGTTTGGCATAGGGTGTCCAGCACTGTAGCTTGCTGGTCGTTGAGTGGAGCTGGGTCTTAGCTTTGAGAGGCAGATCTCTGGGAGAAATCTTGCTGATTGATATTACGTGGGTGCAGGAGGTCTCTGGTGGCCCAATGTCCTGAACTCGGCTCTCCCACCTCAGAGGCACAGGCCTGACACCGGGCCGGAGCACCAAGACCCTGTCAGCCACACAGCTCAGAAGAAAAGGGAGGAAGAAAGAAAGAGAGAGAAAGAATAAAATAAAGTTATTAAAATTAAAAAATTATTAAAAATTAAAAAAAAATTTTATAGCAATAAGAAAAAGAAAAAGGACCAACCAAACCAAAAAACAAATCCATCAATGACCAATGATAACAAGTGCTAAAAACTATACAAAAAAGAATAAAAAGAAAAAACAAATGGTAAAAGCAAAGCTATACAGACAAAATCACACAAAGAAGCATACACATACACACTCACAAAAAGAGAAAAAGGAAAAAAATATATCAAAAAAAAAAAGGAGGAAGAGAGCACTGAAATCAGTAAACAAATCTACCAATGATAATAAACTCTAAATACTGAACTAAGATAAACTTAAAGCCAGGAACAAATTAGATGCAGAAAGCAAACCCGAAGTCTACAGTTGCTCCCACAGTCCACCTCCTCAATTTGGGATGTTTCATTGTGTATTCAGGTATTGAACAGATGCAGGGTACATCACGTTGATTGAGGAGATCTAATCTGCCGCTGCTGAGGCTGCTGGGAGAGATTTCCCTTTCTCTTCTTTGTTCTCCTGGGGTTCAGCTTTGGATTTGGCCCCGCCTCTGCGTGTAGGTCGCCTGCAGGTGTCTGTTCTTCACTGAGACAGGACGGGGGTTAAAGGAGCAGCTGATTCAGGCACTCTGGCTCCCTCAGGCTGTGGAGAGGGAGGGGTACGGAGGCAGGGCGAGCCTGCGGAGGCAGAGGCCAGCGTGACGTTGCACCAGCTTGAGGCGCACCGTGCATTCTCCCAGGGAAGTTGTCCCTGGGAGACAGGGACTGCACAGGCTCCCGGGAGGGGAGGTGTGGAGAGTGACCTGTGCTCGCACACAGGCTCCTTGGTGGCTGCAGCAGCAGCCTTAGTGTCTCTTGCCCATCTCTGGGGTCCACGCTGTTAGCCGTAGCTTGCGCCCGTCTCTGGACCTCCTTTAAGTGGCGCGCTTAAGCCCCTCTCCTCGTGCACCAGGAAACAAAGAGGGAAGAATAGGTCTCTTGCCTCTTCGGCAGCTCCAGACTTTATCCTGGACTCCCTCCCGGCCGGCCGTGGCGCACTAACCCCTCAGGCTGTGTTCACGCCGCCAACCTCAGTCCTCTCCCTGGGATCCGACCGAAGCCCGAGCCTCAGCTCCCAGCCCCCACCCGCCCCGGCGGCTGAGCAGAAGAGCCTCTCGGGCTGGTGAGTGCCGGTCGGCACCGATCCTCTGTGCGGGAATCTCTCCGCTTTGCCCTCCGCACCCTGTGGCTGCGCTCTCCTCTGCGGCTCCGGAGTTTCCCCCTCCGCCACCTTCAGTCTCCGCCCGCAAAGGGGCTTCTAGTGTGTGGAAACCTTTCCTCCTTCACAGCTCCCTCCCTCCCACTGGTGCAGAGCCCATCCCTTTTCTTTTGCCTCTGTTTTTTCTTTTTTCTTTTGTCCTGCCCAGGTACGTGGGGAGTTTCTTGCCTTTGGGGAGGTCTGAGGTCTTCTGCCAGCGTTCGGTGGGTGTTCTATAGGAGCAGTTCCACGTGTAGATGTATTTCTGATGTATCTGTGGGGAGGAAGCTGATCTCCGCCTCTTACTCTTCCACCATCTTGAAGGTCTGCCCCGTAAGAGTCTTACTATTAAGGAGGCTGTGAGCAAGCAGCATAGTATTCGAAGGCGAGGGAGACAAGCCCCGAGACCCATGGGCAGGACCTCGATGACGAGATTGCTTGGGTGTCTGAAGTGTGAGTGATTCCCCAGGGAGTTACAGCTGTTTACAGCTGACCTGTGTGTTAAATATTCATCAGCAGGAGCTCTCTTGGGTGTGCAGTGAGATTTGTTCCAGTCCCCCCAAGAGAAGCAGCAGCTTTTCTGTTTGATGAGAGGAGAAGTGAAAAATAAGGAAACCCATTCTTTCTTCCTCCTCAATTCCCAGTGGGTCTTTTGGTACTTTGAGATCATTTACAGGGCTTGAGGAACTTCTGTTCCTTTGACATCATCTTTTTCAGAGTGTTATGTGTAGGACAGGCTGTTGGTGGGAACAAGTTCAAAGTAATTTCTGTTGAATGGGCTGAATTTCCCGCTACTGCACAGTCTCTCTTGACTCCAGGTACCTACATGAAGTACCTACAGAAGTGGCTGAACCATTTGAAGACTGGCTGACCTGTTGGGTTCATGGGTGATGTCAAATCGTTATTAATGGATGAGAGATGCAAGACTCTTATAGGTTGACCATAATATATTGTCAGGGCTGATGTTTGCCTTTTGGGGTTCATCTGAAAGGTACAGACAAAGCAGGTGTTGGGAAGGAGAGCTCATGAGGCCTGGAGCTAGGGTGGACCTAAAAGCATTTTTGTCTCCTACCAACCAGTGCACCATGGGTTGGGTACATCCATACCTCTGTCATCCTGAAAGAGGTAACTTTTGCAGGGCTCGTTTACTGCATGATTTTATTGAGCGTCTACTTCATGCCAAGCCCTGATCTCATCTCTGAGGTTGGATTGGGAGCAAAGCAGACAAAATATCTACCCTCATTGAGCTTTGGTTTTGGAGACGTAAAAGGTAAGGGTCTGCGACCCTTATGGCTTAAATGCTTGTGGCTAACTTTGGTCTCCGGTGCCTTCTCTATCCAGTAAAGTCAACACTAAATAGCAGAGTTATGACAAGTATAGGTCAGAATCCCTACTTTTCCATTCCATTTTCTTTAGAGTAAAGTATGATATGATAATAACCAACCTATTGGTTTCTTGAAAAAATCGAGTAAGATAACGTAGATGGTGCATTCAGCATAGTGCTTTCAGTACAGTGAATATGCAGTATGTGTCTAATGCTGTTCTTCTCATTATTACTTCAATATACGAGCCCAGCACAGCAGCAGCAGTCTTTCCCCAAGGGAAAAATGCAAAGAGATGTGACAAAAAGCCAATAATGTTGAGTTCAGTTGCTGAATTGTCTAATACAAAGACCAACAGAGAACACCCCGTCTGGTGCGGGGTCACATGTGGTTGTGTGAGAAACAGCTGCGTCTCTGTTGTGATACTGGCCCATCAGATGCGGCAGAGGAAGCAAAATGCTCCAGAGTGCCCCTCATGCTGGGGCTGTTTGACATTCAGGAAAGGTTGGTTAGAATGCATATGTCATGCTCAGCAATGGGCTGGCTGTTGGGAGTTAAAAAACGAACAGTGTGTTTTCCTGCCCTCACTTATGCTGCTATGAAGTATCTCCTAATTATTTCTTTTAAATAAACACACAAAGCAAGGAGGATTGTCCAGTGAACGTCTGGAAGCTCAATTTCATGGCAACGGGCTTTACCAGGATCAAGGGCTCCCCATTCTCCAATGGCAGACCTGTGCCCAAACTCAGATTCTCATAGGACGGTGCCCTCTCCCTACTTAAGCAGCAGCCTGAATCCAGCATCTCACCAGGTCTCCAAGTGCATCAGCTGATGTGCTCAGCATATCCAGCTGGAACTTTTAGGCAGATGGCTTGGTGCCAATGTCCTGCCTGATTATCCGTCACACCCAAGGCCGTTTTTGGTTCTCCCTCCCTAGAAACACGTAGGAGGGCAGTGGCCCTTCCCTAGAGCACAGCTGTGGAATGTGGGGAGCATCACTGTACCCTCGCTCAGCTCTTCCTGGGATGGAGAGAGAATGGGAGCTACTACCTCTTCTTACTCGTCTTGGTGTCCACCTTACCCAGTCAAGCTTGTTCACACATCCTGGTGTATTTGCCTTTACTGACCCCCGCACCATTTCTCACTAGATAGAATTTGTACAATGAAAGTCAGAATGAGGGACTTCCCTGGTTGTCCAGTGGTTAAGACTTCACCTTCCAATTCAGGGTGTGCAAGTTCAATCCCCGGTCGGGGAGCTAAGATCCCACATGCCTTGGGGCCCCCAAATCAAAACATAAAACAGAAGCAGTATTGTAACAAATTCAGTAAAGACTTTATAGAAAAATGGTTCACATAAAAAAAATTAAAAATAAGAACAGAGAAAGTCAGAGTGAATTTTAAAAAGTATCTATGTGAACTAGCAATAAGAAGCCATTTAAATTCCCCAGTGTTCTATGTTCAGGGGCTCCTGTTACCGTAGGTTTGAAAATGGTTTTCGGACAATCATAGAAAAGTAGTAAATTCAGGTAAAGAATGTGAAAGTATTCCAGTCCTACTTTCCAGCTTAAATAAATGCACGGTTGGCACTTAAGAAACACTATTTAAACCTGTGACTGTGTCTCATTATCAGGCCAGGTTTCCTGCTTCTTAATAGTTTGTGATGGATTTGTCTTGTTTTCCCACTCTGGATTATTGCCAATATTATTTTTCACTTGTATATTTTCATTACTCTCAAATTATATCTTGAGTGTATGTTTGATTTCCTTAGTGTAAGCATTCTGAGGCCAAGATCCATGTCTTATTTATTTTGCATCTCTCAAGAGTAGATATGTAATACTGATAATTTCTTTTTAATGGTCCTTTTTATAGTTAGGATAAAAAGATCTTCTTTGGATATGTCCAAACTGAAAGTTTAGAGCATGGTGAAAACAATAAGTAAAGCCGAGAACTATGTTTCTTTTTACCCATTGATTCCCAAAGCTATCGGTTTGGTCACAAAGTTCATTTGGATTTTTCTGTAAGATCTTACAACTTTTTGGCCAACCCAATAATTTTGTTAAAATATAAATATAAGGTATTAGTTATTTTGTTTTCACATGGCAATACCTCTTAGTATCTTTAGAGACACAGCAAAGTCCCGATTTTTTGGTTAATGTCTCCATACCTGAGCCTCATTTTTCCATAGATCAGTTCTTTGGGTTCTAATTTGGAGGAGCTGCTATTGTCTCCTCTGTAATGATTAAGATAAGGGCTGCCATATCATCAAAAAGAACACAAATAACAAATGTTGGCCAGGATGTTGAGAAAAGGGAACCCTCATACACTGTTGGTGGGAATGTAAATTGGTGCACTCCCTGTGGAAAACAGTATGGAGATTTCTCAAAAAACTAAAAATAAAACTACCATATGCCCCAGCAATTCCACTCCCCCAAAGCCCCAAAACACTAATTTGAAAAGAAACATGCACCCCAATGTTCATTGCAGCACTATTTATGATAGCCAAGATATGGAAGCAAGCTAAATGTCCATCGACAGATGAATAGATAAAGAAGCTGTGGTACACATATACAATGGAATATTACTCAGCCATAAAAAGAATGAAATTTTGCCATTTGCAGCAACATGACTGGACTTGGAGGGCATGATGCTAAGTGAAGTAAGTCAGGCAAAGAAAGACAAGTACTGTATGATGTCACTTATATGTGAAATCTAAACAACACCAGAAACTAGTAAATATAGCAAAAAAGAAGCAGGCTTACATATATAGAGAACAAACTAGTGGTTACCAGTGTGTGTGGGGGGGCAATATAAGGGTGAGGGGTGAGAGGTACAAATTATTGGGCATAGGATGGGCTCAAGATTGTAGTGTACAACATGGGGAACAGAGCCAATATTTTGTAGTAACAGTAAATGGAAAGTAACCTTTAAAAGTTGTATAATAAATAAATAAATAAATAGTATTACTATTGATAACTATTAATGACAAAAAAAGATAAGGGCTTCCAAATACACTCACTCTTCCTACTACATTTTTATTAGGGATAGATTTAAACTAGGGACAGATATTAATGAGAACAGAAAATAGTTATAGTTATGACTATCTCTTCTTAAGTTTATATGAGTGCAAATGGGGGGAAATATCTCTGATCTTCATCTAGTGCCCATTAGCCTTTCAAAGTATGTTTGACACTGTCAGGTTTTTATGCTGATTAGGAAGACAGGCTCATCAAACGTTTTTACATGGCAATACCTCTAACTGAAGCAGAAAGCCACTACTAAATAAACAAAGAACTTAGAAATAGACCACAAAGCACTTAACCAGCATTTTTTTTTTTAAATGAATGTTATAGCTATAGTGAAACAACCACCTTTTAAAGCTTAAGGAGTTTAAATGACTTTTTGGAATCAAATATTACTCTATCAGTTACCCAGGGATGTCCCCCACCCTTGAATAAGTTTGATTTAGCTGAAAAAATTTTCCAAACTTGTTTTGATTGTCTTTTTTGCACAGCTAGTTTTTGGTATCTGAACCATTGTCTTTATATAGATTCAACAGCAGCCCAAGGTGAGGAAATGGTGTTGGAATTTTTGAGAGAGCAGGAGGGGAAGAAAGAGAGGAGGAGAAAAATGGAAAGGGAAGGAGGGAGGAAAGAGAGAGAAGGACAGGGGTTGGTAAGAGGGGACACTAACTGGAGGGATAAAAAATACTGAGGAAGGACAGGAGAGAAAGGCTGGTCTAGGGAAATTTCTCTAAGCCTGCAGGAGCAGGGCAGTTACATCAAAGCTGGCTCTGATGAGCAGCCCAGGGGCTCTTTGTTAGAAATAGGAGCACAGATGGCCTATGTTTTTGTGAAGAGGGCAGACCTCCTTCCACAGCAGCCACTAGGCAGATTCTGCAGGCAATGGCCCCTCTGTAGCAGAAGATGCTGCTGCTCCATAGGTACCCCTTTGGTTCCCTTGCCATTTTCTTGTACAGTGGCCCCCATATGCTTTCACTTGTGACATCCAACTTGGGTGTGAGGACACCTTTAAGTCTGCTTCATCATCTGCACACTCTGAAAGCTGGAAGAGCCTGGGAACTTACACCCCTCCCTCAACCCCCAGGGCAGCCTGGACGGGTGACTGATGGATGCAGCAGTATCAATACCCCAGCTCTCTTGCCCTTGCACTCTGAGGAGTGGTTGCATTGTCTCTACAGCTCCCCCTGCAGGACTGAGCCAATTTATCCTCTGTGGGATGTCTTCCTCCCTTTCCTTTTTTCCACTTCCCTGTGCCTCTACTGGGTGTCCTAAAGACACTTCCTAATAAACCTTAAGAAACTTCATCTTGGGGTCTGTTTCTGGGATCTTGACCAGCACCCAGTTACCTGAAAGTCTAGATTATTCCAAAGACCACTGAGGAGATGTTTCCCTGTTTGATCCTCAGGGGTGACTCAGCATATGGAGGAGTTGCTCTCCATGGGCATCTGCACTTACAGTTAAAGAGAACATTCTCCTAAGATACAGTCTCCCCCTTCCCACACTTATCTCTTCTTCTGAAACATGTGGGCATCTGTCCTGACACAGATGCACCCCATGCTTGGAGACTCCTCTTTCACAGCCTCCCTCCTCCTCCCAGACTCTGCCGTGGTTGCTGGAACTCAGCTCTATCTAGAAGCCTGTCAGGCGTTTTTCTCCAGAGCTGGGAGTTGTTGCTGGGTGTGTCTGGGAGTTGCTTCAGTTTTAACAACCATCCCCTCCACCACTGTCTGCCGGTGTCAGCGTTGCTTGGGTGGGTCGGAAGCCACAAGGAGCAGAAGGTACGCATCTTCACTCACAGCCCCTTGTGGTTTTAATAGACATTTACCGGCCCACCCAAGATGGGTGTTAGAACTAGAGCCGGGGGTGTGTAGTAACATAGCACCTGGCAGCCAGGGCTGTGTTTTCTGGTCCCTGGGATCCTATAACTGCTCTGTGAAGTCACCGAGGCTCACCATACTCAGTGAATCCGTTCTTAGGATTCTAATTTGGGGAGGTTTTTTTTTTCTTGTTCTCAAATACGATGAAAAACGTGTCTGAGTCTACGCATTTCTTCTCCCATTTCTATAAAAAAGGGACAGGGAATAACCCCCCTTTTCAAAGTTAGAGAATTAAAAGTGGTGATGTGACTACTTGTCTTCAGTAGGATTGTTCCCTGTGAATCCGGGCTGGGCAAAGCTCTGTGCTGATGGGCCCATGGAGCAGAGCAGAAATCCAGATGTTTCTGTGATGGATCCCACCAGGGCCGATTTGGGGGCCTGTGACAGAGATGGTGCCAGAGTCTCCTCTTCGGAAAACTCTGTAGTGAATATGTGTTGGGCGCCTACTGTATGCCAGTCACGTGGGGACAGGGGCTGGTAACGGGGGGCTAAGTTAGCATGACTTTTTTGCCGTTCAGGAATTATATTGCAAAAATCGTATGTTACATTGTAAAAATATATGGATTTTGACATTTTTGATATAGAGATTTTATTGCAAATAAGAGTGACATGAGAAATCTCCGTCTGATGAAAACGAGAGATTTTACTTAAATTGCTGCATACGTGAAGTAGCTGCTGATTATGTTGGAGATCCCCAAGTCAGTGGCCAGCTGCTTCCCCCTCATCCTGGTGACAGAAAAATTGTAGTGAATCATGATTTTATGGGAGCTGTTGCTCATTGTGTTTTCTCAATACCTCTTATTTCTTGACAGCTTCTTGTAGGAAAGTTAGCCTTACAACTACTTAAATTTAATTATTTTGGCAATAAATTAATGAAAGTAAACATTCCTGACAGGGATTATAGATTGGAACATGTAACAATTACATATTTTTCCTAAGGGTCATTTTTATTAAATGATTATTATTGCAGAAACCATGAAGCTTGTTAATAAATCTAACTGTACAAAAGTAAAAATTAACCCCCATTCCTCAAACGCCACTTCCTGGATTTCACCTCAGCAACAACCTGTGTATTTACATGAACATTAAAATGGAAGTGTTATTTGAGGCAGAGATAGGAGATTCTAAAGGAGGGGGAGAGCCTGTCCAAAGGAGATGGCCAGATAACAGTTAATCAACTCATAACACCTCTTACTCACATTATATAAAGGGTTAGGTTTTTTTGGAGGTAAATAAGGAGATCTGGGGAGAAGATTTTTGAGAGTGCTGTTGGAATATTGTTAAGTTCCCTCTCCAAAGTAGAGGAGCTTTCCCCTTTCTTTACACACATATGGAGGTTTTAAGGACACTATTTAGAGCTTTATGTACTCATGAAGTATGGGGGTTTGCTGGGCCAGTATCTAATTCCTGCCAGAAAAATCTAGAAGGTGGGAGATTGGTTGGTCCGAAGCGCTAAGTGAAGGAGAGATGGTTGCTAGTTGGGAAAGGTCTATTTTTCCAGCTTTGCAGAGGCGACGATAGGTGAGTGTTTCCCATGGACTGGGTATAAGCCATGTGAGAGAGAAAACCAATCTGGGGTCAACTCCAGTCCAGTTAAAGGTTCCAGCTCAGCAGAATGAGATCAGAGGTGAACGTCCAGACCCCAGAGGCTGAGGAAGGAGCTCAGATTCTGTGCAGGAACAGAGACACGTCTGCTGGGATTAGTGGAAGTGTAGATGGAATCTCTCCAGGGAAGGTGAAGGACCGGGGAACACTGCATCCGCTCACTGCAGAGGCCCTCAAGTGAGAACCTTCTCGCCCTCCCTTGCCTTTGCCCCCACTCCTGGGGGCCATGTCACATTTACGTCAAGTTTGGAGTGTTGATTATTGGATGAATAGTACATTATTATTAAAGCGAGACTCTTTCTGGGACTGCAAATGACTGTAGGAATTTTTATTTTGTAAAAGTAACCAGAAAGGTCATGCCCTGCCTAAGTTTGTGTCCAGGGTCAAAGGAAGAAAAAACAACCCCACTAAATAAACATCAAAAATGGAGTACAGCTCAAGAGCCATGCTCATTTACCAGGACAGTAATGGCAAATGCATATACGAAAGCCTTTATCTGTGTGTTTTGAAGTCACAGTTGTCAGTACACAAACTCAAGGATTAAGGATTCATGCAGATCTCCTCTGAGAACAGCAGTGGCCTTGACTGATCCTTCCAGGAATTGCAATAACATTACAAGGAACAAGTAAAATGCACACCTAAATAGTTCCTCTTGGAATTGCATATCATCTTAATGGTGCAGCAGCTCCGTCACTTTATTATGCAGAGTAACTGACAACAGACAAATCTTAAAATCTCAGTAACTTAACCAATGAAGGTTTATCTCCTGTCACATCACCCTGATTCTGATGTAGCCACACCTGAAACACATCCTCTTCCCCTTGGGAGGGAAGGAGAGTGAGGCAAGATCCCTTTGGCCAGAACCCAGTCACGTGGCCCCAAACTCAGTGCAAAAGGGGCCTAAAATGCAGAAGAGTGCATGGATATTTGGTGAGCACTGACCGTCTGTGCCATGGTCATTTACCATATGTTCATCAATATTCATTGAGTAGTACTATATAAATCAGATGCTTTTTAGTGGGAAAATTACAAACTTTAGAGTCAGGCGCATTGGTCGTGAACCCTAACCACTTAGATGTTAATAATCAGAGAGTTCATAGCTCTCTTTTAGTTTCCACACCTGTTAAATGAGAGTACCACCATAGGATTGTTATAAGCAGTAAATGAGATAAGTTCTTGGTGCAATAGTGACATGAATAAATGCTGGTTCTCTTCCATCATTTTGCTGCAAGTCACTAAGACAGGGTTCTATAAGATATAAAGATTTCTAGGTAGCGATTCCCATCCTCAAAGAGCATGCAACTTCGGAGATATCAGTAATGCAAGTACGCAAATATTTAAAATAAAAGTCATTATGAAAGAGCTATAGGGTTGGTCTAAATGAGAGGTTCAACAAGAATTCAAAGGAAGAGCCATCACTTCTGCTATAGAAAATGTGTTGGGAGAAGTTGTATTTGAGCTTGGCTTTGAAGAATGTGAGGATTTTAGGTGAAACAGGAGGATTTGGGAATTCTATGTGGACAGATGATTTCAGTAAAAGTGCAAAGTCAAAAAATTTAAAAGACTACTTGGGGGATAAAAAAAAATAGACCAATTTTGGCTACAAAGGGAAGTTTCAAATAGGCAACTGATGAGAAATAAGCTGAAAAATTAGGCAAGGTATATAGATTAGGGTGGGTCTCGGATATTAGCTGAAGGAGCTTGACTTGATCCTGTAGGTAATAGGGAATCATTATAGGGTATTAAGGAATGGAAGGATAATATCAAAGTGATGCGTATAGAGATATGACATGATGGCAAGTAAATAACAAAGGTCCCCCTCAACTCCTCCCCAGCCCCATATAGCAGGGGGGAGAGTCATGGGAGAAAGGAACGTAGAGGATGCTTAACGCAACCTTGGTAATTTATAGAGGAGAGGACTGAGACCAGAGAGATTAATGACTAGCCTGAGGTAGCTAATGAAGCAGGAACAGGTGTAAGATGTTCTGATGTTACCATTTTGATGCTGTCCCTTTAGTGATATGCCAGGCACTGTATTTGGTGCTGTGGGATGACTTAGTGAGATTCCCGCCCTCAAGCAGACGGAAAGTAGGAAGTCATAATTTAGACCAAGCATTTGGAAATTCAGAGAAGGAGAGGATATTTTAGCTGGGCTTTCTGAAGAGGAAACCTAAGAAAAAATGGCCTGAAATTGATGCTAGCAAAGGAATGACTCTCTAAAGTTGGATATTCATGCCCTAGGAAAACTGGCAGTAGGGAGAAATCTGACATCCTTCAAATAATCACCCTAGTAAGGGCCTGTCTTCTTCACCTGTCTGTGTATGCAGCCTTGGTCTCCAGCGTGCATATATGTGGGGATTGCAAGTATATATGAAAAGTATTTGTACACACACACACACACACACACACACACACAAATATCTTCTCTCTAATAATTATAAATTCATTGTAGTGGAGATTCGTTCTTTTTTACCCTGATTTCTCATCCTCTATCAATAATTCCCTCCCTTCCACTCAGGGAACATTTAATACAGGATTTCAAGGTGGATTTTTCTTGATGTCTTGGAAACAAGACATATTAAAAATCAATAGTCCTCATCTTAAGGTCAGATCACCATCCAGTAGTGCCTCAGAGGTGGGGAGGTGGCAGCAGTCCACTCCATGCTGCAGGCTGTGAGGAAGTGCACTGTCTGCAGGGAGCCTAAAAATAATAATGAGACCACCTGAAAGTTGGTCTCCTTTTCAGTATCCTCAAATCTAAATTCTAACCGTCATGGGCACCAGGGCAAACTGTGCCCCTTGCCCCACTCTGGACCTCTGGCGTTTGGGGTCAGCCTCTACCTTTCAGAGCTTATTGGGGGGCACCAGTTCGGAGAACCATTCCCATTCCCCCCTCCTCTTCCCCCACCCCATCCTCCCTGATGGAAGGGGAGGATTGGGAGAGGAGAAAAGCACTGTTTGGAAAGTACAGTGCTTGGGAGGGAGTGTTATTTCTTCCAACCACCGTCCACTTGGGAGGGAAGGAAAGGCTCTCCAAAGCACCCTTCACCTCTGCAGCCTCCCCCCTTCCCAAGCCTACCTACTTAGCCAGCCAACTTTCTGCTCTGCCTCTAGTGACTAGAACGGGAGAAAATAACAGAACTGAGGAGAGATGGCACAGCGTGGCATTTCCGGGTAGTGTGGCCAGCCCTTCCCTTTTCCTGCAAATATTCCAGTTGCCAGGAGGCATGGTGCCTGCAGACCAAGAGGTGTCCCCAAAGAGATTGCACAGCGGCTGCAATCTTGCCAGGACTGTTATTACACGGGGGCAAGTGGGAGGGAAGTAGGGAGGCGGGACAGGGGGGAGGCAAAGCTGTAGTCCAGTGCTCAGGAGTGAGCCCCTTACCTGGGAGGCAACCTGGAGTCCCAGCACGTGGCCACACAGACACACACAAGACTATAGTGATATCCAGTTAGCTCTAGGGTACTGCTCTCCTCCCCACCGGTTCTGAGGGGGGTGGGAGCCTTAAGTCAGAGAAGAGATTCAAATTTTAAATAAATGAAAGAGATTGAGAAGGCCCAATGCTGCTCAGCCCACCTAAGTGCACACTCCAGGGGAAGGCATACCATTTAAGCTTGGCCAGGAAGGTGTCCCCTTTCCGGCATCTGGAATCTCAGTGGATGACAGAGCGCACGGGTTGGCTGCAGTAAACGGGCATGTTCAGTGGTCCCGCTACAGGACCTTGACTGTGTTACCGCTGCCCAGCCCACTGGGGTGCCCCAGGGGTCCTGCCCCTTTTCCACGCCCGTTCTCCCCCCCGCGTCCTCGGATAGCAGCAGAAGCCTTCCAGGACTGACAGCCATGAGTCCTGATGGAACTCAGTAGTTGCTGTGTGTTACCACGGACCTCCACAGCTTAACAACAGCACTGGACACAGAAAATTCTGGGCACAACAGTACGTGTGTAATAATTGTTTCTTCTTTAAGAAGTATACGCTCCCAGATAAAGTTCAACAATGTGTTAGCATTTCTGCCTCCTTAAAACCCCTATTCCTTTGGCTTATGTGACCCACACTCTCTGGTTTTCCTTCCTGTGCTGTGACTGCTCCTTTTCTGTGTCCTTGAATGACTACTTCTCTGCCTGACTTGAAGACGATGGTATTCCGCAGGCTCAGCCCTGGGCTCTCCTTGCCTCTCTCCCCAAAATATTTCTTCCACTTCTTTTTTTTTTTCCTTTTTTTGCGGTATGCGGGCCTCTCGCTTCTGTGGCCTCTCCCGTTGCGGAGCACAGGCTCTGGACGCGCAGGCTCAGCGGCCACGGCTCACGGGCCCAGCCGCTCCGCGGCACGTGGGATCCTCCCGGACCGGGGCACGAACCCGCGTCCCCTGCATCGGCAGGCGGATTCTCAACTGCTGCGCCACCAGGGAAGCCCCTCTTCCACTTCCTATACTTAAAATATAATCTGTAACAGGCAGGACTTGTTCCAAACATTCACTGTGCAAATTCAAACTCACCTTTCTATTTCACAACCTGAATTAGAGCTGGGTGTTTAAGACCTCTACCTTCCAGATCAGCAGACATCTAAGTAATTTTCCTGTGAGGATCCACCCTTCCCTTGATAGTGCATTATTGGGACAATTATGAAAAATCTCAACATGGTCTGTAGATTAGATAATAATACCATTTCAGTGTTAATTGACTGGTTTTGACCATTACACTGTGGTTATGTAAGATGATTCCTCTTTTTATTTTATTATTATTTTCAATCTAAATATATACACTTTTTATTTGTCAATCATACCTCAATAAGGCTGAAAAAACTATAATAAAATAAAAGAAGCTATATATAATAAACATTCATGAAGGTTCATGTGTGTTTTGAATAGTAAGTCCTCCATATTAAAAAAAAAATCAGTTATTTACCCTGATTTTTAAAAATTTTTTAAAAACTTTTTATTTTATATTGGCGTATAGCTGATTAACGATGTTGATAATTCCTCTTTTTACAGATACTGATTTAAGGGTAAAGGAAAATTATAGCTGTAATTTTTGAATGGTTCAGAAAAAAATATTATACAGAGAGAGAGAGAGAGAGCAAGTGGGGTGAGGGGAGAAAGTTAATCCAGCAAAGTGTTAACTTTGGATTTTCCTGCAAATTTTCTTTAAATCTGAAATTATGTCAAGATAAATATAATAAAAATAAAATTTACATCAAACCCAGTGAATGTACACTTACATACAGGTCCACATATTTATTCATTCGATTAATGTTTACTAAGTGCCCACCATATACCATTCTAGGCAATGGATATACACCAGTGGGCAACACAGACAAAAATGTCTTCTCAAGAAGATTACATGTTTATCTATCCACCCACATGTCTATCTATCCACCTACACTAATGTAAGTGTACATACATATATATGTATACATGTTTACATATGCAGCCATAAAAATGGGAACACAAGTTTTATTTGAATTATACTCTCAATGGTGCATCACGATTTAAAAATTATATCTCATTTTAAAAGTAAAGCCAATGAGGTAAAAAAAAAAAATTGATTTTGTGAACCAATAAGGGATCGTAATCTTCAGTTAACAAAGCATAACACAGATTAGAGAAAGAAAAGCAATAGCCAAAATCCCTACAACTTAAGTTTCCATCAGCCATATTCCATAATACAACATTTCGAATCCAACCTAAACCTCTCTTCTGATCTCCATTTCTTCATTTCCAATTGCAAACTTATCATAGCCTCAGCCATTTCAGATTTTCTCAGTCCAAAATTAAACTCTTGATCTTTCCCTTAAGAGTATTCTTCCTCCAGTGTTTCCCATTTCAGGAAATAACACCTCAACCCACCCATTGCTCATCTTAGAAAGACTGGAGTCATTCTTAACACCTCCCTTTCCTTCACTCCCTACAGTGATCAGTCACCAAGTCCTCTTGATTCTCTATCCTAAATATATCTCAAATTCATTTTTTTCTTTTTGTCTGACACTGTCTTAGTCTAAATTCACCAACATCTTTAACCTAAATTATTGTAATGGTTTCTCACTCGCTCTCCTTATATCCAAACATTTTCCCACTTAAATTCTTCATACAACAGCCAAAGTGAACTTTTAAAGCACAAGGCAATTATGTCACAACCTCTATGATGTTCCCTGTGCTTGTAGGAGAGACTAACACATCCTTAACAGTATACTAATTAAGATTGTGTTTGACCATGAAGGACAGAAAACGTAAAATAGCAGTGGATTAACAGGATAGAAATTTCTTCCCTATCATGTAAGAAAAATAAAAGGTAGGCAGATTAGGGCTGTTTTGATTTAACATAGCATCCAAGACACACCTTCTATCTTGTTCTGGCATTTGCAATACTCAGCTTTCACTCATGGTCAAGCTGGCCACCTAATCTCCAGTCATAATATCTACCTTCCAGGTAACTGGAAGGAGGACGTGAAGAAGAAAAATTCACTCTCTCCTGTCAGAGCCCATGAGCTTCCCTTGTGTTGTCCACAGGTTTATCACACAACCACATCTATCTGTAAAGGAGGTAGGATATAGTTTTTTTATCCAAGTGAACAATATGCAGTTGTCAAGTGGATATTAATAATTGAGTATTCACAATAACGATTTTGGAAATAAGTGTTGGGGAACCACTACCAGTCTCTGCCATGACGCTCTTTAAGGTCCTGCAAGATTCTGCCCTGCCATGTCTCCTTGCTCAGAAACTCCACCCACACTGGGTGTCTTCCTTCAGTGAGCAAGCATCCTCCTACCTCTGGATCTTTGCACATGTTGCTGCCTTCCTGAAATACTTTCCTGCCTGTTTCCTTGGAAAGAACTTCTTTGACCTAAGAAACGAGGCAATAATTACTCTTAACCCCTTAAATATTTCATTCATAGCATTAATTCAGTTACATATTTATGTAAGCATTTGATTAATATTGTTATATAGTATTCAAAATACCCCAGCCTGAATAGTGAGGCATGTGTGTGTAAGCAGGTTAAACCTAACTGTATCTACCTTTTAGAGCTGGGCAGTAATCTTATAAAGTGAGCAAGTTTGAACTAATCTGTATCAACAGTGTAGAGTTGCCTTACTACACAAGGAATAGAGAAGTAATGAAATTTGGCATATTCAAGATATATGATTGGTTGGGAGGAAGGCAGCAAACCCATTACCCTCGTATGGGTAAGATTTTAAAAATCGGTGAACCCATTAGTCTATTCCATTGGTACTTATGGTCCAGAGCCCAACCAAGATATGGCACAAAGTAGGCATTCATTTGTTGAGTAAATAAGCAAAGTAATTAACTTAGTATTCACTGTCAGGTTAGCTAATATATAGAATAAAACTAAAAACCTAATTCAGAGATAAAAATCAGTACTTTATTTTTTGCTGTATGTTTGAAATACTTTGCTGTTAAGTAGAGTGAGGTGAGCATCTGTAGTTTGTTTCAGATTATTAATACTTTTATTAATATGTAACTCACTAACATAAAATTATTCCATTTAAAGTATATAATTCAGCAGATTTTAGTATATTCACAGAGTTCTGCAACCATCACCACGATATAATTTAGAACAATTTCATCATCCCCCCAATGAAACCCCAAGCGTGTTAGTGGTCACTTCCCATCCTCCTGGTAATTTACTTGTGCTCCTATAGATTTGCCCATTCTGTATACTTTATATAAATAACTGACTTCTTCCCCTAAGCATAATGTTTTCGAAGGTTATTCACATTGTATCTTGTATCAGTACTTTCTTCTGTTTTATTGCAAATATCATTCCATTGTTTGGAAACACCACATTTTGTTTATCCAACTCATCCATTGATGGACATTTGGGTTGTTTTCACTGTTTGGTTATTGTGAGTAATGCTGTGAGAACATTTCTATATGAGTTCTTGGGTGGACATATGTTTTTATTTCTCTTGTATTAATTTCCTATAGTGGCTGTAACAAATTATCATACACTAAGTGCCTGAAAACAACATGCATTTATTATCTTACAGGTCTGGCAGTCTTAATTCTAAATCAGTTTCACTGGCTAAAATGAAGGTGTTGGCAGGGCTGTTATCCTTCTGAAGGCTCTTGGGGAGGCTTTTCCAACTTCCAGAGGTCACCTGCCAGCCATGGCATCATTCCCACTTCTGTTTCCATCACCTTGTCTCTTTTTCTCTTCCTTCTATTGTCACATCTCTAACTCACTCTGCTTTCATTGTCACATAGCTTTCTCTGAGTCTGACCATCCTGCCTTTGTCTTTTAAGGACCCTTGTGATTGCATTGGATACACAGATCATCTAGGACAGTCTCCCCATCTCAAGACACTTAATTTAATCACAGGTGCAAAGTTTCAGGTTTCAGGGACGAGGACATGGATATCTCTGGGAAGTGTGAGTCCTACAACTTTTTCTTTTTCAAATTTTGTTGGCTATTCTAGGTTCCTTGAACTCTTATAAAATTTTAGGACCATCTTGTCAAGTTCTGCCCAAAAGCCAGCTGAAATCTGATAGAGATTGTGATGAATCTGTAGATTGATTTAGGGAACATTGCCATTTTTACAATATTAAGTCTTTGGATCCATGAACCTGGGATGTCTTTCCATGTATTTAAATATTCTTTAATTTCCTTCAAAGATGTTTTGTAGTTTTCAATGTATAAGTCTCACATTTCTTTTGTTAAATTTACACCTAAGTATTTTATTCTTTTTGATGCTATTGTAGATGGAATTTTTTTCTTAATTTTACTTTTGGATAGTTCTTTGCAAGTATATATGGATACAACTGATTTTTTATTAATCTTTTATCCTGTTACCTTTCTGAACTCATTTGCTGATTCTAAAATTTTTTTAGTGGATTCCTTAGGATTTTCTATATTAAATATAATGTCATCTGCAATTAGAAATTTTTTACTTCTTTTCCAATCTGGAGACCTTTTATTTATTTTTCTTGCATCATTGCTATGGTTAGAATATCTGGTACAATATTGAATAGATGTGGCAAGAGTGGATATTGTTGTTCTTGATCTTAGGGGGAAAACATTCTGTCTTTCACCATTAACTATGACATCAGCTGCAGATTTTTTTTTTTAATGGATTCTTTTTATCACGTTAAGGAAGTTTTCTTTTATCCCTAGTTTGTTGATTTTTTTTTTTTTTTTTAATCAAGAAGAAGTGTTAGGTTTTGTCAAACGTCTTTTCTGTGTCTGTTGAGATAAACATGTAGTTTTTATTCTTTATTCTATTAATATAGTATATTACTTTGATTAACTTTCAGTTGTTAAACCAACTTAAATTCTTTTAGGCATAATTTTCTTTGGTTCTTAGAATATATTTATAATAGTTGATTTAAAATAGTTCTTTAGGAAATTCAACATTTGGGCCCCGTTAGGAACTTCTTTTTACCACTTTAATTCCTTTGTATGGTTTTTACCTTTCTGTTTCTCTGTGTATCTCTTTATTTTTTTATACCAAATTGGGCATTTTAGATAATATAATGTGGCAACTCTGAATATGAGTTTTCACTCCACTCTCCAGTTTGTTACTGTTGTTCTTTTGTTGTTCTTGCTGTTTTTTTTTGTTTATCAACTTTTTTTTAACTTATTCTGTAAAGTCTGCATTCCCTGTATTATTAAGTCACCAAAGTTTTTTTTTAGTTAGCTTAGTGGTCATCTAATGATTGGTCAGAGGTTTCCTTACATGTCTTCAGCCAATGATTTTTCCCGCACTTTGCTGAAGGGAGTTTGTGTGTGTTGGGAAGTGCTTTCAATGCTCAGGTAGCTTACAATTCTATGTTAGCTTTCACGTACTCTTGTACAGGACCTAAAAGTCAGTCAGAGATGGGAGACTGGGACCCTTTCAGATGTTTTTGGGAATGCACACAGCCCTGCACATGTGCATGGCCTTCTTTATTCCTAAGAATATGTCCCAGCTTTTTCAAAGCTCCTGGTGAACATCTCATTCTGTAGATCTTCCTTTTAAGTTTTTGGCACGCTTTTATTTCACCCAGTTGTTACGGCAGCCTCAGGCTACTGTGATGCTAAACAATTGCCATTGATTGTTTTCAACAAATGCTCTCGGAATAGGGCTTTTCTGGCAGAGCGATCTCCAAGTCAGGTCAAATAATGACTGTAAACACGGCTTTTCCAGGAAGCTGCGAGTCAGATCAGATAGTGACATTGATCTGGAGATGGGAGCTTTGGGGAAGTTCAAAATCAAGTCTGTCCCATCTAGTGGCTGCAAAGCTGCTGCTTTTCAAGGCTCTTATGGAACTTGGGAGAGGACAGTGGCAGCAGGACAAGTTAAGAGGTCACAAAACCCTGATTCTTACTGATGTTCAACTGTTTTTCTTAAATAAATGCCCCTCAATCATTGCAAGACTTTAGGTAATTTTGAGTTCTTGAAAAATTGATTTTGATGATGTTCACCCTTGTTTTTTTGCTTTTATGGAGACACAGATTTACATCAGTCTCATGCTGATATAAATGCTACCCCCTCCACAAAAATCTCACTGATTTGTTAATATTTGCATATCTTCACTAATTAGAAATAGAAATTATGAAACTAAAATCAGAGAAACAAATGATTCAATTTTGGTTAAAATTAAAATAGACTATAAGTCACAGTTGTATATAATAAGCTTTAAGAAAGAATCAGATTGGTTATCAAGTATTTTGAATTTTAAAGTACTCTTTCTGTAAAATAAGAATGTTTATAATACAGAGCTCAGATAGTAGCTCAAAGAAGAGAGAACATATAGACAAAAGGGGGAAAATATTAGTTTTATTTATACCAGTCCCGATAATTACCCAAGCTCTTAAATAGGACTAGAAAATTCATCTACTTCTTGGATCAATATTAAGCACAAAATTCGTATTTAATTTTCCTGATGCATAACCTCCAACTGAGAAGCATGTAAAACATTCTAGCTTTTATTTTGTCAATATATTATATTGGTTGTAAGATATGGAATTTGTTCATTAAGTTTGTAAGTGAATGTACCAGTATTGTGTTAATCACTACAAAATTTATATAAGCTCTTCTGGGAATAAGGAAAGCCACAGACCTTGGGATCAAATTCTTTCCTCCCATACTGCATTAAATAAAATGTGAACTGAGAGATTCAAATTCAAATGCAAGAAGAAGCCTGGAGTTTTTGACAGAGAGTAGGTTGCTACTGAACATTATCTCCATCCAGTGTATGTGATACACACAGTTGAGTGTACTGATACAGACATAGTTAAATTTATATAGGTTACTACCAATTCTTCCAGCACTAGGGATAAAAGGTGACTGTTAATGTTTTAGACAATGCTATAGGGTACAGGAAAACAATTTATAAAATACTATAAGCTCTTTTTAAAAATTGAGGGTACTTTTATGTTTTCACTTCTCATAGTAGATGTTTTGGATTGGTACCAACGACATCTTTTTAAAAAAACTTTCGTTGATTCATTATGACAAAAGAAGCACCTGGTGATTTGACATTTTCTAAATTGTGCCTTTTCCTCCAAACACTTGTTTCTGTACAAAGCCTTTGGGAAGAACCCAGGAGTGAAGAAGATAAGTCCAGTTGCCACGCTCTGGGCAGTTAAGTGGTGGGAGTTAAGTGCTATTCCGTTCTGCCCACAAGCACCCCCTTCTTGAACTGAGTCAAGTGGACTCAAAGGTGACTCATGACTGCTCTTGAGCAAGAGGCAGTTATTGATGAGTCAGCTGTAGCAACATGTCTTTCTTGCAGAGAGCTGAGTCAGAGCAAACTTAAGGCGAATATTCTGACAGCTTTTGAAGAAGAATTTGCAAGTTGTTCCCTCCAGTGTGGCACAAGCCCAGATAACTGAACAGCATTTAAGAGTTTTTTTTCAGTTGTGTCTGGTGTTTTTCTTTCTTTAAAAAAAATGACTCAAAAGTTTCCACTTGAGTTCCAATCAATATGCTGTAGACGGGCCAAATCATCCTGGCAGAGGGAAGAACTGAGATTGTATTCCTGAGGATGGTGCCAGGAGGTAGGGTTCTCCAAGGGAGGGAAGGGGTAAATGCAGACGCTCCAGAGACGTGGTGGCAGCAGAGTTAGATGGACGCACACAGCCAGACTTGAGACTGTGGGCTGCTCACTGGTGAATATTGGCAGGCACTCGGCTCATCTCCTTGCTTCACCACTTTGTGACTTAAGCATTGACTACATCATCACCTCCTTTCTCCAGCCCCTGAAAGTGAGAGATACTGTGGTGAAGGATAGTGTACCTTTTCTGCAAAAATATGTGCTTGTATAGCTGAATATCCTTTTAGTAAATTAAAACATATTCTTTCACTGACATAATATTTTTGAGATTTGTTCTTCTCCTCCCTGATTGGTATTTAGTTGGCAGTGATAGTGACATATTAGCTTCAAATGTCTCTGTTCTCAGCTTCTTTGACAAGGAGTTAATGACTTTTAATGGAGAATTTAAGAAAAAGCTCTCTGCTTGGAGATATTCGTATAGATCTCCAAATATTAAATATATAATAGTAAATGTTTCCTCAAGAACAGGGCAGCTATCACCACAGCCACGGTGGGGCTGCCAAATGGGGACTGGTGGCCAGTTCATGCATCGCACTCTCTTACCTAAGAATAGCAGCCTTCATCCAGAACTACCCTAGTTGTTATAAGTTCCAGTCAGGTTCCAGAGTTCTGAAATAGTTGATTCCAAATGGTTTTTCCAGTTGAATGGCTGCTCTGTTAGAGGGAGAAACTCCTAGATCTTCCTACCATTTTGCATCTTGTCACTTGTATGAATGTATTTTGAAATTTATGTAAATGGTATCTATCTATCTATCTATCTAAATGTTCATTTCTTACTTTTCATCAGTCATTTTTTAAAATTGTAGTGAAATACACATAACATGAAATTTACCATCTTAATCATTTTTAAGTGTACAATTCAATGGCATTAAGTATATTCACCCTGTCGGACTAATATCACCACCATCCATTCCCAGAACTCTCTTCATCTTGAAAAAACTGAAACTCTGTACCCACTAAGTAACAACTCCCCATCCACCCTCCCCCACAGACCCTGGCAACAACCATTCTACTTTTTTTGTCCCTGTGAATTTGACTGCTCTAGGGACCTCATTAAGTGGACCTACTGTTTATCCTTTTGTGACTGACTCATTTCACTTAGCATAATAGCCTCCAGGTACATCCATGAGTCAGAATAATTTCCCTCTTTGAAGGCTGAATAATATTTCATTGTATGAATACATCACATATTGTTTATCTATTCATCCACTCATGGACATTTGGGTTGCTTTTGGCTGTTGTGAATAATGCTGCTATGAACAAGGATGTAAAGATATCTGTTTAAAGTCCCTGCTTGCAATTCTTTTGAGTATATACCGGGACATAGAATTGCCAGATCATATGATAATTCTGTTTAATTTTTGAGCAATCACCATACCGTTTTCCACAGCAGCTGCATCATTTTACATTGCTGCCAACTGTAAGGAATTCCAGTTTCTCCACATCCTCTCTAATGTTTGCTATTTTCAGGTCTTTTTTTTTTTTTTTTTTTTTTTTAATAGTAGCCACTGTAATAGGTGTGATGTTTTTCAGAGCCATACATATTTCTTCCAACGACCACATTATACTCCACTAATGTGGCTACACATCATTTTATACTCTCTCTCAGGGTAGACACCCTGTGTGATGTGTGCATCTCCTCACTATCTAAATAAAGCTGTAGGAACATATTTGATCTTGTCCATTTGTGAATCTGTGTAAAACCATTTGGGGCATATATGCCCAGGAATGGAATTGCTGGATCTCAATGTATTAGGATTTGTGTATTCTTAATTTGACTAAGGAGTCTAAGTAAAACCAGACTGCTCTCTGAAATGGCTACACTGGTTTATATTCCTACCAACAATGTATGAGGATTCCATAGCTCAACAATCTTTTACCAAAACTTAGCATTATACAAACTTCCTATCATATGCAGTCTTACATGCCTGAACTTAATTTGTATTTGTCTAACTTCTAATTATTTCGAGCATTTCTTCCGATGATTATTAATTTTTTGAGCTTTCTGTATTAAAACTTCCTTGTTCATACCTTTGACTCATTTTAAATTTTGAGCTGCTGTACGTTTTTGTATTTGTTTTTGTTATTGTTTTGTTTTTTGACTGGCAGATTAGCTTTGATATTCTGGAATTAGTCACTGTTTTTTTAGACATTGTTTATTCTTCTACTCTGTCATGTATTTGTTAATTTGTCCAAGGTGTGTTTCATTAAATAGAAATTCTTAATTTTTATATACGCGAATTCAACAATTTTTTAAGCTATGCATTACATTATTTTATTCTAATTAGTCTTTCCCTGCCCTTAGTTCACAAAGATACTTCTCCGTTTTATTCTCTGAACTTCATTGTTTTACCTTTCCTATTTCAGTTTTCATCTACCTTTCTATGTAGTGTTATTAGGAAGAGATTGTTTGATTTTTCTCCATATAATGAGATTTTTTTTCCATATATTTTCTTCACATAATTTTCCCTACACTATCTCGAATCAAGTTGTCTTTTCTCCATCAGTTTGCAATGCCCTCCTCATCATATATTTTGTTCCTGGATATACACAGGTCTGTTTCTGCACTTTCCATCCCATTTCAATGCTCTATTTACCTGTTGGTTTCTTTACCAAGGACACAGTATTTTTTAATCACAATGATTTTTGTACTTTAAATGATATAAAATTGCTAATATTTATCACTTTGATTTACAAAAAAGGTAATTTCATATGGTTGCACTTAACAGTGTGTCTTAATATCTGATGGGGCAAGTTCTCCAAGTTCTCTCTTTTTTTATATATATATAAAGTTGATTTGTCTCCACACACATTTGTTCTGCTTTATAAATTCCAGATTAAATTTAATGAATTTCTTATAAATATCTGACTACTATTTTGATTGAGTTTCACTGAATTTTAGAACAATAGAGAGACAATCAATACTTTTATAATATTAAGCCAGCTCATTTAACAGCATGGCATGCCTTCATTTATTCAAGTAAACTTTTTTATGTTCTTTATTAAAGTTTTAAATTTTTCCCCACAGAATTCTCATGCATTCCTGGTTTAGTTAATTCCTCGATCTTCTATAATATCTGTTATTTTGAAAAAATATCATTTTAAATTTTATTCTGAGTCCATCTCTACTGGAATGGAGAAATATTATTGATTTTTCTTGATCGATCTTCTATCCATATAACTTGCAGAACTCTTTTTACTTTTAATCATTTTCTATTAGAAGTTTGTTGATTTCTTTTTCTAGATAGATGGCAATATTATCTGTAGACAAGGGCAGTTTTATCTTTCTTTCCAATCTTTAAATCTATTTCCTTTCCTTTCCCAATAAAATTAAGTAATACTATATGGAAACACTGGTGGTAATAGGGAATGCTTATTTGTCCTTAGTCTTAAAGAGAAATTTTAGTTTCTCCATGCTTGAAACCTTTAACATCTGGAATTCTTTTTGTACATCTTACCCCTTGAAACGACCTCAGAACATTCAACCAGCTGCCTAGCTCGGATCTCTTGTCTTCAGGCTTTAAAAATCCCAGGTAGTGATTGTCTCAGTCATAAACAGGGAAGAGCGTAATTGGTTTTTGCACTGTGTATCTCCCTGGTCCCTGTGCTACAGTCAAAGCTGCAACTCTTTTTGTATTTATATAGAAAATTACTCAAATCTTTTTTTTTTTTTTTTTTTTTTTTTTTTTTGCGGTACGCGGGCCTCTCACTGCTGTGGCCTCTCCCGTTGCGGAGCACAAGCTCCGGACGCACAGGCTCAGCGGCCATGGCTCACGGGCCCAGCCGCTCCGCGGCACGTGGGTTCCTCCCGGACCGGGGCATGAACCCGCGTCCCCTGCATCGGCAGGCGGGCTCTCAACCACTGCGCCACCAGGGAAGCCCTCAAGTCATTTTTTCTCTAACCTTTGACACCCAAAATGGAAAACAAATATCAATGGATCCATACTGGTATAAATAAATGATTGACTAAATCAATAAATGGAGAATAGATCCATCTCCCATGCAGAGTAATTCCAAGTATTGTAATTTAGGCAGATATTCTGCCCTCTGGGAGGTGGAGCAGAACTTCCCACTCTTGAAGTGTGGGCTGCAGATAGAAATGTCCTCCCGAGGAGCACAGTGTGGATTGGGAAAGAGAGCCACTTTTCAGTGGAGAGACCCGACAGACATGACTTCTGCTAGGCGATCAGGGTCAACATCAGTGGTGATGTCATATTGACAGAATTTGCCCTGGATAAGATGTGATGCCAATAGCACTTTGTCTCTGTGGTCTTCCTCCCCAACCCTGCAATCCCAGTCTAATCATGAGATGAACAACCAGTGAGCCTCAGCTGAAGGACATTATACAAAATACCTGACTAGTACTCCTCGAAACTGTCCATATCATCAAAAACAAGGAATGTTGGAGAAATAGTCACAACCAAGAGAAGCCTAAAAAGACATGATGACTAAATGTCATGTGATCTCCTAGATGGAATCCTGGGACAGAAAAAAGACATTAGGTGAAAACTGAGGGAACCACAGTAGAGTATGGATTTTAGTTAATAATAATCTATCAACATTGGTTTGTTAATTGGGACAAGTATATCATATGAATGGAAGATGTTGGTAATAGAGGGAAACTGGGCATGTAGGGGGTGGGTAGGGGAACACTCTATACTATCTTTGCAATTTGTTTGAAGTCTAAAACTATTCTAAAATAAAATGCTTTATTTAAAAATCTCCCTGGAGCCTTCACTGAGAGTTTTGAGTGAAGTGGAGCATCCTGAGTGGGCAGAGGTGGTGTCGGGAGTTCCCTGGGGCATCTCCAGGCAGTTAAGTGGTAGTAAAAGAAAGGGATAGATTGGGAGTTTGGGATTGACATACACACTGCTATATTTAACATAGATAACCAACAAGGAGCTACTGTACAGTACAGAGAACTCAGCTCAATACTCTGTAATAATGTAAATGGGAAAAGAACTTGAAAAAGAATAGATACATGTATATGTATAACTGAATCACTTCACTGTACACCAGAAACTAAGACAACATTGTTAATCAACTACACTCCAACATAAAATAAAAATTAAAAAAAAAAAAAAAAAAAGAAAGGGGCTGACAATGAAGGTTGCCTTTGCTTGGGACTTCCCTGGTGGTCCAGTGGTAAAGAATCTGCCTTGCAATGCAGAGGACCCCGGTTCGACCCCTGGTGGGGGAACTAAGATCCCTCAGTCCGCGGGGCAACTAAGCCCGTGCGCCGCAAACACTGAGCTCACGCACCTCAACTAGAGAGCCTGCATGCCGCAAACTACAGAGCCCACGTGCTCTGGAGCCTGCGATTCACAACTAGAGAGAGAACCTGCACGCTACAACTAGAGAGAAGCCCGTGCACCGCAACGAAGAGCCCGCATGCCTCAACGAAGAGCCCGCGTGCCGCAACTAAGACCCGCCGCAGCCAAAAATAAATAAAGAAAAAATAAATCTTTTTTTACAAAAGGTTGCCTTTGCTCAACACTTTTAAGGATGTAAACCTCCAGAGGGAGGCATGTGCTTCTCCCTGTGTGTACACAGGTGCCCTGGGCCCTGTGTGGCTAGTAACAGCTGCTATGCAGCGGAACGGGCAGTTGCATTGAAGCTGGGGTATCTTCCTGCCTCACAAAGTAAGGGAGAATCTGTGCAGTGCACACGCGGGCACACAAACACACACTACCAGTAATGAGTTGGGACAGATGTCCTGCTGCCCTGGAGTGAGGGTTTCTTGAAGATGAGTCCAGAAATCCTGAGATGAGGTGCCCAGAAGGACCAAGACACATGCCTGTGTCTCTAGAGCTTTTCTTTTCAACTGCCTCACCAGAGGGCTTTGCACCCCACGCACATTCACCATCACAGATGCGTGATCACACTAGTTTTGTTTTTTTCCCTACCAGAAAGCGACTTTCCCTCCACGCCCCCTCCAGTCTGCTTTGTTCTTATTTTCACGGCCTCCTGGCATTACCTTAAGATAAACTAAAATCTCTTCAAATTGGATTCCTGAATAATTTCAGAGGAGAGAGCTTCTTTGTGAATTCTATTTGCTTGTGGACTCTGTACAGTGTTTGCAAATTCCACAGTGTTGGGAAGCCTCCAGACCTATTTAAATCCCTTTTCCAATTACCCAGCACCATCAAAGATGTCACCGACTTGAAGCGAAAATCCAAAAAGATTCTTTGCTTCAGAGTGTGTGTGAGAAAGTCCAGAATTTTTAAGAAGCACGTTGCTTGCAGCATCCATCAGCCGGACACCAGCATGCAGAGCTCCTAATTATCTTGTCCTGTTGGCCACTGAAGCTTGAGGCAGTTGGCCCCTGCCTCTGGCAAGTGGCCAAGCTTCCCAGCATAGGGAAGATGGAGAACAAATTGGGAAAGAACATTTTAGAGCTGTGCCTCTCACGTTCAGTTTGGGGCCTCAGCGGAGCCATCGCTGCAAGGAGGTTGTAAGACTGGTCCCCTCCTCACCTTCCGAAAGATTCCTGAGTGTAGGAGGTTTACAGTCTGATTATCCTGTGACCAGGCTTTTTTTTTTTTTTTTTCATTTTGGGGGAAGAGCAAAGTGACACATTGCTAAATATTAGGTCTGGGAGTCTTTGCGAGCTGATTTCATAGCTCTGGGGCCTTTGGGGGTTCTAACTTGAGAGTGAAAGGCATGTGCTAGAGCTGCTCATAGCCCAAGGGCCCTTAGTTGCCAGGTGGAGCTGTCACACTTGAAAGGGGATCAAGCCCTAGAACATCTCTCCCTAGGATACCTCAGTGTCCCCATTGGCAGAAATGATGATCCTATGGCCTAAAATGAAGTCTTATTAAGACGGAAACCCAGCCATAGCATGTGATCATGTGGTCGGCAGGGCCCCAAGGGTGAAAGTTGCTCATTAGAGACAGTCTTAGTCCATTCAGGCTGCCGTAACAAAAATAACTTAGACGAGGTGGCTTGTGAACAACGACACACTTCTCACAGTTCTGGAGGCTTCCCCAATGTCAAGGTACCAGCATGGCTGAGTTCTAGTGAGACGCTGCTTCCTGGTTCACTGATGGCCACCTTCTCACCGTGTCCTCACATGGCAGAAGTGGCCAGAGAGGTGTCTGGGGTCTCATTCAGAAGGGCCCCACCCTTATGACCTAATCATCCCCAAAGGCCCCCGTCACCCTGGAGGTTATGATTTCGGCGTATGAATTTTGGGAGGTCACACATTCAGTCCATAGCAGGGGCTGTCCACACCCTCCTGAGCCCTACCGTGTAGGCATTTCCCTTCTGAAGCAGTGGCATTGTCAGCTGGTTGGGAGCCCGGGGTGTAACACGGTAACAAGGTTCTCTGCTGAGTCGCCAATGGTGGCGTTTAGGTACCTCTGATCCAGGGACTTGGGCCCTCTTCCTGTTACTTTCTCGTCCATTTCCTGGCTTGGAATTGTCTGCAGAAGGTGTTCCATGATGATGAGCTGATGCTGCAGAACCCTTCTGAGCCAGCTGGAGGAAGCGTCTAGTCCAGGGGCCTCGTTCTTTTGGAGGACACTTCCACAACTCGGGTGTCTCTCCTCCCTCTCACCCTTGCCCTGACACCACGCTGTATTGTTTGGCTTCTTGTGTGTCTTCTGTCCACCCACCAAGGACCAGTCCTCATTCCTCGGGGGCCTTACTCCGCCCTGGTCTCCTTTGGCTTGCGACTTACCTGGTCGGACAGAGACCATCTCGGTTTTAAGACTGAAAACCCCGTATCCCAGGAACCCCTTCAATCCCAGGTAAACCAACACGGCTGGTGACTCTGTCTGTAGCTTACTGACCTCCACTCAGGCGGCTGGCTCAAAGCTGCACCCACCCCAGCCTCGGCAGCTGGCTCAATTTCCCAAATAAGATGTGCCAAGAGTCTGATCAAGTATGTGCCCCAGCATCCAGGAGTTTCCAAAGCATCTATTCGGTTTTATGGCTGAATCCCTTTTGGTTGAGGGAGGAGGCAGATAAAGTAACAGGGACCCTGACAAGACCCGCGGGTCCCGGTTCCCCGGGCCCTTTATCATTGAGGCTGCATTTCCTTCCGTGTCTTCATGCGCTGAGACAATGGGCTGCGCTCAGCTCTGCTGGGTGTTAAGGCTTCAGAGGAGGCTCTGCTCCGAACGCCTGGCTCAGCTCCCCACTGACGGGACCAAGAGTTGCCCAAAACATAGCAGTATTTTATGAAAACTTTATTTATTTAGGTTTAAATTGTGTACTTTATATTGGACTATAGTTAATTTACAATGTTGTGTTAATTTTAGGTGTACAGCCTAAATTGAGTATAATCTATAATCATTTTTAAAATTTATTTATTTATTTATTTTGCGGTACGCGGGCCTCTCACTGTCATGGCCTCTCCCGTTGCGGAGCACAGGCTCCGGACACGCAGGCTCAGTGGCCACAGCTCACGGGCCCAGCCGCTCCGCGGCACGTGGGATCTTCCCGGACCTGGGCACGAACCCGCATCCCCCGCATCGGCAGGCGGACTCTCAACCACTGCGCCACCAGGGAAGCCCTATAATCATTTTGTATCACTATGTTGTACACCTGAAAGTAATGTAATATTGGAAATCAACTCCACCTCAATAAAAAATAAATACAATAAAATAAAAATTCAAAACCCAACCAAAGCAAAACAAAATGTAGTCAAGCCTACCTGGCCTTGCTTCCTGGGCTCTAGGAAACAGAACAGCATCACCAAGGGCTCACTGGAGCAGAGCTCACTAGCTGTGTCTTGCTGCCACTGTTCTGTTGAGTCTACAAGTCAAATGAGCACTAGGTTTTCGGAGAGGGCAGAGATCTAGCTCGCGAGACCCAGGAAGGCTTCTGGAGAGCAAGCCACTGAACTCTGTTTTGAAGGGTGAGAGTTGAAGAAGGATGGGAAAGGGCTCCTGGGGTCACGTTCTAAAGGACAGAGCCACACCTTCAGTCCACGGTACAGGTGCGCTCATACACCTGGCTGACTTGGGCTTCTACTTATAGCCATTTTGGCTTTGCGGACAGAAGAGCATCTCAAGTGGCCTTTGACCTTGACCCTTCTCCCAATGGTTATAACTCTCCCTAAACCACCAAAGTATTTAGTTGACTGTGCTGGCTAAGCCCTCCACGAAGAGGAACATCATCAGGGACTTTAGTAAACCTTTTTAGTGATAAAACATCTTTACGGTCAGTATATTTTTTTCCCTTATTTTCCCTGCATTGTTAGCGATTTTTGCGTCATTGCTTTCATCGCACCAGCTGTTTTTTTCTTTTATTAAACTGTAGAAGGAGTCGTGGTGGAGACATATTTCCCCTAGTGTCTGAACCTCATCCTGGGAGTAAGTTGGGAAAGTGTTCCTTCTTTTTTTTTTTTTTTTTTTTGGTGATATGCGGGCCTCTCACTGTTGTGGCCTCTCCCGTTGCGAAGCACAGGCTCCGGACGCGCAGGCTCAGCGGCCATGGCTCACGGGCCCAGCCGCTCCGCGGCATGTGGGATCTTCCCGGACCGGGGCACGAACCCGCGTCCCCTGCATCAGCAGGCGGGCTCTCAACCACTGCGCCACCAGGGAAGCCCTGTTCCTTCTTTATGTGAGCGCCCGCGGGTGAGTCTGCAGGGGTTGGTGATATTGGTGGAAGGGATGAGGAATTGGGGAGGTAGTTGGGGAATTAATGAATGAAGTGGCCAAAGGAGTGACTGTGCAGTAATTTGCTCCTAGTAAATAAGACAGGCTCAGCTGAAGGTGTGGATTAAGTTTTCTAGGAGCCTTGCTTCGTTTCTGCCTCTGTTTCCCCCTCTTTCTCCCATCCCATCTCAGATTATTTTTCTGCTTGCCTCCCTAGTCAAAGCCTGTGCTCAAAATATTTATTCACACTGAGGTGTAAATAATAGGTGGCAGGTCAAATGAGAATCACTTTTAAGTTCTTTTCTCTTTTAATTAGATAATACTCAGGAACGTGGTAGCTAAATCGTGGAATATCAATTATAGGATGATTGGTTGGGAAGGATTTTTAAGCCTTTGGGTATCCTGCAGAATACAAACTATGGCATATCTGAATCCATCTAGAGATTAGGCCAACTTTGATGGAGACAGATTTAATCAAAAGTGACAAAAAATGAAAATTAAGGTAAACATTTACACTTGAATATAATAGCTCGGGAAACTGGAACACTGATGTTCCTGAATTAGATGAATATTCCCTCCGTTTTCTGTTTGCTGCTCAGCTACAGTTCTTTAAAATTCAGAATCATTTCCTAAAACTTTAAAGGATTTGGACTCAGCCAGCAGATTATCTATTATCTCTTTCCAATAAATCAATCGGTAATGTTCCTTGATGGTCTATACACAAAAAGCACTTCGCCACTTCCTTTGGAGGATACAAAATGAACAGGCGAATGCCTTCCTTAGCTGTGTTCTGTTAGTTTCAGGACTGGAATTTTTGAAAGGACTTTACTTAATGTCTTAGGGGATTCTTTTAATAATTAGAGGTAATCTATGTAAAGGGCTTAGAATTTAGTACAAAACAAACACTCCACAGGTGGTTGCTTTATCATTATTCTAGCTGGACCACTCTCTGCCTGCTTGACTTTAACAAGTTAATAAATTTCCCTGTGCTTCAGTTTCCTCTTCGGGAGAAAGAAGATAATATGTGTAGCTCCTGTTTTACAAGTCTGTTATGAGTCTTATATAAGATAACATTTGTAGAGTTGCTTTGAAAACTATGAAACACTAAACAAACATAAGGAAGTCTCAGTCATCTGTTAGATTTAGTCCCAAATGAGTGGAGAAATCACGTGCTCCTGTTATGTCTCCTATTACCTGGAACAGGCTTGGGAGAGGCCTTGGGGCATCTCTGCTGGACAGTCTACTGCCAGGAGTAAAAAGTTAGTTTTTTGTTTGATGGGGCATATTAGAAGGCAAGTTTGAGATAGGTCCATATTCTCATCTCTGCTTGTTCATTCATTCAACCTTAATTTCCTGGTAGATGAGAGAGACAGAGAGACAGAGAAAGAGAGAGACTATTCTCCTGAACTTCTGATTCTTCTGAGACTCAAACCACGAGAAGCTCCTCCTCAATTCCTATTGCAGAGCAACTTGGGAGAAACCATGTACCTAGGAGATGTCTGGGTTACATAAGCTCTGATCTCAGACCTTAGTTGCTGCCTTCGAGGTACTGTGGGGCTGGGCTGCTGGAGACATCACAGGTAATGTGATGCTTGGAAGGGCTAATGGCTTGTTGAGTTCCTGAATCTATGAGAGTGGGTATGGAGTGCTGTATAGAAAGTGTTGCCTAATGAACTTTTGGTTCACTCATAGGCACGTGCTTTTATAATCTATCTAAGGGAATTGAACTCCCTTATTAAAACAAAATGCAAACTCTCCAGAGTTCTAGCCCTCATAGGGGACTGCCCAAGTAAGACAAGGTATTTGGGCCAAGTTTTCTTTTTCTTTCTTTTCTACCTCTAGTTTTCTTAAATTTTATCTACCCCATTGGGTGTAGAGAATTACTGTCTTTAATTACTTTGGCCACCATTGCATTGGCTTCTTGTCTAAAACTCTGGCCCAGGAGTAAACAAAAATCACTTATTTTAAGTTCATGCATTCTTTTAATAATATATATATGTTTTTTTTTAATTGGAGTATAATTGCTTTACAATGTTGTGTTAGTTTCAGGACTGGAATTTCTGAAAGGACTTTACTTAATGTCTTAGAGGATAAAGAGCGAGGAGACAAGGAAAATGTGAAATAGAGAGCACGGTCTTCTCATGGGCAAAGCCATCATCGGCTCCTACCCATTCTCCTCCAGTGGGAGCGGAGGGGAATATAGTCTTACTCTCAAGGATGGATCAACATTTTGCCCAAAGCTCCCGACTTCCCAGGTCCTCACATCCCCTCAGTTTCCCACCCCTGAAGGTCATGTCTCAGACACTTTGTACATTTTGAGCCCAAGCCGAAGTCAATAAAGAGACAGCCTTAGAAGACCCCATACCTAGTTCTTATTTCTGGTCCGAGGTGTGGACCCTTCCCCAGGTGGCTGGCAGGTCCATGATGATATTCACAGCGAATGAAGCATCTCATATTTCTCACACTTCTACACGCAGCCACCGTATCTCCCTCACAGCCCCTTCTATTAAAAAGAAGAAGCAAATTCAGTGACAACCCATCTGCGTAAGAATGACAATGACACCCGTGTGGTGGCCAGAAAAATGCACCGGTCGGATCAGCTGCGGGAGCATAAGTGACCCACGGCCCAGCCGCGGCCCTCTGGATCTGTCACGCTCACTTGAGGCCATGCTCCCTGTGGGCTGCTCTCTGCCAGGCTGAACACTGTGATGCTGCCGTGCGGGTCCTCTCCGGCGAGACGCAGCTTCCCAGGGTGAACGGACTAGAGGCCTCACCCTCAGCCTGGCTGGCCCTGACCTGGGGCTGTACCACAATCCAGAACTCCTCCTGCCCAAGTCTCCGTCCTCTCCTCTCTCCACCCACGTTTGCCAGCTCTGCAGCATGGTCTGAAGATGCCGCCTGACTCCTCTGGAGGCCTCGCTCAATGAATCTCTTGGACGTCAAATCCTATCCTGGCATTCGCTTCTCAGTGGACACAGGTGAACATAACCAGTAACCAAGGAGATGTCTGGTTACAGATCCGAGCTGTATTGACTGGTGAGACCTGTGTGCGTTTGGAGGTTCGTGTGTTTCATTCCCCTGCACATCGGCCAGCCTCCGGGCTGCCCTGGAAGCTCAGAGCACTGGGTGAGCTGGTGAAGTCGAGGAGAGTGAGATTCGGTTGCTTCTCACTGGGTTTCCCCCCCTCTGTTTTCTAGGGCAGCTGAAATCACAGGAGACATGAGCACACAGCTGCTTCTAGACTCTGGGGGTTCAGCCCTCCAAGAGTTCAGCCAAGGTGCCTGTCCAGGTTTTATGAGTCAAGCCAGTTGGTTACTGTTTGGTAACCTAAGTGGTCAGGAGCTTCTGACAGTAGCAAAAAAATGAAAAACAGCAACAGAAAAACCCACCCTGTTTGGGAAACCTCGAAAAATGTAAGACTGTGGTTATTGGCCCAGGAAAGAATATGCTGCTTGTTTGAGAAAAAGCAAAATAAAATTCCATCTGTGTCCACAGCTGTGCTGGCCACTCAGTACACAGACGGAGCGCAAGCTTAGGGAACCGTCAGCGCAGGGGCAGCAAATAATTGCGAGGGGTTCCATTGCCATAAACCTATTCAGAATTTTGCACTCGAAGTTATTTTTTAAAGCCTCTCAATTTGGTGTATGTATTTTTGTTTTATAATTTAGCACAGTGTTAATTTTGTAATTATTTATGAAAAGAAACTTTGTAATGTTTTCCACACGCAGGATCCCTGAAGGTCTCCATCTAGTCCGCGGGCTGGTCCCGGGACAGCCAGGCCCCGCCCACCCTCATGATCAGGTCCCCATCAGCGGCGTGTTGGTAAATGTTCCACAACTGGATCTCTGGGGAAAAGGGTAAAGCCCAGGTTTCTTTGGAATTTCTGTAAAGAATATGCTCTACTTGTAATATAAAACATCTATGGTCGTCAGAAGAAAATTATTACAGTACCGAAAGGGACTCTATAGGCAGGAGTAATGCTTGTCTCCTCCTCAAAATTCCAACCTTGCTCCTCTGCCCCGAGGAGGAATCTGTCTCCCTGTCGGCAGGTGGCAACGTCTAAAGCATTTTGGCCAATGCTGCTTAGAGATTAGCTCCGTGGTTAAGTCATTAGCCCAATAATAAGGTTCTTTTTAGAGCCATGACCAGCTTTAAGGATCGAATGGATGCTATCGTCCTTGCTACAGAAATGTACCAGCACTGTAAAGGATGCCCACAGCTTCCTGGAGATCACGCATCCTCTCCTCTCCCATTCTAGCTCATTCATAAACCCTCAATTAAGAACATCTACTCTAAAGTGACTCTCCAGTAACTCTTTTCTCTATACCTAAAAGGTCCCAAATCTAAACCAGTGGAACCCAAGAGAATGTTGTACAGGAAATGCAGTTGCCCTGGACGTGAAAACATTCTTTACAAGACTTATTCAGACCAAACATGTCAGATCTCAAAAAGGTTTTCTTTTTTCTCAAAAATCCTAACATTAGACTCTGCAGAGGCACTTGCATATGCACAGAGGGCTCTGACCTCCCTTGGGATTCCGTGGAAATGTCCAAGTAACTAACATGAACTGGGGTAACAGTATTTTGGAGCTGCTTCTTCCACAAGGGTTTCTGCTGATTAATGAGCTGATGTACATAGAAGTGACAGGAGTGGGAAAAGACAGGGAGAGAAATTTGTGTGGGGCTGCGAGATGAGGTCCTTGGGTGAGAAGGGCTAGAAAGTATAAAGTAGTCTCATTAAAAATGCATGTTCTTGAGCAAGAAAGCTTTCCATGGCCTCATTTTGTGCTCGCTCCCTAAAGATTCCTAATCCAGGGGCCTCTGATGAGCCTATTAGGTCACTGTCCTTTTCTCTACCGAGTGTCGCTTCCACGTCTTTTCAGTTCTGCTGAAATCCTCCTCAGCCCTGGGCCATGCGGGGCTACCTGTGCCATCCTTTTAATAAAAACAAACTTCCCAATCTATAACTTGGGCCTCAGAAGCAAGAGAATTAATTTTAGAAGCTGCTTCAATTTCCCCAGCTTTCTTTAGCACCATGGGACAAATCCCATCACCTCTGGGGATTCGTGTTTTTCATTGGTCATTTTGCTGGTACTTGATTTTACAGAGATTTTAAATTTTTTTGGTTCTGTAATTAGTGGCCAGAGGACTCCGATCTCATAAATACTTATAAGACATTCCCAAAGTGCCTAACATTCCGGAAGACTGGTCCCTGTTTATTTAATCGAGATTTAGGGTCCTCTATACATGAGGCACAAAGCTTGTTGCCAGGGATAGAGTACTGAGTGAAAACAAACATGGTTCCCGCCTTCAGGATTGTAGTGGAGACACCTATTAATAGGAGAATCACACAAATAAATGTAGAATCACACCTGAGGTACCCAGGGCAAAGGAAAAGTGCTAGGAGCCCTGAGAACTTATAACGTAGGACCTGACCAAGTGAAAACAGACAAAGGATGCTTCCTAAAGAAAGCGATGATGTCGTTCGCACGGGAAAGGAATCAGGGGTACCTGGGGGAGGGGCAGCTAGGCAGAGAAGAGAGTTTGTGCTAAAGGAAACAGCACATCCCAAGTCCCTGGTGGTGGAGGGCGAGCGTAAAATGTTCAAGGATCCAGGAAAAGGCTAGCTGTGAAAGAACAGGAGTAACAAAATAATGGGAACGATAAACATAAAATCTGGGGTTGAGGTCATGGTTGGTGTACCAGGAATGAGGGAGGGAGATGCAATGTAGGAGGAGACCACTGGGGGCTTCAACTATAATATAATACTGCTTATTGCTTAAAGGTGGGCAGTGAGTACGTAAGTTCCTTATAACACTCTATATGTATTGTACATCTAAAATATTTAATATTAGTTTTTTAAAAAGAAAGACCAGTGAACGTGTGAGAAAAGAGAAAAGGAGAGAGGGTGGCAGAGAGAGGAAGCTGAGGGTTAGAAAAGGTATCAGAGTGTATGTCTTTCAGCTTCATTAAAACAGTATGATGGCTATTGTCACAGTATAATTTGAAAGGCACGATCCTGAAGTTCTAATGTTTGTAGTCACTACTTTAGGGCGACCGAAACTAATTCTTAGGTAATGGAACCAACAAAGGGCTGTTAACATACAACGCTTCCACCACGGATGGGGTGAGGCATTAGCCCACCCACATATCAAGAACTCTCTCCCTACTCGTTATAAATCTATAGGAAAATTTTTTAATAGCGAAACTAATGTTTATTAAGTACACTGTAATTTAAAGCATTAGAAACATCGAGAACTAAAGAATTTTATATTTTATGAAACCCTTATCCTGAGTGGCGAGAACAGCGGTTACCTTCTTCTTGTTGTCGTATGACTTACCCAGTGGAGGCAGATCCTCCCTAGGTCTTGTGAGATTGTCTTACTCCCTGCTAAGTTTGGGTCAGCCTCCAATATTTTATTCTTTGAGCCTTCAATGTCTTGAAAAATCTCTGAGAGTTCCTTTAATACGATTTTTTTTTTTTTTTTTTTTTTTTTTTGCTGCTGTCATTTCCTCTGGGACGTCTTCACCATTTGCATCATAACCATTTTCCGAATTTGTGTGTGTGAGTTCGCCTTCCTCAAGCTCCCCTGACTGCATGGCCAGAGTCTCTCCACTGGAGGCAGGGTCCACGTTTCCACAGTCAGCTATTCCTTCAGTAACTCCACTTACTTTCATTGTGAATTTCACTGTCAGTGTTATCACTTTTTGTTTCTTTGCTACACTTTCATGTTTGGTGGCTTGTTGTCTCTTTCGATTATCCACTTTTGTAAAATGTCAGGTAAATTATTTATCACTGGGCGACAAGGAGGCCCCACAACCACACACTTTGCCGTCTGTGCATGAATCGATAACAGATGCATGAAGACCAGTCACACACAACTTCTAGAAGTGACATGATTGGTTTCTATCAAGATGCACATCTGTTATTTACGTAGTGATCTTTGGACTTCAGAGTAAGTAGCAGAGTTTGTACTTGATGCAATTGGTTACACTGAACACACCACGGTAACTGAAATTCATATGCAGTGGAACTGTGCGAAGTGAGGACTTCTTGTGCTTACACGCGAGTCAGAAGGAGGCTTTCATTTTGGAGGGGGTGGAGCAGAACAGAGCAAGGCTCTGAGGACATGAAACACGGGACAATTTAGGTGGGAAGGAGGGAAAAATTTGGAATTTGAGCTTCCCAATAATAAAACGCAACACTGGAAACAGTACCAGGAACCTGGTGAGAGAAGGTAGCAAGTGGGGGCCGGCAGTGGCTGAGGGAAGAAGACTCCCAAGGGAATGCCAGAGGATGACCAAGGCTAACGACTCGTAGGCCGGGCAAGTGACCATCGAAGGCTACCTGGAGACTACCTGATGGATTATGTGTTTCTCTCCTTCTATCCTCTCTACGTGATGAGTGTTTCATTTTGCAAAAGAAAAAGTAGTACAAGAGGATTAGTATCATTAAGCAAGCTTGCCTGAGTGCCCACTGCTAGCTGTTTGCACATGTTTTCACGTGACTTTACATGTAAAACCTTCCCATTTTGCAACGCAAGTGCGCCCGACACAGTCCTATATTGCTGCCAAAAGCTTGGGATTTGCTGCGGGAGAGTGGGAAAATACCCGAATGAGAGTCAGGGAACAGATTTGGAAGATGTTAAACAGAAAGGAGACTACAATGAAATACTTTACTCTGCCAATGAAAAGAACTCTAAAATAATCATTCACTTTAAAATGATGGAGAACTTTGGTTTTGTCATCCTTCTCTCTTTTTTTTGACATTGCAGATGAGTCAAGATCTCTTAGAAGCTCCTCTGGGTTTGGAAAGAGTTTTGCTTGGAGGTCTCTTGGTCTCTAACTGTTCACAACAAATGATGACACAACATTTGAGCAACATAGTGAAAACAGTATCCTGAGAAATCAGAATGAATCCAAAACCACCTACCTGCATGTATAAAAACAGGTGTTTTGATGCAGGTGAAAGATGCTAGGTTTGGAACCATGCTATATATTTCTTGGCGATCACTGTTGCTTAGATTAAAAAAATCACCATACTATTTTAGCGTGGGGAAAGTCCCCATCGGTCTCAGCTTAGCATCCTCTGTGGGGTAGCTGATAAATCTGGAGAAATGCCATCTACTTTGGGGTAGGCCCAAAGCATGATTTGTCTTTTTGTTTATTTTGGCTCCCCCAATCTGCAGCCTTAGTGTGTAATAAACTCAAAAAAATTGGGCATTTTTTTTTCAGTTGAAATTAAACAGATCCTTCCTAGACAGACTTTAGGGATAAACTGAACGATTTTCAGAGTTTTTAGGGCTGAGCTTATTTTCATGGGCTTGCTAGCTTTGGGAGTAATTTAAAGATTTTAGGATATTTCTGCTCCTCTGGAATTCTGCTGGACTTGTTTTTATTTTTAAGGAAGTTAAAATTCAAATTAAATGAAGTTTAGGCCACCTCATAACAGAATGAAAAATTGCTCCTTTCATATAGGAAGTGTATGTTTCAGTCATCACCTGGAGGTCCTTTCTAATTAGTTCATTTATTATGGTAGTAAAATTGAGTTCTTTTGTTAAGAAAACATTTTTCATGATTTGAGAAGTCTGAAACGGAACAAATCCTTAAGTAAACAGAAAAGGAGAGCTTGAGCATATTATTTGTGGTTTTTGTTGGAGACTTCATAGTGCTTTCCGTGTAGGGTCTGTTTCTGAAAAACACCTTAAATGCTACTATGGTGAAAGAAATTACAATAACGTATCTTTTACAGAGAAACGTTTAGTTAATCTTTATTCTGCTTAATATTTACAAGAAAAGAGTAGGTTGATACTATTGTTGTTGTTGTTACCATTTTACTAATGAAATAAATACAGAAATTTGGGACCTGAAACATTTTTCAGTTGGGATCTCCTGCTTCCAGTAATGGTAAGACAACTTGAACAAACACTCCTGCTGAAAACAAGTAAAACAGATGAAATAGAGGAAAAAAATCTTTAAAACTTTTGCTGTGAGAGCGTCCCTGATATGGAGAAAGCAGGTGAAAAAACTAAACTGAGGTTTTAGCAGAATCCCAGGGCAAGGTGAATAAAAGTCAAAATCCAGAGCCCATCCACCGTGAAAAGTCTGATGCATCCCTACCTGTGTTTAAAGGTAGGACCCCAGAGACCTTCAGCCTTAGGGTGAGAATGAACCAGATGTAAACCAGCATTCATGTTGACTCATAGCCCATGTCCTCTTCCTCTGTCTAGTCTGGAGAACCTCAAGACTTGAACTTGAATTGAGGTGGGCTTGCACCCCTGCTCCCCACCCTCTGCCACGCGCACGCACGCACGCGCACACACACACACACACACACACACACACACACACACACACACAGAGCTGTAGGAAGGGATAAACATTCTCTCTGCGAGTTTCCCATCCACGATTCAATGAAATTTCTATCTGCGTTTGGTTGAATCCATGATGGGAAACCCGCCAATACAGAGGGCCAATTCTATTCATTGTTCTACACCTATATATCTCTATCTATCTATCTATCTATCTATCTATCTATCTATCTATCTGTATATAAGACTTGAGCATCCGTGGTGTCTAATCTGCAGATATCAAGGGATCATGATTAATTGTAAGCAGAAACAACAGAAAACAGAAAGAGTCCACAATGGCTTTAGATATTAGAATTATCAGAGAGATTGTACAATGGCTATGCTTAATATGTTTGAGGAAGTAAAAGAGGAACTTAAAATATATAAGCATCCAAAGGAAACTTTTTAAAATGGCATAGCTGATATTAACAATAGAAAGATTAGAAATTATAGACTTTGAGATAATAAATTTAGACTATAAAACACTGCACCCGAGAATTGAAGAATGCATACTCTTTTCAACCATGCATGGAACATTTACAAAATTTGTTCATATATATTGGACCATAAAACAAGGTCTCGACATACTTTACAACTACAGGGAGTATATTCTAGCACTCATGCTAGAAACCCGTTTTAAAGAAAGGAAGACTAGAAAAGCTCTGAATGTTTTGAAATAAATACTTTTCTACATAACCCACTTTTCTTTAACCAAATTAAAGAAGCAATCATAATGGAGCTTTGAAAATATTTGAAACTAAATTATTATGAAGCTACATGTTGATACTCATGGGATGCAGTTAAGGCATGATTAGAGGAAAACGTATATCCTCAAGATGAATATATAAGATAAAAGAAAGACATAAAGGAATGAGTTGGGCATCAGTCTAGGAAACTAGAAGAAGAACAATAATAAACTCAAACTAAATGCATCACCCCTGCTAAATCCCTGACCCAGGCCACCACCATTCCTGGAGTACTGCAATAATTTACAATCAGCCTCCCATCGATGAATTTTCCACAAAGAAGTCATTATTGTACTCTAAAAACATAAAGCTTCATGCAATATCCTTACTTATAAACCTTTTTGGGGGATGCTATTTAAAAATGTGTTAGCATGTCTTCTTTTTTCTTTTATTACTAAGGAAATGGCTTCGCCATGATTTGCTCAGTGAGGAGATATTAGGATTTCTGCAGTAACAGAAGGAACCACTGGGGCTGAAGTAGTGAGACAAAGAAGGGAAGGGAGCCAGTATGGGGTACATGAGTAACTCGGCCCCGCTGAAGGGTCTCTGGGAAATTCTGTGTAATCTGCTTCAGACTTGGCGTACCTGAGGGTGCGGGGCGTGGGGGGGGGGTTGTTACTTTTCCACTAACTCTCAGCTGACATTAGTCGAGGTCTCCTTTTGAGGAAATTAACTTCCTGGCGCTCCAGGCCAGTCCTGCACACAAATCCAACATGCTTCTGTGATTAGGTACTGGCCCCAGGAAGAGAGTCACAGGAGCTTACAGCACAAGGCCGCCTCTGTGTACGGGAACGGTGAATGTCAAGAGGATTCCTTGGGTTAGGCATCAACACTTGCACTGCTGTGATCAACTTCTATCCCATTTAAGGGAAGAGTAATGGGACAAGTCACAGACTCTGCTGCTGCAGTTTATCCTAAACGCATAATAGATATGTCCTCTACTACCCACTCTAGATTCCCCTTAACCTTGATCAACACGTCTGCTAGCGTAGTTTGCTGGAGCAAGTCCATAACCCAGACGTTTACCCCGGAGAGTTCTGAGTCACTGGTTACTGCACTGCGGTTGCTGTGACTCCCCGTCCTTGGTTAGCACTGGGCACAGAAGCACAAAAAGCCATGCCTGCGTGATTGATACCCTCCTCCGACCCCCTTTATCTAGCAGTAGTCAGAGACCCTGATGATAATCAAGGTTGGTTTCGTCCACCAGTGTAATGATTCCTTTCTTTGGCTGCATATGCATTGACACGAGGAGCCCCAAATGACCAGGTGACAACCGTAACTTTGTATTTAAAGGGTTTAATGGAGCACCTATGGTTAAGTCTGGGTTCCCTTCCCTGGAAATCAGAACTTATAATCAAGAAGAATCTGAAATTATAGGGTTAGGAAACACAGCTTTCCCCAAGTCAGTCACTGAAAGTGATTATGGAAGAAGCCCCTCCTTCCTAACCCTTGGTTCCTGGACTCACTAGTCTAGTTCTCACAGATAATGTATCTTATCATGGCCACATAATGGTTCAAAGAATACGCTATATCCCAAATGACATGCTCCGTGCTAATTCTGTGGAGTGTCTCCTGCCTCCGCTGTGCCTTTAAGAGGCCATCCAACATTCTGTCAGCCTGGTAGCTTCCGGGTGATGCGACACAGGGTAGAAACGTTGGATCCTACAGGGATGTACCCATCGTCACACCTGCTTTGCTGCCTTTGTGAGCCTGAGTGACTGGGCTGCTGGCATTGACCCCGAGACTCACACATATTGTGCTCGTTTCCACAGGTCCTTCGAATGTGTTCTCCTCCAGACCTCCTTGTCTCCGATCTTTCTATCTTGCGCACCTAGACCGCTGACCTAGCCAAGCCATTAACCAACGTCCAAGGAGCCGGGTGTAGCCTTACCCAGGTACCGCTTCTCTTTCCGTACAAATGTGATGCAAGGTGTACTGCGTGCGGCTGTGTCCACAGGGAGACTTTCTCCTCTTCGCTCTGTAGCGGGGGAGGGGAACCATGGCGTCATCCCAGGGCTGGCGAGTGAACTACTCTTCAGCTCACATAGCTGTGAACTGAGGGAAAGGCATTCGTGCGGTGGAAAGATGTAGCAGTGGTGTCTGGACTTCCTGTTCGTGTAACCTACCCGTGCTTTCCAGACCTGCTTGGGCCCAATTCCACACGTACGGTTTTCACCGAATGATGCATTGCTGCTGAGCCTGACCAGTCCTATAGTTTACTGGCTGTGATGAATCCCTATTCCGGACGGGCAGCTCTAGTCACATACCCCCTTGATGTCCCACAGTCAGACACTCAGTCTCCACGGTGGCCCAACAGCAGGCCGGGAGCTGCTTTTTGAACAGTGAATAGTCCTCTGATGCCGATTGCATTGCCTTGTTCCAGAACCCTTGGGTTCCTCACTGTGTCTCCAATACCGAGGTTCACCTGAGATTCCACCCAATGTCCTTTGCTACTATAGGTATTTCTAGCACCATTAGATCTGCCGGATCTTACGACCCAAGGAGTAGAGTTGCTCAGAGTGCAGCCTGAACCTGCTACAGAACTATTTCTTGCTCTGGACCCACTTGCAGCTGTCTTACCCGATAATGGGTTAGAGCCGGATTTCCCGGTGTGATGTATGATATTTCCAAATTTCAAAGATGCCTACCAAACACTGTGTCTCTTTCCTGGTTGTAGGAAGGGCAAAGTGTAATAGGTCATCCTTTATCTTGAGGGGGAGTCCCGGCATGCTCCAGACATCACAGCTCCTAGAAACTTTACTAAATCTCTGCAGGGTTTTTCTCCTGCCTTCTGGTGTGCACATGTCTTACCAGAGGATAAGGAATACTTGCCATTTCCAGCTTGCCACGTTGATGAATATGGTCTTATCAATGTAGTGGACCAGCATGATTTTTCGTGCAGTGTCCAGATGATCAAAGTCCTTTTAAACTAAATGTAACAAAGATCAGACAGGTAAAGATAGTAAATATGTAGAGTTATCTGTCCCAGGTTATTGTGAACTGGCTTTGATCCTTTTCTTGATAGACAGAGAAAAGAAGGCATTTGCCAGATCAGTATCCACATATAAAATGCAAGAGGCTGTGTTGATCTAGCTCTACATCTATAGAGTAGAACTATCACATCCAGTACATCTGTAATTGGGACTATATCAGCTGATTAAGTTTGTGGTATCACCCATCCGCTGCCAGGATCCACCTGGATTTTGCAAGGGTCATGTAGTTGCATTAAATAGGGATATAATGGGACCCACCACTTTGGCATGCTTTAAATCTTTGAGGGTGACACCAACCTCACACATTCTCCTTGGGATGCAGTGTCACTTCTGATTTATTATCTTAGTTGATGAAAGGGGAACATTTTCAGGGATTCCCACTTTGCCTTGCCTACTCGTGGCTCTTACTCTGCAGGTTAGGAAACGAATATGAAGGATCTGCCAGATGCTATGTATATCCATCTTTATTATGCAATCGGGGCCAAGGAAATGACCTCAGGTGGGTCCACAGATCAACTGCACTCACTGTAAGATGAACTTTGGCCAGGACCCCATTTATCTCTTGACACCCACGAATCCCAACTTTAACAAGGTACCGTAGTTTCATGGCACCCATGTCAGCTCAGACCCTCTCCAGCAGCTGTCAGAAGATCTGGGCATTCCTCTTTCCCCAACTTATATTTGTTCTGCTAAGCAGCCTTTGGGGAAGGATTAGAACAACAGATACTGATTCTTGCTGTTATGTTGCAAGGTCTTTCCTCAAGGAGACCTCCCTTCAGTCAGTGGGCCCCGGTCTAGCACCCTCCATATGTACTCCCAGGTTCAGAGTCTTCTGGTTTCTGCTGTTACATATTTGCCAGAACCTACAGTTCTTGTGGTGAATAATACGCTTCTTCCCGGAAAATGGTCAATACTTCCCACTTGTGCCTTACAGAAACGACCCTGGTTATTGGTCTAGAAGCAATTAGGGGAGGTGGGACCAGATCTTGAGAAGGATAAATGTCATCTTGCAAGACTTTCACCTCAAGTGAGGCATTTGTATGGTCTCCAGATAACGAGACTGCTCGCTTCTAACACGGGGGAAGTAGACCCATGCGCTTATTCAAGGTAATCTGAGAGATTTAAGGCTCTCAAGTGTATCTACCCAAAGTTCCCCATCCCAATGTCCCACTCCTTCTGGAACAGAACCCTGACTTTTGTGTAGGTGGCTTCTATCTCCACCACAGTTACAGTCAAATATTGTGCCTGATTATTCAACAGAGTCTGTCTCAGGCTACAGGAGATGAGCGTCCCTTCAAACATTGCCATATAGACGTCTGGCTTTCATACCAGACCTTGGAGTTGATAGCTGTCATTTTTTTCTTTCAGAGCTTCTGTGATCTTTAGCAACAGGCAAGCAATTCCGCCATCCGCATTACCATTGCCTACATAAATATCAAGTGCTAGAGTTGTTGCAGAAGCCAGTGTATTTCTTTTCACCTCTAGCCCATCCCAGTGCCACAAAGGTGAGGGCTTTGGTACTTGGGAAGCTGCATGCCAGGGGTCATCACCTCCACATTTACCGCCAGAAGTGGGCTGCTTGCAGTCCTCTGGTTTGTAAGTAGGCCAATTTCAGAATCTCACCCCGAGGGCCTTCTTCCTAAGGCCACTTCTGATACCAGCTGTTTTAGACAGGTGTAACAGCTAGCTTTTGCTGCATTATAAATCACCCCCAAAACTCAGTGGCTTAAAAAACTAACATTTCCTTAGCGTATGATTATGTAGGATGGCAGTTCAGGCTGGGCATAGCTGGGTGGTTCTTATGCTTGAGGGCTGGGCTCTTTTATGCGTCCGTGGTTACTTGCAGATTGCTTTGCTGATCTTGGCTAAGCTGTCTCACATATGGGAGCTTAAACGACTTGCTCTGGCTCACATGTGAACTCATTATTCTGCAGGCTAGCCTGGGCTTTTTAACATAGCAGAGGTGGGACCCCAGGAGAGCAGGCAGAAGCACGTGCTGATCAGTCAGGCCTGTGCTTGGAACTGGCACCCTGTCACTTCTGTCGCATGCCATTGGGTAAAGCAGCTCGCCAGCTCAGCCCACTTTCAAGGAGTGAGGAAATGGTCTTCATGTTCGGATGGGAGAGGCTGCAGAGTCACATTGTAAAGGAGATACGACGAGGGCTAAATTGAAGCTATTTTTGCCACCAATCTACCAGAGTTGGCTCCCCCCACCCCATTCCCAGAAGCAGATCTTGGGACAAGGAATGAACTGTAAGCAGCTAATTTGAGAGGTGATTCTAAGGGGCACCGGGAAAGGATTAGGGGAGTGACACAGGGGAGGCAGAAAAGTCTCTGCAGGGCATACTCACAAGAAGGTTCTCTCTTTGGGAAACTGAGCTCGGTCCCACTGGAGGCTTCTGGGAAGCTGTACAGACCTGGTCAGAGTCACCCCGTTGGAGGCATTTGTACACTTGCCCCATCTGTCCCTGGCTGATGGCTGCTCCTGGAAGCATTGACACCCCAGGACTTCTAGCTTCCTCCAGGGGGCCAGGTGGCTACAGGGGAGAGCTCTGTGTGTAAGGGAATGGCCAGTGCTGGGCACCGATGGGGAAGTGACCATAAGGTTGGACCGTTTGATGGTCAGCGGGGATCTTGATAAGAGCAGTTTCGGCGGATTTGAAGCGGGTCCAGTAGAGAAGGGGAGGAGATGGGGAGGTAACTCCCACAGGGAAGGACAGCGGAGCAGTGAAATGGGGTAGGAGCTGGAGGGAGTGATGAGGCCGAGGAAGGGTTTTATTTATTGGGAGATGTATTGCAGCCCAATGGTATGCAGATGGGAATGATTCCGTACGATGCGACGTGAGCGAGAATGAACAACCGTGAGAGTGCTGTCACCGGGGGCGGGGGCAGCTTTGGGTAGGGCACACAGACGTCCCCGTGTCATTCAAGCATCACCTCCTCAAAGAGGCCTTCCCCGATATGCAGTGTCAGATAGCTCCTCGTCACATTACCCCGTCCTGGGTTGTGTTCATTTATTTGCTCTTTATTTATTGGCTCGCTATAAGCCCCGCAAGAGCGAGAGTCAGGTCTATCTTACTCGAATGCTTAAGCACATTCCCAGTGCTTAGAACTAGGCCAAGACACAGAGGAGGGAATAAATATTTGTTGAATGAGTGAAAGAATGGAAAGAGCTTCATAAGGTCTCTTCCGTGGATAGGAAAGGTCTTCTGTAGCAGGTTCAATTCTATGAGCCTTGGTCCCTGCCTGAGGTAGGAGGGCCACCCTGTACGCCTGACTGATGGAGAGTCCAATTGACATGCACCCTGCAGGGTCAACGGCTTCTTGTAAGCAGGAAATTTAACTTTTCAAGCTGGGGGTCTTGGCAAAAGCAATTTCAGTGGGGTGGTGGTGCCAGAAGCCTGTCTGAAGTGGGAGAAAGAAAATGACCAGAGGGATTTTGCCACATACTACAGCAGGTCACTCCATTAACCCCATCCAGTATTGCCTTCCGTGTCTAATTGCACCTGTTTCTTGTTCCAATCCCTGACTCTCCCCACCGCGAGCTCAACAAACAGTTCAAACTCTGACATAATCGAAAATGAATTCAGTAATCTGGTCGATCAATCAATTGATTGCCTCTGGTTCTTTTTCCTGGTTACCATGTTTATTAGATTTCCTCAGCAGCAGTTGGAGTGCCTGTCTCTTGAGGGTAGTGGTACAAAAGGGAGAAGCAGCCTCTCCTCCAGCTAGCTTGCCTGTGAACTCTCTGTGGGCGTGTGATGTTACAAAAATAAACGGGGAAGAGCAGCAAGGTCCATTACTTGGGACTGCAACAGAGTGAAATGTGAAGTTTGCTTTTGCAGCTGCTCTTTGCAAAAAAATGGCTCCCATTGAATAATGAGAGTTTTTGCTTTCTACCCTTTTGTGGTTTTCAATCCGTATCGGTTTCCAAGTGACAAGGTCAATGGTGTTGGCTTGGGTGAACTTGGCTGCCATGTTGGCCAGGCCTTATCGGTGTGAGAGCGGGAGCCCCATCCTTCTTCTATTGAATGCCTGGTCAGTTAATCACAGGGGCTAAAATGCAAAGAATGTTGCAATGATTGACATTTCGTTCTAGACATTGTTATGATTTTCAGGTCCAGGATTTTCTAAGTTAATTCATGTTGGAAATGGTTCACTGGTGGTTCCTTGGAATTTAGCTTCTGATTCTGGTGTAGTAACCAGTATTTGCTGTCAGTTCAAGACTCAGCAAAGTGTTGCTTTTTAATCTGATTCACGGTTCATAGTGCAAATCTAAATATTGGTATTGAAATTGGTTTGCTTAATTATGTGATAGCTAAAAAGCTTGGCATAGTGATAATTGCATCCTGGAGATTAGTGCTGCTAATTCTTGACTGTCTAGATGTGTCTTATAAATGTGATGTAATCTTCTCTTTTCAGATTCTGGGCATAAACTGTATTAGGAAGACAAAGGTCACGTACTTTGAGTTCCTGAATATGCATAAAGTCTTTTGCGCAATATACATATTTTGGGACGTTTATTATGGCTCACGAGTAGTTTCAACACTGCTTGACCTCGTCAAAGCATAAAGGTGGTAGCTTGGTATAGGCAGACAGCACAACCTCGGATTCAAGTCCCAGATCCCACACTGACCAGCTGTGTGCTCTTGGACAAGTAATTGTCCACGCTGAGCAAGTGTCAGTTTGCTCATCATTACATGGCGGATAATCCAGTTATATACCCTTTATACCTTTCAGGATTATTATGAAGTGAGGGCAGGAACTGTTTCTATTCAACTTGCAGCCACATCATGTAGTTGCTTTATAAAAATATATTGAGTATTAAATGAAGAAGAAGATACCTTGCAATGTGTAAAACAATATACACACAAATGGAATTGCATAAAAGTTTTAAGTGTCTAAGTCCTTCTTTTTCCTCTTCCTCATCCTCCTTCTTCATGTTATAATAGAGAACAAAAGAGTGTTTTCCCAGAAAAGCCTGAGGGTTTCTTCCCTGATGTCTAGTGCAACTCATGGTTAATACAACTCACTCAGCTGGCTTTTTTTTTTTTCTTTTGCGGTACGCGGGCCTCTCACTGCTATGGCCTCTCCCGTTGCGGAGCACAGGCTCCGGACGCGCAGGCTCAGCGGCCATGGCTCACGGGCCCAGCCGCTCCACAGCATGTGGGATCTTCCCGGACCGGGGCTCGAACTTGCGTCCCCTGCATCGGCAGGCGGACTCTCAACCACTGCGCCACCAGGGAAGCCCTCAGCTGGCTTTCTCAGTTGTTTATTCATTCACTCTTTCATTAACTCACCGTACGTTCCTGAGCACCTCCAGGGTATAGAGTTGGCTCTACAGCTGAGTTGAGAGACCAAGATGCTGCCACATCTATGAAGAGATTTATTTTGGAGACAGATGGGTGAACAACTCAGCTTTGGTACTGCAGCTGCCGAATCTCAAGACAAAGTGAAATAGGCATTCCTTTCCCTGACCCACACATCCTGCAGTAGTAGGAAGTCAGGAAAAGGGAGTAAATTCTCCTGTTTCCATGGAAACCAACCTGATCAGAAAAGCAAGAGATATGCATAGCAACAACCTAGATGGTGGAATATGGTTCTCCTGCAGGGTACATGTTGCTATGGCGGTCAAGGGGCACCAGTCAGGTGGCTGGACAACAGGGAGAGGAAAAGAATAGACGTTTGGAATTGTTTTGTTCTTAAGACACTGAATTGTGATTGAATATTTGTAGAAACACTTGGTTTGATGAGGGGTAAAGAATTTTGATATTTTTTGCAACTATCTCCATCCACAAACAGACACAAATCCATAACTCTGTCAGAGGAACTGAAATTCTTGTGGAGCACGCTGTCTTTAAGATCTTTAGACAGTGAAGTAAGTCAGAAAGAGAGAAACAAATACCGTATGCGAACGCATATATAGAGAATTTTAAAAAGTGGTACTGATGAACCCAGTAGCAGGGCAGGAATAAAGACGCAGACGTAGAGAACGGACTTGAGGACACGGCGGGAAGGGTAAGCTGTGACGAAGTGAGAGAGTGGCATGGACATATATACGCTACCAAATGTAAAATAGAGAGCTAGTGGGAAGCAGCCGCATAGCACAGGGAGATCAGCTCGGTGCTCTGTGACCACCTAGCGGGGTGGGATAGGGAGGGTGGGAGGGAGGTGCAAGAGGGAGGAGATATGGGAACATACATTTGCATATAGCTGATTCACTTTGTTGTGCAGCAGAAATTAACACAACATTGTAAAGCATTTATACTCCAATAAGGATGTGGAAAAAAACAAATCTTTAGAACTGGGAGAGATGGGTGGGAATGCCGACAAGAGGAAGAAGGGGTGACTTCCTAGTGCTAAATATAATAACAACACCAACGCAAGAAGTGGCAGGCATGGGGTTGTTGCCTAGGTGCCCAGCACTGTGCTAATCGCTGTATGTGCGTCACCTCTTTTAACCCTGAGAACAAATATGTGAGGAGCACAAAGCTTATAAAGATGAGGAAAACGAGGCCCAGGAAGTTTAAGAAAATCACTTACAGTCACATAATTAATGAGAAACAGGGCTGAGATTTTAGCCCAGGTCTCCTGGACGCCAAAGTCGAGGCATTTCACCATTACATTATATTACGTCCGGTGAGCTCGTGACACCCCAACCATTCCAAGATGGGTTCTTTAAGGTAACATGGCACCTATTTATTTGTGACTTTTGTTTATGCAGTCCATTTGACTGCATCTCAGAACACAGACTCCAAGCGTGTAATAAAGGAATATTGTACTAAAGCAGTATTGTAGGGAAGGAATATCGCAATAAAGGAGTATGTGAGGGAAACCACTGGTGCCTGGGATGCCTTCTCCGCATCTTATTGTATCATGTACTGTCATCAGGCCACCATCTCGCATCAAAATGTGCAATTCCATTGGGGGAACAGAATTATTACGGTCACATTGGGTTGACAGGTTGTTCAGAGAAAGCAGAAAATGTGCATGTTAGAGGCGAGTCCACAATTCCCTTTATTCATTTGTTCAAGAAATATGTACTGAGGACCTACCGTGTACTGAAGATCTAGAACTGAAAGACGTGGCCTCCACCATCCAGGGATTCGTAGAAGGGAACAGACTGGAAAGTCAGTGTCACATGGGGGCTTTAGCAGGGGCTGTGCTTTGGGTGCCAGCGGCATGCCATGAGGAGTACGGAATTCAGCCTCGAATCTTGGAAAAGGGGGAGCGAGATATCAGACTGTGTTTCCAATAGGTTAGTGCTTCAGTGGAGTCTTAGGGAAGAAACAGGAGTAAGCCAGAAAGATTCAAGGGGGATCTGTGGGACGTCCGGTTTGAGATGTTTAACAGGCAAGAGGGGTTTTCCAGTTTTGAAATCTCTCAGTCGTTTGATGAACGGAATTGAAACAGGACCACTGCACAGGTGTGGAGCTTCTGTCCACTCAGGTCCTCCTAAGGGCCACGGTGGGACCCTGACCTCTGGGTAAGATTATTCCTGCTTACAAAATGTTTTCACACAATCATCTCATTTTGTCTCATCTCATTTTGTCCCTTTTTTTTTTTTTTGTGGTACCTGGGCCTCTCACTGCTGTGGCCTCTCACTGCTGTGGCCCCTCCCGTCGTGGAGCACAGGCTCCGGACGCGCAGGCTCAGCGGCCATGGCTCACGGGCCCAGCCGCTCCGCGGCACGTGAGATCCTCCCGGACCGGGTCACGAACCCGCATCCCCCGCATCGGCAGGCGGACTCTCAACCGCTGCGCCACCAGGGAAGCCCTCATTTTGTCCCTTTTGAGACAGACATTGTTGTCCTCATTTTCTACGTGCAGATGATGTATGAGTTTCTCAAGTTTCCCCAGCTCTGATAGGTGGGCCCATGATTCAACTCTCATCCCCCGACTCTAGGGCCCTTTCTCTGTACCACGCGGCCTCCCTCCAACTGGAGTGTGAGCTCGCCAAGAAGCTCCAGGCTTCTGAGACACACCCAGAGGGAAAAAGATGCTAAACTGGGTATGCGTGCCTCCTGGGCGAGAGGAGCTGGGACAGATGGTGGAGGACGAGCCAGGAGGGCCTGGTGAGGAGGCCAGCAGTGGCCGGAGAAGGAAGGCAGGGATGGAGCCAGGGTCTAAGAGGTCGGAGGGTCAACCAAAAGGAGGTAGGGCAGGGTTGTGTAGCTTTAAATCCAATGCTAAACGTGTGGGTTCATTGCTCCTGTTGGCTCACAGGTCAACAACTGCCCGTTCCCCACCAGCTAGGCTGGAGTCTCTTCTGGCCAATCAGAAGGAACCTCGGCTATAAAGGACCAGACCAGCTTTGGTGGTGCCGAGGCACTGGCTGCGTTTTGCACACACCAGCCCAACGTGACACGCAGCACACGGGGTTCTGATCGCCTGTGACTCGTCTTCACTCCTCAAGCTCTCCAACGCCAACGGTTGGCGTGTTGTGGGCAAGTAAATATTAAATTAATTGCTAAAAGGCACACAGGCCATGCTCAATTTTACCCCTGGCTAACATAGGAACAGGGAAGCCTGGGTTCATATATTGATTCTGCTTCATTTAGCAAACACGTATCAGCCGGTTCTTGGTGTTGAGGACGCAGAGAAGTAGACACAGGGTCCCTGACTTCACAGAGCATCTGCTTAGATCGTCTGGATTAGATCATCTATACCCATTGAACAGGTTTACAAACAGCTGGTCGTTGGGAGTTGCAATTCTCCTTAGGTGATTGGAAAATAAGGAAATGCGATCTTTGATGGAAGCAGAACACATCAGGAGCCGATAACTGTCCTCAACGCACAGCCCAGCACAAATGCAGTCCTGCGAAGCTGAGCATCAGCTAACTCATAAGAAAGAGACACACTAACGACGAAGGGGCTCACTGACTGATATTGGCGTACAGTCTGATCCCTTTAAGATCCCTTTAAAGATCCTTCAAAAAATTGAAGAAAAAAAAAAAAATCTTGAGGAGCCGAAGACTGAAGCCATGGCAGTGTAATTCTAGGCTGTGTATTTGACATTTTAGGCGGGGAATGTCCTTTGGAGTCATTATCCTTTGAAGTCATCCTGTCAAAGGGGCTGCTCAGGTAAGGCTGCCAGGGACCCCCTCCAAGGAAAATGTTGTAACAAGATGCTTATTTCCCCTCTTTGAAGCCATGGGTGCGTCTCTGTTCTTTGACTAACAGCGCATTCTCTCCGCAGTGAAGTGGGAGTTGCCCTCCCAGGAGCCCCTCCTGGGGACTCCCTTGTGCAGGAGGTGGTATAGACGTGTCCCAAAGCAGGGTGCAGCATCTGCTTCCCCGGGAGCCTCGTGAGCTGCCTCCCCCTCAGACTGGCTCCAACTAGATATTTTATGACTTTGCTGGGAAGGGAATGTTTTACAAAACTCTCAGAAGTGCCAAGGAGCTGAAAAAAACTGGTAAAGAAACTAAGGGGAGATCCAAGGGCTGCCTGCAGGGATTTGGAGGTCTGTCGTGTAGAAGGGGGAACAGGGAAGGAATTGAGGATTCCTAGACTTTTAGATAAGGAGAGGGGCTAAGGAGCATCTTGTCCAACTGCCTCACTGGACCGATGAAGTTACTGGGGTGGAGGCCTTGCCTAAGAGTGATGGTTGAAAATGATAGACAAGCTAATTTAGGCTTAATATCCTTTTTCAATAGACTGCTACCCTGCAATGAAATGTGTACCCCATGGGACAGAGACTTCCTCTTCACCACCGAAATGTGGACAGGGGCTAAATGTCACCCACAGAAGGCGTGATGGTTCATTTTATGTCAACTTGACTGGGCCGTGGTGCCCAGGTATTTGGTCGAACACTGTCCTGGGTGTGTCTGTGAGGGTGTCTCTGGATGAGATGAACATTAGATTCAGTAGACTGAGTAGAGCACATTGCCCTCCCCAGTATGGGTGGGCCTCATCCAGTCTGTTGAAGGCCTGAATATAACACAAAGATCGACCTCCCCTGAGTATGAGCGAGTTCCTCCTGCCTGACTGCCTTCAGCTGAGACATTGGTCTCTTCCTGCCCTGGAACCGGAGCTCTCTTGGTCCTCAGGCATTTGGACTCAGACTGCAACTAACCATTGGCTTTTCTAGGTTTCCAGTTCACTGGTTACAGATATTGGGACTTCCCAGCCTCCATAATTACATAAGCCAATTCCTTATAATAAATATTCCTCTATATCTGTACCTCTACCTATATCTATGTCTATGTCTGTCTATGTCTATGTCTATGTCTATGTCTATATCTATATGTACCCCAATTGGTCTGTTTCTCTGGAGAACCCTGACAAATACTGAATGTCCATAGCAGCACTGTCCAAGAGAAATATAGTGTGAGCTACGTATATAATTTTAAAATTTCTGGAAGCCACATTAAAAATAAAAGAAACAGGTGATATTTTTAATAATGTATGTGATTAATTCAATACACCCAAAATAGTATCATTTCAACATGTAATCTGTATTCAATATAAAAGCCATTAATGAAGTGTTTTGCATTCTATGACTGTAAAATCCAATGAGTCTTTTATACTTAGAGCACATCTCAGTTCAGACTAGCCATATTTCAAGCACTTAACAGCCACAGCCCTATACCAGAAGAAAAGTGGGACTAGATGACAACTAATGTTATTTCACTCTCCTTGAAAATAAATTTATTTCCATTTATTCAACGTGTATTTATTAAGCATCTACTCCATTTAGGCGCCAGACTAAGTTCTTCAACAATAATGGCTAAGCTGGGATTTAAGAATGTCTTAATGGTTGGGGGCAGGGAGTAAAAACCCATATTGAATGGAGCCAGCTGGCGTTCCTTCATCTCATTTCTTTGTTATTGATGAGAAGGTGATAGTCATGAATTTATTCATTACATGGACATAGAAATCTGCATCTGACCCGAATTAGCTGCTCCCTCACCTGTGTGGCACATACACCAGGCTATGCTTTGAGTCTTTATAAGCCTCCCTGACCAGCTGGGATTGCCTCCATTTTGGCTGATCACAATCTACACTGTACATCTTGCGTTCAGAGCGCCAAGTGCCAGCTTACGCATTGTCATCGAGAAGACGGGCAACTGAAGAAATGGTTGTGGCAGCACTGAAACAGGGACATTGGATGGAAGGCTGATCTGGAGGGTAAGAAGGGGGGCTTGGCTTAGCAATTGTGCAATTGAAGAGACACTGAAATTTCCAGTTAGAAATAGCCAGCGTGGAATTGGGAATATGGACCTGGTATGAATATGGACCTGGGAATATGGACCTGGCGTCAGACCTGGACGGACCTTCCCCGTAGAGAATGGAAGGCTGAAACCATATGAGCGAATGAGGTATCAGGAGGAGAGAACCGTGAGAGAGAAGCTTAAATGGACCAGGGCTTAACCACAGGAACACACACATTTATGGGGAGATATAACCTTCAATTCAACTCAACACACCATTATTTGTGTGCTGACTATATGCCAGGTGCTGTTAGATGTGGGGTTCAGGGGTCTAACAGACAGTTACAGCCTCTGCTCTCATGGAACTTATGGTCTATACTCATTGAAAACATCAAAGGTCAGGACGTGGCAGGGGTAGAAGACAGTCCAAAGGCAACTCATTTCAACCTTAATCTGCCAGCTCAGTGGTAGCACAGCTCCAGCCTGACCCTCCATCAGTCCTTCTCATTCTGGGGAGGCTCTAAATCAGAAAGTCCTTTGAAAGCCTTGGAGATATGAGGACAGACAACTCGCCCCATGAGTTATAGGCTATGGATTTCCATATCCTCACTATCTGGCTACTTCCCTCCTTATGTCAATGTCCATCGTAAAGTGCACACCCAGGAAGGGTTCACAAAGCTCTGGCTCTGGTCTGGCCAGGGAGGAAAGGGAAATGAACGCCTGGCATTGAGTGTGTGCGCCAGGCACGCACTCCACTGGGTGCCTTACAGCCGCTAAATCAATCATTATGTCAATCAATGAGGAAAGTTAGACTCTTTTGTTCTGTATCCCAAACTTCTCTTAGCATACCCCCAAATTCACTTACATAATTTTCCTTATTAAACTTACAACCGTCGTACGTAGCTCGTACCCGCTTCTCTCCTTCCCCATCCTCAATCGGAGCGCTGTTTTGGAGGCATGGAAGACGAGGTTTTGCAACTGGTTCATTGTTCCCAGCTGTTGATTTCTCATTGTCTCTATTGTGTAATCAATCCATCACTTTAGGTAACTTTCTTAGCTCTACAGCATCCAAAAAACGTGAATAGCATACTATCAACATACTATATCTGAGATAATATTAAATTTTAATACAAGAGCAGCCCTGTGTAACCCAATCTAGAGAGTTTTAAAGGCCAGGAGCAGAAACAATGCTGTGAATGTCGAAGACAAATTTTTTAAGTTGGTTAGCAATGGCAAAGGAAGCAGAGAAGTCAAACTGTAATATTCCTGGGAAGGTCCAAAGAGTAATTTCATCAAGATGGGTGGGGCAGAAGCCACACTGCAGCGGGTAAAGCCCAGACCAGGTGGAGAAATAGTGCAGGTCACCTGAATGCACTAGAGTTCCTTAAATCCGTCCACACACGAGGAGAGGCTTTAGGAAGAAGCTAGTGCTTCAAGTGCTTGGAATTCTCTGAAAGAGTTTCTGCTAAATCCAAAGCGCTTGTAGATAATACAGGTGGTGTTTTTTTTCATCACCAATTTTATTCTTGTTAAAGGAAAGCCATTTTTAAAAGAAGGGAATGAGACAGGAGCGAGGTAAACTCAATTCCTTTTATCCCGGATGGGTGTTCTAAACCGGGCTCTGTTCTTTTGTAAAAGAATAGCAAGCATTTTCAGAATCTAATTTCTGATTTGCTCGCTTTTGCCACTCCTCAGCTTTACTCACGGAAGAAAAGCAGTGAAACGAAGGACAGGAACTTTCTCCACTTGGCAGAACTGTCAAAATGGTTGTCCAAAGCCAGAAACTGCATATTCACACAAACCACAACCCTAGTCCTGCCTCCCCGTTTCCTTTGTAGAACGATTGGCCAGAAAAGAAACGACAACACTGACAATAAAGGCATACAGGATTCTTTCCTACTTTGGGGCCTTCAATACCACCCCTTAATAACAATAATGAAAGTAAATAGGTTGATTATTAAAATAACATTGATGACTCCTTAGGGTTACGCTAACCTCTGTGTTAAGAACCGCACATGGCTTAGCTCGTTTAATTTCCATAACCCCGTGAGTTCCATATTATTATTATGATGTTACATATGAGGAAATGAGGGAGAGAGATAGAAAGTGACAGAGCCAGACAGAGGACACTGGAGCCCCAGATCTTCATCACAATGTTCTTTTGTCCGAAATTCACACATCACACTCTCTAAGCATGGAGAATACACCCTCTGTAAGTATCTGGTGAATGAATGAAGAATAAATGGATGGATGTCAAGAACAGGGAAGCAGCTGGAAATAGAATAAAGCTTAGAAATAAGTTCTATTAACCACACAAGGAAATTATATTGGTGAGATAATAAAGAAAGCAGTCAAAAGCCCAGCAGGTACATTATTCTGCGAATCAACACGATAACAGCGCCTAAGACACTGATACAAATGAAACATACCCTGTGACCGGTGATCTTTCATTATTAGACCAATCCTATGTGTGTGACAGGAGGACCACGGGAAAAGAAGTAGTTGTTTCACAGTCAAAGGGCAGAAATGGAATCGTTGAAACAGCGATTATTGAAGAACTAATCTGGTAGAATTTTCTATGAAGTTGGAAATGTTCTGTGTGTGCTTGTTCGACGTGGTAACCGCTAACCACACGTGGCTGAAATGTGGCTTGTGTGACCGAGGAACTGAATTTTAATTTTACCAATTTTAATTAATTTGAATTTAAATTGTCACATGAGGCTAATTGCTATTGTATTGGGCTGTGCAGAGACTGAGAATGCAATTATCCTCTTCCAGAATTACGTTGTCCATTTAACAACCACCACAACAAATACAAACGTGGTGAATTAATTCAGCACCAGATCTGAGCCTTGATGGCCTTAGGATTTTCTCATCTGGCTGGAGGAGGGCACATGAATGCTCAACTCAGACCTGAGTGGAAAGGGGGAAAGCAACAATTGCAAGCTATTCAAACATCATCTGAAATCTGCAAAGGGGGGAATTAAGACCCTGAGCTGGCTTGTTAGGGAGCGGGTCTGGGAGCCACGTGGAGACAACCGCCTGGAATTCAGCGGGTGTTGGTATCATTTCACCCCAAAGGATCCGCAGCTTGAAAAGAAGTGAACTTGCAAATTCAGATCTTGCCCAGCAGGTCAGACTGTAGAATGAGAAAAGAAGCTGTCACTCCCACTGGCTGTGGGGTGAAGACTGTCAGAAATGTAGTTTGCAAGAGGAAAACAGAGGGAGCCTTCATGCTACGAAGTCTCCTCCTTAATAATCCTTGGCGGTTGAGTCTGGGTTGCCCTGTGCACCTGGCGAGTACGTACACACTGTCTTGTCCTCCTGGGGCTGAAGGCAGCGGGGGCTGGGAGGCCACTTACAATTATCTGTGAGGCCGTCTCCTCTAGCTCTGGTCTCATGAGTCTCCTCTTTGCCCAACCCCGTCTCTGTCTAAGGAATAGAAGTGCTTCTCTCTGGACAAGCTCCGAGCCATGTCCCAGACAAGGCGGATCCCAGGCAAGCTCATTTCTTGGGGGACCCAACAGGTCGGTATAGTTGACTGTGTCCTCCATGTGTCAAAACCGCTGCACAAGACGGGGCACCAGTAAAGGGAGAATTGAGGAGGCTGAAGGGTGCTGTCACTGCTGCAATGGCGGATCCGGGAGTTCGGTGGGCAGCCCTGGGGCTGGTCTGTGTGACACTTGCTACTCACAGGACATAGAGGCCCAGAGAAGAGCCTGGGAGAGAGAGAATCAGCATTGGGGTGGAAGGTATCCATTTCTTCACCAGAGTACAGGACTTGGCAGGCCTGAAATGGAAGGGCATGTTTCTTCACGGTGGTTTAGGGCAACTGAAAATTTGACAGACATTGTCCCACAGCTGATCCTAACAAGAATTCTAGAGAATTCTTCAGTGGCAAACAGAAAGATAATTCAGATATTAAACGATGCTGGAGGGATGGTAGCATCAATGATCTTCTCCAAGACTAAGGCCCGTTTGGCATCTACAACTTCAGGAAAGTGAAGTTTCCAAGCATTCTACAACCCATTTCACAGATGCTGATCCAAGATGTGTGACTCTTGATTTTCAAATACAAATTTTAGGGCTTAAGGCATTTTGTCAGAAGCAGCCAAAAGTAGGTGGTCAAAGCATGATTTCTGTGCTCAGAGCCCTTTGAGACACCCGAGAGGGATTGTGTGATTTTGGGAGCACTTGAGCCTGCATCTTTAGTCAAAATCCTTCCCAGGCAGGGGCTGCAATTCCCCTGTTCACCTTGATGCTGCCTGAAATGCTACCAGGTGTGAAATCTTAAGACAGACTAGCATTCCCTTGGGAGATGACTAGCATTCTTTTCTTTCAATGTGACTCAGAACCCACAGAGCCAACTGAGTGTATGGGCGTTTGAGTTTGGGAAGAAGAGGAGAGGCAGTTTGGGAGTACGTGGGCTCAGGACCTGGGGGTTAAGGGAAATGACCTGGCAGGAGGTGGAAGGCCTCGGGAACAAATTTCCTGTCCAAAAGCTTGCCCTTGGTCAGCCCTGCTGTTTAAATAGGACCTCAACTGATGCCCAAGGTCTGGACTGATGTTTCAGCTGCTCCTTTATCAACTCCATTCTGATATCACACACGCATTTCAACATCACTGAATGTCCTGTAGTTGAACTGACTCACCTCCGCATCAGCCCATCTGCTCCCCCTTCTCTACTCCCACCTCAGCAAATGCACCGCCTACCCACTCCATCATCTGGCCTCAAAAACCTCAGGACTGCCCTCAACTCCGCCCTCATCCTCAACCCTACATCACATCAGTCACCAAATCCTGGTTACTCTACCCCCACAGTGTCTCCTGAATTTACCTCCTCCCCCTTTTCTCCTGTTTGCATAGCTATTGCTACAGTCCTAATTCAGATCATCATCACTTCTTGCCTTCACTAAAGCAACATTCACCTTTGGGTTTCCTGCTGCCAGTTCACCCTACACAATGACAACAGAGGGCTAGTTTGCTGAAAAATAATAACTCTGGGGGACTTCTCTGGTGGCGCAGTGGTTAAGAATCCGCCTGCCAATGCAGGGGACAAGGGTTCAAGCCCTGGTCTGGGAAGATCCCACATGCCGCGGAACAACTAAGCCCGTGAGCCACAACTACTGAGCCTGTGTGTCCGCAGCCTGTGCTCCGCAACGGGAGAGGCCGTGACGGTGAGAGGCCCGCGCACCGCGATGAAGAGTGGCCCCTGCTCGCCGCAACTGGAGAAAGCCCTCGCACAGAAACAAAAGACAACACAGCAAAAATAAATAAATAATAATAATAATAACTCTGATAATGTTTTTTTCCTGCTCAAAAACCTTTGCTGTCTCCCCATCACATACAGAATGAAGCACAAGCTCTCTAAGCCTAGATTTGTGGAGACTCCCTTCTATATGCTGAACTGTGTCCCCCCCACCAAATTTATACGTTCAAGTCCCAATCCCCAGTGCCTCAAATGGAACTGCCTTTAGAAACCGAGCCTTTAAAGGGGTGAACAGATTAAGTTAAAGTGAGGTCCTTAGGGTGACCTCATCCAATAGGACTGATGTTCTTATATAAGAAGGGGAGATTAAGACACCAACAAACACAGAGGAAAGACTATGTGAGGACACAGGGAGAAGACAGCCGTCTACAAGCCAAGGAGAGAGGCCTCGGAAGAAACCAGCCCTGCTGACATCTTGATCTCAAACTTCTAGCCTCCAGAACTGTGAGAAAATATATTTCTGATGTTTAAGCAACTGAATATTTATTATGGCTGCCCTAGCAAACCAATACACTCCTTAATTAGCCCCTACCCTGCATGTTCTTACTGAGCTTCTAGTACCTTTCTCACCTGCCATATACCCTAAGCCTTGGCCTCACTTGTTCTCGCGTGATTTGTGGTCTCTGACTTTCTGTCTTTGCGCTGATGACCCCTCTACAAAAATTTCCCTTCTCCCCATGCCCGACTCTCGGTGCAGCTTGTATTCTATCTCCACTAAAAAAATTTCATAGAGCATCTCAGAGGAATGCATTTCTCTCTGCCCTGTACTTGCACTGCTTACCCCGAGTCCATTCTCCTTTTCACTCTCCTTCTCCACTGTGTTGTAGGGTGAGCAGCCAGCCACCTCGGTAAAAAAATTCCTTTCTCAGCCTCTCTCTCAACAGGTGGTCATGCAATACTGGCCAGTGAGATGTTAGTGGAACTTGTTGGGTGGCGCTCAAGAAGAAAGCCCTAAAATGGGCTGTAATAACAAAAGAACAGAAACAGACTGTTCTGGAAGTTACCAGTCTGAGATCAAGGTGTGGGCAGGGTTGGTGTCTCCTGAGACCTCTCTCCTTGACTTGCAGATGTTTCCCTCTCGCTGTGTCCTCACATGGTCTTTTCTCGTGCGATGATTTTTGGAACTGATACCAAAAGCAAAGGCAATGAAAGCAAAAATATACAGGTGGGAATACATCAAACTAAAAAGCTCTGCACAGCAAAGAGAACCATCCACAAAATAAAAAGGCAACCTACAGATGGAAAATAATGTTTGCAAACCACATATCTGATAAGAGGCCAGTATCCAAAATACACAAGGAACTCATACAACTCAATAGCAAAAACAAAACAAAACAAAAAACCCCACAAATACCAGTAATCCAATTTTAAAATGGGCAAAGAACCTGAATAGACATATTTCTAAAGAAGTTGTACAGACATCCAACAAGTATATGAAAAGGTGCTAAACATCGCTAATCATCAGAGAAATGCAAATCAAAACCACAATGAAATATCACTTCACACCTGTTCGAATGCCTATTATAAAAAAGACAAGAAATAACAAATTCTGGAGAGGATGTGAGAAAAAGGGAACCCTTGTACACTGTCAGTAAGAATGTAAACTGGTACAACCATTTCAGAAAACTGGATGGAAATTCCTCAAGAAATTAAAAATAGAACTAATATATGATCCATCAATGCCACTTCTTGGTGTGTATCTAGAGAAAACAAAATCACTATTTCAAAGAGATATCTGCACTCCCATATTCATTGCAGCATTATTCACAAAAGGTTTGGAAACAACCTAAATGTCTCAACAAATGAACGGATAAAGAAAATGTGGTAAACACATGCAACGGAAAAATATTCAGCCTTTAAAAAGAAGGGAATTCTGGGGCTTCCCTGGTGGCGCAGTGGTTGAGAATCCACCTGCCAAGGCAGGGGACACGGGTTCGAGCCCTGGTCCAGGAAGATCCCACATGCCGTGGAGCAGCTAAGCCCGTGAGCCACAACTACTGAGCCCGCGTGCCTAGAGTCCATGTTCCACAAGAGAAGCCACCGCAATGAGAAGCCCATGCACCGCAGTGAAGAGTAGCCCCGGCTTGCCACAACCAGAGAAAGCCTGCACGCAGCAACGAAGACCCAACGCAGCCAAAAATAATTTTTTTTAAAAGCCTTTAAATTTGAAAAAAAAAGAAAAGGAAGGGAATTCTGTTATTGGCAGCAACATGGGTGAACCTGGAAAGTATTGTGCTAAATGAAATAAGCCAGACAGAGAAAGACAAATACTGTATGATATCACTTATATGGGGAATCTAATACAAAGTCTAATATTAATATAAAGTAACACAGCAAGCTGGTGGTGCCAGGAGGTAGGGGGTGGGACAATTAGGAGAGGTTGCTGAAAGGACACCAACTTTCCATTACAGGATGAATAAGTTCTGAGGATCCAATGTATAACATGGAGACTATAGCTGATAATACTGTATTGTATCATTGAAATGTGCTAAGAGAGTGGAACTTAAGTGTTTTCAGACACACACAAAAAGTTAAATATGTGAGGTGATGTATGTGTTAACTCAATGGTGAGAATCCTTACATAAAGTATACATATATCAAATCATCAAATTGTACACTTTAAATATATTACAGTTTTATTTGTGCATTATAACTCAATAAAGCTGAAAAAAAGAAATCGACATTGCACATCATAACAGCCAACTTAAATATAAAAAATTTAACAAAGGGAATAAAAAATGAAGGAAGGAAGGAAGAAAGAGGAAAATAAAGTTGTGTCTGTTCCTTTTTGAACTTGGTTTAAACCACAGAAAACATATCCCACAGAAAAGATACTCCTTTTTCAAGGGGTGGTCCTTGCAGTGAGATAGCTGTGTGGATGGCGTTTACACCTGCAATTCCGGTTTTATAAGGGAAATAAATTTGCCTGTTATGTGAGAAACAGTGGGAAATGAGCAGTTTTTACTGCATGCCGAGATCTCACCTTGAAGCCACGAAGAATAATGGCTAATAAAGCTTTGGAGTGGGAGAGACTAAGTCAGCAGCCAGCCCTCTCCCGATGCACTGGGCCGGGAAATATCCGAGAGCCATGGAATGTCACAGTCCCTGTGATGGCTTACTAAGCATGAGGTCATGAGACAAGGGTTGACTTCAATGATGATACACAAGTGAACTTGTCTGAGTCCTATGGCTCAGGTGAAGAGGACGTTACATATATAATGTGGCTCTTTTGGGCCATTTGGGGAAGGGGGACGTGAGACCAACAATATTTACACATGCCTCCTTGCTTCTGCCTTGATGAAAGCCATAATCTCAGATTTATGACTGCCCCAAAGCCATCAGATTGTTTCTTAAAAGTCATATTTTTCAAAATCTGTCTTCCAAAATCCATTTGTTCACACCACTTATATTTGACTGAATGAAAGTAACCGAGTATAGCAAAAATAAATACTGTGACATTTTTCTCTAAGAATCCTAAAACACATATTGCATACTGACTGAGTTTACATGTGGATTTTCAATATTTTAAGATTCAAACCCAAAATATCTGATTTTTAATGATTGTCAATGGAAATAGCCTTGTGTGTGAAAGTCTCATTTTTCTGATTTTACATGAGAAAATGTTTCAGAACTAAATTGGGAGAGTGTGAGGGTGATATTGCATATTTCTTAATTAAGTCATTTCTTCATTCATTCACACAGAAAAGTGTCTTGCACCCCTTCTGTCAACTCACCTCACTTCCACCTTTCTCAACAATTCTAGCCGCTCAGTGCTTCCTTGCATTCTGGCCCCTTCCCCTAAGACAATGTCCTTAAGATGTGTTTGGGACGGAGTGGTGCAGGGGGAGAGTTAGAAGGGCTGCAGAAAGAGTTTTGAAAGTGTTTTTTTAAAAAAAGTAGATTCCAGAGCCCCACCCAGACTTGTAGGGCTGGTTTTTCTGCTTGCCTCCCCCAGACCTATCCCCCTCCTCCTCTGCTTGCCCTGTGCCCTGCCGGGCTGGCCCTTGCTACCTGTGTCCCTGGCTCCTAGTTGGGTTCAGTGAGGGGGAGGTCCCAGTGGGAGATGAGAGACAGGAGGGGAGGGGCGGGGCCTGCTCCTTCCTGCTCGGCCCTCGCATCTCGTCTTCAATGGGGCCTCATCCTGGCTCCAGCTCATACCAGGCTCGGGTGACACAGTCTCCATCCTCTGCCGTTTCAGCCCTTGGAGCAGTTGTACGCTTCTGCTCTCACTTGCCTCTGGGAGCCTCAACACCGCTGTCCACAGCTAAGTAAGCAGTCCCTCCTCTTACTTCCTTCATCTGAGCCGTCCGGGTTGAATTCTGTCTCCTGATGAAACTGTAGCAGATATGCCTAGGAAATCAGACTTTCTGACAGCAGGAATCTGGTTTTTCTGTTTCCTTTTTATTATCATTTTTAATTGTGGTAAAATATACCTAACATAAAATCGAACACTTTAATCATTTTTAAGTGTACAGTTTGGTGGCATTAAGTACCTTCACGTTGTTGTGCAGCCATCACCACCATCCATTTCTGGACCTTCTTCATCTTCCCCAAATGAAACTCTGTCCCCATTAAACACTCACTCCCTATCCTCCCTCCTGTAGCCCCTGGCAACCACCCTTCTACTTTCTGTCTCTATGAATCTGACTGCTCTAGGGACTTCATATAAATGGAATCATATGATATGTGTGTGTGTGTGTGTGTGTGTGCGCGCGCGTGTGTGTGTGTGTGACTGGCTTATTTCTGTAGCATAACGTCCTCAAGGTTCATTCATGTTGTAGCATGTGTCAGAATTTCCTTTTAAAGGCTGAGTCGGTCTCCATTGTGTGTATGTAACACATTTGCTTTAGCAGTTCATCTGTCAATGGACACCTGGGTTGCTTCCACCTTTTGGCTATGGTGAATAATGCTGCCATATATGTGAGTATATACATATCTGAACCTGCTTCTTAAATGGGCTGCCCAGGTAATTCTTATGCTCTTTGATTTTTAAGAATCATTGCCCTTAGGAAATTAGAAAAGATCTGACATCACTGTTTGTATTCTTTGGCCCCACATTTATAAACATTAAGACATTACTTCTCCCGAGGTGTTTTATTTCTAATCATGGAATGAAACATTCATTCTCCCAGTTAATTGTAGGTACTACAGAACAGATGGGGAGATATTTGGGGACTTCAGGGCACTCTCTCCTTGCCCTGAAACTATGTCGTCAGGAAGCTTTGTCTGAGGGCAAACTCACTTTAACCTGTTGCTGATATTCAGCAAGTGCTAAGTCAGAAAGGGATAGTCTCTCTTCGTGAGCTTTCTAACATCCTCCGTTACTCAGACTTCTACTTGCAACCCTTTCCCATCACCTCTCTGCCTGGATCACGCGTGTTTAAATTTTAATTAGATGCCATTTTCTTTAGGGGGTTTCTTGGAGCCCATTTCCCAAGATAGGATTAACCAGCCTGCCCTGTGGGTTCTGCACACTCATTACCATGTCTTGTTCACCTGCCTTTGGTCCTCCCTATACTGGGAGTCCTGTCTCCCAGGAGTCCAGCCCTTTTGCTGCAGCTGGCCAGACCTCTCAGCATAGAAGTGTGGGTGGGTGGCCCTGGACGAAGCAGTAGGATGTGTGCATAGGGGGAGGCCCGGGAAACCTCAGTGGGCGGTGTGGAAGGGGGCAAGGGAAGCGGGATATACGTTATTCAAATTGCGTATGAGCACCCGTGTGCCACGCTGGATCTGGTGAGCATTGGTAGACCGTATCTGAAAGTCAACAACGCTAATGCTGACTATAGAATTAGCTAAATCAGAAGAAAAAAATTAGCTAGCTATTTCTTTGACAATACAGTTAAAGCCATATATTTATGAGAACTGACCATTCTGAAACTCTATGCAGTATTGCAATAATCAGATATATCAGCAGATTTTTTTTATGTTGTTGTAAAAGCAGGATACCCTATACATGTTCATTATCCTTTTTTGCTCCTGGAGCATATTCGTCTATGTGCAACTCAGAAAAACTATGGTGAGGGCAATAGATGTGTCCCCATGATTCCATAGGGCCCGAGATTGAGGCCTTCTAACTCCAGCTGGGGGGCAGAGGCTTGGAGAAGATTCCTGGAGATACCTACACTGCATTTTAGAGGAGAAGGGGGTAGAGCTTGATGAATAAAAGTGGGAAGGGAATTTCAAGCCCAAAGAACAGTATTTGAAATCTTTAGTTACCGCAGAGTAATGAGAGCTGGTTCTATGAGTCTTAAGTGAAAGTCCATTGCATTACATTTGCATATTACTTCAAACATCTTCTTTTTTTTTTTGGCTGTACCATGTGGCATGAAGAACTTCCCCGACCAGGGATATAACCCATACCCCCTGCAGTGGAAGCACAGAGTCTTAACCACCAGACCATCAGGGAAGTCCCGCAAACATCTTTCTCGCTCTCTGTCTCTTTCAGAACATTACCTGTTGATGCTTGGGCAAGGCCAAAAACTTGGTGGATGTAGTTAAAGAAGAAATTAATTTTCAATTAAAGTGTTTAAGATCACTTCAGATTTGGAAGTCATGGATCTTCTCACATTAAGGCCACTTTAAGGTTTTTTGGTTAAAGGTGGGTGAGAGTTTGGTGACTGGGAGGGGATGGGCTATTCTAAGGCCGGAGAAAGAAAGTTCCAGTGAACTGAGGAAGGAAGCCGTAGTGGTGGAGACTGACTGACTTCATTCATCACCCTACAACCATGTGTTTGCGTTGTCTAATGGGGTGGTGTTAGAAAGTTGGAGTGTATCCAACTTTGTAGGATGCTCTATGACTATATGTCCTGGGAATAATGCTATCTCTCCAGGCACAGAAGGGAACAGAAGGATGGAGAGGGGAGTGAAATTGACCAAGGGTTGTTTTGCCTAAATCAGCATGAGCTCAGAGGAACTTGGATTAGAGTTATAATAATTTAATGGCCTAAACTAATGCCTGTACATCTGGAAAGTGTCCCTCTAGGTTTAATGGGCTCCCTTTAAAGGAAATTCATTTTCTCTTTCCTAATATGACCACGTAGATAAGAATATAATTCTTTTACCACTCCCAAGAACTAGATAGGGTAACCAGGGAGTAGTCAAAATACCTGATTCTTAATACTAGCTGTGCCACTTACCTCTGTGTTACCTGAAACAAGTCACCAAATTTCTCTAGCATCAGTCTCTTCATCTATGAAATGGATGATTGCATGAATGATCACTCAGCCCTCTAGACCTTATAACTCAAACATTCTGTAGTTCAGTTACTATCTATCTTCTAAGGCAATGATTCTCAACTAGGGGTGACTTTATTCTCAGGAAACAGTTGGCAAGGTCTGGAGATGTTTTCGGCGGTTAAAGGGTTGCTATGGAATCTAGTGGGCAGAGGCCAGGGATGCTACTAAAAGCCTTCAGTGAGCAGGACAGCCCCCACTCCAAGTGTCAACAGGGCTAAGGTGGAGAAACCCTGCTCAAAGGGGAGAAACTCAATAAAGAAAATGACACTAGCTTTTTCTCTGTACAAGTCTGGCTGGGGGAAGTTATGGCAGGTCCCATGCTGTGTTCTACGGAGAAGTAACATAGCATGTTAGGAATAGCATGCCGAGATGCTTCCGCCCCCCCACCCCCAATGTAGAGTGTACACTATTAAAATGAACAATTATTTCTCAATAGATTTCATTTAAGATGCTGAGATAAACCCCAATTGAATGTACCATCTGGAAACATGGAACTACAAGGAGAGGGCAATGGGGATAATTTACATCCTCCTCTGTGCACCCACTGGGTAAGTCTGAGTGTGAAATGCCTATTTACTCAATAGTTATCAGGCCGAGCATTTCGAAACACCTCTCTTTCAAGAAGCTCAGAGTGCTACATCTAGTGCGGTAACACCACTCCTCTGCTTAGCTTAGCATTGTACATTGCACTTTAAGGGAAACTGAAGTATAGGTGGTATTGTTGAGGCCACATCTCAAGGGCAGTGGCGGACTTGGGATCATGAATTGGCTCTGCTGCTTCTTGGCTCCAGGTGTAACCCATTAGCACATGTTGTCCATTGCCAGGGTTTCTACCATATGTACGTGTTCCGTATAAGCTGTGCCTCTTCAAGATACGCTTCTGCAAATCCTACTTGTGAGGTTTCAATGAGATCGTGTATCAGAAATCACCTCATGTATAGTAGATGCTCAGGAAATGTTTGTGCTCTTTGGAAGGAGCATGCTGATGCTGAGGGGCAGCAGTGGGGAGACCTTGAAATTAAATGTCACCTCCACACTGCTCCCTCTCCTCAGCCTGTTTCCTGAATTGAAGCAGGTGGTCATTGAAAGTTAAGGGAGTTTGTTCTGTCTCAATTTGGATGTGTTTCATGTTTGGGTAACATGGGGAATAAGACAAGTGGCACCAAAACAGCCTTGTTTCAAAGTTCCAGTGACCGTGAGGACTAATTGCTATGTTAACAAGAATGAGAATTTATTCAAGACTTGCTGGATCAATGGACACATTCAATTTTCTGCATGGATAGCTCAGTTCTGTTTCTGCCTCCGGATGTTCATTCCAAAGAGGTAGCAATATAGGGAATCTCAGTTTTGGGTGCCCCTTCTGCAAGAAAGAGCCCAAAGGCTGGTTTCAGCCACTGCCATCTTTTTCTATTCACCTCTAGTCTCTCTTCTGAATCCTTCTACCTACAGAGTTTTGTTTTTTCAAATGCAAAATAAGTTTATTTAGTTTGAGTAATAAGAGGCCTCCTGAGAGGCTATGTGAAAATCCAGTTCTATTCTTGCCTGATGACTGAAGGCAACGAGATCTTAAAGGGAGGTTAGAAAAAAAGAGAAGAGAAAGCAACTAGCGTGGAATTTGAAAACATTTTCTTTTCCTTTGTAGAGATGGACTTCAGTTTGGTCCTGGATGGATGGTCCAGCTATTCTGCTGAGAGCACTTTTCCAGGCAAGGCTTTTGTTGTTGGATTGATTTCAAGAATTACCCCCACGCCCACCATGTTTCATAGAGTAAAGCTGTTTCTAAAAAAGTACCTGTGGCATTGCCTGTCCTGAAGATCGACCTTTATGGGTTGCTCAAATACCAATACCAACTCATTGTCAAAATATACTCTTACATATAAAATCTACTACATGATCCTAGTCACCAGTTAAAATGCTAGTATAAGTAAATGTTCTTAAAGGAGTTGACCCGAACAGCCTTCCTGTGTGGCAGGGAGATCAGACTGAGCTTAATCTATCTTTACCCTGCACAAAGACATGTCTGGATATGTCTAGGAGATTAGTGGATTGTGGTCCACAAGGATCTACTTAAATAACGGAGGCATTGATCTGGATTATTTGAGGATTGTAAATTTGAGAAATCTAACTTAAGTATTTTAAAGGGGGTGAGATGAGAATGTGATCATGGTTCCAGTTAATGTAAGCTTTAGGCTTGACTGGATCCAAGTGCTCAAACAATGTTACCATCAGGAATTTCCACCTCTTGATGGAGGGTTCTCTGTTGGTTTTATTTCTTGACCCCAAGTTAATGGCAAAGTATTTACCACTCATATTTGCAATTCTATCAGCTTCAAGCCGAGTGGAAAGAGAGGGGAAAAGAGCTCATTTTTCATCCAGTATTTGAGCAAAAGTTTTGGCATTGAATTTCACTGGTATAGTTCTCATCTCTATCAATCTACTCTCTTGAAACTGTTCTGCTCAGTCACCAGACTAGGATGAATGTACACCTCTATTTGCCTGAGATGGTCCTTGTTTATATTTGTCGTCTGGGCATAAATATTAATAATATCCTCTTGTAGCCATTCCCTAGGATGGCTCTCAGTTATCCCAGTTGTTCATACTCTTCTGTGGTCCCCTCCCAGACTGAGTAGGGCTGACCTGTGGGACCATTTCAGCCTTGCTCTCTTGGATCACCTGCTCTGGAGGAGGTCAGATTCCCTGTTGACAGGACACTCAAGCTGCCTGTGGGGAGGCCCACGTGATGAAGTACAGAGGCTTCGGCCAACAACGAGCACTAACTTGCCATGTGAGTGAGCCACCTTGGAAGCAGATCTTACAGCCCCAGCCAAGCCTTCAGATGACTGTAGTCCTGGCCAATATCTGAATCCCATCTCATGAGAGGTCCTGAGACAGAACTGTCCAGCAAATCCACTTCTGAATTCTAGACCCACATAAACTGTACAAGATAATAAATGTTTGTTATTATCTTAAGCCATTACATTTTGGGGATAATTTGTTACACAGCTATAGATTACTAATACACATCCTCTTTCATTCTCAAGGGTGTCCCAGTTTGGGAAATAAATGTTCATCCTACTAATGACCTCCATGTTGACAATCTTAGTCTTCAATCCTCAGTCAGTTCTCAGACTCATTTTACTCAATGTGTCAATAGTATTTGATACAGTTGGTCACTCCCTACCCTTTGATATGCTTTCTTCAGTGAGTCTTAGGGGTATCACTCTCACTGGCTGCTCCCGCTCAGGTTCTTCTGCTGAACCCTCATTCTTTCCATGTTTTGGGGCCTCCAGAATCCTTCAGAAGAGGTTCTCAGACACTTTCTCTTATTTATGAATGCTTAGTGCCTATTTGATCTCACTCAGCCCCATTGATTTGTATGATGAAGATGCCCAATTTTAAATCATCAGTTCAAATCTCTTCCTATATTCTAATCTTGTATATTCAGCTGCCTAATCAAAATCTCTACTGGATGCTTAATAGGCATCTTGAAATCAACACATCCGTAATCAGAGTTTTGATCTTATCCCCCCAGCCTGCTTCTCTGTCAGACTTTCCAATCCCAAAGACATCTAATTCTATTTTTCAAGTTACTCAGGCTAAAAACTTGGAGTCATCCTTAATTCTTTTCCCTTCCACCTAACACCCAATATGGCAGCAAATTCTGAGTCCAACCATGTCTTCCAACCCCACTGCTACTACTCTGATCCAAGTTACCATCATCTTTCACCTGTATTATTTCAACAGCCCCCAAGTGGTCTCCATACTTCCCGTCTTGCTTCTTCTCAGTCTATTTGCTGCACTCCAGCCAGAGTGTGATAATTCTAAGACCTAAATCAAATCATGTCACTCATCTGCTCAACCTCCCACAATGGCTCCTAATCTAACTCAGAAGAAAATATAAAGTCTCTCCCAAGGCCTGCAAGACTCTATGTGACCTGCCTAGGAGAACTGCCTAATCCTTGACCTCATTTCCTCCTCATTCACTCTCTTCCAGCTACACTGGCTTCCTTGGGGTTGCTTGAAGATGTCAGGTGCAGTCCAACCGAGGGTCTTTGCACTTGTTGGTCCCTCTCTTTGGGATGTTTTTCCCCCAGATGTTCATATGACCACCTCCTTCACTTTATTCTGTCTCAGTTCAAAGATCACCTTTTCATAGTGGTCCTTGCTGACGACTGTATATAAAGGATTATCCCTACCATTACTCTCTGTCGGTTTACCTTACTTTGTTTTTCCTCTTAACTGGTCACAGTAACCTGACGGAGATGTAAGATGTTGACAACATTGGTGGAGGGAACTTCTGCTACGTTGGGAAATGGTGGCTGTATCTTCAGCATCCTCAGCCAATGGAAGTCTGGGCATGGTCCTTCATAACTTTGACAGGTGTACTACCTGTCAAAAGGTAGTACAGTTCGATGGGCACCATCAGAGCAGCAGTGCATCTTCTGGGCACTGACAGCAGAGCTGGTTGGGTATGGCTAGTAGTAGCACTTATCTCCAAGCAAATGGGACAGGGAGAGGAGAACAGTGGATGTCCCTGGGAGCCAACAGAACTAGCACTCAGGCAGGTGAGACAAGCCCTAGGAGAAGCCAGAATCTTGCACTAGGTTGTCAGCTCCTTAGGGTAGGTTTTATGACTATCCTGCTCACAGCTGTATCTCCACACCACAACTGGTACATATTATTGTCTCAATGATACTTGTTGAATTAATCAATAGCTTTTCATGAAGACTTTGAGTGTAGCCAGAAGTCTATATGAGAATGGAGGGGTGGAGACTCAGGAATATTGTTTACAATATTACAAAAGGTTGTTTACATCCTATTTGTTCAGGGACATACAGGGACACTAGGAAGATAATTATAAAAAGCCCTTTCTATTTAAAATCTCTCACCTTGCTGGGCTTCCCTGGTGGCACAGTGGTTAAGAATCTGCCTACCAATGCAGGAGACACAGGTTCGAACCCTAGTCCAGGAAGATGCCACATGCTGCGAAGCAACTAAGCCTATATGCCACAACTACTGAGCCTGCGCTCTAGAGCCCGCAAGCCACAACTATTGAAGCCCACGTGCCACAACTACTGAAGCCTGAGCACCTAGAGCCCACGCTCCGCAACAAGAGAGGCCACCGCGATGAGAAGCCCACACGCAACAACAAAGACCCAACGCAGCCAAAAATAAATAAATAGATTCATAAAAATAAATCTCTCTCCTAGTGGATCCATGAGCTGTAAAATTCCAGACCTGGGTTTGTCTTCAGAACTCAGAGGCTAGGGGTTCTAGCTCATTACACTGGTTACTCTTAGCCTTGAAAGTGTGTTCTATTCCTTTTTCTGCTATGGCCATCCCTGGGTTTTGCTGGCAGTTGAAATAGGACTGCCCCACTACCTTTCTTTAAACACTGTGAAATTTCTGGTGTTCCCTGGGCAAGTAGTTGACTCATGCTGCAGGAAATCTGAGAATGGAAGATATGAGCAAATAACTAAGTCCCAAATCTCTCAAATAAACTCCTTTCCTTCTTTCCCTTATTTCTTAACTATTTATTGTCAACGATGTCCCAAGCAGTACGTGATACATTGGGATGATAGTGATAAAAGATATCTAATTTGTTTAAAAATTTTTTCTTTTGCTAAATAAAAACAAAATGCTGAATCATGCCCAGTGCTTGGGGAAAAAAAATACAAATTGTCAGTTTAGGCTCAGAAAATTTCCCCTGGTTTTGGCCTGTGTGTCTAAGGCTAGATCTTGAGATGTGAGAAAGAGAAATGCATATATAGGGAATAGGACCCTTGAAGAGGTTGCCATTTGGATGTTAGATCAAAGAGATTGTGATTCATTCAACTGGACTTTTTGAAGGCCTATCCAAGTCTTGGTGGCTTTGAGGTTTGCACCTTAGCATTTAAAACTTAGTATGCCAAAAATAAAAATAAAAAAACTTGGTATGGCTTATTCCATGTAATTATGTAACAATTTGAAAGTGAACACCAGATTGAAAGATGTACTAAAAGTGGCCAAGCTCCACCTTTGTGAGTAGAGGTTACCAGAAAGACCACACTGAATGAACAGCAGCCCACAGGCCAGACTGTATGTATGACTCTGGTCTAAATTCTGCTGCTATTTCCAGAGCTGGTTAATTTCAAGGCACTCCTTGGGTGCAACCAGGCTGCCATACTTTCCTGATTTATTTCCCACAGGTGCGTCATTTTTTGTTCTTTTCTCCCTACTGGCCGTTGTTTGAGGTGGCATTTCTGGGCAGCCCCATTAAAGTATTTTTTCTGTGCCCACATTTTCCACCCAAAATTACAAGACTCGCGATGATGATCAGGTATCCTGTTGACAGCTTTCCAGATCTGTGTAATTGTGAGCCAGTTTTTACCATTTCATGTTAGAAGTGACTGGAGTTGTTACCAGTCCAAGCCCGCTCTGCTTGCCTCACGACAGGCCAATAAATCGGAGGCGAGGTGCTGAGGCAGGGAATAGGACTTTGCTCGGAAAGCAAACCGAGAACATGGCGGACTAAAGTCTCAAAATAACCATCTTATCGGGGTTTGGATGCCAGTTTCTTTAATAGCACAGAGAGCGGGCGGAGGTGAGGAAGTAAAGTAAAAAGGCCATACGTTTTGCAAATCTCCCCTGGAATGGCCAGCCTCGGGGAGGGGAGGTGTTAATTTCTTCTTTCCTTCAGCCATTCACAGGTGCACAGGGTCAGGATGTTTCCCTGAACAAAGGCACTTTGGTTTAACATTCAGGCGGAGGGGCAGGGTTCCCCGAGGCAGGCCATTATGTACAGACAGTATCCTTTTGGTGAACAAAAGCAGCCGAAAGCAAAGGGTAAAGTAAAAGAAACAGATCCAACCTGGACTCCGATGTGGCTCTTCCCTGTTACACAGTCACTATTTTCTGAACCAAAATTAGGCAGAGCATCAATAAGATATGCGATATATGTAAAGCCCTAGATTCATGCAAGAAAATACGAGGGGTATTATTGCTCTACGAGTCAGAGGCAAGGGTGTCCAAGCTTCGTAGACATGGAGAGGGCAGCCTCCACCCTAGCCACCAGAGGCTTCCTTTTCTGCTGAAAGCCTGCGACCCACAACAGGTCTGCTCCATACATGGCGGGTGAATACCCACCTTTTGTCAACTAGTGCTTTTCCGGATAACGTTTTACCCCTTAGGCTGAGTGTAGCTATTGCACTCAGCTCTTTACCTTCATTGGTGTGATGTAACTAAAATACTTCTAGAGGATCAAATTATTTGAGGATGGCTGTCATAAGCCGCTCTTTAAATGAGCCCGGACTGAGCAGGGACAAAGCCTCAGGAGACATTTCAGACTAACATTTTTTTTTCAAATGGGTTAATTAGAGTTGAAGAGCAATTATTTAAAGTTGAAAAGTATAGGAACATTTTATATAATATTTGTGTATTTTTCTATTCTATAATATTCAGTATGTGATAAAGAAATCAGGGAAAATATTAAACAAATTAGTAACCATTCAATGAATGCAATCTATGTGTTTAGAGAATCGTTTTATATAACTTCTCAGCTTTGGGTATTTCCTGGAGACACCACAGACAGTTAATACAAGATGACGTCAATCCAGTGTGTTTTCATGGAATTTCTGAACTTTCTGCTTGTAACATCCTCACTCCGCTTGCAAATATTTTCTTAAATCTCTGGTCTGCTTGCAGATGAATACACAATCCTATCCAAAGAACTAAGAGCTTGAGAAATGGAATGCTGCCTGTGTATCAGTAAAGGAAGGAAGTCACAGCCGTTGGCGATTGCAGCCACCTCCAAAGGTGAGCTGGTGAGCCCTGAGGGAACTCAGGAAGCAAACGAAGAACACCTGCCATCTAGCAGCCACCAGACTGCAGCCACTCCTTAAGGTGAGCCCTGAGGAAACTCACAATGTGAAAACAGGATCCCGGCCTGAGAGAGCTGAGGTGCACAGCAAAGGAATGATTTCAGTGAGCCCACATCCTTGCATCTTCCCATACATGGAAAGCACTAAATTCCTTAACTTGAGATTCCTAGTTTTCTTTAATTAACAATAAGCTTTTGACGTTCAGACTACCTGCCTTTTGTTACAAAACTGCTGTATATCCTGGCTCCTCCTTCGCCTACTCAGAGTAATATTCTCAGGGTTACTTGAGATGCTGCCTCCTCGGCTTGAAGTCCTAAACATTTCTGCCAAATAAAATATAACTCTCAACTTTTATTTATTTTTTTATTTTATTTTTTCTTTGCGGTATGCGGGCCTCTCACTGTTGTGGCCTCTCCCGTTGCGGAGCACAGGCTCCGGACGCGCAGGCCCAGCGGCCATGGCTCACGGGCTCAGTTGCTCCGCGGCATGTGGGATCTTCCCGGACCAGGGCACGAACCCGTGTCTCCTGCATCGGCAGGCGGATTCTCAACCACTGCGCCACCAGGGAAGCCCTCAACTTTTAGATTGTGAGTTTTTTGTGGGTTTTTTTTTTTTCCCAGTTGACAGCATCCTGAGTTTAGGATTCTCTTTCTTATGAAGCCCCATCACTGCTACATTCAAAAGAGGTGTGAAAATATCTAGGTAAAGCCATATATGTTGACGTAAATTGGATTTTAAAAATACAAACTCTTCAGCAACCTGATTTTTTTTTTCACTCGAAACATAATGTGGACGTACAGAAGTCCACTTTATATTTTTTAATGATTGCATAGCTCTCCGTTGTATGTGTGTGCTGTGATTTATTTCAACAAACCCCTATTGACATTTCAGTTGTTTCCTCTTTTTTTGTAACTTGTAAACGATGACATTTAACATCCTGGGAAATATATCTGTGCATACTTGGACAAATATTTCTATAGGATAAATTCCTATAAGTGGAATTTTTGGCTCAAAGGAAACATACATTAAAGCTATAATAGGTATTGCTAAAAAGGCGTTCCTTTCCACATTCTTGCCAACTCTGGGTATTTGCATATTAAATTTTTGCCAATTTGATGTGTCAAAACCATATTGTTGTTTAAATTTGCATTTATTTGATTAGTAAAGAGGCTGAATATCTTTTCATATATTTACTAGCCATTTTTATTTCTTCATTTGAAAACTGCCTACTCGTGAGCTTTGCTCATAATTCCATTGGATTGCTCTTTTTCTCATTAAGTTGAGTCCTTTATGTATTATAAACTTGACTTTGTCACATTGCTGTAACTATTTTCATACTGATCAATTATTGGTTACCGTGAAGTATTTTTCTATTCCACTTTATTATCTAAGTCACCCTCACTTGGCTTTCTGGGAAAGTCCTGTAAATTTTTGTGAGAAATTATAATAAAGACATTTATTTTAACATTATTATCAAAAAAGGAGCAAGAACCATTGTCTAAATATAGATTAAGTGAAGAAGTGTAAATAATTTTTTTTTTTTAATCAAGCATGCAAAGGCTGTGTGACAATGTCTGCGAGAATAAAAACTTACATTCTTCTAGAAGATTCTTGAAGCCTGGAAATTCTCTTAGGCCAAAAGTCTTGCAACTCTAAGGGGAGCATTTCTGCCAGTTACACTCCCTTCTCAACTCCACCAGGAGTGGGTCATATCACAGAAATAACGTGGGTCATTCACACATTCTGGCTCGTCCTTAATTAGTCTTGTCACCTGGTGTCCCAGAACCACTCCCTCATCTGTAAAATGCACATAATTGTACCTGACTTATAGGGCTACTGTGATTATTAAGTTAAGTACAATATGCAGAGGAGATGCTCAGTAATATTTGTGTTCCCACCCAGTCCCAGGAGTTTTGTTTAAAAAAAAATGTTCCTGTAACTACTAAGCTGTGACAGAAACATTTGAAGTGTAAGATCATGAACAAGTCAAATGTAAATGTTCAGCTTTTTCTTAAAACACTCAAATGCCAAGACTCCTCACACACAATTATGAAGCCGAGTCCAGCCTCTGGACCATGACACCAAATTAATTCTCAGAGACAGAGCTTTGGGCGAAGTAGAAAAGAATAGCTTAATTGCTTTGGCCGGCAAAGGGGGTCACAGCAGGCGAATGCCCTCAAAACTGTGTGTCCCAAACTGGAGCAGGAGGTGAGGAGTTTTATAGTAATGGTGCAAAGGGGGCGTGAACGGCTCGTGGACATTCTTCTGATTGGTTGGTGGGGAGGTAAGTGGGAGTCGGCATCGTCAACCTTCTGGTTCCAACTGGTCTGGGGTCTACCCGCTTGTGGGCAGCACACAGTTAACTTCTCCCACCTAGTGGGGATTTCAGTATCTGCAAAACAGCTCAAAGATATTGTGATGTGTATCCCTTGAGGGGGAACCAGGACCCTGCCCCAAGGCTGCACTATTGTTTCTTTTGACTGCTCCTCCCTTGTTTCCACATCCCCTCCCTTCCCTAATTAGCATCTGTTTGAACCTACTCCTTGGAACTCAGGGAAGGTCCTGGAGGCTGAATGAAGCCCATTTCCTGTAATCAAGAAATGGGGACACAGAAAGGCTTTTGTGCCCAGGAGCCCCACAGGGTCCTGCTAGGTATCAAGTATATGAAGATTTATTTGATGCTCTGGAAAGAGGTTGAAACTATATTCTCTATATGAGAGTTAACGACCTCTGTGCATCTTAAATATTTAACGTTTATAATGAAAATGATGTTTACTAGGCAAAAAGCATGCTTCAAGATAAATATTAGTATCCATAAACCACTGAAGTGAAATAAGAGGCCAGCCATGGTCCAGGAGGTGGATAGGGGAGCCTGTAGAAGTGATAGATCCCTTGTAGATATACTTTTGCCGGCAGGGTCTCAAGTATTTTTAGGCAATAGTCTACTGGGGAGGAAAACAGTGTCTATGTGACAAGTCTTGTTGCTGGTATGCACCATTGACATCATATAGTGAAAGTGACACTTGACCTCTGTAGTCTTCCTCCCCCAAACCCATAACCCCTGTCTAATCACAAGAAAGTCATCAGACAAATCCCAATTTAATTGTACCAAATACCTGATAGTATTCCTCAAACTGTCAAGGTCGTCAAAAAGAAGCAAAGTCTGAGAAATTGTCACAGCCCAGAGGAGCCTAAGGAGACATCAGGACTAAAAGTAATGTGAATTCTGGAACAGAAAAAGGACCAGAGGCAAAAACTAAGGCAATTCACATAAAGTATAGATTTTAATTAACAATAATGTATCAATATGGATTCATTAATTGTAACATGTGTACTATACTAATGTAAGATGTTAATAATAGACTAAACTAGATATGAGGTATATGGGAATTCTCTGTGCTTTCACACTTTTTCTATAAATCTAGAGTTGTTCTAAAATATTAAGTTTATTTTTGTTTTAAAAGGCTCCTTAGATTGCCATCCATTTCACTCGTACTAGCTACCCTTAAAAGCAAAAATAAAACTTCCCCAATATGCCCGGAAGAACAGTGTGCTTTCAAGAAGGTTAAAATCGCAGCGCCACACATCAACATTTGATTTTCTCCAAATGTGTCTCAGATACTGGTCTTCTCTCTCTGTCTGGGTCGCTCACTGTTTTTGGAGCCCATGTGGATGCTCATGGGACACCAGTGGATGCTCAATAAATACTTACTAATTGATGGAGTGATATGATCATTTAGTCTTCATTAAGTGAATTCTGGTCACACCAGAGTTCCTGTTATAGAATAACTATTTTCCAAGAAGCTGGCCTAGAGACCAAGTCATGGGGGCAACTCCCAGGGTCAGCCTGCACACGTGCACTCAGCCAGCTCTGCTCACATTCACGTTCACACAAGGCAGTAAATCAGTTCTGGATACAGAAGTGGAAGATTCAACAATTCAACAAGCTTGTCTTTTAACAGAGGACACGGCAGCAAAGTTTGGTTGAGGATGACATCATCTTAAATATACCCAGTTCAGGCAGAAATCACTCATTCATTTAAAAACCAGCAAACAAGTAACGAAAGCACATCATCTCTCAGCTGGATGGTATGCTAGGAGTTTGCCAGCATTTTATTTAAATTAATGAACCCAATCATTTATCTAATTGACTAATATAAATCTGCACATTCAAATGAATGCATATTCCAAGCCAGTTTGGCGTGTTATCCATCTATACGCCCCAGAGTACTGTACTGTTTGCAGAGCATGTGGAATATAGAAGAATATCAAGTTCATGTCTCGTGCACGTGTGTGTGTGCGTGTAAGTATGCTAGTGGATCTGTGTATGTGTTGGTGTGATGTTGATTACTAACAGAGTTGTGCCAGAGGAAGAAATGGGGAGAAATACCTTATATTTAGTGGTCTTTCCAAATCAATTTTAAATGAAATTGTTTCCTAGTATTTTCTTGTATGTTGGTAATAAAAATGGTGGGGGTCATGGCTGAGTGCTGACTTTCCAGGCCCTGAAGATGGTAACAGAAGGCACCCAGCAGGCCTGCCCACTCCTGTTGTTAATTAAAGTGTTTTCACGTTCTCCAGGGTATAATGCACTCTGGGCACGGAGCCCCAGAGAGTCTGGCGTTGTCTAATGATCACACATTCAAATAAACACAGTGGGGGGCACCAGGGAACAGATCACTTCCCCCACTTCGTTAATGACTGCAATGCTCTGCAAATGTCTGAAATGCACTGGCTCCATTTCTCATGAATAATAAATATTAGTCAGGCTCCCAATTGCTCAGCGGTTCAAGGTAAGGAGGACCCCTACCTGCTCAGCGGAGACCTACACAGGGTAGGGAGTGACATTTGCAGCTCAGAGCTGTCTTGTTTGCATCCACTAGGTGATTCTTGCCAAAGCAGATTTTCTCTGACTTATGACACCTCTTGGTCTGAATTGCACTGTAATTCTCATTTGTCGGCACTGTTAACAAGTTTGTCTGCATGTGAAAGATGGAGAGCTTCACGAAGCTGATGTTGAATTGTCAGAGGGTGAATCTGCACACACCAAAATCATCTTGAGGCTCTCACAGCCTCAGAAAAAAAAGACACATTTTAAATATTCAACATCCTTCCAAACTGCTAAACTAAATTGCATAAAAGTCTCCCCAATACTTTGAATTTTAGCTGAAAGAAAGCAGGGGTAATTTTATTTCAGAGAGGTATACAGTCAAAAAAAATCTCTGTAGGAACTAGATGACAAAAAAAAAAATGCCATGATTTTGACACTTTGGGTGTTTTTATTTCCATTAGGATATCACAAATGCAACTTTATTTACATTGTATATTATATTCCCCAAAGTGCTATATATGTCTGTAAACCTCATTTAATCCTCACAACAGGTAGAAGCTTATTAGTTTATTGTATAAATAACAAAACTGAGGATCAGAGAAGTTAAAAGATAGACTCCAGACCACACGGTATATAGCAGAACTTGTCCTCAAATCCAGGTCTTCTGAAGACAAGAACACTCACCACGATAACTGTGCTTCAGACTGGACGGCCATTTATGCATTTCAGCCTTTTGCTTCAGTGAATATTGACCCTACAACTTTATTTAGTAAAGAAACCTGTCCTATATGTAAAGGCTTAACTTTCTTTGACATATATGTGGTTAGTTGTGAAGTAGCCCAGCTGCTCTAAGTTGAAAAGTTTGTTAGCAAGCCATCAAATTTTGCTGAGTCATTCACTTACCCATAGCTTGAATTGAATTAATTAATAATAGTTGAGATGGTCATAGTGATACTAGTTTCCTTAATATATGAAAGACACTTCAAATGCTGGATATCAAGGAGACAGAAACCAGAGGAAGAGGAGGAGAAAGAGCCCCTTGCTCCCCCTCCTCCCTTTCCCCTCCCCAAATTGTATAGTTAATTGGTGAATATGATCACGATATCTTGTATTTGTGTGATATTTTTGTGTAGTTTTGTGTGCAAAAAGGGCTTTTATGGTTGGTAATAGTTAAGCCTCACAAATCCATAATAAGTAGGTAGATATTATCCCAATTTAAGGAGGAAGCTGAACCATGGTTTGCACATGACAAAAATCTTAGTCCCTTCTTCCTTCCTTACATGTTACCTGACCTGTCCAAGGGCACACACAGTGTCAGGAGTGGCTTGGATTCTGAGTTCCAGTCTCACCATTTTCTACTAACACTCTCTTCTCATTCACAGCTGAGCAGAGACTCCCCAAAATATACTCATACCCCGATAGCTTAAAAACATTAATTTATAATACTATTACCAAACAGAACTTGGGTCAGCTCTCCCAACATGCAGCAAAGCCAATCTAGTGACACTGGGTTGTGATGAAGGAAAGTGCAGCATTTATCACAGGGCACAAAACAAGGAGAACGGGTGACTCACGCTAGAAGACACAAACTCCCCAATGGCTTTTAGGCAAAGTCTTTTAAAGACAGTGTTACGGGAGAGAGTCATAGGATGCCTGATCAGCTTGTGGACCTTCTTCTGATTGGCTGGTGGTGAGGTAATCAGGAGTCAACATCATCAGCCTTCTGATTCCAACCAGTCTGGAGTCTAGGTGCTTGTGGTCAGCATCAGGGTTTTCTCTTATAGAAAGTAAGACTCAGATTAAATCTGAGAATATTTTTTAAATGTCTTTTACATGATCATGTACTAGGAAACAAATTTTATACTAAACTGATTAAATAATACATTTATGATCTATAACTGCACTTACAGCTCTTTTGTAAATATAAACTATAATTTATTGTCTATTTTATACCTGTTTTGCTGTAACATTTAAGGAAAGACCAGACTATTTTATTTTTTTAAAAGAGTTTATTTAGAAAGTATCATAGTGTAAACAAATTGTACCACTTTGATTTTCTTTTAAAACAAGACTCATGATGCAAAGATGAAACCACTCAGGAGGACTGTGCTTCTCTAGAAAACTGGGTTTTTTTTTAAAAAAAGAACATCTGTGAACCATACATTATTAATAAAGATTTAGAAACTTTTAGTTTCTAAAGAACAACTCAAAGATATGTGTCATTGTTACGTGTATTCCTTCAGGAGGAACTAGGAGTCCTGTGACTCTCTTTTTCTAATCATTAGTTGCTTGATCCTGCTCTTTGGAACTCAGGGAAGGCCTTGGAAAGTACTTTTTCCTACAAACAAGACATGTGGGACATTGTTGGGCTTTTGTACCCAGAAAGGTCCCGCAGGGTCCTGCTTGGTTTCAATTCCTCCCTTTTCTTTGATGCTTCTCGATCCTGAGGGGGACAGGGGCAGGATAAGAAAAGCAATAAAGTTTTGGATAGAGAGATTAATCATAAACTCAGCGGGGGAACTCAGTTGTAGGGGGACTTGGTTTCAGTTCTCATCTGGGCAAAGCAGATGCAGAGACTATTGTACTTGTCTGTCAGCAGGGTCGAGTGGCTTCCATGCATCTGTTCCTTCACTGCCTCCCAGCAGGGCTACCAAACAGAATATAGATAAAGTATAAATATGCTCCATGCTAAGCATATCATGTTCCATGATACACTTACACTAAACAATTATTTGCTGTTTATCTGAAATTTGAATTTAACCAGCCTTTCTATGTTTTTCTTTCCTAACCTGTGCAACTCTCTTCTGCGGGGGTCTGGGCCCTGCCTGCCCCTAGGCTACTTTGGATGTGTCTATTCTCGTTACAGCTCTCAGGGAAATGGGGAGCATCAGGGGACACTGTCTCTCCTGGGGTCTGTCACAGGCCGTATGTGGACGAGGGGAATTACAATCTTTAAAAGCCTTCTCAGCTCTGTGGGCCACCTGCTTCCCACATTGGCATTTTTGCTTCCTGAGGCTCCCTCCTTGGGGAAGGAAGGTGATGAGGGCACTGGGTCTGAACTCCCATCTCCAGTTTCAAATCTTATTCTTATCTCAGAATGTCCAGACACTCCGCAGTCCACAGCAACAGCCATTGCTGTGAAAAAGACCTTAACCCTTGAATATATTTGGTTACATCCTACATTCACACAATGACTACATTCAAACAATATTACATAAGAAATAGTTTCAATGTATAACTTAACACCTGAATAAAATTCCCTAAGAATGAGAATAAAATAAAAGCAGATAAAAATAGCAGAAAATGTCAGTGACAATCAGTAATAGCCAATTAACAAGATGAAGGTCTAAAATTTTACCATAGGTGATAAGAAGACATTTACACTTATATTTTTTTGTCTTTTGCACCATTTGGTAGCATTAAAAAAAATGATTTAGAACATTTCTATTTTTACCTGAGGTAAATAAATGTATAGCTTAAATGAAATCTGGTGAAAGTAGGTTCCCTCTGACTTTTCACACTCTTTACTATGAATTTCATCACAATTAACATTTGTTTGCAGTGTTAGCAAATTCATCTTCTATAACTCTCGTTATACAAAGCCTAAGGCTTTGCCAAGCTGAATTTGAATGGTCAGAAGGTATAGATGCATATACCCCCAAACCATCTTAGAGAGTTTGTAGGAAAAATACCCATGTAACTATCCTAATACTACCAAACTAAATGTGGTTGAATTCTCCCTCCCAAGTCCCTACTCAGCAGAAGAGCAAACAGGTTGTGGGAATATACCACAAATGCCAAGATTATGGAGTCTGAGGCTCTGTTTGGATCCAGGATTCATCACATACTGCTTCTGCGACCTTGAGTGCGTTACTTCACCTGTCCAAGCTTCAGTTTCCCCATCTGTAAAGTCGGAGAAGAGAAGCAATTGTAGCACTGGGGTTGTTTTGAACATTCAATAAATTATCTTTTGTGGAGGACTTAAAAGAGTGTCTTACAAATAGTAGCTGGTGTGTATGTGTACATAGGAACTTGTATTTAAGTGTTTGTTGATTAAATAAAAGATATATACATAGATGTATGTATATATAATATACAGTGTGTATATATAGTATGTATACATAGATGTATGTGTATATAATATATAGTATGTGTATATAGTGTGTATATATAGTATGTATACACAATATATAGTATGTGTATATAGTATGTATACATAGATTTATGTATATATAATATGTAGTATGTGTATGTATAGTATGTTTATATACATATAAACTTATATGTATATAAGTTTATATATATACATATATACAGTACATATGTGTATGTCTATATATATTTATATAGACACTTTTTAATATATTTGTATATATATTTATATATATATACATTTAGATATATATATACACTTATATATATATATATATATATATATATATATATATATATATATATATAAACTTTATTTCTAAATGAAGCCCAGTGTAACAAGGGAGATTCCTGCATTCCCATGGCATTTTGGCTCATTGATCATCTTACAAAGAAGCACCACCAACCACCTGGTAGACATAACCAGAGCTAAGAGAAAATAACCAGAAGGGCAAAGCACCTGCCTAGACATGTAGCCTAAATGCTTCAGACTCTGGTAGAACGTATGCATTTCCCACAAGTAGGGCACTGACATCCCCGCCACAGCCCGGCACGTGCCTGGTAAGTCTCAGCGTACAGCTCAAAGTGAGCGTCGGGCTGAAGCTCTTTCCAGACAGATGAACAGGTTCTGCAGCTTCTTAAAAGGGATCTGCTCCCCAACCCAGAGGTCACAGCAGCCCCTTCGGTGCTGAGAAGCCCTGTGACTTTGACACCTACGGGCCTGCAAAAGCTTTCATCAGCCATGGCTCAGACACCTTTCCAGACATGTAATTCATGCCATCTCTTACATGTAAGAAAGAAGTACTCATGAGCTGCTGCTGCCACCTGGGGTATCCTGCGGAATTGAAAGGTGTGTGTGCCGTGTGGGTGTCTGGAGTGTGTGTGTATGTGTGTGGTGTGTATATGTGTGTGTGGTGTGTGTGGATATATGTGAAGTGTTTTGTGGGATGTATGTGGATGTGGTCTGGGATATGTGGTGTGTGTGTGTTTGTGTTTCCTTTGCACTTATTTCTGTGTTTTTCTCATATGTGCGCAGTTGGCCTTGCCTAGCTGAGGTTTTAGTTTTCAGAGGCATCTCCCCATTTCCTCTGGAATCGGGGGCAGGGGGGCTCTTGCTGCACTTTGGGGCCCCTCAACTGCATGGGTAGCAGGCTTTGAATTATTCATCAGCAAGTCTGCTGTGGTCCTAATACTGACTCTGGACAATGGCCAGGGCCTTGGTTAAAGAAGCACTAGGGGTGATCTCAAGCAAACATGCCTCATAGACACAGTTTTGCAGGAGGAATATAAAGAATCACAGTGCTCTGACTCTTGCAAAATCGAGTCCTTTGCAAAAAACTCTATAAAAACTCTTGCAAAAAACTCTTGCTCCAAAACCAAGTCCTGCCTACAACACCCAGAAGAATCAGCAGCCCGAGTTTATCCTAAGTGTTAGATAGATGGCTTCCTTTGCAACTTGGAGAAAAACCTCTTATTGATGATGGCAGAATGAGGCTAAAAGGATTTCCTCTCAAATTCTTGACTGACTTCTTTAAAGGGGGTTTATGAGGACAGTTTTGAACCTGTCACTGAACTAGACTGAGTGTTTACAGCATTTAAATGTCAACACGGTCCAGGTCGGGAGCTGCCCTCAACTGGTAGACAAGTTAACCAATACTGACCATTCCTCACAGGTAACTAGATACAGGTGGCTTCTCACATGGCCAACTCTTTGCCCACTTTATATAACCCTCTCCCTCCTTCTCTCCCTTGCATGTGTGGACTTTGTAGACTCTCCCTTCTCTCACAGGCAGGTAGCCACCACCCCAGTCATACACCTGAAACTTCACCTGTTCCCATGTAAGTGCAACTTCAGAGATTTGCTGTGTAAAGTTTTCACTTTCCTGTCAGGGACTTGCGCATGCTCCTTTACCAATGGAAATGCATACTGACAGCACTTGGAAAAATCCCCTGGGTTACAGCCACCTCTGCCCCCATTTTCTTAGGACAGATGGTATTTTGTGACAGCTGCCAGATTTACCAAGACCTTCTGAGTCTAGAAAAAAGATTCAAGGAAAGGCAGAAAGCTTACTAGGGAGGAGGAACCTCACAGGTTTCAGTTCTCTTTTAATTTCACTGGAAGTTGCCTGGACTAACGGCCTGTTACCCCTCCCATGCCCCACCCACTTCTATACATATGCTCTTGGGGAAAGGGCTTTGCAAAAAGGACAGTAATGGGTTTTTATAAGGAGTAATTGTATTTCCTCATCTTTACTGCACACTTCCACTTTGGCTACTTGGTTTGCTGTTTCCAAGATGCATCCTAGCAGTTTTTTAACTTCTGGAAATGAACGGGCCACTTCTCCGTTTTGGCATTTTCTTCCAAGTTAAAAGTATTCTGAAGTATTGTCCAGTTTGCAGCCTGTCTGAAGTACTATATTAGAGACCATGGTCCTTGCTAATCATATTTATTATTCCAGGAGAATCTCAGAATGTAACCGTATTTGAGGGTCCGGGAGGCCAGGTGATCGCCGCTTCCCTCTCAAGTCACATATGATTAGGACAACTGTCCTCAAGCACTGCTGTGCATATTGTTGTCAACTTAAGCCCTTTCACAAAAGTGTGAGTGGTGTTACCAAGTCCAAGATCACTCTGCTTGCCACACAACAGGCCAATACATTGGGAGACAATTGTTGAGGCAGGGAATGGCGGCATTATTCGGAGAGTTGGGCATCCGAGAAGATGGTGGACTAGTGTCCTAGAGCACCATCTTATCGGGTCTGGATGCTAGTTTCTTTTATAGAACAGAGCTGGGGAGGAGGTGAGGAAGTAAAGTAAAAGGTCATAAGTCTTGCAAAATATCTCCTGGTTTTGACCAGCCTTAGGGAGGGGATGTGTTAATTTCTTCTTTTCTGCAGCCATTCACATGTGGGCAGGGTCAGGGTGTTTCCCTGTGAGCTGAACAAAGACACTTTAGTTTAACATTCAGGCAGAGGGGCAGGGTTCCCAGAGGCAGACCATTCTGTATGCTTATAGCTATAGACAGAACAAAAGCAGTGGAAAGCAAAGGTCAAAGTAAAAGAAACAGATCCAACATAGAGTCAGATTATTTTCTTCCCTGTTACAGTGGAACCAGTCAGGCATGAGCTGAGATGTGAAAAGAACAGGCAGTGGAAGGTAAAAGCTGGATCTGCCATAGAATATGGTCTTGGGGATTGGGAATCTCATTTGGAATCATATGTGGGGCCGGTAGGTATGGGAAACATGGCCTTGACTGGCCAGATATTTTGTAGAATGTCCTTCAATTTGAGTTTGTTTGATATTGCCTCACAATGAGATGCAGGTTGTGCATTTTTGATAGTAAGACCTCAAAAGTGATGTGTTCTCAGTGCCTCATATTAGGGGGCATAGGATGTTTACTTGTTCCACTACCGCACTTACTTTGATCCCTTGATGAAGGGGGTGCCCACCAGATTCTCCACTGTAAAGTTACTATTTTTCCACTTTTATCATTTTAGAGCTGCTGCTACTGGGGGCTTGTCTGTGCAGCTGTTCCTTGTTAGAGGACCAACAGGTAATAAAGAAAGGATCATGCAAGGATAGTTTGCTTTGTGAGGCTCTGTTACATCATTTCAATGAGCTGGTTGAGCCATTATTTAAATCCTTAAATCATTTAATTCCTTGACTGCTTTATAAAATAGTCCTTTTTAATGTTGTGCTGGCAGTAATGAAACAAGCAAAGGGCCAAGAGACCCCTCACTAAGCAGCTCTTTACTTTTACAAAAACTACTCTCAAAAAAAAAAACACAAAAAACTACTCTTGGCTAACTGTATATTTAGTGAATGCAGCATTTGAAGATGAATCTGGCCTCTGTACCCTGACACCAAATTAATTCTCAGAGACAGAGTTTTGGGTGAAGTAGAAAAGAATAGCTTTATTGCTTTGCCAGGCAAAGGGTGCCACAGCGGGCAAATGCCCTCAGAACTGTGTGTCCCAACCTGGAGCAGGTGGTGAGGGGTTTTATAGTAATGGTGCAAAGCGGGCATGATCAGCTCATGGACATTCTTCTGACTGGTTGGTGGGCAGGTAAGTGGGAGTCAGCATCATCAGCCTTCTTGTTCCATCCGGTCTGTGTTCTACATGCATGTGGGCAGCATGCAGTTAACCTCTCCCACCTGGTAGGGGTTTCAGTATCTGCAAAACAGCTCAAAGATGTTGTTATGTGTGTCCCTTGAGGGGGAACCAGGACCCTGCCCCAAGGCTGCATTACTTTTTCTTTTGACTGCTCCTCCCTTGTCTCTGCATCCCCTCCCTTCCCTAATTAGTATGTGTTTGAACCTGCTCCTTGGAACTCAGGGAAGGTCCTGGAGGCTGAATGAAGCCCGTTTCCTGTAATCAAGAAATGGGGGACACAGAAAGGCTTTTGTGCCTAGGAGCCTCACGTGGTCCTGTTTGGTATCACATACATATGCAGAAATAGAAGAGAAACAATTATAAGCAGATGTTCCAATAATTCAAAAGATCAAAATTGCTAATATGGATTGTACTCAATTCCTTAGCTTTTTAACCATCTTTCAACCATCAAGGAGGTACTAGATGGGAGTTTGCCTGGAGTACAAGTGGGTGTAGAGATACTTAAGGACTAATACTATGTCCAGTAATAAATTATGCTTTTTAAATTCTGCCCCTGTCACCTCTGACCCTTTTAAGATGCAAACCTTGTGAGGGTGAAAGAACCCATATAATCCAGCCCTCGATTCCTAAAAAATGGGTAACTGTTGTGATTACAATTGGCAAAGCCCATGCAGAAAGCAGTGCCCAGAGGGTATTTTTATTTTTACAGTCTTCATCTAAGTCAGGGTAGACATAGAAGCAAGTGAGAAATATTATTACTCCATTTATAATCCTGTGGTAGAGCAGGAGGTGAAATGTATCTGGAAAGTCTATTTAGCAGCATTCGACTGCACAGAATGTTTAGTAGTCTGCAGCAATTTTTAGCCAAGCCAGTCATTTGAAGATGAGAAGTTAAAAGTGCAGTCAATATGAAATTCACAAATTTCATAAACCTTACTGATGCAAATGCAAAGAATACATTGTCAGAAACATAGAATTGTGTATTCCAAGTACAGCAATAACCAAACAAGAACAGTGATTGTTTAAGTACACTTTGTGTTAGAATGAGGTAAATTTTGAGCCATTTTGAGAATGTATTTACCTACCACCAACCAAAATGTATTTCCCTGGAATAATCTTGCAAAATCAATATAGATTTTGATCAGTAAACTTGGAAAGATATGCTAATTTTCCCATTGTGTAGTTCATCTCTTTACAGTCTTTTCAACATCAGAACCATCTAAAACTTATTATATTCATTTCTTATAATTACTGGGCATAAAATGCAGCCTAGAGATTAACTAGACAGTTGCTCTCATACACTGCTGGTCAAAGTAAGATTTGCTACAAACGTCTTTAAATGACAGTTTAGTAATATGAAACAATAGTCTCTAAAACTTTCATATCTATTGATGCTATGTTTCTGCTTGAACTGTAGTCTAATAAGAAAAGACTAGAATAAAATTAACAAATTTTCAACATTTATGGCTACTACTCAATTTCAACATAAATTGTCAACATTTATGGCTACTATTCAACATTATTCTGGAGGTTCTGGAAAATGCAATAAAACAAGAAGTAATATGGGTTTTAAATTTTGGAAAAAAGAGAACTTTGAGGGTTTTTTGCAGATGGTAAGGCAGTATGTTTTCAAAATATAAGAAAATCAACTGAAAAATGATTTGAACTACTGAAAGAATTAGCTAAGTGATCATTTACAAGAACAATATCCATAAATCAGTATTTTGATTATAAACAATAATCAACTCACCATATAAAGAGAAAGAATAATTTATGGTGAGAATAAAAATTATAAAACCCTAAATAAACTTAATAATAAATCTTCAGATAAAAGAGTATAAATTTTAATGAAGTACATAAAAAGAAAATCTGAGTAAATCAAAAAAATTGATCCTATTTAAGGGAAGACTCAGTGTTTAAAGACAACTACTGTTTTAAAATCAATGTATAAACAATGTAATTTCAATTAACATAATATTAGGATATTTCATGGAAAGTGGTGAGCTGATTTGAAAATCATCTGGGAGAGTAAATGGGCAAGAATAGTTACAATAATTTTAAAAGAAAAGAACAAGGAGAACTGTGTGTGTCAAGCTAGGCTCTTTGAAAAATAGATAGTTATTCTTATTGCCAGATGATGTTCTGTTTGTGTAGCAGAATAAAAAAAGCAAGGTATGAGTAGGCTTTCAAAATATGTGATTTGGAGCAACAAATAAAATTTAAACCAGACGTTAGTAAACAATTAGAAAATCCTAAAACCCAAAGCAGTAACAACAATCACGAGAAACTAGTACTATTGAATCATAACGCTCTTTAGGCTACATCACAACTTACTAGCTTAAATTTCAAATGATCCTCAAAAAACCACACTACTAGGGAATGAAGTCAATGGAGACAGTCTGGTTCTATAATACCCAAGTAGATTCAGAACTCGAGAGAAGAAAGGGACTTCCAAAGGTCATTGCAGTCAAAAAGCCAATGAGGATGTTGAGGTCAGTGAGGGTTTTGGAGCCAAATACCCCAATTCTACTTCCAAGTTACATAGCCTTGGGCAAGTTAGTTAATCTCCTCTTATTTGGAAAACAGGTTTTCAAGAGCACTATAGGAGAAATTATGGCAACTACCACAGTATTTGGCCTAATAGTCCACAAAGTTAGCACCTATTCCTAGTGATTTGACAAGGGCTACATAGCCATTTAGGTGTGGGTCCACGCCCACCTGGTCTTGGACTCTACCATTCAGTGTTCTTCCTCTCCACATTCCCCACTCTTAAAAGCTGCCTTTATTTCTTTGGCCTTGGGGTCTGGAAAAATACTGCATCCAGAGAACTCAAATCAGACACCATTTCTATTTTTTAGAATGCAGAAGTGGCTTCTTGAAGAAATTACTACCCAACCTGAGACTATATTCTAATTACAATATTGATCTAATTATGTTAGTCATCATAATATCTCATGTAATTATCTGAAAAGATGGTTCTACGTTCAACAGGAGACATTAAATAGAAGTTACATTGAGGTTTGGTGAAAAGAGAACTAAAAAACTTCTGGTGTCACCCCTTACTCTCTGTGTTACCCAGTCAGAACCCTTTACCTTTCTAAGCCTAGATTTTCTCATCTGAAAAAATGTGGGTATGAATACCTGTCCTATCTATCTTACAGAATTCTTGTCAAAGAAAAATGAAATAATGCATGTAAAAGGGGTTCTGTAGATGAAAAAGTGCTAGTTAAATGAGATTTTGTGTTATTCATTTGCAGAAGTTCTTTGAAAAGTTAACAGCAGAAATGAAATAGTGATCATTATTGAAACTAAATGTGTTTGCAATGTGCTTCTTTCATGTGGGCACTCTCAGCATCTTGGGTTTATGTAATGATAAATCATAAATGTGTCACCAGATGTTCCTTGGTCCTGAGTTCTGGGATGCATGTCAGAAAACGTCAGGGGTGATCATGGAGAGACATTCAGTGACCTAGTAAAGCTCTTGGTAACTAAGACTCACAGTGAAGAAGGAAGATGGTTTTAACTGCTTAGTGCTTAACTTATAAGTCAATTGATGTTTAACCCCGCGTGCTTATTTGCAAAAGTCTCTGTTAAGATACAAGAGTTTCCAAATGAATATAAAAATCCTTAACTGATAAATATCTAAACTTACCTCTACAAAAATAACATGTGTTTTTTAATTCAGTTAAGATTTGTTATATATTGTCCTCTTTCTCTCTTGAAAAATATGGTTGAATGTAGAACAAGCTAATTTCCTTATTTGTTCACAAAGTACACATGAGGGTCTGTACTACTATACTTTCACAAGTGACCTAGTTTCCAAAGGAGAAGCAAAATAAAGGTCGAAGGAAGAACAGAGATGACATGGTTTCCATCATCACTGAAAAATTAAAAGAGATTTCTTTCAGTTTGTAAAAACACTTTTCTTGTGTAGAACCCCAAAGTGGCTCATAACAGAAGGATCTAAATTCGCTAAATTCCAAATTGACATTTAGTGTCTCCCAAGCTTCATTTTGTTTTGAGTCATATGCTTCTCTTCATTTAGCCATCTCCAAATGAAACTCAAATCTTCCATCTTCCTTTGTCGACCCACATAAATTAAGACATACATTTACTTTTTTCTCCCATTAGGGGTGAAAGGTTTGCTCTAAAGTTCCTGAATCTCATGCTCAGTCCTCCCTGTATTTGTGAGATGTCTGGAAAAGGCACAGGCGCAGTCTGAAGCCATGGCATAGAATTTCGTGGTTATGCCAGTTTGTTTATTAACTTGTCTTATTTTCATAAAATGTCATTAAATATATATGCCTTTATAAACCCATGAGTGGAAGGAGAACGATGTGCGAACCGCAGAGTTGACTGCTCTCTCTGCACTGGGCATGCAGAGCGGGATGTGTCATCAGCCCATTTGGAGTCACAGACGCTCCAGAAAATTGCACAAATAGATAACATTTTTTATTCCATTTATGGATCTACTAGATGGCAGTTGACCTCAGAGTAAGAAACCCTAAAAGATGAGGAAGGTGTGTACATGTCCATCCCCACCTCCCAATTGATCTCCCACGCTACTCTATATATAAAATAGGTAACTAGTAAGGACCTGCTGTGTAGCACAGGGAACTCTACTCAATACTCTGTATTGACCTATATGGGAAAAGAATCTAAAAAAGAGTTGGTATGTGTATATGTATAACTGATTCACCTTGCTGTACAGCAGAAAGCAACACAACATTGTAAATCAACTCTACTCCAAGAAAAATTTTTTGAAAAAAAGAATGGAGAAGGTTATATCTTCACGTACTTTTTTTTAGAGGGCCATTTTATGTTCTCTTTGATTTTGCTTTAGCATCTGACAGATGGGTGCCCGTCCAAGACTGCTGGGTCCCAAATGCCACGCAAGGGGGATGTCATTTTCATATTCTTCACCATGTTGAGGAAAAACAAGCACCATCAGGTGTACGTGTGCTAGGGTAGGAGTTTTATCCCCTCACATTCCTTCCTTTCCTTCTTTTTCCTTAGGGGGAAGAACAGTGCTTTATTAACAAGATGACACCGAGGTTATTGCATAAGAAGTGGCCAATGTTAGAAAACAGGGGTGGTTTTGATGTGTTTTGTCTGTTTACTTGTTCTACAGGTGCTGCACTCTGAGGAATCTGAACGACCTCAGGCCTTTTCCCTCAAAGCACAGCAAGGACCTGCCTTCACGTGTCCTAGCCAGAGTCAGGACCAATGCTCAGAACTTGGGGTCCTGGTGGGCTCACCTAGGATGGAGCTGGGACCCTGGGAGTGAGGGAAGCGAGGAGGGGAAACACTGAGGGGCATGTGGGGAGATGGGGAGAGGAGTGAAGAGGAAGTGATATCAGAGAGAAGAGGAAGTCTTTATGGGCTGAATAGTAACTTGAAAGGAATAGCAAGAAAAACGTTTTGTACCATTATAGGAACTCTCTATGTATGGCATTATATAGTGAGAGATTTTTCTTTCAGGTAACGAACTGAACTAGCACATCACTCCAAACATTGCATTGTTGGTGAAAAGCTGGCAACTTGTTTCTTGAGGAAGACTCGCCTTTAATGTGATAGAACGTATGCTTCCTTCATTGGGAAAGACTTGTTATGAAAAAAAAAAATTGTCAGCTGAAATGAATAGTGCAAACAGTTTGCAGACTTATAGCCAGTCCCTGGACTACATTTTGAGTATCACTGAACTAGAAAACCTCTAAAGTAGTTACACTTTAAATTTTATTTATTTATTTGGAACTTAAAATAGAGAACTTGGGCTCTGAAATTGGGCAAGGCTCGATTGAAAACCTGTGAGTGCTCCTGGAAAAGTTACCTAATTTCTCACTTTATCTGATCAGTGGGCATAATCATGTTGGTATCTGATCTCAGTGGGTTGTGAACTTCTGAAAGGAATAACACCTGTAGTACGCCTTGGCAAGTAGTAATCACTCAATAAATGTGTACAGCCAATATTATTTTTTCTTATTTATTTACTACACATTTATAAAGCAGCTACCCTCTAGCAGACCCTGTGTCAAGTACTAGGGAAACAAAGATGAATGAAATGCAGCTTCTTTACGTAACAACCTCATAGCTGAGGGTCTTCACACTTCTGAGATTCTAGACCAAGCAGACACACCGCGGATGGATCAGTCTTACTGCTTCCTCTGCGTTGAGTGAAGAGGGAAGATTCGCATGAACGAATACTTCACACACAACAAAATGGAGATTTCAACGTCTTTGTCAGCAAGAACCAGGAAACACCAATGCCACTGGCTGAAGCAACAGGAAGTGTGTTGTCTCATGTAACTAGAAGGCCGGAGTGGGGTCAGTTCCAATGCTGACTTAATCCTGTGGGTCTGGATCCATTTCCCTGGCAGTCCTTTGACTCAGACTTTCTCAAATCATTGGTTTCACCTCTAGAGTGGCAGAGAGACAGTGATAACTTTTCAGATGTCGTATTCTGCATCCAACCAGGTCCAGAGAAAGAGAGCAGACATTTTCCCAGAAAGACAAGAATGAACTTGCCCAGAACCCTTGATTTCAGTGCCCCTGACTTGAGTCACATGCCCATGTCTGAAGTAATCACCAGCAAAGAAGACTTTGCTCTCAAGCCTGGGGGTCGTATAGGAGGGACACTGAAGGAGAAAACAATACATAGTGTTCGCAATGGGTGTTATGGGGTAATGACAGCACGACCTCCCAGGAACTCCTCCAGGAGAGAATAGCTGCATAGAACTTTCTAAACCTCGGGTCTTGAAAAGCTTGTAGAGATCATCTATTCAAATTCCCCAGTCTACAGAAAAGAAACTCAAGACAAAAAATAAATTAAGTGGGGCTTCCCTGGTGGCGCAGTGGTTGAGAATCCGCCTGCCGATGCAGGGGACACGGGTTCGTGCCCCGGTCCGGGAGGATCCCACGTGCCGCGGAGCGGCTGGGCCCGTGAGCCATGGCCGCTGAGCCTGCGCGTCCGGAGCCTGTGCTCCGCAGCGGGAGAGGCCACAGCAGTGAGAGGCCCGCGTATCACAAAAAAATAAATAAATTAATTAATTAATAAATTAATTAAGTGAATTGCACAAGGTTGCACCACCAAAGGTGGCACAGCTTCGACTTTAACTTAAGCGTTATTATTTCAGACCTATTGTGCTTTCAACATTAGCCTATTGTTTTTCATCCTAACTAATAAAAACAAAGCACATGATTCTGATTGTTTTTCCTTTGCTTAGGGATTCCAACAGCTGGTGGGTAACTAGCTCAACCCGAGGAGAAAGGTAAACGCAGTTTATGTGATATAATTGTCTACAATACCCTTTAGTTTCTTTTGAAGATATAGATTAGCTTTCAATACTCTGGTCTTGTGTATTTTGTCCCTTATCCATAAAATTTTAAAATGGCATCCAATGTTCTGAAAAAGAACTATAGTACTTGGGGAGAAAAACTGTATTAATTTTCAATGACTATTGATTTTGTATCATAACCTTCTGTATCTTATTACACCGAGTTGTATTGTGGCTGCATTCTTTGGGTTTCATTGTTTAGCTGTGCAGAATTTTTAAATTATTAGAAAGAAGTTTCTTACTTGGATCTTATGCTTAATGTACTATTTCATTGTATTTGGAGTGGATCCCAGGATAACTCTTATTCTAGTGATCAGCTTCACATATTGAAGCCTTATAATTAATTTCTCTAAAAATAGCCTCATACAGTTTAGTGAATTTTTTCCCATGTCTCTGAAACAGTTTTTGGGGAGGAAGAGATTCATGAGGAGATTCTTACTGGTATTCTGTTTCAGTCCAGCCACCAAACCTTGACATAAATCTTAAATTTCAAATCCTTAATGTAAAAAAAAAAAAAAATCAGTCACTGGTCCAGCAGACCAAGCATTTTTATCTGGCCTATGACTCCTCAGCCTCTTCCATTCTGTAATACGTTTAACTGGGATTTTAGTGTTACTACGTAAAGATGTATGTAAAACTGGTAATACCTCTGGGATACACAGTCTCATCAACTGTTTCTCGAATCCCACTAAAAGGTTCTCGTTTTCACAGAAAAATAATTCTGATGCTTTAATAAAGGGTCTGGCTTGTGCATATTTAAACCATAGACCCTAAATATTGCTTTCTCGTTCTCTCAGTTTTTTTCCAGTGAGTACTGTCCCATCTCTAAATATTTGAGGAAGGCAATAAAGTGGGTTAGTTCTCCACACTTCAGTGACTTGTGGATTTACTCCCGGCTGGAAGCATTTCTGTCCTAGGAATATCAAAATCAGTGACCTTTGGAAGTCAGCTTGTTTCTCCATCTGTCTCACAATGTAGGTGTGAGAAATCAGACTGATGCCATGGAGCCATGCTTTCCTCCTTTTAGGTGTCAAAATGCTGATTCCTATGTATTGAGCTTCTTTGGCAATTTTTCATACAGGCTCTATCCCTTCACCTGAGTGAAGATAGATCACAAGTGAAGAGTATGTGTAAGGACAGAGCCTAGAATTTGTGATTCATTCCCCTTTTTATTTTATTTTATTTATTTTATTTTATTTTTTTTATTTTTTGCGGTATGTGGGCCTCTCACTGTTGTGGCCTCTCCCGCTGCGGAGCACAGGCTCCGGACGCGCAGGCCCAGCGGCCATGGCTCACGGGCTTAGTTGCTCCGCGGCACGTGGGATCTTCCCGGACCAGGGCACGAACCCGTGTCTCCTGCATCGGCAGGCGGATTCTCAACCACTGCGCCACCAGGGAAGCCCCATTCCCCTTTTTAGTATACGGTTTCTCATGGTGTCTTCTAACACTCTCTCCCGTTACGATCCCAAATGAAACTTTTTTTTTTTTTCTAGCTAGGTAATGTTAATTCAGATACAATGCTGTGACTGGAAAAAAGAATAATGTTATGGGAAAATGTGTTTTAATTTTCCGAATTGTTGTCAATTTTGTTCCACAGGGAACTGGATCCGTATAGCCTGTCTTAACAACAGTCTATGCAATAATGTTGTATACTGGCCGATAGTGAAATTGGAGGTTGAAGGGAACAGATGTATTACTAATAATTGCCAAGAGCACGTCACCGATTTAAATTAAAGGGGACTTGAACCAAGTAGGTCATCAGCATGAGGTTTTGTTATAAATCCTGATTTTATGTAATTATTTTGAGTCTTGTAGTTTTGAGCAGGTAGACGGGAAGGAGGATGATCAGCCTATCAGTTCATATTGTCTACCTTTTATCCTTCCTGAACTTAACCCTGATTTTGGTATATAACATACAAGACATCAATTTTATCTTGTTTCATTAAAAAAAATAAATTCTGTTTCTTATTCCCGTTACTTCTTGTCCTATGCTGCAAAGACTGATGGCGTCTCATCTTGCACGCCTTAAACTGATACAATGTTATATGTCAGTTATATCTCAGTAAAGCTGGAAAGGGAAAAAAAAAACCAACAACAACCCTGATGGCTTATTGTTTGGATTTGAAACCTTAGTTACATAAATTAGGTATCTCTGGGTTCCAACCTGACTGTGCATGTGGTTTTTTTGTTTCCCTAGTACTTGGGGTTTGGTTTTTGCTCTGGCCACTCCCTCAGCCTCCATATCTAAGGCCAAGCTCAAAGATAACCTTCCCACATTATAACTACTGATCCTAGAGAGGCACTTCAGGCTCTAAAAATCTTCATACGGATGGAAATTGTGCTGATCTGTCTTGCTTTCTTCCCCTGGATTACCAACTCCTCAAAGCCTGAGATTCTCTCTTGCCCCAAGAATGGAATCGACCATAACCCGATGCAAATGCTGATCGAAATTTACCAGGGCACACAGGTGGCTCAGGCGTAGGACCAGCTCACAGACGTGTTTTATGCGGCCAGAAGCATATTTTAGAGAAACTTGAGTGTCTTCAGGCAGAGCACGATTCCCAGGCTTTGAGTATGAGTTCCTGCCATCCAGCAGTCTTAAATCACACCACGTTTACCTTGCCTGCTTGTCCCTGAAGGGATTTGAGACTGAGATTGCGAAGCCTGGCTTTTAGCATCCGGGTATTTTGTTAACCCTCTTCTGGTTTTGTTGCTATTGTTATTGCTTGTTTGCTTGTCTGTTTTAAAGAGAACCCATCCTTCCATCGTTTCTAATGTGAGGCTTTCCTGGTGCTATGAGAGCATCACTGCTTACATATTTAGTATGACATTACTTTATTCTTGGTGATAACACAAAGGCAAATATCTGTATTGTCCTGTGGATGTGAGCAGCTCTAACACTCTAAAGCTTGTGAGGATGATGACTTGCTATTTGCAACTCCAGTGAATATGTTTCTGCCTTGATGTAGAGTGACACAGGTGAGAGCAGTCCTACATAGCATAAATGCTCCTCCCATCCTTCCAGGAATCATGCAAATTCGTTCCTGGCTCTTTGATTATTTTGGTGTATGTATTAGCTAGGATTAAGTTTGGTTGCAAGGAATTAAAAAACCAAAAACAACCGTGTTTTAAACTGGACACCTGTTTGTTTTGCTCTCACTTTAAGTGTCTAATAAGGTGGTCCAGGTCTAGAATAGGAGCCACAGGAGCTCAGGCTCTTTCTAATTTGCTGCTTCTTTCGCCATCTTTAAGGCTTCCACATTGTGATTCACGAGGCTGCTTTAACTCCAGCCATCATGTTCACATTCCATCCAGCAAGAAGGAAACTAGAGCAAGAACGGGCACATTCCACCTTTAAGGACTCACACAAAAAATTTCACACACATCTCCATTTATTTCTCATGGTCCAGGGTTCAGTCACCTGGCCGTAACCAGCTACTAGCTAAGTTGGGAAACAGAACTCTTCAGATAAAAATTGGAGGTTCAATCACTGCAGAAGAAAGGGAACATGGACATTGAGAGATAGGTAGGAATCTCTATTTCAATATGTGTAACAGAATCATTATTTCTATACCTTCACTTTTCATCTCTTGTGCAACACACACAAAAATATTTTTTTCCCAGGAAAAAATACACATGTGCAAACAGACTCAACACATCTGCAGTCAAAGCTGAAAACTTCTAGTTCCCAGATGTATTATTTATTTTGATAATATCTATGTTTATAGTAAATAATAAACCTTTGCTCTGGATTTTCCAAATGCTAAGGTATTTTATATTGAGTGCCTAGGGCCATTTTTCTTTACTGGATTAATCTAACATCCGATGGATTTACCAGTTGAATTTTTCCATGAAAATGAGCTTAAGTGCTGCAAATGAGCAATTGAGAGGAAAAAAAGAAGGCTGCACCAACACATGAGCTTCACTTAGAGAATTTAATTAGGAGCTCGCAGCCCACTGGACACAGCCCAGAGCCACGGCCAGAGGCGTTTCAGAGAGCAAGAGGAAATGGGGCAAATAAAAAGGGCAGAGCCGCCTGCAGAAGCAGGGAGGTGGCTACACTGTTACGTACTGTCATCAAAGAGCTAGTCAAGAAACCCGAAGGAGGGACATTTCTGCTGCAAGATATAAACTGGCAGCCCAACTGTGAGGCCAAAGCGTCTGCTGACAGATGGTGAGAGCAGAGGGGCATTCCCGCAGTGTGCTGCCTGGGGCACGCTGCTGCGGTTGCTGGGAAAACAGGTGACCTTGCTCTTGTTTGGGACCTGCAGGACTGTCGGATGTTGGCTTGGGCAGCAGAGGAGCCCACCTGCAGGCTTCCCCTTTGGCCCCAGCAGAGGTATCGGGGCCTGTGGCTGCATCCATCCAACAGGAATCCGCACGACTCCTCTCTATCTGGAGACGTGGGAGCTTCTTGCAGAGAGCACTCAACTGTCCTTTGCCATGAGGTCAAAAGGAGAACCGTGACCCTTAGTCCTTCATGCCACCCAAGCAGTCCTGGCATCTCTGCCGTGGGACAAGCCACAGCTTTCGCCCTATGGGTAGCAATGCAGCCCAAGAATTGGGCTTTACTCAGGGGCAAACAAACTTAGGGATTACAGAGTAAACAGAACATAGAAGGGGCTCCCGAGCACTCAGAACAAAAGGAAAGGGGCACTCGAAACTCACCAGCTAAGCCGATTGATGATATAGGCCCACATTCGCCAAATAGGAACAGAAAACAAAATGAAGGGAAGGATGACATCAGGACGATCCACAGAAACCTATAGTCTCTAAAACAGAAATGAGAGACGGAATATACAGACAATGGCCGGACCATACATAAAAATAGAGCCCTGACCCACTGCCAGCAGCAAGCAACCAGGAAACCAACCCCTTATCTACAGTAACCAGCCCAGGAAGCCAGCGGCTGGAAGTCAGACTTGCAGGCAGCCTGACTGCTATCTTCAGCAGCAAATCCAGAAAGCCCAGCAAGGACTTCTGCAACGATCAGCCCCAAATGGTCAGGACTTTAAGGCCGCTTCTTCCATTTTTGTCCCCTCTTCCAGCTTAGGACTAAACAGAGAAAAACAAACACGCACTCCTAACAAACCACGTAGGATGCGGCGCTTCTACAGCCCCTCGTTGCAGCAGCGCCCTTCGGGGCACACCTGAGACCTCCCTTTCTTCCACTCTACAGCCGTCTCGCTCCACTGTCTGCCTTTGAGTCTCTGCCCAAACACGAGTGATGGCGGCGGACTCCTTTGCTATGGCAAGCTCAGAGTAAATGGCCTTTTTCTGTTCGTGTTTGGTTGCTCTTCATTTGTTTCCACAGAAACTATGAACCCTGCAAAACTGACCCCATCCGCTCTCAAAGCAAACTCCCCATACATCATCACCTTTATTATCATTAGTCTCCTCTCCTGGAAAGCCTTCCCCTCTCTTCTGCACCCATCCATAACATACGCCCTTTCTCAAAACCCTGCCGCCTCCAAGACGCTACCCCAGACTAGAGGCGACTTTGGTCCACTTGATGCTCATCAGCTTCTGAAAGCCCTCGGCGTTCCCCGTCTCTGGAGTGCATTTGGGGACTTGGATTATTTGGTTCTGTATTACTGGTTGTCTTATTCTCTGATTCGAATGTGTCTGAATGTCCTTCCTACACATTTATCAAAGGGTCTTTTACAGCAGCGCTGCTCAAAGTAGGGTCCACAGACAGCGGCAGCAGCCACTTGGAACTGGTGAGAAATGCAAACTGATTGGACCCTGCCCCACACCTGTCTAAGGAGAGGCTCTCTGGGCAACTCTAGCACACTCTTGCAGTTTGAGAGGCACTGCCCTACACCTTCTGGCGCCGTTCTTAGGTCATCGGAAGTGTTCAATGGATACTTGCAGAACTGAATTGATTGCTTCCTTCTTAAGGAGCCAAAGCTTCAAATAGAAGCACTGCCTTTTGTCTTCAAGGACGGAACAAATGCAGCTGAACAATACCCCCTTGCCCTGAGAACATGCTGTCAAACACACATTCAGAGGCAGCTCCTCCCCACACATCCTGCCTTCACACACTTGAGAGACTTCAAGAAGCAGAGACTTTTACGGTCTGTGATGAGTGAGTTAAATACCAGAAAATTCGGACCTAACAGTAGCGCCCGGGCTGCCCACCAGATGCGAGGTGCTTGCAGAAGAAAGGAGGCTAATGGCCGTGGAGAGAGCGGGTCCTCACCAGAGGTTGGATCAAAAGCCAGACACTCAAGGGAATGAAGTCTCATAACCCTCGAGCTGTCACCACCAGAGAGGGGGGATATCTCCCAGACAAATCCAAGGTCCACTCTCCCCGGGATGGAGTCAGGAAACTGGCATTAGTGCCATCAAGGCAAAACTGCCCAAAGTGAAGCCTTTCTTCCCAAACACTGTCGCTTACGCAAAATCTGGACTCTGTAAGCAGTTGAAACCAATCGGAGAAGTCAAGGCTGTGCAATTCTCTTTCAGGGCAACCTTGCGTGAGGGCTGCAAAGAGTGTGTAGCTACAGTCACCGTTAGAAGAAAATTAGCGCACAGGCAAAACCTCGTTATGCCTCTATTAGCTTCACTTTAAGGAAGGAAGGCCACATGACCCAGGGTTTTTTCTTTGTTTTCTTTTTTTTTCTTATTTTTCAGAAAGCATATGAAGTTGGTAAGGAAAAGGACATCCGAAATTAGAGAAAGAGATCATAGCACTGGTCTTGCGTATAGACCCTTGGCAATCAGCGACCCTTCGAACCCTTTCTTTTTTACATCACGGTGTTTTCATGGTCCATGAGGTGCTTCGGTCATGGGGGCAGGAAAGAGAATCCAGGGACAGGCTGGAGAGCCACGAGCTGCATGAAAGGATCCGGACACAATGTGATGCAAAATCAGAGCTGCTCTGAGGGGATGGAAGAAGTCCCTTGGGTCCAACAGACTTCCGGTCACACCTGCCCACATCAGCTTGCCTCATTCCAAGAGCAGACTTCATCGGCCACACGCCATGCCTCTGCGGCACAGCTTTCATGCTCTTCTTAAGAATCACAGTAAAATCAGAGAACAGAATCTGAGGTTTGTTATTGGCAATGCTCTGTATGTTATGTCACCGATATGAACAACTGATCTAAAGAAAGCAAATATATTAATAACCCAATCATTCCTTCAACTCCCCTCCGAAGGAAAAACATTAAAATTCCGCACAAAGATGTGAGGCGGCCTGCAGACGAGAAGGCTGGTAAATACATTAGAGCTGCCTAAAATGTGAGTCTTATCCTGGAACCATCTCAGCAATTAGCCACGCCAGTGCAGAATAAAGAACTAAAAGCCAATTATGGGTCCCCTGGGCCCCGGAGAGATTTCATAAAAAATTAATGCCGGGTAAAATAGAAACTACAGCTGGCGAACACGTGCGGTGCGCTTTGATCGCCGAGGCCCAGCAGCAAAGAGCATCTTCCACTATCATTTGTTAGACTGGAACATTCTTCTGTCCTACTTCCTGCCTGGGCTGAAAGGCATTTTCGGGTTAGAGACGAAGAGATGGGAAGTGAGGCTGGAGGTGAGGATGAGAGGCCGGCCGGCGCGCTCAGAATTCTAACAGGTTGTTCTAACTTGCTCTGGGTAACCAGGGGGTGAGAAGATGACCAGAGGGAGCCTAATTCCCTGAGGCCGAGCCATGGGAAAGAGCTCTCGGGGGTGGGAGTGTCAGGGCTGAAGGGTCCAGGACTCGGGATAAATGTTGCTCTTTCCCTTCACTGGTGAGCTTAGGGGCTGACTGTGAGCCCTTGAGGGAAAAGACAATCTCCCTCTTGCTCCCCAAGGAATCCCCTGCAGCACCTAGCAGAATCCCTCGCCCGTATGGAGGTCCAATAAAAAAAAAACACCGGCCAGGGTGGGTAGAGGCGCCCCGCCCACAGGAATGGCCTCCACCAGGTACGGTTTGGCCACATGCCTCACCGTCTCCTACTCAGTACGCTTAAAAAGCCCTGAGCAGGTGCCTATTTGCCTGTCACCACTCAGAGGATGGATGGAGGCAACTGGCATCTTCCAGGAGCCCCGCTCTGGAGGGATCTTAGAACATGTAGGGGTGAAGGGAAATTTTGAGTAAGGGAGAGATGATGGCTTGGTGAGAGTGTATTTTAGCTGAGACATTGAATTTGATGTCTGCAAGAAACTTCAGTTCAAGTCTACAAACAAGAAATGCTGGAGAGGGTGTGGAGAAGAAGGAACCCTCTTGCACTCTTGGTGGGAGTGTAAATTGATGCGGCCACTGTGTGAACTTCAGTTCAAGTCCCAGATGCGTAACTGACTGGCTGTATGAACAAGTCCCTTTGTGTCTTCAAGCCTCAGTTTCCTTATTTGTGAACAGAGATGCTGCAGAGGGCTCTTTAGAGCATTAAATAGCCATCGTGAAAGAGCTTCATATGGTCTAAGTTACTAGGCAACCACAAGGTATTAATAGGGCATCATAGATCACACCTGGGTTTTCTAGAATCAATCCCAATTTAAGGAGTAATAGAAGATACACCTGCCTTTTTCAGTGAAAGTATTTTGAAGCCACATATTAAAAATCAAAATAAAATGCTTCTGATTTCTGTGTCTTTCTGGGCTGTTCAACTCTACGACACCCATTATACACATACATAAATACATATATATGCTTTATGTATACATAAATGTATATATTGGTCAATATACATACATATATATCACAGAATTCCTGCATAATAAAATAATTGTATCCATATGAAAATTAAAATAGATGTAGTGCTAATAAATTATTTATATAATGTATTATGTATAAAGAGAGAGAGAACTTAGTACTATGGGAAATTAAATTAGTACTCTCATGGGACTAGAGACTAAAAGAAGTCATATGCCATGTTAGTCTCAAGATGATTTAATTAACTTGATTGGGTTCATCTATGACGTACTTAATTTTTCTTTTCCTGTAGCACTATCTCCCTCTCAAAATGAGATCTTGCCTGAAGTTTCCAAGTGTGTATGGTTGAAATCAATGCAAGTCTGGAGAGAAGAGGTTGGTAGGAGTGACTCAGGTACTGAGTAGATTCACCAACATTCATGGACACCAAGTACTTCTGGTGGATCACGCCCATGTGGTACAGCTAGTATTTCAGATGCTACCCGAACAACTCCTAGTTACCTTTGTGATAGGAAAAATGCACCACAAAGAAACACATTCACAGGAAGGACTCTGGCACAGTTGTCTGCAAACCTCACTGCACAAACTGCCGAGCGAGCAGCAAAGAAACGAGAACTTGCTCCATTCCTCGGTTGTATCTTAGCGCCCACACGTGCGATTATGCAATGGTCTTTGGCTCGCTTTAAAAATTCATAGAGCTTATCCAGAAGTTCTGCTGCTGCGATGGCCCTGCAGAACATCAAGTCCTCTCCATTTCCGGCCCGACCTCACTGGAAGCTCTTCCTCCTGCTTCCAAGTTTAGTTTGTCTCTGCTCTGCTCCCCTTTGGAATAGCCTCGCAGGCCTGCTTCTAGCGCTTTCTCTCGTCAGCAAGATGTTGTGTGACATCGTCGACACCTACAGCAGGCAGCAGCAGGGCCCTCGGACAAGTGAGTGCCGGAAACCCGGGCACGGCGTTGAAGCTGGCCTCCTCAGGCCTCACCAGAGGAGTCTGGGGAGATGCCCAGGCGGGTCTGCCCTCTGACCCGCTTGGATGCGGGCTTCCGAAGACAGCGGGCGACCACACAAAAGCTGGTCCATTCGCTTGTCACACTTCATCTAAAACCCTTCTCTGACCCACTCCCCTGACAGCTTCCTTGTGTTGCTAGGGTTTTCATTTGCTTCGTTAGAAAGACCCCCGTACATATTCTCACATACACAACTGCAACCGGCCAGTTATACACGGAACGCCCCATTGACAAGAGTGAATTGCAGATGTAACTCCCGAAGACCTACTGGACTGAAAACTAGAAGTGCTGCTGCTGACTCTCCCATACACCAAAGCACCCTAAATTATTGGCGAGGTAAATATTCACTTCCCCGATATTGAGGAAGTAAAGATAATACCAACTCTTAGAAAAAGTTAAAATATTCACGCGTAGAGGTTGTTCAGTTCACTCCTGCTGTTACTGGCAATAGTCAATGTTAGCGCTGTGCTAGGCGTTGCACACGGTGTTTCGGATGCATCCTCTTCTTCGATCTTCAGAACCTGTGAGGTAGACACGCTCATGATCGCCGCTCTACAGGTGAGGGAACTGAGGTGCAGAGACATCAAGTAATTTGCCCAAGGTCACACAGGTAGCAGGTGAGGAAGCCTAGATTCTAACCTCATTTGCCGTATTACCCTTGGGACCGGCAGAGCTCCTATTGAACTGGAGCCCACACCCGCACACACGTGTGCACACGGACGTGCACACATGCACACACGCAGGTAGCTGGCATTCCGGCAATTTTAAGGAAGCAAGCCTTGTTTGCGGTGCATCCCTGTTATCTGGTGCTAGATGTGGTTTTCAACTGCTGCTGTCCTTTCAATTAACACCTTTGTTATAAATTTGTGGAATTACTGTTAAGTTTCACTTCTGTTGGCCATTATGTTCATATGCATTGCTACGCTACCATTTTATCTGCTGTTTTTTCACAATGCTTTATAATCACTGAATGCTTTTTATCCCCAAAAGAAAGGTAAGTGGGAAAGGTGGGCGTGGGGTCTCTTATTTGCTTCTGTGGCCATGGAGTGTGGGCACCTCCAGAGTAAGGAATGGAATTGAACAAACCAAGCAGGCTTCGCCCTGTGTCTGTGCTGGTGAAGCTGTTGACAGCTTCCTAAGCCCTCTCCACTCTTGATATCTTTAAGTCATCAACATTTTCCAAGAAGATCTCCTCCCTTCAAACTTGGAAGACTTCATCTGTAAGAGATCCAGTTCTAGTTGACTCTTCTCATATTTTATATAGTCTTTTAAATTTAAAAAGTCTTGGAATGTCTTCAAACAAGTCCAGTCAGAACTCTGGAGGCGCTAGGAAGCCAATGCAGGGCTGAAGCATCTTCTGGGTGGTTCTGCAGTCCTCCCATTGGCCCCGGACACACACTAACATCACACACTCACACAGACAGGCACACACTCACGTACAGGCACACTTTCACAAATACCCTTACACACACAAACACACACACAGTCAGATCAGTTGTTCGCTGGGTATAGAGTTTCAGTTTTTCAAGATGAAGAAATTCTGTAGATCGGTGGCACAACAATGTGATATACTTGCCACCACTGAATTGTACCCTGAAAAATAATTAAGACGGTAAATTTTACGTTATGTGTATTTTGCCACAATTACCAACAACAATAATAATAAAGACAGAGATATTCACGCGAATGATAAGCACACAAGTGCCTTAGTTCACTCTCACGCCGGAGGAGAAAACAGCTTTCCTCCATGTGTCCTCCTGGAGGGCCCAGCCATGAGGAGACAGCCGTGCAATCCAGTGCTCCCCGGGATGGTAGATTAAGGGTGATGGCAAAGCGCTGGCCAGAGGGAACCACGCCCAGGGAAGCTGAAGCAGGAGAAGCTTCTGCCCCCTGGAGCTGTCACTGGCGCACTGGTGTGGATTCCATCTCTCCTAAAAGAAGATGGAAAGGAGCTCTGTCAGAGGAAGGGTCCTTTCTCAGAAGCCAAGCCCTATTGTGGCAGCGGCTGGGATGGTGCTTTATAAATTCCTTCTTGGGGCTTCAAATGTCGTGGTCAGACGCTGCGAAGGCTCCCCTGAGGCTCTGAGAAAGGTGTGAATGGAGACAGAGGGCCACTCCCTCACCCACTGTTCACAGCTGTGGCTGCATCTTTTCGCTCAGCCTGCATCCCATCCTCCCCCCAGCCCCACCTTCTTCTGCAGTGGAAAGTTTTCCCCCAACTCCTAAGGCTCAAGGGCACTGGAGGAAAAAGTCTCCCCCAAGAGAGGGAGAGGTTGAGAGGTTTGGCATCTTTGAAGGTTCTTTGTTATTTATATCCACTCACCTCCCTCTCTGCCATGACATCCATAACCAACAACGTCCAGATTCTGTTTCAGCTGGAAAAAACCAGTAGGGTCCAGACGTGACTGAGATTTTTGTTTGTTTGTTTGGGATGTGAAGTTATGCATGTAAATCAAATAGAGTCTGCTGGAAAAGTCATCCCCTGAGCAAACAGTCTGCTTCCCGGCTATTGCCAAGTAGGAGAGAGACGGTAGCTTATTTGGAGAGAAGAGTGTCCATATCATATAAGTGAAAACTCAGAATCAAGGAGTCAAATGAAGGGAACTTGGAATCCCTCCACCCCGGCACCTCCTGTTTACCTACTACTCCCAAAGGCTGCTACACGTTTCTGACAGGAGCCAGGATCCCTAGGTGATGTGTTCAGGCCTTCTTGCCCTGCCCCTGGAGGAGAAAACGAGGTATAAATTGCAGCTTTCTTCAAGGTTCAGTCAACAGGATGTTGGGATCGTGACCCCTTTGGTTGCAGAGAAATGGGAAGGGGTGCCAGGGCTTATGCACCCGAGAAGATGCACATCTCCCCAGAGGTCCCATCCTGAGCCCGTGAGGCCAGGGAACGTGGGGGGCAGAGCTCCATTTTCCCAGTGAGTTTCCCACTGGAGTTTCCTCTCTCCGGGCCGTGGTTGTGGCCCCGCAGCAATGCTGGGAAGGGAGTGATGCTGGCCGTACTGTGATGAAAGGTCCACTGCTTGACGCGCCAGTCTTGGAACTGTTTGCTCTGAGGTCACCTTGTCTCTGCTCTAATCGGCCTGGGTGGGTGTGGGGAGGCTGTGAAGAGAAGGCTGTGCCCACTCGCCTTAGAAAGAGCTGCTCGCGAGGCTGGTCTGGCTGCGTCGGGGGCTCCACTTTCAGGAGTGATTCCACCACCCCCTGACCTAGATCCATGGCTCGAGGTGCCTATGTTGTATGGTCAGGGTGGCTTATGTCAAGTGCCTGCTTCCTCCTGGGAGCCTGGAGACGGCTCTGTGCCAGGCAGAGGGGGCCTCTGTGAGCAGCTCCAGTAAAACTCCTGGGCTCCGGGTCTCCGATGGTCACCCTGGTGACGCCATTTCACACGTGTTGTCACAGTCTCTAGCTGGGGAGTCAAGCGTGGGCTGTGCGACTCCAGCGGGTGGGGACCGTTGTCACTTTGCACCTGGCTTCCTTTGGCCTTTGCCCCGTGTGCTTTTTCCCTTTACCTTCTTACTGTCCTAAATCATAGCGGTGAGGACGACAGGCCGGTGGGTCCACCTTGTGATTCACTGAACCTCGGGTGGCCTTGGGGCCCTTCCCCCCAACACAGGCGCGGTGGCGCCATCTTTGCGGGTTGTGTTTCCCTGACCCCTTCGTTAACCGACTGCAGCAAATGGGAGACAGTGGAGGGCGAGGACGGGGAAGAAAGAAACAAGCTAGAGTGGTCCTTCCTCCTGCGGGAACCCGGACAGTGTTTCCGGTAAAGGGTGGAGCTCTGGTGGTTCCAGTCTCTGCCACATAACCCCAGCCCGCGTGCCGCGATGACGCCGCCTCCTCCCTGCTTTTGCTGCCTCATCTGCCCCTACTTGGCACCTTGCCTTTTCCATCACCTGTGTAACCAATCTCCTGAGTTAAATTCCCTCTCTTAAAAATACCTCAAGTCATTTTTGTTTTCCTAGCTGCACACCAGCTGCGACATTCCTTAAATACATACACTGTGCCACCTCCATGCCAAGCAAATGATGTTCAGAGACAAGACACCTTAGACCTGAGTCTAGACACCCAGCTACTCCTGCAGAGGTCGCATTTTCTTACCCAGCAAAGGCTCACCGTATGGTCAGAAAACTTTGTGCCGATTTCTAAGACCCAGGACTGTGGGCAAAGGCTCTGTAACGTGGGTGGCCTTCAACCACCCATGCTAGGGCTTGGTGCCCTCGGACGCTCTCTTACTGACACTATTTGTTGGTCAAGGGAAAGTCATCGCGTGCTTAACGCCCCCGGCTGGTGGTTTGGTAGAGTTAGAAAGTTAACCAGCAGGTATGCACGTTCACACAACAATCAGTGAGTCTCAGGCCACAAGTGTCACCGTGGTAGTGGTTTTGAGGGTAGCAAGCCTGCCCCAAAGGCGCAACACAGCCAGGAATCCCAGGGGGACCTGGCAACTGTGTAACCTAATCTGGAGGGTGTAGGGCTGACCATTCTTCCGCGGAGCCCACGTGGGCAAAGGGTATCTAGGAATCCGGGACACTCCTGGTCCAGGGCTTTAGGGAAAATTACATATCTCATCTTAGACATGATGAGTTGCAAGTTGTCACTGGGACATGCCAAGTGGAGATGGCTGGTGGGCGGTTAGAGAGGGGAGTCTGAAGCTCTGGAAAGATTATGACTGAAGACCTAGATGTGGGAGAAGTCAGGATGGAAACTGAAATCACGATGGTTGCTGAAATGATCAAGGGAGCCAGGGTAGCGTATGGAGGAACTCCAGAGACTGCATCTCTCAGAGGCCGGGGCGAAAGACCTTCGAGACAAGGGTGGGCTGCAGAGTTCAGCACCTCCAAGGGTTAAGTAAATGGGAACTGGATCCCGTCCTTTGGATCTAGCACTGGTCTCGGATGACCCTGAACTACAGTTTCAGTAGAATGGTGGGGGCAGATGCTTGCAGTGAAGAGGGGAGAGAAGGAACGGTAGCTGGGGCACGTGGGTTGAGGAAGGAAAGAGACTTGAAGTTGAATACACGCTGAAGGGAGGTAGCTGCTAGAGACAGGGAGCCTGAACGTACAGGAGGGGCAGTGGAGAAGCCGTACAGCAAGGCCCTGAAGAAGGTGACAGAGAACACAGGCAAGGGGGGGGCACAGCACACTTGGCCATGGACACGGTGGGAACCTTTCTACTGTAGTATCAAGAAGAAACAGGGGAAAGATGGGTACGTTTGCAGGCGACTTCATAGATTTGGGAGCAAAAAAACTGAGAGAATTCTTAAACAATGGCATCTTTGTTTTTCCTAGTAAATTAGAGCGAGTGACGGGGTCAGAAATACGAAGACAGTAAAGAAGGTTAGAAATAGCCACAACTGGAAATAGGAGAGTCTATAGAGCTATAAAGACTCAGAGGAAAAGAAAATATGGAAAATTTTAGAAGGAAAGTTTTCTTTTCTTCCATTATTTGAAAAGAAACCAAAATAGTTTTCAGAAAAAAAAAAAATGTCATTTTCTAATTTTTGTAACACTCTTAGAGGTATTTACTCTTCTTCTCTCCAGCTGGGCACACCCCCCCCCCGCCAACACCCCCAGCAGGAAACCTTGTGGTTAGGTGGTGGTGAGGCTCTGGGTCTGGCCGAGGAATGTAGCCCATACGCCCCTCGGCTTTATTGACCCAACAAGGACACGTTCCTTGCCGTGCAAGGTCGCAGCTGTCCCCGACTCGTCTGCAGGAGGGCAGACCCTCCCTCCTGCCAAGCCGCACCAGCCACCCTCGGAATCCTGCAGGGCGAAAATGTTCCCTTGTGAAGGAAGACCCCCTCCTTCCCAGCCTTCTGACCAAAGTGGGTGAGGGGAAGGGGGCGGAGTCTGCCGGGCACTGCAGGGCACCCTGCCGGATGCTCCCAGAAACCAGGGTGGGAAACTGGGAGAAAGGGGGGCCGGGGGGGGCATACCAGGATAACAGCAGCATGCCTGGGGTAGCTAGCAAGTCCTAGAGACTGCTGCTTCTCCAGCTGTCAAGAAGGGGGAGGAGAAAAGGCTGTGGGATGGGGGGAGGAACGGGGGGGTGCTTAGGAAGTTACTTAAGGGCTAACTTTCCTGTCCTTTAGCCTGTGTCCTTTGGAGGGAGTACTCCAGAGACGCCCAGAGCCAGCCTGCGCTGGGACACCTCGGGAGGGGACCACAGGTAAGCAGCCGCCCCTTCGGCCCGGGCATCCCGCAGCCCTGCGTCCACCTCCTGCCCCTGCCTGGGGTTCCGGGCCGATCCGTCAGCTGGTGCCCGGGGTGCAGGGGAGCGGGCATGGGAAGCAGCCCCAGCGGGCCAGTTCCGTTCTTCGCCCCTTACTCCGCATCTACCCAGCCCCACTTGCACTTCCGAGCGGGCCTTCTCTCAGGCATCCCGCGAAGCTTCCCAAAAGGCGCCGCTGGCTGCAAAGGGCCACCAAAGGGGCAACTGGGGCGCTCCCCCAAAGGACAGCCCCACCCCTTCCTTCAGGGGAGCAGACTATGGAGAGAGGATGCAGAAGTTGCAGAGGGGGGCAGGCGGGGGGCCAGGTAAGAACACCTGCTTGGCTGGCACAGCCAGTGGTCCGGCTGTGCTCTCCATCGCTGGCACCCCATCCCCCAGCCGCAGGGAGCCGAACTGCAGCACCCGTCCCAGCCCAGACCTGACAAGGAGGCAGCTCTTCTGCCCACCTGCGCTCACCCAGCCTGGCCTGCACCCGGGCAGGACCTGCGGCACCTCGGTCTCTGCTTGAATGGTTCTCTCTCCCAACGGGCTACCGCACTGCTCTGTCTAAACACTCCCCTCCGCTAGCAACCCTGCAGCCCAGCCCGGCCATGCCCCACCAGACAAGGCTTTTTCCTGCCTTCTCTCTGTCCTTAACCCTTCTCTCTCTCCTCCCCCCACCCCTTAACCCACTAGAGCCTGTAAATCTGACCGCAGGTATTTCTGGATACCCACTCAGACTTGACACTTGCAAACGCTCCTGTCTGCTGCTTCCAAGTCCCAGTGCCTTAGGAAGCGGCTCCAGCTGTGCTGCCTTTTGGCTTCACACGTTTCTGGAACAGTCTGCCCCCCCCCCCCCCCGCCTCTGCAGGGCAGCTCCTCATCTTCGGAGGGTGCAGGAAGCAGCCGAATAAGCAGAGTCGTGACTGGGTAATGCAGGTGACCAAGAGGAAAGCTTCACTGGGGCCAGAAACAAGGTCTCCCTTCATCTGGTCTGTTGGTCAACAAGTACCGAATGGACCCCGACAGGAGGTGTGGTGGTTAAACTGGTTGTTTGTCCACACAAACTCCAAAGGAAGGGGAAGCAGGCTTGGAGCAAGGGCAGTGTTAGCTGACCCAGTATGTTTAGCGAGAGGGCTCTTTATAGCCCTAATTAATACTGCAGTGGCCTCCGCCTCACCTACCCCAAATCTCCCCTCCCTTGTCCCGCTCCCTGTGGTCCTGACTCCAAAGCAGTGACCACCTTCTCACACCCTACCGAGTGAGCTCACTTAAGAATCTTGTTCGTCTCATCCGTACCCCCCCTAGACTGGGAGCTTTCAAGGCAAGCATCCTTCTGTTTTGTTCTCCGATGTACCCCAAGTGCCCAGAATATATGGGGGGCCCTCAATAAATATTGGCTGAATTAACTTGCAGGCGTGGATGCTTGAAAGGGTGCCACTGATCTGGACATGGGTGTATGAGTTTATTCTTAGAGTGAGATAGGTCTCGTAAGTCTATATAAAACGGGCAGAGGTACATGCATAGGATAGCAAACGTTTCTTTCAAGAGATTGCCTTTGGGGGGAATGAGAAAAAGACCCTGCTTTCCAAAATCTTTTACATTTTTCATTTCTTCAAATAAGCCCTCTTTCTTCTGCTTTCTATATGTTTTGACAAACACGAAATCTCCCCGAGATCCTTGGGGAACTGTACTCCATCCTTAGACTATCCTTCCCGCCACGTCTCAGGGTTCATTTATGCGAAACTCAAAATGTGTTGCTCAAGAGCCATCACAGACAGATATGTCTCCCTGTTTTTGAGTCCTTATCACAAATGCAACCGGCTTCACTTTCCTCTCCGTGCCTCCGTTTCTCCCCCCAAGGAGCCTGTGAGGCTGAGAATGTCGGAGTCCTCGGGGGCCACCTTTGGAGGCAGGAGAGCCATCCCCCCCAACACCTCCAACGCATCGGAGAATGACCCCCCCACCGTGGAGCTGCATGGCCTGGTGCCCCGGAGCTTCAACCTGCAAGGTACAGTCACCTCCTGGGCCGCCACGGCCAGCCCTCCCCGCGGGCGCTGGCTCAGCACCCTCTGTCTCCACCGAGCTCCCACAAAAACTGATCCCCTGTCAGTCTCTGGTTTTAAAGAAAGGCCTCCCCAATCCTCTCTGAGTGGTAAAAACACCAAAGACCAGGATTCTTGTCCCAGTTCTGCCACTTAGTGGCTTTGTAATCTCAAGGAAGTCACCCCTGCAAAACAAGGGCATTAGCTGAGTCCTCTTCCAGCCCTACTGTGATGTTTGTTTTTTTTTTGTTTTTTTTTTTTTTTTTTTTGCGGTACGCGGGCCTCTCACCGTCATGGCCTCTCCCGTTGCGGAGCACAGGCTCCGGACGCGCAGGCTTAGCAGCCACAGCTCACGGGCCCAGCCGCTCCGCGGCACGTGGGATCCTCCCGGACCGGGGCACGAACCCGCGTCCCCCGCATCGGCAGGCGGACTCGCAACCACTGCGCCAGCAGGGAAGCCCTACTGTTTTGTTGTTAAGGATGTTCTCTAGCTGGAAGTTTCCACTTCCAAAACACTGTGGCTTTTGTGATTGTCCAGCTCACACCTCCTTCCTGCCCCCTCCCTGCATCCATCGCTGTGAATCTCCGAGCTGGTGAGAGATGCGGGCCCCTGACGGTAATGGAGCTGGAAGCCCTCTGCTTCGCTCCAGAGCAGGATGGGGGGGCAACTGAGGCGAGCTGCTTCCCCTGCTCTTGCCTCCGCCCACCCGGAGGGTCCTGCTCTGGGAGCAGCCGCCAGCTGCTGACCTCCACTCAGCCCTGTCAGCTGTGACAGGGCCCAGGTACCACCAGTGGCTCGGTGACACAGACCCCGTTCCCTTGGGCCATGGCAGGGACATTCAGACTCACGTCCTTGAATGGCATCCAGCGCGGAGCACGTGTTGTCAGTTGCACGCGTGTACCCAAACCCACTTTTGCTCCTGAGGGGCTCTGTGTGTGCTTTCACTGGGGGGTAAACACCCACTTGCAGGGGTAGGTGCCCGCGATCACCCGGTGGTGTGTGGTTAATCTGCCTTGTCCGAAAGAGACCAGAGGGTGAAAGCAAAGGGAAAGGACACTGTTGATTACGAACAAACCCAGAAAGTCAGAGAACAGCCTGGGTCTGGTGGGCAAGTTTGATTGTGTTAGTATCATGTCTGGACGGTGTGATATCCAATTGTGAAGACAGAGAGATATCCGGTACCACCCGTGGGGGACCATCCAGACGGAGCAGGTGGCTCACAGAACTGAAGGGCATCTTCAGTTGAGTCGAGGGGCCAAGACAAGGTGTGAACTTGGAGTTCTGAGCTCTCTCCCTACTAGCTGCTGCACTCTCTACAATGCCACTATTAGAACCACAGAAATGAGTTGTAACGGACTTGCTGATCACCTCACCTAAATCCCCATGTTATAGGTTGGGAAACGGAAGCCAAAGTAAAAGCGCTTCGTGTTCACTCCTTCCCTGCTCAGTCTAGGGGTCTTCCTCCCTCCCTTCCTCCCTCCCTCCCTTCCTTCCTTCCTTCCTTCCTCCCTCCCTTCCTCCCTTCCTTCCTTCCTTCCTTCCTTCTTTTTAAATGCAAATAAAATTGGAAAGTATACAGATGTCAAATTACCAAGCAAGTTATCTTGATGTATGCGGCGCCACCTGCCGCCAGCCGCAGCGGGTCCTCAAAGTGCAGCAGCAATCGAGGAGAGGGGGTAGGGAACGGAAAGCACCAAGGTATGGGATCAGAAGGGCACAGACAACTGATGGTTGCAAGGCAAATTTAATAGCAAAGCATAGCCATCTATATACCCCTAAAGCAGGGACTTTGCATAGTCATTGTAAAGCAGGGACTTTGCATAGACATTGTAAAGCAGGGACTTTGCATAGACATTGTAAAGCAGGGACTTCGCATAGACATTGTAAAGCAGGGACTTTGCAGAGACATTTTTCTATAGAACTGGGCTTCCGTCTTGGCTAGTCGCCACCATATCTGCATCAGCGGGTTTATCGCTTGTTCCACAAAGGCACCAACTTCCCCTCCAGGGTTGCTTTTCCTAGCTTTAGGGAACAACCAGGGACTCCCAGTAACTGAGCAGGTCCCTGGAGCGATCTGGCCAAAGGCCATCTCCTTTTTTAAAGTCCAAGATGCAGACCAAGGAGAGTACAATCGGGCCCTGAGGCCCATGAGGGTCTTAATGGCGCCTTCCTCAGAGGGCAATGCTCGCCACAGATGTATTCCGTTTTCTAGCAAAATTCCCCTCTGGCAGAGAAGACTCTGGAACCCAGGAGAGGCGGGCAAGTGCTGGAAGAAGTGGGCGGGGAGAACAGAAAGAGAAAGGGGCACAGGAGAAATGGGAGGCACCACTGAGGCAGTGAGATGTAGCAAAGTGTCCCCTGGTCCAGGACTCAAAAGACCCGGGGTCCTGTCCCGCATCTGCCACTTGCTCCCCCTGGGACCCCCGGCAAGTCATGTAAGTGTTCTGAGCCTCAGTTTCCCCATCAGCAAAATGGGAGCAATGCCTACTTCACAGTTGCCGTGAGGATCAAATGACCAGTGGCTGTGAGAACACCCAATCAATACATGCTCATTGCTTCCGACTGTGCAGACTATCATGACTCTGCAAGGTCCGGAACCCACCCAAGGGAACCCTTGATTCTAAGGGGAATATGTGCAGCCTGCAGCCCCCGTAGAATTAAAATGGACCAAAGTGTTGCCAGTAAGAAAACTGCCAAAGAACTTGAGCAGGTAGGTCAATTGTTAAAAATCTGGGAATACTGGTTTTTTGGTTACTTATTTTTGGAGGCAGGGGTAGGGAGTTAGTTTGAACCGAATGATTTTGAAAAATCAGTCATTATTTGCTTGGCAGTCATATGTGTCCACAATCTCAGTGACATTCTGGGGTACTTAGTACAGGCCCTGGCATAGGAGTGTGTGTCCAGTGAAAAATCATGGGCCCTAGCGTCATTGTAACCTTATTAGTATTAACAGATTCCAGGTTTCATAAACACGCCTCCATTTAGTAGCTCCCATACAGATGAGCTAAGGGCTACGTGCTCTGAAGATAGGAACTCTGAAGCCAGGAAGCATAGCAGCAAGTCCCAGAGGAGTAGAACAGAAGAAAAACAACACTGTCTTGATCAAGGAGGTCCATTTCCCAGTTACCCTTCACATTTCAAATCTCTGTTTAATTGTGCTAAAAGTGGGTGTCCTGGGACTAAGTCTGTCAAGTTGTCCCCAAGTCCCTGCTGAGACCTAATCACGTGGGTTTAAGTGCCATCTTCTTGCCACTAGTGGAGGGCTTGTACCTCCCTGATCTCGTCTGAGGATGACTGCTTCCAGGATAACAAAGCCCTAAGACAAACTCTCCACATTTGTTTCAGGGAAGCTTTCCAAAGTGTCCCTTTAGCACGCTACTCTTGTGAAATTGGCTGAGACGGGCAGAGAGGCAAGAGGGCGAAAATGCCAGATTTTTCCCTTTGAATAGTCTTGTGGCAATCGATGTATATAATATGTATTGAGTGTGTGTAATACCCTTAATTCACAACTTCAGTGAATATTTGGTTAAGAATTATTTTTGCCTGTATTTCAAAACGTACAGACGTACATAAGGCTCCTCCCATGGGGCAGCACAATATTTAAGAGACATTGAGATATTTGAGGTGACAGTGGAACTCCGGAGATGGGACCAGCCAGTCCGTGGAGGTGTTTGATGTCCTCCTGTGTTTTTAGGGATCCTTAATGCCCCCTTTGAACTCAATGGTAGCTGAGAAAGATATCTGAAACTCCCCTCAGATTGTTTGGATTTGCATCCATTTCTAATGTTTTGCATGCTCACTTGGTGTTTCTGAAAATCTCTCTAGAGCCTTCCTGCTCTCAAAGGTTATTTTAGCAGATGTTCCGGAAGATAACCTTATATTCTTGGGCTGGTTTGACTCTGTTATTAACAGTAGCTGATCAATTTGCAGTAGTAATTATAATACTCATTTGGCAGGTCTAATGCAATTTGAATGCAAACTGGAAAGCAAACTAGATCTATACAAAAATCAAATGTAAGCGAGATCTAGTATTTTGCAGGGTAACGGGGTCTGTGCCTTTCTGATCGTCTCCTCCTTCCCATGACTCCACGTCAGAACTAAATCAACTGACTAGTTAGTCATCTATCTTGCCTTTGTGCAGAGTAAACCTCTCTGGATTCGAGGTTAATGAAAGAATAAAAAAGGCCTTCAATGTATGATTAAGAAACGATGTTGTATAGAACCAGTTCACACTTTCCACTTGATTTGTAGGAAAATGTTTAATGATTGTGTCAGGAACCGATACCAGTCTCTCTCTGGGGACACAGAAATGAACAAGTCAATACCTGGCCTCAAGCAACTGTCCACCTAGTAGATGAAACAAACAAATAAAAGGAATGACCAGTGGTGTCGGTGGAGTGGGAAAGAAGGCGAGGAAGGTGTCGTAAATACAGGACACCTGAGTTAGGTCTTAGACGATGGGTAGGAGTGCTCCAGGCAGACAAGTGCCTGGAAGGGCCTTTCTAGCAGAGAGTGCAGTGTATGTCAAGTAGTGAGGACAAGAGAGGGGAGATGAGCCTGAGAAAAGTAACCAGGGATCACATTATAACAGGCCTTGAAGACCTTACCTTTCCTCCTGCAGATACAGGGGACTTGCAAAGGATTCTAAATAGCAAATGACATAATCAGAATTATGTTTATAAAAATAATGATAATAGTGAGGGGGAAATGGAGAGAAGGAGACACATCTGGAGGCCCTTGACATACTTCAGGCTAGAGGAGAAATAGACCAATAGAGAAATAAAAGTAGAGAAATAGAGGGGTTTTAGTCCCTGGAGAAGGTGTTAGACTCATTTCTCTCATTCTAGCTTCTGCTGAGCATTTCTTATACAGAGTACAGGACATTTCAATAGCAACAGTTAAAAACAATAAGCTGTTTAAGAAAATGTTTTTAATGATTCAAATTAATGATAGTTTAAAATTCTGGGTGTCCGAAAGGAATATGAGGAAGGAAACTTTACCCTGTTGTTTTCACAATAAACAGAACCTACCTCCTCATGGACAGTATTTACACCTATAGTTTGGTAATAATATTACCAACGATTGCATGGAGATCTCAGTTCACCAGGGAGTTCCTAGGATATGAACCTAAACATTTAACTTATTTAAAGGTTCCATCTGTGACAGCTACAATCATTCTCTGAAGAATATCTTTACCACCTAAGGTGAAAATAATCCACTTTTAATCCACTTTTTTCATATTAGGGGAAAGGTAGGAAGACAGGGAGGCAGCTGGCTCATGAGGAGATATTTTTTTCTTTAGCAGTCCATTTTCTGATGTTTAGGAATTAAGCTAAATTGCGTTAGGTAGACTTTTGAAAGCTGTCACTTTGAAAGAGCAAGCTGCCAAGTTTCTAGCTACAATCTCTCTCTCTCAAAACCAAAAAAAAAAACACAAAAGGGTAGCTTAGCAATGAGCTATTCTGTTCTGCCAGGAACTGGGCTTGGACAGGGAGAAGCAAATGCCTTTCCTGTTTGTGGCAAATGGAGCCTGGGTGATGAGAAGGCTCTTTCAACCCAAACTACGTCTTGTTAAGCCAATAAATGAAGCAAAAATCAATATTCCAGCTTAATAAATCTTTACTGAGTGCCTGCTACATGGGAAGGAGCAATGGACAAGAAAAAGAACTATGATATTTTTATGCCTATGATCATATCTCATGACACCATCTGTATAGAGTCCTTGAGATTATCAGGTATTATAAGAACCAAATACTTGACTTGATCTGTGGGTAACTCTCCATGAACAATGGAAGAAAAGGTATTTATTCAGTGGTGTTGGGGACCTCACCTCATTCCCCAGGACTTGGGGTAACCCTTAGTAACTCCACAGACCTATTGGGAGATTACATTGGAGAGAGGGCAACATGGCTGCCATTTTCTTCTCCTTCCAAACAATAATGCCCCTGCCTATGCTATTACCCTTCTGTATGTCTTACACATTTGGCTACAGTCTAGAACATTGTTTCTTTCAACTTGCCACCTCTCAGTGTAGCTTTTGATCTTCCATAGCTTAATCAAGTTTTATTCTTTTTTTAAATTAATTTTTATTGAAGTATAGTTGCTTTACAATGTTGTGTTAGTTTCTGCTGTACAGCAAAATTAATCAGCTATACATATATATATATATTTCCTCTTTTTTGGATTTCCATCCTGTTTAGGTCACCACAGTGCATTAAGTAGAGTTTCCTGTGCTATTTACTAGGTTCTCATTAGTTATCTATTTTATACAGAGTAACGATAGTGTATATGTGTCAATCCCAATCTACCAATTCCTCCCACCCTCAAGTTTTATTTTTTAAATGAAACGTTTCTCTTAGGTTAAATTATTTTAATATGAATTTTTAAGAGCTTATTTAGGAAATTTTTACTTACCATTGACTTAGTTTCTCCCTATGTAGGGTACCACTGTGATTTCCTATGATTTTTTTCTTTCTTCCTGAAGGCATTGACTTAGCGTGATATTGCAATAGAAAAGGTAAAGAGCACTTAGAAAAGATAACATTTTAAAAAATTCCATGTTTTGAATTAAACATTGTCAAATGCACAGTAATGTAGACTACATTATTTTAAAACAAACTCTTAATATATATTAATATATATTTAGTATATATATATATTTGTTCTCTCTATGAAAAAATATTTTTTCAACATAAAATAGCACACTTATGAAATTTCTGGAGGACAGGAAGTTAGGGAGGATGTTAATATAGTGAATATATATTTAGGGTCTAAAGCTATCTTCAGAATTCAGAGCAATTAACCAAATACAATAGGATGAAATTTAATGTGAATACATGTAAGGCCTTAAAACTGAGCTAAAAAGAAAAAAACAGTTGCATTGATAGAAATGGCTGAATAACAACACGAGAAAACGACTTATAGGGGTCTGGACTGAGTTTTAATCCACTACTGGTAGAAGTGACATCAGAATCTATTTTTAAGCGTTTTGCTTCATCAGATGCTTAATGTAAATCAACAGTAAGAGTATTCAAAACACTAATGGTATCTTGGACAGAAATCATAGAAATATACTATTTATTTTGAAAGATGCAGTGGTCTCATTGGTTTTCATTGGAGAAACCATAACCAGACTAATGTACTTAATTCTAGGAAAAACGCTATAAGAGAGAAATTCATAAAATGGAATATGTGTATTTCAGAACACAGTAATGGGTAGAAGGTCTGGAGATAATTTCTTAAAGAACAGTTGAAGATATGGAGAATGTTTTACTCAGAGAAACCCCAACAATAGTCTTTATATACCAAAAGAGTGCCAGATGAAATGAATAGAACATATTCTATATTTACGCAGAAGTTGGAACCAGGATCTATGGTTAGAAAAATTACAGGGAAGAAGATGTCAGTTCATCTTATAAGGATTTTTCAAATAATGGGGTGGTTTAAAAATGGCCTGTTTGCTTTATAAGATAGTGGGTTCCCTGTTCAGGTGGAGGCTAAAAGCCTAAGTATTCGGATTTTCATGGAGATGTTTTGTGCAGTACATAGCAGGTCTACCAGATGGTCCAGAAAGTACCTTTGCCCCCTGAGATTCTGTGAGAGTGCAGTATCAGTATATTCCTTCCATTGGTGCTGATGAATGGAGAGCTGATTAAACCCTTTTCTGAGGAATTAGGTTTATAGACATTTTAAAAAAATAAAACAAAACATTATTAAAAGTCATTGTGCTAAGAAAGAGGGCCAGATGTTGATTACTAAGGCTCTTCTCAGTTGGGACGTTTATGATTCTCCAGCTCTTTCTGAAGCTGGTTTAGCACTGGCGATTGTGACCTTAATATGACCAGAGAACTTAGGAGGAAGGCAGCTTGGAAGAGAGAGCCATGGAAATAAACATCTTCACGCCACAGCATAATGGAGGGAAACTGCCCTTCAGGGGACCATGTACTACAGGGTTCTGAGATGAAGCAAAAATAAAATTGTATCTTGCACTTTCTGTTTGCTATAATCTTGCAGTCAGAATAGCCCATTGAGTACCATGTAAAATATAAAGTGGCGCCATCACAGTTCATAGTCAGCAAGCTCAAAGGAAGCCTCTGGTCCCACTATGCAGCAGGCATAGAGTCAGACCCATTGTGCTGTTAGGTCATTGAATCTTTGCAGAAATTCTCAAGATATTAGTATCTTCATTTTAAAGGTGAGAAGACTCAGCTTCTGAGAGGCAACATCCCTTACCTAAGTAATTATGAGACCTGAGATTCAAACTCAGGATTACCTGGACTTTGAATTCATCAAGGGTGTTGCAGGGACTCCTAGACTTTAGACCTATAGAGTACCTTAATGAACCCAATTTCTCCATTTTGCCTATGAGAAAAAATGAGGCCAGAGAGCACCAGGGGTCCTGCACAGGATTCCTGTGTAAAAGCAGAGGAAATCACTGAGTCTTGCAGGGTGAAGCCCCAGCTCTCTATGTACACTGAGTTCACAGCCATGAGGACAAACCATGCAACAGTCGAGGTCAGGAAAAGGGAGGGAAGGCAAGAGGCCAGTGCACACCCACCACCTCGCCCAGCATTCTCCCTCCAGTGCCCCCTGAGAACTCCAAATGCATACACAGAAATCTGTCTTTAGACTAGATCTTCTAAACTGCAGTGTAGACGGGTAGTTAGAGTTACCTTCACATTCAGTGATCATTTGCAGAGGGAATGGGAAAAAAGCAAGAGAAGATCTAACTTTTATCCAGTGCTATCATGTCTCGGGTCAATATATAACTGATATTTACACTCCCGATTCCAAAAATCAGAGGAAAAGCCTGTAGATTTCGTCATCACACCAGGGTTTGCTTCCAGATTGGTTGCTTAGTAGCCAGGGAAATTGAGTCTTGTTTCAGCATGTGCAAAGTGGTAACAATCCTACCTACCTCATAGGAATGCTGGTATCCTTCCTCCATGCCAGTTCTCTCTGTTTCCTGCCTTTGAAGGACAAGATCTACTTTTAGAATTACAGAAGGGGGCTGTGGGTGGACCCTTCCTGAAGTAAGAGGAGAATTTGGGATTGATGATCAACTTTGTCCTTAGAACATCCCTTGCAGGCTTTGTCAGATTTGATTCCTCCCTTTTTAAAGCTAAGAAAATTGAAGTGGTATTCCCTGTTTATCCCAACGTGTGGAGGCTGTAGTCATCGTGGGAAGCACCTGACATAATGAAAACCAACATGAGACTCGGATGTGAAGCCTTGAACTCAGGTGCTAGTTCCTCTGTATCTAGACCTATTGATAGGCATTATCAACACAGCTTTATTATCCCAAAGTGAGTGCCGTGTGGTCTGAGATGAGATCAGAAGGGGAAAATGCTTTTTAAAAGATCTTCTTTGAAAACAAGGATGTCACAAGAGACTGACTTCCAAATCTACCAGCCCCCTGTATAGAGTTTTATCTAATAAACCTTACTACCTTGTGTCTTCAGGAAAAATAGTCTTGTTTTTCGAGTTTGTGTTTAAACCAAAGTTACTCAGTGGTTTCTCTTGATTGTTTTCTTTGTGTATAGAATACCTTAATGTTACGGATGTTCACCTGTTCAAGGAGAGATGGGACAGCAACAAAGTGGATCACCACACCGACAGATACAACAACAACAAGCTGATTGTACGTAGAGGACAGTCTTTCTACATCCAGATCGACTTCAATCGTCCCTATAACCCTAGAAGGGACCTCTTCAGGGTGGAATATGTCATTGGTGAGTGCCATGTGCAAGCCCTGTTCATGACAATCATGATACCATGGGTCATAATGGAGGAAGGGTAATGTATAGTTGTGTTATTTCCTGGAGTCATACTTTAACAGTTGGCTGGAGCTGGGATTACATCCAACCCCTGGACCACTCTATACTCTAAGATGGGTCTGAGACAATGCCGAACATCAACATATTATTTGCCTAATCAGGCAAAAATCTGGTATAAATAAAAGTGAATACAATTGGCATAAAATGTTAATGTGTACATAGAGAAAAAGCATACATGGCTGATATATGTGTAATTTAATAACGTTTTTAGAAAGCAATTTGGTATATCTGTTACAATTAGAAATACATATGAGCTTTGACCTAGCAATTCCAGTCTTAAAAACCTATACCAATGATATCTAAAATCTTAAAATCCACTTTTAAAAAGTGGGTATTATTTACGGCAGCATTGTGTATGGTGACAAATAAAACCCTACAAGTAAAGAACTCTCAATAGTGGAAAGGTTGAAAATACTGTGATATATTCACATAATGGATTGTGAATTTGACCCATGCCAGATGACTTTAAGAGAGGTAGTGAGTGAGAAAATAAAATGTAGAAGGGTGTACATAAGATCTTCTATACATGTGTGTGTAAATGTACATGTGCATAGATCAATACTGTGAGTTCAGAAAAGAATATGAAGCACACACACTGGTGTTGATATGGGTTCCATATTGGAAATACTGCCAAAATAAAGGTAAGAGAAGCAAAAGGAAAGGGAACCAAGCAAGAAAGGGAGAAAAAAAAGTGACCATGATATGATTATATGGAGGCATCTATGTAAAATCATTGACCTGTGGGAATAAATATAAAGAAATTAAATGTAATAAAATTAAAACTAAAAATACTTCCTTGGGACAAAAATCTATGGCCACTGATCACTTGAGGAACATGGTTTGTGCTTACTTGAATTTACAATGCAAATTTGTATATAAATGTGGGAAAATTGGTTGAAGACAGAATAGAAGGGGGAGAGGAGAAAAGAGATCCCTGAGTCTGAATAAACAACATCAGTGCAGTGCTTGGGTTCTACACAGAATTGTTTGTTATCCCAGTGTGTGAAAAGAAAAGGGAAAACTAAATTACTGTTCCTGTGTGTTAGGCAAAGTGAAATAACTCCAATTTAATTTAGGGAGCAGATGCTTATTGTTAACATTTTTTAATAATGGGTACTTCAGGTGAGAGAAGAATCTACAGATAATTTTTTAAACAATATTTTAAAATATGATGAAAATTTATTTTTATTTCTTTCCGTAAGTTCATTTATCTTCCTTTTGTATATATGTGTGTGCATGTACATGCTTGTTTGGACTAGATATGATTAAAATGTCCTTGACACATTTTTAGTAAAAGGATCACTCCATGCATGTCAGTAAATACCCATAGTTTTGTTCCAACTTACTGGGAATTTTTGCCTTCACGTTTACAGCCAAATATTTCGGGCAGTGAGAAGAGGACAGGGAAGATTTGTCCCTGAACTGGACTTGTCTGAGGTCTCAGATCTTCTCCCACACCCATTCATAGAATAACTATAATAATGAAAGTCTTAGGAAGAATACGATGAATGTCTTAGATTGGGTCTCCAGGAAACAAACTCTGAGAAGGAGATTTGTGTGGAACGAGTTTACTGGGGAGCACTCTCGGGGTCAACATCAGTGTGGGAGTGAAGGGATCAGTGTTGGGCAGAGAGTGGGGTTGAACTCCAATGAACAAAGGCTTCAGTGGATCCCATGGTGAGCACTGGAGCTGGATTGTATCTTTAGAGTTGTCCAGTCTTGGGGCAAGGTCATTTATACTCTAGCATTGACAGTCATTGGCTACACGCTACCCCCAGGGAGGGAAAAATTAGTGTAGTTGGGTCTCCATAGCTGAGGGTAAACCCATGAGAGCAGCTCAATGAGAGCTGTGAGCCACCAGCATTCCCAGCATCGGGTCAAGGATGCCTCTGTCCCAAACGCAAAAGGTCTGGGTAGCAGACCACAGAGTCCACTACAGTAAGCATTTAAAGTCTTCTCTTTTTATAAAAAGACATAGTACTACTTTTGTTCCTTCAGCAAAAAGGTGGGGGAGGGGAAGCATAGCAAATTTGCCTTTGAGATAAAAATCTATGTATTTTTAAAAACAGCATATCTGATACAACTCAGTGTCCAAAAAACCCCCCACAATCCAATCAAAAATGGCAGAAGACTTGAATAGCCATTTTTCCAAAGGAGATATACAGATGGCCAACAGGTACATGAAAAGATGCTCAACATCCCTAGTTATTAGAGATATGCAAATCAAAACCACAATGAGGTATTATCTCACACCTGTCAGAATGGCTAACATCAAAAATCTACAAATAACAAATGTTGAAGAGGATGTGGAGAAAAGGGAAGCCTCCTACACTGTTGGTGAGAGTGTAAATTGGTATAGCCACTATGGAAAATAGTACAGAGTTTCCTTAAAAAAAAAAAAAAAACTAAAAATAGAACTACCATGTGATCCAGCAATTCCACTCCTGAGTATATATCTTTAAAAAACCCCAAAGCACTAATTTGAAAAGATAAACACACTCCAGTGCTCATAGCAGGACTGTTTACAATAGCTAAGACATGGAAGCAACCCAAATGCCCATCAACAGATGATTGGATTAAGAAGATGTGGTATATAAAACAATGGAATAGGGCTTCCCTGGTGGCGCAGTGGTTGAGAATCCGCCTGCCGATGCAGGCGACACGGGTTCGTGCCCCGGTCCGGGAAGATCCCACATGCCGCGGAGCGGCTGGGCCCGTGAGCCATGGCCGCTGAGCCTGCGCGTCCGGAGCCTGTGCCCCGCAACGGGAGAGGCCACAACAGTGAGAGGCCCGTGTACCACAAAAAAAAATAATAATAATAAAATAAAACAATGGAATATTAGCCATAAAACAATGAAATACTACAATTTGCAGCTACATGGGTGGACCTATAGGATATTATGCTAGTGAAATAAGTCAGACAGAGAAAGACAAATACTATATGATATCATTTATATGTAGAATCTAAAAAATAATACAAATACTATATGATATCATTTATATGTAGAATCTAAAAAATAATACAAGTGAATGTATATACAAAACAGAAACAGACTCACAGACATAGGAAAAAGCTTGTGGTTACCAAAGGGGAGAAAGAAGGGGGAAGAGACAAACCAGGGGTACGGGATTAATAGATACAAATTACTATATATAAAATAGATAAGCAAACAAGGTCCTACTGTATAACAGAGGGAATTATACCCATTATCATGTAATAACATTTAATGGAGTATAATCTGCAAAAATATGAATCACTATGCTGTACACCTGAAACTAACACAATATTGTAGATCGACTCTACTTCAATCTTTAAAAAACGTAATTGCTCTAATGAGAAGAGGTAACTGTCGAATGTGACCTGGAAGTTATATTCAGTGCAAATGTTTGGATATGTGGGTGTACCTCAGTTTCAAGGAACTTAGAATGTGAAAAAGTGATTTAAAAAACAGAAAAGAGAATACTTTGTAAAAACATAAAGGACACATAAAAGTCTCTTCAAATATTTATTTTAGGGTGTTTATAACACGGTCAGATTTATCAACAAAGACCAATTTAGGCACTACTTTTAAAGAATGTAACTATTGAATAGAGAAACCTATCGTCATATTAAAAATATGGGGAAAATAACCACACTTACTTGCTTCCAGTCTGCATTTCTTTGCTATTGTTCTTTTGTCTTTACCCATGACTTTATATAAGATGAGCTGGGATGTCTTAATACCCTGGAGTTTTCTTTTGTGGCTGTCCTCAGAACCTAGGGTCATGGGACTTATTGATAAGTGATTCTGCCTTCAAATCAAGCTTCTTTCTTTTAAAATATTGAAGTAAATAGCCTCTTGGGTGGTCCCAGAGTTAACCATCGTATACTGGGTTCTCAGAGCAGAGAATGTGAACAAGGAGCTACTGGCTTTCCTCTGCCAGGGCCTCACTAGCTTGTTCTGCAGACGCTCTCAGCGCTTTGATAATAACTGCGTTCATTAGTTTCTGGCCGTGCACCCGCTATCTCTGTGAGTTATGTGGGAGGTGTTAATGAACTTGAGGAGGTGGGTGTGACTGGAAAATATGCCTGGTCATCTGTGGGGCCTTTTCTCTCTTTCCACGCCTGAGCCTGCAGCCGTGACAAATCATGGAAGGCATGGGGCAGAGCGCTAATTACAGGTTTCCTTAACCCATAGCTGGGGCTGTGAAAACCTAGGAACAGCTTGTGGTGTTAATTTGCTGTTACTTTAGCATGGGCTCCCTACTTGTGTGATACTTCTTTGAGGCAGAGTCATTCCAAGGAAAGAATTTGCAGCTCTCTTCCTTACCAGCTCTCCCCTCTCAAAACAACAGACTTCCCCTACCCGGTGAGCCCTCCAGAGTGGCTGCAGGGTTCTTGGGCAAGTTCCTTTCTCCCTGGAATCCCGGTACGGGAGCACAGGGATGTTGAGGCCAGCACCTCAGACATTCTCTTGACCTTTCTCCTCAGTCCCTCAATGGCTCTCACAGTGCCAGGTTCATATTTCTGGGTACCTCAGAAAGAAGAGGGGAAGGATGGTATCAGCAAAGCCTGCCCCTCTCATCAGAAGAGCAAAGTTTTCCCAGAAGCCCCAGCAAGCTATTTATGTCTCATTTGTTACCCTTACCTGTAAGAGGAGCTGTGAAAGTAGTTCGTTTTTCCAGTCTCTTCAGAGAGGGATGAGGGGAGCTAAGCATGGATGCTGGTAGACTACCAGTGGTGTGTGCTAGAAGTCCCTTCCAGCTGTGCAAACCTGGGAGTCCAAAAGTGCAGCCTTTTCTGAGCACAATGATGGAGGTCATTCATGGGTACAGTCATCACATGCCCAAGCATTAATAGGACCACATCAACTGCATGATTAACCCCATTAAAACACCGCAATGGCCTCAAGACTTCAATATTTCTATTTCACCTATTTCTTGAGTAGTGTTTATCTAAAGCCAGCTGTGGTGTCAGACTGCTGTGTATTCAGAATGGGAGTGGCATGAACGATTCTTATTTAGAGGGTTTGAGACTGGAGAGAAGGTGCTCAAAGGAGAGAGGGTGAGAGCCTGGATTCAGGCAGTGGTTGTAGAGATGGAGAGGAGAGGGGGGATTTGAGAAACGTTTAGGAGAGAAAAATCTACTGGACTTGTCATTGGTAGTCTTCATGGAGTTACTGGGAGGATAGTCAGCTACAGCTCCCAGGTTGCTGGCTTGTGTGCTGCTGCTGATAGCTGCTAGCACTCCCAGATGAGATAAGGAATGGAGGGAATTCAGGAGAGAAAAACTGAGTGTGGGAAGTGATAATGATGCTAGTGGCTCCCATTGACAACTCACTTACTGGCACAGGGTACTGAGCAGAGGTGCCACATGCTGCCCTTTTAACTCTTCACGTACCCCTCTGGGCATTGGACTGTAGTTATCTCCATATTTTCGGTGATTAAGGAACTTACCCAAGGCCATGTCTGGAAAGTGCTAGGGCTATAATTCGAACCCAGGCATTCTCTCCTAATCACAGTGCATAGGATATCTGCCAATGAAACAGTAGCGATATAAATGAGATTCTATTTGATCCTGCTGAGTTTGAAGCCCTTGAGGGACTTCCAGGTAAATATGCCCAATAGATGGTCCCATATATCAATCTGAAGCTTAGGGAAGAGGTTTGGGTTGGATATATGGAAATTTGGATATCATATATACATAGATGGGCAAGATCATTCAGAAAACATAAATCAAGTGAGAAGCGGACAGAAGCTTTAAATCTTGGGGAAAAACAACTTTTAGGGAGTCAGTCCAGGAGCTGACACTCCTGGCGGAGACAAAGACTCTGATACGTAGAAGGGCCATCAGGGATGTGCAGTGCCACTAAATCCAAGAGAATCGGGTGTTTAAAGAGGAAATTGTTTAATCTTTTTGGAAGAGAAGAAAATTTAGATGATATCTGGAGAAGAATGTGAGTAAGAAGAGGGGTATTTTGTCTTGGGTGTCTGTTTTAGGATTGGAGGTACTTGAACTTGTATGTAGGCAGAAGGGAAGAAGCCAGTGGAGGAAGAATCCTGAAGATTCAGGAGAATGCTGGAAAATATAGAAGCATAATGTCAAGTGGCTTGGATGAGGGGAAGACACAGCAGAAGAAGACTTTGTCTTCTGAGGATGTTGGAAAAGAGGTAGGGTGAGTGCTAGTATATTAAGTGGAGAGACAGGAAACTGATTATCATGCCTGATGACCTCAACTTTATCAAAGACCTAGGAGGTGAGCAGGTGCTACAGGAGCTTAGGGAGGAAAAGGACAATGTCTCATATCTGAGAGCATCACCCAAATCCTTAAAGACTGAGCACCCCTATGGATTTATGTTTCAGAAAGTCCAGGTAAAATCACCATCCTTGGCTGTCACAGACACAGCACAGTTTCTCTGCTGACAAATATCTTGCCCCAAATCATACAGCTTGAAAGATGTAGAGAAATACTTCCTAGCCTATGCTCTTTCCACTATTTTATGCAGCATTTTGATGAAAATGGGTTACCTGTTTCATTATTCTGAAGCAACACTGATATAGGATGTCATTTCAGATTTTTGCTGCTGTGTGTTTGTGTATCGATGATCAGCGTGTTCATTCTTAAGTGCTTCTATGAAGTGACTGATAATGGCATCGAAGAATCTAGGACAGTGTTACCCAGAGTGTGCTGTCTATGAACACCTGTCATGTGTGATGTTCCTTGAAAAAAAAGTTCTGTGGTCAAATGTATTGGGGTCATGCTGTGTTTCCTGACTCTTCTTGGAGAGCTCAAACACACATTAGTATATCAAAGGCTCTGAGGGGGTACAAAGTCAAAAAAGGAATCTTCTTTAGCCTAACTGTCCCAAAATTGTTTGACTGCAAACACTACTCCACCATATTTTATTTTTATGATACCCTTTAGTAAAAGGCAGAACTCACTCTAGGAAATGCCAAACTACAGTTGCAAATTACCTTTATTCTTTAGAACGCTGAGAAGAGTGGATGATGGAACTTGCATGCATTTGTAGTCAATGTGCTACGGTAACTTAGCATAATATGTTTTTTTCTTTTTGACACTTTTTGTGCCAACATTAAAATAACTCTATCAATTTGGCATTCATATTCAGTAACTTTTCAAAAATGATTACTTTCCTTTTTATAGTTATATATTTATTTTCCAGATTTTTATTTGGCTTCTTTTACCATGAAGCCAGTTTACTTTCCTTTTGAATGTGTTTATTGAGCTTTTATTGATAACCTTGCATGTGCAAAGCACTGCATTGGTATTAAAGTAGTAAGATATGTTTATCCTTTGCCCTCGAAGAGTCTGGAGAGGATAGTCTGAACACTAGAGGTTGAGTTCAATGCCAGCCTCTTAGACAAAACACCTGGAAAGCACCTTGGAGAGAGAGATTGACCATGCGGCTAGTTGGTAGAGACCCCCGGCGAGAGCTATTTGAGCTGGGTATCAAAGGATGAGTAGAAGTTGACCCAGTGGAATGGAAAAAAATGGGAAAGGTCAGTGGAGAAAGAAAATTTGGAAGCATATTGACAACCTTGTACACCTAGATAAGAAGTTCAGGTGTTATTCTATAAGGAGCCAGGAGCCTCTATGGAAGAGTTTTAAGCAGAGATTTAAAAGATCTAAGTTCTTAATTTTTAGATTACTGTGGCAGGGTAAGGAAGATAAACTGGAGGTCTGAGATTATTGTTGGGGACATTAAGAGACTTGAGGGGGAAATATTACTAATCGATGACAAGGTAAATGTGTAAGCATCATTATGAATGATTTTTCCTCTAGTAAAATTGGTGGTTTTTTTCTTTGCATAGTCAAATAAGACTCACCTATAGTAAAGTAATGCACTTTGGTCTGAGGAAGCACAGTATGCTGTAGTGGCTGGCTCTTTGGAGTCATTTCAGGGATGACAGCTCATTTGATAAAATGAGCTGTGGAGGGGGGGATGATTTGGAGTCAGGAAGACCCCAGTCAGCATCCTAGTTCCACCACTTAGAACAGTGGTGGTCTCACTTAACCCCCTCAGTGACTGCTTTCTCACCTGAAAAAAAAAGGATTATAATACTTCAAACAGCTTTTCATGGATTATAGGAGATAACATACATGAAAGCACATTTTCATTCTCACAACAAAACTGGGAAGTTGGGGGGTAGGAATAAACCTCATTGAAATTCTGGAAACCAAAATTCATAGGGAGTGAATGATTCACCCAGGATGGTGCAGTGGAGGGGAGGTCTCCTGTCCTTGCCACCCCACAGACCATCAGAATCATAGCCCAGTGGCCTGTCCACCTTGGCCCTTTAAAAGAGAACAAATACATTGTCAAGTAAAAGCAGAGAATTAATCCTACTTCCATTGTTTGGTGGATTAATTCATTTGTTCTGCTCTGATCTTCCTGACTGTTCCCCCGCTAAATGAAGACATTTGCTGAGGTACCAGCCTAGCCTGACTCTTCGAGAAGCTTTCTGTGGGATCAAGTTCTCCATTACTAAATATGCCCTCTGTAACTCCCCACCCCATCCTGGGTCTGAAGGGAGGGCAATGGAAGAAGACTGCCATCTCTCCCCTTTAGGGATAGCCCTTAAGGACCTTAGCACCAGCTAAAGGGAGGTTCTCCAGTGAAGGACTATTACTAAATAAGAAAAGGTTGTCAAAAAGGCCAAGAGGAGACCACTGCTCTGTCTACTCTCTCCTGGCAGCAAGGAAAGATAACAATCACTGAACCTCCAAACAGAAGTCTCCAGTGTCTGCAATATCCATGCTGACAGCTTAATTAGTCAAATAGGAACCATGACAAACCACAGACCAAGTTCTGCCCGGAATTATTTGCCCGCAGTTCTAGCTGAAGTGGCAGAGGCTGTTTAGTCTCCAAGTAGGAGGGATTGCCAGGCACATTCTAGTGCCAGAGTCCTACAGGGATCCCCCTTTCCCTGCCCTGTGACCCAATCCCATCCTACAGAGCTTGAGTTTCTCAGCAAAGCTCAGTATCCTGAGGGCACCAGGGTTGTCAGTGTGTGTCATCCCATGTAGTGTGCTCTTGGGAGCACCTATAAAGGACAATGGATGTTGGAATGAGAAATCTCACAGATTCCTGACTTCCTCCCTCCTTTCTCCCTCTCTTTTTTATCCCCCTAATTTGCCTTCACCCTAGCTCCTCTCTCTGTTCTGTCTCCATACTTGTGTCTCGCATTAACCTCTTTCACTTGTTAGACTTCATAACCTTGGCTAATTAGCATCGCATAATTGAAACTGTACTCTACCAGAACTCATGATCTGAACTCAGGGATTATACAGTGTGGGCATCCTCTGGCTTTTCCACAGAAATTCTAAGAAATTCTTGCAGTTTGTGAAGTTGGGTGTGACAAAGGTGGGTGAAAAAAAACATTTAATGAAAATGAATGTGTCCGCTGTTATCCCTTAGTTTTAAGTCTCCAGTGTGTGAAAAGAGAGAGCAACTGATTGAAATTAAAACCCACTGAAGAAAGGATGAAAGTGGACTAATTATTCATAGTCTGTGCCCTCTCGTTACTCCATGAGCATGTTGTAAGAACTGATGAGGAAACAACTGGAAAGCTCTCGGAACTCCTTAGCGATAGTTGCTTGCTAATAAGATCACCCAGTTACCAGCCTTATTTGGAACATTGCAACTGTATAGGAAAGCTAAATGTTAATAGTGTTCCTTAAGGAAGTATAACTTTCATAAAGCATTACTATAACAGCAGCCAGAACCAGACAGGTATTAGACGACCATAAGACAGGCTATAAATCGCTGTACCTCTCTTTTACTATCCTTTTCACCTTTTCTTTCTTCTCATTATCTCAGCCCTTCTGATCTTTTCTACCCTTTCTTATAATTTCTCTTACTTCCATTTCTGTCAGTTTCTCTCCTGCTCTTGTTCTCTCTCTCATACATACTTACATACACACTGTCCCATGGATGAACATTTTGATATTTCTCATTTAGTTAGGAGAGTAATGCAAATTACCCTCAGGAGGTAGGTACAGCAATTTTTGTATCTGTCTGCAGGTGTTTCTTCAGGCTTCAGGGAGCTGGACTGGATGCTGTAAATGCTTTGTCACATCTCTGGCTGAAGCCTAGCTTAGCCATTTAGAGGTTCCTTTGTTGTACTGTTGGATGTGCTTCGGGGAGCCTTGCTGTGGCTTCTTCATGTTCCTGTCTACCTCCTTTCCACTTCTGTTACAGTGCCTTTATAACATCTCATCTCATCTCTGGTCCAGTGAACTTCTGATGCAGAAACCTCTGCTGTGTCTGGCACTGTGTGAGATGAGGGATTTAAGACACTATTCATGTCTTTAAAGAGCTTACTATAGTTGGAGTGAGAAGAAGTCCACAAACAGTAAACGAATATAACTATACAGTATATAATCAAGTGCTGAACTGATACAATTCTCTACCAGAAATGGGTACTAGAGGCAGGTAGTCATGATTCTGGGCAGTCAGGAGGGACCTAGGTTAGAGTTGAAAGCTAAGGTCTCAGGACAAGGCAAGTAGTCCTTGAGATGGATCCTGAGGAACTGGGAATTTCACAAGAGGGATAGGAAATGTGCACCCTCCAGGCTGGGAGGAGGCCTTCTTGGAAGTCCAAGAGCTTACTGTTCTGCTGATGTATACATATTTCTAGCGACAAAGGAATCCGTAACTGAATCAAATCTCACAGCTACGTTTGGGGTTTGGGCACCGCTCATTCTTGAGGCTCCTGGAGTTTCATGAAGATTGCAGTGGTGTGGGAGACCTACTCTGGCCATCCCATAAAGGATGCGCCCACCTTTTATAGAACGAGTCTTCACTAACTAGAGTTCAGAGCTCAGGTTCTCTGCATGTGTCAGGGTGGCATCTGGATTCTCCATGCAGCAAAATCATCACGCTTCCTAAACAATCCATTCCATCATGTCAGATTAAAACACGAGCCCTGAAGAACTATCTTTTGTCAAAGATCAGAATCGCATTAACACGATCAAATGCAATTAAGTCACCGTTCGTTTTCAAGAACAGTTTAAAGGGGGCTCGATAAATGGTGTAGGTCTCTGTGCTCATGACAGATCAAGAGAGACTTGAATGATATCCACCCCCTTTATCTATTCATCAGAAATGCCTGTGGGGAACGTGGAGAGAAGAGATCTATTATCCCTGCTTTCCTGCTAACCTGGAGATGAGCAGATTCTCACACTTTGTGAAACCAAATGTACTTAAAAAGCCAAGCCTTCAGGGGAGTAATGTGTAGACTGATAATAAGATGGCTTATAATAAAAACAAATTTTCAATCTCATTCATTCATTCATTCATTCACACATTATGTTCACCAGCCATATGCTGATGAACATCAGATTGCCGCCTGCCAAGTCTGTAGCCAGGTAGAGAGGCAAGTGTCTCTATGATGAGACGTGAAAGGTATTCCAGCAACAGCGTGTTGAATTCCTCCATTGTAGTCACTTCTCTGAATCAACACATAACATCTGAAGCTCCCCTAACAAAATGAAAACGCTCCATGAGGGTAGATAATACTACCCAACTGACCCCTGTTTGTAAATTTGCACAGCTTGGCTTTGAAAAATAACTCTCCGACACTCTGCAGAGAGCAGTATCCTAAAGAGGTGAGATGCATAGTCCAAGAACAAGTTTTGAGAGAAAAGACAAAAACCCTGGGCAGTCAGACATAGAGAGATGCAGGAGAGGAGGGTACCATGAGTTGAAAGTGAGTCGAATGAAGATGCTGAGGGTTGTGTTTACATTCAAGGCAAAAACTGAGAGCCAAAGAGGAGAAGTGCCCGGGAGTAACCGCCCAGCCTCCAGTTAAGACTGGCTGCTCTGAAAAGGCCGCCTCTCTAAATGTTTTACTGTGTGCACGTGCTTATTGTTAAAGGTGAAGCCATCCAAAGCTTGGTATATTTCATAAAATCACAGAACATAAATGTTAGGGTGCTGGAAGGAATCTTAGCCATCCCTTTGCCCACTCATTTTACAGATCTGGGAACTATCAGTGCCCAAGAGAGGGATCAAATATACTTTTGCCCAAGGCCAGACCAGGGTCTGATGGAGCTCCATGGGCAACCCTATAGTTTGTCCTCCAAACCAGGACACTTTTGAGAGGGAAGATGACTAAATAGATGGGATGCTAGGAAAACAGGCATAAGCTGGGAAACCTTGGATATGATTGTCAAATCAGAGCTGAGGTGAAAGGAAGCTACTAGAAAGCTCGAGGAATATACAGGGGGAAAGGGAGCAATCTCGTGATGCTAACAGTTGGGATATCAGTGTCCAAACAGGGCACAGAAAATCCATTTCAAGGGAAGAAAAATAGCCAAGGTCATTGGACTGAGTGGGGTGTAGTGTTGATCTAGCTTTGGAAGTGCAGGCTGGGGACAGTGAGCTCAGCCAGCATTGGTGACGTCAAGCAGAAACAGCCGTTCAAGGTGAGGCAAGGCAAGGGAAGAAGAACCCGCCACCGGAAACAGAGCCGGCACAGAGCTGGAAGCGGGCCCCAGCGAGCCATCAGGGGCACAGTATGGGCAGCTTTGCAACTCCCTGGTGCAGGAGCAAAGACATGCAAGCTACCCGAGGGGACTGAACCAGACGGTGACCACCTTTGCCCTCCAGCAGACAAGAGCTAAGCCTCTCTCCTGATCTCTGGTTTGGGGGCTGTGCAGGGTATTTCTACAGTACTCTGTAACCCTTCAGGGTTCTGGGTAGGGCTGGCAGCCTTGAATTCGCTGGATGTTCAATCAGATCACCTGGGAGAGGACTAGGACTCGTCAGGGTGGGCACTGAAAGAAACTTGGAACAAGTAGGGGAATACATAGGCCAGAGTCCCATCAGGGTGGCTTGACCAGCATGGAGACCAGGCGTGTGATCGTTCTCAGTGTGAGCAGTTTAGACATAGAAGGTAGTTACAATTAGAATCTACCTTATGCATATGGGGGAACTGAGGCCGTGTCTGACAAATGTATCAAGAATTTTGCATTACCCATTGAGCGGCTCAGAAACCCTTACGCTGGGACTTCCTCTGGGCTTATGGCACCAAACATCTCCACACTGCACCCCATAAACAAGCCTTTGACAACTCATCCAGGGAACTGGTCTTAGCTAACAGCTAATGGCAAGAGTCTAATAAATCCACTCTTGCTTAAATTTTAATATCTGTTAAGACATTGTACTTCCTCTCACCTCTATATTTACTCACTGTGAAAAAAATTCCCTAACATCTCAAATGAATAAATTGCCATAACTGAATTCCATTCATTCATATGCTATTTTCACTGGAAAATTAGTGCACAGGGTAGACAAGAGCCCACGCTATTCTGAAGCAATTAACTAGACAAAAACAGTGTTTTTCTGACTAAAATGATGGAAATGAAGCCGTGGAGACAGCTAGGGTGACATTTTCCATCAAACAACTTTTTTTTTATTTGTGCAACATATTCCCAATGATAGAAAATGACACACTGTCTCCATTACTTCCTTTCCATCGTCTCAATCTTTTCTAACTTTCATATTTGTGAAACAAATTGCTTTAAACATGTCAAAGACACTTGAGTGGATTGTTAGCCAAATTTTAAAAATAAAGATGATTCACAAAGACAGTACTTGTGTTTGTAACCATCATGATAAAATTTCAAGAAAACAAGCACAGATAATTTAGGGCACAAGTACAAGGTAATCATCTTCAGGAGTTAGACAGAACTCTCCTTTTGCTTTCTGTCTCATATCCCCTGGATTTGTATGGCACAATGAACCTGACCTTGTGGGAGCTCAGCCATCCCTGCTTCAATGATTTACTAAGTAGCGGCCCCCATATTGATTTCTTCAGCCTTGGATCCCGTTTCCATTACTATGCAAGGAGTTGAGCTCCTCCTTGACATTTTGCTCCTCATCAGTCCTATATTCTCTAGAGCTGATGCTTCTTGAAGGATGAGCCTAGAGAGATAGGGTGTTGCCTAGTGTAGGGCAACTCGGAGGCTCCCTTCACCACGTATTTTTGAAGAGTCGATATAGGTGCTCCAAAGAGAAGAAGCTCAAAAAGTACTGCTCATCTTAAGAAACTTAAAGATGGTTTTCACCATCTACATCACTGATGTTTTTTTTAAAAAAAAAAGAAAAGAAAAGAAAAAGGAGAAAACTATGCTCCAATATAAAATAAAAAAATTTTTTAAAAGCCAAAATATAAAAAAATTTTAAAAAGGAGAACATGGATATACAAGATAATTGTACAAACAATGGCTACCCATGTTGTTCTGTTGTATGTTGTTTAAAACTTTTAAAAAATAATTTGAAACAAACTCCACTTTACAGAAAATTTACTACGAGTGGTGCAAAGAACTTCTGTTTTTCTTCCAGAACAACTAGAGAGCTGTCAGCCCTATGTCCCATCATTACTGAATACTTTAAATACTTCAGTGTGTATTTCCTGTGAGCAAAAACATTCTCCTGTATAACCACCAAAATCAGGGAATTATAATTGATATGTTATGATCATCTAATCTTCAGACCCCATATGAGTGTCACCAGTTGTCCCACTAATATCCTTTATAGCAAGGGGATCCAGTCCAAAATCACACATTGCATTTTGTTGTCATGTCTCGTCTCTAGTTTTCTTCAATTTGGAACACTTTTGTCGTCTTTCTTTGACTTTCGTTACTTGACACGTTTGCAGATTATAAGGCAGTGATTTTGTACAACACTTCCCAATTTGGGTTTTTTTGTCTGATGCTTCCTCGTGATTACAATCAGGTTACGTATCTTTGGCAGTAATATCACAGAAGTGGTGCTGAGTTCTTCTCAGTGAATCCTACCTGGTTGCACATAACTTTTTTTAGATCCCCTTAATTAATTTTGATTACTTGACTAAGGCAGAGTTAGAGGTCAATGTCTTAGTCTGTTCTGGCCGCTAACAAATACCATAGACCGGGTGCTTATAAACAAACATTTATTTCTCACAGTTCTGGAGGCTGGGATGTCCAAAATCAAGGTGCTGACAGATTTAGTGTGTGGTGAGGACCTACTTCCTGGTTCACAGATGACTGTCTTCTCACTGTGTACTCACATGGCAGAAAGGGTAAGGGATCTCTCTGGGGTCTCCTTTATAGACACTATTCCCATTCATGAGGGCTCCACCCTGTGGCCTAGTCACCTCTCAAAGGCCCCACTGTCAATTATGTGGAGCTTTTAGCGAACTGTTTAAAGTGCTGTAATACTAGTGTTTCTATAAGCTACTCTGAAGCCTTATTTAGCATAATGTTCTAGTAGTATGTTTAAGTGAAGCCTTTGCATCTATGACATATGAATTTTGGGGGTAATACACATATTCAGTCTATAGAAGTTGGGTTCTCTAGGAGGTAGAATTAGCATACAAGAAGTTGATTATGGAATGCTCTTGGGATTAAACTCTGTGGAAGCAGAATTGGGTGGAAAGAGAAGTTGAGCTTCAAGTAGTACCAGCAAAGGCCACAGCTGACCCCACGAGGAACTATGGAGATGGGATGGCTCTTCAGAGCGCTCTTGTTATGGGGGCACCTGAACTCGACCTTTGTACACCCATGTTGATGATCCATTGGATGTGAACTGCTCCTAAATGAGGTGTAACCTTGGATGAGGCAGTTTTCTTCAGCTTTGGTAACTCCCAAAGAGGGCTGACCCACCAAGGACCATTTTCTGCCATCAATCCCAGCGGCTGTGGATAAATCTGTCCTTCCTGAAGGAGTCTCTGGGAAGCACATCACAGAATCCAACACAGTGGTGTCTGGCGGGAGTCTCCGCGGCAAGTTACTCTTTGTTCCCATTGTAATTACTAAGTGCTTTACAAGCAAGTACCTTCAGACTATGAAATTATTGTATTTAGCATCAAATTTTTACTGATTGAATGATTGCTATCAATATGAGTTCATGATTTCCTCTTTTAATTAAATAGGTTACTTAAATCTGTTACTATCTTTAATTAATTTGATGTGCAAATTGTCCTAAACTTTGCCAGTTGGAAACTTTTCCAACTGGCCTCAGTATCCTTACTTTCTTATTTTCTGGCACAAAAAGATGTTTCAAGCTCATCTTCTATTTTCCTTGCACCAGACTTGAAATCAACCATTTCTCCAAGGAGCTCTGCTTCCTTTTAGGAGAAAGGAGTATTTAGAAATCAGGATCTGGGTCCTGTGTGCACTCACTACTATTTTTACTTCCTTTCACTATTCCCCAATCTTATCTGGGTTTATCTCATTTATCACTGTTCTGCATCCATGTTATGCCTGTGGTGACCCCTGACCCACGACCTCCATAACATTGCTCATCCTCGAGAGTTCATACCCAAGGAGATTTGAGTGAGTATGGGTGTAGAGCAGATAATAGTATCACTCATAAAATGACATTTAATGAATCTTCACAACGTGCCGACAATTCTTTGTGTTTGTGTTAGTTTTTTTATTGCTGCTGTAAAAAATAATTACAATCTTTGGTGGCTTAAAACAACAAAAATTTATAATTTTGACACAGGCATGATAATGACTTATAAAGCTGTAATGATACCTGAACCCAGCTCCTCATACCTAGTTTGTTTCCTCAAGGAGGAATCTGTGGAATTCAGATCGTGATTACTGACCAATCCTAGTATTCCTGGCCTGATACTGGACCTGGCATCCGGTAAGGTCTTGGAAGGATAGAGGCCTACTGAATGGAAAGTAAAGACAGGAACCCATCCCCTCTCCAAGCTGATGTAATGAATGGAATTCAACTATGGCCATTTCTTCATTTAAGATGTTAGGGAACTTTTTCCATAAAGAGTAAATATGGAGGTGAGAGGAAATATGATGTCTTATCAGATATTAAGACTTTAGGAAGAATGGATTTATTAGATTCTTGCCATTAACTGTTAGCTAAGACCAGGTCCTTTAGAACGAGTGGCCAAATGGCTTTTTTATGGGGTGCTGTGTAGAGATGTTTGGCCTCCAGGAGCTAGCAGGGAAGACAGGCCCAGCAGAGGTCGCAAAGGGAGGATCCTTTGGTCACACAGCCGACAGTGTGAAACTTCAGAGTACATGCTCTGAGTTTGGAGTTAAGCTATGGGGTTTTCGAGCAGTGAGAGATTTTTTAGACAAAATTCCTTCACCGTGCCATTTCCCAAAAGCCTGGACGTGGGGGTCATTCATGGAAGGCCAAATTATACAACTTCAGTCCCCAAAGAAAGAGGTACTTGACAATTACCTCTATTTAAAGATGTTAGGCAAATCAGTGGGTTTTACTGATTTAAAAAGTTTACTGGAGGAAATGAAGGAAAACTGGAATATATCTCAAGGCCTTGGGGAAATGTGAAGAGCAATCTCCTTTTCCCACAAGCAGTCCCTGGGTCGGGCTCTGCTGGTACAACCTAGGGTGTGATTCCTTTACATCTTTGTGTTTAAGCCAGGTCTTCTACATGGTCACTCATGTAGCTGATTTATGTCATTTGTGAAAACTTGGCTTGAGTACACTACGTTTTCTGATGCTTTTAAATGTAAGCAGTGACCAGCTCATAAAGCAACCATGAACATCTGTTGTAGGCAAATGAACATCCACGCATAAACATACATACACATGAACCAACAAAATGCAGTGTGCTCGTCATTCTTTCTTCTCATCCTTCAAGTTCTATCTTTGTTGTTATATCTTTAATAAACTTGTTCTTGGCTCCCCTAGCAGTTCACTGCTCTTGGTCTGTTACTCTGGTGTGGAGTTAGTCTTCTGACTTGAATTACAGTCTAAACTTGGATGCTTCATTATAAACTCCCTGAATACAGGAAGTATATCACATGCCTCTCGTACACTCACCACCAGGTTAAGTGATATTACTTTGCTCATAGTAAGAACCAGTAAATATCTGTTTAAATAAATGCTTATTGAGCATGGATTGTCAATAGCCACCTGCAGACTGATACCAAATGGACTGCCTCTTATTCCTAGATTATCTCCACGTTGATTTTTGCTTTACCAGGAACTGGTTTAATCTCTGGTGATGTGAACTCATTTCACAGTTGCTGCTATGTCTTGCATTCCAGAGACAGACAAATATTTTATTATAATTACCAATGATTTGTTCTTTTCCCCATTATTCTTGCCATTAAATTATTAACAAGAATTGACTGTCTTAGTGAAAATTTCATCAGAGGTCTGTTTTGCTTGGAAGACATTCAGCTAAACTTTTGATCTTATCTTTGTTAGCTAATGACACTTCTTAAATCTCATAAGACCTGCTAGCCTCAGGCTGCTTACATGTTGGATACAACACAAACAAATGGAATTTAACTCCACACAATTGCCATTTGTTGAGGAGATTCGGTTCCTATAAGAGAGAATTCCTTATGGCATGCTTCCTGAAGCTGATTGAGAAACAGGTAGGCCCCAAAGCAGCTAGCTGCCATGCATCTGGTCAGTGACCCCTACTTTCAGTCCAAAGTGTGTTTCGCACCCACTCCAAACCTTCCTGAGGCTTCCAGGGCCCAGCTCGTGGGTGGCAGAATCCCGAGAAATGTGTAAACATCCTTCGTCATTTGAAATTGTTTCATAACAGTTGGAGTGAGGAGGGACAAAAGGCCAGTATGCAATTTGGTTCATAATCATGAAATCCATCAAAGTACAATAAACTAGACATTGTGAAACCAGCATCCTCTCTCCCCAGTATCGCTAGATCCTAGAGGATATAAACTTCGATGGATTGTTAGAACAACAGAACCTCATTCAAACTCATGCCAGGGAAGGGCTACAGATTTCCCTAGAAAAAAACTGTGGTGTAGGTAAACTTTGTACTTCCAGTGGCCACATGTTTCACACCACCTCCCTACCTCAATGTCTAGTTCTCTCCCAGCTGTGAAAACCAGCTTTTAGGAAATGTATGGTAATCAGGTTTCACATCACAGAGTAACAAATTTAAGCAAATGCATTTCTTTCCCAGGGATAGAAATATTCTAACAGTATCTCTAGTTTGTTCTCTATTGGAAGGATTTTCATGATCAGAAAAGCAATGTGGGCATATCATGGGAAGTCAGGAGATCTTCATAGCAATCTCCATTACTCTCCCACAGTCTACATGGCAACCAGAGTGAGTTTTTAGAATGACTTAAAGTAGAGCATATCTGTTTTCTACTGATTTCTTTTCTCACGAAGAATAAATTCCAAAATCCTGACAACAGCCCATAAGGCCCTGCTTGATCCTCTGGCTCCCTCACCCCATCTCCCACAGCTCTCTCCAGTGTTCTCTCTGCTCCAGGCACATCAGACTCCTGGAGCCTGCCAAGAACACCTTCCTCAGGACCTTTGCACGCACTTTAGTGCTCCCCACTCAGTGTCTGCACAACTCATTTCCTCCCTGCTCTTCCATCTCTGATCAATGTCACCTGCCCAGAGTGTCCTGCTCTGGCCACTCTCTCCAAATCAGCACCCCCCCATCACTCTCTGTCCCCTTTAGCTGCTTTGTTTATGTTTTCATAGCATTTATCTTCCTTAGATGTTGTATGGATTTATTTGTCTATTGTCTGTTTACCCCCACTAGACGGTATGCTCCATGAACCTGTGTGGACATCGCTATATTTTCGGTACCTAGAACAGTGCCTGGCACTTAAATGGTGCTCAGTAAATGCCTGTTGAGTAAATCCCTGCACCACGCCACATCAGCAGCCCCATTTTAATTCATGCTCAGAAATAAAAATAAAATAGGTCTAATGAGTTTTATTTGCTGTTGTAACCATCAGACGCCATAAAAATAATAATCATTTGTTCAGTTCATGACATGCCCTTCACACATTATTATTTCAGTGCTCACCTTTTATAATTTCTGGTTTACAGATGGAAAATAGACTAAGAGAGGTTGATTACCTTCCCCAGACATGAGTGCTGGTCTGAACAAAACAGACCTGGAAGTTCAAATCATCGTTCTGCAACTTGATAGCTGTGTAACCCAGAGCTAGTTACTTAAGTTCTCTGAGCCCCAGTTTCCCCAGATATTAAATGGATGTAACTCCTAAAGCCAATATAAAGTATTAGGACAAGATCTGACACGTTGCAGGGTCAGGGCCCAGAGCATAAAGGAGACACTTCTCTAGGTTTTATAAGCAACAGAAGTTGAATCAAAGGAATTGATTACGCTGGTGAGAGAACAACTAAGAAGCCAAACAGGTGGCACAGGGAGGCAACTCAGGAGTGAGTATCAGCAGAAAACTGCAGACCTGGGGCATGTGGAGGAGGGGGAGGTCTTATGAGAACCAAGCAGCCACTCCTGAGAGCTGGGAGCCATGGAGGAGACTCAGCCCCCCCAAGAAGCAGAGAGAGACGGGGACACACAATGCAGCATCTCCCTATCTGCCTCCAGAGCCCCTCACTGGCCAAACCTACTCAGAGGGCAACCCAGAGGGCATTGGAGCCTGGGAAGGGGGCTTCCTGGGACCCAAGAAGAGGGTCTTGGGAGGTGTGGGCCTTGGGTCTGAGAGCAGCCAGGCCGTCGACAGGCTCAGTAAATAAGCACAAACAGTAGTTACTATTCCCCGGTGGACAGCCTGGACCTCAAATCCACCTTCTCCGGCGTCCGTTTCTCCTGTTCCTTAGGAACTGGATCAGCCATATGAACAAATCTTCAGTGTAGTGTTACGTTCTACAACCAACTTCATCTAAACCGTAGAGATTGTATGTTGATTATTTTTTCTTAAAGACTAAAAATATTCTGTCTTCTCTCCAGAGTCAACACACACATGGGGTTAAGGGAATTCCCAGGAAACTAGCTTCCTTGAGTGAATCAGTGTGGCCCTTAATCACACGAGGCCCTGCGTTTGGAGCAGATGCCTTACAAAGCAGCAGGCTCGACTAGACTTGCAGCTCGGTCAGGAGTCTCAGGGTTCGAGGGGAGGACTGTTCTTCTTGTGGCTGTGGCCCGATATCTACAGTGACTAGCACCTAGTGGCCACTCAAAAACTCTTTGGTGAGGAATGAGAAACACCCGGGGTCACCTTTGGCTTCCCCCTCCTCACCGAGAACAAGCATCTCATCCTTGACCAAGCCTGTACCTCTCATGCACCCATGCACTCATCCGCCCTCCAGAGCCAGCCGGTATCACTCTATAGGGACGACGTCCCGCCGCACCTGAGGACTTCGGCAACGCTCTGACTGGTTTCCCTCCACCCCCCTCCCCTGCCAAACCATTCTCCTTCCTGCAGCCAGAGGGATCCCCCCCGAAGCACAAAGCTCATCAGGCCAAGTAAAGCTTCTCCTGCCCCCTCTCCAGTCCTTCCTGGGACACAGCCTAGATGCCTCTGCACAGTGTCAAAGGCCCCTTTGGTCCTCACCCTGCTCAGATCAGCTGCTTCTCCTACCACAGGCAGCTCGTGGTTCCCTCACGATCCGTGCTTTCCTTCTTCTCTCCGCTAGGAAGGCTCCTCCCTGCCTTGGCCGCTTTTAAGATTATATCCCAAAGCCACCTTCTCAGAGGGATCCTCTCTCACTTTGTAGCACCTTTAGCTGCTTCCTTCTCTGGGTTTCCACTGCACCAACCAGCTGTGATGATTCGTGTTTCGGCACATGTTGGAGGCATGTTCCAAATGTGGTCAGTTTTGTTGAAGGCGCCCTAAGGTCTTATTTCGCCAAGGAAGAAATTATCTTACCTCCATGTTGTTGACGTGTCCTCTGAATTTTATCCCATGTCCTTTGCTTCCTCTCTGTGCTGTTGGCAGCACGCTGGGCCAGGCCCTCGTCTCCTCGTGTCCAGATTATCACCTCGGTCGGCCATCTGAGGCACACACACTTCGTAATGCTGGCATTCCTCATCAGGCCTGGCCTTATTACCTTTCCTGAATCATTCAAAGCGCCTCGCACAGTGCTGGTTTCATATATATTTCACAGAATTACACCTTACTCCAAAAAATATTTTAAGAGACTTAGGAAGTGTTGAAAGTGAAATAAGGTAGACAAGACACCTTAAAGAATACAGCGATCATCAAATTACCAAATATTTATTGAGCCTACTATGTCCCTAGATGATGCAAGACACCGGACGTACAAAGTTAAACGAAAGTCAGTCCCTGTCCTCAAGAAGCTTTCCCTTCCCTCTCTGGTTTGCTAGAATAAACATTGCCGGGAAGTTTTCTTCCTTTAGAAAACATCCGAATAAATAAATATAGATAAGTAAACTTTATATATACATCCCACTGGCAAAGTATTAGATAGAAAGCGTAGGTTCCTGAGTTCCGTAAGGAAATGATTCGCTTTTGAACATTTATGTTGCTTTCCTCTCAGTTGTTACCATCCAAGATTTTTGTGCCTTTTGTGATAGTTTCTTTTTTGGTGGTGTTGTTGTGTTTTTGTAGTTGGTAACCCGGTGTTCCTAAAAGTTTTTCAGAGACGTATTCCATCCAGGTCCCTGTGCACCCCCATTTCATTCTCAGAGGGTGAGAACAAGGTTTGCCTCCCTTTACAAGGCTGCTGTATTCACATTTCCAATCCCGCCACATGCATCATGCTCTCACGGTAATACTTCCAGGGCCCATTTGGAAACAGATTGATTATTTTGAACATGAAAGGTGTGTCTTGGGAAAAACAAATGAATCAAGTGGAAAAATGAATGAACATCATGAAATTTACCTTCCCAGCTGGAGACAGGATATATTCATGAGTTCCTTAGAGACAATCCTCTTATAAGAATTCACTATTAAAGGAAGTCTGCAGTTAGGTGGAGTCAGAGCTCAGCTTGAAATGTATTTATATACGAATGAAAAGTACCCCTTGAAGGAAAAAGGTTAGAACCGGAAATTTTTGTCTCTTGTGAAGGGTGCTTGAAATTGACAGAAAAGTACCCCTTGAAGGAAAAAGGTTAGAACCGGAAATTTTTGTCTCTTGTGAAGGGTGCTTGAAATTGACAGGGCTTCGAAAGTCTGTGTGATGTTCTTAATGGGACTTGGCATCTGCAAAAGTCTCAGCTCAGTCCATTGACATTTACTGGCACCTATAAGGCATTGTGGTATTCTATGGGGCTATAAAGCAATAAAACAATACCTTCAGTTCTGTTAATAAGAAAAATGGATATCTAAGTTAATAAGGAGGAAACATTATGCCTGGGGTTTCCTGGTGATTAATTAAGACTCTCAAGACCAAAAGTATTATCATTAAGTATAGAGTAGGTGGAACACAGACTATGGCCACTTGAGTTACGGATGATGTGACCCCCCCAAGAGATGAGAAGTAGGGGTGTCCTGAGGTTCCCGCTTCCCCATTTCAGAGCACCAGGGAAAAGTGACTGACAGGCGTGCCTTCTTCAATTACAGGTACATCCTCCTCCTCCATCCGCTGTCCTCCCAGGTTCTAGGTATAAGCAAGGTGAAGTCAGAATGATTCTGTTAGCAACCCTATTCAACTATGCTGACCTCATTGTGGGCTAATTAGTGGCCTTCCTGGACTACCTAGGACCCTAATCACCACATAGGACATTATGTTCTTAATGTAAAAATATTCCAAGCCATCCACTTACTAAAACATTCATTTTTTTAAATGCAGCACATTCCTCTGCGGGGTGCTACCTATGCAGGGCTTTGCATGCAGTGGGTTCTCAGGTCTGTAAAATGAACGACTGAGAGCAAATTTCCCCCAAGGTCACGTAGGTCTGAGTCTGAGCTGGAGATGGGTTTCTCTTGCCCACCATGCAAATGACACGAATATGAAGAAGCCATGCAAAAAGCTCAGGCCCATTGAGCCAAGGTCAGTAAAGAATAAAATTGTAAAGGAATTAAGTATTTTCATCCTCTTCCTCCTAGTTACAAGCAGTGGGATGTTAAGGTAGGTGCACCTCTCTGTATTCACACGTATATATTATATACAAAGAGAGAGCCAGATTAAAGAAGGCATGGGTGCATCTGAATATAGGCGTACGGTCCAAGCGAATTTTCCCTTACAAGTAGTATTAGTGTGGCCTCAAAAATGATTTACAGATGAAAACAAACATTTGAACTAAGAGCATATGTTAATTTCTAGATCACTTGGGAAAATGACACCCGTTTTAGTTACGTGTGAAAGAATGCAATTGGTAATTATATTTTTCCATGGTTAGTAAGTAGTCCAATTTCAGAGACTCCATTATTCAAAACAAAATGAGACTCCTTTCTGGGATATTATATTTCCTGCTTCGATTTTTCTTGCTCAGATTTTTTTAACACGAAAGTCACACAGTTTTGGAAAAAAGCAAAACAAAGGTCTACGCAGGCATTCATTATTCACTTTCAGCAAACGTGTGTACGGTGGCACCTTCGGAGCGCCGAAGTTCACATCCAGATTTGGCCAAGGGTAGCTGTTGGGCCATCCTGGATGTTGATGGATGGGTGTTCCGGAGTGTAGGCTGATTGTGGTCTCTGAAACGTGCTGCCTGCCGAGGGGAGAGGGCTATTTAGCGTTAATGAAATACTGCTCTGTCACAGCTTTCTCACTGACAGTTCGATCCTGGAAAATTCTTCCCCAGAGCTGTCACTGAAATCATTACATTCAGAATTAAACATGGTGTGACGGAGCAGCTGACAAGACCCTGAAGTACTATTGACACATCAGGTCTCACATTAATAATCAGCTTATTGACACATCAGGTCTCACATTAATAATCAGCTTTTCCGTACGGTGCGTATGGAAAGACCTGCGAATCTGGGTTCTTTTTTGTCCCTTTGGAATGTTCCTGATTTGCCTCCATAGGCTGGTCTTGTGCCACACAGCCTGACCGAATGAGTGGTGTCCTTATCCTTCTCCCTTCTCCCTTTTGTCACGGACATCACCTTAAAAACCTTCCCAACTCATGTCCCCTGCAGCCCAGGGACGCTCTTTGGAAGCCCCTGTCTGCCAGGTCTTCTTGCTTACCGCCCGTGATGAAGCCCTTGGATTCACACTTCCGCCTCACTCACACGTGTCGTATCCACCTCTGCGGTCCTAGCTGTCCTTCTTCCTCCTGTCCCGTCACATCTTGCAGCTTTAGTCTTCTCTTGGCTTCCTTCTCTTGGTAGTCAACCCCTCCAGCATCCTCCCACGGTCCCCACAGACGGAGCATGATGCTGGGAAAGGAGAACGGGCTTTCCAGCGCAGAGATTTCAGTCCACGCCCCGTGTCTACCTCTGCCCACTTATACGGACGTCTTGCGTGTGATAACCTCACGGGACCCCAGCTTCCCATCTGTAAACATTCCCTCACGGGGACCCGGGGAAGTAAACCTCCAGTCCTGTCGTGCTTGATTTCCATCTCTCTGTGAACTGCCTTGGCAACGCTAAGCAACTTTTACAGTAATAAACTTGAATATTTTAGCTGTGTCTAGTCAAATCAATAAAAAGTTACAACCCATTTCCTATGTCTTCGATACCCTCTGAGACTGTGTGGAATTTAACTAGGAGGTTTTAAGGAAACTACATGGTGACCCCATAGCAGTGAAGATGCTTGTTATTAGCTTAGTAACATATTTCTCTTTGAAGAAAAAACTAGGTGATGGTATTTTCTTCTTAGGCCCAAGTCTTAGACACTGAGTGTCTATAATAAATTACCCCTTAAAGAAATAAAATATAAAACTCTCTAAGGCAGAGGTTGGCAAACTTTTTACCGTGAGGGCCAGATAGGGAATCCTTAAGGCATTGCGGACCCTATCGCCTCTGTCAGAGCTCCTCAACTCTGCTGTTGTAGCACAGCGATACACAAGTGAATGAGTGCGTTCCAATGTCAGCTTTATACACACAAACACGCAACAAGCTACGTTTGACCCACGGGCCATAAAGGTTTCCACCTCCTGCGTGAGTCATGAATGGAGATGACAGGGACCATAGTAATTCAGAAAACCAGATTTTTTTAGTGAAGGGTTAGGGTTTTAGATAATTCTTCTCTGATAATTCTGGAATTATTAAGGTTTTTTGGTTAATACCGAATGCCATCACTTTGCGGGGGGGCAGTAGATGGGGGGAGCAGAGGCCGTGCAAGTTTTCTAGATGGAAAAATTAGTCAGCTCAGTATATTTGAATCTTGAATAAACTGGCCTTTGTGAGTAGATTTGGGTTCTCTAGCTCGGCTATTAGTGAACCCATCCTGTCTTCCCGCTCCTGGAACAGAGAAAGGATGAATTAGGGGAATCAGAAAGCCCGAGAAAAGGGGGAAATAACAATAACAATGACGACCGTTTAGTAAGCTGTCCTCCCCGTCACAAACTATGACCATATTATCCCCATTTTACAGAATATGTGAAGTTTTAGTTGAGAGAGCATGAGTACTTTGCCAGGGTCACACAGTAAGTGTCAGAGCCAGCTGGATTGCTTTCTCATTGGCCTCCATACTTCCCTCAAGAAAAGTAACCTGCTTTCCCTGGGACACCCACTTTCTTCAGGTTTAGAACCAGAGAAGGCAGTGGGGTGGGGGGAATCACCCCCTTCTTCCTTCTAGCTTTCCTTTCCAGTAGCTGTTCTGTTTAAAACACAAACAATAAATGTCTCGTGAGTCAGCCTCTACTGCGTGCCGGGCATAAAGCTTTCATTCTATTACAAAACCTATTTTCTTCCCATTTCCAGGACTGCAAAGAGACAAGGAAATGGAACTTCAGACAATTAAGAAATGTGTCCTAGGTGGCACCAACAGTTAATTGCAGAGTCAGAATTTCATCACAATTCTCACCAACACCAAAGCGTTGTCTGCACATACAACTGCCGTAGAGCTTAGAAGTTAAACTCCCAGGCGCTTAAGCCAGACTGACTGGTTCAAATCTCAACCCACTGGTAACTAGTTGCTCACCCTGGACAAATTGCTTAATGATCTTGTGTCTTAGTTTCCTGATTTGTCAAATTAGGATGCTGATAATGACATCCCTCTCACAGTTTGTTGTAAGGAGTAAAACAATAACTTGCGTATCATAAATAGCACGGGTTTGGCTTTTCCCACAGGCTATAAGCTCTATGAGCACAGGAGTCTGTTTTGTTTGCTGTTGTGTCTTTAGCACTTAGAATAATGCCCAGCACACAGTAGGCAATATTGTTGCAGGAAGGAAAAAGTTTCAAACAAACTAACCTTTAGATTAAGTTGTGACTGGGTTCAAAGCCAGCATGAAAAAAACATGGTTCTCCTTTTTCTTTACTTTTTTTTTTGTATAGCTTGAATTTGATACATCAAATTTAATATGTCTTTGAAATCATAACATGAAGTGTAATAATGGAAACTAGCAATTGTCTTGGTTATTTCGATACCCCTGACAATAGCGGATGTTAGTCCAAAGGTCAAGGTGAGGCTCCTAGCACATAGCTTTGGATACACTCTTCTAATTCTTTGCTATTCCGAAAGGAGCCTGCTTATGTGGTTCATTTTAAAATTCCTTTCATGCTTTTTCTTTAAATCTAATAAGTCTGTCATTATCACATAGATTTTATCTCCAAAAGTTTATTTTTACCAAACTTGTGTCATACTTAATACTGTGGATTCTAAACCCAAGTCAGTATTTAGTGGCAACAGCTGCCAGGGGTCGCTGTAATAAATGAAATATGGTCCCCTTTAGCTGGCAAGATTGCTTTTGACGTCTACACTTGGGCACTGATGGAGGCTCCAGAGAGCAACGATGCCTCCGGAGAAAAGGGTAAACTCATCCCCCAGTTTGAATGTCTACAAAGAGGAGCATATACAGGAAGTATGGGGACGGTGGTGCCTTTGGAACAAACAGTTCTTGCGGGTGGATTTATGTCCGGGCTTCCGGGAAGCTAAGCCCCACGTGTTCCCAAGAACACCACCTAGACGCACTGTCATACCTTGGCAGAAAAACGTTTTCAAGGCTTTATTGGATTTATGATAATATTCATTCTGAGTGTTGATAAACTGACACCCCTAACAACAGCATAGCACTGGGATTCTAATCTTTCTCCCTGGCTTGCGCTGTATACATTTATTTTCATTAAGATTAAGTATCTCACAGAATTACACAGTGGCAGCTTATGTAACTACCTCCTTAGAATGCTCTATCTTCAACAATATGTCTACCAAAGAATCTTTTAAAGACCTCAGTAGCTGGAGAGGCCAAAAAGAACCATTGGGTTTTTTTTGTTTTAATGTAGACTCTTCTACATGGTTTATGTTAAGCAACTGAAGTAAGTTTTAAAGTTTCTTCTGCTTACAATCAAAATAATTTAGACGTATTAGTCTGATTTGTAATTTTCTTCAAGTCGAGAAGAACTGAATGTCTAATACATTTGGGAAACGTTCGTAAATGAAAGATTTGCTCCAGTTTAAAATATCTATCTATTTGACTATTCTGTAAACCAAACTATAAATTGAACTGTAAGCCAAAGAGTTAAGGAATGCTGTGAGGTTTGGCTTTCGCAGTGAAGACTTTGATTTTCCAGGAACCCAGTGGTAAAATTTAGTTTTGAGGTCAACATCATGAAATAAGATTTTGACCCAAAATGGCAGCAATAAAGAGAAATAAGATTTACCCTGAGATAGCTTATACATAAAATATGATGAGCCTGGACATATGGTAAAACACCCTGCTGTTTAATTTCCTGTTGAAATAATAGCTAAAAATTTGCTATGCATGAGAAATTATGTGCAAAGCATCTTATGTGTATTATTTTATTTCCTCACTATGTAGTTTTTTTTTTTTAACATCTTTACTGGAGTCTAATTGTGTTACAATGGTGTGTTAGTTTCTGCTTTATAACAGCTGTGTAGTATTATTATTCTCATTTATTGATAGAGAAAAAGAGAGGAAAATAGAGATCTGTAAAGGTCAAGTAATTTGCCAGAGGTTACAAAGGTAAGGAAGTAGCATAGCCAAGATTCAAACCGAGATAATTTGCCTCTGGAGCCTGAATTCTTGCCCATGACATAAGCCTAAATTACTAATGACGTTGGCAATAAATACGTTTCAGTTAAATACGAAAATAATGACATATGGACAACTTATAAATGTAGCTCTATTATAGGTAGTATAACAAATAATAAAATTGTATTCAGAATAAACAAAAACATTTGCCTTACATCCCTAAAAAAGCGATTCTACATTTTTAGAGGGCAGAATTTCAGGTACCGATGACTTCACATTACCCTATAAGCTGTTTTTGTTTCTGCATCCAAGGTTGGTATTTCCACTTCTTACTTGAATGCATTGATCAAGCAACAAAAACCTCTGTAAGCACTGTTATTCTTTTTAAAAAATCTAGACAGGACAAATCTGACCTTCAAAGAAGTTACGAAAATTGACCACCATCAGGCAGCAAGTTGGTGGCAAAGTGAAATTCCAACCCAAGTTTCAGGATTTCAAGTCTAATGAATTATTTCCCACCTTTAGCTATAAAGGTGCCAGAGTGAGAACAAAAATGGTTTGTGAAATCTCCTTAACACTAGACTTCCTCTTTCTTCTCATAGGTCGCTACCCTCAGGAGAACAAGGGAACCTACATCGCAGTCCCTGTGGTCTCCGAGCTGCAGAGTGGCAAGTGGGGAGCCAAAGTCATCATGAGAGAGGACAGGTCTGTCCGGCTGTCCGTCCAGTCTTCTCCAGACTGCATTGTGGGGAAGTTCCGCATGTACGTTGCTGTCTGGACGCCCTATGGTGTAATCCGCACCAGCCGAAACCCAGAAACAGACACGTACGTTCTCTTCAATCCTTGGTGTGAAGGTAAGGGCCAGGGATTTATTTTCTCATGACAAAAACTGTTCCTCTATTTCTAATGTGTCTCTTTTTGGCTGATAGCAAAATTATTCTAGAAGACATGTCCCTTTCCTACATACACTTTCTGTGTTTTAAAAATAGAAAAAGATACAAAATTTGTCCTCGTTGTATATGAGGACATAACCTGAAGTTAATGCTGCTATAGATTTATTGCAGGAAACAATTGAAGATTGCCTAAAGCTGCACAGTTAGTTAACTGTGGAGCTATATGTTGATGGTATCACCTCTGTGTATGTTATTGCTCTGTAAACAAAGAGCGTTTCTTTAGCTTGACTTTCAAAACTGTTAGGATCCAGAAGATGTGATGTGTATACATATATATATATATATATATATATATATATATATATATATATATACCTGTATATATAGTCTCAGCCATAACAAAGAACAAAATTTTGCCACTTGCAGCAATGTGGATGGACTTGGAAGACATTATGCTAAATGAAATCAGACAGAGAAAGATAAACACCGTATGATACCACTTATATGTGGAATCTAAAAAATGCAAACTAGTGAATATAACAAAATGAAGCAGACTCCCAGAGAACAAACTAATGGTTACCGGTAGGGAGAAGGAAGAGGGAGGGGCAATAAAGCCCCTCCCTCTTAAGAGGTACAAACAATTAGGTATAAAATAAGCTGCAAGGTTATATTGTACAACATGAAGAACATAGCCAATATTTTATAATAACTATAAATGGAGTATAACCTTTAAAAATTGTGAATCACTCTATTATATATGTACAGCTGTAACTTCTATTGTACAGCAACTATACTTCAATTTTTTTAAAAAAACTATTGAGGTCTGGCTTCAGAAAAATAGAATAAATTTGACCCTGTCTATAGTGGAACTAATTTCTCTGTCTCCTTAATTCAAGAAGAGAAAGCCTAAATGTCTAACAGATTCGGCAAATTTGTTTATATGCATAGTGCGTGCAAACTTCATAAACAGTAACTCTGGATATGCAAACATGTAACTTTATTTTAATATAATACAACTTAATCTCTACTGCTATTTTGAGTCTTCCCTTCTGGCTGCTGCAGAAGCTTAATCTGGTTATAGTCAAATAAACTCAGTCAAGTCCAAGGATTTCTCTACCAATCCAATTTAAAAACTCAGTCACGCAAAGTATTTTTCCCTATCCCCATCTCTGCTCTGTCTTATCTGCTCTCTGCTTCCATACTTGGCATGAGGCTGATTTTAAGTTCCAGAGGCAGATGCAAATGTTGTAGCAAAATTGAGGGAACAGAGTCCACTTTTAGATCTTAAGAAATAAGGTAATGAAACATATAAAAGCTGATGGGACCAAAGACTTCTCACATCATCTTATTCCATAGGCATTGCTCTCCAATATCTTCCCAAATGGGTCTATATTAGTGCCGATTTTGAATGTGAGAGTTGCACTTAAATCAGGCTTGATCCGAACTTACATATAGATAATAAGTGAACAACAATGTTTTCTACTCCTGTATAACGTAAACCTGGATCTTACTGACCTCTTCTTTGAACTGTCTACTCCAATAGACGGCACTGAGCTAATCCTATCCTCCCCACTCACCACCTCCATCATCCTATACCCAATAATGCTTATCTATGAGACAAACGTTCAAGGTTGATGGTGACAGGAGATGCTAAGTATGCCATGTGCAGTTCAAAGGTACAGGGATCTGTTTATGGTAACCTTGCCAACCAGATACAACTGCAAATAAGTGGATGATGGAGAAGACTGAGGGGAGTGTGGGGGGGTAGAGACAAACTGAGATTTTGAAAATATTTACTTGGAGATAACTGTAGATACTCAACCAGAAATGACCGGAGATGTCCTGATATGTAAGATGAGAATCAGAGATGTGAATTTGGGACTTATCTGCACCTTTGGAGAAAATATAGATAAAGAAGATGTCCTATCAAGCCCTAAAGAACCCTAGCATTTAGGGGTCTAACAGAGGAGGAATCAGCAAAGGAGGCTGAGAAGGTGGAATACGTAGGTGGTGGCCTAATATCAGACAATTGTATTTTAAAAAGCCATACTTGTAAAATAGCTAAACCAAGAATTTGGTATTGATTTTATTTGCATTACCAAAAGAAAATCATACAACTTCATGTAACTATCCAACACCCTAAGGTATTTATAGAATGATATGATCTGCCCAAACTTCGGTTTATTAACAGCTTTTCTGGATCACATCATCCGTGTAAGATGGGACACATGTCTACATGCATTTGCATTTATGTGGCCTCTGTTCTAGAGGCGAAAAGCGTTAGCCATGTCGCCTGACATGCTGACTTTACAGGAGGACCATTCCGGAGGTGGATGGTCTAATAGTCTTCAACTACCCGGTCACTGCCTTGGTCTTCCACTGTAGCCATGGCGAGCAGCTTCCAGGTACCTCTGCTCCGAAAGAGTGACGTAGATCTAGAGATGACATGGTGTTGGCGCTAGATGCTGCATTACAGAAAAGGAGCAGAGGGGCATTGCTCCTAGGCATTGCTGATCAGCGGACGGTGAGAATGAAACCAGAGAGTTCTAGTAGGCACTTGAATAGGTGAGTCTAGAGCTCAGAGGAGACACAGCTGAGCTAGAGATACAAATACGATCACCAGCAGGAGCTAGCGGCAAGTTTAAAGGAAGAACAAGGATGGATTTGGTATAATCAACAATTCGAGTCTAAACAAAGGACAGGGAGACCGACAAAGAGTAGCCAGTGGGGTAAAAGGGAATCAGAAAAACATGGTGTCACAGAGTCAGAATATCAATTGATTCAAGGAGACAGGCTCTAGCTCTTTGGAAAGCTGCTTGTTCGTTGAGTAGGATAAGAAAAGAAAGTGGCCGTACACTGTGAAAATACAGAGGTCACTGGGAAAATTAGAACGATTGTTTTACTGGTGTGATGGGGAGGGAAACCAGAGAGATGAGCACAGGCTACCATGTAATGGGAGGCGTGAAAGTGGAGGCACAGGTATCACCATCTCCTTCAAGAAGACTTTCTGTGAAACAGAGATGGTGATACGAAGGTCAAAGGAGAATTTTTAAAGACGGGACAGAGTGGACATAATTTTCTGGTGATGGAGACCAACCAGGAGAAAGAGTTTACGGCCCAGAGGGAGGGAGGTGGTTCACAGCCTTGGCTGCACCCTGGAATCCCCTGGGGGCTTGGCCACTGACCCCGTGGTCTCCCCACCCAAACATTCTGACTGGTCCGGACTGCAGCTTGGGATTCAGGGCTCATAAAAAGCTCTGTAGATGATTCTTGAAGACACAGTTGAGAGTCACTGACTTAGAGAAATCCTTGAGTGGGTGGGATCTAGGGAACAGGTCAAGAGCCCTTGATAGGTGGGACTATCCATCCCCCACTGTGACAGGAGCAAAGTAGGATACGGGTGAAGGTGCAGGTTTTGCAGACTCAGCGGAAGGAGGATGAGGTCGTCCCCTCCTGTGATTCTGTTTTTCTCAGTAAAGTGTAAAGCAAAACCATCTGTAGAGGACAAGAAGCAAGGAGGGGGTATTGGAGGCTTGTTGGAGGAGACGTGAGAGTTGCGAGGTGGGGGGCAGGCCTACTACGTGAACATGGCAGATGGGTCGGCCCCGGTCCCCAGAACCCAGGGAAAACTGCCAACACCCCTTCGTTCCTTGGCCCGTGAAAGTCCAAACATTTCTGCAGATTTCTTGGGGATATTGTTGTGGTCACATCTCTGCGTGTAGGAATATCCCGTATCTCCCAGTGCTGACACCTGTGCTGCCTCAGAAACATCATAAACAGTTACACAAAACATCTATGAATGTCCAGACATGAATTGCCCCTTGGTGTGGGGCGGCGAGAGGAGGAAACACTTACAGTCGTCTCTCGGAATCCCTGGGGATTGGTTCGGGGACAGCCACAGGTACCCCCAATCCACGGCTGCTCAAGTCCTGTATTTGCCGTTCATATTCCTTGTGTGCCGTGGATTCAGCCAACAGCCAAGGTAAACATAGTACACGATCCGCGGTCGGTTGAACCCGCAGATGAGGAACTCGCGGATGAGGAGCTCGCGGGTACACAGGCCCCAACCTTGCTGTGTTTCTCCAACTCAGACCACATCAGAATCACGTGGAGGGCTCGTTAAAACACAGCTTTCTGAGCAGCATTCTCCTATCGATGAGGTCTGGGTGGGGCCTGAGAGCTTGTATTTGTAACCAGTTTCCAGGGGATACCCATGCTGCTGGGCAGGGACCGCGCTCACAGCACCACCGGATTCCATAATAATCACAAGATAATAATTACAAGACACAGGAGGCTGTGCTCACTCTTCTTAGAATCCCACTGGCTCCTGCCTAACCCTAAGCGCAGTCTCTCTCCAGCTTGTACTGCCCCTTCTCTCTCCCCTTTTGTTTTTCCTGGTCCTCCAAACCCTGCTCTCTCATCCTCTCCCAGGAGCAAATTCTCTTATTCTCTCATGCAGAACACTTCCGCAAGCCTTTTCATTTCATTCTTGGGGCTTCTCCAACAGTCAGACTACGCATTTGTGCTTCTACACACTTTTCCAAAACTATTCCCTCCAGAAAAATTCTGGCACCAGCTTTTAAGTTAATACCTTTTTCCATTTTTATGTTAATGCCCACTGAGATCTCCCAGGGGACGTGAATGGAATGGGAGAAAGAGGTCATCTCTTCATTTCTCTCATGCTGTGGTTTTCCTGGCCTAGAAACCAGAGCATAATCCAACCAGGGGGTCTGTATGATGAGCCCCACGCACAACCAAATACACTGTAGCCTGACAATCACCCAGTTTCGTGCTGGCGTGTGCTAATTCATAACAATGGACTCATAGAGAGATGATCCGGCAACTAGAAAGTAGATAAGAAGAGCGGCCATTGCCCAAGGAGAAGAGATAGCAAAAGGAAGAGGAAATTAGAAGTTGTCAAAATAAAGCCAGGTGAGCAAGATGCTGAAAACACCACACTCTCGACATGGAAGTGATGTCCAAGGTGGCTTAGGACACTGGGCTGAAATTACACAGGCAAGTACAGCACTGATTGATAAAGAATGATCAGCTCTGTTGCTGGGGGCCCTTCAGCTTGCTTTGCATTCATAGGCAATTTATCCTCCTTAATCACTAAATCATTAGTGTGGATCAATAGCTGTACCACGTTACTGAGGGCAGGGGTGGATGTCCGGAGAATTATTGGTTAGCTTTTTAATTTCATTGTGCTAACCAGGCTTCAGATCCGTTCCAGGAAGGAGCCCTTCTCTGGGTGTTGGAGAGAAAACTGTACCCACAAAGACAGCAGGAGTGAGCTGGGCGTTTACTGTGAAGTCATCTTATTTTTCTGACCACTTGGGAACTCTGAATGGTTGAATGCATTTCCCTATTTAAGTTCAAACTGTTCCAGATTGGTAGTCTAGCATCAGTGCCAGAGAGTGTGTTCTGAAAGATTTCAGTGTCCCGTCCTGCGCTCAGTACTCAGGTCAGTATTTGATCGTTCTGTTTGGTAGGGCACCTGTCATTTTCAAGGGGTTTGGCTTTTCTTAATCACTTGTTTCCCACCTCATTCCCCATCACTGATTTTCCCTTAAATCCAGCCTTCATCCTAGCACCTAGCACAGTGCCTGGTACATACTTCATGTTTAATAAACGTTTGCTGCATTGGTTTAATAATTCCAAGTAAATGCTTTTTAGGTTCACTGCACTTATCATCACAGATAAGTTGTGAATGTAATCTCACAACTTACCATCTTGGAAAAAGTCAAAGTCATACATGATGCATGGGGGACATGTGCTGTGGGTACATGTGTGTAGATTTCTCTCTCATTTAGCACGTAACACTAAATTCGCATCTGGTATTTCTAACTTTTCATTCAATGTGATTTTTGCATTTTCCTTTAAACAAAGAAATCTATTAAATTTAGTGTAAAGAAATCAATAAATTTCCAATATCTGGATGCTTTTAATCATAAAAACATATGACCAATTTGTATTTTATTACAACATTTGTCCTTATACTATTTGCTTTGTAATTATACATGGTCTTTTAGACCATTCAGTACAGAATGGAGTAATGCACCAGGCCTGGTATTCCTGGGGTGACACCCCTTTCTCTTGGAGACCCTTGAGCCCAGACCAGAATTTACACCCTCAGGCTCGAGCCATTCATCCATCAATCCACAAATATTAATAGCATATCTCCCCCAACGCTCATGACAGCATAATTACTCACGGGTAGTACAGCGATGTTATTTATTCATTCACACATATTAAGGATCAATGCTGAAGTAGGCACTCGAATATGGTAGTGAAAAAGACAATCTTTGTCCTCAGAGAGCATCTGGCAAAGGTTTCACAAATGAGCTACTAATAAACATGAATTATAACAGTTGCAAAAGAATTGCAAAAGAAGTCATGACACAACAAGAACATGTAATAGAGGAGAGCACTGGTCTCGCTGGGGAGTAGGGAGAGACGGGTCAGCGGATTATCTCTGTACCCCTTCTCCAGCCCCTAGAATAGAGCTTGCATACAACAGCAGTCAGACAGTTGGTTAACTGGATTTTTCAGAAGTTTTAATAAAGGTTACATGAAATTTTTAAGCCCTTATTTATTCTAACCTTCTATTTAATGAAATAGCATACATCCTTCTTGCAAGTGTCTAAATCGTTAGAGTCTAATTCATACTTCTTGTACCAGGTGAGCATTATTCAGTGTGACATTGCAAGCAGAGGGAAGCCCAGAGAGCTCACAGTGAACGATATTTTCAGCGGCATATAGATGACCCCAGACTCAAGGTGCAAAGCTGTTTCTGGAAGGAGCAGGGTTGGAAGGTCCGTTCCAGAATTCATCTGCCGCTTCATGTCGTTTATAACTCCTTAGGTGGGCAGTTTGTTTTTGTATCTTCAAATGATGCTCAAAGCAGGTATCTTCCTGCATTCTGTGTTTCAGAAAGCAGGGTCCTTTTCTCGTTCAGCCTAACACGGTGCCAGGCCCAGAGTTAATACGCATGAAGGTTTGCTGGGTTGAATTGATAACCACCACTCCAAGAGGCAGGGAGAGGATTATTAGCCTCATATTTCAAGGGTGAAGAACAGACCCTGTGGCATTACATAAAATTTTCAAGGTCACACAGAAAAATCAGGAAACAAGCTGGGGCTAAAACCTGGTTACCTGGATTTGGTCAGGGTAAGCTCTTTTATTTTCAGAACCAGAACCATATGGGTATCCCGTATTGTGTAACGAGAGAAACAAGGGGTAGTTGCTTCTATGATGTTCTAATCAACACTGGGAAAGTCTGCTGTTAAAAATAAATAAATAAATAAAAATAAAACCAGGTTGATAGCTAAAAGATCAAACAAGTTTCCTTTGAAAGAAAAAAAAAAAGAGAGAGAGAGAGAGAGAAATTAAGCATCCCAGCAGGGACACAGGCTCCCTTTGAGAAAATATGCTAAGTAAAGAATATCAGATACTTTTCTTTGTAGAACTGCTTCATGAATAATAGTCTGTCTTCTGAAGATATTTAAGTACACTAAAAATTCCTTAACCAGCAAAACTGGAAAAATAACACAAATCAAATAAACTTCCCAAGCTGGCCTGAGCTGTAATGTAATGCATCGCGTTTGCAGGGAACATACATACACCCAACAGTTGAGGAATCGCTTGCCTGGGTTTCGTGGGCTCGTTCCACTCCAGAGTTCACAGGTACAAAGGCGGGCGTCTGGAGAGGCTGAGTTAAACCATTTTAGAAAGACAGTGGCTCTGGACCCTTCCAGGAAAAAAAAGCACAGACTCTGGAAATGCCATTTCCTAATACACTCCAGTGTTTCCCAGTTCCCACGGGTGGGAATCATATGCCTTCAGCGCACACAGCCTGCTGGGGTCACCACCCCTTCTGATTTACTGTGAGATGGAAAAACATATCACGATGACACTGATCTGGGGTCACCCTTGCTCCACAGATGAAGGCACCCCCTCGAAGACTGATTACACCCACCCAGCACGTCTTGCCTCTTTCTTGAGTGACGCTCAACTTTTACATAAAGGGGAGGCACGTAAAAGTGATTTCTAATCCCTCATTCAAAGTGTCTCCCTTCACTAAAAATGTGAGATGTCTTGCCTTCTTGAAGAGGCCAAGCCATGATTCCTTCCAAAGCACCAGAAGCAGAAGCAAACTCTGACTTAAGCTGTTCTGCAGTCTCTTCAGAGATCGAATATATGACAGCATTCCCAGCTCTACCATTGTCTTTGATCCCTTTGCCGGGCTTGAACCTGATGACTTTAGAAAAGGGACTTGCTTTAACTTTAAAATAGCATGTAAAGAAGCAGAAGAAAATTTTCTACCCACGTGGTAATGAATAGCCCTCCTTCTCCCTAAGAGGTTATACAGATACTAAAATCAATAAGCTCAGCATTCATTTTTACAGGTTTGTTATAAATTCTTACTTTCTCTGAGCGGGGAGGCAAATTGTAATTTCCAAGGATGCCAGAAATCAGCCGTAGAAGTGAGTCCCAGCATTTCTCAGTCCACAATGTTCTTTTTTGAACTGCCCCACTCCCCCCACCAGAGGAATCGTAAAATGAATGAGGCCGTTCTTCTTTACTATTTGCCTCGTGTAAGTCACCTGGGAAGAGTGGTTATTTACAAGGCATGTTGAAGGTCTGTTCTGGTGGCAGAGGTGCTGGGTAAAGCAGATGGAGGTACTATTCCATAATCACCAATGGCGCCATGTTTCCTTGTGAGTTTCATTGTGGTGATGGTCGTTTGCCAGAGGTCTCGTAGGATCAAGAGGACGTCAACAGGTCCACGGTGCTGCCATTCCAACTCTATGAGCTCTCTAGACCTAGCTTCTCCTATCAGCTCTCACGCAATGGAGAAGTGTAGTCCCCACCGTTACATACGAGCGCGCGTGCGCGCACACACACACACACACACACACACACACACACACACACACACACACACACACACACACACACACACACCCTCTGCTTTCTATCAGTAACAGTTCAGATCTTGGGCCACTAGAACAGTGACATGTTTGGCAGCTCATTTTTCCTTTTCATAGTATAATAGTACCCTCCATGCCCCCCCAGATCTAGAAAAATCTCACCACACCTCTCAAACTAACAAAAGAATTTTACAAACAAACAAAAACAACACCCAAAAAATCCAACAACAAAAATCTCAAGAGGCAAATGATTAAGTTTTCCTGCTTTTGTCAGCCTTTCAAACAGAGAGAGTTTTTTGGCGTTTCCATGGGGATATAATTTTTTTTTTTTTTTACCCTAGCTTTGGACAACTATTTTAAAGTGACAGATCTGAATAAAAACAGAGGAAAGAAAGCTCTTCTTTCCACCCTCAATGTTCTTTTAACATCAAAACTAAATTTAAAATTAAAATCAAGCCTCCCCATTTGATTTCCTTGCCCTATTGTGGATTCATGATTATGCCCGCCGATTTTGAGGTCAGATTTAATTCAGTCGCTGGAAGGAAAAGGATGGTCTGGTCTCGAGCTGCAGAACTCCTTCCTATTCATGGTTTGCCACCTAAATTTATGACTTCCCATCAATAATAACCCAAAGCCCAAAAATAAATTCTTCATTTTCTTGGACTTCTCTCTCACTCTCAAAGCTCAGACAGCCAACCCCATCTCTCATTCTTGAGGGTGGCGTTTACTGTGCCACGTTCCCAGGCACAAGGTGCTGGACGCTGAGGAGACAGTGCCCTGATCCCCTGGACTCAGAGTCACAGTCTACTTGGAGGACAGCTTAGTACTCAAATCCTGCCTTCACCTCGCACCTGCGCTATGACCTTGGGATGGATACTTCTCTCTTCCTCAGTTTCCTCGTCTCCACGATGGGGGAAATATTATGCCTTCCTCTTAGAGACGTTATGAGTTTTAAAGAGTTTGTTTTTGTACCACACTTAGAAAGTTTCTGGCATGGAGTAAATACTAAACACATACTTGTTCAAGAAATAATTAAATCACAGAACAATTTCCATGTAGTGAAGTGAATGTCACTGCAGCGTCCATAGGACACTACAAAACAAGGCTTAATCCAACCTGTGCTGGGAAGAAAAGAGTACCAGGGAGAGTTAAAGAAGGGGGGGAGTTATCACTGTATAAAGATATTGAATAAAGACACTGATAATAAAAAAAGAACACACCATATTGTTCTTGAAGAAAAATTAATGCAACAAAGTTAAACTTGTTAACCTCTTCTTAAATAGGTGGTTTCATGTAAATGCAACCACACTTTAAAAAAGAACTTTTTTCTCATGATGAAAGTCTTATTATAGAAATAAAAAATAATGAAAGCATAAAAAGAACTCAGAGATCTACAAATCACAATCACCATTTTGGTGTGCTTCCATTCACTTAATGTATTTTTGAATGGTTTTAATTTTTAATTGACAATTAGTTGAATACATTGCCCTTTCAAATATACACACATGTATGTATATAAATGGTAAAGAGTGGACTTTCCTTTTCACCTACCCTCCAATCCTAGAGAATCTCCAGAGAAAACAAACTTCAACTGTGTATTTCATTCCAGATATTTTGCTATAATTTTACTTATTAATGTCCATATGTACATCTATAGAGTTTGGATTTTATCAACCACAGGTGGGATTGTGTTATGCACGTTACTCTATACTTTCTTGCACAATATACCTTGGAGAGTTTTCTATATCAGTACAAGCATATTCTTTTTAGTGACTGCTTGGTATGGTTGTACCATAATTGATTTGGTCTTTTATTTACAAATATTTAGATTTCTTCTCATTTTCACTGTAGTATACCTTGCTACAATGAATGTTTCACATACCTTCATACAACTGTATTTCTGTAGAATAGGTACCTAGAAATATCTTTGCTTGGTCAAAGTGAATCCACACCTTAGATTTGCATAGATACTGCCAATTTTTTTTTAAAGGATGCAGTAATTTGTAATACAGCCACAGCACACGAGCGTATCCATGTCTTTAAACCTTCATTGGCACTAGGTGTTACCATGTGTTTTACTATATGCCAATATGCTAGGCAAAATATGGTATTTCCAACTCAATAGCCAAAAAAAAAATTTTTTTTAATGGGCTAAGAACCTGAATAGACATTTCTCCAAAGAAGATATATGAAAAGCCAACAGGTGCATTAAAAGATGCTCAACCTCACTAGTCATTAGGGAAATGCAAATTGAAACCACAATGAGATATTACCTCACTGTGGTTAGAATGGCCATCATCAAAAAAATAGGGGGGAAGGGTAAGCTGGGACAAAGTGAGAGAGAGATATGGACTAATATACACTACCAAATGTAAAATAGCTAGTGGGAAGCAGCGGCACAGCACAGGGAGATCAGCTCAGTGCTCTGTGACCACCTAGAGGGGTGGGATAGGGAGGGCAGGAGGGAGGGAGACGCAAGAGGGAAGAGGGATGGGAACATGTGTATACATATAACTGAGTCACTTTGTTACACAGCAGAAACTAACACACCATTGTAAAGCAATTGTGCTCCAATAAAGATGTTTAAAAAAAAAAAGACAAGAGAGAACAAATGCTGGCATGAATGTAGTGTTTCTCTAAACGCTGTATTTTCTGTTAAGCGGTTAGTTCTGTCTAGAGACTCAATCAGATTCATCTGTAAGTGAATTATTTTCGGTTTTCTTTGGAGGGGGGCAGAGAGAGCACTTAAGAACTATATACTTCTTAAGTCATATGCTGTGTGCTTCCTGGCGCATTCATCCCACCAGGAGACTCACAGTGTCTGCTTGTCCCTCTTTTTGTGATTTTCAGATTTATCAGCAGGATCAGGTTTTATGAGTCTCATCCATCCATTATGAAGCTCTCCATTAGCCTTTTAACAAATGATTTTAGCCTGGATCCATTATTTCATTAGGGGCTGCAAAATGGTAATGGTCTCATCTACCATTCTTTCTGCATTTATTAGCATCTCTTATTTGGGGGCCTTGAGGTAGTAGGCATATAAGAAAGTGGCTCTTTCCTATTTCTAAGATTTTAAAATAATGAGTTGATTCTTAGCACCCTATGAAGGTGACCAATGAATTTTTTAAATCACTATGAAACTACAAATATTGAAATATTTCACATGTTCTAATACTTTGCAGTGACTATTATTTTTGCTATTGGAATCGTTCCATTCTTGGCCAGTGGGAGCTTCTTCAAGTTGATTTCTGATTCCTTTGTCATGAGTCCTAGAATCTTTAAAAAGCCTCCTTGTTTTCTGGTAGGAAGAAGTATTTCAGGCTAGTCTCCTACATTTCCTGACCCAGACCTGCAATCGTTTTTCTTAAGGAGCCCAGGTACCTTTTAATGGGGGGTGGGCCGAGAGGAACGGTACTTAGAGATCATAATCATAATCACATAATCTGGGCTCAAGTGTACTTGTTGCTATTGCAATGGTTGTTTCTTCCAGTTCTTTTCAGTGGACAGAACTAAAAAATGTGATTTCTTTTTTTTTTTTTTTTTTTTCTACTTTTGGCTGCGTTGGGTCTCTGTTGCTGCGCGCGGGCTTTCTTTAGTTGTGGTGAGCGGGGGCTACTCTTCATTGCAGTGCGTGGGCTTCTCATTGCAGTGGCTTCTCTTGTTGTGGAGCACTGGCTCTAGGCGTGCGGGCTTCAGTAATTGTGGCACACGGGCTCTAGAGCACGGGTTCAGTAGTTGTGACCCACGGGCTTAGTGGCTCCACGGCATGTGGGATCTTCCCACACCAGGTCTCGAACCCGTGTCCCCTGCACTGGTAGGTGAATTCTTAAACATTGCACCACCAGGGAAGCCCAAAAATGTGATTTCTAAAGAGGAAATGCATCATGAGTTGTTACTGATGCTTTCAACTTATTCTTTTTCTAAAATCCTTTTATTCGATATTTTTTATAATAGAATTAAGTTTCTGATTATTACAGTATGTTCTGATTGAAACACTACAAAGTATGGCAAGGACTAGTGGAAATAGGAAAATCTGTTAATAATAATATTGGTTGGTGAAAAATCAGAGTGAATGCAAAAATCTATTTGCCGGTCATATGAGCAAAAGCACAAGTTTTGGGAAGTATGTATGGGAAGAAATAGCCGGCCTCTCCCTTCATATACATTCTTTCTTATTTTCTTGTTATATCTTCCCCAAACAGAGGTAGTCAACAGTAGTTAGAATGGCCGTCGCCCAACACATAAAATAATCGAATTCCCCAATGGGTGAACAAAATAATGAGTAGTAACCTGGAACTCAGCTGAGTAGGCCACTTTGGAGCCTTAATTGGGGACATCTTCCAATTTCAGAGTGATGTGTCCTCACCCTGCATCATCGTTTTAGTGCAAAAACAGAAATTAATTCTGGTGAAATGAGATTCACCTCCCAACAAAATTAATAGTCACATTCACTGAAGTTCTTATTCTTCATTTGTGAACTGTGAAGAAACCAATGGTAGCTATAAGATCAATAGGATTTCTGCAGATGGAGTCACAATGTACAAGGACAAAGTCACCTAGTTTGTGACTTACAAAAGCCAACGGTAGTTTTAAATTTGCAAGTTAATTACAGACCAGCTACACCACAACATTTTTCAAATGGCAAAAGTACAAAAAAAGTTGCGTGTTACAAAAATATTTCAGAAGAAGTGTAGCCTAACAAAATAAAAGCACTAAAAAGGTATCTTGCCCAAGGGAGGTCAGCTTGGAAAAATTCTCACCAAAGCTAAACATTTTTATTTCACACCAACTATACTCAGAAATAGCTTTGAGACTGATTTCTGAGGCTGAAAGTATCAAAGGGTTTATTTGTCAAGAAACAAACACCTTAACTGACAAGGATGGATAGAATGAGTTCATACTCATTAAGATTTCTGCAGTGTTAGGGCACTAACAAACATCTCTTCATGGCAAAATGTGGTAATCATGGAATTATTGCTAAAGGAGTTTTCAAATGAAAAAAGAAAAAGAAAACAAAACAAATTAAACTTGACCAAACAGGTCAATTTACAGTTGCAAGGTTATTTTACAAAATTCCTCCATTTACACGACAGGCTCCACGCAGCATTTTAAGATGAAAGTTGTTTTAATTTATCCTGGCACACTATAAATGAGTAAATTACACTGTTTAAAGAATTATTTAATATGTTTTATTTATTAAATTTATTTATTCGATAAGTTTTGCTTTCTCTTGACTCAGAAAAAGAAAAGCTCTTACATATAAAAGATTAAGAGAGGAAGTTAAGCACACTAACTTTTAGAAACAGGTGGGAACTGGGGAGGGTCAGCAGTCACGTGACTCTCACCCGATGTGATGCTCTTCAAAGACGAGTCAATCTTCGTAGAGCCATTTAGTGAAGATTGTGAAGGAAAACTTCATTTGATGCTCTAGCCCCTTAACGCTTTCATTTTTACAGTCAGTTCAGCAGTGGGTCTGCAGTAGCAGGAGTTACAATCCCAGATGGAAGATAGATAGATTCATTGCTCTGGATCAAAGATCATGAATATCTTCAAGGCTAATGATACAATTGCCAAGTTGCTTTTTAAAATATTGTAGCAATCACGATCCCATCAGTAGACTGGCAATTCATCACACGGTAGCTGGTACTGAGGATTAGAAAATACACAGACAAGTGAATATATACATATAATTTCTTTTTAAACCTTTGCGGTTCTTGGATTACTACTTAATTAAAGTTGCTTTAAATTAGTTTCTGTTCACGTTTCCTCATCTGTGAACTGGTTTTCCCTTTACTGGCTTTCTTTTATACACTTCATGATTTTCTTATCAATTTATTGGAATTCTCTACGTGTAAGGAAAATTTGCTAACATTTTCTATTGTTGCAAATGTCTCTCTAGTTTGCTGCAGACTTTATATTTTATTATATCTGAAATTCAAGTTTTACATTTATATCAAATAAAATGCAGTGATCATCTCCTTTTTGATGTTTTTCTTTTATCTTTGTCTTGATAAAACTTTCTCACTTGGAGACCAAGTAAATGTTCACAGTTACTTTACTCTGGATTTTTTATGCTTTGTATTTTTAAGTTCAGATTCTAAATTAAAGTTCAGTTTATTCTGGGGTACAAAAAATTTACTTTTCCCAAGCAGCCAATCTTCTCAGCTGAATTAATGGACACTCCAGTCATCCTCTTTGATTTATGACATTTCTTTTATCATAAATTTGTTTCATAGAGACAGATGCATATTGTAACATCTATTTCTAGGCTACCTATTTCGACCCATTAATCGAATTTTATACCGATTGTTTAAATTGTGGTAGCTTATAACACAGTCTAATATCTTATAGGACAAGTCCATAAACATCTCATATTATAAGGAAAACATCTTTAAACATTCCTGAATGGCACTTCTAGACCTCGGTGGCCTTAAGAGGAGTTTTATCTCAATAACAGGCATTTGAAACCCACTTGGCTAAGATGTTTATTATTACAATACTTACAACAGTTAAACCACTACTGTAGAGGAATTTTTTAAAAGTCGCCTTTCCTTTCAGACCATTTTGATAGCATCATCCGGTGGCGGGCTGTAAAAGGTGTGCACGTACACAGTCAAGGTCCTTTTGCACATATTCTCAGATTATTTTATTTTAAAATAAATGTATTCTTTTACGATTTTACTCAGAACCATCGGCCTCGATATTTCTGTTGTCACTTCTTTATGCGTTACCTCTGCTCTGTTCCACTTGGAAATGAAGCTGTCATTTCAGTTGAGGAGTCACATGACTGTATAGAGATTTGCTGGCAAAACCACGGAGCCCAGCAAGGCCAGAAGCTGAAGCATCGAAGTTCACGTTGGCGAGGGCTGGGGGAAGGCTGCGGCACATTTGTCCTGTAACTCTGATTCTTCTAGAAAGATAAAATGGCTTTGGTGTGAATAAGCCATTGATGCACACAGCAACACGAGTAATTCTCAAAAGAATTAGCCTGAGTGAAAGAGGCGAGACCCCCAGAAGCGTGCATACTGTACAGTTCTTTTTATATAAGATTGTAGAAAATGCAAATGAACTTACAGTGATAGAAAGCAGATTAATGGCTCCCTGGCGGGGCTGGGACATCAGGGAGAGGATTGGGAGGGAGGAATTACAAAGCGGTACAAGGAAGCTTTGGGGGTGATGGACATGTTTATTATTTTGGTTGTGAAATTATACACTTTAAATGTGTGTACTTTATGGGACACTAGTAAATATGTAAATGTGTGTATGCGTGTGTGTATTTACTGTTGCATGAAACCAGGCAAATGGTAGGCAATAGGCAGAGGATGGAAAGGAAGTTACAAGAAAGTACTGCGGAGCAGACAAGACCACAGAATCTCCAAAGGGTTCTATCAAAGCTATAATGGGGACCCAAGCTGGTTGGATAGTGAAGCACTTGGTAAACTTTAATGTACACAGAAGTCCCGGGGAACCTTGTTAACATGCAAATTCTGCTTCAGTAGGTCAGAACTGGGCCCTGAGATCCTGCATTTCTCACAAGGTCCCAGGTGGTGCCGTATGCGGCTGGTCTTTCCACCATTCTTTTTTTTAATTTTATTTTTATTATTATTAATTTTTTTGCGGTACGCGGGTCTTTCACTGTCGTGGCCTCTCCCGTTGCGGAGCACAGGCTCCGGACGCGCAGGCTCAGAGGCCATGGCTCACGGGCCCAGCCGCTCCGCGGCACGTGGGATCCTCCCGGACCGGGGCACGAACCCGTGTCCCCTGCATCGGCAGGCGGACTCTCAACCACTGCGCCACCAGGGAAGCCCGTTTCCACCACTCTTGGAGCAGCAAGGGGCTAGAGCATCTGTTCTCAACTCTGGCTGCATATCAGAATCACTGGGGAGCTGAAAATTAATTAATTAGTTAATTAATTAATTTGAAAACCCTGATGCCTGGATCTCACCCTTTACTCCCAGAGATTCTGATGCAATCGATCTAGCGTTCAGCTGGAATCAAGAGTCTGTAAACCTACCCGGATGTTTCTCACGTGCAGCCAGGGTTGACAACCGCTACTCCCGAAAGATGGTAAAAACCTTATCAGGGAATGAGGAGGAAAGAACCCTGAGAAGGTAATAGGATGGCAAGTAGGGCCAGAGAAATGTGATGAACGTCCCCGATCAGAACCAAAATGGACCATTTCCAAGCCTGCAAATTGACCTGAGTATGACTTATATCCTGTATGGTCCTGCCTGGGTTAAAGATGCTTTTGCTGCTTTCACACCTGGCCTGGGAATAAGTACCAGCTGATTACTGAGTAGGCAGATCGGGAGCGAGGTTTTCCTGAGATTACAGCCACAGGGAAGAAAAGTCCTTGCAATGGAGGAAGATGACCAGGGAGGCTGATTGGACACACACTTAGCAACACATGCACAAGGATTTTTCCTTGAAAGGAGACAAAGCCCAGCCTCCTTCCTCCTGCTCCTGATGGGCCACTAACCAGGCATGACAGATGGTACTCCAGCCTCCTAATATGCCCCAGACTTGTTTTAAAATCATTTGGAACTCTATTAACATTAATACTTTGGAAATTCTTTTTTGATCTGTGTTACAGACTTTTATCTGCATTATAGAATTCTGATTCTGAAACCACTGATTCAACAGAAGGCTAAAATGTTTGCTGAGACTCGTCAATTTAATTGTGCTACTTGGAACTTAAAGAGCCAGAGTTTCTCGGCATTTTGCTGACAAATGTCATCGTTTACAGACTGATCTTGGCCACTAATTATGTTCACCGTTGCTAAAATTACATGTTGTGAAACGAGCTACCTTTAGTGAAACAAAAGGCTTCTTTCCCATTTCGTTTTTTTCCCATTTAGCAATTTAGGACCAAAACAAACTTGCAAGCATAGGAAAACCTTCTGGTTTGGTAATAGTCATTATGTCTAAATTTCAATGCAGAGGACGCTGTATACCTGGATAACGAAGAAGAAAGAGAAGAGTATGTCCTGAATGACATCGGGGTTATTTTTTACGGAGACTTCGATGACATCAAGAGTAGAAGCTGGAGCTATGGTCAGGTGAGCCACTTAAAATTTGTCATTGTCAAGGACATTTTTACTTAATATTTTTAGCCCCGTGTATCACTGCAGGGTGCTATGTGTTGATATTAGACAAGCACCATTTCCTGCTTCTCAGGATCTGAGACTCCAAGATAGCCTGGGACTAGAGACTTAGAAAGGCACCCGCATCTTTTATCAGCTGAAATCACATATTTTCAGTTATTACAATGTTACAGAGATGGGAGATTGTATGGATGATATGGCATTCCAGTGAGAAATGCTTTGCAAACTCAGCACAGTGAAATCTCATGAGCTTAGCCTCTGCTCTCCAACCCGGAAGGAACCCATGTTTTTCTTTTCTTATAAGGAAAAGTGTTTTGATAATAATACAAAGGATACAGAAAGGCAAGTGCCCAACTCAAAGAAATCACTTTTTTTAAAGTGTTAGGATTAGATATGTTAATTAGGAAAGAATGCTACCATTTAGTCAAAGGAGGGCACACTGGGTTTTCACCTCAAGACATTTTATCAGCTGCAGCCTCAAATTACTGTCCGGATATAAGGTAGCAAATGGCATTTCATCTGAGATATTCAATGGTTCAAGCCATTTCAGCTTGGTATCTTTATCAACGGAGCAAATGAATATTTTTACCATATTTCCATAAACAGACTCATGTCCTGTGATTCAGAAACGACTTTCCATTAGCAACGTGAGGGCAGGTAAATGTGTCATTTCTCAGAGTTTTGGCTGAAATGGTTGGAATTGTGCCCCTGGGTATCCGGGGCAGATTTCACAGAACCTGGCCTCACCAGGTCACATGATCACCAGGTCACATGACACCCTCTTGGCCTGAGATCCTTGTTTAAGCTTCCACGTGGGCTCTCCCTGCAGTGCTCACCCCTGCTCGAGCCTGACCACTGGGCTGTGTCATCGTTGGCTCTTGTCTCGTCCACCCAGCTTTATGGCTTGCTGCTTCACTAACTCCTGAGAATCACACGCTCAGTGTTGGGGCTTTTGCCCGCCTGCATTTCTGACGTCCTGCCAGCCTGATGATCGATGTGCCCTTCCCCTGTTTTGGGGTCCCTGCCTGGCTCCCTGGTTCCAAGTCCTCCCCTTCCTGAGTGACATACAACCCGTGACCATTGCTTATTGTCTGGTGCTCTGGCCTTGGGTCCCTAATTCCGAACCCTTAGGTGTGATTCTATTTATGCCCCCAGTGTGACAATAGAGAGAGAGCTAACAAGGAAAAAAGTCATCTGGGTGGGTAGCAAGGAGGACTGGGAAAGGGTTCCAAGCGTGATCGTGTACTCCCCAGCCAGCCTGCCTTTGGATAGATGCCCTGAGCACAGCCACTGCCTGTCTCTACTGTCATCGGGAGTCCATCAATTTGTGTACTTCAGTCCAAACTATCAGCCAAGCCAGTAGTTTGAAGTGTAGTTCCCTATGTCTTTACCTCTCCAGCTCATGGCTCTCATGCCCCACAGACGCAGCTGAAAGATGCTGCCTAATAAGAACCAGAATAATGAGTTCTTATTCACCTGGAGAGCTAGTGCAATTACCCATTTCTGCATCTATCACATCAGTTTAGGATACACGCAGAGGTGGTATTCTAACTGGATTTTAATAAAGAATTACATGGAAATTAGCCATTAAAATTGTGGTTTCTGTCCTAAGCCCTTGGGTGGATAATATACAAGGTTTCTGTATTCAGGGAAATATTCTGTACAATGAGGTACATACAGTATAAGTGTAATCTTCCAATTTTGCCTTTTTTTTTTTTTTTTTTTTTTTTTACTATTTTGTCTTTGTTCCTTGTTTGGAAAATTTTGGCATTGTATGTGGCTAGGAGTTCTTTCTAAGGAAATTGAACTGACTACCTGACCGTTCCCTTGATAATATAATCTCCTTTCTCTAAGCCTTCCTGCCCTCTCTTTGACCCTGGAGTCCATGTTATCTCAGAAGAGAGGAAACCTTAGACAGACATTCACTACGTGAGGTCTCCTACTATTTCCAGTGCAGACCTGAAGTGCCTTCCTGAGAGGTACCTGAGAGCCATTTACTGTAGATATGCACAAGGACTCATGTTACTTTAGAGGGCTCGAGACTTTGGCCTGACTTTGGTCGATGGTTCATTCCCTTGCCTTGGCGCTGGAGCCAATATGTTGGAGAGATCCTCTAAATTAACCCTACAGTTCTCTGAAGAACTTCAAGTCAGTTCTTGATCCTTGGATACATCAGCTCGCTAGTAGTTCTGTTTATATTTCTAGCTAGCATTTCAGTTCTTAATCATTTTACTAAAAAATAAAAGAGGGTGTCTCCTTCCTTCCACCTTGATATTTCATGCTAAAGATTATGAGTGGTTACCATCTAGGAAATACACATTTCTAAACATGAGGTTGTGGTTTCATTTTATTTTTCAGCAGAGAATGTCTTGTTTTCAGAGTGGACATTCAACAGTTTCTCATTTTTTTTCTCCAAATAGTTTGAGGATGGCATCCTCGATGCTTGCCTGTATGTGATGGACAGAGCAAAAATGGACCTTTCTGGCCGAGGGAATCCCATCAAAGTCAGCCGTGTTGGATCTGCCATGGTAAGAACAACCACGGATTACTAAAATCGATTACGCATGTCATTTGCCTCAGCATAGATGTCAGCTCATCAGGTGCTATTGAAATGGTGACTTACACATAATAAGCTTTTATTTGGAAGAGTCTGTAATTCCCTGAACCTGTCAAGTGTCGTAAAACAAAATTCTTACATCAGTACTGTGTGTTGCTTCGGCTTCAGACAAATGCCGATAGATGACGTGGACAGCATAGATCACTTAGTCTTAAGAATCTTTGCCTAGGGGCTGAGAGTGACCATGACAAAATGTCAGCAACGATCATCAATCGATCAACAAACAAACATCAAAGAGCATCAAAAAAACCCTGCAAGATGGAAATTTTCTACATTTTCACACCCATAGTAAGAGTAAAGAAATAAATGACTAATCCCAGCTTCTATTTCAATGATACCTCACCACAGGGCTTTATAGTTTATGAAATGGACATTGATTCTTCACAGTACTCACATAAGATAAGTGGGGAGGGGGTGGCATCACCCATGCCACGTTACAAGTTAGGAAACAGCGTGATGACAGTTTGTCAGTGACAAAGCCTCAGCTAGAACCCAGGTCTGCTGACTCCAAAACTAGACATTTTCTACCTTCCTTGCTGGTCTCTGCAGGAGATCCTGAAACATCTCGGGGAATGCACAGACCCTGCAACGGAACAGCTTCCTGAGAGAGGAGATACAATTCTCATGAGTGGGCAGGTTGGGGGTGCGGTGTGGGCGGTGAATGAATTGTGTTGCCCAGATCCTAGACTGTACTGACGTGCGGACCGGGTCCTGTGCAGCCGTGGCCCGTACCAACGTGCCACACGCACAGACCCTTCCCTTGGTGCATGAAAGCGAATCAAATCTGATTTACACGCAGAATATTCCTGAAAAAAACATCAAGCTAGGTGCTATTTCATACAAAGACTGAACAACAAATACTCCTTTTTGTTACCAATTTCCTTAAGTTTCATTTAAAGAAACAATCTCTCTGAAAGAATGCTGTCTTTGGGTTTGGTTTAAGTTAAATAAAATCAAAATCAAATATTGTTTATATAAAGACTGAGAATGATACGAAATGTAATTTATGGTTAGCTCTTAAGGACAAAGATTGTTTTATTAGTAACTAGGCGACATGTAAATTTAAGAGAAGTGGAGCTTAAAAAGAGAAGGTAAAAACTGACATCTAAAGGCAGTTTTGTTTTCTGTTGTTAGCTTATGTATGCAGCATAAACTATGCAAGTGACAAGACAATGGATTCTAAAGAATGGGGGAATTTCTTTCTAATAGCTATTTATTACAACATGCATTAGACCTGCAGTCAGTCACTGTTCTTCCTGTTTCATGGACAAAATTCTCCCTTTTCTCCTTTGAAGTCATCATGACAGGTTTGCAGAGAGACGGGAAGCAGTTGCTCGCAGTGGCTAGATGTAAATTAACTCCTCCTTAGGCACTCTGGAATGACGTGCTCGTCGACCCGAGCTTACTCACATGTTGTGGGTACATTTACGAGGCTAGAAATCACTACCTAACACAAGCCAAAGCAAGAGGGACGCAAACAGGAAGCAGCTAACACAACACTATGGTGGCATCTGGCCAGATGGAAGCTGTTAAGTCTTGAATTAAGCAGAGAGTCCTAACGCAAATTGCCTTGAAATCTCATTAATCATAAAAAGCCTATGAAGTTCTGATTTTGAAAATCTATAACTCGCAAGATGTAGAACTGGACAGAATCAATTTGGGGCGTTTGGTTTGGTTTCATTTTTTGAGGGAGAGGCCTTGGGTGTTAGGGGAGAGGCCCACCCTGTGTGCAATACCTCCATTTCCACCACCACCATCGTTTACATACACAAAATATACGGCTGAGAGTTTTCGCAATCTTTTTATATCTCTTATCTCTTTTAATCCCTAGAAGAGCTCCGTGAAGCTTTCCCAAATCTATTCAGTTATAATGATTTTAGAAAATAAAACATTGAGCCTCCAAAAATCAATAAAAAATATGCAACTTTCCCCCAAAATCAATTGTTTTCTGGTCACTCAGGGAGTTCCTCTCCCGTTCACAAATCCTGGAACTCTATCATGAAATTGCTGAGGGAAGTTAAGCAAAGACTGAAAGAAAAAAGCAAAACAGAAACCCCTCCAATTTCTCAATAAAGATTTGCTTTAAAATACGAGAAGATGTATTTAGGGAATCCCAGAAAGAAAATGTTCTGAAATTGCTTGAGTCTATAGCCGGAACCCTGGGTCCGAGCAGATAGGCCTGTGGATGGTTTCCAGGGGGCTGGTCCAGAAGGAGCTCTATGGTCATTTTTAAAGTTCTCCATCGTCTCTCCAGCCTGGTCACGGAGGCAGGAATTTCCTTTGATAGGATACAAATACTGGAACAGGATGCCCCGTGACACGCACATTCTCTGGGAGGGGTAGCGTGCTGACTGCAGTTCATGCCAAGGTGACAGGGATGGAAGGCGGAGATTTCCTGGGCTCAGTTACTGCCAGGAAGGAGTGGGGTGAGAAGCCTGGTCCTGGCTGGGCACCTGCAGAGGGTGGAGAGGGGACAGGAGGCAAGAGCAGGTGACCGGGGCCCCAAAGGCAAATTCACTTCCTGTGGTCACGGCAAAGTCTGGCACTGAAGACTGGCCGGGAATTTGCAGAAAGTAGATGGATGCTCGGTGCTGTATGAGCACAGATGGTAACTCAGGCTATTATCTGACTTATCTAACTTTCTGATGAGGGTGATTTTGCTGCTGATCTAAATCTGGCTTCACAGTCCCCAGATAAACATCTTGGTCCTCTCGCGTTTATGACCTTGGGCCGTTCTTTGCCATGGGGGTATCCTACACACGAGAGGATATTTAGCAGCATCCACGGCTTCTACCCAAGAAATGCCAGCAGTTGTGACGACCAAGAATGTCTTTAGATATTTCCAAATGTCCCTCTGGGTCAAAATCACCCCCAGTGAGGGCCACAGCACTAAACCCCGCGGAGGTTCAGCTTCCCTGCCTGTGCGACGAGCATAACCCTCTCTTCTTGCCCGCGTGGAGCATCTGTTTTCTTACCTTATTCAAAACGTGCTGCCTTTCCTTCTTCTGCTGACGAGAAAGTGGAGGCAGCATCCTGCGAGAAGGCCCTGGTGCAGGTCACACCAGACCTCTGGGTTCTGACTCTTCGCGAATTTCCTGTGTGACCCAGGGCCAATCACTCAGCCTCTCTGGGCCTCCTTTATCTTTAAAATGAAATTTTGTCTCTGTACTGAAATCACACTTGTTATTCCCGGCGGCAGCAAGAATTCCCTTTTCTCCTTCAAAACAATGTTCTTCTTTCTTCTATTTTTTCCCTTTATAAATTCAATATTTAGTTCTTTGGAGTGGCTGTTGCTTCACTTTGATGTGAAAATCAGGAGAGTTTATGACAATCTGGAGAGCCTTGGGCTATTGGGTTTTCCCAGGGGAAAGAAAGTCTAAAACTCCTGTAAAGAGTTTTACAGGAAAGTCTAAAACTCCTATAAAACTCATTGTCTGGGGATTGGTCCTGAGATGCTATAACCTTACATAAGCGAACTTTTATTTAGGATTTTCTAAATAGTGAGTGGTACATTTTACCGTAGCTACACTGCAGATTGATTTAAGAGAGACAAAATTTTTTAAGAGATTAGAAAAAAGAAAAACCTTGTCCAAAGCTATATTTCCTCCTTTCTTTTTCATTTTAAAAATTTTATTTGATTTTTATTAGCGTATAGTTGCTTTGTGACCAGTGACCTTGTAACCTTGAATAAATCATTTAACTTCTTGATACTTCAATAAAAACAACACTGTTGTGTTCGTTTCTGCTGTACAGCAAAGTGAATCAGCTGTACGTGTACATACGTCCCCTCTTTTTTGGATTTCTTTCCCATTTAGGTCACCACAGAGCATCGAGTAGAGTCCCCTGTGCTATACAGTAGGTTCTCGTGAGTTACCTATTTTATACATAGTATCAATAGTTATACTTCCTCCTTTAAACGACTTGATTACTGTTTGCTTTCCACCTGGAACCTGACGTGACAGTCCCCACCAGGACAATTGCCAGGAAGTGTGCCAGGAAAACTTTAGAAGGATGCCTTGTGCCATCTGAAAACGTATTTTGCTCACAGGGCACTAACAAAGCATTCCATCACGGACCCTGAATTACAGCAAAGTAACCGGACACGGACTCGGAGCCCCGGTCGCACTGTCAAGACAGGCGTGCTATGCCGTGTGACAAGGAGAGCAGGGTCCTGGGGAAAGGAGAGACGGTGACAATAGCCTGCCTTTACTGCTGGGTGGCAACCGGTCCCTGCCTGCTTCTGCCTCAACTGATTGGATCTGGCAGCAACTCTGGGCAGAGAAGTCCTCCCGTGCTGGCCCTGCCCTGGCCGCTGGGCCTGTGGATACTACTTGCTTATTCACTGTGGAAGCCCTAGCAGCCCACGTCAGTGCAGGTTCCCTCCTTTGGGTTGAGACTTAGTAATAGGAGATCTGTGTCGAAATGCACACAGAACCAGTACATGAGCTGTGGAAGACTCCCCCAGGGGTCTTCTGGGTAACGGGGCGGAGGCCCTTGGAAATGATGTCACTCAAGGTCACATGCAAATGAGTGGCTGAGCTGGAACTAGATATTGTCCTTGCTCTCAGGCCATATTAGATCTTAGACGACCACCGCCAACACACAAGCACCAATGACACAATTCGTACATCTTGTTAATCCGTCATTCGCCAGGGATTTTCATTTCTGTTTATTGAAGAGTTTTTAACAATCGACAGATATATTGGAAGCCAGTAGGAAAATAGAATTTACCTAACGGAAATTGTGTTCATAGCCAATTTTGAGAAACCGTATCTGTTTCATAAATAACCAATGTGCAGATGAAGAGACAGAAGTATCAGGAAGTTAAATGACTTATCCAAGGTCACTTTTCTCCTAGAAAAGAAGGACTCGAGGGAATGGGTTCCAGAACAGGTGAATTTTGAAATAGGGGAATAAGTGAAAAAAGCATAAATCAGAGAATTCTAAATAGCCAGAGGCATTGGGTCCCTGGGGAAAGAGTTCCCAAAGAAGACTAGGTACCAAATATGGTTTGATGGTGGTATTGGTGGCTGTGGTGGTGGTGCTGTGCTTTGACGGTGGTATTGGTGACAGTGATGGTAGTAATTGCTGTACTGATGCTCATGGTAGTAAAACACTCAGTATTAACTGAGTCATTCATTCAACAAGTATTTATGGAGAATCTCCAGTCTAGGTACAGCTGTAAAACAAACAAACAAACAAACATAGTTTCTGCCTTCACAGAGCTTATAGTCTAACAGAGAAGACAGACTTGTAAGTAGAACATTTCAACACATTATGGCAAAGTCTCTGATGAAATAAGCATAGGGTTGTAGAAGAAAGCAAGCGTCTCAAGCTTTCCTCAGAGGTTTCCGAGGACAAAGCAGTGACCTAACAAATGTTGGGATATTGGATGAAAAGGTAGAAGAATAACAGGTAAGGGTCCAGAGTAAACATAAGCCATGCTATTATTCATGGAAACCCTTTTTTCTTGGTGGAAATTATACCCAAATAGCCATCACCAAAAGCACTGCAGGAACATGTAGTCAGGGGAAACTTGCCCCTCTGGGGACTTATTTGTTTCAACTACAATTTTTTTAAAAAGCGACATTTTGGGGAAATTTTGGAAGGAGGGAGAGAAGAAAAAATGTCAATATACTAGCTATATATTTTTAAATACCAGTCTTTACACTGTTGCCAGCCTGAGCTTTTCTGCTTCCCTTGATGTGTACACATTTATTTTTAACCCTGGTCTTTTGCTAACATCGAAACACGATGCCATCATTAAGCCCCATTAATACCCTATTCTAACTGTGCCTTTTGGGAACTAACTCAAGATTGAACTTTTTTTTAACCAATCATGTTCGGTGTACTTTTTTTTTTTTTTTTTTTTTTTTTGTGATACGCGGGCCTCTCACTGTTGTGGCCTCTCCCGTTGCGGAGCACAGGCTCCGGACGCGCAGGCTCAGCGGCCACGGCTCACGGACCCAGCCGCTCGGCGGCATGTGGGATCTTCCCGGACCGGGGCACGAACCCGTGTCCCCTGCATCGGCAGGCGGATTCTCAACCACTGCGCCACCAGGGAAGCCCTCGGTGTACTCTTTAGTGTTATAAAAAAAAAAATCTTGCACTCCAGCTAGTAAATCAAACTGACCATTAGTGGAAGTATAGTTCCTGGAGTTCCCTAGGGCCCAACACCAGACCAATGACTGTAGACCTTGCAGGCAAAGTGGACTTCAGAGCTTCTGATCCCCAAGCATACATGATCTCACAGATAAACTGAAAATAAAGCTACTTCTCCCTTTGTCCATCTTTCTTCCCCTTCTTCTTGTCCCAGTATTTAGACTGCTTTTTTTTTTTCTTCCATGCATGAAAAACACAGTCATGACATCACTCCTTTGATATTTTGCTAAGCAGCTTCCCAGGAAGCTACTACAGAACGGTGTTTTTATTTTTTCCCCAGTTGTTTACTTGGTCATCTCGTAGACAGCTTCACATTCAGCAAACCTCTTCATGCAACAAACTATTTCAACTATTCAGACTACATTTACAAATTCACTTGGGTTAGAAATTCCACCCAGCTACCCCAAATGAACTTTAGAATCAGAAATAAATACATGAAGTCCAGTCCCTGATCTTACAGACCAGCCAAAGCATAGCTCCCTAAAACTTTTATTAAAAAAAAATAAATACAAGGTTTAGGAAAGGCTAAGGGAATCCAGTGATGAAAGGGAGGTACAGAGTCAGGACCATCTCTAGTACCTTTCAAACTAAACATAATGCCATAAGGTCTCCTCATTCACCAGGGATTTTCATTTCTGTTTATCGAAGAGTTTTTAACAATCGACAAATATATTGGAAGCCAGTAGGAAAATAGAACTTACCTAATGGAAATTGTTTTCATAGCCAATTTTGAGAAACCGTATCTGTTTCATAAATAACCAATGTGCAGATGAAGAGACAGAAGTATCAGGAAGTTAAGTGACTTATCCAAGGTCACCGGTCAAACTGGAAATGGATCTCAGGTTGCCTGACCCCATGTCCCACACACGATGTTACATGTCCCCTGTATTTGTCCTCTGCCTGTCCTCTCTCCGTATCACATGACCTCCTTGGGTACAAAAGTAATACCTTTTACAAGCCCTGTCTCATTCAATCCTTCTCTTTTAAGTTGGGGTGGAGGCGTTCAGGAGACAAATGAACTGTTCAGATATCATTTTCTTCTCTGGTGGTTAAAAACTAGCAATGTAATGACGTTTCCATTTGTGGGCAGACAGCTTGGCTTCTCAATTATTAAGGTTACATTTCTTCTGCCTGTGCTCCCCATATTTGGGGAGAAAAACAGACATTTATTACAAGCCATCTCTCGAATGTGATAATCACAGTCAATCTAGATGTCTGCTTTCCCTGAATTGCTTCCCGGAATGAGGTTTCAGTGCTACATCTATTTTGTAATCACATTGGCTATTTCTGAAACACGGGGCTGCTTCTCAGCACTCCTTCCAGGCTGTGCAGTCAGGGCTGCTCTGGTCTCCTGGGGCAGACATCCCCAGAATGGATAAATGCAAACGCAGCAAAGCCAGCACCGCCCTTTAGGATATGCCTTCTAGGGGCTATGCACTTTGCACCCCTTCTTGCCCTCTCTCCTTCCCCTCTCCTCTCCCTTGACTTCCTTTCCCTTTCCTCTCCCTGTCCTTCTCTTTCCCTTTCCCATTCATCTATCCATCCATCCATGCCTTCATTCAGATGTTTTTGGAGGTCCATTCTATACACCAGCCCTGCACCACACAGCAGCGGACTAGCAATGAAGAACAGCAGACAGTGCTTGGAAAGTTTAATATCTCAGAATCTCTCTCTCTCGGTCCACCTTTTGTTATTTCTTTCACGACTGTCAATTATTAAAGTATGTTTGGGCCAAATTAGAATCCTCAGTTACCAAGGGAGACAAGGTTAGTAATCCCTAGTTGTAAAGATTTTCATAAGAAATGAAGCTAATTACCAACCTCCTGTCAGAGCTTGTGTCAAGTCTAGAAAGCAGAGCACATTTGCAGACAGTGGTTATATGCTTCGCAATATAGGTTAGGGTTAGTTCATGTGGTTTTTATGTGTTTTTAGTGAAGTAAAATTTACATACAGTGAAATGTATGGGTATTACATGTAACATTCAATGAGTTTTGATTGGGGTAATCGCTACCCCAATGTAACTAAAATATAAACATTACCATCAGCCCAGAAATTTCCCTCGTGCTCTCTTGTAATCATTCCACATCCCCAGAAGCAAGCAACCACTATTCTGATTCCTTACAATAGATTTGACTGTTTTCTTTTTTGTTGTTGTTTTTTTGGCTGCATTGGGTCTTCGTTGCTGCGCGTGGGCTTTCTCTAGTTGCGGCAAGCAGGGGCTACTCTTCGTTGCGATGCGCGGACGTCTCATTGCAGTGGCTTCTCTTGTTGCGGAGCACGGGCTCTCGGCACGCGGGCTTCAGTAGTTGTGGCACACGGGCTCAGTAGTTGTGGCGCAAGGGCTTAGTTGCTCCGCGGCATGTGGGATCTTCCAGGACCAGGGCTCAAACCCGTGTCCCCTGCCTTGGCAGGCAGATTCTTAACCACTGCGCCACCAGGGAAGCCCAATTTGCCTTTTCTTAAATCTCACATAACTGGATTCATACAGTATGTACTCTTTGGGGCTGGCTTCTTCTACTCAGTCAATTCTTGCACGTGTCTCCAGTGTGTTCCTTTGCACTGGCAAAAGCAGTATTTTATCGTATTCTACATCCCAGTTTGTCTACCTGTTCACCTGCAGATGGACATCTGAGATGTTTCCAGTTTGGGCCTCTTATGAATCAAGCTGTCAGGAACACTCTTGTACAAGTCACTTTGTACATACACTTTCGTATGTCTGAGGTAGGTAGTTAAAGATGGCATGTCTAAATCACAGGGCATGTGTATATTTAACTTGATAAGAATCTGCCAGTTTTCCAAAGTGATTGGAACCCTAGAGTGTCGTGGGCACAATTTGACACCTACTGCACCACTGCCACCTACAATTAAGATTCATCTCCACCAGACTGTACCTGGGGGCTGGTTCACAAAACCTGGAAAGACTCTTCTTTCTCCTTCCCAAATTTAACTCTCCACCTTTGAAACTAGTTTATGTTGCCCCAAATTTATTTTCAATGGTCTTTGAAAAACTACTATAGGTGAGATTAGGTAGAAAACTGTATTCTATAAGAATTACAGGGCTTCCCTGGTGGCGCAGTGGTTGAGAATCCGCCTGCCGATGCAGGAGACACGGGTTCGTGCCCTGGTCCGGGAAGATCCCACATGCCGCGGAGCGGGTGGGCCCGTGAGCCATGGCCGCTGGGCCTGCGCGTCCGGAGCCTGTGCTTCGCAACGGGAGAGGCCACAACAGTGAGAGGCCCGCATATCACAAAAAAAAAAAAAAAAAAAAAAAGAATTACAGAAATCCTAGCCTTTATGAGAACACAACTTTTAACATTGAAATTTAACAGCATATAATAGAGACAAGTCACCTTATCATAGCCATATAAAATGTGCACACAGGATAAGAAAAATACCTTTACATATTTAAAAAGAAGCACAAAAAAATAGTCATTATGCAAACTGTAATGGACCTAAGCCTTGAATTCCGAGAGGCAGCCCACCCAACTGGGCATAAAAGGAATTTTAACTATTCTCTCCCTTAGGGTAAATATTTGAGAAAATTCTCAACATTTTTAGAAGTATAAAGAAGAAATAATAATTATATTTATTTTCTCTGCAAGAATTGAACACAGCTTCTTGGCATATCTGCTTCCAGTCTTTTTAATGAAAGGTCCTTTTTATTTTTTGGTTAAAAAAATGACAACACTTTCTAAAAAAGTATTCAGACAATCCAGAAAAATTTTAAGATAAAAGTTAAAAAAAAAAAAAACCTTCCCTCAAAAAAATCACCCCGAATTTCACCATCAAGAAATAACCATTATTAATATTTGATGTATATCATTCCAACTAGATAGATATTTCAATAAACAAATGTAGTTTTAAGATCATAAATGGTATTATACTATATATGCTAGTATAATTTAAAGGTATTATACTTACTTTTTATAGCCTTATTGAGATATAGTTGACATACAATAAAATGCACATGTTTAAAATGCACAGTTTGATAATTTTGATGCACCCGTGAAACCATCACCAAAATGGAAATAATAAATACGTCCATCACTGCTCAGAAGTTTCCTTTGTGATTTCTCCCTTTTGCAACTTCCTGCTTTGTCTACCATTTCCCAGGCAATTACTGTTCTGCTTTCTGTCATGACATATTGATTTATGTTTTCTATAATTTTATATAAGTGGAATCATGCAGTATGTGCATTTTTGTCTGGCTTCTTTATCTCATTTTGAGATTCATCCATGTTACTGCTTGTATGAGCAGTTCCCTCCTTTTATTTCTGAGCGGTGTTCCATTGTATAGATGACCTACAATTTGTTTATCCATTCACTTGCTGATGGACATTTGGGCTGCCTCCAATTTTGTCCTCTTCTGAAAAGCTAGGAATATTCATGTGAGATTCTTTGTATAGACATAAGCTTTTATTTCTCTTAGATAAATACCTAGGAGTAGGATGGCTGGTTCACATGGTAGGTATATGTTTAATTTTTAAGAAGCTACCACGATGGGTTTACCATTTTGCGTTCCCACCAGAAGTGTATGAGAGTCCCAGGTGCTTGCGTCTTCCCCCACACTTGATAAGATCAGTCTTTAATTTTAGACTTTCTAATAGGTGTGCACTGCTATCTCATTGTGGTTTTAATTTGCATTTCCCTATAACTACTGATGTTGAGCATCTTTTGTTGTGCTTATTTGCCATCCATATATCTTCTTGGATGTAGTGTCTCTTTAATTATTTTGCCCATGTCCTTAAATTTTGTTCATTTTCTTATTATTGAGTTTCAAACATTTTTTACATATTTTGGATACAAGTTCTTTATCACATATATTATTTACAAATGTTTTCTCCCACTCTGGACTAATCTTTTCATTCTCTTAACTATGTCTTTCAAAGAGCAAAAGTTTCTAATTTGATGAAGTTCAATTGGTAAATATTTTCTTTATGGATCATTCTTTTGGTATCACATCTAAGGAATCTTTGCCTAATCAAAAGGCACAAAATTTTCCCCCTACGTTTTCTTCTGGAGATTTTTATAGTTTTTTAGTTTTTCTACTTAGGTCTATGATTCATTTTGAGATAATTTTTAATATGGTTCAAGGTATAAATCAAAGTTCATTTTTGCATATGAATATCCAATCGTTCCAATACCGTTTGTTAAAAGGATTATCCTTCGCCCATGGAATTGCCTTTGCAACTTTGTCAAAAATCAGTTAACTATAATTCTAGGGTCTACTTCTGTGTTCTCTACTGTAATCCATTGGTCTGTTTGTTTGTATTTATGCTGAATGGTATCATTCTATTTAATAAAGTATTACTTTTAATTGTACTCAAATTAAAATTTAATTTTATTAAATTTTACTTTCACACAAGAAAAAACTGAATTACAACAGAAGAAATTGTTAAACTTCAAATAAATATTTCTTTCCTACAAGAAATATTATTGCCTAACAGATCCCTCTAAGGTTATTAGAAAATTTAAAAACATTAAAAGAATAAAGTAATTATATGTTTTAAATTATGTTTTAGGTAGTGTTGGTTAACTAAGAGAGATGGACGCATTAAAACATCAGCACTTCCATTCTTCCTTTCCTCTTTCCTCCCTCAGGTCTAATTTTTTTCTTAGGATTATCATTGTTTTTACATTATCAAGTTTTGAAATTCATATTCATTCCGTTACTATGATTCCCAAAGACTTTTGAACGTATGTGGATTTTTCTCATCCCTGGATCTTTACCACAGAGTCTCTGCTACTGGGATCTGTGCTAGATTCATCCCTTAATTATCTTGGTATCACTTTTCAAGTGGTTTGGTTGTGATGAGTCCTGTGTTCTCTGAGATCCTTCATGTTTGAAAATGTGTGCTGGTTGTCCTAATACTCACAGAACAGCTTAGCTGTGCATAATATTCTTGGGTCAAGCCTCCTCTCAGGACCATGCAAATGTGGATGACATCAACTGGTTGTTCTGGAGAAGTCTAAAGATAGCCCCATTTCCCCCTTATTGTTAATTTGCATTTTCTGTCTGTAGGACTGAACAATTATTTCTTTAACCTTAAGTTCAACTAGATTAATTAATTAAAGTTCCTAGGTAATGAGCATTCTGCATCAAATTACCCTGGAGCTCAGATTGCTCTTCCAATGTATAGATTCAATTTTTCCTCAGTTAGGTAACATTTTCTTATATTATGTCATGAATATATCTTCTGTTTAATTTGTTGGGTTCTCTATTTTAAGGATACTAATTATCCTTATGTTGTATCATCCTTGTCTTCCATAACTATTAGCTTCTCTCTAATAACTTCATCTCTTTATCTTTTTCATTAGCATTTTCTTCGCCTCAAGCTTTTCTTCTATGTCATTAATTCTATTTTGAACATTATCTATTCTGTTTCTTACAGTTTATAATTTATCTTTAGTTGCATGATGATGTGAGTTGGTGCCCAATGTGTTCCTTTAGGTCTGTGATCTCCTAGGAGGTTGTGAGAAAACTCCTTTATGTTCCTTAATTTTGTTTTCTTCTATGTATAGTTTTCCATTCTCTCTCTTTCCTCTTTGCTTTTCTTTTTATCCATGCTCATACTTGCATAACTCTTCTCCAAGTGTTCTATTTGCTGTAATGTACTGTAGATAAAATCTTGACTCTCCAATCCAAGATTAGTTTGATTTAACCTCTGAACTACAGTTTGAGGCCAATGTATTTCATTCTACTCTTTTGTATCCTGAGACAGACTGGAGCAGAGGAGGGAGTTTAGCTGACGAGATGGCAAACTGTTAAAATCCTCGGGCTCTGCTCTTTCTTTTAGGATTCTGTTAAACTTCTCATTCTAGAATCTACTCTACCTAATTGGAGGTAGATCTCCTTCCCACATGGAGATAACTCTCAGGCTTTATATCATTTCTCCACTGTAGTCCCAGAATCTCTACCTTTTAAGGGGTGCAGACCCTTTTTCACCCACTTCTCCACAGCAGTCATTTCCATGATTCTGGTCAGAACAAGGGAAAGATCAGCATTTTAATCCAGTTTGTTTCTTTCCAGATTTTGAAATACAAATGAGCAACCTCAGGATTTTGGTGACTTGACAGTAGGGCTTCTGAAGCCCTGGTGGTCAGGGTTAGAAGCTGAGCCAAGCTGCCCCTCTGCCTCACTCCAAAATCCTCCCCTTTTCTTGGATCAGGTTTTGAAGTTTATTGAATTATGTTAAGCCACTGAGGTTGCTGATAGTGACTTTCAAAGGGGCTGGTTTTTAAACTTTTTCCAATATTGTAGGTATTATGAGAGGACAGTTTAGTGAAACCTTAATGAAGTTGAATAATGCTCCCTGTCCAAAGTCCTGGGCTCATATTTTCTTGTTGACCACCAGTGATGCAAGACCAATACATTTCATTCTGTCACTGGTTCAACTCAGAGTTCATGATAGGGTGCTCACAGTCAACTGTGGCCTGACAAGGGACCAGCATGCCCTTGAAGTGTCCCCCAAACATATCTTGTTGTCTAGGGAGGGGACTATTACTTTAACGGTTTACATCTGTCACTAAAGACTTATCTCTTTCTGAATCTAGGCTCCCCAGAAATCAATATTCTAATTAGAAAACAGTAGCTAATCTGGCTAAATGCTAATAAATGAGAGTTGTGATTTATCTAGCAACAGGGGAACAGCTCAGCATTAAGAATTAAAAGGTCTGTAGAGGAGAGAGCTCTTTTTTTCCTTACTCTTCCCTTTGGCTGATTGGGTTCAGCTGTGTGCTATAAATAACACTTTTAATTAATGGCTGTCTGTTTGAAAATCAGTCATAAGAACCATAATTTAGGAACTTTTACCTCTGAGATTCATTGCTCTACCCTATTTCTCAGTGATAAGGATAAGAAACTGGTACTGTGAGTTAAAGCTGAATCTACCTACTCACAAATACCAAACCACATCATAGCCTACCAAGGCACTCTTCAGGCTTCACTATAATAGATGTGGATGTAAATAATCAACTCAACTGCAAGGAGAATTATTGCTCATGAATAGAACCAAAATTGTTGTCTAAACCCTGCTGCACTCCAGTCATTTCATGGAGTTACAGGATAAAGTCAAAGTCAACCTCAAAGGAAGGAGTTTGCAATTAGTTGAATGGGGTCCTTCAGTAATCTTTAACGGATTAATTTTTTACTACATTAAACAAATTAACTGGGTAGTTACCTTCCCCTTAACGTAACTGGACAGAGTCAAAGGGGAAAAATAGAAGTTGCTTGCACATCTTAAGTGTTTTCTTCTAGTAGTTTCTACTTCGTCCAATATTGCCTACTTACATGATGCTTGCAGTCGGTCTTTGAACTTGCCATGTTTCTTCATGACACCAAACAATTATTCAGACTCTCTCTACCATGTAGATAACCTTTTCTGGACCTCAGCCCCTCCAGACCTAGCTTTCATGTCATTTTCTCTATCCAGCCCACAACCGTCACCACACCCTCCAATCTAATAAAACTGATTACTCCTTCTCTTGGGACCCGACTCTCCCTGTACATCTTTCTGTATTAATATTGATAACATTTACTTCTGCTTGATGGGTTTTCAACCATCTTCTTTTCACAGAGAAGATCTTACTCTTACTCAGATGTGCAATGCCTAAATGCTTGTTGAATATACAACGGATTATTCAACAGCTATTGGGCACCTGCTCTTTGCCAATACTTGTTAGAAGTCAGAAAGGTATCGATTTTTATCTCTGTTCTCAATGTACTCACGACCCACTGGAGAGGATAGACTTTTATAAAAACTAAACTCAGCAAGCCTAAAAGAGGGGTCTGGGCAAGTGCTGGGGGTGGGCTGTTAATTAGCAAGGCCATGAACACATAAAAAAAATCACCATATTTTAATATCTCTTCTATGGTTGTCATAATCCAAACACACCTGCTTCAATCATATGTTCTACATTGCTTACTAATGTCTTTTCAGTGTAGTTTGAACCTATGCTTCTCAAACTAATGTGCACAAAAATCACCTGGGGATTTTGTTAAAAGGCAGGCTCTGATTTAGTAGGCCTGAGGAGGAGCCCGAGAGTCTGCATTTCCAACCAGTTCCCGGGCTTATCCCAGTTTCCACTGCTACTGGTCCACAGACCACATGTTGAAGGGCAAGGCTAGAAACCATTGTCCTGTCAACATACAAACATTGTTAAAGGGCCATCAGTTTTTGGAAAAACTCCCAATGCTCCCCACCTAGAAATTCTTCTGACTGTAACTAAACATAATGAAAGCTACAGCAAGAGAAGTAAGATTCAGCAGTGACCCCCAAGAAACGGACAGGCTGCCTTGAAAGTGTTCATTCCTGCCCCCTGTTTCATTGTCTAAACACAAAAGATTCCTGCACTTGAGGTCTGCTGCTACCAAATGACTGTGGTCTGAATGTGTAGCCAGGTTTTCCCAAATATTCAATTGCCATTCTTTGCTTAAGTCTCCCCTATATTTAAACTGTAATACCCCAGGCCCTTTACGTATTATAACTGGAGATATCTTTTAACAAAATTATGCAACTTTAATCACCTTAAGCAATCATAAAGAAAATACTTCTGTAATGCAACTCCTTAAAAAACAGACTCTGCAAGGCACCCATGGGAATCTAATTTCTTATTAATTCTTAATGGTTCCTATAACAGCATTTGCTTACTTTTTCAATTTATTAGAGTCTGCCACTCATCCTCAAAGTCAAAACTCGTTAGACCATGAGACTCTGGGCCCCCACTCTAACATCTTCTGTCATTTGTCAGCTTTTAACTCTCTTTCTATCAAGACAAATCCCTACTTGAGCTGTCTTCTTTCGCAGGGCTTCTTCCTCTCTTCCGCACACATTCTCCAGCACTATTCCAACCAGACCAAGGGCCCTGTGTGTATCTTCTCCCAAGCACGTGAGAAAACGTGACAACTCTTCCTGCCTACTTTTCAACACCACCTTACAATAATCCTACGCTGTATAAGAGGGAGTCTTGGTTATTTGGTTCCCCCTCGCACTCGCATCATCACATCCCTTTCCCTGACAGATAACAGTGAACTGAACAGAAGTGGAACTGTTTTCGTCACGCAGGAATACAGAAGGCACTGGAAGCCTTAGCTTGCCCAGGCTCAGAGTCTGGATAGGACTCTTCTAAATGACCTTGATCCCTTCTCACCTCTCATGGTCTCATTTAGATTAATGCCAAGGATGATGAAGGCGTCATCGCTGGATCCTGGGACAACGTCTATGCTTATGGCATCCCCCCATCAGCCTGGACTGGAAGTGTTGACATCCTGTTGGAATACAGGAGTTCTGAGAATCCAGTCCGCTATGGTCAGTGCTGGGTGTTTGCTGGTGTCTTTAACACATGTAAGTATCCAGTTGAGTAATATATTTTTAATGCAAAGGAAATGTCACCTCAAGACATCTTATCTATAACTGGGCAAAGCGACCTAGCAAGCTCTGTTGGAGCTATAGAATGTGTGGGTGGCTATTCTGGGATGCAGCCAATGCATAATTAAATTGTACTTGGCCAAATACGCTCACAGTTTCTCTTTGACTGCCGAAGCTTTCTAGAAAGAATGATGGACTATTTCCTACATAATCCATCGTCCAAAACCCAGAGAAATGGAGCGTCTTCGGGGCCACGTAAGGATGTGAGGGAAAGGTTATGCCATTTTATTTCTTAGTAATCCCCACATTTTAAAAGGCTCAATTAGCAAAATTTAAAATAATAAATAATAAGATACGTACCGCTTGTTATTGAGCAGTTTTGTAAAGATGCTTATTTGCTTACAGTTTATCACTGAGGATTTTCTAAACATACTCCCTTAGTTTTTACCCCAGCTATGGAAGGGACTGTGGCAGGTGGGCTCGTCTTCATTCTTGTATGTGAGTCTCAATGCCCCTGAGCAATTAGATACCAGAACTTAATGAACGAGCTGTACTCTCCAGCTTTCCCCTTTTGCTTTCAATCCACCCAACATCCAATCCATAGAGGAAAACATATGGGAACAGACTTGTTCTCTTCAGCCTCATGCATCATTTTTCAATATGGCATTTGTCTGTCCTGGCCCAGACAATGTTATTGTTAATTCAGTGGGTATTTTTAAAAAACATTTATTTCAGTATGTCTTCATCATTGGTAATGATTTTCATTCACACGCCATTTCTACAGCCTTGTAAAAAACACACAAACAAACAAACATTAAGCTCAAGTCAAAGTGTCCTTTCTGCCGGCTCATTAATAAAGACTGTTTTACCCAGTTAGCATGTTTTATACTCAGAAAAATCAAGGAGGATCTGGAGGCTGGAAGCCAGGATGAGACCATTATTTTATAAATGATTATGAAGTCTGTCAGTTTCAGCTCAAAGTTGTGACCATCTAAGAATTAGTCAGAGATCCAAGTGGAAAGAAATCATGAGTTTGGGTAGTGTGTTTTGTTCCTCCGTGGCGTCAAACTGGATAAGATTATTTTCTTAGCCATTTGCGTATACCCAAGGGCTAAAGGAATATATATTTCCTGGGAGCAATGAATGGCATTGTAGCCAATGTGTCAGTGTCCTAGAAGGGCTGGTCTCTCAAGTTCCACATGGAAGCCTGAACTTCACGAAGGGTTAGGTTACCAGTTGGAGGTAGCCCCCCCCCATGGCTCCCAAGCCAAGACTAAGTACAGGGTGCTTAGTAGAGGCAGCCTCTCTTATGAAATGATCCCAGGAAAAGAGAAAGGACTCCCCATGTCCTCCTGGTGTCTGCAGTTTCACTCTCCCGGTGGAATTCCTTTAGGTTTAGAACCAGATAAAATAGTAAACACCTTCCATTCATGTATGCCTTTTGTATAAAAGGGTCCTCGGATCTCTTCCTGAACACAGACTTTGGTGATAAGAAAAGGCAGAGGCCCAACGTGGGATATCACTGTGAGGATAAACCTGAAAAGGAAATTTGGAGGGAAGGAGGCACTGGTGCCCCCATGTCAAACTTCACCTGTCTTAAAATTATGAGTTCGGCAGATTCTATAATCATGGGAATTAGTGTTAAGCTAGAAATAGAACTAGAGTGCCAATCATTTCTTTGGTAAAACTGCAGCAAGTGTAGGGGCTGTAAATCCATAGAGGAAGATGGAAGTGAGAGGCGGGTGGTGGCTGCCATCGGTGACGTTTGGGGTGTTAAGATTGTCATTGACATATGCGCACCACTATATATACAATAGATATCTAATACGGACCTGCTGTAGAGCACAGGGAACTCTGCTCAATACTCTGTAATGACCGGTGTGGGAAAAGAATCTAGAAAAGGGTGGATACATGTATCTGTATAACTGATTCACTTTGCTACACAGCAGAAACTAACACCACTTCGTAAACCAACTACACTCCAATAAAAATTAATTTTAAAAAAGATTCAGTCATTTAATGAGGACCCTTGAGTCTCTACCAGACTCAAGTTTGGACTTCCAAGGTTGTTCTATTGAAGGAGGTGGATAGTCTTTGGTTAAAAATGCTAAACAATTCTGAGAGGGAAAAAAAAAAAGGGAAGGCAAGTCATTAATCTTAAAAGTGTCAGCTGAATTATTTTCAATGAGCCCTGAGGTCTGGCGTCCTGGCAGCCAGGGAGGGCATTTGGATTAAGTTTAATCAATAGTTGCATATACGGCGAGAGATGCATCCAGGTAATTTATTATCTAACGATTAAAATGAATCTGTGCTGTCACCCTCCACCAAGTGTCACAAGAGCATGTTCCAGCCGGGAAAGCAAACCGCACTGAGGGTCTGTTTGGTAAATTCCTAACTTCCTATTAGCTGGGGTTTTTAAATTTTATTTTCAGAAATTTAGTCCATTAGCTGGACTAAAATAATCCTACTTTGATGATCGTATGATTAGCAACTAAACAATTGGAAGCCTGTCCGTGGGATCCCATTCCCACTGGCTTCGTTTGGTGCCAACTGCAGTTTGCACGATCAGGCAGCAAGGCTTCTCTCTGCAGCCCTGATCCTTGACAATAGGCCCCCTTCCTCACTGTGGGGCATTTGAGAACAACATGTCCATGTTGGTAAAGAAGAAGGTCCCTTCTGAGAAGGGATCGTTCACGCTGTATTTATTAGATCTCGGTGAGGTGTTTAGTCGTGGTCCATCTTTCTTTCCTGCAGTTTTGCGATGCCTCGGGATACCAGCGAGAGTCGTTACCAACTATTTCTCAGCCCATGATAACAATGCCAATTTGCAGTTGGACATCTTCCTGGAAGAAGGTGGGAATGTGAACTCCAAACTCACCAAGGATTCAGTGTGGTGAGTTTGATTTACACGGGCATTTGCTGATATCAAATTGAAGTGACATACATTTACCAGGAGACAGAGTCAGTCTAATGTTTCTTTCTGTTCTATCTTAAGGAGTATTCGATACCGTAAGCAGAAATGTCTGATTGTCAGAGATTGTTTTTAGCTAATGAATGAGAAATGTTACTGAACAGGAAGTTTGGGCTTTTTCGTATAATAGAGATCGATCATCCCATTATGACAGCGGCCACTGGAAAAGGCCGTGGTTTTAGCGGCCAGAGCCTATGCTAGTTCCTCTCTACCTTAGTATATGACTATTATGGCAGAGACACAGGAGCCAAGCATTCTCTACTCTAAGAGTAAGATAGCCAACGTTTACTAAGCACTCACTGTGTACCAGTCTCTGCGTGAGCGTGATCTTATCTAAGCTTTTTAAGTTTAATCAGCTGGGCGCTTATTAATATTCCATTGACAGATGAGGAAACCGAGGCACAGAGAGGTTAAAATAATTTTCTCAAGGTCATACATCTGGTAAGCTAAGAATAAAACCCAAGAGCCTCTGACCCTAAACCACAACCCTTTTTTTTTTTTTTTCTTTTGGCTTTTGCAATACACGATTGCTCTTTGAATGTAAAGATGTGGTTCCGATCTGTGACCTCATCTTTCATTCAGAGATAGAAGTGGAAATAAAACTGAAATTATTACCAAATACCAACCACACAGTTTTTTCACTGCCCTGAGCAGCTATATCACAAGCTGGCTGCAGGGAGTTAGGATTCCAAAGAAATTTCTTTTTTCCATTGGGACCCACTCAGTCCAAAACAACATTCTAAAAAGAGGGGGGGGAAGAATCCCAAGAGTCCAAATGTAAAGGATATTTACAAAGGTCTGTATGGGAGGGAAATTGACCAGCGTTGACCTCAGTGGAATTTGGTTCAGTGGAACCAAAAATGCTTCTTTAGAAGCAGTAAAGCTAAAACACTGTCGGTTGTAAAAGCATCCAGATGGGGATGGTAGGAATTTATAAGCTCATTTTAAGAGAAATTAAAAGTTAGAAGTGTCTTCACTCCCCCATGTTACAGGAATGGAGCACACTTGTAGGAGCAGTATTAACTCACCAGTGCCGGTGAACGCTCATTTGAGAATGTGGAGAGAAGGAAATCGCTGAACTAGTAGCAAAGCACTACTGTGAATAAAAAACACTGCAGCTCATCTGAAGGGAATGAGCTGAGCCATGACAAGCTAGCGGGTGTAGCCAAGACAACGCCTCGCCCCTGTGGCACACTGAAGCACCCTTTAAGCCCTTGGAATTACAGCGCAGCAGCCCTGCATGTATATGGAATGACAGACCCAAACAGCCACCCCCTCAGCCTGCTGTGACAGCCAAAAATGGCACAATAAGAATTATTTGGCATCCTGCGCTGCTCACCTCTTCCTTACACACCCCGCCGCCCTGCACACAGACACTCACTCACTCACTCGCTCACTCAATGCCCTTGAAGCCGCTTCTCAAAATTATCCCCCCCCCATTCCTCCATCCGAAGGCCTCCCCGCCATCAATCCCCACGGACACCCGAGCAAATAACCTCATGAGGCTGCCCCTCTCCAAATTGATACAAAAGTGTGAAGCTGATAGACCTTGCTCCTGGTAACCCTCTCCCCTTTCAGCTCTCTGCTCCGAACCCCTTTCCCTGTTTCTATCACCCCTGTTCCTTCATTGTCTTCCCAATTATCCCATCACCCTGGGACCGTGTTCCCCGGTCTGGGGCCCTCCTCCTCCTCCTCCTCCACAGCCAGACCACTGCCCCGGGCTTCTCGTCTTCCCTTTGCTTGGCTCACGGAGGGTGGCTGACTGACTGAATGGCTGCTGTCACCCTAACCTGGGACACGCCAGACCGTGGAACACAGGGTTAAAGGTTAAGGGTCTGGGTCATGCACCAAGCAGCTGTGTGACCTCGGGCAAGGCACAACCTCTCTGTGCCTCTCTTTCGTCCTCTAAAGTGGAGATGACAACATTTCCAAGCATAACAGGTGCCTAATGACTGTTAGCTGCTGTTACTGTGTTCATTACTAGTCACGCAGCTGGAATTTCTTGGAGGCAATATGTTGCCATCAACCTAAGCACCTTGAAGCAGTCGGAAGTAGAGGGGTGCCCGTTGTCCTAAGATGACTGTGCTATTTCTGTCACTTTGGGGCATTTTAAAAACAAAGGCAGAAACTCTGCCTCCTCAGTGCAAACACCAGTGAACCCTAGAGGTTACAGAGGTCCCAGAAAACCAAACGTATTTCTAAGCCCCTTCCTGATCGAGGGGGCTGGTGGTGGCTGTGTCCTGGACACATCCACCAGTTTATGGTCACCACAGCCACCCCCCACATCAAGCTCTGGCTTGGGCAGTCCCTGGCTGTGTGACCTTGAGAAAATGGCTTTACCTCTCTGAGCTTCCTCAGCAGTAGAATGAGGGTAAACTTGGTAGTTACCAATTAAATGACAATTTAACGAGGCAATTTAATGTACTTCCCACAGTGCTAGGTCCAGAGGCAGTGCTCATTTGGCACCTGCTGATGAGATCAGTAATGACCACTAGTAAGAAAGGGGGGCTACCTAAGCTGCAGGGTTGGCGAGCAGGGGTGGGGTGGGGGCAGAAGGCTGACAGAGGCTGAGGCGGGGCAGGGAGGATGCGCTCGGCATCGGCTGGCCACCCAGAGGCCAGTGCAGCATGGCTGGAAACACGTGGCCCGACAAATTTCTTAGCAGGGGTCTCAGGAGCCACCGGCCTCACCCAAGCCCCCCAGCCTCACTTCCCCCCACAGGCTCCACTCAGACAAACTCTAGGTTGTACGTGGCCCCCGCCCCCCTCTTTCTAAAGGAAGCCACGAGAATGGTTTCCTGGCTCTCTCTCCTGTGTCTCCACCATCTCTTCGACACTGAGGTCCTGATGGTACAGGATGTGGTCAATTAATTTGTCCGGCTGGGTCTTGGGGACCCACGGCATCCTCTTTGCCACGGCTCAGCGGGGTCCCGTGTCCCCAAAGCAGAAATAAGGCAGCACGAGGGTTCAGAGGGAGAGCTCAAGGACGCGTGCGAAGGTGTGGCGCGCTCAGCGTGACCCAGAGCCGAGAGGGGTGAAGTCTGGATTTCACCCGCGCTCTCGCCCTTTCCCTTTACCACCGCGGACCATCCAGCACCGACTGCTTCCCGGCCTCTGCCACCTTAGGTCCCTGAGCGTGTATTTCCTCTCCCAGAGAGCCTCACCTTGCCACGGCAGCAATTCTGCCCAGAGTGGACATGCTGTTGATGCTGACAGAGGAAAGAGTGGGCTTTTTAGCGATTCAGGAGAGGAACCTTAGGAGGGCACAGCTGGGCAGCAGAATTGCACCTCGGGTTCCCAACTGAAATTCCAGGAGGGCCAATGCAAGGTAACATATCCTGGAAGGAGCAATTGAAGCCTCCTGTGGCCAGCGTGCTGATGGATTTGGAATTATGTGTAACCTCTGGGGGGTGGCATCCATGAATCACAGTGGACAGTTTAATGAAGGTGCCGTGCAATGTCCGGCTGCAATCTAAACAGTGAATAGGGATACGGGGCTCACCATGGGCAGGAGTAGAGGGACCCTTTATCCACCTCCTGAAAGAACTCCGCTTGGTCACCTCATCATACGACCGTCACAGTGGAAATGGAAACCATTTTAAAAGGAAGGGATGGTGGCGCTTATTAGGGTCATGAAAGGTATTTCAGTAAAAGGCTCCTCTCCTTCTAAATGAAAGTGTTATCCTGCATCCTGCTCCTGGAGAGGATGTAGCCAGATTTCACGATTCTGGGTGAAAGATCTGTGCCCACCTCTTGACTTCCCTCCACCAGTATGCAGCCCTCATGGGAGAAGCCTTGTCTGATGTATTTCACTTTTGTTTTGCCAACAGGGTGAAAGGCAAAGAGCAAGGACTTGATAAATGGAATTGGTTGGAAAAAAATTTAAATGCTTATTTAACAGATAAATCTCACTTAATTCATTCAACAAACACTATTATACACTAATACTTCCAAATACCAGATGCTAAGGATTCAGAAGGAAATTAACTAAGTCTCTGCCCTTGAGGAGCTCCATCCAGTGTTCATGAGTGAAACAATCACATACAGTACACTCTATAAAAATATAAGGTGGGCTATAGGATGAGCCAGGAGTCAAGGAGACGAGGGGAAGAGGCTTCCGTCCTAAACCCAGGGGAGCAGTTGGGACAATCTAAGAAATAGTCAGTGATCCAGGTGGAAAGAAATTACAGTTTTATTTTGTTTTTCCTTAGGATCTCATGGAAAAACACCAAATCAAGTCAAACTACTCTTACAATTTCTTTCCCTCCCTCTCTCTCCATGGCTCACGGCAATATGATTAGCTCTGCCACTGACTAGCTGAGTGACTTTGGGCAAGTTGCTTGATTTCTCTGAGCCTTAATTTTCTCATATGGCTTTGGATTGAATGAGGTGTAGGGTCACCTTCAGCTCCAAAATTATTATATTTAAATAAATGTCACTGTTCTTCCAGCCAGGCCTTTCCTCCCACAGTTAGCGGGTTCTGTCATGTGCTCTGAGTGAAGATCTGCTTGCCTTCACAGGACCAGGCTGTGATCCACTCACCCACATGTAGGTGCTGCTTTGCAAACTGTCTTCACGTACACTCTCCAGGAAGAAAAGACACAGAAATCAAACACGCCACAGAAAATTGCTGTAACTCTTTGGCTGGTCTCAACGCACCTGATTCTTAAAAAAAAAAAAAATCCCAACTTCCTTCAGTACTTTTTGGAAAGAGTACAGTTGTTATTGTTTTGTTGTGTTTTTCACTCCAAGTGCAGAAAACTCTGCTGCAATGGGTAGCATTGAATCTATAAACAAAGCTCTTTCAAAGCAACCTTTACAGCAGAAGTTAAGCAGCTTCCACACCTGGGAGCCAGCCCTGGGTTTAACACAGTCCCACCAATGCTAATTCTAATTGCAGTCTGCCCACTTGGCATATGCTGGTTTGCACATCATAGGTGCATTTTTGAAATTCAGACGGATCCACTTTGTACATTGTTTTTAGATGCTCAGTGTGTTCCAACTAGTTGAACTTTCATATTGTTACATTCCCCTAACTTTTAATCATGGTGTATGAAAAGAAGAACTATCCAAAAATGAATTCCAAGTAAAAAAAAAATAGAAGAAATATTCTGAATATAGGCCAAACTGTTTAAGATGCTTACAAGTTTGTAAAATTATCCTGTGATGTATCCAAGTTACCAATTCTGAACAGCCACCAAAGATATTTCTTTTCAAAGAAATTATCTAGTTAACCACATTACTGTCAGCCAAACAGTTTTTGAGAAAATCACCTGGAGCTAGATCATGAGAGCTGTCATTAGAGAACTAAGAATATATGCCGTGAATCCGCACCAGAGTCTTGAAAGAAGGATTGAAAAAGTTATTTGCCACCTCCAAGAATCAAAATAGCTCCTGCTTATAGAGCACTTTCTTTGTGCCAGGCCCTAAGCTAAGTGGGTGACATGTATTAATTCATTTAATCCTTTTAACAACCTGTTAAGGTACTATTATTATTGTCCTCACTTATAAGTGAAGAAACTGAGGCACAGTAACTTAACCATGGTCACCAGCCTTCTAGCTCCCATGACTTCCGATAGGAAGTCATTTTTAATTCTATTGATAATCCCTGTACATAACAAATCACAATTTTTGTGTGCTGTCTTCAAGATTGTCCCTTTATCTTCAGCTTTGGACAGTTTGACTATGAGGATTTTAGACGTATATCCCTTTGAGTTTATCCTCTTTGGGTCTTTTAACTTCTAGGATGTGTATATTAATATCTGTCATCAAATTTGGAAAGTTTTCAGCTATTATGTTTTCAAATATTCTTTCTGATTCTTTCTCTCTTTCCCTTCCTTCAGGGAGGTTCATTATGAGTATGTCCCACATGCCTTTGGGCTCTGTTCATTTTTCTTCATATTTTTCTTCTGTTATTCAGATTAGATCATTTCAGTTGACTTATCTTCAAGTTCACTGGTTCTTTATTCTTTCTACCTGATCAAATCTGCTTTTGAGACCCTCTAGTGAATTTTTTGAAATTTTTATTTCAGTTATTATACTTTTCAGCTCCAGAATTTGTTTGATTCCTTTCCATAATTTCTATCTCTTCATTGATATTCTCTATTTAGTTAGACATTGCTGCCATGGTTCCCTTTAGTTCTTTGAATATGTTTATAATGGCTGAATTAAAATCTTTGTCTAGTAAGGCCAATGTCTTGGCTTCCTCAGTGACAGTTTCTCTTGAATGGTTCTTTTTTTCACTGTGTATGGCCCATACTTCTCTGTTTCTTTGTGTCTTGTAATTTTTGTTAAAACCTGGACATTTTAAATAATATAATGTGTTAACTCGGCAAACAGGATATCCTGATCCCCAGAGTTTGTTGTTGATGTTTAGTTGTTGTTGTTGCTCTTGTTTGTTTGTTTAGTGACTTTCCTGGACTAATTCTGTAAGGTCTGTATTCATCATGCATGGCCACTGAAGTCTCTGCTGGGTAAACTCAGTGGACAGCTAATTGTCTTCAGTGTTCCAGCAGGAAGTACACAATTCTGCTGTAGCCTTCACTTCCTGCTTGCACAGAGTCTGAAGTTCAGCCAGAGGTGAGAATTTAGGACCTTGTTGGGGCTTTCCTGGGCATGCTTACAGACCTGCACATCTGTATGGCCGTCTAGACCCTCAGGAGTATGTCAGAAGTGTTCAAAGTCACCTAAGGAAATTTCAGTCCCTCCTCTCAAATTTTTTGGGACTGCCTTTTATTATCCCCAGTTGGTATCACCTCTTCAGGTACCTATAATGTTAAACAGTTGCTTCTAATTGGTTTTGAAAAACATCCTACAGATAGGGCTATTTGCACATAGTAAGCTCTGAATCAGATCAAATAAAAATAATCCCTGGGAATGGAACTTTTCAGAGGGCTGCCAGACAGGTTAATAGTGACAATTCTTTTATTGAATTTTAGGGAGTTCCAAGCCCATTTTCTCCTCTTTGTTGTTTGCTAGGCTGCAAGTTTTTATGGCTACCATAGTTGTAAGGCTGTTCATTTTCAAGACTACCACGGAGCTAGGGAGAGAGGGCTGGAAATAAGGCAAATTAAAATGCCACAAAGCTCACAGTTCTGAGATTCTTTTGTTCTCGTCGAGTAAATCCTCCTTATATTGTTGCAAATTTTTGGTTCATTTCCAGAGTTCTGGAAAAGTTGCTTTTGATCATGTTTGTTAGTATCCTCATTATTTTTGTGAAGGAGCAGATTTTTGGAGGCCCTTACTCTGCCATTCTGGGAGTGTTTCTCCAGAACACACTTTTAACCACACTACAAGTGGTTCCAAATTGGGGGCCTACCACACCCCTTGAGGGGTTTACATTTTGTAAGAATAGTCTGGTATCTAATATAATCTTCCTGACATATATCTGAAATACATATTATTTTATGTATTTTTATTTCTTCATTTCTTCTATACATTATAGGGCATTATATTATCTTTTAGAAATTGTGTATAGAAATCTGTGGACTTCATTTCAGTATAACATAGGGGTGTTACAAAATATTTGTTTTAAAACTAGGAAGGGACATTAATTTTTGAAGGTTGAAAATCACTGCACTAGACTCTCCTCCCATTCCTTTCATATATCTACCCTAGTCCTGTGGCTACAATATCTCCAAAGAGGGCCTGCAGTTCCTATTCTACTCGAGTTCCACCTAAGAGTGAACAAAGAGGGAGTTTGGGAGGTAAATAAAATCAGAGATCATTACAAATACCTCTCAGGAAATTAGAATGAAAAAGAAGGTGGGAGCCATCTAATAAACCACATAGAAAGTACTAAGGCATTTTTCATAACAAGAAAAATGTCATGTTTTGGTTAATCATAAATTCTGCTTAAGAGGGTCATCATATATACTGATCAAAAGTTACCAGTTTTCAAATAATTAAAAGCTAATAAAATATGTGCCACCTAAGCTATACTGAATGCAATTTAATTTCTTTGGATGATTAATAAGACCTCTAGAAAAATTTCATATATATAAGAGCTTTTAGAATAGTATACTCATAAACAGCTTTATAATGCAAAGTAGTAATTTTGGTACCTACTAAGACTGCTGGCTGTATTTTTTAAAACTCCTTTCAATAATTATGGATAAGCTTGGCCAGAATTTATTATAAAAAGCTTTTTGTACCTTAGAGTCATTCTCAAAATCCAATCTTTTCTTAATTTTCAGCAGGAATATCAATTGATAATCTGCTATGTAAGAGAGAGTGGTAAAGGGGTTCGGGGTGCTATTTTCAAAGTAAATCCAGCAAGGGGAACTCAGCAGAATTACAGAAGGCCTTCTGCTAAGTAGTGGTGTCAAATGTGCCTCATATGGATGGGTGTCATCTACTTCCTGAACATTTTGAAGGTTCCATTTTGGTCTCTCACACATGCCATCTTCAGCCCCTTAACTGGGTCTTTCGTGCTACATCAAACTGTGATTGAACTGTGACTTCTTTTTTTTTTTTTTTTTAATAAATTTATTTATTTAATCTGTTTATTTTTGGCTGTGTTGGGTCTTCGTTGCTGCGCGTGGGCTTTCTCTCGTTGCGGCGAGCGGGGGCTACTCTTCGTTGCAGTGCGCGGGCTTCTCATTGCAGTGGCCTCTCTTGTTGCAGAGCATGGGCTGTAGGCACACGGGCTTCAGTAGTTGTGGCACGCAGGCTCAGTAGTTGTGGCTCACAGGCTCTAGAGCGCAGGCTCAGTAGTTGTTGTGCACGGGCTTAGTTGCTCTGCAGCGTGTGGGATCTTCCTGGACCAGGACTTGAACCCATGTCCCCTGCCTTGGCAGGCAGATTCTTAACCAGTGAGCCACCAGGGAAGCCCTAAACTATGACTTCTTAATGAACATCATAGGATCCTTTCCCTGCATATAATAAGCAAAAACAAACACCTTCATTACTTTCTCTCTTTTTTTGATGGGTGATTGGTTCCTACAGGGGTCACTGACTTGGTCTCCGCCTGATTGGACTTTTGGCTTTCGGTGGAGAGGACCCCAGAGGAACTCCAAATGCCCCTTCCTGGTTTCAGCACTCCAACAATGAATAGCTGCATTCTGAACTAGTGTGGTTCTCCCAGCTCCCAGCTCCATAAAAGATTCCTCCAGCATACTTCCTTTCCTCTGAATAATTCCTTTCTGTTGTCTTGCTTCATTACCTTTCCCAACTGGCAATGTTTTTCTTGGTCCAAACTTTTATTTCCACTTTGGAATGTCTTACTAGGCAAGCATCAGAGTCCACCAACTTGTCTCTACTGCTTTCCCACCCCCCCCAACCCCCCTTCGTTACTGGAGTGACCAGAGTTTAACAAGTCCAGGGCGTGCTGTCGTTTTTGTCACCAATATCATTGCCTGTGTGAGGAGCATAACGACAGGGCCAGAGAGGAAGGGCTGCGCCCATCTGCGACAAACTCAAACAGTCTGCAGGATAGACCAGGACCTTTCTTCTACCCCCTGCCATTTGTGAAATAAAAGAATTCAAAGACTTGGTTTACACTTGAAGCTGGTCCAAGATATCTCTGTCCCGGCTTTCTCTCAATCTTATTTATGGTCTCCCCTGAGCCCTAAAAAAGCTGCAGAAACAAAATTACAGTCCCACGTAATTTTCTGCACAGATTGAAGATGAGATGACCCTGTGGAATGTTTAAGCAGTTAATAGCCAACTTAAAGGCAGTAAAGGACTCCTTGCTTAAATTATCCACTCTATTTTCTTTGAACATACAGCACACAGAGCCCCGAAGCCCATCCTGGTCTCAGCTGTGTTTTCTGTCCACTCTGAACCCTCCCGTGGGCACTTGTCACTCTGGATGTGACCTTAGCCAGTTGTTAGAACTGTGCTCTTCCTTCTTTAATAAAAAAGAGTCCTCTTAGTGGTTGTTTTTTGGGGGGTGAGGGGAACTAGTATATATTTATTATAAAAATTTCAAACATTGTAGAAAAAATTATAAAAATAAGAGTCATCCGCTTTCTAGCTACTCAGAACATTTATAACATTTCGCTAAGCATTCTTTAATGGGTCCCTTTGCATATTGTATTCATTTTTTATTGCTGCATAACCGATTTCCAAAACCTTGGCAGCTTAAAACAACACAAACTTACTATCCAACAGTCTCTGTAGGCAAAGGCTTTGGGCCCAGGTTACCTGGGTCCTCTGCTTAGGGTCTCAAATGATGGCAATCAAAGTGCTAGCCTCGACTGTGGTCTCCTCTGATGCTCAGGGCTCTCTTCCAAGCTCATTCAGGTTCTTGGAAAAATTCAGTTCCTTGCAGCTGTAGAACTCATGGAAGCTTCCATCTTCTTGGAGGCCAGCAGGAGAATGTCTTTGCTGCCTCAGATCTCTAGCTTGCTATGTCCCAGACCTCCCAGATTTAAAGGCTCGCGTGATTAGGTCAGGCCCACATGATAATCTCCTTTTTAATTAACTCAAAATCAACAGCTTACTTACCTTAATAACGTCTGCAAAATCCTCTTTGCCATGTACAAATGTAATCACAGAAGCAACATCCCATCCTATTCTTAGACTTCACCCACATTCAAAGGGAGGGATTTATACAAGTGTGAAGATCATTTAACATTCTGCCTTCCACACATATAGACATATACAATGAACACTGTACCTGGTGTTCTGTAGCATGATTTTTAAAAATTGACATGCCATGGGTATTTTTCCTACCTAATAAATACAGATCTGATTTTTATGGCTGAATAGTAGTTTATTTTGTGATTTAAAACAGTTAATCACATATTGGACAGTTTCTGATTTTCCTTCTTAAAAATTTTGCAAAGATGAACATTTCACATTCTTGTCTTTCCACGTGTGTCATTCTAAGGAAAGGAGTTTACCAAATCAAAAGATAAACTAAACCAATGCTGCAATATCCCTTCCAGGGTCCTCCAGCAGAGTGCATGGTGCTGCTTTGCTAGTGAGGCTCTGCTTTGGGTGCAGATTCCCCACGTCTTTTGCTCCGATACTGCCAAATTACTACATCCTTGAAAGGAGTTCTAGAAATCACTAGCTGCCACTGCAGGAAGCATACAGGAAGTAACATAAAGTAAAGATGTGATGTTCACTTGTCACCTCCATCATCTCCCCAAAGAAGTTCTTTTCAATTTGATTAAATAACTTTCGACGAGATGGGGCCTTGATTTTAATTTCTACCCTGCTTTTTAGAAAGAGGCAACAAGGATGCTAGATCACATTGAAGGCTGATAATCTTTTTAACTTTAAAAGGACACTGCATATTTTGATGGTATGGTGGGAAGTCAGGCTGCAGATGAAGGCTCTGAGAAAATACAAAACCGTGAATCTTAGAAACAAGCACACAAAGATTTAATTATGCCTGCCTGGCTAGGAGATATCCTTGCCTTTCAAGCAACCAATACTTTGTGAGCACCTCGCATGGCCCAGTTCTAGTTCTGGGAATGTGATGGTGAACAGGCAGGCAGAGCTCACCGAATGAATCCGCACACCCTGCAAGTGCATATGATGAAACAGCCAGATACATTTATCTAGATACAGATCTAGGTTAAAAAGCTTTAAAATAAAAAAAACTTTCCAAGAAGCATATACATTTTCCCAGCTTGAATAGTAGGTAAACAGAATTCAGCAATGTCTGTAAATGTCAACCCCTTTCATAGGGGAACTTGAGATGTAAAAGGCAGGCGTGTGTACCCAGAAATACTGAACATCCAGCCCAAAGGGGACCCTCGTGGCGTGGGTGGCCCAGGACACATTTTCCCTGGCAATTCCTGAGCAGAGAGAATGGCATGATGGAAAAAGCCCCATTCTTCAGAGGTTGCAACCTCTCCCTCTACCCACGGCAACCTGGGAGCCCAGCGACTGGCCTTCCACCCGCTGACTAAGGCCCAACCCCTCCAGAGCATAAGTTCTGTTCACTTCACCCACTGCTACAAGTTCCTGACCCCCTTATTAAACTCTTCCACCCCAAGCACACAAATAAGGTCTCAGTCTTAGGTGAAAGTGGAAAAGACCACGAGTAGCTAATTATTCAATAGATACCGAAGTCAGAGAGAAGAAACCTTTCCCCCTCTCCCCGTCATTTGAAAAGAAATAAAATCCGCAAAGCAATGTCTTTACCTGAGATCTGAAATGCAAAGCTTATTTATCTTGTTCAAGGCTAACCTGGCCCAGGACACTTGAATTTAAATAAGGAGGTTCTGGGACCTATTACCCCCTAAGGCAGTGCTGGTGAAAGCCGGGGTTGCTAAACGTCGCAGGCTGTGTAAGATGCGTGGCTGTGGCCATTTGGGATTGCAAATGTCTCACTGCTGTTCTTTCTGGATCTCTCCGCCTGATGGTGCAACGTCTACTGTTCTTACGGGGGGCTAGCATTGCTTATTACCTGACCACCGTGACCCTCCTTCCAGCTTCAGAGCAAAGATAGAGGCTCCCAGTCTCATATGCTCCTGGCCGGGGACCTCACACCTTGACCCTGACCTACATCTGCACCCTCGTCCCCTGCAGACAATGCCTCGCGCTGCACAACTGTCCATGGCACTGCTCTCCACCTCATCCTCCTGCATCCTTGGTATTTGAGCCTTTTTTAATTCCGTCTCTCCCTTTATTCTATCTTTATCTCCCTCCCTCTCCACTGGTTCTTCCTCCATAGACATGACAATCTCTCCTAACGTAAAAATAATCAAAACAATCTTCCCGCATTGCGTTATTTTCTAGCCACTGCCCTATCGTCTCTTCGTGCATTCACAACCTAGATCACCCTTGGGGGAGAAATCCACTCCGAATTTCTCCCCTTCTGTTCCCTCTGCATTGTTTGCACTCACCACTCTCCTCCATCAGCAGTAAAGACGCCAGTGGCTTCCTACGTCAAATTCCGAGTGTCCCGTGTGTATATAAAAATGCCTCTCGGGTTTCATCCTTTGAGTTTCCCACGGGCACTTGAGTTCATCGTGTCCCAAGGGAACATGTCACCCACCCAACACCAGCCCCCGACACAAACCTTCTCTTCTGCCTTCATTCCGTCTTGGTGACTGGAACCATCACGCTCCCTGGAGACTCAAAAGCTTCCTCAACACTCGGAGTTCCCTTCTGACAGCTCCTCTCCTTCTCCGCGGTGATGAGAGGACACTCGGCTCAGTCTCTGCTCCTCACCCAGCTTCCACAAGTACAGATCTGCGAATTTAACTGGCCCAAGGATGAAGCCCCAATATTGAACTTGGGATAAAAGTATCTCACAATCTCATCCTCACCAGCAACAGAGCTCAGTGTTTAAAAGCATGGATCCTGGAGCTCTGTCGCTAACTCACTGTGCAACCTCAGGCAAGATTCTTAACCTCTCTGTGCTTCCGTTTCCTCCCTTGTAAATGGGGAATAATAATAACAATACCTTTCTCAGAGAGTACCAGGAACATCATACGTAAAGACTTTAGAGCAGTGCCTGGCATACAGTAAGTGCTATGTGTATCTCACAGTCTTGTGATGTACTGCCCATTTTCACCTGCCAACCCTCTTCTCCCACGCACACAAGTATGCAAACGTGCTACTCACCAGCCACAACAGCATACAGGTCACCAAACACACCATGTTGGCTATTTCTTGTCTCCACAGCTTTGTTCTTAGTCCTTTTGTTCATCTGCTAAACTCCCATTTATTTGGGGGGACTCAGCTCAAATATCACTTCTGCTGTGGTGCCTTCCCTCCTGCCCCAAGGGCTTCCCCACTGAGACCCGATTGTACCCCAAATGAATTTCCCCTGTAGCATGCATCACTTCAATCAATTATTTTTAAAAGTCAGAGAATTACCATGTTTGAGCACTTATCATAGGCCAGACCCTGTTCTAAGTGCTGTACATGCATTAGCGTGTTTAAGCCTCCCAGCAAACCCGTGAAATGTTTTAACAATTGGTTTCTGTCTTCCTCATTCCTCCCCAATTGTGGGGCTCTTTATGGGCAAGAACCTATGACTTGATCATGACTGGGTGTCCAGCGCGGTGCCTGCTGCGTGATGGGCCCATAGATAAGTGAATACCTCTGAACTGAGCCAATCAAAGACGAGCTGAACTCAGAGAGAGATGAGCACATATGCACGAATTACTGACATTGAAGGACACTGAGGAATGGGTGGACGGGAGCTGGATCTGAGATTCACCAGTGCTGTAAACAAAGACTGCTCTAACTACCTCATGCCACCATGAGATTGCTATTACTACGTGAATATTTTCTATAATGCCGACCGGTTAATGGGCTCCCATTTGTTTCTGTAATGTCACATAATTTCAGGTCTTTCCAAGGACATAACAATACAATTCACGATGATATTTTTAATCCCATGCTCTTGCTTCAAGGGTCACTTGCTAAGTCTGAAAAGTTTTGCCTGGCCTTCAGCTCATGGGTCACCCACCTTTGATAAAAGTGTAAAGAGACACTCACCCTGACAACGTTTCCTTTTTGTTGGACACCAGATGGAAGTTTGCCACAAATTACAGACAACTAAAGTCAGGAGTTAACATTACAGTTTCTATGGCAGTAGTCTAAGGCCATAAACAAAAGCATTCTGTTGCTTAATTGTTACAAAGGGAATATGCTGTTTATAAATCTAATATACATATAAATATAAAAAGAATTCAAAGATAATATGTATTTCGGTTTTAGATAACTTTTCTTCCCTGCCATATCCCTTGAGCCCATAGTAAATTCTGTTTCATCAGGCAGTAGACGAGGGTTAAGACCAAAACTGATGAAGGCATTGATTAGAATCTCTCTGGGTGGCCTTGAAGCTGATATTAGTGGGGGAGAGAGCAAGGTCCAGCCATATGAGTGCCGCCCCAGGGGTGCCAGTGGAAAAGGACCTGCACAGAAAACTTAAGTCTAGATCCCCAGTATATCTCTGGGAAGCTTCCAGTTAGCTTAAGCCATTCCATTTACAGATAGCATAGTCACAGGGTTTTTGGTCACTCTTTGATTTCCTGGAACATTGAATGTGATGGGAAGTTTAATCTCACTGGGGTGGTGTTTTTTTTTAAGGAACTACCACTGCTGGAACGAAGCCTGGATGACGAGGCCGGATCTTCCCGTTGGGTTCGGAGGCTGGCAAGTCGTGGACAGCACCCCCCAGGAGAACAGCGACGGTAAAACCCGCATCTCCCACAGGGAGAGGGATGTACTGCCAATCTTTATTTTGCGTTTATGATTTGCATCTGATGTGTGGGAAACACTCCCTCCCGGTGGGAAGCAGCATCAGAAGTGTGCTTCCTGGGCACAGGTACAGGCGGATTACCTGCCGGTCAGCTTTAACTTCATTTCACTGATCATCACTTTACTCTGATTATTCTGTAACTTTTAGGGGCAAAAAAGCATAAAACTTAACATGTATAACTCATCGACTCTTGCTTTGATAAGCAGTTTTGAAGACAAGAGCAAAAGTATCTGGGTAAGCACTTTTGCTAGGCTATAAAATATACTTCAGCCCTGCCTGATAAACGGTGATAAGATAGAAGGCAGTGGTGAAAATAAAGAACTCAAAAAATAATTACAGATCATCCTTTAAATTGTTGTTTTTCCAGACGCTGATTTCTTTTTAGGTTGTGTGATTTCTTTCAAAATTTGAGTATGTAGGTACTTATCTTCTAACGTGTGTGCTAAGTGGTGGCAGCTATGACCCCCCCCACCACCGAATTTTTCTAAAATCACACACATCATAAGGACCCATTTCTCTTTAGCATGATGATAAAAATCAGTGGTCTAGGACATGACTTTTATTTCCCCAGGTGTTGATATAAGACATTGATGTGTGCATACATATACACACAAAAACATTCATTACATACTCATAAGGGAACGTCAGTACAATACTGGCTTTTAAGAGAGAAATTTCAACACTTTCTGGTGTTCCGGATTATATATCATGATGAGATAGCTCGGTGACTAAAGGCAGCTAATCTCTTATTAACGAGAGATAGCTGGTTAAAATTCAAAGGACTTTGTAAAAGTCAGCGTGGGTCTACTGACTTCCTGAGGGCACGTGGCCCATGTGTGTGGCTAATATCCAGACTCTCCAGTTAAACTTGACGCGTGTCCATAATGTCCAGACACAAAGAACAAAAGTGAAAACAAACAAACAGCAACACAAATACTGAGGACGGATCACTGTTTCCAACATTCCAGATACGAGTTATAAAAGGATAAGCCCTATGTAAGCCAGCGGCTGGCCACCAACACACTTGAGTCTGTTTGTAGCTGAAAGAGTAGATGCAGAAATAATGTTGCCCTATATTCTTTTCGTGGCTTCAAATTTTGCTTTACAGAGTCATTTCCAACAATTCCCTCTTGATCACACATGTGGGTCGTTCACCCACTCCGGCCATGGAAAGCACCGGGGCTTCCTCAGCAATGAAGTGGAGGAACATTTGTCTCTCCAGAGTCACTTCAGGGCTATGATCCAGATCAGCTCTGTATCTGGACAGAACTGAAGACGGCAAACTCATGCTCTCCCTCCTCTGTGTGATACAGGGATGTATCGGTGTGGCCCGGCCTCCGTTCAAGCCATTAAGCACGGCAATGTTTGCTTCCAGTTTGACGCACCCTTCGTTTTTGCAGAGGTAAGTGGAAAGCTGGGGAAAAGAGCTGCTTTCCTTCCCAACCTCTTAACACATCAGAAAATAAGGTACTGGGCTGTTACTTCTAAATTTCCCAGGTGCATAGTGTATGCTTCATGTTTACAAAGTTAACTAGACATCATTCCAACCCCCAGGTGCTGCATGCTAGATGCAGTTCTTACTTAAACATTTTTCTCTCCTTGATGTTTTGAGATTTTTCTGCCGGAAAGCGATTGCTTTACTAACCTTAGCTTAGTTCTCTGTACCCCTGAAGTAGGTATCAACGGCTCCCAAGAAATTAAGTGACTAAATGAATCACTCAACAAAAAATTGGTGGAGACGGTCCACGAATTGAAATGGCAGAGTGTACTTCTTCACCCTGAGACTAGCCCAACAGTTCACGGGGAACAGCTCCCAAACACACCCCAACTACGGTCTTAGTCTGGGAACTCCAATCCATTTCCTGCCATTCCAGGTCATCCTCCAACAGTGGAGACAGAGAGTACAGCTGCTAGGATACGGAGGGGAGAAGAGGGTCTGGAGCTCTGCACGCTAAAGGGTGGATAGGGATGGTCTGGGAAAGGGTCTGAAATTCTGCAAGAACTGGATGGAGGTTGGAAGCAGAGAGGGCAGTTCAAGGGTGCTCCAAAGAGAGCTCAGAAAGTCAAATTAAATGTAAGAGACATCAGGTGAAGCAGAAGGCCAGGAGGCTGCCGAAGGTAGGGGTGAGGAGCAGAGATTTATGAGAGGCTGAGAGGCAGGACTGACCTAGAGTATAATTTCACGAATGATGGCAGTGAAATAATGCCTCTACTGCTACGTAACCGCTTTGCCTGACATCTGATGCTCTTAGCAACCCTTTAAAATGGGTGTTATAATTCTTCCCATTTTACAGAGAAGAAAAATGAGGCAAAGAGTCGTTAAATAACCTTTCCACAATCATCTAAACGATGAAGAGTAGTGCTAAGATTTAAAGCCAGGTGGGCACCTGAGCCCATGCCAGTAAAAACCACCTTCTGCTACTATTCTAGAATGAGCGAATGTCTGTTATCACTATGTGCCAGGCTCTGTGGGAATTCAGAAGCCTGTGTCCTTAAGAAACTTGATTCTTGATGGAGATGGTGGTACGTAAACACAGCAACATTGAAATAACAATAACGCAAGGGATGCTATGGAACTAGGTGATCAATGACTTGCGTTTCAGTTAATTGAGACATATGAGCTAGGAACTGAGTGAGGCAGGACAGCAAAGGCCACAAGACCCTGTCTAGGGAGAGTGACCTGGGAAGACACACGAGGACAGCTACATGACAGCCACAGTACAGTGAGTGGCGTATTACAGGAGCCCGTGCAAGGAGGGCCAGGGAAGCTCCCTGGAGGGAGTAGCGCCTGAAGCAAGTCTGGAGGGATGCTTAGTAATTACTCAGGCAAAGGGGGGAAGAAAGAAGCCAGAGGAAGGAAAGAATTTTACACGGAGGAGAAAACTTGAGCCTCCGAATGGTATGTGCAGACAATTAAAAACTATACAGGTTCATGAAAAGTGATGTGTGGGGAGGAGTCCAATGATGACAGCTGAAGGATGTAGACACGGGACCTTCTGTCCTGAGAAACGGGCACCTCGTCCCGTAAACAAGAGGCTTCCCACGGGGAAGGGACGGGAAGCTGTGCATCGCGGCCTTGAAGGGAAGGCCTCGGGCGGGGGACACGGGAAGAGGCTGCGACGTTACTCCACGCCCAAAGCAGACAAACGGCGACAGGCGGGGAAGGAGGGGGCAGGCCTGGGAAATGTTTCGGAAATAAGCAAAAGCGGAAATGTGAATTACACAAAAGGAACAGTGTCTCTTCTACTGTTCCTACCGTGACAGTTTCTAGAAGCCTTGGGAGAACAGGCAGACCGTATTTGGAATTTCACCCTCTCGACTTCATTTTGAGATTTAAAGATTTATCCAATCCTCCCCAGCTGCCGTCTGATCATTTCTGATGCTACGAGCACTTCTGAATGGGAAATCACTCTAACACCCGCGAAGCCTTGCTTTTGTATTTTTATGATGCTTTGTTGCTGCGAAGGGGAGAGGAACAGCCTCCCTCCAAGAGCGAATTGCCTAAGAGCTGTTAATGCGAGTGCTTTCTGCCGTTATTAAATCTAGATCGGGCTGTTGTGAATGTCATCGGGACTCTCAGGTTATAATTACTCCTCTCTCACCCACTGCAGACTTGTCTGACAGCGTGTAGGATTGCGGCTTTGGTGGGGGCTGAGCTTCAGGGCTGAGCCATTTATAAGAGATGCTCCAACTGCTGAAAAGTGCGCGAGGACTCTGTTCTCAAGGGTCCTGAAGTAGGACTCCATGGGGCGCGTCGGATTTAACTTTAATGAGAGTCTATGTGACTCAGGTCCTAGACGGCATCCTCCCTCCCTCTCCCGCCTCCTTGCTACCTAAGCCTGCCTCTCCCTAACCCCAGCCACGTCGGCCGGAACGTGCCTTTCCTGGCCTCTCCGCACACTGACTTTCTTGGTCACTCCTTAAGCATTTCCGGGCCAGATCAAGCATCGCGTTCATTGACTTCTTTGGGTTTTCTCAGGGCTTTTGTAGCGAAAGCAGAACCCCAAATAAGAGAGGTATGCACGAAGAGCATATCCTACATCTGCCCTTCTCCTCTTCTCCTCCGTTTTGGAAATCTACCCTTCCCATTTCTAGATTTCTTCCAGGGATCGAAGCTTACTTCTCTACCCCCCCTCCTTTCTCACGCCCTCAGCCCTGCGGTGAGTTTCTTGGTTCTGGAGGCTGTTCGGCCTGTCCTCCCTGACTCCTGGGGACCTGGGGCTCCTAAAGAGAGCAGAACGGGGTTCTCAGTGTCGGGGCTACTTTTCCAATTCCCACGCAGTTCCCACGTTCACTAAGCATGAGCTGCCACTTCTCTTCTGTCTTAGCTTCTTCTCGTTGTGTCTGTTGACCCCTTCACGCCATCCCACTCAAACTCACGCACGCACACGCACACACACGCACGCACCCGTTTCCCCCCCTGGCCCCGAGCTAATTTTCACGGCAGCAGCGACAGGCTCCTCGGGGCCACAGCCGCCACCCCATCGCTCCAGGAGCCACACCTCTCCTTGCTTTGGGCCAGCAGTTCCCTGTACACTAACTGTACGAATGCTCCTCTGCAGATTCTTCGTTCTCGATTCAAGGTCGTTTATTTTGCTGCCACTTATTAGATGTAGCCCGTTTTTTGGCATCCCCTAGTCTGACCTAAAATAATTCACCCATTCGTTCAAACAACCTATGACACTCTGGAATCATCCTGGCTTCTCTTCCTAACCTTCCTCAGGCATCTTGCCGGAAATATAATGCCTTCCAATAAGATCACAGGTCCAACCACGCCAGCGATCTCCATCACTACCCTCTGAGCTCTGAACAACACTGAGATCTGGGACGTCTGCCCCTAAATCACCTGCTTCCTCCTCGCTTGCCCCTTTCCTGTTTATTCTCCACAAACCAGCCAGAAGTGTCCTTCATAATGTAAATAGAAACATGGCACTCCCCTGCCCCAAACCTTCTAATGGACTCCCATCACTTTTACAATACACTGAAGCATAACATAAATCATTGCAAGACTCTGTGTGATCTGGACCCTGGCTTCCCCTCCACCCTCATCCCTTGCTCATTTCCTTCCAGCCGTACTGACCTTCTTGCTCTTTTGTCAGAGTCTTTACACATACTGTTCCTTTGGCTATGACAGCTCCTTCCCTACCCTCCACCCCACTTCGCATGTCCCGTTCCCTCCCTGCATCCAGATCTCTGTTCAGCTCACCTCCTCGAAGAGGCCTTCACTCACACCACCTCCCACCTGAAACATCACCACCGGCGCTGTTGTTTCTGTCCTTCTCCTCTGACTTAGTGTTATTACTTCTCTCCTTGCTAGAATGTGAGTTCCACGTAGGTAGGCTCTGTTGGGTTCTCACCGCTGAAAGCGGGGTCTGGCACATGGCAGCCACCAGTAAATACATGAACGAATAGAGCAAAAGCAAAAGCCTGTGCGTAGCGTACGCTGCTGAGAGCAGCATCCAGAGAGACAGGGGTCGCGTGGCGCCCTCAAGTGCCAGCAGCCCCGGTGGGAGATGAGGCCCACGTACGCAGCAGCAGGGCGCACACACGGGAGTGTGGCCGCGGAGCCAGCCCCTACGGGCTGAAGGAGTGGCAGGCACGGGGTCGATGTCTGGCAGGTGTGCCAGGACGGCTCCAGGACCAGGTGGGCGTCCACTGCCTTCCCTCAGAAGCCCTGGGAGGAGCACCAGCTTCTCAGCACAGCCTGCAGGGCAGTGACTTCCACTTGGGAACAAATGCAGAGAGCAAACACTGTCCTGGGTCCTGCAAACCAGAGCTTCCGTCCTGAGAGGTGAGAAGTGTAGCTTCTGCCAGCAGTGGATACACGTTTACAACAAGCAGAAGTTTGCAAAGAGGCCCCTCTAGCCTGAGGACCCAGCCCACCTTTGCTGAGCCCCAGGGGCCCTGAAACATCCAGACATCCAAACGTGATATCCAAACGTATCGGAGTCTTTACCCACACACTGTTCCTCCCGGTAGGAAAGCTCCCCCGCTACTGTCCACCCCACTTTGGAAGTGCCTGTGTCTGACCGAGAAGCGAGGGGTGGTGGGGCTGAGAGTAGCCATATTTCACTTTGGGTTGCCCAGGTTCTGCGTGACCAGAGCCCTTTCAAATGTACGGGTAAGACTAGATGGTCCCGAAGACTCCTTTCCGCTCAAAAGAAATTAAACATAGGACTTTCACAGGTGTTGCTGATCTACTTGCCAGCCTTGCAAGGGAGGTGTAATTAAAGCCAGGCTCAGAGATATTCAGCAACTTGCCCAAAGTCACGTAGCCTAGGTCCAATATTTCTTCCACTTGTGACTGTTCCACCATAGAGATCCAGCTGGTCTTGCATACACTTTCTAAGCCTCTCGGTGATTCTAATGTGCCGTCAGGATGGAGACCCACCACGGTAGCGGCTGCAACCAAAGAGAAAGCTTGCGGATGTCACTGGGAAAGGATCCTTTCCTAAACCCTCACACCCAACATACCTATGCAAAAGCCATTTTATGTGTGTGTTTCTCCTTTCCTTTCCTCACAAGGGACAGTGTAGTGGGCTGGCCTGAGATTTTAGCCTACATAAATTTCCTAAGCTGTGCTCAAGGGGAGACAAGGATTTATCCACTTTCATATCTAGCCTTGTCTCCCTGGAAAATGGAAAGCTGCTGTAAGAGTTGTTTGTTAAGAGGATATTTATCATCACTGTGGCTATAATTTGCAAGTGAGGAGGGAGCTGTCCGTGCCTGCATGGTCTCCTCCAGAGGGAAGGCTGAAATTCTCAGGAAGCTCATTTAAAGTTTCCTTGAACTTTTTTTCCAAACTGAGAAATATTCTTTAGGTGTCTGCTCTGTCCTCTCTTGTCCTGATTCCTGGTTTCACATTTCAGCCTTTCACATCACGTGTCTTTCGCCTCCGAGCCCTGGATACTCTGCTGAGGAGCGGGGCCCGCATCGGCACCCCTCAGAAATCTGAGGCAGCAAAGAACCAGTCAGGCCCCGGGTCTGGAAGCACCTCCTCACCACGTGGCGCCATGGTCCTGTGGGGTGCTGCGGGAGAGGCAGCGAGCTGTGAAACTCCAGGGAACATGTACGGGTCAGCCCGGGTGAAGGTCAGGGCATGTGCGATGACCACCCAGGGTGAAGGTCAGGGCACGTGCGATGGACACACAGGGTGAAGGTCAGGGCACGTGCGATGGACACCCAGGGTGAAGGTCAGGGCACGTGCGATGGACACACAGGGTGAAGGTCAGGGCACGTGCGATGGACACACAGGGTGAAGGTCAGGGCACGTGCGATGGACACACAGGGTGAAGGTCAGGGCACGTACGATGACCACCCAGGGTGAAGGTCAGGGCACGTGCGATGACCACCCAGGGTGAAGGTCAGGGCACGTGCGATGGACACACAGGGTGAAGGTCAGGGCACGTGCGATGGACACACAGGGTGAAGGTCAGGGCACGTGCGATGGACACACAGGGTGAAGGTCAGCGCACGTGCGATGGACACCCAGGGTGAAGGTCAGGGCACGTGCGATGGACACACAGGGTGAAGGTCAGGGCACGTGCGATGGGCACCCAGGGTGAAGGTCAGGGCACGTGCGATGGACACACAGGGTGAAGGTCAGGGCACGTGCGATGGACACACAGGGTGAAGGTCAGGGCACGTGCGATGGACACACAGGGTGAAGGTCAGGGCACGTGTGATGGACACACAGGGTGAAGGTCAGGGCACGTGTGATGGACATGCCCCTGCCCACGTCTGTACTTCTTCTCCACCACCTCCCAGCCGTGTGACCACAAACGCTCAGGGATAATAGTACCTACCTCACAGGATTGTCGTTGTGGGGTTTAAATTCAATCATTTAAAAATGTCCCTGAAACATTATGGGTCAATACATATTGACTACTTCCTTTCTCCTTAATGGAGATCAGACTTCACGTAAGTTCAGAACATTTTGTGAGAAAGCAGAGAAAAGTTGCTCTCTTAAACCTCATCTTTAAAAGCTAGGCATCTATCATCAAGTTTTCCCATCAGGGCTTCCCTGGTGGCGCGGTGGTTGAGAGTCCGCCTGCCGATGCAGGGGACGCGGGTTCGTGCCCCGGTCCGGGAAGATCCCACGTGCCGCGGAGCGGCTGGGCCCGTGAGCCGTGGCCGCTGCGCCTGCGCGTCCGGAGCCTGTGCTCCGCAACGGGAGAGGCCACGACAGCGAGAGGCCTCTTAAACCTCATCTTTAAAAGCTAGGGATCTATCATCAAGTTTTACCATTACCTAGTAAATGATCATTACATTTTTACTCAATTTTGACGTTTACAAACGTCTGTGAGAATCCTGCTCACATAGAGTCTATCTCGCTCAGTCCCAAGGTGCCTCTATGAAACTGGCAGAACAAGTGTAATCATTTTCATTTTAGAGAAGCAGGAACAGAGGTTCAGAGAGGACAAGGTAACTTTCTAACACCCAAGACCAGGGCCCATGCTCCCTGCAGCTAATCCAGTGCGTCTCTCAAGTACCTTCCTCAGAGCCTTTGAAGAGGCCAGCCCCTCTGCCTACCACAGCCTTTCGTCTCTCCATTTACTTGCTTTAATTATTTTAAGCTTTAACGGGGGAAAAAAATTGATATTTAAAGTGCATACATTTAATGTATACATCTTGATGGCTTTGGACCTATGCATCTACCTGGAGAAAAATCTCCCAGGAGCCACCCAGCAGACTTTCTCTTCTTCCTGGAAGTAGGTCACGCCAGCACTGTCAGCTTAAAGAAGTCTGAGAAGGAGACTGACAGACAGGGTACTTTCTGCTTTGCCTTAGGAGGTAGAATTTCCCAGCAAGAGAAAGGAAAGAAAGAAACGGTTGGCGCTTCAATGACTCCGCTCGATGAACAATGCTGTGTCTCCAGGGACCCTACATGGCTGCACTATTGAGAGTCAGAGACTTTGGTGACAGGAACACTGGATGCTGGCTAATGGTCTCCTCTCCTGTTTCTAGGTCAACAGTGATCTTGTTTACATTACAGCGAAGAGAGATGGCTCCCTCGCGGTTGAAACCCTGGATACCACCCACATTGGGAAATTAATCGTGACCAAGCAAGTCGGAGGAGACGGCATAAAGGACCTCACTGATGCCTACAAATTCCCGGAAGGTAAGTTACTGCAGTCGAACGAAGATTGCGCTGCCCAGGGCTGCTTAGCACTTTCGTGGTAAAAGTCACCGTCACCACGAAGACATGTGTTCCGGAGAAGGCATGGCCATTTGCAGCATTTTGAAGTTAGGAGAGAACTGGAGAGAATAGACCTCACACCCACGATTTCTCGTGTCACTGTAGCGCTCGCTACTTGTTTGCTCGCTTTGAGCGGAATTCTGCTTCACATGGCCTTTGAAATAAATGCTTTAAAGTCACGTCTATTTTAACAGAGTATAGAATGTGTTCTTGTTCATAAAAATAGGAAAGGATCTTAATTTCAAATAATCCTATTAGAAAATATAATAATATAAATAATATAAATATATAAATAATATATAAAAATATATATAAATAATAAATATATTATATATAATAAATATATATAAATAATATAAATAAATAATATAAAATAATCCTATTAGAAAACATTACATAACTAATGTACTTTTAGTTCAATAATGAAATTTAAATACCTGTTCACATTTGTTTAGTACCTTAAAAACCATTCTCACATGCACTGTTCCCTTGACATATCGTGGAAATCCCCTGAGGTAGATGATACAACATTAATAGGACACTGCAGTCTCACTGATTCAGGCCAATTAGAATGAAGGCCCGCTTCAATCATAAAAGAATGTTAAGGTGGTTTTCGTTAACTCTTCGTGTGCGGAACGTCTGCAATGGAGTTGTTGAGTTCAGCCCCGTCTCCATCGTCCTGAGCGCCCGCTCTGTGCCTGGAGTTGTGTTTGGTGCTGGGGTCCCCACTGTGAGTAGAACCCAGTTTCTGGGCAAGTGATAGGCTCATGCTGCTGAGGGCATTGAAAACAAAGAAGAGGGGCAGTCAGTCCCACCGGGAGATTCAGAAAAACAAAGCCCGATGAGAGAAGTCACAGACCACAGCTAAAGGAAGCTGCACCAGGCTTTCCAGGAGATGAGACTATGACAAAGGCCATGGGGTGTGAATCAGCCGGTGTGTTTAGGGTCCCGCAGACATTACTAAAGCATTCAGCTCATTAAACGCCCAGAGGTTGGAGTCCAATCTCCCCAAGGTCCGTAGTGGACAGGAGGTGGCGGACCTTGGGTGTCTTCATGGGGACGTGGAATATATGTTACAAGTGACTCACCAACAGAGCTTCTTAGGAATGGCAAATGCCATTTTAGTAAATGGATAAAAATGAAGAGTCATTTGCATTTACCTACATATTCATCAGTATTCCTGAAATGCTGAGTGCAGAATTTGTTTTAAATATTTTAGATCCTCTGTCTCCCTGCTCTTATTTACAAAAGCAATTTGCACTATAAAGAGAAAGTTTGCTGAATTGAGAAATTCAGGATTTGTGCCATCTGAACCCATAAATTTTTGCTGTATTCCTGAAATAGATAGTTCTTCTCTTCTCTCGGTTATCCTCCACTGCACAACCTCGATACAAAAGATTTTTTTTTCTTTTGAGCTTTTTTCTAAAAAGAGAGTTTTTAAAAACATAAGCGAGGGCTTCCCTGGTGGTGCGGTGGTTAAGAATCCGCCTGCCAATGCAGGGGACACGGGTTCGAGCCCTGGGCCGGGAGGATCCCACATGCCACGGAGCAACTGGGCCCGTGCGCCACAACTACTGAGCCTGCGCTCCAGAGCCCACGTGCCACAACTACTGAAGCCCACACGCTTAGAGCCCGTGCTCCACCATGGGAGAGGCCACCGCAATGAGAAGCCTGCACACCGCAACAAAGACCCAACGCAGACCAAAATAAAATAAATAAATAACTAAATTTATTTAACAACAACAAAAAAAGCACAGTAAAACAAAACAAACGAGCCATGCCCGCTTGTGATAGAGTGACAGGCAAAAAGATTTGGAAAGGAAAAGGAGTCCATATAGGAATGAAAGGAGCCAGCTGTAACATCCACGCATTTATTCATTCATCCTTTCAACTGCTTGCTGTTAACCACCCGCCAGATCCCAAACACTGTTGGGATGAGACGCACAGAGCCCTGCCTTCCCGTCTGTCATAGCTAGAGAGCCGGGCAGGAAGCTGGGTGTTGGATGCCTAGGATGGGGTGGTTGGACGGATGCTCAGGGATCCTGGAGGACCTCAGCTGTGGGCTCCCTGAGTCTGAAGGACAAGCAGGGAAGCACGGGATTGACTCTTTCCCCGGGGAACGAGTTCTCCAGGAAAAGGCAGCAGGACAGGGATTGTGGATAAACCCTCCCAGTGTGGAAGAGTCCTGAGCAGACAGTGTCTAGAACAAGAGCTGAGCCGTCCTCTAGGAAGCCGTCCAAGTGACCTGCTATCTTGTTTAAACAGCTCGGCAGGAAGCCCTGAGTCGTCAGCCACGGAGGTGGTGGTGAAGACCATATCAGGGTCAGACGTCAGCCCACGAAAGAGGAGTCAGGAGCTGGGCCAAGGGAGAATCCCAGATTAAAACAAATAAAATGTGCCAGCTCTGAATAGGGAAGACAGCTGAGGTCCAGGCCTCCAAGGTCTGGCCAGAAGGCAAGGCTCAGAGGAGTGGAAAGTGTGGCGGGCTTGCCCAAACAGAAGAGCCCCTAAAATCCACATAGATCGTTTAAGAGACATCCCATCCTGCTCCTGGGCTGGAGTCTGATTCCAGGTGGATCGTTAGCTTCTGAATCAAGGATGGCATGTGGGTTCCCTATTCTGACATTGGGAGTGATCGCGTGAGTGCCGTTTCAGAAGGAAGCTAGCTGATCCTGCTCTTGTATGCGGTGGGAGAGAGGGAGCGGTTATGGATGTCCGCCAGGGGCATGTAGGAGAGACTGCCAGCATCTGGGCCTGGGCCTTTGCCACCCTGATCCTCATTATTGAACCTCGACAAATATATATATATAATATATATTATATATAATATATAATTTCTCGACAAATGCTGAGAGTGGCCACTCACCTGTGGTGGCAGTGAAAACGTAGAAAACAATATTACCAGATTCAGGCATTTACTATTTTAATTAACTAGACTGTGGAAAGACCATTTTTCACTTTGATGAACTAAAGCTTAATGTCAATTTTATACCCTTCTTTAAAACATAAGATGAAGAAACTATAAAATGTGGATAACTAGAATTCTTAGAACTTCTCCTGCGGCAATGTCTTCTTCTGTGATGGTGTCTGGGTCCCGTTTCCTCTTCGCTCCATCAGTTATACCCTCTGTCACTTGCATTCTCATCTCTCCTTCTCTATTAGCTCCTTCCCATGACCATGTCACCTGTGTTAAGAAAATTTATAAAACTCTTTTTCAACAATAAAGTCCCCTGCAAACATGGTCCATCCTTTCTTCTCTTTGCCTGAACAGCTGCCCGCACCCAACCTCCTTTTCCTTTTCCTTTTATTTCTCATCCACTGTGCCCTGCGTTCTGCCTCCTGCTCATCCTTGAAGCCCTTCTCCTCAAGGTTGCCAAGACATCCGATAGCCATGTAGCATAAATATTTTGCAGATTTCAGCTTGCCCGAAACCTCCTGAATTTTTTTTTTTTTTCCGGTACGCGGGCCTCTGACTGCTGTGGCCTCTCCCGTCGCGGAGCACAGGCTCCGGACGCACAGGCTCAGCGGCCGTGGCTCACGGGCCCAGCCACTCCGCGGCACGTGGGATCCTCCCGGACCGGGGCACGAACCCGTGTCTCCTGCATCGGCAGGCGGACTCTCAACCACTGCGCCACCAGGGAAGCCCCTGACTGAATTTTTTGAAGCTATTGCTCACTCACAATTCTTGAAATTCTCTCTTCTTTTTTTAATTAAATTTTTTTTTAATTTTTCTAAATTTATTTTTTATTCAAGTATAGTTGCTGTACAATATTATATGTTACAGGTGTACAATATAGTGATTCATAATTTTTCAAGGTTATGCTCCATTGATAGTTACTGTAAAATATTGGCTATGTTCCCCATGTTGTACAATATATCCTTGTAGTTTATTTTATACCTAATAGTTTGTACCTCTTAATCCTCTACCCTCTGATTGCCCCTCCCACATCTTCCCAATGGTAGGCACTAGTTTGCTCTCTATATCTGTGGGTCTACTTCTTTTTTGTTCTATTCACTAGTTTTGTAGATTCCACATATGAGTGATATCAGACAGTATTTATCTTTCTCTGTCTGACATATTTGCCTTAGCATAATGTCCTCCAAATCCATCCATGGTGCTGCAAATGGCAACATTTTCATTCTTTTTTATGGCTGCGTAATATTCCACTGTGTATACATACCACATCTTCCTTTTCCATTCATCTGTTGATTGGACACTTAGGTTGCTTTGACGTTCTTTCTTCTCTTTGTTCCTATGATACAGCTTTCTCCTGATTCCATCCCAACCTTCCTGACTCGTTTTTCCATCTTCTGCAACTCAGAGCTCCCCTTTCTTTGCCCCCCTCAGAATGTTTCTTCCTTCTAGGCTTTGTTCCTACCCGGTAGCTGGTGTTAACATGCACACACATACTGATTCTCCCAAATCTGTCTCCAGCCTAGACTTCACTTTTAAGCCCCACATTCACCTAAATGTCCCATAGGAACCTGAAACTGAACCTTCCCAAATGCCACCTTGTATCACTGTCTCCCCAGCCCAGATCTATTTCTCCTGTGCTCCCTGCCCCAGAGAAGAAAACCATGATCCACCCAAACTTAGCACGTTGAGAATAAGTCAAGCAGCAAATCCTCTAAAAGTCCCTTTCGAAATAGTTCAAATTTATCTCCTCTCCTCCATCTCCACGGCCCCTCCCTCAGAATCAAATGGTGCTGGGCGTGGAAGTCCCTCTTAACATATTCCCTGATATGTAGTAAATGGCCAACAAAAGTCAGTTCCCACTATTGCTGGTAATTCTGTTATTACTACCTTGCTCCTACTACTAGCTTGGACTCTGATGATTTTTCTCCTGGATAACTGCTATAGCTTCCCAATTCCACCTTCCCTCCTCAGCCTCTTTCCCTCTGTTTAAGTCATTGTCTCCAAAGTGACATAGTTAATGACATAAATCCCAACCTGTTGCTGCTTCAAAGCCCTCACTCGCCTGCAGGGTATTCCAGCCAGAGCTCACCAAGCCTCTGCTAGTTGCCTTTTTGCCCCCTCGCAGCTCTTCCTAGCCATACACACAGGCATCAAAATCGGCAGCCAGGTGAGCTGTGACAGGTCCTCCACCAAGCCAGGCTCCCACTTGCCTCCGTGCCTTTGCTCTCGCTCTGGAAGGAAAAACCCTCTGAGAAGCCTCCCCTGCCCCGGGTGGTGTCAAATCTCTGCCCCGTGTTCCCTGCACCACACACACAGACGCTTGACCCAGCGTCTGTGATGATACGCGTGTGGTGATCTCTCCGCACTAGTCCCCTTAGACCCGGGTGGGAAGGGCTGCGCTTCTCATCCGAGCCTGGCACGGTGCCTGGACATCACAGGGACACAACAGCGTGAGACGATCAAAGGAATGGTAGCTCAGGTGGCACTTGCACAGGTGAGCTTAACCGAACATCAGATGTCCTAAACCGGACTATTTCATGTCTATTATAAAGATGAACGTTTTGTCCCTAGATGAAGGCAAAGTGCTTCTCCAAACCCCAGTCCTCCAGAGCCTCTGTGCCAGGCTGGGTCCCAGGTCCTGGGGACACAGAGCTTACTTTCTCCTGGGGGAAGTAATGTCACACAGCGACGAGTTCTGGGAAAAGGAAAGGTAACGTGTGAGTTAGTGAGAGACGAGAGGACCAGAGTAACGGAAGTGGGGGGGACACTCTGAGAAGGTGACATTTGAGCTAAGACCTGAGCAGTGAGAAGAGGCTTCATCAGACGTAAAGGGGACTCTCATGACACCCAGTTAATGGAAGGGTGGTTTTGACCTTGGTCCTGGAGACACAGAGGAGCCTCAGGAAATGCGATCTGGCTTTAGATCATTCTCTCGGCACCAAATTCATGGCCCTGCGTTATGTGAGACATCAGAGCTCAGACCACAGCTGCAGAGAGCGAGGATTCTGTCGAGCTGGGAATTCTGCCTCTTATCTGGGCCTGTGCTTCCTGGAACCCCTCGCCTGCCTCGAGTCCAGAAGCTTCCACCGCCCCTCCCCCACTCGGCCAGCTCATCCTCTCCCCACGAGGCACCTCTCTGACCATGACCACGTTCCCGCCGCTGGCGTTCACCTCCCACATTTTGCCTAAATGCACGTCTGGTGCCCGTCCAAAGCCATGATCATTAACGCTCTCTTCCCTGGGGAGCTATTTGCCAGATGCTTTCCGCTAAAATATTTCACTGTGCTTTCCCTGTCACAGCCACTCCTTCCCTTTAGTATTATCTCCCTCTTGTCGACTGTGAAACATGTGCTCTGGCCAATGCTTGTGCCGGACCAGTTGTTTCTGGCACGTTCTTGCAGTCTTGACAATCAGAGAAATTGTTAATACACACACAGAAGTACACATTCGTGCGTTCGCAACACCTGCTGGCATTCTCTCTGCCTTTGCAAAGTCCTCGTAGCTGCCAGTTCTTAGGCACGCCCTACCTGTAAACGGCTTACCAACCCTACCACGTCTGCGCCCTTAGTTTACATGCGAGGAAGGCGATGGTGGTGACGGTCCCTGCCTTGAAGAGTCCTTCTGAGGATCAGACGAGACAGGGCACAGTATGCACTTCCCATGACACCCGTCACATAGTTAGCTCTCGGTGACACTTGTTAGCACTATTAACTGACCTCTTCATTTTCATTGCGGTTCATCATTAGTTAAGCGAGAGGCGACATCTTAAAACTTAATGTCACTATAAAAACCAGCATTTTTATTTCAAAGTGATGCTTCTTTTGCTGGCCTTTTGCATGACTAGCTTTCACAAGCCAAGTGGGACAGGTCCGGGTGGAAAGAGACATGAGGAAGACAGGTCTTGCCGGGCAGACCCATGAATGGGAGAAAACTCACAGTGTAGAAGGTGAAAGGCAAGACACAACTCTTCCAGCTACGTGGCTAGGACATTGGGAGGGCAGCCAACGAATGCCACAGTTTGAGAAGAGTTAGCTTTTGCCAGAGTTCTATCTGCTGAGCCCTGAAACAGTGACCCTGGCAAAACAGCCCTTGGAGTACGCTCCGTAGTAACCCCTGTTCAGATAGGCCGAGCCCGGCAGCCGGGCGGGTCCTAACTCTCTGGGAACCTGATTTTGCAGAATGTGTAAGGTGGGAAGATGACAAGGCCTGCCCCGGAGGGAAGCCTGTGGCTTATCGAGGCGGCCGGCAAGCCCAGCAAGCAGTGCCTACAGCACATTGCTCATTAAGGTGACTTTCTCTCGGGTGGCTTGCATTGTCCTTACCTCTGCACCTTTCCTAGGTCAAGAAGAAGAGAGGTTGGCCCTAGAAACTGCCCTGATGTATGGGGCTAAAAAGCCCCTCAACACAGAGGGCTTCCTCAAATCGAGGTCTGATGTCCACATGAATTTTGAAGTGGAGAATGCCGTGCTGGGAAGAGACTTCCAGGTCACCATCACCTTCCGTAACAACGGCCCCGCCCGCTACACCATCACAGCCTATCTCTCAGGAAACATCACCTTCTACACCGGGGTCGCCAAGGCAGAATTCAAGAACGAGACATTTGATGTGACACTGGAGCCCTTGTCCTGTAAGTTAACGAGGGGGGCTGTTCTCTCCTGGCTGTGTCGCCTGCTTCCCTGTCTGGCTCTGTGCTGAGGCTCCCTGATAGCTTCCTGTCAAAGTGAAAGCCTTGGCCCAGAGCTCAGGAGCATGAAGCGCAGGGCAGGACCCGCGTTTTCTAGAAAGGCCCCCACGTTCACCTTCGTGACTCGTGCACAGAAGTGAGCCCTGAAATTTTCAAAGCTTAGAGCCCCATGAGTCGTGAACACTAAATGTCACTGAACCTCTTGCTACTTACAGGGTGGGCCAAGGATCTGAAGCATCAGCACCCACTGGGTGCTGGTCAGAAATGCAGACTCTCAGGCCCCACCCCAGACCCATGCATTTTAACAAGATCCCGGGCGGACTGGTGTGCACAGGAAAGATGGTGAAGCTTGTGTCTCAGAAAGCAGGCCCACTGGCGGTACCTCTCTCCCGATGTAGGAACAGCTTTGCGGGGGCTGCGCAGCAGGAATGGTGTGTTTGGCTTTACCGTTTAGGGGGCAGGGAGATCTAAGCTCCGCACGGTGAGCTGTCTGATGTACAGGGTCAGGAGAGCCCGTCCTTGGGAGAGGAAACTCGAACCTCGGGACGTGTTGTCCAGGAACCCCTGGAGGCTCTGCTCTCCCGGCCATCTCCCGGGGACCTTCTCCCGTGCCTCGATCCCTCACCTCCCTTGCGTACATGGCCTTCCAAAGTGTCTTCTTCATTATGAAAAGTCCAGACGAGTTTAAGTAGGACTGGGATTGACAAGCCGCAGCTTGCACTGGGGATTGCAGTTTCGACCCGTCTCATTCCCTGGGGTACCAGTGTTTGGTGTGCACAACAGCTGGCCACTCAATTGGCCAACTGAGCCACAACCAGAAGATCCTGGTCTCCAGGCAGAGCACACAGAGTCAGAAAACAGAGCACGCTGAAAGGGTCAGCGTGGCAGGGCACCAGATCCGTTGACCTGACAGGTGAGTCAGGAAAAGAAATGGAAAAGAAAGGTATATGAAAAATAATTTCTAAAACGCAGAGGCAGGTAAGACTGTGATCCCGCCTGGCATGGCCAAACCACACTTCCAACTTGTTTTCAAGCTTCCTGGATTCGGTGTCTGTCCCAAACCACAGGAAGTACCTCTGGGAGGTACTTTCTTTCTGAAGAAAGATGTTCCCAGAAAAATGAGAAACTATTCCTAAAAAATCCTAATTTCAAGAAACCTACTCAACCTTGAAGGAAGCAAATGCCCCTCGATTCAGTAGACTAGCCAACAATTAAGAAATCACCATGGTATTTGTCTTGGAAACTGGAAGATCTAGCACTTGGAAGAAAGGTAACGCGTAGTCAGTATAAAGGACTCAGGAGAAAAAACAGTCATCACAGCTGTTTAGGACAGACAGACTCAGTGGATTTAGAGGGCCTGAACCTTGGAATTAGACAAATCTGGATTTTAGCTGTGACTGTGTCACCTACTAGTTGTGTGTCCCTAGGCAAATTACTTAAGTAATCTGAGCTCATCTACACGTGGGAACAATACCACCCACATCACTGGGTTGTTGATTCACCCCCGCTACACACATACACACACACACACACACACACACACACACACACACACACCCCTTTATTTAATGCCTACAAGTCCAGGTATTATTTTGTGCTGGTGACACAGCAATGAGTTGCTTCTTGATGGTCTCCTGGGGGGAAGATGGGGGCTCCACAATAAACAATCAAACAAGTGAATATATATGGTTCTGCATAGAATAGGAAAATACAAAGCAGGGTAAGGAAGACAGGGAGTGCCAGGAGTGGGGGAGTGTGGTCAAGGAAAGCCCTCCTGATAGGGTGACATTTAACAGAAATCTGACAGAAGGGAAGGAGTGAGCTTTCCAGACAGAAAAAAAAAAGTAAGTGCAAAGGCCCTGAGGCCAGAGCTCATGTGATATGTTCAGTGAGCAGCAAGGAGACCAGAGTCAGGGGCAAAGGCATCCAAGGGAGGCTAGTGGGTATAGACCAGGTAGACACCTGGAGGCCCTTGTAAAGATTTTGGCTGTGATTCCGAGTGAGCTGCAGAGCCCTAAGACAGTGTTGAGCAGAAGTGTGCCCTGGCCTAACTTGGGTTCTGAGAGATCGCTCTGCGGCTGTGCTGAGAACAGACCATAGGCGACGTGGAACAGAAGCTTAGAGACTAGTTAGGACGCTGTTGCAATAGTCCCGCGAGATATGGTGGTGAAGGTGAGGGACGTGGTGACAGCTACCAGATCCGGGTGTTTTCTGAAGGTAGAGCCCTCGGGACTGGTTGACAGATTGGATGGGTGGCGTGAGAGAAGGGTCTGTGGAGGAAACTAAATGAGATAATATATGCGGAAGGCTTCCTGCAAGTAGGCTCCCCATAAATGCTAACTTCCAAAGTGTTTACACTTTGGGAAACTGAGAGCAGAAAGGTGAGTTGACGTGTTCGAGGCCACACATAGCAATTACAGGCAAAGCAGGTACCAGTGGCCACATCCCATTCAGGCAGGTATGGTGAGGCAGCTCCGTGCATCCTTGGGCCCTAAGTAGGCCCGCCCCTTACTTGTGCCCCGTTGCCTGGGCTCCAGCTGCCCCTCACTCCCCTGGACAAGGAACTATATGCCATCCTTTCCCACTGCACTAGAGTCCCATCTCGCAATCTCCTTCCCCTTCTCTCCGTGATCCAATAAAAGCGTGAGCTTATGTGAGTTAGCGGGCTAGGACGGCATGATACGTTAGCTATCTCAGTCATCGATCGAGGGATATCGAAGCCTGACTCGGTATCAACGCAGCTCCCACACACTCAGCCCACCCCAAGGCTTGTCCTGAATAACCTGAAGGGAGTTGAAGACTGTTTCTTGCTTTACCCTGCATGTAGGTGACACTAACTGCATGCAATAAATTGCATACTGCAACCTAAAATAAATTGCAACATATGGCAAAAAGCCACAGGATTCTAGACATCGATCAAGCAGGTCAGGGTACAGTCCTAGGAGAGTCTGTGGCAAAGAAAGTTTTCCAAGTAGAACGGGAAGCATATTTTCCGGATTGATGATTAAAGGGAATGTGTAGTCTAGAATCAGCTGGGAAGACCTGAATAACTTAAACCTCCCATACCTTCAAAGGTGCTATCGCTTCTACTTGGCTATATTTAGTTTTCTTTGCTCTTTGGAAAAGAGATGAAGCAGCTCCTGTCTGTGCCCCCTCCCGGCTTTCCCCAGACACCGTAAATGGTATTGGCAGCGTTCCAGCTCCACCACTCAAGAGAATGAAAATCTCTTCTTCTTGCCACGTTTAATAAACTTTATCTAGAACAATTTCTTGTGCAGTGGCAAAACACAGCACTTACATAATGTACTATTTCAGGAGCCCTGTTCTCTTGGGCTCAGAAACACAGCCCAGTTTCTTTAGTGCCAAGATTTAGAAGAAGTTCTACCTCAGAGAATGAAGAGTCCCGAGGCTGACAGGATCAAGGCAGCAAAAGCCTCTGTAAAGATGTCAAGCACATCTCGCCAACCTAAACAGCCCAGTGGTCACACACCGCCCTCTAGAAATAGCCAGAGGATGTCCTTTTCTTATTATTATTGTTACCGGAGGCAGCTAGAGGCAAAATGCATGTTCTTCAAGGCCTGTCACTTTGCAGCTCCATCTGGCTCCATCTGGCCAAGTGAAAACAGCTCCCATGTGCTCATCTGAGGTTGTCTCCGATCGAGGGTCAGAGTCTTAGTTTTCTGGACAATTCACTGCTTGGGGAGCCATGGAGGAAGCAAGGTGCAGGCTCGGTCCCAAAGCAGGCGGCATGAGTGGGTCACCCAGAAAGGCAGAATTCGAGGGTCAAGGTCAAGGCAAGGTCTTCGACTCCAAAGGCTCTAAGTGGGATGGGACCGCCCTAGGAAGTAGGCTGAGTCGCTGACTGCTTGTCTAGGGCAGAGACCAGTACGTCCTAATAACTCTGCATAGCCTGTGGCCGTCTCTCAGCCTGGGCCCCGCGAACTTTCGGACTGGACACTTGTTATGGGGCCTGTCCCGTGTGTCGTGGGAAGTTCAGCTGCATCCTTGGCCTCTACCCGATAGATGTCAGTCACAGCCTCCAGTTGTGACAACCAAAAGCATCTCTAGACGTTACGAAACATCCCTGGGGGGCAAAATTGCACCCCGTTGACAACCTCTGGTCTACGATGATCATCCTCTCCGTTTTGCCATCAATTTCCATTTTGCCAGGAACTGAGTGCATTCTGGGGTGCAAGACTTTCAGTTTCAACACGGAGACCATCCTAAGTCCACCCAGTTCTACCCTAACACTGCCCCATCTCCTGCTACAATCTGCTATCTCTGGGAGCCCCTCAAAGTTGAATATGTGCCATTTGAGCAGCATATGCAAATACAGATCCTGATTCCCTAAGTGTGGGTGGGGTTAGAGAACCGGGCAGCAGGCTCTTACAGGGCTGATCTGGGGGCGGGAAGGGCGGGTCCCTTCCCCCTAGTTGTTGAGCGGTGCTTCTCAGCCCCGCCACACAAAAGAAGAGTCATCTGCAGAATTTGTAAACAAAGCCTGGGCCCCAGCCGCCAAGATTCTGATTGGATTGGCCTGGGGTGGGATCCGATGGGGCAGGTCACGTCCCTAAGTGATTGTGAGGTAAAGCCAAGACTGGGCGGTCACAGCACCTACTCATCCATGCAGAGACCTTGAGGCAGATGGTAGGCACGGCCTGATGCACTGTCGTCTGGGAGTCCAAAAGCCAGGAGGCCTCCCTGTGCCCTGGAGCTCACCCTGCAGTGTCTTCCGTCCTGGGTCCTGGACGGCCGCTCGTGAGGCAGGGCTAAGACGAACCACCCCCTGCACTTGAAACTATCAACCTTGGGAACTGTTTCCTTCAATAACTTCCGCCGGAAGGAGGAATCTTTGGCCAAAGGCAGACATGGAGCAGGGAAGCCGCGGTGGAGACATTCGATTCCATGCAGGGGGTTGGAGGCGCCTGGGCTCGGCCTGCAGGAGAGCTGCCCTTTGCCCCTAAGAATCCTGGGCCCTGGGGAATGAGAGTGAGAGAAATTGGGCCGTGCAGCCAAACAGAACCTCACGTCTGCGGTCAGAGCCGCAAGACAGGATTCCGGTCCTCAGCCCGGATGATGAGCAGCAGCGTGCAGCCAGGACCACGTCCCACCCTCCACCTGCCACCCTCACTGGCTCGCCCGCCCCCGACACCTAAATGCTCACGCTGTCGGCGCCCTGAGATCACAGAGGTCTTTTAAGTTGCATATAACAGAAGGGGTGGGAGAGAGTCGCATGCCTACGGTGAAAACCGGTTTCAACTGCTTCTTTCTCTTAAATAGAAAAATCAAGCCAGATTGGTACAGTACAAGCTGGAGAGAAAGTGCGGAGCAAAGGAATCAAGGGAAAGGTTCAGGTCGTTGACAGCTTTGCTCGAGCGTGGCCCAGGCCTGCGTGAGACGTTTCTTATCACAGGAGGGCACGTGGCACGGTGGCTGTGGACATCACTGCCCCACATCTGTCACCTTGGGACTGTTTCTGCCTAAATCCAAGCAGCCACAGCTAAAACTCCTTGGTCTTTGATTTGTTTGTTTGTTTGTTTGTTTTGTGGTAGGCGGGCCTCTCACTGTTGTGGCCTCTCCCGTTGCGGAGCACAGGCTCCGGACGCGCAGGCACAGCGGCCACGGCTCACGGGCCCAGCCGCTCCGCGGCACGTGGGATCCTCCCGGACCGGGGCACGAACCCGCGTCCCCTGCATCGGCAGGCGGACTCTCAACCACTGCGCCACCAGGGAAGCCCGGTCCTTGATTTTAAACCTCTCTGTTGCATTTTACAACAGCACAAGCACTGTTGGGAAAATGTGACACGTCTTCTCTAGGAAGACTTTACCGAATGTGAAATTTCCAGCACATTCCTTACCCCAGAAGCCGGAGAGCTTCTTGTCCCTGATGGACTCTGTGTGCCACTTGCCCTCACCTGTGTGTGTTCCTGGTGGACACGGTGCTAGCGTGGAAAAGATGGGGCCCTCGGGGGAGAGTGAAGCAGCTCCTACCCCAGGGCCTGACGTCGCCATGTTTTTTGTCGTCCTGCCAGTCAAGAAAGAGGAGGTGCTGATTCGAGCGGGCGAATACATGGGCCAGCTGCTGGAGCAGGCGTTCCTGCACTTCTTTGTCACAGCCCGTGTCAATGAGACCAAGGATGTCCTGGCTAAGCAGAAGTCCGTTGTGCTGACAGTACCCAAGGTCATCATCAAGGTCAGTTTTAGCATCTCAGATGAGGGAGAAAGGCAAGGTTGTTAGTGTTAATGAATGTGTGTGTGTGTGTGTGTGTGAAGTGTGTCCTGCTCCAAAAAAAAAAGGAACTAGGATCCTCCTGTTCTTTGAAAGAAGTAAACCACCCTATATACTGACGTGCACATATAACACTTTTCTCTCCTCTCCAGATTTAAATATATAGATGTGGCTGCAGATATAAATATAACCTGGGGGTATAAACATGCTTGTGGAGGAAGATAGAGATGTGTAAAGGATACAGATACTTGGAACTCAGTGTCTCCAGAATAAAGTAGGTCAGACATGGCATCAAACAGAAGCCGCCTGGGTTCCCTCCCACCTGCGTGTTGGACTGTACTGTGGTCCACTGTATACGGTAGAACGCGCAAACCGAAACGTCAGCGTGATGACCATCACTTGTCATGGGTCTATACGCCTGGCAACCACCAGCCAGATGCAGACACAGAGGATTTGTAACATCCAACACCCCAGAAATCTCCCACACGCCTTTTGCAGTCCATCACTCTCTCCTCCGTCACCGAGACAACCATTGCTCTGACCTCTGTCACCGGAGGGCCTTTTTTGCCCATTTGGCTAGTAGTTTTAACGTTGTCTCTCCATTAGCCGCCAGAACTCTCTGTCCAAATGTCTCGGGGGCACTTGGCAGTGGAGCGGTGAGCACGGGTGAAAGGGGAAGGCACATACGGCAGCCCTGTTGGCTTCCACTTCTCAGGACCACTGGCAGCGTCCGCAGCCACATCCCCGAGACACCTCCTGCCCTGGGAGCGGAAACCCAGGCCTCCGTCAGGGTTCTTGGGGTGTGATGTCTCATGTCAGCCCTATCCAGGGCTTGGAGACCTTTCCAAGTGATTGAATGATTAGCACAGACCTGAAGGTGCATTCCCCTAAAGTGGTGGAGAAATCAAAATTTTAGAGGCGCTCATATTTTAAAGCCTCTAGAGGTGGGGGGTGTTGGCAATGAGCGGGCAGGGAGTGGTAGGCCTTGTGTCTCTTTTGAATCGTTTGCTGAGAATCGCTTGTAAAGCTAACAATGTTGTGTAGCATTCAAAACGGCAGCCTCCTCTGGGTCCAGTGCCGTGTGGACGGCCCTTGAGGGCTACTGTACGATGAGTCGCACCAGGCCGACATGTAGGGCCCCGGAGGAGGAGAACCCCAGGCCCTCCTTTTCTAGGAAGGCTTGACTCTTCACGCCTCCTTGGTTCTTTCACCCCAGTCGCCTGCTACAGGCCCACAGCACCACCTACACAAGAGGCCTTCAGAGACCAAATAAAAGTGAGGGGTGCAGGTCTGCGGGCAGAACAGAGAAGTGCTACTGGGGTTCCTGCAGAGGAGCTGCCTCTCCCCTGAGCATAAGGTGCTGGTGCTGTGACCGGGGCGGCCTGCCCACCCGCCACGTGGCGGCTGCCCTCGTGGCGGGCTCTCCTGGGACACGTGCGGTGTCCCGCAGGCCTCTCCCGGAGGCTGGGGGAGGCCTCCTTTCCCGCTGCTTCAGGAGCGCAGCCTCGGAACCTTTCCCACCAGAGGCAAGGCCCACACGCTCACCTAGTTATGAACCGACAGCTTGTCCCCGTGGAGGGCTCAGGAGAGAGCTCTCCCCAGCTAGGAAGCGCTCCAACCCCAGCATAAAATAGAATTTAATTGCACGGCTGGTAATAAACTGGATGCATGCAGGAAGCTGATACCTTTCATCTTTTAGACCTCATTAACTGGAGGATTATTGACTAGTCATCTCCCGAGTTTACTCAGAGAGAACTTTAACTCGCCGCGGGCAGAACGCAAATCTCTTCTCCTGCGGCTCAAGTGACCTGGCCGGGGAGGGTGGACTTTACAAAGAGTTGTGTGGGGTTTTTGTTTTGTTTTGTGCTGTCTTTCAATTTCCATAAGGGTGTCAAAAAGGCTGTTCTTAGGGGTACTGCATTTAGAGGGTGGGGCCATTTGAGGGTAGGGCCATTTGACTGGGACTCCAGCGGAAGAGAGCTGGAAATTCTGGCCTCCGTTCAGGTCCAGGGGTGCTCAGGAAAGCAGGCAGGCGCATTCTCACAGAAGCGGTCGCTTAACCACTGACCTCATGAACTGCATTAGCCCCAAGGACAGACTAAATCCGAGGCGGGGAAGAGGTGTTCCTGGGTAAAGTCCCTCATACCCTGAAAGCCACCCAGGTGTCCCTGAGCTGTGAGAGCCCCCAGTTCCAGAAACTGGCTAGTGGACTGGCGATCAGGATGTCAGTTAGCCTACTGGAGGCACGGGGTACGGACCGCGGGTACCCAGACTGCAGGTATGCTGAAAGTGACTGCCGGGGCAGAGAGGACACAGAGAAAAGGAGGACCCGGGAAAGGAGGAGGGGAGGGGAGGAGAAAAGAAATATACATTGAAACAAACGTTACCCAGGAGACCTCATAAGCAGGAGTTGGAGAGGAAGCGAAATGCAGTGAAAGTACAAAAGCACCGTGGCTCAGAGGTCCAGACCACGTGGGACACATGTCCGCAGGTTCTAGGAAAAGGCTAGAATGCTTGGTCCGTCTCTTTGAGCCTGGGACGGGCCCACAGCTTACAGAACCTCCCAGGGTCACTATGATGAAGGCACAGGCTGAGAGGGTGTGAGAGACAAGGGTCAGGAAGGCAGGACCACCCCCACTCCGAGGCAGGAGGTGGGGGTGAGACCTGCACACGGTGCTGTGACAGTGCCAGTAGCAGTAGCTATGAGTACTGAGGTCTATGCTATTATGCTTCTCCTGTACTATCTTATTTAATCCTCATTTCCACCCTACGAGGTGGGCATTATTGTACCCATTTTACAGATGAGAAATCTGAGAGGCCCAGAGAGGGCAGTGCCCTGTAGCGTGGTGGCCAAAACACAGGCTCTGGGACCAAACTATCTGAACTCAAAGCCTGTTTCCTCAACACACTAGCTGTGTAACCCTGGACGCATCCCTTGCTGTCTCTTAGCTCCTGTTCTCTCAGCTGTTTAACGGAGACGATGGCAAGTCTTCCTTCACAGAGCTGCTGTGAGGACCAAAGCAACTAAGGGGTACCTGATTCCCAGCCCACGGTCAACGCCGAGTATGTGTTGGTTGTTGGTATCGTCCTTGTTGCTGCTCACAAGCCACTTGCCTGTCATCGCCTGCCTGATAAGGGAGGGAAGGAAGCTTCTAACCCAGGTCTTACTGATTTGGAAGCTTGTTCGGGTAACGGCTCGGCTCTGTTGCTCTCACACTGGAACTGTCACCAGAATAGAGGAGGGTGACCGCATTGACCGAATGGCCTGGTGTTTCCAGGGAGTTGGAGTGGAGTGGGGTGTCAAGGATTAAGGCTGTAGAATGGTAGATGATCCTCGGTGAGTGGATAACATGCAGCCGGTAGAGGTGGACGGAGAGCCCCCTCCAGATGCTAGCAAAAGAAAAACATAAGCAAGGGCGGTGCAGGGGACACAGCTGGAAGCCGCCGCAGCGGGAGTGCAGAGGCTGGAAGCAGGTGACTAGGGAAGAGAGGCCGAGCAAGGCAGCCTGGGGCCACTTGGAGGCGAGGCTACAAGGTTTGGCTGAGAGCTTCCTAACTGGTCTGGGAACAGGGGGGCTTCAGTGGAGATTCTAGAGCATAAATGTAACATCACTGTCAGCTCCGACCTCCCAAGAGTCGGCGGAACCTCTTGCCTTTCTCCCTTCTCTTCAAAGCCTTTGCCCAAAGCACTGTCTCCTGGGGGACCCAGCTCAGCCTTGGGGCTGGAGCTGCCTGAGGGCTAGTTTGCAGCTTTTCTTACCCAGCTCCCTTTCTAGAGCAAATAGACACCAACCTGGACCACGATGGGGCCACCTGTCTGGGTCCACGTCACCTTCCACCAAAGCCGTTAGGCCAGTGGACACGTGCTTACATCCTAGGGACCCGGTCTTGTGCTGCGTTCGTCCCCGTGAGCACGGATACCGGAACTGGGGCCAGAAGGCTATTCCTGGCACCCACCGTGCATGAGTCACAGTGTGTGACCCTCATATGGGAAACGGCAGGGAGAGACAGTCATTAACCTTTAACGAGCACACATCTCTTTGCCCAGGCTATCAAAATATTTTGATGAGAAAAGTATATTTTATTAAAATCAGACATAGAATTTGTCTCTGCCTTTCCACATGTCGATTGTGGTTCAGAGACATTTTTTAAGTCAGGAAAAGATTCTTCAGCGTTTTCACGTTTACGGAACGGCTATTTGGGGGAGGGGACGGGGGGAACAGGGGGAATTCAGCTGGTCTGCCGACTAGAGGCTGGTTTGCAGGAGTCGTGGTGTGTGACGTAGGCGCCACGTGCCGGGGGGTTCCTCCCCGTCTCGGGGAGCAGTGGAGCTTTCACAGTTTTCACGTCCTCACCCAAGTCAACGAGAGCAGGAACACCGGGGTCGGGGGAACCCTTACAGCCTCTTCTGTAGCGAAGCCCCCCAGCGCAGGGGCTTGGATGGCTGGACCCGGACATCCCGGGCTCCTAATCCTACCTGGGCTGCCCTGGGCTAATTCTTCAACATCTCAGATGTAGAATGGGTCCAGTAATATTGCTGAGCTTGTTGGGTTGCTGGGAGGGATAACAGAAATAATCCTCATAAAGAGCTTAACGCGGTCCCTTGATCACAGTCAGTACATGGTGAAGACCGGCATCTGTCGGCCTCCGTCCCCCGGGGGTACAGCCCCACCCCCAAGTTGCCTGTCCTCTTCCTCCCTTTCTTTCTTCCCCTCCTCCTCCTCCTCCTTCTTTCTCTCTCTCTCTCTCTCACACACACATCCTCTCTCTCTGAACTTCCCTGTCCCTTTTTGCAAAATAACACACTCATAATACCAGTCCCATTATTAACCTCAAGCATATAGAAAACACAAAGTTGTTCAGGACTAAATCTGGGCCGTTTCTGAGGATGCTTAGCGCCTGGCAGGACCGGCGGTTGTCGGTTAGGGTTCCCTCCCTCCCCGCCCAGCGCTCTCTGTGCCGGGGATTCTGCAGTCAAGCCCCTGAGACTGGCTCGGGGCAGGAGCGGCCCTCTGGCCAATGCTCACCTGGTGGCATTGAAACCGAGCCCTGGGTGTTGAGCACATGCTGTGTTCCCTGTGGGAGCCTCCTGAGAGTGGGGCCCGTCCCGAAGAGCCTGGAGGAGACTCGGGGGAGAGAGGAGAGGTGGTCGCACGTTCCCCCATGACCTCCTTTCAGGATCTGGGAAAACAACACCCAGTGCCATTAAAACAGCTCGGGTCCCACCGCATCTTTAGTATTTTCATGTAGGCCAGTCCTGTAGCCTTTTCAGAACGTCCCGAGACGCCAATAGAACCCATTCTCTCCTATGAATGAGGAACAATTTTGCTAGGAAAAAAATAAAACCACTTTCTATGTATGCGATTTTAAAAAGTTACAGCCGTGAACAAACCATACACCAACAGGTGTCCCTAGATTAAAAAAAAAAAAAAAAATCTTTGAAACGTTTAAAATAAGAACAGTTGACTGTTTGCAAGTATTTTTTCACAAGCATTTTAACGCGCCTCCCTGCTTCTGCCGCCCCCAGGCTGTGCACGGTGCACACAAGTGCAGGGGTTGTACTGGAGCGACGTTAGCACCGTTTCAACATGCGTTTGCTCCTTACTTATCTGTTCTGTTGGCTAAAAGAATTTTTCAGTGTTTCTGCATCCCGATGTTTAGTCACTCACTCATTTATTTAATCATTCAACAAAGAGTTACCCGGTGCCCACTCTGTAAATAAATTGTAGCAAATGCTTTAAAAAGTGTCAGAGGACAACTCAATATTGAAAATATTTTTATTGACTTTTTCTTTGAAATGGGGAAAGGCTGCTAATTTTCCTTTCAGCAGGGACCACCCCCGGTCAGCTCCAAGGACACAGCTGCTCTATTCTCACACGTCCACCTCCGCGGCCTCACAGCTTGGGGCAGCCCTCTTGTACCGGACAGTGTAGCCAGGGCCTAAGAAAGGGGGTAATTCCTAGACACCAACCAGCAGAATGTCCCCCCAGCACTCTGGCCCTGCAGCGGTGAGGAGAAGGCAGGTCACATGGGGAAGGTCCCTGCTGACCCCCCGGGTCTTGGCTTCCTCCGGGTGGCTCCACTCCAGACCAGAGCCGACACTTGTGGGAGCTGTGCCCACACAGTGGACAACGAAAGGACCAAATCGAGCCCACTCGCCACTCACCAAGCCACGCAGCCCGGCGGGACGCTGCGTCCACTGGGAAAGGGGCTCCCTTTCCTAACGAGCACAGAGGCACCGGCGCTGGCTCCACGCCCAGATCGCCTCTGAGTCAAGACACTGTCTGGGTTTTTCTTAAGCATCACTGTACTGCTGTGTTCTAACTGGGGCCCGCCACTCACCTGAGGTCCAGTGTAAAAGCCTCTTCGTCTCTCTTCTGTCCGTGCCTGTGGAAGCCCCAATTTTAACCAGAGACGAGCAAGGCCGGCAGGGATGCTGTGGCGGATGCCTGGGCCCTGCTCCTCCAACGTCCCAGTTCATACGCGTCTTCACTTGTTTACCGGAGGACACGTTAAAACTGGGTGGCCACCTGGGGTGTAGCGAGCGTCCCCAGATGCTTGACAGCCACCAGGTACCTTGTGAGACTGAACTGCAGTGTCATTTCATTCTGTGAGAGCCTAAATAGCTGAAGCTTGCCATCAAGGCAGAAAATGAAAACAAAACTCTGTGTTCTAATTATCCCGGACCCCAACCCCTAAACCATTTCTCCCGCCATGTTTCCCACGGAGCATGTTTCTCCCTCCTGGCCTCCCGTGGGTTCTCCGTGATGCTGACACGTGGTCCAGCCACCAGGACGCACCCCTGCCATGTCCACAGCCCTTCAGTGGGAGGCTGGAGCAGGGCACGGGGGGTGGGCTTCTCCACGTCTCTTCAGAAAGCGTCAGTGGAGGCTGCCAGCTTCTCTCCTTTGTGCTTCTCGGCTCCGGCACCTGAGAACCCAAATCCGCATCACTGCCCACGAGGGAACTTGAGGCTGGGGAAGGGTTCCTGGTCACGCTGGCAGCACTGTCTCCCTTCAGACCTCCATGGCACTTAGAGTCAATAACTGCAACATTGCTGATGCTCTGCCAGCTCGCTTCACATACGATATCACGCTGAATCTGCCCAAGAACCTCATAAGAAACCGAGGCCCAGAGAGTTCAAGTGATTGGCCCGAGGACACACAGCAGTGGTCCCTGGTCTTCAGACCCCGAGTCCAGCATGCCTTCCCCTCGGCGTCCCCCAGCCACGGTCACTGTCCTTGTCCAGGCCATCACAGCGGTGCCCTCAGCACGGCCGTAAGCCTGTGGGGAAAATCAAGGCCTGTCTGTGAGGTCCCACCGTGAGGCGCCCTGAGCAGGTGAAGTCCACGGACCTGGGGAGGGTCCCAGGCAGGGTACCACCAGCCATGGCTTTACACGCTCAGATAGCTGACTCTCTCTCCGTCCTCTGTTGGTCCCAGAGGATCAGGCAGTGGGTTACTCCGTTGGCCAGGAGAGCACGTCCCAGACTCTCCGTGAGCGACGCCTCCACCCGAAGGGAAGCATTTCCCCCTCCCTCTCAGCACAGCTATGGAGCAACCTGCATCTGAGAATGAGAACGAGAAGCACTGGTAACCTAGGGGTATACCTAAGACACGTCCTCTATGCATTCCTGTTCACACAGAAGCCAAGTTAAACAAGAATAACGAATCGCATCTACCCTGTCATGTGATCACAGAATGCTTGAGCTACTGGCTCTTTTTTTTTTTTAATGATGTCTCTATCTGTACCCCAAATAGAACATCCTATAATCATCAAGTAATACAGTATATCAAGGCCCCAAGTCTACCTTGTCACATTTTCCTCTGGCATAGAAATCTGCTTCTTTCCCCATAAAGTCAAAAAGAAGGAGTTGGGTAGTAATACAGATGTTTTCAAATTTAGTTCAGAATCAAGTTGGAATCACTGTGCTCAACTGGTAGCTTAGAGACGGCAAAAGGTAACACTGCAAATGATCCTTCAGTGCATTTCAGGAAGTAAAGAAACTATTTTCAGCAGAAAAGTTTACTATTTTTGCCTCTCTGCTGTCAGAGATGACAGCTTATGTAGTGCTTAAAGATGAAGGCTTTGGAGTCAGAAAGACCTAGATTCGTGTCTGGGTCCTGCCAACGTACAGGCTCTGTAACTGGGGGATTTTGTTTGTCTTCTAAGTTTCCGTTTCACATCAATAGAGATGGGGATAATGTTAATGTCCACTGCCAAGTCCATAGAGGATCAAAGAGGATAATGTAAGTAAAATGATGAGCAGGATGCCTAAGTAAACACTAAAAGTAATGTGAGTGTTGCTATTCTTGTTATTACTTATCAGAGTCAGTGCAGTGGGCGGTTAAGCAGTGACTCTGGCACCAGACTGTCTGCATCCAAGTCTCACTTCCCCTACTTGCTGTGTGAACTTGAACAGGTCACTTAACTTCTTTGTGCCTCACTTTCCTCATCTGTGAAGTGAATTCTCATAGCGTCTACCTCATAGGGTCCTGAGGATTAAATGAGTTAATATAAGTAAACCACTTAGCAGCGTCGTCCAGTAGAACTTTCCATAATGACGGGAATATCCTAAATCTGCACCTTCCAATAGGATAGCCACTAGACACAGGTCGATGCTGAGTACTTGAACTGTGGCTGGTACAACTAAGGAACTCAACTTTAATTTAATTTAATTTTAATTCATTTAAATTTAAATAGCCCCTTGTGGCTGGTGGCTACCACACTGGACGGCGCAGACTTAGAACACTGCCTGACTGTCGAAAAACCTGACCGTCGTAAAAAACAAAATTTGCACTATTTAGTCAAGGCTAACCTAAGTGGGCTCTTGAGAAGAAACAGTGGTGCGGGTGCTGGTGAACTGATTGACAAACAAGCAACTGCTTACTACCAGCAGTGACCGTAAGGTGTGGAGGAGGGGAAAAATCATTTTCCACTAATTCATGGAATCCATGATTGACAGCACTTGAAGTAAGGGCTGTGAGGTGAACTAATAAATCATGTGAATTACATGGACAACTAGGGTCATTCTTTCCAAACTTTTTCCTTCATTTCAGTTTTGATTTTGAATACAGTTATTATGTATATTATAAAGCATATACTCCATGGAAGGGAGCTTGTGATTTCCTAAAAAGTAATTTCCTCCCAAAAGTGTGTGTGTGTGTGTGTGTGTGTGTGTGGTTAGTAACTTTCTTGTTTATCAAAGAAACAGAATACTGATCATTATGAAACAGCATAAAAGACAAGAACTCAGTACGTCAATATCGGTGAAGGGTGTTTAACTTGAAAAAGTATCGTATTTTACGTTGGTATTAAAAAAACAGAAATATTTTAAATGGAATATTGAAAAAAATCAGGGCGCAAAAGTATTTGATGTCACTGGGTATGACATATGCTTCATCCTTTCCTCTGGTCCAGGTAATGGCTGGTCTTCTCTGTAGTGAACACACACTGCAAATTGCACACCACTTAAATCAACACATAATATGAAAATACTATGTATAATGCTCCATTTTCCTTGAAAGCGGGAGGAAATACCTGCACTTAAATTGCCTAAGCAGAAGACAGGGGCGCTGAGTGTTGGACAGGCTTTATATTTGGTTTGGTTTGAGTTTCTAAGTTTCGTTATTATCTCAGCAGTGAGGTAAAGGACGTTTAAATCCGGGTGCAGGAGACCAGTGTCAGAAAAGGGACACGAGTCTTTGTTAATTGCAAAAGAAACACTCTAGGACCTGAGAAGGGCCCCCTCCTTCAGGCTCCAGTATCAGAGAAGGCTGAGAAGTATTTATTTACCCGTGCCAGCAGCTAATAACAGAGGTCATCTCTGGAAGCAAAGTGATTAGGCATGACACGGGAAGTTATCTGAGAAGGCTTCATCTTCTAATCATATTCAGATCTGAAGCCTATCTCTGAAGGCCCAAAGCCTGGGCCAGCCTTTCAAATACGAAATTCCCCTTATCTCTGCCATCAGGCACTGGAAGGGTCCACTTTGCTTTCCACAGCCGAAGAATCTTCCTGTGGAGGTAGCCTGCCAGGATGTAAAGGATCCTTAACTTTGAACCCATCAGCCCCTTGAGGGCCATGGATAGACATCCTGGGTCTGTAGTGAACCCCCTAAAACTACCTGCAAAGTGTATGTGTCTTGTATTTGTCACTGGGTTTGTCCATGGGAGGAAGGCTCAGTAGCTATTATCAGATTTTTAAGGGTTTGTCCCCGTAATCTCAATAGCATACCATGAAGAAAACAGATGACTCCAGATATTTTCCCCCCAAATCAAAGTGATCATAGCAAACACTTTCACCAATAGTGTCTCTAAAGCAGTCCCACTTTCTCCAATTTCGACAGTTTTTGTAAATGTTATCTTTATCCTGTATTTTTAGAAACCAAAAAGTGCTCTGAAGTATTTTTCAACTTAGGAAAAATATGTTGGGTGTACTTGAGAATTAAACCAAAGATTCTATGTAAAGTATTCTAATAATGCACTTTTAGACAGGCATCCGTCGGTATCCATGGGGACTGGTTCCAGGACCCCTGCAGATACCAAAACCCATACCCACAGGCTGAGCATCCACAAAGTCAACCAACCTTACATTCTGCTCTGCATGCCAGGGTGAGGACCACTGAGACACATTGCTTGGCCTACAATCCATGCTTTGCAGGTGACACCTGCGGTCGTCACCACCGTAATCAGTGTCTGCTCCACCCCGACGCCGCTTTCCAGCTCTCCACCCATCCCACCTTAGGGGGTGGAGATTTGAATGTAATGACCATGGAGAATTGGCTGCAATTTTCATTTTGCTTATAGATTTTTAAAATCCCATAGACATAAATTTAATCATGAACATGTCTTAAAGAGTAAAGCCACTACTTACAATGGCCAGGACATGGAAGCACCCTGAGTGTCCATCGCCAGATGAATGGGTGAAGAAGATGTGGCTCATACATACAATGGAATATTACTCGGCCATAAAAAGAAACGAAACTGAGTTATTTGCAGTGAGGTGGATGGACCTAGATACTGTTATACAGAGTGAAGTAAGTCAGGAAGAGAAAAACAAATACCGTACGCTAATGCATATATACAGAATCTAAAAAAGAATAAAAAGGTTCTGAAGAACCTAGGGGCAGGACAGGAATAAAGACACAGATGTAGAGAATGGACTTGAGGACACAGGGAGGGGGAAGGGTAAGCTGGGACGAAGTGAAATAGCGGCATGGACCTATATATACACTACCAATTGTAAGATAGCTAGTGGGAAGCAACCTCATAGCACAGGGAGATCAGCTCGGTGCTGTGTGTCTACCTAGAGGGGTGGGATAGGGAGGGTGGGAGGGAGGGAGACGCAAGAGGGAGGAGATACGGGGATGTATGTATATGTATAGCTGATTCACTCTGTTATACAGCAGAAACTAACACACCATTGTAAAACAATTATACTCCAGTAAATATGTTAAAAAAAAAAAAAAAAGAGCAAAGCCATAAGGTTCTAATTCTTAACGCTACAGCCAACGAGTGAGAATCTTCTTCTCTGGGCAATGTCCTTCCTCTTTCCCTCTATTCATAAGAAAGGCTCATTTCCACATGATTTTTCCTGTGTTATAGACCGCTTAAAAAATAAGGGAGTATAGTGCCTGGGTTGATGTATAGAAAACTCAAACAACCAATAAGTTTCATTTTTAAGCAGTCAACCTAATGTAACAAACACCTACTGGACACCAGCTAGATACTGGAGTTGAAAGTGGGCTAAAATAAGGTGAATAAAGCAAACTACCCCAAGTATTGCTAATCCAAAAAAGTATGAGCTATACTGCATTGAGCCTTTGTCAATGCACCATGCATTGTGTTAGCTGCTTCATATGTATTAACTCATCCTGCTCCTTTCCTATGATGGAAGGACTATTGTTATTGTCTTGTTCCCAAGTGATTTAGAGCTTATACAGACCCATCCATTTGGCATACAAAGCCCCTAAACGAACAAACAAATCCTATAGCTCCCTGGTCGTTTTCCAGCACGTCGCGTTGGCGTTAGGAAAACATAGAGTCCCAAGTGTGGTACATTGTGAACACAGCATGAGAACGAATAATAATAACAACAACAATAATAATAGCATTCTACATAGATTACCCCATAGGAACGTCAGTCCTGTTTCAGAGACAAGAAAACTGAGTCTCAGAAAGGTTGGAAAAGTCACCCGAGGCCCCACTGCTAGTAAGCGTTGGAGCTGTCCTTGAACTCTGGTCACTTTGCCAAATACCCAATACTTCTGAGACTTGTGATGGATAAACTCACCACAAAAAACCTTACAGCCTCCTGGACACAGATGCTGTGGCTGCAGAGGAAAAGTCCCTTTTGCCTATTTTAGTGTCCAGATTCCTCTCCTTCAAGTTCAATGGTGAGGCCTCCCTCCTCGGACATATTTCTTTCTAGAGCGCCTCCAAGTAAGAAGGCGCAGGCCCCGTGGAGTGTTTTCTTCCTCTTGAACTCAGGGGCCCCTCCTGTCCTGGCGGGAAACTTGAACCCCTTCCAGGAGCAGAGTTCACCTGGCTGCCCGCACCACAGAAAGCTGCTGCTACACCAGATGCACTTCCACCTCCTGCTGACAGCAACAGCTGGGGGCCATGGATGTTCACCTGAATCCTAATTAGGGTGGGTTTTATAATGGGGAAACGAGTGTGATTCTAATTAGTAACTGTCCATCTTTTTCTCGATAGGTATCCCCCAGTTAAGGCAATAGCCTCATAGCACTTGTTCCCTTGCCCAAAAATGGCCATGCTGTAAAACAGAAGAAAAAGTAAAGAGGGTTAAAGATACAGGGGAGCATCAAGAGGCTTTATGTGCTGCTAAGGAGCTTCTCTCTCTCCCGATTCACTTCTTAGGTCCATGGCGCTCAGGTGGTAGGTTCTGACATGATCGTGACCGTTGAGTTCACCAATCCTTTAAAAGAAACTCTGAAAAATATTTGGATTTCCCTGGATGGTCCTGGAGTGACGAAACCCATAAGGAAGATGTTCCAGTGAGTGCTGGGAAAGTGGGGAGGTGAGGTGGGGTTGTAGGAAGTTCTGTCTCTCTCCATGTTTTCCAAACTCACATCCAATCCCCAGCGAACATGTCTGAGAAGCTGCTACCTCCAAAAGCACAGCGTTGCTTTGACCAACACTTCCATCATTCAATCCTTAAAACCACCTCAATGGGGTGGGCACTATAATTAGCTCCCTTTGGTGGTGGAGGAATTTGAGGCTTTGAGAGGTTCACTGGTTTGTCCCAAGTTTTGCGTTTTATAGAAGTAAGCCAACATCCAGACGTGGCTGGCTGATTGCAGATCCCAGAGTTCAAGAATTGTGCCGGACTCCTTCCTCGTGTACCCATTCTTCTCGTATTTACGGAGGTAGCCCGCTGAAGGATGTCCCCTTTCGTGAGTCCTTTCTTTCCAACCCCACCTCCAAGATCTTACCAACCCGCTCTCTAGAACTGTTGCTTTCAGTAGAACAAAGGTGAGCCTAGAGAGTTCTAGACTTGGTTCCCTATTCAAGGGACCAACGGCCACCCTGCGCTCTGTAGTAACACAAATGAAACTCTGCTTCTTCCACACCTCGCGCCGTTAGATTGTACCCTACAGTTCTCAGCTTCTGTGACTTCTACTGACGAAGAGTGTCACCCAACAAGACAGCCCATTCCGTGTTCAGGTACTTCTAGTCGTTAGAAAACAATTCCACCTTTCGATCCCACCGATGACCCTGACCCCGTCATCTGGACCTGTACGCAGAGGCACATTTGTCTGCCATCTAATGGCTTGCAAATGTTTGCACACAGCTGTCCAATCTCCCTGCGTCTTCTCTCTTCCTACACTGACTTCCTTCCTCTCCTCCCTAATGTGGTCTCGGCTCCCGCCCTCGGCCACGCCCTCCGACTCGTCAGTACTCCTCTCAAAGTGTGACGCCCAGAATGCAGCCCAATCTGTGAGTTTATTACTTTCATTTCTACCACAAAGAAGTCACTGTCAGCATCAATCAATCTAGCATATTTCCTGTGGGGTGACCTTCTAAGGTACAAAAAAGGAGGCGCAGGGATTTGGAAACTGCCTTATGGCCCAGATATGTTAGGAATTTCCCCAGCGCCCTTTATGGAAGCTACCCCGATCGGAGTCTGTGAGACAAATGCAAGGCCTCTTTCACCCTTTCTGAAGCACCGTTAAAGACGATGTGTGCACTAGGGGCTCGCTGCATTTCTTTGAAATTACAGCGCTCACAGCTTCTGCATCCCATCATGTAAGAGGTACCTGATGCTGGAGGATGCAATAAACAACAGAGAAAATAATTTGAGTGCTTTTTTAAAAAAATGCAAGCACAAAACATAAAACCTTCCTGTGCTAATAGGAAAGCTGCAAGAAAAAAAAAGAAAATTTAAATTAGAAATCAACCCCAGCTAGAGGGAGAGGTCAGTAGAGCTAGCCCTGCTTTCATCAGAAACGACAGTCTCACTCAGCCATTCTCACACCTTCCCACTCGAATCAGATGCAAGAATCGCTCAGGCAAAGTGAAACACATTTCTTCTTTAAAACAGCCCCCTGCTGAAGCCAATTTTTCCTTCTCCAACGAGCCTCATCTGAGGGTACCAGAACCTCCTGCCACCTTGTCACCTTGGCTGTGCAAGAATTCCACCTTGATCCCAAACCAATGCAAGGAAGGAGATAATCTGCGTATTAGAAGAAAGATGAAGCCTAGCACAGTGCAATGACCCGCCATTTAGGAGACACGGGGCTCAAAGGGGGTTGAGCGTCCGGGTGCATTTCTTACTGTTAGTATCTGACATTGGGGTAGGACAAAGGGGGGTGAACTGGGGAACGGATGGAAGAGACCAGTGCCTACACAGTGGACACAAAGCAAATGTCCCGCCTGCACTCCGCCGTTGGGTTTATCAGTAATCACCTTCAACGCATAGGTCTATGGCAGATCAGTAACAGACAGAGAGCCAGGTCCTCAATCTCTTATGGGGATCCAGATCCAGAGGGTGGATCTCTCCAAAGCAAGGGAAGCTTTCTTTCTCAGAGACTGTCAAAAATTGGAAATAACTTGACATAGAAAATACTTATGACCTAGGGTGAGCTTGGGACTTCGGAGAGACCACTGGTTTCTCTGTTTCCTCGTGTTTCCTCCTCACACCTTCACAGCCCAGACCTGAGCCAGCCAGCACGCACAACCATCTTGGTGGATGGTTGAAACACTGCAGTGTACCCTAGACCGCCAAGACCTGATCAAAGAGCAGCACGTCAATGTAACGACTTGAACCCTTAGGAAGTGCAATTCTGTAGAACCAGAACCCTTCACAAGACTGTATTCCTTTCTGAGATACACGCCTTGAATAGTCAAGGGAGTCTCCACCCCACCTGCCCACCCAAGGGCCCTAGGCGTCAGGGGGTCTGGAGCTCCAAGCAGAGGGTCTGGAAGGCGGGAGCTAGCGAGCAGGGAATCGAACGTGGAATAGGTGGTGCCACGTCCATTCCTCAGTCGGGACACGGTCAATTCCACTCCCAAATGATTTACCTTCCTGCTCTGTCCCCGACCTCCCCACACCTTCCTCAGATGCTCAGAGGTGCTGCTCCCACAGACCGGCAGCTGTCCAGCTTCTGCACTTGACACTTCGGCAACATCAAATAATTCATCTTCCAGATTCATTTTGCTCTTTAAAAAGTGATGAGGTGCCGTAAGTTATTTTAAGAGAAAAGTTCCCCGACTTTGTGATTTTGTTTTAAATTTTGAGTCTCTCAAGTAGGACAGGGGGCTAGACACATGGAGGACAAACCAGAGATAGTTGCAGTTTACTGTGATAATAATCCCCTACGCCTGCCCGTGCTTAAGATGATAAATGGCCGGCGTATCTTGATTGCTCAGCGCATTACTGAGAATCATTTATCACAACATCTATCCCTGGGAATATAGGATTATTCCAGTATTACTCCACTTTTTTGTCTTTGAATTTGATTTATTTATTTTGTATACTCCACTTAGCAAGATGGGGAAATGATTTTTTCCTTTCTTTGTGCATGCATTTTTCTGTAGGTAAATGCATACTTAGGCATGCATGTGTCTCTTCATGTATGAGTATCTTCAGTGATACTCGTGAGTGGCCATGGACACATGGATGCCTGTCATTACGGGGACGAGCTTATGAGTGAGACCAAATAATGAAGTAAAGCTCAGGGTTTACGGTTTCTGTCTGAGGGAGTTGCCTCATTTCTCTAGGCCGCAGGCCATATCCTTAAGCGGGACAACTCTTTTGCAAAATGTTCTGGATGGGTCACTTGGAGAAACCAGGGAAGAAAGAATGAATGGATCCGGGTGAAAACAGCACAGCTACTGAGAAATAAATATCTAAAAGCCTTATTCATATTGAAAAGATTATTTACATTAAGGGTAGAGAATTGTTTCTCTGCATACAAGCCAGAAGAACTTGCCTAAATTATGTTACAGGCAGTTCAGGCAGAAAATGATGACCACAGAGGTGATGGTGATAATAATAATAATAATAATAATAGCAAAGCAGCAGCAGCAACATATGTCTAATACGTGGTATTTGACCACATCTTGCCACGCTTCTAAGCACAGCACAAATACTAACTCACCCGCCCTCTCCACACCCTTTTCAATATTTCACAGTGTCCTTTTACAGGTGAGGAAACCCACAGGGAGCTCAGTGTTTTTCAAACCTTGAATCATAAAAGTAATTTAACGAGTTGGAAAAATACTCCCATATGTAGGCTCTGGGTGTGCACTTGTCACATAATTTGGCTTTTCTATAACCCAATAAGATAATTTCTATAGCCTCATTTCTAAAGAACAAAAATTAAGAACCAATGACATTCATTGAGACTCGCAGAACCAGTGCCTGTGGCGGCCCTAGACAGAGAAGTCCCCTAGCCTTAGAGGCATTTCCCAATTCACTGGCCACAGATACAAGAGTAAAGGGATTTCTTATTTAGCGGCTAGATGTCTAAGATTTGGAGCCTTTCCCCCTTTCATCCCAGAGGATGTACACCTGCAGCCAGCTAAAATACGTATTGTTCTAGTGATCTCTGAGAATATCATGGGCTTCTAACTTTATGTAGACTAGGTCAAGCACAGGTGGATGGCCCGATATTTCTCCTTCGCTTTGGCTCTGTCCAAAGTGATGCTGTATGGCCCTGACCTCCAAGGGCAAATGGGGATCTTGTAGCTGAGGCCTTTGAACCACTCCAGACTCACCAACAGTCCCCTTCTGTGCCACCCTCCCGCCACCACTCCAGTTCAAAGCCACGGTGTTGCCGTCAGCTCCTTTGGTTCCCAGGCCACCCCGTGGAGCTCGAAGGAAGTGCCCTCCCAGCCCCTGGGCCCTCGCTCAGGGGTCTAAGGATCCACTCACCAAATTCCTCTGCACAACACGGTCTTCATTTCTGAGCACCCTCTCCGTGTCCGCAGTGTGAGTCTCTGTTCTTCCAGGGTCTGGGCCATCAGGATCTGTGACTGCGGAAGGTTCCACAGGCTCCTTAGGACCTCAGAGTCCTCGTCTGTAAAACAGGACAGTGGGATGAAGTGATTTCCAAGTCCTTTCCAATTCTGATATGCTGTGCCCCAATAACCCCATAAAAAGAGTCTGGCCCCTTTTCTCTCTTTTTAAGACACGCGTGGTGGTCTCCATTCAGATCCCTGATGCTTTCCCAGAAAAGTGCAGGCCAAGTTGGGTTATACGCAAAGCTGCCCAGCCAATGCCTGGCCTGAGTCAGAGAGCGGAGACCAGGAAGCCTCCCATAACAAGACCTGCAGGAAGCTCTCAATACTGAACAAAAGGGCATCTGTCTTGCTTGAGAAACCAGACATATGAAAAAGCAAGCACAGTGGTCGGAAAAGGCATTTCAGCGAGGATACAGGATGAAATGTAGTACAGAGAAGTAGAAAGAGCATGTGCTTTAGAAACAGATAAACTTGGGTCCAAATCTTGCCTTTGCCCATTAATACCTGTGTGACCATGGAAACATCACCTCCCGTGTTTAATCCCTTCATTTTTCTTAACTAGAAAATTTGTCCAATAGTGTCCACCTCAGGGGACCATCATAAATATAAAACCTGCATGTAATCGCCTCCTGAGCGTCTATCGCATCGGGAGTGGGGGTGGGGGTGGGGGGATATGTGAAATACTCCAGAGAAGCCTAAATTCCCCACCCTGATTGACTTCGTAATCCATTGGGCTGGGCTTGGCCATGACTCTTAGGAAGACCTCAGAGCATGGCCACAGGGCACGAGGAAAAGCAGGACCACTGAAGGCCCCACCATCAGGATGCATTAGGGCATCAGCAATAAATGCGTAGCATCAAGGTATGTGGGCAAGGGACCAAAATCGATTGGTTGAAACAGGATTATGAATCACAGAGCAGGCTGGGTGATGTTCCAGATCCTGGGCCTGGGAACAGGTCCATCCCAAGGGGTTTGACCAGAACCAGTTAGAGCATCGGGACCTCAGTAAAGGCAGCTGGGGGTTCAGAGAGAAGTCTGATCCCAGGAGGGTACTTTAGCCCGCAAATGAACCGAGGGAGATCAGTCATGTCCTCAAGGGGACTGTGGAGGCCTGGGGATAAGCTGAAGTCCAGCTGACTCATGGCTGGCCAGGTGCTCCGCTCCGCCCCACCCCACGCCGCATGGGCCACGTCCACCAGAAGGCCAGCTGATGCATCCGTGTGGAAGGAACCAGGACCCATGGGGCTGCCTCTGGCTGAGCCTCATCTAGGGGCCTCATTCGGGTGGTCGCTGGAAATCAGCCACCCTGGCCCTTCCGTCTCCCAGCCAGCCTCAACCAAAAGAAAGAGAACCTGTGACTCAGGCAGGGGCCTCGCTGCTTCCTGGTCGAGGTGGGAAACAGGATGTGCCTCTCTGGAGCATAAAACCTTTCCTGTCTCTTCCATCCTTTCAGGGAAATCCCGCCCAACTCCAGCGTGCATTGGGAGGAGGTGTGTCGGCCTTGGGTTTCTGGCCCTCGGAAGCTGATGGCCAGCATGACCAGTGACCTCTTGAGACACGTGTACGGCGAGCTGGACTTGCAGATTCAGAAACAACCGTCTATGTAGACGCACAGGGGCCTGAGATGGGTCCGAGCACTTGGCCTCTTGTAGTCTTGGCTAAGGGAATTCTAATGCAAAAATAGTCAGCTCTTGCTTTAACTTAGCTGTGAAGACCCGGACAGGACTGGATAGACCGCCAGACTGGTGATGCCCCGTGTTTGGAAGACACACTTTTCAGTGTGGCTATTCAATGTGGAAGTTAGTTTTTAATCGCTTCACCTTCCAAAGGATTCTGAGCATTAGCTTTAATTCAGCCCTAATTAAGCTCTCATAGTTCATAAACGTTATCATTTCTCATCTCACATGGCTGCAGCTCCAAGTATCGGAGGACTTCCCGTAGGAAGGGGATTTGCTCAATACCTGGCCTCATGTAAAACAGGGCTGCTCATCCCCCACCCAGCCTTTTCAGGGTAACGTACTCCCCAAACAGGAGGCCAGCACATGATTTGGGCCCTAGAATTCTATTCCCCTTTCTTGGAATCAGTTTTATCCTCTGTGTCAGAATATTTTTCCCAGGAATCGAGTGCAGCATCATTTTTCTTCTTGGCAGAGCCAGGGAAAGGTCTTTCATCCTGCACCTGCAGCAAAGCTAGTGCCTGCCAAATTTCACAGATTTTCCTTGTGAGAAGATGTGGCCCCATATTAACAAATCGCATTTGTGGAAAACTTAATCACCTAAGAGGAGATAAGAAAGCAGGTGCAGTACTCAGATCTATTAAATAATGTCGTTTTATAGTGCATTTTGTAGGAGTTGTCACGCTGTGGCCTGATCAGCAGGAAACATTAGCCCTAACTTTAACCCTTTGGGGGCTGTAGTACTAGAAAGTAACAAGGCCGACTTGGGACAGTAAGGATGAGGAGTTAGTCTCTTTCGTTAGTAATTATACTTCACCTGTCTCTCTGGAAGCATCTCCTTTGCACAATGACACAGGTCCAGATACAGTTTTAGAGATGGAATAAACCCAACAAGTTGCGGAAGCTGGCAGATTTAGTGACCAGACATGTGGAAGGATAGGCAGCCACTACTTCTCTTGTCCTTCACATCACCCGTGCTGAGACCTCAGCTCAGCACACAAGTGCCACAAGGTAATATGGACTCCACCTTGCAAACTGCCAGTGCTCCAGCACACCCAATGACAGAGGATGCTGACATCATTTGTATTAGGCTCCAAGGTTCCAACAGACAAGGCTCTCTGGTATTTATTTGCAAGGCTGATTTATTGGCAGAATTACCCATTGATATGGCTAGAATGTGATTTAGGTCAGTAGACTGTGATTCTTAGCAAAAAAAGAAAAGAAAGAAAGGAAAGAAAAGAAATGATGAACAGTGAGAAGGAAGCTGGGGAAACGTCCCAATGAAACTCTCTGGTCTCTAGAAGCACATTTCTAAGCCTTTGAGGCTGTTCCCGAACCTTCAGCACCAGGAATCCATGAGGGTCAGCTGGTCCCCTCCACAGGTACATCATACCTAACTGTACTGAGTGATCTTCCAGCATTTTCCAAGCCTTCCAATCCTCAATTCTAAACTGAAATGCATTTAGCTAGACTGTTAAACTGGCTTAATATAGTATATTCTTATTAACTAGAATGTAATCAAAGCTTAAAATAAAGTTAACCTGATTGTATTTGCATCTGCACAGAAGTGAACACTTTTACTTTTCAATACAACATGTTACTAGCCACAGCTGCCCAAGAAACCACCCTTCTTCAGCAGTAGATAACCCACCCTGGATAGTGAAACAAGCATCTCTCCTTTAGAGAAAAGGACTCGAAGGGGTAATGATGTTACAGTTAGCTTTCCTCACTGCTCTCTCTACATTTTATTAACCTCATGCACCAAAGGAGCAAGTTTGGTTCAAAAATCAGATTCCAGAAACCGCAAAATCTCTGTAGATACTTTTTCATGAATAATCCCATGAAGCATTATGGTGACTCAGTGGACAAGCCAGCGGGTATACCTTTCATAACGGACACCTTTTGTGGTCTTAGAACAGAGATGGGAAATATATGACAGATATGTATTGGAGGTCCTATATTCATGGCAGACATCACTGAACAACTGCATCCTAGATAGGGCCTCAGGATCCTTCTCCACACAGTACTCCAAAGAGCTATTACCAACTGATAAGGAGTTGGCACTCATAATAAAACCTGTTCGCCACACCTACCTTAGAGCCAGCCTATCCCCTTTGACAACGGCGACTCTACACTGTGTAATAATGCTGTGGCTCTAAAAATCATATTGTAGCACTGGTAACAAGCAGTGTACCTCGGATAGCAGCAGAGACTCTAAATTCTAGTTTTTGCCTCTTATAGTCCTCTATTCTTTGAATGAATCCTTATTTGTGTTTATAGCTTCGATGACTAAAGAGGGGTAACAATACTTTTATTTTCACAAGGTTCTTCTGGGAGTAGATCAAGCAAGCCTTAACAACAACACATGCAAAACTGTAGATAGAGAGATAGATAGATAGAGAGATAGATAGATAGAGAGATAGATAGATAGAGAGATAGAGAGATAGATAGAGATAGAGAGATAGATAGATAGAGAGATAGATAGATAGAGAGAGAGATGGTTGAGTGAGAAAGAGAGAAATGAGAGAGACTGTATGAATATGGTTGTGTGTCAAATAATTTTACTGTAACAGCCCTTTAAAAAAGCAAATATTATTATTTCCAACCTGTCGATGAGGAAGCTGAAAAGGCCTAGGAAGCCACGCATGGAGGCAAATCCAGCTGGGGTGGGAGTAGGCAGTGAAAACAACCTCCGCTTTGCTGTACACTCTTTCAATCTCATTTTATCTCCCGGAGTTTTAAGAATACTGCGTTAAAACCAACTCATTACTCTTTGAAGAGTTGCAGTATAATAACAAATAAAAAATGTACAAATTTGTAACAGGAATAGGGGGTGAAATGGAGTTTGTGCTAGATTCACTGGCAAATCAAAAGTCACAAAGTTCCAGGTGTAAGTTGATCATTGATGAACATCCTTCCAATGTTACTTTAAAATAATCGACCCAATCATCCATTTATTCTTCCTTTCTACCTCCAGCCATCCTCCCACCAGCCAGCCAGCCAGCATTCCAACCACCTGTCCATCCTCGATTCCAACCACCCATTTAACCATCCATCACTCGTTAATTATTGTATGCAAGCATGAATTCAACAAGGATTTATTGAACATTAAGCATCATACTGGAGATCCAAAGATAGAAAGCCCAGGGTCCCTACCCAGAGAGAGTTCACAAAGCCAGACGGGAAGCCAGAGAAATAAATAGATAAAATATGTATAAAGTATGTATTTATCAATCTATAATTAGTTGAGGATAGGTATGTTAATAGAGGTATATATCTAGAGTACCGTGGGAATAAAGAGGAAAAGATGCCTGAAAAACATCCCCTAGTACCGCCAAGAATAACGGAGAAAAGATTTAAGTTGCATCTTGAAAAAACAAAAGGAAAGGAGGTAAGTTGGAGAACATGAGACAGAGAAGAGCTCAGGTATCAGCCTAGATGAGGGAAAGAGGAGACCCTTCTTGGGAACTGAAGTTACCTTGGTCTGGGGGGATGGTGCGTTTCCAGCAAGGAGAGGCAGAGCTCTTTGTATTCACATCGTAACGATGCATGGGATCATTCATTAGAAAGTAGCTACAGAGATTTTAGCCACAGAAGTGCAGGTATGAGTCCGAGTTGGAACACTTCCAGCAACTAGACTTTATTTCTTCTAGGTTGCGTTGTGGAGAAAGGCTAGAAGAAGTTGCTGATCAAAAACTGGATTCAGAGCTAAAAACTATGGTGGGTCCAGGAGGGACAAGCGAGTACGGGGTAGAATACCCATTCAGGTCAGGGAGGAGGGCAGACGACGGGGCGTGGCTACGTTTGGGTCCAGGGATGGGAAATGAGGTGTACTAGCGTCCAAGTGGATACAGTGGGAGAGGAAGTGTGTCAGGGGAGCCGTCCATCTCACAAATGGATCCAAGAGTGTGGCAGGCAAGTTCCTAGAAGCTAAAATTTGGGCATCCAAGTAACTACCAGGCGCAGGGACTGCTAAAGGCCCGGGATCTTGCTCCTAGGGCCGTGCTCACCTGTCTTAAAGGCAAAGCTGCACCCATGAGAGCCCACTGCTTCTAGAGACACTCCTTCCCCTCGGGACAAGCTTTCCCCTGCTCTCAGCACCTCAGCTCACTTCGACTCAGTTTTACCCTCATAAGCCTCTACAGAGGAATGAAAACAAGAAAACCACATCCACATCTGCTGAATGTGTCTGTCAGAAATCACGCTATAAAAACAAACACATAAATAAAGGAGAAGGGGGAAAAAAAGCACCTCTGTTGCAGCAAGGAAAGTTACTAGGACATTTTGTTCACCTCAATTGCCAGGAGTTTGGGAACATCTTCTAGCTTCAAAGACAATGGACATTTTTAAAAGATGCTTGATAAGCTTGCTGCTAATACAATTAATGAACTCCCATTAATTTTCACACTAGGGGCTTCCCTGGTGGCGCAGTGGTTGGGAGTCCGCCTGCTGATGCGGGGGACACGGGTTCGTGCCCCGGTCCGGGAGGATCCCACGTGTCGCGGAGCGGCTGGGCCCATGAGCCGTGGCCGCTGAGCCTGCGCGTCCGGAGCCTGCGCTCCGCAACGGGAGAGGCCACGACAGTGAGAGGCCCGCGGACCGCGAAAAAAAAAAAAAAATCATGGTTCTAGGACTTCAGTAATTATCTAAGCAATGTTTCACCACCCTGAAACTAATTCAAACATAAGGGGTCCTAATGACTACTTCCTATTAGTAAAGGCAAGTGCCTGTAACACAAAAGAGTGCTCTTTTCTCTTCTTTCTGGTTTGAGCAAGTTTAGGCAATGGGGAAGTATAGCACGAAAAAAATTACAATCAGAATTTGTTATCTGATGATGGTAGAATATAAATAACCCTAAAATCCTTGTCACTCCTTCCACTGAGAGATGTGATCCACCTTTCCTGCCCTCCCCTTGAACTAGGTTGACTTTCCTGTCACTTTGACTGATGGAATGTGGTAGAAACAACTCCATCAGTTCTCAGACCCAGGGAGACGGGTGGCTTTCACTTCTTGTCTCTTGAAATCCTCTCCATGGAAGTGCTAAGCTTCTATGTGAAAGCTCAGCTTCTTTGAGTCGGCCATACTGGAGAAGCCACATGTAGATTCTCTGGTCAACCATCCTAGCTGAGCTCAGCTTTCCAGATGCCTCTACCAAGGTGCCAGACATGGTAACAAAGCCATCATAGCTTAAAAGGAACAAAACACTTCCTTCAAGCAGGAAGAACGTTAATCAGTAAGTTGCTCTCCTTTCTGAGACCACTGGGCTAAGTGCTCTGGTTATATCTTACTGCATTGCAGGTGACCTTGACTTTGAAGCTATGATTTGCTTTGAGGCCTTTCCTTCCCCGTGTCTCCATCAATATTTGGTTAGATACCACTAGGGATAACTTGAAGATGAGAGAGAAGACACAACAATGAAGGATGATATTGCTCTTTCACAAAAACTTAGGAAATAGGACCATTCCATCGAGAACCTCGAAGAGATGTCAGTTCCCCTAACACCCCACCAACCCAGCTTCCCAGTGAAGTACCAGGGGACAGTTAACGAGTCTGGCCATGAACCTACATGCCATTGTTTCTCCCTGAACATCTTCAAATGCCTTGATTTGCCCACAGGTCGACTCTGATTTACCTCTAACTATGTGAAACAAAATGAAATAAAGTTATTTTTATGTTAGCTATACCTAAACCCAAATGTTATGGCCACTGCTACAGGTAAGCAGCCTAACAGCCTAATAAAGATGTGTTGGAAATTAGCCATGAACATAGGAAATGTCACTTTCCTGCCACAGTTGATGGCAGTGGCCCTAGACCAGTCTTGCCCTCTAGAAACGTGTCCTGAATACCCACCAGTGGTCATAATGAGTTGCCATCCTCCTGCCCAGACTCTCCTCTACAAGAGCCTTTGTGCCAAAGCTGGGCCCATGTTCTTGTGCAGAGTCTTGCATCAGAGCACCATCCACGGAGCTGGGGATGATCCCTTGCAGTTCTGTACCTGTTGTCCTACGAGTCAGGAGTAGTGGGGGAACACGGGGTCAATAAATGATGTACTCCCTATACTCAGAAGAAAAAAAAAAAGCACCATCCAAAACCCACCGAAGAGCCACATGCAGGCAAGTCCTCCGGGTCTGTGGCAGGATGCACTGGAGGTCCTTGCCATGTTCACCAGCCCAGACACCACCACTTCCTCAGAAAGCCGAGGGCATCCGCTTTGCCAGTCTGTACGTTTCCCCGGAAAAGTTTCCTCAACTTATAAGAACATGTTCTTATATTATGAAGGATGGCATTTAATATGGATTTTGAATGTTTTCCTACCATAATGACATCTCTATTCTCCTACTCTTAATGATATTTTATCATTTGCTTCTCCTTTACTGTTTCTGGGGCTAGTTTCTTATGGCTAACATTATCCATATTTCAGATTTGGAAGTCTGTATCTTCCAGGGATTTTTAAGTGACAAGCTCACACTCCCACCAAGTGTTTCCGTACCCAAACCAGGCCTGCCCAGGCTCGAGTGCCCACGGTATTTGCCCACTGCTGCCAAACTTGATTTTCTGTATGCTGCTTTTATTATGGACACAAGGTCGAGCTCATGAGTATTATTCTTTTTCTTGGCTATAACCATGAATTCAAAAAATATGACTCTAATAAAGAAATCTGTTTTTCACGCAGATCATTAAAAGAAAAGCTAGGTATCTTCAATAATATCCCAATTAGCATTACCGAGTATACAATGCTAAAAACGCATATAGATCAACAAAGTGTTATGATGACATAAAATTGAAAAATAGGTATAATACAAGAAAAACACTGTCTATGATGAAAAACAATAGGCTTCAGTGATCTCCTCACCAGCAATGTTAAGCAGAAAATGAAGCCGTTATCTGGGAAATTTAAGCTAAACAAAAAAAAAAGCCAGAGCTCACCTAAATAACCTAAATATTGAAAACATAATATAAAAGTGTTCTACTTCAACCATTTCTTTTCCTTAACCCTGGTTATCTCCTAAGAAATCTAATTTAAGGACAACCATGGTATCTATGTATTCTCATTAGTGCTTAATATTTTGTCCTATTAGTGCTCGATACACATAAATAATACATAATGAAGTCCTGTCTGTATATTGCTTTTTGAAAATTAAAACATCAGATAATTAGGTATGCAAAAGGTTACCTTTGCTGTTATTATTCTTCTTATTAGTATTATTACCAATAAAATATGCCATTAAAATCCCATGGCCTGGGCTTCCCTGGTGGCGCAGTGGTTGAGAGTCCGCCTGCCGATGCAGGGGACACGGGTTCGTGCCCCGGTCCGGGAAGATCCCACATGCCATGGCCGCTGAGCCTGTGTGTCCGGAGCCTGTGCCCCGCAACAGGGAGAAGCCACAACAATGAGAGGCCCGCATACAAGAAAAAAAAAAAAAAAATCCCATGGCCTACTTGGCCCCATGCTGAACTGAGAAGCAGCAGAGTCCTACTGAAACAGTGAGATAAGAGCTTGGCCTTGGGCACTGCTGGCTAGAGTGTAAATTGGTACAACCCCTTTGGAAAGCTGTTTGGCAGTGTCTACTGAATCTGAATACATGCTGTGACCCAGTAATGCCACTCCCAGATATATATCCAACAGAAATATGATGCATATATTCACCAGAAGATGAGTGTTCAAAAATGTTCATAGCATTCAAAATAACCAAAAACTTTAGCAATCCAGTCATGGCTTAGCTGGTTGCTCCGGTTCAAGATTGGCTGCAATCAAAGTTAGCCGGGGCTGAGGTCTCATCTGAAGGCTCAACTGAGACGCTCTGCCTTCGAGCTCATCTGAGGGCTCCTCACAGATGCTGGCCTGAGGGCCTCAGTTCCTCACTGGCTGTTGGCTGAGGCCTCTCCTAGTTCCTTGTCCTGCTGGCCTCTCCATAGGGCAGCTCACAACTTGACATCTGGCTTCCACCATAGTGAGAAAGCAAGAGAACAAGACAGAAAACAAAATATTTTTGTAATCTAACCTCAGGAGTGACACCCCATCATTTTTGTCACATCCATGAAACGTGAATCACTGGGTCCAGCCCAAGGTCAAGGGGAAGGAATCACACAGAGATGAATATTAGGAGGCAGGGATCACTAGGGCTCTCTTAGTTATGCCTCAATAAAATTTATGTTAAAAAAAACTATTCTTAGAACTGCCAAGTGAAGTCACAGGGTCTGGCTACACAAGATTTTTTAGTTTTGTGTTGTTCTTCTTTGGCCTAAGAAGCTGTCCATGAATACTTATTGAGTTCTAATTCAGTTTCTTCAGGCTTTTTCCTGCTTAACAGAAGACATCAAGCTTCAGGATTTACTTCTTGACAGACCACCATTTGATCAGACCCAAATGAGCATATTTTTTTAAATTTAATTTTTAAATTTTTTTGGCCACACCACGTGGCATGGGGGATCTTAGTTCCCGAACCAGGGATTGAACTCACGCTCCCCGCAGTAGAAGCACAGAATCTTAACCACTGGACCACCAGGGAATTCCCCCAAATGAGCATCTTTGACCTGCTTGCTCATCTCCTTCTCTAGCTAAGAAGGCAAAATCTGGATGCCAGAGACAGGAGGATTGCTATTTTCACTTCAATATCACATTACAGACACAGCTTAGGAAAGAACCTGGAAAACCAACACCCTTCACGGTTAATATTTGTACCACCTCAACTGGGGTTCATGTCATCATACACAAAAACCAACAAACACAGTAGAGATTGTATGGCAAACCATATGTTAACATGTGGGAAATGAATAACCTTTACGCTTAAAGTAGATGATCCCTTTCCATCTCTGTTGTATCTTGGCATGGCTTCCCTGACAATTCCTACCAAATGTTGAAAGAAGTTGTAGTATCTGGCTGACCCATCACGATGATTTCCTTTGCCAAAAATGACTAACAGTTTCAAGTGATTAAAATAGATCCCATTTAGGCAGCTCTCCACTTTTCCTCTTGTAAGAAGAGCTCTGTGGCTCTGGTGCATACATCACTGTGTACCTCATGCTGAATAATTTGTCAATAGGCATTGCTGAATGAATGAATGATCACAATGACCACCCAATGGAGTAGGGAGGGAGAGTTACTCTCCCTGGCACTCACAATTCAGGCTGCCCTGTCATCTCGGTTACTCCCATTCAAGTATTTTTCATGCTACTAAAATCCTAAAGCGATCTGTCTCCGGTAGTTCATTTCCTTCTTGCCATTCCGCCTTCTAGAGTTGACCCAAGCTTTAAAGGCGAAATAATATCAAAGGGAACAGGGGTTAGAACTCGGCCGTTGACCACAGCTCATTGGAACATAGCCCATTGTCTCCCTGCTCCTCCCTGGGAATGGAACAGCGTGAAGCATTCTAACCTGAATTATCCTAACCAAGTTTTCCCAGAAATCTACCTCCCATTTTCCCATGCACGAGCACCCTCAAGACAATAATCAAAGAGTCAGAAATAGCCTTTTCCCTCTTCATCTTACTGACAAAGTGGTTTTAAACAACTCTGCAGAAGGCATCAGTCACCCTAGAGCCCCTTCTGTTGCTGCGGTTCAGAATGAGGCTGGCTTTAGGGAATTTGGAGATTAAGGTTTTACAGCAGGGAAAAAAGCTGAGCTTCCATTTTCTATCTCAAAACTAGGCACTATGTGCTGAGCTTCCCACAAATACAATTTCCCATCATGGACCAAACAACCACTCAAGGTAGTGAATCCCCTACCTGGTCCCCAAGTGGAGGCTGGACTGCCAGCCCATCTGCTGGGAATAGTTTCATGAGGTTCCAAACTAGACAAGAGAATGGATAAGATGATTTCTAAAGTCACTTCCAAGTCTAAATATTTATTATTATAAGATCTGTGCTTGATAGAAAACCTAACATTTCCCCATCTACGCTCTGAGTCACTCACTGTGTCGTCCAGTCCTTTCTGTGACCCAGATGGTTATCATGGATTGTATTTGCAGTGTGTCCATAGATAAAAATATCATTACCTCACTCTCAACCCATAACTTGAGCCTCATCAATACACCCTTCTGGCCGACTCTTTTTATCAGGTAAAGACAATATGCTCTTGGACTGCTAGTAGTGAAAGATGGTAAAAGTAACAAAAAGAGAGAGCCTTCCAATTTATTAGCTAGATTCCCAGGCTCTTTCCACAGCACCCGAGGCCCAATTTTTAATGACAATTGCCTTTCAATTAACAACCATGGGTATTATAAAAGCAGGTAAAGGTCTGGAAGCAAAGACGTGTTAAGGACTGGGCAGCTAATAATAAACCTGGCTCCAAAAATGACTGTTAATTATACGAGCAGGTCGGAAGAGGTCAAATGTTCAAGAAACACTGCGTATATATGGAGACACAAATTCACTGGAAAACTCACTGACTCATTGCTAACTAGCCACCATCCAGAAGGTGGATAAGCTGTGAGATGCCTGGGAGTGAGAAGACAGGTCCAGGAGGAAACGCTCTCAGGAGCAAGAGAGCTGGAAAATGTGTGATGAGGTGGAGGCTCATCCGCCATCAGAGTTAGCTGGGAGAGGGGCTCCTTTCACATGGGAAGGGCTAGGGGCCCCTGGACAGGAAGGCTAGGCCAAAGTGGAAGTCCAGAGTGGACACAACCATGAAGGACCTGGGCCCAACAGAGGACACCACAAAATAGGGAGACAGGGCGTTTGAATAAGGGAGGGACCCAGTTAACCTCTAATAACCTCCCAGCTCCACATCAGCCAATATTGTTTGTTCCACCTCCCACCGGCCCCACCTCCACCCTGGGAAGAAGTAACCAATCTGTTGGGTCTTTGGCCTTCGTCCTTGGGAACCATGTAGCTCTTACTTCATCCACCAGGGGGCAGTAAAGAGTCTCCCATGGTGCGGGGCTGAGCTGGGCTCTTTGTCTGCAGTGGTTCGGTTCCCGGGGTCTATAACCTGACTAAAGGTCACAGAAAATTGGGATGGCCTGCTCTGTAAAGAACAAGGCGCTAGGGCTAATGATGCAATTACCACTTTCTGGGTCCTTCAGCTTAACAGAGCACAGGAAACACACCAGCCCTGGAACAAAAAGAGCCATGTTCAAACTCCATTCTTGTGTCCGTCTCTTTGCCTCCCCTGAAGTAATTTTCTGGGAAAGAAAAAGCCTGTCATTCCAGGTATACAGCAGTCCCGTTTAGAATGAAATATAGATGTTGATTATTTCCAAATGCTGAGGGCTTTAAATGTAGGAGAACTGTGCCCTCAGAGAAATATGAATTAAAAGGAATGATGCTATGAAGAAAGGAAATGTCTTACGTCTCAAAAGACCAGTTCTGATCTGCTGACAGTAAATGCATTGGCGATAAGTCCTGAGAAAGCGGGGTAGGGGCTGCGCGGCGCAGGAACTGATCCACCACAACTCAGGGTCCCTCTTTGCACAGATTCCATCCCAGGGTCACAGCGGTTCTCTCCCCTCCCCTTCCCCTGGCCCTCGGGGGGAGGGGGTTCTCAGCATCTTTGCTTCCCCTGTGCATCCCCTCTCTCCCCGGGCTCATTTACATGTGCATATGAAAAATATTAGAGTTTGACATTCTAGGAAAGCATGATGAAAGTAGATGCATGGCCTCGCTGTGGCTTATCCTTAAATGGATCCAACAAACTGTGGGCAGTGCTGAGCACAAAACCAGTGTCAACTTCAGAGCTCACCGAAATGATTCTAGATTTGGGATTAAGATAAAGATGAAGATAAAGACATAGTCTTTCTCTCTAAGGATGCAGTCACTCTTAGCAGGACCTAATTTCATTGACTTTTATGATAATTTCCCTTTGATTCTATTACATTTAATTCTGTCTCATATATGAAGAGAAAGAAAAGACATGAAAAAGATGAGTGAAAAGCTATTTCAAAGTTAAATGGTAAAGATATTTTTTTTTTATCATCTCTTGGTGGTCTAGGTAGTCCACTCTATAAACCAATAGTGATGATTTCATTACTAGTTATTGGAATGTAGAATAATTTTAGTCTTAAAAAGCTAATTCGTTATCTTCTCTTTGGTAAGTATTCATCTCAAGGAGATAGCCACTACACGCTAAGGCTTACTAGTGCAAAATTACACCTCCTGATTTTCAAAATAAATTATCTTTTTTATTGCGTCATGTAAGCCAGGTGTAATTAACCATTTTGTAAGGCCATCTAGGTAAGATTCATTAATTCACATGATTTGTCTAACTTCTGTGTTGTCCACATCATTGTATAATGCATTCCATGTAGTAAGTTCTCAATTAAAAGTCAGTTGAATTTAATTTCATCTTCACTTATTGGAGAGGTTCATAATCCACACGAAAAAGACCATTTAAACTCTTTTTCTACACCAAACCAAACAACTTTTTAGTTCTTAATTTTTCTCTATTCCTCCCAAATGCCTTGGACTTTCTGAGAATAAAAACTATTTAAGGTCAGATTCTCATAGTGTCACAAAATGACAGGGCCCAGGAAATATAAGGTAAAGGATGAAGGCGCTCCAAGGTTCCAAATGTGTGTGCAGAACAGAGACCCCTCTGCAACCCCCACCTGGGCAGATTAACCAGGAAGCTAACAAAGCTTGTGCTTCACGGACACTCATTTGCACAACATCCTTCCTAAACCCTGGAGGGGTCCTGGCATCGTTTTCACATGGTCATAAATACTTGTAAAATTTGCAGAACGAAGATATTTTAACAATCATCATTTGAATTGGCAGGTTTCCCTTTGTCACATTTCCGTTTGAATCAGGAGGCATTTGGATATCCACAGGCATTTTGGGGATCCCAAATAAGGGAAGGGTGAGTTGGGAATAAATCCACTTTGTATTTCGTTGGACACACTTACGTGGTTCATTGTGCCCTTGTGTGTAGTGAGGTCATTCCTACTTGTCTCAGTGTAAGAACAACCTCCAGGAATACTGCCATCTCTTACCCACAAAGGCGCAGAGAACAGAAATCTACCACGGTATGAATGTGACTTAGGTTACTTCTCCCTGCAAGTGTGTGGGAGAAAGAAGGTTTAAGATGTAGAGAGCTGGAAGCTAGTTTGTGTAAATTAATAAATTAAGGATTCGGGTCTTATCAATACCAAATCAAAATGGAAGAACTCTTCTGTCAGCTATGCACTAAATAATACAGCATATATAATTTTAAACACTCTATGTCTGTTTTTATGGGAATACTATAAAATAGGATTTTTTAAATTCTGGAGTTTATCACACACAAACAATTATGTCAGCTGTGGACTCACCTGCTTTATGCATCCCAAGTATCAGGTCACATCTTAGCAGATTTGAGTCACCTAATCCTAATAAATTCTGGTAGTTACAGATGAAATATTATGAAAATTCCCACTGATGCAATGAAGTAAGTTGAAGAAACAAGTATTCCAGTGACAAACTCTTACACATACACACCAATAAGTCAAAGGTATGCCATAATAGTGATTTGACTACACAATTATGCAACTAGGTATAACATAGCAGTAATTTTAAAATGCATTCAAATCACTCCTGTTCATGCATTACTACCAGAGAAATTCTGAGACATTTTCCAAATTCTAGATCATACTAAAATTCAAACATGACTGGAAGGAAGACTAGTAATAATATAGCAGTATTAATTTTCTGATATTTATGGTTCTGTTATAGTTATGTAGATGAATGCCTCTGTTTGAAGGAAATATATTCAGAGTTGTTCAGTCCAGTGATGGGATATCATGTCAACTAGTGACACTAAAATGGCTGGGGGGGGTGAGGGGAGCAGTTTTTGCATTGTACTTTCAACTTTTCTTTAAGTTGGAAATTATGCCAAAAGAAAAAATGTCAAAAATCTCTCTTATGTTGTTGTAATGGAAACCAAAACCTATGATAGTTAAGATCAGGAATATAAGCAAAAGAATCAGGATAGCCAATAAAATATAGATAATAAAAATAACGAGAAGAAATAAAAAAATATTATGAGAACCAGTACACTCCCAGCCAGGAAACAAAAATTTTCAAATAAAGATAGATAAAAATCATAAAGTGGATGATAGTAATAGTTAATAATACACACAGCAGAGCATGTATCAAAGTCAGTAGCAGCTTCATGTCATATATTTGTTGATTTCAACTTGTACTGTGATCTTTCCAAATAACGTTATAACTTAGACACTTTTTAGTAAAAGACGATTTGATTTTTAAAATCATGTATCCCAAAAATGTTAACAGAGAGTTTAAGAATAAACAATAAATTTTTAAATGTAATTCTACAAAACATTTACGGAAAATTAACACCAATCCTCCCCAAACTCTTCCAAAAAATTGAAGAGGAGGAAGAATTCCTAAACTCATTTAACAAGGCTAGCATTAATCTGTTACCACCATCAAATAAGGATACCACAAGAAAAAAAACTATAGGCCAATATCCCTGATGAATATAGATGCAAAAATTCACAACAGACTACTAGGAAACTGAATCAACAGCACATTAAAAGGATTATACACCATAATTAAGTAGGTTTTATCCCTAGGATGCAAGGATAGTTCAATGTATGCAAATCAATAAATGTAATACATCACATTGATAGAATGAAAGATAAAAATCAAATGATCACCACAGATGCAGAAAAAGCATTTGACAAAGTTCAACATCCTTTCATGTTAAAAACGCTCAACAAAGTGGATGTAGAAGGAACATACCTCAACAAATAAAGATGATTTACAGCAAGCCCACAGCTAACATCACACTCAATGATGAAAGACTGAAAGCTTCCCTCTGAGATCAGGAACAAGACAAAGGTGCCTGCTATCACCACTCCTATTCAGTGTAATATGGGAAGACCTAGTCAGAGCAATAAGGCAAGAAAAAGAAACAAAAGGCATCCCAATTGGAAAGTAAGAACTAAATATTTTCCATTTGCAGATGACATGATTTTACATATAGAAAGTCTTAAAGACCCCCCCACACACACACACATTTTAAAAAAACCTGTTAGAATAATAAATGAATTTAGTAATGTTGCAGGACACAAAATCAACATACAAAATATAATTGTGTTTCTATACACTATCAATGAGCCATCTGAAAAGAAATGAAGAAAACAACCCAGTTTTTAATATCATCAAGAACAGTAAAGTTCTGGAGATCTAAGGTACAGCATGGGAACTGTAGTTAATAATACTGTATTGTACACTTCAAGTTGCTAAGAGAGTAGATTGTAAATGTTCTCACCACTACCACACAACAAAACGGTAATTACGTGAGGTGAAGAAGATGGTAACTAACCTTATTTTGGTAAACATTTGCAATATACACATGTATCAGATCATCACTGTTGTACACCTTAAACTTACACAGTGTTATATGTCAAGTATATCTCAATAAAGCTGGAGAAAATGCACACAGAAAGACATCTAAATGGCATTGTATTTTAGCTGACATTCTTTTTCTCTTATTTCCTGTGGTTTGATGAGCTGCTTTGGTATTACATCTGATTAGTGATGGTTAGTAAGATGCTTTGATTTTCTTTCTTACTCTGTAGTCCTTTTCTACTCTCATTGGTGACTTTCAATCTATTAATGACAAATCAGTTTTATCCACTAACTACCAAGGTCAACTTCCACAAATGCTATAGTCATAGCCACAAATCATTTGTCACAGCAGAGCACAGCTGAGGAAGCAATTCATTTATTTCTATCTGGTAGTTAGAAATTCATTTATTTCTATCCGCCTGTTGGGTGATGTGATACATCCCCTCATTCAACACATTGAATGAGCACCTCATACATGCCAGGCACTGTTCTAGGTGCTGGGCACACAGCAGTAATCAAAACAGACAAATTCTCTGCCCTCACAAAGTGTACGTTCTGGATGAGTGAGACAGATAATAAACAATTTCATTAAATAAGATAGACATTATGTTGGAGGTGAGTGCTAAGGAGAATGACAGAGCAGAGAACGGGGAGAGGGAGGGTCAGATCCCAATGGTGAGGTGGACGATACAATTCTCAGTGGAATAACTAAGAAAGGCCCCAGTGAAGAGACGACATTGAACAAATACATGAAACCAAGAACATCCCTTGGGTAAATTCCTTCCAACCAGAGGGAACATCAGGAGCAAAACTTTGATGTGGGAGATTATCTGCACAAAGAACAGCAAGAGAATCAGGGGGCTGGAGCAGAGTTAGTGAGAGAGTCTGGAAGCTGAGGTCAAAATGTGACTCAGGACCTGATCACATAGGGCCTTAGAGCCATTCCAGGGACTTTGCTTTATTCTGAAGTAGAAAACCTGTCAGTGCATTTGGGCTGCTATAACAAAACACCATAGAACAGGTAGCTTATGGACAACAGAAGTTTATTGCTCACAGTTCTGGAGGCTGGAAGTCCATGACCAGGGTGTCAGCATGGTTGGGTGAGGGGCCTATTCCAGGTCTCAGACTTCTCATTGGGTCCTCACATGGTGAAAGGGGCAAGGGAGCTCTCCAAGGCCTTTATTGATAAGGCACTAATACCACTCTTGAGGGCTTCACCCTCGTGACCTAATCACCTCCCAGATACCATCGCATTGGGGGTTCGGATTTCATCATATGAATTTGGGGAACCATAAACATTCAGTCTATAGTAAAGCCATTGGAGGGTTTTAAGTAGAGAGGTCACGTGACCTGGCTTCATTTTTAAGACTCTCTCTCCTGCTGCTCTGTTGACAATGATTGAAAGTGGTCCAGGGAGACGCAGGAAGACCAATGACATCTCATCAAATGTAATAAGACTGCCTGGTTTGACTGGAGATTTCATTGTTTCAGCCTCTGGCCCTTAAGTTTATACATGTAAGTTAAGAAGTTGTCAGAGGAGGGCAACAACTAAAGAAAATCAAAGCAAGTCTATCTTGTTTCTTGGCAATGTCATACAAAAATGAGAATGATAAGCAGAGAAAGAAAATATTAAGAATTATTCTCTTACCTTTATTTTTCTCTCTTTTTAGCCAAACGTCACGCATTCACCTTAAGAGCAGCACTTTTGTTTTTCGACACGACTGACATTGAGGTGAAAGAATGATTTGGTGACTTGGTGGGACTCCTGCTGGCCTCCTATGGATCCAAGAATTCAGAAGGAAAGAAAAGTTTCCTAAAAAGGACCAAAGGGAGTCAGGAAGGTGAGTTATAAAATGGGGGAGATGTTCCCAGAAGGGTGTAGAAGGATGAAAGGAAATCCTATGACTTGATCCCATTAGGAAGCTGACCCTGAAAAACTGGGCTTTGTAAGCAGCATTGATCCATTAGCTATAAGGAAAGGAAGATATAAAACTGCTGGAAGGTAGTCAAGATCAACATTATGCCTGTGAAAGGCCCTTTGTGTTTGGATGGCGTCTTGAAGTTTGGGAAATTAAAGCACAGCAGATACCCTTGTAGATCCGTCACCGTGATTTTACACAAAATGAACAAGGAGAAACGTGGACAGAAGTCTGTAGGAGAGAAACCGTTCGTTTATCATAGGTTACTTTACCCACGGTGGAGAAATGTCTTTAGGGCTGTAAGATCATCACAATGTTTCCTGCAACTAGTGTGGTGACTGCTCATTAGAAGAGGTTCTAAAAAGATAGTCCCAATAACCTTGCTTTTATTACCCGTGGAGTACACTTCTGAAACTGCACGTGCTTGAGGCAGGACACCCACACCAAGGGCAGCTCAAAAATCTATTGTAACTGGAATATAGGGATTGGCTAGAAAAATAAAGTAGCATTGAGTGTGTTAGATACTGGACTGGTGCCGTGGAGAAGATGCAGAAAACACTTTCGTCCTGCTTCACGGTTTCATGTGGCACAGTCAGGATTTGAGGGGGGGACATGCGGAAATTGGAAGTTGCTTGTTGCCTGGATTCCATCCAATGGCAGGGTGCTAGTAGTCATTTTGAGCAACCCCAAGGGCTGAACCTCACAGAGTTGGTGTCCATGCAAGCTCCTTATACCCAGGGGGGTGGGTGGTCATTTGTGCTATGAACCTTACATACTGTTGGGGATTGTTTCAGGCGTTTTCCCTGGTAGCACAAAAGTCCTTTGACTCACAAAACGGCTGCAAGTGTTGTGATCAGGCTCTTCAAATATCCTCAGTACTTCAAATCCAGGATCATTAATATTAATTTTGCAAGTTCAACATTTATGACTATCTCTGCAACACGCTAGGTTTGCACGTTTGGAAGAAAACATTATTTCATGACAAAAGAACATTTTGAGGCTCTTTGTCTTAATGTGTCAACTTTTCCTCATTTTTTCTTTCAAAGTATTCGCTGGAGTGCTGGAGGGTGAGGAGTGACCCAAATGCCCTAATGCAGCAAGAGCTGCCGTTCTACCTTGTCATGACCTCTTAAGTCTATTCCTCCCCGTTGCCTTTCTCTTGCCAAGAAAGTGTGTTAAGGGATTAAGCCTTGATTTTACTCCTATTCTCTCCCCTTCCAGACACCGTAGGTTGACTTTTCATGTGTTTTTGCTAAAAGCAAAAGCAACCATCTTAATCATCGAAACATGACATTTATTGTTTGTAACCAAAAACATGGTTGTTACGAAAAGCAAACTTGTCGCCCTAGGGTTTGGTCTGTGATGGTCTTGGTGGGCTGACAGATCAGGTCCACACCACCGTCCTGCAGTAGCTGCACAGCTGTTGAGAATTGTCTTCCGACACTGAACAGGTATATACTAACCCATGTTTACTTCTCTCAAAAACTCGAATAATGTATTTGATTGGGCCAGTTTCATAGTCTCTGTAAACTTGGAAAGCTGTCACTCAGAATTGCCTCTGACCATTTATTCATTGGACATTCCAGGCATGAGACACAATTTCTCCTCTTCCACCAACAAGCTAGAAGGGGCCAAGAATATAAACTCTTCAGTCAGTCCAGAAATCCTCCCAGAAGTCACTGCCCTTCCCATGGTGACTAGTGTCACACTGAAGGTAGGTAGAAGAAGTCATTCTACCTTACCATCCAAAGGTTGAGAGGGTCTGGAGCAGCACCATCCCATAGAAATGTAGTGCAAGCCACATGTGTGATGGTAACTTTTCTAGTAGCCACATTAAATACTAGTAAAAAGAAACAGGTAAACATAATTTTATTGATATTTCTTATTCAACCCAATCCAAAACATTACTAGAATTTCAGTATGTAAGTCACAACTTTCCTAACGCAGCTATAAAATATTAGCACAAATTTAGTGGATTAAAACAAGATAGATTTGCTGTCTGGAAATCAGAAGTCCAAAACGGGTCTCAGTGGACTGAAAGCAAGGTGTTAGCCAGACTGCATTTCTTCAGGAGGCTCTGGGGGAAATACGTTTCCTTCCCTTCCCCAACCTTCTAGAGGTTGCCCGCATTCCTGGGCTTGTGACCCCCTTCCTCCATCTTCAAAGCCAGCGATGGTTGGTTGAGCTTCTCACATCAAATCACTCTGAGGTGGACTCTTCTGCCTTCTCTTCCACAACTAAGGATGTTTGAGATTGCATCAGGTCCACCCGGATAATCCAGGATAATCTCCTTACTGAACAGTCAGTTCATGTGCAACCTTAATCCCTTTGCCATGCAACATAACATAGTCACAGGTTCTGGGGACTAGGACATGGACATGTTGCCAGGGAGCATTATTCTGCCTGCCTCCACCAATATAAAAATTATTAATGAGACATGATTTTACAGTCTTGTTTTCAGACTGTCTTCAAAATCTTCAAAACTTGGTGTGTATTTTACACTTAGAGCACATCTCAGTTCCAACCAGTCACATATCAAGTGTTCAATAGTCACACGTCCAGGAGCTGGACGGCAGAGTCCTAAAGCAATGTTTCTCAATTAGGGCTACACATTAGAGTCCGCTAGGGGGCTTTTAAACTCCTGAGTCTCAGCCCATACCCCAGTCCAAAGAAATCAGAACCTAGGCATCAGCATTTTAAAGTCTTCAGCATTTTAAAGGTTTACCCTTGGCAGATCTTCAGTAAAAATAGGCTGAATTGAGTTCTACCAAAGCACACATACAGGCCCTAACTGTGTCCAGTGTTGTGTCAGGACCTGGAAAGCAAATGTTCTGTCACCCAGTCTAGATTTGTGAGGCACTGCTCTTCTGAAGAACTTCTCTTGGCTTTGACACTTTCTCCTCTCTCCTCACTGCCCTTGTCTGTAAGTAGTAAAAGATGAGGGGGGAAAACCCTCAAATAAAAGTCGTTACCTACGTTCACAATCTCCTTGATACTAATGAAAATGTCAAAACCACAACTTGGGAGCACTGGAATGACCAAACATGCCCTTGGCTAAATAAGCCCAAGAATGCTATGCAATGACCCAAGAATGCTACGCAATGAGCCCGAGAATGCTACGCAATGAGCCCGAGAATGCTACGCAATGACCCGAGAATGCTACGTAATGACCCGAGAATGCTACGTAATGACCCGAGAATGCTACGCAATGACCCAAGAATGCTACGTAATGACCCGAGAATGCTATGCAATGAGCCCGAGAATGCTACGTAATGACCCGAGAATGCTACGTAATGACCCGAGAATGCTACGTAATGACCCGAGAATGCTACGTAATGACCCGAGAATGCTAGCCACTAGAACGGGGTCTGCTTTGCTAACCTGGGAATTTCTACAGGGCTGTGCAGCCCTCTTGACTTTCCAGTGCAATAAGCTAAGGCCCAGGATGGTACACAAATGTACACACAGACTCACAGGATGGAGGTCTCATTAGCAAAGAGTGAGTAAGAACATAGGGGACCCTCACCCCCACGACATTCTAACGTTCCTGGTGTGCAGGGCAGGGCTGAATAAGCAGTTGGCCTGCCGGCTAGAAAACTCTGGGGGACTGCAGCCAGTCGGAGGCGGAAAAGCAAACACTGCCGACTTCCCCATCCGTGGAACGCCTTACTGGAAGAGCTGGAGCTCTGAGAGGTTCATTTCCTTTTTTTTCTCTTCCACTAAGACCCATATGGTTTTATAATGGCATTTCAAGCTAGCTGTTAATGTGGGTAATGTAGTTTGGGGAAAAAGCAAAAAGGCCCAATTATAAGAATCAATATATTGTGTGAAGGGAGAACAAAAGCTGCTATTAAATATGAAGCAGGGCTTTGATTCCAACCAGAACTAGGCCAAGCAAGGAAACCAAAAGCATCGCGTGAGACTGATGTGAGTGTGAGAGAGGATGTTTCTGAGCTGAACTCGCTCCTCCTGCCTGGCTGGAATGCTGCAGCTTCACCGAGCAAATTAGGTAACTAGGTGGTCCCAGGCCCAACGGGCACCTGCACAGAGCACGCGACAGGCCCTCGGTAAATACTCACTGAGTTAATTTATGAGCAAATGAATGGATACGTTCATTGACAAACAGCCCTGCCTTCCCTGATCTATTTCCTTTAGTACTTTCAAAGTGTGGTCCCCTGACCAGCAATATCACCATCACCTGGGAACATGTCCATTAGAAAAGGCTCCTTCCCCCCAAATCTCAACAAACCAACAGAATCAGCAATTCTGGGTGTGGAGCCCAGCAAGCTGTGTTCTACTGAGCCTTACAGGCAACTCTGATGTGTCCTCTACAAGCTTTAGGCAAAGCCCCAGCTTTCAACAAGGAAATCTACTGCTTAAGAACTATCCATTCTTAGCAGTGCAAGGATAAAAAGGAGTCTCTGACATATTCCCTGCCCTCAAGGAGTCTGTTGCAATCACTTCTTTGAACTAGTGGCACTTTTATAGGGTCCAAGCAGAAAAACTTTATTCTTCTCCCTCACTGTGCCTTTAAAGGCAGCTCAAATTTAACTGTAGGCTCGTGTGTTCCTGGCCCCTGGATGAAATATCCTGCAGGACTCATCATCTCTCCAGGACCCCTCACATAACAAAGAGACTTGGGTCCATCTTACTTATAGGAACAGTCTCCTTTCAGTAATTCTAATATCTAGGTCAAAGTCAAAATCCCATAACACTGTGCTCTACCCTCCGCTTCCCTCCAGGTCTGTCGTGCTTCAAAGGGGAAGCAGGTGAGGAAGGGTGGGCATGTCACCTGTCACCTGCCTCTTTATTTGCCAGCGAGGTTTTTCTGTCCCTCCTCCCCTAGGCACCAAGCTGTTCCACGGCAGGGAGTGGGAAGGGCTGGGGAGGGAGGAGAGGCAAGGAGTTAGACAGGTCTTACCCCCCTGGGAGAGAAGTGATGGGGCACCCCCCCCCCCATGGGAATCCTCCAAATTTAACCTCCTTCATATGAGAGCTACCTGGAAACCTGTGATGTTTCCCCCGGCCTCTGGTATCTGCCAGTAGCCTCCTCTTTTGGAGGCAGCCTCACCCTTGCAGGCACTTCTCTTGGACGGGCCCCCAGTGCTACCCCTAGACCGGCACCGTTCACTACTAGTCCCCAGGCAAAGCAGGCGTCTTTGGTCCGCCATCTCTGGGAGCGATGCTCACATCCAGGCTAGTGCTCTTTCTTCATTCCCTTGCTAGGCAAGTGGCCACCAGCGCGCCTCTCGCCGTCACGGGCAGGACTAGCCATCGGTCCGCCTCCCACGCACTCCCGGGGACAAAGGCCAGCTTCTCCTGGCTCCTGTGGAAGCCAGGAGGGAAGGGAGATGCCACTGCCTTCCAACAACTCTGAAGGAACCCGCTTGCTAATGTCTAACCTCTTTGCTTAAATCCTTAGCTTCCAGTCGTGCAGCCTGGAAGGTGAGCAGTGAGTGACGGGACGGGCTTCCTCAGCCCTCACTTTGAAATATACGCTTGGTTGGCATCTAGGCCTGTGGGATCTCAGCAACTGAGACTGTTCTATGCTGGCATCCTTTTGTACCACACACACAAATCACTAACATTTACACGGTGCTTCTCAGTTAATGAGGTGCTCCCTTATGTGATAAAGTATGGGACAGCTTTCATGGAAACCCGTAAGATCCATGCGAAACAAAGAGACAGGACTAGAGTTTCGAATTTTAAAAGAGAGATCACGATGCCGTGAGAGGATCAGGAGGCCGTCAGCTGTTCATATGATCTGTGCAAATTCATCTGGAAAGGCTCACTTCACAAAACTTCAACAAATAAGCTCCCTCACTCAGATCACTGCTGTCGCACAACCTCCCACCCCGCCCCTCGCCTCTCCCCGCTCCTCTGACAGCCCCTGACCCCACCAGCTCACCTCCCTTTAACACTTCTTAGAATTTACCCTGGGCCCTGTCTGAGGCCCTCTTAAGACAGACACCAACTGACAAGCCATCCGTCTGGGGGATCTGTACTGACCATGAAGCAGTGGTCTCTTCTGACTACATTTTAATGATGCCGTGGACTGAATTTTTACTGCAGAGGATGCAGCAACTTGTAGGTAATGAAGTCGCATTATGGTCCCCAACTGGGAGCTGAGCGCCCCTGGCCCGAGGGCTCTCTGCCACATCCTGCCCCTCGCGCCCCAACGGAACCCCAGACCCGGACACACCCTACACTCCTGTGGCACAGAAAACCCCTGGGGGAGTTAAATCTGTTCCAAAGACCTCACCCCCTTTCTGGCCCATCCCAGAGAGCACAGCTAATGCCTAATATCGAGTTCAAATGAAATTTCTGACTCAACCAGAATTTCAGGAAAACTAGTTTCTTGACCCGGTTCTGTGGATCCTGAAGAAGTTCACCTGTCCGTCTGCACGTCTGAGGTCTCCCCTGTAAACCAGTCTCGAAAGAGCCATGATCATGATCTACAGTCAAGCAGACATCAGCAGAAACTCATGCAGAGCTTCTATACTTAGCCAGAGATTTCAAATATTGATAGAGGTTGCCTCCTCACCGCCCAGGCCCTGGCCAAAAAACATTAAGTATTCAGGAAAATGCATAAAGCTAATTGCTAAACAGCACTCCAGAGCTGGGCTCTCCACAAGGAGCCCGTAATGGAGCATGTGAATAATTTTACAGCACAAATCACATTGCCTGCAATTGCGCAGTGTATACTCTATAACGCTTATAAAAGAGTTGACCCCACCTCCTGTCTTCCTTCTTTACTACCCACTCGCTACTCCCCTGTAAGGGTCTTGAATGGCTGGGATGTCCAACTGTGACCTCTTTAGAAATTGTGATCTTTTTCCCAGGGCTCATGACCTTGTCCCACTCTTCCTCACCACACTCCACTCCACGGAAGCTCTTTCCTCTCTTGTTGAATCTTCAGACTTGTCTGATACCCCATTTTTTCACTCTCCCAGCCACCTAAATACTATCTTCTCCCAATTTCAGCTCTCAGTCATCTCTCTAAATCATGCTGGAGACCCTCTACTGTGGGAACAACCCAGAACTGTATCGCTAACCCCAGCCTCTCCCCTGAGCTCCCGTCCAAAGTGTCTGAACCCCTCACAGGGCCTTGTACCTGAATGCTCTTTCGGCCCCTTGGCATACCACCCCTTTCCTACTTCGGTAGACCTGCAAGACCTAATAAGCTTCGGTGGGGGACAGAGGCTGCACCCCACTCAAAAAGCTGAAAAAAACAGATGCTCACTCTCCCAGCTGCCCTTGAATCAGGAGGTCGTGGTGCAGGGAAGCAGGGGCTGAGAAGCCAGGCAGCACTGGTGACTGAAGCAGTGGCCAAGAGACTAAGGAAAGCAGAATCCGGTGTCAGCCAATCTGCGGGGCATCCTGCAGTGCCCAGGGCTCAGAGGCAGTGCCGGGGGTACCTCATGATCTGGGACATTGTTTCAGGGTGAGTAGCCTAAGCCTGGTTCTGCAGATTCTCCTGAAGACTCTGAAAACTTCCCAAACTCACTCTGAAAATTTCTTTTGCCACGTAGGTCGGAGTTGATTTTGTCTGCTTCCAAGAACCCTAACTGATGCAGCTTCTTATCCATCGCCTTGAATTCATCTTGTCTAAAATTGAATTCTGTTTTTTTTCCCCTAAAACCTGTTATTTGTTGTAATTTTTCTTTTCTTTCCAAGGACATCATTCCCTCAATCTCCCAGGCTAAAACTTCAGAGTTATCTTTAATTTTGCCCACTTTCCTGCCTGGCGGTCCAGTGGTTAGGACTCCACACTCTCACTGCCAAGGGCCCGGGTTCAATCTCTGGTCAAGGAACTAAGATCCCACAAGCAGCGTGGTGCAGCAAAATCTTTGCTCACTCTCTTTCCCCAAACATGCGTTCCATCGTCAGGTGCTGTTGACTTATCTATGATAATGCCTTCCTCATCCACATCTCCTTGTTTTTTTTTTTTTTTTATGGCCACAACCCTATGCTTCTGAGTTAGTCTAACTTTACCTAGAGTCATACTAAGGCAGCACGCAGTGTTCTAACTACTCTCCCTGCCTCCAAGTTTTCCACCTTTTATTTCCCGGGCATATCACTTGAAATGCCCGTAACCCTGTTTTCGTTGTATCAGCCTCTGCACAAAAACTTACGGAAGGCTCCCGCATCGCAGAGCAAGCTCCAAACAATTTAGTACGACCCGAGGCCATCTCGTCCTTTACCCCTGGGTTCTTTCTTCCACACATGCTGTCTCTATGTTTGCTCCATATCAAACTAGATTAAGAGTTTAGCCCTTCTTTGGGGTTTCCCCAAATAAACCAAACATTCCGAAGTGTTAGTGAACAATTCAGACCCTGAAGGTTTCAGAGGAGACGTGGGACTGGAGTTTACACTGCATACCCCTGAACAAATACGTTAGAAATCTGTATTCGAATTCTGTTTCCCAAGTCCTTTGTTGGCCATGGACGAGAAGACACAACTTATTTATCTCTCGGTGCTCTGTTTACCTTTCTGCCTCTCTATGCTCATCTGTAAGATGAGAGTAATAACAGAACCCATCTCACTAGGGTTGGTGTGAGGCTTAAATGGGTACAGGGATGTGAAGCCCTCAGACCAGTGCCTGGCCCTGCAGGGGTTTACTGTTATCACCCCTGGACTGCCCAGTTCTGTGAGCCAAACTTACTATCTTTGCTGAAGCAAATTCGAGTTGGGTTCTCGTCCCCTCTCCATAAAGGACCTGACCATAAAGATCATAACAGACGTAACAGACACAACCCTGTGAAGTAGGTTTTATTTTGCTTGTTTTTATCGGGAGTTAGTGAACCCAAGTAATATTCTTTAGCAGTCCAGAATATTCAGTTTTGGCCTTCAGTTCCATGTAAACCATGGGAAATTGGAAGATGCCTATCTTACGATCATCATAAATATTTTGCACCTTAGATTTTCTGAAACCCACCCACCCCGTAATATAATTCTCCAAACACCTGGTTCACTTACTTTTTTACTTACTCCCCCCTCCCTTACGTTACTGTCCATTTTAATTATTATAGTTATATAACGTCTTTATCTCTCTTGTACCTCCCTTCTCCTTTTTCAGTTTCTATTGTTTCTGCTTGTACTTTTACCACTGATGCCACTGCTTTTCAAAAACAAATTTTTACTGTTCTTGGCTCTTTGCTTTTCCACATGAATTTTAGGAAAAGCATATTGAGTTCCATGAATAATTTTATGAGAATTTTATTGTTGATGAGTGAGATTTTTATTGGAATTGCGTTGAATTTATAAATTGTTTGGGAAGAATTAAAACCCCTGCAACACTGTCTTCTCATCCAGGAAGGCGGTATGTTTTGACATTTATTTACATCTTCCTTTATGTCTTACAGTAAATGTCTTTAATTTTCTCCATGAAGGCGTCATATTTTTTGTTGCTGTATTCCTGATAGCCTTACAGTTTGGGATAATACTGTAAATGTTGTCTTTCTTACAATCACATTGTCAATCACTGGTGCTGCTGTTGAAAAATGCTATTGATGTCTGTATATAGATAAATATCTAACAACTTTGCCAAGTGTTTTTATTAGTTCCCACAGTTTACCTGTAGAGTTTCTTGAATTTCCATAGAGACATTCACATCATATGCAATGATAGCAGACAGCCATATTCTGCCACCAAGTCATGTTAGTATTGTTACTGTGGTGGAGATAGGTTATTTTTAACCCCATGTTTCCCATTTACTTATCTTTGCTCTTGCATACTACCCCTAACTATTGAATTCAACTTTTTTCCCCCTGAATTAGAACTTTTGAAGGGTTAAAGGGTGAGTTAGAACAGGATGATAAAGTTTGTTTGCACCTAATGGGTTCTGAGTGGACAAAATAGGTCTCTTCTGAGATTTCTAAAACCCAGCCTTGAACAACATACAAGTTTGAGATTCCAATTTCACTGCTCTTGTGGTCAGAACCTCAGGCGAAACCAAGAAATAATAAAATGAAATTCATCTTGGGTTGCTGATACCCCTAGGGTTGTGTCAGAGCCAAACCCAAATCACTCTGGAAGGGTGCATCCATAGCCCAGACCACGAGGTGTTCCACAGGGGAGAAGTCCAAATAAAATGAATCTGCATAAAAATTACAAAACTGTTGAGGAAATAATTCACCATGGGCAAGAGTCAGTAGACATAGACAGTAGGTTTAGAATTCTCAAGAATGTAAGATAATAGATGACCAAAGAAAGAATACAAATTAAGTATGTTCAAAATAATAAAAGACATGAAACAGCTGAGAAATAAACAAGTAGATATGCAAAGGTACCAATCCAACTTCTAGAATTTAAGGATTTAGCCATTTAATAAACAACTCTTTGTATATGTTAAGTAATAATTATGACCATTACGAAGAGAAAGTTAATAAAATGGATAACATTTTTTTAATTACTCAGAAAGCAACAAAAAGAGATAAAAAGATGGAAGACATGACGGCAAAGTTAATAGACATGGAGAATAAAACAAGAAGATATGGTGTGTCTAATAGAAATGCCAGAAGAAAAGAATAAATAAAATGGGACATACAATGTAAAAATGTTAGAACTTTACCAGAATTGAAGAACAATAAGCTTCAGATAGAAGAAATTCTGAGTCTCCTACAGAATAAATAAACATCAACTCACATATAGAAACATTCTAGTGAAATTGCATAGGACTGAAATCAAAGAGGAAAATTTTAAAGCAACCAGAGAAAGTTACCTACAAAGAAACAACAGACTGTCAACAGACTTTTCAACTGGAAAAATAGAAGCCTGAAGTCAATGAAATAATAAGTTCAAAGGACCAAGGGAAAATTCTACACCCAGAGAAACAACCACTAAAGTGTGTGAATAAAATGAAGACATTAAAAAATTACATTTTCCCTTATTTAAAAATTGATGCATTTACAATGCATTGAAAATATTAATAAAGAAGAAATCACTTATAATCCAACAACCCAGGGATACTTGCTATGAATGTTTGGGTTTCTGTCTTTCCAGATATATGTCCTATCCCTTATATTTAAATAAAAATTCTGTGAAACTGGTAACAAACACAAAATTGTAAACAAATAAACACAAAACAGAGGGATAGAAGAGATTTTAAGAGTATAATTGAGCACAATGTATAATTTTTGCTTAAAAAATTAAAATCGCAACAAGGTAGACCACTTTATGCAAAACTGAAAGCTGCCAAACTGACTCAAGAAGAAGTTGAAGCCAGCATAGATTATAACTTTGGAAATATCTGGGAAAATGAAGTATCTCCTCAAAACACTCCAGGTTTAGAATGTTTTACAATTACATGTCTCAAACGTTTAAGAAATGAAATTCCCAAACTATATAAGCCGTTTCAGAGCCTAGAAAAGGAAGAAGGGGACAATCCAAATGGTTTGAAAAGCAAGAGACTCAAGAAGCTGTAAAAGTAAACTTTGAATATGGACTGCATCATTAGTATATCCTGACGTATGTGTCAGTATTATTCTACACAAATTACTCATAAAAATATCACAGATTTTATTATCATCCTATTTTATCAGTTAGGTTGAGAGTTTCTTAACTCTTTCTAATAGCGTGGCTCTCACTCTTGAGAACTGAGTACTATGCAGATATAAGCTTTGCTTTCAGTAAGATTCTACACATTGCAAGTTAACAGTGTGTCACATGACACAGTGAAGAAGCAGATTGTTAAAGTACAGCTTTCATTGAAGGACAACTTGGTTCAAATTTATAGTCATTCCAAAAGTGTTACAGCTTCTCCCCCATAATAGTAGAAATCCAGTGGGCTTTTAAAAAATTATTATCAAAAGTTCTAGGTGTCTGGTTAAAATATGTAGTTTCATCTATTCAAGGATGATTAATCAAGATTACTGCATCTTTTTCCATTGCTTTCTTTTTTGAATCAAACTGCTTCATAAAGTTTCCTACGTACTTTGTGATGACTGACTTTAGTTATACGACAATTGCCTAGAGAACAGAGATTGTTTGTCTCCTTCCACAGTGTCATTTATCTAACTAAAATATCATTTCCTCCTAGTAGGTAAAATACGGCATCAGGATTTCACTATGCTAATAATCTTAAAATGTCTAGCAGAAGAAATAATTCTATTCTAGTCACTTAAAAGTTACCCATAGTGCTCGGCAAAATTAAAGTCCTTTGTAAAAGGTATATGGTCTCTGGATATCATAAGGGAAAATATTGTAGTGGATGAAATTATCTACCCATCAAAAAATTCTAAAACATTCGATTGCTTTTGCTTCAAAAAGCCCTTTATAAAGTTAATATTCTATTTTTTAAAATTTAAATGATCTTACCTTTTATGCATATAATAAATGTTTAGTCTATTAATGCTTCAATGGTATGATAATATATGCTCTTTGAAATCTAGAGATGAAAGGCATTCAGCAGAGCAAATTATTATTTTTTATTATTTTTTGGCATATAATGTTGCTACTACTGCTTCTATTATGAATGTTTTGAGACATCAAAAATAAAATTTGAAAATTAGAAGGTGCTTTGAAGAGTTAAGGAGTTCTTTTTTCTTTGCTTTTTTCCATCTATCTATAAATCTTGGAGATCATCCGAAGCCAGTACATACAGTTCTACTCATTCTTTTTAATGATTGCTTAGCATTACTCCATAGCATGGAGTAGTCATTAATAAACACTTTTTATTTTTTACTGTTTCAAATAATGTTGCAATGAACAAAAAGATATGCATATATTTTTATACATGTGAGTACACTGACAAAAAAGTTTCTAGAAGTAGAATTGCTAGTTCAAAGGACATACGAACTTCTATTTTGATAGATACTGCTACATGGTTTATAATAAGGCTATGTAAAGGTAAATAATATGAGACCTCAGTAAAATCTAAAAGATATTAAATTTGTGCTGAACTAGCCAAAAAAAAGGAAGAAAGAAAGAAAAAAAGAAAACAAACAAAAACAAAACAAAGCAAAAAAAAAAAACCAAAGAATTTACAAGGAAAAAAGTCAGCATGAAAGCAAAAAGTTTGATTAAAAGGCATCCAGATTGGCTTTTCTCTGAGGTTGACTTTCAAACTCTAGTGATCTTGGGCCTCTACTGTGAGAGCCACATGGATCATGGGAAACAGGCAATAAAATTTAGGAATCAGGGCTTCCCTGGTGGCGCAGTGGTTGAGAATCCGCCTGCCGATGTAGGAGACACAGGTTCGTGCCCTGGTCCGGGAAGATCCCACATGCCGCGGAACAACTAAGCCCGTGAGCCATGGCCGCTAGGCCTGCGCGTCCGGAGCCTGTGCTCCGCAACGGGAGAGGCCACAACAGTGAGAGGCCCGCATACCGCAAAAAAAAAAAAAAAAAAAAAAATTTAGGAATCAAATAAAAAGTAGGAATCAAATAGAAAATACCTACATAAAGCTGGGACCCCCAAAAGTGTAGAGCTTTTCTGTAAGGGTGAAGAGGAAATAAACCTTTAGTTGGAAACTTTCCTCACTTAACTCTTATACTAAATAAAAGGCAAATAACTTGCCTTAAGAATTTTGTAACAACAAGTTGATTCTTACACAAATTTGGAGAGCAAGTTCACACCACGTGCAAACAAAAAAAGCCTCAAATGGATAATTTAATTTACTGTAATCTAAGATAATTAGTGTTTCAGGAAACTAGCAGAAATAATGCAAACCCTCTGTGAAGAAACAGAACTTCAATGTGAGTCTCAAAGCATTACCAAAGATAAAAGTCCAAGGAAATGAATTCATAGCTCAAAGTCTTCCTCAAAAATACACATGGAGATAAGTACTATGAGTGAGAACCAGCAGGAAAAAAAGGAACAACAAAGTCAGAACTACTAATACTTCTGAATATAAAATTAATATGTTTAGGGGCTTCCCTGGTGGCGCAGTGGTTGAGGGTCCGCCTGCTGATGCAGGGGACATGGGTTCGTGCCCCGGTCCGGGAAGATCCCACATGCCGCAGAGCAGCTGGGTCTGTGAGCCATGGCTGCTGGACCTGCACGTCCAGAGCCTGTGCTCCGCAACGGGAGAGGCCACAACAGTTAGAGGCCTGCGTACCGCAAAAAAGAAAAAAAAAAAAAAAAAAATTAATATGTAACCAAAAATAAAATTGCGATTCAAAAATATGAGTAAAGGGCTTCCCTGGTGGCGCAGTGATTGAGAATCCACCTGCCGATGCAGGGGATACGGGTTCGTGCCCCGGTCCGGGAAGATCCCACATGCCGCGGAGAGGCTGGGCCCGTGAGCCATGGCCGCTGAGCCTGTGCGTCCGGAGCCTGTGCTCCACAACGGGAGAGGCCACAACAGTGAGAGGGCCGCGTACCACAAAAAAAAAAAAAAAAAAAAAAAAAAAATGAGTAAAGAAAATACAACCTTACAACAACCAAAAGACTTGAATCTAGGAATAAATTTAACCAAGGAGGTACACTCTGAAAATGATAAGACACTGAGGAAAGAAATTGAAGATGACACAAATAAATGGAAAGATATACCATGCTCATGAATTGGAAGGATCAATAGCATTAAAATGTCCATACTGCAAAGCAATCTACAGATTCAATGCAATCGTTATAAAAATACCAGTGGCATTTTTCACAGAACTAGAAAAAAATAATTCTAAAATTTATATGGAACCACAAAAGACCTTGACTGGCCAAAGCAATCTTGAAAAAGAAGAGTAAAGCTGGAGGTATTATGCTAAGTGAAATAAGTCAGACAGAGAAAAACAAATACTATATGATTTCACTTACATGTGGAATCTAAAAACAAAAACAAACAAAACAAAATAGAAACAGGCTGGTAAATACAGAAAACACACTAGCAGTTGCTGGGGGTAGGGGGAGGGCAGACAAAATAGGTGAAGGGGATTAAGAGATACAAACTCATAGCTATAAAATAAATAAGTCATGAGGATACAATGTACACATAAAGAATATGGTCAATAATCTTGTAACAACGTTGTGTGGTGACAGATGGTAACTGGTCTTATGGTGGTGATCATTGCATAATGTACAAAAATATCAAGTCACTATGTTGTGCACCTGAAGCTAATAGTGTATGTTAATTATAACTCAATAAAAAGAAATATTCATTATGTCATACACCTGAAACAAATATAATATGTCAATTACAATGCTTTTAAAGAACTAAAAGAAAAACCAAAGACTTGAAAAATATGCAATAGAACCATTTGAAATATAAAACTCCAGGATGACTTAAACAAGAGTATAGACAAGATTGAAAATAAAACTACTAAAATGGAGAAGTCCAAAGAACCACTTCCAGAATGCACTCGAAGGAGACTAAGAGATGAAAAATATACTATGGAGCTTAAGAAACATGGAGGATAAAATGATAAGACCTATTTTACATCCAAATGAAATTCCAGAAGAGATAAAAGAGTAATATCACTTGGAAAAGCAATATTCAAAGAGACTATAACAGAATTTTCCAGAACTATTGAGAGACTCCAAGCCTCAGATCTAGAACAATTCAATGATATCAAGCAAGATACATAGAAAGGAACAAACACCTAAGTACATTGCCATGAAGATACAAAACACCAAAGACAAAGAGGAGATCTTAGAAGCAGCCAGAGAGAAAGAGAGTTTACTTAGAAGGAAAGATAGTTATACTAATGGATGACAGAACAGAGTGGAATAATACTCAGTGAGCCAACCTAAAATTCAGAGTATAAACCTGGAGGTATGCACCCAGTGAAACTCTCTTTCAAGAATGAGAGTGTATAAAGACATTTTTCAAATAAAAAAACTGAGAGAGTTTACCACCAAGAGACCCTCACCAAAGGAAATCATAATATTTTTAAGAAAAACTTGGTATCTTTAAAAAAAGAACTTACTAAGCTACTGTGTAAAACTAGTGTTTTAAATTACTAGATAGAATGGATTGTTTCTAGATGAGCACAAGACAATTTTACAAGTGATTTAAGAATACTCAGACTTTAATCCACAAACAAATATTTCAGAAATGTTTTTTGTGATTTGGTTCATTTAAAGCTATAGAGCAGAATCTCAACTTTAAATTTACATTTGTAATTTAGTCAAAGTTTTCTCAGTGCAGAAGAAATTTTATTTGAGTGTGTATGATCCACATTAAGTTTATGCATGATTTTCAACCTTTTATAAATATTGACTGCCCCACTTATAGTGGAGGGAAATGTCTAACCTTTATACAGATGTATAATGCCTAAGACACCTTTTGTTGCTACCTGCCAAAATACACCTTTATCCTGATAGTCTTATAAACTTGGTATTAAAATCCCTATCTCAAAGGAGAATTCTGAAGCCTAAATCCTTTCTCAGTATTCCTGTATCATTAGACACATAGATATATCTTCTGTTGTTATTTTGTTTCCTATGCGTAAGTGTTGTCTTCTCATCTAGACTTAAAGCCCACTGAAGACAAGGATCATTCTTGATTGCTTTTTATATCCCAACTTAGCATTTATTAAAAGTTTTTTTCAATTGATGATCACAAAGACAATAATTTTAAACTCTTTCTAAACCTGTTCAAAATTCATAATAATCCCCACTTTATCCATATCAGTGTCCACATTTTTATAGGGGGGGGTCTATAAAAATATCCTATATCCTGCTTCCATGGGTCTCAACTACCCGAGACTCTGCCATGTCAAACTCACTGGCCTTGCCAGTCTAACATATAAAGAGCTTGAAACTAACACAACATTGTAAATCAACTATACTTCAATTTAAAATTTTTTTTAATTTAATAAATTAATTAAATATTAAAAAAGAAGAAAGTGAAGTGAAACATTTAAAATGCTGAAACAAAAAAGAAAAACCGGGTTTCCCTGGTGGCGCCGTGGTTGGGAGTCCGCCTGCCGATGCAGGGGACGTGGGTTCGTGCCCCAGTCCGGGAGGATCCCGCATGTCACGGAGCGGCTGGGCCCGTGAGCCATGGCCGCTGGGCCTGCGCGTCCGGAGCCTGTCCTCCTCAACGGGGGAGGCCACAGCAGTGAGAGGCCCGCGTACCGCAAAAAAAAAAAAAAAAAAAAAAAAGAAAGAAAAGAAAAACCCATCAACATAGAATTCTGTATCTAGTGAAACTATCCTTCAAAAGTGAAGAAAAAATAAAGACTTTCCCGGACAGACAAGCCCCACCCCTGGCCTCACCTGCTTCCTTGGCTCCGCCCTCTCTGAGCTCTGCCTGCCGCCAGTTGGAACTGTCCCACATCAGTCATGGCCAGACTTCCTCCACTAGGTCTTCCTTCCTCTAGGTCTTACTGGTGCCACACGTCCAGAGTCTCCTGTGAAACAGCTGGAAAACGTTCTGTTCTCTAGTGGCTTCACTCTCCTCCCCTTCAATCTCTCTTCCATTACCCTACACCTGTCTTGCTTCGCTGAGAAACCCGTATATATCTGAACCCCAAATGAAAATACTATTAATACTTCCATCCCCTAACAGCCAAATGCAATGGATGGACTTTGTTTGGATCCTGACCTCTCCTCCCCAATAATTTTTTTTTGAGTTATGAGCTGAGTATTAAATGGCACCAAGAAAATATTAATTTTGTTAGGGGTGGTAGTAGCATTAGGATTATAAGAAAGTTAATATTTTTGAGAGATGCACACTGAAGTACATAGGGATGAAATGGCATGCTAAATGAGATTTGTTTGAAGATATTTCAGCAAAGAAAATCAAGGAATAGGCACAAATGTTGCAAAATTTGGATAGTTGTTAAATCTGGGTGATAGGTATATGGAAGTTTACGCTATTACTCTACTTCTGTGTGTGTTTGAAATTTTTCATAATGATTTTCTTTAATTCCATCTGCACTGCTCCTTCAGACAATGTCTCAGTTTCCATTTCAACAGATGCTAAACAGATGCCAGGACAGGACTTGCTTACCTAGTTCAAGCTCCATTCATTTCCTAGCCTAGATGTAACCCAGCCAAGACCCATTATAAAATTCATATTTCAATTAATTCACTGATACAAAAATCTTTGCCCATGCTTCTTGGTACAACAAATTTATTGAAGGGAAATTCCTGGCTCATACTGACTATTTGTCAGAAACGTAAAACCAGCTACATCCTATCCAGTAGTGGACAGGCTGCCCTTTTCACCACACACACCCTTGCCAAAACTAGGTTGTTGTTTTTTTAAAATAACCTCTTATAAGTATGGGGTGGAAAGATAAATAGGATTAAACTTGGCACAGACAAGGGGAGAGGTTGTTTAATGCAGCAGAAACAGCCTCAGCAAAGCCACAGCAGTGGGAAACGATCTGATTTCTTTAGTCCTGCGTTACCAGAGTTCACTCATTTGGCAAATATCTATTTGCCGAGAGCCTCTGTATTTAAATGGATATTAATGGCATTAGCTGCTAAAACTATACCAGCAGCTTACAAAATAAATGAGTCACGGGATAAAATGTACAGCTTGGGGAAAACAGTCACTAATAATGTAATATCTTTGTGTGGTGACAGATGGTAACTAGATTTGTCATGGTGATCCTTTTGTAATGTATAGAAATATCAAATCACTATGTTGTACACCAGGAACTAACACAGTGTTATAGGTTTAATCAATTAAACTTCAAAAAAACCCAAACAAACAAACTCATAGAAAAAGAGATCAGATTTGTGGTTACCAGAGGGTGGGGGAAGGGTGAACTGGAGGAAGGTGGTCAAAAGGCACAAACTTCCAGTTATAAGATAAATAATTACTAGGGGTGTAATGCACAACGTGATTAATACAATTAACACTGCTGAATGTTAGATATGAACGTTGTTAAGAGTAAATCCTAAGAGTTCTCACCACAAGAAAAATTTTTTTTCCCCTTTTTTCTTGAATTTATTTATTTATTTATTTTTGGCTGTGTTGGGTCTTCGTTTCTGTGCGAGGGTTTTCTCTAGTTGTGGCGAGCGGGGGCCCCTCTTCATCGCGGTGCGCCGGCCTCTCTTGTTGCGGAGCACAGGCTCCGGACGCGCAGGCTCAGTGATTGTGGCTCACGGGCCCGGTTGCTCCGCGGCACGTGGGATCTTCCCAGATCAGGGCGCGAATCCGCGTCCCCTGCATTGGCAAGCGGATTCTCAACCACTGCGCCACCAGGGAAGCCCTTCTTTTTTCTTTTATTTTCTATCTACATAAGATGATTGTTCACTAAACACATCACAGTAATTATCTCATGTTTGTAAGTCAAATCATTATGCTGCGCACCTTAAACCTATAGAGATCTGTATGTCAATTACATCTCAATAAAACTGGAAGAAAAAATATATTAGTAACTAATTGAAGCTTTATTCCTTATAAAGTAAGAAGAAATGAGGGGGAATGTGTCTTTTAAAAGTTAGCAGTTTTCCAGGAAGGAAATTAGTCTTCTGCAGATTTTCTGGAATATCTAGAATCTCCTGGAGTCCAAGCCACAGCTCTCCTCTTTCTTCCAGGCCTTCCCCAGTGCACTCTGGTCACTAAAACTTTAGAAACAAAATATTTCTAAACATTTTATCGAGACCACTGACATCCAACATTTTCCTTTATGTTGTTACACTTTAGGAAAGTGTCACAATTTATAGCCCTCTTTGCAGCAGTAGATTCTCTAATAGGAATTTGTAAATTCTTCCAGAACAATTAAAGAGCAAGCTCTCCTTTAATAAAGACAGAGGAAGACACATTCATTTTCCAGTGGGGCTACAATTCAGAAGACTTCAACGATCAAATCCTATTCTCTAGAAACCCTAATGTTTACCATGAGGCGAGCAATGTGTGTTCGAGGTTAATCGGAGAGAAAGGATCTTTCCCTTCTGTCGTCGCTGCAGCTACATGAGTCCTGCATTGCAAAGCCTCGTTGCTGTGCGTTTAAAAGCTAGAGTTCTCGACTCTAAGAAACTGCTTGGCTGTGTTGAATACTCTAGCTGCTTCAACTTCCTTGGCAGCCGGCGCATTTGAACGTGAATGATTGGAAAGGAGGAACTAGGAGCTGGAATCACCGAGCCAATGAACGTGAGCAGGGGCGGGAAGTGTTCCCACCGCAGCATCTCCCTGTGATGTTTTCCGGGGCTTAACCAGCACCTACCTGCTCGAGCACCTGCACCGCACTGCGCAAAGGGCCCGGGTAGCGCTGCAGCCACGGACCGCCGCGCCCTTCGCCTGAGGTGACGGTCCTGGCTGCCACCAGGTCGGGGCTTTACGGTCAGGCACAAGCCAAAAGTAAACCTTAAAATCAGTATTTATTCTGGCGTTTTAGCTGTAAAGTCGTTTTCAAGAAATTAACCTAAAAATGCAGTCATACCTTCCCTTAAAAGCCAAAATCAAGAAGAACAGTGATGCTAAAAAGAAAAGAAAAAGAAAAATCCCTACTTTTCTTCCAGAAATGCGTTCATACGGATGGGTAAATACACAACAATGCAGTACCTGCTTTTCATTTAAATGCTTTACCATGTACGTCTCATTTACAAGCCATGTTTTCATACGTAAGCAACCTCTCAGCCTTTGGGGAAATATAAGTTCTTAAAGGAATGTTAAATATACATATATGCTCCATGTAAGACAGTAGTCTTACACTGCTGTAATATAGGGCATATATAATGTATATAATAGTCACTTAAATGTATATGTATAAGGACAGAGATGCAGTGCCCTCTGCTGGAGCGAATTCAACTTGACTAACCTCTCCCTTGGGATAGTTAATTTACCTTTCCTTTAAGAGACTATCAACACCAGGATATAAGCCCTAATGGTAGTGATTCTTCATGTCTGGTGATTCCTCCCTGGCTTATACTAGCGACAAGCAAAACGCCCTTACATGTGCTGTTTGTCTTACTGATGCTTGCTTACTCTGTGTTGTGTTCGATCCCTCATGTTCAAAAAGGCTATTCAAGTTTACACTTAAGGTGCACTTGTGTTACCGTGGAGGACAGTGCACAGCACAAAGTCAGGGGAAATCTGACTGATTAATTTATTTGAGCCATCTAAGCAGATAATCCTGACTCTGTAAGTCCCAAACCAAATACAGACTTTCTTTAGTATGTGGTATTCGAACTAATCAGATGTAATTTTAAGAACCAGAGAGATGTGGGTTCAATCACAATATCCATGTTAAAAATGCCGGACAATTCAAGGCATTAGGCAAATTGAGAAGTACTGGTTTAAAAGCGACATTTAACAGACAACTTAAACAATACAGAAATCATCATTTTGGATAATTTGTTCCTGAGTAGTGCAGAGACCACGTGGAAAGATACATCTGCTTTCTTACATGGATTCAAATCTCTTAAGTGGATTTTTGAAAATCGGGAATAATAATGAATTTAGGAGTTTGTGGACAATGATTAAAAATAATAGAAAAGATTATTTTAAAATAAGAATAGTTTCAAAAGCTCCACACACTACAATTTAACATGTATGCAACATTGAGGGGCAGCTGGAAAACAGAGGGGTTCTTAAAATACTGGGTCTACCACTGTGCTGTAAGAGCCTTCACTGTGGCAATGTTTCCTTCTCCAGAGGAAACCCTTGTCCTGACCCGCATCTCATCTCCTGGCTACTGAGTGCAAAGATCCACGCACTTAACCCGCCACAGATTTTCAGAAGCTGGACAGAGCTTGTTATGGAAGTTCACAACCTAGCCAAAATAAGCTAGCTGGAAAATCTGATGCCTGTTTCCTTGGTGCAGGAAATTTACATAGAAGATATCAGGCTGATAGCTTTCAACCTCTGCTGCAAAGAAACATGGGAGAGGAATTTTCTAGAGCCCCTTAGCCAGTCCTAGTAGTAACATGGAGGAGAACTTCGTGGACGGGTCCCAAAAGAAGAACCATGGCTGGAGGTGAGCTTACCCCACCCCCCCTGCCCAGGTTTCCCAGGGAGTCTCAGGCAGCCACATGGGCTATTTTAGCTCTGCCTCAACCATCACATGAAAGTGTTTATTCCCCTAAGAAGCTCACTTCTGTCCAAGGTCAAAATGGTGAGGAGAGGCCATGAACTGCTCCCTTCGTTGTGGTTCTCAACCTACCATAAGTATAGGGATCTCCTCGTGGACCTGTGGAAAATTTGTAGCCCACAGCTGCCCCCAGAAACTCTGGTCCAGTGAGTTTGGAGAAAGGCCCAAGAATCTGCATTTTAGCAAAGCAGCCCAGGTGACTCTGGGACAGGTAGTCCTTGGAGCACATGTGAGAAACACTGCTGAGGAAGTGAAGAAACGTGTATTTTGCCAAACGCACTGACATCTTAAGACCTCCTCTTTATGAGCATCCATCTTTTAATGAGATCCTCATGGAATAAGAACTCCCTTGTATTCATTTTTGTCCTTACATAAATAGTATTGTAATACATGTAGCGATTACTTTGAGATTCAACCTTATAACGTAGACACCTGAGACCCTTCTTAGTTCCAGACTAGCCCCCTGCTGTGCTTTTTCTTTTATGCACCAGCTTCAGGAACTGGGTTTTCTGCTCCCTTCTTAAAACTGTCTCCACCTATTCTATCTGGCCAGAGTCTCCTTCCTGCAGCACTGCAGTAGAAGCAATCTCATTGCCTCTCTCCACCTGTTCTGTCTCTGAAAAAGTGCACAAGGCATTTCAGGTTTTCCTTGAAGGTTTATAGCGACCAGCAATGAGGGAAAGACAAGGGGGAAATAAATATGGGCATAGAACTAGAGAGAAGTCTCACAGTCTCATATAAAAGTTACCCCCAAAATTCAGCTTTTGTTTTTAGCAGCTATTGACTCTACAATGGCAATACCTATTTTTTTTATTTCAACATCTTGATTGGAGTATAATTGTTTTACAATGGTGTGTTAGTTTCTGCTGTATAACAAAGTGAACCAGCTATACATATACATATATCCCCATATCTCTTCCCTCTTGCATCTCCCTCCCACCCTCCCTATCTCACCCCTCTAGGCGGTCACAGAGCACCGAGCTGATCTCCCTGTGCCATGTGGCTGCTTCCCACTAGCTATCCACCCTACATTTGCTAGTGTATATATGTCCATGCCGCTCTCTCACTTTGTCCCAGCTTCCCCTGCCCCCTCCGCGTGTCCTCAATACCTGTTTTATTCCTTCCTTCTCTCCTTCCTTCCTTCCTCCCTCCTGTCCTTCCTTCTTTCCTTCTTCCTTCCTCCTTCCCTCTCTCCCTTGCACACACTTGTATTGACTGGCGCTCTGGGCTTGAGGACACATTCCACACATGCTCCACAAGTGCACCAAAGTACTGGGAAAGCACCAAAGAATGGAGGTTTCTACGCGAGCCTTCACTGAGAGTCAACATGAGAAGAGCCTGGAAGAAAGCGGAATCGACTGAGCAGATCGTGGGGAAAATAAATTCCCTTCAGCAGAGAGAAGAGCCCCACACAAAGCCACAGCGGATAAAACATGTCATATTCTGAGCAGTGAGTAGTTCCGGGAAATTTGGAACGGTCAGCAGGGCCCACACATGAAGGACCACATGGGTCATAATAGTGACCATCTTATAAACCATGTACAAAGGACCACACAGAACTTTTATAAGCTATAAAGCTGGCAAATTTATAAATCTAAGGTCCAAACCAAGTTGGGTGAAAGGAAGAGATGGGCCTAGTAATTATTACTTCGGGAGAGCAGGCATAAACTGGGCTGTCCGGGACAACCCGGAGGGACGATCGCTCCGCCCATAGGGTGTCCTGGCTCGGGTGATAAAGCCCCTTGACTCATGTCTTCCTCCTCTTGGCGAGAAAGTCTTCGTCTTAAGAGCTTCACCCCCTTTAGAATCGAAACACCACGAGTCCAGCTACTTGGAGACAAAACCCAGATGCACTACGTTCTTTTCCTCACAAAGAAAAGCTCTCCTAGGTATATCCTCAATGTAAAAAATAGTAGCCTCTTGAAAGGCAGGGTGGAATCTTTCAAGGTACTGTTGATGACATTGACCGCAATGTGACTTCCTTGGTCAACCATTTTTTTTTTTTCCTTCCTCAGTGACAAACGACAAGACGGATTTTGTTACCACATCATCTTAAAGCTACAAGGTGTGTGATTCCTTAAGTACAAAGAATTCCTTATATGTTTATGAAAAGGTTCTGCATTTCATATTAAGTCAGAGTTCTACAATAGACTGTCTTGGGGCTCCAACAGTACTCACCTAATGTTATCAATATCATCAAGGGAGCCAATGAGAAAGTCCGTTCCTATTTCTTCTAGCTAGGAAACAGGGGCTGTGAGTCATTCTTGGGCTGGAATAGTACATAGGACCTTCCAGCTGCCACAAGGACCCATTCATTTTTCTGCTCATGAACAAAAAAATCACAAATGAAACAAGTATTTGGCTTTGCTGCGGGATTTAGCATGAAATATCTTTATCCAAGGACTAAAGAGTCTCCGTAGCAGACGTATTGTGATGTTGTTTCCCTCTTGAAGCTCTTAATCCTTTTTGCCAGTGAGGCCAGATGTGGCCTAAACGAACCACATTAGCCAGATCCCACTCAGGGCCATGTCAAGGGGGAGTTCGGCTCTGGTAATGAGATATTACAACTGTCTCTGCATCTCTCTACAAAGGTCACTTGGTCCTGTTCTGACAAATAATATTTGTGCAGCCAATTATAAGAGGTGCTCTAGAAACCAGGGGATCTTGTTAATTTGCATACACGAGGTCTGCAGTGGGACCTGAGAGTCTATATTTCCAACAATCTTCTAGGTGATGCCTATGCTTCAGGTCCACAGACCACACTTGGAGTACCAGGGGTTTAAACATATTCAGAAACTAAAAGAGCAGTGTTTCTGAGCTGTTTCAGTGGTGACAGAGACATCAAGCCAGAAAAATTAAGATGTTGAATCATTCCGGAGTATCTGAGATGTGCGGCGATCTCTTTTTGCACCCCACGTCCCGTAGGACCACGTGTGGGTTACAAATCATCCCAATTCCTTACACAATCGTTCAGGCGAGTCTTATTTTGGATTCTCACCAAGGCTACTCATAAGCAAACTGATAACAGCGCGGTTTACTTGTAGCGTTGGACTTGCTCATATTCCGGACCCTTTGCCCCTTTCATGGTACCCATTCCCTTCCTCTTCCTAATCCCTTCCCCCCAGCCCTAACCTCCCACCTTCATCTGAATCAAGGACCTCTCAGTCCTGACCCCTAATCCCCCTCCCCACAAAAACATCTTTCAGGAGGAAAATCTAACTGTGTAAATGATGACAGCTTAATGAGGTATTAGCTAAGCTGAGAGGATGACTCTCTAGAGGTAGAACCCCACGCACCATCCAGAGGGAAGAAAGCAACACCTGGGACATGAAGGCCTTGCCAGCAGTAGTCGGGGGCCGCCGACCTGAACGTGCATCCCTGAGCCTCCTTCTAGACCTTCCTGTGGCCTAGAATCCCTCACACCTTCCCCAAAAGAAGCCTCTTCCCCAGAGTGGTCCTAGAACTTGGCCTTGGGCCACTATGGTCCAAGCAGACCCCAGGCTAACACCTCAGGATTCGTTTTGTGAGGGCATCTGATGCCCTGTTGGATATTATATTCCTGTTATTGAACCCAAATATCTAAATGGGAATTTTCAATCTCAGATTTATTTACTTATGTTTACCAAGTTGCCTGGGTGGAGTTAGAAAACCCCTCTAAGTGAAATCTTCTAACTCTAGAACGTCAGATTTTGCTGTGACTGAAAGGAGGGCCCTCTATTTATTCTTCATCTTTAGGTGCGTTACTTTTGTCAAATGTCTGCAAACTGGGGAAAGCAGGAACAAACAGCTGACCTCCGTTTCCTCATCTCCCTTCTCTCTTTGTGTCCTACAGAGCACTCCTCTGTCTTAGCTCAGTGGAAAAGTACAGTGATTCTTGTATCACGTGGGCTGATTTCTTGAGTTAAATTGCTAGGGCTGAGTCACGGGGGCCAAACCAAAAACGCTTCTTACCATAGGTTGCACGATCTGTCCACCATGTCATTTACGAAGTAAAGAAAATATTGAATTAGGATACACAAGGACTATGAATCCAGATGTCCAGCTGGTGGAGAGCTCGTAATGAGAAAACAGAGCTGAACTCTTTCAGCAAAGCTCGGAAGTGGCAGGGGAATGTGAGAAGCAGCTGCTCACCGCTGGCAGCTGCAGCGAAGGGCGATGTTACGGAATGTCAAAAAACGGCATATTTCATTGCTGCTTCTCTACTGCCCTTTAATGATTCAGGAGCGGAGCCATGTTTAACGACACTTGGCGTGCTGTCTGGTTTAAGGGCGAATAAAATGTCCTCATTTCGTCAGCCTTTCCAGAGAAAGAGATAATGGCCAAAATGTGTCCTTCTCGTGTGCCACTTGAAAATCCTTTTATCTAGAGGGAACACGGGAACGTTCCCCTCCTCCATCTTTGCCTATGGAATAATGCCTACTTTGCTTTGAGGACATCTACTAAGATATTTTTAGATCCCATTTCTACCATGGCATCTAAATACTCTAAATAATGTGGATCATAGTTCTAGGCTGTAATACCAAGTTAAAGCTGAGAGAATTTTCACAGCCAATAGCCCTCACTCGGGCTTTCCTAATTCAATAGTGAGTAAACTTCATTATCATTCATTGTAACATAGTCATTGAAAATGAGCTCTGTCCTTAAAAGTGTCCTCACCACAAAAGTCATAAAGATATTTCCTCACAGTTCAGCTTTGTATGCATAGCATGAATAAAGAGGACTTAGTGATTAATCATATTTGATCAGACTCAAAGTAAACCAACTAACGAGTTGTTAAATAAATCAGTGGTAAGGTATACCACTTATAACTTTTACCTGATGTTGATTAGACCCAGGTTCAAGGGAAGAATCTCACAGGTTCTTTAATTGATGGCATTTATGTCAGTATGATGCAACATATAAAGTGTGTTATGGGAAGTGCATTGTGTTGTATGAAATCACTTATTTTCATGCAAGACGCTATGATTTTGAGACACCTGACTTGTCAATATCAATTCTGAGGTGCATCACAATTTGTCACATTTAATTATTAAAGTACTTGGGTTTTTAAGTAATTTGCCTTTTACATTGACCACATTTATAAATTACCATTTGTATGTGTGTGCGTGTGTGCGTGCGTGTGTGTGTGTGTGTGTGTGTGTGTGTATCCCTAATGCCATTACTCCCATTCATATTCCCTCTGAATTGTTCAAGAGAGAGAGAGAGAAGGGTGATGTTGGAGAAATAACTATTAAGTCAAAACTGAGTATCACCAATGGTAAGCAACCACTGTAAATGCCACCAATAATAATACTTCCAAGTGAGGTCCTCTAATTACCTATCTCATCCATGCGGGCATCTCCCACCAGTCTGTTCCTTGCTGGTACATCCCAAAGGAAACAACTTTGGAGCTGCTCTCACAGCCCCACATCCAAGGGAGACTCAGACCGTGGGCTCCAAAAGCTCCCTGCCACTGCTGGACACATGGAAGGGAAAGAAGTCCATAAGGAAACCAGACTGTCGTTCACATAACTACTGATAGAGACTACACCATCTTCCAAAACTTACCAACCTAGATGATAATCTTAAAATTACGAACATAAAATATCTGAGTCTCCAAAACAATTTGCTCCCACCAAAACCGAATTAGAGCAGTAATGGACAGAACTTCTAAAACATTCCAGATCGAACCCTTAGTGAGATTTGAGAAGTTTGGGAAGACAAAACAAAATCAGCAGAGGAAAAATATGAGAACAAGAACAAACTCTTGGGAATACAAAATAAAAAACAGATGGTATGATTTCCCACCGAGAAAAAAATCATAAGGGCTGACTAGAAAAACTTTTTAAAGCCATACGTTTTCGTAAGTTGTTGAGTTGAGGTAATTACAGAGCTTTTTAAATCTCCCTGAATACCCCCCTCCCGTCATAAAAAAGAGAAACTAGAGTCACATAACCAATAGGCCACAGATAACATCTACAACAAAACTAGATGATATGATATTCCCAAGAACCTCAAACAGGAGGAGCAAGGGGGGGACAAATAGGGCCACAAGATCCATGTGGTATCAGACCCTGTGCAGAGGGACACAGAGGGAGATAACAGGGTGTCTGTCACTCTCCGAACAGAAGAACCCCACAACTGCCAAGAATTTTACATCAGTCAAACTGACATTCGAACATAAGTCTGCAGAGAAGCTGTTGTGGACATTCAAGAACTCAGGAATGTGTTCCCATGATCCTTTCCTGGAAATCCACAGGAGAATAAGCCACAATCAACCAAAGTGAGTTGCGAGACCTTGATGAGGGGACTGGAAGGAACATAGGCACCACGGGATTCAAACAGAAAAAAATCCAAATGTGGGGAACTCGACAGAAAAGGAGGGCAAATTTGTCAGCAACTACAACAAACAAGGAAGTGGGGGTGAACCTACAGATTAAAAGACATATGTGACATATCAGATAATTTAACGTGTTGGAACATGTTTATAGCCTGATTCCAACAAACTTTAAAAATAAAGACAATGCGGGGCTTCCCTGGTGGCGCAGTGGTTGGGAATCTGCCTGCCGATGCAGGGGACGCGGGTTCAAGCCCTGGTCTGGGAAGATCCCACATGCTGCAGAGCAACTAAGCCCGTGCACCACAACTACTGAGCCTGGGCTCTAGAGCCCGCGAGCCACAACTACTGAGCCCGCGAGCCACAACTACTGAGCCCACGAGCCACAACTACTGGAGCCTGCGCACCTAGAGCCGGTGCTCCGCAACATGAGAAGCCACCGCAATGAGAAGCCCGCGCACCGCAACGAAGAGTGGCCCCCACTCGCCACAACTAGAGAAAGCCCACACACAGCAACAAAGACCCAACACAGCCATAAATAAATCAATTAATTTTTAAAATAAATAAATTAATTAAATAAAGACAATGGGGAAATGTAAACACTGGACATTTAACGGTATTAAGAGACTTGTTAATATTATTTAGGCTAATGGTATTGTAGTTATACTTTTTTTTGTAGAAAGGAGACTGTATCCTTTAGAAATGTATGATGAAATGAGATATCTGGTAATCGCTTCAAAATAACGTGGAGTTGCTAGGGATCGTGCACATGATACAGATGGCATGGGATCGGCTGTGGGATGATGCCTTTTGGGACTGGGTGACAGCAGCACAAAGACGTATTGCACGTCGCCTTTAGTTCTGTGTATGTTTGGAATTTTCTATATTAAAGGCTATAATAAAAATAGATAAATTTATAAAAATCAGAGACAAATAATCACAAACAATCAGTTGAGTAATATTATGAAAAAGGGAGCCAGCCATCTTAATAGCAACAAAGAATATATAAAATAACTAGAAATTAACTTAAGAAGTAGAAAAGATCTATAAAGGAAAAACATAGAAGAGCTCGATCAATAGACATTTTACTCTCCAAATGGAAAGTCAACATTTAAAGATTTTTCCACAAACTTATCTATAAATTTAATACAACTCCAGTCAATATTTAACAAGATTTTTTGAACTGGACTGATTTAGTTATAAAGTTCACCTAGAAAAGAAAACGAAAGAAAAGAATGAGAAAATTTTAGAAAAGATTTAAGACGAGAGGATATTTGCCTTACCAGTTAACAAAATACACTGCAGTGTTGGAGAAATTAGAACAGTGCAGTGCTGTTCTGGCCCAGACGAATCAATCAGTGAAATAGAATAGAGATTTTTGGAAACAGACACAGTCATTTATAAGAATTTATCGTAGGGTAAAGATGGCATTTCAAATCAGTGGGAAAAGGACGGATTATTCAATAAGCACTGTTGGGACAATTGGATCTCCTTTTGAGAAAGAAAGAATGTTAATTCAATCCTCATGAAAATAATTTCCAGACATTAAATATATACATGTAAAAATTAAAACTATGAAAATATAAGAAATATGAGAAATTATGTTTATAATTTTAAAAGATGGAAAGCTCTTCTTATCAAGACACTCTACAGCTTTAAGGTCTCTATGTACTGATATGGAAAGAACTCCAAAATGTACTATTAATTTTTTTTAAGAGGTACAGAATGATGTGTATCATTTTATACCTTCTGTGTATAAAAGAAGGAAAAGTCGACATCTATATTACCTATATATGTATTTGTTTCTATACACAAAAATAAACTCTGGAAAAATATATAAGGCACTAATAATAGTAGTATCTGTCACAGTCGAGCAGTAAAGGCACTGAACGGGAGTGCACAGGGCTGGGAAAAAGAGTTTTCGCTGCACAGCTTTGTTTTATTTATTTTTAAGTTTTGAATTATGTGAATGTACTTCTCATTTCAAAAGTGAGAGAAATAAATACAATGAAAAAATATTTTCATAACAGATATTACAAACAAATTGAATAGACAAATGACAGAGGAGAAAATGTTTGTCATCTAGATGACAGAGTTAAACTCCTTAATAAATATAACGCCCTTTAAACTAAAGAAGGGAAAAAATAAACACGAGAATAGAAAAAAAAAAAATAAGCAGAATGTATAAACAATTTACTTTCCAGAAAAATAACCCAAACGATACTTGAAGGCTTAGAGAAATTCAAAGTCAAATGACAGGTATTTTTGCCTTTCAAATCAGCAGATTGGTAACACCGGGTCTAAGGCACCATCATCCCCGCTATGGAAACAGCCGGAGCCCTGTTCATTCCCTAAATTTGTTCTCGTCCTCTGTCCACCCATTCTTCACACGGTAGCCACCATGGGCTTTAGGAATGTAGATTTGATCTTGTGTCTCCTCTTACTAAATTCCTCCAGTGGCTCTCATTGCTCTTAGAATAAAATCCAGATGTACTACCAGGCCCTGCACTAGCTGGCCCCTGCCTACCTTGGTGGCCTCCTCTCCAACTACTCCACTTAGTGGTAATGAAAAGAATGTGGTAGCTCTGCGTGTATTGACATGGAGCCTATCCATGCTATGCTGCTAAGTTTTAAAAGCAGGTTACCGTATGATCCCATTGGAAAAACTAAAAAGATTTAGACATGATAGATATAGATAGATAGATAGATAGATAAAGTATATATATCTCCTAACTGTTCATGGTGTTTTATTTGTAGGCTGTGCTTATGTAGGGGAGAAGTCATCTTTCTTCATTATATACTTTGTCTTTAGATTATGCAATAAACATGTACTGTGTTTTATAATAAAAACAACAAAACATTTAATTCGAATATAAAAATATATTTAGGGATTATGCATTTTTGTAGTGCTTCTGAGTTGCAATTTTATAGTTAATTGTGTCTGATTTTTCTGTTGACCTAGAGAGGAGTGTGACTATAGGTAAAGAAACAGGCACATCCGTATCTTCAGGCACATGAGTGAGAGGATGCTATGAACATGCTTGTCAGTCATGTGCCAACTGTTACCTCACAATCAAAGGTAGACAAATAAATAATATTACAATAAGAGTTTTTGAAAATTAATAAGTCCTCATGTAATTTTTGCATGAAATAACTTTTGTTTGTTCTTGTTCTTTAATAGCACATACTTTCTAGTTTGTTACAATTACTTATGGAGTGACACTCTGGAAGCATGAAACCTCTTTTCAGAAATTCAATCATTTTTTTTCAAAATTAGATGAGCCATATTTTCTTTGTAAAAGGACTAGTTTTGAGATCTCGAAAAGGCGAATTCATTATTTACATGCCTATACAATATATTTTACGAATGCCATAAAAAATGTAATGTTATTTGCTTTACTTCTCTGCAACATTCTGTAGGGATTCATCAAAATCCAGAAATATGAAAGGCAAGGTGTGAGACCACCATCGTGGGTACACAAGTAAGAAGGAAGAGAGATTTAGAACTGCTGCTCGCCTAGCAAACAGAGGTCAGCTATACATTTGGCACCTTGACCTTAGTACCCGTTTCAGTGATGGAACACCAAAATTCTACAGTTCTTTTCCCTCTGTCAAAATCTACTCATAATGCCAACATGCTGCATCTAAGCATTTACTTCAAAGATCCTCAAAAAGAATACACATTGGGTAATTACTTACAGAGAGATAGGAGGGTGGTGCCCAGAGAGGGGCCCTTGATCTGACCTTAGTAATGAACCTGGTGATGGAGCAGCTCCCTGTAGACACATGGAAAAGGCACCCTTGACGTGTCATGCTCCAGAGTCTGATACCACCTTCCACCTGTCCAAATACCTACAGTGATGACAGTGGTTGTCCTGATGGCCAATAAGCATAAATCTTAAGGAACATGACTTCAGAGCTTAGGAAGGGCACAGAGTCATTTTTCAAAAAATCTCTGCCTGCTAGTATTAAAAATAATTTCATGAAAGAAACATCGGACTTTACGCACTGTGTTTTCTCACAGCTGTCTGTATCATTTCTCAACTAATATTCCATTCCTCCTGAAAATGTCATGGGCGATTGTTTTGTTACTAACACAACCTATTTTCCACCTCCTCCAGCTGCTTATAACTCCTGAGAGAGAATATGGCACAGGGAGAGTATATTTTGTTTCTTTGCTTCTGTGCTCGTTGTTTTTAAAAATGACGCCATCTCCAGCGGTGATGGTGAGGGGCTTTGTTTGTTTGTTTGCTTGCTTGGGGGTTATTTATTTATGGGCTACTCTTTGCCTTTCCTTTTACCTCCCTTTTGACACATGTGTTGCTTGTCTGGACAGCCCTCTGCAGTATCTCAAATCTCCTGATAGACGGACTTCGATCAGCTGCTCTCCGAGAGCAAAGGCAAACAAGGGAACCCCCGGTTTAGGATTCAGTCCGCACACAGAACCGCAATGGCCTTCATTTGTAACTTCCTCGGTCTTCACCCCCTTGCCTGACTCAGCTCGTTGAACGATCTCTGAGTGCTCTGAACGCTCCAGAATCATTTGTCATTGGTGCGGGCTGCGCGTGATCAGCTCCGAGCAGCATCTGGTGGCCTGGGACTTGGTGCAGCGATGCTCCAGCACCCGTGGTGCCCTCAGGGTCCGCCCACAGGGTCCCGTGAATCCCACCCGGCTTTGGTCCCCACATCTTCAAGTCTTCAGTCTGTTTGGACGTCCATTTGGAGCCCCTCAAGATATCCAGTCTCCTTGTACATGGACCCTTAACATCCCCAATTCCGAACCTCTCCCTCATTTCCTTACCTCTGAAATATGATGGGCTCCCCTGAGACTGAAAGGAGGGGAAAACGTAATATCAACACACGCTCCCAGAGGTGTTCGTGACCCAATACACAAATCTCCACTTTCAGCCGGGTACGTGCCTTGTGGGTCCCCATCAGCCACAGGGGATGCTAGAATACCCAGAACCAGCCCAGGGTACAGGGGTGCAGGTGGAGGTACCTCACTACTAGCAGATCAAATCACAATCCCCTTCCCCTCTCACCTCTTTGGCCACAACGATACAAGGACGAGTGTTTCCTTCAACTGCAGAGGATGCGAGAAGACATGCCCTCCGCAGCCCTCCTAACTGCTGTCCGCCCCGGCTCGTCCTTAGCCTGACCAGTGCAGGACGACGCAGCGAGAGCCGCTGCAGCCTTTCCAGCCTGAGAGCATGGTGAAAGGAGCTCTGACGTGTTTTTTTACATGTATCCAGTTGACCTTTGAACCATGACGAGGTTAGAAGCACCGACTCCCACGCGGTCAAAAATCTGCATAAACCTTATAGAAGGCCCTGGTGTCCGCAGCTCAGCATCCACAGATTCTACCAACAGTGGATCATGTGGTACCACAGTATTTACTATTTTTAAAATCTGTGTGTAAGTTGACCCGCACCCTCGCTGTTCAAACCCTGTTAATCAAGGGTGAGCTGCAGTTTTGGCCACTCCATTTCCCAGTCCTCAATTTCCTTTTTTTAAAAAATGTATTAATTTATGGCTGCACTGGCTCTTTGTTGCTGAGCGTGGACTTCTCATTGCAGTGGCTTCTCTTATTGCAGAGCACAGACTCTAGGTGTGCAGGCTTCAGTAGGTGTGGCACGTGGGCTCAGTAGTTGTGGCTCACGGGCTGTAGAGAGCAGGCTCAGTAGTTGCGGTGCATGGGCTTAGTTGCTCCGCGGTATGTGGGATCTTCCCGGACCAGGGCTCGAACCCGTGTCTCCTGCATTGGCAGGCGGATTCTTAATCACTGCACCACCAGGAAATTACATTCCTCAGTTTCTTCATCTCCAAAATAACATAGGTGAGTTAGAATAAACGGTCTTTAATATCATTTCCAGCACCACCTACATGGATCTTTCTGTGGGTGAAGATGCTGTGTGAGGTCACAGGACCCATTTCTGGAAACCTACTGACCAACATGCAAATCAAGTCAACTCAGCTTATGCATTGACTCCAAGCTCTCTGTTGTAATAAGTGAACAGTCTCTATTATTAGATTTTTTGCTGCATATCTCTAATGCTAAGTTAACAGATATTGGTAATTTCCAACTTGAAGCACTACAAAATCTTGGTATTGTCAGAGGGAAAGTACACTCAGTTTAGTTTTGCTAGACTTGAATATAGTCTTTGGAAAATCAGTTCTGTCATCTCTTTCCTTATCTTACAAGAATGTTCTATTCCAAGCATTCTGGAAAACAGCTAGTTTACCACGAATAAGTTAACCTGTACTTCTGTCGGTGATGCAATTAGAACATTCTGGCATTCTAGACTTATGTTTCTGTTTTTGTTTTTGTTTTGCGGTACACGGGCCTCTCACTGTTGTGGCCTCTCCCTTTGCGGAGCACAGGCTCCAGACGTGCAGGCTCAGCGACCATGGCTCACGGGTCCAGCCGCTCCACGGCATGTGGGATCCTCCCAGACCGGGGCACGAACCCGTGTCCCCTGCATCAGCAGGCGGATTCTCAACCACTGCGCCACCAGGGAATCCCTAGTCTTATGTTTTTAAGACTACTTTTTGTTAATAATCTTTTACTTTGTCAAATGTCGAGGATTATTAAACATTCATAAGAAACTCATTTTGATCCTTTGCCATAAACTGGCACTGGTCAGAATGGCCATCATCAAAAAATCTACAAATAATAAATGCTGGAGAGGGTGTGGAGAAAAAGGAACTCTCTTGCACTGTTGGTGGGAATGTAAATTGATATAGCCACTATGGAGAACAGTATGGAGGTTCCTTAAAAAACTAAAAATAGAACTACCATATGACCCAGCTATCCCACTACTGGGCATATACCCAGAGAAAACCATAATTCAAAAAGACACAGGCACCCCAATGTTCATTGCAGCACTATTTACAATAGCCAGGAGATGGAAGCAACTTAAGTGTCCATCGACAGATGAATGGATAAAGAAGATGTGGCACATATATACAACGGGATATTACTCAGCCCTAAAAAGGAACAAAATTGGGTCATTTGTAGAGATGTGGATGGGCCTAGAGACTGTCATACAGAGTGAAGTAAGTCAGAAAGAGAAAAATAAATATCATATATTAATGCATATACGTGGAATCTAGAAAAATGGTATAGATGATATTTGCAAAGCAAAAATAAAGACACAGATGTAGAGAATAAATGTATGGACACCAAGGGGGCTAGGGGGTGGGATGAATTGGGGGATTGGGATTGACATATATACACTCTTGATACTATGTATAAAAGTAGATAACTAAGGAGAACCTACCGTAGAGCACAGGGAACTCTACTCAGTGCTGTGTGGGAACCTAAATGGGAAGGAAATCCAAAAAAGAGGGGATCTATGTATACGTACAGCTGATTCACTTTGCTGTACAGCAGAAATTAACACAACATTGAAAAGCAACTATACTCCAATAAAAATTAAAAAAAAACTTTTTTAAAAGACTACTTTTTGTTAATAATCTTTTCCTTAGTCAAATGTCGAGAATTATTAAACAGTCATAAGAAACTCATTTTGATCCTTTGCCATAAACTGGTAAATCTTGATAAGTCTAATAACCTTCAAATCTGAAATACTCAAATATGACCTATCTTTTACAAATGTGAACAAAGCACAAAAAAGTGGGAGGGGGGAGAACTTGCCAAAAGTTACAATGCATCTGAAGACTCATATTGGACTGGGTACTTATAAGAAAAACTCTGCAGAAAGGCTTTTATTTTATCCCACTATGGGTGCGTTGATTGACGACAGACATACAGCCCCAATACTGGCAGCCTCATAACTGACCAGGTCCACAACACCATCCATCTGATTTGGTTTTAGCATAATTATGATCCCAAAGGGCCAGACTTTGGCATCCCTGTATCAGTTAGTCATTGGCAGCAGCAGGCTACCTGGCAGGGAGGGTGGACATGATCTCCCTACATCTGTGGACAAGGGGCTCCTGTTAGTGGAGGGGAAAGCTCCAAAAAAGGCTGCCGCCATGTGGTGTTAGCAGACAACAGGAGTTGGAGGCAACTGCCCGGTAAAGATGACATGGGCAGATCACCAAGAGCATCTACTCCAGAGAGGTAGCCTAGGATTACCCCTGGTGCTGTGGGAATAGAGGGACAGTTGTCCCCAAAGCCAAATCAAACACTGTAACCAAAATCATGGGAGAGCCTGAACACTTCACCGTTTGGAATTTTCAGAGGGAATTTTTTTGAACGTAGGGAGAGAGGGTAACAATAAATTACCACCCTTGAAAACTGTCAAATTCTTCCACTGGTTTATTGATTCAGAAAATAGGTATTGAATGCTTAAAATTTGCTAAGCTAGGCTTAGGGGCTATATAGATGAATAAGCCTTGCCCCTGCCCTTAAGTTTCTCACCATCTTGTGATGAGGACAGGTATCTGAACAGATGATGACAGTTGACTTGCGGGACGTGTAATGGTAGGGATATGGGAGCACCTACAAAGAAGAATTGCTACCTTATTCTATGTGTTACTCTGTTCCAGGTGCTTGAGATATACACACACACATATCAATTGCCACAATGACCCTATCAGATGAGCCTTTTTTATACCCCTAAAGCCTATGAGACAAATGAGACCCACAGAGATTAGTTGACTTGCCCAAGGTCACACAGCTGGTAAGCGATAGGTCAGATTTTCTAATTCATGATGGATCCCCAAGTCCCTGCTTCTGACTACATGTGTGCTATCACCTGTTAAGCTGGGAGGGCAGAGAGGAGGAGTAGGAAAAGAATCTCCTGATGATTTAACCTATGAATCCCAAACTGGGGGAGTCAACTGGGAAGGGAAAATGAGATGAATTCTAAGATTGAGCTCAGTGAATACCATGGTTTTTGCATTCTAAGCAACTGGCATATTTTATGAGCATTCTCATGGAGTGCCACACTCCAGTTTTGAAGAAGAAAACTAAGGTCATGTGCCAGCCTGATATGTCTTATCTGCTGAAGCAAGGTAAAACTCTTACATCCTTTTTTTTTTTTTTTTGCTAAAATAAGGGAGACATATTATCACTGTGACTATCAAAGTATCTGTGAATGCAGAAATGTTCATTATTTATACAGCAGCATAAATGCATTCAGCAATTTACCATACATAGCACCTGCTGAACAAACATTTCCCTTCCCCAAAGAGCTGAAGAGAGTACAATATAGGACAAAACAATGCAGGAAAAATACAATCTAGACAAATAGAAAGTAGCTTGTGATCTATATGGCCAGAGAGCTTCATGGGACGGAAGTCATACTCTGTTTAAAGTATTCTATGGTGAGACTGTATACATTGTATTTATAAAATACGGATTTGCCTAATCAGATCTGTCATTTTTACATGCTTCAGGAAACGAATGAGACCGTGTTTCAAAATCAGCTCTTTGGGAATCAAAGTTGAAGAAAGGGCATTGGTTTAGGAAATGGAGTTGAGAAGTGGATAGAAAAGACAAAAGGGGATGTAAAAATTAATACAGAATTGGTCATGATTTAGAAAGAATTTGCATAACAGGTTAGAGAAGGGCTGTCTGTCTTACAGAAATGTGTTTCTGGGTTGAGCAATGGTCAGAGCAAGGTCAAAAGGCCCTTTGAAAGTTACTTACTTTTTCCTGTGGTCACAGATTTCATCTCCACGGTCTGCACAAGCAAGTCATAAATGTGGGTTGTGGATCACAAGAGGAAATGGACTGACAAGGGGCTTGAAGGACAGAGGTCATCTCTATTTTGGACAAGTGATTTAAATTAGCTATTGTGATGATGGTGATGAATCAAATTATTATTGGAGAGTTATTTTTAAACAGTGCAAAAGTTAAGTAATGCATCTTATTTAAAATGGTGTGAATGTATCATTAAAATACCCATTGGCCAATTAATATTAAGGTGGCCATATAATTTATTGCCTAAGCCGGGACACTTTTGTTGATAAAAGAAGGTACTATTAACAATCACCCCAGTACATTATGGGCAAACCATAAGTGTTTCAGGCAAATCTGGGCCTACAGTCATCATAACTATTTGTGAGCCATGTACAAAATGAGCAAATGGCCAGGTCACCAAGAAAAATCTGTGAAACCTGAACCTTCTTTATTCATCTTCAGCCTTCAAGGAAGCCATTTACCCTCCAGGAAGTATAATGAACACGAGGCTGCACTCCATAGAGCCTCCTGGATGGCAGCCAGAATTAGGTTTCAAACAAGTTCGAACAGTGAATTTGTCCTTATCACCTACTGCATTTCTTAACCAGTTTCACCGACTTCAAAGAAGCTTTGAAGAAAAAAGAAGAACCTTTAAGATGTGTGTGAAACCCACAACTGAAAGGGCATTTTCGGCAGTATTTCTGGCTCAGTGCTTAGGAAAATACTCCCTGGTGAATGTGAGTCAACGTGTATCCACCCAGCAGCTCTCTTCACTCTTCAACAGAAGTCAATGGACTTGTGAGACTACAGGCCAGTGTTCTGCAACCTCACCAACATCAACATCTGGGGCCAGATAACCCTTCCTTGGGGGTAGGGGCTGTCCTGTGCATTGCAGCGCCTTTAACAGCGTCCTTGACCTCTGCTCACTAGATGCCGACAGCACCCTCCCCTGAGTTCTGACAACCAAAAATGTCTCCAGACACTGCCAGGTGTCCCCTGGGGGCAAAATCACCCACGATTGAGAATCACTGGTATAGACCATGACCTTTTCGTGCCATTTTATCTGCTACCAACTTGGCCCATACTCTAAAGGTCTACAAATCCTTGCATCTTTCAGGTGGAAGGGATCCTAGGGGAAATAACTCCCCCCTTCCACATGTTTATTAAAGCACCTGTAATATCCCTGGCAGATGGTCATCCAGATTCTGCTTGGCTCTTCCAGCAACAGGGAGCTCCCTTCTTCCTGAAACAGTCTGTTGAATGGTTGGCATTTTGAGGATGAGAAAGTTCATTAATGCTGAGCCTAAATAAGCTCCCCTCCTCTCATCCTAACTTCACCCAAGGAGCTCCCAGAAAGGCGTCTCCTCCCTCTTCTACCACACAGCCCTTCTGATGCATGGATTCTCCTTTCTTCCCAGAGAAGCCTCTCTATTTCCTTCCACAACACCGCCCTTAAACAACCCACCAGTTTATCTCTCTGCCTCAAGACTTTCCCAATAATCAAAATGATGATGGTGATGACGTGGGTGGTGGTGAGGAGGAGGAGGAGGAGGACGGTGACAGTGGTGGTGACGTGGGTGGTGGTGAGGAGGAGGAGGAGGACGGTGACGGTGATGATGACGTGGGTGGTGGTGAGGAGGAGGAGGAGGAGGACGGTGACGGTGGTGGTGACGTGGGTGGTGGTGGTGAGGAGGAGGAGGAGGATGGTGACGGTGATGACGTGGGTGGTGGTGAGGAGGAGGAGGAGGAGGATGGTGATGGTGGTGATGATGTGGGTGGTGGTGAGGAGGAGGAGGAGGACGGTGACGGTGATGATGACGTGGGTGGTGGTGAGGAGGAGGAGGAGGAGGACGGTGACGGTGGTGATGACATGGGTGGTGGTGGTGATGACGTGGGTGATGGTGATGATGACGTGGGTGGTGGTGAGGAGGAGGAGGAGGACGGTGATGGTGGTGATGACGTGGGTGGTGGTGAGGAGGAGGAGGAGGAGGTCGGTGATGGTGGTGGTGACGTGGGTGGTGGTGAGGAGGAGGAGGAGGACGGTGACGGTGATGATGACGTGGGTGGTGGTGAGGAGGAGGAGGAGGACGGTGACGGTGATGATGACGTGGGTGGTGGTGAGGAGGAGGAGGAGGAGGTCGGTGATGGTGGTGGTGACGTGGGTGGTGGTGGTGAGGAGGAGGAGGAGGACGGTGATGGTGGTGGTGACGTGGGTGGTGGTGGTGAGGACGACGGTGGTGGTGGTGATGACGTGGGTGATGGTGGTGATGACGTGGGTGGTGGTGGTGAGGAGGAGGAGGAGGACGGTGACGGTGGTGATGATGTTAGCCATCATTTACGGAGTTCCTTCTATGTGCTCTGTGCTCTTTTTCCATCACACTGCAGTCCAATGGACCAAGCATAGTAACTGCCCCAAACAAAGCTGGCAGATTAATCTGCACCCTGACTGCCACCATGTCGTTCCCTACTTCATGAACCTACCTTGGCTCTCTACTGCACAGCTCTCTCCCAGACTTCCAGAGCTCTTCCCCGGCTGTCTCCACTTTCGGAAGCCAGTAGACTTCCTCACTTTTCCCCTCTGAGAGTCCCCAGTGCCATCTCCCCACTCTCTTCACATCCCACCACACACACATTAACCCACAACTTCATACACCCTAATTCTTATTTCCCTGGAATTCCTGCTCCTGCCTCTCCACCCACACAGATATTGTTCCTCCTTCAAAGCCAGGTGCAAGTCCTCCTCGATTTACTTCAATTCACTCACACTTCGAGGAGCTCTTTTGGCCAACACCGCGCTGCCCACTAGGATGCAGAACTCAGACTGGCTCTCAGATACCTTGTGAAAGAGGCAGCGTTTAGTCACCAGTGAGACTCCTCAGCCTTCCCTCCTCTCGCTTCCAGCCCACTCAAGACAACTTTGGCCAGTTCAGAATCTTTCCCTACCTCACCCCCGAAAGAGAGTTCTACCTTTGCCCCATTACCTTCAGGGGCTTTACGAGACAGAGTTAAGAGAATGGATAGAAAAAGAGAACCCGCATAGACAGAGAAAGGGAGAGAGAAGCCAGAAAGACAAAATAAAAGGTGTGGGTTGGTGTTGGGAAAGGTAGGGGTGTTTTGTTCGAAAGGCTTTAAGAGCAGCCACTGCTACCAGGGGCATGTAGGAAAGAGAGGAGACAGATTTCTGAAGAATGCCGCTGTAGATTATAACTTAGATCATCTTCCATGTTCCTCCCGAGACACAGGAAACATTTTAAATTACCTTTAGTTACTAGATTGTGCTTATTTGACTGCAACAGCATTAAAAAAGCCAGGGCTATGTGGTCCTCAGTTTATATTTGAGTTATATTTATAATCTAACCTAGGACTCTGGGAGGTACGAGGGGAGCCACTTATAATTATTCTAGAATAACAGACATAAATCAGGACTGTGCTGGGCAAACCGGCACGTCCAGTCCCCCTATTTACGATGATCATTATAAAATGTGGCGAATAGAGGGATGAGATGTGCCCATGTGAGAAGCCCAAAGGGTGAGCGTCTCATCCAGCGAGTGGCCAGAGAGCGGAGAAAACGTCTGGAGAAGAAAAAGTCTTTCCAACTACGAGGGCCTATCGTGAACTTTCTCTTTTCTGAACTAAACATTTTATATCACCTAAATTACATCCTTTCTCATGTTAATTGTTCATCTTTTTCAGTGTTCAGAAAAGAGTAGAAAAAAATGTAGAACATCAGTCTTTTTACCACCAAAAAAGAAAAGAAAAGAGCATCATTTTTCCATACCTCACAAGGCTGCGCAGTGCGGCAGATACGAAAACAAAAGCACAATAAATACATGTGGTCTGAGCGATGTGACTCCCTTAGACTGGAGGATGTGCACCTATTTTTCAATTACTTTGTAATGGCCTCCGAGCAAAGGGTACTGGGGCAAGAGTCTGCTGTCGATACTTTCAGGCAAGCAGGCAGACATTTTTCTACTTTTGATTAACGGAGACGAGAGTGAACCTGAGTCTCATTTACCAGGCTTCCTCAACATCCCGAAACATCACCGAAGAGTCCAACACATCTGTACACCTACATGCCAAGTCGGGGTAAACACTATTTGGCTTCAGCTTTGAAAAAGAAAAATGCTCATTGCACGCACCACCGCTTTCCTCCCTCCACCCGCAATCTGCAGCTCTGACGCTCTACTAGCCGGCTCCAGTAAAGCATTTCAAACGCCATTCTGTAACCAGGGGGCAGGGTCCAAGGGAAAATGGATGCTCTCTCTCATTCAGTTAAATTCAATGTGATGCAGTACCCAAGAGAGTGGAAAATCCACGCTGCACGCTGCCTTAGCAGCTCGCCTGGGGTGCAAACAGCGTTCTGGCAGCAGGGGTACAGGTGCTGCAAAATCACCTCTTTGAGCCCTCCAGAGTGCAGACGGGGTGGCGAAAGACTAGTGAAATGTGCTGGGGTGAACGCCCGGAAGGGAGCTTATAGCCATCCAAAGTGGGTCTTTTAATTTAAATGTCAAATGAACATTGATTTCTCGCCGCGACGAGTTGCTCACCTGCCTAACCCAAGGTGGCACTTTCACTGACTGGTCAGCTCCGTCATAAATTGTTGTTTCAGGACGTATTGCTTAAGACGTATTTCTAGGATACAACCAGTTTTCCTGATAGCTGATATTATTCATTCATCTGTGCATGTATTTAATATAATAAAACGCACGCGTTATTTTAAAGGAAAGAAGGGGGAGGGGAGGAAGGAAGGGAGGGAGGGAGGGGGGTGGGGAGGGAGGGAAGGCAGGAGGAAAAACGTTTCCTTATAACCAATTCAGGCTGAAGAAAGAATCGTCAACAATTCATTGGGTTCCAAAGAATGACAGAAACTTGGATAAACTGCTGGTCAAATCACGCACCATCCCCATCTTCTCTCCACTTTAGTTTCTGAGAAACATAAGGGAGTCCAATAAGACGGATCCTGTTTTCCAACACAAATGTGATTAAGGAGTTCTGCTTCTAACCAAAACTGAAACACATACATTAATAAAACCACTTTCCTACTTTTCCATTAGAACGCCCTCGTTGCCATCATTTAATGGAGACTGTAGATGTCGCCTCGACTTCAGGCTCAATTCAAGGCAGGTTCTAACTGGAAACAATCTGTCACAAGTTTCCGGTACGTTGTATCCTGTTTTGTGACAAGACACTAGACAATTAGGCCAAAGGGTACAGGGCATAAAGCTCAGTAAAGTTCTAGGAATCTAAAGTATAATATGTCCTTTTATTTTGCTGCTAATAAACATTTTATTGCTGTTTGGAGAACATGTAAGTGGAAACAGTAATTTCCTTTCTGTGACTCTCCTGGAGATGGTAGTTACTTCTTCAAGGGCAGAAACAAGACTTTCCTTTTAGCTGCTTTGCCTGTGAACAAAAGCCCACTTAGCTGTGCAGGCAGCATGCCTCTAAAAGACTGGGGAAGAGATTATCTCACGTTAGCTTTAGACATATTTCTTTGCTAAGAAAACATTTGTTCCCATAGCTGAAGTTGTATGCAATTTGCAGTCCCTTGTGGTTCCATAATTTAGAAATCAGTTCATGGGGGAAATATCTAAATCAATTTTCCAAGGCACTTGTAATTACTGAAACGCTTTCTTTCTAACAATACTAGGAAGTGCCATATTCTAAGAAGATTAATCTCCTTGAAAACTGGAGTTGAATACCAGCTTTCTTTTTTAGGATTTCATCATGTTTGTGAGAATCCCCTCAAAATTTGCCTGCTTTCTTAAACAGAATATGATGTGCATAAACTACTGTCCTTTGTGATTTGAAAGGCTGTCATGACCGATGCCAGATAATTCCTGGGGGAAGAACTAAAATTTGGAAAAGAAGCAAGAGATCTATTGAATTTTTTTTTTTTTTGCGGTACGCGGGCCTCTCACTGTCGTGGCCTCTCCCGTTGCGGAGCGCAGGCTCCGGACGCGCAGGCGCAGCGGCCACGGCTCACGGGCCCAGCCGCTCCGCGGCACGTGGGATCCTCCCGGACCGGGGCACGAACCCGCGTCCACTGCATCGGCAGGCGGACCCTCAACCGCTGCGCCACCACAGAAGCCCCAGATCTATTGAATTTAATACTTGAATCTTTACATGGGATCAGTCAGACCACTTTCTGGGGCTGTCATACTCCTTCTGGTTCAAGTTTATAAAGTCTCCAGAGAGGAAGACATGAGCCTGAATCCCACGTGCTGCGGCACCCACCCACCCACTGGCACACAAGCTCATATATGCAGGGACATATGCAGAGGTGCCACACAAAACAAAACCATTCAGTTTACTATAATTAGAGGAGCAAAGTCAAGCCCCACAGGGGCCAGGGAGGTAAAGTGAAATAGGAGAAGTACATGGGAGATACAGCAAAACACAGTCGCAGGCTGGGATGACTGGAGAGCCCATTGTCTGTCTAGAGGGGGAGGCTGTGCTCAACTCCAGCTCGTTGGGCCAAGAGAGGCTGCGGGTCCCGTTGCTGCCAGCTTTCCTGACTTGGCAAGAGCAACTGGCATTCTAGGTTGTTATGCGATCTCTCCCTGTTATTCAAATGCTGTGTAGAATACACAAAAATTATCTCTGGTCAAATGTGACCTGAGGGCCATCTTTTGTCAACACCTAGTAAAAGGCATTGGACTCAAGCTCTGATGTGGATACTACTTAATTTTGATAAGTTAAATTGATGAGCTGAGTTAAGCTACGTGCAGGTCCCTAAAAATTTACTTCGTGTCTCTGGACCAAGACCTATATTCGGAATCAATCGACCCAGATCAGTCCTGTTGATTCGCTCTCTTAATGTCTCAAGAATCCACCCATTTCTTTCCATCCTTTCTCACCTGCCACCTCGATAGCTTCCTGCACAGACTCCCCCGCCTCTTCCTGGCCCCATTCACTCCATGACCCACAGAGCTCTTCTTTGTCCTGTCCAGACCAGGTCACGTTCCCACCCTCATGTGACACTGCCCTCCTTTGAAACCCTCCAATGGCTTCCCAGGGCTTCCCAGGGCTTTTAGAATACGATCCAAATTCCTTAAGGTGAATTGCTTGGCCCCAACCTCTGTCCAAACTCATCTGGTACCGCTGTTCCCTCACTACACCCCACCTTCACTGGCTGGGTTCTTTGAGACTCTCACACATGCAAGTTCCTTCCCACCTCAAGTTTTATTATTTCTTGGCTCTTAGCCCAGCTGTTGCTTTTTCTCTTTCAGGTCTCAAGCTAAATATCAACTCCTCAGAGAAAACATCCATGATCGCTGTAGTGTCCCTCAAAAGGGTATGGTCAAGTCCTAACCCAGATACCTGTGAATGTGGAAATAGGGCCTTTGCAGAGGTAACCAAGGAGGATGCCCACATGAAGACAGAGGCAGAGATTGGAGGTAGCTACCAGCCAAGGAATTCCAACAATGCCAGCAACCCCCAGAAGCTAGCAGGGGACCATTCTCTAAAACCTTTAGAGGGGAAGGACCCTCTCTAAAACCTTTAGAAGGAGCGTGGCCCTGTGACTCCTTGATTTTAAGTCTCTAGCTTCCAGAACTGTGAGACAATAGACTTCCGTTCTTTTAAGCCATCAAGTTTGTGGTCATTTGTTATAGCAGCCCTAAGACACTGATACAATTACCCAATGTAAAGAGGTTCTTTCTGTTAGCTCTTCTTTCTCACACCATGAGAAAGTGTGGGCTCCTTTCACTGTTTGTAATTATTCATCAGTTTGTTTACCTGTGTCTTTCTAGACCCTAAGAGGCATGAGGTCGGAAACCAGGTCCATTTTGCTCCCCCGATATACCTAGATTGCACCTGTATTATGCAAGATGCCCCATAAAGGCTCTCTTAGTTTACTCATGGGCGTTAATACTTCAGACTCTTTGGGGCTGTAAATGTGTGGGGTGGTTTCTCCCCAATCTGAAGAGTCTCAGACTGTTAGTCTGACACTTACAAGTTCTGTCCCCCCCGAATCATGGAATTACAGTGCTGGAAAGAATCTTAGAAATCACCCAGCTCCCCACAACCACCAGCCCCCACGGGCTTTTCAGATGCGAAAATTGTGCCTTCTGCATACGCGGCCAGCTGTCACTCCACACGGCTGCCAGTGTGTACCTGCTTCTCAGCGGCGGCCCTAGATTGCCTACGACGGCCTCGCCTGAGGGTTCGAAGGCAACTTTCCTTCGCCTGCGGAGGCACACGCACGTGGCTTGTGACAGCTAGTCACTGCTCCGGGGCAGTTTTGTTTAATTAAAATAATAGAATTTTAGGCCTGCAAGCATCCTCCATAGACATCGTTTGAGTAAAGGTATGCCCTCGTTTAACTGAGTATGTCTCAGTGATATACACTTTAAATGTGGTGAGATTTATTGCTATGAATTACCCAATTATCCACTCCCCCAAAATCCGCCCAGATATTTCTGAGCATTTCCCAAAGGGCCACCTCCAATGGGCCAGGGACATTCCCCTCAAACTCCCCTGTTCAAACACCATCCAGGGGCCTGCGGGGGCCCAAGGACAGCACTTGTGCCTCTTCTGGTGCCTTCTACCTCGTCCCTTGAATCCTTCATCCCGAATGTGGGTCACATCCCTTCTCACAAGACAGCTGTAAACTCTCAGCGAGGCTTCCCTAGAATCAGGAGTGACGGGAGGGAAATACAACACAGAAAACGGTATACAACCACAACCGCAGCCCCCAACTGTGCTGGGCTCTGCCTTACTCCAGCCTGCCTCCTGCAGTCAGAGAAGCTGATGGACGTCCACCACGAGTGGAAGCACTTCCGCCTTGCCCATGGCCCAGTGGAGCTCTGGCCACAGAGAAGGCAGGAAGCCCCTCGTTCAGCTCACGCCAAAGCCCGCCTCACTTCCTTCTCCAAGACTGATTCCTCCCAATGATCCTGCTCCCTTCAGTGACCCACCCCCGCCAGCAGTCTCGTCTGGCTCCATGGATTCCTTTGCTAAGGCTGCCGCAGGCAAGTATCGCAAACTGGGTGACTGAAAAGACAGAGAGTGATTGTCTCAAGGTTCCGGAAGCGGTAAGTCTGAGATCCCAGTGTCATCGGGGTTGGTTCCTTCTGAGGAAGTATCTGTGAGGGAGACTGCCCTAGCTTCAGGTGGGTTACCGGCAATCTTTGGCATTTCTTGGTTTAAAGAGGCAGCGTCCAATCCCGACTCCATCACAGCATGGCTCTCTTCACCACCTTCTTTCTGTACATGACGGTCTCTGTGTTTAAATTTCTCCTTCTTATAAGGATATGAGTGATATTGGATTAGAGCCAACCCCGATGACCTCATTTTAACTTGACTACCTCTATAAAGACCCTACTTCCAAATATCCCATTCTGAGGTCCTGAAGATCAGGGCTTCAACACATCTTTTTGGAAGGATGCAATTCAACCCATAACCTATAACCCCAACGAGACAATCACACCACAGCTTAACATCAGTCTATCTCTCGAAGTATGAGGTATTCATTTTGAAATAATGCTTTATCAACTACAATCCAGATTTGGCTGCTTCAATCTCTTTCAAATTCTTTATTCCAGTCTCCCTCAAAAAACCTTGGGGTCCAGGTTCCCCCAGGGTTATGTGTTTTACACGTACGCTTTCATCAGTGACTACGTGCAATGTGTCAGGGTTTTGGGGACGGCAGTTCACCCTTCCTTTGGCCCAAGGTCCTGAACAGAGAACCCACATAAATGCAAACTGACGAGAAACAGAGAAGAGCTCCATCCGTCTGGGCAAACGCTTGGCAGCTCACAGCAAACCTCTAATAAAAACTCGAGTAGAGAAGATGGCTTAATCTCTTTTTTTCTGAAATGTATTCTGGGTTTTTAAATTTATTTTTAAATTTAATTTTTATGTGATTTTTAATGGTTACACTCCATTTACAGTCTTTAGAAAATATTGGCTATATTCCCTGTGCTGTGCAATATGTCCCTGTAGCCTAGAAGATGGCTTAATCTTGAGGCCTAAGTGGGCCCCCCCCCCCGCCCACTCCAATCTTGGGACCACTGAGCCACGCCCATGTGTCTCTGGAAGGAGAGAGAGGTAAGCAGGCTGCACAGCAGATCCCAAGTTCACGAACATAGCAAGCTGTCCAGAGGTGGACCAATCTCAGAGCCTCCCGAAAACAAACAAAGGCCACTGCCGGCACAAGAAATCACCGAGAGCACAGTGACCTGAATCGCCGGGAGAAGTGACTCCAGGAAAACAGGCACTGAAGGACTAGGAGGAAATTGAGACAGAGAGACCCAGAGTGATGCTCCTCTGCCCCCTGAGTGAGAAGGGTGAGAACCCCTGTGGTCTGAAAACGGAAGCCCAGGAAGCAGAGCAGCTTTCCTCTCTTCCGAGGCCACACCCTACAGTGAGCTTGTTAGATACAACACCGTGCTTTCTCTTCCGAACACCTCCCGTATGGTCCATGTCTTTATGCCCATTTTAGAGATAAGAAAACTGAAGCTTAAAGAAGTAAACAACTGGACCATACTTCCACAGCAAATACGTTTAGGGAGGAAGCCAGAACTTCCTGTCTGACACCAAGTGTGACCTGCACTGTGATCGTTTCCATCCTGTGTTAATAAATGATTCACGACAATCAGGAACTTACTGGCTGAAATCGGTGAGGTTGGGTTTACTGTTTTGTCAGGGCGAGACGGCTTGACGTCCAAAAGTTTACCATCAGGAGCCTCTTTATACCCACAAATGGAAAGGAAGTCTATCCAAAAAGTTTTCATAAAGACTGTCCTGGAGCTCAGCCTCACACAAGGACGGAAACGGGAGAGAGGACGTCCGTGCAGTGGCTGCCGTGCTGCCAGCCAAGCTCCCTTCTCAGAGTATTCACAAAATAATCGATGACATTTGCGGTCAGCCTGGCCTCCGGATCAGGACTGTCTCCGAGTTCGAGCAGCACACGTTCTTGAAAATAGAATCACAGTTTTCAAAAGTATCGTTAAAAAAAATATATACGTCTGGTAAAATGACAGTTCAAACAGATGAATTAGTTGAACTTATTTTTTTTTAAATAATGGAATACTTTAAGAAGAGGAAAGGCGACACCCATAGGCTCTGTTAGGAGAAGAGGCTGCTCTTTCTTGTGTGGACACAGGGTCCTGATGGGCCATGGAAGCTTTCACTCTGGGGATAAATAGCTACTTGATAAATGTCACTTTTAACCCTTCCTCCAGGTGTAAAAGAAAATAATGGAATCAAACTATATTCCATTGAAAGAAATAAGGAAGAGCTGCCAAATTTAATAAGTTCCCTGAAAACAACTAGTAAGTTCCTGCAGCAGGTGAAATAACTAGGACTGTGTATGTACGTACGTGTAAACACACATCCCATTCCCAACTCTGTCTTCTGAGGAGGCCCCGAAACGATTGCTCCTGAACAGCGACAGGCACTGTCAGGACCTAGATCTTGCTTTTGAAACTGCAAAGAAGCAGAGCTTTGGGAGAAAGGACCGATTCCAGGGCTGGGTCAAGACAAAGGGAGCCCAGAATATCTCTTTGTGTCAGCTAGTAAGAACTCTCAACGAATGATCAGGATACACTGAGAGGACACAAAAATTGGCTTGAAGGGGCCCCCACCGACTAAGTAGGGGACAATCTGAGCATTAAAATAGGGGCTAAGCCACCTGGCTAGCTCAGTCAGTAGAGCATGAGACTCTTAAAATCGGAATGAGAGGGGATTACAGCACATTAAATAAAACAGAAATTCATGAGATGACACTGATATAAAGGAATAAAGGAGGGAGGGAAGGAAGGAAGGAGGGAAGGAAGGGAGAAAGCAAGAAAGCAAGCAAGAAAGAAAAAGAGAAAGAAGGAAGGAAGGAAGGAAAGAGGAAGAAATAAAGAAAGGTAGCGAGAAAGGGAGAAAAAGAGGGAGGGAGGGAGAGAGGGAGGGAAGGAGGGAGAAGGGGGGACGGAAAAGGGAAAGAAGGGTGGCAAGAAGGGAGCTCCTCCTCACAGTAGAATGTCAAGTAACAAATTTAGAAGAAATGAGGAAAATAGGGAATCACCATTTGGTAACCATCATAGAGGTGGCTGACTTAGGAGTGGTCAGTGGATGCTAGGGCCCTCTTGCAGAGTTACGATAAGGACCAGGAAATCCCTGTAATCTCAGAATACTTCCCTCCAACATACTTACCAATTACAAAGGGAGACATGATGAAGTTAAGGAAGAGACACCTGACAAACCAGGCAACTGAGGTTAACCTCCCCAGTGGTGGAACGGGTCAACATGCTGTTACTCCCTAAGGAGATTCATTGAGAAGAACACACCTGGCTTATGAAGTAGTCTCACCATGACTACTGGTGAGTGTGAGTGTAATGGTGAGAAAACATCCCATGGACCAGGGTGAGATCATCCCCAAAGGAAAGGCTCTCAGGATACGAAAGACACGGAGACACTGAGCCAGGTTTGCTTACATTCCTGGAATAAACCATGCATGCTTTCTCTTTTGTGAAATGCCTTTTCATGTCTTTTGCCCAGTTTTATTTCAGGGCGTGTGTGTGTGTGCATGCGTACAGGCTTTAAAAAATTGGTTTCAGGAATCCTTTAGTTCTCGATACCAATTTTGGTGATTTGGGTAATTTGCCCTTTCCTTTCCTTCAAGGTGTTACTTTATGAACAAAAGTGTTTCATTTATTATGGTCAAATTTGTCAATCATTTCCAGTTCATGCTTTTTAGGCTTATTGAAAGTTTAAGAATGTTCATCTATTGATATATATTTCACTTCGTTTTTTAAAGCTTTTCTGCGGGGGGCTATCTAAGTCCTTAAACCATCTGGAGTAGATTTTTTAAAGTAATTCATTTGAAATAACTTTAAACATAAAGAAAAATTGCCAGAACAGTACAAAGAACTCCCATAGCCCTTCACCCAAAGATTCCCCAATATCAACATTTTATTGTGTTGTCCCCCTGCTGTCCGTTTATCCCTATTACTACTATTCCTTTTCTGAACCCTCTGGGAACAAGCTGCAGGTATGATATCTCATCTCCCCTAAGTACTCCAGTGTGTGTCCCCCCCCAAAAAAAGGACAACCTTCTGTGTGATCACCCTACAACTGACTCTCCAATTGGGAAATCAACATTAGTACCAACTAATGTCCCATTCACAGACCACAATCGAATTTTGCTAACTGTCCCAACGATTTCTCTGACCTTTTCGATTTAGGATCTTATCTAGGAACACAGATTGCTTTTAGGTGTCATATCTGTTCTGTTTCAGTGTGAATGGGGACCACACAGATGTTCACTTTGTGATAAATTAGTGAGTTGTGCAGTTCTGTTTTGTGCATTGTTCTGTGCGTATATTTCATAATAAAAATGTTAATTTTAAAAAATAAAGTATTTATTGTTAAATAGAAAGCTAATCACACGCATACATTTCAAACATAACATTTGCTCCCAGGATTCAGATTTCTGCATTAAAATCAAGTTTCTTCTGCCAGCCATATATTTAAGCCCTAGAAGTTTCAACTAATTTTAAAGCAGTGATCAAAGAGTGAAAAAATCACCTTACCAAGTAGCAGATGCAAAGGGAGACCCAAGCCTCCCAAAGTGGGTTTTTATTAGGACTCTACCACCATATCTCGAAAAAAATTTAACCCCCTCTTAGTTCACATGATTATTTAAATATGGTATAGTTGTCATTTTAAATAAAAGAGCTATATACATTAATATTCATATTTTGATTAAGGACTCTAGCTGAAGGTATAAAAAATGACAGACTAAATTTATGAGAGAGATGTATCGTTAGAGCAATCCATTCTAATACAGCAGTGGATTTTTTTCTGACCCAGGAAGAGGTGGGATTTCCTAGTAGACATGGCAACTGCTCTCTCAAATCACTTCAAAGGGGTGTTTTTAAAATGGCAGCATCTGGAAAGTCCACTTAGGATGGATTGGTAGCGAGAGTTGGGAAATGGACTGGCTCAATGCTTTGCCCTGTTACCAGTGCAAGAACACACACACCCGCACCTGGTGTCCGCATGTGTGTGGAACATTGCATGCGCCGCTGGGGGCGGAGCCTTGCGGTGGGGTCGGGGGGCGCGCTGCAGGACCGTGAACCGAGAAAGGAAGGTGGTGCCAACCAGGCTTCAAATTAGACGTGGTCTCTTTCTGGCAGTTTTAGGGACAAGGAGTTTTGCACATTTTTGCCTTAATTATGCAGAGCTACTTTCGGGGGGGAGGGGTACCTCTGGCTCATTTTGATATGCAGATCCAAACAGCACCAATTTTTTTTTTTTTAATCCTGAACTGCATACGTTTCTTTAACTTTAAACGAAATTGCTTATCAAAAGGAAACGTGCCCTTTGCAAGAAGGCACCTGTGACAAGCATCCTTGCATGGACTTTATTCCTTAGGCTTCACATCCACAGTGTTCTAGAAAACCTCCAGTCCACAAAACTCCAAAGGCGAAAACCGCCTTGGAGATCAGGTCGTAGTCCGATCTCCGCTGTTTTTTTCAGATTGCCAAACTGCAAGTCAGAGAAGCGTGGGGACAGACCAAGGTCACCGCGGTACTGACGACACAAGGCCTAGGACCTGCGTCTCCCCACTCTGGTCCAGTCCACTGCTTTTTCGCCTCAAGTATGATGTGGAGTGGACATTGCAAATTAAGGAAAGAAAGGAGGAAACCTTCTCCGAGGCCACCTTCAACCGTGGATATTGCCAGCTATGTTCCCAAAGAGCCAGCATGCGTTGGCAACCCTGGATTTCATTATCCTTTAATAAAGGAATTAGGAAAAACCAACCTCTCCTGGAGCCCCGACGGCAGAACGACCAGTACTTTTAAAATTAAGAATTAAAAAAACAACAACAAAGAAACACTGTTAGCATCTGCTTTCAACCATTTACCCCAATATCATTTATGCACAGTACTGACTCTGCTTTCTCACTTCCTCACTTTCCAAACGACCCTCACCAGCGAGGGGAGGCTGGGCTGCAAGTGGAGGAAAGTGGAGGGAAGGCCAGCGGGGGCTCCAGCGACGGCGCGCCCCACCCTGCGGGATGGGCTGGGACCCAGGAGCGGCCCACCCGAAGCTGGTGGCCGTGCGCACGCGCAAACCGCCCGCCCTCTGCTTCACTCTGCTTTATTTAACCCCTCAGCGCTGCCAGCTTGCACACCCCCAACGCCCCAAGTTCGGATGACAGGGAGTGGGGTGGGGAAATCCCAGGGCACTCTCAGAAAACGACGTTTTGGAAGATCCGGAGGCGGGGGCGGGGGGGTGAGCAGGAGAAAGGCAAGGAGGTTAAGGGCAAAAAAGCCTTACACCGCCCCCCGTCGGGCCCTGCAACAGTCTGGGCTCGGAGCCGGCGCCCCAACTCTTGGCGGAGAAGGGATAAACCGGGCGGGCAGCAAGCGCGGGGCCCCGAGGGGTGGGGCGGGGCTGTGGGCGGGGCCTACTGCGGATCCCCGAGGCCCCGCCCCTCGGCCAACCTCTCGCCATGCCATTGGAGGGCGTCGGGGGCGGGTCCAAGAGACACCCGCCTCTCGCCACCTGCCGCCGCCCCGCCCCCTGGCCGCCCAAGTTCTCGGCTCCTCCAGGAGCCTCAGAGCGCGGGGAAAGGAAACACCCGGGGCTGCCACACCGCCCCTGGACGCTGGGAAGGCTACCCCCACTGCCGCCCAGCCCGTCCGCCTGGTGACGTCAACAGGGTGGGACCACGAGGCCCCGCCCCTAGGCCCCGGGCCCTGGCCCTCGGGCCCCCAGCTCGGAATGTGCCGCTCCTGCGGGATGCGGGGAAGGGGCCAGCCACCCTGTGCAGACGTTCCGCGTCACAAAGGGCCGCGGGTCAGAGCCCCCGCGCCCCCCTTCATCCCCTCGGCCTCCACAGCACGTCCCACCGCCCTTGCTTTGCCCCCTTCTCGCCCTTTCTCTGTCTCTGCATCTCCAAAGAGATGGGCGCGCAGGTGGCCCAGTGCCTGGAGAAGTAGATTCGATTCGATATCGCCTTCATCCGTCTGCATATCTACCGCTTACTTAATATCTTGTTTTCTCCTGTAATTTGGGGAGATTTCGCGGGTCTTTTCATCTTTCATTTCTTTTTTCTCTTCACGGGCTCAAAGTCGGCCGGCTCCTTCCTTAGCATTTGCTTAAAGAAGCTAGGATTTAGGCTTCTTTTGGTGCAGAGGAAGGGAAGGAAACCAAAGCCTAACCGCGTTTAGAAAGAAAATAGCTCTGTTCCTCTCTCATGCTTAACTCACGCTGTCGCGGTAGCACCTCGCGCGGGCACAGGCGCAGCTGCAGAGGCACTTGGTTGCAGAGAAGGCTGCGTCTGTCTACACAGTGTTTGCGCCCGAGCATCAAAAGACAGTGCAGGTGTGTGTGGACGCGGGTGTGCGTGTGCGTACGTGATGTACGTGTGTGCGTGTGTGTACGTGTGTGTGCGGCCCAACAAATAACCTCCGGAGGCGCATCAGGGTCAGAAGGAACTCCTCACACTAGCGATCGCCTCGTAAATTTCCGAAAGCTCTGCGAGTTAGTAAATCCCTAGTATCCGAAAATCGACTTTGCAGAGGCTCCTTCCTCCCTGCTCTCCCCGCTCCCCGATACAGGTGTCGCCGTGTCTCTTGAAGCGGCCCCTCGCCCGCGGGGGCGTCACCGAGGACGCGAGGTGTCTATTTCAGGGCCCCCGCGTGTGCAGATTAAACCCCCCGGGCCTGGGCGTGTGCGCGCGCTCCCGTGCCGTGTGTGCGGGAGGGCCTGGGGCGCTCGGCTCGGCTCGCGGGCGTGCGCGTGTGTGTGTGCTCACGCGCTCCAGGCTGTGCCCCGAGTGCCGCTGCAGGGTTGGGGAAAGAGAGCAGGCCAGTGCAGGGGGGCAGGCGGCCCAGGGAGCTGTCGAATTAACGGAGCCGCCTGAGCAGTTTTTCCCTCTCCCGCTCTCGCTCCTTTAAACCCCGCTGCAACGTAGGGAGGGGGCTGGATTCGTCGTGTTGCTGGTGGAGGAGGGGGAGCAGGTTGAAACAATCGAGTGGGCGCGCCAGGACTCCCCGGCTCCGGGCGGGGAGGGGAGAGGGAGCCCCGGTCCTGCGCAGAGAGGGGGCGGGGTTGGGGGCCCGGGAACAGCGAGAAGGCGGGGGTGGGGGGGGGCGGCCGCGGGGCTGGGGAAGTGGTCACCTCCGAGAGGCGAGAATTCGTTCGGATCGCACATTAATTGGAGATAACTGATTAATTCGAGCTTCTGATGACTATAAATGGCGATTCTCTACCAAGGTGTCTTTATTTTTTTTGAAAAAAAATCATTCCGTGTCATCCCCCACGTCAGGCCTGCTCGTGGGCGTGAGGCTGTACTTCCTCCGCCCCTCCTAATGGAGTGAACCATTCCCAGCACTTCCCCCTCTCCCTCAGCCTCCCTCCCTCCCTCCCTCCCTCTCTCTCTCTCTCTCTCTCCCTCTCTTTCTCTCTCTCTCTCTCTTTCTCTCTCTCTCTCTCTCTCTCTCTCTCTCTCTCTCTCTCGCTCTCTCTCTCTCTCTCTCTCTCTCTCTCTCTCTTTCTCTCTCTCTTCCTCGCTCCCTCTCTTTCTCTCCTCCCTCTACCTTCCCCGTGCATAAAGTCTCCGTCGCTCCTGGAACTTGTTGGCAATGCCTATTTTTCAGCTTTCCCCCGCGTTCTCTAAACTAACTATTTAAAGGTCTGCGGTCGCAAATGGTTTGACTAAACGTAGGATGGGACTTAAGTTGAACGGCAGATATATTTCACTGATCCTCGCGGTGCAAATAGGTAAGTGGCCGGCGGGCCGGGCTCGCGGAGGTACGGCGGATGGCCGGGCCCGAGGTGCCCAAAGGAACCGACTGGCCCGCGGCCGCCCGGGGGTGCGGAGAAGTCGGCAAAACCTCCAGGGGTGAGAGCATGGGCTCCAAGGGACTCGCGCGTCCCGGGTTGGTTTTTCTAAAAAAAAAAAAAAAAAGGGGGGGGGGTGCGTAGAGAGACTCCAAACGTTCGCCAGGAAATGTGTGCGGCCAGCGTTTTCTGGAGGGGTTTTCCCCCCTTTTTCCAAAGCGCACGTCCGTTTTTGCTCCCCTATCTTGGGTTCTCCAGGTTTGGGGCGCTCTGGGGAAATGCACTGGTCCCTGCGATACTGCAAGGTATTATTTTTAAGGGTCAAAAGGTGAATGCAGGAACAAGACGGCTAGGCAGCTACAACTGGAAAGTTTATGTGCAGAAAGCAAAGATATTCTGGGGTTCAGACTGCAGCATTTAGAACTTTGTCATCCTCCCGCCCCCCCCCCCCAGCCCCAGTATCCTAGCTGCAGCATTCACACTGGGCAACGCAGACCGGGCTGGGAGGCAAATTGAGAATGACAGGGAACCCCAGAGTACATCTTTTAATATGCTTATCATCGAGGAGCTTGAGTTCAGTTAAATATATGTGGATATAATTTTCTATTCTCATTTGCCTGTTCCTTTCCACATAGGCAGCAGTATTTTCTATATAAGAAGGGGTTAAGGAGTGTTTGCAATATGTCGTGTTGGGTGCCTGTTATTTTTGTTTGTTTGGGACTGATTATGGGTGGCTTTATATAGTCCCCATTTTATGTTAAGGAATCTTGAGTCCTAGTTACACTGTCGTTGTTTAAAAGTTCACATTTTTTCATCCAAAATGAAGAAGGCATTATGGAAGGGAGTACTAGAAAACCCCCTTCCCTGATGCGGGTCAGAGCATTTATTAACGTGGCCTAAAAGTGAAAGCGAAGCAGATTATTAATAGAATGGACAAGAGAAAAAATAGAAACTCTTCAAACGGGTTTTCTGGAGACAGGGAATTGTTGGTGCCTATCGCTTCAGGCTGTAGCATTCTTTGCAGACAAATCCTTGCAGTATTGCGGGAGGTGGAGGGGCTTTAGGGAATGGGTTTGGGGCAAGAGATGAAATGCATAACATTTTTCTTCACGAGAAATGTAGAGGAGACAGGCTTTGGAGTTATCTACATATTTAAAGGGATTCTTTGCAGTGGGTTTTTAATGCATTTGACATGATTTTGAGTATCTGATTTTTTTGCACGAACATTGTAGGGGCTTTAGAATGTGCGGATGCAGGATGTTGGCGTTGCCTTTAATTCTAAGAAACGATTTGCTGTTTTGAATCTGGCTGTTTTGAGTCTTTGACATTAGTGCAAAGAGCTGCAATAAATAAAGAACATTTCTGATTGCAGCAAATCCCTTAAATCTTGGAAATAAGTGGATGTGGCTTTTGCAGTTAGCCTGCAGATTTTTAGAGGGCAGGAGACAGCAGTTGTTTTTGATATAGGGATTGTAATCTGCTTTCCCGGTAGGAAATAACCTTACTATGGATGGGGTTAAAAAGACAGCGATTGTGTGTATGCGAAATACGCTTGGAACACAGTAACCTCGGCCCGGAAATGACCATTTGTTGGCTGTGGAATTGCAATGGAGCACACTTGTTCCCGAATGTCTGCCCTTTCCCGCACCAGAGCCTCGATCTTTATTAATTCCCGGCTGGGAACTGTCCCAAATCACTGACATTTGGCAACAAAAGCGGGGGGTGGGGCAGGGACGGGAAGGTGGAGGGGTGGTGAAGGCAAATGAAGGCTAGGCGGGAGGAAGTTTGGAATGAATGAGAGGTCGAACGAATGAATGAACGGAAGGAAAAGGCACAAGACGCGGACACCGCAGGGAACGGGGAAGTAGCCTGGGTCGCCCGCCCGAGCCTCGCTGAACCAAAGGTTCAAGAAGGACGGACGGGGTCGCGCCGGGTGCCCCCTGCCCGGAGCCGTGAGCCTGAGAAACACTTCCCGCGCGCAAGCCCCCGGCCTCCCCAGCCAGCCAGAGACCGCGGAGTCACAGTTGCAAAAAAAAAAAAAAAAAGACAGAAATTTTCACGACTTCTTATTTTACACGCGCGCGCGCACACACACATGCGCGCTGTGACATGTCTTCTCCTCCAGCAGCCCCTGGAAAGATAACGCGACAGGAGCGCTTCCCGCGCCCCCCACCCCGGCGAACCCCAATTCTCCTTTAACATAGTGTCAATGCATCTTAGGGGAAACTTTTTCACCACCGAGTCTTGGGGGTGGAGGTAAGGGGTAAGGAGAGACTGGGTGCCGGGGCGGGAGGGAGGATGGACTGTATTTTTTATTTCGTTTCCTCGCTGCAAAGCAGCATCTGTGGTACGGAATACAGAGGGCGCCGCTCGGGGTTGATTTCACCGGGACCGCGTTCTGTTGCAACAAAGATTCGTTTATTCAGTGTTCTAGCTGATACCCGCAGTCGCGAGGGCCCTTACTGTTTCGTAGGGGGACCGGGAGATTGATAAACGTTTACGTATCTGCCCGAGCCGAGGTCGAGTCCCTTCCCCAGAGCTTCCCGTTCCGGATTAGAAAGCGCAAGTCCCGCCCAGCTCTTCCTGCAGCAATTTGCAAACGGTGCGCTCTCGGAGGCCTCTGCAGCTTCGGTCCCCTTCCCCCTCGCCTGCTTCTGGCCCGGCTCTGGGCACCTGCGGCTTGGGGTGGTGAGATCCTCCCCGGAGACACCCACACGCGCGCCGCGGCGCCCTGAGCACTGCCGCGAAGGGCCCGGCGCTCAGGGTCCGGGCACTGGAGGCCGATTTCGATTCCGAGAAGATTCGCCCCTTCTCTCCCCTCCCCTCGCCCCGGCAGCGCAGATCTGCGCTTCTTGCGCGCCCTCCTGGCGTCCGGGTGCTTTGGGCCGCTCGCCTCGGAATCTTTAGCCCGGTTCGTGGGCCTTGGGAAGGAGAGAAACGGCCACGGTAGCGCGCCGGCCGCCTGGAGCCGCAGGGTCTGGTCGACCGGAGACCAGGAGCGAGGACCTCGGTGCGGCCTGGGTTTCTTCCTCCTCCTCCTCCACCCCCTCCTCCTCCTTCCCCTTCACCTCGTCCACCTCCACCTCCTCCCACCGCCTCGACTGCGATCCCGCTCCCCTCTGGAGGGAGCCCAGAGCTGGAGGCCGAGAGCCCCGGCGGCAGCCACCTGGGCCCCGAGACGCACCGCTGGGGCCTGGCGAGTAAGGGTCGCCCCCTCCGCCCGCTGGCGGGAGTGGTGGCGGGTCTTTCCAGGGGAGCCGAGCCGCGGATAGAGGCGGAGGGAAGCAAGGGGCCGGCCTCACGGGTTGGGCCTCCGCGGAGGTGACCCGGGGTCATTAGCTCAGACACGTCCTGACCCCGCCGGGCCGCGACTCCCCCAGAGCACTCGTCCCCTCGCCCAGTCTCTCGGGGAAGAGGGGGCCGAGGACCTCACTGGGAACGCACACCGCATGGTAGGCAGTCGGTCTTAGAGTGAAACAAGCCATGTCGGTGGCTGCTGGTAGCTTCCAGCGACTTGATTAACTTGTTCATTCAGCAGCGTTTGCTGAGCGCCCGGCGAGCCCGAGGCTTCTTCGCCCGACGTGGCGCTCGGTTCGGCTGCGCGGCCGCCGCGGCTCTGCCGCCTCCCAGCCCCTTCCTCGCCCCCGCGCTGGGCTTTCGGACCCCCTCCGTCACCTCAGAAAGGGAAGATCTCACTTGGAGAGCCTTGACGGGCTCGCTGGGGAAGCGCCGGGAAACGAAGGAGGGAGTGAGGAGAAAGAGAGAAATAAAAGAGGCGGGGGAGGTGAGAAGAGGGGGCGATGGAAACAGAAAAAGATGCGGAGCCAGATGCGGGAGGGAGTCGCACAATAGGAGTGGCCTCGCCTCGCCCTGTCCCCACCGCTCACGCACCGGCCACCCGCAGGACACGGGCAGTTGGGTGCGGGTCGCTCGTTCTCGGGCCAAACCGTTCCTTCACCTTTGGGCCTGGCGCTCCCCGAGCCCGGGCGCTAGTGGACACCACGGGACGGGGTGAGGCGCGCCGGGCCCAGGCGGGCGGGCCGTGGGGCCGCGGGGCGGGGTCGCGGTGCTGCTGACCGGTGTCCCCTCCTCCCCGCAGCGTACCTGGTGCAGGCCGTGAGAGCAGCGGGCAAGTGCGATGCGGTCTTTAAGGGCTTTTCGGACTGTTTGCTCAAGCTGGGCGACAGCATGGCCAACTACCCGCAGGGCCTGGATGACAAGACCAACATCAAGACCGTGTGCACGTAAGTGGCCTCTCCGGCCCCCGAGGTTTGCGTTCGCGGGGCGCTGCGGGGGTGGGAGGGCGCCCCGCCTCCCGCCGGCGGTCTGTATTTGGCACCGGCGCGAATCCGCGCCTTCTCACCTTCTGGCTCCCACCCCCAGGCCTTCGCCGGGGCCTGCCCCGCCCAAGGGGACCCTGTGGCCTGGGATGGGCAGGGGATGATCCTTTCCGCCGGGCCCAGTCCCACCCTCCGCAGCCCGACCCGCGCGCACAGAGGCGCGCGCAATCCACTCGCCGGAACCGGGGACGGGGGTTTGGAGAGCAGCCGGCAGTTCCTCGCTGCGCTTTGAGGCCGTCTTGGCCCCCCTAACTGCTGCGCGAATGAGCACTTCCCGAAGAACGGTTGGTTTCATTTGAGGGGCTCTTTGGGTAGTTCTACTAGGTTTGCTTAAAAGGAAAGGCACTCCCCTATTTTGTCCACTTCCTCTAATAGAACTCCCCTCCGGTGCCCGCCAAGAAAATTCGCGAGCAGCAAGGGAGTGCGGATCCCTCTTTCTCTTTCTAGGAGAGAGACTGAAAGAATATTTCGTTTTGTGCCAATGACTGCCCAAGAGGAGCATGTCCCAAATGTCCAGTGATCACCTCTGCGGAGTTTGCAGCCAATTCGGAGCTTTAGAGTAGTTCACCTTCCTGCTTCCCCCCTCCCTCCTGCATCTGCAAGGTGTCGCCAGGCCAGGCCAGGAGGGAGTTCATGGACAGACCCAGTGGCGTTTTTCCAGAGCTTGGCTGGAAAGCACAGCTCCCACTGGCAAATGAGGGTAGCAGAGCCCTACTGTGGTGGACCAGCCGCATTTTAGCTGCTGCAGACCTTAGAAATACTCCCATCTTCTGCGATACACATGCACACGCACTTTTACTTTATCTTTCAGAACTAGCTGTGACCCTCCCCACCCCCATAATGGCCCTTCCAATAAAGCCAAGGCAAAAAGTGTTCCTTGTTTCCCATAGGTTGGAGTGACCATTTTCTGCCCCATCCTTAATTTTGCTACACACAGTCTTAAATACCCTGGTGGCCACCAGAAGCCCCAGCGGCTAAGTGGCTGCTACTTTCCTATCAGGAAAGGGACAAAAGGCTGGGTCTGGGATGCCCACCCACCTACTTTAATCCTAAGTGTCTGATCATAGGTAAGAAATGTACCTATAACGATGGACAAAAGGTTAAATACGGATCAGCTCTCAAATCCTCCATCATTTGCCAGAACTTGGTTATTCCAAGCTATTTTAATTCTTTAGCAGGAGTTTCATCCTGGAAAATGGAAATGAGGTGGGCCCCTCTCAGAGGTGGCGGCCGCAGCTGGGTCAAGACTCCCACACTGTTGGTGGCACTGAAGCCCACCTCTTCTCAGCGCCACCTGGATTCTGTCGTCTTCCACCATGTCTCTCTTCCAGGAAGGCCCTGTCCCCATCTGGGCACGCATAAGGAAAGGAGAGATTTAGACATCCTTTGGGAGGTGTAATTATGCAGAGAGCTGTCCCGCCGCCTCTTGGTTTCTCTAAATCTCAGTATTTATTACAAATTGAGGAACCTGGAAGCCCTGCGCCCCAGGCCCCCCAGCCCTCATAAATCAGAGTCTCACGGAGCTCATTAGAAAACGGCCAGAGCTCAAGGCAGTCCAACAAGCATTTATAACTTGACTGTCAGCCAGAAGATGGGGTGGGAGTGGAAACCAGGATAAATCGTGCTTACAGTCCAGGCCAGTGAGTAGAAAGGAGAGAGGGGAGAAAACAACAACCAAATTTCGTGGAGGGCCCTCCCTGGTGGCATGGCGCGAAGGGCCCGGGCGAAGTGGCCCAGAGTTACCGAGGCTCACTGATCCACCCAGCCCCGAGAGGACACAGCGCCCCAGGAATGGATCACGGGTTGGAACGATATTTAGTCTCGAGATCTATTTGGGGTTTTCAGAAGAAAGGGGGACAATTTAAATAAAAAGGGGGGGGGGGACAAGTTGTTTGAAGGTTGTGGGGCGGGGCTCGGAGCCGAGCCCAGGAAGAGCGAGTGGCTGAGTGCGGCGCGGGGCTCTGGAAGAGGCGAGAAGGGAGGACCGGGAGTCGGGTCCCTCGCAGGCTGGCAGCGGCGGGCACCGCGCCGGCCCAGGAGTCCGGGTGGCAGTACACCCCGAAGGCCGCGGAGGTCCAGGGCCACGAAGAGGCCTCGGGAGAGGGGGAAGGGCAGGGCCGGAGCTCTGGGGTGTGAGCAAGCTGGAGGAGGCCGGGCAGCCAGCCCCGGGGGCCCGGGCGCGGACACTCACCGACCCCGTGGAGGGGAGAGGCAGGCCGCAGTCTCCGGAGCGAACCAGAGCCGGGGGCGCGTGGAGAGCAAGGCGAGGGGCCACGGAGGACCGAAGCAAGTGAGGAGGAGGAGGAGGAAGTGGGGAACGGCGCAGAGGAAAACCGGGGGGAGGGAAAAGGAGGAAGACAAAGAAGGGGGGGAGGAAAGAAGGGGAAAGGGGAGAGCGGGAGACAAAAGGAGGAGCGGAGGAGAATGCAGGCCAAGGGGAGAGCGCGCGGCGGCGTAGACAGGGAGGGAGGGAGAGCGCAGGGGCGGGGGGAGGAGGAAGCGGGAAGCCCGGAGGGGAGGGCCGTGCTCCGAGCAGGCAGCCCGCCTGCAAAAGCCAAGAGGCCTTAATGGGCGGCAGCTTGCGAGGCTTAGCGCTGTTTTCCTAGCTTTGCCCGCGGAGGCCCGGCAATCCGTGTGCGCGCAGGCCGCGGGGCCCACGCGACGCGGCGCGGCGCGGCGGGCGCGGCCGCGGAACCGGGGAGGGAAGGGGCGGCCTCCACCTGGTCAGCGGCATCCAGGCTGCGCCGAGGTCCCGGGAGCGCCCACCGGGCCCCGCCCGGCGCCGCGCCGGCGGAGAGGAGGGCGGAGGGGGGCGCCGGCCCGGGGTCCTTGCCGCGCCCAAAGTGAACCCGCCTCTGTTTTGTCCTGTTCCTCGCCAGATACTGGGAGGATTTCCACAGCTGCACGGTCACAGCCCTTACGGATTGCCAGGAAGGGGCGAAAGATATGTGGGATAAACTGAGAAAAGAATCCAAAAATCTCAACATCCAAGGCAGCTTATTCGAACTCTGCGGCAGCGGCAACGGGGCGGCGGGGTCCCAGCACCCGGCGCTCTCCGTGCTCCTGGTGGCCCTCTTGGCAGCTTTAGCGACCTGGCTTTCCTTCTGAGCGCGGGGCCCGCGTCCCCCGCGCGCCCTCGCACACTCACGCCATGCTCCCGGAAACCGAGAGGAAGATCCATTCGTTCTTTGGGGACGTTGTGATTCTCTGTGATGCTGACAACACTCATATAGGATTGTGGGAAATCCTGATTCTCCTTTTGATTTCGTTTGATTTTTTGTGTTTTATTTGCCAAATGTTACCGATCAGTGAGCGAGCAAGCCAGCACAGCCAGAATCGGACCTCAGCTTCAGTCCGTCTTCCCACAGAAATACGAAAACGGCAAACCCACCCCATGTTTTAAATTTTTATTTTTTGGCACAAGAATCTCAGGAACGGCCCTGGGCCACCTACTATATTAATCATGTTAATACATGACAAATTACGGGCTCCTCCTAACAGGAAAGAGGGGAGAGGAGAAGGCCAGGGGAATGAAGAGAGAAGCATCTCGTGAATAATTCACGCTCACGTCTTTCTAACACAGTATCTTGTTTTGATCATTTCCACTGCACATTTCTCCTCGAGAAGAGTGAAAGGACGGATTGTTGGCCTTGAGTTTTAAGGCTAGGAGGGAGAGAGGAAAGGGGTTGAGGAAACCTCGGGTTAGAGGTACAGGCTGCCAGAAAACACGCTGCTGAAATCACTGAGAGGTTAAGCTTTACCTGCTCGTGTTGATGCATCTTTCCAAGTCCACTGCCTTGATTTTCCCTCTTGTTTTAGCTGTTACACACACAGTAATACCTGAATATCCAATGGTATAGATCACAAGGGGGGGGGTGTTAAATGTTAATCTAAAATATAGTTAAAAAAAGATTTTGACATAAAAGAGCCTTGATTTTAAAAAAAAGAGAGAGATGTAATTTAAAAAGTTTATTATAAATTAAATTCAGCAAAAAAAATTTGCTACAAAGTATAGAGAAGTATAAAATAAAAGTTATTGTTTGAAATGGGGGTGTCGTCTGTTTCCTGCCCCAAACCTGCTTTCTTGGCCGAGTTCTCGGGGTTACCTGAAGGGACATAGGATGCCAGGGGATCAGTTCACCTGTTCACAAGCCACCTGCTAACCTACCGTCTTCAAGCAGACCCTCCTCCACCAGGACACTTGGCCACGGCCCTGAAACTGTGTTTACTTAAGAGAAAGGGGAAGTTATCTTTTAAATAAGTAAACAGCAAGGATCCTTTCTAGGTGAGGTCTGGGGGCACTGGGCTTTGCACGTGCGCAGCTGAGAATGCACACGCACACCCACGCGGGTCGGAGCCTCGACGACCGGCCCCGCAGGCCGCGCCGTCCCGGCGACACGCCGCTTCCTCTGCGGTGGCCAGAGGCACATCGCGGAGGAACCACCATTAAGGGCTTGCGCAGAGGGCCCAGGCGCTGTGGTCCCTGGCAGGGATCAGGTGAATCCTTTCATAATTCGTAAGACAGCTCGGCTGAAATGGCGAGGAGACGGGGCCTATCGATCTGGCAGTCGAGCTGCTTCCACCTCTCCTATTTATAGGCCCGCATGGCCTTGCAGAGAAGTAAACGTTCGCGAATAAACGCGAGCAGAGGAGCGCGGGGTCCGGGGCTGCTGGATGCGAGCAGGCTGGGGGGGCAGACCCGAATGTGCGTCTTTGGGTTCAAAGACAGCGAAATCGGATTTCTTGGACAAGGTGAGGGTGGGAGGAAACTGCGGGGGCCCCGGGGGGGGGGCTGGGGTGGAGATGGGGGCGGGGAGGGAGGCTGAGAAGGCTGCGGCGGGTTCCTGCGACGCGCTCCTGGAGGGTGCACGGGGCCCTGAAATGCAATGTGTAAACAATCGCTAGAGTAGCAGTTCATAAATCAAACCCAGTCGGTCGCAGCCCAATCTGCATTCCCCCCACGGATTGAATTCCAGCAACACATGCGTCCCCGCGCCCCGAGCGCTGGAAGCTGCCAGGATTCTTAATGGCAGCATCTATTAGCGCGGCGGGTTCACGCACGCACCTCGCCTCCACTCCTGGGACTATTTCCCTCGCTGCCCCCCGCCCCCAGGCCGCCGCCTCCTCCGCCGATCCCCCAGTCTCAGGCCAGACCAAGGGAAATCCTCGCCGCCTGCGCGGAGTGGCCGCCCACCCCGGAACGCTGGCTGTTTGGGAACATTGAGTTTAGTTTTGATCGTTTCATTTCAATGTAATTTTCGGCCTAAGTGTTAAGTGGGACGATTCTAGCCCGAGTCCAACCCCTGGAATTCAAATTAAAATGTCTGAGCCCGTTATAAACACGAATCTATTTAACGATGGGGGGCGAGCAAGAGGGGTCTACTCGGGCCAGTCTTGGCTTTCATAGCCTCCCCGCTCCTATTCGTGTTTCTGCCTCGGCAAACTGGGGGCGAACCAGCGCGCACCCCTGGGCCCATTGCTCGCCAAAGGAAAACGCACGCGGCGTTCTCCCCAGGCTTTGGGGTGGAGGTGGGGGAGACCCCCGCGACACAAATAGGACACCCCTCCCCTCCCGGCGCAGGCTTCCCTCCTAGAAAACGACCTCCTCCGAGATGTGGGAGGAGGCGAGGCTGAGGGAGGGGCGGGGGGCCGGGGGTTGGGACCGCGGGCTCGGTCGCTCTCGTCTCCAGGAACCTGTCCTCCTGCTGCGGCTTCAGCTGCCTCCCAGGCGGGGCCTCCCTCCAGGGCGGCCTGTCCCAGATCGTCCGGGGGAACCTCCAGAGAGCCGGGGGCCGCGTCGGGGCTCCCTCGCCCTTTGGTAGGCCGGGGAGCACCCTCCAGCGCTCTTGGGGCGAGAGCCCAGGGGCGCAGGGCCGTGAGTCCCGGAAACGCTGCCGCCCCGGGCTCGGTAGAGGCCTCTTCTTCTTGTTGTGGTGATTGTTCAGATTATTATCGCGCCGTCTTCGACTATAATTTGTTGTTTAATCATGATGACATCCCCATATGTTAGCTGGTCTTATCGTTTTCGAGCAGCAGCGCGGTGAGAGCCCTGCTCCAGGCTCGGGGACATACTAAGCAACGCGAGCACACGTGGGCCAGGCCCCATCGCTGAGACGGGGTTTGGGGGTGCGGGCGGTGAGGACTGGGTATCAGGCACCGAGGGGATCACCCTCCCGACCTCGGCCCGGCGGTTCCCGCTCTGCCCTCGCTTTGCACGTGGCCCGCTCGCGCCAGGCTGCCAGCCCCCGAGGCCCTGGGCTCGGGGAAGGGCCCTCCCACTCCATCCCTTGCCCGACTAGATTCAAGGCACAGAAGTCCACTGGAGTGTAATGTTTGGTTCTCAGGAAAGTGTCAGACGCCAAGTCCAGAGCCCCCGGCTCGGCCCCCAAACGCCAGGGCCCTTGGGAGGTGGATGTATGGGGGAGGAGGAGACACGCAAGGGAAGAAGGACGGGGGCGTGGAAAATGGAGGACTCGGAGGAAGACGGGGAGAACCGGTCCAGAAGCAGGGCGAGCGGAGGGGAGAGAGGAAAGCAGTCAGCTTAGGCTGCAGACGACAGCGCTGTGGACAGAGCTGGAGGATAGAGATGAATCTGGGGCCTGTTTTCGTTCAGGATCCTCAGGGAAGCGCATCAGCGCAAGGACCACCGCCTAGACTCTCCTGGGCATCTGGAGACGCTTTCCCTCCGGCCGAAGCCTGGAGGGCGAGGGCCCCACGGGTGGCAGCGCCATGGGGCTGGCCAGGCCGAGCCCAAGCGTGGGAACTCGGATGGACGACATGGAAAGTAGCCTTTCCCCTTTTCCACTTCCCGAAATTCCCTCCGTCCTGGCAGGGCTGCTTCCGGAAAGGTCTTCCTTCGACTCTTCTCTGCCTCTCCTTCTCCCTCTCCCCGCCCCACACAAGGCGCTGCGCCCTGGCAGTGCCAGGCTGGACACGGGTGGTCCCAGGGAGAGGTCCACTCTCCGGAGCGGTCTACCGCCCTGTCCCACGGGACCCGAGGGAAGGTTCGCTGCCTCTCCTTTCTTCCTTCCGAACACCTACCAAAGGAAATCAAAGCGTTGGTGCCCTCGCCCCTCGCCCCCGGAGGGACAAGAAAGTGGGGGGCGGAGCGCCGCGAGGACACGCGCTGAGCGGTTGTCTGCTCTGCACTCCGGAGGCCTGGGCGTCAGGGAACTTTCTAGTGAAGCAGTTTGGGGTTTTCCCCCAAGGAGAAGAATGGCATCTCCCAAGGGCCTTCCTTGAGATTGAGGCGGGGGAAGCCTGGGGCCCAGACCCAGATACCGGGCATAAAAAAACTGGGCCCATAGAGAACAGACCGGTGGTTGCCAGGGGGCAGGGGGTTGGGGGAGGGATGGAGTGGGAGGTTGGGGTCAGCAGGTGTCAGCTTTTATGTGGAGAATGGGTAACAATGGCTCTACAAGTCCTGCTGTAGAGCACAGGGGGCTATGTTCAATATCCCGTGATAAACCATAATGCAAAAGAATATAAAAAAGGAATATATATATATATGTATAACTGAATCACTTTGCTGTACACCTGAAACTAACACAACACTGTAAATCAACTCTACTCCAATGGAATAGATTTAAAATAAATAAGTAACTGAAACGAACCAAGAAGAAAGAAAGAAAAAAACTGGGCCCAGCACTGCCCAGCCAGGCTCGGGCAGCCTCCCGGCTCCAGCCCGTGAAGGAAGAGGGGACAAGGAGTAGTGTAACCACCTGTCCAGATTCTCGCCCTGGAAGGACATGCCTTTAGAGGGAGGACCCAGGAGCCAGAAGACTTTTGTTACCAGCCGCATAACCACGGGTGGCTTCCTTAACCCCTCCGGACCTCAGTTTCCTCCTCTGTAAAATGGGGATGATCATACCTACCTCAAGGGGTTGTACTTTGGGTCAAATATGATCATCTGGGTGAAGCACTTCCGCACTACATGCCTCTTACCTACTGTTAGCTATTATTATTCTTGTTTCCTCCTGCCTCCAGACAGGCTTAATCCCACGGGTCTCACTGAATTCTTCAGAATAACCTGGAGGAGAGAACCTCATGATGACGTTTTATACTGTGGAGCAGTTTTCCTTTATACTCCAGCAGCTTAATTTCCTCTTGCTGCAGGCTACCCAGCACTCCGGCCCACTCCAGCCTTCTCAGGAAGCTCTAGATAATCTCCCTGAATTAAGTCAGCCTCTGAACAGGCTCTGTGATTGCAGACCCTACCCCACCTCCAGCTGGCGCCAGAGCCCAGGCCAGGCCCCTGGCTCTCCCTGCCTTCGAACCCCCAATCTGGGATCCCTGGTTCTCTCACCGCTAACGGGTTTGCTCCTGGAGTCTCCTCCACAGCTTCCTTCCCCACCCCTAGCCCATCCCCCCACCCCCGCCGTTTAGAGTAAACTCCTCTCTCAAAATTTAACCCAAAAAAGTCATTCATTTATTGTAATCCGCCACGCAATACAATGATACGTAGAGCGAAGAGTATTAACCCAGCCTGCACTAATGGTACTAGACACATGGGTCCTCACACACCTCTCCCCGTGCTCATGAAAACATACCCTGGCAGGGCTTCCCTGGTGGCGCAGCGGTTGAGAGTCCGCCTGCCGATGCGGGGGACGCGGGTTCGTGCCCCGGTCCGGGAGGATCCCACGTGCCGCGGAGCGGCTGGACCCGTGAGCCGTGGCCGCTGAGCCTGCGCGTCTGGAGCCTGTGCTCCGCGACGGGAGAGGCCACGACAGTGAGAGGCCCGCGTACTGCAAAAAAAAAAAAAAAAAAATACCCTGACATACACCCATACTGGGCCTTTTTTCAGTTTTACAAAATTATGATATATATTTCTCTTCTAACAATCCTTCAAAATCAAGAGCTAAGCAAATAACTCCTTTTAAATAGTTACACAATATTTCTTAGACAGCCATACTACAATTTAACTTTCCACCCATTGATGGACGGTTAGGCTTTTCAAGTTTTGTGTGTATGTCCTACGAATATTGTTGTAATAAATATTCCTCTTCAAACAACATTGTGTACTAGTATTTTTATTTCTTCGATAGACCAAATTCCCCTAAACTTGGATTACTGGACAGGAAGCTACGTATGTGTGTTTGTTAGTTATTTTTTAAATGTATATGTGCTTTTAATTTTTTTTTATAAAACGTTGGATTACTTTCCCAACGAGTGTGCATTGCCCATTTCCCCACATCCTGACCAACGCTGTAAACACTTTTTTGGTTTTGTCAACCCGGTAGGTAACTGGAGGCTTTCTGGAAGGCCATACTTCCCAGCTCTGCGTTGGGTGTTCTGGGCCCCTCTCTGCCGTGATCACCACCAGAGGCCCCCCAAGACCACCACCCAACAGCTGGGGAAGGTCCAGCTAAGCTTTGGGTCCCCCTCCCTCAAGCAGCGGGCAGCGGCAATGGCCAAGTCAGGCGTAATCACTCCTGGAAAGCCCCTGACGTTGTCTCTGATACAATCCACGTGCCTCCGGGCTCGGCCAGGGACCACGGGCAGGTGCAGTGGGGAGTCAGCCGCTGCCACTAGGGCACGTGCCCCGAGGCTCCGTGGGCCAGTGCCAAGGCTGGATCCCCTGGCCTGTCTGCAGTGGAGAGTGAGGAAGGAAGAGGTCCACAAAGATCACGGCTGAACATCTCTTTTCCATCCAATGAGACCAACTGGGAGCAAACCGGGAGGGCGGGGGATTCAGGGTACAGAGACCTGGATTATACTCTGTCTCTTGTCTCCTCCCCACTTACTCTGCCCCGCTTCTTAAAAGATTTAACTTACTTTTATTGAGCACTTACGACATGCTAGGCATTAGGCTACAGCTTTGCCAATGTCAACCCATTTTTGCACCCATTTCTGTAGGATACTGTATTAGCCTTATTTCACAGATAAGAAACAGGTTTAGAGAAAGGTTAGAAACTTGCCCCAAATCAGCAGGCAGAGCTGAAGTGTTAGCACGCATCTGTTTCAGGAACCTGTTTTAAGACTTCACTTTGCTGGTTCTATTACTATTTTGAGCAAAAAGAGAGATAGAGAGCACGAGGTAAAAAAAAAAAAAAAAAAAAAAAAAAAAAAAAAAACAGCAATGACAAAGAAACATGAGTTCTGCGATAGGTAGAATAATGGCCTCGGAAAGAGTCCTCATCCCTGGAAGCTACACGGCAAAGGGGAGTTTAAGGCTGCAGATGGAGTTAGGTGCTAATGGGCTGACCTCCGAATAGGGAGGTTATCCTGGGTTGCCCCTGAGGGCCCAATATTCTCACGAGGGTTCTTAAAAGTCAAGAGGGAAGCAGAAGAGCTCGGTGTCCGGGGATGTGAGAAGGACCCCACCCACCTTTGCTGACTTTGAGGATGGAGGAAAGGGCCCACTAGCCAAGGAATTTGAGCAGAGCCTCTAGAAAGTGGAAAAGACGAGGAAAGGGACCCTCGCCCACAGTCTTCAGAAAGGCATGCAGGCCAGTGATGTTACCCAGCGGAACCCGTGCCACACTTCTGACCCGCAGAACTAACTGTGAGGCAAGAAGTGTGCATTGTTTAAGCCGCCAAGTGTACGGTAGTTTGTTACAGTTGCAAATAGAAAAATCATACAAGTCCTAAGTTTTATATTACAAATATCCAGAGAGCCTGGGTGTACAGGATGTATGTTTGCTGAGAGCTGCTCAGGGCCCTTCTTTGAGTTTCGGGGGGTGGAGGTAGGGGTGATGGCAGCTTTATTTCAGCCTGGGGGGGCAGTAGTATGTGTGAAGGAAAGAAGACATTAAGGACTAAGTCTCAAAGGACAAGAAACAAAAAGTTGTGTTGATGTTTTACCGTGTGTTGGCATAGGAGCTTTCTCATTATCTTCTCCTCCTTTTTGTGTCCCTTTGAGCTGCAAGAGCCTGCTATTTGCTTCCTTTCCCTCTGGTAATTTAATAGACATGCAGGTGAGTTACTTGGCTCCATACCAGTCGCTTGCAGGCCTGCTCAGATATGAAAAGTTCATCTACAGTAATGGATGGTTTGATGGGACTTTCATGAAACGTATCTCCCGGTGGTTGTTCTCTTGATAAATCACAGCAACTGGTATTAGCTACCAACCTTATCACCTGGACAAATCACGTGTTGGATTGATGTTTTAATGGTGGTGGTGTTTCCAACTTCGTACGTGACCCAGAGGACAGAAGGAAGTGGGTCCAATCTCTACGGAATTCCTGGAATGAATTGCTTGCTATGGGTGTGTAGGAAGGGAGGTGAGTAAGAGAAACACAGGAGAAAGCAAAGCCACACCGGCCACAGACAGGCACTGCCTTCCACATGGAGAGAAACTCCTTAAAATCGTCCAAACCTGCTAAAGAGGAGAGGACAGAAAAGGACACACTTGTCCATCTGGGTTGATCAAATTGCAAATTGCTGTGTTGACATCAAGATACCACTGTGGGAGTCTCTTCTTGAGTAAGAAAGAAGCCAGACGAAGGAAGCAAAGCTGGTGGACGAGGACAGGCGTGGAGAGTTAGCTTCAGCCTGGTGGACGGATTCCTGCCCCTGGGCCTGCCTCCTCTTCCCACTGCCTTGGAGGGTCTGCAGGGCTTTGGGGAGTGACTGTGGAAGCGGCTCTGGGACGCCCCGAGCTCGCTGGTCGCCTCCCCATTCAGGCAGGAGAGAAATCCTAAGCGAAGGGGTTCATTTAACTCTGGCCAAACACTAATTCTTCACAATAGGCAACCTTGAAGGGGACAGAGAGCATCTCGGGTGTGTGGAAGGTACCTCCATCAACACCAGCTCCACTCCGGAGCTGTGACAGCCCCCGCCTGGGTGCCAGCCAGCCTCTGGAGGCGTTCTCTCTGCCTAGTGCATGGGGCCATCACATCTGTATCAGGCACACCTGCTACCTTCCACAGAGCAGCCTTGAGCCAGTGCATTTTCCTGTGTGACTGCTCTCCTGCCCTCCTTTTTGCACCGTGTCCTGCTCTTTTGAACAGAATGAGAGGGCCAACTGCATTTCCTCCAATGCTTTGTTTATAGGATGTGTTGTATATTTTTTTTCCTCTTTCTGAAATAGTCTTTGGCACTTTTACAGATAGCAGAAAAGAGAGGCTCAAATCTTTATTTTCAGGAATTGCTATACATGTATATTCAAATCCAAAATGTATTCATGTATACCCACTTACACAGATATTCATAATGACATAGTCTCCAATTCATATACTCTCTAATTCGTATACCCTCTAATTCATATGCATTCTCTCTAAGACACACAGACTCAACACACGCACACATTGCACTTGGTGCTTTGACCTTATTCCCTCTAATTTGCTCTTGGATCTTGCCTCCTAGGTACTAAACTGTCTCTGCCATCTTGTATTTCCTTCTCCAGAGGCTCCTTTCCCTCAGCTTACAAACACACCCAAATCTCTGGAAGCCTGAAAGATAACCCCCTCCCCTTATCCATCCTACTCTCCCCCCACTACTGACCATTTCTCCGTCAAGCTCCTGGAACAACGCCCGGCCCATGGCAGGCACGTTGGAAGAACGTGTGAAAGATGCACGCTCACTTCCCCCTCACTTCCCGGCCCCCTCGCTGCCCCAGCGCTGGCCTCCTGCTTCTCCCCTTCCAACTACAGACACGTCCTCCTCACTGGCCTCCTCCCTTTCCCCCATCTGTATTTTACCATATAAAAATTATTTTATCTGTTTTATTTTAAAATTTACCAAGAATCCGCACTCACTGTAGAAAAATTAGCAACCGCAGGTGAAAGGGGGGAAATTAAAATAACCATCATTTCCCCAGCCAGCATTTTGGTCTCAGCATCTCTTCTCTTTCGACATGGATGTGATCATGTCATTTCCCTTCTCAACAAGCTTCACTTCATTTCCATTGCTGAATCATTGCTGAGAGGTTCAGGCTGCCCGCATGGCACTGAAGACTCATTAGGATCTGGACCCTTCTCATCTGGCCAGACTCTACCCCCCACCCCCACCCCGGAGCCCTCTGGGTCCCCACCCATTCCCTGCAGCCATAGGGGACTCTGTGCCCCTCCTTGAAATGACATGTCCTCCCCAGCTGCATGCCCTTGCTCACTTAGTTCTTCTGGTCTGAAAAACGTTGCACTTCCATCCATCACCTCCCTCCACCTATGGATATCCTACTCTTTCTCCAAGACTCCTTCAGGCTCCATCTTTCATGAATCTTCCTCTGACCCCCTAGTCAGAATCATCGGGTCGCCCCTTTGTTGCCTCTTGTTGTTTTTAATGTTGTCTGCTCATCTGTTTTGTCTTTAAACCAGAAGTACCTTGAGGTCAGGGACTGTGTCACAATCATCTTTGCATCTCCCACGATGCCTAGCACTGCACCCGGCACAGATATTTATGGAGTAAAGAACATTTCCAGCCCCTCTCGCCTCACACATATATAGTTGTACATCATAATCTTGGAAGGATAAAGAAGGGTATTGCTGATGCCAACCCATCTCTGGGCTGCTTCTTGCTAATGCTTTTTCTCCCTCAGAAACTTTTTCCTGGCAGCCTGGGAAAGTTTATCCCTGGGAAAGCAGAGGCATAAAATTGTTGGATGCATGCCATGGAGTCCATCTAGTGGTTAGAATCAAAGCAATAGACATGCCCTTGGCTATGTGTATAAAAGGAAATGAATGAATAATAGCCGAAACAGGAGGGTAGAAAAAGAAAAGAAGCAACTCCTCCTTGGTATATCCTTTTCATGCTTCTCAGAACTACTTACTATACATTTCATTAGCTGCTGTGTTCTTTCACAAGCTACAGGGAGACCTGGAAGATTCATGTTCTTCCCTTCATTCCCTCCCTCTCATTCAAGGAACTCTTGAAATCGATAACCTTCCTGCTTCCTTGTTTGAAGAAGAGAATTCTCCCTGCTTCCTCTTCACTCGGATTATGCACTTATCACCCCAAGTGTAGACTATGATAGTGCACGCGGTGACCAGCCTCTGGGATGACCTCCAAGGATCCCTGACTGCTGGTCTACGTGCCTGTGTGTAGTTATTTTGCACAACGAACCAAGGCTGGCCCCCTGTGACCAACAGAACATGAATGAAGTAATGATGCGTGACCCCCAAAGCTTGGTCATATAAGGCATTGCAGCTTCCTCCTCAGTCTCTCGGATCATTTTCTTTAGGGGAAGCCAGTTGCCAGACCATGAGGCGACTTAAGCTTCCCTGTGGAGAAGCCCACATTGAAAGGAGCTGTATCTTCCTGCCAACAGCCAGCACTGACTTGCCAGCCCCATGAGTGAGGCCCCTTGGAAGCGGGTCCTCCAGCCACAGTCGGAACTTCGATGTGGCTGCAGCCCCAGCTGATCTCTGACTGCATCTTCCTGGAGACCTCGGGCCAGGACCACCCGGCGAGCTGCTCTCAAACCCCTTACCCACAGAAACCGTGAAAGATAATAAAAGATTCTTGTTGTTAAGCTGCTGTTTGAGGATGTGTTGTTATGCAGCAATAGCTAATAAAATGCATCTGGTATTTTCTTTCATTTTATCCTTCGGTGTTTGTGCATATGTCCACGTGAATTTTGATAGGTTTTATTTGTGACACTCAAAAAGAAAGGACTTCCTCTATTGATATTGAACTACCGTGTAGTGAATAGCAAAGTACTTCGAAGGGGTTGTCGAGTATCTAAGTACTTTAAACAATGATTGCCGTCATCCGGGAAGCAGGTACCGTTAGGCAGTTTGGGAATATACCAGTGTGTCCCAACAGGAAAAAAGAAGAGTCCTGGTGTTTCAGACAGAGGTCACTTAATATAAGGGAATGGCTGAAATATGCCAGAAAGTCTGGAAGAGGAAAAGAAGTGATGTTACCCAGAGACAGTAGGAAACCACTGCAGTGCTTAGGTCTGAAGGAGCCGAAGAGAAAATGGCATTACCCAGAGCCCGTGGCCACTGTGACAACGGAGGCTGCCGTGCCTTTCTGCCCAACTCCCAACCTCCTGCCAGAGCCTCCCATTGGCAGAAACTAACAGGAAGCAGTAGGCAAAGGAGTCTGGGAAATGTAGTTTGTGAGCTTCCAGTCCAGGCAGAAAAGATGGACAGGGCAACTGAGGAGCTGAGGGCCCATAGACGTTATTTGTCTCTGGGAACAGTGACAGAGAAACGGAAATACAGGTGTATGTATTTGACAAACCTCTACTCAAGACTAAAATATCCAACATATTTGTGATTGGAGAAAGTCAGAGAAACAGATGCTCCCACATTCATCTTTCAAGGCATAGTCCAGTAGCAATAGGTTCAAAACTCTAAATTCTTCTGAAGAGCTGCCACATCAGAGCCCTTTTTCTTAACTGTAGAAGAACAAATCTAACAAGAAGAGCTGACACCCAGAGCACTCACACAGGTCAGGCACGGTTCTAACTGCTTTTCAAGTGTTAACTCATTTACCTGCTACACAAAGTCGGTCCCAATGGGATCTGTTTTGCAGGTGAGCAAAAACTCTATCCCAGGGGAATGAAGTCGCGTCGTGGTGACCAGCAGAGTCAGGGTCTCAACATGGTAGCCTGGTTCAGAGATTCTACTGTACTGTCCCTCGTGCCTTTATCACCTTGCCTAAAATGCGGGAGCTACTCATCATTGCTTGTACCTATGGCTGGTCCAAATGTCCACTCTACTATAGTGCAGCGCATTAATTCTTCTAGAATTAGAAAGGTCATGTTTATTGAGTTATCTAGGACTCACTGAAAGAGCCTTCTTAGTCTGGAAGTATCCAACCCTCAAATGGAGAAGGCTAATTTAGTGACCAGTACCCAGGGAGGGCTTGTGAAAGGGAGAACCACGAGCTTGGACAGTGAAGAAACCCCAGGCAGAAATTACAATCCGGCAGCTGTTTCCCTGCAGCCTCTGCACCCCTGAAAAAACCTGCAGCTCGCCATTTCAGCAAGCTCGCTTCAGTTCTTCCCTTTTGATGGAGAGGCAGAGAGGAGGAAGAGATTTTGGATCCTCAGAAATTTCCTTCCAGCATCTATAGGACAACTTTATTTTTTCATACTTTGGGGGTTTATCTCACTTTTAAATCGTGATACAGTTAACATCTAATGTTAGTTTCAGACGTACAACATGGATCTATCTTGTTTTTAAACAGCTGGTGATTTGTGCCATTTTGAAAGAATCGGTGACAGGGTAATCATACCCTGCGAGATTCGAGGCTGAAGGGAGAGGAGAACAGAGAACACCACGTCGTAGCACCAGACACTCCCAGCAACCACTCTTATGCGCTGAAGACGCTTTTTCTTTCGTGGAGACTACACATTGGCCCTACTTGCTAGGTTTGAAAAGGAGTCGGGCAGTAGTGGAACGTATGCATTGTCACATAATTTTAGGTAGCAGATCCCCAGCACCTGAGTCCGTCTGAGCCTAACACCAGGAGCGCAGTGCTTCTTCTGAACCAACGTAACTGGCCCGCAGAGGGTGGAAGGGCAGGTCCCGCTCTGCCCAGGATCTGTCACCAGGCACTTTTAGAACACTCCTGTGTGCTGGGTTGCACTGCTCAAGGTTAACCGATACGGATCCGATTCCTGACCTCTGGGAGGGGTATTCAAACCGAGAACAATGACATGGAAATATAAAGGATTACATAGCTTTTAAAAAATTGAAGCGTAGTTGATTTACAATGTTGTGTTAGATTCTGCTGTACAGCAAAGTGACTCATTTATACATATACATATACATTCTTTTTTATATTCTTTTCCATTGGCCTTGACCGTAAGGAAAGCGATTGATTTTCATGCAATTTATAGGGAAAAAAAAAGTTAATTGTTTTATAGTCATTCCACGTACAGGTTTATACAATAAGCCAGTCAGGTTCCCCTTTGCCTTGTTCACGACCAGAGGAGACAAGCTGGTGTACCCTAAGAAGAAAAACAAACCTATTTTGGATGGCCGTGTGTCTGTGTGCAGTTATGAATAGAGGCATATGGAAAAAAGAATTAATACAGAAAAAACTTCCTCAAAATGAATGACTTGTTTTAAAGAATATGTGTTTCTTTCCTTACAAGTACAGAGTTGCAACAAAACAGCTATCTCTGTTGCAGCCTTGCACCTGGGCAGGAAGGAGCCATTCTCGGCTCGCTCAAAGGACACACGAACTGTTAACCATTGCCTCCAAACGTCCAACTCAGGGAGCTGGTAACTCCAAAGCTCACACTCACATACGCCCGAGTAGCCTTTTTTGGCTTTGTCCCTCTTCCGTTAGGGTCTTTCTATAATACAGCTGTCAACATGAAGAGAAAGGATTTGGCTCAGAACCACAGACAGTGATTTCTGAGCAGCTGCATCATTGCGAAACGGGGTGAAAAATACCAAGTCACAGATGTATGTCTGCTACAGGGAAGGGAAGCAAGGAGAGAGGCGAGGACCCGTCAGGGTTTGGATTTTCATTTGCTGTTTCTATAAAATGCCTGTCCCTACTTGGCCCAACATCTGCTTTATTCTCTGACCTCACTTCCTTCCAGAAATTTCTCTGCCCCAGATGCCCCAAGTTTATCAGCCTTAACGCCTTTGTATTCATGATTACGTCTGCCTCTCCCCAAAACCTTTGCATAGACATTCCTTCTTGTCATTTCGTCTCAACCTCGGTATCACCTCTTCCCGGATAGAATGGAAGATCAGATCTTCTCTGATCTTCCATTGCCAAGTGATAACCGCCTTCCCTCGAAACCCTCCCTAGGCAACAGGCACTATCACATTGCCTGGATGTGTGTTTCTTCTTTTACAGCACTTGCCACTTGCACAATTTAATAAATTCTTATCAACGCTGTTGCCTCCTCTAAGTTTCAACATCCCAGGGCAAAGCTGTTTCCCAGGCATTGGGCAGACAGACACGCTGCGTAGCTCTCTCTCCTAAAGAGGCGGAGCTTCACCTCCGGGCCTCCCCTTTGCCCCCTCCCTGTGAACTGCACAGGTAGTAACTGCTTGGCAACGTTGGGCTGGCTGGTTCCTCCTGGGTGAGCTTGGTGCTGGGGCAAAGGTGGGTTTCTGACCAACTGCTCCCCACAGTCAACAGCCCCAGGAACTGATATCTGATTACAGTAGAAGGGTCCAGAAGGTACTACACAGCCCAAAACTACTACCGGGTCAAAGCCTCTGACCAGCTGTCATCTGCACGAACACAGAGCGCGTGTCAAGGGTAAGGTGGTATTTATATATTAATTTTTGCTTCGTGGGAAACCATACTATCTTAGAAATACCGCGTACGTTTATTTTTTAACAAATATCATCCCAGCGAGAGATGTCTCTTTCTTTGTAATATGCTATAAACACATGTAGCAAACTGCCACTTTCCTAAGTAAAATCGAACCCTGGTCCTTCAGAGTCGGCAAAGAAGGGAGAATTTACACGGGAGGGAGGCGCCATCTACCTCATCTGCCTGACTTCTGGGAGATTCACTGCTCCCTCGAGCGTCTCTGGGAGATTGTTTCTGTCACCACTGGCCTGGCCTCTGGGGGGCGCTGTTGTTTCCTCTTTGACAACTTGCTCCCCTCCCCCAACCCAGGGGGCGGGGAGTTCCACCTTGGCTGTACTTCCCAATGTCCTGGGTGAATTTTTAAAAAATATTTATTTATGTATTCATTCATTCATTCATTCATTCATTCCACTGTGCTGGCTCTTAGTTGAGGCATGCAAGCGGGCTCTAGCTCCCTGACCAGAGACAGGAGAAGGGCAAGTGGGAGCAGTGAGGAAGAGAAGCTCCTTGAGACTCCTGGGTGAGGACATTGGAGAGAGAGAGGATGTGTGTTTCTAGGGTTCCTACTTGAAAATCGGAACACTTTCCCCATAGATGGGTGCTTCTCAGCCAGGGCCAGTTTCGCTCCCAGGAGACATTTGGCAATGTCTGGAGACAGTTTGGATTGTCACATCTGGAGAAGGGGTGCTACTGGGGTCCAGTGCACAGAGGCCAAGGATGCTGCTAGACATCCTACAGTGCGCAAGGCAGGCCCCGCAACAAAGAACTGTCCAGCCTAAAAGGTCAATAGTGCCAAGGCTGAAGAACTCCGCCAGAGCCCAATGATGCATTTGGTAGTTGGCTGGTGCTTTGGGAACTTGGTTTAATAACTCAGGCGTGGTGGCTTAAAAAGGTTTTATAGGTTGACTTTAACATGCTGCTGAAAATGTCTCCATGAGATAATGTACTTTAAGCTCCACTTGGTGAAATCACACAATTACATGGCTCATACTAGCTTCGTTTTCCTTGTTCATTTCCTTGTGAGACACCCTTTTTGAGTTGTTGTTTAATTGCTGACCAATCACCCCAACTAGGACAGAAGCTTCTGGAACATTGCCTGATCTAAAGTAGACAATCAACATGCGCTGAGTTAATGAATTAAGGTGGCTGGGACCTGCCTGGTTGTTATTATAAGCAGAGCCCATCTCTCATACATGCTTCCATACCTACAGTCTTGGCTAGGATCTTTGCATAGAGAAGAAACTTAATACTGACTACTGAGGGCATGAATCAACGAATATAAATGAATGACGAATGAATGAATGAACGAATAAGCAAACAGCCCAATATCTCCGTGTCCCACAGTGAAGGGTGAGTGAACATGCATGCTACTTTAAAGGACTTTTTAAAAAAATAAATTATTTGTTTGATTTTGGCTGCGTTGGATCTTTGCCACCGTGCCCGGGCTCCCCCTGGTTGCGGTGAGCGGGGGCTGCTCTTCACTGCGGTGCGCGGGCTTCTCTTGTTGCGGAGCACGGGCTCTAGGCACACGGGCTTCAGTAGTCGTGGCACACGGGCTTCAGTGGTTGTGGCCTGCGGGCTCTACAGCGCAGGCTCAGTGGTTGTGGTGCAGGGGCTTAGTTACTCTGCAGTATGTGGGATCTTCCCAGACCAGGGCTCGAACCTGTGTCCCCCCCATCAGCAGGCGGATTCTCAACCACTGCGCCACCAGGGAAGCCCCTTTAAAGGACTTTTAAACTCCTGGTGCGTGGAAGGGCTTTGCTGCCTCATGTTCCTGGTCCTGCTCGTTAGAACCTTCCCCCAGGGAGTCAGGCGGAAAGCGCAGACTGATTCCTAGAGGCGGGGCTCTTAGCAGAACTCCAAGCCCGAGCCGAGGAAGCGATTACTCCCTTCCCTTCTGAAGCACTTTCTAAGAACGTTTTGGAGCTCTGCCATCATAGGATGAATGCCTCATGTGGTGTAAGTTAGTAATACGGGAAATCTGATGATTCAAATGTCTTAGAGTAGGCAAAAAAAGAGAAAGCAGCCTTGTGACAATCTTCTCTTTCCTGTTGTTTTCTATGGAGAACACGCTGATTTTTATGAGCCATTAGGACTTTATAATCTTCCTTTCCAGAGTGATCTATCAGTGTCAAGCATGGTTACCATCCTGAGTTTCCCAAATTCCTCTCTTGTGGGCAGTAACTTAGCCTTATTTTTTTCTCGGTGATAAATCTTTGCATGATTAGCGAGTCTCTAATTAGGAATTATAGTCACCTTGGAGGTCCCAGCAAAGAAAAATTCAACAACTTCAGATGAGAAGACAAAATGGTCCCCATAATATCTCTCACAGCCATTTTCTCTCTGAGCCAGATCCACCCAGGATCGTGTCTGCATCCGTTTGTGGTGTCTCTTTCACCTCCTCGAATCTCAGACACTCACAGGCTCACAGCACATCAGCCTGGTTAACTGGAAAGCTTCGACTAATCATTTTCGTACATGAAATTAAGAGTTTCCAAAGGAATCATTAGTAAGGCAGGATTTTACTCTTGAAATAATAAATATTTATTTGTACATCAACTGACAATGGAATTTCAACATATAAAGCACCATAAGCAGACTTTTTACCCAAAGTTACACGTAGACTGCTTACTTCTGATTGACTATTCAGGTAGCAACAATATAACCAAATGGTGTACAAGCCATCTTACTTGTGTTGTTATGCTGATTACATGGGATAACACTCCCTCGCTTGTTGATCAGACCAGAAATGACACAAAGGTTGGCATTGTATGAGTTGTTTTGGAGTCTCTTTTTCACTTGATATTATAGTTTAAGCACTTCCCTATTCAAAAAAAGCAAACTCCATTGAATTGTTCTCAAATGTAAAAAAGAGACAGCACCATGGGTAAATTTCGTACGTGACCAGAAATGGGAACTGAAATTTAGGGTCTTTTAATTTACTAAATTGATACATGCAGGATTTTTTTTCCCTTACTTTAATGTCAGCTCTTAAAACCTCTGGATGTTACTCAACCCCAAATTGGTCAGATTATCAATGGATTTGTCAACTCAGCTGTTTTGAAGTCCAGTTATTTCAGTCTCTTAATGGCTAAATTGCATCAACTGTGCAAAAATCCAGTGACTATAAAGGGAAACACGTTGGGTATGTTTCTTCTTGAATATTTTTTAAAATCTATGGTTATATTCATGACGTGAAGGGAAGATGCAAGGAAACTGCACAAACAGTTCTGTTCAAATATGTCCTTATGGAAAAATCAGGATGCAAGGACTGTATAAAAATTTGCAAGTCTAGGGAAACAAAATAGAAAGTTAGTGAGGAAATGCTTTCCCTCTGCTGGAGACTTCTTTTTCCTTCTGGAAAAATAGGGAAAATGTATCATCTGTGCCCTCTCGCAAAGACTTAACAGAAAGAAAATAAACGTATGCAACAAGGAAAAGCAAGGTCCATTATAGTCAATGATGCTAAGGCAAAGAGGCAGCGTGAGAAGTAAAATAATGGTATTGGGGCGCTGCGTAAAGCTCGAGGGGAGGGTAATAATGTCCTTTGAGAGTTTACTAAAATATAAAGGAGTTCTCCAAGAAATGGTAAGAGCTGAAGCTCTGAAATATCAGAAGGGTAAGGCTAGAGGCTTTACGAGGATATTTTTTGTTCACGGAAAAGCTCAACGTTCTAAAGAAGATCTCTTCAACACCCAGCACACCTAAATCAAATGAACACGTTTGAGAAGGCAAAATAATGGCCCCTCAGCGATGTCTACCTCCTAATCCCTGGAATGTGCTACCTTACTTTGCAGATAAGGTGAAGGACTGAGAAAGAGAGACAGAGAGAACCCTGGGTTATGCGCATGGACCCAAAAAATCGTTCCAAGTGAAGAAATGTCCCAGCTGCTGTCAGAGACAAGACGGAAAGAGTGTAACAGTCGCAGGATCTGAGGGTGAAGGAAGAGGCCATGAGCCAAGGGCATCCGTGGCCCCTAAAAGCTGGGAACGGCCCTCAGCTGACAGACAGCGAGGAAACAGGGACCCTGGTTTTGCAACCACAAGGAATGAACTCTGTCAATAACCCCACCGAGCAGGAAATGGATTTCCCCCAGAGCTTCCAGAAAGGAATGCAGTCCGCCCACATGTTGCTTTTAGCCCAGTGAGAGCCGCGCTGGTCTCCCAGAACTGGGAGATAACAAATGTACCTTGTTGATGATTTGTTATGGGAGCAACAGAAAAGAAATAGAACTTTTACCAGGCAATATAACGGCCACGTCAGCACCGATAAAATCAAATACAGATCTTCCTCAACTTACGATGGGGTTATGTCCCTATAAACCCTTCGCAAATTGAAAGTTTTGTAAGTCAAAAAGCATTTAATAGCCCTAACCTACTGAGCATTGTACCTTAGCCTCACCCATCCTGTTTTTTTTTTAAGGTAGGGAAGACAAAATGTATACTAGTAGAAGACAACGATAAATCAGTGGCTTTCGAATATTTTTACCACCACCCACAGTTGTAGAACATTTTACGTCACCTTCCAGTAAACAGACACATACACATGCACATATATGAAACTGAAACAAGTTTCAGTTTCATATATGTGCATGTGAATGCAATACTTATCTCATACTGTCAGCATCTCAAAAGATATGGGAACATATGTATATGTATAACTGATTCACTTTGTTGTAAAGCAAAAACTGACACACCATTGTAAAGCAATTATACTCCAATAAAGATGTTACAAAATCATAATTAAAAAAATAAAAATACAAGTCTAGTTAAAAAAAGATATGAGGTCAAATTGATATTTCTAATTCAAATGTTTCTTTATAGGGCTTTTGCCTAACTTATCTTTTTTTCTCTCACACTGAATATCTTGATTCTTAATAATCTTAACATCATATTAATTAGCTTTATCTTATGTTAAAAATTTTCAAAATAACAATAGCAGTTTTATTACTTAAAATAAACGACTGAATTAAGTTTAAAAAAAAAAAGATGACCAGGAAACCTGCTCTCAAGCAAAGCTAACTTTGTTAGACTTGCTGCAGTAATGGAAAACGCGACCTTGGCAATCTGAGTAGGGGGAGGTGAGGAAAGGAAATTTATAAGTTTGGGGTCTGGACTCAGGTAGTTCAAAGTAGGTCCTTTAAGACAGGAATCAATTGGAGCCTGACCTACTTTAAACACGCTCAGGGGCTTCCGGGGCTTCCCCGGTGGCGCAGCGGTTGAGAGTCCGCCTGCCGATGCAGGGGACGCGGGTTCGCGCCCCGGTCCGGGAAGATCCCACGTGCCGCGGAGCGGCTGGGCCCGTGAGCCGTGGCCGCTGCGCCTGCGCGTCCGGAGCCTGTGCTCCGCCACGGGAGAGGCCACGACAGTGAGAGGCCCGCGTACCGCAAAAAAAAAAAAAAAAAAAAAAAATGCTCAGAACACTTACATTAGCCTGCAGTTGGGCAAAATCATTTAACACAAAGCCTAATCCTTAATAAAGTATTGACTGCCTTGTGTAATTTATTGACTACTGCCCTGACAGTAAAAAAAGAGAATGGCTGTCTGGGTACAGAATGGTGGTAAATGTATGGGTTGTTTCCTCTCGCGGTGGCGGGGCTGACTGAGAGCCACAGCTGTCGCCTGCTGCCCAGCACCGTGACAGTGTATATCATCACGCACCGCCAGCCTGGGAAAAGAGCCAAATTCGAAATTCGAAGTTCAGTTTCTACAGAATGCGTGCCGCTTTCACAACATCATAAAGTTGAACAACTGTAAGTCAGGGCCCATCTACATCTGAAACTTGGAGTTTCCACATACAGAAATGGATATCTTGAAGTAAAAGGCATCACTTAGGGATTTCCCCGGTGGCGCAGTGGTTAAGAACCCGCCTGCCAACGCAGGGGACACGGGTTCGAGCCCTGGCCCAGGAAGATCCCACATGCCGCGGAGCAAGTAAGCCCCGTGCGCCACAACTACTGAGCCTGTGCTCTAGAGCCCGCGAGCCACAACTCCTGAGCCCACGTGCCACAACTCCTGAAGCCTGTGCGCCTAGAGCCCGTGCTCCGCAACAAGAGAAGCCACCGCAATGAGAAGCCCGCGCACCGCAACGAAGAGTAGCCCCCGCTCGCCGCAACTAGAGAAAGCCCGCGTGCCGCAATGAAGACCCAATGCAGCCAAAAATGAATTAATTTTTTTTAAAAAAGGACATCATCTAAAAGTGGAGAAATTCTATTCTGGACCCACTGATGCTGTTGCATCTTTTCTAAGAGTCAGGATTCCAAGGCAGGATTTGAGGGTGATGGTGGCCCTGCGTTTGGCTCTGACTGGATCACAGACAAGGACTTCTCCCTTTGTTCTTGGGGCCTTGATCCACCTTGTGTCCGAATGTTCCTGCTTCAGAGGAACATTCTCTCTGCATGATGCCTTTGCCCACACAGAGGACCTAGTCCACTTCTTTTTGGTGGGAAAACTGTTTTTAAGTGGAAGCTCTGCTGACGATAGAATCCCATTTGGTGAGAAGCTTGGATGCCACGACGCCCCTACGTGCCAATCAACACTCCTGTGAAATGTGTAACCACTTCATGCCTTTTGCTGAATGAAAGAAAGAACATAGATGCTAGAAAACATGACTTGATTTACTTTTTGTCAACTGTAGATCTTTTCTTCTGTCCTTGAGTGTTTTCCCTGGCCCGAACTCGGAGATATTAAATTATCTAAGTTCAGCTGCATTTGTAAATATCTTGATTAGCAAATCTATTAGGCTTTGTCTGGATAAACCCAGCTTCTAAATGTAATGTTTCCATTTTCTTTAGAAACAAATCTATGCCTAAGTTATATCCACACCGTGTGTGCAGACCTCATTCTGCAGACACTGGCCGGTCGTGCATTGTGGCAACTCAGATTTAGGACCATAGTTAAATACAGAGAGAAAAGTTTGGTATTAAAAAAATATTTCCACATCCCACAAAACTCGTCATAGTAAATGAGCTTGGTTGAGATTATTAGTTTCTTCCTTCCCACCTGCCTTCCTTATTCCGTTTTCCTTTCCTTTATTCACCAAATATTTATTACATCCCCACTATGTGTACTATGTTAGTGCTAGAAATCCAGTGACTAACAAAACATGTATATTGTTGTCCTAATGGGGCTTGCAATTAAGAGTTGTATCAGGACGTTAAATAACAGCACCAATATATATGAAGACATTGAAAAAAACGTGTTTAAGAGAGGAATATAGGGCTTCCCTGGTGGCTCAGTGGTTGAGAGTCCGCCTGCCGATGCGGGGGACACGGGTTCGTGCCCCGGTCCGGGAGGATCCCACGTGCCGCGGAGCGGCTGGGCCCGTGAGCCGTGGCCGCTGAGCCTGCGCGTCCGGAGCAATGGGAGAGGCCACAACAGTGAGAGGCCCGCGTACCGCAAAAAACAAAAAAAAAGAGGGGAATATAGTAGGGAGCTGTTATGGACTGAATGTTTGTGTCCCCCCAATATTCATATATTAAAATCTTAACCCCCAGTAGGATGGCATTAGGAGGTGGAGTCTTTGAAAAGGAAGTAGGTCATGAGAATAGAGCTCTCAGGAATGGGATTAGCGTTCTTATAAAAAGAAACCCAAGAAAGATGATTTCCACCTCTCAGCCATGTGAGCATACAAGGAAAAGAAGGCCATCTGCAAACAAGGAAGAGGACTCTCCCCAGATACCAGATGTCTCAGCGCCTTGACCCTGCACAGCCAGCCCCCAGAACTTAAGAGTGGAAATATTAAGAAGTTGTCAGCTTCTGGGTATATGCTGATGGCAGAGTCAATAGGATTTCTTGGAAGGCTGGATGTGGATTGTGAAAGAAAGTTGAGTCCAGACTCCTGAGCCTGAACACCTGTAAGGATGGAGTTGCCATCAGCTGAGATGGGGAAGGTTGCAGGTGGGGAAGGTGTTAGAGGAGAGGCTGCAAGTTCAGCTTTCCCACGTATGGATCTGAGAGGTTTATTAGATGCCCAAGGGAGATGGTGGGTGGGCTAGAGCCCATCTGAGGGCCAAGAGATCTGGGCTGGAGACGTAAAATGGGGAGGATTAGTACATGGGTGGATTTGAAGTCAAGAAGATGTCTTAACGGAGACAGAGGGTTGGGGACTGAGCCCAGTGCTCCCTGGCATTAAGAAGTTGGGGAGAGGGACTTCCCGGGTGGTCCGGTGGGTGAGACTCCGCGCTCCCAGCGCAGGGGGCCCGGGTTCAATCCCTGGTCGGGGAACTAGATCCCGCATGCTGCAACTAAGAGTCTGCATGCCTCAACTAAGACCCGACACAGCCAAAATAAATAATTTTTTTAAAACTCCTTATTTAAAAAAAGAAAAAGAAGTTGGAGAAAGAGGAGGAACCAGCAAAGGGGCCGAGAAGTAAGAATTTCTGCTTCAAGCCCTGCTCTCACCTCTCTCCACATCACTCCACGAGCGCTAGGACGCAGCCAGGCGTGTGCTGGCCCCCGGAGAAGTCACGCCTCAGTGTCCGTGTCGGGCCTGGGCCAGGGGCACGCAGTGCAAGGAGCCGACGAGCAGATGTGCACAGCGGGCCTTCCACGCGCAGGGGCCAGGAGCCGCCACCTCTCTGCCGTTTGCATGTTCTCTCTCAGTCACTGGTCCTCATTTATAAAAAAGGGAGATGAGGCACCGACCTCACGGGGTCCTGGTGAGGACTGAGCGAGAAGATCCCCGTAGGACACCCAGCCCAGGGTACATACAGGGTGACAGATGATTAGTACCTGCCCTTCTTTGGATCACTTACCCTCAGTTATATAATTGGATGGTTCAGAAGCTAAAAATTCTGAGTTCTTCCTCAAGTACTGCTGCTATTTTTACCTGTCCTTTCACAAAAGGTTTCAGCCCTGCTGGGCTGTCGGGAAGAGGGCAGCCCTGAGTCACTTCCTCCCTCCCCTCTCGGGTCCTGCTGAGCCAAGCCGGGCGGGGCAAGGCTGTCCACCTAGCCGCCCAGGCCACGAGGGCTCCTGCTCCTTGATATCCAGGAGGGTTTTCATAAAACCACAGGCCTTGCCGGGGATGGGCTGACCTCCGACCTTCTGAACTGATCGCGCATCTTCACTGCCCTGACACCAGCTCCCTGAAATTGATTAGCGCTCCTCCCAAAAGTGAGCAAGGATTAGCAGGTGGTTGATGCTAAAATCCGGACTTCAAAGAAGTGATAAGACTCCTTCCTTTAAAAGACAAGAGTGATGCCGTATACACACGACTATATATAAAATAAATAACTAATAAGGACCCACGGTGTAGCACGGGGAACTCTACTCAGTATTCTCTAATGACTTATATGGGAAAAGAATCTAAAAAAAGAGTGGATATAGGTATACGTATAACTGACTCAGTTTGCTGTACAGCAGAAACTAACACAACGGTGCAAACCAACGATACTCCAATAAAAATAAATTTAAAAACAAATAAAGAGAACAGGAGAGTGAGTGTAGAGCTGTGGTCCACAACCCTGGCCACAGATCAGAATGGCCAGAGGAGCTTAAAGATCCCTGATGCCAGGGCCCCACCCCAGAGGCTCCGATACAATCGGTGTGGCCTGGGCATGGGCATATTTTAGAAACTCCCCGAGTGATTCCACTGTGCGTGCAAGTGAGAGCTGATAGAAGGGAAATGCTTAGGTAAATGTCCTTTCTCTGCCCCCCGCAGGTGTCTCATCATCTGGGGGGGGGTTGCAGAGTACAGCTTGCCTTTCTCTGGCTCCCAGACTCGCCCATGTGCTATGGGTGCAGGTGAGCCAGGAGAGGGAGGCCCTTGCCAGGCCGTGGAAAGCAATGGCCATGACAAGGGGTCTAGGCAGGATCTTGCTAGAACTGTTGTCGAAGTGTTTTCAGAGCGTTTGCAACTTGGTCACGGGAAATATCTTCTGGTAGCACCGGGGAGGGTGGATTGGCGTGGGGACGGCTGGAGGAGGCCAGGAGACCACTGAGGTCCCAGTATGAGGTGACAGGAGCCTGAATCAGGCAGGAGTGATGGCAGACGGCAGGGATGTGGAGAGCAGGGAGGCGGGTCCTCACCTTCTCCCATAGGAGCTGATCCAGGCCTCCCAGCCCTGCTGTGTGGAGCCCGCCCTACCCATGGCCTCTTGGTTTGCTGGGGCTTTTGTTTGCAGGCCTCAATGTCTTCACTGAGTTATCTCTTAATCACAATAATGATCACATGTGCTATGCTTTTGCTTTGGGCCAGGCTCGTGATTAAGAACATCTGGCTTTACCATTAAGAAAACTGAGGCTTAGCAAGGTTAAGTGACTTGCCCAAGGTCACAAAGCCAGTAAGAAGTGGGGCTGGACATAGGCAGGTTTCAGACTTAACCCTTGACTAACCCTGAACCCAGAATAACTACCTGTCACCCACTTCCCACCTGTGACGCACAGGTGCCCCCCCCCCCGCCCCCCGCTGAGGTATCTCCTTTTGAATTGAGTCTCAGAACCAGCCACGTCCACGGGCTTCATGTGATTTCATCCTGGTCGTTTCTGGCCAGCCTGGCCTTGGAGTCTCGGTGCCGAGACCAGCAGGAAAATCCAACTTGTGGTTCCATCGGCTAGACTGGCCAAACTCTTAAAATCGTTCTAATGTACATTATTTAACTCATACTTCCTCATAACTGGAAATATCCTCTACTCCCTTGAGTTTTCCACATGCTAAAGTGTTGGAGCTCCATTAATTTCTCTATTTTTTCCAAAAAAAAAAATAGCAAATAGTGTTGGTAAATGAACTTAAACTTTGTGAACCATCACAAGTTCCTATGCTAGACTTCGAGTGCAGATTCCAGCACCCCTAGAGAAATCCAGCAGGCAGGGGGCGAACACTTCAAGAACTACGTCAAAACTGCTGGAAATGCCACCTGGAATCATGGCTACGATAATTGGCACTAACCTCTTAAGGCTTGGTCTGTTACCCAAGTGACAATTTATTTAATCTACATTATGTGTATTGTGATTAACATCTAATGAATGCATAGTATATGGCAATACCAGGCTAAGTACTTCACATAGATTCTCTCTCATTTTGACACCCCCATTTTATAGATGAAAATACTGAGGCTCAGAGAGGTGAAGTAACTCGCACAAGTTTCCAAGTTGGTGTGTAATAGAAACTGTATTTGAAACTAGACCTAACTTGAACTCTATGCTCCAAACCATTAACTGTATTGTTAAGACCCTTGATTGTAAAAAATTGTAGGCTCATTTGTATATTAACGCTGCCACGTTACACATTGCAGTTATTAGCAACATTCTCTCTGAGCCTTGCTTTAAAATGTCTATTGGGGCATTTTTTCCTATAGATAGTAGAGCAGTGTCTCCATTTAACTCTGTAACTTGTAAAATGCCGTTACTGGTATGTTTCAAATAGAAACGGCATTCGGTAACAGTTAATAAGCAAAGGGGTGATGATGGGGAAGTCGTTTCTTCTCAAGATCTTGAGCACTGACTGTGTGTCTCCTTGCCGTGGGGTGCCCTAGGGATGGCAGTCATCTGGACAGCCTGGGCCAGGGTCCACTCAGCCCACAGCTCGGTGCGGGGCCCAGGGTTCTAAAATATAAGGGGTCTTGCAGCACCAACCCTTCTACGGTTGCCTCTGGCCAGCCGCGGGCGGTACTCTAGCAGCTCTCGGAAGAGTCCTCTGGCTCTCTGATTTTACGGCTTCATTGGTGGATATAATGTTATCCTCTTGTAAAACAAGAACCCATCTATATTTTTGCAGAACTCGGTCTATGGCATTTATTAATATCAACCTCTTGTTAAACAGTTGATTCAGTAAGATGTTTCTGAAAAAGTAGAATCATCACAACACAGGTGTTTACATCCTCTGAAGAATACGGAATCTGGTCACCTGGTCTCCCCACCCCCAAAAGCCAGGCAACTTGGAGGGGCACCCAAGTGTCTTTCTTTGGTCAAGACCGAGTGCCTCCAGCCTTCCCATTCGTCAGATGGCTTTGCTGGAGCCACCTGCTGGCAGTATCGCTTTTTCTCTACAAACTGGAGGGTAACTGCAGTTTTGGAAATTACAGTCTCATCACCAGTTTGAAAGAGCTCTTTGGTAATCCTCTGGGGAAAGCTAAGCACTATTTGGTGACATGGAGAGTTCCCTCTAACTCCGTTTGGAGAGGGGAATGCTTGTGCGCTAGATGCTATTTAGTATGGCAATTCTGAGACTTTGGTACCCCAACTGGGAGCGCCTCTGCCAGACAGGGACCCTGAGGGTAAGACCCATAGACAATTTCACCAGGCAGGGTAAGTATTCAACGTGTGTTTGCTGAATGAATGGGCAAATTAATAAATGGTTACATCCCAGGATCAAAAGGGTTTTGAATTCAAATTTCTTAACTTTTACTTCATAAGCACTTCCCTGGGGGCCATATATAATTAACTCCTTTCTGTTACAAACATATTCTATATGTTTTATAGATTCTTCTAATACTGAAGAGGATGGGGTGAGGATCACTGTTTATGGTGGCTAAGATTTTCCAGTAGGATTTATGATTAGAATGTAAGGCTTTCTTTAGTATAAAATAACATGTGAACAAAGGCAAGAAACCATATAGGAGAGAAATAGATGCCAGAAGAATTCTCCTCCTTCTTTTAGGTAGAACATAAGGAGGAGGTTTTTCAGGTTTTACCATACACAGGCGTCTTGTAAAAACGTCAATATGCTATTGCACTCAGCTGAGATAATATAAAACCTCAGTAAATTTCTTTAAAAATTTAGTATCCAAGTAAAACAATCCCTTAACTCTAAATATTAATCTTCAGTTTAGATAAATGAATATATAAATGGGTCTACCAGAGCTTTGCAAGTTCTAGAATTAATGGGATTATCTGGATGATTTGTTTAAATGTCACCTTCTGTCTTGGTCAGGGTAGAGTGACATATGGAGCTCTGTGTCTTCCCCCTCCAGTGAACAGGCTGGATACGTTTTCACTTGCGTCGGGTCGGGCAGGAGCGCGGTACGGCGGTGCCTGCAGTCTGGAAGTTTATGGGGAGAAGGTGAGATGGAACTTCCGCACAATCTGTGTCAAGCCAGCATCACCCCTGCCCCTTCTATGTGGATTTCTGCATCGCCGGAGAAAAGCCTGCAATTTCTTTCCCCAGTATGGGTCAGGGTTAGGGCTTTCCAAAGACAAGTGGCAAAAAATCACTTCCGTCAAGCAGCTGAGATGATCTGCTGTAGTTTTAGGGAGAGGGGCGATCTCCTCAAGAGCCGTGCACTGCGGGTGGGTAGTAGCAGCTGCTGGTGGCGTGGCGACGCCCTCCGGAGAACCACCTGCTTCGATGCTTCAGGCAGCTGCAGTCCGGTGGCAGCTCCCCTGGGATTCCTGCTCTTCCAGGTTTCCTGAGAGCAGACGTCCCCAGCCCCACTCAACCGCCGCGTGCTTCTTCGAATTAAATCTGTTTCTACTCAAAATACTTCCTGTCTGCTTTAGACCATTTTCACCTTACTGGACATTTTAGGGAAAAGTGAGATGTTAAGGTCCGTGTGGTCCAATATCACTCCCAGGTGACCCTGAGTCCCAGGTGACCTCCCTTCCAGGTGACCCTGGGTCCAGTGTTCTGGCAATCTTGGAATGGGGAGGGGGGAGGGGAGGAGCTATCCAGAGCCTGGGGGTAAAAGGAAGTCCCACCTGGGCAGGTGCAGAGCCTGGGGTCCAAGGGAGTCAGGGGGTGGGCAGGAATGGGACCCGAGGATTGGGTTGGCAGCAAGGAGCAGGGGTGGGGTGTAGAGGGGGACCCCCAAAGTTCAGCAGGAACGATGGCCAGGAGGGAGAAGGACATCTCCAGAGCCTCTGGGTGGGAAGGTTGGCTGGTGGGGCTGGTGGGTTGCTTCTCACAGCCACACTTCTCCGGCCATTAGAGGGCAGGTATAACAAGGAAACAGACCCCAAAGCTGAGCAAACACATTGTCTTCAAGGGGCAACGACATCACGCGCAGATTTCACTTGCTCCGTTGACTGAGCTGGAACCGTGTCTTTTATATAATAAAAAATGCTATACCTTAATGACTTGTGGCAACTGGAACTGTTTGTCCTGTTGCCTGACTCGTTGGTGCTAGAGAAACACATCTGGCCTCGTGCTGCGTGAGTTGTACCCCCCTGCCCCGTGATTCGGGGCTTGGCCACGTGACTGTCTTTGGTCAATGGGACGTTAGCAAACGTGACGCAAGGAGAGGCTTAGAATGCGCTTATGTGATCAGGCTCATTCTCTCTGGCGTCTGCTCTCAGCGTGGGAAGACTGTACTCTAAGCAGCTAAGACCTCTCCATCCCGGGCCCCAAAACGAGGCGCACGGAGCAGAGATGCTACAACAAACCCACAGGCACAGGAGTGATCATTCAATGCTTACTGTTGGTTTCCATGGAGATTGTGGGGCCGTTTGTTACGCAGTGAGTTCGTGCCGATGGCTATATGATACAGGTTGCACACATCCTTTCATATCATAGATATTGTTCTCTATGGAATAATTAAAGAATTTTCAAGGCTAGCTTTGACCCCATTCAATTTTCACGATCAGCGTACTCTGACTTTAGACTCAACTGCACGCGCGCGATGAGATTCCATCCTCCCTCCAGTGGTCACTGTGTTTCAGTCTTACCTCATCAGCAAAAGTTGTGCCGATTTGTTGTAGCCGATAACCTAGCTGGTGTCTCTACACAATGAACAACTGGCCTAGAATTTACCTGGGCAAAAAAAAATATGCATTTACAGATCCATAAAAGTCTCTGTCTTCTTCTTATCGGCATTTGAAACCTGTACTTCTAGGTAATTTTATCATTGTTTTCATCCTTCATTTTGCTTAGAGAAATTTACACAGCAGAGAAGTGTCGTTAAGAATGAACAAACTAAAAAAAAAAAAAAAGGCACTACCGAACTGAGAAACATACATGATCATTCATTTGGCACCATCTTCTAAAATTTCACACTTCGGGGATAAGCAAAATTAGTATAATTCGCTTCTTAAATTGCTTACTACCATTGCAAGTGAGCCAGTGCAGGAGGAAGGAAATTGTAGCTTTCAACGGGAGGTGACAAGGCAAGACTTCGAGGGTTTTAGAGGACAGAGTGATGCTGACAGATGCCAAACCTACTGACCCCAGCACTGATGGCTCCTGGAAGGGGACCTGAACCGTCTGACCCCCGAGTCTCCCTTTGCCTACAACTTCAGACTTGCGTGGTTGAAGGGCAATATTTCAGTCACCAAGTTTCTCCACTGGCTTTTCACTCCCCGGCCTGCATGTCGGTGGTAAGTCACCCTGGCAGTTGTTTTTTAAGACAGAGGTCTCTTGTTTCTATGGGCATATCTTGGTTGCTATGGTTACAGTCCCTTCCTCGAGTTTGGGTCATGCCATGTTGCATGACGTAGGACCTACCTACGTGAGCCCCATCTCCAAACACTCAGTCTGGGGGAGCGGGTCTGGAAGTTTTCCCAGTTGATTTCTCACCGTCTGGGTCAAGGATGAACAAGAGGTGTCTCTGAAGTGGCTTCCTCAGGTGTTCCTGTGTCACCTGTCCCCACTTAACAGCCCCCCGCTGTGGCCCTGCTTCCCGTTTTTCTCTCCAGGTTTTGGGTGGACAAAGTACAGTGAGGCTAAACGTGCAGGACAGTTGGGTCTGAGTCCCTGCCTTAGTCCTGTCTTCTTAGCTGGGTGAACATGGGCAGGTTACTCAACTAACTTAAACCTTAACCATTTCATCTGTAAAATGGAGATAATAATAGCACCCACCCTACAAGACTGCTGTGAGAATTAAATCAGGTAATCCTATAAAGGGCTTCATACAGTACTTGGTATTCAGAACGTTCTCTGTTAAGCTTAGCTGCTCTAATAGGAATGACATGTTCATAGCAGCACTAGTCACGATAGCCAAGACATGGAAGCAACACATGCCCATCAGCAGATGAACAGATAAAGAAGATGTGGTACATATATACAATGGAATATTACTCAGCCATAAAAAAGAACGAAATAATGCCATTTGCAGCAACATGGATGGACCTAGAGATGATCATACTAAGTGAAGTAAGTCAGACAGAGAAAGACAAATATTATATATCACTTACGTGTGGCATCTAAACAATAATGAATCTAAAAACGAATCAATTTACAAAATGGAAACAGACTCACAGACATACAAAACAAACTTATGGCTACCAAAGGGGAAGGGGCGAGGAGAGAGGGATAAATTAGGAGGATGGGATTAACAGATACACACCACTATATATAAAATAGATAACCAGCAAGGATTTACCGTATAGCACAGGGAACTATATTCAATATCCTGTCATAATCTATCATGGAAAATAATCTGAAAAAATAATATATATATAACTGAATCCTTTGCTGAATGATTATATAATAATGTGTATACTACTCCTGAAACTAACACAATATTGTAAATCAGCTATATACTTCAATAAAAAAAAAGAAAGAACAGTTACCGTTATGAAGGGAAGATGCCAGGAAGCAGTGTCCCTCCTGGGCATAGAGGCTTTGCCACAGTGATAGCAGAGCAGAGCCGTCCCTTCTCCACCACCGCGCCCCGGTCGCAGCCCCCAGAGGCTCCAGATAAGACAGCCGGGTATTTGAGGATGTGGTGTCCGGCATCCTGACCCCTCACCAGGCCCCAGGGGACCGCTCCGTGCTCTTTAGGACCAGCGGGCACAGCCCCGAAGGCTCGGTCTCTCTTAGCCCCTCTGGGGCGGGGGGGGGGGATGCCAGTCAGGGTTCACGCGGCACCGACCCTGCCTGATTCCCAGAGGGACAGAACGTGAGGTGAGGTGGTGTCCCCAGCTGCCGGGGGCTGACTTTGATGTCTTACTTCAGACGTGCTGGAGCTGCCCCAGGCCGCTGTCTGTCCTGGTTTGACACACACGTCTGTCATTAGGTACACGCCGTGTGAGCGGGAGGCCGCGTCGCTGGCGAGCCACGTGGTGACACCGTCTCTGGGACGCGCGTGTAGCCCTTGCACATACCGCCTCTCTGCTCTGCTGGGCTCAGCTGCCGCCCTTTCCCCTGCCTCCCGTCTTAGCTCTCGATGTTGGGGTCTGGAAGGCGCCCATCTGTTCCAAAATGCACTGAAAGAACACAAGGGCCTGTGATGAGAGGACAAACGTCTTCAAGCGTGGTTTGGGGACCCTCACCTCACCCGCCCTGCTCACCTTGGGGGGGGGGATGGGCTTCTACCTTCCCTGACCCTGATCTTCACTTTCTCAAGCTGAGCTGTAAGTTATGTCCACTCGCCCTTTAATCCAGAGTGACGTGGCTGGATATTGTAAAGAATGCTCTCTAGGGGCAAGGCCCTGCCTGAAGGGGCGGGGCCGCCAGGAAGCAGCAACTGCAACGCGCTACAAACATCACACGACCGACCGTGGGCCGGGAAAGGAGGGCAGGCGAGTATGTGCCTGCGTCTTCCTGGTGGACGGGGCCAGGGGCAGGCGGAGGAAAGTTCACCCAGGAGCTGCCGTCTGAGAAGGTGCTTTAAAAAACTCCCCAAGGGGAGGGAAAAGCAAACGAGCAGGGTTGGGATAGGAGAAAAGATATTTCAACCTAAAAGAAAAGCATGAGAAAGTCAAGGGCGTGAGAGGCCAGGAGGACCCCAGTGCATCCTCTGCAGTGGCTGGAATGTAGGGTGTGAAGAAAATATGATATTTAAAAGGCTGATAGGGCCGAAATGGGGAAGCACTTCAAATACTAGAATAATATATTCGGGGAACTTTTGTGAATTTTCCACTGTATCATATCCTCAAGACACACCTGTCAAACCAGCCAGTGGCCCCAGTCTCATACGGCATCACAGGGAAAGAAAGAAAAGGACAAAAATAACGGAAGTACCCCTTTCTTCAAGATTAACCTCTTTGCGCTGCCCTAGATGAAGGTCAAAGGTAAATCAACCTAGAAATGGTCTTTTTTTCTCAGATTAAAAATTAATTTTTATGGGAGGACAAGTGAAGTCAAAAGAGTGGGAAGTTAACGGAGAGCTCAGACATGAACATAGGATATCAACTTCCAGTCCCACCAAGGAATTCATTTGTCCGATGTTAGAGATGGAAGGTAAAAGCCACCTTACGGAGTCTGATTTTAATAGCTGAGGAAATTGAGATCCTTCGAGAAGTTAAATGAGGGCATAAAGTCTGAAAGCTGCCAGGAACAGAGACAACTCGTGAACTGAGACGCTCCCCCCTTAGCCCGTCAGTGTTCGTTCAATTAACTATGCAGCTTCCTTATGACTCATCACAGCAGGGACACCAGCTCGCATGCTCGCGTGGTCAGTGGCACCATCTTTGTTGACGAAGGAGCGCGTCGTCTGCGGAAGCCGTGAGAGGTGAGGGCAGATGTGTCCTACAAGAGTTGCTACCCCCTGCCCGGTGACCCCTTCCGAAGCATTTCCTGGCAGCCTGGGCCCGAGGACTCTGAGCCTGTAGGACGCTTCCCGCCCTCCGCCCTGTGCTTAGCTGTGCCATATTTATCGAGCGCCTGTGTGCCACATTCTCTGTTAGCCCAGTGAAAAGGAGCCCCTGCAAGCCGACCACCCCTCCTAAGGAGTAAGACAGACTCACAGAGTCACCTTGTGGATCCCTAGCTGTCCACCCGGGATGTGTGAGTGCTTTGGAGGAAACTCCTTTTCCTTTTGCCACTGTAGCTGAATTTGTGTCTCTGATTCCTCTTGTCTCTGGGTGGGTCTGGCTCTCTGCTTGAGGCTTCAGCATCCGAGGGGAACGTTGGCTTGCACCGCACGTGTGAGCGACACAGCAGGGTACCGTCGCCTGGTCACCAGCACCGCAGGGGTATCGCTCTTACACAACCTCCACAAACAACCCCCTTGCCGTTCACTGTGAGACCACTAGGAACCGGCGCTAGCCAAGCTCTCAAAGAGATAAAACAGGAGAGAATGAAGACTGGGAATACGAAGGCAAGGAGAGTTGAAAGAGGTACGTACAGAGGAGTCATAAATAGCATGTACGAAATGTTACTCTAGGGAAAAATCAATCAACTCAGGTATTCTACAAACATGGATCGGGCAGACATTTACTGATAACCTCCTGTGTGCCAGCCCCGTGCCCCTGAGACGCCTAACTGAACTAGGGTTGCTGTCCCTGATCCAAATCATGCAGATGAGACCCTGTAATTGAGGGGAAAGAGGATCTAAAAAGCCAGATCTTGAGACTTCCCTGGTGGCACAGCAGGTGAGACTCAACACTCCCAGTGCAGGGGACGTGGGTTCGATCCCTGGTCAGGGAACTAGATCCCACGTGCATGCCGCAACGAAGGAGCCCTCCTGCCACAACTAAGACCGAATAAATAAATAATGTTTTTTTTTTTTAAAAAAAAGCCAAGTCTTCTGAAAAGCCAAATGTGAGTGAATCTGATGGCTATCCACCTTGATCAACCTCTCCACTCAGTGGCCCGTCTGGTCAACGCCTCTGGCTGTGGGTGCCTCTGGACGCCTCACCCCATCCCTCTCAAGGATAAGCAGATCATCTCCCCAGATACGTGAAATGGGCAAGCAAGCTCCGGAATTGTGGGTTTTTTCAAATAAACCTTTTATTTCAGAATGATTTTAGAGTTTTAGAAAAACTGCAAAGACAGTACCCATAGCGTCCGTGCACCCCACCCAGTCTCCCTGAGGTTGATATCTTTGTTACCTCGGTATGTTGGTACATCACTATTAACCGAGCGTCCGACGATTTGGATTTCCCTAGTTTCACTACCAAGGCCGTTTTCCTGTTCCTGGATCCTCTCCAGGTACCACGGTGCATTAGGCAGAATTTTGTTTTGAGTTCCACGCACCCTCAGATTAAACTGCTGCAAACGAGACCATTGCCGAGTGTTTAGAATTAGGACAAATAATTCCAAAGGACCAGCTCACATGTCCTCTTTGACTTGTGTCTGTACACACAGTCTAAACAATTAACTCAGCAAACAGCCATTGCTAGAAGAAAGTTTTAAGTTTTGTTTTTGGTTTTAAATTTGCAAAACGCATTTTTCTACTCTTCATGCAGAAACAGCAGCAACTAACTCCTCTTAGCGGTTACACAGAGATTTTTTTTTCCCAGGGCCAGAATTCCCGATGCCTGTAGTTCCAGGAACCGCGTGCAGGAGAAGGAGGAGAGGGCAGGCCTTGATTTCCCCGAGGGGCACGATGGAAGTTTTCATCCCCCAACACGTGTGAGAAACACGGGCTACTGGGAGCTCGCGCCGAAGCTGTGAGGCTAAAGATAAGTCGGGTTCCCGGTTAAGAACTCAAGTCTCCACTTCTACAGTGCGTTAACATTTATGTAGCGCGCTTTCATGAAGACGTTCTGAAATGAAGGTGACCAGAAGCAAAGAGCCACGTCCAAGCTCAGGATGAGCGTGCCGGGGCCTCCCATGCTGGTGGCCCAACCGGCGCCCGTCAGACCCTTCCTAGGAGGGGACCGGCTGGAAATGCTCCTACAGCCGCCACCTCCCTTCTGATGGCATCTGCTAATCCCCGCAAGATCGTCTTCTAGTTGACTCATTTTTGCCACACATTCTGCTTTCTCCTCATTAATTAACATGTCTGCTTATTTATCTATTTAGCAGAGGGGAGGGTTTGTTTTGTTTTTTTTTGTTTTACGCTGGCCTCTCACCGTTGTGGCCTCTCCCGTTGCGGAGCACAGGCTCCGGACGCGCAGGCGCAGCGGCCACGGCTCACGGGCCCAGCCGCTCCGCTGCATGTGGGATCTTCCCGGACCGGGGCACGAGCCCGCGTCCCCTGCATCGGCAGGCGGACTCTCAACCACTGTGCCACCAGGGAAGCCCTGGACGGCATGTATTTTAATATTGAAATTTGTGTTAGAGCATTAAAATAGACAAAATAGTTTCATTTATGTAATATTATAGCTTTGTTTCTGAATGATAAGAAAAGAGAAAGGGTTATGGGTTACTATTTATAAGCTTTTCACCACCAATAACGCATTGCAGCGTAGATAGTAGACATCTATACAAATGAAAATCACATTGTTTGGTTTGTCTGCTGTTACATCACATAAAAACAACTGGATAGATTTTTGCTAAGTGTTGAAGGTATGTTTGGGATAACGTGACTTAAAATATAGGCTTTATGCCATTAAAAAAGGATGAAATAATGCCATTTGCAGCAACATGGATAGACCTAGAGATTATCATACTAAGTGAAGTAAGTCAGACAGGAAGGACATACCATATGATATCACTTACGTGTGGAATCTAAAGCATGACACAAATGTACTTATCTATGAAACAGAAACAGACTCACAGACATAGAGAACGGACTTGTGGTTGCCAAGGGGGTTTGGGGTGGGGGAGGGGTGGATTGGGAGTTTGGGGTTTGCAGATGCAAACTGTTATATACAGAATGGATAAATAAGGTCCTACTGTATAGCACAGGAAACTATAGTCAGTATCCTGGGATAAACCATAATGGAAAACAATATGAAAAAGAACGTATATATATATATATATATATATATGTATAACTGAATCACGTTGCTGTACAGCAGAAATTAACACATTGTAAATCAACCATACTTCGAAAAAATGTTTTTAATATATATAGGCTGTATGGCATAAATAAAATTCCATTTGGTCACCTCAGGAGCATTGACCGAGAGAGGTAGACATTCTCATAAGCAGCAGAAACAGGTCAAGTCAGAGGATCCAATGACCACCGCTCAGAAGTGACATCTTGTATATATTAGGATGAACTGAAGTGGAGAAATAGAAAAGCAGTGATTGCAGGTGTGCACCCCAAATTAAAAATCAATCGGACCGAGGCACCCCATCGCCAAAGTTAATTCTTAACAGAGCTACTTCTCACCTGGGGAATCTAGTGCTGCTTTCAAGTGGTCAAGCAGGAACTTCATTACTTCACTAATAATCCTTCTACAGATTCTTACAGAGTCTTAATTCTTGTACAGATTCTTCTGTACAGTCTGGGGAAGCCCAGCCAGACCCCAATAAGAGAAAAGTCAAATTGGATGAAATCATGGCTTCGATGTTTTCTCTTTTAATATTGGTATTCGAGGTTCTTGGAGACATCTTGATGTATTGTGAAGAATTTTGATCAGACAAATACAAGTTCAGACCTGGTGTAGATTCTCTGGAGGCAACTGTGCAGAGTTAATACCATCTTTATTCTCCTCATTAATTTGTTGTATTTCTCCTTTAGTTTCTTAGGCTTTCTGTCGAATCAGTGGTTCACTGTGTGACTAATTAAACGACACTTGACTAAGATTACAAACAAGTGAAATCACACAATGGTTGAAAATCTCAGGGCAGCTAGATGCTTTAGCTAAGAAATATGCCAAGTTTTGGAATATGAGCAGTTTCCTCTGATCTGCGATGACCACACACGTTCACATGATACGGGCTCAGGTTCTCACATGGTTCCATTTAAAATGTATTTATTCATTTATTTTGAATAAGAAACACATTTCACATTTGCCAACATTGCAAAGTAAAAAGTATGTTGTAAAAACTTGCCTTCTGACTCTATAACCCATTTCCTCTTTCCATGGACAACTCACAATTGCTTGGTCTCCTGCTACAGATAAGTTATGCACATATAAGCAAATAATATATACTTGCATATATATGAAACATTATTTATTTTGCTTACCAATACATCTTTTTTTTTTTTTTTTTTTTTTCCCGTATGCGGGCCTCTCACTGTTGTGGCCTCTCCCATTGCGGAGCACAGGCTCCGGACGCGCAGGCCCAGCGGCCATGGCTCACGGGCTCAGTCGCTCCGCGGCATGTGGGATCTTCCCGGACCAGGGCACGAACCCGTGTCTCCTGCATCGGCAGGCGGACTCTCAACCGCTGCGCCACCAGGGAAGCCCACCAATACATCTTGAAGATCAGTCTCTACCAGTACAAAAAAATCTCTCATACTCCTTAATGTCTACTAATGTTCATTAGATTGTACAGATGTACCATAATTTATTTAAATTATTTCCTCTTGATGGACATTTAGGTTGTTTCCAATCTTTTGCCATTACCAGCCATGCTCTAATAATGAATAACTTTGTACATTGATCATGTCTCACATTAATAAGTACACACGGGGCTTCCCTGGTGGCGCAGTGGTTGAGAGTCCGCCTGCCGATGCAGGGGACACGGGTTCATGCCCTGGTCCGGGAAGATCCCACATGCTGCGGAGCGGCTGAGCCCGTGAGCCGTGGCCGCTGAGCCTGCGCGTCCGGAGCCTGTGCTCTGCAGCGGGAGAGGCCACAACAGTGAGAGGCCCGCGTACCGCAAAAAAAAAAAAAAAAAAAAAAAAAAAAGTACACATGTAGGATAAATTCCTAGAACTGGGAATTAGCTGCTCAAAGAGTTCATGCATTTGACTGTTGATAAAATTGCTAAATTGCCTTCATTTAGAGCTTGTGCAGACGGAAGCAACATGGATCTCTAGATCCATTCACGTTGCTTCTAGGTCCACGCATGTTTCCATGTCTCTGAGTTCAGACTGCTTCATAAACCCACTGTGAGTGTGAAGTTTGCAATGACAGAGAGAGCAGGGAGTCGTGAGAGTGGAAGCGTGACAGCCCAGAGAGATGGTCGCCATTAAGGGGCAGAAAGGAGCTTCCTGGGGCTGAAGCTTAGGGGGCGGGACGCGAAGGCTGGGGTATGTTAAGGAGCGGGTGGGGAGAGATGGTAGCAAGGTGGCAGGAGCCAGATCCCAAGGGGACTTGGAAGCTGCCATTATCCTAAAGAGCTCTGGAAGTGGTGAAAGTGTTTCAAAGCTGGTGGGAAGGGGGCATGCAAGATGAGACATGGATTGGAAGGAGGCAAAGTGGAGGCCATTGTACTAATCCAAGCCCAAGAGGGCAATGGGCTGGCCCAGGCTAGTTGGGATCAAGAACGCAGAGCACCGGAGAGATCGGAGATACGTGTGAGAGCGGCTTCTCCCAGGATGTGGAGTGGACAGGAGAGGTGGACCAGAGGGTTAGAAGAGGATGACGCCCAGGTCCCACTGCACCTGATCTTTAACTAATGATGGCAAGTGGCCCTTCAGCGTCCTGTTTAAAAGTACACCCATCGCTTAACTCAGAGCCTCTGAGTAATGTCCAGCTCTCCCAATCCTTAAAATACCCACTCCCCACATCCCGAGTGGAACTCTTACACCCCAACTAAGCAAACTAATTATAGGGACCAATTAAAAGACGAAAAGCCTGATTCACTCTGAAAAGGGTGGTATCAATTAGCTAGTGCTAGAATAATGCTAAACTCCAAAACACTCCCCAAACTCAGTTTCTTAAAAGAACATCTATTTGTTCTCTTGGATCTGCGAGTTGGCTGGGGCAGCTCACCTAGGCTGGGCTTCGTGTGGCGTGTTGCCTCCGCCATGGGCGCGGCTGGGTCTGGCTCCGTATATGTTCCTCCCAGGCTGCAGAGGCAGTGGTTACCTAGAGAAAGTGCGTGCATCTCACTGAGACGGCAGAGTGAAGAGAACACGCCCAGTCCCACAAGTGCTTTCCAGCCTTTGATCACATCAGGTCTCTTAACATAAGACCGACTAAAGCAGATTCCAAGGCCACACCTGAAACCAAAGGTCAGGGACGTGTGCTCTGCCCGTGAGGGTGAAGGTGGCTGGAAATGAATAGTTCTGGATGAAAGTCTGATCCACCACCAGGATGCAATGGAATCCTGTATATTATAGCTCGTGAAGCTAGTTGGGGGCTAATAAACGTACTACCTCAAGCAAGATTACTGCGAGAGGAAGCAAAATCCAAACGCAACAGAGTGTGGAAAGAATCTCCAATACTACTAAAAATCCCCATCATGTTATAAGTGGGAGGTGGCAAGGTTTGCCCTAAAAGGGCTTCTTCTTTCTTTCTAGACGTTATGTCCAAAATTTCAACAGCAGCCAGCAGGTGAGCAGTGGTACCTGATTTATGATAATGTGGACCAACTTCTTAAGCCTGGAAACCACAGAGAGACCCAACAGAAAGCACCTCATTCAGCCATTCGTGAATCCTCTACCAGAGTATTACTTCTGATTCAAATAACAGCATACATATTTAACCTCTTGCTGTGTAGAAGTGATTTCATATTCAGCTTCAACTGTTATTAATCATTATTTGATAGAACTCTGGTTTTAACTTCCAGATTTGAGCTTGGTGACCTTCTGACATGCACACATCAGCTTCAGCGCTTGGGCTCCGATGTTGAGGCTCTAGAGAAGTTTTCTCATAAAAACCTTTGCCATTGACTTGCAATTTGCGATTTCCTTCTGTCTACTGTGCTAGTAACAGTGCTCCCTCTTCCACTGGCTTAATGAAAGGTTTTTATACGGGACTGCAAAGTGTCAATCGCAGAGAGGCTCTTGGAACAGCGTTCTAAGGGGGTTTTAGGTGTGCTGCCGACCTTTTAAAGTAGGTGAGATTTCAAATAAAAATCCAGTTTTCTGGCTTTTCTTTTTTTTAATTTCTTTTTTTAAATTTTTATTGGAGTATAGTTGATTTACAATGTTGTGTTACTTTCTGCTGCACAGCAAAGTGAATCAGTTATACGTATACCTATATCCACTCTTTTTTAGATTCTTTTCCCATATAGGCCATTACAGAGTACTGAGTAGCGTTCCCTGAGCTCTACAGCAGGTCCTTGTTAGTTACCTATTTTATACATAGTCGTGTGTCTATGTCGGTCCCAGTCTCCCAGTTTATCCCTCCCCCACTTTCTCCCCCTGGTAACCATAAGGTTGCTTTCTACATCTGTGACTCTATTTCTGTTTTGTTAATAAGTTCGTTGGTACCATTTTTTTAGATTCCACTTAAAAGCAATAGCATACGATATTTGTCCTTCTCTGACTTACTGCACTCAGTATGACAATCTCTAGGCTTTTCTTTCTTTTTTTTTTTTTTTTAATCTTTACTGGAGTATAATTGCTTTACATTATTGTGTTAGTTTCTGCTGTATAACAAAGAGAATCAGCTATACGTATACATATGTCCCCATATCCCCTCCCTCTTGCATCTCCCTCCCACCCTCCCTATCCCACCCCTCTAGGTGGTCACAGAGCACCGAAGTGATCTCCCTGTGCTACGCGGCTGCTTCCCACTAGCTAACTATTTAATCTAGGCTTTTCTTGAAACTTGGAAAGGTCTGGCCACTCGGGCTGCATTCACAGCTTCTGACGCTTGGCTGGGGCTGAACAATGCTGCCCCCTACAGGCCTGGCTTGCACCCTCCAGTTGGGCCCTTTTGCCTCCATTTCCAGAGCTGGCTTGGCCCCTGGGGGCTCGGCAGTAGTCACCCTGCTTTCCATCCTTGTACCACCTTGGCGTGAACCATGGCCTTTCTCTAGTCTGTGTGATAGTTCTGTGCACAGCATCCTCTCTGCCAGGAGAAGTGAAACTGATCTGTGTCTCCCCTCCGTCTCTCCTGCAGCTCACCTGAGAAGGCTGCTCTCCTGCTTCAGCATAAAAGCCTTCGGTGGCGCTTTTCAACCAGAAAACTGTCTCCCTGGTCGTCATCCACGCCCCCTCCCCCCGCCCTCTCTGTGGCCACTACATCTCAGTTTTGCATAGAACACCCAAGTCTCTAAAGAATTATTCTCTACCCCAGTGCCTCCAATTTACAGCAAACAACTTCTTCAAGTCTCGGGTTTTCTTCAGAAGACCTTTGGAAAACCACAATTTTTAATTAAAAGTGTATAATAGGGCTTCCCTGGTGGCGCAGTGGTTGAGAGTCCGCCTGCAGATGCAGGGGACACGGGTTCGTGCCCTGGTCCGGGAAGATCCCACATGCCGCGGAGCGGCTGGGCCCGTGAGCCATGGCCGCTGGGCCTGTGCGTCCGGAGCCTGTGCTCCGCAACGGGAGAGGCCACAGCAGTGAGAGGCCCGCGTACCACCAAAAAATAAAAATAAAAATTAAAAATTAAAAAAATAAAATAAAATAAATAAAAGTGTATAATAATTTTTTCACACGTACTTTACAAGTTTTATTCTCCCTTCTGAAAAACTCTAAAGGATTCCCCACTGAGTAAGGAAGGGCCTACGATCCCTCTTTGTGACCCTTTGTGGTTTCTTCAAGCTGGAAAAGCTCCAGGCTTCTTTTAACTAATTTTCCAAAACATTCCAACTCTCTACCCAAGGATCTCAAGGTGGACTCAAGAACAATGATAGATATGTGAGCAGCACAGCTCAGCTGCTAACGAAATTCTCCCTTAATCACAAAGCGAAAGACCAAATCGATGTAATTTCAAGGGAGGATAAAACAGACCGTGAAAGGTAAGCATTCGGCCTTGCGTAGCAATGGGAGCAATTCTTTTTCTTCCGCGTTGTCTGGGAAAGAACGCACGTGCGCGTGCGGCCTCGGGTGTCCGCTGCTGCATTCCTCAAAGGAGCCCTGGGAGCAGTTCCAGAAACCCCCGGACCACACTGACACGGAAGCCCCAGACTCCTCCCGGGCAAAGGCACAATTTAAGCAGAATAGACTTAATCTAGCTGTTTAGACGCATCCCATGCTCCTGAAAAATCTATTTCTGGCTCTAGGCTTCATTATAAATGTCAGGACACGATATAGTTATGGTTTAAAAGGCACTTGCACTAGAAGTCCCTCCACCCAGACACTTGCGGTGTTTTGAATAAATTACCCTTTGGCATGAAATTTCTCCTCAGCATCAAGGTAAATTGGTATGGAATGCTTAACAAAATCCAGGTTTTGCCCTCTTGGTGGGCTGCAATACCAGCATAAAGGAAATGACCGAGTCCTTACATTAGAATCCCAGGGGCATTCATTGCCAGAGTCATGGTAGGACACCTGTTCATCTGGTCTCGGTATTTGCAGACGCGTGAATTTTCTTATTAGTCTGAGTAGTGAGTTAAAAGCGGGGGTAACGAAGAGAGAAGGGAGAGAGAAGGAGAAGGTCTGCCTCTGTTACCCTGGTATATACACGGTCATGGACCTTCTCCCCTCACGCGGGCGGAGGTTGGGACCCAAAGGTCAAAGGCCATTTTCTGTGAGGTCAGCGTTAAAGCAGGGAATCCTCTACCTTTACAAGTAGCAAGGGATGCTGAGTTGAAGGGCCAGCTAAGCAAAAGAATGCAAGGGCAAAAGCCAAAGTTCAAATACCAGCTCCAGGAAGGCAGGGAGAGGATCAAGGTCAGGAGCCTGGAGTCAAGAGTTGAGTTTACTGGCAATGAAGCTGGAACACATCCTGACTGGTAAAGAGCGGATGAGGTGGGAGGGGCTGTCTTGGGCGGTCTTCCTCAGCCTGCCAGGAGACGCTGCTGTTCAGCGATGCTTTCGAAAAAGGTCACCAGCCATGTGGAGGGTGTAAACCATGAGGCCAGTGATTTCAGGGACCGGTTTCCAGGACCCCACCGTGTTAGCTGGAAATGCAAATGCCTGGACATCAGTGTCATCGATGTGACCTGAACATCTCGTCTGTCCCATGTGTCAAACCCCAGAGTGGTTGCTTGGAGGCAGGTGGCCTTCTACGCAATAGCTTGGTTACTCGACTGTGCAATTCTTCTTGGTTTTGGATGGCGAAGAAGTAGTAACCGTGATGGTCTCATATCAGCCCGAGTAAGGGCTTTGAATTAAGGAAAGTTTTTGTTAAGGACTTGAATGTTTGGAAAACCCAGGGCTGTGTCTGACGTCCCGACCGAGTGAGTGCGGAGAGATGGGTTGCAGTAGCTCTGTCTTGACATGGCCTCCAGCAGCGCGTGAAGGGCTCCTTACTGCCAACAGCGGAAATTCCCCCTGCCACCCCGGGGGTTCTCATTTCTTCTGTATTCTGTCTCCTGGCTTCCCTGCATGTGTGGGTGAGAGCGGTAAGTGCCTTTGACACCTTTGAAGAGAACTGTTAGTAATGAATCTCTAAGGCTTTTAAAAACCACCCAGCGGGGCTTCCCTGCTGGCGCAGTGGTTTAGAATCCGCTTGCCGATGCAGGGGACGCGGGTTCGTGCCCCGGTCCGGGAAGATCCCACATCCGGGAACCCGTGAGCCACGGCCGCTGCGCCTGCGCGTCCGGGAGCCTGTGCTCCGCAACGGGAGAGGCCACAGCAGTGAGAGGCCCGCGTACCGAAAAAAAAAAAAAAAAAAAAACCACCCAGCGAACAAGGAAAAGTTTTCTTTCTCACCCTGATAGAGACTTTCCAACGTTTAACGGGGTATCAAGGTAGAAAATGGGTGTATTTTGAGCCACCACGCCAGGAACGAACAACCACAGATTTCTCCTGGTACATTTATAGCCCAAATGGACCCTTCCAATCTCCAAGCATTATGTAGAAGTTGACTTACTGGATCTCTGCAATCCTTGCAGGATGTGGGAAAGGCAGCCGCTATTAAGTCTCTGCCCCTGCAGGGTCCAAACTACAGTTAGAAGATTCCACGGCCGAACAGTAACTGACCTCAAACAATCACTGAGCGTCTCGCCAAAGGAGCAAGGAAAGGGGGTGGTCGGCAGGTACTCCCGTAATTACAGCAGAAATCCTCTTTAAAACAGGGATCATTTGAGCCATATTCTTGTGAGAACGGGGCAATGATGTCGGTGGAAGCATTTAGATGCTTCTTACTTTAAAAGGCTATCTAGAAGAATTCAGGGGAGAAAAGAGTTTGAGATTCTTTTTTCCAAGTAAGATGTGTATTACTTTCAGCATCAAGTTGCTGAAGCTTCTCTAGCGATGACAGCCAGTCCTGCTACGGTATGGATGTTTCTGTCCCCACAAAATTCCTATGTTGAAATCCTAACCCCTAAAGGCGATGGTATTAGGAGAGAGGCCCTTTGGGAGGTACTGAAATCATGAGAGTGCGGCCCTCATGAATGAGATTTGTGCCTTACAAAAGAGACCCCGCAGAGAGCCCTAGCCCCTTCCTCCAAGGGAGGGTACAAAGAGAAGTCTGCAACCCAGAAGAGGGCTCTCACCAGAACCGGACCCGCTGGCAGCCTGACCTCGGACTTCCAACCTCCAGAAATGTGAGACAGAAATTCCTGTTGCTTACAAGCCGCCCCGTCTGCGGCATTTTGTTTAGTAGCCCACGTGGACTCAGGCATGCGCCTTGGAGGGTGCTGGGGCTGCTGAGCCATGTTACTGGGGTGCGTGCGGCCGTAACTTTCGCTAGCTGTCCGCCAGGGTTCAGGCCACAGGCTGAAGCTCATTCAAGGACCGAGGTCTTAGTTTTGTCAAGTGCCAGAGTTCACACCGTCTGGGGAAGAGGCGTGTGAGAAGCGTCACCTCCTCCATGGCTATGACCCCAGGAGCTGGGGCTGGACGGAATGACCTGTCCACAGCCCTTTCTCTGTCCCTCACCATGTGGGAGGGGTTTGGACCACTTCTCAGGGGTCTCCCTTGGTTCCTGATTAGCACTCTAGTTCCCTTGCTGGAATGGCCATGACACCATGACCAGTCCTGAACGGCTTTTGGGGAAGAGTTCCTGCTTAAGTCAGACCCCAGAGAAAAACAGTCCTTGGGTCTGCCTTCACATTGGCTTTATTCTTTACCTGATCTCAAAGAACACGAGCATCAAAGAAGCCAAAGGTCCTCGTCTTAATTTCATTCATCAAACTTCTGCTGAAGCTGTCTACGTCAGAATCCATCCATCATCGGGCTTCCCTGGTGGCGCAGTGGTTGAGAATCCGCCTGCCGATGCAGGGGACATGGGTTCGTGCCCCGGTCCTGGAGGATCCCACGTGCTGCGGAGCGGCTGGGCCCGTGAGCCGTGGCCGCTGAGCCTGCGCATCCGGAGCCTGCGCTCCACAATGGGAGAGGCCACAACAGTGAGAGGCCCGCGTACCACAAAAAAAAAAAAAAAAGAATCCATCCATCATGAGTGCTTGATCACAGACCGAAAGGGGAATGGCTGTGAAGACGGGGACTCGAAAATGGCTAAGTCGCGGGAGGTGCCTCCGTGGAGCTTACAACGAGTTGGAGGGACGTCACATGCGGCTTACCTGTCAGGCCACTATAAGCCTGAATATGTGGCCCCAGGTTTACACAAGAGCCTGCCGGGGACTTGTCACCTGCTGGGAGATGAGGGTTACATCAGTGAAATCCACCTGTGCCTTCAGCCGTTAACAGGAATTGCATGCGGGGCTGGCTGTTTGGGGGGAACTGTTCTAATATCTTAGTAAAGCATGCCAGATATCCTCCTGGTTTCCTTAATCCAAAGAAAGCTGTTCTTCAGCTATAAGTTCCGTTTCTTTTACTTTTGATCACCATGGAGGTAACTTCTACCTAAGGCGAACGTCACTGGGGTATGACTCCGTGGCACCTATGCCCCAAGGCACTGGCTGACTTGTGATTGGCTCCGGTGTGGTCCCCAGGGAATTTAGGAACACGACTTAGTGACTCATCTTCGGCCTCACCAGCAATGAATAAGAGCTGGAGGGAGACAAAGCCAAGCAGGACCACCAGGACCTTTAGGCCAGAGCCCTGGGCACCCCTTTCCCGTGGGCTTGGTGAGGCAGGATCTGGACGCTGCAGTGAGGGATGTGAGGAGTGGGCTTAGAAGTGGTGGGAGGCAAGGGAGGCTGGATCGGAGGGTGATGAGTCTCGGTGTGTCGTCATTGCCCTCGCAGAGGCTGGGGGCTGGGCGGGGGGACTGAGGGTTCGGCCAGTGTGAAGGGAGCCTCGGGGCCCAGCCTGGGTGTGGGAATTGGAGAGAGCCGAGCTTTTCCCAACAAGAATCTAGGAGAAAATGAGTTTGCCGAAAGGGCTGAGTTTTTCTTTTCTTTTTAAAAAAAATATTAATTAATTTATTTATTTGGTCTCAGTTGTGGCAGGCGGGCTCCTTAGTTGTGGCTTGCGAACTCTCAGTTGTGGCAAGCAGGTGGGATCTCGTTCCCTGACCGGGGATCAAACCCGGGCCCCCTGCATTGAGAGCGCAGAGCCTTATCCACTGCGCCACCAGGGAAGTCCCATGAGTTTTTCGACAAAAGCGGTGCCCAGCCCGCACTTCAGGAACGGCTTTATGTGGGCAGGGAGGGGCGGAGGGCCTCTGGCTAACTGGGTCCTTGCAGTCAGCACCGTAGCTGCTCTCATGGCTCAGGGGGCGATTCAGAAACAGGACTAATTCAGAGGAGCAGGGGCCAAGGTGCGAGGAAAATATGAGCCCACCTCTGTCCCCTCCCCTCTGCCCAGGACAGCTTGGGGAGGACACAGGGCCCCCTCTACAGGGACCCCTCCCCTGCGATCTGGGACACCCCGCGTGTGTCTGATGTTTTGCCCTGTCCATGGAGCTTTTCTGACTAAGGCCTGGCAGGATGCACTTAGCAGTGACTTCCCTGCTTCCCGGATGCAAAACCGGAAGGCAGAGCGACCTGCTTGGGGCCGTCCTGAAGGGAGGACTCCCAGGAGCCAGAGCCTCGGGTACGCGGGCAACCACCCTTCTCAGCCGCATCCCATTGCTGACAGAGGCTGGAGCGTCCCCGGGTCCTGCCTGGGGACCTGCACGGGCTTCCAAGGAGACTGCTGGGGCGTTTGTCCAAAGCCGTCCTGGGGGCGGGGCGGGCGGGCCCTCGGGCGGGCCCTCCCCTCCCCCCCCCCGCGCCCACCGTGTGCTCCCTTCCTTTCCGCAGCTCCAGCCCCTCACCTGCAGAAACGTGGGTTTCTCACGGGTCTTTTCAGCATTTCTTTTTAGGAGGATTGTGCAGAGGGAAGAGGCTCATTAGGGGGTGTGTGCACATTTGCTTCATTTGTGTTTGTCCTATTTTCACGCTACCTCTTAGGCCCTAAATTCTAGGGGCAGGAACTGTGTCATTTCCAGATAAATTGTCAGTGTGCCCTGAGGTGCGGGCAGCCCGGAGCCGTGGGTCCAGGAGGGAGAGGGGACGCCAGCGCCCTGCGTGCGGGGGCACCGGGGCCGCAGGAGGTACAGTCACCTCTCACGGGGGTGAAGGCCCCCGGGGACACAGCCTTGCTTCCCCCTCCGACCCGGGGCTGAGCCAGGCCCTGGCCTCGCGCATGACCTGTAGCATCTGGGGGAGAGCTGTCTATTTCTAGGCCACGCGAAGGAAGGGAGAAGAGTCCTAGTCGGACTCGCTCAGTCACGCAAACACAAATCTCTTGAGCAGCCTTTACATCCTAGCTTCCGGGGAAAAGCAGTGCCTATAGGAGTGGTACAGTCTTTTTCATCTGGAGCTTATACTCTTGCAGACTTTAAAGGACTAGTTAGACAATTTACTGTTTTCTCCAGTTATTAGCAGGGATATAAGGAGGTACAGGAATACGCGAGAGCGTATGAAAGGCTGGCCTCACGCGGGGCGCCAGTGAAAAGCTGCTCTTGGGAGCTACTGTGTTTCCTTACATCTAAGATGTCACCCACTGTAAGACATACAATTATTCTACGCACACGAAGAAAGAAAAGGAACACCTCCAATTAAATAGGACATGAGGCTCCCTTATGGCTTAGAATATTTATTTTATTTTTAATTTGACATAGATTTCTATTACATGCCATTGTGCATAACTGAGAGAGAAAATATAACTAAAACAGATTCTTAAGGAACTACTAACATTTCTTCATATTCAGAGCCCATCTCTTCCGAATCACCTTCAACCACAGCTGATGTCTATGCTTCTCCGCGAGTTATCATCCTCTGTGCCACCAAGAGCATCGGTGACATGAGATTTCTTAAAAGAACGCGTAAGGGAATGAAAGGCTATCGTCACTTGCCCTTACGCCAAGTATATGCAACCATGTAGCGCTATCGCGTATTTTTGACTCTTGCTCGGGGGCTGCTGCTAAACAGATCTGATCCGCCATTTCCCCAACCCGACACCACAACCGCCAGCTCCGAGGGGTTAAAAGAGTGCGTAACACTGTGGTGGAAACAAAAAGGGTAGCACAGAAATTCTTCCCTTGAAGAGATTTTAATCTAATTGGGGAGCAAGATAGCATCCCCTAAAAAATAACGATACACGATGATGAGTTAGAAGAGTTGGATGCCTGTCTCAGAAAATCAATACCACAGGAGTTCAGAAGAATAATGTTTAGTCCCAGAGGAAGTAAGGCACGTGTCAAGCTAAGTGCAGGGATCAGCATTTTTTTTCTGCAAAGGACCAGATAGTAAATACTTTAGGCTTTGTGGGTTGCAGGGTCTCTGTCGCAATGACTCGATTTTGCCTTTGTGTTATGAAAGTAGCCAAAACAATACATAAACAGATGAGCATTCCTGTGTTCCCGTAAAATTTTATTTACCAAAAAAAGTGCTCATATTGTGTCCCTCATCCGCTGACAAGCCTCTAGCCCCGTTCTGCAAGTTCGGATGCTGGCGCTGCGGATGGGTGCGCGCACACGGGCAGCGGGCAGCTGTGTCCCAGCTGCTGCCAGCAGAAGCCAAGGCACCTCCATGTGAGGCACCCCAATTTCAGAGATGTTACGACACGGAACGCATCTTCTGAAAGCAATGAAAGGTGGTAAATAGTTTCTAAGACGATGTCTTGAGGATGAGCAAGGAGTAGCTGAGCAAAGAAGGGAGTGGGGGAGGAGCTGTCCTGAAGGGAGCACAGAGAGTTGGGAGGGCAGGTGCGTTCCAAGCAAGTAAACATACGGCGAGGCTGGTGCCCACGGCCGAGGAGAGACAGGTGGGACGTTAACCGACAGGCAGGGCTTGTCTGTACCCGTGCAAGGCCTCACAAGTCGCCTTAGGGATGTGGAATTTCACCCTAAGAGCAAGGGGAAGCCCTTGAAACGTTTCCAGCAGGAAGTGGATACAGGAGGGAGAGAGGGAGGCGCGAGAGAGGAAATGTAAGATCTTTCCATTCAGAATCTGAGGATGGGCTGGGTGAGGCCCGAGCGGAGGTGGAAGGTCCAGCAGAGGGCCTGGCAGTGACCCCATGGGAGAGCAGGGGGGCTTCGTGATTGGAATGTGTGGCTCTGTTCACGACTGACTGACTGGGAGGTGGTGAGAGGGAGGGAGGAGTCCAGGTCACCTCCCAGGGAACTTCCTGGAAGCAGGGAGACTCACGGATTCAGCAAACACGGCAGGGGGGGGCAGTTTTGGGATGGGAAGTACACTGGTTAAAACTGGCCACGTGGCATCTGAGGTAGCCCTGAGACCCCCAGGTGGAGACCTCGTGTAGGCGAGAGAACAGACAGATCTAGAGCTCAGAGACTGGGTGTCTAGGCTGGAGAAGTGCACGGGGTCCCCTGGTCAAGGAACTAAGACCCCACAAGCCACATGGTGCAAACCACAAAATATATATATATACATATTTTAAAAGTCCAAAAACCAATATAACAACTTGGTAATAAATCATTCAAAACGAGACACTGGACTTCAGAGCCTGATGTGCCATTCAAGTAAAATTATAGAGATTTAGCTCAGAAGACTGCGTAACATTTACGGGGGAAACGTGCACCTTGTTTTCTCTTCTGAGTCTGTTTTCCATTCTTGAACTGAACTCTCCAACGTTCTGTATCAACTCTCTGGAACGTGTGTCCCTCGTGTCCTTTTCTGATGAAATGTCAGGAGCTGCCCTTTGACATTCAGCATTTGCCAGCCTTGGCGCCGAAAAGCTTTTCCTTTGTTCACTGTAACACAGTTCTATTTTTCCTAAAGTCAGATTTCAGATTCTCTTCCTGTGAGCCCAGAATACGTGTATCCCTCACCCCGTCCACCCTGATGCTGAGTTTGTGGGCCTGAAAGCGATGTTGTGGGAACCACAAGCAAAGGAACCAGAAATCAGAACAGATGGCTTTATTCAGCTCTCCCCTCCTACTCCTGAAACGTCTTCCTCGTCCCTCTCAGCCTCGCTAAGTCCTCCTAATGCTTCAAGGTCTGGATTGCCCGTTCCCTTAGAAGGCTTACCGCAGTTCCCACGTGGACCCTCCTAGGTTAAAACTTCTAAGAGCAAAGAGAACACATTTGGTCTTGTTCCTCATTTCCCCAGCATCCAGCACTGTACCTGGCGACTGTCAGACACAAAAGAATATACGCTGAGTCAACGGATGGCTTTAAATGAATGGATAAATTTGGGGTGCTTGGCCCATCTCAAGCAACTGTGAAACATCAGAAAGGGCGGAAAGGAAGAGTCGTTCTTCCCCAAACACACACCGTCTATATCACATAATTCAGCAATTAAGTGCCTGAGTGCTCATTTGACAGTACACAGAATCAGCAGTGCTTGTTTCTGTGTCCCTTTGACAGCAATTCTAACTCATCTGACTTACTTAGAGGGGATAATAATCACAAACAGCAGCGTCTACAATGGCCTCGCTCAAAACATAAAGTGGATCTGTTTTCTGGACTTAATGAGCATTGAGGTATGACAAGCTTTGCATCTTCCTTCTCTTGTTTTATCGTTTTAATAGTATTGTATTATCTGTTGGGCTACACGACATTTGGTCTACGTGGCGTTATCTTGTGAAGAATATACATGCTGGGTGTGATAGGTAGACTGACGCCCCTCTTCCCCAAAGATGTCCATGTCCTCATCCCCAGAACCTGTTACGTTACATGGGAATGGGGAATTAAGGTTGCAGATGGGATTAAGGTTGCTAATCAAGTGACTTTAAAATATAGGAGATTGGGCTTCCCTGGTGGCGCAGTGGTTGAGAGTCCGCCTGCAGATGCGGGAGACACGGGTTCGTGCCCTGGTCTGGGAGGATCCCACATGCCGTGGAGCGGCTAAGCCCGTGAGCCGTGGCCGCTGGGCCTGTGCGTCCGGAGCCTGTGCTCCGCAATGGGAGAGGCCACAACAGTGAGAGGCCCACATACCGAAAAAAAAAAAAAAAAAAAAAAAAATATAGGAGATTATCCCGGCTTATCCAGGTGGCCCAGTTTAATCACAAAGGTCCTTTAAATGTGGAACAAGGAGGCCGAAGACTCGGTGTCCTGGTGATGCAGTGTGAGAAAAACTCAACTGGCCAGTGCTGTCTCTGAAGACGGACAGACCATGAGCCGAGGAGTGCAAGCAGCCTCTAAACTCAGAAACGGCAAGAAAGTAGATTCTCTCCTAGAGCCTCCAGGAGGAATGCAGCCCTGCCAACACCTTGATTTTAGCCCAACAAGACCCTTTTTGGAATTTTTTTTTTTTTTTTGCGGTACGCGGGCCTCGCACCGCCGTGGCCTCTCCCGTTGCGGAGCACAGGCTCCGGACGCGCAGGCGCAGCGGCCACGGCTCACGGGCCCAGCCGCTCCGCGGCACGTGGGATCCTCCCGGACCGGGGCACGAACCCGCGTCCCCTGCATCGGCAGGCGGACTCTCAACCGCTGCGCCACCAGGGAAGCCCCCTTTTTGGAATTTGGATCCCCAGAACTGCAAGATAATACATTTGTGTTGTAAGCCACTACATTTCTGGTGATTTGTTACACTAATACAGCGGGGTGCTCAATAAAACAGACCAGAAGGGGGTACAGATGTGCTTTACAATTTATCAGAAAAGATACAATGAAAGCATTTCTCCTTCTCATTGTGCCCATTTGTGTGCATTTTTTCTCTCCAGCCGTTCCTCACGGGCAGAGACTGGGACCTATGCTTTTTCAGGATTCAACACAGAGTGACGTCACACCATAGAAGGTGGCCAGGAAACAGTGGTGGGTTAGAAATACACAGGGGAGAGCGAGTGTGTGTTCAGTGACTCAGTGAAACCGAATTACACTGGTGTTCTTCCAGGGACTTTGTGGTGATAAAGGGAAAGCACACAAGCCGAAACAGAGTGATAACAGAGGCGACGCTCTCCTGTCGCCTAGAAGCTTGGGGTCAGGAGGGGCCGCGGGAAGGTCCGGGGCTCCACGGCGGGGAGCACACGGCTGGCGCGGCCCGCGACAGGACGTCCCATTCGTCTCGAGCTTCTTCCGTTGGCAGATGCGTGTCCGGGAACAGAAAGCATGAGAAGGCGGGCGGGGGAGGGGCAGCCAAGGGCGGTAAGGAGCCGGGGCTCGTTGAACACTTCAGGAATTGGTGCCGGATGGTCAAGGATCGGCACGTATGTTACATAAAATCCACACCTAAAAGAGACTATTTTCCAGAGGGAGAAAGAAGTATTAGCAAACTCGGGGTTTCATGAGAACTTGCATAAAGTTTCACTTGTCTTTTCAAAGCATGAGTTCATGAGCCCAGACCCTTTTCCTGAAATGAAGGCTAATGCAACTCAGACACACTCGTGGGCATTTATTTGCTCATGACTTTACTCGAAGCTACCATAACCCGAGACTGTTGGACGGATTACCTGAATTCGTGTTTGCAAAGTGTTCAAACAGTGCCCGGCACATGGAAGCGCTGTGTGGGCGTTACTGACCATTATTGTTAAATCAAACTAAGCCACCTCCTTAGAACCCTGAGACAAAAATAGAGCACGGCTCTTTCTGTCGCTTTCCATCTATGCAATGACACACCAGAGCTCAAGGAACGATTTGGTGGGTCCAAGTTGACTCTATGCAACACGCCAGTCGAAGAGAAATCACAGGAGCTGAGTGACTTAAGTCCCTCGTAGAGGTGGGACAGTGGCAGGGTAAGAACCTCACTGAACAGCCCAGCTCAGCCACTAGCAGTGCCACATCAGGAAGCCACGTGGCTGGAGGGGGAGGGGACTCTCTACGCATCTGTCTGTACATCCTGCACAGCCTACAAGGAGGCCACCTCCAGTCCTGCTAAATATCTGTTGAGTGAATGAGTGAATGAGCTGGGCAAGTCACACACATGCGCACGCGCACACACACACACGCGCGCGCGCGCACACACACACACGCGCGCGCACACAGCCTCCATGTCCCATTCTGTAAAAATAAAAAATTTTAAAAAATGAACCTCAATTGTTTCTAGAGACCATCCCAGTGCCTTCTTACTAGTTTTTTTTTTTTTCGTAAAAAAGATCAATAATCTTTTAGAGGAAAGATTATTGAAAAAAAAATAAGGAAATCTGTGTTTATAAAGCGTAAGCAAATGAAAACAAGGTCACCAGCACCTGTTCCTCTCTCAATTGCCTCTTCCTTTAGCTTTCAGACTTTAGGGGACAGCACATGACAGTGAGTGATGTATTAAAGAAAATCATTACGACTATTTTAGGTCACGGTCTCTGGGAACGTTCCCTTCCCTGAGGAAGAGATCGGCAGGTAGGAAGTATTTTGTGCAGTGATCTCAGGACGCACGCGCAGGGGAGTAAAGAAAGCAGGATTTGGGAGAGGAAGCAGTTGAACTGCTGGGCAGTCACGTTGAAGTCCCCAGTCAATCCACCGAGAGCCCAGGCGTGGTCCTTCCGAGCTGCCGGGGCTGGAAGCGTGCGGGCTGTGCTTTCACATCTCCCCTTGCCCAGTCTTGACCAGTCGTTGGACCTGATTGCCCCGGAGGAGGAGGGACATGGCCTTGGGGGAGGTAGCTGTCCTTGACTGAGGACATTTCCCAGAGAAGAACCCAGCCACCTCCACCACAGGCGCTGTGGAAATGAGGACCTCAGTCCTTGTGCTGGTCACCTGTTGCCGTGTAACAAAATCACCACTCGCTTAGCATCTTAACACAGCACACGTTCGTTAACTCACTGTTTCCGTGGGTCAGGGCTCTGGACGCAGCTTCACTGGATGCTCTGGTGAGGGTCCCACAGGCTGCAATCAAAGTATTGATTGGGCTGCATTTCCATCTGGAGCTCCACTGGGGAAGAACCCACTTCCAACATCACTCAAGTTGGTGGCAGAACTCACTTCCCTGTGGTTGTATGACGGAGGCCTTATTTTTGCTGGAAGCCACCCTCAGTCCTAGAGGTCGCCTGCAAGTCCGAGAAGTGGCCCGTGTTCCCTGCCACGTGAGCCCCTCCCACACAGCCAGTTTCTCCGTGAAGCCCGCAAGGAGTCTCTCGGCACAGAGAGGCTGGTTCCTCTTTCAAGGGCATTAACCTGATTAACTCAGGCTCACCCTTTTCGTTAACTCAAAATCAGCTGATTTGGGGACTTGAACGATCTCTCAAAATCCCTTGACTTTTGCTATACCAGGGGCTAGAAGCAAGTCCCAAGCCCCCCCGCCCCCCACTCCAGGGGAGGGGATTATGTAGGTAGGGTATGAACGTCATGGGGCGGCAAACGTGGGGACCACCTTGGGGTCTGCCTGCCATAGTCCCCGAGGGGGAATCTTGGGGGTTCACCATCTATTCATTATAATAACTCGGACTATAAAATTCGGTAAATAAGATTCTCCCAGTGCCAAGTGGTTTTAGGCTTTAGACCCATTTTGCAGGCAGTTTTCACTCTTTGGGGTTCTCACAGCCCACAGAGGCAGTACCGAGGTCTCCACGGTAGCAGGGGACATTACCCAAATCTGTATTTATTACCGGAAAAGTTGCAACTGGGTGAGCATGGGCATAGCCCGCGGCACATTGTGGAATTCCATGCGCACCTGTGGGGTGACATCTGTCAAGACTGAGAGCTGTGTTTACGCTGCAAGGGAGTGGTTACTCTCTCCGATCCGGCTCTTCCGCCGACTGGCTAACCACTCATCAGTGGCCGCACGCACGGTCAGACGGAATCATGGCTAAGTTTGCTTGTAAGAGTCGACAGGGAGGTGTTCCCTTTGTCACGTGAAAATGGCAAAAGGGAATTCAGAAAAAAATCTTTCCCAAACTGCATCAATTCAGTGTTATAAAAACAATCTGGGTGTAGGTTACACTTAGAAGTTTTTATGTTTCGATAGAAGCAGAGTAGAGGGAAACATAAAAATTGATCTGAAGATGCAGGACAGACCCTGCAGGAGCCCCAAACTACCAATAACAGCCCTGGGATTTTGGTGCACCGTCAATCCCAGCCATTGACAGACCCAAATGGAGAAAACTGTTCCAGGCAGGAAGGGAACTATCTGTTTAATTCTCTATGGATCTCATTGCTATCTCATTGTCAGTTAGCGCTTCCAGGTAAGTTCAATACCTACTCACCCTCATTTCACGGAAGAGGAAACCAGCTTTGCCTTCTTGTGGTTCAGAGTCTACTGATGGCCACAATAAATCCATAGATCCAAGAAGCACAATAAACTCCAATCAGGAAAACAGAAAGAAAACTATACCGAAGCACATCAGAATCAAAATTCTGAAAAACTGTGAAAAAGAGACAATTTTAAAGGCGGCCAAAGAAAAAAGACATATTTTATGGAGAGAGTGAGAAAGCTAAGAATTAAAACATGTTTTGTCAGAGACAGTGCAAATCAGAAGGCAGGGGATGGCATTTTTCGAGTTCTGAAAGAAAATCTGTCAAACTAGAATTCTATACCTCGTGAACATATTTTTCAAAAATAAAGAGTAAAGATTTTTCAGACAAACAAACAAAAAAGTGAGAGACTGGCACCAGCAGGTCTACGCTACCAGAAAAGTGCAAAGGAAGTTTCACTGTTTCATTAAAAGAAAAGGAAGTCTTTCAGGGTGAAGAGAAATGATGCCAGATGAAAACTTGGATCCTCACAGAGGAAAAAAGAGCCCCCAAAATGGAAAATGTGGGGAAATATAAAAGACATTTTTTTCTTGTTTTTAGGTTTCTTTAAACTCTCTCTGTTCCAATAAGTTGTGTGAATTCTGTCTCCTGGCTGAACTCCGGCTGGTTCAGCCGCCTTATTTCTCTTCCCAAGTCTGTCCCATCACCAGAACTACACCATGACCCTCCCCTCTCATGGCTTCCCATTGTTCTTAAAAAACTACAGGGATATCCCTGGCGGTCCAACAGTTAAGACTCCACGTTTCCACTACAGGGGGCGTGGGTTCGATCCCTGGTCGAGGAACTAAGATCCAGCATGACTCACGGTGCGGCAAAAAACAAAACAAAACAAAACAAAACAAAACTGCAAGGCAAAAGAAACTACCTTCTGTAGAATGCCTACCCTAAGCCACACGCTGCTCTTCTCACAGCATTTTCCTTAAACTCGAATTTCCTTACCCTCTTTGATCTGAGCCCTGCCAGGCTCTCCAGCATCAGCGCCCACCCCTGCCTGCCCACCATCCTCTAAATCCCCACTGCCTTCTGGGATCCGCAGAAACGCCAAGTCCGTTTCCACCTTTCATACTTGCTCGTCCTGCACTGAATGCTCTTCGCCCAGGTATAGGCAGAGAGATCGTTCAGCCTTCCCATCAAAGTCAGGCACCCCCGTATTCCTTTCCCATGACCGTCAGCTCAGTTCAGTTGCCATTCTGTCGCCCTGCTCAGTTTCCCTGGGAAGAGGTAACAGAGGTGGGACAGCAGCAGAGTCGTTTGTGTCTTTGTTTTCCAGAAGCCACAGGGCCGTTTAGCAGAGCAAGGGTGCCCGAGGATGGAGACCTCCGCTTGGGAGGCCAAGGAAGCCACCACAGAGAGGAAGGAAGGCCGGCGATTCTCACAAGGTAACTGCGAGGGTGGAGATCACTGACATCTCTTCTCCGAGAAATTATTTTTTTATTGAAATAGAGTTTATTTACAATGTTGTGTTAATTTCTGCTCTACAGCAAAGCGACTCCGTTATACACACACACATATATATATATATGTATATTCTTTTTTATATTCTTTTCCACTATGGTTTATCCCAGGACATCGAATAGCGTTCCCTGTGCTGTACTGTAGGACCTTGTTGTTTACCCATCCTGTATATAACAGTTTGCATCTACTGACCCCAAACTCCCCCTCCAGCCCTCCCCCACCTGCCTCCACCTTGGCAACCACGAGTCTGTTCTCTATGTCTGTGAGTCTGTTTCTGAGAAATTATAACGAGGCTGAAATAGAAGGGGCCAGAGACTGTGGAAGCATCCTGGGGTAGATGCTGCACGTGACAGTCCTAAACACAACGTGATTTATTAAGTGGTCTTTATAAGAGTCCAGCATGGCGGTGAGAGCATTTAATTGTACGTAGGACTTGTATGTCTTTTAACATGGAGAATTATGAGAGGGATTCACTTTTTTATAAAGAAGTTTTTTTTATTAAAAAAAAAAAGCAAAGGTAAATAAATACTATAGTAATTTCCTGGCTTTCTGAGTTTTTTAATTACTAAAAAAGCCTAACCCCAAACCACACTGACCACAGGTATCAGTTCATCAAAGGGCCATTGCTCTCTGTCCCCTAACCTGTGTGTGATCTAATTTCACAGAATCCACACACACACAGCAACACTCTAAACAGCTCGTTGGACTCAGAGTTTGCCCTGTCCCCGCCAAAAGGGCCCCAGCGGCACTCGGAGGTTCTGGGTACCTCTACAGAGATACTGCTGCACAGCCGGGCTCACCAACAGGAAAGGGGACAAGAGGCCACCTGCAGAATCAGGTGGAGGCAGTTATCCCCGTGAGTGTCCAGGTCAGAGGCGCAGACAGAGGGCCTGACCCGCAGGGAGTTAAGGAAATAGTAGACAGAGCACAGGGCCCTAGGGGCAAAATAGATGAGCAGCCGGTAAGGAGAGCGTGTTCCGTCTGTGCAAATCAGAGAAATCGGCAGGGTGGGGGGGTGGGGGGGGGTGGACGAGCTGGAGGCTGAGGCGAGGCCCCAGTTTTGCTCAGTTTCCAGACTGGATCCAGATTTGGGGTCCAGAGCCCAGTGGCTGAAGGAGAGTCTGGGTCCCCAGGGGTAAGGAAGGAAGGAAGGAGGGAGGGAGGGAGGGAGGGAGGCCTGCAACACACGGCAAGTATAAGGGTAATGATTTCCCGAGTCTTCTCCCAAAACACCCACGGTCATTTACGTGGATAAGCGTACACTGAAGAAAGCCAAATGCTCCAACATTTGGGGGACCATTGGACACAGGGTCCAAATTGACATTGTACAGTCACAAAGCCACGCCATGTCTGTCTGCCTTAGTCAGGAACGTAATAAATGGAGCCCTGGCCTAGGCCCAGCTCACAGTGGGCCCCCTGGGTCCACGGACGTGCCCCCACCCCACCTCCAGTGCTCATCCCCCTGGTCCCTGAATGTCTAGCTGGGGTGGACATACTTGGAGGTTGTTGCAGCATCCACACTGGGTCCTTAGCCTGTGGGCTAAGAGCTATTGTAGTGGAAGAAGCCAAGCAGTGCCTCTGACCTCACTGCCCCTCCCCCAGCCAAGCGTGTAGGGACGGGGAGGGCCTTGCTAGAAAGGACTTTTGGGTCAAGAATCAATTTCCTCAACGCCTCCGGCAACCGGTCCCCCCAAAAGGCTAATAGAGTTGTTTACGTTTTACACTAAAAACTGTAAACACCATCCTTAGCTCGCAGGCTGTACAAAACCAGAGAGCAGGCAGGAGACACTGTGGTGTGGTCTTTGTCAAGTTCACCGTTTTCAGAGCAGGCCGAGTGGACCGTGAGATCCCCCAGGAGACACAGGGAAGGGCAATTTTCCCTTTGAGTCACATAGTCCCTAGGACACTGGACTGTTGAATCCTGGACACATCCGAAGTGTATTTACTCTTTTCCAAAACTCAGAAATTAGTCCTAAGCAGAACAAACTTAGATCAAAAGTATGTAACCTGCGAGCTTCCCTGGTGGCGCAGCGGTTGAGAGTCCGCCCGCCGATGCAGGGGACGCGGGTTCGTGCCCCGGTCCGGGAAGATCCCACGTGCCGCGGAGCGGCTGGGCCCGTGAGCCGTGGCCGCTGCGCCTGCGCGTCCGGAGCCTGTGCTCCGCAACGGGAGAGGCCACAGCAGTGAGAGGCCCGCGTACCGCAAAAAAAAAGAAAAAAGAAAAAAAAAGTATGTAATCTAGGAATCTAGTTCCTCCATTAAATTACATGCAGAGTTCTGTGTGCGTGTGCTTTTCTGTGAGGAGGTCCGTGCGTAGCTTTCTTCACATGTTCAAAGGCTCTGTAAGCCAGGTGGTGCCGTGCATGCCCCAGCCTGGGCCCCTGCCCCGGGGGTCAGAGGGTGGACGCCGCCTGGCTTCCCCGGTGAGGACCCACCATCCGCAAAAGGCTTCTGGGCTGCCACCAGCTCCAGAGGGCTTCGGGCGTCCGGGAGATGCAGGGGAAAGCTGCCCCAATCGATACAGTGAACGGTTCAATAACTCACTTCGCTGCCGAGGCAGTAAAATAAATAAATAAGAACCTGGCTGGCAGTTGAAACCGTCCGTGTTCAGAGCTTCTCAGAGGCCGAGTTGATGGGCTTTAACAGCCTTGGTCGGCACAGGACACAGGCAGACTGTCCCAGCGGTGTGCCCTCTGTTTCCTCGGTAACCGGACTTGAAAGAAGATGACGGCTGGAGCTGGCTGTACCAAATCAATTTGCTCGAGGTAGAAACGTGGGGAAGGCAAGCTTCCCATAAAACCGCAGACTGCACTGTCCAGTTTACTCTCAGTTTAGCTCGTGTGTATCTTGCTCTCATTCACCTCCCTTCCGGCTTACCCAGCCCCTTCCTCCCAGCCCCAGCCCCACCCCACAGCCCCGCAAAAGAAAGAAAAGCCAAGCTCCAGTCATGCTCTCGTCATCACTAGGGTGCTGCTTTCCGGGCTGTCTGTTAGGGGAGGATCAGGTGAAAAGAGCTGAAGGCAGATGCACTTGGGCACAGCTCTTCTGTGCTTTGAGCCTCAGCAGTGGTGCCCTGCCCGAAGCCATGATGTAGGAATCGCTCCCTTGTGAGGCCAGGTGTGGAGACATTGTTCCAGGCCTTACCTCAGAGGGAAGAAAATTCCCAAGTATTCCAGCAGGTGAATCAGCAATTCTTAGACTTTGCCTGGCTTCAGTCTCAGGGAATTATACCAGTTACCACTTTGGCTAGATCAAGAGTGGGGTAAACATCAGGAAGACCCTTCCCGACGTTAGCTCTTCTGCTAACACTTAGCACACTGTAGTGTAATTGCCTAATGGTTTCTATGGGCCTTCTATTCAGCCATGGACTTCATAAATGGCAGCAGCTTACGCCATGTATGACGAATGAATGAATGAATGAACTTTAATGGAGATTGTGGTGAGCTATCCCTCAGCTCATGCAGAGTCCTTGGGATTTTTATTCTCTTGCCACAGCCTCCTTCCCACTTGGAGTCCTTACTTCCCAGACTTACAAAGGAGGGGAGCCCCAATCCTGAGCCCAGAGGGCCCCAAGGAGAAAGCGTCCTCCCCAAGTCTGACACCTAATGGCATTCGATAAATGCTTGCCAATTCAAGCTGCCCTGCCCATCATGCAAAATAATCTGATGCTACTTCACAACCAGTTTGGGGCTTCTGCCTTTCATATGGTCAAGTTAATAATTCAAGAAGCTTTCGCTGAGTGTATCAGTCAGGATAGGCAGGCATCAGCTAACTTTCTCTCTAAAGGGCCAAACAGTAAATATTTTCCGCTTTCCAGGCCCTGCAGCCCCTGTCAGAACTATTCTCCACCGTCATGGCAGCGTGAGAGCAACTTTATGTATATGTCATGGGTGTATATGAATGGGCGAAGCCTGTGTTCCAATAAAACTTTATTTACAAACACAGGTGGAGGGCCAGACTCAGCCCATGGGCAGTACTTTGCCAACCCATGAGCTAGGCTGGGTTCTAATAACAAACACCACCAAAATCTCAGAGGCCAAGCACACCGAAAGCCTATTTCTTCTCATGCTACATGTCCAGTATGGGCTGGTGGGAGAGGGGGGGGGTCTTTGCTCCAAAGTCACTTGACCCCATCTCACAACACCGCCATCTCCATGGGGGGCTTCAGTGTCCCCCACAGCAGGAGAGGGAGGGCCTTTGCTCAGGAGGGATACACATCACCTCTAGTCTCACGTCCTGGTCTGAAACTCATCACCCGGCCCCGCGTGAATTCAAGGGTGTGGAAGATTGTAATCCGAAAAGAGTAGAGAACTGAATATTGGTGAACCAGAGTGCTATCCATCATATGGAGCATTAGCGACGTGCAAAGTCCTATTGGGGAGAAGAAAGTGTCTAAAAGGAAGCCTCTGCCTGACAGTGGGTGGCACAGATACGGCTGTGCAAAGCAGCAGTAAGGCAGCGGGGATGGGGACAGGAGTCTGCTGTCTCTCTGGCCGAAGACACTATCGGCAAATCCGAGATGAAAACAGAACACGTGGCCAGGCTGTCGGGGCGGGTGTTCTAATTACTGACACATTCAGTGGGCAACGCAAATTCGGACAACGTCCTTGCCCCATCAGTGCCTTCGGCCTGTGTCTGCACTGAGGAACGTGGGCCTGCAGGGGAAGAGGGGAGAAGGACGGAGGAGAAGAAAGCAGACACAGCCTTCCAGGCAAACGTTATGACGCAAAATTTAAAAATAATAAAATGATTACCTGGGAAACTGTAGAAAAACTTCTATAGAACAAAGGACAGACATTTACACTATGCCAGCCACGGCCACCAGGGGACTCGCGTTTTGATGCTCACGCGTAACTTTTGGGAGAAATCATAGTCAAATTCAGTTCCTAAGTAGGGGAAAAGCTGGAATTGGAAAAGCCTGGAGTGAGGCTACCAGTGAAAGGGAAAGAAAAGAGACAAAGGCACGCACGGCATGGCCCTCATCCATCCCTGCCTCCAAGCCTGGGGGCGCCAGGGCCCCCCAGCCTGGGGCAGAGAGCTCCGTGGCTCCAGCCTCAAGGCGAACCGCTTAGCCGCCTAATGAAACAATCCATTTTGTCAGCTCCCAAGAACACTGACCTTCTCCCCAGAGACTTCCAAGAATTAATTAATACTAAATGCTTGTCAGGCCCTTCGCCAATGTTAAGGATTTCTTTCACGTGAAAGGCCAGAGTAAGCACAAATAGGAGAGTTTGGCTTTACTTTGTAAATACTTCGTAAATACTCCATCCGAGGATGAGCAAGAATGACCTTGCCACGTGGAAAGCACAAGAGAGAGAGGCTCTCCTGTAAAGAAGGGTCGTCTCCACACCACACAGAAGGCAGATCATACACCTGCCTGCATGTAGCCAGATAATAAGTACGCGATTTTTATTACGATCTTGTATGAACGGGTAGGTGCAGCTAAAGAGAAGAACCTTATTGCATCCTCCGGGAAACATCTTTGGCATCTCCAATAAGCTACAAGAGCACGTGACTGTTTCTTGGGGTGACGGTGGAACATCTGAAATACAAGGCAGTGGAAGGCTGTCTGTCGTCTAGAGCAGATGCAGAGGCAGAGGGGGCCTTACCTGGAGCCAGTCAAGCTGCAAAGTCCGAGGGGACTGTCGCCAAGGCTGCCCTGGCTTCTGACCCGCCTGCAGGTTCCGGCGCTTTCCCCAACACCCTCACTTCCCATAGCTTACCGGAAGGGCTCACGGAACTCCCTGAAAACCGTTACACCCACAGCTACAGGTTATTCCAGGGAAAGCGTTAGAACCAGAGGAAGGAGGCAAACACACAGGGCAGAGTTAGGGTCCCAGACACGTGGCCTCCGCTCTCCTCAGGAGCCCACCCTCCCAGCATCGGCGCGTGACCGTCTGGCTCGGGTCACCCCCACCAGAGAAGCTCACCCGTTACGGAGGCACGACTGACGGTCTGATGGCCACGCAGTTGAACCCACTTCCAGCTGCCTTCTCTGCAGTTTGGGCCGATACCAAACTGAGGGGTGTGGGTCCCTCCGTTAGCGTAAACAATCACGTGGGGTCCAAGGGGCTCCCCCTGAATCACAGAGACGCTCCTATATCAGGCAGGGAGGTCACCTCCCAGGAGCCAGAGACAAGGGTCAGCTCTCCCTGTGGGAGGACAAATTCCTTACCACCCCGGCCCCAAGGAGGGTGAGGGAGGAGATACCCCCGGTGGCTTTGCCCGGGAAGTCTGCTGGGGGCACAGGGGTCTAAGCAGCAGTGTCCAAAAGTTTGAGGGGAAAATGATTATGTCCCCAAGGGGCAAGTTGGGGGACTGTCTGTTTATGCTCTTTAGCCTAAGTCCGTCCTGGACAGCACAGTTTCCCGGAGCAAGATTCCAGCCACAGAGCTGCCACTTTCTGCTGGACTTGTAGGCTTTTCTGCTGCAAATAAATTGGCAAATAAATACCTCAAGAGAAAAGCAACAGGGAACACCAGGCTCGTCTCTCTGTGCTTCTGAGGGTCTGAGGATCCACCCTGTGGTCCTTTCCTCTGTCCTGGGATGTACTGACTTAGCAGCTGGCAGAAACCCAACCAAGAAGACAGGAAGGAGCAAGTGGAAACTCCAGAAAGTGCCCCCCCCTCCCCCAGATAAGAGAGTAAATCCAGATGGAACGGCTGAGAATGGTGCTCTTCTCAGGAATCTGAGGAGCACCGGGGTGGAGGTCACCGTCCTACCCCCATTCAATGTGTCTGTTACGGTTTCTGCAAAAATCAGGTGGATTTTCATGAGTGATGGTAGATTAGCAACCACTTATCCAAGCAGCAGAGTCCCAACCGCAGCTGCCGAATGGGATGTGGTATCTCAACCGGAACTCGGGCTGTGGTTATCCATCTGGAAAACGCGTTCTTTTCACACCTCTTCAGGGGCTTCCCTGGTGGCGCAGTGGTTGCGAGTCCGCCTGCCGATGCAGGGGACACGGGTTCGTGCCCCGGTCCGGGAGGATTCCACATGCCGCGGAGCGGCTGGGCCCGTGAGCCGTGGCCACTGAGCCTGCGCGTCCGGAGCCTGTGCTCCGCGACGGGAGAGGCCACAGCAGTGAGAGGCCCGCGTACCGCAAAAAAAAAAAAAAAAAAAAAAAAAAAAATCAAACCTCCTCAGGAGAGATAACCCGAAGCAGCTCTGTGTTGCGTCAGAAGGACACAAGTGCGTGTTCACTGCCTTACCCCAGAGGTGTATGCCCGTTTTCCTGCTGTCATCTTGACAACCCCTGGAATATCACGCGCTCTACTACATCACTGGCATGATGCTGTAACCGGAATGGCAAATAGGAAGTAGCAAGGGCTTTGGATGCTAGAGTGAAACATATGTGTGTCAGAGGGCAGGACATGACAGCCCGTTAAGCTTGCAAAGTCCAGACATACTGGAGAAGACTCCAAGAGGTCAGTGGTCCGGGGCATGCCCTCTAAGTTAAATGATTACCCTCTTATAAAATGGTATGTGGCTTGAGGACACGTTGGATTTGGTAGGGGGTGGGCAGCCTGTATTGCCCTTGATATTATTTCTCTGACCTGTTTCTCGAGCGCCAGTCTTGAATGAGGCCCAAAGTATGAGAGGGCTCTACAGAAATTCTAGGTTTCAGTGCAACCCACCCTGCTATCGAGGCCATATAATTGATCAAATGCACCGGTGCTAGGGGCATCCAGACTAGAGAAAATGCTGTGAGGGATCGTTGACGAGCTCTGGTAGGAGATCTGCAGTGCAGAACGCCTAGGTTACTGGAGCAAGGCCATGGCCACTCCCTTTCAGGGACTATTTATTGTGAAAGGCACTCACCATTTAAAAACCAGCTCTTGAAGCGACAATAGGTAATGGAGACCAAGTTGCAAAGGGAGCATCAAGTGATTACATGACCGGAACTGCTCGTCATGAGCTGGACATCGTCAGAGCCACCAAGTTGGTCAGGCAGCTGATGGAAATGGCGTGTTTAGGGTCAGGTCTGAGCAAGTGCCGAGCACACAAGGTGTCCCAGGTCTCCAGGTCACCTCCCCCCGTTGCGCTGGCACCTCTCCCTCTCAGCTTTACGTCTGTAACTACGGGGGCAGCGTTGGACGGCTATGATCTTTCGGAAAAGGAAGGAAAACAGCTTGTCCCTGGCTCATGGGAGGGCTGGCTCCAGTCGTCAGTGCTGGCTGCCCGTCGGCTGCTGTCAACACTATGGCTCTATCAGGGGTGGCCCTAAAGGACAGTGGTAAGGGGACATCTTCCCGGCAGGCAGAGGGCTGTGAGCAGCGTGCCTGCTTGTCTGCTTTGTATGGCCCGAGAACGGTCCTAAGAGAAGGACGTACGCGGACTCCTGGGTTAGTGAATAGCTTGGCTATTCACTAACTGTGGGGACACAGAAGGGGCAGGTTTGGAAGATCAGAGACAAAGAGGTCCGGGAAGAAGCATGTAGAGGGATCTTGGGAAGTGGCCACCAGACGTGCAGATCTTTATGTCACGAGAGAAGATTCAGCACAGAGCGGTCACTCACTGGCCAGGTCGACAGGAGGGACTGGCTAGTGACATCAGCCATCCTCTGTCCTCAGCCACCCCGGCACTTGTACAATAGAGCTGTGTGAATGTCAAGAGAAAAAGAGAGGGAGGAATATTAATTATGGCCTCAGAACCAGATGCACAAGCTGGCACTTCAGCTTGAGACGTACCCTTTTGAGAGCGCATAGCCTGCCATCACCTGGAAGATTCAGTAACAGAGTGGACTTGACGTAGCGGTGAGGGGATCCGAGCTGTGCAAAGGGCAGGCTGCAGACGGTTCCCGTGATTCCCCTGCATCACCACCCTTTACCCGCCTCTGATCTCAGCCACAGCTGCAGGGGATGGTTCCACGCGAACTCACACTCAAGCTGATTCTGCTTTCTGCGCCAGGGCTTTCTAGTACATGTGCTGCCGGGGCGAGCACTGCACCGGCGCTTTCTCCGAAAAGCTTTGAGCCCTTCAGCCCACGCACGACACAGCCCAGCAGTGCAGCATGTCACCACACCAGGGGCGGTCCTCACCAGCAGGGAGCGGATAAACACTTCCACCTCTCATCCCTCCAATGGCAACACTGAGAAGCATCCTCTGGACTTCTCAGAGGTCCCAGCAGAACCCATCCCCACTGCTTGCGGCAGCGATCTCAATAATACACATGGTTCTTCCCGTCTCACCCTCCCTGCCCTCACGCCCACCTCCTGCTTCACCTCTCATTGAAAGAAACTGCTCCCAAGCCCTGTCTCAGGCTTTGCTTTCCGGGATTCCCAGACTAAAGCAATAGCTGCATCTGCCCAAGAGAAACTTGCATTAATATCTGACAGGAGCCAGAAAAGCAAGATTCCAGCCAAAATCAGAGGAGAATAATTCAGAGGAGTAATTTGGGTGTGGGTAAGTGAAAGGGGACATGGGGAGCTATTTTATAACTTCAGACTTAGCAGGTCCAGTTCCTTCCATAGCCAGTATTAAATATAGGTTTTTAGAGCTGACTATGTGAGCATAGAATATCAAAATTTAGAAAGGCACAGGAGACGTTTATCTTTCTCCTGTGCTTTGAGAACATATGCTCACATTGTCTGTGTGCACGTGCACACACACACACACACACACACACACACACACAGAGGCACACACACACACTGGACTATAAGAAAAAAAATCACTCTAGCCACACAGCGGAACCTGGCTCTTTGGACCACACAAGTATTATCAAGGCATCACCAGTGGGAGAGAGCCCAGTTACGAGCCAAAGACTAGAGAGGAAAAAGCCTTTGTTGTGAATAAATAGCCTGATGAACCCAAACATACTCAGTGGCTGGAGAATCACAGGACAGAGTAAGTCCTTTCTGATCTACAGAGTGAAGGGGTTTGCATGTAGTAACCACGTCTGCTGCTGGCCACACTTTCGAGAACCACACATGTGCCTTCTGTGACTTCAAGGTTTTGTGAAACACAGTTTGAAAACCTGGGCCAACCCACCCCTTCTTCTAGAAGTGTCTCCACTCCATCCATCTCTGGAAGGGAAGAGCCCTCCAACTTTGCTAAAACATCCCAGAGAAGGGGACTGGTGCAGATTCCCAGTTACAGGGCGGCGACGCTGGGCCATTTTGACCCAGATGGATATTCCTTTCCTGCGTTCTCACTGCGGCCGAATCCTTAATTCTTCTTGTCCTGATCTCAGTGGAAACAGTGAGACATTGCCATCTTTTTGCAATATCCTTTTACAGCCCTCAAGGTAGTTAATAGTTTTTATACTGGATTGGGCTGTGATTAATGAGAATTAAAGGAGGCTGAGACTATATACGTATCAAGCAATTCTTATCTGCAGTAAGTTGATCACAAAATTTTCGTTTGCCTCCCTGAGAAGATATATAGAACTGAGCAACAACGGTTTTCTGATTATTAAGGGTTAAAGTGTGTCCCCCTCCAAAAAATACACGTTGGAGTCTGAACCCCTAGGGCCTCAGAGTGTGACTTTCTTTGGACACAGGGCTGTAGGTAGTTAGGGAAGATGAGGTTATACTGGAGCAGACTACGTCCGACTCCAGGATTACTGGTGTCTTCACGTCCCACGTGAAGCCAGAGACACACACAGGGAGAGGCCACGTGATGATGGGGGCAGAGATGGAAGTTATAAGGCTGCGAGCCCAGGAACACCCGAGAACGCTGACGGCCACCGGGAAGCTGGAGGAAGCAAGGCAGGGCCCCCTCCAGCTTTCAGAAGGAGCACAGCCCGCTGGCGCCCTGATTTTGGACTTCTGGCCTCCAGAACCGCAAGCCAGTAAGTTTCTGTCTTTTAAGCCGGCTGGCGGGTGGTACTTTGTTATGGCGGCCCTAGCAAACGAATGCACTTCTATTAATGACTTCTCTCCGATCAAGCCTCTAACATGTATTGATCAGGACAAAAGCGTGTCTCCACAATTCACCCCTTTCTTCTCTTCTTGAGAGACTTTGGAAGCTTATGAATTAAGAGGTTATTTTCAGAAATAGTGATGCAAGTTTCCATTTTGGATGTATTTAATTATAATCTAGAAATCAGTAGCACTTCTCTCCAGAAGATGTATCCAAAGTCCATCTGGGATTCAGAGGTACTGAACTCCAAACAGCTCACTACTCGACAGGCTGTAATAGATACACAATTCTCTGTAAGCATAGCAAGGCATTATTCTAAAATTAAAATCATCACTAAAGCTGGGTGACAGAATGCCTTCCTGGGGGGGCCTCTACAGGCCTGGCAATGCCAGATTTAATTAAGGAGTTTTATTTGCAGCGATAAATTCTTATCCAAGGTAAAATAAAAGTGATTCGATTTGTTCACACTCAATTTCATTTAGGTGTACAACTAGTGGTTTAAGTCTATTGCAAAATAATTCAACCAAGAAATCAATTTTAGCACCTACGAAAAGCCCAACCAGGCTATAATTACAATCTTCCAAATGCTAATTGCATACATTTTCGGATAGGAAATATACATATGTATCACGTCTCATCTTCCTGTTTACCACCAAAAATTATACTTGCATAAAACATGGGAAAATTATCTTCATTATTTACGACCCTCAAAAGGCTACGATGTTCCTTTTATAGCCCTTTCTGGATCCGTCCGGGTTAGTCAATTACTGTCTTCCTTGGCTGTCTATGTATCTTTTATTCTTCTTGAGCTGTTGGAAGCTAAAAAGGGTTGAGGAAGAGAACCCCATCGTAGGAGGCAGCGGGGACCAGAGATCACAGCAGGAAGTGGGACCTCAGTGCAGAGCCTGGGTTGTTGGGGGGCTTCTGCTGCCTGGCTGGTCAGAGCGTCCATATCGAATAAGAGCAGGCCACGAGCTGGAGGACGAGTGACGTAATGGAGGAACCCATGAAAATGAAGCTCATTTCCAAACAGGAGACTAAATGCTCCAGGGAGGCTGTCAGGTGACCGCACCTGACAAAGAACCAGGACACATACGGCAGCATTCAACAGGCTGTTCTGAAAGTCTTAATGGCCTCTAGAGCATTCTGCATCTAAAAAACTCTGCGTGGATCATTTGCGTGGAGCAATTTAAGAATGCAAAGGCAGGACACGCCTGAATTGGGGTTTTGTTGTTTTGACAATATTCTCCTACTATCCGCCAAACCACACTCCCTGTGACAAGGATGCTCGCATGAGTAGAGCAGGTCACAGTGTACAAAGGTCCAACTGGGGCCTTCCTCCCTGGGAGGCTGATTTGCAAGTGACTGTTACTGTCGCGCCTGCTTTAGAGTCGGTGAATGAACCAGGGGAACGAAGAGGAAACTGAGGACGGGAGAAGCTAGGTGGTCCAGCCGAGACCCCACAGCTACTCTGGTTCCACATTTTGACACTATGCCTATTTGATGCTTACATTTCACACGGAATGGCACGCGTCCCAACAAACACACGTTCATCGTTCTGTTTACTATAAAGAGCTACTTTGTATAGTACTCATGTACCACACAGTATCTTCTTGCCTGAGACTGTGGAGGGAAACCTCTTAATGTCTTAGCACATAAAGAACTGTTCTCCTGAGCACGGGGAGAGGGGGTCCCTAGTCACACAGCCCAATGTCCCCCTGGAGAAACGGACGGATGTTCTCCTGGGCCACCTTTACTCCTAAGGACACCTGTGTGTCTCTCCAAGGTGCCCAGGATTTGAAAGGGAAAGGCAAGGATTGATTCAGAGAACGAAGGTGGGAAAGGTGGGGGAACAGGTGGAGGTGAGGAGGATGGAAGATGTCAGCGTCCCTGACATTGACCATGACCAGCTCACTGTTGGAGAATTTCACGTGACTCTGGCACTAAGTCTGGGGGGAGACGGTGACAAATGCAGTGTGTCCAAAGTAAACATGGTGGGCAGTTAGGAGAGAATCCTCACGCGGAGCTGTTGAAGACGCTGGGAGTGGTCAGTCTGCATTGGAGAAGTCTCGAGGAGACATCACGCCTGGATCCTGCTAGGCCAAGGATGTGGCACAGAGAGAGGCAGACGTTTTTTGGTGGAGGCACAGGACATAGGGAGATGATTAGAAAAAGAGTACCAGGAAGGAAAGTCCACCTCCGTTTAAGAAAAATCATCCTAACAATTGCAGCAGACGAACAGTGATGAGCTATGGAACTTTCCATCCTTGGCTGGAATTATACAAGCAATGACTGGATAGCTGTGCCCCAAAGAGCACCATTTGGCTCGACGAAATGGCCTTGGGTGTCTTCTAGATCTAAGTGCTGTGCGTCTAGGAACAAGGTCTTGGTTCTCTGGTTTCATCATTCCTTGGTGTTTGCTATAGACCTCTCCACGGTGCACTAATCCCTTTAAAAAATTTTTATTTATTTACATTTGGCTACATTGGGTCTTCGTTGCTGCGCGCCGGCTTTCTCTGGTTGCGGCGAGCGGGGGCTACTCTTCGTTGCGGTGCGCGGGCTTCTCATTGCGGTGTCTTCTCTTGTTGCGGAGCACGGGCTCTAGGCATGCGGGCTCAGTAGTTGTGGCGCACGGGCTTAGCTGATCCGCGGCACGTGGGATCTTCCCGGACCAGGGCTCGAACCTGTGTCCCCTGCATTGGCAGGCGGACTCTCAACCACTGCACCACTAGGGAAGTCCAGTAATTCCTTTTATCTTTTATGATCTCAGGGCCACTTAGAGTATTATTTCTGTGGCTGACTCCTTGGCTCTGAAGAGCAATGCCAAAACCTGAAGGAATCACGAAGTGCTGATGCGAAATCTCTATTAATTTCTGATGAACTTCTTATCTTAGTAGATTTTTACGCCCCCTAGGTACCTCACTGTTTGTAGGCATTCAATGAAGTTTTGAGGGGTAAGTGAATATGCATGCACGGGTGTGAACATTACTTAGTTAATTATGAAAACAATATTCCAGGCTTCAAGGACAAAAGAAGAGGGGAAGAATCCAGAAGTCTTTTGAACATTTTAAAGCAGATGTAAGTCAAAAATTAATTAGTAACAAGCGTTCATGATTTTTTAAAATACCCTTAGCATTTTATTTTTTGCTCTAAAAATAGAAAATTTCCTTAAAGTGATTTTTTAGTCTATAAAAATAAATAGCATACATTATACTAAATAGTGAAATGTTAAAAGCACTTCCTTTAAAATTGAATGAGACAAGGAGGTTTGCCATTGACATTTCCAGTAAACAGTTTACTGAAGGTTCTACATTGTGAGATCAAAAAAGAAAAGAAATAAAAAGGTGAAGGACTGCAGAGCAGAAAGCAAAGTTGGCAAAATTTCCAGATATGATTGTCTGCCTCAGAAAACCCAAATGAATCTGAGTTGAGTAAAGTTTCTGGATATAAAATCAATATGCAAAAGGCTGCACATCTATATACCAGCAAAGAACAGTAAAAACTACAAAATAAAAAATTTCAACTTCTAACAGCATCAAAAATAGAAAGTATGTAGGAATAAATATGGCAAAGATTAAAGGACTTTCAGGTGAACATTTTTAAGCTCTCTCAGAAGTTGGTGATGGAATTGTAAATTGTTATAACCATTTCAGAAACATAACATTATCGACGGAGGTCAAACTCAGGCACACCCTATGACCCACCAATTGCATTCTTAAGAACATACCACAGAGAAGCACTTTTTCACGTATGTCAAAATATATATACAGAAATCTTCATAGAAGCACTGTAATAGCAAAATTTAAAAGCAACGTCCAGGGGCTTCCCTGGTGGCGCAGTGGTTGAGAATCCGCCTGCCGATGCAGGAGACACGGGTTCGTGCCCCGGTCCGGGAAGATCCCACGTGCCGCGGAGCAACTAAGCCCGTGAGCCATGGCCGCTAGGCCTGTGCGTCCGGAGCCTGTGCTCCACAACGGGAGAGGCCACAACAGTGAGAGGCCCGCGTACCGCAAAAAAATAAAAAATAAAAATAAATAAATAAATAAAAGCAACGTCCATCAGGAACAAATGCCCATGAACATCAAATACTCATCAACAGTAACATAAATCTATGACAGCATATTTATTCCGTGAAATATTAGCCATGAAAATGAATGAACTGCAGCTATACACATTAGAATGCATTCATCTCAGAAGTAAGACATGGAATGAGAGACTAAGTGACTAAAGAAAACATACAGTGTGCAAAAAAAAAAAAGGCAAAATAAACAACTTGTTATTTGCGGATACATATGTATGTGATAAAACTATAATGAAAAGTATAAATTAGTTAAAATTCAATATAGTGTATTCTGGGGAGGAGAGAGAAGACCTTTATTGGGAATGAGCTTAAAGGTGCCTTCAAAGGTCCTGTTGGTTCTCTCTCTTAGGCTGGGTGTTTATTTTACTATTATTATGTACACTTTCCTATGTCATATTTCTCAGCTCTGTAGTTTTTTTTTTTTTTCTTTTTCCAGGAAAATGCTCTTTAACCCAATGTGGCACTTATTGAAATTTATCCATTCATTCTATTGATGGTGCATTACTGAATAACATCTACTTAGAATGACCAAAAATACAACGGGGTGTCATGGACTGTATGTTTTCAAAATGTAAAGATTAAGAACTGGCTTGAGGAGATTATAGAGGAAGCATGTTATCTCCCTATTTAACAATATTGAGGGTCTAGAAAGACCTCGTGGCGTTACTGCAATGATGTCTCTGGTCTTAAGTAATTGGTCAAACTGAGGAATTACTTGCAAAGTAATTGGGATCGATAATGTTCAGAATATATCAGGCAGCGCTCACTTTACCCGCGGGCCACAGACGAACTACTCAGGATTCTTGGTTGCAAACAAGAACCGACACCGGTCAACACAAGAAAAAATGATTTCTCAGAAGCCTGTGAAGTACAGTTGAGCCTTGAACAGCTCAGGGACCGGAGCACCGACCCTCCAAGCGGTCCCAAACCCACCTGTAACTTATGGTCGGCCCTCCGTTTACCCGGTTCCTCTGCTTCCCTGGGTCCGCATCCTCGGACTCCGCCAGCCTCAGACCACGTTGTACCATGGTATTTACTACGGAAAAATATCTGCTCTAAGTGGACCCGTGCACTTCAGCCCCGTGTTGTTCAAGGGTCAGCTGTATTTCGTGGAGCTGGGGGGAAGCCTAGTCGGCCAGGTTTGAAAAGTAGACATGACTGATGGAAGTTTTTGAAGGTCAGGTCGCAGGAACCAGCCAGTTAGGGCACCTCTGCTTCCTCTAGGGCTGCCACCATAGCTAGAAACCCCAAATGACCCCTGCATCCTGGCCCCTCTCACGCCCTATTCCAGGCTCCTCTGAGAGCATCCAGTGGCCAGGTTCAGGTCACACATCTACCCCTTTGGTGCCAGGGTTCAGGGTGAACAAACAGCTGAACTTTGTGACTTCTGTATTCCATAGATTTAGGAAAGGAACACAGGTGTCAGGAACCACAGATGAATGAATAGAAACAGGGAAAAAAGGAGGGAGAGAGAGAGGAAGCTTGGAAATGATCTGCCATGTTCATCAAAAATTTTGCTCCTGAAGCCCCATCTAAGACTCTGAATCTAAATTTCAGAAGTTGGGGGGGAGGGGGCGGGTCCACAGAAATCTTTCATTTAGTTAACCTGCATGTCAGGCGATATTATCAAATTTGAGAAGATTACTGGCATCAATAACGCAGGCCCTTAAATCTACTTACTCTTTCTATGACTTTCAGGGACTTTGCTTTTCCTATGTGAAGGTTGGGGCGTGTCCTAAAAGGATTCCAAATTTCTTTTCTCCCTAATGGTTCCTTAACCAATGTATTCGTCTCTGTGTGCATTTCCTGGAGATGCATAGCAGCGATTTCAATTTATGAATGAAGAAGTTCAGGATTTGACTACTTAGAGCCCCAAGAAAATATCATCTGAGTGTCTCAAATAAACAATATTTGTCACTTAACCACGAGGCTAATGTGCCAGGCACTGTTCTGGTCATTTTACGCGTCTTACCTAATATAATCCTTCCAACAAGCCCCAGGAGACAAGGACCCCCACTTTACAGATGATGAAACTGAGGCACCAAGATGTAAAATGATCCACTCAAGGTAATGACTGGAGGAGCAGTGATTTCAATCCAGTTAAATTTGCTCAGAGTTTCAGCCACTATTTAATACTGGCTCAGTAAATGTCAATGTCAGCAGAGCAAAACGGACATGTTAAAATTCGCTTACTGGTCATAAATAAATCAACCAATAAAAATGGAGCACAATCAACAAATACGGATTTATAACCACGAAAATGATCTCTTCTTAATTTGGCCTCCCGAAATCTGCTTGGACTGTCTCTGCGCTCACAGCTAAACAGCATGTAAACAAAAGTCCTGCACTCAGGGAGCCCCCGTGAGCCCCCAGGCCACTCGCCGGCTGTTTCCCAGTCAGCTCCGCCCGTTCCCGGTGGGCAGCTTTCCTCTGGGGTGCTGCATCTTCTCTCCCATCTTTACAAGGAGCTTTTCCTCCTGGAGAAGCTTTAAGCAAACCGCCTCTTCCCGCCGTAATCTTCTCTGCAAGACACCCGTTAAGGATTCAACCTGGGTTAAATGTCGTGGATTCCTTTCAACAAGAATTTAAATCCAACTGAGGGTTTTTTCCCCCTCACACACCCTACGTATTAAATAATTATGAGCAAAAATATGTTATGGGGTCAGAACAGGCATAAATAAGAAAATGGGTATATCTGTATATATATATATATATATAATGGAATACTACTCAGCCATAAGAAAGAATGAAATAATGCCATTTGCAGCAACATGGATGGGCCTAGAGGTGATCAACTAAGTGAGATAAGTCAGACGGAGAAAGACAAATATCCTATGATACCGCTTACAGGTGGAATCTAAAAACTGATACAAAAGAACTCACTTACAAAACAGAAATAGACTCACAGACATAGAAAACAGACTTACGGTTACCAAAGGGGAAAGATGGGGGAGGGATAAATTAGGGGTTTGGGACTGACACACACACACCACTAGATATAAAGCAGATAACGAGCCTCTCGGACGCAGCTACCCCGGAGCCTCCCACGCTGCTGAGCCACGGTCAACGCCACCGTGTTCTCCGACTGCGCCATCGACGGCGAGAGCCCTTGGGCCGCGTCTCCTTCGAGCTGTTTGAAGGCAAAGTTCCAAAGACAGCAGAAAACCTTCGTGCTCTGAGCACTGGGGAGAAAGGCTTTGGTTATAAAGGGTCCAGCTTTCACAGAATAATTCCGGGATTTATGTGCCAGGGTGGTGACTTCACACTCCATCATGGCACTGGTGGCAAGTCCCCCTATGGGGAGAAATTTGATGATGAGAATTTCCTCCTGAAGCGTATGCGGGTGCTGGCATCTTGTCCGCGGCAAATGCTGGCCCCGGCGCAAACGGTTCCCAGGGCTTCCTCTGCACCGCCAAGACTGAGTGGTTGGATAACAAGCACGTGGTCTGGGGCGGAGGTGGGAGAGGGCATGAGTATCGTGGAGCCGTGGAGCGCTTTGGGTCCAGGAATGGCGAGACCAGCAAGAAGGTCACCATTGCTGACTGTGGACAGATCTAATAAACTTGACTAGTGTTGTTGCGTGTGTGTTTTTTTTAAGAAGATGTTGGGGGTAGGAGCTATTGGTTAATCTATTATTTATGCTGTGTTGGGTCTTCGTTTCTGTGCGCGGGCTTTCTCTAGCTGCGGCCACTCTTCATCGCGGTGCGCGGGCCTCTCACTGTCGCGGCCTCTCTTGTTGCGGAGCACAGGCTCCGGACGCGCAGGCTCAGTAGTTGTGGCGCACGGGCCCAGCCGCTCCGCGGCACGTGGGATCTTCCCGGACCGGGGCTCGAACCCGCGTCCCCTGCGTCGGCAGGCGGACTCTCAACCACTGCGCCACCAGGGAAGCCCTTGACTTGTCTTTTATCTTAACCACCAGACCATTCCTTCTGTAGCTTTCAGGAGGGCACCCCTTCACCCCCATCTGCTTGAAATACCCTATAATCTTTGTGCTCTCACTGTAGTTCTTTGGGTTCCACATTGTGCTTATCTCCCTCCAAGTTTAGCTGAATTGCAAAGTTAAGTTTATGATTATGAAATAAAAACTAAACGACAAAATTAAATAAATAAAATAAAATAGATAACCAACAAGGGCCTTCTGTACTATACTCAATATTTTGTAATAACCTATAATGGAAAAGACTATGAAAAAGAATAGATTGTACATATATATAAAATATATAAAATTATATACATAATTCAGTTTTATATATATATATATATATAAAACTGAATCACTTCGCTGCTTTGCTGTACACCTGAAACTAACACAGCATTGTAAATCAAGTACACTTCAATAAAAAAAAAGACAAAAAATAAAAATAAAGACATTTACGACCTATTTAAAAAAAAATAGAAAACAGGCATATCGATTGAGTGGTGTGACTGAAAGTTTCAGGCGTCCAAGGGATCTCCGGGTACATCTGGCCCATTCAACATAGGTGTCAACAAAAGAAAAGTAGGACATGGTCCGTGCCTGTGATGGCACCTAACACAGGTAGGCAAACGACACCAGGTGTTGTAATGGGACAGAAGTAGATAATATATGCTAAGGAGCTAGATTGAATATTTCCCTAAAGAGATGGGGGAAATGTGGGCTGGAGGACTGAGTGTTGGGTGATTCACACATAAGTGCTTGAAAAAACACGCCTAGCGGGGCCTATGAACGGGCAAGTGTCAGTCCTTAGTGAGATCTCTAGTGGTTCTACCCATCCCAGTCTTATCCAGCCTTTTTATAAATGATCTGGAAAAGAAGAGAGATGGGGCTTCCCTGGTGGCGCAGTGGTTGAGAATCCGCCTGCCGATGCAGGGGACGCGGGTTCATGCCCCGGTCCGGGAAGATCCCACGTGCCGCGGAGCGGCTGGGCCCGTGAGCCGTGGCCGCTGCGCCTGCGCGTCCGGAGCCTGTGCTCCGCAACGGGAGAGACCACAACAGTGAGAGGCCCGCATACCGAAAAAAAAAAAAAGAAGAGAGATGGTATAATTGATCAAATCTGTGTTGTCATGAAACTAAATGATGGCAAATACATTGCATAACAGAATCAAAATCCTAAAGGCCTGAGGTGTTTCTCCAATCCGCCAGCACGGTCAGGGTGTGATGTGTCCGGGTGGAGGGGGCATGTTCTCATCGTGCCCACGGCTGGACTCGCCGCACCTGCGGTGGTCCTTCTAAGCAACACATCCAGTTGGGAATTTCAAGATACAACAGATTCTAGGAAGTGACCGGGATAATGTGACTGGACACCGGTGTAAACAAGGGGAGATGTGCGATCCAGTATAGGGAATATCGCCTATGATTTCGTGATAGCCATTTCCATACATTTAAAAGAATATATATGACATGAAATAGGACTTCAATTTCTTCTGTGCCATTCTGCAAGGCTATACTAAGACAAGATAGATTTTTGACTTTAAAAGATAAGCTGTTCAAGGGCAAGAAGAAGAACGTTTATGTAGTACCTACCCAGAGCCAAAAACTGGGCTTCAAATTTCCTATCATCCCCCCCAAAATCAAATCAAATAAGTAGTATTATCCCAGTGTATACATTGTTCTGCGTATCTATTGCTGAATAAACTGCTGCAAAACTGAGGAGTTTAAACCAACGTATTATTCTTATATCTCATCATCCTGTGGCTCATAAATTTGAACAAGGCAGAGCGAGGAGAGCTAATCTCCGTTCCGTGACGTCTGGGGCCTCAGCGGGAGCGTCTTGAATGGCTGGGGGCTGTTCGGGCATGTCTCTCTGTCGCCCCAGCCAGCCCCTCCACGAGGGGGCGGGGGGCTTCCTCGCAACACGGTGGCCTCAGGACAGGTGAGTCTCTGCAAAGGGCCTGGGGCCCCAAGAGGTGAGGCAGGTGTTGCCACTGCTCTCGGGGCTGGGCCTGGACCAGCAGAGCATCACCTCCTCTGCGTCCACTGGCCGGGCCGTCCTAGGGTCGGCCCACATTCAGAGAGAGGACATGGGAGGAGCCCCAAAAGGATCGGTGGCGTCTATAGTCGATACACAGGTGAAGAGGCACAGGATGGCGGGAAACGGTAGACCCAGGACTCAAACCGGATCTGACCAGTTATCATGCCCTGGCGCCCACTCAGGACCACGTCTGTGCTCATGGACTCAAGGGCGTCCTGCAAGGTGACCTCTGACGCCACGTATGTTCAGCCTCGGACTCTCTTCCGTGCTCCAGACCTTTTTCTCCAAACGTGAACGGCACGTATCTATTCTAATGTGTGGCAGCCGACATGAATGCTGAACTCACCACGGGTCCTCTCTCCATCCCCTAACAGCCCCCTAGTCTCGCTGGCTCAGCACCTCACGGGGACTCTGTCCCTGCTCTCACTCACTCCCTGGGTCCTCTGTCTGTCTCCAAGGCCGTGGATATGCGTGCACCACAAGCTGCTCAAGGGTCTGGTGCACCCGCCTCGCCAGCCTCCCTCCCCGCCCTCTCCCCGCGCTCGCCCCGCCCCAGCCCCTGTGGCTCCTCCGACAGCCCCTGCCCTGCCCTGTCTCCCCCCCCCCCCCCCCCCCCCCCCGGCCAGGTGTCTGCACAGCCACCCTCCCCTCCGAGAGACCACCCACCGAGAAGAGCATCTCCCATTAGCCCTGCCCTCGGCCAAGCTTGCTTTACTCTCCTCCAATCGATTTATCGTTTCCTGATACGGCAGTCGCTGTTTATTTGCTTATTTACTTACCGTCCCCGTCTCTCGCCGGAACAGTGCTGTTCGGTAGAAATACAACACGAGTCACATACATTTTACATTTTATAGTCGCCACACATCAAAAGGCAGAAAGCAGCAGGTGAAATCCATTTCAATAATATTTTTCATTTAGCCCTAGATTCCCAGAATATTACCAGTTCAACACATAACCAATAGAAAAATAGTATTCATGAGCTCCTTCACATTTTTGGTCTCAGTTTTGAGTTCTGGTGCATTTACAGCCCTTCTCATGCAGAGGAGCCACATGTTAGGGGCTCAGCAGCCACGTGAGGGAGGCTCGAAAATATAAACGCCGTGAAGGCAGTGGCCTTGTTCTCCGGTTCACTTCTGACTTCTCAGCCTGGAATAGGGCCCAGCACTTAGCAAACGTTTGCTGATCGTCTGCGCGTATGCAGGCATGGATACAATAGATGACCTGCGTCCCTTGCTTTTGACCGGCCTCCTCCTAGGCCTGCCCGTTTGCTCCTCACCCGCCATGAGGCACCTGTCAGCCCCCACAGGTGTGGCCAGCAGCCACTCCTTTTCAGCCTGGGCTGCTCTAACCCCGTCAGCAGTTCCAGAGGCCACCAGAAAGAGGCTTCGAAAGTCACAGAGCTGAGAGCCCAAAGGCCTTCCTTCCGTCCCGCCTGCCGCCTGCGAAACCTCAGGCAAGTTCCCAAACATCTGTGACTCTCATTTTCCTCTCTGTAGAACGCGGTTTATCCATAACTCTAGCCCCAGCCGTTGTAAGAAGCGAAATAAAGCAACATAACGAAAACAAACAACTCAAAAAACGGGCAAAGGGCTTGACTAGACATTTCTCAAAAGAAGATATAAAAATAACCAGCAAGTATATGAAAAGAAGATATAAAAATAAGCAGCAAGTATATGAAAAGATGCTCAACATCACTAATCGTTAGGAAAATGCAAATCAACGTCACAGTGAGTTACCACTTGTATACATTAGGGTGGCTGCTATCAAACAAAGACAGAAAATAGCAAGTTTGGGCAAGGATGTGGAGAGATCAGAACTCTTGTGTGTTGCCGGTAGGAATGTTAAATGGTACAGCCGCTGTGGAAAATGGTATGGCATTTCTTAAAAAAACTGCAATAGAATTACCATACGATTCAGCAATTGCTCTTCTGGGTATACACCCCAAGAAAGCGGAAACAGAGTCTCGAGCTGATATTTGTACACCCATGTTCATAGCAGCATTATTCACAATAGCCGAAGGGTGGAAACAACCCGTGTCATTGATGGATGAATGGATTAACAAAATATGTTCTATGCAGACAACGGTGTATTGTTCAGCTTTGGAAACCCTGGAACATGCTACAAGGTGGATGAAACTTGAAGACGTTGTGCTCAGTGAAATAAGCCCGTCAATAAAGAACAAATAGTGTGTGAGTTTCCTAGAACAGTCAAGTTCATAGAGACAGAAAGAACAGTGGTTGCCAGGGGCTGGGGAAGGGGAAACTGAGTTAGTAGCTAATGGGGACAGAGTTTCAGTTTGAGAAGATGACAAATTTCTGTGGATGGATGGTGGTGACGGTTGCAGAACAATATGAATGTACTTAACGGCACAGAAGTGTACGCTTGCAATGGTTAGGATGGAAAATATTATGTCTATCTCATCACAACAATAAAAGATAAAGCCATGTCAGGGAAAGTGCTCTGTCAGCTGTAGCATTTACAGAGATATAAGTTGACATCATTCTTGGTAGTCTGCTACCCACCCGAATCTTCTCACCCACACTCCTGTGCATCTCTGAGGTCCAGTAACTAACGCAATGCAGTGAGCTCCCTACGGAAAAACATCCTCCTCTCGTCTGTCTCCTTTACCCGTCCCTCTGCAGACGTGTATAGCGGACCATCTTACCTGACTATGTCTTTTAAACTATACCAGTCTGAATACATTTAAGGCGACAAAACGTGAAAAGGGATGGAGAAAGCCAGGTAGAGAGATGTGTGTGCCGTGCACTCATGGATCTGCGTCTAAAATACAGCAATGTTATTTTTAAAGTCGGCAAACGCTGGTTCCACCTGCCGGTTTCTTCTGGTGACCTGAATCCGGGTGTGCCTTCCCCTCCTGCTTTGGACTCAGCGCCCGCGAGCTGTTTGTCCCCAGACCGGTGGCGCGCAGTGGATGTGGCGGGAACGGGACCCAGCACGTCGCCCGGGGAGCCTGAAATCCGCGCCTCCTCCACGCAGTGGACGCAGGAGCTGAGGGAAGCAATAAGACCTAATAACCTCCGCTGTCCTCCTAATTGCTTTCTTCTCCTCACCAAGAAGCACACCAGAGGCTCCAGCGGCCCTTGGGGAAATCTCTGCTTGTTATGAGGCCGGTGGGCAATCCTTTCATCACTGTGAAACGCTGGCAGTTTGTGTCAACAAATCCAATTTCAGTCAATCAATAGGCAGCCCGCCTCCTGGCTCTGTCCCCCCTGCTGGCAGAGCTGGGCCGGGCCTCCCCTCCTCCACCCCTGCCCAAGGAGCCCCTGCAGGAAGGAGGCCGCTCCCGCCAGACCCCAGGATGCTCAGGAAGCCCTGCCACCACCAAGGACGGCACCCCTGCCAGGGGTGCAGCCGAGCGCCAGCTTCACGCAGACAGGCCCGGCTACCGGCTCTGGCTCTGCCTCTGCTGGCTGTGCGGCCTTTGGCGAGTTCTTCACCTCTTTGAATCCTTGTTTCAAAAGCGGGGCTGTCGACGGACACTTAGGTTGCTTCCATGTCCTGGCTATTGTAAATAGAGCTGCAATGAACATTGTGGTACATGGCTCTTCTTGAATTACGGTTTTCTCAGGGTATATGCCCAGTAGTGGGTTTGCTGGGTCGTATGGTAACTCTATTTTTAGTTTTTTTAAGGAACCTCCATACTGTTCTCCATAGTGGCTGTCTCAATTTACATTCCCACGAAGAAGATGTAGTACATGTATACAATGGAATATTACTCAGCCATAAAAAGGAACAAAATTGGGTCATTTGCAGAGACGTGGATGGATCTGGAGACTGTCATACAGAGTGAGGCAAGTCAGAAAGAGAGAAACAAATATCATATATTAACGCATACATGTGGAACCTAGAAAAAATGGTACAGATGAACCGGTTTGCAGGGCAGAAACTGAGACACAGATGTAGAGAACAAACGTATGGACACCAAGGGGGAAAGCGGCGGTGGGGGGAGATGAATTGGGAGATTGGGATTGACATGTAGACACTGATGTGTATAAAACGGATGACTAATAAGGACCTGCAGTATAAAAAATAAATTAAATAAAATTCAAAAAAAAAAAAAAAAAGAAAAAGGTGGGCTGATGATAGCGGCTGCCTACAGGGCTGTATGGTAGGGAAACTAAGTGTTACAATGCACGTGAGGCACACGGCCCGGCCGCAGTGACCTGCCAACTCTTAAGCCCAATAGGGCAATAAATGGAGCTACTGCAGATTCTACAACCATCATTAGCACCTGCATCACCACCGCTGTCATTCTGAGGATTGTATGGAGAACAGCTCAGGAAACAGCCCACGTGGCTCTACCAAGGCGAGGAGGAATTCAGAGCTGGTTCGCGAAGGTTCACTCAGCAAAGATGCTCAGGAGGTCATCAATGTTGGCAAAAAGAAATAGCCAGACGGCAATGTCCTCATCAGAGGCTGGCATTTGCGGGTAGAGGGGCCTTAAGGGGGCCGCTCTGTTGTATATGGCAGAACACAGAGGAGGAACGTCGTCCTAAGAGCAGGGCGAGCGCGGCCCAGCGGTGCTCCCCTGAGATTACTGCATTTCCCCTGAGAAGCGGGAGGGAACGAAGGCCTCCCCGCAAGGAGCCCTCTCCCCTGTCGGGGAGACCCCAGCTTCGTCGGTCTTTGGGGGCTAGAGGTCCCTGCTGGGTAACAATGAGTTAACCCAACTCTCTATTTCATTTCCTGCCAGGTGGGATGACTGTAGCACCTGCTAGATTGGGGGTGATACACCATTGCCTTAGCATGTGAATTCCCCAGACGAGAGGCCTTCAGAACAGGATGCAGCAATGGGAACGAACTAATGAAGCAGCTCAGGGCTTCCCACGAGGTCCAGGAGCCTGTCATTTCTAACTAAGCATGGAGGCCGACGTTCCTCCAGCAGGAAGTGGTAAGAACAAGTACCTTGGACTGCATTTGGTTGCTGCTGCTGCTGCCACCTTTGTGTTTAACTGGGGAGGAAAAGAGAGTAATTAGAGGTGAGGTTTTCAGGCACAGAATGTCCTGATAGTGACAGACCTTCCACTCCAAGGCAGGCATGGTGAGAGGCCCTTCCTTATTATTTCATTTTATGTGTCACAATTACTCTGCAAGGCAGGGCTATTGACCTCTTTTGTTAAATGAGGATGGTGAGGCCCAGATGTCACCAGAGAGCTCGCGGACCTCGCACAGAGCAGGTGCTCGGTAACGAGAGAGGGACAGAGGCCTGCCTGGGTCACAGTCAGCGGGAGACATTCAAATGCAGGTTCGAAAGGTCCAGGCCACTCCGATCCCACTTTGCTCTCTCCCTACTTGCTTGTTCCGGGCAGGACACTGGGAGGCCTTCATCGGGAATGGGTGTTGGCTCCTGGGAAAAAGTTCCAGATGGGGAAAAAAAAGCTTTTTCTAGGGAAATCTGCCTTTAGAAGAATAGCCAGACAGCTCCATGCAGCCCCAGGGCAGGTCCCCTTGGACGCTAAGCTAGCCCAGGGTATTAGGTGGGAGAGAGCCAAAGATTCTGAATAAAAGAAAGAAAGACCCCAAGCCAGTAAAAACGTGTTATGTTTGCTATGAAACTGGGCTTTTCTCATGTGGCGGGGGGGGGGGGGGGGGGGGGTCTTCAAAGTGCCCGATTCTTTTCTGCAATTTACATTATATTGACAATCTTTTTAGAAAAAAGAAAAACCGCAGAGCCATGCATGTTGGGGAAATTCTGAGACATGCATGTATGGTGGGAAGATTCGCTGCTCCTAGAAATTTAACTGCTGGATAGAAACAGACATAGACATCTGGGTTTCCAACCAAACTGCCCCTTGAGCTCCGAAGCGGCCCATGAAACTGACCCCGCAAGCCCTCGGTGACGCCCCCGAGGCGTGTACGGCTCAGCACGCCTGAGACCTGATGAACTGCTGCCCCCGCTGCCACCCCTACACCCACCGGGAAGGAGAAAGTGGCCTGCATGCTCTGCTTTGATTGGTGGCGTCATCGTCCACCCAGCCTCTCAACCTGGACACGTGGAATTCCTCCTGGACCTCCTCCTCCCCGGTTTAGCAGGTCGGTCCACTACTACGTTGTCCTCTTACCCTTGGCACTGCCCCTTGGCATCTCTTTGTTCTCCTGTGCCAGCTTCTAAACCGACCTCCCTGACTGCAGGCTCGCCCTCCTCTACCCGTCAGTGGGTCTGGACCCACTGATCTCTCCACAGCCCAAATTTGGGCTTTGACCATGGCACTCCCCTACTTACCACCGTCCATCACCCCCCAGCACTGAAGAAGCTGGAGCCCAGGCTCCTTGCACGGTATGAGAACTTGCCTGACCCCCAGAGATGAACAAATCGTGCCTCCAAAGCCCCCGCAGTCCTGGTAAAGAAGCACCGTCGTGAGGGTTCATTTTATTGCCAGCCTGGCCGGGTCACGTGTGTTCATTTGCTCGGGCTGCCATACAAAATACCACAGACTGGCAGACTTAAAAAACAGAAGTGTATTTCCTCCCAGTTCTGGAGGCTGGAAGTACAAGATTAAGGTGCCAGCAGGGTTGGTTTCTCCTGAGGCCTCTCTCCTTGGAGAGCAGACAGCCGCCTTCTCGCTGTGTCCTCACATGCTCATCCCTCTGTACACCCACACCCCTGCTGTCCCTCTGTGAGTCCTAATCTCCTCTTCTTTTAAGGACATCTGCCAGACCGGATCAGGACGCACCCTAGCAGGCTCATTTTAACTTAATTACCTCTTTAAAGGGCCCATCATCAAATGCAGTCGTATTCCAAAGTAGGGGGGGCTAAGACTTCAACATAAGGATTTGGAGGGGACATAATTCAGCCCACAACAGCCACAGTAAACACTTTGGGGTCAAACACCAGCTTAGATGTTGCTGTGAAGGTATTTCTTAGATGCAAATAAGATTTAAGTCAGTAGACTTTGAGTAGAGCATATTATCCTCCATTATGTGGGGGGGGCCTCATCCAATCAGTTGAAGGCCTTAAGAGAAAAGACTGAGTGAGGTCCCCTGAAGAAGAGGGAATTCTGCCTGCAGACTGGCTTTGGACTCAAGCTGCAGCATCAGCTCTTCCTTCCCTGGGTCTGCAGATTTCAGATTTTTCAGGCTTCACAATCATGTGAGTCAATTCTTTAAAATAAATCTCTCTTTATAGGTATACACATACCTTATTAGTTCTGTTTCTCTGGAGAGCCCTGATTAATACAATCATATATCCCCCAAAATACCTGATGACACATAAAAATGTATGTCCAAAGGTAGGCAGTCCAGGGCTGATATGCTGTTTCCAAAATCATCAGGGACCAGGCTTCTTCTACCTCACTATTCCCCAATCCTAGTGTGCTCCCTCATGGTCCAAGATGGCTGCTTGAACTCCAGCTATCATATCTCCATTCCAGCCAGCAAGAGAGCAGAAGGTACATTAGAGGGCACACCTCCTCCCTCTAGGAACATTTTCTTGAAGCTGAACATGAACTTCCCATTGGTCAGAACTCAGTCACAGCTAGTTTAAGGGAGCTGGGAATGTAGTCTTTATGCCAGAATATGTGTGCCCAGCTAAAATCAGGTTTTATATAACGGTAGAAAGGAGGAATGGATGTTGCATTGCACCACAGTACAACACTTGCGACGAGTACCAAATGATGGGTACCAAAAACGAATGAGTTACTGAGAAATTAAGAGGAGATTAATGTCGGCGGGGGCAGGCAGAGGGGGCTCCTTAGTGGGAAGGGGACCTGGGCTAACTTTGAAGGAAGGGTTAATCTGCTCAAAGAGGAAAACTTCCCAGCACCCTTGCCCCGGGGTGGGTATAAGCACCACTGTGACAGAAGTATGACACTGCGGGTCTCAGCCCAGGATCCGGTGATGTGAGACCGAGGCTAGAAGGCAGGGGTGCCCCACCACAGGCGTGCAGGCTGGACAGGCTGACAGGCTAAGGGGGCCCACAGCCAAGGGCATCTCGACTTTTCCAGCACCCCGAGTCCTCACGGAAGCCTCTTAAGGCTGGGGATGAGGGGAGGGGCTGCGGAGTCGCAGCCATCTCCTCAGGGCCAGCCAGCCAATGGGCGGCCTCGCTGATGCTGTAATGCTCCAGCTCGGCATTTCATTGGCCAGCTCTGTCTGGGCTCAAACTATGCCTTCGTTTTCTGAGAAACTGCAAGTGGGCACAGACAAAATACAGAGGAGAGTGGCTGACGGCCTGAGCCCAGACGGGTGGACGGAGTGTAGTGTTGTCTGTGAGGACAGTAGCCCAGGCCCCGGGGAGGCCGGGCTCTCCGCCGAGGCACCCGCTTCACTTCTGGGTCAGCGGAGGGACTTCTCCCCTAGTATTTAGCTTTTGGTTTTACAGTTTTATAATTCACATTTCTTACTGTAGGGTCACTCAGAGCTTTTAATACACCAAAGGGTGCTGTGAAGTTCCCACAGGGATATGCCTGTAAGTCAGCAGCCTTTCCCATTCTTGGATGATCTCAGAACGTTTTATTCCCAGAGCACAGCAGGGAAACAGAGTTCCACAGACACACTCTAGAAAATGCTCCTACCAGGGTGGCTCACTCTGGAAATCCAGCTTGCCAGGCCCGCTCCAGGGCCCCCTCACACCCACCTCGAGGTCTTGCCAGGCTCTGGTTAGTTGAGGGTTGTGACATAACAGGAAACCAGCAGCTGCCCCGGTCACCCGTGGCCCCAGCTAGAGGGGAAAAAGGAGGGGGAGGGGAGAAGTTTGGGGCTGGGGGAGCCATGCTCTGTCTCCCATCCTCCGCTTTGCACCCAGATTTGGATCCCAGGTGTCCAGGATCCCAGCCAGCCAGCAACGACAGAGGCCCTTCTCAGCACCAGCATCCTTGGGTGCTGGAGACAGGTTCTCCCCTCAAGGAGACAGAGACTAAGCGGGTCACTGCCCTACAGCTTGCTGGGTATCGGAGTAGAAGTCATACCGGGTCCGGTGGGGGAAGAAGGGAGCAATGATAGCGCCTCGGAGGTGATAGGGGAAGGGGTATGGCACCGGGGGGGAAGGCAACAGCAGGAGAAGCTCAAGACACAAGTCAGCCCTTAAGCTTGTCACATGAAACCCACTCACAGTCCAGGGGCCTCCAAAGTGCTCTCGTGCCATGGAAGCAGGTCTGGAATCTGAGAATCAGGCTCGTGGGACAAGGGCCAGCCTCGCCAGTGCCCTGGGAGTTACTAACGCCCAGTGGCCGGGCAGAGGCTCAGCGAGCCTGGTCTGCCGCGTGCCCCGGCCAAGGCCACTCCTGGCCTCCAGACTGCAGCTTCCGCCTGATGACACGCAGGGAGCTTCGGTCGGGCGATGGCCACAGGGTCAGAGGCCACAGGCCCCTCAGCGCCCAGCTGGGTTAAGCGCATTGCATGGTGGGGGGTGGCAGGGGCATGGGAGTTGCCGGCGTGGAGGGTGTCCCTGCAGCTGTGGTCGTGGCTGAAGCAGTCAGAAAAGGCGGGTTACAGACGGAGCAGCGACGGGGGAAGGGAGAGGGAGGAGGAGGAAACAGAGCGAGGGCAGCTGGCGCAGGGCCAGCGCCCCGGGATCGGGACGTTTCCATTCCGTGCCCAGCTCCCGCCCTTCCGGCCTGCGTGACCTGGGGCGGTCATCTCTGCTCAGGACCAGCTCGCTTATCTTTAAGAGGAGGTGGGGAGAGTAGCTGCGGTCCTAAAGCCCCCTCCTCCTCAAGGGCCACAGCATTCTCTTTTCTGGATGCTCCCTAACCAACTGTAGCCACTGCGACCAGGCGTGGGCAGGCGGGTGCAGATGGCCCAGCAGTGCTGGTGGGGAGTCCAGAGTGGTGCAGCCCACAGCCCGCCCTCCCTCCACCGCTCCCCCTCCTACCTGCCGAGCCCCCCGGGACCCGAAGACTAATGGAAGAGTCTCCTCCAATGCCCATAGCGGTCCGGCAGCAGCTTCTGCAGGCCCCGCCCCTCTGCTGGCAGCAGGCTGTGAGTTCAGGGGAAAATGAGCTCCCTGCTCTCGGGAGATGAAGCCAGGGTTCAGAGTCAGCGTGGGACAGCGGCGGGGCTGCAGTCCTCCAGGCGCGGGGCCAGTACAGAGGCAACCCCGCTCGTTTCTCTGCCCCACGGAATCTAAAGAGAGGCACCAAGATCATCCTCTGCTCCTCGTGTGGTACGGTGTCCTTTTCTGCCACTGTTTTCAAACTACATTCAGCTAAGAATCCTTTATTTAAATGCATCTTGTGTAGAAGTGTAAACAACACATTATTCAAGAATTATTTCTTGAAATAAACATGTATTAAGTGTAGTGTTGAGAACTGGGTAGCCACTGAGTTTCCAAACAGACTTGCTCTCTGCCTTCCTAGAGCTTGGTTTAGTGAGTGAAGCTGGCCACAGACAAACAAATATTTAATGAACTCACGTGATCAATGCAGTGAAAGGAAAGAATGCAGGGATATGCCCTTAGGTTGAGTCACGGGGAGGGCTTTCCTGGGAGGGGGTGCTCCTGCCTCCAGCCAGGACCTGGCAGCGTGAGAGCAGGCGCACGGCAAGGTAGGGCCCTCGGTGGCCAGCAGCACCCTGGAGGACCAGCAGCCCCCGCGTGCAGATGGGACAGTGACACCCCCTGCCTGGTGGCAGGTGCAGACCTTCCCCACATTGCAGGCTGAGGCAACAGCTCCCGTTCACATCCCCAGTGGCCTGCCAAAAACCAAGCTGTAGTGTACTGAGATGCAGCAAATGCAGAGATTTTCACACAGTCTCTACACATCAATCACTTGAAGATGACCAACCCCATAAAACCCCATCAAAGAGCATCAACAAATCCAACAAAAGAAAGAACTTATAACCTAGGAAACTGAGCTACTAGTGTCATCAGAAGAGAAAATTTCCAGTCCACGTTTTTAATGTCTTTAGAGAGATAGGGAAGGTATCAATATGTCCAATGAAAAAAGATGGTTATGATTAAGAGCTGGCAATTATGAAAAGAACCGATGAGAGCTTTTAGAGATGAAAAATATAATTATTCCAAAAGCATTCTGACTATAGTGTGGAGAATGACTGAAGGAGGCAAGAGGCATATAACCCAGGTAAGGGGTGATTGTGGCTTTGGCTGGGGTGGAGGCAGAGGAGAGGGAGAGAGAGAGGAGGAGATGGATTCGCAACGTATTCTATCGCAGATCTGCAGGACTTTCTAACTTGCCAAGGGCTTGGATGTGAGGGTGAAGGAGAGAGTGCACACAGGGAGGATGACTGGGATAAACACGGAAGTGCTCTGGGCAAAGGATGCTCAGAGACTGTAAGGCCCTGCCCCACCGCAAAGGCCTCTTCACCTTCTGCATGCGTCCAAACGAGGGTGCCGTGGCTACTGCACCATCCCCCAAATGCACCTTCTGAGGCTTTCTCTTCTCTGTGTCCTTGACCCAGAGGGCTTGAGTCCACGTGTGGCCGTCATGTCTGCCAACCCTGGTGCTCTCAGGGATGGTCCTGGCTGTTGCGGGAGAGAAACGTGACAGTTGCAGGTTGGGAGCCCTTGAAAGCAGGCTCTGAGATGGAGTTTTTTGTACAGAATGTTGATTAAGGAGTCAAACGCCTGGGTAAGGGAAGGGAAGGAAGGAGAAACAGGCAGAGAAGGAAAAGGAGCCAAACCCAGTGACGGTCTTGGTCAACCCCATGGGAGGAGGGGGGCCCAATGGCTCTTCAGAGTTGTTCCCGGTGGGGCCGTGATGCCCAGATCTCCGTGGCCGCACATCCCTCGGGCACTAGATTTGGGCAGCCTCCCCACGGCTGGACAGCAAGTCCTGACCGAGGGGGTCCGGGTGGCACTTTGCAGTGTTCATCGCGGTGATCAAAGCCACAGAGGCCCCTCAAGTGACTTGAGCTGCAGCCTTTTGCGTACCTGCTCTGAGGTCATCGCTGAGCAGATGTCCACATTTGGGGGCGGTCAAAAGCTCGTAAGCAAAGGGCAGCCCTAATCAGAGCCAAGGAGACTGTACGTTGGGGCAGAAGGGAAAGGAAGGGCTCTGTACGTGGTCAGAGCTGAAACGCCTCTGCTGTGGCAGATGGTGTGATCTGAGCGCGGGTCTAGGGAAGTTCATCTTCCGCCGTCTGGAGTCCACCTGTTCACGACGTAACGTCCTGCTGAGAAGCACGAGTCTAGCTCAATTGCTAGAGACCCTCTCTGCTGATTCAAATTCCTTTTTCAGAGGACCTGGCTACCTGTGGGCTGAGCCCCAGCTCTCGGAACCCTTTGAAGCCCCAGCTGTGTGCCGTTGAGCTGCTATGAACTTCTCCGGGTCCCCGCAGGGCTCAGGGGTTCTATTTCACACCAAAGTCTGCGTCTGTGATATCTTGATTTGTGAATGTAAACGCTGTGGTGGGAGGTAATATACCCTGAGACCCCTCCCAGCTACTCGACAGGGCCTGGGAGTTTTGAAATTCTGATTGTCCAGTGAATCTGCTGTTTCAAGTGGTTCCCCAGAAGCTGACTCTGAGATGAGGACTTGTGTGCAGGTGATTTATTGGGCAGGAGAGCAAGGAAGCGGGAAATGGAGGAGGAAGCGGGGCAAAGGTGCGGACAGCAAGGCCCCAGGCTGGCGGGTGGCCGGCTCATCCACATGCAAGGTCAGGGCCGTGAACCCTCCACCCGCCTGTCGGCAGTGAAGGGCTGGATCCGGGGGAGGAGGCTTCCAAGCGCGTCTCCTGCTCTCCGGACACCTACCCCGTCCTTGACCATGCTGGGTACCTCGGGGAAGCCTGTTTTTAAACCCTCTTCCGGGCTCGTTGTCATGTGAAGTTTAGTGTGAATGTTTGATGCTTTCCCACTTGTAGGTGTCGATGGGGCAGAGAGAAGAGGGAGATTCTGGGTCCCTTGGGTGGGCTGTGGGGTGGGGAGAGCAGACACAGAACGGGGAGACCCCACCCATCAGAAGCCGAGCTTCGGGCGCTCCACAGCTTTGCTAAGGGCTCCCCACCCCCCACCCCCGCTCACACACACTCTGGCCCCCAGCGCTCTCACTGTGACAAAGCTGTCTCCCCATTATACACTGCTACGCTCACGTGTCTCTTCCGGTTCCAGTGACTACCTGCGGCGGCGAAGAAGAAAGGAGATGATCGAAGGGGCAAACCCCGTATCCCCAAGGCTGCGCCCTCAACCCCAAGCCGCGGAATCAGGAACCTCTCGTTTAGCGTGGACACCTTGGTTGCCTTCTGTTCTGCTAGCCACCCATTTCCTTACAAATAGAATCTGATCTTGTTCATCTTCATCCTGGTCCTCTGGGGACATCGAGTCCATCACCTTAACGAGGGCTGAGAGTTCACGGCCTGGACTGAACGCGACGGACGCCTTTCCCCTGACAGACGGTTGCTTTAGGCTTGGGCACGGGTGCAACTTTAGCCAGTGCACCTAAGCAGGAAATGCGCTGATACAGCTTTGGGGCTTGGAGCCTCTGGATTGTTCTGGAAGCCAAAGCAGTCTTCCTGGGTCCGTTAGGAGAGCAGTCAATGAGGACAAGCCCGAACGTTTTGGATGGCAAAGTAGAAAGATGGAAATAACCCGCGTGGTTGAGACATTGGCGAGCTGGTGAACTAAGCGGCTCTGGAGCTGCTGTCCGTCTGGACTCATTACGTGAGATAATAAACCACTTCGTTGTTCCGACCGTGGTGAGCTAGGGTTTCTATTCCCTGCAAGCAACCTCATCTCCATGGATTCGGCTGATATTTTGTCATACGCTCCACCCAGAAGAGCCCCTATGAGCTTCTAGCCCCTTCAGCCTCTGACTCAGTAGCTCAGTTGGCTTTGGGGATAGATTCGAGCTTACACGCCGCACCCTGACCTATAATGAACTCCTCCCCTTTTCTCTTACTCTCCATTCGTCTTAGCCCCCGCCTGTTAGAGGGAGTCTCCGCTGAATGACAACACAACACATCCTCAAGTTCCTATTGGTTACCCACCAGCCCGTTCCTGCGGTTGCAAAAGCAGGAGAAAGATGCTGAAAGCCATGCGTGCGGACGATGCTTTGTAAAGGGATGGTGGCTGTTTTCTTGGGTTTTACAGGTGAGTAACAGGAAGGAGAAGAAAACAAGGTCATTTCTTTCCAACATTGATTAATTCACAGAAGGTCACATTTTACATCAGTTTAATTAACTTTCAATGAGTTCATGTTCAAAATGGGAAAAAGGGTTCATTACAATAAGTCATGAGGACCCTAGGTATAACAGCATGGGGTACTTAAATAGGATAGAAAATTGGAAATCGTTTCCTTCTGCTGTGATGCATGGCGGGCTTTTGTGAGCACCTAACTTTTCACAAATAGACCCCCTTTACGGACGACGGGAACAAACAGACGTGAAGGCATTGCCTGCTCCAGGGAACCTTCCCCCAGACTTCTCACCCCTGTTGGCCCCCCTCCTCAGCCGCTGGTTAGGGCCCCTGCCCTGTTAACGCTCTGCAAACCTCTGTCTCACAACCACTATGTTATCTTGACATTACTTGTTTAATTTTTTTATTTCCCCCACAGTATTGTGAGATTTTTGAGGGTAAAGCTTTGCGTTATTTATTTCTTTGTCCTCTAGCAGGATCCCTGGCATCTAGTAGGTGCTCAGTATAAGTTTACTGAATGAATGAAATCCAAGACATTTTTCCTGGTCTTCATTTCAGTCCAACAAGGGACAAATATTTCTATATTGCACTGTGCAGAGTGAAAATGAAAAGGGAAAGTCCATTCATAATAGTATCCAAAGGCTGCAGGATCTGCTGTACATGCAGGGCGGCTGGTGGGACACAGCTGGTGGCCATTCTCTGAAATGTAGACTTGGGATGAGTGCGGGTCCTTGTGCTTCACGCCTAGGAATCTAGTAGCGGAGTCTTAAAGCTGCCCAGCGGCACGTCTGAGCTAATCTGGGGCGCTGCCGGAGATATTTTTGCCCAAATGAAGCAAAAGTATTTTTCTTGGCTGAGCTGACACCGATTCTCCAGATACCTGCCCATCTAACTCATAAGCTCTCCACCACTCATATTCATCTCCTGACAATCCTGTCAGGTGAAATCTCATCCCACGGGGTCTCGTTGAGCATATGTCGATGGGCCCAGTTACGTAACCAGTCCCCCTACAGGACTACATACCCTCCTCAGTCGACCCACTGCCCACCAACGCACCCTGCTTTTCACCCCAACCCCTACGCGATGACCACGCCCACCCCCCTTGGCAAACCAGCATGCAATGCACTGGAGGAAAAAGCAATTGTCTTCCTTTGTTTCAAGAGAAGGCTTTGTAGCTGGGAAAGTTTGAGGCTGAATTTCCGCAGGCTTAGATTTATCTCCCTGTTGAAATTTGTAAGTACTTGTGTGACTGACTTCTGAGAAAACCCAATATTCAGATTCCTAAAAGTAGAGTCCGACACTATTCATACCACAAAAGGATTCTCCCATTTTCAAATGAATTGTCCTTGTAGCACTCCTACAAATCACTAAGAATAGAACAGACGACCCAACAGAAAAAAGAACAAAACGTTTGATCAAGCATTTCCTTTAAAAGTTTCTCTGAGTGGCTGGTAACTCAGAAAAATATGCTCAATTTCATTAGCCATCATGCAAATACACATTAAAACCATAATCTAATACCAACAGACACCCACCAGCATGGCTAAAATGAAAAACGCAGAGAATACTAGGTGTTTGTCGACAGAGATATGGAAAAACCGGAACTCCCATTCACTGCTAGTGAGAGGGGGGAATTGGTTCAACGACTACAGATATCAGTTTGACAATATTTATAAAACTGCATATATGCATAACCTCTGACCCAAAGATTCCACCCAACAGAAATGCACATATATATGCACTGACACACATGTATGTATTAGGGTGTGCCTATCAGCACTAATTGTTGTAGAACACACATCTACAACCAACTGGTAAATTGTAAACTGGTCATTATACAAATGCCAATCAATGTTGAATAGATATAAACAGTGATATTGTCACACAATGGAATGTTCTACAGCGATGAGAATGAACCCACAGCTACATGCAACAACCTGGATGAAATTTACTAACACAAGGTTAAGCCAAAGAAGACGGACACAAAAGAGTACAAACTCTATGAATCCCTCTAAATAAAGTAAAATCTGGCAAAAATAACCTATGTTCTTAGAAGTCAGGACAGTGGTGTCCTAAGGGGGTAAGTGACTGGAGGGGCCATGGGGAGGGGGCTTCATAGGTGTGTGCAGTTTGTGATATGTGCACTTTTCGGGGTGTGTATTATACTTAGGTAAAAACCTTTTTTGGAGTATGATTCAATTTATAAAATTTCCGTGTCACATGGAACTTTCTAGAAACATACTTGCCATCCCGAGTGAAATGCACCCCCTACGTTCAATTGGTTTGGGTGTTCTTCCTCCGGCCGTATCTTCGCTTGTTCGCTATTCTGCCAGGACAGGGAGCTGAGCCAGGGTTTAGGGAGCGCTTCTATGCGGGGGCATTGGATCATGGGCTTCTAACCGCTCCATGGCATGTCCTCCAGCATTCTCCTCCCTCTCCACTCCACCCCTTCCTCAATGCCCAGCTGACCAGAGGGACTCTTCGGTAGACATGGTGCTGGGCTGCAGAGGATTCTTTGTTCCTCTGACTCCGTCATGGAACAAGCTCTGAGACCGGGTGCCTGTCCTTTAGGAGGCGAGCATTTATTATGTGCCTGGAATCACCTCCATTCACCTCCACATGCTCCCTAGTCTATGTGCCCATTTTACAGAGGAGGAAGCTGAGGAGCATTCCCCGGAAGGCTGCATCCCTGGGATGTGACGAGCTGGCCTCTGTCACCACCATCCTGCCTGCTACTTCCTAGAGAAGCCTGGCTCTGTGATTTTCGTTTCCCTGGGTGGCTACCTTCCTTCTGCTAGTTACTACCTGGGTGACCCGCCATCCGTGGGGAGCTCTGCTGTCACCTCCTCCATCCCAGGGCCTGGGGACAATCTATCAGGATGCACCTGCTAGAGGCCCTCCCCAGATCCCAGCGGGGCCCAAGAGAGTGTCACCAGGCTCTGCTCTGAGCCTGCTTGTCCTTCCTCTGTGGGAGACAGGAAGCCCCGGAGCTTTGCTAGCTTCTCTGAGGCAGGCAGAGCGCGGAAGCTGGGCCAGATGGGTCCCTGGGGAGTGTCTGCTCTGGGTGCATGGCCTGCAGATGCTGTCAGCCTGCCCCATTTACAGATATTCCCCGCAGGCAGCCCGACCGCCGGGTCCACGTCACAGCCCGGCTGTTGAGAACTCACCACCACTGCTGATCACAGCAGCTCGCCTCTGCAGACATGACGCCGCTCTGTACTGTGCTGGGGAAGACACAGGGCTACCGGGTGATGTGGGTACAGCTCAGCTTCGGGAAAAGAGCCACAGGCCCTCAGCTCAGCCCACAGCCTTTTCTTCAGCCTGGCGTTAGAATTTCCCCCAGGAAGGCTTGCTTGTCCGGACCCAGGGGTAGCGCACTGACCTCCCCTCGGTGCCCGGGCGTTGTCATGGAAACAGTCAACTGGCACGTCTCGGGAGAGCGTGGACACCCATGATCTCTGTGCCCGGGGTCCCCAGGCTCCAATCGTCAGCTGGCTTCCCGTGACCACTTTCCGCACTTCACACCTGCCTCGCCCTTGGAAGAGAAACTGCTGCAGGCTCCCAGCAGGAGTCACGGAGCTTCAGTTCAGATGGCCAGAACCTTAGAGGCCATCTGGCGTTCCTTTTACCAATGCGGAAGTAAGCCCAGAGAAGCTCAGTGACTTCCCCAAGGTCACACAGCCTCGCGGGTGGAAAAGGTGCAAAGAGAATATGCAGGCCTCCGGATTCAATGAGCCCACACACCGAATTCCAGGCTGCTTTCTCTGACTTGAAGGGAATCCTCTAGCCTCGTGTGTAGGTTCACGTGGCCATTTCAGGGGTGTCTGGAGTCCCTCTCTTTCCTCTGGGAGGCTAGAGAGGTTTTTCGAGGTGCTCTAAAGCAGGGCAGACCCCGGGGCTCTCGTGGCTCCTGAGCGGCAGGTAGCGACCCGGCTTCTGCTCGGGCCGCGGGAGGGAGCGGCGAGGGCCTCGCTTCTACAGTCGTGTCCTGCAGAGCCGCGCCCCCGGCACGCGGCTGTCACGGTTCCCCTCGGGAGGGGCGGCAAACTCGGACACCCAGGGCAGCGTGGTGCTGGCAGTTCCTACATATGCCTTGAAAGCGAAAGTCCATCACCCTCGGGAGGGCTGCTGTGCAGAGCAAATCAAGGCAGGAGAGGCCGGAGAGCGGCCACCGTGCGGCCTCCGTGGCCGCTTCCCGTGCCCACAGGTGGCCAGCCGGCTGGACGGCAGTACCCAGCCGGCACCTCTGCAGTCCCTCCTCTTCGGCCGTCGGCCCCAGGCGGGGCCACAGACCTGCCCCGCAGCCACCGCGCTCACCGTTTCCCGGAGTTTCTTTACCAGGAGGATTCTTTTCGGGGCAGAACACGGGTCTCTCTTCAACCGTAACATCGGGCTGGGCCTGAGGCAGATACAGCCCCTTGGGGTCTGGGGGCTTTTCCTGCGGGGCTGTAGGAAGGGGGACCCTGGGGGCAGGGATCAGGTTGAGGCTGCTTCTCAGCATCACCGTCCCCCTCCTGCGTCCCCCCCGCGCCTCGCCTGCCCTCTGGCTGCCCAGGCCACCCCCTCTCCACCTGCAGCCGCATCCGGACTTCCCAGGCCTGGACCCCACTTTCCAGGGACCTGCCTGTGGGGTGACTGGCTGGGGACTCGGCCGACGCACAGGGCGATGACGGTGGCTGCCGATTGTCACACGATCTCTGCCTCTCCAGTTACATCCCAGAGCCAGCACCCAGGGGCCCTGGCCAGGTCCCTCGCCTCTGGCCTCTGTGTCCACACCTGAAGCTCCAGTACTTTTTAAACAAGAGCAACCGTGCCTCCCGGGAGGATAGTGTTATTATTTTTAAATGTTCTCATCCGGGTACGTTCGTGCTCTGAACTCCGCAGAACAGACTCACCGCCTGTCCCCTAATCTTCAGTGTCCTCGGCTGATTGGGGACGACAGTCGTGCCGACCTCACGCCGTGTCTGAGCACTGAGGGAGGTGAAGCACAGCACGTGCAGATGGAACAGACGCTCAAGCCCGTCACCCTCCCGTGAAGCAGCTGGGGTGGCCTCTAGAGCATCAGAATAACAATGACAGAGCCCAGGAAGTCACGGTGTAGAGTCAGAGGGGGTTTAGGCCAAACCAAGATGGGAACCGCAGACACCCCCGAGGGCTGCCTGCTTCCTCAGAGTTTGCCCTAATGATTTATCATACAGGAGAAGTTAAGGCCCAGAGAGGTTAAGTGACAACTTGGGGGTCACACAGCCCGTTCCCCATCTCCGTGCCCTGAGGTGCTGTCCCTTCCTATGGTCCAGGGTTTGCTCTAGGCTGTCCTTGACTCATCCACTCACAGATCCGGAGACGTAGCTCGGGGCCTGGTAGTCCAGGACCCTCGGGGGCCAGAGACCCCTCTCAAGCCCCGCCTGACGCAGCCTCCTCCAGCCTGCTCCTGAGGTGACGGGTTTCCCCCGGGGCGTGCTTGACCCCTGACGTCCACACAGCTCTGGTCGTCCAGGGCCTGTTCCTCGGCTCAGGAAAACGGGCCTCTCTACCCCGCCCAGTGGGCAGCGAACCATGGGAGGAGGAGATGCAAAAGGCCGATCTGGGAGGGAGTTGGTCCGTGTGGACGGTACTTAGGGTCCAACCCAGTTTTAGGAAACAGACGCAAAGGTCTTCAGGCCTCAAGTGAAGCCAGGCATGTGACTCAGCTCAGAGGAATTCTCACAATGAACTTGAGCACCAGCCTTGCGCTTCACCCGGGGGCTCAGGGCACCATCCCCAGTCACAACCCCGGCCCAGGGCCTCCGGCCACAGAGCCCCCTGTCCCAGGCCTGGGCCTGACACCTAGGATGTCCTCAAGAATCGTCGCGGTTACAGTTACCACGGGCCCAACCATCACAGTGAACCCACACGTGGGGGAACTGAGGCCCGGGTGGGACGTAGCTGCAAAGCCAGTGAGAGGCCACGTTCAGGCCCAGAGCCTCGCGGCGGAGGCCCAGACGTCGGGGGTCTGACGCTGGAGCGGAACCTCCGCGCAGGCCTCACTGTGCGTCCTGAGTGGCTGCATCGCCGCCGGGGGGCAGGGCTGGGTGGGTGGGGAGTCCCCCCACGGGGCCGGCGTCCCCGTCACCACGAGCCCTTGGCGCTCGGGCACTTGCTGGAACCCCAGCGCCCACTCACCCACCGCCCGGCATCCTGCAGCCCCAGCGCCAAACCCCGTCCTCAGCCATTTCAGCGGCTACGCTGCGCTCATTTCAAGCTTTTAATTTTTTTCTTCTCTTTTTAAGTTTTTTCTCGCTCCCTCTGAGAGGCAAATGGTCTCAGAAGATGCGATGCCATCACTGAGATGTGACGCCGGAACGAGGCATTGATTTCCACAGTCACTGAAAAGCAATTGCCGGGGAACTATCTCATTTTCCCACGAAGCGCTGCAGAGCCGAAACCTCGGGGGGCTCTGCTCCCACCCAGCACCCCCCGGGCCCCATCCTCCAGCCCTAACCTCCCCTCCCTCCCCTCCCAGCATAGCATTCTAACCTGCAGATTGTTTCTTACTTCCTGTCTTAAACGCACACCCCGGGTAGATAAATGACTCGGCTCGGCTCGAGACAGCAGAAGCCCGACAGGCAACTTACTCCACGGAAACCAGGCTGGCGGGGCTCCCCCGGCTGAACAGATGGGTGTGTTCCTGGGAGCGCAGAGCAAGTGGCTAATCGCCTTAGCAGCTACGGGAACGTGTGGGGCGGGGGGACCGGCGGGCTCCCCGGTGGTCCCCCTTGACAATGGGATGTGGCTGGCGTCCGGAAGGGGTTTCCAGTCTCCCGGGGGCCTCTACACGACAAGGGTCTGAAAGGGGACACGCCTTCCAAGGTCCTTCCCCGGGGAAGCCGTGGTCAGCGGGTCAGACGTGCTGACAGATGTTGACAGCTGCGGTTGACTTGAAAAAATGATGGTGCATCTTTCTCTCCAAATTGAGAGGAAGGTCTGGCTGCGTCCCTCCCTCCCCACTGAAGGCCCAGGGCTGCCAAAGGCGGAACCAGAGGTTAGAGAAGGGGCGCCCCGTCTTCCCCGCGTCCCCACGCCCTGACCGCCGACCCGTCACCGTCCCAGCCCCGGGCTCTCCTGGGTGTCTTCCTGCAGGCCCTGTGCTCAGCTGCCAGCTAACGTCCCGTCAACGGAGAGCAGTATCGGGGACGTGCACCACCCAGGGCTTTCTGCTCTTTTACAAAGAGCAATTGTTGTTATTATTATTTAACGGATCTATTTTATACATATTTTTAATATTACATAAAAATAATAATTGTTATTAGAATAAGAGCTGAGGGGTGCGGAGCCCTTCTCTATGTGACTCACATCTCCAGGCTCGAGTCCATCCATTCGGCTCGGTGACCGTGTGTCAGAACCGCCACAGCCCCAGTTTACAGAGGAAGGACTGAAGCCCCGAGATGTAGTCATGTCCCCTAAGGTCACACAGCCGAGCTCTGGGGATTTGAACCCAGAGTCTCTGGGCTCTGGGGCCCGAACGTTTGATCGTGTGGCCGGACAGTCCATCCAGCCTGCCAGACTCGAGGACCTCCGTGTCGGGCGAGGGTCCTGCGTGGAGCCTGGCGGGGAAGCGCTCTGGGGCGGGGGACCCGCAACGCCCACGTGGCCCACGGCTGCGGACACCTGCAGCCACTCCTCGGTCTCGCCTGAACGAGAAGACAGACCAGGAGACCACAGCCACTGTGCGCAACAGTCTGGGGGTCCTCAAAAAATTAAAGATGGAGCCACCGTGTGCCCCAGCGGTCCCCCTCGTGCGTGTGTATCCAAGGGAGACGAGATCGGTATGTGGGAGAGGCATCTCTACTCGCGCGGGCGCTGCTTGTTACTCACAACAGCCGAGGTCTGGAGACAGCTTGAACGTCCTTGGAGGGGTGGACAGATGAAGAAAATGTATATACTGTAGATATCGAGGAACGTTATTCAGCCTTAAAAAAGAGGGAAACCCTGCCATTTGCGACAACACGTTATGCTCCGTGAAAAAAGCAGACACAGGGACGCAGAGAGTGCGCGGCGCCCTCACACGTGTGGCTCTGAAACAGCCCAACCCACAGAAGTAGAGAAGCCAGGGGGTTGCCGGGCGTTGGGGGAAGCGGGGAGTGAGAAATGGGAGACAGTCAAGGGCAACAAAGTTTCACTGATGCCAGGTGAGTAAATTCTGGGAATGCAAAGTACACCTGATGGGGCTTCCCCGGTGGCGCAGCGGTTGCGAGTCCGCCTGCCGATGCGGGGGACGCGGGTTCGTGCCCCGGTCCGGGAAGATCCCACGTGCTGCGGAGCGGCTGGGCCCGTGAGCCGTGGCCGCTGAGCCTGCGCGTCCAGAGCCTGTGCTCCGCAACGGGAGAGGCCACAGCACTGAGAGGCCCGCGTACCGCAAAAAAAATAAAATTAAATTAAAAAATAAAATTTAAAAAAAAAAATAGTACACCTGATGACTGCAGTTAGCAATGCTGGGTGGTATGCTTGAAATTTGCTAAGAGGGTAGGCCTTCAGGGCTCTCACCGCCAAAAAGAAAGAAAAGGAAATGGTAACATGCGACGTGATGGATATGTTAATTAGCTAACTTGTGGTGATTATTTCACAGTATATGCATGTATGAAAACATCAAGTTGTGTACCCTGAATAGATACAATTTTTATGTGCTAATTATACTTCAGTAACACTTGGAAAAAGAGACCAGAAATGAACAGTTAACAACTTTGCATATGTCTTTCTTGTCTCAGAACAAAGCCTTTCCTACTTTGCAGGTGAGAAGTTGAGGCTCAGAGAGGTTGAATCTAATGACAAGGTCACACAGCTTTACGGTCTCTGCTTTGCCATTAGACAGCGGTTAACGACCCTGTTCTCTTCCTTCCTGTTCTTGGAGGGCTCCTAAGTTGCCCTTCTTGGGCTTTGGTGCAGCCAAGCTCTTGGGCTGGCTTTTATACAAGTGTGAACTCAGACGTGAACGCTGTGACCGCCTTGTTCACACACCTCCCCCCCCATCGGAGCTCAGGGCTGGGAAAGGGTGGGAGAAAGCTCTTAGGGTCCCGGTTCACCTGGCCAGCCCTGCAGAAGGCCACCCGAGCCGGCTGGATGCTGCGCGGGGCGTGGCTCTGCTCAGCCAGCCCGGCTCCTGAAGCCACGCACCCCTGCACAGAGAGGCACCTCCCCTCCAGGAGCTGCCCTGCGGCCCGGGGGCCCGGCTTCCCTCCAGGGCAGAAAGTCAAAGGGCGTTTAAGGGAACCCTGAGAAGGCAGGCCTTCTCCTCCCTCGAGTTCCTGGGAGCACTTCTGGCAGGGAGCTCGGAGGACTGACTTGCAGAAAAAGATTGCGTCTGGAGGAAAGGATGGTTTCCTCCCTCCTTGCTGCCTGGTCCGCTAACACCAGCCTCGCCAGCGCGTTGGCAAGGGAGAGGGATTGAGTTCTGTGACCCAAGGGGTCCTAAGAGCACCGAGGCAGCCGGAGATCCCCCCATTTGGAGAACCCACTCCATGCTCTTCACGGCCTCCTCCACCAGGCCTGTGTGATCTCGAGGAGGATAACACAGGGAGACCCACAGCGGCAGCACAGGCCTGGTGGCGTGGGGGGGGGGGGGGGCCCGGTGGCTGCTCGGAGGGAGAGCACGGGCCGGGGAGGCAAGGGCCTGGCTCCGTGCTCCCCGAGACCCGGGGGACGTTGCCCAGCCCCTCTAAGCCTCAGTTTCCTCGCTGACAATGGGGACAGCGGTGTCAGCTTTGCAGGGCTCGTGTGACAAACGAATGAGGATCTTAACGGGAGCCCGGGAGTGTCAGCGTCATAAGGATGGCACTTCTACCGCCGCCGACACTATGCTGAGTGCTGACTGTAGACCAGGCTCCGTGCCGCAGGTTTCATATGAATTATTCCATGTAATTGTCTTAAAAATCGAAATATTCTTACTACCCCCATTTCACAGATGAGAAAACTGAGACTCAACAAGAGGCTAAATAAGTTTTCCAGAATCACTGGGCAAGGGCACGCCAAGAGTGAGCAGCGACCAGGCCGCCCTGCTGTCTTTTCAGCCCTTTGCCCAGCACGTGGTGGTCCGTTTAACTGATGGAAGCGCTGGTGTTCTGAAGCCCACTGGAACAGAGCTACTGGGCAGACTGGCGTGGAATGGTGCCTAGAAGGGTCGTGGGAGCTAACAAAGCCACGGGTGAAGGCAGAGGCTGCCTGTGGCCCCCGAGAGGCCCGGGGGGACCCTGGTCATTCTCTCCAACATCGGGCCCCATCTCCCTGCTTACTTCCAATATCGGTAAGATAGTTTCAGGCATGCACCCGAATATGATTTATAAATTCTATACACGTGCTCCTGAGCTAATGAAAGCATCACAAAGCAGACACAAAGATCAACGTTCTAGGGGAGGAATATAGAACTCCCACTAGATTTCTGATGTTTTTTCCCCCTGCACGCCCCGCAGGTCCTGGCTTGGGCCCTCTGGCTGGAGGCCATGGCTTGTGGAGCCCGCTGGGGGCTGGCACCGTGCCGGGGCCTGGGTGGCCACAGGACAGGCCCTTCCCAGCGGGAGCCCGTCGGGGGAGGCGTTTGCAAGCGTAGCCTTGGGGGCCAGACGGGAGCGGGTTCTGAGTCCAGCTCTGCCTCTGAGCGTGGCCTAGGAAGGGACCTTCCCTCTCAGAGCCTCCGTTTCCTCACCTGAAATGAGGGAGACAGACCTCCGTGCAGGGCTGATGAGGCCACAACCACAGGGCACGGCACGTGCGTGGCACACAGTAGGCGTTCAAGGAGCCCTGTGTCCCCACCGTGCCGGGGAGGCGTGTAAGTGGCCTGGCTATGGGAAGACCAGGCCTGAGGATGAGTCAGAACGGGAGCAGATGGCCGGGGAGAGAAGTCCCCAAGGCCCCCTTGGCTCCCGGGGACCCTCTCCCCTACCTCCAGGAGAGGGAGGGGTGGGCCTCCCGCAGGGCAGGGGTCCCTCCAGGTAGCACTCCACAAGCAGAAACACACCCGTGCAGTATTTTGCCTTAACCCTTCCTTTGGCATTTTTCCAGTTTTATTCACAAGTGCCTGTAAGTCCCTTTGGCAACTTAGAAAGCAGAGTAGAGGCAGGAAAACAATCCGGGAGCAGCAGAAATGTATTTTTGGCCTCAACAGCCCCGTGGGCGTGTACCGCCTCTGAGCCAAGGCCATTTCGCCTGACCCACACCAGGCTCACGTGGCCACCAAGACTTGGGCCAGCTCCCCGGCCCCGGCTGCAGCCCCCAGGGGGGAAGGCTCGCGCTCTCCAGCCTGAAGGAGCAGCGCTGGGTTATCAGAGCTGCTCCATGTCTGGGGCAGGAAGCGCCAAGCCCAGCTGATGCTCCGGCCCCGCCCAGAGTGGCCCAGGCGCCCTGTGGCCTGGGACAGAGAGTTTCAAGATAGCAACCCAGCGCCAGGCAATCACAGGACCGTCTCCCCTGGAAGAACTGCTTTCAGACTGGCATCAGATCAGACCTGCATTTCAGCAGGGAGGGCAGCGGTGCGTAACGGTGGAGATGGGGTACAGGAGACGTGGCCGCAGGCGGAGGAGGCGGCATTGCTTCTTCTTGGGGGCCGCTTGCTCCCTGGGAGCCAGAGCACTGTCCCCGCAAACATCCCTGCCCCAGGGCTCTCTGCGTCGGAGCTTTAGGCTCAAGTATTAGATTCCACGGTGGCTGCAGCCAGCACGTGGACAGAGAGCCCAGCGGGCTACAAGGGCGCCTCCCCGGCGCAAGCCCGGCTCGCAAAGACCCGGGGGCAGCGGGTGCTGGAGTGGACCCCTAATTACCCGTGCTCCCTGCTGGTGGCCTGCAGTGCATTTTGCCCTGCCTTCCTTGCCCACTGCGTGCCCCTGGCCCAAGGCGAAGGGCTCGTTACCTCCATCACCATCCTCACGGAGAGTTTAGCACAAAGTTGCATAAGCTTTCTCTCCCCTGGCCTGGCCTGGCCTGCTGGTTCCGCTCCAGCCACTGTGAGGACAGGACGAATTCATTTGCAAAGGACAAGCTCAAACCTCTGGTGGAAAACCAGTGCACGTACCGCAGTAAATGGGAGCAGCTTGAAAAAAAAGCACAAAATCCACTGGGAACCCCGTTGCCATAGGAACTGGCATTACAGCTTGCTTCCAATAATTAATGGAGGGTTTTGCTATTACAGTATTCTTGAAACTTCGCTCTCCCCTGTGCTGCACTGCAGCATGCGGCATATCCTCTCGCCATTCATAAATATTTCATTACCGCCGGCTGCTGCGTTTCATCACCGCGGACCACGCAGGGCCTCATCCACTGCTCGCCCAATTCCCGTGTCCTGTCGGAGAGCAGCTTCTGTTTCTCCCTCCTCCTCCTCCTGTGTCTCCATTTCCCTGCCTTGACATTTTCTACCGCCCAAACCTAGAAGGGTGGCTTTCCTGCGCCCTGGTTTTCAGATCCAGGCATCTGCGTCCCGGGCCTTGTCGTCTTTCCGAAGGGCCTCTGGCCTCACCCTGCGGCATCAGTGCGCTCGGGCCCAGCTGCCTCTCTGTTTTCCCTCTGAGGGCGCCCTGCGCGCACGCAGGCTCCCGGGTCGGGCCCTGCAGCGAGCTGGCCGAGGTTCGGGCACTGTTAAGGGAGATTCTACCTGCCCTGCAGGGTTGGACAGGGGGTGAGGCCCGCCCCACCTCCCAGCCCCGCCGTCCGTCCCCTGGATGTGCTCGGATGCCGGGGCTGGTGATGGCTGGCGCTGGTTTCCATCTCGGTGAAATGACATCCACGTGTTTTCTAGCAGCGTGAACTCCGTGGAAGGGATGGCTCCGGCGAGGGCCCTTCCCAGACACGGGGAGAGAGGCAGCCCCCCAGCCGGGGACCCCTTCGGGCGCTGCCGGAAGGCAACAGGAGGAGTCCTGAGCTGGGGTCACGAACACTGGGGTCGATGCACGGACCTTACGTGCAGAGACCAGCCTCAGTGTCACCTCCCCCGGGACCCAGGCGAGCGTGGCCACGCTCCTGCGCCTCCTGGGAGAGCGTCGGGACTCAAGCAGCAGACGCCGTCCGGGGCTCCACGATCCCTGATCTTGAAGAGGCGCCGGCGCTGGGCGGACGGCACCCCGCTCCTCCGCAGCCACGCTGGGAGAGGGCGGCCCAGCCGGACACTGAGCCCGCCCTGGGGGAGACCTGGGGACACGGCCAAGGCCCCAAGGGCTCCGGACTTGTTTCCCTCCCACAAGGATGTAAACCTGCCTTGTCACTCGCCACCTGCCCCATCCCGTGCAGCCTCCAGGGCTCTGGCCAGATGGCCCGTGTCCTCTGGAGGCCTCCCCTTTCCGAGCCTTCCCCGGCCGGCAGGGCAGGGGGGCGACACCCGGGAAGCCACTTGTCGCAGGCGGCCCTGCACACCGTCCCCACCGTCCGCCCTTCTCCACGCCGCCCTCACGGGCCCGGGGCCGGGCAGAGGCGCGTGGTGGACCCAGAGGCCACGGCCTGGGGGGCCGAGGACAGGAGGAGCCGGAGGAGTCAACAGGGGGAAGATCAAATTCCGACTCGAAGTCCCGGGAAAGAGCTCAGGGAAGACGACGGAAGGCAAGGCCAAGAGGGCTGGAAAGGGCGGGACTTGTGATCGGAACGGAGAACCGGGAGCAGAGAGCCAGGCGGGACTGGGCACGGAGAGGCCCAGGGCCAGGGGCCGGGGCGCCCGGATGCCTCACTGCCCGCTCGGGTCAGGCCGCTAAGGGGTGAACGTGGGATCACCACAGCCGCCGTGACTGCATTTCTCCTACGGCCTTGACCTCCTTCTCCAAACCCTGCCTCAGTTACAGACACGTCCCAGAGTCCCCACGCCCCCCAGGCCTTCGGCCATGCCACTGGCTACCCTAGAGACACCGTCCCCGCCCCCTAAAGCCCCCAAGCTGCCCACGAGCTCATGATCGTCTTTGACAGGACTTGCAGCCCTCTTCTCAGTCTGAGTGGGGAACTGGTCCAAGACTCTCTGCAGAGACCCCGGATGCCTGTGGGGACTATCGGATAATCCTCCCCAAGTCCTGGACTGCTAAGGCCAGGGACCTTGGGTGCAGCCCTGCCCTCCTGCCCCGGCGACACTGGCTGGGACACGGGCCCCTCTGATGCCGCCAGGCCCCTCTCGAGGTGGGCTCATACCAGCCCCAAGGAACCCGGACCCCTCCCTCCGACATCCGGCCTGGTGGGAGGACCCCGGCAGGACCCTCTCTGCCCGCACCCCCATGGAGCCCTCTTCTGGCCTCCTGCCCCGCCCCAGTTCCTGGGACACAAATTCAACCACCTGCCCAACACCTTCCCTGCCTATCTTTTTTTTTTTTTTTTTCATAACTGTAGTAAAATACTCAATGACATAAAATTTCCCATCTTAACCGTCTTAAACTGTGCAGTTCTGTGACATTAAGTACATTCTCAGTGTTCCGCAGCCGTCACCACCATCGTCTCCGGAACTTTCTCATCTTCCCAGACTGGAACTCGGTCCCCGTCAAACACTAACTCCCCTTCCCCCAGTCTCCTCCCTCTGGCCCCCTGGCAACCACCCTTCTACTTTCTGGCTCTACGGAGCTGATGACTAGGCACCTCGTATAACAGAATTCTACAGTTCTAGAGTCCCTTTGTGACGGCTTATTTCACTCCGCATAATGTCCTTAAGGTTCATTCATGTTGCAGCGCGCGTCCGAATTCCCTTCCTTGTTAAGACCGAACGATATTCCATTGTATGGAAGGACCACGTCTTGTTTATCCATCGTCAGTGAACGGACACATGGGGTGCTTCCACCTTTCGGCTACTATGAATGATGCTGCATGAATGTGGGTCTGCAAATGGCTGTTCAGTTCCCTTCTTGCACTCCTTTTGGGTACGTACCCAGAGGTGGGATTGCTGAATCGTATGGTGATTCTATGCATCATTGTCTGAGGAACCATCATACTGTTTTCCACAGTGGCTGCGCCATTTCACGTTTCCACCAACAGGGCCCGAGGGTTCTCATTTTTCCAAATCCTCGCCAACACCTGTTCTCTGGTCTCTTTCGTAGCAGCCATCCTGACAGGTGTGAAATGGCAGCTCATTGTGGTTTAATTCACATTTGCCCCAGTGATGAAGGATGTTGAACCTCTTTTCCTGTGCTCGTGGGCCACCTGTATACCTTCTCTGGAGCGAGTCTACTCGAGTCCTTTGCCCACCTTTGAATGAGGGGGTTTGTGGGTTTTTGCTGCGGAGTTGTCGGCATCCGGCCTGTTCCAGAGCTCTCTGTGGCAGGCACCTTCTCTACGAAGGAGCCCCCGTGACCTCTGGTCTCCACTGTCACATCTCTCTCTGGAGTCGAGATCATCTGAACTGCCCTGGTGGGAACCATCTCCAGGTCTCTCGCTTTGCAGGCAGCAGGAAGAAGCAAGTGCAGCACTTGCAGGCTTGAGTTCACAGCAGCTCCCTTTAGGCAGGACGTGTGACGCGTTATTTTCGTGACCTTCTCCTTCCTGTTGGCGCCAGGGCCTTGCTGGCCTTGGGTCCCTGCACACTTTCCATTGATGGCTTCCGGGAACCGTGCACCAATTCCTCTGCCGCATCTTCCTGGGTCAGAGCAGAGAGCTCAGAGCCAAACGCTTCGTAATCACCGCTTCAAAGATTCTGCGTCACGTACTTCAGGGACAGGGAGAAAGGACGTGTGTACCAGAATCGCTACCACATTTATAAGTGTTTCCGTGCCCCCTCCGGACCCCAGCGCTCAGGGCTGGTTTGCTGAGTGTCCGCTCTGCACTGCGCTCCAAGCCCCGTGCCGGCCCCCATCTGGGGACCAGAATTCCGCTCCTCCGGGCAGGATCCTACTCCCCAGCTCCAGGGAGGCTCCCCGGCAGAGTTGGAGAAGAGGGAGAGAAAGCAGGAAGATGGCAAAGGGTAGGAAGAAGAGGAGCAAAAGTTGTCTCCTCTTCCACGCAGGATGCCCTCTGCCCTCTCCGCCCGCTGGACGGGGAGACCCAGCTGCGCCCCCGTTTGCTCAGAGACCGACCTGCTTTCCACTCCGCTCTGAACTGGGCGGCTCCAAACCTCACTAAGCAGACGGAAGCCGGGCTGAGCCCCCGGGCACAGAGTCTGACCTTCAAGGAACAGGTTTCCCGCCCAAAGGGCAGATCTGGTGTACCTTTGGTTCAGCTCTGCCATCTGACAGGAGCTGCCTCTCAGGGGGTGACATCCGTCCTTCAGGACAAGCCCCGGGAGGGGGTGAGGGAGCGGGGAGGGGGAGGGCAGGGGAGAAGCGGCGGTGGACGGAGTTGGGGCGTAGGGAGCCCTAAGTCTCGCCAGATGATGGAGAAAGGCTCAACTCCAGCCCACTGTCCAAGGAGGGTCACTCAGCTTTTCTCTCTTCTACGCAGACCGGAAGGAAATTCCACTGCTTAAACACAAGCATGTAAACGACCGGCCTGGGCCGCCAAGGACCCGTCCCCCTCGGCCATCCTGAAGCCCCCACGCTGCCGCGGGCAGACAGCCCCATGGGCCGAGAGGAGCTGGCCAGGTACGAGGCGCCTGCCAGGAGCAGGGGGGCTGGCCCACAGCCCATGCCTGCCCAGAGCGAGTCTGTGCTGGTCACTCTGAGAACAGGTGCCCCCGGGATCTGGGATCGGCTGGCACGGTGTGAGGTGGCCGGGGATGCTGGAGTCCCATAAAGCGAGAGCTCAGGGGCCTGGCGGCAGTCAAAGGGGGTGCAAAGGGGCAGCTGTTAACCGACCGTGAGAGGTTTTCTAGAAAAATGCAATTGAGTTTTGGTCAAATGCAGACCACTAATAGACACGTTTCACAAAACCTAACGAACAGTTGATCTCTTGACACTTTCTCTGTCACTCTCCAGGTCTGCACGACTTTTTCTCCACGTTGAGCCTGACCAGAAACCCACGGAAGCTCAAGGATCTGGTGTCAGCACGTGAAGGAGCGATTCTCAACCTCGGTATGCTCACCCGACAGGTTGGTTCACCTCCCCAAGTCTGAGTTAAATGGCCTGGGGTCTGGGGAGGGCGCACAGGGAGTTTTTAACGCTCGCCGGGCATCTAAACGCTCCCAAACAACAATCACATAACTTCCAGCGATCACGCTCCTTGGTATTTGCAACGCAGAGGAGTTGAAAACTCAGGTCCACACAGAAACATCCTGCACGTGGATGTTTAGGGCAGCTTTATTCCTAAAGTGCCGAACTTGGAAGCAACCAAGATGCCCTCCAGGAGGGGAATGGGGAAACTGTGGTCCACGCAGACAATGGAATATGACTTGGCACTAGACACAAATACGCTATCAAGCTACGAAAAGGCATGGAGGAAACTTCAACGCATATGACTAAGTGAAAGAAGCCGATCTGAAAAGGCTACATACCACTGTATGACATTCTGGAAAAGGCAGAACTATGGAGACAGTAAAAAGATCAGTGGTTGTCAGGAATTGGGGGGGAGGGAGGGGTGAGTAGGTAGAGGATTTTTAACGCCGTAAAACTACTCTGTATGACACTGTAATGGCGGATACGTGTCATTATACGTCTGTCCAAATCCACAGCGTGTACAACACCAAGAGTGGCCTTAATGTAAACCACGGACTCTGGGTGCTGATCACGTGTCTGTGTAGGTCCACCCGTTGTAACAAACGCACCACTCAGGTGGGGACACAGATGGTGGGGGGCAGGGCGGCACATAAGTGGGGACAGGGGTCCAGGGTAAATCTCTGTACCTTCCCCTTAGCTTTGCTGTGAACCTGAAACGCTTCTTAAAACACACAAAAAGTGTTTAAGTTGCATAACTTAACACGGGCAAGAGTCTTCTCGTGTGACGCACTGTGCTGAACTTTCCATTGTTGGAACCGAGGTGGCACGTCTTGAGAGGCTCTAATCCGGTACGTACTGGATAAAGGTGGACTGTCCGCGGCTGGTCGGTGTGGCGGCCAAAGCGCCTTTGGCGGGAGGAGCCTCGGCCGGTCTCCAAAGGCATTGAGAACCGCCCGCGGGAGGAGCTACCCCAGCTCACTGTCACCTAGAATTCGGCACCCGGTGACTCACCGCTCCCTCCCAGGTTAGGCGTGGCAGAGGTTTCTGCGAGTGTCCGTGTGCAAAAGGTGCGAGCAGTCGGGCACCCATCGTGTCGGTCAGAGCTCCTCCTGGGGGCAGGTGTCGATGGCACAGAGCGGGGCCTGGGGACACGTGAGGGGAGCAGGGCAGGAAGACGGCGCCGCCCTCCACCACCGCCCTCCGTGTGGCGTCTCCGGGGGCAGCTCGGTGGGCCTCGCTGTGGGGTCAGCGTGTAGGAGGCCGGTGGGTCCTGCCTGTTACGGCCAAACCCGAGCCGGGGCCACCCCCAAAGAGAGGCTGAGAGGGTGTGGGCACCGAGCCCTTGTGACCAGCCGGCCAACTCCTAGGCCCACACATCCTAAGACAAGGAAAAGAATCCACGTCGAAATCCACGCTAAAACCTGTCTCCGTCCCTCTCCCCCCAAAAACTGCCCCGGGAGCCTTGTTCTTGGGGAAGCCCTGCTCTTCGGCCCTCATTTCAACACTGTCTGTGTGTCCCTGGTGAACGAGGCCGTGCATTTCTCAGGTCTGAACCTTTCCTAACTGGGCTCTAGCCTGTCACTCCGGTGACAGGGACCACACAGTGGCCCAGGGAGGCCGAGGATGACTAGCCCTGAGAGGTGTCTTTCTGTGCAGGGCACGTTTCACTCGGAGGCCTCTGCGCACGGGGCACAGGGGGACAGTTTCTGAGGTCCTTCCCAGTCCTGTCCTCACCCACATCCTTTGAGACGTGAGCCGGGGCTCTGGGATGCGGTGCAGCTCCAGCAGGAAGTGATCTTCACCCTTGGAAGGGGACCGGGGCTGCCTCTCGCTGGGGGTGTGGGGAAGAGGGCCTCAGGTGTGGAGCTGAGACCTTCCTTTTACAACCGTATGGTTTTTTCCCTTAGTCTCCAATGGCCTCACCTATAAGCCAATGTAAATACCTGCCGTGCTTGCATCCTGCAAGGTTGTAAGGTCGGGGGGTGGGGTAGAAACCCCTTGAAACTGCATAGAGTTTTCTGGATTTAAGGAATCCTTATTTTCCTGACCTGCCCCTGGACGGTGGTGGGGGGGGGGGAACAGGGTCTGTGTTCAACCAAATGCAACTTGCAGAGAAGTCAAGACACAGGGCGGTTGGTGGTCGAGGCCACCCGGGCCCACCACTCACATTACAGATGCAGTCATTCTTTGGGGTTGCACGATGCGTGTCTGAGTGGCTTCCAAAACAACCAATCCTCTGATGTTAAATTTAAATATATAAATTTTGGGGCTTCCCCGGCGGCGCAGTGGTTGAGAATCCGCCTGCCGATGCAGGGGACGCGGGTTCGTGCCCCGGTCCGGGAAGATCCCACGTGCCGTGGAGCGGCTGGGCCCGTGAGCCGTGGCCACTGCGCCTGCGCGTCTGGAGCCTGTGCTCCGCGACAGGAGGGGCCACGACAGTGAGAGGCCCGCGTACCGCAAAAAAAAAAAAAAAAAAAAAAAAAAAAAAAATATATATATATATATATATATATATATATATATATATATATACATAAACTTAAGTTTCTCATCAGAGTTCCCCGGGAAAGGGAACTTTGGTTTTGGCGTCTCCTTTTGGCAGAGGACAGCTAATAATAATTTTGAAATCCCTGGTTCGATGGGTAGACCCCTTGGGCTACAATCCCTTGGCATTCCCCAGGAGAGAGCCCTGCAGGCCTAGACAGCTCCTGGCCTGCCCAGGGCACCGACTGTGTGTGCAAGAAGGGCCGGGGACCCAGAGGAGGGCGGGGCTCCCAGCTGCAAAGCTGCCCCCCCCCCCCCGCCCACGGACAGCTCACTTGTCTCTGCTCTGTGCACCCCTTCCGGCTTCCCCAGACGGCACGTGATAACAGCCCACCGTGACACACAAGCGCCTCCAACGTGGAGAGTCGACAGTTTCAAGAAATCCGTTAGAAGAAACAGCCAGTGTTGCAAACCTGGCAACGGTCTAGAGCTCTTTTTCTCCTTTCCCCGTTTTAACTGTTAACATTCAGCTCCGACATCACACGCATGGATGAAATCAACAGTCTCCTATCAGATCCCAAATCTGTCAGCCAATGCCTTCCAGCCGCCTGGAGCTGAGAGCCTCTCAGCACATGTGTGACTTGAGCTGAACAGGGGCTGGGACGACGGCGCAGGCAGCTCCGCTCGGCGCCCGCGTTCGCCAACGTTTGCTCTTTTAGAGCCGGGGAGGCGGCGACGCCTTCATCTCCTTCCGCCTCAGATCCATGGGCTTCCGGGCACGCTTCAGGGGACCAGGAACCGGACTCATGCCTCTTCTCCTGTCCTTCCGTGCAAGGCCAGGTGTCCACGGGAGGCGGGGGGGGCACTGCCCAGAGGCACAGGCGCCCGGCCGGTGGGTGGACCAGCTAGAAGGGGAGGGCCTGCCAGCCCTGGGGCGGGACTCACCCCAGGCAACCCCATCCCAGTGCTTTCAGGGCTGGGCGCTCTGCTCCCACGGAGCGTGGGCAGCTCCGGGAGGGCTGGACCCCTGGCCAGACGCCCCCGCACCTCCCCCGAGACACGCCTGCCCTCGCGACATCTGCTGGAAGGAAACGGAACACTTCACAGAATGTAAGCATCCTGAGAACAGGGCCGCGCTTAATCCGGCTACGTATTCCCAGCTCTGGCACAGAAGTACCAGTGTGAATAGGAACCATTCACTGGGCGTCTGCTGTGTGCCAGGCACTTAATATACATCACCTTGTGAGTGTTAACGTCTTTTTTAAGCAGATGAATGGAAAAAGCTAGAAATTAAGAAAACGTCCTGAGGTGGCAAAAATGGCAAAGCCTCTATGCGTTTCCCTGGACTCTTTGGTGATGATAATTGATGGATGGATGAATGAATGAATGAATGGGTGGGTGAGTGAATGAGACTCAGTCTCTGCATCCACCTGTCTGAAATGCAGAGGAGCTCAGGTCTGTGCGGCAAAGGTAGGGCCACCAGCCTCGTCCAGGTGGGCGGTGTGGGCTCAGGCCCACGGGCGGCGGAAGCAGGAGAACATCCTGCCTCTCCCACAGCCTTCACGCCTGAACCCAGCGCCACCGTTGCTGAGACGGAGCAGTCCCCGGGTCTGCAGCCGGCCCCCCAGGACGGCCCGAGGGCAGGAGAGCGCGGGCCAGCTCAGGCAGGCCGGCCAAGTGCCCTGGTCCTAAGCCTCAGTGCTCTTCAGGTCTTCAACTGTTTTGGCAAAGGCCCACCCGCACTGGGGGGCGGGCGGTCTGCTTTACTCAGTCTACCAGCTCAAGGGCCAGCTCATCCAGAGACACCCTCATAGACACGCCAGAATAACGTTCGCTCAAATGTCTGGGCACCGAGGCTCAATCAAGTTGACCCACACGTAAAATTGGCCACCACTCTACCCAGACGTCCCATAGGCTCTTAGACCCTAAAATGTCCAGAACTGGCCTCCGTGCCTTCCCCTTCCCCCGCGAGTCGCCCAAGCCAGGACAGGCCGTCACAGCCTCCGAGCCCCGTGGATTCCACCTCCAGCCACATCCCTGAGTCCTCTCCCAGGTCTCCTCCCCACAGCGTCCGCCTGACTCTGGGCTCCATCACCTACCTGAGTCTTGGCCGCCGCCCGCCTGGCGCTCTTCTCCACCCTCCAGGCTTTTCCTCACCTTCTGGTCCTTCTGCAAGCTCGTGCCCTGGCCTGGAGTCTGCGGGGCTTTCCTCGCAGGAAGAAATTCCCACTCCCGGGCTTGTCACCGAGCACTGCCTGCCCCTCCCCGGGGGGATCTGACCAGTGACATGCGACCCCTGGCGAGAGACACAGCCTCCGGCCCCCACACCCGGTCCCCTGCAAGAGGCCTGAGGGCGGAGGAAGGGCAGCTGGTGGGTCCCGTTCATAGGTCTGTCCATGCAGACCTCAGGGAGCGGGGACGGCGCCGTCCCCCGACGGGTGTCCCTTCTTTCACTCAGCAAACATATCCTGAAACAGGATCTCGTGACTGCACCAGGCCAGGCCTGGAGAGGGGAAGAAAAATAACACTTGATCTATAATTGAGGAATCACGACGTGCTTGAAGTGCAACTGAGAACGCAAGGCCATAAAAGGGATACGGCTGGTACCGACAGGTTTCCAGATACAGGAAATGCTAATGAAAGGAAGGAGGGTGGGAGAACGGAAGGAGGGAAAGAGGGCAGAGGAAGGGGAAAAAGAAAGGCGTTTACCCAAAGGCGCTGAAAACCTAGGCCCACCCGAACACCTGAACACAGATGTTAACAGCATCTTTATTCATAATTGCCAAAACTCAGAGACAGCCAAGACGTCCTCCAATAGGGGAATGGATAAATGAACCGTGGTCCATCCAGACAACGGGATACTCTTCAGCTCTCAGAACAAATGAGCTATCAAGCCACGAAAAGACGTGGAGGAATCTGTAATGCACGTGACTGAGTGAAAGAAGCCAACCTGAAAACGCTACATGCTGTATGATTCCAACTGTATGACAGTCTGGAAAAGGCAAAACTATGGAGACAGTAAAAGGATTGATGGCTGCCCGTGGCTGGGGGGAGGGAGACATAAATAAGCAGAGCACAGAGGATTTTTAGGGCAGCAAAACTACTCGGTATGAGGCTGTAACGGTGGACACGTGTCGTTATACATTTGTCCAAAGTCGCAGAACGTGCACCACCAGGAGTGAACCTAGTGTGTACCAGGACTCTGGGTGATAATGACACGTCAGTGTAGGCTCATCAGCTGTAACAAATGCACGCACGGCGGGAGACTGACGGTGCAGCAGGCTGTGCGTGTGTGGGGCTGGGGTGTGTATGGGGACCCCCTGTATCTTCAATTTCCTGTGAACCGAATCGGCTCTAAAAAAAGTGTCTATTGAAAGAAAGCAAGAAGAAAGGGAAAAGAGGGAGGAAGGGTTCTGCAGGGAATTGAAACCAAGTTTGTGAAATCCCTTTTTTTGGAAACACAACGGCCCCTCCTGGCCACCAGTTATCACGTGGTCTGTGACCCCTGCCTTACTTTAGGTCTGAATCGCCTGAAAGCGGCTGCCCGCTCACGGGCCCTCAGTTCCCTTGGGGCAGCAGCAAAGGCCTGTTGGCCTCTCTGGTCCCCGGCCCCCCGGAAGCAGGGTGAGCCCTGGGCTCTGTGAGCAGGTGGCCGGGCCTGCCTGTGCCCATCTGCCCGGCAGGGGCGTCCGGGTCTCCAGCCTCATGTCAGCTTCAGCTTCCTCTGGGGCTCAACCTTCCTGATCCGCCTCCCACAGGTCCCCGCCTCTCTTTCCCCTCTCCGTGTCGACGCCCCTGCCTCCGTCTTCTGCGAAGGGCCTTGTAACAGTTGAGCTGAGCCCAGAGCCCCGGCTCAATTGGGACGTCTTCAGGGGACAGCGGCCTTAGAGGGGCTGTGTGGGGTCGCCTGGTTTGCCTTTTCCTCCCTTGCACTTGAATGCCCAGAGTTTAAAGTTTAAACCTGGTTCTCGATCATGGCAATTCTATACACATACTTCTTTTTTTTTTTTTTTTTTTTTTTTTTTTTTTTTTTTTTTTTTTTTTTGCGGTATGCGGGCCTCTCACTGTTGTGGCCTCTCCCGTTGCAGAGCACAGGCTCCGGACGCGCAGGCCTAGCGGCCATGGCTCACGGGCTTAGTTGCTCCGCGGCATGTGGGATCTTCCCGGACCAGGGCACGAACCCGTGTCTCCTGCATCGGCAGGCGGATTCTCAACCACTGCGCCACCAGGGAAGCCCTATACACATACTTCTTAAGCCTCTCTTCTAAAGTCTATAGTACAAGCATATATGCCCAACACCAGGAATCCTCAAGTGACGTTCTCCTTTCTCCCCAAATTCTTACTGATTCTTCTTCATCGATCAAAAGTTAATCTAGACAGTAGTCCCCGTTACTGCTTCCCTGTTTCTCTTTTTCATTTCATAGCTAATTCAAAATTTATACGACTGTACTGTGAAATATTCAAGCTGTACACAATGTATATAGAATAATTCAATACCCTACTGTGCGTCCACCCTCTGATTAAAGAAAGAAAACGTTGCCCGTACGTTTGAGGCTCTCACGGTATCGGCTCCCCATGAACAGGTAAACCGTGAAATCAGACCTTACAATCGCCATGCTTTGCTTTACATGGTTACTACATATACATGCATCTCTACACAGGATATAGTATCATTTCCGTGTTTTATATTTATCATAAATGAATCTCAGTATATGTATTCTTCTGCAACTTGCTTTCCTCATTCGACATTACATTTTTGAGATTCACGCACGTGTCTCCTGCATTTTTCGTGGCTGCATAGTACTCCCCACACGATGACATCACAAGTCATGAATCCATTGTTTTACTGATGAACATTTAAAGACACGGCACTATGAGATTCTAGGACAGGTCTTCTTCCGTCTTTCAATGTGGTCCATCATCTTAACAGATTTTCTAATGTTAAACCAGCTCTGGATCCCCTGGAGAAGCCCAACTTGGTCACGATGTCTTTTTTTAAAAAAAAAATAAATTACTGGATTCAGTTGGAAACTTTGCAGGTGGCAGGTGGCCGATCCCCAAGCCAGGACCCTCCTTGAAGGGCCTCACGTAAGTTCGAGTGGGCAGCATAACCGACCCCTTCCTGAGTGTTGCAGGTGCCCAAGCCACACCTCCCGCCTCCCTCCCCTCCCCCCGGGGAGGCCCTCCACCCGGCTCCAGGCCCCCGGCCAGCGTGTGCTCTCCTTGTCGGGCAGAGAAGGATAGCAGCCGCCACGTGGGAGCCCCCGCCCCCAGCGGGGTCATTGCCAGGTAGTGGGCCTGCCTCTCCTCCCGTCCCTTAACTGAGGCTCGGCCGTCTGCTGGGAGAACCCTAGTCCACCCAGTGTCCGTGCTCACCTGGCCACCCCTAGGGCAGCAGGAGAGAATGCCACCTACACAGCCAGGTGCCACCTTGCTGATGGAGGGTAATACTGGAGAATCAACTTTGGACAGAGATGCAGGTTGCATCTTATTGAGAGGTGATGGGGCACTTGGATGAGAAGCACAATTTCTTCACAAGGACGCGAGGACTTGAAGAGAGATCATTCAGTAGAGTGCTATGTGGGGGGAGGGGAGGGGGAGGGGGGAGGGGAGAGGGAGGGGGAGGGGGAGGGAGGGGAGAGGGAGGGGAGGGGAGGGGGGAGGGGAGAGGGAGGGAAGGGGAGGGGGAGGGGAGGGGAAGGAAGGGGGAGGGGGAGGGGAGGGGAGGGGAAGGAAGGGGGAGGGGAGGGGGAGGGAGGGGGAGGGGAGAGGGGAGGGGAGAGGGAGGGAAGGGGAGGGGGGAGGGGAGGGGAAGGAAGGGGGAGGGGGAGGGGAGGGGAGGGGAAGGAAGGGGGAGGGGAGGGGGAGGGAGGGGGAGGGGAGAGGGGAGGGGGAGGGAGGGGGAGGGAGGGGGAGGGAGGGGGAGGGAGGGGGAGGGAGGGGGAGGGAGGGGGAGGGAGGGGGAGGGAGGGGGAGGGGTCTTCCAGGACCTGCCTCTTCTGCCCCCCTCCCCACTTCAAGCAAGTCAGCAGCTGTTGTGTTTGAGGCCCTCGGGGGAGCGTGTGGTGCGGTCTGCCTCCGCCATCACCGGAACTCCCTTCTGGCTTTTTTATTTTGTAGGAGACCCTAAATACTTGGGGAAAGGGAACTCAGAGCGCCTTGAAGAAACATAAATGATCACGCAGGCTTAAAAGAGGTGCCCAGCCACTTCTGCCGTCGTAACACAGGCCTGCCTCTCTGAGAGGAGGAACCCCAGAAAGGAAAGAGCCGCGGGGGTGTCTGGCCCGGTGCGCCCCTGGCAGCTCGGGGATTCTCCGCCTCTGGCGCGACCGTGGAGCAGTGGCGCCCGCTCTCGGCAGCGGCCTGGGTGTGCGACGCCCGGGGACCAGATGGGCGCCCGCACGTCAGCACGTCGTTAAACCCGGGGGCGGGAGGGACGGAGCCCCGGGGACCAGCACAGTCACACGCCCCATCGGCCAGCATGCAAGTTCAGGGTTAGAAAATGCATGGGGGAAAATGTGACACGGAAGGTCGTCCGGTCTGCGGGCCGCGAGGCACGCTTGCCCCACCTCACGCGGGGGTGAGTTCTGCCCGCTGGGTCTCTTGAGCCCAAAGCTGCAGCTCAGGCTGTGGTCGGCTTGTGGCTGCAAACTGCAGGCACGGCCCGGGAAGAGGCAGCTGCATCCCGGGCGCCTGGCTCGCACACGGGTACCCGGGGACCGGAAGGGACCCACCAGGCTGGCTTTTAAGGCTGCGAAAAGCCAGCGCAGGGAGAAGGGTGCTGGAAGTTTCCAAGCTTCCTGCCAGCTGCGGGAGCCCGTGCGCCCAGGTCCTGTGCGTCCCCACGGTAACGCGTCACGCCAGGATCGGGCGTGTGAGTTTGAGGCTCCTTGTTCTTAATTTCTCCCCGGCTGTAATCATCATCTTATGATGCCTCTGTGCTGCTCCCGTTGGGACAGGGGCATTTGACACTCCACAGGCTGCATGTAATTAGACGCAGTGGAGCACATACATAGGTGGTTCTGTTTTATTAAGGGAAAATGGAAATAAATTCACTGCACAGAAAAGATCAAACCATGAAATCATACAGAAACAGGAATGAACCAGAAGGTTTCTCTGCATTGTGCTCCGTGCTGATTCCTCAGGTTAACCATTAAATTGTCTTTTAAAGCCATTTTCTTTATTTCTCCCCTTTTCTGAACTAATTCTCTCCAACCATCCAGCACAGATTCAGAACCACTAACCTAGAAAAGAGGAAAAGTGAAGGTCGCCTTGGTAACGGGCGACTTTGAGCAGCTGCATCTCCCCGCCTGGAGGATCTGAGGCGCGCATCCCCGCGCGGCTCTTGCGGCCAGGCTCTCAGTACCCTCGCCCGGGGGCAGCGAGGAAGCTTGACAAAGACAGCGCCAACACCCCTGTGTTCCCAGGACCATCTCTGCCTGCTGATACAGCCCCTGCTTCTCCCTCAGCCTTTCTAAATCGGCTCTTGGTGTCTGTTGCAAATCTGCCTTTCCCCCGTTTTATCCTCACATCTCTGTTTAGATCATCAGAAGTGATTTTGGAAATAAAACAATACCCTTTGGCCCAGAAATTCCCACCTGGGAATCTAGCCAAAGGCACTAATCCACAAGACAGAAAAAGCTGTGGGCCTGAAGATGTTCACAGCAGCGTTTTTTATACGGGGGACAGATGGACGGCAACTTGCATATGAAATCGTAGGAGGGTGATTATGCAACGTGTAGTATATACAAGAAATGTATAAAAATGGACTCAACAACATTATAACTAACACTACCTGGCAATAGAGAAAAACACGTCTCACAATCTTAAATCTTCAAAGAATACAAAATCACACACACAGCAGATAAAATATGTACACACAAGAGAGAGGGCTAGAAGGAATGTACAAAATACTATTAGTTGAGGTGTTAGGTGAGTAGCCTTAAAGCATGATCTCCCCTGCTTTTCGAATTAATAAAATGAACAGCACCCTTAACTTCCTAAACTATGAAACAGCATCATAGTTTAGAAAAGGTTTCTTACCAGTTTTTAATTAAAAAAAAAAATAACCTGTTAGGTATGTGGCCAAGTGAGCCAAGAAAGATAAAAGTTGAGCTTTTTCAAATCTGGAAAAAGACCTCTCTTCACCAGAGCACCGACATTGCTCTTCTCTCCACCCTTATCTTGTTTACGTTTCTCTAGGTAAAATGCTAATTTTTTATCATCTACCTATTTTGTGTAAGGCTACCTTCCACGTGACCTCTGGATCTTGAGGTGACTGTTCTCTGATTGACCCTCTTTACTGTTGCTGCATCTCAAGCACGGCCTTTCCCTCAGCCCTGTAGGCTCAGAAACCATCACTTGTCAGGACTGGAAGGGACGTCAGAGCTCAGCTCTCCCGTGTTTCTCCAAGTGGGGTCAGTTGAGGGTGGGGATGTACGGGCTGTGTTTTTACTTCTTCACTTCACTGTGGGTTGATAATTGCATCACAGCTCTAAGCAGAAGGCATTTCTATGTGGTTTTATAATCATATATATTTAGGTACCATTACACTAGAAGTATTTTCAGTCGACGCCGGGGAGCACGGGAATCCTCTTTCTTTGCAAGGGACCGGTCCTTACGAAGCCTCCGCCCGTCTTCAGGTGGCGGGGGCCCTGAGTCCCAGGGAGGAGAGTGGCCGCCTTGCTCCCCGGGGGGCGGGGGGAGACTGGAGCCTCAGCGAGCTTCGCTCTCTCTCAGGACGTAGACGTTCCAGCTGGCGCTCGCCCGGCAGAGTCTCCCTCACAGGTCTGAGAGCTCCTCGACGCTGTGTGTTCCCGATGCCAGCGTTTCGGTGACCATCAGATCCGTGCGCCCAGCCGGGACCTCGCCTCTGGCGCCAGCTTTACATCCCGAGCTGCACGCTTGACATCTCGTCTTGGACATCTCAAGCGTAACACAGCCAAAACAGATGCCTCAAGTCCTCCCCGTGGCGGGGACTCCCTCCCTGACCAAACCTTACTCAGGTCCTCCTGAGCCTCCTCCTTGGCCTGCTGACCTTCGCCCGCGGGGCCCAGGCAGTCAGGATGCTGGCCAAGCCGTTTTAGCAAGAATCCCGCAACCCTTGCCACCTCACCAAGTTCCTCTTGGTGACTTCCCACTCACTGACCCCCCCCCCCCCACTCTGCCCTCACCCACTGGCTATAAATCCCCAGCTGCCCCTGTTAAATTCAATCTCTCTGGGTGGGATAGGGAGGGTGGGATAGGGAGGGAGACGCACGAGGGAGGAGGTATGGGAACACGTGTGTGTGTATAACCGATTCACTTTGTCACAAGGCAGAAACTAACACGCCATTGTAAAGCAATTATACTCCAATAAAGATGTTAAAAAACAATTCAGTCTCTCTCTCCTATGGCCACAGTCTTGGATAAAGTCTTCCTTGCCTGTTTCACCCTGTGTGGCTGTGCCATTTCTCCACCAGCCCGCAGCTGCCCGAGCCGCGCAACCCCGGGCCCGTCATCCTTGGCGCCGGCCTCCTCTGCTGCTTTGCATCCAATCAATCCACGTCAAATGTGTCCACTGCCTCCCTCTCTGCCCTGGTCCCAGGCACCATGATCTCCAGCCAGTGTGACTGCAGAGGCGCCTGCAGCCGGTCTCCCCGCTTCCACACCGGCCCCCCTCCAACCCATTCCACGCGAGGCTGCACGAGCACACTTCTCGTAGGGTAACTCACGGCACCCACCCGCTTAAACCTTCCCAGGGCCTCTTCCCTTTCTCTGAGGTTGGAGTCCGAGCCTTCACCTGTGGCTCCAAGGCCGCGGGAGATGGGCGCACGTCCCCCCGCTCGGCTCCATCTCACTGCCGCCTGCCACCCCGTCGCCTCCACTGCGAGCCTCGCCCATCATCTCTTGGTCCCCAGCCACCCCATCTCTGCCCCGGCCCAGGCTCACGGCATCTCGCACTCAACAGCAGCTCCTCACCTGTGCGTCTCGGTTTAAATATCAACCCTGCAGAGGCCGTCCCAGCCCATAAACCTAAAGGCGGACCCTGTCGCTCTGCTTCACGCCTGTGCTTAGTTTAGCAAAGTGTGGCTGGGAGTTTATCTCGTGTACCCGGCACGGCCGTGGGTGTGTGACAGTGACACACGGCTGCCTTCGTGGGGCTGACATTCTAGCGGGAGGGAAGCAGGATATGACAGATCGGCAAATAAATATGTGCCGTTTGTGAAGGGAGCTACCAGGGAGCTAAGCACAGGCTTGAGGTTGAGTAAACACCCTGGACTATTCACAGGCAAAATGAAGCAGTTGAGAGAAGGGGGGGTGGGGGGTGGGCAAATAAATGGGATAAAACGTGAACGAGTGGCCAAGCGGAGTAAAAGGTATATGGGAGCTCCTTGTACTATTTTTGCAACTTTCCTGAAAGTTTAAAGTTGTACTACATCTTTTTTCTTAAGAACCCCGACTCTGACCCCGCCCATCGGTTTTGCTCATTCCCCGCGCGCCTCGCCTGTAGCTGAGACTGGAGGCGCCACGTCTTCCCCACCAGCTGGGTGAGCGGCCGGGTCGGGACAAACGCAGGCAGGGCTTTTGTCTCCCAGCGCGGAGGGTAGAGCGGGTCCCACAGCTCTCGCCCCACCTGGGCACCACCCCGCTGCCAATTGGCTTCTAAGTGATACAGGGTCTGTGCGTTGAACTGCAAAGTGAGTCACAGAAAACCAAAGCCAGGGAGAGTGTCCACTGGATAAAGGACCAGCGGCTGTTGTCACCTTGTCCAAAGGGAGAAAGCCCTGGATGGGACGGAGAGGGAACGATTGTCTCTGCTGCATGAATTGGGGGGGGGGGTTCAGAAGGGCTGACAAGGGAGGGGAAGGTGGCCTCGCTCCAGGAGCCCTTTAAAGAGCAGTGTTTCCTTTGTGACCTGTTTCCTTCTTGATGCCTCACGGGAGGAAGGACCCGGACCAGCATTTCACGCCCCGGCCAGGTCCTTTCCACGTGTCCTCTGCTGTAGACAGCTGGCATTCTGATCTGCCTCAGCCTTGCCGGCAGCGCCCCGGGGATGTGACCCAGCCTCCCCCATCAGACGCATCTCAACTCCCAGGCACTTGAGGCCGGAGTGGCCGCAGGAGATGGAGACCCCGGGCAGGCAGGGCCAGTGGCTGGTGTGTCTGTGTCTGTGTACCCACGGCGAGGCTGCAGGCGTGGCTCCCAGAAATCCCTCCACCCTGCAACTTAGCCAGCGTACGTATATATTTGCATCTCACTGTCTGTACACTATTTTGATTGTGGTAAAATACACACAACACAGCATTTACCATTTTCACGCGCACAGTTCAGTGGCATTAAGCACTTCCTTGAGGTTGTGTAACCGTCACTGCTCTTGAATGCTAAAATTTTTCATCCCCCCAAATGGACACCTGTACCCACGAAGCAATCACTTTCCACCCCTCCACCCCGCCAGCCCCTGGCAACCACTGATCTGCATTCTGTCTCTATGGATCTGCCTATTCTGGACATTTCACATATAAGTGGAATCATACTCTCTGTGGCCTTTTGTGTCCGGTTTCTTTCCCCCAGCACAGGATTGTCAAGGTCCATCCCTGCTGTAGCGCGTTATCGGAACCTCACTCCTTTTTTAGGGCTGCATAGTATTCCATTGCACATACAGACCACACTTTGTATAACCACTCACCCACTGATGGACATTTGGTTGTTCCCAGTTTTCATCTACTGTGAATATAGAGCTCTTGTGAGGATTCATGTACAAGTTTTTGTTTGAATTCTTTGTTTCGATTCTTTTGGGTCCAGACCCAGGAGTGGAATTGCTGGGTCATGTGGTAGTTCTACGTTGACTTTTTGAGGAACAGCCAGACTGTCTCCCTCAGCATCCTTTTAATACATTCTTTTGTACTTAAGAAAATGGACAGCTAAGAACCCTGACTACTATCTCATGCCCATCTTACTGATGGGAAAACTGAGGCTCGGGGAGCGAGAGTGGTTTGCCCGAGGCTCCTGGCTGGCAGGGGCTTGATCCAGGCCACAAACCCTTCAACGGTTTAGTGGCCAGACTTTGGGACGGTGAGATTCCCTTTGTGCCCTTATTTCCTGCTGAAACGATGCAGTGATTCCCAATAGGGGTCCCTGGGGGCCAAGGCTCCATGCATCAGTGACAAGGGCCTGGAAGCTGTTGTGAGCATCTCACGCAGCGAAGTGAAGACCTCCACGTTCCCCCGGCAAGGCTGCTCGGGCTATCTAAAATGTCAAGTTTCTGTGCTTTGGGCAGGAATTAAATCAACCCAGGGTGGTAATAAGGGTTATCTCCTGCTGATCAGAGAGCCTGGCTGGCAGTTATGTATATCTTGGATTAATTTAAAAAATGAGAAAATGAATAAATTATTGCTTGGTAAATGCAGTTGTTTGGTAGATGAGAATCTCTTAAAACACGGGGTCCTTGGGGAGAAAAATCACAAATGTGTTTCTCGGTGGTTAAACGATTTCACGAAAGCATCGGCCTGCTCGGGAGATGGCCTTGGCTGGGCACCCAGCGCTCTGGGTCTGGTCCGGGATGGGCTGTTGACACTTTGGACTGCACGCAAGTGACCACGGCTGTGAGGGCCTCAGTCCCCTCCTCCCTCCCAAGAAGGGGCGACTGTCTGAGCCGGCCTGTGATTCGGACCCACGACAGGGGTAGGCGAGAGGTGCCTTTCTTCTGGAGGCTGTGGTGCAGTCTGGCCTCTCTCTGCCAGCATCTCAGCAACATCAGAGACAAGAGATTCTGCAAATGGTGAAGGCCCAGGACAGCTCCATCCCTCCAGACCTCTCTGCTGCCGTCCCTCCGTCGCACAGATGGACGCCGCCATTTTCACCGTCACGTCATCGTCGGCCGGTCCAGCCAGGCCCCAGGCGCCTCCTCTCTTTCCAGCCTCCCGTCTGCGTTGCTTCCACCGGGACCGCCGCTGGGCTCCCCCGGCCGCCTTCTCACATCATGCGTATGTTCTGCTCTTTGCCTGCAGACCTGTGGCCACGTGACTCCTCAGCGTCTAAGGTAGCCTCGGCTCCTGCCCTTTCCGGCACATCCCCACCGGCCTTCCGGAAGCCTGGGCCCAGCCGCGTGCAGCCCCCAGGTGGGGCTGGTTCTTCCCTGCCTCCAAGCCTTTGGCGCTTCCATAATTGCTTTCTTGACATTTGGCTTGAAAGAGTGACAGAGAGCTTAGCATTTTGATGTCTGGCGACATGCAGTGTCCCTGCCAACAAATGCGGTAAGTCCCAGGGAGCCAGAACACCGGGCTCCTACGTGACTTTGAACCGGTCCGTCCACCTGTCTGGAAAGCATCATTGCCACCTACCGAACCATCCTTACAGACACACACACAAAATTAACATCTGTAAAGGACTTAAGCACGCGCGGACAGGCGCCCGCCAGCGAGTAAACATGCCGGTGAAGAACCAGCTCCAGAGGGCAAGCTCTCGTGTCGCGAATACCCACGTCCCCGGCTGATGAACCCTCCGATGCATGTCGCCACCCTCTCTGACAAATGTCCCGGCAGAAGGGTCTTGAGGGGCAGGCCCGGTGGCAAGGAAGCCTGGGGAAGCTCTGGGCCGAGCGGCTCCTCTGTTTCCCCGGCCCAGAGCCTCCAAGCACTCTGCTCGGTTTGCAGGCCAAGCTTCAGCTTCTCTAGTCCTCTGGCCAGACACGAGCTGCTCTTCACATGGCCCTTCACTACACGCCATTTCTAAAGCCCTTGCTTACCCAGGAGGCGGCAAAATACAGGAGGAGACATCGGGAAACGATGCTGGGCCTGGAGCCAAGTGTTCTATCCTGGGCCCTGCAGGGGTCTGGCTGGCAAGTAGCTGGATGACTTTGGGCCAGGCTGGGAGACACTGTTGGTTGCCTGTGAAATAGCAACCCCCATCCCCCTTATTTTTTCGGTAGAGCCTCTTTTCCGACAATAGAGGCTGGAAAGGACAGACGCTTCCTTTCCCAGGTCTTAAAGCTGGAGTGTGGGCCTGTGAACCACTCCTGGCCAATGAGACTTGACGGGAAGGCTGAGAAATGTTTTCTCTATGAGCAAAAGAAATTTGTGAGTGAGGAGAAACTGAGATCCTTTGCCCTCTCCATTCCTGCTCTTGGAGGTTGTGCCGAGATATGCTGGTTGGTGCTCTTGCAGCCACATTGCAGCCGTGAGGGGAAGACATCGCCCACCTGCTGCAGCAGGCAGGGCAGGAGGAAGAGCCTGGGGTCTCAGTGACAACACTGGACCACGGGACCAGCCCTGCCTCCTGCAGACTTGTTGTACTGTGGGAGAATCGTCTAGTCAGTCTCGATTGGTTCTCCATCCAAGTAATACAAGTCATTTTACTTCTCTGGGCCTCAGCAATTCATCATTAAAACGGAGCCACCGGACAGACAATCTCTCAGGCTCCTTTGAGTCCAGACCTTTCCGGGATACCGTCATGTGCCACGTTTTTCCAGAAGCTTCCCAGACCTCGCAATCCCTTTAGTTGGGAGCGTGGCCTTCTCTGAACCCACAACCAGATCTCCTTTTTCCCTTTCGCTGTCTACCCGAGCCCCATGCTAGCAGCTTTCCCGTACGTGGTCACGTAGTCCTTGCAACACCGAACGTCCCATCCTGCAGATGTGCTCTGCGAGGCCACAGAGGCGCTCTCGAGGAACCCACGTTTGAGCTTACCTCTGCCTGGCTCCCAAACCCGAGTTTTTAACCATTTTGCTAAACCTCCCGTGTCTTCTTGAAAACGTGCTTTAAGTGACCCCGTTCAACAGTCTTTTTCAGGTGCCGAGGCCCACGCACGGCGTCAGTCCAAGACTTAACGGCCTCTCTCCTGGCCCGGGTTGAACGGCCAGTGAACGCTGCCGAGAGCTGCCCGAGGGGCCGGCACAGAAGGGGCTGGTCATCTGCGTGCGGGGACCCGGACCGGGACAGCGCAGCGTGACCTCGGAGCCGGCCAGCCCCGGGCCCCGCGTCAGGGAGGCCGGCCCTGCTTTTCCTCCCTCGGCCGGCTTCTGCCCGCGGGGACGGAGGAGCTCAGGTAGCCAGCCTCCCCGTGCCGCAGCCCGGCCGGGGCCCTGAGCGATGCCTGGCTGCGGCCCTTGCTGGGGACGGCCATTTGCCCGGCGCTGCGCCCTCATCCAAGGGGTGAGACCGTGAGCAGACCCAACGTGCGTCCCTCTGGCGGGGCTGCGGCTTCTTTCTCATCACCCAGGTCTGAAGTCATCCAGGCCAGAGGGGCGGGGGCGAGGGGAGGGAGGGGCTGCTTGACTGAGGCCGAGGCCTCGCAGGGCAGGGCGAACGGAGAAAGGACTGCAGATGTCAGCTGGACGACCTCCAACTCCCCTGTGACCGTCGGGGCTACCCTGGCCTGGGCAGACGGGAGAAGTGACTGGCTGGGGGCACGGGGAAAGCCCCTCACAGCACCCCCCGGGGCCCCCTGCCCGCAGGGCCCGGAGCGCAGGCTGCGCTGGGGCCCTGCAGTCAGAGGCTGCAGCTCCTGCCCCGAGGGGCAGGTTCCTGGGCGACCCAGAAGCCTGTCTCTACCGGGGGCGAGTAGCCGGCAACCGCCCCCTCTGGTCACTGGTGTCGGGGGCGTCCTCACCCGCTGTCTCCCGCGCCCCGCTGGCCTGGCCCCCTCTGCGTGGCCGGGCCCTGCCTGGCTGGCTTTGCTTCAGTTCGGAGCCAGCTGGGAGGCTCCCCTGAGTCTCAGCTGTGGGTTCCGGGCCCTGAGGCCGAGCTACCAGTCCGGACACCGCCGCCCTCCGGGGGTTCTGCCCAAGGGGCTATCCGGCCGGGTGCGCTGAGGCTGAGACAGACCGAGCCTCCTGGGAAGGCGAGACTTGAAGGCCTCCCTCCACCCAAAGACACGGCAGCCGCCGTTTACCTGGGGTTCCCTCCGCGGGCACGTGCGGGGCCGTCTTTCCGGAGCCCGAAGGACAAGGGGTTGCTCGCTCTGTCTTGGGATCCCTATTTGCTTCTAGGGCGCCCACAGACCGCGTGGTCTGATGGCTCCACGTTTCCGGAGCCATCGGCAGGCCATGCTCCCTCTGAGACCTGCGGGGGGTCCCTCCTTGCCTCTCTTAGCTTCCGGTGGTCTGTCTTCACACGGCTGTCTTCTTATAAGGACACCAGGCATCGTGGGAATCTTAATCAGTGCGTCTCCATGGACCCCGTCTCTAAATAGGGTCTCGCCCCGGAGGTGCTGGGGTAGGACTTCAAGGTCTCTTTTGAAGGATGGACACCCTTCAAATCATAACAGGGCCCCAAGGATCTACGGGGGGCGTTTTCTTCCTTGCTGCCTTGCAGCCTGGCTAAGCCTCAATCCTCCTGGCTAAGGAGCGCACGGGTCCAGCTCAGAGCATCTCTGGACGTCACACACACACACACACACACACACACACACACTCTCACACACACACAGATCATCTGGGACCTGGATTAATGCAGGCTCTCATTCAGCAGGTCCAGGAAGGGGCCCGGGACTCTGCATTTCTCGTGCTCCTGGTGGGGAAAGCCACGTTACAGAGTGGGGAGCAGGTCCACTGAGCCTTCCTGAGGAGGTCAGGGACCAGCGGCCCCTCCCCCATGGGAGGTGGACGGAGGAAGACCTCAGCTTAACAGTTATCCCCAAACAGCATCCGCAGGTAGGCCAGGCCTCACTCTGGCCCGGCTCTCAGGGGCCAAACCCCCGGGAAGGAGAGGATGGCACACTGAGCCGCCTTCACCTCTGCCTGGGTTTCCTTGTTCACCCAACTCAGTGACACCCTGTGCTTCACTTCTCTCGGGAGACACCTTAGGAAGGGGTTGCCGGGTCACAGAGAGTGAATGCGTGTTTAACATTTTTTATAAGAGCTTTATTGAGATGTAATTCTCATCCCATAAAATTCACCCTTTCAAAGCACACAATGCAGTGAATTTTCATGTACTCAGATAGGCAAACAATCACCCCCACCTTCTAACTCCAGAACGTTTTCCCAACGTGGGTTTTTAAGAAAAATACGGATTCACTTGTAATGGTCAGCATATCGTGCTAAAAATGGAGAGTGTTGCCCGCTTCGATCCATTCAACCCTCGGCTCAACCCCCGAGGGACTGGAATGCCCACCTCACATTAAATGGGGCTGCACGGAGGTGTGGGAACTCCAGGTCACCCCCACCACCACCACCACCGAGGGCAGTTAACATCTGACGCCCGGGGCACCGCTGACCATCCGTACGGCCTCTGTGCCTCCCACGTGTGGGCGGCTGGTGGTACCTGGGCAGCTCAGACACGCGACACGGAAGGACTGAAGGGCTCTGGTCCCCACAGCTCGCAGCTGGAAGCGGGCTGACGACAGGGCTGGAGGGAGCGTCACGGAGTCTGACTCTCGGTCGGGCCACGTGTGAACCTCCCCGGTGCGGAAGAGAGACGCCCCGTGGGGCCCGGAAGCCACGGCAGCTGCCCTGGCCTCCCGTGGGATCCCGGCGTGACACCCCCCCCCCCGGAGACGGCGGGCTTTGTGATACGCTCAGACCGCAGCTGGAGCAGAGGAGCAGCGTGGCTTGCGCCCACATGCTGTTCTGGCTCAAAGGGGCTCTGGGGGGTTTAGGAAGAAACAACAGAGATAAACCAGAGGCTCCATCGGCAGTCCCCACGTCCTTCCCCTCCCTCGTCCTCCGTGCCCTGAGCCCGCCCGAGCCCGTCCCCAGCATCCTGCCTCCTGGGTGAAGTGAGCTCCGAGGACACCACCGAGGGATGGAGAGTTGGGGTCGGCAGGTCCCCGGTGCTTCTCTTCCTGTGTCTTGTGCTGGCACCTTGTTCCTCCAGCTCCGCCCTGTCCCCTCCGCCCTGCGGCCACTCTCCCTGGAGAGAGCCGCCTGCCCCAGGTGTGCGGTCAACTCAAGAATGATCTTTACCCCCAGAGACCCAGAGCCGCTTCTACACCCATCTCTATGCCTGTTCCCTCGGCGCCGAGCCGCTGTCTCCACTTGGGAGCCGTAGCGCGCATTTGGATGTGAGACGCAGCACGTGTAATTTGTCTCTTTTCCTTTGTGGTAGAGTTTATGCACAGCGAAAGGCACAGATCTTAAAGCATAGTTTGATGAGTTTTGACAAACGCACCCGTCCACGTAACCTGCATGTCTATCAAGATAGAGAACCACAAAAAACAGAGAACATTCCCATGGGCCCCTTTCCATCAATCTCTTCCCAGGCCCAGGCAACCTCTGACCTGCTTTCTGCCCCTATAGATGAGTTCTGGCTGCTCTGTAACTTCCTGAATGCACCGCCCTGATAACTAACAATGTTGTTAGTTAACATTTATAAATGGCCAACGTATTGGCCATTTATAAATCTGTTTTTTTGTGAAGTGGTTGTTCATTTCTAAAAAAGCTTTTTAAAAAAATTACTGAATTATAGGAATTTTTCCCATTTTTCAAAAGATTTTTTTAAAAAAATTACTATTGAATTGTAGGCATTCTTTGTGTATTCTGGATATAAATCCTTTGTTGTATATGTGTCACAATATTTTCTCCCAATCTGTGGTTTGTCTGTTCTTTTTTTTTTTTTTTTCCTGGCCACACCACGCGGCGTGCAGGATCTTAGTTCCCGACCAGGGAACTGTGCCCCCTGTGCCCCCCTACAGTGGAAGGGCGGATTCTTAACCACTGGACCACTAGGGAAGTCCCCCATTCATCTTCTGAATGACGTGTTTCAAAGAGCAGATGTTTTAAATCTTGAAAAAGTCCAGTTGATCATTTCTTTTCTTTACTAGCTCTTCCTGTGTCCTCTCTAGGAGGTCACTGCCTACCCAAGGTCACAAGGATAGTCCTTTACTTTTTTTTTTTTTTTTTGCGGTACGCTGGCCTCTCACTGCTGTGGCCTCTCCCGCTGCGGAGCACAGGCTCCGGACGCGCAGGCGCAGCGGCCATGGCTCACGGGCCCAGCCGCTCCGCGGCACGTGGGATCCTCCCGGACCGGGGCTCGAACCCGCGTCCCCTGCATCGGCAGGCGGATTCTCAACCACTGCGCCACCAGGGAAGCCCTACATTTTCTTTTTTAAGCCTGATAGTAAGGTTTGGGCTTTTCTATTTAGGCTCCAGCTTGAATTAATTTTTGTGTGACGTGTGGCATCGGGGTTGAGATGCTTTTCTTTTTTTCCTTACATGGGGACCCAGTTGCCCCAGCTCCCCTACTGAAAAGACTTTCCTCTTTCCATTGACTTGCTTTGGCATCCTAGTTGTTTCTTATTAGTAATAAAATATAGATGACTTCAAACGAGTCACTCCATAGATTCGAAGCCGTTAACAATAGATTTCAAAGTTTCCTCTGTAATAAAGCCAGTCTCACACACGTGCGTCCCGAAAGCGCTTCCTGTTTGGGAGAGAAGGGTGACTACACCGCCAGCAGGCCGTGGTCGGCACACAGCCCGGGGCACCCGTCCTGCCCGAGGGTCCACCAGCCCAGGGTGTAGCCGGGACACAGCTGGGACGTGCTGCTTTAGCGCTGAGCCCACTGGTTACACTGATTTCCTTCTCGGATCGATCCTTGTAGTTTCACCAGCCTCATGCGCCCTCCTTGAAGTCTCCTGTTAACTCAACGTGGCCTGGGCTCCCCGCGTTCTTTGGAAGTGTGTGCAGGCCAAGCCCTCTTTGGGTCTGTGTCCTAATAGACAAACACATGTGCACATGTGGGCCTGCACCTGGGGGGCAAAGGCTGTGGAGGGCGCCCCCCATCTCACACCTGAGACGGCAAAGGGCGAGGCACGGACACTGTGTTCTCATCCGTGTCGGTTCCTGGCAGACCCAGGGCACGGCAGGAAGACGGCGGGCTTTGGTCTTACAGAGAGCGGGCCTTAAACTCTCGGTCAAATACCCGCTCGTGGGAGAGCCCCGGGCCCGGTCCTTGGCCTCATGTTCTTGGCTCCTAGGTGGACGGACTGTGGTTAAGTTCCAGAGTTTGTGTGAGGCTAAAATGAAGATCGTGTGTAAACACGATCTTCTTCCTCCTTGCTGAGCCGTCCACACTCGGTCCCTGGAAGGAGGAGAGGATCATCCCCTCCATCTCAGAGCGGAGAACACTTAGCCTCAGAGATGCTAAGTGACTCACCATGGCAGAGCCGGCTTTAGACCTGATCTAAGCTCAGCCTCGGGCTTGGTCCAGTGCTCCACGAGGCACCTGATCCACCCGCCCCAGACCAGCCCCAGGCTCGGGAATGGGCCAGAGAAGGGGCCCGAGCCGGGCGGTCTCCCGCCTGTACAAGTGTCTGTAGCCCCTGCCTTTGAACAGGGCACCGGCTTTGGGCTTGTGTGTTGCTGTTGTTGGCTTTTGTAGACGCCATCTAGGCAGCCAGAGCCACTAGCATCTCGAGTAACTGGTCACCGAGGGCAAGAAGAAGTTTCCTCCTGCTGCCCCGCCTTCCCGGGTGTGGGGACGCGGCCCCCTGGGAGCATGCATTACCCTCGCAGGGTCCTAGATTGTTCAGCTCTGGGCTTTCCTGCCGCTCAGCAGCTGACCTTTCCAGCTCGGACTGTGGCCCTGAATCTGACCTGCCGTCCAGAAGCAGCACGTGTAACTCCATCGACCACCTGAAGCGTCAGATGATAAAGAGGGCCTTCCAACGGGTTTGATGCAGGACCCGGGGCTGGCCCCGAGGGCCCATGTCACAGGCCCCAGCACCTTGTGGAGGGGTCCCGGGGCCGGGCAGTGGTGCCGTCCCTGTCCTGGTGGTGACGTCCGCAGCGCGGCGGTGGCCCCTCCGTCTTGCGGCGTCCAGGGTGCGTCCCCATCCTGCCTGTCGTAGGCCGGGCGCCGAGCCAGTGCAGCGGGCGTGGCTGGGGCCAACGTGAAGAGCACGGGCTTGGAGGTCGGAGGGGCCTCCTCCAGCCCTGGCTCTGCAGCACCTCCCCGAGCACGCCGATCTCGCTCCCGGAGGGAAGCACGGGCCCACCGGGGGTCGTGAGAGTGGAAGGCGGGCGCGCCGGGCCCGGTCCGCCTTTTCCCGGCTCATCTACTGCACGTGGAACAGCGGCCCAGACTCTGGCGGCTGAACATGTGCAGCGCGCGCTGTGCCTGGGGCAGCCGGGGGGGCGGGGACCGGCTGCTGTCGCCCCACCGTCGCTGGCACGTCCCCCCCCCCCCCCCGCTGTGGCCCGCGGCTGGGCAGCGGTGGCCCTGCCTGGCGGCTGCCGAGCACTATATCCAAGTGAGGACGGTCGCCACGGAGACCGGACAGCCGACGCGGGGACAGAGGACCCCACGCGGCCGCCACGCAGCAGGCTCGGGCGCGCTCCTGGTTAGGGCCCGAGACTCCTCCGGCCTCACAGGAAAATTTAGGGGCAGGTTGACTCCATCTCATGGAGTGTCGAGAGGAACGCTCAGCAAAGCCCTCTGTGCGCCGCCCCGAATGTCTGCCCTCCCCCCCGAATGTCAGCACCGCCCCCCGAATGTCTGCCCTCCCCCCCGAATGTCAGCACCGCCCCCGCGAATGTCAGCACCGCCCCCAGGCCCTAGCACAGCGCTTGGCATCTGACAGACATGCGCGCAGCTCGTGGGCCGAGGGGCGGTGACGTGTTTCCTGGGTGTTACGCCAGGATTTCCGTGCATGCCCAAGGGGTCTTGGGGATAGAAGGGGTCTCTGGAAATGCAGCCCCAGCCTGGATCAGGAACGGTCTGCCAGCAAACGCTCCCGGAGAAGAGACGAGCAACCACGCTGTGCATGAGCCCCCTCCCCTCCAGGAACAGCGCCTGTGGCCCCAGGACCCTGGACAGCAGCTTGGCCAGGCTGGGATGCAGCTCTCGATCCCCTTGAAAATCCACAGGACACGTCCCCCTGGGTAAAGAGGGTAAAATGACATTGAAGCCACTCCTTCCTGTTGGAGCAGCTGCCCACCCCCACGCCGCTGGCTGCCGATGGCCGCCCTCATCAAATATTTATCCGGAGCTTCCGGTCCTCCGTGAGCCTCCAGCATCACACCGGGGAGGGCATCTGATTATGGAAACTGGTCAGGAGGGAAGCAGGCAGACTACAAAGCGCTCGGGACGGAAGAGGGGAACATCAAAGCCCCGTATTCCTCCATGAAGGTCGGCTCCGGAAGCAGAGGCCTTCCCTTAGGAAACAAACTCTCCGGGGCTTCAAGGACCTGGCCCTGCAGTGGCGGTGCCACCCAGCCCCGGGGCGCTCTCTCCCCTCTGGGGGCAGGGGGGCGGGCAGGGGGCAGCTTTGTCCACACCCTGGGGCCAGAGGCGTGGCTCCGAAGCCCCGCCTTGCGCAAAGGAGGTAAAATCCTGCTCGCTCAGAGGTGTGACTCCTCCCTGGCATTTCACGCGCGCCCTGTCTGCAGCCTGCCCCTCGCAGAACAGAAGGAGGAGGCAGAAGGGAACGGGAGCCGACCGAGCAAAGCTTCTGTGGTCTGGGGTGTGTCCCTCTGTGTGGCTCCGCTCGGTACAGGGGGGAAGAGCCTGTCAGGCAGGAAGTCACGTCTGGTGTTTACACTTTAACGGAATCCAGGGACCAATTAACCGCACCGGGCGCCAAGGGGCAAAGCATTTCTAAAAGGAGAAGAAGGCAACCCTTGTATGACTGCTCCTTCCCCCAACTTTTACCAAATAAAAGACACATACGCTACGTCAACAGTTTCTCAAGAGCAAGCCTTTATTTTCTGAAAGTCCTGAAACTGACCCATTTATCACAAGATGACGGACGCCTCCATCCACAAACAGTATCTTTTTCTCTTTGGTTCAGCAAACCCGGGGCCCTGGGAGGGCCGCGGCCGGGGAGGTGGCGACATCAAAACCGGCCCTCGACGCCCAGCAGCCGTACGGCCGCCTCCTGCACGGCCTGGTGGACGCGCCCGACCTCTCTCTGCGACATCGTGCGCTCCATGTGGCGGTAGGTGATGCGGTAGCAGTGGCTGGTCCTGTGCGTCCTGGAGAACGGGAGAGAAAGGCGGGTGAGTGAGGGGCAGGCGTGTCTCCTGCAGAAGCAGTGGTGAAAGCGGAGCGGGACACAGGGCCCCCGACGGGGCGCTACAGAGGCGCACCCCCGCTGGCGGCCGGCATGTCCCTCACAGAGGAGCCGGTGACAGGAACGCTGACCGCTGGGTCCCCTTGGACTGAGTGCATCCATTGGGAAGGAAGCTTCTTGCAAATCGATTTCCTGGGCCGGCCCTGATGCAGCAGCTGGGCGGGGGCCCTGGGCTCCGAGGCGGACCCCGACAAGCAGAGCGGTCAGGGGCCAAGCGAGCCCCCCGCAGGCCGTGGGGAGCATGCGGACAATCGTGCCATCTCTGTGAAGCGCAGGCAAGCGCTCTGATGCCGGTTCTACCAGGCGGCCGCTGGCCTGGCTGCCATGGAACAGCTGGGTGATTCTGGAACATGGGGTCCCGACAGCACTAAGGCTTCTACTGCATGGCAGCTGCTGAGACACACGGGGACACAACAGCTCATCAGGAAGCCCCCGGGGCCCTGGCCAGCAGGCCTGGCCCTCCCCTCTCCGGGCACTTCTGTTTCTCTCTTTCAAGCCACCAAATTCCTCCTTTCCAGCCCCCTTCCTGGGAGAGCCGGCGCTGCCTGCGTCGCTGCAGGTGGAGAAGCCGGAGCGGACGAGTGGGTCCCAGGCAGAGCCCCAGGGACACCGATGCCACGTGCCCGCTGCCCAGCGGGAGGCCGCCCCAGGCCTGCAGGAAAGCTAGAGCCTTGACCAGGGGCCTCTGCTGGGGTCGGGTGCTCCATACTCCCGGGGAGGCCCGCCGTTCCCCACAGGTGCCCCAGGGCCCCAGGCCCCTGCTTCTCGGGGACTCGGGACACTTCGTGGACTTGCTCTCGGTGGGCTCACTCCTTCCTCTCCTCCCGTTTTGCCGCCAGGCCCCTCGCTGAGCAGGAGGCCCCAGCCTCCCCGATCGGCCCCCTCTCCTCCGCCGCCCGGGGCTGGTCACCTTCCCCTGCTCGCCGCCTCCAGGAAGGGTGAGGACCGTGCCTCACAGGCCTATTCGCATTTCAGCCCCCTTGTGGATCCAGGTAAGGGAAGAAGGTACCTCCGAGTGGCTGGGGGAGGCTCCTCGGGGCCCCTGGCTCCACAGCGCCGGCCAGTGGCTCTCCTCAGTGGCCGCGCCTGGGATGGGCCCTGGGAGCTGCCCTGAGGTCCCCCGATGCAGCGGGGCAGCGCTTCCACCTCTTCCCGCCCCAAGGCCATTCGATGGGGAAATGTCTTTTCAACAAGCGGCGCTGGGACGCCTCTGTGTCCTCACGCAAGAGAACGAAGTTGGCCCTTTCCTCACACCAGACAAAAATTAACTCAAAATAGGTCACACGTCTAAACATAAGACCTAAAACGATAAGTCTTAGAAGAAAACACGAGAGTCCACCTCCATGACCCTGGGCCAGGCAAAGCTTCCTTAGGTGTGACACCAAAAGCACAGGTGACAAAAGAAAAAAATGGATGAATCGGGCTTCATCAAAATTAGAAACTTTTGTGCTTCAAAGGACACCATTAAGAAAATGAAAAGATAACTTACAGAATGGGAGAAAATATTTGCCAATCATATACTGACAGGGGACTCGGATCTAGAATATATAAAGAACTCCTACAACTCAACAATAAAAAGACATAATCTGATTAAAAATGCACAAAGGATCTGAACAGAATTCTCCCAAGAAGACATACAAATGGCTGCTAAGCGCATGAAAAGATGCTCGATGTCATTAGCCAGCGGGGAAAATGCAAATCGAAACCACAGTGAGATGCCACTGCGTACCAGCTAAGATGGCTATAATCAAAAAGACAGAAAATAGCAAGTGTTGGAGAAGATATGGAGAAATAAGAAGCCTCACGCGTGGCTGGAGGGGATGTGAAACGGTGCAGCCGCTGGGGAGGAGCTGGAGGAACCTCTGAAAGTTAAACACGGCGGTTCTTCAGACACTGAAACATAGTCACCCCATGATCCAGCAGTCCGTCCGCTAGGTAGGCGCTCAAGAGAAATGAGAGTCCGTCCACACACGGACTTGTACACGAACGCGCAGAGCAGCCTTCTTCTCGACAGCCAAAAAGTGGAAATAATCCAAACGTCCTTCGAATGATAACTGGATAAACAATCTCCCTCTACGTGGAATATTATTCATCCGTAAGAAGAAATGAAGCTCTAATGCTACAACCCAGGTGGACCTTGAGAACATTACGCTTAGTGCCAGACGCCAGACACGGAAGACCACGTATTATATGATTCCATTATACGAAATGCCCAGAATAGGCAACTGCATACAGACGGAGGCAGACTCACGGCCGCCTGGGCTGAGGGGCTGGCGGAAAATGGAGTGACTGTTAATGAGGATGGGGTGTCTTTTGAAGGTAGTGAAGATGGTCTGGAATGCGATAGTGGTGAATGTTAGAAAAGCCACTGAGGTGAATATTTTAAATGGATGTACGACACGAGAATCACAACTCAGGAAAGCTCTTCTATGAAAAAAAGAGAAAAGAGGGCTTCCCTGGTGGCGCAGTGGTTGGGAGTCCGCCTGCCGATGCAGGGGACACGGGTTCGTGCCCCGGTCCGGGAAGATCCCACGTGCCGCGGAGCGGCTGAGCCCGTGAGCCGTGGCCGCTGCGCCTGCGCGTCCGGAGCCTGTGCTCCGCAATGGGAGAGGCCACAGCAGTGAGAGGCCCGCGTACCACAAAAAAAAAAGCCTCTGCATCTCCCCAGACGCTGGCCTCCATCGCATGCGCCGTGTGCCCCTGCGGGACGGCACCCGGCCGTGTTACCCCGCTTTGCTCCTCTGGCGCCCCGGGCAATGTCTGGCATAGGGCAGGTGCTGCGTAAAAGGTGCCGAACGAATGCTTATGCAACCACCGAACCCCGGCGGGGAAGGCTGCGTTCAGGCCTAGAGGACGCTGGGCCGGCCTCGCACCGCCCTGCCGGGGTTGCACGGCCCCTGCCCGCGTTCAGCCACGGCCTTCTCCTTCCCTCTCCCACCCCTGCCTCCGACAGTGAGGGAGGCGGACGCCGTCAGCTAGGAGGCAGCGGGGGTAGCCGTAAACACCGGGGCGCCCCAAGCCCTCCGCCGACGTGAGCCTCACCCCGCTGCGCGGGCCCCACGGGGCAGGCCTCGGAGCCGGCGCCTGGCCCACGCCCAGCGGCGCCGCGTCCTCCCCCGGTGACCCCGGCTGGTCCCCGCACCGGGCCTCAGGGTAGAAGGTGGATATAACAGTCGTGCTGACCGCGGCGGACGGCTCAAAGCAGAAGCACCAGACACAGCACACAAGCGTGTGGCACAGACGGGAAGGAGCTCGGTACGTGGGGCCTCTTTCTGTGATTTTTCAATGAGGTGAGCAGGGAACCCCGGGGGCACAGCAGTGAGCTGGCAGCACGGGCCGCTGCGGTTCCTGGTTCCTGGTGGCAAAGCCTTTTGTAGAACCCAGGCCCCGGCACCCGGTGCGGAGGCTGTGTGCGCCGCAGGACGCTTCCCCCGCAGGCCTCGCGCGGGGGCTGCGGGGACCTTTAGGGACAGTGTGACCTGCAGGGGTGGAGCCCGGCCGTGCCCCGCTGCGCTGGCCTCTCGGGGCAGCTGGGAGACCCACCTTCCCGCCCCCGTGCACCGCAAGGGCCCTTCTCCCACCCCGACATCACCAGGCAGCATCCCGGGTTTCCAAGGGGTGGAGGGTTCTAGGCGAGGAGAAAGTAGTTGAGCAAGAAAAAGGGCGAAGGGACTGCGGGCTGTTTGAAGACGATGCAAACATTTACTAGAACAAGTGCGGCGACAGACCTGGCGACCCAGCAAGGCTGGGAGGGTGGTTTCCCGCAGGCGGGGCCGCTGTCCCACCGGCCTGGGCAGGGGCCCATCCTCCCCGCTCCCCCCTCCCCACGCCCGCCGACTCACAGGGGCCTAGAACTGGCTCCTCATTTCCAGGCTACGACACACGTCCTGGCTCTGAGTTTCTCCTCCGTTGAAAGAGTAACAGCACTGACCCCATCGACTTCTCCCAACTGCCTCGGAGACAAGGTGACAGGGCTTGGAGGGCATCAGGCGCCGCACGAGCATGAGACAGATGAAAGCACCCTCACAACACTGTTATTGTGTTTTTTCGGTGGTTCACTCAGGTCTCTGTCTCTCAGCTGAAGAGCTGCTAATACAGCCTCTGCAAGTTGAGATTTCCAACCAAAGACGAATGGGAAAAAAAATTTATCTCTTTGCTTCTAAGTGCTTCCAAGAAGGCCCCTATAAGGATTCTTGGGATTCCAACAGCTTTTAGAAAACACTGTGATGAGTTGGGTGCAAATGAATCATAAACATATGGATTAATTTTAAAAATCGAGAGAAACAGTATTTGGCAGAATATTTGGCCATAATTCAGTCGACTCAACTGAAAATCAACCAGGTTTGCCTTTTCCTAACATTACTGGAGAGAGAGAGAGAGAGAGAGAGAGAGAGAGAGAGAGAGAGAGAGAGAGAGAGAGAGAGGAAGAGAGAGAGAGAGAGAGAGGGAGAGAGAGGGGGAGAGAGAGAGAGGGAGAGAGGAGTGCCTTTTGTCTGTTTGCTGGAAACTGGAAACTTCTTTTTGGAGCTTTCCGATGGTGGATTACTTGGTCCTTCTTTCACTGGCTGGAACCCTGGCCCCTGGTCTGAGCGGAGGACCGAGTCTCTCGCCCCTGAGAAGTGGTCCATCCATGAAGACCGCGGAGCTGGCGGGCCTCACGGCTCAGCGTGGCACAGGTGAGAAGGTGGACTCCCCAGAGGGAGGGGTGCCCGGAGGGCCAGCCCCAACTGTCTGGATTAGGGCCTTCCTGATTCTTTTACATCCTCCCAACGTGGCCTCTTTTAGCCCAAAAGCTTCTCAATCTTTCATCCGTCATGGCCCCCGCTGGCTCAGAAACAGCCGCAGCGGCAGACGCAGCGCCTCTTACGTACCAGGCACTGGTATGTAAGCCCTTTACATCCGCGAACGCATGTAATAAGCATCACAGCCCCACTGGGTAGACAGCACCACTGTCCCGACGCACAAATGAGGAAACAGAGAGAGGGAGAGAGAGAGAGAGAGAGCGTAAGTCACTGGGCCACGTGCACACAGCGGGTAAGTGGCAGGGCTGGATCTGAAACCAGCAGCCCAGCGGGAACGTACAATCGCGTGGCCACCGTGGAGAACAGTCCTGTGGGTCCCCACGAAGGTACACAATTGTCACGTGACCCAGCACTCCCACGCCCGGCTGTACACCCCCCCCCCCAAAGAACACAGAGCCAGCCAGCTAGTGGCGGCCAGAGGGGCGGGGGCATTAAGAGGTACACACTGCTATAGGCATAAGATAAACAAGTGGGAAGGACGCAATGTACAGCACAGGCAATACAGTCAGTATTTTTGCAACAACCTTGTATGGAGTATGACCTACAAACAATATCGAACATTACTATACGCTGCACACCTGAACCTAATATCACACTGTAAGTCGACGGTAAGTCAGTGAAAAGGAAGCACTGCTAAGCTCACTGGCGCCCTCCAGCTAACAGCGCGCCAGTGACGGACTCTGTGCAGGGACCAGGGCCACCAGGCTTCCCTGGACAGAAGGGCCGGCGGGGCCGGGGGCCGGCGAGGGCCGGACCACCTCCATCATCCCACCATCAAGTTGACCCCGGCAACCACCCAGGCTCCGAGCTCGAGGTCAAGCCCTTCCCCGGAGGCCGCCAGCACCCGCTCCCGAGACACGGGAAACGTGTGCTTTTCCATCGGTGACGAGAGCAGCTCCTTGACGTTCCCGGTGGTGCGCTGGGCGCCTCCCCGAGGGGGTCACCGCGCCCCCAGCCCCGCTGAGGCCACCTGGCTAGAGGGGCTGCTCCACGGCGGGGACGGCGCTGCGCCGCGGCAGGTGCAGTTTTCGGGGTAACGGAAGTGGGCCCGCCGACTCGCTCCTGCTCGCGTGACGCCGAGGCTCGGTCTGACGGCCGCCGGGCCGGGGGGCTCAGGTCAGGGGAACGGGGTGATGGGCAGGGGGTCAGGGAAATGGGGTGTGAGGGGCGGGGAAGCACCCAGACTTGCAGCAGGGGTCCGACTTCCACTCCCTCCCGCGGCCTCTGCTGTCCGTGTGGCCGAGCCCTCGGCGCCCCGCTTGGGACGTGAGGAGGACACGTGCCTCCCGGGGCGGGCGCTGACACGCCAGCACGCGCTGATGAGAGCCCGGCGGCCCGGGGTGGGCGCTCAGGGCCCGCTGCTTTGCCCCCCACCTCCTTTACCTGCAGGGCTGCTGGGGAGAGGAGGGGCGCGGGGGGAGGGCAGGGGGCGCCTGGCGGGGGAAGCGGGGGGAGGTTGGGAGTCAGGGAGAGAGGTGGTTACCGCTCAGCATCGGGCGTGCCCTAAACTAGTGCTCTAGAAACCAAGGAAATCAATTCCCCCCTTTACCCTCCCCGTATTGAAAAAAAGGAAGCCAAAGGGAAGAGGAAAAAGTGAAATCCTGATCAGAAGACCTCAGGTCCCATGACGGCGTGCCCGTCTCCTAATGAACTGCTCTGGGGCTTTCGAGGACAGAGGCCGCGTTGGTTTAGTGCAGGAAAGGCCCCAGGCCCCAGCCACGGCCGTGTGACGGCCCGGCCCCCCAGCTCTGCACCCCAGGCGTCAGTGCAGAGGACAGAGGGCGTTCTGGAGGGACTGAGCGGCTGCAGGGCCCGCGCGGACGGAAGGGAAGGGGTGCCCGCTGGAGGGAGGTCGGGGCAGGCGGCGCGGGGACGCTGGGTGACCGCCAGGCCGGCGCTCCAGGGAAGAGGCCCCGCAGGACGTGGCTCTCGGGTTGGAACAGACCCTCTGGACCGAACCGGCCCCCCATCCACTGCCTTCTACCCCCACCCACCCGCCCCATCACGCACGCGCCGCCACTGCGTCATCTGCTCTCCCGTTCAGATGCTCGGCCTTGGGCCCGCCGCCCCCGAGGCCCAGGCGGAGCGGAGCCTCCGAGTTCGCGGTGTGGACGCCACCGCCTCTCACCGCCTCCGCGGCTGCACCCTCTTCCCACAGGGATTTCTGTTCCTCGGCGTCAGTCACCAGAAACCACACCAGATGGCTCCCCCGGCAGTGAGCGCCGTGGGAGAGACAGCTCCAAGCCAGGCCCCGAAGGAGGGAAAGCGGGGCCGGGCGAGAGAAACCCGCTTCCGGAGCTGCCCCCCAGCTCCCGGGCCGCCCGCACGCTGGCAGCTCGAGAGGTCCCAGGAGACCCACGCTTTGCAGGCACGACGTGCCTTTTCACATCAAACACTTGGCAGGTCCTCAGGGGCGCTGCACGTCCCCCAACACCCCTGTCACTCCCATCAACCCCCGCTAACGTTCCCGGTTCTCCCGAGGCCGGGTCTCAGGCCAGGCAGTCAGGAGGAAGGAGGTCGTGCCCTTGCCTCCCGGGGAGTGGGCCGGTGTTCTTGGTCCGCACGTGCACGTCCATATGAAAGTAACTGCTCTGGCGAAGTTTTCTAATAGACGCTCCCACGGGGAGGCTCGGGGATGCAGCCCAGCCCAACCCTACCGCTTCCCAGCTCTCGGATCTTGGGCCAGTTCTTTTTCTTTTTTTTTTTTTTTGCAGTACACGGGCCTCTCACCGCTGTGGCCTCTCCCGTCGCGGAGCACAGGCTCTGGACGCGCAGGCTCAGCGGCCACGGCTCACGGGCCCAGCCGCTCCGCGGCACGTGGGATCTTCCCGGACCGGGGCACGAACCCGCGTCCCCTGCATCGGCAGGCGGACTCCCGACCCCTGCGCCACCAGGGAAGCGCTTGGGCCAGTTCTTAATCGCTGGTCCAGGTTTTCATTCTAAGATCCAGATCGTGCAGTCACAGGGGTTTTGAAGGACTGAATGAAAATAGTATATGTAAAGTGTTTAGCACAGTTCAAGCTATAGTTAACAATTGGTATTATTATTTATGTGGCTCAAGATTCTAGACCCTCAGTTGGGGCCACACAGAAAGGCCCGAACGACCGTGGACAAGTTATCTGAGCTTCAGCTTCCTCATCTGCACAAATGGATCCTAACAGGATACGTGCGACAACCCGAAGGAACCCTGAAGACGTTACAGTCAGTGAAACAAGGCAGACACAGAAAGCCAAGCAGTGTACAACTCCTTCTCCGTGCGGCCCCTGGAGTCGTCAGACTCACAGAGACAGAAAGGAGAGTGGTGGTCGCCAGGGTCTGAGGGACGGGGGCAGAGGGTTAGCGTTGAAGGGGGACAGAGCTTCAGCTGAGGAAGATGAGAAAGTTCGGGAGGTGGACGGAGGTGACGGCTGCCTAACAGCGTGAATGTCCTTAACACCGCTGAACTGTACACGTAAGAATGGTGGGAACGGCACATTTTACGTTCTGTATATTTCACCACAGTAAACTTTTCATTTTGGAGGAGGAGGGTTCGCCCAAACAGCCTAGTTGACTGTCACTAGAGGAGGAAGTTGGGAACCCAAACTCGTGCTAAAGCTAAACAAAGAGAAAGCAACGATAGAAAACCCTGGCGGAGCCCTGCTTGGCCGGTGGCAGGACCATCGCGAGAGAACAATGGGTCTCCACCTGCCCAGATGGCTCCTCCTCTTGACCGCATGAGCATAGCAGCCAGGCTGCCCGGCGTCTGACACAAATGGTTTCTAAGGCCGCTGCTTGTCGTGCTCTAACCGCATTTGCCGTATCTGAAAAGTTCTCTTCAACTATCCACTGTCTTCCAGGCCGTCCTCCTACATTTCTAACGAGCCTGAAGTAACGTCTCACGTTGCGCAGATTTCCAGTGCTCTGTGCTCTTCCTCCACATGGAGAACTTGGAAGAGGTTTTCCTCTCCTCCCTGGCTGCGTCTGCACAGCCCAAGTCAACAGAGCTACCTTGAACTCCGTGCTGGGCCGCAGCTTCGCCAACGCGCCCGCACCTCAGGGGGTGAGCCAGGCCACAGAACACACGACGTCTGGCAGGTGAAGTGCTACATCTTCATCTCAATCGATTGATCCCCAATGATTTGTTCTGTGCGGAGGCCGACACCGAGGAGGTACAGAACAGGGATAGGCATTGCTTGATCAATACATAAATACGCATGGGGTGGCCGTTCTGGGTACAACACAGCGGCAGGGTGAGGGGGAGGAGGTATCGCAAAATAAGACAGAGAAGGGTGAGGCTAGATTACCATCTGCTTGGGGGCTGAGACATGGATGCATGAAATGACAGCTAGCAGGACAGTGCTGTTAGTGCTAAGTGTTAAATGGATGGCATAGATTGTAAACGACTTAGGGGTTAGAAAAGACTGGCAGGGAGATGCGATTAGATCTAGATCTTAAGGACGAGTCGGATTTTGGCAGGTGAAGGGCAAAGAGCGTAATCTAGGTGGCGAATGACACGTGGTACTGGTAGGGGGGTTCATTACGTGGTTCCTCGCCTGTTTCAACAAAGGATGCTGAGGGTATGTTCCAGGTATAAGTGGTCCAATGGAGAGCCACCCAGAGGATGCATGATCTGCGGGGAGAGGGCCTTATAATCCTGGCTAAGAAGGCTCAACCGAAAATCCATCATTCAGCAATCAACCAAAACCACCGGGTCCAGGAGGAGGTCTGTATGGAGTCCTGTGAAAGGCCGGCAGGACCTTGCTCTGGGCAGTTTTGCTGCACCTAGAGGTGGGCCCTGAGATCTCACAGCCCCAAACAACGGAGGGTTCCCCAGATATCGGGGTATGTACGATGTCACCCATCTGGTATTAAGAGCCACCCAACCAAGGAGTATGTGCTATAGAGCTCTCCTCAACGCCATTACTCATGAGTAGGATAGGCCATGAGTGTGCTATCGTCGTATAGCTTTTATTTCTTTAGTGAGTCTTGGAGAAAGTGGGTTAATTACTTTGAGAGACTCAGTGTCTAGTTAATTATGAAGGAAGCACACATCAGTAGAGAGAAATTTATGTACATTTCCAATGATTTATGGTTACTTTGCAAATGCTTTTGAGAAGGGACTCTCTGGGGCTAACTAATAGCGTCATCTCTCGACAGATACTGAGTGAGAGGTTACGGGAGAGAGGGACTGAGCTGGGACTCTGCTGGGAGGACGAGCTTCCTCTAGCCATGATACTCTAGGCTGCAATACAGCAGGGAGAGCTCGATTATATACCACTCATCCAAGCAGCATGTTTTACGGAATCACAGAGTCCAGGATCAGGAACCGTGGAGATTTTCTGGTTCAAGCTTGAGTTCTCTCTGCAGAGCCTGATGCTGGACCAGTTCCGGAGCAGCCCACCCGGGACTCACAGAGCAGAGGCTGAGCGGGAGCTCCCCTCCCAGTGGGCTGACAAGGGCTTCCGGCCTGTCCTCGCCGGTCCTGGATTCACCCCAGTCCTTCTCCACCGGGACAGCCCTGCCCACCCCTCAACTCGCTATCAGCAGCAAAACAGCATGACGGACCTGGCAGGGACTGCCAGGACCACTGGTGGTCAGAGTGAGAAGGGACCTGGGGGGCAGCACACGTAATGTTTAATATCACTGCCTGGGAGGCTAGACATCTGTCTGTCTGTCTACTCTGTTCATTCATTAATTCAACAAATGAAATGAACATGCACTATATGGCATGTATTCTGCTGGGTACTGAGGACCTAATGATGGAATGAAACAAAACAAAACAAAGCAAAGCAAAACAAAACAGACCTGACCTCATGAAGCTCACAGTGTAGTGTACGAGACAGGTGTTAATCAAAGAATTACCAATGAGAACGGCAAGTACACTAAAGCGTTTGAAGAAGAGGAACATGGAGCCGCGGGGCCACAAAAAAGGGCAACTGACTTAGATGGCGGGTCAGAGAAGGTTCCTGTGCAAGTGCCATGAGCTGACCTCACAGGGGGAGGGACTTACTGGGTGAAAGGAGGTTGGGGGAAGCGGTTCCACCCCCGGCAGGATTCCGGGTAGAGGGAATGGCATGTGTCTGTGAACTGGGTTCAAATCGCAATTCCTCCTCTTCTGAGCCATACGATCTTGGTCAGATCATTGCCTTCTCTAGGTATCGGCTAGAAGACGGTTCTTTTTTTTAGGCTTTTTTTGATGTGGACCACGTTTTTTTCAATTTTAAAAAGTTTTATTTATTTATTTTTTGGCTGCATCATTGGGTCTGCGCTGCTGCGCGCGGGCTTTCTCTAGTTGCGGCGAGCGGGGGCTACTCTTCGTCGCGGTGCGTGGGTTTCTCATTGTGGTGGCTTCTCTTGTTGCGGAGCACGGGCTCTAGGCGCATGGGCTTCGGTAATTGTGGCACGTGGGCTCAGTAGTTGTGGCTCGCGGGCTTAGTTGCTCCGCGGCATGTGGGATCTTCCCGGGCCAGGGCTCGAACCCGTGTCCCCTGCATCGGCAGGCAGATTCTTAACCACTGCGCCACCAGTGAAGCCCCTTGATGTGGACCATTTTTTAAGTCTTTATTGCATTTTTTTACAATATTGCTTCTGTTTTATGTTTTTTGGGTTTCTTTGGCCGAGAGGCACGTGGGATCTTAGCTCCCCGACCAGGGATCGAACCCGCACCCCCTGCACTGGAAGGCAAAGTCTCAACCACTGGACCGCCAAGGAATTCCCTAGAAGACGGTTCTGCATGTCATGTCATGAAGCCTTTGAGCTCAAGCCAGGGTCATCACGAGAGCACCGTCACCAGACAGCCTCGAGGTTTAGGTCTTTTTTGTTTTAAAATCCAGAACCTCAGGCTCTCTGCCATGTGACACCTTTCCAATCTGTTCCCTCTAAATCACATGCATCTATAGCACAGCTCAAAGCAAAGCCGCTTTAGCTGATGAGGGCGTGAGGAGCCCGCCCACCCACTCGGCCTGGCCTCCTGCCCACGGCAGCCCCTCCCCCCAGCAGCTCGTCAGCATCCCGAAGGCTCCAAGGACGGTGATTTAAAACCTCCCCCCCCAAAAAAAAAACAAACAAAAAAATAAATATAAAATAAAAAAATAAAATCCACCCATATTCTATGATAGAAGGCAGCAAAGCTCAGACAGGCAATGGTTTGCCTGAATTCAGCTCAAAACTTAACAAATCCAAGTGGAATTCGCTTAAAATAGGATTGGAGCTCATTTGGGGAACACACTCACTCTTCTAAGTAAAGAGGGATCCCATTGATCCCATGCAGCGTAAAGGCCGCAAGCACAGCAGAGAGCAGACAGGCTGAGGAGGTCAGAAACCCGGGTTCTTGCCCTAGAGCTTGTCACCGTGGGACGAGTGACTTAACAGAAGTCCTTTAACAGCCCTGAGCCTCAGATTCTCTGTCTTACAGAGGGGATTACAACTTCCTTGCAGTGTTATCAAGAGTTAGTAGGTTTTGAAGGCACTTTGTAATTGCAAATGAGTCTTTACATTTATCATTATAAAAGAGAGATTGCATTTTTGCAAATGGCCATTTAGCGCTAAAATTGAGGAGGAAAAGTAATCTAAATGCATAATATTCCAGATGTGCTAAAAGAGAGCATAGCCGTAAAATAAGATATGTTTTCTGATGTGGCTTATTGTTGGTCCTATAAAAATTCCTACAGAAATAAAAAAGGGGGGGGGGGGGTCCAAACAGCTTTTGAGAACAAAACAGCATTACATGGCCTTCAGCACAGAGCATTTGGAGGGAGTAGTGCTATTTGAGCTCAGAAGTTGCTGGAACGTTACAGTCACATCCCAGTCACCCCACGTTCCTAACGGGTTCATTTTCACATCTGGAGAAGGACGTGAAGGACTCCTATTCCCCTGAGGAGCTAACATGATGAACCACACTGATGGAAAGTTGTTCTAGAACCTTGTACGACTTATGTACGGAAACGACTTTTAAATATTCCAAATATCGACAAGATTAAAGAAAGCTCTGGGCCTTTGCCATCACACAGTCTTCACAAAGCTGAAGCTGCTCTGTCAACAGTAATAGGAGCAGCAGGAAGAAAACTGACAACTATAAAGCTATGAGGCTTCCAGAACCTCGTGCCTGTGTGATCTCACGGGCTGTGACCACAGGGCAATCCCGAGAGGTGGACACTGTCACCTCTGTTTGCGGAGCAGGGACAGGCCCACAAAGGTGGCGTGAGGGGGTGAGGGCCGAGGCTGGAACCCCGCTCCCTTCCTTTGCGTTAAACTCTGCTCATCTTTTCTCCCAGACACACTCTGCCGGCCCACTGATGTCCACTGCAGTCAGCACTGGCTGCTGTTCGACAAGGATATCACGGTAACAGATGAATTACAGGCTGCTTTTCGAAACGTGACTAGGACTTTATCCCCAAAAGGGAAAAATAACGCGCTAGTAAATATTACTCGGCAGAGAAAGTGTAGGAAGTATAAAGAAAGAAAGGGCAAAAGAAGAAAAAAAATACTTTAAGGGGAAGAAGGCTCTATTATGTATAAAGTGCTGGACACTTTCATGTTCCATTTTATCCTTGCCACTAACAGGAAACATGGATGGAAAAAGCCAGAGTGAGGGACAATGTTATAGGTTGATGAAGGCAAAGTCAGACCCGGAAAACACAGAACACAGATGTGCAGGTGGTGAGCTGAATGAGTAAAGACGTAAATCTGGTTTAGAACTCACAGCCACAGTGAAAGAAGCCTGGTCAATTCCAAGGTTCTCACTGCCCGAGGGGAGAAAAGATCATAGCTGTTCAGGGAAGGAAACCCACCCCAAGGTAATAGTCTAAGATAAATGTCTAGGTGGGGCTTCATGCAGGGAGTTTTCGATGAGCAATGACTATGATTTCTGGGTCACTTAGTACGCCTGGATGCAACCTCTCATTTAATTCTCATTACAGTCCCCTCATACTGGGAATTATTCCCCCTATTTTGCAGGTGAGAAAACGACAGCTCGGAGAGGTTAAAAGCGTCTTCCCAGGTCACTCAAGTAGAAGGTGACAGAGGCGGGATTCCAACTTAGGTGTCCAGTTGTCTCCAAAGCTATGCTTTTAGTCCCAGGCTGGGGATGCTGTCTGACTTAGTGGCCAGTGTCTCAACTATATTTGCTATTTCAAAGCAGTCGTGGGTTTCATAAGGCTAGTCCCTTGATGAAACTTGAGGGAGTAGCTCTAAAATGTACTTCCACCAAAAACCAATTTTGTTTGGGGCCATGGAGCTTGATAGGTTCAAGTGCACAGCATCTTTGATGGTCTGGCTATCTTTGTTACTTGGGTAAATCTCTTGACCTCTCCAGGTCTCAATAAAACCAAAGGAATGCTTGCTATCTGCTCCTACCTAGTCCTTCAGTTAGGAAAAATTGAAGTCATGTGAGCAAAGCATTGTCAGCAACTTGGAAGAAAGTACTTGGGCTTTTACTTTTAAAGTAAAAGCCCAAGTCAATAAACCATTTCAAAATATTATTGAGTTGAGGTTGTCCATTTTCAAACTCAATGAAAAAAAAAGTTTTTTTTTTTTTTTTTTTTTTTTTTGTAGTTTCTTACTTCAAAAAAAGGGAAAAAAAAAAGACATCGAACTTACATTTCTGGTGTACTGGAGAAAAACATAATCAATTTTCTGAAGTTGAATTCTGTCCATTTTAAATGCTTAGGCAAGATTCAATAAGACCGCCTATGAGTTAATTTCAAAGGCAAAGTGTCAACAAGACACTTCAGTTGTGGGCTTGAGGGCCAATGTGACACTGTCATGCCTCGAAGAAACCACTTGTGTGGTGGTCCAGCATCTTTCAGCTCCCTTATTTCACGCTGGGTTTTTTTTTTTACTGGGCAAAGGAATGAGTGCAGAGTTGGGCACAGAGTGTGCTTTGGACAGATTGCCAGAACAGGTGATCAAAGAGTAAGTCTGTCTCTTTCTCTACCACAATCTGTTCCATGTATGACAATTAGAATAAGATAGCAGTGAGCCAGGAAGATTCCAGAATGATGGCAGAATATGATAAACTAAAGATCCTACTGCTACATACTCTTAGATGTGCTGAATAACATACAGGAACATTGGCATTTAAAAAGTGGATAGCTGAGTAGATTATGAAAGCAAGAGGAAATCTCCAGGTGCAAAAAATAAAGAAAAAAAACCTGCAATAGTAAGTTGCCTAGTACTTCAGCCGCCTAGAGTAGGAAGCAGTATCAGTTATTGTAACCTAGAATTTAGATTTTAATGTCCACCTGAGAACAGAATATGAAGGCTTTGGTCCACATGAAGCAAGAAGTGGGACCTGAGATTCCCACACAAAACTGGAACTCTGAAGGGCTGCATCCTTGATGTGACAGTTGACTAAGAAATGCCTCAGATCTGCAAGCTGAGAAATCAACACAAAACTGGCCCTGGAATAATGCTAACTGTAGGATACCTAGACTACTTGGCAGAAGAAAATGCAGAACAGCCCTGGAGAAAAGTGTGGCCACATGGGAACACTTCAGGAAAGGCCCCAATGAACATAATCTCATAGTCAAAAAATACAGAACACATGAGGAGACAACCCATTATATGCCACAGTCACTAGATAAAAAACACAGAAGGATTAGTACCCCAAGAATTTCTAATACAAGAACAATCCAGAAAGGCTTTTAAATGATTAAAAGTTAATTTAAACATTTAAAAAATACTTAAAGACATAAAAAATATGAAAGAACGTTATGAATAAAAAACAGCAGATCTGAAAAAGACCAACACAGAAAATGTATAGAAATAAAAATATAGTTATAATTTAAAAATGAGTGGAAGGACTAAACAACGGATTAGATACAGCCAAATGTAGAATTAATAAACTGGAAGACACATGTGTGGAACTGTTTAGAATGCAGTAGAGAAGTACAGAAATGAAAATATGGGAGAGGGTAAGAAACGTAGGATAGAACATGAGCACCAGAAGAAGAAGAGAGAGAGAGAACAAAGAGAGACAATATCTGAAAACATAATGGCTGGGAAACTTCCAGAATTAATGAAGTCCGCAGACTCAGGAAGCACAATAAGTTCTGAGTGGGATTAAAATAAAAGTCTGATGCAGGGGACACGGGTTCATTCCCTGGTCCGGGAAGATCCCACGTGCCACGGAGCGGCTGGGCCCATGAGCCGTGGCCGCTGAGCCTGCGCGTCCGGAGCCTGTGCTCCGCAACGGGAGAGGCCACGGCAGTGAGAGGCCCGCGTATCGCAAAAAACCCCCCAAAAAACAAAAAAAACCAAAACCATACTTTATAGATATATGAAATAAGATTAAAATATAATGACTGGCACAAAATGAATACTCAATAAACGATAGGATTTACTATAATAGTATTAGCATTATAAGCTTTGTTAATTAATTTAATGAGCAATGCATACATTTAGATTAATAAAAGGTTATGTCCCCAGATTTACCTAAAAAGAAAAAGCAAACAAGGGCATTGATATCAACCGTGATGTACCGGGTGCCGGGAGCTAAGCCCTGTCCATTCATTCTCACGCTGTCCCTGTCCCATGGCACCTCCGCGTGCAGGACATCGGAGCACCGCCTCTGCCAGCACTACCATGGTGCGGGTTCAGTCTGGACCTCCCACTTGTATCAAAACTATAGGGAAGTGGCTGGTGAGTCTCTCTCTGAAACACTGTGTTGACTGTACTTGATTTGGAAGATATATCCCGGTAGTCTTTGTTTTTTTTAAATCACTCTCTGCAGTTACCTCTGGGCACAGGAAAACTCAAAACAGAGCAGAGAGAAAAGCCAGGTCTGTGGTGCCCTTTTGAGCAGATAGGACAAAGCCATGAAATTTATATGCATGTTAACACAGGGAGGTGATGCCTGGGTTACTGACGGCTGTATGCCATGGCCGATCATTTTACAATTCATTAAAATATGCTCATTCACTCAGCTTCTAGGTGTAGACCTAGGTAGGTCTATTCCAACGAGAAAAACAGCAACTCGCAAAACACAGGCAAGCATCCAAGCTGAAAAGCTGCAGAGCGATCTAGTATCTACTGACAGATGTGGGCAGGGCTCTGAGCTGGGAGAGAGGTACCAGTTGAATTCTGGGCCCTTGAGCACAGTGAGGGAGAGGGCCCCTTCCTCCTTGTCATCAGCCACATAAACCCGTGTCCAAAGCAGCACCCCTCGGGCCACCTGCTTTTTTCAGTGTTTGTGGGAGTGACTGGTTCATGATGTTTTCACACAAACGTGTTTTTCTCTCTCTCCTTCTCCCCCACCCTTCCTCTGCCCCCAAATCAAGATGGAAGGGACTTTTGGGTGCTGAGTTTCTACTCTGTTTTGGGCACCTTCCTTAAAGTATCTTATGTACTTTTCAAAACTCTCTTACAGAGTATCACTCCTTGGTGACAGTAAGGGAACTGAGAGCCAGAGGGGCTGTGTCACTCACTCACCTCACCTGCCCTGCCAGCTGGGGCAGGGTCTGCAGGGGCCAAGAGGATGGGGCCACCCGGGGGGCGTCAGAGGCTCGGGTCCCCCCGGTGCAGCCTTTCCCTAAATGCCGGGGTAACCTCGAGCAAGCCCCGCCTGTCTCTGGGCCTCAGCTTCTCCACGGCGACTGGACGGTCGCTGAGACCTCTGGCTGCTCTGACCGTGAATGTCCAAGCGCGCCCTGTCAGCCACAGGTTAAGGACAGAGAAAAGCGGGGACCCTGGGGGAGGCAGGACTCTGACTCACCAGGACCCCCGATTCGTGTTCGGCTGCTCTCCGGCCGCGCTAATTGCTGACGGCAAACGAGCGGGCTGTGGGTTGGGACGTGTGGCTGCTGGAGACGTCCGAAGCCAGACTTTACTACAGCCGCCTTGAGTAAGTAGCTGCAAAGCTGCTAATTGGATTCAGCAAGTTGCTGAGTCACTGTCGGGCAAGATCAAGTCGCTGTGCACGGGCGAGGAAGCCCAGCCTGTCAGCAGCTGAGAACATCTTTGTGATGAAAAAGAACAGGGCTGTGCAGAGCAGTGCCTGGGACTAGCTTTCACAGTTTACAATCAGTAATTAAAATCTAACAGACCACAATTAGAAAGCACCCACCACAGCCTTATTTTGCCATTTGTCTTTTAATTAAATACGCCCTGGGATTTAGCTTTAATGCACCGAGATTTTGACGGGGACGCGGGGTAAAAACCACCGAGATGGAGGCTGACGTGCTGGTTGTAGCGTCTTCTTAGAGGAGGAGGCGGGGGGAAGCCGCTCACACGCTCCGTGTAAGTCACGGGTCCCTGCGTCCAGGGACCTCAGCACCGCACCGCGCTGCACCGCACCGCACAGCAGAGGTATTGCGTGAGCCCGGCCCTTCAGGAAACCACCTCTGGGCATAAGAAGGGTGTCTCACAGAGAAACCAGGGCAGAGCTGGTGGCAGACTTTTTTTTAGCACGGTAAGTGGGAAAAATGTACCGTCAGGCCATAAAACAGAAACGTTTGATGGGGTCCTCTGGCACAAACCGTGGGGGAGAAATAAATTTTGAATGGAAGGAATTCACAGAGCCCCCTTTCTCGTGACGTCAATGGCTTCTCCCAGATGAGCAGTCACTTAGTGCCTGGCAAGTCCAAGGTCCCGTGTGGAATCGGGCCTCGGAACAAGGGTGCGGGAGGGGTATACGCAGCCTGCCGGGGCACAGCCGGGAACTGCAGGCCAGCTCGGGCTTCTGCCAGGCTCACCCCTGGAGCCAGAGACAGGCAGGAGGGAAGCATTTACTCATCTGCCCCGTTATCGGGACTTGGCGTGAGGGGGCACCCCACTTTAGAAGCTTCGGGAGGACCCATGATTGGAATTAGTTGAGCTGACCCCCCTTAAAGGACTTCTCACCAGAATGGGTGCTGCTGAGGACCGTTCACATAACGGACCATGAAGCTTTGCTTTGCTCACCAGGAGAAAGCTGTCTGTTGCACACTGGCAGTTGCTGCATTTTTATTATCCATCAACCACCAAGCGCCCACGACGGCAGCACCTGGTCCCCAGGCTGGACGATGCCATTCGCCTAAAAAAGTGGACACTGAACGTCCAATCTATTGGCCTAAGTCGCGACATTGGTTACTCCTGGCTCTTCTTTCTCGACTGACGCACCAAGGGGGTTCAACTTCACGATTTCCCGAAATAGCTGAAAACCACTGAGGGAGCGTTATGTTCCAGAATACCATTTATGAGACAGCGAGCTTGTACCTAGAATGCATGCGCCAACCCAGAAGCAACGTCGTATACGGTGTTAGGATTCCAGACCAGCCTCTCAAAACCCACCTGACTCATGACGTTTATGAAGTTCACCTGAGCACGGAAGGGTGCAGCAAAAAGTTCTGTGCTGATTTGGAGGGGGCCTCGCTAAGCGATGCACAAAATGGTGAGAAAAGACTTGGAAGTCCTGTAAGGATGGGTTGACCAAGAGAGATGCTTAGAGATGTGAGTGTTGCCAAGTTGAAAGAGAGCCTATTAATAGCCATCTTTTAAATGATCTCGCCCTCCTTCCAGGTGGGAATAAGAAGTCACCAAGAAACCCCTTCAGCTGCCTGTCGGCAAACCCGCAATTCCACCAGCACTCACACCATCCTTTTGCTCTTCGGTTTCTCCTCCCGCCTGAGGCTCCGTCCAGCACCGCGATGTGCGTTCCAGCGCCTTCAAATTGTGGGGAGCTTCCGGCTACGTTCCGCCTCTCCCTAACCTTCCATTTCACCGATTCCTACTCATTCCTCAGGACTCTGCTTGGAAGGCAGCCCCTTGAGAAGTTCTCCCTGGCGTCACTGTGCTGCTGCGTTGGGATGTCTGTCCCTTGTCTGTGCCCACCCCCGGCCCCTGCTAACTTCGGAGAAGGCAGGGTTCCCTGCTGGACCCTGGCACCAGCACGATGGTTGGTCCACAGCAGCGGCTCAGCAGATGCCTGCCGAACAGCAAAGAGCAGACTTCCTTACCGGTGGGATGCCTGCTGGGGGAGAGAGCGGTGCCGGGCCTGCAGCAACACCTCCCCCCATGCCCCAAACACCCAGCCTCCCGAGAGCTGTTCCCTGCTGATGCTGGCATTAGGGGAGCCCACATACAAGTGTGGGCCCTGGTGTCCTGGTCCTTCATAGCAGCAATCACATCTTCCCCAGTGCAGGGGAGGGGCCGCCTGGCAGCTGCATCTAGGTGAGAGCTTTGCGATGGGGGGGACACATCTCTTTATGGCCTTTTTGCTTCATAAACTGTAAAAACGCCAGGAGGAAGAAGTTTCCACGCTGAGAACGAAGCCTGAAGAGACAGCACCTTTCCCAGGGCCCTGCACGTGGTCTGAGGGCAGGCACAGCGGGGTGGGTGGGTCGGTCTTCCCCGGGCTCTGGTAGAGCCCCGGCCGCCCCCGGTCTCAGGGCAGCTGGATCCGCCCGCGCGGCCATCGGCGCTGTCCCGGAGAAGGGAGCCGGCCGCAAGAGGCGAGGGCTGGGGTCCCTCGCTGGCCTCCGCCGCGCCCACCAGTCCCTCTGCATCCTGTCTCCCTGTTCCCTCCACCTGCCCGTTCTCCCCGCTGCAGCCCGCGTGACCTTCAACCATACAAACCGGACAAGGAGCCGCGCGCGATGCTCAGGGCTCCTGGGATAAAGTGAAGGTCCTGCTGGCCGGGCCCCGCCCGCTTCACTCTCCTCGCCTCTCCCTGTCCACACGCGTGAGCGCACGACCTGCCTGCTCTTCTTCACGACACACGTGCCGCCCCTGCCTGCGACGCTTCCCTGGCGAGGGGTTAGTGTGAGGTGAGGGCAGGTTGCGGGAACGGGGCCTTTGGGCTCAGCCCTCTCGGGGCGCCGCCTCTGCCCCCCACGCCGGCCCCGACGTCTGTGGCTACCAAACTGGGCCAAAGCCCCTCCTCGTGTCGCCGTGTCAAATACCCAAACTGTGTCTCGGTCTCTACCTGAGTTCCGTATCTGTTTTGTAATTACACCTGGACTCAGGGAAGAAGAGGGAGGCCATTTCTTGGTCCTCCTCAGAGCATCACAAACCCAATTTGTTCCCGCTTCGGGCTAACCACACCCAAGGTCAAAAGCAGGGTGTCACTGCGGGCGGCACCTGACTTGCACCTGCTGAACAGCCGGGGGGAAGCGCTCAGCACCGCCGGCGGCCGCGCTGACTCCGGGTCACCGCCCCGGGCTGGCGGAGCCAGGACAGTGTCCGGGAACAGGTCACCCAGCCCCTGAGCCCCAGTCACGCTCTCGAGACAAGACGACCTACTGCGCGCGGTACCTTAGCACCTTGCCAGATACACATCCATAATCGAGGCTCGTTCTTTTTGTTTTCGGTTCTACCCTCACGCACGATTCTCGCCTGTGGCCGTGGGGGCCGCCGGACCCTTCCCAGCCCCTCCCCATTCCTGGTGGGGAAAAGGGTCAAGTTCCCACAGCACGCGGGTCGCGAGGGCTGTGATGCTCCCATGCTCCCAAGAGGATTTTTTCTGCACTTTTGTGCCAAACAAGCCATCCTTCTCACTAGAAATGAGCCCCTCAGACACACTTATTTGTCTCTCTTGCTCAAAAAGGGAGGTGTCGTTTGCTCCCTCCGTCAGCTACAAACTTGAGGGAGAGAGGGCCGAGCTCTGGGTGGTCCAGACACCTGCTCCCACACGAGGGCTGGTGGTGGGAGGGTAGACGGCAGGGTGAATAGAGAGGAGGACGGGGAGGGAGGGAGGGGTCTCGGGGGAGGATTTTTTTGCAGGAGGGGGTGGAACTGGCTTGTGGGCAGATTTTGAATGAGACTATTTGTTAAAGCCATTTCAGATAAAGTCTTGGTCTTCCGAGATGGTCCAGGATAAAGCATAGAATATTAAAGAAAGGACTGAGTGAGAATTGGAGAGAACGGAGGCTTTAGGTATGGATTTTAAGAACAATCAATCTCTAAGTTCAGTAACTGAAAAAAGAGAGGCATCTTAGGAATCCACAATGGGTTGACAGCTCAATATATTCTGTCATCAACGAGAAAAGATTATTTAGTAACAAAGTGAAGGCTGATAGGCGACTGCAGGCCACTGTCCCGACTCTGAAGGTCAGGATCACGTGTGCAGTATCCCAGCCTCGCTGTAGGGACACGGGTGGCTGCCTCTCCAGCGCCCATTCCACCTCCCACGTGGTGGTACCCAGCCTCCAAGATGGCCGCAACGATCTCTCCACCGCTGTTGATGCCCTGTGCGACTCCTCCCGCATCACACCAGAGCTGGCCGGTCTGACCACAGAAGATGGTAGACGTGACACTGCGTCACTGACTCCCACGCCCCACGTCCAACCCCAGAGCGAACCCCACAGGCCCTGGCTTCCAGAATCTGACCATCGCCCGCCACCGCCATCACTACCACCGGAACCCCCACCGTCTCTTGTCTGGAGCATCGCGAGCGCCCAGCTGGTCTCCCTGCCCCCACTCTACCTCCTTGGAGTAGGCGAAGCGACGCTGCTAACATACCTCACCACGTGGAACCCTGACCAAAGTCTTCTAAGATCTTCCCAGCTCATTCAGAGTCAAAGCCAGTGCCCTGTCGGTGGTCTCCAAGAGCCCGTGTGACCTGACCTATCTTCTGCAGTGCCCGTCTCTCACTGCTCCCACACCAGGCTCTGTCGCGGTTGGCGCCCACCGCACACCCCGCCCTCAAATGCGGGGCAGGCTTCTGCCCTAGACCCCCTCTCACGCTCCTGCCTTTCCTCCACGGCACTCGTCACAGTCTAAGAACATCACACGATGCTCGTTGACTTTACTCTCCGTCTCTCGCCACGAGAATACAAGCTGTCTGCAGACAGCGCCTGCTCCGCACTTCTGTTCGCCGCGCTGGTCTCACCTGGCAAATAGCAGGGGTGTGACACGCATCAGCAGACCTTGATGCCGATGCCAAGCAAGTGACGTGCACTGCTTGGGGCACTGAGAGGACAAGAGAGAATGAGACCCAGCCCTGCCTAAGGAAGCCCCCCACGCCCCTCCCCACAGCAGCTCTCCGCCCAGCCTCCTCCTGACCATGGCCCAGCATCACCAGCCAAACCCGGCTACTGCCTGGAGGCTGGACCACTTCACGGAAGGCCCAGGCCTGAGTGGGTGCTGTCTGCAAAGAACTTTGGTTTACGGAAGCTAACAGCACTGTGCCACCCTCCTTGGCAAGGAGCTCTGAGTGGTCAGAGCTCAATGACCAGGGGCACAGAAAGCCAACGTCTGGATTATATTCTAAGTGCACATGAACGTAGAGCAAGCAGACAAGGACCTGCACTGTCAAACGCAGAAGCCGGATACCACTGGTGTGTGTGTGTGTGTGTGTGTGTGTGTGTGTGTGCGCGCGCGCGCGTGCGCGCGTGTGTCTCCCCTCTTCCGTGCACCATCTCAGGACCACTGTCTTTATTCTCAAGGGGGGGCTCTGACTTCCAGAAGAAAACCTACCCAGCTCTAGGCTGCTCTCAGCAGTGCAAACAGATAATTACCTGCTGGCTGCGTGGGAATGTAAGGTATCAAATCGTTTGCTTCGTAATTAAAATAACGAAGGGAGTCATCAGGGCTGAAAGATATTTTTTGTCTTTTTAAACTGAAGACGCCAAACAAGGGTTAAAATATGAGCTGGAAACACCATCCTGATGAATCCGCCTCCTAATTCCTGGCAGGCCAGCTGGAGGCTGCGGCTCCACATCACAGGCTTTGGGGTTCCTTTCCAGGGTGAGCCGCTCCCAGGGCTCCCCTCTGTGACTCCACCACACAGGGTCACAGAGGGCTCCCTTTGGTATAAAAGACCCATTGATTTATTTATTCTCTTATTGTAGCCACGGACCTTCTGTGCTTTCTTCAAACAGGTCTTTTTATTCCACTGTCTTTGAAAAAAGCTAATAAAGAATCAATTACAAGAGATACGCACACTCAGAAATTGGCATTTATCTAAGCAGGATATCTGCTGAAAAATAACGAAGACCATGAAACCACAGTGAAGCCTGTCTACTTGAGATCTCCCACTACGGATGTGACCGCGTGCTGGCTCTCAAAGGAAAGGACGGTCCCTTCCCAGCAGCAGGAACAGGAGTGAAGGGTGAGGCCGTGGGTGGGCAGCAGTCATCGCCATACGCCCCGGGAGCCCTGGGACCCGCTCCATAACTTAGGATTTCCAGGAAGTCTCTTGAGAAGCCATTTTCTCCCTGAGAATCTGGCATCACAAGAGCCAGAAAGTAGAACAGGGCTAATAATAACTTCATCGTCACTACAGCCCTGGTTCAGAACTTGGTTTTATCTTTTTAATGGCTCTTTTCTAGGATAGCATCTTGTGGGTCTATTTGTGGGTGTTAATTGTGGCATAAGTGTTACAGATCACGGCATAAACACCATTGCTTTTCCTAAAGAGTGCCGAATGCTACAGATAAAGTCAACGAAGTGACTAGGCTGGGGAGAATGACCAAGATCATCGTGACTCTGTTCTTTGCCACCGACATTTAATGACCAAATCCAAGCAGATCTTGACTGGGGGAGTTGCTTCACAATGGTTCAGTAGACCTTACATTTACGTTTTCTGCACTTGTGCTGTATTTAGCAATAAAAAGGCAAAGTGATTTCATGTGCTGCCCGCCTAGAGGTTTCTGTGCTGAAATCACAGGACCGCCTGGAGCTCCCGGGTCCATCTCTGTAGAAGTCACTGAGCGCGCGGCCTACGCACAGGCGGACAAATGGAGGGCTTCCTCCCGCCCCCAGAAAAGGGAGTGCTTCTTCCCAACGGAAGGCTGGGCAGGAGACGGGAACGGACGGGAACCATTGGGCAGGGGAGCAGGCTTAGGACTCAGAGAGAACTGGGTTTGCATCCGAGATCTGCCACTTACTAGCCACGTGCCCTGGTGAAGTTATTTAATCCCCCAAAGCCTCTGTTCTCACCTACCAACAGAGACTCTTAGAGCGGCTATCTCAGAGAGCTGTTGTCATGGTAATTTGCTGACACACAGGTTCAGCCAGGATAGTGCCGGCTGTGGGTACCAGAATTCCCAATGCAAATGGGCTCATAGAACACAGAAATTTGCTGGGTGGAGTTGCTCTGTTAAGAGCGGGGCAGGCGAGAGGGTTGGCCCGTAGCTGGCCTGGTCTCTCTGCCTCTTCCTCAGCCCTGCTCTCCTACACATGCCCTTCAGCTCCAGACTGGTGTCCACAGGCCAGGAATGCATCCTCTCAGGCTGTCCCTCATGAGTGAGGAAAGGTCCAGAAGCCCTCAGCTACCTCACACCTTGCCGCACAGATCGCGGGCTCCAGGCGGGTGACTGCCCGTTTGAGTCTGGTCCCTGTCACATTGTAGGTACCAGGCGCTGGCTGGTGGAACTGGTGGAAGAGATGAAAGACCATCACGAGCTGAGAGCCGTCAGCTGGGGTCAGTGCCCCAAACTCTAAGGGTGGAAGGACGTTGAGGAGACACGCACATGTACGTAAAATGTTCCTGGCATGGAATTAGCCCTCAAGGAATGGAGACTGTTATCGCGGTAGTTGTGTACATCAGAGACATTTATTAGGCGCTTCCTGCTAGAATACACTGGTTTTTCTCCCCCTCAAAGGAGAGCGAAACAGCCGACTTTAAACTCAGCACGATTTCAGTGACGCTGCTTTGCCAGCCTCCACTCCCCCTCTCTCCCAGCCCCTCCGGGCCGTGGCATCTCTTCCAACCACGACCCCAGCGAAGAGCCTCCCGCACGTGGAAGCACCTTCGGTGTAAGGGTGAGAGCCTTCGGCAACGGCATCAGAAACGTGGTTCTCTTCTAAGCGAGGCTTGTGAACGGGTCAAATGCTCCCCTGAAACTTGCATGAGGTTATTACAGAGCATGGCTTTCACCTTCCAATACTCAAGCTGTTTCGTACAGTCGCAAAGAGACAACAGAACCAGAAGCATAGATTAAGCGCTCCTGTAAATCAATACAAACAACCACAGCCTTTCAGCCACTGTAAGAAAAGTGATGCATGATCTTGGCCTCATCTGTTGGCCTCCAGAGCTTGTGGCCAATGTCCTCACCACAGGGGCTGTTGCTGTGGGTTTCAGTCTCAGGGTTGGGATGGACTAAAGGAGGTCTCCATGGTTTCCAATGTGACAGATCAGTTTGAAGGGTGAAAGTCACCCACTTCAGGCTGTCCCATCAAGGGAATTTTAGAGACGAGAAAAATGGAAGATGCAAAAGGGCGTGTAAGTTGCTATTTAATAGGATATTGGGATCCTTGAAGGACTTCCCTCAGGTTCTCAAGAGGGCTGCACCGCAGCCTGGAGAGTCTGCAGAGCTCAGGCGACTACATACGGCCTACAAGGCATGACAGATGAATAATGCTATTCATCTGTCGAGTACATGCCCTGTGCCTGCTCCATAACCTCACAAACACCCTGGCCCCGAACCCACACAAACACACGCACACCTGTAGGCACCGCCCAGGCCGTTAGGCAAAAGCGTAATTTCGCTCAGGAGCTCCACGACCCATTTCTCAGCAGGACTGTGGACTTCTGCTTCTTTCCATGTCCCAGAATTCCTTCAGAGACTATGACTGTTTTCTTCTGTTTGTGGGATAGCACGTTTACTTGTTCAGAGCGATATTCCCAGATTCCTTTTCCTGATATTCAGTCCCCTCAGACACATCTTCTTTGCAGACACTGGGAGGCAGGCAGGGAAGGGGACGTGGTAAAGGTCACGGGAGGGTAAGAAAAAGCAACCAACCGGCCAGACGAGGCAAAAAACCAAAGCCACCAGAGGAAAATTCTGGCAGAGAAAAAACCGGAGGAAACTTTGTACAAATAAAAATGTCTCCAGCTCTTCCAAAAGCTTCTGCCAGCAGAGCGCTCACTGAACTTTGTGCTTAGAGGGTTACGCGTGTAATGGGAAAAAGTAAAACACCCTTAATAAAAAACCACCTGCTACAGTTTTTGAGAATTGGCATCCGTTTCCCACACTCATGCCTTAGAATACCTGACTCGGTTCTTTGTTAGAAACTATGTTCAGAATCAAAGGGACGAGAGAACTGGGAAGGGTGGCAACGCAGGAGAAGGGACAAAATCAGAGACGGGCGACTATTAAAAGCCAAGTTGTGAGGGTGGACAGCTGTGCCCCACTGGGTCTGTGGGAGGGAGGCCCCGGCAGCCTCCCCACGAGCCCCACCGTTCCGCGAGCATCCTGGTAGCAAATAACAGGAGGGGACGTGGGAGCCAGCACACCTGGAGCTCCAAGCGCACCTGGAGCTCCAAGCACACCTGGAGCTCCAAGCACACCTGGAGCTCCAAGCACACCTGGAGCTCCACGCACACCCGGGCAAAAAGCCGGCTCCACCCGACTCCTTCATCTCAGAGCTGAAAGACCTGGGGCTGTGTTTCCCAACGCCAGATGGACACAGAGAGAAGACGGTGGCCGAGGCGGAGCTCAGAAACAGACACGGAGATGTCCCGGGAGCCTGCTGAGCGCGGCGGCCCCGTCTGGGAGGTGAGGGCAGGTGCGGGCCGGCGTGCGGGGCCCTGAAGACACCTCTGGACGGTGTCGGGAACACTGACGGATCTCACCCCAGAGATCCCGGAGAAGCGCCCCCACCCCCCCACCCCCGGCTGCCAGGCAGTAAATCCTCCGTGGGGTAAGAAAGAATCCGAGGGAGACCTAGCGGCAGCGGGAGAAAAAGCCCGGGAGCCAGTTTGTGGCGGATACCCTGCCTCGGTGAGGCTCCCCGGTAAGGAGGACGCAGCACCACGCGCAGAGGCCCCGACATTTATTTTCTCAAAGGCGCTGCCTGCGCGAGACAGCGGCAGGGAACCCAGTGCCACACAAATCCTGGAGCAGCTTCAGCAGGGCAGGGACGAAGGAGGTGTCCCAGGCCCGGCACTGCCCCGATCAGGCACCTGTTTGCCACGGGGGCTCCCCTTTGGCCGGGTGAAGTGGGCGATGCTGCCTCTTCTCCACGCTGCAGGCGAGCAGGCGAGCGGAGACGCCAGGAACCAGCATCTGGAAATGTGGGTCCCCTGCGGCTCAGGGACAACACGGGCGGGGGAGGGGTGGCTGTCAATATCCTTAGTGGGGCTGCTGAACCCCAGCTGAAGGGCTGTGCTTCTTCAGGAAAGAGCACCTGGTAGGGAACAGAGGCGAAAGAGACGCACAAAAATTCTTCAACGCTTTGCTTCAGATCGTAGCCACTAATTTTAAGAGGAGAGGCCGACTCACTTGGCACTTAATTTCGATCAACAGACGACCTGGCTTCTGCTTCCAGAGACTTAGAAATTTCCGCTGCTTACTTACCCACTGGGAGAGACGGAAACGGCCTCGAAGGTCCCAGGGCTCTCAGAACCAGCCAGGCAGTCCCCAACACCAAGAGCCCCTCCACCAGATCTTCACAGGTTCCTTACTTCGGAGAAGCAGCGTAAAGCTCACATGTCATTTTACCACGCCTCAGATGAAAAGGTTTCAAAGGGCCCCAGCCCATGACTTAGGGGGACCTCCAGACTTCTTCTACTGCCACCAGGCACGTGCTCTGGACCAGACACAGGTGCACGTAGGGGGCTGGCCTGAGCTTCACTCTGGATTGAAATAATTGGGAGGCGGAGAGCAAGGCCCCTGGGGTCCTTTAAACCTTTGCTTCAAGTCCTGGGTTTGCTCTACGACCTTGGGGGAGCTATTTACTTTTTCTAAGCCTCAACTGCTTCACCTGTAAAATGGGGTGAGAAACAGTATCTATTCTGTATAGCTGTTGAGAGGATGAAATAAACTAATGCAAGGAATGCAAATAGCGGGGTAGCAGGGGCTTCAGAGGCCCCAAGAGCTGGGAGCTGGGCGGCCTAGACCCAGCTCACCTCCCTCGCCTGTGCTCTAAAATGCTGTGAGCACGTGGCAGCCGGGAGCCCTCCTGCCTGGGCCCGCTGTCTGGGTAGGAACTCACCCACTGCCCGTCTGGGCCCAAAGCCCAAAGCAAGGATTATAGAAGAGGACCTAGAAGGGAGATTCCTTTTGACTAATACTCCAGGATTTTGCCATGAGGAGTGAAGTCGTCAGTGAGCCCTAGAAACACGTCTGACTTGTTCACTCTGAGCTGGTCCCACCTCCTACGCACAGGTTCTCAGGGACCCCAGGGGCCTGAAGCCACAGTTCCTCCTCCGAAGCGACTTTAAATTTACTCTCAATGTAAGAAACAGCCCAGTGCTGGGACTTCCCTGGCGGTCCAGTGGTTGAGACTTTGCCTTCCAATGCAGGGGGTGTGGGTTCAATCCCTGGTCGGGAAGCTAAGATCCCACATATCTTGTAGCCAAAGAAACCCCAAAAACATAATACAGAAGCAATATTGTAACAAATTCAATAAAGACTTTAACAAATGGTCCGCACCAAAAAATCTTTAAAAAAAACGAAAAACAACCCAGTGCTTTGCTTTTCACTACTGCCCCCCAGGGAGGGAATCTGTCAAACAACAGGCCCGGGGCCCAACTTTGCCAGAGCTGGAAGTGCCTGAGCCCGAAGTCAGGAGTCTTGGGTTTTCTGTTTTGTTTGTTCGATTCCTGCATGGATCTCAAGGCCATCATGACGAGTGAGAAAAGCTAATCGCAAAAGGTCACGTACTGAGTGACTCCATTTATACAGTATGCTTAAAATGACAAAATGATAGAGATGGGTGGTTGCTAGAAGCTGGGCGGCGGGGGAAGGCAGGCCTGTGGCCGTGAAGAGGAGCCCAAGGGAGAGGGTTTTGACGGCGGCACCGTGCTGCTGGAGCCGGCGGCAGCGCTCACGCCGGTCCGTACACGCACGCCGACACCCCCTGCTCGGCTTCTCGGGGAGCCATCGTACCGTGTTATCTTTCAGTGAAAGGATGCCATCTGCAGCGACATGGATGGACCGAGAGATGATCATACCAAGTGAAGTCAGACAGACAGCGAAAGACAAATATCGTATGATGTCACTTACACGCGGAATCTAAAATGTGACATGAGTGAACTCATCTGTGAAACAGAAACAGACTCACAGACAGAGAGAACAGACTTGTGGTGGCCAAGGGGGAGAGGGGGTAGGGGAGGGCTGGACGGGGAGTCTGGGAGGAGCAGACGTAAACTATCATGCATAGGACGGATGAACAGCAAGGGCCTACCGTAGAGCACAGGGAGCTGTATTCAATATCCTGGGATAAACCAGCATGGAAAAGAATATGAAAAAGAATATATACATGTATGAATAAGTCACTTTGCTGCACAGCAGAAACTAACACAACATTGTAAATCAACTAGACTCCAATAAAAAAATAAATAAAGTACAGTTATGTTTCCAACAACAGGACAGAGTTAACTTCCTCAACGTTGCAAATTACTGAGCTAGAGGTTGGACTCTTGTTTGCTTTTTGTTGCCCTTTTTTTGGGTGGCGTGCGGTGAGGCCATGTTTTATCGTATCTGAATTTGGGGCACTAGGCTGTTCTAAAAGCCAAACTAAACTAGTGCACAGACAGAAGCCACACAACCCAACCCACTTCCCGGTGCCTGAGATTCTCCCAGTTCGAGGTTGCCTGGATCGCAGATGTTCACCCCGAGTAGGTATGAATGACGGAACTACGTTTCAGCATCGCACACACAATGTCCCCCCGCCCCCGAGGTTTCCCAAGGGCTAACGCCCTGAGACTTGGTGCCAAGCGCCTCCGCAACTGCAGCTGTGGCTGACGGCTGCTCTGTCACAGCCCAGGCTGCACTGGTTGTTAAATATTTAAAATAGAACTCCTAGGTCTTACAAGGCCTTCTTTTGTATTCTAGAGAACGAAAACAGAGAACGAAAAGCAAAACAAATGCACAACTCTTTGATGAAAGTTTTATACTTTCAGGAGTCTTGAAACTTCTAATTTTTTTTTTTTTTCTAAATGTAGGGCCTGTGATGAGTATTTTGAATTTAACTGTTGGAAAGAAATCTGTGACTAGCTTCGTGACTTGTAACTAACTCTTCTTGCTGTTACCATATGGTGTTTCCTTTAATAAAAACATTTTGCAGAAATAATGATAAAAAAATTACTTCAAGCTTCTAAAAAAGTTAAGATGTTTCTGGCAATAAAAACACTCCTTATAATCACGTAGATAACTCTGCATCTGATAAACAGGAAAAATTCTGTTCTCCTTGTCACTTTATTTCCAAGTCAAAATGACGTACTGCACTGTCATTCATCCTGAGACATTTTCTGAGTATCTTCTTATCCATGGACCTCTCTCTAGACTGCAGGGATGTGTACACTCAAGGACCCTGTCCTATTCACGCATCTGTCATGACCCCGTTTCCTTTGCCTTTTGGCAGCGGAACAACATACTCTATTTCTGCAGAGCTTTGAGCCACACTGTGTGTCAGTTCTGATGGGTTCAGCTCCATGCAGCAGGAGCAGCGGAGCTGGCTTCTAGGCATTCAAAACTTCTGGAGGTGCAAAGGCCAAAGCAGCTGTCTGGGAGGCCAGAGGGATGGGGACCCTTTCTTCTTCCTGTTTCAGCGTCCTTAGCAAGCGGGCCGCCATCCTCACGCGCACCCTCTAATGGCTACAAGACGGCTGCTCCGTCTCCAGCCCTCACATCAGCACTGTGGACGGAAGGGCGGTAAAAGGCCAAAGAGGCAGGCTGGGCAAAAAGGCTCCCGGAAACCGCATCCAGAAACCTCCGCTTCTTCTTATTGGTCGGAACTGGGCGGCATGGCCACTGCCAGGCCAAGAATAAGAGAGCTGTGGGTGAGGGGTCAGGCCAGTGTCACTCACACTGCTGCAGAAGGGGGGCTCGCCTGCCCTCCTGCAGGGTCTTACCTCCGAAGCGCGTCCTGTTTCTTGCTTCCCCACCACTTTGTAGGGTCCCCGGGAGTGGTTCTCAGTGTGTGTGTAAGAGGCTTTGGCTGCTCAGTTTCCCTTTGTCAGAAGTAACCCTGCGATCTTCCTTCACGTGAGCTTGGTTGTCTTGCTAATGTGTGGCACCCAGGAAGTTGGCTTTCATTTCCTTCCATTAATTCACAGGGCAAAGTGAAAGTAGAGTGGGTTTATATCAATGTCTTCACCCTAAATAATCGGGCTTAGTGCGGAGGGAGGGAAGAAACAGCCCCGCGTACTAATGGGAACTGTAGACACAGGAAAGAGAAGAGTGAGAAGGAAGGCACGTTATTCTACCCCACAGAAGCCGGAGCAGTGGACTGGTTTGCTGTGTATTTAACCATCACTCTCTCTCTTTTTTCCCCCCCCCTCCTCTTACACTTTAATAAGCAATTTAACATAAATCCTAGGTCTTCCTTAGAATGCCTGGTACCTGTTTTGGCAAGATTCATATACAAGAAACATAAACAAACCCTCCTGTACCACAGGCTTCATTATTAATTTTACTCATTACAGTTAATGAAAAATCAAACGCCCAAATGGCTGGGCATGAGGTGGGCAAATAAGCTCTCCTCCCCTTGGATCAGACATCCTGCGGGAAGGAAGATAAATGGTTAGAGCTCAAATAGGTGGACGATTAGGCATGCCTGCTTAAACCACCCGCTTGACGGACACTTTTGCTCAAGCTGTCGTCTCCTGACAAATCTGCCTACTGTGTGGATGGAGATACCACCCTTCCCTACCTGGGAACCTTGTTTCCAGACTTCCTGGGCCAACTGCAAGTGACAGCTGGGGGGCAGCAGTCTCGGGTACAGAGCTTCACCTTTCTGCATGAACCATCATCCTCAGATACCGCTCCCCTTGGGAACGAACGTGGGGGTTCTAGCAGCTATGACGGCTTGAAATTTATGAGCTGAATTTATTCTGGTTTGTAATTAAGGATCTGTAGTCATCTCTGTCATAAATATCCAAGGGTACATGTGGTAAACAAACAAACAAACATGGAGGTTAAGCTGGAAATATGTTTCTTGCTTTTGTTACAAAACTAATATTATCGGTTGGGTTTTCTGCATTTTAATATAACCCACCACAGTTCCAGCTGATGGGTCTTTATGGGAAAAAAATGTGGACTGAATCTTCTTCTAAGAGGCTGCTTGGCCCACTGGGTGGGCCTTTGTAGAAAGGAAGTCAATGGATGGAAAAAACTCCATGTTTTTAGCGTTAAAAAATCCCCCCTTTTTTAGGCCATGGTCTTACAAAGATTACAGAAAATGTGCCATGAAATTCCCTGCTATAATCTGAAATGAGTCAGGACACATTTCACTTAGTATTGGAAAACGAAAGCCATGTGACTGACATAGCTTCAATTTCCTCTGCTGAACACCAAATCCCATTTTCACTGGTGGGTATTTCATTCATCTTTGCTTTTTTGGTTTTTTAATTACATAGCGGAAAGTGCGACTGTAATTTCCTCCCCGTGTAATGACAGCATTATGCATCAAGAAGCTTTTCATTCTACACAGCAATTGCTTCTCTTCAAAAATCTGATTTCAATCTCCTCAGAGGCAGAAGGGTATGATTTTTTGACCCGAGGGTTAATTATCTGCAAACAAGTTACAATCACACAAAACCTCACCCTGGGAAAAGGGAATCCAGGCACGACCTTCAGGCTATACCTGCCTCGCTGTCAGAGGGCGTGGAGCGCGGGCGGCCTGGCACCCCTGCCCCGCGGATCCCTGTCTGTCCTGCCAGACTGCACCCCGCCGGGGAGGCCACGAGTGCCTCGATGTCGGCTTATCTTCAGAGCTCGGTCTCCGGCACATAGGAAGGACTCGATAAACGTTGGCAAAAGTGACCTGAATTGAAGGGACAGTGAACGGAGGAACAGGCTTTGAAAAATATTCCTGATTAAAAAAAAAGTTAAGTGTATGAAAAGGCCCTATTTCTGGACAAACATAAAGAGTGAAGCAACGAGGACACTCGCTAGGGGCCGTCTGGGGACCAGGGACGGGGCTGGGGGGAGCATGGCCGCCCCGTGGGACCCGGTCTCTTCCTCCCAAACTCTCCTCCCGCAGCCACACCTCCAGGGATGCCTGCTCCTCTCCCCAGCTTCTCCAGTTCTCTTTTGGTGGGCCCAACACTCACTCATCTGTTTTATTTTAATTCGGAAGCCTTTCTGAGCACAGGTATGCTCGATGCTGGAACTCGGGGCAGTGGGCTGGAGGGAGACGAGGACCATTGACACCTGAGTGCCAGGTGCCAGGTACCACCGCTTGCGCGGCCCAGCATGAACCCATCTGACACCCACGGCCCCTGGCGGCTGAACGCGAGGTGGTCCCTGCCCTCAAGGGCACCCGATGCCGGCACTCCGTGGGTGCTGACCAGTGAGCTGTATTGTTTATGAGGCTTGGGGCCGGCGAGGAAGGACGCACGTTAAGAAGCGACGCAGAGCGTGTACAGGGCTCCAGAGCAGCGGAGCGCGGGAGGGGCCGGAACCCCGAGGCACACAGGCCCCTGGGGCGGACTCTGTGATGGGGGCGCAGAACACCCCGGGGAGGAGAGCCGGAGGAGGGGGGCAGGGGCTGCTAAGGGTCTGCACGGCCAGGCCACGCTGCGGCCCGGGCGACGCGGGACACTGGACACGTGACGTGATAAATCACGCTGGGACACGGGGAAGGGAGAGGTCTGCAGCCGTGCTCGCGAATGCCGAGGCCCCGAGACGGGCCGAGGGGCCCCGTTTTTATGATCTTCAATTTTTAATGGGAAAGGATGTCTGAGAAGACAGACATCAAACGGCGCACCCCAAACCGAAAGCTCCACGGGCCTCGACGGATTTCACTGCAAAGGGCCTTTGAGCTCCAGGTGCGCAGCACGGCCCCGCTCGGCCCTCTGACACAGTGCGGCCCACAGAAGGAAGTGCAGGAGATCAAGGGCAGGACAGAGGGAAACTGTTCATTAAAAACCTCGCTTGTCGCATGGGAGCCGTGGCTTTGAAGCCGGGGGCCAGAGCCGAGGGTGGGGTGGGACACGCGGAGTAAAGAATGATCTGGTCCAAGACGTCACTAGTGCTGGGGTTGAGAAGCCCGGCTTAGGGTGATTTAGGTCAACCCCTTGGGAAATGGGCAGGTTTTTCTGAGGGTAAGTGAAGGAATATAGTGTGTAATTTAATACTTGGAAACCTGTGCTTCAAAACCAAGCAAAGAGAAAACAAAAACAAAGCAGGGAAGCCTGCTGCTTAAAGAGTGAGGGCAGAGCACCCGAGAATGACCCGGACCCCGTCCCTCCAGAGGGAAGAACAGAACCCAGAATCTATAGGAATACACAGCACGGTGATACGTCCTAGAACTTTCCAAAGAGAAAGATAAAATGAGCACATATGTCATCTTTGAAAATACAAAGAGTTGGATGCACGTTGCCTTTTCTGAACAAAGCTTCTCTGGGATGAGACTGTGTGCCTCCCGCTGCCTGCCCCCCGAATTGCCTCAGACCCCCCCCCGCTCCAATCTCCTCATCCCCTGGTACTCTCTGCCCGGTCCAGGCCCGGCCCCGAGGCTGGGATCCGAGACCCCTCTGCACGGGCTGGAGCTTGGGCTCCACATAGGCTCAGGGCGCCTGGCCCTCTGCCCCGCCCTCAGGAGCACCCAGGACAGACAAGAGCCCCGACCGAGCGCGGCTCGAGACCGACGGGGCTCTGGGGGCACCTCACTCCTCAGCACAAGCCGTCCATTTCAGCTCCCGAGAGAGGAAGGTGAGTCAACACGCATTCAAGACCACGTCCACCACCAGCTGCACGGGGCCTGGCTCTTTCCCGCAGCAGGAATATTGATGCCGCCTGGGACTAAAGCCTTCTTTGCTAAGTGCCCTTTTCAGTTAAGTTGTGAGAAATGGAAATCATAGCCGTCTGCAACGTGAGTGGGCACTTCGGATGCTGAGAGCCATCGCAATCCAGTGCCAGCCTCCCGAGCAGCATGGCTCCCAACAGGCTGCAGGATGGGCGCTGTCAAAAGTATGCTGCCCAGCGCTACAGACAAGCGACCCTTTGCACCACCTTCAAAAGTCAATGGAAGGGGCTTCCCTGGTGACGCAGTGGTTGAGAGTCCGCCTGCCGACGCAGGGGACGCCGGTTCGAGACCTGGTCCGGGAAGATCCCACGTGCCGCGGAGCAACTAAGCCCGTGCGCCACAGCTACTGAGCCTGTGCCCTAGAGCCTTCGAGCCACAACTACTGAGCCCACGTGCCACAACTACTGGAGCCCGTGCTCCACAACAAGAGAAGCCACCACAATGAGAAGCCCACGTGCCGCAACTAGAGATAGCCCGCGCAGCAACGAAGACCCAATGTAACCAAAAAAAAAGTCAACGGAAGGAGGAGTGGTGAGTCCACGTGGGGTGGCCTCTGGGACATCTTCCACACAGCAAGCTCAGCAACTCCTACAAAGCTGGGTCCCCAGATGCAGGGCCAGCAGCCTCAGAGAGTGGAAAACGCTACCAGAAAGCACAGCTCACGTGGGGCAAGAACCTGGTTATTTCCTGGGGAAGCCCGATCACAGGAGGCTCAGGACCGGGCCCGACATTCCCAGGACTAGAAACCGAGCCTCGGCACCCTTGCCCCGGCTCGGCTCCCCTGAAGTTCCAGGCTTGCCTTCTGATTTAAGCCACCTGGCTGCCAGGTACAGCTCTCCACAGTACACACCGTGTTTCTCCTACAGGGACATATGCAGTAGGAGAGAATCACTGAGCACGGTCTCCGCTCTGCCAACAGCGAAAATCATTCTGAAGAAGGTATCCTCTCTAGATGAACGAAATTATTCTTCCTATACGTCCATGCCCCACTCCCCATCATAAATAGTCAATTTCAGCTTAAGCAAACCTTGCTTCAAAAATAGCAAAAAAAAGCAAAAACCCCCCAATAAATCTGTAATGCTCTAAAACCCGTAATTCGCCTCCAAGTGTCACAATGTGAAAGCACCAAGTCCCATGAAGTGCATCAGCAGGCAACATGAGACCATCGCCAGCTATTAGACTACTGAAACGAACCCAAATTACTGGGTAGAATTGCAGGCCAGGCATAATTCCTCTATTTACATTTCTCATGATACTATCCCTGCGACTGGAAACTCCTGCTACCGCTCAAAATTAGCGAAGGATGCAGGCACTGTTGATGAAACATTAATGACCACTTTGCAAGTGTTCTCGGGCCGCTTTAGTTCATCGCGGCCCATCGCTGCGGCACTCACCCACCTCCCAATTTAGTCTCTCAGTTACTCAGCATCCATTAGGCGCCCACGGTAAGCTAAGCTCCGAGGGGCCTTTTGCCCACAGCACCGCCCCTCTGACACTCCACGCACCTGACGTTCTTCTCTCCGCACAGGCAAATCGACCTTGGCCTTGAGGCAGGAAGCGCGTTTAGAAATCATCCTCTCTGGGCGTCCCTTGCGCTACATCTCCAAGTGCTGAGGACACAGGGCAATGAGCCTGGTGGGATAGAAAGCTCCAGGAACTCTTCTGCACCCAGAAGAGTGCAGAAGAGTTTCCCTCCCAATGCATCGGAGGGAAACATACCTGAAAATGAGGTCCTTGTGGTACCTCAATCCGTGAATTCTTCAGAGATCCACGTTATCCGGCCTTAATTAATTAACTCAGCCATTTATTAAATATTTACTGAGCGCCTACAGTGTTGGCGGCACTGTCTCACACAGAAGAAGGTAAGAGTAACTCAGCGGAGGGCTGAGCGCTGCGGCGTGTCAGAGCCAAGTTCTGATGGCACAGACATGGGCCCACCCTCACCCGTGTGCAGCCGGGGACCACGGAGGAAGGATGAGGTGAGAGACATGGAAGGGCCCTCCTCGTTCCAAACGACACCCCTCTCTGCCTGTTACAGACTCAGATGCACGCTGAGTCACAAAGCCTGACTCCAGAAGGTCCCCGAGTGCGCTTCCTTCACAAACCCCTGCAACCCCCCGGGGCAGCATTTCTGGTCTTTATTTAGCACCATGCCAGTTACCTCTGAAAAGTGATAACGAATACAAATGACACCACGACCAAGGTGCAAGGAGCAGATGCTGTGAAACAGGTACAAACGAAATGTTCCAGGGGACCCGGGGAGAAAGGAAACGCAAGGCAGAGGGACAGGGTGTGACGGCGGAGGCGGCATAATGGGAGCTGGCCCCCCAGGGATGGTTCTCGCCAGTGAAACCCATGGCGGCGAAGGCAACCTCTACCGCCGCCGCGGCAGCCGCCGCGTCTACAAGCGATTTCCTGGGTGCTGAGCGCTGGAGTCACGCTTTTCCCAGCACAACAGCGCACCGGCAAAGGTATGATTAAGCCCATTTCTGAGATGGTCAAAGCAGAGCTCAAGGCGGCGAGATGCCTTCCCCAAGATCACACCATTTGCACATGACGGTGGCGAAGCTGGGATGTGCGTCCTGTCTGTCTAACGGAGACCATCACTGAGACGCGGCACGTTCACCCCACGTCCAGCTGCCCGGGACGCGTGCCCTGCGAGGGCCCGAGTCCCTGGGGAGTGTGGTCTATTGCTGAGACCCGGTGCAGGAGCCACCGGCAGCTCAAGGTGCTTCCAAGAGTCGAGAAAGCGGTGCGCCCTGGGGCTAAAGCGGGCAGCGGAGACCTCGGCTCTGGGGACCGTGGGCTGGTTCCTTTAACTGCTGCTTCTTTTCCCGCCGTCTGTAGCCTCTAATCTCTGCCAAAACGATGGCTGTTCTGCAGTAGGGGGTCTCTGAGGCGCACGGACCCTCAGGCTCCCTCCTTATTTTTTTCTACAGTAACCCAAGTGGGAATACAAAAAAGGTTTTAAAGAGAAAAAAAAGGGCAAAGTTTCTCTTTGTGTTTCAACTGCAGGGTGGGAGGAGGAGGTGAGAACCCAAGCAGGTACCACGGTGGGGCTGGGGGGTGGGGGGGAAGGAGAGGGTGTGGGAGGTGGAGTGGGGAGGGGGAAGCAGACCCAGCCTTCCAAAAGCAGGCCTTGCCAGGCTGCTGTGGCCACTGCCCTACTGTGCCAGTCACTTAACTGCTCCAGTTCACCCACGTTCCTTCCCATGAATGTTTCTAAAATAATGACCCTGACAAAGACGACACTCAGAACACAGACAACACTTCCACAGCACTTTTCACACGCCAGGCACTAGTCCAAGAGCCTCACACCATCAACTCATTCAATCTTTACAGGTTCGTAGGTATTACTGTTGCTGTGTTACAGATGTGGAAACTGAGGCCCGGAGATGGCCAGGAACTGAACGCAGGCAGCTGGGCTGGAGAGGCCATGCTTAGAACTGTTTTATAACAACTGCCTCAAAACTCAGATCTGATCTCTCTCCCCACTCAGACTCTTTGCTCACCTCTTACTGCTTATCAAGTTCAGTTACTGACCGTCAATTTCAGGTCTGACTTGTCAGCTGGCACTCAAGGCCCCACACAGCCTCCCCCCGGAGTCGCTTTCTCCCCACAGATCTCCTTCGGCCTCGGCTCCATTCCCTGCGTGGGGTCCAGAGGGCTGCTGTTCTTGGCCAGTACTGCTTGGTCTCTCTTCCCCATGCGTTGGCCGGGCATGTCCTCCCCTCCGTTTCTGTGGATCCAGATTTCACCCACTTTCCTGTTCTAGGAGCTTCCCTCCCATATGCTCATCCCCCCACCCACCCCCGCTGGCCCTGAGCCCCAGAAACAACACTCTGTGACGTCTTTCTCCCACTGTGACATTGGCGCTTCACGCAGGGAAGGAGCCGACCATAACGCTCTGCGCGTTCGCCTCTGCCCTCCTCAGTCCTGCGCTGCCCCCTTCTCACATCTCCCCTCCACTCTGTATTTCTGAGTGACCCTCAAAGTCTGGAAGCAGCAGTTTGGGGAGGGCATTGTCCTGCTTTGGTTTCCTTCTAGGGTCTCTGAGGCTTTGAAGAGAGGAAAAGCGCTGGCTCAGCTTTTCTCCTCTAGAAATTATCCTTCCTGCCAGAATTATAACAAACAGATGCATACTTCTACCCTCCTCAGGCCTAGTCAGGGTTTATTGATTACTAAACCTACCCCATCTCCTGGGCTAGGAGGTAACCCAACCTACAACCTGGAGAACACAGCAGGGGCCATCCTGATCTATTGCTCTAAGTTCTAAGAAGTCCTCTGAGCGGGGGTGGGAAACTGCCTGCCTCCTTCTCAACCCCACTCGGGGCTTCACCCACTTAGTACCCGGCCCCACGGGGCTATGGCATGACCCTTCCCATTTGGGAAAATATCTTCTATTTTCTACATGATCCTAAGTTTCCTAGAGGTTGGCTTAATGTTCTATTTTTCTTTATATCTCCCACAGTGCCTTGTATACAACCTGCCACTTAACAGACATTCAATACATTTTTGATGAATGAATAAATGACTTTTTCCAAAAGCACCAATATGATACACCCACAAAGAATAAATTAATAATAAATAATAATAAACATCATATTAGAGGTCCTAACCAGTGTAATAAGGCAAGAGAAAGAAAAAGAAACAAAAGGCTTATGGATTGGAAAGGAAAAAATAAAATTCTCTTATTCACAGATGACATGATTTGCCTCACAGAAAACCCCAAAGGATCTATAAAAAGGCTACTAAACTTTAGTAAGGTCACAAAATACAGGGTCAATATTAAAAAATCAATGATTTTTCTACAAACTAGCAATTAACAATTGGGAACTGAAAAATAAAAACAGTACCATTTGCAATAGCATCAAAAAATATGAAATATGTAAGAATAAGTCTAAGAAAATAAGTGCCAAATACATAGGCTGAAAAGTACCAACACTGATGACATAAATTAAAGAAAATCTAAATACATGGCAAGATATGCTACGGTAATGGACTGAAAGACTCAATAGTATTTTGATGTCAGTTCTTCCCAGACTAACCTACAGGTTCAACAGAATTCCAATTAAAATCTAAGGAGAAGTTTTTGTAGAAATCAACAAGCTGAATTTAATTTTTTTTAATGGAAAAGCAAAGGGATAGCTAAAACAATTCTGGAAAAGAACAAAGTTGGAGGGCTCTTACTACCTGATTCCAAGATTTACTATAAAGCAATAGTTAATCAAGCCAGTGTAATATTAGAGGAAGGAGAGACACATAAATAAAATGAACAGAATAGAAAATCCAAAATAGACCCACACATACATGGTCAGTTGATTTCTGAAAAAGGTGAAAATGCAATAAAATTTCATTTTACTCAGTGGTGAAAGGAGAGTCTATTCAACATGGTGCTAGAACAACTAGATCTCCACAACCAAAGACAGTAAAAAAGAAACCTCAATTCACAAAATATTACTTCAAACTAAAACTATAGAATGTCTGGAAGAAAATTTTTATAATCTTGGATTAGGAAAAGATTTCTTAGACACAACACCAAACATATGATCCATAAAAGACAAAAACTGATGACCTGGACCTTAATATAAAGAAAATAACTTAATTTAAAAAATGGACAAAAGATACGAACAGGCAGTTCACCAAAGACATACAGATGGCAGATAAGCACGTGAAAAGATACTTAACATCATCTGATATTAGCAAAATGCAAATTAAAAGCACAATAATTGGGCTTCCCTGGTGGCGCAGTGGTTGAGAGTCTGCCTGCCAATGCAGGGGACACGGGTTCATGCCCCGGTCCGGGAAGATCCCACATGCCGCGGAGCGGCTGGGCCCGTGAGCCGTGGCCGCTGAGCCTGCGCGTCCGGAGCCTGTGCTCCGCAACGGGAGAGGCCACAACAGTGAGAGGCCCGCGTACCGCAAAAAAAAAAAAAAAAAAAAAAAGCACAATAATTTATCACTACATCTATCAGACTATCTACAAAACCAACAAACACACCAATAAACAAAAAAGTCTGACGACACCAAGCGCTAGTGAGGATGTTGACCACGTGGGACTCACACATCGTTGGTGGGGAGGTAAGTGTGGAGAGCAGCTCGGCGGACTCGCGGCTGCCAAAGGACCAGCAATCGCACTCTTGAGCAGTCACCCAAGTGAAACGCAAACTTGTTCGCACAAACACCTGCCTATGAATGTCTAGCAGCTTTATGCATATTTGACAAAAATCGGAAACAACGTAAACACCCCTCACTCGGGAAATGGGTAGACAAAGTGTGGTTCACGCACACGACGGAACGCTGCTCAGCAATGAAAAGGAACTCACTCCCCTGACACACAGCGACGTGGGTGGGTCCCAAAGGCATCACGTGACTGCAAGAAATCAGGTGCAAAAGGTTATCTCATATGATTCCGTTTATATGCCACTCTGGCAAAGGCAAAGGTATATGGTTAGAAAGCAAATCAGCAGATGCTACGGGCTGAGGATGAGAGGCACGGCCGGCTAAGGGGGCACAAGGGAGAAGGGAACTGGGGGCGACGGTGGGACCGTTCTGTACGATGCCTGTCTGTGCTTGTTGAAACTTGCGGAACTGTCCACAAAAGGAAGATTTTTACTCTGTGTAAATATACCTTAATTTACAAGTAGAAGAAGAAATTATAAGGAAGTTAAAGAAAATTTTAAGTTCATTGGAAACTTGTGAAACCAAAAAAAGCCCCTTCCTGTCTAGGCCTTGGTCCACGGGGCAAAATAGGCTTTTTTTCAGTCACCTAAGCCCTACTTCGGCAGCATTTTGGAAACTACCCGCAGAAGTTCCCTGAAGTTCTTTTGTTCTAGTTATATTTCATAAACACGTGTTATTTCTGTGCACGTGCAATGGTTTCATGATTACGTCTAAATGAACTAATAAAATACTTTAGAATATCACGTTTAAAATTTTCACATGGTCGACAGCAGTAGATGTAACCCCATGTAAACAAGAGCTCCCTGGGGTCCTCGATGATTTTTAAGAACGTAAAGGGGATCTTGAGACTAAACAGTTCGAGACTCTCTGTTCTAGTGGCTAGTACGTGCTAGGTACTTGATAAGCGTTGTTGAATGCATATACTAAAGACACATTCTCTTTAACGTTTGTCTGCCCTCCCTTCTCTCTTTGAAAACACCTCCGTGGAGGTTTAACAACAGCTCACAGCTTTAGAGTCACGCCACCGCGAGGAAGACCCCGTATCAAGAACGCGAACCCCTGAAGTCAGGAGTCTCCCTCAGAATCAGTATAAAGTCTCCGACGTTATTATTTTTTCCATCCTTTTCTTTTTCTTACGTGCCCACATCAAGATACAAATTTTCCAACTAGTCGTACGTGTGCTTGATGCAGCTGCTGTCATCTGAATTACCGGTACTGCAGTGGAGTTTCTTTGTTTTTGCTGGGGTGCAGGAGGAACGCAGTGGTCTAGCTATGCTGCCTGCTGAGTGGGAGCCCGACCACCGTTTGAACACCACGTTTTAATAGGAAAGCATGTGACATGTTTTCACAGCGGCTCCCACGCTTCTGGGAGACAAGTGACATTGTGACTGTGACAGCTTTGTGGGCAACGGTGAGTCCAGGGAGTGTCTGCCTCGCCGGGCAACGAGGCCACGCTCGGAAGCCGCCTCGCGCCAAAGGCCACACGTGGCGCGTTACGGGGTTATCTGTGAACGGACGGCAATCCACAGAAGCAAGTACAACTTTTTAGATGCTGCTGCAGATCCTGAACTTGGAGTTGTCTTCCCCTAAAAGAGGGGCTCTCTCTTTCCTGTGTCCCACCAGTGATGAGCCTGGGACAGCCCCAGCTCCTGGCCGGCCAAGCCACCCAGAAATCCTCCTAAAGCCGCATAACGCTCTGCTTTGTGCTGAAGCCTGGAGAACGTCCACCCCCAAGGGCACTGACTGGACTCTCACAGCTGCCTGGCCTGCATTTTCCAAAAAGGGTCTTCCGCTTTCAAAGGCCCGTGTTAGCATCTAAGCGCTTCCCTCAGCCACAGGGAGCCTATGTCTTCAGACAAGTACCACTGAATCAGCGGGGAAGGGGTGGGGGACCGGGAGAGGAATCTCGGGTCCTGACTGTGATGTAAACGTCCTCTGCACGGATTGCAAGAGTCGAGACTCCCAGTGGATTGGAGATGTTCCCCCATCTTCCACGGGAAGGCTGAGGTGACTCATACTGGTTTAGAAGAACCAAAGATTCGATGTTAACGGGAAGATTCTAGATAAAACCTCCCCGTCCTTGCAACACATCTAACCTGAATCTAATAAACCAGAATTTAATGGAGACATTTTATTTTCAAATCCCCCAAAGCAGCCACATGGCTTTGGGGTGAGAGTTGGATTTCACAGGTCGAGCAGGAATAGGTTCAACTTTCCTCAGCTACTCGGTTAGGAGAGGAGAAGTGGGCCACCGAGAGAGGCAGAGAAACACCACATATTTGGGGGTTCAACGAGATGAAAAAGGTATTGGTTAAAAAGAAAAAAAATGCAGCTTGGGTTCTGAGTGGTCGCCCTTGACTGAAATATCCTAAACGTCTCCTCTTGTCGATCCGTCAATTACAGCCTGTTTCACCGATTTCCTGTTAACCCCTGCAACATCTGAAAACAGGGAAGTCACTACACGCCTATCAGCAAAGACGTGGCCAGCGCCGGGATGACAGGAAGTCTGCAGAAGAGGGTGTACAGTGGTGAGCACGAGATATTCACCCACTCTTGCTCTCAGCACCTACTCAGTAAGCTGCCGCCATGGGCCAGGCTTGGCGTGGGCCGGCCTGTTCACCAAGGGCCCAGGGTTGAGCAAGACAAACTAGTTCCTGCCCTCGGGAGGTTTAGGGCCAGCACAGAGAGTTGAGTAAATCATCACACAATTAATAGTTTAAAAAGTCCCCTTATTACTGATCCATCCTCGTCTTCCTGCCTTTGCAATTAAGGGAAATAGGGTAGAACAAGTTCTGATGCGTTCTTGGGGGACAGCTCACTAGAGTGATCAGGAAGTGGTAAGAAATGGGTCAAGACAAAGCTCATCAATGGCTGCTAAAACCACTAGGTGAAAAGCTGACAGGGGGTGGGGGGCGGGGGGACTTATCACAGGTGTATTAAGCTGCTGACACCTGAATCTACTGCTTAATCTTAATGGCACAAAAAGAGAGGCATATGGAAGTACAGAACAGCATCTGTGAAGCAGTCTTGTCCCCTCTGTAAAAAGTCAAACTTAAGTCTGACTAAGCCCGTAGATTCAACTAGCAGTTATACAGGAAACACGGAGGACACAAGAACATGGTAATGACATCACAGGGATGCAATCGGCTGCATCTCAGAATGCGGGAAGCTGCACGGCACAAACAACCCAATTTCTTCAACAACAAAAATGACCCCAAAAGAGGCAGAGAGGAAACACAGATTAAAAGGCACCGAAGAGACACCAGCCAAATACACCTGTGGGCCTTGTTGGGACCTGGATTCAACCAACTGTTGGGAAAACAAAGTATGAAATAAGCAAGAAAATTTGCACAGCGACTGCGTGGGGAAGTAAGCACATGAAAAGACGCTCCACATTATTATTATTATTCAATAAAAAGAAACGAAGTACTAACACACGCGACAATGTGCATGAATCTTTTTTTTTTTTTTTTTTTTTTTTGCAGTACGCGGGCCTCTCACTGCTGTGGCCTCTCCCGTTGCGGAGCACAGGCTCCGGACGCGCAGGCCCAGCGGCCATGGCTCACGGGCTTAGTTGCTCCGCGGCATGTGGGATCTTCCCGGACCAGGGCACGAACCCGTGTCTCCTGCATCGGCAGGCGGATTCTCAACCACTGCGCCACCAGGGAAGCCCAATGTGCATGAATCTTGAAAGCATTATGCTAAGTAAGAGAAGTCAGTCATAAAGGACACCATATATGATACGACTCCATACACAGGAAATGTACAGAATAGGCAAATCTATAGAAACAAGAAGCAGATCAGTGTTTGCCTAGCGCTGGGGAGGGGGTGGAGGAAAGATAATATTGGGGGGTTATGGCTAAGAGTTCCTGGGTTTGTTTTTGGGGTAGTAAAAGTATCCTAAAATGAATTGTGGTGATAGATTCACAACTCTGTGAATATGCTAAAAGCCACTGAATTGTACACTTAAGAGAAAAGAGTCAAGAGTTGGGCAGAGAGTGGGTGAGGACACAGGTGAAATACAACAGACCAGGCATTATAAACTTTTCAAATGTGTAGGTTCTCTCCCAGAGGCTCAAACCCCGCCTCTGCCAATTACCAGCTGTGTGAGCTGGGCAAGATAACTTCTTTGAACTTCAGCTTCCTTAAGTGTAAAATGGGGGTAATACAGGTTTATATGGACAAAATGAGGGTGATACATTTAAAGCATGTGGCACAGTGTCTGGAATATATAAAATGCTCAATAAACAGTGACCATTGTTATTCTCAACTCTTTTTTTGCTTTTTTTTTTTTTTTTTTTTTTATATCAGCCCTTTCAGGAGCATCTGTTTCCTCAGCATCTCCCTCAGAAACGACCGTCACGATGGACACCTAGTAGATGCTCAAAGAAGTCTTCCCGACTTTTCCAGGTGCTTCCTCGGCTTCGTCCTTATTTTTACGGTTCTCCTTAAGGAGACTGGCCTTCCAAGCGTTCTCTTTTCTGTGACTAAAGGAGTTAGTTTTCTGTTTGGTCTCAGGCTACGACTGAGGATTTCGGAAGAGCAGCAAGAGACGTCAGGAAACCCACTGTGGCCACATCCATCACCTCCGTGCCGGGAGGCCGACTCCCCCGCCCACCGGCCACGAACCCTGGGAGAGCAAAGGGTAGCGGCCCACAGACGATCCGTCCCACCCCTTCCTGGGCGGCGCCTTTGGTACCCGCCTCCGGCTCAGCCCAGAGGTGGCTGCATCTCGCCGCTCCCGTTCACTCGGGACTCTTAACTGCCACAGTCCTCTATCTGCCTTGGTTCCCACTCTCACGTCGCAGCTGCATCCTGAACTAGCAAAGTGCTTTGGCTCCTTTTCAATCACAGAGGCTCTCTATGAACCGAAAACGGTAAAACTAGGATAAATATTTTATAAATGGCGCTCTGAAAGCACCGCTCAGACAGACAGACACACACTCAACGGGATTTCTATGCTCACACAGGCTCTCCACACAGAACGGCGGCATTTCCTCCCGTCCGAGTTTTGCTCCAAAACAGATTGAAAAATGTTTGTGTTGTTGTACTGTACACATCAACTGCACGAGGCCATCAGCCAGGGAGAGGTTTAAACATATGCACTCAACTGCAGGGCTTTGAAGAACGCTGTAGAACAGCACGGGGATGGTCCCTTCCACTCTGCTCTCTGGGACCGCCACCCGGCGGGTCAGGAGCTGCGCCCAAGTGATTTACCCTGTGGACACGGGGCCAGAGGGCTGCCGCCAGCTCTGCACTGGTCTGTCCAGACGTGCACAGGTGCCCGTGAAAGCTGTCTCAAGAGCAACGCTACTCAGCTTTCTCTCCACCTTGGAAAATGCCCAGACTTGCATGGAAGGCCTTCCCCACAGACACACACAGTCAGAAATGTCTGTGGCTGTGTGCACCGGACACGTTCTGGTGTTTAACTCTATGCTCCTAAATGTCAACTTTCCCAGGCCAATCCATTTGCAAGGTGAGCGGGGGTGCCCTACAAATGAATGAACCAAGAGACCCCTTTATTTGACTGTTATGGTGACCAGAATTGACACATTTTACACTTTGCTAAAATGAATAATGCTCTTCCAGTGTACTTGCGCCGTCTCTTCTCTTCAGCGTCCTCTGGTTTAGAACTTGAGACAGAACTGTGTCTTTGCTACTTCGCTCCGATACACTGATGGTGATGCTTTGTAACCGAACGGCTGCCTCTGCCCTGGGAGCACAGTGTGGCCTCACCTACCCTGCAGATACCCTGCCTCCTTCCTCATCCAAACGTGCCCGTTCCCAGGCAAAGGTAAGAGAAAAGGAGTAAACGCAGTCACGACTCAGCAGTTCTACTCTAATGCCAACTTGCCATGGCCACTAAAGGTTTGCGGTTGCTCACAGGAGGTCAGGATAAGGTGGGGAGCTGGTTGTACGCTGTCATGCGGCTCTTTCTCTTCCTTCCAGAAAGCTTACCGGGACGGAGGTATCACGATCTGCCCCGAGAGCTCTGTGGGCAGAGCTGCACGCTCCACCTCAGGGCAGGTACAGGACGAGGTCCAGGCCTACGTACCTGTGGGGTGGGCACGCTTTACCACAGCTTCCTCAGCACATCCTTGTAGCGGGTCCCTGTGACCGGGCAGCTGTGTAGCACGTGGCAGGCAGGCAGAGCTCTCCCAACCCATCCAGGGTTATAGCCAGGCCAGGACGATGGCAGCAGCAACCCTGCCCCCACCGTACTGTGGCTGTTTTCTGAGGACCTCCTTCCTTTCTGGCACTGCAGGATACTTTAGGCTCATTCTGTGCATGTCCTACCCCAGCCCTAGAACCAGCCATTCCTGCAGGCAGCTCTGCAGACGTGCTGCTAAGCTCCGTGGTTGGCACCAGGGCGGCCTCTGGTCTAGAGCTGCTCTCTCCCCCATCACTGAGGTGTCACCCTTCTGAGTGCTGTGTCCAAGGTTTCCTACTGCGGCTGGTGGGAACATGGACTTTCCCTGCCCCTCTGCCCCAGACCCTGTTCTGCCTGTTCCTTTCTGGTGGTTCCTCTCTTCGGCTGCTGGTGGGTTCCTCACGCGCACGTGCTGCTGGACACCCGGGGGAAACCGCTCTGAGGTCTCCGGAGCACCTCTCTGGGCAGCTCTGCCCTCCTTGCTACCCGGCCTGGCAGATTCCAGCCGCCGTGGCCTCCCAGACGCCTAACTCTGTGTCCTCGGCTTAGAGACTCCTGGGCTTGGCTCAGGTCCCCCGCCCGGCGCTGAGCCAGGGACCCGCTCTGAGCAGTGAGCTGGGCTTGCCTTGGCCGCCCCCGTCACAGGGATGCCGTCCTGGGCTGCCTGACGTCCAGTGTCTGAAAATCACAGCTTCATCTATTTTGTCCAGATTTTTAGTTGTCTAAGGCAGGAAGGTAAACTCAGTTCCTGTTACTCCGTCTTGGCCTAAGCAGAAGTTCTGAGGGTCACCACACAGAGGGTCCCACTTAGCCTGTGATGGACTTTCCCGGGACACTAGTCTTGTCGAGGTCAGTAACCTGCAGTGAGTCATCTCCCAGATGAGCAGGTACAGAGCTTTGACCACACTGCACCGCACGGCCACAATAACAGAGCGGGCATATCTGTCATGGTCGCACAGGAGATTGCCGGAGATGTAAAGTACAAGTAGGATTAAACCGGGAGGCCCTGTAAGTCAAAATGCCTTCCTGTGTGTTCGACAGGGCGCCAGGGGGCTGCGGGGTGAAGCCGCCTTGCCAGGTGCACCTGCCCTTCCCAGGAGACAGGGCCCTGGATGGCCAGCGGCGGCCAGGGGTTTACACGGAAGCAGCCCACAGGAGAATGACTGGTTTCCCGGGACTGTCCCTGCTGCCCGCCAAGCTGGGAAGAAGACTCACCCACAGTGTGAAAGCCCCACTCAGCCAACGAGGGCGCGGGGGGGGGTGCGGTGCGGCTGGAGACGCCCCCCGGGGCTCTCCGTCTCCAGGAGCCACGTGCAGTGACACGCGCGCACACACTCTTATGGAACATAAACAAGGAACTGTAATTTTCTTCTCAGTTCCACTGTCTTAGGTCTTCACAGCCTTCTTCCCAAGACAGCGATCCAGGCCTTAATGATTTGCAAGCAAATTTTAAAACCCTAGGAACCTTACAGCAAAGGAAAGAACACTGTGCCGTTGGAAGTGCTTCAGTCACTGTAAATCGGAGGCGCTGCGGAGGGAACTTCCTCCAGGCAGCCCATCCTGCATGTCGGGGACCCCCGAGTGGCAGCTCTCCCTGTAGATGGCAACACAGAACCACACGGACACCCTCAGCTGGCGGATGCTACTGCTTTTGCGGTCCTCCTTCAAGCAGGGGGGCGAGGTGGCTGCAACCAGGGCAGAAAGACAGCCAAGGAGCGGCCGCCTTCCCTGCTCTGCTCAGAGCCCAGCGCCGGGCCACGGACGCGCCCTGAGCACGGGGTCCACTCCCAGCATCCCCAGCCTCAGCCCCCGCCCACACCTTCTGTCCCCCCAGAGCAAATGGGCACAGAGAGGAAGGAAAGTGTCTACCCTCATAAAAGAGTAGGAGGCTCCTAATTAATGAAGTCACCATAAAGGACCCTGAAATTCCCGGCTTCAGACGTGGAGTTTCTTTTAAGACTCGTTTACGGTCACGCGTGGCCAGTTAGCAAGGGTCTCGTGAAGGCTGGCTCACGGGCCAGGCCCCTGGCCTCAGAGGTAGTTGATGTGCTCGTCTCACAAACAGGGGGCTTGTGAGGGGCTGAGGCGGGGGCGGGGCTGTCAGCAGCGGCCACCTGTCCGGAAGTTCTACGTCCAGTGGGCGTGCGACGGAGCTCAGCTGAATGACAAAGAAGCACTTGCAGTGACTGCCCCTGCTTTCACCTCATTCCCTTTAGGACAGCTGCCTGGAGTCAGAGCCGTGAATCCCCACACCTGGGAGGCCCCAGGACAGGCCGCAGCTAACCGTGCAGGACCTACTGCTAAATGAGCACAGCTGGCCATTGACACGGCCCCGTGATCTCACGTCCCGACCGAGAGTGCAGTGAGGGGCTCGCACAAAATCAATCCAGATATAGATTCAGGCTCAAACCCTAAGGAAATCCCACATATCCTGGGCGAGTCTAAGGGATGGAGGTTTCTAACAAAAATACGATGCTATTCGCTCCCATATCTGCTCGTGACTTAGGGGACAACGTACAACGCCCTTTGGCTCGGGCGCACTGCCACCACACCGGACTCTTTGCCGCTCGGCAGACGTGCCAGAAGCTTCCAGGCCTGTGAGCTTTCATCCTAGCACGGCATCCTCCCCACCTGCTCTACCTGCTGGATCCTTGTCCCTCTTTGAGGTTCGATTTGGCCGTCGCCCTCCCCGTGAGGCGGCCCCAACGCCCTGGCGACAAGGAGCAGGTGGCCAGGGCCCCTTGCCGCGCCCCCCCGGCCCTACCGTTCCCCGCAGTCAGTCGGGCACCCCTGCACCCCACCGCCTGCCTTCGGCTTTGGGCCGTGAGGCGGCGAGGCGGGGGCCGGCCGCACTCCGCTTGGGGCCTCCAGGCCTCACAAAGTGCCTGGCAGGACGGCGGGCTCCGTGAGAGGAAGGGGGAGAGGCTGTGCTCCACGGACACGGGGCTGCCAAGCAGACGGACGTGCTCTCTCTCTCGGTCTCCTCCTGCCTCGGGAGGCGGCACGTGTGCTCCACGGATGGTCTGGCAGAGCCGAATGAGCAGGGGCCTGGTGCTGGGCAAAGCCCCGGACTGGACCAGGGAGGCCTGCTTAGCCTTTCTGTCCTGCAGAGACTTCTGGGCGACCGAGCAAGTCTGTGGTGGGACTCGAAGGAACGGTCCCAACTGGCCCTCATCCATTTGGAAGCGTCTAGGCCTCCTCTGTGGTCACGGGCCTGCATGCAGCCGGGCCGGAGCAGCATCGGGGCTTTCTGACGCTTGGCCTGTTTCAAAGCTCACTTCTGAACTCTCACCGTCGTCAGATGCTGAAGTTGTTTTCAAAACCATGTACTATTGGAATAATCGCTGCTCCCCGTCTGCTCACGAGAAATGACTTTTACGAGTGAGGCTGCGTGCCGCCCCCCCCCCCCCCCCCGCCACCGGGGAAGCCCTGCTGCTGACCCTGGACCCGGGTCCACGGGACCCCGCACGGCACAACTGTTTCTTTCAGCAAACACGGTGACGAGGTGTGACCCCATCCTAGTAAAGGAAAGCGGGAAAAGGCCGCACAACGGGATAAAGTGAGTACCAACGAGCAAGCACTTCGGGGCCTCTGTTGGGACGAAACCAAAACATGTGGGTTCATCACGGCGCTCGGGAGGAAGCCAAGCTGCGTCCGCTCGGGTCTTCTTCACAAAGGACGGGGCTGCTGCCATTTCCCGGCTGCCCCGAAGTCTCAGAAGCTTGTCTGCCTGCCGCTCTGCTCACCTCCACCAACACCTGGCAAATCTCGAGGCTGAAGAACTAACTAGCAACAGAATCAAGGGAAGAGGGGTAACGGGGGGAGGAGCTGACGGAGGCCGGGGGCATCTGGTCGACCCTCCTCTAGGGACGGCCAGTGAGTGGCCCGGCACGCGGGGGTGCAGCCCCTCCCTTCTGGTCAGGAGCAGGGCTACCAGCAGTGACCCCAACGTGCCTTCCAGCCTACAGCCTGCCCCGGGGTGATCATTACCGAAGCAATGGAAATTGCTTCCCGCTGTGGGCTTGAGGGGATTAAACGCCACAGGAAGCGACGCAGGACCTCGGCCGCCTACCCCACGGTGTGGAGAGGGGCCGCGGGAGTGTCCACTGACCCCCGAGCGGGACGGCTCCCCGCGGTGTCGCAGCCAGGCTGTGAGGCCTCCCACGCTGGCACTTAGCAGAGGGACTTGGCCAGTAGCTCAATCCGCTTTTCCCTCTGAGCACACCGCTAAGTTGAAACATACGGATTTCCTAAGAGTTAACATAGTTAGACTTCGGAAAATGGCGATTTCAGGTTTTTGCAGCATTTGCTATTCACTTGATGGTTTATTTGCCCAGACCGTAACTTGTGCAGCACTTTGCAACTGTGAGTGGTACTGCTACAATTCTGGTCACTTCTCCACCTTTAAGGACAAAATGTTACCACTTCTGTACTGCAAGTGCTATGATTTTTCCTTGCTCTGGAAAAACTCAGTAAGCTTATGGAGATCACTGTGCTTCAATAATGATATTAATAATAATAACTGTAATAATAACAGCACATAAGTGTGTACACGAGCATTCCACATATACGAACTCATTTATGCTTCACAACAGCTCTGAGGTAAGTGCTGTTATTACCTCCGTGTAAGAGGAGGAAACCACTTAACAGGATTCCGTAAAACAGACAACGACCAAAACTAGAGGTGCACGGCTCCCCAGTGCAAGTAGGTTCCACATTTTAGATCTTCATGACCATGCGTCCTGTTCGTATGTTTCTTTTTTGGCTGCTTTGGAGAAATCATCACACTTGCAGCTTGACCATCCACAGTCACATTAGAAACCTGTTCATTATTACCATCTGCATGTGGATCTGAGTTCTAGCATTGAGATATGACTTTCCCTTTTTCTGGACTTCAACGAGCCATTCTGAACCACTGATCCAACCACTAATGAAAAAGACAACTTAGCACATGTAAATATCAACATGCAAATGAGACAAAAATACATCTGCAGATAATTATACCCTTTTAACTGATTGTTAGCTGAGAAGTAGCCAAGATGGTCTCTGTAGCGTATGTTAAATGTTTAATACCCTTTATTACCATGACTTATTAAGAAAAAAATCTGACCAGTGCTAAAAACTTTTTAAAACTCTGATCATACCCACAACCACAGGAAGGACAATCTGGCATTGTGTTTGCTAAAGCCCACCAAGGGGAGGTGACACAGACCTGCCCGGAGAGGCAGTGAGCGGAGGGCCAGGGGCGCCGGATTAGAGGCGGGTTACGGGGCCCACACTGGGAGGCACCAAGGGTTTGGAGGATCCCGGGAGCAGGGGAGGCCAGTAGCCTGTGCCTGTGTAGCATCTCCTAGGGGTGGCGGGACCTTTCTAGGAGCGATCAGGGATGCAGGGCAGACTGAACATCCAGAGCAGAAGCTTCTAGAGCCCTGATGAAAGGCCATCGTGCCCAGCTTTGGACAGAAGCAGAGGACCTGTTGGCCTTTAAGGGCCCCCCAGGCGTGGGCACAGAGAGTATCACAGCTCTGGCCAGTGTGGCGAGGTGGAGAGTGCTGCTTCCCACATTCTCAAGGCTTTCTCCCAACCTGGTATGTGTCCATGTGTGTGGGGGGGGGGGTGCGGGGGGAGAGCGTATGAGACGGATTAAATCCAATTTAGACAAGTAAAGGGACATGCCATTTCTCACACCCCAAGCTGTGTGATAAAATGTATACCTGCTATAACCCTACTACGAAGAATGCAGTGGGATAACTGCAAAAATCTCTGATCTGATCTTGTATCTTACGTTCCTCTGAAATTGTCAATGACCAGTAGACCCACAAGTTTCCCCACTAGGGACCACCAGGGGTCCATGAACCTTATTTTACCAAACAATGTACCGATCCTAAGTAACAGGAAAGAAGGGAACTTTCCGCACCAGGCAGGTAGTAATAAGCACACAACCAAAACGTTGACCTGATGTTGTTTGATTACAGAAAAGTCTGTGCCTTCAGAATCATTACACACTGTGAAGAGCTGCCATCCCAGGGGTTACCACAGGACCATCATTCTTTGGAACCATAACACATAATCCACAAGACCTGACAGTTACATTTGTTTTTAACGATTGTCTGGATTTTAGTAAATGAGAATTTGAGGGAAAATAATTTGTTCTGGTGTAATTTACTCTTTCTTTCCTTCCTCCCGCACCCCTCATTATTTTAGCCTCCAGTGTTTGGGGCACAGCAGCGCACTGGAGGGAAGGGAAAGCCAAAACAAATTCGCCAAATCTTCATTAACGAAAATCCAAGTAACCAGAATCCTCAGACAAGCTTTACCTCACTGTCTTATTTTCCTTGTAGAAGATGGCACACTGAGCGTTTATTTTTAAACAAATGAAACAAAAACTTCCTAAATATGGCCTAGGGACAGTCCAACTTTAGCTCAGAACTCATATACCTTCTAAAGTTTTACCCTAAGAACTGGGCTGCACTAATTTGTTAAATTGGTTAATTGCCTTTCCACCAGGTTCTAGGAATACTTGTGATCATAGCCCATTAGGAAAACATTTCAATTATCAAACAGAAATTAAAGCTAAATTTCAGGGAGAAACTAAAAGCACTTTCTGTATGAATTCTGATTAATAAAAATATTGAACTAATCAGAATATACACGTCACAAAACATTTCAATTGACTGAGGTTAATCAAAATGGACACCATTACCCCTGCAGTCATTGCCCGCTACCAAAAGTTCACTGTATTCCACCCCCTACAGCGAAGAAAAATGCCACCAAAAATCTGAGTGAGTATATACTTTTCTAAAGGAACACTTTGAAATATTTCACTTTCTGGTGCCCCGATTACAAAGCATAAAACCCACTTTCCAACAGGGAGAAAATTGTTTTTTGTTTTTCTTTTTGTTGTTCATTTGCAGACTCTTAATGAAACACTTAAAAAGGTTATATACCACTGGCTTTCAAACGTCCCAGATTTGGGGATACATTTTATAAGTTTTACCAAATTTCTAATTTGGGGGGATATCAAGAACAATAGTGTAATAAAACAGAAGTCAGAGAAAGGCCTACGTTAAAAAAAATAGCCAGTATGAATGTGAAAATGGGGTAAGAACACATATACATACATATCATAACTGCTGTATTTATATCTGACAAGTCACCTATCTATTTTCCACCTACATTATTACTCCAAAGATCTATTTTAATATTTATTGTACGTGTTAATAAAAATGAGTAGCGAAGAGCACGGCGCTCAACCCCACGCCATGAGTGTCCCGTTAGAGCACAAAACAACTTACTAATAAAAAGGTCTTGTCCGAGTACACTGAGCGTTGCAGTTAGCCTTTTCATTTGCTCCCATTATCTTAAAGTTGACACAAAGTGAAGCACTCCCCACTTCTCATTTATTTCATTTAATGACTATTTCTTCCTCATTTCTGCTGTTCTTTTACGGATGAATCCAGAGAAGATGAAAAACCAAAGTCCCACCAGCACCAGAACTGTCAGCTCTTGATACCAGCACTTAAAAAACTGTCTGTGCATAGAGAACAGACCTGTGGTTGCCGAGGCGGAGGGGGAGGGAGGGAAGTATTGGGAGTTTGGGATGATGAGTAGAGACAAACTGTCACACAGAGAATGGATAAACAACAGGTCCTGCTGTAGAGCACAGGGAGCTACAGTCAATATCCTGCGATAAACCAGAATGGAGAAAATGAAAAAGAATGTATGTATATGTATAACTGAACTGCTTTGCAGTACAGCAGAAATTAACACATTGTAAATCAACTCTACATCAATATAATTAAAAAAAAAAAAACTGCCTGTGACAGAGAACCCGTCATTCTGGATTCTAAAAGGACATCAGACGCCTCTGTTCAGCAACACCCCCCCCAAAGATGCTGCTGTGCGCATGCGCAGTGTCTGGTCTCCGGAGCCCCGTGCGCGGTGCGTGCGTGCTTCCACGTTCACGGTCAGGCTCCGTATTCACACGGGGAGGGGACTTACTTCCGCTAACTCCGGGCCTTCCCAGAGCCGGGCACCGGCGGGTCTCTGACTCCCCAAGGGCTGCGGGCCTGGGCAGATCACCCCGATGAATGAGAGAACCCCAGGCCTCCGGCGCCCGCCCCCCCCCCCCTCCCCGCCCTGCAGACGCGCCACAGGCAGGCAGCCCATTTGTCTACCTTGGCCACCAAATCCCACGGGGCCTCCCAGCCTTCGCCGCAGGCTTTTCAGGCCTTGAATCTTATTTAATGTTCATGGGAAAAAGCAACTGCTGCTTGCTGGGCCCATAAACGTCTTGTTGAAAATGAATACCTTGCTTCAGCAAAGGCACGAAAAAAAGCGTTTATCCTCTTCTGAGGCCATTTGGGAAGGAAAACAATCTGCCCGCGCACAAAGGCGGGGCGTTAGAGGGCCCTGCAGGCCCCTGTGTGTCTGACACCTCACTTCCTTAGCAAAGGTGTCAAAGAGGTCGAGGATCTTTATTTGATTCTTTCTCCAAAGCCAGGTGTCCCCCTCAAATACGTGTCACCAAACACAAGTGCAGTGAGCAGTGAGAATCATGACAGCAGATTACCACCGCTTCTGCAACATATATTTTTAAAAAGCCCCCTCCATTTATAACCCCAAAAGGTAACTAAATGAAACCAAGCACATGCTTGTTTCATCACCTACTATAGGTATGACGTTCAATAAAAAATAGAACAAAGAAGGAACCATGGCAACATAGGAAAGCACCCTTATATTGTTGTCTGGGGACATCAAGTTTTAAATTCCACTAATCGGGAAAACAGTTTATAGGTACAATACAGTAAATGGATGTGTTTGTATCACCATGACTTGCAGTCATGGCATCTTCCAAGCGCAGTTCAGACGTGGTGTCCTGCACCCTGTCCAGTTGTGTACAGAATGCCGGGTGGTTTCTGGGAACAGACACAAGCTGCACTTTCTCTCAAAGCACAGAGTGCATTTGGGGATCAGAGGTCAGTCTGACACAGTTGAGTGGAAACGGCCCTGGGAAGGTTTGGGGGGCACCAAAGGCGGCTGTGAACGTCACCTGGGTCCCTGCACAGCACTGGTTCTCAAACTCTGCTGCACGATAAGGTCACCTGGGAGCTTTAAGAGTCTTGACGCAAGACCTCCCTCCACACGTGGAAACTGAGTATTAGCAAGTTTTTTAGAGCTCTCTGGGGAATTCGAATGTGCTGCCCGATGTGAGAACCAGCGGCATGGATGACTGCCTTTCAAACGCCAACGTGCACACGAACCTCCTGGAATCTTGGGGAGATGCGGATTCTGATTCAGTAGGTCTGGGGTGGGGCCTGAGGAGTGCGTTTTAACAAGATCCGCTGGCCAGCGGACTAGTTTATGTAGCAAAACCAGAGACGATGGGAAACCACTGCAAATGTCTGTGCGGGGGTGATGTCATCAAAGCTGAGCTCTGCCATGATGAAGCAAACGCCCCTCAACGTAAGCAGATTTAAAGGGGCGGGAAGGAGGTAGGGGACCAGTAAGGAAGCAACTGAGAGGGAGTCAGACAAGTCTGAATGGGTCCTCAGGACGAGTAACCCCGGCTCACTCAATGCCACCCACAGGGGCTGCTGCTCGGGGGCGGGCTTGTAAAAGGCTCTACGAGGCACGCAGAGCCCACAGGAAATGAATCTACTTTAACTACGATACATAAAATAGATCACCAACAAGGACCTACTGTACAGCACAGGGAACGCGGCTCAATAGTCTGTAATAACCTAAATGGGCAAAGAATCTGAAAAAGAATGGGTACTTGTGTGGGTACAAGTAAATAGATAAATAAAGTGCTGTTGGTAATATCCCATGCTAAGAAAAGAAAAAAGAAGAAAAAGAAAGAAAAAGAAAAAAAAAGAGTCTACTTTAGTATCTGGTCCTTCCCCGAGGTCTGAGTAACTGAAAAGCACAGGGTGGGTAGGAATGCTAGTGCCTGACTTCTTGTGGAAAAGACTGTGTTACCCCCTCTCTTCTCCTCTCCTTCCAGCACTGGTGGGAGGTAGGCACGGATTGTCACGCCTGCCCTCTTGCGCTGATACTGTGCCCATGATGTGGACACGCAGACGGGTGGACGGAATGAGAAACACTTCTGTTAAGTGGAGATTTTCAGGTTGTCTGTTACCGCAAACTTAGCCTGGCTCACGTAATCTCGACTGATGCAGCGACCAAGAGCCTCCCCTGCCTGTGGACCAGCCCCAGGAACCCAGCAGAGGTGAGCTGAGGCTTGTAGTGGCCGGGCGAGCCCGCTGATGAACTGCCCAAATTCCAGAGAGGCTGTGGCTGTGGCTTAAGGACCCTGGTCCTAGTGACCCCATGACCATGGGACCTCGGGGGACGCTTCACAAGGCCCACGTCTCAGAAGGGTTTCCTCAGCCCTGGAAGCGCTCCTTGTAGATAAGATGCTTCTGAAAGAAGCGCTCTTGGCTGGGTGCTGTCCTCCCTCTCTGGCCCCCGCACATCACGGCGGGAGAGGCCCAGACATTATTACCTGGCTTCCCCCTCTGCTGTCTGCTCCAACCAGACTCCCCCAAAGCCACTTTTCTACATCCAGAGCTTTAACTAAAGAGTGTGCCACCAATTTATTGTTAAGAAGATTCAAACGATATTGGATGCATTTTTTAAATTTATTTTAAAAAATTAATTTATTTATTTTTGGCTGCGTTGTGTCTCCGTTGCCGCACAAGGGCTTTCTCTAGTTGCGGCGAGCGGGGGCTGCTCTTCGTTGCAGTGCACGGGCTTCGCATCGCGGTGGTTTCTCTTGTTGCGGAGCACGGGTTCTAGGCGCGTGGGCTTCGGTAGATGTGGCTCACAGGCTCTACAGCGCAGGCTCGGTAATTGTGGCACATGGGCTTAGTTGCTCCGCGGCATGTGGGATCCTCCCGGACCCAGGCTCGAACCTGTGTCCCTTGCATTGGCAGGCGGATTCTTAACCACTGCGTCACCAGGGAAGTCCCTCGGATTTTTTTTTTTTTTTTTGGCGGTACACACGCCTCTCACTGTTGTGGCCTCTCCCATTGCGGAGCACAGGCTCCAGATGCACAGGCTCAGCGGCCATGGCTCACAGGCCCAGCGGCTCCGTGGCACATGGGATCTTCCCGGACCGGGGCACGAACCCGCGTCCCCCGGATCGGCAGGCGGACTCTCAACCACTGCGCCACCAGGGAAGCACGGATGCTTTTTTAATTAAAAAAGATAAGTGTTGCTTTTAAGCTGAGATGTAGCTTGAGATTCTTCTCCGACCTCTCACTTCACACCCAGCCAAAGACAGTTCAGAGGCCTCCAATGTCACTCAGCCGAAGTCCATCCAAAATTAGATACCTGAAGGCTGCAAATGAGTGTAAAACAGGTCCTGTGCGAACACAGTGGGAAAACAATGAGCTGAAACCACTTCAAAGGCCAATCATCAACTTGTATCTCATGATTTTGTCTTTGTTTATTGAAAGTCAGACCTATTTATTACTCAGGTGAATAATGAGCAAAATGTCCTAGGAAAATATTCTTCTTCCCTCAGACGTTATCAGGAAGTAGAAAGAATACCGCATTGAGTATTTGATAAATATTTTTAAATTAAATTAATGAATAAGCGGACTCAAATTTCTCATTTGCAGGATGGACTTAGATGTCTTTTCATCTCCAAAGTTTCTGCAGTGCTGCTTTAGGACCCCCTCCCGCGGGGGATGCGAACCTATCTTGGCTGGAAATTGGAGTACTTTTCAAAGAAAGCTTTTAGTTCTCTCAGACTCTTAAACACCCTCCAATTTTCCACGCATCAGTTGGCTTCCTTCACCTCTCATATAAAAAAGTTCCAAAAAAATCTCAAAATTCATTCTAATCAGTCCTCAGTTAAGCTCTTTGTTTAGACATAATCTTGTCATGTTATCAGGGTCTAAATGTATAGCCCATTAAAAATAAAGCCTATGCGAGATTAAATTTTTTTCTTTGAGCTTATTGGTATTTTCCAAGTTTTGACAATGAATGTGTCACTCTGGTAGACAGGAAAGAAGATATTAAAATACGTGACAGTGGATGAGAACTCCCCCCAAAATATTTTTTCCTATTTCTACTGGGCTGAAAAACTCATCTAGGCAGAAACTTATCCGCCAACAGATTCTAGTCGGTTTTCCTAAAATTTTTATTACCTTTACTATTTATTAAGTCGTTGATACCTGTTCTCGATGGTCGGGTAAGTTCTGTCAACAAGGATGATCCGCTTATATAGGCTGCTTCTGGCAAATGGAGACCCAATAAATGCGTGTCTTCCACACGGGGTTTTAAAATGATTGTTTTATTATAAAAATAATATATGCTCATAGTAAAAAAATGAAATTATACAGCAGGGGGTATGAACTGAAGAAGAGAAGATATCCCCAATGCCAGTCCCCTGTTGTAGAGATAACAGTGATTCACAATTTCCTGTGTATCTTTTCAGATATTTTCTAGGCACAAAGAAGTCTACGTGTTTATAAAAATGGAAAATGGAATAATAATCTATAGAATGTTGTACATCTTAGTCATCTTTTTTTTCTTAATTTTTGAGTTTTATTTATTTTTTTATACAGCAGGTTCTTATTAGTCATGCATTTTATACACATCAGGGTACACATGTCAATACCAATCTCCCAATTCATCCCAACTCCCACCCCCTCCCCCACCGCTTTCCCCCCTTGGTCTCCATACGTTTGTTCTCTACATCTGTGGCTCAATTTCTGCCCTGCAAACCAGTTCATCTGTACCATTTTTCTAGGTTCCACATATATGCGTTAATATACGATATTTGTTTTTCTCTTTCTGACTTACTTCACTCTGTATGACAGTCTCTAGATCCATCCACGTCTCTACAGTGACCCAAGTTCGTTCCTTTTTATGGCTGAGAAATATTCCATTGTATATACGTACCACATTTTCTTTATAAATTCGTCTGTTGATGGGCATTTAGGTTGCTTCCATGACCTGGCTATTGTAAATAGTGCTGCAATGAACATTGGGGTGCATGTGTCTTTTTGAATTATGGTTTTCTCCGGGTATATGCCCAGTAGTGGGATTGCTGGATCATATGGTAGTTCTATTTTTAGTTTTTTAAGGAACCTCCATACTGCTCTCCATAGTGGCTGTATCAATTTACATTCCCACCAACGGTGCAAGAGGGTTCCCTTTTCTCCACACCCTCTCCAGCACTTGTTGTTTGCAGATTTCCTGATGATGCCCATTCTAACTGGTGTGAGGTGATACCTCACCGTAGTTTTGATTTGCAGTTCTCTAATAATTAGTGACGTTGAGCAGCTTTTCATGTGCTTCTTGGCCATGTGTATGTCTTCTTTGGAGAACTGTCTATTTAGGTCTTCTGCCCACTTTTGCATTGGGTTGTTTGTTTTTTTAATATTGAGCTGCATGAGCTGTTTATATATTTTGGAGATTAATCCTTTGTCCGTTGATTCGTTTGCAAATATTTTCTCCCATCCTGAGGGCTTTTTGTCTTGTTTATGGTTTCCTTTGCTGTGCAAAAGCTTTTAAGTGTCATTAGGTCCCATTTGTTTATTTTTGTTTTTATTTCCATTACTCTAGGAGGTGGATCAAAAAAGATCTTGCTGTGATTTATGTCAGAGAGTGTTCTTCCTGTGTTTTCCTCTAAGAGTTTTATAGTGTCCAGTCTTACATTTAGGTCTCTAATCCATTTTAAGTTTATTTTTGTGTATGGAGTTAGGGAGTGTTCTAATTTCATTCTTTTACATGTAGCTGTCCAGTTTTCCCAGCACCACTTATTGAAGAGACTGTCTTTTCTCCATTGTATATCCTTGCCTCCTTGGTCATAGATTAGTTGACCATAGGTATGTGGGTTTACCTCTGGGCTTTCTATCTTGTTCCATTGATTTATGTTTCTGTTTTTGTGCCAGTACCATATTGTCTTGATTACTGTAGCTTTGTAGTATAGTCTGAAGTCAGGGAGTCTGATTCCTCCAGCTCTGTTTTTTTCCCTCAAGACTGCTTTGGCTATTTGGGGTCTTTTGTGTCTCCATACAAATTCTAATATTTTTTGTTCTAGTTCTGTAAAAAGTGCCATTGGTAATTTGACAGGGATTGCATTGAATCTGTAGATTGCTTTGGGTAGATATAGTCATTTTCACAATATTGATTCTTCCAATCCAAGGACATGGTATATCTCTCCATCTGTTGGTATCATCTTTAATTTCTTTCATCAGTGTCTTATAGTTTTCTGCATACAGCTCTTTGGTCTCCCTAGGTAGGTTTATTCCTAGGTATTTTATTCTTTTTGTTGCAATGGTAAATGGGAGTGTTTCCTTAATTTCTCTTTCAGATTTTTCATCATTAGTGTATAGAAATGCAATAGATTTCTGTGCATTAATTTTGTATCCTGCAACTTTACCAAATTTATTGATTAGCTCTAATAGTTTTCTGGTGGCATCTTTAGGATTTTCTATGTATAGTATCATGTCATCTGTAAACAGTGACAGTTTTACTTCTTTTCCAATTTGTATTCTTTTTATTTCTTTTTCTTCTCTGATTGTCATGGCTAGGACTTCCAAAACTATGTTGAATAATAGTGGTGAGAGTGGACAACCTTGTCTTGCTCCTGATCTTAGAGGAAATGCTTTCAGTTTTTCACCATTGAGAAACATGTTTGCTGTGGGTTTGTCATATATGGCCTTTATTATGTTGAGGTAGGTTCCCTCTATGCCCAATTTCTGGAGAGTTTTTATCATAAATGGGTGTTAAATTTTGTCAAAAGCTTTTTCTGCATCTATTGAGATGATCATATGGTTTTTCTCCTTCAATTTGTTAATATGGTTTATCACATTGATTGATTTACGTCTAATGAAGAATCCTTGCATTCCTGGAATAAACCCCACTTGATCATAGTGTATGATCCTTTTAATGTGTTGTTGGATTCTGTTTGCTAGTATTTTCTTGAGGAGTTTTGCATCTATATTCATCAGTGATATTGGTCTGTAATTTTCTTTTTTTTGTACTATCTTTTCTGGTTTCGGTATCAGGGTGATGGTGCTCTCATAGAATGAGTTTGGGAGTGTTCTTTCCTCTGCAATTTTTTGGAAGAGTTTGAGAAGGATGGGTGTTAGCTCTTCTCTAATTGTTTGATAGAATTCACCTGTGAAGCCATCTGGTCCTGGACTTTTGTTTGTTGGAAGATTTTTAATCACAGTTTCAATTTCATTATTTGTGATTCGTCTGTTCATATTTTCTGTATCTTCCTGGTTCAGTCTTGGAAGGTTATACCTTTCTAAGAATTTGTCCATTTCTTCCAGGTTGTCCATTTTATTGGCATAGAGTTGCTTGGAGTAGTCTCTTAGGATGCTTTGTATTCTGCGGTGTCTGTTGTAACTTCTCCTTTTTCATTTCTAATTCTATTGATTTGAGTCCTCTCTCTCTTTTTCTTGATGAGTCTGGTTAATGGCCTATCAATTTTGTTTATCTTCTCAAAGAACCAGCTTTTAGTTTTATTGATCTTTGCTATCGTTTCCTTCATTTCTTTTTCACTTATTTCTGATCTGATCTTTATGATTTCTTTCCTTCTGCTAACTTTGGATTTTGTTTGTTCTTTTTTCTCTAGTTCCTTTAGGTGTAAGGTTAGGTTGTTTGTTTGAGATTTTTCTTGTTTCTTGAGGTAGGCTTGATTAGCTATAACCTTCCTTCTTAGAACTGCTTTTGCTGCATCCCATAGGTTTTGGACTGTTGTGTTTTCATTGTCAGTTGTCTCTAGGGTTTTTTGTTTTTGTTTTTTTTGCGGCACGCGGGCCTATCACTGTTGTGGCCTCTCCTGTTGTGGAGAACAGGCTCCGGATGCGCAGGCTCAGCAGCCATGGCTCATGGGCCCAGCCGCTCCACGGCATGTGGGATCTTCCTGGACCGGGGCATGAACCCGTGTCCCCTGCATCGGGAGGTGGACTCTCAACCACTGCGCCACTAGGGAAGCCCTCTAGGTATTTTTTGATTTCCTCTTTGATTTCTTCAGTGATCTCTCGGTTATTTAGTAACGTATTGTTTAGCCTCCATGTGTTTGTGTCTTTTACGGTTTTTTCCCTGTAATCCATTTCTAATCTCATAGCGTTGTGGTCAGAAAAGATGCTTGATATGATTTCAATTTTCTTCAATTTACGGTGGCTTGATTTGTGACCCAAGATGTGATGTATGGAGAATGTTCCGTGCACACTTGAGAAGAAAGTGTAATTTGCTGTTTTGGGATGGAATGTCCTATAAATATCAATTAAATCTGTCTGGTCTATTGTGTCATTTAAAGCTTCTGTTTCCTTATTTATTTTCATTTTGGATGATCTGTCCATTGGTGTAAATGAGGTGTTAAAGTCCCCCACTATTATTGTGTTACTGTCGATTTCCTCTTTTATAGCTGTTAGCAGTTGCCTTATGCATTGAGGTGCCCCTATGTTGGATACAGTCTCTGCATATAGACTTATAATTGTTTTATCTTCTTCTTGGATTGATCCCTTGATCATTATGTAGTGTCCTTCCTTGTCTCTTGTAATATTCTTTATTTTAAAGTCTATTTTATCTGATATGAGTATTGCTACTCCGGCTTTCTTTTGATTTCCATTTGCATGGAATATCTTTTTCCATCCCCTCACTTTCAGTCTGTATGTGTTCCTAGGTCTGAAGTGGGTCTCTTGTAGACAGCATATAGATGGGTCTTGTTTCTGTATCCATTCAGCAAGCGTGTGTCTTTTGGTTGGAGCATTTAATCCATTCACGTTCAAGGTAATTATCGATATGTATGTTCCAATGACCATTTTCTTAATTGTTTTGGGTTTGTTTTTGTAGCTCCTTTTCTTCTCTTGTGTTTCCCACTTAGAGAAGTTCCTTTAGCATTTGTTGTAGAGCTGGTTTGGTGGTGCTGAATTCTCTTAGCTTTTGCTTGTCTGTAAAGCTTTTGATTTCTCCATCAAATCTGAATGAGATCCTTGCTGGGTAGAGTAATTTTGGTTGTCAAGTTCTTCCCTTTCATCACTTTAAGTATATCATGCCGCTCCCTTCTGGCTTATAGAGTTTCTGCTGAGAAATCAGCTGTTAACCTTATGGGAGTTCCCTTGTATGTTATTTGTAGTTTTTCCCTTGTTGTTTTCAATAATTTTTCTTTGTCTTTAATTTTTGCCAGTTTGATTACTATGTGTCTCGGCATGTTTCTCCTTAGGTTTATCCTGTATGGGACTCTCTGTGCTTCCTGGACTTGGGTGGCTATTTCCTTTCCCATGTTAGGGAAGTTTTTGACTATAACCTCTTCAAATATTTTCTCTCTCTCTTCTCCTTCTGGGACCCCTATAATGCGAATGTTTTTGCGTTTAATGTTGTCCCAGAGGTCTCTTAGGCTGTCTTCATTTCTTTTCATTCTTTTTTCTTTATTCTGTTCTGCAGCAGTGAATTCCACCATTCTGTCTTCCAGGTCACTTATCCGTTCTTCTGCCGTAGTTATTGTGCTATTGATTCCTTCTAGTGTAGTTTTCATTTCAGTTATTGTATTGTTCATCTACGTTTGTTTGTTCTTTAATTCTTCTAGGTCTTTGTTAAACATTTCTGGCATCTTCTCGACCTTTGCCTCCATTCTTTTTCCGAGGTCCTGGATCATCTTCACTATCATTATTCTGAATTCTCTTCCTGGAATGTTGCCTATCTCCACCTCATTTAGTTGTTTTTCTGGGGTTTTATCTTGCTCCTTCATCTGGTACATAGAGCCCTCTGCCTTTTCATCCTGTCTGTCTTTCTGTGAATGTGGTTTTTGTTCCACAGGCTGCAGGTTGTAATTCTTCTTGCTTCTGCTCTTGGTTGTCTTTTCTTATTGGTGGATGTAATCCTTTATAGTGATGAGTAGTATCCCATAGAATGAACACTGTATAATGTATCAGTCTTCTACTGAAGAACAGTTTTTGACATTATATGAAACACTGCAATAAACAGACTGGCACACACATCTTTGAATACCTATATTAAGATATTTGTGGGGTAAATAAAATCTGGATCAAAGAGTGTGTGTATTTTCAGTTTTATATATATCATGGAACCGTGTTCCAGAAGAACTGTACTGATTTGCATTTCCTCAAATAATGCAGGCAAAAGCTCTTATCATCCCATACATTTGACAGCATGGAGTATGACCAACTTTAAAATCTTTGTCAATTCAACAGTTGATAAAGTATAACTCTCAGTTTTTAATTTGTATTCCTCTAATCATAAGCGAGGCTGAGCACCCCTTCCTACATTTACAGTCTGTATTTCTCACTCTCACTGACTGGTAAGAACTCTTTGTCACATTAAGAAAACTGGTCTTTTGTCACAGCCTGGTGATTCTTCTTCCCCACTCCCATAGTTTGTTTTATGGCCTTAATCCAAATTTTGGGTATGTTTTGTTGAGCAGAAGCTTTAAATTTTTATGTGGATAAACATCATTCTTTTCCTTTATGACTTCTGAGTTTCCCATTTAGGTTTATTTTTCTAAGAAAGGAGGAACTCCTTCTAACCTAAACTCTGAACCCCCGAAAGTAGTTGCGGAGGCTGGCTCCATCACTTACACACAGTGTGACCTTATACAAGTTACTCATTTTCCCAGAATTTCAATTTCATCACCTGTAAAATTAGGATAGTAAATAAAAGCTATCTCTCCAAGAATTACTGTGAAGACCAAATAAAATGACATAGCTGTGATTCAGAACACAGCACATAGGAAATGTTCAATAAATGGTACCTCGGCTTCCCCTGGATTCAGACATCACCATCCCTGGAGGCACAGACTGGGCTGGGAGTCACAGCATGCCACCACTGGCCCAGGACCTGGCTTGCCGGGCTACTGTACCAGTGCTCATGCCGCGTGATTCCTCACAAAGCAGGATAAATCGTCAGCACCGTCCTTAGAGCACCTGGGGCTCTATGAGATTTTCTGATCATTTTGGGATCTGAGCTCACCGAAAAGACTCAGGACAAATGCCAGGGGTGGCTACATGGGCCCCAGCTCTGGGGGAAATGCAAGGTCTTTACCTTAACTTTTGTGGGAACGAAAAGGAGAAACTGTTCCAGAGCAAAGAACAGACCTGAGACAAGAAGTGAAAATTGTAAACACGTACTTGGCATTTCACCAGTCCCTTCTGTTAACTGAGGATCCGTGAGCACTGCACACACTGACAACCTCTTTCTCACTATATGAGGAAAGGTGTGTGTGTATCTCGTGGAAGGAATCCGTCTTTTATGTGACTTCATTTGTCATGGCTAAATAGGTCAGGAAAAAGAAAAATAGAAATTCCTTCAAATAACTCAATTATTTTAAAAACTTCTTACTTTAACAGAGTATGGAGTCAAATCTTAAGCAATTTTTATATGAAGGAATCTACTTTTCCCACACATTGTGTCCCTGTAACATCACTATTAGTCAAGAAAAAATCTAGTCTGCTCTAAGAGTCATGATGTAATTGTTCAGAGTGGCAACAGCTTTTTTGGTTAAACCTTAATTTTTAAGTATGTGGAAAATACTCGTATTGGTAATTGTTAACTTAGCACTCAGACCTACCTTCAGGCACCAGGCCAGATGCACACTGATCTTAGCGCCTATGTGAAAAACTGCAAGATTGGCTGTACTCCCATAAACACATCTTCAGATGGATTTAAGCAGAGAACCCAACTCATTCATTTCCTACAGAAATCTCCACTGGGGGCTTCCCTGGTGGCACAGCGGTTGAGAATCTGCCTGCCTAATGCAGGGGACACGGGTTCGAGCCCTGGTCTGGGAGGATCCCACGTGCCGCGGAGCAACTGGGCCCGTGAGCCGTGGCCGCTGAGCCTGCGCGTCCGGAGCCTGTGCTCCGCAACGGGAGAGGCCGCGATAGTGAGAGGCCCGCGCACCGTGATGAAGAGTGGCCCCCGCTCGCCACAACTAGAGAAAGCCCTCGCGCAGAAACGAAGATCCAACACAGCAATAAATAAATAAATAAATAAACTCCTACCCCAGACATCTTCTTTAAAAAAAAAAAAAAAAAAGAAGAAGAAGAAATCTCCACTGGGATTGTCCCATGATCTGTCTGTCAAATGTGGCCGTGATGATGAGTTCCATCCTACATACCCTTGTTCAATGCGACCTCGACAATCCTCCCTTTGAGAGGTGCAGGCCTCGCCCTCTCCTCGAGAGCAGACGGGCCTTCGTGGCTGCACTCATGGACACCTGGTAGCAGAAGCGATGCTATGTGACTTCCGGGGCTGGGTCACCAAAGAGTACAGCTTCCAAATGCTCACTGGGATACCCACCCTTGGAGCCATCAGCCTCCCTGTAAAGAGTTTACAGATCTGAGGCCACTGGCGAGGATACCCGGGCCACACGGAGAGGCCACGTGTTCTCCAGCCCAAACCCCAGCAGTCCTAGCTGGAGCCCCCGCCAGACTCCAGAGGGAAAATGTCTCACTCCCCCCATCGTGCATCTTCCCAGACTCGGCCCCGACGCTGTGGAACAGAGACACAGCTGCACAAACAAGCGTAACACAGTCACGCTGAGTCACAGGGTCACAGTTTATAACAACAGGGCCACAGGTAACTAACGAGATGCCGACTCTAGGTCCGCTGGAAAACAGGCTGCCTTGTAACTGCTCAGGATAAACAACCCCCCAAAGTACTGCAGCACGTCTGCAGGGATGATGCCAACAGATAAGCCACGCTGCCCAGGAATACCCTGCTATCCGCCTTCACCCCACCCGGGAAGCAGTGATCTAAAAGCTGAACCACGGAACCCCATAAATCATCAGGCTGTTCAGAGATCACAGGTGAAGGGGCAGATCTGGTGAGGGCTTTCCAAAAGGAAAATAAAATATTTACGTCATCTTGCAAGCCGCTCTTCAGACGCTGCATTTTTCTCTTTCATCAGTTCTAGCTGACGGCACGTGACAGTTGTCTCTGTGGCTGTTAAAGCTTAATACCATTTATCCTGAGAACATGAAAGATAAGTGCAGGCTGGACTGATGTGTATAAGACTTAACTAATAGGATGTTAGTGGGTCCAAAGAGTATCACAATAACTTACTACTGTTGTTAAATTTACTTTGCAAAAACAGATGAAATACAAATTCTCTGATAGAGGGTCTAACATGGGTATGGGGAAGGGAAAATATAGTACTGATTAACCTGAGTTTAGAAGGACCCTTGCTTCTGGGGGCAAAAAAGTGGGGAGTGTGGAATAAAGCGTTGGAATTACCTCGACGCCTGGGGTGGTCAGCAGCAAGCTGGGGGGCCTGAAGACGGTACCCCCAACGTGGTCTTTATGGCACTTTCTGAACATCTGGACCAGCAAACAAGGTAGGGACGCAAAATACCCCCCCCCCCACACGTCATGTCCCACGTGTTCACGTGGCACAGATTCAGTATATTGGTGCACACACATTTTCACGTCGGCATCTATCACAGTAGATTGGGGGGGGGGTACCTTCGACAAATAATTTAGCATTCCTCTGTCTAATGGTGGTTAGTAAGTAAACCTTCTAACCATCAAGCTTGACATTTTTGAAGTCTGTTAGCTTCTGCAGGTATGTTTTACTTCCCTCGAAGGTTTTCAAAAATCTTATTTTTAAAGTAAATTCTGAACATGACCGCACAGTGCCCAGCTTAGCTACAGTTTTTGACGGCTAGAAGAGGAGAGCGGAAGGCAGTTGATGGCTAGCTGCTATTTTAAGAGCTGGAGCTGAGATCAGTTTTAAACAGGATAAAAGGTTCATGGAGGCCAAGACCATTCTCACCAGCAAGAGCAAACCCGCGGGCCTTGTACAGACTCACCCTGAGCGCCCGTGGGGGCCCAAGCACCTCCTCACCCACCTGCCCTCCTCGGGCTGCTCCCCGGCCCTGTCGAGTCAGCCCCGGGGTCATTTCACCACTTTACATGCGAATCCTAAGGGAGCAGAAAGGGGCCTGTCTACTTAGTCACATTGTGGAGGCTGCATTCTAAGGATCTTCCATCTAAGTAACACCCCTTATAAATCACAGGGCCCTCCTTCTGGCTAAGGTAAGAAGATGTTCTCACGCCAAACCCAGGAAAATACCGCCAAGGCAACTAGACTTGAATAGTAAGAGACCCCGCTACGAGCCTCTTCCGGGGAGCCTTCGGACATGACCTTGCTCTGGTCTTGGGGGCAGCCTGTTGAAGCCAGTCCAGGTGACGGTGTGGCCTCCTGTCCAGCCCCCGCGGTGGGAACCTCGGACACTTTTTTACTGCAGGGTGAGGCTAAAATGAGCTCCCCGGTCCAGAGAGTCTAAACCTGGTCCTCAAACGAAGTCTTCCTATTATCCGTCGAGCAGTCCGACGGGCTCCTGGAAATGTCTTTCTTTACGCGTTGCTCACACGTTGAGGTCACAGCTACCCGAGACCAAAGCTGCCCCATCACAACAGCAACTTGCAGGATGTCGCCAAGAGGCCCGTTGACCTGCGCGGTTACAATCTGGCAGGATGGAAGGGTCGGACAGGACGGTGTGAAGACAGCCACTGAATCTATGGCCCAAATCGGCTCGATACTCTGGTCTGGGGAACAGAGAGGGAGAAGTGTGCAGGGAACCGAGCGGGAGATCTCAGCCCCCTTACCTGGCTCAGGAAGAATGAATCCTTTGTGCAAAAGCAATTTTATATATATGAGGAAAAAAGATTCTTTCCCTGAACTGGCAGACATGAAGAAACTATTGATTGGTTTTATCCCCCAACAACAGGACCACTTCCCCTGTGCTTTCCAGCTGCCTTTGGGGTGGGTCCACCTGCCTCCTTGCTGGCTATGCCTCCATACGCGCACGTCTGCTGGGTGAGCTTCTTCTCGGGGTCACGAGCCTCCCAGAATCCCACAGGGTTCTGGGTGGTGGATTCTGAGTTTCTTCAAGAAGAAAAATTATAAAAGAAGATTAATCTCTGGCTCCGCTTAATTTAACTGCTATAAGGAAAGACACACATTTTCCCCTCGCTGGCTGGTGAACTGGCAATCTGAATGACTGGAAGTTGAAATCGAGGACCAGGAGTCAAAGGAACACTCTCTTAACAGAGTCCTTTCACAGACACGATAGAGTTAGACTCCTGCTAGCGAGAGAAGCGTCTGATGGTGTAGATTAGCTCCCTAAATTGTCCTTTCAAATTCCATTCTACCTCTCCAGTGTTCGAGGTGTCTCCTCAGGTGATGGGTCCTGGGCCTCTTCAAGATGCCATTTGAGAGGGAGCAAGGAAGGAAGTCTGCCGGATAGCAGTGCCGGGCGGGGAGAAGTTGGCTTCCTGTTGTGGCTTCTCATTTCTATGGTCGGTTCAGTCCAGGAGAGGCTGACGGGCAGGTCTCCGGAAACAAAGCTCGGCACTGCTAGCCCTGGAGGGCCGTGGACATGATACCAAACCAGCACCTCAGCTGGCAGGAATCCTCCGAGAATAAAGTGCACATTTAAATCCTGGATCCCAGGGATTCACCGGAATATGCCTTGTCCTGCTCTCCAAGGGGACCTTGCAGGGCACCGCTTCTGAGCGGCAGCGCCCCGTGAGGCTCGCGGTGGGTGTGCAGCGGGGGCCGGCGGGGGCCCAGCGAGGCCACGGCTTTGCGGGTTTTGTGGTGCAGCCACCAGGGGTGATCCTCTGACGGGGACCCGTCTCTCACGCGCGCTCCGGGCCGTGATTCTAGATGGGAAAGCTCACTGTACAGGAGGGCAGGGGACAGCGGTGGCACCTTGTGTGTCTGGACTCAACTGTAAGTGGTTTACAAAGCTCTACGAGGCGGGCCGGGCGGAGGTACAGAGAACTGCGACTCTGGGAAGCAGAGCAACGCGCCTGGCGTCAAGCTGCTGCCCTGCAGCAGCCGTGGGCTAGACTCGGCTGCCCGGCGCTCAGGCTGCCCTGCAGCAGCCGTGGGCTAGACTCGGCTGCCCGGCGCTCAGGCTGCCCTGCAGCAGCCGTGGGCTAGACTCGGCTGCCCGGCGCTCAGGCTGCCCTGCAGCAGCCGTGGGCTAGACTCGGCTGCCCGGCGCTCAGGCTGCCCTGCAGCAGCCGTGGGCTAGACTCGGCTGCCCGGCGCTCGTGCTGCCCTGCAGCAGCCGTGGGCTAGACTCGGCTGCCCGGCGCTCAGGCCGACGTCACCCCACCGTCCCAGGAAAGCCTCTTCCTGCCCGTTGGCAGCAGCTGCCACCCTGACCCAGCACACGCAGCTCACATCTAGGTCAGCTTGTTTACCAAGACATAGGAAAACCTGTTCCTTCTCCCCCTCAGAAAACATCCTCCCCTGCACCTGGGGACTCAGCCCACGCCCGGAAGCACCTTGGCCCCCGGCGTTTCCTCAGCACGGCCGGTGCGCTCTGCCTTCGGGCCAGACCCTGACCCGTGCCTGGGCCACTCTCCCAGGCCAGTGACCCTCACCTTCCAGCAGGGCCTCTAGTGGGCCCCGCCTCTCTTCCTCTACGGAGAAGTGGTGAACCTGCTTTTGCTCCCAGGCTCGCCCTCACCCTTAGAACGGCCCCACACGGCCCGACATTTCCCGGCCGTCACACCCTGCTCCAAGCCCATTCGTCTCACAAACACACCAGCCTTGGTCCTGCCTCAGTGCCCTTGCACAGCCCCGCCCCTCACCTCCCCTACACCTTCACGGTGGTCCCTTCCCTTCCCTGCTTTCTCAAGGGGTCTCCCCACTTCCTCTCCATCTCAGGAGCTCTACTTCACTGCATGGACCGCCGCTTGAAACCACACCACACTGCCAATGAGCCTGTCTATGTAGTTAGTGTCTGTCCTTCCCAACAGCCTGGAAGCCCCACGAGGACAGAGCCTTATGGTCTTGGTCCCTGTGTACTGCCCACACCTGGAGGAACCCAGCACACAGCAGGACCCAGTATCTGTTGAGGGCGCGTGTGAGAGAGAAACATGCATTGCAAGCGGGGGGGGGGGGGGGGGGGGGAGAAGCCACACCTGGTTCTAAACAGACAGGTAAGAGCGCAGCGGAGTGAGTGTCACGTGGGTCCCGCCTGGGAAAGAACGGAGGGGTCTCCTCTAGATGCAGCCAACACTGCCCAGAGAAACACCTTCGAAGAGGAATTCCACCACCCCTACCTTACATTCCTCTAGGATTTCACATATTACACGACTACCTTCTAAAAATAAATAAATACCTGGGCCCAGCACAGTGTCTGGCATGTGGTGAGAGCTCAATAAATGTTCACTGCAGAATTAAAAATACACGAACAAACCTATCACCTGCCATCAAATTAATCATTTTCATTTTTCCACACCTCCCCATTTCCTTTCAACAGGAGTATATATTTTTACATTGTTGTAACCATAAACAGGTATTGATTTGTTTTCTAACATTTTTTGATGTTGCAACCTAGTCTTTGATGTCTAACGACTGTAATATTCCATCAAGGAGTTCGGTCTTCTCTAAATCAAGATAGTATTGGGTCTGTCCTTTGAGCAGAGCCCAACCCCACTGACCAGGGCAGAGCAAAGCTGTGTGGCGGTCTGTCACCAGGCAGCCTGAGCTCTGACTATCGGCCGAGTTGACTAGAGCACCCTGTAGGTTGTTCTTGGAAAACTCAAACCACATCACAAATTATTTATGAAAGGATGACTTCAACCACAGGCCAGACGTGACCAGCTTCAGGAGAAAGCACCAACCGGCGGGGCAGCCCGAGGAGGAGGCAAAGCGACAGCTGCGAGGGAGCCGAGAAGACGTTAACGAAGGAGCCGGCCGGGGCCTGCTTCCTTTCTTTGATCTCCTGAGAAAACAGTCAGCAGTTTCTTAGCAGATGGATCATCCAGAGTCAGAGGGGAAGCACGTGCCACATGTCCTGGGATTTTCTCATCTTGCACTGTTAAAACACTTAATAAAGGAGGGCAGTTTTCTTCTTTTTCCTCTTTAGATAACTTTTTCTCTCCTGTATACGAGTGAAACACGCATTCACTGAAGATAATCTGGGAAATCTGGGAAAATGTACAGAAGGAAAAATCGCCTGTGCTCCTGCGAGCCCAGGATGACGTGGGTGCAGCTGTATTTGCCCACCGCCCCCCGTGGACGCTTCTGCCCACGTTCTTACGATGACACTTAGATCACACACTCTTCCCCTTCCCTCTAAACCTCCTGCCAGCTTGCGAACCTTGTCGTCAATGTCCATCACGATTCTTTAAAATGCTTTAAATATGTGCAAAATAGTTCATTGTTGGGACGAGTAAAACATAATTTATTTGTTTCTCGATGGGTGACATTTAGGCTGTTCCCAAATTCTCACTCTTGTGCATGTAATAATACAGAAGCCTTTGCACGCTGCTCAGCTAACCCCCTTGGCACAGATCAGAATCGCCGCATCAGGGTATAGACTCCTGAAGGTTGAGCCACGAGGCAAAACACACTCATTCCTGGAGCTCTACCCTCGATCCAGCCTCTGCACCAGGCTGGCTGCATCAACTTGTTCAGAAAATTCATTTTAACTGTGGATGAAAAATGAAATCATTATTTTAAATTACGTTTCGTTGATTACTGGTGAGACTGAACTTTGAAATTTTGTTTTCTGGCTGTAAGTTTAGATGAACTGCTTAGTGAACTGTTTTCTATTGAACTGTCCATTTTTCTGTTACAACAAGACATTTTTTTCACCGATTGTTTGCACCACCGTAATATTACTTTATGAAAGTTAAAAAAATTTATATACATTTAAGATGCAACTTTGCAAAAGAAAAGAAATGCGTGGAAACAAGATTAGAAGGAAATATACCAATATGCTAACTACGTCAGGGATTAGGTGGTATGAGAACAAGCTGGATTTTCTCGAAGCAGCGTCTTCAAAAGGGAACAAGAAATCATCTCCCATGGATGCTGCCTGGGGTGATGAAGGCAGTGAGGAGAGGACAGGTGTGTGGGAAGCAGAGCTCAGGTGTGTGTGGGAGCACGGGGAGACCAGTTCACCGTGACCCCCGCTTCACAGTGCCCGGGGTCCACCCCCATCACTGATGCGGACGCCTACCACGCACCCTCCTCCACCTGACCCCGGGGATGAGCAATGCAGGGGAAGCCGCGGCACCAGCTGGCGGCCAGGGGGACGCATAACTCGGAGCCACTCTTTTATGGTTTTAAATTGAAGTAGAGTTGATTTACAACATCCTGTTAGTTTCAGGTGCACAGCACAGTGACTCACTTACATATACATACATACATATATATTCTTTTTTAATATTCTTTTCCATGATGGTTTATCCCAGGAGACTGGATATAGTTCCCTGTGCTCTCCAGTAGGACCTTGTTGTTTCTCCATTCTGTATGTAAGACTTCGCATCTACTGACCCCAAACTCCCAGTCCATCCCTCCCCCAGCCTGACTCACGGCGATGCAGACACAACAGACGAGGACTCGGGAGCCTCGGCATCTGTCGTCTGGCGGAGCTTCAGAGATGCCTGTGGGACATCAGGGGGCTCACTGCACGTCGGGAAAGAGTGAGGGGCTGGGGACGGATTATCTGCGACACCCTCTGGGGCTCCCGGACGCCCGTGAGCCCACACCGGTGCCTCCCCCTCGCTTACACACCCGCAACAATGTACATCTTCTGCGTTTCTAAGGGATCCGGGAACAGATGTGGTTAAGGCTCCAGATGCCCGAGACAGTGGAAACGGTGACACGGTGGCCCTTGTGTCACAAAGCGGGGCGGGGGCAGGACGACGTGCCCCAGCGGACAGCCAGGCGTGGCTCAGGGCGCCGACTTTATAGCAGATGGTAAGCGAGGGGGTGCCGCCGAGGCCGAGGGGCTGCCCTGTGTCCCTGCGAGGCACCAGCCTCCGTGTTCTGCGTCCTCAGCCACCAAGTCTACAGAGGACAGTGACCTTCAGGAACTGAGGGAAACGTTCTATAAAACACATCCGTCTGCCGGGTCTATAAAAGAGGTTTTTTCCTGCTAGAAAGTGATTTATCTGAAAACAGACCTTGGGAAACTGGGTCGGGCGCGCTAAGGGGCGATGTCACAGGCTGGAAGGGAGGCGCATTTTAGAGGAGGTTTCTTTGAGAAGAAGATTTTTGACCCAGTTTCTCAATGTTCATTCAACTTGTCTGAAGGTGTGTTTGTTATCTTCCGTCACGACACTTTGCTGGTTGAGTCCCCATTTCCGCCTCTGCCCACGAGGTCCCCTCTACCCAGCAGGCGCTGGCTCCCTGGATCTCTCTCACTCCTCTCTCAGTTCCCTCCTGGCGATTCACATGCATCCATTTCTGCTATCTTCAGTGTCACCATCGGAATCCCGACTCATCGTTGCTGCCAGGCTGGACGGCTTGACTGACAGAACGGTTCACTCGCTCTGCGCCCGTTTACTGTGCGCCTGCTTCGTGCCCGGCGTCAGATACGATCCTGTCCCCGGGAGTTTCACCATCGAGTGGGCGAAGTAAGACGTGCAAACAGTCATCTCAAACCAGTGCAAGGCAAAACTAGAAGCGTTGGAAACGTACGCACAGTTGCACGAGCACGCAGGTGACAGGAAAATAATTCGGCTTTGGCCACAGTCCCTCGCTGGTCTCTGCCCGGGGTGGGTGCCCACGCCTCCCCGTCCTACTCACTGAAGCCAGGTTCATGTCCCAGAGCAGCTCGGCAAGGCCACTGTCACCAGCAGGGATGCACCCCGCACTTGCAGGACCTCCTCCCTCGCAGGTGGGCTACTGAAGGCAGCTCCTGTGTCTTTGCGCTACGGCTCTGATGATGAGGAAGTGTTTGGCACAGAGCATCCTAGACGCCCCGCTGTAAGAGAAGTCTGGCTAAACAGAATTTTATTACGTTGGTTCGCTGCCAGATCCTGAGCCGATATTAAGGTGCCAAGGGGTGAGGCGGAGTAAGGCGGGAAGGGTGAGCTTGTTGACAGGGAGCGAGGAGGAGAGGATGTAGAAAAGCTGCACACAGATGCGGCCTGCTTGTCGATCCTCTTATAGACTCCGGTCCTTTCTAACTGTGTCTGCTTTGATTCTCAGCAGTTACACCACCGCCCACATAAAAAAAGAAGCAGGACATGTGGCTTGAGAAAGAATTTGTTTTGATTCACAAATTCATATAAAAGTTTTATAAAGATACATTTCCAATATTTTTAATTAAAAGAATAACAGTTCATGAAACTAATCATGAACAGTCTTAGGTATGTGGGCACTTTAAATATACAAATGCCTCCGAATTTGAGATCGATTTTTCAAACACTATTTTGGTCACCCTTAAAGTAAAGCAAGCAAAACGATTCTTTCCCATAGTAATAACCATCTCTTGGTTGTTCCAGGAACGGCCATACTCTGCGGTTTTCTCAAATGGAATTTTCTCTGTACTCGGGAAATACTGAGCCAACACTCAAGGTGGCTCCAGTGTGTCTATATTGACTTCAGGAAGCAGCAAATATCAAGCGACAACCCAAGAGTGAGGGAGGGAACCCTGGAGCTCTGGTCACCCAGGCAAGATGGGGCATGTATCTAGGATTGAGTAGAAGGATTTTTCCTTACTAACATACAATAAAAGCACAGAAGCTTCAGGTCTATTAAGTTTGGGAGCATTTAATAAATGATTAAACAAAATGAGACTTTCACATTCAAAATACGTCTCCATACAAAAACTTTTAAACTGCTTTGAACCACTTCTATATAAAACCGTATTTACAATCATTTAATATATTATTACAAGGCACACGACTTACACTCTACCTTAATGTGACATTATAAATGTCCTCATGGCTAGCTCTACTCTCTGCGATACTCTTCTTAGGATGCTATTGAGAATTTAAGCAGCTCCCAGACTAGGACACTAGAGGCATGCACAATAAAATATATTGTTAGCCTCATGGTTTAAAAATGGGAGATTAGGGCTTCCCTGGTGGCGCAGTGGTTAAGAATCCACCTACCAATGCAGGGGACATGAGTTCAATCCCTGGTCCGGGAGGGAAGATCCCACATGCTGCGGAGCCACAAAGCTCTTGCGCCACAACTACTGAGCCTGCGCTCTACAGTCCACCAGCCACAACTACTGAAGCCCGCGCGCGCCTAGAGCCCGTGCTCCGCAACAAGAGAAGCCGCTGCAATGAGAAGCCCGCGGACCACAATGAAGACCCAACGCAGCCAAAAATAAATAAATAAATAAATACATTTTTTAAAAGGAGATTATATAAATGCATATTTCTGAATATGTATCCAGTCTAATATGTATGCTGTTGTTTGTATTTAATGAATGCAAAATTCAATTGAAGGTTTAAGGGCCTAATATGAGAACGGAGGAGAGGAAAAAAAGAATCAAATCAAATCAATCATCAATGATAGATATGTACAGAGACCCTCTGTTCATCTAATGCTCCGTACAAGTGAGATTCCCTGATAACCAAAGCCGACAGACACCTTTAAGTAGCGTTAGGCAAATCTCCTTCCTGCTTAGATGGAGTGTATTAAATTAAACTGTTTTTGTGGCACACTTGAGTCAGGCTGTTTTGACAGTTCTTTTATTATTTTTCTGTATGAGCCTAACCAAACTTAATAGTTATCTTTATCTTAATTTATACTTTAAATGCCTCCTTCATTCAATAAAAAAGTAAAATTTCCCTTAGGTGGGAGAAAAAGAATGATTTCACCACAGCGTCAATGTAGCATATGCCACGATTATGACCAAGACGTTGTTCGATACGGGGAAAAGGTGATTAAGAAGAGACACAATCTGTGATACGGGAAAGGAAATGAGAAATCTACCTTCCTGCTGGACCTGTTAACCACCGGAAGACACGATGTACCTTCTGAAGGGTGTTTATGAATTAGTCCACATTACTTTATTTACCTCTGAACTTTTCACTCTATTTTGTTGAAAGATAGTTCCTCTTTTAAGGTTTTCTAAGTTACTCTTGCAAAGCAAAATAGGAGCAACTTGGAAACACAAATCCAAAACAAAGATACACTGTATAATTACTGGGTAATGTTCTTCCTATACTTGTTCTATGATTTATCCTCATTTAACACGTCTCGTAGGCATAATTTGGTACCTGTGGAGTGGCAGGTAACATATTTTACGACTAAACGAAGAGTTACTGTAGACAGTACTACACTGATACCAAAATACCTGCATGCAAGTGTGTATGGCTTTCTCACCTAAAAGCACTTCTGCTAGGTTTTCAGTGAAAAGGAGTATATTTTCTCTGTCTCCTAAAATTCTGTCACTCCCCTCCAGAGCTTCTTCCTTTGAAGAGAGCCATGCAAAACTAAATCCTTGTGCAGACAGAGAGCACACATGCTGGTGCTTCTTGCTACCTAGTACCTACTATCATCAATCTGTTCATCCAGCCAGCCAGCCAGCCCCCTACCTATCTATGTGTGTATATGCAGATGCGCTATGTTTTTTATTGACTCAGTGGGTCAATATATGCAAGTTTACTAAACACCGTCTTCATCAAATACTGATTGACCACCTACATGGTACCAGACACTGTGTTTTTCATTTCTTTTCCCCTAAAAATTGCAAGTTAGAAAACACTGCTTTAATTCCCCATGATAGTTGGAGATCTTAGGTAAAAAGTAGCACATATTAGAAGCAGTAAAAAGACAACTGGGCCCTGGCTGTAGCTGCCAACTACTTCTTGGGGCTTTGGGCATTTCCCTTTGACTGTGTTGGTCTCAACTTTTTCTTTTGAATAATGAAGAAACTGAACCAGACAATATCTTTTAAAGAAACCCTCTGAGTATAAAATGCCACAGTTCCAAATATGGAAGTATTTTATAATGTTGGAAACTGGAGAAAATAGTACTTCTCCCAGAAGATCCTAAGGATATCGATCTCATTTAAGTTAAAGGCATTCCAGTTTGAGAAAAAAGTACATATCGTGCCCTCTAACCCCTGGTTAAGAATCTGAGCCTAGGTAAAAAGAAGTGAGGCATTCACAGAAGTCTTGTGAAGAAAACTAACTTGGATGACCATAAATGTTTTATAAATGCAGCATGCCAAAAAATGCAACTGTCAAATCGTTACTCCTTGCCTGTGGTTGCTGGGTAAGTGGAGGATGAGAATGGAAACAAGACTTCCCAACTTGCAGTCTACCGCTTTAGCGTGTGTCCATACCCTCCAAGAGTCAACGGTCAGTGTCCTCTGTGGTCTGGCCAATTAGCACTAACCTCTGACCAACAGGTTTTTCTCTTAATATTTCTATCCAACACATCCTTAATAGCAGGTTAAGGATGTCCCACAAATGGGGAAAATGTGGGCTGTTACCAATATTAGTTTTAGAAGCAAAGAAAATAAAATCTATCAACATGGAACAATTTCTCTGATTTGTGACCTCTGCTTTCCTATTTTTTGTTCTTTTCTTTCTTCTTCTTTTTTTTGGGAAGAGGATTCACTGCCTGAAAATAGTCATCTTTAAACTAACAACAACCACAAAAAAGGACATATCATCAGGACAAATTGTTTGCAAGTCAGTGCTGGACTATAACATACCCGTGGATCTTTGGCTGGACCATTAAACCTTGGTAAGTCTAAGTTCAACATTTTGCTCAGTATTTGGTTGACTTAATTACATGACTAATACATATAAATGATTTTTACATGAAAATAAATACATGAGTAAAAAAAAGTCAAATGCTGCCATAATCCTACCATCCAGAGAGAAGCACAGTTAGCGTCTTGTTGCATATCCTTGTACTCTTCTGGAATGTACGTGTATACGTACCTTATATAGGCTAGATATCTACATCCGCATCCATATATAAAATCCATCCCGTACTCCAGACATTATCTAGATGTCCAAAGAGCTCATGTTGGCACGCCTATATCTGTGTGCACATCTGTATGCTAAGGCACCCTAATTAAGAAGCTCTGCTCTACGTTTCCCATAAATATGAGTTTATCGGAACAAGCATCACCAGCGTTGCAGCGAAGCAGTTTTGTTTCTTGGAAAGTACCCGTGCTTCTTATCTCTGACCCTCACTTCCAAAGAGCTGGCAGAAGTCCAGCTGACGTAAGTTTAGCCAAATTCTGCACAAATGCCCGGAGTAGAGAGTTCCTTACTGCCCAAGTCCCACTCTGAGAACAAAGCCACAGTAACGGCACGCTTGCTGATACAGATAGATCTCTGCATTCCCCAGACACTTGCACCAGGGTGGCCTGGCCCAAACGTGTGCCCCAGGAAGGGCACAAAGGAATGGTGTGGGGCCCGAGGCCTGATGGCAGGTGCCGCGGTACCAGCTCGCTTCAGTTCCACGAACTCACCGACCCCTCAAACACGTGCCGGGCGTTGTGCGTGAGCACAGGACGTGGCTCCCGCTCTCGAGGAAGCTGGCTGGAAACAGACACGTGATTAGAGTCGGCGTGGGAAGTGCAGGCTGCTGCTTTCACTGGTTTAAGTCTCCCCAAGTTCCTTTAGGGTGGGGACCACCTCTATTCAATCTTTTGTCTCTCCTCGGTGGGATGAAGTCTGGGGCTCCCAAAAGCTGCTGGGGCGCTCGGCTGGTAGACTGGGCTGGTATCAGGCTGCAGTGGTGGATGAGATACATTTCCTGTACAGCTATATTCTCCGTAGGTCTTCCGTTATGCTAATTATACATACTTCCCCCTAATAAATGGCTGAGAGTTCTGTGTGTCCTAGCAGGAGGGCCCATCTCATCTCATTACTAACTCTATGCAGAGGTGTTTCTACTCCAAAGGCAAAATACGGTGTCGCCAAACTCCAGGAAAAGAACAGAGAGGAACCCGTTGTCAGTGGCAACCAAACTTAGCTTCCATCGTGAGTCACTCTGGCCTCATTCTGACAGGTCCAGTTGCGGCCTAGCCCTGATCACACCAAGCGGTGACGCAGCTACAGTGAGACTTCAGATGCTATTTTTAAGGCCGGGGGCGGTGGGGGGGGAGCAGGGGGAGGAAGGAGACGCAGAAAGGCTTTATTATTTTTTCCTGAATCTTAATAGCCTCAACTAAATCTCCACTTTGACACAACATTCTGGAAACGTTAACCTGGCCCTGAAATTATGTAACCTGTACAGTTTACTTTTTGTATCACAGCTCCTTAAGGTCACAAACCACTGCCATGGTGAAAATCTGTTTGATTAAAATGGAAAAGGGGAGTTTTCAGAAGAGTCTGCGCCCAAGGGAAGCAACTGTGGTGCAGAGGAAAGCACACTAGCTTGAGGGTCCGACGCGGGGCCTTTGTAAGCCGAACCCCCGGGGCTGAAGGGCCGGGGTGTGCCCAGGGCGGACGGCTGGGCACGGGGGGCGTGCCTGCCCTGGGGCTGCGCGCCTGGGTTTGGGGAAGGAAACCGTCCCGGCCTCAGCGAACCCGTGTCCAACCCCACGGACCTCGACGCTGTCTGCTTCCTCTCGTCCCTCCGCTGCAGGAGCGCTGCTGCCTCTCGGTGTCCCGCAGCCCCGGGACCCCCGCACCGTCCCCCCGCTCACACTCCCCTGACCTCTTCAAACCGCTCCTGCCCGGGAGCTGTCAGAATAGCGCACGTGTGTCCGGCGTAGACGTGATATTTCTGCGGAAAAGCAGGACAGTGTTTTCCTCGCGATGGTCAGAGTTCTGTCCCCTCTCCTGGCGCAGTCCCTGTCCGCAGGGGTCTGGCCGACTACAGTGATTCTTGACTTTTGCTCCTGGATGCAGGCTGACGGTCCTCGAGTGCCCCGCTCCACCCTGGAGTGGCCTCCGTCCCGAGGGTCACCTCGCCGTCACTGGCCGGGGAGCTGCCAGGCTGGGCCACCCCCCCGGGGCCAACTCTGCTGCTGACGGCGTTCACCCACCGGAGCACCCTCAAACGGCCAGACCATCCGCTGTAAACGCGCGTGTGGCTCTTTGAAGAAGTCCTTCTTTTACACTGTTTTCCAGAGTACGGCCTCTTCCAGGCTGGAAGGCCAGGGAAGAAACCACCCCCTGGTTGGCCCTGTGATTGGGGGAGGGGCATGAAAGGAGGGGCTTAACGACCTGCAGAGAAGACCATCTCATGGTGACCCTGGACGTGAGGGTTCTTTCTGCAACCGGGGAAGCTCTGAACCCAAACCGGAGCTGGACGGAACCCCTGGGCAGAGCTGACGTCCTCGTGCCGCCCCACGTGAACCCAGGGCCAGAATCGCTCCTTCGCCAAAGACTCTCGGCCACGAGCGCGTCCAGCTCCAGGGACAGGAAGAGCAGAGACGGAGTGGGAGTAGCTCTTCCGTCAAGTTCTGGAAGCTCCGTCCCCGAGTCTCGATTTTCTTCCTGCGGAGCTCAGGGACGCGGAAACTTCTTCCTCCTCAGCTGCTGGCCAGCAACAGGCCCAAATTAGTTAAATGCAACTATACTAGACATGCTGCAAATGAATTATATTTAACTCAAACAGCCACCTCGGGGTTTGTCTCGAGACGGAATAATTTTAGCTTCGGCCGCCATAAGTCCCCAACGAAGAGGCAGAAAGTAATTACCTCAGGATTTAGCATAACGAGCTCACTGACACCCGGTCTTTATTCCAGCGGGTGAACGTTCCGACCTCTCATACGGTCAGGCACGGACTGTGGAGTGTGTAGTCCTGAGGGCGCACGACAGGCCAGGAAGAAATCAACATGTTTTAGGCACATACCGATTCAGTGACGTCACCTGATTTCGGTCTTCATTAGGAATCAGTAATCATTGCGGAGGGTCCCGGTCAAACTTTACACCGTCAGGACACGGCCTGCTGTGCAGCGTAAATCCTAAACAACGTACAGCAGACAGCAAACCTTCTCAGAACGAGCTGCATGGAAACACCTGAAAAGTGTGCTTCAAAGAAAACAATGTAATCGGGCTTCCGCGCCGGGCATGCTGATAAGAAACCATGTTTATCCATTAAAGCAGGAGCTTTTACTCAGCGTTTGCTGAGGGAAGAGTTTGTGTCCCTAAAAGAATCTACAAGGAACAACAATTTGTCCAAACTGCTGTTCACGTGTTCTGGTATTCTACATTTCACTATTCTGCATAATCTCCCCAGTGAAAACATCCTCATCTGGCCCCTCGCGCCCCGCGCGTTTACGCTGCGTCAGCCGTGGGCCCAGCCGTACAGCACAGGTACAAAGAACGTCAGACACGGTCGCGGCTCTCTCCACGTGGCGTAGGAAACAGCCCCGGAGCGAATGATTTCCTGCACCGGGGATCTGCACTGACAGCGAGGGGTACGCCTTCAAGTACAAAGTCATAGGTCAGCACTAGTCTATGTGATTCGAGGGGACACACCTAACGACTCGGCCGCCTGCGGCTGCCCGGCCGTGAAGCCCTTTGAACACACGTGCTCAGGGCACCCTCTCCCGCGGGTGGGGGGGGGGGGGGTGCCCGTATCAGTAACACGCTACAGTTAACTCGGATTCGGGATCTCTGAAGCTTCGCAGTTTTACATCTCGCCTCATTCTACAAAGGGCTTAAAGAGGCTTACGAAAGAAAGTGCACAATAAAATAACGTTGGAATGTGAATAAAACTGAAGAATCAGCGTGAGGGGTGGGATGTTATGGACACACTTCTCAAGCCAGACTCACTGCCGTCTGCGCACTCCTTCCCCGTCCCCTTTGCACGACCCAAGGAAGGAGGTGTGAAGGGATCTGAGGGTGGCGGCCCCTCCCCCCCACCACCCCGCACGGCAGGGCTGGGCGCTCCGCTCAGCAAGGTGCCACCCTGGCGGCCCCTCTGCTACGCGTCCCGCCTGGCATGGCTCCAGCAGCCGGGGTGGGCAGGAGTGACCCGTGGGGGAGGATTCGAGCCGTGGCTGAGACACCGATGCCGTCCAACCACATCCAAACCTCCCTCCTAACAGAACACGGGCAGGGAAACTATTCACAAGAGCAGGACGTTGAGGTCGGGGACCAGGGCCATGCAAATTGCCAGCTTGAAGGCTTCTGCGGGGAATGAGCTGAGCTTCACGTTGGGCTCTGTGACTTACAAAATCCATGAGATTATATTCACCTGCACCTCGAGGGGACCTGAGTTTCTCTTGGCAGTTACTTCTTAAGACACTTCTCACCAAGGTTTCCTAGAGGGGCTCTGGGTGATACAGCGGACCAGGTCCCCAGCAACCTTCCCACCGTCCAGGGCTCATCTTACAGCAAAGCACCGTGGACGGACATCGAATGCAGACCTCTGAGGTGACTGCCACCGATCCGTCCGAGATCCCTCTCTCTTAGGAGGAGGGGAATTAACATTTGTTTTTTCAGTGACTGCGTTAAGTACCTTACATTTATTATTAAAATACAACCCTCTTGAAAACACTATGCAATAAGTATTGCCATCCCCATTTTTACAAGTGAAAACACTGGACCCCAGAGAAGTTAAGTAACTTTTGCTCAAGGTACAGAGCAACTGAGCGGTAAAGCCAGAATTCAAACTTGAATTTGGCTTCAGAGCCGTACAGTTCTGTTTCAGCTGCTTCTACATAAAAAAATAACAGAGTAAATGCTTTGCTTGAATCAAGCAGTAAAAGCCAATTCATTTATTTAAATAAGTTTTAGGGATTCTTTTCCCACTGGTTTCTCTGATTGGCTGAAACGACCGATCGACCAGCTATTTCAGTGTCATGGTGACATCTGGATAATCCTCACCCCGCGCCCGGCATCGACCAAGCTTCCTCAAAGGCAGACCCACGCTTGAATCTGTGCAATATCACGGACATCAGTGGTTGCTGTCCAACAGTACAAGACTGAAAATAAATTAAATATTTGCCTATGTGGCTGCATATAAAATACATATAAAACAGAAAATAAAACTCATATTATGTGTGAGTTATCACCATTCATAAGTAAAATGCAACATAACTGAAGCTACTAAACCCTATCTCATCCCTTGAGGGGAAAAGCCAACTTTAAAAAACTCTCATCTTTTCAGACTTACTGTCAGTGCACAGAGACTGCTGACAGAGTGGAGCTGAGCCGAAAGAAACTCTGATGACGCGCATTAAAAGAAGGTTGCCATAAACAATAAAGCGGGGGGAGGGGGGGATAGGTGGGTTGTGAAAAAGCTCAGCAGCTCCAGAAGCTCGCACAGCACAGGTGTAATTCTACGTCAATGCCAGAAGTGCTTCTCCGGCTCTAAGCGTTGGTCACCAGCAGCCAAAAACATTTTAAGATGAGAAAGCATGAGCCTTCACCAACCCAGGAAAGTCCAGGTGCCTTTACCCACTTTCTGGTGTGCAGCCAGAAAGAAATGGAAACCAGCACAGCCTGCCTCTTCACCTCTGCTCCCTGGGCCTCTGCTCCCCCTTCCGTGAAATAGCAGACTTGGGGAGACCGTTCTATGTGCTCGCCTGGCTCTGAGATTTTCTATAAATCTATGGATTCAGCTACTGGCTCCACAATTGGTATTGGTAGGTTTTTTTTTTAAAGGAGCTATCTGTAATGTCAAACGATACTTCTTTTTTCTCCCCCAAATTTGATTTTATTGGACATGTTCTTAATCACATTTTAATTATTTTGTTTCTTCGTCTATCTTTGCATCTCCGGTGTCTAGCATTGCACGCGCCTGGTAAATGGCAAATCTGCGTTGTGCACTAGATATTGATGAAACTTCTCTCTCCCCTTTCAACTGGCAAGTGTCCTGGAGCTCCTGGCACCATATAGGACAGAACTCAATACTGTTCTTGCACAATCAGGCTGGCTGCCCTCACGTGAGGAAGGGTCACACCAAGGGCATCCAGATGGTGCCTCCTCTACACCTCAGCCTACATCCTGGGACCTGCAGTGGCCTCTTAAGCAGCCGCTGTGAACTGAGCACGGTAACGTGCCTCGCTCTCTATAACAAACAAAAATATTTGCGAACCGTGTATCTGATAAGGGGTTAATATCCAAAACATATAAGGAACTTATGCAATTCAATAGCAAAAAACCAAATACCCCAAATGAGAAAGGACAAAGAATCGGAACAGACATTTCTCCAAAGAAGATATAAAAGAAAAGCCAAGAGGTACGTGAAAAGTTGCTCAACATCACTAGTCATTAAGTAAATGCAAATTAACATCACAATGAAATGTCACCTCACCCCTATGAGAATGGCCAGCAGGAGAAAGACAACAGAGAACAAATGCTGGCATGGGTGTGGAGAAGAGGGACCCTTGGGCACTGTGGATGGTGTGGCCTCTGTGGGAAACAGTATGAAGGATCCTCAAAAGATTAAAATTAGAACTAACATATGATCAAGCAATTCCAATTCTGGGAATATATCCAAAAGCAATGGAAACACTAACTGGAAAAGATATCTGCACTTCCATGTTCCCTGCAGCATTATTTATAACAGTCAAGACATGGAAACAACTTGAATGTCCACACTGATGATGGATGGATGAATGGATAAACAAGTAGCCACCGTATGTATGTGTGTGTGTGTGTGCGTGTGTGTGTGCGTGTGTAATGATACACTAGTCAGCCATAAAAAATGAGGAAATCCTGCCATTTGCGACAACATGGATAGACCTTGAAGGCATTATGCTCAAGAGGTAAGTAAGACAGTGAAAGACAAACGCTGTGTGATCTAACTCATATGTGAATTTAAGAACAAAAACAAAAAAATCCCCCCAAACAAACAAACAAACAAATAAGACAAACTCATAGAAAAAGAGATCAGACTTGTGGTTATCACAGGGGAGGGGTGGGGAGGGAAAGTGGAGGAAGGTGGTCAAAAGGTACAAATTTCCAGTTACAGGATAAATAAGTACTAGGGATGTAATGTACAACATGATGACTACAGCTAACGCTGCTCTACGACATGTAAGAAAGTTGTTAAGAGATGAGATCCTACGAGTTCTCATCACAAGAGCATTTTGTCCCTTTCTTCTTTTCTTCTTTCTCTTCTTTTTACTGTATCTATGTGAGAAGATGGAGGTTAGCTGAACCTACCGTGGTCATCATTTCACAATATATGTAAATCAAACCAGCATGCTGTACTCCTTGAACTTAGTGATGGAGGTCAATTATTTCTCAAGAGAACCGGAAAAAAGTTGATGGCTCTTAGCTATGTTCCTTTTCAGTAAGAAACAAATGTTAGCTGAGGGGATTACTAGACTCTTCTTTGTATGGCACGTCATTCCTATTGCAGAGCACTGCACACAAGAGGTACCCAGTATTTGCGGGTCAGTTCAGCTCGGTGAATCAATAAGCACAAGAGCCTTTTCAAGTACAGCACCCCAGGCCTTCTGTGGCTATGAATGCCCCCCTCCTACCGCAGGGCCAGATGCACTGCCCCACTCGGGGCTTCTTCAACGCCAACGCTTCCACAGTTCCAGCCACCTCCTCCCCACACGCCCCTGACACTTTGCCATATCACCAACTCCTTCCACCCAGAAGACTGGAAGAGCCACAGAAAGAAAACAGCAGGCTAAGATGTCACCTGGTAGCTGGCTTCTGACTAGCTTGTCATTTACTCATTTGAGTTCTGCCAGGGTCTGTTTTGTGGAAGCATTAAAAAGGCAATACAATATAGTTGAACCTCAAAGGAAATAGTTAAAAGAAAGAAGCACCATTTCCATTCTCTCTCCAAATGGCGAAATGCGTTTCAGCCGCTTAGGTTTCCGGGAAGCGTCTCTAACGTACTTTGCTCTTTCCCAGGTCACTGAGATGCCTGCCCTGCGCTGTGTTTCCGGCTCAGACACCCAAATGCGCAGGCAAAATGGATACAACAGAAACACAGAGCTCACAGCCTTATCGTCGAGTAGATAGAACCCACTTCACCCCCACACACGCACGCCTCTTTGTCTCCTTGACTTTCTCACCTCAAATCCCTCAGGTGTGTGTGAGTAGTAAGTCTCAAGCTGCGCCACCATCCCGTCCGGCAAGCCGGCCCCGTCTGCAGCCTCTGCGCTGTCTCCTCGCTGCGTCCCGTGGCTCGGCAACACGGTGGGCCGCCAGCGCCAGCCTCTGCCCCTAGAGAAGGCCGAAGGGACCACCGCCCCAGATTCGCCCACGCATCTCTTCCATCCCCTCTGTCAGCCAAGGGGCCAGCTGCTGGGGCTGAGAGGGTGTCCCAGGTTAGCCATCGGTCAGCACCATGGCCCGCGGAGCCTTGCGGCAAGTGTCCTCAGGACGACAGTCTCCTTACGCAGGGTCTGCTTAAACCCTCTGTCACACACGGCCTCCATCGCTGGAAGCTCTTTGAATGGAGCTGAAATCGACCTTCTGTAACTGTCCCATCGGTCCTAGTCCCGACCCTGAACAAGTATACTCCCTTTTCATCATGAATTGTCTCTGCAAAACAACATAAATAAAACAAAAAGCCAGCATCACCATGTGTGGAAGGACACTGAAAGCTAGGCGAGAGCCGGCAGGATCAAACCGATAGAGCGGTGTCTTTGTGAAACCAGGTAAAGAGCAGTGAGAGTGAGACCCTTCCAAGCTCTTCTTTGTCCAGCTGCCCTTGAACTACTAGGGGACAGACCGACAGGAGCCTCCAGAGATCAGCTTTGAAATTCAACAAGCGTGTAGTAATGGCCTACTCTGAGGAAGGTTCCGTGACAGCGCTAAAGGCACAGAGGTCAGGCTCCCACCCTCAGCATCTCACGCTCTACCGACAGAAGCAGATAAGACTAGAACTAAACATAAAACAACGTCCACTCGTTCAAAGAACTTACAGGCATGGAATTACGGGTTACCCTGTACTTTTGAGATGGTGCTTTTTATGAGTTAATTATTCATTTAAAACAGAAGTGGAGGAAATCCAGGGAAGTCAATTTTGGGATCTGGATATACCAGGGAAGGCTCTGCTGTAAGAGCAAGGAGAAATGTACAGACTCTCCTGAAGGCGCGAATCCCCGCCCAAGGCCGGGGAGTGGGCTTCCTGGGTGGGAGGTGAAGCCCTTGGATCCCCCAGCACGGCCCCCAGTGCAAGGATGGGTGTCTCGAGGGCCAGGCAAGCCCAGAGGACATCTTCTAAGTGGGACTGAATTGAGGGGGGTGTCCACTTGGCTCTCAGAAATTCAAATAGTCTTTGATTTCCAGCCCTTACTCTCCTCTTCCTAAGCAGGAGCGGTCCTATTTTTAGCATAAAATTAGCATAGAGATGAAACCATTTCAGGGGACACAGAGTGAACTGGCACAGGAGACATTACATTTTTCATTTCTAAAATGAAAAATTTTCCTTTTCCTTTAAGCCCCGAGACTGCCACTTAATTTGCGCCCGGGCTTGCTGGCACTGCCCAGGAAGGCTGGAGAAGGGGTGGCGGCGGGGCTGTGAGCAGAGCCGTCTACGGTGGGGACGTGGCGACGTGGGGACGGCCGGGCGGCCCCAGGGCGCGGCGCCAGGTGCTGAGGACAGTCCGCCCTCTGCGCCTCCTGCAGACACGCCGGCGGCCCAGGGGCGAACCGCAGCGCTGGACGCATCTTTCCTCGAGAGCCGCAGGGCAGAAGCCGGTCCAACTCCACTCCATGTCTGTCTCTGGCTTCCCTCGCATCATTTCAAAGACATCTTCACCGCTGGTAAAGACAGGATTTCTTGTCATCTCTGCCCACCTGAAAAAAGATTCTGAGCGGCTGCGCTGGGACAAAAGGCAGCCCCACCCCTTCTGCCACATGGACTTTGGTCTTTTTTTAGCTTTTCTCACATCCCTCCTCTCCGCTCTCCTAAGCTCTCAAGTTCCCTCCACTTTTTCTTTAGTGGGTTGCTTCTGATCTCATCGGAAAACATTCTCTGAGTCATTAACAATACAAGACGGTAAAGAAAGCTGTCTGCTGGTGGCCCCAAAGGCAATCCCTCTTCAATGTCAGTGTCAAAGCTCTTCAATTAAGGGAGCACAGAGCAGCTCTGAATAGTACTGGATCTTTACAGCAAACCATTCCACCCAACCAGACTTGCGAGGAATGTTTTCTTAAAAGTTCAGTCATCTGATTCCTCTGTTTAAAAGAGCTGAAAAAGAATGTTTTTATCTGTACCAAGCTGGGGGAAGATATTCCCTGTATCTGAGAGCCACACCGTGCCCTGGGGGGGACAGGGTTGCTTTGAGTGCAAAGGGAGTAAGTGTAGCTTATTACATATATGGGAGAAGAGACGAGAAATCAAGATTCCTATCTTATAAAGCCTTATTACTGAGGACAGTATCAACTTGGACATTGTGAAAAATTATACGATAACCTACTTTTTGAGTTGTATGTGATGAGAACTGTTTGCTAAATGAAACTGCCAACAAGTGACGGCAGCAGAAGATCCCAGACTTTCGAAGCTGCATTGCAGGATAGGACGTAATCTCGTCACAGCTAGAATTTACTAAGTCCTGACCCTGTGCCAGGCATTGTTCTAAGAGGTCTACGTGAATTCATTCTTTTAATCCTTACAATAATCACACGAGACTGGTAGTATTATAGAAGTTATAACCTGCCCAAGGTCACACGTGGCAACAAAGGGCAGGTCCCTTTCATTCAAACCCAGGCAGCCTGACCCGAGAATCTCTCTCTTGACCACTACACACACCAATTATACGTTGCTAGCTTCTCATGAAAGGACCTAAAAAACGACTACTTAGCACCGCTTACTTAGATAAGTATAACTTGGATTAATAACAAAGTAGAATTGTGTGTCTTTACACACACTTGAATTAATCTAGAGACACTTGTCCTTGAGTTAGTTCAAATGGTAAATGCCAGAAACGGGGGTGGGCAGCCAACACTTGCCTGTCTGCTCCATCCTGGGGGGCACCCAGGAGGCTCCTTCTAGATGCGAGAGGCCACGTGAAGCTCTGGAGGCTGGCCGTCTGGGTAACTACCCCACACTGCTGTGGAGTGAGCTTTAACATACAGCGCGGTGTTACGAGAATGATTGTCATCTTTCATAAATTACATTCTGCTATTCACAGGGAAGCCCCTGCAAAACTAAAGTAATAATATGCACGGAGAACAGGAGTAACAATATTGTAAGCAGCACATCGTAAGGATGGAGACAGCACAACACGTGAAAAACACAGTCTGTAATAAAAGAGCTGACAGAGAAGAAAAGAAGATTGAAAAAAAAAAAAGTTCCGAATTTAAAAACATGTTGAGGCGGGATAACCCATGGTAAGAAGTCAACCAAAATTACAGTGGCCTAGATGCACGTCAAAGAGAAGCCCAAGGAGAAAATCTGAGCAAAACAATAAAAAATATTCCCCCTTTCCTTTTCCATTCAATGCAAAATTCCTTTTTGTCCAGATGAACATACTAACACCTCAAGAGCTTGGTTTGGTAAACGGTTTCCCGAAGAAAGAAGCAGGCTGGGATGTACCAGGACCGAGGACCCACAGGAAGGACCTGTGCCCAGAGCCCACCGCTCAGACGGTCTCCCCTCACTCCCCCGCCCCCCAAAGGCCTTTGAGAGCTTGGCTGCCCTGCTCTCCACCCACCACACGGTTTCAGATGTTCCCCATCGTCCTCCGACCACCATGACCTGACCTCCCCCTTGTTCATCTCGGGGAGGTCCTCCCATCTAGGTCTCAGAGCAGCACTCAGGCGCGAACCCCATCAGACTCCAGGGACTGAGCCGAGAAGCCTGCGGTCCCAACACCGACCCAGCTCCCCGTCTCCCCTCCTGCCTGGCGTCGGCTGTGTCCGTCAGCGACGCCCTCCGTCCAGCTGTGGTGTCCTGCCTTCTCACGGGAACGCTGCTCTTCTCTCACATAGAGTCACCCTCTCCTCTGCTGGGTCCTGCTTTTGAATTTTTAGAAACAGACTTCATTTCTTAGAGCAGTTTTGGGTTCACGGCAAAACTGAGAGGAAGGCACAGTCTCCCACACCCTCTACCCTACAGCCTCTGCCGTCAGCACCCTGCCAGACGGTGATTTGTTACAACCGATGGACCCACGTACACACATCGCCACCCGGAGCCCACGGCCGACATCTGGGTTCACTCTTGGTGTTCTTTTTCTTCTTCTTTTTTTTTTTTCCTAGAACATCTCTCTCTCTCTTTTTTTTTTGTTTTGTTGGCGTAGAGTTGATTTACAAAGTTGTGTTAGTTTCAGGTGTACAGCAAAGTGATTCAGTTACACATAGATATATATATATACACACCTATTCATTCTTCTTCACCTTCTTTTCCCATGGAGGTCGTTACAGAATGCTGAGTTCGCTGCCCTTGCACGGACGTTCAAAGACGCTGACGTGTACTGCACTTTGACCCTGCAGCCGTCCAACCGCCGCCCGGTCCTCTCCTCTCCCTCAGCCGTCTCTCCTTGCTGTCTCCATCCTTCCCACGCTGGTCATCCAAACTTACTTCTGCCCGCAGCCCGCAAGTGAGCGCCTCTCACTAAGGCCTCCGACGACCCTCACGTAGCTGAATACGATGGCTCCTCGTCAGTCATTATAAAGCACTTGTCTCGGACACAAGAGACAAGTGATGGGTCGGCCGCTCTCGTTACCCGGAAACCCACACGTCCCCCGGCCTCCGTAACCCCACGCCCGGGCTCTCCCACGGTCCCGTTCACGTCCCGGGCCTTCATGCGGCCACTAAATGCCTGTGTCCCTCAAGATTCACCAGAGTCCCTTGTCCTCTTGCTTGGTACCTCTGGTCAGTCTTCTCCCCACCCTCAAACGCCCGCTAAGTGAACGCTGCTCACAAGCTGACACCCCACGGCCCACACCTCCCGTGAGATCCAGACTCGTTCAAGCCTGTGCAACATGCGGACCTCAGCATCCCAGGTAAACGTCAAGGTTGTTGCGCCCGAACCTCAACCTCAGCCAGTCCTGTCCTTTTACCGACACCTGGCAACACGCCACGTCCACAGCTTCCACAGGTCGGGCCCTCGGTACCATCCCTCCTGACCTCAGACTCAGTCGAGCGGCAGCTTCTGGAGATTTCAGTTTCTATTAATCTTGGGGTGTTCACGTCCCTCACCCCCTTGGCCACAAGTTCGGTCTCACCTCTTGTGTAGCTGCTGCAATCACCTTCTCCTGGCCCCGGGCCCCTCTTCCCCCCGGGCCCTTCCTCCACAGAGCAGCCAAGTACTTCTTTCTGAAAACCAAGTCTAGCCGTGTGCATGCGTTGCTTCTGTAACACGCTCTGGGGGCTTCCTGCTGCGCGCAGACAAAGCGAGAGGCCCGCTGTGCTCCGGCCTCAGCACCCGCTCAGCCTTGTTACCACGCCCCGTTCCGGCCAGCCACACTGGTCTTCCCACGGGGCCCCCGTTTTTCCTGCCACAGCTTTGCTCACGCTCCTCCTTAGCATTTTTTTTTTTTTTCTTTTTTTTTTTGCGGTACGCGGGCCTCTCACTGTTGTGGCCTCTCCCGTTGCGGAGCACAGGCTCCGGACGCGCAGGCTCAGCGGCCACGGCTCACGGGCCCAGCCACTCCGCAGCACGTGGAATCCTCCTGGACCGGGGCACGAACCCGCGTCCCCTGCATCGGCAGGCAGGCTCCCAACCACTGCGCCACCAGGGGAAGCGCTGTTTGTTTTGTGGTTTTTTTGCGGTACGCGGGCCTCTCACTGCTGTGGCCTCTCCGGTTGCGGAGCACAGGCTCCGGACGCGCAGGCTCAGCGGCCACGGCTCACGGGCCCAGCCGCCCCGCGGCACGTGGGATCCTCCCGGACCGGGGCACGAACCCGCGTCCCCCGCATCGGCAGGCGGACTCTCAACCACCACGCCGCCAGGGAAGCCCTGCTCCTTAGCTTTGAAAGTTCTTCCCTCCACCGCCCACCCCACTGGACCTTGACTGCGGAGCTCAGCTGTTCTTAAAGCACCATGCTGATCACCCTTCTCCCGGCTGTCATTTCACATTTATATGTGTGATGATCTGATCAAAGCTCGTTTCCCCAGCTAGTCTAGACCAGAGGCTCTTGGAGAACATCAGCCGGGTCTGTCTGCTTCCTGTCACTTCTACAGCCTGTGCGCATGGCACGCATTCAGCTGAATCAGCAAACAAATGAATGAACTACTTGTGAAGGGACTGCCCAGCGGGCCGGCAGCCGGGGCAGGGTCGGGCTGAGGGGGGACGGCTTCTCTCTCTAGATGGGTCAGGATGGAGGGCGGCTGCTCAGTTCTGGAGCACAGGGCTGGTCCACCAGCAGGCCCTTCTCCAGAACCACCCATTCTAGACACGCCCCCAACCTAAGAGGAAGGCGAGGGCCAGAGGAAGCGGGGAGAAGGCAGTAAGTACAGCAGGATTGCCAACCTACTCTAAGGTGCAACTGTCCCTGAGAAGGTACATTTGAAGGTTCGTTCCATGAACTAACACATGAAACATCCGTGAAACCCCCGGGAGGATTCAGCAGGAATGCAATGGTGTGTTTGAGGTACCTTGCTATATTTATTTATATCACAGCTCCTTTGACACATCTTTGCTCTTTGTTCTGTACATGCCTGTTTCCTTCAGCTCGGCTATAAATTACTTGAAGGCAAGGCCCCTGATTTTCATTGCCTGGCACGTGGCACTGAAGTGAGGCTGGTGTGCAGCACAGCTCAGGCACCTGTGAGTGTTCTCTGATCAATGACTCACAGATAGAAAAATACATGACTGGATAAGGGGAAAGACAGGCATCAAAAACAAAGTTGCCGACTTTACCACTGTGTTGATGAACTGAAACAGTATCTACTAGAGAATTGTATGACCCTGACATGGGGCACTTCAGTGGAGGGAATGAAGACAGTTCTGTAACTACCTGTTTACCTGACTGTCACCTCTCTGAACTGTGAGCTCCCCGAGGATGGCAGGCCTTTTTATTTGTCTTTGTGCTGAGTAGATGTGAGTGATTTTCTCAACCCCTTTCATTTAGTTACCAGATGAATCAAAGTCTAGTCACAGCTCTTGAACCAACAGGGTTAGTCTCAGCTGGAAGGGTCTTGTCTTTTGGGGCTTTAATACTTCAACGGTAAAATGACACAGTAGGACAACATGATCGATGAGATCTTCCTCTGGGCTCTAGCATCTGCTGAATCTGTAATCAACCATCCAAACAAGCAGAGAAGAGCCAGGGACAGCCAGGGCCTAAGCAAGTGTTCTGATCACAATGAATCACGTGTGACTTTAAAAAATCTTGCATATTTGCTAATCTTATCAGGCATTGCTCACAAGGATCATGGTGAAGGAACAACTGTAGCCCAATATGGGCAATTTGCATGGAAGTCTCCTGATACATTGCAAAACATTACTGGGAACAATTATAAAACAGGGGTTAACATCAGTGCCAAGTAACCTGGCAGCTCAGGAGACAGTAGTTCAAATAAAAAATAACCCAAATCTGAAATTGGATATGAGCATATATAAAATATTGTTATAATCAGCATCTGTGGAAAGGATGACTATGCAATGTGACATGAATTTTAAATTATCTAATAACTTGGTTTTATCTTAGGGGAGAAAATGTTTGATTTCTCCCAAAATTCATCTCCTTTAAAATTTCTGACAGAAATTCCAGTCATATATTTTGCTAATAATGTATCTATCTTGATCTGGAAAGATTTAGTTCTTTAATGGAAAATTCTTGGCAACTTCCCTCCAGTTTATACAATGTAAATGCCATCATGACTATGACAACAAAATGCTGTGTAATAAGTATTTCTCAAAGAAGCAAGTGTAAAAATAGAAAACTACTATAGTTTTCTGAAATGCGGTTAAATGACTGCCTCCGACCCCAGAAGGATACAGTAACGGTAATAACCACCAATGTTCACTGAGTGCTTATTTTGTGCCAGGCACCAGCCTAAATGCTTCTATGTTGTTAACTTACATAATCTTCTTAACAGCTCTGAGGAAGGCACTATTTACTGTCATCCCCCATTTCACAGGTGTGCAAACTGAGGCACAGAGAAATTAAGTAACCTGCCTAAGGCACCGTGGCTAGTAAGCAGTGAGGCCCAGATCTGAACCCAGGCAGCCCGCCTCCAAGCCCACACTCTTAACCACGACTAGACTACGCCTTTACATGCTACGGGCCATACTGTAAACTTTTACCGAAAACTGAAAGTTACAATTCTGAACGTCAATTTTTGAAAATGAACTGTGTTCCCTTTCAGTATTCTCTGCTTTTAAAAACCGTTAATGCAATACAGGCTTCATGCAGCTAAATGCGTGTAAATCCCAATGGGGTACTAATAAACCAAAGCCCTTCTGAAGCCAGAACCTCATTTACAAGGACTGAGGACTCTAGAACAACACACCTCCAGGACCAGGTTTACTGCTGCCACCTTCTTGCATCTTCATGGTGAAAACCTCTGGGTCCCACACTAGGCGGACTGCAGTGATCTTCTGTCAGGAGGGCAAATATTTAGATGATTTCCCACATCTCATCTTCCATGCCATTTCCTCGTCTAAGCTTGACTGGGCAATCTGATCAGTGCAGTAAAGTAGAAATATGCCTTTACTGCACCAAGTGACCCTTCGTCTGTGTTCGGTCAGGGGGATCTAAGCTCTTGGGCCCTCTTTTAGATCAAGGCTTTCACCTAAAAAGATCCAGGGATCAGTTTTCTAAGCTGAGAGGGAGCTGGTAGCTGTACAACAGTAACGGGCACTTCTTCTTATATTTCTAAAAAAACCTATACCCTATGCCAAGAGAATGAGCGGAGAACTGAAAAGAATTTTCGATGCTTTTACATATTACTATATACTTTTACGTATTATTATACATATATACAATGCCTGTAAAATACACATATATAACGTGTATACATACATTATATGCATGTATATTCCAAAATAAGATGTAAAATAGGTAACAGTTCAGTATCTATGTAATAGTAAGGTATCTGTCAAAAGCCAATCGGGTGACCCCCACTAGATAACCAAGATGTAGACAAGCAGGCTTGGCTGTTCACACGTTTCTTTTTAAGATTTTTTTTTTTTTTTTTTTTTTTTGCGGTACGCGGGCCTCTCACTGCCGTGGCCTCTCCCGTTGCGGAGCACAGGCTCCGGACGCGCAGGCTCAGCGGCCACGGCTCACGGGCCCAGCCGCTCCGCGGCACGTGGGATCTTTGCGGACCGGGGCACGAACCCGTGTCCCCCGCACCGGCAGGCAGACTCTCAACCACTGCGCCACCAGGGAAGCCCTGTTCACACGTTTCTTATTCTCACTGGGACACACGGCACGGGGGCTTAAAGCAGCCGCGTTGGAGGGTAAGGTTAGGGAGAAATGCGCGGCTCGTCTAGGCTGTGTCCAGGCTCTGGAAGGTGGGCGAGCATGGGAACGGAAGGGAAAGTGGGCCGTGCCCCCGAGCTCAGGCACATCGTCCACCCCGCTGACTTCCTCTCACCTACGACAAGCTCGCCGTCCGACCGCAGACGCGTGGCAGACGGAGGCCTGGAGACCGAGGGGGGCCGTGCGCGTGGACGGGGGCCCAGGTTTCCACGGGGCGGGGCGGTGAGGCCGAGAGCAGGAACGGGGGCTCCCAGAGACAGAGAGTCCACAACACGGTGGTGACGGCGACAGCGTGGGAACAACCACGGACCTTCCTCTCCCTCATCCTCCATTTCACTTAGAGCCAAAAGGCGATTTCCAAGAACGTGGAGACAGTGGTTTTCCTAGGTTCACTCCCTAGGATTATGCCCAATGCACCTGGGAGGTCAAGTTTCACAGTGGTGACTCCCAGTCACTCAGAGGGCCGATTTGTTTCTGAACTGTGTTAAAGAATTAACAGAAGTGTTCTAAAATCTGTTAACTTATGACCTGAAAGTACATCATGCATTTGGAAAACCTGGCCCATACTTACTTAGGGACGGAGGAGGGGAAAAGAAACAACCAGCTGATATAAAAGTTTTTAAAATTAGCTTCTGTGGTAGGCGAAAGAATAATCCCCCCAAAGCATAAACACCTGAGCCCTGGAACCTGGAATACATGACCTTACAGGGCAAAAGGGAATTGCACCCGGGGCTAGGGAGCCTGTGGCGGGGCGGGGGGGGTGGGGGGGGTGTGCACATCTGCGCAGGCCCAATGCGATCACAAGGGTCGTCATGAGAGGAAGGCCGGAGGGTCACAGCCAACAGGAGATGTGGTGCCGGAAGCCAGAAGCCGGGGAGTGCAGGCGGCCTCTAGACGCTGGGATGGTAGTGAGAGGTCTCCCCCGGACCCTCGGAAGGAACCAGCCCTGCCGACAGCTTTTTACCCGTAGAGTCCGGGGAAACGATCTCAGACTTCTGACCTCCACGGCGGCAAGGTGATAAATCTGCATCAAGCCGCTCGATCTGCGGTAATTTATTACAGCAGTGAATTCACCGCCTACATAGTGAAAGGTGAGACCCTGGGCACACGAGTGAGTGAAAAAAATTAATCAAGTTGAAAAGGAGTATTACTCAAATGGTAAAAGAGGATTCTCTCACATCACATACTCGGAACTCCAGCTCTGTGGGGTTTAAGGAAGACTAAATTTGGCTAGAAAGACACAGTGAGAGAAAAGTGTATAATTAGAATGACAGATGCTAAAATGCGCCCACGAACTGGTCTCAGGCACAGTGGAGGACGGGGCGGGGGGGTGGGGGCGCCACACCGAGAGGCACGGGAAGTAAGTAAACCGCTTCTGCTGGTCTCCAGTGGCTGGGGTCCACCCTCACAGAACTTCAGCTCTTAAAAGCTTTCTGGTCTCAGGGTTCCCCTTACCAAACCTTTGGTTAATCCCCGACCCTATGGGCAACTGATGCAGTCCAAGCTATTACTCACAAAGTATACATAAGTCTGACAGCATCTGTGTTTGAAGGCTAAATATTTTGAATACCATCTCCAGGAAAGCATTGTGAAATTCTGACTTAATCTCTGAAATGATCGGCTAACGCTGAAGAGAGGGACTGGGAGAGAGCTGGCTGGCCCATGACCTGCCAGGAGGAAACCCGTGGACATGGCGACAGGGAGGTCCAGGAGAGGATGTCATGAGCCACCGAAGCAGATCCTGCCCTCCTAGGACCCAGCCGGGCAGGGGCAGCCCTGGCTTTCCCCGTGTGCCTGTCTCTGCCTCTTCTGGAAGGCCTGAGGGCCCTAATCGGACTCTGACTCCCCGGCCACAGGGCCAGACCAGGAGCTTCTGTAATGACGGCACTGCTCGCTCCCCCAGTGACGTCAAAGCCGCCAGCAGAGAACCCAGGGCGCCCCGATCCTGTATTTACATACGAGCCTCGATGGCGGCCAAACCTGGAGGCCGGCAAGGACTGCCCGGCCCTGTTGAAGGTTAATGCCACGTGTCCATCACACAGGGAACTTCCGACCCGCTCTGGAACGCGAGTCAGAGTCAGAGCGGAGGAGGTGCAATCTACCCTGTTCCAACTCTTGTCTGAACATCGCTGATGGAAGGAGGTCCGGCTGGGCTGCTCTCGCCAGCAAGGGGGCTTTGTTCACTGCTGCAGCCCCAGTGCCCAAAGGGCCCCTGACACAGAGTCGACACTCGCATTTGTGGGACAAGTAAGTGAATGCGTGGGAGGAGGCTGTTTAGTTTACAACTGCAACATGGCAACTCCCTAAGACTTAATTCATCCTGATCCTCGAAATGAGATCTTTTCCCTTCTGAGCGCCCCCAGGGGGGCCTGTTTATTCCTCTCAGATGCTATTCTTTTCAGATGTGTGTTGCTATCACTTCATTTGTATGAGTTTCCTCCCTAAAATAAATGGTAAGAGGCTAAGGGTTGAGCCTACCTTATCCATCATCGTATCCACCACAGCCAACCCAGCGCCCTCCACGCAGTAGGTGCTCAATCAATACCAGTAGATTGGAATCAGTGAAGCACGTTCTCTCTAATTTTTTAGGAGAGAGAGGATTTGCATCTAAAGGTCACTTGGATTACCGAGTAGGAGATCACAGCAAATCAACAGACTCCTTTTTTCAAACCCCTAATTACCACATATAGAAAGAACTACATAAAGTAAGAAGTGACCTTCCACTAAGAGGACCCAGATTCACCAACACCCAAGTTGTTGTCGGCATTTTAAATAGATTTATCAACACATAAACCTCGATATTAATATAGACATACGTGGATATACACAGATGTATGATTAGATTTACTAACTAGCAGGCGTTCCTTATCATTGAGGTGAGAAGAGATAAAAATACAATGCATATTGCATTGAACCAATGGCATATGGCCTGCTTTATAAATACACACATTCTGTCTCTCTCTCCTTCACACACACAAACCCAAAACTCTGCCTTTTAAGAGGCTGGCCTCTTGCCCTAGTTTGAAGGGCCCAAACAGAAACCGTTAGGACCTGTGACACCATCGTTCCCTTGCAGACTGTCTGGGGGAAGCTTGTCTCACGCACAGTGAGACGCTCTTAACGCCCTTCCCGTCAAGGCCGGGGGGCTCTCTAACGGCTCTGGCTGTGCCCTGCATCCGCCATCGCGGGGCCTTGGTCCCGGCGCCCACGAGGCCCACAGAGGCTAACGAGCGCGGAGCACAGGTCTCTGTCCACAGAATCCCTCGCTCTTCTCTGCTGGATGTCAGCGACAGACAGTGAGAGGACTGAAGGGTAGCTGGGCAATTTTGAGAGGAAAATGGTCCGTCCACGGAGCCATGCACTGATTTCTGTATATGAGGAAAAGGTGGGGCCTTGACACAAAAAGAAGGGAGGAAAATGAACATTTACTGAGTTCCTAGGAAGATGAAAGTGCTTTATTGTATAGCCATCCTGCACAGTCTTCCTTTCTGAAATGTAGTTTTTATTTTTACCTGCACGTATTTGAAGAACCAAATAATTGTAAAGGCTTGTTCTGAGGGACAGCAGCCCCCAGCGCACTCCTCCGGCCGGCGCCCCAGAGGGGGCCTGTCTCCCGCCTCCCGTTGGTCCCTTTGGCATCCATCTCTGTATCCGTGAATGAGACGCTTTTACCGCCACCTGCCCAGGAGCGGTGGGCTGACCGATCAGGGCTCACAGCGCTGCGCGGAGCAGACCGCGCCCACTTTTCCTGTCAACTTTGTCTTCCCTCCTTTAATAACTGCGTTGACCTTCCATCTGCATTGTTTCTGCCACCGTGCGCTGCCCACGCGCTGCTCCCGCGGGGAGGGACCGCACAGCCGGGTTATGCGCGCCCCCCGCCTGGGTGCAGATCGCGGCCCTGCCGCTGACCGGCTCTGTAACGTGGCAAATCATTAGAGCATCGCGCGCCTCGATTCCCTCACCTGCACAAGGAAGAGAATCGTGCCCATGAGTCCAACGGGGATGCTACCAGGATTCAACTGTTACTAACACACGCACGCTTGCAGCTGCGTCTGGCGCACAGCGGCTCTCGGTACGTACAGACGGGGGGGACGGTCACTAGGCGCTCAGGACGTCCTGCGTAAGGCTCTCTGGAGCCTTCTGACCCGCTCCCGGCCTGTCGGATCCCCCTCGGGAAGCCCGCTCCCAGCAGGGGCTTTGGGAGGGCCGTTCTCCATCATGCTGGGGACGCCGCGGCCCTTCTCCGGTGCTTCTTCCCCTGCTTCCTGGATCCTGCCCTGTCTGACCTCTCATCTTGGGTGGGCCTGCCCTCTACATTCGGAAAGTATCGTTCTTCTACCCTCAGGTCTGATGGACAGTACGGCCGAGCACTGGATTCCAGGTTGAAAATTCTTTTCGTTCAAGCTTTTGAAGGCACTGCTCTTCTGGCCCCCAGGGCTGCTGCCAGGACCTGTGAAGCCCTGAGAGCTCCTGACTCACATCCCCCCTTGCTCGGGCCTCCGCCACGCCGCCGGGCCCCCTCCTCACTCCGTCCCCCCACTCCCACCCCCGCCGCTCCATCGCCGTCATTTCCTGGCTCTCGTTTGCTCACCGCACTGGGCGCTCAGGGCGTCCTGTCAACGTGGAGACCCACAGCCCGCGGTTCTGAGGGCTTTTCCTTCATTTTCTGTTTGAGGAGCTCCTCCCCTCCCTTTCCTTGGCTCTCTCATCTGGTTCCTGGACTTCCTGCATCATGCTCTAGTTTTCTTACGTTTTCTCTAAAATTTTCTTTCTCTCTCTTGAAGAAAGAACTCAGCTTTAGTTTTCAGCCCTTCTGCTGACTTCTACACTTCTGTGATCACTTTTTTGCTTTTCAAGCACCCCTTTCTGCTCTCGGAGTATTCCATTGTATAGAGAATCTTTTCTGCTTCTGTCACTAAACGCACACTCACCTCTCACTTCTCTGAGGATGTTAAGGGCAGGCTCTTCTTCTCAAGTCTCCTTCCCCCTCCACAGTCTATGCTCCCCGCGACCCGCACCTCCTGTGGGGTTTTAGTCCCGCTCCGGAAACGCCCGGGTAGTCCTCGGACGTGTGCTCACATTTCAGAGTGAGCCGTGGAGAGCTGGGGCTCGCTGGGGGGTAATCTGCATGCTCCGTTTCTTGGGGGACCCCGGATGCCCGTATATTGAGCCCTTTTCCCACAGGTTGGTGAGATACCCCAGTGCCCAGTGTCCAGGGAGGTGAGGCAGGGAAGAAGTCAGGGGTCTCAACATCCGGCTAGTAAACTTTCACTTCATCCCCCAAACTGGAGGTTCTCTGCTTTGTCCTCTCCAGGGAATAAACCTTCAGATTCCCACAAAGATGAAGGCCCGTCAGCAACTGGAAAACCTGGGATTCTGCTTCTCAGCACACTTTCAGCTGATGGCTGTTTTAGCTCCACCTTTACCCCCGCCCCCAAGGGGAAATTGTACTCCTGACCCCTGCGCCTTTGGGGCTCACGCGAGTTTAAGTGGGGTTCCATCCTGACTCTCCCCACGGCCCACACGGATTTCGGCACTCCTGGGCCTGCTTCAAGTAGCTACCACTTCGCCATCTGCTTTGCAGCTTCCAAAATTACGCTGCTGACGTAGCCTCCCATTCACTTGGTCCTTGATTAATTTACACCTCAAAAAAAAGCAAACCCAAAAACCCTTTACTGATACTGTTATAGCATCTTGAGAGGTAACTGAGTTTAAGCCTTGTGTTCAATCTGCCATCTTTAATCAAAAGTCTATTAACCGTACGCCCTCGGTAAGGTAACTGAAGTACCAGGAGAAGGTAATGTGTTGAAGTTCACGAAACCAGTGAGAAAAGAAATCAGAACCTGATCTCAGGTCTGCGTGATCCTGAAGCCCAGCCCTTTCCAGGACAGCTCACCGCCTCTGCCTAGGAGCACGGGGCCTCACCCATCTGGAGATGACTGCCGGAGATCTGCCCCCTGAAATCGGCACCGGCCTAAAAACTACCAGCCCTGGGAGATTCCGGCAACTCTCGGCGTCTGCTGTTATCACTCTCGGTTCCCCACCGTCCTGAATGCCCTCCAGGGTCACTCCCTGAATCCTACCCACAGCCCCGGCCCCGCCCTCTGACCTTCGTTTGAAAGGGTGGCTGACAGGGAAGGGAATGGCTCCCAACAGGGGTGCCCTGGCCTAGTCATCAGGATGCCAACTGAAACCTCCTCCGGTGGTCAGAAGATTTCTGGGAAATCAAACAAACTCCTTCTCAGAAGATGTCTGGGGTCTTTTCACCAAAAAGGCAAGAGAGGGACACTTTTAGGCCTCACTCACCAACAGCCATTGCTTTATCTCATGATCAACCCTAGACCCCGTTTGACAAGCTTGTCCTATGGGTACCGAGCAGATCAATCACTTCTCTACAGCAAGTGCGTAAGAGCGCAGGCTCTAGAATCACACAGGCTGAGTTTCAAATCTCCGTCACTTACTACTTGTGTGGACTTTGGGCAAGTTACATAAGTTCTCCAAGCCTTGCTTTCTCGTCTATAAAATGGTAATAGTCACAGCATACACTTTATTGAGTTGCCATCGGCTTAAATGAGATATTGTGTGTTACACATTAATTATAACACCTAGCAGTGCACAGTTAATAAACACTAGCTCATATTTTATTTTTCCTGCTATTATCACATTCAAGAAATATTTACGCACAAGAAAAAATTGTAACTATGTATGATGACGGATGTGAACTAGTCTTGCTGTGGTGATCATTTTGTAATACATACCAACATTGAATCATTATTCTGTTACAGCTGAGACTAATATAATGTTATATGTCAATTATACCTTAACAAAAAAAGAAATGTTTATGTCACAAATTCACTGAAGATTTATTAAAACATCAACTATGTTTAGAGAGTTATGTTATACTTTGTGGAGGATACAGGAATGAGCAAAAATCAGGTCTACCTTTAAATGGTTTCTGGCCAGGTGCCAGGTGGGGTGGAGAGCACAGGTGTCCTGTACAGCGTTAACCAGGAATGAGGCGGGAGGCCAGCTCACCCCCCGCGGTGAGCCTCGGGGGCGTGGGGGCCTGGAAGCTGGCCTCTGGGCTCCTAGGGCTGTTCCCAACCATTCAAATTTCCCAAACAATGTATATACCAGGGACAGAAACTTTGGTTATGTAAAAGCGTGAAATGATGCAAGCTACTTGAAGGGTACCGGAGATAAACGATCTATTTATATTTTTATGCTGAAGACATAAATAGAAAAAAACACAGCACCCAAAGAAATGTTCCTTAAAATAGATGTACAGCAAGGATGAGAGATATACGCACAGAACAAACAGATGCTAACTATATACCTTTTCACATCAGCCAGAACTCTGCAAGACTCATTAATTCAAGGAGATTTACCAAGCACCATCGTAATGACAGAAATCAACCCTCTGACAAACTGGGACATGGTGTGCTTCGGTGATTTTTAAAGACCTTTTGTAATAAGACAGTTGAAACGGAATAATGATGCGCCCCTAAATCCCAGCCCTGACTATTAACCCACAGACATCATGAATCTACAGGACAACGTTATTTTATACAGCATTTATTCGCTCAGCAATGAGGGACTGGGTACCCACTAAGTGCCAGGGCCCCTCTGGGCCCTGGGGACAGAGCAGGGCAGTTCCAAGTTCTCATCCCTAAACTAACATCTTAGTGTTAGTTTAGACACTGAACAATGCTAATAAAGAATATTTTTAGGGCTTCCCTGGTGGCGCAGTGGTTGAGAGTCCGCCTGCCGATGCAGGGGATGCGGGTTCGTGCCCCGGTCCGGGAGGATCCCACGTGCCGCGGAGCGGCTGGGCCCGTGAGCCGTGGCCGCCGGGCCTGCGCGTCCGGAGCCTGTGCTCCGCAACGGGAGAGAGAGGCCACGGAAGCGAGAGACCCGCGTACCGCAAAAAAAAAAAAAAAGAATATTTTTATATAACTAAAAAAATGCCATAAAGAAAAATTTTAAATGGTAGCAGACTTGAATGATATACCTCAAATAGAGTTGGGTAAAGAAAGCCCCAAAATCTAACCTAAAGGATTTTAATTATTTGAAGGGGGGAGAGAGAGAGAGAGAGAGGGTGGAGGCAAAGATTAAGAAAGAAAGCATCAGAAAGGAGGGTAAGGAGTTCTGGCGCTCATCAAGTAGGAACCGAGGAAAGACACGTACTCCCCCCCTTCACCCTGTGACCGGCCCGTCCTCCAGGAGGGGAGGGAGAGGCCCTGAGGCAGCAGCCACCCGGAGAGGTGGAGGCTCCCTGGAGAGCTGTGATTTGAACCCAGGCTTTCTGGCTCCAGATTTCAAGCTCTATGGCATCAGGTTACAAGCCAACCGCAGGAGTGGCGGAAAGGGGGAGGTCCCGGCAGTCTGTCGGGTCACGCGCTGGTTTGGGACGTGCCGCGGGGTAGTGCTTGGTAATCCCAAGGAGGTTAGAGCACGTGCTTGCGTTCCACCCACATTTAATCCTTCTCGTCTCAGCACCTGCGCCTCCACAGGGAAGCAAGCATCAGGCTTTATCCTGAACCTGTTCTTATTCTATCGGACTCCCGTGCGGTGCCTCACATATAAAGGGACAAGCTTCTTTAACTTTCCAAATGAAAAAGGCAGTGATTTGGATGAGGATGACGGAATAAGTTACGCATTTTCCATGGTGACGCAGACATCAGAGGCCATCAATCAAGCACTGAAACTTCCCCGGTAATTCTAATCAACAGTCACGCAGGTCCAGCTGGTAAACGGAAGCACGCTCTGTCTTTCCTACCTGGTAATGTTAATTCCATTTTACTTTGAGGACATGGCTGATTATGTGAAACTTCAGTTTTAATTTCCAGTCTTCCGTCTCATCTTCTTGGCTTACTTCGAACCAAGGCAGAGTCAACCAACACATCCTGATGATCTGCTACGCGCCAAACTCCCTGCTAAGGGTACAAAGATGAATACGAAGGCGCTGGGCCCGACCAGGAAGGAGGAAAGAGGAGGCGGGAAAAGGTGGGCAGGACCAGAGTCAAGCTCCCTGCTTGGAACGGGATGAGGGCAAAGACCCTCCCCGGTAAAAGAGTAGCTCACCGCGGAGAACAGCTGTACCCTTCCTGCCTGTGGCTGAGGAACGCAGGAAACCAAACCAAACCAGAAGCACACCGGGCTCTGTGGTTTCGTTGTGCTGTGCCTATATCTCAAATGCTGGCAGCAAGCACTGGAGACACAAGGGGGGGGGTGTCTCCTCTCTCCCCCCAGGGTATCTCTGCTGAAGACGGTCACAAGGAGCTCGGAGAGCCACACTAGTTTTGGTAAACAGATTCATAATCCAGACGCTACTAGGCGTTCTTCTTAAAAGGCTTCCTCTTTTCTAAAGCAGAGGTGCCCTGGCAAGGCTGGAATGGACGGGGACACAGAATGACCCCACCCCCACTTCACAGCCAGGAAGTGAGTTCCCAGGTGTTAAGGGACTTGTCCAAGGTCACACCGCTGGTGAGCGCAGAGCCACTGCAGCCCAGACGTGCTCTTCCCCGACCTAATCCTCGTCGCAACACGGTAGCCTCGATACACAGGGCAGCAGGAGACACGTTCTGAGGACAGCGAGTGACCGTGCGAGTAAGAATGACATCAAGAGTCAGAATTAAGGGCACCAAGTAACCCCGAGAAGACCTTCCCGTTCTCATCCTGTGTCTCCCCACCTCCCTTCCACACGAAAACTCACCCTCATCTCAATCCACCAAACCATGAGGCTTACATTTAAAACAACAGCTGGACCTGAAAACAGCATGGCCTGCTTGCAACACCCTAATTCCAATTAACTGGTGAGTAAAAAACATGTAAAAATGCCTCACTCTTTGAATGAAGTGTGAGACAATCAACCACCACATGGCACTAGAAAATGAGAGCGCGTGGAAAATGTTCTTTGTTGCAACAAGTGGTTTATTTATCCTGGAGCCCACGGAAACATATGAGGCCGGGCAACTAATTTTAATATGTCACACGTGCCGATTTTTTGAAGCACCAGCTGGATTCAATGCAGCCCCCTGTGCCAGACACACATCTGCCAAGACAAAGGCCCTATCTGACCGGACCAAATCCCCCTGGTTCTCGGGCCCCCTTCAACTTGAAAGCCTCCACCCACGCCAGCTTCATTCCTGCTGCAGTTTCACACCCATGGAGGAGGCGTCAGAGGACGATGAAGGAGGAATATGGCCGCGTGGCCCTGAACAAAAGGCACGTCTGCTGTTGGGCTGGGACTCTGGACCTGCGGGGATGAATCTGCAAAGCCCGGCCGGGGTGTGGGGGCCACGTAGGGACCAAGGGAGGAGTGTGGCACACTGCCGCCCGCCGCCCTGGGTCTGTTCATCTCTTTGCGCTCTCCTCCAAGGTAATATTCAAACCGACCCCAAGGCTCAGCTCCCTTTGCTTGTGACTCTAATTAAATAAACCTAAAATATCAACAGATGCACTGGCCCAGAGCCTTGGCCACATGCCTCCTTGGATACTAAAAGCCCATTCTGGCTGTTTCCACTCTGCCTGCAAGCAGGTAAGGGCGCCCGGGGCGGAACCCAGTTTTACACCAGAGGCCGAATGACTGTCATTCGCTGTTTCAGTGGCTGCTAAGAGTTATTCGTGGGTGAAAGGTCTGCAGGGTAATCTGAGAAGAATTCAAGCATCTTTGAAGGTGGGGAGGACATCTTATCCAAGTCAGTCGGTTTTAGTGCAAAGACGTTCAGTGAAGCACTGTTCTGTGCCTAAATATCACTGCTTCAGAATCCTAAGATCCGAGTCAACGAAGAGTTTATTGAGTCTATTTTCATTAAGATGACCTGAGTTTGTAGCCATTCCCATTTGTAAACATATTCAGAGAACGATCACTAAGATAAACCTGTCATTCACGTTAGCTTCTTTCAGTCCTTTTGCAGAGGGTAAAGATTTTAAAAACTATATTATTACCTACTGGGAGTAGGAATGCAGGTCATCACGTGAGCTAGCCATTGACGCCGAGTTTAAAACTGGAAGATCAAACCCCGGCGCGCCCAGGCCTTTCTCTGGGGAGAGCATCGCCGGGCGAGAATGCTTCCAAGCGAATCACGTGGCTGAGCAGCCGAGATCACGCGGGTGGGCCTGCTGACGTCCTTCCAGCTCTTTGAGACAAGGGCTAGAAGGAAGCAATATACACCGCTGGCCCCTCGCAACGAAGCGAAGGGGCCGTGCTGTGACCCAGAGCAGAGGGCTCCTGTCTCGCTGACAAACGGGGACAACCTTCCCCGCCCGCCACTGCCCCGCAGGCGACCGTCACCATAAAGAAGGTTTCGGCTTCTCCGGGTGCACGTGTTTTCATCATACCTTCCTCGTGTGTTCCTAAGAGTCTGGGAGCTTGTTCTCAGCCCGCATGCACTTGGGGCCACAGGCCTTCTGTCTCCTTGACGGGAACCGCGTGGTCCTCTCCTTCTCAATCACCCTGCCGCCACCTACCCCACCTACGACTCACCCCTCGCGCCTCTTCTCGCGTTTTCCTTTCACAGGTAGAACCGGTCCAAGTCTTTTACTCCCTTTCCCAGGCCCCTGTGTCTCTTCTCGGACTACCAAGGGCCAGGTTCAACTACCGCGTGGGCTGCAGACTGCGTACCGCGCTGAAAACTGGACCCCGACCTCCCGGACCCGGGCGAGAAGGTGGTCTAGCAGCCCGAACGCCCCCCTGGCGCCAGAAGGAACGCTTTCGCGAGAGCCAGCTGGCCGCCTCACCTTTGTGCAGCAGGGCACCCTGCGGCCATCGCCCACGCTGCCCCAAAGGGCGGGCACGTGCTTACCAGGGGGTGAACGGATGTTGACACCCCCGCCTGGAGCAGCCTCCATGCTGATGAAAACCACAGCCTGTGCATTTCAGCACCGGGGTGAGATTTCTCCTTCTTCTCTTCCTTCCCTGCCCCTCTGATCTCACGTTTTGTTTCTGGTCACAGCGCAGAGTGAAACACATGCAAGTGCTGTGGTAGCGCTCATTGATTAGAAGTCGTCTTCAGCGGGAGCGCTGTAACAAGGGGCTTCGATCAAAGCTGGATTATTATTTTGGCTCTTTGTCTCACCCACGTACACTTGCTCCCTCCTCCTGGAAGAAAATTTTTGTGTGCGTGAAGGTAGATCATAAGGGAGTTGAGAGTTTTTCTTAGAGTGGAGCTATTTATTTCTTTAATTAGCCTAAGATAAACATTTGTTTAAAAAGCCACTTTTTTTTTTTTTAACTGAAGCTCATGTTCTGAGCTCACAATGGCATTTCCTTCCATCCCATCTCTCTGGGATGAAGCCACGCTCAGGTCAAGATGCTCTGTGCTGCAGGGCCAGACCCCACCAGAGCCAGAGGCAATATGCCCATCAAGGCTGCCGGGTGAGAGTATCACGAGGACGCAGAGAGACTTCGGAGACGTGAACTGGGCTGTGGAGGGTCCGATGCGTCCAGTGAGTTTACCACGGGCCCCATCCTTCTGTGCTGCCCTCCAGCGCACCGGACTCAACGACAAACACCCACACGGCACCACACAGCCCAAAGCCGGCCTCCTTTACGTGTTTACAGCTGTGCAAATGACGCTCTCATCTCGTCCTGGAGAGCAGGCATCCAAGGGCAGACAGAAGCTAGAGAGGGGTGCACAGGAGGAAGTTCTATTTTTTTTTTTTTTTTTGACATTTAAAGAAACCCTCTTCCATTCTCCTTCCAGAGGTGCTAGGTTAGATTCCACACACAGGGGCAAACACAGGATATATTACATCAACCCTCGGTTACTGCTTTAGATGGAGAAAGAATGATCTCAGATATTCCAAAAGGTTTTTGAAGTGAAAATATTTTTTTCAGAATAAGTTTTATCTTGGAGTAAACCATCACTAGCCCTCACTCCGAATAATCAGAAAGCTTAAACAATGGACAAGTGGCTTAAAAAGAAAGTCATATCAGGGATTTACATGATTCAGGAAGGAGCACACTATACATGGATTGTCCTGGATCACTTATAGTTCAAGCTCAAGCCTGTACTGTTCTACATTTATAGTTTTCTATGCAGGTGTCTAAAATACGTATTCTATATCTGCACGTTGTCCGCACATATGCATTTATACACATACATACGCATGTATTGATAGTATTAGCATAAGACTTTGGCTAAGGGACTTTTATTCACTTAATGGATTTTTACTAAATGTCCAGTCATTATGGTAAGCGCTGAGGATGACAGACCAAGAAGACAAGACTGCAGCCCTCGAGGGTCTGGTCTAGCGAGAGAGGCACGAAAACGATAAGCGCGGCACAGTGTTAGTGACAGGCACATAGGTGCGATGCGCACCAGAGATGAACAGCTCTCCTCAGAGGACAGGGGTATCGTGCAAGGTTCCCTAAAGAAAGTCACCCTTGAGTTGCATCGTGGAGGTGTTTGCCTGGCAGCCTGTGTATTTGAACTCTGGTACCTGGTAACCCAGGCTTGGTGTGTGTGGTGACCCACAGATAACCACGGTGGATAGGGAAGTGTCTTCTGTATTAGTTCCCTGGGTACCATCAGTCCTGCGTTTCATCCCCTGCCCTTGGCATCCAGGGAACAGAGCCTGGGAGTGTGCTGTCCTTAGACTGCTGACATGCAAAATACAGTGGGCAGCTCAGTTACGGAGACCCCTGTGGGACAGAGCTGCTGGCGTCCCTCCTGCTCGTGACGCTGTGATGACACACCACTGTGAGTAAGAAGAGCACCAGGAAAAGAACGGGGTTTTGAAAAGAAGGACAATCTTCTGAAAGGGCTGTTTGCCCTCCTCACCGCGCTCCTCCCAACAGGAAGAGGAGGTGGCCTGTCCCCAGCTGCTCTGGTCACGGAGCCTCTGCCATTAGAAGCCTCTGCATGAAACCTCTGTTGTTAGTTACTATGTGAGCAAGCCAGGCCTCAGGTCTACTACAATGACCTGGAAACATAAGATTCAGGTGTTTCATCCGATGCAGGGGGAGGGGTGGGAGACGGCCAGCGCCCAGATTTGATTTGGTGGTTCCGCGTGATCTGAAGCAAAGTGGGAGCTGATATGTCTTCTTTAAGTCTTGCCATGACCACTTAACAGCTGTGTGACCTCAGGCCAGTGACTCAGACTCTCTGAGCCTCAGTCCTCCCACTGTACCAGCATATAATACAGTAGCTCATACAGAACAGGTACTCTGTAGTCCCCCCCGCCGGCGCGCACGCGCACACACACACCCTAATTAAATTGCCCACATAGGATTTCAGGAAAAATAGACTTGAAAGACACATACTCATGAAAAAGTTCAACATTCCTTGGGGATACAACCTTTAAAAACTTAGTCCGAGAGTGAAGCAGATAGCAGCAAAATGGAGCATGATTTTTTAAAAAAAGGATTATTCAAAACCCACCAGAGTATCTGAGAGTTGATTGTTGATTAGAGACGCCTTACCTTAGGGAAGTACGTGACCCTTGGGCACTCCGCTCAGAACAAGGAGAAGAAAGCAGGTGAGCCTCCGAAGACCTCCGTGTTCTAGCCAGACGCCCAGACCTGAAGCAGCAAACGGGCAGCTGCGGACACCGGTGTAGGGGCGCCGACCACATGGGTAATGGTGAGTGACAGGCTGGTTCTCAAGGACCCTGCCTGTCAGTCAGCGAAATCTGCAAGCACACAGACACCTTCTCAAGGCCCTACCCCTCAGGGGGCTCACTGGCACTCTTCTCACTGAAACATTTGCAAATGAAGAACCAGATGTCTAGTAAAGAAGAGAGGAAGGTAGGTCTGATTCCGCAATTGACAAGGCAATGCGGCCTTTCCCAGGCACCCCAGAGTTTCCTACGGGGCATTTATGCAAACGGTCTAATAAACTCTGAACCAGTTCACTCTACCTAAGCAAGAAGAATCAATCTACTTTTCATTCCTGAAAATCCCCAACGATATTCTGAATACACCTGATGGGATTCCCAGATGAGGGCAAATCTTCAGGAGTTACGTGCAGAGTACAAACATCGCGACATTTCATATGCAAATTCCAAATGATGACCGAGAACTACACGGCTTCTGGTTACATGACATGATAACTCCCATGACAGGACACCACATACAAGCACCAGGCACTGGGAATATGTCCGCAGCCACAAAGAGGCTGCAGGACACGTGTTAAAATTACAAATTCAATCGTTCTGCTTTAAAGAATATTTGGATGTACTTTTACGAGCGTCATTTCGTTTTAGACTTTACAGTGCTGCTTTTAAGGTAGGGTTATGACACCCAGTTTTTAGGGGATGAACCAGTGGCTCGTCCAGGCGAGAGAGAAGTTGGGTGAGAACGCCGACAGTCCACCGACTGATGGCACAGGGGCCCTAGAGAAATGTCTTGAGGAAGCAGGACTTTATCCTGCAGGGCACCGGCTCTGCAGGCGGTGCGCCCCGTGCCCTCGGGGCTCCTGAATAAGTCCCGGGCTCGGGCCACAATGCTTTTTGTAAATTAGTGTAACAATGCTATTTTAAAAGACATCTAATGGTCGATGTGCTTTGGAAATTATTTTACCATGAGACAGATTTTAAAACACCAGTAGATGATGGCAAGATAGCGTCATCTCCTAAAAACGACTGATCTCCCCTGTCTCATGGACACTGACAGCAACAATTTGGTAATCCCTTATATCATCAAGTCAGCTGCTCACTGAATTCCAGATCAGAATACGGCTGTCTTGTGCAGGATCCCTGTGGAATTTAAGACTCTACGGGGTGGACTTCTGTCCAGAATCAAAACCCTGAGAAACACAGACACAGGCCCTGTCCAGAATGGAAGTCTCATGAGATAGCGCCCTGCAAACTGATGTGCTGGCTGCAGAGTCCAATTCTGTTGTTTCTTCCCATTTCCTCTACCAACAATATCAAACCGCCTACATCCTACAGCATCTACTGCGCTCAGAAGAAAAACAGTACATCGCAACCTTTTCTTAAGGTGGTAAAACAATTCCTTCTCAGATCTTAAACCCCATCACACTTTTTTTCTTTCAAGATATCCTCTACCTTCTTTTCTCCTTTTCCTATCCAAAACAATTAGACCTCAAGAAAGCGACCTTGTGTTTTACCATCATCAAGCAGCTGTGCGCCTCTTTTGAGTACGAGCCTGTAACTACGGTAAACGTAACGCGCACACCTTCCAGCTGGAAACTCTGCTGCTCTTGGTGTGTAGTTAGCGCTTACATTCAATTACAATTAGTTTCTCCCAGAAGAAACTCACCACGAGGATCTCATCACCACCACCAACAGTAGTTAATTCTGTCTACGTAGGTGCCAGGCCCTGCAGAATCGCCTTTAAGGTAGGTTCTAACCTTAACTCCACTGTAAAGACAAAGAAACGCAGAGAGAGAAAGCAACTTGCTCAAAGTCCCACAGCCACCGGGTGACAAAGCCAGGACCTGAACCTGGGGCACCTCCAGGGCCAGTGCACTGCTCCGCGAAGGCCCGCCAGCCCCGAGTGACGGGGTAGTCCGTTCCTCTCAGGACTTATTAAGAAATAAGACTGAATATGACAAAACCACATCGTGCAGCCATTGCAGGTCAACTGAGAGCTCCAGAAACCATAACCCAATCTCAGGAGAGCAAGTTAACACTTGTGAAGTCAGGCTACCCTTACATCTGCCATGGACTGTTTGGATCTGTTTTTCCATAGAACACTCCCATGTGATACTTAACAGATAAAACTTCCTCATCTTTATTGGGGGACAGGGTGAGAAACTGATTTGAAAAACATAATGCAAAGGCCCAACTGATAAACAAATATAAAGGATTAAAATTATTGATACTGTTTCACTCAAACTTTAATGTTCAAGTTTGGTGATGATAAAGAACTAAAACCTCCTTCTAACTAAAATTATTAGCCACTCAAGGCAGCATACCAACAGATCATAATAGCTATTTTTCACAGCTGCTTGAAAGTGTGTCAGCACAACTGAGTGTAATTTTAATTAAACAAATTTGCAATTATGAGTACAACTGCCTTGCCATTTTTACATTACAGCATGAGCTAAAAGAAAAATCTCCCTTGTATTGCAAGCAGGAAACCTAAGTAAAAGTATTATTTAAAATAGTTAAACAGGGACTTCCCTGGCGGTCCAGTGGTTAGGACTTTGCCTTCCAATGCAGGGGGTGCAGGTTCGATCCCTGATGGGGGAGCTAAGATCCCACATGCCTCGTGGCAAAAAACTAAAACATAAAACAGAAGCAATATTATAACAAATTCAACAAAGACTTTAAAAATGGTCCACATCAAAAAAAAAAAAAGAATCTGATATTATTAAAATAAAAATAAAATAAAATAGCTAAACAGTGTGATTACAATTTCTAAATGTGTAAATCGGGTCATATGTTACAGAGTCCAATTTCAACCTGCACCTGGCCCAGCCACTGGCCAGGCAAAGCTGCCTGCAGGGTGATGTCCAGACAGGGAGCGGGGCGGGGTGGGGGGTGGGGTCCACACCAGGTGTGGAGCGTGAAGGAGGGGGCACCGCTGTCCGGGGGCCCCGTTGAAATCTCTAAGACACGTTCCTTTCCTGAGAAACACTTGCTCTGCTCTGAAGGTTGGAGAGACCTTGAATTTTGGTTTCCTACTCACTGTTAGGACTTTTCCATCTTGAATATCTCTATTGATCTCCTTTACTTAAACAATGCCAAGAATAGCTTCTATTCAGACCAGGCTTCTCAGGAGTTTGATCTGCTTAATATTGCCAGATATATTCCTGCATCAGACACGAGATGACATTATTTGGGATTCATATTTAAATCTGTTCTCTTGCAGGAGGAATCCTGAAACGGAGAAGTGCAATGTATAGGTATCCATTGATTTAATCTAGGTCAGAAAAATAACATTCTAAATATAATCAAGTCTTCTCTGTTTTCCTTGCAATATGTTCCTCACACTGCTTTCTTTGCTTTGCTTCCTCTCATTTTGGGAAGGCTGTTTTTGGGCTGAGAGGTGAGTGGAGGTCAGGTCTGACCTCTAGAACTGCGCCTGAGTTGGACTGCACTGCACTTCCGTCCCCCAGGTGGACTGCACCCCCTCCCCCACCAGCGGGTGAACAGACAGACCCCTGCCACACAAAACCAATGGGAAGTATATGTGATATTAAGGAGTGTTCCCTCTATGTGCCATTTTAAGAAATGCTGATCGAAGTATCGTTTACATCCTAAATCCTATTCACATGTTTAGGTCCTAATTTTCAGGCCACGTGCTTTCCTGAGTTGATACATCGGCTACACCCCATGAATGAATCTAATGAGGCTTGTACTAAGTGGGCCACCCCTGCGCTGCGGAGCTGGTCTCTAATCACCACAGCTGTGCGACTCCTGCTTTCCAGAGGGCCCGGACTGGGTCCAGAGGGTCCTCCAACTGTCTTAGTCCATCCTTTAAATGAACCATACAGGGAGGGGAAACAGAAACAGGTAAGGGACAGAAAAGTGAACCTTCCCTACAGCATCACTCCAAGGGAAAACTGCCAGACACACAGCTCGGAAGAGGCATGTCTAGGCGGCAGAGCTGCGACATCTTGTTTGCTCTGTAATACATCAGCCCTCCGTGTATATCCATGAAATCAAGCATCCTCTAATCACTAACGTTTGTGGAATAAATATAAGGGAAGCCACGACGGGAGGAAAGGGGAAGAAGTATGATTATCCAAAGTATTTTCTAGAACTGCACTTTCTAAAGGCCAACCGGTGTGGCCTTGGTGCCCGCTGGCTGGACCCCATCACCGCGCTCCGCCCCCGGCCGCTGCTCCCTCCACCTGGACGTCCTGGGTCACCCTGCTGAGCCCCTCCCTCGCTCTCTGTCTCTCTCTCTCCCATCCCCTAAGCCTTCCCTGGGGCTCTCTTCTCATCCACCTCTTCTCCTGGTCTAGAACTTTCTGGGATCCCAGTCACGCCCAGTGCTCCAACTCCCGAGTATGTGTTCTAATCCTGGCCCCCACCTCGGGGGCTCTTAGGTCAACCATCCTGTGTGCCCCACCTCAAGCCAAGAAGCTCAAAGGCACCGAATGACCTCCACCAAAGACTGCTCCCCCCACCTGCTCCCTCTGGCATCATCGACCTCCCTCCTCCTAGTCACGCGGGTCCAGGTCCTGGGAGCTGTATTTCCTTCTGTGCCCGTGCTCTCTCCCTGCAACAGCCCACCTTTCCCGGGGATCCTAACTCCTAAATATCTCCCCCACCAGCCAGCTTCTTCCCACAAGGCTCCTGCCACCGTCTCAGTGAGAACGCATCTTCTCTCACTCAGACTGCACACGTGTGCTTCTACATCTTTTCCTACGACCCACCTCACCGCTGGCCAACACGGTGGCCACAGGCAAGACAGATAATCCCTTGTGAACTGCAAGGAGCTGGACCAGCTCAATGACTCCCCACGAGCTCGACCAGATAAAGTGCACGTTTTTATAAGGGAATTCAAGGCCTTCACGATCTGACCCCTTGCAGACTCTCGGTTCATCCTCACCCCCGTGTGCCTGCACGCCAGCCACTCTGAACTCCTCTCCCATCTCTGTCTTCCCGTCTCTGTGCAAGCTGCCCGCTCGGCCTCGGCCCCTTCCATATCTAAGTCCTGCTTGCCTTCTAGATTCAGCTGAACCATGACCTGTCAAAGGTTCTTGAGCATTTAAGGCAAAGAAAGGCGCTGCCCTTCTTTGAAATCACGGTGGTGCATCGCCCATCCAAGGCCTCTCACTGCACACTGACTGCAAATATCTGCGCTGACCTCCTTCAGACTGTGAGCGCCTTGAGGACAGGAGCTCATTTCTAAACACTGTTTTGGTCTTTCCGGGTGACGGGTATCACAGATAGCACGGTGCCTCCCCCAGGGTAAGTGTGCAATGCGTGTTCCCTGGAACGAGTGCGTCACACCAAGAGAACATTAATTTTTAGCCACTCCAGCTCAGAGGAAAAGAACCATTTAAAACTCATACCGAATAGGGACATTTGGAGACCAAGGCCAGCTGCAGCTTATCTCCGTGCTGCTGCAAGTTCTCTGACAAGGAAGCTGATGGCTTCAGCCTGTTTCCTCTGCCTTCTTGCCCTCTTCCAGGGCCCAAAGCAACTGGCACTCACTTGGTCTCCAGGAATGAAAGCCCACGTCCCAGAGCTTAAGGGACGGGGGAGTCGCACTGGCTCATGGAGTCTGAGGAAGGGCTGTGGGAAGGGCCGCTGCAGCTGGGCCCCAGCCCACGGGGGGATGAGGGCCTCCGCCTCGCCAGCATCTTCCCGTCACCTCCCGCCTCTCCTCTGCCACTTCCTTCCCTCTCTCTCTGCGCGCCTTGGGGAACATGGCCAGAGACGGCTCCCAGGAAGATCGCTTACAGATTAAAAGCCCTCTTTGGTTTTCCACCCAAACGAGACCGAGAAGAGGCCCATTTGCCCAGCTTTTTAGGTGCTCAGCCCTGGACCAGTCAACTGGGCCGAGGGGCAGAGACCTACCGGACCAGTGTGGAAGCTGCCCTATCAACGCTGCATACGCGGGGGGAGGAAGCTGCTTCCGGAAAAGGATGCCAGGGTCCCCTACTCCTGTGACTCCGGGCAGGACAGCTTCGGTGCATACTGGTTTGGAAACTCCACTTTCAGGAGATCGCAAGTTTCTCTGCCTTCCCTGTGCAGACAGCGTTTTTCTTCCTTTCACGTTACCTTGCTTCAAAAATTTTCCTCGCTCCTCATCTTGTGGCAAACAAACATACATACAAACACATTATAATTTGATTCCTTGAATTTCTATCCTGCCTTGTGATCTCCCCTCTTCCAATCAGAAAAGGGGTTTCTAGGTAACCACGGATAATTTGCATACTTCCAACACCCCCAGTTTCCTGATCCTGGGAGCTCAGAGCTTTAAAATATATTTTATATAGGATACGACCAACGTTCTTAAAAACGCCTTTCCCCCCTTCTCTTTCCTTCCTTTTCTCTATCTGAACGTTTGGTCCAAACTGCACTATTTTTAAACCAGCCGTTTACTTAGAACCCAACTTACTGAAACCTAATTCCCGTTTCTACGTATCAGTCCTCACACCACTTTCTCTCCTGTAAGAAACCATCATAACTGATAGGAAAGAACTGGTCACTCCACCAGAAAATGTTACCAACTGGGGTGTCTTTTTGGTCTACACGGAAAGGGATGTCTATTGTATCCTGAGAACACATGACCTGACGCATGAATTTGCTCTCTTTTTCTTCATCATTCATTCACTACGAGTTTTCAATTGAGTCTGGTTACTGTGATCTAAAACCCAAAGAGTGTAGAAAGTTCCAGACCCAGTGCTTGACACTAATTCACAGTGCAAGGGTGGAAAAATGAATAGATGCAATGCAATATGGCAACTGCTAAAACAGAAGAATGTGTCAGAAATACTCATTCTACCATCACCGGGGAATTTCAAAACTTGCACATACTGGGTGAATGACTGGACAGATGATCCGGGAGAAACTACCACCATATTTAATGAAAGCCGGGGTGATTATTTATTCCAGTAAAATTCTGTGTAAATGTCTAGACCACGGCGGCCATCTCTTGTACGAATATTTCACCTGCTTAATTTTCATTACTAGTTTCCTCTCCCCTCATCTTACTATTGTCACTTTCTTTCAGGAGCAAGTGGAGGCAAGAAAAGCAGCCGTACCTGTCAAACACAGAACGCAAACACTTTTGCGAGGCGTTCTCTCTCCTCTGAGAAACGGTACACACGTGAGACATCTTACAAAACAGTTATTAAGGCAGCTGGCATTTTGCTGATTTGGTCCTCGTTTCTGAACAGCGCTCGCACGGAAAAGCCGTCAGCGTAAACGAGACTTCGCCGAGTCCGACCTGGAATCCCCAGCCTTTGCTGGATGTGTTACCGGAAGGGAAACGCCGAGGGGAGGACGGGCGGGAGGGGCCCTACGCGGCAGGTGGGAAGATGGGGCTCGGGCAGCGGTGACAAGCATGACCCGACTCAGCCGAGCACGAGGCTGGAACACACAGGCCACCACGGGGGCTCCGAGGCTCAAGAGCGTGCGTGCCGGGGAGGCGGCAGGACGGGCGGGGCCCGGCCGGAAACCCCGGGCACCCGATGAGCGTCATCGCCGCGTTCGGCGGGGCGGGGCTGTTGGCGAACGCACGCGAGACGCCCCCTGCGGCTTCCGGAAGACCCCGAGCGGGCTCTGCTGCAGACGGAGACCCGTGTGAGCAGGTGGGGGGTGACCACCGTGACATCGCAACAGAGGTTCCTTCGTGCACGTCCGCGGCCTCTGACTCGTCCTCTCGCCGTCACGAGCGGCCCCCGAGACGGGGGTGCCCTCCTTGTACCCCGCTGCCTTGAGGCGCCCTTCTCTCCTCGTGTAAGTCTCACGGAACGCCCTACCTTGCTCTTTCCTCACTCGACCCCGATCGGATCCGCACGATGATAACGCGCTCCCTGGCCCCTGACTACACTCGAGTACACAGACCGCAGGGAAGCTACGCGGACTCCGAGAACAACGCAGAAGCAGCACAGGAGGAGATGCCCCCCCCGCCCCCCCGCCAAGGGCCTGCTGCTCTCCTGGGTTTTCTAACCTCACCGCCCCCCGTGCCCCCCAACACCGGGTCTCAGATCCTGCCTCGTTCCAACTCGGAAGCCAGTCCCAGCTCTGAGGGGGAGACCAGCAGCTCCCAGCAGCTCCCAGCAGCCCATCCAGGCAGGCCTGCCGGTGCCCGTGCCTCAGCGCCCGGGGCTCGCACCCCGGGAAGTGGCCCCCACGGCCCTCCGAGACAGCCTGAGCCGGGCTCCGCTCCACTCGCGTCTGGATGGCCGCCCCGAAGCGTGGCTCCTCTGGGACGGCCTGTCTGCCCCGCCTCACACCTCCCCGGGCTACCTCTACCAAGTCCCTGAGACAGACACCCTAGACGGTGGGTTCCACTGGGCCCACCTGTGCACATCGCTGGTCCTTCCCCCTGGAGGGACCCCTCACCCCCCACGTGGCAGCCCCCGGCCTTCTTTGGTACACCTCCTGGCTGCTGCTTGAGCCTCGGCTTGACCAAGTTAAGGAGACTAAGTCGCCCAGGAGACACTGGGGCGGCTGCACTGTGCTGTCCCCGCCCGCTCGCGGCGGGAGTCGCGGCCCCGGACTGTGTGATGCTGGAGCCCAGCGGCGCTGGTGGCAGAAAAGGCTTGATTCTTGCTCAGGACACCAGCCAGGCGAGGCCCAGGTCCACCAGGGCACCTCTGCTGCTCAGAGGTCTGAAGTTTGGAAGACTCTCCCAAACAGGCCTCACCTGTGTGCCCCTGAGACGTCCTTACAAATGCACGCCCACCTGTAGAGACCCGGCCCCCGAATCTCTAACGGGGATATAACTGTGTGGTGATGCTATGTGCAATTCCGAGGTCCTACGGCGTCAGGCTGTATTTGAATTCACGCGCCTCTTGGTCGCTAGGACAACACGACTCACTCTGAGGGCTGCAGGACATTCGGGGCCAAGGCTCCGTGGGCTGTGAAGCGTGAGGTGACAGGCACGGGACAGACGGTGAAGGAGGGCGGGGGAGGGCTGACTCCCACGGCTGTCTCTGGGCACACATGTGGGTGGCAGCCCATGCAAAGCAGTGACCCTGAGAACTGGGCTAAAACGCCTGAAGACCCAAACTGGCTGAAAGCCTTTCTCATAATTACCCCAAAGGGCGGGCTCCCCACCCCATTTCCGCCAGCAGAGCGGAGACTTCCCGGCCCCACGCCCACTGCCGTCGGGGCTCATGCTTGCTTCTCTCTGGCCGGCACCGTGGGGGCGGACAGGCCGGCACCCAGGGCCGGGAGGTACTCTCACCTGGCATCTTGGAAAGAGGGCGTGCAGTCTCCACACCACTACCAAAAGGACGCCAAGCGGAGACACAGCCAGAGGACCCCCTGGAAACTGCTCGCTGCAAGTTCAAGAGCAAAGAGCGGCTTCCTGGTTAGTTTCCACAGAGGTGTGCAGTGACACAGCAGGTCACTGAGGACGCAGCTCACTGGGCGCCTGGCCTGTGGCCCAGCCTCAGCAGCATCAAGCAGTGCTCGGGCTCCCTCCCTCCCTGCTCTGTGCAGACCTGCTCCTCTGGGACCCGGGCAGCCTGCGGGTAATCCCGAAGAATCCTTCCGCAAATGGCGAGGTCCCGGGGGACAAGGCAGAGCAGGGAGTTGGGGACTGAACTAATTGTGTTTTAATGCGTCTCATGCTGGTGGCCAGCACGGCTGCTCTGTGACCACAAGAAAGCGCACGCCTCGTGGGCTGCTTTAAAAAGCGGGCTTGGGGAAGGAGGGAATAGGGACCGGATCGGGAAAAAGAAGTATTGGGCCCAAACCAGTCTTCTTAGAACTGCCTTCCGGGCTGTCTGAACCACAGCAATAGCAGTTCTGATACTCATGCCACCAGCCGTGCAATAAAAATGAAGGAAGAGCAAGGAGACAGGAGAGTTCTAATGCCGTCTCCTTGGTACCGCACGCTGTCAATTTCAAGGGGACGCAATTTCTGACGAGCTCGCCCAAGGTTCACTGGAGCTGGCTTCTCATTGCTGGCCAACCTGTTCGTTCCAATAAGTGCACTTACTCGGCTCTGTCTAAAGCAACAAGACCAGAGACGCAGACCCCCTGCCGCTGCCCGTAGCGTTTTCCCAACATACAACCCAGAAAACGGTCCTGTGGGCTACTGAGCCCTGCTGGCCGGTGTCTATGTCACTGCACAAAGTATTTTTATTTTGTTCTGCTGAAAAATTTACTCCTCAAGTTGCAGGAAGGCCAGGCGCCGGTTCAGATGACAGCGTTATGTGACGTCTCATTCTCTTCCTCTAGCATCAGAGCTTCCCCATCGCCTGTATTGACTGCCAGCCCCCAGCTGACGCGCTCTACTGAGGTCATTCTTTATTTTTAAAAAAACAACACAGGTTGACCATGAAAGTTACTGATTTATACTCTAACACCTAGCAATTTTTTTTTAGAACTCTGTGCGATTTTCAAAGCATTCACACAGATAGGCTCATCTTATGTTTGCGGCTACCACTTAAAGACGATATTCGTGCTCATCTTAAGTTGGTAGGTGGGGACACTGAGGCTCAGGGAGACCCAGCGCCAGACATGTAGGATGGGAGGGGTCAGGAGTCAAGGCTCCGGACTCTGAACCCCGAGCTCTTCCCGTCAGACTACACCGCCTCCCCTTCCAATGCCGTAAGCCATTCCTAGTCATCTGATAAAAGCTACTCCAAGGAATGGAGGAGGATTATTAAGTATCCACCAAGCATCAGGCAGTGAGCCTCCTTCCACTAATACAAACCCTAGGGAGGGTGGAGGGAGTTACTGTGCCCTCAGCCCCCAAGGTGTGTCCCGCAAGTGGAAGAGCCTGGAGAAGTTTAAGAGCAAATGAAGAGTAAAAGACACGACTGAGCCGGCAGGCAGGGGCCGGTACCGAGTCCCGCACGGGGAGGAGGAAGGCAGTGCTCCCGTGTGTGTTCTGAAAACTGTCCAGTGAACCCTTCTGGCTGAAGACGCTGGGCCTCTGGCTTCGTGTCCAGAAAGCGGGGCCGGGCGGTTTATGGTGGCCCCCGACTAGACCAACAACGGGCTCCTGAACCAACAGTGGCTTCTCCGCAGCCACTGCCCAGACCTCAGGAAGCAGCTGGTGCACAGGGCTCTGCCCAACGAGGGCGATGACGGTGTGCTCAGTTAATTAGGCTGCTTCCGCCCAGGACTGGTACTGGAGTTCAATGGAGGGGATGGGCCAGAAAAGGCTTTGGCCAAGGCAGCAAGGGGCGGACACATGAATGTTTGTGTCACTTGGGCTGGGGGGTGGCAGAGGGGACAGAGGACGCAGACACTGGCCAGGAGGGGCGAGGACAGGGACAGAGCCAGGGGCCCAGATGCAGAAGGTCTCTGGTCTCAGACCTGCCTCGGTTCTGAGTAGCTTTCCAGCCCTGACTCAGGTGTATCCTGAATGAATCCCCTCTGTCCTGAAGAGGCCACCATGAGGGACTCTGTCCTGGCAACAAAACAGCCCAACAACCCAGAGCGGTTTTTACAGAAAGTGAACATTTCCACTAAAGAGCGCTGACTCACAATGGCCATCAGGACTGGGGACGTGTCATTCACGAGGTGCCAGAGAGGAGACAGACACACAGGGCCTGCTATCCCGGCTTCTGGGTAACCCTCCCCAGACCGATGGTCTCCTCCCTCTGAATCTACAGCCCTAGACACGGGCCTCTCATTTCAAGTTGATGAAAGTTACTGAGCATCAGTTATGTGCAAGAGAGCAGGCAGGTCTTGATTAGGTTTAGCCAAGCTTATTGTACCTTATGCTTTTTATTGCTAAGTTCATTTCTCCTATGTTATTTGGCTCCATAAGAACTGGGATCTTGCCTTGTGCCCCCGGTGAAGCCAACGTTTCCTATAACACTCAAGAATCAGTGGGTAAATTTGTTTATGGCCTGCCCCTTGTATCTACCATCTGGCCTTCAACTGAAAAAGTCTGCCACCCCCTACCCTAGATATTTCCTGAGAGTCAGTACACGGTGGGCCACCATTACTAAATAATGTATTATTTTCCTCAAGTATGTCCTTTTCCTCAGGGCTGTAAGAGCAAGGTTTACCTTTGGTTGTCCGTAATGAATATCTGAAAAATAGTGGCTTAAACAAGATACTTCTCTCTCTTGTGAAAGTCTACGACTGAATCGACTCCCCATTGTCAGAGACCCAGGCAACTTCTGTGCTGTTGTTCCCCACACACAGCTTCCACTGCCAAGGTCACACCATGGTCCAGAATGGCTGCCAAGGTACCAGCCGTTACATCCACATCCAGGTAGAAGAAAGGTAAAGGACAGCCTCAACCCACTTTTTAAGGAAACTTCTGGAAATGCCACCAAAAACTTCTACTTATAAATCACTGGCTAAACTCAGCTACACAGATACACTTTGCTGTAGAGGAAGCTCAGAAGTGTAGACTTTTAGTTGGCTAGGTTTGGTTAGATAAAAATCAAAGTTATATATTTTTATAATGGGGGGGGTGGGATGCTGAGAGATAACTAGGAATCTCTGCCACAGGAACCTTACTGCCATCCTAGCCCCTTAGTAAGACAGTACAGGCACTGGGCAGGTTCTCCACTGTGCCAGGGCCCCGGGCTACCCCATAGAGTCTATTTTCTGTAAAGTTAGCAGACAGATATCATCTGCAAGCTCCAAAATATATTTAAAATCTGCCAAAGCAGCTGAAACCAAGTAGAAGCCAAATGGGAGGAAGTGAAGAGAAGGAACAGACAGGCAGATCTCAGAAAACACCAGCATAAATACTTCTTCAGAGCCAAGGGTTCCAGTTTAAAGTGCAAAGTCTACATCACCAACAAGGGTCAAAACTGGGGTAAACAAAGGTAAATCTGTGTATAACAAGTGCAGATTTGGGGCAGGAGGCAGGACTACACAAAGAACCTAAGAGACGAATGAGCCATATTTAAAGAGAGTTGGTTTTGGGCAGTGGAGGGGAAAAAACGCCTTACAGTTGTGAAAACAGCAGTCCTGAATGACGGCCTTAGCCCCTCCCACCATGCCAGCCCCACCTCAGCCCTCAACCTTGTGCAAAGAGCTGGTTCCGAAAATCCAATGCATTAAAACATGAGTGACAAAAAGGCAATCACACGCACACCACTGATGCATCAACCAAAATATAGAAAAAAAGATAAGAAAAATGGCAGTAACACTTACTGACGGGGAAGTCACAGAGAAATGTTGCCTTTGGAGCACGTGAAACTTCTGGCCAAATATTTTGCAGTGAATTTTAAAAACCAAACGAAGCAATTTGTTTAAGAAGGAAAAATCACAAAGCAGAAATGACTCCGGGAAGAGACAGGAAGAAAATAGGGAGAATTGAAATGCGAGCTAGAAGACCTCAGAAAAGGAGGGGAAACAAAGTAACTGAAGATGGAAATGGAGTGTGGGCAAGAAGAGACCCCACAAGACCCAGGGTGGGGAGGTGGGCGGAGAGGGTAACGATGGGGAAGCACCCAAAAGGAAGTGGCCGGAGAGGGAGTTGTAAAACATTAGAGAGAAAACAGCAGCAGGCAGAGGAGTCAGATAAAGAGGGGTGGGGCACACATGTCTGGATCCCCAAGGGAGGGGTCAGAAGAGATCCTTACAGATATGATTCAAGAAAAATTCCCTAAGACCCAGGTGGAGCCAAATCTGATTAGAGAGAGACAAGGATTTACACCCCAGGGAGAGCAGGTCAACACTGAGAGGGATCCTGCTACGGTTATTAAACTTTAAAGATAAAGAATCTTTTAGGAAGAAGAGGGAAACAATCAAGCCTGGCCTCAGATTTCTTTAAATCAGGTTAAACTTGAGAAGACAACCGAGCAACACTTACAAGACCCTCACCAAAAAATAGGTGAGCTGAGGATTTTATATCCAGCCAAGCTGTCGTCTAAGTATAAACAGAGAAACACGCAAGAGCTCAGGGGATATCATTTCTCTGAGTCCTTGAGCACACTTCTAGATTCACATTTAACTCCTAGGACGCAATACAGGTCTTGGGTGTGCTAAGTGCTTAATAAACATTCAGTGAGAGACTAACAAAACACCTTTTTCTCCACAAACTTCTCTTTCTGCCTCATTTCCTTGGTACTTGGAATGTGATATGGTAAGAGATCACTTCCCAAAGCAATACCAAAAAGCTCCAAGATATTTAAAACCTTCTGTCTCATATCCTTTGTCTACTAAGGCAGGAAAGATTAAAAATGTATTTTAGAAAGATTTTCAGAAAGTACTGATATGCTGAATGTTCACTATAAATTCCGACATGCTGAACGTTCACTATAAATTCCGAATACACTTGTACCTTATGCACTAGGTTGCAGCAAAATTTTATTACATACTTCCACATGCCATTTGCCACATGTAAATAAAAAAGGGTAAACTCAGAAAGTTTCTTACTTACTTTGGATGTTCAAACTTGTCTATGAGATCAACTTTTTCCACCAGGTCTCCTCCAATTGTTCGGACTAAGTCATAGAAATCGTTCTCCGTGTAATTCTCGCGAGGTAACCAGAATGAGATGTCATTGATCACAGCAGGGTATTTGCTGAGAGGCTAACAAAATGAGAGAAGAAAAAAGAGATTGATTTGTTAGTTGGATGACAACGTTTACATTTTTCATGGCAAGTTTCACGTGGGCTAGTTAGAAAATACTGACAAGACATTATTTCAGTACTTGAATTTTCAGGAACAAAATGAACTTAAAAGATAAGTCAATATTCAAAATTAGCAAATTCCATTATGAATATTATAGATTCTTATCACTCTCATGTGTAACATTACCATATATTATACTCACATTGCCATTAATGTTCAATTTAGTATAAAGCAATTTGAATATATCATATTTCAGTTTTTTTCCATTTGAATACTAGAGGAGAAAAGTCCACATTTAATTAACAAGCAATTCATTAACTTCTGTGATACTTTCAGGAAGCCGTTTTAATAGAGAAATAAGGAAGGGCTTGTCAAAATTGATATTTCAATTAGTAACGTCATTATTTGTTAGTATTTCTAATTATTAAGGGAGTACTTCTAATTATTAATTATATAGGGGGTTATTTTTCAAATTATGCTTCTAAGGATGTGATAGACACAAAGGTAGCCATTCCCCCATTTTATCCCATTTTTTCCATTTTATTAGGGCTCACTAACTAGTTCATTGTATTAGATACATATTTAAAATTAGATATTTTTAGAAGTTACCACACTTGTTTACATGGCTTAAACATGTACATCACAAATACATATTTATATATTACATACACACACATATATGTAGATAGCTGTGATGTCATGTAAGTCTGTAAGTTACCACCACAATAAAAAACGTTTCATTAAACGTTTCACTATATAACTATGAATTCCATACAACTAAGGAAATATCTGCCAATCTGTTAGGAGAACAAGTTTATAAATTGATTTACACCAAGCCTGATATCACTGTAAACCCCCTGGTGAATCACCGATTAGAAAAATATAAAACTTTTAAAATGGCAAAACCTCTGAAGAGTCAAGTATTCAAACATAAATGATTATTCAACTTGAAAGATCAATAAAGTTGTCAAAAGCATCGGTTCAGAAGACACATTTCAAACAAACATAATAAAGCTACCACCCAGGTGCTCCTGACAAAGTACCACAGCTCCTGAAAAACACCCTGTTCTCTTGAAGTCAAGGTGCTGTGATAAATAATACGCGGGTTAACGTAACATTGCGAGATGGTGGCAGTTGGGTGGTTACACAGCGCTTTTCCTTTTCCACTTAAGGAACGTGGAAATTCAGGGGTATTCGATAAGAGGCAGGGGTTGCCAAGAATTAGCATTGACATCGCCTCTCTTCGACGACAGACACGGGAGGGGGGACCCACCCGGGCGCTGGTGTCAGGAACCTGAGAACAGCAGGCAACGGGATAGCGCAGTCAGCCAGACAGGCCCCAAGACGTTACAAAATACATGGTATATGTTACGGTAAATACATAAAAACCAAGAAGAAAAACCCAGACCATTGTACTGCAAACCTAGTTCAAGCTAACCAGTGGGAACAAGTTTGAAGTAATGGTGGCTGGTTCCTCGCGAAACTGCAAGCAGGGTCGAACTGGAGGCCTTCCACAGCTCCTGAAACTTCCTCTCTCTCACTTCTTCTCTTCTTGCACGTGAATATCTTTTCATCATTTTGTTTTGTTTTTTCCAGTGAAAGCATGTGGGAAGCAAACTCTCAGAACCGACACGGCTGAAATCCCCGCGCGTGAATCATTCGGCAAAGCACAAAATTGTAGGTTTACCATTGTCTCCCCTCGGAGCTTGGAAAATACTTCTCTGTAACTCGTTAGCAATGGCGACAAGTCTGCTGTCCGTCGGAGCTGCTTCTGCGCAGGGAATCTGTCACTTCTCCCTGGCAGCGTTGAAGGGCTTCACCTTTATCCTGGCGGCTCTGATGAGGCCGGGCCTGCATTTACCTTGGGGTGTATCCTGCCGCAAAATAAGGTGTCTGAGAGGAGAGAGACACACAGGGCCCGTGTGTGAAAGCGTGTGCTTTCACTCAGAGGGTCCACATACTCATCCAAGTCGGGAAATCCCAGCCACGACTTCCCTGTCCTCTTCTTCTAGGACCACAATTCTCCATATTGTGGGGCTTCTCAATCTATCTTCCATTTCTCTTACCTGACTGATTTTCGGGTTTTAATCTTTACCTATTTGTGCTGTATTCTGGGTGAATTCTTCAGCAACAGCTTCTTATTTACTAATTCTCCCTTCAGCTGAGTCTAGTCTCATCTGTTTTTGTTTTTTTTTTTCTCCTCTAGTTCAGTGAATCTATTACTCATTTCTGATATTTCTAATTGTTTTTTTCCATATCTACTTACACTTCATTTTTGCCTGTTTTTGCCTCTTATTCAGAATTTCCTGTTCTTCTTCTTCTTCTTCTTGTTTTTATGGTTATTATTCCTCCATTGATCTCTTTGAGGACATCAGGCATTTTTTTTTTTTTTTTTTTAAGAATGCCTCTTGCTTTTACCTTACTCTCCAGTGACTCAGATTCTGCGTATGGATTTGGTTGGCTGACACGCTCAGGTCAGAGTTCTTCACGTGGTTTGGGGGGTGTGTCTGCAGGCCCATCTGGGCTGGGAATAACTGCAGCGTTCTCTCACTCACCTCCTCTCCTTGGTCAGAGGTTTCTGTGATCCCTCCCTCCCCTTGTGCTCCTGGCCCAGATCTAGTTGGTGGTGGCACCTGGGCTCCTGCCCGATGGTGACGGGGCTGATGATGCCATGGCGGTGACTCATCTCAGTTCCTGATGAAGAGGCCGGCTCAAAGCTCCTATGAGCTGGGGGTCACAGCAGGCAGCAGTCCGCAGCAGTGGTGGCTGCCCCCCTTCTAGAGGAGGGGACCGCCTGCCCCTACTTCCCAGCAGAGATCGTGCTCTGGACCAGCACATCCTGACTCCCCACCAGAGCCAATCACCGCTTCCCCCTCCTAGGAACCTGCCGCCCACAGTGTCTCTGGCCTCACTCTCTGTTCTGTCTTTGTGTTTGTCTCTTGGGCATATGGATACACATCTTTTTAGGGGGAAGAGGGGAAGGCATGGTTTTGACTTTTTCACGTTCTCTTTTTATCTATCATGGCTGTGTGTTCAGAGACGGTAAAGAGCAGCTTACAAAGCAACAACGACCTGACTCTAAATTTCCTTACACAATGGTTCTTAACTTCATGGGGGAGGGACACAGATGTCTCTGAGAATATGACGAAAGATTCAAATTCTTGTTCCAGAAAAGTACACACTTTCACAAACACTGATTTTTCCCTAGAACATCTGGGATTCACAAACCTAGTAAAAGTCATTCAAGGAGTCAGAATAAGGACTGCCCCCCGTCCTTGACCCACATTCAAAATTGTGTCATGAGTTCAAATACAGACAATTGAGATTATGGTACTAAGGGAGTTAAAAATATCAGGCTCATTCTTTACTAACGTAATAAATACATGTATGTGTGTCTCCTTTATGTGCATACATAAAAAGGACGTATATTTTATGACAATAAAAAGCATACATGAAGGCATCATCGTTTGTCTCGTGGTAGCTACTTGAAATGCAGTCATACTTACACAATAAACTGAAAACTCTGCTTTTTGCGGGCTGGACTAAGAAAGCCCTTCCTGCCGCCGCCTGGGACAAGGCTGAAGGGCCGTCCCCGTTTCAGAGCTCCCCGGGGGCTGGCCGAGGCCTCTGCTGTCAGTGCCTCTCAGCCCCGCCTCCCCTCCCCCTTCGTCTAATCCTGCTCCCTCCCTCCCCCCGCCATAGGCGTGGACCCTGACAGCACCTGCTTAGAAGCTTCCAGAAGGCTGACCTCTGTCTGAGAGTCTGCTCTCCGGGGAACCTAACCTGTGACTCGAAGGCAGAAGCAAAATGGCAGCAACCCGCTGATGAAAGAATGTAGTGCACCCACGGGGAGAGCAGCCTCAGGACCATGTGCTCAGAGTGAGGCCCATCTGGACGGGCACAGGGGTCTCGTCCTCGCCAGCTGTGTGACGCGGTGCCTGCAGCCTCGCCTGAAGCCCCCTCAGCCGCTTGTGATCCCCCCGGAGGGCTTGGGAGGCCCCCGAGGGGCTGCACAGACCACCCCCCCTCCTCGCCTCCTGGTCTCCCCTGCAAGCCGCGGGCTGGGAAACCTCTCAGGCGCGGTGTAGGCCGCTCTGCAGCAGCAGGGCGTCGCACAACTGGGGGTGTCATCAGCTACCCTGTTACAGATCGAGTTGTGTCCCCCCAAGAAGACACCCTGGAGTCCGAAGCCCCAATAACTTAGAATATAACCTTACTTGGAGAAAAAGTCTTTACAGAGACACTCAAGTTAAAATGAGGTCACTGGGTTGGCATCCTCAGAAAAGGGGAAATTCGGGCACAGAGGCGCGCGCGCACGGAGGCCTCGCGCAGGGAAGCCGGACGCCGGGGCGACGCGTCTGCAGGACAAGGCTGCCCCGCGTGGCCAAAGGCGGGGCGGGGCCGGGCGCAGATCCTCCCCCGAAGCCCCCGGGGGAGCCGGCCCTGCTGCACCTGGGCCGCGGGCCTCAGCCCCCAGGACCCGGGGGGAACGGGCCTGCCGAGGCCCCTCGGGGGCAGCGTACCCTTCTGGGCGCCGGGGAAGGGCCACGGGGAGCCGGCGCCTCCACTGTCTGCGCAAGAACAGCCGTCGACTCTCAAGGTGGCTTCGCTGGAGCTCTGAGCCACGCGTCAGGCCTCGCTCTTGGCCGTGCAGGCGTGTTCGCTCGTCCGAGGAGAACCTGCCTCGCGGCTTCCTCGCCGATACGACGGAGACGTTTGCGCAAACTGCAGCGAAGATGCCGTGAAATGACCCTCGCGGGGCCCATCCTGACGCTTTTCCAGCCAGAACAGATTCGGACAGGTCAACGGATGCGCGATCCTGGCAGCCGCCCGAGACCCGGTACCGAAGCGACGGGGCCGGGGAAGGAGCCGGGCGAAAGGTGAGACTGGGCTTGGATGGTGCCCGTCCCGGCCGGGCCCTCGCTCTGGGCTCAGCCCTCCCGATGCGTAAGGCGCAAACGTCTCTGCTGCAGACGTCGCGGGGGCCCCTCCTGTCGTCCGTGAGGGTCCACGCCCCGGGCCGGCCACGCGACACCGCGGCCGGCGACGCAGCCGCCCGAGCTTCCGCTCCAAGCGGGTCGTCTCTACGCCAGCGCCCCCCTCTCACCTGCGCGCCCGTCTCCCTTCTCACGTCGCCGAGGGAGGATACACGGATTATCTGCCCAACGGGGCAGCGTCTCTGTACGAGTCCACCGTCATTCGGTCTCCGGCTTCTGCCCTTTAGGCAAAGCTATGTCTTTGGTTTAAACATGATTTCAACAGCCGTTCTAGCAGGGAAGGGTCCGCTTCCCCGGGGATCAAGCTCTCCACAGAGTTCTGGGGACACCAGGGTGACTTCCACTCAGCTTTTAGCCGCAGCTACGTGTGGCCAAAGGTTGACTCTGCAGCTACTCCGGGCTACGCTTCTCCTCCGGGACCTTACACCTGCACCTTGGTTTCTGTGGTGACTGTGTTACTGGCGGCTGCCACCCGGGGGTGCAGTGGGCCCGGGACGCGCTGGCACTTTCCGTGGGGTCGTCCCACTAACACACGGCGTGTGCTCCTGTGACACGGCCACTCGTACTGTTCCCACCGTGTCCACGAGGAGACTGTGGCTTACAGACCTTAGCTGAAGTGCTCAAGGTCAAAGAGCCACTAAGCAGCAGAGCCAAGGTCAAATGCAGGGCCAGGCTGTGCTCTTAACCCCTACGCTGTAAGGCCTCCACTTAAAACAAAGGGCCCAGGGGAAACAGCTCAGCTTCTAGTACTGTTTCCTGAGGTAGTCTATCCAGTGCAATTAAAAACTGTGTAAATAAGACCAAATCTAACACGTATCCCTCTGGTGCCTTCCATGACATTTCCTTGGCAAATGACTCATTTATCTTTTCGATTAATTATCTTGACTTATAAGCACTTCCAGTCTGTTTACCATCTATGTGCCTGTGTTCTTATCTAAATGAACTTAAAACTCAGGTTTTCCTATAAAAATACTATGCACTACCCATTACTCTCCTTACAGCCCTTACTTTAATTCCATCGACTTCTTTTGTAATAAAAAACTGCTTCTTGAATTTGGCTGCCAGGTTTGGTACTTAACCAATTCAGGTTGTTCTAACTCATGCTGCCTCGGTGTTTACCGATTTTCTCACTCTGTTCCAACAATTTGTTTTGATTCTTACTTAGCTTCACTGAGGGCCAGGAGCACACTGCACTGGTCGGAGGGAGGCCCAGCTCAAACTCAGGAAACTTCTGTTCTGTTACTTCACCGAGAAACCACGTGCGACCCACCAAGTTCTAAGCGTTCTTCCAAACTTCAAGGCAGTTTCCCATACTTCTTCTTCTCTTTTGACAGAATTTCAGTTCTGTTTGAAGATTCACAGGAAACGAAGAATTTCCATAAGGAAATCACGTGGAACAACCCTTTTGGCAACCTTGGATTGGATTAACTTCCCATGTTTCTGCACCATGGCCCCCAAATACATACTGACCTACTCAAGAGCAGAAACACAATTTGAGTCCTCTCAGATTAACTTTCAAGCTCAAGAGTTCTTTATTTAAAACAGAGCATACGCTGCCACACATGAGAAAAAAGAGGGTGGCTTCCGCCACTCTGCGTAGGCAGGTGGGAGAACTCCAGCAGTGCACACGGCCCACGTTCTCTGTAGGACGTAAGGGACGTAGAGCAAGGCTTCAGGGCGCTGCCTGAACATAACGGTCTTTAACTTAAGAAACAATGGAAAAAGTAAGCCTCAGAAATCTTTGTTCGAGTAAAATTTCGTCTGCGCCTCTGGTTCAATAATTGCAGGGGGGTGGGTCCCGCAGCCCAGATCAGTGCCCCAGAGCGCTGGCGGAGGGCTGACACAGAAAACAACCGCTGCAAATTAAAGACTGTCTTTTAGGGGCGACGTAAATGTTCTAAAGTTGATTGTGGAGATGGTCGCACATCTCCGTGAAGTACTGACGACGAGTGAACCGCACAGTTTAAGTGGGTGAGTTGTACAGCACGTGAATTACAGCTCAATAAAATTGCTATGAAAATGATAAATGAATAAGTGTAACAGTGGAAGAAAGAAGGGTCTCTAGAATAGAAAACTTCTCTCTCCCATTTAGTCTCTATCTCATCTTCAGAACTTGTCAAAGACATCATTTCTTAAATTCACTTTTTTCAGGTTAAAAGACTGAGCCTTTTCAGAGCCAGCAATACTTCTGAATTCTCGTTTTCCTCTCAGAGGTAAACTACTTGTTGAAGTTTTGCACAATCATTTAAATCTTCCAGAAAATTTCTCGTCTGTATCTTCACAGTCTTCTGCCATCACTGTATTTTAAGTGAGGTCACATATAGTTTGACGATTATAAATTTTCCCAGGTAACCATGTTTACTGGGAGATGGATATTTTCCTCCCATATGCCTTAGGTAAGTGAATGGAGGCTCTAGATGAAAAAAATACATAATGGGAAACTAGGTCTTTTAACCCCCGGCCCCATATTTAACCTGAAAATGGTATGCGCTCTGAGCAGGGCCTTGTTGAGCTGCTCCTGGTTCCTGTTTATCTTATGTCAACTCCACCCTGCAAGTTCCCATTCTCCAGGGACTGGATGTGCTGTGAGGGCCGGGAACTTGGACTTGCCCAGGTTCACGCAGAGCCGGCCTCCTGACTACTCCAGGGTTCAGAGGAAAACGAGCGAGACAAAAATTAACCTGGACAACTTAAGACAGCTGATTGCCAGCGGCTTGTTGAGAACTGGAGTAAACATCAGACTCTAGGCCCTTTACAGAGCGGGCTCCCTTGGACCCGACCTTGTTCCCCTCCTCCCCCCCCCCACACCCGTCTGCTGCCCCTCTTAAACCAGATCCCTTGATACTACAGGTGTTCCTATTTCTTCCTGACCCCCTAATGCCAAAGAATTAGCCCCTGGGGGCGGGGGGGGGGGGGAGCAGACCCCACCCTGTGTCTGTGTCTAAAGCTTTGTTCTCCCTCCTGTCCGGTGACACAAGGGCCCAGGGGAGGTGCATTGGGCAAGTTACTTCCGAAAACATCTACTGATTTGGTTTTTCCAGAAAATAGTCTGACAGCAACTCTCAGTCACAGGGTGGGAATGGATACGGAACAGAAAGCTCACTGTGAGGAGCTGAGTTTTTAAGACAAAACGTGGCCGCCGCCCTGGGCACAGAGAGGGAGCGGGGCCGGGATGGGGCAGGAGGGAGACTCGAGGTGCAAAGCACCGGGGACCATAGTGGGGTGGTTGCTTCTTGGGCATCCACTGTTTTATTATACTTCCTAAGTAAACATTATTCTCCAAATTCTAGATAATGAGAAAATGAAAGAAAAAAATGGTATCAATGTCTACTCATTTACCCAGAGAAATTATGTCACAGAGGGAAACAATGGCCACAGTTTGTGCATTCATTTTTAAAAAAATTGTTTTCCTCTATTTAAAATAAAATTCCATCTGTTAATATCAGATTTTATTTCAGTAACAAAAACAGTGAGTTCAACTTCCTCACGTTAGAGAGAGAAATGTGAAGCGTTATTTTCTTTTGCACCAAATCCACACGAGTCCAACAAAGTTTACAACAGAGTTCACAGAGGCCGGGCGTGACCAGTGCCTCAGTCCGAGGTAAACGGAAGGAGAACACGGGGCTCTGATGGACAAGCCCCCATGCCCTACTCAGGTGGCAGCTGGCAGAAGAAGGTGCAGCGCACCGGAGCCAGGGAACAAGACGGCCGGTGTTCACCAGCCGCCCACTCTCGCTAATCAGACCCTGTCCCTGCCACCAAAGAGCTCACAGGATCGAGGGAAGGCGGCTGTGGACAGCGGTCCCTGCCCTGGAGCAGAGGGGCTGACACAGCCTCTGTGTACATATGGCTCAAAGCCTGAATGGGGGTCACCAGATTACCCTCCCTTTCCCAGGGGAAGTCACACTTTCCGTCCAGTAAGAAAAAGTCTCAGTAAGAGAAGCTCATTAAAGTAAGAAAACATGGAGCGCATACTAAGAAGTTTGGGGCCATCTGTCTGGTCAAAGGCCAAGCCTGACAAGGAGAGAGAGATGGGCGGTGAGTAGTTTCTAGGGAAGAAGCTGCCGTAGGACGCCCACAGCACAGAGCTCCAGCCTGCTTCTCTCCGCTGGACGCACCGCCAGCTCTGCGGGACCCAGTTTCCACATCTGCAGAGGAAAGCACGCAGCACCCCACACTGCCGTCCCGTCAAAACCGTCCCCGGGACGCCACGAGGGGCAGGCCCATCGGAGAGGTGCCAGGTTTCACCAAGTGAGGCAGGGGGACCGGCCCCTCCTCTTCAGATCGGGTCTCCCCCAAATTTAGACCCCAAGGGCCAAGTGCGACCCCAGTGTTCCACCCCACTGGTTCCCCGAGCCGCGCGTCTCACCTCCACTCGAACCACAACTCCCGTCACTTGAAGTGACCCTGGGTTTCCTGCCAGTTTAAAGTTGGAACTATTCAGAGTTGGAAAAACAAGCTTTTCGGAGTTCCAGCCAATAAACTTTGTGCAGGATCGCTGAGGCTACGAGCAAGCAAAATCATCCCTCAAGAGGTACCGCTCCGAGCGCATTACTGATGAATTTCCCTTACGCAAAGTGCACAGGACATTCCCATACACTGCCTCCGCCACGAAGGCAACTTTTGGGATTTCTTCTCTTCTCCCCAAAGCACCACGTGTGCCGGTTGCCTGTACGCGGCATAAGGTTCTCACGTTCACGCAAGCGTCCTCCCAGTGGGGTCAGACAGGCCGTGCCATCCAGGCGAGGTGGGTGGGGACGGAGGGCCAGCAGCCGTTGTGCTCAAGGGCGCACGCTCAGCAAGTGACGAGCGACGGCAGAGGTGCGTGTGGCCCCAAACCTCCGATTCGCCGTTAAGTCACCCCTCACCGCCAGGGCCCCTCGCGAGGCCCCCTGAGTGTGGAGAGAGCACGGCGGCCGCTCCACCTTCCCCACGTCTCCCGGGAGCCCGCGCTCCAGGCGCCTAGACGCCTCCGTGCGCCAGGAGCCTTACATCACCGAACCGTTATGAAGATTAAACGGGATAATATGTATTAAAAGCCCTTATAGGGGCTTCCCTGGTGGCGCAGTGGTTGAGAGTCCGCCTGCCGATGCAGGGGACGCGGGTTCGCGTCCCGGTCCGGGAAGATCCCCACATGCCCCGGAGCGGCAAAAAAAAAAAAAAAAAAAAAAAGCCCTTATAAATTACAAAACACCACAGAAGGTAAGGTATGATTAATCATCCCTTTCTTTTTGTTTTGTGAGCTTTTCTAAAACAATCCCCCAGACGAGCAAATCTAACAACGGTTACCGCCGAGTTAGGGTTCACCACGCGACAGGCACGGTGACCTCCTGCATCTTCGAATGAAGCCTGTGGGGCGATCGCTCAGCGGGGACATCCCAGCTCTGCCACGGACTAGTTTTGGTGACTTGGGCGGTTCCTCTGGCTCTTGGTCCCCCATTTTCAAAAGCTATACTTCCACCGGCTAAGAGAAAATCGAATGGGACAGTCACTACGTACTTAGTGTTAGAGGTAAAAGAGGAGTGTGACGGGGCTGTTAGCCCCTCTGGTACCCAAACCCCGATCAGCAGATTATCTGCTGGGAATATGTTCTCAGAGGCGGGGATGGAGCTGAGTGAACGCCGGCACGCCCAGCCTATCCTGCATCAGCCAGTGCACATCCTCGTGCAGGGTGACACCAGGTACAACCTGCAGAGAGGACGGCCCAGGCCGTGACCTCATTACCTGTGGAGCCCGTGCTCTGGTCCAGGGGTTCTCACTCCGGCTGGCTGGTACCGGAGCCCCTCACCAACAGAATCGACATCCCTGGTGGCAGCACCGGGCATCAGCCTCTTTTCAGAACTCCCCAGGGGACGCCGTGCACAGAGAGCATCAGGAACCACTGCTCTAGCCTCATGCACTGCCGGAGGACAGTTTTTCACTCTGTAAAAGGACACGGGTCACACACGCATCCCTCTTCACTGTGGCTTTTGCGCAGCTCCGTCAACTTCAAATATAGGGTGCTGTCAGAGATGGCTGTCGTCTTAATTGGGGAATAAAAGGCCAGTAAGTACTTTCAGGCCACCCTCGGCCCCCACTACCTCCAAAACCAGAGTTTCACATGTCTGTCAATGTGTTATCTCATGATTCACATACAATCATACCTCATTATCAGAACATACTAAAAACATACATCACCTCACTTAACAACCTAATGCGATAAATATTATTGCCCCCCTTTTAAAAATGAAAATACTGAGGCTCAAAGAGTTAAGTAATGGGCTCAAGGTCACAGTAACCAAGACCTGAACACGGGCAGCCCACATGCTGTGCACCTGAGGCGGCAGGGGTGCTGGACCTCAGCGACGTGACACGTGCTCTCCTGAGAAGGTTCCACGGAAATATCTGTGGGCTTGAAGGGGCAACTCAGAGGCCAAGTCCTCACTAGCTTCTGACTCTAGATCCCCACCCATCTCACTGCTTCTTGCTTATTACCGACAATTCCAAATTAATCTGATAAGAAACCAAGGTAATTTACTAAGAGAGTGGATCCTGAGTTCTCATCGCGAGGAAAAGAATTTTTTTTTCTTTTTTGTATCTATATGATGGCTGTTAACTAAACTTATCGTGGCAACCATTTCACAACATATGTAAGTCGAGTCATTACGTTGTACACCTTATAAACGTGTACCATGCTCTATGTCAATTACATCTCGGTAAAACTGAAAAATAATAATTTATTCATTCCTATAGGAAAAATACTGTGATCACAGCCATCAAGACCTATTCAAACAATCAATGGATGCCTATACCCCAACTCTCAAACAAAAATAAATAAAAATAAAAGGGTTCCATGGTCAAATAAGTTAGGGAAATGCTAGTTTCAGTTTTCTTACAGTTAAGACATCTCAGAACCTTTAAAACACTAACAGGCTTTGTGAATCTCCAAGTAACAGAAGCCATGTCCCCAGATTTAGGCATAAAATCTTCTTTTGCCAGAAACACAGTATGGATCATGTGGATGTAGAAAGGACAGGATCTGGAGCCACATGAGTGGAAACGGAAAATTATGGGTTTAGCAGTATAGGTTCTCTACACCAAGTAAATGTTTACAAACTTTATACTTTTGGAAAATATCTCATTTGCAGAAATCTACTCACCTTTGCCTCAAGCACCGGAAATCTCCTCAGTTAAAATAAATCCTGTTGTTTTGACTCTATTTATCTGAAATGCTATTAACCACCACTCTACAGTGCCTCCATAATAGGAAGACAATCGAAAATAATCTTACACGTAGGGATATTCTGACACTTACTGTCTTACATATTCAGTTCAACTGACCTTTGGGAAATAGAAACCACTGCATTCCCATTTTATAGATGAAGAAAATGAAGGCCGAAGAGGTGAAATGAGTTGACAAAAGTCAAAGAATGCCAAGTAGGTGCCAGAACATTAGCCCACTTTTTTCACAGAAGCACATCCTCAAGTGCTGCCTGATGCTAAGGTCCTGACTGAACACTAAGGATGCGTCTGGCACAGTTTTTACTTGCATTTTTACAGGTTTTTAAAAGCATTTTGTTTCAGTCATTTAAAGATTAGCCCTCCCGCTAAGTTATACAGCTCCCGGTTAACCACACATTTTGATTAACCCCATTCCTCAACCGTGGTGCTTTACAGAGAAGATACTACAACGAGGCTTCTAAATAACATGGCTGAGTCTCGTTACGATTACTAGGGCTTTAGTACATCAAGGAGCCAATCCTGAGGACCAACAGCCTTTAAAAAAAGAAATACAGGTGGTTTTTTTGTAGCGAGGTGGATGGACCTAGAGGCTGTCACACAGAGTGAAGTGAAGTATTCCCTTTGCTTCTATCCTCTGAAAGAGGTTGTAGAGAATTTGTATAATTTCTCCTTAAATGTCTGATAGAATTCACCAGTGAACTCATCTGGCTCTGGTGCTTTCTGTTTTGGAAAATTATTAATTCTTGATTCAATTGCTTTAATTGATATAGACCTATTCAGATAGTCCACTTCTTGTGTGACTTTTGGCCGGAAAGAGAAAAACAAATACCGTATGCTAACACATATATATGGAATCTTAAAAAAAAAAATGGTTCTGAAGAACCTAGGGGCGAGATGGGAATAAAGACGCAGATGTGGAGAACAGACTTGAGGATACGGGGAGGGGGCAGGGTAAACTGGGACGAAGTGAGAGAGCGGCATGGACATATACACGCTACCAAACGTAAAATAGCTAGCTAGTGGGAAGCAGCCGCATAGCACAGGGAGATCAGCTCAATGCTCTGTGTCCACCTAGAGGGGTGGGATAGGGAGGGAGGGAGGGAGATGCAAGAGGGAGGGGATATGGGGACATATGTATACGTATAGCTGATTCACTTTGTTATACAGCAGAAACTAACACACCATTGTAAAGCAATTATACTCCAATAAAGATGTTAAAAAACTTAAAAAAAAAAAAGAAAAAAGTACAGGTGGTTTTTATTTTTAATCTACAAAAACGTAAATATTTATTTTCTTCACAAAACTCTGCTTTCTTTTTATACAGAGTTCTTCCTAAAGATCTCTAGCACCATGGTTTGGGATGAGAAAGAATATGGGAAGAGGGCTATTACAATAATAAACACAAGCATTTTTATTCCTTCTGCTGTCTCATGACACTTAGTTTCCATGTGACCTAATCCTTATTCCGATCAGAGAAGAAGGACCTGAAACCAGGATGTTATTAACACCACCGATATCTACCCAGGCTCAGGCACACACACAAACACAGCCCTCTGCTTCTAATTATGCATTTTACACATGAGCCTCCCTGGCCACTCTCCCCGGAAATGATGAATAAAGTAGCTTTTGTTTTCAGAGATTTATTTCAAACACCTCTTCATTAAATGCTACTTGGAGGCAGATACATATCTATGGAAGGTTAAAAAAAACATGCTGATAAAATAACCATCAAGGAAACATGTCAATGCAGAACCTAAGATGGTCTTTCTCCAAAGGACACACTTGAGATACACACACACACACACACACACACACACACACACACACACACAAGGGAGGAAGGAGAAATTTATTACAAAAAGGCCTTGAAAATCTCTTTTAAAATATATGACATTCCTATGCAGAGAGTAATAAGCACTTGAAGATGCGGCTGGAAAACGGTGGCTGCTTGTTTGTTTTGATGGTGGGAGTGTTTGGGGGTAGGGGGTGATGCCCAATTCTTCCGGAGGGTCTGGTCAATTCTGCTGTTTCTGCCTTACAGCTCGAATGATGGGCTTATGAACACAGAGGAAGCAGAAACCGGAATTCTGATTCGCCGTGGCACCCACAGCCAGACAGCAGGGAGCTGACCGCTCCTCTGCCCCCTCCCCTGGGGCCCCTCTACACTCTCAGGGGGAGGGGGAAGGGGGCCGAGGGGGCGAGGCCAAGCTGGCGCTGCTCCAAAACAGAAATAGAGAGATCTCCTGGAAAAGCCATCTTCCTGCATTTGAACTCCACCACAAATTGGAGGAATAAGCTATTGAACCCTGAGGCAGAAGCAATCGTTTCCTCGAAAGGCCTCTCATTTAGGGACACAAAAGAGAACCCATCCAACACAGGCGTCCCCAGCGGAGACAGCCGCCTGCCTGTGGGAAGGCCAGGCCGGGCTGTGGGGTCACCGTGTGCCCGCCTTCAGGGTAGGAACCGGGATGCCGGCACTCAGACCCGGCTCCAGAGCCAGTGGCCATGGGCCAATCGTGTGTCCTTTCTGGGTCTCGGTTTCCTCATCTGTAAAATGGGGATATTAACAATATCTGTGTAATACGTTTTTATGTAAAGTGCTTACCACAGTGCCTGGAAGCATGACAGAAGGATCTGTTAAACAAACAAACAAGTCTATTTGTAAATACGGGAGAGAATGAGCTGGTTTCTGACACCGAACAATCTGATTTATTAATAATTTAACTGGCATCCGTGTTTCAGAGGGAGGGTTTAAGGTGTCATACGAATGAGATCCCGTAGAAGTAGAGCCGTCTACATTTTACAAACGGTGAAACTGAGGCACCCAGAGGGCACAGAGCAGCGTGTATGCTTCCAGGGCAATGAGGCTTCTCATCCAGCGGCACCCACCACAGGCACTGGATCAACACTGTGACCCAGCTGACTCTCCCCAGGTCTGAGATTTCACTGGGAACGTCACCTCACCAGAAATGTTTCTTATTCTAACTTCATCCCTTTTACGGATTCTAACTGCTAAGACAGAGCAGTGATACACTTGGCACGCTGAACCATTTTGGTTTGACGGGGGCTCTTCCTGAGCATGGGGAGTGTGTGCCAGGCACGGGGAACACGCCTTCGCCGGTGAGACGCTTGTTTAGAGCGTCTAGAGACGAACGTATGAGGGCTGGAAACACCACAGTGGACAGCACATTTACTTCTGAAAGCCCATGAGGCCTCGCTAAGCCGCCGCTCACATGCCGCACACGTCCCTAAGTGTGCTTCACTGGTTACCCTGCCCTGAAAACACACATGCCGTCAAAAACAAACTAACAGGGCTTCCCTGGGGGCGCAGTGGTTAAGAATCCGCCTGCCAACGCAGCGGACATGGGTTCGAGCCCTGCTCGGGGAAGATTCCACACACCGCAGTGCAACTAGGCCTGTGTGCCACAACTACTGAGCCTGTGCTCTAGAGCCCACGAGCCACAACGACTGAGCCCGCGAGCCACAACTACTGAAGCCCGCGCGCCTAGAGCCCGTGCTCCGCAACAAGAGATGCCACTGCAATGAGACACCCGCACACCGCAAGGAGGAGTAGCCCCCGCTCGCCGCGACTAGAGAAAGCCCGCGCGCAGCAACGAAGACCCAAGGCAGCCAAAAATAAATTTAAAAATATTTTTAAAAAAGAACTAACATATCACATCACAGAACCTGCAAGGTTGAGCGCCCTTGTGTCAGCAATGACATCAGAAACTTCATTATTTCATGCCTCATATTTTAACACAAAGGACCATCCTATTTTGCTAAAAGATAGTAGAAAAAAATTTTTTGAACTTTGGTGAAGGTCATTTTTTTCAATGGATGGAGTCTGATTAAAAGTTTTTCTTGCCGTGGAGTTTTACGTTAGTCCACATGCACGAGCTCGGAACTGTCTGGGAGCCAAGGCCCGGCCGCAGGCGATCAGACTGAACACAAGAAATTGCTATGACTGTTCTAGCGCCTTCCCCCAAGGCAATCTCGTAATGTTCAACCTGACAGCTGTATAACTTAGGACAATTCTCAGTTTCCTCATCTATAAAATGGGGATATTCTCAGTACCTTCTTTATGGTGTTATCATAAAGACTATAGGAAATTTACGGAAAGGACTTAGCATTGTCACTGTGGGTACCTTAGTGCTAAGGTACTAATGTACATTAGTACATTTTTGTGGTAATGATACTCGCATCTGGTCCTGATGCTGACTTACAGGCGTAAATCCGGGAGGGCACCTTCCTGTGGTCACGGTAAAGGGTCCTGGGAAATGAGAGCCCGGCTCCAGCCAGGACACCTCCCAGCCCGGGTGTGCCCAGCGGGACACCTAAGCCTGCCTGCCCCCTCCGCCCTCCCTCTCGGCATTAACTGCTGTTAATGCAGCCTCCGTTTTCACAAAGCAGCTGTCAGCTGGAGGAGGGTCCAGAGCGCAGAGCCCAACACCTTGCGCACCTGGCTGGGAGCCCACCTGTGCCAGGCCTGCGTGATGCCCTGGGGACACGCTTCAACCACAACGCCGGCAGCTACTCCAGCAGCAGTGCTGGCAGGAGAGACACATGACTGTTTCTTAAATAAAAAGCAAACTATAGCCCATATAAAGGCTTTCCACTTTTCGGCCCTCTATAGCCTTCCTCCCTTCTTCTTGTTTTGTTGTGTTTTTTTTGTTTTAACTTCTTTTGCGTTCAGTCAGGAGAGCACGCACGTGTTCTGGAAAGCGCTTCTCTCCCCAGCCGTGCCGGCGCCCCTCAGGCAGGAGCCGTCTCAGTGCTGTGCACGAACCAGACTCTCCATAAATGGATGGTGCATATAAATGCTGCTGCAGATCCAGGCACGGCAGCGGCCTCTCTCCTCCATCCTTCTGAACGGAGCAGCACCCGAAGGCTGCAAGCCCAGGTCCTTTCCTGGCTTCCCATCAACTCTGCCATATGCTGCTGCGGTTCCAAATACTTGACTCAATAATCGTATGCATGCTGAGGGATAACTTTCCAGAACCCATGAGTATACAACTTCCCCAACGGTTCTGTTTATCCTTCATACTAAACAAAGGTGCGTTTTGGCAAACTATGTTCTCCACTAATTGCACATCTTGGCAGATAACGTAATATATCTATAAATTTTAACAGAGCTAGAAACCAGCACTCCATTTGGGAGCGAGCGGGCTACCTCGACCCAAAGGGTGAGGTCCTGTCCCTGAGCACGGCTTTCCCAACGATCACAGCATGAGTGACGGGCTCCAGCAGCACAGTGATGACTTATATCCTCAGAGCACACTGTCCAGTACCAGCTCTGTACACTCAGTGCCTTCTCACGCAAGGTCTAGGTTACTCCTGTCATTGCAAGCCGGAAGGACATCATGCCCATTTTACAGAAAAAGAAACTGGGGTTTAGAAAGAAGGAGCATCTGGCTATAGCGCCACACAGTGGATGAGGCTGCTGGCCATTTGGGTATCTGGGTTTTAGACGTGCGAAGCTGGAAGCACAGGGCGACTTGGTTTCTGGCGGTGGCCTTCCTGGTAACTGGACCACAGTGTGGTAGAGACACCCTGGAGCCTCAGTCTCTTCAAGTGAACGCCACCCTTTCTTCCTACAGGGACTAAGCTATGGCAAAGAAAAAGCAGATAAAATCAAGGGCAGAGAAAAAAGAAAAAAAGACAAAGAAAGACAGGACGAGGACTGGATCGCCAACGGGAAGGTAGTATTTTTTTTAAATGCTATCTTATTTTTAAACAGATTTGCAGGTGTATATATGTGTGTCTTATTTGTGTCATCTGTGAGTGACAGTGTTGCCATGGGATTAGTTGTCTGTTTACAGAAAAGAAATAACCGTAGAGAAATCAATAGTGTTCGAACAAGACACACAGTGCTGGTCACAGACCAGCTCCAGCCCTCCACACAGGATGGAGAGAATGTTCAAATGGGTAGAAGAAAAACACCGCCTCGGGGGAAAAACAACTTGATTCCTCTGCTGAACTCAGAGAAAAGGCACTAAAACGGCATTATTTTTCCTTCTTGTGGGCAAAGCCATTCTAATAAAAAGGAAGAGCTATCCCAAGTAAAATTTTGGTACATTTACTCCTACCCAGATACAGTAAGGCCTAACATGGCAAGAGGAGAAGAGTTTATACACAGCACTTAATATTTTCATTTAAATACGTTATTTAATACACTAACCTTTACTGACATAATAGTCAAGATCTACTTAATGCTTACGATGTGTCAGGCACTGTGCTAAGAATACTATGCATATTTAAACCGATTGATCCTCATGGCAACACTACCCTCGAAGGAGGAATTAATATTATTCCCATTTTGCAGGTGAGAAAACAAGCCCAGAGAAATCTTGTACCTTGTAAGTAGGAGCGGCGGGACCTATTCAGGCAGTCTGGCTCCGGAGGTCCTGCCTTACCAGCACGTTGTTTATCCTTGCATCTCTCTTTTAACTGAAAAGGTAACGAAGTCCACTGCTCCCCCACGCCCCTTGCACGTGGGTTTCTTTGTGGTCACTTGTCCAGGGAGCAAAAGGCAAACGGGGCGTGGGGGGTGGGAGGAAGGGGAGGCTGCAGAGGCAGTTGTTTGAGCACAATCCCTCCAGAGTCAGAGCGCCCTCCCCGGGTGATGGACCCCGTCCAGTGGGAACAGGCCATCCACTGCCAGAGCTGCCAGAGGGGTCGGGAGCAGGGTGCTGGGGCCCTGGCCGGGAACTAGCTCTTGGACACCAGCACCAAACGTGCTGAGGAAGAGGGGACCACCCATAATTTATTCTTGACTAATTGAGGGCAAGTGTTACCAGGTTTCAGGAAAGGCTGCACGAGGAGACTACAACACATACAATGACAATCTATTTTTTTCTTCTGAAGTACGGCTAGATACTAGTACATCCTGCTCTCTGGGTCTATGCTCTCACAAAGGCTACACTCTCTTACTTCCCTATACATTCAGTAAGCGGTTTAATGGAAAAAGTGAATGTAATTCTATCCTTCAGAAATGATTCTGAAGAGGAAGAAAAATATGACAGAATCACATCAAGTTCAACAACATATTCCACCAGGCTCATCTTATAGTTTTCCTGCTCTGGCCGTGGGTTCATTCTTTTCTATGAGAAGCCCTGCTTCCTCTCAGTGGAAAACTGTATTTAGAAACCAAGACCTGGGCACCAGGTGTGCTCACTGATACTGTCCTATCATTGCTTCCAGGCCCTCAAAGCGGGCAGAGCTGAGGTAGGGGAAACACACACACTCATAAACACGAACACATTTATATTTTCTATCTAAAAAAAACATGAATCCATGTAAATTCCTCTAATTCCAATATAGCAACCAGGGCTCATTCTTGCCCCTCCTTTTCTCATATCTGTAACTTTTCTTCAACAGGGAGAAACCTCACTGCCATAATCCTCAGTACCTACTCTTTTGCTCAAGCTAGAATAAATGGAAGATAGTCTCAGAATTGGTCACCCGTACCATTGTTTAAAAAAAAAAAAAGACCCTGGTGACTAGAGTTCAACATTTTTTAGTCTTTTTTTGTGTAAAATTTACACACGTGAAATGCACAAATCATAAATGTACATTTCCATGGACTTTGATACATGTATACATGCTTGGAACCCAGCTATCAAGATACAGAACACTTCCAATCAGCCCAGGTAATACGAAAGTTGTCTAAGAACCAGAGAGACACATCAAAAGGGCCTAGGGGGCAGCTCGCAGGGTCTCTCACTAGCCAAATCTGGGGAAACAAGAGATTCACAATAAAAGAAAATGATAATAATGGAATACAACTCATTGCCTAAAATAAGCCGTAAGTCCTTCTTATGTGTACAACTGAATGAATAAATATATAAATAAACAAGTGAGGGAGAAGGGAAAGCTCCCCCTGGTAGAAGAATGTCAATTCAAACACCAACTTTCACTAATGGACACTAAAATCTGTGAGTAAAATTTTGATGAGACACAAGAGCTTCAGAGAGCCACCCTGTAAATAAATTACCTGTTATTTACAAAGGGAAAAAGTAACCTTCTGGTAGAGAAATACGGCAGGCATTACCTTAACCTAGTGATCAAAGCTGTCACCACCCATATGGGCACAAACTGACATGTTCCCCCTGATCCAATGCAAAACACTGGAAAGGACAAAGCACCACTTCTGTGGTCTTCCCGTGAAAAACGCACAATCTGAATCTAATCCTGAGGACACTTTGGACAGTTCAAATTGAAGCCCACGCTGTGATACGACTCCCGTGTACTTTTCAAAGAATGTCCAGGTCAAGAAACACAAACAAAGGCTGAGAAATTGTTCCGGATTAAGGGAAACCAAAGAGATGAAACAACGAAACACAATATTTGAAATCATACTGGACCTTGGACCCAGAAGAAAACAGCAATACAGGAAGTTATTAGGAAGGCTGACAAAATTTGAAAATGGGCTACGGATTAGATGTTGACTCAACGTGAAATTTCCTGACATTATTAACCGCAGTGTGGCTATGTAAGAAAAAGCTCTTCTTAGAAAACACCTGGTTAACGCATTTAGGAGGAAAGGGCATATGTGTGCTACTTGATCTCAAACGTTTGCAGGGGGTACATATACATACATATCCACACCCATACATAAACACTGTGTATGTACTCAATCCTCATTACGTATCTCATAAAAGACACAATATGTACCTATTCGACCCTCATCATTCACAGATTCCATATCTGCCAATTTGCCTACTCCCTAAAACGTATTTGTACCCCAAAATCAATACGTGGGCATTTTCTTTCTTTCTTTCTTTCTTTTTTAACATCTTGATTGGAGTATAATTGCTTTCCAATGAAAGTCAGCTGCTGCTCTACAGCAAAGTGAGTCAGCTACACATATACACGCATCCCCACATCCCCTCACGGTCATTCGCCGACGTGAGCAAAGCGCATAAACACCTGAGTTGCCCGATGCTCACATCCTCAGCTGAGGCGGAATCACGCAACCCGCCGCCTGCGTATTTCGGATCATACTTACCGTAAACAAGTGTGCTTTTCCATGTCTGCTTAGTGGCGCGCTTTTCTTATTTCTGTGCTTTTTGTGGGTGGTTTCGCACATGCACTGGGTATGTTCCCTGTTCAAATACAAAGGCTGCTGTGGAAGGGTCCCCAGAAAAAGTCTATCAGCCTTCACTCTGTAGCAGGCTGACCATTTCTCCTATTTCACCCTGATTTTAGTCAGCAAATACCTGTAGTCACAGATGACAGAGAGGACAGTTCAGCCCAAAACGTTCTGCTTCCCTTATGTCAGCCACCAGACGACCCTGAAGGCTGCAGCGACCCCACACCGCACAGGGTCGCAGAGAGAGCCAGCCCTGGGCGGCCGAGAGGAGAGGGGACAAAGCGGCACGGAAGGGCCTCCGAGGCCCGGAGGCAGAGAGAAGACAGGGCCTCCACGAGACAGGCTGCAAAGGGCCCTGATTCAGGCCCATGCGGAGAAGGCACCCAAGTTTTGTTCAGTGCTTGCTGAATATACAGTGTTTGGTGGAAACACTACAGCGGAGGAGGGCAGGGAGGGTGTGGGCATAGGAGGACGGAGCAGGTGTGACGAGGAACTGCCAGCACAGGCTCCGGGCTTGGCAGGGCCCCCCGGACCGGCTCCGAGACTCAACTTCCGCGCCTCCACTGCAACAGGGGTATCGGAGAACAGCACCTACGCCTCAAGGCTGCGATCACATAAAATCACACACACGCGCGAGCGCACGGGACAGGAGGGCCGGCCGAGGCCACTGTGTGGCCCCTGGTAAGAGCTCAGTAACATCTGGCCGCTGTTTCCAGCGAGAGAAATGGGTGGGGGGGCAGGGCCTTCCTAGGAGGAGCAGCGGAGCAGAGGCACGGCTGGAACCCCAGGGAGGACGGGGACCCCATCTTGGGCACAAGCTCAATGCCGAGTGCAGAGTCTGGGTCCCAACAGACTCGACAAGGGGTGTGCAATCAATGAACCAATAAATAAGTGACTTCAGAGAACAGAGAAGTCCCGCGTGCCTTAAACAAGGCGGCATGAGAGGGGCAGGGGCAGCAGACGGGACGGGAAGGGACGGTTAGTGGACAGAAAGCCGGGCACCACGCTGAGGAGCTCACGGTCCACTCTGGAAGCAGCGGGAGCCACCGGAGTCATGAAGACAAGCCAGTCACACCGCGATACGGGCATGACGGCTGGAAGGGCAGCAGCCGAGCTGGGGACCACTTAGGTGGCTTTGACGGCAGCGCCGGCGACACGGTGTCAAGGGCGAGGCGCGTGAGAACCGCCAGGAGCTCACCGGAGGAAGAGCTCCCTGCTCCCGTCCCCACAGGTCCCGACCGGGGGCGTCTGGGATGGATGCCAGGGCGCTGAGGGGAGAATCAGAGGTGAGAAGAGGGCAGATGAGGGACTCGCACTGATGGCCTTGGCCTTCCCAGGGCTACAATGGGGTCGTCTGTCAAAGGCTGGAACGGGCTTGGCTGTGGCACAAACCCAGAATCCCGACAAGAGAGCGCACGTGTGAGGAGGGCCACTCAGCTCAGCCCTGCTATGTTGAGGCGTATTCGGCTGTGGGAGCCTGAGGGCTCGTGACTTAAGGTCATCTCTGAAAACGCCGGGCTCAGGGCATCCAGGCCACAGCCTCGCGGAGCCTCCCGTCCACCGGCTGCTGCTGTGACGGCCACGGCGCTCCCAGCGCTCCCGCGAGACCTCCGCTTCTATAGGGCCCGGCCATCTTTTCCATTAAATGGTCTATTATTATTTAATAGCTAGGTAAGCATCTAAGTCCTTTTGAAATGAAGGTATTTTGCCCATATGTCACAAACGAGGCATGAGTTAAGTCAGGCCAAAACGAACGGACCTGTGTCGCTACGCCGGGTTCCACCCATTCCTACAGCCCCCTCCTCTGATTACAATAAACTGATTCGTCAGTAAATCATGCTTGGGGCTCTACCTCATTTGTTGGGTGCCCAAGTTCAATTTACGTACCAATGGCTGCATATTTGCCTTTGGTAGATGTGGCCGTGTGAACCTAAGCATAATAAATGAATAACCATTTAAGTGTCAAGTTACATCTTCGTGAGAAATCTGAAAATGAAACAGCCAGTGAATCTGTTTGTTTCTTCTATACTAGGAAATAAAGCTAATCATAGGATGAGAGGATAAATGCGAATTATTTCAGAGTGGCACGGTAACGGAGGTGCCTCTTTCACAAAGAAACGTGTAGAAACTGGCGTGATTTCTGGTGCGCAGCTGGAAATGCACAGCGGCAGGGCCCGTGCAGACGCTCTGCCTGATTCCAGGGCCCTGTCCATCATCTTTCTTGTTCTAGGTCTAGAATTGCTAAGTAATCAGGGGCTCTCTTCGCAGTCGCATTGAGGCTCCGCACCCAGAGGCATCGCTTTCTTTGAGGTTGAATCCACGATTAACGAGGCGTGTTTTCCATTCTCTCTTTTTTTCTTTTAAAAGGTTAAAAGGCACAGTGCAATTTTCTGTGAAGCAGGTGTGCAGCTAACAAGGTGATAATTGGGAAACTGAGTGAAAAGGAAAAACCCTATAAAACTAGAAATCTGCAGTATCTGGGAAGAGGGCAACTGAATTACCTCTAGAAGATGCAAAAGTTATGGTAATACAATGCTAAAGATGCAAATTGAAGTCCATAAGAGTGAAAAGAGGAGGCATTACGGTTTTTATCATTGCCCCAGGATGCAGAGGGCACACCATAATATTCAAGATTGTTGAAGCTTTAAACAAATAGTGCAAGCCAACCTGCAGTATCATCTTCTCTTCTCATTTCCTCACATTTTCAACAAAATAAACACTTTAGGAAGATCTTCCAAATATGGATAGCATTTACAGACTATTGGATTTTAATTTTTTTTTCCTTCCACTATTCGGTCTTGGTCAAGAAAACAATATTTTCTGCTTAAGATACAGAAATGTTTGGGAAGAAGAGATCTCCAAAACCTTCCAACAACCGTGATTTCCTCTCTCTCTCTCTGTCTTTTGTAGTGATGTGATGTTAGCCTTCATGGATGATCTGCATTTATATGCATATATAACCGTCCTCAAGCGAGGTCCAAGAGCCTGAAGCATCTTCCGCACGACATCAGCGGTGCCCCCCGCTGAGCGGACATGAGGAAGGCCTCTGCGACTGGCCCTGTGGTCCCTCTCCCTTCCCCGCCCCCTCGTTAACGTGCGCCTCTGGTCTGGAGGAAGCTTCATCTGGACCTGATTTGTTGGCCCTTACACGCTGTCTTCGTTCTAGCAATTCACCGGCACCAACGCTGGGCTCACTCACCAGCCGCGTCTCGCTCGGAAGCCACACGCCCACCCCGCCTCGCCCTGCCCGGGGCCACCCACCCCCGTCGGAGCTCGGCCCTGACTCGTCCTGCACAATAAACACCCCTGCTCCAGCTTCTCGTTTCCGCCTGGGCCTGAGAGGCCACCTGGACCCAGCGTCGCCTGCCGCCATACCCTCCACTGAGGCCCTGGCTGTACCGATTAAAGCGAAAGAGACAGTAGCAAAGGCGACACGGACAAAGAGCAGAGCTTGCAAAGGCGACATCAACGGATCATGAGCTCAGAGGCTCCCACGCAGGTAACTTCTCCTCCCGTTTCCCAGACACCCAGCCCCAGAGCCGGAAACCTGGGATGGCTCTCCTTCTCGCTTATCTGGACCCAAGGTGTGTAAACACCCAGGTGGCCCAGGTCAGCACGAGTTTGCTTGTGTAGCTGGAGCGCGGAGATGAACAGATCCCTTCAACCCTCAAAGGGAGCGGATCCCAGCTTAGATGACAAACCGTATGGTCACTGCACCCCTGCTCTCAGGACCCGGGGCCCTTCAGTTCCGTCTCCTAAAATGTCTCGAGCCCAAACCCGACCGCCTCGTCTCTCCACTGCCGCCCTCTTCGACCTCCCATCGTTTCCTTCCAGTCCTAGGCAAGGCTTGGAGTGGCCTCCTGGCCTCGTGGTCCCCAGCCGTCCTTCACAGTTTCCGAACTGGGATAATCTAAAATGGAGACCTGATGACGATGACATTCGGTATCTCGCTAATTGCCTTTGAGAGAAAACTCAAACCCCCGCCTTCACGTCCTCAGCACGCCCTCGCCCGCATTTCCCCGCCATCTCAGAGGGAGCACCGACGAGCTGAGCTGGGCCTCCAGGCCTCCGCTCGGCCCACGCGCACCTTCCCGAGAGCCCTCCACCGTGTTCCGGCCCCTCCACCAGCACGTGCGCCCCCCGCGCGCGGGGCGCTGCGCTCTCTGCCTCCCCCGCGCCGGGCACAGCGCCTGGCACGAGGGCAGATGCTCAAAAGGTTTTGGAATGAATAATTGATAAGGTTCCCGTGTTCGGGAAAATCCTGTCACATTTCATTCACATCAACTAGGGTCTCAATGAACAGCAGGGAAACAACTCCTCTTGTGGATTTCATGCAGCCTGGGAGGGATCATTTCCCCTCGCTACGCTGACAACCTAACTTGGATCAGAACCACATATGAAAAGAGGGACAGAGAGAGAGAAAATGTCACAAAGAAAAAGACAGCAAGAGACACAGAGACAGAGAGAGGGAAGGATAGAGACAGACGCAAGATGGAAGCAGAGGGAAAGTCTGAGAGAAAGGCTGACATCAGCACAAACACGCATCAGCCAAGAGAGGCTCTGCAATAGCCACAGCCTTTACCGACGGCCAGCTGTGTCACCACAGGGGGAGGAAACCACTCTCCTTCTATACCTGCAGCAAGGAGCGAGGAGGAAGGGTGGCCACAATGCGCTAGGAAATGATTTTAAAAGACAAAGATTTGGTTCTCCTTCCCTAATGCTGTACTACCACCTTCTTTTTGCTCTTCTTGATCTTAGAATCCAAAGTCAGCTTTGAGGCATTTCAACCACCTGGCAGGACTTCTCTGAGGGATAAGGGCCCAGGAACACGCAGAATGTCTTCCATGAACAAGTTTTTTTCAACTGGCAAAATTAAGTCTAAACGAACGCTGGGAGTAGCAGTGCTGTCTGGAGTGGGCAGAGGAGATAAGGAAATCCCATTCACTTTCATGCATCACGGACTGTGGACCGATCTCGAGAGTGACCGAGAGGACTTATGTCACCAGTGCAGACACTTAGTGACCCGGCGCTCAGGAGTGGTCCAAGGCAAACAAAGCCAGTGACTACCTGATAGGTCTAAGGCCCAAGGCTTCTGAATCCCAGATCAATTCTTTCCCAACAGCCACTCAAAAATGATGCTGGGTACTGAGATGACCAATCTGTCTAAATTATATGCATAGTTTGCAAAGCTGCTAGAATCAACTGCTTCCTCCATCTACTATCTGAACCTTAGGAACCTTAATATATAAGACCTAAAGTGAGAGCACAGGCTATACTCAAAACATAGATGTATCTAGAAAAATAACACAGAGAACAAAGAATGGACCAGGAAAACCATATGCAAATAAGACCAGTGACCTTGTAGCCAGTAATGGCCAATGTGTTCTATAAAGATTTCTCAACCATGATGCTTGACAACTGTGATCTGTAATGCCAGTAATTTGTTGTTAGCATGACAATGGCCAAATCTGCAAATTATTTCCTTTTTTTTTTTTTTTTTTTGCGGTATGCGGGCCTCTCACTGTTGTGGCCTCTCCCGTCGGGGAGCACAGGCTCCGGATGCACAGGCTCAGCGGCCACGGCTCACGGGCCCAGCCACTCCGCGGCACGTGGGATCCTCCCGGACCGGGGCACGAACCCGCGTCCCCTGCATCGGCAGGCGGATTCTCAACCACTGCGCCACCAGGGAAGCCCTGATTTACTTTTTAGAATATATAAAAACAAAAACAACGAAAACCAAACAGCCTGATTAAAAAATGAGCAAAAGACTTGAATAGACATTTCTCCAAAGATGATACACAAATGGTCAATAAGCACATGAAAAAATGTTCAACATCACAAATCATTAGGGAAATGCAAATCAAAACCACAATGAGACAGATACAACTCCACACCCGCTAGGATGAGTACTATATTAAACAAGAGAGAAAATAATAACTTTTGGCAAGGATGCACAGAAATTGGAACCCTTGTGCTCTGTTGGTGGGAACGTAAACATGGTGTAGCTATGGTGGCAAGCAGTATGACGGTTCATCAGAAGAGTTAAAAACAGAATTACTATACGATCCAGCAATGCCACTTCTGGGGAAAAGAATTCCCCAAAGAATTGGAAGCAGGGTCTTGAAGAGACATTTGAATCCCTATGTTCACAGCAGCATTATTTCACAACAGCCAAAAGGTGGGAGCAACTCAAGTGTCCGTCAACAGATGAATGGACAAACAAAACGTGTCACAAGAAGATGCAAGTAGATGAGGCCCCCACAGTGGCCAATTCAGAGAGAAAGAAAATGAAGCGGTGGGTTCCAGGCCCTGCGGGGTAGGGGGCTGGGGAGCAATTATTTAGTGGGTGCAGCGTTTCAGTCTGGGATGATGAAAACGTTCTGGAGATGGACGGTGGTGACGGCTGCACGACGAGCAGAGCAGTCATGATTTTTAAAAACGGGGGAAAAAATGAAGATGGGGCTTCCCTGGTGGCGCAGCGGTTGCGAGTCCGCCTGCCGATGCGGGGGACGCGGGTTCGTGCCCCGGTCCGGGAGGATCCCACGTGCCGCGGAGCGGCTGGGCCCGTGAGCCGTGGCCGCTGAGCCTGCGCGTCCGGAGCCTGTGCTACGCAACGGGAGAGGACACAACAGTGAGAGGCCCGCGTACCGCAAAAAAAAAAAAAGATGTATTCAAGATGAGCTTGCAAAGCTAGATTTGTGAAACACTGAAAGACTATAATACACAGAAACACAACTAACTAAATCAACAACCATAATACAAACTCGCTTTAGATAAAATTCACAACATAAAATAGCTAAAGATTTTGAAATAAGCATAGTGAAGATATTCAGAAAGTTAAATGTAGTAACAACCATTTTAAAAAGCAAGGAATTAGGAAACAAAACCAGACAGAAATGAAACAAGAAGGTGGAGAAGAAAAGGAACTAATTACTGATCTTAGAAGTGAAAAGTAATTGTTATTAAGTTCAAAAAAACTCAGAGAAAATTATGGAACTGGTAGAAACTACTGTGAAATTCACCAGCAGAGGAGGACAAAGAAATCAAAAATGTCCTAGAATAGTTAAGATATATGGCTGATAACTAAGAAGCTTTTCAGGAGACCCAGAAAAGGGGGAGGGAGGGGATAGAGGGGAACCACTCCTCAATAACAATACAGACTCTCCTGGAGTGGAAGGTACCTTTGGGCACCAAGGGGGATATCCATGCCAAGTCGCTTCCTCATGGGACTTCCCCAGTGGTCCAGTGGTTAAGAATCCTCCTTCCAATGCAGGGGACGCGGGTTCGATCCCTCATCAGGGAACTAGATCCCATATGCCGTGGGGCAACTAAGCCTGCGAGCTGCAACTACTGAGCACACGGGCCACAACTAGTGAGCCCACGCATCGCAACTACTGAGCCTGCGTGCCACAACTAGAGAGAAGCCTGCGCACTGCAAAGAGGAGCCCAGACACCATAGCGGAGGATCCTGCATGCTGCAGTGAAGATCCCACGTGCAGCAACTAAGACCCGAAGCAGCCAAAAATCAATCAATCAATCAATATTTTTTTAAAAAGGAAAACTTCCTATGAATGGGGGGATTATTAAAAGATGTACTTAAAAAAAAAAAAAGAGACACATCCTTGTAAAATGGGAGAACATCAAATGTAAAGAGAAAGCCTCAAACGCTAGCCAAGAGAAAAGGCATTATTATCTAGAGAAGTAACCCTTTGGTTCACATGAGACTTCTCAAGAACGAAGGCCAGAAGGAATGTCTTCAAAGCCCTACAGGAGAATGACTGCCCTTCTGGAATTTTAGACTCCCTGACATTATCACCCAAGAATGAGGCAACATGAAGACATTTTCACATATGCAGAGACCACAAGAATTTACCACTTGTAATGGCTCACAGGAAAAATAGTCAAAGAATATATGTCATTAAAAAGAAAAATAAACTCTAAGATGAGGCTCTGTATGGAAAAGATAAAAAAGGTGAACACAAAATTTGATAAAATGTTAGTAAATGTTTACTAACATTTGATAAAATGTTAGCCATATATCTGAACTATTCTTGGACATTTTTGATTTCTTTGTCCTCCTGTGCTGGTGAATTTCACAGTAGTTTCTACCAGTTCCATAATTTTCTCCAAGTTTTTCTGAACTTAATAACTATTACTTTTCACTTCTAAGATCAGTAATTAGTTCCTTTTCTTCTCCACCTTCTTGTTTCATTTCTGTGCTCAACTATTGACTAATTTTTAAAGATTTTTTTTGAATGTCAGGATAATAAGAGAATATTACAGACAATTTTATGCCAACACATTTGAAAGTTAGATGAAATGGACAAGTTTCTAGAAAAAAATACAATTTAACAAAGTGACACAAAATAAAACAATCTGAATAGCCTAATAGCGACTAAGAAATTTAATCTGTGGTTTCAAATTTCCCACAAAGAAAACTCCAGGCCCAGACAACTTCACTGGTAAATATGATCAAACACGTAAGAAAGAAATAACATCAATCCTCAAAATCCAGAGAACAGAAAAATACTTCCAAATTAGTTTTATGAGGATATTACAAATCTTAGCATCAAAACCTGATAAGGACATAAGAAAGAGAAAATTCTAGGCCTATCTCACCCCTGAACACAGATTTTTAAATCCTAAACAAATCTTTCCAAATCAAATCCAGAAATGTATAAAAAAGATAATATATCCCAACCAAGTTTTGTTTATTTCAGGAACAGATGATTGTTTTAACATCCAAAAAGCAATCACTACATGTCACTACATCAACAGAACAAAGCCAAAAAATCATGAGATCACCTCAAAATATACAAAAGTGTTTGATACATTTTAAGTCGTTTATGATAAAAACTTAGCGAACTAGAAATAGAAGGAAACATCCCTAATTTGATAAAAGGCTTTACAAAAAACCTACAGCAACCACTTTAAATAAATACTTATTCCCAAACTCTCAAGCTCAGACATTTAATTAGGTTTAATTTTATATTACCATAGTTCATTTAGTTCAATCTCCCCAATTCAATTTACTCCAATAAGAATCAAAGGATCATTCATGGTAAGATGACTTTTTCAAAGTCAGTAGCTAATAATTGCCTTTTCCACTTAGATCCGCAAACCCCCTGGAATTCACTGTTGAATAATTAGGAGTCTGGGGTTAAGTTTCATTTTTTCCATATGCATATACTCAATTATCTCTGCTTCGTCTGCACAGAAGCCTCCTCCTCCTGCCCGGTTCTGTAGTGCAGGCCGTGCCATGAGCCCAGAAATAATACAGAGGTGTGTTGCTGGGCTCCCGCCTTCTCCAGCCTCTGCATCCATCTTGCATCAGCTCCACACTCTCACAGTTACTGTAGCTTTTAGAAAAAGGCTTGACATCAACGTGAGCAAATCCTTCAACTTGGTTGTTTAGCTATTTCTGGCTCTCTGCATTTCCACATAAATTTTAGAATATGCTCATCAAATTCCTCATTAAATCTCTCTGAATTTTTAAATTCATTTTAAATTTAATTTTTAATTTTATATTGGAGCACAGTTGATTTACAATGTTGTGTTAGTTTCAGGTGAAACTCACAGCAAAGTGAATTTCGGTTTTTTTTTTGTGCTACTGTGGCCGTTTCATGTATTACATTTTGAAGCAATCCTACAAATTGTTTTTGGATATATGCAAATGCAGTAATAACATGGGGGTGGTAAATATCAAACTGAAGGCGGTGGTCACCTCTGGGGAGGAAAGAGAAAGGGGGTGTCCATCAGGCAGGCACAGGTGTGTCAACTGCATTTCGAATGCTTTTCTTCTTTATAAGAATCTGTGGTAAATCCCAGCAAATTTGCTGGGTGGAGGGTACACTGTTCTACGTTATTAGCAAATCAAATCAGGAAATGTATGTTTGTATATTTAGAAGATTTCATCATTTTAAAAATGAATAAAGATAAATATACAATAGCTACTTGGTTCCCAACCAGCAATTAACTGGGAGTTCAAACTCTGCCGGATGGGCTCTACAAGGGTCATCTATTTATAATCCACTGTCCTTGGTCGTGAATTACAGTCTATAATTGTAATTTATAAATCTCACAGGGAGGCCCTTGAGAAAATAAATTCTTCCCTCAAATGGAAAGAAAACAGTTGATTCATTACTCAGCCAAGTGACAGAATAATTAAGCTATCCACCATATAAATCACTGCCTACATTAACCATTCTTCATTTTCAAGACCACAAGATTATACGTATGAAACGCCAACTGAAATGCAGTTTGAAAAGCTGTGTGATAACGTCATCACAAAGCAACTCTCATTTTTCTGTCTAAACACACACTGACTTTAAGTTTCGGATGAACCCAAAGGCCCCTCTCATCCTGTGAGTAAAGGAGCAGAGCACACACTCCTAGCGCCGAAACGGTGAAGAGTTATGCTTTTCCTTTCGTACAGGATGAGGCAAATTAGAGATGCAGAACAAGCACACTCACCTTTCTTGACTGATAACTTAGCGAGGTAAATTATTTTCATTTTGTTCGACCCCCAGAATATCAATAAAAGCCTTACATTTGTCGCTCGAATGGGCTCTGACCGACGTTTGCCACTCCTCCTTCGACAGCTCTGAGGGTCTCATTCCCAGGCTGAGCCACCTTGAGGTTGTCGACCTTCCAGCCTCCTTCCCTTTGGCCATGTAGTTAGCTCAGGTGCACGTGCCCTGGTGACCCTGATTTCTATACTCAATTTCAAACAGAGAAGAACAATATCCCATAGCCACATCCTGTCCACACATCCCATCCGGCCGTCCTAGGAAAACAGGCACAGCCAGGTGCGCGCCAAAGGGGTACCTTACATTTGACTAGGGAATCAAAGCATTGAATTGAAGGAAGCAAACTCTAAGGGGTGATTTCAAACAACAGGCAGCAGAGGGTAAACATGTAAGGCTGGAAGACCTTTTCTAGCAGCCCCATCATCGCCTTTCACAGGTGCCTGTCTATTCATAACAACGGCTGCCGCCGTAGGAGATGGCGCTGCCTATGGGGTCTGCTGGGCCACATCTGGCACGGTTAGGCCTTTCGCTAAGAGCTCAGGATAAGTACAGCAGGCTAAGTTCACAGACCATTCCAACTCCCTCGAAGAGGAGATGTGACAAAAGTCTGCGGAGGACTTCTGGAAAACTTCCTCACACTTAAAAAGGAAACAAGGGTGCTTCTTTTTCTGCCTCTGGGCCCCGTTGTATGAGGTGACGGTTAGCGCTCCTGCCACCATCGTTCAAACCTGAGGGGAAAACACTCAAGGGTCCAGAGCGTCATCCAGGGCTTCCTGGTCTTGTGTGTCCGCATTTAAGCCATTTCAGTTGGGCCTTCCTTGGCTGAAGCCAAAAGCACCCCTACTGCTGTCCTGTAACTGGTACACCTCCCAGTACCCACACCCGGGAAAAACCCACCGACCTACCCGCCACTGCTTGATTGACATGTTCTTTCTCCCTGTGGCAATCCCTCCCGTCATACTTGTATTGGTTTCTGGTCTCTATTCTCATGATCTCCTTTTAAAATTATGACTCCCCCCCGAGCCCAGCTTTATGGAGGTATAACTGACAAGTCAAAACTATATATCTTAAGGTGACAGTCTGACATACATATACACACATTATGAAGTTATTATTAAGACTATAAGTTTTAACTTATGATCCATCAATTATTAGTATTTGGTTTAAACGATCCTGTACAGTATAAACTTACCCCTCTGGTTGCGAAGATAGAAAGGCCAGACTTTTTCCTAAAATATATTGCACATGATTTGTCAAACTGGATAGATAATTGGCAAGATTAAAGGTTTAACGCGTTGTCAATAAATAGGAAGTTCTTTTACATTTCCATCAGGTTAACGGCCAAGAAGCTGTAATACGGATGTTGGGTGTGTGCACACGAAAGGTCACATCACACCATCTTCCAATCTACGCTACAAGAAGGTGCTGAGGCCCTCACTCTTAGTTTTCTGAAAAAGTGTATTAAACAAGAAAGAAATTCATGGTAGTGATTCTCTAAATATGTAAATGTATCACAAGACCTCCTGCTTTCACGAAAATAAAAAGCAGTCATAAATCCACAGGTCTCTGATGACAGAGGCCCCAATACAAACACGGGGCCACATTCCATAGGACTCAATAGACTGTGGGTCGGTGAAATGTCCTGGCATATCACAAGGCTGGCAAAGCAAGCTGAGGATAGAAACCGCGGGCACGAGGGACCAGGAATCATGAGGACAGTGGCCGCTGCGCTCGTAGTGGCTATGGTGGCGGTGGCAACAGGAGTAACGGTTAGCACGGATGAAATGCTCACTGGGTGACACAGGGTCTCTGCCGTGAGTGCTTTACGTAAAAGCACCAGGATGGTTCCCACGGCAAACGGGTCCGTTCTCTTGCTCGCTGCTTCTCTCCGCACCTGACTATCAGCAATGACTCCAGGGCATGTATAAAAGGTCCTACGGCTGGTTATCTTCCCTGCTTTTTCCTCTACCTCTTCCTATTACTTTCTTCTGGGATAAAGATCCTTCTTCTAGCAAAAGAAAAATATTTATGTGCTTTTTTTTTTGGTGAGATGGAAAAAATGCACAGGGGAACAGTGAAAAAAATTGAGATCCATTAATTTAACTACGACACAATGAAGCTGATGGGATTCTCTGGGCTGGATTTATTTGGGAATAGAATGAGGAAACACTGCATAATCCTGCACTAAGTCTCTATCAGACAACATTTATGACAATGACAGTGAAACCAGATCTAGGAGCTATTCCAAGCCCTGGGGATTAGCAAGTAATCACAGGCTCAAGTCCTACTACAACTCTGCAGAGACATGGAAGGATTCAGAAATTAAGTAGCAAAATAGGATTTTAAAAAAAAAGAAGAAAATTTTGACCTCCACGTGCACTGGTCAGCGTCAGCAAAATTCTACATTCACCTATGTGTAGCCCCATCAGTGTGCTTCATATTATTTGACAATTATCTCTTGATAAATCTGTCTCCTCCTCTACATTGGAAACAGCCTGAAGTCAGGAACTGTCCATTTCATCTTACTGACTCCAGGACAGTGCCTCGGTTTAGGCAACAACAGTTTACCAGCTCAATACTAGGAGCTCCCTGGAGTCAGCTTTAGATAAAATCCGAGCTCTGTCCCTTACTAGCAGCTTTATTATGGTTGAGTTCCCTGGTGGTTCCAAGCCTCAGTTTCATCATCTGCAAAATGGGTTAACAGACCCCACCCCATTGGATTGTGAAGAATGAAAGCTGTAATATAGGCAAACTAGTTCAGTGGCTTGTACGCAGCACTCAACAAACGGCAAGTATGATAAGACACTAAACAAATTAATGCCCAGACTATGGTGCACTGACCATGACTGCCGGAAGACACAAAATAAGGGAAAATGGCCAGCCGTGGCCGTAAGCAACTCCCAGCCCTCGTACAGCAGAGCACTCGCCCTTGATGTCTGGTACCCCAGGGGCAGCAAGGACTAACTCTGACAGTTTCCCAGGAGTCTGTCCACGACTGACCTTGGAGCCCACGGGGCTGACCGGAGACCCTCTCACAGTCACTGCCTAGATGACATCCGCCTAACTCTTTGTGCCTTCAGTCTCAGCTGCGCCATCTTCTCATAATTATGTTAACTGTTCTTCTTAAGCCAGGCCAACAACATGAACTGACAAAAGGAGTTCCTTATTCCCCTCATATGTAGACCCACGACTGCTCCACACAAATAGTTAAAAATCGCTAACACTTTCATACTATCTGTATTACTTACACCTAACAACAAAATCTGCTCTATTCTATCTGAAGCAAGCAGTTCGCCACGATGGAAACGGAATAGATAAAGGTATATGTGATGGGCTGAATAACCACCCCCAGAGACGTCCACATCCTAATCCCTGGAACCCGTGAATACGTTGCCTTACACTCAAAAAGCACTTTACAGATGCGATTATGAAAAGACCTTGATATGTGGAGATTATCTTGTCACAAGGGCCCTTGTAAGAAGAGACAAAAATGCAGAGAGAAGGCAATGTGACCACACGGGGAAGGAAAGGAAAGAACGTAAAGCAATACAGAGCCAGGAGCCGGGGAATGAGGTCGGGCCCCGAAGCTGCCAAATGCAGGAGGTGGGGTCTCCCCTGGAGCCTCCAGACAGAGCCAGCCCTGCTGACACCTGAGACTGAGCCCCGTCAGATCAATTTTGAATTTCTGACCTCCAGGGCTGTAAAATAATAAAGACATATTGTTTGAAGCTGCGAGGTTTGTGGTAAGTTGTTACATTAGCAATAGGAAACTAACACAGAATATAATCAATAGATAGTAATTATAAGTGAATAATTAGGAAATAGCTCTCTGTGATCTATAATTTACAAAGCACTTTACAGACATCTACTTTTTCAGCAATCAAATCCTAACTACCCGACCAGAAGTTATTAAGTTTATTACACAAAAGTAACCATATAAATTATAGAATAGTGCAGGTATGCACATGCCGATTTTCTACTTTGAAGGCAGGAAAGATTCTTTTTTTTTTTTTTTTTTTTTTTCCTTTTGTGATACGCGGGCCTCTCACTGCTGTGGCCTCTCCCGTTGCGGAGCACAGGCTCCGGACGCGCAGGCTCAGCGGCCACGGCTCACGGGCCCAGCCGCTCCGCGGCATGTGGGATCTTCCCAGACCGGGGCACGAACCCGTGTCCCCTGCATCGGCAGGCGGATTCTCAACCACTGCGCCACCAGGGAAGCCCAGGAAAGATTCTTTTAATGACATTTAATACAAGAGACCCATTGTCGACTCCTGGATCCTCTGTGTCTCTTAAGAGAAGACAGTTGTGAGCCCACTTAAAACTTGACTTCAACCTCTAGCCTGTGGTCACAACTGTGTCATTCGTCTGTGCTTGCCCCCCCGTGGCGTTGAGCCCAATGCTCCATTCAGTGCTGGCTGGTGCTCCATCCATGTTGGCCAATTTAATAGATGACTGAATAAATGAAAGAGTGAATGAGAAAAACTCAGAGCCTTAGCCACGTTCTGCTTTTGATCACTTAGATGGCGTTTTCTTCCAAATTAACCAAGAAGGACCTGGTGCTAGAATAAAAAGAAGTAGCTTAGCAAAAAGTAAAAAAAAAAAAACTTTAAGTTTGAAAGAAAGTAAAAAGTTTAAAAATAGTTTTTTTTTTTAAAAAAAAAGGCCAACAAAAATGAAACCAGACCATCAAATAAATGATAGAAGGTTCTACTTTTAGTTAGGCTATAAAAGTCACAAAAAACCATCAGTCCCACTGTAAGCATGAGAAAACAATAAATTTAGAAATCTTTTGTCATAAAAGATACCAAAAGAGATCTGGATGCAAGTCTGAACGAACAGAATTCCAGACAGAGACAAGCCCTAGATTCCAGGGCTTCCACCACTGGGCACGAGTAGGCGGAAGGCAGCTGCGGTTGGTAAAGAAACTGCTGGAATGAAGAGGGGTGAGCCACACGCTGTCCGGCCAGGCCTGGCTCCTGGCAGAGACTGGAAGACGCAGAGACAGCCAAGCCCTCGCTGCAGCCCAGTCTCCCTCCTGATCATTTTGCTCAGCAAGCATCGGTGCTGGAGGAAGCTGGCAGCTGGGTGGAAAGCAGAGAGAGATCACGTAACCTCACACGCAGACCCCAAACTCTGCCGCTCGGCCAGGTCTCACCGCGGAGAGGAGAGGAGACGTGAAATTCAGTTCGACTACTCCTTACGACAGAGGGATCCTGCTTATCACCTTCGCTGCCTGGCCAGGGAAAGGGGAGGGCGTCCTGAGGAAAAGCGCTGTCCACCGTTTGAAAAGTAGGGTGAGTAAGGAAGCGGGAAACACGTGACCCATAGCTAAGGAGAAAGAGAAGATTAAAAGGAGAGCAACAGAACCAAAGGGCTGGAAGTAACAGACAAGGACTGAAAAACACTACTACGAATATGCTAAAGAATTTAAGGGAAAATGTACAAAATGGGTGAAAAGATGGAGAATTTCATCAGAGTCATAAAAACTCTAAAAAGGAAGCAAGTAGAAACTGTAGAACAGATGAATACAATATCTGGGATGATTAACTCATTGGAGGGGCTTAATGGTTAACTGGACACAATAGAGGAGATGCGTACACCCAAAGCTAAGACAAGAAAAAGAAGCACAGAGTGAAAAAATTTAAAAAGTCAAACCCCGGGCATCAGAGTTCTATGGCATACGTCCAAATGGCCTGATATACATGCAGTTACCACCAGAAAAAGCAAAGAAAGAAAGGAGGAGAATTGTTGGAAGAGATACCAAATGAGAATTTTCAAAGAGGGTTGAAAATCACTAATTCAACACAGCGAAGCCCCAAGCAAGATAACAGACAGAAAAGTCATACACAGGTCAACCTGCTAAAAACCAGAGTGAAAAGATAGAGGCGATGAAATGACATGTTTAAAGAGCGAAGAGAAAAAAAAAAAATACAAACACTGGCAACCTAGACATCTATATTCATGAAAAATAGTCCTAAAAAATAAAGGTGAAACAAAGGCATTTCCAAACAAAAGCTGGGAAAATTCATGCTGCACTACGAGAAATGGTAAATGAAGTTCTTCAGACTTGAAGAAAATGAACACAGAGAAAAATCATGATACGCAGAAAGAAATGGTGGTCAGTGGAGCATATCAAGGAAAATATAAAATAATATAGTCTTCAATTTCTTTAAAGGACAATTGGCTATTTGAAGCAAATAGAGCAACATATTATGGGATTATAATACACAGAGAAATAAAATATGACAATAATAATACAAAAAAAGGCAGAGTAAATAGAATTACACTATTGTAAGGTTGTTAAATGTGTCATGAAGTTGTAATAGTTACTCATGGTAAAGTGTGATGAATTAATTATACATATTGTAATTTAGAATAACCACTTAAAAATAATACAAAAAAGGTGAAACTAAACAGCAATAGGGCAATAAAATATAATACAAAAGCCATCTGAAACACACCCACAAAACCTCAATTTCCAAATAAAGAACAGAAAGAGAAAATGAGTAAGAACTAAGATAATAAAATTAAACCCAAGAACATCCCATGTAATTATGCTGAGTGTAAAGATATATTCAACACTCCAATTAAATATGGGTTTACAAAAAGACCCAACTGTTTACAAGAGACACATTTTTAATATAAAGACAGTGAAAATAAAATGATGAAAAAAATATACATTGCAAACACTAATCACAGGAAAGCCAATGTGTCTAGATTAGCATCAAAAAAAAACTGAACTGTGAAAGTATCATCAGTGATAAAGATGGATATTTCATGATAAAATAGCCATTAATAAAGCCCAAAATTTGTTCTCTGCTTAGACTAACAGGCTTGATAAATCCTCTTTTTTCAGCATACGATTTCAGGAGGTGTATGATCTCCTGTGTGTTTATGAATCTCTATTTAAAACCTCTTTTCAAAGTCACACTATCTTTAAATACAATGATTTGATTTGATTTGATTTTCCCCCTCAATTATCATCTACTTGATTCTTGCATGTCAGTTACCTGGAACTTCACCTTCTGGTTGATGTCCTGCACGCAGAACTGCTTCAAGAAGCGCTCATCCTCACTCCAGAAGAGGCGGATGTCGGGGATGTCGTAGAGGACCATGGCCAGCCGCTCCAGCCCAAGGCCAAAGGCCCAACCGATCTGATCTTCAGCACCAGCTACAAAGAGGAAAGAAGACAAGATGACAGGTTAAAAAGCACGAGGGCAATACTCCCATATAAAATAAAAAGTTAAAAAAAAAAAAAAAGAGCATGCGGGTCCACAGGTCCATCCCACTCCTGACACCCAGATAGGGCCGTGGTGAGTGCCGACCAGGTGCTGGGGCGGGGGGGGGGGGGCGCGGAGACACCCAAGGGGACTCCGATCTCAGTTTTCATGCTCCCCACATTCCTCGCTCCCCTCCCCGAGGCACTCCGGAGTCAAAATTCTCTAATACTGTCTTTCATTTCTGCTTAAATCCCAGGCTGGCTAAGCCCTGCCTCCTGCCTCTGAGATACCTTCCTGTAATCTGTGCTCGCCCTTTTTCCAACGTTCAGCCTCTATGTTCAGGTTACAGGGAGGAGAGAAAACACAGGCTGTCCCCAAGCGGCTAACGAGATGGGCAGGTTTGTTCAAAAACATGCCACAGTGGACCACTGATAGTCAGGAAGTGTGTGTCCAGCCTCCAAGAACCCTCAGTTTACTAGAACACACTCTGACTCTTGGTCAAAGCTGCCCCGGTAACACACAAGGAGCAAGCCCGCCAAGGTGACCTGCACACGTGGCGCCAGCCCCTCCGAGGGGGAGCGTGTAGTTCAGACCCATGACAACACACGAAGCCTCGGGTTTGTCCACGTGAAGCAGGGTGAGACGGCAGACACAAACTGCTGTGCGAAGGGGGCAAGGGAGCAGCGCACGGCGCAGGGAAGAGCTCACGAGACGGCGTCCTTTCGACTGGACGCTGAGGGATGAGCAGGATGCTGGGGGCGCTGAGACGGCTCAGGACGCCCCCCTCCACGCACACGACCTGCAAGGGGACCCCCCTTAGGGACCGCTCCCTAATCCCTAGGGTTTCACTGCTGGGATTAGGTTACTCTATGCGAGTCCATCTTAGCAAACTCCAGAGAGTCTCCTGCTGGCTTAGGAGAGCTGAGCTGACATGAAGACAGGAGGCCCAGGTGTGGCCAGGCCTGGAGGGAGGCCTCCGGGAGCCAAGGGAGGCCCTGGCGGCAGCAAGAAAACGGGAAGCTCACTCCCACGATCATGAGGAAATGGATTCTTCCAACAGCCCAAATGAGGGAAGACAGGACCCTGAGCTCCAGAGGACAGCGTGGCCTGGTGACACCCTGATTTCAACCTGTCGAGACCCTGGGCAGGGGACCAGGCCCTCTGCACCGGACTCCTGACGCACGGCGGTCGTGACATAACAAGTGCGTGTTGCTTTAAGCCACTAAGGATGAGGTTAATCTGTTACCCAACACAAAAAACTAATGCTGATCCAGATGTGGAGAAAGACGAGGGCAAGTTCCGGACTTAAGGAACGTCTTCACTGGCGAAGGGATGGAGGTGCATCAGAGGAGGGTTTAGGAGTGGATTCTGGCAACCCCGGCCGGGCAAGCTTCAGGCAGGAGAGACACGACAGAGAGGACCCATCTCTGGCCAGGGGCTGGCGCCACTGTCACTTCTGAATGAAACCACAAGGATAAACTACAACAATGGAAGCCACGAAGAAGTGTGAGCCTCATTGGATGATCTGTTTAAAAGATGAATGGCTAAAAACATTCCAAATGAGGGGGCCTCCCTGGTGGCGCAGTGGTTGAGAGTCCGCCTGCCGATGCAGGGGACGCGGGTTCGTGCCCCGGTCCGCGAAGATCCCACGTGCCGCGGAGCGGCTGGGCCCGTGAGCCGTGGCCGCTGAGCCTGCGCGTCCGGAGCCTGTGCTCCGCAACGGGAGAGGCCACGGCAGTGAGAGGCCCGCGTACCGCAAAAATAAATAAATAAATAAAAAGAAAAAAAAATTCAAAATGAGATCTCAAAAGGAAAAGGTACAGAGAGAGAGAATGAGGCAGTAGCAGGAGGGAAGACAGGCAGGAAGCAAAGCACGTGGCTGGGCAAGTGCGGAGCGCACCTGTGTCCTGAGTAAGATGACCTCTCATGCGAGGCAGGGGGGAAGGGGGGGCTTACCACAGACAACCGGGTCACGAAGGACGGAGCACAACCCCTGAGCCCTGGCCAGCTGCCTAGAAGAGCAGCTAAGGGTGAGGCACACTCTTTAGAGTAAGCCATACTGATGCCTGAAAACCATAAAGAAGGCTGCAATGAAAACTGTAAAAATTAACAGAAGTGTGGATACACCGCTTTCGTGTCCTCAAAGAATAAGTTTCTCTTTAAGTGACGGTGCCCGGTCCTGGTGGTGTGGTTCCGCACACCAAGCACCGCGTGGCGCCGGCGCCCTCGGTGACTGCTGGTCTCACTACTTATCCTGAGAACACTTTGGAAAATAGAGCAGCACATACAAAGATCCATAACAATGCTCGAACTCTTCATCCTTAGGATTCCATTAGGAATTTATCCTAAGGAAATAATTCAACAGAAGAAAAAAGATAAATGAAGGAAGATATTCAAAGCTGTATCACTTATTAGAGCAAGAACATGAAAACAACCTAAATGCCCCAAATCCGGGCAGCCCTTCAAATTATAGTACATTTTAGTGTAGCCATTAAAAATCACAGTTATATAGATAAATGTTGGTTAAGTGACAGGCTGTAAGAAATTACGAAAAATATCTATGATAAAATGAGTATGTACTATGCCACTACTATTTAATACAGGTGCAAATGAAGGTTGTAACGTAAAAAAATAAAAACAAAATCTGATAAGTAAAAAATGGTAACGGTGCATTTTTATCTTGTGTTTTATCTTAAACTTTCCATTGGCTTAAGGATCATTTTTTTTCCTTTTCTGTGAATGTCTTCATATTATATTTTTCACCCATTTGAAAAATGACATTGTTGCTCTTTTTCTTGCCTACTTCTGGGGGTTCTGTGTTATCCTTGTTCTGCTTTAGGAAAGTTTCAGAGGATGAGGAAGAAAGGGAGGGTAACGGACGGAAGCAGCAAAAACTAAGACACTAAAAATTGCTGGATGTGAAATAAACTCAAATACCCTAAATCTACTGCTCTTTCAGTGACAGATACTGGGCTCTAGATGGTTGGTTTTATCTAAAAATTTCATAATAAAATCTAAGAGATTTAATAATTAAGGAAAAAGTCTAACTCACAAAGCAACATTAATATTCCACCTCTCTTTATTATTTTTTTATTTGAAAAGACGTTTCAGAAACATGTTTTAAAGTTGTTTGAAAACTATTACCATTATGGGATGTCATGGTTATAAAAGAAAAGCAGCAGCTGTCTGTCTGTTTCGTGGGAGTGGGGTGGGAGAGAACTGGGCAAGTGGAGGATGGTGGGGGGACTTTATGCCATGTGCCTTTTTTATAAAGTGTGAGAAGAAATATTTCAGATAAAAATTTTCATGGTTAGATAACACACAGTAATTTCTTTTCTGTTTATTTTTGAGAAGTTATAAGAACAAAGCACTCCTCCCCTGACACAGTGGTGTCAGAGTTCCAAGAAAATCATGTGACTAGCGAACACGGATTACACGCTGAACCGACCTCTTTATTTCTATGAGAGCCAATACATTTCCAAGCCTGGAAAACCAGCGTCGTTATCTGTGGGGTTTCAGAAAACGACCACAAGCTCCTGCCTATCCTCCCCTTGAATCCCAGTGGGCTGTGGCTGCTTCAACCCACAGGGCTGAAGTGTGAGGGAAGTGATGCGACGGGACTTCCAGGGTTACGTTAGAAAAAGCCACCCAGCGAGTGCCTGGTTGCTTGGAATGCCCGCTCTCCAGACACCCCCTCCCCGGAATCTCCCTGCAGAACACGCTCTCTTGGAGCCCAGCCGCCGAGCTCTGCGCAGCAGTCACACGCAGAGGCCACGCGAGGCACTCCCACAGACGGTCCCAGGTGGACCCCGTCATCCTGGCCTCGAGGCAGGCAGGTAAGTGAGGAAGATTCAGGAGGATTCCATGTGCAGCACGAACAGAGAAAAACAAAAAACTGTAACAGAACATTAAGAAATGGAACCCAGCAATATACAAAAGGACATTGTATCACGACTGGATTTATCCCAGGAATGCAAGGTTAGCTCAGCATATGAGAACCGATCAGTGTAATCCATTTAATAAGCTGCTTAAAAAAGAAAACATGATCATCTCAATAGATGCAGAAAAAGCAACTGGCAAAATTCAACATCCATTCATTGTAAAAACTCTCAGCAAATGAGGAACACAGGGGACTTCCTCAATCTAATCAAAGACACAATAAAAAACCAACAGCTAATAGTATACTCAATGGTGAAAGGCTGGTTGCTTTGCCCTCGAGGTCAGGTTGAAAAGAACGATGTCTACTCTGGCTATTTCTATTTCTGTCTGAGTTCCCAGCTAGTGAAAAAAAAAAGTAAAGAAGAAATAAAAACAGCTTAATACATTGGAAAGGAAAGAGTAACACTGTCTTTATTTGCAGATGGCATGACTGTTTACATAAAAATTCCTCGGGAACACATTTGACGGGTAGCAAATACATGAGTTTGGGAAGAGACCACAATATACAATAATCCATGGTGGGTGTGACCCGGGGCCGCAGCCCCACCTGGCTGCCCGTAAGGACAGGCCAGCGAGGGGCCATCCCATCAGCACCTGAAACCCCAACCAGCTGGTGTGTCGAAGCTCAAGGACTAGGCCTTCATGAGGAGCGGGGAACGGCTGGCCCCCAGCTTTCCTGCCACTGCCCACAACCTTTGAGTCTCACGATCGTTCTTACTGAAAAGCCTGCGTGTGACACTCAATTACCAGGAAGGGCTGTAAGAAAGGGCGTCTATTTGCTGAGCTGTACCAAATTTTGTTTTTGAAACACTTTGTTTTGGTCCCATCTAGATCCGCTTCTTCTGAATTGCATCCCCTGCACTGAGGTATCGGCCTATTATACTCGTAAGGTGCCAGGAACTCCTTGTCAAGAACGCCGGTCACTAGGTCACTCGGTCTTCCTACGAGTCTTCACGAAATAAGCTGATCTCAGATCTAAGAAAATGGGAACAGGAAAAGCTTCCTTCTCGTCAACAACTGGATTGTCTTCAGTCTAAGGGTATCGTGACTTACATGACTGATCCTAATCCACCCCTTACTTTGGCCCCGTGGACGCTTAAAGCCATCCTTACAAGGTCACCTCTACAACGGTACGTTTCTCTGTGTGACTCTTGTCCCAGTTTTATTTTCTTATCCTTATATCCTCTTTGTCCTGGTTATATGAACTACTTATTTTATCCTCTTGTACATACTTTTATATGGCACTTCAAATTCTTTATGGAAGAAAGAGAGCCATAAATAACTAGACATGTAAAGGTACTGTCATCCCAGACAGGTCTAATTTTCAGGTCTTTGGCAAACCTCAGCTGTAATTTTTGCCAGGTGCTCCTGGGCTGACAGGGTTTTAAGGCAGTACTTTTTTCTACATTCCAGTACCGGAGGGTTCCAGTAAACTAACTAGTCTCTGGAGCATAAAACTGACTGTAAAGAAGCACCTCAGTTAAACAGAATATTCCAGATGGGAGGCACTTAGGTTTTCCCTCCTCCTTCTCCTCTTCTTGTTTTTAAACTTTCCCATCTCTGGACTCTTACCTCACATTATTTTGGTTTTATATGTAGGCTGACCTTCTTAGAAAGATTTTCAGCAACGAATCCCCTTACTCTGCTGTTTTCTTCAGAGAATATCACCTCTTAGACCCCACAACTTTTCATTTATTTTGTTTACTGTTTACTGTCAGACCCTGCCGGTAGCATCTGATCCACGGGGTCAGGACCTGGGCTGGTCTCCATCTCTGACACATCGGGAAGGGCTGGACCAGTGTCCAGCATGTACAAGGGCTCAGGCATTGTGCAGAAGTGAGTGAATGGCAGGAGGGCAAGGTTTAGAGATTTTTTCCACTTTTTAGTTTATTGGCTGCATTTACACGGGTTGTATTAGGAAGAATTTCACACTTAACATGAAGTTTTCAACACAGGCAGCAACTTTCTTTGATCTTTGATCTGTCAGAAAGTTTATCCATCATGAGGTGACATGAGAGATACCATTTCGGAAGAGACATCTCAGAAGCGAGAGAATTGGAACATAAAAGAGAGGAATGACAGGAAGACTGAATGTCCCGTCCCCTCACCCTCTGCCTCCGTCACTGTCACCGAGCTTCTCCCGTGCGGGGTGGCAGCTCTGGGGCCTATAGGATCTCAGCTGCTTCTCTCCAAGCTTCCTTCCTTCCAGCTTATTTTCTTCCCCGGGGACCGAACCCTGCACCCTGAGGTTCCCCCTCATAGACCATTTTGTTGCAAAGCCAGAGGTCAAATTAAAATTTTAAACTGTTACATATTGGAACAAATTTTTTATTATATTAAGTACTTCCCTGTTAACGGGGGCTGATTTCTAGGAATTCTTTGGCTCAACGAACTGACACTTTCCCAAAATAACTGTGAAAAGAAACACTGGAACAAGCTAGCAATTAACATTCAAATTTTATAGAACTTAACCACTTACAAAGCACTTCACCTACGTTACCTGGATTTTGACCCTCACAGTGACCCTGTGGGGGGTGTCAGCCTGGTATTATTAGTGATGTTTCAAAAGTAAATACCCTTGGGCTTCCCTGGTGGCGCAGTGGTTGGGAGTCCGCCTGCCGATGCAGGGGACGCGGGTTTGTGCCCCGGTCCGGGAGGATCCCACGTGCCGCGGAGCGGCTGGGCCCGTGAGCCGTGGCCGCTGCGCCTGCGCGTCCGGAGCCTGTGCTCCGCGACGGGAGAGGCCACAGCAGTGAGAGGCCCGCGTACCGCAAAAAGAAAAAAAAAAAAGAAACAAACAAAAGTAAATGCCCTTTAAGCAAGATCACACAGACACTGGGACTCAAATCTATGCTGTTTTTGTCCTTTTCACTTCAAGTACATACCCACTGAATGTTCCCCCCAGACTCATGCTCACACATTAACTTAGAGAGGAGGCTCTGTTCAAAGAATCTCAAAACATCAGAAAGTTCCACTTCTGTCTGTGTACTTCCTGCTTTGTTAACTGCCAGTTTCCTGATGGACTTTGTCATTATTCCATGAAAGCTAGTAAAATGATTTGCATGCAGAGCTGTGTAAATATAGCAACAGGCTTTTCTGAAGGTGGGGTTTCATGTCTCCAACCGTGCCTTTCACCCTGCACCTGCCCAATACACACACAGAGCTGCAGAGGAAGCGGACGGGGCCGGTGTTCAGCAGCGGTGTTGGACGAACGCCTCCACTTCCCTTGACCGTTGCTTACAACGACAGCCACGCAGGGACACGAGGCCCACAGTATCCCAGCACGACACTGCACAGCCACAGGCAGGCCTAGAGAGGCCAGCGCAGCTACATGAATTCTGGTTTCTGCTCTTCCCACCGTGGACTGAGTACTTGAACCCCTGCTTTCCAGCTACCATCCTTGAACTCTTTCCTCGGAGACTTGTCACGGGATGACTGACTTTCTGAGCTGTGCTCAGAGATCAATCTCCCACCTGAAACTTCTCTAGTTGTATACATCCTCGGTGCCACACGCTTCTGTCAATAAGTCCTTCACACAATCCAAAGGCTGACCTCTTTGAAAAGAACCTTTCCATGGAACGGAACAGACTGTGATCGGATTCTACAAGCCTTGAAAACAGTGGTCCTTCATACGGTCTGAGCTGGGCCGCATCCTAATCAACATTCTCTAATAAAACCTTTAACGCCCATCTTAAAACACTCCCTTTGGAACATTGCCCCTTCCTTTCTGGGTCCTAGACTTTGGTTTTCTCAACAAAGGAGACAGCAATTTCTGGCGCATATACTAATCAACAGTACATGAAACAATCCCAGTGGTCTTACCCAGTCAGAATTCTCCTTATAATGGCTCCAGTTTCCCTTAGGGATCTATGTCCTAAAAATCTGTATCCTTCCAACAAAGGGGAAAAATAAAAGCAAACATATGGAGGCAGAAACATGAGATGGAGTTGAGCTGACCAAGTTGACAATAGTACAGGGTAATTCAGAACCTTTTGAAAATGTAAAGGCAACGGTCATGCCTTGCTTAGCACTTACTAAGAGTTAAAAACTAAACACATTTACTTGGGACTTCCCTGGCAGTCCAGTGGCTAAGACTCTGCGCTCCCGATGCAGGGGGCCCAGGTTCGATCCCCGGCCAGGGAACTAGACCCCACATGCCGCAACTAAGAGTTTGCGTGCCACAGCTCACTAACTAAATAAATATTAACAAATAAATAGATATATTGACTTGAGTATAATCATCCGAGAACTCATCTCCCACCTCGTATACCTCCTTTTGACTGGCCGTCAAAATATAGTAGTTTTATCCTTTACCCCTTTCCCTCACATTTCAATCTAAGGCCCTAGAACTCAGGAGAATGAAGTGCTATTGTGCAGCACGTTGCAAATAAAGGTTTGCAGCGAGCAAAAGTTGGCCTTCCTAACAGTTTACTAGCTTTGGACATTGTCCATTTTTGAGAGAGCAGTTGCTTTTGTTTGATTGTTCGCTGTATTTTGTTTTTAACTGCCTGAATTGCATACAGCACTTCAGGTAACAATATATTCCCAAAATTTGTATGTGAGACTTTTTTTTTTAAACAAATCTCATTTTAAGTGCACTAAGATGGTCATTAATTATAAACACTTTCAACTAAATGGGGTTTCTTCGTACACCAATTTTCATAAGGTGACCCACGTCCATAATAGGTATTTGAGGAATACTTGTCAAACCCTATATGGAATTATTAGTGTCCGGATACGCTTTTACGTACTTCAAATGTATCGTTAAGGTTTCTTGTTAACAAGAGTTACCAAAACTGGGCCACAGCAAAAAGTGGCCCAGAATTGAGAGGTCTTTCAGGAAGAAAGGAGCAGACATGGGAAGTGTAACCCCCGGAGCCCAGATGACAGGAAGCATGTGGCCTTAGGATGGCGGCCAACACAGTCCTGCCCACAGATGCCACTGACCATGAGACACGGGTGTATAGGGCCAGCCCGGTGGGAGACGGTCACGTGGCCCAGCCCCGGCTGCCAGAGGGGAGCGCCGCGCAAGAACGCTCTCTTCCTTCTTCGCGTGGAGGACGCGAAAGCCGCTTAGGTGACTTTTAAACACATTAACCCATCCCTAAAACTCAGCTGGATGTACTTATCTATTCCTTTCTGTTACAGAGCCAAGGAATAATACGCCCCGCCTCATAGTCTGAAAAAGTGTGCCTTCATATCTGTTAGAAAAATGACTCTCCAAAAGAAAAGCTAATAGTGCTCTACTTCTTGTCACACTCTGATACTATTTTAACCATGAAAGGAATTTAATTTAGAGTAAGTAATGCCACTGTCACTTAAATATACGAATGATAAAAGAAACGCGAGCTGTTCTAATTCCGTAATTCCCGAGTAATGACAATTAATGAAACCCTCTTTCCTAGTGGGAGTCGTTTTCGGCAGCAGACAAAGGGGCTGCCAAGCCTTTTAGGATGCGCGCTCTCACAAAAGAATCGCTTCCCCCTTCACCGTTATCCAAAATATAATTAAAAGATGACATTTAAAACAAACGAATAGTCAAACAGTATCCCTCCCTCAGAGGCAAAGCAGCTGCGGAGCAACACTTGGCCTCCACTGAGAGCTGGCAGAAACTGCTGGATAAAGTCTGCTGTCCAACATCTGCCTTCTGTGCTGCGCCTGTCCTCCCGGAGCATCAGTACCACCTGTCAATACACGGGAAGCTTCATGAGGCTATCACTGGCTGCTATTGCGTAGACAGATACTAACTGGGTTGTTTTACTGCTGTGGACATGTTCTCTGACCTTTCCAAAAAGAAAACAAATCAATAGGAGTATCTTACACAGACTTCTATTTTCTTCCTCAGCTTGCTCCAATAGTCTAAAATTCAGAGTTACATGTTTATGGTCTGTACTGTTTTAGACCATCTATCTAGTGACTATCCACACACAGAGAAAACTCAGCCTTTAACGTCAGCCCAAACACAGCTCAGTAGCCTTTAGGACCTCCTGGCTGCGCGGCTCGCGGGGTCTTAGTTCCCCGAACAGGGATCGAACCCGGGCCCTCACAGTGAGAGCGCCAAGTCCTAACCACTGGACCGCCAGGGAAGTCCTGAAGCCAAGTTACTTATCAAAATGCAAAAGAAGATTTCTGAGCAAAAGCCAAACAGCTTGATCCGGTCTATTCCCAAATATCTTAAGGACAAGTTAACGAAAACTCTCTTGGCAAGCTGCTTGAGTCACGCTTTCCTTCTTAGGTTCAAACTGTAACCCCGCCCTCTGTCCCCTCGTCGGCACCCCACGGTGTTCTCTCTCGTACGAAGCCAAAGTAATCAGGGCGTGACTGGAGGCCCGGGGCCAGTGTCCACCTTGAGAGCGTCCAGGGCCTGACCGCTCAGCTGTGGACACTACTTACAACAAACTTGAACAAACACGGCTCAGGACCTGACACAGCCTTAAAGGGACACTGCTCCTTTGCACTGAAAGGGAATGTGTACACCGCGCTGACATTACACGACGTCACCTATTGGCTCCCCGCCGTACGAAAGCTAGGGATGTAATAATCATTCGAATATAACAATAATAAGCCCCTAATAGTATTAAGAACACGCTGAATGGCTTTTTTTTTCTATCAACATATGATAATATACATCATTCCAGAAGCTTTTAGTCTATGGACATGGTTTTTAAAAAAAGGGAGATATGGCAAAACAACCACTGAAAGGCCAATCTGCCTATGACCCAAGAGGTCAAAAGCAAGGGTACCAGATGTCCTCCCGTGGGTGAATGGCTACGCAAGTAGTGGGACATCCTCGCCACGGAACACTGATCCATACAACACAAAGAAATGGACTTTGCAGGGACAGATGAAGCAACTTTCGTGAGTCTACAGAGAGTTATGCCCAGTGGAAAATACCAATCCCAGAAAAGGGTATATACTATATGATCCCACTGCCATAACATTTTAAATAACAGAACTTTATAAATGGAGAACAGACTGGTGGCTGCTAAGGGTCAGGGACAGCAGGTATGGGTGAGGGCGAATATGATTATAAAAGGATAACACGAAGGCTCCTTGTGGCGATCGAGCTATTTTGTATCTTGTCTTTGGTGGCGAACAGGTGAATCTACACATGATAAAATTGTATAGAACTGAATACACAAACAAATGAATCCAAGTCAAACTGGGAAATGTGCATAAGATCAATGGATCGTGTCACCGCCAATAACCTGGTGTAGCTGGACTATAGTTTGGCAAAATGTTACCATTGGAGGAAACAGGATAAAGGGTACACAGGGCCTCTCTGTTCTTACAGCTGCAAATGAATCTACTAGTATCCCCCAAAGTCTCAATTAAAAAAGAAAAGAGAAGAAGCAAGTGCATCTCTATACATTTGTGAAGGGCGAAATCCTGCCCTCCCCATCGTGGCAGCCTGGTGAACCCTTCCTAACTGGGCTGTCTACGGTTCTGAGGGGTCGAGTGAGGCCCCGGACACTCACCCGGCAGGGGGACGCCAGTGCCCTACGCCCTCACTTCTCTCCCCTCTCCCTCTTTACCCCTTTCCCATTAACCTACCCAGGTCACATCCAACTCTTCCTTCTACACCAACATGCACCATGAATAAAGGGGAACTTTTTAACCGGATAAATAGTATTGGCTGGGTCCCTGAATGAAGACATTTTCATGCCTTTTCTCTCAACATAAATCTGAGCTCCCCTGGGGAATCTGCTCTTGCCCTGTCCCCTTCCTTTTTCTGGATATTTCCGGGCTCTCAGAACCTGATGGAGAGGAGGGGACGGGCAGGAAACAGACCCACTTTCTGGGTCAGGGCAGCCTGTGTGCAAAGAGGCAAGACAGTTCTTTAGCGGGAGGGTTCTGCTCGCTGGGAAGAGTGTGGAAGCCGGGTGGAGAAAAATCTCTCAGGGCGTAGAGGCCAGGCGTTCCGCTTCCAGGAAGTTCCCCAGGAGCGAGTGCCCAAGAGCGGAAGGAAGCCGGCCCTTCCGTGTTCCCCAAGGGCCCGGTGATGGGCCCCCCCCAGCCGACGCAGCCCCCGGCCTCCGCCCGAGCTTGGAGATCTGAGAGCCGCTGCAGACGGACAGGGGCTGCGTCTTCCTCAGAGCCGAACGGGGCCCTGCGGAAGCTCTGCCCTCATCACCGCCGTTCATCTAAACAACAGGCGGGCTGGGAGCACGGACTCGGCACCCAGCCCCGTCCCGCTGCCCCCGCACCAGCCGGGCGAGCCCGGGCCAGTTACGTATTTACCGTCTCTCTGACTCCACTTCCGCCTGTAACGGCGGGGGCGCCAACAGAGCCCCCTGGTGGCGCCCTCGTGAGGCTCCTCAGAGGTATTAGCTATGACCCGAAGGAGGCCCGGAGCCCAGGAAGGGCCCTGCAGGTGCTCTCGTGACGGTCACCGCCCAGGTCTGCGGCGACGCAGCCCCAGAAAGCAGCAAAGATCAGGCTCCCCGGGACCCGTCACGGCGAGCAGGCGGCTCACGTCAGAGGCCAGCAAATCCTCTCATGTTCGCGGAGGTGCTATTGTGGTTTCAGTGAGATGTTAAGTGGAATGTTCCCACTGTCGACAGAGGTCCCAAAGCTAAGAAAGGTGGATGGTGGACACGCCATGGGACGGGTTTGCTTAGCATCCCCCTGCCACCTCCACGCTCCGTGAGGAAAGCCGGGAACTCACTGTGTCATTGGAGACGTGAGCTCTTTGGAGAGTTACGTCCTGTTACTGCTGCCTCTTCTTCCCTCCCAGGGGAGATGGGGAGTGACCCCCCCCCATCAGGGAAGTGGGGCAGGGGTTATGGAACCACCTAGAGAACTTGGCAATGTCTCCCTGGGTCTGGGGGACCTAGAGACTACCCCTCACCCACACCCGAAACACTCTAAAGGCCGAACGCTGAATGGAAACGGCTGTGGTCCTGAGCAGGAAAACAGGTCTGCACCGGACAACAGAATTGTGAGCTTCCTGCAGCCCAGGTGGGCCCGCAAGCTCGAAAAGCACCCCACCCCCAGGTCCTGGAGTGGATGAACTGACCTCAGCAGCACGAGCCTATAAATACGACACTGAATACAGAGACCCAGCCATCAGACAGGGAGGACGTCACCCATTCCTGAAGCCTTCAGTCCCCACTAGTGTGAATCGCCAAGGGATCCGCCAAGCACCCCCTGAGAAAAAGGCCAGCATCTGGACACTGGTCACCCCCAGAAGCCACACTGCCAGATCCCAGCTCAGCGGCGACAGAGGCTCCTCCCCTCCCTGCCCAGCCCTCTCTCCCCTGCTCTCCCTCCCCCATCACCACCCTTCCAGCTTCCACCCCTGTGCCCTACTCTGCGCTGCGGGAGGGAGAAAGCTCTCAGTTGGATGGAAGATGGAAGCTTTGCCATTAGCCTGGACTGTACTTGAAAGTGACCAGGAAAGCTACGGATCTGCTTGAAATCTCACTCTGGATGAGGAAGAACGATTAGACAGAACTTGCTGAAGGCAGTGGTGTGAAAAACAAAATAATTTTAGAAGTTTACATCTACTGAGTCCAGCTCAGTGACTTCAATGTTATAAATGGTTTACTTATCCTTCCCTCTCCTCACCCGCATCCAAACGGCCCCGTTCAGTTCTCTTCCTTTGTGCTTCCCAACCCACCACCACTGCTCTTGCCTCCTTATGCCTCTAGGGAACACATAAATATCTGAAATATTTAAATATTTTACTCCTGACCCCAACGAGAGTAGCATATGCTAATAAACTGGATAGCAGTGACGGAAAATAGAACAAGGAAACAGAAGAATGGTGATTAAACATGACCAATTTCTCCATTCTTCTTCCCAAGGAATCCGACGCATTTTTAACCATTTGGCTATGGAACCTGAGAGATAAAACAGATGGAGGGGAACTTAAACGGACATGGGAATAGAGCTGGATAAAAATAAGATATCGGTTGGCAAAGCTAAAAACACAATCCCACGGGTCTAAGCACACGAAACGTCTATAACATCATGTGTTCGTCAGATAGACCAAATTGGTAGTCAGAACCATGATACAGACTGTCTCTTTCATCAATAAACTGTCAAGTCACATCTAGGCCATAAGGATCTCTGTGTGGGGAAATGCTAGGTGAAAACCAAACCCTGCGTCATTCTCATCTTCCTGGACCCTCCCAGCAGAGCCGGGCGGTCATGTGACCGTGCTCCAGCCAATAGCACCGAAGCAGGCAGGAGAGAGACCCCCGGCCCCCTTGGAGACCCTCCAGCTCTCCCGTCCTCTGCTATGGGGACCGTGGCAGCCACATGTTTCAGATGTTATCACTGTGGCTCTCTCTGACTGAGAGATACACTTTCGATGGATTAAGCCACTGAGATTTCAGGGGGTTCTCGGTTAGCTCTGCACGGCTGGGCCTATCCTGATGATTAATCAGCCCTAACATCTGACATGACAAAGGAATCTGCATAACCTCTGACTGTACCAAACTGAGGATCAATGCCACTTTTCCTTGTCCTATAAAAATAATTTTGCTAGCTCAGTATAAACACTTCCTATAAACTGGAAGAGATTTATAGAGAGCCTACCACTTATAAATTGGTATTAAGAAAATGGTGTTCCTACACTGTGCAAAGGTCCAGTGAACAAGAATATGGCTAAAACATAAGGAGAAACAACCCCTGAATGTCTAAGGAAGTCAGCACTAAAACAGTGGCCCAGAGAGGTTGGGGAACAAGAGACCCTATAGCCAGGGAACTAAGATTCTGCGTGCCACAAGGCATGGCAAAAAAAAAAAAAAAAAAAAAAATTACAAAGGGAAAGAAAGGATTTCTAAGAACTCCTAAAAGTATGTTTGTTTTTTTTTTTTTGAAAAAAAGAAAAAGCTTTTAAGAACCGGAGCTTGTCTTTGGTGTAATTTTATCAGGAAAGAAGCAGGTACACGGCCATCACTCTTGCTGCTAAATAGCATCTGTCAAAAGTAAGCCTCCCTTGCCTCCCTTGGAGGGGAGGAGCCAAACCCGTCGTTCAGTGACCAATCCAAAGCCATCAGGACGCTCGATATATTCTGATTCACTAACATACGTATCTGTCAGTATTTTCTCATTTTTAGTTTTAATAATCTGTCATGAATTTTTAAAATAAATTTATTTATTTTATTTTTGGCTGCACTGGGTCTTCGTTGCTGCGCGCGGGCTTTCTCTAGTTGCAGTGAGCGGGGGCTACTCTTCATTGCGGTGCGTGGCTTCTCATTGTGGTGGCTTCTCTTGTTGCAGAGCACGGGCTCTAGGCGCACGGGATTCAGTAGTTGCGGCACACGGGCTCAGTGGTTGTGGCTCGCGGGCTCTAGAGCTCAGGCTCAGTAGTTGTGGCGTGTGGGCTTACTTGCTCTGCGACATGTGGGATCTTCCCGGACCAGGGATTGAACCCGTGTCCCCTGCATTGGCAGGCGGACTCTCAACCACTGCTCCACCAGGGAAGCCCTATCATGAATTTTTAATCAATATTTTATTTCCTTTGGGGGCTCTATTTCTTTGCAAACTTATCCTCCACGTGTTATCTATTCTCAGGAACTCGAGGTAATTTGAAAAATATGGCTTCATCATTTTTCACTCATCAGACTGGCAAACATTGCAATCTGACAATGAAAAATGCTGGCAGGAAGGTGGACAGACAGCAAGTTCACACACTGCCGCCAGGGGCGTCAGTTCCATCTGTGATGTCTTATTTCATGAGCTGGCGTTTTGAACAGAGTATCTACTATATTATTCTCTGGACTCTGTAGAACGCTTAAAAGTTTTCTTAATAATAACTTTAAAAAGTTTTTTATTGGAGTATAATTGCTTTACAACGTTATGTTAGTTTCTGCTGTATGAAGTGAATCAGCTATACGTATACATCTATCCCCTCCCTCTTGGACCTCCCTCCCCACCAACCCCCATTCCACACGTCTGGGTCACCACAGAGCACCGAGCTGCACTCCCTGGGCTATACCGCAGGTTCCCACTAGCTATCTGTTTTACACGTGGTCGTGTATTTATGTCAAACCTAACCTCCCAGTTCATCCCCCCCCCCCACCTGTGTCCACACATCCGTCCTCTGCATCTGCATAAGACGTGCTCTTCAAGGACAGGGACAGAACCGCTCACGTCCTTCACACCCTGCCAAATACAGAGAAGTAACTATGCAAGTTTGATCTAAGAAAGCAAGAGACATAAGTACTTTTCTAACAGGGCAGCTTTGAACTGGATGTGGGTGTTCCCAGCAGGAGCCACAACCAAGACAGAAAGTGTGACTATCGGGGTACCAGTGGCCACCACAGCCTCTTCTGACATGCCTGCACTCAGGCTTACAAACCTGAATAAAAGCATTCTTTAAAAAACCCACCACCACCACCAATGCAGCAGGACGCTCCCTCTCTGAACCAACTTTACGACCCTCAGGTTCTGCTTACACTTGCGCTTGCGGGCAGCAGGGCCCCGGGGCGCCTCTCTGTCTTTGGTCAGGAGGAACTGTCGTCCAGCCCCCGACCCTGAAAACTGCTAACAGCCGGGCATTGTGGGGAACTGGCCAGGACTGTTTGACAGGAAGACCCCAATCTTGGTCACTCTGTTTGACAGGAAGCAAAATTGAATTTTAAGGAAGTCACCTAGGGTCACCTACAGCTTCTGAGCTTGAATTAGCTCTTCTAATCTCATTTGCTTGTTCAAAGCAACACAAGAAAACTATGAATAGACAAATCATCCACTGTCTCACTGTAGCTCAACATTAAGACCACACTCAGATCCACCCAGTGAGACGTAATGGAATAAACACTGTGGTGGTATCAACAGCCAGACAACTGAATTTGATAACACCATGGGACCCTTATTCTATTTCATTAAAAAAAAAAATTACATAGGGGACTGGGCTCAGAGAGTCCTATTAGTAGAGAAAAAAAGGATACTTGGAATACAGAGCAGCTCCTTTGTTAGACACACCTCCTTATGGGGCCTTGGGTACAGGATCGATGGATTAATTTCCACGTCCAGGCTTCATCCAGCAAAGTGTCCACTTCCTTCAACCCATCTGCATGTTTAAAGCTCTCCCTTGAAAATGCTCCGTGTGCTGCTTCTAGCACATTTTACGTCTTCCCTTCCGGACAAGCTTCTTGAAAGGGCAGTCTACACTCCCCGCTCCCAACCCTCAGCCCCTGTCGACTCCTCAGTACGAGCCGGTTTAACTGCACTCTGGCTTCTACAACACCGTTCTATTAGGGCTACCTTCGCAAACACTGACAGGAGCCCCACCTGCCAAAAGCGGCCTCCTAGGGCCGACGTCTCAGTCAATTCAGGCTGCTGTAACAAAGTACCGTAAACTAGGTGGTTTATAAACAATAAGAAGTCATTTCTCACAAGTCTGGAGGCGGGGAAGCCCAAGGTCAAGGCGCCAGCCTATTCAGGGGCCCGCGCTCTGGCCCCTCCTCAGTGTCGGTGTTCATCAGGCAACCACCGTGCCTCCCGTCCTTCCCGCTCTGTGTTCCCCTAGGTCATCACACAGAATCCCATTCTTTTATCTCCTGATCACTCCCAAGCCTCTCTCTCCAGCCCCGACCTCTAGCCAGAGCTTCAGATTCATCTACCCAAACACCTTCCAAGGTGCCACAACCAAGTGACATCAACATTTCCAAACCTGAACTCACTGTTCTCCCCACCGACGCAGAGCCTACTTCTCCAAAGCTGAAAACCTCAGTCTGTGACACAAATGCCCCACCAGTCACCCAAGAAAGAAACCCGAGAATCATCCTTGACTCCTTGTTCCAAAACTCCAACTCCGACCTCCATTGTTACTACCTCTGCCCTTATGCAACTGCATACTGGCCCCCTGGATATAGCAACAGCCACCTGGCTAGAATCCCAGCCTCATTCTAGAGCCAGCACAGTACCATCCACATGGCCCAGAGCTAACTAAAAGGCACACACGACCGTGACTCTGCTCTGGAAAGTTCTCCAGTTTACATATCAATAGTTAAGGGTGAAGCTGATTACAGAGCAGCACCCAAGACTCCTCACGCCTGATTCCGCCCCTCTACATCAGCAACTCCTGCCGCATCTTCCTTCACAACTTACGCCCTAGGACAGCCTCATCCAACAGAAATATCACACAGGCCATACACGTAGTTTTAAATTTTCTAGAAGCCACGCTGAAAAGGGGGGGGAAACAGGTGACATTAATTATATTAATATACTTCATCTAATATATCTAAAATATTCATTTCACCATGTAATCAATATTTTTTAAAAGTATTAATGAGACTGGTTACATTCTTTTTTTGAACTAGGTATTTGGAACCTGGTATCTATTTCACACTTAAACAAATCTCAGTCTGAACTGCATTGCATGTGCACAATAGCTACACGTGGCCAGGGGCTACCATGTTGGACAGTGCAGCTCCAGCACCAACAAGATGGCTGACACATTTCCCCACAGATCATGTTCTTTCATGCCTTTGTTCTTTTCTCCAAACTTACTCATATTCATCTTTTGAGATTGGGCTCAGACAGCCCTTCCTACCTCCCAAGCTATGCCAAGTACAGACTCATATTCCATTCACTGCTTGGGCCAGCCACCGTCCAAAACCTGAATTCATCTACCTACACGTCTGTCTCCAACACTAGAATACTAGTTCCTCCAGAGCAAAAGCCTACCAGATTTACTCTCTTCCATAGCCCAAGCACCCTGCAAAATGCTTGTACATAGTAGCAGAGAATTATATCTTTGTTGAATTAAATTGATTCAGAGTAGCACAGGCACCACTGAAATCAAGAGTTGTATGTTTAAATTCTGGGTTCTGATTTGCATTTCTCTAATAATTAGTGATGTTGAGCAGCTTTTCATGTGGCTCTTGGCCATCTGTATGTCTTCTTTGGAGAAATGTCTATTTGGGTCTTCTGCCCATTTTTGGATTGGGTTGTTTGTTTTTTTTTGATATTGAGCTGCATGAGCTGTTGTCTTTTCGTCTTGTTTATGGCTTCCTTTTGCTGTGCAAAAGCTTTTAAGTTTCATTAGGTTCCATTTGTTTATTTTTGTTTCTGTTTTCATTACTCTGGAAGGTGGGTCAAAAAACATTTTGCTGTGATTTATGTCAAAGAGTGTTCTTCCTATGTTTTCCTCTAAGAGTTTTATAGTGTCCAGTCTTACATTTAGGTCTTTCATCCATTTTGAGTTTATTTTTGTGTACAGTGCTAGAGAGTGTTCTAATTTCATTCTTTTACATGTAGCTGTCCAGTTTTCCCAGCACCACTTATTAAAGAGACTGTCTTTTCTCCATTGTATAACCTTGCCTCCTTGGTCATAGATTAGTTGACCATAGGTGCATGAGTTTATCTCTGGGCTTTCTATCCTGTTCCATTGATCTATATTTCTGTTTGGGTGCCAGCACCATATTGTCTTGATGACTGTAGCTTTGTAGTATAGTCTGAAGTCAGGGAGTCTGATTCCTCCAACTCTGTTTTCCTTTCTCAAGATTGCTTTGGCTATGCGGGGTCTTTTGTGTTTCCACACAAATTGTGAAATTTTTTGTTCTAGTTCTGTGAAAAATGCCATTGGTAATTTGATAGGGATTGCACTGAATCTGTAGAATGCTTTGGGTAGTATAGTCATTTTCACAATATTGACTCTTCCAGTCCAAAAACATGGTATATCTCTCCATCTGTTTGTGTCATCTTTGATTTCTTTCATCAGTGTCTTATAGTTTACTGCATACAGGTCTTTTATCTCCTTAGGTAGGTTTATTCCTAGGTAATTTATTCTTTTTGTTGCAATGGTAAATGGTATTGTTTCCTTAATTTCACTTTCTGATCATTTGCTGTTAGTGTATAGGAACGCAAGAGATTTCCGTGCATTAATTTTCTATCCTGTAACTTTACCAAATTCATTGATTAGCTCTAGTAGTTTTCTGGTGGCGTCTTTAGGATTTTCTATGTATAGTATCATGTCATCTGCAAACAATGACAGTTTTACTACTTCTTTTCCAATTTGTATTCCTTTTACTTCTTTTTATTCTCTGATTGCCATGGCTAGGACTTCCAAAACTATGAGGTATCAACTCACACCGGCCATCATCAAAAAATCTACAAACAATAAATGCTGTCGAGGGTGTGGAGAAAAAGGAACCCTCTTGCACTCTTGGTGGGAATGTAAACTGATACAGCCACTATGGAAAACAGTATGGAGGTTCCTTAAAAAACTAAAAATAGAACTACCATATGACCCAGCAATCCCACTACTGGGCAATATACCTAGAGAAAACCATAATTCAAATAGACACATGCACCCCAATGTTCACTGCAGCTCTATTTACAATAGCCAGGTCATGGAAGCAAACTAAATGTCCATCGACAGATGAATGGATAAAGAAGATGTGGTACATATATACAATGGAATATTACTCAGCCATAAAAAGGAACGAAATTGGGTCACTGTAGAGACGTGGATGGTCCTAGAGACTGTCATACAGAGTGAAGTAAGTCAGAAAGAGAAAAACAAATATCGTATATTAACACATATACGTGGAATCTAGAAAAATGGTACAGATGAACTGGTTTGCAAGGCAGAAATAGAGACACAGACGTAGAGAATAAACATATGGACACCAAATGGGGAAAAGGGGGTGGGATGAATTGGGAGATTGGGATTGACATATATACACTAATATGTATAAAATAGATAACTATTGAGAACCTGCTGTATAGCATAGGGAGCTCCACTTTGCCGTACAGTAGAAACTAACACAACATTGTAAAACAACTATACCCCAATTAACAAAAAAAAATTCTGGGTTCCTGGGTGAACATTTTATATTCTTGGTGAACAAAGAAGGATGCAAAGACAGACTGCAAACATACTCAATCCTTTTATAGGACATATTCATACATACACACACAATCTCCTTCAATGCAGAGCCTGCTGATGAAAATATTCACCCGTGGCACACCGTGAGTAGAATAAAGAAATTCAAATTCTGAAGTTAAAAGGGATCATAGTATGATCTAGTTATTTTATGTATAAAGCGAAAAGAGGTGAGATCACTTAAATGGCGAATACAAATGTACACAACTGCCTAATGCAGAACCAGCACCATAACCACGCGCCCGGGTCCCTCGAGGTTTCCACTGCGCCACGCTGCTTGTGTGCTCAACTGTTCTCGGTAATCAGACAGAATCTGTCATTAAAATCCACTTAACATCAGAGAAAACCCGTACAATTGAAAATCTAGCTGTTTGTTATTATTGCTGCCAACTCCTCTCGGGACGGCACGGCCCGGAATACAGCGCTCGTGCTGACCCTCTGGTCACTGCCCCATGGGGCCACGTGGCCAGTTCTCGCCAAGGAAACGTGTGCGAGTGGCTCATGTCCCCGCGGGGGTGAGGCATTTAAGAGGAGCTGTGCCACCTCCACGTGCCTCTCCCCTGACCCCAGAGCCAGCATGGGGATGGCGGTCACAGGCTGGGAGGGGTCGGTCACGCCGAGCTACCAGACGGAGGGGTCAGGCCCGACAAGAGCAAGAAGGAGACTCTGGCTGTGCTGAAGTACCGGGATTTCGAGGCTGTTCTTCAGTGACGGCAGATCATGCTTCATTAGCCTGACTAATAACTGACAGAAGAGTAAAGTACAGACCTAAGAACCTGTACCTTGAAATTCAGTCCTGCGGCAAATGTAATTAATATTACTCTAAATTACTAAACATGAATCCACTTTAAAATATTTCTTGCTACTATTTTATTTTTAAATGACATAATGAACCCTACATTAAATGTAAGATGTAGCAGGTGTAAAATACGGTCAAAGGCATAAAATTGTCAATGTGGAAAACACACAGCCAAAACCAAACGCTGACTCAGGATTTTAGCACCGATTACTTTTTCTAAATACTGGCCATAAATATCCTCGTGAAGTGGCTATACCAGTCAAGGTCACTGTCTGAGGCTAGGACCTAAGGTTTTCTTTCCACGCGGGACATCATTCCACGAGGAATTCCCATTGTCAAAATTCTCATGGAATTTGAAGGAGGCTTTGGGGGAGGATTAATGAGGTACAGTTTGAATCTCCTGACTGTACGTATAGGGATGTCAGTGTAAGATTGTATCGAAACAGTTGGAAAGAGTTTACAGTTGGCATCAATTTTAGAGAAAATACTCTTCACCAGGCAGAGCTGCTCACAGCAATACGTAGTTATTTTGCAAACTGAAAGCATGATTACCTTGTGTTTCAGCCAGAAGGGTTTCAGCCAATTGCAGGGTGAATACTCTGAATGTCTGAATTTTAAATTCATACTGAAAAACTTTTGGACGTTTAGAACAGACTTGCACAGATGTTTAGACTTTTAAATGCTGATAACCCTTTCTAAATGATGGACTGAACTAGGTAATTCCCCAATACTATTACAGAGTAACGAACTACGCAAGGGAAGGCTACCCACCCTCTGAGACGATCCAGACGTGCGTCTTTTTAATGTTCCTCTGAAGTACATTTCCTTCCATTGAAAATGTGTACTTGGTTGGAAAGAATTTCATTATAATTCACACAACTTGTTTTAACTAGATGGTTGGCAGATTACTTGTGCTTCATTTAAGAGTTTGGCTGAGTATTTGTGAATGTGCAATACATAGAATTCTCTAAAAATCAAAACATATCTGGGACTTTCGTAGATTCACTTTATCTTATATTTTCCCTATCCTTGATTTTTATTAACTTTTATTGTTTCCTGTTTTGCTGTATTGTGTGTTTTCCTGTAAGCATCCTCACACCTGTAACATGGGAGAACAGAGATGGCTAAATGAAGAGATAAAGTATCACATCTGACCTATAGATAGATTTTTAAAATCTAAAATATACCTCAGTGCTTCCCTGGTGGCGCAGTGGTTAGGAGTCCACCTGCCGACGCAGGGGACGCGGGTTCGAGCCCTGGTTTGGGAGGATCCCACACGCCACGGAGCGGCTGGGCCCGTGAGCCACGGCCGCTGAGCCTGCGCATCCGGAGCCCAAGAGCCACAACTACCAAGCCCGCATGCCTAGAGCCCATGCTCCGCAACAAGAGAAGCCACTGCGATGAGAAGCCCATGCACCACAACTAGAGAAAGGCTGCGTGCAGCAACGAAGACCCAATGCAGCCAAAAATAAATAAATAAAATAAATTTTAAAAATAATAATAAATAAATAAAACATACCTCATAGAATCATGTCTTCTGACTCTTAGTGTTTGTAATGGTTTACAAAGCCTTCCCCATCCTGGGCACTTGGAGGAACCCTGATTGGGGCTCAAGTGGCAGTGAGCCCCAAGGACTCAGCGTTCATTCGTCCTGGCGGACGGCTGCCGAAATAGACTGGCTCAACCAAACTGCTTCATAAACGGGAGCTACCACGACCATCGCCGTCACCCTCGTCACCCTGGCCGGCCCGCTGTCCTCCCAGACACGCAGGAGAACCTCCCAGAAAAGAAGCGCGAGGCAAAAACCAGGAGGAGGAGGGGGTTGAGGCAGCAGCCAGAGCAGAACGACAGGTGAACCCTAGACGGAGTTCAGAGTCACACTCAAACGTGAAGTTGTACCCCCTTCCCTGGCTGGGCCCCCTTCCGTCTTCCACCACAAGTTAAATGTCACTTCTTCAGGAAGCCCTTCTATGACCTTCTGCACTAGGGTAAATTCCCTTCCAGTACTTCCACAAAGCTCTGTATTGTCGCTTTTGTTATATTCAGCTCTTCATTATGTCCCTACTATGTGCCAGGCACCGCTCTAGGTAATCTGAACATGACGTGAACAAAATCCTGCTCCTCTTCCCAGAGTTCCAACCTCAGGAATGAGCTCGCTGTTCACCCAGATGCTCACAATCTGTCTTGACCCTGTTCCCTCCCTCCCCACATTCAGTGAGTCACTAGGCGCGGCTGGCTCAGACCTGGGGATTCTATCTAGAATCTAGCTTCTCCCCACCCCGAGCACCAACGCTAGCACAGCTACCTGTTCGCTCCCTCGGGGACGATTCCCACCATCTCCAAGCCACATACACACCTCCAGCCGGAGCTCCTAGGATGGAAATCGTACCAGGAGGCTCCCTCGTGTCCAGTGTGTCTGGGGTCTCCCGTCGTGTCGAGATTTGACACCGGTGACTGCCCTTGGATCCACCTCCTGCCCAAGTACCCTACGCTTGTGCCGTGCTGAACTATTTGCAGTTTGCCACACATGTTCTACTATGCCCGCCAGTGACACCTAACATGGTTCCTGGCACCTCCTATATGCTTAACACATATGTGTTGATTAAAAGAATGCACATCTGAAGATAATCCTATTTGCACACTTACTGGGCCTCCTGCTTGAATCGTCCTTTATCTGCAACCGTCAATGATCTCAGCACATTTGCATCCCAAACACTTATTAGCACGGCACCTGTTACCTAGGAAATGCTAAACAACGTTTGTAGCGTAAAAGGAGGGACACGTGACTGCTGGACAAGTCACCTGCCTTAGCTGAGGACACAGAGTGGAATAAAGCAAGTACTGAGCGATGATGTTCTCCTTCGTAAGGAAGCCCCAAAGCCTTCGCGAGTTTCCTTTGGGAACATGAGCCGGGCAGGTCTTGACAGGTAGAATCCGAATAACCTATTAGAGACCCCAGGGAGGAGACATGCCCTTCTTGTTTCATTTTGCTTTAATTCAGCTGATATTGATTGAGGTGCCGTAAAGGCAGCAGCACATAATGGCAACAGAATCGCCTGGGAGTCGGAGTACCAGAAGTAAATTCTAGTACTGGCTCTACCTCTAATTAGCCTCGTGACCTGGATCCAGCCGTATCAGAAGGCAGTTCACTTGTGGATCTCCTCTTTATGTAAGCAATGGAAATCCCTTTTTCTGCTTTAGTTGGGTTTCTGACTCTGGAAACTAGGAGTGCTAATACCCCATTCTTATTGTCTGTGGTGGGTGCATTACCACGTGGGTAAACCAGAAAAGGTCTGGGGTAAAGCATGTTTGGATTCCAGCAAAACACGTGGTAAAAGTCTCTTAAGATATCCTCACAGAAGAGAGCAGGGCCTGACCATTCACTTAGACGTCCCTGAAACTTGGTGAACCAACGTATGCAAAATGTCCTGATTAACAGACACGTACGCGTGGAAAGGGGTCTCCTGCTTCATTTTACAAGCCCCTGAACCTGCCCCCCTGCTATGTGGGGTTCTCAGCAGGTACTGGGAGTAATGAAAGGCAGGCTAACCGGACCTGTAGGTCTCTCAAAGCTGGAAGAAATACTTAATGTGAAAATGTACGAGTCAAGAGTCAATGGTCTAAAGAGGCCCAAGAGGATGAGTTTAATAAGGAGAACAGAGGAAAGGCCCATTTAGGGCCCGGGTCTCTGAAATGACCCTTAAGGTTTTCCCCAAATACATTTGGAGACATTACCTGGCCTAGGAAACGAGTCTCCTCCGTTTTTCCTTTTGGTTTCTATGGCTTGTAATTAAGTTTCGTGTCTATTTGTGCATTTTAGTCTACTTTGCAGATAGGGTGTTATTTCTTAATTGTAACTGCTCTTAGAGTTCCTTGGGAAAGTTGCCCATTTGTGATTAATTAGCTTTTTGATTATTTTGTGGTTAAGAGCCTTGAGGCCTTTAGGCACACGCACCTGAAAATTAAAATTTATTAATATCAACATAATGAAATCAAAATGATTTAACGTAACTTTATGATTTATATCTCTTATTTAAATGTAATTTATAGGCTTTTCCCCACTAGCACAACTGCTTTCATTCTCCTCATTTTCCTCGGCAAGAAAATCTCACGATTCAAGTCCTCCGGTCCACTGTGTCTCCAGTGCCCTGGGAGCTCAGGGGACGGGGCAGGGTCAGCTCAGGCTCAAACCCTCCTGCTCTCACCAGCCCCGAAGGAGGGCTGGCGAGGACACGGGCAGGGGAGCTGCCTCAGGTTCCAGCCCCGAACACGTACGTAAAGCAGGCCCCGCACAGAGGGAGCGGCTCCTGGGCGCTTGGCCGGCCGTGACTGGACGGCAGGAGCTCACCGTCCGCCTGGACGTGACTTCTGTGAGTTCGGCTGCCCTGGCAGTGCCCCCCGACCAGGACTCGGGAACAGCGCGCGGAGCCCGCTCACTCTCGCGGCCGACACTGCCGGGCGCCCAGGCCCGCTGCTCGGCGCGGGGCTCACACAGACGAGCAGCCCCCAGGCCCCGCGCTCGGGAAGCTCCGGCTCCTCCACGCACCCCACAGCCGTGACCCCCCGGACCCACTGCCCTGGGGCCCTCCGAGAACTTCAACGCGAGGGGCAAGGCAGGCTACACCGCAGCAAAGGGGGGGTTCAGAGAGTGCGCTGGCCAGTCTGACGACGACAGACGGCTCCAGCTCCGCGAGGAGGCTGGCGGGACAGCGTCACGCAGGCAGAGGGGCCGAGAGGGACCTCCCCGGGGGGCCGCCGACCAGGGCTGCCATCCCTGAAAACACAGCAGTGTATTCTCACTCTTGAGATAACCGGAGAATCACTAAATTTAAAAAATGGTTTGAAATGAGGCAGAATCTTTGTTCAAACAGAAAAGAGAAAAACCAACCAACCAGCCAACCTACCCTTTGCCCCCCTCTAAGACTCCCAGGGTTCCTGCTCTTCCTTGCCGTCTATCTGCGTGACGAGCCCTGTAACTCCCAGCCCGACTCCGGCAGGCCTCACAAAATGTAACGCTGACATTCCAGTCAACACCCCCGACAGAGCTCCAGGTGACATCAGAAAACAAAACTGGGAGACATCATGTATTCTGAGTAAAAGAAAAATAAACCAGAAACCACGTGTGTGTATATAACACACAGAGGACCATAAATATGCCACGTGCTGGTACACACGCGTTGCGTTGCGGACGGCGCTCTCCCCGGTAACCCGTCTCCTAACACGCGGTACGCTGCGGCCGGCGTCCACACGGAGCGGCCGCCCACTTGGCCGGGAGACGGTCCTGATGCTCTGCCTGCCCTCCTTTTGCCTCCCTGCCTCCGGTCCCGGTGCCAAGCGTGACTCATTACCCTCCTGACGCCCTTTCCACGTTTGTCAGCTCCTCCCCAGAAGGTCCGTCACCCGGACGCCCCAAGGACCCCGCACCTCATCCTTAAGAGCCCATGTCCCTGGCGCCCGCCCTCCCCGCCTCCAGCCCGTCCCCCAAGTCCTGAGCTGCATGTGAAGTGTCAAAAGCCAGGACCAGTCTGTCCTGCCACGCTCAGCTCGCTTTGCCACTATGCTCACTGAAATCTCCTCGTGACGTTTTCATCAGCTCCAGAATGTAAGCTGGGGCCCATGGGTCAGGCAGAGGCCCAGCCGGAGCAGCCGGTCATGCTGGAGCCCACGCCCAGGAAGGCTGAGGTAGGTAGAACTGGGCAACGCGGGGCAGTTAGCATCTCAGGAAGGAAGCACTCACAACAGTTCCGGTTCCCTGAAATGAAGTCTTGCTTCGGAGGTTACCAGGCCATACCAAGGTCCACTCCTACTCCCTAGGGCTAAAATCGATTGGTTGTTGTTTCTTTGTTTTTTCATCCCTATATCACTGGTTGGCAAACTGCAGCCCTGGGGCCAGATCTAGCCACGCTGACTCACGTTTGTATTGTCTGAGGCTGCTTTCACGTTCGACACTGGCGGAGTCGAGGAGTGACCAAGGCCAGCCGGAGACCGGCCCACAAAGCTGACGATATTTACTCTCTGGCTCTTCACAGCAAAGGTTAGCTGGTTCCTTCCTACCTCACGTCTATCACTAACGCCATTCCTTCCTCCAACTTCTCACTACGAAATTCCTCAATTATAACAATGCCCCTCGTTTCCGACGATGGCAGCAGAACTCAAGCCCCTTCATTCCCACGCACCCTGCACGTTGCTGCCGGGCGGATCTGACCGCTGACCAAATCCCCTCCAGCCCACACCCATGTGAGGACTTACGCGCTCTTAGGTGCCCCCAAAGCCAATTTCCCAGTTCCACCTTTCAGGGCCCCCAAGTCAGATGTACGCCTCACTCCTCCGCGCCATCTGGCTGGTGCTCAGGTACCCTGGGCTCTCCTCCCCTGCCGTGCAGGCTTCCGGGGCTTCCTCTGCCCGGCCTGCCCCCCGTTGCTCCCACTTCTTGCCCCACATCTTCCCCTGGGCCACTGACTCCCCATCGGCCACTCTGAGTCCCGCCCTTTTGTTCAATGCATGCTGTCAAGAACTCACCCACTGCCGGCTGACTTCTGTCTGCACTGTCTGCTCACCTCACAGACTCCACGGTGACAAAAAATAAATCAGGACAAAGACAACAGGAGAGACTCTGCTCAGAGGAATCCATCTGGGGGGTGATCCTCTCTGAGACGTGGTTTCCAAAACCATATGAGATCTCAACACGCGGCCCACCTACACGTACTCGAGGCAAAACCTCTCCTATCTCAGCTCACACCACGCTCAGAGTTGATGTCACATACTTAACTGTTTTCCAGGTACTTCACACTTTGGCCTTTTATCTGCTCAAAGGGTTGAGAAGTTCCCACTGGGATACGGGACATACACTGCACTGACAGGTAATAAGAAGAGAAACTAAAAAGATATAACTAATTCTAAGACAAGTATGCCTTGCTTCAACAAAACCCAATGGCTTGCTGACTTTCCATAACTACATATGAAAAACCAGAGCTCTTGATCACATGCTTACCAGATACTATGGATTTGGGAAGGAAAAGGAAACTGCCCCAGTGGGGCATATGCTCCGGCCTGACGTCCATTTGGATGGTTGGTCTCCAACAGGCTCAGCGTTTATAGTTGTACTCTTCTGGAGGCTGCTGCACTTTCGAGAAAGTAACAAAACCTTGCTGTAAAAACCCTAAGAAAGAGAGGCTAGGAAAGTTCCTCCCCTGCTTTTGTTCCTCTACCATCTCCTTGGTCTCCCCTCCACGTGCCATCATGATGTGCCAGCGACACCACTCAGCATCTGACCTGCTACCCCAGAGACCACTGACCACCGAGCTGGGCCGCTGGAGGATGAACTTAATTTAAAAAGTAAGCTCCAATTGCAATTTCTGCCTCTCTTGAAAGCTATAATCATTATTCTCTTAAAACCACCGCCAGCTCCCAGCTTCTACCTCGGCCGGCCAATTACTCATTCTTGTCTGGGAACTTTCACGTCTAACCACGTTTTTAAACATAAATGAAAGTACTAAAAATTAATAGGTGGGAGAAGAGATGATAAGGAACACGCTTCAAACTCATTTTTAGCCATTACAAGCCAGAAGGAGCCCAAACGGTAGTCTTTGGAGAAAAAAAGAAAAGAGCTTCTTTTTGTACTGAATTGGTACAGCACATGTAGGAGATGATACCTCAGACCCCAAGTGGGTCTCGCACACAAACACTGGAGTCACGTGTCCAGTGTGTAAGTCGACGTTAGCCGTCAGGACCACACTCAACACGGGGAAAGCTGGTCGGGCTCAGCACGGGGAGGCAACCGCTAACGTGTTGGGCGCCGTCAATTTTTCGCTGCCAAATTCGGAAACCCGTCTTTGAAAGGCTGTGACCGCTGTATTCACAGAGAAGGTAGGTGGCAGAAAGGGGCTGGAGGGGTTAGGTGTGTGCGAGAAGCAGTTTCCAGAGAGATCTGAAGCCTCAGACGACAGTGCGTGTGTACCCAAATGTGCAAAGCTGGAGAAAAGTGATCCTGGGTTGAAAAATCAAAGCCACTGACAGTAGACACACATCCAGGAACGGGGGGCAGTCTATAAATAGACAGTTAGCCTTTTGGCCTCTGTGGAAAATTCTGGATTGCCACGAGCCACACCGAAGATGTGTTGTTACGGTCAGACCTCCCCGCTCTCTGACTGTCCGCTGGCTTTCCGAGAGGTTTTCCCGGCTAGCTGCTTTCACACCTGCCTAAATGGTCAACCGCTGCAGCAGATGGCTTTTCTCACCGTCACCACGTCTGTGAGCTAAATCTGCTCCGTCCCGCAAAGCAGACCCTTCCCAGGTCCAAAGCATCATCACCAACGTGACCGACAAGCATTAAGGATTCCACCTGCCGTCTGTAAATGCTCTTCGGCAGCCGGATGCACGCGGGGCATCTTCAGGTGGTGGAGAGCGTGCTAGAGACGAGCCAGGGAAGCTTATTCACTGATCCCAACAAGCTCACGGGGAGGGAGCTCACAGAACCGCCAACAGAAAACAGCAGGGCCGCCAAAGGGCTGCCAGCCCAGGGATCGGCGGGACGTCCGCCCAGCCCTGCCAAAGGCCCTCGCTTGCCAGCCGACACCTGAATGCTGGCATCCACTCATCTTGAGAGCTGAGGTTCAGGCTTCGGTTCAAACTCGTGGCGGGGTGCCCTCGTTTCAGCGGGCCTTGCATTTCCATCTGCAGGGAAATTTCCGGTAGGAAATGTACGCGGAGCTGATCTACTAAAAGCCCTCAAACACTGGGAATCTGCTTCGTTCCCGTGCTTCCACCTCAGCCAGAGGAGCGATGACGCCTGTTATACCAACCCCGGGGCGCCCTTAGGTGAGCTGGAGAGGAAGGCGGGGGCCGGGGGAAGCAAGTGATAACGGGCCCTGCTGCACGGGCCGGTAAAGTCAGGGTGCCTGATCACCTCAGGAGAAATCAAGTTGGCCTTCCGTTCCCTCCACCTGCTTCAGTGTCTTCATCTGCTTTAAGCTCAAGAGGGTGAGATATGGCTCTTCCGGCTGCCACTGGCAGCAATTAGACTTGAATTTACAAGAGCAAAAGGTTAATTTATTGTAAAACTGTTCGGGTGACCGGTGGAACCCCAGGGAGCCTCGGGAAAAACCCCCCCGGGAATGACTATCCTCCTGCCTCTCATCCTGCATCCACGTCCTCGTCTCTGTCTCGTCCGTCTGCTGACTCTCAAGTCCCAAGTGGGAGCCCCACGGCCCCCCGGTGCTTCCCGGCTTCCCAGCATATGCAGCTCCAGGCGCTGAGAAGGGTCCGTGCTGCTTATTGCCTTAAAGTCAAAATTCCTGGTCGCGCGTTGCCGTCGCTCAGCCTGGTCCGGGGCCACTGCTGTCAGCTGTCTGGGACGGAGCAGAGCTCAGCCATGATGGGGGTGGTGTCCTCGGCGGAGCCAAGCGGCCGACGCAGGCTGCGGCTCTGGGGACCACGCTGGAGCCCCTGTGCGCCAACCCCGAAGCTGCCGGTCAGGGAGGAAGGTCACGGCAGGGCAGATTCAGGTCCTGCTGGGCACCCTGCCCCCTACACACGCACTCAGCACTGGGGGCGTCAGGCCTGAGCTGCCAGCACGGGGCACAGGCTCAGCCAGCCCCCCCGCCCCGGCTTATTTTAATGCAACCAGTAAAAGTGGCACTTCACTTTAAAAATGAGAAGCCGGGGACACGAAGGCAGAAACTGCAACCGTCCTGAGCAAATGGACGTGTGTGGGCGTCACCCCATCCGTGAACGGCTCTGCTAAGAAAACGGGAACAAACAGCTGAGGGCAGGGGGGACTTGCGAACCGTAAGGCGCACGCTGACAGCTTTACGGGCGTTACCTTTTGAATGCCCCCAGGGACAGGGACTATTCCTTCGGTGGGCTGGTCCCGTCGGTTTTGTCGGCCCGGAGCCGGGGGACTCTTCCCCGAGCCCCTGGGGTTTCACCCGAGCGTCTGGCACGAGACCCTGCGCGGCAGCGTGCATCTGCGCCCCACACCCGCGTGGGCTGAGTCCCCAACAACCCTAACCCCTTCCTTCGACGGGGGGGAGCGCAGTTTTCCTGGGTGAACTCACCCTGTACACGGTCACCACTAGGAGCCCTGCCGGCCCCCCGCCCGAGACCCTGCATCCTTCTCTCTCAGGCGTTTGGTTAAAATGCCACAGGGACAGAAAACGCTTTACTTCAGGTCACTGCAGGGGCACCGCCACGGAGGTCCCCGAGCCACCCTGGTTCCGCCCCTTTCGCGGCCACCCCTGCGTCTATGAACCACTCAGGGTCCTGTGAACACGTTCTAACCCCAGCCCCCTTTCTAAAATTCAAGTTAGCCAGAACGGGATGCTACGGCTTACAGCCTAAGCGGCCTGACTCTGCAAAGGCGAGCCTCAGGCCTGCCTGAGTCTAGAGTCTGCGCCCTTGACCGCGGGAGTGGGCGCCTCCCCTGGTCACCACCTGGTGCCAGACAGACCTGGTCCCGCCACGCCGCGAGGGGCAGCCGCTAGGAGGACCCGCCCGGCCTCATTGCGGGGGGCCTCCCCCACGCTCACGCAGTGCCTGGCCTCACCCCTCTTGGCCGGCTAGGCTGGCCTTGATGTCCCCTGCATTGTCCGGGAGAGACACTTTTCAGTGTACTACCTTCCTCCTCAAATCGTATTCAGGCTGCACCCGCTTCGGCAAAATCCCAGGCGGCCGCCAGCAGCCCAGAGAGGAGCAGCACCTCTGTGAGGACCCTGCCAGCCTCCACACCAGCCTCTTTCTCAAGCTGCCGAAGGAAATGCGTCTCCAGAGCGGCCAGAATTTCTCACTGTACCACATGCACTCTTCCCGGCTGGAGAAAATAAAGTTTCCTGGAGGAGAGGAGGGAGGGAAAGGGCAGCACGGCCACACGAGAGAATTGGCTCACATGCCCAAAGGGCTTTTTAAACGACGTCAAGTGGCAAAAGTGCTGACGCGAACAACGCTGTAAAAATTACATCTTCATAAAACAACACGTTTGCCAAGGACACCGGCCCGGCAGCGCTGCCGCAGCGCGGAGCAGCTGACGTTTGCTTGGGCCGGATTCTGGACGCCGCTCACCGACACTCACGCAGAGGGAGGAGAGAAGGCCCAGAGAAGAGAGCCATCCCCCAGGGAAAGCCTGAAACCAACATAAACGAACAGGAAATACAGGCCACGGCTACACCCCAAGTTTAAGTAGGTAGTGACAGTTATTTGAGTCAGACTTGGTTTTTTAAGAGTAAAACAGCAACACAGGATCTCATCGAGGATATTCCGGCACACAGAAGTGGATACGTGGCTTTGTACCAGTTTTCTATTTCTGCGTGCCATGACGTCACCACGCCAAAGGGAACCAAACCGGGAGAAATGATCCCGAAGCTGAAAGTGCGGCGAATGCTGAGATCTTGATGGGGAACCTGGGGAAGGCACGTTTTCTAAATGCGTCAAATTTAAGAGCTGCGATCGGTCGCTACGAATCCACTACCTCCCTCAGCTAGCGGACGGCCCAGAGAGAGGAAACACTTGCCCCAAGGCCGTATCCAGTCGGCGGTAGTTTGGTGATTAGAAGTCAACCTTCTAATCCCATTCTTAACCACGCGCTCCTTTTCACACGTTGCCCTAATTCACGGGAGCTGGGTGTGAAGGACCCCAGGTACAGTCCGCATCTCATCAAGCAAAGACGTGGCCCCGTCTCCCTAAAACCCCCCAGGAAGCACCGCACGGCCTGACTCGCTTCACCTCTTTCTGCTCCCAAGATACCTGACTCTGAAAAAAGGTGTTTGCTCCAACTTCTCACGTTTCTTGGGGTTTCACTCTGCCCAGGACCGGGCTGCGGAGGACAGCAGTGGAGGGCTGTGTGCAGCCGCCACGCAGCGGCCACCTCCAGACTCGCGGCCTCCTGGCTCGTTCGTGCTCCTGGTTCTGCCGATTTCATCGAGAAGCCCCTCTACTCAACTCAGCAATCGTAACCCTGTCTTCATGCTGCTGTCCCGCTGTGAAAAGACAGGGGCTCATCCTGCAAAGTGGCTGCGTGCCGGCGGTCGTCGACGGGAACAGCTCTGAGGAGGGCTGCAGGGGTTGGTTCGTGGCCCGCGAGACAAGGTCAATGTTACTCTTTGCGGAAACTGCAAACAAAAGAATGCACGGGTCCCAAACCTCATTCAGCAATCAGCGCAGACAGCTAGGACTGAGTGGCTGGTGTGGGTAGATCCCGCTGTTGTTTGGGACACAGAGGAGAACAGGGTCCCCCCTCCAGCAATCTGAAATCTGGAGAAGACACAGAAGGTCTCAAGGCGCTTAGCCTGACGAGAAGTAACATAACCCCGTCAGACTTCTTGCTGTCAAATAGCTAACAGGGCTGATCTGAGTTTCACCTTGGCATTCATACTCTCTAAAGTAATTTATCATTACATCTTTAGTGCTTTATAACAAAAATGTTGTACATAACTTCTTAAACGTTATGTGAGAGATACTCAACCTAAGTGTTTTTGTGTATTATTTCTCATAATCCTCAAAACCACACTATGATTAAGTAATATGACTGCCCACATTTTACAGGTGAGGAAACAGAGAGACATTTAGCGACCTATCCAAGGTTGCAGAGCTAGTTAGCCGTCCAGCTAGAGGTCAGACCCACAAGTCCTGGCTTGGTGACCTGGTGGGGAAATACGGTCGGTCACCCAGGGAGAGTACAGTCTTGACTACCCAGGTCCTCAAAGGTCGACCCAACGCAGCCCTGACCACACAACAAAAGGCATTTATGCTACCAATGCTTTGTCAGATCCTCTTTCATTTATAAAAGTAGTTCTTCAACACTGCTCTGTACCAAGCGCCGCGCCAAGGGGTGTGATGACCCCTACTTTCAAGAATGTGAAAATCTCGCTGGAAAGATGAGGACCAAATGAAGGAAATGAGAATTATAAGCAACTATCCAATAGTTAAACAGTGCCGTACGTGGCTCATTTCTAGGTGAGAACGACACAGAATACAGGGCCAGAGGAGAACAAGGCCAAAGAAAGGGGTCTGTAGGTGGCTGTGGAGCACTGAGCGCACGCTGACGAGGGTTAGAGGCTACAGCACTGGACTCACTTCCACGCTGAAGTCCTTAAAGGCCAGGCCAGGCCAGGCCAGACGCGTGGCTTGCTGCATCCGATGCAGCGCCACCTGGCTACAGCCAGTCACTTGGCAAATCACATAAGCAAAGGCTGTAGGGAGAAACATCAGACTGGTTTAGCAAGACAGAATTTACCACGTGAGAACAAATTATCTTTCTGCTACATTAATTGGGTCTCCAATTATATAACAAAGGCACTGACATATATTACATAACATTTAATAATCACCAAAAAAGCAGCAGCAGCAGCAAACGCACTCATAAGGTGAACATGCACAACGTGGGTCAGGGCTGAGACAAAGAGTAAATGAGTCACCAAAGCAAAACAGGACGATATCAGATGCAGTCCCGTCCCCCTCAAGTCTGTCCGTTTTTGGAGCCCGGAGACAAGATGGCGGAGTAGGAGGGCGCTGAGCTCACAGACACACCCACATCACAGCTGATGCTGAAGGACATCCATAAAAAAGACTGGCGTCTAGCAGAAAAAGATACTCTTTATCCAGAGACGTGACATCTGTCCATTTTTGAGCCCAGCAGACGCCGCCTTCTGCAGCGAGGATGGTGGGGCGCCCGGACCCTGCGGTAGACGCCACTTCTCTGTGTGTCGCGCCGCCCTCGACCCTCTAGGATGTCCCTGCCGCCTGGTGAACTCCTCCCGGGCCTTCAGAATTCCGTCCCAGTGCTACTTATCGGGAAGCTTCCTGGCAGATCCAGGCAAGACTAGCCTTGCACTCCTGGAAGCCGCCTCCGTGCTCATTTACAGTCACCACGTGGGGACCTCCCGCCGCCATGTCCGCCCTGCCCCGGACCAGGTCCCGGAAGACAAGATTTCTGGCTTCTTCACTTTCACCCGAACACGGGCTTGACAGATACCTGCTGAACAGCAAATAAACTAAAATTCATAGGAAATATGCCAAGCGCCCCTTGGTACTTCCAGACCTAGCACGATGATGCTTAACACACAGCAGATACCTGATAAGTATTTGCTGATGTGATTCCATTGCTGGTGGAATTTAAAATCTGTGCTTACCCTAAAGCTGTGAGATGTTCATTTAAACAAGCCCAGCGGTAAACAGCGATTTTGTATTAATGTTTGCGTAATAGATTTTACTTTTTTGGAGTCTAACCTTTAGGTCATCTCTTAAGATCAGAGAGTCAAGATATACTTATTCTATCTTATTAAATCTTTACAATATCCACATGAGTTGCATGTTATGAAAATTCTGCTATGATAACTCTCATTGATAACTCATCGATACAATGAGTTATTGATACATTGTATCAATAACTCATCGATACAATGATAACTCCCATTGTTATACATTGCTGTGTAACACATTATCTCAAAACCTAGCAGCTTGAAAGAACAAACATCAAAATCTGACTGAGGACCACTCTACTAGAATTCCTTGTTATTTTTACCTAATTTTGAGGTGCTAGAAGAATAATAGGAGTCTCCCGACATCTAGAAAGTACAAAAGCAGTGAGTGTTGGACAAGTCAGAAAGAAGGCAGTATCGTGATGGAAACAAAAATTATTGATGATTATACAATATGAATCAGGTAATAAAATGATGAATGTTGTACACGTGTATGGAAATGAAGCAGATGCTAGGAGAAAAAATCCTAAGGGCAGAGAAGGATTTAGGCAACACGGAAAAACTACACCTCTCAGTAACTGGCAAGAGACAAGGGGAAGTGATTAATGACATGGAAAAGATTTTGAGTGGTGGCTAGAGAATTAGCTTCAGTAGTGCACGATTATTAACTCAATGTCACTCCAGGAAAAGACAGCAAGATTGAGAACTTCAGGCTAAGCCCAGTCAAATACTGCTAAAACAACACTACTGCAAGGCCTACTTAATTCTGCTCAGCAACAATTACACAGGCCATGACTGGTAAGGATTCTCAAGTCCTGTGGAGAGAGTGCAACAGATTGGCAGGACAGAATTTTTTTTTTAAAGGCAAACAAACCTATCTTTAAAGTGTGTGAAAGTAGGAATAGACACTTCACAGATGGCAATTAAAAACATGACCGATGCTCAACATCACTAGGCATCAGAGAAACGCAACTTAAAATCACAAGGAGACACCACTAGACACCTGCTAGAATCCCTAGTTCAAAAGACTGACGATGCCAAACGTTGCTCAGGATGTAGAGATACTAGAACTCTCATTGTTATCCACTGCTGTGTAACAAATTGTCTCAAAACCTAGCAGCTTGAAACGACGAACATTAATCCTCTCACAGTTTCCAGAGGCGAGGAATCTAAGAGCAGCTTAGCTGAGGAGTGCTGACTCTGGGTCTCCCATGACGCTGCAGTCAAGGTGTCCCCCGGGGCTGTGGGCATCTGGAGGTATCTCTGGGCCAGAATATGTGCTTCCAAGCCAAGCCACAGATAGCTGTCAGCTGGAGGTGTTGGTTTCTAAGTGGGTGTTGGCAAGAGGCCTCAGTTCCTCATCTCGTGGGTCTCTGCACAGGGCTGCTTGTGACCACGGCTTCCAGCCAATCCAGACGCAAGTGTATTTTATAACCTAACCTTGGAGGTAACACACCCTCATTTCTGCTGTATTCTACACTCAAGCCAACCCCGAAGCCACGAGGGAGGAGACTACACACAGGCATGAACCCCAGAAAGCAGGGACGGCTGGGGGTCACTGTGCAGGCTGGCTACCACAGTCACACATTGCTGGTGGGAACGCAAATGGTACAATCGTTTGGGGAAATAATACAACAGTATCTTATAAATTTAAACATACAGTCACCAAGTGACCCTTCTTTCACTTCCAGTCCTATCTACTCAAGAGAAATGTATCCGCACATCCACACAACGATGTGTCCTTGGGTGTTCACAGCAGCATCATACGTGATAGACCCGCACTGGAAGCAGTCCAAATGCTCATCAGCTGGTGAACAGACAAGCTGTGATAAACCCACTCTATGGAATAGATACTCCTCAGCAATTATAAAGAACAGAACACGCTGAATTAATAATCATATTAGTTCAACACGGATGAATCTCAAACGCTTAGTGAAAGAAAGCAAACACAAGTGTCTATGCATTCATCCCACTGACATGAGACGAAATTCTAGAAAAGGTAAACTATCGTGACAGAGACCATATCAGTGACTGCTTGAGGCTGGCATGGGGATAGAGGACAATTTCAAGGGGCATAAGGAAGCTTTTTAAGGGGGGAAACTATCTATGTCTTGACCACAGAGGTTACATGACTGTATATAGTTAGCAAAACTCATCAAACTGCACACTTGAAATGGATGTTTCATTTTATGTAAATAATACCTTAATAAAAAGTATTATCATTATGTGCATGACATTACTGTACGTTTCTCAACTCAAAGAAAACAACAGAAATTCATTAAAACATATAAAAGTTCATAACCTATTTTTTCAGATATAAGTTCCCTATACACAAAATGCAAAAGCACTTTTACATGCCAGCAATGACTAATGAGAAAATCAAATTGAAAAGGGACCAGTGACTCGTAGGCCTATCTGGAGACCAAGGCAACCGTGAGAGAGAGAGCGATGAAGGCCTGAACTAGAAGTGAGGGTAGCTGAAGAGAGAGGAAATGGACAGAGCCATGTCAGACATCTGTCAGCTGACTGAAGGCAAAGGACAATCAAAAGAGACACATTCACATCTCACTATTGGGAGGGTCACGATACTATGAAAATGTCAAATGTCACCTTCCCAGGGAGGCGCCTGCAGGCTTTCCTATTTCAGACGGAAACACCGGCCCCTCTAATCGGAACTTCCCACCCTTCTTCCCTGCTTCATTTTCACAACATCATTTACAATCTTGTGACACCAGATAATATAATTTACTCATTCACCTTGTTGACTGTCTACTCCTACCTGACTATAAGCTCCAGAAAGCAGAGTGTTGTCCTACTTTATTGACTGCTGTATACCCAGTGTCTAGAAAAGCACCTGTTACATAGGAAGAGCTCAATAAATATTTACTGAATGAATCGAATAAAGACATTAAAAGAAATAAGAGAATCAGGAATATAAATGGGTGTGAGTGTATGTACGTTTGAGGAGAGTAAGAGAAATGATGCGTTTCGGTTTAGATATGCAGAGTCTGAGCTATTTGACTAACCTATTTCTTCAGATGTAAGTTCACTATACACAAAATGCAAAACACAAAATGAAAAATGCAAAAGGAGGGCCAGAGGCTGCAACGAAAGCCAGGGTCAGTGCTTTTGCCAAAGATGACGGCTGAAGCTCTGCAAAAACATGAGCTCTCCTAGAGGCACCTGAAATCCCAGTCCACAACCAAGCACTTATGCTCCATGAGACCTTCCGTCTTTCGGCAGGGATCTACGGCAGACAAGCACTCGTCTAAAACATCTTCTCTGGCACTTGACTTCACTGTGCTGCAGAAGTATTCATCTCTCCGAGTATGGAGATAACAGACACTTTATGATGTGTGATGATATCAGGCTGTGATTGTCACATATCATTACAGAGTCCGTAACTCTGTCCGTAGAACCAAATGTAAGCACATGAGGTCGGGAGAAATATTTAGGCAGTGCGATGGTAGACTTCAACCCTCCTGACTCTTCAAGCCCCAAAAGACTAGCTGGTAGAAGCCAGGGCGCTTGATATACACAGAACCAGCGAACAGGTTCTTCGCGAGGCACAGAATCACAGCCTGCCTGCAGACAGCCTTGTAAACCAGCCCCAACGGACAGCTGTGCTTTACCCTGGAAGCCTGAGCATTTCGAGCACTGCTGTTTGAGGGAAGACGGAGTGGAGGTGTGGGCAGCAATCAGAGGGAGCCTTAAAGGAAAGGTCAGGGCCCAGCACAAAAGCTAAAGGTTGACTCCGGGGCACAGGAACGAACACATTTGTCCCAGGACCTACTTCCCAGCGGAAAAGAAAGCCTTGAAGAAATTATTCTCAGGCGTGACGGCTGCTGCCTCAGGGAGAGGCTATTCTCCAGAGCAGGCCCTGCCCCGGAGGCGACTCCCGCAGCCCGGCCACGGCCACCTCGGAGGAGCGGGAGTGCCCTCTACTCGGCCGCTACTCCCTGAGCCTCGTCCTGTGCCTGCCAGGCAGCGCACGCGCCCTCCCAGGGCTCGTCCTACAGCACTGAGCGTTCCCTGCGATGCTGGGATTTAACCAACTCACAGCCTGGCGATGACCGAAGGGTCCAGAACAGTCCAGCCAAACCCCTCATTGTCCAGACGAGGAGGCGAGGCCCAGAGGTGAGCCAGGCGCGGGCACGGTCAGTGCGGGGCCGAGAGGAGAGAAGCACACGCCAGGGAGAGCGGGGACCCGCGCCCCCCGACGGGCACGTGCGACCTGCGGCGGTCGCCGTCTCCAGGCCCCTCTGGCGTCGGGGAGGCGGGAAGGGCAGCCGGGGAGCCCGGGGGCCGCTGTAGATACTAAATAAGGCCTCTGAGGCGGGTCTCTGCCTCGGCACCAGCACAGGCTGCCGGGCACCCAGCGTCCGTCAGCGCTTCTAGAGCCGGTGGCACCGCTACCGCCCTGATCCTGTTTTACCCACTGGGTACTGGGGACTGACCCTTATAAACTCTGTTCCAGGATTTAGAGACACTGAGTTACTGTGTCTAACTTGCTTCCTGAATCTGTCAATCTAGATTCCTTGGTTCCTAAAACATCAGCTCCCCGCCTGAGGGCTGGCCCCTAACTGCTCCAGCACCCTGCCCCGAGGGCCCCTTTTCTGGCTCCTACCCATCAGCAATCAACACTTCTCCACCCCACGCGCCCCAGGCGGAGACACCGCCTCCGAGCCCTGGGGCCAGGAAGTTCCCTGGCGGGCCCGCTCCGTCCTGCCCCGTCCTGCCGTCTCCCCACCCCTCCCCCACCCGTGAAAAGGGGTCGGTCCGCGTGGTGGCCCAGCAGCTCAGGCACACACGCAGGACCACAGGTCTCAGAGGGGGAAAGGGATGCCTCCGTGTGCAAACTGAAAAAGAAACAAGCAAAACAGCTTCTCAGTGTAAGCACTGTTCTTTCAGCGGAGCCCGTCTTGGTGAACACACCTGGCTCTGTAACTTCTCTGAGATAATCACCAGTACCCCTGGACGTGAACAACCAAGATGCAGCCGCTTCATTTCTATCAGTAACGGGGCCCTCCGAGGACGCTCATATATGATGCGTACAGCGCACACACCAGGACTGAGTTGTAAGTCACCCAACTCAACCAATCATGTGGGATTCCCAACAGTACCACCACTGCCAGCTGCTGCCAGCTGGTAAAGCCCACGCTCCCTGTCCAGTGAGGGCACAGGCAGGTTGCTCTGCATGGCAAGGGCTGGCCCTCAGCGGCCTGCTCACACACTCACATGAGGTAAAGGGGGCTGACAGGTGCCCACAGGGAGGGACAGGAAGCAGCGCGCGCTGAAGAAGCCCACGACCCCCAGGCTGGCCCCCGACATCGCACTGGGCTCAGGGCACCGGATGAATGAAGTCTCGTTGCTTGGCAACAAGTCATACACCAGCCTTGAAGGAGAGCTAATCGATACAGTGTCGGCTGGAACTCCTTCATAAGCAAAAGTAAAACAATAATTTACTCTGCAATTCTGATTGCCGGGCACTGTCCCCTGCGAGCTAACCTTTACCTCTACCCCACCACTGAGCTGAACAAATATTTGGCGTGGATTTTTCACAAAACTACTGTAGGATGCGCACCAACCAGAACGGAAGGTCAAAAGGTGAAAACGAGTCACAGGAATGACAGACAAGACGGCACCCGCTCTGTGTGGCACCGCCGTTCCGGGCCCAGAGAACGTCTCCTTCGCGGGGCAACGAGTAACCAAACGCACTCTCATACTTCCCGAATGTCCTGGAAAAACGCTGATGACCACTTCTTCCAAAGAAAATTCTCAGAAGTGGAGTTTTATTAGAAGTACCATTAAAGAGCTGTAGCTGCTTCTGTAATATTCGCAGTGAACACTGACTGAGTGTGGCCAGGCCCCGTGCTAAGGACTTCAGATTCATTGGCTCTTTACCGCGTCCTCGCAAGAGGCAATGCTCTCCTTCCCATTTCACGGTTTCAGGAACAGAGGCTCGCAAAGAATAAATAACTAGTCTCGGTCCGTCAGGCTAGTCAGTGGCGAAGTTAGGATCCGACCGAACTCTAGAATAGCGCTGCCCAACAGAGCTTCCCGTGTGCTGGGAACACTGCCCTTCTACCAGGTCAGCAGCCACCGGGCACGCGTGGCAACGAGGCACCGGGGACGTGGCTGACACGAGCGGGAAATGAATTTCACTTTTAATTAGGTTAGATTAAACACATGCAGCCCTGGGCAGGTAGCGGCCACCATGCTGGACCGGACAGAGCAGCTCGGGAGCAGGGGGTGTGAAATCTGGCTAGGGCCTGCTTCCATATAACCATGAGCCAAGAACGTGCTTTATGTTTTTTAAAGGTTTTTAGACAAGAAGAAGAAGCAACAGAGACAGCAGATGGCCCACAGAACCACTAAAATACTGACAACCCTTTACAGAACAAGTCAGTGGCCCCTGGCCCCGAGCTGTTCCCTCGACCACAATCGCTGCCCCCTGGGAAAAGAGATTTCAAACCAGTTCGCAGTTTAAATCTTAACAGTGAGAAGAAGACATTAAAGATCGCATCACGTGAGCGTTTTCCTATTTTCATTCTCGTGTTTAAGTGATCCGGGCCTGAGCAAAGGCAAAAATGCTGACCAAGATCTGGCCTAATTAAGCTCTGCACAGTCAGCCACCAAAACAACGCTTCACGTTTACAAACTGCTTCTGCGTTCATTATCTCACGCTTTATTGAAAACAAGCTCAGGAGCGAGGACGTGCGTCTCGTAAAGGACAGGACGGAGACATAGCGGGACTCAGTGCTGCACGGAAGACGCGGTAACTCCAAGTCCAGTGACTGACTTATGAACCAAGATGCCTGAAGAAGCTGCAGAAGATGCCACAAGACGAGCACCCGTGAGCTCCCCTGATTCAGGCGGGACAGCTCAGGCCACGGGTGCTCTGCCTCTGTGGGAGAAACGTCTCTGTTCTTCCACCAAGAAGCTGGATGCAAAGCGAGCGGTCGGGACAGGGATCTTCCCGGGCCACTTCCCGTTTCTGGAACGTGAGCAGCCTCTGGAGGAGACGGTGGCGTTTTCGCGGGGCTCTTAAAAGTCAACAGGAACGCGGCTCTCACGAATTGCGGAGCCTCAAAATCTGAGCAGCTCTGCCCCTCCTACCGGGGCCTCAGGCAGCGCTCGCATTAAGGACGCCCGTCCCTACTACCAGCCAGTGGTGCTCCCGCCGACACCCTTCACCCCACTCCAGGGGCCCTGGCACTCCAAGAGTGTGACAGACTACACTCTTTTGCCCTGGGCCTGCCGACTGTCCCCCGGTTTTCCTGTAGGTTACATTCGCCCCTTCAGTATTTTGCATCCTTTTCTTATGCTCTGTACAGAGCCATCCAATAAGGTAGCCCATAGCTACAAGGTGGCTCCTTCAATTTAAGCTAATTAGAGCTAAATAATATTAAAAATCTAGTTCTGGGACTTCCCTGGAGGTCCAGTGGTTAGGACTCTGCGTTTTCACTGCCATGGTCTGGGTTCAGTCCCCAGTTGGGGAACTATGCGTGGTGCGACCAAAAAATAAATAAAAATTAAAAATAAAAAAATAAAAATCCAGTTTCTCAGTTACGTTCAGGTGCAACTTCAGCTCAAGAGCCACGCGTGGCCAGCGGCTCCCACACTGGAAGGCGTACAGGACGCGTCCGTGGTCACCGAAAGTTCCGGGAGACTCTGCATTGTGGTCTAAGCCCTACACTCACACAACTCGGACCAGTGCAAACACACGACGAGGGACACCACGCTTTCCTCCCCACTCCTGACTGGTAGCACTCCAGCGCCGTACCGCCGTCACCAAATTATCTCTATCGATGACGCATCCCTTCACGGCGCCACAAATTCAACTCCCTCATGATTATTTTTTGAACACTTCCCTCTACAGGTCCCCCTTTGCCCATCTCACAGTTGAGTCATTTATTCACGTGCCTGCCCGTTTCACTTGGCAACATAAACTTCCAAATCTTCTTTCTCACCCGGGGTCCTCTAGCCGTGATGCTTTGCATGAACCCTACTGACGGTGTATGTTCCATGTAGATCTCTAAGGCTGGGAGACGCACGTGTGTGTTTATCTTCTATCCAGTCAGCTCTTTGTTGCCTCTGTTGACCAGCTTCCTCGACCCGCCCGTCCTCCCCTCCGCCCCGTGGGCCCACCTTGTCAGCCAGTTTTACCGCGTATGCTTACGCCTCCCTGACACAAGCCTCAGGCAATTACCGCAGAAAGAGTAAGTTCAGCGGTGAGCTAGCTTGGGATGCTCAAAGCGGAGCCTGAGACGCGGACTTTGTCACAGGTAGGACGTTAGGAGAGCTCACGCCGGGAAGATGGAGGATGCAGGGAGAGTGACGAGAGGAGAACAGCTGACAACAAGGCGTGTCAGGAGGCTGCTCCCGTGAGCAGTAGGGTCTCAAGGCCACCACGCAGAAGCCTTACGGGGACTGTCCACCTGGAACGCCAGCGCAGCAGCTCCCACTCCCTGAGCCGAGGAGGGCTGCACTCCAAGGGAGCCCTTGGCTGGGGCTGGGCGAGTGCCCACGGCGCCGGAGTCTCCAGGCAAAAGGTGGAAAGGGGAGCCCGGCGGCAGAAGGGAGGCTGAGCTTGTGCGACTCTTTCCACTGCATCTGGGGCTGTGGCGGAGCTGGGCAGAGGCGTGGTGAGGCGGCTGCCCAAGGCGGGCTTCTCTGCAGCTGAGACAAGCACTCTGTGCCCCACTGTAGTTTCTTAAAAGCGCCATCTGGGAACTTGCCCGGCTAACCGTTCATCATCCTGTAGGACTCAGCCAGAGCGGCCTTCTCCTTGAAGCTTACCCCGCTCCCCACACCTGCAACGCTAATCATGGTCACGTGTACGTGTGTGTTCACAGCCTCTCTCTCTGTCTCTCTCTCTCTCTCTCTCTCTCTCTCTCTCTCTCTCTCTCTCTCTGCTAGACTCTGAGCTCCCGCAGAGCACTGCTGGCCTTCACCTCTGGGAATCCTGCCCCCTGCACACCGCCAGGCACAATGGAGCTCAGCACCTGAACATCCCTGGGATGGAAGGAGGAAAAGGAGGAGAGGAGCACGTGCAGACGCCAATCAGGGAGGAAGGAGTCTAGTCCCCGCCCACGTTTGCACCCTCCACTCCTGAAGCGTAAGGTAAGGGGCCCAGTCCCAACCAAGGCAACAGGCCTTTGCATAGCTTCGCATTCCTCAGGGCACTTCATTTAATCCACCAACAGCCCTGCCCAGTTCAACCATATTTCATCAAACTGGAGACACCACGGAGTATAAGACGCTGCATGATTTTATTTACCATTAGGAAGCACTGCCAAAATAATCGAAAGATGATACTGGCTGTAAGACACACACTGACTTCAGAAATATAAAAATGTGGGGGAAAAAAACCTCTTTATTTCCTAGAATTTTTGAAAATGTGATATTTATCTCCCATCTGATTCCAAAAAAGATTTAAGTTGGCAATCCTCTGAGACAGATACTATAATTCACATTTACCAATTAAAGAAATGGAGGATTCTAAGGAAGACAGTCTGGATTTCCTTGGCATCCTCCCTCTCCATTTCACGAGGCTCACTCCTCACTCTGGCAAGACCTCCGCTCGAGAAAGCCTTTGATGACCTCATTCATGCTGGGAAGGAACTTACAAGGATAGTCTGCCGGGAATGGCCAGGGATTCTTCCTCTTCTTACACTTGGAACAGAGGAGCCAGAAGCCATCACTGAGGCCGCATCTCCAGGTGGGAAAATGCAGGATCGCGAAGGCGACGGGGGGGTGTGGGGGGGGTGTGTATCTGGAAGCAGGGGAGTGTTTCCGAGAGAGAGTCCTCCACGCCAGCCCCGCCTAAAGCATCTCCGTCACAATGTGTACTAACACAGACACTCCAAATTCGCAGGGAAGGATGACTGCATACACTGAAATAACTAGTGAGAAATGGAAAAGGAAACCCTGGCAAAGCCATGCGCAGCTAGTGCAACAAGCGAGGTTGCGATTCTGAAAAACAGAGGAACTGGTGGAAGTAGATGACATCATAGTTTTGCTTTCTTTTGAAGAGTCAGCCAGATGGCTACTGAGGACCCACGGCTGGAGTCACCTTCCCATCCTGAAGACAAACAGTGATGGGCCCAGGGGGGCCCAAGGAAGAGGAAGAAGGAAAAGAGACCACGGTCGTAATTACAACTTGCACCCCGTTTGCAGCTGCCCGCGGTGTGCCCCAAGCCTTCTATCCCCCTCCTAACACCCCAGGAGGCCTTAACGAGCTCATAAAGAGGGCCTGGGGCTGGATGCTTCCTGAAGCTGGGCGCTCCCCTCCCCCTCCCCCCTCCCGGCCTATTAGCAAGCAGGCCCCGCACAGGGGCCACGTCACCATGTGGCTCTCGGGCAGCAGCACAAGGGCTCCCCTGGGCCGTGGAAGCAGGTGGCACCCGATCCAAACAGAGACGATGAGAGGATGCTCGTGCCAGAACGTTTTTCTTTCCAGGCACAGAGACGGAATTGAAAGGGAGGCGTAAGACGTGCATAAAGGCCTGACTGCCTTTTCCTGCGGCCGAGAAACACCATGCTGCAGGCTAACTGCGAAAGAGAATTTCTTAAAGAGTGCGTTCATTCTCAATTTTGCAAGATGGATTCAGCCAACAGACTAGCACACGCATGCACACAATACAATGCTGTTTTCATTTTTTCAATCCTCTACAGAGGCTGCGGAAGTCTATTCTACAGGGAGAACTATTTTTTAAAAAAACTCTTTAAATTCACCATCTAGTTACCCCTGTATAAAGATTTCAGTCAGGAAGAAGACTGATTTGGGAGCTTTGTTTTAGGTAAAAGTGGCAGCAGAGGTTCTAACTTCAGGGTTGGGGCGAGGGTGGCAGAGAGCCGGGAAGGAGAGAACAAGGGCTGGGCTTTTTCTAGATTTTTAACAATTTCCCAAGACGCCTTTTGAGGTAGTTATTTCTCCACGTCAAAGAGTTTATCTGAAAGTTCTGTATCTCATTTTGCAAGTAAATATTTTCACTTAACTCATAAAAATAGGCATGCCGCTTGGTAATCTTTGCTTCTAGTACATCTCCGGTAAGACAGAGATGATTCGATACAATAATCCACATGGCCTCTCAGCGTGAATGCTTTTCTGGAACTGCACACTCTGCTTCTATCACATCATCTACATTTTCCACCTGCCTTATCGGAAGTTAACTCATATTGAATTTGTGACAAATTATATCTTCCACTTCTCCCCATGCTGGAGCTGTGCAATTCACTTTGTAAACCTATTTTAAAGGCTTTATATTTATCTTTACTATTTTTCACCCTGTTATTTTTGGCACGTCATTTTAGATTATCAAGCTTTTCTTGACTCAAGATCAAGTCACTAATCATATCAGCTGTCGCTCCCAGCCTTGTGTCAACTGCAAATTTGATAAACATGTCTTCATCAAAGTCACTGGTAAAAATTGTGAGCAAGACAAGTCCGAAGGCAGAGCTCAGCACGGCTCCACTGTAAATATTCCTGCAGGTTAACAGTAAGCAGATAATCCACACCTGGACAGATGTGTCCAAATAAATACAAATCTAAGTAAATGCGTTATTCGTGTGCCCAACCCACAAATCTCCACGTTACTCACAAGGGCCGCTGGGGATATTTTACCAAAGGCCTGTGGATACCCAGATGCACAGTATCCTACACGGTCTCTGTCTGCTGTTAGACAGATGCAGGGACTAAGGTCAGCGGGAAGGGGGAGGAGTTTTCGGCGGAGTCCCGGCAGCACCGTGGCCTTGACAGCCTGGTCACAGCTAATGAGGCGTCCCCAACCCAAACAGCAGTCAATAAGTACAACCCCCCTTTCACCCAGAACTTCATCCTCTCTACATCAGGGAATGATAATCTGATGCGTTATGTACTCCATTTTTGCATGTTGGTGGGTTCAAAATCTGAGGTTAACACAGAAGAAATAAAACAAACTAAATGCAAAATCTGAACTTAACTTTACAAAAACCTGCCTCAATCAGTGAAAGCCTAAAAGACGAGCCCTTGGTAATGTCTTCTTCAGCATGCGCTGAGCTGTTCCCCCGGAAGCGGCACTGAGCCGAGTCTCAGGAGACCCGTCCCCCGAGCCACCAGCAGATGCTGTGACCCTGGTCCGGGGTTTGTCTTCCAGGCAGTTCACCCACCTCCCTGCGAACAGAGGGAGCCGCCTGGGAGCCTTCCAGCTGCAGGCCTCCTTCCTTCTTGCCCCTATTCAGCCTCGCCCCTCTTTTAGGTGTGGAAGCTGGGGCCTCACTTGCTAGAGACAAGAAAGCTCAATATAGTGTGTGTGTGTGTGTGTGTGTGTGTGTACGTGTGTGTGTGTACGTGTGTACGTGTGCATCTCTCTGCGTGTGTGCGTGTGTGTGCGTCTTCTGTCAGTGTATGTTTGCTTTTACTCCAGCGGGGAGCAAGGGGAGCCAGCTACACAGATTTGGGAGAACAGACTACTGGCCCCCAGTCCGCACAATCTTGCTTCCCCTGTCCCGTTCCTCAGGAGCCAAGGGCTGCGTTAGGACGGGTGCATCCAGATGGTGAGCCGATGTCCACCTGAGATTACCAGACTCAGGTGTAGCTGTGGAGGTTTTGGCTTAACTGCTTTAAATTTGTTAACCTTTAAAATTAAGTTGTAAGGTAGTCAATGCTATTAGCTCAAACCAGAATGCTTTGTTTTTGTTTTATTATTCTGGAATTTTATATAAACAATACCATCTGAACTGGGTCATTGCACAGGGCTTTGACAATTGTTTTATTATGCAGAGACTCGAGCTGAAACAGCATTTGCTACAAGAGGCGACGACTTTTATAGATATATACGCAAAAGTAGAAGCTGGGAATCAGAAAAGTGAATGAAATTTAAAAGATAAACAGCTACATATTAAAAATGGTTTAATCCTGCTGGCAGACAAAACTGGATGAGTATCTGGAGACCTCCCTGTCCCTGTGTTTTCAAGGAGAGACCACCCAACAGTGACACATGCGCACAATCCCTGGCCCAGACCCCTAAGACGCCTCCTGTCACACTGCTTCTCCGGTGGTGAAATAAATCTACTGGAATAGAAGATAACGGATTTCGAATAGAATAAATAAATATAACTATGCCAGCAAGAAAGGGCAGACAAACCCAATCAATTTTGTAGGCAGCATACCAAATACTAGGTGCCACAGTGAAGCCCAGACATCTTTAACGTGGGTATGAGGCATGTCCAAGCACGCCCAGGAAATGCAGATTCACAGGTTAGGCATGATGGAATTCTCAAAAGCCACCATTTTATTATACGACACTCTTAAGTGCTTTTACCTATTAAAGTAAACATGAATACACGATGGTTTCAACAATTTGTGTATTTTATAGTCAAGAAAAGACAGGAAGCTTCTAGAAATATCCATACTTGCAGCCAGCACTGGGGACTCTATCTTACTCACCTGAGGGCCTGAGCTCCCTCTCCTGGGCCGAGAATGGGGGCGATCTGGGGCACTGCCACGTGGCCAGCAAGAGTACAGGATCAAACTGCCCCCACCTGGCCAAGCACAGTCGCTGAGAGCAGGTCAAGACAGCCCAAACCAGCACCGAGCTGGGATGAACTCAAGTTACCTGCCACCAAAACCAACCGTTTTAGCGGTGAGGGTTGTCTTCCATTTGCAAGTTGGGAGCCCTCAGTCAACCTGAGAGAACCACAGAGGTCTGAACACTTTGACCTCATGCAGCTTCCGGGCACTTATTCTACTTGGCGTTGGTAGCAGAGACTGGGATTAGCGGATGAGCAGCTCCAGTCGGGGGTTAGGAATGGCTATTAGGTATTAGGACACTTAGCCACCCTATCCCTAGGCGTCCTGTTTGATAAAATGGGAATGATATTCCCTGCCTATTCCCCAAACAGGCCAGCGTCAGAGGGCAGGTGAGAAAATAATCTCTAAAAGTACCACACAAGTGGAAGATATATTATCGTCACCTAGAAAATTATTTCTAACATTCTCGAGTTTTACCTACTATAGGAAAAGGGTACCAATGGACCGACAGGCTAGGGGGCCTCTGGCCACAGAACAGGCTACTGCGATTTTACTGGAGGCTCTGCTGCCGCCACAACAACCGGCGCTCTTGCAATTAGATTCCACACGTTTTTTCACGGTTTTCTTTTTTTTTCCCTTTCCCCCCCATCTTTAAAGTGTTATAATTCACAAATAAACATTGTATATATTTAATGTGTATGACCTGATGTTTTGTCACATGTATACATTGTGAAAGGTTAACCACGATTAAGCTAATTAACATATACATCACCCCTCATAGTTGTGTGTGTGTGTGTGTGTGTGTGTGTGTGTGTGTGTGTGTGTGTGTGGTGAGAACACTTAAGATGATCTACCCACTTAGCAAATTTCAAGAATACAACACAGAACTGTTAACTACAGTCACCATGCTGTACATCACCTCCCCTGACTTATTACTCATCTTGCGTAACTAAAACTTTGTACCCCTTGACCAACATCTCCCCATTTTCCCCTCCCCTCAGCCTCTGGTAACCATCATTCTATTCTCTGCTTCCATGAGTTTGGCCTTTTAAATTCTACACATAAGTGAAGATGGGCAGCGTTTGTCTTTCTGTGTCTGGCTTATTTCACTTACAGCATCATGTCCTCCAGGTTCCTCCATGCTGTCCGAAATATCAGCATTTCTTTCTTTTTAATACTACTCCATCGTAAACCACATTTTCTCTATCAATTCATTCACCAATAGATATTTGTTTCCATATTTTGGCTATTGTGAATAATACTGCAATAAACATGACCATGCAGAGATCTCTTTGAGACACTGATTTCATTTCCTTTGGATACACACCCAGAATTAAGACTGCCGGATCATGTGGTAGTTTTATTTTTAATGCTTTGAGGAATCTCATACTTTCTTCCATAATGGCTGCACCAATTTACATTCCCACCAACAGTGCATAAGGGATTCCTTGTCTTCGCATCCTTGCCAGCGCTTACCTTTTTTTTCCTTTATTTTTTTAAAACAATAGCCATTCTAATAGGTATGAGGTGAGATCTCACTGTGGTTTTGATACATATTCCCCTGAGGATTAGTGACGCTGAGCACCTTTTCACATACCTGTTGGCCATCGTATGTCTTCTTTAAAGAGATGTCTATTTAGGTCCTTTGCCTATTTTAAAAACCAGATTATTTGGTTTTTTTGCTATTGAGTTGTATGAACTTTTTATACTCTGGATATTAACCCTTTATCAGATATGTGGTTTGCAAATTATTTTTGCCAATTCCATAGGTTGCCTTTTCACTTTGCTGATGGTTTCCTTTGCTGTACAGAAGCTTTTTATTTTGATTATATAGCCCCACTTGTCTGTTTTCGCCATTGCTGCCTATGCTTTTGGTGTCATATCTGAAAAGGCACTGCCCAGGGCAATGTCAAGGAGCTTTTTCCCTATGCTTTCTTCTAATAGTTTAACAGTTTCAGGTCTTATGTTTATATCTTTAATCCATTTTGAATTGACTTTTGTATATGATGTGAGATAAAGATCCAATTTCATCCTCCTGCATATGGATATCCACCTTCTCCAACAACATTTATTAAAGAGACTATCTCTTCCACACTGTGTGTTCTCAGTATCCTTGTTGAAGATCAGTCAACCATAGATGTGTAGATTTATTCCTGGGTTCTCTATTCTGTTCCACTCTAGTCTGTATGTCTGTATTTTATACCAGTACCATACTGTTTTAATAATTGTAGTTTTGTAATAAAGTTGGAAATCAGGAAGTGTGATGCCTTCAGCTTTGTTCCTCTTGCTCAAAATTGCTATGACTATTCAGGGTCTTTTGTGGTTCATTTGAAGTTTAGGATTTTTTTTTTTTTTCTAATTCTGTAAAGAATGCCATTGAGGGGCTTCCCTGGTGGCAATGTGGTTAAGAATCTGCCTGCCAATGCAGGCGACATGGGTTTGAGCCCTGGTCCAGGAAGATCCCACATGCTGCAGAACAACTAAGCCTGTGCGCCACAACTACTGAGCCTGCGCTCTAGAGCCCACGAGCCACAACTACTGAAGGCTGCGTGCCTAGAGCCCGTGCTCCTCAACAAGAGAAGCCACTGCAATGATAAGCCCACGCATTGCAACGAAGAGTAGCCCCCGCTCACCACAACTAGAGAAAGCCCGCGTGCAACAACGAAGACCCAACGCAGCCAAAAATAAAATAAATAAATTTTAAAAAGAAAGAATGCCATTGAAATTTTGATGGAGACTGCACTGAATCTGCAGTTAATTTTAAGTGATATGGACATTTTCACAATATTAACTCTTCCAATCCATGAGCAAAGAATGTCTTTCCGTCTACCTGTAACTTCTTTAATTTTCTTCATCAATTTTTTATAATTTTCAGTACACAACTCTTTTGCTTCTTCAGTTAAGATTATTCCTAAGTGTTTCATTCTTTTTGTTGCTATTGTTAATGGGATTGACTTCATTTCCTTTTCAAATAGCTCATTGTTTGCGTATAGAAACATACTGATTTTTGTATGTTGATTTTGTATACTGCAACTTTGCTGAACTTTTTTTATTAGTTCTAACAGTATTTTTGTTGGACTTTAGGGTTTTCTAAATATATGATTATGTCATCTGCGAGCACAGATAATTTTACTTCTTCCTTCCAAATTGGATGCCTTTTATTTCTTTTTCTTGTCTGTTTTGGCAATCAGTCCTATTTTGAAAAAAAGTGGCAAGAGTGGGCATCCTTGCCTTGTACTGTATCTTAGAGGGAAAGTTTTCAGTTTTCCCCCATTGATTATGTTAGCTGTGGTCCACACTTATTTATTGAGTGCCTTCATGTGCCAGGTTAATACTGACATAACACTTTATATGTGCCAAGCACTAAGTGCATGGATTAATTCATTTAATTCTCAAAAGATATTAATTTTGCATGGGTGTAAAAACATGAATGATATATAAATTATGTTAATATATATAATTAGGGATGTATGTAATATACAGTACACACAAAAAAGAATGTATAATACTTAGTAAATTGAGGCTCAGAGAGGTTAAGTAATTTGCCTAAGGTCACCCAGCTAGTAAGACAGGATTCAAACTTGAACAGTGTGCCTAGCTGGCACTTACAGTCTACATTTCCAAATGTCACTTCCTTGTTCTCCTGCATCACACCTGCTCTGCCTCCTACATCCCCCATTCCTCTCAATAACGCTGGGTAGCAGTCTCAAGAGAAAATCCCACTCCCCTCAGCCAGTTGCCAAGTCCTGTTAAGTCTGTTGCATCCTTCTGGGCTGTCCCTGCCTCCACTATGATGCCGCAAGGGGCAGGGTCTCACCACCTCTCTTATGAACTTCTCTACGACAGCAATAGCTTCCCATCAGCCATCTCCAAACGCCCCCCGTGATGTTTTACACAAGAGACCTTCACATTCACCTCCCTCCCTCATCCCATTCATTCAGCCAATAAATATTCATTGATCGCCCACTAACACACCTCACGCTGTTCTAGGAGGTGTGGACTCAACAGTCACAAGACAGATGAGTACCTGCCCAAATGAAGCTTAAATTCTGGTAAGAAATTCAGACAATAAACATTTAAATTAATAAACAGGATAATTTACAGAGCGATAAATGCCATGAGGAAAATAAAGCAGGGTGGTATAAAAGAAAGCACGTCAATTAGAATACTTTTGACTCAGGTAATAAAAAAATCTAACTTTAAGGGGGCTTGAATAAGAAGTGACACCTCAGAAAAGGAGAAGTCTGGACATGGAGAGGGTTCTGGGCTCCATCAGGGCTCTGGCTCTTTGCAGTACTCCTGGTGCTGCCTTCCTCTGGGTGTTGGTTTTAACCTCCGACAGCAGGCTCACAAAATGCCACCTGATATTCAACCTCCAGGGGATGAAGAGGAGACCACCTCATCCTGTGACACGTTCTTAGCGTGAGAACACTTTCCCCAGAAGCCCCTGGTTGCCTGCCCCTTGTATAAAATCTCATTCGTCCAGCACTGGGTCACATGCCCATGACTAAACCAATCACCAGAGAGAAGAGAATCTATCCCTGGAGAAGGGATGGAAGCACCTTTTGCTGAGTTACCAAGGGTCAAAGTGGCTACCTGAGCAAATTCAAGGGAGAGAACAAAAAGAGGGAGCACTGGCCAGTGTCCACTACAGCAAAGCCACCTAGGGCCAGGGTGCCGGGAGGGAAACTGGAGGTTGGGAAATAGGTGAACAGTGAGAGAGCTGCAGCCTGAATGATGAGAAAGAGGTGGCCTTGCAAAACCCGAGGTAAAGAGTGTCTCAGACAAGGAGACCAGTAAGAGTAGAGACACATGCACCCCCTATGTTCACAGCAGCAGTACTGACAGCAGCCAAGACACGGAAGCAACCTCAATGTCCGTTGACAAAGGAATGGATAAAGAAGATGCGGTACATAGGTATACAATGGAATACTACTCAGCCATAAAAAAGAACAAAATAATGCCATCTGCAGCAACATGGACGGACCTAGAGATTACCATACTAAGTGACAGAAGTCAGAAAGAGAAAGACAAATACCATATGATATCACTTATATGCGGAATCTAAAATATGACACAAATGAACCTGTCTATGAAACAGAAACAGACTCAGAGACACAGAGAACAGACTGGTGGTTGCCAAGGAGGAGGGGGTTACGGGAGGGATGGAGGGGGAGTTTGGGGTTAGCAGATGTAAGCTTTTATATACAGAATGGATAAACAACAAGGTCCTACTGTATAGTACAGGGAACTATATTCAATACTCTATGATAAACCATAAAGGAAAAGACTATGAAAAAAGAATGTATATATATGTCTAACTGAATCACTTTGCTGTACAGCAGAAACTAACGCAACTTTGTAAATCAACTATACTTGAACTAAACATATATTAATATTAAAAAGAAAAACGAGGTCAGCCTGTTCGGAAAACAGAGACCAGTGTGACCACAGTGCAGGGAAGGAAGGAGAGCGTGGCCAAGGAAATCAGAGCAACAGGCAGAGGCCGGACGGGCGGGGTCCCAAAGGTCCTGGACAGCGTCACGAGAGGCTTGCAGAGTGTGGTCAGGAGAACGGCCTGGTCTGAAACACACGTGGCTTCATCCAATGTCTTCTCATACTCTTATTATGACTCAGTTCACGGACTAGAATATGAAGTACAAACTCTTTGGCTAAGCATCTAAGGCCCTCCAGGATCCGGGTCCAACAACTGTTTCTGTACCATGCATTCAAATTAGATTCTGTTCTCTTTTTATGTCCAAAGCAGTATTACAAACGCATTCTTGCACATACCTAGAATATACTTCTCTTCAAGCCTACACATCCAACTCGACACCGCGACAAATGCCATAAAACCTTCCAATACCCAGGCAGAAGTCATTTCTCCCATCTGCAAAACTTCGCCCAGTTTTCCTCAAGTGGCACTTGCCAACTTCTACCTTTTTTGGAGTAAGGTTACAGAAATGAGACGGTGGCTCCAGAAGTGTGCAGTTGCTTTAGTTTGGTGAGAGTAGGAAGACTATTTCATGAATGAAGTGTTTTACTGCCTTGCTATTAGTTCCTGGCAGAACTGAAGAGCCATTAGGAGGCTGACATGGAGACCACAAATTTGGCACCAGGAGGGATCCTGAGGTTCCTAAATCATCCACAATTAGACTGGATTTCTTGGTTGCTGCTCTACAAAGTGGTGATGCCAGCAATTAGGGATGCAAGTTTCCAGGGGTGTCTAACAGGGCAGCGTCTGTGCCGTGCCACCAACCCGGTAAGATCTGTGCTGTGCTGTGCTGATTCCTGTACACTGCTGCCCACACCGCAAACAGGTCCTCTATCTTTATAGGCCTGGGTAGATCGGGCTAAAATGCAAGTAGCAAAGATAATCCACGTTAGTCTGCAAATTAAAAAACTGGGTCTTCCGCCAAATTCACTTTAAGCAAGCAATGGGATAAGCCGAAGGAACACTGAAAGCAGAAAAGCCACACCTGCATGTGTAACCTGTGTCTTCTGGAGCTTTAGATGCCCGCTCTTGAATGAGGAATGGGATATTCTTACCTTACACACGCGTACAACAGACATGAGCCACAGACGACGAGGCTCTGCGCGGGCTGGTTTGCTCACCACCTCCTTGGCATTATTTAAATGCGATGTTTTGTACACAGATGTGAAAAACACCAGAAATAACAACTAAAACAAAAATAAATAAATAAGAAGACTACACACTGGTTCAAAAAAAATCCCACATATGAACATGTCTGTGGACTGCAAGCATTAATGAACCTTTGACGCTATGAATATATATCAGCAGATATACTTCATCCAAATGTTACCACTGTGTTTTCCTGTGCACAGAATTTTGTATCTGTGCTCCTCTCATTTAACAAAAAAGGTGTGCGTTTGTGTGTGTGCATTCTCATTTCTTCCACCCAAATAAACAAGCAGACTGACATCACAAGGCTTCCTTTTTGCTTAGGCAGGATACCGAGCAAACAAATATTTATTCCGGGTTACTCAGCTGTGATACATAAGGGGATTCGTGACACGCTGTGTCTGGTGCCTGCTTAGCTTTTACAAGATAATTGCACCTTGGACCACCTAGAACATCCCATTAAATGCAGAGACCTGATTTTAAAATTTAAAAAACATGGAATGGGCAGAATTTAATCAGTCATGCCTCCATAAAATTATGGGAGATATAAATAAATGGGCAATAGAAAGTCGCAATAAACCAGGATTAATCAAACTGTGATTAATTCAGGATCAGATTAAAGCCGCAGTGCCAGCTGCCCCAGGCCCGCTCCGCAGCGCTCTTCTCTCCTGCTCCGTTCTGTCCCCCTTCCTCCACCTCCTCACTCCCTTCTGCTCTCACCCCAGGGCATCCTCCTCGGTGGATAAACCTGCAGGGGAGTTAATTGTCACATACACGGATTTAATCACATTGTCCATCACATTCGGGGGCCCTGCCTTTAGCGATCCGTGACTAATTGTTGTGGTAATTTTTCAATCATTAACAGCAGCACATATGCTGCAGACAAATCCCAAGGTGCCTACTAAACCCCAGCGACAAGCGGCACACAGGCTCCAGAAGGGCCAGCACACGCCTGGCCTCAGCCCTCACCCCCCATCCTATTAGTCATACGCACCATCATTAATATACATCTATTCCAAGGATGTGTCAGGCTGCAAGAAGGTCAGAGGGGCCTGAGTGTGCTTTATAACATAGCCGCCTCTTCAATCTATTCCCTGAAAAAGGAAGAGGAAGCGGGGTGCGGGCGGGGGGAGGAAATTAAAACTCCATGTGGGACAAGTAGCTGAGGGCCTATTCTAAATTCCGCTTGTTTCTCATTCATCTTCAGGCAGGCTCCTGAGCTGCCGCAAGTTCCCTTTCTTGGAGTTTCAGCAGTATTAGCGATCTCCATGGCAACCACCGGTGCTCATCTGCGGTGCACACTGCAGCTTCCCGGGGCTCAATTCTCGAGCCGCGCTGGTGTCAGACCGGGCGGGCCATGTGCGCTGGAGGGACCAGACCCTGCCTTGGGGAATCCTCCCGCTGATTGAAACCCTGCTCTAATCACCACAGAATATGAGCCAACAAGATCACAGGGAATCTCAGCTGCCCACACGGGCTCCAGGAATGCTATTTATTTTTCATTTTCCTTTTTCTAAGGGTTTTTGTTGGTTAAAAGTAAAGAGCCACTATCTTACAAAAATGATTCAATTTAAAATAGGTGGTATAACAGGGAACTCTACTCAATATTCTGTAATAACCTACATGGGGAAAGAATCTGAAAAAGCATACATACATGTATATGTATAACTGAAGCACTTTGTTGTACACCTGAAGCTAAGACAACATCGTAAATCAACTATACTCCAATATACAATAAAATTTAAATTAAATTTTAAAAATAAACTTAAAAAATAGGCGGTATATATAACGTTGTGGGTAACTGATTTATTTGAGGCATACATCTCATATACCTTGCATGAAAGGGAAATTTCCTACTCAGGAGGAAATTAAAGCTCCCGAGTTCTCCCCTTGGTTCTTCCTAAATGAAGGAACATATGGGATACTGGCCAGAAAAGCAAGAGAAGGATTCCTGGGTTATTATTGAAATTCCAACTCTTCCTATGGAGGCTTAGGAAATTCCCTCTTGTACCTAGTTTTCCCAAGATTAAAATAAGATCTACTTATTTTAGGCACTTAGCAGTGGATCACTGCACAAGGTCTCGGCAAGACTTAATTAGTGTGTGCAATTTATTTTTAGCTCCTTAAATGAGAGATGTTTGGTGCGGCTCCATTATGGGGAAATGAAAGGCCGAGCGCCCTCTACTGCTGTTTCTGGGTCAGCCTCTGGGTATCTGAAACCCCACAGCTGGGGTTCACTTATTGCTCACAAGTATCCGGGCTTGGAAGGCATTTAATGATAAGAGCAGGAAGAAAGAAAACAGACAATAGGCTGACTGTTAAAAATGGAATATCTCACACCAAGGTGATTCACAGTACCTACATCTGCTCAGAGCTGGGTGGGAAAGGTCTGGGAAAATTCAGAGCGCCCAGCCCTGCATCACGAACAACATTAAAGGATAAAAAAGCAGTCTCTTACTTTCTGCTCACATTCTTTCAGGACAAGGAGGGGGAAAAGGAGGATAACGACAGGATCTCACTGACTGATCTGTTTTCTAGAAAAGTCAGGGGAAAAAGAAAACCTCGTTTTTCCTGAATTTTTTTTTAACATTCACAGCACCAATTAGTTCCTGACTTTGTTTCTGAGTTTTGTTAGAACAAACCAAACCCACACTCCATAACACTATAGGAACAAATCCACTTTAGAGCCTAGATGTTCTTATTTGTTGTCACCATGAACAAAAAGCTATACAGATGAAAAGAAAACAATTTGACATGACTTTTATTCTTTTCTCCATTATGTGAATAATGACCCTTAAATAACATTTGAACAACTGCAGATACAAGTTCAGCTTGGAGCTGAAGTTGGACAGCATATAAAGAAATTCTGCTTCTTCATTAAAAATTAACTCTCTTTGGAAAGGTGTTGCTAATAATAATAGTAATAATAACAATACACTAAATAAAAGTATATTAAGGTCTAAAATGTGTTGAACTCTTTCTGTCAGAGTTTCTGAACAGTCAGAAACGGTTCTAAGTGCTCTACATGTCATATACTTTAATCTTTATAGCTCTTCGAGGTCAGTACCAATATGATTACCATTTCTGAGTTAGGAGAATGAGACACAGAGAGAATTAGTATCTTGTCACAGATACTGTCACACAACTGACAAGTAACAGAGCCAGAATTCAAATCCAGGCCCTTGAAATCCTAAACCCACCAAGCTAACCAATAAACTATGTTGAACAACACAGTAGAATCAAATTCTGGGGAGACCGAATCCAAGCTGTTCATCATGGAATCTAGTTCCTTTAGAGAATAGCCAAAATTATGAAAGCTCTATCCAGCCTACATATTTCCTCCTCCAAACCCAGACCTTATCTTGTTAGAAGCCAAGACCACATATTTTTCCATCACCTTTAATTTTTTCACGGGACATCATCAGTTAATCCTTGAAGTGAGCAGTGTCCCCGGCAGAAACGCACGCCGCTCAGGACGGCGGGGCCAGCGTTCGGCACACGGGGGGTGTAAGCAGCTGCAGGGGCCGCGGCCAGCCGGCGCTGGGCTTGACCTGCCACGTGGGGAGCAGGGCTTCTCTCAGCCCCGGGCCGCTGACCAGGGGGAAGGACCAGGAAGTGCCCAGCGGTGGTATCAGCTGGGCATCGCCCCCCGAGGCTTCTCGGCTGATGGCAGGAGGGCCGCAGAGCAGGAGTGGGGGAGACGGGGAGCAGGAACCCAGAGCGGCGCAGCTCTGCCACGAAAGCGCCTCGGAGGCTGTGGACAGCGAGGGCCCGGGGGGGCAGCTGACGGTGGGGCCGCCACCGGGCGCCCCCGAGGGGCAGTCACAGTACAGGCAGCAATGGCTGAAGACAGTTTCCATCACGGCCTCCATGTGAAGGGTTCACATCAGTCTCTGGCTCCTTTCAAGGACCCAAATCCCATCAGACTTGAAATGACTAGACGCCAGCAAACTGAGATTGTCAGGAAGACATATTTTCAAATTGTCCCTGTCACAATAGCTGGAAAAGGGGGTTATGCCCTGCCACGTCGCATGCACATCTACATTTGTATCCACAGGTACGAATTCCAGATACAGAAATCGTGAGCTTCATCCTTCTGAAAGGGCTACAGGCTGCACACGAGGACCATCTCCCACACACTACCCTCCAGAGGCAGTGAAATGGTCTCTCCATTCTTACCTCATTACGATTCTCCAATCAATGTGTCTGAGAACAGTAACTGACTGCAGCATCCCAGGCACATCCCACGCATACAACAGTGTGAAGAACTCGCTAAATGTGAGGAAATGAGAGAGTTTACAGATCACGCAGGGAATCCATAATAGGAAAAAGTTGCAATATCCAACACTAGTATTTCTCATTACGTCATTACGTTTGATGAGGGAAATGGCCCCCTTTGAAATAGATTTAAAGATTTCTGGTCAAACTATATTTTATAAAATGAGTATTCTTTCTGTAATGTTATGGATTATCCTTAAATAGTTCTCTCTTTAAATATGAAATGCTTGAGGAGAATATGAAAGGGAATTCAGTTATTACAAGATACAACGTTACTTTACCATCACACAAATTCTCCTTTCATTATGGGGCTAATTTCTTTTTTTCCTATTACCAGCCAGGGAAAAAAGATGTCATTGGCATATGCTCTGAAATATTAGGCTATCTCTGGTACTGAAGACGTGCAATCTCTCACAGCTGAAGAATTTTATTTTGCAATGCATTGCAGCATGAGAAATACCACTAAGAAAAGCATCAGCTTTGATGTCACTGACCCTAGGGTTTCCATGACACTGTAGCTCTTAAAAGAGTTTACCTTGGCGTGTTTACTATCACCAGAAACCTTGGGTTGAGAAAACCCCTGACTCTGCGGGGGACGGTTAAGACGCTCCTTCCGGCCCCTTCCCGCTCTGACGTTCGGTGACTGCAGGTTTTTACTGCTGGCCTCACTCTCTCTATAAGGAAAACGGGTGCTAAACACTGCACCAGTGCATATTCTATTTAATGGAATTCTGAAGTAAATCACATTATTAAGAAGATACATGTTTTGAAACATGGCTTATGCCCTTCTGATGACGTTAAGGCAATGACCACATATAACCATCAAAGTGCATGTATCTAAAATCACAGAACTATAAAAATGGTGATGGCATAAGGAATCTTAGAAATAATCTTTTAGTGCAACCCCATTTATTTTTACTGATAAGGAAACAGAGAAGTCTGGAGAAACAGACTAATAACAATAACACTAATAAAAATATCCTTTCAAACTAACATCTACCAAGAGGTAATTATGGGCCAGAAACGATTCTGTTTTCCATATATCATCCTCTTTAATCTTTTTAAGAAGGCTAAGAGATAAATATTAGTATTATCAAACTCATTTTGACAAGTAAGGAAACCAAGGCTCAGAGAGTTATACCACATGTCCAAGTGCATCCAGACGGCAAGGACAGAGCAAAGACCAGGACCTAGCGGTGTGACCCCATGGCCTTGCTCTTAATCTCACAAGACCACGAGAAATCACGGCTTAAGTTCATGGATAAGTTCTTGCAACAGTTAAAACTCATAGAATTAATGAAGGTAAGACTGACTGTACGTTTCAGGATTTCCATGCCCATAGTTTTAGGACCGTCTCTGTGCCAGGTGCTAGAAGGACATAGAAGATGAAGACACTCTGCCCTCTGAACGAGGAGCTAAGGAGAACCCCCCCCCCGCCCCGCCCAAGGACGTGACGGCCCAGAGGGAGACGCAGACAGCGCGTGCTAGGAGCAGTGTGCTAACTCCGCGAAGAGAAGCCCACCCTCAAGCCGGGCAGGACCTAGGAGAGCAGCCCTGCTGTGAGCACCTGGGCCTCAAAAGCCGTCACAGCTGTGAAGTGGGCTCACCAGCGGGCAGCCCGGCAGCGCGAGCTCAGCAGACAGGAGGGAGAAAGGTGAAACTGTATTTATTTGACAGTCACTATCTTATATATAACAAAGACACTTTTCTCTTCTGGTTTTCTACCTCACTGGAAGATCCCCGAACACCATGTGAATAGTCACAGCCTCCAAAAGAATATAGATGGCAATTCTCACTCTCATTTTTTTATGATGAGAAAAGCTGGCTGTGAAGTGGTTGAGTGATTTGCTAGATGCCTCCAGAGGGGAACGTGGAAGCTACTGGAAAAAATTAGACTGCTCAACTACGAGATGTAGCATGTGATGCAAAAATAAGCCTGTCAATACCAGAAACCTACACTTTGAAAAGCTGGCAAAGGAAGAGGATCTAGCAAAGGTGACTGACAAAGTGGATCAGCAAAGAATGTGTGAGGAACATTTCAGATCTACTGTATCTTATATCAGCAGCTGAGAATTCCTCGTGGATAAACGTTATCAGTTCACAAGCTGGTAGCAATGGTTTCAAGGATGCTCAGGTATTACGATGAGAAGCGGCTAGGGCAACTGTAACGAAGAACTTCTCAGAAATGGAATGGCTCCTGAATTACGGCTTCTGAACCTCAAAAGCAATTCTTCAACAGCAGCAAAACCTTTTTATTTAAAGCTTAACCTATCCATGTAAGGATCGGTTAACCACAGGTGACCACCTGGGGAAAAGAATTATTAAATTCATACAGTCAGAAAACTGCAGCCACACACACAAACATCTCATTTAATTTAAACAAACTAATGCTTTACAATGTACATCTTAAAAACCAATAAATTAGGGAGTGACTATTCAACTTATAAAAGAATTCACTACCTGATTTCCTTTCATAAAGCTTTAATTTATTCAGCTTTTCAGGGGCACACCTGTCGCGTGAACTGGGGACTACGTGCCTCTTACTGTTACTGCCACAAGGTCACAGGCCGTGTCAGTGGAGAAAGAAGCCACCGCAGCTTACGGCCTCGGTCTCCCTGTCCTCACGGGAGGCACGGAACGCAGAGCGGAGCCAGCACCAACCACTCCCGAACCTGGCATCTCCCAGAGAACCGTCACAGCCCCCAGCACCAGAATCACCGGGACACTGCTTCAGACTGCAGACCCTGGACACCCCACACAGCCAGAGCCGAATCTCGGGGGACCTGCATGTGTACTGAGCTCCCCAAATTTGAGACTCACACGCTAAGAGGCAGGCCTGAGAAAGAAGAGCTCTCGCTGGATGCGTGGGTGACACTGGGGCCGTTATGAAGGTTGACATCCTCTGGGCTGATGTGAAACTGAAATAAGCAAAACCTCTGTGGAGGAATGTAATCCACTGCCTCACTTTCCTCCACCAAACATTTGTTGATGGTGTTTTCAGAGTTAAGCCTGGGGGAACAGGGTCGACTGAGACCCAGCTCTTGCCCCGAGGAAGCTCAAAATCTCATGGGGGAATTAGCAGAGAAACTCAGAAATCACTGAAGAATGTCAATGGCAGTGGAGAAAGGTGGACGGAGCATTTCTGGAAAGAGAGGCCACATCCCGGCCGGGGCTGGGGACAGGAACAGAAAACGGGAGGCAGATACAGGATCTTTGAGGACTTTGCAAATGAGGGGTTAAATGAGGCGCTGAGGTTAACTCTTCCAGGACGAGCAGAAATTACAGGGAGGAAGTGGAAACGGGGAAGGGGAGAGAAGGAAAGGCCCGTGTCAAGTTACAGAGGCCAGGAGAGGAGAAGCATTCGGGGTGCTATTATCCGTCACATTATTTGAAAGGAAAGGACCATATGGAGTTGCGTGTAACAAATGAGGCTTCTGAATATGCAGGGGACAGAAAACAGAGGCAGGAACAAGCCTGCAGGGCTACTTACCGCAGGGTTAATGAGCTACGTGGACAATAAGGGTAAGATTTGTTCCTCTACTTCAGAAGCATTAGAGACCTGGGAAGAGTCTGAAAGGCGTCAGTAATATTTTTTTAAGAATATGGAGGGCTTCTCTGGTGGCGCAGTGGTTGCGAGTCCGCCTGCCGATGCAGGGGACGCGGGTTCGTGCCCCGGTCCGGGAGGATCCCACGTGCCACGGAGCGGCTGGGCCCGTGAGCCGTGGCCGCTGAGCCTGCGCGTCCGGAGCCTGTGCTCCTCAACGGGAGGGGCCACGACAGTGAGAGGCCCGCATACCACAAACAAACAAACAACAACAACAAAAAAGAATATGGCTGTGAGAGGTCTTAGTGAAATTTTAAGTTGGAACTGAAAAGCTTAAAATGCTAATCTTGCTTTTACACCAAAAACCTCCCAAGATGAAAGAAAAAAGGTGTCTCCTAGTGCTTGCTGAATAACTTCCAACAAATACAGCTGAAGGGCTGGTTTTCATAGGAGCGCTGATGCTGAAACGGCTCTTAGGAGGTACCAGGGGATGGAGAGCCAGGTGTGCCCGTCTGTGCAGAGTTCACGGGAATGAAACACGTAAATGGGAAGACGTGCCAGGGGTCTTTAAAAAGTCATAAGTAAGAAGAGAACATCAACTGCGGGTATATTCCGAAGCTAGCACAATAGCTCTGCTACCAACGCAAGATGCTCAGCTGGTCTAGTCTTGGTGAGATGTCAAGGAGCAAAATTATAAATAAGCTGTAATGTGTAGATAAGACTGGAACATTGCCCAGGCCAGGTGAACTTTAAATGATGACCATTAACATAAAATAAAGAAATAAACAAATAAAACGCACGCACACACACACCCAACAACCACCTTTCTATCCATTCTCTCAGAATCCTTCTCATTGCTTCGACTTTTTCAAATGACAGAGGATTAACTGACAGTCACTGAAGACAAAGAACGTATGTTCAATTTCCATCCTAACACAACTACCAAAAAATAAAGTCGCTAAAATCTGGATCTTTTTTCACCTCTCTTTTGCATTTGAATAGAGTTGAGAGACACTTGGGGTTAGAACTGTCTTTGCCAGAGGATGTGCTAAAGATCTTTACATTTCCAGGAAGCAGCACACAGCTGCTACTCAGTAAGTGCTGCTGAATAAATTAATAAATTGGTTAATAAATTAATGAAGGAACAAATGAACAGCGGTTGCTAAAATTAGCCTCCAAGAGATGTAACCGAGTAAACCAAGCCTGTGGTTTACTATCACAGGCTTCACAGAAAGATGGAGAACAGCAACCAGAAGCGATGCTTCTGGTGCATGACTGCACTGCCTTACTAACACCTTATTTAAGACTTTTCTATTCCTGCCCGTTAACAAGGCATTTCCCAACTCGATATTACTGGGGAGAGGGGAAGGAAGGAGGAAATCAGTAACGGAAACCAAAAGAAAAATGAAAGCAGTCCAGGGTTGAAACATGCTGTGAAGGGATTCTACCATGCAGAATCAGTAAAGTATTTTTCGTGCACAGAAGCAACAAAAAATGGCATGCGTGATGTGTCTTAACCCAGAATTTTTTAGAAAACAAATCTGTTCATAAATAGTACACAAAGAAGCAACCATACTCTGCAAATATTTTTTATGTATTTATGCCACAAGCACAAGAAATGAAATCTACAGATAATCTGTATTATTAAAGTTTTATCACATCTATTATCATTGTAAAGTTGTCCTATGATATTTTCAGCAGAGATATAATAACATAACTGTGCTGTTTTACTTTTCCTTACAAAGGCAAGCAACAAAATAAACCCTCTAAACTCAAGAAAGGAATTTCTCTGTTAGTTCTGTTACAGACGACCGGAAAGTCAACTCAACACGATGGGTCAAGTGGGTCCAGGCCAAGGTATATCATGCGAAGTTTCAGAATACAGGGACAAAATGAGGTTCCTAAAAAGTCCCAGGAATCCAAAAAGGCTTCTAGAACCAATAAACAAGTTCAGCAAGGTGAGAGAATACAAGATCAACATATAAAAATCAAACGTATTTCTATTTACTAGCAATGTAAAATCTGAAAATGAAATTAAGAAGGCGGTTCCATTTACAATACCATTAAGAAGTGTAAAATACTTAGAATAAATTTCATAAAGTAAGTACAAGACTGTGCACTGAAAACTACAAAACACTGCTGAGAGAAGGTAAAGACGATCAAGTCAGAGGCCCACAGTCTATGGCCCACAGCCCAGCCTCCCATTGTCGCAAATCAAGTGTTACTGGGACACAGCCTCGGCTCACTGTCCATAATTTGTTCCACTACAATGGCAGAGTTAAGGAGGTGTGACAGAGACCCACAGAATAAAATGTTTACTACCTGGCCCTTCAAGAAAAAATTCAGCACTCTCTGATCTAAGTAAATGGAGAGACATCCCATGTTAACACAATACCGTTAAGATGGCCATTTTTCTCAAAATGATCTACAGTCAATGTAATTACTGTCAAAATCTGAACAGACTTTTTTTTTTTGTACAATTGACAAGCTGATTCCAAGATTTATACTGAAATACAAAGGAGCTAGAATAGCCAAAAGAATTTTGAAAAAAAGAACAGAGCTTGAGAACTCACATCACCCCATTTCAAATATGCTCTAAAGCTACAATGATCAAGTCTGTGTGCTACTGTAGACAAATTTTTAACAAGACACCAAGGTAATTCAATGAGGAAGGAACAGTCTTCACAAAAGCAGATCTGGGACAAATAAATGGCCACATTCAAAGAGACAAATTTAGAATATGTCTTTACATCATATACAAAATTTAAATCAAAATTGATCATACACCTAAATGCAACAAATAAAACAACAAACTTCCAGAAGAAAATATAGGAAAAAAATCTTCATGACTGGGTTAGTCAAAGAGTTCTTAGATACAACACCAAAAGCACGATTCACAAAAGAAAACAAGAATTGATAAACCAGGTTTCATCAAAATTAAAAACTATTCCACTTCAAAAGACACCATTAAGTAATTAAAAAGATAAGCCACACACTAGGAGAAAATATAGGCCAATCATATGAAAAAGATCTTATATCCAGACTACATAAAGAATTTTGCAACTAAATAATAAGACAAACAACCCAATTAAAAATGGGCAAAATATCTGAATAAACACTTCACCAGAGAAGATATACAAGTGGTTCTAAGCACATTAAAAGATGCTAAATGTCATTATTCATGAGAAAAATATAAATTAAAACTATAATGAGATACCTCGACACACCCACGGAAATGGCTATAATCAAAAAGACAAACAATACAAAGTGTTGGTGAAGATGTAGAAAAACTAGAACCTCATACATCGCTGGTGGGGAAGTAAAATGGTACAGTCACTTGAGAAACCAGTTTGGCATAAGCTTACCTACAACCCAGCAATTGTACTCCTGGGAACCATCAAAGAGAAAGGAAATCATGTGTCCATGCAAACATTCTCACATGAAAGTGCATAGCAGCATGACCCAGCTCAAAACTGAAAACAATCTAAATGCCCATCAACTGGCAAATGGATAAACAAAGTGTATATAATACTCCTCAACAAGAATAAAAAGCAAACAGCTGAGACACACTAATAGGATGAACCTCAAAGCATCGTATGCTGAGTGAAAGGACCCACAGGTACAACAGACTCTACACATACACATACATAGACATCCCATTTACATAAGACGTCTAGAAAATACAAACCTACAGAGACAGAAATTAGAACAGGGGCTCACCCCGCCGGGGCTCATGAAAAGCTGCATGTGGGCACCAGAAAATGTGTGGGGTGATGGAAATGTTCTAAAAGTGGATTGTAGCAATAGTTGCAAAACCATAAATCTACTAAACAATGCTTGAATTGCATATTTACAGTGGGTAATTTTCTGTTCTATAAATTACTCCTCAATAAAACTAAAACAAATTTTTTTAAGTCCCAGGGAGAAAAAATGGTCACAAATAAGTGACCAGGAATTTAAATGTCTGCAGAATTCAAAACAGGACCACTAGAATCTGTTGGACAATGTTCAAGATTCTAAAAGAAAAAGATTTTCACAAAGAAGCTACACCTGGACAAATTACCGTGCAAACGTGGGGACAGAGTAAATGACTTTCAGACACGCAAGGACTCGAGGAAACTGCTTCCCAGGTGTCCTTTCCTAGAAAGGCGTGGGGGGGATAAGGTCCCTCAAAACAAGAGAGCAGCACGCACAAAGCGCTGAGGCGGTGTGCGGCGAGGCGGCAACCAGCAATCACCCCCACCTCGTGTGCCTTCCTGCGTGGCAGAGGCTGGAAGGCCGAACGCCGCCTCCTGGCCCTCCTGGGAACTGGGTTCTTTGAGTTAATTAGGCTCCTCCCACTAGGTGCACTCAAGTAAGTCTTGGGACGTGAAGGTGGAGGCCACCCTTGGGCGGTCAGCACGGCACGGGGCCCAGCGGGGTTTCTACGAGTGTTCGGTGTCCAGCCGTCAACAGCTCCATGGGTATCAAGAGGCTGCAGCTGTGACAGGGTCTGACCCTTGGGCTGCAGCTACCGCAGAAGGTTCTCGAAATGAGCAGCCCCAGTGGTGGTCCCCCCGACTCCTTCCCATCCTAATGAGGGAGAAGGTTCAGCACCTTGACAGAGCATGGCCGCTGCACGGTTCCAGGGCACTCCTGGAGGCCCAGCCTCTAGCCCAGTCCGCCAGTGCGTCCAGTAATTTGGAAGCACTCATCTCTAGTTCAAATCCCTCTCCGTTTGAAACAGCTGGTGTGGTTTTTGTCTCCTCCAACTGAACCCAACTGATAACATAACACACAGGGAAACACAGGAAGTAGTATGCCCGGTACAAAAGAGAGGCAAAGGGCATTTCAGGGAGCATGGTACAGAGACACAGCAAGGTCCCTCCAGAGCAGCACATGGAGGAAGCAGCCCGCCCGGATCGGAGCGGATCCAAGGCTCTGGGAGAGACCAAAAGACGAAACAGGTAGAAAGCCTAATGCATGTGAACATATGCAGGTGAGAGTGGGTTCAGACAATCTGCGAAATGAAGTTTTGAATTTACGAAAAGTACATAGAAAGCAAGCAAACAAAATAGACTACATAAAAGCTAGGGAGCAGAGAGAAGAGAATCACAGTTCACTATTTCACCTGTGGATGGCACTGAGCTAGTCACCGTAACCGAACGCAGAGCACTGACCCATCCCCCATTGCACGCTAACTATGGAGACATCGGGGAGATCGGAAGGATGCCGGTTTTGGTTATTTGGGTGGGACAGAGGTGGCTAAATCCTCTTATTTCATATCGCATAGTTTAAAAGAGTTTGAAGTGGACAAAACATCAAGACGCAGCCATGTGGGCATGTTACTTGGAGAACCTGGCTGCCTCTGGGGGAGAAACCAGGAATGCAGGGGCCGGGGGCGCAGAGGCACCGAGATTGCTATGGTATGCTCTCAACCTGGTAGAACTATCTGACCCCTAAGATATGCAGGGAACAAACTTTAGTAAAAAGAAAAATTTTCAAAAGAAAGAATAAAGGAAGAAGAAAAGGAAGTGGCCCAGATTCTCCCATCACTCCGCGGCGGAGATCCTCTGGGTACAGAGGGACGTCCCCCCTGCCCCGGGCCCTAGGCCCTGAGCACAGCGCACTCCGGGCCCACCCACGTAGGCAGCACGCGCTGGGCACTTCCCGCTCCCTCTCCTGTCCGGAAAGGCGGCCGGGTCACTGAAAGCCAAGAGCACAAAAGAGGAAAAAAGTTCAAATAAAACTGTAGCTAGAGTCATAGGAAAAGATCAGATATAAAAGCAACATTTCAGTACCCTGGGGGTCAAATAAAAAATCACACATTGGTTTTCAGAGAGAAAGAATCTGAAATAAGTTGGAGGCAACCACTAGCAACTGCCTCTGTCTAAAAACAGCTGTGAAAATACCAACATTTTGAGCTAAAGGTCAACTAGATTGCCTAAATTCAAATTTGCTTCTGAGGTATCCAAGAGCCATGATTTCCAGAAAACTAATTTGTTGTTCCTGGAAGTAGAGTAGGTCTAAGGAACTCTCAGAGGATTCATATTTCCCCCCACGCTGTCCGCGTGGACCAGTTTCTAGCAGTTCTGTTAAACAGTATGGGTGGCGCAGTCCGTGCAAAAGTTTTACAAAGCAACACAACCAGCTCAAAGATTCCATTCAGTCAAATTAATATGTCTTCCTTTAATTTTTAATCGAATGCATCTGAGAGAACAAAGGAAGAATAAAAGCCATGACCATTGTCTCTGTTAAAATTTATCTTCAGGGTAGAATTGTACCATTTATACAGGCATGGCCATTCTCACCACAACAGATAAATCTGCACTTGCCTGAGCGAGATTCGTTCTTCCTGCAATCAAATTGCTACCAGCATGTTTGCGAACACTATAAATCTGCCCATGTTGATTCTTAAAATGAAAAATACTAAGGGAAACATAATCCTTTACTCCCTGCCATTCTTAGGAATAAGAAACAACAGACATTTTGACTAGGCAGAAGAAACTGTCCTTCCCTAGCAGGCTCTGGGTGGAGGGGCTAGCCTTGCTATCACCCACGTGTACTGGGTGGGTTACGTAACTGTCCAGGGCTGATGGGCCTGATCTCTCCGTGGAAAACAAGATCTCGATCTTATGCTGTTAGTAATTCACCATGATTAGCAGTTATTTGGGTGTGTGGGGGGGTCCAGATCACATGCAGCTCTCTCCATTTGTGAGTTCCTGTGCCACTTGAGACAACGGGGGGGCTGCGGTCTGGCTGGCCAAGCAGACAGAATTCTGCCCTGCCCAGAGAGCAGGGCTCCAGGGCCCCGGGGACGGGGCAGGGGGGGCAGGAAGGCCAGCTTTGCCCACCCAGGCTCCCCGCCTGCCTCCATGGCCTCAGGTGCTGTAGACACAGCACAGCAGTTCCCGCCCAAACCCCCTGCCAGCTGTGGGCAGCCGTCACTCAAAACGATCACAGAGGACTAAGCCCAGACAGACCCGAGGAGGAGAAGGCTGAGTCAGGCTGGGCCAGGCCAAGGGGAAGAGAGCCATGGGCGTCGGCGACAGCAGCAGATGCAGGAGCTGTGCCTGGAGCTGCCTGCGGCCCGCACAGGACGGTCGTGGGCAGAGGACACATGGCAGCCACGAGGAAGCCACGGCAGAGGGTCTGCGTCTCTCTCCACCGTAACTCAGGGACTTCGCTGCTGCCAAAGCAAACCCGTTCAGCGTCGGGCTTTTCTGCAAGCGAAGCACAGTTCGTAGAGCAGATCTGAGTGCAAGAGGCAGGAGACACTTCTACGTTCAGGGAGAGATTTGGAAGCCTTTAACATCACCATGCTCTTCTACTATTCTCAGCTACATCCCCCAATTTCCAGCCCCGGCTGAGACATCGACTCATGAGCTCTTTAGTTTTCTTTGACTCAGTTTCTGCCCAAGAGAAACAGGAATCAAAACCATATGCTTATTTCCACCTCTCAAATCCAGCTATCCAAGAATTCAATTCTGTTTATTTCAGGTCATTAAATATTCATCAAGTCCAGGAACCAGGTGCTTCAAGGGATTAAAAAAGAAATAAATAAAACAAACACAGGCCCTGCTGTCAAGGAGCTCAGATCTAGAAGGTTAAAAAAAAAATCCTCAAATGATACCAGAAGGTAAACTCTGATAAATATCGCAGGAGAACAAGTCAACAGTCCACTCAACAAACAATTCTTCGGATCTGGAACGCGCAGGGCAACGTGTTAGACACAGAAGAAGATCTACAGACTTTGGCCAGCCCTGCCCGACGGTACAGACGGTGCAGCAGGGACGGTGTCGGGCGGGGGGATGTTTCAGGGAGGGAGGAAGAGTCTCTGGTCCCTAAGTGTCCAGAGACAGGAGTCGAGCAGGCTGTGACGGCATGCCCACTCCCCGGCCCGCCCGGTGGGGGCGACACTGGCCAGTAGAGACGGAGACCCGGAGCTGTGAGCTGAGAGGACCACACAGCACCCTGGGGACAGGGGCTTGCACCCGCCTGCCCACTGCCAAGGGCGTGGGTGGACGGCTCCAGGGCTCGCTGGAAAAGCAGGCCCTCGTAGTTTGTCCGGCAGTGAGTGGAGGCTCCCTGGGCATTTGCAGTGTCACAAGTGGAACTGAAAGCAGCAGCAGGAAGACTCAGGACCATCCCGTCCTCCCCGCTGGCCCTTCCTTCCGGCCTGCGAGAAGCGTCCCTCGGGCTGGGGGGCTGTCGCGGAGGGGGAGACCACCAGCCAAAGCCGGACGCAGCCGCCTTTCCAGCCCTGCCGCCCAGCAGCCCTGAAGTCTCTCCAGGCCACACTCCCAAGCCACAGCCCTTTCGCCACACAGAACTGTGACAAGCTGGTGCTGGCTCGATCTTCAAGCGCCCCCAGAGCGCGGGCTGCCGAGGGCGGAAAGACCCCCTCGTTTGCGCCCTGCCGTGTCCCGAGCACCCAGCAGAGTAGCCGTCGCGTAATAAGTATTTGTTAAATGAACAAGCGAAGCTGAGACCGTGAACGATCTTAAATGTCACCTTTAGTCGCTTCCTTTGACGGATGAGGAAACGGTGGCTTGGAGGTGTCCACGGCTTTCCCCGGAGCCGGGGAGCTAATCAGTGAGCTGTAAAACCACAGCTACCCCGGGGTCTCCTGATGCTGAGTGTGAAGCTCTTGGCACTGTCCCACGTTACCCCTGGTTTTCTGCATTTTCAATGCCCTATAATTAAGAGCGATGAAATTAGAAAGCAGCAGTTTACAGATCTCTGAAGAATTTTATTTTGAAAACGTTTAGAACCTCCATGACATAGAATATTAAGGTAACAAAACCCAGTAGGAGCAGGATGGGAGAAACGTCCTGATTTCAGGTCCATGAAATGAAAGCAACACTCTCTCTGCTTTTACAGCACCGCTGCTTAGAATTTCTGAGACTACCTCCATTACTGTGCGTTGGAGCTGCTCCGGAAACTACAGCAGACGTTACTCGTCTACCACTGTGACAGGCTGGCCTCCCCAGAGACCAGCACCTGCCCAAGCGTCAAAAATCTCCCCTGGCACTAAAAGTGTATATATTTTGAAAGGCAACAAATAGAGGCTTGTGTCATCTTTGGAGTGGCTTTTGGGAATCTTCTGCAAAGGTTTAAAATCGAAAAGCTGCTTGGGAACCGTCTGCAGAGTAAGAAACGAATAACAAATAAGCGATAACCAAGACAGTTTTCAAAGAAGACCAGAGATGGGAACCTCCCAATGACACCACTGCTCCAGAATTAGTATTTGTGATCAACAGCTCCACGCCAGGCACTGCTAGAGGCTGGGAGATGCTGGGCCTCGTCCTCACGGTGCTTACCGTCTTGGGGAGAGGCTGGGTCAGAGACACAACACCATCAGTCCGTTGCCACGGTGACGCTCCCGCTAGGTATGCAGGTGCTTCAGGCGTGTCCTACAAGGTCCTCTGCTGGGCCAGACTGGTCCCAGCAGAAGCAAGGGCACGTGCAGGGCCTTGAGCACAAAGGAAGAACTTAGAGGCCTGGATGGCGAGAACGCCAAGTGCCACAGGGACAGGCTTGGTGGGGCCCGAGGGGCGGCCAGGACCAGAGCCCAGCAGGTGCTGCCTGGAAGGTGCGTCATGCAACTGAGGGTTTGAACTTTACCCTCTGAGCACTGAGGATCCAAAGAGTATAAGGAGATTCTAGTGACAAAGATTATAAGGAGAGTCTAGTGACAAAGACGTGACCGTTAAAAGATCATCCCTCAGGGCTTCCCTGGTGGCGCAGTGGTTGAGAATCCGCCTGCCGATGCAGGAGACACGGGTTCGTGCCCTGGTCCGGGAGGATCCCACGTGCCGCGGAGCGACTAAGCCCGTGAGCCATGGCCGCTGGGCCTGTGCGTCCGGAGCCTGTGCTCCGCAACGGGAGAGGCCACAACAGTGAGAGGCCCGCGTACCGCAAAAAAAAAAAAAAAAAAAAAAAAAAAAAAAAAAAAAAAACTAGGAAAAGATCATCCCTCAAAAAACAAGTGTTTATGTTTTCAGGACAGTACAAACCACCTGAAATAAAAGAATGCAAGCTAGGACGTAAGGATTGTTGGCGTAGCATTCAGGAGTGACAGCAGAGAAGCATGTCCAGGCATCCACGGAACGGAGGGCATACTTAGTAACCCCACCTGGTACTGATTCAACTACCAGGCACACTTCTACGCCAAAAAAAAATTGGGGAACACGATGTTTCTAAAGACTGCACTAAAACTCAAAACGTATTGAAATAATCAACTAATGACTCAATGCCCAGTTCAGTGCATAAATGAAATAATAAAGACATGGAGGCTACCACAAGCAAATGAGTCCTCTTTCTCAGACCTCCCTCGGTCCCTCCGGCCCACACTGGCCTGTCCATCTGCTGGATTCACAGACACCCTCCAGTGTCTCCGCCCGCTGCAGGGAACACACTTTCCGTGTGTTTACACCGAGACCACCCGCTGGGACCGTGCGCTCCTTACGGAATTCTTAGACACGTGTACCACCCAGGGCACCTGGCCGCATGCCCTGCACGTGGGGGCTTGCAAGTGTGGACTGGCTCACCAAGTGAGCGACTGGTGAAAGACAGAAAAGGGGATTTGGAAATAATCTGTGCACTTGAGTTAGAGAGATCTTTCACAATTAACTTCATTATATGTTAAGCAGAGCAAATTAAATCCTATCACACTAGCAGGGAAAGACTAAGGGATGTAAGAAGAGCACCACGAAATTCAATTGTGCTAAAGACACCATGCCTCACAGGTGACCGGGGATTTTCTCACAGCTCTCTGTGCCAAGAATATTGTGCTTTCCCTGAAAAACAGGGCCATTCTTTTCTCTTGCAGATACTATAGACCGTGTTGATTAACTGTGTTTCCCTCTTTCCTTTCACCATTAGGCAGCTAGAGCCAAATTTATGCCTCCTTATAGCAACGAGATCAATGTGTATTTTTTTTCTTTGTTTTGTTTTTGTTTGTTTGTTGTTTTTGGTCTTGTGCATCTCCCTCCCTCCCACCCTCCAGTGTGTATTTCTGTGTTGCAGCCTTAGCCCAGCTCTGTCATTCTCCTATTCTCACCTTCCCTTTCCCTTTTCTCCCTCGGATTTTTGTTTTCTTTAGATATATATGTATCTACAGAAGTCACTCTCTCCCGGCCTTTGTAGAACTGTGTTATGAATAAGTCTAAATTATCAAATAATTAAGCAAAGGATGCTTTAGTGCCCTCACAATTTACTCTGCCTTAAGTAATAGAGGTTTCAGGCAGCTAACCCTTAGCTAAGCTGATTTTCAATCAAACCTACACAGAATGGCTTCCCCATCACCCCACAAAACATCCGGAGGGTGACATGACCAGGTGCACATCTGGCGCCCGTCTTACTTTCCTCCTTCCCTCCGCTCCTTGACTCTGCACGACAGTCGTCTCCTCGGTGCGTCGCCGGCGCCTGTCAGCTCTGCTTCCTCGAGTCTCCAGAATCTATTTCCTCCCTGGAATTTCTTCTGCCGCGGATACAAGTCACCCTCTCGCATTCCTCTCCTAGGCTACCGTTAAGATGCTCCAGCCAACTCACCGCCTCCCATCCCTGCTCCATGCAATCCACCTTTCAGTCCAGAAGTGGAGGGTTTGTGCCTAAATACATCCACCCATCCACGCATTCGATAAATACCTACAGGGCACCTACTAACGGCGAGGCGTGTGTGAAACACGGTGACAAAGAGATAAAGAAACAACAGCTCGGGAACAGTGCGGCGGCAGAGCAAGAAACCGAGCACAGCCCAGACGACGCCGAGCGCTAGGAACGCTGGTCAGAGCCCAAGCGGCGCTTTCCAGATTCTTGGGAGCAGGGGGCGTCTGGGGGCAAGATCGGGGGCCGGTCAGCCTGATCTCAGCACAGTTTGTTTGGAAACCCCCAGCATCCCTGTTCCCACCTGTCCCTCCTGATCTAGGCCCCGGTCGACCTTCCCCATCACGCCCAGCTCTCAGTGCTACGCCTGCTCCTCAAGGATGCCAAGCAACCAGGCCCGTGGCCGGTGTCGAATCGTCCCCATGCCATCGCACCCGCCTCTGCCTGCTGAAAACCCTACTTAGCATTTCTTCAATATTCTGTAATACTGCAACCGCTAACAAGGATGAATTAACTATGGTTCCTACCCTCAAGGAGGTTAGATTCTTGGGAAGAAACTGGGAAGTTGAATAACCATCAGACAGATTCCAAATAGATTCTATATATAGTGGATTCCAAGGCAAAACTATTAATCAGGTACAGCACCCTCCTTCACTTGGCTTCTCTTAATTCTCAGAAAAATCTAGCAGGAGTAGTAGCTCATATTAGCCCAATACCACGGAGACAGATGTTGTCCACAGCCCCAAATACAGGGTCAGGGCTCCAGGGATAAAAAGTCTCCACTGGCCATTTCTCCATGGATTATAAAGGTAAACAGTACGCTCAAAATCCCAAATTCTTATGCTGGTTCAAGAACCATCATACTGACTTACTTGAGAATTAAATACGAAGCAGAACATGTTTGTTCTGGAGACGAGAATAATTGAATTTTCATGAAACGTAATGCAGTGTTTGTTCATTCTATGTAAACATATACAGATTGCAAGTAAGGCTAGATTAATTCCTTCAAAGCACACTGGATTTCCACAAACATAACGAAGCTGCCTGTGGTAATAAAGACTTAGAAGTCAACATTTGAAGACTTTTTCATTTATTTCACTAGACATGAAGTGGCAGGATAAAAATGAGATGAAAGTACAGAACTTTTATATGTAAATTAACCCCAAAGTAACTTTTCTAGGAAATATACAAAAAGCTCAGAATGAAAGTAAACTCTGTACGCAGATCTAGGAACAGCAGTGACCCAGAAAGCGTTGACAGCACCTCCAATCACATCGGAAATACGACGTCACTGCCAGGGGAGCAAAACTCGTCCCACATCCTTCCTGGAGGGAAGGTAGGCAAACAAAAAGCAGACAATGAGGGGAGGACCTCAACTACCATCATGGAGAATCTCTGAGAGTTTCCCGAAACAGCACAGAAATAATGAAACAGGTGGCACAAGAAGATCCATGTAGTGACTGCATGTAGGGGTGGACTGGAGACCCCGGACGCAAGGGGACCAGCTCAGGAAAAGGACGTTCCAGGAGCCCAGTGTGCTGACCTCTGAACAGACCCTTCCTCTCGCCTCTGCAGGAGTCGGCCCCATGCTCTGCAGGCCAAATCCGCATGGCCCGCAGGCTAAGGATGAATGCTACATTTTTAAATGGCTGAGAAGTATCGAAGGAAGAATACCCTATCCCGAGACATGAAAATTACACGAAACGTCCAGCATCCATTAAATAAAGCTTGACTGGAATGTGGCCACACGGGTTTGTTTACCTCTGTCTGCGGCTGTTCCCACACTATGAGGGCAGCGTCCAGTCACCGCAACAGGGACCAGGTGGCCGGCCCAGCCTGCCGTGTTTCCCATCTGGTCCCTCACAAAGCAGGTCTGCCAACTCCCGCTCCCTTCCGCCCCGACTCTCACTCTCTCTTCCCACCTCAGATTAGGGGACTTTTCTGAAGACACTCCCACCCAACGTGGCACTCGATGCCACCCCCTGCTGATCTCCCAGCACAGCCATACCCCTCCGCAGGGCGGGCGTCCTGCCACGTGGTCGCTGCACACAGACCTGTGCACACGCCCCAGCTGACTGCCAGCACCTGGAGGGCAGGGACGCCTCCGGTTTCACACCTCCATCACTGCTGGGCACCAGGTGCTCGGCAAACACCGAATGAGTGAATGGATGAATGACGAATGAAAGGACAGAAACCTGAACCACACGAAAACCCTCCTCCTATGCCAACGAATAACAGTGAATTCAATAAATAAAGGACCCCCAGGGGATGTTTCTTCTTCTGAAACCTTATATTCCTTGGTCTTTCTCTTCTTTCTCTATGATGATTTCCTTACACTATCTTAACTTCATGACTTCTACCAACACTGATGACTCCAAAATCTCCTACAAAGCTCTCCTACACGTCCCAATCTTACATGTCCAACTATCCCCTAGGTATTTCTACCTGGTGTCTTACAGGCACTTCAGACCTAAGAGGTCCAAAGCTTGGCTGCACTCTCCACCCGCTTCTCTGTCTCCAGCTCAGGAAATGGCATCCGAGTCACTGAGGCTAAACTCGCATCACCCTCAGCACCTTCCTGGGCTCGCCCTCACCCCCATCCAACCCCCACACCAGATACAGCCGCCCCACCCCAGAAGCATCCTCGGGGCCCACCTTCGCTTCTCTCACTCCATCACCACTGCTGAAATTCAGGCCATCATTTTCTCATCTGGATTCTATCAGCTCCTATCTCGCCTTCCTATCATCAATTCTTCACTGTTCTGGAATTCTTTCACAAAAAAACTAAACTAAACTAAACCTGATCACACTGTTTCCCTACTTAAAAATCTCTGCTGAGGGCTTCCCTGGTGGCGCAGTGGTTGCGAGTCCACCTGCCGATGCAGGGGACGCGGGTTGGTGCCTCGGTCCGGGAGGATCCCACGTGCCGCGGAGCGGCTGGGCCCGTGAGCCGTGGCCGCCGAGCCTGCGCGTCCGGAGCCTGTGCTCCGCAACGGGAGAGGCCACAGAGGTGAGAGGCCCGCAGACCGCAAAAAAAAGAAAAGAAAAAGAAAAGGAAACTGGAAGGATCCAAAAAGAAAAAGAAAAAACAACCAAAGCAAAGTCAGTGAAAGGGAGAGTACACATGCACTCACATGCACGCACACCCGTGAATCAGCTACTCAGGAACAAATTCACACCGTAAATGGACGGCCGTCCTCTTCTGCCCTCCATCCCCTCACCTCCCAAAGAAACCCTGCTGGCTGTGGCAACCACAGTATGAAGCCCACACTCCTTAACTTTGTAAAGCAAAGCCCGTCACTCTCCAGGCCCCTCTGGATCCACGCCCACACCTTCTACCCCAACCACACGGAAATTCTGTCCTCAGGCGTTCATTGCACACCTTTTAGAAGCCCTCCGACCTGCTGCGCCCTCTGCCTAGAAGGTCCTACCCCTCCCCTTGCCCTGGCAGAGTCCTAGGTGTCCTTCAACATCAAGGTCAGACAACAGCTCTGCAGGGTCAGTCTCCTGGGACGGCCTCCCCAGAGAGCACCGGCTGCCGAGTCCCGTGCCCCCAACCTGTTAACCTACCTGGTTCTGGGCTCTGTGTGTGACTGGACCCCTCATTAGACCATCAGCTCCTAGGAGGGAGGAGCTCTGCCTTATTCACCTTCACTGGCCCGGCAGCATCGGCCTTTCCAACAAATGCGTCCAGCCTTCCTCTCCCTCCCCTCAATAAACAAGTGAGAATGTTTTGCCCTCCAGGGTAACTCACGCCTTCACCTAACTAACGAGCTGCCCTTGTCTGAATAAGGTCCTGAAGGGAGACAGTATTAGCAGTCAAGAGCGGGTCCGCACCCTCCCACCCTCGATCGTACCTGCCACGCACACCTACAACTGCCTCATCAAACGATTCCAGCTCCTCCTGTGCAAGACGAGGGTATCAGACTACATGAGCGGTCTGCATCCTTTTCAAGCCACGGAACACTGTGAGGGTCCAACGAGAACTACAGTTACTGTCCTTCAAGAACCCCCGCCCCCCAAATGCCCCTACACAAACAGATGCGAGAGCCGACACGTAATTTCAGGAGAGTCACAGAGTGAATGACATCAGAAGTCACTTCCAACTTTAACACTCTCCGGAGGATGGAAGAAGGGTTAAAGTGAGGGGAGAAAGGATGTAACTCTTTGGGATCATTTACTGAGCACCAGACACCCGGCTAAGCACATTATACACATTAATTCATTTATTCTCCATCCCAGACCAGTGAGGTGGTCTGGTTATTCTCATTTTATAGATTAGGTGCTGGGATTCAGGGATGCTAAGTGATAAATGTACTTGTCAGTGAAGGTGTATCCTTCTGGCTTAAAGCTCCCAGTAGTTTCCGTAGGGACATTTCACATCCTCCCCGTGGCGGTCAAGAGAGCCGGTCAGCCGTGGCCAGTGAGCTCCAGAAGGAGCGAGTCTGCTCTGCCCCCAAGCTTCTCCCAACGCCACTACTCCAGGCACCACCAAGATAGGACACAGAAGGTAAGTGCAACAAACCAGAAGCTCCAACGCTCAGGCCCCTCCCACAGCTGACAGGGAGATAAACAACCAGGCATGGGCAAGGAGGAAGGGCTTTGATTAAGGGGACCAGTGAAAGAGTCCCAGACCCAAAGGAAGGAAGCAGCGCAAAGGCCTTTTCAGGCCTGGGGTCCCTCAGAGGCCCCACAGCCAAGGCAGACCCCTGTCCCCCTCGCCGGAAGGCAGACACACTGGGGCTCAGAGAGGACCCAGGGGCGGCCCGCCCGAGGAGGGCCAGAGTCACAGTCCAGAGCAGCCAAGAGCCATCCTCGCCACATGCATCTCACCCAGGAAGGAATTCAGCTTTCGGAGGGCCGGGAGCCTACGCCATCCAGAAGAGCTTCTCTTTGAAACCGTAATAAAATGGTACTTCTTCAGCCTCGGAAGAGCTCTGCCTCCTCTTAACCCAGACCTGATGGCTATGGAGGAGCTCGGCAGCCTCCTCTACCCGACTCCCAGGCCCCGCGTTTTCCCCAAGCTCGTACCAGTCGGTCTTTCCAGAACATGCAGTGCTGCCTCCCACTCTCTGTGTCCTGCACAAGCCACGCTCTCTGCCGGAAAAGACCCCTCTTCACCCGTCACAAAACCTGCTCCCGTTCACCGCTCAGGTCAAGCACTAGGACCCCGGTGAAGCCTCGCCCGTCTCTCGAGGAACCAACAACTCCTCCAACTGTCATCGCAGCCTCACGGACACACAGCACAGGACCCGCCGTCCCCGCCACTGGACTGTGAGCCCCTCAAAGGCAGAAACGACCTCTGTATCTGCAGCACTTCGCATGGGGCCTGCCAGGCGGATACTTCATAAACGTCTGTGGAAGGAATGGACGGAGACGGGAAAGGCTGATTTAATACATGGACGCATCAGACAATGGATTTGGAGAGCTTTCCCTTCCTAATGCCTTCAAAGCCCACAAACCCTCAATTTCCAGGACTCTGTAGACAAATAGCCTAAAATATCAAATAAATGTTCTAAATTATGTATACTGATACCAGCTGCTTCCCTTTACAGGGAAGGCACTCCTCAAGGTAAAATTTAAGAGTATCTCACGGGCTTCCCTGGTGGCGCAGCGGTTGAGAGTCCGCCTGCCGATGCAGGAGACACGGGTTCGTGCCCCGGTCCGGGAGGATCCCACGTGCCGCGGAGCGGCTGGGCCCGTGAGCCGTGGCCGCTGAGCCTGCGCGTCCAGAGCCTGTGCTCCGCAACGGGAGAGGCCGCAACAGTGAGGGGCCCGCGTACCGCCAAAAACAAAACAAAAAAAGAATATCTCACTAGGCTTCGTCATTACTGCCCCAAATAACACTTCTATTAGCCTCCCAGTTTACCATCAACCCCAGCAGCCAACAGACGAGCCTTTCCCCAGGTGTCCTTCCCGGGATGTGTGCCACAAAAGGGACCTCTTCACAGAGCGATTCCGTGTCCTGTGATTCTGGGAAATCTGCTCGCTCGCCCCAACTCAGACATAGAGAGAGACATACAGGACCTTTCCAACTCACTATTTTCCACACTTGGCTGAATATCAAATCTTCTTTTTCCTCTGCAAAACCTAATAGTACCCAGTGTTCTATGCCATACACTTTCAGAAATGCTACCCTTGGCCAGTTCCTGAATTATGCCCATTAAAAAACACAATCTGAAAATCTGGCCTAACTTTTGTCTAATGACATCATTTTATCCACGGACATAACAACACGGCCGTTTCATGAAGACATCGCTTCCAGCCTCAAATGCAGAAACGAATCTTGAAAAAAATAACTTAGCAGATTGTGTTTATCCCCACGGTACCATAAATAATTCCTAAACGTCTAAGTTGCCTCTCTTTGCAAAAGGGAGAAAATAAAACTGAACCACTGAGAAGCACGTCACTACCTGCCTTCAAAGCTGCAGTGAGCCCATGAAGCAAGACTTTCATAAAGAGTTTAAATAAAATTCAATTATATGAACGTCCTTTTTTATCTTTTTAATAGTCTCGGAGAGTTTCTTTAAGAGGGTGTGGGGAAGAAAACTGATTAACCATCCATAGATACCAAGGTCCAGCTGCTATGTAATTTTCCATGTGGTGCTATAAAACAAACCAAAATCCCCTGAGGGCTGTATTAATACTACACATCTCTGGCCTGTTTAAGAGGCCAAATCATGGGATCCAAGAGCTAAAAGGAAATCTGGATGTTATATCACCTAAGACCCTTATTTCTTTTTTTTTTTTTTTTTTTTTTTTTTTTTTTTTTTTTTTTTTTTTTTTGTGGTACACGGGCCTCTCACTGTTGTGGCCTCTCCCGTTGCAGAGCACAGGCTCCGGACGTGCAGGCTCTGCAGCCATGGCTCACGGGCCCAGCCGCTCCGCGGCACGTGGGATCTTCCTGGACCGGGGCACGAACCCGTGTCCCCTGCACTGGCAGGCGGACTCTCAACCACTGCGCCACCAGGGAAGCCCAAGACCCTTATTTCTTAGATGAAGAAACTGAGACCCTCAGGACTTGCCCAAGATCTCCAGCACAGTGCATGGCAGGGCCTGGCTGTAGGCAGACCTTCACTCCGAGGGCCTCCTGGATCTTCTTCCTGTTACCGTAGGAGCTGCACTGAGCAGCTAAGGACAGACAGGCCAAGGGTCAGCCTGGGAAACTAGGGTACTTCCCTCCACAGTTGCCGCTTCGATGAGCCTGGAGAAAGAGCAGTACACACGGGGATGAGGAAGTGGGGGTCCGCCACTCACGTGCTCATCATTCATTTTATAATATATATGCTGAGTGCTGACTGTGCGCCAGGCGTTGTTCTAGGAACTGGGAGTACAACAGGGATCAAAACCAGAGAAGTCCCTGCTCTCGCGAAGCTTTCCTTCTAGTGATTCCAGAGTTCTCTACCTGACACTGATTAAAGACAGACACCTGGAACTAACCCTTTAAACAGGTTATAGTGAGAACACGTTTGCACACGCACACACGTGATCTTCCACATGTCAGAGGCATGTCCAAAAACTCCCACAAGGAGGACTTTCCAGATAAATCCCACCCCGATCCCCGTCTGATTTAGGAAACAATCATCACACACATCGAAATACTGGGAATCTATTTCAATGGCTTCTCTAGGGAGGGAGGAAAGTAGAAAGAGTCAAGCTGTTTTTCAATCATCCTTCTCACTAAGCTAGAAAGGGAGATGGTGAGGAAAAGCAGGAAAGAAATAAGTGAATTCTGTGTAATGGTATTGGAGGAGAGATGCTTGAGCACACTGTGAGCCCCAGGTAAGCTGAGAAAGAATATGCAAGACAGCCACAATGTGCATCTTACCAGCCAGCGACTGTGGATGGACAAACCACCACAAATCTCAGCAACCATGCAGCTGTGGGCCAGGGCTTCAGCTGGTCCAGACTGGGCTGGCCTTAGGGCTCCAGCGCTGGTTCAGGTCCACCCCACCTGCTTCTTACTGTTCTAGAACCAGCAGGCTGTGCATGTTCATCTCATAACAAAGGCAGAAGCGAAAGAGGGCAAAAGCAACTGCCAAGGACTTTCCAGCCTTTTTTCCTTTATCTGCTAACATCCCTTTAGCCAAAGCAGGCAGGTGGCCAAGCCAAACATCAACAGGGCAGAGAGAGAAGGGTCCTCTCCCCACAGTGGAAAGTGCTTCAAAGTCAGGGGACAAAGTGCATGGATACAGGGTGGGGGGGGTGGCATGGGAATAGTTACAGAGTCCCTGATGAAAGACATGGCCATTTGCTACAATCCAAACTTGCCAAATTTCCATTTCTTTCTAATCTGAACCTTTTATTTGGAAACTCACAAACTAGTTCAACAGCTTCAAAATGTCAAAAGCTAATAGCTAATATCTGGATTGTATTATTATTATTATTAGGGTTACTGCTTCAGGAATGAGGCGATGATAGGAAAAAGGAAAACAGCTGAAAGTGGAAAATTAAGTCCACATTCATGGGGGAAGGACAACTGCTTTATATCAGCTAAATATCTAAGACCTTAGACAATGAAAATAAGACACGGGACAGAATCTCTGCTTTCCAGAAGTCTCCCACGTATAGAAATGATGCCACAGACACTAGGTAACACATACTACAGCTATCAAAACATCAGAAATATGTACACGTACCGCAGCTTGAAGCAAGTTACCAAAATCTTTGCTCTTATTACAGTAGCAGAAATACTGGAGGGGATGGCATGGCTTCTAAGCAGGATCAGAAAGAACTACAAAATACACCAGGAGACAAATCCAGTTCTGTGCAAACAGTATAACTGAGTCCCCAAGCAAGCTCCACACTGCCTTTCCTAGTTAAACAAGAGCATCCCAGAGTCTGCCTTCCCAGCCCCAGGAACTGCCACAGACGGTGGGACCAGACTCAAGAGAACATTAGGAGAGAGAGGGGAGATGTTTGAAAGTCATTAAATACGCAGAATCCCCACGCTGAAAAGACGAACGATGCAGCATCACATCAGAGCCTTGAACCACTAGAGTCAAGCATTGAGAAGCAGAAGGTTATCTTTACAGAACTTGTCAACTCGCGCCCACTCGCACTCCCTGACAGAGCGACTTTTTGGGAGAATGATGTTATATAAAGAAACCTAAAGCTACTCAAGTGAGAAATATAGATATTCCATTCATGAAAGAGCAACTTAAAGGAGAAAAGCCACAAACCTAGAGAATACGATTTCAATATATAAAAATGACAAAAGATTAGTGTTCAAAATAGATGACGAATTCCTACCAATCAATTAAAAAAAGACAAAGAGATGGGCTTCCCTGGTGGTGCAGTGGTTACGAATCCGCCTGCCAAGGCAGGGGACACGGGTTCGAGACCTGGTCTGGGAAGATCCCATATGCCGCGGAGCAACTAAGCCCGTGCGCCACAACTACTGAGACCGAGCTCTAGAGCCCGCGAGCCACAACTACTGAAGCCCGCGTGCCACAACTACTGAAGCCCGCGTGCCCAGAGCCCATGTTCCACAGCAAGAGAAGCCACCGCAGTGAGAAGACCACGCACCACGATGAAGAGTAGCCCCTGCTCGCCGCAACTAGAGGAAGCCTGCGCGCAGCAACAGAGTTCCAGCTCAGCCAAAAGTAAATAAGTTAATGAATTAACTAATTTTAAAAGAGAAAGACAAAGAGAAAAATGAGCCCTACCCCAAAATGAGCAAAAGAAAAGCTGCATGTGTCAAATAAATTTATTAAAAACGTGATCAACCTCAAGGGGCATCAGCTAAATGTAAACGAAACCTCAGCAACAGACTACCTGCAACTCACCAAAGAAACTGACCAAAGTCAAGCATCCACGGAGAGGATGTGGAGCAGCAAGAACGTCCATACAAAGGCTCAAGGCAGAGAGAACTGGCCCAGCTGCTTTGGGAAACTGCCTGGTGACACCAACAAAGCTGAAGCTGCTCCAAAGTGCTGAGTCAGCAACTCCACAGCCAAATAAAATACACCTCAAAGACACTCTCACTCCTGTACGTACAAGATGCACAGAAGTGTGCACGAGTAGCATTTGTTAGCAGCAAAAAGGGGGGGGGGGAACAGAGAAGTGTCCATTAAAGAATGGATAAATAAACTGCAGCATATTCACCCAGCAGAATTTAAGCAGTGAAAAATGAACGAACTAAAACTCTACACATGACAACAGAGATGAACTTCATAGTACTGCATGGAAAACTAACGTCATGAGAGGATAGGTAGCATGATTCCATTTGTTAAAGCATAAAAGCTGGTGAAAGTTAGCTTGTTTTACAATATGCATAGAAAAACGATAATGAAAATCAAGGTTACAACACAGAATTCAGAACAGTGATAGCTCATAGGAGTGAGGGGAAGGGAATGTACTAACAGGGAGGGACACAGGGGACTTCAACTGTATCATGTCCTACCTCTTCAGCTGGGTGGGGGACACTGGACTGATCTATATGGTAAAGGAGTGGAAGACAGACAGAGACAGGGGCAGAGACAGAGATGGGCATATGAAGTATCAGCATGAAGTATTTCAGTGAAGAAAAATTTTAAGGAAAAAAATTATTGTTTAATTAGGGAGACTTAAGCATCTTATGGCCAAGAGTAAAGAATGAATACAGGAAGAACAAAGTTGGACTAACACTTCTCAATTTCAAAACTTACTACAAAGCTACAGGAATCAAAACAGTGTGGACATGAGGACAGGAACGTAGAACAACGGAATAGAATTGAGTCCAGAAATAAACCCAAGCATGATTTTCAACAGAGGTGCCAAGATCATTCAGTAGCACCATCAGTTAGACCTCCAATGGTCTAACTGATGGACAGAGCTCCCTCTTCACATATCCCAAAGCCTCATCTCATGAATGGCACGTAAGCTGATGCTCTAATTACACAGCCTTATCTTCCCTGCCTCACTCCAAGTTTTACAGGGAGAAGTCACGTCTTACCATTTTTTGTATCTTCCTCTTTGTCTAGCACAGTGCCTTACACAGACAAAATGCTAAGTGTAGGAGTGGCATGTCTGCTTGTATACAGCACAGTGCTGGTACAGTCTTGGTCTGTGCCATCTGGAAGTTCACCAACTTAGATCAGTAACACTGAGAGATATAAGTGTGTGTAGAGGCTGTAGAGACTTCTACCAAAGAGGGATAGACTGCAAACAGATTTATTCTTAGATAGGAAAAGCAGCATTAGGTATGCCAACTGGGCGACCAAGCAAAGACAAAGTACACAAGCCCTTGCAAACAGGAACTGAACTTCTTCTAGGGTGCCTGCTTCATGTGCGCCTATCACCAGTATTCCACCCTGAGTGCAACCAGGACGAGGGCTTGGCACACTCCTCCCCAGCCCCTCCCCTCCCCACTCCACCCACCACGCCTCTGTTACTAATATGGACCACATGGCACCCTAATCATTCATGTTTATATCTCTGTGCACTGCGCTGGTCTCAAAGGCAAGGACAATGCTTATTTGCTATTCTATAGCCTTAGAAGTAATTCAAGAAATATTTGACAAATGAACAAAAGAATGATTATTTAAAACTAGAAACTATTCACGTACATATTTACAAGGTTTTCCCCAAAGAGTCAAGTTTTAAATTTTAATGAAGAAGTAAAGAAGGCAATTCGCTTTTAAAGTTATTTTTTCCGCTATGGAGACGTTTCTGCTTCCTGGCCTAGGTATCATCTTCTAAATTTCACAGGGGCTCAATAAATGGTAAATTCCTTCCATGCATGATTACAGCCCATAGTCACCTGGTGATGGTTTCAGATGTTCCTGCTCCGTATTCTACCCGCAAAGACAGCAGCCTGAGTCAGCCCAATGGGAAAGAAGTCGTATTTGGAGACGTGACTCACTACTGTCCTCAAGGGAAAAACAATCAGATCATCATGACAGCAGTCGCCACCCAGGTCACAACCACCAAATCTAAGCAGTGAGAAAGCAATGGCGGGAATTACCTGGTGGCTCAGTAGTTAAGAATCCGCCTGCCAATGCAGGGGACGCAGGTTCGATCCCTGCTCCAGGAAGATCCCACATGCCGCGGAGCAACTAAGCCCGTGTGCCACAACTACCGAGCCCGTGTGCCACAAGTACTGAAGCCCGCATACCTAGAGCCCGTGCTCTGCAACAAGGGAAGCCACCACAATAAGAAGCCCATGCACTGCAACAGAGTAGCCCCTGCTTGCTGCAACTAGAGAAAGCCTGTGTGCAGCAACGAAGACCCAACGCAGCCAAAAATAAAATAAATAAATAAATTTAGTTTTTTTAAAAAAAAGAAAGAAAGAAAGCAATGGTGGAGGCACTAGAACTTAAAAGAAGAAGAAATAAAATTCTCTAAGCTATCCGGAAGAGCCTTATCTTATTCTGTGCCCAAAAACACACACATGCCATAGTCAACTTAAATGTGTAATAAAGTGTTTTCATTGCCTGTTCAAATTAGGAATCTAATTCTCATGCTTTTAATTAAATGCACTCGATCACAGAGATAATACACACGGGGGATGAGCCCCTCTGCAGGAGTAACGAATAACTACACAACAGAGTTTTGTTTGCTTTTGTTTCATCTGGTTCCAGCTCTTTATTCTACGTTAGGCAGAATCCTTTATTTGAAAGGAATTTCTAGCCACTTCAAAATCATGCAATTTACTGTTCAGGTAGCAGAACACAGTGGTTGATTATTGTCGGAAAGATCTGGGCAGCGGCACTGCCAGCCGTTCGAGCCTGATCCCCTTTCGGAGGCTCTGTAAGATGGGGTTGATAACAGCATCTACCCAGGGCTCTGTTGTCAAGGTTAAATGAAAGAAAGCCTCTAGGGCATTTAATGAGAGGCTGGCACACAGTCAGGGCTCCACTGACGTCTGCTGTTACCACTGCCCCATCAACCTCCTCGGTTGTCGGTTGTCATTTCAGCATTTAGCTGAAACTCTGAAGGACCATAAAGCTGCAGAATTGTAACCATCAATTTTAGCATTTCTTGGAAGATCTATTTTCAAAGGCAGGGGAGGGGAGGAGAGGGGAGGGAAAAAAATACAGGAGGAAAGACAGCCAGAATGGCAAACCGAACAGAGGCATAAAGTGCCCGGAGGCAGGCTTCCGCCACACCGTAGGAACTCAGAAAACAGAAAGTTAGCTGCACTTGCAAACGCTGCCCGTGGTTAGTGGCTGCCAGGCACACAGTTTAAGCATTTTAACTACAGACGTCAAAACACATTCGAGTCTGAGAACACAGAGCAGAACTCTGTCATAATAACTTCAAATAGCAAAGCCCACGCAGAATTTCTCTTACAAAATCACTTCTTCTTCCTTTTCTTAATCTCTCTCTCTCTTGCATGGTATTTAATTTAAATTTTATGTGTACCATTTCCCAACAAATGAAAGCACATCCCCCCACCACGGTGAATCTCTCAGACACATTTGCATCTTAGGTGTCTTCTTTTTTTTCCCTTTTTCTTCCACTTTGCCATTTCCTCCAAGCATCACGTGACGCGGCTGATCGGACTGTAGAACAGCAGTCTCATTAATGTGCCTCATTAATGTGCAATAATGACTTGGAAACCTGTTTCAGAGACTGTCTTCGGCCAATTACTGTGTGAATAAACCTCATGAAAACCCATCAGGAATAATGGAATCACACAAGGAAGCACGATTCCAAGTGACAAACCCATACACGTGACTCACCCTCCCCCCCCCCCCCCCGATTTGCTTTCTGAGCTCCCGCCCCTGACACCATGTGCTCCTGGGAGGAAACCTAGGATTCCTGCAAACCTTTTGTCTAAAAAACAAAGCAAAACAAACAAAAACACCACAGAAGTATCTGAAGTTAGTTCCTACTCAAGAAGAGATTCGAGCTTACACATTTGCTCCCAGTATTTTGTGTTTTCTAGTAAAATACACACACACCTCTTTTATTGTCCTGTTTCCTACCGCTCTCAATTTCCTTTCTCCCTCTAAAATCATTCACTCAATCCAGAATCATGGATACTAAAATGACCAGGATCAAAGAGGTAACCTAGTTCCAACTGGCTAGAAATTGTTTCTATGACGTGCAGGACAGGCTCTGTTTAAATATTTTCAACCAAGGGGGCTCTCTATTAATAAATGGCTCTCACCATTTGAAAACAATGTTTAATAACATCCGAGATTAATTTTTACTGAAAATATTTTAGTACGTGCCAGACCCTGTGCTTAGCACGTCACGTGCACCACCTCCACTAACCCTCATAAAGAAACGTTGAGGGCGGTATCCCTGTGCTCATTTAACTATGAGAGGATCGAGACTGGCGAGGTTAAGCAACCTGCCTGAAGACACCCAGCTGTCAACTGACAGAACACATGCTGCTTCACACACGCAAGCCCAGGCCTCCCGACTTTTACTCACAGGCCCTCGTTTGCGACCTCTCTGCTCCCTCTTCTCCAGGACAGACCTTCAAATATTGGAAAACCGTCTGAGGAGCATGTGGTGCTGTGCTGGGCCAGCTCTCCCGCAACCCTCGCTTGGCCGAGTGGAGAGGAATCTGTGAGCTGGCTGGTCCGGGCCCCTGGGGAAGAGGGGGCGGGGAGGCCAGGCCCCAGGTCTCCCAGCCCAGGCCACCCCAGCTCTCGTCTCCCTCCAGCTGCGTTCTCTAACCCTGCGACCTTACCCATGGTCCATCCGCAGCTCTGAGTCACCAGGAGGGACGGCTCCCCTCCGGTCTATGGTGGGAGGCCCGTGACCAGCCCTGAATCAGAGCCGCCACCCTTCCAGAGCACAGAGCACGTGTCCTTCCCCGGGAGGGAGGAGCGGGGGCGGCGGGGAACCGGCGCATTGGGTCCCCTCCGCCTGGCGCTCAGGCAGGGACCCCTCCCCACATGCCCAGTCTCAGCCAGCTTCCCATGGAGGATGTACACTCTGAACAAGTATTTTTAAATTTAAATCCAGATAGTAACTTAAAATAAAAAACCTCACAGCTCTGAAATTAAGTTTAGAGATAATCTTTTTTTTCTTTTTGGCTGCCCTGCACGGCTTGTGGGGTGCTAGTTCCTGGACCAGGGATCGAACCCGGGCCCTCGGCAGTGACAGCATGGAGTCCTAACTGCTGGACTGCGAGGGAATTCCTAGAAATAATCCTTATTATTAAGCAATGGTCCTGCAGAGGAGAGCTGGAAAGACCCTTCTCGAGTTCTTACGGAACGGGGAGAATGTCATCAGAGCCCCCATCTTCCTCCCTGCCCCCCGGTCGGAGCACCGCCAGCGCTGAGGGTGGCAGACCACCAAACACCCCAGGCCCAAGTATTTTTATATTGCGTTTTTTTTTTTTTTTTTTTGCGATACGCGGGCCTCTCACTGTTGTGGCCTCTCCCGTTGCGGAGCACAGGCTCCGGACGCGCAGGCTCAGCTGCCACGGCTCACGGGCCCAGCCGCTCCGCGGCATGTGGGATCCTCCCGGACCGGGGCACGAACCCGTGTCCCCCGCATCGGCAGGCGGATTCTCAACCACTGCGCCACCAGGGAAGCCCTATATTGCGTTTTTAGCATATGTATGAAATACCTGCTGAATTTGGTTCCAAATGCAGTAGGAACAAAAAAAGGGATTATATGCCGGCTTTGTTCTTAAACCGTCTGGAAGACAAACCTCTCTCCTGGGACGCGCGTCAAGGCCTGTGGGCGATTACAGAGCAGCCGATCAACAAATACGAAATCACGAGGTACAAACCAGCGCCGGGCGCTGTAAGGAAAAGCTCCGAAACCAAGGAGGCTTTGCAAAATGAGACGCGAGAGATGAAGTTCTTTCAGAGTGAAGTGCCAGAGAAAAGTCTGGAGGGCAATACAAGGAAAGAAAGACGGAGGCTAGTCCTACAGGAATATGTGGACGTGCACGCCAGCGAGCCTGTAAAGGAAGGTAACTGGGAAGAGAGGGCTCTTTAGGAGAGCCTGTAAATAAACGTCGGATTCTCTTCTACCTGAATTTACCAGTTGCTGTTCCATCACCCCGCAGCCAAGAATTTCTAGCCATTCCCCGTGGAAGCTGATCTCCATCTCAAAGGAAGGATGAGTAAAGGGAAAGTAGCAGTCCACCCATCTGATGTCCAGCCCTGCAAAGACACCAAAGAAAAACAGACATGGAGCATTAAAGGCAGCCTTGCCTTTCCTGTGATCAAAGCTGCCCTTCGGCTAATGACACCAATTCCTACCTTCTGACTATAATAAATAGCAAACAAATTAATTTGCAACACTTTTGGGGGAGGCAATAAATCTTAAAACTTGTGAAAAACTGGGCATGTCTTTTCCAATATGAAAAACACTTTCTGTAGCTCCAGGACCCTCTAAAACCAAATCGATCACCTGCCAAATCCCTGCAACCACCGGGCAGAGGAAAAAATTAGGTCAAGATAATGGGAAAGCAGGTAATTCTGCTAGTTTCTATAAGTGAAAATGACATCTTCTCAGAGTTAAAGAAAAAATACTTTTACTGTTCTTCAAACTTACATATCAACAATATGACTAATTCAGGATAAACGAATCAACTTTCACTTCCATAAATAGATATATTAATTTTTATTAACTTTATAAGAGCTCATAAAAGGTTAAATAAAATAAGATCAGCTAAATTGGAGTAACACATTTTAAAAAGTCAAAACATTTTTTTCTAGAGATGAATGAGAAATATACTCACATCCAAGACAAACCAAAAAAGTACATGCTAAATGCCAGGATGAATTTCTCAACATGCAATCATAAATATGTCACTTACAAACAATAATATTATCATTTAACAGAGGAAAAGACTAATGAATTCAAAACAAGTAAAGCCTACAAAGAGCAGAGGTCACTAAGAAGAGAAGGCAGAACAGGAGGTCACCTAGCAGCCAGAGGCCCACCGTGAGGACACCCAGAGTCCTCAGCGCAGGCACTGAATAAAACCAGTAACAAAACTTGCTTCCGTTTATTGAGCACTTACTACGCCTCTACCATTCCCATTTCATAGACAGGTGGAAAAACTATTAGGAAGGTTGTGTATCCTGCCCATAGGAACATGGCTAGCAGGTGAGCAGGCCACACCCGGGGCTGCCCGACTCCAAAACTCCTGCTCTTGACAATTAAAACATAATTCCCTGCCCATCGAGAAAGATATCTCAAGAATCAAAAGTCACATACGAACGGAGTTATAAAACAAAGGAGCCCTTGCTATGCTCAAAATGATATAGGAGAACATAGGTTTTTCTTTCATTGTTCTGTTTTAGTTGCATTTATTTTTCTAGATACCTGCTGTCAATGGCAAGTGACAACTGATTTCTGTTTACAGTTGTAATACAAAATTTCCCCCTTTTATTATACATGTGGTATAACAGACAAATATTAAACTCCACGTACATACAGTGCACACGGTTGATAAGTGTTGACATACGTATACATCCATGAAACATCATCACTATCAGTATCAGGAACATGTCCATGACCCCCCAAAGTTTCCTCCTGCTCCTCTGTAATACCCCCCACCTGCCCATCACCCCCGCCTCTTCTCCTCGCCAGCCCTCCATCCCCAGGCAACCACCGACCTCCTCCCTGTCATGACAGATGAGCTGGCATTGCCGAGAACTTTATGAAAATGCAGACACACAGAATGTATTCTTTTTCTGTCCGGGTTCTTTTACTCGGTGTGATTATTTTAAGATTCACCCATGTTGTTGTGCATGTCAACAGTTCATTCGTTGCCATTACTGAGGAAATTTCGCCAACATTTTTTCTACCCAGGGAAAAAAATGTAGATGTTGGGACAGTGTCTGCAAGTCCCCCGACATTTCTGTACAGAAGCCCCTACGTGCAGACCAGTCGCCTACTTGCCACTGAATTCCGCGAAGAAGGGACCTGGACACCTGTGTGCTCATCCATCTTCGGGACCAATAACCCCCTACCAATATTGCATGGAAAAGCTCCAGAGACAACCCCACTGGCGAACAGAAATGTGTAAAGGGTTGGGATGTATAACTGAGCACAGAGGACGCGCAGACAAAACCATGTTAATTCATTCTTTTTGTAACTCCTGGCAGGTGAGCACAGATCACCTTCTGCGAACAATTTAGAAAAACAAACTCTTTACACGTGGCTTTTTATACCTGGATCAAACTGTACCAAAAGCAAGATGAGTTTTCAGGGTTAACATGATGATTTCATATAATTCAACACCACTAAGTGACTGGAACAAAGTTAGGTGCTATCTACACAAATTAATTTTCCTGTATTTCCTTATTTTATTCCTTTGGGTAAAGTTTATCTCTTTATACCTCACACCTAGAAAGCTCAGGTTCCCCCCAGTCAGAGAAAGCAACTTGAAAACATGAGTAGCGCTCAAAACAAGCACAAGTAACTCTATTATCAGTGTTCACGAAGCCTGCACGCGACCTCCCCTGTGTGCACACCCATCCGAGCCGTTGGTGCCGGCGGTGGCAAAGCACAGGGACTGAACTGAACAGTGGTGTGACGGTCTCTGCCCTTCTCTAGGAACCTTCTGGTATCAAAGGACTTTGGCTTTACCACTTGTAAAACTACAAAACATTATCACTTTGGATAAAAACTTTTTCAATGTTGACTAAATTCTCAAGATAAAACGTCCACATGTCGGTCGCATCAAACCTCGCTCTCTTTTGCTTGAAGGCCTCTGTCACCACAGCCCTCGGTTGCCTTTTGCTCAACCATCCTACAGGTGTGCCTCTTTCGGGAGCAACGAAAGTAACGGCTCCACGGGGAAAGACGCACCCAGCACAGCGTGACAAGGCAGGGAAGTCGGCCGAAGTCTCTTGAGGACACATGAGATGATTAACGTTACGCATCTAAGAGGCAGAACTCACTGACGACAACAGCACAGACACTAACCCAGAAAACACGGACTGGCAAAAGCGGTGGCCAGGGTGACTAGAAAGTTTCCAATCCTTTTGCCTCCTCGGATCCTTTGCTCTGATCCATTTTAAACCTGTGACCCTGCAAAGAATGCCGAATCCATAAACCATTCACTTCCTTTTTCTACTACCTTAAGGTTTTCTTCAGTTCTTAAACTCATCTTCCCTCACATAAACGGGAAAATGGCAAAATCTACAAAGTCCCATCTTTGAGAAGCCTATGGCTATACTTCAAACATAAATAGCCATTATTTAAAGGTAAATTATATTAGTTAATGTATAATTTTTATGAAAATACCATATTCTTTTACATATTCTAGCAATTTAAATTTTAGTTACTTTGACACATAACAGTAATTTTTTTCATAGCTGGTGGCAGAATCATTTATTAATTACTTTTATATTACCCCCAAATATACACTTTCTTCTTGTTTTCTCCCCATAACCTCAAAATTATAGTAAGGATTATTACAGCAGATTGAAAAAACATCTTGACATGCAGCGTGTATCAAAGATGTGATATTGGGGCTTCCCTGCTGGCGCAGTGGTTGCAAGTCCGCCTGCCGACGCGGGGGACGCGGGTTCGTGCCCCGGTCCGGGAGGATCCCACGTGCCGCGGAGCAGCTGGGCCCGTGAGCCGTGGCCGCTGAGCCTGCGTGTCCGGAGCCTGTGCTCCGCAACGGGAGAGAGGCCACGGAAGCGAGATACCCGCGTACCAAAAAAAAAAAAAAAAAAAAAAAAGATGTGGTATTGAATAACCACCTAAAAACTATGTTAAGTATGGCTTATTTCACACGTCAAGTATCAGGAGTTTGTGAAAAAAATCCATTAAGAACTAGGCTTTTTGAGTTATACATTAACAGAGGGAAAGTTTGGGTAAACATGTCCAAATCATACGGATTCATTATGCATTACACTATTCTCCTTATTGGTGATTAGTTTAAATTAAATGAAATGTACATATATTATATACCTAATGGAAAATAATGCCAAAGTTCGTTCTTTCTTTTTTCTGTTTTATGTGTGTGTTTGTCTTTTTCTCTTTGGTTTGGATGTAATAATTTACTAAAACATATTTACAAATGAAGTTCAGAGCTTTTTAAAAATTGTCTCAGAACCCTGTGAGATTACAGCAACTGTCAAAAATTATATATTAATTTTTAGGCTAGAGCCAAGTAGAAGAATAAACCAAAAACCTGGATTCAAGTCTCATCCTGCCCTTTTTGCTGTGAAACCGTGGGTAGGTTAATCAACCTCTCTGAGCCCAGCTGCCCCATCTCCAGGCTGTACAGCAACAGCTGCTCTGCCCGGTGGTCGGGAGCAGAGGGCCTCGCAAGCCCCGGTTTCCCCAGAGGCAGAGACGCTCTCTGGAGATGCGGGCAGCTGCTCTGCTTTCTCTCCTGAAGGAGTGTATGCTGAGAGCCCAAGGTCTAGGATCGTTCCCTCAGCTGGGACCCCAAATATGACTGGTGAGCATTCCTTCAGAATCGTGGTGTCATAGAGAACAGACTGGTGCTTGCCAGCGGGGAGGGGCTGGGGGAGGAATGGAGTAGGGGGCTGGGGTCAGCCGTCACATGCGGGATGGATACACAACAAGGTCCTGCTGCACAGCACTGAGAACTATACTCAGCATCCCGTGACAAACCATAATGGACAAGAATATGAAAAAGGAATACATACATGTACCACCGAATCCCTTTGCTGTACAGCAGAAAGTAACGTAATATTGTAAATCAACTATACTTCAATTAAAAAAAAAAAACAGGATAGTGATGTGAGCCTGAGGGAAAAGGAATAGCAAGAACCTGAATTCTCCCAGCTCTGGCAGGACACTGCCAGCCCGACCACCGCAGGGAACCAGGGGCGCGGGCACAGGACGCCAGCACCACGTACCAGCGAGGACCAACCAGGGCCAGACGCAGGGGGCGGGGCAGGGGCCCGGCCTCTTCCCACCAAGCCTAGCCGCCAAGGCAGTACTGCGGCGTCTAACGCTCAACACAGACACGTTCAACAGACGCCATTCCAGGTCACCCAACCCGCCTTCATCACAGATCTCATCTAAACACACCTTGTAATTCATTTCCCTGACTTACTCACTCATGAAGGGACTCTTTCTCTGCTTCCCATACCCCTTATATTTAAAGATGGGACTGTGCTATCAGAACCACCTCCCAGAGCTGTTAGAATCTAAAGTTGAAAAGGCTGGTGGCCCAGACCAGAGCTGCCAAGGCTACCCTCCACTGAAGCAGAGACTTTTCCATATCGGCTATACAAATACGCAATTAATAATTGCTCTTGGGCATTAATTTTTCAATGCTGGTACCCAAGAAACAGCTGAATGTAGCAGAACTCTGATTCTCCCGCTTTCTATACTGGACACGGCAGGCACCCAAGGAAGGAAAGCGAAGCCGGGGAGAAAAAGGATGGAGGGTGCTCTCTGGCTAAAAGGAAACCCGGGACCACCCCAGGTAGCACCAGCTGCCTAGAGAAACTACCGGGCCTCGCTGTCAAATGCGTCTGACGATTCCATCTCTTCTGCTTCTGCTTGATTCAATCAGACCCACAGCCCTTTACACTGAATACGTACCGAGCAGCGGACAGGCAGTTTTTCACAGTTCTCAGTACCGCTCTGTTCTCACAGCTTTCTTAAAGAAAATTGTTTTGAACAGTAATATATTCACAGGGTTCAAAATTGAAACACTGTAAGCGTGTACATTTCCCTGTATAGATAGGGCATCGGTGACATCACAAGAAAAACATAGTGAGTGTGTGAGGTGATTGATGTTAACTAAGCTTATTACGGTGATCCTTTTGCAGTATGTACCTGTATCCAATCATTAGGTCACACACCTCAGACTAATACAGCGTCACAGTCAGGTCCCCTGCAGCCGAGCCAGCTCTGTTCCCAGAGCACATTCGTTCATTAAGGCCAATTTATTCGTTAAGTCCAACAAAGTTACCCTAAGGACCCAACTAACACAATCGGCTGTAGAGTACTGTACTGTAATAGGTTTATAATACTTTTGTGTGGGTGTGGGTGTGTGGTACGCGGGCCTCTCACTGCTGTGGCCTCTCCTGTTGCGGAGCACAGGCTCCGGACGCGCAGGCTCAGCGGCCACGGCTCACGGGCCCGGCCGCTCCGCGGCATGTGGGATCCTCCCGGACCGGGGCACGAACCCGCGTCCCCCGCATCGGCAGGCGGACTTTCAACCACTGCACCACGGGGGAAGCCCGGTTCATAATACTTTTCACACAAATAATACATAAAAAACAAACACAGAAAATAAAGAAAACATTTTTAATCTTACAGTACAGTCCCTTGAAAAGTACAGTAGTACCAGCTACATCACTGCTGCTTTTACACTTGCTTCCAGACATCCTGGGCTGGAGCTAAAGACACTGTACTGCTGTCCTCTATACAGTCCTGTGCAGTAAAGCACACAGAAGCACACCCACTGGTAGAGGATGCGCGCATACGGGACCATGCACGCCACAGCACACGGTAGGGGATATGAGCGCTGTTTCAGCCGCAGTGACTCCCCGCTGCTGAGACAGACGCACAGTACTAGGGGAAAAAGAAAAGGCCAGCAACTTCTCCCACTGTTGCTGACAGTGTAACTGGCCCCGCTGCTTGGTGGAAAGAGCAGTGAGAGGAAGTGTCGTCTCAGACTCCCATACGCAGGAATCCTCTTGATTAGGGCTTGGATCTTAAAATGACACTAGCATTTCTCTGCCTCGCAGTGGGGTTAGAAACGGAGTGCAGCACAATTCAATGCTCCCTCATCCTAAATCTGGGTGTGGGGTCCGAGGCACTGGGGTCCGGGGCCACACTCTGGCGACACAGGGAGCAGAGGGGACAGCCTGAGAGGAACCTGGTCCAGGGGAGAGCCACAGCCACACGCCCTCTGTCCTCAACCTTCCTCCCCGACCCATTGGCACAGGACGGCTCCACAGACGAACCTGGCAGACAGAAGGTTCACCCTCCGCCTCCCGGGTCTGATCCCAGAGACGTGGGCGGGCCCACCATGCAAGGCAAGAGCAAGCCTAGACTCCTAGCTCGATCCAGCTCCAGCACCTGAGGCCGAGCGACCTCGAGCAAGTTCCTTAACCTCTCGCGGCCTCAGCTTCGTTCAAAGTAAGAGTAATATTCATCTCGCAGAGTTCTGGTGACAATTCAGTAAGGAAAAGTGTGTAAAGAATCTAAATACTCAGTGGGTGATTTTTGAAATGAATGTCGCTAAAAATCAGACCATGATCTAAACTCTCTCAGGTGTTTATAAAAATATGAAGAAAAAGAAACATTTCTCAAGTGCACACTAAGGTCATCGACGTCTGCTGTTTATTTACTCCGGTGCCATGCTAAATACTCACATGGCTCCTTCAGTTTAACCTTTACGCTCATGCCAGGCCGCCATAAACACTGCACAAGAATCGCCACTGTTCCCATCTCACAGGTGGAGGAACTGTGACGGAGACACAGCTCACATATCTAATCCAAGTTTACACAGAAAATGCCAAGATCAGAATTCAAAATCAGGTGTCAGACTGCAAAGCCCAATGCTGCCCTCCACTGGAGCAGACCATGAAAACTGCACTCACTCAGCTTCCAAGCAAAGCGCCCTCCAAGGCCAAGAAGGCACCATCGGCCTCCTTGTTCTCCTAACACACAACGACAGGTAGGAGAAAAAGGAGAAAACCAAAAAGCCATGGTCTATGTTCAAAGATAAGAGAAATACCTCCACTGGCCAGAAACAGAACAGAAAAGCAAACAGGGAGAGGGGATAAATCACAGTGTTGCTGGGCTTGGGGTCCACAATCAGGAAGAGATGCCAGGAGCTTGCCTCCTGCAGGATAACGTGCTGCTGGCTTGGCATCTGAGTGAGGCTAAAAGCTTGCAGTCAGAAGCTGGGACGGAATAGGCTCCATGCTGGTGAAAGAAGGGCGACAAAAATCGTCACCAAATACAGCCTGGGGCTGTAGCTCTGAAGAGCTGTAAGCTTGGAGAGCCAAGCCCTGGGCGCAGGACCTGCCATGTCCCTAAATCAGGGCTGGTGAGTACATCTGACAGGTCCTTACAAAACCTCATTCTGGATTTAAAGTCGGAAGAGCTCAGCGTAAACCCACACAGGGGAGAAATAAGCAAAGCGGGGAGGGCAGGAGGGAAGAAAGCAGAGAAAGGGACAAAAACAAAAACAAAATCTTCCACCGCACATGACCTGCAGACCATAATTCCAACGACGTGACTGCTAAGTAAGACAGCCAACACAAGCAACAACCAAACTTGAAGTCACCCCAGAGGAGATTAATTTTATAAAACAGCCTGAGAGTGTAAAATAAGTATATTTCAGTTACCCCAAGAGATCCATGAAAGCACAATTCACTGACTGTTCTAAAAAAAAAAAAAAAAAAAAAATCATAAGGCAATCCTTTTGTAAATCAGACCTAAACAATGCATCCTTAGGATTTTATCTACCTCCTGATCAAATTCTTCTTTGAAAAGGAAAACACCAGCCCCCAGTTTCAAAAAACTAAAAAAATAAAATAAAATAACTTTTTTAAAGGCAGAATATATGAAACAATGCCACACTAGACCTTGGATGTCAGGTAACCAAGGACACTGAGCCCTAACACTGCCCCGGGGGGGAGGAAAACACAGGTGGAGGCCAGAAGTCTTCCCAGGTTGAGGAAACAGTCTGTCCTGAGAGTTCACGGGTCAGGGTGAAAGAAGAGCGCCGCAGAGAGAGAAGTCTGAAGATCTGCAGAAGATTCAATACCAATGAAAATGTCAGTGCAGGTGTGTTGAAGAAACTCCCCGAGGCCAGGGAACAGACCACACAAAAGGATTAGCAGGAATAATGCTGGGAGCTCACAAAGACCAGAAAGGGGCCAGTTCCCAAACAGCAGTGTGGAAAAACCTCATAGTTCACGGGTCTGAAGTTGCTTGTGGGAAAAATGAATCCCGAACTAAAACCCTACACTGGTCCTGCCTAGCAAGGCTTCAAAGGAGATCGGAAGGATCACAATCCCAGAATGAAGCTCAGAGAGATTATTAGGAATGCAGAAATATAAAATGTGTTACGAGGTAAAGTTAGCAATATCGGATCAGGCATGCAAAGAAGAAGAGAAAAAACATGGAGAAAAAGAAATAGCAATTCAGCAAGAAATGACACAGATGACAGAACTGGTTGGAAAAGACACTAAAATATGCATGATAATGATACTTAGTACACTCACAAAGCTAAAGGGAAGACTGAAAATGTTAGGTAGAGATAAAGAAGATTCTAAAAACGACACTAACTGAAACTAGAAAATGGGGTGAAAAGAACACTGGGTGGAATTAACAGCAGATTAGCATTGCAGGAAAAAACTGATTGATTAATTTAAAGATATAGCAATGAAAACTATCCAAAATGAACCACAGAAGGGAAAAAAAAATACTGAAAGAAAAGTGAGCAGAGCACTGGTGAACTGTGGAAAAGTTTCAAGTGGCCAAATATACATGTAATTGGAGTCCCCAAGGGGAGGGAGTAACAGAAAATAGCTGAAGAAATAATTTACTGAAATTTCTCAAATGTGATGAAATATATATATGTATCAAGAATTTCAGCTTTCTACGAACCTAAGCAGAGAAGGAACTTTCCCTCATCCATAGATCTTTTTTTTTTTTTTTTTTTTTCCAGTATGCAGGGCCTCTCACTGCTGTGTCCGGAGCACAGGCTCCGGACGCGCAGGCTCAGCGGCCACGGCTCACGGGCCCAGCCGCTCCGCGGCACGTGGGATCTTCCCGGACCGGGGCACGAACCCGCGTCCCCCGCATCGGCAGGCGGACTCTCAACCGCTGCGCCACCAGGGAAGCCCCTCGTCCATAGATCTTAATGTCTCCAGGTTGCCTGTGTACCCCCTACAGGTAGAAAGAGTATGAAACAGGCACATTAGTTGTCCTGATTAAAGTATCTTGAAAAATTTAAGTACTTTTTTCACTGTACCTCGAGGCCCAATAATTTCATTTCATTGAACATAAAACCCCACACGATTTCAACTTCCTATTTCTCTAGGGTAGGGAACCTGTTTCTTATCCCTACCCAGTCACCAGACAATCATCAACTTTTTTAGGCTCCTTAAAAGCATTCCAGTTAATTCAATCATGGCTCTCTCACGCTTTCTCCCCAACAGTTTCCTTGTACCAGGTCCTTAGGCCAGAAAGGTTGACGCTAGTAAGTATCTTCTCCACTCAGCAGACTCCTAAGGAAAGGTAGGTCTGAAGTCTCTCTCCACCTGAGTCCTAAGGTGATGATGTCCTCTTTCCACTGAGTATCTGTACTCAGCACAAGGCAAGGCTCTCTGTAGCCCCATTTCAGAGCGTGTGATCCAAGGCTCCGACAGGCGGACCTTGCCAGCCAGTTTTCATCTGAAAGTGCAGCCGGCCTGGACGACACCCGAGCCCCGAGGAGCAGAGACAGCTCCACGCGGCCTGAGGCAGCCGCCGCTCTGCTACTTCACCTCTAGATGTAAGAGGACCCTTTCCAAATCAGATAACACCAGACAGCCCAAAAGAGCACACTTCAAAATTATTAAAGTGACATGCTTCAACACTCTGTAAATTTGACTCAATCTTAAGAACAAAGTAGGACTAACAACCGGAAACCCAATTATCATTCTCAATCACTTTCACTTCATTTATTTAACAGGGATTCGTGGACAGAGAAAAACATGAAAAGATACGGAAGACACCGTATCCTCACTACCGACTGACCTCACTCCCGACCAGGACAACATTCATAATACAGAGCCCTGCAACGTAAGGGCCGCATACAGACCCTTTGGAGGTTGGGTTGACAAGCAAGTTATTTTGGGGGAATCAGCACCTATGGAAGGAAGAGGGTGGCAACTGCAGGCGGGGGGGGGTCAACCAACTGCAATCAGGCCCAACAAAGCCTTAACCTCGCCAGAGCTCTGCGTCCTGCGCCACCCATCAGGACTGCCCCATGCGGGGTGGAAGGGGGAGGGGGGGGGGGGAGATGATAGAGCTGGAGGGGGCTGGGCAGGGGCTGGTGGCTGGGGGTAAACTGCTGGGCCTTTATATTCCTCCCACAAGCAGTCTTTGGCTGTGGGCAGCTCTGGGAAGGGCACTGTCCTTGGGCAAGGAGGCCTGCCCACAGCTGCGGCAGCCCCGGAGGGAGCTGACGGCGGAGGCCACCTGCACTTCCAACAGCAGGGTCCTGGGCCGGGAGCTGCGAGTGCATCTCAGTGACAACCGTGAGCCTGTTTTGCTCTTAAACGGAAGAGACACGACTTGCCCACAGCAGCATACCTAGCCGGCAGCAGAGGATCACAATCCCCTTCTCCTTCAGACGCGTTCATCCAAACTGTGCTACGAGGCCAGCGCCTCCTAAAGGGAAAGTCCAGCGCTCAGCAGGGACTGTGCCAGAGACGGCTGTAAACCGTGAAGGGCAGCAAGTGAGACCACAGTGTGAGGCTCCGAAACCCCACCTTAGCTGCTCTGAAAGAAGTGATATGCTAAGCACGGTACAAAACAGAGGGGAAACCATTTAGAAGTGTTTAAAATGTCAGTGTATTCCACAAGCATATTAACTGTCTAAAGGGCACTTTCTTTCTTTCCGATTCTAAACTGATAACCTCTCTCATAACAGCCTTAGGATGCTGGTGCAATTGAAATGTTTGCAGAAAATAATCAACTGCTTTGGAGAGGGAAAAAAAGCCCTGACACTAAAGCAGCTGTAATAACAAGAAATTGCCAGAAGGAAATAGTGTGTTCTAATTTTTAATTTTGCTTTTCAAGAACAAAGGAATACAACACTAACAACTTAAAAGAGGAAAAAGCTCAGACCATAAAAACAAGAATAAAAAGAGTTGTTGAGGGGCTTCCCTGGTGGCGCAGCGGTTGAGAGTCCGCCTGCCGATGCAGGGGACGCGGGTTCGTGCCCCGGTCCGGGAGGATCCCACATGCCGCGGAGCGGCTGGGCCCGTGAGCCGTGGCCGCTGAGCCTGTGCTCCGCAACGGGAGAGGCCGCAACAGTGAGAGGTCCGCATACCGCAAAAAAAAAAAAAAAAAAAAAAAAAGAGTTGTTGAATAATTCTGAGGGCTGCTGAGGCAGTTCCTATTATTAGCTAATTAAAGAAAGACTGAATGTGAAGTTTCTACGTGATCTTGGGTATCTGAAATGTAACAGAGTATACCCCGACCAGCTACAGGGGTCAGAGGGTGAGAGAGTCGGAAGGCAACACCCAGGGGGAGGCCCCATCTTTTTAACATCACGGCTTCCATAAGCCTCACAGTCTAGGGATATTATTGAAATGATCTGTATCTCTCCTTTCAAAAGAGCTAACGTCTAACATGGGCTCGGAAGTCAAAACGACAGTGCTCAAACCAGGCCTCAAACACTCCAGAGCTGCAATGTGGTCACATGGTACTTCACTGCTCTGGGTCCGGGTTCCCTCCTCTAAAAAAAAATGGAGATTATAGTAACACCTCCATCACAGATGCAGGTCAGAACCAAAATATCCTCGTAAAAGTGCTTAACGCAGCATCTGACACTATTAAGTTTTCTCTCTCACTGTCACCATCACTACTCTGGCTATGACTAGGTTAAAGGACACCCAGATTGCTAGGACCCAGACAGGTTTACCGAGACACTTTGCAGCATCTCGCACCCCGAGCCCAGATAGAACAATGAAATGACCGCTCAAAATGCCTGAAGTAAGAGCACGGCACTTCCCTTCGGAGTGAGGGAGGACAGCCAGGTCCGAGGACACTCTGAACGCTGTGAGAGCACACAGCACGCTTCCTGTGACACCATCCCCTCATCCTTCAAGTTCCTAACATGGGCCTGGCGGGGGCACCTCCTCTCCCCACCCTGCATCTCCCCTGAGAAGCATCCCAGCAGGTGATACAAACACACAATCACCCCTTCAGCAATGGCTGGGGTATATTAATACTCTGACATTAGTCAGCCTGTTCACTTCCTCCCCATCGATGGTACTGATCTCAATCCATTATCATTCTTATGAAAGGCTGTCATCATTTCCCTTTCTCTAGCTAATCGCAGTTTCATATCCTCCTGCTCCTCAAACAGAATGAACCAGGAAATCCGTAAGTTCTACCTCACTAAGGACCTAAACCACTAAGACACAACTTAGAGCAAAAAGTCTAGACACAGTAGGCTTACTGATTTCAGGAAGACGGTAACTGTTGAATATTTAAGCCCCCAAAGACAAAGGCATTTAGTACCTACCATCTCCAAAAAGGTGTGTCATAAGCCTGGTAAGTGTTTGCTTAAGGTCAAACTCCACAAGCTTCGTGGCCTCCAGGGTGTGTGTCTCCTGTTTATGTGCAGAGCGAGAACTCTGTTCAAAGAGCTGCAGGTTTTCTCCACCCTTTACGCCAGCAAATAACTGTAAACCAAGGGAAATAATACAAGTAAATAAAAAGAGGATCGTGACCAGTCTATATCAAAAAGCATACTGTGGAAACAAAACCCAGTAAGTCTTATGAGTCAATGAACATACTGATATTAACATTCATTTGGAATCAACTCTGAACAAAGCCCTAGGCTACATGTAATGGAGAGTCTTTAGGAAATTAAGACACCATTCTGATCTTTGCTCATCTCCCCATTTTCCTCTTGCACTAACTTCTTTGCAGTCATTTCCTCACAAGACACACTATTCTCCGTGCTAGTGGAAATACCAGTGAATCGGGTTTTCACTGTCCTTACAGTGTGACCTGAGACTAGGTAAGAGAGCACAGTCTAGGAACGACGTCCTATGAGGCCCTCCTAAACTGGAAGTGTGCTGGACTTTGCCACCCTGTAATTCCAAAGGTCAGGACAAGGCCTGAAATGTGTTTCTGCCATTTGCTATCTAGTAAACTCCAAAAAGTGATATGGGAGCTAAGCTTCAGGTAATGGTTTGAAAGACGGGAATCGTAAATTAAGAGACTTCACGATAATTAAATAAAATAAAGCATGAAAAACATGGAGTACCTGGCACATTGCAACGGCTAATACACTGTCCTCATTGTCATCACAATCACCATTCCTAATCACAGCTGTCATCAGTCTGAAGCTGCTTAAGCACTAAAATAAAGTGTTCCGTCTTCAACAACAAAGCAGGTCTTCACCTGCTGGGAAACTGACTCAACATGGAGAACTGACCAAATCAATCTATCATTCTTTCCACCCAAAGTCCCATGAAATCAAAAATTATTTTAATAAAAGAATGAAACAATTGCTGTTTCAAGGTAATAACGGGCTGGATAATTAGAACCAAACCTCCTGATAAAGCTACTAAAAAATACAAAAATTCTTAAAAGCATCAAAGAAGTAACACAATAGAAAGCATTTACTACACAAAACTCTGTGAGGAAGCACAAAGCCACAAAAAAGCCCAGCACAAAGCCAGAGAGAAATACTGAGACCAGCTGCCTATCCCAATTTCAACTGGACACTGAACATTGCTTATGACAGCTTATCAATAAAAGGGAGGCCAAACAGGAAGCCCCCAGTGTCTGACCAAGTTGGGATGCTAGATAAGTGCTCTGAAGGATATATCCTCATTTTAAGAATGGATACAAAAGTGACTAGTTCTTATAAAGACTTCCAGCCAGGTGTCACCTTACCTGGGTAACAGAGAGAACTTCAGGCTGTGAAAATGGACTAAGGCAACCCCAGAGTGCTGGTTCCTCTCAGTGCTCAGCAGAATCAAACACAAATCTTTTCACAAAAAAAGATTCTACTTCCCAAGGTCTCAAATTATTCCTATGAGAGCTAAAGACAATGCAGCTGCCAAAGTCTGTGTCTTTCAATATTTCCTCTAAAATTAAACTTGGAACAACAACAACAGAAAATTAAACTACTAAACACCATGCCCTCAGAAGGAAACAGAACAGTGACCCAACTTCAAATAATTGTATGTAAAAAAGAAGGAAGGAAGAAAAGAAGGAAGCAAAGCTAACTGCCATAGAGAAAGAGTGCTATTATGCTCCCACCCTGCTCTTTTCGTTTGGGGTAATTAAGGACAAGCTGAGAAAAACTGAGGGGAAGAGAGAAGAAGGGAACCAGTGAGGAACTAGGTTGATCTAAAATCACCACCAGGAGGAGTCAGTGTGAACATCCTAAGAGTATCCTAGCAGATCTGATGAGGGACTACAGAAAAGGAACTCAAATGTATGCCCAATTTGAAGCTACAGTTTTCAAAAGGCATGGTTACAATGGAAGAGAAAGGGGCAAAAGAAAGTAAGATATATTTTGGCCATTGGGTAGGGAGGAGTAAAAGAGGCAAAAGAGAAAATTTAGGGATGCACAAAATAAAACAAACCTAAAAAATTAGAGGATTTACAAACCTATTCCCCATCTTCCACTAAAACAAACAAAAAAATTCCATTGAAGACTCTGCACTTTGCTACACTAACAGAAGAGGGCGCCAGAGAACTACAAAATCTAAACAACCAACAGCCCACAAAAAGGAACAAAAAAAATTCAACAGAACTATAGAAAATTATCACAAAGAATTAAAAAATTTAAAAATTTACTCCAAACAGCTCAAATGATGAAACTCTAACCTTCTTCCCCCAAAAGATAAAATCAAGAAGCAGAAGAAAAGTGTAAGATGATACTTGCAAACTAAATTAAATATGCTCAAACAAGCATTTGGGAATATTGCTTGAGCCAGAAATGCAAATGTTAAGAACAAAACTGAATGAAAAACAGAAAACTGTGAACTGAGGAAAGAAAGAGAAGGAAAAATATCATCTCAGAACTTAAGTTTAAATTACAAGATATGCAAGGAATAATGGACTCAAAGATTTAGCAAGAAGAATTGAAGAAAAGCAGGAAAACAACCAAGAAAAGGACAATGAGATAAAGAAAGAAGAATCAGAGAGAAAATGGTGGAAATGGAAGACAGGCAAAGAAATAACATTTATATAACTGGAGTCAGTGAAAGAGGAAAAACAAAACAGCAGAGGAGAAATAATGGGCACAGTGTAAAATGGATACCTGAAGAACCAAATATAACACATATCCTAGTAGAACTATTAGACTTCAAAGATGAAAAGAAAAAATCCTCAAGGCCTCCAAGCAAAAATATCAAACAACTTAGAAAGGTGAAGCCAATGGACTAGCATCAGACTCTTCAAAAACAAAATACAAAAAAGGTAACAATGACCTCACATTTTCAAACTCAAAAAAAAAAAAAAAATGGACCAATAATTTTATACCCAGCAATGTTGGCCTTTCAGTACCAACAGTACCTTTTTCTATAGAAAAAGCTGTAAACATACAAGAGCACAGGGAATTTCACATGAATGAGCTCTTTCTGAAGGATCCACCAAAGCATGGGCTTTACTCAAGCAACAGATAAGTGGGAAAATTTCAAATCCCTTCCCCCCAAAAAACTGATGGGTAACACATTAATACATGAAATTGTAGATCTGAGACTAAAACAAAGCCAGATATTAAGTTGGAAGATTAAAATACAATTCTTATATGTCATGACAAAGTAGAAATAATATAACCAAAAAATGGAAGAAGAGAGAGTGAAAGTGGAATAAACTCATCGGTTTAAGGGCCAAAAATTCAATAGAAAAATGGGAGAAATACATGAACAGACAATTCACCAAAATAAATAAATATATATATATATATATATGAAAATGACCCTTAAACCTATGAAAACGTATTCAAACAGAGAAATGCAAATTAAAACAATACTGACATTCTTTTTAAACTGTTGTATTGGTAGAAATCAAAAAGCAAGACAACATTCTTTTGGTGAGGCTTGGGAAAAGATGTACTCTCATACACTGCTGATGGAAGTAAAAATGGGTAGAATCCTTTTGGAGGTAAATTTGGCAATATCCAACAAAACTATATTTGCAGTTCACCTCCTGACCTAGTTCTTCTACTTCTGGCTATTCAACCTGAATACACCTCCAGAATTAATATGTACTAACAAGGGTTTCACTGTAGCACTGTTTATAATTGCGAAGTACTGGAAACAAAGAAATGTCCATATGAAAGAGAGACGTTAAATAAACTATGGTCTCCCCATACAATGGAGTACTTAAGAGACCTAATAAAAAATGAGGATGACGTCTCCGAAGTGATATATAATGATTCTGAGCTACACTGCTATGTGAAAAAAGCAAAGTGCAAAGATCATACATTATATGCTACTTTTTGAAAACTTACTATGGTACTTTTCATGTAAGAAAGAAGGGAAAATAATAAAATATACATGAACCTGCTCATTCGGATAAAACAAAAATAAACAAACTTCATAGAAATGATGAATCAGAAATGAAAGAGATTCACTGCCTACCAGCAAGTGGGTGGTAACAGACTGAAGAATGAAAAGAGCTGGGGAATAGGATGGAGTAAAAAGAGGAGGTGGTGGGAAGGGGGCGAAGAGAGGAGTGACACTCTTCTAAGTAGACTTTTTGTACAGTTCTGACTTGTGGAATCACATTAATATTTTATGTACTCAAAAACGTTAAATAGGGCTTCCCTGGTGGCGCAGTGGTTGAGAGTCCGCCTGCCGATGCAGGAGACACGGGTTCCTGCCCCGGTCCGGGAAGGTCCCACATGCCGCGGAGCAACTAAGCCCGTGAGCCGTGGCCACTAGGCCTGAGCATCCGGAGCCTGTGCTCCGCAACGGGAGAGGCCACAGCAGTGAGAGGCCCGCGTAATGCAAAAAAAAAAAAAAAAAAAAAAAAAACTTTAAATAATAATTAAAATCCACCCAGATGTGGTGAAAACTCAAAATGGAATACGATCAGCAACAATAGAGCCAATTCTACTCTAAACAATTGACATAGCCACATGGAAGAGAGTGGAGAAGAAACGAATTAAAGAAAGTAAATTTGAAAAACAGTATTTTAACTGGATATTCTAAGGTTAAAGACAAAATAATCACAGCAAGTATTGTACACTAGATAGTAAATTTTGTTCCGCAGAGTATGTGTTCACTCTTCTGAAACTACCTTATGTTCATTCAAGAACTGATCAAGTAAGTAAATATATTGTGGGTAAAGGGAACCAAGTTTCTCACAGTCACTGTCAAAGAAAACGGGGAGGGGCTAAAATAAGCCACGTGGTGGTGACTTGGAATTGGAGGTACCCATATGAATTCACGTTTCTAAACACATATACAGATAGATATAGAAACAGAAGTAGGTGTGCATATATTGCCCACTTCTGTCCTTTGAGGGGGACCTAGAAGTGGTGACATCCCAGTAGCAATAGGTGCGCTCGGGTCTGGGCTTCTAAATACCATTTTTTTGTTTGTTTGTTTTTTGTTTTTTTTTTGCAGTACGCGGGCCTCTCACTGCTGTGGCCTCTCCGGTTGCGGAGCACAGGCTCCGGACGCGCAGGCTCAGCGGCCATGGCTCACGGGCCCAGCCGCTCCGCGGCATGTGGGATCTTCCCGGACCGGGGCACGAACCCGCGTCCCCTGCATCGTCAGGCGGACTCTCAACCACCGCGCCACCAGGGAAGCCCTAAATACCATTTTTTAATTTTAAAAAAAAAAAAAAAGCAAGGCTCGTTAGAGAAATGAATGACTTTCAGGGCTGGGTCAGAGAAAATATAAGATGAACCTGGGATATCATTTGGGGCCAAAAAATGATGAGAACGTGTCAAAGGACACTGAAGACCACTTGAAGAGGCTCCCAAGGGCCGAATCTGGGTCAATTTGAGCAACAAAACAAATCGTTTTAGTAACGGACCCTAACCCACAAAACAAAGAAACACCCACATGAAACCCCGCTAATATAAATGATCGCCTTCTCCCATATACATTTATTCAATGAAAGATCTTCGTAAAAGTAAAATTCTAAAAAATAATTTTTAAAGGAATGATGGATAAAGAAAGCAATCATTTGGCAAACACCAGAGTAGTAATCATTTCAGACAATTATCAGCAATGGATGATAAAGATACTGGGGTAAAACGTGATGAGAAAGATGATATCGTCTCAAAGTATCTTTCCCCACGTAGCACAGCTGAGGACAACGCGAAGTAAAAGAAGTCAGTCACTTGAAGACTCCTTTTTAGAAATGAATATCTACAGTATTTACAATCCATAGGTATAACCAAAAAATACCCATAACGTATACTAAAGACCAAAGTTTGGAAAACTCTGAAAGAAGGAAAAGCAGTAATTCATAACACCGTCAGCACAAAACAGCACAGGAGAATAAAACCATGTACACAAGTCAGCTCTTATTTCTAGAGGAAATGTAACATTGGAGCTAGAAGGGACTTGAGAGAGCAGCCCAGCCAACCCCAAATAAGGAAATGAACTGCAGAGAGGTGAAGACCCAGAGAAGCTAAGATCACTTAGCCAATTAGTCCCCACGCTGGGAATAAATCACTCATCTCAGCCTTGGTTCCAGGGCCCTTAAAGTGGCTGCCTCTCACTTAGCTTTCTGTTTGAGAGACATCCGCTGGTGATAAAATTAAATTAGATTTCCATTAACTGCACACATTAGGCTGTGTCATTTGTTTTTCCACTAGGATTTCTTCTATTTCTCTGACATTTTCTTGAGTGTCCTTGCAGAAACCTCAACGACCCAGAAGACAAATTCCACCCCTACTGGAACAGCTTACAGAAGCCAGGGCAGGTAGTCCACAAATGAGAAAAGAACAGGTGTGGGAAATTAATTCTAATCAGGCTTAAGAATAAAAATGGATTGCAAAAGCCAAATCAATTTAAAATTCAGAAAGCCAAAAGGATTTTTCAAAATGGCCCAGATTTTAACCACACATTTAAAAGCAAATAAAAAGGCAAATGGTCAGAAGAATAACATACATCCTTGCAAAATTCTATGAGTGGGCAAGTATAAATGGGGCTTGGATGACAGCAAAACGTCAAGCAGTTATTTAGGGCTGGTCTGTGGTTCCCAAAGCAGCCATTTTTCTATTCAGCCGTTTAGAATTATCCATTGATCACTGGTTTAATCCATATCGTCCCCCTTGCATATTAATGCGAAACAACCCCTCCCCCTCCCTCGCCGCCTCTCTCTGAGTTTCCGTGCAGATGCAACGACCCTGTAACTGACTTCGCTGCAGCTGCTGCCTGGACTACTGCTGGCTAACAGTTAGTGACTGTTTACTGTATTTGCTGCCTTACTGAGAGCTTACCTTACTTACTCTAGGGCTGCACTTCATCCTCACCAGCCTTCCTCTTTCCCCATTTCTCATATAGGGAACTTGAGGCTTACAGAAGTTCAGTAACTGACCATTGTTGCACAGCAAGTGATGAAGCCTGAATTCAAACCAAACTCTGATTTGTGACCCCATCTTCCAGGCTCCATGGTTATTTCCACGACAGCATATACATGATCACCTCTTCGGCTTTGGTGTAAAAAGGATCTATGGTCAGATGGATGGGATTAAGAACTGGACAGAAGACATGAAGAGAGAGGAGAAGCCTGGAAGCCTGGCCCCACACACTGACGCTGCTGTAGCACCCTCCATAAGACAGTGACGGTTTATCCCAATTAAGCCATTATTACTGCACAAGGGCCAAGCAATCCCTCGAAAAATGAAAATTAAGGTCTGCCTTTCTTTTTTTTTTTTTAAACATCTTTATTGGAGGATAATTGCTTTACAATGGTGTGTTAGTTTCTCCTTTACAACAAAGTGAATCCGTTATACATATACATACGTCCCCATGTCCCCTCCCTCTTGCGTCTCCCTCCCTCCCACCCTCCAAGGTCTGCCTTTCACATGCCTTCATACGTGCCAGTGCGTCAGTGTGAACAGTCATTTGCGGAGGATTGCACTAGAACCAAACGTTAGCTACGACGCGGTTGCACCAGTAACAGGAAGGGTCTGCGTGGTGGAGGCCACGTGGACCTCAAGGGCACTGTCGGGTGTAGGGAGGCTGGTGACCCTTGGGTCCCTATCAGGACACCAGTGCTTGATGCAGGTTATCTCAGCCCTGTCCTCCTTATCCAAGGAATGAAGAGAACCAAAGGAAAACAGCAAGAGAAAGGAGGAAAAAAACTGCTTTAAGAGTTAGACAAAGAAATAATCCTAATGCAGGTGAGAAAGAGGAAGAAATGCTGCTCAAACCCAAAAGTGGTTCAGAAGAAACCCTCTGGAAGGAAAAGACATGGGTTTGTGATGCTGTTGTTCATTTTATAAAACTCTGAAGGATGACAGAGCATAGAATAATCAAAATAAAACCTGAACTCAAGGAGTCCCTATGTGGCTGCGGATGCATAAGAGCACACGTTCATTGCATCTTAACTTGACCTTAATGCTGATGAAATTATCCCACCTCTTCTGCCTGAGATGCTTGGGCTCAGGCAACAGGTTGGGGGCCGGCCCAATGCCACAGAGAAAGAACCAGGCTCATTTTCTGAATAACCTCAACAAACTAAGGAAGTACGGGAACAGGAAGCTGGTAGCAGCATCAAGACAACATCTAGGAAGGTGAATGAGAAACAGATACAATGTTTTCCAGTGACAAAGCACTTCTGCATTAGAACATTAGAACAAATACAATCAGGTCACTGCAACAGCATCTGAAATTTTAACCAGCTGGTCAGCCAATCAGCCCCTACTTTACCACCAGTCTAGTAAATTCTACGTTCATTAAGTCGATCTTCCCCCGAGGTAAGAGAGCAAACATCTAAAGCCCTAGGAGACAGACCACAACAGCATCCTTACCTGCACAATGTCAAATGCAAGTGCAGGAAACACGAGTAGTGAAGGGATCACCCAAGATACCGTTCATGGAAAAGTGTCACAGGTGATACAGCCAAACAAAAGAGTTTCAAGTACACGGGTTGAATGACAGCAATGACTTCAGGCATTTTAATAAAGAGGAAGAGGAGAGTAGTAGGAGCATTAAAATCTCAACAACAGCACCCAAAGGACATTTTGGCCTGCCGCTGTGCTTCGTCTTAGCATGAAGCATTTCTGCAAGCTGCTATTTAAAAACTGTTTAATTTGGCTGTATGACTCTATTTAGACTCTATTTAGAAGGATCTGACTCAAAAGATTACCAGCTTAATTAGATGAGAAAAAAATAAAAAACAATAATCTCTGGGTAACAAGGAAAGAGAATCCTTTGGCAGTTGAGGAGAGCATAAGGGGTTCTTTTGGGGGGATAATAACCGGGCTGTGAAGTGAAAACCTAAAGGTGCCACGAAATACAAGAGCCATCTGCATGACAAACAGGATTTCTTTTGGAAGGATTTTGAGACTTCCAGGTGCTGGAACGTGAGTGCCGGAGAATTAAGTTCTACCTGGAGGAATGGCTCAGACCAGCAACTCCCAGCTGACAACAAAAAAAGGGACTTGGAGAGAAGGGAGGGGCTCATTTAAAAGGTTTTCAGGAGGAGTTCACTGCAGATTACATGATGCAAATGCTCTCCTTCTTACTTACAAAATTACCAGCAACCTCCAAGTCGTTCCTGAATGACTGTTACAACCGAACTTTAACAGGACCTAGAAGGGGTTCCTAGTTCTGTGTTCGGCTGAGTGGGACGTGAGACCAGAGAGCACACTAGTGACCACACGCATAATTTTAACCAGAAGAGACTTTCTTATTTCAAACTGTATAGATTGTAAATTACAGGCCAGTATAAAGTCAGTGCCATCTAGAGGCACAGAGGATAGGGGACTGTGTTATCACTGGTGACGATACACCATCTTTTCACCGTAAAAAAGAGTCTTTTCATTATTTATTGTTCATGAAACCATTTTTTAAAAAAAGATTTCTGTCTAACAAACTGCATTTACTAGGTAATAACACTTTTTAAATAAGGCACATATAACTGACATCAGGGTCATATTGACTTGATAAAATTCCAGTTGATATTTATTCTCCTCTGCAGCATTTTTCTTTTCTGCATCCATTGTATGATTTCTGCAGGAGATAAGAAACAGGGTTTAGGACAAAACAATCCCAAAAACACAGGGAGGGAGGCCATTCAAATTATTGGTTCGACTCAAGTTTCTGAAGCAGGAGTAAACAAGAGTTCCTCCCACTGTCCAAGGTAACTGAAAAGGCCATAGCAAGAAGGCTTGGAAATAAAGAAATAAAATATAGGTAATTCTTTAAAAATTGATTCACCCACTGTGACAAATATACCACTCATGTAAGACGTCACCAACAGGGGGGACTGGGTGTGGAGTACACGGGAGCTCTGTACCTACGTTGCCATTTTTCTGTAATCCGAGAGCTCTTCTAAAATTAAAACTTTATTACAAAATTGAATGTAGGGGGGCTTCCCTGGTGGCGCAGTGGTTGAGAGTCCGCCTGCCGATGCAGGGGACGTGGGTTCGTGCCCCGGTCCGGGAAGATCCCACGTGCCGCGGAGCGGCTGGGCCCGTGAGCCACGGCCGCTGAGCCTGCGCGTCCGGAGCCTGTGCTCCGCAACGGGAGAGGCCGCAACGGTGAGAAGCCCACATACCACAAAAAAAAAAAAAAAAAAAAAAAAAAAAAAAAAAAATTGAATGCAGGGGATGTACACTCCTCTGACTGAGGCCAGCATGCTAAACGACACAAAAGCCCAAAGAGCAGACTTTCACACCGTCACCGCAGAGGAAGACAAGCCAGCACAATTGCTAACCTGCTCAGGAGCCGCAGGAAAGGCTCTGGGTAGCAGGCAGGACCGCCAGGGTAAGGACCGTTGTCGCGGTGCCCTGAACAGAGCAGAGGCTTCGTGCATTTCTTCTTGATGACGTGATTCATTCAGAACCGCCTCTACAGGCACGTGCTGAGTCCAGAAGCAAACCTTGGAGTGCCGTTCTCTCCAGTGAACTTCAGAGAGCACTCAGCCATGCATCTCCCTCCTGCAGATGTCCCACACCCACACTACGTCACTAGAGGAAAGGCTTTGCCTTCATCCTTCCTGAGAAGAGAGAGGTCATCAGATAAGACCCCCACTTCTAGCCTCCCATTCCTGCCCCTAAATGCACCTGCCATGCAGCCATGCTGCAGTCCTTCACGCCCACCTCGCATTAAAAAACAAAACGTGCACCCTCTCCCGTCCAGCTCTAGGCGCTACTGACGCCCCTGCAATGATACCCTGTCCACACACTTCTCACTGAGAAATCCTCCCACGTCTCCTGTACCTTTGACCTCTCTCTGGCTCCTTCTCCTTAGTAAACATGGTCAGTTCTTCTCTTTACACAACCGTCCACAAAAGAAACGAAACTCCCTCTCGTCCCATCTCCCGCTACGACGACCCTTCCCCTCACGGTTAACCTGGTCACTCTTCCTTGGTCCTCTTAACAGCCTCCCTTTCCTTCCTCTGCGTCACTAACCGTTTCTATTCCGGGGGCCTCCTTTTCTGCTCGTGCACGCCTTAGTCTGCCGACGGCCCTAGATGAACAGGGCTAAAGCACCCACACGCGACGGAGCGTAAACCTGCATCTCCATCTCAGACGCGCACGCACGCACCTGCCCACCAGACATGTCCGTGCGCAAAGCCTCCACCTAAACATGTCCCGAAGTCCACTAACTCTCCTGACCCCCACTCCAAAACACTTCTCCCCCCGTGACCCTTTACTCCGGAGGTGGTACCAAGAAGGCAGCCCAAGAGAAATTTTCAGTGGCTTTTCCCTTTCCCTCACTTCCCCACACGCAGCCACCAAATCCAGTAAATCCCACATCACCCCTCAAGTTCACGCTTTCCTATCTGTCACGTGTGCCATTTCTTGGGCTTGCCCTGCATTGGTTCTTAGGTGATTATAAATAATCTAATCTCCTCAAATCCAGTCTTGCCCTACCCTGCTCCATTCCACGGGCTGCTATGCAGATTTCTCTAAAATGCCAAACTGATTACATCCCTCTTATGCTTAAAAATTACTGAAGACTCCTCATTCTTTTTAAACTAACACTCAGACTCCAAAAAGTTACGTCGAAAGCCCGTCAAGAACAGTTCATACCTCTCTCTGCAGCTTCCTCTCCCACTGCTCCTCCGAGCCCCAGCCACTCCACGGGACACGCTGCAGGGATCCATCACACTCTGCACCTCCGTGCCTTCAAATCTGCTACTCCCGTTACCTGGAACACGGCGCCCCCCTCCCTGCCGGGATAACTTCAAAGTCCTCTTGAAGATTCTTTGGTAAGCCTTGCACGATTACCCCGGGGATAAAGGTTTCCTTCCTCTGTGCCCTGGCCATATCTCTTTCCCGGTGCCGACTGCGTGCTGTAGACCTTCTGGTCCATCTGTCTCTCTCTACCTAGGCTGTCCACAAAGCGATGGCACTTAGTCAGGATCTTACTTTATAACAATCCTGTTTAGGATGAGGGTCCTAAGAACACATGGCATCCAATCTATATTCAGTTCAGCTCAGCCCAAACCTGTCACTGAGCAGATCATCTCTGAGCCCCAGAGACAAGCCGTTCACCTGGAGAGTGACAGATAAAGCCGGGAACTCTGATGAATACAGCCTCATCGGTCTGGCAGGCCCACTGCTTATTAATTCTTGGCTCACAGACAGAGAAATAAGTAAGAGTCACTTCTAAAAATAAGCACATCCACATATCTTACCACAGGAACTCCCAAGCCTTCACGTACCCTGAATGCAGCAGGAAACATTCTATTACGTTATTCAAATCCAACTAAAGCATTTCGGCAAATATTAAGTATTTAAATCACTTTAGAGGAAGGATTGGGATGTCTCGGTGAGATGAACAGACAGACATATTAAGGGGATAGCAGACTCCTCCAAGTGGATTTCAGCTGCTAATTTCAGTTTTTAATTTCTTTAAACAGCTAGGCCCTAAATGAAATCCTCTGCGGCTCATTATTTGGGAAGACCTGTGTTTGAAAGGGCCCCATTAAGTACAGCTCCATCCTGGGCTCTCTGTGGGAGGTCCGCTCCTGTTTTAGCTAATTGACATGGAATGGGTTTCGTCACTGCCTGGATTTCTGCTGATACACCGCACGGCGGTTAACTGCGGCGCACAGCGGAGCACCGGGGAGGGGCCTGCCAAGGCCGGGCTCCGCGGACAGCGGACCGCACCTTGCCCCGCTGCTCCCTCCTCTCCCGGGCGCCAGACTGGTGCCAGGGCAGTAATGGGAAGAGATGGGAAAGTCACCTTCGGTGACGAAAGATGCCCCCAAAACACCCTGGAGGTTGAAAAGCTACTTCTGCCAGGCAGCTGAATGAGCACTGGCTGCCGAGGGTGCTACAGGACTAGAAGCTCAAGTTCCAAGTGACTTCCGTCCAAGCTTTCTCAGGAGCCCCACCCCTGACCTTCAGGTGCAAACTCAAACAGCTCCTCACCGAACGGCACGGTCTTTCCAAATCTCCCCTCACTCAAGCCTCCACGAGCGAAAACTCAGGTTGAATATATCCCAGAGGCTGTTCAGTTCCTCAAGGATGCGTGTTCCCGAGAAGCCAGGAAGAGCCTGGGGGCAGCAGGTTACACGCCTCCACGGGGCCGTTTCCCTGGCACGCGGGGGGCTGCTCTCCGCAGGGATGGCGTCAGCCCCGTCAGCGAGTGACCTCTGCCTCCTGGTGTTCTGGACGTCCAGCTGTTTGGCTGGCTTTTATTAACTCCGACCCATGATGAGGAGTGTATTTTTCAGCACTTTTCTTCTCTTATGGGTTCTCCTAGGGGTACCAGTGGGAGAAGGAGGTACTTTCGTATTCTGCCAAGCTCTGGTCTAGACAGAGAACACACCAGAAACCTCAAAACCTCAAAGCGGGAAGTTACACGAAGCCGCACACGAACCACCTGAGAGCGTAGAGGTCTGGATGTGTTGAGGCAAAAACCAGCAGTGGTGACAACACCGCGTCCTGCGCGAACTGCTTCTCACAACAACCGCCATTTAACAGAGGAGAAAGTTCACCCCTTCTGCTGCCGACTTTAAAATCGTGGTCTCTCATCACCCTCTGCCTAGGCCTGGATGACAGATGACACAGAGAAAGAGACGGCACTTTCCTCTTCCGGTGGCTAAACAGCTCATTTGTGATATCGGTGGGTGAAGCATAACAGGACCCAGTGAGGCTCTGTCTAAATTCTATCACCTCCTCTCAAGGAAGATGACAAGAGACACACTACTAACCAGTCCACGGAATTTCCGTGGACTGGTTAAATTTAATTTTAAAGAAATGTTTAAAATTTTTTTTTAGCAGTGGCTTAAAAAAAAATAGATCAGACCTAAAAGGTAGGACCCACGAGGTCACTGATTCATGCTGATGATACACAGGTAGACGTACCCTTAACCAGGCATCTATTTTTCAGATAACTATGGTGGGGGCGGGGGGGCGGGGAGCGGTGCTGACACTTGCCGAGCGTCTCCAGCTCATCAGCCACACTCAGGAGTGGTCCTTGTGTCAACTAAGGAAACTGAGGCTCCAAGTGGCTGAAGACTCATCTCAGGTAGCAGACAGTGAGGTGCAGAGCCAGGACTGGACTCCCCGGAGCTGGTGTCATTTCCAGAGTGACAGGCACTGCTCCCAGAAACATTTTCTGTAAATGATGCCAAGGCCCACAGCTGGCCTCCAAGAGCCAGCCACCCAAAAGTTCACGTCCTTTACTCAGTCCCAGTTGGCGAGAAGTGCACGATTCCATGCTTCTACACTGTCATGTATAAATGAAGGCTATTCACTAGTAACTGACCAAGTGGTTTACGAGGAGTGTCTAAAATGCGGCATCTCTAGAACAAAGCTGAGGAGTTATCAGAATTGCCTAGGGACTCTGGGTGTCCACTACAGAGTCGGGCTGCCCAGGACTGGGATGGGTAATTCTGTGTCCACTGATCTGGGCCACGGGGCCCTCAGGCATTTGGTTAGACATTATTTCTGTGTGTTTCTATGAGCACGTTTCTAGATGAGATTAACATCTGAATCAGTTGACTGAGGACAGCAGAAAGCCCTCCCGACGTGAGTGGGCTTCATCCCATCTGCTGAAGACCTGAATAGAAGAAAGGCTAAGAAAGAATTCTTTCCCTCTGCCTGACTGTCTTTGGGCTGGGTCACCAGTCTTCTCCTGCCTTCAGACTTGGATTCAGACTGAAACTCTACCGTTGGCCCTCCTTGATCTGGACTTCTCAGCCTCCATGAGCAACTGAGTCACTTCCTTATAATAAATCTCTTAGTATAAATCATCTCATCTCATCTCTCTCTCTCTCTCTCTACACACACACACACACACACACACACACACACACACACACCCTATTGGTTCTGTTCCTCTGGAGAATCCTGATTAATACAAATGGACAACAGCAAAAACCCCTGGAACACATTTGAAAAGTTGGAATCATCACAATTCACAAGAAGAAAATTATCGCTAGATCTTCAATGGTGTCGTGGGTTGGTTGTAGATTTTGAATGCTGGTAGAACCTTTCAGCCAAAAATTATTATTAGTTGTATTGTTATAGACGAATTTATTGTGGGTTGTTTAATAAACACTACACCATACGTGATAGAATCAAATCTAACAACTAGATGTTAAAATTATACTTAAGGGACTTCCCTGGTGGCGCAGTGGTTAAGAATCTGCCTGCCAATGCAGAGAACACGGGCTCGAGCCCTGGTCCGGAAAGATCCCACATGCCATGGAGCAACTAAGCCCATGCACTACAACTACTGAGCCTGCGCTCTACAGCCCGTGAGCCACAACTACTGAGCCCACATGCCACAACTACTGAAGCCCATGTGCTCTAGAGCCCGTGAGCCACAACTACTGAGCCCATGTTCCACAACTACTAAAGCCCACGCACCTAGGGCCCGTGCTCCGCAACAAGAGAAGCCACCGCCATGAGAAGCCCACGCACTGCAATGAAGAGTAGCCCGTGCTCGCCTCAACTAGAGAAAGCTTGAGCGCAGCAACGAAGACCCAATGCAGCCATAAATAAATAAATTTATATTTTAAAAAATTATATTTAAGACACTGTAGTTCAAATAAGAATCATTTATACCACTACTGCCAAAGCTGATGGACTGTATTCTACATGGACTCAATGCCAAATTCCCCACAAAATGACACAGGATTGCTACCACAGAGTTCTTTCTGCACTGAAAAGGTGAAAGAGTTGGGGCAACTCAACTGAGGGGTCTTTCCCTTTATCTAAGAGTCCATGTCCTAAAAATATTGAGAGATATATCACCCTGGATAGATAATTTGGTAGCCCAAATTCCCTTTGATAAACAGTCTCTCATTCAAGATCCTTTTGTGAGGAAGTTATTTTTTCCATTTGTCTGGAATAAATCCTTCTCTGTTTTAAGCCTTGGTCATGAACCTTAAATAATACACATATCAAATTACTAAACCCTAACATGGGTCACCTCCTCTTGGGTGTGTGGTAAGATCTGTTCCCCACAAGATCCATGCTCTCAACTCGGTACCTGAGTCCAATCGCCAGGTAGCTGTCTGCCTTACAAGCTTTCTAAACATAGAACAACTATTGCCATTTTTTGGATCTGGAATGTTCCCTGCCCCAGGAGAGAGGCTCTCAGACTTACACAGAAATCTTTCCTTTGGCTTCCCCAAATACACTCGACCCACCCTCCAGCTCTAGGCGGCCTGTGATGCTTAACTCCTGACTTCAGCCTGATCCTCGAATCACCCCGACAGCTAACATCCGGTCATTCCCAAGTTAGGAGGCATTCTCTGCCTTCCTACGGCTAACTTAACCCTAGCATCTGCTGTTCATGTAACGCGCCACCAAACACAATCCCAGCACGGCAACGTGACCCAAGAGAAGTGTCACAGAAAAGCAGCAGAAGTGGGAAGAGAGAGCGGCTGAGAGAATAAAGAAGAGGTTTTTCCAACTTACTACAGACTTAGGCTGGGAGTCAGCAACGTGGGGACTGAAGTGGCTCCTTGACACTCTCTTCTAATTTCACCATCTAATCCGGGTGCCTATAGCACCTCTTAAGCTACGTATATACAAAGTGTGTGTGTATCTGCGGAGGGTGTCCAAACCTCTCAGCAGATCCTCAAACGGCAAAAGAAAAATGTTGGAAATCGTTGCGCTGATGAAATGCTATCAATTCACACACAACATAGTACAAAGTCTCTATAAAGCTGAAAAACAGCATGGTGTTTAGATGCTGTATCCAGTTTAAGAAAACCCTACTTTATCTTTCGAATTCATTCACGTTAAGAAGTTTACAACTTCACAGAGACCTACCCCAGGCGGAGTCAGGAGCATGACGTCAGGCGAAGCCTCAGAAAGAGGCTATTTCAAGTACCTGATAAAGGGCGCGCTGTCAGCTAAGAGCAGGTGTCACCTTGCACGTCCAAGGGTAGACTCAGGGATCTGGACACGCAGTCCGACGGGATGTGAGCTTCACGGGCTGCTGGCCCGTCGGAGGCCGAGGAAGAACACTCCAGCCCGTCACCGCCCACCGGCACCGACCAAGCTGAAGATGTGAAATTCCACCACCATCCACACAGCGGCTTCAGGAATGGGCACCAGGCCAAGAAACGTGGTTTCTAGCAAGGTGTGAAGTCTACCGTGAAAGAGCGTAACATCGCTGTGAAATATTTCTGCTGCTTTCACACAACGCTTGAGCTAGTACAAAAAATATTGTTATTGTAATTATGTGGACTCGGTAAAACCCAACGAGGCCCTCTTGGCCTCCAACAGCGAATGGAGACTAGACATGGTAATAGTTTTCTTGAGACCCTGGAGGGCTGAGATAGAAGACATTCATCTGTTTCTCTCTAGATGCTGTGTTGGTTCAGAAGCATATGAGCTTTTACCCTTCAAACCATCCCCCATCCTTTATACGCCCCATGTACGAAGAACCAGTAACTAGAGGGCTTCCCCACCACCTAAATTATGTTCAGAAACCTTGAGTTAGCATCAAGGACTAACGTCTTTGCCTCCTTAAATGTGACCTTCCCTAGCCACTCACTGGTTGGGGGAATAACAGCCTGTCTCCCTGAAGCCTTCCAGATACTCAGGAAAGGGAGCCGGCTGACTGTTGCCTCTCGGCGGCCACAAATCAACCCTGCGTCGACTGCTCGCGAAAACTGCATCGGGCCCTTTAAATATTCATCCTCTGCCAGCTGGCGCAGTGCTGAGCTGGCCCAGCAGAGGTGCCGCAGGGACCCTGCGGGCGGCCTCTGGCTGGATCCCTGCGCCTGTGCAGTGCGGGGCGGGCAGGGCAGCCGCCCCCCCACGGCCGCCCCTCTTGGGCCGTCTCACAGCACAGTGCTTCCTGCAAGACACCTCCCCCGAAACAGCTTCCCCTGGCACCTCAGAAGCAGATTTCCAGCCAATTCCAGAGGGTGGATGTCCAGCGATTCCATCTGCGTGAAAGCACTACCAGCTTGGTGCCCCTCCGGGAGCCACAGGCAGGGGTGCGGGGGTCGGATGGGGGGAAGCCCCCTTCCCTTGGGGCTCAGCCTCAGGCTGGGGGCGTCAGCTGCTCCTGTGGCTGCTAGTTCCACGCCCTCCAGAGCTCTCTTCTTACCCGCCAACCCCTCGTCCCCCGACTCTCCGTGTCACACTTAATAATCCTGTACATCCAGCTTTGCCCCGATCGGGTCGCAGGCGCTCCCTGCCTTGCAATGCAGCCCCGACTGATACACCTGCTCCTCGGGAAGCCTGGGGCGGGAGAACGAGCTCTGAGAGGGCAAAGATGAGGGGTGAGCTGCCACGTTCCGCACAGCGACGCCGGCAGAGGACGAGGGAGGCGCTCGAACACCACGCTCACCAACTGCTCCTCGGCGCGGGGCCCCGGGTTAGGGAAAGGCCGAGGCCCAGCGAGGAAAGAGGGGCCTGTTAGGCGCTGACTGGCCAGGTGGAGAGACCAGACACACACAAACGAGCAGCTCCGGGCAGTGCGTGCTCACAGCTCCCCGAGGCACGGACACTACGCCACGGCTCAGTGTCGGGGCCCCAGGCTGAGAGGCCATTCGTTCCGACCGTGTCATAAGCAAGAACTAATCATCTGCACAGGCCCTGCGCCACAGAAAACAGAGACCGGCTCGCTTTAAACCCCCCTCTGCCCCCCAGTAACGGGGTGTTACCCAAGTCCAACGGATCGTGGGTCCTGGCTGTGACCAGCCGCCTTTTGCTTCACTGTTAAGAGATATAGCAGAGTACACATTTGGGTGGAGAAAAAGAATTTTAAAAAAGAAAAGCCATTTCAGTGTAAGGGTGTCTCTGACAGGGGGAGTCCTCCCTAAAAGATTTTCAGGAAGATATTAGGGAAACATGGTGACTATAATCTATCAAGGCCAAATAAAAGCGCCTTCAATAAAGCCCACCCCACATGAGGCTATTAAGGAAAGCCAATCACCACACGGTGGAGAATAAAACCTGTCACTCACTGAAGGACAGAAGAGTGATTCGGGGTAGAGGGCAAGAATGAAGAGACTGTGCTCGGACCACCACAAGACTGACAGTGGGGGAGCCCGGGAACAGCAGCCGGGAACAGCAGGGCTCCAATGAACCATCTGCAAAGTGGAGAGAGCATCAAAGGGAGAAAAATAAAACTTTCTGCCGATAAATGAGAGTGGTTTTCCAACAAGGATGGACCACGATGGAGGCTAAAGGGGTTGTTTGTAATGAAGGATGTCTACTCCACCAGGACTGAGCCACTGCAGACAAGTCTACAGGGGGAAACGGGGAGCAGCAGTGATCACTTACATAAAGGGGGCGGGGTGGGATATGAACTTGGCACAGACATCGTGATGAAGTAGTATGTAGCAGTCGTTGTGGTCAAAATTATAACAAAAGCTTACTTCTCAGGACTTCCCTCGTGGCACAGTGGTTAAGAATCCACCTGCCCAAGAAGGTCCTGTAGCCGTGACCGCGGCTGAGGCTGGCGGCCAGGGCGCCGGCTGCCGCTGACTGGAGAGAGAATCTGCCTGCAGACGTCAGCCTGGGTCAGCCGCCGCCGCCGCCGCCGCTGTGGGGTAAACAGCTAAACTCGGTGCCCCTCCAGGGCGGGCACCATGCTGTACTCATCTTTACCCCCAGCATCTAGCAGTGTTGGCGTGTAGTAGGCCCTCAAGAAATGTGTGTTGAATGAACGATGCCTGTGACAAGCAACTGGACTTTATTCTTTCCTGACCTTTGCTCCTGTGACACACTCTTCCTGGCTGACACTGTCACCCCTTCAGAGCAGGACTGCTCTTCTCTAGGGAAGCTGGAAAGGAAACAGCCATGGCCAAGGACATCCTGGGGGAAGCAGGGCTGCACTCTGATGAGCTGAACAAGCTGTGGGTGTTGGACCCAGAGGTTACCCAGCAGACCACAGAGCTAAAGGAAGAGTGCAAGGACTTTGTGGACAAAATTGGCCAGTTTCAGAAAATAGTTGGTGGTTTAATTGAGCTTGTTGACCAACTTGCAAAAGAAGCAGAAAATGAGAAGATGAAGGCCACTGGTGCTCGGAACTTGCTCAAATCTATAGCAAAACAGAGAGAAGCCCAACAGCAGCAACTCCAGGCACTAATAGCTGAAAAGAAAATGCAGCTTGAAAGGTATCGGGTTGAATATGAAGCTCTGTGTAAAGTAGAAGCAGAACAAAATGAATTTATTGACCAATTTATTTTTCAGAAATGAACTGAAAATTTCATTTTCTAGCAGGAGGGCAAAACAAAGAAAAAAAACCCCACAACCCCCAAACCAAAAAAACCTCTGCACCAATCCAGTGACTTGACTAACGACCCAAGTGTGTTGTGTGAGATGGTGTGTGAGGAATGCAGCATCTCTGAAGGCAATAAAACAAATCTGGGGGAACTTGTTTCAGACGTCAGTGCCTATCTGCAGGCGAACACCCAGAGGCCATGGTGGTCCAGGTTCTCACCTCATGCATTCTCAGTCTGAACTGAGCAGCCTATAAACTTTTTTTGTAAATTCACAAAGCTCTGGAAGGAAAAGCAATAAATTATTTTCAAATGGAAAAAAAAAAAAAGAATCCGCCTGCCCACGCAGGGGACACGGGTTCAAGCCCTGGTCCAGGAAGATCCCACATGTCGCGGAGCAACTAAACTCGTGCACCACAACTACTGAGACTGCGCTCTAGAGCTCATGAGGCACAACTACTGAGCCGATGTGCCACAACTACTGAAGCCCGCGCGCCTGGAGCCCGTGATCCACAAGAGAAGCCACCGCAATGAGAAGAGTAGCCCCCGCTCTCCACAACTAGAGAAAGCCTGCGTGCAGCAACGAAGACCCAATGCAGCCAAAAAACACAAAAAAAACTAATAAGAAAAAAAGCTTACTTCTCTGTACACCTTCATTTATCTCTCCTATGAAAACATGCTCCTTTGTTTCTGTGTGAATATTCATGAATCATATTAATTATAAAATATTTACAACTTCTCCATAATATCACCACATCTTCAGTAATTAAGACCAAAAGTTTTGTGTTTCATAGACCAGTAAAAGTTTCAAAAAATTCAAGGCAGACAAAAGTAAGTAAATAAATTTACCCCAAAAAAAGAAAGAAAGTGGGGAGGGGAGAAGGGGGAAAGGAAGGAAGGGAGGAAGAAACGTAGCATTTAGAATTTTTTTTTTTACAATAATGAAGACGGAACTAGGCAGGAAGGAAGGCTCAGCATGAATAAACTATCACTTGCACAAGTGTATGTAATAGAAAGACCCTGGATAACACTGACCCGGAGGAAATCATCAAACAGGGATAGAGATTCAGAGGAAACAAAGCCTCTGCAGCCAAGAGTGGAGAGCAAACTGCAGAATGTCTGCCCCTGCCCACCCCCTGCCCACCCCGTGCATTCGCAGGCCCCCTGCACAGGGCACCACCAGCGACACAGGACAGGCATCTTCCAGAGACCAAAGGAAAGTGGAGCTTCTTCAAGCACTGGTCCAGGTGTGTACTTTTTAATTAATATATTTAAATCAGATTAAATAGGTACAGGATTCATATGGGCTCCCTCCGGTGGGTCCAGCAAACACAGGAAATCTGCTATCTTTTGCAAAAATAAATGTCTCAGGCTTCCCTGGTGGCGCAGTGGTTGAGAATCCGCCTGCCGATGCAGGGGACACGGGTTCGTGCCCTGGTCCGGGAAGATCCCACATGCCGCGGAGCAACTAAGCCCGTGAGCCATGGCCGCTAGGCCTGCGCGTCCGGAGCCTGTGCTCCGCAACGGGAGAGGCCACAGCAGTGAGAGGCCCGCATACCGCAAAAAATAAATAAATAAATAAATAAATAAATAAATAAATGTCTCAATGAATGTTTTCAAAAAATTGTTTTGAAGCTATAGAACAGCTGTTCTCAAACTTTCCAGTCTCAGAGATCCTTCTACGCTCCAAAACATCCATAACATCTTGATTCCTTTGCAAACACTGATGACACCTGTGCCACCCCCACTCGCCCTGCCTTCACCTCACAGGAAATCACTGTCTTGCTTTTGGTGTTCATTGTTCCCATGTACTTTTTTCACACCTACCTACATACTTATGTAGCACATATTGTTGGCATATTTTGAAATACCTATTAGAAAGATATCCTAGTTTAGTGTCACTCATAATTTATTTGCTTCTCTCAACGTTTTAGTAAAACCTCATCCAAGTTGACATGGGTACCTCTAGTTTATTTATGTTAACTGCTGTGAAGTACTCAATGTACAATTAGAGCCCATTGTCCTTTATTTGTAACACTTAAAAGAAAAATGCCAGATCCTAGAGAGGACAATTTGAGAAAGAAAAAAAAGGGGGGGGAAAACTACCAAATAACTCTACAAAGTGGTGGCAACTCCATACACTCCCCGTCGAAGGGTGTAAGATTTACGGTTCCTCTAGATACTCGGTATCGTCAAGATTATTAAGTTTTGCTAATCTAATCGGTTTGTAAGAATATCTGGTTGCTTTAATTTGCATTTTCTTATTTACCGATAAAACCGATCCTTGTTTATTGGCTGATCTCAGGCCTCTTCCATCAACAGGCTGTTAATGTTCTTTGCCCATTTTTCTTTCTTAAAAAAAATTACACGCGATGGATTTATAAAAAGTGTATGTCATTTTAAATGGTAATAAAAGCACATACATGGCTGCTCACCACCCATATCCATTTTCAGAAAAGAGAACAGTACCCCAAACTTTACGGCCCCTTTCATGCCCCTACCTGATCACAATCCCCTGCCCCTCCTTGTAGAGGTAACAACCAAACGTAATGTTTAAATTATTCCCTTGCTTTCCATAACTTGTCCACATGTGCATGAACCCCCAAATAATACATTGGTTACTTCTGCCCATGTCTTAAACGTTACATAACTGCAATCATACAATGTAGGCTTTTAAAACCTCCTTTGCCTAATGCTACTTTCTATATCCATTCATGTTAATGTATCTGGTTGTGATTTATTCATTTTCACAGATATATGAATACCATATACTGATGGTGCTGTGAACATTCTCGTCTATCTGCTGACAGAAGCACTCAAGACGCACCTGAACTGTACACTTGAGAGTGGGGTTCCAGCTGCGGGTTTTATACTCCCTCGGAGCATTCTCACGGCTCCACAGATCAGCCAACTCTTGGTATGTCAGATTTTTCCCTACTGGATTCTTTTTATCATACTGAGCCCTTTCTATTTTATCAACACTAACCCTCTGTTAGTTATATGCACAGCAGATTTCTCCACCCAGCCTGATCCTTGCCTTTTAACTTCGTGTAAGAGTTCTTTTATTAGGTGTAAGTTTTACCTTAACGCAGTCAACTTTAAAAATTTTCTTCCATTAAGGATTTTTCTTGTTTAGGAATTCTCAATTTAAGAGACTGTGCTCTACCCCCAAGGTGATAACAATAATCTCTGATATTTTCCTCTCAAGTTTTGAAGACTTCCTTTTCACAAATGGATCGTGAAACCATCCGGAGTTGAATTTTGCATTTGGTGTGAGGTAGAGACCAAGGCTTCTTTCCTCTACAGACAACTGTCTCAGAGTAATTCAGGTGGAACCCATCATCCCCCCGCTTATTTCACATCACTTCCATTTCATAATGGAAACGAACTCCCAAATATGAGGAGCGCTGTTTCAAAGCGCTCTATTTGACTGAACTTGTGCCAGTGCGAAGCCATCTTCGCGACTGGAGCGCCATGAGGCTTGACGGCCGGTGAGGCGCGTCCCCTTACACCGGTGCTCTTAACTTTTCTTCTGGCTATTTGTCAACTTGCTCTTCCCATAAATTTGAAAATCAGTCCTTCAACTTCTCCAAAACACGCAGTAGACATCTTTATTAGGTTTATGGTGAATTTCTAGATTGATTTTGGGAAAGCTATCATCTTCATGAATCTAGGAACATGGTATATCGTTCCTTGGTCTCTTCTTCCTTTCCTTTGTCTCTTCTTCCTTTACGTCTTTAATAATATCTGATAATTTTATCTACAAGTACCTTGAACATCTTCTGCCAACAATGATAGCTAGATACTTCGAAGTTTTAGTTGATGTTATGAATAAGATCTTTATTCCATTTTATTTTCTAACTGGCTATTACGTGTAGATAAGAAATATATCTTTGTATATTGTCTTTGTGCCCAACAGCACTGCTGAACTCTCTTATTAGCATTAATAATTGATCTGGATATTCTATTCAATTTCCTAGGTAGCCCATCATGTCATCTATAAATGAGGCAGCTTTATCTCATGTTTCCCAATGTTTAGACCTTCATTTCTCTTTCTGGTTTACTGCATAAACTAGAACCTCCCACACAGTGATGGCAAGTAACCCTGAATTGTTGCTAATTTGATGGGACTGTTTATGATTCACCACTAATTATGATGTATGCTGTGAGTGCTTGACAAATATCATTCATAATGTTCAGGAAGTTCCCTTCTGTTCCTAGCTTGCTAAAAGTTTTTATCATAAGATATTAATGTCACCAATGCTTTTTTAACGTCCTAAAACATTAAATGCCACCAAATTATTCTCCCACATCTACAGAGGTGATCACGTGCTTTTTCTCCTTGTATCAGTTAATATCGTATAATGTAATACGTGCATAGTAATAATGCGGTAGGACACAATACTCCAACAAATTAAATTTGCAAACATTTCATTTAATAATTCTGTACCTGGTCATTAAAAATGAGAATAAAAAATAAATAAATAAAAAATTTAAAAAAATGAGAATAATCTGTGTTCATAAAGATGAAACCTCTAATATTATCTTTTTAATTTAATTTGTTATTAACAAGTCTAGCGTGAAATGAGCTTGATAGGTCCTCTTTTTCTATTTTTTGAGAAAGACTACAAGTCTTTCAGATTTTATAAAACATCACAGTAAAATCACCTCAGAATGATGGAAGACAGGCTATTAATTCTAGATTTAACTGGTTTCAGTTTTCTATTGAACGTAATCTGTGCTCACGCTCTAGTGTTTAATATCTCCTGCCTCCCGTTATTTTTTTAATCTTAATTGTTGTCTTCCCCGTGCAACCAGGGATCTTCTCGTGACTGTGTGATACCTTCTTACAGACCTGGATCCCAGTTCATGTGCAGCAAATTTTTCTTTTTTTTTATTGACAGACTGACTGATCCCAATGTTTTCCTTCAGTCTCTTTCTTCGAACTTTTATTAGGAAAATTTCAAACACATGCAAAAATAGAAAGGATAATGTTGGATTCATCATGTATCCAACACCCGGCTACAATAATTGACAATTCATGACCAATCCTCTTACGTTCATCCCCAGACACCTACCCCCCATTATTCTGAAGAAAATCCAGACATCATTTTGCTCACACGTATCTCAATACGTATCTCTGAAAGAGAATGACTGTATAGAAATATACTGCCATTGTCATATCTTAGAAAGTAAAAATAAAGAACTCCTTAAATTCAAATATTCAGTTAGTGTTCAAATTTCCAATGGTCTCAAATCTTTGTTTCTTGAAAGATGTTTTCTCTTGATAGGATCTACACATTATGATTGATTGAGATCTGTCATTTTAACCTATAGGCATCATCTACTGTTTTTCCCTTTTGTTTTCCTTGCTTTTATTTGAAGAAACTGAACCATTTATCCTGTAGAGCAGTGCTTCTCAAACTGTCTATGGTAAAAAGACAGTTTTAGATTTCTAATCGGTCTCGAAATGATATACGGTGCTACTGCACAAAACCACCACCCAGACTGAGCTCATGCAGTTCACCAAGAGCATCTGGGAACACCTGGACCAGTCTGCACGCAGATCCACCGAAGTCCTCTGACAACAGGCTTGACTACGACAGACTAAACATTTCTAATCACTTCCTTCTGATTCTTGTACTTATTTCATTATGCAGATCTCATCTTGAGGAACATTGCTGTAGAATTTTGCCAGGCTGCATTTTGCTTATCACATCTACACGGTATAGTTTAATGTGTTTCTCTGTATCTCCTATAAATTTGGTTGTTGGATCTAGCGATTTGAACTGATTTAGGTCCAAAGTTTTTGGCAGGACTTCATAGGTGGCGTTGTATTCTCCCACTAGGAGACGCGTAAGTCTGGCTGCCCCTCTTTCTGTGATGGTAGTGGCCACTGGTGAACAGTGTAACCACCAGGACTTAATGTCAAACCTCCCTAGTCAAGCTGGTTCCCACGGTTTGTTCTCTGGGGGACTCCTAAGGCAGTTCTCCTCTGCTCAGACCCCGGCTTCCCCCACTGCCTCAGTTTGTGACACAGTGCAGATGTGCCAGCCAGCAGTGACGCGCTCAGCGAGGCCCTGTCAGCCGGGCTGGAGGGGAGCTGTCTGGTTTGGGATTCTGCTCTTCCAGGGGCCGTGTCTGTTTTCTAAGTCTGGGGGCTACTAAAAACTATACAATCTACTTCCCACTTTTGAGAACAATGTTGTTTGCTTTTAGCGGGGTTTTAAGTTTTTTTTAATAATATATTTAAAACGAAATGTATGGCCCACACTTTTCTTAGCTGCATCCCGTCCATTGTGCTTTCTTAATGTTCACTGTGATCGTACAACTTAAGTGGGTAGCGACCAAGTTCCTACATAATAATGTGACTATTTCCCCCACACCCGAGCAGTTTGGAGTGAGTATTTTCATTGTTGGTGAGTGATAAGTAACTTTTGATACATCCTAATATTTCTCTTTAACCCATGAATCTAAAGTTGTGAATTTTTAGATGGCTGAGGATATGGAAACTTTTATTATCCTTTCCTTACTGCTTTCTACATCAACTACATTGTAGTCAGGCATGGTTCTATTAATGTCACTGATTAATGTTACTGATTCTTTGACATTTGTTTACGACTTCAACCGTCAACTAGTACATGGGCAACTTTTTTTTTTTTAATAAATTTATTTATTTATCTATTTTTGGCTGCATTGGGTCTTCCTTGCTGCGCGCGGGCTTTCTCTAGTTGCGGCGAGCGGGGACTACTCTTTGTCGCGGTGCGCGGGCTTCTCACTGCGGTGGCTTCTCCTGTTGTGGAGCACGGGCTTCATTAGTTGTGGCACGTGGGCTCAGTAGTTGTGGTGCACGGGCTTAGTTGCTCCTCGGCATGTGGGATCTTCCCGGACCAGGGCTCAAACCCGTGTCTCCTGCATTGGCATGCGGATTATTAACCACTGCACCGCTAGGGAAGCCCCTTATTTTTTTAAGTTATTCCATGTGACTATACACCTCCAGCTCTTGGGTACAGGATTTATGTATATGTCTGTCTGTCTGTACAAACACAAAGAAATACACACACACACAGTTACAGAATTTTTAAAATAAACATAAATCAAGCCTGTTAATCATATTTTTCAGATTTCCTATATCTTTACTCATTTTGTCTGCTTAATCCATTGGTTTTTGATTGAGGCCATTTAAATTCTTCTACTATGATTATGCGTTTGTCAAACTTAACTTTTATTTCTTCCGTTTTGGTTTCTACATTACGGCTATGATGTTGGGCACATTAAAATTCCCGAGTCATAAAGCGTCCTGGTCGGTGTATCATCCCCCTTTATTCATGGCTAATATTTTTCCCATATATTCTAGTCTATCTAATATTAGTAATTGCTTACCAGCTTTCCTTTAGTAAGTATTTGCTTGATATATTTTTCCTGCCCTTTACTCTCAACCTCTGGTGTGATTGTTTCAGGCTTCTCTAATTAAAAAATGTTCAATCTGATAATGTATGTCTTTAAATTGGTAAATTTAACACATTTATATTTGTGAATAATGATACATCTTAACTTTTGTCGAAACACAAAAGGGTTTTATTCACAATTAATAGTTAAATAAAATATACATTGTCATAGTTCATCCATTTCTGTGTTTACCCTTGTTCCTTTACCCCACACCTCTCTATGCACTTTCCTCCTTGCTGAAATATACCATGTAGTGATGAAAACAATGATTACTGAGATTATGAAATAACAGGAAAACTTTAAAGGATGACAATATAGTTTTGTAAATTATATATGTAGCATGATTAAAACTATTGAAAAAAATCCTATTCATAGGGTAATAAACTGAAAGAAGGAAACGAATTTTTTTGAGATTTAAGATTAGGTCAGACTTAGTACCGACACTTTAGCTGAGGCCAGGAAAACACAAAAGTCCACTCCTATCTCCCCCACCCCGTTCCTGGAACTAAAGTCCCGCTTGGGTCCCAAGCAGCTCCTCTATGAAAAGCAACAGGCCCCAGCAGAACAGGTGAAGTTCAGGGTTGACTCTGCCACCAGCTGGCTGGGTAATACTGGGCAAGTCGCTCACCTACCGGGGCTTCAGATTCCTCGTGGTTGAAGAGGAAATAATCTGTCTCACAGGTTTTTATTACGAGGAGTAAGCGAATCACGGCACGTGGAATTACTTTATCAAACTACATTCTTAGACACATACGTGTACGTGTGTGTGTGTGTAATCTTTCTGACCAGAAGCAGAATATGCAGTCACATCATCTGAAAATGAGCCACGCCTGCTCCCCGCTAAACTGGACCAGACCCCGCACAAGTGTGCGACGAGATGATGTTAACTCCCTACCCGCTCCCTGCTTCCCACCTTCTAAGGGAGCCTGGAGTTTTTCCGCCACTAAAACACCACAGCGTGTCTCGCAGCCTCCTCTCTTCCGCCATTCCCACGGCGTGCAGGCTCACCAACCAGGGAGCACTGTCCTTTCTCATTTTTGTAATGAGATAAACTGGGCTGTGCACCTGCCACTGCCGTGACCTGGACACCCTGTCATTGATGTCACACCTCCACTGGCTCATTAGCTGTAGGTGACATTCCATCACTTGGTCATATTTCCCAGACTTTGACCTGTCTGTCCATTTCCCTTTTGTTTCCTAATAAATCTGTATCCCTGTTAACAGTTATTACTCCTAACATAGAAAATAGTCAGCTTTTCCTAGTAGCAAAAGCACTCATCTAAGCAGCTCTGGGATCAAGCGTGGATGGCCTTTTGTGTAAAGCTAATACCTATTTCTGAATTATCACGAATTCCCAGGAAGATAGCACATCCTGAAGCAAATGGTCCTCTCCTAAAACACGACTCATTTAACACAACAAATGATGGTTACTTATCAGCCTAAGGATCCTATACTGTTCCTGCTCATATCTGACAACCCACTTACCTGGCGTTTTCTGGGAAGGAGTTTTGTGACAATTATTCCTCATGTTTCAGTGAACATTTCTGGAAGAAGTACTAAAGGAGTAATGCCTCATTAATTCCATTTGTTTCTCACATAAAAATGGAGACGGTTTTAAAATATGTTAATGAAAGACAAGTGATATTGCACTTTTTTAGAAAATAGATTCAAGCTTTAAGGAATATTCATAAATTGCCCAAAAAAAACAAAACAAAAGCTGTGCACAACATATTAGGATGTCAGCTAACAGATGCAAGGAGTTGGGTGCTTTTGAGAATGGCCAGAACATCAGATTTCCTGATCAAAAAGGCTCTATTCATCCAAACATATACTTCAAGAAGGGCAATAATGAAGACGTCTCAAAAAGAAAAAATGTACAGCACCCACAAGTGTAAAGCAGGGGACGGTAAGGAGAGAGTGTGGGACAAGAAGACCGCTTACAGCCTCAGCCACTAAACCACCAGGCCCCGGGCTACCTAAGAAATTCATTCGTGCCTAACACCGGGAACACGTACTTAACCTCTGCCAACTGAGATCCGGGGTAACCAGACCACGGGTCTCAGGGCTGCATCTCGAGTCATCCGGGATTGGGGGTGAGTGTGAGCCACTGACTACACACTCCTAAGGAGAAACCCAGAGACAGGCAGGTCGGGACTGGAAAGAAAAGGACAGACACGAGGAAACAAAGGCCTGCCAATTCCTGCGGCCACTGACACAACACATCAGCCAGAAAACACTGAGCTCCGCCTGCACAGAGGACGCCACCCAGGATGGATAACACACGGGTGCCGAACACGGTCAAGGACCCCGTGGGGCTTGGCCGAGATAAACCGCAGTGGCCTCCATGAGACCACACAGGCCGTCCTCCAAGCCCGGGAGGGGCCGTACTCACCTGGTGCCGGGAGAAGAGCCGCACGGCCTCCAGCTGGTGGAACACAGGGTAGTGCTGGGCGTCGATCTGGTCGCGCCGGTACACGTCGCCCACCACCAAGAAGGCGTCCAGCCCTGCGCGCAGCAGGTCCCACTGGTGCGCAGACGTGTGCGCGCGTAGCATGTGGGTCGCGTTCAGGTAATAGCTGTCGCCCTTCTTCCGGCTGGGGTGGTCGGCCGGGACACGCAGGCTGTCGAAGTTCTGCCAGGTGGTGACCACCGGGGAGAGGTCGTCATAGACCGAGAAGAGGGGCGTCCCCGAGCGGCCCACGTACCGCGAGTAGAAGTGCTGTTTCACCCTCTCCTTGACCAGCCACAGCGGGTGATGCGGCCGGTTGTGCAGGTTCCTGCCGACCCTGGACAGGACCTTGCGGGACAGGTTGCTGTAGTCGTCCTGGGGGTACGACCTGCCCAGCAGCTCCACCGCGCCGCGCGGGGCCCCGGGGGCTCCCCGGGCGGCGGGCTCCGGGGCAGTGGGCCTCGCGCCCAAGGCCTGATGCTCAGGGCCTCGGCAGACCCCGCTGGCCCTCCTCGCCAGGTGGGCGCGCACCTGGGCAGCTCTCCTGAGAGCCCAGCCAACCATCGCAGCAACGCCTTTCACGGGTTCTGGAAAGAGCACACACATAAGCACCAGTCACGTTTCACTCTGCAGAAAGTAAGGCGGGGGGGGGGCCCTGTCTCCCACCAGCTCCCCACCACCCCACGGATGTCTGCCTCCCCCTCCTCCACTCAGACAGAACAGCCAATTAAGGAAATCTGCCCAGAGCGGCTTATATTCTCTGCTCTACATCAAGAGAATCATGAACGTCCTGTTTAGATCCCGAATCTCTAGGTGTCCTCCCCTTGACGTTTAGATCCATGAGCGTAAAGAAAATTTCCCTTATCAGGTCACATCATGTCCTGGACCCCTCACGTTGAATAAAATTATCAACATGATGACTTTCTTTCTTTTTAAATTTATTTTATTTTATTTAGTTTTTATTTTTTGTTTTTGGCTGCGCACAGGCTTTCTCTAGTTGCGGCGAGCGGGGGCTACTCTTCGTTGCGGTGCGCGGGCTTCTCACTGCGGTGGCTTCTCTTGTTGCGGAGCACGGGCTCTAGGCGCGCAGGCTTCAGTAGTTGTGGCTCACGGGCTCTAGAGCGCAGGCTCAGTAGTTGTGGTTCGCGGGCTTAGCTGCTCCGCGACATGTGGGATCGTCCCGGACCAGGGAATCGAACCCGTGCGCCCTGCATTGGCAGGTGGATTCTTCGCCACTGTGCCACGAGGGAAGTCCCATGACTTTCTTTTATTTTGACTACTCTTGGGGGTCTCATTCCTTAAAGGAAGCCCATGATTACATCCAAGTCTCTGAAGGGTGGAAGGAGAGTGTCTGCCCATTTCATCCTCATAGCCACCAAGCTCTGCTCACTCCTGACACAATGAGACGCTTCTGGATTAGTTCGCCATATTGCAAGACGACGACATGAACAACACTTTTCTCTTGGATGTTTCCAATAAAATACACCAATTTAGGTAATGGTTATTTTTATGTGATTCTTTAAAAAATAAAAGTGAAAAACTTAAGGAAATATTACACAGAGTGATAGACTATACCAGTGGACAGCTGAAATTATTTTTATAGATGCAAATCTTTTCAGTCCTCACATCTGGTCATGTCAGTTAAACTTAACACCATCGCAGGACCCCATCAATTACATGTTGTCTCTTTTGTAAAAGAGCAGCTTTCTACTGGGCACCCACAGGAAACCAGGAGCAGGACCAAACTCACTTGGGAAGAGACACAGAGCAGCCAAGACACAGCGTATTGAGCACATCTCCTTTTTAATGCCCAGAATTTAATAAGAAGAGGACCAGACTTCACAGCTGGAACTCACTCATAGGCTGTTCACATCAAAAATGAGGTGACAAAGATCCAACTATAGCGGCCCAAACTCTAAGGTACAGGGAGTGTTAAGACAACACTGAAGGATTCTGGATACTTCCCTGCTGGCCCACGAGCAAGTTTAAATTGACTCGGGGATCTCGGGCATGAAGACCTTTAGAGGTCAAATCCCTAGGTTCATAAAAAGTTTACCATGAACTTAAATCTGCCAAATACAACTTCTAAAACTTGGCATTTTTACCCACTGGGCTACTGTAAAGCATACAATTAGGTAGCGATTTGACTTCCAGGACTCTGCGATCTTACCAAGAAAATACATAACTTCATGCTAATAAACTGCATTAGGAGGGAATGACATTGCTCCAAGCAACCATCCGAAGCACACCTGGTACGCACCCGGACAGCACAGCCCCCTCAGCTTATGGAACCGAGACCTCCCAGATCCGAGTTAAATCACACGTGACACCTGGGGAGAGCCGTCTGAGACGGCCGTCACGTTAGAAGCTTTCAGAGATACCCAGAAACTCTCTGGGTTTATTCATTTACGGCACTATTTTGTCAGAGCTGTTGCGAGAAGTGTTTTTGGCTGCACTTCAGCGGAAATCCATCTCCCCCTTCACAGTGCTCAGTGGCCTGTCACTGCAGTGGATATAAATTTTAAATATGCCCGTGCCGCCTCTTGCGTCTCAGCACTAAGTCACGCTGGTAGGTTGTGAGCGACCCAGCTCAGTGCCCTTGGCAAGACACAACAAGCATCTCTCCCTTCCAAAGCCATGTGCTGTCACCAAGCTCAGGACTCTGTCGGGGAAGGCAGTCCGGAGGCCGTGCTCGTGGGCTGCCAACCTCCCTTTCTTCTGTCTCTGCTCCGCACGTGCCCGTGCCTGCCAGCACCCCCAGGCTCTGCTCCCACCCAGGTGCCCCACCCACACGTCCCTTCTTGGTTCTCCCGACCCCACCCGTAGCTTGCTACGGAAAGTTTACTTTTTCCTTGTCCTTGTTTTCAGACTTTCGCATCTATCTGCTCAGCCCTCATCTGTCATGTCTCCCCACCCAAAACAATTTGTTGTTTTTTTATTATCATCTCTTACAGAGAGAGAATAATGACTATGCTAGATTTCCCACTGCTATCTGAGAAGTAAAGGCCTTTCTTCTTTCCTCTGTCAAGTTTCTCTGTGAGAAAGTCCATCTGGAAAACACAGGAGACCCAGAAAGATAATATGCCGACATGGTCCTGCCTCTATGCAAAGTGGTTTTCCATTTCATCCTTCCAACAGCTCTGTGAGGCAAGTATTACTCTTATTATTTTACAAAGAATCTAGGCCTCAAATCGATCTTGTAACTTGCAAACGCTCATACATCTACCTGTGGACAAAGTTCAGAACTCTGAGCAACTCAATTATTTCTCAGTCAAAACAGACCCAAGGGGCTTCCCTGGTGGCGCAGTGGTTGAGAGTCCGCCTGCCGATGCGGGGGACGCGGGTTCGAGCCCCGGCGCGGGAGGATCCCACGTGCCGCGGAGCGGCTGGGCCCGTGAGCCGTGACCGCTGAGCCTGCGCGTCCGGAGCCTGTTGTGTTCCGCAAAGGGAGAGGCCACAACAGTGAGAGGCCCGCGTACCACACACACAAAAAAAACAGACCCAAGACTGTTACATTCAAATTACTTCTCTGTAATTACCTATCTTAACTTCTACCTTATCTGAGCAACTTAGATTATACCTCAATGCATTTTAAATACATGCATGAGTAAATCAAAGAAAACACATTCGCTTAGATGGTAGAAATGAAATACCATTCAACTCAGGACCTGCGGGCCAAACCTGCCCACGCCCTGTTTTTGAAAGTAAGGTTTGTAAGAACCCAGTGATGCCTATTTGTTTACATATTGTCTGTGGAGGTTTTTCCACTAGGAAGGCAGAGCTGAATAGTTGACTGTACCACCCACAAGGCCTAAAATACTTATTATCTTGTCATTTTTTACAGAAGTTTGCTGAGCCCTGTTTTAGCTTAACTCACTGAAAAATTCTTCCACATTACTAAGAATATCTTCTGGTCACAAATATATGTAGATTATAGAGCCACTGAAAGTAACAAACGTACAAATGTGAATATTAAATGAGTTAACTTTGGCACAGAAGCGACAGTGAGATGGACCGTGAAAAGAGTCACTACAACAGCACGGGCAAAGGCCACACTGAGCAGAGACAGCCATGGGCTGTGACCCTAGGCCGGCCACTTGGGCGCTCTGTGTATTACCCTTGGACACAGCATTTGACTTTTTTCGGCCCTCAAGTTTCTCATGTATAGATACAGAAAATAATCCCTACCTCACAGTAAAAGGGTTACACCACATCCTGTTCATAATGTACTTAACTCATTGTCCAGTATGTAAGACACAAGATAAGTTGAATTAAAGGTTAAAAATGGCCCACAGACTTCTAGAAACCAGGTAACAGAGAAAGCAATACCACTGAGACAGAGAACACGGGATGAATTTTGTTTGTTTGTCCAAATGATTTCCACATGTGTGTCTTTGGTTCGAGAGGGAAACAACTTTGGACGTGTTGAAGTTAAGTATGGGTGACAGAGCCATCTTACAATTTCTGGGACTCAGTCTGAGGTTTGGAAATAAGATAAGAGCTCAGTACTAGCAATGGAGACCTTGGGATTTGTGTGTATAGAGGTAAGAGTTAATGCCGTAAGGATGTACAAGAACCCATGGGAAAGTGAGAGTAAATGCAGAAATGGGCAAAAGACAGAGCTCTTGGCAATTGTCCTGTTTAAGGGAAGGGTATATAAAGAGTAAAAGAACCAAAGGGTTCTCACAGAAGCCTAGGACAGGAAGTTTCTAGAAGGAAACCAAGGTCATTTCTGAACCAAGTGCCACTGTATATACAATTCTTAGTATGATTATTGCCAATTGTCTGTCTTCCTGCTAGACTACGTGGTTCTTGAGAGTAGAAGACACACAACCCCTCTCTTTCCCAAATGTCCACGCCCTCAGAGGCTAGCACTACACCTGACACCAGGAAGAAGAGGAAGGGAGAAGGGAAAGAAGGAAAACAGAAAAGGATGGAAAGGAAATTGGTCAACGGGAGCAAATGTAGCAAAAATGTTAGGCAGGGGGCAAAGTAAAGAACTATTTGACAAGATGACCATCAACAGGGCAATCTCAATGGCTGGGTGAAGACAGAAGTCAGATCATTATGGGTTTACATGAACGGAACATATAAAAATAAAGGAGGTTACCAATGAGAAAATGGATTAAAAATATTTTAAAGCTTCTGAGACTGAAAGAAAGGAAGTTGAGGGAACTTTCAGGAGATGACCCTGATCTCCCAAGGAAAGCTTTAGACTTATAAAGAAAAATATTCTGTACAATCTCAACATTCACCAAGTAAATGTGATTTTGTCTGTTAGAATGAATGAATTTTGCAGCAGTTTAAACAGTCCTTCCTTCAATCTCCCTCAGTCTTGTGTGTAACGGAGAAACTAAGCAGTGGTAATTTCTCTAAAGCACAATTAGCTTACTGGAAAGGGCCATGGTCCCCAAATGTGACCCATGTGTGGTCACGGCCACGCAAAAGAGATCAGGTACATCCCATTAACCTGCAGAGACAGGGCTGAAACAGCATCTACCCAGAAAAATGAAGCTGGGCCCAGTCAACACACAGCTTATATACTGTACTGGACTAAATAATGGCAGGGAAACAGCCAATTTCCATGAACTTTTGCTCATAAAGAGTGGGCAAAGAGTATGTTTTTGTTCCTGCTGAGTAGATGAATGCAAAGAACATGTCTATAAAAAGGCCGTTCCCTATGTTACTGGTGCAGCTTTTCTGGGCAGCCATTTAGCACTAGCGAGAGACTCAAGCCTGCTCATACCCTTGGGCACGGTAACTACCTTCGAGGAATTATCACAAGAAATAATGTAAATTAACAAGAAATAATGTAAATTAAGACAGAAGCGAAACACAAAGAAGTTTCATTACAGTGTGATTTATAATACAGAAAAATTACAAACATAAACTTTCCCCAGAGAGGGGGAAATTAAGTAAATTATAGCAGAACCATACAGTAAAGCATTTGTGCAGTCATAAAGTATAATATGGTTGCAAAGAGTTTTAATGACATAACTACATACTTACAAAGTGATAAATAGAATATAAAAATGTATGATATTATCTTAATTATGTAAATATCTATCTATCTATAAATACACACATACTATATTTAGAAACCGTGGAAGAACTCTGCAAGATTCAATAGCTAAAATCCCTGGTCCTTATTTTCCATTTTCTATTTTTATAGTTCTAAATTTTCTAAATGGACATCTATTACACTTTTTATTAAACTTGTTATTTTGAAATAGCTGAATTATTATAAGAAAAAGTTATTTAAAAATATGGCGAGCTGAGTTCTAGCCATTTTAATAGGTTGTATTAAACCCACTTATAATTATATCAAGAATAATGCCAATATATGGACATATACACGCTACCAAATGTAAAATAGATAGCTAGTGGGAAGCAGCCGCATAGCACAGGGAGATCAGCTCGGTGCTCTGTGACCTCCTAGAGGGGTGGGATAGGGAGGGTGGGAGGGAGACGCAAGCGGGAGGAGACATGGGGACATATGTGTATGTATAGCTGATGCTCTTTGTTATGTGGCAGAAATTAACACACCGCTGTAAAGCAATTATACTCCAATAAAGGTGTTAAAAAACAATAACAAACAAAGAAACAAACAAAAGAATGACGCCAATATAAATGTAACGCTGCTGTACTTTAATTAACTGCCTTCAGTGACCAGGTAAGAGATTACTTTTAACAACATGGGTGTCCACTTCGGAAAGAAACGCACAACGTGAGAGCTGTGAGTTTCAGTTTTATCTGAGGACTTACTGAGGACTGTGGTCGAGGAGACGTTCTCTCAAGTGACTCTGAGAAACCGCGTCTAGAGGGAGAGGCCGATACGTACGCGATTTTGGTGAAGCGGTGCGTGCAAACAAGCATACATCTCGCTAGAAGGTGACCGCTAGTCACAAAGAATAGTATTTCAGTTAATGAACTTTAAGTGCTTTTCTAAGTATGGGAAGATGCAAGAATACAGTTCATAAAAAATTTCTCCTGAAATATTTCTAACTATCTAAGGGCCGATGGGCCCCAAATATTGCCTGTTTTCCCGGCACACAGAGTGCTTCATTCTGATCTTCACCCTGAATTCCTTCCAGGGTGTATGTACTGTATTGTAAATTTTTTTTTGGCCTCATGGCATGTGGAATTTCCCCTGACCGGAGATGGAACCCGTGCCCCCTGCACTGGGAGCGTGGAGTCCTAACCACTGGACAGGTCAGCAACTGCAGTGGCTGATGACATGATACTTGTAGAACAGGGCGGTGGGCAACATTCTGTTTCCACAGATGAAACGCTGGGCATATAAAGAGCTTCTCTGCCTCTCCAAATCCCTTTCCCTCGCTACACGTCAACTCTCAGAAGCACGGTGCCAATCAGTCAGTGCTTTTTCCCCAAGACATTCAGATTTCTAGGAAATTGATAATACTGGCTCTCATGCCAAACAGATGTTTCTCAATGATACCCGCTAACGAAATCTTTAATACACGTTAAAGCTAAAATGTCACGCTGTCTTTTAGTAAGAAAAAATCTTTCTTATTTCTAAGGAAAAGAGTCACTAAAGCTTAGTTCAGTCCAAGCTAATACCTATGCTACATGCGCAGCTCATTGTATGCGGCTGCAAGAGGATCTCAGAAAAGACAATGGCATGGCCGTCACCGCAGTTATCTCAGCCTCAGCCTGGGCATCTGATGATGGCCTGGAACATCATTCTCAAATGATGGTGCCCCACCCCCCACCCGCACGCGGCCTTTAGAAAGCCTCCTTTGTCTCCTGACACTTTAGTATGGGTTTCTACCCTCATTAACATAAACTCAGGGGCAGTAGAAAAGGGCTTGTTCTGTGAATAACAACAGACACCCATTTTTCAGGAACTGAGACAAAACTGAACATTATAACAAAAGAATGCCCCTTTGTGTTACAGATGACAGTCAGAGGGTTTTAGGAGCTACCTGCCAGGGACAATGGAAGAAGACCACATACGTATTTCTTACTGGAAATCCCACTATCACACCTACATTCATGATGTCACCCTCATCACTACTCTCCTCACACTTGTCTGAATTTAATACCATTCCAGCAATTCCCCCTTCATTCAAGGAATGCACAAGAGGTGCAACATTACCAAATTCAGCTTTTATTCAACTTATTTACTACACTGGCTGATCAACTTCCAGCAGAAAAAGAGAAACGTGGATAATCTCCTCGTTAGTGACATGAAATCCTTCAATGTCTTCTCTGTGGGTTCACAGTCAAACGTCACTGTGGTCCAAAGTCAGTGCCAAGCATTTCTTAGTGTTGATTTATCAGCCTCATTTCCAGCATTAGCAGCTGCAGAAAGAGCATTTCAAGGCTGAGTTCTTTCAGGTCTTGGAACTTCAGGAATCCGTTAACTACAGCAAGCAATTTTATTTTACTGTGTAACGACTGTATACTTGTTCTTCAGGGACGTAAAATTCCTTGGCCACCAGGCTCCGTTACAGATGTCACGCTGTTGAGCAGGCAACTGTCAAAACTACTACTTCTCACAAGGAGTTGAAAAGTAAGGCTGTAAGCAACTTTAGGCAGGAACGAGATCTCTACGGGGAGGAGGCCCTTCTGTCCTGTCCCTAACCTTAAATCCGGCACCCCCTGCTCTCCTCACCTCAGGCCCTAGCACACCTTTCAAATCTTTTAACCACACAATACCTAGCCTAACCTGTTGGTTCTTTCCGTAGATCAGAGGACTAGAAATGAAGAATAATTAATTAACAGATGACCAGCTCTCTCCCCTAGCTTCCGTTTCAGTAATCTCACGAACAAACTATGTGAACAAAATAGCATCTAAAGAAAAATCACAAGTCAACAAGCCTGTACACAAGCCTGCAGACAGTGGGGGACGGATGGTGTTGACTGTGACCCACCATCTCAATGATTAACTGAGATTACTTCCCTTTTTCCCTTTAAAAACCTTCACGGCCGAGCAGAATATTTATTCAGATATGGCTTTGGGTGAACACAGCCACCTTTCCTGCCCCCTCTTGGCTTCCTTCCCAGGACACACACCATGTTTCACTTCTCAGGCACCTACGTGTTAAGGAGTGACCCTAGGATTTGGGGTCCTTCCATAAATAGCATTTTCTTTAATTCTGCTGTATCAATATGGGTATGTTAACAGGCTTTTTGGAATTTTAATTACATGACAAAACAGTAGTTGGGTTCCATTAAAGTGTTTTCACCTCTCCTATCTCATAGGTGACATTAATCAGAAGAGAAATGTAATTTAATGTGGTGGCAAAATAAAATTTATCACGTTATGTTAGTAGAAACCAGCTCTGAATTCAGGAAAATCTATATGAAAATATTTATACATTTTAGAGAAACAGAGAAGATTAGGCTACATAATGTTTATAGAACCTAAACCAAAGGAGTTAAAGAAGCCAAGAGCACAGCTGAAACTTGGTCAAATAGGGCAAAGGTCTTACAAGCCCATGCCCGGTCCTGATGACCCAGCCAGAGTCCTGTCCTCGGGAGAGCGGGACCATAAGGAAAAGGGCCACGTGCAAATGAAGCCAGTCCTCAAGAGACAAGGCCACACGTTATCTGGCTAGCTCCACCCTGGAGAATAACTAGGGGGTTATTCTGGGAGGGGTCTTGTGCAATGCACAATGAATAAGACCACCGAGAGTCCAGTCTGGATGTGCAGAAGAACAGAAGATATGGTTTCTACAAATTCTGGAACTAACTGGGCACCAGGAAAACTTACCTCCTGCTGGCTTGGTTGAGGCCAAGATAAATTACCTATAGGTGTTTAACATAGAAATAGTCACGGTTTTCGTGCCAAAGGAACCTAGTGGTAAGTATCTGTGGACACATACATCTCTCCCACTAGAAAATAACCAATATAGGGTCGAATGGACACTGAGTTTTGAAATCAGTACCATGAAATGCCTAGCAGGAGAATATGTTTTAACACCCAGTTATACTAAGAGTGTCCCGTACTCTTTCCTTGAGTTTTGTTCATTTGGACACAATTACCATTTTTCCCAGCATCTGGTGAGCCTAATTCCTAGCTAGGATTGTGGGCACTGATACCACCAACGTTGCTTTTGTACTTCGGGTACTTTAACACTGAAGAGAATAAAGTATACATAAACTCTTTCCTCTAAAGATTTACCACGGAGATGCGTCTTTCTGATTGATTCAGAAGCATGTAAGTAACAAATGGGAAGCCCCCAAGGCAGAAAGCTGTAGCTCCAGAACGCAGGAGGGTCTACTGCTCAGAAATACCAGCGGCCTCTTACCATTCACAAATGCTCTTACCTCGCGCGAAAAAATGAACGCAATTCTACCCTCCAATGACTGTTTATCCACCATCGGTTTCGGCAACATATTTAAGGCATGGCTTAAAGCCACCAGCACGAAATTGGCACTGGACTTTGCGGCCAGGGGCACATGGCTTCCACGGGCTGGCAAGGCCCAGCTGCTGTATAAATGAGCGCACCACTTGTCAAGACAGTGACGCAAGAACCTGGCAGCTCCACTCAGAGGGCAGGCCCGACAAGACAGGGCCAGGGCCAACCGAGCAGAGGGCCCGAGAAAGGCCCTGCCTCCGCAGCCTTCTTTGGTGATAGGCACCTTTTGTGTAGATAATGTCTTTGATTAAAATTAAGTCTAAGGGGGAAAAAAAGGAGTGAGGAAAGCAATTCTACAGATAATCATTATCTGAATGTACAAGGCCATGTTTCCATTCAGAAGAGAAGTCTTTTCATCACTATAATTCAGTGGAGAAGTGACTAGCAGTACCATTCTCTGCTCATAAATGCCGTGTTTTCAAGAACGAGAGACTGCAAAGTGTTCTGTCGTGCTGGAAACTTCTCAATTATTCAAGAATGGAGGAGTACTCAAGAGAAAAATCTCTTATGATAGACACAGAAATAAATGGAAAAACACAACTTTTGAAAGGTTTTTAAAAACACAAATCACTGTACTCAGTTCCAAGAGAAATCAGTTTTGCTGTCATAAGCCAAAAGGTTAAAATCTGTAATTAAGCAAATGCATGAGGGAATGACTACAGACAAAAGACCCTACAAAATTAATTTGAACGCTGGTTAATAAGTATCTAAAGATGTCGCCATATTTGAAACTGTAGTTACACTCCCAACCACTCTTTCACAAATTTCCACGTAAGAAAAATATGAGTTAAAATTAAGTTCATGTTACCAATACCCATTAGTATGAATGAATACTTTCCTAAATATGCCAGGGAAAAAATTCCTCTCATGCACATAAAAAATGATACACACAAACACTATAAAACAAATATACCAAACTCATCCTCAATGCTCTTTAGCGTCTCACCGAAGTCAAGCGAAACATCAAAACCGCCGGCTAATCTCAACTCAGGCCGACCTACTAGTCATCATTTATTTTTGTTTCTCATGAAAGGTATTTACAGTCGTTCCACATACTTACACGTTTGGAGAATGACAGCATAATTAATCATCCACTACATTCAGCATTGAACATAATGTGTAATAACCTACTAATGTAACGTACAGAATAGTCTTTAAATAAAAAATACTCAGCTAATGAAGAAGACTAAGTGTTCGCCCACAAGCCGAATGGCTATGGCAAAAGTAAAATTAAAACTTGTTTTAAATCAACTCACCAAACTGCATATTAAAAACTATTTTAGGTAATTAGAAATATTACTGTTACATAGAAGGCGTAACCTCCAGGTTAAAAATTCTTCTCTCCTAAATATTCTAAATAAAATGATTTTATCTAAGATCCTACAAATAAAGTCGCTGCATATAAAATCCTGGAATCTTGGCCACAGCGGAGGACAGTCTTTCTAGCACACAGAGGCTTCGCCGGCCCTTAGCTCCATAATTATTTGTTTGTTTCTGTATTTATTTATTTTTACATGTTACTGAAGTAGAGTTGGTAGCTCCATAATTATTAAGTAGACGCTACCAGCCTGAAACACTGCCTACAAATGGTGACGTGACCTCACCTCCTCTCTGAAGTCTTTTCCTTATTCCTCTAATTTCTCTCACTGAACCCTCTCGACAGCACTCTGCCAGACGTAACCTAATGTGCCCGGTGCTGCGCCTGCCAACTGGAGGCTGCGTCAGGGCCCCCGCCCAGGCCACCTGCCTCGCAGCCGGTCCCAGGCTGCCCCTGCCCTTTTTCCACTGCTTGTCGTCTCCTGATACACACCAGCCAACTTTGCTTTTTTCAACAGATCCGGTCCTGAGAAGCTCCTTGTGAGATTTCTTTTCAAACCAAAACACATCTTCCCATGATCCGTAATTCCAGAGATGTCTCATCTCTATGAAACCAGCTCTCACCCTTCACACTCTGCTCACACAGAACTGACCCATCTCTTCCTGCTTTTCCCCCAAAGCACATAAAACACTCTCTGCACCCACCAGTCAGGGTGCCGCTCCATCTGTGAGACCTTAAGCTGCTGGAGGACGGGGACAAAAGGAAGTTTTCCCAAGTCAAACAAGTAAACCCCGCTAGGAATACCCATGATGCATATTTCCATATCACTTTCACTACGAGAAGACACTACTCGATAACTCACAGTGATATTTCACCTGCCTGATCCTCTCCCCACAGCAGACCTAATGATAAAAGTCAAAGCATAGCACTGAGGTTCACTCAGCAAGTCACAAGGGTGGAAATCAAACAACACTCCTTAATTCTTAATGCAGAGAAGGCTGTTGTGTGCCTGCTAAATCATACTCTGAACATCGTGGCGAGATGGCAGAAGAGTGAAACTTAGGCCTACAGGTCAGGTCCCATCAGCCCTCATCAGCCACAACCAGTCCTGATTATACTGTACTCTCTGCTAAAGTCCCCTGTAAAACACATAGTTCTGCATTTTTCTATAAGTTTTGTAAGTTTTAAGGATTAGCTAGTACACGAAAGCACTGAATTCAAATTGCAAAATATCTGGGTCATGAAGACAGTGAAAATAATACACAGTCAGTTCCCATTTTTCAAGGTAGTTCTGGTCGAGAACGTCTCCGAGAGCGTCTCCGAGAGAGAGCGCTCCATCAATGGACACTGAGCCGCTGCTCCTCGGGGACAGAGAGTTAGTGTCCCGCGAGGCCCTGCTCACACTTTCGTCAACAAATCAGTGCGTAACCTTGGTTTATGTGTCTTCCTGTTTAAAGACACCTTACGTGTTATATACGGTTGATTCATTAACGCTGACCTCACAGCCAACCGCACCGCAGCTCACGCCCGGACGAAGCTCATCTCACACACGCATGTTCCCCACAAGGCGTGTCACAGCCTTCCTGCTCTCAGGGACACTGGACAGCGCTTCAGCACTAGGCCTGGGGGGCATTTAAACAGCAAAATCACCCCCAAAAAGCACAAAAATACAAAAAACACGGCACTAAATAGATGGCAAAGAAGATACTTATCTACGTAGGCGCTGAAATGAGAAGGCAGACCACCCCTCCTTGTCCGACCTCCGCTGGGAACACGTGGGTAGGAGACTCTGATTTGTGATGTTCTGCGCATGTCCTCAAATGACCATGAAAGCCCCAGGAGTGCTGATTTTGAGGTTATAAATAAACTCTAGCAACTAGGCAAATTCACGAATACAAATTTGGTAAATAATAAAGACTGAATGTATGTCAAGAAATTACTAACAGTAGATGCCTCCAAGGAAGGGAACTGGGTGGCTGGGAGACAGAGGTAGACGAGAAACTTTTTTTTACTATACAGCGTCATATAACCTTTTGAATTTTGTAGGGTGTGTGTGACAGAGAGGAATTTATGACCTATGCTCAGGAAAAGGGCATTGAGTACATTAGTAATCTAAAAAAAAAAAGTAAAACTAAGCTTTGGGTTCCAATAGTAAAATGACAACCAAATAAAATTAAGAATAAGAAAGAATGAAAGTAGAAACAAATGAATTCAAAAATGGAAGAATCACAAATATCTGGAGCTTCTCTGCATTGAAGAAACTGAGAGCAGACTCTCACAGGAGGGAATGGCACAGAGGATTATGCATTTGAAAGCAGAAAAAAATCCCATGACCTTAGGTTCCCTAAGGAGGGCGCTATGGGGAGGATGATACAAAGTGAAGATATTTTGGAAATAATTATGTAGTAAGCAATGAGCTTTACATGTAAGTTAATTATAGGACGTTTACACTTACGATTTTAAACAACACTGCAGATGATTTTAGGTAGGACAGTGGCACTCAAAGTGTGGTCCCAGGACCAGCTGCACCACCATCACTAGAGAAGCTGTTAGAAGTAAGACTCTGGCCCCACCCCTGACCCAGGAAACAGGGACTTGGGGCAGGGCTGGCAGGCTTCAGGGGGATTCTGATGCCAGGAAAGGCTGGAGAACCACTGGTACAGAAATACCGTGAAATGTTACTATAGTATTTAACAGAGGCGATAAACAAAATTTAAACTTTTCTCAATGACAATGGTCATCCTTTGGAAAGGCTATGGCTATTCTGGGCCATCATACAGTTTTTTGTTGTTTTTAAATTTGTTTGCCTCCTTCTTGGATTTCCATTGGCCAGCAGATCCTCTACCACTGTAAGAGTGGTACTGAAAGCTCTGCCATCCTCTGTGAACTTGAGGCTTCGCGGAAGCAAAACAATTCAGCTCATTGGAACTGAATACCAAGTGTGAATAAGGCTGGGTGCGGACCTAAGGAATAAAGTGCCTGGTCTGAGTGCGGAAGGGTGGAAATGGCCTTTTCTTATTCCCAGACCTGGGCTGCACACCAGAAGGATGACATGGGTAGAAAATTACTCCCTGGATACGATGCAGATGGTAACTTACTGAGGTGTGGAAAATATCCTATCACTTAGACCAGAATATATGCCTGTTACTGTTGTTACGAAAATTCACTTAAAAGAAAAACAAAGCTGCAAAGAGGAGGCGCTCAGAAGCCTGGTTCCAGGCTCCCAGGGCCTCCCCCCCCCACAGCGGCTCCAACAGTAGAAAGGATGGCGCCCTCTGTGGCTAGTTAGGAAAGTATTTAAATATTTCAAAAAAACTTAAAAATCCAAAATCAGAGGGAGCTTGGAGTTAGCCCAACCACGGCATTTGACAGACGGGAAAACGCGGCCCAGAGACGCCCTCTCCGCAGGGAGCAGGCCCCCTTCTCCTCCAGCGGTCACCCAGTGCTCCCTCGTGGTCCCAGCTGCATCGTCCTTCACACCAAGAAAGCACCAGCGCGGAGGCAAGCAAGTACCTGAGCAGAGTGGGCCTTACACACTTGTGTCATTTTTATTTTCGATTTTAAAGATCAGGGTTCACCTTCTGAAAGACGAGCTTTACTTTTTTTAAGGCTTCCTCCCAGAAATCAGTCACCTTCAAAGAACATCCCGACAGCTGATGACCTACCTTTCAAGTGGAGAAAACCAAAAGCTGTTTTCCCATTTTTACTGCCAGAGATTGAGTCTGTTAGGCTCGGTGTCCTTGATTGTTTATAGAGATGGTGAAAGTGCACTGCCTCTAAGTGACTGAATAGGGCAAAACAAAAACAGTGAGAATTCCCATTTGGAAATAGCCTAAGGACCCAACTCTAAAGGGCTTGTGAAATAAAATACTTTACAGTTAAGTTAACTTAAAAAGGAGGGGGCAGTCCTAATGCTATGGGGCTGAGCCCTTAACTGGTGGGATCTGGGATTATCTCCGGGTACTCAGTGCCAGAAGTGAGTGAAACTGTAGGACACCCAGCTGGTGTCTGAGAACCTTCACACATTTGGGGACCGGAAGTGTCAGAAGTGAAGCGAAGTAGACACACAGGATAAACAAACACGCAGAAAGGACGAACTGGGTTTCTCCCTACATCAGAAGGAAGGAAGAAACGGAGAGTCTTTGCTTTACACCATGCTGTGGATGTGCGACAGTTTGTGTGACCAGGCATATGCCCTTGGAAGGACGGCTGGTGGTTTCTACTATGAACGTTGGTATGTAAATTCTTATGTGAGCATATGTTTTCATTTCTCCAGGGTAAACAGCCCGAGAATGCATAGCTCGGTCACATGGTGGCTGAATATTTGGTTTCATAAGGAACTGCCAAACTGTTTCCCAGAGTTGCTGCATCTTTTACTTCCCACCAACAATGTATGAGGGATCTAGTTTCTCTACAACCTTACCAGCACTTGGGGTTGTCATTATTTTTCATTTTAGCCATTTTGATAGGTATGTAGTGATATCTCTTTGTGGTTTAAATATTCATTTCCCTAATGGGTAATGATAGTGAACATCTTCTCATGTGCTCGTTTACCATGTGTAGATCTTCTTGGTGAAATGTCCATTCATGGTATTTTCCCTTTTCTAATTGCACTATTTTTTGTTTCTTTGTTTTATTGTTGAATTTCAAAAATTCTGTATATTTTAGATGCTGTTTCTTTTTCAAATACGTAGTTTGCAAATATTTTCTCCCGGTCTCGAAACTTATCTTTTCATCCTCTTAACAGGGTCTTTAGCATAGTAAAAGTCTGTATTTGAAGGTCCAACTTATCAATTCTTTTCTCTTATGAATCATGCTTTGGGTGTCAAGTCTAAGAACTATTTGCCAAGCCCTCCATCCTAAAAATTTTCTCCTATGTTTTTTTCTAAAAGATTTATAGTTTTACATTTAAGTTCATGATTCATCTTGAGTTAATTTTTATATAAGGTGTGAGAGTTAAGCCAAAGTTCATCATTTTGCCAATGGACGTGCAATTGTTCCCACACCATGTTTTGAAAAGCCTATCCTTCCTCCATTAAATTGCTTTTCCTAGATTCTCTATTCTGTGTCTGTCCCTCCACCAATACCATTCTGCCTTAGTTTACTGTAGCTCTTGCAGGCTTTCATAACAATCGTTCCACTGACTTTATTCTTTCTCAAAATTATTTAACTATTCTAGGACCTGTGCCTTTCCATATAAATTTTGTTTTATTTATTTATTTTTATAAATTTATTTATGTATTTATTATTTTTGGCTACACTGGGTCTTCGTTGCCGCACGCGAGCTTTCTCTAGAGCGGGGGCTACTCTTTGTTGCAGTACACGGGCTTCTCTTGCTGCAGAGCCCGGGCTCTAGGCGCATGGGCTTCAGTAGTTGTGGCACACTGGCTCAGTAGTTGTGGCTCGTGGGCTCTAGAGCGCAGGCTCAGTAGTTGTGGCCCATGGGCTTAGTTGCTCCACTGCATGTGGGATCTTCCCAGCCCAGGGCTCGAACCCATGTCCCCTGCATTGGCAGGCAGACTCTTAACCACTGCACCACAAAGAAAGCCCCCATATAAATTTTAGAAGATGCTTATGTATAAAACCCTTGATGGTTCTCAAGGGAAAGGGCGAAGGGTCACTTTACAGTGGAGAAAACTGGCACATGCTGCCTCGGCCAGGCGATCAAACCAACAGCCACAGTGATCAGCTAAGCTGATAGTGAGCCCATGATATGATGCATGAGGGTGGCCCTTACCTCTGTGGGTGTCCTCCCCAAAACACACATCACACTAGTCTCATCATGAGAAAAACCTCACACAAATCCCAGCTGAGAGACATTCTGCAAAATATCTGACACCAGGTACTTCACGAAACTGTCCAAGTCATCACAATCCAGGAAAATCTAATACACTGTCCAGCTCAAGACAGAAATGACCAAATGTCAAGTGGAATCCTGGACGGGATTCCAGAGCAGAGAAAGGATATCATGTAAAAATAAGGAAGTCTGAAGAAAGTATGAACTTCAGTTAATAATAATGTATCAGTATGGATTCATTAATTTTAACAAAGTCACCAGACTAATCTAAGATGTTAATAACCGGAAAAACAATGTGAGAGGTGTGGAAACTCTTTGGATTACCTTCCCAATTTTTCTATAAATCTAAAACTGTTCTAAAACTAAAACTTGTATGTATATTTCTTAAAAGGCAGTGCTCAAGGATTGATATTTAATAAGGCTGATAATTTTTAGTACTTTATCGGGATGACTTTAAGTGGGGAAAAAAAAGAAACCTTTGCTGGCATTTTCACAGTAACTGCACGAAACAATTTAGAGAGAACTGACACCTCATTATGTTGAGTCTTCCAGCCTGTGAGCACGTCTCTCTCCCTTTGTTTAGGTCTTTGATTTCTTTCATCAGCATTTTATAATCTTCAGCATAAAGCTCCTACACATGTTTTGTTAAATATAGTCCTATTTCCTGAGAGTGACGGTAAATAGTTTTGTGTCTGTACTTTCGGTTCCCACACGTTTGTTGCTAGCATACAGAAATGTGATGGATTTTTATTTGTTGATATTATATGCTGAGACCTTGCAGAACTCACCTATTAGTTTTAGAAGAGTTGTTTTGTTTTGTTTTTCATACATTCTTTGGGATTTTCTGCAAAGACAATCATATCATCTTCAAACAGGGATAGTTTTCTTTTTTCCTTTCCAATATGAATGGCTTTGAATTCCTGTTCTTGCCTTATTGAAGCTGCTAGAACTTCCAATACAACGTTGAACAAGAATGCTGAAAGCAGATATCTTGGCCTTGTTCCCAATCTTAGGGAGAAAACATCCCGTCTCTTAGCATTAGATAGGATGTTAACTGGAGGATTTTTACAGATGCCCTTCATTAAGCTGAAGAAGTTCCCCTCTATCCCTAGTTTGCTGAGAGTTTTATCTTGAATGAGTACTGGATTTTGTGGAATAATTTTTCCATATCAACTGATATGATCACATGATTTTCTTTAGCCAGCTGATATGGTGGCTTACAATGTCTGGTTTTCAAATACTGACTTAAGGTGAGTTTTCTAAGACAAACAGGACTTCACTAGCCTCGACTATAAAAGCATTTGTGTTCATTTGCTTAATGTCTATTTATCCTTACTAGACTACCACCTCCATGGTGACATGGATTATTTATATTTATTTTGTTCAACACTATATACCCGAAAACAAGCCCAGCACCTAGCACGTAATAAACGCCCAGCAGATATCTGTGGCAGCGGGGTAAAGAAAGGATAGGAAGCACCAGTGCGCGGCCATCAGTGTGTGTACACGTTAGTCAGCCAGGGAAACGGAAGCAGATCATGCTGAGCAGTGGCCAAAAGGCAGAGTCCCCACCTCACAGTATATACATACAGTAGTTCAAGATACATCAAAAAACTACTGACCAAAAGGTGAAGCTTTTAGAAGAAAACATATTAGAATATCTTCGTAACTTGGGAGTGGACACAGGTTTCTTAAAACATAGCAATAATCATGAAAGAAACCATTGGCAAGATTGTATTTGAAAATTAAAATGTTCTGTTCTTCAAAAGACATCTTTAAGAAAATTAAAAGGAAGCCAAAGACTGGGAGAAAAGATTCGTAAAACATGAACACGGCAGCTGTAGCATATAAAAACCCCTGCAATTCAATAATAAAAAGACAAGGAGTCACAGTCACAGAAGATATGCAAATGGCTGATAAGCACATGTAGAAGTGCTTGACATCACTGGGTCAGACAAACACTTTTGTCTGAGAGAGTGTAAAATGATACAAGCGCTTCGGAAAAAAGTCTGGCAATGGATCCAATAATTTGAACCCTGGGTATTTAACCAAGAGAAAATGTCTACAGAAAGATCTGTATGAGAACATTCATTGTAACTTTACTCATAGCAGCCCCAAAACAAAAAGAGCCCAGATGTTCATCACCAGGAGGATGGATAAACAGACAGTGGTGTGTTCCTACACGGGAACACCATTACACACACACACACATACACACACACCTACTATACACACAATAACATGGATGCATCTCAGAAACATGATGATGAGTGAAAGAAACCAGTCACAAAAGAGAATATCCTGAATGATTCCCTTTACGTGAAGTAGTAGAACTGATAACACTAGTCTACAGTAGACAAAATTCAGAACAGTGCCTTCCTTTGAGGGTGGAGGTGGAGACGAATCTTCGAAAGGAGCACGAGGAAGCTTTTTGGGGCATTTGTAGTGTTTTGCATCTTGATAGGGAGTTTGAATGACACAGGTGTATATACATCTGTCAGAACTCAATGAATGAAGGCCTGTGCATTTCACTGTATGTAAATGTTACCTTAAAAAGAGGATCGTGCTAATTATATGCATCTAAGGAAAGTCTGCAACTTACTTTGAAATCTATCACACCAAAAAAGATGTGCTGTTGGAGGGACACAGGGACAGACAGATGATTATGTGGCAACATGAGTGTTATTAACAGGTTAATGGTAAGAATCCAGGTGATGGCTATTCAGCAATTCCTTGTAAAATTTTTCCAATTGTACCGTATGCTTGATTTTTCAAAATGAAATGAAAAAGTCAGAAAAAAGTAAAAATGGGACTACATCAACAATACAATGGTGCACACAAGAGTATGGGTCTAGTTTTCAAATCCTATGGCTCTATGGAAGAGGCTTGGGGTGAAAATTCAGGAAAGTGGGGTGCAGGCCCTAATGACACCGCAGCATTTACGTTTATATATCTTATAAACTGGCATTTCATGCAAAATAATTCTAAGGACGCCAACGATGTAAAGAAACACACACACACACACACACACACAGAAAATCACTGCTGGGGGTAGTGATGAATGTTTTCTGCACAAGCACCGAGAGCCTGAGTGAGTAACAAAGTACCATTACCTTTTTCAGGAATGGCTGAGTAAAATATGCATAGTGGTGCCTCCTCTGTACACTCATAGAAATGAACACTGGAGAGGACACTGAAGACCCCTCTCCAGGTGAGAAGCGTGGGTCCAGCTGGGGGAGAGACTTCCGGGTGACAGGCCATCCCCAGAGCCAGCAGGAGGCGGACCAGCCCGGGGGCTGCCGGCCCACGGCACACTCTTCCACATGGCCACGTCCTGCCACAATCCCAACACCCTCCAGGGTCTTTAATGAGATGTCCTAGTTATTTTGGTAACAGGTATTTGAAAAATAGGGTCTGAGCTTCATATGACAAAATGCTTCAGCCACAGAAGCACATTTTCTTCATAGCCGCCTGTGAAGGATGATCGGCCTGTTTTCTGATTTTGACGTTTATTTCAAATTGAGATTCTACTGTATGACCCCATGAGCTGTGGAGATAATTAATATAAATGTGAAAATCTCAGGGTGACGTGGGAGAACGGAGGAAAAGGAACATTCTTAAAGTGCAGGCCGCTCTCCTGTACCACCTTACAGCATTTAATTGCCTGCTCCTCTCAAACACCAAATTCAAACACTAAGCTGAAAATCCTCTCCTCTCTGAGTCTCTATCACCGGCTCTGAATGAGGAACACGTGAACCTCGTCTGCACGTGCGTGTCTGAGAAACTGCGGGCACTGAACTGAAACTGCTACTGAAAGGGCCCCGAGCGTGGACCTTGCGGAGGGCGGGAGCCAACGCGCCCCCTACCTGGAGCCGCCGCTGACAAACGTGCTCCCGGAAACCAGCCGCCCCACGGCCTCCGCAGTCCCGGGGCTTCCCGGCACCTTCAGATGTCAAAATGGAAGCCCGGCTTGCCTCACAGAGTTTTCACCTTTACGGCGGATCAAAGAAAAACATCTCTGAAGGCTGCTTATTGCTTTACTGACACCTCTTGCAAAAGGCCTGGTGGGAGAACAGGTGAATAATGACAAGAACCACCACAATGACATTATGATGACTATTACTGCTTGAGTCGCTAGCGGGGCACACATGGCACAGGCAGCACCTCGACTAGTCATCAGCACACTTCAAGAAGGAAATTTTGTAGAAAAGGAAAATGAGGCTCTCAGGAAAAAGGAGTCCTGGTGAGAGTCAGAAGCCCAGGTCCAATTCCAGAGCCCACAGCCTTGCGGTGACTTGGGGGAACGGATGAACTTCCACCGTCGGACCAAGAGCAGCCTCACGGCACTGCTTCCGGCAGGCGGGGCAGAGTCTACCCTTTGTCGCAACACGTCCCTCGACACAGATGGAGGCTGCGGTCACGCGAAACCCGGGCTCCTCCTACGCCACCAGCTCACAGCCGACGCCAGGCCCTCCTGCCCAGCAGACAGCGAGGCGGAGCGCCTTCCAGAGGGCACCACGGGCTACTCGAGACACGAGGGAAGGCCAGGCAGCCGCCCTGAACAGAGAAAGGTTTGTCACCCACCCAGAGGCTCTCCTTCCAGGCCCCGTGCTGCCACAAATCCCTGCCGCTGCCCCTCCGGGCCGGCGACGTCTCCTGCGCCCTGTACTGCCTGAATCTCCGGTGCCCTCCCCGGGGCAGCGAGGGGATGGGGAGCCAGCACTGCCCCCGGGGAGCAAGGTCTGTACCTGCAGCCGCAGCCAGGCTCTCCGCGGGGGGCAGAGGCGGCGGCCTTTCAGAATCACGACCGCAGACACAGACAAACCGAAACGCAGGGGCTTCCGTGACACTGGCTCCGGACAGGGTCCACGACCAGCACCCTGCACACGAGCTCGCCCCCTCCCTAGGACCGACCTGCCTCTCTCTAGCTGCCGACACCCTCAGCACCTGCAGGCCCTCATGGTCGTCAACAGGCCTGTCATCTTTCTAGATGGTTCTTTTCCATTTTAATTTCTATTTCCCTGCTTGGTCCTCTTTATTTTTACATTTTACCATAAATTTATATCCTTGTTGTAAGCTACCTTCAATTATTTGAGCTAAGAGAAAGGCAGAACATAAACAGTATTAACTACCGGTTTCCTATCTGTACTGGGCTGGAAAAAAAAGGGATAAATAAAATAAACTTGGTTTTTTAAATTTTTTCTTTTATTATATCTATGTAAGAATACTCAATTTCTGTGTAAGGACCTGAATGGCCCACGTAGAATCACAGTATCACATTGAAAAGAACCTTAAAGATCATAAAGACCAGCTTGGTCATCTTGCAGGAGAGAAAACTGAGACCCAGAAAAGATTCAGCTTAACAGAGATCGCAACATTCCTGCCGGGCACTCCAGCACTTTACGGCATGACTTTCAGACAGCCAGCACTGTCAAACATTGAAAAGGGATATATACGCTCAAACCACCTTTCCTGAGCCTCCCCGAGATTTCCATGCATCAGCTGATGGACACACATATCCCAATACTTCATCACAGTAAAGCACAGCAAGCAACAGTTCGATGTTGCCAAGCAACATTTATTTGTGCCGTTATTTAAATATTGCATCATATTTACTAATATTTGTTTCTAAAAATGAGCGGAGATGGAAAACTGTAAGTGCTGATACAATGCAACTGAGACAAAGATGGACATAAGGGTATAAAAGTGATGCCTCACGGTCAACTGGACAGTTATAGGACATAAACTGATTAACTCAGCGTGCACAGGTAAGAGGGAAAAAAGTAAAGAATCCCAGATACCAAGACCACAAGGTCTAAAGGTTGTCCAGGCGATGAGGGGAAGGGATAGAAAACTTAAAAGAAGATCACAGAAATATGACATGAAAACTGGCATCAGAAGAACATTCCAGGGCTTCCCTGGTGGCTCAGTAGTTAAGAATCCGCCTGCCAATTTAGGGGACACGGGTTCGAGCCCTGGTCCGGGAGGATCCCACATGCTGCAGAGCAACTAAGCGCATGAGCCACAACTACTGAGCCTGTGCTCTAGAGCCCACGAGCCACAACTACTGAACCCACGTGCCACAACTACTGAAGCCCGTGCGCCTAGAGCCAGTGCTCCACAACAAGAGAAGCCACGGCGATGAAAAGCCACGCACAGCAACAAAGAGTAGCCCCCGCTCACCGCAACTAGAGAAGGCCTGCATGCAGCAGTGAAAACCCCATGCAGCCAAAAATTTAAAAAAAAAAAAGAACATTCCAGTTACTCAAATACAGAGAAGGAAACCATGGGTCTGTTCACTAGGTGTACAAACAGCTTACTACAGAAGCATTTTATCTAGAGAGGGTAGCCAGTTCCTTGAAACAAACAAAAAAGATAAGACAGCATCAAACTCTACATCACTAGTTTGTGCTCTACACCTTACAAAACTAGCACTGATCACTCCTTACTTCCAACAGTATCAACAATCTAGTCTACTGATTATAGGCAGTACTATTACTGACAGAAGCAAAATTTGAGCTACAAAATTACCAATATGTCTATTAAAACAATTATCCATAAAAGTTGGATTTTAGTTTAGAACCACCGAAATCATTATTTTTTAACTCTGAATTTCACTTTCCCAGTATCACCAAGCTTTCACCTAGAAAAATAAAAAGAATATACAGTAATCTATTTAAAAATCTGCTTTAAATAAGTTTTCAAGGCTTCTATTTTAACAGTTTTCCCTAAAGTTGTACTTATTCTACCAAAAATAGGAACAGATACCACTGATTCAAAACAAGGAAATGTGTTGATTTCCAAAAACCTTTCTACACAACAAAAGGTAACCTGCAGTCTCTAGGTAACTTACAAAATCATTTCTAACAGAGAACAGGTACTTTACAAGCGATCATTTTTTTAAAATCTTAGGATTTTAGCCCATAAAAGAACATAAGACAAAGTAATGGAGCATGACTGCTGGAAGGAGGAAACCATAGTATTATTGGCTACAACACAACTGTCTGTCTAGAAAACGCTCAGATGAGTTGACTGATAACTATTAGAAGAAATAATAGTTTGCTGAAGGGAGTGAATTTTAAAATTTTAGAAATCAATAGCATTTTTCAATCCCAACAATAACCAACAGGAAATAAATCTATGTGGAGAAAAACATCTTCTATTATAGCAAATATAGAGAGGGGCCTGTCTGAAGCAAATTATCAAAATTTACAAAGAACCACGAAAGAAGAGCAGAATAAATAGCGATATGCCTTGTATGTATGAAAGACTGAATGTATAAAATGCCAGCTCCACTCAAATTATTTTAATGTAATTCCCAATAGAAATTTCTACGGGAGGAGGGGGATGGTTAGGAGAAAGACTTAAAAAAAAATAATCCTCACGGCTTCCCTGGTGGCGCAGTGGTTGAGAGTCCGCCTGCCGATGCAGGGGACGCGGGTTCGTGCCCCGGTCCGGGAAGATCCCACATGCAGCTGAGCGGCTGGGCCCGTGAGCCGTGGCCGCTGAGCCTGCGCGTCCTGAGCCTGTGCTCCGCAACGGGAGAGGCCACAACAGTGAGAGGCCCGCGTACCGCAAAAAAAAAAAAAAAAAAAAAAAAAATTCCCAAGTTCATTTGAAAAATTAAACAAGTGACAGAAGCTAGGAATTTTTGAAAAATAATAAGAAGAAAACAACAATAATGAAAACTGGCACAAAAACTGACAGAGCAAATAGATTCTGAGATATTTTAAAACTTAATATATATTCTCATTAACCAATGTATCAATAGAAATAGCATATATAAGAAATAGTGTTAACAAATTGACTAAGTAGTTGGGATAAAAATGATCTGATCTTCACTTCATCCCATGTGCCAAAATAGACCGTAGAGAGTTCTATTATGTTTAAAAAGAATTTTTTAAAAAAAGAATTTTTCTTAAAGAATTGTTTTTAAAAAAATGGAAGAAATATTGGTAATTTTTCAACTGATCTGGCGTTAGGAATGACTGTTAAGCAAGTAAATAAAATAAACGGAAGATAAATATATTTGACCCCATGAAAATGTAAGACTTTTGATGTTTACAAATATCACAAAATTTGAAAGGTTAAAAAACAACTGGGAAACATTTCTGCACGGAACGATAGAGTCAGCCACTGTTTGCTTGAGCTCTGGCACAGAATGTCAGCTCTTTGAAATGCTGATGGTTTTCCGCATCTGACACCATATAAATAGCCCTTTGCATCATTTTAAATACAGATCTGGGAAACACAAGCATATATTTTATTTCAAAAACAAATCTGGGCTTTTGAAAATAGTTTATTTGCCCATAGATTTATGAGATGTCATACACACGAAGAAATATCTTTGGTATGAGAAACACTTTGAAAAGACTCCCAGCTTCCAGTTACAAGGGTATGAAATAAAATCTCTGAGACTTTTAAAAACCATCAACTGCCACATCTTTGTTCTTTCAGAGAAAAAGCCCATCTTATTTTATCAGTATAGCTCGAGAATGATATATTTAGAACTAAGATATTTTTCCTCCACCCTGAGCTTTCTTACCAAAACAACCTTACCTTTTGGGTTGTCTTAATCCCAGAGGAAATAGTATCTGATAAATAAAGTCGACTGAAGAAAAAATGCACAACGTGAGAGTTTTGAGTTAAGTTTCATTTGGGGCAAAATGAGGACCACAGTCCAGGAGACAGCCTCTCCGAGAGCTCCGAGGAGCTGCTCCGAAGAGGGCAGGGGGGAGTCAGGATGTGTGTGATTTTGGAGAAGGGGGGGCGTGCGGCTGAGCACACACAGGCTGGCAGAAGGTGGCTGCTGGTCACGAGGAGCGCACGTCTCCGTTAGTGACGTCAGCGCTGTTCTAGCCACGAAGAGATGCAAGACTGGGGCTCAGAAGCTCTGCTCCCGGGAAGGTCCGACTCTCTGAAGGCCTGTTCTGCCAGCCTCCCCAGAGCACAGGGCGCCTCATTCCTGGTCTCCCCCATGAACTCCTTTCAGGAGGCGATGAAGATCAGCGACTGCAGTGCCCAGTGACTTCATTCTTATAGAACCAGATGGTGAGTGACAATAAAAAGAAAACATGATCGGGAAAAAACGTTGAAAATTAATGGCTCAACTACATTTACGCCTCTGTCATTTTTTCATATTAAGTCTCACAAGAGCTCTGTGCTGAAGCAGCAGGCCCACTGCTTCCCTAGATCTGCTCTAGAAGGACACTCAGCAAGCGGGGACAGCACCTCTGCGTTCAGCACAGTCCGAACAATAAAATCTCCTGTCTCTCTCTTCTCTGCAAAAGGCAAAACACCTGTCCCAAAGCTATGAAAAGAACGGAGCTAAATGCCTAGGCAACCTCTGGTGACTACTCTCACTGTATATAAAAGTACCACCACTTACTATTCGACCACGGGACTAAATAAAAATGAGTCTGTATTTACATACCAAATATTAAATTTTTTTACCTTCTACTTTGTTAAATATTATATTTGCTTTGATGACCGGTCACCCAATTTCTCCATAAACTTAAATCTCTGGTAGTAATAGTGAAAAACTAATTCATGACAGTTCTACACATCCAGTCACCCAATGTAATTGTATGTCACCTAAAAGCACTGCTAAAATATTAAAGAAAAATGGTTTACATCATAATTTCTGATTGCTCAGGAACATGTTGATTTTCACCTATTTGTTCAGAAGAAGCAGGACTGGTTTTCGGACGCCCAGGGGCCGTGGCTGCTTGGGCCGATCTTCAGCGGGCTCAATTCCAGGCCGCGATGCAGCAGAGGATGAATGGAGCTCTGGCAAAGGCGCTGTGTCTGAGGAATGACACCATTTTTAAGGGAGCCTTTTCCCTCTTGAGGTTCAGAACTTCAAGAAAGAACCCCCTCTGCTCTGCAGGTGGCCTTCTGGGGCGCACCCGCCGGCACTCCAGGTCACAGGCCGCGCGTGGCACTGGAAGATACAAGCTCCTAGCTAAAGCACAAGAGCCCAAGAAGAAGAGGGAAAAGTGGAAGTGAGACCCATTAATCTGGGGACAGATTATGAACATGGGGTTTGAAACATTCACCTGACTGCATACGATATGGCCCTGGCAGAGAGCTATGCCCGATACGTTCACAACCTCTGCAACCATCTCTCCATTAAAGTCGAGGCCCACACCAAAACCATGGAGGTGTTGCAGTTGCAGGACCAAGGCGGAAAAATGCTCCTGGACTCAGTTCTTACCACCCATGGGCGAGTGGTTCAGATCAGCGGTCTGAGCGCTACATTTGCAGAGATTTTCTCGGAAATTATCCAAAGCAATCTTCCTGAAGGAGTCAAACTGTCAGTGACGGAGCACACTGAAGAAGACTTCGAGGGAAGGTTCAAAGCCCGGCCAGAACTGGAAGAACCGTTAGCCAAGTTGAACTAACGCACTGCAGACCCTCCCAGGCCAGCACTGGTGATAAGGAGTGCCAAGGGGAGGAGCTCCCCAGGCGGCCGAGGTCAAGCAGGAGGCCCTGACCCTCAGTGTCGTAAGCACCCACCTCCACACCCAGGAGTGCCTCTTCTCCCCTGTGCAGGGGTGCCTGACAATTGTCACCACTTTCCTTTGAGCCAGACCTAGGTATCTTCCATCTAATAAAAATCTGCTGATGATGGACGTGTGTGCGTACGAGAGAAGTCACTCCACGCTGTCGAGTATCTTTAACTAAGGGATTCAGTGTCTCTTTGCCTGCTGCTTTAGCACATAAGCATGTTCCCCTCCAGTATTTCTCCAATCAGAGTGAACTCATCCTTTAAATCAACCCGGCATGGAGTTCCTTTAGTGAAGGAGACAATCATAACCTGAGTAAACTCTCTGTGGATAGAAGGCATAGGGAGGGATATTTTGTATAGGAAAAAACCCTCCAGATAGGATCAGCGTCTGTCCATAAGTGAAAAAAAAGTACCTTGCGGAGTAGTGAATGACCTGTCGTAAGTATGCAGGTAGATGTTACACAACTGCAAATCAGGGTTGCCTGGAATGAGTTTAAGCAAAGAATTAAAGGTTGATCTTGCTCACGTGTCAGAAAACTACTACTTGTGAGCCAAATCCCATCAACTGCCTATTTGCTTTTGAAAAATAATTTATTGCGACTTCCCTGGTGGCGCAGTGGTTAAGAATCCACCTGCCAATGCAGGGGACATGGGTTCAAGCCCTGGTCCGGGAAGATCCCACATGCCGTGGAGCAACTAAGCCCGTGCGCCACAACTACTGAGCCTGTGCTCTAGAGCCCGCGAGCCACAGCTACTGAAGCCCGTGCGCCTAGAGCCCGTGCTCAGCAACGAGAAGCCACCGCAATGAGAAGAAGCCTGCGCACCGCAACAGAGAGTAGCCCCCGCTCGCCGCAACTAGAGAAAGCCCGCGCACAGCAACGAAGACCCAACTCAGCCAAAAATAGATAAATAATTTTTAAAAAAATAATAATAATAATTTACTGAGGTGAAATTCATGTCACAAAATGAACCATTTTAAAGTGAATAATTCAGTGGTATTTAATGCATTTACAGTGTTGTGCAACCTCTATCCAGTTCTAAAACCCCATTGCCTGTTTTTGTAAATAAAGGTTTATTGGAACAGAAAAAAAAAAAAAAAAAAAGAAGCAGGTTTTGAAATAGTTTCTATCTGAATGACATATGTGCATTTAATTAAATCAATTCTAGATTTTTAATATTGTTCAAACAAAACAACATCAATACCTAACTGTGGGAGACAAAGGTTAAAACACATCTATTAATAGTCTTATGAATACAGCCCATCAAACCCGAAGGCTGCAACACTCTGAAGAAGTACCATGGACACAAAGCACTGCACGTGGTCTCCCTGCGGGTCGCGCGTGGACCTCTCCCCCCTGGTCACCCTCACTTCCCTTGGCCGCGGTTTCCAAGAGGGCGCCTGTTCCTCTCTCTGGCCCTGGTCCTCACAAAGGATCAGATGGGGCCGAACTGAGATGGACAAGGAATTTGCACACGTGTGAATCCCTGACAGCAATAAAGACCCGAGATGAGGACGCTGCATAGGAAGCAGGAATTGCTGACAGTAACACATGCTGGGGACTGACGCTCCCGCAGGTCAAGAGGCAACAGATGGCGCGTGACTGAGAAGCCGCCTTCTGTTCCAATGACCTCACAGAAGTCACTAAATCGTGATGGAAATCATCAAAAAGCAGCATCAGATCCTAACCTTAATTCACGGAGAGAAAGCCTCTTCTGGAAACGGGGTTTCTACACCGCCGGAGCTAGAGGCCCGCGGACAAGGCTCCCCACCACAAGAAGACGCGCCTCATCTGTCGAGACTGCAAAGTTTGACTGAATAATTGCTTCTACCCTGAGGAGACACATTCGTTTTTAATTTTTTTCTCTGACATTAAGAGATACACCATTATTTTATGTTAAAAAACAAACATGGAAATACAGAAAAGAACAAAGAAAAACACTATTTTTTAACTTTATCTTTTCAACCAAAGCACCAGAACCATACACTATCTCACGCTTTAGACGGCCTCTTTAAGACAACTCAAATGCCCAGGCGAGGCAGAGACGGCGGATGGCACATGAGCTGTTCTCAGTCACAAGGGGCTCTTCAGCATAAAGTTCTGACACCCTCGTACTACTCCACCACCATCTCTGCCGTGGCCACCACTCGTGCTAATTTACTGAAAACCCATTATTATATCTAGAACTATGCTAAGCTCTATATACACATTATCTCATCTACTGTGAAGTCAACAGACTTGGGAATTTTAAGTCTGTACTACCAGACTTTTAAAAAATTAACCTAATATTTTTCATAGAAAAATCATACATAATAATAACATTCAAATGTTATGAAAGGGTAAGCAGTGAAAAACAAACTTCTACTGCCTCCTGGACCGCCCCATAAGCAAGTTTCCATGCTATACAACTGTATGCATCTATACACACACATGTACCCCCCAACCCCACAGACTTAATTTTTACACACATGTTAGCATCTGCTCTGCACCCTATTCTTGTCAGTTAATTTATACGGAAGACACTCCGCAGAAGCCCAGTAGCGCCCGCAGACCTGATTCGTTCTTTACACGGCACAGAGCGGCCCATCACATGAAAGCCCCACAATGTATTTAGCCACTTCCCTATTGAACGTTTAAATTTTTCCACTATCTTGCTAAAATGAATAAATCTATAAACAACACCCTTGTTCACATGTTTGCATATACATAAAAGCATTTTTAGGATAAACTCCTAAAAGCTGAGTTGCAAGGTCAAATGGTTTATGCGTCTTAAACTTGAACAGATAGGGCCAAATGGATGTCCCCAACGGGAGTGCCCTGGTTAGGAGTCCCACCAACGATGTGTAAGTGTCAGGCTCCCTGCACTCGGTGACACCGTGCATGATCAAACCATTTTACGGCTGTATTGTCAAAGAGTTTACTAAAACGAAGTCACATGAAATACTTTGTAAGGAGCTTTTTTTTTAAGTCCTACTTTGTGTAAAATACTGTTGTTCAAATCACCATCCACGGCATCAAAGAGTTTAAAATATATGAAGCTAGAGCTCCGCAGGAGTCACAGTGACACAGAGAAATACACTTATGAAGGAGCGCATGATTAACTAGAGGACAGCCAGAGAATCCCACAGAGGTGCGGGAGGGGATGCTTCTACGGGAGAGGTGAGGTCCCGAGTGGACAGTCAGTGATGGATGCGTTAAGTCTAGAGGGCCAGAAAGGATCGGGGAAGACACAGCAGATGGTGCACAGACCAGATGAGCGAAGGCAGAGTTCAAAGTCACAGCAGACACTTGGTGGTGTGCTGCTGGTCTCATAGCTCGCTGGGCATGGCTCAAAATGCCAAGGGGCCAGTCAGACAAGTGAAGCAAAACGGCCGCCAAACAGCACGGTTTCACAAGTAACAGCTGCCAATAAAAATTTCTAAAAATCAATTATAAGCAGAGACCAGCAATGCAGAAAGGCACCCTCCTCCGCTCTAGGTGATTATATCCTTGAAAAAAGCCTCACAACCTAGCAAGGCAGAACTCTGCTCACACATTTCCTAGACTCACTCTAGAACCCTCTTGAAAACATCTACTTAATATGGTCGTGTTGCTCAAAACAAGTAGATCGGAAGCAACACTACAACTTCACCACTTTGTGTTCTATAATCCTCTCATACATGCAATTCAGTCTTTTCAAAATGGAGACAGCAGCAAACACCAACCAAAACAAGAGCTTTGAAAGACAAAGTCCTGGGTTCAAATTCTAAACCTGTCTCTTAACTAGCAAGTCACTTAATCTCTTGGAAGCACAATGTTGCCATCTGCAAAATGGTTATAAATGCTATGCAAAGTGAGATGACATGATATAGACATATAAATATATCACTATGTATATACACATGGCATCTAAAAGGGTGCCTGGCGCACAATGGGTGAGTTCTACGCACAAATTTCTTTCTTCTCCCTTCCCACCTGTTTCAAGTAAAATCAAAATACATACATAGCATCACTTAAATATTGACTCTTCCCAAGCACATGGTTTAGTTTTCTTTAATTTCACTGACAGAATTCCATCAAAACAGAACAAAAAAAGTACCTGGTGAAAGAAAATGCCTAGACAATTTTTAAAAAGTAGAATGGTACATTTTACAAGTTACTGATACCAAAAAAAACCCCAAAAAACAAACCAAAAAAAAAAAAAAAACCCCAGGTATTTTGGATTAAATTTTAAAAATCATATCAGAAACTCAATGTTAGTACAGCATTCTTGATTTGGCCTATAAACCTGAGAACTGAGTCAACTCAGAATTATTCACTTTGCTGAATAAAAGCAAATCTAGTATCTGCTCTCCTCTATTCCTTATTACTGAACCACTGTGGTTTTAATCCCTTGTCCCAGTTGGAACCGTCTTCCCCTGTGAGCACTGACGCCCCCTTGCCCTTCACACTTCATCACTATGAGCTCAGGCGCGCCCTCACAGGCAGAACACCGAGGAATGGTGTTGAAACCGCGTAAGACTGCCTCCCTTTGCATTTCCTCTCTGACCCTAAAGCATCTTTTGCCCAATGTAACACAGGTGCGCGGCCTTCAGGGCACGGAAGTAATGTTCTCTGAGAGAGCACGCTTTTAGGCAAAGCGCTGTTGAGTTAATCTGGGTAGCTCCGCTACTTTGGGTACAGCCTCAATCATCAAAACCAGCCAGAAACTGCTAGAGTAGCATCTTCCAAACTTCACGTAAATAAATCTGCAGGTTTTCTAACACTCCACGCTTCCAATTTGTCTTCCTATGCTCTGCTCATTTCTGTTTTATAACCATATACTTCTTCCCATTGATTCTTAGCGCTTCATATATTGGCAGGAAACCGCCGCCAACCGGGTATAATGTCATGCATTTATGCAGCGCTTTTAACTAAGTCACTTTGGCACCCCCTTAGCATTCCGACGAGGACGGCGCGTCACCTTCCTCGGGGCGGAGGCGGCCTAGTTTTCTGCGCGTTTCTGGCGTCCGCCCGGGGCTCTCCACACAGTCGGTGCGCGGGGTCCATCGGTCACCAGAGTGACGCAGTCCCGGGTTTGACTCCTGGCTCCAGTACTTTGCAAACCTAACCTGGAGCCTGACAAATCGTGTTACCTCTCGGGACTTTAGTTTCTTGTCCGAAAAATGGGGGTGAAGAATACCCATTTCACAGTCTCTGTGAAAACTAAATAATGTATTTAAAGTCATTTGCCGAATAGCTGGCACATAAGGTCTGAAGAAACTGTACATGATTTTCACTGAACCACACATACATCCTCACACAAGTTCTGAGACCACAAATTACACTGGTAACAGTGGACAATGGGTTCAGAGTAACGTCCCCTTTAAGACCAGGAACAGGGGTAGAACCTGCCCTGAGAAGCAGCCAATGTTATGATATTCGCCTGGACCATAGGGAATATTCCCCACACCTTGTTTTGTGGTCCGTTTCTGTCCATATTGATCTCACACTTCCTTTAGACCCAACCCTACTGTGACCCAGTACCAACCAACGTGGGAGTGGCGCAGCTAACCCCCAGCTCTCCCTTACATACGCCCTTGTATCTGACCTTCCACTCTTGGTCCTAAGATGCCAAAGTAACATAGAGATGAACATCCGTCAAGTTAACTCACGTTCAGGGTCAGATAAGAGGAAATCCCAGCCACCAGGACAGCACTATTTTTTGAGCCCTTTTCTGTGATCAGTGAATCCTAAGGAGTAAAACAGGCACAGCAGGGCAGGCTGGACATGGTGAAAGCAGAGACATTTAAATGCTTCCAGAAGATGTGAAACGTGGGCTCCAGTTAATCTCTCATTCTGAGTACCTACATACAAAGCACTTTAAAACTACAACTCATCCGCCTAGTAAACACACTTTGAAAGAGGAGACATTAAACTGCAGACCACCACGATTAGTTCAACTAAACAATACAAGAGAGAAAATTAAATCTTTTATCCAAAGATGGCTGACTGAGGTAGATACCTGGAAATTTCAGAGCTCATAAGAAATGATGGTCCCAAAAATATTCGACAGTCTTTAGTAAGATGATCAGCGAACAGTATTGACCTAATAATGCTAACATCTGTACAGTCTTTTAGAAGTTACAACATACATATGTTCACATGCTCACACGTTCTTACTATTCCAATCTAACGACCCCATCAGAGTTAATGGATGAAGATATCTCTGGGGGAGCCTGGAGGCATAATCAAAGAGGTCTGTTAGTGAACATGAAACTTCTTTGACACCACGTTTCTGATTTTTTTCTAATCCACAATATCCCTGTACTTGTAATCATGCCTGCATGATAAAACCTCCATAATAATCTCTGAATTATGGGGTTCGGAGCACACACGGGCGGTGGGCGCACCGCAGTGCTGGGAGGGTGGAGAGGCCCCGGCCTCCCACCCGGCCCCCCCTTTCCACACGCTCTTCCACGCAGCTCTTCCATTTGGCTGCTCCTGAGTTACAGCTTTCATCATATAAACCCGCAATACTGAGTCAAGCACTCTCTGAGTTCTGTTGAGGCTGAGGAGGGGCTTATGGAAACCAAAGATTTACAGCTGGTTGGTGAAAGGTGCAGGTGGAGACCCAGATAGTGGCAAGCATCTGAAGGAGGGGAAGTCTGGCGGGACGGAGCCGTTCACCTACAGGGTTTGCGCTAACGCCGGGGAGTCAGTACAGAATTGAATTTAACTGCAGGACACCCAGCTGGTGTCCAGAAATTTGGAAGCAAAAAATGTATATTTGGTATCACAAACGTTATGACTCAAAACAGTTCACAAGCACCTCAACCATGGCCGGACAGCAATTATAGTCGATTTAGAGACAGAGGTGAGTCCATTCTAGATGTTCATAATTTTGGAACTTCACTCTAATGTTGGGAGCAACTGAATAAGGTAGAGTACATGACTGACTTTGGAAATCGGCATCCTACAGAAACTTAAACATACCGCGCCAGCGGGTCTACCTCAAATTGCGAAAGAGTTACCTTCTATCAACTTGTTTATGAGTCCGTTGGCCAGGACGGCCCTGTGCAGGTGTGAGTGATCTGATGGGAAGGAAGTGAAAAGCGTTCCTTCTGACAACATGCCAGGGCCCCTGCTCTAGAATCTGTGATCGTTCTGTCCAGAATAAACGTCATTTCGGTCACCAGCACAGCAACCTGGGCTTTCCCTGGGGCGAAGTGTAAGCCCTGGATGCACTGAGTTAGAGCTCAGAGGGACCGGGCCCAGTAAGCGCCCCACTGATGGTCACGTGACATAAATAATGCCGTACTTAGCGATCCTGGACGAGGGCAACCGTCACGTCAAAAAAGCATGTGCCTCTTCTAAGTTGTCCTAATACTTTAAAAAGCATACCTATGATAAGAAAGACGTCACACTTCCAGTTCCTCCCTGACACTGAGTATTGTTTTTTCATCTCTGCCAATCTGATGCTTTAAAATGTATGCTTTTATATTCATTTCACTGATTACTAGTGATGTTTATAATGTCTTCATATATTTATTAAACTTTGGACTTCTTTAAACTGGCAATTTTTGACATTTTACTACTAGAGCGATGACTGTTTTATAGCTAATTCATCCATCACATATACTGCACATATTAGAAATATTTGGTCATCTGCCTTTCATCTCTCTCTTCGTGCTTAATAAGGAAAATATTTTGGAATTTTTGAAATATTTTATCACAAAGCATAAATCGTGAGTCACCTTCCTAAAACAAGTGGACATATTTTTTCCATAGGTAACCTGAAAATGTATGCAAAATAGTTCTGACATTCGTTTTTTTAGAACCTGTTGCTTGAACTACAGGAAGGTCATGTGCCCTACGATAAACAAACAGAAACGCTTGTGGCCCCTGCTCTTCAGCAACTGCGTGATCTCGTGCTCCTGAAGCTTGGAGGGAGGACACAGCTGAACGCCCCTGTCCGGGGAGGCAGGCAGAGCGGCTGGGGTCTCGCGAGTCCCCGCCTGCTGCTGGACGGCAGAGGGGCAGCACTCAGCAGACCCATCACGTGCACTTAGCATCAGGGAGCAAAATTAACAATGCACGACTGGCAATTTCCTTAGCTGTGATATAAAAGCTGGAAACAGAGTTGCTTCAAGTGCTCTGGCACACAGTGTATGTCAGCAATTCCTCTTCCCCTTTGACAGAGGGGGGAAAATTCAAAACATCCACCAGAGCTGCCAGCTTACGAGGGGATGAGATGTCCAGAAGGACCGGATATGCTAATGTGTCTCTGAAGTAGCCAAGCAACATAGAAACATTCTTTATTAACCTAAAAGGAAGAGCCAAACGAAAAAGGAGTACTAAGAAAGGTGAAAGCCGTTTGCGGTAAATGCTCAAACTTCTCGAGCTCTGCGCCTAGGAGCTACATCGACGTACAAGGATGCAGATGTTTGCAGTGCTGCCAACAAACGCCTTCCTGCAGCAAGACGGCTTGTCTCTCAACATGACAATCGAAGGAGGCGGGGAAGTGACGAGGGAACACGGGATGTGTTCTCGGTGGACAGTCAGTTGGCATTCCTTCCACTGAACCCGTAACCTCAGTGCACGTCTTCCCAGAAATGGGACAGCACCCTCGGGGCCGCCAGCCAAGCCCAGGAAGGCAGAGGGAAGAGGCCGGACTCTGCCGTTCATTTCACTGAAGTGTTAGTGTAAACAGCTGCATTTTCTCCAACACTGTGTGTGTGCACAGAGTTGTTCATATGTCTATGCTTTGGGTCCCGGAATGTGTGCTCTTCAGACGTTGGCATAAGGAAATTCATTCCACCAAAAGGATTCAAACGTGCCTTCACCGACATGTTCAAAAAACTTACAAGAAACAGAACAAGAACTGAGAAAGGGAAGAAATTCTGGCTGAGAGGTGGGAGGACCCACATTTTCACGTAGTAGCAGAGACTGAAATTGTGACAAACACGCTGACGGAAAATCCCAGTCTCTTCTTCCTTGCAATTGTCCCTGAGAAGAGCAGTGCCTGGCAGGTAAGGGAAGAGAAAGCTGGAGTAGATTCTAAATCAACTGGTAGAGAGAATCCATCCCAGAGGTAAAGTGTGCATCAGCTTCAAGCAGGTAAAGTGTATATGCGTCACCCGCGCGCTCTTATGAATACACGCACAGGCCTGTACAGCGGGGCTGCTGTCACTGCAGAACGGGGGGCAGCCGGGAAAGCCCTCGGTGAGGCCAGCGTCCCACCGGCTCTTCCCTAAGGCCATCACTCTGCTCATTCTGTTCTGTCCTCCCAGGTAGCTGGCAGTAAACCCGAAACGCCCGTAAGATTCTGGATGACAGCTGCTTTCCAGCCTAAATATTCATATCGTAACAGAAACTCATAATTAGAAGTCTATGACTGAGAAGTAGAACTTGCTACCTGTATAACTTGGAGTACAAGGAAAGCAGGAGCAGGTCTTTGGAGCAACTCTTAAATCATAATGGAACAAGAGCCCCATCTTCGTAAGGCCACACCTTGGCACCTCTCGTGGGCAAAGCAGGGCAACTGCGAGACGGCACGAAAGCAAGGTGTATGCAGCGCCACTCTGTCCATCAGAACTGAACCAGTTTAAATGACCCAGTGGGTCTTTAAAATAATAGAAGTTAAAGGGGGAAAAAATAAACCTTTCTTGAGAGGGAAAATATTACAGACTGGAGGAGAAACTTCTAGAATTTTCACATCTTATGACAATTAATTATATACCCTATTCTATCTTTACGAGTATTTCATCGGTACCTCCATAGTAAATAAAGTTGTCCCTCAGTATGGGCTGGGGACTGGTTCCAGGGTCCCCATGAATATCAAAATCCAGATGTTCAAGGCCCTTATATAAAACGGTATAGTATCTGCATTTAACCTTAGCATATCCTAACCTATACATTAAGTCAACTCTAGATTGATTTAACTAGTACTACCATCATTGATCCTACAGAACTACATATTTAGTCAATCGTTTCAAGTCGCCTAGTCATCGTTATTTTTATGGGAGACTAAGTCACACATTTGACAATGCAAAGCCAATAATCTTGTAAAATAGGCAGAATATAAGTTATACAACTAATGACAGTAATAAGGTCATAAGTATGTACTTAAGCTAAGAACTTCCATTAGGTTCAGCCCAGTATAACCCCAGGTCAATTGACCCAGCCTGTTCTATACCAATTGTTATCTTTAAGGGAAATGATACTTTGCATTGTACATAAAGTTCACCAAAGATATGTACAAGCACAAGGCATGGATCACCGTGACCCCATACAGGATTGAGAAATGAATGTTATCTTCTAAGGAGTCACATGGCTGGCACCAGGAGAAAAACTATCTTTATGGCTGAGCAGGCATTTCTGCCATTGGGGTGGGGGTCTGGTTAATGCACACTGCAGACGCGCAAGGCACACCAGAGGGGAGGGAGGAGGTCCAAACGACGGGCAGAGAAAAAAAAAACTGTTTAAATTTTTCTTGGCGTGCCTTAAAACATGAACTGTTTTACCAGATCATTTTCCAATTAAATTTATATCTATTTACGTGATTATTTGATGGACATCTGTCTGACCCACCAGACTGTAAACCCTTTTGTTTGTTTTGGTCACTATTATATCCTAATTCCATAGCAGTACCTGAACTATACCTGTGTTGGAAAGGAAGAAATTTCCTCTACCTTTCTACGTTCTTCTGGCTGGTCTAAGAATTAAATAGACGTGAAACAGATTAACAGGAAAAAATTAAAAGTTTAAGAACATGTAACATGGGAGAGACCCAGGAAACCTGAGTAACTCACCAAAAAGGCTGAAGCGCTCAGCTTAAATGCCATCTTCAGCTAAAGACAAAAGAGGATGTCAGGGGTAGTGGTCTGGGGTGTCAAAGGGGAGAAAGGCAATTGACATGAAGATAGTAAAGCACTATTTGGTAAATAAATGTTTGCTGGGACGTGCACAAAGGGACACAGAGTGGACTCTAATCTCATCTTTTCTGAACCAACTGGACCCTAGGACCTATTTATAACGTGGCATTTATTAATATCCAAGCACCTTGTGTCCTACAGAACGTCTATGGAAAGCACTGCGTTCGTGCATCCAAAATCTCCTCAGTTAACGTCTATGTTCCGGGCAACCCAGGAAGGCCCGTGGAGCATGCTGTGTGCCTCCGCTGGACCCCAGCAGCCCAGAACTTACCTCGCCCACCCTACCTCTCCAGGCGAACGGTGTACTGTTTTCACCACGCACACAGCTCACTGCTGAATGCACTCCCGACACGTACACTCTGCCCTGTCAGGGCCAGGTCTCCGAGGGTCCCTGCTATCCCGCCCTTCCTCAGCCAGCTCACTTCCACCCACCCACGCACTCAATCCTCACTTCCTTCAGGAAGCCTCACCTTCCCTCCACTCCCCGCAACCTCCCAAAGCCCCAGGCTGGGTTCAGAGCCCAGCCTCTACGCTTATCTGCACCACTCACCAACTACAAGTAAAGAGACGCACGCTTCTTTATTACTTGCTGGGTGCTGGGCACGTCATAAATACTTGCGAACGAATCTCCAGCTAATTACTGCTCCTGGAGGACAAGCAGTGTATTCAGTCAGCTTTCTAGCTCTAGCGCCACCCAAGCACATAGTAGCTGCCCAATAAACACATCGGTTTAACAAATATTTCGTATCCATATTTACATACCCAGCTCCTAACGTTCCCTCAGGGGTCAAAATATTAACGACTTGGATAAATTAATTTGTACAAAACAGAAAAGGATTGGCCAGGGGAAAGGGGCTCTTCCAGTTTAACAAGTGACTTTTAAATCGACAGCTCAGGCCGAAGGCATCACTCCGTGTCTGCTCTCCAGCTCGTAAGGAGCAGGGAGGCCGCCCTGAGCCGCCGCCTCCTGTTACAACTGGATCAGGCTCCTCCTGATGCCCTGACTCCTGGGCGCTAGCGCACCCCAGGCCCGCAGGGCACCGTCCCCTGAGCTGAACAGGGCTCCATCACGCTCAGCGGTTCCAGCACTCTGGACAGCTCCACTTTTCTTGCAGGGTTTCAGGGGGAATTTGTGCTTGGGACCCTGCCCCGCTTGTGCACAGAAGGACTCAGGGGACTGCAGACAAGGTAATTCACAAGGAACTCTGCAACGTGCTGCCCACCGTGGCTGGCTGTCCCATCTCCCCCACGACCGAACTGGCCACTCGAGAGACACAGTGTCACCAACCAGAGGCCACAGCCCTGAGCCCGGGAGGCCGCGGAGCCCGAGGTTTAGGGCACAGGCACACAGGCCGGGGAAGGACTGCAGCTGTGGGTGGGTGGGCTGAGGGCGGGGCTTCGTGGGGACGGTGCAGCCCTCCAGCGGGGGTGTCCTGCAGCCCAGGAGCGGACAGGCGGTCATCACTTCATTACGCTCAAGCCCGTCAGTGCGTCCTGGACCGATTCCCACATGTAGCCCAGGCCCAGCACTGACTCCGTCCGCCGGGTCCTCCAGTAGTCGGGGGGGTCCAGTCCCTCCTCAGGGCCCCGTGTATCCATGGGTCCATCATGATTCCCTCTAACATGCCTCTCACTGGGGTTCAGGGTCAGGAATTGATCAAGCAGGTTTTCACTCTCTATGAACACAAAGAAAAAACAAGTCGTATACTCTGCTCAATACCTGCTCATGCAGCCCTCTGAATCCCTTCCCTTAAAAGGCAGGGACTGGGTGACCACTGAGAGGCCACGAGAACTCTCTGTGCGGGAGCTCCCGGCATAACAAGGGGGTCGCCATGGAAGGCATTCGGCTGGCCTCAGGACGGATCCCAATTCTCTCACCGACTAGCTGTGGCTCTGGGCCAGGAATGTAACTTCTGTGAGTCTGTAAACAAGGGGAGTCTCTAAGGTCCTTCCCAATAACATAAGTCTTGGGTCTCCGATCCTATTGGGAAAACAGTCCTTGTCATCACTGATTAGAAACACTGTAAAATTAACAGAGAATAAAGAGAAAAACAGAAAACGGATGTTTGTTTGTGTGCTGTCATAAAGAATATACGTGGAATGAAAGAGAAAAGAAGGTATTCAGCTTGCTGAGGACGGTGAACGCACTGCTGAAGCCACAGTCTGCCGTCTCTCTTGTGCAGGTCAACGTCCTAAAGCAGGTTCTGTGGCCTTAGGGCCTGTGGACAATGCCCCCTGGTGGCTACACACCAGTCCTGCCCAGTGTACACCACCTGGAGGAATCTGCCGAGGCCTCTTTCTCTTCCAGGCAGCCGGGGTCCAGCACGGAGTCAAACATCTCTCCCTCCAGTGATGTACCCCATGACCGGGAAGAGTGTCTCCTGGGTCTCAATCACCTCGAACAGTTTCAGGATATTGGTGTGATTCACGGCCTCATGCTCTGGACTTTGAGGAATGGTCTCTGCAGGCTGGAGGGGCTCTATGGACTCGTTAATTAAAAAGTAAAAGAATAGGGCTTCCCTGGTGGCGCAGTGGCTGAGAGTCCGCCAGCCGATGCAGGGGACACAGGTTCGTGCCGGTCCGGGAGGATCCCACGTGCCGCGGAGCGGCTGGGCCCGTGAGCCATGGCCGCTGAGCCTGCGCGTCCGGAGCCTGTGCTCCGCAACAGGAGAGGCCACAACAGTGAGAGGCCTGAGTACCGCAAAAAAGAAAAAAATTAAAATTTAAAAAAAAAAACTTTAATTAAAAAAAAAAAGAAGTAACAGCCCAGAACAGGGGGCAGGAAGAAAGAGCCCCTTGCCTTCGAGCACACCCTGGGAATAACCCAACTTTTCAAAACGCTCCTCAATGAGCACATTCCCAGCAGCTACAGAAATGTGCCCGATCTTTAAGTGCTGACATTCCCTCGGCTCTCTCTGCCGGGTCACTAATATTCTGCGCCACTGCTAACATATTTTCTGAGTCGGCAACATTGTCCTCAGACGTCCAACAGTAAGTACTCAGATAATAATGACATCTCCCAGTCCACCGCTTCCCAGGGCCGTTATGAAGCGTAAGTGAGAATGTACAGAAAACTCATCTGAAACACAAAAAAATACTCCACAAATATAGGTTATGAGACTTAGTATAGATTAATAGTAAGCAAAGCCCAGAAGACATACTTATTGGAATTGTTATACTTTAATTTCTGGGTAAATGGATACTATGAAAGAAACTGCCGTGCTTTAAATTCAAAGGGCACCCTTGAAGGACCGCAGCTTCACTCACAATCTGAGCTGCTTCCAGAAGATGGTCCCAAGTTATTTGCTTGCTTCTAAATTATATACAAGCTTCAGACACTGCACACATCTAAAATGCTCATTAGAAGTCAAAGAGCTTTACATGCCTAAATTTGGTTTGTGGATGAAAATACATGTGTACTGCATAAAACCCGAAAACATTCAGTAGATCCTATGATGCATGCAAAGTTACTTAAACTCACTTTTACCCCCAAACAAACCTACAGCGGGTGAATCACATGGAGCCACAATGGATATATTACATCAATACGGATCAAAAATGCATCACAATTATGGGAGAACACAGTCTGTGGCGGGCTTTTGTCTCTCATTTTTGACAGCCAGACCCCACCACGGGCCCTGTGGCCCACCACCTACAGACCTTTAGGCTCTCATTCACCCCCCGCGCCCATGCTTAAAAAGGGGCCCATGGTCCTCTCCTCAGCTGACTAAGCCAGCATGCTCAAAAGCTGAAAAGGTCTCAGTCTTAAGAGGTTCATATATCTAAAGAGGACAGGCTAGAAACAAGTTGATCTGAGTTCAACACCACAATCTACAAATAAAGAAAACTCCGTATAGGTCTTTTTTTCCTTAGTAACATTTATCAGGGTTGCATACATGTGTGTATGTCTTAACACAGAGAGGTTAAAAGAGAAAGAAAGCCCTGTAGTTAGAGAAAACCCCTTGTTCTGTTAAAAATAATAACACTCGGGGCAGCCAGAGTCCCGTGGATGGAAAAGGACAAGTCTCTGGCCCAATGCTGACAGAACAAGCAGATATTTCAATAAAGGCCTATCAATGAAAAATTAAACTTCCGTAAAGGAAATTCTACAATAACGAGGAAAAATACAGATGTTAAAGTAAAAGAAAAAGGAAAAGGTAAAACTTTCATAAACAGTCTAATAAGAACCACAAAAAAGTTATACAGGAGAAAAGCATGAAAGAAAAAATTTTAATGTTATGAATGGTTTGCATTCAGGTGGAGGGAACTTGAATACATTTTCTCTCGTCTTTCAATTTTTCCTTACTGTCTAAATTTTTGAGAATAAGCTTCTAGTTCCTATCCTGAAAACAACTTTAATCCCGCCAAGACCAGACAAAGTAAAAGGTGCCAACCTCAGCATGTTACAGCAAAATGCTATCAGCAGGTCAGTAAGTCTCTACCAGCTGCTTTGCACTGAATAATAACCACATTAGCAGCTACTGCACAGAACGCGGGACAGAGATAGTTTCGTGGGGATGTGGAGAAAAGTCATCGTGTCCACTAGGCCACAAGTGGGCCTAAGTAGATTATCCTGTGCTCTCCCAGGAAGAAAGCGGTTTACACACTGAGCCGGTTTTAAACACTCCAGCACTACCCAGAAGAGAGCTATCCAGTCACATCAAGGACAAATGTTTAGACTGGAAAGTTACAGAAACATAGGAAAAGCCCTCTTGAAATGTAAATACCCATCAATTCCAAACCCGATCACCCAGCAGCTATGACCACGGGCAGCTGGCGAGGTTGACATCACTTTCAAGGGGCCTGGAGCCGCCGAGGGCTGAGTTGGCTCCAGGTCCCACACACCGCTCAAGTCCCAGGGCGGACACCACATGGCATTAAGGAAGCGGTGGGCTGATGATTCTCCTGCTGTGACATTCACCACGAGTGCTTCCTCACTAGTACAGCCCTGAGCTTCAGAATGCCAATGACCAATGTGCCCGTCCTCTTGCGGGGGGCAGGGGCCCCTGGAGAGGAAGCAGGGGGAAGCAGCACAGCCGACGCAGGGCTTCTGCTGTCAGGTTCCAAAGTCAAAGCTCCCTTGACGACCGTAAACCTCTACTCCGCGCATATGGACCATAATGAGAGTTTTATAAGAATCACAACTGTGGCAAATACACACTCAAATCATGTACCACAACTAACATTGAACATTCTTCCCCTGAAATGAAAAAAAGTTTATATTCAAACTCAGAGATACTATGAAGCTGTAATTCAGTAAGGAACTGGGTTTTGATCCTGCACTATCTCTTGGCTCTCAAGACAAATCTCTAGGCTTTTACTGTTTCTGGACCCCAGTCTGACTGTTGCATCAAGGTCACAATCTCCAAATACATTTCTACGCAGCCACAAGAGAGGAAAAAATGTGCGCATATAGCAAAGAACACTCCAAATATACATCGGTTGAGGGCATGGGGGCATGGAAGTAGCAAAACAAGCACCCCAAGTTCCCCCCACACAGCATAGCGTAAAGGACACTGGGCCAGGAGCCAGACGGTCCAGGTCTGAGCTCCCAGCTGCCGCCCACCCACTGAGGGACCGTGGGGAAGACACTCAGCCTTAAGAGCTCAGCTTCTCCATCTGTAGAACAAGGAGGTCCCGACAGGTGACTTGGCAGGTGTGTACATATATATATATATAAATCAAAGGTCTTTTCCAGCATTACCTTTCCTAAATTTCTCAGCTCAAATTTCCTCTTCCTTTACCCCTGAGAGCCTGCTGCAGGTTCTACATGTGGGACCCATCACCTGACCACAGGGCTTCGGTACAACTCCTGGAACCATGAAGACAGAGTATAAATTTCCCTCATTCACTCATCATTCTAGTAGCAAGCACAAAACCATCACTTACATCATAATATACAAAACCATGTGCTAGACACTTTAGGGGACGGATATAAAAATGAACAACTTCAAAAGGTCCGGTCTCTGCTTAAAGGCATTTAATGTTTACAATCCAAAGGGAAATATAAAGAATTGAAGAAAATTGCAATGACAAAGATCTAGAACAAACTGCTAATTAATAATAGTACCTTTCCCACGAAGCCCAGATGGGACCTCAAAATCCTTCTCAACACAGCATATTCCACTCAGCACCCTAAAGACTGTAGCTGGCAGGCGAGGTTAATTTTGCTGCCAGGTTAGGCTCGCTCCTGAGCACGTGCCCGGGCACTTCCAATGCCCTCCTCCCGCCTGTCCCCCTAACCTCCTCGACTTCCACCTTCACCTCCAAACCATCAGATATTCCCGAAAAGCCAGGGGCCCCTCAGACCCTAGTCACAGTGGCTGAAAGCCTTTGCCAATTCACCTTTGCCAACTTTTTTAAAATTTCAAATTCCCGGGAAACAGGAAATATATATACTTGCTTTACTCCATGTCTACCACACTGCTATATTGAACTCTGAACTGCATGACTTCTATTGGCATTGGACATCTAGTATATTCCTACTAAGAAGAACAACGCGCAGTGTCCCTGAGGCACACATGAACCAGCAAGTTTCACAAACACACACACCTCCTCCTCCTCTCCTGCTGTGAGAGGTTGCATCCCTAATCCTAGCTGGCCATCTGGGAAACAAATGACTTTGTGATGGCATTGTAAATTGGTTCTACTCCTCTGGAAAGCAATCTGGCAATATGCTTTAGAAGCCATAAAACTGTTCATACTCTTTGACCCAGTAATACCACTAGGGACTCGATCATAAGGAACTAATTCAAAATATGGAAATAGCCACATGCACAAAGATATACCTTGTGGTGTTATTAATAACTGTGAAAAGCTGGGAGCAAGATACTCACCAACAAGAGTTAATTACTTAATGGTATAGAATCACAACAGAGAATGCAACCATTAAAACGGTAATGATGAAGATTATGTAGCAATAAGGGGAAATGCAGATGCAAAACAACAGATACAACGAGGTAAAAATCATTGAAGAAAAAACTGATAATATTAAAAACTGATAATCATTGTTTTAGGACAGTGAAGGGGGTGTTTTCTCCTGTTCTGTTTCTTAGCTTTTTGTGATACAGCACTCAGCACTCATGCTTCTACCATTTAAAGATAATCTTCGGAAATAGGAACGCAGGCCTTGATCGTGAGGATGAAGAGGAAAAGGACCACATCAGAAAGCCCAGCCTGCTACCTTCTGCAGGGGGGAGGGGACAGGCCCCTCCGCGCCCTGGGGGCTGGGGGCGTGTGCACAGAGCCGCTCCACAGAGAGCCAGCCAGCCGGCAGTGCGTGCGCCTGGCAATGATTAGGGACATATGAGCAGCGCCCAGCTGCTAACCCCAGTCAATCCCCTCCATTACCAGCATCCCGAGGCCAAGAATTCCCTGGGCACACCGCACGTGCTGTCAGCTTAGTTATCTGTTTACCAGATTTATATGGGGTCACACGGGGCTGTTCGATCATTTATTTAAAGCAAGTAAGTGCAGATTTTCACGTCTGGAGCAACGAGGAATGTCTGCGCCGAGAAACGTCATCATCATAAAGATCGGGGGAGAGAGCAGAAACCACCTGTCGCCGCCGGTGAAACAGAGGAAGCGCCAGCACTGATGCGGCCACTCGGGGGGCTAAGAAACGGGCGCCCGGGCGAGGGCAGGGCTGCCTCTCCAGGGCTGACATAGGGATGGAGGACGCAGGTCAGGAAGAGTGGTCCAGCCTAACGAACATTCATCCAGATGGACACTGACCTCAACCTGGGGCCACTTAACCCCATCTGCAGGTTCGCCCTGTGCCCGGCCGGGGGCCGGTCCCGCGCGGGGAGGTTCAGGGAGCGCCAGCCTGCCTGAACTGCCAGCACTGGGGGGCCTCGCAGGTCCTCTGCCAGCCTGCTCTGGTGTTCTTGCCCTCACCCCTGTGGCCGAGGACCTCTTTACACTGCAGGGTCAGGGACCGAGTTCTGATCTCTCCGCATCTCAACTGCTGCTCCGCGTCCCTGCCAGGGAGGGAGCAGAGCAAAGACGTCTCAGAAACAGATTTTGAAATTAGACAAAACTGACTTAAATTCAAATTACGTTACCCTCCTCCCTGCTGACCTTGGGAGAATTTCTTAATCTCTCTAAACTGCAGTTTCTTTGTCTATAAAATGTGCCCCTATGCCATGAGATCACTATAAGGATTAAGTGAAATAAGGAGTGTCGAGACCCCAGCGTCTGACGCCACGTAACGCTTGACAATCCAACTCTGCTCCACGTGCCCTCCTGCTCCACAGCCACTGGCGCCCCACCTGCCTCTCCAGCCCCTCTCATCCTGTCCACTGAACAAGGACTGCACGGCCCCACCCTGCCGCTCAACCCTCCTTATGCTGACCACACACCTGGACTCCACTTGCCTTCTGGAAGCGCCCACCACCGAAACCCAGACGCTGTCCTCTCTGAACCACGATCTGACGCCAGCATGGGCGCTTGAGGCCGCACCGCCTGGGCTCACAGCCCTGCCGGCTCACTTGACAGGAAATGCGACTTGGGTCAAGCTATGGAACCTCTCGGTGCCTCGGTCGCCCCATGTGTGAAACAGAGACAATGGCAGTGCCCACCTCACACGGCTGCGAGGTGGGTCCCTGTGTCTGCGGGGGCCCGGGAGCGTGTCCAGCACGTGGCAAGCAGGCACTTCTTACACCTTTGACTCCCTGGGAGAGCGTTCGTCCAGATCACTTGGGTAGCTGCCGGTGCTAGCCCACGTCATCAGATGAGCAGCCATCCCCGCTACCCTCTGACACCAAGGGAGGTGAGGCAGGCTCTCAGAGTGAAGCCCTTCTGGTGCCAGTGGGGTCCGCAGGCCAGCGCCACCGTCAGGATCACGTGGGGGAGCGTTCGAAACGCAGCCGCTCAGGCATTCCCAGCCCGACTCAAATGGAATCTGCATATTAACCCTTTTTCTTTTTTTTTTTTTTTTTTTTTTTTTTTTTTGCGGTACGCGGGCCTCTCACTGCCGTGGCCTTTCCCGTTGCGGAGCACAGGCTGCGGACGCGCAGGCCCAGCGGCCACAGCTCATGGGCCCGGCCGCTCCGCGGCACGTGGGATCCTCCCAGACCGGGGCGCGAACCCGCGTCCCCTGCACCGGCAGGCGGACTCTCAATCACTGTGCCACCAGGGAAGCCCCTATATTAACACATTTTGAATGCACAAGTCCTCTGTCACCTGGGGTTCCTGTTATAACACAGATGGGGGGTGGGGGACCTGAAACTCTGCCATCCTAGGACCCCACTTGTAGTAGCAGGTGTGGAAAGACAGCACCGAACTCCAAAGAGGAAGTGCGCCAGGATGTGAGACAACGGCTGCCTTGGCACCCGCAGGTGGACAATGAGGGCGACGGGCGGGACCGATGACTTGGAAGAGTCCACAGCTAAGAAGCCAAATGGCGCGGGGAGCTCCCTGGTAAGTCCTCAGAGGGTAGGGACCGTGTCTTACTCATCCTGGTTTTCTCAACAGAGAATGCCTGGCACGGAGGAGGCAGGTCACTGTAACCATCTATCTCCGTCTCAATAAAACCAGAATAGCACCTGTTAGCTTTGCAAAAACACAACTGTTTCATAGCTGTATTAGCAGCCCCTCCCCACCCTACTCTAATATAATACTTGCCTCTACATTTCCTATATGAAGATGACACAACCTACCGTTAATCAAAGGGAACCATTTCTAAACTTTTTCTCTTAGAAATGATGCTGGCTTTGAAAACCCGGGAGGCAGGGAGTGAAGGTGGGGTGGGGGTAGGAGGAGGGGCCAGCAGAACATCCTACACAAAACAGGGGCTACATTTTTAAAGAGCATTTGCTGGTACCTCGCTGACGCTTTCGTTTTAAACATCCAGCATGTTGAAAACTAAGTGAAGGCAGCAGCAGAGAGAGCGCCCTGCGGCTATAACCCTTGACCTTTTCTCAGTGACACACGAAATTCATCAGCCCCTGGAGGTCAACAACCAGGGACTAGTTAGAGGGAAGGAGACAGGGAAAGCAAACGAGAGTAGAGATTAGAAAAATCACACCAACTGACCCAAGAGTCCCTTGAAGTCCCTCCCTTCCTGGGGAGCACAGCCCTCATTTTCCAAGACAGCAGCAATGACCAGGTGCCCTTGCTTTTGATCTCAGCAAACTGTCCCCTTGTCCAACAGGGCCCTCACCCTACCGCCCACCTCCACACACACCTGTCACCAAGGTAACTGACTAAGGGAGAAATCTACACAAATGTGAGAAGAAAGCTATCTTCCCAGTCCAATGCCCACAACTAGCATGAAATTACCTGAATGGGAAAACACTCAATCCCAAATGTGCCTCTCTTTGAAAAAACAAAGGAAGATCACTGGCAGACGTCCCTAAGAGAATCTCCTTTACGTCACTCTGAATCAGCAGCTACGTATGAACACACACTAACATTTCTACACGCTTATACTACATATACCTACATGTACACACACACAGGTATACGTTTCTCTGCTCTGCCTGTATCTGAAAAGGGTTTGGGGTGGGTAAGGCAGTCCTTGTCCTCAGCTACTGGTGTAAGCCAACCATTTTCTGCCCTTAGGTGAGGTCTCTAAGCAATTCCACGGATCATATACACCCTTACTGCTTCAACTACTGATGGAGCTCTCACAGAAAAACAGAATACAAAACAACGACAAAGTTTCAAAATTTTACATCTAAACATTCCTTTTTAAAATGAAATCAAAGCAGGGAGAACACTTGTTTCCCCAAACCTCATCTCTAAACTTTCACGAACTTTCAACCAAATAATCTTAAAGCCACAGTCACACAGGGAGGATGATGCCAGCCCTGTCACTGACTTTTTTAAAGAAGCTCCGAGGGCCCGGGAGGAGCTAAGGCAAAGCATCCCTATAAACCGAGGAACTCTCGGAGGGCCTATGTGATGTAGTCAAACACACAGCCACGTTTCCCAAAGTAATGCCACATTGAGTGTTCCAATGCACACGGGTGGTGAGGCTCTGGATGAGTAGACTTCAGGGACTACAGAAGCGTCAGCTTGAACCCATCACAGTCTTCAGTTTATAGAATGAAACTGCCCTCGGAACGCAGAGGGACCGGGAGCCGGCAGTGAAATCTAGGCGAGCGGATCCCCGTCCTTCCTCCACGTTCCTGAACTCAAGTCTCCGCAGCGTAAGCGAGACCCGTCCCCTACAGACAACAGCACTAAGTCGCATGAATAGAGACATACTCCATAAGGACGTGATTTATTTGTCTCTTCCAACACAAATAAACAAAACAGAAGACAGACAGTCCCTGTGTGTGTGAGGAATATTTTCCAGCAATCCCTGCTAATAAGGACACCCTGAGAAAAGGCATTTCTGTATCTTTTGTGATGAGAAAAATCTTAATTACAGCCCAAAGAACAAGGTACTCAGGAGGAATTAGACCAACGATCCCATACCTTGACCATACATTTAGAATCATCTGTGAAGCTTTTTAAAAATCCCAATGGCCAAGGCACACACCAGGCCAGTGACATGGGACTCTCTGGAGGTGGCCTGCAGTGCACGGCCAAAGTTGGGAACCACCGAATTAGGGATTATTCTAAAGATGCCGTCCAGAGCAGAGTCCATCTGAGCGTGACTGTGGGCCCTTGATCCACTGGGACCTTTGTCTAAATCTCACACCCAGCTGTGACGGTGGATGGTACAAGCCACTCACCCTCAACCCTGGGAGGGGCTTGGGGCCATGCACACACAGCCCTGCCCGTAAAATGCAGCACAGACAAGGTCGCCCATCCATCCAGAGGGCCTGCCGGGATGAGCAGGGTCCAGGAGACCCTCGGTCTGTATCTGCAGGGGGCACCACCCTGGCAGCAATGTGAGGGGCTCTGGAGACGGGCTGAGACATGAGCTGACACACGGGCCCAGCGGAGCCAGTTTCCCCCAGGGAGCACACTCATTTCAGGATGCCGCAAAGCCCCTCCTGACTGCTCTGTGGGGGAGAACGCAAGCCCTCTTAGCAAAATACACGCAAGGATTAAAGAAATGGCTCCATTTCCTTCCTGTTGCTCCTGTACCGATAAAGATGGAAAACTCACTTGATCCGAATTTTTTTTTTAAGTCCTCAGTGTTAACCACTGATACTCTCCAAGTTTCCCCCCATGTAAGTTCGGCTTAGATAGTTTTGTTTGGTTTTATTTGAAAGCAAACTTCTGGCAAAGGTACGTAGAGCAGAGATACATACAAAATTCCAGCAGAATCAATTCATATTTATTCAAAGCATTTAAAAGCAGAATTTGACCCAAGAACTCAAATAAAAAGAAAATCAAACATATTGCATGCATCTTGAAAGATATTTTAAGTAACAGAACATTTTAAAGCGTAAATGTAGAAAGGCAGGGGAGAGACATACAGAGATATTCAACATAAAATATCTTTCTACAGAACGTGGGTTTTTTTAAAGAGCACTTTTGTCCAAAAGAAAAAAAAGTAAGAAAAACCAACCCCTAAATCTAAGATGCTTTACCAACACGAGCTGTGAAGGCAGGTGGCCCGGGCTTGAACCCACACGCAGTGCCCTGGACCACGTCTCTGAGCCTCAGTGCCTCCTCTTATCTTTACATCAGAGTTTCGGGAGTCGGACTGTTGGGCTCAGATTCGGGTCTGCACATGAGCTGTGTGAGTGCATTTAACCTCCCCGCCCCTCTCTCCCTCCTCTGTGACACCGAAACAAGAACAGGACCTACCTCCAATGTGCAGAAACCGGAACCTGGTGCACAGCTGATGGGAATGCAAAATGGTGCAGCTGCTGTAGAAAACAGTCTGGCAGTTCCTAAAAATATTAAACAGAATTACCATAAGATCCAGTGATTCCACTTCTGGGACTCTGCCCCAAAGAGCTGTGACTAGACACTGGAACAGATATTTGCACACCCATGTTCACAGCAGCATATTCACAATAGCCAAAAGGTGGAAGCAGCCCAAGTGTCTATCAACAGAACAATGGATAAAATGTAGTACATACATACAATGAAATATTATTCAGCCTTAAAAAGGAAGGAAATTCTGACACATGCTTCAACATGGATGAACCTTGAAGATAACTATACCAAGTGAAATAAGCCAGTTATATAAAGACAAAATATTCTATGATTTCATGTATATGAGGTACTTAGAGCAGTCAAACTCATAGAAACCGAAAGAATGACGGTTACCAGGGGCTGCAGGGAGGGGGAAAGGGGAATTAGTGTTTAATGGGTACAGAGTTTCAGTTTGGGAAAATGAAAAAGTTCTGAGATGGAGGCAGGTGATGGTTTACCCAACAACGTAAATGTACTTAATGCCAATGAACTGTATACTTAAAAATGGTTCAGATAGTAATTTTTATGTTTTGTATATTTTACCACAATAAAAGAATAAAAGTAAATAAGAAAGCCTAGTCCCTACCTCCTAGAGTTGCTGTAAGGATTCGATATATGTGAAATGTTTAGAGAAGACCTGGCAGGGAAGCCCCCTATAAACACTAGCTACAGCTACTCTCTTATTGTCCTACCTTTGGAGCGCTCTCCAAGCCCCATGACCATGTGCTGCACAAACAGGTGCTCCCTGACTACATTCTGATCCCCCTCCTGGAGCTGTATACCTTCTGCAATGAGACAGTTCCAGCCCCGGGCTTCCTTCCAGCATAAATGCTCTATTATTGGGACAAAACTTCTACTGCAATCAGATCAAGATGAAGAGACCACCTGGTTCCTGCTGAGTCTTCACACATAAAGCTGAGAACACTACAATTAAAAAAAAAAAAAAAAACTGATTTTTATCATCTATTTCCTAAATAGTTTGTTAATAATTTTGCCTCAAAGATAGGTTCATAGGCTAATGCTATCATATAGGTCTGACAGTGGGGAAGGAAGGAAAAAAGTCCTCCTCCTATTCATAAATAATCTCTCACCTTTTACCACAATCAAGACTATTTTACTTCTTTGCTTTATCATTTAAAAGTCCTTTTATTATGAAAATTTCCAAGCGTATACAAAAGTAGAGACCTGACTAGCCCTCATGTACCCACTTAAATAGCCAACTTCAACCTCTCTGACCCTACCTACGACTCGACATTCTCCCCACCAAAAAACTAGAATAAAAACATCGGGGCAGCTACATTGAAGCAATGTTCTTTTCTAACAATCACACCATCATCACCATCACTATTTTACTTTTAGAAGTTCTTTTTGGATATCTTGTCACTTGCTTTCCTTTTTTTCTTTGAAACTACAAATAATTTCCATACCTACTATGCCAAGGTTATTGTGAGGATGTAATAATATAAACAAAAATGCAGAGAGCTTGGTGTCTGATGTGTATGAAGTTCCAGAGAAATCTTAGTTCTCCAAGGACCACCACCCCAGCCTTCTCTCCAAGACAACAGATACCAGCCGCCACCACCCCTCACACACAGCCTTCTCCATTAAAGAGTGTCCCTCCTTGTCCCTCACTCCTCCCTTCCCTTCCCGAACACTGGTCCTTGCTTCCCTCCTGTCCCCTCCGCCTGCTCTGAAGCCACAGATCCCAAACACAAATGCCTGATCACAAATCCAATCACCTAGAAGACCCCAAATATAAAGACAAATACAGAAGGTGGATAAATTGAACTGATCAATATATTTAACATTTAGGGTACCAGCCACTAAATTAAAAATTAGAAACAGGGGCTTCCCTGGTGGCGCAGTGGTTAAGAATCCGCCTGCCAATGCAGGGGGACATGGGTTCGATCCCTGGTCCGGGAAGATCCCACATGCCGCGGAGAAACGAAGCCCGTGCACCACAACTACCGAGCCTGTGCTCTAGAGCCCATGAGCCACAACTACTGAGCCCATGTGCTACAACTACTGAGCCTGTGCTCTAGAGCCTATGAGCCACAACTACTGAAGCTCGTGTGCCACAACTACTGAAGCCTGCACGCCTAGAGCCTGTGCTCCACAACAAGAGAAGTCACTGCAATGAGAAGCCTGCACACCGCAATGAAGAGTAGCCCCCACTCACCGCAACTAGAGAAAGCCCACGCACAGCAACGAAGACCCAACACAGCCAAAAATAAATAAGTGAATAAATACGTTTTTTTAAAAAATTAAAACATAATCTAGTGCCTGTATATTATTTAACAGAAAAACCAGGCTAGACACTACATGGTAAAAATAGCACAAACAGGGATTCCTATGCAGGTCGTGTGTATGTGTGTGTCTTTATATTTTAAACATTAAACCCTTTTTTGATGACCCAAGAAATTTTATCTGCTGATGAGATTCATTTCCTTGCAGTACTTTTCGCCAGTGGCAAACCTGCCACATCTAATTTGTTTTAAAAGGAATTCTAATCATCCAATCAATCACACTCTTGACCTTCAGCCTTCACAGTCACTTCACTGTGGTCAAAATTGGCTCTAAAAATTCATGTTGTAACAGTTCTGTTGTCCTCAAGCTCCAAAACGCCAACGCCAGGAATATAATGTGACCAAACCCTTAGGCAGAAGAAAAAACAGTACTGTAAGTTTCTAATTCGTCTTCTACCAAGATTCTTTAAATAAAAGTGAATGTCTAAGATATTATTAAGTAATAATTTTTCCTCTACTGGGGTTTAAAGACTTATAAATCATCCAAGTCTCTATACAGTGAATCTGGTCTCTTCATTACAAAAATCACACATCTCACTTTTGCTTTTAAATAACTTTTCTTACTGCAGAGATATAATGACCAAGTAATAATCCTTCCAACTCTCCGCCCTCCCCTCCTGGCACACATTCAATCTTAACCGCACTGGCATAAATCGTTCTGGCTTGAAAAGGCGTCCGCATTTGCTGCCTGCCCTCCTTTGTCCCCATCCTCCCTCCTGGCTACCTGGCTTCTCAGGGCCTGGCACACAGCAGGCAATACATGATGCTGCCAGGATCCTTAAGAAAACTTTAGGTGTAATAAGAGACAGAAGCAGTCACATCAAGTAGAGAAGCTGACTTGGGGTGGGGAGAAGAATGAGATTATTTTAGACACACTGTTTGAGAGGCTGGCGGGATACGCAGATGGACACATTCAGTGATGTCCACCTCGGTGATGACGTCACACGGAGGTGAAGCGGGTCAAGGAGGGAGGCCCGGGGAGACAGACGGAGGCCCTCTGCAGAAAGACTCCATCCGCGAGCAGAGAGCTCAGCCCTGAGCATCACCGAAGCTAAGAAAGAAGCGCATTTCAAGGTGACTGAAAACACTGGTTGGGGTGTGAAACGCCACAGCTAAACTGAAGAGGATTAAAGACGGTAAATGAGGGGATGGGTAACTTAATCACTAGAAAGGTCTCCATCTTTGAGAAGCAGTTTCAGTGATGAATAAGATACATACTTATAACTATCTGCAAGAATCCCAAATAAAATGTAGGCAAACAGAAACCACTAAGGGAACACTATGCCAAGGCCACGGGGGGTCGGGGTGGGGTGGCCACCATGCACAGCACAAGGATAAATCAAGGCAGGAGACCCAATCCTCTAACTGACCCCATGATCAAAGGAGAAAAAGCAAATGATCAGCCCCCAGATGCTCTGAAGGCACCTGACAAAACATAACACTCACTCTTCATTAAGACAAACTCTTAATAAGATAGGAATAGATGACTATTGCCTTAATATGATCCCAATATACCCAGCAAAACTCCAGAATCATGCTTTGAGAAACCACTACAGGCATTCCATGAAAGTCCAACTTCTCAAGAGAGAAATGGGGATCGGCGAGTGACAGAGGTTCTCCCAAAGGGAATTCGAAATGCCTCTGGAAGGTATGAAGAGATGGTCAATCTCAAAGAAATGCAAATTAAAATGACAATTAGATTTTAGAATACCTACAGATTGGGGCAGATCATGTTCTTTGATATCACAGTATTATGAGGGTCTAAGAAACAGGCATTGCTGGTAAAACTTCTATGGAAGGCAGTCTGACAGTATCTATCAACATTTAAAATACACATGTTTAATTCAGCAATCCCACCTGTAGTAAATTAAATTTATAGATATATTTCTTGTATGTGTGCAAAATGATGCATGAACAAGGATATTCACTAAACAATTTGTAAGAGCCAAAGACAGGAAATACGTTTCCATTAATCGGGGACTAGCTAAGTAAATTAAGAATAAGGCAGCACTACATGTATTGACATAGGACATCTCCAAGATATATTGTTAAATGATAAAACAGAGGCGTTGATTGGCCGTGCATGGTAGCTACCGTTTTTCAACAGGAATATGAATGTAGTTTATGCACATATCCACGTATATAAGGAAGTGCAGACACAGTGGGAGCTGAGAGACAGAGACAGTTGAGAGGCTACTATTCACCACTTGCTTTTGTACCTTTTGATTTTATAGGATGAGCATTACAACCTAGTGACTTGAGATCACCTTGACTTCCCCTTCCCTTCGTTCCCTCCATCCAGCCAACCGGTAGGGCCTGTGAATTCTGTCTTTACAACATCGCCGCCACTTCAGCCCTCCTTTCCACTCTCACCACAAGTGACATAATTTAGAGACCCTCAGTACCTTCCTCCAGGATAATTAAACAGCCTTTAACACCTTCCACTGCAAATAATTACCTCCTCTGATTCACCTCATGTACCATGCCGGATTTACCTTCTAAAGCACACATTTATTAAGCTTCCGAAGGCCCGAATTCCGCTTGGCCTATCCAAGTGCCCCCGCAGACCCCAATTCCCAGGGACCACACACCACACTTGGGCTGAACAGAACTGCTGCTGCCAGGGACTAAAGTACAGCTGTTTCCTCCCACCCTGAGCCCCAGCACCCGGCGGTCTCCTCCCTCAGGAATGTTCCACATGCACCAGCTGAGATGGGCTGTGGCCCCCAGCACCCACCGTGAAGGCCGTGACCTCAGGACACTGCCCCTGACGTCCATCCAGGGCATGACTACAGAACTGCACACCTCTCTCAGGGTGGCCGCGACACGCCCACCTGCTTCCTTCTAAGCGTCCACACCAGTGGTAAGTCTTGGCCTCGCAGCTGCCCCTCTGCTTCGGTTCCTCGGGCTTCTGAGAACAGCGATGTACCCACAGCAATAAACAAACAGCAAGTCATCTCGTGAGGCTAACGCTGCCCTTCAGATCCCCCAGATTCCAACTGCTCATTAAAAGGCTAAACGGCCATCCTGAATCTGTAAGTTTAGATGTGCCCAGTGGTCACAATGATATTATACTAAGGTAGGAGGTACTAAAAATGCTAAGCAGCTGTTTCTGATTCTTTTCGCCTTTCTCAGTGGACACTGGTAAAAAGTTTGGAATCCCAAGCACATAACACATATGTAAGAAAGTCCATCTTACCTGTCACTTAAAAGTCATTTTCTAGAGTTACTGTTTTTTTAAATGAGAGAAATGATCTTTCTCAGGGTGAGCATGTAAGGTTAGTGATGGCTGGGAGCAGGAACTAAACTGGGTGATTTCGGGTCCTTAACAAGAAGTGTCTACCATTTCCCAGTGTAAGGCAATTATGCATTAGTTAGGTCAAGGTCATTTTAAAAGAGGCGATTACTGTAGACACATAGGTATCAGCAGTCCATATTAGTTTGGACAATAAGCATGGAAAAGAATTTTTAAATTCATCATCAAATTCATAGAGACAGAAAGTAGAACAGTGGTTCCCAGAGGCCAGAGGGAGGGGAGAGTGGGGACTTAGGGTTCAACTGGGACAATTTGGGAAGATGAAAAAGTTCCAGAGAATGGATGGTGGTGATGGATGCACAACAACGTAAATGTATTAATGCCATGGAACTGCACACTTTAAAATGGTTAAAATGGTAAATATTATATATATATATATACACACATATATGTTTATGTATATATATACATTTATATATATATTTAACGCAACTTTTTAAGATCCACCATGAAACATGAATTTTAAACATTTTATTTTTAATACAGTAAAAGATACTACCAGTTCTTTTTATTTCTCATTTCAAGACCTAAGACAACATAGACAAAACATCAGCAGTTTAAAGCTGATGGCTCTAATACAGTAATTATTAAAGTTTATCTTGACCTACCTTCACTAGGAAAGTACGAATATATTATTAAAGTTTAATCTGCTACTTCTTCTTCTTTTTAATCCTACTCTTCACTTGAAAAGCTTTTGGCCTTCAAGGCAAGGTCCATGCCATGCAGTCAGAAGGCAACGGTTGCATAAGTACCAGCTGACTGAGGTTAGCCACAGAAGGCAGAAAGAAGGCTGGAACTCAAAGAACTCCAGGCCCTTGTTCCTGGATGAGACCTCCCACAAACTAAAGCCCAGGAGGGCTCTAGCCTATTGATACAATGCAATTAAAATAATGAAAATTTAAAAATAAAGAATGGAAGCAAAATGCAATGATAATCCAAAATCACAGAAGGTCACTGAGGACATAAGAGCTTCTGCTTCTCAAGTAGACCATAAAACACACCTATTATGCATCATAAAATGAGCTGAACGCAGGTCATTGCTTTTAGAAGGCCTTTTCAGAGGCAGAAATTACCTATGTTTAATGGGTTAGTATTCGGTGGTACTATTTTTCAATGCCAGAAGCTAATAAAATCACGTCCTCTGGATCTGTGGTGTCTAATACAGTAGCAGCTAATCACGTGTGGCTATTTAAATTTAAATTAAATAAAGCTTAAAATTCAGTTCCTCAGTTGCACTAGCCACGTCTCCAGTGCTCAAGTGCCACATGTGGGTGGTGGTTGCCACACTGGACAAAACAGGTAGAAACACTTCAGTCATCCCCGAAAGTCTACTGGACAGAGCTGCTCTAGGGTACTAAGTGCCTTTTCCTGAAGCCATCACAGCATTTCTGTTCGTTCATTCAGCAAATGTTTGCTGAGCTCCTACTATGTGACAGGCACAGGGCTAGTTGTCAAGCATAGCAGTGAGTAAAACTAAGAATTTAAGTAGGAGATAAAGAGAAACCTCCAATATACGAATGGAGCCCCGATTTTTAAATAAAGATGAGCAGCCAGGGAAGGGCTGTCTGAGAAAGTAACGTTTAAGTCAACATTAGAAAGATAAGCCATTCAAAGAGACGAAGTTTCCAAACACAGGGACGGAAGCACCCATGTGCTCAGGTGGGGAGGGCTTAGCATGTTCCAGAAACTGATTTTCATGTATTTTGCAGCTGTCTCATTAAACTTGAAACACCAAGCAAAGCATTTAACTGACATCCAAATCTATTCCCATGGGTAAGTCAGACAACAGTCCATATATTATCCTCAGCCATTCCCCTTCTCCCTGTAAATCACCTGCCTTTCTGTCATTTCATTTCTTGAAGGACTGACTTTTGAGTCGGCAGGCAGAGAAAGAGCAATTGATTTTGTCACTTCTTAGCAGAGGAAATAGGGGCTTAGGCGAGGTTTCTGAGTGACTGGATCGTAACTGGCCGTGCTCACACGGCCACGGAGATGTTCTCATCACAGGTCGAGCGGTTTCCATCTGAGCGTTGTTGTCAGTATTCCTGCCAGGGCAAACCACTCACACCGATTTCGGGCAGCAAGACCCAGCCACTGGGCAGACGGCTCACTGGGTGGATGACCTCTCCCTGGAAATGCAGCTAGGGGCCACGCAGCGGGCACCACCGCCCCATCCCTGCCCCCCACACAGCGCACAGGGGAGACTGAACACAGCCACTCAGGCCTTTGAAGCCTCTGCCTGCAACTCACTTGTGCCATTCACACACCTCGGCATTCTCCCGCTTCTCCTCTTCCCGTCACCTTTGCAACCAGAGTGGCCGTGCCCCTCACAGCCCAGGTTCCCGTCCAGGGGCTGCACAAGGTCTGCAGGACGCACGCGCGCCTCTGCACACAGCCCTCTGGTGCACCCAAGGCAGCTGAAGACAGCATCCCTCCTCCTCTGGTCCAGCGGGAGCCAAGCCACTGACCGAGGAAGCCCCTTCCTGCCGCCAGCCGCGGTGGGTCCTCAAAGTGCAGCAACAATCGACGAGAGAGGGTAGGGAACTGAACGCACCAAGGTATGGGATCAGAAGGGCACAAGCAACTGATGGTTGCAAGGCAAGTTTAATAACAAAGCATAGCTGTATGTATACCCCTAAAGCAGGGAATTTGCTTAGTCACGCCTTATCGGCATCAGCTGGTTGATTGGCTTCTCGGCTTAGTCACTCCTTATCGGCATCAACTGGTTGATTGGCTTCTCGGCTTCTCCCTCAAAGGCACCAATTTCCCCTCCAGGGTTGCTTTTCCTAGCTTTAGGGAACAACCAGGGACTCCCAGTAACTGAGCAGGTCCCTGGAGCGATTTGGCCAAAGGCCATCTCCTTTTTTACGTTCATACCATAAAGTCCAGGATGCAGACCAAGGAGAGTACAGTCGGGCCCTGAGGCTTAGGAGGGTCTTAATGGCGCCTTCCTCAGAGGGCAATGCTCGCCACATTTCCCCCTCTTTTATTTTTTAAAGCTTGATAATGCAATTTCAACCCATACACCTCCTGAAGAAGAGCAGCGAGACGTCCAACAATAAAGCGTAATAAACAAGGTAATGCAATTAACATCAACAATACACATGACCCCACGGTAATCAATCCTGTGAGTCCATTTTGAAACCAATACATTGGGTTTAACCATTGAAGCTGATCCAAGAGTCCTTGAATTAATTGTTGGGGCCCACCTTCTTGTAGATGAGCTTCTTGAATTGCTTGTATTTCCGCATTAAGTTTTTGTATGTCCGAACTAATGTGTCCATCAGTCCATACACTTAAAAGTGCATTTTTACTTTGTTCCAATCCCAGTCAGTTTCATTATAAGCGTGTTGAGTCACACAAATCCAAGTATATTTAGCATGGCAAATCAAACCCATTTTCAATTTTAAAGCCATAATTTGGTCTCCTAAACCTATGAGAGCATTTTTTAACTCATGAACCTCAGTTTTTAGTTGAGTATCAATATGACTTTGTAATGCTAATGCAATACTGGTATTTTTAGACAATTGATTAACATAACGTGCTTGTTGTACAGTTTTACTTAATGCTAAACCGGCGGTAGCGGCTGTGGCTGTTAAAGCGGCTAAGGCTAATATGCTACATATTAATATTCCAATGAATCATTTAGGTCTTTTTAAAACTTCAGATAATTCTAGCCAAGCTTGCATGCTAGTACTATGATACCATGGTTCAGAAATATTTACAGGCAGCATTACACAGGAAGGTTGTTTTATCATAACAGAAAAAGTTCCTTTCATAGGCAGAATGCAAGTACTAAAAATATAATTCTGACAAGTTATATTATATCCTAAGGAACCAGAAATAAACTCAATCTGTAAATCTCCTATTAGCAAGGCATATGAGGGTGTTAACACAAGTAATAACCAGTTGATAAGAATAAGACAATGCAAACTTCCCAAAATCCCAATGCTTATAAAAAACCAAATTATTATCAGTAACAGAAACTGAAGAAATTAGAATGGTATCATTATTATAATTTAAGGTGCACCAGATTTGAGAATTCAAAATCAGATTGGGGAAAATCAGAAGGAAAAAAGGAGGGAAACTTCAAACTTGTAACAGCTTTAACTAGCTTTAAACTATGGCCGGCCAGTAAAGTCCCTTGTCCTCCTACATATACTTCAACACAAAAATAGTATCTTTGACTTTGCAGCTTCTATTAGAGCTCCACTTTCAGCTTTATGATTAGACCCATCTTTGTTGCTGTAATTACCAGTCTCATTCTTTCCATTTTTGTTATTGTTGCCCTGTGAAATCATTTTTTCTAGAACAGCAAGAAGATGTAAAGCTTTCTCAGCTTGGTAGGTTAATATATACAGGTCTACGAGCAAAAAACACACTGCTTGGGCAAATTTTTCTTCAAAAGGTTCTATGAACTGATAAAGTTTTTCACCAACGGATATGGCTTCTGTATACTGTCAGACATGATACAGGATGACTGCTTGATTGTAACACAACATACTATTTTCAAGATCATCTAGTCCATCCATTTCTTCAACAGCCGAGTGCACCTGATTCTTCAATTGATTAAGTGTCTGTCTTAAACTATCTGTTGTCTGGTTACTTTTGAAAAACTCAGCTACTGCCGTATTCAAAATTATTTTATAATCGTCTTTGTTTATATCTTGTAGGCAGGCAAGATGTTGCAGACAGACATCATAATTTCCAGCTATGAAAGCCTGGAAAGCACTGGTGGACAACTCCTTCTCTTGATCAGTGATCTCAGGTCGCTTCTTGGATACTTTTTATCCCATATTTTTTTTACTTCTGACTATTGCCCCGAGTTACTATCAACTTTACTATGTGGCCACACTTTCACTCTTCACTCCGGGGATTCACCTACCGAGATTCAGATGTCCCTCTTGTCAGGTCCCTGTTCGGGCGCCACTTGCGGCCAGCCGCGGTGGGTCCTCAAAGTGCAGCAACAATCGACGAGAGGGGGTAGGGAACTGAACGCACCAAGGTATGGGATCAGAAGGGTACAAGCAACTGGTGGTTGCAAGGCAAGTTTAACAACAAAGCGTAGCCGTATGTATACCCCTAAAGCAGGGAATTTGCTTAGTCACGCCTTATCGGCATCAGCTGGTTGATTGGCTTCTCGGCTTAGTCACGCCTTATCGGCATCAGCTGGTTGATTGGCTTCTCGGCTTCTCCCTCAAAGGCGCCAATTTCCCCTCCAGGGTTGCTTTTCCTAGCTTTAGGGAACAACCAGAGTCTCCCGGTAACTGAGCAGGTCCCTGGAGCGATTTGGCCAAAGGCCATCTCCTTTTTTACGTTCATACCATAAAGTCCAGGATGCAGACCAAGGAGAGTACAATCGGGCCCTGAGGCTTAGGAGGGTCTTAATGGCGCCTTCCTCAGAGGGCAATGCTCGCCACACCTTCCCACCCTCTTTACTTCATGCACAGAAAAACAGAACCTCTACTGCTGGAAAGAGGTGAAATGCTGGGACTGAAAAAAAAGGCTGCACTCTCGCACCAAATTAATTAAGAGTCAAATGTGGAAATCATGCTTATCACATCAGGTTTTGATTTTTCAGTCTTAATGAAGAAATGGCCAATGCTAATAAACAGAAAAACCCCGGTGAGGTGGAACAGTTATGAAAGATAGTGTTAAGGAAGGTCCTTTAAGTCCACACATGCCATAGCATCCACTGGTAGAGACATTTCTGCCCAAACGTATTTCAGTAACTAAGTATGCCATTAACATTTTGGCTAAAACCTTATAAACACACTTCATTTTCCTACATTTTGCAGAAAGCATAAGCTTTGAATGTTAGAATACCATGTGAATGTAACACAAAAAAGGAAATAAACCCAAAAAAACCCACTGAAACCCACAAACCTGGCAGACCTAGTTCACTCAGGACACCACCACCACACCCTCCCTGCACACTCTTTTTCCAGAAAACCAAAGCAGAGTGTCTTAGGGTTAGGGTTAAGGTTAGCTGCTCTAACAAAAATACCACAGACCTGGTGGCTTATAAGCAACAAATATTTATTTCGCACTTCTGGAGGCTGGGAAGTCCAAGATCAAGGCGCCAGCAGACCTGGTGCCAGGTAAGAGCACACTTCCTGGTTCTCAAGGCTGTGTCCTCACACAGTGAGGGAGCTCTCCGCAGTTCCTTTTATAAGGACATTAATCCCATCCTGGGGGCTCCACCCTTATGACCTGATCACCTCCCAAAGGCCAACCCAACACATCCCACTGGGGGTTAGAATCTCAACAGATGTATTGGAGCTGGTGGGGAATGGGGGAGTGGGTGGGGAGGACCACAGCCATTCAGCTTACGGCACAGGTAACGAGAAGATGTGCTTAACCTTGGCAATGTCCCTAGACGTAAGGAGAGCACAGCCTATTTCAGTTCCGATTTGGGCTGAAGAGAGGAGTTAAGTAGGAAAAAGCAATCTGGTCACAGGTCACACACCTGGGGCAGAGCCTGGCTGACCTCTGACCTTCCAGTGCTATGTTCATTACTTCACCCACTTCAGGATCATACTGCAATAGTTGAAAAAGGTCAGTAATCGAGGGTTGCTTATTTGACATTATAATTTAATTGCAGATAAAGTGTAACTTTAGGGAAAATAGTTGTAAAGAGTAGGCTTCTAGTCCAAACGGAGAGAGATATAAGATACCAACTCACAAGTACCCACCTCTGCTCCACTTCCCTCATTTACTATGTGGAGCAATCCACACTGGGCTGGGCACAAGGACAGCCCTTAAAGTGAAGGGTGAAAACTGACAATGTGATGTTGGGATTTTACTGAAAAACCTATTTAAATAACACTGAGCAAGGGGTAAATGCCGTCTTCCATATCACGAGTAAATTATGATATATAAATATTTAATTTTTTAAAGTCCATAAATATCTTTCAAATCCTAAACACATTCACTTCTAAACATGGGATGTCTGGTAATATGCCATTACAGAAAAACTAATTTTAGCTTTGGTGTTGCTAGCACCCTTTACACCCTAGAGAGGTTATTTGGGAAATCATCTGACTTTAAGAACAAATGTTTATTTAAGGCATCTGGGAGTTGGTGGTCCTTAACTTTAGCAAGTTTTACTGCATCTTCTTTGCTTCTGAGCTGGTATCTTTCTGGTAAATAAAAAAATGTTTGTTGTAACTACAAATAAAATGTACCTACAGCCACCCATTTGGAATTGGTACCCATTTTTCTTTTCCTCAAAAGTGTAATTGCAAAGTACAGTCTCCTGGCTTTCTCCTCCCCCCGCGGTATTCCGAGGGTGATTCAGGAGTACAGTGAGCCTGCATCTGAGAAGCACAGGGAATCTTACTTGAAGGTATAACTATGACACGTATCTGTCCCTGTGTTACCTGATGTACAGACAGGAATCGATGGGCGGAGAGAGCCTTCCGGGCGCTCCCTATCCCATGGGGAGCCTGCACAAAGGGACATCTCCTATCTCCTCCTCTGGATCAGGAATCCTTTCCCTCCACCAGCCCATCACTCCCATAACACTGGGCCTGCCTGCCCTGCTTTAAACCTCCTGAGAACAGCCTGTTTGGTCTTTTATGTGCCTTTGTTTTAATATTTGTGCACATAGGCCTGTGCTCATCTAAGGGAATAAAATCAGTTTGATCTAGAGAGCAGCTTGAATCCTGGAACACCTTACAAGAAATGAAACTGATTTGCAAATATTCACTGTGCACTTAGGAGAGGTGCTGGGGAACAAAAAAGAGTTAAGAACAAGTCTTTGCCCTCCAAAATTTCAGGAGGCCAGTTTTGCAAGATTCCAAAAAGCCTTATGGGCATGACTCTGCCTTCACCAGTCACTCATCTTGGTGGCAGCACTGGGGCCAGAGGTTCTCAGTCACGGCTGAACATCAGAATGACCGGGGAAGCTACTCAAGAGGTTTTTATTTGACAGCTGTGGGAGGAGTCCTGACATCAGCAGTGAGTCTGACATGCACCCCGGATCAAGAGCCACTGCTCTGGACTGACAGCTCGCAAATTCCCACCGCTGCTAAGGCCACAGGTTCTCAAACTGTCAGGGTTGTTCAACTCGGCCTTGAATTTCATGAAATATCTAGTGTCCTACCCATATATATATATTTTTTGCTTTATGCTCCAAAAGATGACTTGTGTCGTCTGAACTTCAACTAGCACATAACCGAGGGAAGCTATAAGCACCTTTAGATAATCATTTTAAAAATTATTTCAATTTCCTCCACAAAATCACTTTTTTAAAAAAAAGAAATTTATTTACTTATGTGGCTGTGTCAGGTCTTAGTTGAGGCATGCGGGATCTTTTGTTACAGCATGTGGGCTCTGTACAGCGCAAGGGCTTAGTTGCCCCATGGCATATGGGATCTTAGTTCCCCAACCAGGGATCTAACCCGTGTCCCCTGCGTTGGAAGGTGGATTCTTAACCACCGGACCACCAGGGAAGTCCCCAAAATCACTTTTATTACAAGTACTTCTTCATATGAAAATCTCATCCTTAATGAATTACAAAATGTTATTTTTCATTTCAAAATCATCACTCAAAATGTTATTTGATAAAAATACTATTTTCCAAAAAATAAGAAGAAATACTGGCTCTTTTCAAAGGACTCCTGAAATTATCTTCACATCTTCCACTGAATGTTTTGCTAAGGCCAGTTCTGATAAGATATATATCCAGGCCTTTGTATATGCAAAATTAGATTTTGATTTATAGATTTACTGTTAGGGTTTGAAAGAATAAGGTACATATGTCACAAGAAGATGGGCTGGATGGGGGAGGGAAAGTCTTGGCGGAGCGTCAGCTGTCTCGTATTTCAAGATCAGCGACAGAATCAATGTTAAAAACTGCTTAAGGGAGGAAACGTTCAAGTACAGGATTTATTTTCCCTTAAGACGAGGTTCTCCCTCCTGTAAAAGGGGCCGAAAAGGAGAACTTTGCACACACCCGGCCCATGCTCATCTGAGCTGTTCCTGGAGCACCAGGATGTGGGGATGGGCGGTGTTCTTCCTGAAGGTACGCACGTCGTCCTGCTAAATGAGGGCAGTGCTGGGAAGAACTGGCAATGGGTCACGTGCACAGGGGCAGAAATATGGCTGGACCGTCTGTATTCCAGCCAGCCGTCTGACTTGGGTCGATGGCAGCGGTCCTCCATCCTGATGGCGCCCTGAAACCCCTGACATTTTTAAAGACATTACGGCTGGGCCCCCAACCCAGAGCTTATGACTGCCTTGATGTGAGTGGAACCAGAACGCTGGTATTTGTGAAAGGTTCTCGGGTGTGTGCTGTGAGGCCAGGCTAGAGGACCAGTGGGCTAATGAAACCAGACCTGGGAACAACTAAAGGGACACAAGTTCCGCTGAAAACAGATCTGACCTCTTAGCCTAGTCTCTCTCCTAGACACACGTAGGAGGGGAAGGCAGCTTTTGAGAGAGATGAGCTTGAACTTACAGACAGGCAGACAGAAGGCAAAGAATTAATTTTTTTTTTTTTAAAAAAACTTTGGGCTTCCCTGGTGGCGCAGTGGTTGAGAGTCCGCCTGCCGATGCAGGGGACGCGGGTTCGTGCCCCGGTCCGGGAGGATCCCACATGCCGCGGAGCGGCTGGGCCCGGGAGCCGTGGCCGCTGCGCCTGCGCGTCCGGAGCCTGTGCTCCGCAACGGGAGAGGCCACAGCAGTGAGAGGCCCGCGTACCACAAAAAAAAAAAATTCCTATAAGTGACATTTGATACACTTTATACAAACTCAACTGTCAATTTTACTGCTGTCAATTTTACACACGTAAGGCAATACTTAGTCTCCAATGAACGGAGCTCCAATATCTGGTTACTTTCTAAAATTTTCAAGGAAAAGATTTTAAGTATATTTGAAAAGAGCTTCTACAAAAATGTGAATCTCTCACACACACGAGTAGACAACCTAAAAAAGGCACTAAGTCTTTTCCAAGAGATGTTAATAAAAAAACATGTAAATTTATCTTAAAAGACTAGAAAGCTAGTACAAAAATCAACATTTGAGATTCTCTGAATATTTGTAATACTTCCTATATAAAGAAGTTAGCTTTGGAAATAAGTGAGAATCTAACTAAATTAAAATTCAAATATGACTAAAATTTACCCATGTTATCCAAGAAAACTTAATAAACTTCAAACTCCTGAAGCTGGCTCTGAAGACCTTCTGTGAAGCAGGGCAGCATCACAGCCAGTACCACAGCTAGACAGAGCACACCCCAGGCCCGTGCCCACCCCCTCAGATTCCTACCTGTACAATGGCTAAATAACCTAACCTCTCAGCTTCCCTTTCCTTAATGGGGGTAAGAGCTGTCCTATCACCTGTTCACTGAGATCTTATAACCTAGAAGAAATGGACAGGTCTCTAGAAACATACAGCCCACCAAAACTGAATCAAGAAGAAACAGACAATTTGAACTGAGGGATCACTAGAAGTGAAATAGAACCCGTAATTTTTAAAAAACTCCCTGCAAAGAAAAGGACCAGATGGCTTCACTGGAGAATTCTACCACACATACAAAGAAGAACTTATACCTATCCTTCTCAAACTCTTCCAAGAGATTGAAGAGGAGGGAACACTCCCAAAGTCATTCTATGAAGCCACCGTCACCCCGAAACCAAAACCAGACAAAGACACTACCAAAAAAGAAAATTACAGGCCAATATCTTTGATGAATATAGATGCAAAACTCCTCAACAAAATACTAGTAAACCAAATCCAGCAATACACAAAATGGATCATACACCACAACCAAGCTGGATTCATCCCAAGGTCACAAGGATGGTCCAACATACGCAAATCAATGTGATACACCACGTCAACAGAAGAAAAGACAAAAACCACATGATCATCTCAATAGATGGAGAAAAAGCATTTGATAAAATTCAACATCCATTCACAATACCCCCCAAAGTGCGTATATAGGGAACATATTTCAACATAATGAACTACTAACTCTTGGGAAACAGGATCAGTATTTGATGTATAGCCTTCACGCAACCACAAGAACTGGGACTTGAACTACCAGCTGGTCAACTACTTGTTGAATGCAGAGGTAAAGAAATAGGATTTCAGCACTGCTAAAATAGAGGATTCCAAAAATAGGGTTTCAAATAAAAATCTACCAACACCTGAAAACCTAATCTGTATTTCAATAGCTCAGATGATAAGTTCTACTTCACATGTATGAACTAGCCAATGCATCAAAGAAAAAATGACTTATCCCCAGAACAGAGAAAACATCATTAAAATAAGCTAGGTAGGGACTTCCCGGGTAGTCCAGTGGGTAAGACTCTGCGATCCCAATGCAGGGGGCCTGGGTTCCATCCCTGGTCGGGGAACTAGATCCCGCATGCATGCTGCAACTAAGAGTTCGCATGCCACAACTAAGACCCGGCACAGCCAAAATAAATAAATATTTTAAAAATAAATAAATAAAATTTTTAAAAATAATAAAAATAAAGCCGGTACAGGGCTAATCACGTCTGCTCATCAATGGTCCTCCCCACCACACAGAGTTCCCTGAATGGATCCTGCGCCCTCGTGCCTCCTGGCTTTGAATGTACACCACAACCTGTAACTCAACACATTCTCCATGTTCGCCCTCTTGCTCTTACTACTCATTGTGGAAAAATACCTCCTCTGATGGAATGCTTTCCCTTAAGATCAAAGTCCTAGTTGAATGTCCCTCCTCTGTACTCCCCTAACACTTCGTAATATTACCCCTATCATAGCACCTGTCAAAAATAAATTGTTACTTTGCTTATCTAGTTCACACTGTAACACCACCATGTTGTATAATGTATGGCTCTTAGGAAGCGTTCAGTGAGTGCTGAAGGAATGAATGAGGAAAGGGCCTTCAGTTCCCTGTTCATCTCTAAAAATGAGGGAGCTGATGTACAAAGTCTCCTCCAGCTTCCTATTCTATTAGTGTGAAGGACTGATAAAACCAAATGACGATTATGTATAATAGACTTAGATCCACATCTGGAGTAGAATAACTTCTAAATCGTAACATCACAAGTTGTTCACCTATACAAGATATTCTTTACACATCGTTTTAATATTTAAGCCACAAGACAATAAATTACTGTTATACTGCTTGTTATGGCTGGAGAAATTTCTCTTCAAAAATCATTCAGTGCTCAACAGCAATCCTAATTTTAATATAAGGTAATGCATGATTTTACATAATGAACTATAGGAATTTCATAACTATGGATAGGTAGATATTAAAGAAATTTTTGCATTTTGAGGCCTAAATGGTAGTAAGTGAGTTACGCCTAGTTTATAGTCATTATCTAAGAAAATACTCTGCCCAGAACAGAATGCATATTAAAGGACCTATGAGTAAGGTCTATCCTCAGCTTCTGGCCCAATCCCACTTTCAACTTCAAATAGAGCTCTTCTTGAAAACAGTCATTGCTGCAATGAAGAAATTTTAAAATGGAGATTTAGCTTTGCAATGTGATTTTTTATTAGCCTTTTAGGGCAATGATATCCAACATACTGGCAAATTATTTCAAATAAAATAATAAAAATATTTTTTTGTGAGGACTTAGCTCAGAATCAACTGGGAAGCTACCGTTTCTCTAACCTCAGCTATTCCTTGTACTAACAGATGCCTAGACTACCCAAACAAACTAAACTTTCGATATTTACTTGGAAAGTTTTACTTGATTACAACCAAGTTAAAATCATTTAGATATGTTAACTGCATACATTAATGATTAAATTTCTTGATAATTAGACAAACAACTGTATATCATTATTCCAACTTCATTTTCTAGATGAAAGCAAAATATAATAAAATAATGCAATCCCCACTGTTTTTAAACAAGCCAAAATAATTCTCATGTTTTTTCTTCTAACTTTGATAGCTTTCTCTGTTTGTAACTTGCGTCAACGCTGTAGCTTTCCTAGGTGCCACACACCTAATTTACATCATCAGCATTCAACCGTACATCATAAAGAGAAAACAGTTCTGTATCTTTTTCTATAATAATGTACAAGTCCCATGGTCTTGAGTCCTTTGAGTAATGCCAACGGATACACGCAAAATATTAAAAACCCTTTCAATAAACCTGAAGCAAGATTTGCCCGATGACCTGATCGCCCTGCAGGAGTATCAGAAGTTTGGCTGCTCTGTAAAAAGCCTTATTTTGAGACTCACAGATGTACGAGACATTAACAAAAATCGAACAGGAAACGTAAAAGGATCTTAATAAAAGTATTTTGTTGCCCATGCTTTTAAAAAAAACACCACTGCATTACAACGGATAACAGGTATAACAAGCACATGTGGATGCAAGGACCCCAGGTTACAAGTACGCTAAAGTGCAGTAAGGTCAGACAAGTGTCTCCTGCCCTTAAAGTTCCTGAAAATACGAGGTTGCTTTGGCATAGAACAAGTTATCACTTCAAAACGAGACAAATTTAAAGAAAGGAAACACAACCGTAACTCAGTGGTTGGAAAAGAATGGATGTGACCGCCCACTTGTTTCTCACGTATAAAGCTACCCCTCGCAGTGTTTTGGAGGAGAAAACGCTGGCTCTTCCCAACACTGGTTACAGACACAAACATTCCAAAGTCAAGACAAGTGCTTTGCAAACAAAGTAACTAGAACCAGCTCAGGCTTCCCCGCGCCGGGTCCTACGTTCCAGGGTCAGAACCACCAGCTGTATCCCCCCGGGTTAACAAGGTGATTCAGAAAAGCTGGCGTCTTCAGAGAAGGGAGAAAACTCAGCCGGGAAGAGCGTCAGGAGAAAACTTGCTCAGCTTCTTGCTGTAGGCTGAAACGATCCCAAAAGAGTTCTTAAACCCCTCAGGTTTCCCCAATTAAGCACCCTCGCCTCCAACCTGGGCCACCCCAGATCTGACGACAGAAGTCTGCGGACGCACGGAGAGCTGACCACCCCACGAGAGGGACCCACGGCCGAGGCCCTACGCACAGCCGCGCCCACTCACCCGCCGCTCTCCGGGAGACGGGAGACCAGCACGGGGTCCAAGTCCTAGGCGCGGCAGGGTCGCCCCTCTCCGGGCCCGGATCCACCTCACCTCAGCGCGGCCCGCCTGGGCGCCGCCATCTTATCCAGAAAGGGGGCCTCGCGCCGAAGGCCCCCTGAGCGGGCGCCCTGAGCGGAGCCGGAGCGCCGGGGAGCCCCAGGTCGGCGCCCTGCATCCCCCGCGCGCTCTCGCCCCGTCCACGCGCGACGAGCGTCCCGCACGCAGCCCCCGACCCAGGCGTCCGCGGAACCGGCGCCCCGCGCAGTCCGCACCGCGGCTCAGGCGGCGCCGAGGGCAGCCCGGGCGGAAGAGCGGGCGCAGGGCGCGCGCTCGGTAACCTGGCAACGGGGAGCAACCCGGCGTCTCCGGCGAACCCCAGCCCTCCACCGAGAGGAAGCACGGACCCCCCCACACCCGCCGCCCAGCCGTAGCCGCCCCTCGGCCGGTCGGCCCGCCGCTGCCCGCAGGACCCCGTGGCGGGGGCGGCCGCCGAGAACACCTCCCGCCGGCGCCGCCCCCTTAGCTGCCCGAAGCCCGCCTGCGCCGCCACGCGCGGCCGGAGTTCACCTGGGGCGGGGCGCAGGCCGCTCCCTGCGTCGAGCCCCGCGCGCGTGTCCCGCTCGCGCTTCCCGCGGCGGCGGAAGTTTCGGAAGTCGCGTTTAACTCGGGACCTCGGCGGAGAGGACCCCCTGGGTTTTTTCGTTCCAAGATGGCAGCCTCCAGCCGTGCACAGGTGTTGGATCTGTACCGGGCGATGCTGAGGGAGAGCAAGCACTTCTCCGCCTACAACTACAGGTGAGAGGCCCGGAGGTGCGTGCGCGGGCGCGGCCGGGGTGCGGGAGCCCCTGCCCCGCGCGGCCTCATGGGCGCCCCGAGGGGAGGCTCCCTGCCGGCCGGCGTGGCCCGCGGACCCTCGGGGGGCGGCCCGGGGATGGCCCTTCGCGGGCGGCAGAAGACGTTCGCGTCTGGTGGTGTGTCCCCAAGTCGGACGCTCTGCTCCGGGAGCTCTGGGAGGTTCTGCTCCGGGAACGCGGTTAGTGGTGTCTCTGCCTTTAAGCTGGATGCCAAGGTGCAGGTGTTCAAGCCAGGACCAGTTAGTTTGTTGCATTTATAAGGACTTTCCGTAGAATCGGAAGACTTGACCGTGGAAGTGACCCGTCAGTAGCACTTGTCCACAGCTGAAGGCTCTCTCTAGCCATTCCTTTCATTTCAGAGGTGTCTTAATTAGCCTTTTTGGTTGCCAGGATCTGTTCTACTTGTGGCATCGGCGGTGGGGCGGGGTTTGTGAGGAGGAGACGCAGGTAAAGGTAAAGGGAAAAAAAGGGCTCGCCAGCTTCCAGGAGCTGAAACGTTTATGCTGGCCTCACCAGATAGGGATCCAGCTTTTAGGATCTTAGCAGCAGGAGAATGAGGATCTAAACTCTTACGTCCTTAATGTAGCGCCCAGCTTTTCCACGCCTGCCCCATTCTCATGTTTGATCTTGAGTTCCTTATCCTTACTCTTAATATGTCTTTTGTCTACTTCAGAGCATCTGCGTTCTTTTCTGCTTCCTTATAACTTCTGACTCATCATGACTGTATATACCTTGTGGATTTTCTCTCTGCATTCTTGTGGATTGGGTGTCTTCTCCTAATTACCTGACCCTCTGAGTTTGAGCCGTATTCCCAAAGCAAGAATATGATAAGGCCAGCTCATCACTTCACACCAGGTCTCGCCTTCCATGATTGACCAGCCTGTGGATTGGGACCCGTGGAACAGACCTGATTGGGTAGCTGCCCTCACACGGGGTGCATGAGCTGGCAGGCCCTGTGATGGGTAGACCCAGTGCAGTGTTGGTTCTCAGACACTAAACCTCTCAAGCAGTGACTTTCTAATGTTTAGATACCTGCATAGAAAAGGTACTCATCCTGTAAATTTGGGAACATCTGGGTCGCACCAATGAAGTCATATCTAACTGGTCAGTAGTTAAAAACAAACATTTCTGGGAGTGCATTGTTTCACTTAATGACTTTGGTTTTGGAAGCTAAAGTTTGTAAACAGCAGGTGTACTGGTGGAATTTTAAACCAAAAAATTAACCAAGTACTTAGTACCAACAATTTAACCAAGTCTGTTGAAAGAGCCCACAAAATATGCTTGTGAATAAGTGGAAACCAATCATTTTCACCACAGTCTGGAAGATAAATTTTGTCGTTTAAATTTACTGAAAATAAACAAGAACTGCAGGTAAGTCACTCTGCAGGTACAGGGCTGTACCCTCTAGGCAGGCAGTAGAAATTACATGGTAACATATTTAGAAAATAATGGTTCAGATTATGCTTTGAGTAATCCTTTTGAGTTAAATTTATTATCCACAAATAAATGTATTATCCAAAGGAATCTGGTAATCACTTTACACTGTTTCCTGAAATCATGGCCCGAAAACCTGAGATTTCCCACTATTATCTCTTCAGATAATAAACTGTTACAAAATATGTCCTTCTTTTGTATTAAGCTGTGTTTTGTGGAAAGGTTTTCCTCATTCTCTTCCTTCTGCGTTCCCCACTCCCATTCAGACAGGTCCTATTACTGCGTATTCTTTTACTTCAGTGCTCCCAAACACTCCCAAAACTAGTTTGCCCGGTGCCATAGCAGCCCCTGGAGATGGAAAGATGAGCGCGCTGGGCTCAGCAAGGCACCTTCCATCGGTGGCTTTTTTACGAGCCTCTGTGGGACACAGTTGTAGCATCATTGTCACAAACTGTGGCAAGTGCCGTGACAGGCATGCACAGGGTGTTGAATCAGAACGCTTCCCAGGGCTTCCCTGGTGGCACAGTGGTTGAGAGTCCGCCTGCCGATGCAGGGGACACGGGTTCGTGTCCCGGTCCGGGAGGATCCCACGTGCCGCGGAGCGGCTGGGCCCGTGAGCCGTGGCCGCTGGGCCTGCGCGTCCGGAGCCTGTGCTCCGCAACGGGAGGGGCCACAGCAGTGAGACGCCCGCGTACCGCAAAAAAAAAAGAAAGAAAAGAAAAATGCTTCCCAGAAGATAGCACTGGATCAAAGGCATGAAGCAGTGTGATCTTCTGCTGTGCTCGGTGATGTCATAGAGTAGAATTCTGCTGGAGAGTTAAGTGTGATTTGAGGGTGACAGAAGGCAAGACTGGGCCGTGATAAGGAGCCTAGACTTTACTCTTAGCTGACAGGCAGCCAGTAAAGAGCTTTAAGCCATAAAGTGACATGGCCAGACTTGCCTTTTAGCCAGATCACTCTGGCAGCAAGGTAGAAGGTGATTGTGAGGGCCAGATACAAGGACCCCAAATGTGAGTTGATTAGGACAGTGCTGAGGAGAGATTAGGGCCCTAGTGGGAGCAGGAGTAGTGGAAGACAGAGGAAAAGATACATTCGATCAATAATTAGAAGGTAAAATTGTTAGATTTCAATGAATGATTGGATTCTGGAGTAAAGAAGAGAATGCAAGCAGAGTCTAAAAAGATGTCTAGGTTACTAGGTAAACTGAGGCACAGAGGTTAAATATGAAAGTTGCACCACTAACTGACTTAGGAAATACAGAAATACCCAGTCTTGTGGAGAGAAGAGTTTTCAGTTCATTCCTGGAGCATCTTGAGTGAATGTCACCTGGGGTCCTCAGCAGAGGCGGTTATTCCCATGAGACTAAAGCTCAGAGGAGCAGTCAAGCCTGGAGTTATCATCACCACGCACTTGCTGTGTGACCCTGGGCAAGTCATTTCATCTCTCTGCTCTTCAGTTTCTGAATCTGTAAAGTGGAGGTGATGATTTATCTGTCTCATAGGGGATGAGGTTTAAGTGAGTGAATACGTATGAAATGCTCAAGAGTTGTGCCTGGAACAGTAGGCACCAAATAAGTACTATTCTTATCATAAGTGGAATTTAAATCTTAGTATTTGGTAAAATTTCCAGGAAGAGTATTTAGGGCAGTGGTTCTCAGCCAGGGCCAGTTTCATTTGACAGTGTCTGGAGACATTTTTGGGTGTCACAATTTTGGTGGAAGGATTCCCCTGGCCTCTGGTAGTTAGAGGCCAGGGATTCCACCAAGCTCAGGACAGTCCCCGATAGAAAGCGTTTTCTGGCCCCAAGTGTCGGTCATGCCAAGATTGAGAACTCCTGGTTTATGGTGAGAAAATTTGGGCACTTAAGATGCTGTTCTAGAGAACATCAAAATTTGAGGTGTTGGCTGAAGAAGAGCCCCTGAAGGAGGCCAGGAAGACGCAGTCTAAGTATGTGGTTCTCAGTGTATTGGTCTCAGGATCCTTTTGCATTCTTAAATGTGACTGAGGGCCCCGAAAGCCTTGTTTATGTGAGGCATAGTTACCAATATTTTTCATCTTAGAAGTTAAAACTAAAACATTTTAAAGCACCTATTTTTAAGTAAACTAATAAAACCATTGCCTACTAACCTAAATAACACCTTTATGAAGAATAACCATTTTTCTTCCCAGCCCCCCAAAAAAACCACTGTTGACAGTGACATTGTTTTGACATTTTTGCAAATCTCTTTAGTGCTTGGCTTAATGGAAGACATGTGGATTCTTGTATTTGTTTCCGCCTAAACCTGTTCCTATATCACACGTCATCTAGCCTCTGGGAAATTCCTCTGTCCACTTACAAGAGAATGGGACTGAAAAAGGCAGATATCTCCTTGGGATGATAAAAATACATGATGGATCCCCTGAAAGGTCTCCAAGACCCCAGTGGTCCCTGGGCCACACTTGAATGACCCCTGTAGAGTCTAAGAAGCGGGGAGAGGGCAAGCAGAGAGAGCAGTGTCACAGAAGCCAGAATAGCTGCATGTTTGGGAAGGTGCTGCGGGCAGGCCACTTGCTTTAGCAAGTCCAGTAAAGGAAGAGGGAAGTGTCCCCAGCGAAGAGACCTCTGGGACCTCTTCCAGAACAGCATCAGTGAAGTGGTTAAGATAGAGCCAGAGTGTGGGCGCTGAGAAGTGAACCAGAAGGAAGTAGACGGCCGCAGTGAATGTAGACCATCTTCACGCCCCGGAGGCCTGGTTGACATGCGGGAGTGGGGCTGGCACATGAGAAGTGACAAGCTGCGTCTCTGCGGGCCCAGGTGGCGGGCTGGCTCGCGGCAAAAGGCGGGCACTCCTTTCTCCACCGCAGAAGGAGGTGAATATTTTTTCTTTATTTATCTTGCCCGCGCCAGGTCTTAGTTGCAGCCCACGGGATCTTCATTGCGGCACGCAGGATCTTTTAGTTGCAGCAGGCGTCTTCTTAGTTGGAACTCTGCAGGAGGTAAATTTAAGTTGGAATGTAAGAGGACAGGAAGTGGAGGTGATGGATGCCGTGCTGACAGCTCGTTTCTGGATAAAGTGGAAGATAATCGGATGTGGTGTGTTCTCATATTTATTACACATATCATACCATTACCGTTGTTGGTTTACTTGTCTTTCAGCCGTTTGTCCCTTGAAGGCAGAAATTCCATCTTATCTCTGCATTCCTGGTGCTTAGCACAGTACCTACCTACTCTATGCTTATAAATACTTGTTGTTGAAAAGCAGGAGGAAATTGTATTCAGAGGTAATTTTTATCAGCTGTTTCCCCCTACTGATTAAAAATGTATTTTATTGTAAAATGTGAGAAAAGGCAAAAGCAATGCCCAAATGCCACCCAACTGAGTGTCAGAACTCCTTCATCCCTCATTAAGTGGTTGAGTCTTTATTATACTTATTGCACACTAAGCGTTGTGTTGAGAGCTGCAAATCAAAATGAGCCTCCCGTGAAGGGTAGAGAGTGGTGAGTAGCATTGGAAGTGTGTGCCACCTTGAAAGTAGATCTCATTAGGAATGCTGTTGGCTACAAGTAACAGGAAACCTTCACACGGTGCTTAAACAAGTAGGGGGTTACTCTTCTCACATGGAGACGGTCTAGAGTATGAGGCTGCTCGAGCTGATACAGCAGCTGGATGATGTCAAGGTGTCTTGAGTCTCAGGTTTCCTCTCACGCTTATGCCTGATGGTTGCAAATGGCTATTAAAGCTCCAAATATATCCTTATTGAAGGCAAGACAGACAAAGAAGAGCAACCCCAACCGGGCATGAGTAGGCTTTCTTTTCATGAGGAAAGGGTAGACTTTCCTGGAAGCTTTCCAGCAGACTTCTGGTTATATCTTGTTGACCAGAACTCAGTTACATTTCTACCACTAGCTGAGCAAGGGGCTGGGGAACTGAGTGCTCATCTGGCGTCTGCAGCGGGAGGTGACAGAGAGAGAAGTGCCGGGAGTGGCTGCTGCACCGCCCCCGGCTGGCTTCTGTGCAGGTAGGGCACGCGGGTGCAGGTGGAGAGCTCTCCAGGGGCGCGTGGCGAGGCGCTGGGGAGGTGAAATGCACGGGGCGCGTGGGAACCGGGGGTGGGGAGCCGTGGAGCCTTAGCTGGCGCTCCATCCCAGGTGAGCTCGTGCTGGTGAAGTAACCGGCTAGTAGTAAAAAAGAGCTGACAGAAAGGTGAGGCATAGAAAAGGTGAGCAGTGGGCTAAGTTCTCACAGCTGGTCATCAACAGAACAGGAACTAGAAAGTTCCAGGGCGCTGCTTTCCCACAACTCTGCCCTCTTTAGTAGAAATCTCCTACAAGGCATGCATCCTCTGTCTCAGCCAGCTATTTATTTTCACAGTTTCTTGTTACAGCTGCAGCAGCTAAATAGGCTCCCTGGTTTCATGACTGGTAAAATTACTAACTGTTGCTGGGTGTCAGCTCTCAATTACCACGTGCTGCACAGCTGAATGCAACATTATGGAAGTGACTGCGGTCTAGGGAATGGACTAAATAATGATTCCTATTTAGGAGTCTGTTCTCTTTTTGAACTGGAAGCTGAGGACCTGGAACCATGAACTTGTAAAGAAGTCAGGACCCAGGCATGTGTCTCTGTTCATCGTTGCAGGTCTTTTCACACCAGCCACCTCTGCTGCTGCGTGTGCTGCCGATAGATCGAGAATGCTAGGGTGAAGAGTACCAGCCCAGCGTGAATGGTTTTAACAGCAAGCACCTTTTCCTCTCTAACACGGGACAACTGCACTGGAGACCTAGTGCCAGATATTCCTTTACCCAAGAACAAATGGGCAAATCAGTCTATGCCTAGTATTTCCTGAGAACCCATAGCATATGTATTACAGCACTAGGGCCCAGGGTAGATGCAAACACAGGGTGGCCCTGCTGTTACAGGATTGTCGTGTGATGGGCCTAGGACGTGGACACACAAGAACAGCTCAAGACACTGCCTTGTACACAGAGGAAACATGCAAATTGAAATAACGTCCAGACACTATAGATTTGCACGTGTAGTGGCAGAGGTGCTTATCATGCTGTTTTGTCCATCACGTATTACAGTATCGCACGGATACTGTACAAATGACATCGTGGTGATTGTCTCAACCCTCTAGGCCTAACTTCCACTTCAGTTTTAACTTTATACGTCTCTTCTCCTTTAGAAACTTAAAATCCTTAAATATGCTCTTCATTTAATAAATGTAACCCCTACCTCCCCACCGGGAAGATCTTTGCTTTATTCTCAGACTAAAACCTGCCTTTAAGCAGAATTTGCTGATGTGTGAGAAATTCCATCCTCTTGTTCTTTGTCAACCTTTTATGTCTTGACTCAATTTAGGGCCTCACAGACCTGTCCCTGGGACAGCTGTCAGGCTGGGGAAGGTGAGGGGTTGCACGTTGCTTCGTGGCATTCTCAAAAACGAGATTATTAGGGTTTTTCCCCCACGATAAAAAGCTTTGCCTCATTTTAAGTCATGAAATGCCTGTTTATATTGTGAGGATGCGGAGAAACCACAGAATTCTGTAAGAAGCAGCCAAGTAAGAGCTTTGCCTGCCGTAAAATGTGGGACAAGTCACACCTCTCTGTGAAAACAGCTCTAACTTATGGCTATGCAAGAGCCCTGAGGAAGTGGGGAGGAGTACGAGAGAAGACTACTGTTACATTTTCTAGGTTCTCTGCAAATTAAGTCTTGAATATGTCCTGAATTTATACCAGTGGGTTCCTCTAGGGCCGCCTGCTGTTGCCTGACCCCTTGCTTCCACAGGAGCGAGAGGCAGTTTGCTTGTGCCTACGAAAAGCAGTTTCTTAGACTTTTCAAAGATGGATTATTCAGTATCTTTAATTATGTTTGGAATTGCCCTCCCCGCCAATTTTTTTTCTTATGGTTGCTGAGTTCTGCCATGTTGAGTGATGATGGTTTTGAAAAGTAAGAAAAAAATTACACAGTTAACTCAAAGAAGAATAGATTTGAGATATTCAGCCTAAATTTGGAGGGAAGTGTTAAAAAATTATTAGATCAATGTCATTGATGATATATTGAGCTTAGTTTATAAGAGTTTCCAAATTGCACTTATTCTATTTATACTTCACCCTGGCCCCTAAAGCATTTTAAAACTTATAAAAATACATACAGTAAAATGCAATAACATGAAATAATTGTTATAATTTAAAAATAATAAATGAGAATCAGGGCAAAGGGAAAATAAAGGTAGAGAATATAACAAAGTGAGGTGTAAAGTTAGACCACAAAATGCAATTATAAGTCAAAAGAACTTCCTTAAAGTCTCTGTATTCTGTATTGTAGTAGGGTAATACTTTTTTTTAATGCAAAGTGTACTTACAAAACATTCTCTTAGGAAATCGCTATAATATAATGAGCATTATAGGAAATTGACTGCATCTTAAGGCCTCACATCAATAGCTGTGTGCAGTCTTTGTTGTGGATGAAAGGTACTTAAGGTCCTGTTACTTCTCCTTTGTGACCCCTTTCCTGACAGACTGAATCCTACTTCATCAGGTAGTAGGTTTTTGTATATATCTTAGCATTTATTTTCTCAATTAACTGGTAACTAACCAATTTAGGAAAATTCTAACCTTTAGAAACCAAATTAAGTGATAAAATGAGATAAATTACATGAACCAAGCTGTGAATATCTAGGTGTAGCAAGAGTCAGCTAAATCAAGGTGGGTCCTCCTGGCTCTTGTATGGATTAGTAATAGGGACCCCATGACAGGGCTCCCGCAGCTCATCTCTAGCACCCCTGCTTTTTGTTTGTTTTGGTTTTTTTTGCGGTATGTGGGCCTCTCACTGTTGTGGCCTCTCCTGTTGCGGGGCACAGGCTCCAGATGCGCAGGCTCAGCGGCCACGGCTCACGAACCCAGACGCTCCGCGGCACGTGGGATCCTCCCAGGACACGAACCCGTGTCCCCTGCATCGGCAGGCGGACTCTCAACCACTGCGCCACCAGGGAAGCCCTACCACCCCTGTTTTAAGAAGCAGATTTAAAATTGCCGAAGTTGAGACATAATAATATATCATTGTGACATTTTGATTATCTGTTTGGCTTCATAGCAACTCATTATTGGGGTTCTATTTGAAAGAATAATTGTTTTTTTAACTCAGGGATTAAAGGCAAACGGCTCACAGAGATGATGTTTCATGATAAATAAAGGATAAATGAAAGTCATATGACTTGATGCTAGTGCTTCCTGCTTGTTTTCTTTTCCCTGGTATTTCTTTCCCTAATACTGTGATTCCTGAACTAATTTGCTTGAAGTATTGTTTTCAGTCTCATCAATATGAATGAGAATCATGAGCAAGGCTATCTTGATTTAGAAAGATTCCTGGCCTTCGAACCAAGAAACCTTGGTTCAAGTTTGAGGTCAGCTGGCTCCCAGCTCTGTGACCTTGATGCGTTTAGTCCCGGGTACATCCTCCAGAATGCCAGAGTTGCAAAACTCTCTGGCAGAATGTTAGGTATGCAGTAGATACTCCAAAATCCCTTTTGCAGATACAAGCAAACTAGTTAATATACAGTTATCTCTTAAACTGGTAGATCAACTGCCAAACCTTTTAAATTCGTAGTAGCTAGCAGTCATTTCATGAACTCAGTCACACTTGTTGAACCACATTCTGCACAAGGCATTTATTAGCAATCCAAAGAACTCTATCACGGTAGCGTGTGGTCTCCGTGTGATGAGGCTGGTTTGCGTCTTCATTCAGCAAACACTGATTGACTACCTGCTGTGGGCCAGACCCTGGGCTCCTTGCCGGAAATTAAGAGACAGACACAACAGAACGTGATCTTTTCCCAGGCGGGGCTTGTGGTTCAGTGCCTAGGATAAGACACTGAGGATTCTACAAAGGCGCGGAGCGAGCACCGAGCACCCGCAGAGCAAGTAGGAGGGGCGAGTAGCCCGCCCCGGGGGCCCGAAGTCAGGAAAGCGATGGTGGCCGGCCCCGTTCGCTCGCGCGCACAGACTGTGCAGGGACTCGCTGGTGAAGGGGGACAGAAGCCCAGAGGACGGGCGCCGAGGGCAGGGTAGTTGGCGCCGAGTGTGCCGAGCTCCCAGCAGCGCGGCCTCCCCGCTGGGGCCTCAGAGACACTGTGCCGAGTGCCAGGCCTGGTCCTGGGCGGCGGAGAGCCGCGCAGGTGTTCCAGCAGGACTGCAGAGAGCACTTCCAGCGAGGCCACCCCAAGCGGGCGGAGGCTGAAGACACAGAGGCCTGAGGAGGTGACTGCAAAGGAGGGGAGGAGGGTGGTTTTGAGATGTGCTGAGGAGGAGAATGCGCCAGTCCCAGTGACTGCGTGAATGCCTTGGGTTCGAGGGAACGACCTGACCTGAGGTCCGGAGAGCGAAACCGGAAGAAGAAGTCGTTCCAAATGAAACATCGCGTGTTGGGGACAGCGCCTCCTTGGCATGAGGAAGACGTCGTCTGAGCACCAGGACGGCATCTGGACAATCCAGGCTCAGTTCTAAAGCCTCTCTTTGGCCCTAGGTTCTGACTTAATTTGCGACACTCTGTATGTGCTCATCTCACTTTCCTTTCTTCAGTTATGTAGCTTTCATATATTAACGTTATTGTCAGTTTATCCGTCATCTGTGTCCCATTAGTTGACTGTATCTGTTCCCAGGGTAATTATTTGTTTTATTTACTAGTTGGCTGCTACCTTCATTGGATGTCATTAATGCATCTATTAGCCTTATATTTATTCTTTTGTTCCTGGGGTAATTTTTTGAGTAGGTTTAGTACCCCACCTTCGGCCTAGTTTATTCAAAATTACTTATATGATCCATTCATTATAATTATAAATATTACTGTGTAGCATAATTATTCATTTAATGCCTCCATACATTTCTTTTTGCCTGCCCATGTTTTGAGAATAAATACAAAGATTTTCCCTATATAATTATCCCTCTCCTACGTCTGATCTCTAGGAGTAGTGTTGTTTTCACCAGAAATCACTTCCATAGGCAGAAGCATCTCTTAAAATCCTTTTTGCCCTTTACTAAGCAAAAAGCTAAATTAATCGAGGGAATAGTTCCTTGCAGCCAGACTGGAGCCAGAAAAAGCCACTGATCCTCTATCCTGGTCTAATTGTCTCTCATTCATTGATTCACCAAGTCTTCCTGGAGCACTCACCGTATGCCAGAGTCATGCTCTGTGCCTTTCCTTCTCGGACTGTGGAAGAACAGCTTTCAGCCCTGGTTGAAGCGGTAAACAAGCTTTTAGTGGCAACTTAATGCTTTATCCCAGACTTTAGACCCTAAAGGAAGGAAAGCCCTGGTGGGCGTATAACTCAACGAGAGCAGGCCCAGATCAGGCAGCCTCCAAGCAGGGACGTTGCTCACAGGCTCTGGCCTGTGTGGGCCCCGAATCCTGACTGCCACGTTCAGTCCCTGCATCCGGTGCAGGCCCCTCTCCCTCCCCACGTTGGAAGGACACCTGTCACCGGAGACTGTAATATTCAGTTTCTGGGCTCGGTCCTTCCCTTTTTCCTCTCCACACTTTCCCGGTAACGTTATCCATCGCCGCCTGTGTGTTGACTCCCCCGGCTGTTTGCAGCCCAGGCCCCTGTCCCGCGACCAGATGCCTCACCCGCTCGCCTCCTGCACGCCCCGCAGAGGTGCAGGAGGTAATTCAGCACCCACACCTGCCAGCATGCCTGCTTCCTCCACGTCCCACCACGTCCCGCCTGGCCGATCGGGCCGCCCCTGCCCCTCAGTTCCCCACTGGGATGCTGTGCGCACCCTCTGCTGGCGGCCCCTCTGCACCCTCCTCCTCCCCGTGAGGCCTCTACACGCGGGCGCTAACTTAGCAAGCTGGGTGCCAGGCAGCACGGCCTAAACGTGGTGGATGGATGATTTCTGGGAAGGAGTACGATAGTTCATCCAACTTAAAGACCTTAAAAGGAATAGCATCAAGGCTTGAACCCGAAACTCTGAGGCCAAAATGTGCCTGCTCTCGCCCAGCCCGTCTCCTCCCCTTGCTTGAAACGCCGAAGAGGCTCTTTTGGCCTTTAGATAAAATTCCCGCTCGGCTTCACGCGCTCCCCCTGGTGTCCTGCCTTCTCCCTTCCTGTCTACTTTTCACGTTTCCTGATGCCAGGAAGCTTTAGGCCTTCATGTGATCCCGTAATGAGTCCTGAACTTTCCTCCCTCACACAGCAAGTTTCTACTCATCCTTCAGACTTCAGCCAGCAGGCCAGCTCTTGGTAAGCTCTCTGCAACCTCCCAGCCCAGCTCCGCTCCCTTGTTTAAAAATATTAAAAGAAAGAGAAAGGAACATCTTTAGTGCTTCTCACTTCTTTGGGGATACAGTCCTTACCACAGCCCGCATTTCTCTAGCCTTATGTCCTGTCACCTTCCCGTCAAGGGTGGGGGGAGCCCTTGACTTGACCTCCTCGGGTGCTCTGCTCCCCCTTACCGGACCGTTCCTCTGTCTGGCGGAGCCCCCTTCCCGTTCACACAGGCCACCTGTCCCTGCTCACCGGCCTGGCCCAGCAAAGACACTCCCCAGCCCGGTCGGCTCTCGCGGCCCATGGGCCTCTCCATCGGACACTCACAGCAGTTGTAATTTTGCAGTTATTTCGTGATTGTTGGAGCAACGTCTCCCCAACTAGTCGGCCTGCAGCCTCCAGGAGGGCAAGGACTGTGTGTTTCCCTCACCACGGTCACCCCAGCCAGCACCCCAGCCAGGCCCCAGTGCGGGCACCAGCACGTGGTGAATGGACGGATCCTGTCCTCGGGGGCCCCCCCACGTCCTCCAGATACCTTGTGTAGATCCTGCCGTGATCACTCCCCCATCTCTCTGCCCCTTGTTGACTAGACTGCCATCCCCAGGGAGTGGGGACCACGTTTGAAGCAACTTTGTCTCCTTAGTGACGGCACAGCGCAAGCGCGAGAGAGATGTCTGGGCCAGCACTGTGTGGGGGTAACCGCTGATTAACAGGCAGCCGCGGAAGAATTTCTAAACGGCCAGGGAGACCGTGCTTAGGACCCAGACGGTTACATAATTTTGTTTTCCTTCCTACCTCTTCATAGATCAGAATACAGAGGAATCATGTTTTCCCAAGCCATATTTATTTATAGCCATCCTTTTTTCCCCCAGAAATTTACCTAGTGTATTTTAAAATGCCTTTCTGTGAATGAAATCAGCATCGTATCTTCCTCACTGGATCAGCCTAATGTAAACGTAGGCAAAGTCCCGACGCGTAACCACACAGGAATCCAAGCCCCTTCGCCAGGCGGGGGGAAACCGTGAGCCAGTGTGAGGGGTGACAGCAGGAGCCCGGGGCCTCAGGGCCGGGTCCTCCCAGCCGGCCCCCGTCAGCACGCACTGGCCTCCGCGCCTGCTGTTCGAATTCCCAGGTGCTTACTGCCACTGATGGCTCGCCGGTCCTCATTGCCACCTTTGCTGAGGCCCGCTGGGCATGCAGGGCACCGCCGCCTCCTGGTCCATCTCCCTCCCTTCCAGGTGGGAGGCCCCTCACATGCACCCCGGCCTCTCACACCCGCCCTCAGGGCGCCCGTCAGTCGTGGCTTCAACGCCTGTGCTCTGATGATCCGCCCCTCAGTGCATCCTTTCCCCGGCCTGCAAACCAAGGGCCTCCTTCCTGTCCTGGCCGGGCTACCAAACCCAGCGGGTCCCAGCTAAAAACCTGCCTCCCGGCCCTCCGGGCGGGCGGGCCTCCTGCATGCCCCGCCCATGGGCGATGCTCGGCTCTCAGGTGGAAGCCACCTCACCTGTTCTCCTCACTGTACCACAGCCAGCCGGTCGTCTCCTCCAGGAAACACTTGGTGTCCGCACAGTGGCTGTCTTTGCTGGCCCTCGCCAGTTTTTGCTGGGTTTTGTGACAGCCTTCCACTGCTCTCCGCCCCCTGTTCTTAGTTCTTCCCGGGCGTCCCTCACGTTGGCACTGGAATGTGTTTCTAAATCTCCTTACAGCACTCTCTGACGTCTGTGTTTAAAAGTAGCGCAAAGGGTTAACAGTAGTAGACTTCTTCCTTTAGAAGCAAATTGGTCAAGAAACTTAGACTAGGTTGAACTCAAATAAACAAATGCTGATTGAGAGCCCAGTAAATATAAGCCATAGTGTAAGGCTATGAGTAACTATGTCTAAGGCATTGTTTATCTATATGAAATATGTTAAATTTGCTTGTAAAATTCAGGTATTCAAATAGATTAGTTCTTTTGCTGCTGGAAATATTAAGAATTGACCGAGTCAAAATTTGCATTTGCTTCCTATCATGTTGAAGCTTTAACAAAATAAATAGGATCATAAAATTAACATTTTATTGTTCTTCAGAGATCTGTATTCACTTTGCTTCTCTCACTGAATTAAATTACCTTTAGTTATTTGTTTATATAAGGAAAAAAGGACAAGTCAACTTGATGGAATAAAATATGGATTATTTACAAGGCCTTTGGGCTTTCTCTTATTTAAAGGCATATGAATTTGTTAGCTGACTTATGTGTCTTGTGCTCACGCAAGTTTGGATAATCAATAATGCCCCTTTACATAGTAATCCTCTAATAAGAAAAAGTTCTTTTTTAGCGTGAGTATAGAATTACCCTGCAGACCTTGTCTTGAATGACAGAAGCTTCTCAACACTATTGTTTTGCTATATTGTGGTTAAAGTAAACTTGTTTGAACTGGCCTGGGGACCTTACCATCTTTTGGCGCTATTGTTCCAAATTCTCAATTCATAAATAAGAAATTTTGGAACCCCATCCTTTCTCACACTGAAAACAAACTGCATTTAATTTTATTCTTAATTGAGGAAATCATGAAAATAAGGGTAAGAAAACCAAAATGAGGTTAGCAAGCAAACTGAGAGCTTGCAAGACTGAACATTTGGCAGCCGTAGTACTGCCTCCGGTCTGGCTCCGAGCTTCCCAGAAGCCAGAGGGGACCGTGACTAGTTATGTGAGTCACAGTGTCATGAAATAAAAGCAGCCACATGTGCTTAGAAGCGCAAGTCTTCCTGGTACTAAAACCCAAGAAATTTATCTTGTGGCTCTTTGTATGCAGGGCCGCATTCTTAGCATGAATCCCATAAAAACAGTGTTAAAGGGCAGTTTCTTCTGGCATCTCATAATCTTGACTAATGGCACAAGCCCACAGTGAATAAAGCAGTTCTGCAAGAGACCAAGATTGCAGGTGCCTGGTGCAGAGTACCCAGAGGGACAGGTAGAGGGCTTGCCTTTTAGTGAGTCCTCCATCAATAGTATTTATTTCTAAGTTTTGATTCATTTTGAATAGCAGTGGGTGTGAAGTTATGCTCCCAGGTAAGATCTAGGCTAAGTAGAAAGCTTTGCCCCTACATTGAGGGATTTACCATGACCAGAACCAGAGACCCCTGAGAATCTCGGATCCCCTCCAGTTCAAAACCTTCCAGGTCTATACCTTAGAGATTTTATAAATGGGGCTATTATGATGGATGATCTGTTTAAACAAAAGAACCTTCAGGTGAGGCACTCAAGTAAATTAGTTATGAAATAAACCCCTGTGTAACTAAATTGGTTTATTCTATAGGATTAGTGTGAGCTATAAGCCACTTAACATGTGCCCAAAATTAAGACTGGTTTCAGAAAATTTTATGTAAAGCTAATTTTTCAAATATCTTGAGCTCAGAGCCATTGTCTGTTAAGACCGCTCTTGTTCAGGAGAATGGCTTTCCCCCTGTGCTGAGAGAGAGAGAGATTTCACTACACTTTGTTCTTCTCAGGTGGTCATAGTTTTGTTGCCATAGAGTCTTCCCCAGAAAGGTAGAGTTTAGCATACTGATAGCATTTCTTCCCATTCCGAGCCAATATATTATATATATTCGTCATCTCAAGACTAGTGAAAACATTATATATTTTCAAATTTTTTCAGTGACAGTTAGTAAACACATTTTTTTCTGATGAAAATGCTTTGTAACCAAGTAAGCTTGGACCCAGACGTAAAAGAATAGACTTTGAACTGTGTTCTTAAGACTAACACAACCAGACTTTTTTCTGTCGAAAGTAACGACTTACCTCCACATATTTCATGTTTAATGGGTTAGAGTTGTGATGATCAGTTGTGTGTTCAAACGCTTTATGCTAAACATAGCAAACTGGAGGTATATGTAAATTCTTTCCAGAACTAATATCACCAATTTGCTATAGTGTGTATTAAATGAATGGTAAAGAAAAGACACAAACATGTAGTTAGTAGGTGAAAGATTAAAATAATATTTAAAATTGCTTGTTAGACTAAAAAAATTCATAACTATCATTTTAGTCTGTTTATATAATTCTTCTGGCTAAATGTAATTGAATTCTTTTTGCTGTTGGAATAGAAATCTTACATTTATCATTGGGTCACAGGTTTCTGTGGGAGTCTTTCTCTCCTTGTATTCTAACTAAATAAAATTTTTCAATTCAACAGTTGTTATAGAGCACCTACTGTGCGCAAAGCGTAGTATGTCCTGTGGGGACACAGAGATGGACAAGGTCTGGGCTCCTGTCAGGTGAGATAAAGAACCTGGAAGATGTGCCCTTAAGTCCCAGCATCCCAGGCAGCACAGTGGGGGGGTAAGGGGGCTGGACAGCAGTGCTGTAGACAGAGTGCCACGGGGGCCAGAGGCCGGGAGACGGCACAGAGGGCAGATGTGCTCATTGGTGGGAACTAAATTCAGCTTGCAAGCTATACTACTGAAACTACAGCTTTACCCTGAATATTATCCGACATCCTTAATCTCATCACTACGTATTACCAGGGGATTCCATCCTGTGGTGAGATCCTCATATTTTTTAAAAAGTAGTCTTCCTCTTTCCCTCTCTCCTTCCTCCAAGACTCTGTATTCCTTCTTCCATATTTTTCTTTCCTTTCCCATATGTTTTCCCAGTCATATAGAAATAAGGGATTTTGAACTCTGAGTTTGTCTTTGGCTTCGCTTTGCAGAATGGCTCTCCACTCTGGTGAAATCCCTTTCATCCTTCAAGGATGTCAACCTCCCTAGAAAGACTTCCCAGACCCCCAGGCTGAGTTACTCCCTCCTTCCTCTCTGTTCTCAGAGCACTACCCATATCGTCCCGTTATAAGATACAGTGATTTATAGTGTGTCCCAACCCCAGGAGCTTTGTGAAACCCTGGCCGGTTTCCACTTGGATCTTAAGCGCCTCACGCCGAGTCTGGGGCCTAATGGACGAGTGTGAGCGAATGAGCAAAGACCTTCCTTTGAGTAGGAAGTGCATCTCACAAAAGTCTTCTTTTCTCTGCATCTCGGGGATATTCGATACAAACAGAAAGAATATTTTTAAATAATGGCGAAGAGTCCCTCAAAATTACTATTTCAAATATAAAGCAGCCTAAATTTAGTCCTCTTAAATAATGAGAGTTTTTATTTTGTTGGGGTTTTTTTTTTTAACATCATGATAGAAAATATATGGTACAGGCTGTTTTAAGAAATGTGGCTTGAAATTAGAGTCAGAATTTTGACCACCCTTCTTTATACAGAGTAAGATGGTTAGTTAACAGTGGAGTGAAGGGACAGGCTGAAGAAAGGGCTATAGAATACCAGCCTGACACAGGACACTCAGGTAAGACCAGGTTCCACATCCACGGATCGGCATCTTCTCAAAGCCAAAACTGCCACAGTCCTAAGCACTGAGGCTAAGACCACTGTAGGGGAGGAAAAACTTACTCCACTCTCTTATGCTCTGTGCACGGAGCCTGTGAATTAAACTGTCAGAAGACTAACAGGAGAGACCATGTATGAATTTTATTTCATGTTAATATTTTTGCATAGCATGGAAGGAGCTTCATAGTAAAGTGACAACCCCAAAGAAGCAGTTAGACTTGGGGGCTTGTATACCATTTTTACAAAGGGCCTTAAATTGTGGAGCAGTGACTAGACAAAGCCAAGGGATTTGGGCAGCTAAGGACAGGATATTGTTGGAAATTGACTAGGAAATATATGCGGGAAACTAACAGAAGACAAGGGTTATTTTAGTGCAGTTTGTGCAGACTCATCTCAGCATAAACTCCCCATATCTGGTGGTAAGAATGTTCTCTTCTTCCTGGTACCAGGAGGACACCTTTCTTATGGGAAATTTATGCCCTGCTTTTGGCAGAAAAGAGAAGGGCAGAGAGCCCTCCTGCATCTGTTTCTCAGTTGCCTTCAGCTCAAAATAACCAAATGCCAAAGTGGCATATGAGGGCGTGGAATGTTCTCTCCTTCATTATCATTATTTGACTTTGGACTTGGCTGTGGGATCTGTATGGTGGGGACCTTTTGGAAGAAGGGGTGGGGAATATATTGACGATCTCTGCTGTGACTCATGGACCTCACACATCCGAGATCAGCTGATGCACTTCGTAGGCTGTGTTGCTAGAGCGTTAGAGGAGATACAGGTGCAGCTGTGCCTGGTTTGCGGCAGGTACCCTGGATCCGTTAGCTGCTCTGAGAGGAGGGTCTGTAAGTAGCCTGTAATGGATGAGCAGGACTTGCCTGTGGGAGCTGTGGGCACATGCCTGGGACTTGCCCTTTCAGCCTCCAGCCCCTGAACCTTGAAGGGGCTGCCTGGGTAGAAGTTTTGTCCAGATCAGCATTTCCCAAAATGTTATGGGTGTTACTGGAGGGGGAGAAGCCCTGTGAAGGAATCCGGGTGCCTAACTTTGCTTTCTCACATTTCCAGGTATCTTCACTGCTTTACTGTGTAAATATTCTTTGTGGCTCTTCCTGCGGGAATACTGGTATTTTCATGCAGTGCACGGTGGGAAGTGTGGTGCCACATGGCAGATGTGACTCTCTCCTGCTTTAGGCTCTTGAAAGCACTTCTAGGCGGTTGGAGGGCTCCCCAAATCTGCCACACCACCCGTTGTCTGCCTGCCATTGTTGATCGTATCCATGAGACCTCCTTACATCTAGGAAACATACATTGCTCACTTATTCTTGCTGGTGACCTAATGGCAGGAGGAAAGGATAAAATAAACAAAAACGCATTTTATTTGGCTTCTTTTTAGCAGCGCTGATAGGAAATTTTATTGAAGACATTTGAGTTTAATGACCAAGAGGAATTTTTATTGTTCGTGCTTCATTTTTCCCCATAAAGTGGAAAATCCAAAATTAATTGAATATTCTACCATACATAGTTATTCTCCTCAAATTTAAATCATTTAAAGGTCCTGTCTTACATTGGCCTGGTTCACACTGTAATTTTAAAATAAAATTTTTAAAACTGTATTCTGTAGTCTAACTTTTAATGCTTATTACATGTTGAAAGCTTGCGTTTGCTTTTTCGGTACCAGGTCAAGCTCATCTCTGGTAGATTAGGGGGTCGCGGGGGAAGAAGCCAGAAAATCCCATCCCTGCTCATGGAGCTTTTATGTCGTGATACTTTTAAAAGAAATAATGGCCAGATCCATAAGAAGAGGATACGTATATGTGAGGACAGTTAATACTTGAGCATTACCTTTGGTTTTTCCCTCACAGGAGTAGTTTGAAGGACTCCACAAATGAAGGACATGTTTCTCTTTTGGCCCAGGAACATGTGAGGAGGGGACTGCGGGTCTGAGCTCTTCGAGTCCAGCTTGCGGGGCACCCGTGCCGTCTACACAGTCGTGTCTAAAACCAAGAAACGGGGAAGCCGGGCCGCCGCCACCGCTCACTCTGTATGCCTCACTGCCACAAAGCTAGACAGTGTTTTATAGGTGGCCTTTACTTTGATAAATTGGTTTACATTTTGAAAAATGTTGTTTGCAGCAAAATGTCAGTGGCAATGAGGATAGATCCAAGTGGTAATTAGAAGTTTAATTTTGATGAATTGTAGGTTAAAGATCTTAAATGTTTTTATGCACCAAAAAGGAAGCCTGGACAGAAATACTCCTAAACTTTTCCTCTCGGGCCTGAGGAGAGCATCTGCTACAGGACGGTGGTACTTTTCTTTCTTTCTGTTATTTATTGTTTGTTTATTTTTTTTAAGAGACTGTTACCTTTTTAAAAATCCCCATAGAACTGTACCTAAAATCTGCAGTTATATAAAAATGGTTTTTAGGTCATAGTGTTTTGAATATACTTTTTGTTATATGTACATAATTTTCATATTTATTATTTTAATACATAGAGACCATTCATTTACCATAATTCCTTACACACACATCTACCTTTTCCATAACTACACCTGGGTAACTGAACTCAGCTGGACAAAAAGCACCCAGTTTGGCAAATTGGTACCACCATACTGGATGTTACCAACCTCAGCTGGCTCTTCTCATTGCATAGTGAGTTCTGGAAGTCTGCTCAGGCTCTCTGTTTCTGAAATAATTGTTTTAAACCCCTCTTCTCAAACTTCCAATCCTCCTCACTCTTCTTTTATAATTTTGTTTTCTGATGTATACTCCAGAAGCCATAACATAAAAGAATAAACTCGTACTGGCACAAAAACAGAAATACAGATCAATGGAACAGGATAGAAAGCCCAGAGATAAACCCACGCACATATGGTCACCTTATCTTTGATAAAGGAGGCAAGGATATACAGTGGAGAAAAGACAGCGTCTTCAAAGTGGTGCTGGGAGAACTGGACAGCTACATGTAAAAGAATGAAATTAGAACACTCCCCGAACACCATACACAACAATAAACTCAAAATGGATTAAAGACCTAAGTGTAAGACCAGACAGTATAAAGCTCTTAGAGGAAAACATAGGCAGACAACTCTATGACATAAATCACAGCAAGATCCTTTTTGATGCAGCTCCTAGAGAAAGGGAAACAAAAACAAAAATAAACAAATGGGACCTAATGAAACTTAAAAGCTTTTGTACAGCAAAGGAAACCATAAACAAGACAAAAAGACAACCCTCAGAATGGGAGAAAATACTTGCAAATGAAGCAGCTGACAAAGGATTAATCTCCAAAATTTACAAGCAGCTCATGCAGCTCAATATCAAAAAATCAAACAACCCAATCCAAAAATGGGCAGAAGACATAAATAGACATTTCTCCAAAGAAGATCTACAGATCGCGTACAAACACATGAAAGGATGCTCAACGTCACTAATCATTGGAGAAATGCAAATCAAAACTACAATGAGGTATCATCTCACACCAGTCAGAATGGCCATCATCAAAAAGCTACAAACAGTAAATGCTGGAGAGGGTGTGGAGAAAAGGGAACCCTCTTGCACTGTTGGTGGGAATGTAAATTGATACAGCCACTATGGAGAACAGTATGGAGGTTCTTTAAAAAGCTAAAAATAGAACTACCATACGACCCAGCAATCCCACTACTGGACATATACCCTGAGAAAACCAGAATTCAAAAAGAGTCATGTACCGCAATGTTCATTGCAGCTCTATTTACAATAGCCAGGACCTGGAAGCAACCTAAGTGTCCATCAACAGATGAATGGATAAAGAAGATGTGGCACATATATATAATGGAATATTACTCAGCCATGAAAAGAAACGAAATTGAGTTCTTTGTAGTGAGGTGGATGGACCTAGAGTCTCTCATACAGAGTGAAGTAAGTCAGAAAGAGAAAAACAAATACCGTATGCTAACATATATATGGAACCAAAAAAAAAATGGTTCTGAAGAACCTAGGGGCAGGACAAGAATAAAGACGCAGATGCAGAGAATGGACCAGAGGATACGGGGAGGGGGACGGGTAAGCTGGGATGAAGTGAGAGAGTGGCATGGACATATATATACGCTACCAAATGTAAAATAGATAGCTAGTAGGAAGCAGCCGCATAGCACAGGGAAATCATCTCTGTGCTTTGTTACCACCTAGAGGGGTGGGATAGGGAGGATGGGAGGGAAATGCAAGAGGGAGGAGATATGGGAACATATGTATATGTATAGCTGATTCACTTTGTTATAAAGCAGAAACTAACACACCATTGTAAAGCAATTATACTCCAGTAAAGATGTTAAAAAAAAAAAAACAAAACTCAGTTGTTTTAGCTAATTCCGCTGATTTTTTCGTTTCATTTTTAGTTTGTTTGACTCATTTTTTTTTTCCCGGTATGCGGGCCTCTCACTGTTGTGGACTCTCCCGTTGCGGAGCACAGGCTCCGGACGCGCAGGCTCAGCGGCCACGGCTCACGGTCCCAGCTGCTCCGCGGCACGTGGGATCCTCCCGGACCGGGGCACGAACCCGTGTCCCCCGCATCGGCAGGCAGATTCTCAACCACTGCGCCACCAGGGAAGCCCTGACCCATTTTTAAAATACCCGTTCACTCTTTTCTTATGGGATACTATGGCCTTTCTAAAATGTTAGGAAATATTTCTAATTTATTAAACTCTGCTTTTATTTTATTACTAATAAAGCCATCAGTAATTACATATTACTATGTAAGCCATTAGCTTTAAGTATGGCTTTGACCACATACTTTCATCTAAGTATGGCTTTGACTATATTCCAAAGATTTTATGCATTGTATTTTTTATTATTTAAAAAATATTTTCTTAGTATGTAATGAACTTTTTCCTACACCCAATTGCTGTTTTTGAGTGCATCTTTAAGAATTCAGCGTTTTTCTTCATACATGTACTGCACTGTAGCCACTGAGTATAGCTGATGACGTTCTTGCTGAAGTTACCAATGCCGCCCCAGCTGAAGTTACCAATGCCGCCCCAGCTGCTGGCTACAGCGAGGCCTTTTCCAGCCTTTGTCTTCTCCTTCCTAGGGCTCGGGACGCTCCTGCGTGCTCTCTGCTTGTGAAGTGTGCCTCCTTGTCTTGTGTCTTTCCTCCTCTACTCTGCCTGCTCTTCATTACTGGCACTGTTTCTCCAGGGCTCTGTCCCAGGCGAGCTTTTCTTCCCATTCTACTGCTTTCCTCCGAGCAAACTCATCTGCCCCCACGATTTTGCCTCCTTCTTCCTTGTCAGTGACTTTCAGGTTTATTGCCAGCTTGGCCCTTCTCACCAGAGATCCAAAACCGCGTTTCTGGTAGCCTGCTGGACGTATCTACCTTGTTGTCCCATTGTTACCTCAGAATAAACTTGTAGAACCTCTTGTTTTTATCTACTGAATACTTCCTCTTTTCCCCATGGCGCTGCTTTAATTTAATCCCCCATTGTACATCTCTTCTGGCTATACGCATTTAAGTTTATTTCCTTCCCTAATCTCTTTTTGCAGATTGAACCTTCACTATTGCCAATTTTTCTTTATTATGGTAAATTACTGATTTTGTTATGTCATTAGGCACTTTAAAATAATTCATAAGTAATGATTATTGTAATCATTTAGAAAGCATAAATTCCAGTAATCAAAACTTATTGTTAACATGCTGTTTCCTTGTAGTTTTTCTGTACCTATATTTTCCATAATTAAGATCATCCCGAAAGTAAAGTTGTATCCTTCATTTCAGAAAACTTAGCATTAGAAGGTAAAGTTAGATTCCATATTCAACACCTTCCACTAAAATTAATTCCAGGAAGATCAAAGAGTTAAACATAAAAAGATAAATCATAAAACTTCTCAAGAATACATGGGTGAATATTTTTTGTGATTTCACAGTAGAGAAGACTTTTGTACATATATATAACCAGAAGTCATAACATGAAAAGTGATACACTTTACTGCGTAAGAACTGAATGTTTTTACGTGACAAAGCACACACACATAAAGTCAAATGACAGTCCAAGGAGAACATTGCAACTCATCCCAAAGGGATAGTTTCCTTAACACCTTCCTAAATAGGTGTTACAAATCAGTCAAAAAGACAAATCACTCAATTAAGAAAAGGCAAAGGTTATTAACAGACACAGAGGGCTTTAAACGTGTGAAAAGGTGGTCAACAGCACTCATAACAAGAAAAATGTAATTAAAAGTGAAATGAGAGACTGTTTTTCATCTGTTAGGTTAGCAAAGATCAGAAAGTTTGATGACACGTGTTGGCAATGGTGTTGAAAACAAGCAACTTACATGTTGCTGGTGGAAGCTTGGACGGGTCCCTCTGCAGAGAGAACTTTGATGATATTTTATCAAAACTACCATATACATATCCTTTGCCCTACTGGTTCTATTTCTACGAATTGTTCCCACAGACACACATGCACGTAATGCTATAGTAATAGCAAGATCAGAAACAACCTAAATACCCATTAATAAGGGGACCACTAAATGGACTGTAATTCATGCATATGGTGGAACCCTGCACAGCCCTTTATGGGTCAGCTCATTTGTACTGACAGGAAATGATTGCTCAGATACATTTTTATTCAGGAATTAGAGGTGCGCCATATGTTTAGAACTCCACTACTTATGAAGAGAAGCATACATACACATAGAGGGTATAATACGAACCCAGTATCTCTGGGAGGCTACACAGGAACCTGTCAATTGTGATTTCATCTAGGGAGAACAGAGGGTCAGGAGCGGGAGGGAGACTGATAATTCTCCGTACACCTTTTTATACCTCCGACTTTAGTATCTGCGGCTTTAAGGTTTTTGAAGCATCTCTTTTAAAAGCTGCATAATGTCATCATTTATGAACATGTAAGGTTGTTTCTATTTTTAATGCTTATAAACAATTCTGTAATGCATATCTTTCTGTATACATCTTTGTACATATTTCAGATTGTTTCTGTAGGATCACTAAGAATAGAATTAGTGGATAAAAGATTATGAACATCATTATACATTATGATGTATGATATTATTTTCCCCACAGGAGATATAGTTCATATCCCACCATCAGGCTGTGCATATGCCCTTTAGTTTTGTGGGTTTTTTAAATTTATTATATATTTATTTTTGGCTGCGTTGGGTCTTTGTTGCTGCGCGCAGGGCTTTCTCAGTTGCAGCAATCGGGGGCTACTCTTCATTGCAGTGAGCAGGCACCTCATTGTGGTGGGTTCTCTTGTGGAGCACGGGCTCTAGGCGCCTGGGCTTCAGTGGTTTTGGCACTCGGTCTCAGTAGTGGTAGCTCACGGGCTCTAGAGTGCAGGCTGAGTAGTTGTGGCGCACAGGCTTAGTTGCTCCACGGCATGTGGGGTCTTCCCGGACCAGGGCTCGAACCCGTGTCCCCTGCACTGGCAGGCGGATTCTTAACCACTGCGCCACCAGGGAAGCCTGAAACTCTCTTCCTCTTATTCATGTGCACAAAGAAAGATGACCTGTCATCTTTATTTATTTTTTTTTTTTTTATATTATTGAATCAAGGAGTACGTAAATATCAGCTATCCAGAATTTCCAGGGAATGCATCCTTCTGGGAAGCTGAGTTCCCATAGTTTACTAGACGTTGATGCTGTAAGTATAGGAAACGTTCTTTAAATTTTGTCTCTTCGTTAGATATATTACACGTTGATACGTGGACATGTGTCACTGAGTATAACTGTAATCTACTTTTCCTAGTTTTTTTTAAGTATATATAAATTTATTTATTTTTGGCCGCGTTGGGTCTTCGTTGCTGCGCGCAGGCTTTCTCTAGTTGCGGCGAGCAGCGGCTACTCTTCGTTGCGGTGCGCGGGCTTCTCATTGCGGTGGCTTCTCTTGTTGTGGAGCACGGGCTCTATGCGCATGGGCTTCAATAGTTATGGCACATGAGCTCAGCAGTTGTGGCTCTGAGGCATGTGGGATCTTCCCGGACCAGGGCTCGAACCCGTGTCCCCTGCATTGGCAGGCGGACTCCCAACCACTGCGCCACCAGGGAAGCCCCACGCCCTTTACCTTTTAAAAAAATTCTGCTAATTTGACAGACAGAAAATTACATCTTGTTTAAATATACATTTGATTATGACCAAGGCTGAACATTCATATATTTATATCGCCCATCTCTCTAAATTTAGTCCCTCTTTGGGCTCTCTCATGAATTATTGGTCCATATGCTGCTCGCTCATTTATTTACTGTGGTCCTTGTGTCCTTCTGTTCGATTTTATGCGCTATTTATATGCTAAGGATATTAATCTTTTGTCATATTTGTTTCTAACTGGGTCTGGTCTGTAAGGATGAGTAGGAGTTAGCCAAGAGATCAAGCTGGAGGAGGACGTACCACATATGGAGAAATAGCAGGCCTTCCTTCAGGAAGAAGTGAGAAAACTCCAGGTCTTCCCGTAAAGCTGCAGTCAGTGTTTCATTCTGGAAGTGGTGCTGGATGGGGTGGGATTGATGAACAGGAACATACCTTCCACGCTAATGCACTTGACCCTTATCCTGAAGATAATAGAGAACCGGTAGGGAATTGTAAACAGGGAAGTATGTGATGGGTTTAATTTACAGCTGCTCTCAAGACTGAGAGCCTTTGGTCTCCAGAGTGGGTTTTCTAATAGTAACTTTACCTCCTCGGCCAACCGTTCTCCTTGGTCATTGTCCCCCTTCTTAAAATAATTAAACTCAGTTATTTCACTTGCACTTACTGCTTTTGTCACTAGCTCTTTCCCTCATAACGCTCTCAGCCGCTTTTCCTAAGACATGCTTGGCACTTGAACTATTTGGAGCAGTGTTGGGAGATAAGATGATCTTTTTAAGCTCTGTGAGAGACCATTTTTTTTTAATGCCTTTGCAAATGAATAAGAACTTGGCTTATCCCAAGTATTTGTCAAAGGTTGGATTGTTGGGGTTTACTGGCCCCTGGAGGAGACACAGCTTGGAGTTGAAAATCCCAGACTGTGTTCAGCTGGGTTCAGAATCTAGCTCTGCCACTTACTGGACATTTGATCTTGGCCTTTTTTTTTTTTTTTTTTCCCAATCTCTGAGTTGTACTTTGTGCGGATTAAATCAGGTAATGCATATCCAGTTCTGAGCACAGTGCCCCGTGCGTGGTACCTGTGCCAGAAATCATAGGTGTTATTTGTCATCCCTGTGGACCCTCAAAACAGCAAATGACTAGAAAGCAGCCCTTTTCTTTGTGGATTTTGAAAATAGAAATCTGAGGTTATACTTATCTCTATTGCGTTCAGTATTACCTGCTTAAAGTTCTTTTTTTATCCTTTCTTAAAATATTTTTCCTCTGACCTTGGAGTTCAAGGTTTTAAAAGTAAATATCTTGGCATTGTCATCCGGTTGTTAAATCTCAATGAACCGTCTCAATTTTTTATAATCACTTCTGAAATATTCTCTCCATTAGAACTTTAATTACCTACACAGTCCACATTGTTCACACTTATTATTCATAGGTTATATACCTTTGCCCTCTTCTGAAGGTTATTTTTTTCTTACATAGTTCTCATCAACTTATCTTTCTGTGTTTTAGATTTGATTTCCTAGTTTGTCCTCTCTTCTGGCTTCTGTAATAGCTGTTAATTTTTACTTCCTTCAGCTGTGTACATAATTATCCTCTAACATTGCAGTCGTTGTTTTGTGGGGGTTTTTTTCCTTTTTTTGCTTTTCTTAAAAGTGGGCAAAGGTATTGTAGCTCCTATACTATTTATCTTTCAATTTTCTTTAAAAGTCGACCTACTGAAGAATAATTTACATACAATAAAAGCATCCACTTTAAGTGTGAGGCTCCACCTGTTGACCAATATACAGTCAAGAACTGTTCCATTGCCCCAGAAAGTCTCCTCAGCCCCTCTAAGTTCCCTTTGCCTGGCTCTTATTTCCTCTTTCATGATTTGGGTGTGGATTTCATCCTTCAGCCCCCCTGAGGCCAGTAACCTTGTTGATCTACACCTCCCACGGTGCTTAGATGATAGGCCTTCTAGACTTCTTCATTGGATTCTCATGGTGAATTTTGTAATCATTCCCTTTCAGAGGTTAATTCAGTCTTTGTGCTATAACCCTTTCCATTCTATTTCTTTATCAGTTTCTTACTCTTTGTTGTGATTTCCTTACTGATTATTAGTATTGTTATTGAAGGTCTCTTTGATATGATATTTGGATAAGTTTGTATATTTAGTAAATATTTATTAAGCACCCTCTCTGAACCAGGCACAAGGAAGATAAAAGTCCATACTGGGTGGGGCTACCATTCCAGTGTAAACTTAAATATTCATAAGAAGGAAGCTTTCTGCTCTGTTCCTTTCCCAGAGTACTTATGACCTTCAAATGGTCCTTGAGCTTTTCCTCTAAAGCTGTTACTATGCATTTTATTATACACAGCATACATTACATACACCATAATCCCAAGACTCTTGCATTAATCTGAGGTAAGAGCCTGAACCAAGATTAGAGCTGAGCGTTTGGAGAAGTGGAAGATGATGCAGAAGACTGTAAGTTGAAACAGTAAGATTTTGTGATTGTCTAAATGTAAGAAATTAAGGGGAAGGAAGGAATTTAGGATGAATACCCAAAAATCTGACTTGGACAGTCTGAGGATGCTCCTACCTAGGAATGAAATACTGGCCATTGGGGAAAAGGAGAAAGAAGATAACTTCAGTTTTGAAAGTGTTCAGTGGGAGAATTTGTAGTGGGCATAGTGGGCGCCTTTTGTGGGCAAGTCCAAAAGGCAGTTAGGTTCTATGGATTGGGGTGCTACCAGAACTTTCTAGAGGAAGTTTTGGTAGCCAGTGGCATATATACATATATGGTAGTTGAAACCTTGGGCATGGATGTGGTTACTGGAAGACATGTTATTAAAACAAGGTCCAGTATGGAGCCCTAGAGAATATACCACATACAAGAGGTAGCAGAGTCAGATGAGCCCGCACGGAAGACTAGGAAGAAACAGGCAGTAGACCTAAAGGATGAGAGGAGAGACTAGCCAGCTGCGGAACTCTCCATCCGCAGAGCAAAGATAGATACCTCAGTAATAGTTTGCAAACACTATCATCTGCCTCACTATAAAAGTTGACTTTAAAGATCTTACTTTACTACGTATTATGAAAATTTTTGTTACCTAAACTTGGTGGCCTAGGTATGCACTGAGTGGCCTTTAGATATTAAGGCTTGGTGAGTGTTAAGACGTGAGCAGACAGCAGTGTCACGGAGGCACACAACATGGTCTCGTCAGGTAGTGTGGCCTCAAAGGTGTGTGTGAGGGCGAACAGGTGATCCGGAAGCAGCGGTAGGGTCCAAGGGCGTAGCAGCACTCTCCTCTCAGCCCCGTGGAGTCTGGAGGCAGGGTGAAGCAGCTTCCCCCTAATGGCCGCGAGGGAAGCGTGTCTTCAGGAGCAGGGCACCTCCGAATTAAGGCAGGTGGATGGAGGACGTCCTTCCGGGCAGGTGCAGGAGTTTGCCCCAAAGCGGCCAAGAGAAAGGGTTGAGTCGTTTTGTTACTGGGATACTTGGCTTGGGGCTGTGGGAAGGGGAGAATGCACAGATGTTTTTACAGGATGGATAAGCAGAGAAGCCAGCATGTGGGGTGGTGGCAGAGGATGACAGAAATGAGGATATTACATCAGCTGGTTGCCAGGTCACACCTCTTGCCCGCTGAAGCCAATGTGAGCCTCCAGGTGCTGGGTGGCTGTGATTACTATGGCCTGCGTTTGACTGACAGTGGTTCTGGAAAGAGTCGAAGCAGGACCTCAGGCACTAGAGAGCTGCCGTTACTGCCGGCCATATCGCTCTGCACCGGGGACATTGGAGTGGCTGGAAGAATCTCACAAAGGAGGTTCGTCCTTGCAGTGGGGAAAGGGTAGCCAGTAGCACCTGTGTACACTGGAGGTCTGTTGGCACAGAGCGGGGAGGGGGGAGGAGAAGAAAAGACTCGTGGGAATCTCCTGCACAAAGCAGCGCTAAGAAACTGCAAAGTTTCCGGAGGGTCGAGGCAGAGCAGTGACGTGCGAGCAGCATCATCTGCCCTTTCTGTGGATGCCGTCTGCATTCTCGTGGTAGCCGTTGCTCTTCTGTTGCCCTTTACGTGTCCGTTTTTTGTCTTATTGCAAACAGCCTCTGACTCCGGCTGGGGTCGCCCTAATGCAAGCCATTGTGCAGCAGCTGGCTGCCATCTCCATGGCAGCATCTCACGGTTTTCTTCGAAATGTTCTTGCTCGGTCAAGGCACTGATGGCAAGAACGTGCTGGAGGATCAATGGTTTCCCTTGGCAGCGGTGAAATAAACGCAAATGATAAAAACCAAGGCGAGGCAGGATTGAAATAATTGGTGGTTATAGCCCCTTCTTAGAAAATGGCAGGACTCAGCCCGACTTGTGATTTACCTTCACAAAACGACCGCCATGTGAAATAAGAATCATACACCTATAAACTGTTCATGCAGTAGTGGTTTCATGGTCCAGAACCAGTGCAGTGTCTTCTCGTGGGGCAAAGGGAAATGCCGTGTTCTAGACGTGGAGGGGGAGGAGGCGCAAGAAAGGGGGGAGGGAACCTCTCGGTCACTCATTCCACGGGTGTAGCCAGAGTTTGAATGACAGCTTTTGATTGCTTCAGACACATTTAAGTGGAAGATCAAGAGCTTTGTTCCTTTAGGTACAGACTTTGGAGATTTGTGGAGACTAGAATGCACAAAAGCACACTTAGAACGCTGACCTGGAGCTCGAACGATACAAATTGTCGAGTGTCTTCAGCAATTTGCTAATTTCCTTAAACTTTAGAAGAACTTAGGTCGTTGCATTCGGAGACATACTCCTTTGTCCCTCGCTATTCTGACTAGTTGCTGGCTTTTAGAAGAATGAATTTAGTAATGACTACTATTGCCCATTTTATTTTTCCAAAAAGAAGAATTAAAACACTGGATGATTCCCTGAGGTAAATTCCTGTTGTAAAACCGAGTCTGCGTATGGAAGGAAATATTAGAATTAAACTGTTTTGTTCCTTCTCTATCCCCATCACCACCAGAAAGAAACTGTTTTGGAAGAGCGTGTGGGTGTGAGGGAGAACAGGGATGTTGCGGGACACAAATAAGCCGTATGTTGTGCACGAAGGTGCCAGAGATGGCTTTAGCCACCCAGCTGCCGCATGCAGTCTTGTTAGATTAGCAGCCGTCCATGACGAAAATCTATACAAATCTATGTATGTATATCCATTCCCAACCCTCGTGACCCTGAGACAGGTGCTGAGCACCCAGAAGCTCCGCGGCAAACACTCCGGAAGGTTCCCGTGGGGCTAAGATGAAAGACTCCGCAGCAGCTCACATCCTAAAGTGCAGAGGCTCCTAAACTGTCTACTTTTCTCCTTATGGTTCTTAACGTTACAAGAGTTCATTTTCTCTTGCTTTTAAATGCAAACGGACTTGATATTTGAATGTTTAATTTTCTTTTACATTAGGAAAGTTTACCTAAAACAAAATTAGTCCTCTCCAAAGTAAGGTTTCCCAGTTCAGTTGTATCCAGCCCCCAGCTCCCAAGGAAATTACATTCCCCTTCCCTCATTGCTTTGCTGCTTTTTCCGTTCTTCTGTTTCTAAATGGAACTAATGGTTTCGTGTGGATTCTTTAGCTGGTGTTTCAAGGTAAGTGCAGAGCAACCTGAGATCATACAAACACTAGAGACAGTCGCGTCTGGGGCGTCTGACTTTGGGCGGCATCTCCTTGGTCCTCGTTTCTGTCTGGTGAGGCTGGGCAGGCGTCGGGGTTAAGGCCATATCACTCTCTCTGGGTGTGGGAGTCCCGAGGTTACCGACTTTTGAATCGTCTACTGTGGCTAATTATCCACACGACAGCCTGGTGTGACCCCGAGGGTACAGGGTGTGAAGCACAGGGTGCCGTGAGGAGAGGGGGTACTAATTGCATTAAGGTGTAACGAGAAGAGGAAGAAGAAAAAAATAGCTTTTATTTCTTGAGTTTTTCTATGTACAGGGTTCGTACCAAATTCCAGACACACATCATGAAGCCTAACCTTCCCAGCAGCCCTCGGAGGTAGGCAGCATTACGCCTGTTTGACAGACGTAAGGTGAGGAAACAGAGGCTTATGTTAAGAAGGTTGCCCGGTTCTCACAAACAGGAGGAACTTGGAAAAGAATTCAAACCCAAGCCTGTCTGATGTGCAAGGCTTGCACTTAAACCGCTGCCCTGAACTGCATGTGATGTTTGCTGGGCGGGGCTGGGGGCGTGTTTACGTGTGTGCACTTTAGAGATGGAGAAGGGCATTTTGGTGTCATCTCCACTCTCAGCTGTGGTAGGATCGCAGTATGGATCCTTGCCTGTTTTGTTCCACAAGAGAAGGTGGGATGAGACTGGAAAGCTGGCCCAAGCGTGGCATCGATCACCATCTTGGTACACGCACGTGCAGTGCATCGTGGCACCTGTCGATCGTCGTGCTGACTCTGCACGTTGAAGGTTCAGTTATCCGTGTTAATGGAGGGAGGCCAGATGTGAGTAACTGTAGAAAGCCAATAATCTAAGGAGTGTTCCAGTAGCACTTTACCATTCACACCGGACTTGTTTGCAGTAGAGTCATCTCCCCGAATCTTTTTGCTCCGTCACCCCAGGATAGTAATGGGTGGGCCTGTCCCAAGAGCAGAGAGCAGAGGTGATTATCCACAGGGGCCTAGCAGACAGCTGATTCCTGAGGAGCCACTTTTTAATTCATTTTTAAAAGCATCGTTTCAGACACACTGACACCTTTTCCTTTTTTCCCTGAATTCGTTTAGAACTTACGCCATCAGGAGGATAAGAGATGCCTTCAGAGAAAATAAGAATGTAAAGGATCCTGTGCAAATTCAAGCCCTAATGAATAAAGCCAAAAGAGACCTTGGAATAATCCGTCGACAGGTAAGATGGTTCAGTGATGTACGGTTTTTCGTTAAGAGCTTAAGCTTTGACATGTCCCCCTTGATTGATGTTTGTGATTCACACCACAGAATCATGGAACTCTCTTCCTCTTTTTTATTTTTATTTTTGGCTGTGTTTGGTCTTCGTTGCTGTGCGCGGGCTTTTTCTCTAGTTGTGGCGAGCAGGGACTACTCTTCGTTGTGGCGCGCGGGCTCTAGGCGCTTGGGCTTCAGTGGTTGTGACGCTCGGGCTCAGTCGTTGTGGCGTGCAGGCTCTGGAGCACAGGCTCGGTAGTTGCGGCACACGGGCTCAGTTGCTCCGCGGCATGTGGGATCTTCCCGGACCTGGGCTCGACCCCGTGTCCCCTGCATTGGCAGGCGGATTCTTGACCACTGTGCCACCAGGGAAGCCCTTTCCTAGTATTTTGAAGTCATAATTCAAGATAATGTTGCCCTTTTCTTGAAGACACTGCTATGAACCTAAATTGTGTTGCATGTGGAAGGTGTATCTGCAGGTGCAAACGCTGTGAAGCACAGCTGCTTAGGTACTGACCCCAAAGGGACCCGGCGAGGGCTTTTGATTTTCCTCCTGTACAAGTGCTGGCGGTTGCCTTGGCTTGTGCTTTCCTTTGCTCTTTCTCGTGAGGTGGATGGAGCATCTGCAGCGGCCTGGCCTCCTGGGTGGTGTGATGTGTGCTTCTCTCTGCAAAATTAATCAGGGAGCCAAAGGCTAAAGCAGCCTGCTGTTGATTGGTTTTCTCAGCCTCTAAAAAAATCATCCTTTTCACTCTTTCTCTCTGATTTAGCAACAGTCACACCATAAGCTCCGTTTCTGCTTCCCTTCGTTTTTCTCTCTTCCTTTTGCAGTCAATTTGTTTAGGGCTGGAGGGAAACCCCTTACATTTTCCTAAGATCTGTGAGTGTGTTGGAAAGGGCTTCTTTAGCACTGTCAAGAGATGCCAGCTTGACTGACGTTATGTCATATCATGATATATGACGTGTATCGGGATGTGTGTTTCTATCTCTGACCCTTCTTCACGCTTGACTGTAAACAATTCAATAAAGAAGCAGTATTAAAAACTAGTTTTCATTTTATGTCAAAATTAGTAGTCTTGTTATATTGCCTACATAATGGAACAATCCCTTCTAGAATAACATTTCAGATTCTGACAGCTCTCCTTGAGTTCTGCAGTTAGCTAGCAATAGGATAACTTGGCCACATTCAGACAAGCCTAGGAAATGATCTTTAACTAAGAGCATGAAAAGCTAATAGGGTAGTCAGAAAAAGAAGCCGGCCTGCACATTTGCATGTATGCTAATAGTGGCAGAGAAAGGAGTTGCCATTTTAAAGACTCGAGAACAATGGCATTTTCCATGCATCAGTGGTTGAATTTTATGGGATGCTTTAGCATTGGAACTTGGAAAAATAAGCAGCCTGTCCTTATTTTGCATAAACTCAGGAAGATTCAGTTCTTTGGCACTTTCCCATGCAGAAGTTGGCAAGCACCTCCGAAACAGGCTGTTTTTATCTTCTACTGTAAAGTTGCTCGGAGTAGAAAGTGCTTAGAAAATGGACCTGTAAATAATCCATGCCACCATTTCTTTAGTTACGCAATTGTCTGTGTCACTTCTTGGTTTGAAATGCTTTTAGAAAAGAAGAAAAAAAAAGAAAGGATAGACTGGTTCTCACCAGACATTCCCAGTGAATCCACACAAAACAGACTCAAGCTCTGGAGCCACGGGTCGGGCCCTCCCCAGGACAGCCTGCCAGGTGCACCTTCCTTGATGGGGGACAGAGCCTGTGCGGCCGGCTTCCGGGCCCACGGCGTCTGTGTTAACTAGCAGAGCAGCAGGTGCTTCCCTTTCACGTCAAGATTGCTCCTGAACCCGAGCTCCATGTTGACCCGAGTTAGCTTATGAAATGCAGGCGATTCCCCGGGCCCCCTCGCTCTAAGCTGGCGAAGCTGGCCTTGGCCTAAAGGCCTAAAATAGCATCTGTATTTTCTTCACACTGGCCACTGTGACAGCTTCTAACTCGCCTCCCCGTCGGCCCCAGTGGTCTCTTCTCCGCACGCTGCCAGGGTGAAAAAACTCAGAGCAGGTTACAGCCCTGCTCAAAACCCTCCAGGGGCTTCATCCCCGACGACGAGCCTGCAGTCCTCGTGAAGTCGGCAGAGACCCTCCACGGCCTGTCTCCCTCACCCGCGCCATCCATGACCCCTTGCTGCCCCTGGCACCCCTGCCCGCCGCCTGTGAGCCTCTGGGAGCCTTTGTCCCCTCGCCTGGAATGGTCTCCCCAGGCCTTCGCAGAGCTGGACCCCCTTTTCACTCAGGCTTTGACTAAGGTTGCTCGTCGTCACAGAGGGCTTCCCTGAGCATGCTTGGCTCGGCCGCCTGCCCCCTTACCCTGCTTCAGAGCTCCTCGCAGCACTCATCAGCACCAAAAGCAGCATCACCTGCTGCCCTGTCTGTTTTCTCCTCTTCCTCGAGGACAGGGGTCTCGGCCGTCACGGCCGGCACTGCCCGGGAGGCAGGGGCACGGCCGCGGGGCCCCCGCCTGCCTGTCTTCCGGGCCTGACTCCTTCTGATCGCAGTGTGACCTTGAACCAGGTGTTTAACCTCTCGGTGCCCAACGCAAAACGCAGGTGGGAACAAGCCCAGCTTCGTGGGTCATGGTGAGGATAAAGTAGGTTGATATCTGTGAAGCCCTTAGAAAGACGCTGGCACATCGTAAGTGCTTGTATTATTGTTAATCAGAAGATCTCGACCAGCCCCACATGGGGCTGGCTCTTAGTTATTTGTGGACTAAATGAATCTATGAAGTTTGTCCCCTGGGGTCGAACCCCTCAGTCCAGGGGTCTGTGCCACCGAAATCGTGGTGTCTTGTTGGCCGCCCACAACCTCGCATGGTTCGTGCAAGTGACCCACGAAAGGAAAGTGAACGTCTGAGGAGGGTCTCGAGACGTTACCCTTCGCATCACGTCCCTCTTCCACTTGATCCTTTTGCCCTCAAAGACCGTCCACCGGGATGCACGCCGGCCTCAGCATCATCTTCCGTGGATGAGAAGGCCCACAGCCGCCTTGCCGGGAGCCAGACACGCACAGCCGTAAGGGCAGCATGCGAACTGAAGCCGTCCTCTCAGCGCGGCTCCCTGCCTCCTGCTGTCCAGCCTCGAAAGCGGGCCCCACTTCAGTCAGCCGCGACACGAATGATACCACTGCGAGCACAGTAAGAGTCCGTGTTTTTTCAAGACGTCTCTGAGAACAGATTTTCTTCTGGTTCTCTCGGGGTAGAGAAGCCAAGGGGCAGGAAAGCTGGATGCCTTGTCTAAGGGCACCTGGCCAGACCTGACCTCAGCTCTCTGATTCCTGAGGTCAAACCCAGAAGTTCAAGGATGCGCGCTCCTGAGTCAGTAGAAACCAAAGGGTAGAGATACTCGTAAGTCATCTCCCAGTTTTGTTCCCCAGATACTTAAGGACCACATCATCGTAGCCCAGCCTCTCCTCAGAGGTCATCCTCCCTTTATATCCTTACTGTGCAGAGGTATCTTAGTCTTCATGTGGCAACCCGGAAGGATTCTAGTAGCATCAGCATTTCTTACTGGCCCTTCACGCTGCTCCTGAGGATTACTCTGATTGCAAGAAGTAAAATGGCAGATCGCGTTTCCCCTTATGAGCCAGTCAGGCTCCTTTCATTCATCCTCCATAATTACGGAGCATGGGCTAGGAGCCGGACATACGCTTGTTCTTTCTTTGCCCTGGACCACCTCTTCCCTGAAAATTCGAGTCCTCCCTCTTTCCAGCTACATGCATCCTATCCTCTCCCGTCACCGGCAGAGACATTCTCCCACTTTTCTATAAACTCCCATTATTTCCATTTTAAATGGTTCTGTAAAGACAGCTGGACCCTGGTGGCTCTTGTGAGTTCTTTCTCTGCTGGAAGCAAGTTCTGGACTAGCCCCCAGCAAACCTACTTTCCCTGTCTGCTTCCCAAGTGGGATCCGGAAAGTGGGAGAGGCCCTTCGTGTGTGCCAGCCGGCGCCAGGAAGGACGCACAGCAGCCGGACAGACAGCTGTCACAGTCTAGGCAGCAAAGAAGTAACCGAGGACTTTCTCCCTGAGACAGTAACCAGGGCTCCTTGGGTGTTTCACACCAGAAAGAGAAGCAAGAAAGTCAACCAGACTTTGCTTTCATCTTGGTTCTTTTTTCCGTATTGCTGTTCCGGAGATATTCCTTCTGATTCCCTCTATAAGACATTTATTGGACTAACGATCAGTTAATCACCCCCACTTATTACAGCTCTGCAGTTTATCACGCCCCTTAGGATTGTAAACAACCGTAACCAGCCTTGTTTTGAATTGCTGCTTCCGGTGCTCCATACCGTGGGGGGAAGAGGGGTTTCCCACCCCAGGTGACTCACAGAGGTTGTGTGTTTATCAAAGAGAAAACATTTTCCAAGCATTCCAAAATACGGTTATATACCTAGCTTAATAGCCACATGTCTGTGAGAGAAAAAGAAGTAGAAGAGACAGTTGGAACTGGGAAACTCTGCATCTGCAGTAACCGAGTAGGTGCCGGGCCTGTGTTTCTACACTCGGATGAGATTTCCTTGAATACATGAATTACGATTGTGACTTCAGCTAAATCTTAAATGCGTAGCACCTTTTTCTTTAAACCTGGTGAAAACTAAAACATCTGTGCGAAGTTTGGGTTTATTTACAGCTGTGTGACACTCTCAGTGTTCATCAGCGCTCACCCTGGCAAGGCGACCCTTCGGTCCTTCTGGGCTTCTGGGCTCTGAGAGAGCAGACGCGGGTCACAGAGGTGCCCGGCCACTCCTTCACGTAGGCTGGCGCACTGAGCCCTGAACTTACACCCAGATAACGTTTGGTTGCTCTGCCAGTGATGGCATATACGTGTATCCAGCTAAACAGGTTTGTGTGTAACCTAAGTATTTGGATGAAGAAATATATGGTTACCGTAGTATGTAATTTGACACTGAGAAGACCAACTGGATATTCTGTTTTCTGATTCTGGATAACAACAAGGTGTTGTTTTTGCCAGCAGCTTTTTAGTGATGACACGATTCCCTACCACATCAGCTGTTCTTAAGCTAGTGGTTTTTTTTAATGAAGCCATTCAAATAGTGGCTGTGCCAGACCCGGAACTATGAACCTGCCGTTGTATGTAAGCGGCTCAGAGCAGACATTATACACAACCATTAAAGATACTAGGAAAGGGGTTGATGTTATGGGTAGCAGCCTCTTAGTTAACCTGAGTGTGTATATGTGAGATGAAGCATTTTCAGTGTTTAGCTTACACGTATTATTTTTGTGGATCACTAAAAGCGAAGTAATGTGCCCAGTTTATTGGCATTTTGGGTGGTGATAAGTGAGAGTCTCTGAAACCATATTTTTTACTGTCATTTGATACTTTATGGTTTAGTTTTTAAATGACTGTTCAAGAGGAGCGTCCCGCAGTCACTTTCTGAGTGTGCGCCTCTTGTGGGATGAGAAGCCATTGAACAGTGACAGGCCCCTCTCACCTGGGTCTCCACGGAGCCTGTGCCGGTGCCCCAGGGGGTGGTCAGACTTGAGTGAAAAGGGGGGCCTTACCCGCCCCCAGTGGTCACCCTGTAGAACAGCCTGTGAGAAGGTCAGAGTGTTTTATCTGTATGTCTTGCAGGGAAAAGTAATAGTGCACTTTATCTCTCTCTTCAAGTACACTTTTAGCTTAAGTACCATTTTGGTAGGTTCAGGGGAATCTCTAAAATTTACTTGGACATCGTTTTTATGAAGGAGAGGAAAGTCAGTCCGTACATTAGGGGCATTTAAAATACATGGAAAGAATTATACAGTGTTCACAATATCCAAGAGGCGGAAGCAACCCAAACTTCCACTGATGGAGGGATAAACCAAATGTGGCATTTACATACAATGGAATATTATTCAGCCCTTAAAAGGAAGGAAGTTCTGACACAGGCTACAACACGGATGGACCTTAAGGGCTGTGCTCAGTGAACTAAGCCAGACACAAAAGGACCAGTGCCGTGTGATTCCGCTTGTATGACGTCCCTAAAGTCATCAAATTCAAGGAGGTAGAAAGTAGGATGTTGGTTGCCAGGGGCTGGGGGAGCAGGAAAGGGGAGTTAGTGTTTCATGGGGACAGTTCCGGTTTTTCAGGATGAAAACGTTCTAGAGATATGTTTTACAATAATGTGAATGTACTTAACACTGCTGAACTATACGCTTAAAATTGGTTAAAATGGTAACTTTTTGTGGGGGGGGTTCACAATAAAAAAAATTCTCCCTTCCCCTAAAAAAGAACTGTATAACCAGTCCTCAATTTTTTCTTAATTGAGAAAAATAAAATTGAATGCCTCAGACACTGACTGATACTTGAGGCTGGGAAGCCTAAATCATTGGGAGCTGGAACCACAAGCCTTCAGGTTCTTATCTGTAAAATCAAAGGGTTACGCTGTAGTTTGTAAGGCTACTTCGAGTTCTAAAATGCCATGGTTCAACATTTCACATCAGTATCTGTCCCCTTCTTGATTATTTGCAGAAATAATGATACATTTTAGAGTAAATTACTCTATGCTCTGCTTCCCTTGACCATTTTTCACCGAGATGTTAACTTTCCAGAGTTAAGGCTATACGTGAGCAAAGGTGTAAGCCAGCCGTGTATTTATGCCATCGTAAATTCCTAAAACTTCTCTTGGTCTAACCTTTCTGCTACGAGGAAAGTCAAAAGATTGAATTATTTTATTAATGTTGCTTGCAGCTCTGCTGTTAGCCTTCCTTTCTGGTAGAAGACATGTTACAGGTACTAAAGCATGCCTTTGAGGAGAACACTTTCTTTCAAAGAAAATGGAGTGGCATTTGAAGAGCAATAACGTAATAACGTAATAGGGTAAGTGATGAGAATGCTCTCCCCAGCTCCGCCTCAGTGTTAATACTCTTTCTGTTTGTTTGATTTGACTCCACCCTGCCCCCTGGTCCAGCTACGTGAAACACAAACACACTGTGTGTCTTGCAATCCATACCCACAATTTCTTTCCCTGTTTATCGAGCACCCCCTCTATGCCATGTAATTATGAATTGGTTTTGTAAGCTTTTTGGAGACAGAGTTGGGGTGGAATTAAGAGGTCCATCAGAACCTCACAGCAGTTCTTTCTGGCTTGGACTGTGTTGGAGCCAAGCCCATCCTTCCTGTTCTAGATACCATCTACTCACTCAATTCGTGGAACACAGCATAGTGTTTACTGGCATGTCCCAGCAATGCTTTCCCCTGTGCTTCTATAGACCAGCTACGATTAGATCGGAAGGATCAATCTACATATTAAAAAAATAATACTAAAGCGGTCAGAGGCAAAGGAGATTTGTGTACTTTGTCTTGGACTTGAATAAAAATCCTCAGGAAATCAACATGAATTTATATACAATGACCAGAATTGCCCCCTAAGTGAACCCTATATCTTTTGGATATATGAATCCTCTCAGTATGAATAAAAAATTCACCAACCTCCTCAGAAGGTTTAAGAAAGCAGGGCAATGAGAAGGGTTTGTTTAGTTTTATAGCTTGGCCTATGTCTGACATTTATTTTTTCAGCCTGTTCAATATATAGTTCCTCTGCAGCTATAAATAGACTTCTTCATACAAGAATTTAAACTAATTTCCTCTCTGCTTTTTCTGGAAATTCCTTTATTTCCTCAAATCTGGGACAAGAGTATTTTCCCACAGTTGGCTTTCTTCTAGAAGAAATGCCTTTCAGTTGGAGACCACCCGTCAAATTTGCTTCATTCCTCCAAGGTTGACAGACACAGAACAAGATTCCACTTCCTTTCTAGAGGAAGCCTGTATCACCCCTGCCTTTTTATGTACACTAATAGTTCCTCTGCATATTTCATGTTCACAAGAGCTCACATAGTAGTGCTGTTTATAGAAAACTTTGGCACGGGTTTCATTTGGGAATTTTTATCATGGTATCTGTCATTCTCCCATCTAGTCTAGCAGATGAGTCTCCTAGTCTAGTCTGCCAGAGCGGCTCACTCTTGAATTCCTCGAAAAGCCTTTTTGTTGCTGAAACACCTAAAGTGGAAGCCGATATTAACAACTCCGGAGCAGAAAGTACATTGATCTCAGGGGCAAGAGGTGAACATGCTCATCTCAGCTCTGATAGTAACTTGCCGTGTGATCTTGGGCAGGTGGTTTGTTCGCCCTGTTTCCTGCATCTGCAAACGGATGATTTGATAGATGGTGGAGGGGGGGCGGCGCTCCTCACCGGTGTCGATTCGTCGCGTCCTCTCTAGGCTCGGACTCCCTGTGTTACATAAGCACTTTGAATGCCTAACGGCAGCCTCGCGAGAGCCTCGCGAGAAAGATACTAGGATCCTCGTGTGCTCGATGAGGAAATTCACACTTGGCCTGTTTGAATAATTCTCCCAAGGATGCACAGTTAGGAGAAAGACGGGCCTGCATCTGTTCTCACTTTTTAGCCAGTTCTCAGAAGAGGGGTCACCCTGGGTGGCCTTATCTTCGCAGAAGGTAAACAACACGTAGGAGGGGAGGAGGGAAGATGTGTGTTCCTTTTTCCGATGGTCCATTTAGAGCTTTTATTAGAAGGTAGCAGCTTCCCCTGTGTAGGCTCTCGAATAGTTTATCCCTAGGGGCTGGTCTCCTTTATTATTTCTCAAAAAACTCTCTCGCCCTCTCTGCCTTCAAAAGGAAAAAACAATACAAAACCACAGTCTGAAAATGGTAAAGTTCAGCTGCCTTATTTAAGAAGTGTTTGCTCAGAATTTCCCCATAGATCTAGGGTCACAGCTCCAATTGTGCTTTTCCCGACAAGATATCACTGAAGTGCCCTTCAGCGGAAACCTTTTGATGCCTTACTGCCTGGCTTGTCCTTTCAAGTAATCAGAGTTAATTCCAGTCATGCTTATGCAGAAGATCTTCTCCCAAGCTGACAGGGAAGCAATGCCACATCTTCTAGGAAGGGTGACAGAGGGGCTCCCCCTGTTTATGTCCATTTGTGTTTCTGTCCCACATCCTCGGAGGTGGCAAAGAGGTGATGACGCCCAGCCCAGCGTGTGTATGAGAACATGTGCTCGTTTCCTGAGCACTGGATATCTGCATTGGATGGGTTTTACAAGCATATATATGAAGGGTGGTTTCACCTATGCTGCTGGGAAGATTTATTTTCTAATTATACATCTATCAGTCTAAAAACTGTTGTTTCATTCAGAGACATGATAGGGGTAGGGGGAAAGAGCAGAGGTTTTGAGTGAGATACACCTAAATTTAAACCCTAGCCCTTGTTAGGTAGCTCTCTATCCTCAGTCATGATATTTAATCTCTCTTAAAACTTTATCATCATTCAGTTCGTCTACTGAAGCCCAAGGAATACCATTCATAAGTTAAGGTTAGTTTTGTACTTGTGTGTTTGAAATACCAGAGCCAAATGATGTGTCAGAAATGTTCTCTCTTCCCCAAATCTGGTAATTAAGGTTGTCATTTTGTAGATTGGTTGGTTATCAATAATCGAAAGGCTTTAAAAATTCTCTAAGGTATGGCACTGTAATAATCTTAGCGTTATGAAGTAATGCTGGTACACAATCAGATCAGTATTTTAAGTATTTTCTTTTTCTTCAAGCATTTCCACTTCATACAGGCTAACAAGTACTTCTCTTTTCCTCGCCCCACCCCAAATCTCATCTCCTTAATGTTGTAACAACACCACCAACCTGAAGTCCCATGGACTCCCCTTCACAGTCTGTCACAAATTCGAGCTAGCATCACCAGAAAGTCCATGACCCAAGAGGCTTCATCTGTAAAAGGTGAGGAATTGGGTGCACTGCTTTCCAAGATCCAAACAGCACAAGAGTTCTTTTTACGAATCTGCTGTATTTAACAAACCTAAGTTTAGCTGCCTTGTGGAGGTTGGACTGGGGGTTTCTTTCACGGAGTTACCGCACTCACCGAGACGAGTGCGTCCCAGAGCTGCCTGCGGCGTCGTGGATGTGCCGTCGGAGCCCAGTGCGTACCCGTCACTGAACGCCGGCCAGCTGGCGGCACCCCACGGGTGTGGAGGGATGCCTCATGCCTCCGAGGCCCCCTTTCAGGCCTGACGTTTTCTGATTCTGAAAATAATTGACGATGATTGTTAGATCCCAGAAACATACTTGTGAACGTTGGGCTTTGACCAAGGGGGAGGTGTGTCACTGACCCTCTGCGTTTATTGAATGCACTTTAAAAGGAAAGCTTGGCTGCCTGCCGGGATGTCACAGGCAGCGTGTCGCCTTGGCCGTGGGCAGTGACTGGTGGCGTAGGCTGAGGTGTGCGGCGGTGGTGGGTTATGCAGCGGCGGTTCTCCGCCGTCAGCCTCGGCTGCGGGGGCCAATTCCAGAAAAGCCCTTTTGGCTACACTGTGTCGAAGCTTTTAACCCCCTGTGATGGCAGGGATGTTGCATGGATCACGGCGGCTTCCGGGGACCTGTGAGCTGTGACAGAAGCTGCCCTTGCACACAGGTGACAGGTCGTGGATGCCTCATTACCAACGAGATTTCTTTTCTGGGACGCGACAGACCTTCCAAGAAGGAGTGGGGTGAGGAAGGGAGACCGGAGGAGAGAGCCAAAATAAATTGTCCTCGGGCTTTGATCCAGGTTCTGTCTCAGCCGGGCCAAACTCAGCACTTGGTTTTTTCAGTAACTCTCAGCTGTTATTTAAAGTTTGCAGCTGTCCATGTTTTTCTTAATATTACCTCTTTTTCTTACTGGAAATATTTTTTAAACGGAGCCCATTTTTCCCTGCCGGCCAGTGCCTGTCCTCTCTGCTCTCCTGCCAGTTCAGGGAGCTGCTGGGAAGCGGCGCGGCCCCGTGGGTTTCTGGGCCCTGCGAAGCCTGCCCCGTGCGCGCTCGTGCCCCACGTCCGGCCTCTGCCGCCGCATCGCGGTTCAGGACCGGGAGACGACGAGCTCGCTGGGCTGAGCGCAGGATGCTCGGGGCTGGATGCGGGGCTGGATGCGGGGCCAGCGCGGCGCAGGACCCGTAGCGCCCAGCCGGGGAGCTCCTTCCCCGCCCGCCAGCTGCCGAGGGCAGGCCTGCCGCGCCCCTGCTCCCCTCTCCTGCCACTGAAACCTGTTGTCCTCGGGGCCACCAGAGCCCTCTGGGGTTAACTCCTCAGCAGTTCCTGCAGGGCTTTGCCAGGGCCTCTGACTTCCCGGGGAGGTGGGTTGTCTTCTGGGCCCCGAGCTGCCCCTGGCCCCACAGCGTGGTCGGCGCCCAAAAGCCTTTGCCCTCGACACGTGGGCCTCGCTGTCGTGCAGCTCCACCCTCCCAAATGTTTCTCAGTGGTTTAGGTAGAACTTGTGAAGATGGAATTCCAAGGGCCAGTTTCTGTATGAATATTTTTCACACAACGGTAAAAGTTTATCCACCAGAAAGAACTGGGGGCACTCACTCGCTCTCAGAGAAAGGGGCTTCCAAGGCTACAAAAGTATATCTAAATCAAATCTTATAACATGCATTTTATTAGAATGCAGCTGAAGGACTGTGCTGTGAGGCAGTGTAGTGCGGTCCTGGAGGCCTCAGCTCACATCCTGCCGGCGCAGGCTCCACGTCAGGGAGGGGCTTTGAGGCGCCCACTGCCCTTGACTCCTGACCCCCTGTCCCCCGGCCCTGCCACGTCAGGTGCACTGACAGAGGGATGAGGTGCCCGAGCCCTCGGAGCTCGAGCAGCTTTCCTGCTGGAGGGATCTGGAAGGCAGATGCTCCCTCTGGCGGCAGGAAGCGTTCACAGGGAGGTGAGCGGATGTCTGTAAGGGGCTTAGGTGTGGCCTGTGAAATGACTCAGAAAAGGAATGGTTTGTGGCCGAGCAAATCAGATCCCCCGCTGATGGCGATGTGAGGCTTGGGAATGTTTCCAGGCCATTCTCGGTGGTCTTGAGTGTTTGGCTGAACAGGGAAGGGCGTGTATGCCTGTCCAGGCCCTGTGCACATGGGGCCCTCGAGGCTCTGGGTGAGAATCCCTGGCATTCAGCGGTCCTTGTGGCCTCCCAGGCTTTGGTTCCCAGATGGACGAGGGTTGTGTGTGCCCTTACCTAGTGCCTCATAGAGCCCTTTCACGCAACAGGTGACGAGGTTTTTTTTTAACTCTTCTTTCCTTCAAAAATGCAACTGCTGTCTCAAAAGCATAGGCCCCCTTATTGCTAAGTCAGTTAGTCTCTTTATGTCCGTATTCTTCTTCTCAGAGGTAGTTCACCACACCTCCTCCTCGAAACTGTATTCGGTCCTGTCTTTTCCTGCAGACTGTGGCCCTCTGTGTCTAGTAGATGCTTGAACTTGGTGTCTTACCAGCACTTGAAATCCATCACAACCGACACGTGACTAGTTAACTTCTGTTCCTCTTAAACGAAGTTTCCTTCACAACTTCCCGATGCCTCCGTTCTCTCAGGACTCGGGCTCAAATCTCTCTGCCCTTCCCAGGGAGAATGGAACCTGGGTTGTTCATGTCGTCCACTGAAAATAAATCCAAGACTCTTCTCAGTCCTACAAAACAGGATAGCTGGGAATGTTAAAATGTATTCCCAAACACTGCCCTGAAAGCTGCCTGTTTCTGCAGGTCCTGGCCTGGTGTGCGCCCCTCACGTGCACAGTCGGGACCGTTTAGCTGCGTCATCGCGTCTTGGTCCCCAGCTCCTCTCGAGTACGTTCTGCGCCTGCCTCATCATGAGTCACCAGTGAGCACCTTGGTTACGTCGGACTTTACCTGAGGTTCTGTTAGATGTTCCTGAGCAGGTGCTCATCTGCTGAGAGAGCCTCACTCCTAACGTGGCAGCACCTTGGCTTCGGGGCAGCCGGACTTCTCGCGGCGCTTGCGGTGCCTTGATGTGTGTTGACAGGCTCAGCTCTAACTGCTTGTGTCAAAGCACTTTGGGAGCCTCATCCGTCTTGTGCTTCTTTAATTGACATCAATGATGTGTTTGCATTTATCAATATTTCCTAATTGCCGGGTTATAACAGTGGAGCTTCTGTGATAAATCATGTCCACAGATATCTTCAGACATTAGGGCTTAAGGTTCCTGTCAGTATTTTGATGTGCTATAAATTGTTTTTATGAGGACCTTTTTCCTGTAAGAAAGGAGGAACTGTGCAGCCGCGGACAGAATTGAGTCAGTGTGTCACCATATAAACTTAAGCTCAAGAGCCACATCGTTCCAGTGAAAACAGAAGGAAGCGATTTCCCAGGCCAGTACAGTACATTCCCATAAAGCACAGCGCCACCACCCACATGAACGCTAATGTGTCTCCCCGGAGGGTGATACACTGTGCCAGGGCCCTGCCCGAGGAAGGAAGTTTGGACCAAAGGATAGTGAATATTCCTATGAAGAAGGAAGTGTTATCAACTCATTTTTCAGAAGAGGAAACTTGCTCAAGTCAAAGGGTGACTTTGCGAGGCTAGGTCTCACACCCAGGGCTGTTGGAGTCCATGGCTGGACTCTTGACCCTGCAGGGACAACCTCGACCAAACCCAGAGAGAGGGAGACCCAGGTGTTGAAGGACTGACTCCACAGTATCTGTTACACGGTTGAAGGCTCCAGAATGTCTGGCTTGGAAACGAGATGAATGTGGACGGCTCTGGAGGTCTGTCCTCCTGTCACCTGCAGGGGGCGTTAGCCCCCGGGCCTGTGCATCCGTATGGCAGCGGCGAGGCCAGTCCTCTGACCTGGCGAGAGGCGGCTTCGTGGAGCAGTTACAGGTGTGACTCGGCAGCCACACTGTCCGCAGCGAGTCCCTGCGCGGCCGCTCACCGGCTGCTGCCCTTGGGCAGGTCACCTGGCCGCTCTTTGTCCCGATTTCCTCGGCCAGGATGGGATCGATGGCAGTACCTGCCTAATAAGGTTGTCGCGAGGATTCGGCGAGTTACCGCGTGAACAGTGCTTACGGTGGTGCTCGGCGCCGCGCAGCGTGTGATACGAGGGTTTGCCGCCGTTTCCGTGTACAGCCACGCTAGGCGTGCGGAAGAGCTCTCTAAAACAGTCAGTCAGCATTTGTCCGTTATTTCTGCCACTCTGCGCGTTCTGGACACTGTTCTGGACACGAGGATACAGCGACGGTACAGCGCTCGTCCCCGCCCCGCCCTCGCGCAGCCTACCTTCTGCATTAGAGAGGAAGGAGGTTACCGCGTGAATCATGAAACAGCCGCTTCTGAGAGAGGCGCCCCAGCCCTTCTCCTGATACCACTGAAGAGATCCAGGCAGAGGCTGCCTGAGGCCCTTGTGAGCGGGGCTGCCTACTGTGGGCTTTTATAGTGTCCCAGCCATCCCTCTGCAAAGGAGCGATGATTTAAGGCACCCAGTGATTAAGACCCCAGTATGAATGCCGCTGTGCTTTAGAACTGCCATCCTCTGAATCACCAAGGTGAGCGGGTGCATCTCAGGAATTAGGCAGGACAAGCCTTTGAGGTCCAAGAAGGAAGTACAGAGCTTCTGCTCATATTTTTTACCTCATCTTTTAAAGTGCCTACTCTTGGACATATTTTTAAGTGCGTAATTTGGTAGCACAGGAGCACGTGTTGATGATTTATAAATAACTATAAACATACATTAAGGTTGCATGTGTAAACATCTTTTGCTAATGAGGTGAACAACTTAAGAAGCTTAAGTTGTACCAGAATACTTGAGCATGTTACCCCTGAAGGGCCAGACCCTGCCCTTGGGTCCCCCTCCCTGCGCCCAGCCAGCCACTGTCCTCACCCCAGCCCTTTTCAGCTGGAAGCGACTGCACTTTACATGGCATTCACTTACAGGCCTTGTGGGACGCGAACTCCGAGACTCTCAGCAAAGGAAACAGACTGACTTTGAGTCTCTGAAGAGCTGGATTATAATAAACTCATTCATCACCTTTGCCCGTCTCAGGCTTCCGTGATCACCTGTGCATCTTGACTCAGGTGGCTTCTTGGTTTATTCGTGTTACGTGGGGGGGGCATCAACACTTCTTTGTATGTTAAGAATCTCCCTTAATTTCGTAACACCTGTAATATTTACTGACAACATTGATGAGATTTGCAAATTTAACTTTGAAGAAGTTCATTATGCACCCTTCTAAATGTGTGTTCCATTCAGATGCCTTGGGAGAAACCCAAGACAGCTTAGGGGCTAACGTTAAAACTCATCTTTCAGGCATGTTTCTTCTGAAATGAAAAGCAGCATATCATTTTTCTCTGGATGGTGTTCTCCTTTTCTTTTTTTTTTTTTTGGCCGTGCCGCATGGCATGTGGGATCTTAGTTCCCCCACCAGGGATAGAACCCACATCCCCCGCGTTAGAAGCACGGACTCTTAACTACTGGACTGCCAGGGAAGTCCTTGGATGGTTTTCTCCTTTAAAAAATTACTATCTTACTTGAACTTAAGCAGCTTATGTAAGAGAATGAATATTTTGCGCTTTCCTTAATTTCACCAATGTTGCCATTAAGTTGCAGGCACAACGCTACCTCTGTAGGTGTCAGTTGGATGTCTTCTTAGAACAAGGACGTGCTTCTGCCTCTCACAGTACCGTTTTCACACCTCGGAATTGAGCATCAGCGCGTGCTGGACGGTACTGTGGTCCATCTTCACGTCTCCAACTGTCCCACCTTTCACAGTTGTTTCTAATCCAGAATCTGTTCAAGGATCAGGCGTTGCATTCCGTAGTCACGTCCCTTAAGTCTCCTTGAATGTAGAAGAGGCCCTCTGCCTTCTTTTTTTTTCAACTTTCATGATATTGGCCTATTTAGTCTAGACTGTTGGCCAGGCTGAATCAGTCAGAGTGTATCTTTCTTATTATACTCGGAATAAACCCTTGGGCAGGAACCCTGGGTGGCTAATAAGGCCTTCTCCCTTTCCACCCATCAGGCGTCCATGATGTCGGTGGTACCATTATTGGTGTGTGCTCAGTTTGACCCTTTATTACAGTGGAGGCGAGATATCTCCATTATAAACATCCCGTTTCTCTTTGTGATTAATAAGTAAACTGTTCCCCAGCAGCCTTATGCCCGATGGTTTTCAGACCCATTAATGCACCTTGCCTGAATCAGTTATTTACTTAGTGGCTGCACAATGGTGATTTTTCTAAGTCTCTTATAACCTCGTTGGTTTCTGCATATCACTCGGGGGTCATTTTTAATGACAGTAAGCCTGAATCACAGTCAGGGATATTTCTCACTAATCTGTCTTAATTCTCCCAGTTTAACAAACTCATGATCTTAGCCCAGGACTGTGAATACTCCCTACTAACCCACTCTGAGGGTTCTATCTTGGAGGTTCTACCCAGAGAGTCACGTGGCTCCACTGTTTCCACTAGAGGCTTGGGGGTTCAGCCTGATATCAGGACTTCAGATTGCTTCCATGAACTGCCTGTTGGCAGCCATTCAGCCTGCTTGGACCATTGACATGAACGAAATGAAGCTGTATCAGTAGGTTCACCTTTGTAGCACCCTTGGGGAGCACACCTGCCCTCTGGGTTTACAGCTTCTGTTCGCCTGATGTATGGGGAACATTCCCCATGTGACTCAGTTCTCTTTTGCCTCATGATTTTTTTTTATGGCTTCCAGTATTTTATTGTAGAGCTTACCATGATTTGTTTGTCTCCCAAATGTTGAAAATTATTTGGTTTCCTTTTTTTTCCCCTCCTGTTAGAGACAGTGTGGCCATAAATCTCTTTATGTACATTCCTGACTGGTTTTCTTTTTTTTCTTTTTTTTTTTTTTTGCGGTACGCAGGCCTCTCACTGTCGTGGCCTCTCCGGTTGCGGAGCACAGGCTCAGCAGCCATGGCTCACGGGCCCAGCCGCTCCGGGGCACGAACCCGCGTCCCCTGCATCGGCAGGCGGACTCTCAACCACTGTGCCACCAGGGAAGCCCATAACTGGTTTTAAGACAAATTCCTAAAATTAAAATTACTGGGTTAAAGTATATGTGTGTGTTTAAGGTATATGAGGCAGGTTTTAAACACAATGCCTTATATCTGATATCACCCTTCCCCCAGAAATGTGTCCACGTGTACAGACAAAGTTTTACTTGAGGTATCTGGGTTTCAGGAAGCCACGGGCTCCGGATCAGAAGCTTCAGGCTGCAAGGTTGAAATCCGAAAATTATCCAGGACCGCACTCTTCAGGCAGCTCTCTCCGGCTTCCTCTGATCACTCAAGTCTGCAGTTCCAAACACAGCTTTAATTCTCATAAGTACTTGTGAGACTACTAAGAGCTTTTCCATTACTTGTTGATAAAAATATTTATGGTCTCATCCTGGATTTTCATTTTTCAAGCATGGAGCTGGAATCAGTTCCTACAGCTTCTCCTGTCGTCCTCAGCACGCAGTGAGCCCTCCCCCTCTCACAGTCGATGATTCGCACGTTTGTGCTCCTGTAACGGAAACACCAGTGACGGCAGGGTTATGGCAATTTTTAGAATTGCATTTGGGGTTTGAACTCTCCCTGATCAGAGACACATCGATTCACGTGTTCTAATTTAACTTATTTGTAATTAGGAAAACGGATTTTAGAACTTCTGAGTGACCAAGCCATAGCTCTGATAGATCTTTTCCATTTAAGACCTTAGAGTATACCGTGATACGGGACCCTAGATTTTACTCTTGGGACCCTAACCCAGGAACATCCGCAGTGTGGGAACTGCAGTCCAGACATTTTTTTTAAATCTTTCTTTCATCTGGGATAGAACATATTTGCCGGTAAATTCTCTGGAGCCTTTACTGAGGAAAACATTGGGATTTTGAGGTTACTTAAATCCACAGCTGTCCTTCTGCGTCACCATTAAGACGTAAGAATTTTAACTTCCACTGTCTGCTTCATTTCCTCCAAGTACTCATTTTGGAGCAGCTGAGACATGGCACAGAGGGTTTTTTTTTTTACTGCATTATGTCCCAGAAAAGAGTCTGACCCAAAATGCTTCCAGAGGTGTCAGAGGAAGATGACTGGCTTAAAATGATGTTTTCTGGAATTCGATGTTTTCAGTCACATGAGAAGTGGTCAAGTTATCATACTATGTGTGCATACATGCATGTGTGTGTTTACGTGCGTATATTTGCAGGAGTGAGGTAATTTTAATTCAACAGATAACATTCAATTAGATTTTCAGTGTCAGACATTACGGAGCCTTCACATTCAACCGATTGCTCATTAAGATAGTTCAGAGCAGGGATGGCACTACTACAGATACCAAATGAATTTTCTTCTAAATGGACTTTTCCTAAGTAGAGTTACATTGTGCTAAGATACATCTATATATAAGGAAAGCATTTAAAGTCACAGCTATTTAAAAATGTTGAGCATTCACAGTTTGAGCCAAACTGTTTAAAAAAAAAAAAAAAAAAACCTCAAGGAAATCAATTACTTTGAGTCAATTCAGGAATTAACTGCAACTCCACTACTATTTATTCCATGTGCTTAGTGTAATACTTCATAATTCCAAGATAAACTCAGAACTGATTCCAGGAAAATCCTATGAAAAATGTAAAGCAAGGAAGAGTGTGATCCCTCTGTGTGGGATCTGAGGCAAATTAGAAAGCAGGAGGCTGAACTCGAATCTGATTCTGCCATTAACTCTCAGAGGACCTTGGAAAAGTTATGTAAATGCTTTTGCTTCTGTCTAATAAGTGGCGATGTCAGTATCAGTCTACTTTTCTAGCCCAGAAGAAACATTCTTTGGGTCAGATCAACTTCTGTTGTATAAAGCATTGTTGAACACAGTAGCACTATGATGAAAATGCCTCGATTTGGGGACAACAGTGATGAGATTCAGAGATTAAATGAAGGAAGTATTGATTTCTTAGGTAGATGATTTAGGCACCTTTGTGGGTTGTTTTTTTCTTTTTTGTGCTTTTTGAGTTCTCTGTACTATCACCACTAACCATTGTAGACAAATTTAAAATCTTTTTAAGGATTCATCAACAGAATTGAGTTAATAAGTAGCACTTTGGTTTGCTCTGTCCGAGGTGCCGTACGGAGTAATGTAGAGTTTGGTGGTCCCGAACGCCTAGGGCTTTACAGTCAACGTAAATTCATGTCAAAATATAGGGGCTTGTTGGTCCTGACACAGCTATGATGGAGGAGGGACTATTCAAGTCAGAAGCTCTGCTTTCAAATCCTAGGTTGTGATCTTAGGCTACCTACTCAATTTCTCTGAAACGCAGTAAAAATGAGGCTGCTGAGATTGAGATGGGATAATAATGTTTTATAATCTGAAAAGTGAGAGTCAAGTGATAATTACACGTAATAGGGCGCTGGAAAACTGTAAAATGAACGAGTTCTAATAATGATAATAAATCACATTTATTGAGCACTTATTTTGTACCAAGCTCTATGCTAAATGATTTACATGCACTGGTACATTTAGCCTTCCAACCAACACTATGAAGTGAGGAGCAGTTAATTAACATGCCCGCTGTCACCCTTACAAATGAGGAAGGCAGGATTCACACTCAGAGAGCCTAGCTCTTAAGTACCGGTTGGAATGATTTTCAGTATCATATGTTGAGATGAAGGGGAACAGAAAACACAACCAAGAAGCCCCTTGTGATTTTCGAGTTAGATAACTTGGGGTGTTCTCTTGTCTTTTTTTTTTTTTTTCCCGAAATTTACCTTGATTTACGGTCATTTTTTAATCAAGGTAATACATTCTCAAGATAAAAAATTTAAAGGCAGAAAGTTTTTCTCCTCACCCTCCTCTCCTGGCTCTGAATCTCACTTTCCACAGTAAGATTCCTATGTGGCCTTCCAGAAATCCCTTGTGCAGTTAGAGGTAGAGTGTGTGTGGATGTGGACGTGGATGTGTGCACTCTTTTTTATTCAACACAGATGATGTTACACTGTAAAGACTCCTTGATAGCCTCTTTTTTTCCCACTTAACACAATATAGCTTATAAAATACATTGTCACATATCAGAACATGTTTTTCTTTTTTAACATCTGAGAAGTATTCCACAATGTGGCTGTGTTGTCATTTAACTAACTGGTCCCTTGCTGGTGGACACTGACATTGATCTCTGCTTTTTGCCATTATGAGCAGGGCAGGAGTGGACATCCTGGCACCTGTGTCTTTGTTCAGGACAAAGTCCGAGGGTGTGAGCGTTGAAAATGTAGACCTGCAGCCCCCGCGCCGCCGGGCAGCTCACCATCCCAGCAGCCCTGTCCTCACCCTCACCCTTCAGCCCTGAGAATAGCCAACATTTTCATTTTTAGCAATCCAGTTTGTGAAAGATGGTATCTCTTTAGTTATGGGTCAAGCTAAGGATACTTTATGTATATTAGCCGTGTGTTTTTCTCTCCTGTGTTAATCACTGTTTTATTACTTCTTGTTGTGTTTGTCACAAGTATATTCCCCTCATTTGTCATTTATTTTTTAGCCTTGTTTACCACTTTTTTTATGCAGAAGATTTTAATTTTTGTATCTTTACATTCTATTTCATTGCCTTTGAATTTTATATCATGCTAAAGTCCCAATCCAAGATTTTTTAAATTCTCTTATATTTTCTTCTGGTGCTTTTATAGATGCTTTTTTATGTTTAATTCATGATGCACTTAGAATTTATCTTGGCATAGGAACAGACTGTCCAAAGTGATAACCCCTTATCCCAGTGCCGTTTACTGAATAAGTAGACGGTTTTGTCTTCATGGAACTTACCAGGCCAGAAAACCCTCGCTCCTTCCTTTTACCTCATAAAGAAGCAGTTACTGGTTCCACTTTGGCTCAGGCCCAGTTTCCTCCTCTGGAGCCCTGCCGACCCTGCTGCTTCAGGCGTCCCCTGAACCTGCTAGAACCTCCTAGAACCTCCCCTCCCTCTCCCCTTAAGACAGTCCAGGCTCCCGCCTCCAGAACACCCTCGACCTCCTCGCTCCCCGCCAGCTCTTCCCCTTCCTTCTCTGGGTCCCTTGCTCTCACGGCTCCACCTGCCCGCCATCCCCCGCCGGGCTGGATCCCAGCAGGGCTGGAGCAGCTCACGCAGAGCCCCCGGTTCCTCACTGCCAGGAGCCCCTCGCCTGCCCGCACCCCGCCTCTCAGCAGCATCCGACCCGCTCTGACGGGCGCTCCTTGGGTGCTCCCCACGGAGTCCATCCCCGGCCCCCGCCCCCCTGCGGCCTGTGGATCTGGCCCTGCACCTCTGTCCCTCGAGGACAGGCCCCGCTCCTCCTGAGCACCGCGTCCCTCGGGTGTGTCTCCGGGCGCTACACCCCGCCTGAACACAGCCGGTGAAACCGAGGGAGCCTGCCCTGAGCTCGCAGCCGCTGCCGGCCAGCCTGCGGTCCGAGGGAGGCCCTTCCTGTCTCCCAGCCTCCACGTGGCTCTGTCTCCTGCTGGACCCTGGCTTTTCGTGGGCAGAGGCTAAATACTAGCATATTTCATATTAGACTAGATTTTGCCTTTTTGAGGGTCCTCTTTGTGTCAAGTATTAGACTGTGGACTTTATCTAGCTCATCTGTGACAAAGGAGGTGTGTGTTTGTATTCTATTTTTATTTTGACGCACAGCTATTTGAAACCAAAACCCATCCCTTCCCAATAAATGTTGGTGTGTCTCCAGAAGATTAGACTATCTGAAAGACAAACTGCGTTCTAGGAAAACACGCTTTGCGGCCATTTCAGATGCCCGGGCCCTTTCCCTCCACCAGGCCTGCTCCCTGGCTCAGTCACAGCTCCTCTGTGCCAGACTCTCCTGGGACTTAGGAACTCAGGGGTGATCGGACAGACTCAGCCCCGAGGAGCTGGTGAGACTTGTAATGAGGGGACACGTGGCAGGAGGGGGAGGGGAGGGGCAAGGCTCCCAGAAGCACAGCCAAGGAGCAGGTGGGAGCTGCCCGGTGAAGGCAGGGCCCCTCGTGCTGAGAGGGGGGCTTCAGAGATGAGCCCTGCACTTGGGCTCTGTTCTCAGGGAGGGGCCCTTGGAGGTGTAGCTGGAGCTGGGGCACGACCATAGTTCTTCTTTGGCACTTGCGCAGCCCCTGCTTCTCTGCTGGTATCTGCGCTGGCCCTCTGTTTATGTATTGCCCTTTGGAAGCACCTGGGGAACAAAGGCTGTTTCTTCACCACGAGAACTTAAACAGGGCCTGGTCCACAGCAGATGCCCAGCAGGCTTTGATGGGTGAATGAGTGTGTTAGAATGCAGGGAATATGACCAAAGGGTCTCCTTTTCCTTAAAAAAAAAAAAAGCATGAACTCAAGAGGTATTTAATATCTTGTTTATTTTCTTTAGAGAACCAGATCCATTTTCCAAACACCAGATGGCTTAAATTAGCTCATTAAAATGGTAATAAGGTTGATCTTTATAAAATATAAGCAAGTCCTTTCTGTTTTTGTAGGGTTTCTACAGCATCTCCACAGAGTAAAATCAAGACTTAATAGAAGCACGAACACCAGGTTGTCTAATATCTGATGCCTTCTAGAGGGAAAGAATAAAAATAAAGCTTTCTTTCCTTTAAAGAGAAAAGGAAAGAGGGGAGACTCTCCAGTTATAATTTTGAACCCCTTTATGATGAATTGACACTCCACTCACCATTTGTATCCTGCTTTAGTTTTTGGAATTTGTTTATCTTAATGCACAGCACCAATAATGTGGACATTTAAGGATATACATGAAAAGGCATTTGTCTTCAATGCAGGCCAGTCCGAGACAAGAAAATGGACTAGATTACCCCCTTAGTACCTTCTATACAAGCTTTTGTTACATAAGTAAATAAGACTTTTGGTTCTTATTATTCTTAACCACTCAAGCAGAGCTTTAAATAAGATCCAGGCTCTCTTACTTAGCTGCCAGATTTGTTTTCCTGCCTCTTCTGTTTATTTCTTCGCACAGAGTCAAAAGATGAGAAATGACCACTTCTAACCACATACTTAATTTAGCAGCTCTGAAGGGGGAAGAGGAGGGGTGTGAGGGAGAGAGAAGTGAGCTCTGATGTGCAGCTCGGCACAGGAGACTATACAGGCTTAGCAGTTACTCAGCCTAGGCTTATTCTCCAGAAACTTCAGCAACCAGGATCTCTTAGGATTATTATATTGGTACACGTTGATCCCTTTTGATGGAAAACCTTTCTTTGCTATATAATGGTTCCAAATGTAATAATAACAACAGCAAGAATAATAATAATCACTGCCATTTGTTCTGTGTAGCCTATTTTCACTAGGGTTAAAAAGGAATGATACGTGCCACCCAGAGCTGCAGGCCCTGCAGTTAAGCGTTTAGGATTCCTGCCCGAGGGCAGATGAGATTGCTGTGCAGGGGCGGAAAAAGCATAGGGAGCCTCTCACTGGTACGTCCCAGGAAAGGGCGGAAACTACACAGCAGCATATTTTATTTTCTCTTTGCTGCAGCCATTAGCCCATAAGCTCTGGATTGCCAGATAGAGACCCGATCCCTAGACACCTTCCTAAAAGTCAGTGTGTACCAGCTGTGGGTCATCTTTTTCCACGCAGAGACTGAGCCAGGGAGAAAGACAGGAAGAGAAGCCCTTAATTCTGAACTCACACGTGTCCTAGGCACTCGCCCTTCAAGTCTAAGATTGATGCTTTCATTATAGTTTCTACAACTGTGTGTGGCAAATGCTAGATTATAAAAGTAAAGCCTACGTGCAGACTAAATCTTTTTGCAATAAAAATCTCTCTGTAACATAAAATATTCACCACTCTCAGGTCATGGCCTCCTTGAAAATTGATGCATTTCAACTAAAGAGTATAGAAGGTCCATTGACGTCGAGCAAAATGCCATCTGACTAGTAATTTCAGGCGTTACACGGCCACACTGGTTACTGTGCTCTACACACAACTGAAAGAAGAACCTAAACTGAGATTCTTAAACGGGGTCACATCTCTACAATACGCATGCTCGGCTTGTGGTTATGAGCACCTCGACGTCCTAGGCAGATGTACGGCTCCAAACCCCCGTCAGGGCGAAAGAGACGGGCGTGGCGCGCCTCCGAAGTGTCGGAGGCCGTTTACTACCCGGGGGCTCACGGCCATGGACACGTTTATCCCCGAGTCAGTGCTCACTTCAGTAATCTTACACATGCAGTCATTGAAACTTGAAGGTGGATTTTTGTTAAACCTTTAAGCGCTGATTAAAAGCTTAATTATATTTCCTCAACCAATTTAAAGCCCAGTTACTAATCTCATATAGTGGCTTCTCTTAAACTCTCCAAACACCTTAAAAAGTAGCTAAAACAACACAAAAATCGTCATTACAAAGCCAGTTACTACCTTTACACCTAAACCTGTTCTAAAATATCAACAGTTTTGGTTTAACTCAAGTCTTCATTATTTCTACACAGCATCCTAGGGTTTCAGAATGTCACATTAATTCACACCTTTCTCAGTTTTCATAGTGAAAAGAATGCCTGAGGTTACAGGACCTGATGCCCGGTCAGAGCACTGGTCACCAATCTGAGCTGCCCTGTTGTGGGTAAAGTTCACTTGTGTCTTCAGTGTAACTGTGTGTGTATGTGTTTCTCTGTTTCTTTGTTCAGTGGGAATGCTGTTAGCAATAGGAACCAAGAGGACCCACGTGAAGAAAGAAATGTTCTCTTGGAGATGCTAGAATCCTGTCTTCTAGGTGTGTCCAGCAAACAGGTGAAAATGCTGACCTAGAGCTCAGAGGCCACTTGGGGCAGGAGGCCTAAGTTCCGAAGGCACCTGATAAGCGGTGAGAGCCTGAGACCGGGCCACGTTGCCTAGAGGGAGCGTGCAGAGAGACCAGAGACCAGCAGGAGCGTGCAGAGGAGCCTCGGGGCGCGGCGCGTGCAGAGGAGCCTCGGGGCGCGCTGTGCGCCTGTGTCCAGCACTTAGAGCTCGGCAGGAGGCCTTCTGGGGAGACGCGGGCCAGAGGCCATTCGTAACTCCAAGGGCAGCCTCGTGGGAGAGAACGGAATTGGCAGAGCGGGCTAGTGGTCCAGAGGCAGAGGCGCCAGATGCAGCAGAGAAGATTGGCAGTGAAGGGCAGGGGAAACGAGCAACCGTTTGAGAATCTGGGGAAAAGGAAGGCAGGTCCATGTGGGTTTTTCTGTGAGGATGTAAAGATTTTATTATGTTTGTTGACTAGGAAGAGGGAACCAGTGCAAAATAAAGCATCAAATACACAATAAAGGGTAGAAAGAACTGAATGGAGCAAGGTCCTAGAGCAACCCGGGGAAAGCGTGTTTTCCTGAAGGAGCCTCAGATACTGCTGGAGAAGCAGGGAGAATGGAATAGATCGAAAGACGTGCAGGACAATTCTGAGGCAAAGAAGGAGAAGTCAAAGAAGCTCATATTTTCTTTTTCCTGCTTTGCTATTCATCTTTCAACCTGGTTTGTGTTTGGGGCTATAAAAAATAATTATGTAATGACATATCAACAATTTCTTTTATACTTTTGTTTTTCTTAGCATGAAAATTCATTTATCCTACATGGCCCCGATTCTTTCAAAAAATTTAAAGAGCAAAACTTTGTGTTAAGTTTGGAGTATAGGATCAAGACGTATTGCTTGAGAACAGAAAAGTTGAGAAGGTTTTGTTGCAGTAGATGTAGAGAACGTGACAGGGCTTGTAAAGGATGGGTACAAGGATGATTGTGCAACAGGGAGGGCAAATCTAAAATCGAATAACACACTTCAGGAGCAGAAAGGGAAAGAGAGGTTGGTGCCATCTTCCCCGGGCTGGGCTTGGCAAGGAGGATGCAGCAGCAGAAGTCAGGTGAAGCGGGGGTGCCCGTGCCGGCATCACTGTGGTGACTGGTCACCAGGCTCCATCTGGGCAGAGCAGCCCTGAAGTTGGAAGGGCAGCTGGGCCGCGCGAACGGGAAGGGCCGACCAACGGGAGGCTGCGTGGAAGAGGGCGAGCGAGCCCAGGGCTGGAAGGTGGAGAGGAGCAGAAGAATGGAGCCTGAGTCAGGGTCTGGGGCTTGGCGACGTCAGCGAGATGCTAAGGGTGGGGCACGCTAGGGAGACAGTGAGTCATTAGATTTGAGGATGATGTGGATAAGCCAGGGTGATGTCACAGGTGCTGAAAAGCCTACAAATGCTGGCAGAGGGACAGGTGGACAGGGGAACTGAGCTGGGTACCAAAGGCAGCAATGGAAGGCAGTCAGTACACAACAGCCTCAAGCTTGGGAAGAAGTCGCACTGTCACCACGTACACCTGCTCTGCCGCACACGGGGCCACAGAGGAAGCGGAGCGAGCAGGTGCTGTAAACTTCAGAAGGATCCCGAGGTTCCACAGGGGCCTCGGGGACTACGGACTCTTCAGAGGCATCGGCAACCGTCTCCTGGGAGACGCTACTCAATCATCGTTTGTGGTTTTATGTTGAGACTTAGCTTGTTTGTTTCTACCTACGAACCTGTGATGTGTGGCTGGTAGTAAAGGAAACTGATTAGCCTATGTGGCTGGCGTAATAAGACAGCATCTGGCATAGTCACATCTCCTGTGATTAAGCACAGTAAGAAATTACTGGTACACAGAGCCATAGCCAAAAGCAGGCTGTACACATGATGGGGCAAGCTCTTATAAAATTCACGTTGTATGGCTGTTCTTCAAAAAAATTTAAACATAGCATTACTAGGACTTCCCTGGTGGAGCAGTGGTTGGGAATCTGCCTGCCAGCGCAGGGGACACAGGTTCGAGCCCTGGTCTGGGAAGATCCCACATGCCGCGGAGCAACTGAGCCCGTGGGCCACAACTACTGAGCCTGCGCTCTAGAGCCCATGAGCTACAGCTACTGAGCCCACGAGCCACAACTACAGAAGCCCGCGCGCCTAGAGCCCGTGCTCCGCAGCAAGAGAAGCAACCGCGATGAGAAGCCTGCGCACCACAACGAAGAGTAGCCCCCGCTCGTCGCGACTAGAGAGAAAGCCCGCGCGCAGCAACGAAGACCCAACGCAGCCGTAAATTAATTAATTTAAAAAAATAAAAGACAAGGTTCTTAGCCACAAAAACAAACAAACAAAAAAAAACACAAAAAAACGTAGCTTTACCATATGTGATCCAGCATTTCCGTTTCTGTTTATATGCCCGAAAGAATTGAAAGCAGAGTCTTAAAGAGATATTTATCCCCATGTTCATAGCAACATTATTCACAATAGCCAAAAGGTGGAAACAACACACATGTCAACTGATGGATAAATGGGTAAACAAAATATGGTTCATACAGTGGAAAGTTATTTGGCATTGGCAAGGAATGGCATTCTGACACACGCTGTGACATGGATGGACCTTGAAGGCATTGTCTAGATGAAATAAACCAATCACAAAAGGACAGCTCTCGTATGATTCCACTTACACGAGGTGTCCAGAGTAGTCAAATTTGTAGACACAGAAGTAGAAGGATGGTTGCCAGGAGAAGGGGAGTTAGTGTTTAACGGGTGCAGAGTTTCAGTTTGGGAAGATGGAAAGTTCTGGAGAGGATGGAGGTGGTGACTGTACAACAGTGTGAGTGCACTTTACGCCCCTGAACTGGACACATAAAGTTTAAAGGGTAAATTTCATGTATAACCACAATTTTATGAAAATGTAATAAATTCTTCTCGATGATAAGTTTTACATATGTTTTATCACAGTAAAGGTAAAACCAACCTAGACCCTGACTTTGACTTACTGAGGGGTTTTTGTCCCCTTTTTTTTTCGGTTGTGCATTGAATTCTCAGAAAACAAATCAAGAAGAGCAGGATCTATGTATCATTTTTAAATCCTTACAAGAATATATAACCGTGTACGGGTGTATGTGTGTGTGTCCACAAATGCAAATACATGCGTTATTCTGCTTCCAAAGAGCAAATTTGAGCTGCCAGTAAACTCCCTTCCTTAAAAGGAACTCACCTTATGTTAACTCTTTATATAGCAGGGAGGTATAGCCAGAGAAAACTGTTTTAACGCCACCCATTTTATTCATTTCTTCTCCTGTTTCTCTTTGGGTCAGAAAAACTAGCGTATGCCAAAAGGCTCCTAAAGCCATGACACTATATAAGTGAAAGGCACCAAACGATGGGTGCTGGTCCTCCAGCCTCCCCACTGGGATCAAGGCCTGATGCCCCCCAAGACAGGCGAAAGAGGACCGGGGCAGAGGCAGCAGCCTCATCCTTTCTTCTATTCGGAAAAACACTTTGAAAAGGAAACCTTCATTTAAACTGACACCTTCGAATCGCTTTGGTAATCTTTTCTCATTTTCCTGCTCTGGATCTGATCAGATCCCTGCACGGCCCTGGTCAGAGCGACACCCCACTGCACCCTAAGAACAGGCCAGCTCTGCACTTGGCAGCAGTGCAGACACGTCGTCCTCGACGCTCTGCAGAGACATCGCTTCCGGGCCCCGGCGCTCCTTGTGGCTCTGCTGCACCCACGCGCAGCTTGGGCACAGCCAGTGTCCTTTGGGGGCTGTAAAGTAGGCATGACAGGCCAGCTGACCCAGGGCTCCTTTCCATCACCGAAACTACCTGTTTCCCGAGCCTGGCCAGCACTCACACCCCTCTGTAACCTGTCTGCTCCTCTGTTAGAGTCTTGGCCACATTTCCTGGGTGACAGCAACGCGTGTTTTTATTTTATGTTGCACTCAGCGTTATTTTATGTTGCACTCAACATTCCAAGGAAAGACGAGGGATGAAGGGAAGTAGGTATTGATCTAAATTTCAGCTAAATCTTCAGTGGGCTGAAGGGTTTCCCTCAGCAAGCCATGACTTTCCTAGGGATTGCCAGCAGATCTCATACATTCTCAATTGACCACTTGTTTGGGGATATTTGGGTGTGTGTGTGTTGTAGGCAGGGGGAGAATTCCTCACAGCCCTGCTCTCAGAAGAACTGAACCCGTGTGGACAGGGTCAGGTTTTCATGTGTTATCTATACACATGTGTCCTAACAGGATGTGCTGGTGCCTCTTTTGCCAAGGGGGTTACATAAGCTTCATCAGCAGAGGCTATGGTGCAAGATGTGGAGATACAGGTGTTTAGGACACATTAGACAGGCAGAGCCCTGGAGAGCACAACAGTGAGAAGGGGACTGCAGCAGAACGTCTGAGTAGAATCAGCTGAGCACAGATAATGTCTGTCGCCCCTTTGGTGCTGTTAGACACTGGTGTGGGTCACTGGCTGTCTTTATGGTAGTTTAAAATGGTACCCTGTGTCTGTTATGGACTGAATGTGTGTGTCCTCACCAAAATTCATATGTGGAAACCCCTAACCCCAATGCAGTGATATTAGGTGGGGTCTTTGGGAGGCAATTAGGATTAGATGAGGTTGTGAGGGTGGAGCCCTCGTGAATGTGATTAGCGCCCTTATAAGGGTTCCGGGAGAGTTTGCTTCTTCTCTCTGCTCTCTGCCATGTAAGGTCACAGAGGGGTCTGCACTCTACAGCCTAGAAGAGGACCCCCACCAGAACCCCACTGCTGGCACCTGACCTCAGGCTCCAGCCTCCAGAAGTATGAGAAGTAAGTATCTGTTGTTAGAAGCCACCCAGTCTGTGGTGTTCTCTGAAAGCAGCCCAGTGGACTAAGATAGTGTCCATGGCAGTTAAGAGGCTCTGAAGGTCACTGACAGGACCAGTTCTACTCGATGTAGTACGCAGCTTGCTTTGAGATGCCCGTCCCTGTCATTTCACAGGAACTACATAAAATCTCCTCTGTACATGATCTTTCAAAAAAACAACTCTTTTTTCTGATTTTCATCTTCTTTATTTTGGCTGCGTTGGGTCTTCATTGCAGCGTGCAGGGCTACTCTTCATTGCAGTGCATGGGCTTCTCATTGCAGTGGCTTCTCTTGTTGCGGAGCATGGGCTCTAGGCGCACAGGCTTCAGTAGTTGTGACACGCGGGCTCAGTAGTTGTGGGTCGTGGGCTCTAGAGCACAGGCTCAGTAGTTGTGGCGCACGGGCTTAGTTGTTCTGCGGCGCGTGGGATCTTCCCGGACCAGGGGTTAAACCCGTGTCGCCTGTGTTGGCAGATGGATCCTTAACCACTGCACCACCAGGGAAGTCCCTGATTTTCACCTTCTTTGGGTTTTACTGAAATTAATGTTGGGGTTAAATTTGTTTTAGGTTTTTCTTCTCATTCTGAAGTGATCATTAGTAATGCTGAAAGTGAATTCATTCGTTTACTTTTCCCTTTTGGAAGTCATCAGAGAAGGGAATTACTTAATTTCAGCCATTAAAAAGATAATTTGATTCACTAAGGATGTGTGTACTTTACTATATATGTTATACATCAGGTTTAAAAAAAGAAATTCTAGATAGATCAGCTTTGGAATTCATTCATTTGGATTAAATATAAATTATTTAAATAAATTAAATATAGCACCTTCAGTGAAGAATGCCGGCTGTAGAGGGAGGCCAGGCTTCAGCCCTGATTGGGTTCAGGACCCTGCACAGGGCCCCGGCTGTCCGCTTCCCACCCATTCCCGGTGGTGCTTATCCTCAGCACCTGGGACGTCCAGCCGTGAGCCGGCATTGCTCCTTTCTTAGCTGATCCAGGTTGCCTGTTAATGCCATCCCGTCACGGCGTTCCTTCAGTCCTGCATTCCATGGGCGTTGGGGAAGCGGTGGCTTACACCAGCACATTATTACTGCCCCAGGAAGACGCAAAAGCCAGAGGAAGAACAGGGTTGTGCCTTCCTGGCTCTGCCGAGACGGCTGCTTTGCTTCAGACTGAGATGTAGAGAAACAGCAAGGATGTGGGACAGGAAGCCAGGATGGAAAGGCCAAGTGTTTACCAGTCCCTTTTACCACACCGTGGATTGCCGGACTATGGAAGTCTGTCCATAGTTAAATGTCCTTTTTTTTTTTTTTTGCAGGGTGGGGGGGTGGTTTTGATAGATGGAGAGTGTTAGAGAAGATCCACCTTTTCTAATAGTTAGTTAGTTAGTTGCACCATGTGAACTCTTAGTACTCAGCGGCACGCGTGTGGGATCTCATTCCCTGACCAGGGATCAAACCCGGGCCCCCCTGCATTGGGAGCACAGAGTCTTAACCACTGCACCACCAGGGCAGTCCCTAAATGTCCATTTAAGAAACATCAATACAAATGATTTTTGTTTTTGTTTTTTGCGGTACGCGGGCCTCTCCCGTTGCGGAGCACAGGCTCCGGACGCGCAGGCTCAGCGGCCATGGCTCACGGGCCCAGCCGCTCCGCGGCACGTGGGATCCTCCCGGCCCGGGGCTCGAACCCGTGTCCCCTTTATTGGCAGGCAGACTCTCAACCACTGCGCCACCGGGGAAGCCCAAAGCAAATGATTTTTGTTTTTCTTTTTTTTTTTTTTAATTTTTATTTATTTATTTTTGGCTGCGTTGGGTCTTTGTTTCTGTGCGAGGGCTTTCTCTAGTTGCGGCGAGTAGGGGCCACTCTTCATCGCAGTGCGCGGGCCTCTCACTGTCACAGCCTCTCTTGTTGCGGAGCACAGTCTCCAGACGCCCAGGCTCAGTAGTTGTGGCTCACGGGCCCAGTTGCTCGGCGGCCTGTGGGATCTTCCCAGACCAGGGCTCGAACCCGTGTCCCCTGCATTGGCAGGCAGATTCTCAACCACTGCGCCACCAGGGAAGCCCGATTTTTGTTTTTCATTCCACACACGCTCTTCTGAAGAAAAGAAAGAATTTACTTTTAGAAGCTTGGTTTTTCGAAGAAGCTGTGCTTTGAAATCTCGAGCAGTGATTCTTAAGAACCATAGGAGAGTTCTACATCCAAGTGTTACTCTTCAAGTTATTTGCCTTGAAGGGCCTGTTTACTCCAGTAAGCTTCCTTTTCAGAATCGCCTATCAGTTTTACTTTCTAAGGCACATAAGAAAATTGAGTAGTATCTTGGCCTCTTTCTTCATTCTTGATTCTGAATCACTTTTAACTGTTTCCAAAAGGTAAATCTACCCTCAAAGGATAAAACTTTGCCAACAAAGGCAGTACGCAAAAGAATGTAGAGTTATGCAATAAATAGTGAGTACCTGCTGTTGCCCAGTGTTCTGCTAGACAGCAGGGATAAAAGATGGACAGACACTTTCAGTCCTTACTGTCAAGCTGCTGATCATCTTAGGGGAAGACAGACTCTCAAAAACAATTAACTACACAGTGAAAAGTGGTGATGTGTGTAGGTCTCGCAGGAGCCCCGGGAGAGGAGTGGCCTTCAGAAGACTTTCAAACAAAGACACCATCCAGGAATGCATTATCATCTCCTCCAATGACAGTCGTAAGGAAGGTGTGAGGTCTACTGTGTGTCTGGAAAACTGTCTTCATTTCCTAATTATCACTTCTCATCTCTCCACAAATGCACTTGACTGGCGTATTTGCCATAATAGGAACAGACACTGCTACCATGTGATAACCTGTCCTTTAGCCCCACAGACAGATCCAAGAAGATAAGTTACAGCATCTTACGGCTCTAGTTGGATTTTATATTTTTGTTAGTCATTTAAATAACCTGGTGCCATAAGGACATGTTTGGTAGCTATGGCTAAAACGATTGAAGAAAATACTTAATAAACTATTCCTCAAGTCAGAACAGTAGGACGGAGACAGCATGCCATAGCAAGACAACACAAGAGTGTGGTGTTTAATTCTCCCCGGAACAGTCAGGCAGATGATAATTGTGTTGGCACCAGAGTGCTTGTGTATCACTGAATCGTGCTCTTAAAGAGGGAGTTGGTACTTAAAAAGAAATCAACTTGGAGAACAGGACAAGGCTTTTTTGGTCAGCTGATTTAGTTCCAAGCAAGGACATGCTTTACTAGGAAAACTTCTTTCTGAGCTCCTTAAGAATAATCAACTGTACCACTTAAGGAAAGCCATAAGAAGGTATATTCACTAGCAGAGAAATGTAAAGTTGAACAATTTCTAAACTCATCTGTGATTTTTGTTTTCTGCCCAAATTAACATTTCAGTAGGGGTCACGCCAGTCAAGCACACAGCTCTCTAAACGCGCAAAGAGGTGGAGATCGTGGTGGTCCTCCTTCAGTCATCAAATTAGCACTTTTCCATATTTCTCCTTCATGTTGCCATTCTCAAGTTTACACACATTTATGGCATTTACACAGTAGGGGATATTTAAGATATTTTCAAAGAGCCAACAACTCTAAACAAAATGAGTGCTACTGAAATGTGTCCTTTACCGCATTAAAGAAGCATATTCCTGTGTACAGCCCTGCTTATATGTAACTATGTGGTGGGCAGCTTGGGAGAATATACAGGAGATCCCGGGCATAACCCCTCTGCCTCTGCACCAATGTAGATAAAATCGTATTCTCCCACTCTTAGAAATCTGAGATTCATATTCACCAAACCTTTGAACCACTGTGAAACAGGTGATCAGCTGACATCATCCTTGTTTTCAAGATGCAGATGGAAGCCTCATTTTCAAAGGAAGTCCGTCAGATCATACATAAGCAAACGCCCTTTGGTGCTTTAGCCCTCAGGCACAGAGCAAACGAGAATTAGTTCCAAACCGCACTGCTTAGAGTAGAGACTGAAAACTGCCCAGTTAACCTCTTTCCCATTGGTTCCTGAGGAGGAGAGGAATAGACGGCCGACTGCTGAGTGTTCAGTTTGAAAATCTTGGGTGAGGCTTAGAACCCAGCAGAGGCTAACAGATGGTCGCATTTGTAGCACAAAAGAAGCCACTGCAGAGATTTTCTTAGTATCCCACAGGCCCTGCTCTCACAGTCTACCACGACCACCGACACTTAACCATGTAAAACCACCACCATTCTGGTTGTACTTCCAGCTCCTGTGGGTCAGGAATTCTGATGGTGTGCAGTGGGAGTGGCTTGTCTGATCCGTGATGGCGGCCTCAATTGGGAAGGCTAAAACTGCTGGGGATGGCACAGTTGGCTGGAGTGGGAGTCTCCTGGAGGCTTCTTCTCACAGGTCTGGTGCCTAGGCTGGGACCAGCCACGACCCTTAAACAGAACAGCTACACGTGGCCAGGCTCCCTGACATCATGGCAGCCTCAGACTTCTCACATTGCACTCAGAACTGCAGGGGACGCTGCTCCAGAGGACAGGACACAGCTGCGAGGCATCTTAGGACCTTGCCTCCAAATTCACATAGCCTCACTTCTGCCAGATTCCACTGGTCAAAGCAGTCATAAGTTCAGATTCAAGGGGTGGGGACACAGCCCCCCCCCCACCAATTCTCAATGGTAGGAGTGTCACAAAATTGGTGGCGGTATTTTAAAACAACCCCAGGCCCCTTCTCCTTAGAATTGCAACAGCCCTTTGCCCTGGAATCCTCAGAAGAATTATGTTATAATTCAATTATGATTGGATTCTAATTACGTTCTCCGACTTTGCTCCCCACCATCCAGTTCAAGGACGAGGGCTTGGGGCTCCACCTACGTCTCATTACCTCTGAAATCACCAGGTCGGTCAGGAAAGAGAAGGGTGCAGAGGCATATGGAAAACATTCACCTGGTGAGCCCCGGGGCTGACTGGGAAGCTTGTACATGTTAAGGGACAGCTGTTAGTTACAACTGAAGGTAGGAATGAGGTCTTTGTATTTTCAGATCTTCCCATTTTAATGTGAAATTGGATTTTTAAATGTTGGCACATGTTGTTTTAAACACGTGCTGTGGGCCCACCAAGCACATTTACTGGCTGCATCAAATTTTTGACCTGGACCCACCAAGGGTCCAGGCTTGCGCTCCTGTCTGCGCTGGCTCTGAACCCCTCTCATGAAGGCCCAGGACTCATGGAACAAGGCAATATTGAAAATCGCACATTTGTGTGGACACGCAGAAGTCTCCACACTGGGTTCTGGGATGCCCCTCCGTCAGATACTACGAACTTTGAATAGTAGTTGCAGAACCTCTAGCTGAGAATCTAGGTTTTTCTCAGTACGTGGAAGGCGTCCTTCTCTATCTGCAGTCAGCGGCACATGGCCGCATCCCAGTGCATTAATTATATGCATGATATGCATAAGCCCCGTTGGCTAAGGAGCAGACCTTTAACGTTTAGCTGGATTAAACTGAAGGAGGAGGATTGGCTTGTATTTTATATTCTCAGCTCTTCTCAGTATTTGTTAGAATTTAAACTTGTCCTAAGCATGATACCTGTTTGAAATAGAGGCAGGAAAAATACATATTTATGTATATGTACTTCGGTTTAGTATTTGACAACTTACAATTACCAATTATTACTACAAAGACAAAATTAAAAGTATAGGAAAATAGAAAGACCAAGAAGAGATTTAAGGAATCTCGAGCTAAAACTTTTTCTTTCAGCCTTCCTTGAACTAATCATTGGCTGAGTTTATAATTAGCCCCCTCCCACCGAGAAGAAATGTCCTAGTGGCACCAGCCAAACAGGCTGAAGCACACTGAATGAGCTTCACTTTCGTTTTTGTAACTTAGGTCTTCATGAAAACTTTCCTGTGTGGTATAAGTCTCTCGGGTTCTATTCATTAGCACCTCTGGGGGAAGCCAGGAGTGGGGAGAGATGGATATATGCCCCATTTTAACCACAATAATCGATTTTAAAGGTGACACTATCCTTAGTACCTTAGATGCCCTGGAGGGGGTGAGATTAGTTGTTTTTCTCTCGGTGGTGGTGAAATTTTAATGATTTTTTTTCAATATGCGGTAGAGCTTTCATTCTTCACGGTAAAGATGCATTGTAAGATCTAAACACAGGCAGCTGCTTGTGGGACACTCTTTATTTCTCCTTTGTCCTACCTTTTAAAAAAAGGAGAGAGAGAGAAAGAGAAATCAAGAATATTTCCAGAGAATCTCCTCTGGAAAACCTCAGGTCTGACCGTAGAGAACTGAGGGGGAGGGGCTTTGTCCAGATGGTGTCCTGGGTCACGGTTCTCTTCTTACAGAACCCTGGAAGTGGTCACCTGCCTTCCTCCATGGGCCCCACCTTGGAATAGGTCCTTCAGTCTGTAGCTTCGCGTTATCACTTCACAGGCCTACTTACTCTACAGCACCCAGGCCTGCCAGGATCTGCCCGCCACCTCTAGGACAACTTCCCGTTGAAAGAGGCTCTGGAAGCAGGCTGCTGTGTCTTGAAAGCTGGCTCATTACTTTAAGATATACCTCTTCATCAGATGAATTTCTCTTTCGCATACATACGTAAACATAAGCCGCGCACTCAGAAAAACTAACCATAGAAGATGCCTAGCCCATAATAAGCACTCAGTGAAGAGTAAATTTGTAAATTTAAAAAAGCTTAAAATATGGCATGATATATTATTGAAGGAAAGGATTGCAATTATAAACATCACATTTAACTCTCTAAAGCGTAGCGCCTGTGATGCAGCTAGTTGTTCTTGTTCTGTGACTGATTCAGACTTGTGACCCGTTAGCCCTGCACATCTTGGGTACGTACCTGCGTGTGCTGCCACACAGGCTGGAACTTCGGGCAGCTTGAGGAGTAGCCTGAGAGGATCTTGCAGACAGAAGGTTCCAGTTCCTTGAGCAATGCCCAGAGAGAGCATGGCTCCATGTAGAGCGTGTGACGGTGTTGCTACGTCTAATTGCTGTGTCGTATTTAAAAACGTGTGGTGGCACAGAGCACAAGAAATTTCATTATGTCTCTGGCAGATTCATATTGAAAGAAAGGACAGATGGTTGAAAACAGCCGTAAAATATTCTATTACGTGTCTGTGAAAATCATTAGACAGTAGTTAAAGAGATGTCATTAATGGATCAGATTCACTTGGGGAGTCATGTTTCTGTAGTGCACATTAAAGCAATGATGCTTCTGGTGGTATTTTTAATGTAATCAGGGCCAAAGACAAACATGTCTTCCTGTGTAATTAGAAAATGGATTTATCGACAATTAAGGAGCTGCCGTGCAGCTCGGCTCCACATCATCTGGGAGGTTATTGTTTAAATCTCCTACCACCAAGGAGGAAAACGTAACAGTGCTACAGCCCCGAAGGTCACAGAAACAATGCCATATTGTTTTATTGATACATCCTGAGGAGATGGGGAAGAGGTCCGATTATTATTTCTGAAAATCATCAAAAGCCCATTTTTTAAAACCCATAGGTAACTAACCAATTTGTGAACTATGAATGAGTAATTTGAACCTCCCGAGTGCTTTAACATGTCCTTTAGAATTAATACAAACGTCAGTACTTTGACTTTTTGAGCATGAGGATGATTTGGGTGTCCGTTTTATGGCTGAGTGACGAACAGCGTATCTATAAGGTGATGGGAGCCCTTTAGGCCACAGGTGTAGCCACGTGATGTGGTCCCCACTCTGAGAGCCGAACATGCAGCCCTGCGGGTCCATATGTCAGAGTCACAGGTTGATCAGTGCTTGGGGAGTGAGGCTTTCCTTAGGGCATCTCACATTGCAAAACAGGATGGGGCAGTGAAATGAATCCAGCAACAAAACAAAAGGACTGGAGGAGTTCAAAGAGCTGGGATCATTGTTCTCAAGGGTCCAGGGCCTCCTGTCCCTCCGTGTCTGCAAATGCTCTCTCCTCCGCTCTTTCTTTTCCTGGGCTTTCTGAACTTGCTGCCTTTCAGAATATGCTCTTCCCCACAGGAGCAGCCTGAGTTTCAGCCGGCTTTCCCAGAACATGGGAGAGCATGGGTTTGTAGCACGTTTTCACTTGTTACCTTTTACATCAGCTGCCAACCTGTGGCTTCCAGGTAGGCCTGTAATCACATAGTTGGTGGGTTGCCAGAACCCCTTGGGGAGTGGGCAAGAGTTCCTTCATGCAGCCCGTAAGCTCACGGTGTGTGGATCAGGAGTGCCTTTCCTATAGTATTCGACGTGGAGCTACAGATGCTGGCAGCAGTCCTGGCAATGTCCCCACATGGCTGCGTGGGCCTCACAGGTAGATTTGTGCGCTTGTCCCAATGGCATCGTGATTTTTGTGTCCTGGGCTAGAAACTGATAACCGCTAAGTAGGTTTCCCCCCATGTTACTGTAAGGAAAGGACCTGCAGCTCTCTTCTTTTTGGTGATACAACAGAATGAGGGTGAAATTATAAATGAAGAATGAAAGTGGGATCCGTTGAACTCACATGCAACTGTGACCACTTTATCACTTGAGATAATTTTTAATTACTTATGCAAATATATGTGAGATTGAATCCAGATGTCAAATAAATATTTAGTTATCAAAAAAAATAAAATCATCTCCCAACAAAGTAAATCCCAGGACCACGTGGCTTCTCTGGTGAATTTTACCAGACATTTAAAGAAGAATTAACACCAGTCCTTCTCAAACTCTTCCCAAAATTTGAAGAAGACAGAACACTGCCAAACTCATAAGACCAGTATTACCCTGATACCAAAGCCAGATGAGGACACTATAAGAAAATAAAACTGCAAAGACTTCCCCGGTGATCCAGTGGCTAAGACTCTGCACTTCCAGTGCAGGAGGCCCAGGTTCAATCCCTGGTCAGTGAAAAGGGTCCCACGTGCCACAGCAAAGATCCCACGTGTGGGCTTCCCTGGTGGCGCAGTGGTTGAGAATCTGCCTGCTAGTGCAGGGGACACGGGTTCGAGCCTTGGTCTGGGAAGATCCCACATGCCATGGAGCAACTAGGCCCATGAGCCACAGTTACTGAGCCTGCGCTTCTGGAGGCTGTGCTCCGCAACAAGAGAGGCCGCGACAGTGAGAGGCCCGTGCACCGCGATGAAGAGTGGCTCCCGCTTGCCACAACTAGAGAAAGCCCGCGCACAGAAATAAAGACCCAACACAGCCAAAAATAAATAAATAAACAAATGTGAGGTTAAAAAAAAAAATAAGATCCCACGTGCCACAACTGACATGGCACAGCCAAATAAATAAGTAAATATTTTAAAAAAACTACAGACTAATATCCCTGATGAATATAAATGCAAAAATTCTCAGTAAAATACTAGGAAGCCAAATTCAGCAGCATATTAAAAGAATCATTCACCATGATCACGTGGGATTTAATCCAAGGATGCAGGGATGGTTCACCATATGCAAATCAATCAATGTGATACATCACATTAATAGAATGAAAGAAAAAATCATATGATCATGAGAAGAGACACAGAGAAGGCATTTAACAAAATTCAGCATCTGTTCATGATTAAAATTTAACAAATTAAGCATAGAAGGAACATACTTCAACATAATAAAGGCCATATATGATAAGCCCACAGCTAACGTCATACTCAGTGGTGAAGGTTTGAAAGCTTTTCCTCTGAGATCAGGAGCAAGACAAGGATGCCCACTCTCACCACTCCTTTTCAACACAGTAGTAGAAATCCTTGCCAGTGCACTCAGGTAAGAAAAAGAAATAAAGAGGCATTGGAATTGGAAAGGAAGAAATAAAATTGTCTCTATTTGCAGATTTTATATTTAGAAAATACTATAGACTTCACCAAAGAACTGTTAGATCTAGTCAGTGAATTAAATAAAGTTGCAGGATAAAAAATTGACATGTAAAAATCAGTAGCATTTCTAAACACTAGCAACAAGTTATCTGAAAAAGAAATGAAATGATCCCATTCACAACAGCATCAAAAAACAATAAAATACTTAGGAATAATATTAACCAAGAAGGTGAAAGATCTCTACTCTGAAAACTACAAGACGCTGATGAAAGAAATCAAAGAAGACACAGATAAGTGGAAAGGTATCCCATGTTCATGGACTAGAAGAATTAATATTGTTAAAGTGTCAGTACTACCAAAAGCCATCTATGGATTCAGTGTAATCCCTATCAAGATTCCAGTGGCATTTTTTTACAGACGTAGGAAAAATAATCCTGAAATGTGTATGGAGCCACAGAAGACCCTATATAGTCAAAGCAATCTTGAGAAAGAAGAACAAAGATAGAGGCATCACACTTCATGGTTTCAAGCTATACTGTAAAGCTATAGAAATTAGAATAGTACAGTACTGATGTAAAAACCAACAAATAGATCAACAGAATAGAATCCAGAGCCCAGAAGTAAACTCAGGCATATATGGTCGACTAATATTTGACAAGGGAACCAAGAATACTCAATGGAGAAAAGTCTCTTCAATAAATGGTACTGGGAGAATTGACTATTTACTATTACTATTCTTTTACATAAGAATGAAACTAAACCACTATCTTACACCACTCACAAAAATTTACTCAAAATGGATTAGACAAAAATGTAAGGCAAAAATGTAAGAAATAAGCATAGGAAAAATGCTCCTTGATATGGGTCTTTTTTTTTTTCCTCTGGATATGACGTCTAAAACACAAGCAACAAAATAATAAATAAATAAGTGGGACTACGTCAAACTAAAAAGGTTTTGCACAGCAAAAGAAACAATCAACAAAGTGAAAAGAAAAGACAGCCTACAGAATGGGAAAATATATTTGCAAGCCATACATCTGATAAGGGGTTAATATCCAAAATATATAAAGAACTCATATAACTCAATAGCAAAAAAGCAAATAACTCAGTTTAAAAGTGAATAGACAAATAGTCAAAAGACCTGAATAGACATTTTTCCAAAGAAGACAAATGGCCAACAAGTACGTGAAAAGATGCTCAACATCACTAATCATTAGGGAAATGTAAATCAAAACCACAGTGAGGGCTTCCCCCGTGGTGCAGTGGTTGAGACTACGCCTGCCAATGCAGGGGACACGGGTTCGTGCCCCGGTCCGGGAAGATCCCACATGCCGTGGAGCGGCTAGGCCCGTGAGCCATGGCCGCTGAGCCTGCGCATCCAGAGCCTGTGCTCCGCAACGGGAGAGACCACAACAGTGAGAGGCCCACCTACCACAAAAAAAAAAAAAAAAAACCACAGTGAGATATCATCTCACGCCTATTAGAATGGCCATCATCAAAGAAACAAGATGAGTGCTGGTGATGTGGAGAAAAGGGAACCCTTGTGCACTGTTGGTGGGGATGTAAATTGGTGCAGCCACTATGGAGAACGATGTGGAGATTCCTCAAAAAAATTAAAAATAGAACTACTATATGATCCAGCAATTCCACTTCTGGGAATATATCCAAAGGAAACAAAAACACTAACTCGAAAAGATACCTGCACCCCCATGTTCATTGCAGCATTATTTACAATAGCCAAGACGTGGAAACAGCGTAAGTGTCCATTGACAAGTGAATGGGTGAGAAAATGTGGGGTGGGTGGATGGAGATATATATATATATACATATATAATTCAGCCATGAAAAACAAGGAAATGATGCTGTTGGCAACAACATGGATGGACCTACCGAATACTCTCCTGAAATTCTGCTCCATATCCGCTACTGAGTCCCTTAAACTGGAGCTCCTTCAGCCTGCCCAGCTGTCGTTTGCTCCTTCTCCCGTCCCCACCCCTGGACGGTGGTCACATTTGTCCGTCATCCCTGAATGCATTCACCCACAGCACCCTGGCTGGCCACTCCTTCAGAGCTTCTCTCACCACGTCGGGAGCTGCTTCAGGTGGGTCATCCCTCCTCCTCTGAACCCACAGAAGTCACACAGTGGATGCAGAGAGCCAAAAATACATTGGCCTTGGTCTTTCTTGTCATTTATGTTGAGGTTTTTTTTTAATACTGAAAATTTTTGAAAAAATAATACAATGGAAACCCATATGCCTTCATCATGATGGACCAGGTGTTAGGATTTGCCATGTCCACTCACTCTCGCTCCCTCGCACATCCTCTTGCCCTCCTCCTCTCTTTCTCTGTCACTAGTACTGTCACTGTGTATATTTTTTCCTGAACCATTTGAAAGTAAGTTGCACACATAATAACACCTTGCCCCTAAATTTTTCAGCATGTGCCTCCCAAGAACAAGCCCGTTCTCCTTCATACACGCAGTGCCGGCATCACACCCAAGACGTTTATCAAGGATACAGTGATGATGGTACCCATGGACGTGACATACAGTCCAACACAGGTTTCTCCACACTACCCCATCATACTCCTCCCTCCCCTCCCATTCAGGATCCAATGCAGGCTCCGCCCCTGGCTGTGACCCTATCACCCCTTGCCCCTCCCCACCTTTTTTGGTCTTTTGTGACCTTTCAGTTTTGAAGAGGCCAAGCCAGTTGTCTTGGACGGTGTCCTGCAATCTGGACTTGTCACTTCATGCTCCTGCTCGGGTTCAAGGGAAGCATTTCTGGCAGGAAGAGCGTAGGCACGGTGCTGCTGCCCGAGGAGTTCCCTGGTGGCGCAGTGGTTAGGATTCTGGGCTTTCACTACCATAGCCTGGGTTCAATCCCTGGTCAGGCAACTGAGATCTCGCAAGCTGTGCGGTGCGACCAAAAAAAAAAAAGGAAAAAGAAAGAAAGATAAAAATGCCCCAAAGTACTGCATTTATACTGATTTCCAAACTTGAAAGCTTCTGTAGAGAAGTTCCCTTTTCTTGTTCTAGTTTTTTTTTTTTTTAAGGTGAAGGAGATTAAGAGGTACAAACCTCCAGTAGTAGAATAAATAAGCCATGGGGATATGATACACAGCATAAGAAATATGGTGAATAATTTTTAAGAACTTTGTATGGTGACAGATGGTTACTAGACTTTCCCTGGTGATCATTTCATAATACATGCAAATGCCAAATCACTGTGTAGTATACCTGAAACTAACATAATATTGTATGTCAACAATATTTCAGTTTAAAGAAAAAAGAACTCCCTTTAGATTATTGGTCATATAAATGCCATGGGAGTGGGGAGGGGCAAACAAGGGAGAGGGATTTATTCAAAAGTGAATCCGTTTTTAAGTGAAAAGCTCCAATTATATATTCCTTTTAAAATAATTTTTGTTAAAACATATATGTATGTATATAAACAGTCCAATGTCGTAAGAGTGCAGCCCAGTGTGTTTTTATCAACTGAAGACATCCTGCACTCAGAGCGCAACCAATGAGGGCGTATTACCAGCACTCTGGAAGCCCCGCCTATTTCCTTGCAGTCACCACGTCCCAGCCAGGACAGCCACTGTCCTGACTCCTCACGTGGATTGGTTTTCCTGCTTTTATACTCTCTGTAATGGAGTCTAGCTACTCTTGCTCTTCATTGTTTGAGATCTGCTCATATTATTGTATTCCAGTATGGATGGTTCCTCCTCCAGGCTGTATATTTTTTCATTCGTGAAGACACCACCAAATGTATTTATCCTTTCTTTCTTTCTTTTTTTTAAAGATTAGTGACTCATTGATAGAATTTTTTTTAATACAGTAGTTTTTATTTTTGGCCACGTCGGGTCTTAGTTGTGGCACATGGGATCTTCGTTGCGGCTCTCAGGCTTCTCTCCAGTTATGGCACGTGGGTTTTTCCTCTCTCTAGTTGTGGAGTGCAGGCTCCAGGGCGCGTGGGCTCTGTAGTTGTGGCGCGCGGCTTCCAGAGGTCATGGTTCTGTAGTTGTGGAGCACGGGCTCCAGAGCATGTGGGTTCTGAAGTTTGCGGCACACGGTCTCTGTAGTTGAGTCGTGAGGGCTCAGTAGTTGTGGCATGCGAGCTTAGTTGCCCCGTGACATGTGGGATCTTAAGCTCCCCGACCAGGGATCGAACCCACGTCCCCTGCATTGGAAGGCAGATTCTTTACCCCTGGACCGCCCAGGAAGTCCCTGTTTATCCTTTCTACTACTGATGGACATTTGGGTAGTTTCCAGTTTGGGGCTATTTTGAACAGTGCTGTTGTGAATATTCTGGCACTTGTCTGTTAGGGAATGTGGTCATATTCTAGGAATGGAGTTGCTGGGTCATCAGTTTGCATATGTTCAGCTTTAGAAGGTACTGTCAGGCATCCACAGTGGGTGCACCAAATTGCGTTCCCATCAACCAACAATATATATTCCGGTGGTAGTTCCACATCCTCTGCAATACTTGGTATTTTTGTGTCTTTTCATTTGAACCAGTCTAATGGATATGGTAATTTTAATTTCTCTAATGACTCATGAAGATGAGTACCTTCTCATGTATTTGTACATGGAGGGATATTTCGTGTTTACAGATTGGAATACCCAATATTATAAAGGTGTTGGTGTTCTTCAAATTCATGTATAGAGGTGATGCAGTCCCAATCATATTACTAGCAATACTTTTTTTGTAGAAACTGAGATGTCCGTTAAAAAATTCACATGGAAATGCAAAAGACCAGGGATAGCTAGTGCATATGTAAAGAAAAAGAACTGGCATATTTCCACTACCACATGTAAAACCTCTTCTAAAGCTCTGTTACTAAGATTGCGTGGCATTGGTACACGGCTAGGCTACCTGATCAGTGGAACAGAACAGAGTCCAGGAAGAGACCCACTTACATACAGTCACCCGATTTATGACAAAGAGGTAACTGCAGTGCACTGGGAAAGGGATAGCCTTTTCCATCAGTGGTGTTCAGTCTGTTGGATAACTATTTGGAGGGGAAAGTATCCTGACCTCTTCCCCATTCATACATAAAAATGGATTGTAGATTTAAGTGGGAAAGGAAAAAAACAAGTTTAGAGGTGTTAAAAAAAAAAACAAAACTCAACTGAGTAAATTTTAAAGGTCTTATTGCCTTTATTGAAAGACTCATGAATCAGGCAGCATTCAGTGTAGCAGACAGAAAAGAGCTCCAAGGGGCTGTACCGAGTGAAAGACTTTATAGGCAGAAGGCAGTGGGAAGAGGGGGCACAGAGTGGTTCGGTTGCGGCGAGGTCACTTCCCTTTGCGGGGACGGGGTCTGTCGGGCAGGCGACCTAATGAGTGCTGATCGGGTCATTCCTGGTTGGCTGGTTTAAGATTCCGTTTCTGGGAGAGGCCGAAACTATAGCTGAGTCTCGGTTTGGTGGCGTGTGGCTTAGCATAACCGACTCCATTTTGGATCTGTTGTTTTTAACAGAGTAAAAACAAAAGAAAACAGCTGCATTACTTTGGAATAGGCAAAGATTTCTTAAATAGGACACAAAAAGTGTGAGCCATAAAAGAAAAAAAAATTGAGCTATACTAAAATTATGGCGTCAAGAGCAATAGTAAGAGAATTTTAAAAAGCAGAATGGGAGAAAATATCTGAAAAGAGATTTGCATACAGAATATATAAAGAACTCCTACAAATCAGTTTTTAAAAGACTGCAACCAACTCATAAAAATGGGTAAGAAATGTGAACATTCACTTCACAAAGGTGATATCCAGATGGCCGATTAACTTGGGAGGATTCCCCTTTTGCCACGGGTGGGGGTGTGGGGTTCTCTCCACTTTTAGTAAGAGAATGTGTGTGTCACTCACATATTCAAATACTTCTTTACTACTGACAGCCTACAGTAGTATGCTTATGCAACATCAATAACGTGTGTGATTACGTTAACATACAATGTCCTTTAAATATTACTGTTTTAGGCTCATGATGTTTTGATGCTATGGACATATAAACACGCAGGATCTAAAGGATGCAACAGCAGGAGACACCAGATGGTTTCACACTTACTTATAACCCTAAAGAAAAATTAGCTTCTCCATTAGCATGAAATGTGAGCAAACAGATCCCCCCCGCCTGGTCCCCAACTCTCACCTACCCCACTTCTCCCCCCTCCCCCTCCCCCTCCCCCTCCTTCCCCCCTCCATCTCCCCTCCCCCTCCCTTTCCCTCTCTCCCTCTCCCCCTCCACCCCTCCCCCTCCCTCTCTCCCTCCCTCTCCCTCTCCCTCTCTCTCCCCCCCAACCCAGTCTCTGAGCTATCCCTGACCCAGAGCCACAGCAGGCTCTCCACTGCTGGTCACTCATGTCATCTTTAGGGAAATAACAAAAGGACACGTAAGTGACAGGATAGAGGCGTAAGGAGGCCTGTTGTGTGCTCAGCATGGACATTTTTTAAAGCTGAAGATTTAATGGTTTGTTTTTTAGGTAAGTGAAGTAGGTGTGACCTTGATACGAGACCAAGTTAAAACCTTCTGTTCTAATTCATACTGATGAGGTAGAATCATATAGAGAGCTCTACAGACTTGCTGACCCATGGGGTCCGGTGCAGCCTGGACCACAGGAGGCCCAGAAGCTCCCTGGGTGACCTGATGTGCAGACAAGGCTGGGGTCTGTCCTGGCCGTGAGTCAGGGCACAGTTAACCTGAGACACCTTGATTGTGTTTTGGCTTTACTGGGGGAGGGGGCCTTGTTCTTTCTGTGGCTCCTCTCCAGGGAGGGTGAGGCCCAGGAAGACTAACAGGAAGTGGTAAAACTGATTTGCTGCAGAGAAGGGTTTCCCTCCCTTCCTGATTATCCTGTGAGCAGTGCTAGCTCAGCAGGGAGGGCCAAGGAGAAAGGCCTGGGTTGCTCCTGCATCCGAGAATCCAGCAGTCCTCCCTCTTTGCTTCCCTACCACCCACCACACAGACGAAGGAGTCGTGGTTGTAAATCAAGCGTGTCGGTGCTGTGAAGGCACGCAGCTCTGCTGCAGCTTCTTCCTGTGAGAAACACGACGGTGGTGGCTGTTGTAATTTTTATTTTTAAAATCCCATTATGAATACAACTATCCTCTAATGCAAATACATCACTAAAATTTTACATAATTCATGCAGCCTTTTGTGACTGCTTTTCTCGGTGATTAATCTTATTTGCTTTCCTCTTCAGTAACCAAAAATAATTGATGTACTATATTTTAATATTTCACATTAAACTGTTTTAACTAATTTCATAAGTTATTCCAAACGCTGACCATAAGGATATTTTGAGAAGGTTATAACAACAGTTTGAAGACAATGCCATAGAAAAGTCTAAATAAAAGCAAATAAAGGAAAACTTTTAAAGGTAAATCATACTAATTTATCATTTGTCCAACAGTTTTTTTTCATATCTTATATTTCTTCTGTTCCTTTACCGGTCTCTTTTGCCAACCAAAGGAAAATGGGAAATAAAATTTTAATCTACAACCCCTAACCTGATTCTTATTCTTAATATAGTTTTTCACTTACTAGATCAAAATGTCATTCTTTAATAAAAGATATAAATTTATATACTACAAACAATAACTTAGAATGTTTTGATTACTGCATAATTGAGCCGTTTCTTCTAGTTTTAGACACACTGTGTATATGATCCCATGCAGATCCCCGGCATTTTCAGTGAGTTGGATAAGACCAGTCGTGTTCTAGTCTTCACGTGTCTCCGGGGAGGTGTGACTTTCTGTATTGTAAATGCAGGGTGTAACCATTACTGGAATTCCATCTTTCTGATCTGTATCACTTGCTCTGTTTGTTTCGGGAGCGTCTGCATCTCTATCAACGTATGACCCAGGCGACGTGGAGGCAGAGGAGGGAAAGGGAAAAGGGGGAGAAAAGCATCTCATGGGCATCGAGCAGATGCCACTTCACACCTGTGCCTGGTCGAGAACCACGCCCCTACCAGCCAGTGTCTGGCCTCGTCCTTCATCTGAGCAAATGGCTGGCACCCAGCCCAAGAGAGTGGAGCCCAGCTCTGTCCGACGTTGCAATTCCTGCAGCTTGTACTTCTCCAGGAGCTTAGCATCTGGTTGGGAAGGAGGGAAAGTTACACACACAGGTGGACACACCTGCAATTAAAGTACCACTTACTGTTGTGAGTTCCAGAAATAGCTGTGAGCTAAAGGAGACCAGAGGAAGAAGAGAGCACTTCTGGATGGCTGGTCGGCAGACGGCTCCTTCATTGGAAAGATCAGCCCTAAACTGGAGAGAGGGGATTTCAGGAGGAAAAAAAAGTAAACAAAATTCCAGGAAAAGCTGATGGCTTCGAATGAGAAGGCCACGGGGAAGATGAGGATACGGAGAAGCAGATGAGCGGAAGGAAAAGTAGGTTCCAAGACCTGGCACACGTGCCAAGCGAGCAGGGCCACGTCGATAAATGCCCCACGTCGAGTATTAAGAACTTTGGGCTGAGGGGCTCCCGTGAGGCTTCACAGCAGAGTTATGATCTGAGGTGGGTGTAAAGAGACGTATGGGGTTTTTTTGTTGTTGTTTTTTTTGTTTTGTTTTGTTTTGTTTTGCGGTATGCGGGCCTCTCACTGTTGTGGCCTCTCCTGTTGCGGAGCACAGGCTCCGGACGCGCAGGCTCAGCGGCCACGGCTCACGGGCCCAGCCGCTCCGCGGCATGTGGGATCTTCCCGGACCAGGGCACGAACCCGTGTCTCCTGCATCGGCAGGCGGATTCTCAACCACTGCGCCACCAGGGAAGCCCCGAGATGTATGGGTTTTAAGGAACATCCTTGAGCAGAACGTCAAGGTGAGAAGGCCTGATGCACGTTGGCCTGCCGATGGCAGAATGACAGCTTTCCCCTAGAGAGGCCTTGAGATGGGTTTGGGTGGTGGCAGTGGAGAACCATTAAAAGTGTTCTGTTTCAAAGGCTCCTCTCACCAAGGTCACCAGCGACCTCTTCGTTATAAATACTAAATAAATTAAAATAATAAATAAGTTCCATCCCGTATCTCACGATCTTTCTCGGCTTTTGAGCACGTGTTAACCTCTTTCTCCTGAAAACTTTCTTGCCCTGGTGTTCGAGACGCCCCCACTTCCCTGGCTGCCCATTCACCGCCCTCGGTCCCCGGTCCCCGCCGTGGCCGCCCTTCTCCACGCATCTCCTCGTCCACGTTCCCACAGACTGGCCCTCCGCCACCACCACCCCCCCCACCGCCGGCCCCAACCCGCCTTCACCCTCTGCAGCCCCGCACTGACCCGCCTTCCTACTCAGGTTTCCACCCGGGAGTTCGAGTGCAACGGCTGCTGTCAGCCTGGCCCAGACCTGGGTCTCCGTGACTCCCGTGCTGCTCCCCACGCCTGCAGGTCCTGTTCTACACCTGCCTGCCTGCATAGTGGGGTGCCGGGGCCTTCCTACCACCCACATCTCACTGGAGGTGTGAGCCTGTAGAAAACTCCCACCCCAGCTGATGGGCATGTTGCCTCTAGAAATCCTCCCTCCTCCTAGGCTTGACCCTCTTCCAACCTAGCAAAGGCAATGACAGTGACGGTATAGACTTGTGCTTGACGGGTGTAACCTCAAATGCCACATACCAGAGGAAAGAACCTTCCATACGGCCACCTTACCTCACTCTGGCAAGTGCTTTGGAAAAGAACAGTGTTATTAATACTGGCGTATGAGCACCTGCCAAAGGTTTTTCTGCCCGTATTTGCTTATGCTTCTTGAGATGCTTTGAAATAGATCTACATAAATACATATGAATATAAGTATATGTACATTACACACACATACACACGTGGGCACGCATGCAGGTGGATGGATAAACAGATAAGAGTAAAACCTTTGGGGGGATAAGGACTAATGTTTCTTCCTTGTTTTCCTTCTCTCTGAGTCTGTCCCAGTAATAAGCAGAGTGGGACATGCTTTGTGTTGTTGCTGACTTGGAGTTTAGAGCTGCTCCTCTTTTCAAAGACCCGCAGCCTCTTTCCGTCGGATCAGGAGTCGTGGCGGCAGGGCCTCTCCCTGCTGTCTTTCCCGCGGGCTTGACTTAGTCCAGCCGGTACCCTCCTCCGGCTCAGGCGCTGTTAAGACGGAGAGATGCATTCGGTTTTGGGGGTTTTTTTAACATCTTGATTGGAGTATAACTGCTTTACAATGCTGTGTTAGTTTCTGCTTTATAACAAAGTGAATCAGTTATACGTATACATATGTTCCCATGTCTCCTCCCTCTTGCGTCTCCCTCCCTCCCACCCTCCCTATCCCACCCCTCTAGGTGGACGCAGAGCACTGAGCTGATCTCCCTGTGCTGTGCGGCTGCTTCCCACTAGCTATCTATTCTACGTTTGGTAGTGTATATATGTCCATGCCACTCTCTCACTTCGTCCCAGCTTACCCTTCCCCCTCCCCATATCCTCAAGTCCATTCTCTAGTAGGTTGGTGTTTTATACCCATCCTATCCCTAGGCTCTTTATGACATTTTTTTTCTTAGATTCCATATATATGTGTTAGCATTTGGTGTTTTTCTCCTTCTGACTTACTTCACTTCTGTACGACAGACTCTAGGTCCATCCACCTCACTACAAACAACTCAGTTTTGTTTCTTTTCATGGCTGAGTAATATTCCATTGTATATATGTGCCACATCTTCTTTATCCACTCATCTGTCGATGGACACTTAGGTTGCTTCCATGTCCTGGCTATTGTAAATAGAGCTGCAGTGAACATTGTGGTACATGACGCTTTTTGAATAGCGTTCAGTTTTAAACGAGCAAAACCAAATCTGTCTTCTCAAGGAGAGTAGGAAGAGCCTCCTGTGGCATTTCTTTAAATGGATTAATATGTTGATCTTAGAGAACATGGGAGCCTCCCTCACGTTCTCATTATTGAGCCACAGGTGAAATGAGAAGCGGAACTCACTGCGGGGTGCCACCCCTGAGAATTTTGCTGTGTTCTTTCTGTTTTACAGTGTACCCCGCGGGGTTCCGTGTTTAGCTGAAGCAGCCTGATGTAAATGTGCAGTCTCAGCATGCTTTCTGAAACACCAGACGCTATTTAGTTGACTCATACCAAGAACTCTTCACAGTGTTCGCTGGCCATGAACATCTAACCGCGCGAGAAACAGTTGCCGTGTGTCTACCTTCACAAGTGAAGGAAACAGCAGCCTGAGTCTGGTAATAAAGTACCGGTTATCAGAGTCCTGCATCTTAGTCCTTAGCAGGCAGCTAAGTCCTTATTCACATAAATGTTTGCTTTTAAGTGAAATTATCAGTCATAAAATATTATGTAGGCATTAAGTGGAAACTTTTGCCATACTAGTTTATTCTTGATTCATGAGAAAATACTTTTCCATATTGTAGGCTTTCGTTCAATATCAATTTATAAATGAGCGAATGTCCTTATGATTTTAAGGGGTGGAAGAGCGCTTTCTCTATTTTGTAAGGGTCACAGACCTCTGAACCTGCCGTTCTGTGCCGTTTATCTGAGTTTAAGGGGAAAGTTCTAGAAGGTGGAATTAGCATTGCTTCACTCTATTCATCAGGCAAAATTCAAAACGCTGGAAGGGTGCTTTTTTTCTCTTTCTTTCTCTCGAAAAGATGGAATCAGTCTGTTTGGGAGCATAGGGGAAAGTCTTGTAATAGTACCATGATGCTTGCTGTGGTTGGAGACCCTTACCGGTGTGCAGGCCGCTTCAGGGAAGTCAGGGCCACCTCCGGGGCTCACGATTTCTCTCCCCGAGGGGACCCGAACGTCTCCTTTTGTTGAGCCCTTTCTGTGGGCATGAAACAGACAGGAAGAGGTTCAGAGGTTTCATTGCATGGAACAGATCTGGGATGGGATTCATTCTAAGGACACCTCGGGAAAGAAGGCCTCTCGGCCACGAGCCCCCGCAGGTCACCCGCCCCGCCTCAGCGGGACAGGAAGCCCTGCGAGCATGTGGCAGCAGCTCCCACCGCTGGCCTTTCCCACCTCCTTGCTGCCTCCCTGCTTATACTCTGTGCTGCCGGTGGGCTGACTCTGTTTCAAACAATTGCTTGGCTCCCTTCAGATTGGACTCCCCACCCTTACGGGCAGAGCCCCTGCCCCTGGCCCCTTACAGGCCTGGCCCTTAGCAGGCGCCTGGGCTCCCAACACGTCCCCCAGGTGCTCTGCTGCTGCCGGGGCCCCTTGGGCCGCTGCAGAGACGGGCTGGGGGCCTCGGCTTGTGGACGGCTGCCTTTCATCTTGAGATGAGGCTGCGCCGCTAGGACAGCCTGCCTCTACAGAGCTGGGGGCAATGTGCCTTGTTATCTGGGGTTTGGTAAGGGGTGTGTTTGTTCACCTTTGCCACCTGTTTTGGCAAACACTGTACAAGATAGATGATGCAGTCCTGTAGAAGAATTGGATGTTGAGTGACCAGGTTATAAATCTATATGGGCGCCTCTGGAGGATGTCCGGTCTGCCCAGCCTGCTTCCAAAGACATCTCAAGACTTTCCTCTCTGCCCTTTCCTCTTAGCCATAGAAGTCAGCTGGTAGTTGTTTCTTGGGGAGCGTGTGTGATGCCTGGAATACACACAACCTGAGAGCTGCACCAGACCAAAGATCTTTGCTTAATGTTTTACTTTTTTTTTTTAAGTGCTCCCCATGCATTATCATTTTAACCTTCAGAGTGGCTGGGAGAGGCTGTATTCACCTTCTACTGCTGAGAAAACAGACCTAACACTGCACGACAAGGTAATGGCAGAACCAGTATTAGAATCCCCATTTTCTGGTAGGTTCCAAGACATCCCGATACAAATGTGTCTGATCACTAAACATGTGTGTGCGTGGTTCCACCAACACAGACACACACACGTGCACACACATGCATACATACCCGTGTAGACTCAGTTACTGGAAAATGACAGAATTTATCAGCATCAGTCATTTCTTCTGTTTGTGGTTATGGTAGCTGAGAAGGTAATTGTTAGCCTAGTGAAGACAGAGCCTGAAAACCTGTGCTGTGTTTTTCTAGTATTGTTGAGCCATTAGTCTAGCGGTAGGCAGTGCAGGGGGCTTCGTGATTTTGAACAGAAAAGGGTTTCTGTATCCCTCCCCTTCCTTCCAGCCATCCATTCAGCCACCCACCCTCTTAGACTGACATCGCTTGTAAAAACTCCCAGACCTGGGGGGTGAAGGGACTTGAATTGTGACGCCCCTCCGCCGACACTCAGCATGTAGTTTGGGTTTAGTTACTGTGAGTTTGTGAATCAGACTTCTAAATCTGTAGAACGAGGGACCGGAGTTTTGTTTCCCGGTGTTTCACGTACATGCTGCATGACCTTAGGTCCTCCACTCCACTCTCTCTACTACATCACCCACTTTGTAACTCCTTTCCCGTCCAGGCCAGGGCTTGGGCACTGGGAGGGGGGTGTCAGAATATATTAAAACTCTTCCTTACATAGACCCAGTTTGCAGGTGTTCAGGAAATTCCCTTTGCCGTCTTAATTCCGCTCAGTTGCGTTTTTTATGTTAATAGGCTAATATTTTATGAACTTATAAGATTGAATGTATGGAGTGAGATCAGTATTTCTGATAATTACTTGATGGGGGTGGGGAAGTTCAGCAGAAAGCCATTTAAAACTTCCAGACCGATAGTGATTAAAATTAGTGTCTCAGAGACTCAGAGTATCTCATTTACAGGATTTTTTTCCACAGGTTATTCTATGACTTTGGCAAAAATTGTAGCCCAGCATTTATGATCATGTATATCAGGTAATTTTCTCTGCTGAATTTAAGGGAGAGCCAGTAATTGAGAATCAGAGCCTTCTGTGTGTTCCTATGTAGGCTGTTCTCAGGCTTAGTTGCTGCAATTAAGTATTGTTGTCTGGGATGTTCTACTTCTAAGGGGCAAGCTCTCTGTTTTCTCTTTTGGAGTTATCAGGCTCTTCCTTTTGTATCTTTCTGTATTTCTTTCTACCAAAGAAGACACAGTGGGATGTACTTTGTTTCGATTAGAAGGGTGAAAGATTATTAAAAGGCATCTCTGGTTCCTTGTTTAATCTAGTCTGTCACGCCAGGCATTGAGATACTTACTACAGACGTGTTATCAGATTACAAGTTATTTATTTCCTAGGGATATTTCCCCGAGTGGCATAAGTTATATGGGTGGTAACATTCTCCTAAGAAATGCTTTTGGCATCCCATACCTCCCAGCCTTCTCCCGTTGATCAGGGAACAGCATGGTGGGCGATGGAGCTCGGAGCTGAGTGTGTGCCGGCGTCAGGCGGGTCACTTGCCTTCTCTGGCGTGTGGTGGCCTCATCTATAAAATGAAGTGGGGTTTGTGGTTTATTTCTAAGGTCCTTTCCAATTCTCATACTCAGTGATTCCAGTGATTCATGTTAGCAAGAATATTATCATCATACTTTCATTCAGCATGCGTGTATCACCCTCCGTGTCCAGGGGGCTATGCCAGCTGCTGTGGCGACCCAGCAGTGAGTCACCCAAAGGCCCTGCCCTCCTGGGCCCCCATCCAGCCAGGGAGGGGAAACAGCCACGCAAGTAAAAGGAAGTAAAAGTGAAAAACAGCAGTTGAGAAGGACAAGGGAAAGTAAACTTACATTTAGTTAGCCTCTCTGTGTGCCTTAGGGACTCCACTTTGTACGTTATATACATTTTATTTTAATTATCTTGATAATCCTGTGAGCTAGGTGTTATTATCCCGTTTTATAAATAAGGGATCAGCGGTCGGTCGGTCGTGCAGCTAGAGTATTGTGCCAGGATTTAGAGGCAATGTTGTGTGTTTTCAAAGCCCGTGCTTTTCCTACGAAATCATATTGCCTCCTGATAAAATGCTAGGAGAACTGATAACAGGAGATCGTGTATGCTATTGGGGGCAAGATAAGCACTTTCGGGTAGAGGAGTCATTGGCTCAAGGACTTAAAATGGGTGGAATTGGCACGTGTGATCTGGGGAAGATGTTTCCAACAAGGAGCCAGGCTAGAAAGGTGGGTGGGCCAGGCTGAGAGTTATTGAAAAGGCATTTTGGAGCCGCTCCAGATTTGGGTAGGAGGTTAAGTGAGTAGAGGTCACCTCGAGCCGTGTCTGGGGGGCACCCCTGTGGACGGGGATGAGAGGGGAGCCCTCTGGTCTGGCTGGGGAGCAGGAATGCAGGAAGGAGCTGATAGGGGCTCAAATGTAAGGTCAAAATGGGGGGGGTGGATATGCAGAGATGGCTGTGGCTGCTCACAGGGGTCCTGTCACTGGGAAACCAAACCAAGATCAGCAGCAGGCCTGAGAGACACAACGAGGACACGGATTGGGGTGAACCTGAGATGCACGTGATTCCTTCAGCTGTAGTCCTGGGACTCGGGAAGCCGTCAGAGCCTGAGCTCGAAGGAGGAGGGGAACCCAGAGGTGTGGGAGTCCAGGTGGACCCGTGAGGGTCTGGTGCTCTCCAGCGACAGAGCACGCGTGCATTTGGTGTGTCCCACGCTGTTGGCGGTGGCCGAAGGAGAGGCCGCAGAGCAGGGATCTCTCTGCTCCTGTGGGTCGGCTGCGCTCAGGCCTCACATGCCTCTGCGCTCACAGAGGCGCCTATGAGGCGGGCAGCGTCGCTATCTCCACCTCACCCAGGAGCCAGGTGAGACAAGGGGACGCAGCAACCAACTAGGAAATGGCAAAGCTGGTCCCCAGACTTGGTTAAACAGAGAGGAGAAAAAAGTGCTGTCATCAGGGAAAATGAGGCTCAAAGAAAGAATTGCAAGGAGGGCAGATGAGGTTGGTTCCTCCTCTGTATCGTTTGCCATTAGTGCCTTGGAGAGTAACATGGAGAATGGAGTGGTGGCACGTCCACCCCCGTTGACATCACCCGCAAAGCGTGCGTGCTTGGATTCTTTTGCTGACGTGCTGGGATTGTCCAGACTCACTTGGGACAGACAGGCCACAGCACAGAGCTGCCTCTCAGTGCCCTGCCTGAGAGAAGAGCGTCTGAAAGTCAGCAAGGGCTCAGGGAGGCCTCTGTGCATGAAGGTTGGATGGCTTTTTTATACTTATCCTAGAGTTGTTGACATTTTTAAGTGATGTTTTACTTGTGGGAAATCACTTACTGGGGTGACCAACTTAGGACTGTGATGAGCTAGTAAGATGGCATATCCTTGAAATGGCTCATACACCGTGTGTGTGTGTGTGTGTGTGTGTATACGTGTACGTACGTATGTATGTACATGCACATGTATGATTTATCTGATATTTACATTTACAAATATTCATATTTAACGTTAGTGGAACATAGGCTCCAAATTTTCGATTATCTCATAGTTTCACTATTCCACTCATAGCTCTGGGGGAGCTTATCTGAAGCTCTGACCCCTCACCCAGACGTGTTTTAAGGTATAAGAAGCCCTTTGATATCCTGATCACAGCAATGGAAGACTTCGGGGCTATTTTGTTTCCCCTAAGACATGCCAAGATTTTTAGATTACTTTTCCCACCGACTTTAGTGCATCTTCTTCTAATCCTAGAATATTCAATAGCCAAAGAGATTAGGTAAATCGGGCAGCTGAGGGTTACTGTGCAGTTTCTGGTTCTTTCCTCCCTGCCCCAACCAAGAACACTTGGAGAACGTCCGGAAAAGCCATAAGGATCCACCAGTGGTTTGAGCTGTGACTTTGAAACCCAACATCTATCTAGGAGAGCTGTTGTGACGCGCTGGGTGACCTCAGTTAAGCATCGATGTTCCCTCACCTCCATTTCCGTGTCTGAAATCATGAGCCACACACCATCCCCGCTACCTGTGTCCTCAGAACCTCTGAGAACTAAGAAGCTGGTGGCCGTAAGATGCTCTTTGTAAGAGTCTTGGGCTGCAGGACCTCTCGTAGGAAAGCTTACGGTCGAGTGCTTCTTTGTGAGCACGGTTTCCTTTAGGTCCTCATTTTGTTATCCTCGTTTTATATATGCTTATAATATTGCTTAATATCACCCCATGAGTAGCTGTTTCTCGTATATTTTTGAAACCCTAAAAATATCACGCATATTAATGAAGTTTCACTGAGTTGTTGCTGAGCACTCAGGACTGTACACCCAACAGAAAGCTAAATGGGCTAAATATTACTCACCTGATCGCTTATCTGAACTGTGGTGTCATCCTGCCAGCCTAAAAAGTGTATTAATACAAAATTTCAAGTTTAAAGTACAGTTTTGTTGTACCAAGCAAGCATCATGTCAAAAAATAAAATTTTGTTAAAGGAGCTGTTCTAGATGATTAAAAAAATGAAACTTAACCTCTGAAAAAAATCCAAAACTCACACTTTATTTTATAGTTGGAAGTACATTATAAAGGTACTTTGTAAATGAACTCTACGCTGTTCGGGTCCTTCCCACACACTGTGCAGTGGGGCCTTGCAGGGAAGGATGCTTCGGGCTTACGGGCTGGCGGCAGGCGGGTGGCGAGGCACGCTCGGAGCCCCAGCAGCTTGCTGTCTCACCGGGAAGCGGGTGTGAACGTGGGTGATGAGCACCGCACGCGCCGAGAGCGTATTCGAGAACGTAAGCAGTCGGGGACAGCGCGGCGTGTGTGTGCCGAGGGGCTGCCGTGATGAAAAGCTTAATCGTACGTGGAGTGCTGCTGGTGGAGGCGTCGTGTCCAGGCCGCGAGCTCGGTGGAGGGTGCGGGGGAGGCAGCAGGGCCGGGAAGGAACGAAGGAGCGTGGAGGTCACGGAGCCAACGGTGCTGCTCGGGCCTGGGGGGAGTCCGGGCCAGCGATGCGGGGTGGGCAGAGTCAGGAGGACCACAGCACCGGTGGCGAGGGCCGGGGTGCAGATGGCGCTCGCACGCGTCTGTTACAGACACACTGCGGGCCTTCCTGACGTTGATGCCCTTTCACATCCGCGTGCGCGAGGAATGAGGGGTGAAGCGTTACTCTCTTCTGCTCCGTGGCAGCCACGTCCCGCGTGCGTCTCCCCCCGCAGCGACGAGGGTCACGCGGCTTTGCCTCACCCAAGCCCTCACCGTCGCAGCTCGGGGGCCGCGCGCAGCCTGGCTCTTCGCCCTGGTGCAGCACACCTGAGCCGTGGGGAACCGAGCGCGTTTCTTGGTCCCTGTGAGCCTCGTCTTCCTCTCCTGCAAAGAGAGGAGAACGCCGTCTCCGCTTACCCTAGGAGGGTGTCCTCTCCTTTGTTCCGGGACAGAGGCGGAGGGGAGGCAGCCTGAGGAGCCGCGGGAGGGGCTTGCCTGGCACGGCGGCTGGCATGCCGGGCGGCGAGCAAGGCCGCAGGACGGCCCAACCCCGCGCCTGACGCGGCAGGTGGGGCTGCCCGCCGGGCTCGGCCCGTCTCGGCTCCGCCCTCCGCCCCGCCGCACGCCCTCCACGAGGGCCGCTTGCGGCCCGGGCCGCCCCGCCAGGCCCGGCCACCCCTCGGCCGTGCCGGCAGCTCCGCGCCTCGCGGCCCGTCCGGCCACGCCCCCCACGGCGCCTGGGCCCCGGAGGCCTCGGGAGGCATCGGGCAGCCTGGGCCGAGAAACCTCGAGAGCAGGGAGGGCAGCCGCTCGGCCCCAAACGGCCCGGCAGCCCTCGGGGGTGCGGGGTCTCTGGGAAAGCGGGAGGAAAACCCCATCACTTAATACTCCGTGGGAGGATTTCTTCTTTCTTATGTTCTTGACATATTCCTTACGGATAAGCCGCTCCTCCCGGCCTGAGCCGAGGCTGCCCCCCCGCGCCCCGCGCAGCAGGCAGCGAGGGATGGAGATGCAGGCCAGGCACCCGGTGGGAGCACACGGGGGGCCCTGGACGGGTTGCCCCCAGGAAAGCTGACAGAAGTCGGCCGTCCCGGTGGGGCGGTCACCCCAGACCTCTCTCACCCCGCCTCGAAGCATTTCTTTTTCTGGGGTATGAAACGGCTTTTCTGGGAGGAAAGAAATATGATGTCAAGGGCTCTTTGGAGCCTTGGGAATTAGGACTCAGAGTTTTGGGAACTGGAGCTCAGCTGCTGGTGGAAAATACACTGTGAATGTTTTATTCAATAATGCATGTATAACATTGAGCAGAATGCAAACACATAAATCACTTATACAATAGCCGCTAAAAGCTCCCTTCCCGCGTTTCAGAACCGGCTGCCAGAATAGCTCACAAAGTCCTCTGTTGCCATCTGCTGGTGGAACGTCTTATTACGCTGTTAAATCTTGCTGTTTTTCGTTCTCCTGAGCCTCTTCCTATCATCCTCTTGCACTCCAGTTTCCCGAGGGGTGACATCTGCCTCCAGAATGCCTTGTGTGTCTGAGGACTGCAAAAGAGAAGAGCCGCACCTTTAAGATCCTGTTGGGACAGAGAGAACAGGGCAGACAGATGATAAAGCCAGCTTCTTCACTTGGCTTTTAGCCGGGTCTCTGTGCATATCCAGGAGGCCAGAGGCCAGCCTACATCTCTGGGCCGAGGACTCAGTGCTCAGTCGTCCTCAGAATAACAGGGTCCTGTTGTCATGGTTGTGTGCCTCTCGCTGTCTGTCACAGCCCCCAACATATCACATCAGAGAAATAGGGATTATTAGTATCACCAGTGAAACCTGCCTGTGAGTCAGCAAGAGCTCACTTGATTCCCGGTGGAGAAACCTTACCCCAGAGGAGACCGTTCATCACCTGCATAAGACATCGCTGAAAATTACTGGGTAACTTTCTGACATCGGTTCAAAACAGCTGTCGTATCCTGAATGACCGAGGTGCACCAACCCAAGCACCAGACTGACGATCTTCAGAGCAGCCCTGGGTCTTGAAGCACCAGCAGATGTCACTTGCCCTTCGCAGGTGAGTCCTCAGCATCATCCACGAGCCGTTCGGGGTCTGCAGTGGCATGACTGAGGTCGCACCTGCTCTGAGACAACGCATATGGCATCTCAGCTCTTGAGGTTTCACAAAGGGCTGGGCGGAGAATATCCAGAGTGCGGCCACTTGGTGATTCGGGGTAGGGCAAGGACACAGGAGTGCCAGCGGACCTTGGGACACCACAGCGTGATGCGGGCAAGCTCAGGGGGTACGGCTGCAGGTGACAGTGCTCTTTTTACACAGAGGTGTTCCAAAAGCTGAAGTTAAGAGGCAGAGTCGCTAAAGCATGCTGGGCTCTTCACATCTGGGCAAGGCTGTAAGCCCCCAAAACATGCTGTCTACTGACATTATCTCTTTAAAGAAAGGTTAGGTCATGGATGAAAAAAATCATGTTTCAAAGTTAGAGGGGAAAACTTCAAAGCAGGTTGTCTTTCACTTTAACATAACCTGCAGAAGGGAGAGTGGGGTGGTAGGTAGAACGGAAGCGAGAATCATTCTTTTCATAGAAAATATGGAGCTGTGTGAACCCGGGGTCACAGCACCACCCATATCCCCATCTCCACCCTTCCCATGAATGGCCTGTGCCCTAGACAGTGCCATCTTCTTTTCAGTTCCACAAATGTGACAAATGTTCAGTTACTTTTTATAAAGTATAGATTTGGGGGCTTCCCTGGTGGCACAGTGATTAAGAGTCCACCTGTCAATGCAGGGGACACGGGTTTGAGCCCTGGTCCAGGAAGATCCCACATGCCGCGGAACAGCTAGGCCCGCGTGCCACAACAACTGAGCCTGCACTCTAGAGCCCATGAGCCACAACTACTGAGCCCATGTGCCACAACTAGTGAGTCGGCACTCTAGAGCCCGTGCTCTGCAACAAGAGAAGCCACCGCAATGAGAAGCCCGCGCACCGCAACGAAGAGTAGCCCCCGCTCTCTGCAACTAGAGAAAGCCCACGCGCAGCAACGAAGACCCAACGCAGCCAAAAATTAATTAATTAATTAAACAAAAAAGAAGTATAGATTTTTCAGTCATGAAAACACTAGATTAAAAAACTGAGGGCTTCCCTGGTGGCGCAGTGGTTAAGAATCCTTCTGCCAATGCAGGGGACACAGGTTCGTGCCCCGGTCCGGGAAGATTCCATATGCCGCGGAGCGGCTAGGCCCGTGAGCCACAACTGCTGAGCCTGCACGTCTGGAGCCTGTGCTCCGCAACGGGAGAGGCCGCGGCAGTGAGAGGCCTGCGCACCGCGATGAAGAGTGGGCCCCGCTCGCCGCAACTGGAGAAAGCCTTCGCACAGAAATGAAGACCCAACATAGCCAAAAATAAATATTAAATAAATAAATAAAATTTTTTTAAAATAAAATAATTTTTAAAATAAAAATATATTAAAAACTGAACATTCAAAATAAAACTCTGGTAAGATACACATAATAAAGTTTACCATTTTAACTATTTTTAAGTACACTTGTTAGATTTTTTTAACAGGCTCTTATTGACTAAGAACCTAGGAAATAACCAGTAAGGAAATGCCAGGCCTCACATGCTTACAGGTGCAAAGCCAGTTGAAGCACCAGGTGCCATTCCTAAGCCTAAATCCAAGCTCCAGAAAAGGGCCTCAGCCACAAACCCATAAATACCTGCAACAGCCTGGAACGCTTCTGCTCTAAGTCAAGTGCTTGGTTTGACTAAACCTGCGTGTGGGTCTCCTTCAAGGCTAAAGCCCTGTGAGTTTGGATGTACTCATCATGTGCTTATAAATTCCCCTTCTTCCACAAATTTTTAAAATTTTGTCAAAGTTTAGTTAAACTTAATTTTTTAAAAAAATCTTGCATAATGTTAAACACAGTTACGTCAAAAGTGTCAAAAACCAGTAAAGAGGTACTGTTTTATGATAAAACCAAACATCTCCTCCTTTTACATAATACTCCTCATCCCCTTAACCCCAGCTGCAGTTTCTGTAAATACAGTGTGGCCTGTGTTGTGATTTGAGCTTGATATTCCCTTGCCTAACTCTGAAGTGTATTGTTGATCAGAGTTCTAGTTGTGATCCACTAGCCCTGTTGATAGAGTCGCACTGATGAGATGGTTTGAACTTTGACTGTTTCTCCATGGACCTTGGGCTAGGAGCCTGGACGGGTCACAGCTCTCAACTCACCAGCTCCTGTCGTTTAGAACAGGCTTCCCGCCCTCTCCAGACCTCTGTCTTCTCGCCCCTACAACAGAGACTTTAATACCTGTTTCCTAGGAGTGTTAACAAGGGTGACATTCAGTTCTGGGTATAAAGTGCCCAGCATAAGTGCCTGGAACTTAGTAGATGTTTAACGAACGTTACTATTACGCTTCTGTGGGGATTAAATTTATCTACAGCAACCACTTAGAAGTCCTCTGATTTTAAGGAAGACTATTTATTTTTAAGGCTTTAAAGTATTAACATGTTTGTGGAGAGCAAAACTTCTCTGTCTAAAGGAGTAAGCTCATTTTTACCTTTTAACTTTTCTTAAAGATCTCTAGCACTTGCTTCTATTTAAAATCCGGGGCTTCCCTGGTGGCGCAGTGGTTGAGAATCCGCCTGCCAATGCAGGGGACACGGGTTCGTGCCCCGGTCCGGGAAGATCCCACATGCCGCGGAGCGGCTGGGCCCGTGAGCCATGGCCGCTGAGCCTGCGCATCCGGAGCCTGTGCTCCGCAAAAGGAGGGGCCACAACAGTGAGAGGCCCGCGTACCGAAAAAAAAAAAAAAAAAAAAAAAATTAAAATCCGAAAGAACTTTTCCTTTCTATTAACCCTCACCCTTCACTTTCTTTTACTTTTTTCTCTTTCTTACCCCCAGTCTTAAGTCCATAGTCATTTCTGTCACCAGGTTTGTTTTCTGTTGCATCTTTGTGGTTTCTTGGGTTTTGAGCAGGGGATATATTAGGGTTCCTTATGTAATGCTCAGAAGTCATAATATATAAGATTTTCTGTGACATACTCTGGAAATCACCCATAAGAACACTCAGTGTCCTTATTGGCTACTTATTCAAAATTCTTTAACTAAGGAAAACTACTTAGTATCGTTTATCCATATATAAAACTTTGGCAGAAATTTTTTCTTTCGTCATCATGAAACTTAATTTGATAATAGCCTCTCAGAGCCCCTTCTCTACCGTTCGTCTTTTCTGGAATCCTCTTCCAGCTCCTGGAAGACAGCACAGTCGTCCTTATCTTTGGGCGCTGCGGGACCCACAATGCCCAGTGCATTTTGACCAGAGGCAGAAGTGAGTTTGCAGTGCACCAACTATCTGTAGCACGGTTGGGAGAGGTCAGATACTGGACAGAAGGCGTGACTTTTTCTGCAGCTCATGTGAACTCAGAGCCTCTTGTGTAGGTTGATGCTGGAAGGAGAAGCAGACCAGAAACGGGGATTTGCAGAACTGCAGGAGGCATGCGCCATGTCCCCCTCAAACTGTGCTCTGATGAAGACAATTTCATTGGTGGTTCCCAGGCAACTTGCAAGGAAGAGCCTATCAACTCTGCCTCTGCTTTGTGACTGGAGCTATCTAGAAAAAAGCAGGAATTCTGTCTTTTGGGAGAGTGGGTCAACAAAAAAGTAAGTCGTTTTAATTAGAGTAATAGGACATTAAGTATAGAATATTAAAATGTCCATCATCCAGGGAAAGTGATTTTAAATACAGGTGGACATACAGAGGAATATCGCTAGCCAGGTAGCAAAGTCAATATTTAAAGGACACTGGGGGCTTCCCTGGTGGCGCAATGGTTGAGAGTCCGCCTGCCGATGCAGGGGACGCGGGTTCGTGCCCCGGTCCGGGAAGATCCCACATGCCGCGGAGCGGCTGGGCCCGTGAGCCATGGCCGCTGAGCCTGCGCCTCCGGAGCCTGTGCTCCTCAATGGGAGAGGCCACAACAGTGAGAGGCCCACGTAACGCAAAAAAAAAAGGACACTGGAGTTCTTATAAGAAGGGACTCAAAGAAGATGCTAGGTATCAACGCAGTGAGATTACAAACTTCAACAGCTTTTTAAGGCTCTCTCTGAGTGGAGCCAACCCCAGGAGTTTGGTTTCTGCTGGTCTGGTACCCTCCTGACAGATTCTGGAAGCAGCAGTTCTATACTGGACTTAAAAAGAAGAAGCTGTACAATCCAAGAATTCCACCCCTAGGTACAGACCCAAGAGAAACGAAGACATATGTCCGCACAAAAAGGTGTACAAGAATGTTCTCAGCAGCCCTGTTCACGCTAGCCAAAAAGTGGAAACAACCCAGTGGCCATTAAGTGATGAATGGATAAACCAAACATGGTCCATCCATATGATGGAAGATTATTCAGCCCTAATAAGGGATGAAGTACTGATACCTGCTCCAATGTAGATGACCCTTGAAAACATTATATTAAGGAAAAGAAGCCAGACACAAAAGGATGTATTTTGTATGGTTCCATTTGTATGAAATGACCAGAGTAGGCAAAGCCACAGAGACAGAAATTAGATGAGAGCTGCCATAGGCTGGGAAGGATGGGCGGCTCGGGGTGGGTAACAGTTCATAGGTACAGAGCTTCCTTTGGGGGTGATGAAAGTTGATTGTGATGATGGCCACACAAGTATGAAACCATTGAATTGTGCACTTTAAATGGGTAGGTTTTACAGAATGTAAACTGTGTCTCCGTAAGGCTGTTAAGAAGAAGAGGAGGCACCAGGAAGAGCGCAGAGTTCTTTCTATGCACAGCTCTGCTCCGTAAGAAACGAAGAAAGTCTAACGGTCTTCCTTCGGTGTCAACTCCTAGGGCAGCTCAGCGCGCCATGAGAAGAGGCTGTGATTAGAAGCTGTGGGCCTCGCCTTGGTGCAGGTGCGCTTCCCTAGCCACCACCCGGGGCTATGGAGGCGGAAGTGCTCTAGTTAAGAGAAGCCGTTCGTGGAATGCTGTGTGCCAAGCACTGTACTAACACATCGTCAACACTAAGTGATGTAAGATTGGCATTATCGCATGCTGTAGGTGAGGAAACAGGATTCACGTTTAGGTGGTAAACCCAAGCTTTCAGAGCTGATGGATGGCAGGGCAAGGTCATCGACCAGTCTGTCTGAAGACAAAGGATCCCAGGATCGGAACTGTAGGTTCTCCCGCCTGCCCACTTTTCCACTCCCAGCCCAACCATTCTGAAAGGCAGCAGGAAACTGGACAGGTTATTTAGAATATTGACTTGGTTTTAAAAGTATTGAATAGAATTGCTGTTTGATCCACTTCTGGGTATATGCCCCAAAGAATTGAAAGCAGGGACTCAAACAGATATTTGTATACAGTGTCCATTGCATTTTTCACAATAGCCAAATGGTAGAAGCAACTCAAGTGTCCACTGACAGAGGACTGGATAAACAAAATGCAGTTTATACACGCAATGGAATATCATTCACCCGTGAAAACGAAGGAAATTCTGATGCAGGTCACAGCATGGACGACCCTTGAAGACATTATGCTCAGTAAAGTAAGCAAGTCACAAAGGGGCAAATACAGTGTGACTCCACTTATATGAACAGGTCCCTAGAGTGTCAGATGCGTAGAGACAGAAAGTAGAGTGGTGGTTACTAGGGACTGGGGGAGGGGGGAGTTAGTGTTAATGGAGACAGAGTTCCAGTCTGGGAGGATGAGAACGTTGAGGCGGACGGTGGTGATGGCTGCACAAAAACGTGAATGTACTTAATGCCGCAGAGCTGTGCGCTTTAAAATGGCTAAAATGGCAAATCTTAAGCTGTGTATATTTTACCACCATAAAGAACCATAGTGGGTTTGTTTCACATTCTAGAGCCGGGAAGACTTGTTGAGTGGATTCAGCAGGAAAACTTCAAAGAAAACCCTTGTCTTTGAAGGAGACAAGGCTCTCTGCATCCCGCGTGAGCCCCGCCTTGGGAGCTAATTCCATGACCACGAGAGCACATCTGGCGGGAATGTGCACCTGGTCAGAGTCCCAGGGAGGCGGTTAGGCAGCAGAGGAGAGGAGTGAGCAGAGAGGAGGTTTCTTAAACAAGTAAACGTTAGCTTACATCTTCCGTCAATGTTAGTTTGCAATGGCTGCAAACTTTTTTTCTTTTTTAACTTTTTTCCCTTCTAGCCTTATTGAGGTATGATTTGCAATAAAAATTGTGTATATTTAAGAGTATGACGTGATGTTTTGATACACATATACACTGTGGAATGATTATCACAGTTGAGCTGATGCAAACCTCTGTCCCCTTACGGTCACCTTTTGTATGTGTGATGAGAATACTTGAGATTTTCTTTCTTAGCAAATTTCACGTATACATACAGTACCTGGATATGAACTGTAGTCACCATTAGATGGGGACCCCTGGCTCTCCAGAACTTTCTTATCTGATATTCAGAGTTTGTACCCTTTGAGAAATATCCACCTCCCATCCCCCATCTGGTAAACACCATTCATTCTAGTACTCTTCATTACTGTGAGTTTGACTTCTTTCTATTTCTACATATACATGAGATCGTGCAATATTTGTCTTTTGTGTCTGTCTCATTTCACTTAGCCCGATGTCCTACAGGTTCATTCACGTTTTCACAAGTGGAGGGATTTTCTTCTTTTTATGGGTGAATAATATTCCTGTGTATGTGTGTCTCTGTTTGCGTGTACATGCGTGCATGTATATATACATAACGTTTTCTCTATCCATTCGTCTGTTGACAGACACATAAGTTGTTTCTGTATCTTGGCTATCAAGAGTAATGCTGCATTGAACATGGGGGTGCAGACATCTCTTCAAGATACTGGTTTCATTTCCTTTGGGTATATATACCCAGAAATGGGAATGCTAGATCATATGATAGTTCTGTTTTTAATTTCTTGGAACCTCCATACTGATTTTCATGATACCTATACCAATTTATTGCTTAACTTCTTATTATGGAACAATATGAACAAATAGAAAAGTCGAGAGAATAGCATAATGAGCCTCATCCTCCTTTTGTGATTACATACTCACGGCCAATGGCATTCTATCTATATGCCCACCCGTGCCCGCCCACATTATCTGAGAAAATTTATATTTTTATGAAACTATTTTTAGTACCTCTTTGAAAAGATAGATTCTTTTTTTTTTTTCGGTTCGCGGGCCTCTCACTGCTGCGGCCTCTCCCGTCGCGGAGCACAGGCTCCGGACGCGCAGGCTCAGTGGCCACGGCTCACGGGCCCAGCCGCTCCGCGGCACGTGGGATCCTCCCGGGCCGGGGCACGAACCTGCGTCCCCCGCATCGGCAGGCGGACTCTCAACCACTGCGCCACCAGGGAAGCCCGATAGATTCTTTTTTAAAACATAACTACAATTACCATTTTTATAATGAACAAATTAACAGTAATTTCTCAGTATCATCAAATATACAGTGTTTAAATTTTCTAATTATCTCACAAATGTAATTTTTTTTAACTTTGTCTGTCTGTGTGTTTGGCTTGGGGTCCAAATAAGATTCTGGATGATATGTCTCTTAAATTTCTTTTAATCTGTGGTTTGGCCCATATCTTTTTTTCCCACCTCACTCTTGTTTTTCCTTGTAATCCATTTGCTGAAGGACTAAGTACTTATGTCTGAATTTTGCTGGTTGCCTCTTTATTTTGTCACTTATCTTGTATAAAAATTGATAGTTGGATCTTAACCAACTGGGTACTTAACGCTTGGCTGGGTGTTAGACTCACCTGGGGAGGTTTAAAAAAATTCTGACATGTGTGGAAACAGTTTGGCAGTTTCTAAATAAGTTAAACATAAAATTACCTCATCCCCCAGCAATTCCAGTCCAAAAACTTGTACACAAATGTTCATAGCAGCACTATTCACAATAACCGAAGCTACAAACAGCCCAAATGTCCTACAGCTGAAGAATGGATAGATAAAATATGATATATCCATGCAGTGGAATTCAGCCTTAAAATCAGTGAAGTACGGATCATGCTGTAACCTAGCTAAGCCTTGAAAACATTGTACCAAGTGAGAGAAGCCTGCCACAAAGCCACGTGCTGTATGGTCCCATTTCTAGGCAATAATCCAAGACAGGGAAACCCAGAGAGACGTGGAGCAGGTTCGTGCTTGCCAGGGGCTGGCGGAGGGAGAACGGGGGGGTGGCTTGCTGGTGGTCCGACGTCTCCTTTCCGGGTGATGACCAGGTCCTGGGACCAGATGGTGCTGATGGCCGTTGCAGCGGGACTGTCACTAATGCCACTGGACTGGGTGCTCTACGGTGGTTTACGTGGAAAGTGTGTGTTGTGTCTTTCACCACAGCTGTGTGCAAAGTGGGACCTGAAGGCCACACCCCGGACCACGTAAACCACAGTCTCTGAGGTGTGACCAAGCATCCGCACGTTCTGAGGCTGCCCGCAGGATGCCAGCTGGAGGGCAGCCAGGATTCAGAAGCCTCCTCGGAGCCTGGGTTTCGGGCCTCCTTCCTGGGTGGCGGCGGAGCTGAGAGCTGTTTGCCTTTGGCTGTCTGTTCTCTGTTCTGGGGAAGAGCTGTGTCTTCGCGGCTCCTGTCACACAGTGCACTCACTCACACCAGTGTTACCTCTTACTTCGGGGAATAAAACTGTGGAATACCAGAGAACAAAAAGGCCATCCCGCCCTGACCTGACTGTCGTCTTAATGGGAGAGAAGAGGGCCTCTGTCTCCACCTGCCGGCCCTCCAGGGCTGTGGAGCCAGCACAGCCTGGGGACAGGTACCTGTGGGTCCCCCACACGTGCACAGCCCCGCCAGGAAACCTGGGGCAGGAGGCCCAGGAGCAGGGCCCGCTGACCCCTCGGGGAGGGGAGGGGCTGCCTCCCCGCCCTTGTGGGGAAGGAAAAAGCTGTTTCCTTCCCCGGACTCTCTACCCACGCTGGGATGGCAGTGGCCTTGGCACAGGTGCAGGTGGGCTGCGTGTGGACAGGAAGCTCCAGTCCCCTGCTCAGGCAGCTTCCTTTTCTGGCAAAATCTCAGTAGCCTCAAAATCACTGGCCGGTGGCTTGTTGCTCCCCATGGAACTTCACAAAGTGAGGCTCTCCATGGGACCCGGGGCGGATGGCCGGTAGTTTTCCCTGCTCAGCGTTGATCATTTAACACCCTGAACGCCCTTTTCTGGAAACGGCTGTGGCCGAGGTGAGCTCCTGCAGCAGATCCCCAGGTTAAACTCTCTCCATCTGTCTGAGCCTCTTGCAGCCCAGCCTAAGTGACCAGAGGGCTCTCCTGTTTGAATAACATGGGGCTTCTACTTAAAATATTCAGCAGAAAGGAGAGAAACACTTTTTCAGAGGAGGTGTGTTATAGTAAAAAGATGATAGATTTTGCTCTCACCCGGATTCCCCTCACCAGTGACCTTTCTAGGTTCATCTCCAGCCCAGGAGCTGGCCGTCTCCTCCCTTCCGTTCCTTGACTCTTGATAGGCTTACTTAGCTCTGATAAAGTAGCAAAGTATGGTTATGAATATATATAGAGAGAGATATTTTGAAAAGGTCATAGGTTTTGGAGTCAAAAGACCTGGATTGGATTAATCCAGCTGCATAATTCATGTACTAGTTGTGAAAATGTAGGCAGGTCACTAAACTTCTCTGATTCCTTTTACTCATCCATAAGATGTATGTATCATGTAGAGATAGGATATTTGTAAAAATTAAGTGAGAGGGGTTCCCTGGAGGCGCAGTGGTTGAGAGTCCGCCTGTCGATGCAGGGGGCATGGGTTCGCGCCCCGGTCCGGGAAGATCCCACGTGCCGCGGAGCGGCTGGGCCCGTGAGCCGTGGCCGCTGAGCCTGCGCGTCCGGAGCCTGTGCTCCGCAACGGGAGAGGCCACAACGGTGAGACGCCCGCGTACCGCAAAAAAAAAAAAAAAAAAAAAAAAAAAAAAAGTGAGAAACTAAGTAATGAAGCCGCTCAGCCTGGTACCTGCGCAGTAAACGTGACTTTCTGAAAGAGGCATCGCTCAGCACGTAAAGCAGGTGATCCTCACCCTTAACCCCAGAGAGGCGGGGTGTTGAGGGATGCGATGCAGAAATGCCTTCTCTCCTCACTCTGGGGTGTGTCCCAAAGCCACGAGAGTTGGGTACAGTCATAGAAACTTGCCTGGGGTTAAGCCAGGCCAGAATTTCCGACCTGCTGATGAATCCTCATCTGTCAGCTGGGGATCCAGGACTGCATGAAGAAAAAGGTTTAAGTTCGGGACAGAGTTACGAAGCCAAGGCATGTGATGATTGCCTCTCAATTCCACTCAAATTATATTTTCCAGGTCATTAAATATTCTTCTACAATGTCATTTTTTTTATAACAGTCATTTTTAAAGTGGAAATATACACGCCAATTAAACCACTTCTGTTGTGCTTTAATAGTACCTCTTACCACAATAACACATTTTCAATTTTCTATTTTTAATACTAAGGAAAAATTTTAATTACCCTCAAAAACATCTTAGAACATTACTGCAGGGAATGTTTAATACATGTTAAGTTTAATACATACCAAAGAAAATAAATAAAACTGAATTAAAACCTGGAAAACCTGGACTACTAGGTTAGAGTTTAATAAAATTGGTTATGAGAAGTTGACATTGCAGAATTCTGAAAAAGATATATTTTTTTAAGAATACAAATACATCTGAGATGTGAACTTATACTGCACAATTAAGACTTTTTTTCATTTATTGATTTTTTATTTTTTTAACAACTTTATTGGAGTATCATTGCTTTATAATGTTGTGTTAGTTTCTGCTGTATAAAAAAATGAATCAGCTATGTGTATACATATATCCCCCTATCCCCTCCCTCTTGCCTCTCCCTCCCACCCTTCCTACCCCACCACTCTAGATGGTCACAAAGCATGGAGCTGATCTCCCCGTGCTGTGCAGCTGCTTCCCACTAGCTATCTATTTTAAATTTGGTAGTGTATATATGTCCATGACACTCTCTCACTTCATCCCAGCTTACCCTTCCCCCTCCCCGTGTCCTCAAGTCCATTCTCTACATCTGCATCTTTATTCCTATCCTGCCCCTAGGTTCATTAGAACCTTGTTTTTTAGATTCCATATATATGTGTTAACATATGATATTTGTTTTTCTCTTTCTGACTTACTTCACTCTGTATGACAGATTCTAGGTCCATCCACCTCACTACAAATAACTTGATTTCGTTTCTTTTTATGGCTGAGTACATCTGTCGATGAACACTTGGGTTGTTCCATGTCCTGGCTATTGTAAATAGTGCTGCAGTGAACATTGTGGTACATGTTGCTTTTTGAATTATGGTTTTCTCAGGGTATATGCCCAGTAGTGGGATTGCTGGGTCATATGGTAGTTCTATTTTTACCTTTTTAAAGAACCTCCATACTGTTCTCCATAGTGGCTGTATCAATTTACATTCCTACCAACAGTGCAAGAGTGTTCCCTTTTCTCCACACCCTCTCCAGCATTTATTGTTTGTAGATTTTTTGATGATGGCCATTCTGACTGGTGTGAGGTGATACCTCATTGTAGTTTTGATTTGCATTTCTCTAATGATTAGTGATGTTGAGCATCCTTTCATGTGTTTGTTGGTGATCTGTAGATCTTCTTTGGAGAAATGTCTGTTTAGGTCTTCTGCCCATTTTTGGATTGGGTTGTGTTTTTTTTGATATTGAGCTGCATGAGCTGCTTGTATATTTTGAAGATTACTCCTTTGTCAGTTGCTTCATTTGCAAATATTTTCTCCCATTCTGAGGGTTGTCTTTTCGTCTTGTTTATGGTTTCCTTTGCTGTTCAAAAGCTTTTAAGTTTCATTAGGTCCAATTTATTTATTTTTGTTTTTATTTCCCTTTCTCTAGGAGGTTGGTCAAAAAGAATCTTGCTGTGACTTATGTCATAGAGTGTTCTGCCTATGTTTTCCTCTGAGAGTTTTATAGTGTCTGGTCTTACATTTAGATCTTTAATCCATTTTGAGTTTATTTTTGTGTATGGTGTTAGGGAGTGTTCTAATTTCTTTCTTTTACATGTAGCTGTCCAGTTTTCCCAGCACCACTTGTTGAAGAGGCTATCTTCTCTCCATTGTATACTCTTGCCTCCTTTATCAAAGATAAGATGACCATATGTGCGTGGGTTTATCTCTGGGCTTTCTATCCTGTTCCATTGATCTGTATTTCTGTTTTTGTGCCATTGCAGTACTGTCTTGATTACTGTAGCTTTGTAATATAGTCTGAAGTCAGGGAGCCTGATTGCTGCAGTTCCTTTTTTCTTTCTCAAGATTGCTTTGGCTGTTCGAGGTCTTTTGTGTTTCCATACAAATTGTGAAACTTTTTGTTCTAGTTCTGTGAAAAATGCCATTGGTAGTTTGATAGGGATTGCATTGCATCTGTAGATTGCTTTGGGTAGTATAGTCATTTTCACAATGTTGATTCTTCCAATCCAAGAACATGGTATATTTCTCCATCTGTTTGTATCGTCTTTAATTTCTTTCATCAGTGTCTTATAGTTTTCTGCCTACAGGTCTTTTGTCTCCTTAGGTAGGTTTTTTTTTTTTTAATATATATAATTTTTTTTTTTCTGGCTGCATTGGTTCTTCTTCGCTGCACGCGGGCTTTCGCTAGTTACGGTGAGTAGGGGCTACTCTTCGTTGCGGTATGCGGGCTTCTCATCACAGTGGTGTCTCTTGTTGCCAAGCACAGGCTCTAGGTGCGCAGGCTTCAGTAGTTGTGGCATGTGGGCTCTAGAGCACAGGCTCACTAGTTGTGGCGCACGGGCTTAGTTGCTCCGCGGCATGTGGGATCTTCCTGGACCAGGGCTCAAACCCGTGTCCCCTGCATTGGCAGGTGGATTCTTAACCACTGTGCCACCAGGAAAGCCCCTTTGGTAGGTTTATTCCTAGGTATTTTATTCTTTTTGTTGCAGTGGTAAATGGGAGTGTTTCCTTAATTTCTCTTTCAGGTTTTTCATCAGTGTTGCATAGGAATGCCAGAGATTTCTGTGCATTAATTTTGTATCCTGCTACTTTACCAGATTCATTGATTAGCTCTAGTAGCTTTCTGGTAGCATCTTTAGGATTCTCTATGTATAGTATCATGTCATCTGCAATCAGTGACAGTTTTACTTCTTTTCTGATTTAGGTTCCTTTTATTTCGTTTTCTTCTCTGATTGCCGTGGCTAAAAATTCCAAAACTGTGTTGAATGATAGTGGTGATAATGGGCAACCTTGTCTTGTTCCTGATCTTAGTGGAAATGGTTTGTTTTTCACCATTGGGACGATGTTGGCTGTGGGTTTGTCATATATGGCCTTTATTATGTTGAGGTAAGTTCCCTCTGTGCCTACTTTCTGGAGGATTTTTATCGTAAATGGGTGTTGAATTTTGTCGAAAGCTTTTTTTCTGCATCTATAGAGATGATCATATGTTTTTTTCCCTTCAATTTGTTAATATGGTGTATCACGTTGATTGATTTGCATATATTGAAGAATCCTTGCATTCCTGGGACAAACCCCACTTGATCATGGTATATGATCCTTTTAATGTGCTGTTGGATTCTGTTTGCTAGTATTTTGTTGAGAATTTTTGCATCTGTGTTCATCAGTGATATTGGCCTGTAGTTTTCTTTTTCTGTGACATCTTTATCTGGTTTTGGTATCACAGGGTGATGGTGGCCTTTTAGAATGAGTTTGAGAGTGTTCCTCCCTCTGCTATATTTTGGAAGAGTCTGAGAAGGATAGGTGTTAGCTCTTCTGTAAATGTTTGTTAGAATTTGCCTGTGAAGCCATCTGGTCCAGGGCTTTTGTTTGTTGGAAGATAATTGAATCACACTTTCAATTTCAGTGCTTACGATTGGTGTGTTTATGTTTTCTATTTCTTCCTGGTTCAGTCTCGGAAGGTTGTGCTTTTCTAAGAATTTATCCATTTCTTCCAGGTTGTCCATTCTATTGGCATACAGTTGCTTGTAGTAATCTCTCATGATCCTTTGTATTTCTGCAGTGTCATTTGTTACTTCTCCTTTTTCATTTCTAATTCTGTTGATTTGAGTCTTTTCCCTTTTTTTCTTGATGAGTCTGGCTAATGGTTTATTGATTTTGTTTATCTTCTCAAAGTACAATGTTGTTTTTAATGACTACATATTAAGGATATGCTTTAAGAGAAAGTTATGGGCACCTCTCTGGCAGCTAAATCAAAAATCTAATAAAAAGTGAATTAACCTGAGAAATGAAAACTCTTTTAAGATTTTCTTTGGCCAAGTGCTTGAATGTACTGGCTTTGCTCTGTTTTGGAAGGAGAATATCAGAGTTCCCCACTCGAATCTTATTTTTATGAATTTCTCCTTTCATTTCTAATAGTTTTGGCTTTATATGCTCAGCTACTATCTTTATTTAGAGCATGCAAGTTTAACATCTTGTAAACTGCTGCTACATCTTTCTTGTAAATATTGCTCATTATTCAATTTAGTGCTTTTTAGACTCATTTCTACCTTGTCTACTGTTAATATAAGCTGGTAATTTTTTTCCCCAGAATATGCCTAGTGTATCTTAATTCATCCCTCGATTTTCAGTCTTTATTGCTTGTGTTTTAGGAGTTTGTGTTGTTTTGTTACCAATCCCAGCTAGTCCTTTCACATTTCATGTAACAGCTGATGGAGCTGATTTTGTTCCTATCATCTCATTCTGTTATTTATCATGACTTGTTTTCTCTTCTTCGCTTCTTTATTTGTGTTGCCATTATCAAGTACCTATTCATGCCTTTTTCCCCTCTTTTATTAGTTTGGGAATTCTATCCTACTTTTCCATTGTCGTTAATGATTGTCTTCTGTAGCCTGATGCTGATAATTAGAAGCATACATTTTTTACTGTTATTTGAAAAAGGATACCTGATTTTTCCATCAAGACATCCTGTCTCCCTACACGTGTAAATTTCATAAACAAGTCCATTCTTCCCAGTTGTTTCTTCCTGAGCCCAAGTGCTCGATCAGTGCACTGCTGGTCCTTCGCCTCTCCCAGCAGCTTTATGTTATAGGGCGGCCCTTTGAGTCAGATTTCGCCCGTCTGGCTCCTAGATTCCCTTCAGTGTTGTTATTTTCCTTTGTCATCTCACTGGGCTTCAGGTCTGGTCGTTAGCCTACCCTGCATGGCTGCAGTTCCATACGTGACAAAAGGGAAGTGTTCCCTCCTCCCAGGGACCGGTGCCATGGTGGTGGCAGCAGCTGCCTGTCTTCATGTCCCAGGTCCCCGAATGCAGTCCTAACTCGGGAGCAGAGAGCATCAGCCTTGTTCTCCAGCCCCTCCTTGACTGACAGAGCTCACTGACAAGGGTCCAGTGTCGGCCAGGTGGACCTCGTCCGGCCACACCCCTACCAGAGTCCCCAGGGCTGGCCTCCAGGCCCTGCACGGTCCCCTGCAGGTCCTTTTCGGGGGAGGTTCTCACAAGCTCACCCTGCGACACCCCAGCTGCCCCGCTCGCCTCCAAGACTCATGACTGTCTCAGGGGCGGGGAGGCGGGGCCGGGAGTGGAGGGGAGCGTGGCGTATTCGGGTCTCCAGGTGCCCCGCGCCCCTCCCTCCGTGTTCTCAGTAGAGCGAATGCAGACTCAGCTGGTTTGGGGGGCGGGGCGGGAACCTGGCTAGTCAGCGCCGCCTCCCAGAGTGCTGGCCTCCCGCTTCCCCTCTGCAGGGCCCGCGCCTCGGGCAGGCACCGCCTTCTCTTGGCATCATTCCCTGCTCAGCAGGGATCGGCCGAGGCACCCTCCTAGGCACGAGGCGGCATGAGGATTCAGTGTGAGCGAGCAGGAAAACCACGCGTGACCAGAGAGGGGCGATTCTAGCAGCTGAGTGGGCTGGGCTGGGCGGGGCAAGGCCCTGTCTCCTCCTCACCGCGGCTCTGCCCGCCGCCGCTTCGGCGGGGTCGCAAAAGGTATCCCCCGGGACTCGTGATGAGGACCGGCCCCCCAGGCTCTCACTGGAGGGTGGTGAGGAAGCTGACTCCACACTGCTAGGTGCTATTAGGTGCCAGGGGCACGAGGAGGACACAGCCCCCGGTTTCCAGGAGCTCCCCGCCGCCTCGTGTCGAGACAGACGCGTAGACCCATCCAGAGTAAAGGCGGCGCCGGGTGCGTACGGCTGGGACCAGGGCTGGGACCTGCAGAGGCCACGCCCACCGCCGCGTTCTCCAGGGCCCTGAGGCCGCATCCCAGGTCCGCTCCTTTGCGCCTGTGGGAGAGCCTCGCGGGGCCTCGCGGGGCTCGGGCAGCGCCTGCAGAGCCCGGCTGTGAGCCTGCTGGCGGAGCCGGGCTGGGGCGCGGGGCAGGGGGCGCTTCCTCGGCAGGGACGCTGATCTCAGGAGAGTCCGCCAGCTGCTCTTTCCTGCCGGCGTGCTGGTTCCTCAGTGGGCTCGTCATCGCAGCCCATCTGTGAGAGGAGGACATTTCTGAGGTCATGCTTTTAGTCCAGTTGGATGCATAAGTGAAGGGGGGGAGGAACAAGTGGAAAGGAGTAAAAAGGCAAAAAACACGTGAACTCATTAAAGTAATATGTCTTCCAGGAAAAACAGTTTTCTCCAAAATCTTGAAAAGGGGCGGGCGGGTGGACGAACCCTACCCTGGAATTGATCGTGTTTTCAGCTGAGCTACTGGAAATGAGACCGAACCTAGAGCTACGGAAGCACACTGTTGGCCGTTTACAGTTGTGCAGGCTGCGTGGACACGGGACGCGTGTGTGGCATGAGGGTTCTAGATTAGGAACACAGGCTGTGTCCCTAATGTGCGTGATCAGGGTCATGTGCGTGATCGTCTTCCAGCTTTTCAGATGTAGACGGGACAGAATTGGTGCGCAGAAATAAAGATAAAGTTGATTTAGGGTGGTGGGATTATGGTTGATTTTTTTTATTATTATTATTTATTTTCATGCTGGGTTTATAAGCCACCATGGATTCATAGAATTAACTGAGATTGAAAGGATTAGAATTTAGAGATTTGCTTCAAGTCAGAGCACTACATATTAACCCTGTGATGTAGGGTAAGGTGACTTTACCTCTTAGACCCTCTGTCTTTAACTGTAAAAGAGACATGAGGACGACACCCACCTGCTCTACACACCTTGTAAGAATCAGGTGAGCCGATAAGAGTGCGTACAACCGTGTAAACTGTCAAGTGCTAGAAGGAGTTTAGCTATTACTGTGTCACACACAGAAGTATGAAGCTGTCCTATTCCTAGTAAAATGACCGAGTCCAAGTTCTCTAAAGCAACGGCAGTGAAGAAGGCCCGTCTGCTGGATTGCAGGTGCCTTAACAGAACAGAACCGTCCCACGCTCTTTTTAAAATCAGCCGTGGCAAAAAGTTGGGGCAGGAAGATTCATTTCCGTGCACTTTCCCCTTCGCAGTTCAAGGTGAGCACGTTTAAAGAGACAGTCCGTGTGCTCCAGAGAAAAGCCATGTGCACCGAGGCCATCTCCCCGAGGTGGTGGGAGGAGGCTGCCGCAGTGGCGAGAAGCTCGTCTGGGCTTCCTCCTCCCCGGGGAGCCAGGGGGGCCTGGAAGGTGTAAGGAGGGCAGTCTGGCTCGAACCTGTGTCCCCTGCATTGGCAGGCGGATTCTTAACCACTGGACCACCAGGGAAGCCCCCCGCATGCTGTTCTTACTTAATCCTCCCAACAGCATGAAGGCGTCTGACAGATTTGGGCCTAGGAAGTGTCTGGGGCAGTCGATAGCTTTTCTTCCAGACCAGTCGTGCGATCCTCACAACAGCCCCGTGACATAGGCGGTGAGCGTCAGACGCCCAGGCGGCCTCCCCACCGCCCACACTGAGCCCCGCCGCTCCGAGTCTACGCCAGGTTGAGGTGTGTTGCGCGGGGGACGCTCCTGGCCTCAGAGGGGTAAGCGGTGAGGACCTGAAACTCGGGACCACGTTTCATTTCCCGGATCCTGCTCCTTCCTCCCCGGCAGGCTGTGTGTCTGATGAGTCCCGGGGCTCAGACGTGTTTCAGGGCCATCCAGTCATCCCATCTGCTTGCGGTTGAGCCATTGTTTGTCTCATGAAGTCTAATGCCATCTCCCAGAGTTTACAGAGTAGAAGTGTGTTTGGCTCTGATGACCCATGTGTGCGTGGTAACAGCCTGATGTGGGGAGGCAGTCAGCTCGCGGTCCTGGAGGGGCTGTAATTGCAGCTGTGATGGCACTTGCTCGCCTCCTGCCCACTTCCCCTCCCCTGCAGCTGGAGCCACTTGCTCCGTCACTAGCACTGCAGGCTGCACCCCCCCCCCCCCGTGTGAGCTGACACGTTTCACAGCCCAATAAGCGTGACAGAACTGTAACACCAGCAACGCTTATTGCCTCATCTCGACAGCCCTTGTGGAGATAGCGTTAATATTTGCTCCCTGTGTGAACTGAATATTTCCCTTACGCCTTCTGTTATTGCTCTGGGTTAATCCCTCGTGGCCCTGGATTATAGCTGTAAACCCCCTGCTGAGCCGAATTTAAATCATGTGATTTTGCTTAATGGTGAGTGGACAGTCTTGTTACAGTAAATGGCCCTATCGCTATTTTTATTGACTTGCCTTTATCAGTTCTGTATTTCCACCTAGTAGCTCTTCCACCAAAGCTCGTCATACTCACTTACGGACGAGATTTTAGCACTAGTGGACACGAAGAGCCTTATAACCAGGGGTACCAGACACCGGCGTTGTTCATTCCCGGGTCCTGACGGAGCAGGCCTGCGTGCCTGGCGCTGTCCTGGGCTCTGCCGGGAAGGCAGCCAAGCCAAACAGAGCCCGAGCGCCTGCTTCCTCCTCCTCAGGCACTCTTCATGCCGAGGAGCTGACACGGGCTCACAAGTGGTGGTAGGACAAGGCCACGTGAGTGCCCCCTGGGTGGCGCAGACATTGCAATAAGTGTTCCCAGGAGAGAGGGAGGGCCCCTTCTGCAGTGGGGGGGACCCAGGGAAGCTTCAGCGGTCGGCTCAGAGGGCGGGTGGGCTTCTGCGCGGTGGTCGTGGATCCACCTGAGCCTGAGGGACAGTCCGATTGGGAGACCAAGGCCTCCGGCATCCGTGAGAAGCTCGTGACCCACAGGAGGGGGCCGGCGCCGAGGACGGTGCATAGCACACCAGGGGGCCTGGACAGATAGAAACAGGTTCATCTTTGTGCTCTCTTAACGCCATTAAGATCTGTTTTCATTCAGTTTTTTCCCTCAAAGGCCATAAAAGTGTTGCTGCTGAGTGGAATTTTTAAAATCTAATTCATACTTCAGTCAAAGCGGACTACATTTGAAGGTTTGTTTTGACTTAAAAGTTTCCTAAAACTTGAGCTCTTTGGATCGCCCCAGTGCAGCTTTCTCTGGAGCTTGTCGTGCAGCTGACTGGGACCAGGTCACCTCACACAACTGCGTTTCTCACGAGTGCACCTACCCCCCAAAGGTTCCACCCTTTAGACGGCCGGCCGTGAAAAGCAAACGCTGCGCCAACCGTGCTGGTGGGGCCTCCGTTCGGACGGCCGCACAGGAGAGCCGTCGAGAGGGTGGCCGTGGGCGCTCATGCTGTCCACGGTGAGTTGGGTGGGAGGACGCGTGTTTGTTCTGGGACGCAGTGAACACACTGCCGAACCTTCAAGGAGTCCAGCAAAGGGAGCGTCGGTTGTCGAGCAGATGCACGCTTTTGCAAAGTTGCTTTGCGAGATCCATCAAGAACCGTAAAAATACTCATACCTGTTTACCCGATAATTCCACTTCTAGAAACCTTTTATAAGAAGAGAAAATCAGAGGTGCTATAAAAGGTTTATACACGAGAATGGTAACCCCAGGACTCAGCAGAAACTCTGCGAGTGCACATCATATGAGGGTGATGACATAAATCACCGTGCGTCTTTACAGTGCAACTTTATCAGTTACTAAAGACTTCCTTTCAAAGACTATTTAATGACAGAAGGATGTAAAGTTAAGTGTTGAAAGGCAAGTTATGATTCCAAATTTAAATATTGTTTATATATACACACATACATTTTAAATGTATAAGTAAATTAAAAGACTAGACAGAAAAAAATGCTAAAATATTAATAGCCACATACTCTAAAGCAAATATTGTGGGACAAAAGATCTTTATAAGTCCCAGTGTGGTTTTCTTTAAACTTTAGAAATTCACAGACTGTCTGTTAATGGTGCCTTCGCAGGTGATAGGGACATTGTTTCCACTTATCCTAGGGCACAGCACACACCTTCTCGTCTGCAGTGACCTTTTTATCAATAGTCATATAGTCTACACTTAAAATTCACAATATACATTCACATCAGTTAGGGTTTGGTTTAGTTGTATATAACAAGAAACCCAAATAACAGTGGGTTTAAAAATATGGCGGTTTATTTTTCTCTCATGTAAAAGAAGAGTTGGCAGTAAGCTAGTAAGGTGGCTGGTGTGATGGCTCCATGGTCATCAAGAGCCCAGGCACCTCCCTCCTGCCTCTCATCTTCCGTCTGTGGCCCCATATCCCACTTACCTCTTAGTGCTAGGCGGCTGCTGATGTTCCAGCCATCAGGTTACCGTTGCCTCCCTCCTTGTCTGTCTCCCTCCTGGACTCTGAGCTTCCTGAGGGCAGGGATGCGTCTCCAGCCTCACCTGGCACAGTCCCAGCACGGGAGGTGCCTGCCATTCATCTGTGGCCCCGTCGGGGCGGGGCTGCCCTGCCCTTCACACCTCCTCCAGGGCTTGCCGGGGCTTTCATTCAACAAATGCCCGTTCATCGTCTCTGCCGCAGAGCCCTCTGCTTTCCGCTCCGTTTTCTCGTCCCCTTGTCCGTGGTCGCAGGACTGCAGGACCCAGGGCCACAGCGGGCCTGGGTCACCTGCCCTGCCTTTGAGGGGCTCCCAGGCAGACCTGAATGAGCACATGACCTCACACAGGCCCTGGGCACAGACCTCCCAGGTGGTCCAGGCAGGCTGCAAGATGGGGACAGCGGGCTTCACGGCTGCTGCCGGCTGGCTGTAAGGCACGTTAGGAGGCAGAGAGCCGGCCCCTCAGGAGGTGACAGGAAGCCCGTTACACCTCCCACCGCTGCGGCACAGGCATCCTCGGCTCTGTGTCCGCAGCGACGTCCCTGGCAGGTTCCCCAGCTGCCCCCAGGGCTCCCGTACCACGTAGGTGCCAACCGTGCTGAGGGTCCAAAGGCTGTTGGGGCAGCAAAGGACGCGGAGGTCGGCTGGGAGCAGCCGTGTGGCCCTCGTCCCCCAGGTGAGGACGCTGAGGCCAGAGGGAGGAGGCGGACGGCGCGACAGGTGAGCAGGAGAGCAGGAGTGCGGCTGCGCTCCTCTGCCCCAGCGCGGACAGAGCCCACTAGTGCCTTGCGGTGAAGGTCCATCCCCGTGGAAGAAACAGTCCTAAAGGCCAGAAGTCCTGCTGGGTGAGGAGCTGCTGTGCACAGGTCTGGCTGGGCCTCACCTGGCTCAGGACAGCCCGCTGTCGGGGCCACCCGGGGTGAGAAGGAATGAGTGGGAACCTCCCACTGTTCCCACAGCTCGGGATGCGGGGCGGGGCAGTGCCGGGAATTAGCAGAAGCGAAGCTGGTGACTGTCCTCGGCCGCACAGTGCCGTTTCCAGAACGGCGTCCCGGGACGGTGCACATCTGCACCTAAATGTAGAGACGCACTTCTGAGTTTCACGGCTAACGGAGCCCATGCTTCTTGGTCTGTGTCTTCTCTTTGCCTCCAGGTACACATTGGCCAAATGTATTCGACTGACAAGCTCATCATTGAGAATCAAGAGAAGCCCAGGACCTAGGGACCAGCCACCACCGGCAGCCGTGGACCGCTTTCAGCATCCGTCCTGCTCGGCAGGGGCACTCCCAGCCGACCACAGGTGGCCTCTCGCATCAGCTTTAAACAGCTTCTCACTCTGCCTGCCCTATAGGAACCGATGAACTGAGCGACGTTCCCGTTCTCCTGCAGCCTTAGTGACAAAGGGTGGCTGTCTCTCCTTGGTTCGAGTGTTAGAATGAGAGCTGGAGCTCCTCAGGGGAATGTCGTGTATTTACTGTGTCTCCTCCAGCCCACCCCTCCTTGTAGCCCCTCAGCACTTGTACACAGCATTCCCCGAGTTTGTTTCTTGGTCCTTGACAATAAAGAGAAGTCCCTAGGCCTTCTGTACCGGACGCACCCATCACGATTAATGCCCTTTTGTTTCCTGCTGGTTGCTGGGTCAGTGGGGAGACCAACAGGGAGGGTCCAGCCCTGAGCTGAGTCCCCCCTTTGCAAAGGCAAGTCCAAGCACCAGTAGAGATTTGGAGGCAGCGTGGAGAAGGGCAGAGCTGAAACGGTAAAGGGTGCACCCACCCTGCAATTCAGACCTGGGCCCAGTGCAACGGCAGAGGTGGCCTGTGTTGCGGATGCACACCTGGGGACAGGTACGTACAACCTGCTGCTCAGGGTGTGGTCTCGAGAGTGGCGACGTCAGCCCCACCTGGGAGCTTGCTGGAAGCGCAGAATCTCAAGCCCCGCCCCAAACCTTTTGAATCAGAATCTTCAGTGTGACACACCCCAGGAGACTCCAGTGTACACCGAGGTTTGAGACATGCATCCCAAAGCTCACTGACTGCGTCAGAATCACCTGGAGAGACGGAGAGTTTTTAAAAAGGAATCGCTCGGTGCTTCATACTCTGACTTGATAAGTGAGAGGTGAGGCATATAATGATTTATAAATGCATTTTAAAGCTCTCCTGGTCTTTCTCATGTTGAGCCAGTTCGGGAAACTCTGCCCTTTGAGGATGTTACAGGTGAAAACAGTATTTGTATGCATTCATCCTTGGAAACACATCCGTTAAAAACAGGGAAATAAGGTAGTAAATAACTTACTTGACTTCTGGGAATTTTATGAGGGACCCGGACACTGGGAGATTTCTTGGCTTACCTCCATAAACAGTACTGAGTGAACTCATTACTCACGTGCTTGGGTTTGAAACGGGCTCATATAAATAGTTACAGGTCCTCAAATAGCTTTGGCTGTCACCGACCTGCCTCGGAGCGGCTCCGGCGTCACTTTAATTCGCACAGTCCTGCGAGCCGAGCGCGGGTGGTCGGGTCCGTGTCCTCACTCCCGTGTCAAAGGCCGTGACCGCCCGCCTTCTCTGTGGGTCGTAGATGTTGTGGTGACGGTGCCTTCCAAATAGGTTAAACGTGCAGTCGTTCTGTTTGGCAATCTGACGTGTGACTTCGGGATGCTTTGACCTGCGGACAAAGTCTCGTGTGCCTGTGAGGCCGACCCTTGGTTGGTCCCAGATGTGTTACCGCTGTCACCCCAGATGCTTTGCACATCTAGGGCCGAGGTGTGAGAACGAAGGGAGACGGTGAAGGCAGTGGGAGGCTGCGCCCCCTCAGCTGACTGTCACGGGGCAGCGTCTCAGCCGGGGGTGTGGCTCTGGGGCACGTTCCCCTCTGCACCAGGCAGGCGTGTGGTCACTCAGAGACAGCTACACCCGACCACTGTGCCAGCCAGCGGAAGTCACCTCTGATTTACACTTAATCGATTAAAGCGGCTGCTACTTGGAGACCTAAGTCCAGAGTTGAGCCTCTCCCCAGCAGGATAGCAGCTCCACGGGAGACTTCCCCCCAGGTCTTAGTCACAGAGGCAGGGGAGCAAAGCAAACGGAACTCTGTCCTGCAACAGCGGGTGGCTCTTGTGTTAAGTAAAGCGCACGGATGGGTCTGAACATGGCCCAAGCCTTAGTAAACAGAGCTAACTTTTGCAACTCAGATAAAAGTAACTGTGCATTTGGAATTTGGAAAGGCATGAAGGAGAATTCTGTGACAAAAGCCACAAAGGGATCCCTCAACTTGCCGTTGCAGGAACGGCAGGCAGCACCTTGCACTGGGTGTCCCCCGGCTCAGAGGACCCAAGGTGATGTCCCTGTGGGGAGGGCCGCTTGTGTAAAGTGCTCCATTCGCTCGACGAGGCCCCACCTGAGGCCTTGGGCTGAGGACACTGATGGGAGGGCACGCCCGCCGTCCCCGCCCGCCTCCAGCCTCCGGAATGTGTGGCTGTCCTAAAGGCGGGATTCCGGCTGAGGATGCTTTCCAGGGTCAGCGCTGAGAAGATAAGAAATACCACAGTATAAGCCAACTTCTCCTGAGACAGGAACCAAGCGTGCCGGCCTCTAGACCTCCAGAGGTAACGCGTGCTTGGTCTGGCTGTAATGCTTCAAAGCCGGGAGACCAGGCACATGGCTTTTGTTCTCCAGGTGGGGCTGGCGTAGCTTGCTTTACCTCTACCTGCTGCCACCAAGCAGCTGTCACCTCCCTCCCTCCATCCCCAGCCTCACCCAACATCTCAAGTCCCCGGGCACAGCAAGTGTGCCACCCAGCATCCAGGAGCAAAGGCGACAGGCCGGAGGGAGCCACAAAGATGACACACCTCGGAACCGCAGACACTGGAGCTCAGCCCAACCCCCGAGCCCACAGGTGTGAAACCCGAGACCCTGGGCAGCATCTCCATCCGGCGGTGCGCAGGCCCAGCCCTCTCCCCGCACCCTTCGCTCATCTCCTCATCTGTTCAGCGTTGGCTGGGAGCCAGCCGGTGCCAGGGGCCGGGGACACGGCAGCGGCCAAGCCCCAGCGCTGCCTTCAGAGCCCGCAGCCTTGCAAGAGGGTCACATGAGAAAAGGGCGGGTCTGCCGAGTGCGACAGATGGGGAAGCAGGTGCTGCAGGAGGGGACGGGGAGGGTCAGGGGAGGCCTCCCCAGGAAGGGGCTTTCAGATGAAACGAGAGGCGGGTGGCCTGGGCAGAGGGCAGGGAGAGGAGCTCTCCAGGCGGGAGGCGCAGCGCACGCGAAGCCCCGAGTCAGGAAAAACAGTGCAACCCGAGGGACTAAAGGAAGCCCAGGATGGCTGGTGGTGAGGCTGGGTCGGGAGGCGGGGACCCGAGGACTGCAAGAAGCTTGTGCGGTTTTTAAGCAGGATCTTGTCTGTATTTTAAACGGCCACATTGCTCTAGCGGGAATAGATCGGGGGGACGCAGGGAGACCAACTTTGGGTGGAGAAATGGGGGGGGTCACATTGAACACTTGTAATCCAGGCAAGAGACGGTGGTGGCTTCACCTAGGCCGGTGATGTTGGAAACAGTCAGCATCAGCCTGAGAACTGGCCTTGGCCAGGGTGCTGCTCTCAGGGGGTGGGGGACACGTGGGGCAGAGACGCCCTGCAGAGCCCCCCAGGCCAGTCGTGCTTAGGTCAGTCGGCTTTAGCCACCCCTTAGCTCTGTGATAAATAATCAACCCTTGTCTAAGGCACTGAACTTTGGGGGGGGTTGCTATGAAGCAGTGACAAACTAATACAGAGAACTAGTAGAAAACCTTAATTTGTGACTTACTCGGGGCCACAGAGCAGACTTTGAGAGTAGGCAGGCAACCTCAGCCAAAAGTGTGGGTCCCCCCGTGCAGGGCCATTTCCACGAGTATCTTCAGGGCACGGGTGTCACATGTCTTACAGACAAAAGGGCTTGCTAACTACCGGACCCCACTGGGGGTACATTAAGAACAAAACAGAACCCAGAAAAGAAAGAAAAGAAAAGAGAGTCAACCGGACTACCGACTGGGGGGCTGTGAGGTGTACAGGGGCGTAAGGGGCATCCAGGAGGAGCCCCAGGTTTGGGGCCAGGGTGGCTGAGCAGACGCAGGCCACCACCTGAGACAGAACAGGAGGGGACGCTGTCTGACACTTTCTCCTCCTGCTAGGTCCAATCAACTTCAAGTTCAAACAGAAAGACTAGCATCTACAAATGTGTCTCTTACCTCCAAATGTTGAAAATATCTTTTTTGTAGATTCATTTTATTTAAAAAAAAAAAAAAATCCACTGGAATAAAGCAGTTTGAAAGACCCTTATAAAGAAACTTTCCCGGGCTTCCCTTGTGGCGCAGTGGTTGAGGGTCCGCCTGCCGATGCAGGGGACGCGGGTTCGTGCCCCGGTCCGGGAAGATCCCACGTGCCGCGGAGCGGCTGGGCCCGTGAGCCGTGGCCGCTGAGCCTGTGTGTCCGGAGCCTGTGCTCCGCAACGGGAGAGGCCACGGCAGTGAGAGGCCCGCGTACCACAAAAAAAAAAAAAAAAGAGAGAGACTTTCCCCTTAGCTCTCTGAAGAACAGATATTCTCCTTCTATAGGTTAAAGCCTATATAGATATATATCGTCATTGGGAACAGGGGGAGTAGGGGAAATTTTTCCATATTTAGCAAAAGGTGACACGAGATTAAAGAAACAAAGGGCTGAGGAAAGTTGGTCGACAAATTCGGAGAATGTGCTTCTAAGAATGAAACTAAAGGGCACCGTAAAACCTCAACAAGTACGGAAAGTACACAAGTACATTTTAGAGCAGAAGGGGCTGCTTTTTTATGAGGCACTTCATGCAAACTGTTGCCCGCTTTCCAGATGAAAGGATAGCTCAGGTATTGAGGCCAGGCTACACTTGTAGCAACAGCTGAAGAGATGACAAGCACTCAAAAAGCAGAAGGAGAAAGCCTTTCCTGCACCAAGGGTAATGTTCTCTGAGCTTGGGATGGTGTCTTCTGGACCCACCCACGGTCATGGACACAAAGCGCCTTGACAAATGTGGTCCGAACCCAGATGACCAAATCTTGATTGCAGACAGCCACGGGGATGGTTTGGAGAACATTCTAGAAGTTCCGCCTGTTAAATTGTGCAGTGGCCCCATGACGGCGGTCATCGCGTGACCCCGAAGCCACGGGAAGCAGCCGCACCCTCTGGGTCATGGGCACGGACACAGCTCGTGAGGTCAGCAGACAAAGGGAGCAGCCAGCAAGGACTTGTGCTCCGTGCTTCCCGGGGGCTCGTCTCGTGTTTGCTTTGTTACAAGAGGATCTGGCACAAAGCTGGAACTTGGTGGAGAAAGCAGGCTTTTTCTCTGACCATTTGCCCAGAATCTCCATGGACAAATGGTTCACCTCACCCCTGAGAACAAATAGGGTTTTCCCTTTTCAGTCTGTCTGCAGCCCTTCTCGGTCCTTCAGGGAACCTTTCAGGACAACGGCTTCTCGTACTGAAATCTGTTTGGGGGGTAAGATAGATGCTCTTGCTTTTAGCTCGAGGGCAAAGCTTTAAGTCCAAAGACCCTCAAGAAAGAACCCAGAGGAGAACTCTGAGATGAATCTGTCTGTGTCTCTACCTGGAGGGACCACTGACACCATAAGAGCGACAGCAAAGAAAGTCGGTGCCTTGTTGTCTTGAAATTAGACCACAAGCAAGAGTTGACACCAGTGGAGCTGGAATTGAGCTTGTTCTCAGACTCAACATCCCTGTGCTGACCCAAGGGCCGTGTCAGTCATTGGACATGCTGGATGCCCCTTCCAGAGGAGCTGGACTTCCAGGGGTCTAGGCTCGGCAGGAAAACGGCTTCCCGTAAATGACATGCATCCTTTTCCTACTAAAGTGATGAGCTTTCATAGGGAGTTCAGTGCTAAGAAATAAACACTTCCCTCTCATCAGCCAGAAAGTTACAGAGGGTATCACCTAAATGTCAGCTAAACATTGTTAAAATATTTCAGTAGAACTTCCCATCAGTTACTAAGTGAACTCATGTGACTTCATCTGTCTTGAATACAGAGACAGTTCGATAACAGTGTAACTGGTTCTTAGTTTTTAAAGGAGTATTTCATTTAGGTGCATATGTGTGGTATGTGAAGCACATATAGGATATATGATGAAGGACCCCAGTGTTAATGCTAAGAGTCTTATCAAGATTTGCCAAATAGACACTTCAAACACTTCAAACGGAGCGTTCACTGGAAAGGTAACATATTTAGGATTATTAATTTGCCAAATTTTAACATGTATTTTCACTTTAAAAACACAGCCTTACACTTCTTAATGGGACTCTACAAACAAAAGCTGGTTCAAAGAGGTGAAAGGATATGTCCGTAACTCAGACTGCAAAAATAAATACAACAATTCTTTTTTTTAAAAAAAAAAAAGGAAGACAGGAATATGGTGTGATGGGAGGAATGCAGATGGTGGGAGGGGGAAAAAAAAAACAAAGCCACTGGGTAGGACAGCCCGAGACCTGAGGATGCTGTTGCATTTGTGTTCGAGGGGGTCAGCGCTGGCCGGACCCCTAATGACCTTTCTAGCTCTGAAAGCTTGCCATTAATCAAAAGGAAAGAAACCATCCTCGAGACCATCTGAAAGCTAGGGGTTGGGTTGGGTTGGGGTTTTGTTTTTCCTTTGGCGACACCGCCGGACTTGCGGGATCTTAGTTCCCTGACCAGGGGTTGAACCTGGGCCCCGGCAAGTGAAAGCGCTGAGTCCCTACCACTGGACCGCCAGGGAAGTCCCTGAGTGCTAGTTTTTGGCACAATTCAGCAAGAAATCGTCAGGATCCGTCCCCAGCTTCATGTGGAACTTTGGTGCTGTCTGGGGTGCGCCAGAACATTCCGCCCAGCCCATGGTCCATAAGAATATGAATTTGAGATTAACTGGACAGCGAAGCCAGCTGGCCCTCTGCAAAGGCACAGGGAACTCATGGATGGGCCTGGGGGGAGGGGGGCCCTTGGCCCCTCAGATTCCTCACCAGCCACCAGTCTCGTGTCTGACCCAACAAGTGTGTTTCCAGCTTCTTCTGAACTAACAACTTTTTCTCCCTGGCTGCTGCTGGCTTCTGTGGTTCCTAAAGCAGAATTTGGACCCAGCTGCAAAAGAAAGGGGACATCTAGCTCTTGCTTCCCCAGCAATAACTTCCCTCACATGTCTTCCCAACAGGCCCAGGGTTAAAAACAAAGTTCTGAATGTACTCAAGGCAGAGCAAGCAGTTTGGGGTAGAGGCACATGTGGGCGAGGGGTCCCTGCCCCCAAGAACCTGACTTCACCGTTGGGGAGCCCAGCACGTGGAGAACAACCAGGAGACGACCGAGCGCTGGCCGGGCCGCAAGAGCAAGAGAGCAGCAGGGGCCAGAGATCTCAGAGACCCTGGGGCTGGAGTAAGCCTCAGGGCAGAGCGGAGAGCCGGTGCAGGAGGGTGGAGGGCATATCAGTTAGGGGGCGGGGGCACTGCCCTGGCGGTCCAGTGGTTAGGGCTCAGTGCTTTCACCGCAGGGCCCGGGTTCAGTCCCTGGTCAGGGAACTGAGATTCCACAAGCCGCGCGGCGCAGCCTACAAAAGGAAAGAAAGAAAAAGGGAGGCAGCACACCGGTGAGTGTTCACTGGATCAGGGAGGAAATCCTGGTTCCTCATCGGCTTCCTATGGAGAAAGTAAGGACAGGGCCTCAAGGTCGCCCAAGCTACAGACACCCCAGAAAGTCGTTCCTTCCTTCCTCCTCCAGCTCTGCCTCTTCCTGACGGCATCTCTAAACTTCCGTCTCCTCGTCTGTGAAATGGAGCTGGTCACATCCTGGACTTACAGGATTGCTGTCAGGGTTGTAAACACATAATGCACGTAAAGTTCTCCCACTGCGTTTGCTACCGAGCAAGGCAGCAGTGACTGGTAGCCGCGTTATCCTTCGTTTAGAAACTGTGTCAGACGCCCTAGGGGATGTAGAGATGGACCAGATGTGGAGTCTTCCCTTAATTATACAGTACGTTTAGCACCGTGGTGAAGACGTGTGTAAATGGCTAAGGGGATGAGTTACCTGGGCGAGTCGGAGATCAGGTAGGGCTGGAGGCGGGGGGAGGGGGGGAGATCAGGTAGGGCTGGAGGCGGGGGGAGGGGGGGGAGGTCCGAAAGGAGAACTGCTTCTTTCCGAGCCACAGGTTCTGGGCCGCGCCGTCTGAGTCTTACTCAGTGGGAGAGGGAGCGTTTAAGCAGGGAATGGCGTCCGCAGCAGATTCACTGGACAGTGATGCGGAGGACGCCCGTGAGTGAAGAGCTGGCCGGGAAATGGATGCCATAACGTAGACTTGAGGGGGCTGCAGCCTGGCTGAGGACGGTGGTGGTGTGAACGGGACATAGAGGAAAGAATGAATCCAAGTGACAGGCGTGATGAGAGACTGGAGACACGGGAGCAAGAAGGGAGTGAAGGATCTGAGAGATGCTTCAATCCTGAGACACTGGCAGGGTGGCTGCCCCGAGCTGAGCTGCTGAGATTCAGGGCAGCCTCGCAGCCCCTTAAGGCAAACGCGCGTCCACACGCACACACTCCACGGCTGCCCATCGACGTCTCACATCATCGTGTGTGAGTTTTACTTGCAGTGGAGACACTCTGGGGTGTCCGCTGTCTCACGAGAGCCCTCCTGGCCCCTCACAACAGGAATCGGGGGCTCCCGACAAGCATTTTGCATCGCGAACCTTCCCCCACTTCCAGCCGCAGCTGATGGAACAGGGATGGAGCCCTGACCCAGAGCGGACCAAATTTTTTCCCTTAGAAACTCAGCAGTGAGAGTGAGAGTTCTGTTTCTACCTGAGCCGTGTGCTGGGACTCAAGTGACAGACTCGGGAGGGACAGAGCAGACGCTGATCGCTCCTGGAGGCGGAGGCGAGGGGAGACCCAGTCTGCAGGGAGCACGCAGAGCAGAGACAGTGAGGCGGAGGCCCTCCGGACTCCAGGGGCGCCACACGCGCCTACAGGCCCGGAGAGGCCCAGCTGCCTTTCTGTTTGTTTGGTTTTGGCCGCGTTGGGTCTCCGTTGCTGCGCGCGGGCTTTCTCTAGTTGCGGCGAGCGGGGGCTACTCTTCGTTGCGGTGAGCAGGCTTCTCACTGCCGTGGGTGGGCTTCTCATTGTGGTGGCGTCTCTTGTTGCGGAGCGCGGGCTCTAGAGCGCAGACTCAGTAGTTGTGTCGCACGGGCCCAGTTGCTCCGCGGCACGTGGGATCCTCCCAGACCGGGGCCCGAACCCGCGTGCCCTGCACTGGCAGGCGGACTCTCAACCACTGCGCCACCAGGGAAGCCCGAGTGTGGGGTTTCTGATCAGGGAGTTATGTGTACGGTCAGCTTCAGGAGATGCCGCCAAACAGGTTTTCAGCGTGACAGTCTCACTCCCTGGATGTCTGGGCACATTTGCTCGTGCACCCGGTTCGATGTAAAGGGGTGGATGGATACACCAGGCTCTAGGCTGAGAAGCAGCTCCCTGCGGTAGAGCAAGGCAGCAGCCTTTGTCCAAAGACCACCCGTGCCCTCCACCACGAGGAAGACCCACCTGAGGGAAACAGGCAGGGCCACGTGGCCTCCCAGCACCCACCCCAGGGGTGCCGAGGGTCAGATTTATGGGGGGAAGTGGCATTTCCTCACGTGTGTGGAGCTAGCTCGCTGGGGCTTGGAGAGGAAAGGACGGTGGGAATGCGAGCATAGATGCAGCTTGGGAGCGGTCCACGCAAAGCTCCGACCATCCCGAGTGTGCGCTCCGTGACAGCCACGCCCCGCGTGTCTTAATCCCCACACGTCCCAGGGCCACGGCTGTGCCTGCCACACGGGCAGCGCCCCGTCGACGCTTGAGGAGACAGTGAATGGGTTCCGAGCGGCTGACTCGGGGCCTATGCTGGCCACTGCCGGGCGCACAGGAAGAATTAGACACAGTTCGCACACGCGCACCCCATGGAATCCGTAGCCTCTCTGAAAAATTCTTGGAGGACAGCGTGACACGAGACTGAGCCCCAACAGAGACTGACAGAGGAGCAGCCTGAAGGAAGGGGGAGGAGTGAGGAGTGGGCGGGCACAGAACCGGCGCAGAGCCCGCGAACAGGGGGCCCCCAAACGCAGCCGCTTCCCGTAGGGCGGGTGCCCTCCGAAGAAGCCGTGTTTCGAGGAAACGCAGAGACGGAAGTGAGACGAACGTGCGTACGTCGTCCGTATATATGTGTAACGCACGCGTCATATACGTCCCGCCCTGTGAACAGCGGAAAGCAACGGCTGTCCGCCCGGGTACCGCCCAGGTACCGCGCCCCGCCTGTGAGGTTCGTTCGCACGGTGGGGGCCCCTTCCCTTTGTTCCCCAGAGCAGCAGATTCATCCGCTCTTCCTCTGTTCAGATGAAGTCAGGCGGTTTCCCTCCTCAGAACGGAGCCGGTAGCAACCAGCCGGAAGAGGCCAGAGAGAAGGAGGAAGACGCCGAGCTCGGCGCCCCGCGAGCAACTCGCCTCCGTGCTCACAGCCGTGTGGGCAGGCGAGAGTCGCTGCCCCCGCCCGGCCCACGTGACAGCTCCTGCGCACTCGCGAAGGGGCGTGTCTGAGAGCACGCGGCCGGCCGGGCCCGAGCGGTGTCCGCCGCCGGCCGGGCGCACCCGAAGCAGCTGCGTCTGTCCCGCGTCGGGCCACCTCCCCGGTGGCCCGGCCTGCTTCTCCACTAGCACAGCCCCCCACGACGCCGTACACTCTCCGCAGCGGCAGGTTTTCGTTCTTAAAAAAAAGTTGAATTGGACGTTGTTGCTGTTGTTGTTACTAACTTTTTATTTGAAATGGTTTGAAGCTCACAAGAATTCGCAGAAAAAGCAGAGAGTTCCCCTGTACACTTCACATAGCTCTCCACAGTGATAGTATCTTCTGTAACCTTAGTACATTATCAAAACCAGGAAATCAAAGCCGGGACGATGCTGTCAGCTCAGGCTTCTCCAGCCCCGGCACTGAGATGTCAGGACCCCTTTGCTGGGGGCCGCCCTGTGCCTTGTAGGGCGCCGGCAACGTCCCCAGCCTCGGCCCACTGGGTGCCAGCGGCCACCTCGGCCCCCCGCCCCCGTCCCACTTGTGACCGCCGGATGTGTCCGCAGACTCAGTGACAGCTTTCAAGGTCCCAAATTGCTTTACATTCTTTATTCAAATCAGGACTTTGGGTTCAGCATTTTTTTAGGTGCAACACATACAGAAATATCACCATACGGCAGAGCAGCAAACAGAAAATTTCCCCAGAAATCCTTAGGATTGAAAAGACATTTTCAAACCACAAAAATATAATCATCCTTTTAAAAACCGAGGAGAAACACAAGGGCTGGATTTGGACTACAGTAGTGCTCAGTTTAAATAAACAGTATCAAAAATCACATTCACAGACATCCGTTACTCACCCCAGACATTCCACGGGGCACGTTTCTCAGGCAGATCTCCAAAGGGAGGGTAATGAGGTTATTTTCTCTCACATTGTTAGAAGGAACCGTACAAAATTCCGTATGATCGCATTAAAATATCCTGTCTGGAAGAGTGCCCACTCTTGCCACTGATGCATGGCTGATAAAGGACCGCTCGGGCCCCCTGGTTCCAGCTCGCGAGGGCAGGCTCGACGCCCCTACCCCACACAGGGCCGGGAGCCTCTGTCGAGTCAGAGCTGTCACAGGCGGTCCCCTGAGAGAGCTCGGGGATCCCAGACACACCTGGGTGAGCCACATTGCACTTTCAGACCCTGGAGGAGTGACGTGGGTGTTTGGGTGACATCGCAATGGCCGTGGACCTCAACCCTGCTGGGCTCTGGGCTCACCCACAGAAGTCAGACCGTTGCTCACAAAGGGAGTGCCTTCACAGAAGCTGGAACTTGCTGCCAGGCAATGCCCAGCCTCCGCTGTCACATACAGGTAACACGTCACAGGCGTCTTCCCAGGGCCCCTCTCATGCCTGTACCTACAGAGGATGGTGCCGTGCCGGTGGCTTCCGAAACCCTCGGCTCTAACAGATTCATCTGGTGAGGTCTCCTGAACCACCTGGATGTGGCAGCGTCGAAAGCAAAGGCCCAAGATGCCATGCCTTGGCCTTCACGGCAGCCTTCAGCCCACTCGGCCCAGGTCAGGGCCTCGGGACAGGGGAGGCTGCCACAGGCAGGCCCAGGCCCAAAGCAGCGCTTCCTCCCCTGCACCTTCTCCTGGCTCCATTCTGGTGGGCCATGCAGGGCAGGGCAGCCCCCAGCTTCAGAACGCAACACCTTACAGCCGTTTTGAAGGTGTTTCCTCGGCCAGAAAAACTAGTCTTTCAGGGCAGTCACACCAATAGAGAAATTCATTTTAATGACTATCTGGTCAACAGCAAAGTCCAAAATCGCTCAGGATCTGGTAACAAAAGCAACCTCTAGCTCAGATTTGGGGGTCCGAGGGCGGGGAGGTTGGAAGCAGGGGACTCACAGATTTTTCTAGACGTGGATGTTTTTTTTTTTCCAAAAGAATAGATTGTGTATTTCATTGTTAAGGACTTGCCTGCAGTTTAGTATCCGTTTATATCTGTACTTATCCACACAATATCAATTTGTAGATATCCCAGGGACCTTCAAAGTGAATTAGATTTATATTTACAATCCTAATACAACAAATAGACCTCACTAATTTCAGGGTCAGCACTTCATTGTGACATGGGTAACACACAGGCTTTGGGATTTTCTGGCTGAAAAATGTAATTTTATAAACAACATGCCTTAAGTCTGTGCATAAAAACACAACTTCTTAACGAGACTGAAAGGGACATACAAATGGAATTCTCTAGGCCATTTAAAGTGGTTCTGAATATAAACACACATTTCCTTTTATATAATGTAAAAATTAGGCAAAACCTAACTCCCTCCGAGAAATAGTAACCTCTTCCACCTACTTAGGGCATACAAGATCCTGCTTCAGCTGCCCCAGAACAGCCTCCTGATAACAGGGGTTCTTCACCCAAAGCTGTCCGGAGAGGCACTGGACCCACAAACACTCTAGAGAGCCCTGCCAGGGGCCCCTATAAAGACCATGAGTTTCCCATAACCATAAACTTCTTGTCCTTTGGAGTGGATGCTTCCTCAGCGTAACACATGTAGCTGTTTGTAGAAAGGCCTTCTGTGGGACGTGCTCATGAATTTTTCAACTTGGAGATTAAATGTTCCAAGCTTAGCTCACGAAACCCACCTGCTTTCAATCTTTATTCCATTCAGATTTTCAGACCGAGTTTCCCATTTGGGGATACTTTAGGATGCCGTTGGTTCCCCTGGGGCAGTGACTTGAGCTAACAAGTTTCAGAGAACCTGAGCAGTGCCAACAATATGAATGGAATGAGTAATTACACCGCTCTCCTTTTTTTTACGTGTCTGTAATCATCTCTAGAATGTCTTTGCTTTACCAGAGGTGTTTGTGTATCTAAAGATTTTCCGGGTTGAACTGGCTCTGAACTCACGACCTAAATAGACTTCTACTCTTCTATTCGATTCACCAGGCACATTCTAAAAGCAAGCCCTTGACCTTCGCCATCTCAAAAAATCTCCATTCAGCCCAAATGTCACTCACGTCTTCCTTGCCAAAATGTGTCTGCTCACAGAGGGCAAAGCCAAAGAACTAAACTCTACAGGATGCAAATACAACGTCTCCCCAAAAGATTTAAAGGAGTTTAGGTCCTAATGAACCTGAAGTTTTAGTGTCAGCTCTCTAGCAACCAGCCCTTGGAGGGTTAACGGACCATTTAGGGCTGCGTCCTGACAGTCTCCCCGATCAGAGGAAGGGAGTCCAGAGGGGAACGAGGAAACACAGCAGGTCACCTAGCGGAAAGTGTCCATCACTAGCCCCAAGGAGAAGCCAGGGTCGGCCCCTTCCGGGGCTTGCCAGGCACCGGCCCGCTTACCGACAGTAAGGCCAGGGTGGCCCTGTAGGAGGACAGGTGGGGTCACTGGGCTGGGCCCAGGTTGTCAGTTTCTGCCCTGCTCCCGGCCCCTTGCCGCTGTGACTGTACAAAACACAACCCCCATCCTGAAGACCGTCCAGGCCTGGCATCACGGACACTGACCGGGCAAAGCTGGACAGCAAACAGCTCACCGTCTGCCAGGGCTGCCTGTTAAGTTACCACACGCCACGGCACCCTCTTTCAACCTATAAACCCGAGTCCGTTGCACGAGCCGAAAAGGCACGTCTGTCAGTTCCATGATGTCACACGAAGGCAAAGCCTGCCATTTCCTCCTGAAGGCTGTTCCTTGCACTCCTGACACAGCACACATGGCACAGACCACAAGTGCTCCAAGCCACATGCTCCTAAGAAACAAGCCAATGAGTCGGGGAGTGAGAAAACTTAGCATACTAAAATGTGCACAAACCGTTGCACCAGAAAGCAGAAATACAGACAACTCGTAAAGTGATATAGCAAGAGTCCAACACAAATCTCCAAAAATGAAATGAGCAGGTTCCGCGTGGCTCGAAACCCACAGCGTCACCGGGGAAGCCCTCCCCCACTCAGGGCAGAGGAGGGCCGACAGGCGACGGCGTGGCCAGGTGGAAAACGCACTGCGCACCTGTCAGAAGGTTCGTCGCTACAGCCCAGGCTCTGAATGACAAATGCCCACTCCCTGGTGCCGCAGGAGAGCTGCCTGAGCTGTGGCCCTGCTGCCTGGATAGAGACACTTGGTGGCCCCAGAGCTCGACCAGCTCCCAGGCTCCAGTGCCCACACCCTGGAGTGGGGTCCCGGCCTCCCCGGTTAGGTCTTGGAAGCAACTGGTCACCTTGCTTCATAAACCTGGGGCTTATCAGGGGACATTTGTTCCGTACAGAAGCCCACAATTCCAGCCACTGCTTCTGACACGTATTTGGGTTTTTTCTTGTTTTTTTTTTTTTTTTTGCCACACCACGCAGCTTGCAGGATCTTAAGTTCCCGCACCAGGGATTGAACCCGCGCCCTCAGCAGTGAAAGTGCAGAGTCCTAACCACTGGACCGCCAGGGAATTCTCTTCTGACACTGTTTAGATTGGGACACATACTTCATTCAACATCCCCTGACCCAGTGATCCATGGACCCCCTTGCCTATAGAGAAGAAACTGGAGTCTGTCTGGTGGAGGTCAGGATCATTAGCTGAGCTAAGCAGAACTTAGTTTTTGATCACTAGAGCTGGGTGAGATGTTGAAGCTATTACATTTTCAAGCAGAATGACCCTCACTTATCAAGTTGTGATAAATATTACCACAAAAAAGCCAAGCTGCATTGTGGGAATTTTGCTTTGGAGATAAGTGTGTGTGTGTTCATTCCATTCGGGAAATACAGTCATAAATACTTCCTCAGTACTTCCTCTTCCTTTGAAACTTTTCAAAAACAAACAAAAAGACTTATTTTAACGTCCTTACATTTCTTCACAAAGTGAAGTCTACAATAAAAAGTTGGCACTTCATAAAATAAAACTGACATTTAGAAGACTGACAATTCTAGGACTTTGAAAGGCTATAACCACATAGACAGAAAGACGGGGGCTGCTGAAAATATTTTACAAATTTCTGAACCTTAGAAGAGCTTTTCTCCAAGATTTACGGGAGAGCAAAACTAGATTCCCTTTCCTAACAACCACGTTTGAAGTTCTTGTATTATTAAATAAGTACTCTTAAAATTGTCTGAATTCCAAAATATACTTTTGAAAATCAGTAATGGTTTTTATAAGAATAAAATTTTTGCTGTAAATACCTCTTAAAAATCCATTTCTTATGTATTTTATTCTAGATTTAATGGGTTACCATTTTAAAAGATACCAGACAAGAGGCTCTCTATTTTGATCATTAATATTGTGTTCCTAATTTAATTTTAAATAATCTAAAACAATTCAAAAGAGTGCATTACTACCATATAAACTAGCATTTCAAACTGCATTATAGGCCATATACACTATCAATACTTTTCAACTAAAATGTATTCATAAATACATAAGAAAAATATTAAATGGATTTCGGTGTTGTTATTATGCAATAATGTGCTTTTAAAAAGGAAGTGATATACCAGACCCAACACCAGACATAGAATGAAAAGGCTTGATTGCATTTGTATTTAGTAGCAGAAAAATTATGTAATTCTAATAAATGCTTATTGTTACTGATCTTTATAAGCACATGTGAATTAGGTATTGTTTCATCCACGTGACCATAGTCTGCTTCACTCCAAGAGTAAACTGCAATTCATTAACTTGATGGCGTTCCACTAATAAATTAGTACTTAATTTTTTTTTCCATGATCAGTTACCCCTGGCAAACACTGCTATAGTCAAAAAGGACGTCTACAAACCAGAGTTCAATCTAAATACTCCTATAGCTTGAGACTTCCCATTTTGAGGCATCGAAATATCTGGCAGTTTTTCGAAGCTTGATGTTCATTCAGATGGGTGCTATATTTTAGCTGCCTTGACTTTCTGTTATTTCTTAGAAGTAAGAAGCAGGTAGGTTCCCCTCCCCAGTACAGTAATAACTGTACATTTGGTGTCTTAGTGTTTATTGTAACCAACCAAGAGTCCTGAGAGTAATGTAACCAGTTTTATCTTTACCCAAAGGAGGTTTACTTCAAGTGACAAATTTTACTAAAAGTGTAACTGCTTTATTAAGTATGACTCTCAAAATATAGTTTAAAAAAAATACTACTTCTCTGGAGCAGGGGTCGGCAGGCTTTCTATAAAGAGCCAGAGAGTAAATATTTTAGACTTTGCCATGTGGTCTCTGTTGCACCTGCTCAACTCTACTCTTATAGCAGGAAAGCAATCACGGATAGTGTGTGAATGAACGTGCACGGCTGTGTTCCTATAAAACTTTATTTATGGACACTGAAATTTGAATTTCATGCAATTCTCATGTGTCACAAAATTAGTATTCTTCTTCTGAATGTTTCCAAATATTTAAAAATGTAAAAAACATTCTCAGCTCTCAGGCCCTACAAGAACAGGCTTCAGGCTGAATCTGGCCCATGGGCTGTATGATACCTACCCGGGCTCTTAGGAAGCAACAGTGAAACAATTCCCTCCTTAAAGATTAGCATTACAAAACCAACTGATGGTACTAGCCATGTGCTCGAACATATGAAAACCAAAGAAAGACAAGTTACCAAGGCAGGACCAAGGTATGAAGAAATCCAGTCCTCAGGAGGCTCAGCAGCCCTGACCTTGGCATCCACAGCCATCAGCAGTGAATGAAGGCCATCCAGGCTGGTGCCCACCGGATTCGGAGCAGGATTTTCTTGCTGGGCAAGCTTCACCATTCAAGCCACCACTCCCTGCTGTGGCTCCAAGAGGGACAGAAAGCCACCTTTCCATCCCTCATCTCCCCGGCTTGGAGTCCAGCCACCGAGAGTCCGGCTTCTCTGACTGCTAATGGCCCAGGAATCTAGCAGCTACGATGTGCTTTGCCTACACATCGCGGCTGGAGGCTGGAGGCCAAAGACCGGCTCTGACGGCTCACCACCAAGGCCTGCCGATTACTCCGGCATTTCAACTCACTAAGCATCTCATTTTGCCCAGGGAAAGAACGACTAATACAAAACGCTTTTAAGAACCCTGTAGCCCATTATGGGAAATCTGGGCCTTTCCACATCAGACAAGAGGGATGGAAGAAGGGAAATTTGAAAACATTGTTGTTTGACTAAAGTGCAGCATCATCCGCTGAAGAAGATGGCCCGACGGCCAGGTCTCCCAGACTGCCAGGAGCTGAACTATCAAGAAACAGACGTGCACATGGCCTTTACTTTTCAAAAGGACATTTGTACGCAAGCGCACGAGACTCAGCAAACATTTCCCAGATCCCCCGTAAGAGAAAAGGACTGCCCGGCCAAGGCCCCACCTGGTTTTCTCGAGAAACAGGCCGCGGGCTCCCGCGGGCCCGCAGTTCACGCCGTCCCTCGGCGCGTAGGTGGCGGGATGCTTCGACCTCTCCCTGAGACCCGAGGGGACGTCCACAGTTAAAAACAAATCCCAGGGCTTCCCTGGTGGCGCAGTGGTTGAGAGTCCGCCTGCCGATGCAGGGGACGCGGGTTCGTGGCCCGGTCCGGGAGGATCCCACATGCCGCGGAGCGGCTGGGCCCGTGAGCCGTGGCCGCTGAGCCTGCGCGTCCGGAGCCTGTGCTCCGCAACGGGAGAGGCTACAACAGTGAGAGGCCCGCGTGCCGCAAAAAAAAAAAAAAAAAAAAAAAACCTAATCCCAAGGGTTTATAGCCTCGCTCAGGAGTCAGGAGTCTTTTTCGTGGAGAATTCACTGCTCAGAATCTTGAGGGTTTCTTCCCATTCGACGCGCGGCGAGAACTCCAGAGGCCAAAGCGACGGGTAAGAGGCCGGGAAGGTAGGGCGCTTCGCCGGGTAGGGCTCCGCGCTTGCTGGCGGGTTCTGTCTGGGGCGCGAGCCTGCGGGGAGCGGCGCCCTCTCTCCGGGAGGATGACGCTCCGCAAAACGTCGCGGCTGCCTGCGCGCCGCGCGCCGTCGGCCCCTTCCGCCCCTTCCCGCGTCCCCGCGAGCGCTGCGGCGCCCAGGGCTGCGGGCTCAGCGCGCGTCGGCAGGGCGCACGTAGCGCAGCGTGTAGTTGGCCCCCGCGTTGTTGTCCCAGTACTCGCCCTGGGCGCAGCGGTAGCAGACGGCGAAGTGGACGGCGACGCCCGGAGCGTCCGCGTCCTCCCCCTCCTTGGGCTGCAGGCCCGGGGGCAGGCACAGCGCGAAGTGGAAGCGCTCGGCGCTCGGCTCCTCCTCGGCCTCCCCCGGCCCCCCCGACGGCGCCTCTGGCGGCGGAGGCTCCCCCGGTTCGGGCCGCAGCTCAGCCGGCACGTCCAGGAAGGAGCGCCACTCGGTGAAGGTGTAGCGCACGGCCACGACGCGCGGCCCCGGGCAGCCCAGCACCCGGCCGGAGCCGGTCACCTCCGCGCCCCAGGGTGCCGAGCACTGCACGCGCTCCAGGCACACGCGCTGTCGCCGAAGGCGCTCGGCTGCGGCGCGCGGCCCGGGGAGCTCGAAGAGAGGCCGCAGCCGGGGAGGCGGGGCGCGGAGGGGCGCGGCCAGCAGGCCCGGGAGCCGCTCCAGGTCCTCGGCGCGCGCGGGGAGGCTGCGCAGGCCGGAGAGCACGGCGGGCGGCACCTGCGGCTCCTCGGCCTCGCTGAAGTGCTTCACGCTGGCCAGGCTCAGCCCCAGCGCGTCCGCGAACTGCACCCGCTTCCTGCACTTGGCGCAGCAGCCCGGGCTGTGCGGCGCGTCCTCGGCCCTCTCGCCGCCCTCCGCGCCCGGCCCCGGGGCGGGCGGCCGCCGCCGCTGCAGGAACTTGGCCGCCTGCGGGATCGGGCCGGCGGGCAGCGAGGAGGAGCGCGCGCGGCGACGGCTTTCCAGCAGCTCCTCCTGCTCCGGGGGGGCAGCCTCTTCCCGCGGGGACGGGGACTCGGCGTCGGAGCTCGGGGCCGCCGACCCGCCGCCGCCGGCCCCGCCACCCTCGGTGCAGAGGACCCCCGGGGCGGACGGCTCCTCGGCAGGCGGGGCGTCTTCAAAAGGCGCAGGTCCCGGCGCCTCCAAACCCAGCAGCTGCGCCCCCGGGGGCTCCATGACGCCGTCTGACCCCGGGACTTGTTCTCTGGAGACTTGATGCCTGGGGTGGAGGAGGGAGCGCGCAGCGCCCGCCCCGGCCCGAGCGGAGAAGGCAGTCGCAGTCAGCAGGCCCCGGGTTTTAGCCGGGGTGCCCGGGGCGGCGCGGGCGGGGGAGGGTCCGGGCGGGCGGGCGGGGCCCGAGGGCTCCGCGGAGAGGGGGGACGGCGCGGAAGTCGGGGCTCCCTTTCACCCCCTCCCGCCCAGCGGGCCCGCGCGCGCCCTGCCTCCGGAGCTCCGGGGAGAACTCGCGCTCGGCTCCCGTCGTCCTCCGGTCCGCAGAGCTGGGCCCGCGGGTCCCGACGGGGCTGCCCTCTGGAGGGTCGCAGAGCGGGCTCCTCCCGCGGTCGCGTCGGCCCGGGAGGTCCCCGGGGCAGGCGCACAACTGCGGGAAACCCGCCTGCGGGCACGGTCTCTTCCTTCCTCCCCAAGTTCTGGGCGCTCGGGAGCGGGCCCGGCCCGGCGCGGGGGGCGCTCCGACCAGCTGCGGGGCGGAGGCGGCGCGGGGACGCGCGGGGCCGGGCCCGGGGGGCCGCCGCCAGCCGAGAGCGACCGGAGGCCATTCGCGCGGGGCCCGGGGCACGTCCCCGCCCCGCCCCTCGTCCCGCCCGCCGCGCTCCGAGCTCGGGCCCGGGCGGAGGGGCCCCCCGCTCGCCGCCGGCCTTCCAGGGACGCGAACCCGGGGGCGGGGGACGCGGGGGAGGAGACCGCCCCAAGTGTTTTCTCGCCGTTGGTTTTGCTTTGCTTCGTTTCTAGGGCGGACCCACCTGCCCCCTGCCTCTAAGTAGGGGCTTCTCAAACTCTGGCGCGCGTCCGCCGCATCTGGCGGGGGTGTGCGAGCTCACGGCCGGGCCCTACCCCAGGGCTTCGGAGTCAGTAGGCCCGGCACGGGCCCCAAAGTATTTCTAGCAAGAACGTGCTGATGCCGGGTGCCCTTGCTGGGATCTTTCGGGCCCGCCCGTGCCCGGTGTGGAATGCTGTGGCGGCATCTCGACTTGGGGGCTTACAAGAGGCCCCGGATACGCCTGGCTTGTCTACCTGTTAGAACAACCTCAAGATTTGGGGAAGAAGACGGCAACTCCCTGGCGGTCCAGCGGTTGGGGCTCCGCGCTTTCCCTGCGGAGGTAAGCCGGGAGGTGTGGGGGGGAAAAAAAAGATTTGGGAAAGAAGATCACTGTTTTTACATTAACGTAAACATTGACGTATTATGGAGTGAAGTGCAAAATTTGCCGACTCTGTTAAAGACGAAACAGGAGTTCACAGTGACCCTCTTGCGCTCCGACCTCATTGTGGCTGGAGCTGCTGCAGGGCGGGGACAGGAGGGAGCCGAACTCACTTAAGGAGGCCCCGCTCTCAGGGCCCTCGGGCCGTGGTCGCCGCCCTGTCCCACTCTAGTTTGGTGGGAACGTCGGAGGTCCCACCCTCGGGGCGCTCTCCTTATATCCGAGGAGACCACGGTTAACCAGAAAGCCGCACGGGTCCATGGAGAGTCAGCCCCTGCAGCAGACGCTAAGAAGGTGGGATCCGACCTGGTCAGGGAGGCCAGGGAGCCTCTGTGAGGGGGGAGACTGGGCGCAGCGGCAAGGCTGCGGGGGTGGGGGGGGGAGGCACCTTTCAGCGCTACAGAAGCCCTGGGGGAAGGGGAGGGGAACGCGCAGGAGTGGCCGCGGGCGGCGCCTCCTTCCGGCATCCTTAAGGCTGCCTCTTACTATTGTAGCCGGCCTGGGGCCGGCACCCACCTTGCTCGCATGTGTCCCACCCCTCCCCACACGGCCGTCCCCCTCCTCCAGAAGAGCTCCTGTCCCACCCGACCCTAGGAGGGGTTCAGGAATGAGCAAGTGACCCAGCCAGTGAGACGCGAGGGGGACGTCCGAAAGGAAGCTCCCATCCTTTTGCCAAGAGGAGGTGCGACGGAGCTATAGCGCCCACGACAGTCAAGGTCACCTTGCCAACCGTCAGAGGTGACCGATTCCTGAGCGAGGGAAACACAGGGTCCTTGAGGCACTCGGGTTGCTCAGTGTGAAGGCTGCTGACATCGTGAGCAGGACAGTTCTTTGTTGTGACCGTCCGCTACCAACAGTCTGAGATCGTTAACATCCATGAGCCCTGCCCTCAAAATGCCACTAGCAGCCCCAGGAATCGGGACAACGGAGAAATCCGTACCCCTGTGTGCAAACACCCCAGCTTGGGGGGTGGCACGGCCCCTCCGTCACTGAGAACCAAGGAGCTTGGTCTTTGGACCTCCTACCGTGTGAGGTTTAAAAGATAAACAAATAAATACAAACTTCTGGTTCAATCAGCGTGACTGGGCTTTCTGCTGCTTGCGGACCAGTGTCCTAACAGGGAGGCATTATTATCATAATTTTGAAAGAAAGAGTGAATGGAGCCTCGCAGAGGTCACGGGATGTGCTGTCAACTCGTGGGGGATGGAGGATAGATTGGGATCCGGCTCCGGGTGTAACCCCAGAGCTTGGCCGGTTCCTCCCTATCTGCTTGCCCTCCAGCCATGCGGAAGTTTCTTTGAACTTTCCTGTTCTGAGCTTTCTCCTTCCCACCAACTTCCCCCAAAAGAACAAACCTGGTTGATTTGTTTGGTTGGGGGGGAAAAGAATGAACGAGCAAAAAAGCAAAGGATAGGATATTTATGTGGACAAAAGCTGATATGTACAGAACGCACCTCTGTGTATGCCTGGCGTGTCTCTGGAAAGATCTTGTCGACAGAGGAATGGCTCGGCTCTGGGGAGGCGTACCAAGGGACTGGGGGGGGGGAGAGGTGGGAGGGAACCCCGCTTTTCATGGAATCCTTTGTCTCGTGCAGATGTCTTGTGCACAGCCTGCTGTGACACCACTGTGCCGTCTGCTACGGATGCTCCAGACCCCTCACCCGACGTCATGTGACTCCATCTGCTTTCACACCCTCCTGTCTAGTCCCCTTCAGATGACAGTTTCCGCACAGCTCCCCTAGGAACCCCCTGGGCTGATGTGAGCCGAGGAAGCAGGGCCCCAGGCCTGCCTGAGAAAAAGGGCAGTTCTACCTGGTTTACACAATGGCCTTCGCCAAACTTCGGTTTGCGCAAAGCTTTCCACAGCAGAACCACAGTGTCACCAATCATACTAAAACCAGCACTCTAGAGGACGGTCTTCCCTTAAAGTACCGGTGCTCTCCTCGTTGCCTGGAGTGTCCTGCCCCCCACCTCCACTTATTGAACTTGCCTGGTCTTTAAGGCAATTTCCAAATTTTTGCCTCCTTTGGGACGTTTTTCTGGAGCAGCCCAGTTAGTAATGATGACTTCTGCTCAGAGGCAGATTTATGATGAAACTACGGAAGCTTAAGTGCTCTCGGGCCCCTTCTGATGTGTTCAGGTAGTCATGCAATGAAATAAAATACATATTTTATGGCAAGATAAGAACAGTTTTTTTCTCTGCTCATTTGGGCCTCCTCACTACCCCTTAGAGTGTATTTCGCCTCTGCATTAACCAGACCTCCTTGGGAGATACCATTCCTTCTTAATCTTACAGAGTCAGGAGGACCCACTACTTGCTTTGTATATGCAGATCTGGATTGTATAAACTGTAAATAATACATCATTTGACGTATAACCCTTTGTCTCAAAAACTGATATAACTGCTTTGACAGTCCTCAGAGCTTTCTGAAAGACTGTCTCCCCAATTAAAATCGTCACGTTGGCTTGGATAAAATTTTCCATTTCTTTATTAGATCAACTATCAGTTTTTTTCCTCAACATAGTTTTTTTCGTCGACAATACCATCTTAACAAACAACCACATATTGTAGAGAAGAGACAAGACAAGGAAAGGGGGTTTATAGTTTTAGGAGTGGCAAACCCAGGAAGATAAATATATGAGAGAAACTCATGGAAGATAAGGGTTGTCTAGTAAGGTTTGTTGTGTAGATTCCTCTGGTGCTGTCTCTGGGCTGATAAGAGCCTAGAATCAATGAGGCTATGAGTTCTCCTCCTCCTCCTGGTATGACGGAGGGAGACAGCTTCGCAAATGGAAATTACATCCAGCTTTTAGCCAGATTCGGGGAGGGCAGAGAGGGGTTTTTTCTTGATTTTCTCAACGTTTTTTCTTGATTTTCTTCAGCTCAAAATAATCCTTATGCCAAAGCGGCACATTTTGCGGTGGCCTATTCTGATGCCCTCCAGCGTTCAGTGTGATCCCCTGTCCTTTAGCATGGCCAGGGCCTAGAGATGCCTTCCTACTCAACAGTGATGGGGTGTCACTTCTGCGATTAGGTCTCCTGCTGGCACTGAAGAAGCCAGCTGCCGTGTTGTGAGATGCTCTGGGGAGGCTCATGGGGGAAAGGAACATTTTTTGACGGTTCTCATGTGAAATAGAATTGATCAGGGCCCTGGGGACGTCCCTGGCGCTCCAGTGGCTGAGACTCCGCCTTCCAGTGCAGGGCGTGCGGGTTCGATCCCTGGTCGGGGAGCTAAGATCCCACGTGCCTCACGGCCAAAGAACCAAAACACAAAACAGAAGCAATATTGTAACAAATTCAATAAAAACTTTAAAAATGTTCCACGTCAAAAAAAATCTAAAAAAAATTAAAAAGTTGATCAGAGTCCTGTGTTTGGGGGCACAAACCTATAATACAACTTTTACAGCTGATATATGAAGGAAACTTGAAGGGGATTTTCCAAAATGTTCCTACAAAAATATAGGGGGAAAACATGTGTTAGAAGCATTTTAGGCAATTTAAAAATTATGTTTTCTGGATTTTGTGATGTTTGTGGTATAGGTTAGGTTTTTAATAATTTATACTTTGTTGTTATTTATTTCCTCATTCTAAATATTCATATTCTTACCTAATTTTTACTTGTGGTTTTGTAATCTTTTTCTTAAAGAAGCCTCCCTTCTCCCCTGTCCACAATTATATATTTCAGACTCCATATAACCGGGATCTGCCCTTTTTTTTTTTTTCCCTAGTTCTGTTTTTATTTAAAATTTCGGGGACTTACCTGGCAGTCCAGTGGTTAGGACTCCGCACTCTCACTGCCAAGGGCCCGGGGTTCAATCCCTGGTCAGGGAACTAAGATTCCACAAGACACATGGCACAACCAAAAAAAAACAAAAACAAAAATACAATTTCGATGTTTTGTTTCTCATGGATTTTTTTGCATTAATTTGGATTTTTAAAATATTGAATTAAAATATTATTTATCTTGATTGCTGAGTTTTTTGGTGCCCCTTAAATTTTGTGCCCAAAGCAGGTGCCTGTCTTGCCTCACCTGAGTCCTGGCCCTGTTTCTTGAAGGTAGGTGAAGCAAAAGCTGAGATATGTTTTCTTCCTCAGCAGCCCATCCTGACTCCTTGGGTTAAGGTTTTAGTTTTGTTTTGGCCGCACTGCGTGGCTTGCAGGATCTCAGTTCCCCGAGGAGGGATTGAACCTGGGCCACAGCAGTGATAGCACTGAATCCTAACCATTAGACTATCAGGGAACTCCCGGCTTAAGGTTTAATTTAATGTGGTCCTGAAAAAAAAATTTTTTAAGTATATATAGCATGTGCCTGTACATGCACAGAGTATATTTGAAAAGTTATTTTCATTATTTATTTTTGGCTGTGTTGTGTCTTCGTTGCTGCGCGCAGGCTTTCTCTAGTTGCGGCGAGCGGGGGCTACTCTTTGTTGCTCTGCGCGGGCTTCTCATTGTGGTGGCTTCTCTTGTTGCAGAGCACGGGCTCTAGGCACATGGGCTTCAGCGGTTGTGGCTCACGGGCTCTAGAGTGCAGGCTCAGTAGTTGTGGCGCACGGGCTTAGTTGCTCCGTGACATGTGGGATCTTCCCGGCCCAGGGCTTGAACCTGTGTCCCCTGCATTGGCAGGCGTATTCTTAACCACTGCGCCACCAGGGAAGCCCTGAAAAGTTATTTTAAAAACTAGTAATACAGTGCGCTTTGTGGGAGGGCAAAGGAAATGACAGGGAGGAAGCTTGCCTTGGAGACTTGCCTTAGAACGTGTATTTTTAAATTTTTAAGGGAAAAATTTCTTAATATAAATATTTTTTTTCTTATTACAAAAGCAATACTTATTCACTATGGGAAAATTAGGCAATACAGATAAAGTAGGAAACAAAGTATAACCGTTCATAATCCCATCACTCAACATTAATCCTGTTAGTTAATATCTTTTCCTATCTGCCCCACTCGCTTCTGCAAACCCATAGCATTATTGCCTGCTTCGCGGGGATGCTTCTTACCACTTAACTGCCTTGGCTGGTTCTGACTTGTTTCCAAATCTTATCTCCAATTAGCATATCTCTGCTTGCAGAACAGGGACTGGGTCTAATTGGTCTTTGTTACTTTCCGGGAGTGTAGAATGGGAGACTTGGTCGGACCTAAAGGCCCAAGAGACAGAATAGCTGAGTTCAAACCTCAGCACCATCGTTTCTGCAAGTTATGTGAGCTCTCTGAGCTGCAGTCTCCCTCATCTGCAAAATGGGACCAGGTGACTGCCCATGCAGAGGAAAGAGGAAAACCCTTGCAAAATGCTTTGCACAAGAGCCCACCATGCTGATGCACAGTAATTGTTTTCCGTTATTACCTGCTTAGCACAATGTCTTCATTCATTAATTCACCATATATTTATTGCATGCCTGCTCTGTGCCAGACACTTCTCGGTGCTAGGACACAACAGTCAACAAAATGCGAGGCTCTGCCCCCTGGGAGCTCACATTTTATAAATTTATTTATTTTATTTATTTATTTTTGGCTGCGTTGGGTCATTGTTGCTGCACGTGGACTTTTCTCTAGTTGCCGCGAGCCAGAACTACTCTTTGTTGTGGTACGCGGGCTTCTCATTGCGGTGGCTTCTCTTGTGGTGGAGCATGGCTCTAGGTGCCCGGGCTTCAGTAGTTGTGGCACACGGGCTTCAGTAGTTGTGGCTCGTGGGCTCTAGAGAGCAGGCTCAGTAGCTGTGGCGCACGGGCTTAGGTGCTCCGCGGCATGTGGGATCTTCCTGGACCAGGGCTCGAACCCGTGTCCCCTGCATTGGCAGGCAGATTCTTAACCGCTGCACCACCAGGCAAGTCCCATCACATTTTAATGTTGGGATCGGAGACAAACAACACACAACTACGTGAAATATACAGCATCCCTGATAATGATACCTGCTATGGAATATAAATCTTTGCATGTAGTAGTTACTCATTAGACATGTTGGTTGAGCTGATTTCTTTTCCCTACCCTCCTGTCCCCCATCCTCTCGCGGTCCCGAGATCCCGCTTCCAACGTGGTTACGTAACATGAGGCCTAAACTCTCCAGACAGACAGTTGCAGACACGGCCCTGGGCGTATGCCTGGAAAGGGCTGCAGCACCCAAGAACAAAGCCCAGAGGCAACACGACATCTGTACCTGTGACATCGGGAGGCGCCAGCAGGTGTCTTGACGTGCATTTTCCTCTGGGCGATCGCACTGTTGTACACTCCTAAGTGTGCGCTCCTCGGCGATCGATGGTCACTGTTCTCTGAAGTCAGGACAGTAAACAGTGGACTGGGCACCGTGCGGGGTGAGAGGTCGGGAGGCTCTGGCTGGACCGTGTGTATGACCCTGTGTGCCTGTCTCCAAGGGTGTCACCTGGCCTCGTGTTTCTGCTGCAGGAACTGCCACGTGTTTACCTTTCCTCTGCCCGCTCCTGACTCTGACGTCCAGGAGCCCAGCTTGGACCTCCCACTGTGTCAGGGCCAGCAGACAGCACCACTGTAGGGCAAACACCTGCTTGTCAATAGCAGAAGACCGAAGGCCCACGGTCAAAATGTATGAGCCCAAGCCTAAAGCAGATCGGAGTGCGGAGACCTGGGATCCTTTTTCAAAGGGAAAAATAAAACCCAGGGTGTATCCTTACACTGTGACAATGTCAGGTTCTTGGATTAAATGTGTGAAAGTTAGATTACTCCTGCCATATGCCCATAGCCAAGCATTAACATATTAGTTCCTACAAATTTGAAACCTTCATACTATATATTAATATTTAATAATTATGATTCCATTATTACGATGGTTGAAATTCCTCAGCCATCATAATGGACCTTGGGGAATTGGAACAATAATAAAGGAGAGGTACCTGCACTGGAGCCTAAGGTAGAGGGGTGAGTCCCCAAAACCACTGAACAAAGACAAGTGGGTGTGTCATCCAGAGCGAGAGAACTTGGAGCTCGACAGCTAGAGCCCCTGGGTCTCCCCCATGGACCTCTTTGGTCCCAAGGTTGGGACAGAGGATGGACAGGGGAGGTGGGGGGGAGACTGGGGAGGCCTTGAGCCCCCGCTTTAGGTTCAGGCATGTGCCAGGCTCTCAGTTGCTGCTGGGCTGGGCAGCAGTGTCACTGAGCTTCCGGAGCAGGGCATGTGATGTCACAATATTTTCATAGCAATATTAAGACATTACTTGTCTTTTGCACTTTGTAGACATCTGCGCTGCACAAAAGCAGTGGTGGGTAAAACCGTGCCAGCATCATTTAAGAATATCCTAGATAAACCAGTAAAAATTATAAATTTTATTAAATCTCAACACTAGTACCTGACTTTTAATATTCTATGTGACGAAATGGGAAATACGCACAAAGCACTTCTCCTACTGACATGTGAGGGCTGCCCGAGGAAGAGCACTTGGGAAATTGTTGTGAGTTGAAGCAGCTGCTTTTTTTCATGAAACACCATTTTTTCTTAAAGGAATGATGGATAAACCGCGGACATTCACATGTGGGCACAGCATTGTAAATTAACTATACTTCAATTTATCCTCCAGCTGGAGGGTAGGGAATGCTACTGTGATAAGAGCTGAAACTTAACAACTTAACAACTATGAGAAGTGGTCACAGACTGTGGTTTTCAACCACCAGTTTTTTCCTTTTTAATTTTATCACTATTTTTTTGTTTAAGAATTTTTTATTGAGGTAGCAATGGTTTGTAACATTATATAGATGTGTCGAAATTTTTTTGTTTAAAAAAAATTGTGGGGGCTTCCCTGATGGCGCAGTGGTTGAGAGTCCGCCTGCCGATGGGGGGGACGCGGGTTCGTGCCCCGGTCCGGGAGGATCCCACGTGCCGCGGAGCGGCTGGGCCCGTGAGCCGTGGCGGCTGAGCCTGCGCGTCCGGACCCTGTGCTCCGCAACGGGAGGGGCCACGGCAGTGAGAGGCCCGCGTACCGCAAAAAAAAAAAAAAAAAATAGTGTATTAATAGAAAAATTGGGTTATAGTAAAGCCAACAGATCAGGAGACAATGGCTATTGAAAAGATGGTTTATTATCACAGCTCCTGAGAGGAGGGGCCATGCCATGGGGGGGTGGGGGCACACGGGGCAGCACCAGGGTTGGTCAGGAGGCACGCGCCTCTATTGTGGTTTCCATAACAACAAGCCAGGGACACTTCCCGCCCGTCTCAGACCTTCAGGGTCTGGAGCTGCCCCCATGTTGGCTCTGGTTGTAGCCACCTGGGTTGTTTAGTGGCCAAAGGCGCCTGTGAAAGAAATAACAAAACGAGTGAACTTTCCTTCCTCTTGCTGGACACAGTGGCCCAGAGGAGGGAGGAATTAAGTCCTTAAACCAGCGTCATTGCTCCTGGTTTGCAAAGAGAAATGCTGGGAATCCCCAGGGAGTGTCTTCAGCAGGCTGGTTGGGGAGGAGCGCATCCTGATCCGTGGGAGGGGGGAGGACGGAGCGGGGCTGAGGGCTGAGGCAGCTCCTCTGGGAAGCACGGTAATGCGCTTTCCTTCCCAGCAGGGGCCCACAAAGATGAGGCAAAGGAAAAGCACAGTCGTCTGTGTTCACCTCTGGACCTTTCCTCCGGCTCCTGCCACCTCCCACCTCCGGGTTAGATCAGTCCCTGGTCCCTAGGGTCAACTTTGCGCAGAAGCCAGGTGCTAAGAAAAGAGCCTTAGAAACTTACAGAATCCGGAAAGGCTGAGTTGATGGAGTAAACAGAGAGGAGAGGAGAGGAGGTGGGGCGGGCGGACCCCGTGGACTGGCTATCAGGTGGTTGAGCAAAAGGCAGACGTGAGGTCCCTGCGGGCTGTGATGAAGGCTGGGGGGTCGAGGGGCACGAGGGAGATGAAGAAATACAACTTCCTGGGACTTCCCGGCGGTCCAGTGGTGAGGGCTCCGTGCTCCCACGGCAGGGGGCACGGGTTCCATCCCTGGTCCAGGAACTAAAATCCCGCGTGCAGGCACAACCAAAAAAAAAAAAAAAGAAGAAGAAATATAATCTTTTATAGATGTCTTCCTGGGCTTTAAGAAAAAAAAAAGTTTCCTCTTTAAATATGGGTTACCTTGAATTGAGATGCGTGTTTTGATCAGCTACATCCAGGGGTGATTTTGCTGCTGTCCGATTTTTATAGAAAAGCAGAAAAAGCATCCCTGGCTTTCATGTTTTGGGAGAGAGGGAAGTCTGAGTGGGGCCCCCAAGGCCCGCAGATGCTCTGGTTTCATCTCCCTTCCCAACCGCCCTATTCCGATCTCAGGCTCGGAGGTAAAGGGGGTCTGTTTTCTGAGGGAGCGTCTACGCAACGCCAAACAAACTGGAGGAGAAGTAAATAGTTAACAGACAGCGGTTTGGTCTCCGGATTGCAGACCAGTCAGAAGGGGTGGTTTGGCTCACGGTCTCTCCACAGCTTTCCCTCCCCATCAACGGTCTTACGCGAGCGACTGTTTGAGGTTTAAGAAGGGGAACCAGGGCTCTGCAACTTTTCTCGGCCAGAGAGATCCGGGCTTCTTTGTTTCGGAAAGCAACAATGTCGCGCCCAATGTCCCTTACTTCTGGCAGGCGGGACAGCTGATGGATGACCTCCGGACGGGGACCTGGAGGCGCCAGCGCGAACGGGAAGAAGCACGTGCTGCCGGCGGGCTGCCGGCGCCTCGGAGGGAAAACCTCTGTGGCGAGAGACACCCCCGACCTCCGCCCCCTGCAGCAGCGTCAGGTCAAGAGTAGTGGCTTTTGCTACTTTTTATTTTTGACTCTGAGGGGACGACTGGGGCCTTGAGAACTTGTCCCCGGAGGTCCCGGTCCGAGCTGCCGACTCAGGAGACACAGACACACCCCCTGCCGGGGGCAGCAACAGGGCTCCTTAATTGGCTTGAAAAATGGCAGCTGGAGGCCAACGGCCGCCGCTCTCCGGCTGGGGCGGGGGAGGGAGGAGCACGCCGGCCCCGCCGCCGCCTGCAGAGCCCCGCCTCGCGTTTCACGCTCACGCACCGCCTTTCTGTTCCTTCTCCGTGTGGCTCGTGTCTGGGGCCCCTCCCCCGACGCTCTGGCCAGCGCGGTCACGTGACCAGGCCTCTGCTCGGCCTCTGCGCTGACGTTTCTGCGGGCAGCGCTTCCTGCCTGTGCTGCTGGGCGGGTAAGTCCTTCGTGAGAGATTCCTCTTCTGTCCCCCTGTCCCCAGGCCGCCCTCGTCTGCTCGTACCTCGGACGGAAAACTGGCGTCTTATTTTCCCTCGAGCATTTGTCCGTCTGTCTTTAGCTGCTCCCTTTGCTGCCTCTTGAGTTCCGAAGTGTGCTGACTCTCCGGCAGGGCTCCAGGCGTCCTCTCGGGAAGCAGGGACACTGGGACACACCGGCCCCCCACGGGTGAGAGCAGCTCCCCCACTCTGGCTGGGAGAAGAGCTGGGCTTGCTTTTGCCTTGGTTTCCTCATCCGTCAATGAAGAGGCCTTGGTTTCCTCATCTGTCAACCCAATCTGTCAATTGGGTTCAATCCATTTGTTCTCAAATTCCTTTTTTCTTTCAGCGGTTTTATTCAAACAAAAACTAGCAGGAAACACAACCTGCAGAGCCCTGTCCACTCAGCTTCACGCCCTCAGTCCCCGGCTGACCCCTCTCCCCTGGGGCTCTGCAGAGCACGGCTCGGAGATCAGCAGACTGGACTCTCCCCAAGGCTCCTTTCAACTCTAACAGGCTGGGGTCTTGGGGCTGGAGTTTTCAGGCAGGACCCCAGGAGAGGAGAGGGGTCTGCAGTGGGGCAGCCTGGCCCCTCCCATCTAAGTGCTCGGGGACAAGAAAGCCCCGATGGCAACTGCTCATGCTACTGGCCCCGCAGCCTCTAGCCTCACTTTACCTAAAATCGAGGTGGGGAAACGGGTGGGCATTTGCAAGCACCCTGGCTCTCCCTGGGCGGTTGAAGAGGTAGGCCACATGGAGGTTTTTGCACTTTTTTTTCCCGTGCAGTGGAAAGTTGTTGAAAGGTTTTAAATACAGGCTCAGCAAGATCTGATTTACACACTTAAAAGATTTACATGCTTAAAAAACTCTAGTATTAGGTTGGAAAGTGGATTGCGAGGATAAGCCCGATAGCAGGAAAAACTGCAAAAATATTAGTTTATTCGTTGGTCTTACTGAGAGATGACAGGATACCCAGGAGAAGGGAACCTCGTGTCTACACAAAAACCTGCACAGCAATGTTCAAGCAGCACTATTCATAGTAGCCAAAAAGTGGAAACAGCCCTAATGGCCACCAGCTGCCCAGTGGATAAACAAAATATGGGGTATCCTTACAGTAAAAACTAATGAATGGGAACCTCAGTTAAATAGAGTCGGGAGACCATCAGGGGGAGGTCTCACCCCTGAGCAGACAGCAGAGCCCAAGGGGGAAAGAAGAAAGATTTCCCTTCTTTCTGGCCAAGACTCAGCCAATAAGAAACAGGGGCTGTTTACTAAGCCCGCCCACCATTCTCCACCCTCTATAAAAGCGGCTCCTCCCTCACCTCACAGGGGTTTGCACGTGGCCGCCACAGCTGAAACCTCGAGTTGCAGTTCTCTGCTGATCCCGAATAAACCCGTCTTTGCTGGGGAATAGCCGGCGGTCTTTTCACTTTAGGTCAACGTTTTGGTGACCCATCCAGGAACCAGAGAAGACCCCTGACAGCTCCTGGGCTGCTGAGCAAACAGGTGCGATGCCCACCTTGAGCTCATTGTCACTGCTTTTCTCACCGACCCTGGATTTTGAAGGTACATCTTTCTCCTGGGTCCCAGCTTCTTTGCGTTTTGAAGCTCTCCAGGTTTCATTCAGGATGTATATGCTAAAGTCTTGTCCTTTCTGGTCAAGGCCTTGTTCTGTGTGCAAGGACTCATTTGGCACTTACTGTTCCAACTGGCATAGGCTTGCCTTTTGGGTGGATCCATGGAATGCGGTCTGTTCTAGGGAACCAGGCTGAGGAGCCTTTGCCCAAGCTCCTCTGGGCCCAGACTGCCCCCTTAGAACTGGCTGCTATTAGGCCTGTGGGCTGTTTGAGCTGTTTTGGCTGTTTGAAAATTAGTCTCAGGAGTTCCCTGGTGGTCTAGTGGTTAGGATTTAGCGCTTTCACTGCCGAGAGCCCGGGTTCAACCCCTGGTTGGGGAAATGAGATCCCACAAGCCACAGGGCCAAAAAAAAAAAAAAAAAAAAGTCACTTACTCCTCCTGCCAAATAAACCAAAAATCACCTCTGAGAAACGGGATCCCAGTTATTTAAATATTTTGAGGGTGCTCCTCTCCGCTACTAACAGCCTCCTAATCTCTGTATGATATTATGTTCTAAAATCGTGGTCCTTCCTCATTCACTTTCTAACTAAATGGACTCACCTGACCAAAGGCAATTGAGCATATCGGCAGCCATTATGCGGAACTTTTGAAATCCCCAAACTGTCTTTTCTTCAACCTGAATTGGACAACCACAGTTTTAAAATTTCCAGAACTGAATGGAACACCTACTTCTGTTGGTATTTTGAGGCTTCCAAACGTTGGCAGGAGCCTAACAAACAAACGTTGTTGTTTGCCTGTCTGCAAAACAAGATGTTAAGATTAACCGAGGCAAACAGACAATTAAAGATAAAGGGGCTGCTGAAGCTCGGGCTCTTCCCCGGCTTCTTCGTCTCAGGCTCGCCCCCCCTCCCCCGCACCGTCTTCCTTCTCCCCTTCTCTGCCGCCTGCCCCTCCTCTGCACCCTCAGCTCCGCCCACACGAATTCTCTTGCCCTACTTCCCTTTTTCTCTGAAATTCTTTCCACTCCCTTTTCCTCTAACCTGGTCAGAACCTGTCCCTTTAAAATTCAGCCTTTTGAGAATTCAGAGGCTACACCCTTAATTTCTTTTTTTTTCTCTCAATAAAGCAGGATTTTTAATACTCATTTTACTGTTGAAGAAACTTAGGCACAGAGAATATTAAAGTTTTTTTTTCCCATACTCAAATAACAGGAACTCTTCAGAGTTACTGCATGAGTGTGAATGCGTGTACACTAAACTGTAATGAATTACAGAAAGAGTTACCATATCTGGGCGTTCCCAGCAAATGGTATAGGTTGAATCTTTATTGAATGCAGGTGGCGTTTCTGTCGTTGTCTCCTATCTTGAGACGTACTCAATGGGAGTCACTGCCTGGTGCAGCAAGTGTTTCTTTCTTTCTTTTTCTTGCGGTACGCGGGCCTCTCACGGTTGTGGCCTCCCCCGTTGCGGAGCACAGGCTCCGGACGCGCAGGCTTAGCGGCCACGGCTCACGGGCCCGGCTGCTCCTCGGCACGTGGGATCTTCCCGGACCGGGGCACGAACCCGCGTCCCATGCATCGGCGGGCGGGCTCTCAACCACTGCGCCACCGGGGAAGCCCTATTTCTTTGAAACCCTTAATGTCTTATACTCCCTGGCCTAAAGCTGAACTGTGAGCCACAGTCAAAGATATTCCTAAAGTAACCAAAGATCCTCACACATTTGCTGAGGGATTTCATACAGTCGTTCAAACCTATCAACCTGGATTCTCTGGCTTATCTCAACTAGTTCATACGCTTGTCAGTGAAGCCAAGCCCAGCATTCGTTTTGCCACTAATTGGCAGAGTCCTGAAAGGTCTCTAGAATTCCACCTGGGAGACCTGGCCGTTTCCTTATGTGCTCAGCCTCAGGCGATCTATCAGGCCATTCCTAGGACTTTTCCAAAGACTGCTGATTGGAACAAAATTCAGGCTTTGCACACAAAAATCTGATGAATCTGTTCATGACTCTTACAGTCAACTTCAGATTATTGTAAAAGAAGGTTCTCGTCTTCTTTAGGTGTTGATTCCACCTGGGTAGCTTTTAACTCTGTTTCTTAATGGGCTGAAACAGGACCTTTCCCTTCTCGTAGAAAGCCCCAGGATGGAGTGAGAAACTCTCCACTGCAGATTTAGTAAATCTGGCAAACCAGCTCTCACACGGGATGAGTCACCTCAAAGGAAGGCCGCCAAAAGTCTTAATCTTCAACTGAAGCAAACAAAGGCCCCTAAACAGAACCAAAACCCTCCTAGTTTCTGCTGTTATTGCAAAGAGCCAGGACATTGGGAAAGAGATTGTTACAAATTCATGCCTTCGGCCTTCTAACGTGCCTTTCCGACCTCCTCCTGATTCTGAATGACCTGAGGAACTACGGGGGCTCTTCCCAGTCCTCCCTCTTAATTGGCTTGGAGGAACAGTTCTCCAGATTGGGGGCTGAATCTCTTCCAGTCCTGACTGACACTGGAGCCAGAGCGCTCAACCCCCACTGCTACAGAACAGCCCCTGCCTCGGAGTGCTGAAACCGCTCCAGTAGTGGGATCTGTAATGCGCCTCCAAAGGTTGCTGTCTCCGAACCTATTCCCTTGCGTTTAGGCCCTTTGAGAGACAGACACGTCTTCTGCTTAGTTCCTCTGTCCCTACCCATTTATGAGCCTGAGATTCCTTAGAGAAGTATCATGGCAGAATTTCTGTCTCCAAAAGGGGGAAATAACTCTAGAACTTGACGGCAGTCATCAAAGCTGCCAACCAGGTGAATTAAATGACCCTTTGACATCTCGCATTTGCTCCACCTCTGTTGGTGCTATAGAGCTGATTCTGGAAACACTGATCGTTTGTCCCCTTTGAATCAGCTACCACCCTCCTTGTGGGCAAAATCTCAAACCGATATTGGCACAATTCACAGCGCACCTCCCATCAAGATTCAAATAGATCCCTCAAGACTTCTTCCTGGAATTACTCAAAACCTGTAAGTAAAGAAGCCCTTCAAGTCATAAAGCCCATAATGGAAGTCTACAAGGCCCAAGGCCTCAGTGTCCCCTCTACCGGCTCCTGTAACTTTCCCATTTTACTGGTGAGAAAACCAGTAAAACCAGAAGAGGGTGGAGGCCAGTCAAGGCCCTCAGAACAATAAACAGCATTGTTATCCTTTGACACCCTGTGGTCCCTAACCCTCACACATTACTAACATCCATCCCCACCAGAAGCCATTCTTTGCCGTAATTGGTTTATGCAGTGCATTCTTCAGTCTCCCAGCTGATGAAGCTAGCCAACACTTTTTTGCCTTCACTTGGGAAGAAAAACAACTCACCTGGACAGTAATCCCTCAGGATCTTACTGAGAGCCCTTCTTATTTTTTGCAAATCCTAAAGGCTGATCTGGATGATACCGAGTTCCCCAGAGGTTCTGCTTTGCTGCAGTATGTGGAATGATTTGCTTCTTTGCTTTCCTCAAGCCTCCTCACAGGATGACTACATCCACTTGCTAAAGCGTTTAGCCTTAAAGGGACATAACATCGACAAGGAAAACTGCAGTTTGCCCAAAACCAGATTCCATATTTAGCACATCTGAGATCAGAACAAGGTCTAAACCAAGGTCCAGATAGACTTCATAATGTCCTGAGTTTCCCAAAACCCAAAACTAAGTGCCAGCTGTGAGGTTTTCTTGGGCTAGTTGGTTATTCTCTAATTGGATTCCAAATTTCTCTTTTATGGCCAAACCTCTGTATGTTTTACTAAAGAATAACGACCCTGGCTCCAAGGCCTTAAAGGAGAGTTTGATGAACCCACCTGCCCTTGGGCATCCCATTTCCCAGACTCCCTCTTTCCTTTTTGTATATGAAAAGGAAGGGAATGCCCTTGGGTTGTTTATCCCAAAACACAGAGGCCACCCTTGACCCACAGGGCATTATAACCAGCAGGGGGGGATACCCTCCATTACTGCCACTACCCTTTTGATTCTAGAGCTTCCAAAGAAAAGGAATAGAATTTAGTGGCAGGTTGGATCTCAGGCATGAGAGAGAGCGGAGTCTGGTTCTTAGGCTCCGGAAGTGTTAGCCCGTGTGGACGGCAGTGCCACTGAGCGAGGCGAGTTCAGAAGGTGAAAAGCAGATTCAGTGGGAGCCTGGGCTGAGAGGGGGCGTCTGTGCAGGGAGGGCGGCCTTGAGGTGGGACTGACGCGGGGGGTGTGGCCAGCGGGCGGAGGCAGCAGTCTGTCCTGCGATGTAGACTTGGGCGCTGTCACGGGAACAGCCCAGACCGCCGTCCTGTCTGGTCCTCTGTGTCTTAGGCACGCAGCTCCCTCCATCCTGAGCGCCTTCCCGCCTTCTCTGCTCTGATGCCACCTCCATCCTAACCACTCTTCCCCGCCCCTCCCACCCCAGGCGGGGCCCTGCGCTTACCTTTACCTGTGTTCTGACGACTTGGTACTGATGCTGAGTGGCTTTCAGGCTGTGTCCCCCACTGGGACAGCATTCCTAGTACATGGCAGGCAGACGGGCATGTGGCTCTTGAACTGGGGTAAAACTTTAGCGTCGGTCCACCCTCTTAACTCTGTGCGGTTGTTTTCCCCACTGACCCCAGTTTTTAAGCCACAAGACCAAAACCTCATGAGGCATTCCAGGTCCGGACCTACAGTGAGGCGGCACGCGGGAAAGGGCACAGGAGTGGATTTCACTGGTCTGGTCTCCAGCGTTGGTTCTGCCCTGAGCTCACGGCTTCTCTTTAGGTAGATCATTTCATACATCCTCTGGGACCTAGTCGCTCAGCTATAAACTAACGCCCGTGACCTAGTATTCTCTGAGACAGCGCATCTGACAACTTGCTGTGGTGACAGAGATTCTCCATGTCTGTGCTTCCAATATGGCACCAATCGCCAAATGCAGCCACTGAGACTGAAACGTGTGTGATTGTGTTGGAAGCTCAGCCCTAAGACCCCTTCCAGTCGGTGATATAACTTTCTTTGTTTCTCTGTGCGTTCAGTCTAATTTTCAAGTTCTGTACATATGAAAATAGAAAAGTCAAAGATAGGCTATCTTTTATCAGGTTTTTGTTTGTTTAGCAAAATGTCAGCATGTTTATAACGTTAACTAATGATAGAGAGAACTTTTTATATCATTAGTTTGAGGAGCTGAGGGACAGACAAAAGGCTGTTGCAGCTGCAGCCGCCCAGGGAGGCGAGTCAAGGGTCCTGGGAGGAGGGGCCGCGCCTTGAACAGACGAGACTTGCCCACGGCCCCAGCTCCTGCCGGGCGCCGTGCAAACAGCCCCGCCGGCGCCTCTGCTTCTGCCTGGGGACGGGGAGAGGGGCCCAAGCACTGAGGAGGCTGCTGCATCTGCCCTCCTATTGGGAGGTGACAGCTTGTGCACAGACTCACTGCTGCCTGTGGACCTGTGTCCCCAGTACGTGTAAAAGTGGCCCCTCCGGCCCAGAAAGGCTGTCGTGGGAGTCGTCCTCGCTAAGGGCCAAATATCTGGCAATGTCTGGAGATGCTTTGGGTTGTCACCAGTTGGGGTAGGGAGTGCCACTGGCTTCTAGTGAGTGGAGGCCAGGGGTGCTGCAAACATCGTACAATGCACAGGACGGCTCCACAGCAAAGAATGATCCAGATGCCCCAAGTCTCAGCAGTGCTGAGGCTGAGGAACCCTGACTCGTAGCTGTGTGGACTCCAGAAACGCAGAGCTCTGTCACGGCAACTCCTGGATTCCTGAAGCAGAGTGACTTTTGAATAAATGACATGGCTTCTCTTCAGGACAGTTTCATCATTTGGTTCTCTTTATTCTGTAGACAAAAGCCAGCAGTTGTTACAGTTTCCTACTATTTACATCACGTTCAATTTTATATGAGTTGGGCAGAGCCCAAATGACATCAAACAATTAAGTGAAAAAAGATCCCTTGCAAAATTTTTTTATTATTTTGATCGATCAAAATAATTTTCTCTGAAAGAGATTTTCTCTCCTTGTTCATTGATAATTGTGGCTTTTTCTCCCTACTGGTATATATTGATATATGCATAAATTTGTATATACTTTCAAATGGGCTATAATTTGTTATTCCAACTTGACTGTAAAAGTACTGTGATTTATAAATGTGGTTAGATAATATTCACCAGACAATAGTAATCAAGTATTTAATACTTTTATTCAGGAACTTCATGTGTGTTATAAACTATGAGCCAGATGAGATGCCTGCTTCATGGTGAGGGAAAGCAAAAGCCAGACGAGGCAAAAGTGGTTTCCTCAAGGCTGCAAGAAGGATCAAGTTCCAAATATTCAGTATTTCTATCCCTTGAGTCTCTTATACAAAATAACTTAGAAAATGATTCATTTTTTGTTTAAACAGCTAAACTTTTCATTTGCTCTGTCTTAAAACTATGTTTTATTGAGGTATAATTTACATACATTAAAATACGGAGTTTGAGTGTTAAAAACCAGAATTCAGGCTTCCCTGGTGGCGCAGTGGTTGGGAGTCCGCCTGCCGATGCAGGGGACGCGGGTTCGTTCCCCGGTCGGGGAGGGTCCCACATGCTGTGGAGCAGCTGGGCCCGTGAGCCATGGCCGCTGGGCCTGCGCGTCCGGAGCCTGTGCTCTGCAGCAGGAGAGGCCACAACAGTGAGAGGCCAGCTTACCACAAAAAAAAAAAAAAAAAAAAAACACCAGAATTCAACTGAGTAAATCTTAAAGATTTTATTGGCTTTATTCCATGATTCATGGCTTGGGCACCGTCCAGTCCAGCAGATAGAAAGGAGCTCTGAGGAGCTGCACAAATCGAGATTTTAAAGGCAGAAGGGAGCAGGAACAAGGAAATTATACCAGGCCAAAAGTAGGGTTGGTTACTGTAAGGCTACTTTCCTGTAGGGGATGGCGCGGGTCTACCAGGCAGATGGCTTAAGGGGTGCTGGCCAGGCGATTCCTGATTGGTCGAAATTCCATTTCTGGGAGGTGGGGGAGACTGATTAAGTCTCTGTTTGGTGATGTGGGGCTTGGCATAAGTAACTCCATTTTGGAACTGTTGTCTGATTTTTAACCAAGTTATGACGCCTAATTTTTTAAAAACTTTTCAGAGCATGATTTGTTAAGTGTACACTGTAAATAGATCTGAGAGGCACAGTTTGGTTGACTATACAGCCCCTTAGTACATGGAGAGGTTAATAGCTGTTCTCATGTCAATAACATCTCACTAATTTTGTCAAATTGGGAAAAAGTACAGTGTGACTTAATAGGAACAATTTATTATTATTATTTTTTTTTGGCTGTGTTGGGTCTTTGTTGCTGCGCGCGGGCTTTCTCTAGTTGCGGCGAGCGGGGGCTGCTCTTCATTGCGGTGCGTGGGCTTCTCATTGTGGTGGCTTCTCTTGTTGCGGAGCACGGGCTCTAGGCGCGCGGGCTTCAGTAGTTGTGGCACACGGGCTCTAGAGCGCAGGCTCAGTAGTTGTGGCGCACGGGCTTACTTGCTCCGCGGCCTGTGGGATCTTCCCGGACCAGGGCTCGAACCCGTGTCCCCCTCACTGGCAGGCGGAAGTCCAACAGGAACAATTTTGGATTCAGAATATTTGCTAAGAAAAGTACTTTATTATTCCTTAGGAATTAGGGTCTCCTGCTACAAAATCACAGTGTGACCTCAGGCAACTCACTTCACCTCTCTGGATCTCGATCTCTTCATCAGGATAGACTAGGGGATTCCACTAAGAGAGCTCACGGGCCCCTTGCAGCCGGGAAGCTCTGTGCCGCTCAGCGCTCAGCCCGCGCTCTCCTGCCTCCCGCCGCCCAGCCCCCCGGCTCTCCTTCTTCCGCTTCGCTGTCCCCGTCTCTGCCGGGCCCTCTTCCTAAACGTTGGCTTGGACCTCTGGTGCCGGAGCTACCCAGTCTTCATGGCTGTAGCAGCCGCCTACCTGCTGATAACTGCCAGCTGACATCTCTGCCTTCAGGGTCATGTCACCTGCCAGCTGGATGTGACACACAGACGCCCACAGGCGCGCCCACCTCCCGTGTCCAGCGGGACCCCCTCCTCCCCCCACCCCAAATGCTGCCACTTCGCCTGTCTTCCTTATTTAAGTGAAAAACACCAGCGCTCGTTTCAACCTCAGAGCAGCCCTGAGCGGTGTTACTCTCCCATTACGGAGAAGCTCTACACGAGAGGCGAAAAGGTGACACACAGAGAGGTGGGGGAGAGATCTCAGGCAACAGGGCAGGGGGTGGTGCGCCGGAGTTGCGCTAAGCGTCTCTGCTCCAGGCCAGAGCTCTCGGCCCTGCGCTACGTGCTCGCTCGCCCATCCCAGGAGCCCGGGGGGTGGTCCTCAACCCTCCATCCCTCCCTCACGCCCCACGCCCAGCCCCACGCCAGGACCTGCAGACCAGAACGGCCCTCGGGTCAGCTCCTCGCACCTTACAGCTCATACTGTAAACAACTGTCCTTTCTACTGTCCAGCCAGCGCCATGTGTTTTGTACTTTGGGGCTTTTGGGGGGTGATTTTGCTGTTTAAATGGCCCCCAGGCCTAGTGCTGAAGTCCTGTCCAGTGTCCCTGAGAGCAGGAAGGCTGTGGCCTGCCTTGCGGGGAAGATGCGGGTGTGAGATGAGCTTCGTTGAGGCGTGAGCTGCAGTGCGGTTGGCTGTGAGGTCAGGGCTGATGAGTCAACAGCCCAGCACACCCACAAAGAGGAAGAGGGAGTTCCTGTAATGACGCTCCTCCAGAAAGCACTAAAGGCAGCGCATGGTGAAGCGACGGAGAAGATGGAAAGGCGGCTAAATCTGGATTCGTGAGGTGACAACTGATTAAAAAAAAAATCATCGTGAGCGTCATCGTGAGGAAGGCCGAAGGCATTCACGGCCAGGGAGGCGTCGTGGACGACATTCATGGCCACAGGGACATACGGCTGTGCACATCTGTGCACCACACCCTTCTGAGCCGCGGCGGCTGACTCATGCTTCCAGGTGGCCTGGCAGAAACGTTACACCTGCGGATGGAAATACCTGCTGAGCGTCATCCAGGCTGAACTCTTTGTGGTGGCCTGGTGCCCCCTCCTCCTCTCCACCAGGCCACCTAGACTCACCCCGGAGGCTCAGCTCCCGTCATCCCCAGGGGCTCTCTCTGGGTCCCACCCTGGAGAACTGCTCCTCCTCCAGGCTTGTTAACACACCATGTCCACCTCTGTCTCAGCGTGGCCACGCGCGCGCTTGACTGTCTCCCCCACCAGTGTCTAAGCTGCTGCAGGGCGAGGCCCTTTACATGCCTGTGTGGGTGTGTGAGAGAGAGAGAGAGATGGGCGGCCAAAACCAACAATCAAAGATATTTCTGGGCTTCCCTGGTGGCGCAGTGGTTGAGAGTCCGCCTGCCGATGCAGAGGACGCGGGTTCGTGCCCCGGTCCGGGAGGATCCCACGTGCCACGGAGCGGCTGGGCCCGTGAGCCGTGGCCGCCGAGCCTGCGCGTCCGGAGCCTGTGCTCCGCAACGGGAGAGGCCACAACAGTGAGAGGCCCGCGTACCGCAAAAAAAAAAAGAAAACAAAGATATTTCTATGGTGTACTTGTACTTTATTTTTAAAAGTAACACACACACTACCATGCCATACTTGACTGCATGCTTCTGTGCTCTGGTTCTTAGCACAGAGCCTGGCCCGTAGAGAGGATCAGTACATATTCATTGAAAAGCAAAGCATAAAGGTTAACAATATCTATTCATTCTACCTAATTGAAGTTGCAGGGTCATAAATTTTTAATAAACAGATAAAATAGTTTGAAATTAACATATTAACTTAATGGTTTGTTCTCTGAAATATATTTAAAATAATTGCTCTGCCCTCTCATTTCAATCTGAGCTCTCCGTAATAACATTTTGCTGAGCAAAATAAACTTCAGCTTAATCCAAATGGAATAAGTAGACGTTTGGAGCAGGCAGTCTGAGTTAGCGAGTTTGTGCGGTGCTCAATGTAATTCTGGAATACTGAAGCCAGGGGGCGCTCAACGTACCCCTGTGTTCATTAGGCTCTTCCAGGTGAGCTGAGGACGCAGGAAGGGGAGGAACAGAAACAGCCTCGTCAGGCTGTTGGGGCCGGGAAGGAAGGCTGTCTGTGCACAGCCGGGTCTGGCCTTGGACAGCCCCTCTGGGACTCGGCGACTGGCTGGCTGCCCGCGAGCGGGCATCTGCTGCTTCAGGAGCTGCTGTCCTGGGGCCTTGGCTCCCGCAGCCTCTGCTTGGTCATGGGCTGTCCTGAGCCGTCACCGCTGCGATCCAGGTCTCTGGAGCACATCACGTCCCCAGTTTTGAGAAGACTTGCCTACTCCGCTTGTTTATTTTGAGCTGCTCTAAATGTTTGGGTGAAGCCTTCAGGGATTAACAGATCTCATTTATGCAACATCTAAATGCACCGCCAGTGGGTCCTTTATCAGAATTACTTATGGTTGAACATGAAGGACGTCTGATACCACTGAACACTGAATAAGTGGGTCTACAACATTCTGCTTATTTTTATTTGTTTTCCTTAATCTAAATCAGTGAGTTGCTGCTTTAAAAATATATATGTGAGGGACTTCCCTGGTGGCACGGTGGTTAAGAATCCGCCTGCCAATGCAGGGGACACGGGTTCGAGCCCTGGTCCGGGAAGATCCCACATGCCGCGGAGCAGCTAAACCCATGCGCCACAACTACTGAGCTGCGTTCTAGAGCCTGCGAGCCACAACTACTGAGCCCACGAGCCACAACTACTGAAGCCTGAGCGCCTAGAGCCCGTGCTCCGCAACAAGAGAAGCCACCGCAATGAGAAGCCCGCGCACCGCAACGAAGAGTAGCCCCCGCTCGCCGCAACTAGAGAGAGCCCGCGTGCCGCAATGAAGAGCCGAAGCTGCCCAAAATAAATAAATAAATTTATTTTTTAAAAATACATGCGTGTGTGTGACACAGTAAGAGAGACTGCTGAGAAGCTCCCCAGGAGCTGCTATTACTTGGAAACTTGTTTTCCTTGAGAAGCAAGGCAAAATGGAAAGTCATGTTTACTCAATTGATGCTTATGGAGAACCACCACGTGCAGGCAGTGTCCTGAGCCCTGGGGGTACGACAGTCCTGCGCTCTACCCTCATGGGACTTACACAGTGGTATATGTTCAGTCAACCTGCTTTTCCTTTTCCTTTGTTTTTCTAATACAACATTGAAGAGTGAGGGTCAAAGGTCAGTCCTACAGTCCTGCTCCAAAGTTTCCTAATGAAAGGATGAATAGGGACTTCCCTGGTGGTCCAGTGGTTAAGAATCTGCCTTCCATTGCAGGGGACACGGGTTCGATCCCTGGTCGGGGAATGAAGAGCCCACGGGCAACCAAATCAGCAATTCAGACACTGAAAACGGCAATTTAACTCCAACTTTAAACAAATGAGTCAGAATAATGCCCCAATAATAGTATTAATAATTAATGGTCTTGCCCATTGAGGCTTCTTCCTTTTCCTTCTCAACAAATAATTAGCAGAAGGTATTTTAACTTTTGGATTGATATTAATCTTTCATAAGCGCGGTGATTATAATGAGACCTCAGGCCCTACAGCCGGAGGAGTCACCGGTTTCCATCACAACAGACTGGTTGCCTCAGCCAGCATCCCCTGAGTTACTCAGCCCCAGGCCAGCATGGAAGGCCCTGCCCTATTTCCAGCTCTGATTTATCAGTACTTCTCCTGCCCCAGCTGCATCACTGCTTACAAAGCAGTTCCTTTAAAACAGCTCCATGAAAACCCCCAAAGCACAGCCCGTGAATGGGGCTCTCTCCTGCTGTTGCTCTCAGCCCTCTCATCCCCTAGAACCGGGAAAGGCCTAGATTCCTGGGGAGACCCTGTTACCCGGAGCATCGACCCTGGACTGGGGCCATCAGGTGATGACCTGGTCATTCCCCAAACCAAAGGGTTCTGAGCCCAAAGTCAAACCTCGGCCTGGGGCTTCCATGGTGATGCAGTGGTTAGGAATCCGCCTGCCAGTGCGGGGGACACGGGTTTGAGCCCTGGTCCGGGAAGACCCCACATGCCGCAGAGCAACTAAGCCCATGCGCCACAACTACTGAGCCCGCATGCCACAACTACTGAAGCCCGTGCGCCTAGAGCCCGTGCTCCGCAACAAGCGAAGCCACCGCAATGAGAAGCCCGCGCACCGCAACGAAGAGCAGCCCCCGCTCGCCGCAACTAGAGAAAGCCCGCGCGCAGCAATGAAGACCCAACGCGGCCAAAAATAAATAAATAATTTTAAAAATATAGAGCGAGCTTATAAACCTCGGGCTGTGCGCGGCCATTGCACTCATCGGTATCACTCGGTCTAAAGTGGGCAGGTTCACACCTCTGAGCTGTGCCGACTCTGCTCCTGTGTGCGACCCAGTTGGTTTGCTCTGCTTCGCCATCCAGTCTCCCCCGTCCCCGGCCCCTGGCGCTTCTCCGTGTAATTAGTAGGTACCGCCCCTCCCCACTCCCACCCCAACTGCTCCCAGTGGAGACGGGGCGGGATCCCCACCGCGAGGGTGGGCACCCGGGCTGTTGGGCCACAGGGCAGCTTCACGGGGAGAAGAGGCGTCTGACCCCCGTCCCCCCGGAAGTGGACCAGCGGGCAGGGTCTCCAGGAGGCCACTCCTATGTCCAGCTCAACCTTGGACCCCGATGGGCTCACAGGCCGAGCGCGGTGTGCGGGAAGCTTCACGCCTGCTCCGCTAGAACGGTTGTGGGGGTCTCAGGGAACACGTTTATTATGAAGAAATTAAAATATGTGTCATACTTGTACATTTGTGAGACTGGAAGCCATATTCTACTCTTATATTGCGGTAACCTACCCTCGTATTTAAAATAATGATAATGTCAATCACCATTAAAGTCTGGTAGGTGATTCTGCAGCTCACCGATACAGGAAACACTGGGAGACTTGAAGCCCCCATCCAGTAGGTATCTCAGGTCAGCCAGGTGAAGTGAGGTTTACAGGATTTTGGTGAATCTGTGACTCTTGATAAGGACACATCAAAACCTTTACATATGGATTTCTGGATTTCCTTGTTATAATTTTGGGCATAGAAATCACACAACTTGGTTATAAAAATAAAGATCATCTAAAAGATCCAGAATATACATATCTCAATTTTTTTAGATTATCATCTATAATAAGACATTTAAAAATATTTTTGAGGAACGTGGGCTCATTGAGAACATGTCTACAGGCCTCTGGGAGTTTGAGAATCCTGCTATCATTGTTTCAGTGGAAATAACCAAGAGCTCCATCTCTCCCTCCCAGGATTTGGAGATTCCCGTAAAATGCCAGATTGACCCACCAATCTTGACTGGATGGTTCTCCTAACAAAGCTCTTGTAATGACCAGTTATAAACGTTATCTGAAAGGACTTTCTTCTTGTAGGACATGTTTAACACTTACAAGATTATACAAAATACTGACCCTGCTTTCTGATAGTTTGTAATCCTGCTGTCATCACCTACTAAATGTCATAATTATAATAGTAAAAATCAGAAACAGAGGAAAGGACCATTGTGAAAATAAAATGCAGTTAAAAATTAATGCAAAATAAATGAAAATCCCAGCAACGTTTTAAAAACAGAAGTTGACAGTCTGATTCTAAAATCTCTATGAGCTGCAAAGGGCCAAAAAAAGCCAACACATTGTTAAAGAAGGACAACTAAATAAGAGAAACTACTCCATAGATGCAAAATGCAATACAAAACTACAGGAATTAGGGCAGTAATAATGAAACAAGAATGAAAAATAGACCTGTGGAAAAGACCAGAGCCCCCAAACCAACCCACACATGTGCCTATATGATATATGACAAAGGAAGTACTGTAGATTAGTGATCAAAATACATTAAAACAAAATAAAGGTGCTGGGTCATTTGGATAGCCACATGTAAAAAGACAAGTCTTGAAATCGATCTTATATCATCCACAAAAATTAATTCCTGAAAGAATGTAGCTGTTTGTTGTTTTTTTTTTGGTGGGGGCACGACATGCAGCTTGTGGGATCTTAGTTCCCCAGCCAGGGATCAAACCTGCGCCCCCTGCATTGGAAGTATGGCATCTTAACCACTGGACCACCAGGGAAGTCCCTGGAAAGAATGTAGCTTTAAATGTGAATGTTAAAAAATAAACTTTCTTAAGATCAATTTTTTTTTTATGATCTAGAGATAGGGAAAGAATTCTTAAACAGATCACACACACACACACACACAAAAAAAAAACAACCCAGCAGCTATATGGGAAGAGATTGATAATTTGGTTTTTTTTGGTTTTTTAAAATATTTATTTATTTATTTTGGCTGCATTGGGTCTTTGTTGCGGCACGCAGGATCTTCACTGCAGCATGCAGACTCTTAATTACGGCATGCATGCAGGATCTAGTTCCCTAGCCAGGGATGGAACCCGGGGCCCCCTGCATTGGGAGCGCGGAGTCTTACCCACTAGACCACCAGGGAAGTCCCCTAGACTGATAATTTGGACTACGCCCAAATTAAGAATTTGTTTATTAAAAGATATCATTAAGAGAGTGAAGAGGCAATCGCCAAGTGGGAGTAGATAGAGGCAACACAAAAGTGACAAAGGGCTCACGTCCGCAATATGTAATGAACTCCTATAAATCAGTACGTAGAAGGCACAGTTTAATAGAAAAATGGGTAGAAGACCTGACCATGTAATTTACAAAAGAAGCTATCCAAACGGTCTTCAACTTCCTTAAAAATCATGTAAATTCAAACTGAAATCACAGTGAGATTTTATACACACCCTCTAGAACGGCTGAGATTAGAAAGACGGCAGCAGCAAGTGTTGGGGAGGACGGGGCGCGGCGGGGCCTCGGTGACGGCCGGCAGAGGCTGCTGTGCAGCACTGTGCGGTGTCTCTGAAAATCAGCATATCCTGGAGGACCAGGTCTTTCGCTCCTTGCGTAACAGAACTGCAGGCCCACGTGCCTCAAAAGACATATGAAAGGATGCAGCAGCATTTGTCATAGAAAAAAAAAAAAACTTGGGAAAAAACTAAATGAGACTTCTGGTTTCCAGCCTGACCTGTCCCTCCTGTCCTCACAACAGGAAAAATGTGGAACAAACTGAAAATCAATAACTTTTCTTGGATTCCTCAGAGAACTGCAGTCCAGGGCAAACCGCTACCTGCAGAACTGGGGACAGGGGACCACCAGGAACCATAGCTCAGCGCAGAAGCCGGCGCCAGAGCCACTACTGGAGAAGGAGAATGTTAATTGGCAAGTCGCTGGAGGCTCAGTGCGCACAAGCTTGAAAATTGAAAATTAGGAGAGGCCAGTCTTACCTAAGGGACCCCACGCTTCTGTGAGCCCACCTCCAGGAGCCCCTCTGGCTGTTCAGGCTGAGCGTTAGAGAAAAACTCTCTCCTGCTTCCCACATTTCCACAGGGGAGGGCAGGGGTAGCCCTTTGGAAGTATGCCCAGAGCATTCTGTTCTTTTTTTAAAAAATTTTTATTGGAGTATATTTGATTTACAATGTTGTGTTAGTTTCTGCTCTACCGCCAAGTGTACCAGTTATACATATATATATATATATATACATATATATACATATATATATGTATATATATATATATCCACTCTTTTTTAAATTCATTCATTCATTCACTTATTTGGCCGTGCCGCGTGGCATGCGGGATCTTAGTTCCCCGACCAGGGATCAAACCTGTGCCCCCTGCAGTGGAAACAAGGAGTCTTAACCACTGGACCGCCAGGGAAGTCCCTATCCACTCTTTATTAGATTCTTTTCCCATATAAATCATTACAGAATATTGAGAAGAGTTCCCTGTGCTATACAGTAGGTCCTTATTAGTTATCTATTTTATTTTTTTTAATTAATTAATTATTTATTTATTTATCTTTGGCTGCGTTGGGTCTTCGTTGCTATGTGCGGGCTTTCTCTAGTTGCGGCGAGTGGGGGCTACTCTTCGTTGCGGTGCTTGGGCTTCTCATTGTGGTGGCTTCTCTTGTTGCGGAGCATGCGCTCTAGGCATGCAGGCTTCAGTAGTTGTGGCTCTTGGGCTCTAGAGCGCAGGCTCAGTAGTTGTGGCTCATGGGCTCAGTAGTTGTGGCTCACAGGCTCTAGAGCACAGGCTCAGCAGTTGTGGCGCACGGGCTTAGTTGCTCTGCAGCATGTGGGATCTTCCCAGACCAGGGCTCGAACCTGTGTCCCCTGCATTGGCAGGCGGATTCTTAACCACTGCGCCACCAGGGAAGCCCCTAGTTACCTATTTTCTATACAGTGGTGTGTATGTGTCAATCCCAGTCTCCCAATTTATCCCTCCCCCACCCCCACATCCCCCCCAGTAACCATAAGTTTGTTTTCTACATCTGTGACTCATGTTTTGTAAATGAGTTCATTTGTACCTTTTTTAAAAAAATATAAGCCATATCATAAGCCCTTCCTCAAGGAAACTTTCACCAGAGCCCAAGCACCTTGGGAATGACCAGAGCCTCAGAATCCTGGGGGATGGGAAATGCCCAACTGCAGCCTCCTCTACCCTCCTGTGTCCCCTGAGTGGGGACAGGGGGGTGGAGTGGTCAGCTGAGAAGCACTCTTGCAGGCCACAGCCCTAGGCACAGGCTCACAGAATGGTGAGGTCTGATAGACACCTCACCACCACATCCAAGGGCTCCTGTAGAATCACAGGAGATTACAGTAGAAAGAACTGCAAACCATATTTAAGAAAAAGACTCTAGGAAACCCCAGAGATGACAGGGGAGACAAAAACAAGGACACAGAGGAAATTTTAGCTCCTAACACCTACAACTACAGCAAAGAGCAAACACAGCTTAACTTCTAGCCATACAAACAGAGCCTCTCACTACAAGCGTATTTACTTTTACCCAGGACATCATGTCTGTCTTTCAACAAAAAGTTGCAAAGTGTACTATACGGCAAAAAACGCAGCTTGAAGAGACAGAGCAAGCATCAGAACCAGACTCAGATATGGTGGAAATGTTGGCATTATTGGACCAGGAATTACAATAGCTATGATTAATAAGCTAAGGGTTCTAACACAGATAGTAGACACTTGTGAGAACATGTGGGTAATGTAAGCAGAGAGATGGAAACTCTAAGAAAGAATCAAAAGGAAATGCTAGAAATCAAGAACAATGTAACAGAGATGAAGAATGCCTTTGATGGGTTCATTATAACCTAGACACGGTGGAGGAAAGAATCAGTGCGGCTGAAGATACAGCAACAGAAAAGTCCCAAACTGAAAATCAAAGAGAAAAAAATGTTACCGAGTCCAAGCTTGCAGTGGTCACCACACAAAAGGCCAATCGACGGAGAGACGAGCCGTTGGGACAAGGACCAGTGGCTTTAATTGGAAAAAGCCAGCAGACGGGGAATTTCTTCCTCCCTGCAGGCATTCACAGGTGGGCCTGGTCAGGATGTTTCCTGTGAGCTAAACAAAGGTATTTTGGCTTAACAGTCAGGCATGGGAGGCCAGGTTCCAGGAAATGGGCCATTCTGTATACTTCAAGTTAAGGCAACACCCCTTTAGCGATTAACTTGTAGCAAAAGCAATAGAACCACAAAGGATAAAGTAAAAGAAACAGGTCTAATATGGAGTCAGATTTGTTCTTCCGTATTACAAAAAGCATGAAAGAGACAGAACAGAATATCCATGAACTGTGGGAGAATTACAAAAGGTGTAACATTCACATAATGGGAATACCAGAGGAGAAGAGAGAAAGGAACAGAGGAAACATTTGAAGTAATAATGGCTGAGAATTTCCGCAAATTAATGATAAACACCAAACCACAGATCCAGGAAACTCAGAGAACACTATGCAGAGGCAAATACCGAAAAAAACCTACACTAAGACCTATTCTAACTTCAGAAAAGTCAAGGACAAAGAAAATCTTGAAGGAAACAGAGGAAATAAAGACCTAACCTCTAGTGGGACAGGGTGAAATTCCATCTGTCTCACAAATCATGCAAGCAAAATAGAAAAAACTCACCAACTTAGAATTCTGTATCCAGTGAAATTGTCCTTCAAAAGTAAAGAGGAAATAGACATTCTCAGACAAACGACATTGAGGGAGACCCCCCCAAATACTGCAGGACCCGGCAGACGGAGTCAGTGCTGGGCCTGGGCTACACGTGGGAATCGGTCCAGGACGCACTGACGGGCTTGAGCGTAATGAAGTGATGACCGCCTGTCCGCTCCTGGGCTGCAGGACACCCCCGCTGGAGGGCTGCACCGTCCCCACGAAGCCCCGCCCTCAGCCGACCCACCCACAGCTGCAGTCCTTCCCCCGCCTGTGAGCCTGTGCCCTAAACCTCGGGTCTGCGGCCTCCCGGGCTCAGGGCTGTGGCCTCTGGTTGGTGACACTGTGTTTCTCGAGTGGCCAGTTCGGTCGTGGGGGAGATGAGACAGCCAGCCACGGTGGGCAGCACGTTGCAGAGTTCCTTGTGAGTTACCTTGTCTGCAGTCCCCTGAGTCCTTCTGTGCACAAGCGGGGCAGGGTCCCAAGCACAAATTCCCCCTGAAACCCTGAAAGAAAAATGGAGCTGTCCAGAGTGCTGGAACCGCGGAGCGTGATGGAGCCCTGTTCAGCTCGGGGGACGGTGCCCTGCGGGCCTGGGGTGCGCCAGCGCCCAGGAGTCAGGGCATCAGGAGGAGCCTGATCCAGATGTAACAGGAGGCGGCGGCTCAGGGCAGCCTCCCTGCTCCTGTCCGCTCCTTACGAGCTGGAGAGCAGACACGGAGTGATGCCTTCGGCCTGAGCTGTCGATTTAAAAGTCACTTGTTAAACTGGAAGAGCCCCTTTCCCCTGGCCAATCCTTTTCTGTTTTGTACAAATTAATTTATCCAAGTCGTTAATATTTTGACCCCTGAGGGAACGTTAGGAGCTGGGTATGTAAATATGGATACGAAATATTTGTTAAACAGATGTGTTTATTGGGCAGCTACTATGTGCTTGGGTGGCGCTAGAGCTAGAAAGCTGACTGAATACACTGCTTGTCCTCCAGGAGCAGTAATTAGCTGGAGAGTCATTCGCAAGTATTTATGACGTGCCCAGCACCCAGCAAGTAATAAAGAAGCGTGCGTCTCTTTACTTGTAGTTGGTGAGTGGTGCAGATAAGCGTAGAGGCTGGGCTCTGAACCCAGCCTGGGGCTTTGGGAGGTTGCGGGGAGTGGAGGGAAGGTGAGGCTTCCTGAAGGAAGTGAGGATTGAGTGCGTGGGTGGGTGGAAGTGAGCTGGCTGAGGAAGGGCGGGCTAGCAGGGACCCTCGGAGACCTGGCCCTGACAGGGCAGAGTGTACGTGTCGGGAGTGCATTCAGCAGTGAGCTGTGTGCGTGGTGAAAACAGTACACCGTTCGCCTGGAGAGGTAGGGTGGGCGAGGTAAGTTCTGGGCTGCTGGGGTCCAGCGGAGGCACACAGCATGCTCCACGGGCCTTCCTGGGTTGCCCGGAACATAGACGTTAACTGAGGAGATTTCACATGCCCTGCAGGACAGAAGGTGCTTAGTCATTAATAAATGCCACGTGATAAATAGATCCCAGGGTCAAACTGGTTCAGAAAATGCAAATATCCACTGTGAATCTTCAGAGAGGGTAAAGTCTTCAATTTTCCTGACGGTCTGGGGAGATTTTCACCTGCGCATCTAGAGAAACGAGTGCTCAGAGTACACGCTGGGGCTGGCCATGTCAGCACCCAGGTGGCAGGGCTGCTGCCTGGCAGGTGTCATAGTTCTGATTCTCCCTGAAGATGCACTGCTCTCCAAGATCAACACAGCTAGAGGCAGCCTGGAGGGGGAGGTAGCTGCAAAGCACTAATGATGAGAAGACCCACAAATGCAGAGTGAAAGAAGGTGACCAGTTGACAACTTCAGTTTTACCCACAGCTCCTCTGTTGTGTGCTGGGTATTGAAAGCCCTTCAGCTCTCAAAATGCCAGCTCTGCCTGATGGCTGGAAAGCATCTGTCCTTTCTTCTCTCGTTTCTTTGCATTCTTCTGACCTCTTAAGGCAGTGCAGAGGCTGGCATGGCTATATTAAAGTCAACAACTATTTTTATAGGTGGAACGTTGGTTGGGAGAAAGGACTTCTTGATTGGAATAGGAAACATTGATTGGCAAGTAATTGTACATCTTTTGGTCCCTCGACACTTGAGAAATGTGTGCTTTCTAAGAATGCTGGTTTTCAGAGGGAAACTAGCTAAATTTTTTAGTGAAAGCTACATAAGAGTCATTTCTCATCCGTACTGTAAATGTCAGGGTTATCAGCAAGTGTAGGTCTTTCCTGGAGGATCTGACCCACTCTTGGGCTTCAGAGGGAGGAAAAGGAACAGATTTCTCCTGATTTCACAGAGCATCTGTTGTTGGGTCACCTGTACAAAATCATCGTTGCCCCAATTACTCTTCTGACATCAGTATTAATTTCAATGTCATGTGACTTGCCGTTTTCATGATGCTCGTGTCTTTTTAAGATCCTGTGTGAAAAAAGGTTCTTACAGATCCGCATAGGATTGTGCATTGGGCTTCATGTGTTCTTGCAGAGTTTGTAGACGTCGCCTTTAAGGGACGTCTAGCAGGATGGGGCGGACTTGGACTTGAGCAGAACGGAAGTAACAGTGTGAGCAAATGGAGGTGGGAGTGTGGGGTGTGTTTGGGGTGGAGTTCTTGTGTTTATTTATCGTTCCCTCTTAGCATAATTGATCCCGGCCTGGTGCCTTGAAGGAGCCAAGGTTAGGACAGTGCAGGGGTGGTGGCTGACAGCATTCAGAAAGGGAAAGGTATAGAGAGCAAATTTTGTACTAACCTATGTTGTATCTACTTCATCTCCATTAGGCAGATGTCTTCTGCGTTTCGTGTATACTCTAGAATCACTCTTCATCCGTATAGAAGTCTGTCGTGTAAATTGCTTAAATTCTGAAAGTTATCCTAACTCTCAAATCAAATCTGGTTGGATGTTGCAACCTCCAGCCGCCACCTTTCCTCCCCCCGCCTAAGTCTTTCACACACTCATCCTTAGGAAGTTCTACATCATTTTCCTAAAATCATTCATAAAATGTAATTAAATACTTGCTCAGCTGCTTAAAGATGTGCATTATTGCACCAAAAAAAATCGAGCTACTCAAAATTTACGATGTGAAGGGAAGTAAGATCTTGCATTATTTTCGATTAACTCTTGGTGTTGAAACCTTGTGTCTCCCGTGTGTGAGGTTAAAAATCTGAGAAATTCACTAGTTTTCAAAGTGTCATTTGGGAATTCCCTGCCGGTCCAGGGGTTAGGACTCGGTGCTTGCATTGCCGTGGGCCCCCGTTGGATCCCTGGTTGGGGAACTAAGACCCCACAAGCCACATGGCACACAGCCAAAAGAAAAAAAATGTCATTTAAGGGGGAAGGAAATGAAGGCCTGTGTTGATCTGAGTGTGTGGTGATTCACACCTCTCTTTCTGGCTTGCAGTTTGAGGGCTGGGGAGTGATGTTTTTCTTCTGGGCCGGTCTCTCTGAGAATAAGCACGGTATGTTAAGACGGCAAGAAAGTCTCAGAATCCCGCTTTCTTCTCCCTTTTCTCCAAATGGGCCAATGACTGATCATTCGTGCATTCCTCCTTCACATTTTCCCTCTCTTTGCAGATGCTGTCACAAAGTTCTTCTAACCCCCCTTCGATAAAGTCAGACTGTCGGCGCTCGCTTCAGTGCATCCCCTCCTGAGATACAAGCTCACGTCTCCCTGCCCAGGGATCAGCCACCACAGCCAATCCCCTGAGCCCCGTGTGCTTGGCCTCTGTCCTCTCAGACCGTCCCCAGCCACAGGGGACAGATCTCAGGCGCGCTGGGCCTGAGCTTTGTCCAGAGTCAGATTGCTTGGTGAGGCCACCAGAGAGTTCTGGAAGGTCCCTTGATTGAAGATTTTGTGGTGGGTTTTGTTTGTTTTTTAAAATTAATTTATTAGTTTTTATTTTTGGCTGTGTTGGGTCTTCGTTGCTGTGCGCGGGCTTTCTCTAGTTGCCGCGAGCGGGGGCTACTCTTCATTGCGGTGCACGGGCTTCTCATCGTCGTGGCTTCTCTTGTTGCAGAGCACGGGCTCTAGTTGCACGGGCTTCAGTAGTTGTGGCACACGGGCTCAGTAGTTGTGGCATGAGGGCTCAGTAGTTGTGGCTTGCGGGCCCTAGAGCGCAGGCTCAGTAGTTGTGGCGCATGGGTTTAGTAACTCCACAGCATGTGGGATCCTCCTGGACCAGGGCTCGAACCCGTGTCTCCTGCATTGGCAAGCGGATTCTTAACCACTGCGCCGCCAGGGAAGCCCCTCGTGGTGGGTTTTTCATCGTGCCCTCTAGGCTGAGGTGCTGCCCTTTGGGGGCATGGACTTTCTCCTTGAATATGACCAGCACGGTGCCCAGCACATAACAGTGCTCATGAAACAGCATTTCCCTCTTTTTCCTGCAAGGGAGTTCCAGCAAATGAACCACAAGGAAATTTCAGGAGAGAGACCACAATGTACAATTGAGGTAGATCAGGAATGTTTTGTGGTTGAGGGTGATTTGAACCAAGAATCGAAGCATAGGCACATTCGTTCACCAGATTCTATAGTCTCCCTGGTATAGTTCAGGTACTGCTACAGGATAAGAATATAATAGTGATGAAACACAAGAGTTTGCAGTCTGGTGAGTCAGACAAATGTTCATCAAATAATTGCGTAAATAAATATAAATGTAATTGGAAAGTGACCTAAATGTCCAGTGAATATGGGGAAATAAAGTATAACATGTTTTTATATTTTTTTCTTGATATACAGTTGGTTTACAATATTGTGTTAGTTTCAGGTGTACAGCAGAGTGATTTATTTTTTTGCAGATTATATTCCATTATAGGTTATTACAAGATATTGGGTACAGTTCCCTGTGCTCTACAGTAAATCCTTGTTGTTTATTTTATGCATAGTAATTTGTAACTGTTAATCCCATACTCCTAATTTGTCCCTCCCTTCTCCTTCTCCCCTTTGGTAACCATAAGTTTGTTTCCTGTGATATGACACATTCTTTTGATTTAATATTATATAGCCATTGAAATTGTTTCAAAGAATTCTGAAGTGATTGCAGTAACACTGGTTATTTTAAAAGGGGTGTATAAAAGCATAGAGTATAATCTCTATTTTACAAAAACAAATGCACGATTGCCTCTGCATGGGAAAGTTGGTTATAGCACATTTTTCTTGTTTCTAGAGGTAGGCTTGTAATGATATAAACTTCCTTCTTAGAACTGCTTTGGCTGCATCCCACACATTTTGGATCGTTGTATTTCCATTTGTATTTGTCTCCAGGTATTTTCTGATTTCTTCAATGACCCACTGGTTGTTCGGTAGCATGTTTAGACTCCGCACGTTTGTGTTTGTGCAGTTCAAACACATTCTAACCACCCCAGGGGAGTCCCAGCTGGCCCCTGTCTCTCGGGGAGGCTCTCCAAGGTCAGTAAGTGGGTCTGACCCAGGCTCCTTTCAGATTACTGCCTCTGCACTGCGACTTGGAGTGTGTGAGATTTTGCACATGCCCTTTAAGAGGGGAGTCTCTGTTTGCTACAGCCCTTTGGCTCTCCTGAACATAAGCCCCACTTGTTATCAAAATCAAATGTTCTGGGGGCCCATCTTCCCCGAGCAGGAACCCCAGGCTGGGAAGCCTGATATGGAGCTTGGACCCCATTCTCCTTGGGGAGAACCTCTGCCATTCTGATTATCTTCCCATTTGTGGGTCACCAAACTGGGGCATGTGTCTGACTATACTGCATCTCCTCCTATCCATCTCTCCATGGTCCTTCCTTTATGTCTTTAGTTGTGGGAAATCTTTTCTACTGGTCTCCAGCTTATTCTCATAGATGGCTGCTCTGTAAGTAGTTGTAATGTTGGTGTGTCTGTGGGAGGAGGTGAGCTCCAGGCCGTCCTACTCAGCTACCTGGGCCACCCTCTCTGACGGGTGTCGCAAAATCTGGTTGTTGTTTTTTCCCTCCATCAAAGGGGACAGGAATTGTTGACATGCTGCTTTCTACAGTACTTAAAGCAAATATATTTCCAGCTTGAATATTACGGCTAATGAAATTACCAGAGTGATGCATTGTTAATTTTGCTCCTTGATGCCAAGTGCACGTGACGGGTCTGCTGAGTGCTGCCCCTCTGCCATCCAGAGGCAGGCGGGGACTCACAGGGACTCGCGTGACCCCAGCTGCTCTGCCTGCCTCCCTGGGAAGGGGCTGCGTTCAGCTGGGTCCTCCCTCCAAGCTTCAGGAGTCCAAGGCTCGCTCTGTTGCTGAAAAGTAGGAACCACAAGCATTTCTGGTGGGTTCACTGTAAGGTGCAGTGACCTTACTACAGGTTCTAAAAGACAAGTATCAGGTAGAACTATTTTGCACACATTTTCAGGCTAACCATGAAAAATAAATGTCCACTTGTTTAAGAAAATGCCACGATTTATGCTTTGTGATAAAAATTGTTTAATGACGATTAATTGTCAAGTACCATGACCAAATATTTCCGATATACGCAATGTATGTGATGGACAAATTACTAACGGAACAATCAATACTCTAATACAAAAATATCAAGAATAGACAGGTTTTTTTGTGTGTGTGTGGTACGCGGGCCTCTCACTGCCGTGGCCTCTCCCGTTGCGGAGCGCAGGCTCCGGACGCGCAGGCTCAGCGGCCACGGCTCACGGGCCCAGCCGCTCCGCGGCACGTGGGATCCTCCCGGACCGGGGCACGAACCCGCGTCCCCCGCATCGGCAGGCGGACTCTCAACCACTGCGCCACCAGGGAAGCCCAAGAATAGACAGTTTTTAAAAAGAAATTTAAAACTCTAATTAAAAGAAAAGGTTTTAAACATCACTAATAAGAAATAAATATAAAAGCATACATATTAAAGGATCAGATTGGCAGAGGTGGAAAAACTCACAATACTCAGCATCAGGAAGGAGCTGGAAATGTGACTTCTTACTATCAGTGGGAATATTCGTAGATACATTTCTGTAAGGCTGCTTGCCAAGTATTATGGCAACTTAGAAGAAGCACATGCTTTTTTGACGTGACGGTTGCCCTCGTCCAGGATTGCTAAGTACGGCATTATTTATGTCACGTGACCATCAGTGGGGCGCTTACTGGGCCCGGTCCCTCTGAGCTCTAACTCACTGCATCCAGGGCTTACACTTCGCCCCAGGGGAAGCCCAGGTTGCTGTGCTGGTGACCGAAATGACGTTTATTCTGGACAGAACGATCACAGATTCTAGAGCAGGGGCCCTGGCATGTTGTCAGAAGGAACGCTTTTCACTTCCTTCCATCAGATCATGAACACCTGCACAGGGCCGTCCTGGCCACTCTGCAGATGAAGCCTCGCCCACGTGGCTCCCTCTCCAGGGCTCCAACGGCTGCGTTGAAGTCTTCCCGCAGATCCTCATCTAGGGCAGATCCCGTTTCTCCACCCTGTCTGGACTAGAGATCGGCAGGGCCGGAGGCTGTGAGGCAACAGCAGCTTCCTGCTTTGCTCACTTCTTTACCACCTTTGTTAAAGCTCTGAGTTCCAGGGACAGCAGCCTTGTCACCCCACTCCGTTTCGGAACCTGGGCCACATGGAGACCCCGAGTGTGTCCCGCCCCCCAAGAACGCTGTTTGCTCTGTTGATGTGAATGTCTCTACACGCAGGTGCCCTCAGATGCTCAGAGTAGCGTGTGTGGGCAACACATGATTATTGTGGTGTGGATTGTGTTTTCACGAGGCAGAAGCTGGGACTGGAGACCTGCTTACATACACTTGGCACTGATTTACTTACCAGCCCCTGACAAGTCACTCCAAATACTTGGCTACGAATTCAGCTGTGTGGTGTAGCCAACCACTGTTGTAGCCAGATCTGCTATTAAGGGCTTCACACACATGAAGTACTGAGTAGATCTGTCAAAACGTAATCGTGATAATAATAAATCAGGGCTTCCCTGGTGGCGCAGTGGTTAAGAATCCGCCTCAGGAGACACGGGTTTGAGCCCTGGTCCGGGAAGACCCCACATGCCACGGAGCAACTAAGCCCGTGTGCCACAATTACTGAGCCCGAGTGCCACAACTACTGAAGCCCACGTGCCTAGAGCCCGTGCTCCGCCACAAGAGAAGCCACTGCAATGAGAAGCCCTCGGACTGCAATGAAGACCCAACACAGCCAAAAATAAATAAATAAACAAATAACTTTAAATAAAATAATAAATCAGCTCAGGCAGCTCACAAATACAGCTGCCAGTAGCTGCTCCTTAGCCCTGGTTCCTTGTGCTGGAGCGACGTCTCAGTCAACATTCTCTAGGGAAACTGTGCCTTTCTAACCCACCGCAGAAAAGCAAAGAAGGAAAAGAAACTACCATTTCTTTACTGTCTTTCATCTAGTAGGCACTGTGCTGGTGGTGCAGTTATTTCCCATTTTTTTCTATTATTTAATGTGAAATCTGCACAGCGTGTGTAGTTGGTTGGAGGAGAGAACACACAGGGACGATCACGTGGATTGTGAAGCCTCGGCCTGTAGGGCTTGCAGTGCACCATCTACACCGCTGCACCGCAGTTCTTCGCGGACCTGAGACCACAGATAGTACTGAACCCTATGCATATGTTTTTTTTCCTATACCTACACACCTATGATAAAGTTTAATGTATAAGTTAGGCGTGGTAAGAGATTAACAGCAATAACCAATAATAAAATAGAACAATTATAACAGTACACTGTAAAAATGTTATGTGGGTGTGGTCTCTCTCTCAATATATCCTATCGTACTGTACTCACCCTTGTTCTTGTGTCTGTGTGACGAGATGGAGTGAGGTGAATGGCGTAGGCATCGTGACATAGCATTAGGCTACTACTGACCTTCTGACCTTATGTCAGGAGGATCGTCTGCTTCCAGTGATCCTGGATTCTCACCCATGATGATGTGGATGGTTGGATGTCAGGAGCAGACGATGTCCATGGAGGGGGAACCCAGGCGGAACAGAGCCAGACAGGAGAGATTTCATCACATTACCCAGAATGGCGCCCAGTTTAAAACATGAATTTTTTATTCCTGGAATTTTTCACTTAATATTTTTGGACCGTGGTTGGCCATGGGTAACTGAAACTGCTGAAAGCGAAACCACAGCCAAGGGGGGAACTACTGTACCATTTTCCGATAAAAAGAGTCAGGGTTTCTTGGAGAAAAGGCTAATTCTGGCACTGAGGTGGAAGATACAAGATGAGCCTGGAGCATCTTAATAATGCCAGAAGCTAAGAAAGTGCTTTTTAAAAAAAGTATGGAAATGTCAAAAAAAGCTGACCTGGAAGAGCTCCCAATGGCTCAAGCTGGAACAATGTAAGCAACAAAATAAATAACGATAGCATTGGATTGTTACCCAGAGGAGGCAAGCGCCACCAGGGTGCCCCAGTAATGGTCACTGTAGGCAAGATTTGGTCCTGAACGCACACATTCTGAGGGAAACTTAAAGGAGACACAGTAGATTTGCCTCAAATATTTCCTCCAAATATTATTGTAACTTTTTTCTCTTATTTTCTTTAAAAGACCTATGAGTGTTCAAAACAAAAATTGTAACGTATTATGGTGTTTATAACGTGTAGATGTAACATGTATGTCAACGGTAGCACAAAGGATACAGAGAGGTAAATGGAACTGCTCTGCGGAGAGGTTTTTATACTGTCCACGTATGAAAATAGTACACTATTAGTTCTAAGTGGATTGTAATATGTGAAAGATGCATATTGTAACCCCTGGAACGACCACTAAAACAATGCAAAGAGGTGTCGCTTAAATGCTAGTAAAGGAATTAAATGGAATACAAAAAGTATTTGTACAAGCATGCTCATAGACCCTTGAGCCATAGTAGCCCAAACCAGCAAATAACCCAAATATCCATACGTAGAAAAATGTGTCAACAAACTGTGATATGTTTATACAGGAGGATACAACTTGGAACATAAAGGAGCAAACTGCAGGGGCACACATTGTGGATGAATCTCATAAACATGCTGCTGAGTGAGACGAGCTGGCTGTGACACATGACTGTAGGGTGACAGGCAAAACGAACCCGTGGTGAAAAAAATCACAGGAGCGTTTGCTTGTGGGGGCAGAAAAAAACTGCCTGGGAAGGAACTTGAGGGAATTTTCTGGAGGTGATGAAAATATTCTGTTCTTGAAAGGGGCGACGTATACATGGGTGCATTTATTTCTCACAGTTAATGCCTGTGCCTCTTACCTCATGAAAAAGAAAAACAATTGAAAAAAAAGTGAAGGGTGGGTAGTAGCTTGAGGTACTGATGAAAGAGAAATGGCAGGGCTTCCCTGGCGGTGCAGTGGTTGAGAGTCCGCCTGCCGATGCAGGGGACGCGGGTTCGTGCCCCGGTCCGGGAAGATCCCACGTGCTGCGGAGCGGCTGGGCCCGTGAGCCATGGCCGCTGCGCCTGCGCGTCCGGAGCCTGTGCTCCGCAGCGGGAGAGGCCACAGCAGTGAGAGGCCCGCGTACCGCAAAAAAAAAAAAAAAAGAGAAATGGCAGATAATTAGTAGTCACTGAAGCTGGGTGACAGGTCTCTTATCGCATTTTGCTATTCTGTAAATGCTTAAAATTTTCTGTAACAAAATGCTTTTATGAAAAACAGAAATTGGTCTACAGTGTTAGCCGGTGAGCTGCTGGTTTCTTCGTGCAGGAGGAGGGAGAAGTGAAGGTGGGGTGTGTCGGGGAGGCCGGAGCGAAGCTGGCGTTGCTCTTGGCCACACAAGTGTGTTCACTCTGCAATGACCCACCGGGGTGCCCGTGAATGACTCCTGCATATATCTCTGTAGGCATGTTACATGCCAATAAAAATTTAAATGCTGCATATTTACACAAAAGTCCTAACTCGGTATCTGAGAATAACAGCAGGGTTTTGTCTTGTTTTGAAGCGGGACGTGTTCGCCGATGGTCTCATCCCATGGATTTTAATATTCCAGAGTAGTCACGTCCAAACCCTCTGGGGGCCCCTTAGAGTGTTCCAGTTTTTGCCTCCATTTGGTAGAGGCAGCGTGATTTTTATTTTTTATGACGCGAGACTTTTTCCAGAGAAGCTCTCACCCGGACCACGACTCTTAGCACAGTGCCCCGTGCACATGTGCGCTCAGAACCTGCAGAACTGGGTTGAATCAGGAATACAACTAGTGGACGGGATGCCAGGGATGGTAAGCAGGCAGTGCAGGGGCGGCTGAGAGGCCACAACCCAGCAGCCAACGCTGCGACTTGATAAACCATTTGGAACAAGTTCACCCAAAGATGTGGGTTTAAAGTGACGGTCTTCGGCCTTGACCAGGCCCTCTAATCACCTGGAGAGCCATAAAAATACCGATGCCCGGGTCTCACTCTAGGGATTCTGATTTAATTGGTCTGTTGCACTCGGGTTTCAGGAATTTTAAAAGCCCCCCGGGTGACAGGCCTGTGCAGCCGGGGGTGAGAACCACTGACTCAGGGCTGTCGATGCATTCGCTGCAGGTGACTTCTGTGCGTGCTACAGGGTCTCCGAAAACAGCTCTGCCCTGCTAAAAGCGAAGGACTACTTCTTACTCAGCAGCAGGAGGAAATGTCTTCTTAGCAGATCTATTTTTGTGTCACTTGCTTTCAGAGTCAGAGGTGGTTTCAGACATGGTAGCTTGATTTAGTCTGTGTTGAAAATCATAAATGGCCTACAAGTACCAAAAAAAAAGATGAGAAGAATTTGCCAACATGTGGAGTGCATTATGTATTTTTCAAATTTCTCCTGTGATTAGTAATGAAAATGATATTGCTGGGGCCTGATTTCCTCAACTCAGCCCTTGGCCATTTCCCCAAGTTATTCCAAGTCTTTCCAAGACACTTCAGCACTCTCTCAAGGGGATTATTCCCAAAGGTGACGAGTACTAGACACTGAAATCTCCGCACAGTCTGTTCCTACTGCAGAAGGGTCCGCCTCCAGAACCTCGAATGACTAGGGAGGCTGCATCAGCAGCGGGTCCAGCGGCGGTGGGTGGGCTCTGAAGACAGGCGGACTTGACCCCAGTCTCAGCCCAGCCACTCAGCAGCTGTGGGGCTTTGGACAAGTTACTGGACTCGGAGCAGCTATATAAACCTCGTTTTCAAGACAAGGCATCCTTGTCTTGCGCAAACAGCAGTGGTTCTTCATCCCTCCCTGTATCCAAGCCCTTTGAAATGTGATTTTACAGCTGCTCCCACTGAGAGGTAGAATCTGTTCCTCCAAACCTTGCATCAGGGCTGGCCAGTAGAATGCAGTGGGCATGCCAGTGGGCCAGCTTGGGACCTCGGCTTAAAAGGCCTTAGATGCTTCTGCTTTTTCTTTCAGAACCCTGCCGTCTCCATGACAACAAGCCCATGTTAGCCTGCTGGAGGGTGAGATACTTTGGGGAGTAGAACCAAGGTGCCCAGTCGACAGCCAGCTCCTCACCAGAAGCAGAGCCCCCTGATCAACCTGCAGCTGACCACACATGCATGAAGGAGCCCAGCTGAGACCAGAAGAATTGTCTAGCTGAGCCCAGCCTGAGCTAGGTACTGGGGTGGCTTGTTATGCAGCAGTAGCTAACTAATACATATGCCCACTGCAGACAGGAAGCCAGGATTCTATGATACGTTCATCACAAGTGACTTGGCAAACAGTAGGCACCCAATAGGTGCTGGTTTCCCTTTCCCCTTGTTTAAAGTTGGATCTCTTGAGTGATACAGAAATTCTTGTCATCACGTATGCCTGTGATTGGTGCTTAAATGCACTCGGTGCCCCACCCGACAGGAGGGAGGAAGCAACCAGAGTCTGACCACTAGGGGCCAAGGCCAGACTGCAAAATAAGAAGTTTGTCTTTAATCTGTTCCCTCCACATCTAAACTCTGGAGGTCAAGGTTGTGGACAGATTTGAAGACATTGGGCTCCACCCTCTGGGGGCCCTATCTTCCTCCCTTTGCTGTCTGATCTCTGGAAAGGGGGAATGCGCCCACACCAAGAAGCAGCTGGGACGCAGTGGTTGAGCTTTGGAAGCTTCCTGCTTGCACCCCTCTGCTCCCTCCCTGGACTTGACACCGTCTCTCCCCACCTTGGGTCTGAGGAGAGATGTTGGTAGGGCTTTCAGCTCTAGAAACCAGAAAATCTGACACAATGGTGTGAACAAAGCAAGGGCAGATGAGGCCGCAGAGGCTGGCAGGGGCCAGGTTAACTAAACTTCTATTCAACTGCAACGAGAAGACGGTGACAGGGTTTAAGTGGGGGCGGGGTTTGCATATATCACGTTGTTCACATTTTCCAGAGATCAGTCTGGATGCTGCGTGGAGGATGGGCTGTAGGAGGGTGAGACGGCCCGGGAGGCTGTGACTGACAGTGGACTAGAAAGAGAGGAAGGTGACCAGCAGTGGTTGCAGGGTGGAGACAGTGGGGAGGGGCTGCAGAGCCATTTCAGTGAAGCATTGTGGAGGAAAGCTGGAATGAAACGGGTACAGGAGAGAACGTGAGGAGAAGCAGCCCTAATGGAGCAGAAAAACAGCGGCAACGCAGAGCGACCTGTGGTCCAAGGAGTTCTGCTTGTTTAATGCACAACACGAAGGCGTGTTTGTCCGCTGACAGAAACCACCCAGTGGGGAGGGAGGGAGGGAGGGAGGGAGGGATGTGATGGGCAAGGGACGTTACACGCGCAGAACTCTGGGAGGTATAGGCAGAAAGGACTCCTCAGCCCCAAACTGACTTTAAGTTGCAGCTTTCATCTTTGAAATAAATATGATTTTGGCCTTCTATTTCATAACACAGGACACCCCGCAGATCACATCCTCGTCATGCTTCCCCGTAAGAACACCTCTGAGTTCTCAACACCCAAAATGCACAGAAGCTACTTATCTCGCCAAACATTTTCCAGCTGAAGTTCATACGTATAGAATTTACACTAAGCCTTCAAAACGTAATACAATATTTTAACCTAAACGGCATGCTAGAAAAGCTTCATGTTGCTTTCACACATAATTGGTAGGCGGTCAGAATCACGCTAGTCACTTTGCAAAGCTTCGTAGTACCAACCAAGGAGATGTACATATTTGATGTTGCTGGTCTGAGAGGCCACTGCTGTTGAATTGTGTGGTGACCAAGAAGCAATGCTTTAAGCATTCTACATTCTAATACAATAGGAGTAAGTTATATCTAGGTGCCGTATTGTGATTTAGGAAATTGGTAGTTTTTCGATTCACTTGCTAGTCCTTATCATTTTTCTTATTTAAAATAATGGAAAATAGGTTTTCCTTAGAGTATTCACAGAGATAATCTGACATCTAAGGCACAGGATACTGACATTAATGGCAGAGGACTTTCCAGTCTGTCTTAGTTTTAGATTTGTAAATACCTTCCAAATTACTTAAGTTCTATTCTTCCAAATCTTATAAGTAAAGCTGATGCTCCTCTCTGCATAGAATTGGGGCTGTGCATACTCCAGTTTGAGAAGCATGTAGTAGTACAGCACTTGGAGTTGATCAGAAAACTTAGATGGAAAAATGCATTATCACTATAACCTCCAATAGCAAGAAATGATTTAAATCGGTTCCAAAAGGATATTTTTAAAAGTATCTTGAAAGTGGTTCTGAAGGAGTCTTAAGGAGTCCTATTACAGGTATTATGTATTACCTTTAGACACAAACTTCCTTAACAATTTGGGAAGGAGCAACCTGGGGCCTAGTGGAAGGATTCTGGCAAGAGAACTAATTTCAGGTAGGGTACCTTGCAGGTAACCATGAGCGAGTTTCTGCGTGGGCCCCCCAGAAGCCTAGGCCCGCCCCCAGCACTAGCCCCGCCCCTACCCGGGACCGCCTCAACACGTGCGGCGTGCCTGCACAGCGCATGTCCGTGGGGAAGGGGCGGGGCGAGCCGAACCCCGGCAGGTCTTGCGTACGCAGGGGAAGACCACGGCCATGCTGTGTCGGCTGCGAGAGGTGCCCCGGCACTTGCTGGTCTGCGAAAAGTCCAACTTCGGCCACGACAAGTCGCGCCACCGGCACCTCGTGGAGACGCACTATCACAACTACAGGGTGAGTCCACATCCAGGGCCCGCGGACCGCGCACCATCCCGCCGGCGATGGAGGCTTGGAGAGAGCCGCGCTCTGCTCCAGGGGGCCCGCCCTCGGCGCGCGGAGGGGCGGAGGCCCTCGCCAGGCATGCTGGGAACTGTAGTCTCCAGCCGCTCCAAGCCTGCGGTTTGCCCCTCCTCGGGACTACAAGTCCCAGGATGCACCGGCGCGGGGCGGTGTTCCGCCTTCGGAGGGAGGAGCAGGGTGGCGTGCGCCTGGCAGAGTTCGCCGCGCCTCTGGCCACTTACTCCGGCCCCGCCCCGCCACGGGTCGGGAGCGTCCCGGGAGGGGCGGGGCCGGGGCGAGGGACTGGCGGGTGTGCCGCGCAGCGCGGGACGGACCCACCCCTTCCGCACCCTGGCTTCCTTCCCCCGCCGCGCGCCCGCTGGTTTTTGTAGAGCCTGGTGCCGAGTCCGGGAAGCTGCTCGCGCTTCTGAACCGCTTATGGGCGCTAGTTTGATACCTGAGAAACCTCCCTCTTTGCCTGCTGCCTTCTGCGTTGTCCAGCCAGAGTGCACCATTTCGGCAGCTTTCGCAGAAATTCGCCGAGGCTTCCCTGCTCGCATGCACTTCAGAGCGATTTTCGCTGTTGCTTCGTGAAATTGTCACCCTCACGGGCGCCTTTTTCGCGAGTGTGGTGGTTGAAGCATCGGTGATGTTATCAGTTTATCCAGAATCTGCTGAGAGTAGAAGAGAACATCCCTAACTCCCAGGTAGTGTATGCTGGGCGGGCTTCACCAACCCGTTTAAGTGGAGAGGGCTTCAGAGTAAACCTTAAAATGAAAATGCTTTAAGCCTTTTACACTTTCAATCGACCAGCCTAATCTCATCTCAGGCCTGACTGGCTAGTTTCTCAGATACAACTGGTGACCCTCGTCCTTCAGGGACAAACTGGTGTCCCAGCTTTGGGAGAGTGGTTTTTCAAGGTGTGGAGCACCTGGGCGACGTTTGAAGCCTGTCAGGTTGATCTCTGCTTTGGATGGAAAGCTCATCACAGACAGCAGTCGGGGATGTGTACCTTATCTCTCCCGTTCCATCTGTAGAGTTTTTCTATCTGGAAAGTGTAAACATCCAGCAGACTTCTGCTTCCATGTAACCTCTTAATAATTGGTGTCCCTAAATTCCTTATGCCCTAAGGGACAGTTCCTTTGATTCCAGCCTGGTACTAGAATACGCAGATCTACGAATATTCAATTGTACTATATTTCCCTAAAAATTAATTAATGTAGTGATAGAAACGGGACGTAAAATATATCGCTCAAAAGTATATTGTTCATTTGTAAAAGATGAAACACAAGCAAAGGCTCCCCAGGTGGCATAGTGGTTAAGAATCCGCCTGCCAGTGCAGGGGACACGGGTTCAAGCCCTGGTCCGGGAAGATCCCACGTGCTGCGGAGCAGCTAGGCCCATGCGCTGCAACTACTGAGCCTGCGCTCTAGGGCCCGTGAGCCACAGCTACTGAGCCCGTGTGCTACAACTACTGAAGCCTGCACGCCTAGAGCCCGTGCTCTGCAACAAGAGAAGCCACCGCAATGAGAAGCCACGCACGGCAACAAAGAGTAACCCCCGCTCACCGCAACTGGAGAAAGCCCACATGCAGCAACGAAGACCCAATGCAGCCAAAAATAAATAAATAAATAAAATACATTTTTTAAAATTATTTTTTAAAAAAACCGCAAGCCAGAGCTTCCCATTAAAATTGTTTGGCTCATTCAACTTTACTGTAAGCTTGAATACAGAAATGGAAAACTTGAGTTGTCAAATTTCTCTTTTCCTGAGATTAGTAAGTTTGTTTTGTTTTGTTTTCTCTATTTTTATTTTTAAAAATTTTTATTGGAGCATAGTTGGTTTACAATATCATGTTAGTTTCTCCTGTACAGCAAAGTGAATCGGCTGTACGTGTACATATAGCCCCTCTTTTTTGGATTTCCTTCCCATTTAGGTCACCACAGAGCAGAGTAGAGTTCCCTGTGCTATACAGTAGGTATTCATTAGTCATCTATTTTATACATAGTATCAATAGTGTGTATATGTCGATCCCCATCTCCCACTCTGAGATTGGTAAGTTAATTTCAGAGTTTTTTTGAAAGCTGTGGAGGAATGGTTAGCAGCCTTCATGATGTTGTATCATCCCTAAAAACCTGGGTGTTGATCTACATGAAAATAAGACTTGTTTAAACCTATAATGGAGTATAATCTGCAAAAATACTGAATTACTATGCTGTACACATGAAACTAATGTAATATTGTAAGTCAGCTATGCTTCAATTTAAAAAAATAAGACTTGTTTATGTTACACATTCCAATAGGTTTCATTTCTGATTCCTGAATGTGGGATACTATCAAAAGAACTGAAAGACCTGGTCATGGACTCTGGACCCTATTACTTTGTGAAAGATTTACCTCTTCATGAGTTAATCGCACACGAATTCATCAATACTTTTGTCAAGAAAGGTAAGAAAAGCCGTGTAGTATCTATGAATGTGGCGAGATGAGGAAGTCCAGGGAGATCACATAGCAACACCAGGGTCCTTCTCTTGTTCTGAACAGGACTGCTGGAGGTCGTCTGTGTGGTCAGGTGTTTGCATCCCTCCCTCCGTCCCGCAGTAGCTCAGCCGACTCTGTGTGCCCTCATTAGGCGGTGGTTTCTGACTGCGCTGGCCCACAGGTGTTGTGAGGGAGTGTGTCATATGAGGGTTAGTGGAGAGGAAAGTCTTCCACCGCTGTGTTCACGTGCGCTGTGTTCACATGCGCTGCCGTTGGGTGTGTGGCTGCAGAGACAGGCCGCTGTTCTCCCCGCAGTCCCCCTGACAGCTGTCCGGAGAGGGTGGTCTCCTGATGCAGACACAGCTGCTGCCCCCAGAGTCAGGTGCTGATTGGGGTTCAGCGGCTTCCACTTAGACTTTGTGACTCTCAGCCTCGCCTGCACATCTCATTCCCATCTGTGTCTGCTGGGTGGATTGGCTTGTTCCGGTTATATCCTAGGAGCCACTTGCCTGAAACTATTTCAACGTGTCTTTCGGGATCCACCCTCACTATATACATCACTGCACAAGGGCCACTGACATCTTGTCTTTGGTCTCACGGACATGATTCCTTTCTTCGGTTCTGAAGCTTGATGCTGGGGGATTCCCTGGTGGTCCAGTGGTTAGGATTCCTTGCTTTCACTGCTGAGGACCCGGGTTCGATCCCTGCTCGGGCAGCTAGCATCCCACAAGCTGTGTGGTGTGGTCAAAAAAAAAAAAAAAAAAAGAAGCCTGAGACTATTTTGTTAACACTGTGGACACTGGCCATGGCAGGGACTTTTACATAGCTGACCCAACTTAACCCTGGCAACAATACTATGAAATAGGCCTGCAACCCCCATTTTACAGGTGAGGAAATTGAGGCTCAGAGAGATTGAGAAGCTTTCTTGACTTCGCACAAGGTTTGGGCGCATTTTGAGTCTTCATCTGGAACTCTGCCTTTCAGGTGTGTGCGCTCACCTGCTCTTCTACTTTGTGCCCCCCTGCCAGCACCCCCGGAGGCATGCGCTCCGTCCTGAGCCCGCTTTCTGCTCACTGGTAGCCAGCTTGCATAGACACGCCCTAGGCAGGGGCGTGAACTAGCTCTGCTGGCCTTGCGTGTCCTCCAGCGTGGCTGAGTGAGCTAGAGCAGTGACCCGGAAGGTCTGTTACCCTGGGAAAATAATCCACTAACTTCTTGCAGGTGTGATTATTTTTTTCTTGTCTTAATTTCTCCTCTGGGTTTTCTCTTACAGGTGCGTGCTATGCACTAACGTACAACACAAGTATTGATGAGGATAATACTGTGGCCCTGCTACCAAACGGTAACCACACTCACTTTTTCTTCTTTCGTAATTACGGAGGAAACACAAACGGTAAAAAAGAAAGAGTCAAGTCATTCGGTTGTGTGTAAAGTGAAAGGCCCCCCTTTCATCCCTTTTCCTCCAAACTCATTGCCATTCTCAGCAGGCATTCTTTTTTTTTTTTTTTTAAAGAATCAATTTTATTTATTTATTTATTTTTGGCTGTGTTGGATCTTGGTTGCTGCGCGCGGGCTTTCTCTAGTTGCGGCGAGCGGGGGCTACTCTTTGTTGTGGTGCGCGGGCTTCTCATTGCGGTGGCTTCTCTTGTTGGGGAGGACGGACTCTAGCCGCGCGGGCTTCAGTAGTTGTGGCTCGCGGGCTCTAGCGCACGGGCTCAGTAGTTGGGCTGCACGCAGGCCCAGTTGCTCCGCGGCACGTGGGATCTTCTGGGACCAGGGCTCAAACCTGTGTCCCCTGCTTTGGCAGGCGGATTCTTAACCACTGCACCACCAGGGAAGCCTAGTACATACAGTTTTAATTTACTATTTTTAATGTCTTGAAAATATTCCAAAGAAGAAGTATACCATAATTTGTTTACTCTTTCTTTAATAAAAATTTAGATAGTTTCTAGTTTCACTATAATAAATGATGTCTTTGTACGTATAATTATAAATAATACCCTTGTATCATAAGTAAGATACACGTATGAATAAATAATATCCTTGTATTATAAATAAGATCCTGTGTGCGCTGGTATTTAACTGCTCAATTTGTCTTGCTTTCTCTTAGAGAACACATTATATTTTTAGCATCTCTTTTATGGGAATTACTATTTGATTTATAGGGAAATTAATTTTATCACTGGATAAAGACACTTATGAAGAAACGGGACTGCAAGGTCGTCCATCTCGGTATTCTGGCAGGAAAACCATGAAATTTAGTAAGTATTATGCTCACTCCGTCAAGGAGTAGTACTCTTCCTGTAGCAATTTGAATTTAAATGTTTGAATTGCCTCTGTTCTCTTTGTTCGGAAGAATGTGGCTTTTTCTTGTCTTTAAAACTCCTTACTCCGGGGGCTCTCGGGTGGGCATCAGATAGGATGAGATGGATACCGCTGTGCATCTGTCTTCAGCTGTCGGCTGCATCTCGAGGAGATCACAGACTTGGACATGGTCCATTAGATACATATGTTTTGGGTCACAAATTCAAAGTGATGAACCCACTTGTTCTTTTTTTTTTAAATTGAAGTATAGTTGATTTACAATGTGTTAATTACTGCTGTACAGCAAAGTGACTCAGTTATACATATATGTACGTTCTTTTTCATATTCGTTTCCATAATGGTTTATCACAGGATATTGAATGTAGTTCTTTGTGCTGTACAGTAGGACCTTGTTGTTTAACCAGTCTATATATACCAGTTTGCATCTGTTCCAACTTGTTCTTAGTAAAGAATTTCCTTTAATTTTCCCAAGTTTTATGATGACTAGTAGAAATGCACCCATGAGTGAAGAGATGTCGTTCTGTTGATGGTCTGGCTTGAACATCAGTGGTCATGGCTGCCACCTCCACAGCCAGGTTCGAGGTTAGAGTTGATCTCTGCCCTTGGTCTTTGACTAGGAAAAATGTGAATTTAAAACACCTGTTGTGGGACTTCCCTGGTGGAGCGGTGGTTAAGAATCCGCCTGCCAGTGCAGGGGAAACAGGCTCGAGCCCCGGTCCGGGAAGATCCCACATGCCGCGGAGCAACTAAGCCCGTGCGCCACAACTACTGAGCCTGCGCTCTAGAGCCTGTGAGCTACAACTGCTGAAACCCGTGCGCCTAGAGCCCGTGCTCTGCCACAAGAGAAGCCACCGCAATGAGAAGCCCGTGCACCACAGCGAAGAGTAGCCCCCGCTCACTGCAACTAGAGAAAGCCCACACGCAGCAACAGAGACCCAACGCAGCCAAAAATAAATGAAAATAAAAATAAGTAAATTTTAAAATAAATAAAACACCTGATGTAATTATCTCTCAATGCCAGAAATGTCCATCAAAGGCAGAGTTTTGGTTTGGTAACCCAAAGGGAGGGCAAGAAATACAAAATAACTTTTTTTATCCATAAAACTTCTAAAACTCCTGATGTTTTTAATCTAGCATGTTTTTGCACAGTGCAGGCTGTGTGTATATGAATGAACTGTTTATTCCTCTCCATTTTTTTAGTTATTTCCATTGATTTGATGGATTTATCCTCTAAACTGGAGTCTAAGAAGTATGAAAGAATATCTTGGGCTTTCAAAGAAAAGAAACCATTGAAATTTGATTTTCTTTTGGCATGGCATCAAACAGGTATGAAAAATAAAATGTGTAACGATGGAGTGGTTTTGAAATCTCATGGTTAATTGAAGGGGGGTCGTGAGGGTGGAATGGTGATTCACCCAGCGGTCGGGGATGTTGTGTGCGTAGATGGATACCGGGGTCCCCCACTTTTCGGAAGTTCACTTTATGCTCCTTTACTTTTACAAAAGCAAAAAGTGAGAATAGTGTTCAGCGTGTGTTTTGCAGTCAGCTGCTAGAGAGGCAGCGTGCACCCCAGCAGCGAGAGGGGCCCCCCCCAGCTCCCTCCCCCAGAACTGCACTCAGCATCTCAGCCTGTAGCCGGCAGAGCTTTGAACTGTGTCTCTGAGCGTTTGTTTCGTGCCTCTGTTAGCAAGATGTGTCTTAAGGTAATTGCTTCTTCACTTTCTGCGGCTCCGACTTAATGAAAGGTTTTGCAGGAACACTTCTTTGGGATGGGAGGAAACCTGTAAACATTGTTGAGGAAACTGCTTTGGCCCCTCCGGCACCCCTGAGAGCCATAGTCTGGGATCACCTAGGCATGCAGCCGCCCTCTCCATCTCCTTGGGGTGTGTGTCCATGGAGAGCTCCTGAGGGGGCCTCAGGGCAGCTAACCTTTGTCCATTTCTCCCTCTCCCTCCTCCAGCTTCCCCCCAGCAGCCTTGGCTGGAGTGTTTTAAGACAACGCCAGCTAAACTGATAGACACAGGCTGCTTGTTCCTTACTGCAGGTTACATGAAATTCGTTGTACCTTTTAATTGATTAGAACAGTACATTTAGTTCAGAGTTTCATGTTCACCAAACGCTTTAATCGGCTTAGAACTGCCATGTACCTCGCTCCTCTTAGAAGTGTATCTTTGGCCCAAAGCAAATTAAATGAATCAAATCATCACAGCTACAGTGGTGTAGCTCTCTCTCGGAGAAGAGGGAAGCCCATAGGTCCGTTCTGGAAATAGGTCCGTCTGTCCGCTCCTCCCGGGAAGTTCGTGGTCACTGGGTGCTACAGGGTTGCCTGTGTGAGGCCTCGGTCTGTAATACTTGGGTGCCTCTGCTGTGTGTGGTGCAGACGCAGAGAGCAGGGCGGCTGACATCTCAGCTGTATGAAGTCTGTACTGAGGGCCTCCTATGCAGGGGGTTCTGGAGCCCCCTGTGTTCCTAAGACTCCGAAGTATTTTAAGGGCTTGTCAAGCCCTGTGAAACACCTGAAGTTTTACCCACTCAGCAAGCTAAGAAGTTAGCCAGCGCATTCTCGTGGGCTCTGGCAGGAGACACGAGACCCCTGGGTCAGAGGCAGAAAACCTAATGATTCCCAGCAGTAGCAGTGGCCAGAGCATCAGCGTTTGCTCCAGTTCACCAAGTCCTGGTTCCTGCAGGGGGATGCATGGTGGGCAGGTGATGCTGGTGCAAGCAGGGGGTTGCATGACAGGAGGGGAGCCTGGAGCCTAAGGAATTCAAATCTTTTCTGTTGGGCAGAGAGCCTGCTGACCTTTGCCCTGGAGGGAGGGAGGAGGTGGAGGGAGACATTATTTCTAGTACACTGGGCAGTAAGCGATCCTGCCCTCCGCTCCAAGAGGGCCGCTATTTCCGTCTTCCAGGGCTATTGGAAAATCCTCAGGATACACTGGATCTTACGGGGTTTTAAAGACAAGCTGGACTGAGATTCCATCTTCAGCTCCTCTTCTGTTTCCTTCTTCGAGAGTGTGCAAATATGCTCCTTCCTCTGTAGAGTTCACTGATTTTATTTAAACATAAGTAACGCTTTGGGTTTTATTTATTAAGTCAAAAGTTTCTTAGTAGAGCAGATGTTGAGACTAGTATGGCTTGAATCTGAAAGCCTTATGATTTTCCAGAAAAAGTGTGACAGTAGGTGAATGTTGACAGAACTTTGGCACGCGGAGGCGAAGGCAACTTAAATGATTTTCATTTGAATAAAGCTTCGTACAACCTCCTCTGGCCTCACTTCATCCTGCCTGCTTCCTGAAACCCTCAAGTGGGAACGGGTGGATTCAGGGATTCACTGAACTTGTTTACACTGTCCAAGCGGCCTTATTTGGTGTGTTTGAAGGTGCAGAAGGATCAACGATGATGTCATACTTTTCCAATTACCGGATTCAGGAGCGTCAGCCAAAAATAGTGCTGAGCACGGTGACAGATCTGCAGTGCCCGGTGCTGCAGAGCGGCGAGCTCAGGGGCAAGCCGGAGGCGGCCTGCAGCGCCCAGGAGCTCTTCGAGTGGCTGGGCGCCGTCTTCAGTGACGCCGAGCTGTGCGTACGAGGGCTCCCGGGTCCCGGAGGGCTTGGGCTGGCTTCTCGTTTTCAGCAGGGCTTTAGTACTTTGAAAGTGATCGTGTAGTGGATATAAATGCGTTTGCTTTCTCTTTTTTGGTCACAGAAATAACGAGCCTGATAATTTCATATCAACCTACTGCTGTCCTCAGCCAAGCACAGTGGCGGCGAAAGCTTACTTGTGTACAATCACTGGTTTCATCCTTCCAGAGAAGATACGTCTCCTGTTGGAACAGCTGTGGTGAGAAAAAAGAGCAGCCTTTTTTGCCATTTATGTCTTGCTTGTCTCCGCCTCTGTAGCGTTTTAGGGGCGGCGCTGATGCCCCGGGTCCCAGGGTCCCCTCACAGTGTGTCCCCCTCTTCCCTTGCTTGGCCTCGTGCGCAGTAACGCTATCGTCTTGCGTATGATGTAATTATCCCTGGCGACCTTGCCGGGTCCTTGTCCTTTGAAAAGAAGAGAGCAGAGCTTTACTGCTTCCTGAGAACACAAGCTGCTCGTTTTTCTTGTTCTGCTGCCCCAGACCATTTCGGTGCAGTTGAAGTTACAGCGTCACTTAAGAGAACGGCAGTACTGTGTGGAACACATTATGATCGGTTTTAAGTACTGGATTTCTGCAAAATGCTTCACTTTGAAATGGGTGGGGAAAGGAACTGATCACCTCTGAATCCAGGTCATATCCGAGATCTGCCCTGGCTCTAACACCCGTGAATCACTGGGCACCGGTAACATGCCACAGGTTGTGTAAAGTAGTGTTGGATTTTCATTCTGGGAGGTGTTCTGTAAATAAAGTGTGAGGAAGCTCAAGTCCTGTATTGAAAAGAATATAAAGTGAGCGTCATGCCTTCTGAGTCTTCACTTGAAAAATGTCTAAGATTTAAGTGTTGAGGGCTCTCCTTTTTAAATCCAACATCCTCTTTCACATTTATTAGCTTCGTACTTTTATTTTCCTTAGCAAGAGGGTTGAAGTTTTAAAAATTCGATGGATTTTAAAAAAGAAATTCGATAAATTATTCTGCAGTGTTTCAGTTTACAGAGCCTCCAAAAGCAGCACTGTTCAAGGGAGGGAAACGATTCTTACACACCCTGTGGGGGTTTTTTTTGTTCTTTAAATCTTATACGCTCTTGCACAATAAGGGTAGGAACCGCTGAAGTTCGTTGTGTGCGCTGCATGTTGGTGAACCTTGACTGAATTCACAGTACAGCACCAGGAATTTAATTTCTGTCTCCTAGTTTTAATAGATGGAAAGCTAGGGTCAAAGCTTCATGGGAGCGTCAGAAATACCACTTATCCTGAATAAGTAAAGACAATAAATGGGACCGTTCCTAACTCCTCCTGTTTGTTAAGAAGTGTCTTTTTTTTTTTTTTTTTTCAGTCGCTACTTTGATGAACCAAAGTTGGCCCCGTGGGTGACGTTGTCGGTTCAGGGCTTTGCAGACAGCCCTGTTTCCTGGAGAGAAAACGAACACGGTTTTCGAAAAGGAGGAGAACATTTATACAACTTTGTGGTTTTTAGTAATCGGGACTACTGGCTTCAGTTGGCTGTTGGGGCGAATGATGACTGTCCGCCATGACAAGCACAGAGGTTAAAGTCATGTTTGTGTATGTTTATGCCCGTTTTCCGTGTTCCTCGGCAGTATAAGGACTGTGTGTTCACTCGGACTTGGGTGATGATGACGTTTCTCAGATCAGCATCTGTTAGCATCTGCCCTGGACGCGGGCCCATCCTGTGACAGGCTTGCCGTCCGGTGGAAGCTCATAGTTGATTTCTCCCTGTCACTGTGAGCCCAGGCTGTGGGCTACTGCGTGGTAACTTGGGCCACGATGGCCAGGGATGGGGGGTTATGGGATCACTGGGTGATATGTGTGCTGTGATTGTGAGTTTTTCACATCATAATGACAGGAAATCCTTAACATCATACTTACCAGAGCCAGTTCCTGCATTAGTGCTGTTCATCTAGTGCCTCATTTAATTCTCACATCAGTCCTGTGAGGAAACAGGGTGTACGTAAGCTGCTGAAGTCACCTGCTTGTGGATTCAAGACTTGGTCTCAGATCAGCTGGTTCCTGAGTGTGCGCTCACTCCCCTGCTTCTGGGTCGGGAGGGGTATTTGGATACTGTATATTCATAAAGAACAAGTTAGGGCTTCCCTAGTGGCGCAGTGGTTGAGAGTCCGCCTGCCGATGCAGGGGACACGGGTTCGTACCCCGGTCCGGGAAGATCCCACGTGCCGCGGAGCGAGCGGCTGGGCCCGTGAGCCATGGCCGCTGAGCCTGCGCGTCCGGAGCCTGTGCTCCGCAACGGGGGAGGCCACGGCAGTGAGAGGCCCGTGTACCAAAAAAAAAAAAAAAAAGTTGAATTTTGCAGTAACCTATAAGGGAAAAGAATCCGGAAAACATATATGTGTGTGTGGGGGTATATATATGTAAAACCTAATCACTGTGCTGTACACCTGAAACTGACACGACATCATAAATCAATTGTACTTCAATTTAAAAAAAAAGTGACTTCCCTGGCGGTCCAGTGGTTAGGACTCGTGCTTCCACCGTAGTGGGTTCGATCCCTGGTCGGGGAACTAAGATCCCACATGCCACACAGCGTGGCCAAAATATAAAAGTAGTAAAAACAGTTGAAAGAATTTTTTTTTCCCCAACAATATGACTGATAAGGACCAACTGAAAACTACTTAAATTTCTGGAATACTTATCAAGAACCATTTTTTAAAATGTTTCAATGAGCTACAGAATAAGAATTCTCAGAAGCTAAGTAATTTATTTGGCCACATGGAATTAAATAAGAAATCAGTAACAGAAAGATCCTTGAAAATCCCCAAGTATTTGGAAACAAAAGAACAAGTCAAAGAACAAATCTAAAGAGAAATTAGAAAGTAATTTGAAATGAATTTTTTTTAAAAAGCTAGAATTTGTGGGTTCTTGCTAAAGCAGTACTTAGAGGGAAACTTGTAGCTTTATTTTTTTGTGGTATGCGGGCCTCTCACTGCTGTGGCCTCTCCCGTTGCGGAGCACAGGCTCCGGACGCGCAGGCTCAGCGGCCATGGCTCACGGGCCCAGCCACTCCACGGCACGTGGGATCTTCCCCGACCGGGGCACGAACCCACGTCCCCTGCATTGGCAGGCGGACTCTCAACCACTGCGCCACCAGGGAAGCCTGAAACTTGTAGCTTTAAATGCCTATATTAGAAAGGAAAACAGGTCTCAAATCATTGACCTCAGTTTCCACTTTAAGAAACAGTAAAAGAAGAGCAAATTAAATCCAAAGTCAGCAGAAGAAAAGGAATAATAAAGATCAAAGTGGTAACCAGTGAAATAAAATAGAGAAAAATTAATCCAAAAGCTTGTTCTTTGGGAAAATCAATAGAATTGATAAATCTCCAGCCAGATTGGTGAGGGAAAAAAGAGACCAATTACCAATATAAGGAATCGGAGAGGTAACATCACTGAAGATCCCACGAATGTTAAAATAATAGGAACACCTTTATACTAATAAATTCAGGAACACAGGTGAAATTGACAAATTCCTTGAAAAACACAAATTACCAGAGCTCACTCAAGAAGAAACAGGTAAAACCTTCCTATAACCCCAATGGGATGGCTTCAGTGGTGAGTTTTACCAAACATTTGAAGAAATAATACCAATTCTACACAAATACTGCCACTCATTCTATGGAGTCAGCATTACCCTGGTAGCAAAATTACCGAGGTGTCCTGGCTGGGCAAACCCATCGCGAGGAAAGAAAACACTACAAAACAAACATTCCTCATGAGCGTAGGTGCAAAAACTAAGCAGACGGTTTAGTAAGTTGAAACCTACGATATAATAAAAAGGTAATATGGCCATGGGATTTATCCTGGGAATGCAGGGTTGATTTAACATTCACACAATCATTTCAATCAATACTAGAAACGTATTTGACAAAGTCCTAGTTCTGTTATAAACTGTGGCAAACTGGGAATAAAGGGGACTTTGCCAATCTGAGTAAAAGACATCTGCAAAAGCCCTACAGCTAACATCAGACTGAAGTGTGAAGGGCTGAATACTTTTCCCCTAACATCAGGAAGAAATCAGAGGTGTCTCTGTTCATCACTGTACTGGAGATTCTAGACTGCAGTCAGGCAAGAAACAGAAAGAACATCCAGATTGGAAAGAAAAAATTGTCCTCTTTTCAGAGATGACATGATCGTCTGTAGAAAATTCTGTGGAATCTATAAAAATATTAGAACTAGTAAGTGAGCTTATCAAGGTTGCAGGATACAAAGCAGTGTACAAAAATCAATTATATTTCTATATATGAACAATTAGAAATTAAAAATCATTTACAGTAGCATGAAAATACTAGGTAGTTAGGAATAAATGACAAAAAATGTGAAAGATGTACACTGAAAACTTAAATATTGCTATGATCAACTAAAGAAGACCTAAATAACTTGGGGTATATACTTTGTTCATGGGTCAGAAGACTCAGTATTAAGATGTCATTCTAGGACTTCCCTGGTGGTGCAGGGGTTAAGAATCTGCCTGCCAATGCAGGGGACACGGGTTTGAGCCCTGGCCCAGGAAGATCCCACATGCCACGGAGTAACTAAGCCCATGCGCCACAACTACTGAGGCTGCGCTCTAGAGCCTGTGTGCTGCAACTACTGAGCCTGTGCTCTAGAGCCCGTGAGCCACAACTACTGAGCCTGTGCTCTAGAGCTCATGAGCCACAACTAACAAGCCCGTGTGCCACAACTACTGAAGCTCACGCACCTAGAGCCCGTGCTCTGCAACAAGAGAAGCCACCACGATGAGAAGCCCGCGCACCACAAAGAAGAGTAGCCCCCGCTCGCCACAACTAGAGAAAGCCCGCGTGCAGCAACAAAGACCCCAAACAGCCAAAAATGAAAGTAAAATAAAATAAATTTATAAAAAACGAAAGAAGATGTCATTCCAAAATACAGGTTCAATGTAGATTCAAGGTAGTCCCAGCAGGCTACTTTCTGTGTGTGTACATAAGTTGACAAGCTGATTCTAAAATTTTTGTAGAACTGCAGAGGACACAGAGAAGCCTCCAGGGCTGTCTGGGAACTTGACAACACAGCACCAAAAGCCTCCAGCTGCCCCATTCTTTCTCCCTCAACATGATGTAAACCCAGCCCAAGTAGGAAGTCAGGAGGTGTTTTTCCGTGTGTCCCCCTTGTGATCTGTAAGGGTGCCTGCCAACTGCGAGGAAGTTTCATAATAAGGGACTTAATTGAGGAGGTGCCAGTTGACGTTGGAACTAAGATTTATTGCTGTTAATCCTTTGGAGTAATCCGGGGTTGACTAGTTTTTTTCAAACTGTATCTGACGGTTAATACCACGTTCAACTATTTTCCATATAAAATTAAAAAATAAAAATCTGGTATACAAGAGGGGTTGTAGAAGACTGAGTTGAGGAATTTATGTGAATAGGAAAACAGACTTGTAGATCTTTAGGGAACAAGTGTCAAGAGGTTTCTGGAAAAAAACAAAGACCTACAGATTACCAAGGCAGTTTTCTTAAGTTTGAAGCGGGGGAAACAGTAACACAGCAACCGACCAAAAAAGCTATGCCAGAACCCTCCCTTTTAAGGAGCTGAGATTGTGCTCAAATTCTTTTTGTGTAATTTACTGGGACTTGGGGACCAGAAAGACCACTGCCAGCATATTCTTCAGAATCCAGATTAGGGGAAAAGTTTTATTCCTTGGGTGCAAAGTTACTGCTACATTCATCTTAATAAATCAAACTAAATTACTTGGCAGGAAGCCAAGTGTGACCCACACATTTCTAAAGAAATGACCAGAGATCGAAGATGGTTATTTTCATCTCTTATAATTGAAGAAATATTTCTCTTGTTTCCCTGTTGCCCAAGGTTGGAGTTTTTTTCCTCCCTCTGGTATGTTGCCTCAAAACCCATGTGCCATTTTCACCACAAAGCTCCCTGGATTTGCCAGAGACAGAACTAATAGGATATATATATATGTATATACACACACACATAGTATTTATATCAATACGAAATATATGAATACATAGTCATATATAGTATTTATTATATAATATAAATATTTGCCTATTATATATAGTGAAGATAATTACGTACATTATATATAATATATTGTGTATATATATATATTAATATATATTGTAAATACAGATCTTCCTTGACTTATGATAGTGTTACATCCTGATAAACCCATTACAATTTGAAAGTATTTGAAGTCGAAAATGCATTTAATACACCTAACCTGCCAAACATCAGAGCTTAGCCTGGCCTACCTTAAACATGCTCAGGACACTGACATTAGCCTACAGCCAGGCAAAATCAGCTAACACAAAGCCGATTGTATAAGACGGTGTTGAATAGCTCATGTGATTTGTTAAATACTGTCCTGAAAGTGAAACACAGTGTCTGGGCAGAGAACGGTTGTCAGTTGTTCGTCCCGGTGGCGGCGTGGCTTCCTCGGAGCAGCAGCATCACAAGAGAATATCTAAGTGTGTGCACGTCGCTAGCCCTGGAAGAGATCAGGATTCACAGGTCAACGTTTCTACTGAATGTGTATCACTTTCACCCCGTCGTAAAGTCGAAAAACCCCAAGTCGAACCCCGGGGGGACCATCTGCATTTATCATGATTAATTGGCTCATGCGGTGGTGGTGGAGAAGACGTCCTGCAACAGCTGCCGTCCGTGAGCCGTAGACCCAGGAGAAGCGCTGGTGTAGTTCCGTCCAAGTCGGAAGCCCTGGGGACCGGGAGAGCCAAGGGTGTGAGTCCCATCCAAGGGCAGAAGACCCGTGTCCTAGGTCAGCAGGCAGGCAGGCAGAGAGAGAGTAGAATTGTTCCTTTCTCGGCCTTTTTGTTCCGTTCAGGCCCTCAAGGATCGGATGAGGCCACCCACACTGAGGAGGTTAATCTGCCCTACTGAGTCTGCTGATTCAAGTGCTAATCTCATCCAGAAACCCCTTCCCAGACCCCCCCCCCCAGAAATAACGTTTAGCCATAATATCTGGACACCCCCTGGTGCGGTCCAGGTGGCACGTCGCACTCCCTCGTGAGTCACTTTGGTGTGTGTTGTGGTCCTGTTTGTCGAGCCCCTGGTTTCTGCTCAGTGGTCACTGGTGCCGAGCAGGGAAGAACAAATCGGACTCCATCTTGGGTCTGTTTCTTTAACCTTTGTATTCTGTTGCTTTTGCTACAAGTTAATCACCGAAGGGGATGCTGCCTGTAAGCTTAGATGATGCATCATGGCCCGCCTCTGGGAACCCTGCCTCCCAGGTCAGGAGCAGTAAGCTAACATACCTTTGTTTAGCTCACAGGAAACCTCCCGACCGGGCCCACCTGTGAATGCCTGCAGGGAGGAAGAGATGAACGCATCCCCTGCGGAGGCTCACGGGAGCCAGCAGATGCTTGGCTTTGCTCCGTCCCCTCCCCTTTTAGTACGAAAGAAGCCTGCGTCCTAACTCACGCGAGATGGATCTTCGGGGCACGCGGCCGCCACCTCCTCAGCCTGCTGGCTTTCCAGATGAAGCCACTCTTTCTCGCCTCAGCAGCTCGTCTCTCCGTATCTCGGACTCGGCAACCATGGGGGCCGTGAGGGCAGAACGGGTTGATGGCAGGATTTCTCGTGTCCTTCAGGAGGACAGCTGTCTCTGCCTGGACCGGCTCCTGGCTCAAGCTGACACGGCAACTATGGCAGCTGCTGATGGGGCTGCTTGAGCGTCCTGAACATCAGGCGGGACCTTCCAGGGAGGGAAGCCTGCACGGGCCTCCTGGGCTTGGGGCCACCCCCTGCACCCCCTCGCCTGCTGGGCCCCAGCTGACCAGGCCGTGAAGCCGCCGCCCGGCAGGACACCAGCTGTCTTTGGAAAGATCTTGCTACGAGCCATGTTCCTCCAGTGGTGAAAGGAAAACTTTTCCCAGGAGAATGCCCTCCTTTATGGCAACAACCGTTTTCGTAAATACAGCCCGTGCCCCATCCGTGAACAGCGGTTCGTGCGTTACTTCGACGGAGTGACCCTCCTTCGTCTAGGGCGGGGGAGACTCGTGGGGAAGAGTGGTTGGACTTGGGGTGGGACTGGGTTTCCTTCTTTCTCTTTAACTGTCTGTACCAGCCGGCCGAGTGCGAGAAGCTGTTGAAATCCGTCACCCGAGCGCCGCCCTTAGCAGGTACGGCCTCAGTGACAAGGTATAAATGGTCAGAAATTCGGGGTCTGGAGATCGCAGCTCTGAGCCTTAACATCTGTGAGCTCTTTGTGAGAAAACCACAGGCACAGAAAAAGGTGCTATTCCTGGGGACTGTCTTTGTTTCCCTCAGCTAATGAGGGAAGTTGGAGCCCTTTCCTTTTACTGATGAAGTGCTCACATCTGGCTCTTATTCCAGATAACAATTGCCAGCCTCCAGGTATCACGTCCTGTAAACCTTAGCGAGTCTCTCGGCTTTTAGGCCAAGCTGCTGACAGGCTTCTGGGTGAGGGACCCAGATAAGAGTGGGAGGCTGGAGAATGTAGGGCAATCTTTCGGCTTCACAAGCAGCCAGAATTTGTCGTGTTTCTTTTAGCCTCTAACAGGGGCTCAATGTCTGTGTTCCCGAGGGCAAGTCGTGGGCATATAACACGCCGACTGAGCTTCCCCAACTCGTCTCTGTGTCTCCGCTGGTAAACGTTGCCCCTGTTTCATTTTGAATCCATTCTGAAGTTCTCCGAATAAAAGTAGCAGCCAGTATATTTGATTTCATAATCATAGCTGACATTCACGAAGCACTAATTGTGTGTTCAGGCTAAGCATTCTGTATGCGTTCCATCAGCCAATGCCCGCTAAAGCCTTTTTCCTAGTTGGAGTACAGTGGATTTACGATGTTGTGTTAGTTTCAGGTGTACAGCACAGTGATTCAGTTACACATATGTATCTATTTTTCAGATTCTTTCCCCTTGTCGGTTATTTAAAAAAATGAATGTAGTTCCCTGTGCTGCGCAGTAGGTCCTTGCTGGTTACCTGTTTTATATATAGTGGTGTGTATGTGTTAATCCCAAACTCCTAGTTTATCCCTCCCCCTTCCCCTTCGGTAACCATAGTTTGTTTTCTATGTCTGGCCCGCTAAAGACTCTCACAGCAGGTGTTACTCACGTTTTGCTGATAAGGCTAGAGAAGTCTTCCCTAGGCCACATAGCTAAGTAAGCAGTGCAATCAAAATTGCAAATTACGTTTGTGTAGCTGGAGATTTTGAACAGATTCCCTTATTCATGTTTGAGATTGGGAGGACACAAAGGAACTGCTTCAGTTATCCTTTGTGAGGTCACAACTCTCCCCCACACCTAGTGGCTTGTAACAACAGTAATTTATTATTTCACATGACACTGCCAGTTGACCAGGACGTCTTGTCTCCCCTGATGGTGAGTTGCTTGGAAGGTCCAACGTGGGCTCACTCCCATGGCCGGCTGTCAGTGCTGGAGGCCAGCTGGCGTGGTTAGCTGGACCCCTGAGTTCTCTCCTGCGTGGGCCTCTCACGTGGCTGCTTGCGTCCCTCACAGCAAGGTGACTGGGCTTTAAGAAGGAACGTTCCAAGAGGACAAGCCCCGTTGAGAAAGTGCTTACGAAAACTTCACTTGCTAACGGCCCATGGGCCAAAGCTGGTCTCGTGGCCAAGCCCTGAGTCAAATGGGGAAGCTTTACACGGACATGGATCTTGAGAGCTGGGGTTCACTGGGGTGGGGGGTCGTCAGTAACAGCTGGACTACAGGCGTGATAGGATACTGGTTTTTTTTTGGTTTTTTTTTTTTGCCTGAAAAGCATCCTTCTTTCCCCTTCAGGCTAATAGCAAAGCTCACCAATTAGCAATTAGCATTTCATGTTGCATTTACAGCCCTTCGCATATAGGTTTTGAAATTTTGAGCAGTGATGTTTAGGCTGTTAAACTGATCAGTAGTTGGCTAATTCATTTATTAATTTAATAGTCCCTGCTTTCAAGGTGCTGTAGTCTAGTGAGAGTTAACTTATTAACACACTTGATAGCTTGTGTAATAATCACAGAACCGTAGCAATAGGTGTTATTGTCTCTGCTTTACAGGTGAGGAGGTGCAGTCACCTGGCCCAGGTCACACACCTGGTTCTCAGCAGATCTGGTTAGAGTGTCTACGGGACCCCAAAGCCCGTCTCCTTGCCCCTCCCCATCCCCCCTCTGGTGCTGAGCACACACTGGGGAGCTGAGGAATCAACAACACCCCGCACTTGAAGGCTTTGCAGGAACCGGTCAAGATTTTTTTTTAAGTGAATTGCAATTAAGTTGAGGAGGAGGTTCGAGGTAGCAAAAGTCTGTAGCCTCTGGCTAATTTCTTGCCGATGTGTTAAACTAGCTGGCCTGGTCTTAACCCTTCTGCATCTCTAACACTGTTTTTGAAAACAACATAGAAAAGGGGAATTCCCTGGCGGTCCAGCGGCTAAGACTCCGCCTGCCACTGCAGGGGGCGAGGGTTCGATCCCTGGTCAGGGAACCAAGATCCCACATGCCGTGTAGTGCGGCCAAAAAAATTTGAAAAAAGAACAACTACATATAAAATATACGCAGCATAAAATGTACCAGCTTAACCGGCGAGGGGCGTCCAGCTCCGTGGCATTACGTACACGGGCGCTGTTGTGTGACCACCACCACTGATCTGTGAACTCTTTCATCACCCCAGGTGGAGGCTCCTGGCCCGCTAAGACTAATGAACAGAAGAATCATCGGTGCCTTTTGAAACTTTATTTGGAAGGGAAGTGCCGGGTAAGTGCCCTTCACCTGGGCGCCCTGGGCTGGTCAGGACTGGGCACCTCAAAATCCCATCAGGTTGCCTCTGGAAGTTTCCCTGAAGTTCAGAGGTGCCCCGTGGGGTTCAAGGTCAATGAAAAGGAAGCCGCGGTCGGGGGGTGTCAGGAGGTCGCCGGAGGGAGGTGGTCGTTATGGGCCGGATGGCGTCTCCCAAAATTCACGTGTTGAAGTCCTAACTCACCAGCTCCACTGCCACCACCCCGCGCCGCAGAAGGTGAATGTGCTTGGAGATTTAGGCCTTTAAAGAGGTGATTAAGGTAAAATGATGTCACGTGGGTGGGACCTAAAGCCAGTGTAACTGGTGTCCTCGTTAAAAAGGGAAATTAGGACCGACGCACACAGAGGGAAGGCCCTGTGAGGACACAGGGAGAAGACGGCCGCCTACAAGCCAAGGAGCGAGGCCCCGGAGAAGCCAGCCCTGTGCCACCTTCATCTCGGACGTGCAGCCTCCAGAGCCGTGAGCACCTAAGCTCTGTGGGTTCAGCCGCTCCGTCTGGTGGCGCTTTGTTTTGGTCCACGCAGACTAACGTCGTGGGGAAGGACCCTGAGGCTTGCGGGCCGGCAAAGCTGTGGGCCTCGGTCCTGCGGGGGGCCGAGGGTGAGGCACCTGGCGGTCACTTGGTGAGCGGTGGTTTCAGGGAAAGAGGTGGAGGTCATTCGTAAATGCTGCTACTGCGGGGTTCACTTGCTCTCGGTCAAAAGACCAGGATGTAATCCCAAAACGTGGACGCAGACCCGGTGGGCCATGGATTTCTGAGAGAGGCCAACTCTGAACTGTGGTCCCCCCAACAAGGACAGAAAGACGGAGCAGTGACTGCCAGCCCCGAGTCGACAACCTGGGCTGCAGCCCCTCGGATTTTTTTTTTTTTTCTTTTTTGGTTTTTTTTTTGCGGTATGCGGGCCTCTCACTGTCGTGGCCTCTCCCGTTGCGGAGCACAGGCTCCGGACGCGCAGGCTCAGCGGCCACGGCTCACGGGCCCAGCCGCCCCGCGGCACGTGGGATCCTCCCGGACCGGGGCACAAACCCGCGTCCCCTGCATCGGCAGGCGGACTCCCGACCACTGCGCCACCTGGGAAGCCGCACCTCGGATTTTTTAAAAAATAATTTAAAATTGTGGCCAAAAAACACAGCATAAGCTCTACCTTCTTAACCGTTTCTAAGTGTACAGTTCAGTTATGTTAGCTGCGTTCACATTGCCGGGCAGCACATGTCCAGGAAGTCTTCATCTTGCAAAACGGAACCTCTGTACCCACTGAACAGCAGCTGCCCTTCCCCTCCCACAGCCCCTCAGGTTTTAAAGGGCAAACCCGCTGAGCCTGGAGCGGCTTGGCTTTGGGGCTGCCGAGCGTCCTGGACTTTTCTGCCGTACGTCGTGCGGGTCCACGTGTGATATCTAAGGACCGAATTCTGACCAACGCCTGCCGTGAGGGAGATTAAAATCGCAGTGGTTTACCTGCGGGCGTCGCTCACGTGGTTCCCAGCGGCCGCATGCGTAGGGACAGGAATGGGGTCGCGGTTCAGCAAGTCTGTGCATTGACAGAGCTGCTCTTCACCTGTCATCCCCAGGCCGCAGGCCCTCTCCCTCACCGGGACGGGAGGCCCATCGTGGGAGGGGTCTCCAGTCCTCAGCAGGGCAATAGGGGTAGAGCCGGGATGGCGGGAGCGAGAGGACCACTGGGCCCTTCTTGGACGCCATCCCAGAAGGCGGGAGTCCCACGTGCTCTTTCAGAGCTGGGCTTTGGCCGTCGGGCTCCTGGGGTTCGTGGGAAGGAAGTGGCCGAATCCACACCTGCCCGGGGATCCACTTCCATCGCCCACTTGTCCATGGTGTTGGCAGCAACTGGCCGGAACAGACGCCCGCGGTGCAGGCCCAGATGCCAGGACAGGCTGCGGAGCAAGCAGCTTCACGCTTCTCAACCCTCTGCAGGTAAAGCAGGGGCAGAAGGGGAGCCCCTTGAAATACCTAAAATATCTGAGGTAGGTTTATGGGTAGAAATTTCTTTCACAAGATGCTGTTTTTCAAGAGGGAGCAGAGTGTCTGTTTTCACCACGGCGGAGACTTCCCTGCACTTGGGGAAGGTCGTGGTCGCCCTCTTGCTGTCCTTCAGCCTAGGAAACTGACAGAGGGGCGGGGGGATTGATTTGTCTGCCTCCTCCTTCCCTAGAGACAGCAGACAGCAAGTTGCCACTTGGCCTGGACCCAAGGCCTGTGTGACCAACAGCGTGGACCCCAGCGAAGCCGGCAGGACAAGAATTGTTCCTGCACGAGCTCGCTTTCAGCTGCAGGGGTCGGGGACTGCTCCCCGCTTCTCTGGGGCCTTTCAAAGCAGCCACCTTCCTGCCTCAGGCACTTTCTCGGGAGGAAAGAAATGCATATTTAAAGGAGGCTGAATTTTATGGAAAAACAAGGCACAGGACCAGCTGTGAGGGCCCCAGCCAGAGAGGGAAAACATCTATTTAAATATTTGATTTGCATCCCAAATCCACTCCATCGGAGACCTGGACTGCTGACCTGCCTGAGAAATAACGCAGACATTTCTGGTGAGCCTGAGAGGGAGCCTCGACTCCCAGGGACCCCAGAGCCAAGAGCAGCGTCCGGCCCAGGGGGCGGCTCAGCGGAGTCCAGCTGAAGCCAGAGCTGCCCCAGCCCGTGCTTGCGCTGCTCTGGGGCCTGAGCTTCCTTGCTCACAGCCAAGTAGGGCCCGAGGCTTCGGGGGCGGCGGGGGGCAGATTGTTTTCTGATGCTCCCTTTGGATCCTCGAGCAGCAGATTTCTGAGTTTTCCTGCCCAAACCCAATACCACCGGTGAACAATCAGCCGCAGTGTGCAAAGCCATTCCATTCTGCAACTGCTGTTTCCATTCAGAGTTTTCTAGAATTCCAGTGGCTGCCGCCAGTAGGTTCGTGTCTTTTATCTTCAGGCTTGAAGGGTACTGGGGGCCTCTGAGGTGAGGATATGGGGGAGAAGGGCCTGACGGCATCAGAGATCAGGACAGCACCCCCAGAGTGGAGCCTCCAAGACACTCAGCTGTCCCCAGGGGCCAAGGTACCATTGGTGAAAACGCAAAGCACGAGAAATGCAAATAATACAAACAAACCTCCTCCCTCCTCCCGTGCCTGGCAATAACAGGTGCCCAATAAATGTCAGCGGAGTTGAATGTTTTGTTGGAAAGAACCGCTTCGCTGACTGCAGACTCCTCCACCCTCCCTGCAGGCTTCAGGAAGACCAGGTTACTCTCGCCTCCTAGCCTGAGTGCCACCAAGTCCCTGCCACGTGCATTTTAAGAAACATTTTGCTAATCAAGAGTGCTGGAGACATTTTGTCCCCGATATTCAAATATGCGTGTCAAGGAGGAAAACTCTACAGAAGTCTTTTAAAAATATTTATTTATTTACATTGTGGTAAAATACCCAACATAAAACTTTCCATCTTAACCAGTTTCAGGTGCACAGTTCAGTGGCATTACGTACATTCCCTCTGCTGTGCACACGTCACCACCACCCACGTCCAGAACTTTTTTCTTCTCACAAAAGTGGAATCCTGTCCCCATTAAACCACACACGCTCTCCTCCCCCAGCCCCCGGCCACCACCCTTCTACTTTCTTCTCAATGAATCTAATGACTCTGGCAATGTCATATACGCGGAGAGAAAACTTTTTTTTTTAATTTAGAAAAGATCTTGAGGCTAAGGAGAGGATAATCTTTTCGGGCACAACATCAAAATTTCTGTTCTGTTAAATCACAGTGACGGAGTCCTGTGGTGCCCCTCCCAGGCACCAGCCTTTCTCTTGGTCACATGGGAGGTGGGAGTGAGGGTGACGGGGTCTGCGTTTCTGGGGTCCTCTGGGCCCTCGTCTCGGAGCCCGAGTCTATCCACTGGAGCACCGCCACCCAGCCCACCTGCTCCACACATGGTGACCCTGTGGCCCTGACCTTTCGCTCCCTCCCTCCCTCCCTCCCTCCGGCCACGTTTACTGGGCGCCGTCTCCCCCAGGCTATGAAAAGGCAACCTATGGAATGGGAGAGAATATTTGCAAAACACACATCCGATAAGGGATTAATATCGAAAATTATAAGGAGGACTTTCCTGGTGGCACAGTGGTTAAGAATCCGCCTGCCAATGCAGGGGACACGGGTTCGAGCCCTGGTCCGGGAAGATCCCACATGCTGTGGAGCAACTAAGCCCGTGCGCCACAACTACTGAGCCTGCGCTCTAGAGCTGGCGAGCCACAGCTACTGAGCCCGTGAGCCACAACTACTGAAGCCCGTGCACCTAGAGCCCGTGCTCCGCAACAAGAGAAGCCACCGCAAAGGGAAGCCCACACACCGCAACAAAGAGTAGCCCCGGCTCACCGCAACCAGAGAAAGCCTGCAAGCAGCAGTGAAGACCCAACGCAGCCAAAAATAAATAAATTAATTTAAAATATATATATAAGGAACTCATACAACTCAGCAGCAAAAGAACAAATAATTCATTTAAAAAATGGACAGAGAATCTGAATAGACATTTTTTTTTTCAAAGAAAACATACAGATTCTAACAGGTACAGGGTAAAGGGTGCTCAACATCACTCATTGTCAGGAAATGCAATTAAAACCACAGTGCGCTATCACCTCACACCTGTTAGAATGGCTATTATCAAAAGACAAGAGATAACAAGTGCTGGTGAGCTTGTGGAGAAAAGAGAAACCTTGTAAACTGTTGGTGGGAATGTAAATTGATGCAGCCACTATGGAGAACAGTATGGAGGTTCCTCAAAAATTTTTTTTTTTTTTTTTTGTGGTACGCAGGCCTCTCACTGCTGTGGCCCCTCCCATTGCGGAGCACAGGCTCCGGACGCGCAGGCTCAGTAGCCATGGTTCACGGGCCCAGCTGCTCCGCGGCACGTGGGATCCTCCCAGACCGGGGCACGAACTCGTGTCCCCTGCATCGGCAGGCGGACTCTCAACCACTGCGCCACCAGGGAAGCCCTCTCAAAAAGTTTAAATAGAACTACCATATCATCCAGCAATTCTACTTCTCAGTATTTATCTTAAGCAAATAAAAACACTAACTGAAAAAGATATCTGCACCCCCATGTTCATTGCAGCGTTATTTACAATAGCCAAGACGTGGAAACAACCTAAGTGTCCATCAGTGAATTAATGGGTAAAGAAGATGTCATAAACAAACAAACATACAACAGAATATCATTCAGTCATAAAAAAGAAGGAAACCCTGCCATTTGTAACAACATGGATGGACCCTGCTGGCATGCCAAGTGAAATATGTCAGACAGAGAAAGACAAATACTGCATGATCTCTCTTATGCATGGAATCTCAAAAAAACCACAACACCAAAGCCAAGTTCATAGCTACAAAGAGCAGATTGGTGGTTGCTAGAGGTGAGGGAGGTGGGTAGTGTGTGGGGAGGAGAAAGGGGTAAAGGGATTCCAAAGGTGCATATGTTTCCAGTATAAAATAAATAACTCCTGGGGATGTAATGTGTAGCATGGTGACTATAGTTAACAGTACTGTATTGCATATTTGAAAGTTGCTAAGAGACTAGATCTTTAAAATTCTCATCACAAGAAAAACAATGGAACTGTGTGGTGACGGATGTTAACTAAACTTAACGTGGTGATCGTTTCATAACATATGCATATATCAAATCATTACGTTGTGTACCGTAAGCTCATACAATGTTATATCTCAATCATATCTCAATCAAACTGGGGGAAAAAAGAAATTTTTATTGATCTTTTCCTTTTGGGTTAAGTCTTTTTTGTGTCCTGTTGAAGAAATCCTTACCTGTCTCCTAAGGAGTTTTTAAAATCTGCACATGCCTATTAAGCCCTACTTTGTTTCTTTCTTTTCTTTTCTAAGTGAAAGCAGGTTTATTGAGAGAGATACACATCCTATAGGCAGAATGTTGTCCGTCTAAGAAGGTGACAGCCTTCAAACCCTACTTTTCTGATGCTTTTTTTTTCCCCTTGGGTTTTCCAGTGTGGGCCAGGAAACCCTTTAGACATCTTCTAAAAGAGCTGTAACGCGCTGATGCGTATCTGTGTCAGAAGCGAACTAGGCCTTGCACAGGTGTAATTTCTTATTTTGTGGGAAAACACTATCTTCCTCATTATTAGCCCAGACCCGGGCACGAACCATATGCTGGACCATTTCCACAGCCACCACACGTCCGGACAGCGTTCCTGCATTGGAGAGGATGGGCCTGGGTACAGCAGGGGCGCCCAGGCGGCACCCGTCCCCGGCCCCACCTGCATCCTGCAAGCGTGGGGCGCCGGTGGGAACAGGCGTGACGTCCTCGGGGCAGAGCCAAGCCAGAGACAGCCTTGTGCAAACAGATTGAGGGTGGAGAGGAATCTGTTTGCACCGACCTGGAGCTCCAGGGGCCGCGTGGACTGGGAAAGGGGTGAAACCGCGAGTGATGAGTCAAACCCGTTTCACCTGACGCCGTCGCTGATCAAGGTCGCTTTAAGACTTGCGCGTTCTCCACACGGCACGTAGCCTAAAGAAAAAGATGTTGGCCTGCGTTGTTTTCCAGAATCTTGGAGTCACCTGTGTCTAGTTTGAGCTCAGCTGGTTAAGACCGGATGGGACCACAGGCCCTCCAGGTGGGCATATGCACGAGTGTCCCCTCGATGACCTCTTGAACGTGCAGAGGCCTGTCGCTTAGTTACGCCTGCGCAGAACCTCCGTTCCGCACCTTTTTCCAATCACCTTTCCCCACGCTGCCCGCGCCTCTACGCCCGGGCTTCTTTATTGCGCATCCCATAAATACCCCAGCCCCTTGCCTTTCGGGAGGCGCGTTTGAGGTTTGTTCCGTCGTCTCCTCGCTTGGCCGCTCTATGAGGGACCCCTCTCCTTGCTGCAGGCCTCGGCGCCTCTGGCCAGACGGGCCCGGTGCAGTAACAGGGGCAGATGGAAGAAAGATCCAGCAAGCGGACGGGCAGCGCCGACACGACGAAGCTCTGGGAGAGGAGGGAGAAGGGAAGGACGTCCTGTTGAGCAGCTAAGCGATGCAGGAGCGAGAGGCAGGTTGCAGCGGCCGGCTCCCGGCGTCCTCTTGCTGGGCTTGGTTGTTTGGGTGCCGGAAGCGGCCAGGAGTCCCGTGCCGCCCGGAGCCTGCCGGGAAAGGAGGGGAGGGTTGCCGCCACGGGGGCAGAGCCCGGTCGGGCTGGCCTGCAGGTAGGGCTGTGCTGGGGGAGACTCCCAGGAGGGGGCCCACCCCGCACCAGCCTTTCATCTGCATCCGTCTCTTGTTTCTTTCGCTCTCCGGGAATTGAGAATTTTAAACACGCCATGCAAGGCCCAGCCTACAAAATGAAAGTTCGTATTTGCCTGCTGGGCTCAGAACTCGTATGATACGCGGTTGCAAATCTTATTTGTGACAAAAAGCGCCTCAGTGGCTTCTGGAGGAGAGGTAGGGTGGGGGAGGGGCAGGGGGGTGGGTTGCAAGGAGGCTCAAGGAAAGTTTGCGGTGATGGAGATGGTCACCCTTGATCAAGGTGTGGATGTCGCCGGTGTGCGTGCAAATGAAATATGTCAGAGGAAAACGAATGCTGTATGATCTCATTTATATGTGGAATCTAAAAAAACACAACAAACCAAAGCTGGCGTGAAAACGTATCAAGTCGAACGCTTGAAACGCGCAGTTTATTGCATGTCAATTACCCCTTGAAGCTGTTAAACCTCCTAGAACACAGGTACAGGCGGTTTGCAATGAAGTGCTTCAAGTTACACTTCAGTCACTTGGGTTACACGCTTTTCTCCCCAAACCTGCTCACTTACAGGAGCTGTACGTTCTTCCAAGAGTCCTGGTAACAAGAGACCAACACCTAGAGGCTGATTCAGGAGCTTCCGTGTGATTTTGCCGAGACCCCTTTTATGTGTCAGGATTCCAGGAAGGTTCAGGCCAAGGAGAGGCCTTGCCGGACGTACACAGTAGGAAAGACACAATCCCGCGTCTCCCGCGCCCCGACAGCTACTACACACGCGGTCGCCGGAGCCTGTGACTTGAACTTTAAAATCTGCAGGGCCCGCGACCAGCATTTCCGTCCTCCTCACAGGTAACGGGATGGTCTTCCCTCCTTCCTGGGAAAATTGGAAATTGAGAGATGGGGGAGGGGAGTGAGAACCCTGTGGAACGAAGCGCACCTGAGTCCCCGGGCGGCTGAGGGCTGGTGCTGCCGCGATAACCACGTACTTTGACTGGATAAGAATGACAGGTCATTGCTCCTCTCCGAACTGTGTTTATGTGATAGTTTCTCACTCCAGGATGCAGTAAACTCCGGAGTCGTAAAGCTTTCCGGTAACAAAGGAGATAAGTGGTAACTGTTACCGCTAACAGACTGCCCCTAGCAAAAATTTACAGCGAAGTGTAAATCAACTGACTTTTTCCCATTTTACCCAAATGGTGTGGGTCCAGGAGAGTGCTTTGGAGGGTCTCTCAATCTTCCTGTTGATTAAGAGTTGCTGCCAGGCAGCCGGCCCAGGTCCTTGGCGAAGGATCGGAGGCAGGCAGGCGGGTCCCCATGTCGGGACCAGAGCCTCATCAGCGCAGCCCTCAACCATTTGCGCACCAACCCCAGGGCAAAAGGAGGGAGAGTGCTGAGCCCCCAAGCAAGACGCCAGAAAGGTCCCCCCCATCCCCAGACAGCCAGCGATGGACTCCAGGTGACCAAGGGCCTGAGGTGTGAACTGTCTGCTTCACAGTGAAATCTGAAAAGGTCACGTGGTACGCGAGTGGCTCCTGCCCCAGCACGAGGACGTCTAGCCCAGCAAACTGGAGGCCCTACCAAGGAAGGACCCACTGGAGCCGTGAGTAGGAACAAGGCTGATACTCGTATCTCTGATCTCTGAGGGCATGGGTTACCCAATATTCAGGCAGGTGCCTTTTGGGAATCTGGGCAATGTTTCTCAAGATGGGGACGAAAGGGGCATTCCACCAACAGGTATATTTTATAAGAACAAGTTATATAAACACTCTTGTAAAATTGAAGCCACTTAACGCTAATTTATTTGAGAAGTAAGTTTCTTAATGGCACCCACTAGAAATAACAAGTGATAGCAAAACCAAAAGTTTGTTTTTTCTGTGCGTTTGTTTTGGGTTTTTTGGCTGCACTGCGTGGCATGTGGGATCTTAGTTCCCTGAGCAGGGATTGAACCAGAGCCCTTGGTAGTGAAAGCGTGGCGTCCTAGCCACTGGAGCGCCGGGGACTTCCCTTGTGCGTTTGTAACCATCCCTCACCACCCAGATCTACTTGGTTCTTGGTTTGGGTAATGGGAGTGAGATGCCAGGCTTGAGTCGCGAGGGAGGGTGCGTATTCCAAAGGAGCGCGTGGTTCCTGAGTTTAAGATGGTGAGTAGCAGAAGTTTATGTAACAAAATCTAAAAACTGACTTTGGCTCATGAGCTCTTGAGAGCAAGGACACCTGTAACGCACACGTGTAACACATGTACAAACGCTTCTAAAATTCAAGAGGCAGTCGATGTCACGTTCACATCTGTTTCCAGGTAAAATCAAGTCTAGTTCTCGGCTGCTTGTTTGCAGATGACTCCTGGGTGTGATTTGGTTGCTGTCAAATACCTGCTCCAACCCTTACTAGGGGGTGACCTTAGGGAAATTATGTAACCTCCCTAAGTCTGTTTTCTCACCTGAAAAATGGGATAGTTTATGATTCTAGAATAGAGATGCTGAATGATTCCTACTATAAGTAGTAAACACTCATTATATGAATATACCCTCTATCACTGTCACTGATAACACATTGAGTTGCACTGACGTCTGTTGTACGGGCATAAAACCATCTATGTATCCGGTCCCTTATAAAGTGATGTGTGGTTTTGTTTTGTTTTGTTTTTTGCTTTCCTGTTTGTTTTTTGGGGGTTGTTTTGGCCGTGCAGCACGGCTCGTGGGATCTTAATTCCCTGACCAGGGATTAAACCTGTGCCCCCTGTAGTGGAAGCCCCGAGTCCTAACCACTGGACCACCTGGGAACTCCTCAAGGTGATGTGTAAATGCAGGGAATAAACGGAGAGGGCCTCTCTCCTCCCTGGCGCCGGTGGGAAACAACCCTCAGCTCCTTGGTTCGTGGGTGGCTCGAAGGGCCACCACAGCTCGGCAGCAGCTTCCCCAGAGTGAGCAGGGAAAGGCAGAAAGAGCAAGTCACGGTACCTCAGGAACGACAACCCGTCACTTCTGCCGTTTTCCACTTATCTTAAAAAGTCGCTGGGTCCAGTCCGCACGGAAGAGGAGGGTGCGAGTCCCCAGAGGCGCGATCATTGGGAGGAAATTTGGAAGTCTCCGTACTCACACTTGGAAACTCGAAAAAATAAAACACAAAACCAGTTACATGACTGAATATCCCATCTCCGTTGAAGATGCAGGAAGTTCAGATGCTATCAGTTGCGGAGATGTGCCAACATCTCCCTTGATGGTTTTGCACTTGTCTGTTTTCTGGAGTAGCAATGTCAGTTTTTGCTTTATATGTTGTGGATAGGTGAGTAGGTACACACACATTTGGAATTGCTTTGTCTTTTAGTAGAACTCGGCTGTCATTCTGAAGTAAAGCTTTTTTTTTTTTTTTTTTTTTGCGGTGCGCGGGCCTCTCACTGCCGTGGCCTCTCCCGCTGCGGAGCACAGGCTCCGGACGCGCAGGCGCAGCGGCCCCGGCTCACGGGCCCAGCCGCTCTGCGGCACGTGGGATCCTCCCGGACCGGGGCTCGAACCCGCGTCCCCTGCATCGGCAGGCGGACTCTCAACCGCTGCGCCACCACGGAAGCCCAAAGCTTTTTTTCTAACATGCTTTTTTAACAGATATTTTGGTGTTAATGTGGCTACACCAGTTTTGTTTTTTGGGTTTTTTTTTTTTTTTTTTTTTGGTTAGTATTTACGCAGTATATATTTTCTACCTCTTTACCTTCAACTCTAGTTGTAGATGTTTGTAGAGAGCATATATGTATATCTAGACTGCTTCACACAAGCATTTAGTCCACCTTTACTTAACATATTTATTAATACTTTGAGCTAAAAGCCACATCAACTATGTTTATTATTTGTCCATTTTCATTCCTTATTTTGGATCAATTAAATATTTTCCCACTTTTTCCCTTTGTTGAGAGGATGTGTACGTTTAAAAAAATGGAGAATCCAAATACCATAAAATTAACTATTTTAAAATGTGGTATTCAGTGGTTTTTAGTATATTCATAAGGTTGTGCAAAAATCACTAATTTCAGAACATTTTCATTTCCGCCAGATGAAACCCTACGCTCGCGCGCAGTCACCCCTCTTGCCCCCGCCGCAGCCCCTGGCAGCTACCAATCTCCTTTCTGTTTCTGTGGACTTGTCTATTCTGGACACCTCATCTAAATGGAATCGTGCAACGTGAGGCCTTTTGTGTCTGCTTTTTCCACTTAGCATGATGTTTTTGAGGCTCCGCCACGTTGTGGCATATGTATCAATACTTCATTCCGTTTTATTGCTAAATAGCTTTCCGTTACTTGGCTATACTGTATTTTGTGTATCCATTCATCCATTAATGGACACCTCAGTTGTTTCTACTTTTTTTTTTTTTTTTTTTTTTGCGGTACGCGGGCCTCTCACTGTTGTGGCCTCTCCCGTTGCGGAGCACAGGCTCCGGACGCGCAGGCTCAGCAGCCATGGCTCACGGGCCCAGCCGCTCTGGCGGCATGTGGGATCTTCCCGGACCAGGGCACGAACCCATGTCCCCTGCATCAGCAGGCGGACTCTCAACCACTGCGCCACAAGGGAAACCCTGTTTCTACTTTTTGACTGTAATGCATAATGGTGCTATGAACATTTGTGTACAAGTATTTGAGTATTTGTTTTCAATTCTCTTGGTTATATAATTAGGAAAGGAATTGCAGAATTATATAGTAACTCTGTGTTTAACATTTTTTGTGGAACTATCAAGCTATTTTTCCACAGTGGCTGCACCAATTTATATTCCTGCTAGCGGTATAGGTTTCCAGTTTCTCCACATTTTCATCAATGTTTGGTATTTCCCATTATAGCCATCCTAGTATATTGAAGTGGTATGTCATTGTTTTGTTTTTTTTTTTAATGTTTATTCATTTGGCTGTGCTGGGTCTTTAGTCGCAGCGTGCGGGATCTTCGTTGCGGCTCGTGGGGTCTTCATTGCAGCATGCAGGATCTTTAGTTGCGGCATGCAGGATCTAGTTCCCTGACCAGGGATCGAACTTGGGCCCCCTGCGTTGGGAGCACAGAGTCTTAACTGCTGGACCACCAGGGAAGTCCCTCTTTAAGGTTTTGATTTGCATTTCCCTAATGATTAATGATATATTGAATATCTTTTCATGTGCTTACTGGCCATTTGTGTATCTTTGGAGAAATGTCTATTCAGATCCTTTGCCTATTTTTAAATTGTGTTGTCTCTTTACTGTTGAATTGTAAGAGTTCTTGATATGTTCTGGACACTAGACTCTCCTAACATTTATAATTTGCAAAAACTTTCTCTAGTCTGTGAGTTGCCTTTTCACTTTCTTGGTAGTGTTATTTGAAGTACAAAGTTAAAAAAAATTTTTCTTGATGAAGTCCAACTTATTTTTTTCTTTGGTCATTCTTTTAGTGTCATACCTTTTAAAAAAAAAAAAAAAAAAATTATTGCCGAATCCAGGATCATGAGAATTTATACCTACGTCTTCTGAAAGTTTTATATTTGTAGGTCTTAGATTTAGTTTTGTTTTTATTCCATTTTTTAAAAATTAATTATTTTTTAAACGTCTTTATTGGAGTATAACTGTTTTACAATAGTGTGTTAGTTTTTCCTTTACAACAAAGTGAATCAGTTATACATATACATATGTTCCCATATCTCTTCCCTCTTGCATCACCCTCTCTCCCACCCTCCCTATCCCACCCCTCTAGGTGGTCACAAAGCCCAGAGGTGATCTCCCTGTGCTATGCGGCAGCTTCCCACTAGCTATCTAATTTACATTTGCTAGTGTATATATGTCCCTGCCACTCTCTCACTTCGTCACAGCTTACCCTTCCCCCTCCCCATATCCTCAAGTCCATTCTCTAGTAAGTCTGTGTTTTATTCCCGTCCTACTACTAATCTCTTCATGACATTTTTTTTCCCTTAGAGTCCATATATATGTGTTAGCATACGGTATTTGTTTTTCTCCTTCTGACTTACTTCACTCTGTATGACAGACTCCAGGTCCATCCACCTCATTATAAATAACTCAGTTTCATTTCTTTTTATGGCTGAGTAATATTCCATTGTATATATGTGCCACATCTTCTTTATCCATTCATCTGTTGATGGACACTTAGGTTGCTTCCATGTCCTGGCTATTGTAAATAGAGCTGCAATGAACATTTTGGTACATGAGTCTTTTTGAATTATGGTTTTCTCAGGGTATATGCCCAGTAGTGGGATTGCTGGGTCGTATGGTAGTTCTATTTTTAGTTTTTTAAGGAACCTCCATACTGTTCTCCATAGTGGCTGTATCAATTTACATTCCCACCAGCAGTGCAAGAGGGTTCCCTTTTCTCCACACCCTCTCCAGCATTTATTGTTTCTAGAGTTTTTGATGATGGCCAATCTGACCGGTGTGAGATGATATCTCATTGTAGTTTTGATTTGCATTTCTCTAATGATTAATGATGTTGAGCATTCTTTCTTGTGTTTGTTGGCAATCTGTATATCTTCTTTGGAGAAATGTCTATTTAGGTCTTCTGCCCATTTTTGGATTGGGTTGTTTGTTTTTTTGTTACTGAGCTGCATGAGTTGTGTATAAATTTTGGAGATTAATCCTTTGTCAGTTGCTTTATTTGCAACTATTTTCTCCCATTCTGAGGGTTGTCTTTTGGTCTTGTTTATGGTTTCCTTTGCTGTGCAAAAGCTTTTAAGTTTCATTAGGTCCCATTTGTTTATTTTTGTTTTTATTTCCATTTCTCTAGGAGATGGGTCAAAAAGGATCTTGCTGTGATTTATGTCGTAGAGTGTTCTGCCTATGTTTTCCTCTAAGAGTTTGATAGTGTCTGGCCTTATATTTAGGTCTTTAACCCATTTTGAGTTTATTTTTGTGTGTGGTGTTAGGGATTGTTCTAATTTCATACTTTTACATGTAGCTGTCCAGTTTTCCCAGCACCACTTATTGAAGAGGCTGTCTTTTCTCCACTGTATATCCTTCCCTCCTTTATCAAAGATAAGGTGACCATATGTGTGTGGGTTTATCTCTGGGCTTTCTATCCTGTTCCATTGATCTATATTTCTGTTTTTGTGCCAGTACCATACTGTCTTGATTACTGTAGCCTTGTAGTAGAGTCTGAAGTCAGGGAGCCTAATTCCTCCAGCTCCATTTTTCGTTCTCAAGATTGCTTTGGCTATTCGGGGTCTTTTGTGTTTCCATACAAATTGGGAAATTTTTTGTTCTAGTTCTGTAAAAAATGCCAGTGGTAATTTGATAGGGATAGCATTGAATCTGTAGATTGCTTTGGGTAGTATAGTCATTTTCACAATGTTGATTCTTCCAATCCAAGAACATGGTATATTTCTCCACCTATTTGTATCATCTTTAATTTCTTTCATCAGTGTCTTATAGTTTTCTGCATACAAGTCTTTTGTCTCCTTAGGTAGGTTTATTCCTAGATAGTTTATTCTTTTTGTTGCAGTGGTAAATGGGAGTGTTTTCTTAATTTCACTCTCAGATTTTTCATCATTAGTGTATAAGAATGCCAGAGATTTCTGTGCATTAATTTTGTATCCTGCAACTTTACCAAATTCATTGATTAGCTCTAGTAGTTTTCTGGTAGCATCCTTAGGATTCTCTATGTATAGTATCATGTCAACTGCAAACAGTGACAGCTTTACTTCTTTTCCTATTTGGATTCCCTTTATTTCTTTATTTTCTCTGATTGCTGTGGCTAGAACTTCCAAAACTAAGTTGAATAAGAGTGGTGAGAGTGGGCAACTTTGTCTTGTTCCTGATCTTAGTGGAAATAGTTTGTTTTTCACCATTGAGAATAATGCTGGCTGTGGGTTTGTCATATATGGCCTTTATTATGTTGAGGAAAGTTCCCAGTATGCCTACTTTCTGCAGGGTTTTTATCATAAATGAGTGTTGAATTTTGTCAAAAGCTTTCTCTGCATCTATTGAGATGATCATATGGTTTTTCTCCTTCAGTTTGTTGATATGGTGTATCACGTTGATTGATTTGCGTATATTGAAGAATCCTTGCATTCCTGGAATAAACCCCACTTGATCATGGTGTATGATCCTTTTAATGTGCTGTTGGATTCTGTTTGCTAATATTTTGTTGAGGATTTTTGCATCTATGTTCATCAGTGATATTGGCCTGTAGTTTTCTTTCTTTGTGACGTCTTTGTCTGGTTTTGGTATCAGGGTGATGTTGGCCTCATAGAATGAGTTTGGGAGTGTTCCTCCCTCTGCTATCTTTTGGAAGAGTTTGAGAAGGATAGGTGTTAGCTCTTCTCTAAATGTTTGATAGAATTCACCTGTGAAGCCATCTGGTCCTGGGCTTTTGTTTGCTGGAAGATTTTTAATCACAGTTTCAATTTCAGTGCTTGTGATTGGTCTGTTCATATTTTCTATTTCTTCCTGGTTCAGTCTCAGCAGGTTGTGCATTTCTAAGAATTTGTCCATTTCTTCCAGGTTGTCCATTTTATTGGCATACAGTTGCTTGTAGTAATCTCTAATAATCTTTTGTATTTCTACAATGTCCGTTGTTACATCTCTTTTTTCATTTCTAATTCTATTGATTTGAGTCTTCTCCCTTTTATTCTTGATGAGTCTGGCTAATGGTTTATCGATTTTATTTATCTTCTCAAAGAACCAGCTTTTAGTTTTATTGATCTTTGCTATTGTTTCCTTCACTTCTTTTTCATTTATTTTTGATCTGATCTTTATAATTTCTTTCCTTCTGCTAAATATGGGGTTTTTTTGTTCTTCTTTCTCTAATTGCTTTAAGTGCAAAGTTAGGTTGTTTATTCGCGATGTTTCCTGTTTCTTAAGGTATGATTGTATTGCTATAAACTTGCCTCTTAGAATTGCTTTTGCTGTGTCCCATAGGTTTTGGGTCGTCGTGTCTCCATTGTCATTTGTTTCTAAGTATTTTTTGATTTCCTCTTTGATTTCTTCAGTGACCACTTCGTTATTAAGTAGTGTATTGTTTAGCCTCCATGTGTTTGTATTTTTTTACAGATCTTTTCCTGTAATTGATATCTAGTCTCATAGCGTTGTGGTTGGAAAAGATACTTGATACGATTTCAAGTTTCTTAAATTTGCCAAGGCTAGATTTGTGACCCAATATACGATCGATCCTGGAGAATGTTCCATGAGCACTTGAGTAAAATGTGTATTCTGTTGTTTTTGGATGGAATGTCCTATAAATATCAATTAAGTCCATCTTGTGTAATGTATCATTTAAAGCTTGTGTTTCCTTATTTATTTTCATTTTGGATGATCTGTCCTTTGGTGAAAGTGGGGTGTTAAAGTCCCCTACTATAATTGTGTTACTGTCGATTTCCCCTTTTAAGGCTGTTAGTATTTGCCTTATGTATTGAGGTGCTACTATGTTGGGTGCATAAATATTTACAATTGTTATATTTTCTTCATGGATCGATCCCTTGATCATTATGTAGTGTCCTTCTTTGTCTCTTGTAAAAGTCTTTATTTTAAAGTCTATTTTGTCTGATATGAGAATTGCTACTCCAGCATTCTTCTGATTTCCATTTGCATGGAATATCTTTTTCCATCCCCTTACTTTCAGTCTGTATGTGTCCCTAGGTTTGAAGTGGGTCTCTTGTAGACAGCATATATATGGGTCTTGTTTTTGTATCCATTCAGCCAGTCTGTGTCTTTTGGTGGGAGCATTTAATCCATTTACATTTAAGGTAATTATCGATATGTATGTTCCTATTACCATTTACTTAATTGTTTCGGGTTGTTCTTGTAGGTCTTTTCCTTCTCTTGTGTTTCTTGCCTAGAGAAGTTCCTTTAGCATTTGTTGTAGAGCTGGTTTGGTGGTGCTGAACTGTCTCAGCTTTTGCTTGTCTGTAAAGGTTTTAATTTCTCCATCAAGTCTGAATGAGATCCTTGCTGGGTAGAGTAATCTTGGTTGTCGGTTTTTCACTTTCATCACTTTAAATATGTCCTGCCACTCCCTTCTGGCTTGTAGAGTTTCTGCTGAAAGATCAGCTGTTAACCTTATGGGGATTCCCTTCTGTGTTATTTGTTGTTTTTCCCTTGCTGCTTTTAATATGTTTTCTTTGTATTTAATTTTGACAGTTTGATTATTATGTGTCTTGGCGTGTTTCTCTTTGGGTTTATCCTGTATGGGACTCTCTGTGCTTCCTGGACTTGACTATTTCCTTTCCTATATTAGGGAAGTTTTCAACTATAATCTCTTCAAATATTTTCTCAGTCCCTTTCTTTTTCTCTTCTTCTTCTGGGACCCCTATAATTCGAATGTTGGTGCGTTTAATGTTGTCCCAGAGGTCTCTGAGACTGTCCTCAGTTCTTTTCATTCTTTTTTCTTTCTTCTGCTCTGCAGTAGTTATTTCCACTATTTTATCTTCCAGGTCACTTATCCGTCCTCTGCCTCAGTTATTCTGCTGTTGATCCCATCTAGAGTATTTTTCATTTCATTTATTGTGTTGCTCATCATTGCTTGCTTCCTTTTTTTATTTCTTCTAGGTCCTTGTTAACTGTTTCTTGCAATTTGTCTATTCTATTTCCAAGATTTTGAATCATCTTTACTATCATTATTCTGAATTCTTTTTCAGGTAGACTGCCTATTTCCTCTTCATCTGTTAGGTCTGGTGTGTTTTTATCTTGCTCCTTCATCTGTTGTGTGTTTTTCTGTCTTCTCATTTCACTTATCTTACTGTCTTTGGGGTCTCCTTTTTGCACACTGCAGGTTCGTAGTTCCCGTTGTTTTTGGTGTCTGTCCCCAGTGGCTAAGGTTGGTTCAGTGGGTTGAGTAGGTGCCCTGGTTGGGGGGACTAGTGCCTCTGTTCTGGTGGATGAGGCTGGATCTTGTCTTTCTGGTGGGCAGTCCACGTCTGGTGGTGTGTTTGGGGATGTTGGTAGCCTTATTATGATTTTAGGCAGCCTCTCTGCTAATGGATGGGGCTGTAGACCTGTCTTGCTCTTTGTTGGGGATAGGGTGTCCAGCACTGTTCGTTGCTGGTCCTTGAGTGAAGCTGGGTCTTGGTGTTGAGATGGAGATCTCTGCGAGATTTTTGCCGTCTGATATTACGTGGAGCTGGGAGGTCTCTTGTGGACTAGTGTCTTGAGGTTGGTTCTCCCGCCTCAGAGACACTGCCCTGGTGCCTGGCTGGGGCGCCAAGAGCCTTTAATCCACACGGCTCAAAATAAAAGGGAGAAAAAATAGAAAGGAAAGAAAAGGAAGGAAGGAGGGAGGGAGGGAAGGAGGGAAGAAAGGAAGGAAGAAATGAAGGAAGGAAGAAAGCAAGAAAGGAAGGAAGGAAGGTGGAGAGGAAGAAAGGGAGGAAGGAAGAGAGGAAGGAAGGGAGGAAAGAAGGGGGGAAGGAAGGAGGGAAGGAAGGAAGAAAGGAAGAAAGAAAGGGAGAAGACAGAGTAGGATAAAGTATAGTTTTTTAAAAAAAATAATTATTAAGAAGAAAAAATTCTATTAAAAAAAAACAGAAAAACGGGTCGGTCTAATCCTAGGACAAATGGTGAAAGCAAAGCTATACAGACAAAATCTCACACAGCAGCACACACATACACACTCACAAAAAGAAAACAAGGGGAAAATAATAGTATATCTTGCTGCCAAAGTCCACCTCCTCAACTTGGGATGATTCGTTGTCTATTCAGGTTTTCCACAGATGCAGGGCACTTCAAGTTCATTGTGGAGCTTTAATCCGCCGCTTCTGAGGCTGCTGGGAGAGACCTCCCCCGCCCCTCTCTGTTCGCACAGCTCCCGGGGTTCAGCTTTGGACTTGGCCCCGCCTCTGCGTGTAGGTCGTCCGAGGGCGTCTGCCCTTCGCTCAGCACGATGTTAAAGGAGCAGCTGATTGGGGGGCTCCGGCTCACTCAGGCTGGGGGGAGGGAGTGGCACGGGGGCGGGGCGAGTCCGCGGCGGCAGAGGCCGACGTGACGCTGCACCGGCCCAAGGCACGCCGTGCGTTCTCCCGGGGAAGCTGTCCCTGGATCCCGGGACCCCGGCAGTGGCGGGCTGCACGGGCTCCCGGGAGGGCCGGTGTGGAGAGTGACCCGTGCTCACACACAGGCCTCTTGGTGGCGGCAGCAGCAGCAACCTTAGCGTCCCACACCCGTCTCTGCTGTCCGTGCCGACAGCCGCGGCTCGCGCCCGTCTCTGGAGCTCCTTTACGCGGCGCTCTTAATCCCCTCACCTCACGCCCGAGGAAGCAAAGAGGCAAGAAAAAGTCTCTTGTCTCTTCGGCAGCTCCGCGCCCGTTTCTGGGGCTCCTTTAAGTGGCGCGCTTAAACCCCTCTCCTCGCGCCCCAGGAGGCAAAGAGGGAAGAAACGGTCTCTTGCCTCTTCGGCAGCTCCAGACTTTTTCCCCGGACTCCCTCCCGGCCAGCCGTGGCGCACTAACCCCTTCAGGCTGTTTTCACTCTGCCAACCCCAGACCTTTCCCTGGGATCCGCCCGAGGCTCAGCTCCCGGCCCCGCCCGCCCCGGCGGTGAGCAGACGAGCCTCTCGGGCTGGTGAGTGCTGGTCGGCACCGATCCTCTGCGGAATCTCTCCGCTTTGCCCTCCGCACCCTGTGGCTGCGCTCTCCTCCGCGGCTCCGGAGCTTCCCCCTCCGCCACCCGCAGTCTCCGCCCGCAAAGGGGCTTCTAGTGTGTGGAAACCTTTCCTTCTTCACGGCTCCCTCCCTCCCACTGGTGCAGGGCCCATCCCTATTCTTTTGTCTCTGTTTATTCTTTTTCCTGTTGCCCTACCCAGGTACGTGGGGAGTTTCTTGCCTTTTGGGAGGTCTGAGGTCTTCTGCCAGCGTTCGGTGGGTGTTCTATAGGAGAAGTTCCATGTGTAGATGTATTTCTGATGTGTTTGTGGAGAGGAAGGAGGTCTCCGCGTCTTACTCTTCCGCCATCTTTAAGCCGTCTCTCTTTATTTCATTTTGAGTTTTGTTTATGGTGAGTCCAACTTGATGCTTTTGCATGTAGATATCCAGTTGTCCCAGAATCATCTTGAAAAGGACTATTCTTTCCCCATTGAGTGATCTTGGCATCCTTGTTGAAAATCAACTGATTACAGATGTAAGGGTTTACTTCTGGACTCTCAGTTTTATTCCATTGATCCATATGTCTTTTCTTATGCCAGTACCACACTGTCTTGATTGCTGTAGCCCTATAGTAAGTTTTGAAATTGGGAAGTGTGAGACCTCCCACTTTGTCTTCACTTTCAAGATTGAATTAGCTATCCTGGATCCCTTGCATTTTCATATGAATTTTAGGACTAGCTCATCCATTTCTGCAAAAAAGGCAGTTGGAATTTTGCTTGGGATTTCATTGAATCTGTAGACAAATTTAGTTTTGCCAGTTTAACAATGTTAAGTCTCCCAATCCATATGAATGTCTTTCTATTTATTTAGGTTGCCTTTAATTCTTTCAGCGTGTTTTGTAGTTTCCAGTGCACAGGCCTTGCACTTCTTTGGTTAATTTATTCCTAATAATTTTATTATTTTTGATTCTTTTGTAGATGGAATTGCTTTCTTAATTGCATTTTCAGATTGTTTATTGCTAGTGTATACAATAGCTAGCAGTACAATTGATTTTTGAATATTGATCTTGTATCCTTCAACCTTATCTACTCTCTTGGCAACTTGCAGATGTACAACACAGCATTAACTCTAAGTTGCCATTGCTGTACATCACATCCCCATGACTTACTTATTTTATAACTGAAAGTTCATACCTCTTGATCCCCTTCATCCATTTCACCCACCCCTTGCACCCCCATCTCTGGCAACCACCATCTGTTTTCTGTATCTGTGAGCTTGGTGGGTTTGTTTTATTTTGATTTTCACATGTAAGTGAGATCATACAGTGTTCCTCTTTCTCTGACTCATCTCACTTAGCATAATGCCCTCGAGGTTTATCCATATTGTCACAAATGGCAAGATCTCATTTTTTTTTTCTGACTGAGTAATATTCCATTTTTCTTGTGTAATTGTCCTGGCTAGAACCTTCAATAAAATGTTGGATAGAAGTGGCAAGAGCAAACATCTTTCTCTTGTTCCCGATTATCTGGTGAAAGCTTTCACACTATTAAGTATGATGTTAGCTGTGGGTTGTTCATAGATGCCCTTTATCAAGTTAAGGATATCCCTTCTATCCCTGTTTTGTTTTATTTTTTAATTTTATTTTTTGGCTGCATTGGGTCTTCGTTGCTGCGCGTGGGCTTTCTCTAGGTGCAGCGAGCCGGGGGCTACTCTTCGTTGTGGTGCACGGGCTTCTTGTTGTGGTGGCTTCTCTTGTTTTGGAGCAGAGGCTCTAAGTGCGTGGACTTCAGTAGTTGTGGCACGTGGGCTCAGTAGTTGTGGCTCGCAGGCTCTAGAGCGCAGCAGGCTCAGTAGTTGTGGCGCACAGGCTTAGTTGCACTGCAGCGTGTGGGATCTTCCCAGACCAGGGCTCGAACCTGTGTCCCCTGCATTGGCAGGAGGATTCTTAACCACTGAGCCACCAGGGAAGTCCCTATCCCTGCTTGTTGAGTGTGTTTATTATGATGATTGTCAGATTTTTCAAGTGCTTTTTCTGCATTTGAGATGATCATGTAGTTCTATCCTTCATTTTATCAATATTGTATATTGATTTTGTGTGTGTGTGTGTTGAACTAAGCTTGCGTTCATGAAATAAATCACACTTGGTCATGGTGTATGATTTTTATATGGTGCCAGGTTATTTTGTAGAGAATTTTTGCACTTATATTAATGTTGATCTATAGTTTCTGTCTCCTGTGATGTCTTTGTGTGATTTTGGTATTAGGGTCATACTGGCCTCATAGAATAAGTTAAAAAGTGTTCTATTTCTTAGAAGCATTTACAAAGGAACTGATTCCTCCTTTTTCTTTTTAAAATTTTATTTTTTATACAGCAGGTTCTTATTATTTATTTATTTTATACATATTAGTGTATACATGTCGATCCCAATCTCCCAATTCATCCCACCACCACCACCACCCCTGCCCCACTTTCCCCCCTTGGTGTCCATACATTTGATCTCTACATCTGTGTCTCTATTTCTGCCTTGTAAACCGGTTCATCTGTACCATTTTTCTAGATTCCACATATATACGTTAATGTACGATATTTGTTTTTCTCTTTCTGACTTACTTCATTCTGTATGACAGTCTCTAGGTCCATCCACATCTCTACAAATGACCCAATTTCATTCCTTTTTATGGCTGAGTAATATTCCATTGTATATATGTACCACAACTTCTTTATCCATTTGTCTGTCGATGGGTATTTAGGCTGCTTCCATGACCTGGCTATTGTAAATAGTGCTGCAATGAACATTGGGGTGCATGTGTCTTTTTGAATTACAGGTTTCTTTGGGTATATGCACAGTAGTGGGATTGCTGGGTCATATGGTAATTCTATTTTTAGTTTTCTAAGGAACCTCCATACTGCTCTCCATAGTGGCTGTATCAATTTACATTCCCACCAACAGTGCAAGAGGGTTCCCTTTTCTCCACACCCTCTCCAGCATTTGTTGTTTGTAGATTTTCTGATGATGCCTCTTGTAACCGGTGTGAGATACCTCATTGTAGTTTTGATTTGTATTTTTCTAATAATTAGTGATGTTGAGCAGCTTTTCATGTGCCTCTTGGCCATCTGTATGTCGTCTTTGGAGAAATGTCTATTTAGGTCTTCTGCCGATTTTTGGATTGGGTTGTGTTTTTTTTTTTTTTTTTTTTTTTTTTTAGTATTAGTTATTTTTTTTGTTTGTTTGTTTGTACTGCAGGTTCTTATCAGTCATCAATTTTATGCACATCGTTGTATACACGTCAATCCCAATCGCCCAATTCAGCACACCACCATCCCTACTCCACTGCGGTTTTCCCCCCTTGGTGTGCATACATCTGTTGTCTACATCTGTGTCTCAACTTCTGCCCTGCAAACCAGCTCACCTGTACCAATTTTCTAGGTTCCAAATACATGCATTAATATACGATATTTGTTTTTCTCTTTCTGACTTACTTCACTCTGTATGACCATTTCTAGGTCCGTCCACGTCTCAATAAATGATTCCGTTTTATTTCTTTTTATGGCTGAGTAATATTCCATTGTATATATGTACCACAAGTTCTTTATCCATTCGTCTGTCGATGGGCATTTAGGCTGCTTCCATGACCTGGCTATTGTAAATAGTGCTGCAACGAACATTGGGGTGCGTGTGTCTTTTTGAATTACGGTTTTCTCTGGGTGTATGCCCAGTAGTGGGATCCCTGGGTCGTATGGTAATTCTATTTTTACCTTTTTAAGGAACCTCCATACTGTTCTCCATAGTGGCTGTATCAATTTACATTCCCACCAACAGTGCAAGAGGGCTCCCTTTTCTCCACACCCTCTCCAGCATTTGTTGTTTGTAGATTTTCTGATGATGCCCATTCTAACTGGTGTGAGGTGATACCTCATTGTAGTTCTGACTTGCATTTCTCTAATAATTAGTGATGCTGAGCATCTTTTCATGTGCTTCTTGGCCATCTGTATGTCATCTTTGGAGAAATGTCTATTTAGGTCTTCTGCCCATTTTTGGATTGGGTTGCTTGTTTCTTTAATATTGAGCTGCATGAGCTGTTTATGTATTTTGGAGATTAATCCTTTGTCCATTGATTCATTTGCAAATATTTTCTCCCATTCTGAGGGTTGTCTTTTTGTCTTGTTTATGGTTTCCTTTACTGTGCAAAAGCTTTGAAGTTTCATTAGGTCCCATTTGTTTATTTTTGTTTTTATTTCCATTACTCTAGGAGGTGGATCAAAAAAGATCTTGCTGTGATTTATGTCAAAGAGTGTTCTTGCTATGTTTTCCTCTAAGAATTTTATAGTGTCTGGTCTTACATTTAGGTCTCAATTCCATTTTGAGTTTATTTTTGTGTATGCTGTTAGGGAGTATTCTAATTTCATTCTTTTACATGTAGCTGTCCAGTTTTCCCAGCACCACTTATTGAAGAGACTGTCTTTTCTCCATTGTATATCTTTGCCTCCTTTGTCATAGATTAGTTGACCATATGTGTGTGGGTTTATTTCTGGGCTTTCTATCTTGTTCCATTGATCTATGATTCTTTTTTTGTGCCAGTACCATATTGTCTTGATTACTGTAGCTTTGTAGTATAGTCAGGCGTCAGGGAGTCTGATTCCTCCAGCTCCGTTTTTTTTCCCTCAAGACTGCTTTGGCTATTTGGGGTCTTTTGCGTCTCCATACAAATTTTAAGATGATTTGTTCTAGTTCCTTAAAAAAAAAATGCCATTGGTAACTTGAGAGGGATTGCATTGAATCTGTAGATTGCTTTGGGTAGTATAGTTATTTTCACAATGTTGATTCTTCCAATCCAAGAACATGGTATATCACTCCATCTGTTGGTATCATCTTTAATTTCTTTCATCAGTGTCTTATAGTTTTCTGCATACAGGTCTTTTGTCTCCCTAGGTAGGTTTATTCCTAGTTATTTTATTCTTTTTGTTGCAATGGTAAATGATTTGGAGTGTTTCCATAATTTCTTTCAGAGTTTTCATCATTAGTGTATAGGAATGAAAGAGATTTCTGTGCATTAATTTTGTATCCTGCTACTTTACCAAATTCATTGATTAGCTCTAGTAGTTTTCTGGTGGCATTTTTAGGATTCTCTATGTATAGTATCCTGTCATCTGCAAACAGTGACAGTTTTACTTCTTTTCCAATTGTATGCCTTTTATTTCTTTTTCTTCTCTGATTGCTGTGGCTAGGACTTCCAAAACTATGTTGAATAATAGTGATGTGAGTGGACATCCTTGTTTTGTTCCTCATCTTAGAGGAAATACTTTCAGTTTTTCACTGTTGAGAATGATGTTTGCTGTGGGTTTGTCGTATATGGCCTTTATTATGTTGAGGTAGGTTCCCTCTATGCCCACTTTCTGGAGAGTTTTTATCATAAATGGGTGTTGAATTTTGTCAAAAGCTTTTTCTGCATCTATTGAGATGATCATATGGTTTTTCTTCTTCAATTTGTTAATATGGTGTATCACATGGATTTGCATATATTGAAGAATCCTTTCATCCCTTGGATAAATCCCACTTGATCGTGGTGTATGATCCTTTTAATGTGTTGTTGGATTCTGTTTGCTAGTGTTTTCTGGTTAGAAAAGATGCTTGATATGATTTCAATTTTCTTAAATTTACTGAGGCTTGATTTATGACCCAAGATGTGATCTATCCTGGAGAATGTTCCGTATGCACTTGAGAAGAAAGTGTAATCTGCTGTTTTTGGATGGAATGTCCTATCAATATCAATTAAATCTATCTGGTCTATTGTGTCATTTAAAGCTTCTGTTTCCTTATTTATTTTCATTTTGAATGATCTGTCCATTGGTGTGAAGTGTTAAAGCCCCCCACTATTATTGTGTTACTGTCAATTTCCTCTTTTATAGCTGTTAGCAGTTGCTTTATGTATTGAGATGCTCCCATGTTGGGTGCATATATATTTATAATATATCTTCTTGGATTTATCCATTGATCATTATGTAGTGTCTTTCCTTGTCTCTTGTAACATTCTTTATTTGAAAGTCTATTTTATCTGATATGAGTATAGCTACTCCAGCTTTCTTTTGATTTCCATTTGCATGGAATATCTTTTTCCATCCCCTCACTTTCAGTCTGTATGTGTCCCTAGGTCTGAATTGGCTCTCTTGTAGACAGCATATATATGGGTCTTGTTTTTTTTTTTTTTTTTTTTTTTTTTTTTTTTTTTTTTTTTTTTTTTTTTTTTTTTTTTTGCGGTATGCGGGCCTCTCACTGTTGTGGCCTCTCCCGTTGCGGAGCACAGGCTCCGGACGCACAGGCTCAGCGGCCATGGCTCACGGGCCCAGCCGCTCCGCGGCATGTGGGATCTTCCCGGACCAGGGCACGAACCCGCGTCTCCTGCATCGGCAGGCGGATTCTCAACCACTGCGCCACCAGGGAAGCCCTGGGTCTTGTTTTTGTATCCATTCAGCAAGCATGTGTCTTTTGGTTGGAGCATTTAATCCATTCACGTTTAAGGTAATTCTTGTTATGTATGGTCCTATGACCATTTTCTTAATTGTTTTGGGTTTGTTTTTGTAGGTCCTGTTTTTCTCTTGTGTTTCCCACTTAGAGAAGTTCCTTTCGCATTTGTTGTAGAGCTGGTTTGGTGGTGCTGAATTCTTTTAGCTTTTGCTTGTCTTTAAAGCTTTTGATTTCTCCATTGAATCTGAATGAGATCCTTGCCGGGTAGAGTAATCTTGGTTGTAGGTTCTTCCCTTTCATCACTTTAAGTATATCATGCCACTCCCTTCTGGCTTGTAGAGTTTCTGATGAGAAATCAGTTGTTTAACCTTATGGGAGTTCCCTTGTATGTTATTTGTGATTTTTCCCTGCTACTTTCAATAATTTTTTGTTGTCTTTAATTTTTGCCAGTTTGATTAATATGTGTCTCAGTGTGTTTCTCCTCAGGTTTATCCTGTATGGGACTCTCTGTGCTTCCTGGACCTGGGTGGATATTTCCTTTAGGGAAGTTTTCAACTATAATCTCTTCAAATATTTTCTAGGGTTCTTTCTCTCTGTCTTCTCCTTCTGGGACCCCTGTAATGCGAATGTTGTTGCATTTAATGTTGTCCCAGAGGTCTCTTAGGCTATCTTCATTTCTTTTCATTCTTTTTTCTTTAGTCTATTCCGTGGCAGTGAATTCCACCATTCCGTCTTCCAGGTCACTTATCCGTTCTTCTACCTCAGTTATTCTGCTATTGATTCCTACTAGTGTAGTTTTCATTTCAGTTATTGTATTGTTCATGGCTCTTTGTTCTTTAATTCTTCTAGGTCTTTGTTAAACATTTCTTGCATCTTCTCGATCTTTGCCTCCATCCTTATTCTGAGGTCCTGGATCATCTTCACTATCATTATTCTGAATTCTTTTTCTTGAAGGTTGCCTATCTCCACTTCATTTAGTTGTTTTTCTGGGGTTTTATCTTGTTCCTTCATCTGGTACATAGGTCTCTGCCTTTTCATTTTGTCTGTCTTTCTGTGAATGTGGTACTGATTCCTCAAGTGTTTGATAGAATTCATGAGTGGAGCCATTTGGTCCAGGGCTTTTCTTTGTGGGAAGTTTTTGATTACTGACTCAGCCTCTTTACTTGTTATAGATGTATTCAAGTTGTTTATTGCTTGAGTCAGTTTCAGGGAGCTTATAGTGCTCCCTTATGTTCTCTTTATTTCTATAAGTTTGGTAATACTGTCCTCTCTCTCACTCCTGCTATTAGTAATTTGAATATTCTTTTTTCCTTAATCAGTCTACTTTTTTCAAAGAACTAACATTTGGTTTCCTTGATTTTTCTCTACTATTTTTATATTCTCCATTTTACTTATTTCTGCTCTAATCTTTTTTAATTTCCTTCTTTCTGCTTGCTATGGGTTTAGTATGTTCTTTTCTCTAATTTCTTAAGGTGTGATGTTATTGACTTAATATCTGTTTACTTTTCCTTTTAACATAGGTGTTATATAATTTATTGAATATGTTTTTCACTTTCATTTATCTCTGAATATTTTCTAATTTCTCTTGTAAAAGTTTATTCTTTGTTTAGGAATTTAATCTTTTAATGTCCTCATATTTTTTACTTTCCTAAATTTGTTATTGATATCTAATTTCATTCCATTGTGGTTGAAGGACATAGTTTGTATGACTTCAATCCTTTTAAGTTCAGTTTTAGAATATGACATACAATTTAGGGAAATAGGAATTAATGTTAAAACTCATTAGACCTTAGCCTTTGTTTAGTACAGGCATTTGTTTAAAAAAAAAAAAGTCACCTAAGGACATAATATGGCTCTAAGATCATAAAGTCAACTTTTAGAAAAGTTTAGTCTTTCAATCACAGCAAAAAGTAACTTTTAAACCAATGTTCAAATCATCCACTGCCATTTTTACCAAGCAGATATTTGTCTGCATCTTCAGAGACACCATCATAATGTTCCCTGGAGGACAGGGAGGAGTTTTCTGGAATGTTGTCAGTCCTTCCCCTGTTGCCAAGCAGTGAAGCTGTTTTTTTTTTTTTTTTTATAGAGGGGTGATTTTTTTTAATTAATTTTTTTCTGGCTGCATTGGGTCTTTGTTTCTGTGCGTGGTCTTCCTCTAATTGTGACAAGCGGGGGCTACTCTTCGTTGCGGTGCATGGGCTTCTCATTGTGGTGGCTTCCCTTGTTGTGGAGCTCGGGCTCTAGGCACGTGGGCTCAGTAGTTGTGGCACGTGGGCTTAGTTGCTTCGTGGCATGTGGGATCTTGCCGGACCAGGGCTCGAACCCGTGTCCCCTGCATTGGCAGGAGGATTCTTAACCACTGTGCCATTAGGGAAGCCCCGAGGGGTGATATTTTATTTTCATTTTTTAAATTAGGGTATAGTTGATTTACAATATTATATGTTTCATGTATACAGCATAGTTATTCACAAATGTTAAACCTTTAAATAACTTCAGCTATAGTTATTATAAAATATTGGCTATATTCCCTGCACTGTACAATATATCCTTGTAGCTTATTTATTTTATACATAGTAGTTTGTGCCTCTTAATCCCCTACCCCTATCTTGCCCCTCTCCCCACTGGTAACCACTAGTATGTTCTCTATATGTGTGAGTTTCTTTTCTTATATTAACTAATTTGTTTTATTTTTTAGATTCCACATATAAATGATACCTTATAGCATTTGCCTTTCTGTCTTATTTCACTAAGCATAATGACCTCCAAGTTGTTGCAAATTTTTCTTTTTTATGGCTGGGTAGTATTCCATTTTACGCTGATACTACATCTTCTTTATCCATTCATCTGTTGATGGACACTTAGGTTGCTTTCATATCTTGGCTATTATAAACAGTACTGCTGTGAACATTGGAGTGCATGTGTCTTTTCCAGTTAGTGTTCTCATTTGCTTTGGATGTATACCCAGGAGTGGAATTGCTAGATCATATGGTTGTTCTATTTTTAGTTATTTGAGGAACCTCCATACTTTTTTCCATGGTGGCTGTACCAATTTACATTCCCACCAGCAGTGCACAGGGGTTCCCTTTTCTCCACATCTTCAGCAACATTTGTTATTAGTCTTTTTTAATTTTTGGTTGTGCCATGCGGCATATGAGATCTTAGTTCCGTGACCAAGGATTGAACCGGTGCCCTCTGCAGTGGAAGTGTGGAGTCTTAACCACTGGACTGCCAGGGAAATCCCTTAATGGTCTTTTTGATGATAGCCATTCTGACAGGTGTGAGATGATATCTCATTATGGTTTTGATTTGCATTTTTCTGATTAACAATATTGAGCATCTTATGTGCCTGTTGGCCATCTGTATGTCTTCTTTGGAAAAATGTCTACTCAGGTCTTCTGCCCATGTTTTAAATTGGGTTGTTTATATTTTTGATGTTGAGTTGTATGAACTTTTAATGTATTTTGGACATTAACCCCTTATCGATCATATCATTTACAAATAATTTCTCCCATTCCTTTAGGTTGTCTTTTCATTTTGTCAATGGTTTCCTTTGCTCTGCGAAAGCTTTTAAGTTTAATTAGGTCCCATTTGTTTACTTTTGCTTTTGTCTCCTTTGCCTTAGGAGACAGAACCAAAAAATATATTGCTATGATTTATGTCAAAGAGTGTTCTGCCTATGTTTTCTTCTAAGAGCTTTATGGTTTCTGATCTTGCATTTAGGTCTTCAATTCATTTTGAGTTTATTTTTGTATATGGTGTTAGGAAATGTACTAATTTCATTCTTTTACATGTAGCTGTCCAGTTTTCCCTGCACCAGTTATCGAAGAGACTGTCTTTTCTCCACTGTATATTGTCTCCTTTGTCATAGGTTAATTGACCATAAGTGCATGGGTTTATTTCTGGGTTCTCTATTCTGTTCCATTGATCTAGGTGTCTGTTTCTGTGCTAGTACCATACTGTTTTGATTACTGCAGCACTGTATAGTCTGAAGTCTATACAGTTCTTCCAATTCTGTTCTTTTTTCTCAAGATTGTTTTGGCTATTCAGGGTCTTTTGTGTTTCTATACAAATTTTAAAATTATTTGTTCTAGTTCTGTGAAAAATACCATTGGTATTTTGATAGGGATAGTGTTGAATATGTAGATTGCCTTGGGTAATATGGTCATTATAACAATATTAATTCTTTAAATCCATGAATATGGTGTATCTTTCCATATGTTTGTGTCATCTTCAATTTCTTTCATCGGTGTCTTATAGTTTTCTGAGTACAGGTCTTAAGCTTCCTTAGGTAGGTTTATTACTAGGGCTTTATTCTTTCCTGATGCAGTTGTACACAGGATTGTTTCCTTAATTTCTCTTCCTGATAGTTCATTGTGTGTTTAGAAACTCAACAAATTTCTGTATATTAATTTTGTATAATTACAAATTTACTGAATTCATTGATGAGTGCTAGTATTTTTCTGGTGGGGTCCTTAGGATTTTCTATGTATAGTATCATGTAATCTGCAAACAATGACAATTTTACTTCTTCCTTTCCAATTTGGATTCCTTTTACTTTTTTTTAATCCTGTGTGAGTGCTGTGGCTAGGACTTCCAATACTGTGTTGAATAAAAGTGGCAAGAGTGGGCATCCTTGTCTTGTTCCTGATCTTCAGAGAAAATGCTTTCAAATTTTTACCACTGAATATAATGTTAGCTGTGGGCTTATCATATACGGCCTTTATTATGTTGAGGTATGTTCCCTCTATACCCACTTTCTGGAGAGAGTTTTTTTTTATCATAAATGGATGTTGAATTTTATCAAGTGCTTTTTCTGCATCTACTGAGATGATCATATGGTTTTTATTCTTTAGTTTAATGTGGTGCATAACACTGATTAATTTGTGGATATTGAAAAATTGCATCCCTGGGTTAAATCCCACTTGATCATGGTATGATCCTTTTAATGTACTGTTGCATTTGGTTTGCTAATATTTTGTTTAGGATTTTTACATGTATGTAATATTGGCATGTAATTTTCTTTTTTTGTGGTATCTTTGTCTGGTTTTGGTATCAAGGTGATGCTGGACTCACAGAATCAGTTCAGAAGTGTTCCTTCCTGTGCAATTTTTTTGGAATAGTGTGAGGAGGATAGGTGTTAAGCGTTTTTTAAATGTTTGGAAGAATTCACCTGTGAAGCCATTTGGTCCTGGACTTTTGTTTGGGAGGCTTTTAAAAAGTTACTGATTCAATTTCATTACTGGTAATTGGTCTGTTCATATTTTCTATTTCTTCCTGGTTCAGTCTTTTTGTACATTTCTAGGAATTTGTCAATTTCCTCAAGGTTGTCCACTTTATTGGGATATAACTATATAGTATAGTATATACTATAGTTCATAGTAGTCTCTCATCCTTTGTATGTTTACCGTGTTGGTTGTAACTTCTCCTTTTTCATATCTGATCTTGATTTGGGCCCTCTTTTTTTCTTAATGAGCCTGCCTAAAGGTTTATGAATTTTCTTTTCAAAGAACTAGCTCTTAGTTTCACTGACCTTTTCTATTGTTTTTTTTCTCCACTTCATTTATTTTTGCTCTGATCTTTATACGATTTCTTTCCTTCTGCTAATTTTGGGTTTTCTTCTTTTTCTAGTTCCTTTAGGTGTAAGGTTAGGTTGTTTGAGATTTCTCTTGCTTCCTGATGTAAGATTGTATCGCTGTGAACTTCCCTTAGAGCTGTGTGTCCCATAGATTTTTGGATCATTGTTTTTCTTTTCATTTGCTAGTGGGCAGAACCAGGGCCCAGCTGGTCCCAGGACAGGTGCTGGCCTGCTGCTGAGTGTGCTGAGTCTGCAGGCTGAGGGGCTGTGGATGTCCTGTGGCTGGGTCTGCCTGCTGGTGGGTGGTCCTGAGGCTTGCTGGGGATTCTGGGGCCGGTACCTGGCCACTGATGGGTAGAGATGGGCCTTGGGGTCTCTGGCCGCCGGGCCCTGGGTGTCTGCGGCATAGTGCGTGTGTGCTGGCGTGTGGGGCTGGGTCCTGGGCCCTCTGGAGGGGCAGGGCCATGTCCAGGGATGGCTGTGGGCTCAGGGGGGTCTTAAGGCAGCCTGTGTGTGCACCCAGTTAGTGGCGTGGCCTGACGCACCTCAGTCCTGGTGCCTACAGGCTGGTGGTGGGGGAGGGGCTGGGCCCTGAGGCCAGTAAGCCGGAGGGAGATCCAAAGTGTCACTTGCCATCACCAGGGTCCTCGTGAGGTTTCGTGTGGTCTGTTAAGAGTGAAGTCTGTTTCCCCCCCGCCCTCTGGGGCTCCTGAAAGCCCTGCTGCCCTTCGAAGCCGAATGTTCTGGGGGCTTCTGCTCCTGACACAGACTCGCAGACCGGGGAGGCTGATGTGGGGCTCAGACCCCCCCCCGTGCCCTTTGGGAGGCCCTCTCTGCAGTTGTAGTGATTCTCACGTTGGTGGGCTGCCCACCTGGGGTGTGGGACTCGACTACAGTACGATCTGCCCTTCCTGCCCGTGTTACTCGCTTTTTGTATCTTTAGTTGTAGAAGATATTTTCTGGTAGGTTCCGGGCCTTTTCATTGATGGTGGTTCTGCAAATAGTTTTGATTTTAGGCCTTGCCTGTGAGAGGTGAGCTCAGGGTCTCTCTACTCCACTGTCCTGGCTGACCTCCTTGAGGATGTTTATTTCTAAGTGTTAGCATAGAGATCACTTGGTGGACTGGTCCAGCTTCTGCAGATGCAGAATAGTTTGTAGACCATCAACGTTCTGGGGTAGGTCCAGCCTCTGCTTGAAAAAGCCCTAAATCCCGAGCTGCCAAGCAGCCTCAACCAACGCCCCCCGACCCCCCGCCCACTTCCACGCACAGGGCACAGACTGGACTGGATTCTCCAGGCCGCCCTCCTGCGCATCCCCACTCCAGGCACAGAAGAGCCAAGCTACTTGTCCTGGGCCAAACACCCTAGATGCTTGAGTCTCGGCCCTGAGGTGCTGATTTAAATGGTTTTGTGGGCATCCAGGGTTTTCCAGGCTCTCCAGAGGATTCTAATATGCAACAAAGCCTGGCAACCACTGCTTTGCACTACCCGTGGCCGGTTTTTATCTCAGGTTGATTTTGGTGAGTCAGGGTGCTGAGGGAGGAGCGCTGGCGTCTGGAGAGCATTTGCTGCTCCTGGGGGCCAGCGCACTCCCAGGCTGTGTGATGGCGAGCAGGGCCTTTGGCCCCTCTGAGCCTGTTTCCTCACGTATAAAGCTAAACAAGTGGGCTTCCCTGGTGGCGCAGTGGTTAAGAATCTGCCTGCCGACGCAGGGGCCACGGGTTCGAGCCCTGGTCTGGGAGGATCCCACGTGCCGCGGAGCAACCAAGCCCGTGCGCCACAACTACTGAGTCTGCTCTCTAGAGCCCGCGAGCCACAACTACTGAGCCCGTGTGCCTAGAGCCCATGCTCTGCAACGAGAGGCCACCGCGATGAGGCCCACACACTGCAATGAAGACCCAATGCAGCTAAAAATAAATAAGATAAATTTATTAAAAAAAAAATCTAAACACGTGCATGCAACGTCACAGATTCATGATGTCACTCAAGTTCTGGGCTTTACTCCAGGGCCTAAAGGCACTTGGAGGACTGTTTCATCTGCCTGGAGCCTCTCCCTTACCGCGTAGGGCAGGGCCCCCTTGGCATGTTCTCGAGGCCACCAGAGGGGCTGATCGGACCGGGCTTTGGGGGAAGCAGATGAGGCGGCGACAGACCCAGCGGACAAGAGCCCTGTGGCCCCCACTATCCCTCTTTTGTGACGTGTGTCACTACTTGGTAGACGCCAGTTCTCTAACACAGTTTCCTTCACCCTTTGTCCGTGTTAGTGTAAAAGCCAAGTGAAGGACGAGCAGGTGGGAGCCCCTGGCCCCAGCCCTCCGCTCTGGGCTCCTGCTGGGCCCAGAGGCTTTCCCCCTCTTCCCAGCTCTGGCCGAGAGGGGCCGTGGGGTGGCCCTAGCCAGCTGCCCTCCACCTGCTTCTGGTTACATTGTGGGCGTGGGTTTCCGTTAAACTGTCAAATGTGATATGCCCGTGTGTATATTTCACACAAAATGCAAACGTCTCATGAGGAGCTTCAGAAGTGAAGAATTATCAGAGAAACATTTCAAATGTGTTAAGAAATATTAGTTTTATTTAACCAGTTTTCACAGCTGAATATTTATTCTATAAAAACTTTACAGATTGTACAGTTTATATATAGTTCAAACTACTGAACGAAAAAAGTAGGTCCCACAGATGCAAAAATACTGCACCAGCCAATCCATGGTAAAGGCAGATTTACACGCTGTACAGCTCTCCACGAGGCCGGGAGGTGGTCGGTTCTAAGTATAAACTTCAAAACTGTACAAAAATAAGGTTTTGATTTTATTTCATTCTTCATACATTCAATATGATTGCAAGCTCAGAAGCCTACCGAATGATAGGCGTCTGGAATCAGGAATCGGTCCCCACTCCTGGAGGGAATGCGGACGTCTATTTACACAGGGCACTCTCGGACAGCATCCTGTACTTGGTATATTGTGTAGACATGAAAGCAGAGACTAAGAACATTAAACGTTGATATAAGGTAGTTCTTTCTCTTAAAAAGGAGTTTCTGCATTTAATAGTGTGCCAAAAGAATTTTAACTTATTAAATAAAATATATTCTAAGTGAACCTAAAAATTACACTTTATAAACATAAAAATACTTTATTTTTGGTGTAATACATCAATCATATCTGCAAATAGAAAACCAAAACTGTATATAAAGTAGTTCTCACCCAGCAACAAGAAGCACTTATATAGTTATTTTTTCAAATGGGTCAGAAAAACTAATTATAAACCCCCTATAACTTAGAGATCATACTTAGCTATTCAGTCATTCGCTAACACTGCAAAACAAGCTTTCCCCTAGAGAGAGAGAGAGAGAGGTTTCTTCCTGTTAACTGGGTAAGAATCGGACATATTTAAGAAAGAGGGCAGAACCAACTGATTTCTCAGCGTGAATCCTAGGCGTGTGTTAGTCTGGGGGTATATTCATCAGAAATTTAATCAGAAATACTTATCCTAAAAGAATAAGTCTTCCTTTCGATTGAGAATTTTCTATCTCTGAGGTTTTGTACCTTCCTGGAGACAAGGGCATGCCTTGGATCTTTCCGTATTTCTATTTGGGGGTGGGGGGTGGGGGCGAGGAGGGCTAACACCTCTTTAGATTCTGTTTTCTAGAAGGAAAAAACAAGGAAAACAAACATTATTCCAGACTTTTCTGACACCCAAACCAGGAAAACACACTTCTTTTTTATACAGTACTAGCCAAAGATAACAAAAAGTAGAGCCTCAAAGAGCAGCCCAGAGCTCACAATTATACTTTTATACTCGTGTGTGTATTAAGTATAAAATAATGTTTGGACAAAGGAGCTGTGTCGTTATATCTATTTTAAAGTTACAGTACTTAAAAACTCCTTGGTAATAAATAGCTTGGCTGTTTCAAGTCCTGCTTCCAAGCGTGAGCTCCGCGTGAACCTGCTTCAGGCTGTGAGGGTGGGTCCGCGCCCCGGGGAGCCCCAGCCGGCCTGCGCGATGCGACTCCAGGGTCGTCTGGGGCAGCCCGGCCGTCAGAACTCATCGATCTTCCTCTGCAGGTACTTGAGCATGGAGTCCATGCCCTGGGCCGAGCCCCAGATCTTCTTCAGCGCCTCGCACTCCCGTTCGTTGGCCTGCTCCAGCTCCAGCTTCATGTTGCAGCGCACCAGGGCCTTGGATTCCTCGAGCACCTGCGCCAGACAAGGAGCTGTGAGTTAGCGGGGACTGTGGCTGCAAGTGCTGGCTCCTCGCTGCCCCCAAGCTTACGGAGGCAGTTAGCCAACCTGGTACGAAGGTGACCAAACATCTCACGATACGTGTCAGGCCCGGTATAGGTATAATGTGTATCTCATTCACTGTGGATACTGGAACAAATTCTCCACTTCAAAGGGCTGTTAAGCTAATTCACAGCTGGGCTGTGCTCCTCTCCACGCCCTGGCCCTGCCCCGGCAGTGCGACCGGCCTTGGGCCTGAGCTGCGGCTGCGGGGACCCTGTCCATGCCTGTGATCCTCACTGAGAAGGCCCGCCCCGGGAGTTTTCTAACCGGAATTTAATTGCGTTAACAAGTTGTCAGATGCCTGGGACAGCTTAGATGGGAGTTGTGTCAGTTAATATGAAATAACATTTCACCCTGTGATTTGCTAAATGCAATTTTCTTAGAAGACTGTTACCCAGCACACTTATTAAACAAAAACCAAAGTCCACTGAGGGAGAAATAAATAATGCGGTTGTACAAACGGGCTTTGGAAACCGTAAAGAACTTTAGAAACGTTGCATTTTGCAGACACTCTTAACTGACAGACTCTCGGCTTGAACCGCACTCCTTGGCTCCCGGTATCTGCAGAGGGAGGGCAAGGTCAGCAGAGGCCCGAGCCCGGCCTCCGGCGTCGCACGTGGAGGCAGCCGTGGGTGCCCCCCTGTGCGCGCCCTGCAGGGAAAGGTCGCGGTGAGAGCACTGACACGCGGAAGAGAAGGAACTGGACGTACGACTGGGTTACAGGAGGCGAGCTCCTTAATGCGGACCATGACTTCCTGGGTGAAGGTCCCGGGCCAGAACACCTGGGAGACCAGGCCTTTGCCGCACGCCTCCTGCGCCGTCAGCTTCCGTCCGCTGAGCAGCATTTCATTCGCCTGGAAGGAAGAAGAGAGGATGGCGCGTGAGACGCGGGAGGTCGCGGCAGGGAGGACACAGCCCGAAAACTCAGCCCCTGAAAGTTCAGACTGTGTGCAGGTCAGACACGGGAGGTGCCGTCAACAGGGGAAGGACCTACCGGCTGGCGAGGTTTCAAGAAGATGTAGAAGTCTTATTTTATGACATAGAACAGAATCACCTGGACAGAGCCAAGGAATCTAAATTGAAGCAGGTCTCTCCGCTATAGATCTGAAGTTATTGGCCTGTCCCTCCCCGCCTGCCACCACCCAGCGCCGGCCATTCCCACGGGTGAACTCATTCCACACACAAACCGGTTTCCCAGGCAACGGAGGCGTAAGCGAGGCTAATGGCGATTTGTGGTCTTAGGGATTCGCACCAGGCACAGAACTGCTACACAACGTTTTCTATGTCAGAGAGGCCAACGGGTGACTCTGCTCAGTACACAGAGCAAGGTTCCAAGGGCAGCGAGGTTTCTGCTGCGGGGTAACTTGGCAGCCACGCTTAACATCCACACGGGAAAAATAAACTCTGCAGGACCCGGGCGACCACTTAAGTCTGCTTAAGAGGGTCTGACCACAGTTACTTCATAGGACATGATGGAAGGAGTTCACATCTGCAGATGTTAAAATCAATTTCATATACACACGTTTAAAAAAAACTTGGTCCTGGACTTAGGTCACTTTTCAGGTCTCAACAGAACATGTATGGGTTTTATCTCATTCGAACGACAGGCTCGGATGCTGCAATAAGGAGAAAGGAGAGAATCTATCTGACAAAGAAACCTCACTCTATTCTGTGACAATTTCCTCTCCGTAGTTTATCCTGAAGACTGATGGTCATGAAGACGATTTGTCCACGAGCTTCTAGGCTCCGGTAAGACATACTGTTTTCCAAAAGAGGTAAAACCCTTGTGATGAAAGGCCCTGCTGTTACTGAGACGTCTCAGCTGACAGACCCGTGCATCTCCTGGAAACCACCGGTGGGGCTGGAAAGCAGATGCCCGCGGATCTACTGGCCTTTCAGCGTAGGGCGGGGAGCCGGGTCCCGTTTCCTAGCTCGTGTTTCTACGCACTCCACTGCATACGGTGCAGACAAGACGACAAGCTGGTCACTGAGCGTGGAACACGTTCTCAAGACCGACTTGACCGCCCCCCTCCCCCGGGGCTGAGCTCGGATGGAGGACGTGGACGCGGCCGCCGCGGGCCCCGGGCCGTCTGGAGTGGGAGCGATGGGGCGGGCGTACTTCAGCCCTGCACCGTCACTTCCCTGAACATCGTTTTCGGCCACGTGGGGGTCACTTACTGCTCCCCCCAGCCCGTCTCTCCTTCCCTCTTCTGCCCTCTCAGGCCTGGGGGCCGTGAGGGCCAGTCGCGAGCTATGCTTGCTGCCTGGCTTTCTTCACGGGAACAGGCTCGCCCCTACCTGCTGTCCCGGGAGCGCCTGGCCCTCCGCGGCCTTCCTGCCCCCCGCGGCGGGGTGCACTGGCCCGCAGGGGAAGCGCGGCGCCTGGCTGTACGCGGCTCCCCAGGGCAGGCCTGGTTAGGGGGAGCGTCCACCACGTGAACCGAGTGGCTGGTGCACCCACGGACCGGGGCAGCGGCTCAGGCCTGGGCGGGCACAGGGCCTAGCAGGATGGCCACTGAGGGCGGCAGGGGGTGGCTAGAGGGCTACAGCAGGAAGGGAGATGGGGGGGGGGCGAGACCAGATGTGGCCACAGGGCCTGCGGCTTGTCCCATGTAACTCCTCCTCTTTTACATTTCTTGAAACCCTTTAAACGTTCTGTTTGGGAGTGAGCTTAGACTTACGGAGAGATGATAAAAGCAGCACGGCGAGCTCCTGGGGCCCGTCCCCCAGCCTTCCCTCACGGTCACACCTTACGGACGCCTCGCGATGTGACCAAAACCAGAAAATTACCAGCAACACGGCGCTCTTACGACTGAGCCACGAACCCTCTGCCGATCTGGCCCGCTTTCCCGCCGACGTCCTTCCTCTGACCCAGGCCCCCGCCCCGAGCCCTCAGGCCCCCTCCGGGCCGCGAGGGGTCCTCGGCCTTTCGGCGAGTCGCCCGACGGGCCCGCTGGAGGGCGCGGCGCGGCGTGTGCGGGCGGTGCCTGCCGCCAGGGCTGCTCCAGCGTTACCCGGGTGCCCAGGACGCCTACTTCTCTCAACTGCAGTTACTCTTTTTCCACCGTCAACGACGAGCGGATGCGAACATCCTTCTCCTCGTCAGCTGGTGGCCCACGTCCGAGGCAGGCACCTGCCTCGTCCTCCTCTGCGTCTCCCCCAGGAAAGGGGGGAGTCCTGCACCCAGGCGCGCGGCCCCGCACACGGGCAGGAGGAGGTGGAGCCCACGGGACAAGGGCGACGGCTGGACACGGCTGTGCCGCCCGGATCTGGCTGCCCGGCCGCTGGAGACACCGCAGCCCGAGCTCAGCGACGACGGACACAGCAGCCGGCCACTCCAGCCCGTGGCGGGGCGCGTGTCCCAGGCCACAGGTGCCCCAGAGCTCCCGCGGCCGCGTGCCTGCGCCCCCCTCAGCGCCTGCGCCTGCAGCCCCAGCCCGGGACCCCAGCCCGTGCCCGATTACGGCTCAAGGAGTGAGGAACACAACGTGAACTTTCTACAAACCACAAGCTGCAACGCAAACACAAACTCTCGTTACTGGTGGACTCGACAGCTAAGAAGTAACCCCGCAATCCTGTGGGAAAGGCCCTCTCATCCTAAGCAGCTTTGCTCCTTTATGCTTTCCCTTAAAAGTGCAGCTTTCAGGTTATTAGGTCAAGAACCTGTAGATTGCAAACTCTGGTTCGTTTGGGTCACAAACTGGGTGTTTACTACTCGTGGGTATCGGTGTTAATTACGCAGAGACAGAGATTCCTCATGGCAGGAGGGCCTCTTCCATAAACAGTCTATGAACCAAACCATGAAAACCTTCCAGGAGCTCCTGAATTGAGTGTGATTTCATGATTTAAGAACGAGAACTGAATTACAAGTGCATTTGATGCAAAGTCCCCCCAGAATGACACCTTGTATATATTTAGAAAAACACTAACCAAACTAGACTTCTTCAGGAAGTTTTCTAAGATGATTTTTTTAAGAAGAGGTACTCACAGATGCTCCTCCCATGATCTTGGGAAACATCACGGTGGAACAGCCATCGGGACTCTGTCCGAAGGTAGTGTAGGGTGTCTGGAACCAAGCCTTTTCATTGGCCCAAACCACGTCACACAGAGGCAGTATGGACGCTCCGAGGCCAATGGCTGGGCCGTTTACGGCTACAATAATAGGCTTCTTAAACTGAATGAAAGTATTCACGAAGTTTCTAAAATGGAAAATAAATGGGGGAATTACTCAAAACACTGCATATTTGAGCAACAGAAAAATCTACTTCTATGGAATTCAATACACCAAGATGTGAACTCTGTGGGCATCGCCGTGACTTGGAATTCGCTGATGGCCTTCTCCCCGCGGCCGGGGGCCCTGGGTTTATGTACCGTGTGCTGCAAAGGCTTAACGGTGCCTTGGACGCCAGGCCAGGGTGGCTGTCGCCGCAGGACCTGTGTGAAGTCTGCGGGAACAACACAGCGGAAGGTGCTCTTGGCTTGGGCTCCAGGGCCAGCCTGTCTTCCCCTGACGGCAGGAGGAGCCCAGGAACCACGGAGCTCTCCCGGAGGAGACCTGGCCTGGGGTCACTGCGGTAGCCTGTGCTGGGCAGGGACGCGGGGCCCGGGGTCAGGAACCCCAGGTCTGGACTTGGTCTGTGATTTCAGACAGCTCACTGATTAACTGGAAACACAGATATTTCCTGAGTTTACACAGAACGAGATGGCATGAGTTGGGGGACGGAGGGATGAGAAGCTCACAGGCTCGTGTGAGACGTGAGACCCGACAAGAGCATCACACGGCCCGGACACAGGCCTGCACAGCTTCTCCTGCCGCGAGCTGGGGAGACGGCCAAGCAGGCCTCCCGGGACCCAGAGGGTGTGGTTCTCACATGGCCCAGCCGACACCACTGGGACCTGCTGGAGGGTCAGGCTGGGAAGGCGGGCTGCTCTGCTCTTCGGTTCAGGGCCAGATGGTGCACCTCCCGCCCCCGCACTGGAAGCTAACTATGCTCCGAGGTCGCGTCTTGTGAAGAAAAGGACAAACCCGCCCAAAATGAACACAAGACGATGCCTTGAAGACCAGCTACGTTCTAGATCAGAAGTCCAGGACTCCAGGTTCTAAACCTCACGACCCCCCCAGCTTTAGGGCCAACAATACCCGCCTGGGTGCCGTTCCCCACAATTCAGCCAGTTAAAAATAAGGCGGATCGGTTCAGATCGTCCCTGAAAGTCACAACTTAGCATCGAGTCGCCCCTCCTCCCCAAATACTGACGCGAAGCGTCGAGAGAGAGAGAGAGAGAGAGAGAGAGAGAGAGAGAGAGAGAGAGAGTGAGTGTGTGTGTGTGATATGCACATCTGAAAATGTTTGAAAAAGGTTGGGGAAGACATACAAACAGTGGATGCCTCACAGGGGGTGAAAGAAAGGGAACTCCGTGTATCTGTGTCATCTAGTTTTATGTGTAGCTGGAACTCAGGATGAACTCGTGTGTACTGCTTGTACTGAAAAAACCTTCTCATGTGATGTTACGGAACTAGCGTGTCATAAAGTCCAGCCGATTTATTTTAGAGTCAAGCAAACGGTAAGTTACCACGTGAAAAAGAGAGTGTCTTTATTCCAGGGCTGGCGGCAGAGCACACGGGGCGTGGACGGCCGAAACCCCGGCCACGTGCTACCCTGCACCCTGCCCCTGGAGCGCCCCGCATCGAGCGCGTGCTGGGCTCCAGCCAACCTTGACACGAGTCCTCGGCTCAGGGCAAGAGGCCCACAGCAGAGACAGATCTGACCGACTCTTGCTACCGGCGAGTATCAGGGGAGGAGACGCAGGCCCCCCTCGCAGGCCCGTCCAGACCCGCCCCACGGGGCCCGGGCCGCGCCGGCGTTCGCGGCGGACCAGGTGTGCGTACCTGATGGCCTCGGCCATCTTCGTGCTCTCTCTCTTCCGGTCGTCCGTCAGGCGCCGGATGAAGTAGATGAAGTCAAGGCCGCAGCAGAAGACGCTGCCCACGGCGCTGAGCAGCACCAGCTTGCTGTCGTCGGCGGCGGCCGTGCTCAGGGCGCTCTGCACCTCCCGCATCACCTGCAAGGCACCGGCAGTCAACGGGCGCGGAGGCGACGCCGAGAGCGTCTCACTCCCGGGCCACCTCGAGCCGCGCAAAGCGCGTTTACAGCCCGACTGTTGCCTGTATCTACCAAGTAACTCGCAAGCTTCTTGTTTTCTGAAACCAGGGACTGGGAACGATGGGGACAGAGTATCATCACATAACAAATTACGAGCGGAGTGTAACTAGGGAGATGCGTGAATCTGAGTTACTCAACGGTCCAGTCCTTGCGGCTCTCAGTGGGTGAGTTACATATTATATCCCCTTGGCACTTCTACAGTTTGGACAGCAGGTGGCACATGCAACCGGTTCAAACAGACGACTAGTTTGGTTTCATCTGACGCCGGCCTCCGTACTCGGGACAGAAGAGCCCCAAGTTCAGTGCGTAAGGGCACTACAAACAAGCGCGTCGGCACGGAGGCGTTTCACAAGCGCGCGAACCGCTTGCAACGGCCTCCGGGACGGACTCACAGATAACCAACGGCCTAACGACGCACCGGGGACCAGCCCTGGGCCGGTCTGTCCCGTGATCCCGGCCAGACACACTAGCTTTCTGTGGTTTGGTTTCCTCGTCCAGAAAAGGCTTGACCTCGCTGTTCACAAGCAGGAAACAAACAACTACCAGAACTCACAATTTTAGGCATGATACAGTGCAGGTTCAAACACTTCCGATTTTAGATACTTCACAGAACTAAGTTTTCGAGCCTTTGCGAGCAGCAGTCTCCCTCGATCCTGGGAGGCTACCTTGACCTTGACCAGGTACGATCAGTGACAAGTGCGTTCGTACCTTGACCGGGTACGATCAGTGACAAACGCGTTTCTACCTTGACCGGGTACAATCGGTGACAAACGCGTTTCTACCTTGACTGGGTACGATCAGTGACAAGTGCGTTCGTACCTTGACCGGGTACGATCAGTGACAAACGCGTTTGTACCTTGACCGGGTACGATCAGTGACAAACGCGTTTGTACCTTGACCGGGTACGAGCAGTGACAAACGCGTTTGTACCTTGACCGGGTACGAGCAGTGACAAACGCGTTTGTACCTTGACCGGGTACAATCAGTGACAAGTGCGTTCGTACCTTGACCGGGTACGAGCAGTGACAAACGCGTTTGTACCTTGACCGGGTACGATCAGTGACAAATGCGTTTGTACCTTGACCGGGTACAATCAGTGACAGCGGCACCACTGCGGCTCTAAGTTCCACTACGTGAAGCGCTGGGACCGACCGGGAAGGATGGTGAGATATTCGGAAGGCTGGACCTGGGGCTCTTTAATCTTGCCTGAACAGAGAGCTCTGGGACCCGACAAAAGCTACAGGATGGCATGTGCACACGCTTTACACGTGACTTCAGGGAGGCCCTCCGCCCCCTCCACCCCCGACGGATGAAGAGCTCCTCGCCGGGAGGTGGAAGCACAGGGGCACCACCGCCACCTCCCCGTTCACGGCCAGAGCCCCGAGCAGGACGCCGGGCCACGCTGTCCCCACGTGTAACGGGGAGCAGGCCTGCGGCACTGCGCTGGCCTCCACCGTCGGGTGCAAGAGCCCGGGGTGGGGATGGGGGTGAGAAAGGGCGCAGGAGAGCAGGGACCGGAGGCCCCGGGCAGCCCCAGGGGCGGCGCTCACCTCCGGGTTGAGGGAGTTGTTCTCGGACGACTTCGTGGACAGCAGGATGTGGGTGAAGCCGTCCTGCTTCCGGACGACGATGTCCCTGTACCTGTAGGCGCTTTCCGTCTGCCTCACGCTGAAACGCAGCCGCTTGTCGAAGGGCTGGTCTCGTCTGTCGTCGATGAATTTCCTCTTCCCGGCCGTCACGCCCGTGACCGACGTCTGCAGGCTGGTGGTCCCGTTGGCCGTCAGCGCGTCCATGAATGGGGAGGAACCTGCCAGGGGTCCGAGAGCACAGCAGTCGGTGAGGTCCTGCCATCAACTCGCCTTTGAATTAGGGAAAAATGCTTGCGGCAGCCCCAGGATCGACTGTGTTAATTGAGGAAGCCTAAAAAGTAGAACCTTTGGAGAGGCTACTTTGAAAGGCGTTTGTGTGCCTTCCAAGTCTGACGAGGAAATCGCCCTTGCGCTGATCCCGCCTAATAAAACAGAGGTGGGAAGGAACGTGCTGAAAAGAAGCTGCAAAATTTGAGACTTTTGAGGAACGGAACTGAGCTAGAATGGGTCTCATGAAGAGGACGTATTCCAGGCTTGAGAAGTTGAAAGAAAAGTAGAAACTGACTCAACGAAATATCTTATTGTTACAGCCGAGCTACCTGCCGCTTAGCCGAAATTTCTTCTGGATGAAGAGCCATGCATACAGACTCACGAGGCAGCACCCCCGTTTCTGCGGGTCCACCAGCCCCCCCGGGCCACTCCGTCCATGGTCCCAGTTCTACTACATTTTCAAACAGCCTTTTCAATGGCTGGAGACAGCGCGCTCTCCTGCCACCAAGAACGTCCCGCTAATTCTCCCCCCTCTGTCGGCTGCTCTGCGTCAGCCTGGCTGCCGGGCTACCCTCGGCCTTAAAGACACGGCCTTCCGAACTCAGTGTTTCTTATTACGATAAAGTCAAGAGTTGGATTCCTTCTTGGAGTTACCAAGAGATGTCAGGCTAAGGGTTCCAGTGTTAAAGGCAAATGATTATGCTCCTATCGGTGTGAACTGCCTAGATATTATCTAACCCGGTAACGAATGTACAGCGCCTTCGGGTGGAGGAAGAAAGGGAAAGAAATGCAAGGAACTGGATCGGGCTTTACCAATAAAGTGAGCAAGGAGAGAAGTTCTCTGAGGAGAAGAGCAGGATGAGTCATGAGTCAGAAATATTTCCTGCAAAAAAGCGAAAGAAGATAAGCTGCAGCCGCTGGAGAAGACTTGTGAACGGATGTTTAGAGAAGTCAGATCATCTCCCTGGTTAAACAGGTCGACTTGCCTTCTGTTAGCAGAACTACTTCGGAGGGTTTTAGCATTCAAAATAAATTCATTTTGGGGAAAATCTGGGCGAGGTTCTAACACATATATGGTACAAGACTCTGGGACTATAAAAAGGTACATGGTAAAAGGCCTCCCCCACCAGCCCACGACCCACTGCCCTCCATAGCCACTGCGTCTGGTTTCCAGGTGTCTTACAGAGTGTACCCTACGTGTATATCAGCAAATAGGAATTTAAATGCTTCTCCCTCACCCGCCTTTAACAAACACAAAAGGTGGCATATTAGACAGCGTTTCGGATTTCTGTCATGCATTTTACCAGCAATTTTTTGATACTACAAATGGTGCTGCAACGCATAACCGTGGCTTCTGTTGTCCCTTCCAACGTGCTGGCCAACCTGCAGGGTAAGTTTCTAAAGGATCTGTAATGGGAAGAGCATCGGATCAGCTGTTACCGGTGAGACAGGGCACTGCCCAATCTTTCTGAGGAAGCCAGCAAGGATCCTTTGTTTCTTTTACCTTCAGCCTCTCCTCCACCAGGTCCCCGCACGCTCCCGTCTGTGCACAGACGTTCTCCAACCTCTCCCGCCCTCTGCACCCTGAGCTGCTCTTCCTGGCGCCGCCCTCTCCTCACGCCCGTCACGGCCTCGCCTGGGCTGTCCTTGCTGTCCCCACTCCTCCCTCTCTGCCTACCGTTCCTCCACCCATCTGCCCTGAGCTGGAGTCCACGCGAACGGACAACTTCCCGGGTGCAGGGAGGAACGGGCCACGGATGAGGCTGAACCACTGAGCCTGGTGCCCAGAGACGGGGCATCTGCAGGGGGGTGTCACAGGGAAATGTGGCTTTCTCCAGTTACTGCTGAAGTGAAGAGTGAAGGGGCTCGTGGTAAGCCGAGTGGGCGTCCAGAAATGACAGCTGAGCTGCGAAGTAGGGGCAGTGACGGGGAGAGGGCGCAGCGAGCCCGTCTGGGTGCGGGGAGGGCCCCGCGCAGCGCCAGGAGGCAGCCCCGGGCTGCCCACGGGGAGGGAGAGGTGCCACGCGACGAGGCGGTGTCAACAGTGGCGTATGTGCCACAGAGAGAAGGAGGGGAATGGAGAGGTCACGGGGCGGGGGTGGGGTGGGGAACGAGAGGCCACTATTAAACCCGGGAAGTCGTCTCACTGGAGGGCAGAAGCCGGAACGCAGGATTCAATGTACGACAGACAAAAACTGTTATGCAAAAACCATAAGCGTCCAAACCGAGAATCTGCTAAAATGCAGTTTTAAGGACCCCAGAAGAACAGCTGCAGGTGAGCGGGACTGCTATTTACGTGACAGACAGTGATGGTTCCCCTGCCTAAGAGGAGGTCCCATCAGGAATAAGCCGACGCAGAGGCAGGCAGGGAGGCCACCCGCCCCGGGTGGAGGGGGCGGGCGAGGAAGGGCGCCCCGGCACTTTCCGGAGGAGCAGGGTCTCGCGGAGGCGCTTGCTGGTGCGTTTGGATCTTGATGTTACCAACCCTGAGTGAGTTAACAGGTGCTGTGTCAAAGCAGCAAGAATGACCCTGGTGACACGGGGAAGCCTTCTGCGTGCTGGGTGCCCGCCGTCCACCAGGGCAAAGCCGCTGGCCTCGGATCAGCCCTTGCACCCCGACCTGCTCCTGCTTCGCAGGGTAAAGCCACACGTTCCTCAGCTCGCCAGGAATCTCCCTGGTGGCTTCCTTCCACAAAAGCAGGGCTTCTAGGCTATGGGTCCATGTAGCCTTGATACTTGATACGTGAGCTCTGGAAAAAGCTCAACATATTGAGGCAGCGAGTCCCCCGGAGCCTCCGCGGTTCTGCAAATTTAGCCGGGGATTTCTGCTGGGTCGTGCAGACCAGCACTGCTGACTTGGGCCTTCACGCCCCTGTGAGAGCTCCGCTGGCTCTGGGTGCCATCTCGGGCCCTGCTCATCGCAGAGCCTGTGATCTTGCCGGTGGCTCAACCCCCAACCCCAATACGACCCCCGGGACCCTCTGTTACCCACCTGTAGGACCCCGTTCGGGTGGAGAAGTGCGCACAGCAGGACCGGCCTCAGACTCGCAGGCGCCGGCACTGGGCCACGTCCCTCGTGGCGCACGCGCCCGTCCAGGTCTGTGCTCCCCAGGGCCTCTGGGCTCCCGCTTCCCTCCGCCTAGAACATTCTGGCCTTACAGCTCCTGACGGCTGCCCGTTGCTTCTCATCTGAGCAGCAGCTCCTGGGGAAGCCCCGGTGCCCAGGCCGGCGGCCCTCCCGTCAGTATCCGCGCAGCCCCAGTCTGCTTCCCTAGCCGTGCCCCTCAGCCCAGCTCATTCTGTCTCACCTGACTTTTACTTACGCTCCATGGCTGGACGTCACCACGCTCCTGAGAGCAGGGTCCCCGTCTGTCTCATTCACTGCCGCACCCCCGGTGCTCGGAACACGCGGTCGCCACTGACCAAGCAGATGAGGGGCGGGGACCCCAACGCCCCTTCAGCCCAGCCCCCTGCACTCAGAGGAAGCGGCCTGCAGCCCACCCAGCCTCGTGACAATCGGGGGCAGGACTGCCACACCTCAGAGCAGAAGCCACTGCTAAGGACTCAACTAAAAGGCAAACACTGAGATTCAGGAAAAGGCATCCTCCCCGATGGAAACTATCGTGCGACACACAGTGTGACCCAGGCTCTGAGGGAAACACAGGAGGCGAAAGCTACGAGGAACCGGAGTGAAATCCAGCTAGGAAAAACTCACTCAGTCTCTCTCCCGAAAAACGGTTTTCTTTTAAAACATTCTAAGAGCAAAAGAGATCCCCTCAGGGCCCTCCCTGGTGGCGCAGTGGTTGAGAATCCGCCTGCCGACGCGGGGGGACACGGGTTCGATCCCTGGTCCGGGAAGATCCCACATGCTGCGGAGCCACTAAGCCCGTGCGCCACAACTACTGAGCCCACGTGCCGCAACTACTGAAGCCCGCGTGCCTAGAGCCCGTGCTCTGCAACAAGAGAAGCCACCGCACCACAATGAAGAGGAGCCCCCGCTCGCCACAACTGGAGAAAGCCCGTGCGCAGCAACGAAGACCCAATGAAGCCAACAACAAAAAAAAGAAAGACACCCTCAAACGTGTACTGCTAAGCTGTTAAAATTCACTGCTTCAAAAGGGACTTCCCTGGTGGCGCACTGGTTAAGGCTCTGCGCTCCCAATGCAGGGGACGCGGGTTCGATTCCCGGTCAGGGATCTAGATCCCACATGCCTGCCGCCACTAAGAGTTTGCATGCTGCAACTAAGGAGCCTGTGAGCCGCAACTAAGACCCGGTGCAACCAAATAAATAAATAAATTTTTAAAATTCACTGCTTCGAAAAGCATGTCTCTAACGTGAAATGTGCTTCCAACCATGATAGAGAAACGGTGTCTGGACTTCCTCACTGGCCAGGGAGACCCAGAAAACAGAACAAACCACCACATGACCATTTCAGACACCAGACAACAGGCAGGGCACGACCGTGCTGCCAGCATGAAGGGGGCAGGTGAGCCCCACGACCCTCTGGGTCTTCTGCCTGGAGGCGACTTCCACGCTGTGGGGAAATGCTGACCTGGGAACGCAGACTGAAGGTGAGGGGGCCCAGGAGGCTGGAAGAAGAAAAGGACCTAGGCCTCCTGGATGTTCACGGCCATTACTTTCTTTAGTCTAAAGTTAGAGAGCAAGCACTACAGTGTCTACAGAATTGTCAGCCCTCCTTTATGGAGTCGAACATTTCAAAATGCTGTTATCCACACTCACGGAACCTCATCCTATTTAATAATATGAAAGCCTACCATTTTATTCAGATTATATACTCTGCAAACTGAATCCATTAACAGAAAACTTTTCAAATGAACATGGAACTAAAGGTAGGCTTTAAACATTAGCATCCCTTGTTTCCATAACACATTCGATGACTCCTTTGTAAATCATTATAAAAGTCTCTGCTGCAACTCCTTCAGTTACGGTTCCCTGTCCATGGGGATCCCCGGATTCAAAGTTTATAGGCTCTCACTCTTGGCTGTCTTCATAAGAGACAGTAACATATCATCAGTGCTCCTGTGATGCTTTGCTCCAACACGGCTGACATATCAGGGACAATCTGAGCACCTGTGCCCGCAGCGCCCACCGTGAGAAAGCTTGGGCTGTGCTTCTGGGCCCCAACCTGGACTTGGTCCTCCCCCTTCACCCCCGCTGAGCCCTCTGGACGCTCGCCACCTCGGGCTGTTAAGAGGTGACTCCCCAGAGCACGAGGGCACCCAGCACTGCCTCTGACACTTGGGATACACCTGACCCAATAAATAAGCCTGAGATTCGAGCCCCTGGCACCCGGTCAGCATGCCTCCTGCTTTCTCAGCAGCATCAGCAGGCTGATGCTGATGGTGGCACCAGTCCCTCGCTGGCTGGTGCCACCTGGGGAGGCGGGTGGCTGGAGGGGAGAGCAGGCTGCCGGGTCCCTGTCCCGACTCTCGGCTGGAGACCCGCGGGGGTGGGAGCGGGCAGGCACAGACCCGTGGTCACTGTCCTGCACGCTCACATCACGTCCAGCCCCTGGCCCCCCCCGCCCTGGCTTCCTCCATCCGCCCGCTTTCCAGTCTTTCACCGCTAGCTTGACCTCCATCAGCCTCACTGCTTCTCTGCCTCCTAGTTTTGACGACACACTGGCTGTGACCAAGGCCACAACCACAAGAGCTCTCCTCAAACCTTTTATGAAAGCATTTTCCCTACAAAACAAGAACCAACACACACACACACACACACACACACACACACACACACACACACACACACACAAAACCCAACTTAAATAAAAACGCATCAGGTGAATAAGCAAGATTTTCCATAGTCGGGTCTCTTTCGTGTCTCTGACGTCCCCTCTTGGGGATCAATCAGGTACCACCATCTGCTCCGGGATCCAGGCAGGACCACCTGCCCCCCAGCTTCCCAAGGTGAGCCGGAGCCTCACTGAGCCAGGGCCACGGCGCCCTGCTCCACAACTTTGTACCGAGTGGCCACTGGCACAGAATCTGCACTGGGGAAAACACACGGCGAACAACTCACTCTTTAAAGAGCAGAAGAATGCCTAAGGATGGAGGATGTATAAAAGCCATTTTGGTGCATGAAGCACACACAGAATTCCTTGACACGACGAAACAGCTCATGAATGCTAGAAATGTATTGAAGGCAGATGAATGGAAAACAGTGAAATGAATTAGTTAACAAATCTAAGAGTACCTAGAATTAGGAAGCATTCTGAAAACTGACCGAAAGGACACAAGCTATGATTTCTTCAATTGAAATTATTTTGTTAAATAACTAAGTTTCCAGAGGGAACCAATCTAGGAATATTAAGTATGAAAAAGCAATGAGGAGATTAAAAAAGAAAAATAACATTTTGAGATAAAAGTGGCAATTAATGAGACTATGTAATTTTAAATAAAGTTTAGCTAATTAATTATAATTTCCTAAAACCTATATAAGATCAGCCCAATTAAACCAAAGATTATGAACCAAGAGGTATACAGTAGTGTAACACCTGACATGACAAGTGCAATGAATGTTCTGCTGTCCAAGATTCTCAAACCGACTCACAACAGCATCACTGAGCAGCTTAAAAACAAATGCTCCTGGGGCCACATCCTCAGCCACCTGGGGTTTCTAGGAGGGGAGCGGGGCCCCTCCCACGTGACTCTGTTGCACACCGACAGATGTGGCACTGCTGTCTGAACGGGAAGCTCAGGACTCCCGCAGGGAAAAGCTTAGGTCAGAGGACCAAGACCCGGTCAGCAGGGGCAGTTCCTCCCAAGCAGAGGAGGTACTTAAAGTCCACACGACTGAAACAGACAAATAAGGAAATGAAAAGAAGAGAAAGAATACGTGATACAAGAAGTGACGGAACTGGAGAGATGACAGGCAGATGCTAGAACAGTCAGTTAGGGTATCAGAAACGCAGAGAAACTTGAAATACTCAAAGACAGTCAACACGACTGCTTTTCTCCATTAACAAATTTAGCGAGCGAGTCAAAGGAGACAGCAGGGACTTCGCTGGTGGCGCAGCGGTTAAGACCCCGAGCTCCCAATGCAGGGGACTGGGGTTCGATCCCTGGTCGGGAAACTAGATCCCACACGCATGCCGCAACTAAGGAGCCCACGTGCCGCAACTGAGACCCGGCGCGGCCAAATAAACAAATATTTGGGGTGGGGGGCGCGGGGAAGAAAGGAGACAGCAAAGGCTCAAGGTCTGGGAACCTGCAGGGAGTCTGGAAGTTGAGATGGATGAGATCACACCGCTGATCTTCTTAAGAGCTGCATTAGAGGACACAGGCCCACACGTTCAGCGCTAAGTAGCCCAATGGTTGTGTCTGTAATTTTTGTAACTGTTTGCGGTTAATATCATTAAGGAGAGGAAATACTTCCACACCTCCCCTCAGAAGGGCTTCCCACTCAGTGACAACTCTTCCTCACGTTTCCCCTTATTCTTCCCCAAAGCAAGGGGGTAGGTGCCGGCGAGCAATCGTACTAGTTTCTGAGGAGGCGATCAGGGGTCGGGACGTGGAGGCCACGGCAGGACGATGGACACCCCGGGCGCGTCGGCACGCGGGGTCCCGGCGTCTCACTGAATCTGTTCCACGAGACGAAAGCCCTCGTGGGGTCATGGAGCCCCCATCCAGCAGGCCAGGGGGCCGCTTGCAGCTCCCCTCCCCACCTGCCTGTGCCATGAAAACAAACCACAGAGCTACCTGTCACCTCGTGACTCCTGCCGCCAGGCCAGGCGTGGGGAAGGGGCAGACTAACACCCCCGAAACGGCTTCAGCTTAGCTTTGCTTCACACACACACACGCGTGTATTTTGCGGGGGGAACAGAAGTCCTGGATAAAATATTAGCCAACAGAACTGGGAACATAATTTTTACCATAATTTTTATTATGGTAAGAAACCGCATAAAACGTTTGCCATTTTAACCGATTCTAAGTGTCCAGTTCAGTGGTGTTAAGCATATCCATACAGCTGTGCAAACATCACCGCGTCCGTGCACAGAGCCTTCCACCTTCCGGCCTGCAACGCTGAACCCATTAAACACCAACCCCTCGTTCTCCTGACAGCCCCCCTCCTACCTTCTGTGTCCGTGAATTTGATTACTCTAGGGACCTCGTGTAAGTAGAATCACATGACGCCTGTCCTTCTGTGTCTGGTTTATTTCACTCAGCGCGAGGTCCATCCGCGTTGTCTATGTAGCCTGTGTAAGAGCGTCATTCTTTTCTAAAGGTGAATAATATTCCAATAGTTTTAAAAAAAACCCACATTTTGTTTATCCATTCATTCTCCAATGGACATTCGGGTTGTTTCCACCTTTTGGGTGTTGGGAATAATGCTGTATGGGCGTTCGTATTCATACGAGCGTACAAATACCTCAGTCCCTACATTCAATTCTTTGGATATACACCTAGAAGTGGGATTGGTAATTCTATGGATTATATACAAATCTGTACACATACACGTCTGTGTCTGTTGATATAGAAAGGGATCATATGGTAATTCTAGGTTTAATTTTTTGAAGTTATATTTAGTATTTTCCCAAATTAGCCAGAATGTGTTTAATTAGAAATTATAATCAAACTCTTGGAGAAGATCTGAATCATGGACTGGTCTGTGATTACTTCCATTTTCTTGCTAAATTTCTTTGGTTTTCCTGGGATAGGGAAGCAGAGGAGACAAGTGTTGGATGAGTTAATACAATCCAGACGAACTGCACAAGGATTTGTAGCTGATTCCGAGGCTCTTAGTCTAGAGGTAAAATCTTCATCAAACACATTATTTGTTTCTCTTTTTATTGCTGGGAATCACTTTCTCCTGGCCAGTCTTGCAGCTTGAAGATACACGTGAGGCCACATGCTTCCCCAACGGTAGGATCCAGGCCTCGCCAAGCCTGTGTCTTCAGTCCTGAGAACTAGCCTTGTTTTGTTTTGTTTTGTTTTTTTGCGGGGGGGCTGTGTCTCGTGGCATGCAGGATCCTATTTCCCTGACCCGGGATCGAACTCGTGCCCCCTGCAGTGGAAGCACTGCAGAGTCCCAACCACTGGACAGCCAGGGAATTCTCCAGCCTGCTTTTACTCAGTTTCCTGATGACATTTTGACAGGAGGAGAGTAAAAGGAACTTGAAGATTTTTGTTCTTTGGAATAAACACACTCCAATTAGCAATGTCACCATAAACTATGCAAACGTCTACAATGAGTTCAAGGCACCACCAGAAACCACTGAGAGTCCTTGCCTGTGTTTTGAAGTTTCCTGGTACAAAGGTCGTTCCTCCACAGCCCCATCATGTATATAAGAGCCCTCTGTCAGCTCCAAGAGTTGAGCTGAGCTCCTCAGAAAGCACTAATCCCTAAGGGGATTTGGATTCCTAGATCCAGAAAAGCACAGGAGTCCCCAGTAGACTAAAGGAAATTTAAGCATCATCTTTACTGAGTTCAACCGAAAAGGCAGTAAAGCAGTTGCAAAGCTATTGGCACCAACAATTCAGAATCAAAGTTAGGAACACGGAGGAAATGGAAACCCTTACAAGTGAAGTGTATTCTTTGAAGAGGTTAATGGAAAACTTTCAAGTGTGATTCAAGCTTTAATTATAGGTGCAAATTCAAGCTATTAAGTTTAGTTTTACTTATGACAAACTAAAATAAAAAATGAAAAATTACTAGCAATATAAATCCTATCATTCCAAATAAGCATATGAGGATTAAGTTCCCAGAGTAAATCCAATAAGACAGGTAGTGCTTTAAATGTGGTGCATTTTATTTCCTCATTAACAGCCTTGAAACTAAGTCAAATATTGGAGAGAAAAAAACCTAACAAAATCCTTTATACTATGTCACTTTAAATACAAAAAAAAAGGATCAGAAAATGATCAGACCCACATTCCTCTTTAGTGCTGAGAAGGATTAACAGCAAAAAAATATATATATATAAGAAGGATAACAATAACTACCTACATGGTATGATTCCTCAGCAGTGGAATCTTATTATTCATCATATCTACAGAAATTTTATCTCCCGCAAAAATGATTCTACCTTATTTGACATTGGACTGAATTCTCTCAACATTTTCCCTTTTCTTTTTTAAAGTAATTTTATTTAATTAATTGTTTATTTTTTTGGCTGTGTTGGGTCTTCCTTGCTACGCACAGGCTTTCTCTAGTTGCGGCGAGTGGGGGCTACTCTTCGTTGCGGCGCGCGGGCTTCTCATTGTGGTGGCTTCTCTTGTTGCAGAGCACGGGCTCTAGGCGCGCAGGCTTCAGTAGTTGTAGCACGTGGGCTCAGTAGCTGTGGCTCGTGGGCTCTAGGGTGTGTGGGCTTCAGCAGTTGTGGTGCGCGGGCTCAGCAGTTGTGGTGCCTGGGGTTAGTTGCTCTGTGTCATGTGGGATCTTCCCGGACTGGGGAACAAACCCAACCCCCTGCATTGGCAGGCAGATTCTTAACCACTGCACCACCAGGGAAGTCCCTCAACACTTTTCTTTATAATGCTTATTTTGACTTTTAGAGCCAACCGGTTTTTGCAACTATTGCTTTAGTGAGAGAACTAATCAATTACAATCTGATCTCGCCATTTCATTTTAACAGAGCGTGCCCAATAATTTCAAGTCCTACATATTACAGGAAGACATGCTTGTGGTTAGATACAGGTAGAGTACAACCAAACTTCTCCTGCAAATAAAATTAATTCACAGTCTATATTTATTGTGTTTAGTATAGTCTAGGCTAAAACGTTCAAGGGCTAATTTCCTAGCGCTGGTGCAGGGGCGCCTCGCAGAGTGCAAGACTTCAAACCCCGCCTTGGGACGCACACATTATCACCCAGAGTAAGGGTAAGTTCAAGGTGTTTGCTGATGTTCACAGTGAGGTCTTCTTCAGCCTTCTGTCTGTAACGTCAACAGCAACAGGCCGGGGATGAGAACCTGTCATCTATACTTTTCATCTTTTCCACGTGCTCCCCGCATAGTGTCTTACGTATTCAAACGTCAGAGTACAGCAGAGGAGGGTACTCTTAACTTCTGCACGTGAACGGTCATCGTAAAGCAGCCCTCCTTTCCACCCCTCGCCTCATCTCTAAATGAGCAATAGCTTAGACCAGAACAGCACCTGTGTTCATTTTAGCTGTGCTCTCAAATGCTATCGTGACTCTCTAGGTTCGTGGCTCCGCATCAGTGTGTGTTCCAGACGCTGATGGGCAGGAGAGACCAGTAAAAGCCCTGAAGGCGAGTCGGCTGGAAACACCACCATTCGCCCTGGACGAGACGAAGCCGAGGTGACGGCACCGCAGGCAAAGGGAGGTCCTGTAGCCGGTCACTAAAAGCAGAACACAGACTGAGTTCTGGCTTTCTGGAGGCCAGAGCAAGGCTGGAAACCCCAGTAAAAGAAGACTCTACATAAAGAAAACACTTACAGCTTAAGAGGACAACCTGGCACTTCTAGGGATGCACGAGAAGCTACTCCCTGAGGGTCTCTGAAAGACCAAGAGACCCCCGCACACAGACACTCAGCCTCCCCGAACCAGAGGCAACAAAAACCAATAAAGGCCAAGGACAACACACGCAGAACAGACTGCAAACTCGGCGGGGTCCCCCAAGTGCGTAAAAGGGACGGCTTTCCTAACGTTTCCCCACCCACAGACTTTTTCCTCCCTAAACGAAGTCTAACATGGAGCCTACAACGCAGAGCTGATCAAAGCAGAGGTGCCCGGTGGGGAGGGGTGGGGGGGCGCGCACTGGCCCCTCACCAGCCCCCAGACCAGCCTGGTGCAGAGGTGGGGCTGGACCTCCATCCAGACAGCCCGCCCAGCAGACGGAGAAACACCAAGCTTCCTTGCATTTAGGAAGCACCATAAGAAAATGAGAATAAATGATTTCATTTTAAAAGGAAACAGGCTGTGAGGACTTGAGAGACGCCTCTGTCCTCAGAGCTCAGCCGCTGGCCTAGAATAGAATGAACCGCCCAGAGGAAGGTGAGGTCAGACTGGCTGCGGAGCAGAGGCTGGCCTGGGGAAAAGAGACGGCCCCCTAGAGCTTGTCACCCGCCCTTCCAGACACGCTGTAAGTGGACTTAAAGTTAGTTTTCAGACCATGAGAGCAAGCTCAGACTCTAACCCAGAGAGAACTTCCAGGAGCTGCTCTAAGCGTTTGTGATATGCTCACTCAGAATTACGTTTAGTTCTTTTTTTTTTTTTTTTTTTGGCGGCACGTGGGCCTCTCACCGTTGTAGCCTCTCCCGCTGCGGAGCACAGGCTCCGGACGCGCAGGCGCAGCGGCCACGGCTCACGGGCCCAGCCGCTCCGCGGCACGTGGGATCCTCCCGGACCGGGGCTCGAACCCGTGTCCCCTGCATCGGCGGGCGGGCTCTCAACCGCTGCGCCACCAGGGAAGCCCATGTTTAGTTCTTTCTGGTCAAGATTTCTTTATCTCATGACTACTTAAAGGAAATTTACTCACAGGAACATAGAATAGCTTTAAAGTTCAAAATATCTGGTGTGAAGAATCACCTCCTCAGAGAAAAGTACGCAGTTTGTACTAAAAAGGCAGTGACTCCAAACACGTTTGTGGTTTTATTTTCTCAATCGAATTTAAAATTAAGGTCCACACATTGGAAATTTGAAGCAATCAAGTTAAGCATTCTAATATTAAGAGAAACACACGAGACTGATTTCCAAAATAGCAAAACCCCTAACAGCAGGCCCACACGAAGTGTGTCCTCTTGAGAGCAAAGTGGTAAAATGCTTTCTGGAAGGCAGTTTGACAACTTGTATCAAAAACATTAAAACCTCTGATGAATCCAAATCTAGGAATTAATCTTAGAAAAGTAATCACAGAAATCCAGTAGAATTTGACCAAATGGAAGTTCTTCAAAAAGAAGTCGGGAGTTTGCTGTAATTAAGGACGCTGTGATTATGCCCCATGACACGGAAGGGTACACCTGACCTACGAGGAACCAGGCCTGGCACACGGAACAGGGAGGTGTGTTCTTACACGCCCCATGCAGAGCCCATGGAGCATCTTCCTGACCTCTCACCTCCTGAGCCCTTGCCTGGTCCCCCAGCTACAAGGACGATCTGCTCTTCACCCTCTTCCCACTCTGGACGCAGTGGTTCAGCTGCCGGGCCTCGGTGCTGCAGTGAACACACGCTTCTACGCCTGAGCAGGAGCTGACCGTCCCGGGAGGGTCAGTGGGCCACGGGGCTGGCGGTACAAAGCCAAACACGGCCCGGCTCGGGCTCACCGCGGACGGGGCCATCCGCGGACCTTGCTCTAAGAAAGCACACCAGACCCGGCTCCCGTTAAGCACCAACTCTGCAAACACTGTGTTCTATTATAAACAAAAGCCAACGGGGAAAACAGATCAGCAGCTCAGAATGCAGAACGACCTGTCCACGGCTGAAAGGCTGGCTAAAGAGCTGGACAAACTACACAATGGCAACTTTTCCTGAGCTCATCAGAGACTTGAGGTTGTAACTGGCAACCACATACACGGAAATCCTAGGAAAGACAGGCCTGTCTGTGGAAAGGTGGGGTGCGTGGGCTGCGTCACTTGTGGCGGGGGAAAGGCAGGGCCTCTGGAAATGAGTGAGAAGCCATCAGCCGAAACTCTCAAGAACTGCTGAAGGCTGAGCGTGAGCTCGCGTGACAGTACAGAAGCTCATTCGTGAGACAGACCCAGGCGAAGCGGGAGGTCAGACCCAGCCTCGCTCACGGCAACGCAGGCACAGAGCAAGGGGTCTGCCACCCCCAGGGGAAAGGTATGGAGACTGACCCGCCTGCCCTGACCTCTCAGGCTTCTGGAGAGGGGCAGCAAACCCTGTGGGCCCTTAGACCTGAGGGAAGGAGAGTGTGGGGAGAAAACCCCTTTTTACCCCTTGGGTAGGAGAAAGAATCCTGAGAAAGCTCCACCCGCAAGGCTGAGGCACATGGGGCCCAAGACGGAGGTGGACAGGAACCAAGAACACCCTGACCCCACTCCCCTTGCATCTTCCCCACTTCCCATGACCCCAGCCTAGAAAAGAACTGACTAAAGAATCACCAGCGGTCTCTACTCCTAGGGGAGGGGCAACAGCATGTGAGAGAGGTCCTCTCTGACTCAGGCATGGGGACAGCTGAAAGCTGGTGGCAGAGCACAAACACCGAGAACAACCTTCCAGTAACCACAGCAAAGGAAAAGCCAAACCCAGCTCAACCGCTGACTAGCATGACTCAACCTCCGACGCTAGTTGCCTGAGAAAAACCATGCCCGTTTCTAGGCACAAATATTACTTTTCTTAGACTCTCCTGTTTCATACAAGATGTCTGGCAGTCAATCCAAAATTATGAAATACAGAAAGATCAAGAAAATAAAACACAACTCATTGTCAAGAAACAAGGCAATCAACAGAATGAGACTCAGAGATGACCCAGTAACAATACTATCATATAGGGACATCACAATAACTATGACACATGTAAAAGGAGCTAATAGAAAAGGTGAACCACTTGCATTACTAGATGGGGCATTTTAGCAAAGACCCAGAAACTATGAAAAGTCAAATGTTAAAGCTAGAAATAACAAAAAACTCTGGGGAGGGGAAGAATCTGATTTCTAGAGTTGCCACATTTTTCTAAAAAGTACTGTTTTCCATAACTACAACAAATCAGAGGACATGCAAAGACACAAGAAGGAATGACCCACACGTGGGGGAAAAAGGAGTCAACAAAAACTGTCACTGAGGAGGCCCAGACAATAATGCAATTACTACAGTCTTCAATCAGCTATTTCAAATATGTTCAAGAATTAAAGGAAATAATGTCACAAGAACTAAAGCGAAGTATGAGAACAAGGCCTCACCAAATCACATCAGTAGAAATAGACTAGTTAAAGAAACAGAAGTCTCTGAGTTGAAATGTGTAATAACTGAGATGGAAAATTCCCGACAGCAGTTCAACAGCAGACTTGGACTGGCAAAAGAAACAATCACCCAACATGAAGATAAGTCAATTGAAGTTATCTAGCCTGAGGAACAGAGAAGGGAGAAAAAAAAAAAAAAGTAAAACAGAACTTCAGAGACCTCTGGGACACCCTTAAGAACACCAGCACACAGTATGGGAGTCCCAAAAGGAGAGGAGATAAAGGGAGAAGAATATTTGAAGAAATAATGACCAAAAACTTCCAAAATTTGATGGACAACATTAATCCGCATATCCAAGAAACTCAAGGAACTCCAAACAAAATAAATTTAAAGAGATCCTCATGTAGGCACATCATAAGCAAAATGCTGACAGCCAAAGACAAAGAGAAGCTTGAAAGCAGCAAGAAGAACCAACACACCATGTTCCAGGACCCTTGATAAGATTAACAGCTTATTTCTCAGCAGAAACCATGGAGGTGAGAAGGCAGTGGAATGAAATATTTAAAGTGCTAAAAGAAAGACTATCAACCAAGAATTCTGTATCTAGCATAACTATCCCTTGACACTGAAGGAGAAATTAAGACATTCCCAAGTCAAACAAACAAAAAACCAGAGAATCAGTGGCAAGTTGACTTACTTTACAATAAATACTAAAGAGAGTCCTTTAGGCTAAAATGAGAGGACACATTAGACAGTAACTTAAATCCACATGAAGAAATAAAAAACACTGGTAAATGTAAGTACACAGTTAATTATAAACAACAGAGTAAATGTATTTTGCTTCACAATTCCTTTCTCTTGTCTGTGATTTTAAAAGACAACTATGGGGCTTCCCTGGTGGCGCAGTGGTTGAGAATCCGCCTGCCGATGCAGGGGACGCGGGTTCGTGCCCCGGTCCGGGAGGATCCCACATGCTGCGGAGCGGCTGGGCCCGTGAGCCATGGCCGCTGAGCCTGCGCGTCCGCGACCTGTGCTCCGCAGCGGGAGAGGTCACAGCAGTGAGAGGCCCCTGTACCACACACATACACAAAAAGACAACTATGCAATGCAATAATTATAAATCTGTGTTGATGAGTATATGAAACAAAATGATTGACTGTGTATGACAATAACTGCACAAAGGGGGGAGGGAATAAAGTTACATAAGAGCAAATTACATAATACTGAACTTAACATTTTCATAGATTAAAATGTGACTTGTAATCCCTGGGACAACAACTAAGAGCTAAAATTATATAGCAAAAGAAACAACAAAGGAATTACAACGGAACATTAGGAAATACCTATCTAACATGAATGACAGAAGGCAGTAACAGAGTAATGGGGTGGGGTGGGGAGGGATAAGGTATCAGTGATTTTACAAACACTCCGTTTAAAAGGCAGAGGTGCACAGACAGAACAAAAAGACCTGGTTCAACTCTATGTTGTCTGTAAGAGAAACACTCTGGATACAAAGATACAAACAGGGTGAAAGTAAAAGATCAGAAAAGATAGACGGTTCATAAAACCACAATCAAAAGAGACCTGGAACAGTTACACCATATGAGGCAAAACAGACTTCAAAACAAAAGTTACCAGAGGAAAAGAACATTTTACAATAGTAAAAGTGCTAAACCATGAAGGAGACATAACAATTATAAATATACATGTACCTAACAAGAGAGCCCTAAAATGAAGCAAATCAGATAGAACTGAAAGGAGAAAGAGAAAATTCAACAGTAATAGTTGAAGCCTTCAATATCCAACTTCCAATGTGGATGCTGTGCTAGAGCGAATGGATAAGACCAGGCAGAAGGTCAGCACAGAGAGAAGACCCGAACAGCACTGTAAACCAACTAGACCTAAAAGACAGCCACAGAACCACCTACTCCACAAAACTGTGACCTCTGAACACAGTGGAACGAAATTAGAAATCAATAACAAAAGGAAATCTCACATTAAAAAAGAAGAAAGATCTCAAATTATTAGCCTAAGCATCCTCCTAAGAAACTGGAAATCAAAAAGTAAACTACAAGCAAGCAGAAAGAAGAAAACAATAAAAATGAGAGCAAAAACCAATGAAGTATAGACTAGAAAAATAATAGCAAAAATCCAAGAAATCAAAAGTTCCTTCTCTGAAAAAATCAACAAAATCAACAAACCTTTCAGACTGACCAGGAAGAAAGAGAACCATCAAATAATTAGGAATGAAAATGGGAACAGCACCAATGACCTTACAGAAATGAAAGGACTATAAGGGGATCCTGTGCAGACAAATTAGATAACCTACACGAAATGCACACATTCCTAGAAAGATATAAATTCATGAAACTAAACCCCCCCAAAGTAAAAAATACGAATAGACTTATGATAAGAGATTAAATTAGTAATCAAAAAACTTCCTGCAAAGAAAAGTTGAGGACCAGAAGGCTTCACTGGTGAATTCTCCCAACCATTTAAAGAATTAAAACTAATACTTTAGGGCTTCTCTGGTGGTGCAGTGGTTAAGAATCCACCTGCCAATGCAGGGGACAGGGGTTCGAGCCCTGGTCGGGGAAGATCTCACATGCCGCAGAGCAACTAAGCCCGTGTACTACAACTACTGAGCCTGTGCTCTAGAGCCTGCGAGCCACAACTACTGAAGCCTGCACACCTAGAGCCCGTGCTCTGCAACAAGAGAAGTCACCGCAGTGAGAAGCCTGCTATCTGCAACTAGAGGAAGCCCACTTGCAGCAACGAAGACCCAACACAGCCAAAAATAATATAAATAAAATAAAGTTATAAAAAAACAAAAAAACTAATACTTTACAAACTCTTACAACAGAAAGGGAGAAAACACCTCCACACTCATTCTATGAGACTGCTATTATCCTGATACCAAAACCACATAAAGGTATCACAAGAAAACTACAGACCAATATCCCTTATGAATGTAGATCCAAAATTCTTAACAAAATATTAGCAAAATGAATCCAACAGCATATACAATGGATTTATATGCTATGACCAAGTGGGATTTCTCTCAGGAAGGCAAGGCTGGATTGATATATAAAAATAAATAAACATAATAAACCACATGAAAAGAATAGAGGATAAACCACATAATCACCTCAGTAAATACAGAAAATGTATATGATAAAATCCAACAGGCTTTCCTGATAAAAACACTCAAAAACCTAGGAATAGGGCTTCCCTGGTGGCGCAGTGGTTGAGAGTCTGCCTGCTGATGCAGGAGACACGGGTTCGTGCCCCGGTCCGGGAGGATCCCGCGTGCCGCGGAGCAACTAAGCCCGTGAGCCATGGCCGCTGGGCCTGCGCGTCCGGAGCCTGTGCTCCGCAACGGGAGAGGCCACAACAGTGAGAGGCCCGCATACCGCAAAAAAAAAAAAAAAAAAAAAAAAAAAACCTAGGAATAGAGGGGAACTTCCTCTATCTGATTTTTTTATGAAAAATCCTCAGCAAGTATCACACTTAATAGCGAAAGACTGAAAAATTTCCCTCCAAGATCAGGAACAAGACAAAGATGTTCACTCTAGTCACTTCTATTCAACACTGATTGCAGGTTCTAGCCAGGGCAATTAGGAAAAAAAGAAACACAACATTAGAAAGGAAGAAGTAAACTATCTATTTGCAGATGATATAACTGCAATTATAGAAAACCTTAAGGAATATCATAAACATAAACACATTAGAATGAATGAATGAGTTCAGCAAGGTTTCAGGATACAAGATCAATATAGAGAAATCAGTTGTATTTCTATAAAGCAGCAACAAGAAACTGAAATGAAATTAAGAAAATTTACACCTACAATAGCATGAAAAAGAATAAAACACGTAGGAATAAATTTAGCCAAAGTGTAAGACTTGTACACTGAAAATAACAAAACCTCACTGAAGAAATTAAAGATCTAAATAAATGGAGAGAGAGTCCATGTTCATGTATTGAAAGACTTAATATTGTTAAGGTGGCAGTTTTCCCAAAATTGATTTTCTTTTTAAACATCTTTATTGGAGTATAATTGCTTTACAATGTTGTTAGTTTCTGCTGTATAACAAAGTGAATCAACTATACGTATACATATATCCCCATATCCCCTCCCTCTTGCGTCTCCCTTCCACCCTCCCTATTCCACCCATCTAAGTGGTCACAAAGTACCGAGCTGATCTCCCTGTGCTATGCAGCTGCTTCCCACTAGCTATCTCTTTTACATTTGATAGTCTACATGTCAGTGCCACTCTCTCACTTCGTCCCAGTTTACCTTTCCCCCTCCCCGTGTCCTCAAGTCCATTCTCTACATCTGCGTCTTTATTCCTGTCCTGCCCTTAGGTTCATCAGAACCTTTTTTTTTTTAGATTGCATACCTATGTATAAGCATACAGTATTTGTTTTTCTCTTTGACTTACTTCACTCTGTATGACAGACTGTAGGTCCATCTGCCTCACTACAAATAACTCAATTTTGTTTCTTTTTATGGTTGAGTAATATTCCATTGTATATATGTGCCACATCTTCTTTATCCATTCATCTGTTGATGGACACTTAGGTTGCTTTCATGTCCTGGCTATTTTTTTTTTTTTTTGCGTTACGTGGGCCTCTCACTGTCGTGGCCTCTCCTGTTGCGGAGCACAGGCTCCGGACGCGCAGGCTCAGCGGCCGTGGCTCACGGGCCCAGCCGCTCTGCAACATGTGGGATCTTCCCGGACCGGGGCACGAACCTGTGTCCCCTGCATTGGCAGGTGGATTCTCAACCACTGCGCCACCAGGGAAGCCCCTGGCTATTGTAAATAGAGCTGCAATGAACATTGTGGTACATGACTCTGTTTGAATCCTGGTTTTCTCACAGGGTATATGCCCAGTAGTGGGATTGCTGGGTCGTATGGTAGTTCTATTTTTACCTTTTTAAGGAACCTCCATACTGTTCTGTATCTGTAGTGTATCTGTAGTGGCTGTATCAATTTACATTCCCGCCAACAGTGCACAAGGGTTCCCTTTTCTCCGCACCTTCTCCAGCATTTATTGTTTGTAGAGTTTTTGATGATGGCCATTCTGACTGGTGTGAGGTGATACCTCATTGTGGTTTTGATTTGTGTTTCTCTAATGATTAGTGATGTTGAGCATCCTTTCCTGTGTTTGTTGGCCATCTGTATGTCTTGAAATGTCTATTTAGGTCTTCCGCCCATTTTTGGATTGGGTTGGTTGTTGTTTTGATATTGAGCTGCATGAGTGGCTTGTGTATTTTGGAGATTAATCCTTTGTCAGCTGTTTTGTTTGCAAATATTTTCTCCCATTCTGAGGGCTGCCTTTTCATCTTGTTTATGGTTCCCTTTGCTGTGCAAAAGCTTTCAAGTTTCATTAGATCTCATTTGTTTATTTTTCCAAAATTGATTAACATAATGTTTATCAGAATCCAAGCTGATGTTTTATAGAAATGGACAAGCTGATTCTAAAATTCATATGGAACTGCAAAGAACCCAGAATAGCAAAACAACCTTGAAAAATAAGAACAAGGTAGGACTCACATGTCCTGATTTCAAAACTTACTATACAAAGCTTCAGTAATCAAGGCAATGTGGTGCTGGCAGGTGACGAGACATACAGATCAAGGGAACAGATTCAAGAGTCCAGAAATAAACCCATGTCTATGTCAACTGATTTCTGAAAAGGGTACCAAGACCATTCAATGTGGGAAAGAATACTCTTTTCAATAAATGGTGCTGGGACAACAGGATATCCATATGCAAAATATTGAAGTTTGACACTTACTGTATACCATAAGTAAAATTAACTCAAAATGGATCAATGACCTAAATGTAAAGGCAAAATCTATAAAATTCTTAGAAGAAAGACAGGCAGAAATCTTAGTGACCATGGATTAAGGCATGGGTTTCTTAGCTATGATACTAAAAGCACAACAAACAAAAAAATTAAATATCGTTGAAATTAAAAACTTTTTGCCTCAAAGGACACTAACAAGAAGGTAAAAAGACAACCAACAGAATGCGAGAAAATGCTTGCAAATCACGTTTTAGAAGAGGATGTAATATACCCAAAATATACAATGAGCTCGTACAACTCAACAATAAAAAAATAATACAACTTAAAAATGGGCAGGGGGCTTCCCTGGTGGCGCAGTGGTTGAGAGTCTGCCTGCCAATGCAGGGGACACAGGTTCAAGCCGTGGCCTGGGAGGATCCCACATGCCGCGGAGCAACTAGGCCTGTGAGCCACAACTACTGAGCCTGCACGTCTGGAGCCTGTGCTCCGCAATGAGAGGCTGCGACAGTGAGGCCTGCGCACCGCGATGAAGAGTGGCCCCCACTCACCGCACCTGGAGAAAGCCCTCGCACAGAAACGAAGACCCAACACAGCCAAAAATAATAAATAAATTTAAAAAAAAAAGCTGACGCAGCCACAGATAAAATAAAAATAAAAGTTTAAAAATGGGCAAAGGATCTGAATAAACATATCTAGAAAGATATGCAAATGGAAAACAAGCACATGAAAAGATGCTCAACATCATTAGTCATTAGGGAAACACATACCCAAACCACAACGAGATACTACTTCACACCCACTAGGATGGCAATAATGAAAAGGAGAGCCTTAATAACAATGACAAGTGTTGGTGAGCATGTGGAGAACCTGGAACGCTCCTACAGTGCTGGTGGGGTATAGAATATGGTATAGACGCTTCGGAAAAGTTTTGCAGTTTCTCAAATATTAAACAAAGAGTTACTATATGACCCAGCGATTCCACTCCAAGGGATATAACCAAGAACACTGAAAACATGTCCACACAAGAGCAGGTATGCAAATGTTCACAGCAGCATTGCTCATAGTAGCTAAACCTGGAAGTAACCCAAACGTCCATCAACTTTTGGATGAATAAATAAAATGTGGTATATTCATACAATGGAGTATTATTCAGTCATAAAAAGGGATGAAGTACTCATTCATGCTATAACATGGATGAACTTTGAAAACATGCTAAGTAAAAAACATAGACACAAAATCCGCACATTTATATGAAATTATATGAATTGTTTAGAATAGGCAAATCCATAGAGAAAAAAGTAAAATTTTTAGTTGCCAGGGGCTGGGAGGAAGGTGGAAAGGAGACTGACTGAAATGGGTACAGGGTTTCCTTTTGAGGTGAAGACAATGTTCTGGAATTAAACAAATATAAAATATAAAATTTGAATTGTACAACACTTTCAAAGGGTGAATTTTATGGTATGAGATGTATATCTCATTTATTTTCAATGCAAAAAAAAGTACCTACCAAATAATAGAACCTCAATAGATAGTTGTTGATGCAAATAATTATATAAGTGTTTACATTCAAATTATATAAGGAATCACCAGATTAAAAACAGTGAAATTTTAAAAAATTTGAATAGTCAGATTACTATTACAAGAAGGGAACATTACAGGTCAATGTCTACAGTATGTTAGGCTCTTGTGTCTACAACACAATTTAGGAAAGCAAGTCCAGCCATGTACAAAAAGCATAAAATATCCCAACTAAGTTGGGTGTATTCCAGGAATGCAAGGCTGACTTGGTGTTTGGGGGGAGGGGATGAGGAAGGAAGAGAACCCAGTGTAACTGAGCTGCTTAAAAAAATAAACAAGAAAGAAAAAATCTCAATAGATGTAAATAATTGAATATTAACAAACGATAAAATATTTGCAACGCATTAGAAATAGCGTGAAACTTCCTTAACTAGCCATGGTCCTAATTCTTAACTTCTTTGTATCCACACCCTTTGCCGTGTAATTTTACATTTTCCTCCCATTGTGGACTGGCGGACTCTTGCAGCCCTTGAGTCTGGAAATAGAGGTTTGAGATGGGCTTTGGACAGGCAATTGCCCTCAGTGTCCTTGACATCGCTACAAGAATGTGATCAGATTAGCCGACTGCAGGAAGGAAGAACCAATCCAATTCAGTCCGGCTGTTCCAGCTGAGGCCATTCAAGACCCGATGAAGATTTTACATATTTACCCTCGTCTGAAGCACTTACAGGTCAGGCTCCTGAGCCCTTTTCTGGCTCGGCTGCTCACTAGTAGCTACCCCACAGGGATATCATGGGATCGTGATAGCTTTACACATGACTAACATGTGTAAAGGACTTACAACAGGTCCGACACGCGTCAGACACTCAATGGATTCACGCTACAGTTATTACATGCACAACATTTCAGTTTGCTCCTTTCAAACCTCCTTTGGAACTGGTGTTATTTCTCATCTTGTCAGCTATTTTTCAGTAACAAGTATGTTCGTCTTTTCTAATTCTAGAATTAGAGAAAAGAACAACTTTAAAAAGACTGTTACTGTGTTTTTTAAATTGAGGTAACATTGGTTTATAACATTATATAAGTTTCATGTGCACAATATCATAATTCAACTTCTGTATACATGGCAGCGTGCTCACCACCAGAAGCCCACAGCTTCCATCTGTCACCGTACAGTTGACCCCCTCCACCCATTTCGCGCCTTTCCCCACCCTATCTTCCCCTCTGGAAACCACCAATCTGTTCTATGTTGTTTGTTTGTTTGCTTATATATTTATATTTTAATATTCCATATATGAGTGAAATCATACGGTATTTGTCTCACTCCATCTGATTTATTTCACTTAGCATAATGCCCTCTGAGTCCACCCATGTTGTCTCACATGGGAAGATTTCATTTTATTTTTTATGACTGAGTAGTATTCCTGTGTGTGTGTATGTGTATCTCTCTCTCTCACATCATCTTTGTTCATTCATCTGTTGATGGACACTTAGGTTGCTTCCATGTCCTGGCTATTGTAAATAGAGCTGCAATGAACATTGTGGTACATGACTCTGTTTGAATCCTGGTTTTCTCAGGGTATATGCCCAGCACTGGGATTGCTGGGTCGTATGGTAGTTCTATTTTTAGTTTTTTAAGGAACCTCCATACTGTTCTCCATAGTGGCTGTATCAATTTACATTCCTACCAACAGTACAAGAGTGTTCCCTTTTCTCCACACCCTCTCCAGCATTTACTGTTTCTAGATTTTTCGATGATGGCCATTCTGACCAGTGTGAGGTGATACCTCATTGTAGTTTTGATTTGCATTTCTCTAATGATTAGTGATGTTGAGCATTCTTTCATGTGTTTGTTGGCAATCTGTATATCTTCTTTGGAGAAATGTCTGTTTAGGTCTTCTGCCCATTTTTGGACAGGGTTATTTGTTTTTTTTGTTATTGAGCTGCATGAGTTGCTTATAAATTTTGGAGGTTAATCCTTTGTCAGCTGCTTCATTTGCAACTATTTTCTACCATATTGAGGGTTGTCTTTTGGTCTTGTTTATGGTATCCTTTGCTGTGCAAAAAGCTTTTAAGTTTGATTAGGTCCCATTTGTTTATTTTTGTTTTTATTTCCATTTCTCTAGGAGGTGGGTCAAAAAGGATCTTGCTGTGATTTATGTCAGAGTGTTCTGCCTATGTTTCCTCTAAGAGTTTGATAGTGTCTGGCCTTACATTTAGGTCTTTAACCCATTATGAGTTTATTTTTGTGTATGCTGTTAGGGAGTGTTCTAATTTCCTTCTTTTACATGTAGCTGTCCAGTTTTCCCAGCACCACTTATTGAAGAGGCTGTCTTTTCTCCACTGTATATTCTTGCCTCCTTTATCAATAATAAGGTGACCATATGTGCATGGGTTTATCTCTGGGTTTTCGATCCTGTTCCACTGACCTATGTTTCTCTTTTTCTGCCAGTACCATACTGTCTTGATTACTGTAGATTTGTAGCATAGCCTGAAGTCAGGGAGCCTGATTCCTCCAGCTCCATTTTTCGTTCTCAAGACTGTTTGGCTATTCGGGGTCTTTTGTGTTTCCATACTAATTGTGAAATTTTTTTTTCTAGTTCTGTAAAAAATGCCAGTGGTAGTTTGATAGGGATTGCATTGAATCTGTAGGTTGCTTTGGGTAGTAGAGTCATTTTCACAATGTTGATTGTTCCAGTCCAGGAACATGGTATATCTCACCATCTGTTTGTATCATCTTTTTTTTTTTTTGCGGTACGCGGGCCTCTCACGTCGCGGAGCACAGGCTCCGGACGTGCAGGCTCAGTGGCCATGGCTCACGGGCCCAGCCGCTCCGCGGCATGTGGGATCCTCCCGGACCGGGGCACGAACCTGCATCCCCTGCATCAGCAGGCGGATTCTCAACCACTGCGCCACCAGGGAAGCCCTGTTTGTATCATCTTTAATTTCTTTCATCAGTGTCTTATAATTTTCTGCATACAGGTCTTTTGTCTCCTTAGGTAGGTTTATTCCTAGATAGTTTATTCTTTTTGTTGCAATAGTAAATGGGAGTGTTTTCTTAATTTCACTCTCAGAATTTTCATCATTAGTGTATAAGAATGCCAGAGATTTCTGTGCATTAATTTTGTATCCTGCAATTTTACCAAATTCATTGATTAGCTCTACGAGTTTTCTGGTAGCATCTTTAGGATTCTCTATGCATAGTATCATGTCATCTGCAAACAGTGACAGCTTTACTTCTTCTTTTCCTATTTGGATTCCTTTTATTTCTTTATTTTCTCTGATTGCTGTGGCTAGAACTTCCAAAACTATGTTGAATAAGAGTGGTGAGAGTAGGCAACCTTGTCTTGTTCCTGATCTTAGTGGAAATAGTTTCAGTTTTTCACCATTGAGGATGATGTTGGCTGTGGGTTTGTCATATACGGCTGTTATGATGTAGAGCAAAGTTCCCTCTATACCTACTTTCTTCAAGGTTTTTATCATAAATGGGTGTTGAATTTTGTCAAAAGCTTTCTCTGCATCTATTGAGATGATCATATGGTTTTTCTCCTTCAGTTTGTTGATATGGTGTATCACGTTGATTTGCTTATGCTGAAGAATGCTTGCATTCTTGGAATAAACCCCACTTGATCATGGTGTATGATCCTTTTAATGTGCTGTTGGATTCTGTCTGCTAGTATTTTGTTCCAGATTTTTGCATCTATGTTCATCAGTGATATTGGCCTGTAGTTTTCTTTCTTTGTGACGTCTTTGTCTGGTTTTGGTATCAGGGTGATGTTGGCCTCATAGAATGAGTTTGGGAGTGTTCCTCCCTCTGCTATCTTTTGGAAGAGTTTGAGAAGGATAGGTGTTAGCTCTTCTCTAAATGTTTGATAGAATTCACCTGTGAAGCCATCTGGTCCTGGGCTTTTGTTTGTTGGAAGATTTTTAATCACAGTTTCAATTTCAGTGCTTGTGATTGGTCTGTTCATATTTTCTATTTCTTCCTGGTTCAGTCTCAGCAGGTTGTGCATTTCTAAGAATTTGTCCATTTCTTCCAGGTTGTCCATTTTATTGGCATAGAGTTGCTTGTAGTAATCTCTAATAATCTTTTGTATTTCTGCAGTGTCCATTGTTACATCTCCTTTTTCATTTCTAATTTTATTGATTTGAGTCTTCTCCCTTTTTTTCTTGATGAGTCTGGCTAATAGTTTATCAATTTTGTTTATCGTCTCAAAGAACCAGCTTTTAGTTTTATTGATCTTTGCTATCGTTTCCTTCATTTCTTTTTCATTTATTTCTGATCTGATCTTTATGATTTCTTTCCTTCTGCTAAATTTTTATTTTTGTTCTTCTTTCTCTTATTGCTTTAGGTACAAGGTTAGGTTGTTTATTCGAGTTGTTTCCTGTTTCTTAAGGTAGGATTGTATTGCTATAAACTTCCCTCTTAGAACTGCTTTTGCTGCATCCCATAGGTTTTGGGTCATTGTGTCTCCATTGTCATTTGTTTTCAGGTATTTTTTTATTTCCTCCTTGATTTCTTCAGTGATCACTTCGTTATTAAGTAGTGTATTGTTTAGCCTCCATGTGTTTGTATTTTTCACAGATCTTTTCCTGTAATTGTTATCTAGTCTCATAGCATTGTGGTCAGAAAAGATACTTGATATGATTTCAATTTTCTTAAATTTACCAAGGCTAGATTTGTGACCTAAGATATGATCTATCCTGGAGAATGTTCCATGAGCACTTGAGAAAAATGTGTATTCTGTTGTTTTTGGATGGAATGTCCTAAACAATATCAATTAAGTCCATCTTGTTTTATGTATCATTAAAAACTTGTGTTTCCTTATTTGCATTTTGGATGATCTGTCCATTGGTGAAAGTGGGGTGTTAAAGTCCCCTACTATGATTGTGTTACTGTCGATTTCTCCTTTTATGGCTGTTAGTATTTGCCTTATGTATTGAGGTGCTGCTATGTTGGGTGCATAAATATTTACAGTTGTTATATCTTCTTCATGGATCGATCCCTTGATCATTATGTAGTGTCCATCTTTGTCTCTTGTAATAGTCTTTAAAGTCTATTTTATCTGATATGAGAATTGCTACTCCAGCTTTGTTTTGATTTCCATTTGCATGGAATATCTTTTTCCATCCCCTCACTTTCAGTCTGTAGGTGTCCCTAGGTCTGAAGTGGGTCTCTTGTAGACAGCATATATATGGGTCTTGTTTTTGTATCCATTCAGCCAGTTTGTGTCTTTTGGTGGGAGCATTTAATCCATTTACATTTAAGGTAATTATCGATATGTATGTTCCTATTACCATTTACTTGTTTTGGGTTTGTTCTTGTAGGTCTTTTCCTTCTCTTGTGTTTCTTGCCTAGAGAAGTTCCTTTAGCACTTGTTGTAAAGCTGGTTTGGTGGTGCTGAACTGTCTCAGCTTTTGCTTGTCTGTAAAGGTTTTAATTTCTCCATCAAATCTGAATGAGATCCTTGCCGGGTAGAGTAATCTTGGTTGTCGGTTTTTCTCCTTCATCACTTTAAATATGTCCTGCCACTCCCTTCTGGCTTGTATAGTTTCTGCTGAAAGATCAGATGTTAACCTTATGGGGATTCCCTTGTGTGTTATTTGTTGTTTTTCCCTTGCTGCTCTTAATATGTTTTCTTTGTATTTAATTTTTGACAGTTTGATTATTATGTGTCTTGGCGTGTTTCTCCTTGGGTTTATCCTGTATGGGACTCTCTGTGCTTCCTGGACTTGATTGACTATTTCCTTTCCTATATTAGGGAAGGTTTCAACTATAATCTCTTCAAATATTTTCTCAGTCCCTTTCTTTTTCTCTTCTTCTGGGACCCCTATAATTCGAATGTTGGTGCATTTAATGTTGTCCCATAGGTCTCTGAGACTGTCCTCAGTTCTTTTCATTCTTTTTTCTTTCTTCTGCTCTGCAGTAGTTATTTCCACTATTTTATCTTCCAGGTCACTTATCCATTCTTCTGCCTCAGTTATTCTGCTACTGATCCCATCTAGAGTATTTTTCATTTCAGTTATTGTGTTGCTCATCATTGCTTGCTTCCTCTTTAGTTCTTCTAGGTCCTTGTTAAATGTTTCTTGCGTTTTGTCTATTCTATGTCCAAGATTTTGGATCATCTTTACTATCATTATTCTGAATTCTTTTTCAGGCAGACTGCCTATTTCCTCTTCATTTGTTAGGTCTGGTGGGTTTTTACCTTGCTCCTTCATCTGCTGTGTGTTTTTCTGTCTTTTCATTTTGCTTATCTTACTGTGTTTGGGGTCTCCTTTTTGCAGGCTGCAGGTTTGTAGTTCCCGTTGTTTTTGGTGTCTGTCCCCAGTGGCTAAAGTTGGTTCAGTGGGTTGAGTAGATTTCCTGGTTGAGGGGACTACTGCCTGTGTTCTGGTGGATGAGGCTGGATCTTGTCTGTCTGGTGGGCAGGTCCACATCTGGTGGTGTGTTTTGGGGTGTCTACAGCCTTATTATGATTTTAGGCAGCCTCTCTGCTAATGGATGGGGCTGTGTTCCTGTCTTGCTACTTGTTGGGCATAGGGTGTCCAGCGCTGTAGCTTGCTGGTCGTTGAGTGAAGTTGGGTCTTGGTGTTGAGATGGAGATCTCTGGGAGATTTTCGCCGTTTGATATTATGTGGAGCTGGGAGGTCTTGTGGACCCGTGTCCTGAAGTTGGTTCTCCCACCTCAGAGACAGCCCTGACACCTGGCTGGAGCACCAAGAGCCTTTAATCCACACGGCTCAGAATAAAAGCAAGAAAAAATAGAAAGGAAAGGAAAGGAAGGAAGGAAGGAAGGAAGGAAGGAAGGAAAACGGAAGAAAGAAAGAGATAAAATAGAGTAGGATAAAATAAAGTTATTAAAATAAAAAATAATTATTAAGAAGAAAATTTTTAAAAAGTAAAAAACAAAACAAAACAAAAAAACCGGGACAGTCAGAACCCTAGGACAAATGGTGAAAGCAAAGCTATACAGACAAAATCTCACACAGAAGCATACACACACACACTCACAGAAAGAGAAAAAGGGGAAAAAAAAGAATACATCTTGCTCCCAAAGTCCACCTCCTCAATTTGGGATGATTCGTTTTGTATTCAGGTATTCCACAGATGCAGGTACATCAAGTTGATTGTGGAGATTTAATCTGCTGCTCCTGAGGCTGCTGGGAGACATTTCCCTTTCTCTTCTCTGCTGGCACAGCTCCCGGAGTTCAGCTTTGGACTTGGCCCCGCCTCTGCGTGTAGGTCGCCCAAGGGCGTCTGCTCTTCACTGAGACAGGACGGGGGTTAAAGGAGCAGCTGATTCGGGGGCTCTGGCTCACTCAGGCCAGGGGGAGGGAGGGGCACGGATGCGGGGCGAGCCTGCGGTGGCAGAGACCAACGTGACGTTGCACCAGCCTGAGGCGCGCAGCGCGTTCTCCCGGGGAAGCAGTCCCTGGATCCTGGGACCCTGGTGGTGGCGGGCTGCACGGGCTCCCGGGAGGGGAGGTGTGGAGAGTGACCTGTGCTCGCACACAGGCTTCTTGGTGGCGGCAGCAGCAGTCTTAGCATCTCATGCCCATCTCTGGAGCTCCTTTAAGCAGCGCGCTTAATCCCCTCTCCTCGCGCCCCAGGAAGCAAAGAGGGAAGAAAAGGTCTCTTGCCTCTTCAGCAGCTCCAGACTTTCCCGGACTCCCTCCCGGCTAGCTGTGGCGCACTAGCCCCTTCAGGCTGTGTTCACACCGCCAACCCCAGTCCTCTCCCTGCGATCTGACTGAAGCCCGAGCCTCAGCTCCCAGCCCTCACCCGCCCCGGCGGGGGAGCAGACGAGTCTCTCGGGCTGGTGAGTGCCGGTCGGCACCGATCCTCTGTGCAGGAATCTCCCCGCTATGCCCTCTGCACCCCTGTGGCTGCGCTCTCCTCTGCGGCTCCGAAGTTCCCCTGCTCCACCACCCGCAGTCTCCGCCCATGAAGGGGCTTCCTAGCGTGTGGAAACCTTTCCTCCTTCACAGCTCCCTCCCACTGGTGCAGGCCCCGTCCCTATTCTTTTGTCTATGTTTATTCTTTTTCCTGTTGCCCTACCCAGGTACATAGGGAGTTTATTGCCTTTTGGGAGGTCTGAGGTCTTCTGCCAGCGTTCGGTGGGTGTTCTATAGGAGAAGTTCCTTGTGTAGATGTATTTCTGATGTATCTGTGGGGAGGAAGGTGACCTCCGCATCTTACTCTTCCACCATCTTCTCTCCACCTATCATTCTCATTTTTATCCTTGGGTTACACCTTTTAAAATAAGGGTCAACCACCCCTGCTAGAGAAATGGAAATGAAAACAAACAAACAAAAAATGGGACCGAATGAAACTTAAAAGCTTTTGCACAGCAAAGGAAACCATAAACAAGATGAAAAGACAACCCTCAGAACGGGAGAAAATATTTGCAAGTGAAGCAACTGACAAAGGATTAACCTCCAAAATTTACAAGCAGCTCATGCAACTCAATATCAAAAAATCAAACAACCCAATCCAAAAATGGGCAGAAGACCTAAATAGACATTTCTCCAAAGAAGATATACAGATTGCCAACAAACACGTGAAAGGATGCTCAACATCACTTATCATTAGAGAAATGCAAATCAAAACTACAATGAGGTATCACCTCACACCAGTCAGAATGGCCATCATCAAAAAATCTACAAACAATAAATGCTGGAGAGGGTGTGGAGAAAAGGGAACCCTTGTGCACTGTTGGCGGGAATGTAAATTGATACAGCCACTATGGAGGACACAATGGAGGTTCCTTAAAAAACTAAAAATAGAACTACCATACGACCCAGCAATCCCAGTGCTGGGCATATACCCTGAGAAAACCAGGATTCAAACAGAGTCATGTACCACAATGTTCATTGCAGCTCTATTTACGATAGCCAGGACATGGAAGCAACCTAAGTGTCCAACAACAGATGAATGGATAAAGATGTGGCACATATATACAATGGAATATTACTCAACCATAAAAAGAAACAAAATTGAGTTATTTGTAGTGAGGCAGATGGACCTACAGTCTGTCATACAGAGTGAAGTAAGTCAGAAAGAGAAAAACAAATACTGTATGCTTACACATATATATATGCAATCTAAAAAAATAAAAAAGGTTCTGATGAACCTAAGGGCAGGACAGGAATAAAGACACAGATGTAGAGTGCGGACCTGGGGACACGGGGAGGGGGAAAGGTAAACTGGGGCGAAGTGAGAGAGCGGCATGGACATATATACGCTACCAAACATAAAAGAGATAGCTAGTGGGAAGCAGCTGCATAGCACAGGGAGATCAGCTCGGTGCTCTGTGACCACCTAGAGGGTTGGGATAGGGAGGGTGGAAGGGAGACGCAAGAGGGAGGGGATATGGGGATATATGTATACATATAGCTGATTCTCTTTGTTATACAGCAGAAACTAACACACCACTGTAAAGCAATTATACTCCAATAAAGATGGTAAAAAAAAATAAATAAATAAGGGTCAAATTCAATACTAATATGCCCCTCTATAAAAGAGGTAGGGTCTAAGAGACTAGGTCCCGTGGAAGTGTTCAGTACTTGACAGACTTGTGGATCTTAGACAGGCAGCCAAACCTAGACCTGGAAGGAAGCCCAGTCAAGATCACAGCTGCCCATCCAACAACCCCAGATACGTAAATAATAAATGCTATATGCCACTGAGGTTTTGAGATCGTTTGTTACAGCATTATGGTGATAATGGATAATTGATATGTCCAATACACACAGTATTTTTAAACTCTACAGCAAACATTCTTAATGCTGAAATCTTGACATTCTTCTTCAGAAGATTAGGACAGAGAGAACAACGAACAGAACGTGAAAACAAAAGTTTAAACGATACCATTTAAAATTTAAACCCCCAAAGGAATCAGCTAATGAAAGACATGCAAGGTCTCTACTCCGAAAATCGTAAAACACATGTACTAACTGTACAGATGCCAATTTCCCTAAATGGTCCGAGTGAATGCAACCTCAATCCAGATCCCAGTGGGGTGTTTCTGTTCTCCTGGGGAGTGGAAACTGAAAGCTGACTCTACACCGTATGTGGACATGGACGTGCAAAGGGCCAAGAGTAAACGAGGCAACTCCTGAACAAGAACAAGGGGTAGGGCTTTCTCTACCAGAGATCCCAGGACTTCAAGACACTCCGCAATTAAGACAATGTGTGAACGGTAGAAGGGTAACAGAGCAGAATAGAAACCTGGAGACCGACCTGTAGAGAGACAGTCCCTGGGCGCTACACCAAAGGTGGCTATGCAGCAGGCGTGGAAGTGGTACAGGACTTGACAGTCCCACACCCTCCAAGGCTAATTAGAGATGTAGACGTGAAAGCTTCTAGGAGATAACATAAGAGAATGGGGGTTGGAGATCAGGAAAAGATTGGTTCAACAGCACAAAAAGCAAAAGCAAGAAAAGACGGATGAATTGGAGTACACGAACAACTTCTGACCATCAGAACACCATCGGAGGATAAAAAAAATCAGTCACAGATTGGGAAAAGGCCTTTCCAACCCCCCTGACAGAGGCACTGCCTCAGGGGCTGTGTACAGAGCACGTAGGGCTTGTACGTAGAATACAGAGAGAATGTTTCAAATCACTAAGAATAAGCCATTGAAATATCACTACCTGTCCTGTTCCTATAGATGAGAGACTGCAGGGAAAGTGAGGGAGAGGGTCAGAGGTGAGGCCCCTAGTTCTATGACACCAGACTGCACCCCTCCAGGTGAGAAGGGGTGGTGAGGACACAGGAGGAAAGGACTTGGCGGCCAGCCAACGGGCAAGGCCAGGGAGGGACCTGCAAACGGTGCCAAGGGCCAATCCGGATCAGAACCCAGCTACACTGCCTGATCCCTGCTGTCGGTGGCAACTTTCATGCTCAATGGTAGAGCTGAGTATTGTAGCAGAGCCTGTCTGGCCCCAAAGCCTAAAATACCGTCCGGCTCTTTCCAGAAAAAAATGTGCTGGCCCCAAAGCTGGAGTGCCCTCCTCTGTCCCTGTATTCACCTAGTGGAACTGAAGAGAGAATTCCCTGGAAGACTTGAAGGGGATCATTGTTCAGCATCGGGCATATTTCAGAGCCGAGAATTATTTTTTAAAGTCTAAATCTGTTTTGTCAGTTGTGCAACCAGACTTTGTGTTCTCTGTTAAAAGCAAAAAGTATGGCAACGTCACGGAATCACCACAGCAAACTACTTAAGACCCAGAATCATGGCTTGTGTTTAAAAACCCTTCACTGCTTGAAAGAAACCACATTTGCTCCAAAATAGATGCCTGTAACTGATCTCTTTTCGTAATCAAAGCAGAGCAAACAAAGTCAGGTGCCGGCGAGGTTGAGAGATGAAGCATCTCCAGCTTTTGGCAGGTAATTCGGTGGTGGGTGTGTCTTGACACGATGCTGGCTATACTCTGCACACATGCCCATCTGAGGGCAGGTATAAAGTTCTTGTTAAAGACTATCCCCAGTCTCCTCCACAGCCCCGCATCAAGGAAGTCATTGCTTCTGACGTACTCCACCGCTATTCCTCATTCTTCTTAAAAAAAAAAAACAAACAATCCAGTCTCCCCTCTGAGTTGTCTCTTTCTTGATTGCATTTGAAACTTCAAAAGTAATATCATGATTAAAGCCAAATGAAAGCAATGGTAAACTTAGGAGGAAAAAAAATGTACCTTGAAAACCATATAATTTTGACTTTGATCATTATCAGTGCCAATACTGGGTCTGCTTATTTTCCACAAACTTAGACAAAAAGAAAAACACACAAAACAAACAAACAAAAAACCTGGCTCACGGGCAGCATTACACAGGCAATTTTCTAAATCAAATACAGTTTTGCTGCTTCTCCCCAACAAGATTCTGATGTCTCCTGGGAATGGAATAACTTCTATGTCCTCAAATGATGAAAACTTAACTTTACACTCCTCAAGACTCCTATACATCTTCTGGAAAGCTTCTTCTCGTATTTCAACTTTCTACCCATATTGTATGTATCTTCAGAGCCCTCACCACCTAGATGTCCATTCCAGCCATCTTATGACACATCATACCTTCCAAAACACACTGTGGAAGAGCCAGGCTTCCTTTTTGTACATACGGAAGTGAGACAAATCAAATCAGTGACTGCTTACCTCTTTTTTTTTTTTTTTTTTGTGGTAAGCGGGCCTCTCACTGTTGTGGCCTCTCCCGTTGCGGAGCACAGGCTCAGCGGCCACGGCTCACGGGCCCAGCCTCTCCGCGGCACGTGGGATCTTCCCGGACCGGGACATGAACCCGCGTCCCCCACATCGGCAGGCGGACTCTCAACCACTGTGCCACCAGGGAAGCCCCTGCTTACCTCTTGATATTAACAGGCACGTGATCTCTGAAGATACAAAACCACTTCCTGAAAACTGAAACTATGAGTCTGTTTGATGCTTAGAAGAGGCTCCCCCACAATGATTACTAATAAGGACTTCTAAGAAATTAGGTACATGTCAACATACTTTATATACGTGGCTGTAAAGCCCACTATGACTGGATCCTTTGATGGTAGAGTTCTAAAATCAACAACTTTGATAGACAGGCATGGCCACTATGGAAAACCACACGGAGGTTCCTCAAAAATTTAAAACTACAACTACCATGTGATCCAGCAATTCCACTTCTGGGTATTTAGCTGAAGAAAATAAAAACACTAGCTCAAAAAGATATGTGCACCCTTGTGTTCACAGCAGCACGATTTACAATAGCCAAGATAGGGAAACAACCCAAGAGTCTGTGGACGAATGGGTAAGGAAGGTGTGGCCCATAAATACATAAAATGGAATATACTCTACTCAGCCACAAAAAGGAGGGAAATCTTGCTGTTTTCAACAACATGGATGGACCTTGAGGGCATTATGCTCACGAAATAAGAGAAAGACAAATACCATACGATCTCTCTTATATGTGGAATCTAAAAATAAATACATACATACATAACCCAGCTCACAGATACAGAGAACTGATTCTACCAAGGGTAGAAGGTGGAAGAAAGGGATGAACTGTTTTTGTTTTGTTTTAGTTTAAATAAATTGGCTTAAAAAAATACAGCTGACCCTTGAGCAACATGGGTTTGAACTGCTCTGGTCCACTTAGATGCAGACTTTTTTCAATAGTAAATTCTACAGTATTACACTATCTGCAGTGTAATACTGCAGAATTTACTATTCGCGGAATACAGAAGAATTGCGAACGTGGAGGAACCGTGGACACAGAGAGCCGACTATGAGCTACACATGGATTTTCAACTGTGCAGAGGGTCGGCCCCCCCCAACCCCCATGTTGTTCAAGGATCAACTGTGAATGAAAATAAACGTCAACCACCTGGAGATACAAATGCGTCTATGTCACTGTTAGGTTTGAAAAGCTGATTAAAACTTTTATGTAAGATATTTTCACGTTAAAAGCACACATCTAAACAAGATTTTTAAAACTAGCCAACCTTAAGCTGAGGAGCACGGCAGGCAGCCACCCAGCATTTGTTACTTGATTCCAAAGCCCCCCAAGCCTCACAGCTCCCTCCCCCGCACATTCATTCTCCCCCAATTTCACGCCGTGCCACGTTTCTGGAAGGGATTGTATCACTTCTGCTTTACGGTTTCCAGAACCCCACCAAGCCCCGTACTAAAGGGGGGGCACCTGCAGTTAGACCGACTTTTCATTCATGCAACAGAGCAGCACAGTTACCTCGCCGTCCTCCGTGGCCACAGGAACCGGGCATAAAGCTAAGAGCCTGGAAACAGGAAAATAGAGATGAGCCTCGCGCCTGCCCCACCCCCCTCCTCCTTACTCCTTCATGGCTCCGCGAAGGCCAACGCCAGCAGGACTGCGGTGGTGCCACCACGTGTATAAACACCGCGCTGACTGTCTCCGTCTGGCCGCCCGTGTGTGACGCGCTCGCGCTCGATCCACTTCTTGTATTTCTTTGCTCCCAGGACCAGGGTCTGCTCTGAAACGCGGGCTTTCTATCTCATCCAAGTTAACCTTGGGTCGGGGAGGCTCTTGGTGAATGCCGACCCACCGAGGCAGGCGGACCCCTGGCCTTCTTGCCCAGAGCCCTTCGGCCCTGGTGGCGGAGGACCTGGCCTCAAGCCTAGCTCTGTCGTTTACCAGCTCTGGGACCTCAGACACCTAAGGGACAGTAACATTGATAACATTTGCTTCACAGGGAAACTAAGAGTTAAACAACAAAACAAAAGCGAGTCAAACCACACAAATGTCAGTAACTATCACCAGTATTATTAATAGCTACGCTCTTCTACAGAACAAGGCAAAGGACGGCGACGTGATTGACGATACAGGTCCGCATGAGCACAAGGGACCCCAGGCCACCGGCCCGTCACTGCACGCGCGCGCCGTTCACAGCATTTCTAGCCCACCTTCCTCTGTATGACACAAAGACACTGAAGAGCTGCATGAGAATCCCTGAAGCCACGGACTCGTGTGCGAACATGACAATCAGCCAAGAGACGCACTCACTCCTCTTAAAGACCACCCACGGCACCGAACACAAAACCTGCCGCCCCGCCGGGCTCAGCCCAGGCTCCTTTGCCTCCACGGGGGAACTGCTCCGCTTGGGACTGAGGACCTGCTTCTTTCCAACAGAGTGACTTTCTTTCGTCACATCAGTGAAATGGAACCTGGGTGCAGCTGTCGCTTGGTTCTTCAAAATGTGAAATCACGAAAAAGTCCTGGCCGGACACCGGCCCTTCACCCAGGTTCAGGCCAACCTGAAGTGCCCTCGGGTCCTCGCAGCAGCGCAGACGCGGACGCGGACCACTCCCGCCCCCAACTGCAGGGCCAGCGCTGCTGCCGCGGGACCCGCGCTCCTTCCGTCGCCGCGGGCCTTTGTGTCTCGCCGGGGGCTCTTCGGAGGATGCAGGCCGGCCCCGCGTGCACCTGCGCTACAGCTCAGGGACCTACGGTCTACGTACAGAAAACACTGGGGGGGCCAGGCTCTCCCCTTGGGAAGGCAGATACCGGGGACACACCACCGCTGAAAGAAGAGAATTCACTCCTCCACCACCCTTCTGCCCAAGACCACAACCGACCCTGCAGGGTCTTTTGATGACATAGAATGCGGCTGTCTATTTATCCTATTTGCAAAATGAACACTGTACTTTTGCATATGTCACCTGTGAAACGTCTCATCTGGCGCTTTGCTCAACAGAAAGCTTTACAAGACGGCACTTAGGAACAGCTCTCAAATAAACAACCCTAATTGACAAATGAAGAAACGTGTCAGGGATTGCAGCCACAGTGAAGAGACTTATTCACTCAGGGGTGTCTGAAGCTCTGGGGGGGGTGACAGGCCTCCAAAGACACGACCAGGGCTCTCCCAAGTCACTCTCGAGGACAGGGAGAAACGTCTTTCCTCTCGGATGGCCCATGATGCCTGTCCCCATGTCCAGCCACCACCATCAACAGCCTGGACCCTGCTGGCCCACCTCCCCCACAGTCACTGTCCTCGGGGCAGTCAGGGATCAAGGTCAAGATGCGAGACAGTCCACAGGCTTCCGCACTCCAACCCCCACAGGAAGGGGGAGGAGCCAGCCTCCCCGCCCTGCCCGTCAAAGCCGCACACGATCCAACTTCAGCTCCTCCGCCGGCACCCCCGGTCCCTCCCTGGGTCAACAGGATGCCACCCGCCCCCCCCCCCCAGCCCAAGCGGTGCTGCAGATGAGAGAAGACCCTCAAGGCCACATGTGGGTGATGAAGGCGTGGAGCTGTCTGAACAAATGAGAAGTGGCCCTGCTATCATCTGCCCCAGAAAGGATGGGTTGGAATCCAAAAATTCACCCAACCAAAGCCAACACTTTTTTCTAATGGTCAGGGGGAAAAAAAAATCTCCAACTTGGAAACAGGCTAAAGGACGCCCACGTACCTTCCCCAAAGGCACACTGGAGCTCTGCGGGGCGCACCTGAGGGTGCTGGCACTCATGGCCTGCTATCCAGCAATGGTTAAGTATCTTATCACTCCGCCGGGGCAGACGTCAGCTTTAGAAAACTGACAGCGACAAAAAGGAATAGCGTTGTAGCTCTACGTACAAACGATGCCTGTTCAGGACAAAAGGCAACAGTCTCACGGCCCGAGGGACATTAACCAGCTCTGTAATCTACCTTTATTCCGGCATATTCCGCCAGTACCTCCACATACTCAATCTCTTGAGTCTTCTTTGAGCCAACTTTACCATCCTTTGATTTCCTGACTGAGTTAAATATCTGACATGTATTCATTCTGTATTTGCGATTTTACTTTTTGAAAATGACAACTTGACAGGAGATGTCCTGTAGCACCTACCAGTTTAAAACTAACAACCCTACATAGTAAATCGCTGCAACTGGGAAGTTGCTTAGACATCACCTAACACTACATGGATTCTTCCCTAAGACTGCATTTATGTTTAAGGTGGGCTTTTAGGGACACCATCCTCTATGACACAGAACTTTGCTGCCGTGAGCTCTCGTGTACCTTATGCCTCCGGGGACAAACAAACAGCCCCATGACCCTCACATTTATTGTGAAGAAGGTGGTATGGAGGGATTTTGTCGACTTAACCAAAGTTAAGGATTCTGATGACGATCCAGGGGAAAATTCCCTTTTCTGTCTTATCACTGTGGCACCTGCCCTTTTACCGGGCAGCGTGTGTGCGTGTGCGTGTGCGTGTGTGTACACACATGTGCGGTCACCGTGGACCTGACTCGTTGGTTCCTAGGACGTGCGAGGAGCCGGAAGGCAACCTCGTGGTCCCGCGGCATCGCTGACGTCACGGTGGGCACCCTCGGCTTCGTCAAGCTTCAGTTTCCACGTGTCTTGACGTCTTCACTTGGGAAAAACCAACCAACCCACCAACTCTGCAGTCCCAGGCTGTAATCTGCCTCCAGTCCTTTGTCACCTAAGGTCCGAGAGGTGTACAAACCGCCAGGAACGGTCCACTGTGGCCTCCTGGACCTCTGCTCTGCTCTTTCCACCCAGACCATCTCCTGTGGCTGCTGATCCACTCCTGCTAACCCTTCAGGCCCACGGAGACGCCTTTTCGCTCTTCGCAAAGCCAGACGTGCTCTCCCCAGGCCCTCTGGACCCTGCGCTAAGCCGCTCGAGGCGCTGCACATCACAGCTTCTTCCGTAACTGGGTCGTCCTCATCCTGGCAAACACCAGCCCTTGCGCGACCCAGACCAGCCGCGCGCGCCCGCGCGTGCGCGCGCGTGTGTGTGTGTGTGTGTGTGTGTGTCACCGGCTGGACCTCCTGACACTCAGCACACAGCGTGCGGTGTGCTTATCAATCGAACTGAAGGAAGAAAGGATAAAGGCAAATGGTCACTAAGTGCCAAGCATCTGTTCACCACTGAGCACCTCCTCTGACCAGGAGCACAGAGACAGAACCATGGAGTCTGCCCTAAAGGCACTTCATCTGGGAGGAAGGTGGGAAGTCAGAAGCACCATTTGGCAAACCCGAGCGCAGGTGGCCACAGCCGGGCGCCGTCCAGGTGCTGAAGACACAGGGGCGAATCAACATCTGCGGTGCCTGACCCCCTGCAACTTACGTTAATGAACACACGGAGTGTGCAACTCGGCCGTGGGCGTGTGCTAGAAAGTCAGAGGACAGACGGCGTTTCAGATGGTGGGGGAAGGAGCGGGGAGGAAGTGCCATGTCGGCTGAGACCAGGCAGATGAGGAATCAACCAGATAAAACACAGAAGTACACGTGCAAAACCCTGGCAAGGAGGGAACTTGGCAAATTCTAGAAACTGGAAGAACCCCCTGCATCTGAAACAGGGTAATGAAGAGCCGGCCCTGCAGGTCACAGTTGAGAAGTCTGAATGAATCTCATCTCAAACTTCAGAAGGACAGGACTATACGGATTACAACATCTACAAAAAAACCTCCGGTGGCCGAGTGAAAAAGAACCGCGAAAAGACGACAGACAAGACGTGGGGTGCTCGGTCTAGGTGGTGGCATCGCCAGAGGCTGAGGAGCCAAGGGACACGGGCACACACTTCGGAGCGGAACGCAGGGCCCGGCGGCAGGCTGGGTGGTCGGGTGAGGAGGGGCGGGCCCAGACGCCCCCTGGAGGCAACGCTCACCGGGGTGGGGAGCCTGGAGCCCCTGCCGGGATGGAGGGGGCAACAAGGGACCCGGTGTCCCCAAGGCCCATGACGAGACTGACCACTGTAAGAAGGACAGTATGCTCGGTGAAATGAGGCAGACACACGGGACAAATGCTGCGCGACTGCACTATACGAGGTCCCTAAAGTAGTCAGCATCACAGAGAGAGACAGCAGGACGGTGCTGCCAAAGGCTGTGGGGAGGGGCATCAGTGTTTAATGGGGACAGAGTTTCACTCTGTAGGAGGAGGAAGTTCCAGAGCTCCGCTGTGTGACAACGCGAATGCACTTCACATTTCTGAGCTACACGCTTAACGACGTTTCAGATGGTAAACTTGGTGCTTATGTGTTTGTTACCACACCTGAGAATGAAAACAAAACAAAACAAAAAGACGTGATAAGCCATACGGAACATTTCCTCCGCTCCACATAAAACATTAAAAGGCTGGAGCCCCAGGCTTCCCCGGTGGCGCAGTGGTCGAGACTCCGCCTGCCGATGCAGGGGACGCGGGTTCAAGCCCCGGTCCGGGAGGATCCCACGTGCCGCGGAGCGGCTGGGTCCGTGAGCTGTGGCCGCTGAGCCTGCGCGTCCGGAGCCTGTGCTCCGCAACGGGAGAGGCCACGACAGTGAGAGGCCCGCGTGCCACAAAAAAAAAAAAAAAAAAAAAAAAAAAAAAAAAAAAGGCTGGAGCCCTGCTCCGTGGCTGGGGCGGCCCGAGGTCCAGGTGCCGAGAGCCGGACCGAGGGCAGAGGAGGAAAGGAGAGGACCAAGAACGTGGACTCAATTCTCCACAGTGTGGCCCGAAAGGGAAGTGAGGATCAGGGTGGCAACAAGATGGTTTTTGAGGGGTCAGACCCCGAGGAAAAGGGGCTGTGAATCCTGACGTTCTCTATCAGTCCAACGTCGGGACAAGTACCAGCCACTGGGTCGTGAGGACCAGTGACGGGTACACACAATGACAGGGGACTGGACACAGAACGCCGGGCCGGTCTCTCCCGGCTCAGAGGTGAGATGTCAGGCCGAGCCCCAGGGTGGGAATGAAGGTGTGAAGCCCGTCTCTGAGGGATGCTGGAGCAGGACCAGGAAGTCGGAGCATCGGTCAGTGACAGGGGAGAAGACACAGACCCGGAGAAAGCTGCCTGGCGCCGCGGGCCCCAGAGCCTGGGGGTCAGCACCTCCAGCCCAGAGCCGAGGGCAGGAGGCCCGGGGGCAGGAAGGCGGACGGGACATCCCCTCCCAGGAGGTTGAGGACGCCGGGGAATCTGACGAGGACACAGCAATGAACGCTACTAAGCTGGGGGCAGATGAAAGGGGAGAAGCCAGCTCCACAGCGGAAATGCACAGGGTTGAACGCCGAGGTCACTTCCACCTCGAAAGGACCTGGGCCCGAGGCCCGGGACAGGCTCCACTGGTCTGAAGCTCATTCTGGCGACCCGGGGTTCTGGAAGTGGGTGCATCTCGGGAAAGGCCCGAGTCATTTACCTATCAAGCTGCCCCCTGCATGTTGTCATACAAAGTGAAATTATCCACTGGTGTTTTAAAAAAGATGTTCTACACCATTAACCTACAGATGTTTTCTTCAGTTTTTCCAGCTCGAAGAATCACCTCTCACTCCGTATTTGCACGCAAGCTCCAAACGTGCCCTGGCTCTTACCTCCTTGGCAATCTCTCCCATCTCCCCTGACAGAGCTGCTGTTTCTTTTTCACTCACACTCTCTTTGGAAGACAGACACTAAGGATGAAAGTAGAAAAGACAAAAACTCCCCTGGCAACTCGTCCACTCACACACAGACGTTCACCAAGCACCTGCTCCACGTGAACAACCGGACTGGGCCACACCGAAGATTCTGGACGAGACTGAGATGCTTTCCCATCCCACCACCTACAGTTTCATCGAATCTGTCCACCTGTTCTGGATCTTCTCCACCAGATTCTCCTCCAGGGACTCGGCTCTCCTCCACCCAGGCCGGGTTCCCAGGCCGCTCAAGACCTCCCCGCCCACAGCGAGGGCGTCCTGGGGAACCCGACTCCCAACGAGGGTCTTCCTTCAAGCGGTGCCTGATACACGGACTGACGAAAATCACCTTTCCTCAGGTGTAATTAAAAGTGTGGCCGACTTTTAAAAGGTGACATCAAATTAGGAGGGGAGAAACACCGTGGCGGCCCCCAAGGCAGGACCGGGAGGAGCACAGCAGGCCGAAGAGCACCCGACTTACGCACGAAGCGAGGAGGTGAAGGGGCAGCTCGGGTCCACCTTCAGGGCGAGCAGCAGTGGCCGCGGGGAGAGGAGGACCACGTCCACGAGCGAGGGCCACCCAGAAGCCGGAACGGGACAGTCACAGGAGCTGTTATTAGTCAATGATCAATATTTAGCACGCACGATCTTCTGTAGCCAGGAGAGCAGTTATATTTTAAATGTACTCAGTAATCTTAAATGTGTCGAGACTCTCGGGGGCTCAGCCCAGCTCGCATTTCTACCGCTTGTCGGCTGGGGTGTTCCCTGGGGAACCAGCTGGAACTTCTGGGGAGGAGGAGCCTCTTCTCTGCCCGGTTTGCTGAGAGGGTCGGCAGGCCGGCCCTCACCCCCTGAACGAAGCAGAGAGCCCGTGGCGGGGAGACGGGGTTCTGGGGGTGGCTGGATCCAGCTGTGCCTGGATCCTACCCTGAGCCAATGGAGGCATTGTTGTGTGCTTGTTTAAACCGAATTGAGTCATTTCACCCACTGGAGACAGAAAAAAATCTCTACTATCATAGTACGGTCAGTATTGTGAATGATGCTTATAAAAAGCCCCTTGTCGCCCGTGTGACACAGAAGAACCAAACAGGAGTCAGGAGTGGGTGTAATCACGGACCCTCCTGTCCCACCAACTCTACCAAATCACCTTCTCTTTCAGAACCAGCCTCGTCTGTAACACGAGATGCTCTGGAAGCAGCAGCAGCACGCTGGAGAACTTACGACAGAACAAAGGCGACAGACGGGCAGGCTCGGAGGCGCGACTGGGAGGGTGTCCACACGCAGCTGTGGACGGCTGTCCGTCAAGGACGTCGCTGGTGGCATATCCCGGAAGCCCAGTCCCCCGCTGCAGGTGACAGCAATAAGAATACAGGATACAGAAGACGAGTGGGGGGTCTGGAACAGATGTTCAGGCCCGCTAGTCGGCAGCAACAAGAGCAAACGTTAAAAGAAAAAAAAAAAAAAAGGAATTTCACCTGAATATGTGACTGTTCTCCTGCTGCCCGTGTACCGCTCAGTTACAAAGCTCAAAAGGAGCAGGAACTGTAGCCAGAAAGGTTCTTTCTTTGCATATGACCTCAGGAATCCAAATTCTTTTAAAATTATAAAACTCCAAGTTAATAAAATAACACACTTTGGTATATTCAAACCTGGGCAAGGACCATAAAATCAATGGAAATTAATTTGGGGTATCCTGTTTAAACTGCTATAAATATCCCTTAAGGCAGAGACCAGACAGGCCCCTTCACTCTACCCGCTGACGTGGGAACCAGGAGGACACGAGACGAGCGTGGTCCCCGGGCAAGGGCGACGTGCACGTTCACGAAGTCTTCACACTCTGCAGAAGCTGAACCACCCCTCCCTCCCTGCACACACCGCCAACACCCCCCCTCCCCGCCCAGTGCAAAATAGGCAAGGGCTATATAAAGGGGACAGACAGAAAAATAAATGCAAACCAGCAGTTATAACCTATAAAAACAGAGTTTTCAGGTTTTAAAATTAAAGCAATGATACCATTTTCTACCTTCTCGTTGGGCAGATATTTAAAGGTTGATTAAGAACAGGTCAATGGGCACCCAGTCTTCAAGCTTGTTTAGAGAGCAATTTGCTAACATCTGAATCTTAGGTCAGTCACGGCCCTTGCATTTACTCTTGTTCACAGCAGCAAGCGTGCCGCCTCAGATGATGCAGGATAACAGTGGTGTCTACGCACGTGCGTACACGCGGGTATAAATACACACATGCACGGGGCAGGGGGAGGAGAGAGCAAATGAGGCAAAATGCAGACAATCGGTGAACGTGGATGAAACGGGAGCCGGGCTTTTCTTGTACCGTCCCCCGACTTCTCCATAAGTCTGAACCAGTACCAAAAAAGTAAAAATCAAGTTTATGACTTCAAAAGAAGTGAGGCAGAGACGTGAGTCTTAGAACACAAAGTTCTCCAAGACAGGATGGCAAGTGAAAAAGACAAATCCAAGAACATTTATGGAGTATGATTCCACAGTGAAGAGTACAGACAACCAGAAAAAGAAAAACGTCTGAAATGACACACGCCAAACTACTAATGCTCCCTCTGGGGAAGGAAATGGTACTCGGGGGGGAGGTGGCCATGCTCAGCTTCCCTATTCCTCTCAGTGTGCTTGTAAATTACTCGTGTCAAGACTCACAGCACTGCTGGATTACTCGTGTTTAAGACGGGAGGTACGGTACCATTTCTGCTGTTGTAACATCAATTAAATCTATTCATGTACAGGGGAAAAACTCACAACGCCTACAGCTGTGGTTCTCGCTTAAAGGACGCGCCCAGACACAGGCCCCTGCGGGAACGCGGGTGTGCTGGCAGACGGGAACTCGACACCCTATGCCTGGGGCCGCTCTAGCGCCTCAAGGGCAGGACCAGGGATGCTAAGCCAGGGGCGCGCCCAGGCCCAGGTGCCACAGCACCCCCTGCTGGGAAGCACCGACGTGAAGTCACTGAGGCCGTGCGGTAAATAACCACGACATCTCCGAGAGAACGGAGGAGGGCTGTTCATGAGCATCTGAAGGTACATCCAGGACGTGTCATAAAAGTAAAAAAGAAACCTAGGTGGTAGAACCACACGGCAAATATGAGCCCACTGATGTACTGAAAAGATGTACGTGTTTGTAGAATTTCTGGAAGGAAAAAACTGTTAGCAGCAATTCTCTCTGGCAGGGGGGAGGAGGAGGAAGTGGGGCTTGGGGGGGAGCTTTTACTTTTCTTTTTGTTCTTTGAGATGTTTTAATTATTTTATGTTTTCCTGTCATTAAAAATGTTTAATTATTAAAGTACTTATTTAAAAATAATTTATAAATGCCTAAAGACAACTTCAAATCAAGATCTCAAGAGCGAACAGGAACTAAATCCGTCTAACTATAAGAACGTAAAATATACTACAAACACAAGGATTTAGTAGTAGATAGTTCGTTCCCATCTTGCTCTACAAAATCACAAACTTACAAGAAAACACAGCGCAGGACGGCCTGAGAACCACCTGGAGGGTGTGCTGGGCCCACCCGGGAGAGAGTCCGGCTCGAAAGGCGGGACGGGGCCTGGGGGGGGTGGGTGTGCGTTCCTAGCAGGCCTCCAGGTGCTGGTGCTGTTCTGGGCACTGCACCCCGAGAACCATTGGGATAGAAAGAGACACAAAGACAAGGGAAACAAAAAGAGAAAACCAAACAGTCACAAGGGCTCTGAAGTGGGCTCACTGGGTCAATGCTGCCCCGAGTCCCAAGCACTCTTGAGCGTCCCTAAAACCTCGCAGAGGAGCAAGGAGGGGAGGCCCCCAGAAGCAGAGGTCGGAGGTCGGAGCTCGGCAGTCAGGTGGGGTTCCTCCCGCTGGGACTCGGGCCGGTCCAGAGCTGGCTGGGTGACTCCCTCAAACGACTTAGGCCCGCTGAACCTGTCATGATCACACTTAGTTCATTTTACACAAGATAGGAGATATGATTACGAACGGTGAGCTGATGCGTCAGAGAAAACAGTGATGCTCTGGAAACTACACACAGCGCACGGGTAAAAGGAACGGTCAAGTCAGGCGTAAGTGAGAAAGTGGGAAGAATGAACAATTCTAGGGCTGTGCACCAGGCAGACTAAGTACCTGAGATCGTGTCCACTTCAACGAAATCCGAACTGGACACAGGAGAAGAGGGTTTAAGGGTGTGCATCACACAAAACCAGTGGGTCCACGTGTAAAGAAAGAGGCTCGCTCTTCACACAAGTGGCAAGTGAAAGCACCCCTTTAAAGGCCTGGGCTCCACATCGGGAACTGGCAAAGAACCACCCATTTGTTAAGTTTTCAAGCAAAACGACGACGGTCTGTATGTTTTCAGAGACTCCTGGGGGTGGCCGACTTCACCCCCCAGGCTGCCGCCGCAGGGCAGAAACCTCTTCTCCGCGGGGCCTTGTGCCTAAAACTCCACTGGGATGTGAAGCACGTCCAGGTTTGGGGGCCGCCGAGCTCAGCTCGGGAAGGAAACGGGGCGACTGCGCTGTGCTGCGGGGCCACCTGCCGTGTGCTCGGGGCGGGCAGAGCTGAGCGCCCGCGAGCCGCGGGCGGGTCATTTCCCCCCTGCAGCCTTGCCACGTGGGAGACCACGACAGACGCTTGACGGCTTCAAACGGGAATCCTCCGTGGTGAGCCCTCGTACACACACTTACCTGACGGTCCGCTACAGTGTGGCTTCAAACGTCCTCTCGTCCAGCGGGCACTTCCTGCTGGGGCCCCGCTGACCGGCGACGGCCTCTGGGCACTGGCCTCCTGGCCGCCTAACCTTCCCTGGAGGTAAGTTCCAATGTCAGCGCCTACACAGCAAGCGGCGCCAGGGCTCCCCCTGCAGAGGGGCTCTGGACCGGGAGCCCGGGCATCGTCTGCTTCATATTCTTCCTGGGAGGAACTTATGCCGCAGCTCCTCCTCCTCCTCCGAAGAAGAAGCAGCCAACTTTTCCTGAAAATGTCTCCCAGGAGCTCCCTCCGACCGAAATGCTCACGGGGTGGAAGACACGTGGTGTGTTTAGGTATTTCCTCCGTCATTTTCCTCCTAAATCTGTTAGCTTTGACTTAAAGCAGCCAACCCTACACGGTAACACTGATAAGGTTTAGACCTCATTTCAAAAAAACAGTTTGCTACTAGGATTTTCTCAAATGTCATACTTGTGGAATGGTGATCGACCATATATATATATATATATATATATATATATATATATATATATATAAAATTTATTTATGTTTCGCTGTGTTGGGTCCTCGTTGCTGTGCACAGGCTTTTCTCTACCTGCGGCGAGCGGGGGCTACTCTTTGTTGCGGTGTACAGTCTTCTCATTGCGGTGGCTCCTCTTGTTGCGGAGCACGGGCTCTAGGTGCGCAGGCTTCAGTAGTTGTGGCACGTGGGCTCAGTAGTTGTGGCGTGCGGGCTCTAGAGCGCAGGCTCAGTAGTTGTGCCTCACGGGTTTAGATTCTCCGTGGCGTGTGGGATCTTCCCGGACCAGGGCTTGAACCCATGTCCCTTGCATCGGCAGGCGGATTCTTAACCATTGCGCCACCAGGGAAGCCCTCAACTATATATTTGAATTCACAAAAGAACAAAGTAACAATGATACAGTTTTTAAAAGCAATTGCTTCTTTTGTAGGATTAGCTCATCAGGCAATTAAAAGAGCATGAAAACAGTAACTTATTAATAAAAAAGAGCGGAAACACAGCTGCGTTGCCTAAATTTAAATTTTTTTCTATTTCTGAGAGAAGCAATGTATCATCTTTTAAACCTCTGTTTCATACTTAAAACAGTCAAAAACCAAACACACATATGGTTAGTCTGTAAAAGTCACTGTGTGTGTGTGTGTTAAAATTCTCCAGAAACATTTACTCTTTTGGTTAACAGACATTCAAGTATCTGTTGTGCTTGGTGGCAAAAATATCCCCTCTACTCGATTAATGTTTTGAATAGGAGATGGTTCATTTCCCAATGACTCCGCAAGCATCTGCTTCAATTAGTTTTAAATCAGGGTTCTGGTGCGGCTCTAAAATTACTGTGGAAGGTAGAAACAAACATCTGTGTTAAGAATGTACTACCACGGACCAACCACCCAAGAGGGCCTCGGTCCTGCTTGTCAGGAGAGAGACATGCTGAAGGCGAGGATGTGGTTCTCCGGAAGGTTCCATGCTCTGGACCACGGACCTTGTCTTTTCAACGGACCCCCTCTCGTTTAGTGTGACCCAGTGACAGGGCGAAAAGGACGTGTCACACAGCCTCTTCTCCAGCAAGCACTGTCCTACCCAAATCACTCCCGCCACGCACAGGCCCTGCTCTGGCCACGGGGAGGCTCAGCCCTACAAGACAAACATCCCTCCCGAAGCCCACGGTCCAGTGGCAGGAAGAACGAAAGCATCTTCCACGCAGGAGGGTGACAGGAAGCAAAGACACCCGGTGACCCTGACAAGCGTCCGGGACACCACTGCAAGCCTGGTCCACCGCGGCCTTGAAGACATTCCCGAGGGGCTGCTGGACTTGCTCCCATCTAAGTGGGGAGGAGATTCTCAACCTGTATGGCACCCGGGTGGGCAGGAGAGAAGGGCGGTCACAGGGGGCCTTGGAAACGTATGTTACTCTCACCCAAATCAACTACCTCCGCAGAACAAGATAAAATCATTTAAGATTTTACACTTACACGCCCCCTGTGGTTTTAACCACAGACACCCTTATAGACACTGAAAAATTTCTGAAATGGCTACGAGCGATAAAAAAAAAGGAAGTCACCCACTTTTTATTTAAATAGAAGCCACAACCCTCCTTACATACAAACCTGAGGGCTTCTGCTGAGGGCAGCCAGCCCCGCAGAACTGCGCTGAAAGCAGAACGTGGGGACTTAAGAGTCAAAATAGTTTTGAAAATTATGGGTCCCCTCCGGCCAGAAAACGTATGTACACCCAAGCTCTGTGGGCAATCAAAGGGGAAGCCCAGGACCTGAGGCCTCTGTGCCCCCAGGACCGAGGCTCCCCAGAGCAGGGTGAGCAAACGTCTTCCGCTAAAAGCCGAGCGGCCTGCCTCCAGCCTGCGGGCCACACAGTCTCTGTCACGACGACTCAACTCTGTCCCTGCAGCTGGAAGGCAGCCAGACCGGAGGTGAACGAACGAACGAACGTGCCTGCGTTCCAGTGACACACTTTGTGGAACAGAAATCTGAATTTCTTCTATTTTCACGGATCGTGAAATATCATTCTTCTTGATTTTTTCAAACATCGGAAAGTGCGACAACCGTTCTTAGCTCCCAGGCCCCACAGGGCTGGGCCCGCGGGCTGCACCTGGCCCGAGTGTGCGGTGAAGCAGGAGACGCTTCTGTCCCCGGTGAAGGTGGCCGGCAGTGGCGAGGAGGACACAGGCTGGGGACTAAGAGACGTGCTGATTCCCGCCCGGCCTGAGCACCCCCGCCTCTCCGGACTCGACCCCCGCCTGTCAAGTGGAGCCTCCGACTAGCGGGCTGTCGGGCCTCGTCTGCCTCCGAGCCTCTATGCCCCGTCCCCGCGCCGAGGTCGGAGGGCCGTCCCCGCGAGCAGCTCAGCTCTGCGGACGAGCTCCGGGCCAAGGCCAAGGGCAGGGGCAGCTGCGTCGGGGCAAAGCGCGTGTCTGAGAAACACTGGCGAGGGGCCCCTTTACTGTGCAAAGGGGGCCCTGACTTCAGTCACATCCCCCCGCCCTGTGACCCAGAGCCCAAGACCAAGCCTGCGGGACGCACCACAGCAAGACGGCAGAGCGGTGTCTCAGGGGAACGTCCCTCTGGAGGAGAAGAGCGCCCCAAACAAAGCAACGTCACTTTTCCTCGTTTCGTATTATTCTGCTAAGCGTGGGCTGAGGGAGACGCCCACAGGTACACAGACCGTCCCACTCCTGCAACACGGAGGGCGAGGGGGCACGAGTGACAAAGGGACATGGGAGCGGGTGGCTCTGGGACCAGAGGAAGAGCAGCGTCCACGAGGCGAAGGAGGGACAGCGCAGAAGAGAGCAGGCGCCCCGACGTGGAGAGGGAGCTGGACAGTCAGGGAGGGCCACGTGGTGCAGACTCGGAGCCGCCTGCCCACTAGGTGCAGCAGCTGGCGGCCGGGGATCGCGCCCCCATCCAAGAATCACAGCAAATGGATGGCGGCCGCCAAGAGGCGGGGAGCAGGGGGGCCAGTAAGACAGCAGGTGGGTATACCTACCGTGAGGTGAGGCATACGTCAGAGAAGACGCAACAGGATTCTAGAAGAAGTGGCGGCTCGCCAGGCACGGGAAAAGGGCAGGGAAGGCAGCTGCCCACGCCGACCCCCAGGCGTGCTGTCCTGGGGTCGGGGAGGCCACGGGATGACCACCCAAGCTGCAGCGTCCGGGTCAGGAACAGGGTAAAAGCAGAACAGAAAAGAGCACCCACCACGAACGGACTCGTGCTCTGAAAAAGGGATGCCAACAGTTGACTACTTGAGAGAGACCGATCGAAGTCCGAAAGGCTCTCCGGTCATCCGTATCCTCCCTGAAAGCACTTCTGGTTATTTAGACGGGTTAGCACAACAAGAACCGTGACTTCTGATCGATACCGGTCACACTTAGAAAATTCAGACGGACTCGTAACGTGAGACCCAGTGTCTAAGAGATGCATAAAGGTAGAAACTCGCTGTAAAAAACCAACCGACCAACCAACCAACCCAGCCATCACCTACTCAGAGCGGGACACTGTTTAAATCAAGTCAACGTGGTGGTCCAGTCTGTGGACGGCCAATGAAACAGAGACAGCCAGCGCGGACTTCAGACGTCAATGTCAAAGGCTTCAAGCAGAGAAAGCGGGGGCTGGCGAAACCTCTCCAGGGTTCCCGCAGACAGACATCTGTCAGGAGCAGAGCCCCCAGGAGCCCCCGGGCTCACACCAGCCTGCCCTCCTGGGCAGGGACCCCGCGCCCCTCCAAGACCGTCACTCACCTTTCCCGTTCACGGCCAGCCCCGTGGCCATGGCCGCGGTCGCGGGGCCGGACAGCTGCGGCGCCAGCGGGTGTATCCGGGGCCGGCTCCCCATCCGCGCCCGCTCGGCGCCGGGGCCCGGCAGAGCTCCGACGGGCCTTTCGGCCGCGCCCTCCGGGGCCGCCGTGTCCCGCCCCTGCTCGGCGGGGTCCAGTTTCTCGGGGCGCTCGCTCTGAAAGCCGTCCCCTGCGGTCCTGCTCTTGGTGGGGCTCTTGGGCACGAGGATCTTGATGCCTGACTTGGCCAGGTCCATGTTCTTCCGGTTGGCGAGGGGCGGGGCCGGGTTCCTCCTGAGCTTCTGGCTGGCGGCGAACAGCGGGCTGGCCTTGGGTTCGTGCTCTTTGCCGGCCACCAGCGACTTCGGGGGGGCCTTGGAGAAGCTGCTGTTGGTGGACCTGGAGATCTGCTTCCTGGCGTTGCTCGGCGAGGTCCGCGTGGCCCTGGTGAAGGGGCCCTCCCTCTGCTTCTCGGCGCGGCGCCGGTTGAAGTCGAGGATGTACTCCTCGCAGTTCACCAGGTGCTGCTCCGGCTCCCAGGTGTCATCCTCGCTGTCGTAGCCCTTCCAGCGGACCAGGTACTCCGTCTTCCCTTTCTTGTTTCTCCTCTTGTCGACGATTCTCTCAACCTGTACACGGAGGAAAAGAGAAAAGTATAAACGCGGTGTCTGAAAAACAAGGTGCGAGCGTGGTAATAATGGACCATCAAAAATAATAAAAACCGCAACAGGTGATGCACGTGAGCGCCTCTTCCCGAGCCAAACCGTCTGAAACAGAAGAGTAACAACACATTCGGGGTTTTAGCGACTTCCTTGAAACTAAGTCAAACAAAATGCTAAAACTTCACGCTCAGGCTATATGGCTGTGTCAGGGAGCTTATTTTTTTGTGATTCAAGAGAGGCTCTCTTTTTATTTTTTATATCAAACGCCGACCACCTGAGTTGGTTTTCACAGTCACAGCTGGACCAGTGCTGGGCATCTCCAGCCTTCTGCCTGGCCATCCCGTTACCAACAACAGGCGCCCAAGAAACGGCACGGCTGCGGTCCAGGCCGAGCTCTGAGGGTGGCACCGGCCCACGCACCGAGGAAACGGGGTCGGTACTGACCGCGTCTCCTAGAAGCACTCGGTTAAAAGGAAAAAGGTCAACAGAGGACTTAACGCTTTACTGGTAATAAAATGGTGTAGAATGGTCAGGTTATTTCCCCTTAAAACTTGGTTTTAACTAGTGTGAACCAACATCTTTAAAGGAAGATGCTGTCAGTCTTTGAATTTGATGATCGACACATCCCGTGTCAAATTTATGAATTTACACAACCTTGGCACGAAACGTACTGTTAGCTATTACCGTGACAAATTCCACTGCCTTAACTGACATCCTGAGTGTAGGTGGGAGAGCGTCTATGACTCGGGAGAACGAATCTGTTTCACATGACGTCCCCCAAGTTATTGGGGAAGTACAGTCGGTGGCTACCTCTCCAGCCAACACAGAAACCACCAGCCCGCTTCCCCAGTGGCAGCAGGTACCATGTACCTCGCAGGCAGAGGCCTGGGCCACACGGCGGGCAGCTCTGTAGCTAAGGAGATGGGGTCTAGGCCATTATCAGGGTCTTCAGCAAACTTCTGGCAAAGCGACAGCTTAGGCCAGCTGACACAGCGCTGTGCCCAGTTCTCCAACACGTGCCAGAGCAGCTGGAGACGCTGGAGGGGAGTGGGACACACCCTGCACCCCAGCACCTGCCCTACTGTCAAAATACCCCCCAAACTCGCCAGCATACCTACCTGGGATGCAGAGAATGAAAGCCCTGAACTACAGAAGAGCCTCAAGTTAAATGCACATTCCTGCCTCTGGGCGACAAGGATTAGGGGAAGGAAAGGCCTGGTTTCAGAAGGCGGATTTCACGCCAGGCAGACCCCAGGTCACAGCGGCGTCAGGCCCGCACGGTGGGCCCTCGTGGTCCAGGCTGCAGCGCAGGGAGCCTTCAAAGTGATTTTCTCCCGTTCCTCTGCTTGTGAAGAGTTGCGTTTAAGGGTGTAAGTATTTCCATTTAAAACACACGTTTCTGGCAAATTCCACGCCAATCAATTTCATGGCAGAAATAACTTAAAAGTTTTAGATACAGCGGTAAAGAGATTCTCTCTTAACAGCTAACAACGTTGTTTAATACTTGGTTTCTTTCTAAATCAACTTCCACCCCAGCAGCACGAGGGAGGCTGGACCGGGGCGGCCCATCTTCCTTTCGCCCGTTTCCTTCAAGCTGAACGGGGCTCTGGTCAGTGAGGACAGATGTCCTCCCCCGACCCCCGTGAATGGCTGGGGCTGCCTGCAGGCCGGCCCCCCACGGGCTGCACCGCGTGTGCACTCGGCGGCCAGGCTCTGCTCGGACGCCGCGTGGAGCGGGGACGAGGTACGCACAGGAGACCAGGGCTTGGAAGGGGCCACGTGGGGCCCGACCACGCCGCTGCACCGCTGGGCGCGAGAGCAGCCACAGGGGCCACGGAAACAATACTTACGCGCACTGAAGTGAGGGTTTTGTCATTTTCACGCGCCCTAAAATAGGGAACTTCTGATTTTCTCCAACTATTTAAAACCTGTGGAAACCATTCTTCGGGCTGGCCTGCAGGCCCCAGCTCACAGCCCCACAGCAGACGGGGAAGGAAGAGCGGGCCCTCGGGGCGCACGTGCTGCTCTGCTGACTCTCGCGGGGACGTGGCTGCAGGCTGACAACACGCGTGGCCGACACGGGGACGCAAACACGAAGTGGCGGGTCTACGAGAGCCACACTGGGCACGGGACGCACAGCGTGGGAGGTTCAGGCCCCTAACACCAACTTCACACCAAGCTGGGACGCCCCTCCTTCAAGGACAAATGTCCTCCCCTCCTTTGAAAGCGTTAAAGTCAAAGTCCTTTTCATCCCTAGTCTGAGTGGCTGAATTAATCTCCCGCAAAAAGGCGTATCACCCGGACTCAACAGGATTTTACTGGGATATAAGCTTCAAGGGATTTCCAGAGCTCTTCTGTGATGAGGGAGGAAGACCTGACCACAAGACAACGCACGAAGAGATCTTTCTTTGGGTTTTCAGTCCCTTCCTCTTGAGAGCCAGCCTGTAACTGGTTCTGAAAACTAGTATCGACAAACTGTCTTTCTTAAAGTATACGTGGGTATCCACTTCTAGTTACAGAATCTCGATGTAAAGAATTGTATAAGGCTTCCCCGGTGGCGCAGCGGTTGAGAGTCCGCCTGCCGATGCAGGGGGCGTGGGTTTGTGCCCCGGCCCGAGAGGACCCCACGTGCCGTGGCGGCTGGGCCTGCGCGTCCGGAGCCTGTGCTCCGCAACGGGAGGGGCCACAGCAGTGAGAGGCCCGCGTACCGCAAAAAAAAAAAAAAAAAGAACTGTATAAAGCACATTCTTCATAAAAGCACAGAATTACAGACAAGGGTTCTTTTTGTTAGGATTTCCTTCTAAAACTCAATCTAAAACACCCCAAACGTGAAAGAAGTAGAACCAGGCTTTCCTGAACATAGCAAAGTCCCCTGATGGTTTCCAGAGCAGTAAACTTAGTCCAAAAGGGTCACTCGGAACACCCAACGCACCCCACCGACCTCGGAGCACGCCACAATCTCGGGGCCCAGGAAGGTGCTGGGACGGCCTGGGGGTCGCACAAGAGGGAAAGAAGAGCGTGTTCGCTAACCTATGGACGAAAACCCACGGAGAAGCCCACCGCGGTTAAAGAGCTCAGTGAGAGAAGGAAGAAAGTAACTCTGCTACTGCCGCAGTCAAAATACCAAACAGCCTGAGAAATAAGGCGCGCAAACATACCCGCGTACAAGAGGAAGACCGAAGTGGCACCATCGTCCAGAACTGCGCCAGCGGCCCTGCGGACGGCTAATACTCGCTGTGACCCCTCCCAGAACACTGGGCTTCCAGGATAAGCTGGCAACCAGAAGCAAGGCTGAAGGCTTTTCCCGGGTTTGGGCCGCACACCAATGACTGGGTAAACCTGGAACAACAGTGCATCACCGTGGAAAGAAGAACACGTAAAGCCCTGCTCATGTCCAAGAATTCTGGTGCACCTTCGAAGCAACAGAGGAGGAAGACAGGTGTTTCACCAGTCACGTGAAAGGTGTGTTAACTATTAAGAACAGGAAAAGTTGCCTTAACTACTGAGAACGGTTGTTAACTATTAAAAACACAGGCAGATACGCTGTTCCACTGGAAGAAAGAGAGGGATAGACACATGACTATCTGACGACACTGGAAGGAAACCAAAAGCCCACAGAACCGAGGGGACTGGACCCTTGAAACAAGGGACCCCAGTGGCTCGCACATCCCCAGAACTCGGCAGAAAGCACAGTCTCTCTCTTTCTGTTTTTTTTTTTTTGGCCGCACCGCGAGGCACGCAGGATCTTAGTTCCCCCACCAGGGCTCGAACCCGTGCCCGCGGCAGTGAGGGCTCGGGGTCCTGACCGCCGGACGGCCAGGGAAGCCCCAGAAAGCACAGTCTTAGCGGCTTCAGGCGTCAGGTGGTGGAGTCGGGAGCGGGAGGGGAGGAGATCACAGCCAGGAAGGCCCCCCAGAAGGGGAGCCGCCAAAATCACGCCCAACCCCTTCAAACCCCGGGCGGCCCCCTGCTGTGCCACCGGGGGAAGCGACACTCGGTGCGCGGGGGGGGCACCCCAGGCCAGCTCCACCGCGGAACACACCAAGCCTTTTACTGTCACCTCCCAACGGACCCGAGGTCGGCATGACCGTCAGTGCCCGAGCCACCTATCCGGCCGCTCCAAGTCCCCACTCGTCTCCCAAGGGAACCACTCAAGGTCCTAACAGCCTGCCTGCCTTCTGCCGGCGGTGGTTGGGACCTTCCTCCTCTCACTCAGAGACACTGGGCCACGTGCCACCAAACTGGCGAGCACATCCTCCTGCCCGGGGAAGAGTCAGCCACCAAGGGGGCCGTGCCCGGCAGCTGCGTCCACACAGGACCACGAGGTGGCGAGTCGGTCTGTAACCATCTCCATTTCTCCTCATCGTCAGGCCACAAAGCGGGGAACCATTTACTGCCAGGACGATGAGCTGGTCAACACAGCGAGCCATTGATCTCCACGCACTTTCCTCATGTCTCACCAAGGGACCCATGGGGCTTTCATCGTCTCCTCTGAGAAAACCACTTCCTCGTCAGTTTGCCGTCATCGTAAGTGAAACTCAAGAACCGTGACGTGTCTGTGATCCCACCCCATCTGCAAGCTATAGATGCTGCGAAGGCAAGAGCCCTGATCCCACACAGAGGCCTCTGTTCCTCCGCAGCTGCAGCAGCCAGAGCACCAGCATGTCCTGTGCTCCAGTCCCCGCAGGACGACACACACGGCCAGGTGAGACCCATGCACGCAACGGGTGATGTTCCAGGACAGGAAGCCAGTCTTTTATGGTGGGCCGTGAGCACGCCTACCCCGACCTCTGGCAGGAGAAACTATGGCTGTCTTCTAAACAGACATCCTTGGACAGCCCTGAAAGATGTTCAAGGCGGGGGAGCGGGGGGAGAGGGAGGGAGCAACGGGATGAAGGTGGCCAAAAGGCGCAGACGTCCAGTTATAAAGTAAATAAGTTCCGGCCATGTTCAGCAAGGCAGCTGTAGTTAATACTGGGTATATCTGAAGTTGCTAAGAAAGTAACCCTAAAAGTTCTCATCACAAGGAAAAAAACACTTCTCTCTCTTTTTCTCTTTTAATCGTAAGAGATGATGGATGTTAGCTAAACTCATTATGGCGATCATTTGGCAACATATGTAAGTCAAGTCATTATACTGTACACCCTAAACTGACATGGTTCTGTGTGTCAATTATATATGATAAAACTTAAATCGATGTTCATGAATTCAGAGTAAATATTGTTAAAAATCAAAATTTCCCCAATATATCTATAGATACAAGACAATCCCAATAATAATCCCAGCACGATTTTATGTGGAAACTGCAGAGATCTGATCGTTTACATGGCAAGGCAACAAACCTGAAGAGCAGCCCAGAGCAATCCTGAAAAAGAACGGACTGGGAGACTCATAGAGCCATACTTACTTCAAGATCCTCTCCCGAGAACCAAGAGATTCCCGACACTGTGGTACTTACACAGGACGTACAAGGGGATCAATGGAATAGAGGAGAGAGTGAGCCCAGAAGCAGACCCTCACTTAAACTGGCCACATGATGGAGTGAGTGACTGAGTTTTGGTGACAAAGGCTTCCAAAGCAATCCACTTGTCTTTTCAATAAATACTGCAGGAATACTGGCTATCCATACGTAAAAAAAGTGAACCACAACCCTTATCCCAACCTTTACACACAGAAATTAATTCAAGATGTATTTTAGGCCCAATTATAAAAGCTCTTATAGGAAGCTTCCATAGCAAAACACAGGACATCATCTTTGTGACTTCGGGGCAGGCAAAGGTTCTTTAGGTCACAAAAAACAATAACCATGAAAGAAAGAAAACTGATAAATGAGACTTCATCAAAAAACAATGTCAAGAAAATGTATAAACATGCCACAGACTGGGAGATAATATCCATAAAAAATATCTTCAAGGACAGGTCCCTAAGACTAATACAGAATTCCTGGAATTCAATAATGAAAGGACCAAAATGTAATTTAAAAGCAGGCAGGGCTCCCCTGGTGGCGCAGTGGTTGAGAGTCCGCCTGCCGATGCAGGGGACGTGGGTTCGTGCCCCGGTCTGGGAGGATCCCACGTGCTGCGGAGCGGCTGGGCCCGTGAGCCATGGCCTCTGAGCCTGTGCTCCACGACGGGAGAGGCCACAACAGTGAGAGGCCCGCGTACCACAAAAAAAAAAAAAAAAAAAAAAGCGGGCAAAGGATTTAAGCATACATTCCCAAAAGAAGATAAGACAAATGGCCATTACACACATTAAAAAGTGATGAACATCATTGCTCATGAGGAAACGCAAATTAAATACACAATGAGATACTACTACATACCCATTAGAATGGCTAAAATGAAAACACACCAGGCGTGTACAACTGGCATATTCATACAGTGTTGGTAGGATTTTCAAATGGTACAGCCATTTTGGTAAAAGGTCTGACAGCATTTCATAAAACTAAACAAATAACTACCCTATGATGCAGCAATTCCAATCCTCATTACTTACCCAAAAGGAATGAAAACATACATCTACAAAAAGACTTGTACAAAACTATTTATAGCAACTCTGTTCATAATGGACCCAAACTAGAAACAGTCCAAGTTTCTGAGCGACTGGACAAACCGTAGTACGTACACACAGTAATCTCAACAAGAAGTCAACTGGTGATACATACAAACACATGGCTGAGTCTCAAAACATCACACTGAATGAAAAAGCCCCACTCAAAAGACTACTCATTGTATGAGTCTACTTAAATGAAAATTCCTGAAAAAGCAAAAAAAACCCCAACCCACCCCAAACTATTATTGAAAAAAAACCCCAAAACAAAGGTTGGTAGGGAGTTAACTGGGAGGGCTATCAGTGAACTTTCTAGCTCAATAAGCCTTTGGGTTGCAAAGGTACATGCTTTTGTTAAGGTTGGCAACCTGTATAGAACTTAAGACCTGTGCACTGCATCGCTAGAAAATGTTACATCATGAACAAATGATGTATAAACAAATATGGAATTCAAGTTAATGAAGTGCACGCTAAATGAAGTTACTAGGGGGAAGTGTCCTGATGTGGGCACTTACTATAAATTGTGTCAACAAGTGAGATGGATGGACGGATGGATGGATGGATGGCAGGATGACAAACGGGAGAATCTGCAGGGGGCCTATGAATGCTCACTGTGAAATCCTTTCGACTTAGATGTTTAAAATTTTCCATAATTAAAAAATGTTGAGGAAAAGTCAACATTTATTCTTGATTTTAAAAACTCAGAAATAAAGGAAGCTACAATAACTACTAGGAAAAATAAGCAAGTTCAGTAAAGTCACAGGATTAATAGTAGTATTAAATAATTAAAATGAAAATTTTTAAATCTCCATTTACAGTATAATCAAAAAGCAAAATATCACCATGCTTATAAATCGGCACTCAATTTAGTTGTCAATTTTTCCTAAATTGATACATAGATGCAACAGAATCCCAATCAAAAATCCCAAAGCTCTTTTATATAAATTGACAAATTAACTCTAAGGTTTTGTATGTCAAAGTTAAGAATCTAGAACAGCCATAACAACACTGAAAGAGAAGCACGAAGTTGGAGGGCTTATATTACCTAAATTTAAGACTTACTATAATGGCTAAAATTCAGACAACCAGAGTAAATGCTGACGAGGATGCAGGACTAGGAACTCTCATACGTGCTGGTGTAAAACATTACTGAACAGAAACCCCAATTAAACAGAAGACCAGCAGGGGGAGCTCTCACCCCTGCGACAACAGCCAAGCCCAACAGGAAGAAGAAAGACTCCCATTCTTTCCTGCCAGGACTCAGCCAATGAAAAGTCAGGCTCTGTTTACTAAGCCCGCCCCCTCCCCTGTCCCCTCTATAAAAGCATCTCCTTCCCTTGCCGTGGGGGCAGGAGTTGCACGTGGTTGCTTCGGCTGAGACCCTGAATTGCAATTCTCTGCTGATCCCGAATAAACCCATCTCTGCTGGAGAATACCTGGCTGTCTACTTGCTTCAGGTCAACACTGGCGAGCACAGACAATTGTGACAGTTCCTTAAACATACACCTACCTCAGCAATTCCACTCCTAGGTATTTACCCAAGAGAACCGTGATCATACGTCCACAGAAAGACCTGTACGAGCATGTTCACGGCAGCTTTATCCTAACGGTCAGAGACTGAGTCGGCCCAGGTGTCCATTAACAGGAAAGCAGATGAACAAGGTGAAGTATATTCACACCCTGAACTGCTGCCCACAGTAAGACACAGCACCCACACTGAGCACTGCCACACGAGTGCAAGTTCATCGCCATCGCGCCGAGTCAGTGAAACGAGACGCAGACCATACGCTACGTGACTCCACTTGTTGGAGGGCCCACCAGAGGCAAAACCAACCTGTGGCGAGAAATCAGACCAGGGAGTCTGTGGATGGGGTCGGGGGGGCACAAGGAGACTGAAGTGGTGAACACGCTCCATCTCTGTCAAGATGGTAGGTACACCCGTGTACACATTTGTCAAAACTACCACACACTTAACAGCTAAGCACTTTCTGTACGTTAAGTCACACCTCGCTCGGCAAACTCAACAGAAAAACTCCTAAGCAGCTCCGAGGCTGGAATGAACCAGGCGATGAAGAGATGCTCCTGGCAGATGGCATCTAAACCGGAGCTGGGCCCTCAGAGACCTGCGTCCCCCCCGCGGGCCAAGCTCCCTGCAGCACACGGCCCACCGGTTCCCCTGGCCGCGGTGCTGGGCAGCCGAGTGCCAAAGCCGAGCGAGGTGGCCTGGAATGGAAACACGGAGAACGTGTGATAAATGTAAAAACAGGACCAGCGCAAAATAAAACTGACAAGCTGTGCGGAGTATGGACCAAGAGGCTACTCGTCTTACGCGTTAAAAACCTCCTTCAGGGCTACAACAGAGCAGGGCAAGAACTGTAAGCAATTCATGATAGAAAGTACGAGCCACCACGGCCCCATGAGTAAGGTTTAACTCACCAACGGGAGACAGCACTTCCCGTCCAGAAGGCTCAAGAGGGTGAGGAAACAGCCTGGCTGCTGAAGGTGGGAGCTGTGTTATGTTATGGAGGGCGATTCAGCAAAGAACATCGAAAGGTTTAAAACACTCTTACTCTGTATTCGAGAATTCAGCTGAGGAATAAACTCAAGGCAATAACCGAGTGGATGCTCAAAGACGGAGGCAGGTGCCAATGGAGAGCAGGTGAGGAGAAATCCAGGAGCCTGGAGAAGGCACCCGCTCCGCCGCTCGGAACCAGGCTCGCAGCCTCGCTCCCCCTCACACGCGTAACCAAAGGCACAGGGTTTCAGTTCTGAATTCCTTCAGTAGTGACTGACTGAATTCTGCCCTATTATATGTTCATCAGTTTAGTCTTGAAGCAGGCTGGTAGAATGAAAGGATAAAAATTTTCAATGGCCACGTTTTCCAAAGTGTTAAACGCTAAGTGAACTAACTTTCTAACCAAAAATGAAAGAGAACTGCTATGATTTAGGTTATCAGAAGTGTGGACTTCCACCTGCCCCATGAAAAATGCACAGAACGGTACCATCATTATTCCCGTTTCTGCCTTCCATGACACCAGCAGATACTCGAGAAGTGATACGCCTCTCGGTATATGTGCAGGAAGGTAGGGAGACTGTATATATTGTTACTGTCTCCCTTCTCAATATGTGATCAGAAATTCTATATGCATACACATTAGATGGATCCTGTTTGCTATAAGTCATTAACACTCACCCTATCCAACCACTTTTTCTTACATGACTTACACAAGTAAAAATGGATTCAAGTTGTTTAAAGGGTAAGGCGCTTAGAAATTTTACCAGTAAGTCACATTTCTGGTATTTTGTTCTGAATAAGAGTAGGATGGTATCTGGTACCAATGAAACCACTTGCTTCTTGCATACTTGACAGACAAATCACAAACTGAGTCAAATCTATGTATGTGTATTGTATAAACAAGGGTGAATCAGAACTTTTCCCGCACAGCTGCTACAACTGAAAAGCTGTAAAAACATATTTCATAACAACTGTATTATTCTTTAGATACCTCAAAATAGAAAAAAGCATTTGTTATTTTTCATTGACAACACAAACCAAAAATGCCAAATAGAGAGCTTGAAGAAATAATAAATTCCTGTTCTGAGTCAGAATGCTTTACTGTCTGGCTTTATTAAATGGATGGAGACAAAGATGGAATTGTTCAGGAAGTGAGGACAGATAAACTAGGATTTCTGACTTTGAGAATTTTCTTTTTAGCTCTATTTTCGTAACAAAATAGCAAAGTTAGAAACTACGGTCCTACAGGCAAAGTTCCATATATCTACAATTATAAAAACTTTGCCAAAGTATTCACTTTTAAACCTCAGTGTTCCACAAAGAAAGCCAGACCTAAATGCCCAGACATGCCAAAATTAAGTTAAATAAGAATGTACCGTACCAGGCACACACGAAGGACTCAGTAAAGTAACGTTTGTGACAGACTTCACTGAGGCCGGCTGATGAGAATCTTTCTCACGAACGATAAGCTGACTCACGGAGAGAGCGAACAGCAATGAGTACCTCCACCAGGGGAATAACACCCACTCTGCGGTGAAATGCGGCTGTTCTACAGCCCACGCAAATACACTGGCACACACAGACTCAGACCGATGACAAACAAATCATTTAGGAGCCAGAATATAATTGCTTTGGCCAGAAAATCAAACCTCAGCTCCTGCATGGGGATGTGGGATTGAGGCCACGAAAGTGATCCTCCAACATCATCTGTCCCAACTCCACGGAGGGACACTAGGGGGCAGCGCAGAGGCGGAACGGAAACCCATTTCTTCCATGGTAACAAGAACCTTAGAGACAGTGGCAGCCCGACCAGGGGTGCAGAGTAGTTTTTGTGAGAAAGCGGCCCTCTCTATTTCCTCCAGATGCCACCTCGGGGAGAACGCTTAGGGCAGAGAGGCACTGCCAGATGTGATTTCTACACAGAGCCCCGGCGACCTGGAGATGGCCGTGGAAGTACTAAGTGGGGTGTGTGCAGACTCTAAGTCTGACGAACCAGCTCTGAGATCTGCCAGGTGAGAAGCTCTGATCGAGACCCTCAGGGTCTCTAAGATGCACCCTTAGGATCCCTCTGAAGCAGACGGATTCTAAAACCCAGTTCTGCTAACCAGTCAGCACACTCACCAACTCCACCAATACATACCAAGCCCCTGTGACACGTCAGGTTCCTGCTTTTCCTGAGGTTATAGGAAGAAACAAAACCAGTATTGCTTTCTTCTATTTTGGAAGTTATACTCAAATGAAAGGCGTCGGACAAATCAATAAATGTGAAATACATTAAATATATGTAATTTTTGCTAAGAAGAGAAAAACCCCAGGAAGAGGACAGGGTGATGGCAGAGAGGTTGGTCAGGAGGAGCTGAGCAAGGACACCGAGAAGGACGTCCAGCCAGAGGGCACGGCTGACACAAACCCAGAGGGCAGGGTGTGCCTGGAGTTCGAGGGGGACAGGAGGCAGGCGGGGGGGTGGGGGTGGGCTGGGGGGCTCGAGTGGAGGTGACAGGGGAAAACGGAAAAGACAAGGTCAAGGAGGCTGGGGGCAGGGGGACAGTTAAACTGAGTGCCTGTGGCCAAGCTTTATTCGGGCTTTGCTCTCAATAAGAGGGAAGCCGGGGAATGGCTCTGGGCAGAAGAACGGCGTCTGCTTTGCACTTCAGAATTACAGCTCCGGCTACGCTGTGGAATGAAGAACGGGTAGGCTGACAGTGACAACCCCAGCAAGAGGAGGCGTGACTCGGACTAGGGTGGTGAGGTAGGTGGAAGACACGCTGAGAAGTGGCTGGATTTGGGGTCTCGTTTAACGGGGTGCTGATAAGAGTTCCTGATGGACTGAACGCAGGATAGGAGAGAAAAATGAAGGATGAAGGCTAACCAAGATATTTGGCCTGAGTAACTGGAACGATGGGGTTGACATTTACTGGGATGGGAGAAGATACAAGAGTTCAGTTTCAAACACATTAAGAGGAGACGTGGAAGAGGCCATGTGACTCACACATCTGGAATTTGGGCTAAAGATAGAAATTTGGAATTTGTAGGCATTAAAAGCGATTAAATCCATGAGATCATGAAGGGAGTTAAGTGTATGGATAAAGAGAAAAAGGAGTTTGGGGACTGGGCCCTGAGAGACACAAACATTTTGAAGGTGGAACGAACAGGAGAAACCAGCAGAGACCGCAAAGAGCAGGAGTGACACTGGAGAAGGACTGGGAAGTAGCCCCCAGAAGCCAGGGGCCCTAAAGGGGGCTCAGTCATTACGTCTAATGATCTTACTAGATCAAATTAGACCCAGAAGAGAGGAAAGAAGAGGTTGGCAAATCCTCTCCACTGAAAAAACAACTATAAAATTTGGCAAAGTTGAAGAACAACTACTTCGGGGCCCCAGAGATCCAACAAAAGGCAACCAACAGACTGAGAAGCATTTGCTCATGAAAACCTGCTGAACGCTGAGTAAGAAGAGAGGAAGCTGGTGACCTTGCTGCCTGAGGCTGTCCCCCACCACGGCTCTGACACACTGGTGGTTCTACCATTGTGGGGCTGGCCTGGAAAGCCTGCAGCTTAGCTGTCAAGGGGACTGACTTGATCTGAACCAGAAGGCAGAAAACCCATGCCGGGAAAGGGCTGCAGCTCTCCCAGCCAGAGGTTGAGGTCCCAGCAGTGGGGACTGACAATGGAGGAACAGGCAGAAATTTATAGGGAGAGCCTGGAAATGAGACAGCCACTGAGGGGAGAGATGACCGCTCCACACACCCCACATACAGTGGACACTCAGGGGGGCTAGCACAGAGCAAAACCAGTGCAGCCCTGAAAGCTGCCTGAGCTCTGAATGCAACAGAAACAGAAACACAAACCCAATGCAGAGGGTGGAAGCCTTATGGGCTCAAGGTGTCTGACCATGAACTCTGACCAAAACTTGACTCACAAACTACACAGACACAGGAGTGACCTCTAGAAAGTCAGGCCGAAAATCAAGGTAAGAACTGGGTTGGAGGGAGCTGAGCAGAGAAATCCGTGGCCACACACATGGGGCCACAAGATTCCTTGGATTACAACCAGCCAAGTGACTTAAAACACGCACACACTTGCAAAACAAAAGCAACAACAAAAAACTCAGGGAAAAAATTAAAATTCTGAAATACACATAAAACACCAGGAAAGTATGAGTCATACTCAGGAAATAAAACAATGAAAACTGTCTCTCAGTTTACTCATAATTTGGATTTAGCAGAAAAAGACTTCAGGTCAACCCTTACAAATACATTAAAAAAAAAACTGGATTAAAAAAAAAAAAAAAGACTCCATGTTTAACGAATTCAAGGAAAACATGATGAAAATTATTCAAATAGGAAATAACAAAGAAATAGACCCCACCGAAATAGAACAAAAATTCTAGAGTTGAAAAACAGTGAAATAAAAAATTCACTAGATGGACTTAACAGCAGGTTTGAGAAGGGAGAAGAATCAGTGAAATTTTCGAGAGACTGATAGACTTTACCCAAACTGAAGAACAGAGAGAAAAAATATTAAGAGGACATATATAATAAAGAAGACATAAAGAGAGAGAAAGCAGAAAAAAAGATACTTTAAGAAATATGGCTGAAAACATTCCAAATATGATGAAAAGCAATTATTGACAGATTCAAGAAGCTCGACAAAGCCCAATTAATATAAATCCAAGGAGATCCTTAGTTAGAGATACAGTTGTTAAACCTTTGGAAGCTAAAGACAGAGAAAATCTTGAAACCAGTAGAAAAATAACAAGTTAACATATATAGGGGAACAACAATACAATTAATGGTTGCCTTTTCATCAGAAACAATGTAAAGTAGAAAGCAGGAGAATGACATATTCAAGCACTGAAAGAAAACCAAGAGTTCTATATCCAGCTAAACTATCCTTTAAAAATGAAGGCAAAATAAAAACATTCCCAAATAAATGATACTGAGAAAACACATGGCCAGCAAAGCTGCCTGACAAAAAAACACCAAAGGAAGTTCTACAAGTTAAAAGAAAATGATTCCAGGCAGTAATGCAAAAGCAGGGGAAGAAAGGAAGAGCAGTGGGGGCAGTAAATATGTGGGTACACATAAAGACTGGTTGAATATTGTTTCTTTTTCCTTTTCAATTTCTTAAATGAAACGAGATTATACACAGCAAAAATTATAGCACTGTATATGCTTGACAATTTAGATATAATGTGTATAACTATATCACAAAGGAAGGGGGAGAAAAGAGAGATATACTGGAGTAAAGGTGATATATTGACTTGAATTAAGGTAGTATTAACCTGAAGTACATTGTGATAAATTAAAATGCCTATCATAATCCTCAGAGCAATCACTAAGAAAATAATTCAAAGATATCATTTTTAAAAATCACAGAAATTAATATGATAAAGGCAAAAAATGTTTAACATAAAAGAAAGCAGGAAAGAATTAACAAGAACAAAAACAATGAGATGAACAAAAACAATGAGATAAACAGAAAACAACTAGCAAACTGACAAAGCAAAACTATTCCAATAATTACATGAGAAATGAAAGAACTAAATACTCCCAACAAAGAGCAGAGGATGGCAGAACAGATTCAACAAAGCAGCTATATGCTCTACAAGAGACTCAAGTTTACATTCAAAGATACAAATAGGATAAGAGTAGGACAGAAAAAGATATACCATGCCCAGAGTAACCACTCGAGAGTGATTATATTCATATTAGACAAAAACAGACTTTCAGCCAAGAAAAATTATTAGAGACAGAGAGGAACACTTCATGATGATAAAAAGGTCAATATTTCAGGAAGATACAATGACTATAAATGTATGCATATACCTAAAAGAGTCCCAATATACGAAGCAAAACCTGACAGAAATGAAAGGTGAAATAGACAAGCCTACATTTACAGTTGAAGATTTCAAAATAATACTATCAATAACTGAGAGAATAAAACAGAAAATCAGCAAATGATATAGAAAACTTGATTGCTATCATCCAACTCACCCTCCCTGATATTTACAGAACACTCCATCCTGTAACAGCAGAATACACATTCTTTTCAAGTGTACGCACATTTACCAACACAGACCATGTTCTCGGCCATAAAACAAGTTTCAGTTAATTCGAAAGGATTCACGACATACAAAGAGATCCTGACCTAGACACGTCATAGTCAAACTATCAAAACCTAAAGACAAAGAGAAAACCTGTTCAATGACCACAAGGAATTAAATTAGAAACCAACAATTTTGGAAAATTTCCAAAACTTGCCATTAAACAACACACTTCTAAATATTTCCCACTGGAATCCCCTGGTGGTCCAGTGGTTAAGACTCCACGCTTCCACTGCAGGGGGCACGGGCTCGCTCCCTGATCAGGGAAGTTCGGCATGCTGTGTGGTTCGACCAAAAAAAAAAAAAAAAAAAGTTAAACATTTCCCACTGGTCAAAGAAAAAAAGTACAGGAGAAATTAGAAAGCATTTGGAAGTAAACGAAAATGAAAACATATCAAAATTTATGGGATGCAGTCGAAATAGTGCTTAGAGGAAATTTTATAGCATTAAACACGTATTCAGAAAAGAAGTAAAGAAGTTTTAAAAAAAAAAAATCAATAATCTAAGCTTTCCACCTTGGGAAACAAGAGAGCAAATTAAGCCCAAAGGAAGCAGAAGGTAGTAAGTGATGAAGATCTGAGCAGAAGTCAATGTAATAGCAAAATAACAAAACCACCCAGAAAAATAATAAAACCACAAGTTGGTTCTTTGAAAAGATCAAGAAACCTGATAAAACATTAGCTAAGCTGACCACAAAAAGAAGAGAGAGCACACAAATTATCAATAACAGAACTCAAAGAGGGACATCACTACCCACGTGGCAGAAATTTAAAGGACTACAAGGAAACAGTATGTAAATGAACAACCCTAGGCTAACGAGTTAGGCAACTCTGATGAAATGGAGACATGCCTATAGGAAAATAGCAGTTATCACAATGGACCCCAGAAGAAGTGGAGCAGCCACCCAGATTTACAAGTAAACAAATACACTCAGTCATTTAAAGTCCTCCCACAAAGAAAAGTACAGGCTCAGACGGCTTCACTTATGAAATGTACAAAATACTTAATGAAGAAAAAAACAATACTGTACAGACACCGTCAGAGAATAGGAAAGACCACTTCTCAAATCATTCTGTGAGGCCAGTATTACTCTGACAGCAAAGCCAAACAAGGACATCATAAAAACAAAAGTAAATTTTAAAAAACCCTACAGAACAATATTTCCCATAAGCACAGACACATAAATCCCAAGCCAAATTCACCAACACGTAAACAGGATTATAGCCCACGTCCAAGTAGGATTTCTCCCCAAAATGCAAGGTCGGTTTCCCATCTGAAAATCAATGAACGGAATACCTTATTAATATAGACTGAAAGCCACGTGATCACCTTGATGGTCACAGATAAAGCATTTGTCAAAATATAAATTTATGACCAAAACTCTTAAAGTAGAAATAGACACTTTCTCAGCTGGATAAGGAAATCCACAAAACCCTACAGCTACTACCGCTCACACTTAATGCGAAAGGCTGAGGACACTCTCCTAAATATCCCAGAAGCTATAAGCAAGATGTTAGTTCTCGGCACCCCTACTGACCATCACACTACAGGTTCTATCTACACAGAGCCCCCAAAGGCAAACACATATAGATCGGAGAGAAAGAAAAACTGTCTTTATTTGCAAATGGTATGACCCAGGATGCAGGGAAAAACTAAGGCATCTACAAGGTAACTGTGAGCACTCATAGGTGGGTTTAGCTAGCTTGAAAAAGGTACAAGACCAACATCTGAGAATCCCGCATTTCTACGTAAGAGCCGTGGATAATCCAAAAGTGAAAATAAGAAATAAGAAAGCAATTCCATTCAACACGTCAGAAAGAATAAACACACTTGGGAATCAACTTAATGAGAGAGGTTCACGAGTTTTACACTGAAAACCTCAAAATGTTACTGGAAGGAATTAAAGCTGTAAATAAATGGGGCCCGTGGGCTTCTACGTGCAGGAACTGGGTAGGTCTGTGAAGTGGCGGGTCCGGACACGCCGGGCTGGGGAGACAACTGGTACTCAGGGTGTGTCCCCACAGGGCAGGCGCTGGGACAGGAGAGTTTAAGGTTGGGGACCAAGGCCATGTGAAAGACTCTCTAATACTTTGTATGCACATACAACGTGGTGTGGGGTGACGGCGTTGCCTCGAACGCGTGACTAGTCACCAAGTGCAGGGCTACTGATTCTGGAAGAGCAAGCCACGGTGCTCTGTGTCCTTAAATGCTTCTTCACACCCTTGTCTCCAGATGTCTTCTCACGGATCAGATCCACAAGTAACACTCTGGGGCAGAAGAACGCCCCAAATCAGTACTGACAGTTAGGGTCACTCAGAAGATAAGCATAAAGCATGCAAGTACAAGTCTGGCGGTAAAACTGGGGAATAACACCACTCGATTTTATAAAACCAGCATGTTGACACATGCTCGGAACTTGTCCATTCACCAGCCTTAAATTTTCTCTTTGAGGTGAATTCATCTGACTTTGCTTACTTAGTTTGCCAACTTCAGGACCAAAGCCAACAGCACCGTAAGACTGGCTCTTGCTCTAACAGCACAGAGGATATATTCTCAAAGGGACCAAAAGAAAGTCCGAGTATTTTCATTTTCGCTTATGTCCAGGAACAATTCCTGGCTGTGGAACCCTGCTTTCCCATTATCCACCCCTTAGCCCTCGTACCAACGACGTACTGGCGTATAACTTTCCAGTTGCAAACAGACTCATACACCCAGCGCTTGCTTTTCAATAATGTTTTAAAGTCTGCATTTCATAAGGAGTATTTTGTACCAGAGAGATCATCCTTGCTTCCTGTGAAAGCAATGCTTTCTCTGGCCTCCCCAAAAGAAACATTTCAATTACACAAAAAAGTAGGGGAGAAAAGAGAGAATTATCTCTATTCTGCTTGGCCCCCTAGTTAATCAATCCTAACATATGGCCACAACTGATTTGGGTATATTTCTAAATAGAAAAGCAGTAACATACAGTTGAAACCCACTGAGTACCCCCGGTCTTCAGACGTAACCACTATTCCAAATCTGATGTTTATCATCCTCACGTCTTTGAAAAAGGGTACTACTTAACGTGTGTGTATATCTAAGTCACACAGAGTATCATCTTGCATGGTTTCAAACTCTATAAATTTTCATCAATGTTTTTGAAAGAAATCCATCTTCATACATGTAGATCTAGCTCACTCATTTTAAAGGCTATATAATATTCCACAGCATAAGTGATACACTCATCCACTAATCCATTCTCATGCCGATGGACATGAGTTGCTCCTAATTTTTCTCTGTTAGAAACAATAATGCTGCAAATATCCTTGTTGTTTTGGCTAAATTCAGTGTTTTTTCTTTATGGTTTTTGGTACTAATGTCTTGCTTTAAAAAATCATTCCCTTCCCCAGAATCATAAAGACAGTCTTTTACTACACATGGAAATGACTTCTGTAGAGTGTGTGGTAGGGAATTTAATTTTGTTTCTTTCTCGCACGGATAACCAAATATCCTAACACCATGACCTAAAGAGCCAGTCCTTTCCGTACTAATCTGTAACCTTAATTGTTAATTATTAAGTTTGACTTACACTTAAGTGTGACTCACACTTTTATGTTCTATTGGCTCCCAACAGCAATATCATACTGTCTATAATTGTTGGCACACAACTGTCTGTAGTTTTCTTACTTTTAAAACACTTTTTGCACCTCTAGATAAGCCATCCTTTCCTTTCCAGCTGCTATTTGTCTTAATCATCTTTTCTCATTCTTCATAAATTCTGCCACATTTTGTGTCTTTTCAAAGGATTAACCTTGGGACTTGTATCCTTGCTGGGGGGTTACTTTCTACTCTTGTCTTTATCATCCCTTGTTTTTCTTTGACTTTATTCTGCTGCTTTTTACTTCTATGTTGGGTACTTCACTCGTTCCAATTTTTGTTTTGTTTTGTTTTTTTTGCGGTACGTGGGCCTCTCACTGTTGCGGCCTCTCCCGTTGCGAAGCACAGGCTCCGGACGCGCAGGCTCAGCGGCCGTGGCTCACGGGCCCAGCTGCTCCGCGGCACGTGGGATCCTCCCGGACCGGGGCACGAACCCGCGTCCCCTGCGTTGGCAGGCGGACTCTCAACCACTGCGCCACCAGGGAAGCCCCCAAAGTTTTTGATAACCATTCATTTCTAGGTGTTCTCTTAATACCATTATGATTTCTTCATTAAATTATAAGTTATTTAGAAATTTTTCAAATTTTCAAACAGCACAAAATCAGAAAATTCAGCTTCTAATTTAATAAGTTATGATCATAGTAATGACATACCAACAATACCAAGTTATTTGCTGCTTTGCGGCTTAGAGTGTGGGTAGTGCTGAACTATGCCTCTTATATTTCAGAAGAACATATCTTCTTATTTGTTTTTTTTTTTTTTTTTTTTTTTTTCGGTATGCGGGCCTCTCACTGTTGTGGCCTCTCCCGTTGCGGAGCACAGGCTCCGGGTGCACAGGCTCAGCGGCCATGGCTCACGGGCTTAGCCGCTCCGCGGCATGTGGGATCTTCCCGGACCAGGGCACGAACCCGTGTCCCCTGCATCGGCAGGCGGACTCTCAACCACTGCGCCACCAGGGAAGCCCATATCTTCTTATTAAAGGCAGGGTTTTTAAAGTTCATGGGCTCAGATAAAACTCTAGCTATGCAAATCTTACCTTCTCATTTATCTTTGTTCAATCTACTAGTTACGGAGGAGTCACTGAACAGTTCTCACTGCCTCTAGACCTGAAATTACATCAGCTTTGTCTTACATATTTTGAAGCTATGTTACCAAAAGCAAACAAGTTTAAGATTACTTTAACTTCATGGAGAATTGTTCTTTTTATCACTATATAATGACCATATTTTGACTTAAAATTATATATGTATTCAATCTGACAATCTCTGACTCTTAACTGACACATAATCCTTTTTAAATTTATTGTGATTGCAAATATATTTGTACTTACACTTATTTTGATGATGTCATTCTATTTACCCTTGCTTTTTCTTGCTTGTTCTTTTCCCCTTCTTTCTGATAATTTGTATAGTTTAGTGGTTACCCTTACAGCTTTAACAGGCTTACCTGTTTTATTAAAATCTAAAGTGATTTCCTCCCACCCCAAAAATAAACGGACAGGAGAAAATATTACTCCTGATCGCCTATCTTGTTGTTGCTACGAATTTTACGTGTATGTAATTTATGATGACCAAATTTCTCAACATGACTATTACTGCTTTATACAACGAACATGTGTTTACCTACTTCCAGTTTCTTTGCTTACCAATCTTTTTTACTTCATGTCTTTCTGGATTCAATTTCTTCTTTTTGAAGAGCTCCTTTCGATGGTCCTTTAGCAAGAGTCTCCCAGTGGTAAACATCTCAGCTCCTGTCTGTCTGAAAGTGTCCATTTTGCTCCGTCTCTTGAACGCTATTTCGCATTAGGAGAGGTTCGAGGCTGGCAGTTATTTCCTCAGCTCCGTCTCCTGCCTTCGGTGACACTGCCAGAGCCAGCAGTCGGCGTCCCCACGGCGCTGTCTTAGGCCACCTGTCTTTCTCCCACTGTGCTTTTAAGACCTTCTCCTTGGCCTTCGCTGTTCCACAGTTTATTTCTAGGTCTGGACTCAGTTTCGCTCAGGTCTAGTGAGCTTCGACCTGGGGACTTTTTAAAAATCAATAATGATACTTTCTAGCCATTAGCTTTTCCAATACTCCTTCCCCAGTCCCTCTGTTCTATCTTCCGACTTAAGTTGGACCTGCTCCGGCTGGAGACAAGGCCTTTGGGGCCCACACGAGGCAATGTCCCAACACAGACATTAAAAAACAAAGTCAGTCTGAGATTAGCTTCTGCATTAACCATTTGTTTTACATACCCATAACAACTTGCAAAAGCATACCATTCTCCTGACTAATTCACGGGTTTGTGACACAAAACGGCTTTCTGGGAACGGCTCTACTTAACGTCACACCCGTGGGAAATACCACTCGCATCAGGAAGGGGCCTCACGAAAGCCGGGTTCACCTGTGGAAGGTGCCACTGAAAGGAACACTGAACCACTCCCGGTGCTGCGACGTCCTCTGGGAAAAGCTCATTTTGGTGAGCGTGAAGCTGACGTTTCCTAACTCAAAAAACAACGAGGAAGCGCTTGGCTCTGCTTTTCCTATTTTGCCAAGAAGTAGGGGAAGATGTTCTTAATAAAGCAGTCTCTCTGAAAAGATCTCATGCTCAAACCATCAGCTGCTGATGAGCTGGGAGGAGCTGCCAGGTCTTTAGCACCAAGTCAAACCAGAGAGCTGCCACAGATAATTTCAAAAATTACTGCCGCAGAATTTCTCTTTGAAGCTATAAATGATGAAATGGTCTAGGAATTATAAACTAAGGAGGAGCAAATCAAAGAACCGTCCTGAAGGGAAAACTCTGCATGCTGAGCGTGCGGCCGGATGGCAGACACGCGAATGTATTAACAGACTGCCCGGGGGTAGGAGACACTTTGGGATCCTTGCTCATTAGACCATGTTTACAGCTCTAAGCTGACTTTGTTGCAAGGCATACTGTTTTAATGGATATAACACTTATTATTTACTGTGGGTTTTATGTTTATAGGGCTATAGAGTAAAATAATTAGGGTAAGCTGTCACCAGGAGGAGCTGGTGTCTTATTCATGGATGGGCTTAAGGCCTCTGCTGTATAGGCGTAAATCAAAATCAGAGTCAACTCGTCCTCAAAAGCCCCCAAACACCAACACTTAACATTTCTTTCAAAGCTAGTACATACGGACTGTACCAGTGGATCAGATGTAATTACAGAGAAGGGGGACTTTCTACTTTTCACCCTGTACTGCTTTGTTTTTTTAACATGAGATGTTGGACTTCCCTGGTGGCGCAGTGGTTAAGAATCCGCCTGCCAAGGCAGGGGACACGGGTTCGAGCCCTGGTCCGGGAAGATCCCACATACCGCGGAGCAACGAAGCCCGTGCGCCACAACTACTGAGCCTGCGCTCTAGAGCCCGCGAGCCACAACTACTGAAGCCCGCGCGCCTAGAGCCCGTGCTCCACGACAAGAGAAGCCACCACAGTGAGAAGCCCCTGCTCACCGCAACTAGAGAAAGCCCGCGCACAGCAACAAAGACCCAACACAGCCAAAAAAAAAAAAAAAATTTAAGTAAACATGAGATGCTAAAACAACAAAAGAGCAGGCACACACAGACCTGCGTGGTAGCCTCACTGAGGGCTGGGCCACACACCAACCCTCAATAAGGGGTTCTGGGGCCACGTCCCCCCCAGCACGAGCCTGGCCCTGAGACACCTGCACCAGGCCAGCCCCACATGCACCTCTGGGCCTCACTGAGGGCTGGCTACCCAGCACTCTGACCATTTCTTGCTCCTAGTTACTTTCTTGTTTATTACCAGGGCTATGAATTTCTAAGAATGCTGCTGTGATTTAACAGGGAATAATATATACTTTGTGTTGGCTGCTGGATTTTAAGGAGATGGTCAAGATAACCAGATTCAAAGGGCCTTGCAACCCAGGTGCTTAAGGGTTTGTAAGTACAGAAGGAGAACTGCTTGCGGATGAATCAGCACCAGGGAGCCACTCTGTGCTCAGCAGATCAAACCCAACTTAACAGTTTTCGAGGACACCAAGTTTTCAAGAAGCACCCCTATAAAATTTAAAATACCTTCAACATAATACAGCAGTAGCTCTACTATTGAAAACATATCCTTAGACATCACATGACACAAAGCATGGGCTATGTCTTAAGTTGTAGGTTTCCATTTCCTACCCTACAAGTCTCCTCCCATGACTCGAGAAGAGCTAGGCCTGATGCACTGGCCCTCCTGGTCCTCAAAGGAATCTGAAGTAGGGAAGAAGAGCTCAGACACGGCCAAGCCCCAGCACAGTTACACGGGTGACCACAAAACCCACCTTAGGGCTGGGCCACACACCAACCCTCAGTAAGGGGTTCTGGGGCCTCCTCCTCCCCAGCAGCAGCCTGGCCCTGAGACCCCGAGGCCAGCGCCACGTGCACAACTTGAGGATGCCTGTCAAAGCATCACTGGACGAGCTGTAAACAGAACTAGAAAGAATACGCACGCGCCCCCAGAACATTTTGCTAACAGTGCTGCATTTTCCACTAGTGCTTGTATGTTTTACATTGTTTTATATTTTTAGATCCTCTGCATCAGAGAAACAAAAACCTGCCGTTAATGAATCACTCCCCCCTCTCTACTATTCTGATTCTCGGTAACAAGCTCCTAGCTGGAAACTCATGACCCGTATGCTGACACCTGCGTGCTACAGTATCATGAGCCACTGACACAGGCCCCAACGCAGCACTGGGGGGACAGGGTGCGGGGGGGGCAAAAGAGGGAGGTCGAGAGTGGCGATGAAAATTTTAAAAGCCATCACACGGAAGCTGTGGTCCACAGAAGTTCTCACGTCAGCCTGGCCCTGAGCTGGCCGTCCAGAGCTTGTGTGCCACCCTCAGCCAGTGTACGGTGCTGAGAGGAACGGGGAAGCCAGACGTGGAAGGGGTGGTGCTGGCAGTTACTCTTATTCAGCAAACTTACGTTTTAAAAGCTCTCTGTAACTGGGGGGCAGCTAACAAAAGTCTCTCCTAAACACGGCGGAGGGGCCCTAAAATGCAAGTTTGCAGAAGCAGCGCTCATCAAAATAATCGTATTATCTGATGGCGAAATCCACAGTAAAAATGTCCTTTTTGTAATAATCCCAGAACAGGCAGCCACCATTAAATCAAGCTCCCCTTCCAGGAAGCGTGATGTGGTAAAGGGGCAGGAGAGCTCTGGCGACCAGCACCGGCTCTGCCAGGGACGGTGGCAGGTACGCGCCCCCACCCGTGTCCTCATCTGCGACGCAACTGAGGGGTTGAGGAGCGTAAACCAAGTGTATCCTACGGCGAGCAAGGCACCCAGAGCACCGCGGACCTGCAATACACGACAGCCAGGAACCCGACGGGACCAGAATCGGGAAAAGACTAAAGTAGAAGCACTCAGCTCACAGGGCTGAGTTCACAACTGCAAGAGAATCACTCTGATATTATAAAAAGGAATAGGTTTGTTCCAGAAACAGACTCACAGACACAGAAAACAAATTCAAGGGTACCAAAGGGGAGGGGTAAATTAGGACTTTGGGATTAACAGATAAAACACTATTGTACATAAAATAGATAAGCAACAAGGACCTACTGTATAGCACAGGGAACTATATTCAATGTCTTGTAGTAACCTTTAATGGAAAGGAATCTGAAAAAATATATGTATGGATAACTGACTCACTTGTCTGTACACCTGAAACTAACATTGTAAACCAACTATACTTCAATTTAAAAAAAAAGTTTGTTCCACTGAACACACCTTCTGTCGTGAGACTCACTGAAAACATCATGAAATGGAAATCATTAAAAGTATAACAAGACACTACGCAGCCATCAAACCAAACAAAACCCTTACCACAAACAACCCTTAAGGAAACATTATCAGTAAAGTGCGTACAAATGGACTCTAACTGGAGGACTGCTCTGAAAGTCCTGTAACAAATGATTCTGGGAATACGCCCAGAAGGGTCTGAGGAGAGCAAGTAATTCCCATGTAACACACTATTAATACATAGTTGGTAATTAGCATGTACCAAGTGCTTCTTTGGCAACCGCTATTTAAGTTCTTTACACGTATTAACTCATTTAATTCTTCCAAGATGCTGCAAGATAAATTGTATCTATTTATCTCGTATCTATCTAAATAGATAAATAGATCTATTTATCTATTCATCGTATCTATAAATCGTACCCCTTTTTACAGAGGAAGTGAGCAGTCCTAATTCAAACCCAGGCAGCTAGAGTCTAAACTCTCTACCTTCATGCTGACTTAAGTCTATATATAAATGCTGAGAGAATTACAGCATATCCTTGAATTAAAAAAAAAAAAAAAAAGCAGCAGGTCACAGAAGAACATGTGTGTTCACACACCCCAGCAGGTGGGGTGGCCCACAGGTGGTGGCGCGCGCCCCTTGGGCTCCAGGCGGCCTTGGCGGCCTGCTCGGGCCTCAGGCTCCGCAGGGCAGCTGGCAACAGTGGCGCCCGCCCCCAAGCGTCACTAAGAGAGCGAACTGACGTGCGCGGGTATGAAGCATGTTGGTGCCTAGACTTATATTAGCCGTTATTACACACAAAAGGAGATAGTAGGGATGAAGGATCGATGAAACAAACAGGGGTTTGGGTCTGACTCAGGTTTTATTTGATTTGTAATAATCCTTGATGTAACTTACTCACTGCTTGAATTTCCTATGTAAGCATGGTTTTCTTTTTTTTTTTTCCTATTTATTTTATTTGGTTGCACTGGGTCTTAGTTGCAGCTTGCTGGCTCCTTCGTTACAGCACGTGGGCTCCTGAGTTGTGGCTCGCCAGCTCCTTATTTGTGGCATGAGAACTCTTAGTTGCGGCATGCGTGTGGGGTCTAGTTCCCTGACCAGGGATCCCCTGTGTTGGGAGCTCGGAGACTGATCCACCGCTGCCACCAGGGAGTCCCGAGCATGGTTTTCTTAAATACAAAAATCAAAGTTATTTTGATCTGAGGGAAGAACAGGCTCACTTTGGACAAGAAGCTGATTTTGAGCTATAACAGGAGTCAGGAAAGACCGCGAAGGAGGGTCCCAGTTGAATTTTTTTGCAATAAAAAACCAGCACAATTTAGACAGCCAGGAAGAGCAGTGAAAGATCCAAGGGACCTTGACCTGGTGCAATGCACGAGAGTTAAGTAGTCAGGACGAGATGATTCGGGAAGTGGACAAAGCTCTGGAGTGGATGGATACAAATCCACATCTTTGGATCATGCTGTTCCACCAGACAGGGGGTCTCTCTTCTCAACAGGCAGGATGAGAAGTATCGACAGAAGCCAACTGACTCTCTTCAGAGAGATTCAATTCAAGGGGAAGCAGCAACTCAGACTCGCTGTGAAGTCAGAGGAAGGGCTCTCGGGACAACCTCAGTTCAACGGGACTTTCTGAGAAGCAAACGGCAAGAAAGAAAATTCTTGAATCCAATGACAGATTTTAGTGAAATAGATAGAAGGAATTAATAAATAAGTGAAATTTTGCACACAAGTCACCCCCCAGGATTTACCAATCATGAGACTTAGAGAGCATTTATCCGTATCAAACGGGCATCAAAAAATGCCTGAACATGCTGCCCTATTTTAAAGAACTTCAAGGGCCAACAATGGTTCACAGAAGGTCTGAGGTTTGCTAAAGGGAGAATCAGCAGAGAAGGGTGGGGACCAGAAAAAGTTAAAAGTCCAATTGGACTGATTTTTCAAGCATCTTTAGCCCAAGTAAATACGTCCTCCCCTGGAGTAAGATTTACAACAGCTTTTAAGTATCTAGTTTCATATATGCGTAACTACTTTACACATATGAAATTTTACCCTGATAAATCTGAATACTTCTTAGACACGACTGGGGAGAAGGATGTTTCTTTTTGAGTGTAAAATTTTACTTTTCTAAGGTTCTGGAGACGGATGGGAGTGATGGCTGCGTGACAACGCGAATGTACCTGACGGCACTGAACCGCACGCTTAACAACGGTCAAGATGGCAAATTCTGTGTTACGCCTGCCTCACCATAATTCTTTAGAGTTATCTTTTTCTAATATGGAAAGATCATATACTACCATAATGAATCACACATTACCACTAAGAGATGGAGGAAAGGTGCTTTTCTCTGCAGTTGACTTTTCTGCACAACCCTGCAGACTTCTCCACAGTGTCTGAGAAAGGCAGTGCCCAGCGTTTACCCCATGTTAGACCATACAGGAAGCCCAGGAACAAAAAACATGGTGACTGTCCTTGTCAGAAAAGGTTTGGGGTCTCTTTTTCAAACTACAGTGAGGAAATGTCTGGAAATCATAAATTAAGGATGCTAATAGCTTCTTGACTTTTCCAAACAGATATAAAAAGGCATCTCAAACACCCCCCTGCAGCCCGGCCAGTCTGAGTCTCCAGCTCCCGCCCGGCGCCATCCCCAGGTCTGCCCGTCCTCTCACATCTGGCTCCAGAGTCCAAGCGCCTCACGAAGCTCCCACAGCCACGGACCACGTAGTGCTATAATACGCATTTACTGAAAAAAAGCTGCCTGTAAGTGGACCTGCACAGTTCAAACCTGTTTTGTTCTAAGGTCAACTGTGTTTTGTTTTATCATCTTGTTTGCTGCCCGGAAGGCAGGAATTCCTGTTTATTTTGTTGGGTGCGACAGCCCAGTGCTCCTAATATACCTGGGTTTGTGAACACAGGGATGCGTGCTCGCCGAATCTATGAGACTCCTTTGATTTATAGGAATATGTGGGTCAGATTTCAGTACTTTTAATCTGCCAGAAATTAAACTGTAACTTTTTCTTCTAACTGCCCACGGTAAGCATTTAGCCAGGCCCAACCTGTCCTTAGAAACAAACGGACAATACGCGTTAAAACTATGTCTGAACAGGAGACACTCCGATACGGAACCTGACCACAATAAAGCGAGCGTTCTAAATCCTGGCAACTCCGCACGCTGGGAGTTATGTTTTTTTAAATTGCAGGTGGAGACTCATTACCACGTCATAAAGTCAATTCCGCTAGATGACCTTCTTCTATAAAACAAAACAGAAGGTGTTGCCTATAGGAGGGTTAATGTTCTTTGAAACTTTATGTTTTACATACTTAAATATGTGGAAGTAGGTTGTAACGTAAAATATGTTTCTACTAACTCTGGGTTGTGGTCAAGAAAACCTTTGAGAAGAAGGGTCCACAAAGCGCTTTCAGAAGGCTCTGTGACTTCCCTGGCCCTCCCCCTGCCCCAAGGGAAAAAAGCTTTGTGGAGAAATTCTGGGGGCGCACATGCATGATTCTCTCGGTGGAGAGTCCATGGCTTTTTGGTAGATTCCAGAAGGGGTCCATGGCTTAAACAGGTTAAAAACTGCTGACATAAGAGGGCACTGATAGAGAAAAAAGTCAATTCTCTTTCACTTTACATCAAAGGGTTCGATATTGGGCTTTCAGTGGTACTTTCTCGAGAATCCATTACGAATCAATTAATTTATATAAACCATTCTTCAATCTGTGCTGAGCTTAATATCCATGAAATAACTATTTTCTTTCATTTAATCTTAAACCAACCTTGCCTGGACACAGACTAGGTCTAGAATTCCAGTATTTGGTCAATAAGCTCCTATTTACCCTCCCCACATATTTGATGGTTGCCACCAGGTCTGGTCAAGTTCCCGACCACTGTCAAGGGCCTCACTGACCTCACCCTTCCCTTAATCTTCGCTAGCGCTTAAGACAAGCGACCAAGAGCACGGGCCAAACGTAAGTCAGTGTAGGGGAGCTTCAGGCTTACATGCCTCCCTGCTACCGACAGCCGGAGCACACGCAGGCCGGGGCTGCGGGGAAGGGAACGGGGGGGGGGGGGGGGGGGTAGAGACAGTCTGCCTGGCGCCGTCATCGGCAGCGCGGATCTGAAGTGCGAAAATGCTGCAGGGGACAAGCTCCCACCTGCCGGTCTCGGAACCTCTTTCCACTCACAACTGGCCACGAGACTACCCAGCATTTCAGCCCCGGCGCTTAGCCTCTCACCGTGAGAGGACACTGACCACATGAGAGGACGTGGCGGGCTTACTCCGCCTCCATAAACACTTCCAAGATGACAGCGCGTGCGGGCGACTCCCAGCTAAGGGCCCCCTCCCCCCACCTCACCAGCTGGAACCATCCCTTAGGGGCCTACGGGGCGCACAGCTCTTTGTACCAGGAAGAACCTTCAAGTTAGAACTACGAGATCTGGTGGAGTAAATACACAAGCGGCAAAACTATATAAAATCACATAAATAGGACGAGGGAACCGGGGATGCCGACTTTTTAGGAAAAGTCGGATGACAAAGAAAACTGCCTTGAAGACGAGCCCTGAGCTGTGCCCTGCGGGACGGCCGTCACCTGACTTAGATCAGAGCCCAAGCGACGACCCCAGTGAGGAGAACCCGAAATTAACGTGCTCACGTGTGTGTCGGGGGCCTCATGTGCTGAGCACTGGTGCTGGGGGTGAATAACACCTTATCTGTTGGTTGGAAGAACTGGGCCACAGAGGCGGGCTGCAGCCTGGGGCACACTTCAGGGGTCAGGGACACCCTGCACCGGGAGCTAGGAAAACAGTCCCAGGAGATGCCCATCTGCGCAGAGTTTAAAAAAAAAGTAAAAACGAAAGTGGGAGGGGGGTTCCAGGGAACAGAAACAAGGCACGTAAAGGCACAGGAGTGAGTGTCACACGCGGGTTCTGAGCACTGCTAGCTGTTCGGTTCTGCACCCACAGAGCTGGGGCCGCGGGAGGCCTAGGGCTGGCTCGGGGGACAAACCTTGAAGAGCCAGCATGACGTGCAAAAGGGGCTGGACTTCATCCTGTAAGCAACAATGATATTTACCTCTTTTTCCCTCTCCCTCCCTCTCCCTATCTCTCTCCCTCTCTTATTTAGGAAAGATCCCTCAGGCAGGAACACAGATACTGCAAAGAGAGAGGCAGGAGGCAGAGTCAATGCAACAGTGTAGAAGGGCCTGGACCAAGAAGGTGGTCAAGCTGGTTAGAAACCTGGCTCAAGGGATACTGCAGAGCCACCCCCGGTACTATGGGTGGGGTGGGTACACCGGCCGGCTTGATTAGTGAAACGCACTCCGGAGCTGGAAGCCTGCATTCCGACGCAGGCTCTGTCATGTACCAGGGGCTCTGGAGGAGGCATGTTACCCTCGCTTGACCTCTCCGAGCTTCGGTGCTCACTCCACAGACGAAAATGCAAGTACCCGTCCTCAGGGCTGGACGAAGTCTGGATGTGGTAAGACTTTTAAAGTGTGAAGCAGCGTCTGACAGCAAGGGCTCAGTGACGCTCGTCTATTCCTTGTACCGCTGTCAGTGATACGGGGGAGGACAGGGTGGGCCTGGGCCACCTTACCGAGTCAACACGCAAAGAGCTCAAACGAGGGGGTGGGGGCAGATGTCAGAAGAACAGAGGAACCCACAAGAAATGCTCCCACTGGCTAAAAACTGAACAATCCAAACAAAAAGAATGACTGCCTTGGAATCATTCAGTAAGAAATCAAAAGCCCACGGCGATACACACAAAAACATCTAAAACCCTCACTTGTCATCAAGGAAAGTAACTTCCACACCAAACCTAAACTTTGAAAATTGCTACGAAGAATTAAGCCCTGCCTCTCTAGGAGGGTTGCTGTAAGTTCACCCCAGTTGATGAGAGCAAGCTCTTCTTTATAAAATAATTCAACTTTACTAAATGTGGAAGAAATGACAGAAAAGTCATCATTTTGCAACACCCACTGAAGATTCAGCAAGGACCATCAGCGGACATTGAATGCTCACGTTGAACCACAGAAACAGGATTTCCGCGAGGGCCGTGTCGCCTGCCAGGTCCTCTACTGAGAGAGGGGAATGCATCACCCCTTCACGGCAGAGACGCCGCAAGCCACGCCGCGCAGCTCAGCGCCAGCACTGGGAGCGCCTGCCACCGGGGGCCCCGGACAAGACGCAAGACCACAGAGCAGCCAGCCTTCAAGCCAGACCTCCAACTCCCGGGAAGTGCAAGGAACGGGCCGACTGATCCAGGAGGTGAGACATTCAGCGAGACGAGACGTTGGGCCGGTCACTCCGAAACATCAGATTAGGATGCGCACAGTAGGGGCTTTCCAGGACGGGCGTCAGACCGCAGCAGCACCTGGCCATCACGCGTGTCGGTGCCGGCATCGCCGGAGCTCAGAAGTCCAAGCTCATCCCAGTCACCGGCGCTTTCAGACCCTCTGCCCTGGAGTCGGACCATCCTCCCCGCCCCCCGGCCACTTGATCGTTGGTCTCTCGTGGTCACATATGAAGAATGACGGCCACGGGCTTGTGTTGAAACAAGGCTGAGGAGGCCTGACTACGGGCAGAACCACACCCGCAGGCCTGTCGGTATCAGCGACACCCGGAGGGTCTCTCACCGAGAGGCAGGTGGGTGCACATCCGTGAAGGCAGCGAAGAGTTACAGGGGACCACTGCCCCCTGCTGGGTCCTAGGGGCAGGTGTGCACACGATCTCTGTGCTCCTACCACCTCAAAGACCCTTCTTAACCAACGAAGACCCCCAGACTCTAGCTTCTTGCGCCCACAAAGCAGGAGGAAGTGCACGGGTCTTAGCTGCCACAGCGAAGACAGTGCGAGGGCCCACTCCCCCCACCCCAGGGAGAACCAAACCTTCCCAGAGCAAGGACTCTCCAGTACAATAGGGTGCCTGTGCGTCTTCTAAAGAAACCTTCAGCTAATTCATCCACGTCAGTGACGACAGCTAATGATAACCAGGCCCTGCAAGCAATGGGTTAGGTCTTCACATCAGTCACCTCACTCGAGCCCCACACTCTGTGATACCCATTTCACAGATGAGAAAAGTAAAGGCACCAGGGACCGAGCGACCTGCCCAAGGTTATGGAATTAGCAGCAGAGCTTGCAGCGTGAGGGCCCACATCACGTTCCAACAAGGATGATGTCCCCTGCTTCGAGTGCTGTGCCCACCCAAGTGGGTGCCGTCACTGTCCCCACGGGTGACCTCCTCAAACGGAAGGTCAGCATTAGCTTGAGTCAGTGAGGGGACAGAGGCTGTGGCCCAAAGATGAAACCACAAATCCCAGTCAGTCTTAAGCAGCCGCAGACCCCAGGACTCAGCTTAACTAGTCATGGTGACAACGCTTGAGACGTATTACTTTCCCCCAATAATCAGAAGCTTTTGTTTTCTAAATCTGCAGGATTTTCTACTCATTAGTTCAATTAAGAACTCTGCATTGCTTATTAATGCAAATTACTCCTTTTTTTTCAAATAATACTTTAACTCCCGCAAATTTTTATTAAATATCCAAATACGGTACCCCTCACTCCACGCTCTCGAACGGAGGGCTACGCACCTCATTCACCAGTCAGCACTCCACCAACTTAGCTAAACCCCAGCGTGGGCGCTTCACGATCTAACTGCTCTCAGTTATCAGATGACATATTTCTATTTCCTGATCTGTAGCGTCGCCACAAAATTTATTGTATCCAGTGGTCTCACTGAACACCATGATAAACTTAGAGCTACAGAATTTTTATGAGGAAAGGAATTCCACGGATACTTTAAGAACTGATACAGGGCAAAAGAAACGACTATTTCAAGTGGTTCTGAGACCATTAATGAGAAAATCAAACCACACTGAGTTTCCTATCACAACCTTTACTGAAATACAAACTTCCTTACTAAAACACAGACTTCTCTGGTTAACTGACCAAAGGCCACCAAACTCAGTTTTTTAATAAAACATACAGCAATTGTAAGAGGTACTGAGCACAACGTCTTCAATTACACCGCAACTAGGAGGGCAGAGATGGTTTCGTCCGGTTAAAACCCAGATGCCTCCCTCGTGCCCAGCACGACACATTCAGTATCTCCTGAGTTCATCAAGGCACAGCTCAAAATGATGGCATTTAGCTGCAGCATGATTGTGAAGATTCAAGAAGCTAAAACTAAAAAAAGTTAATACTTATCATTGTATGCACTACTTATAAGGCCTTTTTACTAGTAATATTCCTTTTACCCACACAACCCTGTGAAGTAGGTTGAACATATGTTATGTTCACCAACTTATTCATGAGAACACAGGTTCCAGAATTAAACCAATGACCTGAAGTCACCCAGCTGACATACTCTTGTGCAGTGGCCGAGCTGGGACAGCCTGTCTCCCCACCTCCCAGTCCTGTGCCCGTTCCCTGCTCTTGTTTTCTCCTGAGCCCGCAGCACCGGCTCCCGTCTGTCGTGCCATGTTGTTTTTACTTCTTGATCTTGTTGAGTCTACACGTGAGCTTCGTCGGGGCAAGGAGTTCATGTGTTTTGTTTCCTGCTGCATCCGGTGAACCGTTCGGGGCCTGGCACACATCAAGTACAAAATAAATCGGAATTATCTAACCACTTAAACTTGGGGTGAGGGACTCTGTTCTGACATGACTAAGTTTACCACTTAGGGGAAATTTTATATGAAAAATAAAAACTAAATTAAATGGACAAAGTCCTTGGAACGGTGAAGTTTACGTTCAGCAGCACTGAAGGGAGAAAGAAAATAAGATCACTTAAGAAGAAAAAAACCCCACTTATTTAAATGACTGCCCCAAATAAACTAATAAGTAACATACCAAGCAGAGAGCACTTAAGATTAAGAATCTTTGAAAAAAACATACTACATAAATATTATGCTGTTTAGTACTGACCTTACTTTCTGTTAACTTCTGTTTATAATTCTGTTAACCTCAAAAAGCACTTGGCAGATAATCACTAATGTATGCTTCCATAAAGACTCGTTTTGCCAAAAATTAGTATTAACCTGTTTTAGTAACTGGCCAGTCACTACACATTTTTAACAAGCTTCAATACCATGACAAAGCCCCCCTGCCCACAACGGTTGATTCTAAGAAAGACTAACACTTGACTAGGGGAATTTAAAGGAGAGATTATGGACTAAAGCAAAAAGTTTTAAATAGATGTCCCCAATAATCAGGGCACTCTTAAAATAAGACCGATTTTCTAAGGTAAACATGATTAAATCTAAAATTTATTAATAAAAAGTACTGAGGCAAATTAATGACGACTGGAGCCTGATAAAGCACTGACTTTTAATATCTTTGCTATTACACAAGAAATGTTTAGGAAAATTAGTCAAATATTATTAACAAAGTAAACAATAAGCTTCAAATAGCCTATATATGCAATAATCTTCTGCCCTTTGCCTCTACCACCTTCAAAAAGAACAGACCATCCCAGTTCTGGGCATATATCCAGAGAAACTTCGAATCTGAAAGCACCCCAATGTTCGTATCAGTACTATTTACAATAGCAAGACATGGAAACAACCTAAATGTCCATCAACAGATGAATGGATAAAGACGTGGTTTATACAAACAATGGAATATTACTCAGCCATAAAAAAGAATGAAATAATGCCATTTTTGGCAACATGCATGGACCCAGAGATAGTCATACGAAGTGAAGTAAGTCAGACAGAGAAAGACAAATACTATATGATATCACTTACATGTGGAATCTAAAATATGACACAAATGAACTTACCTATGAAACAGAAACAAACTCACAGACATAGAGAACAGACTTATGGTTGCCAAGGGGGAGGGGTGGGGAGAAATGGATTGAGAGTTTGGGATGAGCAGATGTAAACTATTATATATAGGACAGATAAACAAGGTCCTACTGTAGAGCGCAGACAACTGTATTCAGTATCCTGTAATAAACCATAATGGAAAGGAATATGAAAAAGAATATATATGTATAAATGAATCACTATCCTGTACAGCAGATATTAATACATTGTAAATCAACTATACTTCAGCAAGATAAATTAAAAAAAAAAAAAAAAAAAAAAAAAGAAGCAGACCGACCTGCACTGGTGACCTAAGGGGCTTCACGGGGAAGAGCCTTAAAGAGACCATCTCAAATTGTCATCCGTGCAGTGAAGGCTTAAGACGCTCAACACTGAGCACATCCTAAAAAAATCAAATTAAGACACACATCCCGTCAGGAAGCTATAAATAGCCACACAACTAAAACTGTCCTGTTCTATTACTTCTCCAAGAATTCTTTTCCTGATCAAAACATCTGCTTTTTCACTGAATTGAAAGAAAAAAAAAAAAATGCAGGTCAGCTGCTCATGGTGTAGATTCCTTCCTGCCTGTAAGACCTTCACTGTCGTCATTTTAAACAAGAAAGCTGTGATTTGTTCTTACATGCTTTGCTCATTTATGTATCTGTCAAAACCAGAACGTTTCCAAATCCTAACAGGAGGCATAAATCTGGCTCTGGGTACTAGCAAGTGATTTGAAAGTGATTGTTTGGTAAAGGACATCAAAGGTAATTCTGACTATGTTAAAGTTTTCACAAACTCTCCAATTCCTGTAAAAATCTGTTACAGGAAAAATGTAAAGCATCAAAGAATCAATCTGCTGCACTTGAGCTTTACCCTAAAGTTCATTCATTCATTAAACAAATATTGAGTGCCTACTATTTGTCAGGCACTGTTCTAGACCTTGGGGATATTATACGTGGGCTCCCCTGCCCCCCACCCCCCAAATCCTGCCTTATAGAGGTTACTTTCTTCTGGAAAAAGCCTGCCAAGTTTCAAAGAATAGGTGATTACAGTTAAATTTTATTAAACTTCATTATTTATAAACAAAAGAATAAACAAGTAACAGAATTTTTAACACCAGTCATTAACCAGACCTCTCCCAGGTCTTAAGTCAAAGTGTGAGGCATGTCCACGGGCAAGAACTCTCAGAAAAGCTTCAGCAGATCTTTTTGAACATCCTTACAGCAATCCCGACCTGCAGAAAATGCCCGAGAACTCCTACTGATAGTTCCCCATTCCATCCCCAGAGAGCTGGAGGCTCCTGTATCTCCCAGGTTATAAAAAGATACAGTTACTATTTTATTTTATTGGAGTAAAATTGCTTTACAATGTTGTGTTCGTTTCTGCTGTACGGTGAACTGAATCAGCTACACGTATACCTATATCCCCCTCCCTCTTGGACCTCCCTCCCGCCACCCCCATTCCACACGTCTGGGCCACCACAGAGCACCGAGCTGCACTCCCTGGGCTATACCGCAGGTTCCCACTAGCTATCTGTTTTACACGTGGTCGTGTATTTATGTCAAACCTAATCCCAACTCGTCCCACCCTCCCCTTCGCCCCAAGTCCACATAACCGTTCTCTACATCTATGTCTCTGTTCCTGCCCTACAAATAGGTTCACCTCTACCATTTTTCTAGATTCCACATATGTACGTTAACATACAGTATTTGTTTTTCTCTTCCTGCCTTACCTCACTCTGTATGACAGACTCTAGGTCCATCCACATCTCTACAAATGACCCAATTTCATTCCTTTATATGGCTGGGTAATATTCCATTGTATATATGTACCACATCTTCTTTATCCACTCATCTGTCATTGGATATTTAGGTTGTTTCCACATTCAGGCTATTGTAAATGGTGCTGCAATGAACACTGGGGTACATCTGTCCTTCTGAATTATGGTTTTCTCAGGGTATATGCCCAGTAGTGGGATTGCTGGGTCGTATGGTAGGTTCTATTTTTAGTTTTTTAAGGAACCTCCATACTGTTCTCCATAGTGGCTGTATCAACTTACATTCCCACCAACACTGCAAGAGAGTTCCCTTTTCTCCACACCCCCTCCAGCATTTATTGTTTGTATATTTTTGATGATGGCCGTTCTGACTTGTGTGAGGTGATACCTCATTGTAGTTTTGATTTGCATTTCTCTAATGATTAGTGATGTTGAGCATCCTTTCATGTGTTTGTTGGCAATCTATAGATCTTCTTTGGAGAAATGTCTATTTAGGTCTTCTGCCCATTTCTGGATTGTGTTGTTTGTTTTTTTGATATTGAGCTGCATGAGCTGCTTATAAATTTTGGAGATTAATCTTTTGTCAGTTGCTTCATTTGCAAATATTTTCTCCCATGCTGAGGGTTGTCTTCTCGTCTTGTTTATGGTTTCCTTTGCTCTGCAAAAGCTTTTAAGTTTCATTAGGACCCATTTGTTTATTTTTATTTCTCTAGGAGGTGGGTCAAAAAGGATCTTGCTGTGATTTATATCATAGAGGAAAACATAGGCAGGACACTCTAAGAGTTTTATAGTGTTCAGTCTTACATTTAGGTCTTTAATCCATTTTGAGTTTATTTTTGTGTATGGTGTTAGGGAGTGTTCTAATTTCATTCATTTACATGTAGCTGTCCAATTTCTCAGCATCACTTATTGAAGAGGCTGTCTTTTCTCCATTGTATATTCTTGCTTCCTTTATCAAAGATAAGGTGACCATATGTGCGTGGGTTTATCTCTGGGCTTTCTATCCTGTTCCATTGATCTATATTTCTGTTTTTGTGCCAGTACCATACTGTCTTGATTACTGTAGCTTTGTAGTATGGTTTGAAGTCAGGGAGCCTGTTTCCTCCAGCTCTGTTTTTCTTTCTCAAGATTGCTCTATTTGGGGTCTTTCGTGTTTCCCACCACTCTTATTCAACATAGTTGAGCTATTCAACATAGTTTTGGAAGTTCTAGCCATGGCTATTGTATTTTAAAATAAAGCAGTGGCTGTGAATGTTTAAGGGGGTGTTTTTTTGTCTGCTCTAAAGCACAATTTTTAAGTCTGAGATTAAAAATCACCACACTGATTAATCTTGGGGAAAAGAAATTTTAAAGGCAGAACTTGATGTATACAATGAACTTCATATAGTGACTACAAATCCCATGTTCACTGTTAACTTTTTCAGTTCATGACAAGAGGAAAATGGAGAGATCCTTACCTTGAATTTTCTACCTATAATCATCACTAAACAGTCACCATGAATTTCAGGTGTCAGCTTAAGAACACAAAAGTGATTTGAGACCAGACCCCACTATCACAAGATGCTCAGTCTATAACAGCCTCTTGGCCGATGGAAGAATGTGGAAAAAAGACATTCTGGTCCACTCAACAGGACCTGCAAAAGCTGGGTGGCATCAGACTGTGAAACTGGAGAGGGAATGATACCTAATGAACTAATGAGATGGGTATTTCCATGTGCTAGTGTCTTCCCAAGACTTACTGACTCTCCATCTCTGGGACAGGAACCAGAGACCTGCAACTGCCCTCACACACAGAGGATGCTGGCGCACACAGTCACTGAAGGACCACTAGTGATTCGCGGGTTGTCAAGGCTGGGTTTCAAGCACAGGATGGACGTGACAGACTAGGGTCTTATCAGCTCGCCAGGCAGGGTTGTGTACAAGTAGAGCAGGGAGTGGAAATGAGGAGAGTAACCTACGTGAATGTGAGCTGTGGCTACAACCTATCAGGAAGCTACTCTGCTGACCAAACTGGGAACTGGAAAGGGAAGTTACAGAAAAGCTTAATCTTATGGATCTAAGGGGATGAGCACATGAACTGGTTTGCCTAAGACAGTCTTGACTCACACCCGCTGTCTCAATGTCCAGTCTGGTCTCACACATGTCCTTTTCTCATTTTTAACTAAGTATTATGGTTCACCATCACATTAACATAAGCCCGTTTCAGTTTGATAAACCTCTACTTTGTATACCTCGCTTCTGCCACAATCTCACTGTCGTGTGCACGACACATGCGCAGTGAACAGAGTTCTCGCTTTAACTGTGTGGTTAAATCGGAAAGTCAGCCAGCAATAAACCACCAATTTTCCAGACCCTTCCATTGTTGAATTCTATCAAACATTAAAAGTAGAATCTGCAGGACTTGCCTGGTGGCACAGTGGTTAAGAATCCACCTCCCAATGCAGGGGACATGGGTTCGAGCCCTGGTCCAGGAAGATCCCACATGCCATGGAGCAACTAAGCCCGTATGTCACAACTACTGAGCCTGTGCTCTAGAGCCTGTGAGCCACAACTACTGAGCCCATATGCCACAACTACTGAGCCTGCCCTCTAGAGCCCTCGAGCCACAACTACTGCGCCCGCGTGCTGCAACTACTGAAGCCCGTGGTCCGCAACGAGAGAAGCCACCACAATGAGAAGCCCGTGCACCGCAACGAAGAGTAGCCCCTGCTCACCGCAACCAGAGAAAGCCCGCACTTAGCAACAGAGACCCAATGCAACCAAAAATCAATCAATTTATATATATACAAAAGAAAAGTAGAATTAGCTCCAAACCTTCTCCAATTCTTCCCCCAAACATAAGAGGAATACTTCCTAATTCATTCTGTGAGGCATTAGATATCAAAGCCAGATAAAGATGTCACAACAAAACTATCCATCTGTATCTCTCACAAATACTGAAGCAAAAATCCTCAACAAAATACAGTGATTCTCAATGATCATAGCAGCTATGTTTTGCAGAGGTGCCATAAACACCGAGTTTGTGAGCTCTGAACCACTGCCCTACAGGAAGCATATGTACCCCCACCCCACCCCTCACAGAGATTACAGCCTGCAATCCTAAAACAACCTATCCTGATAGATTTTGTTCTCTATATACAAGAGGAAGAGGGGTCCAGAAGTGTTAGGGACTTGCCTGAAGCTACCCCACCAACAAGTGCCAGAGCTGAGATGCAAACTGGCTCCGGAGTCCAAGCTCCCTGCACAGGGCTGTGCTGGCCCCGGCGTTTCCACCCTTGGTCATCTCTGCGTGAGCGCTGAAACAAGCAGGCAGCGTCTCCCGGGCCGACCTCAGGTGGGAAGGTGCGTGTCAGGTGACACCACTCTCAGCGTGTCCACGAATAACCACGAAAGCACCACGGTGTTCATTTGGGGTCACAAATAAATTTCAGCAGGTAGGACAACTCGCAAACATGGGATCCACAAATGAGGGTCAACTGTGATGCCAAACTGAACCCAGCAGCGTGTTAAAGGGATTGTGTATCACGACCAAGCAGGATTTATCCCGGAAACACAAGGGTGGTTCAACATGAGAAAATCAATGTAAAAACAGAACTACCGGATGATCCAGCAATCCACTCCTGGGCATATATCCAGAGAAAACCATAATCTGAAAAGACACACGCACCCCAATGTTCACTGCAGCTCTACTTACAACAGCCAAGACACGGAAGCAACCTAAGTGTCCATCGACAGAGGAATGGATAAAGAAGATGTGGTGCACATATATACAATGGAATATTACTCAGCCATAAAAAAGAATGAAACAATGCCATTTGCAGCAACATGGATGGACCTAGAGATGATCACACTAACTGAAGTCAGTCAGACAGAGAAAGACAAATATCAAAAGATATCACTCATATGTGGGATCTAATTTTTGAAAAATGATGCAAACAAACTTACTTACAAAACAGAAACAGACTTACAGATCTCAAAAACAAACGTATGGTTACCAAAGGGGAAACGTGGAGGGGAGGGACAAGTCAGGAACTTGGGATGAACACACACGCACGACTACGTATAAGACAGAAAACCAAAAAGGACCTACAGTATAGAACAGGGAACTCTCCTCAATACGGTGATAACCTACATGAGAAAAGAATCTAAAAAAGAATGAACATATGTGTATGTATAACCGAATCACTCTGCTACACACCTGAAACTAACACAACACTGTAAATCAACCAGACTCCAATAAAATTAAATAAGCACCAAAAGAAAATCAATGTAATACACCACATTAACAAAGCAAAGGAAAAACAAGATAATATCAATCAGCACAGAAAAGGCACTGATAAAATCCAATACCCTTTCATGACAAAAACATTGAACAAACTAGGAACAGAACTTCCTCAACACGATAAAAGGCATTTATGAAAAATCCACAGTTAGCATCATGCTTAACGGTGAAAGACGGAAGCTTTCAGGGACGAGACAAGGATGCCCCACTTTCACCACTGCTATGCAACGTTGTGCTGAAGTTCTAGCCAGAACAGCTGGACAAGAAAAATAAATAAAAAGCATCCAAATTAAAAAGGAATTAGTAGGGCTTCCCTGGTGGCGCAGTGGTTGAGAATCCGCCTGCCAATGCAGGAGACACGGGTTCGTGCCCTGGTCCGGGAAGATCCCACATGCTGCAGAGCGACTGAGCCCGTGAGCCATGGCCGCTGGGCCGGCGCGTCCGGAGCCTGTGCTCCGCAACGGGAGAGGCCACAACAGTGAGAGGCCCGCATACCGCAAAAAAAAAAAAAAAAAAAAAAAAAGGAATTAGTAAAGCTATCACAATTCACAGATGACATGATCTTGTATACAGAAAATATAAATAATTCACAAGAAAGCTACTAATGCAAACAAATTCAACAAAGTTTCAGGACAAAGGCTAAACACTCCAATATCAGTGTGTTTCTATACACCCAGCCATGGATACTAGCCAAACTGCATTAATCTACAGATTCAATGTAATCTCTATCAAAATTCTAAAAGCATTTTTTTGCAGAAATGGAAAAGCTGATTCTCAGATTCATGTGGAATTGCAAGGGCCCCGAGACAGGCAAAACAATCTTGAAATAGAACAAAGTCAGAAGGCTCATGCTTCCCAGTTTCAAAACTTAATACAATGCTGTGATAATCAAAACACTGTGGTAGTGGCGTGAGGGTGAAACATACAGACCAACAGAATAGAACGGAGACTCCAGAAATAAACCTATATGTCTATGACCAACTGATTTTTGACAAAGATGCCAAAGTCCATTCAATGGGGAAAGAACAGTCTCTTCAACAAATGGTTCTGGGACAGCTGGATATCCACAAGAAAAAGAATGAAATTGGAAACTCACCTCACACCATATATAAAACTCAACTCAAAATGGATCAACAATCAATATAAGAATGAAAGCCATAAAACTCTTAAAAGAAAACCTAGGAATAAATCTTTCTGACATTGGACTCAGCAACGGATACTTAGCCATGACACCAAAAGCACAGGCACCAGAAGAAAAAAAAGATAAACTGGACTTCATTCAATTTTAAAACTCTGTCAAAGGACACTGCCAAGAGAATAAAAAGACGGCCTACAGAACAGGAGAAAATATCTGCAAATCATGTATGTGATAAGGGTTTACTATCCAGAATACATAAAGAACTCTTACAACTCAACAACAACCCAATGAAAAAAAATGGGCAGAGGTCTAGACATTTCTCCAAAAATATACAAATGGCTAATAAACACACGAAAAGATGCTTAACATCATTAGTCATTAAGAAAATGCAAATCAAAACCAAAAGATACCACTTCACACCTACTAGGATGACTATGCTTTAAAAAAAGGGGGGGGGAAATAAGTGTTGAATGTTGCTGACTGGAATGTAAAATGGAGTAACTTCTACGTAAAATAGTTTGGTGGTTAAACATAGTTAAAACCAGAATTACCAGATGACCCAACAATGACCTGCCATACAATCCATACCATCCACTCCTAGAAATACAGGATCCCCCCGCTATCCGAAAATAGAGCGTTCCTAGGAAACCTTTCGTAAGTTGAAATGGTGTAAGGTGAAAAAGCAATTATCTTAGGATACATCTTGCTAACAGATGCACAAAATAAATCGAGATGCAGCACAGATGCTCACAGACACAGTTCAAAGCTTTGGTGGTTTGATGCTGAGTGCAGTTCTGGGGGAAGGAGCTTGCGGGGCCGCTGCTCTTGCTGCTGGGGTGCCCGCTGCCTCCGTGGCAGCTCGCTGCAAGACACACACGCTGAACACTTTGCCTTTCACCTTTTTTCAGAAAAGCGAAAATCCTCTTCCAATTTCTTTCAGCTAGTGAAAACAGATACTAATGTAGGTCTTTTGTAAAAGCGAACAGGCGTAAAGCAAACTTTTGAAAAGTGGGGGATGGCTGTATACCCAAAATAATTGAAAAGAGGGACTCAAACAGACCCTTATATGTCAATGTTCACTGTGTGGCATTATTTACAGTAGCCAAAATGTGGAAATAACCCACTAACAGACGAATGGATGAATAAAACATACACTGGACTATTATTCAGCCCTGAAAAGGAACGCAGTTCTTACACACGCCACAACGTGGATAAACCCTGGAAACTGTATGCTAAGAGAAGGAAGTCAGACACAAAAGGACAAAGATTATATGATTCCACTTATATAAACACCCAGAATGGGCAAATTCACTGAGACAAAAAGTAGAACAGTGGTTTCCAGGGGCTGGGGGGAGACAAGGATGAGGTGTTATTACTTAACCGTTACAGAGTTTCTGTTTGGAGTGATGAAAAGTTTTGCTAACAGACAGTGGTGATGGTTGTACAACACTGGATTAACGCCACTGGGCTGCACACTTAAAATGGCTATAATAGCAAATTTTATGTTCTACGTATTTTATCGGCATAAAGAAGAAAAGTATAGATAGACTGGATACGACGCCCAATCAAGACTCCTGAACTTGGAATCTCCACACTATCCGTGCATTCTTTGATAGACCAAAAGTCACTCCTAGAAGTTGGCAGGTATATTATTATATGTGCTATGTACATATACATATTATGTACAAGTATACATAATTGGGGAATGGCATTGGGACTGTTCTCTGAACATTTGTTCTTTCTGTTAAACTTATCACGGATAAGATTAAGCGATTAAGAATCTTAAAGGTAAAGGTCATCATACAAATACGAATACTAGTGGGAACTTATGAAATCTACTCCCTGTTTATACAGAAGAGTAAACTCAAAATGTTAACATTTATTAAGGACAGATGCTGAATCATCTTTCTACAGAGATGGGGAAGGACTCCAGCTGTCTATAACCCTGAAACTCCAAAGCCTACACTATCATCTTCATTGCAGGAAGAGCTTCTTACATGTGACCACAAACGTCCACGTGAGGGCACAGCGCCATGGGTTATCACGTTCTACAAGGACACTGGCTCCTTTAAGCAATCCAGGTTCATCCTTACACTGCAGCTCTCCACAGGTAAGATGAAACGAACTCCCCTGAGTGCACAAAAGTGGAGCTTTGGGTTATAGATCAGTGAAAGTATATGGGAGTCTCTTTGTTATCTGCATGATCTGGATATCATTTGAAAGATGAAAATATTTTTGCACATTAAGAGAACTTGAAAGCCATGAAACAAGTTTTGTTTTCCATACTGGACAGCAGCAACGAGCAGCTGAGGGACGCCCCGCGCTGTCTGAATACCACCCAAATAACTGGACGCCTTCTGAACAGTTTGTGGAGAAAGGCTTCTGGTGGCTCCTTGAAACCGAAGTCACTCTCATCACCTAAACTAGGAAATTCCTGACATTCAGCCCTATCAAGTGAAAGGGTGAAATATATCTTTTCCACTTTCAACTATGTGCATGTGAACTGACTCTGTTCACACAAAATTATAAAACTATTAATCAAGCAACCAACCAATCAACCAACCAGTAGTGTTACTGGCACAAACTCATTCTAGCTCACTAAGGAGCAGAGCATAAAGCACCCTTATCCCTTTGTTACTGGCTGATCGGAAACAACTATATTCCCACTGACAAACATGCAGGTATACATTTTTGTAAATCAATTTGCTACAATTATTGCATTTTTTCCCCAAACTAATATTGTTGCTATACTGTTTAAGCTAAATGAGCCTTCCATTTATGGCAGTAATAGTTTACTTTTAAAAGAGAAGGTAAGCTAATTTAAAGAAAAAATTAACAGTATGGGTGATAACTGTTCTTGATATTGCAAAAATCAAGAACTTAAGTTTGGGAATTTATGGTATGGCAGTGATTATGTAATAGAAAAGGGAGATGCATATTTTAATCTATATACTCCCAAAGGAGTGTGCTTTATTAAGTTTTGTAAAATTTTAAGAACACACGGAACCCCAAGGAATGCTTTTACATAAAGAATTCCTCCGGGACAGTGATCATCACCTCCCCTCTGAACTGTACACACAGGCTGCACTCCGAACCTTCACTCAGCCCGTGAAGGCACCAGAACCCACTGGATGAAAAGGTGAGACACAGGTGACCAGTGAGAAAGAAATGAGAATCCACGTGACATCACTAATGGGATCAGAACAATCAAAAGTGAGATAAGAGCAAATGAACTTACTTACAAAACAGAAACAGACTCTCAGACATAGAACGCAAATTTATGGTTACCAAAGGGGAAAGGGGGGAGGGATAAATTAGGAGTTTGGGATGAACAGGTGGACACGACTATATACAAAATAGATAAACAACAAGGACCTACCGTTTAGCATGGGGAACTATATTCATTATCTTGTAATAACTTGTAAGGGAAGAGAATATGAAGAAGGATATATGTACCTGAATCACTCTGCTGTACTCCTGAAACTAACACAACATCGTAAATCAACTATACTTCAAAAAAATAATTTTAAAATTGTTTTAAAAGTGAGATAAGAAAAGTTAAAAACTGCTTCTACTGCTATTGACTATTCTGTGCTGAGAGCTGAAGAAGATGTATATAAAACAGTTCTCAGGGACTTCCCTGGTGGTGCAGCGGTCAAGACTCTGCGCTCCCGATGCAGGGGGCCCGGGTTCGATCCCTGGTCAGGAGACTAGATCCCACATGCGTGCCGCCACTAAGAGTTCTCATGCCACAACTAAGGAGCCTGTGAGCCGCAACTAAGGAGCCCGCCTGCTACAAATAAGACCCACCAAATAAATAAACATTAAAACAAAACAAACAAACAAAAAAGACAGTTCTCGCCGTGGGCTTCACATTCCAGCAGTGAGGCAAGGCCTTGCGGGTTATTTATTTACTTCTACAGATTTCAAGCTGTTCCGTTACTCCAGTCCCTCAGTATATTCCAAGCCTGCCTCTGTCTCCTACTGTTTACCCAACGTTTATGCTCACAGGTGTCTGGAGGACGGTTTCCATCCATGCAGGTAAGGTATGCAGCCATCCCGTGGACCTGGGTCCCAGTCCCTGCCAATGCCACCCCGCCTCCCCAGGAACTGGCGGTTTAGCTGATCCTGTCTTCCTTCACGTAGCTACTCAAAGCTTCCCTGCCCAGGCAGCCTCTCCTTAAACGCAGCCTGATGGGGGAGAACAGAGTGTGTGTGCTCGAGACGGGATGGCAGGGAAGGTCAGACTCCCTCTCTCCCCTCACCAGCTGAGCCTCGGGGCCCGGGAAGGCGGATGCCACCAGAGAGGGTTCAGCAGAACACGCCCGCCGAGGAACCTCCGTCACCCGGGGCGCAGGCTGGGTGTAAACACCGACTCAGTGACTGAATCACAACCAAGTCACGGGGCTCTGAGAAGGGAACACCTTGGCTTTGGGGTCGTCCAGTGGTGGTAGGTACTCTGTCCTTAGCATCTTCTGTTTGACCCTCCAAAGAGTAAACCGGGCAGATTCAGTCATCATTTTCAAGTCGTGGAGCTGTACTCAGGGCCCCGAGACGGCAGGGAAAGTGCCACGGCCTGGTAACTTCGGATCTCCCGACACTTGCTGAGAGTGTTTCCGCGCTTCTAGGGTCTTCGCACAGACTGTGCGGCTTTCTGAGCGTCTGCACGACCGTGAGGACACCCCCCCAGGGGCGCAAGAGGGGAGCGGACTGTGATCAGTCCACAGCCCCCGCTCTCCACCTGGGCAGCCCCCGCCGGCCCCGTCTCTTTGCTGCTCAGCCTCCCTTAATGCCCCAGTCCTGCCCAATCACCGTCCTCCACCAGCAGCTGGTCCTTTCCCATAGCCTGGGTTTCTCAACTGCAGCTCTCCTGGCTTCTTGGGCTGGAGAATCTGTCACGTGGTGACGGCCGTCCCGGTCACTGCAGGGGGTTCAGCAGCCTCTCTGGCTTCCACCCACGAGGTGCCGGGAGCACAGCCCCCAACCCAGTCACGACAACCAACCGTGTCTCCATACGTTACCCAAAGTCCCCTGGAGAGCAAATCTGACCCACCTCCCTCCCGAAAAACCACCGCCTTAAATACCTGACACCAGATCGCATGGCAAAAGGAGAAATAGGCAGCAGAGATCAAGGAAGAAACGGTGTCAGAAGTAAATTCTGTCACGTAGGTTGTTATCTGTACGTTTCGGCCGCCTCAAGCCTCAGGATGTCGTCATGAAGATACCTGTAAAGTGATGAACCAGGCCCAGCAAACAGCAAGTTCCCACTACCTGCAGGTTACTGATAAATGGGGCAGAAGCCACAACTATCCGCTAGACACCTTGGTAAGCGGACGTCCCAGGAGCTGGGCTCGGGTCCCTGCCTGACCAGCGTGATTCTGGGCAAAGCCCTCGCCCTCCCTGCTTCCGAGTCAGAGCCATGCGTCCAGCGGTGACCTGGGAGAAGGTCAGGTCACCTCCCAGCTCGCACACCGAGGCTGTCTAAAGTCATCTTTGCAAAGGACGCTCTAGATGATTAAAAGTTGTAAGTACTTCTATGTATTTCTATAAATCGACTATAAACGAAGCCCTACCAAACCTCAAAATATGCTTGAGATTTACTGTAAAACACTAAATCCAACGCACGCAAATAACACCTCTATTTAAACAAAATCTGTAGAGCTATACACAGAAAGCCTTAAAAAATCATCCAGGCGGTACCTGATTATCGAGGTATACATAGACTTAGACTTAAGGACAACACTCAGACTCCCAGCACGCCTTTTCCTGCGGGCCCGGGGTAAGCGTTCCCAATTCGTAGGGACCGACACAGAGAACGGGGCAGCCACACAGCACGCTCGGTAACCCTCACCACAACGTGGGACTGAAAGGCAGGAGATCAGTCCCTGGGGAAAAATAAAAATAAAAACAAACATAGCCCGGGAGCCTCTGTTGCACACACGTGGTGAGAGGACAACAGTCAAGGTAACGTGGTTTTCAAACCCGTGGTTGCAATGCTAACAGCCTGTGGTTAAGAGTCGGCTCTGATGCCTCTTCCCAGCTTCTCGTGTTTTTACTAAGGACTACAAGCCCTGCGGGAGGCAGAAGGAAGTGAGCGTGGCGAGCAAAGCCCCCAGACAAAGCAGGAGAAACAGGGAACCAGTGAAAGAAAGATCCGTTTACTCATGGAAGACAGATAAATTAGTGCTCAGGGTCAGTAGACCCCGCGGGTCTCACAAACACGCCTCCAACCTTCAGTTTGCGCTGGAGAGAGAGAGATTCCGCCCCGCCCCCCCCCCACCAGAGCCCCGCAAGGACACACACGGCCACCCAGCTCAGACGCGCGCCGTACACACATCATACGGTGCACAGGGGTCTATGGTCTCACACTTCCTTCAAAGGCTTCAGAAATCCCTCCGTTCCTAGAAACGAATGACCTTTCTTAGAAAGGTTCATCGATGTTATTTATATCACCCCCTCCTTTCCTTGGAGTTTTCTATTTTAAATGTTAATGTTTAGCTACTACACTACTCAAGGAGATGAAGGCTGAGAAAACGGAACTTCAGGAGTAGCCCTTCCAGTTACTGATACTTAAATAAACATTTTTAATTTAAAAAAGATACTCTTTCAAAGTTCCTTTAGAGGAATGCTTTGTCCCAAGAAATGGGACTACACAGATAAATCGGCCTCGGCTGGGCTTAGCTCAGCGGTCCAGAAGAGACCCTAGTGGTACACACAGAAATTTAAACTCCGGTGAAGGGGCACGGTGAGTCACAAATAATCCTGGAAATTCCGCCGAGCTCATTGTGAGATTCAGGCTGTGAAGAAACAACACGGGGCAAAATAATTCCCAATACATAAATTATACATTTAAAGGTTTAAAATGATAGAAATGCTAACTGTGCACTTGGGGAATGCACTGTTCAAACTGTAGAGAAAAGACCAATGGACCTGATTACATTTTAAAAAGTAAAACTCATAAATAAAAAGCACAGAGGTACAAAGAAAATAAACTGAGAAAATACATTTGCCAGTAAGGGTGAAAAATACATTTACCACTTTAATACAAAGAGTTTAAAAAAAGTTAAGAGAAAGTGATTTTTTTGAAATCTAACTACAAAAGGGCTAACAAACATTTCAAAGCCACTTAGCTACGAAACTCAAATTAAAAGATAACACTTTTCCAGCTGTGAGCTATGTTTTTAATTTTATTTGGTGTGTAATACCCCATGCAGGGAAGGAAACACTGGAATGACCTTGGTGGGAGTAAACAGTTGACTCCAATAAAAGCTGAATTGTTCACGGCTTCTGACCCAGTAATTTCAGCGCATATAAAAGTTTTTTAAGACCCTCCTAATAGGGGGAGGGTGACCAGAGAGTGGGTCATGATATTATTACAACTGTGTAACTGTAATTAGATATCTTTAGGGAAAGAGCACACAGTTCTATGCTTGAGTATTAGAAAGGCCCTTATCTTGTAATAACCTATAATGGAAAAGCAACCAAAAAAAAGGAATAGAGAAGTATACATATATATATATGTATACGTGTAAAACCGAATCACTCACTGTGCTGTATACCTGAAACTAACACGATACTGTAAATCACCTACACCTCAGTTAAAAAAAAAGGCTCTAGCTGAAACTGGGTGGTTCTCACGTACTCCTGGTTACACCATATGTGACATCCTCTTTTTCATGTATCTCTACGCTTGTGATTTGTAAAAAGCAGGACACAAATCTGTAATGCCAGCCATACTAAACATGGATGTACGCGAGCTGGGTGTGCACGCGGCGGGGACGAATGCGACCTGGGTGAGCGTGTGTCGAGCGGCGGGAACCGTGAGCGGCCCACCTCAGATCTACGCCGTCTCTGCTGGTTACTGCCTTCTCACCACAGTCATGCGGGCAGGCTAACTTTGTGCTCACCGAGAAATGAAGGTATAACTGCTTCTCCCGTAACAACATTTGCAAAGCACTTAAAACAGTAAGTAGCACGTGAAGTAATAAATCTTGGGTAAGTATTAATTTCTCAGGGATCTTCATATTTTTACCTTTGTGAAATGTAAAACACAGCCACTTTACTATGTATAAAATCCAAAATAAAACTCTTAAAAGGAACCGACATACACAAAGATACCCAAGAGAATTTAGACCAAAAAGAACGAAGCTAAGGGAGACTTGCCCACCAGATTATCACGACATACTACACCTCGATATTCATTAAAACCCTGTGATGCTGCTGCAGAACAGATCAAGTATTCAGGGGAGCTGAACAGAAAGTTCAGAAATTTATGGAAATTTACTATTTGCTACTTGGTAGCATTTTCAAGTGGGAAATTCAATAGTGTTGGGACAATCGGCTATTTCATAGGAAAAAATTTTCAAGTTCAATCTCTACGTCCCCAAACTGTAAACAATAATACTCCCCAATAGGATAAACTAAATAAAACTATAAAATTTCTAGAAAAAATACTAGAGTGTGTTTATAATGTCAACGTAGAAAAGGACTTCTTAACCAAGACACAGAAGTCAGCAGTCATTAAAAAAAAAAAGAGAGAGAGAGCGCTATCAAAATAAAAACATTCTGTAGAGCAAAAGGTATGTATTTTTAAAAGTTACAACTGGGGGGCTTCCCTGGTGGCACAGTGGTTGAGAATCCGCCTGCCGATGCAGAGGACACGGGTTCGTGCCCCGGTCCGGGAGGATCCCACGTGCCACGGAGCGGCTGGGCCCATGAGCCATGGCCACTAGGCCTGCGCGTCCGGAGCCTGTGCTCCGCAACGGGAGAGGCCACGACAGTGAGAGGCCCGTGTACCAGAAAAAAAAAAAAAAAGTTACAACTGGTAGCTGACAAGGGAAAAGCACTGTTAACACAGGACTGCTACTTACAGCACGAAGAGTGCCTACTGACTGATAAAGCATTAGCACGAGCATGCCTTGAAAAGAAAAAGAATTAAAATGACCAAAGAAAGAAAAATTTATTAAATCTCACTATTAAGACAAGTGTATACCAATTTTTGTCCGTCAGATTAGCAAAACTGAAAAGCTGATAATAACCAGTGTCAATACAAATATAGGAAAAGAGACATTCCATCCGAATGCAACAAGCAGATTATCTGGAAGGCCGTCCAGTGGCGCACAGGAGTTTTAAATGTGTATACTTTTTGACCCAGTAGTCTATCTGAAAAACCGTAAATAACCTAAATGTCAACAAAGAAATGGCTAAATAAGTCACAGCATATCCATACTAAGGAATAAAAACCAGAAGGCTCTCAAGAGAGACAGGGCAGGTGGATTATATACCAAGTGACCATGTAACCATACATAAAACATACTTAAATTCAAGAAGAAAAAGCAACATAGCCAGACATATATGAACTTCTAGTGAATATTTAAAAGTCCTATCTCTCCAATACACACAGACGCACCTACATGTGCACGTATGTTCCGAAAGGTCGCGTGGGAGGCTGAGGAAACAGAGCGCCCCTCTTTTCCAGACGCAATTGTTTGTTATTACTGGGATCTCAGTGGGCATTTTACTAAAACTCGAGTCCCTACTGACAGGCCACAAACCTGACCTTGAGACTGAGGACGCGGCGCGCCGAGTCACAGGCGGGAAACCTGGGAACGTTGGTGGCGCGCGGGGCTGACAGAGCGGCCACCAAGCCTGGCCAGATGCCTTCTCCAGACGCATTCACTCCAACCCCACACGCCGACAAGGAGCCCACAGGGCGGACCTGTGGCACCTCTTCTCAACCCCAAATCTGTCTGTTAACTCTACTCTTACAACTGTAAACCCTCACAGCTGTCTGAAGTAGAAGCTCCTCAAGTTACAAGTTCCTGTGACTTCTTTGGGTAGCTGCACACATAACTCAACAGGACGGTCAAAGCTCTGTTCGGTTTCCTTTTCTGAGCGGTCCAAGTCACTTACTTAAAGCTTGCTTCTTCCCTCAGGATTTCGACTCTAAAATAATTTACTAAATATAAAAACAGTTGTTTACACAGAGTTTAAGAAAACTCATCACTCCAACATTTTCGGGAAACATGTTTTGTTCCCAAACGTTTGCTAAGAATAATTTTAACGAAAAGTGGAAATGAAAAGAATGTGAGTGCTGCACAGACCTGCCAGCTGTTACTGCTCATCGCGGTTAGAAGTAAAAAATACATCCCAGCACCAACAATCCTGAGAGGGAACCTTTAAGACAAACTCCACCAAAAAGAAAAAAAAAAAAAAATCTAGAAACAAATAATTACATTCTAACAACAACTGATACCCAAACCAAACCAGAACAGCCCAAAGGGGGGGAGGGGGGAAAGGTGAGTTAATCTCACTTACAGCAGAGACTGACGCTTCCTAAACAAATGAGGGAGCAAACTGAATCCATCGGGGGCAGAAGAGTAAGGGTGACCAAGGGGAGAGGGGTGCCCCAAGAGTAGCAGGAGAACGTGGTATGAGAACACCCGTCCCTGCCGTCAGATACAGGAGAAGCAGGACAATATGAACTTTTTTGCTGGAAAAGCACGCCAGCAAATTAAAGCTCATTCGTGATTTCAGCAAGGAATAAAGACCTCTTAGCCAAAAAAATTGCATAGGAGAATATCTACTGCAAGATATTTCCATAAACCATCACACTCTAACGGTGACGTATTAGAAGCGCTCCCGGTAAGTGAAGAGAACGACAGCAGTGCTACCTGTCCTGATGTCACTACTCAGCGCTGCCCAGGGAGCCCTCCACCCACCTTAGATGAGAAAATGAAATCCATGTATAGATACCAGGGGGGAGTATAAAACCGTAATTACTCAGAAAATCCGGGTGATCTAACTGATAATTAAAACGATTGGTGTCTAGCAAAAGAACCAGGTACAAGATTAACATACCAAAGAACCCCGGTGATTCTCCTACAGGCTGGCAATCAATGAGAAAACAATCTTTTAAGAAATCCCATTCATATTAGCTAGAAAAATTACCTAAGAATAAGCCTAACAGAAAATAAACAAAACTACCACACACAACCCACACCTACATAAACGCATATACACGTACACAAACAAGTATAAAGCTTTGCTGAAGAACTTATGGCTAAAATAAGGAGAAATACCATGTTCAGGAATGGACAGCAGAAGCCTCCAACTTCTAACCCAAATTAATCTAGATATTCAATACAATCTCCTGCCATGAAAACTCCAATAGAATCTTTCACAAAACTGGACAGGCTGACTTTAAATGTCCTAAAGAAGACAAGTGTGAAATTTCTTCAAAAGCCATTATAATTTTGAATCCCAAGAAAGATGGGACTTGAGGTGAAAACATGTAAAGCTGCAGTAATTAAAACAATGTTACAAAAAATAAAGGATACGCAAATTGGCCACCAAAACAAAATCAAATTGATACGACCACTCTGGAGGACAATTTTCAATTAAAAACGTGCACACCCTTCCATCCAGTTATTTTCCTGGCGCGTGTACGTAAGACACAGCACCCTGGAGAGCTCACCGTGAAGCTGGGTGTCTCAGAAGAACGAAGAGCTGCAAACAAGCTCAGGGCTCCTCAAGGAGGAAATGACGGGGGACCTGCAGGGCAGCACAGAGAGAAGGTCAGGGAGACAGGCCTGCCGGACACCAGGGCGGAGACACCGTTCGGGGCTCCTAGGGCATCTTGTTGACGGAGAAAAGTTACGGCGTCAGACCACTCACTGGTGTACATGTTCAGCACGACACACTGGCAGCGTTCCGTATACAAAATCGCACGGTACCAAAACCTAAGGGTCCTGTTAAAAGGCAGGTTCTGGCTCCAGGGTCGAGGTGTCTGCATCTCTAACGGGCTCCACGAGATGCTGACGCCCGGGTCCGCGGACCACTGAGCGGCGCGAGGGCACACAGATGCCCTGAAGGTCCCCGAGGACGCTGACGCCAGGGGTTACGGAGCTGGGAAGGGGCCGGGGGTGAGAAAACAGGAACGAGGTCGTGAGCAGGGGTACAAGGGGGCTTCGGCCTTATTTGTAATGTTGTCGTTTATTGTCTAAGAACGGTGTGGTTAAGTGCTGGGTAATTAAAAGCTGGTTTTAAAAAGCCCACACAGACTCCGCCAGCGCGTATAGACCCTGGATTCCCGGGATCTCCCGGTGGCAAGTTCACAGGGAGGTCAGTGCCAGCTGCTCTGCTCCTGGGACGATGCTCGGGACCTGGCCAGGTGAGCAGCCGCCGGGGGAAACTGACTGTCAGGCAGGTGGTGACAGCCCAGCCCTACGGCAGAGGCGCTCCTACAACGGCTACTTCAAATCAGGTGCTCTGTGGTGAGGTGGATGGACCGGAGTCTGTCACACAGAGTGAAGTAAGTCAGAAAGAGAAAAACAAATACCGTATGCTATGCTAACACAGAGATGTGGAATCTGAAAAAAAAAAAAAAAAAAGGTCATAAAGAACCTAGGGACAGGACAGGAATAAAGACGCAGATGTAGAGAATGGACTTGAGGACAGGGGGAGGGGGAAGGGTAAGCTGGGACGAGGTGAGAGAGCGGCAGGGACACATATACGCTACCGACTGTAAAACAGCGAGCTAGCGGGAAGCAGCCGCACGGCACAGGGAGATCAGCTCGGTGCTCTGTGACCGCCTAGAGGGGTGGGGTAGGGAGGGAGGGAGGGAGACGCAAGAGGGAGATATGGGGACATATGTATACGTACAGCTGATTCACTTTGTTGTACAGCAGCAACTAACACACCATTGTAAAGCAATTATACTCCAAGCAAGACGTTAAAAAGATAAATAAATCAGGTGTTCTGTTTCTTTTGAAATTTTTTAAAGTCTAGTCAGCTTATTAAAAATAAACAACTGCTATTTTTATCTGAAGTAGCATCTACGCAACATAACTCAGGCGTGTTTCGCGTGGCCTACCGGGCTTCGTCTCTACCGAGCGTCCCTGCCACTCAGCCCTCCCGGAGGAAATCCTTCGTAACTGCGGAAGAGCTACCGAGCGTGCGGCGAGGCCCCTTCTGTAATGACAACTAGGAAGACGTCTCCGGGCCTGGCCCCGGCAAGAGAAGGGACCTGAACCCGAAGCCCCACGAACTGCAGGTAAACCGGCCTCTCTGGCCGGCCTCTCGGGAGACGGTGCGAGGCGGCCGCCGCCCCACTGTGCGCTGCCCCACTGTGCGCCAAGCAGCCGTCTCACCGCTCACGGAAGGAGCTCCTCTGCGACAACCCGATGTACGCAAGTGGCCACTCAAGTCAACAACACTGGGACTTGTCAACTTTATTCCATACTAGGGCCAAAAGAGACTTTGGTGGAAATGCATTCGTGAACCCGTAATAAATTAACTGGGGAAAACGCCTCCAGTCTAGTGGTGAATCACCCTGTACAGACGGGGCAATGATACAATCTGAAAGAAACGCTGACTTACTCAACTGGTCCTGGCTGCAGTCACAGTCATTAAAGGGTGCTATGAGGATCGAACTTAAAAAGCAGCACCTCTGAAAAGGCAGACGATACTTTCTTTCTTTAAACTTACTCATTCCAGCGGGGAAATCATCTGGGAACTGGCCCTTGAGCTGTGTGTTGCTGAGTAGTTGTTAGAAAGTGTTCACTGCAAACCGGGTACAGCAGAGGGTGAGCAACTCTGTGTGTGTGTGTGTGTGTGTGTGTGTGTGTGTGTGTGTGTGTGTGTGTGTGTGTGTGTGTGTGTGTGTGTGTGTGTGTGTGTGTGTGTGTGTGCGCGCGCGCGCGAGAGAGAGAGAGAGAATGAGAGCATCATCCCGGGGGGCAAGAGGGAGTCGTGAAGGCAGAAACAAAGCCCACAAAGTCAAAAGGCAGCGAGGGGGGCGTGCAACAAAATATCACCGAGGGATGACACGGCTACCACACAAAAAAAATCTTAAAACTTGAAGGACATAGAACCAAAATCCGATGGAAAAGTGGGAAAAATAATCTGAACGGGCAATTCACACGAAAAGATATAAAAATATCAACGTACATATCAAGATGTCACGAAAAGACATGACGCAGGTCAAACGTACGAAAAACTGAAACTCACTATTAGAGAAATTCAAGTTAAAAACAGAAATAACATCTATCAAATCAGGGGAAAGGATGACAACACGGGCACTCAGTCGGTGAGACTGTGGGCAATCGGCCATTCTCGCACCCTGGCCCTGGGGGTGCGCACTGGGACAAGCTTTCTGAGAGTCCAGCCGGAGCCGACGCAACTACGCCTGCGCTCCTGAGCCAGCAGCACCCCACCTCCAGGGGCCCCCGCTGAAGGCAGACCCCCAAGAGCATAAAACCACACACGCTTACGGTTACTCGCTGCGGCACTGACTTTGGGGGCGACATGCCGGAAGCATTCTAAACGCCACACACAGGACGGTGGTTTTATAAACTACGGTGTTGTTCCCGTGCAGCTATTTTTAAAATGAGGATGATCTGTGTGAACTGATTCGTGGGGATCCCCTAGACTGACTGGTGAGTGAAAAACGCGAGGCAGAGCGTGGATAACATGCCAGTCTTCCTGTAAAAGAAAGAAAAGGACGCAGGAAAAGACACAGGTATCTGATTTGTACAAAAAAAAAAACACCCACAATACCTGAAGGACAAGCCAGAAACTACAGAGACGGGCCACCCACAGAGGGTGGGGGGCAAGGAGTGGAGAGCATGACGTGGGAACAGGGCCGAGGGGATGAGGCGCGAGGGGCGCTGTGTGGGCACCCCTCTGCACGGCCCTCGCTGCTAGAGCCTAATGTTTTACGTGCCCCCCAAACAAACAATGAACTATTGATGGGACACAAGCTGTAACAAGTGAACCTACCTGTACTGCACATGACCAACCACCCAGGCGGAGGTGGAAGGAAAAGATAACTTCGGAACACACTGTTTTCCGGGGACTCCGTACAGCGAAAGACAAAAAGAACCGCACACAAAAACTACGGAGTTTAGGAGTAGGCAAACTACTTCTACAAAGGGCCAGACAGTCAATATCTTCGGCTCTGCTGGCCATATGGTCTCTGTTGCAACTAGAGAACTCTGCCACTGAAGTGAGCAAGGACCACAGGCAACACAGAAACAAATGGGCAGGTGTGTCCCAATAAAACTTCATTCACGAGAACAGGAAGCGGGGCCGGGTTGGGCCCATGGGCCAGAGTCCACTGGCGCCTGGCCTGGTTGGCGAAGCTGTTCTCAGAGGGCTCCCGTTAGCAATTATGAAACCACACGTACGTATGTGGCACACCGGAGTTGAATGGACGTATAACAGACAACGAGGACGAGATTCCTCACTGTTGGAGAAAGGAGTTGAAAATAAGGAAAGGAAGACAGTTAGAATGAATAGCACGCTGTTGGGTTGGAAATGGAGGTTATCACACGAACCCTTGTTTCGTCAGTACAGCCGCAGAGAGAACGACCAAGATGCGTAGGTATGCACGGGCAAGTACACGAACACACGTGTATCTCCACAGCTCTGTCCACGTGGAGGGTCCAGACAGGTCGGTGGCAATGAGCATGCCCAGTGGCCAGATCTGGGTTTCTAACTGCCATTCTCCAATGACACTAAGCGGGGCTCGCTGGAGAGGCGGCTGTGACTCCACAGCTGGGGCAAAGGAAAATTTAAGATGAGCCCTGAGCACGACGTGGTGGCCGAAAATAAAGTCACGCTCCGCAGAGGGGGTACGGAACGTCACAAAAGGACACGGGAGTTTCCAGCGGCCAAAGCTGGAGCCGCCCGAGTAACAAAATAAGGGTATGAGATTATAGCCCACTGAATTTTTTTTAAACTGTGATTCCATAAAGATATAAATCACTGAATGAGTGAACATACAGAGAAGAAGCGACAGCTCTTCCTTACAGAAAAACTCCAATAAAGAAATGGAAAAAAAGGAGAAGCTACTATCAGGTAAACTCCTGCAGACAAGACTCACCAACGGAATGTCAGAGTGACTGGGAGAAAAGTGGAAGGAGAAACAACGTATTTGGATCGTCTAAAAGCCACCTCCCCCGAGATACATATTAATTACAGAGCGGGGAAACCCGGCAGACACCGCTTCAACCGAGTGACATAATCTGATGCAGATTATGTCAGCAACAGTGAGATAACATCCCACACCTCTCCTCCCGGTGTGATGCCTTGAGAAGGTGTTACGGGCTGAACTGTGTCCTCCAAAACCTGTATGTTGAAGTCCTAGGCCCCAACGCCTCAGAAAGTGACTGTATTTGGAAATGGGGCCTTTAAAGAGGTAATTAAGTTAAAGTCAGGGTGTTGGAGTGGTCCTGATCCAATGTGACTGGGGCGATTACAGGAGGAGGAAATGTGGACACACAGACACCGGGATGTGCGTGCACAGAGGGAAGACCCGGTGAGGACGCAGCGTGGAGGCGGCATCTACCGGCCAAGGAGAGAGGCCTCGGGAGAACCAGCCCCGCAGCCCTCTTGATCTTGGACGTCCAGCCTCCAGGCGGTGAGGGAATAGAGGTCTGCAGCCCTCTGTTACGGCGGTCCTGGCAGATTAACACAGAAGGCCACTGCGTCACTTCCATGGAATTCTTGCCCGAAGGGCTACTAACCTGAAGCTCATCGTGAAAAAACACAGGAAACTCCAATTTAGGGCGATTCTAGAAAACAACTTACAGATGCTCTTCAGAAGTGTCTGGGTGATACAAGGAAAAGACTGAGGGTCTGTCAGAGATCAGAGGAGGCGCCGGCGACGGGACCACTAAATGCAGCGCTGCACCCTGAGCAGAAAAGGACATGAGTGGGGACACGTACAGCCTGAGGAGGGTCTGCACTCCGCCCCCACGGCAATTCCCTGACGTTGACAACGGTCCTGCGGTGACGAAGTCGGGTGGAGGGCAGACAAGAACTCTGTCCCACTTCTGCAACTTTCCTGTATCATTTCCTTTATTCTTCCCAAATAAAAAAGTTAAAAGGTTCGGTGTTTTAATCTTGAGGGGCACTGAGCTATTTTAGTAGGGGAACGCTGGAACAGTTTTAAATTTTACAAAGGTCACCATGGGAGCAACACGAACTGCCTCTCAGTTACAAACGACTTGGGCCCCTTTTGTGACCCTAGAGCTGGACCACCGCCCCACCCCGGCCGACCTGAGGTCAGGCTTTGCCAGCAGAGGGCGCTGGAGGGTCGCCGCCAGGAGCCTTCCTTCCTTCTCCTCCCTCCTCCTGGAGTGTGGCCGGGTCAGCGCGCCCCGGCAGGTCGGCCCCACCTCTTGTCCCTCCCATGCAACCTGAGGGCTGGTGTCTGCAGCTGCTGCTTTGCGTGCAGGAGTCTTCGCTGAGCCCGCCAGCTCGCACTTCCTGACACCTCTTGATGTGAAACGCCCCCGGCCCCCAACAACCGGCGGGTGGCTCTTCGAGGCACAGTGACCCAGCCCGATGCACGCACGTCCCGCCTCGCCTTCCTGGCTGGTCACACCCACCACGCTCCTGTCTCCTGTAACCAACCGGACACCGTCACTGCCAAGAGAGCGATGACGTTCGTTCGGTGTGGGAAGTTTGTAAAAGTAAAGCAAACTTTACTCGTCAGGTTAGAGGAAAAAAAGCGAATTCACTCGCTGATTAGCATATTAATAGGTTTTAGTGTCTTGAGATAGACGCTGGTTTATACGCATTATTCCCATTCAAAAGCACCGTCTACTCTAGCCTAATTTTTTGTCCAGTGTGAAAATTTAATTTAACCCTTATTCTGGAACTGTTAACCATGGAGCTCCTAGGAACAATTCCTCCCTCTTTTATCGGATTCAAAACAAACGTAACTAAACTCAACGTGCAAAACTGTGTCAGATGTGCAGAAACTAACTGCAGCATGAAGAGGAAACAAGGGGAAAAACGTGGAAAAAGTACAAGAACGGAGAGTAACCTGGAACACACAAGATAAAGGTACAGAAATGCAACAAATATTTATACTAAACGGGCCAGTAGTTCTACAGAATTTTCTGATTGTGTTTTCATTTAAGTGATGAACTAAAAAAATAATCCAATCATTAAGTCTAATTACTACTCTTCTTAAGGGTTAATTTGCCACTGAAAGACATCATCTACAACTGGTGTGAGATGGAGAATGTATTTAGGGAGGGGCCTAAGATTTTTCCCTCTTTCAACAGCCACTTGTGTGAGTGTCAAGTCTAAGAAACACGCAAGAAAAAGACCGGGGTGGGGGGCTATTTTGCTGTTCACAGGGGTGGGGAGAGAGCAACGCTAAGACTAATCGCGGAGAAAACATAAAAATCCGAGCAGCTCCAACAGCCTGAGCCATAGCTTCCTCCTGGGAGGGAGGAGGTGGCAGGTGTCGGGGACCAGAGCCCTCAGACCACTGACCAGGAGAAGCATGACGGGGTGACCAAGGTCTGTGTTTGCAGCACGAATTGCTCTCAAAGGGGGTGATTACCACTTGCCTTGCAGGGATGGGAGGATAGCTGGGTGAAGGTCCCAGAGTCTTGCACTTCGTCATAATTCAACAGTAGCCTCTCTTAGTCTCACTTACTGTATCCTCGTGTGTAGAATCGGAAGAGGGTGGATCAGGCAAGGTTATTGCCTAGGACCTTTCTCGCTGTAATAGTCTATGAATAGTCTATGAAATGTGGGGAGTGACCTGTGTTCTCCTAGGACTAAACAACACGAGTGTTACACTTTTTTCTCTCCCCTTTATCTAAACCTGATAGTCTCTAAGTGACTGAAAACCCAAGCTTCACAAAAATTATGGAGCTTACTTATGTTGGTTTCCTAAGGAGATGATGGCAAACTCTTAGAACATGCACAGAGGACAAAGGTATTTCAAAAATCAAAAAGGTTAAGAGAGCAAAGAAAGCATGCTAAGCAACAAGAAAGACAAGTCATGGAAAAAGAGACAAGTTTCAAGAAAGGGAAATGAAATTTTCATTTCCATCAGTATGGTGGACAAAATACCGTAACAAGTCCTTCTAGTACAATAAAGATAGAAACACAAAGCTGAGTTATTTTTTAAATACTTTAAAAAATGCATCACTCACAAGCGGGCAAGTAGGAAAATCTTTAAGAATATGAAGACAAAAATCCAACAATGAAGCAAGATAAGCAAAATCTGAAGCCAGATGATGCCCGGTGATCTCAAGGCCAGGAGACAAAGCCCATGAGGTGGGAACGTGAGGACAGAGACCCACACGTACAGGCGAGATGCTTCGCTCTCAAGCAGAGCGGTGACCAGGGAACACAATAGGGAAACGCGTCTGTCTTCACTGACCTTGGCTGTAGGAGGGAGCTGGCGAGAGAACGGGAGAGAATCCTCACCACATTCCAGCCTTAGAAGCAGAAGAAAGGCCCTGCCTTCTCTCAAGACCCGAGGAACTAAGGGAGCACGGGCACAGCCGGAGGTTGTCAACTTCCCCAGCGCCCTAAAAATATCAGAATCTTCAGTAAGAGCCAAGAAACCCCAAACCACAGGAAAAGTCACCAAAAGCCACAAGACTCAGATGTACCAGGATGTGCGCAGGAGGGAAGCCACAGGGCATCTGACGGATGGAAGCAGGAGAACGCCAACAGCATCGGCAGGTCCCACTGGAGAACAGAGCAGGCCCATGAGAGCAGCGGCCAGAAGCAGCAGGAACTTCTGCACACTCAATCCACAGGTGAGCACGGAGTCCAGAGTCAGGTCTCAGGGGTCTGGAGCTGTCTAGGCCTTAAGAGTTCTTGAGACCAACCAGGCAAAGCTCCTTTCCACTAATGAAAAATGCTGGACATAGACTAAAAATTGAGCAGGAGAGGACAGCTGGGGCAATGGACAGAGGAGCTTTCAGCCAGGTGAAAGCTGAAGGTTAAGGATGGCAGGACAGAGCCACGAAGGACAAGGCCATGTATCAAATATGACAGAAGAGGGAGCTCTGGAGCTGTGCCTTGAGAAAACCTCTCCTGACCCAGCCCCCTTCCTAATGAACAGAGACTAATTTCAAATAAAAATGAACAACAGAAAAAGGATGGTGGTTGAATCTCATACAAACATATTGCAAGCAAAAAAAAAAAAAAAATTATGAATAGGATGATCCTACAAGCAATGAAAGCACACAGGAAGACATGCTCTTGAAACAGATAAACTGTTCCCCAATACTTCAAAACAAACCAAGAGTCAATTCTCTGTAATGGCAGGAAGACTGAGGGGGCCATGAGAACACAAACAGATAACATTTATGAAAAATGAATTGGAAAAAAAAAAAAAACTACCTAAAGACAGTCCTTACAAAAGCCAGGGAAAGGGTTAAATCTCAAAAACTACAACCCTAAGGTGTTTAAGAACCGCTTCCTGGCTTGAGGGCACTGCCCAACCCTCAAAGCTATGGCTGCAAAATTGGTGGCTGGAAAAACCAGAGCCTTATTTACCAGCTAAAGGTGCCGGGTATCAGAGTTCAGAGTTGGGGAAGCAACCAGAAATTTAGAGTTTTCAGACAGCACCAGAACTGTGGAAGCAGCGACACTCAAATTCAGAGCATAACATGCTGATACCCCTGGCTGACAGCTGAACCACATATGCTCAAAGGAAACCACCAGCAGCCTGGGGAAAAAGCAGTCAGTGAGCAATCTTTTGAAAGAGGAACATGGAGCCAAATCTATGAATGTGATGCCCTTTCCCAGCTGTGCTCAGCCAGGGATGCAGAAGGCTCTAAATGTCAGAGTACAAAGCCCAAAGCTGGCAGATCAGCTAGAACCCAGAGAAATCCTCAGAAGAGACAAGAACAGGGAGAGAGAAAGTCCATTTCTACTGAGATGCTTGGCCAACTTCCAAATCTTACAGGCACAGGGTGCCAGAGTAAAGAAACATTAGTGGAAAGACAAAAGAACAGAGCAGGTATATATAAGCAGACACCTATCACAGTAAAAATGAAATTTTTAGTTTGACTCCAAGCATTTAACTGTCTGCTACAATAAAACCCCAATAATCCTCAGAAGAACACTAGAGTCCAGGGTCATTACAACATGTCCAGTTTTCAACTAGATAAGCAAAACCACAGTAAAGTCTGACCCATATGCAAGTAAGAAGACAGTCAGCAGAAGCCGACTCCAGGTGAGCCCGGATGTTGGATTTAAGAGACTTCAAAGCAGCCAACAAACAGTTCAACGAATTTGGAAAATATGCTCAAAGGAGTGAAAGAAAATATGATACCAGTGAGTAAACAAATACAGCAATGTCAACAGAGAAACACATGAACAATCAGTAAACTGAACTCAGTAGATTAGCTAAACAACAAATTGATGCTTTCTTCTAACAGCTGTAATGAACTTGAATATAGAAGAATCTGAAGAAAAGGAAGAAAAAGAGATGGTCGAAAGATGAATAGAATTTTCAAAGATGTGTGACGACAGGAAGCAGCACACTAACTGGAATCCCAGGAGAGAAAGGAAAAAATTTTCTGAAGACACAACATCTGAAAAATCCCCCAGCGCTCAACATACCTTAAGCAGAATAAAAACAAATAAAACGACTAAGACACATCTTAGTCATACTGCTAAAAGCCAAAAATAAAATCTTGAAACTAGCCAAAGAAAAATGATGTATTATTATACACAGGAAAACAAAAACAATAATGATAAGAACATAAACTGACTTCTCGTTAAGAAACAATGGAAGTCTGAAGACACTGGGACCAAATATTCAAATTGCTGAAGGAAAACAAAACAAAACAAAAACCCCGTCAACCAAGAATTCTAGTATCCAGCAAAACTATTCTTTAAAATTGAGGGTGAAATGAGGACATTTTCAAATAGAAAACCATTTATCACCAGCAGATCTGACTACAGGAAATGCTAAAGAAAGTTCTTGAGTCTGAATGGAAATCACACTACATGGCAACTTAAGTTTACAGGAAGAAATAAAGCCAGAAACAGTCACTATGTGGGTACAGTAGGTCCTCTGTATTCGAGGGTTCCACATCCATGGATTTGACCAATAGCAGATTGAAAATAGTCAGGGAAAAAAATTTCCAGAAAGTTCCAAAAGGCAAAACTTGAATTTGCCACACACTGGCCACCATTTACACAGCATTTACACTGTATTAGATATGTCATCTAAGAGACGATTTAAAGAGGATGTGCACAGGTTATATGCAAGTACTATACCATTTTATACGAGAAACTTGAGCATATGCAGATTTTGGTATCCACAGGGGGTCCTGCAACCAATCCCATGTGGATACTAAGGGATGACTATATATGTAATATATAATTTCTTAGCCTTTATAAAAGATGACAGCTTAAAGCAAAAATTACAACACTACTGATGAGTTTACAAGGTATATCAATGTAATACTTAGGATAAGAGAGAGAAATGAAAATATACTACAGAACAAACTATTTAGATGAAATACATATGACAATACTACTAAAGGTAAATGAGAGGTGGGAAACTGAAATATACTATTGAAGAAATTCTGGGTTTTCCCTGAGGTGATTCAATACCAATGCTAAGTAGGTTGGGATAAAGCTAAAATGCATCTTGTAATCCCTAGAGAGCAACCGCCCTCCCCCGCACCCAAAAGCAAAGAAATATAGCTAGAAAACCAACAGCAAAATTAAAGTGAGAATTTTAAACTCTAACATGAAGACCAAAAAAAGGAAGAATAAAGACAAACAAAAATCTCTTCCTAAAAAAGTGCAAAATGGTAGACCTAAAATACAACCATACCAATAATTACTTTAAATGTAAATGGACTAAACGTTCTAATCAAAAGGCAAAGATTGGTAGTTTTTTTTTTAAAGCAAGAACCAACTACATTCTAGTTTCAAAAGCAGCACTTTATAAAGACAGAAACAAACTAAAAGGATGAATAAATATATACCAAGGCTGAATTAATATATACCAAGGCTGGAGTGGATATACTAACATAAAACAAAATAGACTTCAAGAAGTATTACTACAGACAAAAAGGGACATTTCACAATGATTTTAAATGATCAACAGAACACTATACTGGTATACTTATACCAATATAATAAATACACACACATGTAATGACAGAGCATCAAAATGTGTGAAACAAAAACAGAAGAGAGACAAAAGCATTTTCATAGTTGGAGATCCTAACATACCCTCAATAATCGGTAAAACCAGATTTTTAAAAACAGTACAAATATAGGAGACCCAAATAACATTAACCCTAATTTAGCCGATATTTATGAAACATTCCACTGATAACTGAAGAATTATATAACCTTTTTAAGTGCACAGAGAACATTCACCAAGATGGATCAAATACTGTGCCACAAAACAAGTCTAAATAGATTAAAAAAAAAATAAATCTAGAGAAAATGTTGTGACTACAATGGAATTTAAAGATCAAAATTAAAACATCTAGTGAAACCTAAAATATCTGAAAATTAACCTAATTCTAAACAACCCATGGGTCAAAGAAATCACAAGGGAAATTAGAAAATATTTTGAACTAGATTAAAATGAAAGCATATCAAATTTTGCAGGATATACTAAAGAAGGGCTTGAAGAAAATTTATAGCATTAAATGTTCTTATTAGAAAGCAAGAAAACTCTTAAACCAATGACCTAAAATTCCACCTTATAAAACTAAAAAGAAAAGCAAATTAAACCAAAATAGATGAATAATAGAGAAACAATTATCTGCCAATGAATCCAATACTTTAAATTAAATTCCTTTAAAGACACAACACCAAAACTCAAAAAGAAATACCAATTCTGAATAACTTCATATCCATTAAAGATAGTGAATTCATAACCTAACTCAACAGAAGAAAATTTCAGTACCAGATGGTTTCACTGATAAATTCTAGTAAACATTCATGAAAGAATCAAAACCAATTTCAGAAAGTAAGAGAAGGGAATGCTTCCTAACTCTTTTTATGAGACCAGCCTAACTCTTGACACAAAACAGGAGAGAAAATTATAGACCCATTTACCTTATGAACACAGGGACAACAATTCCTCAAGGCATTAACATAGATTAAAAGGTCCAAACATCCTCAGATCAAAAGTATATCATATCCACACTTAGACCCACTGTAATAAAACTGCAGAACTGTCAGGGGTAAGAAATCTTAAACTACCAGAAACTCAGATGACTTATAAAGAGGGGCAGATTTTTTTCATGAGCTGCAAAGCTAATAAATCTTAATTGTCAACCAATAAAATTTATACCCAGCTAAAAAGCCATTAACAGTGACAATATAATATAGTAAGATTACCTTTAGACATATAAATATCCAGAATTTACTATCTCAAATCCTTACTAAAATAATCATTTAAAGATGTAATAAAATCTATTCCTAAATATATACTCAAGAGAATTGAAAAGTATATGCGCACATAAAAACTTCTATATGAATGTTCATTGCAGGATTACTCATAACACACACCAAAATAGAAACAACTCAAATATCCATCAATCAATGAATAGGTAAAATGTGGTCTAGTCACAAAATGGAATATTATTCAGCCATAAAAAGAAAGAATGTACTGACACATTCTACAACATGGGTGATCCATAAAAACATTATGCTAAATTATTAGCATATTAGAAAAGAAGTCAGACACAAAGACCACATATTGTATAATTCCATTTATATGAAATGTGCAGTATAGACAAATTCATAGAGAAAGTAGATTTAGTGCTTGCCAGGGCTGCAGGGTTATAGGGGTGGGGACTGACAGTCAACGGGTAAGGAGTTTCTTTCTGAGGTGCAGAAATGTTCTGAAATTAGATAATGGTAAAAGTACAATTTTGTAAACATACTAAAAACCATGGAACTGTATCCTTTAAAAAGAGGAATTCTATGGTATCCAAATTATATCTCAAAAAAGAAAATAGAAAAGCAAAGAAAGTAAGGTGTAATTCAGGAGCAAAAGTCAGCCCACCTAGAATGAAAGGGATAAGTGAAACAAGCATTCAGAAGTAAAGTTAGAAAATTTAAATAACCTGTGATTAAAAAAAAAAAAATTGTTGGTGTATTTCTGAAAGATAAAACAAATACTAGAAAAGAATCTTGACCTAGTGGAGGTGAGGTTGGAGATTTCAGTGAAGAATTAATAGTGAGCTATGTCCTTGTTATGTCCTCAAGGAAGACATATAAAACTTAATTAACTATTAAATACATATCCCATTTCTGATGCACTGAAAAGAATAGAAATATTCTCAATGAGCATAAGACACAGGGAGTAGATATACTCAAAAGGTAAATAACACTTACGTCCCTGTCACATTTCAGAAGAAATCACTGAATGATTTGATCATTCAGATTAAAAGTTAAGCAGAATCTAAAGAAATTAATGGCAACCACAAGGTCAGACAAAGAATCTGTATCTCCCAACCAGCAAAAGAATAAATACCCAATCCATACAGAAAAATCTCTCAGACCAACAGACAACTGAAAAAATAAATAAGAAAAGGATAAACAGCAAAGATGAACACTAAATCCCAAAATAAACCCTTTTACAAGATCACAAGAGGAAACCTCCAGAATTAAGGTTTCCTAAAGACCATTCTCTGGCCATGCTGTAATTCAACTAGAAGATACATAGTAAAGAAAAAGATTTTCACCTTAAAAATATTTAAGTTTAAATACATTTAAGTACTCAAAAACAAAAAGACAAAATCCTTGTGTCTGTAAATTTTTTTATTACTTTTTGGATTTTAAAACATATGAATAAATATCCTAAACAAAAAAATAAGTGTATTTATTTTAAATAAAGAAAAATCTAAAGATATTGAAGATTTCAAAAAATAAAGCAAACGTATACGATGTGGCTAAAGCTGTACTTACAAGGTAATTTTACAGCCTTCATTAAAGGACAAGATGAGCTGTTCAACTCAGTAAGCTAGGAAAAGAACCAGATAACGTCAAGAGGGCAGCAGAAGGAAATAGAGCAAGAAATAAAGTCGAAAGCAAAGATATAAAGAATCATAAAATAAAAAACTGATTCTTATAAAGAAGCAAATGAGATAAAATATCTGTAAGGAAAAAGGCACAAAAAACCAAAAGGCATGTTAAAGGTATATAATCATAGGTCCAGTATAGGTTTTTAAATATCCTAAAATACTCTAATATAAAAAACTTTAGGCCACAATTGACTTAAGAAATAGAAAACACCGACAGAGAAACACCAGGTAATTCTCTAATGAATAATCCAACAGCTCCTCTCCTATCTTAAAAGGAAACAGAAGTCCAGAAGATTTTAGAGGCAGGTGAAACAAAATCTTCAGAAACAGAAAATCAAAACACAGAAAATCCAGGGATTCTGCAACTGTTCCATAATAGGAAAAAATATTAAGCTGGTTACCTTTTCAAGTGACTATTGTAAGCCTGATTATGAAAAGAATCTAACAATGTACGTAATAATACACTGTGACTAAGTAGGGTTTATCCCAGAAATGCAAGGATGGCTTAACATCAGATGACATATTAATATACTACATTAAAATATTAAAAGGAAAGGGGGGGGTAAAATGACAATCTCTAATGAATGCAGAAAGCACATCCCATACAATTCGTTAACCATTCAAGATTAAGAACTCCTCACATGCTAGAAATAAGAGAACTTTAACCAGAAATAACAGAACTTTAACTTTAAAACAGTATCTTAGCAGGACTTCCCTGTGGTCCAGTGGGTAAGACTTGATGCTCCCAATGCAGGGGCCCAGGTTCGATCCCTGGTCAGGGAACTAGATCCTGCATGCTGCAACTAATGCGTGGCACAGCCAAAAATAAATATTTTTTAAACAAAGGTACCTTAGCAACTATCTATAGCTTTTACTTAATAATAAAATTTTATAGAACTTTCAGAATTAAAAATAAGAATGCTTGGGGGCTTCCCTGGTGGCGCAGTGGTTAAGAACACGCCTGCCAATGCAGGAGACACGGGTTCGAGCCCTGGTCCGGGAAGATCCCACATGCCGCGGAGCAGCTAAGCCCATGCGCCACAACTACTGAGCCTGTGCTCTAGGGCCCGCGTGCCACAACTACTGAGCCCGTGTGCCACAACTACTGAAGCCCGCGCACCTAGAGTCTGTGCTCCGCGACAAGAGAAGCCACCTCAATGAGAAGCCCGTGCGCTGCAACGAAGACCTGACGCAGACAAAAGTAAATAAAATAAAATTTTTTAAAAAATCCTTGTTGTTAGTAATTGATATTCAACATCGTACCAAATGGTCCCAGCCAAAGTGATAAAGTAACAGGTAAGAACTTGAAGAGGAAGAAAAATATAATCTCCCCTATTTGCACAAGATATAGTTATCTACATATAAACCCAAAAGAATCTATGAATTTTCAACCAAGATAGTTTGACAAGGTTGCTAGATATAAAGATCAAGCATAAACAGCCTTCCTGTGGCCCAAGTATTAACTAGTTAGAAAATATAACTTTAAAGAGATCTCTCTAACAAGAGCAACAAGAAACTACAGTTTCTAGGACTAAATCTAAGAAAGACTGTGAAAAACTTTTTAAAAGTGCGTAGCAAAACATACCGAAGAACCAAAGGGTGGGGAGAGGGGGAGAGGATCCCATTCGAGCTCCTGCCCTCCCTCCCTCTCTCTCCTGACTCATTAATTTTCCCTTCCTATTCGCTTTCTCCCAGCATCACACAACATACTGTAATTCCCCCTATCTTAAAGTAAACAAACTCTGGAGCGCACCTCGCCCTCCTGGTTCCCTTTTCGAAAAACCGGTCCTGAGAACTGCCTACAGGATTCACCTCCAGTTCCTCTTTTCCCATGCTCTCACGAGCCCACGCCAGCTGGAGCCCCTGGACGCCCCCAAACAGCTGCTGCCATATCTAGTGGTCAATTCTAGGTCCCCACGACAGCACAGAACACAGAACACGTTTCCCTCCTTGAAACGTTCCTCACCTGCTCACCTGCTTCCGGCGCACCACTCTCCCTTGCTATTTTCCTGGCCACGCCTCTTCTTTCACTGCATCTTCACCTCGTCTCAAGTTCTATATAAGAACGTCCCCACGATCTAACCTTCACATCTCTTCTCTACCTACACTTAGTCCCTGGATGACGCCATCCTTCCCCGGCTTTAAAAACCATGCACATACAGACATCTCCCGCAGAAGCATATGCCCTCAACTCTTAACTTTTAGACCCTGCCTGCCCACATCGCCACCCGGTGTCTAAAAGGCATCTCGAACTTAACACGTCTAAAGCCCAACTCCTACTTATCCACCCCCCCCAGCACTCCCCCGCGATAAAAAACAAAGCTGAGCCCTAAGCAGTCACACCTGCCTGAATAATTGGCCAATCCCATTCTTCTAGTGATTCGAGCCTGAAAACCCCACGTTCTTTCCATTTCTCCTCCTTCCGTCACATCCAATATCCAATCTACACGTCAATCCCGCTCAGCCCCACCTTCAAAACAGACCCCAAGTGCAGTCACTCCTCACTACTCCGTCATCCCGGGTTTCAAGCACCAACATCTTTTGCCCGAGTTATTCTCCCAGCTTCCTTCCTAGTCCTGCCACGGTTTGTTCTCCATATAGCATCCAGCACAACCCTTTAGCATTTTTAATTTGATTAGGTCACTCCTCCAATGGCTTTCCATCTCAGTAAAAGTAAAACTCTGGTGTATTCAGCACATCTGCTAAGGGCCTGCCTGGATTCCACTACCACCCTGACCTCAGGTACCACCCCCCCTCTCGGCTTCCAGATGCACCAGCCTCCTTGCTGCTGCCCAAACTCGCTAAGAACACGCCACCCTCTGGGGGCATTCCTTTGCTTTCAAGTCCCAAATGTCACCTTATCACTGAGGCTTTCTCTGGCAATTTACACAAAGCTAACCCACACCCCAAGCCACTAGCTGTATCCCACTTAGCCTGCTGCCACCACTAGAATCTAAGCTCCCGGGGCAGGACTTTTACCTGTCGGCTGCACTGCTGCACCTCCAGGGGCCCAGAGTAACCCATGAACGCAACACGGCATCAACCCAAGCCCAACGTGGAAGCGGAAGAACGCAGCGCCAAGAACCGCTGAGCCATCTTTCAGAAAAAGAGAACAAGACCGAGATACCTGGCAGGGCAATTGTTACAAAACTGTGCGGGTGACAGCAGCGTGGCGTGTGACCGAGAAGAGACAAAACGCCCGGCGAGCAGAAGAAACCGACCCACACACGTCGGGGAGAACTTCACGCACGGCCGAGGCGCAAACGGGGAGGCGAGGGAGCGACTAGTTTAACAAACGGTGACAGCGGATTATCCAGCCAAAAAACAAATCAGATCCCAACTTCAATCCGGGAAAGCAAACGGCAGGGTTCTGCTACCGTTAGAAGCAAAACTTTGGGATGAAAAGATAGAAGATAATGATCTTGGTGTAGGAAGGACTTCCTAAACAAGAAACAAGATGAGGAAAATAAGACTGCATTAAAAGGTAAATTTTCATTAATTTGGTGGGTGAAATATGTAATTGTTACAGATTTTAAAATCTTTAATGAAGAGTGAGGACACAACACAGATGAGAAAACATGTGCAACATGAATAACAAAGATTAGCATGATTACAAAGAACTCCAACAAATCAAGAAAAAGGCAAAAGAAAAGTGGACCAATAGATAAAGGTTTTTATAGAACACTCCACAGTTCCTTCAGTGTTAACTTCTATGTGTCTTCTGTTAAACAGCGTGGATATAATTCTGTTTTTATGAAATAACTGTGACCTGTATAATCCACTCCTCTACCTATATTTATGCACAAAGCTGTCCCGAATGATGGGCCTCGGCTTGTGGTAGTCAACCTGGGCGCTAGAGCAGCGGATGACTTTTTCTTTTTCAACCTTTTTTTTTTTTTTCCTTTTTCGACTTCCATCTTCTTTCCTCAATAAACATGCACATAGGGCCTTTACATACAAACCACGAGTGAGGTGATGAGACCGTGAAATTCAAAGCACCTGCCTGCCAAGTGGATGTCAGCTGGTTCAAGTAGTGAACCTTAAAAGGCTAAACTCTTTACTTCAAAGAGGCTGCTGAGAACACGAAACATTCTCAGAACTTTCTCCTCTCTTAGGATTGTGCTCACAGTCTCTCGAATCCCCCATGGTGCCAAAAATTCACAAAAATGAATCTGGGAACGAACCGGGGTAATTCTAAACTATATACAGTCCAGTGAGTTAAGCTGATGATATATGGTGTACATGGAATATGGTTTTTCCCACAAACAACATGAAGCGTCCTGACAAACAGCCCATCAACAGGCCTCGCTCCGGTGTGCTCCTCGTGCATCTCCACTGATTCTCAAACTTCCTACTTTCTACTTTGCTAAGTCTGCTCGACCCTGAGAAATCGGTTATATGATGAATGATGCTACTGGTGACAAAACAACAGGCTGGTTTCTTTGACGCTGGCGCTTCCTTGGTTCTTTGGGATGGTAATGCTGGTTACTGCACGCCAGTCTTTTAATGTTTGTACTGGACACGTCTCTCCCTTTAATATATTCTCCAAACACTTTTTTTTGTTTGTTTTATTTTTGGTTTTTATTTATTTACTTATTTTTGGCTGCGTTGGGTCTTTGTTGCTGCGCACGGGCTTTCTCTCGTGGCGGCGAGCGGGGGCTACTCTTCGTTGCGGTGGCTTCTCTTGTTGCGGAGCACGGGCTCTAGGTGTGCAGGCTTCAGTAGTTGCGGCACGCGGGCTCGGCAGTTGTGGCACACGGGCTTACTTGCTCCGCGGCCCGTGGGATCTTCCCGGACCGGGGCTCGAACCCGCGTCCCCTGCATCGGCAGGCGGACCCCCAACCACTGCGCCACCAGGGAAGCCCCCAAACATGTTTTAGTTTGTTCTATTTCTTTCTCCCCCCCCCCCCCCCCCGGTATGCGGGCCTCTCACTGTTGTGGCCTCTCCCGTTGCGGAGCACAGGCTCCGGACGCACAGGCGCAGAGGCCATGGCTCACGGGCCCAGCCACTCCGCGGCATGTGGGATCTTCCCGCACCGGGGCACGAACCCGTGTCCCCCGCATCGGCAGGCGGACTCCCAACCACTGCGCCACCAGGGAAGCCCTGTTCTATTTCTTAAAGAAAAAAAATCATAGTAAATGTCAAATCATCATTTATATTCATCATCTTTGTAGAAACTTTCAAAATCTCTTTTGGACAAAATTCTGACAAATGGAATCTCTGATCTTCTATCAATGTTCTGTGCTTCATTATAGCCACCTGTTTAACCTAAAGTCTTTGGCGACAGTCAAAAACTGTTACCTGTGTTGACGCATTAAGTTCACGGCTCCTCGCGAATTTGCTTGATCTCATATGAAGCTGATTCATTTTCTACCCTATAATTAGTCACTCATTTTTAGGTTCGTACAAAAGCTTTCTAGGCTGCTGTGCACAGGAAACCTTCTGGCTACCTTAAAATTACAGGTAATTACTGTGAGCTCCCACAAGCTACGTGAGAAAATGTCACTGTTTTAGTCACATCTCCTCTATGTCTGCTCAGTGATCCCAAGGACGGAGACCATGGAAGAAAAGGCAGGTGAGGGTACTGCTCGTTTTCGTAACTGAACTACCATCAACTGTTAACTTACACTACAAAGAGTTTAAGAAACCCTCATAACTCTAGCAAGAACAATCTGTCGGTTGTTTTTTCTTTGTCTCTGGTTAAGGTGTTGGTGTGAGTCTTATAGAAGAGCATCTCGCACACCTTAGCATTAACCCTAACCCACCGAGGTAATGCCTCCCGGACTCTGAGAACCCTTTATGAAGCATGGGAAATGTCACCTACATACACTCAAATACACTATCGTCACGTCATTATTAACTGCTCCTCAAAACTTAAAAAGGTTTTTTTTTAAGGTTTAAGCAATCTTCATGTTTAAAAGGTATGGTCATAAACTTGCTTCAGGAAATTTTTCTAACGGCATGTTTAACAGACACATAAATCACTTAAGAACATTTACTACCTAGCTCCTCACTAAGTCTTGCTAACATATATCAAAAATAGGAGGAGAGTAGGTCTTCCTACGTGCCTGTTGCTCTTGTGTGTCATTACTAACGCCTTCCACATAATATACGAGCAAAAACCCGACTGGATGACACGCCCACCCTACACCGACGATGAAGTTCAGCAGGAGTTGAGAAAAATCCATTTTCTACCAGAGACAAGCGGGCTACAGGGAAAAGGCGAGGAGGACGGATACCAGAGTAGCTTAGTTTATAGACAGAAAGTTGATTTGTTTTGGAAAGACAGAAGGATTCTACTATTCGCTCGGTTTTTTCATGAAACTTTGGAGAACAGTTCAATTCCATCTCATAGGACGGAGGGCACCAAACAGGCGGTGGGGGTGGGAAGAGACGAGCCGCAGAGGGGCGCGAGGGGGAACGACAGCAACAGAATCTCACGTCCCCAACCCGGAGTCAGAGAGGAACAAAAGTGCAAGAAGACAGAGAGAGAAAACAAACAAAACCTTTCGATCGTTGACCCTACAACCATCTTCAGGGCCGGGAGCCTGTGCTACACACGTCTCCTCGGAGGCCGACAAGCCCCTGCACGCGGCTCTCGAGACCCTTTCTCCTTAGGCAGCAGGTGCTTTAGCTTGAATCTCTGGAGTTCCTGCTCCCGGGGATTCAGAGGTGCCCGAGGCAGGCCAGGTCACAGAGCTGGGCCAGCGAGGAAGACCGTGGCGAGGTGTGACCCCGGCATCCGCCCCGACCCGGGATGCTACTGAGGCGAGGAGCCTAGCTGAAAACCACAGGAGCTTCCGACAAGGGGTGATGCCTCGCCGTTCCCGCAGCAAAAGGGAGGGCGGCCTTCCCTTCCCCTGGGCCTCCACGCGGCTTCAGAGAGCAGCCAGGGCTCCAGCTGAGCTCACGCGGCCCGGCGACGGTGCCCGGCCCGGGGCGGCGGCTCCTCCAGGAGGGTGGGGGACACGGCCAGGCCCCTCCCTCCCCGAGAGCGGTCCTCACAGGTGGGCGTGGGGGCGGCGCCCCGCAGGGTGGCGGGACCCCAGAGAAACACGGGCCCTGCAGAGAGGCGGGAGGTGGCGCAAACACGGGACGGGCGGGAGTCTCCACCTCGGTTTTGTCCCCACCCCTGTCCCCGGGCTGGGGAATGAGACGCAGGTCGGGGGGCAGCAAGAGCTCTCAGCTGCCTGCGGGGCCACGCGGGCATCCTGACTCTCCCCAGGCCCCCCCCCCCAGCGCTCAGGGGGCACGCGTCCCCGAGGGGGGCTCCGCTCTAGAGAACGCTTCTGAGAAAGTTAACTGAACTCCAAGACACGACCCTCGAGGGCCTGGCTTTCCTTTCGGTGGGACGGGGCCGCGAGACTTGGATTTGGGAACAGCCCTTCCCGCACCCCACCCAGCCACGGGTGGTTCCCGCCTTCTTCTCTCCCAGGTCACCCTCTGGACGGAGCGGGGGGGGGGGGCACTGCCGTGAAGCTGCACACTCAGCGCCACGGTCTCTCTCCTGTTGATCTTGACCCGGTTCCTGGGTCAGCGGAACCTCCTGCCAAGGTGGACGCGCGCGCGCACTGACAAGGCCTCATTTCCACCACCTTTCGCTCTTCCTACGGAATCATCGCAGCCTCGTCATTTGTAATCGGAGCCAACCTGGACCTACTCAGGAGGGACTGTTTCCCCTGGGAATACACTTTCCGATGTGTGCCTGTCAACTTAATCAAAACGTTCTCAGAAAGCTCACTTATGAGCTGAAGCCAGTGGTGCCGAACGGTGGCGCGTAAAATAATTCTGGACGCTTTTTCTGGAAGAGGCGATACACGTCCTGTTCTAGGCAGCACCCCTGCCACTACACAGACGCCTCTCCTTCCTTAAAAATGATCACAAAAGAGCCCTTTACCTGGTGCTCTGAGTTCAAAAGCACGCCTGCACGAGGGAGGGAAGTCAGAGGACAGAGCCAGGGGCCCCTCCCGCTGCCCGAGGGCTGGAGAGCCACCGCAGGCAGGTGCTGGAGGCGTCGGGTGGCCCGGGGAGCTCCCTGGGAGGCGCACAGATGAAAGGCAAAGGTGAGCCAACGGGGCGGCCAAATGGGGCGAAGGCGGCCTCGGCTCAAAGGGCACCTGGCAGAGGACGGAAATCAGGTTGGAGGGGCCAATCTGGACGAGGGGACAGGAAATCCAGGAGGGGGAGAGGGATGAAGGATGGAGATGCCCGGAAGACAGGATGTTTCCTAGGGGCTCTGGCCCAGCCCGCGGGTTGGGGGGAGCGTGAAGCAGACGGGCCCCTCCACACGCCCCCATGACCGACCGAGGACCGGCACCACTGCTCCGCTAAGCAGAGAAGCAGGCGGCAGGCCTGGGATAGAAACAGCTCCTGCGCCTTCTCTTCCGCACCCCGCAGTGAGACGACTTCAGATAGAACATAAATCTCTTTACCCTTCAACGGTAAAAACAATGACTGAAACAGGTTTTCTCAGAAGTTTTCATCAATAACCTAATTCAAATATTCTCGTTTACATTTCAGCAAATCACCTAATCCTTCCTTTACCCAGCGGCATCATGGAAGAGGACAGGGCAAGTCCCTGCTCTTAACCCGGCGGGAGGAGGGGGACATACGCAGCAGGGGATGAAGGACTGTACGAAGACGCCGACTTCCTGAAGCATCAACCCGACCCGAAGATTCCGCTAACCACTCTCAAAACACTTCGTGTCAAACCGAAGATCATTCTCTGCAGGACGCGGTTAGCTGCACAGAGGTTTTAGGGTACCAGGAGGATCCAGAGACAGGCCAGGCTGTAAGCCCCCACTCCCCCCTCCATCCCCCTACGAGTACACTTGTTCTCTCTCCTCTGGAAACTCTGGAAAACCATAAAATTAAACTGAGCTTTGCCACTTACATCCCAAAACTTTTTACAAATCATTTTTGATAGCTCTTTTCAACATACCGTTTTCCACTTTGTAAACATGCCCTTCACAAGCTTGAGGGGACTCAGGAGCCCCTGTTACCCATGACCTGGAGGTGCCGTCCCCAGCTTCCCAGTTCAGCCCATCTCACGAGCAAACTTACTAACCAGCTCACCTCCCTGCGGCGGCTCCCTTTCCCTTACCAGATATCTGCTTCTAACAAGCTAAGGAAGCCGTGTACTCCAAGCACGTCACGCCGAAAATACAGGCAACCGGTCTCCAAGAGAGACACAGAGTGTTCAGTGCGTATGGGGTGTGACAACTTTTTACAGCCAAGAGGACTTTTTCTGTCTTGGTTCTCACATATTCTGAACAGCTGAAGCTTCCAGATCAGTTACATGCTAAGATAAGACATGCTTCTGCCTGCAACTCTGGGATGCACTGAAATCCTAAACAGTAACCTACTGAGGAAAAATGTTAACATTTTAACCAGAGCCATTCATGACCTGCAAGCAACACTGGGGGGCTTCATGCAACACACGCCGGCAACTACCAACCTCTTGAGGATGTCACAGGGCAGAGACCGTTACAAATGGAGAGAGACAAAGAGTAAAGACATTTCCTAAGTATACAGAGCTGACTTCTCCAATAGGAGGACACTATTGTTAGACATTCCCCCACCCCACTTTTCACCAGAGGGTAAACCTAAAAAAATGCTGCGGCCAACAGTTCAAATACTCTTTCCAGGAACACAATTTTCCTCCAAATTATTTGTATCAAGTTTAGAAATAACTTTCCTCCAAAACACCATATGGCTTTTCAAACAAGATACCTAAATGCACAATTCTCACATATATGGTATCATTTCAAATAATGCAACTCCAGTCACTATAAGATTTGTATTTCAGCTAAAAGTCAGCAATTATTGACTGCTCACCACATTCCCGTCCTCAGATTAGACACGACAATCAACCAAAAAATAGGTAGCCAACCTTTCCAGGAGAAAATATATGTCATATTATTTAATACCTAGAAAAAATAATAAATAAGTACAAATTATTATAATGCAAAACAAAGAGGAAATTAGTCACATGGAGTTTGAAGAGGAGGGTTCCTGCTAACAGGAAACTCTGATGAGGTCCTGAATGAGGACCCACTCTGCGGCTGGCAAGGTGGGGAAACCGCCATGAACTGACAAAATGGCAACACAAAGGCACAGAGGAGGGATGGGGTGTGTAGGTGTGGACCAGGCTAGACCAGCAACTATGGCTTCACTAGCCCAGACGAACTGAACAGGCCAACCTCAGGCAAGGGAAAGTTAGACAAGATATGCCTGTATATCAGGGCAGGCAGAATGAAGATGCTGAACATTTTGCTTCAGAAGCATCTGCTGTAACTATTACATCCATTTGCATAAACAGTTCCCTTGAAGTCTAGTTTACACTTTATTTGCATTCTCAGTATCTTTAGGTAAATCTCAAGCATCGGCTCAAGCCCTTGATCCCTAGTCACGATACCACAAATTCCAGTTCAATACGTTTCTTCAGATTCTGGCAGAAAAAGCAAACAAGGTTCCAAAGGGCACTGTCACTGCAAAATAACAGATCTTCAATAAAATGTTAATTCTCAGCACTCCATTGGGCTTGCAGGAAGCAAGGAAAAGACCCAACTGCCCCAGTAACTCCTCCAATCCAACCATAATGAACGAGACAATCATAAAAACAGACAAACGTCAAAGATGAAGAAAGCAAGCCACAGACTAACAGGTTGGGAGCAGGGGTACCCAGAATATCTAGAAGTAAAAAAATATAATTGTTGAAATTAAAAACTCAATGGATGAGTTAAAGAGTGGATTAGACACAGCTCATTAGTGAACTAGAAGTGAGATCCAAGGAAATACCCAGAATGCAAACAAAACAAAAACAAGGAAAGGGCAACAGAGGGTGAGGATGAGGAGATCTAATAAGTGCCTCCTTGGAATTCCCGAGGGAGAGTTTAGAAGCACAGCGGGACCTGACGGTAAGTAAGATGGCCAAGAATCTTTTACAACCGGCACGGCACAAATCCACAAGAGAAGCACAACATATACCAAGTTTATTAATAAAAAGAAAGTCACACAGAGATACACTGTAACAGGACTAGAGGACACCAAAGTCAAAAAGAGGATCCCAAGGCCACCAGAGACAGAAGACAGACCTCCACACTGACAGCCTCCTCAAGAATAACAGGGAAGCCAGAGGACAACGGAATGATAGCTTCAAAATGCTGAACAAAAATAACCAAGTAACTAGTTTTTTTTGGAATCAAGTCTATTTTTCAAAAATGAGGGCAAAAGAAAGGCATTTCCAGGTAATCAAAAAACTAGAGACTTTTTAAACAACCCCTCCCTAAAGGATATACTTAAGGAAAAAAAAAAAATCCCAGAAGGAAGTTCTGAGATAGAAGATCGATGATCAAAGAAACTGGTAAAGACACAGGCAAAACTAAAGAAATACTGTCTGTATGCAACAATAAAGCTCTACTTTGCAAGGGTTTTTGCACGGATGATGATTAACACTGGAAAATAAGAGCATGTAAATTCAGGGGTGGATCAGGTTTAAAGTATCTCAAGTCCTTGCACTGTCAGAAGTGGAGCTAAAATATTACCATTAGGCTTTATGTATGTAAAATTTCAAGAACAGCCACTTAAAGACTACCATTAGCATGCAACTTCCAACCCGATCAGCGAGGTTTGAACACAGTTTCACCATAGGCTCTGGCTGAAGCAGAGCTGAGTTTGGCAAAAACAATGTCAAAGTCATCAATGAAGGGTAGTGCAACCCAAGTCTTAGCTCAAAGATCTCAAGAACAAGTTTAATACTTTTGGGGTCATAGATTCCCCCTGAGAAACAGAGGAAAGCTGCTGGTCCTCTCCCCGCAAAAAAACACTCTTATTACTTGAACAAATTTTCACACCAAAGCAAAAGACTTTTCCCAGACTCCCCAGAGAACTCGGGCCTCCCAGGCCTTGACCAGCTTAAAAAGCTGGAGAGAATTAAGTTGGTGTGGGAAACAGTAGAGTTGGAAGTTCCCCCATCCTCGCATGAAAACCACATATGTGAATGAGGGACTAAGTGCTGGGCGTCATGTCTGGGGGAGGGGAAACTGGAGGTAAGTCATTCATTTAATTCACTCTTTCATTAAAATGTACTGAATAATTCAACAATTATGCAACTATTGAAAAATGTGAACTGTGGAAATTAATGACCAGAAAAAAGGTCCTGGTTTTAAAAACTGTGCGCACCAATCTTACAAAATCTGGTGGACAAGTAAGCCATACGATGAAGAAAGCAAACGGGCATTCCAGAAACAGCCCTTATACCTAACTACCGAGTGTTTTTAATGCTCCCTTCCTGGAATGACTCAGTCAAACACCGGCAACGGTCAACGGGCCCGCAAAGGACTCTTCTGGTCGACCTGGAGCTCGACTTCTTCAAAGGCACATCCCGACCCCTCAGTGTCGTCGCAAACAGACCAGTGCAGTCCAGAGGCTCCTAACTCCACCCACACTCCAGAAAGAAGCTTCCTGAAGCGGATATTCCTGTCTCCATCCAAACACTGAAAACTACAAGCTCATGGGTCTGGGTCCCAGAACCTGCATGTATCCTCAACAGAACCCACAATGACGCTATGTGCCTACAGATACACACAATATACAAATGACGACTCCCTATTCACAGAAACTCGACTTAGACCGGCTCTGTGCAGCTCAAATGCTCAGAACTGAATGAGGTATTTCCAATACACCATGAAAACACGTTCAGTGGTTAAAATCATGACAGAGCACGAGGAAAAGATTAAATGATTCTTAGGTATCACAGCAAGAAGAGAAAAACTTATTTGAGTACACAGGACCTGGAAGCAATTTCAAAGGAAAAGTACAGGTGATGTCTCCACACTCCTGCTCAGGCAGGAGTATTCTCCGCAATTCACATTTAAGAGAGTGTGTTAATGTTACACACACACACACACACACACACACACACACACACACACGACTCTATTACCACACAATCAATCCCAGCAGTCAAATAACGCTTTCTGCTTTCTTATTTTGGGGGATCTCAATCTCAAGAGCCAGCTGACCGCACACGGCAGATGCTGGTCAGTCTTGACCAACAGTCACGGGGTCTCCTCATCTTTGTGACTCTACGGCATCTGGACCACACGTGCGGATCTGACTTACAACTAAAATTCCCGTGGTGCGCGGGAGAGGTGCAACCTCACCCCAGAGTAGGGAGAAAGATTCGAAAGCCTTAACTTTCCCCCAAACCCCGATTATCCTTCCAAACCAATCAACGTGAAGACAGGTGTCATAAGCCAGGTATAATTTCATTCTTAAAAGCGTACTTCCACTTTTGACTGCCTGAAACATGCATGTGTTGGATAAATATTTTCTCAGAAGGCCAAGACAAGATCACTGGGATCTTCCTGAATTTTAAATTAAGCTACTACAGTAGTTCTCAGGGGGAAAAAACACCCACACCTGCTGAGAAAAAGGAGTGATGAAGATAAACAAGAACGCTGCTTTCATTGTATTAGATTCCTTTCTCAAAGCACACAAACTCACTCTTCTGGTGGTTATTTGGCCATTAGATAAACTAAGATCCTTTTGATCTTTTCTCTCCTTTGGTGATATAATCAATATAATCAAAGGAAAAAAGGTCTGGTTTCAGGGTTTGAGGTTTTTTCTTTTCCTTTAAGAACGGAAAATAAAGATGTTTCGTAGGGTAAACATAACCACTTAACACCTGGCTACAGCGTTTTATCAACTCTAAACTGCTTTGACATGCTAATGTCATTCAGGCTTCACAATTCTTTGAAGCAGTGATTATCATTCCCATTTTACAGATGAGGGAGTTCAAAAGAGACAGGTACTTAAGACATACAGCTCTTTCCTTCCCAACATAGAAGGGAAGAGTGGAATCCACAACATCTGGCTCTAAGTCTACAGCTAGGACTGGAGCTAGAAGGTCTTTAACTACTCCACGTCCCACCCTCCATACGCCCAACCCCAGCAGAAAAGTCAGCTCCTGAACAGTTGATCCTCTAAAGCAGAGGCTAGCAAACTAAGACCTGGAGGACAAATCCAGCCCACTGCCTGTTTTTGCAGAATCCATGGGCTAAGACTGTTTTTCACATTTTTAAGTGATTTTTTTTTAAAGAGGAAGACTATTTCATCACATGTAAAAATGACACGGGATTTGAATTTCACCGTCCATAAACAGTTCTACTGGAGCATGGCGCTCGCTCCTCTAGGGCATGGCCAATGGCTGCTTCTGGGCAACAAAAGCAAAGCTCAGCAGTGGTGACAGACTGCCTGGCCTGCAAGGTCTCAAGTATTAATAACTATCTGGTCCTTTACGTAAAGTTCGTGGGCCCCTGATGTAAAGGACGCTTGCCTTTTTGTGAAGACTAGAAAGTTCATAGCATGGGTAAATTTAGAAAACCTGTCTTCCCTGATCCCAGCTGCTGGAGATGCAGGGGGTAAATCAATTCTGTCCTTCAACGAACAGCAGTTCTTCCAATTTGGGGAGGCTGAGGCTCCAACCCGTCTTCTCTAGGCTCTGTTCCCTAATTTTTTTATTCACAAGGCACAGTTACAATAAGCACTTAAACATTTACTAAGGACTTATCACCATATACCAGGAACCATGCTAAGTGTTGGAGACCTCATTTCTTTTTAGGTGAGAAAACAAAGGCTTCGCCATCAGGTAACTCGCCCAAGTTCACGGGGCTACGGCAGACCCGTGCTCTTACCATGCCAAGTTACTTCAAAAAGCAAGACTTTGAACTTCCTCCTCTGCCAGTATATCCCTCTGGAGTTGTGGAGTTGGGGGCCAAACATGAAACTTCTTCGATTTAGGCAGAACTGGACAAAACCAGGCAACTCCTGCCCCAGGCCCCGGCTGCTGACACACCTTAGCGCTCCCGCCCCCAGGCCAGCCGCCAGTCAGACGCGGCGCTTCCTTACAACTACTACCATTTCTGCCTCACAAATAATACTGCCTTGATTACAGCAGTACAATTCTATGCCTTTAGAAGCAAAACCAGGCCTCCAGGAGGCATGTTAGATCAGGTAGAACACAATAATAACCACCACTTTCTGAGTGTTCTCTCTGGGAACCGCAGCTATGCTCTTTACATGTTTTTTCATTTAAACTTCACAGCTCTATGAGGTAAGCTTTGATCCCAATTTTACAGATGAGGACACTGAGCTTTCAAGGTTAATTTGCTCAAGGTGACAGGGTTGGATTTCAATAACTAGGTTTTCTGACTCTAAATCTAGGCCCTCAATCCCTATGCAGAACTTTCAAATATCAACTTTCAATCCTCATATAGTCACAGTGTTGCCTACAAGTAAAGGAGAAGTGAGAAAATTCACCTTAAAATATACTGACCTCACCATTTACTGCCACCTCAACTCTACTCTTAAAACACTTTTTTCCAAAGCTAAAACTCAGAATCAAGAGTTCAATTGTGCAGGTGTGTCATTTTCCTGCAATGTACTTAGTTCTTCCAACAGACGCTCTTTGAGAGCACGCACCATTCCCGTCCCTCATCCCTCCCTAGCTCCCGACGGAACCTCCACAGGGTAGGCATTCAATAACACACTGAATGAACACAAACTTGTACAAAATGTGACTTATAAATGGATGTTGCCGGGAGAAGGGAAAACCTGAAGGTATACAGTAAGCAAAGAAAGAACTAAATTTAGTTCATAATGCACTGGTGGTAAAAGTGTTGTCTTCAGAATAATTTTTTACACATGAGATACAACCTATGTATAAGGTGCTACCCTCACCCACACACTAATGGAACAAGTTGACTGATTATTTTTTTATAATCACAAAAATGAATGAAGAGTGAATACTCAAGCCTCAACTCTCAAAGAATAGTCTAATGTAGAAACCAAAATCCCTCATGCTCTCACACTATGTACTTTCCCAACTGCGTGCCTTAGCCTCTACTTCTGGGCCTTTCCCAAACACAACACTTTCCTTCTTAGAAGGGAAGCTTCTTGAGAACAGAGAGGTTTTTTTTTTCCCTTTAGTACCCAAATGACCCAAGATAGTATCTTGAATACAGTAGGGCACAGCTAATGTGTGAAATGGTTGGACAGAATGGAACATTTTCAGTGCCAGCTAAGGTACACTGACCACGTACAATGTAAGGGGAGGCCAACATCCTTACCACTGATTCTCCAGAAGGCGGCCTCCTCCTGAGAACTTTTGCGAACACTTGCTTTTAAAGCAACAAAAACTTGCTTTTAAAAAAAGCAACAAAAAGCTGCTAGTAGGCTATCACTGTTGGCAACAGAGCTCCATTCTGTGCCAAGGGCGATAACATACCCACAAGAGAAGACCCCTCAGAAGGCTCACCTGGTCCTTATTAAGGGTTCACAGAGGCCAAAGGGCTCTACTCTTTACAGACGCTTCCTTAAGTCCCTAAACACCCAGGTCCCTAAACGCATCCAAGAGGTAAATCAACAGTATGCAGAAGTTTTGGTCTCTTACGAAGACCTATTTACAAATACGTATACGCAACAGAAGAACCATTTGTCCAAAAGAACAGAGAGCCTTCCAAGCTTCTGTACTCCCAGGAAGTCGACTTCACAACACGTCAAGAAGTTACATCGAGGCGCACAAAATGTGCCTCAAGACCCAAACTGATAACCGCACCACTTGAAGTCGAAGCTGGCGGACCGATCGCCCACAACTCAGAGTTCCGAGGGTGCCCTTTCTCACTCGCACCGCTGCGGCGCAAATGAATGACGGTGTATCAGCGTTAAATTTAAATTTCCTGGCTCCGGCCACAATGCTAACCTAATTAAAGCATGTGGTCAACGCTTAGCCTTCTCGGTGCGATGTTGTGCATCGCTCAGGCCAGCAGCAGAGTCGGGAGACAGTTGCACCCTTCCTCTCGCCCCCCCAAAACCGGAGGCAAACCCTCCCCAGAGCGCTCCGCCGAACGGCCAGGAAAGCGCCCCCGCGCCGCCCACGGACCCCGCCCGGCGGCGCCGCGGGCTCCGCACCCACCGCCTCGCCGCGGGCACTTTGGCTCCGTCTGAGCAAGTCGCTCGCGTCAGCGCTCCTGCCCCGCGGCCGGGACCCCCGGCCCCGCAACTCGGGCGCCGCCGCCGGGCCCGGGCGCACGCGCTTCCGTCCAGCAAACTGCGGCCGGGGGGGAGGGGGCGGCGGGCCGGCCGTCGGGCGGGGGCCGGGCGGGGCGGCGGGCCGGGGGGAGGGGAGGTACCTCGTACAGCTCCTCGGAGGCCATGGTGGGCAGCGGAGCGGGGGGCGCGGGGCAGGGCCGGCGAGGCGCCGCGCAGCCGGCGGCCGACACTTTGTTTCAGTTGGGTCCCTGCGTGGCCTGCGCTTCCTGCTCCGCTCGGCTCCGGCGCCGGTCGGGCGCGGACCGGCGCTCACTCCTGCCGGTGCGGGCCGCCGGCCGGGTTGTGCGCAGGAGCAGCTGCGCAACGCGCCCTCCGCGCCGCGCTCACTCCCCGGCGGGCCGGCTCGGGCTCGGGCTCATCGCGCCGCCGCGGGGCCGGGCCGGGCTGAGGCGGGCGCGGCGGCGGTGCACGGCGGCGCGCTGGCTCCGCGGCTCCCCCTCTCCGGTGTAGTGCAAAAAGCTTCCTACTTGCGACCGAAAAACCTGCCCCGGCTACTGAGCATGCCCAGTGCGGCCGCCCGGCCCGGCCGAGCCGCGCTCCCGCGCTCCGGGTTTTCGGGCCGCCCGCGCGGGGGGGCGGGGCGGCCGGCGGGCGGGGCAGCCGAGGGGAGCGGTGGGCCGCGCTCCGGGCGCGGCGGGCGGCCGCGCGGGGAGCCGGCCGGCAGGAAGGGGAGGAGCCTGGGGTGGGGGCGGGGCCGCGGGAGGCGGGGGCGGGGCTGTGGGCGGGGCCCGGCTCGCCCCAGTGCCCTCCGGAGGTCGGGCCGGGCCGCGCCGCCGCCCGCGCGCCCGCCTCGACGTGGGGGCCGGGCCCGGGGCGGGAGGGCAGAGGACGGCGACGCGCACAGGGGCCGGCACCGGCGGGCCCGACGTTGGGCAGGGGGCTGCCGGGGGCGCGCCGGCCTGCGTCCGCAGCCCGCCGCCCCGACGGCAGCGATGCGCAGCCTCCCTGCGGAGCGCGCGGAGCCCCCGCCCCCGCGCGCCCGCCGCGTCGCCTGTCCGGGCCCGGCCAGCCGGCTGAGGGCCGGCGGCGTGGCCAGGTGGAGCCCCCGCCGCACCACGTGCCCGCCTCCCCCGCGGCCGCCGCCAAGACCCGGAGCCGGAGCGCGCGCCCGCGTGGGGCCCGGCGCGCTCGGTACGCGTGCTCGGCGGCAGGCCGGGGGTGGGGGCCGGGGCGGGAGCCCGGCGCAGTCGAGGGCGGCGCGAGGGCGCGGCCGCCTCCGCTCGGCCCGCAGCTTCCCCCGCGCTGGGCCTCCCTGTTCCTCTCCGAGCGTCCGCCTCCTCCGAAGAGCAGCTGGGAGGAGGGGCCGGAATCCGGGCTCCAGGGAGCTCTGGGTTCCAATGCAACGAAGCTGTCAGTGGTGGTTCTCCTTGGGGGGGAACGGCGTGGACAAGCAGGCGACCGGCCCTCCCGGGGCCACAGCGATGGTCAGGCCCTTCCTCCGCTTGGCAGGGCAGAGGGGCAAAGTGGAGCCGGCCCGCATGGCTAGCTCGCGGGGCACACCTGCCGCGACACTGGACGTGTTTTACCCATCCGTGCGGAATGAGGAAGGGGCTTCCTGGCCCGACCGCCCCAAACAGCCGGCAGCCCCGAACCTTCCTGCGCACTGAGCGGACCTTCTCTGCGGGGCACTGCAGAGACCCTGTCTCACGTTGTCCCCCACCCCTAGGCCTGGAAGCCCCCGCCAAACCCTCATGTCTCCCGGGGCATCCTCCCCTGCCCCCCGTTCCTGGTGCTCCCTCTGGATCCAATTCGTAACCGAGCCCCTAGAAACCAGGCTCCTCCCACCAGCTTTCTTCCGAGAACCCAACTCGATGGTGCCCCGTACACACAGTTTAGTAACCACAAGGCTTTTCACCCACCCCGCTGAGCTTCCTGCCCTCTCCAGGCCCACGAACAAGCGCAACGCTTCCCCTTAAGTCACTTCAAATCGAATCACCATTGTCTTCACGCCGGCGCTTCCGCCTGCGATTCCCTCTGCCCGGGATGCCCCCTTTCTACTCTAAACTCCTGCTCCGACGTCACCTCCAGAGCAAAGCCTTCTGACTTCCAGGGCAAAGTTAGTCACTCCCTCCCCAGACACTGAGGCGCGCTCCATCGCGGAGATTTCCTCGGTATACTCAGTTCTCTACACTCTTCCCTCCCATTTCTACACGATGACCTTCCCCAGATCTCGTCTTCCAATTCGACTCTTCAGCCCCCCACACCATTCTCTACCTACAAAATAAGTTTTTATTCAGTGAGTTGGAATTCCAGTGTCCACAGCAAAGCCCCTGGCACCTGATACACCTCCGATTCCCATTACCAGATGCTTCGACAAGACAATCACAAATTAAAGTCCTCACCTCCTCAATCCGTCCAGGCGCCCTCTCTGATGGCCCAGCCAGTTCTCTCTGCCCTCCTCCAAACATTAGCGCTTCTTAACACATGATTTGCTGCATCTGCTTCTCGTCTACTCCGGCACACAAATTCATCAGCCTAAGTTGTAAGCTCCTTGAAGGCAAGGACTAGAACTACGTATACCCTCCAAGTCTCAAAGCGATGACTGCTCAGTACTGCAAAAGTGCTCCCAGGCTTGCAAGAGGTGGTCAAAGTCACACAAGCACAATACAAGATGAGTAAGAAAAAGGGGATCCTCAGTATCAAACGAATACACATCTCACCTAGAAACCTATATACAATCCTAGACCGAGGTAAATATAAAGTCCCCACTGTTACCAAGGGGAGGGGAGGAAAACAGGAGGATGTAAAGACAGCCACAGCTCTACTCAGATACTGAGCTAGTACACTGTCTATATATACAGTCCTAACCTAAGGAGACTTCCCTCATTGTGGAAAAAAAGGGAGGGGGGATTACAGCCTACAAAAAGGTAACTCCAGAAAGTAAATGTACACGGACCTTTAATCCTGATGACCTGGGTTATCCATGCTGCTGTGATGAGCTGTCAACATCAGGAGGGACCGCGGGGTAGAAGTCAGCTGGTAACAAAGCAGGAGCAAGCCATTCTCCCAAGCACAGGTCTACCTTTCTCCTCCAGTGATTAGTCGGTTTCCATCTTAATTAAGAACAAGGCAGAGGAGATCGGTACTCAAGTACTCAGCTAGTGACTGAGAACTTGAGGTCAGCTGTCCGCTGTGTTCCTCTCATCCCCCCTCCACCTGAAACACCCACTGGTTTATTTAACGATGTTTTGCTTATGTATTTATTTCACCTGGTTAGTTAGATTTGTCTTACTTTTAAGCAAATTCCACTCTCTTCCCTCACTTTTTAAATATAAACAACGTTTTATCAGTGCTCATAACAGAAGCAAATTATGTCCAAGATTGTTTAATGGCGTTGAATTTATACCACTTTTTATGAAATAGTGAAGTTTTGCAGTAGTTACCATGACCACGTGTGTGGGTGCTGTGAAAGTACTTTGAGAATAAAAGTGCAATCACATCCCCTAAACACATCAAGGAAGATATCTTTCAGCACAACAGTTTGTACTAGTAAAATATACAAATCTTAAAAATTATAGAAATGGTTGAGAAGCAAGATGATAGACACATGCAATTAAAATACACATATACTCGCTCGAAGCTTCAGTTCTTACCTGATTTGAGTTAGTGGTGGAGACCAACATGCACCAGTTTTCTCCTTCCCCAAATTTATTTGAACGACTGGCATTCGACAGTCGGTACCCCCCAAGATAGGACTCTTCAGATCAGGAGAGCCATTCTACGTCTCGGGAGAACAACGGCTAATATCTTAAATTAAAGGTTCTTTCCTTTCCCCACTCAACAGCCCAACCAATCACTTCTTCAATTTTCCCAAGAATCTGCATTTCATCTACATTTGAATCCCAAGGCTCCTGAAAGGAGATGGGGGATGGGACTGGAAAGACAAAAGAAACGGAAAATCTAGCAACTCCTGCTCTCAGAGTCAAAGGCATTTTAAGGTTGGGTGACTGTGGAAAAGGGCTGGTAACAATCCCCTTCAGCAGTTCTGCGCCCCAAAGCGTAACCTATCTTGGCTACCTCCACCAAAACCTAAAATTTAACTGCAGTTTTTATCAAGAAGTGACCCATTTGTTTCTTTGTGCACACTGAGGCCAAAGAAAAGTTAAATACCATGCTTGTTATAGAGCGGTCACGTCATAAATCTTGGGGAAATTGCTGTCTCAATCACTTACTGAAGAGAAAGTAAGAAAACTTCAGGCGTGACAAAGCAAAAGACAGAAGCACAGAAAGCCAGTCATAAGATGGACTCGGGTGCTAGGCCCTTCTCCAAATTTGGAGCCAAACAGTTCTTCCTTCCCTGAAAGCTTGAATTGGATACCAATGCGCCCTTCTTTTCAAGGCAACCAACAGCCTCTGATTCCTCATTTCAGCTGCTGCTTCCTTCCGTGGCCAAATCATCAATTGCCCCATTTCAGCCGGCAAACCTCTCCCTGCCTGAGTCCATCTTGGCCCCAGGTATTATTCTCTCTTTTGTGTGGAGGCAAGTACCTAATCCAGCTGCCACACTGCCGTTTCCGGGCCAAACACTATGACGATTTAATCTCTTTGCCCAGTGATAGCAGTTCTGAGACTTCTTCACATTTGATTTCACCAATTTACTCTTAGGCTGGGGTTCCACCACTGGCAAAACCTCATCAATTTACAATTAAGGGTTATTTTCTTTCTCAACTAGATTTAGTGTTTAACTGCAATCCCTTTTTCTCTTTAACTAACGGTGATTCTACCCAAAGAATCCTTGTAATATGTCTCTGTTGCACCTTCCTTTGACGGAAACAATCAAGACTAATGAAATTTTTCATTTGTAACTTTATACACTGTTCCACCTTCTGGAAGGAGAAAAATAACAAAAATTCATAAAGAGTAAATAGCCTCGAGACACTGCCATGACAGTCGGTTGACTTTATACCAGGGCAGTAACTAATTCGTTTTGGATTCCTGAAAAAAACATCAAATGTAAATGTCCCTTGAATTACTGTGATGGGTCATTATGTTTGTCACTCAAGTGAGACCGTCCCAGTAACCTCATTACCTTCTGGACTTTTCTAGAGAGAAAGAGATTCTCAATCAGAGAGCGAGTGGGCAGAAGATGAGAGCAGACATTCTGGCTGGTAGCACGAGGTGCACAGGAAGCAACGGAACCCAGAATATGCCCAGGACCGCGGCAGGTGGAGGTTGAAACCTAAAGCAAAGAGTAAATCGGGCTTCCCTGGTGGCGCAGTGGTTGAGTGTCCGCCTACAGACGCGGGGGACGCTGGTTCGTGCCCCGGTCCGGGAGGATCCCACGTGCCGCGGAGCGGCTGGGCCCGTGAGCCGTGGCCGCTGAGCCTGCGCGTCCGGGGCCTGTGCTCCGCAACGGGAGGGGCCACGGCAGTGAGAGGTCCGCCTACCGCAAAAAAAAAAAAAAAGAAGAAGAGTCAATGAATCGGAAAATAAAGCTTGAACCACACCAGCATATGGAAACAGGTACTGGGGCTGGATTGTTTTCAATCACTAGTATTGCTCAGTGCAGAGGTTCTCAAATTGTGGTCCCCAGACCAGTAGCAACAGCTTCACCTTGAAACTTACTAGAAGTACAAATTCTCTACCACCACCCACCTACTAGCACCCAACAATCTGTTTAACAATTTTGCCAGGTGATTCTGACGCACACTGAAGTTTGAGAAGCACTGGTTTAGAACAGTGTTATGTGTTTCTTTGTGGTGGTGGTTTATTTTTTTAATTGAGCTACAGATTTCAAACCAGTAGTGGATCTTTACATTATTTTAGTAGCTCTCGATTAGCATTTTTAAAGTGAGACAGGGTGGAATGGATAGAATGGAATGAACTTGGAAAAGAAATCAGAGTGCATCCATCACTCCACTAGGGTGGAACTGCTGCTTCCATTAAATAAACACATATTTTTAATATATATATGTATATATATATATACACACACACATACATACACGTGTATATTATTATACACTAGGTCGTAATGAATGTAAAAGACATTTCTTACATTTTGATCAAGACCAAAAAATTTGAAAACCGCTACTTTGGGAGAGCAATCCAGCTGCCAAGTTGGATGCTAATTATATGTGAACGGTATTGCCAAAGTGCTCGAAAACCATTTTCTTAAATGGCTTAATGATCCCTTCTTTTGCAGTACAAATTATTTCTCCATAAATGCTACAAAGGTGTTCAGACCAGGCTCCTTTCTGAATTATCACATATCCTAGATTAATATATTTTGAACTAAAGAGGATTTATAGTATATATTTTAGACCTTTTCTTTCCGAAGACTGTAAAAGCTTTTCCAAAGAATATCTGTAACTGACTGTGTAAAGGGAATGCAGTTTAATTAGGTAAACAGCAACATTTAAAAAATGAATAAACAAATAAAAAGCCCTTGCCCTATGCCAGGAACTGTTAGAAGCACTTTACAAATATTAGCCTCTTTAATTCAACAGCACCTAATAAAAAATTATAGCTAACATTTACAAAGAACCCTTTAGTAAATCACATCTATCCATAAATCACCTTTTGGAATAGTCACAATGATTGCCCCATTGCTAGTAAGTGGGGACGCGAACATTTACACTCAGGTCCAGGTAACTCTCGGGTCTGAGCTCCGAACTATTGTTATAGTCCTTCCTTCCTTCATTCATTCAATAAATATTTACTGACCACTTATTGTGTGCCAGGCTCCTTGCTAATTAATGTATATACAATCATCCCTGGTCTCAGGCAGCTAATAATCTATTGCAATAGATAGGCATTAAATTATCAGGTAAAAAGTCACAGTTATAAATCAAATCAAGGAAAATTGCAGGCAGCTGTGAGCACATGTGACCTGGCCATGAGTCTGGTCTGCTGCTTCCCCAAAGACAGTGTCCATCACCCCATGGACACTCTAGACATGGTTGGACACCAGCAGAGCAGGATCATTGAAAAATTAATTTCAAATAATTCGATATCCAAAAAAAACCACATAGAAATAGCCATCATGGAGGAAAGCAACATTTTGACTTCCCTGCAATTGCTTTATAGTTTAGCATTTAAAAAATGAAATATTAGACATTCTAAATGATATCAAGAATAATAAAACAAAAGCCTGTGTACCCACTACCCACTCCCCAGCTTAAGAATATTTCCATACGCTAGCCAATACTTGAAGACACTGGAATAATTTATGGAAGGTGGGGAGTGTACCATATTCTGTTAGTATTTGGGGCTTGTATAGTTGTTGCTTTTTGTAATGAATTTAGATTTACAGAAAAATTGCAAAGATAGTATAGAGATGCCCATATATCCCTCAGCATTTCCCTTAGTGTTAATGCCTCACATTAGTATGGCACACTTGTCACAATTAATGAGCCAACACTGATACATTATTATTAACTAGTCTTCATTTCAATCTCCTCAGTTTTTACCTAATGTCCATTTCCTGTTCCAGAATATCATTCAGGATACTGCATTACATTTAGTGATTATATTCCCTTAGGCTCCTCTCGGCTGTGACGATTTCTCAGATTTTCCTTGTTTTTGATGATCTTGGCAGTTTTGAAGAGTATTGGTGGGATATTTTGTAGAATGTCCCTCAAATGGGAGTTGTCTGTTGTTTTTCTCACCATTAGTTTGGAGAGGAAGACCACAGAAGCAAAGTGCCTTTCTCATCACATCAAAGGTACAGTCTATCAGCATGGCTTATCACTGCTGATGTTGACCTTGATGGCCTGGCTAAAGTAGTGCTTGGCAGGCTTCTCCACTAAGGTTACTACCCCCAGGCCGCCCTTTCCATCCTAGACTGTTCTGGGGAAGTTACATTGGGCAAAACACACTTAGGAGTGAGGACTGTACTCCTGCTCCTTGAGGGCAGAGTATCTACAAAAATTATCTGGAATTCTGCACAGATGTGTCTCTTCTCCACACTTATTAATTATTAAGTCATTTCTATTAATATGAACTCACAGATATTTATCTTGTATTTTAGATTGTAATCCATACTTCTTTACTTATTGTGTTACTCTGATGGCTCCAGCTTTGGCCACTGGGAGCTCTCTTCGGCTCCTGTACCTGAACATTGTGGCGGGCAGGTGGGGCGGGTGTGTGTGTGTGTGTGTGTGTGTGTGTGAGCACTTCTTTACTTTCTGACATTATTAGATGCTCCAGGCTCATCTTGTATATGTTCTGCCCCAGTTCTAGAACCAGCCAGTTCTCCAAGTAGCCCTGGCTCCTCTTACTGAAAAATCATATTAGAAAAAGCAAGTTCTGGGTACTAGTTGTGCTTCTTGTTACTGGCACTTCTCTGGGTTTTGATTAGGTCGTAACTAAGCTAGTGAGCTAACATCTAATGGATGAACTAGGTAAGAGGATGATGGAGGTGGTCGCAGGCTGAGGGAAGAATGTGTGCAAAGCCCTAGATGTGGAAAGAGCACGTCTCTGAGAACCTGAAAGGAGCTAGTGGGGCTGGAATGCAGGGAACAGGCAGAGGGACATAAAATGGAATTAGGAGACAGGCAAGTCTGGTGGGTCATGAAAATGTCCTGGGTGTCTTGAGCAATGATCTGATCTGTATTTTCAAAAAGCTTGACTCTATGAAGAACAGGTGGTTAACTTCAATGCTTAGTTTTTAGATATCAAATTATTTCCAAATAAATTTTTGGTGAATACTTTGCTGATGTCAAGCATACAGCATGCCCGTGAGGTGATGGACAATGCCTTTAGGACCTCCAATGCAACACTGAATAGAAGTGGTGATAGTGGACATCTTTTCTTGATTTTAATTACAAAAGGAAACTTTCATTATTAAGGATGCCATTTGCGGGCTTCCCTGACGGCGCAGTGGTTGAGAGCCCGCCTGCCGATGCAGGGGACGCGGGTTTGTGCCCCGGTCCGGGAGGATCCCACGTGCCGCGGAGCGGCTGGGCCCGTGAGCCATGGCCGCTGAGCCTTCGCGTCCGGAGCCTGTGCTCCGCGACGGGAGAGGCCACAACGGTGAGAGGCCCGCGTACCGCAAAAAAAAAAAAAAAAAAAAAAAAAAAAAAAAAAAAAGAATGCTATTTGCTAAAGAAATTTTATAGGCATCTTTAATCAGATTAGGGAAATTCCTTTCTAATACTAACTTTCTAAACTTTTTAAATTAAATTGTGAGTGGATATTGAATTTTGTCGTCTATTGAAATGATCATATGATTTCATTCCTTCATTTTGTAAATATGTTGGCTTACATTCATTATTTTAATTTTAAATCAATTTTCTCTTTCTGGAATAAACCAAAATTTTGGTTTGGTTGCATTGTGCTCTTTATAAATTGCTAAATTTGTTATGCTAATAATGTATTTAGGATTTTGAATCTTTGTTCATGAGAAAGATTGGCCTGAAATTTTCTTTTCATATGGTCTTGTCAGGTTTTGATATCCAGGTTATACATATCTCATAAGACGAGCTGGCATACACTTCCTCCTTTCCAATTTTTAGTTTGTGTATAAATGCCACTATTTCTTCCTTTATTATCTGTATGCATTTGCTTGTAAAGTCATCTGGTCCTGGAGCATTCTTGTTGAAAGGCTTTAAGTTATAGATTGAAATTTATTAATGAAGGAATATGCAGGTTTTCTATTTCTTCCTATGTCAATTTATCCATTTTATTGAAATTTTCAAATTTAATGGAATAAAGTTGTTCAGAAAATTTTAATATTGGTAGGGTCTGTAGTAGTGCCCTATTTTTCATTTTTCAAATTTTGTATGACTTCTCTCCTTTTATCAGCCTTGCCAGGGCTATATTAATTTATTAGTCTTTTGAAAATACCAACTTTGGACTTTGTTGATTCTCTGTTTTGGAAATGTCTACTCTATTTCATTATGCTCTTACCATTATTATCTCCTTTTCACTTTGGGTTTTATTTGTTGTTATTTTTCTAATTTCTTTAAATGCCTTTGTTCATCGATTTTTAGTCTTTTCAAAAGTATGTATGTATGTATTTATTTTTTAAATTTTATTTTATTTTATTTTTTTGCAGTACGCGGGCATCTCACTGCTGCGGCCTCTCGCATTGCGGAGCACAGGCTCCGGACGTGCAGGCTCAGCGGCCATGGCTCATGGGCCCAGCCGCTCTGCGGCATGTGGGATCTTCTCAGACCAGGGCACGAACCCATGTCCCCTGCATCGGCAAGCAGACTCTCAACCACTGCGCCACCAGGGAAGCCCCAAATGTATGTATTTAAACCTATAAATTACTCTACATCCCAAAAGTCTTGGTATTTTACATTTTCATTATCATCTAGTTCAAAATAAATTTCCATTTCCATTGTGGTTTCTTCTTGGATGTATAAATTATTAGAAGTACGTTTTTAATCTCAAAATATAGAATTTTTCTACTTTTTTTGTTGTTTTTATTTGATTTCTGGTTTAATGGCATTGTAGTCAAAGAACATAATCTGTAGAATTTCAATCCTTTGAAATTTGTTGAGACTTATGTCCCAAATATGCTCAAATTTTATTAATATTCTATATGGTACTTCAAAAGATTGTGTATTTTGCAGATTGCATATGTGCAGTGTTATTTATATAATTTATATTATATGATTTATTATATGAATCATATACTAATATATAAATTATATTTTATCTTAATTATAAACAATAAATTTGGACATATTAATATGTTATAATAAAGTTTATATATAAATATATATATTCAAGTTTAGTATTTATGTTATTCCAATCATCTCTCAGGATAGGTGTATTAAAATTTCCCAATATGATTGTGAATTTGTTTATGTCTTTTTAGTCCAGTTAGTTTTTGCTTTACATGTTTCAAAGCTATTTATTAGGTACATACAGGTTTAAACTATTATATCTACCAGCTAAATGAAGCATTTTGTCATTATAAAGATACTAATCATACTTTTGACTTTACGTCTACTTTGGCTGATATTGATACCTATAACCAACTTTCAAAAAATTTATGTTTGTATGATCGATAAATCTTTCTCCATCTTTGTATTTTTAAACTTTCTGGATCCTTATGTTTTAAATATGTCTCTTATAAGTAGCAATTTTGTCTTTAAATTCAGTATGACAATCTTTGTCTTTTAATTGGGGTAGTTAATCCATTTACATTTAAGCTAATTAATAATATGTGTAGTTTTTATTCTACCATATTATTTAGTTTCTCTATTTATCCTGCCTATTCTATGTTTTTTTTTCATTGATTTGTTTCACATTGAGAACTTTAACATCTATCTTTTTTCTCCTTCTTACCTTGCAAGTCATATGTTCTTTTACAAATTATATAGTGGTAACCCTAGAAAGTATAACATATGTCTTTCTCTTAAATAAGTGTAATATTAATAATTTTATTTTTTTCCTGGACAACACAATAACCTAAGAAAACTTTACATATTTATTCCATGACCTACTGAGCCATGTCCCAATACTATTTATTTCCTGTTAATCCTTATTGTTGTTTTGTATCTTAATTCTCTATTTTACATGCCAAAAGTCATTATAATTATTGATTTATATAACCAACATTTATTTAGATTCACCCAACATATTTAACCTTTTTTATTGCCCTTCATTTTTTACTGTATTTCTAATCTTCTGTCTGGAATCATTTTCCTTCTGCTTGAAGAACAATTAATATTTAATTTATTGAAGATTGCTGCTGATGAATTCTCTCATTTTTGTTTGTCTGAAAATGTCTATTTTACCTTTTTATGGAAGGCTATGTCACTTAGTATAGAATTCCAGGTTGGCAATTTTCTTTTTTCTTTCTTTTTAAATTAAATCATCAAGCTTTCCCCACAGCATTATTAAGATATAATTGACAGGGACTTCCCTGGTGGTCCAGTGGTTAAGATTCTGTGCTCCCAATGCAGGGGCCCCGGGTCTGATCCCTGGTCAGGGAACTAGAGCCCACATGCTGCAGCTAAAGATCCCACATGCGGCAACTAAAAGATCCCGCATGCCGCAACTAAAGATCCTGGACGTGGCGATGAAGAGTCCACGTGCCACAACTAAGACCCAGCACAGCCAAATAAATCAATAAAACAAACAAATATTTTTTAAAAAGATATAATTGACATATAATATTGTATAGATTTAAGGTGTACAACATGGTGATTTGATACATATATATTGCAAAGTGATTACCACTATAAGGTTAGTTGACACCTCCATCACCTCTCATAAATACAATTTTTTGTGTTTAGAACATTTAAGATCTACTCTTAGCAACCTTAAGGTATATAGTACAGTATTGTTAACTATAGTCACCATGCTGTATATTAAAGCCCCAGAACTTATTCCTCTTATAACTGGAAGTTTAAATCATTAAGATTAATTGGTTCTGGTGAGGTCCCAGTTTAGTTTGAAAAGGAAAGAGTACAAACACTTGGCCATTAATCGATATATGAGGTTCATAAATCATATGTGTTAGGCATGTATCAGCCTAATGTCTGTAATTCATGTGTATTCAGTATTAAGAATATACAAAATATAAACTGGTCTAACTATTGTTATATAGTTGAGCTCTTTAGGAGACCGAATTTACCCGAAGCATTAGGATGTATAATTAGTATATCAATTGTCTCAAATGCTTCCCTTCCTGTCAGGTTTCTTCTTGGTCCCTTTATGCTAATTTCCCCATAGCTCATGTTCGGATTTTTCACGCTGAATAGATCAGTTTCACATATGCCTTCCTCTATGCTGGAAATGGGTGGGCTGTCCCCTACTTTCCTGAGTCTTCCTCTTCTTTCCCTATTCATTGCCAGCTCCATGAATATTCCCTTAAATGAAGGAAGCTTTTTTTCTGACCAATCTGTAAAGAACCAACGCCATCCGCATTTAGCACTAAACCCATCAACACTGCACAGCATAAACATTTATTCTTGGGTAGGTTTACTACTTGGACCATCATCTTTTCTTTTTAAATTGCCATGCTGTTTTCTGTCTTTGTCCTTGTGCATGTTTGATGCATCTCTACTCTCTGCTTTAGAGAGAGAGAGAGAGCTCCAAAAGAAACTAGCCAACGACTCTGTGAACCTATGAGCCCCCGCTATACAGGGTTCAGAGATGATGGTGAGGTTCAAATACCATCAACTCTACCAGCACATTCTCTCTGTTTTGTAAAATTTCAGCTTTACTGAGTTATAAATGACAAACTTGTAAGATATTTAAGGTGTATATCACATGATTCGATATACTGATACATACACATTATGAAACGATTTTTCTTCAACTAGTTAACACATCCATCACTTCACATATTTTTCTCCTTCTCCTTCCCCTCCTCCTCTCCCCTTCCCCTCCCCCTTCTTCTTCCCCTCCTCCTCCTTCCCCTTTTTCTTCTTCTTCTACTTCCTCTTCTTCCTCCTCTCTTTCTCCTTCTTCTTTGTGAGACCATTTAATTTCTACTCATTTAGCAAATTTCAATTACACAATACAGAGTCAGCAACTATCGTCACCATGTTTTACATTAGATCCTCAGACCTTATTCATCTTATGTGGAAAGTTTGTTCTACTGGTGCTTTCTTACAATAACCTTTCATGGAGCACTTAGCAGGGGGTGTTCTTTCTTGAGTATAGAGGACATGAGGTATCCAGCTGAGGTCAGTTCCTGTACATAAAAGATTGTTTCAGCCCCAGGTTGACTGACTAACTTCAGCAGAAGAGGCAGCAGATTTGCTTTTGGGGAATAGAGGTAAAATGAAACTAATCTATTCAAGGAAAGTTATTGTCAAAGTCTTAAAATTTCTAAAAGAAAAAGAGCAATGCATTCTTTTAGTTTAAGCACTAGGATATACAAAGTTACTAAAAATAAAAAGCTGAGAACAATTTTAATGTCTCATATGTAAGCATGACTGAATGAATTGTGGTACCTTTACATAATAAAATATTATGTGCCCCTTAAAAGTAAGATTTTTAAAAAAGATTGGGAAATGCATATGTCTTAATATTAAGCAAAAGCACCTGAACACAATGCATACAATATATCTGCAAGGATGCAAATATCCAAAATTTAAAAAACTGGAAATATTTATTTTTGTTAGGGAGGAGAACAGGGTGGTGGAGGGACAGAGGTCAGAGAAGACTCTTCACTCAGCTTTAAATTATGTGAATGCATCACTTACTTCTTAAAAATTAAAATGAGTAAACTGAAGAACCAGGAAATGTAAAGCCTATGCAATATAATTTCAACTATGCAAAGGTGGACATAGAAAAATATCTAGCAGGAACTATACTAAAATATCAGTATGATTCTCTCTGGAATTACAGGGTTTTATGTCTGTATTTTCTAGAGATTTGGGTAAAACATGTTATTTTTAATGAAAATAAATTTCATTTGAAAATAAATGGAAAATATGAAAAATTTTAAATGTAGGAAACCTATTTTAAAAAATCTTTTAAAGAACTATAGCTTGGGACTTCCCTGGTGGTCCAATGGGTAAGACTCTGCACTCCCAATGCAGGGGGCCTGGGATCGACTCCTGGTTGGGGAATTAAGATCTCACGTGCCGCGGGGCAACTAAGGCTGCGCTCTGCAACTACTGAGCCCGAGTGCTCTGCAGCCCGTGCGTGACACAGCTAGAGAGCCCGTGCGCTGCAATGAAGACCCAACGCAGCCAAAAAAACCACAAAAGTTTTCCTCATTTTCTTGCAGAGCTGTGCTTGGGAATCATTGGTTTAGATGAGGATCATTTCAACTCTAAAATTGTATGATTCTAAGTATAGAAATAGACAACGAACTTAAATAGTCTGAACTTAGAGTCTATACATTTATTCACGTCAATCAATTATGGATACAGTGGTGGTCCAAACCAGTCATTTATGCTCACATAGAGCTCACAAAGATGGTGACTCTCTTCAGTTATCAAATAAGCATCGTAGTTTCAGTTCTCAGTACACACTGATGCCACTTATTGGCCGGCATGCTCTATACGTCACTGAAAGGCATGATAAGCTATGAGGCAGACAAAAGGAACTCCATTTTATCAAAGAAACTGAAAGTGAATTCACACAGCTGATTGGACTGGAAATCAGGTATTCTTAATTTCAAAATCCATGATCTTTTCATTTCCTTTATCAGAGTAATTTGCTTCCTTTTAATATTATATTGTTTGTAGATGATTTACATGATAACTCATTCCAAAGCTCTGAGGGACATAAAAGATGTTTGAAATCAATCCTTGCCCTCCAGGAATTTAAAATCCGGCCAAGGAGGCAAGATACAAACACACACACACACACACAGGAACTTTCCTTACAACAAAGGCAACATACAATTGAGCTGAATGAGTAATGCGAATAATAAACACAGTAGTTGAACTTTAGAGGAAGGTAAAAAGCACAGAACTAAATCAGAAGCTTGAGTTGGGCATTTCAAGGGCAAGAGGTGGGAGAAAATATTATTTCAAGCAAGGAAAGACTATGAACAAAAGCTTAGAAGGAAAACAAAATGCCTGTTGCAGGGAGCACGAAGAGTGCTGGGCCGCCCTGGCTGATAAAATTGGACAGATAGGTTGGGGTCGAATTGTGGAAGCTTTGACCCTTAGGCTAATGACCTGAAGACAGTGCGGTCAGCTCAACGACAGGCAAGTGGTGCCCTCTGGAAGGTTCACCAGTGGCGATTCCGGGAAGGAGGGCGTGCACAGGAGTTAGAGGCAGGGAGAGCGAAGACAGCGGTTTTCTGGAGACTCTAATGAGTGTGTGAACTAGAGGAAGGAAGGAAGGAAAATTAGGAAGAAGCAACATTACGGGACCTGGTGATGGATTCAGTATGAAGGGTAATGAGGAGGGAGGACCAAACAGGTACCCAAAGTTTTAAGCTTCCAGATTTAGTAGGAGAATTATGGTACCATAGGCAAAAATAGGGACGGAGCAAAAGTTTGTTTGGGAGAAAATAAAGGAAATTTAACTTTAGGAATAAGTTTTGGGAGGCAGCTTAACCTGACAGGCGTGAGTTCACATTTTATTTTTGTAATGTTGAAAAGAGCCCTGTTGAAACCAGGGCAAGTTTCAGCGCCCCCTCATTCCTAGTTTCCTAATATGTAAAAGGAAGGTGGTAAAACCCACCTATAGGATGGTTCAGAGGGTTAAAAATGGGACCGGATTTCAAAGCACCTGTTGTAGCATGCAGTGTATATAATCAATAAAATGACTTTTTTGTTGTTGCTAAGCCTTATTATAGGGCTAATGAATAAAGTTGACAGTAATTATTAATGGCTGCCATGATGAATTTGATGTGTCAGTGGAAGTATCCAGTAGGTCATCTGAGTGGAGAGGGGAACTAAATGAATATTCAAACTGGAGAGTCATCTGTTAAAAGTGATCGTTGATGCTTGAAGAAGGATTAGTTATCCTAGCAAGGGAGAAGGGAGAAGAAGTGGCCTGAGTGCTGAACTTGGGAAATGCCCAGAGTCAGAGGCCGTGAGGAGGAAGAGAAAGCCTTTGTTAAGACAAAGGCTTAATCAAAGAGGGAGTGAGAGAAGAAAGAGGATGCAATATTATAGAATTCAAGAGAGGGGTGGGGCTTCCCTGGTGGCGCAGTGGTTGAGAGTCCGCCTGCCGATGCAGGAGACACGCGTTCGTGCCCCGGTCCGGGAAGATCCCACGTGCCGCGGAGCGGCTGGGCCCGTGAGCCGTGGCCGCTGCGCCTGCGCGTCCGGAGCCTGTGCTCCGCAGCGGGAGAGGCCACAGCAGTGAGAGGCCCGCGTACCGCAAAAAAAAAAAAACAAAAAACAAAAAAAAAAAAAGAGAGAGAAGGGTGACTTCAACAAAGTAGTAGTGAACATTTCCAAATGTCGCTGAAAAGGCAAGTAAATATTACTTAAATTTTTGAGCGATTTCAAGAATTGGCATGACTGTCAAGGTCATACATGTTATATACGGGAAAGAACCTGACGAAGAATGGATATATGTCTACGTATAACTGAGTCACTTTGCTGTACACCTGAAACTAACACAACATTGTGAATCAGCTGTACTCCAATATAAAATAAAAATTAAATTAAAACATAAAAAAATAAAAACCGTGTGTGTTAAATTTTAGGCATAACCACTAATATAGTGGAAATAGAATATATTATTTCTAACTTAGTGATGAATAAAAAGAGAATAAAGATCAAATAATCTAACAGAAGATGGAAGAAAGGAGGGGCAAGTAAAAATTATGGCAAATAGAATAAAAAGAAGATCATACATGCTACAAATGATTTGAATAATATGATATTTTTCAAGAGTACATATTTATCACCTTCAAGGATAGACTTTCTAATTAGAGTAATCAAATATTAATGTAAGAAATAGGAAGGGTTTGTAATCAGCCTATTAAAGTACTAGCCAGAGCAGTGCTGTGTATGAAGATAATCTAATGACATTGTAATATACACATAAGGATAAAAATTGTTGGGAAATAACTCTTTAATATTCAACTACTCCTACTTACAAATTACACTCTTCATTTGTTTAATATACTCAGAGAACAAAGAGTCAACTTCAACTGTTCTTTGTCCAAATTGTCACAATCATTCCAAATGATACAGTCAGACGGATTGGGATTGTACTATTTTGCCTGTTGACGAGTCCAAGAGCTAAATGTCAAAGACCAAGTGCCTTATCTACCCTTCAGTATCTGTCTGTAAGTTTACGAGATCTTATGGAGCTAAATACACCTTCTGAAGGGAAGACCTGTCAACTTTGTGGACTTAGAAACATGACTGGTTTACATTCACGGTGCCCATACGTCTCAGAAAAATCGCAGCTGAACATCGCCCTCAAGGCCCAGCTGCTACAAGTACTTGGCGTAGAGACTTTGAGTAGCGGCTTCACTGGCAAATGATGCCAGGGACTCCATTCAATTCAGCTGAAATTTTTGAAGTTAACACAATTGATTTATAAAAACGAGTTGGTTTACAAAACACAGGCAATACAAAGAGGTAGAAGAGACTGTCAGAGGGAAAAGGGGGTAAGAAGAGACAGCAAGGACAAGATGATTACAGAGTACTATATTCCATTTGCTGAGCAAATGTGGCTCAAGCCTCCCAGTGGCCAGAGCAAAGAGGAAAGAGGAAACCTTCCAGTTAGGAGGCTAGTGCTGTTGTTCAGAAGATTAAACGGTAGTTGAGTAAAAGCCACAGTTCCCCTGCGCCCCCCAAGGGAAATTCTCCGGTGGTCCTCATAAAGCGGAATCTGGTGACATAGCAGACTGGGCTATCAACAAAATCCCGAAGTGAAAGGTAGTGACACATTTCCTAGGATTGGGTCTGATAGCACCCCTCTCTGTACATACAGCTTAGCCAAGTCCATTCTGCAAGGAGGCAGATGCCTGTGATCGAAACACACAGCGCTCTGAGGCCCAGATTTGATCCAAAGTTAAAGTTTAGGGTGCCCAGCAGAATGGATAATTTGCGTACCCTTCAGGGAATCCTCACAAACGTTGTTTCTCAAAAAATCAGTGCTTGCCAGAGGACTGGCCAGCAGAGAGTTCAAGGTTGCATTCTATAGTGAGAGCCCGGAGCGCAGGTCTCCTAAATGAGAGGGAGGCACGCCTGCCTGGACCACCGAAGACCACGGGGAAAGACCAGGTTCTCTCACGAAGGTGACCTAGTCCAGCTGGGCTCGCGGACGGGCAGCACATGGCCGAGTGACTGTGGACCAGTCACCGTCTGACTCCTTTCAACATGTTTTCTCAGTGTACACTAATAATGATCTTTAAAACTGGACATTCTTTTGGTTTACACTCACGTAAGCCAGACCTGTAAGGGTTTTCAAATACAGTCTCTCATTTTGTCCGATTGGCTCCTGACTGCAATATGGTGAGACAGGCCAAAAAAGGGGACACATCTAAGGGTCTCTTTGAGGGCTAAGATTCCGCGATTTTCACCAAGAGACATCTCATCTCCCTGGTCCTCCAGGATCACAGCCTCGATTGTTGTAGCATTCACCTGTGCTTTTTGGACTAGGCGCCCCTGGGAGGCAGGGTCATGGCATTTGTTAGGAGAGCCCCACGCAGGTGCCGAGTATTACCCTGAGCTCAGCCCACGCTGTGCACTGAAGTCTTTTCCCGGTTCTGATTCTTCGTCCCCGAGGTCAGGATGACAGCCTGTTGTCCGGACATGGAGATGTTTAAAGCTGTGATACCAGCAGGCAAAAGAGACTGTGAATGCCTTACAGCTTTAAAGAGCTGTACAGACCTGTGTTTGGAGGCTCTCAGGAACCCCGCATCGCCTTTCATGACATTCACCTTGGGAAGGATGGTCGGTTGACGTCTATCCTCTTGGTTCCCAGCCTGGGGGACAGTCCTGGTGCGCTGGCGGATTTCTCAGGACCCCCTCCCCCCTCCTCCCTCCCCTCCCCCCTCCCCTCCCCCCTCCTCCCTCCCCTCCCCCCTCCCCTGAGGATATTAACACGGGGGAGAGGCTGCCGGGAAGCCCGGGGCGTCCCGTCTAATTGCCCCACACGTCACCGCGCCTCATTTTGCAGGGGACTCGTCGGGTCACGGGTGCAGCAGCGCAGGCTGGGGCCTGGAGGAGCTGTTTAATGGCCGCAGAAATGGAGATGCCAGGCGGGCCGGCGGGCCGCTGTGGCCTTGCCCGGCGTTAGCAAATTCGTCCCGCCCGAGCCGGCAAAACAGTTGCAGGAAACCTGGGCGGGGCACCCGCATAGCATGTTTACAGTCCCGCAAGTTGTAAGAGATAAATCCTTTTGTTCAGCATCTACAATGAATGAAAGTGGAGATTTCCTGGATTAGTTTGCGTTGCCAAGTACGGTTTCTTCTTCTGTCATTTTGTTGTTTTTCCTGCCCACTGGGAGAAGTTGTAAAACCAACACTGGTTGGATAGAGTTAAAAGCTGGTCTGTACCAGAAAGGAGCCGCTTATCGTGTGAATTTGAGTTTATTCTCTATCCTCGCCCCTGAATGGAGAGTGCGTTTTGTGGGAGAATCGGGGTGTTTGACCCCCGTTTGCGCTGATCTCTTGGGTAAACAACAGTCATCCTCATCATCATCATTAAAGTTCTAGATGCTGAAATGGCCTAAAGGCCAAAAGAAGCACACTTTGAATACATCTTAAAAAGGGGAGGAGGAGCAAAATAGGAAAAGTATATTTAAGTGTTTAAATAAATGTTGCTCTTTTGGAAGAAGTAGCGTGGTATGGAACGACGCTTCCCAGACTTGAATGTGCCCGCAAAGCACCCGAGGACCTCATTAACAGGCAGATTCTGACTCTGTAGGTCTGGAATGGGGCCTGAGAGCCTGTGTTTCTAGCACATTCCCGGGTGCGGACACTGCTGGTCTGTGGGCTACTCTTGATATATAAAGTATAAGCCGCCCCTTCCTAGCAACATGTCTAGCTTTTAAAAGAATTTCTGGATTACCCTCATTAGATCGTTAAAAGGGATATTTTGCTCAAAACCAAATATCTGTAATTAAAGACTCTAGAGGGACATGTCTGATTTTTGTGTGTGTAAGAGAGCAAACTCATCTCTACAAACTTAAAACATGTACAGAATCTTTTAAAAATTATTTCTCTAGCCTTTATTGTTTACACACACTTTTTGTACCCATTTAGTATTATTAATCATACTTATTAATTTAAGAAGAGTAAGTAGTCGCTACCTAATTAGAAATGAGAAGACATCTGTTCCAAATTGCGGGGAGTGGCATATGCAAAGGGCCAGAGTCTCCCCCCATATGGAGAATTTGTCCTCTCAGATGAGCTCCCTTATACCTACCTTGACCATATGGTCTAGTTGGCTCCTGCTCTCTTAGTTTATTTATTAATGAGGCCCCCCTTTCACTCTCAGAAGAGTCCCAGTTTCAAAAATCACAGAATCACTCTACATAGAGCCCATACTGCTTGTATATAGTCATCTGGCATTTAACACGTTGTTGTTCTGGGTTGCTAAGTACTTCTACTGTGTCCATGTCTTAGGTATCCAATGAAATTATCATTTATTTTAGAGTATCAATCATCTCATTCATTCAGTTAATCAATATGTATGGAGTGTTCTTTAAAACAACCTGAAGGTATTGTCCATATGCAATCGCAAGTTGGCGTCTGAGTGTGCTTAAAATCAGAAAACACAAGTCTGTTCAATGATATCTGGGTAGCAGTGGCAGCCCTGGTAGAACAAATTTATCCATCCATCCACTCACCCACACATCCACCCACTCATCCCTCCATTCACCCACTCACCCACCCACCCACCTGTCCATCCACCCTTCCACCCACACACCCACCCATCTATCCATCTGTCTGTCCATCCGTCCAAAAAAAACAAAAAGAACGTATTGAGAACCGCTCTGTGCCAGGCTTCGAACTAGGTCCTAGAAGTACAACAGCAATCAAAGCACAGCTCCTGCCTCCTAGACTTCTTGTTCCTTCACACAGAAATGTTTATTGACTTATTTTTTAAGATAAACATTTTTTTTTCAGTTCTGTTTGGAGAAATGGGAACAGGAAATGAGTATCTACTGTGAATGAGCACAGAGCTGGAAATACAGAGGCCATGATTTTGGCTCAGGCTCCAGAATGATAGAACAGGATGCCCATAAGGAAGTCACTCCATCCCCTGGGCCTCAATTTCCTCTTCTCTGAAATGAAGGCGCTTGATGACTGCTAGGATTCCTTCTAGTCTTACAATTCTGTGACAGGAGTTAAGACATTTTCTTCTCTCCCATTAAAGATTTCTGGGAAGAGGATTTTAGGAAAGCTTTGAATAGCAGAGAGAATAAGATTGTAGAGCCTTCAGGGATGGTTAATTACTTAGCTTTTGCACATTTTCCTTTTATATCTTTCTCAACTCTGTCATCAGTTTTACAGTTTACCAAGATTTCCATTTTTGTTTCATGAAAATTTGTTTTTCATTTCTTTGACATCAATCTCTCTGTCCAGCCACGTACTTTTTCCTGTCCTGGTTGCCCCGTCCTGTGTCTGTCCATCCTCTTGGCCTTCTTCCCTCACGTCTCCCAATGCCATCAGACCTCAGCTTTGCTCCCATCTCAATTCTTGCTTTCTGTTTACTCAGACTTCTCTTTCTCACGCGCCATGGGAAGCCAAGTAGACATTGGCTACACAACCTGTGTTATTAATACACATTCTTTATGTTTTTTCTCAGGGGAAGATGGAGTAGCAGGAACCTTACATCTCTTGGAAAAGCTGCCCAGGTGACCTGGTGTGTCAAGAAGTTACCTGAGCCGCCCTGTGAATGGCATATATCTCTGCAGATTTGCTTAACAGATACCGATGAAACATCTGCTGTACACAGCATCGTGTCAACGCACAGGAACAGGGAATCAAAGAAGGGTAAGATATATTTCTCTTCTTGGAACTGAAAAAAAAGGAATTAGGATGCAGTGTGACAAATGCCATACTGCTGTGGGAACATGAGGTAAGAGCCGCTAATGATTCCTGCGGGAAAGTTCCTCTGGGGTGTTACATCTGACTTCCCAAACACAGTGGCTTCTCCTCTGCCAGCTGCTGCCGGTGTTCCTGACTTAGGGGCCTTGCATTGGTGGGAAGGAGACACACGTTCCAATTCTGTTCTGTCTGTGTCAGGCACTAAAATCACCACAATCTGAGGTTTCCATTTTGCAGATAAATGCACCGAGTGCTGGTACAGGTTCTTTAGACAAAAGAGGATCAGGATACGGAAAACCAGTTTAGACCTACGCTTTCAAAGCAAAAATTTCAAAGCTTAATTTGGGGGAAGATCCACGGTTGAGGAAGTGGGATTTATAGTGGCAGGGGTGGGGCCTTAAGGGGCAGTTCGCCTCAGTAAAAAATGCCTACCCAAAAATAAATAAAGGAAGGAAGAAAGCGAGGAAGGGAGGGAGGGAGGAGGAAGAGCAAACAAAGAGAAAGAAAGAAGGAACAAAAGAGGCAAATCTGAGATCGGTATGGATTTAAATCCTCTTGACTCTCTTCAGTCAACATTCAGAAGTGTTTTAGGTAATAATCCATTGAGGTCTGTGAAGTTGCAGCATTAAATCATTCCTCTGAGTATCTAGGAGGGAGATCCCGAGACCAAGGATCCAGTGTTGGATAGGGAGCAGGGCAGCTATCCAAGAAGGGGGTAAGACCCCAAGAGTAGCCTGGGTGGGGGCCACCCTGGTGGGAAGGCGTGGCCGGTGCGGCGCGGCGCAAAGGTGAGGACAGGACCCCGTGCAGGGGAGCAGGTCCACCGTCCGCCCCCGGACACGCCCACGCTTCCCTGGCTCCAGTTGCTCTGGAAGGGGCAACCACCGCACAGCCTCCCTCCCAGGCCGGGTCTCCAGGGAACTCCTAGGACCTGGCCCCGCACCTGCTTCCTTCCTGCCTGCTCCCTCCCCCACTGACCTTTCCAAGCCACAAACCAGGCTCGGCTCTTCCTCCTCGCTCATCTGTCATCCTTAAGCAGGCCAGTCCATCCACTTCTGTCCATTCCCGGTTTTGCACCTTAAGTTCTGGCCAAACCATCTCAAGACTGCCTTAGTGAGAGAGCCCATTCGCCGGGTTCTCCACCGAAATTCATCTTCCCAACCATCTTCCGGCCCGGAGCCAGAGCGAGCGCTCCAAGCACGAATCTGAGCTGTTCCTCTCGCGTTATCCCCGGGATAAACTCCACACTGGTTCGCGTGCCACACCAGGACCTTCGGGATTTGAACGCAGCCTTCGGGCCGGCTCTTGTCACACCGCTACCGCGGCCCCCAGCGATGCCCGCAGCGTCCGGAACGCGCACGTGCTCTGCTCCTGGGCTTTTGCGCCAGTTGCGTCCCTGTCCGCATGGCCTTCCTGCGCGCCTGCGTGCGCTTGGCTAACTTCTCTTTATCCTTCCTGGCCTCTGCTGGGCATCATCTCCCTGAAGGAAGCCTTTTCTTCCCACCATTTCCCCACAAGATGTGGGGTGTGACATGCCTGCTATGTGCTCACACGGCACCTGACCTCACCCCACGAGCACCGCCGTCCGGATCTAGGAGCGCAGATCGGGCTTTGAGTCCCGTGACGTTTCCGGTGACTGACACAGCCACTGACACAGAGCAGACACCGTGTTTGTTGAAGGAAGGAAGGAGCGAGGGAAGGAAAGGGGTTCCTGCGAGTAGGATGATACTTGGTCTCCTTACTCATTCTCCTGAATGCTGCCGTCGTCTTCCTCTCCCCTCCCCCCTTTCTGCTCATTAACACTGTAATACGTGGTTCAAAAATATTGATGAATAATCTAGAGCTGGACTGACCTTCCTCCTGATGAGACCAGGCTGATCCGGCAGGTGATGGATGATTGTCTGGTACCGAACACTCAACATGGCTGAGTCATTCCTTTGAGGAAAAGACCAAGGCCAGAAATGTGCCGCTAGGAACAATATACCACAGCGCTTCAGAGATTAGCTTTGGTCTCTGAGAGACCCGAGTTCAAGTCTCAGCTCTGCCATTTGCTAGGACCTGGGGTATTATTTGACCTCTTTAGGTCTTAGTTTCCTTATCTGTAAAATGGTGTCTACTAAGGAATGTAAAGAATTTAGTTCTAAAGTTCCGAGTAAGGATTGGATTGACATAATCGTGAAATCTTTGGAGCTCTTCTTGTGAGCAGCGTCATCTCAAATCCTGCTCCAACTTGAGAAAGGCTTACAAACTATATAAGAAAAGGCACTTTTATCATACTCACTTACAGGTGTTTTATCTAAGTCATAAACTGTCAGGTTTACATGATTACTAAGAACTGTGATAATTAATAAACACTCATGTGTTTCTTATCCTTCTATCATCTGACTAGTCACACCTTTGGGTATCACACCTCGTTCTATGTTTAAACCACTATTATTTTGCATTTTCATAGTTGACGCAGCTAAACCTCATCCTAATCAATATGAAAATGTGACACCTGGGAGTGGGGTGATACAAGTAATACAATCCAAGAGTGGCATTGGCTTAGTGGAGAAAGCCAGGATGTGAACAGTCACAAAATAGAGATCGTTAGTTGGGAAGTTACTGACCCCTGTGATGCCGTAGCAGAACATTTGTTCCAACTGTCACCTGCTGAAGCGGCCAAAGAGAACGTGCAAACTGAGGGAGTAGCCAAGGGAAAAGGGAGCACATGTAAAATTTTGATCTGTATTGGTTGCTTCTTGTGACTTTTAGCCAAGATATGAACTTGGGCTGGAACTATCCCTCCTGCCAGCACAGATGGGTGGAAAAACGCCTTTGCTATGGGATGTCTCTGCCTGTGATCTAAATCGACTGAGTCATAATTGGGAGTCTTGCAGGAGTGAAAAATCCAACCACATTGTCCCTCAATATCCTCGCAGGGATGGTTCCAGGACGCCCCGTGGACACCAAAATCTCAGATGCTCGAGTTCCTTATATTGTACAAAATGGCACAGTATTTGCATATAACCTATGCACATCCTCCGTGCACTTTAAATCAACTCTAGATTACTTATAACAACTAATACAATGTAAATACTATGTAAATAGTTGCCAGCGTGTGCCAAATTCAAGGTTTTGCTTTACTTTCTGGAATTAAAAAAAAAAAAACAACAAGAAAGAAAATTTCCACCAGAGATTGGTTGAATCCATGATCCAGAACCTGTGGGTATGGAGGGCTGACAGTACTTTACCCAGACTGAAGCAGTAGTAAGAAGTGGCTGCAAGCCCATCCCGCCTTGGCAGGAGAGGAGAAGGTGGCCCCAAGCCCTTCTCAACCATCTTCCCTGGTATTCGCTGCCAGACAATGGAAACAAGCCCAGCCATAAAGATCAGATGAAAGGTGTTGCCTGCCGTCCCACCCAGCTTTTTCTTTCTTAGTTTCAGATGGTCTCAAGGAGAGCCAGTGTCAATGGGCAGAGCCTAAAGAGCCCTACATAAAAGATGCGACTTCAGGCTTAAAGAGTGTTTCTAGACACAGTTTTTAGGCTGAGGTAACTCACGCTTGGAAGCAAATGGGTTGGTGGCTTTTACTATATTTGGATAGAAGCCTCCAGCTTGGCCAGCAAAATCTTATGATTATTCAGCTCTCCAAAGAATCCCTGGGTCTCTGCACCTGCACAAGCAAGGAGCTGGCTCTGGAAACCAAGCAGCTCCAAAGAAGATCACATCCTCCAACACCCACGGCTCAGAGACAGCCGTGCAGGCAAGTGGACGAGGAAGAAACTCCTAGAGGGCAAGGCCAAAGGTCTGGGAAGAGTTCCCCCAAGGCAGCAGCTGCCAGGGGGCCAATCAAGGAATGTACTCCCTGCCAGGAAAGGGGGTCTTTGCCCCTCCTGTCCTCCCGCAGGATGTGATCAGTGCTGTAGCCCATGCTTGCAGTATTTCCCTTTCCTCCTTATGTGATGGAGAGGACTTCACATCATCTAGAGATGCTGGCCTTTGAGTGAGATGCAATAACTGGATGAGACTTTGAGGTCATCGCCTCTGCAGAGGGAAGGGCCTGGGTCTAGGTAGGCGAAAAGGGGTATGCTTGGATATTTGGGGAGCCAAAGGGGCAGGCTAGAGCAGAAACTGATAGCTGCCTTCCAACTCCCACTCTGGTCTTTTCCTTTAATATAAGAATCCTGACTTTAAAAACAGCCTCATTGATGCCTGGCTAGAAATTTGTATTTCCCTGCCTGCCTCGCTGTTTAGGTATGACCAGGTAATTAAGTTCTGGCCAATGAGATAAAAAGCAGCTGTGTCGCAAGGAACTTCCTGGAAGTTTCCTTTACAGGGAAACTCTTCCATGCTGCTGATTTGAACGTGGGTGTTCTGGTGGGAACTTTAGCCGGAGTCTTGGACCCTGACAAGGAGGACCACAGAGAGCTCGGGAAGCGTGACGGCGTCGTGGCGCCACCAAACCAGCCCCGGATCGCCTACCTCTGGGTGTCCTTGAACTGAGAAATAAATAAAGTTCTATCTTATTTAAACCTCTGTATTTTAGGGTTTTGTGATAGGAAGCGGAATCTAATCACAATTGATACACTCTGTGTGATTTGGCCAATCGAATATTAAGAACGTGCAGCAGTTGATCAGTGGTGTGGATTTCAGGTCTGGTCCACTGATGAACTGAACTATTTATTGCCGGGGAGGTTGAAAAGAATTACCTCTGTTGCTTCCTTTAGCTCTGGAAACAGAGTTAGACTGAATTAGGATGTAAGCCTGATACATTTTCAGGATTGGAGAAGATTCCATAGTGTTTTGCCAATTTAAAGTGACTACAGAGTGGACACCCTGTCTGGCAGATGGCATCCTGCCTGGGAGACCAAGGGAAGCACCAGGGATTATGGTTTGGGTGGGAGCAGCTCTGTCACCCACACTCTCTGATCCGGCCCCAGTGTCCAGTGGTAGCAAGAGGGGTGGTTTCTCATGTCTGGTAATTTAGAAGAAGGACTCATTAGAAAAGTAGTCGAATTTAGTATAGCAAATTCAGTTCCGTGATTTTATTTTACTTCCTATGGGCTTTATGTAGGGTTTCTCAAGCTCCCACTGTTGACAGTCTCTACCAGACAGTCCTCCGCTGTGGGGCCGCCCTGTGCATTGAAGGGTGTTCAGGAGTGTCCCCGGCCCGACCCTCTACATTTAGTAACGGTGCCCCCCGCCCAGCGGGGACACCCAAAAGTGTCCCCAGACATTGCCAGGTGCCCCTCGGGGGGTCAAAAGTGCCCCCAGTTGAGAGCCATTGGCCTAACATGGCGCTCAACTCTAATTTCATGTTGTTTGACAACATACAGAGCCTGCTGTGAGCTGATGTGCTGGGCAGGGAGAAGCTATCAGCTGGTGTAATCGGAACACAAGACCGAGATAGATCTTAGTCACTTATACTCGATAGAAAGCTTCAATAATAGCTATAATTTAACAAGACCTAACAAAGGCCACGCATGCTCCTCAGTACTTCACAGTCACTACTTTTTGGAAAAGTTCTTTAAAAGTGTATTATAGGGAAGTGGGGGGAGGGATAAGTTAGGAGTTTGGGATTAACATGTACACATGTACACATGTTAACATGTACACATGTTAACCAGCAAGGGCCTACCGTATAGCACAGGGAACTAGGGCACTCTACTCAATATTTTGTAATAACCTATAAGGGAAAAGAATCCAAAAAGCAATCTATACCTATATCTATATATCTGAATCACTGTGCTATACACCTGAAACTAACACATTGTAAATCAACTCTATTTCAATAAAAAATGATTAATGTTTTCCATAAAAAGTATATCAACGTATAATGACAATTCTCCTATATTTCCTTCCCATCTGAACTTTGGTATATATCCAGGTCTTGATGTTGTACTTTTACTGCAAAGATATGCATCTGTAAACAACATTCAATGTTGCTTTGGATACTTAAGAACATTTACATAAATGGTATCATATTATATGAACCATCTGCAACATATCTTTTACTCAAAATTATGTATTTTTGTGATTCCACCATGTTGCAACATGTGAATCTGGTTAATTTATTTTGACTTGTGAGTGGTATTCATTCTATAAAGGTGCTGAGATTTTATTTGCCCATCCTTGTACAGATGGACATTTGGGCTGGTTGCAGTTAATTTCTGTTATGAAGTAATGCCATCTTTGTATGTGTCTTTGCACCCACATGCAAGTTTTTCTTCAGAAGTAGAATTGTTGGATCAGAAATTGTGCCTATTTTTAACTTTTCTGGATGATGCCAAATTTTCTCCAAAGTGATTGAATCAAGGAACAGTGCATGAGAAACTCTGATTCCCCCATATCCTCTCCAACACTTGGTATTGTTAAAATTTTAAAGTTTTTCTAATCTTATGGGAGTGAAATGTCTCACTCTGGATTTATGTGCATTTCTATATTTTTGGCGAAGTTGTACATCTTTTCCCATATTTGTTGGCTATAGCGGTTTCTTCTGTGAATTATTGTTCAAACTCTTTGCTCATTTTTTGAATGGGTTTTCATTAAAATGTTTGAAAGAATTTTAGCATGTTCCATACTAATGCTTTGTTTATTTTATATGTTACAAGTATCTTCTTCTGGGTTTTCATTTGTCTTCCCTTTTTAAAGTTGTCTGTTACTTTGATGTAGTCTAATTCATATATATTTTCTTTTATCATTTGTCCTTTTTGGGCCTTACTTAAGAAATCCTTTTCTCTTCCAAGGTCATAAATATATTATCCTATATTTCTAAAAGTTTTAGTGTTTTTTTTAAGAGATTTAAAATTAATTAATTAATTAATTAATTAATTTTTGGCTGCCTTGGGTCTTTGTTGCTGTGCATGGGCTTTTTCTAGTTGCAGAGAGCAGGGGATACTCTTCGTTGCGGTGTGTGGTCTTCTCATTGTGGTGGCTTCTCTTGTGGAGCACGGGCTCTAGGCGCACGGGCTTCAGTAGTTGTGGCTCGCGGGCTCAGTAGCTGTGGCTCGTGGGCTCTAGGGCGTGGGCTCAGTAGTCGTGGTGCCCGGGCTTAGTTGCTCCATGGCATGTGGGATCTTCCCGGACCAGGGCTCGAACCCATGTCCCCTGCATTGGCAGGCAGATTCTTAACCACTGCGCCACCAGGGAAGTCCCAGGTTTTAGTGTTTTATTTAAACATTTATTTGTTTGAAACTTCTGGAGTCTTTTGGGGTGTATGGTGTGAGGTAAGGATCTCGTAGATTGTCTCTCAACTTCACAACATCCTTACAAGCTCAGCATTATTCCCATTTCACAGATGGGAAAACCAAGATTTAGATAAGTGACTTGCCCATGTTTCATAGATAGTAAAAGGCAGCAGAGCCAGAACTTGAATTCAAGTTTGTTTGGTCTCCAAAATCCGTGCTGTTTCCCACGTGGCATGACACTATTCCAGAAGGCCAGGTGCAAGTGAGCATAATATTTTACTTTTCAAAAAAAATTTCCTGCATCCGTATTGTGAGGGTATCACTTATCTCTAAGGATATCCTAGAATGGAGATTCTGAGGTTAACTCACTTTTCTTCCAGTATAGAATATCTGGTCCTCTTTGGTCCAGGATCCTCCAAGCCTTATCTGCCCTGAAGCAACAGTGGTCAGTAACTGAACCTTGGACTGAACTGGGAATAAAAATGAAGTTGAAGTAGCCTCAGCCATCACTGATTCCTGGGATTTCATCTGTATATTTAGGATTCTCTCTCTCTCTTGCTGCCCAGCTGTTCTCTGGAGGTGGGTACGGTGAACTCAAGGACAAAAAGAATAAAGAGGGGTACTGAACAGTCCAAAAGAGCTGTTTGAAGTGTGTTACTGTTTTTCTTATTGATTTATAAGGTTGCTTCATAATAGAGGATTATTAGCTCCTTTTCTGTAATATTTGTTGCAAATATTTCTTCTTCATGTCTGTTATTTTTCTCTTTTAGCTTCGGCTGTGATATCATTATGTTCTGACCTATATTTTTGCATATTCAAATCTATGCATCTTCCCCATCATTTCTTATATTACTTTTATGCGTAGAAAGCCCTCTCTAGCCTTGGATCAGTTAAAATCACATATAGTTTCCTTTAGAAAAACTTTCAAAATTTTCTTTAAAATTTGTTTTCATTATATAAACAAAATATGTTTTATTATTATTATTTTTTCGGATCATACAAAAGAATTTAACACGAATAGTAAGTAATTCCCCTCCTCTCTTCCCAGCCTTCATCTCCACTCCCCAGAGCCAATCACTGTCAACAGTCTCTTGGGTATTGATTCCAGTATATTTTCATGAATGTAGAAGAGAAAATGAATTCACAGCAGCAGGTCGTTCAGCGCGTGTCCCAGAGCTGAAGACTCTCGGTTTTAGTTTTCTCCAGTCTGAAGGGAGCTAGAAGCTTCATTAAGAGGCTACCAGGGAATTCCCTGGAGACCCAGTGGTTAGGCCTCCACACTTCCACGGCCAAGGGCCCGGGATCGATCCCTGGTTGGGGAAGTAGGACCCCACAAGCCTTCCGGCGCAGCCAAAAAAAAAAAAAAAAAGAGGCCACTAAACTGGCCACGCAGCCCTCTCCCCTGGCTGACGTATAAGCAGAGACGGGAAGGCTGTGGACGAGAGTTCCCTGGAGGCAGGGGTTCTTGATCTGGAGTCTTCAGGGATTTGTGGATGGAATTCAGGGGGTCCACGAACATGCATGGGAAAAACAGTCCATCTTTATTTTCACGATCTTCTAGCTGAAATTTAGCATCTGCTTCCATTATGAATGTAAGCAGCGAATCAGCGTAGTATTTGCAACAATTGTAACTTTGTCACCGACAGAAACCACAGGTGTTCCCATATCACATCCACTTAGAAATATCTCAAAATGTCATTTAGACTCATCACTACTTAGAAATTACTGCTAGAACTTGTATCAAGTGTCAATAAAATAGCACACATATTAGAGAGCACCCTTTTAAAAAATGCTTTTGAGAGATAATGTTTCCATACCACATATTTTATTTTATCAATTTAAAAACATTACCCTGAGAAAGGATTACCTAAACTTCACCAAACTGCCAAAGGGATCCACGGGTAAGAGAGATCTCGGGAGTGGGTGCGTGGTGTGGGGGGCCCCTCCTATGGCCCCTCACGGCCATAGGAGGGGCTCCAAGATTGTCACAAGCAGTCTGGCCATCTTTCTGATGCCCCACCCAGAGTGACTGGTTGGCGAGGAACCCCTTACCCTTACCCCCGACCCTCAGGCTGTAGTGAGTGTAGGTGAGGGGGGCTATGAGAGGAGATAACCCCGAGTGCATCTCCTGGATCAGACAACAGGGCAACAGTGACACCCTCCGGGGTCTCCGGAAGAGCCAGCACATGTGAACCCTCTAGGCACAGGGGCACAAAGCAGCACGCTGCAGGACTTAAGTAAAAGTACTTTTGCTTTGTTCCGGCGCCCTCCTTCCCACCCAAGCCCAGAGGGGTAAGAAGCAGCAGAGGGGGATGGGGTGGGGACTAGAACCCCAGGCAAAAATAGCTTTGCTCTCCTTCCCAGAGGACCCTCGGGCCACAAGTCCTGCTGGAGATGGATGGAGGGGAAATGTCTTTGAATGGATGTGAAATTAATCTTCGGCTTAGCGTGGCCTGACTTTTTAAAACCTGAAGCAGAATTGTCATGACCAGAATGAGGCTGCTCTTACAACCAAGTGACTAAAGAGCTGTGTGCTCAGCCCAAGAGGTCAGGAAGAGACTGGGAAGGAAGACTTGAAGGCAAAGGCTGAAAAAAAAAATGCCATTTTGTGGTATACTCCACCCAGTGTAGACCACCCACTGTACTGGTCTTTTGTACTTGTTAATCCTTTCGTTCTTTTTTTTTTTTTTTTAACACAACTCATATTTTTTACTTTACTTCTCTGAGTCACATATATTTTTATGGTTTCATTTTTTTAAAATGTCACTCTTTAACACAAGTGGGATTTTGCCATGCTGTGTGTGTGTGGGGGGGGAGGGCAGCATGCCCACTCCCAGAAGTCAGGGATCCCCGAGTGACCGAGAAAGGCCTGGACAGTCACTGCACGCCTACCTTGCAGATTTCACCGGGAGGGTGTTGCTTTTCCTTCGGAGGCTTGTAGGGCCCTTGTGGTTGTAGTTAGACAAGCTGCTGCTGAGGCCCTGGGGGAGGGAAGGAAGGACATCTGAGTCACATGGGGACACACACTGTTTATGGAGAATCTGTACCAGAGCTGAAACAGGAGGGAAGGGGGCAGGGCACAACCTTTAAAAGAATGACACAGCCATTGTGGACATGACAAAAACTGCTTAGAACCGACTAGGTCCAAGATGGTGGAAGATTCGACTTCCAGTGGACCTTGGGCCTCATTGCATGCTCATTATAATACAGTAGCTAAATGACACACCCACTGGTGCCATGACATTTCCAAGGCTGGAAGTGGGCCAAGAAGTGGGCAGTGGCCCAGTTCCTGGAAATCCCCGCCCTTTCCCCCAAATAGTTGGAATAACCCCCCCACTCATTAGCCTATGACATTACCCAGCCCATCAAAAACTAGCCACCCCATATTTCAGGGCCTCCCGCCTTCTGAGACGGCCACACTCTGTCTGTGGAGTGTGTGTCTCTCTAAATAAATCCACTTCTTACCTATCACTTTATCTCTCACTGAATTCTTTCTGCGATGAGACGTCAAGAACCTGAGCTTCACTGAGTCCTGAGACCAGGTGTGTGATCTCAGTTAAAAGACAGTAGGTTCAAGTCCCAATCTGGGTTACACGCTTTCAGAACTGCGAGGGAACACCACCCGGCAGGACCTCCTGGCTACGCGCCCCGTCTGGATGATGGTGGTAGGGTGACACGCTTAGAGGGCTGAGGCCAATGGCCAAGGGGTAAGAAGATCTGCTGTGCCATTTCGAGGGTGTGAGGCAGCTCTCCATTGCCCCGTGTCCCCTGACCCTGCAGCATCATGGGTCCTCCCCGCCTTCCCTGGCCCCGCGTCTCCTACCTCCTTCCACGCTCCCCAGATGGCCAGCCCTCCATCCCGCCCTCCAACCCCACTCTTCCTACCTGTCTTCCCAGCCTGTATCTTTTTTCTCACTTTCATTCTTCTTTCATTTTCCTTCTCTGTCTTAAATCTTTCTTCCCTTCCTTTCCTTCTGCTTATTTCATGCCTTCTCTCTCCTCATTTTTCTCCATTACCTTTTTCTTTTTTACTCAAAACTCAAAGGATACTGAGAATTTTCTTCCCATTTTAAACCCACCTTACATATTACTTTTAAACTTATTATATGATTAAAATTTTTATCAGGTAGTACTTTATGCATACTAGAGGATATAAAATAAGATGGTCCCCTTGTATTTGTTACCCCAGAGAAATAACCATTACCATCAACCTCTCCCCTTCACGGCTTATCACTACTTTGAATTTCTTACATATTAATTTTTGGAGGAGGTAATATTCCAAGAAATAGTTTGTGGATCTGAGATGGAAGGATGGGAGGTAGAGGGGGCCATAGTCAAAATGCTCCTTCTGGGACCGTCCTGCACTGTTGGTGGGAATGCAAACTGGTGCTGCTACTCGGGAAAACAGTATGGGGGGTCTTTAAAAACCTAAAAGCAGAGCTACCGTGTGATCCAGCAATGCCTCTCCTGGGCGTTTATCTGGAAAACTCTAATTCGAAAAGACACAGGCACCCAATGATCATAGCAGCGCTATTTACCATAGCCAAGACATGGAAACAACCTAACTGTCCATCGACAGATGATTGGCTTAAGAAGATGTGGTCTATATATGTACAATGGAATACTACTCAGCCATAAAAAGGATAAAATCTTGCCATTTGCAGCAACATGGATGGACCTTGAGATTATCATACTAAGTGAAGTAGGTCAGACAAAGACAGATATTATGTGATATCACTTATATGTGGAATCCAAAAAATAATAGAAATGAATCTATATACAAAACAGAAACAGGCTTACAGATATAATAGGAAATAAACGTATGGTTACCAAAGGGGGAAGGGAGGTGGGTAGGGATAAATTAGGAGCATGGGATCAACAGATACACACTACTGTAGATAAAATAGATAACGGGATTTACTGTAGAGAAGAGGAAACTATATTCAATATCTTATAATAACCCATAATGGAAAACAATCTGAAAAATCTGAAACTAACACAGTATTATAAATCAGCTATACTTCAAAAAACCAACCAAGCAACCAACAAGAAATCGCAAAATGCCCGTTCTGCTCTCCAAGCACACGCCTTAGACGGACGCCTGGCACAGTCCGTGGAATTCTTAGCGCTTGAATGAGATCGTAGCGGCTCCCTTTCAAAGGCATGCTGGTGGTGTATCTAGTCTAATGTACTCGCACCCTTTACTACTGTATAATTTATATCTTAACTACTCATAAAGATGAAGATAAGATGGGAGAGTCATGATTTAGCAACACTTCATGTAAAAAGACCTGGGGGCTTCAGTTACAAGAGTTGTAGAAGGCAAAAGTGTTAAGGGGCGTTGGAGAAGACAAGCTCAATGTAGACTATTACCAGAGGTGCGACATTCCAAACACAGGGGGCACCAGCCATGCTGTGTGCTTACACCATAGCCCAAAGAGCACGAGCCGCGTTAAACATCCTGATGAAATGACCGAAGTAAGACGCGGCCAATGCCCACGCTTTGGAAACACACAATGAAGAAGAAAATGCCCCTGTCCCTGGTAATCGAACCATTCCAAACAAGCACGGCACATTTTCTGGAACTATCCTTCCAGTATGTTTGCCAAATAGAAGCTAAAAAGGAAGGGGCAGTGACACAGACCATGCATGGAGGAAGGCGGCCAGGACGGGTGGTGGGGAGTGAGGGGGTTAAACTTCAGCAGTAGGAAGGGGTGTTGGTGGGTCGGGAGTCCAGCTCTGCGGTGCTTTCAGAGAAAACTGTGAGGGCTCTGTTGGTGGGGGAGGGGGGAGGGGGAGGGGGAGGGAGCGGGGAGGGGGAGGGGAGGGGAGGGGTAGGGGAGGGGGAGAGGGTAGGGGAGGGGGAGGGGAGGTGGGAGGGGAAGGGGGAGGGGAGAGGAGGGGGAGGGGAGAGGAGGGGGAGTGGGAGGGGAGGGGAAGGGGAAGGGGAGGGGAGGGGAGGGGGAGGGGGAGGGGAGAGGAGGGGGAGTGGGAGGGGAGGGGAAGGGGGAGGGGAGGGGGAGGGGGAGGGGAGGGGAGGGGAAGGGGGAGGGGAGAGGAGGGGGAGTGGGAGGGGAAGGGGGAGGGGAAGTGGGAGGGGAGAGGAGGGGGAGTGGGAGGGGAGGGGGAGGGGGAGGGGAAGGGGAGGGGGAGGGGAGGTGGGAGGGGAAGTGGGAGGGGAGAGGAGGGGGAGTGGGAGGGGAGAGGAGGGGGAGTGGGAGGGGAGGGGGAGGGGGAGGGGAAGGGGAGGGGGAGGGGAGGTGGGAGGGGAAGTGGGAGGGGAGGGGAGGGCGAGTGGGAGGGGAGGTGGGAGGGGAAGGGGGAGGGGAGAGGAGGGGGAGTGGGAGGGGAGGGGAAGGGAAAGGGGAGGGGGAGGGGGAGGGGAGGGGCAGACCTCCAGACCTCCTGATGCGGAAAGGAGGTGTGTGCTGACGTCCGTGGGGGTTTGCCGGGTCCAGTTCCCTAAGTGGCTCCTCACTCCCAGCTCCTCTCCATCCCCATCCGTCCGTAACAGGGTCACCAGGTTTTCTCCGAAAGCACAGAGTGAATCACTTCATCTCCTCCTGAAACACAGGCAGCGGCTTCACTGTGTTCAAGATGAGAGCCCGGCTTGTGAGCGTGGCATTGAAAGACCTGCACAACCTGACGTCAGATTTCATTCAGCCTGGACTCGGTGACAATGACATCTCACGCACACAGGGGCCCGATCAGAGGTACTTTTCTTCCGTGCCACAGGGCACGGGCTCCGCGGCGCCTGGCCCTGCCGGTGTCCTGCGACTAGACTAAGCGTCCTTGCGCTCTGTCTGAGCTGAAGTTTTCGTGTTCTTCACACTGAATTCAAGCAGCGCTGCCTCTGAGGAGCCTCCCTCTCGAGAGTCCTCCGGCTCCGCCATCATCTCCTCTGCCCTCTCCCAGACGGCCGGCTTCAGCGAAGGTGTTGGATTGACACACCCGGCTAGACTTTAAGATCCTTGAGGTCAGAGATCCTGTGCCATTTTCCCCTCCATCTCAGGACAGACAAGATGTAGACGCGTGACGGCTGATTTGACCGCCTGTAGGAAACCTAATCCGTCCATTTCCCTGAGTTATCACTTCGGGCCCCTGTGTGGTCGCATCCAGCTCAGCTCAGGAACGAGACTTCAACACTGACTCGCTGAGCGAGAAGACATTTGGTGCCAGCACTGAAGCGTGAAGCGTTGTCTCCCCAAGGATTCCCTTGCCTCACTTGGGAACGTGCAAGTTACATTATCTGGTCACCGAGTCTCAGAAAAACACAGAATTAGGTCTCCATGATCAATTCTGTAGCTTACCTTCAGCAGACGCTTTTAATCATCTCAGGCTGGTTTCACTGTGCTACTCAGAGCTCACCTTGACCATTTTCCAGCCTCCCTGGGGCCGTAGACACTTACTCTAAAATGACTCAAACCTCATCAGAAAAATATATTTGTTGGGAGAACGTCACCTGATGCTTTCGGAATAGAGAAGCTTTGGGATTTGGGGGTGTTTCAGGTTCCCAGTACCAGTGTCTCTACCCTGTGATCCTAGTACTCAGAAGGCGATGGGGTCGCTCATTTTTGATGCTGGATAACAGCCTTCTTTGTGTAGACGTGAGAGCACGCGCCAGATCCAGGTCTCGGTGTGACAGCGGTTTTCTCCACTGAAGCACAACAACCTGGGAGAAACCCCAGTCCATCTGAGCTTTATTTTTATTTTTTAGTTGAAATCTATTTGCCATACAACATTGTGTACGTTTAAGGTATCCTACGTGTTGACCATTATATTCTGTAATATGATCGTCATTGTCTGGGCTTTAGATAGACAAGAGGTCTGAGAGGAGAAATGGTTTGTGGTTTGTTGTTTTGTTTTTTTTTTGTGTGTGTGTGTGTGTACACACCCATGTGTGTACAAAGTGAGGTTTCAGAGAAAGTAGATTCAAACAAGACTTGAAGGAGGCCTGTGTAGAAGAGACAGCAGGACCTCTTTCTGACCTTTGGTCTAGGCTGTGTGCTGGCAGGAGAGAAAGTCTGGTTTGGAGAGATTCTGGGGCGAAAATGCTGCCGGGGGGGAGGTGGTGTTTGGAGAAGAGGGCATTTTATCCCACTTCTACTGTTGTCCTTACCCCTCTGTGTTGTAACTGACAGGCGTGCACGGCTGACTATCAGGCTGGGCTGAGTCGACACACTGCAGACATCAAAGAAAGTTCGATTTGAATTGACTTGATACGAAGAGGGGGACTGGGGCCTCGGAGGAAAGGAGGGCTCTGGGAATGACCCGCTGGGACCGGGCTCGGGACACAGAACTGAGACCGGGTCACAGCCCAGGTATGTGCGTTTGTACTAAATTAATGGAATAGCATGGAACTGTGCAAATAGTTTAACTTGCCTGTTGATTATACCCCAAAGTGTTCTGGATTGAAGAAAAATCGTTTTTCCACTTCAAATGGCACCTGCCTTTTTGAACTGGAGCTGACAAGATACAAAGCGCACGGAAAGGGCCATGGCGTCTCTTTGAAGGAGAAATGCTCTCAGATCTCTCTGCAGCTGGCGGCAGAAAGCTACCCCAGCCCCAGAAGCCTCTGTCCAGGGTCTTGCTAGAATTCCTTGACAAGTCTCCTGTGACACTGGCGTCCTTCCCCTTTAATGAGCAGGAGTCTGGGACTTCTCGTCAGGAGTGGAGTGAAGGTGGTCCTTTCTCAGGACCTTTGGACAGTTTAGTTAAATGGCCTCTCTGCCAGCCCCCCCTTACTTTTCCATTGTGTAGTTCAGCCAATAATCAGCCCAGGAAAGGATTGGAAGTGTTCTAGAGCCAAGAGGGATGGGGGTGGGAGGCTGTGCACAGAGGGGAAGTGAGCAGGGGCGCCTCCAGAGCTGCGGCCAAGGTGGAAAGCCAAGAAGTGTGTATCACTGAATCACGGTGCTGTACACCTGAAATGAACACAGCATTGTAAATCAACTATGCTTCAATTTAAAGCAAAAAGAAAAATCACAAGAAAACATTAAATGACATCTTGGAACAATCTGGAGAATTTTGTTGCATTTGGCACATTAAGTTATAGAATCAGTGGAGAATTGCTGAAGTGTGTGGGGAAAAAAAATAAAAAGAAGTGACTCCAAGTAGGGAGGGTGACTGCTAGGGGCGGAGCCTAAGTCCCGCCACCCCGTGGGGCCTGCAGGGATGTCTGGAAGGTAAACGGGGCTCAGATGCGGACCAGTCTGGGGTGACTCGTGCGCCAGCAAAAGCCTAGTTTGACCGGGTGTGACCAGAGATAAATGAAGCAACCGCCTAGGTAGTTTCATGTCCGTGGAGTGATAAAAACTTAAGAAAAATTATTTTGCCAGTTGAAAAAAAAAAAAAAGAACTTCAGAAGATAAACATAAACTCCAAAGCATGGAATAACTATAAAATCGGTACTTGCCAGGAGTCTAAACAATGAACCTTCTAACCAACAAACGGCCTCTGTCGACAGCACAAAGCTTGCGGCCATAACCCGGCTGGAGAGGCCGGGACCGACTTTAAATGTGGAAAAGATTGGTAACACAGAAAAAAGAGCCAGCAAGATTGAAACCAACTAGTCCTAAACCACAGACACGAGAAAAAAAAGCCAGCACACCATTTGTCACCATTTCACCACCAGCCTTGCTAAATAGCGTTCATTGAGAGCCCTGAGCCCCCAGGTGGCAGCTGGAATCCTCAGCAAACACTGCATTTTACTGTGGAGGCGTCCCCCCCAAGAGGGCAGCTGCAAGCCGTTTGTCAGTGAAAATTCAAGAAAGAGAATCCATGACCACTCAGGGCTTATGTCAAACACAATATCAAAAGGAGGTACTTGAAAATGTTAGTTGCTTTTGGTGGGGTGGCGCCGGGGAGGACTGGAGAGAGGGAAGGAGGGAAGAAACGCTGGGCTTTGGAAAAGCAAATCGGACTCGGTTAGATTGTGCAAAGAGGGATGGCTTGGTCGCTGTCACCGTTGTTTTGTCCGAATTCACGCTCCCCGCAAGAGGTGGGCGGGACAAGGCAAGTCCCCCCACATGAGAGCAAGAAGTGCTTCCTGCCGGGTCTGAGAGGAGCCCTTAGGTCCCCCTCCCCCCCGTAAACATGGAAGCGTCGAACTTCTCCCTCGCCCGAGTGCACGTGTCTGCGACAAGTCTCATTCTTTACTGATTTGGATTACAAGTGGATTGAAACAGAGAAAACTCTCACTTCTCTGGAGACTCTCTGTTCAATGCATGTCACGTCTGCCTCGCCTCGTGTTTGTGGACGGCTGCTCAGTGACAAAGAGTGGACGTGAGCGGATACACGTGGAGATTCTGTGACATACGTTTCTTAAGCTACTACGACTATGTATCTAAATACACTAGGGTGAGGTAGAGCATACGTGGGTAGAAAACAACATTACTTTAGGGCTTACTTAGTGTCAGGTGCTTTTTGAAATCATATTACTTAAAACACTCAGTGAGTTATCCGTTCTTACCCTCATTTTACAAAGGAAGGAATGGAGCCTCAGGGTAACTCATCCAAAATCACTTTCTAGATAATAAGCACCCTTCACGTGGAAACTTGTGGTCTTTTCAGTAGACATGAGCCGCCGTGATGCTGCAGTTGTGTGAGGAATTTCAGCAGTTTGAACGCTCTCAGAACGAAACCTAATTTTACGATACGTTGATTGGGACGTTAACCTGTAAAAATTGGACGAATGGCGGCAGGGGACAGCACTAGGGAAGCATTTTGGGGATCACATGGGTGTTGATTTCCTGTCACGTTTCTTCTGTAAACTTGAGTTGCCATTTAGCAAATCAGAAGTTGTAAACAGGATATAAACGCTTGCATTACTTGGTAACTCGTGCGTTTGTTTCTGGCTTAGACAAGAATGGACACACTTTGGAAAAGCATGAGGACACTCCCTTCCACCTGAGCAGACTACGGCAGGGTAAGTCCAGCAATGGAACGAACGCCTTAGTGACGCCGGAAAGATACCCCCCCATGGTTTTGTTGGAATTATAAAGGGAACGAATAGATGCATATTAAGGCTCAACCATGAAACTCGTGCAGGTAATACTTTCATATACTTTAACCCTCAGAGTTCCTTCCTTTGAAGTTAACTAAAGGTAACCAGGTCAAGAAGCATAGAGAACTAATAACTTGATTCTCTTCTGCACGGACCAGCTGGAGCTGAACACGTAGCTTTGGGGACTGGCAAGTTGTCTCGGGGAAATGTTATCTATGTGCCTAAAATGACTCTTCAGAAGTTCTCCCATTTAAAAAATTAAGTCCCTTTGGGCCCCTCCAGACTTTCTCTCTGCTCTGCCCTATGGCCAGGGTGCTGACGGATGACGGCTTCTATCCACAGTTGGATTCAGCCAATGGGGGGCACCGGTACTGCAGGGTACATCCCAGCCAGGGTGGGGGGAGGGAGGGGTGGGCTCCCCGCCGGCTGGCTTGTGGGGAATGCGTGTGTCTTCTCCGGGTTCTGATGACCATCCCCGCCCCTACCTCTCCAGGGGCTAGTGTCTCCCGCCATTGCTAGGCCACTTTACTAGACCGCACCTGGTAGGTTTCCCTAACTCCGCCCACACCTCTGCGGACAGCCTTTGTATGAAACTCTCCTCAAATTACTCAGTTTGGGGCTTCCCTGGTGGCGCAGTGGTTGAGAGTCTGCCTGCTGATGCAGGAGACACAGGTTCGTGCCCCGGTCCGGGAAGATCCCACATGCCGCGGAGCAACTAAGCCCGTCAGCCATGGCCGCTAGGCCTGCGCGTCCGGAGCCTGTGCTCCGCAACGGGAGAGGCCATGACAGTGAGAGGTCCGCATACCGCAAAAAAAAAAAAAAAAAAAAATTACTCAGTTTGGCTGTGCCTGGACCCTGACTGATATCAGCCTGTTCAGCTCCCTGCTTTATACATAGCAGGGCATTCAAGAAAGGCTTTTTATTTTTTAATTTTAATTTTATTTTTTAACATCTTTACTGGAGTATAATTGCTTTACAGTGGTGTGTTAGTTTCTGCTAATAAAGTCTTTTAAATTTAATTAAATAGGGCAGTCTGACTTTTCTGATATTTTCATTCAAAGATGGCTTATAGTAGGGTGACCAATTGTCCTTGTTTGTTTGGGCCTGAGGGGACTTGGGACTTTTTGTTTCCAAATCAGGACAGCTCTGGGCAAACCAGATGAGGCGGTCACAGTAGTATGCACTCCTTTAACGTTTTAAAATGGTTTTTGAAGAACATATCTTTCAAAAGATTTCTATGATCATATTTAAGCTGAAGTTGTCTTACTAAACAGTAACAGACTATTTGCCACTTGTGAGAAAAATCTGTGTCTGAGATGCTTTTCTTAAAGGCACATTGTGTCATGTGAACAGACTGTGCATTATTGCGTTTTGTCTGATCAAGTCTGTTTACTCTCCAGGGGAAGTCACCCAAGGAACTAGTAAGACATCAGGAAGGGATGTGTAAGTGCTTATCGGGAATTGTGGAGGGAATGGAGGGGCAAAGTGCATCGCAGTGAAAAATGGGGCTGCTTGAATGTGGTTCCTGATTCAAAAGGTACTTTCAGGCATTTGAATAGACAGTTTCTTGGTTTCATGTCCTGCCAGTGCACTGTTATCCTGAGAACATAGGAAGATATTTACAGGTTATGAAGAACATATTTTATTTCTTTGTGTTACTAATTCTATTTACTGGTATATTTTAATTCCTAAGAGATAGATCAGTTGGGGAAAAAAAGCAGCAGCTGCAAACAAAGCTAACATTTTGAGAAGAAATCTGTATTTACAGGTTGGAATGTAGTTTGGTTATTTTAACTTTTTCCGTTAGAGATATATTTATTAAATGACACTATTAACGTCTATCACACTGCTCTAGTCAATAGGCTACCTGGGAGGAGAAAATTTAATTGGGTTAAAAAGTTACGGTGATTTGAATGCTTCTCAATGCAAGATATTATCTTCCGGTAGGAGAGCTTTTGACTCTTCACTGCCGAAAGCCAGAATTTCAAGTATGTATCTTTTTACCCCTGCCATTTAATATCAATTTTCTTGATCTCCTCTTGCTCTCAAATCATCGTTCCCTTCTAAGAGCTGGATGAGTTATTATAACTTGGTAATATTGGTTGTGGTAAAATTAGAATTTAACAACTCACCTCAGGTATCTCAGGATAGCTCCCTTTGGTATTATCTCTGCACTGAAATGGTGGCTGTTAATATTGTTTTCCAGCTATAAACTACCGCAAGGAATGCATGAGAGGTATTGACCTAAGTGTATTAAATTTAGTTCCCTGTAATAAACATTTATTGAATACCTACTATGTGTAAGAGGATAATAGAAAATCGCTTTTCACGTTGGGAAGGTACTAATTCAAGCATCAAACTAATGGAAAGAAAAAATCAGTTGCCACTCATTTTGGCTAGGGTTTTAAAAAGTTATGTTACATATATTCATATATTTTTTACACTGAATTTCCGAGACTCGATTCCCCTTTTCTTTTGTACCCTTGTGAAATTTGTAAGAATGTGACTCAGTGTTTAAGAGTAGCAAATCTTTTTTTCTTTTGTGAATTGCGAGGGCATGAAATAAGATCTCAGGGTCCCAAAGTAAACTCTCCCTGACTTCTGCAGCTTTTGCCCACAGATGTACTTTTCTAGGGTGGCGTGTGATGTTGGTGGCTGACAATGTAATAGCATTTGAGTGCAATGGACTTAGTAATTTGGGGGTCATAACCTGAGTTGCTACTACTGCTGAAATGGGCTATAGAAGGGGACACAGAGGCTGTAGAAGGGGACACAGAGGCTATAGAAGGGGATACAGAGGCTGTAGAAGGGGATACAGAGGCTGTAGAAGGGGACACAGGGGCTGTAGAAGGGGACACACAGGGGCTGTAGAAGGGGACACAGGGGCCATAGAAGGGGACACAGGGGGCAAAGGACCCGTGTCTTGGTTGAGCACAGTGAGCAGAATTTGATCCAAATCTGAGTTTTCTTTGGTGGCAGAGACTGTTTTCTTTCTCCTCAATCGCAAAAAGGAAAGCAGCAATAGATTTTCAACGAAAATTCAGGGGACCTTTATTATTATTATTATTATTATTATTATTATTATTGCGGTACGCGGCCCTCTCACCGTTGCGGCCTCTCCCGTTGCGGAGCACAGGCTCCGGACGCGCAGGCTCAGCGGCCACGGCTCACGGGCCCAGCCGCTCCGCGGCACGTGGGATCCTCCCGGACCGGGACACGAACCCGCGTCCCCCGCATCGGCAGGCGGACTCTCAACCACTGTGCCACCAGGGAAGCCCTCTGGGGACCTTTTTAATGAAGAGATTATGCTGATAAAAGATCAAGAACATTTCACACTGCACGTGGCCAGATGAACTAATCTTAACTCAGAATGCCTCATCCTGGGTAGAAACAGGCTGCTCTGAGGTCTAGCAGTCGGGGGTCACCCTGGAACAGTTCCCTGCCTTTGTTTTCTCTGTTACAGCATCCTTCCTGTGGCTCCAGACGTTACTCTAAGGTTCATGAAAATGGGTCACTAAAAGCCAGGAAAAGCGAGCCTCTTAGTGATTAAAGAGATTAGCTAATGGTCAGCTCAGGCCCTGCAAGAATGGGGGTAAGACAGGTGTATGGATGGGGAGGGGAGCCACGTGATCGGTGAGAAGTAATTAAAAGGGAGGCAAGATAAGGCCAACGTTTAAACCAATGGATGTTAAATTCTGTCTAAGGACCGTATAGATTAAAACAGTGAAACCCAGCTTTAATTCTCTTAGTTTTGTGTTAATACTATTCATTAAAGGTGGGTTTCAACCTATTAAAAACATCTGTTTGATACAGATTAAACAGATCTATGTTCTCTTGGACCCTGTAATTCCACTTCTAAAAGTTTATATTAGGGACAAATACCCGGATATATGCATAAGGGTGTACATAAAAGGACGTTTCTCACAACACTATCTAAAAGCAGTGTAAAAGTGGAAATCACCTGAATATCTGTGAACAAGGGGTGACATCCGCTTCAGAAATCCAGAATGATGCTGTAGATGTGTATGTCAAAGAAGGCCATGGTATATTATTTAGTTAAAGAGAAAATAATACCAAAAGTCATGTCTACCATTGCCCAACGGTTGTTTTCTAAAAATAGGCAAGTAACAAAAAATCAATATGCAGATATTAATTGGAATTAATTGCATTAATTAAATAGAGAAGTTTGGTACTCTAAACTATATTATCTCTGAGCAGTAGAAATATAAATGGCTTTTTAAAAGAAATTTTATACTTTTAAGATTAAGAAGGAACTGTACAGGTATTACCTTACAAATCCAAAATAAACAAGAACAAACAAAAAAACCCTTTCCTTTTAAAAACTGAGATGCCCCTTTGCCTAAGCAGAAGTCCTTGATCTCAGCTGCAGGAGGAAGTGTCTTTGCTGGGAAATTAACAGCCCCAGCTGCACCTGGGGTCTGGAGGCCGGGGCAGCAAAAGCATCCCAGGAGCTCCAGACAGGAGTTGGGGACTGAGAACCAACCAACTCTTTCAGACGTGGCTTTGGCCTCTGTACTTCCCAGACACACCCCGCTCTTGCCGATTTCTGGCTCACGTCCCTACTGCCGGAGAGCGCACTCGAACGCCCCACTGATCGCGAGGACACCATTCCCCAAACTGACTGGGACCTCCACGAGGTCTTTCCTGATGGGATGGAATCTCTCCCTCATTCCATCTTCTGTAACTCTTTCCGCCTCTCTTGGGGCCTCCACCTCCTGCTACCTGTATCTTGTATTGATTGGAGCACCTGTCTTATTCCCCTTGTGACTGAGAGCTCCTTGAGGCAGTGTCTTTGTCTTACTCACCGCTATCCACCCTGAGGCACCTCACCCCATGTTTTTCGGATGGGAGGCACCCCAAAAACATGTGCAGGAAATAAATGAAACAAGTGACAGCTGACTTCTGTAGGTCGCGGGCTCTCATGACATCTGGCCTTGCTTGTTATTCCCCAGCAAGGTAGAAAACCACTTTCCCATTCTATCTTGCCCCATCAAGAATCCAGGCATGCCTTGGTGAAGATGAGGCAGAAAGAATTAGGGCTGCCTTCTCTGCTATTTGTACACACAGGGTGTAGGGTGTGCCATCATTTTGCCTTGGAGGAAGTGGAAAATGGAGCCCAGCCAACTATTTCTTAGGTCATTAAAAGTTATTAAAGATGGCAATAAGCGACACGAAAGTAGCCATTGCAATATCATGGAAGCTTCTGGCTACAACAACAACCAGAAATTTAGAGCAGCCAGGTGGGAGAAGATTTAAAGAGAACGGGAGAGGAGAGCCAGCAAGTGAGACGGTGTCGTCAGACAGCTGCGGGGTGACGATTGCGGATTCCAGAATGCTGATGTTGAACATCTGAAGTCAGACCAGTGAAATCACTGTTTTGAAATAACAGGCGTCCCTCTAAGCATTCCTCCCTCCCGCATCAGAACCAGTTCAGTTCCCGAAGGTCTTACCTTTACTTCTCCTCAGAAATAGTTTCCAGCAGCCCTACCCGTATTGCCAGGTCTTACTCCTGCTTTTCCTCCAGGCTGGTTTGTGTCACGTCTGGAACACCATAAAATTCTTCCGGGGTCTCTGCGTTCTCTGATCACCGCCTGCAACTGCAATCCCAACCAGAGGAATTTAGTTATTAAAGTCAATGGGAGGACGGCGGCTCCAGGTATTTACCTCTTTGCCGAGGTCCGGACGGAGCCAGCCAGCCAGCCAGCCAGCCCTCTGTGCTCGGGCAGAGGAAGCAACAGCATCATTAAACACTGCATCATCAGGAGCATCGCATGTAAAATGATAAAGAAGAAAAGACAACGTTTAACGCTGTGAAACCTGCTCTTCTTCTCCACAGCGGACGTCAAAATCTTACTTTCCTGCCACGTGCAATGAAGTATTACAATACATTAAGGAGCAAGTGAGCCAAGGGCCCAGTCTTCATCAGGAGGGTGGAAGGCTGTCATTTGTGGTCATGAAAACGTGTCTGCATCACACCTTGAGGACCAAGGCCGGGGGACGTAAAGGTGACAAGGAGGCAGTCCTTGTCCTCAAGTGACCTACGCTCTATTAGAGAGACACACCCATGACATCTTATACCAAAGTTCCGAAAATGAAGAAGCAGTAACGAGGTGTTCAGAGGGGAGCCTGGCACGGGGTTCATTCTGGGGCTGGGGGAGCGGAGGCCCGGAGGCCCGGAGAGCGTGCTGTGTTTTCAAGGCCGGGAGCGGGTGGCAGGCGTTTGTGGAAACACGTAGTCACAGGTGGTGCCGGAAAGAGTACCCCTTTTGGAATTTGTTTTGGATGAATCAAAAAAACTGAGGTCATTGCCCTTGGCTTATAAGACACTTACCTTGAAAACTGCTGTAACTCATGTCCTATACTGCTAAGCAGAACCCTAGCTCAGAGGGTACGTCAAGGTCACTGCTGCCGTCTCGGGGGACAGGGACAGCTGGGGCCTCCGTGAACCCATCAGAACGCGTGTGGGGCTGTGCAGAAGTCAGTGCGCCCGGACTCCTGCCGGCCGCTCAGGGTGGTTGGGGAACGTGGGACGTGACCCTGGAGGGCTGACACCCTCCCACCTCGTCCATGCGACCTCACTGGCAGCCCACCTTTTACGTCATAGTTTAATTTGAGACCAAACGTGCGTTTCTTGGAAACTGCTTTTCTGCTTTAAGGCAGGGAACGCTCAGGGCAGCTGAAAAGGAGGGCGTCAGTGGCCGAGAGAGCCTGGCCTTGCTCTCCAGGGCTGACCTGCAGCAACGCCGTGAAGGGCCCAGGTTGGTCTCTGACCTCCTGAATCAGACTGTTAGTATCTCGTGTTTGTTGGGAGCTCATTATACACCAGGTTTTGCACGGAGCCTTGTACGTGTGAGCACTAATTTAATCTCCGTAACAGCGCTGTGAGACAGGTGAGGACTTGCAGTTCATAGAAGGTAACTGCCCTGAAGAAGGCTGTAAGGGCTGAAGCTGGGACTTGAACCAGGCACTCTGGTGTTCTTACTCTCTTATCCCCCTTCCTCTGTCGAAACCTGATTTCAGAAGAGGCCTCAGAGCAGGGGTCTCCAACCCCCGGTCCGCGGACCAGCACGGTTGCACGGCCTCTTAGGAACCGGGCCTGACAGCAGGTGAGCCGCAGGCGAGTGAGCGAAAGTTCGCCTGCAGCCCCCTCGCTCGCGTCACCGCCTGAACCATCGCTCGCGTCACCTCCTGAAACATCCTCCTCCCCCCCCCCGTCCGTGGAAAAATTAGCTTCCACGAAACTGGTCCCTGGTGTCAAAAAGGTTGGGGACCACTGCCTTAGAGGGCTTCCCTGGTGGCGCGGTGGTTAAGAATCCGCCTGCCGATGCAGGGGACGCGGGTTCGATCTCTGGCCCAGGAAGATCCCACGTGCCGCGGAGCAGCTAAGCCCGTGCGCCACAACTACTGAGCCCGCGCGCCTAGAGCCCGTGCACCGCAATGAAGAGCAGCCCCCGCTCGCCACAACCAGAGAAAGCCCGCGCATAGCAACGAAGACCCAATGCAGCCAAAAGAGAAAAGGCCTTGGAGACATCTTGAGGCCAGTATACATATCCACAGAGAGGCAGTGTGGTGTAGGGTTAGGACCCGGGGACGGGCTGGCTTGGGCTTGAGTCCTGGCTCCACACCTGCCGCGTGTGACCCGACGGATGGCCTAACTCTCCAGCCTTCAGGGTCTGCATCTGTGAGATGCTGCCCACAGCCACACAGACTCACGACGGTCCTAAGTGTGAAGTGAGAGGATACGTACAAGCCCCCGGCACGTGGTGTGCTGTCAGTAACCGTGAGCCGCGATTGGGCTCCACTGGCAGCTGTGTGTGCATTCTCCACCACTGGGATATCCGTGTTTGACCAATCGACAGTACTTCAGCCAAAAGAAATGAATCTAACAGTCGAACTTTTAAGAATCCGCAGTCAATTAATTTCAATTAAGTAATATGCAAATACCTACTCGCCTGCAAGGGGCTCAGATAATACAGATAGTCAAGTTGCCTTTAATCACCCACACGGTAGAATTGGACTCATTGTCAGACCTGTTAGAGAGCAGACGGGTCCTTTCCTGGCATCGGGAAGTGACCAGGAGGGCAACCGTCTTGGCAGCCAGCTGTGCTCGGACCTTGTAGTTCAAGGATCCTGCTCTCACTTCTCCTGTTAAAAGCACGGCTGGGAAAGGAGTTGCCTGGTGGGCAGAGAAGCAGCAGATCCGGGGAGGTGGGTGCCAGGCCTGCTCCGCCTCTAAGTGGCTGTGTGAACGTGGCCCTCGCTTCCTGACTGTAAACTAGGGGTTTGACGCTAGAGAATGGTCAGGCCCTTTTTCACAGGTCACTCCTCTCGACCCCCTCACTTGACAGATGTGGAAACGATGAGACACATCCACGTAGGCGAGCTGCCGAAGCTCACGTACTTGGTAAGCGGTAGAGCTGAGACCCCGAAGACCCCACCCCTCGTCCTCGTGGCTTGGCTATCCATAGCACTCCAGCTGTGAAGGCACGTCTTTGCTCTTTCATCCAGTGTCTCGTGACTGGGAGCCCTTCTAAGCGCTCATGTTCTCTGGTTCCACCGCTGTAACCCTGTCCCTCTCGGGGCCTGGTGGAGCTGTCCCAGGCATGAGTGAGCGTGTGTAAGCAGAGGGAGGGGCCTCTTTCCGCCCTGGCTTGGAGGTTCCCAGTGTGACGGGATGCAGGGCAGGAGAGGACCCACAGCTGGCAGCTGTCCTGGTCGCAAGCGCCCGAGAGGGTGGCCCTCCCCGCCCGCGGCTGCCTGGGTCTCTAGTCAAAGCCACCAGCCAGTGGGAGTGGGGACAGCAGCCACCCTTTCTCCCTCTCCAGGTCACTGTCTCTATTTTTACCTTCTCTCAAGACCCTGCCCCTGGCCTTGCCCAGGAGGCAATTCAGGGCGATTTGGGGCATGTCTCCACCCTGCAGGGATGGAAGTTACTTCAGTGTCTCCCAGTGACGTGGGGTAACGGAGTTATGATTGCAGAATTCGGATTCTCTCGCTGCCACGCGCTCCCGGCCTGAATCCCCCGCAAGTTGCTGGCAGCAGGGCCTGCCGCACTCAACGCTTGTTATCGTTATTATTTTCATACTGCGGTGACCGCCTGCCCTCCGGCAGCTTCCCTTGAAGCCTCTCATTGGCCAGTTTAGATGCACACTTCCTCTGTCCAGCCTAGAAGACAAACGCACATACACACAAAGCGTGATCACCCAAAAGGCGGATTTTCGGAAGACAAGCCCGATGTCTGAACCACCCTGAGCGCTGCGGTTCTGTGCCATCCTCTGGGCTCCGCCACCAAAGACACCAAGAGAGTAAGCTGCCATCGAGAAGGACACAGCTCCCAGGGCAAAGTCAGAGAGGTGACTTCGGGAGAGAACAGGGGAATGGCCCGCGGCGACTCAGCGACCAGACGACCAGCCCTTCAACAAGCCCTTCGGGGCTCAGTTGAGTCCAATTGTTGCTAATCTCAGCTCGGCCATTTACCAGGTATGCGGCCCCCCAGCGGGTCACTTTAATGTTTCCTCACCTGCAAGAGGAGAGGGTTGGGCTCAGGGGCCCTTTCTGGAGCGTGTCTTAGCTACCATCTCTTCTCCATACAGGCTAGGACCCGGGGTCCAGGGAGGGGGGGGCTCTTTGTTCCCAGGGAATGTGTGATCTTGTTGGGGAGACTGCTCCTTGCACTCACACGGTGCGAGTTCACTGTGTGCGATTTTGTGCTGAATCACAGGGCCTGTTTCAACCACGGGGATTTAGAGAGGGTGAGCGCAGAGGTCTGGACAGCTTCGAGGAAGTGGTAAAACATGGGAAGGGCCTTGAAGGATGGTTAGAATGTAAGGAGGGGAGAGGAGGGAGAGGGCTTCCGGGTGAGAGGAGCAAAGAATACAGAGCCGGACTGGGACGGGACCCTGCGGAGGGGAGCCGACCTGCCTGGGGGAAGAAGTGGCTCGATGGGGCCCCTTATGCAGCCACAGGGCTCCTTCCTTCTTGCCTTCCCCCACTGATTTATCTTTTTGAGTAGCTGCTAAGTAAGTCATCTAGCGTTTTTGGCTGAAGAGTTTTAAGAGTGAAGTGTGCACTGAGAGTCTTGTTTTAGAAACATCTGTTTGTGGTATCAAGGCTTAGAGGTAAAACTGATTAAGAGGGACCCGGCAGGCAGTGGTTCTCAGCCCTGGCGGTGCACTGAAAAATTATGGATCCTGGGCCTTTTCTCTAGAAATTCTGATTTCACTGGTCTGGGAAGGGTTCTGAGCACAGTCCCTTCCTTTCCTTTTTCTCCCTCCTTCCACTCCCGCCTTCCTTCTCTTCCCTCCCTCCTCCCCCTGCTACCCACACACTTCTCTCTTTCCTCCTACAGCTATTTGGGTGGGAGGTGATGAAGGCCTGAAATAAAATAGCAGCACTCACAGTGGAGAAGAAATTAAGATAAAGAGACATTTTTAAAGGAAAAACTGCCAGCTACCTGGCTAATGAAACACAGGGGGTTAAAGAGAGATTCTTTTCATTTCCTCAAAATATTGGTTGAGCGCTTGCCATATGCCTCACGGAATCAGAGGCGACGGAAATTCAGATGGCAAGAGCCTGGGCCTGCCTTCAGGGAGCCTGTGCGTGTAGATGACAAAGAAAATAACGACAGTACGGTGAGAACACAGACACTGGGTGAAGGGTAGTTTTTGTTTTTACGGATAGAGATACAGACAGGAGAAGGGGAAGAGGCTCCCGCCCGCAGAAGCAATGAAGGAAGTTCTCCGTGGAGGGACCATTTAGAGGCAGCTGGAAGCCTGGGCAGGTGTTCAGCAGGGGGGGATGGGGGAGGGGGCCCCCCAGGGGGAGTCACAGTGAAAGGTCAGGTGTGGAGGCGGTCAGGCGTCAGGAACGGCAGAGAGAGCACGGCGAGGAGTGGCCTGACCCCGAAGATGCACGCGTGTGCGGAAGGCTTAGTGGGGAAGGTGGACGACGGCTGCACTGCGGTCATCAGAGAACAAAGGAAGTGCTGTGAGGATAATATTAAACTTTAAATTAAGGCGTCATTTTATACAATACGATGCACCCGTTGAAGAAGTCAGATTTTTTAAGGTCTTGAATGCTCAGCTAAGGAATTTGGATGACCAGAGATCATGTGAAGCAATAAAAAATCAATAGGTTTGGTATCATTTACCAACTAGGCGACCTTGCACAAATTACTCGAGTCTCAGGGCCTCATTTCCTCATCGTCAGATGTGATAGGACTGGGCTTCCCTGGTGGCGCAGTGGTGAAGAATCCGCCTGCCAATGCAGGGGACACGGGTTCGAGCCCTGGTCCAGGAAGTTCCTACATGCCATGGAGCCACTAAGTCCATGCGCCACAGCTGCTGAGCCTGCACTCTAGAGCTCGCGAGCCACAACTACTGAGCCCGCGCACCACAACTGCTGAAGCTCGCGCGCCTAGAGCCCGTGCTCCGCGACAAGAGAAGCCACCACAGTGAGAAGCCCGTGCACCGCAATGAAGAGTAGCCCCCGCTCGCCACAAATAGAGAAAGCCTGTGCGCAGCAACGAAGACCCAACGCAGCCAAAAATAAATAAAATAAATAAATTTATTTTTAAAAAAGGTGATAGAACTGTACCTCCAGGGGAATGTGGGAAGATCAAATAGTCATCATAAAATGCTTGGCACGTAAGAGGGATATAAGGTGATTAGGTCATGAGGTGGAGCCCTCATGGATGGGATTACTGACCCTAAAAAAGGGACCCCCGAGAGCTCCTTCCCCCCTCCTGCCAGGTGAGGACACGGTCTACGAACCAGGAAGTGAACCCATCGCAGACACCAAATCTGCCAGTGCCTTGATCTTGGACTTCCCAGCCTCCAGAACTGTGAGAGATAAACGTTTATCGTTTAAGCCGCCCAGCCTGTGTTATTCGATTATAGCAGGTCTGTCAGCTCGTGACACAATCATTTTCCAATATTCGATCTAAAATCTGGACCTAATTTTGGACTTCTACTTTGCTTCTATCCCCAAATCGAATTCGTCACAAACTCCGGAATTTTCTCCTTTTGAAATGTCTCTTGCGTCTTTTTCTTTCTTTTTATTCGAATTCAGGCCCTTATTATATATAATACCTGAGGCCTTTGGTGCTTCCGTTTTTTTCTCCCAGTTCTGGTCCCCACCCCAAGCACTGTAACTAAGACTTAGTCTCTCGGAAACAATGCGTTTACCATTCTACGCCTTCCGCACAAACCTGCAGTGATTCCGCGTTCACCGGACATGAAAACCTGCGCTGCTCGGTTTAGAATCAAGGCCTGCTGCGGTCTCTCTCCCAATTACTTTCCACTCTCTGCTCCACTATAATAGTAGTTCTAAAACTCTTTTCCAGTTACAGAACTTTTGTTCAAAACCATGGCTGCTCCATAAGTCAAGCAAGTAGAAGTGGAGTTTTTGGTTGAAGCAGGGATGGGGTTTGATTGCCTCTCCCCTGCCGTGGCCTCCTTTCCATCCTTACCTGCTGTGTGTCCCCTGAGATGAGCCTCTTCAGACTCCTGTTTGAAATCCGTCGCCTTCCAGGGATGCTCTTAGGTAGAAACAGGTGTTCTCCTCGAGGAGCCAGTGGGCCACTGAGCCCAGCGTGCGTTTCCCTCCACTGGGCCTCTGGTCTGCCTCTCCTCTGCCTGTTTCCTCATCAGGCAGGCTCCGCCTCGTCAGAGGCCCCCTCTGTGATGTAATGTGCACACCCTCACCACACTTCTTCAGGGGGTGCAAGTGCGGATTTAATTGTACTGTTTCTTATAGCATCCTTCGAAAAGCTAAGGGCATCACAGCAAACGCAGCCCAGACAAGCAGGTTTGCGGGGACAAGCCTGCTTGTCTTGTGGTACGAGCTTGTACCACCTGCTTGTGGTACGAGCACTCCTTTGGTCTGATCGGAGCTAGAAAATATTATATGCAGAGCAGTGGTTTCCAAACGTTTCCCTCCAAGGGCTCCATCGAATTAATTTCTGTCTGAAAGCACCCTGGCCTCATTCTCACTCTTGTCTGATAAAGAAAATATTATTTTTGAAGGAATCCAATTATCCAACAAAGATTGATGAAACCCAGAAACACTGATTATGATGGGTGATTCTGAGAGTTGAAGTCCTTCAAAGGAGAGATTTAACTCCTTTTTTGGGGGAAAATTTACCTTGAAGAAGAGATTTTTCAACCTTTCAACCTTTACGTGTAATTGAGGTTCAGAGCCCTTCATTGCTAGACCCCTGTGAGGAATTTACTTCTGAACCTTTAACAGGTCCTTTCCAAGTACCTTTTCTTTCGACGTTTGCTCGCTGGCAAGAGAAGGCGGATCTCCAGGGAGCTCAGAATCTGGTTGGTTGTCTCAGACGACCTAGAAAGGCTTGAACACTGGATCCAGAGTGAGTTGTTTCTGCGATAGGAATGTGAAAATAAGTCTGTTTAGGAGTTCATGTCATTTTCGAACTATTGATAACTTGATCTCCCTCCCTCCATCCTTTCTTTCTTTCCCTCCCTTCCTCCCTCCCTCCCTCCCTCCCTCTCTTCCTTCCTTCCTTCCTTTCTTTCCATAGTACGTATATCTATACTCAGAACCTTCTTTCTAGGACAAATTTTATTTTCACGTTGAAAATATTGTGTATATGTATGCGTCAAATATTGTTAAATTGAACAATTGTTGACTATTATTTAGCACTTTGATCATTTTTTTGCATTCTTATCCTTCATTTTTTACTTTGTCTTTTTATTGTGAAAAATTTCAAATAATACAGAAAAATAGAAAGAAGAGTACAATAAGCACATATAATATATACCTAGATTGAACAATTTTAAATATTTTGCCACATTTGCTTTATATGTAATCATTCTATGTATGCACATATATTTAATATATTTGTAAACCATTTAAAAGTTAAATTACATACACCCAAAAGCTTCACCTCGAAACATTGCAGCACACCTTTCTAAAAATGACACTCTTTTACATAACCACAATTCCAGTATCACACCCAACTAAACTAATAATTCTGCAGCCTATACTTGTTTCCTCAATTGTCCCTCAAACATCTTGTATACCTGGTTTGTTCAAAACAGGATCCAGTCAAGAACTTCCCTCTTTTTCTAGAGCAATTGTTCCTTCCCCCTCTTCTCCCAAATATACTGACTTGTTGAAGTGATCAGACCACTTCTCTTGAGTGTCCACAGTCTGGATTTGTCTGATGGTTTCCTTACAGTATGGCTCATCTTGTTCCTCTTTCTTCTGTTTTTCCTGTATCTGGAAATTATAAAGAACTAAAGGCTTGATTAGATTAAAATTACACACGCTTGGCAAGAACACCTCATGGGTGATGCTGTACACCTCATGTTGCTCCCAGCTTTAGAAGCACACACCCCGATACCTTCGGGATAACACATTTCCGATACCTTGACCCCTCCGGTGTTTCCCTTTCCGATAACAACACACCTGCCTTTTCGATTATCCTGAATGTTGTGTTCACTACTTCCTGTATTTCCTTTACAGTTTTATCACATACATATGTATCTCCAAATAATATATTGTTTAGTTTTAAACTTGTATAAATGAAACCATACCGTATATATTCTTTTGTGAGTTATTTTCATTCAACACGGATTCTGCAATTTATCCAGGTTGATATGTGAAGCTACCTGTGTCCTATTCTCTTGCATGACTACACAACAACTTACATATCATTCTACTCTTGATTGACATTGGATTTTTCCAGGTTTTTGTTATTACAAACAATGCTGCAGTAAATACCTTCATACATATTTGCAGTCTACATGTCCAAGAGTTTCTGTAGGGTGTATATCTAGGAATGTAATTGCAGGGGTGGATGGTATATGCGAGTACAACTTTGCTAGGTGTATCGGTCAAGGTACAGTTACAAAGCATACAGTAGCCTAGCTCATCAAAACGGAAAGGGATTTATTATAGGCTATTGATCATTTGCAGAATTGTTGGGAGGGTTGAAGGAACAGACTCTAGGCTGAGCTTCTAGGAGTGATTCCCAAAGCCACACCAAAGGACTGGGCCACCAAAAAAGCTAGCACTTTCCCCTTCATCAGGAAGTTATGTTTTGAACTGGAAAGCTGCCGATGTATTTCTGGCTTCAAAGCCACAATGCCCTACATACAATTAGGAAGCCACTTCAGCTAAATCAGGAAGCCACCGTTAGACCTTCTGGCTCCAGAACCAAGCTGCCTCTGCCTTGAAACTGACTTTTAAAACTGGGAAGCCACCATGATAATCCTTGCCAACAAAACGAATGCCCTGAGCCCTGCCTTGCTCTCCATTTAACGGAGTTGAGGTCTCACTGAGCTCATTGGACAGGCCAAGCCTTCATCATATCCAAGACCCTGGCTATGGGGGTGTCTTGGAAATGTAGACTTTAGTTTTCTGCCCTTTGAAATACAGGATAGCACCCGAGAAGGAGGGTAGAAAGAACACTGAGCAAACTAGTTCAGAGTTAATGTCAACGTGCTTCCCGGTGGGGTGGAACCAGTGTACGTTGCTGCCAGCAGTGTAGGGGAATATTTGTGGTTCTGCATTCTCGCAGTGCTGGGTTTTGTGGGGGTTTTGTTTTTGAAAAGCTATTTTATTGGAATCTGAATTTGTGGTTCCATGATTAATAATAAGGATGAGCGTGTCTTCATACATATATTTGTAGGTATCAGCCATTCATGTTTCCTTTTCACAGCTAGGTCTGTTTATGTCTTCTATCTATTTCCTGCTCTTTTTCATTTTTATTAATTAGGATCTTTTACATATTCTGAATAATGATTCTTTGTTGGTTATATTTTACAAATGTCGTCCAGATTGAAGCTTGTCTTTTCAATTTTCTTTTCTTCTTCTTTTATTTTTTGGTCTAGCCACGAGAGATCTTAGTTCCTGGACCAGGGTGAGAAGCCGGGACCCCATCACTGAAAGCGCCGAGTCCTAACCACTGGAACGCCAGGGAATTCCCTGGCTCTTCACTTTTCAAATGAACAGAAGTCCTTATTATTAGTCAATTTTGATTAGATTGATTACTGAACAGAAGTCCCTATTATTAGTCAATTTTGAACAGAAGTCCTTTACTGAACAGAAGTCCTTATTATTAGTCAATTTTGTCGATTTTTTTCTTTATGATTTATGCTTTTCTCACTCAAAGTCTTACCCTATACACAGATCATTAAGATATTCTTCTGTATTTTTTAAAAAGTTTCAAAGTTTTACTTTTCCTGTTTTACTTCCTGATCCATCTGGAATTGGTTTTTATGTATGGTGTGAGACAGGAATCCATTTTCATTTATGGATAACCCCTCTGGGCTGCAAAGCCCGATCGATCATGTATCATGTTTTGATTTAAGTGTGGATCAGTTTCCGAGCTCTCTTTTTCTCTGTTGGTCTGTTTTTCATCCTTGTATGAGTAACACACAATCCTAATCACTGAAGCTTTACGATACATCTTGATTCTGGTGGAACATGTTCACCTCTTCACCTACTCTTGGCCCTTGGCGGTTCTCTATACTTTTTAGAATTAGATCGCAAAGTTCCAGAAAATATCTTCCTGGGATTTTTATTGGAATTTCATTGAATCTACACAACAGTTTGGAGAGAAATGAGATCTTTAAGGTATTCAATCTTCCTATCCATAGAAAATTTTTGTCATTCTGTTTATTTTGGTCTTATTTAATATCTCCCACCAAAGTTTTATAACTTTCTCCAAGAAAGTCTTGTATATCTTTTGTTAGACTTATTCCTTGGTACCTTATTTTCTTGTTGCTATTGCAGATAATATTTTTACAAATTGCATTTCCTAACTTCTTTGTTTTCGCTGGTATGTAGAAATGCAGTTGACTCATATATTGATTTTATGTCTAGCAAACTTACTAAAGTCTTTTATTAATTCTAAGAGCTTATAGATAATTGGAAGTTTTCTATGGAGAACATAATATCTGCAAGTAATGACAGTTTGGTTTCTGTATTATTTTGAATCCTTATTATCCTTGCCTTAGTACACAGGTCAAGATTCCAATGTAGTGCTGAGTAGAGGTGGGGATAGCATGTAACCTTTTATTAGTCCTGATTTTAAAGAGCACGTGTTCATATTTCACAACTGAGAACAAGATTTGCTGTTATTATTTTGAAGAGACTATCATATTACGGACATTCCTTTCTTCTTCTAGTTTGTAAAGGAATTAAACAATTTTTTTCTTTTTTCTCATGAATGCCCTTTTCATTTTTATCAAATGCTTATCTTACATCAATTCAGATCACAACATAGTTTTTCTCCTACTAATGTTATAAATTATATTGATATATGTACTAACGTTGACTTAACCTTTCATTCCTGGAATAAACCCAATTTGGTCATGATTTGTTTTCCTTTTTTAAAAATTGCTGGCTTCAGTTTGCTAATATTTTTCTCAGGATTGTTGCATTCATGTTTGTGAATGAGATCGATCTTCAGTTTCTTTTCCAATACAGCCCCTGCTGAGTCTGGGAAGTGTTCCTCCTTTTTCTATTCTCTAAAGAGTTTGCATAAGTTTGGATCGTTGGGTTTTTACAGATTCTAGAGCCAGCCAGCTTAGTGGAGAGACCAGTATTGGGGGTTTGAGACCTGCTTGAGCTCCCTTCTTATCATTTAGTAGCTGCGAGCTCTCGGCCTGGTAACTTAGATCTCTGGGACTCGGTGTCCTCATGGGTTAAATGGGAGGAGTAGTACACGCTCTCCCTGCCTCAAAGGGTTGTTGCATCACCATGAGCATTAAACGGGATACTTTATGTATAACTGCAATATAAATCCTATAGGGAAGATAATCCCTGCCAAAGCTGGCTTTGGGGAAAACACCGTCCTGTGGATTATTCTCTCTGTGATATTGTAAATCAGATGAAGGAAGCGGAAATGCTCTTGGAGGCTTCATCTACTATAAGGTTAGGGTCAGAAGCACTGACAATATACCTCCAGAAGAGATGGTGTTAGCAGTTTCTGAAGTCAGATTTGTAGCTTTTCCTTCAGAGCCTTGGAGGGGGCCCAGGTCACTGAATCACTGACTGTCAGGGCTGGAGAGGGCTCACATCCTACCAATGGTGAACTGCAGCCAAGATGGTATTAACTCATACCCAGGGATTTAGGATCTTAATTTTAAATTGAATGTTAATTTTTGCATGTGTGTTTTAAAATATGAAAATAATGCCTTCTCACAGTGATGAGAGATTTTAAACGATATGAGAGTTAAAAATAAAAAACGTTTTCCTTTTTCTCTAGTCAACTCAGCCCCTTCTCCTCCTTAGAGATAACTTTTTAAACTTTCTCTTTGTAGTCTTTCTGGAAGTTCCTGCCACAATTCTAAAGGGTATGAATTGACTGCTATTCCTTGATTTGTAAGTTTTTAGATGGTATCTATTATCTCCCCACTACAATGATGGATCTTTCTTTCACTCTTCTCCACTTTCTGCTAGTCACATTTTATTTTTAGTTCTTCTTTTAGAATTATACACCACTATATTAAGATTTAATAATATTATTAATAATAGCGTTAATCATATTTAATAATATGAAATATTCAAATAACATTTTGGAATGTCTGCATCTTGACCTATCGATTTTAGCGTTTTCCTAGCATTCTCACTATATAAGATGGGAAACTTGGTTCCGCTACATTTCCCTTCATTCTTCCACCTCCATCTGCCTCCTAACCCCTGCCATCTATACCGTCGTGTTTCAATAACAGATATTCTGTTTTATAACAGATATTCTGTTCTGTAACCATATATGTCCTTTGTGCTTTGCCTATAGTTTGATTCTAAAAACTGAAAGCCAAGTGTTGATAATTTATCCAGAATTTGTTACTAAGATAACGCAAATACGTGTTCAATGAAGACCACGAAATGTGATTGCTAAACTAGAATAGCAGATGAGACCCTGTATTAACTAACCTGGGTTCTTGAAGGAGGAAACTCTCAAAAACCAGCAGGAAGAGTGATCTCCAGGAGAAGGGAAGAGGCTCAGCATGTTGTAACTACTTACCTTTATTTACTACTTTATGCATTCATCTTATAAATAAAATTATCCAGCTTTTTAATTATACCGTTTTTGCAGAGAATCAATTTCCTTCATGAATACATTTTTTTTTAGAGCTTGCTGAATTTTTCTAATTTTTCTAGGTTCTAATTTGCACCTATTGCTTTCCAGACTTCCTGCACAGCTATCATCCTGGGGTTTCTTTTCATTCTCTCCTGGGTTAAGTTTCTTGCAGGTTGTGTCTGTCACTTCTTTGCACTTCTCTCTTGTTTTGCTGTGGTACATGCTTGATTAGTACTTTCAGAGAAGGTCACTATGTGATAAGTATCTGAGTCCTCACATATGCACTAGTGTCTAGATGTTATTCTTATTTGTGATTGAAAACTCAGGCAGGTATAACATTTTGTGTTTAAAATAAAAGTTCTTCAAAACTTAAAGGCAATACTCATTGTCTAATGGCATTGAATGTTGCTTATAAGAAATTTGATGCCAATGTGATTCTGGTTCCCCTGTAGGCAGCTTATTCTTTCCTTCTGGAAACTTTGTATTTGGCATTCTAAAATTTCAAGATGATGGCTCTAGGGCTGTGTGTGTGTATGTGCGTGTGTATGTGTGAGTGTGGTGTGTTTTAATTCATCCTTTCTATGACTTGGTGATGTCTGCAAACTGGCATCTTGCTTTGGCTCCGGAAAATTTTCATACTTTTCTGTCATGTATGTTTTCTGTTCTCTTTGTCTTGAACATCTATTAAGTGAATATTAGACTTCCTGAATTTATCCTCTTAAGTCTCTTAACCTTCTGAATGTTTTTTGTAAATCTCTGCATTTTTAATTTATCATCTGAGATATCAATGTTTTTCTTCTAGCCCTTCCATTGAATATTTTATTTCCTCAATTATATTTTTAAAATTCAAGAATTTTTTCTTATCTGATTTTTGGGGTGAGCATACTGTGCTCTTTCTTCCTCTTTATCCTCCTCCTCCTTCTAACTTGTATTCTTATTCTTCCTTCTCCTCCTCTCTTCTTCTATGTGTTGCTTTTCGCTCAGATGCCGATTAGAGTTTGGAATGTCTCTTTTGTAGCCCGTACTATCTGTATTTTCTCTAGGGTATTTTGTTTTTGTTCATCTTATCCCATCTCTCTTGGGTGGTTAATTTTTTCCCTCTAACTAATTATCACTTAGTTGATCAAAATAGTATTTATTTAGTTCTTTCTCTTAGCCAGACACTGAGCAAGACTGGCTAGGCGCCTACCCCAGGAAGCTTGCACTGTAGGCAAGAGGTCAAAATTATCAAGGGAATAAATAGGTAAATAGGAATTTCAATTCGTGTAAGTGTCATGAAGGAGATAGAGCAGGGTAACATGAGAGCAAGTAATGAGGTGGAGGCCCTTTAGAACGAGTGGTCGGAAGGCTTCTTTTAGAATGGGACAGAGATCTGACACCAGCAATGTAACAGCAGTGGGAGGTGGGGAAGGGAAGGGTCAGATTACGTAACATCTCTAGGTAGGCCCTGGTGTGAGAGGTTTGACTTTGATTTAATTGCAGCAGGAAACCACTGGAGCATTTCAAGAGGGGGGTCATGCTCTGATTTATGGTTGTAATGATCCACCCTACCTGCTGAGTGGAGAATGACCAGAGATAGACGAGGATTGGCATCCGAGCCATGAGGAGCCTCTTGCGGCGTCTAAGCTGAGTGAGGTCAGGGCGAGGGTGACAGCAGTAGGGTGGTAAGGCCTGGCCACCACGAGAACGTCCGTCTTGTAGGCAGGACAGAAAGTGCTGCGAGAAGGAGAGAGTGGTCCATTGTGTTAACTGCCGTGGGAAGGTTATGGAAGGTGAGGACACAGCAGTGAACATCGCACCTGGCAAGTGAAGGTCTCTAGTGACTTCACAGTCTAGGAGAGTCCTGAAGCGGAAACTTGATGGAGTGAGCAAATGCAGGGTCTGGACCTAGTACCTGTGTAGTAAGTTACTCAGTGGTGGATTTGTCACTTCCTATTGGTAGCTTGGAATGAAAATTCCTTTAATATTTGTCCCTAACCCAAAACACTTTGCAGAGCTGTCCATATTTCTTCTAAAGCCCTCCTCTTCTCCATACGTCTCCTTCCTTTTCTTCTAATTAGGTCAGAAAACAGCCTCAGTGAGGAACAAATGGTTTTAAAATCTCCCTTTACCTCCATGTAATTCCTGCTCATCTGTGACCAGAAAGGGCGCTTGAATTCCATTTTGTTAACGGGTGTGTGTCGGGGGACTGGGGCTTCTTTCGGGCTGCTGGTGTTGAAGCCAGGGAAGCACAGGGTAGAGGAGGTGCCTGGAAATTATCAGGAAATGGATGAAGTTATTGAAGCTGTGAAATGCTCTTTGGGTGCACTCACTATCTGAAACCAAGAAATTAAACCACAAATATGTAAATTTTCCTCTAAAACCCCCAAACAAAAAGCATGAGTTTATTTCCAAAGTTGCCTAACACATACAGATGCTTTTCTCAAATTCCAAATTTTTGAAGGTAGGGATCAGATCCAATTGGTGAAGGGATGTGACTAAGATGTGCCTCCACTGTAAAGATATCACCTCATTTAATCCCATAACAGCCCTTGCAGTGGGTTATTTTAATTCCTGTTTACAGATGAGGAAACCTAGGACTGGCCACAGTCACACAAGCTAGTAGCAAACATACTTAGTAGTCATGTTTATTCATCCTTTTTTCTTCCCCGCCCCCAGTTTAGCTTTTATTTTTGTTAAAGCTATAAATGCATAAAGTACAAATATAGAAATAATTCTACATGGCTGATTGTAAAACATATCAATTCCGTGTCCCACTCTCCAGAAGCATTCACTTGCCATAGCCACTTGATTCTTTCAACATTCACTCAAATTTGTAAGTAACGTATTTTTTTATTTAAAAAAATTTTTGGACATTAAGTGTTTGCTTCAGACATGGAATACAGGACTTTGTTCTCTTTTACCCACCTCCGCTCAGCACAGAGTTCATCTCCATTCTCCCAATATAAGTAAATTATGATTTTGGTTAGCTCATTATTTGAGTTTATTACGACAATACAGGCTGAGTCATGCAGTACACAATTCTTACTTTTTCTCTCTGTTGTATCTTTTCATTTTCTCTAGAGTTAATAATTGCCTTCTTGTTTTATTTGCATAGTTTTCTGTATACCTGTTGCTAATTCAGTGCCTACTCTTCCAACATACTCAGTTTCATCTTCTTGAAGAAATCTCTTCTGGATCTTCTGATCTGCTCCAAACTGGGCTAGTTGCCCTGTATATACCAGTGACGTATCTGTCATCCTGAGTTCTGCCTGCACCCGTTATGCTGGGTAATTCCTTCAACTCTCTCCTTGCAGGTCTGAACAGGTCTTTTTCTGTCCTCATTTAACTGATAGTTAACTGAGTGTAAAATTCTAGGTTTCAAAACATTTTACTTCAGAAATTGAGAGCCTTCATTCCATTATCTTCTGGCTTGTCCCATAAACCTATGTTTTGTTTGTTTTCTTCTCTTTTGAAGTTTGTAGGATCTTTTCTCTGTTTCTAGCATTCTGAAATGTCACAACGATGTGCTTTGTTGTGGATCTATTTTGCTTCCTCTCTGGCTTTTGTGGGTCCCATTTACTCTAAAAACACATGTCTTTTGGTTCTGGGAGATTTTGCTTAAATTATTTTGCTGGTGACTTCTCTGTTTTCTCTTTTTGGAACGCCTGGACCAATTCTCTATTTTTTTTTTTCTCGTTTATTTTCTATTTTTTGTGCTTTTTTTGTTCTCTCTGGGAAATTTTCTCAAACTCATCTTCTATTTTAAGTAATTTCCAAGAATTATGTGAATGTTCTTCTTTCATAGATTAAAAAAACCCAAACCAAACACAATGTCTTCCATTATCTCTCTAAGGATATTAATGAGGGTTTTGGGGGATGTCTTCTCTTTTCTACCTGATTTTTCCAGTTTGTTTTGGTGTCTGGCTTTCAAATTAATATATTTTATTGACTCTAAGACGCTTTGATGCTAACGCTTTCTTAACTTTACAAGAAGGTGTCCGTGAAATTATCTGGCACAGCTGTATCGTGACTGCCTCATGGCTGACAGTGACTTTACAATACCACCAGTTTGTAAGCTGTATCTGGATTTCAGAGATATTCATTCAGAGATGTCAAATATTTGTATCTTAGAATCAGTGAAATGGAGTAAACACGGGGATCCTTGCCATTCTGCTCATAGTTTAAGAGTGGTGTCCCACAATCTGTCAGAAGCTTTCTCTGTGTGGTGTTGTGGTTGTTGCTGTTGTTGGTGGTGATGGTGTAGGTATTAGTATTGGTTTGGTGTTGGTAGTGATGGTGTTGGTGGTGATGGTGTTGGTGCTAGTATTGGTGTTGTTGTTGTTGGTTACAGTGGTGATGGTGTAGGTATTAGTATTGGTTTGGTTTTGGTGGTGATGGTGTTGGTGGTAGTGATGGTGTTGGTGGTGATGGTGTTGGTGCTAGTATTGGTGTTGGTGGTGACGGTGGTGACGGTGTTAGTATTAGTATTGGTCTGGTGATGGTGGTGGTGGTGGTGGTGGTGGGTGGAAGGCTTTACTGACAGTAGACTTCGTTGGAAGGTGACTTGGCTTGACTGTTTCATTAGGAAACCCTCTGATTATTATTATCTTTTGGGCTGGCTGGATTCTTGAGAGAAAAATTTTTGAATCTTTTGCCAGAAGAGGTAAGCCTGCCTGCCAGTCTTCTGAGAGTGAAAAGAGGAAGGAAGGCTGAGGACTTAGATACTCGATGTGCACACTTCTGCTCAGTCCCCCTCCCCCTACGTTAGTCCTGCCTCCCAAAGGCGTTCAATTATACCTCTCCAGGGGGAGGAAACCTCCATGCTCTTCCCGTTGTGGAGCTGGGAAGGAGAGCTAAGGATCTGAATGTTTCTCCAACAGTCTTGCAACCACACCTTCTGTTTTCTGCGTCATCTTTTTCTCCACTTTACAGAAACCTGGTGCTGCTCCTGAGCCTTTTGAAGGTCTGTGGCGTGAATCTTGACTTTCCCCACTGTTGGCTCAGGTTTGCTTAAATCAGTTTCTTCTCCTCTTTCATTTTATAGCTTCCAAAAAATTTCTTTTTCCATCCTCTCTGTTCTTGTGGGTCTATGCCTTAAAAATCGCTTTACTGTTACTTTAGTTTAGTTTAGGGAAGAAATAGAAGTAAATATCAACATTTAATTTGTCATCTTTAAATGGAAGTCATCATTCATTTTTTCTCTGTAATTAAGAGATGTAAGTTCAATTCAGAACACTTAAAAAACAATGAAAACGACAAAGGGAAAACCCCCGAGAGCTCATCTCCAGAGATTACCACAGATAACACCCTTGCACGTAACTCTAAATACTTTGTGATAAATTCTTAGTTTTGAAAATAATGAATAAACTAGCATGCACACTTTAAAGACTTTTGACATATATTGCCAGGTTGACCCACAGAAAAGTTATTCCCATATACAATCAACCAGCACCTGTATTTTAAAATATTGCCATCAACAGGGGTTAGTATTCTTTTTAAACTCTTACCAATCTGGTAGGGAAAAAGCATCTTCTTTTAATTTGCCTTTCTTAAATCCTAGTGACTTTAAGTCCTGTACTACATATAGTCCTATAAAATCTGGTATGAATTGTCAGTTTGTATTTCTTTTTTAATAAATTACATTTCTCATTTCCTCTGCCTATTTCTAATTAGTGTTTTTATTTTACTGATTCATAAGAATATATTAAGGCTACCCTCCAATACGTCAAAATAATTTTCCTATTGTCTTTCAATTTTTAAAGATCTCTTTTCATATTGTGCTGTTAGGCAATTGATTCTTTCTTTTATAGGTATGTCTTTGTTTTTCTGTTCTTACCCCAAGGCTGTGCTTACCTACACGGTCTTTTAGTTCTTATGGGGTTTCATAAGGCATGAAATAAGGCTCTAACTTTAGGGTTTTTTCTTATTTACCAATTATCTCAGCAACATTTGTTAAAAATATATTTTCCACGTTGATTTGAAATGCCGCTTTTATTTGCATCTGTTTCAGAGCAAAGACCACGAACCTGTCGGTACACCATATGCTCCCCGTCAGAACAGGTGAGTTCGTTTTTCTTCATCTATTTCTTCATCTGTCAGCGGTGCCGGGGAACTGCATTAGTCTTCCTGCTGCTATTTTGCAGCCCGATATGCTCTTATTCATCAGTTCCAGAAAACGTGCCTGGGTCTGCTGTGGTGCTGCGGTTTGTGCTAAACACTGGGAGTACAGAAGAAACGAGGGTAAGCCCTGTGTGGTGATGTCAGTAAGCCAGAGGCAGCTCCATCCAGGGGTCATTCCGCTGTCTGGGCAGGTAGGTCTCTTCTACGCGAGAAAGTGCGGGGTTACAGAGAATCTGGAGGGCGTTGAGCGAAATGGTCGTGAGAGTTGTTTCTGAGGGTGTGATCTTACTTGAAGTTCTCCTCCTTCTTTATTCTTTCCTGTAGTATCGCTTGCATGTTTCACAAGCATACGCATCATTCCTGTTTATTTTATTTTTTCGCGGTACGCGGGCCTCTCACCGCTGTGGCCTCTCCCGTTGCGGAGCACAGGCTCCGGACGCGCAGGCTCAGCGGCCACGGCTCACGGGCCCAGTCGCTCCGCGGCACGTGGGATCTTCCCGGACCCGGGCACGAACCCGCGTCCCCCGCATCGGCAGGCGGACTCTCAACCACTGCGCCACCAGGGAAGCCCCCGCATTATTCCTTTTTAAATAAATCATTATCGTTTTGAAAAAATGGACCTCCGTTTCATGGAGTTGGGTTAATTGCAACCCTTGGTTCAAACGCTCTCTTGGGTCCCACATTACCTTTACAAAAAGAAGACGAGGAGAAGAAGCTGCAGGGGTTAGTGCAGGCCCAGGGGAGGGCGGCTTCTTTGGGATGTTCCAGGAGGGTGTTCCCGGGGGGGACACATGGGGGGGTGGCATGAGGGGACAAGGTCCAGAAGCCTGGAACAATGTGGCCTCTGGGGAATTGTGAGTAATTCAGCTTGTCAGAAGCTGGGCTGTAAACGGGAGTGACCATGTGTTATCTGCTGTGCATAGAGAACATTGGAAATGAATAATTTTAAGGCTGTGAGAATTTCCATGTGCAAGGCTCTCATATATCTAATTAAACCAGTCCTTTGGGGCATAGTCTCACAAATGGAGGATCAGATATTCTTCCTATTAAAAGTGTAACTTTTTAATATATCTCTGGTATTATATTCGTACCCAGAGAAAAACTCTCCAAGCTAAAAAAACATACCTGGGTGAAATAAACAGTATAAATAAGTGCATATAGGGAATTCCCTGGAGGTCCAGTGGTTAGGACTCCACACTTTGACTGCCGAGGGCCCGGGTTCAATCCCCGGTCCGGGAACTAAGATTCCCACAAACTGTGCAGCGTGGCCAAAAACATAAAGTTAAATAAATAAATGCATATATATCCGAATTATTAACAAAACGGGGACTTGGACGAAGATGACCTTTCTACCCAGCATTATCAATTTCTCCCTGTCTACCCCGTCCTTCCCCAGGGCACACTGAAATGTCCTTGAGTCCTCTCTGATCCCGGTGCTGGTCTAACGATCAATTCCTGTCTCTGCTCTCGTTTCCAGGAAAACGACACCACATGGTCTGCTTCAGTTGTCGATTTCCCCTTCTCTCTGCATTCCCCTCAGTCAGGCTCTCAACCCCTCTGTGCCACTGTCGGTACAGAGACTGTCGTCACCACGGCTGGCACACACCCCTGTCCTGCCGAGTCCGTGGCCCATTGCCGTCCTGCTCGTACTGCGTCTTTTGGTGACAATTGGCAAGTCTGACCACGCTTTCCTGTTGGAAACACTTGTCTGAGCTTCCATTCCATCCCGTTCTTCCGGTTTTCCTGCCACCTCACCGGCTGTTCCTTCTCAGTATCTTCCCCCTGCGTCTGACCTCGAGATGTTGGAATATTCTAGGACTCAGCTGTGGTTCCCCTTTCTTTCTCTTGTTTTCTCCCTAAAGATCTGGACTTCACACCACCTGTATACTGAAGACTCCCAATAGCTTGACACCCCCTGAGTCTCTAGATTCCTAACCCCACCTGCCCACTTGACACCTCCATGTAGGTGGTTTTTAAGCATCTCAGAACAAACTCTTGCTTTTCTACCCTCTCATGGTGGCTTCTCCCGAGTCTTCTCTGTCTCAGTAAAGGGCACCACCATCTTACTCTCTGGGACCTCAAACACAGGAATCATTCTTTTTTTTTTTCTTTCAGCCACGCCATGCGTCTTGCGGGATCTTAGTTTCCCAGCCAGGGATCAAACCCGTGCCCGCTGCAGTGGAAGCACAGAGTCTTAACCACTGGACCGCCAGGGAAGTCCCACAGGACTCATTCTTGATGCATCTCTTTCTCTTGCTCCTTTCACACATCCACCTAGTCTTGGCAGAATTTTTGGGGAAATGTCTTCCAAATCTTACCACTTCTCCCCATCAGCATGGCTCAAATCCTAGCCTAAGCCGCTTCCCCAGCCGGGCTACTCGGACACTCTCCTGACCGACCCTACCCTTCCCCATCACGTCTCTGCACAGCACAGTGACTGTGCTGAAAAGTCAGCCAGAGCAGCACACGCTGGGCTTCAAACCTTCTCACGGCTTTAGGTGGCGCTTAGAACGAAGCCAGTCTCCTTCCGAAGTCCCGCAAGAGTCGGACTCAAGCCCCGCCTGCCTCACTGTCCACGCTTTGTACGCTCTGCCCCTTCCTGCCTGCCTCTCAAACACCCCAAACTTGTACCTGCCCTTGGACCTTGGAGTTTGCTGTTCCCTCCGCCTAAAATACTTTTCCCCAAGATCTTTGCATGGCTGGCTCCTCATGCATCATCCAGGTCTCCGCTTAATGACCACCACTTCCACAAAGCCTCCCTACGGTCACCTAGACACGCTCTGTTGCACAGCCTTGCAAAGAATTGTCAGAATGGAACTCATCCTCACCTGCTATTTCCTTTTCTCTTGACTTTTGCTTTCCCAAGCAGAATGAAAGCTTGGAGAGCACAAGATCCTTGCCGGGCTTGTTTACAGGCATGTCTTCCACGCCTAGAACAGTGCCTGGTATTCATTGAAGGTTTGTTGAACGAGAACAAACATGTTATCTTGTCACAGGTGGTGGAGATATTCTTGTCCTCAGTTTGTAGGCAGGAAAACCATACGAAAGAGGCTAGTTTGTCCGAAGTCAAATAGCTGTTAGAAGTATAAGTGCAGGGACCTGATTCTGGAGCCTTTGATTTTAATCCTCAATAATATACTGCCTTCAGAATTGATCCCTCTGGAATCAAGAACTCATTTTATAAAAATGAGAAGGATTCCTAAAATATCTGTAAGCAGATGAGTTAACTTTTCATACCTGGGGAAGCAAACACAGGCTGGAAATGAAGTTTACTGAAGTGTTAAGAACTATTTTTATCAGCAGGGCTGATCGGGTTTAAACAAAATTCTTTCTTTTCGTTGTTTAAACTTATAACTAACACACAGTGTGATTTCTATGAGAACCTGTGCCTTGAACACAGATCTTGTTACTGAGGGCACAGAACCCCAGGAAGGTAGACCACCAGGCTTTGTCGCATTTGGCCTCAGCTTGTGGCAGGGAAGTCCTGCTCTCCCTGAGTTTCTCCCCACGGCGTCTGCTCCGTGGCGTGTGCACAAGTGATTTTGCACACGCAGAGCTCTCTAAGGGGTAGTGATGCATTTGCTCACGTCAATAACCAAGTGTGTCTCTTCCCCTCACCCTTCAGAACCCACGTTCTTCAGGGACCCATCCTAAGTGTATCCTAACATCTTTGATTGAGGTGCATGTAGAGACACGAGGGTCTGCAGTGGGTGCTGGCTCTTCATAAAGGTCAGCTCTCTGACCTCTTGGCCCTACCTGGAATACGGATGGAGAAAGGGCATCTCTTCTGATGAGGATAGGATCTCCTGGAGGAGGAGCTGGTGTCAGGGCCACGCTTTCCCAAGTCTTAGCTGCACGGTTCCAGGAGCCCTGCTCACCCACACTCTGAAAGTGTCCCCCCAAACCCTGGCTCTGCTTAGGAAGTGACAGGTGCGGGGGAGGTCAGGAGGAAGGGACAAGGCAGATGAGAAGTCCAAAGGCAGAACCCTTTGCTTCTGCTTTGACTCTCCAGAAGGTCAATACTCCTTTGAGTTTCAGCCACCAACTGGAAGAAGATATTTCTGAAACAACTGGGGAAATTTAAACAGGAATGTATGTTAGATGATGTTGGTTTTGCTGGGTAGGGCAATGGTGTTGTGGCTATATTTAAAAAGTCTTATCTGTTAGAGATGCACACTGAAGTATTTACAGGTGAAATGATACAATGGCTGAGATTTGTTTTAAGCTCCAGAAGAAAGGGTGTCAGTTTGTGGAGAGGGGTAGATAAAAATAGTAAAAGGGAGAAAGTTGTTGAAACTGTATACAGGGCGATTCTTCACACTAGTCTCCTCGGTTCTGTATAAGCTTAAAGTTTCCTCAATAAAATGGTTTTTAAAAAACCATCATTATCCATGAGTTCAGTCAAATTTATAAACTACTTGTTTGACTTGTCCTGAAGGACTTAGGGCTGCAGTGGGTCACTAGGGGCTTGTACAGAGGGCATGTCAACCAAGAACCAGGGTCACAAGCCCAGCTGAGTGAGAGGTAGCTTCACCTTGCTGGGTCATTGGTGACCCAGGGGACTGTCTCCTCGCCCTTCTGACCTCGTGAGGCTGTGGTGACGGGTGCAGGAGAGCCCCTGGGAAGTGGACAAAGATGCTGTAGAAAAGCAAATCACAGCTGAGTCAAGGACGGCTCTCTCTTCTCTCCTCTGTCCCTTCCTCCTTCTTCCTTTTTGGTGATTCTCATCCTCAGCTCTGCTTTCTCTCTTTCTTTCTTGCAAGTTTTCCATTTTTCAAAATTCAAAATAAGACAAGACAGGAAAACTGCCCTATGTTTTCCTTTTGAAATCGTATGACTGGGCTGGTGGTCAGAGGCTGAGTCTGTGTCTGGTCTGGACCTTCTGACCCCAAGCGCCGCTCCCCGATGTTTCTTCCGGACATTTCCACGCTGTGGAGGTTAAAGGGGGGCTCGTCTCCCTCCGGCCTGGGCAGATCTGGAATTTCCTGCCATGAGTGGTACATTGTACCAACATCTAGTTGACAGGGGCCGAGTGAAAATACACATGAATTGCAAGATTCGATGGTTTTGTGTCAAGATTCGATGCAAGATCTTCAACTGCAAGATTGATGGTTTTGTGTCACCTGAGTGAACACGAATGGCTTCTGCAGTTTAAAAAATGTGCCTGGAAGAACTGGGTGAATTATTTACCACATGGGGAAAAAGTCCTCTTTTGCTAATCTGAGAGTTAAAATGCAATCTAGACACTGAGTTTTGAATTCACTGCCAAGGAAACCAAGCTTGGATACCCTGGGTCCTCCTTTCTCATCCCCTTACTTTGTGTTAGTCATTGAAAAGCTTAGGTACAGCACTCCCAGGATTTATGAGATACTCCTCACCCCGGCACCTGTAATACAGCAGCTCGGCTGGACCGTGTGAGCAAAGCGGGAGGGGTGGGCTGAGAGAGTTTTAGATCCTTTGGCACAAGCTGAAGTTACAGAGTCACTTTGCAGGAAGAGACTGCAAAGTGTGAAGAATTACTGTGGAAAAGAGAAAACCACCTTTTGGTGTAAGAAAAAGTGAGAACAGGAAACTTAAGGTAGCATTCTATTCATAGTGAATGCTTCTGGTTTACCCCCACTTCTTCAGTGGACGGATACTTTCTGCAACCATGAAAGGACTCCTCCCACGCCCCTCATTCTTTCCACCCTCAGAAACCACCTTCTCCCATGGCTTATTTTAGTAAATCTACTGCCCTGAAAACAGGTCCTCGCTCTCATGTTTTGCCTGTAGTCACTTACTTAGAAGCACATTTTGGGAGAAGATGGTGGGGAGAATCAGACTGCTCGGCCGGCCACTCTTCCTCCCCCGAGGCACCCCCAGCGCCCCCGGCTGAGGCCGCTCACCGTGGCCTTGGCGCGGTTCCGCGCACGGGCCCCTCAGGACCGGCGGTCCGGCTGCCACGTCAAAGCGCTCCTGGTCCCCTGGTGAGCAGGGCCCTCTCACCGAGAAAACGAACCCGCCTCGTTTGGTGACTACTACAGGCTGAGACCTGGGTGGCCCCTTTCCGGGAGCGTGGGTTCTCACACAGGCTCACCACATCCTAGCTGTGTGACACTGGCCAAGTTGCTGGATCTCTCTGGGCCTCCGTTTCCGCATTTGTAAAATGGGAAATGTAAAAGGTACCAGAGAACTATAGCAGGACTTAACAGGTGAATACATATAAAACTGCCTCACACTAAGTGCTGGGTATTATTATTATCGTTATTATTTCTAGAGGAAAAGGGGTGGCCTTCTGGGTCAGGGAGCCACGTGGAGGTGGGCGGGGGGAGGGCACACACTGGGGAGCCAGAATCACCTGAACAAGCTTGTCAACAAAAATAACTTACAGGGGCTTCCCTGGTGGCGCAGTGGTTGAGAGTCTGCCTGCCGATGCGGGGGACGTGGGTTCCGGGAAGATCCCACGTGCCGCGGAGCGGCTGGGCCCGTGAGCCATGGCCGCTGAGCCTGCGCGTCCAGAGCCTGTGCTCCGCAACGGGAGAGGCCACAACGGTGAGAGGCCCGCGTACCGCAAAAAAAAAAAACAAAAAAAACGTACAGGGACTTCCCTGCTGGCGCAGGGGTTGAGAGTCCACCTGCCGATGCAGGGGACGCGGGTTTAAGCCCCGGTCCGGGAAGATGCCACAGGCCGCGGAGCAACTAAGCCCGTGCGCCACAACTACTTAGCCTGCGCTCTAGAGCCCGCGAACCACAACTACTGAGCCCGAGCACCACAACTACTGAAGCCTGTGCCTAGAGCCGGTGCTCCACAACAAGAGAAGCCCGCGCACTGCAAGGAAGACTCGACGCAGCCGATAAATTTTAAAAAACCAAACAAAACCCTTACAAGTCTAGTCCTAATGCCTTGCTTTTTGAGTGCCGCCGCTGTGCTAACTGTGGCAGAAGACACTTCTTAAACATTCTCTTTAATCCTGATAAGAACCTGCACGGCAGGCATAATTATCCCCATTGCAGGGATGAAGAAACTGAGGCCAGGCAGCCTGGAGCCTTGCCCAGGGTCACAGTCCAGTAGGTGGAGGAGCAGGAGCTGGGCTGAAAGGTTCACTCTTTCCCGACATTTCAGAGCCTCTCCCTCCCGTCCCTCTGAAGTGCCGCCACCCCAGTCGCTCAGATGCCTCCTAGCTCTAGGCGTTTATGATTTTCACAGGCAAAAAGAATTTAAGGTTACACAGTGGCTTTGCTTGGAATGAGCCTTCCATCTGGTACAGACAGTATGTGTATGAATTAACTCACCAGCAAAGGAAGTGTGCCTCCTGGAAGTCCCCCGATTAGCCCATAACACGGCACACATTAGGCTGAGGTGGGTAGCTGGTGGGCGGGTTACGGTAGAGACGTCGCCATTGTCAAGAAATTGAAGTTAACACTCCAGTTGTGCTGAAAATAAATAGACTCGGGAGGGTCTGGAGGCACCTGGCACCCACAGTCCCTGGGGCTCCCCAGCTCTTCTTCCCGGTGTCAACAGTGGGCGTCTGGGGCCGGACCTTGGAGCAGCCCCTCAACTCTCACTGCTGCCCTCGCTGCCCTGCTGGGGTCACCCTCCTCTTTCCCCAGCCCCTCCCCCCAGCTCCAGGACCTACTGGTTCCCTGCACGTGGTGAGAGGGCGCGCGCGCATGCGCACGTGCACACAGTGGGGAGGGCCTCTGATTGCCCTCCTGCCAGGGCTGGACACAGGGAGCCGGGAGCTTCAAAATGCAGACGGCACCCATCCTTTGCATTCGACCAAAACACAGGCCCTGCCACTTACTCGCCCTGCATTATATTCTGAATCGAACCACTTCCAAGTCAATTCAGGCAGAAACAAAGCCTACGTTCGGTGAGTTCAGCTAATGCAGAGATGGGCGCAGAGCTGGATCTCTGGTGAGTAGGTTACCTGCCTTGCCCTGCAGCCCTCACCTCCTCCTCCTCCCATTCCAGGCTAGACTTTTTTTTAATAAAGCCTGCGGCCACGGTCACCTCTGGACTTTGCAGTGGCATTGGCTCCTCAGCTTGAAGTTGGCTACCTTCACCTTCGTGTTTGTCTGCTCTGGCAGCCGGGACAAAGTACCACAGACCAGGCAGCTTCAACAACAGACATTTATCCCCTCACAGTCTGGAGGCTGGATGTCCAAGATCAAGGTGTGTCACAGGGCTGTTTTCTCCTGAGGCCTCTCTCCTTGGCTTGTAGACGGCCGTCTTCTCCCTGTGTCCTCACGTGGTCGTCCCTCTGTGTGTGTCTGTGTCCTTCTTATAAGGACACCCGTCAGATTAGCACCCACCCTAGTGATCTCATTTTAACCTAATTATCTCTCTAAAAACCTTGTCTCTAAATATGGTCCCATTCTGAGGGGCTGGGGGTTAGGACTTCAACATATGGGGTTTTGGTGGGATGGAAAGCAGCCCATAATAACCTCCTACCAGTATAAATTCAGTAGAGTTAACGATACCTGTCACTCATGCTTGGGGTGGGGAGATGACTCAGCAGTTGGCCCTCCTCCCACGCACGTAGCTGAGACGAACCACATAAGGTTTTAGCCTTTTTGGAGAGTCAATTGAGGGGGTGAATACTCTCAGGTAAGGTGCCCTACCTGGGAATTTGGGAGCGCTCTGGGCTTGACGGCGGTTGCAGAGCTTGGTGATCAGGGGCAAGAGTAGTGAGGGAGCAGAAACGGAGGGGAGATGGTGCCAAGGGGCAGCGTTACCCGCAGCTGGCATCACAGAAACGCAGACTATTGCAGCCAGAAGTGACCCCTGGGGGTCACTGTCCCTGCAGAGTTCCTAGACTGGAACTCTGTAATAGTCCTCTCTTCCCGGCACGTGGAGAAGACTCATTTCCTGTTCTCCATTCACGTCAGACCGCCTGCAACCTTGGCACTGTCCCCCACACCGGACCAGAGAGGACAGGTCGGGAAAGGCGCATGCATTGAGGGAGGTGCGCTTACAGGGAGGCCAATATGGCAGCATCTGTTCATTTTACCTGCTCACAGCCTGCCTTCCTTTCTTCCGGTAGCAGACTCTGTTTCCTTGAGCCCAGAAATGGGCATGTGACCCTGGATGGGTAAATCATTGCACCACTTTGATCTCAGTGACTCCTCCAAGAGTGAGCTTGAGCCACGCTGAGCTAACCAGGGCGTCCCTGCTGGAGCCCAGAGAAAGGCTCTTACTCTCTGGATAAAGAGCTGTCAAGGACGTAAGTCAGAGCTGCTGTGGTCAGGAATCCACCCACTGCAGAAGCTGGTTTGGCTAAGACGTCTGTGCACAGAGAGAAACGGAGGCTGGGCAGAGAGGGCGGGCCCGGAGACTCTGGAGTCCCTGCTTGAGGCCTGGACCTGGCCGTCTCCTCCCTGGCCTACCCTCCTTGTGCTGTGGCCCCAGGACCCAATAAATCCCTCCTAAGCTTGGATGTCTACCATCTGTGACCCGAAGAGTCCACCTAATTCAGGTAGAGCGTGGAGTGAATGAAAAGTTGTGAAAGCGGAAAGAGAATTAAAGGGGTTTGACAGCTATGTCCTCAGCAGGACGATGAGGAAGGGCCAGGCCTGCAAAATCTGGAGGAAACGGCCAGATACCACGTGATGACTGAGAACAAGCAAAATGGTTCAAATGACCTTTGGCTCTTACTTTCTGAAAAGGAATCTCTGAATTGGAGAGGTGAAAAGAAACTCGATTAACCCTTTGGGGAATTGAGACCCAAGATAAGAGAGGAGACAGTAGGAAAGGACCACCTGCCTTGAAATGAGCGTGTCTCCGGTCCTGCTGAAGCTGGTAGGCGGAGCAGACACCTTGCCACGGGAGCGGGAGATGTGCTTTTGCAGGAACCGCGATAATGGGGCAACATGCTGTAAAGCTGTAATAAGTGTTAGATCAGTTTTCACAAGGTGTTGGGACTCGGGGTGCCGTTCTTAGACTCTGGGGGGGAGATCACACCGTGACTTCAGTGAGATGTTCAAGCTCTTCACGACATGCTGGCCGCCGGCCCTCTGGTCCCAGACAACTGGGGCTGCAGGAGCAGCTTTGCCTGGAGGGCGGCGAGTGGAGAGGGGAGTGACGGGAGAGAAGAGATTCTGCTTCGGGCAGGTGGCATCGAGGTGCCCGCCAGGACAGCTGTGCAGGCCGCTCAGATGGCACTCTGAACGCTTCGGTCTGGAGCCCAGGAGTGAAGTTAGGCCTGGTGAGGTCGCTCCGGGGGTCGCGAGAGTCCCGGGGGGGATTCCGTGCTTCTAGAATAGGGAAGCCGGAAGCGTCAGGATGACTTGTGTTGAGGGCCTGGTGGAAAGAGAAGAGCCGATGGGGCCAGAGAGAAAGAGGGTTCCGAAGACGGGAAGGGCTGGGGAAGCCGAGAGAACAGAGGGCGGGGAGAAAGGGGACAGTCAATATAGGCTGAACACTGTCAAATGCTAACGAAGAACGAAGACCGCGCTATGGCGGAGACCTGAGAGAAATCCATTTCAGTAGACGGGGCAGAGCAGTTGAACAGGAAGAAGGGAGTGGACGAGCTTCCTTCCTCACTCGCTCACTGCCTTTGCTTTGCACCTCATCGCTCGGCAGCCTTTCAAGAAGCTTCCAGCCAGGCGTCTGCCGTGGCTCGCTTCCGCGTCCACACCAGCACCCACGCCGCTCCCCGCTTGCCTTCCCGAAGCCCAGCTCGCGGGGCCCGAGGGACAGCGCGCAGCCGCCCCTCCCCCGCGGGGACCGCAGCCGGAGAGGTGCCGACCGAGAGCTCACGCGGCGGGCCCGGGCTCGGCGGCCAGCGCGGCGTCCGAGAGCCGCGCGCTCAGCCCCATGGGAAGGAAGCAGGGGCTGCCGGGAAGGAAGCAGGGGCTGCCGGGGTATCACGCCCCGCGTCACAGCCAACCAGGAGGAGGTGGCAGAGGGCGGGCCGTCTCCACGGTGTGGCTCCAAGTTGCCGCGGGCGCTGCGGTCGGAACGACAGCGGCATTAGAAGCGCCCGGATGGAGGCCCGGCGGCCCGAGGAGGTGGGATTCAGGCCAGGCCTGGACGTGGGCACGTTACATCACTGCTAGCATGTTCTGTGGGCAGAACTGAGTCACGTGGCAGGCCGCGGCTCTGCGAGAGGCCGGGGAAGGCAGTCTGGCTGAGTCACGGGGGAAAGGAGAAGCTTGCCAGACTGGCGGGCGTGGCATTCAAGACCTCGCCATATTGGAGCCAGCCCACTTTCCTGTCCCATCTTCCCGGAGTTTGACTCCACTCCGAGGTGCAGGGGAGCATCGCCTACCGTTCCTACGTGTACTAGGCACAGCCCCATTTCCCTCTCAAGCAGGAACACTCCTTTCCTAGCCCCTACCTACTTCCTGGAGTCCTACTCAGGCTCTAAGCTACAGGGATAGGCCTCCTCTTCCAGGCAGGACTTCTGAGTTGCAATTACTCCCTCCTTCTGTAATTTGTTTGCCTCAGACTCCATCATTGTTTATCTGCTGCTTGTAGTAAAGCTGTAACAGTTATATAAATTCCTCTGTGGGCTGCAGGGCAGGGTGAGCTCAGAGTTACCTTCGCTCACCCTAAACCTACGGAAACAGTGGGTCGTACGGTCCCAAATCAGGACGTGCGGTCTGAGAAGTCGTAGTGTACATGCCAGGATCGAGTGGGTGACGTATTAGATGGTGGATTCTTCAGAATTTCCTGGAGGTGTAATAGATACTCAGTGAATACTGCTGGCCTGGGATGGAATCGAGTCGCTTGTGATCACTTAGTCACATACGAGCCAAGAGAGAGGAACCTGGAGGGACTTTTCAAATTACAGCAGCACCAGCTGGAGACATTTTCTGGGGCCCTAGGGGACACAACATACTCACCAGCATTCCAAGACTCCCAGCTAAATGAAGTGCCTATAGACACCTCACTGAAAAAGAACAAAAATCCAGCAAAGCAGAAACGTGATGTTTGAGGGTCAGCGTTTTGTGCCAGCACGTGGCCATTTGAACTTGCGTGCTTTCGAAGGCACCCCGTGTTCTGAGATGATTTTAAGATGAATGGCTTTTATTTGGTGTCTGCTATGGTGGTTCATTCAGCAACTGGAAGCTAGTTTCCAGCTCCGTGGCTGAGGGCCTGAGGATGGCTTGTGAATTATTTTGTCAACGAGTCAACCAGAGATGGTGTTTCCAGTCTGCTTATTGCTTGTATGTGACCCTAAATTATGAATGTTAATACAAGGAAAACATTATTTTAACAGTAAAAACGTTTGCGTGTATCTGTTCCATTCATGGCTGAGATGTTTTTGGCACTGACCTGAGCCGAAGCAAAAAGTAGCAAATAAAAAGTATGACTGGTGCCAAAGCAGAGCCGTCCAGGGCAGAGGGCTGGGCTGCTCCCAGCTTGGTTTCAAGGGGTAGCGTGTCTTGCGTGGGCTGCGTGTCTGTGGCACACGAGACACCTCTCCGGGCGGCCGGGGGAGTGGGGAGAAAGGACGGGTTAGTCAATGTGGAGGCAGCTGTTGCCTGCTCACTGGTCTTCCTTCTCCAGGTCCCCTGAGAGCTCCAGAACCTGTGACCTTGGCCTGCAGGGGAGCCCAGCCCAGCGAGACTTCCGTGGGGATTTGCTAAAGGACCCTCCGTCCAGCCCAGTCTCGCAGATGTTCCCAAGACACACCCCACATGCCTTTGCTCATTCTGTTTCTTCTTCCTGGAACCTGTCTGAACCACTTGGAATCCAAAGCATCCTTTAATCCATCTCCAATGGCACTCCTTGCATTCCTCTCTTTGATGGCCTCAAACGGTTATGAACTCGGAGTTCAGGGTTCATCTTTTGTATCTGCTGCTGCTGCAACTTGTGGCTCTTTCTTGCCCCACCAGACGCTTTTCACATCCTTGGCACTTTCTAGGTGCCGGGCACCGGCTCTGCAGTCAGGCTTCCTGGTTCACTTTGGAGCTTCTGCCACCTTGGCTGTCGGATGGGAGGACGAGTAGCCCCTAGCTGGTGGAGCTGATGAAGGACCGTGCAGGTAAACTGGACAAGTGGGTGCTCAGGTTCTGGCCGGCACAGACGCCCGTGGGCTGGGAGCTCGTGATGCAACTAATCAGAAGAGGATCTCGCTCTGTACAGACAGGTGATAAGAGAGGACAGAGCATGAGGTGTGAAGCTCAGAACCCAGACACAGGAGGAGTAGTTGATGGACCAGGGTGCCCACTGGTTCCCCTCTGATACCTGGAGACCACAGTGGCAGGGTTAGGGAGCTTGAAGCTCGGCCCGAAGCCCCCTGGTGGGGCCCAGCTGAGGTCTGAGGACGTGGGATTCAGCTTCGTAGGGAGAACTTTCTGACGGGGAGAGCTGTCTGCAGATGAATTGGGCTGCTTGAGGGGGCTGGCGGGGGGCTGCCCATCAGGCGGAGACCTGGCCAGAGCTTTGGGAGGAAGACTGACCTTCAAGGGCCCTGGTGAGCCCAGTATGGTGCCTGGCTTGTCCCAGGGCCACGGGCGGCTCCTCGTGTGAGCTGTACGGCGCTCTACGAGCATGACTCTGGTAACGCGGGGGTTATCTTTACTTGTAGAAATCATGGTCCCTCGTCTTCTAAGAGCAGCAGTCAGGCGTGGGGTGGGGAGGAGATCAGATCCTGCCTCTGAAGCAGCTCTCACCTGAGTCGAGGTGGGGTGGTCAGAGGTGGTGGGAGGCGGGCTGCAGGGCTATGAATCCCACACAGGGTGTTTTTCTCTGGTGAGGGGGGCGTCAGTACAAGGTGTCTGCTGTGGGTTAAAAAATAAAATATGGCCACCAGGAGGAAGTGGGCAGGAGCTGAATCTGAGAGCCTGTTCCTAGCAAGGACTATTTATAAAGTCCGCCCAGCGTCCAGCTCAGCTCGGCGGGGGCTCCCTCCTTCCCAGGACGCGGCCCCAGGGCTCTGGGGAGGGAAACCTGCAGGACACCCGGGCTGGGCTGCGCCACCAGAGACACGGCTGGTTCCAAGGCTGACTCTCAAATACCCTGGTAACCCTTGGCTGTGGTTTATTTTGCGTTAGAAGGGTTGGGTCGGGGGAAGTGGAGTTTGCTTTTTTCCATTTGCTGAAGATGTTATTTTGAACAAAAATATGTTCACAGAGTTGAAAGAGACTCATGGAATAAAGCTGTTTTATTGTCAATGAAATCATAGCTATGGAGGTTAACTCAGGCTACTTGTAAAAGCAACCATGAAATAAGGGGCTGATAAGAACAAACTGCAAAGAGGAAAAAAGAGCGAGGGAGAATAATGACTTACAGTAAGAAATAAGGTACAATCTGAGGGGTGCGTCCCACAGACTCTGAGCCAGGGAGCACAGCAGGGTGGGTGCAGCCCTGGACAAAAGGTCTGGGCTTTGTCCTAGCTCTGTCACCTACCAGCTGTGTGACCTCGGGCCATTCACTTAAGCTCTCTGAGCCTCATTTTTTTCCTATCTGTAAGTTAGCGTAATCATCCCTGCATGGCCAGCCTCACTGAGGTGCTGTAAGTCCATCTTTGTAAGCAGTGTTGAAACGCAGATACTGTCAAACTCGATTCCCTTTCTTTCTGGCTACATGCACAGTCTCTGCTGACATGCTGCAAATTGGCTTCTTGTTTCTGCATCACGCCCATCTGAAAAATGCTGTTTCTGTGTCGCCTCAAACTGCCACTTGGGGCCTCATGGCTGACTCTGGGGTGGTGGTGGTGAAGCTCGCTTTCCTAAGAGAGGTGTACCAGAATTTCTCTCTCTCTCCCACAGTGCGCGGAGTCAAAGCCTAGGTTGGCCCCTCATTTTCTACTCTCTTCATCCTTGGCTGCCCAATCCTGGCCACCCTGTCGTCCATCCGTTCCTTGAACACAGCCGTCATGCACCAACCACAGGGCCTTTGCACGTCTTCTCCCTCTGACTGCCCTGTGCTTTCCCGGTCACCCATGGATCTTTCTCTTACCTCCTTCAGGTCTTCGTCACACGGGAGGCCTACCTGCCCACCCTATTCTAAACAGCACAAGCCATTTCCTGTTTGTCTTCCTTGTTTTATCTTTTTCTTCAGCAGTTACCACCATCTAACATACTGCATATTTTACTCATTTATTGTGTGCCCCTCCCACACCCACCCTGGAATGTAAGTTCCACGAAAGCAGAGATTTTTCTTCCTTTTGTTCATTGCTCATTCTCCTCCAACATCTCCTCTTGTAAAACGAGCTTGGGAATAATCTACCTCTCTCTTTTTTTTTTTGATTGTCTGGAGGAATTTGTATCAAATTGAGATGATCTGTTCCTTGAAAGTTTGACCCCACCTGTAAATCCATCTACTTTTTTGTCTGGGGGGAATAATTTTAGCCAGTGTGCTAGTTCCTTTGATAATTATATCACTATTCAAAATGTTTTTGCTTAAGTCAGTTTTAGTAAGTTATATTTTTGTAGGAATTTGTCGAAGTTTTCATTGTTGGCATATCAGTTTTGATCATATTTGTATTATTATGTACACTTTATGTGTACTTCCTTTAATTCATAATACTGCTTATTTTAACTTTTATCTTCTTATTTTGATAAATCTTGAGAAATTTATATTGTTAGTTTTAGCAAGGAACCAACTCTTAGCTTTTTGGTTTTTCTCTATTGTGTTTTTGTTTTCTATTTTGTTGATTTCTGTTTCTATTTTTATTTTCTAATTTCTTCTAATTTCTTTGAGTTTGTTTTGTCCCCTGAATCTCTTAAGAACACTCAACTCACTAATTTTGAGATTTTCTTCCATTCTAATGTAAGTATTTAGCTATAAATTTTCCTCAAAGTACACATTGGCTGCATCTCAGAGATTTTAATTTATGGTTTTTTAATTGTCAGTTAGTCTTAGGTATTACATTTTAAAAATTTTGATATTTCCCCTTTAATCCATGAGTTATTTAGCAATACTGCTAAATACTTGGGCATTTTAAATTTATATTTTAAACTTCTGATTTAATTTCATTGATGGTCAGAGTTCCCAGTCTGCTTTATATTGGGCTGGCCAAAAAATTTGTTGGGGTTTTTCCATAACATCATATGGTAAAACCCCAGCGAACTTTTTGGCCAACCCAATACTTAAGATTGAAATTTATTGAGACTTTCTAAATGACCTAGTACATGATCAGATTTTTGCATATATGCCAGGTGTGCTTGAGAAAAATGTATATTCTGTATTATTTGGAAGAACTCTATGTTAGATGTTATTTCAGTGGGTCACAACTTGTAACTGAGTGGTGCATATTTTCTATATCCTTGCTGATTTTTTATTTCCTTTTGATCTACCAATAACTGAAAAAGCCTTGCTAAATTCACCCTTGTTCTATAAAATTTTACCTAATATATATGGGGCTATTTTATGTGCATTTATATTTAAAGTTGCTCTCTTCTTGGTGAATTAAAACTTTTATTATTTTATGGTAACCCTCTCAATCCCTCATAGTACCTGTTGTCTTACAGTCTAGTTTAATGATACTGATATGCTACATGGCTTTCTTTTGGTTCATATTTGCCTACCCTGCCACTGTCAATCTTTTTAAAAAAATTTACAAACTTTGCATGTCCTTATTCTTTTTTTTTTTTTTTTTTCTTTTGCTGTACGTGGGCCTCTCACTGTTGTGGCCTCTCCTGTTGCGGAGCACAGGCTCTGGACGTGCAGGCTCAGTGGCCATGGCTCACGGGCCCAGCCGCTCCATGGCATGTGGGATCTTCCCAGATCGGGGCATGAACCCGTGTCCCCTGCATCAGCAGGCAGACTCTCAACCACTGCGCCACCAGGGAAGCCCCATGTCCTTATTCCTAATGAGTGTCTCTTACAGATAACACATACCTGTATTTAAAATATTCAATCTGTTAATAATTTGAGTGGTGAGTTTCATCCAAATATATTTATTTTACTTATTGATGTATTTGAACTTAGTTCTGTCTTCTTTGTCTCAAGTTTTCTATATTTGTTAAATCTTTTCTTGCTTTTGAAAAAATCATATCAATATCCCCCCAATAAGACAAGAACTTTCATTCTTAGTTTCTTCCCACCTCTGTCAGCACCTATCAGGTAGTTATTATCTATACTCTAATTTACACTATTATTGATATTTTTACCTTTTTCTTTAGTCTTAGCTATTTATTTAAGACAATACAAATTCCTTCAGGTTACTTAATCCCTTCTCCTTTAGATATATATCTCTTGCATCATCTCTTGCATTTGTCTTTCTTCTTATTCAAATATTTTTTATAAAACCATTTTTATGAGTCTTTGTGGCGAAACATCTGAGGGCTTGTATGCCTGAGAAACAAAAAAAGTCATGCCTGTATATTTGGATGGCAGTTCGGTTGGTTACAAAATTTCAGGTTTAAAGTTCTTTTCCTTCAATACTTAAAAAAATATAATTCTATTGAGTTATTGCATCTATTGTTGCTCTTTGGAAATGTGGTTTCAATCTGAATCTGCTTTTTTTTTCCTGGAAACATTTAAAAATCATCTTTTTGCATTCTTACTTTTCATAATAACATGGATAGATGTGGGTTTTACCATCGGTATTAAAAATTTTTTTTATCAGTTTAGGGGTTCTTTAAATTTGAGGTTTCTAATCTTTTTCAATTTGGAGGAACTTAGTCTATTATTTTTCAAAATTATTCTTACTCTCCACTTTTATTATTATTTTTTATTTCTGGAACTTTTATTATTTATATGTTACCACTTCTATTTCTAACCTCTATATCACCTCAATTTTCTCTTATATTTTCTGTTTCTTTGACTTTTCTTCTTCCTTCTGGGAGAATTGGTCAATCTGGTCTTTCAAATTGTTACTTTGTTCCTGGGCTATTTCCATTTTGCCCTTTATGTCATCTAGGGGGTTCTTTATTTCAAATATTGCATTTTTGTACCTATTATTTATATTTTGATGCTTTTGTATGCTTTCTTTTCTGTTTCATGTTGCTAGTATTTTTTAAATTCTTTTTAAAGAGATATGCGAATTAGGCTAGTTTTAAATTCTTGCCACTGTGTCCTAATATTCTGGTGGAATCTTTAATCCTGAATAGTGTTGTTGTTGTTGTTGTTGTTTTTGAAGAGGCTGTGTTCTTCAACCGTCTTGTTGATTTGGCCTCTGAGATCGTTTTCTCGAAGGGTATTAGCTTTCCTCCAGTGATGCACCAGAGCCAGCTGGTGCCAGTTTCTGGAGTTTAGGGAGGAAGGGGGAAATGTGCCCTGGCGGGCAGAGCTCCTCCCTCCTCTCGAAGTCAGGGCTTTACTGTTGCCTGCAGGGAGAAGCAGCATTAGAAGAAGATGCTCTTTAAATTGTAATCCCCAGCTCTGGGGGATTGGAGGAGGAGGGATGAGGAAGCAACTGCCCGAGGATTTTTAGCCTCAAGTTATATGTTTGTTTAGCTCCTCACCCATATTGTACTTCTGCAAGGTCTGATTTTACTCCTGAGGACAAACGGACCGTTGCTTGGGGGGAGGAAAAGAACCCCTACCATCCCTTTTCCATTTTATCATTTTACAGCTGTTCTTTCTCCAAGGAAAAGCCACCTTCTCCTACAGACACACAAGTCCACAAAAGCACCTCTGCTCATCCCAGGGTCTCCACATATCTTCTGCAGTTCCAGGGTTACTTTCATGGAAAAATCCTATATTTACGATTGACAGTCTTGATACCAATCCCATAGGCCATTTTCTCTGTATTGAATGCTCCCTTTTTTCTGTCCCATGCACTTTATTCCAGCTGAGTTAGCCTTCTTCTCTTTTTTAAATTTTTCTTTTATTTTTGGCTGCATTGAGTCTTCGTTGCTGTGCATGTGCTTTCTCTAGTTGCGGCGAGCGGGGGCTACTCTTCGTTGCGGTGCATGGACTTCTCATTGTGGTGGCTTCTCTTGTTGCAGAGCATGGCCTCTAAGAGTGCAGGCTTCAGTAGTTGTGGCACACGGGCTCAGTAGCTGTGGCTTGCAGGCTTAGTTGCTCCGCGACATGTGGGATCTTCCCTGACCAGGGCTCAAACCCGTGTCCCCTGCATTGGCAAGCGGATTCTTAACTGCAGCACCACCAGGGAGGTCCCTAGCCTTCTTAAGGATCTCTGCTCTACAGCTTTGGGTGCTACAGCTTTGGGCTTCCCTTAACTGGCTCCACTTGGTTCTTCCCCCCTCCCCATCTTTACCTTTTCCTTTATCCTGGAAAATCACATTTCACGCAACTCATGACTTATCTTAGGGAGCTTTTTCCAAATCGCAGCAATTTTTGATCTAATTTATCCCAGCTTCACACAAGTTTCTGCTCAGTAGGAGACAGAGATAAATGGGACGGGGGAACAGAATGATTCATCTGTAAATGGAGTTTGACAGCTCCCCTCCGAATACCTATGTCCACCCTGCTCACCGAAGTGACAATCTTATTCCCATTATTCTGCTTCAGAGGAAGAACCATTTTCTTCAAAATCTGGATTTGAGGGGTTTCAGACTCAGGGACACAGGACACAGTGGAAGCCAATGATGAGATCTGGGCTGAAAATAGGAACATTAAATGAATGTTTGAAGAAGTGATGGTGAGGCCCCCTACCAGCCTGCTTCCCTTGCCCTCTTCCTAGAACATTGGAAGCCAGAGATGTTTCTTTTACCCTTGGGTAAGAATTCATCCTTGAAGGAACTTTGAGTCCCCAGAGAAATCATCTTCAGACACTGACATTTTCTGGAAAGAAAAGTCCACTTTCTACTACTTGGTCACTTCCTGAAGTCTACCAGTCAACAAGTTCCACCCTTGCATAGAGAACGAACACTCAGTTTTAAGACTTTCATATTTCCCGTTAAATATGGACCCACAGCTAAGGATCACCACACATTTGAGGACAACCTTTAATATAAGACACTGAAATTAGCATTGTTTCTAGAGGAGACACATCTGCAAAGATCAGAAGAAAAAATAGTTGAATTACAATAACGTCCATAGAAAAGAGGAACAATCTGAGAACAAGAAAGAGCTCTTTGAAATTTAAAAAAAAAAAAAGAAAGCTGGAACAAAATTTCCAGTAAGATTTGCAGGATAAAGAGAATCTCTTAGAAAATAATGACAAGACAAAAAGATGAACCACTGAGAGAAAAGATGAGAAAATCAAAGGCTAGGTTTGGGAAGTTCAACATCTTTCTGGAGTTTTAGGAAGAGAAAATAGAGAAAGTAGACTGGAAGAATTTAAAAAATACATCCTGCTTGAAAATTTTCTAGAACTGAAGGACATAATTTTCCAATTTGAATAGGTCCATAAGAACCTAGCATAATGATTGCAAAAAAGGGGGTAAAAACTTTCAGAGAGATAGAAAAGGTCACAAAGGATCAGGAATTAAGATTGCACCTGATTTTTCAGTAGCAATGTTGAATATTAGATAAAAATAGAATAATATTTCAAAAATCTGCAGAAAAATTATTTCAGTAAATATAGAGCTCAAATGATTATACTGAAGGATATGTAAAATACATAAAAGTAAAATCATATCTCCCGGGTGTAAGGCATGTAGTCCCAAACTGCCTTCTACATTAAAATAATCAGGTTTCTGGAGGTATAATTTATGTACAACAGAATTAGCTAATTTTAAGTCTACTGTTTAATGAGTTTTGACTAGTGGTTCTCAACCAGAGGCAATTTTACCCCCCCAGGAGATATTTGGCAACGTCTGAAGACATTTTTGGTTGACACAACTTGGGGGGTGGGGGGGTGCTACTGACATCTGCTGAGATAGAGGGCAGGGATGCTGCTAAACATCCAGGAGTGCACAGACCAGCCCTGCACAACAAAAACTACACTGCCAGCAATGTCAGTGGAGCCAGGGTTGACAAAGCCTGGCTTTGAGAATAGCCATGTAAGAGTCAGCATAATTATCCTACTGGGCATTTCTCACATGAGAAAGTTTCTTGCACCCTTTTATAGTCAGTTCTCTTTCCCCACATCCTGGACCTTGACAACCACTGATCTACTTCCTATCCCCACAGTTTTACTTTTTCTAGAATTTCATACAAGTGGAATCATACAGTACATAGTCTTTTGGATCTGGTGTGTGTGTGTGTGTGTGTGTGTGTGTGTGTGTGTGTGTGTGTGTGTGTGTGTGTGTGTGTGTGTGTGTGTGTGTGTGTGTGTGTGTGTGTGCTAGGCGGGCCTCTCACTGCTGTGGCCTCTCCTGTTGCGGAGCACAGGCTCCGGACGCGCAGGTGCAGCGGCAGCAGCCACGGCTCACGGGCCCAGCCGCTCCGCGGCACGTGGGATCTTCCCGGACCGGGGCACGAACCCGTGTCCCCTGCATCGGCAGGCGGACTCGCAACCACTGCGCCGCTAGGGAAGCCCAGGATCTGGTCTTTTTTGTTCAGCATAATGTTTGTGTGATTCATCCATCAGAAATTCATTCCTTTTTATTGCTTTGTAGAGTTCTACTGTATGAGTGTACCAGAATTTGTTTGTCTATTCACCTAAGGAAGGAAAAGTTGGATTGTTTCCACTTTGGGGCAATTATGAATAAGGCTGCTCTGAACATTGGTGAATTTGACTTTATGTGGACATGTGTTTTCATTTCCTTTGGGTAAATATATAGGAGTAGAATTGACAGGTCATAGCAAGTATATGCTTAACTTTATAAGAAACTACCAAATTGTTTTCCATGGTTGTACCATTTTACATGCCTGTCAGAAATATATGAGTTCCAGTTTCTCCATATGCTTGTCAACACTTGGTGTTGTCAGTCTTTTCAGTCTTTTTAATGTATGCTTCTGTGATGAATAATTTGTTGAGCATCTCTTAATATGCTTGTAAACACTTGTATAACTTCTTTTTCCAAAGTGTTTGCTCAAATCTTTCCCTCCTTACAAAAATTAGGTTTTTTATATTTATGTTATTTAATTATGAGAATTTTAAATATATTCTGGATGCAATTTTTTTCTCATATGTACATATTGCAAATATTTTCTCCCAGTCTGTGACTTACTATATTTTCTAAAAAGTGGTTTTAATTTTGATAAAGTTCCACTTATTAATTTTTTCTTTTGTGGTTAGTGTTTGTTGTGTCCTGTGTATGAGATCTTTGCTACTCCAAGCTTGCATATATTTTCTCCTGGAAGTTTTATACTGTCATCTTTTACATTTAGGTCTGTGAGTTAGCATTTGTCTATGGTTTGAGATAAAGACCATATGGATAGCTGGTTGTTCTAGCACCATTTGTTTGACAAGACTGTCCTTTTGCCATTGAATTACCTTGTTGTTTTTGTTGAAACTCAATTGATCATTTTTATATATGAGTTCATTTCTAGACTCCCTAATCTGTTCCATTGATGTGTGTGTCCATCCTTATGCTAATAAATAGTTCATTATCTTGATTACTGTAGTGGTTTAGTAAGATTTAAAGTCAAGTAGTGTTAAACTCTCAAAATTTTTCTTCTTTTCCAAATCATTTGGATTATTCTAGGTTTTCTGAGTTCCCATATATTTTTTAGAATTTTAGAATCAGTTTGCCAATTTCTACAAAAAGTGCCTGTGTTAAGTCTATGGATCAGTTTGTTGACAATTGACATTTTATCTCTATTGGGTCTTCTTATTCAAGAACAGGTGTATTTCTCCATTTATTTATTTGTCTTCTTTTTATTTCTCTCTGCCGTGTTTTTAGTTTTCAGCATACACATCTTTATTCACAGAGGTATTTCATGTGTTTGTATTGCAAATGGAAGTTTTTAAAAAAATTTATTTCAATTTGTTTATTGCTGGTATATAGAAATGTCACTTTTTCCCTAGCTTTAGTGAGATATAATTGACATATAACATTGTGTAAGTTTAAGGTGTACAATGTGATGATTTGATACATGTATACACTATGAAATGTTTACCACAATAAAGTTAGCTAACACATCCTTTACCTCATGTAATTACCATTTTGTTGTTGTTGTTGTTTTTTGTTTGTTTGTTTTTTTGTGGTACACGGGCCTCTCACTGTTGTGGCCTCTCCCATTGCGGAGCACAGGGTCCGGACGCACAGGCTCAGTGGCCATGGCTCATGGGCCCAGCTGCTCCACGGCATGTGGGACCTTCCCGGACCAGGGCACGAACCCGCGTCCCCTGCATTGGCGGGCGGTCTCTCAACCACTGTGCCACTAGGGAAGCCCTTGTTGTTGTTGTAATGAGACCATTAAAGCTCTATTCTCATAGCAACATTCAAGTACAGGATATGGTATTGTTAACTACAGTCACTATGCGGTGTGTTAGGTCCCTGGAAGCAATTCATCTTAAACCTGAAAGTTTGTAACCTTTGAACAACATCTCCCCATTCCACCCCCACCCCCAGCCCACAACAACCACCATTCTACTTTCTGTTTCTATGAGTTTGATGTTTTTAAATACCTCATATAAGTGACATCATATGGTATTGGTCTTTCTCTGTTTGACTTATTTCACTTACATAATGCCCTCCAGGTCCATCCATCCATGTTGCTACAAATGGCAAGATTTCCTTCTTTTTTATGTCTAAATAATATTCCATTTTTGTGTGTGTGTGTGTGCATGTGTGCATGTGTATGTTATATCTATCTATCTGTCTATGTATCTATCACATCTTCTTTATCCATTCATCTGCCAGTGGACACTTAGAGTGTTTCCATGTCTTGGCTGTTGTAAATAATGCTGCAATGAACATGGAAGTGTAGATATTTCTTTGAGGTAATGATTTCATCTTCTTCAGGTATATACCCAGAAGTCGAATTGCTGGATCATATGATAGTTCCATTTTTAATTTTTAAAGAAACCTAATTTATTTTTTAAAGAAAATACTGTTTTCCCTCCTGCCTGTACCAATTTACATTCTCATTAACAGTGTACCAGAGTCCCCTTTTCTCCACATCCAAATGTTAGCATTTGTTATCTCTTGTCTTTTTGAAATAACCACCATAAAAGGTGTGAGGTAATATCTCATTGTGATTTTGATTTGTATTTCCCTGATGATTAGTGATGTTGAGCCCCTTTTCATGTACCTGATGACTATTTGTATGTCTTCTTTGGAAAAAATGTCAATTCAAGTCCTCTGCCCATTTTCAAATAGGATTGTTTGTTTGTTTTTAACTGTTGAGTTGTTTAAGTTCCTTATATAGTTTGGATATTAACCCCTTATCAGACATATGCTTTGAAAATATTTCCCTATTTGTTATGCTACCTTTTCATTTTGTTGATTGTTTCTTTTACTGTGCAGAGCTTTTTGGTTTGATGTAGTCCAACTTGTTGATATTTATTTTTTGCTGCTTTTGCTTTTGGTGTCCTCAAAAGATCATTGCCAAGAGCAAAGTCAAGGAGATTTTCCCCTATGTTTTCTTCTAAGAGTTTTATGGCTTTAGATTTTATGTTTAAGTTCTTAATCCATTTTGAGTTAATTGTTGTGAATAGCATTAGATACGGGTCTAATTTCATTCTTTGCATGGATATTCAGTTTTCACAGCATTTATTACCATTTACTGAACAGAGTCTCCTTTCCCCATTGAGTATTCTTGGTTCCCTTGTCAAATATTATGCCATATATATGTATTTATTTCTGGTTTATTTCTGGGCCTCTATTATGTTCCATTTATCTTTGTGTCTGTTGTTATGCTAGTGCTATACTGTTTTGATTACTATAGCTTTGTGACACAGTTTGAAATCAGGAAGTAAGATGCCTCTAGCTTTGTTCTTTCTCAAGATTACTTTGGCCATTTGAGATCTTTAGTGGTTCCATATAAATTTTAGGATATTTTTTCTATTTCTGTGAAAAAATGTCTTTTGAATTTTGATAGGGATTATATTGAATCTATAGATGGCCTTGGGTAGCATGGATATTTTAATAATATTATTGGAGTAACTCTTTCAATTCATGAACATGGATACCTTTCCATTTATTTATGTCTTCTTCAATTTCTTTCTTCAATGTTTTATAGTTTTTGGCATATAGATCTTCCACTTCCTTGGTTAAGTTTATTCCTAAGTTTTTTATTGTATTTGATGTTATTTCAAATGGAATTATTTGTATTTTTTTCAGATAGATCATTGTTAGTAATACTACTGATTTTTTTCGTTTTTTTTTTTCTTTTTGCCATGTCATGTGGCTTGCAGGATCTTAGTTCCCTGACCAGGGACTGAGCCTGGGCCCATGGCAGTGAAAGCACCAAGTCCTAACCACTGGACTGCCAAGGAATTCCCTGATCTTTAAGTATTGACTCTATGTTTTGCAACTTTGCAACTAATCATTCTAGTGTTTTTTCATATTTCCTTAGGATTTGCTATGCAGACAGTCATGTCTGCAAATTACATTTTTCTTCTTTTCCAATCTGTATGACTTGTATTTCTTTTTCTTGCCTATTGCATTGGCTATGGCTTCCAGTTCAATGTTGAAAAGGAGTGAATGTCCTTTCTGTGTTCCTGATCTTAGTGGGAAAACAGTCTTTCACTATTAAGTATGATGTTAACTCTTAAGTTTTTGTAGATACCCTTTATCAGAGTGGAGAATTTCCTGCTTGCTAAGAGCTTTTATCATGAATGAGGGTTAAATGGTCAAATGTTTTTTCTGTTATCTATTGAGATGATCATATGGTTTATCTTTTATTTTGTTAATGTGATGAATTACACTGATTGATTTTCAAATGTAAAACTAACTTTGAAGTTCTGTATAAGTCCCACTTGAATATGATGTCTTACACTTAAAAAATATTGTTTGGTTTGTATTGTTTGGTTTGCCAGTACTTTGTTAAGAATTTTTGCCTTTAAGTTCATGAAGAATATTAGCCATAGTTCTATTTTAGTTTACTTTATCTGGTACCTTTTAGTTTATGAGGCTGACGTCACAAAATGAGATGGAAATTTTCCTCCTCCTCTATTTTCTGAAAGTATTTGTGTAGGATTTGTATTATTTCTTTCTTAAATATTTGATGGAATTTGTGGAGAAGCCGTTTAGATCTGGCTATGTATTTTTGTGAAGGTTTTAAATTACAATTCCATTTCTTTAATAGGTATGGGTTTATTCTTACTTTTTAATTTACTCTCATGCCAGTTTTAGTAAACTGTATCTTTTAAGAATGTGGGGGCTTCCCTGGTGGCGCAGTGGTTAAGAATCCGCCTGCCAATGCAGGAGACACATGTTCAATCCCTGGTCCGGGAAAATCCCACATGTTGCGGAGCAACTAAGCCTGTGTGCCACAACTGCTGAGCCTGCGCTCTAGAGCCCACGAGCCACAACTACTGAAGCCCATGCGTCTAGAGCCTGTGCTCCGCATCAAGAGAAGCCACCGCAATGAGAAGCCCGCCCACCGCAACAAAGAGTAGCCCCCACTCACCACAACTAGAGGAAGCCCGTGCACAGCAATGAAGACCCAACACAGCCAAAAATGAATAAATACAATAGATAAATTTTTAAAAAAAGAATGTGACTATCTGATTTGTCAATTTTTTGACATATCCTTGTCATACTCTTTCCTTATTAATTTTTAAAAATAATCCTAGGATCTATGATGTTGTTTCCTCTTCGATTCCTGATAGCCCTACAAGGCCACTATGACTTTGGATAGGACCTTCACTTTGTAGCTGAGTTTAGGATGAAAGATTTGCTCAAGGTCACACTGGTGCTAAGTGCCAGAGGGTGGACTCGAAACTCATTACTTCTACTAATAAGTCCAGAATATGCATAGTTACATCACAAAACAATTTTAAGCATGTTGATTTATTTACCTGCATGTATTCATAACCATAAACCAATTACTTGAATGGTAGGAGTAGGATGGAACACATATTGACTTATAGGTTTGAATAAATGGAACCACAATTACCTGCTGCATGACCTCGGGAACATTAATTTATCTGGGCCTCATTTTCTTTACCTGAAACAGGATATTACTTCCTTCCTCGTAGGGTTGTTCTTAAGAGTCAACACATGTAAAATGCTTTTAACAGTACCTGGATTTTGCTTAATGGTATGATCATTTTTGTTAACTATACTAATCACTGTGAGATTATTTAATGAGTCACACTTTCTATTTTTTTGTATATGGGAACAGTAATATTGTCTGACTATTGAAATGACAATATTAAGTTTTCCTAGTGGACTGCTCAGTTTCAAAAATGAAGCATGCATAGGTGAACATCAAAGTTCACTAAAATTACTTTAAAAATTAATTTGCTTTTGGAGATCATCTTTCCAGTAACATGAGTCTTCTGGGAGGCAGGCTACATCTGTAAAAATCCTGTTTTTGTAAAATAGTGTATATGCAGAGAAAAACGTGGATAAATCAGACAGTTAACGGTGGTCATCTCTGAGGGTTGGGATCATGGTGGAGGCCATTCATCTACTTATTTATATTTTTAATGCTTTTAAGAAAATGAGATGATACTACTTTTACAATCTGAAAAAAGAATATGATTGAAAAATCATTATATGAAAAATAAGCCTTCTTATTAAATATGTTTGACATGACTTGCTCCGTGCTGGCTCCTCACAATAATTTCTTCCTAAATGCTCTGAAATCTTCCTTGCATTGACGTCAGCTGAGAGGTCTCTAGATCTGGAATTTCTGCAAGCACCAGTGAACCACTTGTGTCCTAGAATTTGCATCTGGTTCCATATAGCTGAGGTGTTCCTTAGTTCTGTCCAGGCCTGGTAGTCAAAACATTTTAGGATGAGAGAGAATGTGCTCACTTTGAAGGAAAGATTTCGCTGCCAGTCTTTCCAGACGTGAATACAACCTGCCGAGGACATCATTGCTGTGAAAACTGTTTTTATTAAACGTATTTATAAAGAGAGATTCAAAAGGGACTTGGGCTGTTATCTCACACCCCAAGATGGCATTCGAGCTTTGCTTTTTAATTATTCCTAGAGTTATTTCTAAAACCAATGCTGCACTCCATTTTAACCTTTCTGTCCCTCGCTGGCCCTTCCGGGTCTGTCCAAGGCACCCTTCCTCAATTCCGACTCTCCACGTTTTCTCTTTTTCCATTCTTTCTGGAGCTCCTGCTTCTTCCCGGAGCTGGGAGGGGGTGGGCAGAGGCCGGCTTTGGCCCCAACAGCTGCAGGAGCGGCTTGGCTTCCTGCGTCCCCAGGCCGCCTGCCTCTTCCGAGGGCTCTCCGAGTTTGGTGTCCAGCAGCTGCCAGGAGAGTTTCAAATGCTTTCGCATCTCACCTTATTACGGTCTTAAAAATGTCATCATTTTCCAAGTTGACAAGCTCTCTACCCAGGATGATGTCTAGGGAATGTTAGTTCTGTCTAGATGCTCCCTCTGTGACCGATGGGTCCTTGCGAACGTAAATAAAAGCAATGCAGGCACCTACGCCCCTCAAGGTGTTGCGCTAACACCAGCACCGCTGCCCCCTGCTCGAGTGTTTGGCTTTTGGTTGTTGGGGAACTGAACAGGGAGCTGGCTGTGTTCTGGTGACAGAGCGCGGACACCCCGCCCCCACCCTCCGGGGAGCCTGTTGCCTCCATTGGGAGTTTATGAGCATATTACTGTCTGTATTCAGGTTTACGACATACGTGCAGCATTTCATTCTCCACCTTTGTGCTGGCTTGAGAGTGACACTTTAAAAGAAATGACTTCTGGGATGACTGCCCTTTGGAAAGAGTTGAGAAAAATTCAAAAAAGGATGTCATGTCAAAAAAGGCCATGTTCTGACCAAAGGGGAAAGTTGATGAGATTATCCCATGACTCAGATTCCAGGGAATTAGCTGAGGGTTTCTGATGGGTTCTGCCTTGTAGACGTGGATGGTGACAAATCCTGTTCTCAAGCTTCCAGGCCAAGATCAGAGTAAGACTTTTGTGTGTGTATGTGTGTTTGGCATTTGACCCCATTCAAAGTTGCTTTCTGAGAGGTGTGGCTGTATGTAAAGGGACTCCTGTGATGTGGCTCAGGCTTTAATGCTTATAACAAAGCTGTCAATTGGCCACCTCTCTGGAGCATGTGGTTCTCCTCTCAACCAGCAGCCCGAGTCATTGCCCTCAGGCAGAGGCATGGAACCCAGTCTTAAGAACACAGTGTCTGGAGCCAGACAGCCTGGAGATGGACGTTCAGATCTGTCATACACCAGCAATGCCATTTAACCCATTTGCTCCTCAGTCTTTCCATCTATAAACTGGGTATAATAATAGTACCTCCCACAGGGTAGTTGTGAAATTGAGTGAAACAAAGACCTGGCTCTGTCCTGTGGGTGGTACTGTCACCCACCCTCCTGAGTGGGTCCCCAACAAGGTCCTCCTGCCCATGGTCACTTGAGCCAATAGAACGAGAGGGAGTTTGGTTCAGAACAAAGGAAAATGTTATCCTCTGATCAGAGAATCAAGAGGGGCCAGCTGGCTCTGCACACACGCTCTCCTGCCAGGTTCTGGAAAGGGCTGCTTTATAGGGATCTGGGGAGAGGAGGGGGCGGGGCTCTCAGGGGCGGGGCTCTCAGGGTGGGCTCAGGCGCAGGCGCAGGCGCAGCATCTCTGCACACAGCGCCCCCCCCACGCCGCCATCTTGAATCGTGTTGTCTCAGGCGGCTCTTCTGCCCACTGCCCGGCGCCGAGGTGTCCAAGTCACCATTTTCCAGCAGGAACACTGGTCTCAGGCGCCGGGTGCGCGGCCTCTGCATGCGGCCCTGTGCGAGCCAGTGAAGCTACACTGAGCAGAGAGGGAAGCAAGGTTAGACTTAATTTTATTACCAGATTCTATCTTCGTTTCCCGGGAATTGTTGACGGGCATTGCTGGGGACAGGCCCCTCCTCCGCCGCCTGTCCTGCGCCTTGGCGGTGAGGGCCTCTCCTGCGGCGCCTCCGGCGGAGCGCGGGCGCTGTGACCCAGGGCAGGAGCAGAGCTTCTCCTCGGCCGCCATTGGGTGTGCGTGGCTGTCCCCAGGCCTCGACCCTGGCGGACTGTTCACATCCCTGAGGGGCCCTCTTTCCTCTAACCACCCGGGGTCGAAGGACACCAGACAGTTTAAGAGCCGTGGCCCACATATTGGCAAGAGAACAGGGGTCCTGAAAGTGCGGGCAGCTGGGTCTCGGACCCTGGCGCGAGGCTCCTGCTCACACCGGGGTCAGTTTTCGGGCAGAGAAGCGTCCGGTCGGGGAGGGGCCGTCCCCGAGCGGTCAGGGGCTGCGGCCCCGGGGGGTGTCAGTGGCGGTCGGAGCTTGGGGCCCCTTCCGTCCAGTGTGGCTGCCGTGCAGGACCGTAAGGGTCGTGGGGCGGGCGCTGGGCTTGCGGCCAGCGGTTTTCCAGGGATAGGTGTCCCCCGCTCCTGGCGGGAAGGGGTGGGGGCCAGGGGCTGGGTGCGGGCAGCACCTGGTCGCCGTACCCAGGAGGACGGTCTTAGTCCCCGCTAGCCGGGGGCCACACTTGAGTTCCATTTCCAGGGGGCTGAGGTGGCCGTTCTTGGGGGCTTGGAGGCGTGGGTCTCTCCGCCGTGAATTCACACGCGCTTAACCTTGGCTCGTCCCCTGGGGCCACCGCACGAGGCTCCGGGCGGTGGGAAGCAGCCCGGTCCACTTCTCTTGAGTGTCCTGATAGCGGTCGGCTCAGGCTCGTTCCGCGGTCTGATGGGTTCTCTCTACTTTCCGCGACGACAGGGGGTCTCCAGGCTAAGAGCAACATCCGTCTTATGCCTGGGGCACTTGTTATACCCTCTACCACCTGAGACACAGACGCTGGACCCTTGTTACCTTGTAGGCATACTGGGAGCCCATCCTGGGGATTCTTTCAGCAGCACCTTAGCCGCTGTGGCTGCCGTTTGGGTTCTGGCAGGGAGTGCTTCCGGCCACCCCGAAAACGTGTCCACCAGAACCAAGACATGCCTGGAATTGCCCGGTGCTCTCGGCACAGTAGTGAAGTTGCCCTGCCGCCCTTCTCCAGCATATGTCCCTCTGGCCTGGATGGGCCTTATCCGGGGGCCTCGGGGGGCTCTGGTGATGGTGGGGTTCGTTGTGCAGAGGGGGCAGTTCTCAACCATCCGACTCCACGCCGGGAGTTACCATGACCTCGACTAACCAGTTATACAGGGCTTTCCTCCCGTGGTGAGCGCCTTGATGAGCCTCCCTGGTGGCCGACAAGCTGCAGTTTGGGGGAGCTAGTGTCCGTGCTCGCTCGCTAACCACCCATGGCCTCCTAGCTCTCATTTTTAGGCTTGGTCTAATTCTTCCTCCGTGTAGACTAGGGGATAATTGGATGGATCTGGCCTTCGAGGTATGACGGGTAGTTGCCAAGTTACTGGTTCTAGGGCTGCCCTCTGGCAGTTGTGTCCACCTCGTGGTTTCCCTTTATTACCTATGCACCCCTCTTGGGGACCCCTGCAATGAATCACTGCCACTTTTGGGGAAGCTGTACTGCTTCTAAGAGCCTCAGTGTGCTTTAGACATGTTTTACGTGTTCATTCTCTGCAGTAAGCATCCCTCTTTCCGTCCAGATAGCCCCATGTGTGTGTAGGATGGCATACGCCCACCGAGAGTCTGTGTAAAATTCGAGATCTTCCCTGTGCCAAGCTCTAAGGCTCAGGTGAGGGCCACAAGCTCTGCCTTTGGGGCAGAAGTCCCTGGGGGGAGGCTTCTTGCATCTGTGACTTAGGTCTGGGAGGTCACTGCGTTTCCCACCAGCCTCTTTCCCTCTCTCGTAAAACTGCTCCCGCCTGTGAGCCGTTCCCCTTCGGTGCTTGGGAGAGGCTCGCTTCCTACCTCGGGGTGACTGCACTAGATCTTGTCTGTGGTTTCTATAGTTATGCCCCAGGGTCCCCTGTGCTCCAGGGTTTCTGTGGGTAGCAGGATTTAGCGTGTGACAGGTGTTTTTAGTAGCCACTGGGTTGTCTTAAAGCATAGCCTGGACTTGAATCGACCTTTGGGGGATAGCCATTCAGTTCCCATAGAGCTGGGGTCCACACCGTGGTTGGCTGGCCGCATGGCAACCTTTCAGAGCTGTAGCGGCTGCTACAGAGGCAAGGGGGCCACCCCTGAGCGCCTTGATCTGATTGCCCGAGTAAGGGATCATGGTTTCTGAGCCAGTACCCCAAGGGCGATGCCCTTCTCTCACGAATGGAAAGGTCCTCCCGCCCAGAGGACACGGAGGTGCTGGCACACGCTTTCCGGCCAGGCGCTCCGGCAGGGCTGCTTTGCGGGGTCGCCTCAGGGGCAGGGGCGGGGCTCCCACGGGGCAGGCGCAGCGTCGCTGTGCGCGGCCCCTGCCGCCAGGGGGCAGCGCGGGGGCCTGGGGGCTAATGCGCACGCCCCAGAGCTGAGGTGTGGGCGCCGCCCTTCCGCTCGAGGAACGCGGGTTTGGAGGGCCAGGTGCGCGGACTCTGCTCGTGGCCCCTGTGAGCCAGTGAAGCTACGCTGAGCACAGAGGAGAAGGAAGAAGGTTAGACTTCCTATTATTACCCGGAGTCTATTTTCATTTCCGGGGAACTGTTAACGGGCTTTGCTGGCAACAGTGGTACAAGGGAGGTGCAGTGAAAGCAGGGCTGCTTTTTGTTGCGGCTGCTTGTTAGTGATGGGCAATTTTCAGCCCCCTGCCGAAGTCCAGTAAGATCAGTGATCTTGGAGAATAACAGTAACAGCAGCTGCCAGCATTTATGGGGCGCCTGCTACGTGCACAGCCACCTCGGAGGAGACGCCCCCGGCACCTGTGTGCCCCCATCGCTCTGCTCTAGCGCCAGGGCCAGGTCGGTGAGATGAGCTCAAGGCTGCCTCCGGAGCGGACGGTTCGTTCACCCGCTGGGATGCAGGCTTATGTCCTCAGCCTTTATGGAAGGTCAGCACGAGGAACAGCCATGTGATAAACACTTATTGAATCCGGTGCATTTCATTGTCCAGCAGCCTTTATAGAAATCATCTGTCACGAATTGCCTCAGAGCGAAGAAAAAGATTGTCTCTCTTGATGTTTCCTTCTGTTTAGACGGGCCTCTGGGCTTCACGCCTGAGGACTCAGGGACTCAGATCCAGTAAATTTGGGTAGGGTCAGATAATTGTGTTTAAAAATGCTCCCCCCCCGCCCCCCGTGGATCCTCAGCACAGCCGGGGTTAGGAACCCCTAGTGGGGCTCTTCACCCTTCCCCGTGCGCCCTGATGGTTTGGCATCGTGGAGCTAAGGTTTGTGGTCATTTACAGCTCCCTGCTGTCGACTCAGTGGTTGTGCCTCCACAGTTCACCCGTTGAAGCCTGGCGCCCAATGCGATGGCGTTAGGAGGTGGGCCTTTGGGAGGTGATTAGGTCATGAGGGTAGAGGCCCCGCGAATGGGATTAGTATCCTTATAAGAGACCCCAGAAAGCTCCCTCCCTCCGTCCACCAGGTGAAGACACAGTGAGAAGGAAGTGGCCCTCAGCAGACACTGGATCTGCAGGTGTCTTGAGCTTGGACTTCCAGCCTCCAGAACTGTGAGAAATTTCTGTTGTTTATAAGCCGCCCAGTCTGTGGTATTCTGTTTTAGCAACCAGAATGGTCGAAGATACCTCCTTTTACTTAGGTTTTCGCCTCATCTCTTGTTCTTTAATTTATCTTCTTTTAATAATTTTATAGTTCATTTATTGTAAAAAGCCTCAAATCTGTTTTCGGCAAAAAAAATAAATTAGTGGGAGAATGAGCGTAATTGTCCGTCTAAAGTTTTCAACAGGTTTTCTTTCAAATTCTCTTCATTTTTTCTATCATGTGTTTGCCTACCTTTGCCATTTTGGGGTAATAGTTTGAAAACCTAAACAATTATAATCATTTGTTTTTAAAAAGCATTAATATGTTCTAAAGGGAGAGTGGCTCACTTTCAAATGTCTTGTGGTGCCGTAACTGTGAAGAGAGACTGTTCTAGGTGCAGGAGTTCAACCCAGAGGTAATGAGATTGGAGAAGCCATAATGAGTTCAGAGGAAGGTGCTGGGATAAGTACAGTCACAGGGGTTGTCACCCTAGGGTGCCGCTTCTATCATCTCATGGACCTCCTGTCCCATCCCACGGATGTAGCTTTAGGTGCACTCCTGGTTTACAGTAGTCAACATGCAGCAATTATTTCATGTTTGTCAACAATATGATACAGGACTTCAGTGAAGATGAACTTGGCCTGGGTCTCTGATAACGGCATTTCCAATCAGCTTCCCTTGCTTAGAAGCGGTCTTCATCCAATAACAAGAGGCGATTTCAAAGGTCATTGCAAGATTGCAAAATAACGAGTCCAGACACGTGTTGTTATATGTGGGATGGTGACTGATTGGGGCTTGGATGAAATGACATTGGCTTCAATCTAGAGCTGGGTCTAGATTCAGAGAGTAATACACATGGGACCACTTGCAGGCATTTTTCTGGTCTTGTTTTCTACATAGAAAAAAAGAACATGTTTTTTTCATTTAGTGTGAAAAATACTCCAGTACCACCAGACTATTAAATTGATTGGATTGATGGAATGGTTTTTAAATTAAATTTTGAGTAATACTGATAAACTTCTATATTGTTTCCTCAGCCGTTAATCTGCATAAGTGATTTCCAACTAAGTTTAACTAGCTTTTCATTCCAGGGGTGATCATAACCCAGCTATTTAATTCGGGCAACCCCCCCTGTTTTCCAGGGAATCACACTTTTCAAGCACCTGCTCTGTGTACACTTTTGCCCTAGATACTGTCACTGTCCTTTAGGAATTCAGCGTTGAATTGGGACAATACATTGTGAATACAGTACAGAGATGAAAATGATTAGCAGTACAAAGCAGTGTAAATTAACTGTGACACTGGAGGTGGAAACACAGGTTGGCAGGAATTCAGAGGCTGGAATACTCACGTGGGTTGGTGAGATCTGGGAAGGCTTCCCCAGAGCGGTGTGAGCTGGTCAAATCTTTGGATATTCCTGGATAGAACCTCTCCCCTCCAGCCACAGTGCTCTGTGCACCCGTGGAAATGTCTTTCCCCTTTTACTGCCACTTTTACCAATACAATTCCTCTCTCCTAGAATGTCCAACCTCTTTCTCCACTTAGTGTGATTCTCCCCAAGTTTCTAAACCCAGGTTGTGGGGCTCGTTGAAACGGCGGCTTAGGAATGTGAACTTTCTGTTAATGAGAATCACTCCCTACTTTTGAGTAGGGTTGTAAAATGGTAAGTGTGAACCAAGGCTGGATTCAACCTTGAATTGAGGAGAGAATCATTTCCAAACATTCAACACAACGGGCTTACGCCTCCTATTTATTAAAATAATTTCTTTATTGATTAGCCCTTACGTGAGAAGGGAGCTAAAGACAAGGCAACTTTAGCCAGTAGCGGGAAATCTAAAGGTCTCTCTAGATTCTAGATCCCAGAGACAATGTCTGGAGGTGTATTTGGTTGTCACAATTTGAGGGGGTGCTACTAGCATCTAGTGGGTGGAGGCCAGGGACACTGCTAAACGTCCTGCAATGCACAGGACACTCTCCACAACAAAGAATTATTTGGACTAAGATGTTAATAGTGCTGAAGTTGAGAAACCTTGCACTGGAGGAAATTAGAAGTGACTGACTGACACCCAGTTAAGAGGAGGTTGCTTGGAAAGATTTATCTCAGAGGAAAGAAAAAGTAGCAAATCTGTTCAGCTTAAAACATTCTGGCCAGAAAATAAAGTCAAAGGAAGACTTCAGCTCATTCATCAGATGCCCTATTGCCAACCCCTTTCTGCCTGTACAGCTGTTTGGTACAGTTCAGTAAAGAGCTGACAGTCTGACTTTGACTACATAGGTATCAATGCCAAACAGATGACTTCAGGGAAAGCACGCCACTGAGTCATTGCCAAGAAGCACCATCATCCCTCCTTGGGCGTGTCAAGCGTTCCCACCTTCCCAGGTGTGACCAGGTTAGACAATTCTCCCTAGTTCCCATTTCTCTCTGGAGGAAATGCAACTCGTTTGGCCAACGTTGGGGAGGGACAGAGGTCCATTAGAAATCTTGAGTGGGACCCTGAGAACTTCTGTCTGGATTTTCTTGTCATAGGGTTGTGGTCTTGGCTGAACAGAAGCTGTTGATGAACCTTAACTATTGTTGTGCATGTTTATAATACTTTTATTTGGGGGGAACCAGGGATCAGAGGTGGTTTTAACTTTATTTTGATGACTAATGTGTAAAATTTATGTTCATGCTTTAGAAACAGAAATGACTTGCACACTTATGTGTCAGTTGTATTGGTGAGCATGAAAATGAATGAATGAATTAATGAAAATTATTAACTAGTCAACAGTATTTATTGCATGTCAGTTATGTACCAAAGCATAAGTATTAGGTACAGTGTCGTAGGGATTCATAGTCTGGTCTAGGAGACAGTTCAGTAAAAAGATAATTATAATACAGTGTGCTAAGTGCTGTGGCAGGAAAGTTGTATGGCGCTATGGGAGCTTGGTGAGAAGTCCCTTAAGCTGAGACCCGAGACTTGAAGGTTAGTAGGAATTAGTGATAAAAAAATGTATGGGGGATAAACATCAAGGTCCTACTGTATAGCACAGGGAACTATATTCAGTATCCTGTGATGGGTCATAATGGAAAAGAATATGAAAAAGAATATATCTATAACTGAGTCACTTTGCTGTACAGTGGAAATTAACATTGTAAATCGACTATACTTCAATACAATTTTTAAAAAGTGTATGGGAGAGTGGAGGAGGATGGGGTGGGAGATGTTATTCCACCAAGAGTGGCAAGCATGTGCCAAAGCTCACAAGTTAGAAAAAGCATGGAGTGTTCCGTGCACTTTAAGATGCTCAGCAGAGCTATTTTGAAGATGCAGTTTAGGATTCAGTAACATTTGTAGGTGAGAAGTTCATTCATTGGACGAATTAACTAAGGACGGTATGTAGAGCAGGGAGAGGACAGGACCTGAGAGAAACACAAACAAGAGATGGGCAGAAAAAGAAGAGCCGAGACTTAGGCAGTTTGGCCAGAGAAAGTAAAAAGATAAGCCGTAGCTGGTAGAAAATATGTGCGGTACCAATATGTGAAGAACTTTGACAAATCGATACGGGAAAAATTAACAACCCAATGGATAAATGGACAAGAGAAAGGAAAAAGCGTTTCACAAACAAATGAAAGGGTCCTCCACCTTGTTGGTCATCTGGGAAATGCTAAATAGAGCCACAAAAGATATCATTTCTCACCCATGAGATTAGAAAAGTTAGAGAGTCTGACAATACCGAACACTGGCAAGAATGTGGAGCAATGAGAACCGTGGTATCCTGGTGATGGGAACGTAGATTAGTGCAACCTTTGGAAAAAAAGTTGGCATTAACCTAGTAAATATGAAGATGTATGTATGTTACCTATTCAGGGGTTCCAGGAGGCATGTGACAGTATGATTTATAATAACAAAAGCTGGAAATAAACAAAATATCTGTCGACAGTAGAAAAGAAAAAAATTTTTTGTCTACTCACACAGTGGAATACTATAGAGCAGTGAAAGTGAATAAACAGCAGGTCTGTGTATATTACGGGTTGAATTGTGCCCCCATAAAATTCATATGTTGAAGTCCTAACCCCCACTATCTCAGGATGTGACTGTATTGGGGTATAAAGTCTTTAAAGACGGAAATGAATAAAATGAGATCATTAGGGTGGGTCTTAATCCAATATGACCCATGTCCTTATAAGAAGAGGAAATTAGGACACAAATCCATAAAGAAGGAAGACCATGCAAAGACACAGGGAGAAGAAAACCACCTACAAGCCAAGGAGAGAGGCCTCAGAAGAAACCACCCCTGCCAACACCTTGATCTTGGACGTCCAGCTTCCAGGATTCTGAGAAAACAAATTTAGTTCTTTTAAGCCACTCTGTCTACCGTACTTTTTTATGGCAGCCCTAGCAGACTAATACAATGTGTCAGTCAATACTGATGGGTCTCAAAAATATAAGGTTGCATGAAATTGCAAGTCAGAGAACCCTAACAGTGTGATTCCACTTAGGTGAGGTGAAGGTTTAAAAAAAAGAGTAGTTTAGGACCACAGACACAGACACACTCATAACAAAGTATTACATTCTGACACTCCTTTAAAAGATGGAGCTTAATTCTCCTCCCCTTGAATGTGGGCTGAACTCAGTGGCTCACTTCTCATGAATAGAAAAGCATAAGTGATAGTGTGTGGCTTTTGATACTAGGTCATGAAAGGCAGTGTGGCCTCCTTCATGCCCTTGCCTGGATCACGTGCTCTGGGGGGAGCCAGGTGTCATGACACCCAAGTAGCCCACGTGGCAAGGGCCTCATGCCTCTTGCCATCAGCCACGTTGGTGTGCCATCGTGGAAACGTATCCGCAGCCCCACTGAGGCCTTCAGATGACTGTGGCCCGGGCTGAAGTCTGGGCAGCAGCCTCATGAGAGATCTGCATCCACGACCACCCGACGAAGCTGCTCCCAAATTTGTGACCACGAAACCTGTGAAGTAGTAAATGCGTATTTTTTAAGCTGCTAAGTTTCGGGATAATTTGTGGCACAGCAATAGATGACTAAGATAGTACACTATAGAGAAGAAGCAAGAGAATGATCAATGTAAACTTCAGGATAATGGTAACCTCTTGAGTGGAGGTAAGAAGATGCAGTTTAGTCAGGGGAACATGCACACTTCAAAGATACTGGTAATGTTTTTTGTTTTTGTTTATTTATCTTTAATTTGGGCATCAAGCACCTGTGTATTCCTCTTATTATTTTTTAAAAACTGTATAGATCTGTGTTATATACAAACATACATGTCTTTGGTGTATGGGAGCTATTTTATTAAAACAAACGAAAAACCCAAATAATTGTGGCCAGAGAAATAGAAAGAAATCCAAGTGTTAAGCTTCATGGCAGCCAAGAAATGAATGCAGACAAAGAGAGCAGGTAACGGTGCTTAAGGAGCAGGGCTGACCAGAGAAACCCAGGAGGGTGGCCAGACCGCACTGAGTTTGCAGACCAGTAGGTGTGTGACACCAGCCACCTGACAGGCTGAGTGGCTTCCCTGCAGCCATGCCCAGCAGCCCACATTAAGCCTGCAGAACACGCACCATCAATAGCCCTGAAGAGCAAGGTCTTGTCCTTGCTGTCACACCCCAGCTTGTGTCACATCTTCCATATAGTTCCCATAGTCTGTCCTTCCCTCTACGCTCAGCTGGGTAGATAACTCCTTTTCTTGTGCCTTTACCAAAATAACAACACCAGCTGTTAACACTTACAGCACTTAGCATGTGCCAGAAGCACCGTGTTAATGGTTCTCATGCGTAACTTCATTTTATCTTTACCACCACCTTGTGGAGTAAGTACGCTTATTATCCCTATTTTACGAAAGAGGTTACACAGTAGTCATGGTGGGGCCAGGAGCTGTTGAACTCTAAAATGCCAGGGCACAACCAACACTCCACACCGCTTGTTAAGTGAGGGGTACGTACAGAGATCCCAGCCCGTGCTGCTGTTGATGGCAGTGATGAAACCCTACCCTCCAGCGTGAGGGTATTTGAAGGTGGAGCCTTTGGGGGGTGATTACGATTAGATGAGGTCGTGAGGCAGAGCCCTCGGAATGGGATTAGTGTCCTTATAAGCATCCCCAGAGAGGGTGCTTCCCCTTTTTGCTTTCTGCCATGTCAGGACACGACCAGAAGGTGACCGCCTGCACCCTGGAAGAGGGCACCCTGATCTTGGACTTCCAACCTCCAGAACTTTGAGAAATCTCTGTTATTTATAAGCCACCCGGTCTATGGTACTTTGTTTTAGCAGCCGGAAGGGACTGAGACAGCCCTTAGCACCTGGGATCCCTTTCCAGTTTTATGCACATCTGTTCCCACATTGTTTTCAGTCCCAAGGGCCAGCACCTGTGTCTCTGTCACACGCATTGTCACAGGGCTGCCCGCAGCCTGCCAGAGTCTGCTCTGTCTGCACTCACAGAGAGACAGAAGTGACTGGAGATTTCTGCTCTCCCAATGGCAGCCTGAGGCCAATGACAAATGGGTGCGTGGGTCCTTGGAGCTCCTCACGTGGGATCAAGCCAGAGGTACCCTTTGTGGGCCTCTGTGCATGTGGCAGACGGCAGTTTCAAAGAGGACCACAGTGGTACCTCCCACCCACATGCTCTTCTGCAATGTGACCTTGCCTTAGGCCCATTGAGGCTTGGAGCTAATTCCCCTCCCCTTGCATCTGGGCTGGGCTCAGTGATTGCTTGTAACCAGTAGAGTGCAGCTGAATCAGTAAGAACTTTGCTGCTGACTTCTGCACCAGGTCAGAAAAAGTCTTGCAGCTTTGGCCCTGTTCTCTTGCAAGTCTTCTTCTCCAAGACTTTGCCTCTTGGAAGGCTTGCTCTTGAAACCCAACAGCCATGCTGTGAGAAGCCCAAAGCCACAGGGAAGGCCACAGGTAGACCCACTGGTTTGACTCATCCCAGCTCAGTCATACTTGCAAGTCCGGAAGCTTCTAGGTGGTTCCAGTCCCTATTTGTTGAGCCATCCAGCCTTCGAGTGTTCCCAGCTAAGGCCCTAGACACGATGGGACAGAAACAAGCTGTCCCATTTGCTGTGTTCCAATTCCTGACCCGCAGAATCTGTGGTCATAATGAAAAGGGCAGTTCATGTCCACCACTAAGTTGGGATGGTTTGTCACGCAGCAGTGGGAAACTGCAGCACTAACTATTGCATCCTTGCTTGGCTTTCTTCCTTTCCTGGTCTACCAACATCTTCTGGGAACACAGCCCAGTAAACTCCCTTTCATACTAATTTGTGTCTCAAGACTTGCTTCAGGGGAACCTGACCTAAGACACCCCATAGCCTCATGTAGCCTGGACATTGGGGCTGGAAAAAGGAGTCACCAGGAACTTGAAGGAAGAGCACAGACACATCTATTGCTGCCCTTTACATCACCACTGAGCAAGTCTTACCTAGAAAACAAACACTTGGGTGCGTCCTTGGCCCTGAGTCAGTAGGTTGGAGTCTCTGGTGAGAGCGTGAGCATATCTGGTTATGGATTCAAGGGACAGAGAGAGGAGCCAGGACTGAGAAGGTGGAGGACAGGGCAGGGGGCTGGTAAGAGCCGAGCTGGGCATCTGGACGCAAGTGGTCAGTCCAGACAGGACGTGTGGAGGCCGGTGTCCAGGTGAGACCAGGTGAGGCAGAAAGAGGTTCGTAAACCTGGAGAACAAAAAAGAACCAGGGACAGGCACCAGGGGACAGTCCAAGGTAGATAGTCAGAAGTCTGACAAAGCCAGTTGGAGTGCATAAAACATGACACAGACACGGGGGCCCCCATGCCCCTCGGAAGCCTTGTTGGATGAGGTAGCATTTTCTCCTGGCTAAAGTCTTCTCGATGGTTCCTGTGGAAGCGACTCCTATCATAGCCAGGCTGGTCTTCATGGCACACATGCTGGGGGTCACCAGCTGAGAGTGTGGACTTGGGCTGGCAGCTGCTCCACTAGCTGATCTGTGAGCACAGATGTGGCCTGGGGCACTGGAGCACCGAGGTAAATATAGTCAGGAAGACTTGGCACATGGGAAGTAGCTGGCAGGCAGGGTGCCGTGGCCTGCCCTGCAAAATGCTAGGGAAATTGGTGAAGGGGAAAAGCTTACTTATTTTTTTCCAGGAAAGATGAACAAACAGAGAAGAGAAGTCAGGGCAATGCAATGGGGCCAGAGGCCTCGAGATTGCTTTCCAGCCAGGGTTTTCATCTGGGAAGAGTACTGATTCACAGGGCTGTCATGCAGCCTCCAGGGCTCCTCGCTCCGATGCACTTGAACTTTAGGAGGCGTCCCCTCCTGGACCCAGCCAGGAGTGGGGCTGTGCCAGAGCACTCTACCAGCAGTGCCCAGACTCTCCAGGGCGAAAGGGAGACACAAGAAAGAGTGATTTAATAGCCCGCCTAAAAACAGTAATAAATTGGGTTTTTAAGGGTTACACAGCCATAAAAAAATTCAAAAAGAATCTACAGTAAAAAATAAATCTCCATCTCACCACGACTCCTAGACCAGCTGTCGACCCACGACTGTCCTCAGTTTCTCATGCATCTTCTGAGATATTATGTGCACACAGAAGCATATATGCTTGTGAGGCCACGCCCTTGCTGGCCAGTTTCCACACGTTTGACTGTGTACCGTGTCCAGTGGTGTGCTGTAGCTGGCCCTGTCAGCTCATAGGAGACCACTGTTCAATTTTCAGGAGTTTGGTGCACTGGTTGTCAAACAGCCGTTATTAAAAATCAAACTATATGATCTTATTATTAAATAAGTCATATTAAAACAAATATCCCAAACTCATAGCTTCCTAATTATTTTGCTACATGTTTCTGTTATCTGTTTTATGTTCCTGAGGTTATTTACACCTGTCGTATCTGTAGAGTGGAAATACTACACATCGTGTGCTGTTTATTTACACCCCTTCCCAACTCTGTGTTCAGTGAGAGTGTGTTTGTGGCTCGGAATTGGTCATGGTGCGAATATTTACACCCTGGAAATCAGCAAACACTACAGATCAGAGCGAGGTTTATTGTTCTGCTGATTTTCTAGACCAGGGGTCTGCACACTTTCTCTGTAAAGGGCCAGATAGTAAATATCTGAGGGTTTGCAGCTACATGGCCCTCTGCTGCAACTACTCAGCTCTGCCATTGAAGCACAGAAGCAGCCTTAGATGATACGTAGGTGAATGGATGTCCAAATTGCATTTACAGACCAGACGGCCGACCAGATTTCACTCAAGGGCTGCCCTTTGCTGACTCCTGTTCTAGACTTTGGACAGTGGTGGGGAAAACGATAACGACACAGATTCAACGCAGAAGCGTTGTGTCTGACTCTGTTAGTTTTGAAGAGTACCGAAAGGTGAGGAAATACTCTTCAATATTAAAAAACCATGACCTGATTCAGCTAAGCAGCCCATGTCACCAATAAGCGGTGAAGTTCCAACATACATGTTTTCTGTTCATTTCACTCATGAATAAAAAAGGAATATCAGTCAGTCTTCATGTATGAACACACTCATTGTCAATGATATGAGTGATTTCTTTGATGATTGAATAGTAATCAAGCTTTATTCAGGGTCTGATTTTGTGACATGATTGTTAGTGATAGAATTATATAACCGACAGTGGATTTTGTAAGAAATAGCAAGTCACATGGATGTTATAGGATGGAATTTACAATAAAGAATATTGTGTATTCTATTATTTATAAATTGTACATTAAAATCCCTTATATTAATAAAATTTATAATTGTCATATGTAATATACACATACAGATTTTTTACATTAGTATCAGCTCAGCATTGCATATAACTGTTCAGAATCTTACTTTTATTCACAATGTATTATGAAGAATCTTTCATACATTATTTTCATTCTTTTTTTTTTTTTTGCGGTACACGGGCCTCTCACTGTTGTGGCCTCTCCCATTGCGGAGCACAGGCTCCGGACACGCAGGCTCAGCGGCCACGGCTCACGGGCCCAGCGGCTCCACGGCATGTGGGATCTTCCCGGACTGGGGCACGAACCCATTTCCCCTGCATCGGCAGGCGGACTCTCAACCCCTGCACCACCAGGGAAGCCCCATACATTATTTTCAGCAACTATATTCTTTTTTCTTTCTTTTTGGAAAGATATTCATCTCTAAAAACAAATAAATTCTCCTGTGTTATCTCCTAGGAATTTACAGTTTGATTTTTTTAAACATCTTTATTGGAGTATAATTGCTTTACAGTGGTGTGTTAGTTGCTGCTGTATAACAAAGTGATCAGCTGTATGTATACATATATCCCCATATCCCCTCTCTCTTGTGTCTCCCTCCCTCCCACCCCTCTAGGTGGTCACAAAGCACGGAGCTGATCTCCCTGTGCTATGCGGCTGCTTCCCACTAGCTATCTATTTTACATTTGGTAGTGTATATATTGAAACATCTGGAAATTATGTTAGAACAAGTGATAAAGTCGGCATCAAACTCAATGATTTTTCCATTTGGCTGCCCAGTTGTTCTGACATACTCATTGAAGTATCTTGTTCCCCCGGTGGTTTGAAATTCCACTTTATCATCCACCAAATTCCCATATGTGGGTGGTCTATTTCTAGTCTGTCTATCCCTCCATCTGTGTATTCACATGCCAGCACCAGGCTGCTTTAATTATTAACGCCTACTCTTTTACATGGTGTTTATAGCGTCTGAGTGATCAAACGCACGTAAATATCACAGTATGATTAACCCATTTTTGGCCTTAGGCCTAAACATATAGTTTTTTTAAAAAATGTATAAAGTGCTTTTGCAGATATTGTCTCACTTGATTTTTACAATACATCTGAAAGGGAGGTAGTGGCGGTGTTTTTGTCATTTTACAGATGAGGAAGCTGAGGCTCAGAGAGGTTGGGGGCTTTTTGCCCATGATCATTCGCCTAATGGTTTGTGGGATGAAACTCCTGCTCTTTCCTGTAGCAAAATGGTGCATAATGGAAAGATGCATTGTTAAAATAACAACTAAGACAGAATTACCCCGAGTCATATAAGCAAATCAAGTTAGTGATTTGTTTCCACATATTTTCCTTGTTCTCCTGTATTCACTCCCTTATGCTGTCTTCCTCAGATTTCGTGGAGACACTCAGGTGAGTCAATGTCAGAGAACTTTGAAGAAGATAATGACTCATTTATTAAGAGATTCTTAGCACAGCTCCTGGCATCCAGTAAGTGCTCAATAAGTGACAGCTATACTTACATTCTTATTCTTATTTGTTTGATTAAGAGCATGAGCTTTCAAGTAGGACAGATCTGAGTTCCAGTCTTTACTCTTCCATTTATTAGCTGGGTGACCTTGGGCAAATTACTTAACTTTTCTGAGCCTTGGTGCCCTCATATGTAAAGTGGGCCTTGTGATAAAACCTCGGGTTTTGTGATGATTAAATGAGATAATATATGAAGCCTCTGTTAGTACAGTGTCTGGCACATGCTAAACACTCAATCAATGTTAATGGTTTTCTCATTGATTATTTTCTTCTGATGATCCTAAACTTATTTCTCCACAAGTGGGGACATTTCCATATTCTTTTTCCAAGAAAATCAGGGATAATTAGTTCTTCAGTAATCCTTTATTCGCGGACACACTCTTGCATACCTGATGACTCTCTGTTGCCTTATCTGAAAAAATGGAAATAAAAATCAATGGAGGAAACTCACTTTAATTTAGACTCCACTTATTCTTGCTGGACCCCACTGGATCTGTTTGCATTATTTGCCAAGAAAGGGTTTGTGAAATAAATTAAGAGTGTACCTAAGACTTGGAAAGAGTCTGAAATAATTGAGGGAACGATTTCCAAGCATGCTTAAATATTTGAGGAGTACTCTGAGTACAGACAATTTATCTGAGGTCTCTGAACCAACCATGTCCATTTATTAACTAGCATTACAGCTGACTGTGTACAGTTATGGGCTGAATGTTTGTGTACCCCTCAAATTCCTGTGTTGAAGCCATAAGCCCCAATGTGATGGTATTAGGAGGTGAGGCCTTTAGGAGGTAATTAGGGTTAGAAAAATGTCATGAGGGTGGAGGCCCCATGATGGCATTAGTGCCTTCATAAGAGGAGGAAGAGACACCAGAGCTGGCTCTCACTCTCCCTCTGCCATGGGAGGACACAGTGGGCAGGGGACCCCCTGCAACCTGAGAAGTGGGCCCTCACCAGAGCAGAATTGTCCAGCACCTACTTTTGGACTTCCCAGCTTCCAGAACTGTAAGAAATGGGTCTGTTTTTTAAGCTGTGGTATTTTGTTGCTGCAGCTCAAGCAGACCGAGCCATGTTCCAGGCTCTCTCCTCAGCTCAGTGTGTTCTTAAGGATAGGTCACACCACGTCCACCTGTAAGGCCACTGTGCCCAGGATGGCGTGCCTGTCCCAGGAGCAAGTTACCTGCCTACGACGGGCGCTCAGAGAGTGTTTGTAGAAATAGCACATAGTCCAAGGACTTTTGCTTGGAGATATTTGGTTATACTAGATTCAGCGATTTGATTTATCTTTAATAAGTTAAAGATAACTTATCTTATTGGACAGTCCTACTCAGGTATCCTGTGGGCCCCTCAAATGCAGCTAAATGCATTATTTCCTTCTATAAAGTCAGATCTCACCCCAGTTTCCTAATTTTTTCCCTGGGCACCATCATTTTTCCAGACTCAAAACTTGGAGTCATTTTTGCTTTCCTCCTTCCCCATCTCCTCTCCATTTAGTAAGTTACCAAGCCCATGGTTCCTGCCTTCAAAGCAGCTCTTGCCTCTCTCACCTCCTCAATCCAGTGCCATTCTCTGCACCAGGCCCCTCACCTCATCTCTGCAGTACTGGAATGATCTTACTTTCTTTAGCAGAAACCCCTTCCAATTCTGTGTTATTTTTATTACCTTTCTTTTCTTCTATAATATAAAAGTTAAGCAGTCACAAAAGAAATATATAATGAAAACATATTAATGTCCCTTCATTTCCCCTCAGTCCCACTTCCTTAAAGGCAATGGAAGTTAACAATTTGATATGGATCTTTCCATATTTTCCAGTATAGTTAAAAAAAAAAAGTACAAGTAATCCAATGGAGAGAAGATAGTTCTTTCAAGAAATGGGACTGGAACAACTGAGTATCATGTGGGAAAAATGAGCCTCGATCCTCATCTTGTACAGTAGGTGAATGGAAAACCTACAGCTTCTTAAAGGAAACACAGGAGAAAAATCTTTGCAACTTGGGGTAGCAAAGATTGCTTGAATAGAACACACAAAGCACTAGTCCTGAAAGAAATAATTGAAAAGTTGGGCTTTATCGTCAAAGTTAAAAAATTCTGCTCTTCCAAAAACACCATTAAGAAAATGAAAACTCAGACATCCAACTTTAAGAATTCTCTCTGTATATATATATCTAAGAACTTGTGTTTAGGTATTTAAATAACTCCTACAATTTAACAGTAAGAAGACAACCGAATTGAAAAATAGGCAGAAGACTCGAAAAGACAGTTTACAAAAGATGTACAAATGAGCACATGAGTTAGATGCCTATCATTAGTTTTCATGGAAATGCAAACTCTAAGCCACAACGAGATACCATTATACATCTAATTAAATGCTTAAAACAAAAAGGCTGACAGCACCAAGTGTTGGCAAGGTTGTGGAGCAACTGAGAACCTTGGTGCTGGTGAGAAATTGTTTGGCATTTCCATATAACGTTAAACAGACACATGTGACAGGGAATATCTCTTGTAAATAGTTACTCAAGAAAAATGAGGGCTTCCCTGGTGGCGCAGTGGTTGAGAATCTGCCTGCCAATGCAGGGGACACGGGTTTGAGCCCTGGTCTGGGAGGATCCCACATGCCGCAGAGCAGCTGGGCCCGTGAGCCACAACTACTGAGCCTGCGCTTCTGGAGCCTGTGCTCCACAAGAGAGGCCGCGACAGTGAGAGGCCTGCACACCGCGATGAAGAGTGGCCCCTGCTTGCCACAACTAGAGAAAGCCCTTGCACAGAAACAGAAACGAAGACCCGACACATCCAAAAATAAATAAATTTATTAAAAAAAAAAAAAAAAGAAGTGTTTGTACAAAGACTTGTATACAAACGTTCATAAGAGCTTCACATAATAGGCAAAAACTGGAAACGACCCAAACATCTATAGCAGGTGACTGTGGTCCGTTCCTACTGTAGAATCACAATCAGAAATAGAAGGAAGGGGAACTTATCTGATGCTCCAGTGGTTAAGACTCCACGCTTCCACTGCAGGGGGCACAGGTTTGATCTCTGGTCAGGGAACTAGGTCCCACATGGTGCAACTAAGAGCCTGTATGCTGCAACTAAGAGATCCTTTACACTAAGATGAAGATCCCGCATGCTGCAACTAAGACCCAGAATAGCCAAACAAACAAACAAACAAATAAATAAAAGAAATAGAAGGGAGGGAACTGCTGGTACAGGCAACAATGTGGATGACTCTCAAAATATTATGCTGAGCAAAAGAAGCCGCGCACAAAAGAGCACACCCTGTATGATTCAATTTGCATTAGATCCTAAAACAGGCAAGATTAATCTGTAAGGTTAGAAACCAGTCAGTGATTGCGTGGGGCTGGTGGATGGGATCCACGGCAGAGGGGCACAAAGGAGGGTGGAGGGTTTTTTTTTTAATTTTTATTTTTATTTTTATTTTTTGCAGTATGCGGGCCTCTCATGTTGCGGCCTCTCCCGTTGCGGGGCACAGGCTCCGGACGCGCAGGCTCAGCGGCCACGGCTCAAGGGCCCGGCCGCTCCGCGGCACGTGGGATCCTCCCGGACCGGGGCGCGAACCCGCGTCCCCTGCATCGGCAGGCAGACTCTCAACCACTGTGCCACCAGGGAAGCCCGAGGGTGGAGTTTTGAATTCCTTGATTGAGGGGGTTGTGAACGGAGGTTTACATTTGTTAAAACTCAGTGAATAGCACACTTAATAAGTATATTTTACTGTATATCAATTATAACTCACATTGTGTTGTGTGTGATAACAAGAGCATGCTGTACAGGTTATTCTGCTGCTTTTGCCTAATGATGTGTCAGGGACATTGCTCTGGGTCAACACAGAGACCAGCTCATTTTTAAAAAATTGCATGTATACGTTTTTACAAAATGTATGGATGAATTCTTTTTGATGGACATTTAGAATGTTTCCTTTTTTCTTCCTGACACACGTGGCTGCTGTAAACATCTTTTTGTGTCTGTTCTTATATTCTGGGGCTTTGATTTCTGGAAAGGTAGATTTTCCAAGTCTGCCCTGCTGGTTCAAGGGGGCATGGACATTTTAAACTTTCATAGATATCATCAAGTACTTTCTGTAACGTAAAGATAACTGTTGCCAGCAAAGTATGAGAATACCTTTTCCTGTATCATTACCAGAACTGAATATTATCACTCTCCTTTTGCCAGTAAAAAATGTTATCTCGTTTAAATTTGCATTTCTCTTGCTACTATAGGTGTTGAACATCCTTTTCTTTTTCTTTTTTTTTTTATACTTAAATTTTATCTACTACAAATCACCTGTTCAAATCCTTTGCCAAATATTCTATGACATTTTTCTCTTTAAAAATTTAATTTTCCTATCAGTGCCTTAGCAGAGTTTTTGTGTATTGCCTATCTTGTTGTTAGCAAATTATTTTTGTCACCTTCTTACCTATCTTATAACTTAAGAAACACAGTGTAGTCATTGACTGAACCTCTCTGAAATAACCCCCGAGGTCTAGCACCCTTTCAAAGTAAAGTCCCTTGGAAATTTATAAACTGGTTAAAAGAATTATCAGAAAAGAAATTCTCACGTTTTGACTTTACATAAATTTCTGATGATTCAGGTATGCCTTCCCCTAAAAATGAAAATATACACACAAGGTTATAAAAATCAAATGCCGTGTTCAGTAGTGTAGTTGCTTAAGTGTAGTTTATTGGTTTCTTTACTAAGAAGACATTGCCTCATGGCACCAATGCTAGATTGGTGTCACTCCCATGTGCTATTCATTAATAGTAGAATAAAGTCTCAATTATATATACTGAATATTTCTTGTGCTTCTGTAACTCTAAACCCCAGTTAATCCTTTTTCATGTTTGAATTGGAGATCAGTGGGCTCCAGAAACTTTACTATTAGGGACAATTTCTTCTCAAAACGTAGTCACACTCATTACAGAACCTGGCAGATTCCTTCTCAGGAATGGTCCACCTATAAAAATCCCAATGGGATGCAGCTGCATCCCAAGACTACAAGAAGAAAGTGCTTGAGTTTGGGATGTTTTGTGTAGTGACTTAGCCCAGGATTATGAACCATAATCCTTCCTCGTGAGGAGGAGGGTAGGTCTCTCCCTGTCCATTGACTGTTCGCCCGGAACTCAGGTCCTGGAGCCCAGGCTCAGCTACACAGGTCAGCCCTTGGAAGGTGGAGAATTGCAGCATAAATGACCCCTCGGGCCTCCCCCAAGCCTGCGGGGAAGATGGACCCCCTCCCTCCTCAGCCAGAGTGTGGGTCCTAGTGTGGTTTCCCTGCCCCTGGATACACAGCCCTGTGAACGAGGCCATCCTGGCACAATGCCTCCACGCCAGGGTGACAGTTCTCAGCAGAGAAACCCCAGGTGACAGCCTCCAGTTCGTTTTGCACACCATTCTAGACCAGTCGTTCTAAAACTTTCTCTTCAGCCACTTCCTTCCCAAACTGTTAGCAGTTTCCCACTATCCTCTGGGTAAAGAGCAAATGTGGTCCACGGAACTTCATAGCCTGGTCCCCGACCCAACTCCCACTGTGCCCTCCTCGCAGACAGGGCAGCCATCCTAGCCAGCGAGGGCCAATCTCCCCTCGCAAGTGTGCCCGGCCTGCTCCTGCTGAGGGCCTCCTGCTTCCTCTGTCCTAACCCTCTCTCCCTGCCCTTCACGGTCTAGTGCAGGCCTGACCTGTTCACAGACATCCCAGATCTTCTGGGCTGTGCTGACCTTTCTTGCATCTGAACTTCACTAGACTCTGTGTTAGCGTTTCTCTGGGCTTTGAGTCATGTGCTGTCTTTTGAAAATTACCATTTTATGAGTTTCATTGTTGTCTTTCTGCTTTAGCACGTGGTGCTTCTCTGTGGACTGCCGTTGAATCCTGGAAGGGAAGAGAGACTAAGTCTTACATCCTTTCTGTTCCCCTCCTGGTCTTTACTGTTTTAGTAATACTGAGCCCATAGAAGAAGCTCCGTACAGCCCTGTGTCATCAAATCATGTGCTTGTACTTGTTAGCAACACTACTGAACTTCATAAAATGCTACAATGCAGATTAAGTAATTCGGATCCACTTTCTTCCAGTTGTTCTGAATTCTTGCATTCATTCATCCAGTATTTTTGAGAATTTGCTATTTACAAGGTACTGTGCTATGTGTGTGGGGATGTAATGGTAAGAAAAAAAGAGAGAGAGAGGGAGAGGGGGAAAGGAAGACACAGTGCCTGGCCTCATGTGGCTAAAAGTCCCATGGGGCAGAAAGGCATCAAAGAACCACACCCAAAGCACAAACCTAGCACAGAGTAAACGCCAGAGTGAACGGCCACGTGGCTTCGTGAGAGCCCCGCAGAGGACATTGGTCCAGTGGGAGGGTGACAGAAGTCTCGCCTCCAGAGTGGTCCCTGTACTGCATGTTGAGGGAAGCTGGACAAATGTGGGGATGGATGCCAGCTGGAGGAATGGTGCTGGAAGAGACAGGCCACGGGGAGTGGAAAGAAGCTGAATGTGACTCAGCGTGGAGAGAGGTGAGGCTGGGAGATGGATGGGGCTGCGTCACAGGGTGAGGCCCACATGCAGGGTTTTTTCAAGTTGTGTTAAGAACATGGATATCAGTGAATGGTTTAAATGGGGAGACTGGAATACCATTGGTGCGGGGGAAGATCACCCCGGCTGCAGCATCAACAGAGGAGGGGAGGCCACCAGGGTGAACGTGAAGAGACCATTCAGGAGGCTATGCAGAGGTCCAGGTGAGAGACCAGGGTCCCTCGTGTTAGGATGGCAGGAGAGATGGAGAAAGGAAGGCCTCATTGTTAAGAATTAACAGGGCTTCGTGATGAGCTGGGTCTCGGGGTGAGGGAAGGAGGGGTGCGTGCAGGTGCTGAGGTTTCTGGGGAGCACAGCAGGGTGGACGGTGGTGCCATCCACTCCGATGACACACTGACAGGGGGCTAGACTGGGCAGGCAGGCGATCATGACTCTGGTTTTGGATACGTCAAACTTGAGGTGCTTGTGAGAAATCTGGAGCAGAGATGGCTAATACACAGCCATTCCCCCTTATTCTTTGAATAGGAAGTCCTCCTGGATTTCACTGGGCATAGGGCTGCCCAGTTAGAGAAACTGTTTCCCAATGTTCCTTGCACCTGGGCGTGTCCATAGATCTGACTTCCGGCCCCTGGAAGTGATGCGCACAGCCTCTGAGGTCACGCCCTCGAGGGGATCCGCCTGTGCTCCCCTCACCCTCTCTTCTCCTACTGGCTGGAATGCGGACGTGGTGGGGGGGTGGGAATGGCCACCTTGGACCCAGAGCTGGACACTCGTGCGGAGGGTGGCAGGACGTCTCTCAGGCCGCGCCTGCCTGTTGCCTGGCTATGATTTGAGAGGGAGCTACACCTCTGTTAAGACATTGCGTTTTAGGGTCTCTTTGTGCCTTAACTCGTACGGTATCCAGGCGGAGATGTCAGGTAGGCATTTGGGCTCAGAGGGAAAGTCTGGAAAAGAGGTATGAGTTTGAGAATTCTCAACATGTAGGAGTAAAGAAAGCCAGGCGCGTGGAGGAGGCTGTCTGGGGGGGGAGAGGAGAGGCTGGGGGGAGGGGTGGTCAGGGTGGAGCCTCAGGAGTGCACACACCGATCGCCTGGGTTGGCGAGCGTGAACTGCCAGGGGAGGCTGAGGGGCCTCAGCTGAAGCAGACCTAGGAAGGAGCGAGTTGAGGGTCCAGGAGCAGAAGGGAGGCGGGAGGGCCAGCGGCGTCGTCGAGCTTGAACAGCGTCCGTGAGAGCTTTGGCGGTGCCCCGCCAGCCTCATCCATGACAGCTGGGCACGTTCACACCGAGGGGTTGTTTGCTAATGAAGATTATTATCGCTAATGCAACTCCGTAATAACTGTGCACATCTCTGGCAAGAACACAGAGACATCTAATTACTATTTCTCGATCCAATTTTCATGATAAATTATCCAGAAAGATTAGAAATTGTCAAACTCAGCTTGATACTTCATATAAAACGCTAAACAAACCTATGTGTTTTAGTATCCTTTCTCCAGGTTCCAGAAATTCATTTAAATTAAAACAGAAAAATTTAAGTTGTGGTTAAAGAAACCACATCACATAGCATTTACCCAACAGACAGCTGAACGCAGCTTGGCTGCAACGGCCGTGGAGACACAGCCACAGGCAAGAGTCTGTCCGAAAGCAAAAGGTCAGCAGCTGATTTAGGGAGGTTCTGACAGGGAGCCTCACTGATCAAATGTCCTTAATTGCAAAGTTGCACCACTGTCTTTCCCGATTATGAGAGAGACAGGCCAGGAGAGGTGAGAAAGGCAGGCAGCACAGATGATCTCATGAGGTCAGCTCTCCCATTCCCAGCCCTGGTCTTGTCCCAAACCTCAGCAGACCACCCTCATTTCCAGCAAATAAGTGGCAAGCCAAGACGGGGGATACACGTCCCTGATTCTACAGTCCAGTGCTTTTTTGCTACATCACCATACCCGATTTTGGTCTTGCTAAAATAATTTTTTAAAAAATTTACCATCTTTGGGCTTCCCTGGTGGCACAGTGGTTGAGAGTCCGCCTGCCGATGCAGGGGACACGGTTTCATGCCCCGGTATGGGAAGATCCCACATGCCGCGCAGCGGCTGGGCCCGTGAGCCGTGGCCGCTGAGCCTGTGTGTCCGGAGCTTGTGCTCCGCGACGGGAGAGGCCACAACAGTGAGAGGCCCGCGTACTGCAAAAAAAAAAAAAAGTCAACTTTCCAAATTACTGTATCCTTCCGGTAAAACTTCTTGTCTACCTAGAAAGCACGTAGAAGGGAGATGGCAGATTAGTTACCAACTTTCTCCAAGAAAACGGACCCTCTAAATCAGGGGTGGGCAGACTTTTCCTGTAAGGGGCCAGGGAGTGTGAATATCTTTGGCTTTGGCAGCCATACAGTCCCTGTCACAACTATACAATGACTCTCCTCCCAGGGTGTCTGCCCGGCTCCCGCACTTTTGTAGTTGCTCATGTTTTTGTTCACTGTCTGTCTTCCCTGCAAGCCATGAAGGCAGGCTCTGTTCCCTTCCACCCCAGATGAATTTCTAGCACCTGGTACGTCAAACCCATGGCAGGGACTTCACATATATTATATGTCCTTGCGGGAAATATGGTGTTTGTTGACTGGCTCGTCCCTGCAGTGTGTCAGGCTCCTTGGGAAGGAGTTTGTTCACACATATTTGCCTAGAGGACACTGTCTAGTCCTTTAAAATACCAGTGTTTGGATGTCAATGTGCCAGAACCAAAGATGAGAATTTAAGACAGTTTTGATAGCTCTGGGTACTATGAGAGTGAATGGCTTATGCATTAGTATGAAAGTAAATGTTTTATCCTTCTTCCTGGCCCTGGCTGGTGGGGCACGTGGGCAGACGCTCATCTTTACTCTGCTCTCTAGGCCCGGTGCCGGGTGTGACCTACGTCACCTGGAGGGGGTGTCACCTGGAGGGGGCATCTTTTTCTAGTTCATACTAGAAGTAGAAAAAGAACTGCACCACCGGGTGTCTTGTGGGCCAGCTGTGCCTGCACTGACTCTGCTTAGCTCAGAATTTTTCTGGCTTATACATTGGTCTCCTAACCTAGCTTTTCTGCCTCTGAGTTTTCCCTCATATAATTTTTTCTGCCAGATTAATCTCATCATTCCCGTGCTCAGAAAACTTCAGTGGATCCCTAACATTCTCACGAGGATTTCCTAGCCTTCTTGAGGTCTGGCCCCATCCCACTTGTCACGCCTGACCTGTGGCCACCTCCCACCACACTTGCTGTGCTGGCTCCACCCTAGCTGGACCCTTGCTGGTTTCCCGGCCTCACAGCGCCGGGGGCAGGAGCACTAGTGGCTCACATTTACTGGCTTCTCAATGTGAGCCAGGTGCTGCACCAAGAGCTTTGCATGCCCTGTCTCACCCGCTTCCCAGAATGGCCCTCTGACATAGGTTCTGCAGGACTCCCTCCTTAGGCCCCGAAATGCTCCACATGCCTTTTCTCCTTTATGGAGAACAGCTCCGTGGAATAGAGTCTCTGAAACCACATCTGATGAATCCCAAATAGTCTTACCATCTTTTCTATCATTCACATGCATTATGTCATTTAACTGTCTCGAGGATTCTGGGAAGTATATTATTATCTCTGTTTTTCAGCTGAAAAAACTTGAAGCTCACAGATGTTACGTAATTTTCTCAAGGGCTCCTAGTTAATTACAGGCAGAGCTGTTTCAGAGGCCTCAGTTGGTTTGATACCAAAGGCTGGACTTTAAAAAGACCAGTGGTTCTCAAAGCTAATTGCCCATAGGGGTCACCAGTCACTGGGAACTAGTTTCAGATGGGCACTAACTCTAGAGATCCTGCCCAGTTGACCCGGAGGAGGGCCCAGGAATGTGCATTCTCCATATGAAATTCAGGCGATTCTGCTGCAGTTGTTTTGTGCTAGACTATCCTGTCTCAAGTGATGAATATTAACCTCTTCTATGTGGCAGTATATGGTCAGTACATTCAGCTGCTTCTGAATCATGCTTATTGGGCTAGCTCATCAGTTATAGAGCAGGATGCTTCCGTTTTATTTGTTGTGGCAGAGGAAATGCATCCATTTTGTCCCAGAGAGGCCCTGAAATCTTTGAATGTAGATTTAAGAGAAGGAGGGCACAGATCTACTTCGCACCGTTTAAAATAGTAATCTGTGGGAATTCCCTGGTTGTCCAGTGGTTAGGGCTCCATGCTTCCACTGCAGGGGACCTGGGTTCAACCCCTGGTGGGGGAACTAAGATCTGCATGCTGTGCAGTGCAGCCAAAACAAACAAATAATAAAGTTAGTTTAAAAAGAAAATAAATAGTGATCTTCTTCAGAGGGACAGTGCTTCCCACTCTGATTCTGGAGGTGAAAGAAAGAATTCTCTGGAAGAGTGTTGAAAGCATTGGTTATACATTGAGATCCTGCAGCTTGGCCAATGAAAGATCTATAAATGCTTGGAAAATCTGTGATTTTCCTGATAGGTTTAACGGAGTGTGTCATTAAGGGAAATGGCCTTGCCCAATATTGGGATCAACCACAGAGCATCGAGCCAAAGGGGATTTTTCTCGAGCCTGAAAATTTAATGGAATTTACCCTGGTAGGTTTCAGACTTTCTTGGGACCCATGATCCTTTCAGTCTTTCCATTTTTTCCCTTTCGGAATGGGAATGTCTATCCTGTGCCGGCCTCCCTGTTGTATTCTGCAAACAGAAACCTTGCCTGGTTTCATAGGTTCATGGAAGAGGAGTTTTGCCCCAAGTTGAATCATACCCCAAGTCTCACCCATATCTGATTTAGATGGTATTTAGATGAGATTTTGGACTTAGAGTTAATGCTGGAATGAATTAATAAGACTTTTGGAGGTGTTGGGATGAAGTGAATATATTTTGCATGTGAGAAGGACAGGCATTAACTTTTCAGAGGGTGGACTGTTGATTATGTCTCTTCCAAATTCACATATTGAAGTCCTAACCTCCAGGATCTCAGAATGTTACCTTATTTGGAAATAGAGTCGTTGCAGATGTAATTAGTTAGGATGAGTTCATACTTGAGTAGGGTGGGCCCTGATCCAGTATAACTGGTGTCCTTATAAAAGGGAGGAATTTGGACAAGGACACACACCCGCAGAACACCATGTGAAGATGAAGGGAGATTGCAGGGATGCATCTACAGTCCAAGGGATGCCAAAGATTGCCGGTAAACCATCAGAAGCTCGGAGAGGGGCATGGGACAGATTCTCCCTTGCAGCCCTCCAGGAGAAACCAACCCTGCCAACACCTTGATCTTGGACTTCTAACCTCCAGAACTGTGAGACGATGAAATTTCTCGTGTCGAAGCCATCCAATCTGTGGTACTTTGTTATGGCGGTCCTAGCAAACTAATACAGATTTTGGCATGATTTAATGCTTTCTGGACACAGAACATCTTCCCTGAAGACTGTCTTTATCCCTGAGTTAATCAGTCAAGGACTCCATTTTCAGAAAATTCTAAGATACAGGGGAAATCCCATGGAATGGGAATTTAATTACCAAAATGTCAGTGAGGCTTGGTGTCTCCACAGTGCCACTGCCTGAAGCCATGAAATGAACGAGCGCAGCCCAGAACCCACCCTCACGACTGGGCTCAGAGCTAAGCGTTGCTGGACATCCCTTGTGACCTGCAGCAGATTCTCTTAAAAACAAGCACTTGAATGTAGTGACTTTCTGAGTGCTCTCCACCGAGCTCCCCTTACAATGCTCTCTTGCGGACAGTGCCAAGATATTTTGGGCTTCCCTCCATCTCAGTCCATCCAGGAGTCAGGAAAGCTGTCCCCCGGATTCCCAGAGGCCAGGGCAGGCTGCCATCTGCCTACCACCTGTCAGTATCTGACCAGTGAGGGGCTGCTGTGGAGACAGCTGGGACAGAGAGTTGGAAACTCTGTTAAAGATGGCGGAGAGGCTTTCTGTAGGCTTGTGTCACGGGCTGCCCCTTAACAGGGATTTGTCACTGTTAGAGTTGAGGTTAAAGAAGTGTTTCTTCTTTTGATGAAAAAATATATTTCTAAAGGAGAGGAGCATGGGGAAATAATGTGGCCAGACCAGTTATGGAGCCATTCCGAATCCTTGCAAATATCGTGGTGGCCATACTGAATACAACTGAATTCAAACAACTGTCAGGTTGGTACCAGGCTCCTTGACAAGGGAAGTATAGGCATGGACACTGAACAGGTGGCTGAACCGATTAGGGAGGAACACGTCCTTCTTGTGCAAAACCTGGAGACCCTGGGCTTTGCTGAGGTCACTGCTGTCAGCTTGCCCTCTTCTCAGTGAAGGTTATATTGTCAGATGGACTAAAGGCTTGGGGTGGAGGAAATTTACTGGGTAAACTCCAGGTTCTCCAGGACAGATGATGTTTCCCTATCCCAGGAAAGAATGTCAACTCAGGTCTCGGTGTTTAGTTCTCTGTCCTGACCCCTTGCCAGCCAGAAGTCTTAGCTGCCATAGGACACATCCCAGTGAGCCCCTGCCAACAAGGAGTGCATGTGGTTGTTTACTTTCGAAGGTTTAGCACAATGGCAGCTGTTGTTTCCCTCCATCACCAGCGCTGGTGGACTCATTTGTCCAGCTGAGTGGGCTGTTTCTCCTGGTGGGAAGGTGTTTAAGGCTGCCTTAGCCAGGGGAGGCTGGGAGGGGCTGCGTGAGCGGTCAGGCAGCTGTGCAGGGGGTGGTCTCTCACGGGCAGAGGGGGACTGGATATGTCTGAGGGGGGGGTCTGGAGTAGCAGAGAGAGAATATGGTAGGGGTCACAGACCGGGGCGAAGTGTCCTCGGGGTTGGGGGCGTCCAGTGAGCTGGACTCACAGGTGGAAGAGAAGGCAGGGCCCCTCTGTCACTCACGGTTCGGCCAGGAGAGACGAGCCATCCAAAATGTCTTCAACAGAGAGAACGTACTGCAAGGAACGTACTGCCCAGGAAGAGCTGAGAAGACACAGTGGGTGGTGAGGCAAATTAGAGATGAATAAAGCAAGAAGCCAGCTGTAGCGTCAGGTAGATTAACTTGAGCACAGACGCTGGGGCACCAGCTGGAAATGGGAACCAGTTCAGGCCTGCCGAGTGGGAGCTGGGATGGTGAAGGGAGGGGCTCCTGGTGGGAGGTGGAGCCACTCAGACACGCTGCCTGAGGTGAGAGGGTGAAGAACCCCGGCCCCTCCCCATCCCCAGAGCCTTTTGCTGTCCCAGACTCCTGGGAAGCCACTCGGCAAGAGAGCCCAAGAAGAGAAAAGAAGAGAAAGCTCATGGATGTACTTGAGAGCAGACGGCAGGTGACCAGCATAGCCATGACAGAGAGGCACTGGGTTAGGAGCCACTGGGAGGTGCCCGTCAGTGCCGTCATTGCACCTCTGGGGGTCAGAAGGGGACCAGGAGGGATCAGAGGGGTGTATTAAGTTGCCCAGAGGCACACCGGCAAGAGCCACAGTTTGAACGTGGGACCGTCTGCCTCTCGGTTCTTCAGTACCATGCTGAGGATAGGATTGGCCTTATGAGGATAGAGCGTTTCTGGGGATGCTTGGGCAGGAGCGCAGAGAGTCAAGAAGACGTGCAGGTGCAGGGTTATTAGGTGGGAGGAGGGCCCACAGCTGGGCCAGAGTTGGGAGGATGGTGGAAAGGCTGGGGTGATGTCTGCCCTACTCTGCTTGGATTCGAGCATCAGAATTCTGCAAGCAGCCACAGGAAAGATGAGAAAGCCGTTTGGCCATGACTTGGGGGATGGGGGAAGAAAGAGGGGGAAAGTCCAGGTCATGCCAAGATTTCAAGCAGGAGGACAGCTCTTTGGTGCAGCTGCAGGCAGAGCGCTTGCTGCAGTGCTGTCTGCTGGGCAGCCGGCTCCATTCTGGGAAGACAAAGGCCCCGGCAACCCCAGAGCTTTGAGCACACGCGTCTTTTTCGGGCTCAGCTGGCCCTCCCCGTGAGCAGCGCCGCGCGGAGCTTCGGAATGGATGTCTGTGTCGCAGCTGGCCGCCTAACTTAAGTGATGAGTCTGCAGAATGGGCGGGAGGATTTGAACTCAGGCGGTGAGTCCATGTTTACTGCACTGCTGACCAATTCGTGCACTGCATCAAGGGATGGGCTCAGAGTCATTGAACCTGTTTTTAAAGTTCACAAACAGGTTACCCCAAGTACTCACTGCACGGGGTGCAATCTATGAAAGGTTTTGTGCTCTTCCTGTGTTCTCTAGAGTGATGACTCCAAGATGTTGTCACCAGGAGGTCAAAGCTCCTTTTCTGAGCCCTCCTCCCCTGGCAGCTCCTTCTGAGAGGAAGGAGAAGCGTTTTACCCCGTGGCAGCATCTCAGCCACCAAGCCCCCTGCCCTCCATTACACCCCGAGAGCAGGGCTTCGAACACACCCAGTCCTGTGTAAGAGATCTTTAAAGTGGATGAAGGACACGCTGCCTTCGAAACGCCTGCCTGGATAAGTAGAAAACTTCTGAAAGCAAGTGTTAACAATTGAAAGAACTGGGGAAATGGAAACGGTACCTTGGCCCCATGCATCTTACCATCCCCAGCTGTACTCCGGAAGTTTCCTTCTGTGGAGGGCATCGAGCAACGTGGTTCTTCATCGGGACTGAGTAGAGAGCATCCGCTTTGAGTCTGAAGAGCTCAGTCTAGCAGCTCCTTTCATTGGACAGTTTGGCCCAAGGAGCATTTCATGAATTACACTCATCACAATAACGCGCCCAGGAATCTGCTTCTGTGCTTGGAGAATACTCCCACTTTATAAATGGTCCACTTTATTTAGCCCAGTGTACACACGCATGACTGAATGCTCCCCTGGGAGTGAGGGTGGGTGAGATTGGAGAGGAGGAGGAGGGGGAAGCGAGCAGTCGGTCCATTTACTGGAGAACGGCAGCCACGAAATCTGCCGGTGGCCTGGACCTCAATGTCTAGGACGACAGGACCCTGAGGCCTTGCTCTGACAGAAGCGGCTCTGCCCTGATGGGTCCTGGGCCCGCGGCCTGCCCGCGGCAGCCACGTGGCAAGCGTTGGTTGCGTGGCTCCTCGGTGTCACCTTCTGTGGAGCTGCTGGGACTCACCAGGAGGTGGCTCTTGTCCCAGAGGACTGCAGAGTCCTACAGTCAACGAGGGATCATGGGGCCGGTGGCACGGTGAGGGTGAGGACACAGGGCGATCCTTACCTCGGGGGCGGGATGCGTGGGGGTGGTTGGTGGCCGGTGCTCACTCTTTGGAACTAACTCTCTCGGCTGCTGCTTCTGTATTTGTACATAGTAACTTCTAAGTGAACTATGAATTTGGGGGAAAACATTACCACCGAGCCTCTGTCTCTCATCTCTTTTCTCTCTCCTCTCTCCCCATTTTTCCTATCTCCCTGTGATGTGAAACCACGAGCAGTGGTCATCCTTTGAAAGTTAGTCCATAGAATTGGTATCGAGTCCGTCACAGCAAGGCCAGGGCTTCACAGAAAGTGGACTGAGTCTGGAGAAACACTGAAATCCGATTGTCAGGTTCTAGAGACAGGCATGGTCAGGGCACAGAGCTGGTCGTGGACAAGATTTGGCTGGTGAGTGAGGAACGTGGAGGTCCAGGAGGACTGCAGGGCTGGGGGTGGGGGCAGAAACAGGGAAGAGACCACCCCCGGCAAGAGCTCGCGGACCCAGAGGCGACCTCCTGACCCAGCGGGTGTCCTCATATGCTCTTGCTGTCGGGCAGAGAGCTGTCTGGGAACAGAGGTCACCCAGGAGCTGCAGATGGGCACGCGGCAGGCGGTGAGCTTGGTGATGAGTTTACGGCAGCAGCGAGGGCAGGTCTGGCACTCGTCTGGATTTAGTCTGAGCCTTTTTTTGTTTTACTTAGTTTATTTCCTGGAGCGTGGACCCAAAGAAGTCCTCCTGACTTCTGAGGGAACTCCGCTTTGGAGTAACTTCTGAGCGAGCTCTGCACGTCAAGAAGCAACATCTCGTCGGGACGCTGAGTCCAGGCTGGCTTTCACCTCAGCTTCCTCCAGCTGATTTTCCTTCCATGTTCTTCTTTTTTAAAGAGGAGATGCTGTTTGTTCTGTCATATGGAACTGTGATTACTCAGCCAGGGAAGGATGCCCCCCTCGAGACTATGGCAGGAGCAGGGGAAATTCCTTTCAACACTGGCCCCGAGGAATTCTCGTGATCCTGGCTTCCGTTTTGGTCAAAACCGAGATGAAAGGACTCGACCCTGCATCGGGGGGAACTAGAATTTTGACCCTGAGGGAGGCAGAGCTGGATGAAAAACGAACCCGTCTCTGTTCTGTGAACGAGGAGGCACATCCTGCTACAAGTTGGACAACTGTTGTGCGTCAGACTTCTGGCTTGGAGCCCGTCCCTAAATCTAAGCCTCGGGAGGGGAGGAGAAGCAACTGTGGAGAAGGGGCTGATCTTTTCCCCATCAAAGTGTTAGATGACACTATCCGATGTCAGCTTAGTCTGCTTGGGCTGCTGTAACAAAATACCACCGAGTGGGGGCTTAGGAACGACAGATAACTTACTTCTCACAGTTCTGGAAGCCGCAGGTCTGAGACCAGGGTGGCAGCAAGGTCAGTGAGGATGCTCTTCTTGGTCACAGACCTCTTTCTGTGCCCTCACACGGAGGACGGGCTGTGGGCCCTGGGTGGCCTCTTTTATACGGACACTGATCCCACCATGAAGCCTTCACTCTCGCGACCTCATCACCTCCCAAAGGCCTCACCTACCAACACCATCACCTTTGAGGGTTGGGGTTTCAACACGAATTTTGGGGCAACACAAACATTCAGCCCATAGCATCTACCTGCATTTTGACTTTGTGTGTTTGTAGTAGTTATTAGAAATGCAATTAGAAATAGCAGGTTTCCTAGAGAAAGTTTCCAGTTGGTAAAAATGGGACAGCTTATCTTGGGTATGATCATGGACATTTCTAGTGGAAGGATTTTTTTTACATCTCCTTACTCCCAGCCACTCTGATATATGTAACTCTGAGAACTTCATTACTTCTAGATTTGGTATTCTCTAAAAAATTAAATTAAATCACACACATGAAATCGACCGTATTAACCATTTCTAAGTGTGCAGCTCAGTAGTGTTAAGTATATTCACATCGTTGTGCAACCGGTTTCCAGAACTCTTACTTCTTGCAAAACGGAAACTCCCCATTCCCCCCTCCCCCAGCCCCTGGCAGACCCCCTTCTACTTTGGGTCCCCGTGAAGCTGATGACTCCAGGAGCCTCACATAGACGGCATCGTACTGTGGTTCTTTCTGTGCCTGGTTTATTTCACTGAGCATAATGTCCTCAAAGGTTTGGTATTCTTTTATTTCATCTTTAAAATAGTATTTCCACTTAACGTCAGAGGGATAACCCATTCAAACTTTGGAAAGGTCAGCGATAGAATGTAAAAAATATTCTCTAAGCCTGGAAATTTTAAAGGCACGTATGTATCTGGAAAACAGCATGCTGCTCATAGCACAGTGGGTCATCTCAGAGGTGAAAGTCACAGCCTGCCTGGTGAAGGCAGAGAGGCCGTGTTAAGTGGTGCCAGCCGGGGACCTGGTGTGCAGCAGGGAGCTGAGCCTGCAGGCCTGGGGCAGGGGCAGGCGCGGGGGCGCTCTGCAGACGTGCCTGCTCGCGGTGGGCGCCCGTGGCTGCTCCCCCGGGGCTGCTGCCACAGCTGTCAGCGGAGTGGGGCTGGCAGCCACGCCAGCGGGGGACATCTGCCTGGGCTGCCGCCGGAACGGGAGGACAGGAGGCAGCTGCAGAGCAGCAGAGACAAGGGCGGGAGCGGAGGGTATGGAAGGAACGCCCTCGACCTCCGTCTCTGCCTCTCGCCCCAACACAGGCCCGCAGGTTGGTCAGGGGATTCCGAGGACGCTGTTCCGGTCCTAAGCAGCTGTCCGGCCGTGTCGCGCAAATGCCGGAACCAGGGGGGCGGGAGGGGGGCACCAGGCCGTTCATCTCCCAGGCGGGGCCTTCAGACTCTCCTTGGAGTTTCCTTAGGTCTCGGCAGTCAAGCAAATAATCTCTAAGCACCGTGACACCATCTTTTTCAAAGAAATGTAATTTGCTACTGTCAATAACACGGATTTCCCACCCCCAAGAGCCTATGTGTTTTCTCACTATTTATCAAACCTTTACACTCTGATGAGTAATGGAAACTACAGCGGCAATTTGTTACTGCCTTGGCATTGTTTGCTATCAGGAATGACACTGGAACAAAGAGGTAATCAGTTAAACGATTGCATTCAAAATTTATTCTCTCTTCAGGGAGTATACACACACTCACATATCAATAGGGTTAATGTGTGCAGCCTTTATAAATGATCTGTGTAGTAATTTTCACTTTAAAACACCGTGTTCCCATCCGTCGTCTCATTCGGGTGTCACGAGAATGTTTATGGGGTTGCTGCAGTTGGCAAGAATGAGGCTTAGAGGAGAAATGCTTGTCCGTGGCCGTAGAGGAAGTCAGCTGGGGCTGAAATACAGGCCTCCCCACTCTCAAACCAGAGCTTTTCCCTCCAAACTGCACTTGAGAAGAAGAACGGGTCAGAACCAGAGCAAGAGATAGACTGTTTCTCCTCCTGACTGGCAGGGCTTCTCCCACGTCCAGCCCGAGCAATCCAGAGGTGTCCAAGTAGCGATGACTTAAAAATCAAGGGGGTGTAACTGCGAGGTTGAACGGTGCAACACTGCCATTTTTTAACAGGTTAAAGTAGTCAAGTATCAACAACTTCATGTTTCAAATGAATCGGCCTCTCCAGATTTGCATAGGTTGCATTTCCCACGCAGCATCAAATCGGTCATTTTGTTGGTTAATTTGGCCCATTGCTTTCCTCTCCATTTTGCTGCCCCTTGATCTGATCTGCAGTGGCAGCAGAGCATTAGTTTTGTGGCCTCCGTGACCAAATGGAGCCAGCCATCGAGGCGGCAGGCCGAACCGTGCAGTTAAACCCAAACCAGGCAATTCAGGGTCTTGTAAATATGACTCACGAATGACCAGCCCGCGGGAAGTTTCAACAGGTCTAACTGGCTCCTTGTTCCTGCACATTTTACCCGAAAAGGGAACTGAATTGGTACTCTCTTCCATTCATCTGGCATATTTGATGTATGTGTTCTGGTGAGTGGGAGACAGCCGATTGCCAAGGCTGTTGCAGAGGATGATTAGAAAAGCAGGAGGGTATCTTGGCCGAACGTCAAGAGTGAAGGAAGGGGCAGCGAGTCAAGTGGCTAAAGAGACGCACATTAGCGTCATTCATTCTTACCGCTTGGCGGAAGCTGGAACCTCGCACCGCTGGCCAGGCTTCCCACCATCTGGGCCGAAATCAGGACACTCCCACCAGGGCTGGAAGGGCTCCAAGTGGGGGCAGCTGACGGAAGGGCCACGGCCGCACGGCAGGAACACAGACAGAGGAGGACGGAGCTGCCTGCATCTTCTTTTCTGGTGATGAGTTGCTTTTGTGAACCGCTTGCCATTGGTCACAGAGGGATTCAGCTGAAAAGCCTCTGGTGCTGCTGCCCTGGAGGCGGGGCGTTTTGAAGGTGCTGCACCCCAGGTGTCTCAGGGTCCCTTTTCTGGCAATAAAGGCTTTATTTCTCTTGGTACTCCACGTGGTCAGAGCCCCGGCTGAAGAACCCTGATTCCCACGGCAAAATTACAGACCCAGCGAGCTAGAGTTAGAAAGACAGGGCCCGGGCAGCGTCCACAAGCCCAGTTCCAACGTTGCAGAGCCTGCTGGAGGGAAGCAAAGACTTCCATAAGCCAAGGGATAGAGGCGTGCAGGAGGTCAGCTCTCCAGGCAAAATGCACAACGACTCTGACTTGTAACATCTGCTGATTGCCATGGTGTCAAAATACTCCCACTGTGACCAGTTTCAAACCACCAATAGTTTAACAACGGGCTTGCAGAATTTCTGGATCTTTGATCATCTCTCCCCAGCCTGGACAGCTTGAACGCAGCATGACTTGGAGGCATAAAAACTAGAGTTGGGCAAATGCACGAGCAGAGGTTTAACACGAGGGGTTCTGGCATGGAAGCATCCCAGGGCCGACTGTCCCCTCCGTCTCCTGCTTCCCTCCTTCCTCCTAAGCGTGCTCCCTGGACCAGTCACTGCTCGGGACAAGGGTCCTGGTCCCAGGCTCGGACCTTTAACACTGTGCCCGCCCAGTCGCATCCCGAAGCACCCAGAGCCCCACGACTTCCTAGATGAGCTCACACAGGCGCTGGGCTCTCAACCGCTCTCCCTGTGCTCAAGCCAAGGGCTTACCTGCCAGGAGGCTGCTGCAAGCCTCCTGTTGGGACACTGGCGAGGGGGTCCCGTAGCTGGAGCATCGGTGGTCTCAGTTACGTCCCCTCGTGGGCCCTATGCGGAGTTTAAAATGGCACCTCCGTGAGTGAAAACTCAGTTAACTTGTTAGGAAGGTAGAACCCAGCTTTTTATGTAGGATGGGTTTATTCAGAAAGAAATTCCCATGACTCCCAACTGAAAGAATTCAGAGTTTAATTCAGAGTTTAATAAATCTGTCTTCCAGTTATGCACACTAGGGCTGTGTCATCTGCATTTTGGCAAACACATTTTTAGCTAAGCCTCAGGTTCCTTATTTGCAAAACTGAGTGGCCATAATGAACTGACCTGTAAGGCATCTGTCTGTTCTATGCTTCTGGGATTCTACTTATGGTCAGTGCACATTTCTCTACACTTCTCTATATGGTTTTTGGTCCTTTATAAATTTGATCATTGTTTTTTTTATGCTCCTGGGACATCTGGTATTCCACTAAACATCATTATTTAGCTGTGCCACAAATAACCGTTTTTTGGCTAAATTAACTCAGAGGGCATTCTAGGTTAAACCAGTACTTTGCTGAGCATCTTCCTCAGAACCTGATATTCTAGGGTGCATTGTGTACCTCCAAAAGGGAAACTTAATGCTCATGGATTCCCAGACTTTTTGATCGCAAATGTTTTTTTCTAAGGACAGTGTATCAAACTTCCAGGGCTGCGGTATCAAAATGCCACAAATTGGGTGGCTTAAACAACAGAAATTATTTTTTTTTTCATGGCTTTAGAGGCCGGAAGTTCAAAATCGAGGTATTGGCAGGGCTGTGTACTCCCTGAGGGGTGAGTCTGTTCCATGACTTTTCTTCAGCTCCTGGTGTTGCCCGCAGCCCTTGGTGTCCCACAGCTTGTAGATACATGGCTCCAGTCTCTGCTCTGTCACACGTGCTATCCCCCTGTGTGTCTCTGCATCTCTCCTCTCCCAGGAAGGCTGCACAGACACCAGTCACACTGCATTAGGACCTCCCTATTGAATACGACCTCATCTTAACCTGATCCCATCTGCAAAGGCCCCTTTTCCAAAGAAGGTCACAGTCACAGGTACCAGGGGTACAGATGTCAACATACCTTTCGGGGGAGGCAATTCAACCCACAACAGACAGCCATTAAAATTTCCTAAAACTGGTGGTCCAGCAAACACATTTTGGGAAATGCTGTCCCAGGAACTTGTAATTAGGATTCACTCACCAGGTACGTGGTCCAACCCTTAGGTCAAGAGTTCTTAACGTGACATCAAGGGGTTTGTGCCCTTGGATGAGAAAAAAATCGTATCTTTATTTGTACTATTTCTAATTGAAATTTAGCATTTTCTTCATTTTTCAGTGTAGGCAACAAACCAAAGTAATATCACTAGTACTGTGACTTTGTCAGATTTTTCCACCTCACACTACAGTTACTGCAGGTCTCTTGGGACATTGTGTATAAATCATCACCATCTCAAAATCACAGTGGGCGTGAGACTCGGCACTAGATCTTATTTAATGGGTTAACAAGCAAACACATAACGCAGATCTGTTTTAATATTTTGATAACTGTATTTCATCCTCATCGGTTTCCTTTGTAATCCTTTATATTTTCTTTTATACACTTAAAAACACTATTCTGAGGAGACTGTAGGCTTCGCCATTCAGCCAAAAACCACCCTGACCCAAAAAAGTTAAGAGCCTCTGTCCCCACTCATGGCCCCCAGGACCGAAACAACCCAGCTTCTGTAGAAGGGTTTAGCTGAGAGACAAAACACTAGCAGAATCTTTCCATTTTTACAAATAAAGAATTAATACATAAGCCAAACACAAATATTATAAAATACTTTATAAGTGAAATAGCCAATTGGGACAAAATGTAAACATGAAATAGACATAGGTACAATAAGTTATACAAGAATCTTCCATTATTGTCGCTCTGTATTGATTATAAATAGATCACATTACCAAGGAAAGCATTGTCTAGGTGTTGGGATAATTTAGTTAAAAGTATCTGAGTAACTTACTAGACACATTCCTCTTGGTGTGTGTACAAATGTATCAAACAATTGAACATACTCAACTATTCCCTGTGAAAACTGCGAAGTCCTGGTCAAACGAGGCTAAATCTCTGAGCTTCACGAATGAGCTTGGTCACATTGTGGTCCAGTCTTGGGAGAGATCACTGAGACACGTAACCCCCGGAGCACTTTGGCCTCGGTGAAAGCACAAGAGCATCGAGAGGCTGAATTCCAGCTGGGCTCTGCCCCTGAACATTTAAGGAACTAAGCACGTCGTCTGATTCTGAGCCTGTTTCCTCATCTGTGAAAGATGGGGATACTGGTGTGTGTCCTTTCCCTCTCCCAGGGCAGCTAGTAGATTTGATTGAGGTAACTGATGTAAAAGTTCTTCGTATGTAAAAGTGCTGTATGAGTATGAGACATAGAACTATTCTTTCATTCTTTAAATGTGCCAGCATCCAAATGGGCATAAATTGATGGCATTCTCTTGTGTATAAGAAGAAAATTAATATATATGTATTTTTTTCACGGACACTCAAATGCCAGTGTCCCCACCCCCATCATTAAGTGCCTGGAAAGGCATTGGAGGTCCCAGCAAGGCCACAGGGGAGTGGGCCTGGGTGCCCCTGGGCTTCCGTTTGCCACCTCCTTCCCCTCAAGGTGTCCCCCCCCACCTATCTCCTCTCTGCCAAGCCCTCCCTCGTGTGCTCCCCGCACCCCAGCCTGTGCTTCCCACCTTCCCGTCCTTCAGAATGTTCCAGCCTGTAGGCCGTTCCCACGGGGCAGTGGTCCTCACTGTCGGCTGGATGTCAGAACCATCTGCGGAGGCTTTTCTCTGTCCTGATGGGGGACCCCCACCCAGATGACTACATCAGGGTCTGTGAGGGAGGGCCTGGCGTCAGTATTTTAAGGCACCCCAGGTGCACGTGTCACCTGGGTGTTGCCTGGAGGTTAATCGGAAAATTGGGGTCCCTGTTCACCTGTAGCCAGTTATCCCTCCCAGGGAGACTTTGTTTTAACTCAGGCCAGGCGTCTTAACGGTTTTCTTAAAGAAGGTTCCCCAGCGCACCTCACTCTGGGACCCACTGCTTCCATCCACCCTCACGACGTTCTCTGGGGGTGTTATCCTCATTCCAGTCCATCCAGCTCGGGAGACTCAAAGCCGTGGTTTAAGCCGAAGCCATGCACTTACTTCCCCAGAGCATCGAGGTGCCTCCCTGAGGAATAGGGCCCTGCTGCTGAGATGGGCAGCTGTCCCAAGCCCTGCATCCAGGCTCACCTGGTTGCCTCGCCTGCATCTCTGGAGTCTGCTGCATCAGGGCGAGGATTTCGGAGAGGAGCTGTCACTTGTGCTCCCTTTACACTTTCTCGCGGCCAGTTCTGTCCTCCACTGCTTTGCACATTCACAGGGAGGGCTGGGGGCTGGAGTTGGGGGCACTGTCTCCAAGCAGGCAGGTGCACAGCCCTGCGGCCTGCGGGAACATGCTCAGCCCAGGCGTGTTAGCTCTACACCTGCAGTCTTGTGTCTTCCTCAACCTGGGCCCCTCATCTGCGTGTTCCAGGGGTCTGTGTCCACCCTGCTCGGGGCCCAGGTACGATCCCAAGATGCTGTTGCTATTGCCCCGTGGCGGGGTTCTGACCTTCTGAGTCCTGGGCGGGTGCCATCACCGTGGGATTTAAATGGCCGTATAGAAAGGCCCCCCACTGGGTCCCTCTAGTCTTCCCAGGTCCCCGACACTCCCACCTTTGAGAGCCGCTCCTTTGCCAAATCATTGCATCCCCAGGAGCCCTGGGTTGGAAGGTTTGCACCCTGCGAGGACTCATCCACTCATCTCTCGCCTGGTGTTGACCCTTCCGGAGCCCCGAGTAAAGCGGGACTGTGCTCCGAGGTCTGGACTCGCGCTTGTGTGCTCTTGGGCAAATCACTCGCCTTCCCCGGGGGCAGTGTTCTCATCGAGGAGACCAAGATTTTCACCTTTCCCCTCATATTTCTGCAGGGCTGTGGTTGGGACCATTGGAGATGACAGACAAGGAATGGCTCTTTCTCCAGCAAAGCCCATTTGACAACGCGTAGGACAGTTTCATTGCTGTTATGGGAAAGAAATGTGTGGGTCTGCTTTGCGCACTGCAGCTCGCTGACAGCGAGGGGCAGAGTTTGGAGGGAAACGGTGCTGCAGTGGAAGCTCCTGATGTCTTGAGGGCGAGCCCAGTGTCATGGGAATCTGGAGAAGACCGCGGGACTGGGGAGGAGAGAAAATTAACTGGGAAATGCTGGCCAACTTCCCTCACTCCACATTGTGCCAGGAGCCAGCTCAGCAGCCACTGGGATAGGTGATGAAGAAGCAGCAAACCCTCCACCAGCCCCCGCGTGCGTATTTCAGACACAGCAGGAGCGTGGGCCACTGACGAGAGTAATACAGACCAGCAGGCGGGGCAGGAGACACCCGAAAGGAAAACAAGGCAACGGGTTTGAGGTGGGCCTCGCCTCCTTGGCGTGGACTGGCTGACTGGCACCAGGCTTCTCGGGTGGCCCTGGGTGTGGTGCTTGATGGGGCCAGTAGAGCATCCGCCAGGCTCAGCACCCAGGTCTTGGGGAAGCTCACTTGTGCAGGGGGGTAGGACCTTAGCCTTGCAACCAGGCTGGGCGAGGCAGCCTCAGTGCAGAGCACTTCTTCTTCGGGGGTCATGTGTCCCTTGTGACTAGAGAGACTGGGGCACCTGCTTCTCAGGACCGCCTTCTGTGGCCCAGGCTCTGCCCTATCTTCCCAAGAGACTGCGCCTGCAGGCACGTCACACCACCTCTCCGGCCGTCCCGTTCCTTTCTGTGAGGCGAGGAGAGTGGCCTCGACGACCTCCAGGATCCCTTCCAGCTCAACACCAGGTTGCCCTATGATCCAAGACTAGTTTCTAAGGGACCCAAGAAACAATATGGCATATGTGACTGGAGCCCATGGATTGGGAGTTTACAATTTTTCTGAAATCATAAAATCTTTCATATTAAAACCAATACTGAAGCATGGCATGCCTCAAAAAATTAAACATAGAATTATCATATGATCCAGAAATTCCACTTCTGGGTATATACCCTCAAGAACTGTAAGCAGAGATTCGCACAGTTGCACACCAATGTCCATAGCAGTATTATTCACAGCAGCCGAAAGGTGGAAACAACCCAAATGTCCACTGAAGGAAGAATGGAAACAAAAAGTGATATATACACACAATGGGATGTTATTCAGTATGAAGAAGGAAGGGATTCTGACACGTTCTGCAATCTTGAGGACATTACGCTCAGTGAAGTAAGCTGGACACAAAAGGACAAATACTGTATGTGTACCTGTGTGGATACTTAGAATAGGCAAATTCATAGGGACAGTCGAATGCTGGTTGCTAGGATCTGAGAAGAAAATGGGGAGTTAATGGGTTAATGGGTGTTTAATGGGTGCAGAGTTTCAGTTTGGGAAGATGGAAAGTTCTGGAGAGGATGTAGGTGGGGGCTGTACAACACCGTGAGTGCACTTTACGCCCCTGAACTGGACACGTAAAATGGTTAATTTTATGTATATTTCATCAGAATAAAAAAGCAAATACTGGAATATTTATGCATGCTAATGGTTTTAATTTGGTATACAAAATAATGGTAATAAAGCATAATTCTTGCTGGTGTGTGGCCCTCTTGCTGATACGAAGAATGAAACCAGTCACTGAATAATTAACTTAAAAAATCAGTTAAAGTGAGGAATAACTAAAAATGATGCTCCTGTACTATATTGTAATTTAACTCAAAATTTCTAAATGTACATTTAATCATCAGTTTTCGGGTCTTTTTCTTTGGGTGCAGGTTTGCTGAGTGGAGTTCAGCGTGGTCTCCCTTGCACAAACCACACCCAAGGTATATCATTTACAGATTCTAGTTTCAGGGTGTTTGTGGTGGAATGAGATCTTAGAGACACTTGTGAATAAAATCGAAGGCAGAGTGCTCCTAGATTCTTACGACCCTTCTCCATCGCCAGTGCTTTTATAATTGCATCACCTCACCTGATTCCGCATATCTATGTCTGTATAACTCTCTGTCCATATAAACATATTTAAATAGCTAGTCTTTATGAAGCATTCCCAAGGCATTCAATGCATTGTGTTCTGGAACAACCAGGCTGCACAGCCTTAGGAACACACACCGTTCCTCGTTTGCAAGCATAGAGCCCGACGGGAGAAAGCAGAAGTGCGCACTTCATCCTAAGACAGGTGAAAAGATAAGCCGTAACGAGGGAAAAGATACTTGTGACACAAAAACTGACAGAGGAGGAGGATGTCAACCACATAAAGAACTTAATCAAATCCATAAAAAGAAATAACCCAGTAGGAAAATGAGCTTAACACTTGGACAGGCATGAAACCAAAGAGGAAATCCAAATGGACGCTACTCAGAAAAGAGGTTCAACTTCATTATTAATCAGGAAAATGCAAACTGAAACCCCAACGAGGTAACGCTGCATATGAGACAGGCAAAAACTAAGAATGCTGGAAATACTAATTGTCGGCAAGTATTTGGGGCAGCAGAAACTCTGGGGAAAGTTGTAACCTGCTAATAACCTCTTTGGGAAGCAGCTTGTGTTGTCTGTGGAGATTGAAGACACACACACCCTGTGGTCCCGCACTTCCACTCTCAGGTCGACCCCTGGAGAAACCCAGGCAGAGGTGCAGCAGAGTGTACATACGGCAGGAGTGCTCGTGGCAGCCTGGCTCACTCAGCTCAACCCAAAGCACTCTACACCTGTAGCACAGGTACATAAGTTCTCATACGGCCGAACAGTGAAATACTATGTAACAATGCAAACGGACGCACTCTACACAAAACAACAGGAGTGAATCTTCGGGACGTAATATCGAGCCATAGAAGCAAGGCAAAGGATACCTTGCGATCACATTTATTTCAGGTTGAAAAGCAGGTAAAACTAAGCTCTGGTCTGTCATTTGGCGACGTATGCATAGATGGTCACCTCTGGGGGTGTCATGGGCTGGATGTTTGTGTCCCCCACCCTAAACTCATGTTGCCGTTCGAACCTCCCATGTGATGCTATTGGGGGATGGGGCCTGTGGGAGGTGACTGTGTTTAGACGAGGTCGTGAGGCCATGTGGAGCCCTCATGATGGGCTTATAAGAAGAGACCAGAGAGCTTGCTTCCTATTCCTCTCTCTGCCATGTGAGGACACAGCGAGAAGGCAGCCGTCTGCAAGCCGGGAATGGACTCTTACCTGAGCCAGACCCTGTTGACACCCTGATCTTGGCCTCCCAGCCTCCAGAACTGTGAGAAATAAATGTCTGTTGTTTAAGCCACCCAGTCTGCGGTATTTTAGCAGCCCAGGCAGACTAATACAGGGGCGTTGGGTGTGTTTTCAATTGGGAGGGACATAAGGGGGGGCTTCCAGGCATTGGCAGTGAGGCCTCAAGGAGGGTTACACAAGAGTGTACTCTCTGATTATTCATTAAACTCCGTGTGTATGTTTTATTTATGTAAAGGTATGTAAATTTCAAAGCAATAATTTGCACTAAGAATGAATAAAGGAGTATGTGGGTGTGCCAGCAAGTAGCTTCCTTGATGCCTGGCTTCTTTTTTTAAAAAAAATATTTTGTGACACTATGTTTATATTTTTTATTTTTATTTTTTTTAATGTGGACCATTTTTAAAGTCTTTATTGAATTTGTTACACTATTGCTTCTGTTTTATGTTTTGATTTTTTGGCTGTGAGGCATGTGGGATCTTAGCTCCCCGACCAGGGATCGAACCTGCACCCCCTGCATTGGAAGGTGAAGTCTTAACCACTGGACCGGATGCCTGGCTTCTTGATTGTGGCATGTCTTATCAGGGGACAGGAGGCCATGGTTAATCCAGGAACCCGGTCAGGTGGAGCTGTGGTGGAGGAGGTGAGGGAATATCTGAGAAAACATGATAAAAAGGAAATACTGATACATTCAGGTTGAGAATAGAGGTTCTGAGGAGTTATAATATTTTCTTTTTCATTTTACATTATTACATAACCCACAATATGACAAATGAAATGCATTTTACTCTTTTTGGTGACAGTTCCGTTGAGTTCATTCTCTGGCCCAGTCTTCGTATCTGGGAGAAAATGAGCATTTTCTGGGTATTTATAGGTATAATCTGGATCAAGGCAGAAAAGGGAATTGCTTTCAGAAGTATTATGACAATATATAAAGCATAGTAAAGGGATGTAATCTCAGAAAATATTCAAAGCCTACCTCTACTTCCAAAGTGACCCCGTGGAACCTTGGCAGGATCCCACAGAAGCCTGGGCTTGCAGTGGAGCTTGAAAACCCTGCTTTAGGAAGGAGGGACCCAGCCCTGGGCGTGTGGGGGAGAAGGGAAAGCTGAGTAATTCCTAACTCTAAGGGCACATTCTTCCCAACTCCATCATAGCTTTGCTACGTCTCGGAGCTGTTGGCCTGTGGGTCTGATAACTGAGGTACTGAGAGAAGAGGACCTGCCCTCCTCTACTCCCTTCCCTTGTCACCCAGGGTCAACACTCTCTCATTTCATTTGTGTTCAGTATGTGTTTGTTGAATTAAATTCTTGCAAGCATCCAAACGGAACTCAAAGAGCGTTGGGGATTCAGAGGGGTGAGCGTTTCTAAGAGGTTATTTCTGTTTGGGAAATGGGGTGAGACTTCATGAGAGGGAAGGACGCCGAGCTGAGCTTTGAAGAATGAAGAGGGGCTGTGGACAGGGTTGGATTTGAGAGAGGAGGTTGCAAAGGCACAAGGCAACAAGGACAAAGCATGCTTGGGGTTCGCGGTGGTACTTGTTTGGCTGAGCCTGTGGGAAATAAAGGGAGAGAGTTAAGCAGAGGTGGAAGTGAGGCAGTTCCTGCATGCTAGAGCCAGAGACAGTCACAGGCCATGCGGACGACGAGTGATTTGGAACAGAGGTGTGCCTGGGCCAAAGGGCAGTCCGGTGGCAGCACATAGTCTGGCTTGGACAAATGATTGGCTGAAGCCAAGAGAATGGGTTATGGGGGCTGGTACAGGAGGTCTGGGCAGGAGGTGAGGAGGGCCAGACAGACATGGCTGGTAGAGCACATGGGAAGTAAGGAGCAGCTAATGCTCAAAGAAAGAAAAACAGGTATAATATTAGCTACAGATGGGCTGAGGGGTGCAGGTGGAGAGAGATGGCTGAGGTTTGTAAGACCAGTGACAAGGAGTAAGGGGGTGCCATGAGTGGAAAAAGAAGGTGGTGTGTGGGGGCAGATAACGAGCTGTTTTCCACTTGCTGGGTTTGAGATGCTGCGGGGACATCTAAGTGGAAACATCCCACAGCTGGAAATTTGGAACTGGAAGCCTGGAAAGAAGTTGGAACTAGAGCAACAGATTCAGGAGACAAGAGCCTGGAAGTGAGCCCTGGGTGTGCACTGGCCCCAGAGGGAAGCTGCGTGGAGCAAGAGAAGACAGGATTTGGTGAAGGTGCATATTTAGGATGAAGAAAAAAGAGAGGCCGTGAGTCAGAATCAAAGGATAATGTAAAATTAGATGAAGAAACAATTTGGCTTTTAGCTCTGTCCATTCACCTCTGCAATTCCCAGAGACAGAGCCATCTATGCTTCATTTTAGGATTGGACCAATCCTGGGTTCTGTGAGGAAGCTTCATCATTTTTGGTTTTAAGTGGTTCCAGGAAGTTAAACTTGCTTGTTGAATAGGCTCCGCTACAATTCTTATCTTTGTTGCAGTTTGTAGCTAAAACCCGCAAGAACCTGGAGTAGGGGGGACCACTGTGAATGATGAATGCCTATAACTACATGAGAAGGACCAATAAATAATCAACGCAGAGCTCTTAGTATGTGGCAGTCTCTGCTAAGAATTTTGCAAGCATTATCTCACTTATTCTTTAATCCACTTGGCCAGATATTAACATCTTCCCAGCTAACAGAAAGGAGACCGAGAGCAAATAAGGTCACAAAGCTAGGAGGCAGCAAAGGGTTGGAGTCCAGGCAAGCTAACCCAACAGCCCTAAGTACATTATCCTGAGAGAGAGAAAAGAAGCAGGAATGAGAATCCAGATGTAAGAAAAATGAGAGTGAAAGAAAGTTCAAGATTAGTTGATAACGTTAATTACCGAAAATGCCTTGGACTGACAGTAAAGATTCCCCAAGTCAACAAAACAAATAGAAGGTCTTTATATCCTGGACAGTAAGGCAGGATTTAGGGTTTCCTAGAACTGATCATGTTTTGATACAATCTCCCCACCTAAAGATATGCAGAAGCCATCTCTGAGAAGCCTTACAAGGTACTAGAGAATCATGAAATCGGAAATGAATCCTGAGGCATGTGATGTCAGAAAGATGGCAGAATAGGAAATTTCTACTGTCATCCCCTCACAGAATGTTGATTTGACAGTCACGCATGGACAAAAGTACCTTTGTGGGAGTCCAGGAGTCCAGCGGAGAAGGTCCAACAGAAAAATCTGAGACTAGATGCATTGAAAAGGGTAAGAAGAATGGTTTCTTCTCCTTCACCTGCATCACTTCTCCCCCAAGGTGGCACAGCTTAGTGCCAAGAGAGACCCCCCTTGGGCTGCATTTCTCTCCCAGGGAAAAGGGACAGTGTGTGAGTGAGCACCCAGTGTCCCGAGCTGTGCAGGATGCTGCTCAAGGGGCCCACTTCCTTCTCACCCCACCCAGAATACTGAGGTGATTTGCACAGTTGAGGAGTTGGGAGGGGCTGGGAGCACAGCAGCTAGGACTCAGAACTCATCAAAAAGGTGCTGCTAACTGCTTTGCAGTTCATCCTATTAAATGCTTTGTGAGCTCTGTCAGGAAGCTCCCCCGCAAGCCAGTGGGGGGCACCTCACTTGTGGTCCACCTAACTGGCCCATGTGCGCCTCTAACGTTCTGCGCACTTCAACCTCCTATCCCCGCGTGGCCAGCTCCTGGCACATGCTCCCATGGATGGTGAGCACAAGACTTTGCAGATGGCTGTGTGATTGGGAGAAAGCTCACAAACTTGAGTGCTTCAGGGCATTGCTCTAGAGAAAACTGGGAGGCTCTTAGCACCTGGCTAAGACTCCACCGAAAACTGTTAGAACTAATCAACAAATTCAGAAAAATTGGAGGATACACAATCAACATACAAAAATCACTTTCATTTCTATATACCAGCAACGAAATATCTGAAAAAGAAATTAAGAAAACATTCCCACTTAAAATACTTAGGAATAAATTTAACCATGGGGGCTAGAGACCTGTACACAGAAAACTATAAGACTTCGATGAAATAAATTGAAGAAGACACTAACAAATGGAAACATATTCCATTTTTATGGATTGAAAGGACTAATGTTAAACTGTCCATACTAGCCATGTGATCTATAGATTCATATCAAAATTCCAGTGCCATTTTTCATAGAAATGGAAAAAAATTCTGAAATTCGTGTGGGACCACAAAAGACTCCAAATGGCCAAAGCAGTCTTGAGAAAGAATAATGATGCTGGAGGCATCACAATTCCTGATTTTAAACTACATTTCAAAACCACACTAATCAAAACAGTATGGTACTGGCGTAAAAACTCACACCTAGGTGGATGGAACAGAATAGCGAGCCCAGAAATAAACCCATGTCAACTAATCTTTGACAAGGGTGCCAAGAACATACAGTGGGGCAAGGACAGTCTGTTCAATAAATGTTGTTGGGGAAATTAGATATCCTTATGTAAAATAATGAAACTATCCTTACCTTAAACCATTCACAAAAATTAATGGAAAATGGATTAAAGCCTTAAATGTAAGACCCAAAACTGTAAAGCTCTTAGAAGAAAATATAAAGAAAAAGTTCCTTGACATAAGGTCTTGGAAATGATTTTTTGGATATGACATCAAAAGCACAGGGAAGAAAAGAAAAATAAACAAGTGGGACTACATAAAACTAAAAAGTTTTTGCATGGCAAAGGAAATTATCAACAAAATGAAAAGGCAACCTATAGAATGGGAGAAAACATTTGCAAATCATATATCTGATATGAGGTTGATATCCAAAATATATAAGGAACCCACAGAACTCAGTAGCAAGAACACCACAAATAATCTGATTAAAAAATGGGCAGAGGACCTGAATAGACATTTTTCAAAGAAGGCATATAGATGACCAACAAGTACATGGAAACATGCTCAACATCACTAAGTATCAGGAAAATGCAAATCAAAACCACAACGAGATATCACCTCACACTTGTTAGGATGGTTATTATCAAAAGAGATATATATGGAACCTTAAAAAAAATGGTACTGATGAACCTAGTTGCAGGACAGGAATAAAGAGGTAGACGTAGAGAATGGAATTGGGGACATGGGGTGGAAGGGGGAAGCTGGGGCGAAGTGAGAGTAGCATCGACATTTATACACTACTGAATGTAAAATAGTTGACTAGTGGGAAGCAGCAGCATAGTATAGGGAGATCAGCTCAGTGCTTTGTGACCACCTAGAGGGGTGGGATAGGGAGGATGGGAAGGAGGTTCACGAGGGAGGGGATATGGGGACGTGTATGCATATGGCTGATTCACTTTGCTGTGCAACAGAAACTAACGGTATTGTGAAGCAATTATACTCCAATAAAGATCTATTTAAAAATAATAAAAAGACCAAAAAACTGACAAGAGATAACAAATTTTTGCAAGGATACAGAGAAGAGGGAACCCTTGTGCACTGTTGGGGGGAATGTAAGTTGGTACAGAGATTATGGAGAACAATGTGGAGGTTCCTGAAAAAATACAAAAGAGAATTACCATATGATCCAGCAAGTCTACTTCTGGATATACATCCAAAGGAAAGGAAATCAACATCTCGAAGCACTCTCATATTCATTGCGGCATTATTCACAATAGACGAGATATGGAAACAACCTAAGTGTCTTTTGACAGATTAATGAATGAAGGAAATGTGATATATATTTATATATATCACATTTATACGCACACACACACACCATAGAATATTATTCGGCCATAAAAAGAAGGAAGCCTTGCCATTTGTGACAACATGGATGAACTGGGCGACATGTTCAGTGAAATAAGCCAGAAACAGAAAGACAAACACTGTATGATCTCACTCATATGTGGAGTCTTAAAAAAAGTTGAAGTTGTAGAAATACAGAGTAGAATGTTGATTGACAGGGGTTGTCGGGTGGAAATGGGGAGATGTTGGTCAAAGTGTACAAACTTCCAGTTATAAAACGAATAAGTTCTGGGGATCTAATGGACGGCATGGTGACTACAGTTAACAGCACTGTACTGTGTATTTGAAATACGCTAAGAGAATAGATCTTAAGCGTTGTCACCACACACGCACACCATGGTAACTGTGTGAGCTGATAGATGTTTTAATCAACTTAATTGTGGTAATCGTTTCACAGTGTGTACACATATCTATTATGCTGTATACTTTACAATTTTCTTCATCATTTGTACCTCTATAAAACTGGAAAAAAACAAAAGCCAATCGTGAATCCGAAGGCAGTGAGAGGAAGGGTGGTAGCTGGTGTGACTTCCTCCCCGACGCCGTCTCCAGCTCGTGAGTGAGCCTCCTGGGCGGGCTAGCAATCAAGTATTAGACTGACGAATGTGAAAAGTAGATTGTAACACTTTACCAAGAAGCACAAGCCATTGTCCTGCCTTCAGAGAGCGTGGGGAGACAGATCACAGGGTAGGGGGAGACACAGCCTTAGAAAGGACAGGCCAGCTCAAACTCCCAGTTTTATTTCTGTGAATGGATTAATGTCCAGGAGAAACACTTACCTGTAGGAAGGATGTTTTTGTTGTTGCTCCCATTAGACTCTGAAGATCCCTCTAGTGCTCCTGTTCTGCGATTCTGAGAGCTAAAAAGTATGAGTGTGTGTGTGTGTGTGTGTGTGTGTGTGTGTGAGAGAGAGAGAGAGAGAGAGAGAGAGACTCGTGTGCATGTGTAGATATAGGGTGAAATCTGTACCTTCTCCAGGGCCTGGTGGAATCGTGGAGATGATGTGGAAACAGCTAAGGAGCTGTAAGGGCTGGTGGCGGGGGAAGGTGAGGGCAGTGGTATATGTGTATATTTTTAGAAAGAGGGAGAGAGAATTCCTTTGTTGGGGCTTGGAATCCCTGGACAGTGCTTCACCTTCAGTGATGTGTCTTTTCTTCATCCTTTACTTGGGGCCGGGCAGGCACCTGACAGCCTGACCCCAGGGCTCTGCAGAGAGGCTGAGAAATGCTTGTCCAGGCACCGGTGAAGTAGGATGTTTGTGGAAGAGCCGGCTCCTTTATTTCACACTAGACTCTGGTGACTAGTGGATTGAATGAGGCAGAGCATGGGAATAGTTGAGCTCAGCACTGACACGTAAGCCTGCAGTACAGGAGAGCTCTTAACAGTGCGGGAGAGACAGGGCTGGAATCTGAGCCTGACTCTTGCCCTGCATCCCTGTCGGCCTCTCCCCAGGGCAAACGCCCACACGCCACTCCTTTCATCCTCCTGGGCTCCCCGCGTCTGCGATCAGGGCTGCCCTGCGCGCGTCTGAATGAAAATGAATAACAATACAGGTTAGATCACAGGGCTGGGGGAGCCTGAATAGGGGTCCTGAGGCTTCACCGGCTCAGCGTGAAAACTTGGCCTGTCTTTTGCAGCCCAGAAGCTGGAGGGATAATGGACTTAAAGTGGTGCCTTCTCTCAGGCTAATTGGAAAGTCAGCAAGCCAGGGCCCTGGGATTCCCAGCGCTCCTCCCCATGAACGGGAAGCAGCTCCTGACCCTCGGGGCGCTGAGCTGGGAGGCGGTGCTGGCAGGGAAAGCGCCGGGTGCAGCAGGGGGCAGACCCCGGGTCACCTGCTGCAGCTGCGCGGACTGCCTGGTAGCCTCCCTCCCGCAAGTTACTTTGCCTCTTGCAGCCTTCGTTTTTCCCCGTTAGAGCAGGGATAATATTTTGCAGATTAATCCTCTGTCAGTTGCTTCACTTGCAAATATTTTCTCCCATTCTGAGGTTTGTCTTTTCGTCTTGTTTATGGTTTCCTTTGCTGTGCGAAAGCTTTTAAGTTTCATTAGGTTCCATTTGTTTATTTTCGTTTTCATTTCCATTTCTCTAGGAGGTGGGTTGAAAAGGATCTTGTGGAGATTTATGTCATAGAGTGTTCTGCCTATGTTTTCCTCTAAGAGTTTTGTAGTGTGTGGACTTACATTTAGGTCTTCAATCCATTTTGAGTTTATTTTTGTGTATGATGTTAGGGTGTTCTAATTTCATTCTTTTACATGTAGCTGTCCAGTTTTCCCAGCATCACTTATTGAAGAGGCTGTCTTTTCTCCACTGTATATTCTTGCCTCCTTTATCAAAGGTAAGGTGACCATATGTGCGTGGGTTTATCTCTGGGCTTTCTAGCCTGTTTGCTCAGCATCTTTAACCATTAGAGAAATGCAAATCAAAACTACAATGAGGTATCACCTCACACCGGTCAGAAAGGCCATCATCAAAAAATCTACAAACAATAAATGCTGGAGAGGGTGTGGAGAAAAGGGAACCCTCTTGCACTGTTGGTGGGAATGTAAATTGATACAGCCACTATGGAGAACAGTATGGAGGTGCCTTAAAAAACTAAAAATAGAACTACTATTTGACCCAGCAATCCCACTACTGGGCATATACCCTGAGAAAACTGTAATTCAAAAAGAGTCATGTACCACAAGGTTCACTGCAGCTCTGTTTACAATAGCCAGGACGGGACGTGGAAGCAAGCTAAGTGTCCATTGACAGAGATATGGATAAAGAAGATGTGGCACATATATACAATGGAATATTACTCAGCCATAAAAAGAAACGAAATTGAGTTATTTGTAGTGAGGTGGATGGACCTAGAGTCTGTCATACAGAGTGAAGTAAGTCAGAAAGTAAAACAAATACCATATGGTAACACATATATATGGAACCTTAAAAAAAAAAAAAGGCTCTGAAGAACCTAGGGGCAGGATGGGAATAAAGATGCAGACCTACTAGAGAATGGACTTGAGGACATGGGGAGGGGGAAGGGTAAGCTGGGATGAAGTGAGAGAGTGGCATGGACATATATACACTACCAAACGTAGAACAGATAGCTAGTGGGAAGGAGCCGCATAGCACAGGGAGATCAGCTCTGTGCTCTGTGACCACCTAGAGGGGTGGGATAGGGAGGGTGGGAGACACAAGAGGGAGGAGATATGGGGATATATGTATGCATATAGCTGATTCACTTTGTTATATGGCGGAAACTAACACACCATTGGAAAGCAATTATACTCCAGTAAAGATGTTTAAAAAAACAAACAGGGATAATAAATATTTTCAGGGTGGCCATGAAGAAACAAGGCAGCACCTGCATGGTGCCTAGAGCACTGGGGGCTGGGTGAGGGGCAGGCGGGGTTGTGGGTTCTCTTGTTGCCCCCAGTGTGCGCTACCATGGTTGAGAAGACAGGGTGAGTGTCCCTCTCACGGCGGATTGGAATGCAGAGTTTGCAGGGTTTAGAAGATGCTGCCTGGGACCATGCTTTAGAAGGAAATGAAGGTTCCTTCTAGGTTTCATGGATCAGGAAAAACAGAGAAGGCAGGACATGTCCTGGCCCTCGAAGGACAGGTAGGGTTTTCAGGGGAAGCATCATACGGGAAGGAGGTGGCTGAACAAATGCTCAGTGGAGGGAATGTGCTGTTTTCAGTGGCCGGTGAGGGAACCAGCCAAGTGGGAACAGAGGGTTGACCCAGGTGGGAGGGGATGTTGGCACCTCATCTTCCTCCTTGTCATCTCGTCACACCTCACTGAAACGACTTGTTGAAGTCTCTGTTCTCCCGGCCAGGTCGTAAGCCCATGAGAGCAGAGACTGTGCCTAACCTAGCTCACCCTGACCTGTGTCTTCTAGGGCCTGGCACCGACTAGATGCTCAATGTATATATCAAATGAATGAATGAATGAGGGCATGGGTGGACGTATTGGGAAAGGTAGGTTATGTTCGGGTCACGGAGGGTCTGGGCTAGAACCAAGAACCCATTGAAAGTTTTGAAGGAGGATGTATCTATCTGAAGGGGGTGTTTTAGGAAGGAGTAACCTGAGAGCCCATGGAGGATGGGTTGAAGGGTGGAGGATCTGTAGGTGAGGTGGAGGCCAGTGAGGAGGCAGTGGGGTCACGAAGGCATCAGATGGTGGGATCCTAGACTCATCCGTTACCAGTGGTGATGAGACAGAAAATTAGGTGTGGACAGATGAATTAAACAAGGGCTCCACAGAAATTTTCACCCTGTGGCCTCTTCTGATGGTTTCTGTAATCCTTAAGATTCTGTGTCTATTTTCCCTCTCCAGAATAACAGTAATAGTAAAGGTCCTAAAATTTTCAAACAGTTAAGAAAAAGAGGGAAAAAGCCACAACTTCCCACTGTTTGCCCATCTGGCTCAGCCGTGGAATAGGTGGTGGAAAGTCAGCCCAAGGAGGGGACAGGGTGTGGTGGGTGCAGGGTCTGGATGGTGAGAGGGCTGGGCCAGAGCGCAGAGCTGAGGGCCTTGGCAATGTGGCTGCTGGATTCTCTTCTTTGGAAAAGGTGGAAATTCCTAACTTTCCCGGTGTGGAGTGAGAGAAGAGGAGGAGGAGGAAAAATAATAACTTTAATTTCCTGCCCAGTTAAAAACCTTGACTACTTGGGCTTTGTGAAATGATTATACACAGTGTTCTAAAGATTTTATAAATTCCTCTCCAGGGATAAGCCTCCAAGGGAGAATATGTCCCAAGGGACTACTCCTTCTTGAAGAACATGCCCAGAGCCCAGAGTTAAAACTTCCTCAGAAATGCAAACACTCCTCTTCAGATGAAAGGCCTTTTGCCAGTGGCTTATATTTTGCCCTGTTGCAACTTCAGGTGTTCAAAGACCAGTGGCCGGAAAAGGTCTACCTTCAAGGGTATATAAGTAGACAAAAAAGCATGACATTTCCAGTTTCCATCTCAGAAAGGGCATCAAGAACTGGGTCCTGGGTGGGAAGAAAGCATTGTTTCCTAAGCCTTGAATCTTCACATTTGTAGTTTTTGTTACACCTGGTTTGTTTCTGGGCATGATTAGTAGAAAAGCATGGCAGACAAAATAAGCCTGAATGCCTGTCTTCAGCATAGCAAGGAGGGGAGTCTGGGCGTCTCTTCAGCCGGGCTTGGGAGCGGAAGAACCAAAGGGGACCAAGAGGTGGGACAGTGACCAAGAGGGGAGGAGAGCCGGCCAGTCCTGAAGCCCTCGCCAGTGAAGGAAAAGGAGGGCATCCTCATTAGGAGCTGTAATAGTTAATTCTATGTGTCAACTTGGCTGGGCCACGGAGCCCAGATGTGTGTTTAAACAGTATTCTGGATGCTTCCGGGAGGGTATTTTTGGATGAGATTAACATTTAAATGGGTGGATAAATGTTTGAATAAAGCAGTTTGCCCTCCATGATGCGGGTGGGCCTTATTCAGTCAGTTGAAGGCCTGGATAGAACCACCGCTCAGCAAGAAGAAACTCTGCTAGCAGATAGCCTTCAGACTCCAACTGCAGCACCGGCTCTTTTCTTGGCCTCCAACCTGCCGGCCTATCCTGCAAATAGTGAACTTGCAGGTCTCCATAATCTTGTGAGACAATGCCTCAGAGTAAGTCTCTCTCTCTCTCCATGTATATATATATATACACACACACACACACACACACACACATACATTCTGTTAGTTAGTTCCGTTTCCCCAAGTGCCCCTGACTAACTCTGTGCATCTCTCCTGCTTGCTTTGATCATCTGTGCTGTTAGCAAACGCGGATGAGTTCGAGCCATAGACGGTTCCGAGTATGCTGAAAATTCAGAGAAAAGTCTGTGACATTTATTAGAGGATGTTTGAACATTATTTAGAGAATGGAGGACATGATGATACTTGCCAGACGGGATTCCTTTGGCTCAACATTAGGAAACAGATATGGAACAGAGGGCAAAACATTAGAACAACATTTCTTTTCAATAATAAACTTCACTTTGAAGTAGCTGGTTAACCCTGAGTATTCTAGTTAATCTTAGTATCCTGGTTCAACAAAGCTTCGGTCAGTTAACACTCCTGACTTGTGCAGTGCAATACATAGCTTTATGCTTTGGAGCATGCTTGCTGAATTGAGTGAATGTCCTGACAGTTCAGGCTGAGCAGGGACCGTGGCTGGACAGATTGGTGGGGAGAGACCGCTGAAGCGTGTTCAGTGGAGGAGACAGAGCACGTGTCTTCCTGGCCGAAAGTTATTTCTGAGAAACAGGGCTGTGGCCAGAGGAGAATCATTTCTAAGCAGGTCACCATGAGCACAAGAACAGTACAAGTCGTGACGGCGCCTGAGGCCACTGGTCTGAGAACCAGTCTTGGCTCCACCTCTTTTAGGGTTGAAAATAAACGTTGGGCTAATAGGTTAGTCTTGAATCCTGACATTATCCCACGGTGCAGAGAAGGGACAGAGAGAAATTTCTCGCCAAAATAAAGAAGACCATTTCAGCCATGTTCATTGTAATGACACGGCCTTAGAACACTGTTCAAATGCTATAGGAGAGAAGATGGACTGCTAGGCAGTGAGGTTTCAGTGGAAGGAAGGTGGACCTCGTGTTCGTAAACACTGGCCTTGCCAAACTACTCGTGAAACTCTTGAAAGGCCTCGTTCTCTCCCCGGTCTGAGTCTTACGACGTCTTTGCTGGAGACAACTACCAGCCTAGCTCCTCCTTGAGCGTTAGGTCCCTGTATGGAAGAAGCGTTTCCTGTTCCTCCTGTGTGCCACCTCAGCCCTGCTGCTGGCTTTTCTCAGCCCTTTTCTTGTAGAGTTAGTGCCTCCTTGACCCTGTGCTCCTTGAGGGAAGGGCTGTGACTTTTGCACGGTTACATGCCCAGTGTCTTGAAGAGCGCGGCCACGGTGTGACTGGCTCCCTCTCCTTCTCCCTAAGGCTCAGCCCGCCCCAGACCCTGTGTCCAGCTCAGTTCTAAAGCGGCGCTCTACAGGCCTTATCTGTTCTCGTCTAGCTGCCCTGCTGTTGGACCTGCTTTGACCATCAAACCCTGCTTCTCACATTCATCCCTTATTATATAGTCCCCAGTTCTTCCAGAGCATGGATTTCCTTTCTTTGGGCCTCGGCTTCCTTTAACTGTATCAGATACCTGGAACTAAGTCTCCCCAGCTCTGACGGTAATGGAGGTTGGTTGCCTCCACAAGAACTTGTGTCCCTCGCCTGTTCACAGCACTTGGCTTAGATCCGGCCCTAGGTCTTAGGCTTCATCTAAGCCATCACCAGATGGGAATTCTGCCTTGCATTCCCTTCTCAGCCTGTTCTGAACCTAACTTTCAGCACATGTCCCGTAATAACTGACCCCGGTCTTAACTGTGTGTTTAATCCTGGGCTCTCCCTGGCCTCAAGGGACTTCTTGGACTCCAGATCCTGGAGCAGTTCCCAGAGGTACGGAATGAGGTGTGGGTGCAATTCCATAAGCCTTAAGGATGAATAGTAATGTGTCTCAGAAACATACTCAAAAGCCTAGGTTTTCTATATTTGGAGATTTAAAGTTTCCCCCCCACAGATTACAAATCAAAGACCAGCTGTACTGAATTGAAAGAGCGCAGTTGTATTCATGCCAGGTGGGTCCGACTTCTGTGATGTAAATGTAGGGCTCTGTATGGTCCCCGAAGATGTCCATACTCTGATCCTGGAACCTGGGCGTACCTTACCTGGCAAAAGGAGGTTTGCCGATGTAATTTAGGTTACTTACCTTGAGATAGGGAGATTATCCCCGTGGGCCCAGCCTAATCATCTGAGCCCTTAAAAAGCAAAGACCTTTCTCTGGACGGAGTTAGAGACACAGCAGAAAGGGAAGTCAGGGAGGTTCTGGTCCTGGGAGGGAGTCAATGTGCCTTTGCTGGTTCTGAGATGTAGGAGCCACGTGCAGGGATTCTAGGGAGGCCTCTAGGAACTAAGGGTGCCCTCAGCTGACAGCCAGCAAGGAAACAGGGACCTCACTTCCACAACCGCAAGGAACTGAATTTGGCCAGCAGTCTGAGTGAGCTTGAAAGCAGATTCTTCCTCAGAGCCCCCACTAAAGGAATGCGGCCCTGCTGACAGCTTGATTTCACCCTTGTAGCCTCTAAAGAGGGGACCCAGTGGAGCCACACTGTACCCAGACTGCTGAGCTACAGAACTGTGAAATAAGGAATGGTGTGGTTTTAAGCTACTAACATTTGTGGTGATTTGCTCTGGCGGCAATGAAAAATGAATACAGGGCTTTGTCGAGGTCAGAGCCTTCAGGAAGATTTGCCATTTCCTCTTCTATCCGAGATTCTCGGCAGCAGAAGTGCCTCTCTGAAGCTCGCCCTGGTCTGTAAGGTTAGTGAGGAAACCTATGAGCCGAGAGCGTGGGTTCTCGTCTCTGCTCACAGCAGCTTTCTTCCTGCTTGGGCGCTTGCTCAGAACAGCATATTTGGAGGTCCGCAGCCTCCCTGGTGAGCCAGGTGCTGGCCATTTCATCACCCGGCCAGGGAGCTTGCCCAGTTAGCCTCCAAGGAAGCCGTCATAAAAATGCAAACACTCATGTCATGTTCCCGCCACCTCCAGTGGCAGAGTGGAGCTGGGCTTATTTTGCAGCAAAAGCAAAGCATCAAGGCAAACGTTTCTGCGACAGACCCATCACGCAGGTGAGTCACCTCTCGGAAGACTGCCTCCTGTTCAGCAAGTGAAATCGGGCTGGGACAAAGGGCTCTGGCGGTCCCGTCCCGGATTCCCCGTGAATGGCTGGTCTCCGTGGGTGAGGCCCATAGCTCCAATGGCAGGGATTAGCTCTGCAGGTGGGCCAGTGGGGTCCACGGAGGGACTCCGTCTGGTTGAAACTGTCCTAACCGAGCGCCTGTGCCAGGCCCTGTGCTAGGAGCTGGGGACCGGGAAAAAGAGTCAGATCCTGCCCACAAAATGCACAGCAGAGTGGGGCGATGAGCCCCACAGCAAGGAGGGGTGAACTGATGTTACGGGAGGTGCGGAAAACCCTCCGTGTGCGCATTAATCCGCCTGCATGTCCTGAGGAGGCTCCGCAGCAGAGAGGACGTTTGAGCCCCACTTTGCGGGAGGGGCAGAGGGCTAAGTACTAAGCAGTGCCGTACACTCGGTGCCCGACGTGCTGTGATTTCATGTCAGTGGACTTCTGGTAGGAAGAGCACCTGTAGGGTTAGGCACAAAAAAGCACGAAGAAGGAAACGTTTCCTGTGAGTGGGCGTTCTCAGTGATTACTGGAGTGTTACGGCTTCCAGGTCCCTCGATGGACCGGAACCTGGAGCGCAGGACTGCACCATTGCACCCATGGGTAACGCTGCCAGCTACCGTGGCGGAGAATGCGCCTTCCCTCCCAACGCGCACGTGAACGCCGCCAGCCACGCCGTCGGGCAACCCTGGTTCACCTTACGAATCCCGAGTACGTCCCCAAACCGTGCTGTGCGCCCACGAAGCTGAACGCCATCTCGGTGCTCTGCTTCGACGACAGCTCCAACGTCATCCTGAGGAAATACAGGAACGTGGTCGTCAGAGCTTGTGGGTGCCACTGGCTCGGGGCGAGCTGCCGCGCGCACACGCACCGCCTTGGGCTCCTGCGTCACATCTGCCTTAGGAGGCACCCGGAGGCACCGGGGAGGCGGGATAGGACGCCGACACCACCTCGCGCTGGCTGCCGCCTTTCCGCCCTAACGGACGCCTTAAAGGACCTCGTCCGTAACCTGCTCACGTCCTAAATGCCGCGAGCAGTTGTCCTGATGCACCCCTGCATTGACGTCTATATCCGTCTATCCACATTGAGATCTGTGAGTTCACACCAGTCTTCCAATCAATCCCAAACAACACCTCAGGGTTCAGTCTAGCTTTCCCCCTTTCCGTATTTGTAACTCCCTTCTTCAGCTGTGGAGTGTGGCCTGCTTTAGTCGGTTTGGGTCGCTGTAACAAAAATACCAGGGTGGAATTTAAGCTACTCTGTGTGGCTTATAAACAACAGACATTTATTTCCCACAGTTCTGGAGGCTGAAGTCCAAGCTCAAGTTGCTGGCACATTCAGTGTCTGGTGAGAGCCCACTTCCTGGTTCACAGATGGTGCCACCTCACTGTGTCCTCACATGGCAGAAGGGAGAGGGGAGCTCTGTGGGGCCTCTGTGTAAGAGCATCACTCACCTTCATGAGAGCTCCACCCTCATGACCTAATCACCCCCAAAGGCCCACCTCCCACTCCCATTACACTGGGGATTAAGCTGCCACATAGGCATTTGGGGATTGGGTGGGGGACACAGATGCTCAGCCGATAGCGTAGCCCCGTGTGAAAAGTAAGGCGGAGAATAAGGTATATTGAGAAAGAGGACAGATGCGAACCGTGGTTTGGAGTCTGCTTAGGAAGGACCTTGAGTGTTATGACACGATAAGACTTCGTCTTTCAGGTACTGGTAAGTTGTTCAAGGTTACTGAGGAAAGAATAATAAGATTTAACCAGAGAGAAAAATGAATAGAAATGTAAATAGAACCACATAAGGTTTTTAGGTAGAAAAGGAAAGACTGGGGAAAATTTTTGCAGACTTATAAAAGTTCTCTAGGACTACATTCAGCTTAGTTGCTTGATTACTCACTCAGTGTTCATTCCTGTCCTACTGAGGTGCCCCACTGTGATAAAGTGAGCTCATTCCTTCACTCTCTGGTCTGCCTTTTACTTGGAATCTGAAAGTCACAGTGAACGATCTCCAGAAGATACCCAGGACGTGTATTTCCCCACGGTCCATGTTGGTCAACAGGAAACATTTTATTTACCCAGGAGCAATAACATTTGTTATAATGGGAGTGGGATTCATTGCTAGGGGACCCTGGTATCCTTTTTCAATGACTGAATCAGTCGAGAAGCTTTTGGTGGCAAATAATTGAAAACCCAGCACGACTAGCTTAACTAACAAGGAATTTTAATGATGCCTGTAGCTGGAAGTTCAGAGGAAGGCTGGGCTCTAGGCTGACTTAATCCAGGGGCTCTGGACCAGTTGCCTGGGCTCCTCTGGGCTCCGCTTCCTCTGAGGCTTGTAGTGAGATGGCCACACTGCTCTGGGCCTCCCCTCAACGCCTGACGTCATCCAGAAGAGAAAGAAAAATGTTGTCCAGCGTCTCTTCGGGAGAAGAAAGAGCTTTACTAGAAGTTTCCTGTAATGGTCTCCGTGTATCTCAAGAGAGAATTTTCCCTCTTTTTTTCTTTGAACTACTTGAGAGTAATTCACCCACCTGAAGTTCCACAAATGTTTATAGCAGCTTTATTTGTATTGCCCCAAACTGGAAACAACCTAGATGTCCTTCAACAGATGAATGGTTAAACGAACTGTGGCACCTCCATACCGTGGAATTCTACTCAGCACTGAAAAGGAATCAACTATTGATACATCCTGGATGACTCTCCAGAGAATTATGCTGGGTGAAAAAAAAAATCCAAAAAGGTTACAAAGTGTATCATTCCATTTATATAACACTCTTAAAATGACCGTGTTATAGAAGTGGGGACCAGATTAGTGGTTGCCAGGGGTTAAGAAGGAAGTGAGAGACATAGAGAACAGACTTGTGGTTGCCAAGGGGGAAGGGGGGTAAAGGAGGGCTGGAGGGGGAGTTTGGGGTTAGCAGATGTAAACTATTATATATAGAATGAATAAACAAAAAGGTCCTATTGTATAGCACAGGGAACTATAGTCAATATCCTGTGATAAACCCTAATGAAAAAATATAAAAAAGAATGTATATATGTGTGTGTGTATGTATATGTGTATAGATATAGATATATGTATAACTGAATCACTTTGCTGTGCAGCAGAAATTAACACAACATTGCAAATCAACTAGACTTTAATAAAGAAGAAAGAAAGAGAAGGAAGTGAGGGTACGAGGGTTGGGGGTGTTTATAAAATGGCAACACAAGGGATCCTTGTGGTGATGGAAATGTTCTGTGTCTTGACTGTATCCAAGCCAGTATCCTGAGTGTGCTGTTGTACGATAGCTTTGCAAGATGTCCCATCAGGAGGAATTGGGCCAAGGGCACATATGGTCTCTTAGCATTACTTCTTACAACTGCATATGAATCTATAATTATCTCAAAATTAAAAGTTTAATTTTTTAAAAAAAGTTAAAGGAGAGTTAAATAAATACAGGAGAAATTTTTTAAAAGCCCCTGAAGTTCCATCCACCAGAATACTTTAGCATGTATTTCCTATGAACAAACACATTCTCCTTCAAATTCTCATCCACAGACTCTACTCAAGTTTTGCTACTAGTCACAATAATATCCTTCATAGAACCACCATGGAGTTAGTTTATTTTGTCTTGTAATTAATAATTATTTTGTAGGGAAGTATACTGTGGCACTGTGAATATATACTTCCTATCAAATTTTCAATATATTTATTTATCTATATATTGATAACTAGTATGGACTCATGAATTCCTATTTTGCTCAATGGCCTATGATCTGAAACTATCATTATTTATTTTGATAACCAGATTATCTATGACTTGGTCAGTGGGAACCCCTTTAAACTGGCTTCTGTATCTTTTTGAAATGTTTCCTAATTTGGGGGTACTTTCTTACTTTCTGGTAGAACAAGTTGTTCCATGCTCATCTTGTTCTTTCTCTGCTTGGATCATTGAATCAGCCATTTCTCCAAGAATCCCTGGTTCCATTTAGTGCAGAAGGATATTTAGAAGCCAAAATTTGGATACTAAGTGTTCTTGTTGCTACTGGGTGTCATTGTTTCTAGATTCTCTCAGCAGAGAGTGAGGGAATATATCCTGGGGTGTATACTTGCATTTATATCTGTATTTACCTCTATATTGAGATCTGTATCTGTTATCTATATCTATATGTATCTCCGTGAGTTCACACTGTCTCCAATTCTAAAACAACAACACACGGTTCTAAATCACCTCTGAATCTTCCTATCTCGCCTGACTCAAAACATTACCTGGCATATGACAGACTCTCAGTTTATGACAAAGGAGTAATCGCTCTCTCGCTCTCTCTTTTTTTTTTTGCCACACTGCGGCTTGTGGAATCTTGGTTCCCCGACCAGGGATCGAACCCAGGCCCCCAGCAGTGAAAGCTCTGAGTCCGAACTATTGGACCACAGGGAATTCCCAAGAATAACCATGAAAGACCTCAATGGAGCATCAGCCCTGCTGGAGGAAGTGGAAGCCAGGCTGCTGGCACAGACAGTGGAATGGGAAGGGCAGCAGTTGCCAGTTACATTCTCTATACAGACTTGAATTTGTCAGATCTTCAAAGCCCTAAACAAGTAAAACGTAAAATCAATGCACTGTAAAGAAAAATTAATTACTGTATTTTATAACATATAAACAAAAAAGTATTCTCTGGAAAAATCTAACTCAAAGAAAAAGGGAGGGGAAGACAATATTTAAAAAAATATTTTCAATTCATATTACAAAGAGTTAATTGTCTCAATATACAAAGAGCTTTTACAAATCAGTAAGAAAAAGATTAACCATTCAATGAGCAAAAGTGGATGCAGGGCATAAACTGGCATTCATAGAAAAAAATGAAAACGACTTAACTGTATGAAAAGATGTTCAACTTTATTCACAATTAAAGAAATGCAAACCAAAACAACAAAGTGTGCCAATTTTACCTATCAGATTGGCAAAATTTTTAAGTCCAATAATACCCAGTGTTGGCTCAGGTTTGGAGAAACTTGCATCTATCAGCATTTTGGTGGGAGTGAAAACTTGCCTGTCACTTCGATACAGGCATCTGTTGACATCTTTAGCATTTTAAATTTACATATTTTTAAATTCAAATAATTATACGGGGAAGGGAAAACAGAGGGGGACTGAGATAGGCTGTGATTTCAGAATATATTTATTCTGCCCTGACGTAAGCCCTGGGCTCTGTTCCAAAAGCCTTGTTCACATAGTTTCCTGCTCATGGCAGCTGTTTATTTTATTTGTCTTTTCTCAGCAGTCAGGCTCTGTTGTCCTTTGGCTCCAGCACCAAGGAGCTGTGCTTCTCATCATGGGGATGATGATACGAGAGACTTGCCTTCAGTTTGATGTGGTTGCTGGGATGAGACTTGTTTGTTTTCAGTAACGGGAATGTGTTTGTACTGCTCTTTAGTGCGCATTGTTATTGCTAACTTAGCATCCATTCTCCCTTCTTCCTTCCTAAGAAACTTGAAGAGGGCTGGGACCAAGGCAGTAAGTAGTAGAGGGGATGGAGAGTGGAGGGTGGGTACAAAAGGGGGAGTAGTAGTCAAGGTTTGGTCTTGTTGGAAGGGGGAGGTGTGTGTGTCAGAGGAGCAAGGAAGCTGGGGGTTTGGGGAGGCGAGGTGAAGAGTGGGCCCTCCGAGACCTCCAGGTTTCCCTTGGTGTGGATGGTGAGGCTGATGACCAGGAGAGACACGGGAGGAGGAGCAGACTTGGGAGGCGAGGTAATTTAGTTTTAGACTTACTGTGCTTGAGGTGTTGGTGGGACAACCAAGTAGAGACAGCCAGTAGGCAGTTGGCAATAAACAGCTAGGTTCTGGGGAGAGTCTAGACCAAAGATGCAGATGTCTACTAGTCACTGGTCACAGTTGACGGAGGATGAGATGACCAGGTCATGAAAGGCAGCCCTGCGTCTTGTGTATGTATTTTAATTTAACAAGAACTTACGTAGCCCTTGCTCTGGACCAGGCACTTGGCAAATATTTACTCATTGAATACAAATGAAACTTTGAGGAAGATACTGTATTATTATTATCCTCATTTTGCAGATGAGAGAACTGAGGCTCAGAGGAGCCCCACAACCTGCCCAGGTTCTTGTAGGTCATAGTGGCACACACCAGGCTCCAACCCAGGTTACCTGGCTCCAAAGCCGGTGCTCTCACCGCTACGCTATGCTGCACGGCCACTTTATACTGGGCATTGCTTGTCTGTGTGTTTATCAGGACGTTTATAGGAACGAGAATAGCTTCTACTTACTCTGTCCTGGGGCCCTGCTGCTGTTCGTATAAAGACTACGTCCTGCCCTTATAGGTAAAAGCTAAGACATCTGTGAGTTGAGGAGGATCTTCTCGATTTATGAGTAAAGGCATCATGTTATCTGTGCTGCTTACATCTCCATGGATGCAGGACACTGAAGTGACAGCAGGAGGCCTACAGGGAAGGCCGCTGGATTCACCGGCACTGCTTGTCCTCTTTCAGTTAATTTCCACTCACCTTTTCAACTTCTTCCCTCAATGACTTCTGGATTTTTGTTTTACCAAGTTCCGGGTGATATTGTAAATTTACAACTCCTGCAGTAAATTTCCTCCAAAAAAATCACATATCAGTAATAGACAGCATACACAAAGAAAGCATCAACAGATCTCAGACACATTTGGAAATAAGACAAACTTTCCGTGGTCTAAAAGCAAAACAGAAACACAACTAAGAGGATGTACTGCAGTCATGGTTCTTCTGGGCTTAGGTTCTGAAGCAGGTACAATGGGTGGGAGTTTGTATTCTGCAAAGTCACGGGCAGTAAAGCACTTCATGTAGGGCAAGGGATCTGGGCCAGGCCCATTTCATGAAACTAGGTGGTGGGATGGGTCTCGCTGCAGTGATGGGAGCTGGAAGAGCTTACTACTGATTGTTTATTCTGTTTGGGGACCCCTGGCTTATACAAATAGCAGGCAGGTGAGAGGAAGCAGACCCAGCCTTGTAACCAGGACCTGGGCCAGGCTGCCTGCTGCCTCGATGACTGAATCTGAGATATTCACTGTAACATGGAAGTCCTGAGCCACTGAGAGGATGTTTGTTTCAAGATTGGGAGCCCTGAGAGAGAGGTATGTAAAGGTGACCACCAAATTGCTAGGCAGGGACAGCAGATGGTGGAAGGGGAGAGAGAGAGAAGAGAGAGGCTTCCACTCAAGATGAGCCTACAGCGGAAATTCCTTAAAATTTCTAAACATATCGAAAAAGAACACTAAGGAAGGCTACCAACAAAAGAAACTATTGGGAGGTCAATTCACTGTAGGCAAAATGATAACAATAAAAGACTAGGTAGTGAAAAACCACTTCCTTGTTGAGTGCACGACTAGACTCCCATTTCTTAGCCTTCTTTGCAATGAGGCACGACCATATGATTGCCAGCCAATGGGATGTGAGTAGAAATGAGGTGTGCCACTGCATACCTGACTCATAAAAACTTCCCCAATGCTTTCTCCCTTTACAAGCTGACTGGGATAGAGACACTCCTTGTAACCTCAGGAGCACACGTGGAAAAGGGCAAAACCTCCATCAACCTGTGTCCTTCAATGACCCTTTGGAAGAGTTGGTTTACTGGCCTATTCACCCACACAGGATTGTTACATGAGCCAAATTAGCTGCTACTGTGTTGAGCCATTACATCTTTGGACCCTCAAAGAGATCAAGGAAAGAAAACGTATGTAAAAGATGAATAATAAGTAATAAGAAGCAGACAGAAATAAAAATATCAGTAGGTGAATACAGAAAAGAACCAACTAGAAATCTTAGAAACAATAATAAATGAAATTTTAAAACTCAAATGGAATAAATGCTACACTAGACACAGTTGAAGAGAAAAATTGAATTGGAAGTATCACCAGAATATGGTATATAGAGAAAAAGAAACAGAAAATATGAAAGAGAAGTTAAGAGTCACAAAAGGGGGACTTCCCAGGTGGTCCAATGGGTAGGACTCTGTGCTCCCAATGCAGGCTGCCTGGGTTCGATCCCTGGTCAGGGAACTAGATCCCTCATGCATGCCGCAACTAAGAACTCCGCACACCACAGCTAAGAGGTCTGCATGCTGCAACTAAAAAGATGTTGCATGCCGCAACTAAGACCTGGCACAGCCAAAATAAAATAACTAACTAAATAAATAAATAAATATTAAAAAATAAAGAGTCACAGAAGGAAGTTCAGGGTGCTCCAGTAATCATAAAATAGGAATTCCAGAAGAAAATAAGAATTGACTCAATGGGGAAAGCAAAATTCTAAGATGTATCACTGAGAATTTTTTAGAATTGAAAGTCACTGTTTTTCAGATTAAAAGTGTACATTGAATCAATAAAAGTAAATCCATACCCAGATGCATTGCCGTGAAACATTGGATATCAAGAATAAGGAAAAAATATTAAAGGCTATTAGAGAAAATAAACAGTAAACCTATAAAAATAATAATTAGAATGACATCAGACATCTACTTAACAACAATAGATGTCAGGAGACACTGGAGTAGTATCTTTGAAGTGCTGATGAAAAATAACTGACAACCTAGAATTCTGTACCTAACTAAACTATTCTTTATGAATGAGAACAAAGTAAATAAATTTCAGACAAAGATTAAGGGAGTTAACCACCTATAGATTCTTATTGAAAGAACTAACACAGATATATTGCAAACAGAGGAAGAGTGAACCAAGAGGGGGGGAGCAGGATCTAAGAAGCAATGGTGAATACAAATAATTAATAATATATATTTTACCAAAGGTAATCAATGAGAAAAAAAAATCTAATTTTTGTGTGTATGTTAAAAAAAGTGCAACTCAAATTCTAGACGGTCTTCACAAGGAAGGGGCTGTTCAGGGGTGGTTAAGGATGCTGAGTTTCTGGTGGTGTTTGAAAGGAGAATAAAGACACTGAATAACTTTCTTATTTATGGTTAATTATGATTGTTGAAAATTGAAGAGTAAAACTAAAGAACAAAGCACAATGTATCATTCAAAAGCAGCGAAGGAAGTAGGAAGGAATAAAGAAAACGTTATTGAAATGTAAGAGAAGTTAGGAAAGGAGAAAAGAAAAAAACAAAGGAAAAAAAAAGCCAAAACTACAAGAAAAAGATGGTATAAATATGTCCAGAGAGATCAGTAATCACGGTAAGAGTGAATAGTTGAAGGCCTTTTAAAAGACATAGACTTTTAGGTTTGAATTTTAAAAATTAAATTCAGCTTTGTACTATTTACAAGAAACATAAGAAATGACACAGAATAGTTAAAATTAAATTGTAAAACTAAACTGGAAAAACTGAATAGGCAGACCAATTGTAGGGCAAAGATCATTAATAGGGATAAAAAGAACATTCATAATAAGAAAGGAACAATCCTGCAAGGAGCAACAATCATAAATTTGTATGTTCTTAACAACATAGCCTCAATATATGAAGCAAAACCTAATAGAATTACAAGGAAAATTTATAAGGAAATTGGAAGATCAAGTTGATATAAAATAAAGATAGAAGGATTTCAATGGCACAATTAAACTAGACAAAAGATAAACTAGATAAAAAGAGAACCCTGCACCTAACGTAGAGACCATACAGTATTTTCAAGCACACTTTGAACATTTATAAAAATGGACTCTAGTAACACAAACATATTCTCTGACTTCAATGCAATTAAATTAGAAATCTACAATTTAAAAAGTATATGGCAAGAGATAACCTCATGTGTTTGTAAGCTATAAAACCAACTCCTAAAATAGCTTTTAGGTTAAAGAGGAAATCACAATGGAAATTACCAAGGGAACATTCATGGCTTTCTACTCCAGTTAGCTCGTTACCTTGCAAAGGAAGCAGCTTGTTTTCTTACCTTGATTTATTCTTAAATAGTTCCTTGTGTTTCTTCCCTTTTCCCTCTACCATTGCTCTAATTTCTAAGCCTTTTGCTTTGAAAACATTTTCTGGAAATCTTTACTTTTATAGCTTTTGTTCTTTACCCTGAAAACTGTCTGCTTTTGTATTGTAAACGTATCATCTTAATGATTTTTGGCGTTCAGTGCTCACTTTTGTGTTAACATTTAAATCTCACGGATTTCTAATCTTCTCTCTTAAATATTGATTTTACCTTATTAGTCCAAACTCTTTTAAAATAATAGTCCCATTAAAAATTTTTGTCCTTTCAACAATTTTTTTTTCTCTAAGCCTTAAAAAAATCCTTTCTAAACTTCCTACCTTGTATTTATTGTTTAACTTGGTATTTTTCTTCTGTTAGTCTTTTTTTTCCCCCTTAATTTATAGAATAAGAGCCAGACTTGGACGCTTGGCCTTAAAGTGGTGCATGGAAGAAACTCCTCTTTAGAGCGAGGGAGCTTGTGTCTCGTGCACTTCCCATCCCTGCAACCACCAGGCTGCCCTCTGGCACCTGCTAATGGAGCTCAGCACTAGCTGAAGGTTGGTTTCACTCCGTGGGACTCTGGAAACTCCTGGGCCACTACTTTCAGCGCCATGGTTTTCTCTGTGCAGGTGAAATACTTGGTGTGTTGCAACACTTTTTCTTCCTCAGTTCAAGGTCTCTGATATTAGTCTTTGTACCTTGGGCCATCTACACCACTAGCCATAGGGTCATCAACACCACTGGCCGCAGGGTCCTCTACCCACTAGCCACGGCGCAGTCTACACCAGCGGTCCCCAGCCTTTTCGGCACCAGGGACCAGTTTCATGGAAGGCAGTTTTTCCACGGACGGGGTCGCGGGGAGGGATGGTTCAGGCGATAATGTGAGCGATGGGGAGTGATGGGGAGCGGCGGATTAAGCTTTGCTCTTTAGCCCGCCACCCACCTCCTGCTGTGCGGCCTCGTTCCTAACAGGATGCGGACACCGCGGCCCGGGGGTTGAGAACCCCTCATCTACACCACTAGCCACGGGATCATCTACACCGGTAGCCATGGGACCATCGACACCACTAGCTGTGAGGCTGGAGGGAACGGAAGGAGGGCAGGGATCATGGCAGGAGGCCGTGGTCCTCCTCAGTCAGGAGCTGGGTCATTCTGCAAGAATCCCAGTATCTTTTCTTGCCTGGACTTCTGTCTCGCTCATTCTTACACTTTATTTCAAAATTCCCTTCTCGGTGGGAATGCAGACATTTTTTTCTTGATACAAGATTCTCCTTGGCTTCCTCTCCTATTATGGGAGAAGTTCAAAAAGAACTTGGCTGGAGCAAAGGTTCTTCTGGATTCAGGTTGAAACATCAGGATCCTGCCGTCCGGCTGTCCTGCTGGGTAGAACAGCTTTCTGCATTTGGCAAGACCCAGTGGGGCAGCCCAGACCTGCCTGGATGTCAGAGCCTGCAGGACAGGGAGACAGGCTCACTTCTCCACTGGGCCCCCAGGAGAATGCTCAAAGCACAGGAAGGTTTCTTTGCTTCTGGTCCACCGCCTGCAAGGGAGGAGGGTGCTCTCCTGAAGAGGTTAGAGCTCCCGAGAGGACACCTGGCCCCTTTGCAGCCTTGTCTACGATGAGAGCATCCTCTTCTTCATTCAGCTTTTCTCTCGCTGCAGCTTTTCTTCAGCCCCCTGGAGTCTGCCCCTCGCTGAGTAACGCACTCCCTCTTGGATGCTGGGGCTTCCAAAAGTAAGGAGCTGAAAGCTTAGGTTTTTATGAAAGATTTTAATAAAGCGTCTTTGGGGGAGACCTTAATTTTAAAACTTGCATCTTGCCCTCTTCAAGGAGGTTTAGATCCCTCGTCCTTCTCGTTATCAGGGACACACAGCTGGACACAGGATAAGCCTCCTTATCCCACTCCTGCTTCTGCTGTCTGTAAGCCATCCGGCTGAGCTACAGGAACACCTTCTTTCCAGTGTTGATTTGGTTCCCTGACAAGCTTCCTATTTTTCTTTCCTTCTCTCTTTTAAAGTATGTATAGTTGACTTACAATGTTGTATTAATGTCTGCTGTACAGCAAAGTGACTCAGTTATACATACACATATTCTTTTTTCATGTTTTCCATGATGGTTTGTCACAGGACAGTGAATACAGTTCCCTGTGCTCTACAGCAGGACCTTCCATCCTGTATCTGCTGGGTTTCATCTGCTCATCGCAAACGCCCAATCCCCCACCCCCCAACCTTGGCAAACACAAGTCTGTTCTCTGTGTCTGTTTCTGTTTTGTAGATATGTTCATTTGTGTTGTGTTTTAGATTCCACACGTAAGTGATATCATATGATATTGGTCTTTCTCTGACTTACTTGGCTTAGTATGACGATCTCTAGGTCCATCCATGTTGCTGCAATGGCATTACTTCATTCCTTTTCAGGTCTGAGTAATATTCCATTGTGCATGTATACCACATCTTCTTTATCCATTCATCTGTTGATGGACATTTTGGTTGTTTCCACGTCTTGGCTATTGTGAATAGTCCTGCCATGAACATAGGGGTGCATGTGTCTTTTCGAATTATAGTTTTATTTGGGTATATGCCCAGGAGAGGGATTGCTGGATCATATGGTAACTTTATTTTTTTAACATGCACATTCTCTCAGCCAGTGTGCTCTCAGCTCATATGGATGGCTATCTTTTAAGTGTTTATTTATTTTACATATTGGAAGGCAGAAGTAGTCATCTCTGTCCTTGGCTGGGAGTTGCCACCTCCTCCCTGGGTCCTCACACGGTCGTCCCTCTGTGTATCTGTGTCCTCATCTCCTCTTCTTATAAGGACACCAGTCTGATTGGATTAAGGCCCACCCAACTGAACTCTGACCTTTACAGAGGTAACCTAATTACCTCTGTAAAGATCCTGTTTCCTGCTATGGTTATAGTCTGAGGTGTTGGGGGTTAGGACTTAAACACGTGAATTTGGGGGAACATAATTCAACTCATAACAGGACATTTCTGGATATTGTTAAGAATGGATACCTGGTCTGGCTATGCCCAAGTGACAATTTCTGACAAAATTCTGGAGTCCAGGCTGTGCAGAACAGATAAGTTAATGCCCCTTAAAGAATACTGCCTTATCAAAGCTTATCCCTTTCCAAACCTAAATTCATTAACTTAGATACACCAGAGGACACAAAGACCAAAGTTCCTCCGAATTGGGTAATGGACTTAGTGACGGTACAACATGACTGGTTCTTATACCTCCCACCGTCCAGTCCTACATTGAGGAGATGTATGGTCGAAAACCCACTGTCTCCATTCTCTGACCTCAAATTCATACTTGATATGAATATTTGTCAGATTTAACTATGACATTCTCCATTCAGAGGCTGGGTTTTCCGTGCCTGATCCTGTGATCAGTATCACGGCTGATCCTGTGAAGGAGCTGGCACCTGGCGTTAGAGCACCCAGGTGTGATTGCGTCATGGAAGTGAGGTTGCAAATCTTGCTAGAATGATCTCCAATATCCATTCTCTCCTTCTCAGTACTAACAGAATCCAATTTTATTTGGGTTTAGTAGTATGCCCACTTATAAACACTACACCTTGCATCCTCCCATCCTGGGTAAGAATGGTGTTGTAATATAGTTATGGCTAATGAGGTATAAATGGAGGGTACAAGGTGAGCTTCTGGTTTTCAGAAAAGCAGTTTAAAGGGAGCTAGCCACCTAAGGCAGTCTGCTCCTTTTGCTCTTTGCCCTTCCTCCTTCTTCCTGTCTAGAACATGGATGTGATGGCTGGAGTCCCAGCAGCCATCTTATAAGCATGAGTGTGGAGATAGTAGAGTGGAAATCTAGACAGGACCTGGGTTCCTCATGATTTGGGGGACTATTATGCCAGCTCTTGCCCACCCTCCTCTGATTTCTCCTCTTGAGAGAGAAAAACAAGCCCCCAGGGCTGCTGGTATCTGCAGTGGCTCCTCCTGGACCACAGTGTGAAGTGTCCTCCCTGGCGTAGGCCACCCACTGGTCCTGTAAACCCTTATCTTGTTTAAGCCAGCATTTTGGGGCTCTCTTCCCTACCACCAAATGTTACGGGTAACCAGTGCAGGTGGTGCAGTGACTAGAATCATCCCCTTGTTCTACCTGGGTGTGTACAGAGCATCTTCTGAAAACCTCTGTGAAATCCTCCTTTAGGTATGAGTAACCCCAGAAAAAAGCTGAGATTTACCTGGGCTCACACACACCTCCATCACTGGTTAGCTAGCTGTGTGACCTAAGGTAAACTGCTTCACCTCTGAGCCTCACTTCGCCGAGTGCTGTCTCTCAGGATCATTGTGAGGACCAGGCAGATACGTATGTAAAACACCCGGCTCTGTCCTTGCGCTCAGGCACTCAGCAGATGGCCCTCCTGCTGTGACGACATCCCTTGTCCCCTCTAGAGGACGACTCACATCCACGTGTCCAGGTCTGACTTTTCCTTTGGGTGCTCTTCCTGCATGTCTCTCTAGCTTCCTGCAGGACACTTCCAGTTAGCTCTCCTGTGTCCCTTCCAGTCCAGTCCCCAACCACCCTCTCTCTGACGATATCACTGTCCATCCTGTATCTCATCCTGTATCCTGCCTGTTGGTTCAACTTGACACTCCATGACATGCCGTGGACCATGCCACAGCACATCAGACCACACCATAGCACGCCACACTGTGTGAACCCACCCCAGGTACACTACACCACACCACACCGTGACACATCATATCCTACTGCCCCTTGCCATTCCATATGGTGCCACAGCACACCGCATTCTACCACAGCCTAGCCCAGATGGGGGATTCAGCCTTTTTGGTAGCTTCCATAACTCTTCTGCCTTCACGGAAAAAAAACTCACCAAGGCCTTTGTGTGGGTAGCAGACTTTACCAGAGATTTGGGGGGACAGAACAATTTTTGTTCCATAGAGGTTTCATATTAAAAAAAAAATTGCTCAAGTGTTTCATTACTTGTAACGCTTCTGGAAGCTTCTCAAGAGTCTACCTTTCTGGCCCTTCTTACCTTGGTCTTCTGTGGGTGTACCATCAGTTCCTCTAATCTTTCCTGGTCAGTGATTTTGGGGACCCTTGATGAACTCTTTCATCTCCTCCTGGGGAGCTGGTGCAGCCACATCACTCACTGCCTAGATGATGAAATTCCCGGCTTTATTCTCAGCCCCAGACTCCTAAAACCATTCAGAGTCCCGTGGAAGGAATCATACCGTCACAGTCCCACCAAGTGCATCGGCTGTCCGTGGGACCTGAGGTCTGCTAGGAAAGAGGCGACCCTCGCGTCCCCCTCCTGCTCTCGCAGTGATGTGTGCAGGGTAAAGCCAGCACGCTTGGCTCCAGCTACCGCCCCAAAGCCGCCTTGTCCACCCGACTCGATTTTCCTGTAAGACTGAGGTAGAGCGACTTTTTCCCATTACACATACGAAAATCACGTGTCTTCAGTGACCGGGGGACTCAACTGCTTCTTCCCAAGGTGGGAAATGCTCTTCACCACCCACTCATTTGCAGTTAAACACCATGGGTTGGGGGGTAGGAGAGAGAAGACATTTACAGAGCAGGGGGGAGCCTCCGGGTGTGTGAGGCCACCCCCCCCACCCCCCCACCGCCCTAGCTCCACGTCCTGCGGGTGGAGCAGTGAAGCTGGTCCCTGAGCATCAGACTAACCAGGGTCCCCGCCCCACCCCCACGCCGATACATTTCCGATCTATTTCCCTTTGTGTTGACTTCGTCCTACAAGGCACCTCCCTGTCACGTTGTCAGGAGTCTGAGGGTGCTGCCCGACTGTGGAACTGTGAGAAATGGGAGAGAGCTCAGTTGTCTGTAATCTCACAATAGGAGAAACTCCCCTCAGGACACGTGGTGATGTCATCGAGAGGCAGATAAAGGAGAGGCAGGGCTGACGGGGAGAGAAACCCAGGCTCCCAGACTCTCAAGACAGGCGACCGTCCGCTGAGAGCCAGGCGCCCCCGAATCCAGGTGTTACCAACCAGATCTCCCCGCAGACCTGCCAGAGAGTCGGTCCTGCCAATGCCAAGAGAGGAGGGGTGAGGGGAGACGTGGAGTGGGGGTCTCCCAGGAGTTGGGCCACACGGGGTTGCTGGCAGCTGCAGTTTGCCTCACTCAGGACCTGAGCCTGGAGGGGAGAAAGAAGGGCGGGAGGCTGGGGGAACGGCTTTGTGTGGCCAGCACCTCCCCATTCCTGGGGGCTGGGCATCGAGGGGCTCCTTGGCGTTCTCCCAGAGCATCCCGTAAGCCTGCCTCCTCTCCCCCATTTAAAGAATCCCCATCCGCTTCTTGGGAGTAGGTGGCTGGCACTTTGTCCCCAAAGCCTGAGAGGACGGGTCAGCCAGTTTCTGTGGTTTTCTTCTGGGAGCTAACTGACCCCTTTCTTGCTGCGGCCCAAGAGCAGCGTTCCTGCTGGGATTTCTGCAGGAGGCGGCAGGGTCTCGGTACCCAGGTAAACTGAGCCGGGGCCGGGTCTTCACTGGAGTGGCCTTTGCTGTGGCCTTCTGGCCTGGGAGCGCCCAGCTGACCTTTCAGGACCCTCACAGGGGCAGCCTGTTCACACACGTGTACTAGTTGGTAGGGCACTGCCCAGAAAGCGTCCCTGGCTACGCTGTTTAGTCGACTGATTCCACAGGAAAACACTCCGTTGCCACAGCCTGGCGGTAGACACCTGCTTGTTTTGTTGGCTGCACTTGCTTAGTCCCTGTAGCTGGGGTCGGCCCCGTCTCCCCGCCCGGTTCATCCCTCTTTCCACTTCCCCTAGTTGACCCCTGCCTCCCCTGGAAGGTGGGGTGGGTGGTGTCTGTGTGAGCTGAGGAGGAGGAAGGAGGAGGAGGAGACAAAGATGGGAAGGCAGAGCTCAGGTGCTGAGCGTCTCTGCCCGGCCCTGCTGCCCGTGCCTCCCCCTGGAGGGTGTCAACAAAGCCCTGTCCCCACGATGCTTCTCGCTCAGAAGCAGAGGCTCTACCAGGAGGAGTAGCAGCATTGCTTAAAACCTCTCCAAGGCATCACGACGGGGGTCCGAGTGGAGAACCACCCCTGTAAACCCACGGCACAGGCGTGCCTGACGCCCACCCGCAAAGGAAAATTCCATCAGCGGGCTTTCTCACTCATTCACAAGGCAGTGTGTGGGCCCCTCCAGGGGTAAAGGCCTTGGAAACTCCTGGGGTACATACAAATAAGATGCCGCTTAGGGTCTCACGGCTTGGGGGAGGGGGAAGGCAACATGGTCCATCCCCCCAGAGAGCTCCGTGGAGTGGATTTTGTTACCCATACTTGACGACAGAGAAAGGTTTGCAAGGTTAAGGCACCTAAGACCACGCAGATGACGGGTGACAGAGCCAGAATGCAGCTCCGATCTTTTTTGTTTTGTTTTTTTGTGGTACGCGGGCCTCTCACTGCTGCGGCCCCTCCCGTTGCGGAGCACAGGCTCCGGACGCGCAGGCCCAGCAACCATGGCTCACGGGCCCAGCCGCTCCGCGGCACGTGGGATCCTCCCGGACCGGGGCACGAACCCATGTCCCCTGCATCGGCAGGCGGACTCTCAACCACTGCGCCACCAGGGGAAAGCCCAGCTCCGATCTTTTAAATTCATAGGTTCGTACTTTGTCTCCTACTCTCTTCGTCTCCAGGGACAAAGGAGTTTGGAGGAGGTGGTTTTGGGGCTGCTCTTCAAGCTGGCGTAGAAGTTTCTCAGGCGGATACAGGAAGGATTGCATCCCAGGCCGCGGGGACATGCACAGAGGCAGGAGCTCTGGCGGCAAGGCCCGCCCGGATTGCCAGAGTCCTGCTAGAGCATCTGGGTGGGTCAGGAAAGGCCCAGAACACAATCTGTGGAGAATAGCTATTATCCTGGAAGTGACAGGCAGTCAAGAGAAGACGTCAGTGCAGGGGACGGCTGGAATTGTGCCTTAGAAAGATCCCCTGCAGGTGGTACCTCGGCCATGACCCGTGGGAGACCCTGGGGATACTTGAGAAGCAGGTGTAGCGCCAGCCAGGTGGAGTCCCAGACCCCCAGGTAAGAAGAACCCCAGCCAGGTGGAGCCCCAGTAGGAAGGACTCCCAGGTAGGAGGAGCCCCAGGCAGGAGGAACCCCAGGCAGGTGGAGCTGGCCTGAACCCACCATAGCTCCCCTGTACTTTATTGAGGATGCAAGAACTAAGCTGACTGTCCTGTAACAAACATCACAGTCCAGCGTCTCGGCTTAGTGATGGGGCTTTTTCTCTGAAGAGCCCGTCCTCTCCTTTCCTCCTCACTGAATATCTTACACATGTCTAGCTTTGTAAGTGGATCATGTGGGGTTCATTTTGAAATGAATGTGACTGCAATTTCGCTTGGCCCTGGAGGGTCTCCATGCCCCGGAAGCAGCTTAGTGGGCTTGCGTGAACTTCAAGGATGGGCTCCCTCTGGTTGCACAGAGCTGAGATTTCTCCTGCAGCCACACTGACGTCTTGTGCCCTTGTCACCGGGCCTTCCTGAATTCCCTGCATTGGAGTCAGCGGTTTTACAGATGAGGCAAGCGTGCAGTGGTCTGTGGCATTGCAGGGCTGTGTGCTCCCAGGACCCCAGGGGCCCGAGTGCCCTGTCGTGAACCTCCAGTGGCGAACATCACTCAGCCGCTGCACCTCTCCTCTGACTTTGTCCCTCTTGCAGGGATCACAGTGCAGCATTCCTTACTGTCTGGCAAGGTATTTTGGAATGTAGCTCCCAGAGCCAGTCCACACTAGTGTTGGGACAAGTTAAAAATGCACAGTGCCAGCAGACATCCAAATGGGGGAACTAGTGCAAACAGATGACTGTAAAATAAAAGTTACGGCATGAACACAGTGGATGATGGAATCGTGGGAATGAGAATCTGAAGGTGTAAAATACAGAATTGGTATTGAAGGGGATGTAGCTCTATTTCCAGGCTCCGGAGTCCGCCCCTTTCGTGCCCCTCTGCCTTCCCCACCCCCATCAGTTATTGCTTGGAGAGAAACTTGGGTGACTGGTTTTAATGAATAAGATGGGAGTGATTGGAAATTTGCATACCAATGACTTTCATGCAAATAGGTGCTTTTGGAATGATTGCAAAATTTATTCTCTTAAACACTTTAAACCCTCTCTTACAGTGTGGTTTTTGACAGTAAAACCTGACTTAGGACAATAAAAAAGGGGGCATTTTTTTTGCTCCCTTTCTTTGCACCTGATAAGGGCAAATTTCAACCTAGCCTGGGCCCAGTGTTTTCCAATTAAGAATGGAGAGACTCAGATTTAACTTGGAAAAATGTATACAGTGTTTTTATTTCTGATCACATAAAAAGTACATATACAGTATGAAAAATTTGGAAAATAAAAGTAGAAAGATGAAGATAAAAACTGTACTATAACCCTTTACATACATTTGTAAAATGTTTCAGTAAAAATATGTGCATAGTGGACTTAACTGTTCTGTAATTTTTTTCACACTTAGTGATTTATTGAGAACATTTCCCCATGCCACTAAATATTCTTTAACAGTAAGGTTTTTGTTAATTGTATACTGGTGGCAGTGTAACACTTTCATTTGTTTCACCGTGCCCCAGTTTTGTATTTTTAAGTGGTTTCAGTCGTTTGTTATTATAAACAAATGTTCATCCTTACGGATGCATCCTACGAACATCCGTGATTATTTCTTGAGGTGAAATGCCTAAGAATGGGATGGCTATAACCGAGGGCACACACATCATACGTATCTCCTCGCTGCCCGCAAGAAAGCACATTACAACCGATGTGCCTGCCAGCCTTGCGTTTCTTTACATCTTTGGTTTACACTGTAGACCAGGTTTTGAAAGTACCTGCTTCTCGTTGGAGCGCCGGTCAAATTGGAGTGCACCCACCTATCTTTTCTCCCAGGCCACAGCTGCCTTCTTTAAAGTCAGAAGGTCATTTTTCCCCCATTTTTTTTTTTTATTCTGGTAAGATACACATAACATAAAATTTACCATTTTTAAGTGTACAGTTCAGTAGTGATAAATACCTTCATATTGTTCTGCAACCGTCACCACCGGCCATTCATCTTCAACCATTCCATCTTCTCAAACCCAAACTCCATCCTCGTTAAACACTAACTCCTCATTTGCCCCCAGCCCCTGGCAACCCCCATTCTACTTTCTGTCTCTATGAACCTGACTATTCTAGGAGCCTCATGTAAGTGGAATCACACAGTATTTGGCCTTTTGTGACTGGCTTATTTCACTGAGCATAATGTCCTCAAGGTTCATACGTTGTGTAGCCTGTGTCACAATTTCCTTCCTCTTGAAGGCTGAATAATATTCCATTGCATGTATAGACCACATTTTGTCTATCCATTCATTTACCAGTGGATGCTTGGGTCATTTCCACCTTTTGGCTGTTGTGAATAATGCTGCTATAAACAGGGGTGTACAAATACCTCTTCAAGTCCCTGCTTTCAGTTCTTTTAGGTGTACACCCAGAAGTGGAATTGCTGGGTTATATGGTCATTCTATTTTTAATTTTTCGAAAACCTGCCATGCTGTTTTCCATAGCAGCTGTACCATTTCACGCCCCACCAACAGTGCACACGTGTCCAGTTTCTCCACATCCCTGCTAACACTTGTTCTTTCTTTTCCTCTCTTTTTCCTTCCTCCCTTCCTTCCTTCCTTTTTGATGGTAGTCATCCTAATATGTCACTCCCATTAGGATGACCGCTATCAAAAAAAAAAATGCCCATTTGCAATTTCCTAATTAATGATGTTAAACATCTTGTCATGTGCTTGTTGGCCATCTGTATGTCTTCTTTGGAGGAATGTCTGTTCAAGTCCTTTGCCCATTTTTAAACCACGTTGTTTATTTTTTGTAGTTGAGGCGGGGGGGGTCATCTTTAGAGGCTCGGGTGATTCCCATTTTCTGCTCCCCTCCCCCATCTCCTCCTCAGGGTCAGCAGGCTGGCACCCTCTGCCCCTGTGGAGCGTCTGCCCACTGTGGCAAATTTAAGCAGAGAAGTAGGAATGTGGCTCACCATGAGTCACTTTTCTCATTTACTTTTAGGTCCCACAGAAGTATAGGTGTGCTCCATCAAACGTACCAAGATGGGAACTCGCAGGACAGATAAATTAGGGGGTGAGTGCTTAGATTACAAGAAGATTCTGGCCCTGCTGTATAGTTGCTTTCAGAAAGAACTGCTAGAGATCAAGCAGTTAAAAATCAAAGTCATTTTATCTGGTAGATTTGCCTTAACTTTAATCTGGTTTCTAATACTAGAAAGCAAGTCGCCAAGGCATGCATAGTGTAGGCTTTTAATCCCGAAGGGCTCACCAAGTAATTCCATCACTCAGAGCCAGACATTCTGCAGGTGCTCTGCTGGAATTCATTTAAGAGGGAGATGCTGTGACAAAGTTTTCACCAAATTAAAGCGAGTGTCCATCTTGAAGGCATCAAATATCCATAGTCTAGTGTTGTTTAAAAGTAGAACTTCTTTTTCCGGCAGAAATCATACTTGAAAACTATAAATACTGTGAGATGAGGTGCATTTGTTGAAGCAGGGACCCTGTGTCCCCTTCCTTCAACTCCATGCAGCTCAGGGCAGCAGCTCTGAGGGTTCTGGAGCCCAGCTTGAGGACCATGGGGCGGGGAGGGGCAGATTTAGTGCAGTCTAGACCGGGAAGAATTTAATACCGACCATAGACTGGTTTGGGGAAGTGAGGTTTAGCCTGAGAGAGGGGAGACGGGCCATTCCTTTGAGTCACAGGGCAGGTGGGGTCCAGAGACAGTGTTGGAGGCAAGGATTTGGAAACCAAAGGGGTGAGCGGTGAGAAAGCGTCAAATATGGAGCAAAAGGTCTGCGGCGGCACCAGGGCAGCTCTGAGGGGGGAAGCCCACAGGGACAGTTCGCCAGGGATGAGTACGCTTACACAGGAAGACCCGGGCACGGCCGCGGTGGGAGGGTGTGTGTGTTGGGGCTATGGGTGCGGGGAGTGGACAGCTATTGGCACGTTCTGGTTCTGGAGGTCCACGTGGACGCAAGACCATCATGTACAACTGGGCAGGTCAGACACTGTGCCATGTCACCGGTATGAGGTGTGAGAGGGACAAAGTCCAGGCCACCCTCCAACATGCAAGCCGTCACCCTGGCGCAGGGCTGCATCTGCCAGGAGGAAGGACCACCCTTTCTAATTCACACAGAGGCCCTTCACGGGTTAGCAGTGGCCCTGAGTGAATGCAGTTATTTTGTGGCCAGAATTCTAGAGTCTCGGTCCTCTGCTCAAAGGATCTCAGTCATCTCACACGACTCGGCACAAGTGGCTCTTAAGTGGCACATCACACAACTGCCCTACGGCTGCTTGTCTCAGATTCACGATTCTTTCACTCACTTGTTCATTCATGTCAGCAGATGTTCACTGAGGCCTTACTAAGTGTCAAGCACTGTTCTAGCTGTTTAGACACATGAGTGAACCAAGTAGACTAAGATTCCTGCCCTGGAGGAGAAAGATTACATTCTCATAGGGGAGTTAAGACAGCAAGCAGTAAACATAATGAGAAAATTCTCAAGTGTGTTGGGAGGTGGTAAGTGTTAGGGACAAAGAAAGAGGAGGGGGGCGGCGAGCAGAGTAAATGTTCTGCGACGGGAAGGCCCGTTGCAGATCAGATAGAGATGTCAGGGTGAGGTCTCCTTGAGAAGGTAGAGTCTGAGCAAACCTAGGAGCTGAGAGCCCGGGGAGAGCATGCGGGTGGAGGGGGGCTGAGCAGAGGTCCCTGTGCCTGGTGTGGCTGAGGAACGGCGAGGAGGCCGGGGCGGGTGTGGGATCGTGGGTGCTGGGAGATTCGAGGGGGAGGAGAGAGAGGTGGGCCTGTTACGGACTTTGGCTTTTCCCTGAGTAGAATGGGGAACCATTGGGGAATTCTGAGAATAGTAAGAGGATCGGATTTAGGTTTTAGCTGTGCTGAGAGTAGAGCATGGGGCTGAGGGTAGAAGCACAGGACCCACCAGGAGGCTATTGGGGTTAATTCCTGTGAGAGGGGCGGGCATTTGGACCAGGGCTGTGGCAGTGGAGGTGGTGAGAAAGGGTAGAATGTGGAAGGTGTGTTGGAGGTACAGGGCTTTGTGACTGGCAACCACGCACCTGCTTCCTGTCTCTGTAGATGTGCCTCTTATGGACATTTCATGCAAAGGAAATTCTGTAATTCATGCTCTCATGCGCAGTTTCTTTCACTTAGCATAGTGTTGGCAAAGCTCGTCCGTGTCGTAGCAGTGTCATGGCTTCCCTTTATCCCTGAGTAGTACTCTTCATTAATATTCGTATTCACCACCTTTTGTTTGTCCATTTCCAGTTAGCAGATATTTGGGTTGTTTGCACTTTGGGGCTGTTGCAAGTAATGATGCTACACTCATGTGCAAGTTTTTGTGAGAATGTATTTTAATTTTCTTGGGTAGATACTTAGGAGTGGAATTGCTGAGTTGTATGATAAATATATATTTCACTTTTCAGGAAATTGCCACACTGTTTTCCAAAGAGGCCGTGCCGTCTTAAACTCCCACTGACAATGTGTAAGGATTCCATTTTCTCTACATCCTTTTGCCAATACTCGATATTGCCAGTGTTTTGATTTTAGCCATTCTCGTGGGTTTGTAGTCGTATTTCATTTTAGTTTTACTTTACATTATGACTGTGACAATTGATGTTGAACATTATTTCAAATACCTATCAGAATTCATATACCTTTTTCCGTTTTAAAATTAAAATTTAACATTTGCTTTTAAAACCCTTTTTATTTTGAAATAATTTTGGATTTACAAAAAACTTGCAAAAACAGTACAGAGAATTCTCATACCGCCTTTACACAGCTTCTCCAAATGTTAGCATCTTATAGATGGTGGAATGGTTGTCAAAACTATGATATTAACATGGCTACAGTACTACTTAATGAATTGTAGGCTTTATTTGCATTTCACCACTTCTTCCGCAAATGCCCTTTTCCTATTCTAAGATCCATTCTGGGATCCTGCTCTACCTTGAGTGGTCGTGTCTTCTGAGCCTTTTCCAATCTTTAAATGTTCCTAGTCTTTTCTTGTCTTTCATGACCTTGGCACTTTTGAAGAGCACTGGTCAATTATTTTGTAGCATTTCCCTCAATTTGCGTTTCCAGTGTTTTCTCATGATTAGATTGAATGGATTTATTTTTGGCAAGAATATCACAGAAGTGATGTGCCCTTCTCAGTGCATCATGTTAGGGGTCACATGATGTCAATATGTCTTACTGTTGGTGATCATTATTAGTCGAATTATTATCGGTCATTTGGTTAAGGTTGTGCACGATGGATTTCTCCACTATCAAATAACAATTTTCCCCATTGTAAATTAATAGGTATCTTGGAGAAAATATTTTGAGACTAGGCAAATATCCTATCCCTCCTAAAACATTTTCCCACTAACTTTAGTCCATCTCTTAGTGGACTTGTCTGCAGCAATGATTACTGTGTTTCTCTAGGGCAATTTTGTATTCTTCTCATTCCTTCGACATTTATTATTTGAAATTCTTCTGCTAGCAAAAATTTCTTATTTATTTATTGTTATTTATATCAGTATGGACCATGGATATTTACTTTAATTTATGGGTTATAATCCAGTAGTACCATTATTTATTTTATTTCTCAAGTTTTCCCAGTTTTGGCCACTGGGAACTCTTTCAGGTTGACTCTTGTGTCATGTCAACATGCTGCTGTCCTTTTTGAGGGCTTCCTTTATTTTGGTACCATGGGAGGCTCCAGGCTTATCTCATGCTTTCCAGCCCTGGAACCAACCTCTTCTCACACAAGCTCTGGTTTATTTTTTCTTACAGAATCATGTTGAGAAACCAAGATCATGCACTAGGTGTGCTAATTGCCCTCTGGGTGTCATTACTTGTATGTTTTCTTAGGGGACAGGTCTTGAAAATACATGTATGTGTACTCACCCATGCAAACACACACACATATATATTTATTTAAAAATCATAAGCTCATACCGGTACCCCTGACTTCTATTCAACACCCCAGGGTTTGTTTTAGCTTTAGTCTTTCCTGATTTGTAACATCTTTCTTCAACAGTGAGAGAACTGGTTCTCATTAATTAAAGTGTTTTTACTTATTTGTTCAATTCTAGTATGCACATAAGGTAGTTCTAGAATTGCTAGCTCCTGTGAGAGACAAATTTATTAACTGAAATATAATATTGTATTTTAACAATACAATAAAAGTTCTTTTGGTTTTGAACCTTAAAATATACACTCAAAGTACTGTTTTCCAAAATAACTTAGTTTGGTTCTTTTCTTCCCTGCTCCTTTCAGCATGGTTATTTTATTCATTTGTAATATAGTTAAGTTCAACAATTTTTTTGTTCCATTTTGGGTTTCCCCTGCATTATGGTTGATTTCTTTTAAACTTACATACAGTAAAATTTACTCTTTGTAGCTTGCAGTTTTATGGGTTTGACAAGTGGATAGAGTCATGTATCTACCCTGTACTGTGTACCAAAATTCCCTTCTGTTGGCCCCCTTTGCTATTAACCTAACCCTATCCCCATGCTCAGCCCTTGGAACCCTCTGATTTTTTCTCATCCATATAATTTGCCATTTCCAGAAAGTCATATTAATGGATTAATATGACATGTAGCCTATTGATTCTGATTCCGTTTACTTAGTAAAACTCATTTACAATTTATTCATTGTGTTATGTGTGTCAGTAGTTTCTTCCTTTCCATTTCTGAGTAGTATTCAATTCAGTGGATTTACCAAAGCTTTTTAATCCATTCATTGGTAGAAGGACATGTGGGTAGTTTCCAGTTTTCAATGATGCTAAATAAAGCTGCTATTAAAAAAGCCTACAGGTTTTTGTGTGAACATGAGTTTTCATTTCTCCTAGGAAATTACCTAGGAGTAGGATTCCTGGATCAAGTGTTAAATGTATATTTATCTTTATAAGTTGCTTCCAGACTATTTTCCAAAATGGCTTTACCATTTTGCTTTTCCACCAGCATGTGTGAGGGATCTAATTGCTTTATATCATCATCAGCACTTGGGATTATCAGTATTTTAATCATACTAATAGGTCTGTAATGACGTCTCATTAAGGTTTAAATCTGCATTTCCCTAGTGATGTTGAACATCATTTCATATGCTTATTTGCCATCTTCTTTGGTGAAATGCTGTTTAGATCTTTTGCCCATTTTTAAATTGGGTTATTTTATCTTTCTATTTCTAAACTGAAAGTTATATATTCTGTATATAAGTTCTTTGTCAGCTATATGATTTGTAAACATTTTCTTCTGCTCTGTAGCTTGTCTTTTCATTTTCTTGATGGTGTTTGTTGATTGTGTATTCCTCCTTTCAATTCTATTATTTTTTGCCTCGTCTATTTTGTACTAATATATGCCTATGTTTATAATTGTTATATTTTCTTGATGGATTGACCCATTTATTATTTACAAAATGTTCTTCTTTGTCTCTATTAATGTTTTATCTTAAAGTCAATTCGTGTGATACTAGTATAGTCACTCCAGCTCTCTTTTGGTATATCCTTAACATTGTTTTACTTTCAACCTGTTCATGTCTTTGAATCTAATGTGTGTCTCTTGTAGACAATGTAGAGTTGGATTTTTTCTTCTTTAAAAATCTATACTGCTGACCTCTGTCTTTTGATTGGAGTATTTAACCCATTTATATTTTATGTGATTACTGATAACATAGGGTATATTTCTGCCAATTTGCTGTTTGTTTCTTATGTCTTGTGCCAAAGACAAACAGAGACTCTTGAAAGCAACAATAGAAAATTGACTTATGTTCAAGGGATTCTCTGTAAGATTAACACTTGATTTCTCATCAGAAATTATGGAGCCCAGAAATCAGTGGGCTGATACATTTGAAGTGCATAAGGAAAAAAAAGACTGTCAACTAACATTTCTAATCTAGCAAGACCATTTTGCAAAAATGAAGGAGAAATTAAGACATTGCCAGATAAACAAAATCTGAGCAAAGTCATCTCTAGCTGCCCTGCCCAACAAGAAAAAAAGCTTCAGGCTGAAATGAAAGGGCATTACACAGTAACTTGCATCCACATAAAGAAATAAAGACCATTGATAAAGATAACTACATGGATAGATATGAGACAATATAAATGTATTTTTATTGAAACTTTTTTCTTTTATTTAAAAGACAGTGACATAATGCAGTAATTATAAATTTGTGTGGATGCACAAACACAATCAACAGTAATAGTTGGAGACTTCATTCACATAGAAAACTCCACACAGCAACAGCACAATATGCATTATTCTCAAGTGCACATGGAACATTCTCCAGGCTAGATAGTATGTTAGGCCACAAAATAAGTCTCAAGAAATTTTAAAAGACTGAAATTATTTAAAGTTTGTTCTCTAAACACAATGGAATGGAATTAGAAATCAACAACAGAAAGAAGTCTGGAAAAATTACGGGTATGTGGAAAGTTTCTAGTTTCTTAAGGTGGAAGCTTAGGTTATAGGTTTGAGATCTTTCTTATTTTCCAGTGTAAGTTTTTACAGCTATGTATTTCTCTCTGAGCATTGATTTCACTGCATCCCATAGGTTTTGATGTGTCTTGTCTTTCAGAAATTTGAGTATAATGCGTTTAGGTGTGTATTCCTTTATGCTTATCCTACTTGGGGTATGTTGAGCTTTTTGGGTGTGTTGGCTAACTTTTTCCTTCAAAATTGGGACTTTCCCAGCAGTTGTTTCTTCAAATATTCTTTCTGACTCTTTTCTTTCCCCCTGCTTCTCCCACTGAGCATATGTTAGTATGCTTGGTGATGTCCCACAAGTGTCTGAGGCTCTATTCATTTTTCTTCATTAAAAGAACAAACAAACAAACTTCTCAGAGTAGATCATCAGCACTGACCTATCTTTAAGTTCTCTGCTTCTTTCTTCTGCTCAAATCTGATATTGGGCCCCTCTAGTGAATTTCTTATTTCAGCTATGAAAATTTTCAACTCCAGAATTTTTTTTTTTTTTTGGCAGTACACGGGCCTCTCACCGCTGTGGCCTCTCCCGTTGCGGAACGCAGGCTCCGGACGCGCAGGCTCAGCGGCCATGGCTCACGGGCCCAGCCGCTCTGTGGCATGTGGGATCTTCCCGGACTGGGGCATGAACCTGTATCCCCTGCATCAGCAGGCGGACCCTCAACCACTGTGCCGCCAGGGAAGCCCCAGAATTTGTATTTGGTTCCTTTTTTTAAAAAAAAATAATGTCTATATCTTCGTTTGTTTTCTCTATTTGGTGAGATATTATTCTCATGCTTTCCTTTAGTTCTTTACACATTGCTTTCTTTAGTTCTTTGAATATATTTAAAATAGTGAATTTTTTTTTTTTTTGCGGTACGCGGGCCTCTCACTGCTGTGGCCTCTCCCGCTGCGGAGCACAGGCTCCGGACGCGCAGGCCCAGCAGCCATGGCTCACGGGCCCAGCCACTCCGTGGCGTGCGGGATCCTCCCGGACCGGGGCATGAACCCGCGTCCCCTGCATCGGCAGGCGGACTCCCAACCACTGCGCCACCAGGGAAGCCCTAAAATAGTGAATTTAAAGTCTCTGTTCAGTAGTATGTCTGACATCTAGGCTTCTTCAAAGACAGTTTCTATTGCTTCTTTGTTTTTTGTGTATAAACCACACTTTCTTGTGTCTTTGCCTGTCTTGTACTTAAAAAAAAAAGCAACTGAAAATTTAAAATAATAAAATGTGATAACTCTGGAAATCAGGCTCTCTCCCTTCCTGGCATTTATTGTGGTTGTCGTTTTATTGGTGGTTCAGTGGTTGTTGTTGCAGTTTGTTTAGTGAATTCCCTGAACTAATTCTATAAATCTTGTATTTTTTTTGTCATGTGTGGCCACTGAAGTCTCTGCTTGGTTAGCTTAGGGGTCAGTTAATGATCGAAAAGAGATTTCAGGAAAGGCCTGGAATGAATAACTCTCCCATTTTTTGGTGAGGGGCTCAGAACTCACCCAGGCAGTTTACAACTCTGCCTTGGCCTTCACTTCCTGCTTGTGTAGAGCATCAAGGTCAACCAGAGATAAGAGCTTAGGGCCTTCTCAGGTCTTCTCTGAGCATGAGGAAGCCCTGTGCTTGCATGTGGCCTTCTAGATTTCCAGTAATTTATTTAAGCTTCTCAAAGCTTCCTATAGACAATTCATTCTCCACCTTTTCTTTTAAAGTGTCTTATTGGTTTATCTGCCCCAACTCTTATTGCTACCTCAGGGGGCTGCAAGATTAAATGATTGCCACTGATAGTTTTCAACAAATGGCCCTGAGAAAAGGCTGTTTTTATGGGGCAAGCTCTGGGTAAGATCAAATAAAACAAGCCTTGCAAGTGAGATCTTCCAGGGAACCACCAGACAAGTCTAATAATGATAATTTTCTGAGAATGGGGTTTTGAAAGAGCTGCAAATTTTCGAGTGACTGCTGGGCTGCTGGATTTTATTGCAGTTGTGGGATGCTGATTTTCAAGGCTACTGTACAGCCGAGGAAAGGGGGGGTGGCAACAGGGCAACTTAAAATGCGAGTGAGTTCACTGTTCTTACTGAGATTCAGCTGTTTTTCTTAAATAAACACTCCTAGACTGTGTCAAGCCTTTGGTTAATTTCCAGAGTTTTGAAAAAGTTGATTTTGACACTTTTGGCCAGTGTTCTCATGGTTTTTATGGAGGAGAGGATTTTTGGAGGTCTTTACTCCTCCATTCCCAAGTATGGCACCTGAGTTGACTTTTCCAGTCTATTTTATGAATTATCTTTTTTTAAAAAATATTTTTTTAAAATTTATTTATTTATTTTTGAATGTGTTGGATCTTCGGCTCCGTGCGAGGGCTTTCTCCAGTTGCGGCGAGCGGGGGCTACTCTTCATCGCGGTGCGCGGGCCTCTCACTATCGTGGCCTCTCGTTGCGGAGCACAGGCTCCAGACGCGCAAGCTCAGTAGTTGTGGGCCCAGTCGCTCCGTGGCCTGTGGGATTCCCCCCAGACCAGGGCTTGAACCTGTGTCCTCTGCATCGGCAGGCAGACTCTCAACCACTGCGCCACCAGGGAAGCCCCATGAATTACCTTCTTAGTGGTTACTCTAGTAATTATAATATGCATCCTGTTACTATCTACTAAAGATTCATGTTGACTTAATTCCAGTAAAAATTAGCAACTTTGCCTCACTATAAATCCAATTCATTTCCTTCCCTTTGGGCTTTTATTGTTTTATATCTATATTATATACAATAACATGATATAACAGATATAACATAGAGATAGATATTATATTGAATATGTATGTGTGTTCTAAGTCCATAAATATTCAGCAGCAAAGCTACTGTTTCTCATTCCCTGATAAGACCACCTGGCTGACCAAGAGGCAGTCTGCAGACTCTTCCTGTTCTTCCCCCCAAATTCTAATAGCTTTTCATGACTAAATATCTCTCCATTTGCTGTTTGCCTTTAGTAAACTTCCAGAGCCATGAAAGTGTTGTTTTAAATGGTTTTGTCCAGTTTTATACTTGCTTTCTGAGGAGATGATTTGCTGACCTTTTATTTTGCTATAGCCAGAAGTCCCTTATCATCATAAGATATATTATTTTCACCTTTTTAGATAATGCTAGGTTGTTTTCCAAAGTACTTCTATCAGTTTACCCTCCCATCAGCAGTGTCTGAGAATTACATCTTGTTAGCACTTGGTTTTATAGGTTTCATTGTTCTTTAGTAGTTTTAAGCTCATGCTGTCTTACCTTTTCATTCTCTTAATGGTATTTTTAGATGAACAGATTTAAGTTTAATGAAGACAAATCAATCAATCTTCTGTACTTAGTGATTTCTAACCCAAGATTGAGAAGATATTCTCCTATATTATCTTAAATAATCTGTATTGTTTTATTTATCACATTCAGGTTTCAGTCCACCTGAAATTGACTTTTCTGTATGAAGCAGGAGGGAAGTTTCTTTCTTTCTTTTCCTATGTGGATATCCAGTTAACTTAGCATAATTTATTGAAAAGATTATCCTTTTCCTGCTACTCCTGTTTCCAGACCTTACTTCTGCAAATTTGTCAATGACTGTCACAATTGATCTTGATATATGCACGTTCAAGACAGTGTAGCCAGATTTTTAAATCTACCTTCTCATATAATCTGTTGAAAATATTTTTGTTAATTTTAATTTCAAATTTTCCTTTTACATGAAGTGACAGACATGGAAATAGTCATAGAAATCCTTTAAAAATGCTCTGTAACAAATAAATGTTCATAAATTTGAGCAGCCTGCCAAAGGTATAATTTAGGCAACTACCAAATTGTACCCCTGATATAATGTTGTATTTTCTTAGTTTATTCTTTAGTTTTAAAACAATTCATAATTATAATTATAATAAATTATAATTAAACTTTTAAAAATTTAAACAATCTGAATTCAAATAAATTAAAATCATTAAATATTTAATAATTCAAATTTAAATAAAATAAAATAAATCTCAACTTTAAACATACTAATCAAATTATATAAAATATTTTATGTTAACTGAAATTTGCATTCATCAAACACAAACCTTATACTTCTCACTCTTTTTCATTATTTCAAAACTTAAACACCAATCAAAGTTCCAAGTGATCTCATAGAATGACAAAATTTAAATAATGCAAGTTCTGGTTTTTGTCTTATAATCACTGTGTTATCATTGTTTATTTTAAATCTACTGTTTAAACACAGGAATACGTAGTACCACAGGACATACAAATAGCAATTTTGAATTGTTACAAACTTCCCCTTGAAACAATTCTGTTACTGAGATTTAAAAAATATTAACTTGTATAAGCAAACAATGTAGAATAGAGAGTTTATTTTTTCTGTTTTAAAAACTTTACAGTTAAGGTATAATCTGCATCCTGCAAAATTCACTCCTTATTATACATGCCTGTGAATTCTGACAAATGCATTTTTGTGTGTGTTTAACCACCACAATCAAGATATAGAACAATAAGGATTTAAATCACTATCTTGTGATATCTGCACCCCATGTTTATTGCAGTATTATTTATGGTAGCCAAGACAGGGAAACATCCTGAAGTGTCCTTTGAGAGATGCATGAATACAAAAACGTGTTACATATACACAACAAGAATATTATTCAGGCACAAAAAAGAAGGAAATCCTGCCATTTGCAACAACAAGAGCAAAGCATGAAGGCATTATATTAAGTGAAATATGTCAGGCAGAGAAGGACAGTTACTGTATGATCTCATCTGTATGTAGAATCTAAAAAAAAAAAAAAAAATCATAGAAACAGAGAGGAGTTTGGTGATTGCCAGGGGCTGGGAGGTGGGGGAAATTGGTGACGGTGGTTGAAGAGTACAGTGTTCCAGTTATAAGATGAATACGTTCTGAGAATGTAACGTACAGCGTGGTGACTGCAGTTAACAACACTGTATTGTATGCTTGAAATTTGCTAAGAGAATAAATCTTAAAATTTCTCACCACATACACAGAAGGTAACTATGTGAGGAGATGTATGTGCTAACTAACCTTACTGTGCAGATTATTTTGCAGTATGTGTATGGATATCAAATCATCACATTGTACACCTTAAACTTACACAATGTTACATGTCAATTGTACCTCAATAAAGCTGGGGAAAAACCCAAGATACAGAAACAGTCCCGGCAATCTCCCTGTCCCACACATTAGTAAACCTTTCTTCCCACCTCTGCGCCTGGCAGTCACCTGTTTCCTGTCTGTATAGGTTGCTTTTTCCAGAATGTCATTGAAATGGAATCCTGCAGCGTGTAGCCTTTGAGTGTGGCTTGCATTTCTTAGAGTGCCTTTGGGGTTCACCCTGCGTGCGCGCACGTATCAGGAATTCATTTCCCTGTATCGCTGAGTAAGTGTCCCTCAGAGACACGTGTATTCCGGTTTAGCCACTCTCCAGGTGAGACGCGTTTGGGTTGTTTACAAGTTCGGGCCATTATGAATAAAGCCACTATAAAATCTCGCGTAGGTTTTTGTGTGCAGGTAACTTTTTCATTTCAGTTGGGCAACTTAAACAGTGTCACATTTATCCCTGAGTACGTGATGGAGTAAATGGCATCTGAAATTTTTTTTTTTCATATTCAAACTCATTATTGCTGCAATAGAGAAACACAATTGAGTTTTTGTATATTGACAGTCTATCCAGAAAATTTGCTAAGCTGGTTCTGCAAATCTAATAATTTAACTTAGATTCATTTGGAACTTTTATGTTTGAATTGTTTATTTCAAATTCCATGTTTAAAATTAGGGTCGTTCTCTTCTATCTTTAATTTGCTAAGATACTTCCTTTTAATTTTTAATTTACATGAGGAATATTGATCTTTCTCCCCCCAAGCACTGCTCAGAAGTCTCAGGCACTAAGAAGGGGAACAGTTGGATTCCTTTAGATTGGAGTTTTTCGTTTGTTTGTTTGGATTTGGGGGGGTTTCCGTAGTTGTTACGTAAATATGATAGGTCAAGAGAGTTTAAGATACTGGAAAAAGAGTGGCAGAGGTAAATGAAGCATGGGATTAAAACTGGTTAGGAGGACAAAAGCCCTGAGAAAGGGAAAGAGGAGAGCCGCAGGTGGTGATGTGCCAGGAGGGGTCATGGATCAGGGGACCCAACGAGGCTGAAGACCAGGCGGAAGCAGGAAGAACAGGTGATGGCAGTCAGCGACTAGATCCGGAGTCTCAACTCTGGTTGCCTGTTGGAATGTGCTCGACAAATGCTCGGATTCCTGGGCCCCACTCTGGGTCAGTTACATTAGAATCTTGGAGGTCCCCAGGCACCGCACTAGGTGACCACGTGGCTGTAGCGTGCAGCAGGGGTGGGAAGCGGCCCTGGAAGGTTGATGTGGGGATTCCCGAGGTGCACTATGAGGAAGCCGGGGTGCACGGAGATGACAGCGCACAGCTGAGGGGGTGGAATGGAGCAGGACAAGGCAAGTGACGCGGACAGGATGGGTGTGGGCGGGCATCCCTTTAGAGCCAGCACCCCGGAAGCGGAAGCGGATATGTGCAGGTGCGCGGTGGGGGAAGGGAAGGAGATGCCAGTCTCGGAGGGACGAGCGGAGGTGAGCAGACGCTGTAAGAGGACAGGAGTAGAAGCTTTTACGAAACGTAGATAAAAAATGGTCTGGAGAAAACAGTGAAGGTGGAGGATGGCTTGGCTCGGGAGAAAGAGCAGCCTCGTGGAGGTGGCCACAGGGCATAAGGAGGGTCTCCTTAAGGCCAGGAGGTCCGGGCATCGTGTGGAAAATATCGACCTGTTTGTCAAAGCGTGTTACACACGCCTACGATTGTGTGCCGATAGTGTTTCAGTCTAGATGTTCGCTGCTGGACAGTTTAGGGCTAAGTTGTGGGCCCACCCCTGTGAAGGCCAAAGACCTTCATGGATCTCGTGCACTTATTTTACCCCTGGCTACCATCACGTTCCGTTTGCCTTAAATCCATGATTGTTTTCAGATTTTATCTGGGATTATATGTACCTTACTAAGCTGCCTGAAACGTGTTTGGTATGGGGTGTGTTATAAACAAATTCATACAAAAGAATTCTCTGCAGTACAAAATGAATCATTACCAACTTCTTTCCAATAACCAGTTCTCCCTTGTGTATTTAACATGTAATTCTGTTTATACATCACTTTCCTGAAACACATTTATTGTATGAGATAAATATGTCTTGATTTGATCTAATTTTTCTTGTATAAGTAACAGAACATTCTGAATCAAGGAAGAGGAAATTAAATTCTATATGACTTCCTAATGTTAAAAGAATAACCTATACGTTGGGAACATAGAGCAGCTTTGCTTCCCCTTCATTTCTGGCCAAGTCTTACATTTACTTTGTCAAAACTGGCAAAGAAGGACTGTTTCTAAAGGTGACTGAAAAGGACCAAGATGACATTGTTTGCACCCAGCTTTGGTGCAGCTGCACATAGAGCTGGCAGATTATTAAAAAAACTTAATAAATTTAGGAAGTTTGTTTTTGGTGTTGACGCAGACCCAGTGCCTGAAAATGTGTGGCTGGGATGTCCAGCAGCTCTGCCTGTTGCTTGTTTCTGGTGAAATGATCAGAGGAAATAGAGCAGGGTGGTTAAGGGCCTGGGCTCTGGGCTTGGTACTTACCAATCTTTCTAAGCCTCTGTTTTACCATTTGTGACACGGGGAGAGCAACTGCATCTACCTCATGCAGATGGGTGCGAATTAAATAAGATAACGCATTTGAAGCACTACGTGTAGTGCCTGGCACATATTGTAAACCGTTTATAGATGTTAATTAGAAAAAAACAGGCTTTCACTTTGATCTAGCTCACTATGTGGTGTTATTCTAATTGTTGCCATGCATTTCTATGTCTCTCTCTAAATAGAGTAATTCCTTAAGGATGGAGGATCTCCCTGTTATGTCCAACTGTGCCAAATACAGGAGACTCTGGCAGATTAATTTGGTCTGGATCTATCTCTTAACAAATGTCAGTGGCATGTCTGAGCCAACATGCTTAAAGAAATTCACCAGGAAACTGCCTATAATGTGGAACCTACTCTGTGATTTCTTAGATCCATCTGCCTTTAAATGTTTGTCAGTTGCCTTTTTAGTGTCTCAGTTGCCTTTTTTTTAGTTCGCAAATTTATATACTACTTTCATGATGCCTAGAGCATATGAGTATTTTGGATGTTAATAGTGTCTTTTCAAAGCCAGCTTAAAAAAATTTTAGTTTATTTTCCGTTGTGTAGTGTTTAGTGAAGCAGAATATGTCTAAGGGTTTTTTCTGGAGGAGCCCTTTCTCTTGCTCTTCTCAACACCTTTGGGCATTGATGGTGGCATCTGGCTGGTGGAGATGCAAGGTTTTTTCCTCCTCCTTCTTGATAGAATGTTCCACTGGGAAATTTTCTAATTTTCAAGACTTGTGGGGATTTTGGTTTGTTTTTCTCCGTCAACAAATGTAATCGTCACATCCCAGAGGCAGGAGCATGAGAAACTGAGCAAAATTCTGAGTCCCTAAAATCGTGAGCGTGATGAAAGGCCTGTGACTGTGCGCTCATTCGCACCACACACCCACATGTTCTGTGCTTGCTGACCTTGACCCACTTTAACACTTGTCACTCCAAGCTTGCTGGGAAAACGCTGTCTATAAGGACCAAGGCAGCTGGTGTGTGCAGTGCTGGTTTGTAGGCTCAGAACCAGAGGCATGCTTGCGGGGAGGGGGCCGATTTAACCAGTGAAGAACACAGCTTTCTGAAACTCTTTTTCTTCGTTCAAAAATAGGTGTGGAGATGTAGTGGATGTCCTTTCTAAAATAAGAACCTACATTGTTAAGAAAGCCCGCTTCAGCACTGGGCATAGTTCCTCTCAATTTTCGCAGTACATCAGTCACCTTTAATGACACTTTGTATCACAGAATTTAACCTGAATTTTGAATCCTAGCGAAATATTTTGGCTGTGGGTTTGATTTATGGCATCCTGTTTTGTTAACTGTGGTTTCTTGTTAGTTTTTAAACGTAATATTTCACGCGGTTGGTTTTATCAAAAGATTTCATAGCTCACTGAATTTACTCATGCTGTCTTTTCAAACTTATTTCTTAAATTGAAAAAGTGATATATATATATATATATGGTTAAAAAAAATCAACAGTATAAAAGAATATACGTGAAAAAAAAGTAGAAATAAGCCTTCTTCTACCTCAGATGTCCAATCCTGCAAGGCTTCCTCCCCAGGTAGTCATTGTTACCAATTAGCTTTGTATCTTTCTGGAATTTTCCATTTATATACAAGCGTATGTATGTATATTCATTCTAGGCACACTGATTTGTATCTTGCTTTTTCCACTTAACGTCTCTTTCCATATCAGCTCATATAGACTGCCACACCTGGGACAGGCCTCATGTCCTGGGAACATCGCCCAGTAGCGCAGCATTTTTCCTCCCTGGCATCCCTGGAGCCTGTAATTCCCTAGTTAGGCTTCATCCCTTTGACTTGAGCTCTGCCCGGTGACTCAAAGGCAGGTATTCCTGGGAATCTTTTGTTCTTTTTCATCCTGGTCTTAGTACCAGTGAATTTTTCAGATCCTCTTCTGGAATAAGTGTAGCTGGCATAGGAAGTTGACCAAATTGGGGACCCTGGGAACTGGGGTGAGGCTGTGAGGAGAGAAAGAAGGAGAGGTGTGGCCCTACTCAGCTCACGTTCCAGTTATTTTCCACGGGCACGTCTGTCTTCCCTGACTCTGCAGTGGAAGGTGACTCCGCAGACGAAGGCGAGGCAGGGGAGGCTTTCTCTTCTGTGTTTTCCACACTTAGAGGAGTCCTAGCCGAGGACTACAGGCCATACATTCCAGTCTGAGCAAGAGTCCCTCCGAACTGGGAGAGCACCAGGCAGGAAGAAGGACCTCTTTGATCATTTGAGAAAAGCTATGACTCTTTCTAGAAAGATGAGCAAATACATAACAGTCTGTACACCACTGCAAGGTTATTGTTGTTTGTATGATAATGCTACTACTTATTGGGCAGGTATTATATGTTGGGCACTCGGTCAAACAGCTCTGCATACTTTTTTTTTTTTTTAAATTAAGCCTTACAGTAACAGCCCTATGTGGTAGATGTTGTTACCCTCAGTTTACAGATTAAAAAACCCAAGCTTCGGACTTCCCTGGCGGTCCAGTGGTTAAGACTTCCCCTTCCAGTGCAGGGGGCGCGGGTCCGATCCCTGGTCGGGGAACTAAGGTATCCCACATGCCTCACGGCCAAAAGACCAAAACATAAAATAGAAGCAGTATTGTAACAAATTCAGTAAAGACTTAAAAAAAACCCAGGCTTCAACGAGTTTAATATGCACGAGGTAGCAAAGGATAGAGTTGGGTTTGAATCTATCTCGAGATCAAGACCCCCTGTTTGAAGGTATCTCTGACCTGCCGAGGTTGACGGAGGACCGGGCTGGGGTTGCGTCTAATGCAGGGTCTAGCGCCGCAGAAGGGAAAAGCCAAGAACACCTCCATGAGCACGCTGCCCTGCTGGGCACGAGGGGGCCTGGACAGGCTAAGCCAGAACGCGCTCGCGTGGAAGGGCGGAACGCAGAGCACCCAGTGTGCTCGAAACCGCCGAGAGCAGCGGGTGAGGAAGAAGAGTGGGCGGCTGATGTTAGCACGTGGTGTGGAAGCGGAGGTGATAGTAGCTACCGTGGCTGAGTGCGAATCACAGGTGAAGCGTTGATCTAAGAACAGTACACGCTGTCACTCACTCAACCCTCATAATATAGTCCTGTGAGCAGGTACTGTCACTATAAACTGAGGGATAGACAGTTTGCTCCAGATCATACAGGTCACAAGTTGTAAGGTCAGGATGTGCAAACAGGCAACTGGGCACAGTCTGTCCCTGGCCCCCCAGGCTGTGCTGCCCCTGTACCACTGGTTCGCATCCCCTCTCCCCTTTTTTGCATCTTGGTAAAATCTCTTACTGTTATTTTCAAGGCCAAATGTCCCATCCTCCTTGGAGTCTTTCCCAGTCCTTAATTCCTCATACTCAGGCCGCCCAGGCATTCTTCATTCCCTTCTAGGTGGCCTCATTGCACTTGCTTCATACCTACGGTTGGTGCCTTTTGGATATTATATTTTAATTGCTAAGCTACAGGTGTCTTGAGATTGAATAAGGCACGTGCTGTTTACCCTCAGTGCTTCAAGCAGCACAGTGATCGATGCTCCCACGTGTTTCCTGCACAGCTCGGAGGCTAGGTTCTACTTTACTCCCACCCTGCCGGGTACCTGCATGGCACCACAGGCTACGAGAGAAGTGAACCATGCAGGAGCTCACCCAGGAGGCTCGCAGAGCCCCGGGCCTGGGTGAGCCCGGGAGAGCTGGGGGACCTAAGAGCACCAGGGTGACCAGCCCCCTTGCTGCTCCCCGGGAAGCAGGTCTTGTCTTTAGCGGAGCGGCTTGCAAACAAGCATCTCTCTGCTCTGCTATTTCTGCTTGCCTTTTACCCATGGACAGTTGAAGACAGTTCTGTCTGCCTTAGCGTCAAAGTCTAGGAGAGAGGATCTGACTCCTTGGCTGGTCACTCTCCAGTGTCAAGTGTCCCTCTTGGGCGGGGTTCTCATGCCAGGTTGCTTCCTGGGCCACTAGCCTCCTATATGTAGTCCAAGCATCAGTTCCTGGGTGTGGTGACTCTTGGTAGAACCTGGAATGCCCCTGGGTTTTTTGTGCGTGGAGAGAAATACTCAATCCAATTTCTGCTTTGTTGAATGTGCAAGTATTAATCTTCAAACAATCAACAGTCATCTAAATATTCAGATACTAGTTACACAATGATTACATGAAAAAGAACTTATGAATTTAATAAATTTGATTTCCCCAAATTTAAATATTGATTGCAAATTTAATTTAGGTGCTCACAAATCTAATATTATCCAGTACCCTTGGTTGTTTTAATTGACTTAAGGAGACAAAGCATGCAAAATTTCAAAGATTTTAAAGCTAATTGGTACTTGATTTTAAAATGTCTACCAACGTACTAATAACATGGATTTGAATTTGTTACTCCACTGCACACATTTTTATTCCTTTGTTTTATTCTTGCCATTATCTTTACCATTATTATTTCTTTACTCACCTAACCTAACCAGGGCTGATAACAATTCGGTGCTATCGTGTGAATGAGACAACGGTGGTCCTTCCTCAAGGAAGACAAAAAGTATATTTATTTCTTGTTAATATAATTACAGATAATAATTATAGCAAAGTCATTCTAAGCAAATTATACAAACAAAATTATTGAACGTGAAATGATAGTTCATGTTTCAAATCACAATAATTAGAAAATTTTGAGTTTAAATACTTTGTTATGAAATAATTACAAATCTTGCTGTCATGTCAACCATTTTTTTTTTTTTTTTTTTTTTTGGTTTTTGGTACACGGACCTCTCACCAATGCGGCCTCTCCCGTCGCGGAGCACAGGCTCCGGACGCACAGGCCCAGCGGCCACGGCTCACGGGCCCAGCCGCCCCGCGGCACGCGGGACCCTCCCGGACCGGGGCACAAACCCGCGTCCCCCGCATCGGCAGGCGGACTCCCAACCGCTGCGCCACCAGGGAAGCCCCGTAAACCATTTTTTGAAGGATGTTTTCAATGTTTACTAGTTTCAGTATTTTTGAAACGTGGAACTGTTTGCCAGATTTTACAGTGTTTCTTACGACAGTGTAGACCTTAAGCAGTTTTAAAATAAATGTTAATGTTGAGTAGTTTTGCTCTCCACTGATGGCATATATTGGCAAAATCAAATACATCCTGAGAGCTACAAAGTTTTATAAACGTATCCAGGTGACTATGGCTGGAGATAGACTGCGGCACTCGAACCGGAGTCAGGCTAGATTTTAGAAGACAAGGCAAGGATCTCAGCTCAGACATCATATGTCAAAGTCCCGTCGGCATCTTACACCTCACCCTGCTCACCTGTCAGCTTCGATGGTAAAATGTTGTTTGTTGCAATCACTTCCCTTGTTATTCTTCAAATTATGTGAGTTATTTAAAAACGCCATAATATTTTTTGGGTTTATAAACCTTTCTTTTAGGTATGTATTTTGCTCCAATATAGAAGAAACTGATTTTTTAAAAATTATTTAGGAATTTCAAACATAAAAAATTGAAAGGATACTACAATAAATATCAAACATCTTTTTCACCCAGATTCCTTAGTTGTTAACATCTTGTCACGTTTGCTTTCCTCCCTTTTTTTGTTGAGAAGTTGGAAAATGGCAGATGTCATGACGCTCCCTCTACTAACAAGTGTATGTGCCAAGAACCAACATTCTCCTGTGTGTCCTTAATGCCAGGATCACACCTTAGAAACCCATTAATTCAATGTAATCTAACGTACAGCCCGTATTCAAATGTTCCTAGTCATCTCCCAATGGTCCTTTATAGATTTCTCCCCCAGAATTCAATCACGTTTCCTTCATTGTGTTTGTTATTATGTGGCTTCACTTTCCTTTGGTCTGGAATAGTCTCCACTTTGTTGTTGTTGATGATATGACGTTTTTGATGAGTTCAGGCCAGTTGTTTTATAAAATGCACCACAATCTGGATTTATATGTCGGGGTCCTCATGACTAGATTCAAGTAAAACGTTTCTGGCAAGAACGCCAAGAAGGCGAAGTATGATATCGCCACTGAGGCTTATGGTGTCAGCTTTTCTCCTGTCGGTGATGCTAAGTTTGACCAAGAAATCAATTTTGAAAACCAGGTTGGATTGTAATTAGGCAGATCATGAGAGTTTCAATTGAAATGAGTCTTTTCCTTTCTAGAATTTTCTACCTTGAAGAAGCTGGCATCAGTGTCAAGAGACTCTGAGGTTCGTTGAGTGTCTTTATAAATGGAAGTTAGAAAGCATGTCAAGAGACTCTGAGGTTCATTGAGTGTCTTTATAAATGGAAGTTAGAGAAAGGATGTCATGGGGAATTCCCTGGTGGTGCAGTGGTCAAGAATCCGCCTGCCAGTGAAGGGGACACCAGTTTGAGCCCTGGTCCGGGAAGATCCCACATGCCGCAGAGCAACTAAGCCCATGCGCCACAACTACTGAGCCTGCACTCTAGAGCCCGCGAGCCACAGCTCCTGAGCCCGTGCACCTACAGCCCGTGCTCTGCAACAAGAGAAGCCACCACAATGAGAAGCCCACGCACCACAACTAAGAGTAGCCCTCACTTGCCACAACTAAAGAAAGCTTGCACGTAGCAACGAAGACCCAATGCAGCCAAAAATAAATAAATAAATAATAAATAAATAAAATAGGACTCCTGTTTAAAAAAAGAAAGAAAACGTCACGGGATGTCCAGGAGAAGGGCATTCCAGGCAGGGAGCAGCAAGGAGGCGAGGGTTGAAGAGCTGTTAGCAGGGAGGAGGGCAGGATGGCCCAAGAGGAGGCAGGAAGAAGATCCTGAAGGCCTTGAAGGCCCCCGTGAGAACTTTAGCTTCGGGTTAAGTGTGAAGGGAAGTCCCTGAGAACTTCTCAGAAGAGGCTGAAGTGACCTGACTTCCATGTTTTTCTTATCATTTAGAATTTTTAATACTTTTTAAAAGTTATCTTTCAGACAGGGACAGATTTCTGTTGTATACTGTGCCTACATAAAAAAGGAAAACAAGTGAAAGGAGTTGTTTAAGGTACTTCTAAGGCAATGCAACTACATCACAACTGCCACCTGACTGACAGGACCTTAAAGACCATCCTGACTTCAGGAATGTTAAACTGTGAAAGAATATGATAGGAAGCTCCTGGGTACAAGCACTTTGTCTCAGAACTACAGTCACCCCCAGCTCCGTCCAAGCCCCTGTGTGGGCCGCCCCGATCCTGCACACACGGATCCTGCACACATCCACGCTCCTGGCTGCTGTGTCCGTCCTGCCCCGTTTCTCTACTGTAACTGCAAACGTGTGCCTTCGCCATACATTTTCGGCCTTGTCTTTGAACTGTTCGGCATGTTTTCTTCTGCGACTTGCTTTTTCACTGTCTGACAGTGTGTGAGGTGCAGCCTTGGTCACTCCCGCTCTGGAGCTGGGTCCCCCTGCGCCTGTCCACGCGCTCTCCGTTCTCCTGGTCGGAGGCGTTTGGGGGGCTCCCCGTGTTCACTGCTACAGCTTTCCTACCAGCGTCCCCCGCTGGTCTCCTGGAACGCGCGGGGGGCCTTTCTCCAGAGCTCAGACCTCTGGAATCGCCGAGTCTACATGACACACGTTCCGACTCTGTCCACTGATAGGGTCAAAGCATCCCTGGGCATCCCGAGGAGATGGGGCTCCTGCCCTGGCTTGGTCTGGGGCCCGGACTGAAGTCTGCGTTCAGGGTCCTGGGGGAGATGTGGGAGGATGGGGGGTGCCTCCCAGCCAACAGCCTGGGGACCAAAGGCAGGACTGGAGGGCAAGGCTGTGCCCCAGCCTGGCTCCCGGAGGGAGGGAGGGAGGGAGGTGGGCCCCCTGCGGGGGCTGGGGGCATCGCGGATTCCACCGCGCGGTCACTGCTGGGCCGTGGGCCGTGCAACTCCAGAGGATGCCTGTCCTCTGAGCTTCTCTCACCTCGCTCCCTCCTGACCACAGGAAGGGAAGCTGCAGTGGCCCTGGGAACACTTGGGGCTCCAGGCTGTTTATCGGGGTCCAAGGGAGCCGCCTCTCTGATCCCAGAGGTCAGGGCGGGAGCAGGGACCTCGGCCCCTGGCCACCCGCTGCTGTCTCCACGGTGGCCCGCGTGCTCCTCCAAGGCCTCAGACGCGGCGGCCCACCCCCCAGCGGTGCGCCCCAGGGGCAGAGGCTGCCAGGGACCTTCCTGAGGGGACAGCCGCCCCAGGCCCCCGACTGCGGAGCGGCAGGCTCTTCCCGGCGGGCGGTGGTTTGGTGAAGACAGCGGCCGCGGTCCCGTGCTGCGCGGGCTGTTTTCTCTCGTCACCCCTCAGGAATCCAGCTGGAGGACGGTTCACGCTGCTGTGTCAGCCCCGCCGCGGCGCGGGCTCTCGTGCCGCGCGCCGCCCTCCCCGCTGCCGCGTCTTCCCGCTGGGCGTCAGCGCAGGTCTCCTGCTGTCGGCGCTCTGCAGGCGGCACGCGAGGCCCCGCCCTGGGCCACGCTGCACGCCGCCCGTGCCCGCGGGAGGCCGCCCAGGACCCGCTGGCGCCCCGCCGCTCCGGCAGCCTGGGAGCCGCGCCCCCCGGGCTGTGTGCGCCCGCTCTGGGCCCGCGGGCCTGCGAGCCGCTGCGCTCACGGCGCCCGCTGCCCCGCCGCGGCTGCGGCTCCTGGGGTGGCCCCTTTGGCCGCAGCCGCGCACTCGGTGGCCGCAGAAGGAGTGATCTCGGCAGGATAGGTTGGGCGTCGCCTGAGCAGGGGCTGTGTGCGGGCGTCGTGCCAGATTCCCTCCCCCCGGGAGACAGGAAAGGGCACCTGGGAAGTGTCCTCGAGCTGACCTGATCCTGCCCTTCTTGCGGAGCTGTGTGACAGCTGGTCTCCTGCCCTCGGCCACGATGCAGTCACGTCTGTCGTGCCCTGTCTGGGGTGGCCTGGGTACCGCGGCATCTTCGCCGGGGGGCTTGGGGGTGAGTGAGGTTTTCCCAATGGGCAGGGCAGCACGGTCTCCCAGGTGCCTCGGGGGAAAGGCACAGCCAGTGGCAAGTGTGAGGTGTGGCTCCTGTTTACCCCAAACCCGGACAGAGATCTGGACGGACTCCAGTGGAGGAAGGCGCCTCTGGCCACCCCTCTGGTCCACATCCGGCACGCGGCTAGCAGCCTGGCTCTGCTGGGCCAGCAGCACGCTGTGAGGCTCACGCGACACCGCGGCACCACTCAGTCGGCGTGCATATCCGCCACTCCTCCGCCTCCGCTGATCTAGGCAGACTCAGCACCGGTGTGCCCATGAATACATAAGTCTCCCCTGCACGGCTATCACTGCAGGTCCCCAGGGAGATGCACGGTCACGGGGCTGTGTGATCCTTTCTCTAAAAAGATGGCTCAGCCTCTGGTACCCGATCCACTCAGACCGCAGCCCCAGGAAGAGGAGGGACTGCACTGCCCGGCTCCCTTGGGGCCTCTGCCTGGGCTCAGCACCCCTTCCTGCTAGCCCTCTGTGATCTCCCTTCATCACACACCCCTTTGTCTTTGTGTCCTTGTCCCCTACACCTAGCTGGGCCCTCAGGATAGCATCACTGCCCCCCTCCCCCACAGCGCCGTCACCTCCACGGGAGCAGACCCACCACACAGGGGCAGCAGGTGGGGTACACATTTTAATAGTATTGCTGTGGCCTCTGTGTGGAAACTGGACTTGAAGGAGCGAAGTGGAAGAGAGATTACCGGGGAGGCTACTGCAACCGTCCAGGCAGGAGATGCTGGCAGCCTGAGCAAAGAGGGTAGAGGGGTGTCGGGGGTGACGGGGCTTAGGTTGAAAATCTGCTTGGAACAGAGATCCAACTGGTTCAGAATTCTGAATGGCCTTGGTGGCTTAGGGACATGGAGAGAAACTTAACACAAGCGAAGTTCAGAAGAGACAAAGGCACTGTGCTTGCAGAGGGAAAACCCAGCCTTTCAGATCTACGATGAGCAGTGATAAGGTAGATGCATGTCGAGCTGAAAAGTATCTAAAACTCTTGCAGACCCTGGGCTGATCGTGAGTCAGCAATAAAGTGCTCCGGTTTGGAAATCAAGTACAAAATAAACCGCACATTTAGAAACCACAAAGCAATCTCTATTATATTCAGCACTGCTCAGAGCCTTGCTGGAGTTCTGCATCTAGTTTTGGGTTATATGAATCTAGAGAGATGCAGAGAATTCACAGAAGGTTCAGGTGAGAGCTTCAATGATGATTAAAAGGTTGAGAAGTAAGATTTAATAGTTAGAGGAGAAGGCTGCACGGTGATTTAATGATTGTATTTGTCCACAGAGGGATGTGTTTTGCAGGGAGTGCTGAGCAGTTCTTCCACATTTCTCTTGATCAAGGAAGATGAGATGCCTTTGTTTACATTTTTATTTATTTATTTATTTTTAAATTGAAGTTTTGTTGATTTACAATGTTGTGTTAGTTTCCATGTATGGAAAAGTGATTCTGTGTGTGTATATATGTGTGTGTGTGTGTTATATTTATATGTATATATATATGTATGTATACTTTTTCTGATTATTTTCCATTATAGTTTATTATCAGATATTGAATATAGTTCCCTGTGTTCTACAGTAGGACCTTGTTTGTCTATTTTATGTATAGTAGTTTATATCTGCCGATGCCAGACTCTTAATTTATCCCTCCCCCTCTGCCCCTTTGTTTTCTGTGTCTGTGAGTCTGTTTCTGTTTCATGGATAAGTTCATTCGTATCATCTTTTTAGATTCCACATATAAGTGATGTCATATAATATTTGTCTTTCTCTGAGTCACTTCACTTACTTAGTATGATAATCTCTATGTTCACACACGTTGCTGCAAATGGCATTTTTCATTCTTCTTTACGGCTGAGAAGTGTTCCGTTGTATACATGCACCACATCTTCTTTCTCCGTTCCTAAGATGAGGTGCCTTTAAACTGCCTCAAGGGTGATTTTGGTTGGATATGAAAACAGTCCCTCATCCGGAGGGAGGATTGTTAGGCATTGGAATTTGCTACCAAGGGAAGCTCTTGGAAACCCTTCCCCAGATGCCTTTTCCTATTTGTTGGGGATTGTTAAGTGGAGCCCACCCTGAAGATGGAGAGGTGGCATAGCTGAAGCTGTGAGCAGCATCCGCCGGTGGCACTCTGGGCCCCTGAGGACCAAGACGGCCGATGAGGTCGAGGTCGGTTGCTTTCCTTCTCAGGATGTGCTGGGGATCCTTGAAGATGCCAGGGCTAAGGGATCGCTCACTGGTGTCATTGCTGAGAGCTGCTGAGCCTCCTGGGCACCCTAAATGAGACAAAGACCGTGGGGGGGTGGGTGGAGATCAGGCAGGGTCCAGGTGCTTGTACACCTGCTCTCTCTGGTCCCACCTAGTATGCGGCTGGCCTGCAAAACTAAGGTCAAGGTTCCCCAGTAGGATTCACGTAGAGCGAGAGCAGCGGTTCACATTCACATGAGGACCCAGCAGGTACTACACGTGGTGGAATAGGCAGGTGGGTGGAAACAGCATCACAGGGACGGGACGCTCATTCTTCAGGGACCACGCCTGCTGCCACTAGGGGATGGCCGCGCACAGTCAGCTCTCCAGAGAAGTCAGGTATCTGGGGTCTTAATACAGATCTCCTCCTTTTAAAATGCTCTGGCAAATAATAAAAATTCGAGGAAACCCATGTGGGCCGACACCACACCGACGAAGCAAATGCAGCTGTGTCTGGATGTGGTGAACAGGTTCTGAGTCTGCACCTCCGATACAGACTCACGAGGGAGAACCAAGGGGGGTCAGGCCCAGAGGGACGGGCTGGCCGTGGTAGCGGGCTTGGCCCTGCACCCAGTCCCCCGGGGTCATTATTACGGAAGGTTCTACAGTTTGACTTTTGGGTGAGATGCTTAAAACAGATGTTTCACTCTGAATTAGCTGGATGGTTGCAGCTGTGAAGACGCCTTACCTTTTCCCCCTAAGATGTTACCCAACCGCCCCTTCCCACATAAAGGATGCAGAACAATGTCCAATAATCGGAGGAAACCAACTTCCCTTTAGGCTGGGTCATTTTCACGGCGGCACCTCCCTACCAGGCTGTTTTTTGAAAGTCTGGGGATGTGTTTGTTATGAGAACGCATCTTGTCAAGAGCGGGCACCCTGAACAAGAGAGGTGGGGCTGGGAACCACTAGTGTCTACAAACTGGGCACCTTTCAGGGACGTGCTGCCAAGTTGTCACTTGTGGGACTGATCTAGGCTGTTGCTCGCTGCCCCCTCTGGGTGGGGAGTGTGCTCTGGGGGGAGGGGGGAGGCGGAGGCGGGAGCACGCTAGCTCTGCCTTCCAAGGGCTTCTGCACATAAAGGTGACGCGTTGCTTGTTTATGAGTGGCCGTTAAATAATAAGATTCTCAGCCATAAAAAGAAACGAAACGGAGTTATTTGCAGTGAGGTGGATGGACCTGGAGTCTGTCATAGAGAGTGAAGTAAGTCACAAGGAGAAAAACAAATACCGTATGCTAACACATATATATGGAATCTAAGAAAAAAAAATGTCATGAAGAGCCTAGGGGTAGGACGGGAATAAAACACAGACCTACTAGAGCATGGCCTTGAGGATACGGGAAGGGGGAAGGGTAAGCTGGGACGAAGTGAGAGAGTGGCAGGGACATATATACACTGCCAAACGTAGGGTGGCTAGCTAGTGGGAAGCAGCCGCATGGCACAGGGAGATCAGCTCGGTGCTCTGTGACCACCTAGAGGGGTGGGATAGGGAGGGTGGGAGGGAGACGCAAGAGGGAGGAGACATGGGGATATATGTGTACGTATAGCTGATTCACTTTGTTGTAAAGCAGAAACTAACACACCACTGTAAAGCAATTATACTCCAGTAAAGATGTTAAAAAAAAAAAAATAAGATTCTACCCAAGGTCTCATACTGAGGCTCACAATGGGCGGGTACTGGGCTGGGTGCTGGGAATGCAAAGTCATGCGATCTGTGTGATTCCTGCTTCTAAATTATTTGCCCCGGGAAGAGCTGGACAAATGAGACATCAGTTTCTATTTTGCTCGATGCTTTCACACAGTTGGATTCACCGCAGTGGAACATCTGAAGTGTTTTGTTATGTTTGTTTTCTTTGTATTTTATGAGATCAAAACAAGACCAAAACAAAAAGACTGGTCGAATGCCTTTGAGTGTTCTTTCTGCTACCAGGAAAGAATTTTGTTTTATTTCTGCTTTCACAAGAAATTATTGCAAACTCTGAGCTTCACAGAATGCGCTCACAAAAACAGGTTCAGGAATAATTCTATCATAGTTACATGGTTTTCTTCGGCTTGAAAAAAAAATCGGTTAGTTAAATGCTAGACTGTTGCTAAAATGGATCCACCAAAAGGATATAACTTTTGGGGAGAAATTGTTTCACGTTACAAAATTATGTCTTTATCCATTAAATATGTGAGTGTCTAACATTGACCTGTACATTCTAAGGGCATAATGTCTCTTCTCAAATGTTTTAATAATAATAATAGTTACTGTTTCGTTGAGGCTTGTCCTGCGCACGTAATTTTGTTGAGTTCTCCCAACAACCCTTTGGAAACAATCAGTATTATTATTTCTATCGTATGGATGAAAGCTGAGGCTGTGAGAATGTGCCCGAAGTCACATACTAACAAGTGGCTGGACAGGGATATTTTGCCATCAGAGGTTGTAATTTCAACACTGCCCTAGCCTGACTCCTTTTGGTTTAACGTGAGAGATGAGATTAATACCCAAGTAAAGACGAGGCCTTTCTGATTGCTCCGATCAGAAGTAACCTCTTGTTCTCAGAGCCATAGTTTTCGACTATCCTTGAGGTTGGGGGATGGTTACCCTCTGCTAGTGAACCTGACTTCTGAAAACAGCACCAAGTTCCCGGTACCAACCTCGGTGAATATGGTGGTTAATTCCACTTTCAGTCTAAAAGGAGGGGAGACTCAGGTGTTTATCACTGGCTTGCAATTGTTTCCAAGTGAGGCATTTAGAAATGTTTTATCCAATGGTAGAAGGCAGTGTTGACTCTCCAGAGACACCTGTTGTGAAGGGACCTGGCAGGTGCATGCGTGGTCCTGACCACTGTCCATTCTCCCATTTCCCCACAGCTCTTTTGCATCCCTGGCCCTGAAGGAATGGATGGCCTCCCCATGTACTGGGCACAGCGGCGAGGTTCACTAAGGAGGACATTGATGGATGGATTGCACAGCACGCACCGTCGTCTCCTGCAGGTCAGGGTCCCTGCTCACCTCTCTCCTTTTCATCCTTTGGAGCCTGAGGTCCAGAACGTCCAGGCTGGCGTGTGGTTCTCCCCGAGCGTCTCCTCCAGCTCCCCCACTGACTCGCTCCGGCTGGGGGTCCGGGCTCCTTGATGTCTCAGGCTGCAGTAGGGTCACAGTGCAAGGGGACAGTGCCGACTGTAGCCTTCTTGCCCTCTGCCTCCCGCTAGAGAGAAATAAGCGCTCGGGTGGCGAGCCAGATGCGAAGTTTCTGCTTCAGGAACCTTCCCCACAAGTATGCCTCGCTTGGGGTTTCAAAGCATTTACCCTTTTTTTTTTTCACCTTCAATTTATTTATTTATTAACATCTTTATTGGAGTATAATTGCTTTACAATGGTGTGTTAGTTTCTGCTTTACAACAAAGTGAATCAGTTATACGTATACATATGTTCCCATGTCTCCTCCCTCTTGCATCACCCTCTCTCCCACCCTCCCTATCCCACCCCTCTAGGTGGTCACAGAGCACCGAGCTGATCTCCCTGTGCCATGCGGCTGCTTCCCACTAGCTATCCACCCTACGTTTGGCAGTGTATATATGTCCGTGCCACTCTCTCACTTCGTCCCAGCTTACCCTTCCCCCTTCCCGTATCCTCAAGGCCATGCTCTAGTAGGTCAGTGTTTTATTCCTGTCCTACACCTAGGCTCTTCATGACATTTATTTTCTTAGATTCCATATATATGTGTTAGCATTCGGTATTTGTTTTTCTCTTTCTGACTTACTTCACTCTCTATGACAGACTCCAGGTCCATCCACCTCACTACAAATAACTCATTTTCGTTTCTTTTTATGGCTGAGTAATATTCCATTGTATATATGTGCCACATCTTCTCTATCCATTCATCTGTTGATGGACACTTAGGTTGCTTCCATGTCCTGGCTACTGTAAATAGAGCTGCAATGAACATTGTGGTACATGACTCTTTTTGAATTCTGGTTTTCTCAGGGTATATGCCCAGTAGTGGGATTGCTGGGTCGTACGGTAGTTCTATTTGTAGTTTCTTAAGGAACCTCCATACTGTTCTCCATAGTGGCTGTATCAATTTACATTCCCACCAGCAGTGCAAGAGTGTTCCCTTTTCTCTACATCCTCTCCAGCATTTATTGTTTCTAGAGTTTTTGATGAGTTTTCTGACCGGTGTGAGATGATATCTCATTGTAGTTTTGATTTGCATTTCTCTAATGATTGGTGATGTTGAGCATCCTTTCATGTGTTTGTTGGCAATCTGTAGATCTTCTTTGGAGAAATGTCTGTTTAGGTCTTCTGCCCATTTTCTGCTTCTTTGTCAGGAGCTCTGAATCAGTGGTCCACGTGGCCTGGGGCAAGTGACCTAACCTCCTCAGACCTCCGTTTCCTCATTTGTAAAATAGTGGTGGCTCTACCTCTTGCAGTTGTTGTTTGAAAGTGCACAGATTTGGCTGCTTCACTTGGCTTGAATCCGCCTTCTAATTTGGGTAACTTGTCTGAGCCTCAGTTTTTCCATGCATATGACTGAAACAACGCTTTATTTGTCTTATTTTTGTTGGAAAGATGGAAGGAAAGGATATAGGTACAGCATGAATTCGGATCCTACAATACAGAAAATGCTCAGTATTAGTTATTATAATCTTACTGTGTTGTCTTGGGGGTCGATGGATGGCTTTGGAAGGATGCAGTCCATGCATCTTCTGAAATGACATGCAGATATTAGCGTGTAGACGGTGTGCACTCTTCTGGGACAGAGCTCCATAAAACTCAGCTGATTCTCTCCCCTGCCCCCTCCAGAGTCAAGAACCACTGTTCTAGATACTTAGATACGGAGAGTTCATGAACACCCTAGACACAATCTCCAGAACGGGGTTGGGACTTGACCCTGTCCGTGCCCTGTAGCCTGTGTTTGAACTTAAAGCCCTGAGATGGATTCTCTTCTCAGCGCACGTCCTTCGCCCCAGCCCACACCTCTTCTGCGTGGCCATTTGATGTTTGTGTGCATGTTGTATATTGTGGCCGTCTGCCCTCCTGACTGGACTGCAAGCTCCTTGAAGGCAGGGACTTAACCATTCTGTGTCCCCAACAGTGGGAGGCTGAGCTCAGATCTCTGAACCAGAGAGGTGTTCTGGAAACTCATCAAGTAACCACAGGTTCGGATTCATCAGAGCAGGGCGCTGAGGGGGCCTCCAGGGGCCATCACCGTGCAACCTGACTTGGAAGAGGAGCTGAGGGGAGACTTGAAGCACTCAGGCCCACATCCCTGCTTGAGGCTGAGCTGATTTCCATCCACAGGCGGGACAGCAAGTTTCCTCTCTCCTGTGTGCCAGGACAGGTTGGGGCAAGTTGGTAAAGTGTGGACATAACGTGGCTTGCAAACGCGTTGGCTAGCTTTGCTTAGGCAATTTTGGTGAAAAGAGAAAAAGGTAAAACAGGTAAAACCTGTTCTGCGTTGAAAAATAAAATTGCAGTTGGGCTAAAAGGGAATCTTTTGCTTACCTTGTTCACATGATTCGGGGGAAATCAGTGGTGGCCTGCAAATCCGGACTGTTGCCGCAATACTCTGCCCTACGCAGGAAGATGGGTTTTGGAATTTAAGAATTTAAGTAGAGGGAAAAGAGCTTCCTTAAATACTATTCAACTACTAGTGGTAGGTTAAAAAAAAAAAAAAGTGAGTCCTATCAAGTTTGGTAAAATTCAGAAAAGGCATTACCTTCCTGTTTCTCTGTCTTCCTATCATCTTCCTTCTAAGCCATACCAGTGAAAAGACTTACTTACTGAGTTGTTATTTCCTCCCAGAATTAATCCATCACACTAAAGAAGGTGAAGTAGTTCACAGAGCCTTTAATTCCCCTGAACTTTCTCAAATTATGAATTTATTTTTCCATTAAAAAGTCCTATAAACACACATAAAAATCTGAAGACTAAGAGAAATAAGTCAGGGCTTCCCTGGTGGCGCAGTGGTTGAGAATCCGCCTGCTGATGCGGGGGACGCGGGTTCGTGCCCCGGTCCGGGAAGATCCCACGTGCCGCGGGGCGGCTGGGCCCGTGAGCCGTGGCCGCTGAGCCTGCGTGTCCGGATCCTGTGCTCCGCAACGGGAGAGGCCACAGCAGTGAGAGGCCCGCGTACCGCAAAAAAAAAAAAAAAAAAAAAAAAAAAGAGAGAAATAAGTCACTTAAAATCTGACCACCCATATGTGTATAATCCTTTATCCACTATTACCATTTTCAAGTATTTCTTCCTTGTAAGTATACTTAAAATTGTAGTGATCATTTAACTGTAAGTGTGTATGTTTCAGTTTTCACCTCCACATTCGCATAAGCATGTTTCTTGATGAGCTCTGATCTTTAAGCCATCAGAGTTAGTGGTTGCACTTTGCAGAGTGCACGCACCCTGTCCTCCCGCTGCTGAATATGCGGCTCACTCCCGTGGTGCGCGAACACCTTAGTGCACCGGCCTTTTCTACAGTTGGAAAGGTTTTCCTAAGCCTGGTTCCCAGAAGTCAAATCTGCACATGTAACAGCTTGGGTGCTCTTGATGTGACTTCCCCGGAGCTTCCCAAAGGCTTGGACAGTCTGCCCTGGGCAGCAACAGTAGGTGAAGGTTCCAGGGTTCTCAGCTGAGTCTTTATTTAAATGGTGGTATGGAAAAGGACTGCCTGGAGGCATCTCCTGAGGAGCCGTTGTCCCTGGGGGACAGGAGGGAGGAGGCATGTGGCCTCAGGGGCCACAGAGGATCTGGGCTCATGAGCTCACCTTCTTTCCTCCAAGAGGGAGTCCTCTACCCATGGACCATTGGAGAGCTGGGGCATTCTAAAGCACTGAGCCAGAGAAGGGAGGCGAGAGTAGCGGATACAAGGTATAGTTCTGGTTAGACTCATTGCCTCCTCATGCTGAGACCCTGAGTGAGGAAGGAAGTCTCTGCTTTATATCAGCTCTCAGTTTGTCCAGAGCCACTTTATGGGGCTGATGGTCCAAGGCAATCAGTACTCGTTGCTCTCCCAGTTCGGTCCCAGGTAAGCTGTGCTGCATCCCGGCACCTAGGAGACTTGTCTAGAGAGAGGAGGCATCCCATATGTATTTTGTTGAGTGCAAGAACGAATGGACAGTAGAACGGGAGCTAGCAGAGCCCTTGTTTCACATGAGGCATGTGGCAGATATTGCTGTTTGCCAGCCAAACACATATTTGCCTCTTCTTCCTTATCAACTGAACTTTCATTTCACGGGGGGCAGTAGTGCGTCAGGGAAAGACCTCATTTCCCCAGGCCCCGTGCACGTCGGGAGGATGAGGCTGGGGGCCTTGCGACACACAGAGCAGTCGCTGTGCGGATGTGATCGTCGAGTCTCTGGGGAAGCCCAGTCTCTTCTTTCCCGCTTTCCCCTCTTTCTTTTTGTGAGACTGGAGGCGGAGCAGCCGTCTTACCATCGAAGGTGACAAACGTGAGGATGGAAGTGACAAGTTCAAGAGGGCAGAGAGCGAAGCAGTGGGGAGCTGGGGTGCTGACACCGTGGCGGGGTTGCTGCACCAGCCCGGGGCGTTAGGTTCCTGAGGAAATGAACCCTTTTTAGAAAGGCCACTGTGGTTAGATTGTTCAGTTACCGGCCGCTGAGTGCCATCCTTACTGGTACAAGGACCCTGAGGCCCAGGAAGTGTCATCTTGCCCAAGGCCGCAGTGTGGGCCAGAGCTAAGAGCAGAATCCAGGTCCGCTTAGTCAAAGCAGCCTTTGGATTTAACACCCTTTCCACTGTTACCAATTTTAGATTGGAAGCACCCTCAAAAGTACATCGAGAGTAAATGCATTTTCAAGATTTTTGGAAGAGATTTGATAAATAACTCATCCGGATAAATATCGGTTTCTGACTGATTTGGTGGAGAAAGGGTACCTGAAGACACTTATAACACAAGGGTTTTATTTTTATTGTATGTGCTCTAGTCTGTACGTGAGCTTCTTAGAGGGGTATTTCCTTAGCAGAAGAGGCAACACAATGCCGGGGTTTTCTTTTAGATTTTATCACCTGTGTTAACTCTGCCCTCCTGTTTCATAGAAAATTGGAAATCGAATCTGACAAATTTGATTTCGGATGTGATACTTCAAAACTTTGCTATGGTCTTCCATATGTTTTTTTTTATTTTTAGAGAAGTCAAGAAAAAGCTGGGTGTACAACTGCCAGTGTGTATTTTCTCTCACTGTGTTAAAGTATGGACCCTTTGGCAGTATTTCTCAAAGAACTGCCTTTAAATGACATTTGAAAAGCATCTACACTGTTCGCATAGTTTTGTTCCTGGATAACAGTCCTCTACTTTTAGAAGGAACTTAAAGAAGAGACCAGATAAAAGAGTGGATGAGGGTCAAGTTCACGTGGTGTCTCGTTTGCTGAGATGACCCCGCAGGGAAGCATTTCCATAAATGAGCCGCAGTGTTTTCCTTTGTAAGCACAGAGGAAGCTGCTCCTGAGCTTTGCACTTAGTGCATTTGTCAGCAACAGGTGACTTCCCAAAGGTGGGCTGCAGCAGACCACGTGTTTCAGTCTGGTCTTCGGGAGTCACGTGACATTTTAGAAAAGAATGTAAGGGAGGCAGTTTAGACAAGCCCATCAATACCCTACTCCGTACTCCATTCATCGGCCAATTCCAATTGTTTTATTTTTTATTTTATTTATTAAAAAATTTGGGGGGGCCGCGCTGCACGGCGTGCGGGATCTTCGTTCCCTGACCGGGGATCGAGCCCGTGGCCGCTGCACCGGAAGCGCGGAGTCTTCAACGCTGGGCAGCCAGGAAAGCCCCTTGTCCAGTTTTTCAATGTAGTTAGTGCCCTCCCATTTGCTGGAATTCGCAATACGTCAGGACATAGGTTGGGTAACTTTCTCCACCTGACGCGCCGCCCCGGACTCAGCCTGCCTATCTTTGCGTGCTTTTCGCTGGCCACAAGGCACGCGGATGTCGCGGGGTCCTGGGTAGCCCTCTACCTTTGTCCTGTTCTTCAACCGCAGCTCACAAGTCACGCCAGTACCACGGCCTGGCCGTGTCTGGGAGCTATGCTGGGGTTGCTGCCGCCATCTTGCTCTCGGCCCAGGGCTGGAGTCAGCTTGGAGGGTGACACAGTGGACAAACGGCAGGTCCTTGGTGGCACACAGCACTGATCACGCTGCCTCTGGATTCCCAGTTTCGGGGCACAGTAAACGTTCCTCTGGTTAAGCCGGTGGAATCAGATGCGGTTAAGCGGCAGCCGAGAGCGTTTCTACGTTTAGGAAGGGCCGAGCGGGCCCTGAATCAGCCCTGCTAACCAGCTGTGATGTCACACTGTCTGCGGCCCGCAGGAACAGCCTGTCCGACCCACGTCCGACTCTTACAACTTAAAACTGACGGCCGCTGGTGGCCCTGCAGGCTAGGGCTACCAGATTTAGCAAGTAAACGCAGAGGATGCCCACTGCAATTGAATTTCAGGTACATAAATGAATAATTTTTTATTGCATAAGCACGTCCCAAACATTGCATGGGACATCCTAATACTAAACAATTACTCCTCGTGCAATCCAGCTTTACCTGGCCATCCTGTATTTTATCCAACAACCCAACTGTAGCTCCTAGAAAGACCTCTGAGGTGCTTGCGGGCACCTGGGTCCTGACCATCCTGGGGTCTTGAAACCGGTCTTGTCCGGGGCTCATTTTCAGTTAACGACCAGTCTCTGGGTGGCCCGCTCCCTGACTTCATGAACAAGAACGACAGGGTCTCCCGCTGGACACTGGGCCCTTCGCTGGCGGGCAAGGTGAGCCTTCTGCTCTTGGCACCACCCCCACCTCCCGGCACCCGTTCTTCCTCCTCTCTGGGAACCTCGTGGCCCCCAGAGACCACGGGGCCCGTGGGCCAAGCAGGCTCCAGTGTTACTGCTTTCTACACACCCACCCTCCCCTCCGGCAACCCCCAGGGGACACTGGGCTGTGAGTGGCTGCAGAGATTCAACTCACTTCTGTGCCCTTCACGCCTCTTAGCACGACGTTCCACGTATTGGCCACCCAGTGAGCGTTGGCTGCATTGAACCGAGTGTGTCAGCCACCGGGGATTGCTGTGCGATTTTCAGCTTTCTCAGAGTTTGAGTCCCAAACTTTATCATGTATGGGAGCTATTGACATAGCTGGTGAAATTCAAGGTAGAACTATGTTGGTGAGTAGGGCAGTTCTGGTTTTTGAATCCTCCCCAAAGTTCATGGAAAAGAAAACGAAGGGGCAGGTGTTCCTTCAGGTGGGAGGGGCACCCCCTCCTTTGCCCAGAGACATTAAAGAAGTTGGGATGGAATAGGACTCGTGCAGTTTCTCCTTGTGTGAGGGGGGCCAGGGGGAGTGGGGAGTGTCCTCTGTGTGGCTTTGCCTAGAGCGCCTGCTACTAGACTATCACTGGTCTGTTCATCAAGTCTTACCGTGGCTTCCACTCCGTTGTTATTTTTAATGCGTTATTAAAGGAAGTGGTTAAATCAGTGCAGTCTGAGTGGAGCAGATTACCCTCCACAGTGTAGGTGGGTCTCATCCAGTCAGTGGAAGGCCTTAAGAGACCAAGGCTCCCCAAGAAGGAAGGAATTCTTCTTCCAGGCTGTCCTTGACTCAAGACTGCACCATCAGCCCTTGCCTGATTTTCCAGTCTGCCAGCTGCCCAGCCCTCACAATCATGTGAGCCAATCCCTTAAAATACATCTCTCTCTCTCTCCCCATCCTATTCATATATAGATCCTATATATAGGTAGAGATATATACATCCTATTCATCCTCTTCTTCTGAAGAACCCTGACTAATTCACTGTAAAAATTCTCAGACTAGAAGTCTGTCTACTCCACTGCCTGTCCCTGAAGGTTGGTCCAGGTCTTACTTTCGAGCTGCAGTGAAGCATGGGTGTGCCTCCTGGGATGCCAGGTCTGCATGAGGGTAGGTGAGATGTGCCCGCCAGACAAGTCCTGGCGTTGTCGAGGTAACAATCTAGGGAGTACCAGGGCCTGAGCAGGGTGGGTGGGCCCGCCACCTGCCCTCCTCTTCCCTGGTCCCAGGGGTCCAGACCTTTGGTAAAGAGGGTCCTGCTCTTTCCTCTGGCGTGAACTTCCCCAAGGACCCCTTCTCTCTGCTCCCCACCCCTCATTAAAGGGTCTCCATTCAGAGGGGTTCCGATCAAAGCCAAGGGCACAAAGGCGTGAGCACCTTGCAGCCTCAGCATCTGCCCCGGTGGAGAGCTTGTAGGGGAGAAGCACCTCTGATTGGTGGGTTTACAGGAGGGCGTTTGGTGCGCATGTTTCGGTGCCCGGCTCCTTTTACTTCCCAGGGTCCAACAGGGATGGCAGGGCTGGAGGCTTGCTGGTCATCTTCCAGGGCAGCCGCCTGCAGTCACCCCCACTGTGGACTCCCCCTCCCTGAGTGTCGTCGACGCAGGCACAGGCTGGTCCCCGGATGTCAGGCTTCTCCTCACCCGAGAACAGAGCTGATTTCTAGCGGGGCCTCAGTGCTGCGCTCAGTACTTTGTGCACAGAAAGGATATCCGTTAGGGTGCTGAGACCAGGAAGGGCATCCTAAACCCTAGGGAGGCTGGCCACCCCCAGCAGGGGTCCTGTCCCGAGTCCCATCAGGACCTGTTGGCCTCTCTGCCTAGTGACTATCCCGCGTGGATTCTCAGTGACAGCAAGAATGGTGCCAGTCTGTGTAGGTAACCTGATATTTGCTCTTTTTAAGGAAGCACTTCCTACATGATGAGACACAGTAGAATCTGCCCAGGAGAAGGGCCCTGGAGCTGGTCCCTAAGCGCTCCTGGCAGGAAGGTCTTCCTCCGTGTCGGGAAATGGGTCATCAGCCGCTGTAGCCGGTTAGACTCCTGAAGGCTAGAGAGCCCTCCCACTTCTCCAGGCTCGGTCAGACCCACCACAGCCCTCAGTGTCACGTCCCTGGGGGAGAGTCAGAGGGCAGGTGACAAATGCAGAGGGATGGACGGCAGGTGTCGGGGGAGGGGAAGCGGGGTTCGTGGTTCTGGTAGCTGCAACCCAGGGAAAATCCTCTGAGCCTAGTGTACGGAGTTCTAAGAAAGTGATCTGCAGAGAAAAATGGGGTTTCCTTCCTTCCTCTGAGCTTTTCTACTCTCAGATCAGAGCCCTTTCAAGTGAGCTAGCTTTCCAGCAGGTCCCTGGGACCCACCAGCAGTGGCCTCTTTGCATCGAGAACTAGGTCGTGTCCACCTTGACTAGGCGGGAGCCGGATGCGCTTGGCCTGTCACTGCAGCTCCCGCAGGAGGTCCAGGCAGCGGGCGTCGGGACCGGCGTGGGGTCGAGGCCTAGGCTCGGAGCCCTGTGGGCTCACGGACCCCGACCCTCCATCCCGCCATCACGTGCAATGGGCACCGCGTCCTCCCGCCCCGCCCCCTCCCACACCTGGGAAGCCTCGCAGGTGCCCAGCGCGGCAGGTCTCTCCGCCATTGCCTGGTGCCGGCATTCTGCCACGTCTCTGGCTGCCCCCAGGAGATGTCTCCGGCTACTTGGACGCCCCAGTACAATGCTGCCTCTGTTGCTTTCTCCCCCTCCTCCTCTTCCTTCTCCTCTTCCTCCTTCTTCTTCACCTTCTGGAGCTCAAACAGATGTTCTCTTCTGAGGGTAAGGACCGCAGAGCCAGTCCTTAATTTGGAAACCGTTCTGTCTCCAGAATAATCTTATAATCGGGGTTTTGGGGGGATATAAAGTGAGGTCCCCCTATTCATGCATTAGGAATAAAATGTTCTCTATCCCTTCCTCCATTTCACATTTGATAAACTGATGTGCTTGTGACACAGAGAAACGGGGAGGCGCCTGGGAGAGGTTGTGGCTGCGTAGGGGGTGGGGCCAGGGTGGGAAGCAGCCTCCTCCGGACGCCACCCGCGCAGGAAGAGAAGGCCGCGTGGCCCTCGCATCTGGAGGGAAACATCTTGAAATAAGCGGCGTCATTGTGGGCCACTAAGGAGTGAGCGGTACCTTCCTCCCGGGTTGTCCACGAACAGACGTGCAGAGCTGGGGTGGGCGGTGCTCAACACCAATCCAGCGAGAGGTGAAGCGCGGGATTGGCGCTGTGAGCTTGTGTGTGCGCGCACCGTACGTCGCTGTGAGCGTGTGTGCGCGCGCCGTGCGTCGCTGTGAGCGTGTGTGCGCGCGCCGTGCGTCTCCATGGCGTTCTCCTTTCCTCCCACCCCGTGGGCTGCTTCAGCATGAGGTGGGTTGCGTTCCCTGGTTATCCGCAGACTGAAGCCCATCCGAACAAATTCCAGGCAGATTCCCGGCGTTTCTCAGAATGCTCTGGACCCACTGATCCCCAGGCCGAGTCGGCTGGGGCCGGCCAGGTGTGAGGCACCCGCCGGAGGGAAAGGAGAGCAGGCCTGGGAGAAGCCACCTTAGAAGACAAACGGCAACCACCTTGCGCCCCGCAGCCTTATCGTCCTGTGTGGGTGGCGCCGGGCTCCCTCCGCGCCGAGCTCGTGGAGAATAGAGGCCTGCCCCCCGGGAGGAGTGCCGCCCCTGCCCCAATCACACGCTCGTCTGCGCAGCGGCACAGTGCATTGCCTGCATCATAGGGGCGTGGGCCCGAGTCCCTGAGCATCCCTGCCCTCAACCTGGGCGAGAGAAACGACCAAGGGGTGTTTTATTTGATATCCCCTTATTTTTATTACGTCATATTTCCCTCTGTCTGTCTTTACGCTGCCTTGATTTCTCCATGTTACAGACATAAGACAGAGCCCACGCTCTGCTAGCTCCCCTCCTGCCCTTCACTGTCGAGTCCATCCTGCAGGTCTCAGCTCTCAGAATCCCATGAGCCAGCAGCGGACGTGCATGAGTTACCCCCAGGCTGTGGAGCAGAGAGCAAAAGGGTCCAGCCGAGAGGCAGCAGCTCAGGAGATGCAAAATCAAACACCAGGCTGAGCGCATTGTTGTTGCAGAGAGATTCCGGGTACGAGCTGATGAGAAGGGAGCCCCGGAAACCAGACAGGAGAGAGGCTTGGAAATGGGTCTAAGAAACTGCCCCCCACATCAAGGCAATACGTCTGGCAGCGCAGTATCCTGAGCGTGCTGATCAGACGGGATCACCCCAGATGCACACCTAAGGGTTATCCCTCTGGGTGACACGAGCCCCCAACCAGGGGAACTGCAGTCTGCCTGTTACGTGCTGCTTGCTTGTGTCCCCTGCCCAAACCCACATGTTGAAGCCCTAACCCCCAATGGGATGTACGTGGAGGTGGGGTTTGGGGCACGTAATTAAGGTCAAATGAGGTCATGAGGGTGGGGCCCTAATCGGACCCAGCCAGTGCCCCTTTAAGAAGAGGAAGAGACCAGAGCCCCTTTCTCTCTGGACCATGTGAGCGCACAGTGGGAAGGTGGCCTTCTGAAGCCCAGGAAAAGAGCCCTCACCAGGAACTGAATCGGCCGCCACTTTGACCTGGGACTTGCAGCTTCCAGAACTGCGGGGAAATAAGTTTCTGTTGTTCATAAGTCACCCAGTCAGCGGTATTTGTTTTGGGGCCAGAGCCACTAAGACAGCGCCCAAAGGCCATGGAATTTGAGCTCCGTCTCCCAGGCATCAGGTGACGCCACGAGCTTTGCATAATTGCTCAACTCATCCTCCCTGTCCTAACCTCACAGACCAATGAGGTAAGGACTGTTGTCACCCCACCACAGAGATGAAAACCCCGGGTGTTAAGAGGTCAGCAGAACTGTGGGGTCCCGGGCTGCTGTGTGTGGCCCCTGGACCTGCATGGCAGCCTGGACATTAACCCTGGGCCTCAGCGCCTCATGGGATTTTAACGGTAGGAGCGTTGGTCAAGGCAGGACAGTTTCAGGTTCCACTGACTAGTGGCCTCAGCTGCCACCCCGTCCCTTTCAGGGCAGGTCGGTGGGCAGGGAAAGTGTCTGAGGATATGCTGGTCTGGGTGCAGATGCGGAAAGACTGGGCCTCCCTTTGATTCATTCTTTTCCCTCTGCGTCCCTTCCTGCCCTTTGTTCCCTCTCCCCAAGCCCAGGAAAGCTCCCCAGTCACTTCTAGGGCTGGACAAGGGCGAAACTGTGACTCAGCAGGGTTTCCAGACCCCATGCTCACGGCTCGTGGCCATTCCGAGGGCCCCCTGCTGAGGGCAGAGAGCAGGTGTCCAGCACTCCCAGGAAGGTGTCCCAGGAAGGTGATGCTTCGTGGCCGCCCACGGGGGACCATGGTGAAGGCAGCCCAGCTGACCTGGGGACCCAGCCTCTGCTACAAGCATGAAGATGATGGCTTCTGTCACAAGGGCCGAGAGGCTGTCAATCCCTCTAATAATCTTAAAGTTAAAATCACAAGTCCAGGACTTCCCTGGTGGCTCAGTGGTTAGGAATCCGCCTGCCAATGCAGGGGACACAGGTTCGAGCCCTGGTCTGGGAAGATCCCACATGCCGCAGAGCAACTAAGCCCGGGAGCCACAACTACTGAGCCTGTGCTCTAGAGCCCGCAAGCCCCAACTACTGAGCCTGTGCTCCAGAGCCCGTGCTCCGCGGCAAGAGAAGCCCATGCACGGAGAAGAGTAGCCAGGCTCGCTGCAACTAGAGAAAGCCTGCGCACAACAACAGAGACCCAAAGCAGCCAAAAATAAAATAAATAAAAATAAATAAATTTATAAATAAAATAAAATCATGAGTCCCGAAGGAATACATAAACAGTATGAGAACACCATCTGTGCCACCCAGACTCCCAGGAAGCGTAATATGGCACTTACTGAAATGCACAGGGCACCACCTCTCCTCCTGGACAGGGTAGGGATGAGGAAGGAAGGACCAGGAATAACTCCATCATCTCGGCGCTGAGAGAGGAATGTGTGCCCGAGGAGAGGTCACTGGGTGGAAAGCAGCTTTCAATATTAGTTTTCTTCTTTGCTCTTTTCCTAATATTTGACTTTTATTGTGGATTTAAAACTTTTTTTTTCAGCCAGAACTTTGTGGTGTACATTTCTAAATCACAGCTTAGGTAATGAAAGTTCTATTTTATCAAGCACTGAAAATGCTGTTTGAAAAATCCAGCTGGATGACATTTTAGAGTATGTGTACATATTTATTTTGTTCGCTTAGTGAGCTGCAAAGTAATCGTGGCACAAGGACAGTGTCTGTGCCGTATTAAATAAATGATGATGTGCTTGGCGCTTTGTCAAGCATTTTAGGTGGATTATCTCAGTTAGGCCTCCAAACAACCATATGAGTTGGGTATTTCCCCAAGACACTGGGATCTATAACAAGAAATATACGTTTGGTCTTTGTCCCATTCCTGGCGCAGAGCTCCTGAAATGCTTGGAGTTTCCTAAGCGATAAGAGGGATACTAGTATCTTTTGTTATGTCGATGAGTACCTGTTTGAAGCTCTGAGGATGTGGCTGGTTGCCAGAGGGACCAACCGTGTGATTGGAGGCTTGGAGCTTTCTGTCCTGGGGAGGGGATGGGGGGCTGGAGGTTGAGTTCAGTCACCATTGGCCAATGGGTTAATCAGTCCCGCCTCTGTAATGGAAGCCCCCATAAAACCCCCAAAGGATGGGGTTTGGAGAGCTGCTGGGTTGGTGAGCCAGACCCATCCATGTGCCATCATGCTGGGCCCCAAACTCTACGGGGACAAAAGGTCTTTTGTTTGAGAACTTGTCTTATGCATTACTTCATCTGGCTGCTGATTTGTATCCTTTAGTATCCTTTGTAATAAACTGGTGATCTAGCGAGCAGACGGGTTTCTTGAGTTCTGTGAGCAGCTCTAGCAGATTAATGGAACCCCAGGAAGGGGTTGTGGGAAACTCTGATTTACAGCCCGTCAGTCAGAAGCACCGGTGACCACCTGGCCTTGTGATTGGCCTCTGAAGGGGGTGCGTCTTGTGGGACTGAGCCCTTCACCTGTGGGATCTGATTCTATCTCCGGGTAGATGGTATCAGAATTGAATTCAATTTGTGGAATATCGGATCGCTGTCCGAGGAGAACTGAGTTAATTGCTTGGTGTGTTAAAGAAGAAACACACATTGGGATTGGAGTCAAAATTGTATTTCTGATCCCCGTTTTACAGATGAGGGAACTTAGGGTCAGAGTCACTCGTCCGGGTGGCAGGTGGGCACTTAAGAGACCAGAGAGAGACCAAACTCGGGAGCACACCTGCCCGGCTGGAAGCGGCACCTGCCCGGCTAGAAGTGGCACCTGCCCGGCTGGAAGCGGCACCTGTCCACGTCGTTCCTGCGCCTCCTTCCTTCTGGCAACTTCCGGGAGTGGCATCACTGAGCTGCCAGCTAGAGACTGAGCTCGTGCCTTTGCTCTTTCTCTGTTTTCCTCCGTCCCTCTTTTCTGGTTGCGGCAGAAACATGTACTTACATCTATGAGTCAGTCTCTCCCTGCTCTGGACTGAATTGTGTCCACTCCAAAATTCATACGTTGACGTCCTAATCCCCACACCTCAGGATGTGACTGTTTGGAGACAGGGACTTCAAAGAGGTGATTACGTTAAAACGAAGGCATTAGGGTGGGCCTTAATTCAACATATGCCTCTCGTCCTTCTAAGAAGAGGCGATCAGGACACAGGTGGGCATATGGGAAGACCATGCGAGGACACGGCGAGGAGACGGCCGTCTGCAAGCCAAGGGGAGGGGCCTCAGGAGATGCCGTCCAGAGCCATGGAGCCTCCAGAACTGTGAGGAGATAAAGTTCTGTCGTTTAAGCCACCCAGGCTGGTATTTTGTCGTGGCAGCCCTAGCGAACGAATACACTGCCGAAGTGTCGGAGATTAGTAACAGCCGGACATGATTTGGTCCTGGGCATCGTGGAGCGCCCGGCCGCTGAGAGGGTCGGAGAACGTGGCAGGTAACAGCAGCGCCGCTCGCTGGCTGCGCTGGGGCCGGGGTGCGCAGGGGTCTTCAGAAGCTACGGGGGCACGGCGGGCGACAGGGAACCCAGCAGGGAGCAGGCCTGAATCAGGAAGGCTACAGGTTAGCAGACTGAGAAGAGAGGCCCTCCAGATGGGAAGGACAGCAAGGGCAAAGGCGGGGGAGCTGGACCTCAGGACCACCACCTTCACAACCTCAGATTTCACATCCCTAGTGTGGGGAGAGCTTGAGGGAAGAGCCAGGTGCTTGGCGTGGACTGGTCTGTGATTCCTCTAAGGAGCAGAGGTGAGCTGAGGGAGGGAGCAGGGTGGGAGCCTTCGTCTGCCCCGTGATGCCTCACTCACTGCGATTTCTTGTCTCGAGGGCCTGGGAGAAGTTGCCCTGCAGACTAGGAAATCGAGGGCGTTACCTGCTGGCGTGACACTCAGGACTCTGAACCTTCCTGAACGTGCCCGGTGAATCTCTCGTGGGTGTGAAGGGCCCTTGCAGGTCTGGGGTGACCGTCGCCTCGGGCTCTATAAACAAGCGTTCCTGTCCTGCCCCTGTTCCTCCCAGAAGTCAGCGTTGGTCTCTCACATGTTTTTTGTTGAGCCTCTTACTCTCTGCCAGCACTGTGCTAGGTATACAGTGGTGACAAAACACTCGTGGTCTCTGCCCTCCTGGGGAGGAACAAACAAGGAAGCAGACGGATGTGGTTTAGAATAAACGCTGCTCAGGAAAAGAGCCCGGTGCTGCAGGAGAGGATAAGGGGGATGGAAGGCGGGGGCTCGCGAGGGGCTCCTTGGGGAGGGGAGGAGAACGACGAGCGAGCCCCTCCCGCGGGAGAGGGAGGCGCGGGCTGAGGGCTGAGGTGGGAGCGGGGCGGGGGCATGTGGGAGAGTAGGAACAGCAAGACTGGGGGGGCCGGGCCGCCAGGGGACCCTCGAGGCCTTGGGCCAGCATAGGAGCTTGGAGCTCCTCCCCTGTGAAGTCGGGTTTTAAGTAGAGTGCCAGGGTCAGTTTCCACTTTTAAATCATCCCCTGGGCTCCCACGTGGAGAATGGACAGGAGGGGGCACCCGTGGACCCCCAGTTGGAGCACAGATTCCCAAACGTGGCTGTAGATTGCGGTCCTTGGAAAGTGTAAAGGCATACTGCCGTCTGGGTCCCCCCAGTCCCGTGCCAGGGATTCTGATGTCATTGGTCTGGGGTGCCGTCTGCAATTTTTTAAAGCATCTCAGGTGATTCTAATGGGCAGCAAAATTGGAGACCTTGTGCGCCTAGAAGTTTCAAGACACGATTCAGTGGAGAGCCGATGGCTGTGGCCATGAATTAGGAAGTGGTGAACAGACACGTGAGGTGCATTTTAGAGGCAGAAACAGCAGCTTCGTAAGAGCTTCGGTCAAGAGCAGCACGGGGGCAGGAGAATTACGCAGAAGTAGACCACAGACAGGCTTTGGCGGGGGCGTGGATATCTGGGTTGGTAGTTAAAGCCGCAGGAACAGAAGCAGCCACACGGGAGAGGATGTGGACAGGGAAGGAGAAGGGCTCCGTTTTAATGAGGAGGAGAGGAAAGAGACCATTGCAGGGGGGCGAGGCGTAAGGGCTGAAGTGTGGGCCCGGGAGGTGAGCTGCTGCATCTCCATTCAAGGCGGCCTGGCCAACACCCTCGACAAGCCCTGCTCTCCCGGCCTGCTCCCGGCCAGTGACGTGGGTACCAGTGTAACAGCGGGGGTGCTGGGTTTACTTTGGATTCTTATAGCAATGTTTGTAGGGATTTCCTATTGCTGTGTGAACGTTTATCAGCAACGCAGTAACTTTAAACCACACACATGCATGATCTTGGCTTCCATGGGTCAGGAGTCCAGGTGCGTTTAGGGTCTCACAAAGCTGCAGTCAGGGTGACAGCTGGGGCTGGGGTCCCCTTTGAGGCGGGGTCCTGTCCCAAGTGCAGGTGTTTGTTGGCAGAATCTGGCTCCTCCCCCACACATCTCACGGCAGCTTGCTTCTCTAAGGCAGGAGAAGGTGTAGGAAGGCTGGGCCTCCCTTTGATTCATTCTTTTCTCTCTGTGTGCCCTCCCTGACCTTTGTCCCCTCTTCCTGAGCCCAGAAAAGCTCTCCGGCCATTTCTAGGGATTCTGGGGGGAGGAGAGCATCTCTGCCGCTTTGAGTCTCTTGCCTCCGACCCGCTTTGAAAAGGTTCACCTGATTAAGCCAGGCCCACCCAGGGCAATCTCCCCTCTGATTGATTTAAAGTCAGTTGATCACAGGCTTCATTGCATCTGCAAAACCTCTTCCATTTGCCACCTCACACAATTCCCTCAGTGGTGTCATAGGTGCTGCCCACACTGCAGGGGACAGGGTCACACGGGGCAAGCGCACCAGGGACGGGAGGGACCGCGTGCAATTCTGCCTACCGCAGCATTCATACCAGGTGAAATTTTAAAACTAGTGTTTCTTTTTCTTTCTGATTGCAAACACAATATAAGTTCCTAGGGTAGAATCTGGAATCCTCGGGGATTCCCAAAGAGGGAAATGAAAATCCACTGATAACATCACTTCTCCTTAATATATGAACATCATTATAACCTAATGGGACCGTAACTTAGAATGGTTAAAGTACGCCATTCGATGCAGTGTTCTTTGAGGCTATGAACGTGCCTTGTGGCACTCCACTGTATGAAGACGAACTCGATTTACTTACTCTTTTCCCTTTTACACTCTGGTTGCTTCTAATTTTTAGCTATGATAAATAATTTCAGTGAATTCACTCAAGCACATCTAAGTGCTCGCTCAGAGCTTACTAGTCACTTGAAGGTTTCAGGCAGAGATACTTAAAGTGATGGGGCCAGGTGCCAATAAAAAAATCAATTAGCAATGAAAAGCAGCCACAACCTGAACGGGTTATTTGGAAAATAAAATCAGTTTTTCTTTAAGAACATTTTTCACAAGCATTTATTGAGGAAACCAAAATACTCCTGAGCACTTTGGAGTTAAACCTTCCCGAATACGAGGGTGGCATTTACAGCAGCTCTTCCCAGACTCGCACGATTACTGCCGGGCCCACAGATGTGCTTATGCCACGAACAGAGTTTTGTAGCAGCTCCTGGAGGGAAGGGCTGAAGATCCAGGAAGGGGGAGAGAAAAAAGTGGAGGTGAGTTGGGCTTGGGTGGAAGCAGGAGGGGGAGTTAGAGGGTCCGGGACTGCAGAGAAACAAAGAGAGAGGGGATCCCTTAGTTGGGGGCTGCAGAGGCTGAGCCTGGGGTGCAGGAAAGCTGCCTGCGGGTCGTGAGCTCGATAGAGTGATTTAAAACGTATTGATCTCTGTGTCTTTGTGGGTTTGGGTTTAACCTGGCTGGTTGCCTTGCTGTGTGCGCAGCGGTCGGTCAGAACTGCTGAGCCCTCGCCCGGGGCTGAGCTGGGCCCGCGAGAGGCGGTCTTGGAGCCATCCCAGGGCGTTCAGTTCTGGAAGCGCAGGTGGGCCTTTTCCTGTAGAACGGAGGCTGCGGAGGGGTACTGCAGCGTTGCTCTCACCTTCTGAGTTCTCCAGCAGTGTGTGTGTGTGTGTGTGTGTGTGTGTGTGTGCGCGCGCGCTGGGAGCGGGAGGGGAGGACCAGGTGTGTGTGTGTGTGTGTGTGTGTGTGTGTGTGTGTGTGCGCGCGCGCACTGGGAGCGGGTGGGGAGGACCAGGGACAGGGCAGGCAGGACGGGCGGATGTCAGGGCTCCCTGCAGTGGCCGCTGGGAGCTGCTGCGCGAGCTGGCCCTCAGCGGACTGCGCCTGACGAGTGACAAGTGCGTCCTCGCACTCGGCCAGCACACACCTGCGCTCTCTCTCCAGGTGCCACGGGAGCCACCCGGCCCTCGGCAGCTGGGCCCACGCCCTTTGCGCGTTACGTGTCTGCTGGGGGCGGGCTGCTTTTCCCCTTGAAGGGGGTGTGACCTGTGTGTGGCCCCTGCCAAGGGCTCTCTCCTCCCCCAGAAGCTCACCTGTGGGGTAGTTGGGAGCTTGGTAGAGTCAGTGATTCACAGGGAGTCAAGCTCTAGCCACCGCCTCCAAGGGAGCCGGGCTTTTCTCTCTTCTCCCTTTTGTCACCCCAGTGAGCGCTGAGCCGGGTGTGGGAAGGGTGAGTCACTGGTGGTCTGTCTCTGGCGAACCTCCGGGAGGTGGCTTTGCTCCTAGGACGTCTAAAATCCCTTGCTTCTCAAGTTTACAATTATGAGACTCAAAGGACCAAGCGTTGGTGTAGAGCAATGATTCTCACTTGGGGGGGATTTTCCCCCCCTGGGGGACATTTGCCAACGTCTGGAGACATTTCTGATTGTCAACACCAGGAGGGTGGCGGGAGGTGTGTGTGCGTGCTACCCATCCAGTGGGTAGAGGCCAGGGTAGCGCACAGGACAGCCCTCAGGACCAAGAATTATTCTGCCCCAAATCTCAGTAATCCCAAGGTTGAGAAACCCCTGTATAGACCAAAGTATGGCCACTATGACCAGAAAACCCGGCTCCCAAGTTTACAAGATAGAAACCAAAGTTCACATGGGAGCCATCTGCCTGAACTCTATTTAGGGAAAGAAGCATGACCTACTTTTCGCACTTGCCCTAAAGCAAGATCAGTCAAAAAGTTCAAAGATCCCCGATGTGTGAGAAAAGAAACAACAAACGTCCAAATCTATTGGCTGGGGGTTAGAAGACTCCTTTACAGAACGCGGGGACACTTGAAGCAAAGGAAAATCTGGGCTAGAACTGCCTCACCAAGGGTCTCCGTTGGGAAGGAGTGCTGAGCAGGTACAAGGCATACTCCCCATCCATCCGTCTCAGCCCGCCGTGCCCCGTGCCAGCAGTGCTTTCAGCCCGAGGCGGAGCGTTGCCAGGCAGGAGGCCTGGAGATGGCCTCCCTTTGGGCCTTTTGTGCTAAATTAGTTTCGTGGACCCTTTGGGTACCAATTCCAATGGTCTTTCTTCATTATAGATGGTGCCTGTAGGATCAGTAGTGAGGGAGTGTGTCTTAAATTACCAGATCACAAATCTAATATCAGAGACCATTTTCCCTTCCGACACCAGGAGCCTATAACAAATAGCTTTTAGTGCTTTCAAAAATGCTCACACTTTAATGTCATACCTGGGGTCTAAAGAACCCCGGGGTCAGAGGATAGGGTTTTATGAGCCCTGAAACTGTTACACAACTTTGTGTGTGGGTTCAGTTACCTAAGGAGGGAATCCACTGATTTCATCACATTCCCTAAGGAGCCTTTATTCCAGATATTAAGAATCATTAACAGGGACTCGTTCACTCATTGCATATTTATTGAGTGCCTGTTATGTGCCAGCACCGTGTTCTGTACTTGAGGTGGAGAGAGAGAGAGACGGGGTGAGTCACTGATGGAAACTTAAAGACAGGAAGGAGTCTGAAGAAGGACGGGAGGAAGAGAATTTCCTCTTCCCTTCTAGGTTCCTCTGGCTGGCCTTAGAATTAAAGTGACATGAGACAGATTAGCAGGAGAAAAAGCAAACAAAAGTCAAGTAACCTGTATACATGGGAGAGACCCAGGGAGACTGAGTAACTCGCCTAAATGGCCCAAACCCCCACCTTCAACACCATCTTTAGCTGAAGCCAAAGAAGATGTTGGGGGTAGTGGTTCGGGATGTCAAAGGGGAGGAAGGCAATTCACAGGAAGGTGGAAAAGCAAGTGTTTGGTAAATAATTGTTTGCTGGGCCAGGCGGAGCCGGCGGGACACAGAGTGGATGCTGGTCTTTGGGCCACGCCGACTTGCCCCACCCCATCTGCCCACACTCTGCAGATGTCTCTGGGGATGCTCTGTTCCAGGAACAGGCCCTTTGTCTCGACTCTTTGGGCAGCTAAGGGGGAAGTGGGAGGTGGTAAAAAGAAAGACTTCCTGAGTCTTCTGTTCCTGGAAAATAATCAGCCTAAATTAATCCCCATGCCAAAGAGACGCATTTTGGGTTGACAAATTTTGCTCCCCTACAAGAGGAAAGTATAAAATTAATCAAGATCCACTGAAGAAAGCAATCGAAAAATTTAAAGAGCCTAAAAATATTTTTTGTTTGATATTGATAGACATTTTTATTTGTACATACGCACCATTGGACAATACTATGGCAATGGAGATAAAGCAGAGGAAAAGGTGTGGTGGTGGATATTTAGATGAAGTCAATTTTTATTTGTAGGCAATACAAATCTCTAAGATGCTGATTCTGAAAATAGAAGCTAATTTGTCCCCCCCCCGCAAAGTGTTTAATTTTAAAAATTTAACGAGTAAGTGGGTTGATCATCTGTGTTCCCTACAGCTTATAATTGAAGTGTTTTTGGAACGATGTTGAAATAAAAGCTTGCTTTCACGTAGACAGAGGTAAACCGACGTGTCTGAAACACCCGTGAATTACCACGAGGGCTGCCGCTTCAATTTTCTTCACCGTAAACCCTTACTTTCTTCTTCTTCACGTTACAGTTGCACAATCTGCTTCCTAACCCAGCCCTGACCCCTGACATTGGGCATGGGGGGAGTGGAGGTGGGTGATGTCGGGGGGGTGGGGGGTGCCTTGAAGCCATCAACGGCAGTGGCATGGAACCCCGGGCTGCACTCTGCAGGACCGGCCCCAAAGATTCAGCCTGTAACAAAGACAGACCTCACTAGCAAGTCCCCCATGCCAGTTTGGACTTTTACATGAGAGAGAAGTGAATTTCTAACGTGTTAAGCCACATTTGGGGCCGTTTTTTTTTTTTGCATCCAGACAAACTTAATTAGTTAACAAACAGTAATTTAGGTGTGTTTGTACTGCCTTTCCTCTGATGTTTGCCTCTGTCATTTTTATGGTAGACGGGATACAAACGCACTCAGTGAAAGAGGAGGGAGATTCTTACCATAAAGAGGCCTCTGGGCAACAGGTGGAGGAGTTTACGCAGCACCCGCCCCACGTGGGGCTGAGAGCGCCCGGGGCTGGACTCTGACGGTTCAGAGCGGCTCCCCTGCAACACAGGCCACGCGGCGCCCGCTGGACCGGAGCCGGACACTCATTTGACCCAGAGGACTTTGATTTTTGTCACTGGGAGGGCAGGAAAGAGGGAGGGATGACAGCAGTGAGTGAACAGGGGCCTTATTCGGATCCTAGGGCGCAGTAACCAAGTAACAGAGACAACAGAAATTTCGTGTCTCACAGTCTGGAGGCGGGAAGTCTGAGATCAAGGTATTGGCAGGGCCGGGCTCCCTCTGAAGGGCTGGGAAGGAGCCGTTCCAGGCCTCTCTCCTGGCTTCTGGAAGTTTCTCGGCTTGTGGCCGTGTAACTCCAGTCTTCACGTGGCGTGTTCTCCCTGTGTGGAGGGAGTGCCACCGTCTGCATGTCTCTATGGCCAAATTTCCACTCTGGGGACTTCCCTGGCGGTCCAGTGGTTAGGACTCGGTGCTTCCACTGCTGGGGCCCGGGTTAGATCCCTGGTCGGGGAGCTAAGATTCTGCAAGCTGCGCAGCGCGGCCCAACAAAAACAAAAACAAACAAAAACGAAAACGAATTTCCACTCTTACAAGGATCCCAGTTGTATGGGATTAGGGCCCACCCTAATGACCTCATCTCACCTAATTACATCTATAATGACCCTACTTCCAAATAAAGTCACATCCTGAAGTACCGGGGGTTAGGAATTCAACCTGTGAATTTGGACGGGGACTCAGTTCAACCCATAAGAAGGGATAAGAGCTGACAGAATATTTAAGCCGAATTATTCCATCCCACCAGCAGCAGGAGAGGGAACCAAGGTACCTCAGAGGACCAGGGAACCACGAGTGGGGCAGCATCCTGAGAGGGGGTGACGGGCTCCACCGTGAAGCCTGGATCTCCCTGACGCTCCCCGCACTGGCCAGGGTTGCAGGTCCAGGACCCTGACGACCCGTGTCCCAGGTGTCACTCTGGCCTCTGTCCCTGTGTCCCAGCTGCCCTTCCAGCCTGCCTGGGAGCCACAGGGACAAAAACGGTTACCTGCTCTGTCTGGAGTCCAACACCAGAGGTGTTGTGTGTGAGGAAATACAATTTAACCTTCTCATTGATTAAAAATAACGCATTTTCATTATAACTAAGTTGGAAATGACACAGAAGTTGAAAGCGCGTTAGGAAAATCGCTCCTAATTCCGAGACCCCGACAACCCCTGTTAAATTTTGGCTTACATTTCATGCATTCTTATCTTCTTTTTCTATGCGTGTTTTACAGAGTCTGGACAATGATCTCTATCTAACTGTACGCTTTGATCTTTCATATAACATAATATGATATTTCCTCTGTTATTACAAATTATGCTTGAACATTCTTTCAATAGCTGAACAAAACTGAAGATTACCAAGTAATAATAATAATACAGAGAAGCTGATATTTTCTGCATTCCACTGTTCCAAGCAATTTATATACATTTTTCAATGTAATTGCAATAACAGCCCAATGAGGTAGAAGTTTATTCTCATCACATAAATTGATAAGAAAACTCAGGTGCAGAGTTTTAGCAATTTGTCTAAATTACACAATTTTTTTGTGTGTGTGGTATGCGGGCCTCTCACTGCTGTGGCCTCTCCCATTGCAGAGCACAGGCTCCGGACGTGCAGGCTCAGCGGCCACGGCTCACGGGCCCAGCCGCTCCGCGGCATGTGGGATCTTCCCGGACCGGGGCATGAACCCGTGTCCCATGCATCGGCAGGTGGACTCTCAACCACTGCACCACCAGGGAAGCCCTAAATTACACAATTTTTAAACAGCCAAAGAGGGATTCGTAGACAAGTTTGTTTGACTCTGCTTTCCATGCTTCTAATTACTGCCTAATTTCTTTATTCTTAGACATGGGTTTGCTTCCAAATTTTTACTGTTATAGATACTGCAATGTACATCTTTGGACAGAACATTTTCTTCCCCTGGATAAATTCACAGAACTGGAATTACTAGAACTAAGATTTGAACATTAAAAAGGTTTTTTTTGTTACATTATTGCCAGTTTGCTTTCCAAAAAGGCTGTGCTCTCTTGTTTTCCCTCCAGCACTGTTCTTGTTTCCCGGAGAAACACAGCACCGGGCAGGCGGACTCTCTAAACATCCCCATCATGACAGCTGAAAATGGATTGTTTGTGCTTTGTATTTGCATTTATTTAATTATTAGTAAAGTCACACATTTTTCACGTTTTAAGCCATTTGTATTTTCTACTAATAATCTGGACCCCTTTATCCAGTAAGGTCTTAGTACTAAATTGAATCATGTGTAATTAACATTGTTTTAAACATCTTTATTGGAGTATAATTGCTTTACAATGGTGTGTTAGTTTCTGCTTTATAACAAAGTGAATCAGCTATACATATACATATATCCCCTCCCTCTTGTGTCTTAATCAAAATTTTTGTAGGTCAAAAAATTGTTGACTATCAGCTCAACCAAATATTTTTGAATGCATTAAGAATATTAATATTTAGATATATTGCCTTTAAATATTTTTGTTTATGTTTTTATTTTATTTATTTAATTCATTTATTTTTGACTGTCTTGGGTCTTCGTTGCTGTGTGCGGGCTTTCTCTAGTTGTGGCGAGCGGGGGCTACTCTTTGTTGCAGTGTGCAGGCTTCTCATTGCGGTGGTTTCTCTTGTTGTGGAACACAGGATCTAGGCGCGCAGGCTTCAGTAGTTGTAGCTCGGAGGCTCAGTAGTTATGGCTTGCGGGTTCTAGAGCACAGGCTCAGTAGTTGTGGCGCACGGGCTTGGTTGCTCCGTGGCATGTGGGATCTTCCCGGACCAGGGATCGAACCCGTGTCCCCTGCATTGGCAGGCGGGTTCTTAACCACTGCGCCACCAGGGAAGCCCTTTGTTTATGTTTTGATAGAGATGTTTTGATTTCCAAAATGAGCTCCTAAATAATAATCTGGAAAGGATTTGCGTAATAACAAAGGATTTGCGTAATAACAAAGATGGCACGCTCATGATTTCCATGGACTATTTTTTCTTTTAATTTCATGCTTTCACACTTTTTCTTTTCTGCACTTCCTACTCTGCCCCACACCCTCAGGTTTGAGTCCAGAAAGATGTATCTTTATGAAGTAGATCAAGGCTTGGCATCAACTTTGGAGACAGAATAGGAAATGTCATTGAAAGAATTACAGGTGTCAGTAAAACAAGTTAAAATAACACATCTTTATGATGGCTGATACCTTCTTAGAGTAAAACAATTAAAACTAGCCTGAAAGCATTTGGAGGCATAGCTTTTACTGCAGCAATGCAGAGGCTCTTTAAAGAAAGAGTGACCATGGCTTACGTGAAAGGATACACCTGGTGTGCGTGACAATCTAGAACAGGCTGCATCTCATTTTTAGCCAAAATGAAGATTAAGCCAGACCATCTGGCTTGGCAAGGATTTGACGTCTTCTCTTTCCTGTAGGTAGACAGGAGCCACTGAAAATGAGCTCAGACACGCATTTTAAACATCTAAAAGGAAAAGAGAAAAGGTACAGTGACGAGCTCAAGTCTCTTGTCAAACGTAAGCTCATGGTCAGAGGAACAGCCGTGGATGTTTCAGAGATTTCTGATACGCTCTGCCTTTTAACATCTGGTACTCAAGACCCTCACTTGTAGAAACTGTTGCTTGTGTTCCCTGGGGAGAGGGCTGGGGTCGTACCCCATTCCGCTTCCTTGAGCCTCTGGTTAAAATGATTCACATCAGCTCTCCCTTGACCTTAAGTACTATTTTATGTCGAGAACAGATTATCTTCCATAAAGATGGGAAGCAAATCTTGGCTCTTTCCATGTCCAAGCCTTTGATTCACCCAACGGATCCTGCTTTCCTCAAGTCTACATGGGACTGCATTTTATGTTCATGGCGTGGCTCCCAGGAAGGGGACTGAAGACATTACAGGGGAGGCGTTTGCAGATATAATGACCCTGACGTGCCCGCTAAGAGGCTGAGTGCCCAGCTGGTTTCCCCAGGGAGGACACAGCTCCTGCCACCCAGCTTGTGCTCGTCTGATGCTGGCCAGGCTGGGGCACAGCTGGTGGAGAGAATAGTTCTCCTCGGGGCCAAGCTAGCTGAGCCTGCCACGAATCAGACCTGCAAGTTCAGTCCTCCTGGCCCCGGGCTCCAACCAGGGGGAAGGAGCTCAGCGGCCGCCAGACCCTGTGCCCTGGGCCCTGCCCGAGCTGGACCGGGTTTGCGGAGATGCCTTCCTTGCGCACACGTCCCAGGTGCTCCCTGGAAACGGGCATCTAAACACTCTCGCGCTTTCCCAGGGCCTGAGATGTGATCCCTCGGTCTGGTTATTATTGTCCATTGCTGGGCAGTTGAAGGCCCCACCCCATTTCTGCATTTCCTCTCTGCCCTGTTGGGGTGCAGATCCTACTGGGGTGAGATCGTAAGAGCTGTGGTTTCAGTTAAGGTGGGCTTGTTGCAAGCACTTTGAATATAATAATCATACTCACACAAGAACATTAAGATGTTTTTAAAAGAGGAAAGAACAGAACAGAAAGAGAAAGAAGCTGATAATAGATTGAAATGAATGTGGGGAAATGTAATTATACTTTCAAAAAGATAACTCTTTCTCCTGTTTGTTTTCTGTCAAGATTTATATATTCATATCCTCCCCCTCTCCCCTGCGGTCTAAAGCTCTCCCCTGGAAGGACGTCCATGGTGACTAGAGACTGTCCACGGAGCTGTGGCGAGAACCCTTTCTTAAATCAAGGGCATGGGTGCATCTGTCCTCCCTGTGGGCCTGGAGCCCAACGATGCAGGATGTGCACCGTCCCTCCTAAGTTATCCCAGCGTCTCCCTAACTGGTTCCCGGTGGCCACTGCCTCTCTGTTCAAACCCGTCCTGCACGCTGCCTTACGTGGATCTTCCTGGGCCTAACCAGCAATAAGCCACTTCCCTGGAGAAGAACAGATGATGGCTTCGTGGTCCCCAAGGCACTGGGAACAAAGAGCAGTGGCTTCTCCTGGGCTCTGGAGATGCCCCCCCGTCTGACCCCCAGACTTTCCAGCGCCCCCTCAAGCCCACCAGTCTGCCCTGATGCCCACGACGCTTCATAGGCGCCGGCCCAGGTCAGACCGCCTCTCGTGAGCTCCCTGACCGCCTGCCCATCGTCCGCCCAGCCCCGCTCACAATCCCACTTCCGGTTCAGTGTCTGTGAGGGTCAAGGCTGAGCTGTCTTCCTCGCTGGGTTCCTGCAGTACCTGGTGAACGGGTGCTCTGTGAGTGTTTGCCAGCTGAAGGAATGACATCTTAGCAGCCGGGCCAGCCCTGGCATTTAACACTCCGCGGCCATTCCCTGCTGTTCAACCCCCGCGGTCGGCTCTGTCCACTCCTAGGCACCCATTCTCCCCACTGGCGATGCCCCGCCCTCTTCCCACATCCTACTCACCTCTCCCGGCCCCGCCTATCTCTTTACCCCCGTGCAGGGCCACCCTGGCCCCTAAGCCGTCCGACCGATGTGAGTTCTCCCACTCCCAAGCTCCCGGGGCGCTCCCGGCACCACGGACACGGCCTTGCCTGGCATGAGACCTGGACTGTCCCCGTGTTTGCCCCTGGATCCCATATCACATGTGTACCCACCTTCCCCAACTCCTCGGAGTGCTGAGCGGAGCTGAGTCAGACCGGCTGTTTGATAGATGTCTGCCTAAATGATTGCGGCTGGGCACCTTCCCTGCTTCTCTCCAAGGATCCACAGCCACAGCCCATCCATCACTCCAGGTTGGCTCAGCCCGGCTTCCTCTGCAGTGGCCTCACACTGATCTCCCACTGGATCATGACCCCTGTGGGGGACACTTTTGAGCGCCACTCCCAGTATGTATGTATATCCGTTACTTGTAGACTTCTTGTGTGTCCTGTTGTGGCTTGGTTCTCTGGACCACCAGTGCCGTGCCAGTGGACCCACACCCCACCTGGAGACACAGCTCTGGAGCACAGCCCACCTGGAGTTGCCATGTCCTCATGCACTTGGACACAGAGAACACAAGGCCCCACCGTCTGTGCCTGGGTACCAGCCAGCCTCCCACACTCTCCCCTCCGGGGCGAGTCACAGTGTCTGGTCCAGGAGTTTCATGCACACTTTCCTCAGTGTGGGGGGGACAGCAGAGCTTTGAGACCAGGTGACTCACCAGTGGGAGACCCAGCACAGAGAGACCCACCTATTTCAAAGAAAGCCCACTGTCCCTGGCCCAGGGGAGGAACTTAATACATGTTGAAATATAATAAAAATAACTGTGATCCTTGATGGCAAGTGTCCTACTCCAGTGTCTTCAAACATTGGCTTGTGAGCCTTGTAAAAGAATTTTGATGACAAACCCACAGCCAACATCATTCTCAATGGTGAAAAACTGAAACTGTTTCCTCTAAGATCAGGAACAAGACAAGGTTGTCCACTCTCACCACTATTATTCAACATAGTTTTGGAAGTTTTAGCCTCAGCAATTAGAGAAGAAAAAGAAATAAAAGAAATCCAAATCAAAAAAGAAGTAAAGCTGTCACTGTTTGCAGGTGACATGATACTATACATAGAGAATCCTAAAGATGCTACCAGAAAACTACTAGAGCTAATCAGTGAATTTGGTAAAGTAGCAGGATACAAAATTAATGCACAGACATCTCTTGCATTCCTATGCACTAATGATGAAAAATCTGAGAGAGAAATTAAGGAAACACTCTCATTTACCATTGCAACAAAAAGAATAAAATATCTAGGAATAAACCTACCTAAGGAGACAAAAGACCTGTATGCAGAAAACTATAAGACACTGATGAAAGAAATTAAGGATGATGCAAAGAGATGGAGAGATATACCATGTTCTTGGATTGGAAGAATCAACATTGTGAAAATGACTCTACTACCCAAAGCAATCTACAGATTCAATGCAATCCCTATCAAACTACCAATGCCATTTTTCACAGACCTAGAACAAAAAATTTCACAATTTGTATGGAAACACAAAAGACCCCAAATAGCCAAAGCAATCTTGAGAAAGAAAAGACAGCCTCTTCAATAAGTGGTGCTGGGAAAACTGGACAGCTACATGTAAAAGAATGGAATTAGAACACTCCCTAACACCGTACACAAAAATAAACTCAAAATTGATTAGAGACCTAAATGTAAGGCCAGACACTGTAAAACTCTTAGAGGAAAACATAGGCAGAACACCCTATGACATAAATCACAGCAAGATCGTTTTTGACCCACCTCCTAGAGAAATGGAAATAAAAACAAAAAGAAACAAATGGGACTTAGTGAAACTTAAAAGCTTTTGCACAGCAAAGGAAACCATAAACAAGACGAAAAGACAACCCTCAGAATGGGAGAAAATATTTGCAAATTAAGCAACTGACAGAGGATTAATCTCCAAAATTTACAAGCAGCTCATGCAGCTCAATATCAAAAAAACAAACAACCCAATCCAAAAATGGGCAGAAGACCTAAACAGACATTTCTCCAAAGAAGATCTACAGATCGCCTACAAACACATGAAAGGATGCTCAACATCACTAATCATTAGAGAAATGCAAATCAAAACTACAATGAGGTATCACCTCACACCAATCAGAATGGCCATCATCAAAAAAATCTACAAACAGTAAATGCTGGGGGCTTCCCTGGTGGCGAACCGGTTGAGAATCTGCCTGCCTAATGCAGGGGACACGGGTTCGAGCCCCGGTCTGGGAGGATCCCACATGCCGTGGAGCAACTAGGCCCGTGAGCCATGGCCGCTGAGCCTGTGCATCTGGAGCTTGTGCTCTGCAACAAGAGAGGCCATGACAGTGAGAGGCCCACGCACCACTATGAAGAGTGGCCCCTGCTCGCCGCAACTAGAGAAAGCCCACGCACAGAAACGAAGACCCAACACAGCCAAAAATAAATAAATAAATAAATGCTGGAGAGGGTGTGGAGAAAAGGGAACCCTCTTGCACTGTTGGTAGAAATGTAAATTGATACAGCCACTATGGAGAACAGTATGGAGGTTCTTTTAAAAGGTAAAAATAGAACTACCATATGACCCAGCAATCCTACTACTGGACATATACCCTGAGAAAACCGTAATTCAAAAAGAGTCATGTACCACAATGTTCACTGCAGCTCTATTTATGATAGCCAGAACAGGACGTGGAAGCAACCTAAGTGTCCATCGACAGATGAATGGATAAAGAAGATGTGACCCATATATACAATGGAATATTACTCAGCCATAAAAAGAAATGAAATTGAGTTATTTGTAGTGAGGTGGATGGACCTAGAGTCTGTCATACAGAGTGAAGTAAGTCAGAAGGAGAAAAACAAATACCGTATGCTAACACATATATATGGAATCTAAAAAAAAAATGGTTCTGAAGAACTTAGGGGCAGGACAGGAATAAAGATGCAGATGTAGAGAATGGACTTGAGGACACGGGGAGGGGGAAGGGTAAGCTGGGACGAAGTGAGAGAGCGGCATGGACATATATATGCTACCAAATGTAAAATAGACAGCTAGTGGGAAGCAGCCACATAGCACAGGGAGATCAGCTCGGTGCTTTATGACCACCTAGAGGGGTGGGATAGGGAGCGTGGAAGGGAGACACAAGGGGGAGGGGACCATTGTAAAGTAATTATACTCCAATAAAGATGTTAAAAAAAAAAGAATTTTGAAAATCTATGTATTCATCCACCTGTTTTTAAGTTGGCATCTAAAATTTTTCATCCTATGTTTAAATGTTTATTTCTTATTAATAGGAGATAGGAAGTATTAAATATTTTGTGTGGTGAAAAGATCAGGATTGATTATAATCTGAGCAAATATTTCATATTATTGGATAAAACAAATTTTCATTACTTTATTGAACACAGCATGCCCTATCTGAGAGATATCAGGTGAAGTTTTTGTGTTGATTTATTATATTTTGGAAAAACTGATAGTCCTTCAAAAATTACATTTTAATGGATAAACATCACAAGCTTGTGCTGCTTTGGATCCTCTGAATTATGAGCCCCTGTGGGCCAGCATGCCCTTCTTCTTGCAGAAATATGTACCAGACAGGGAAGGACAGAAAGTCTTATGAGCTTAAGGGCCTTGATTTATCATTAACTTGAACTTATCTTGTTGTTTCATGTGCCCTCCTGCAGCAAAGAACCAAAACAAGGTTTGGGGTGGATGAGGGATATGGCTTTCTTCCGTAGAGTGAGAAAAGGTGTATTCTGAACATAGGCTCAATTCAAGCCAATCAGGATTAGCAAAGAGTGCCTACAGGCATCGATGCCCTTATGAGAGTCACCTGGAAAGTCCTCAAGTCATCCAGGAAGCGTGCGCCCAGGTGCAGGAATGCTGGCCTACCCTTGGCCCGGCAATGATCTAGAGTAGAACGATGGACAGTGACCGACCCGGGCTGGGGAGCTCCCTCCTCCTCTTGGCTCCGTGGAGAGGACGGACCTCACCTCCACCATCCAGGACAAGCCTGAGAAAATTGTTAGATATTAAATATCAAGCATTAGAAACCAAAATAGAAACTGAAGGGTAGCTAAGCCCAAGGCACACAGTACCATGTGAACTCTGAAATGAGTTAAGGGCCTGGGGCAGGCCCAGGTGGGGCAGGGGCAGCAGGGGTCCAAAGGCAGGGCACAGGGGCTGGGACAGATCTGTGGTCAGTCGAGACCATTTCAAGGGCCCTGTGGTTCTTTTCGTCAGCCCTTCATTGGGAAACCCAGGGGTCCCTGGGTCCCCAGCTTGTAGCCTCATCTTACAAGAGAATTGTTTAACCCTTGTTGTATGAAGTGCTGCAAATATAGTCCAGCCTCAACCTTCGTAGATTTGGCACCTCCTGAGGCCCCCAGGCTCGTGCTCTAGCCCCTGGGTCCTGTTTTTCTTAGACAAATCAGACCCTGACGGGCTTTTGTGTCTCAGCTGCCCCCTCCACCTGGGGTACCCTCCCTATTCGTTCTCCAGTCTTTGCCTTGGAGCCTGCTTTTTCCAGCATGTTCACCCCACCCCACCCCTTAGAGCAGAATTTCTCCAAGTGGGATCCACTGCTGTGTCAGCATTATCTGGGATTTTTGTGGGAGAAAGACAGTAGATTCCTAGGACAAATCTGGAGATACTGGTTTGGTAGATCTGGATTCAGAATCCATAACATTAGAGCCCCTGATGCAGGAACCTGCATTTTTATAAGCTGCCAAGGTGCTCGGAACTGTTCTAAACCTTGGGACCCACCAGTGCCGTGCTCTGAACGCTGTTTTCCCCCAGTTTCATGTGTTGAAATCCTAATCCTCAAGGTGATGGTATCGGGAGGTGGGGCTTTTGGGGGTGACTGGGTCATGAGGGTGGGGCCCTCATGATGGGATTAGTGCCCTCATAAATGAGCCTTCTGCCACGTGAGGACACTGGGAGAAGACAGCTCTCCATGACTGAGAAAGCAGGCTCTCAGCAGATACCAGCACTGCTGGCTCCTTGACCTTGGACTTCCAGCCTCCAGAGCTGTGAGAAATACATTTCTGTGGTCATAAGCTGCCCAGTCTGCGGTGCTCTGTCATAGCCGCCTGGATGCATTGAGACAAGCGGTGTAGTCAGGGACTTCGGCGCTGCCCCTGGGCTCCCTTCACACCTCTGCTGCAGCCGTCCCGTGTCAGACTGTGATTTATCCGTGTACCGGCTTGTCCCACTAGTCTCTGAATTCTCAAGAAGAGAGGCGCTCTTCATCTCTGCAGACTCCACACCAAGCACAGTGCTGGCTACGTAGTGGCCCTTAGTCGCTGTTTGTTCAGTGGCCAGGGTGCCCCCCGTGAAGGGTACAGCAGAGAGGAGGGGCTCATTCTCAGAGTCCCCCCCCTGCCCCCGGGGTGTCAGTGAGCATAATGCTGTCGAGCTTGAAGAGAACCACCTGCTGGGGTCTGGGATTAAGCTCGCTGGCTGTGCACGGTGCAAAGGGCAGACCGGGGCGGCACGTGGTGGTGAAGATCTTGCAGCATGGAGCTCACCGCCGTGTCTAGGGACCTCTGCCAGCTGGGCAGCGCTGTTTGGGGCGGTGGTGACGTCTGCTCGGATGGTGACGTGCGGTGAGGGGGAGACCCGGCCCGCCTCCCGGAGTACAAATATCACAGTGGAATGAGCTCTCACTCAGTCTAGATGGAGCGTCTCCCGGAGTTGCCTGTGAGCGTGTGCAGTTTACTGGATTCCTAGAGGGGCCGGAGTCGTAATGTACCACCGAACTCCCATCTCCCCTTTACTCCCCCGTATTTTTGGAAGGCGACAATGGACCTGGCTGAGAAGCTGCATTTCCCAGTCCCCCTGTGGCGGGGACGTTTAAGGAGATTTCAGCAGGAGTTGTGGGGTCCGCCCTCCGCGCTTCCCCTTGCAGCCTCTGCAGCAGCGGCCGTTCTCCACCGCAGACGGATGCCGCGAGCAGGGCGCAGAAAACTGCAAGTTGGCGGGGTCACTGGTGACATCGTGGAACCACACGGAGGCGGACCTTTAGACTGCTTTTATGTGGGAGACGAAACAAACAAGCACACACAACACTGTATCGTTAAACCGCTGATACACGGGTTTTCTGTCTAAGCCTCGCATCCACGCTGCTGGGACCGTTTGCCTGTGGGCTGATCGCCCAACATACATTTCTTATTTGCTGCTCACGTGGCGCCTTAGAGATGCAGGACTCACCTCCACGCCACCTCTAGCTGCTGCCGGTGCCCCGGGCCACAGGCTCGCTGTCACTCTTTTAAGTTCCTTGAAAAGCAAGCATCTGGGCTCTCCCGCACTCGTGACCTCAGCCAGATGGGTCTTCAGGAGATTCCCTGAACTCTCAGGGGCGGCTTCACGGACTTTTAATTCGGACCCAGAGGAACCTCACAGCTGGGAGCCTATTACTCCCGAGACTTTCTTCCTCAGAGACAGTCACCTTTGACTTTGAGTTTCCATTGCATATGTTTAAATCTTCCAGTTTGCCGTTGACACAAAGATTTCTTGGGGAGTGCATGCCAGACTCATGAGGGAAAAGTAGGAAAGCTTCGTGATGCTCTCGGAGGAAGAAGAAGAAGGATGTGCGCAAAGATCTATAAGTTGGGGGAGGGGCTTCGAGGTACAAGGACTTCAAGTTTTCTGATACAAAGGAGCTTTTCCAGTTGAGTCCAGAGGTCATCACCTTGTAAGAAGATCTAGATAAAGCTGCAAGCGTCATTCTGGCCCCAGCGAAACGAAGGCACATCCCCAGGTCTGGTCCAGAATATTGTGTATAACCGTAATCTAGCTGGGGGAAGTCCAGAGAATCCACACACTGTGACCGAAACGGTAGACAGAGAAGTCTGAGTGAGCGAGTTTACCCACACGGACTCTGAGAGTCAAAGAGAACTGGGCCGGCGCCCTCTGTCGCCATGCACTATAAACGAGGGCACGACGTCCGTCCGGCAAGCTTGTCCCGAGGATGAGATGAGAAGCCTCGCTGCAGCGAGCACAGGGTTGAGGTGTGGGGTTGGCGAGCCCAGTGGTGTCAGTACAGGCTGTGCCGTCCCGGAGACGCTGGTCTGAACCCAGCCTCCTTTACTCACTGGCTGTGCGGCCTTGGACGAATCAGCTAACCTTTCTAAGCCTCGATTTTCTGACTTGCAGAATGGGGGTAATAATGTATCTTGCTGAGGGCTCTTGTGAGAATATACGACATCGTGCGCATCCAGCAAGCACTGAGCAGAATGCCCCAAATAGAGCAAGAGCTCAGTAAATGATGCTGCCTCGCGGCAGCCTCTCCCCCCTCCTCCTCCCCTCCCCATCCTCCCCCTCCTCCTCCCCCCTCTCCTTCTCTTTCTTCTCCTCCTCCTCAGTTACAGGAAGGGGCAGAGTCTTTTCTTCTTCACAGCAGAGAATACTTTGTTAACACCCTCCCTGGACTTCTGGGACCTCGAATGTTTTTCCAACTGCGTCCCACGGTCTGCTAATGGTTAGGTGAGGCCATGTGACTAGTTATGGCCTATGAGCTGTTGGCAGAAGTGACATGTATCATCTCAGTCAGAGTGATCACTAACTCGCCACGTGGTTGCTTCCCCTGCCCTGGCCGCTCCTGGAGCTACACGCTGAGATGGTCACAAAGCCCTGGCAGCTCCATTGGCTTGGGTTCCTGAGTGGCTATCTGGACCCACGCTGGCTGTGCTCAACTTCTGTTTTTTTTTTGTGTGTGTGTGTGTGATATGCGGGCCTCTCACTGTTGCGGCCTCTCCTGTCGCGAAGCACAGGCTCCGGACGCGCAGGCTCAGCGGCCACGGCTCACAGGCCCAGGCACTTCACGGCACGTGGGATCCTCCCGGACCGGGGCACAAACCCGTGTCCCCTGCATCGGCAGGCGGACTCCCAACCACTGCGCCACCAGGGAAGCCCAACTTCTGGGTTTTGAGGTTGATTTAGCACAGCCTACCTTATCCTGACTGATAGAAATACTGCACCAGCTGTTGCTATGAGGCACATGAGAAAGTATCTCAAGGTCAAATAAGCTTAGAAAGTGCTAGGCAGCAAAACAACTTTATTCTGGACTTCGTAGCCCTTTCAGTATGTTCATGTCCCTTATGAAGCTCCAAGGTTTTCCAAAATAATTTGACAAAGGACCGTTTTTTTTTTTTTAAGCGTGTTTTAAAGGTCTAGTTTTCTACAAAACACACTTTGGAAAAGGCTGACCAGGCCGGTGCGTTTGGTTTGTTGACTGTTTCCTCCCGACACACCCACCCTTGTTCCACTATCGCCACGTGAATCTGAACAGTAGATTCCTCACATCCCCTCCTTAACCCATTTCTGTGGAGGCTGCCACCACCTTCATTCTTCTTCCCTTTGAATCCCAAATTGCTGAGCCCTGCTGAAGAAAGTGGAGAGCTGGACACTGCCTGAATGCCTAGCACGGTTCCGGTGCCAAGGTGAGCTTTCAGAACACGTAGTCTTTCATTTCATTCCCAGCCAACTCCCTGCGAACCTCCTTCCACAGCTGTTCTTGTTTTCACTTCCCTGGCACTTCCAGCTTCCCCTCACCCCCTTCTCTCGGCACAAGAACCCATCGGCCACTTTATGGAAAGGACAGAAAGGGCCAGGCCACCCACTCTTGACCTATTCTCTCCTCTTCCTTTATCATGTGGATTATCACCATGTTGCCGTACTTTAAAAAAAGATCTGTTTATTCATGTTTCTATATCTGCTTCATATGCATGCCTTTTGTAATGGTGCTAGGGAATAAGACGTTTCAAAAACAGCTCAAGTCCAATCTCAGACTTTCCCCCTGCTCTCTACCCTAGGAAACCACTGGAAGCTGGTAGGTATTTTTCCCATGCATGATTTTGTATTTTTATTTCGTATGCATTGCTTCATAAATATACAGTGTTTTCTGTGTTTTAAAACTTTTCAAACATGGCATCGCGCTGTACGTATCCTTCTGCAGCTTGCTCTGTGGCTCAGTATTAGGTCTGATATTTTGATTTATTGAAACCGGTAGATGCAGTTAATATATGTTAACTGCTAGGTGGCCCTCAATCAATTATTACATCTGTAGCTTCTTTATCTATCATCCTATAAGTCAAAAGTTTATCTTTTATTCTTGTACATACTTCCTTCTCTTCATTTCTTCTTGTGCTCTCACTTCATCAAGTTGGCCAAAATGTAGAAGTCCAATAGCACCGTGTATGGTACAAATATGGGGAAGTGGCATCTCCGTGAGTGCAGTTCTGTGCACATGCTCGGGGAGGTCAATTCAGTGACCCCTGTGGCACTGGCGATGAGCAAAGGTCCATTTTGTACTTTGTTTAAGAAACTTTCAGAACCTCTTTCATTTGGCTCTACTTTATAAGTTTCTGTGGCAAGTAAGTAGCTTCTTATTCTAGTCACCTCAAAAACTGACAACCGCTCTGCAACTTTTATACTTTTCAGGGAACAGAGATTCCAAAGGGCTGCGAAACCATTGAAAGGGTTTAAAATTTTTTGAGTAAGTTTATTGTAAATCCAGGTGTTATCTGAAAATATTAACAGAAAGTAACGTTACTGATCTTTCGTTACATCCTACACTAGTGATGCTTTGCGACCTTGCACAGTTATTTAAAGCATATTTTATCAAGTTAGTTCCCAGCCTCCCCACCCCCGCTCTACATGTCTCACCTCTTCAGTCTCCACCTCCTCTTGGCTCTGATAGGGTCGCCTCTCGGTCCCTCTCGCACTCAATGTAACCCTCGTTTGCTTACGAAACAACAACAAAAACAAAACCTAGTGATTCTCCACCCTGGCTGCTGATTAGAAAACCACCTAGGGAACTTTCAAAAACACCAGTCCCTGGGATTCACGCCCAGAGATCCTGATTAAGTTGGATTTAGAGCCACTGTATCACACAATTCAACTTACCAACATAGAGGTTCACGCAACACATTCACTTATGGGAAACACATCTGCATGTAATGCACGCGTCTGTCTTCTTTATCTTTCACCTTTTTTGGAGTCTGTAACGTGGACAGACTTTTCACGTGAACCACCCCTGCTCTAGTTCCCACTGACTAATGGGGTGAATTTGGAGAAATTTCTTCATCTCAGTGTCCTATTTTCCCCCCATCTGTAAAACAGAGGTAATAATCAAAACGTACTTTTCAGGGCTATTGCGAGCATCAAATTAAATTATACACGCAAGTAAAATGGAAAGCAATTTACAAATGTTAATTATTATGAGTCTCCCCGCTCAACATTACCATATGTTGTTTGAATTACAGCTTCTGTACATGTTGAATGGTTCTAATTCCCTGTTTGTTTTTTGTGTGTATCCTTAAAAACCTAAACCTTAATTCAGTTAAGACTTTTTTGGTGGGGGAGAAGCAATCTATAATTCTTTAGAATAGTTTATGTTCTTCATTTCCAAAGACAAAGTGAGAGTCAAAAAACATTGAATTGAAGGTATTAGCAAAAACATAGTTTATAATTTACAAAATTTTCTGTTGCAGTAAATACTAGCACTGGCTAGGATATTTTGGACACACACATATATGTATATATGCATATATATGTGTACATATATACACACACATGTATACAGAACATACGGCAGAAACATATCTTTGGATATGTTGACCTCTGGCCTTTCCCTCGCTGCATTTCTCCTTTCCATTTCTACCACTTTCAATCAGATAACTAGGCTCATTGAAACTTGGTTAGTCATCTGAGGGGAGGGTGGTGTCAGCATCAAGAGCAGAAATCACTTATGAATCTTTTTTGCTTTAGTTTCTAAAAGTCTAAGCCCAGAGCAGGTGAACAGATTTGGGGCACAGACAAAAAGTCCTGCCAGAAACCATGGAGAACACAGAATTTCCCCATTCCCCCTCAAGAAGAAGATTTACCAGGGCTTAGGAGAGAAGTGAATAGGAAAATTGACCAGGGAGGTGGCAAGACCCCAGAGAAAGAGGCTGGGAGGGACATGTAGGGAGCTGGGTGACCTTGAGAAGATTTTCAGTCATGGTGGTGTCCCCACCATGACTCAGAAAGGTAGAGAGCGTCCCCGAGGATGGTGGACGATCTCAATGGCAACTTGTGTGGGCAGATGGCAAAGGAGGGGATTTTTCTGCAACTCCCCATGCCTTGCCACTGTATAGGGTCCTACAGCCTTGCTCTGGCCATTGTAGTGAAGGCAGAAGCTCATGAAGGCTGAGGCTAACATGTCTTCATAGCTTATGAGCCAAACAGGAGTTAAACTGTTTAAGAAGTTAAAGAAAGTTCTATTTCTTGGACATTTGGAAATGGGGGCTGTCACTCATAACCTCCATGTACGTGCTATGCATATGCGCTTACAGCTATTTATATTTTATATTTATATTTACACACACACATAACACAATTCGGGGTGTTCTGCCAGAAATGATGTTTCTATTTTTCTCTCTTCTCTAGAAGGGAAAGTGCCCACAAATCACCTTGGAATCCCTGGTCGTAGCTTCGCCATTGGGGAGATGCGTTGGCATTCCTGTGGAGCCCCAGTGCCAGGAAAACCCCACCTTGAGATATCTCAGCAAGGTGGCAACCCTGTAGTAAAGACAGCACATATCTCACACCTTAAAGAAATGCAGAGGCCAACCGCATAAATATTACTAAGGGGCCATGTTCTATTAATGTTAATAGTTTGCCATTGCTGGTATGTTTTTGTTGATAGGACAGTTGACATATGGTTTTATGGTAAATTAAGAATCGTAAATAGAACATTAGGAATGATAAAACTAATGCTATCTCATTAACAACAACAAATTGACACAATGACAGCCAGTAGCTAGTGATTTCCATAGCAGGGAGTGGCTGGGTTGTTTAAAACGACTTTTAAATGGTTCTGAAGAACCTCCAGGCAGGACAGGAATAAAGATGCAGACGTAGAGAGCGGACTTGAGGACACGGGGAGGGGGGAAGGGGAAGCTGGGACGAGGTGAGAGAGTAGCACTGACATATATACACCACCAAACGTGAAACAGATAGCTAGTGGGAAGCAGCCGCATGGCACAGGGAGATCAGCTCGGTGCTCTGTGACCACCTAGAGAGGTGGGATAGGGCGGGTGGGAGGGAGGGAGACGCAAGAGGGAAGAGATATGGGAACATACGTATAAGTATAACTGACTCACTTTGTTACAAAGCAGCAACCGACACACCATTGTAAAGCAGTTATACTCCAATCAAGATGTTAATTTTAAAAAATGACTTTTAAAATGAAGACAATGAAGGTCCTCCTGTGTAGCGTGGAGCGTTGACCCTCAGAGACTCTGGCTTTGAGTTCATATGAGAAGGGAGATAAAAAATGGGGAATAATTAAGGAAATTTGCTGGAAAAGAAAAGCTGCTTGACACTTAGAATCATGTCTTCCTCACCATCGTATTCTTTGCTCTTCCTCCTGCCTGCAGTGCAGTGAGATGTCTATGAATAGAGACGTCTGTCTGTGATGCAGCAGTGGTTCTGCCATTTTGAAGACAAAAGCTACTTGGTGAGGAAGGCAGAGGTAGAAGACAGAAGGCAACAGGGTTCTGGATAATTCCCTTAGCAGTTGGCCAGTGCCCACGACTGCCTGCCTCGAGATTCTTGCCACTAGAGGAAAATAGCCCCCTTCTGTCTTAAGTCCCTGTGGTTGGATTTTGGTTTTTTTTTTTCAGCTGAATGTCTCCCTCCCTCAAACCCATGTGCACAACGGTGGTGGCTAATATCCTAGGGAGCAAGATACAGGCAGGGCAGGTCTCATTGTTCACGACAGTAAATCCACGTTTCAGAAAGCTGCCTTGGTGATTTTGAAGATTTTTGGCCAAGACCTTGTCAAATTAGGTTGGACGGTCACTACTTTTACTCACAGTGGGGCTGTTTAAGAGCCCATGGCAGGAGCAGAGGTGGCAGTGTTGCTACGATCTTGCTGTTCATCTATGTTTGCAGTATTAGTATTACCCTCAGTACAGAGAATGTTTCGTTTTGTTTTGTTTTGTTGTAAAAATCCTTTAAAGTCGTCATTGTGTCTTAGGGGAATTAGTTGAATTAAAACACTGTGAGGCAGACACACATGTAATCAGTTACACAAAGTGCAAAAGGGGCTTCTAATCTGAAAGAAAACAAGCAAGGGAGAGCCCCGGTTCCCACCCCACCAGACACAAAACTCTTTCCCCTCCTCAGAACCTTGTAAGCCATATATGAAAGGCAGGTGAGCAAAAGCCACACTGGTAGTCTGATGTTAAGTAGTAATAGAACTTAAGTTATTTATTTTAGGAATTAAAATAAATATGAAGTATGGTGAATTAGATATTCTGAAGGGATATTCTAAAGGAATCTTCCATTATAATGCAGCTAGATTTTGGATAAATTCCTCCTTTCCAAATGACTTTTGACCCATTGCTAAGCTTGCAAGGAAGTCTGGGAGATTTTCAAGAACCAAAGTAACTAAGTGGCACATATTATTAAAAGTCAACTAGACATGGATTATGAACTTAAATGTAAAACTATAAAACTTTTAGAAGATTTCATAGGATAAAAATCCTCACAATCTAGGGCTAAGTAAAGAGTTCTGAGACTTGGCACCAGAGCGTAATTCCTAAGAGGAAAAACAACAAATTGGACTTCATCAAAATTAAAAGCTTTTGCTCTGCAAAACACCCTATTATGAGGATGAAAAGGCAAACTACAGATTGGAGAAAATATTTGCAGACAACATATCTGACAAAGAACTAAAATCTGGAATACATAACTCTCAAAACTCAGCTGCCAAAACCAAACAATCCAATTAGAGAATAGTCAAAAGACATGAAAAGACATCTCATGAAGAAGATACACAGACAGCAAATAAACACATGAAAAGATGTTCAATATCATTAGCCGTTAAGGAAATGCAAATTAAAACTAAAATGAGATATTACTATACACCCATCAGAATGGCTAAAATAAAAATTAGTGACACCCAAATGCTGGTGAAGATGAGGAGAAACTGAATCTTTCATACATTGCTGGTGAGAATATAAAAGGGTACAGCTACTCTGGAAAACAGTTCAGCAGTTTATTTTAAAAACATACAAACAGGGCTTCCCTGGTGGCGCAGTGGTTGCGAGTCCGCCTGCCGATGCAGGGGACGCGGGTTCGTGCCCCAGTCCAGGAGGATCCCACATGCTGCGGAGTGGCTGGGTCCGTGAGCCATGGCCGCTGAGCCTGCGTGTCCGGAGCCTGTGCTCCACAATGGGAGAGGCCGCGGCAGTGAGAGGCCTGCGTACCACAAAAAACAAACAAAACAAAACAAAAAAACATACAAACAAAACTAAACATGCAATTACCATGTGACTCAGCAATGATACTTTGGGGCATTTATCCCAGAGAAATGAAAACTTACATTCATGAAAAATCTGTACATGAATGTTTATAAGAACTTTTTTTTAATAGGCCGAACTAAAAACAACCAGATATCTTTTAATAGGTGAAAGGTTCAAAAAGTGATGGTCCATCCACACCATGGAATACTATACAGCAACAAAAAGGAATGAGCTATTAATACACACAACAATGAATCTCCAGATAATTATACTGAATGAAAAAATTAATCCCCCCAAATTACGTGTATAATTCCATTTTTATAGCATTCTTGACAAAATCATAAAATGGAGGGGATATGGATGAAAGAGAAGTGGATGTGGTTATAAAAGGGCAACATGAGGGATTCTTGTGGTGATGGAGATGTTCTGTATCTGACTGTATCAATGGCTATATCCTGTAATATGGTGATGCTGTACCATAGTTTTGCAGGATGTTCCCATTAAGAGAAACTGGATAGAGGGTAAATGGGCTGTTTCTGTATTATTTCTGGCAACTGCATATGAATCTAAAATTGTCTCAAAATAAAAAGTTTAATTTAAAAAAGAAAGTAAATAAATAAAACAGTGTGTTGAAATCAGAAGATAAATTATAAGCAAACTTGGACATTAAAATTGCCAAACAAATGCAAATAGCAGCAGTTATGGTCAGCAGAGTGTTAAGTCTGTGGCAAAATGAGGGATCTGGAACTAAGTGAGGTTTCTTGAATGACTCAGAAGTAAAGCACCCCCACGTTAGGAGCTCAGGATCCCCACAGATTACGTTCAATGAAGTAAAACATCATAATAGAAGAATTACCAAATACAGAAGGAAATAAGTTGCACAAATAAAGGGGAGCCAATGGATACAATCAATGCTAGATTTAGACGCTCAAGGATATCAGATACATTTTACTTTTCTGATGCAGAGTACAAAATGGCTGTGTAAGGAGTGATTAAACTCAATAAAAGATAACAATAAATAAATCTAAATAGATTAAATTTACCATAAAAATACATAGTTTGGCAGAGTGGACCAGAAAATGGGATCTGACTAAATGCTGTCTACAAGATACTCACTGTAGATCTAAGGACACATATAGATTGAAAATGAAAAAATGGAAAAACATATTTCATGCAAATAGTTACCAAAAGATAGCAGAGGTGGCTATATCAATCTCAGACAAAATAGACTTTAAGTCAAAAACTGTTATGGGAGACAAAGAAGAACATTTCATAAAGATAAAAGGGTCAATTCACCAAGAATATATAATACTGATAAACATGTGAACACCAAATGTTAGAAGCCCAAAATATATGAAGCAAATATTGATTGAATTGAAGGGAGAAATAAATAGCTCTACAATAATAGGAGGAGAATTTAATACCACTTTTAGTAATGGATAGAACAATCTGAACCACACAGAGATCGGTAAGGAAAGAGAAGACTTGAAAAACATTATAGACCAACTGAACCTAACAGACGTATCATAGCACTCCACCCAATAACAAACAGCAGAATATACATTTTTCTAAAGGGAACATGGAACATTCTCCAGGATAGGCCATATGTTAGGCCACGAAACAAGTCTTAATAGATTTAATAAGATTTAAACCATACTGTGATTTTCCAAGCACAGTAAAATGAAACTAGATAGCACAAGCATAAGGAAAGTTGGAAAATTCACAAACATGTGAAAGTTAAACAGCACACTCTTACTTAAACAACCAGTGGGTAAAAGAAGAAATCACAAGGGAAATTAGAATATACCTTGAGACAAATGAAAATAAAAACACAACATACCCAAATTTATGGGACGCAGTAAAAGCAATGCTAAGAGGGAAATTTTTAGCTATAAACACCTTAAAAAGAAGAAAGATCTCAAATCAACAGCCCAACTTTATATCTTGAGGAAGTGGAAAAGTAAAATAAAGTAAACCAAAGCTAGCAGAAGGAAGGAAACAATAAAAATTAGAGATAAATAAAACAGAGAATAGAAAAAACAATTTAAAAATCAATAAAACCAAGAGTTGGTTGTACATAAAGATCAATTAAATTGACAAATTTTTAGCCAGACCCGATTAAGAAAAAAGAAAGAAGGTTCAAATAAATTAAATCAGAAATAAAAGAGGGGACACTACTAATTTTACAGAATTAAAAAGATTACAAAAGAGTATTATGGACAACTGTATACCAACAAATAGGATAACCTGGATGAAACAGACAGATTCCTAGACACACAACCCACCGAGACTGAATGATGAAGAAATAGAAAATCTGATCCGATCTGTAACTGGTAAGGAGATTGAATCAGTAATCAAAAACCTCCCAGCAAAGAAAAGGCCAGGATCAGACTGGCTTCCCTGGTGAATTCTACCAAACATTTCCAAAAAGATTAACAACAATTTTTCTCAAACTCTTCCAAAAATTGAAGAGGAGGGACCATTTTCTACCTCATTCTATGCCATCATTATTATCCTAATACCAAAACCGGATAAAGATACTATAAGAAAAGAAAACTACAAACCAATATTCTTGATCAATATTGATGCAAAAATCCTCAAAAAATGTTAGCAAAACTGAATTCAAGAGCATATTAAAATGATTTTACCCATGACCAAGTGGGATTTACTCCTGGAATGCAAGGACATTTCAACATATGGAAATCAATCAATATAATACATCACATTAACAGAATAAAGAAAAAATAAACACATGACCATCTCAATTGATACAGAACAAGCATTTGACAAAATTCCTTCATTTAATCAAAAAAACACCACCCTTTCATGATAAAAAAAACACTCAACAAACCAGGAATAAAAGAAAAGTATCCTAATATAAAGGCCATATAAAAAACTAGAAGTCAAAGGAAGCTACGTCAGTATAAAGACCGTACGTGAAAAACTCACTGTTAGCATCATACTCAATGTGGAGAACCTCAACTTTTCCTTTAAAGTTGAGAATAAAGCAAGGATGCCCACTTGCTACTTCTAGTCAACAAAGTACTGGAAGTCTTAGCTAGAGGAATTAGGCAAGAAAAAGAGATAAAATGAATCCAAATTAAAAAGGAAAATGTAACATTACCTCTTTGCAGATGACATGATTCTTACATGTTAAAAAAAAAAAGCACTAAAGATTTCACCCCCAAAACCTGTTAGAACTAATAAATGAACTGCGAAGTCACAGGATACAAAATCAGCATATAAAAATTAGTTGCATTGGGGCTTCCCTGGTGGCGCAGTGGTTGAGAGTCCGCCTGCCGATGCAGGGGACACGGTTTCGTGCCCCGGTCCGGGAAGATCCCACATGCCGCAGAGCGGCTGGGCCCGTGAGCCATGGCTGCTGAGCCTGCACGTCCGGAGCCTGTGCTCCGCAACGGGAGAGGCCACAGCAGTGAGAGGCCCGCGTACCGCCAAAAAAAAAAAAAAAAAAAAAAAAAAATTAGTTGCATTTCTACACACTAGCAATGAACAATCTGAAAAGGAAATTAAGAAAACAATTCCATTTACAATAGAATGAAAAGAATATAATAACTTAGGAATAAACTTAACCAAGGAGACAGATTGTACACTGAAAACTACAAAACGTTGCTGAAATAAATTAATGAAGACATACATAAATGGAAATACAGCCCATGTTATGAATTAGAAGACTTCATATGGTTAAGATGTCCATTCCACCCAAAATGATCTACAGATTCAAAGCAATCCCTATCAAAACCCCCAAATGTTGTTTTTTTGCAGAAATAGGAAAGTCTATTCTACAATTCATTTGGAATCTCAAGGGACATCAAATAACCAAAACAATTTTGAAAAAGAAGAAGAAATTTGAAGGTTTCACACTTCTTAACTTCAAAACTTACTGCAAATCTATAGTAATCAAAGCAGTGTGACAAACGTATAGACCAAAGGAATAGAATAGAGAGCCCAGGAATAAACCCTCACATAGAGTCAAATGATTTTTGACAGGGGTGCCAAGACCATTCAATGGGGGAAGAACAGACTTTCTAACAAATGATGCTGGAAAAACTGGATATCCACAGGCCAAAGAATGAAATTGGACCCTTACCTTATGTCATATACAAAAATTTAACTCAAAGTGGACCAAAGACCTAAGCACGTGAGATAAAACTATAAAACTCTTAGAGAGGAAGACATAGAAGGAAAGCTCTATGACACTGGATTTGACAATGATTTCTTGGATATGATACCAAAAGCATAAGTAGCAAAAGGAAAATTAGATAAATTGGAATACATCAAAATTTAAAGTTTCATGCATCAAAGGAAACTATCTACAGAATAAAAAGGCAGCCCACAGCATGGGCAGAAATATTTGCTAATCATTTATCTGATAAGAGATTATTATCCAGCATATATATACACTGAACCCCTAAAACTCAACAACAACAAAAATCTTACTTGAAAATGGACCAGGAACTTGAATAGACATTTCTGTAAAGGAGATACACAGATGGCCAATAAGCACGTGAAAAGATGCTTAACATCACTGATCATTAGGGAAATGCAAATCAAAACCACAATGAAATGCTACTTCACACCATTAGCGTGCCAATATGTTAAAAATAAAAAACAGAAAATAACCAGTGTTGATGAAGTTGTGGTAAACTTCTTGTGCACTCTTGGTGGGAATGTAAAACGGTGAAGCCACTGTGGAAAACAGTACGGTGCTTCCTCAAAAAATGAAAAATAAAATTTCCATGTGATTCAGTAATTCTACTTCTGGGTATATACCCAAAATAATGAAAGCAGGGCTCAAACATGCATTTGCACACCCATGTTCCTAGCAGCGTCTTTCACAACAGTCAAAAGGCGCGACAGACCTAGTGTCCATCGATAGATGAATGGATAAACAATCTACACACTTACAATGGAACTTTATTCAGTCATGAAAAGGAAGGAAATTCTTACACATGCTGCAACATGGACAAACCTTCAAGATGCTATGCTCAGTGAAACAAGCCAGTCACAAGAGGACAAATGTATATAATTTTATTTGTATGAGTTCCCTAGAGCAGTCAAGCTCATAGAAACAGAAAATAGAATAGTGCTTGCCAGAGGCTGGGAGAGGGGCAGGTGGGGAGTTAGTATTACAAGGGTATGGAGGGACTTCCCTGGTGGCGCAGTGGTTAAGAATCCGCCTGCCAGTGCAGGGGACACAGGTTCGAGCCCTGGTCCGGGAAGATCCCACATGCCGCGGAGCAACTAAGCCCGTGCGCCACAACTACTGAGCCTGAGCTCTAGAGCCCGCGAGCCACAACTACTGAGCCCACGTGCCGCAACTACTGAAGCCTGCGCTCCTAGAGCCCGTGCTCCGCAACAAGAGAAGCCACTGCAATGAGAAGCCCGCGCACCGCCACGAAGAGTAGCCCCCACTTGCCGCCACTAGAGAAAACCCGTGCGCAGCAACGAAGACCCAATGCAGCCAAAAGTAAATAAATAAATTAAAATTGTTTTAAAAGGTATGGAGTTTCAGTTTGTGAAGATGAAAGAGTTCTGGAGACGGATGGTGGTGATGGTTACGTAGCAACGCTAGATCGTTAGTGCCACCGAACTGTGCACTTAAAAATGGTTAGGATGGTACATTTCATGTTAGGTATATTTTACTGCAATGAAAAGTTAAAGTTATAAATAGAAATTCTAATATTTTTCCCCCAAATCTCGATGAATTCTTTCATGCAGCATCTGTGGGTCCATGTCTTCTGCTTGGATAATACTAACCTAGAGGGTCCCTAATGCACCAAAAAGAGTTAAGACCTCAGATTCCTTTTGCCTTTATTCCTAGTCATTTGTTGTGAACATATATAGGACATCGACAGAACTAGATGGAAAACTTTCAAGAAAGTCCAGTAGACTAGACCGCCTGGAAGATTCCACCACTTCTGCCGCGTGTGACACGTGCAGAGCCTCCCGTTTTACTTGCTCCGCACGCTTACCATCTCCCTGATACGTGACCAGCGTATCATGCCTTTGCCATCTGTGAGTTTGACTTCAGGCCACACCTGTCTAGGCATTAAAACTCCTTGCAAAGAACAGTCCAGAGATGTGTTCTCAAATGATCAGCTTTGCCGCTGGGCCACTTAGTTTCATGTCAACTTGTTTATTAGGACCAGAGTCAGGGATACCATTTCTGTAACTGAATATACAGTCATCCCTCAGTATCCATGGGGGATTTGTCCTAGGACCTCCCACGGATGCTTAAATTCCTTCTATTAAATGGCATAATATTTGCATGTAACCTACACACATTCTCCTATAATACTTTACATAATCTCTAGATTACTTCTAATACCTAATACAATGTAATTGCTTTGCAAATAGCTGCCCACACGCAGCAAAGTCAAGTTTTTGTGTTTGGGAACTTTTCCTGCAAAATTAAAAAATGTATATGTTTCTGATCTGTGCTTGGTCACATCTATGGATGCAGAAACCACAGATATGGAGGGTTGACTGTACCTTGTTTTTACAGAGGAAAACATTCTCCGCCTTGAGTGAGTCCCAGGATACTTATTGGTATATTTTCAGATGAACCTGGTCTCAATGCGTATATAACACAAGATAAGCACATTGTAATTATGTCTTGGAGAAACAAAAATATCCAATTATGTTGGCAGGTATCCAGAATTGGTGCCTTCTGAACTGACCAGTGATAGTTAATGGATCTGATGCATCTTGGGATGCTTAATTGACATCTGTGGAATCACCACCGTCCCAGAGATGATTACTAGCTTTGTTTTGATGTCCTTTAATTCCACATTTGTTTCAACTCCTCTGCCAGACCCACATATTTATCTGTTTCAACTCCTCTGCCAGACCCACATATTTATTTATCTTTTTCTGCATCTGTTCCCAGAATATTTCTCTTTAGCAGAGAAGCAATATCAATAAACCCTTCTGTGTTAGTAAGTTTATCAGAGAGCAAAATAGCTGGTCTACTGGGACAAATTGTCGGTGTGATTTTTTTTTTTTTTTTTAGTTCTTTTAAAGTATATCTTGTAAGGACTGATTTCCAATATTAAAAAAAAAATCCTTTGTCTTTGAATCAGCCATGAACTTGTGTACTCACATTACATAAAATCTTTATATTTGTACCAAGCTTTGGAATTTCCTAAGCATTTCTATACACATTTCCTAATTTAATTCAATAATTAATACTGTACAGCTATCATTAATTCTGTTGTATAGGAAAAGCAGCTGTTATATCAAAATTCCTGAGAAAGTTTTTCTATAGTTCTTGAAAACGTGATAGAACTTTTAAAGTGTGTAAAATGAATTATACTAGCATTTCTTCATTAGGTGTTCCAGGCCCCTGGAGGTGTGCAGATATAGTCTGTGTCATTCAAGAGATATTTATGAGAATATTTAAATATTGTGATTTTATTTGATAAAGGGAATGTTTTACATTATCTGGATAAGCACCTGTTAGCCAGACATTCACATTCATGACCATGTTGGTGCCAAGTGACGGCTTAAAATCACATTTTAGTTTTAGTGTGCTGTTTTTCAAGGGAAGGTGGATAGAAGCTTCCAGGGGATCCATGAGTTCTCAAACTGACCAACCCTAAGCAAAGTATGACAGAGGAAAAAAGGTTAACACCTGAGTATTCGCAGAAGACTTCTTCCTTTTTTCAGAAAGAAGAATGGTTTATTGTTGTACGGTAGTTTGGCGGCTTTTTGTACATGCTGATAGAGAATTGAAAGGAATTTGAAATGATTTATTTTTATTTCAAAGAGTAGAAAGCTTTGTACCAAAGGAAAAGAGTGAATCCAGAAAGGGAGCAGAAGTGAGTGAGGGGAAAGGAGATGGGGAGCGATTGAGAGAGAGAACAGCACTGGAAGAGAGACTTGGGAGATGCTGCTCTGTCTACAATGTAAGAGAAAGAAAAGGGAAAAGAGGATTTTTAACAAGTGCACTGTGTATTATGAATAAAAATCCACTTTGGCAGTTTTTAGAGACTGTTTTAAAGACTTAAGTAGCTTTGTAATTGCTTTGGATGTTAGATTTGTGTCTGAATGCAATACAATGGTGACATGGCCCATGAAACATCTTAGCTTTATCTCGATTATTTAATTAGTTAACTTAGGGTCTTCTGTGAGCATCAGAAAATTGAAAATATTCGTGAATTAAAGTAGATTAATATTTACCTATATTGTCATAAAGGCAGCCCAGGAATTTGAGCTTCTATTTTGTGGTTCTGATATCCTAAACGTGTGGTATTTACCTCATGAGCCAATATAGCTGCCCCAGCTCCATCTGTCACATCTGCATTCCAGCTAGCCAGAAGAAGAAAAGTAGGAGAAAAAGCAGCAAGGGGTTGGAATTAGTGTATCTTAAAGAAGTTTACGGGAAACTGCTACTTGACATGTATATATCACGTTGGCTAGTATTTAGTTCATAACTAAACCTAGTTGAAGAAAAAGCTAGAAAATGTAGATTTTGAGAGGCCGTATGCCCAGCAAATAATTATATTACTACAGAAGAAGGGGGTGTATATATTGGGATCAATTTGCAACACCTCTGTCACCACTCACAGGCACCCTCCTTTTCTCCCATAGAACATAGGCATCCCCTACATGACAAACAAGCAAGCAAACAAACAACACTGCAGAGTCCCACACGGTCCTGAGCCATTGGGTATTAGCCACATATTTTATTGTCTGTATTCTGATGCTTTGACCTCTGGGGGCTTGCTGACCATGGAGGGACTGCCCCTCTCAAGTTTAGCCAGTTCCTGGAGACAGTAAACAATTTACCCACAGTGAGCCTTTCAAATACAAACCAACAGACCCAGAACCCACAGCCCCATCACGTCCTTCACCAGCACCCACGCTCTGCGCTACGGTTACCTGGGGCTGGGAACAGGACAATAGGGACACCCTACACCTCAGAGCCCCCTGAAATTATCCAAACCGGCCAATCCTGCGCCTGCTCAACCCCCCTCGCCTGTTCCTTCCCACTGAAACCACAATAGAGGCTCTTCGCAGAGCTCACCCCTCACGGGCCTCCCGACAAAGCCGGTGCTTCCCCGTGTGGCCCCCTGTGGCTGGTGTGCCCTCTGCCCTTGGGATCTGTGAGTAACACAGTATCTTTTCAAGGACAATCATCTCCTGACCTGTAGGCATTGCCAGACCTAAATAATAATAAAACCTTTATTTTCAAACATAGTTCAAAGTCTTACGTGTCTGGGTGTTACACAGCCGTTTTCGTACTCCAAAGAGGTGCCACATTTTCTGGTGACCTATAAACCAAGAGATGAAATATCTCTCCCAACAGACCCAAAATACAACGTTGAGTAGGGACAGGGTGAACACAAGAGAAATTCCAGTAAAAGGAGAAAAGGAAGCAACAATAGCAACCTTGTAGATAGAACAGGGGGCGTCCCTTCCATCAGGAGTGAGTCTGGGAGACAGAGGAGGGGGCGTCCCTTCCATCAGGAGTGTGTCCGGACATAGAGCAGGGGAAGTCCCTTCCCTCAGGAGCGAGTCCGGGAGCCAGAGCGGGGAGATTCCCCTCCATCAGGAGTGTCCTGGAGATACAGCAGGGGGAGTCCCTTCCAATAGGAGGGTATCAGTCCGATAGAGCAGGGGGAGTCTGTTCCATCAGGTGGGTATCAGGGACATAACGTATGGGAATCCCTTCCATCTGGAGTGTGTCCGGGAGACAGCGCAGGGGGAGCCCCTTCCATCAGAAGTACGTCCACTGGTTAGTCCATATGGCCGCCCCTGGTGGGGAAAGTAAAACAGTCCAGCCAAGCCCCTCTGTAGCAAACAGAAGAGAGAACACAATTCAATATAGAATAATGATAAATTACCCCATCATGTGCGTGGCAGGTAGAATGGAAAAGCCTAGAATCCAGATTGAACTTCAGCATTTATACTGTAAAGGAGGTGAAGGAACAACTAAACCTTCTCTCTTATCTGCTGTGATTGCCTCCAGGATGCCTGGGTTGTCTTGGAAGCCGCCACTGGAGATGAGGATGTCGGGTGATGGAGTCAGAGGTCTCCTCACCTCGCGTTATGAAATCAAAAGTTTGCACCCCTTGCTGGGCCTGTTTTGTTCTCAAGGAGACAGCCAAGCAGGATGGAGAAGCATCATTCCCCCCGCAGCACCGCTTTTGCTCTGGGGTGTAACTCTGTGCCCACTGTGTTCTGGGCCTGGGCCTGCCCTCTGGGAGGCGGGGTAGGAGGGCGCTTCCTCGCTGTGTGGTGTCGGATGGCCGCCTCTGAAGGGGGCTTTGGAGAATGGGCGCCACGCTTCCAGCCGGGCCAGTTGTGGGGTTCTGAGAGCTCCTCGAAGATTGAACAATTTGGGCTATTTCAGGCCAGTTTTATGATTTCTTAGTAATTTGACCTCCTCAAAGTGTAAGCTTTCCATCTGTTTGGCTTCAGTCAGTTTCTTGAAAAATAACCACAAATGAGTACTTATCTTGACAGAGTTTAAACCTGAAGAGACTGAATTAAAGCCTTTGTGCTCTGCCATCTCCTTCTCTTCCAACACGACGGTGGCTTCCTGGAGGCCATCTGACGCCAAAGGCTTAAGTGGGGCTTGACTTTGCTGCTGTTAGGTTCCTGTTGCCCAGCAGAGAGAACCTAGAGGAAGTTGCTTTAAAAAAAACTTGTGGCCACATGCTGGCACTTTGAAGTCACTGCTCATAATATTGTAAGTTTGGGCTGCAGAAGTGGTGGATGTTTTCAGCTCCGAAGATTTCAATGATGAGCTCTCGGTGAGTTTAGATTTCTCAAAACACAGCAAAGGGAGTCCACTTTGCACACTTATCCCCTTCATCGCTGCCTGCAGATAAGCTAGCTGCAACCAGAGTTAATTTCTCCCTCGTAGGACTTTGTTGAAAAAGTCACAAGTTACCAACACACAGAAATATTCTAAATCTCTCCTGCTGATGTGCCCCTGGATGGCATGTGGTGTAACCATACGTGCAGGGCTGGGACTGGGGAGAGGTAAGTGAAGCTCTTCCCTGAAGTGCAAAATTTTAACTTTTCTTTTCTTCTATTTTTTGGCTGTGCCATGCGGCATGTGGGATCTCAGTTCCCCTACCAGGGATCGAAACTGGGCCCCCTGCAGTGGAAGTGCGGTGTCTTAACCACTGGACCACCAGGGAAGTCCCCTCAAGTGCAAAATTTAAAGGGCACCAAAAAAAAAAAAAAACAACCCTCAGTAATCAAGATAAATAATGTTTTTAAATGATATTTTTAAAAAGTCTATGATGAACAAAATATCAAAATCTTAGAGGTAGGCAGGATTAATTCCCTTCTGCCTCAGGCTACAACATGGCTTAGCACAGTATTGCTCACAATTGACCGTTTTGCCAACTATTTTGCAACTGAAATAATAGGAGTCGCCCCTTTCTAGACTGCCATATCGAGTCTTCACCACCTCTGCTACACAACTTTCAATAAACCACCTCTAGAATCCTACTCCTGGTACCAAATTGTGTATTAGTTAGGATTAGGTTCAGCTACAAGGAAGAGAAAAGTCAAAGTAGCAGGACCTTAAAGAAAACAGAAGTTTAGTTTCCTCTCAGGTAAATGCAGGCAGGCCAGGTTTGGTGATGTAGCTTCATGATCACTAGGGCGTCAGTCTCCTTCTCTCCTAATCCTCCATTATCATCAATATGTGGTTCCACCTCATGGTTCAGAAAGGCTGCTTTAGCTCCCACCATCACATCTACATTCCAGCCAGCAAAATGGAGAACAGAGAAGAGGCAAAGTGCACACTTACATTGACTCTAAGGAACATTCCTACAAACTATCACACAACACATAAGCTCACATTCCGTTGGCTGAAACCAGCAAGGCTTATCTAATTGCAAGGGAAGCTGGAAATGTAGTCTGTTCTGGGTTGCCATGTGCCCAGCTAAAAATGCTAATACTACAGAAGAAAGGGAGCTCAGGTACTTTCTTCTTTTTCAGTATTGTGTTGTCTATTCTGAGTCTTTTACCAATCCATATAAACTTTGGAATCATTGTTTTGACATCCACAAAATAACTTCTGGGGCTTTTGATTGTGCTTGTGTTGAAGTTATAGATCAAGTTGGGAAGAAAAAACAATAATGTTGAGGCTTCGTATCCGTGAACATGGAATATCTCTCCGTTCATTTAGATCTTCTTTGATTTCTTTCACCAGAGATTTGTACCGATAGTTCTCCTCATATAGATCCTGTACCTATTTTTAATAGATTTATGCCTGTTTCATTGTTATATGGTGATGCTATAAATGGCGATGTGTTCTTTTTTAAAGACTTTCCGTAAGAGCGGTTTTAGGTTCACAGCAAAATTGAGAGGAATGTACAGCGACTTCCCATCCTCCGCCCCCCCCACCCCGCTCAGCCTCCTCCGTTATCAGCACGCCCAGCAGAGCAGTGCATTTGTTACGACTGGTGAACCCGCACTAACATGTCATAATCACCCAGTGTCCGTAGTTTACATTACAGTTCACTCTTGGTGTTGACATTATGTGGATTTGCACAAGTGTGTGTGACATGTAACCCATCATCATGGTATTACACAGTGTCCTCACTGCCCTAAAAATCCTCAGGGCTCCATCTCTTCATCCCTTCTCCCCACCACCCTCCAACCCCTGGCAACCACTGGTCTTTCCACTGTCTTCATAGTTTTGCCTTTTCTGGAACGTCATAGAGTTGGAATCATACGGTATGTAGCCTTTTCAGATTGGCTTCTTTCACTGAATAAGATCCATTTAAAGGTCCTGCCTGTCTCTTCATGGTTTTACAGCTCATTTCTAATATCATTAGTGCTGAATGATATTTCATTGCCTGGATGTACCACAACTTATTTATCCTTTCACCTACTAAAGGACGTCTTGTTTGCGTCCACATTTTGGCGTTTATGAATAAAGCTGCTATAAACATCCTCCTGCAGGTTTCTGTGTGGACATACGTTTTCAACTCCTTTTGGTAAATATCAAAAAGTGCAATTGCTGGATCATATGGTAACATTATGTTCAGTTTTGTAAGAAACTGCCAAACGCCTTCCAGAGGGACTGTACCATTTTGCATTTGCACTAGCAATAAATCAGAATTCCTGTGGCTCCACAAACTCACCAGAATTTGGTGTTGTCAGTGTTCCAGATTTTGGCCATTCTGATAGGTGCATAGTGGCAGCACACGGTTGTTTTAATTTGCGTTTCCCTGATGACATATGATGTAAGGAATATTTTTATATGCTTATTTGCTATCTGTATATTTTCTTTGATATATATTTTGATATATATTTTCTTTGATACCTGTTAAGATCTTTGAAGTAATTTTTGTTTGTTCACTTACTGTTGAGGTTTAAGAGTTCTTTATATATTTTGGATAACAGTACTCTATCGGATGTGTCTTTTGCAAATATTTTCTCCCAGTCTGTAGCTGGCCTTCTCATTCTCTTGACATTGCCTTCTGCAGAGCAGAGGTTTTTAATTTTAACGAAGTCTAGCTTATCAACTCTTTCTTTCATGAAGCCCACCTTTGGTGCTGCATCTAAAAAGTCATTGCCATAACGAAGGTCATCTAGGTTTTCACCTATGTTATCTTCTAGGAGTTTTATAGTTTTGCATTTTACATTTAAGTCTGGGATCCATTTTGAGCTGATTTTTGTGAAAAGTGTAAGGTCTGTGTCTAGATTCATTTTTTTCGCTTGTGGATGTCCAGTTGTTCCAGCACCATTTATTGAAAATACTGTCTTTGCTCCATTATATCGCCTTTGCTCCTTTGTCAAAGATCAGGTGACTGTATTTCTTTGGGTCTGTTTCTCTATTCTGTTCCATCGATCTATTTGTTTATTCTTTCACCCATACCACACTATCCTTTACTGTAGCTTTATAGTAAGTCTTGAATTCAGATAGTGTCACCCCTCCAGCTTTGTTCTCCTTCTGTGTTGTATTGGCTATTCTGGGTCTTCTGCGTCTCCATATAAATTTTAGAATCAGTTCGTCAATGTCCACAAAATAACTTGCTGGAATTTTATTGGGATTGCATTGACTCTATAGATTAAGTTGGGAAGAACTGGTGTCTTGACAATATTGAGTCTTTCTATCTGCAAACATGGAGTATCTCTCCATTTATTTATTTCTACTTTAAAATTGTTCATCGGAGTTCTGTCATTTCCCTCATATAGATCTCGTATATATTTTGTTAGATCTGTACCTAAGTATTTCATTTTGGGGGTGCTAACATAAATGGTATTGTGTTTTAAATTTCAAATTCTACTTGTTCATTGTTGGTATATAAGAAAGCAATTGACTTCTGTAAATTGACCTTGTATCCTGCAGCCTTGCTGTAATTGATTATTAGTTTCAGGAGTTTTTTGGTCGATTCTTTTGGATCTTGTACATAGGCAATCATACCATCTTGAAATAAAGACAGAAGAGAAGTCGATGTAGTTCTTATATTTGCTCCTCTAAGCAAACATCTAACATCTAAGTAAGATGTTTCCCCCCCTCCTCTGGGTTCTTTCAAAATTTCTGTTTGTCTTTGGTTTTCTGCACTTTGAATATGCTAAGCCTATAGGTGTAGATATTTTAGTATTTATCCTGATTTGTGTTCTCTGCCCTTTGGGTCCATAGTTTGGTTTCTGTCATTAACTTTTGAAAATTCTCTGCCATTTTTACTGGAAGGATTTCTTCTGTTCATTCCTCTTTTTCTTCTCCTTCTGGCATTCTCATATGTGTATCCTAACAATTGTAACTGTCCCACAGCTCTTGAGTATTATGTTTCTTTTCTTTTTAATTATTCCTTTTTCTCTTGGCATTTTAGTTTGGGAAATTTCTATGGACATAGCTTAAAGCTCGCTGACTCTTTCCTTAGCTGTGTCCAGTCTGCTCACGAGCCCAGGGAAAGCTTTCTTCATTTCTGCTTCAGTGGCTCGGGTTTCTAGCATTTCCTTTTGATTCTTTCCTAGAGTTCCTTTCTCTCTGTTTACACTACCCGTCTGTTCTCGCCTGTTGCCTCTACCTTTTTCCATTTGAGCCTTTAGCATATTAATCAGAGTTATTTTAAATTCCTGGTCTGATAATTCCAAAAATAATTCCAAACTGTCATATCTGAGTCTGGTTTTGATGCTTGCTTTGTCTCTTAGACTTAAAAAAAAAATTTTTTTTAACATGCCTTATAATTTTCTTTTGAAAGCCAGATATGATTCATTGGCCATGGAAACTGAGGCAGAAGGCCCCTCGCGTGAGGTTTTACGTTTATCTGGCTAGGAGTTATTTTGTGCTTAATGCTGGCAGAGTCTTCAGTCCTCCAGTGTCCTTGTTTTTGTGTCTGCAGTTGTCCTGGGGTTTCCCTAGAGACCCCTTCTTTCAAAGAATCTCAGCCTCCTAGTTCTTTCAGCTGCAATCCCACGTGCATTAGCAGGCGGGGGCCGACTGGTTTGGGGGTAAGGTGTGGAGGGTCTCGTGATTAGGACTCAGTCCTTTGCCGAGGCAGTGCCGCTGGGCCGTGGCTCTCACGTGTGCATCTTGGCTTTTCATCCCCTGCCCCGCAGGTGAGACAGGAAGGCTAGAGGGGGTTGGACTTGGGTACTTCCTGTCCGCCCCCATCAGTTAAGTCTCTGGTAAAGGAGTTTCCTTGGAGGGAAGCCCTGTGCTAATCAGAAAAGATCTCTCTGGGCATATTTTTAAATGGTAACTTCTCCCTGTGCCCTGTTGCAAGCAGACGGGGCTTTTTCTCTGCTCTTCACCCTGAGAGCCTGGTGGGGCCTCCTGGAGGAAAACGCACGGAAGTGAGGACACCCTACCCCCTGCCACCAAGCTTGGGCTCCAGGAGGTTTTGGATCTCAAGCTAGCCCACACTCAGCCTCAAAGAGCTATAGCCAACTACCACGTGAGTTTTCCTGTCCATTGGTTACTTGCCCGTGTGGCTTCTGTCTCCAGTAAGCTCTGAGTCTCTGTATTCAGCTGTGATTTTCTGTATTTACCTGTCTTTCCAGTTTGGGGGCAGCAGTTTGCCCTGGGACCTCGGCTCTCTGAAGGATCTAAGAAGAGTTATAGATTTACGGTTTGCTTTGCTTTTTTCTTATTGTGAGGGTGGGACTGATGACTGTTGTTGAAGCAGAAACCAGGCGTCTAGTGAACTTTTGTGTCAGACGGGAGGCCATTCCTTAGCTTACGGCGTCCAGTTGCTCAGCACCACGTGTCGAAAGGCCACCCTTTGTCCGCTGAATTGCTCTGGCTTTTTGTTGACTAATCTTTCCCAGCTGACTTGAAATACTGGCTTTATTGCATCATATTCCTAAATGTGTTTAGGTCTATTTCTAGATCCTCTGTTCAGTTCCATTAATATGTCTGCCTCAGTGGTTATTACTCGGGGACAGTTTTGCCCCCCTGGAGGATGTTTAATGAAGTCTGGAAAAAATTTTTTTTTTTTTGCGGTACACAGGCCACTCACCGCTGTGGCCTCTCCCGTTGCGGAGCACAGGCTCCGGACGCGCAGGCTCAGCGGCCACGGCTCACGGGCCCAGCCGCTCCGCAGCACGTGGGATCCTCCCGGACCGGGGCACGAACCCGTGTCCCCCACATCGGCAGGCGGACTCTCAACCACTGCTCCACCAGGGAAGCCCTGGAAATATTTTTGATTGTCACAGCTGAGGGGAGAGGCGTGCAGCTGGAATTCTGTCCGTGGGCTGCTCAGTATCCCATAGAGCACGGGACAGGTCCGCACAGCAACGACTTACTGGCCCCAAATGTCAGTAGTGCCAGGATGAGAACCCTACTGTTTCAACCTCCGTAGACGCTACAGAGCGCTCTTGAATGTGTAAATAGACCAGTTCCTTAACATTGTCCGTGCTTGTCCCCCGGGAATTTTCCTGACTGGTCTTGCGTGACCCCTACCTCCTCCCCACCCCTCAACCAGGGACTTAAGGATCAGTTCTTCTGTCTCAGTGTTTCTCAACCTCAGTGTTATTAACATTTTGCCGTGGGTACTGTCCTAGCCTTGTAGGATGTTAATAGCAGCATCCCTAGCTCCACCCACTGGCCTAGATGGTTGAAAATGAATCCTATTGGTATTTTCGTAGGGTTCATATTAATTTTATGAATTAAGAATATTTGACATCTCTGCAATATCAGATCTCTCTATCTAAGAGCACAGTATGTTTTTCCTATTAGTATTTGATTTTTCTATGTACCATAGTAAAGGTTTACTATTTTCATTCTGTAGAAACACGTACATTTTAAAAAGTTGATTCCTGTGTGTGTTATCATTTTGGTTGCAGTTATAAATAGGATATTTTCTTCCATTGTATTTTCTAACTGGTTGTTACTTGTACATGAAAGCTAGTGCTTTTGCTTCTTAAATTAGTAACTGACCACCATACCGATACCTTTTGCTAATTTTTCCTAATTTACTTTCTTTTCTAAAATGAAATCATAAATCTGGACATAATAATTTTATTTCCTCCTTTCCAATTTTTATACCACTTATTTCTTCTTCTTTCTGTGCAATTTTATTAGCTTGGAGACTCCCAAAACACTGTCCAATAAGGGTATGATGGTAACATCTTTATGCTGTTCTGACTTCAAAAAATAATTGACAGCTGTTTTTCTGTGTGGCAATTGTTTTATTCAATTCAGTTCTCTTCAGAGTAAACGGATGGAGCAACTTCCCTTGCCAGGTTCAAGAACACCGAGGACTTTACAGCTTGAGGGGAAGTGTTTCTGTTAAGAACACAGAGCATTTGTGGTCTCAGTCTCTTTGCAGGAAAGGGGCAGATAGGTGACCGAGGCTTTCCCAGTCCAGTGATTCCTCCCAGATGTCGGATCAGAAGCTAGTGGTGCAAAGAAGCAGGGCCATGAGGAGCGTCACGTGTCTGAGTCAGGAGGCTGGCAGCTGCCTGCAGCCCAGCGCCCTGCATTTTGTGGTGTGACTGTGGGCGTCCGTTCTGGCTGAGGAGGCTCTGAGCCAGGTTTCCAGCCTGTCCAGCAATCTGTCAGGTACCCAGTGGCCTTTCAGCGCAGTATTTTTCCTGCTTAAGTCGGCCAGTAAGAGCCCTGACTGCTGCACCCTCTATAACTCTCATCTGCGTGACGCTCCCTGCGACAGGCTTATAACTTCCTGTACTTTTCCTTCATGGTGTCTGTAATGAGATCGGTGTGATTGTTTCTATCTGTCTCCCCACTGACAAGGCTCCCGCAGGACCGGGGTCTTGTATGTTTGAGATTGAAGTTCCCACATGAGCGCAATCAAGTAAACACATAATTCCAAGGAGTCTTAGTAACACCGGCAGGACATGAAATGTGGAAACCTCCTGCTAGGAGAGTGAGACGACAGAAGCATTTGGGAGACCGAGTTCCTTAAGATGAGTTTGAAGTGAAGCCTGCTTCCACGGCGGCTACAAATCATGAGTTTGCTGGAAGAATCCCAATTTCATATATCTCTTGCCCGTTGTTCCCTCAGATACATTCAGGTCATGTGTCTTGGTTTGGATGCTCTAGATCCTCATGAGAGAAGAGAAGGAAAGCCATGGTTGCTAATTATACGTTCCTCCCAAGACGCATGCCTTGCTCTGCTCCCCTTTTCATCAGATTCAAGGTTCCCTGCCCAGATGGACCAACCCTTCATTTTGCCGTGAGCCACTAGGGGCCTCGGTGGTGTCTGAGTGACTACAGGTTGTGTGTTCTGACAGCACTCCTTCAATTCTTTGCTTTCTTCAGGAAACGTACAGTGCTTCTCTGCCTGTTCAGAGGAGGCCTTCGTTAGCAATCAATGGCTCTCAGCCGTAAACAATGACAGCTACTCTTGACCATGTGTCTGGGACTGTGACAGGTGTTTTACATGTAAGCTCCACTCTTGACTGAAAGTTCCCCCTGACCCAGACCTCTGTTCTTTGTTTGCCACTGCTACGGCCGGGCCTGCCGCAGTGCTCGCCTTGCAGTAGGTGGGCAGTGAATATTTGTAGCATGCGTGCTTCCACTGACTTGTTATAACATCCTTAAGATGCTATTCTTGCTCTGTTGTACTGCTTGGAGAGGCTCAGAGAGGCTGAACGACCTGTTTCAAATCGCACAGTGTGTACGGGGCAGAAGTGGAATTCAAAGACATGTCTGACCCAAGACCCCAGTCTCTTAACCTCGACACTCTTCTCTCCCCTCTTCAGTATAGTCCGTGTGGTGGACACGTGTCCCCAAGAAGGTGTAGCCAGGAAAACTTGGGATGCAGGTCAGAAGGCTGAAGTCAACAAGAGCCAACGTAAGATGAATGAGATTAAACACATGGAGTGGTGGCTTGTTGCCGGGAAACTAGCAAGTTGCCCCATGTCCATAGGGAGGCTAGAAGTCATCTTAAATTTAAGGGCACAAAACAGTTCAGTCAAGGTGGTGGTGATGATTAATTTTATGGGTCAGTTTGGCCAGACCATGGCGCCTAGGTTTGGGTCAAACAACAGTCTAGATGTTGCCATGAAGGTATCATTTTTCAGATGAGATTAACATTTACCTCAGTAGACTCTGAGTGAAGCAGATTACCCTCCCTAATGTGGGCGGGCCTCATCCAATCAGGTGAAGGCCTTAACAAAAGAAGACCGAGGTCCCTCAGCGAAGAGGAAATTGTCTCCAGAGGTTTTCACATTCAAGCTACACATCAACCCTTCCCTGGGCCTCCAGTCTGCTGCCTGCCCTGCAGATTTCACACTCGCCAGCCCCTAGACCTGCATGAACCAGTTCCTTAAGATAAATCTGTCTATCTGTCTACACACCCCATTGGTCCAGTTTCTCTGGGGAATCCTGACTAACACAGCGGCCAGGGCGTAGCCTCAAGAGAACACGCCTGGTCTGCTGAGACTGAGAGATAAATGGCCATGCTACCCACCGTGTGTGGTCGCAGCCTGAGATGCTGCTGTGCTGTGTCCAAATCAGAGTGGGGGGTGCGGGGAGAGGGTCTTCTGGGTACACACCCTGAAGGGAGCCAAAGAATGGGTCCCTGCATGTCTGCCTAGGGAGAGGAGGCTGTTCTAGTACCACCTCTCCAGGACAGTGTTCCTCTCAGGATGACTGGTGGACCGCCCGGCTCCCGGGAGGAGACGGGAACATCGTTGAAAACCCTCCCACACTCTCTGCTCTGATTCTGGTTCATCCAGTGGCACGTGGACTCTAGCTTGGCTCAGCTTGAGGGCACGTCCCAGCGGCGAGTGCTACACCGCGACAGAGGCTGCTTGGAGACAATGTTAGCAAACTGGTGATCTCACCAGCGATCCGGCCTCTTCTGAGTTTGGTTAGCAAGGTGTCCTTTTAGGAAGGTTCCCTGGAGCAGATCTTTGGAGGAGGATTTAAGTACAGCGATCACCAAGGAAGTGCTCCTGGGAGAGCGGTAAGGGACCGGGGGCCGCAGCGGGGCCAGCAAGGGGAGGAAGACGGGAAGGAGACGCCTTCAGGCAAAGTCTGCTCAGGCGGCTTCAGCCCGACCCTGCAGGGGACCCTGGAGCCTGGGTTCTGGCTCAGAGTCTCCCAACCCACAGCAGGGGGCTGGGCCTGCGTTCAGCTGCAGCCTTCATTCCACAGCTGGGGACACCTGTGGCCTCTTAGGCCCTTCTAGCTCTCTGCCTGCTGCAGGGCGGGGAAGCTGAGACGTCCGAGGTCAGCCTGTCCAGAAGAGCTAGCTGCAGGTGCTGCCTTTGGCTTCACATGGACCCAGTGGGCTCAGGCAGAGCACGGACACCGGGCCAGGTCCTACCCGCGACCTTACCATGACCCCCGCAGTGTCTCACCTGCAGGCCTGAGCGGACGGGATCTGCAGGTGTAGACCCAGCGTCTGCCCCGCCCCCCTTTCCCATCCTTGCCACGCTGTTGTGAGAAGTTCCTCTGCTTGGGGCGGCACCAAAGGACACCACCGTGGCTCCTCACGGAGATGGGACGACGGCAGCCAGACTTGTCACCTGGACACTCATTTACTGGCCGCATTATTTATTGGGCGACGGCCAGGTAGCTGAGCTCTGGTCTCAGTGGGGAAGAAGACAGACACAGTCCTAGACTTTTTGGGGCCACGTGTGGCTCTTTAAATCCAAACCAACTGAAAAGAAAGAAAATGCAAAAACCAGCGCCTCGGTCACAACGGCCGCAGTGCAAGGGCGCGGTAGCCACACGACGCCGGCGGCCACGGCACTGAGCCGTGCACACGTGGCGTGTCGCACCCTGCCGTGTCCTTTCAAGCCTGGCAGACGATGTTCACGCCCGTGACGGCACCCAGCCTGGCCACATCCCTCGGGCTGGTCGGGAGGGGCTTCCTGTTTCCAGCTGGCAGGGCTGCTCCGTAGAGGTAGAGCCTCGGCCCCGGCGGGGCGCTGTCACTCACAGTGAGTGGGTGGCGGCGGCAAAGGCGTGACCTTCCCCGATCCCGGGCGGAGCGCTCCCGCGCTGCTGTGGCCTCTTGCGGACATGAAGGGTGCGGTTCCTCCTGCACAGCGGCCTTGGGGCCGGCGACGTGCCGTCAGGGGCTCCTACGGGGAGCTGGGTCTAGGGCACATTTGACACCTAGAGAGATATTATTTGTGTCCAACACAGTGTAGTAGATCTTTATTTCTGTCCTCATATTTTTTGCATCTTCCTTTTACCGGCAAGTCCAGAAGCCAACATGTTAACATAAAGTAGTAATAATAATAACAGCAAAGATGTGCACAGTTTACTAGGCCCCAGACACCGTTCCAATCGTTTTACGTGCCTGAGTTCAATGCACCTTCGCAGCGCCCCTGTGATGCAGGGACTATAATTACCCCCAGTTTACAGAAGAAGAAAATAAAGCCTAGGGAGGGTAAGCAACTCACTTAATGGCTCGTGGCTGGCAAGCAGTCGACCCACTGTTTGAACCCAGGCTTCCTGCTCTAGCGCCCAAAGCACCGGGCAGGCTGCCTCTCCGTCCCCAGGGCACATTTGTCTTTGTAGCGATTGCATAGTGTTAAATACAAATACAATGTGCGCTAGGAGCCCGAACACACAATTGTTTTCCGAGGCGATGGCTCATAATGACTCACTAGACCAATGTATTTTCTGAAGCTTTCTGAAGAAGGCCCTTTACATAATAGGCTTATACAATTGGCATATTCTTTTTATTTCTCATTATAAGTGTCCATAAAGAGTCCAAAGTGCCCAAATGAATGGACGTCAGTTCTTATGTTTCTGGAGCGTCCACGGTCAACGCTGGCCCCTCCTGGAGAGTCAGCCGGGGCTCATGGTGGAGGACAGAAGCCTCTCTAGCTGGCCGGGGCAGAAAGGGGTTTGGTACCGGGTCTTAGATGTTCACACAGTTGCTGGGCTCTCTCTGAGGGAGCCTCAGCCTCATACGTATAGCTTCTGCCGTGCTGGGCGCTTTGCCCCTGGGGCTGCAGACGGCACAGGGGCCGAAAGCTGACCCCGCAGCCGAGAAGGGAGCTGCCCAGACAGGCTGCGGGTACCGGCGCTGCTAGGCTCCATGGCCCAAGGCATGCTTCACACCTGCCTCTCTTCCTGCTTCTCCCACTTGGCAGGTCCTCAAGGCAAGGCAATCTGGGAAAGGCAGCTTTAGCTCTCTGGCCTCGGCAGGATGGGTTGGCCGGCCACCAGGGACCAGAATGATACTGGTTGCGCCGGCCCGCGGCACCTACGGCGGCCCGTCCCTCGAGCCACTCAGCATCCACACGCACCGTCCCAGCTGTGGCTGAGCTTCTCACCGACAACAATAGTAACACGTGCTTCCCAGACGTGACGCAACTCTTCACGTACCAACGCGCACACCCTTTCCTCGAAACGGGGGGGGACCCCGACTCCCCTCCCGAGGGCCTCCCGCACCTGGGGGTGCTCTCTCCCCATCCCGTTCAGTTCCAATCCTGTTTTGATTGCTTGAAACCCAACATCAAAATACACACTTAACAACCAACCATGTACAGGCAGACCTCGTTTTATTGTGCTTTGCTTCATTGCACTTCACAGATGCTGAGTGTTTTAACAAATTGGAGGCTTGTGGCTACCCCACACAGAACAAGTCTATTGGTGCCATTTTTCCGAAGCATTTACTCACTTCACGTCTGTGTCACGTTTTGGTAATTCTCTCAATATTTCAAACGTTTTGATTATTATTATATTTGCTATAATATATATTTGCTCTGGTGACCTGTGACCGGTGATCTTTGATGTTTTACTGTTGCAGAAAGATCACCACTCACTGAAGGCTCGGAAGACGGTTAGCGGTTTTAGCAAATAAAGTGTTCGTAAATTAAGGTATGTACGTTGGTTTTTTAGACGTAATGGTACCGTACACTTACTGTACTATAGTGTAAACATACTTTTTATATGCACTGGGAAACCGGAAAATGTGTGTGACTCGCTTTATTGGAATAGTCTCTTTATTGCGATGGTCTGGAACCAAACCCCCAGTATCTCTGAGGTGTGACCGTACTGTATGTAAACCAGCAGAGGAAAGAATGAGGGAGAAACGGAAAGTTGGTTAGTACGCATAAGTACATCCCTAACAGAGAGATGGGTAACATGCCAGCGTAGTTATTACAGTATTAGTCTTTATAGTGGGCCGGAAGGCCATGGTCGGTGGGCATAAATTCCTTCCCTCTACTTCCCGTTGTGTCTCTTTTGCCTTCAATCAGCCCCTCAGCTGGCTGCAGCGCTTTACTGTAGAGGTGATGGAAAGCTTTATGCGTGAGTGGTCTGAGGTCTGGCTGTAAATGGTCCTTAGGAGTAATAGTGAGATTCGCTGTCCTACTTCCTGTCTGCTAGCTCCATTGGCCACTGGTTCAAGGCACGGCCTACTTTCCTTGGGGTAGCAGTGCAGCCTCACAAAGTGCTGTCTCTCACCGGCGCTGTGAGTCTTCCGCAGGCCATTCTACATTCTTTAGCACTGGCTGCTTCTTGAGCGATGAGAAGCATAGTAAGACCAGTGATCCCATGGGCAAAGCCATCAACCCTTCTTTAGGTGTGAAATGAAATTCCTCAGTCAGAAGCAATGTTGGGTGAAATATCAGATGAAACAATTCGATAAGCCCCCACTGATGGTGTCTCTGGAAGAAGTGGAGAGAGGCTGGAGAAGCAGATACAGATCTTGAACGTGTCTCCTTCACGAGGAAGAGACATTGCCTCTTCCATGGTGAGAGGGGCTCGACGTTACCAGCCTGTCGCCAGGTGACTGGCTATTCCTCCCAAGAGTGGGTGACTAGAGGACGAGACTGAATGGTGTCCACAGACCAGGCCACGCTATCTACGTTTTGGTGACCGTCACATGACTCACACAGTCTCCATGCTCTGGACCCTGCTGAGACCCGTCCGCGAGTATTTTTCCCAAACATCCTCGCCAGTAATCCTCTGGTTCTGAGCTGCCCACCTCCTTGACCATCTGGCTCAGCATTCAGCCACTGTTTGCTCACCAGTGTGTATCCATCCGTGCAGCCAATTGTCCTTCCAGGTTAAGTGGACGATCAGAGGTACCCCCCGAAATTCTGCACTTGAGACAACTTCTTTTCCTACTATGCTCCAGGGCCCCTGCTCACTGCTGATGAAAGGCTGTCGTGGTCCCCCTCTGAGTAGAATCCATATACCATGAAGAACCGTCTGCAGACTGAGGTAGAATTATTTTCTTCCCCATCCGTCTGGTCCTGTGAAACATCACTCGAGGCCACAGGTGTAGCTTGAAAGAGAGGTGGTGATGCTGCAGGAACAGATGCCATAGAAGTAGAAGCCACTTGTGAATGCAAATCACTTATGCTTTCAGGACTTGCTCAGGTCAGTTTGGACATTTCCCTGCTAGTGATGATGGAGTGCGTTTGGACATGAGCGACTGGTGGATTGGCAGGTCAAAATAGCAACTTCGTGTTGTGCACCTGGAGTTTCATGTACATTCAGACATTAAAGGTAGTGGCAAGCCAGAAGCCGCACCTCAGAGAGACAGACATGGATTTATTCCAAATCCTGGGGACCTCTGCTTCCTTCCTCTGTCAGGTCTGGCTACAGGCTCCATCCAGCACTGTGTTCTATCACACACGTGTGACGTATTAGGTCCTAAGTCCCAAATGACAAAGCTGCTATCTCCTGCTTATTTGTCCTATCAGCATTATATCATCAGTGTAATGGATCAGGGGTGAAACGTTCTGCAGACTAAACGTGACACGGAAGCCTGGAACCGATGTCATCCTGAGTAAGGCAATCCTCTGCAATGATTCTGGGGTGAAATTTATCAATATGGGTACACTTGCTTGAGAATTTTTTTATTATTGAATAGCTGGGCATGAGTCTGTTTGCCTGTTTGGTTGACTGAAATGTAGGTAGCTTGCATGAAATTAAGTGAAGATGCCAGAAATTCTTAGATACGGTTAAAAGAGACAGACGAACCCAGGGAGATGGGACTATTGGAGTGTACTGCCATCCTTGCCAGGTGAAATCAAAATGTGTTTTGTGTCTCTGCTTATGGGAGAAGAAGAGGAGTGATTTCTGGATCAATAGCTGTACACGAGGTTCCAGCAGATATATATATATATATATATATGCTAGAATATATGTGCATATATATACACACATTTTTTGTATATATATACGTGTATATATACACATATAGTCTCTTAGAATATATGTGTATATATTTATATATATACAAACACATATATTCTAGCAGAATATATATGTGTGTGTGTGTGGTGTGTGTATATATATATATATATATATATATATATATATATATACATAATTTTTTTTTTGCTGCACCGTGTGGTCTTAGTTCCTTGACCGGGGATCGAACCCGGGCCCCCTGCATTGGGAGCGCAGAGTCTTAACCACTGCACCGCCGGGGAGGTCCCCTCTAACAGTTAAACTGATTTTCTCCAGTCAACAGTCTCTACCTGCAGGAGCAGGCGCAGTTAGCTTCCCCATTCAATTGAGTTTACAAGGGTCCACACGCCACAGGTGAGTCAGAAGAGCGTGTGATAGGACCTTGCTCCTGCATCTTTCAATTGGTAATCTTCTTTGAAATTTCCCCTTGGATGACATACTGCCCGTGACTGATTATTTAGTTGGGAGGGGTATTTCCATAGGTTTCCACCTGGGACTTCGTCCCATAATAACCCTCACTCCGCAGGTCAGGAAGACAGCGTGGGGGTTCCCAAGCATGTCGACTTTGAATGTGCAGTTCGGGAACTAGGACAGTAAACCGCACGTGACTTCTCACTGAGTTCACAGGGGACGGTTTGATCTGAAACTTTTTCTATCAGGTAAGCGTCATAAGGGTCCCCTCTACCTGGTAAACCTCAGAGGCTTTCCCAGGCCCCAGGCATTCACGTGATCTTAGAGCCAGGATCCAGGGACAGGGCGGTCAACTTCATGACTGCCAGAGGGCAGATGAATCTTGTGCGCTTGTGCTGTTCCTGCAGCATCTTGCTTCAGAGACGCCGCATCCCCTCATTTTGTGTCTCTGAACTGACCCTGGGGCGGGTGAGTGGCCGTGACTCCATAACAGTGACCTGGGCCTTCAGGATTGGTCTAATGGCCTCCAGTCACCAGGCTAAGAAGTTCTGTTGGCTTGTTTGTTTCTTTGCTTTTATACGAATCAAGTAGGATCTTGGCGGGTTGCCTAGACCTATTTTAGTTCTAGGGACCTCAGGATCACAGTTCCTCTGCAATGATTTTGGGATGAAACTTGTCAACATGGGTACATTTGTTGGAGATCTTTTATTCTTGAGTAGCTGGGGATTTTTCTGTTTGCCTGTGGTTGACTGAAATGTAGGTAGCTTGCATGAAATTAAGTGAAGATGCCAGAAATTCTTAGATATGGTTAAAAGAGGCAGACGAACCCAGGGAGATGGGACTATTGGAGTGAACGTACTAACCTGCTCACCCCTTCTAACTATGTCCCCAGAACGACCCCAAAAAAATACACTGGTGCTGGGATGCCAGCATCCTTAAAGGGCCTGTAGTGTGTGCCCACTTTGGGCTGGGAGGGGGTAAGGAGGAGATTGCTGTTTCTGAAACGGGCTCAGTGATTTCAGTGGGGAGGATGGGACCCCCAAGGCAGAGACCAGCAGCAGAGCTGAAGTGCCAGAGGCAAGATGCTGGGACTCCCGGAAAGTTCAGCAGGGCCTCAGGGGTGTTCAGTGACTTGGTCTGCCTGCATCTTCGGCAGGGATGATGGATCTTGGGGTCTCTCCCTGCTTCATAAACCGCCGGAGAAAATAATGTCACCTGTAACTTATTTCCATCTCAAAATGAGAAAAACCTCAACTTCTAGTTCTTCTTTTCTATTGGTAAACATCACACAAGGCTGGAGATTCCTTAGAGCAGAGCTTTTCAAATTTTCACGTGCATTTGAATCACCTGGGATCTTGTTCAAATGCAGATTCTGGCGCAGCAGGTCTGGGGCGGGGTGTGAGATGCTGCAATTCTCACAAGCCCCCAGGTGACACCCGTGCTGCTGGTCTATGGCCCACTGGTTGGAGGAAAGCTTCCCCTCCCCGTCGCAGCTCTGCTTTAACCAGAGCCGCTCTCCACTTTACAAGAGTCTTCTATTAGATTTTATTTGAGACAAAAGCAGTTCTAATTTAAAACAGATCCAACTTTTTAAAACACCTGGCCTAAAGAGTCATAATGAAATTTGATTTAAAAAGAGACAGGTGGCCAATTAACTCCAGTTTCCCTTGTTAAGGGAAGGGAAGGAGTTTTACTTTGGGGATTCCTTACGGATGTAGTTTTCATTTATTCAAGAGGTCGTTTTTGCAAGGCTATTCAGTGCAGAGCGCTATAAAGGCTGAGTTTGCCTAGTATCAGCTTCTGCAAAGTGAAATTCTCCATTGCGGCCATCCTGACCTAGGAACCGTCGAACCCTAAAACTGCAGTTTCCTTCGGTACACCACAGCCTCTCTCCCTGGGCTGGGGTCCCATCTGGCAGTTTCTCCCTGTGCATTTCTGTCGATCTGGCACTCCATTTCAATTTCCTGCCATAGGGAGAGGCCACCCGTGCCCGAGGCCTGGAGCAGCAACAAAACATGTCAGATGGAGTTTGCGAGGACTCACTCTTTTTGTGGAGGGAACACATTCCTTTAGTGAAATTATGAGGATATGAGGAAAGGCAGGAGAAAATGGCTTTCAAATAGACCTATCACCTATGCATTTGACGTGCTTCTAAATTTTGCTAAATGCCAATGACTTTCAATTCCAGAGAGGTAGCATATCTGTTGCTGGTTCACCTTCCGTTGGCCGCGATTCCTCACGTGTTAATGTTACGTCCTTCTACCTACTGAAGTCCTTTTCAGATTACACTCAGGGCTCCGTTTAAATGTCACCTTCTCTGTGATGTCATTCTTGACAGCCCTGCTCTGGTCAGAAAGAATTGATCCCTACTCAGCTCTCTCGTGCAGCTATGTAGAGGCTCACAATAGACTTCAGATATTAACAATAGAGATTTATTTTGCAGTAATTTTTATAGGGATGTCAGAGTATAGTCTTTAAAGTGACCCAAACAGATTTGACTAATACCTGTCCATGCTACCTGATAAAACACACATAATTAAATTGTGTATATGTTTTATTGGCGCACTTTCATTACAGCCCTTAACACAGCCAGTCTTATATGGTACTTTCTCCTTTCTTATAGACTGTAAGCTAATAGAAGAAAAAGATCACATCTATTTGCTCTTCTTTTTAAATTTTTCATACAATTTTTAAATCTTACTTTCCATTTACAGTTATTACAAAATATTGGCTCCACTCCCCATGTTGTACACTACATCCTTGAGTCTGTCTTACACCCAATAGTTTGTAGCTCTTAAACACCCACCCCTATCTCGCTCCTTCCTTCCTCCCCACTGGGGACCACCAGTTTGTTCTCTATATCTGTGGGTCTGCTTCTTTTTTGTTATATTCACTAGTTTGTTGTATTTTTTAGATTCCACTTATACACGCGATCACACAGCATTTGTCTTTCTCTGTCTGACTTATTTCACTGAGCATAATGCCCTCCAAGTCCATCCATGTTGTGGCAAATGGCATCATTTCATTCTTTTTTACGGCTGAGTAATATTCCATTGTGTATATGTCCCACCTCTTCTTTATCTATCCGTCGATGGACACTTAGGTTGCTTCCACACATCTATTTATTCCTCACATTAGCCCTAATGTAGTGTGTTGTATTTACAAGCTGCTCAGTTCTGTGAAACCCACAATAGTGTAAGTAAAATTTTACGTATATACGTGTGAATACAATTTTGGGGGGAAAGGATCCATAGTGTTTTTTAATTTCTCGGAAGAGTCTGAGAACCTGTAGAAATTAATACCCATTGGCCTAAAGAATCTCATGGTGAGTCTGTCTATGAAGCAAAACACTGTAACACCCCCCTGTTTGCAGTGCTCCTCATGCACTAATTTGTAGGGTTTAAGGCTTGGATTTTGGGGTGTTAGCAGCTGTATGTGAAATGGGACACGTGCATGTAGCGGCTCAGTTATCTTCTACTGCGGAAAATGGCGGCTCCTCCCTTGGCGGGCGGTCTGCCAGTGGGCCTGTTCAGTACTTAGCGCTTCCGCTGGGAGGTGGGCTGAGGTAGGAGCAGGGGTTGCAAACCAGGCAAGGCGGCTGCATGATTAGCAGCTCCAGTAAGAGTAGGGGGGGCTTTGGAATTACTGATGCAAATGAGGTTTGGGGATTATCGCTGGGTATCGATTATCCGTGACCTACGGCGTCCGCTGGCTACCAGTGATTTAACGTTGCCTGTCAGCTTAAAGGATATCTTTTCATTAAATGTAAAAAATCATGAAGACTGGTGAGCCTTATGAACGGATGCTAAGATTGCATCACCTGGGCCGGGGTTCTGGCCCGGGGAAGAACTTGATTGGGTGGGAAACAGCAGAATTTCATTTTCTATCTCTGATCCATTAATAGCATGAACATGCCCTGGGCTGTCTTTGGGAGAATAACCTCAAAAAGCGCAACTCTTCTCCAACAGGAGGGCATGGGAATCTCTGTGAAAGGGGAGAGAGGAGAGTGACCGGTGTGTGAGGTCTTGAGAAATTCCCGGGGTCTGTCCCGTGCTCCCCTCCTCACCCTCCTCCTGAGCTGGAAACATGCCGGCCAGAGAAGAACAAAATAATCACTGCACTGAACGTGGTGCTTCTTGGCAAGACGTGTATTTACCATGTCGCTGTCCTGCCTGCTGGCGTTTGGTAGTAACGTTACTCGGTGTAGGGTCTGTGATCTGCAATTTCTAACGTTTCAGCTTCCTCCTCCTGCTTACACCTGCCTGGGGCTCCTTCCCACCTGTGGGATGTGCATTTAAATGGAAAGTAGATAGACAAGTGGCAAATGCAGTGCAACATCCCGAGTAAGGTTTCTCCCTGGAAAGCAGGAGTATTCTTTTTTTGAAGCCTCTCTCATCTGCCTCATTTTTGTTGATTGTCGAGTAACGAAATCCAGCCGCCTCTTCCCCCCTCACGCGGCAGAGCAGAGGGGGAAAAGCAACTCTGGGAGCTTTTCCAAAGGGCGCCGGTATCTCCACAGGCAAAGCCCGGGACTCGTGGCCATTCGTCTGCGTGTGTGCCCGGAGATCTGCCCCGCCGGAAAAGGAGGCGGTTCCCCCAACAATAGAACTCTGTGTTTCCCCTTAGCGTCCTGGAAAAACAGAAAAGAATAGCAACCTTGGCTCCTTGAGCGCAATTCCACAGTACTGCCCGCAGCGCGCATAACAGCATCACTTAGTGCCTTGAGGGCTCGTCGCATCGGTAGTGTAAGCGGGCTCAGAAAACCATGTAAATCAAGGAACAGACGCGCACACGCACGAGATATTCCTGACGACAGCACTGTTGGATCTCATGAGCAGTCTTAGGTCCAGAGAAGTTGAATAAGTTACTCAAAATCACACAGCATCACAGAGATGGCTGCACATACTTTGAACTTTTTCAGGCCTCCAATTCAGCCCTGGTGTTGCTGCTTTTGGCTCTCTTTGCGTTTAACTTCGGTTTGCTCCCTGCCGCCCCCCAAGAAAAGAACCCAAGAAAAAGAACGCTTACATGAAGAGGGACCGAAGAACCGAATGATGTGTTTTCTCATTTTGCTCACAGATCTCCAAACCCAGAAGGGAGTCCCCAGTGAGAAAGTGCCAGGGGTGGGAGCCGAGCGCCAGGGCCACACGCCAGGCACTCGGCTGCCAGGATGCTCCCGGCTGCCTGTCCTGCCTCCTGCCGTGCGGGGCCCTGGGGCCAGGCACGCCCTCCCGCCGCCACGCTGGTGCCCGGAGGGACAGAGACTCGCATCCAGGGGGACCTGTCCCCGGACGCCTCGCCTCGCGCGGGGCTCCCAGCGGCGTCTCGGAGACCAGTCGGGTCAAGGTCAGATGTCCAGGGCAGGGGAAGCCAAACGCAGGGAAGCGGATTTAGAGAACAGAACGGACACCCGCACGGCGGGCTCCCAGCTGTGGCTCAGCAGAAGTTCTGGAACGTGGAGCCTTAACTAAATGTCTGTGGACGACACCAGAACCGCGGCTCGTGGTGCTGGCGGCGAAGGCAGGGACGCCGTGGCTGATGAGGGCGTGAACGCGGGATGATGGAGACGCGGGCCCTGCCCTCCGCAGAGCAGCTCTGAGGACACTTAGGTGCGGCGAGGGCCGTCCGCGGTGGGAGATGCTGGCCAGGAGCTGCTGGAGTCCTCGGGGGGCCGGGGGCGTTTCCTGGCTCAGCAGCGGCCGGAGCGCTTGGGCCAAACCCGGGGGCTGTGTTCGCTCCCCATGTGACGGAGGAGGAGCCCCAGGCTGACTGACGTGGGGAGAGGGCTCTTGGCTTCCGGCCACCAGACGACACAGAGAAGCAGGGTGGAGACAGGAGGGGACAGTCGGCAGGTGTCCTTGCTGGCGTCGCAGCAGCTGTGTGGGCGGTGGCCTTTGGTGCTGAGGCCGGAGGGAAGGATGGAGGCGAGCTGCAGAGATTCTTGTCCTGCGTAATGAGAGCCCAGAATACACCGGTGAGGACGAGGAGAGAGAGGTGTCCCGGGGGGACCCACGGGGGCTCCCCCCACCCCCCTGGCTCCTGCGAGGGTAAAGGGGAAATACTCAGCGTGTCCCTTCCGAGCAGCTGGGACAGGAAAGAGGGCAGGAGCCGCAGCGGGAAACTGCTCTGCTTTCTACCAAGTAGAGAGAGTCCTTCACCTGTTTCTCTTAATCCTCCGCAGTTTAGAGTGTAAACACCCCTCAGAAAGTTGTGCCAGCGGCTGCAGTACTTCAGACGCCCAGCTGGCTTCCTCTCAACGCTCCAGGATCACGCGTTTATTGGGAGTTATTTCTGTGCGAGGCCCTGTGCCCGGTGGTAATGCCAGAGGTTAACAGACAATAACACAGTCACCGCAAGGGCAGGACTTGAGTTTAATCCCTAATTCTAGCCCTCTGCCTTTATTTGGCAAGTCTCGTCTGTGAAGTGGGGTGACGATGCCAGCCTCGTGGAGTAGACCCTAGGACAACGTGCTATTCTTTTATAAAACAACCGACGTGATGCCCAGCGAGTAACAGGCACTCTGTAGATGAAAGTCCCCCCCGCCCTCCCCCGAGGAAAGTGGCCCAGTCGTTGGGTGGGAAGGATGGTCGATGCAGCCGGGGCTGGGTATCCGAGCAGCAGCCGGCAGCCGCGGGCCCTGGAATTGCAACCGGAGAGGACACGGACACTTCGGGAAAGGAGCCTTTGAACGGCGCTTCCGGGGGGACGGGGGAGGCATGGCGGGCCGACGGGACGGCACAGGCCAGGCCCGGAAGTTCCCGGTCGCACACAGCCTGCTGCGAGGATGGGCCCGCCCCGGGGCTGTGGTGGTGCCTGAGGGGGCAGCGGGCAGGCCTGGGGGGGCCTTGGGTGACCCCAGCGTTACCCTGAAGGGCCACCGCACGGCCCTTCGGGGCTCCTCCAGGAGCAGGGGCTGTGTGGTCCTCGTCCAGGAGCTTCTTCAGAGCCCCGGGGCCCAGGACCAGCCCCTCCCTGACTGTGTTCCCGCAGCTGCAGAGGGTCTTAATCGGCCCCAATGTCCACGGGCCAGCTGAACCCTGAAAAAGAGCAGAAGAAACATATCACGCGACAGCTTGGAAGTAGCGCTGTCCCCGGGCGTTAGACTCTTAGCGACGTACAGTGTCCGCTTCTGAACAAGACCGAAGGCTGTGAAGATGCTGAGGCGGGACGGGAAGGCACGGAAGGGATCCCAGGGCGCCGCCCCCGTCGGGGAAGGCGAGGGTCGTCGTCAGCAGAGTCTCTTCCGAGGAGCCTCCTCACCGGGCAGACAGGACGTTCCTCCCCCTCGTGGAGACCAGAGCGAAGGGAAGGTCTGGGGCGGCCCGGGGCTCTCCTCTCCCCCGCCCGCCCCGACCCCCGTGCAACGAGCAGACAGCGGGGTGCGCAGCCCCGCGGCTGCCCTCGGGCCGCTCGGGGGCCAGGACGCAGCACACGTGCCACAGGGCCGGGAGGGGGGCCGTGGCGCGGCCTCGGGTCGGTGCTGAGGGGCATTTTAAAGGCTGCAGCGCCTGCGATCTTCAGAGGGGCCCTCATCTTCAACCGCTTCTGGCAGCTGCTCGCACGACACCAGGGGGCTGTGGCTGAGAGGCGCTGTTTGCCGCGGAAGTCTGAGCACCCTGGAGGGTGGGCCCCTTGGGGGGGGCGGGACAGGGCCAGACGCCGGAGCAGGAGGCGGGATGGCGGCCCGCCTGGAGCTTGGAGGCCGGAGAAGGAGGGTCCCTGGAAGGGAGGCGGAAAGGGGGGTCCAGGCCGAGCGAAACCTCCGGCAGTTGTGCCTCCTCCTCCTCCACACCCTGGTCCTCAGACTGGGACCCACTGCCCAGTGCCTGGAGCGTAGCAAGTGCTCAGTAAATGCGAGGCAGCAGAATCACCTGGGAGTCGCTGGAGGGTGAGTTTCGCCAGGTCCGCCCCCTCCTCCTTCCTTCCTCTCCTCATCTTTCCCACGCACGAAGCAGGCGGAGAGGCTGGTGCACGGGTCCCCAGGTAGGAGGGCCCCTTTCCCTCACTTTGCTTGTTTGAGCTGCTTCTGGGGAGAGCAAGGATCAGAAACCCAGGGTGGCCTTGGTCAGAGGCACCACGCAGAGGGCACGGGAAGGCTCCCCCTCCTACACGTGACAGGGACTCAGCCGCGTGCGTTTACCTAGTGCAGAAGGCCTGGCCCCCCTCAGAGGGCAGACGCTGGCGCAGCCTGCTGGGCGGGGACGGGCCCCGGTCCGGAAGAGCCTGCAGGGCCTGTACAAGGATGAGCAAAGAGGTGTGGCCACGGGCGAACGTGAACTTTACACGCGGCGTTTCGTCCTCACGCCACGGGAACCGAGTAGTGTCAGTTCTCTTGGACAGACGAAGAAACTGAGGTCCTCGGAGGCAGGGTCAGGCGTGGGCGAGCCGCTTCCTTTACCCCAGGCTGCAGCTGGAGAAGCAGCCAGCCTCGGTCGGGGTGCCTTCCATCGAAGCCCGCACGGCAAGCCCCTGGGCCGCCGACGTCAGGGTCACCTGGGAGCGCCTTAAACTGGACCCCATCCCAACCTTGCTGAAGGAGGGTGTTCCGGGGTGGGGGGCTGGGGAAGGCCCCCCAGCAGCCGCTCCTCTGACTGCAGCTTCCCCAGGACACCCTGGGGCTCGCGTGCAACCTCCCACAGCTGCTGAGATTCGTTTCAATTTTCTTTCAAAGAGGCTTTAAGGGAGAGGCAGCAAGCTGAGAAGGTTGCTTCTTGAGCAGAAAAGAATTCACAAACAGGAAGTGATTCCAGCAATGAGCAATCAAAGCCAGGTCCACTCGTGTGTGTGTGTGTGTGTGTGTGTGTGTGTGTGTGTGTGTGCGCGCGCGCGCTCCTTTCTAAGCAGATGTGTTACATGCCAACGTGCCAGCAGGAAAACTAGGGCACCGAGGGCCCAGAGCAGGTTTGGTGGACCCTGGGCCTCCCTTCCGTCCTGACAGCGTTTCACTAAACAATTGCAAGAGGATTTCTGACTCTGCTCAGAATTTCTTTATCGATCAGGATTCCTTAGTCTGCGACGAATGGAAAAACCCTGTCTCAAATAGGCTTCAATAATAAGGAAATGTATTGTTTCCATCGTAAGGGGCTCCGAGTGGGTCTCCGGAGGCGGTGAATTTAGTGGCTACAATGTCGGAATGGGCCAGCTTTCTTCTGGCCAGCCGTCCCGTGTTGGCTTTATCCCCAGGCTGCGGCAGCCCAGGCATCATCGACCCACAGACAATCTCTGCACGAGAGAGCAACTCATCCCAGAAGCCCCTCGGACGCCCGGGGCCTCAAACTAACCAGCCTAACAAACCCAGCCTGAAGCAACCACTGGCGAAGGGAGAGGGAAAGCCACAGTGGGCTTTTAGCTCTCAGGATCTCCCCTCGGGTCAGGGTCCAAGTTGTGGCTGGAGTCTCCCCTGAATCATGCATTGAGGAGCGTAGAAATCTTTGTTTTGTTTTGTTTTGTTTTTTGTGGGCTTCTCACTGCTGTGGCCTCTCCCGTTGCGGAGCACAGGCTCGCGACGCGCAGGCTCAGCGGCCACGGCTCACGGGCCCAGCCGCCCCGCGGCACGTGGGATCCTCCCGGACCGCGGCACGAACCTGCGTCCCCCACATCAGCAGGCGGGCTCTCAACCACTGCGCCACCAGGGAAGCCCTTGTTTTTTGTTTTGTTCTGTTTGTTTTGTTTTTTTTTTTTTTTTTTTGCGGTACGCGGGCCTCTCACTGTTGTGGCCTCTCCCGTTGTGGAGCACAGGCTCCGGACGCGCAGGCTCAGGGGCCGTGGCTCACGGGCCCAGCCGCTCCGCGGCATGTGAGATCTTCCCGGACCGGGGCGCGAACTCGCGCCCCCTGCATCGGCAGGCGGACTCGCAACCCCTGCGCCACCAGGGAAGCCCCCAGCATAGAAATCTTAACAAAAGCAGGATTCTGCTCCAAAGGAGGACAGGTGAGTGGAAGAAACATGTCTGACAAACAGCTAAACTGTGACAGCTACAGCTTCTTTCCCAGAAGAGAGCTGGTTTGGAAAATGACTTAACATGGAGCTAATCCCAAGGGTGTCTATGACCCTACGTAAGAGGACAGTTTTACCGCGCCCACCAGTGGTCCACGGGAAGAGGCTGAAATGAAGCCTGCTCCGCCTCCCGGAATGAGGGCTCTGGAAGCAGACGGTAGGCGGGGATTGGGAGGGATGTGGAACGTCAGAAGGCAAGGTGCCGAAACCTGCTTCTTGTCTGCGTCCCTCCAGGCCTTCCAGGGGACATCCAGGCCCTAGGTTGTCCCACAAGGTAAGCCTTTGGCACCTCTAACAAATAAGATCGTCTCCACGGAGCCTGGGCTTCTTTCTGCTGTAGAAAACTAAGCAAAGTGTCTCAAATGCACAGATGCTTGGACAGCCTTCGCTGGATGAATAAGTGAGTGGATGGGTGTCTGACCAGCACAGCTACGTGTGTTTCCTGTTAGGCTTCCTGCAAACAGTGAGCAGTGCTCTGAAGAATGTGCTGGGAGGTCAGTGGCAGAGCCAGGACCATGTCCTGGCAGAGCTGTGGTCTGGTCCAGCCCCTCTGTGCAATCTGGACATGGTCCGTGGGGACCGCAGCTGAGATCAGCACCGGCACCGGTTCAACCCCACGCTGCGGGGACGAATGAGGGAAACGACCTCCGGCGGGGGGCTGGGCCTCTGTGGGCGCCTCTGTCTCCTCACTCTGTCCTCCGGGCCTCGGGCTCCCACGTGGGGAGCACCCTCCAGTTTCGAGGCCTGTGTGCTCTACCCCATCCCAGAGGGGGGCGAGGCCCAGGCCTGTGCGTATTGTTTCTACGAGCCGTAGCGCATGGAGTGAGACTCCCTTATTTAAACTGAGATAAATTTTGTATTCGAAAACATCTATTTGGGGGAACAGATATTAGCAATATAAGAAACTAAGTTGAGCTTTAAAAAAATACTGATATGGGAACTCAGTGGCGCTAAATATGGAACATTATTACGTTGTGTAGAGGAAAGGAGGCTGGCTACGTTTTATTTTATTTCATTCTATTTGGCTTTAAATTATAGGAATTTATTCTTTCACAGTTCTGGAGGCCAGAAGTCCAAAGATAAGGTGTCAGCAGGGTTGGATCCTTCTTTTAGTAAAAATTTATTTAAAAAATTTTAATTGTAGTAAAATACACATAACACATAATTTACCATTTTGACCATTTTTAAGTGTAGAGTTCAGGAATGTGTGTATACACACACATTCATGTTGTTGTGCAGATAATTTTAGATAAATTTTTGGTTGAGGTGCGACTATTACTGCAGGAAAGTGCAAAATTAAACGCACAGCTCCATGAATTTTCACAAAGTGGACATTCCCATGTAATCCAATCCGGATCAGGAAATAGAATGTTATCAATGACCAAGAAGGCCTCCAAATGTCTCTCCCAGTCACCACCCACCCACGTCCAAAAGGTAACCAACCACCAACTGCCTTCTACCAGCCTGGAAGGAAGTTTTCCTGTTTTGGAACTTTGTATAAATGGAATTATATAGTATGTACTCCTTTGTGTCTGGTTTCTTTTGTTCAAAGTCATGTTTGAGAGACTCCTCCGTGCTGTGCTAATAGTTGTTTGGTCCTTTTCATCGCTGTGTAGTATTCCATTGTATGAATATAGCACTTTTCATCCATTCTGTTGTTGATGGAAACCTGGTTGGTTTTCAGTTTGGAACTATGATGCCTAATATTCCTTATTATCTCAGTGAATATGCTTCTGTGAGGATTTTTGGTTACGCCTTTTGGTGCACATTTGTGATGCAGACCCAAGGGTAGAATTGCTGATTGGTGGGGTTTTCGTGTGTTCAAATTTAGTAGGTGTTATCATAGAATTTTCCAAAGTGGTTGTACCAGTTTACATTCTCACCAGCAGTGTATTAGAGGTCTAATTACTTTACATCTTCGCCAACTGTTGATATAGTTTGTCTTTTTAAGAGAATTTTTTTTTTTTTTTTGCGGTATGCGGGCCTCTCACTGCTGTGGCCTCTCCCGTTGCGGAGCACATGCTCCGGACGCGCAGGCTCAGCGGCCATGGCTCACGGGCCCAGCCGCTCCGCGGCATGTGGGATCCTCCTGGACCAGGGCTCGAACCCGCGTCTCCCGCATCGGCAGGCGGACTCTCAACCACTGCACCACCAGGGAAGCCCTAGTTTGTCTTTTTAATGTTGTCCATTCTGCTGGGTGTGTAGTGGAATGTCACTGGAGTTTAAATTTGCATTTCCCTGATGAACTGTAAGGCTGAACACCTTTTCATATGCTTATTGACCATTTGGTTATATCTTCTTTGGTGTGACACCTATTCAAGACTTTGACCTCTTGTTTAAAAGTTGGCTTTTTTTTTTTTTTTTTTTGATTTGTAGGAATTCTTTATATATTCTGGGCACAAGCCTTTCATTGACTATATGTATTACAAATATCTTCTCCCACTCTGTGGCTTGCTTTTTCACTCTCTCCCCTAGTAGTGAATTTGTTGATCAGAAGTTCTTAATTGTAACACAGTCAAGACTGTCAGTTTTTCCTTTAAGATCAGTGCTTTCCGTGTGTTCTGTCTGAGAAATACGTGTCTATCTCAAAAGTCACGAAGGTATTTTCCTATGTTATTTTCTAGAGCGTTATTGTCTTTCTTACCCTTTCACATTTGCATCTACAATCCATCCTGGAACCGATTTTGCATATGGTGTGAGGTAGAATCATTCTTTTTTTTTTTTTTTTTCTTTAAACTCAGCCTTGCTTCTTTCAAAAACCATTCATTGTGATGTTTCAAGCTAAATGATTCAGGCATTCCAGAGAAACCTGGCTTCCAGAGAACAATCTCCCTATTTGTTATTTTGTCCCTAGTTTGAGGAAAAAACTCTTTTACCCCCATCTGTAAAAAGAAGATATCAAGCTGAGCTAAGACTCATTTTATTGACAACTGTGTGAGTGTTAGGAAACAGTGTACCCATGGTTCTGGAACGTCCTAGAATTTCATCCTTACAAAGAGGGCACATCTCTCTTTTCTGTGCTCTTCTTGGTGTTTCTTTTTCTAAAAGTGAACATAACTATTTCCCTTTTGCTTGAGGTGCAGTGCCTGGATCTATGAACTCCTGCCTTATCGCACTAAAGGTAAGGAGCTGTGGGTCACCTGCCTGGCATCCGTCTTCTGTAGCCACTGTTACCTGGCTCAGGACGAGGCGTGGTCTCTGGTTAGATGACGATCAGGCTGCACAGCCTCCGACTGGGGGGTGTTTCTCCCCAGGTTAGATTATTTATTTACTCGCTAGGTTGTAAAGCTGTCTGCTGCAGAATCTAGGAAACTCCTCTTCCCGCGGCGCCTTATCCCCGTAGTTGAAATCGAGTGTGAAATCCTCTGAGATACAGAGTTGCTCAAAGTATGTTTCATTCTCCCTTTTCTCCGTCAGTCCCGCTCTGAGTGCCCCTGGCTGCCTCGCTTTCATTCTGTGCAGCTCCTCAGTACCTGGTGGCTTTTGCCATGACATTGTTTGCTGGTGAAAGTCACTCTCCTCTGGTGCTCAGTGCCACATTTTCTCTCCTCCCTCTTTTCACTTTTATGCCTGTTGTATATAATCTTCAATAGCTTTATTGGGCTGCCATTTTGTTTTGAAAGAGATGTTGGTCATTTTAAAGAGCAGGTTTATCTTTTAGCAAAAATTCATCTTCTTAGAGTTTTGGGGCCTTTGTTAGTAGTTTGTTTGATTTCATGAACCCTCTCCCCCCAAAACAAGGGCTGAAATTTTACAAGGCATGCTTCTAAAAAAGTAACTTTCATTTGGTTTTAAGAAAAGGTCGAGAAATTTGCAATGTCACAGGCTAACTCTTCACTGGTCTCAGTTTCCTTGTCAGTTAAATGGAGGAATTGGCTCTTGAGGACGCTTTCAGCCGTAATATTGTAGATTTATCTGCAAAGGGACACAGCCAAGGTGGGAAAGTCAGGACTGTGAATCAGTCATATAGATTTAGTTCACCTTTCTTAAGGTTTTATATTTTTAAAATTTGTATATGGAGACATTCTTATAACAGAAGTCAATCTTACTAGGTTTCATCTCACACACACACACACACACACACACACACACACACTCTCACAGCAAAACAATGCAAAGTCTGAGTAATGGCTCACTTAGACTTTAACGTTCAACATGACAGTAAAAGTGAAGTACAAAAAAGACTTTGTATAGTTTTTTGGCATTCATTTCAAATTTAATCTATTCATTTATTTTGTATAGAACTATTTAAATGTTGATATTTCACAGTTTTAAACTATTGATTTTAAACTATTTCACTTGGAGTTTTTTGAAAATACATCTCAAAATCAGATGTACCGTATCCATTATTATTTTCCCCTTTTGATAAGTAGTCTAAAAACACATTTTTAAAAAGCTCTGGCGTTGGAGGTTTCTGGGGAGTGGTTGCTGTATCAGCACACACATATTGGGCATTTTCTGTATATCAGGCACAGTGGAGGTGTCAGGACGTAAAGTAAGACATGCCTATTGTCCTTAGGAAGTCTGCAACCTACCTGGACAAATGAAACGTAAAGAAGTAAAAATGTAAATAATGATTAGGACCATGATTCCTTGGCATTTCTTTTTTAGAATCTGATAAACTGATTCTAAAGTGTGGGCAAGAACTGCCAAGAAAAAGTTGAAATGAATTATAAGCAGTGATTGGGAGGAGGAAGTGCTTATACTGCCCGTTACCCAAAAGAACTATAAAACCATAGCAATGATAAAAGTCTGCAATAATTTAGGATCAAATAAGATAATAGAAACAGATCCAAGTATGTGTGTGTGTGTGTGTCTGTGCCAGTATTCAATACATGATAAAATTGGCATTTTAAATCAGGAGAAAAGATCATCTTAGATAATTGATAAACTCTTTGGAAATCATGATAGATGCTTCATCATATACATTAAAATAAATCCCAGATGAGATAAAGGTTAAATGTAAAAATGAGTACAAGCAAATAAAGGTAAACACTTATGTAATCTTAGGTGTAGGAAAGGTCTTTTAAACCAGCACATTTAAAGGAAAAGAGGGTTAGATTTGACTAATAAGAAGCTTAAAATACATTTTGCATTTCAAAAATCCTAGACAATTTTAATCTATAATGACAGAAAAAGTAGATCAGTGGTTACCTGGGGCCAGGGCGGAAATGGAAATTGACTGGAAAGGAATAGGAAAGAATTTCTAAGGGTGATGAAAATGTTCTCAATTTTGCCTGTGGTGGTAGTTACACAGGTATATACATTTGTCAAAACTCATCAAACTTTTCACTTTAAATGACTTCATTTTATTAACGTAAGTTGCATCTCAATCAAGTTGACCTTTTAAAAGCCTTGTAAAAATAATTAAAAGGCAGCCTATAAACTAGGAATATATTTGCAACATCTGTAACAAAAGGTGTGAAGATTAATAAGAGAAACATTCAGTGTAAAATGGACCAGGGATATGAACGGGGAAAAGAAAAAAACGGAGAAACTCTGTGAAAACAAACTCAACTCCGCCAGTAACCACAGAGTGTGAAATCAAAGCAAGCAGAAATCAGTCTCATTTAACACACTGGCAAAGAGGAAAAATAATAATACGTGTTGCTGATTAGTATGTGGTAAAATATGCACTCTCTGGTAGATGACATTTTGATGCACTATTATAAACCAGTAAACATTAAGATTTTGCAAATTTCCAAGTAAATGCACACAGACATCCTCACACATTCTTGAGCCTCCCGTCTCCATCCTAAACTCTCATCCCATCTATGACTCTATGCCATTCCTGAGCCCCTTCTCCTTGCTTCATCTCTAAACCTGATCCCATTCCTAAGCCTCACTCCATCTCTCACCCTATGTGGGAACTTCTACTCTTAAACTTGTATGTGCAAGATTATTCTTTGCAACATGTAGGTAGCCTTGATGAGCAACACACCACCCCATGTGGTGGCCATTGTAGGGTTCCCAAGAACAGCCAGGGAGCCGCCCTGGTGTACAAGCACACCTCCGGTCTCCGCTTGTGTGCACTTACTGATGTCCTCTCGGCAAATCAAGTCGCGTGGCCGACACAGATTTGAGGTGGACAAGTAGACTCCTTATCTTGATATCTTCCTTGATAAGAGGCAAATATTAGGTGGACAGGTTTTACAGCCTCCCACACAACATTATTTAATAATGAACTTTAGAAATCATCTAAATGTCCAAAAATAGGGAACTGGTAAAATTTCCAAAATTTCAACCAAACGGTGAGCCATGCACAACATTACAGAAAAACATTTGATATATAAAGATGCATGTGACAGTACAAAACAAAATACTCTGCATAAAACCACTTCAGTGAAGAAAAACAAAGCATGGGGAAAATGACCAGAGGGACAAAATCTAAAATGTTTTGCCCCTATGTCTGAACAGAAGGGTTATGAGAGACATGTTTCCTTATACTTAAAGTATAGGTTGGCCTGGTCTCTGCCTCTTGTTACCTGTGGGACCACAGGTAAGTTCCAGAAACTCTTCAAGCCTCAGTTTCTCCATCTATAAAATAGGGGTTATGCTAACACCTACCTTGTTAAGTTGTCATGAGGATTAAATGAGATACGTCACGGGAAGGGGTTCACACATAGCCACGCACATAAAAATTGGTCAATAAATGGTAGATAGGAATTCATAATTTTTTATAATTAAAGAACATAATAATAAATGCTGTTTTTAGACCACAGTTTGAAAGACATAAACTTACAATAGTATTTGTATTTACTTAGTACCCATTGACTGAAGAAGTACATGACAAAAAGGGTCAATATCTTTTCTGTAACGTTTTCTGTTAGATTTGTGTTTTATTAATCCCATTAATACCGATGTGAAAAATGGCAGTCCATATAATATGCGATAAATATTTACTAAATCCACAGATGATGTGTGCTGTGTTTGATGCCCTGCCAGTGATTTTTGTCTCACGGGTCGGGCACCAATTATTTGAGACAACAAAGGAAAAGACGTAACGGATCAGAGCGGAGCCTGATCAGTTATCTTGTAGGCAGTACATGGATAATGGTGGGATCCTGATATTTCCTAAACGATGTAAGACGTTCTCTCCATTGCAAATGGCGCCAGGGGTTTGTATCACCCTCAACTATGACCAGCCACAGTTTGGTCTATCTTGCTTTTCTTTCTTGGTTCAAACTCACTGCCCCAGAGGATCCGGGGAAGCACTGATTTCATAAGGTGGATGTTTTCTGGGTTTTTTAATCGCACATGTGACTTTCAGAGTTTGATTAGTTTGGAGTCCACAGAAAACCCCCCAGCTGATTTTGTCCCCAGTATTCTTGCAAATGCTCTTAACTACCCAAATCACATGAAAGCAAAACAAAACGCTGAAGTGGGTGAGATGCATATGCCCCTTTCAACAGCCCGTGTTCACAGCCCGTCTGTCGACAGCAGGTCACCACGCAAGGTTCTGAGCAGACACGGCTGTCCTTCACGGCTACACGTGGAAGGGCGGCCCCGCGTTCCCTGACATTCAGGGCACCGCTTCTTGTAGTAAATCCATATGTTTTCTTCTTGCTGCACGGCAACAGTACTGCCCTGTCTTTTCTTTGGACGAATCTGATAAAATTCTATGATTTTCCTTCTCAGAAGAGACCACATTTTTGTTCCCTCTTATAGAAGGTTGTCCATCATCTTGATTAATTTAGACACCTCTGCCAGGACGTTCTGGCGAGGCCTGGACAATATCAACACACTCAGCCCAATAACCATTGTGTCAGCTGAGTGGGGACTTCCGAGGGCAACATATCCTAATGGGTGGGGTTTATTCTCTTCCTGATTTTGGCTGCAGCCAGACACTGAGGAAGTAGCTCAAAGAAGATTCCACAAGGCCCTCAAGTCCTCTTCCTAGACAGCCGTGAGCCCAGCCCCAGGTCAAGACGGTCTGGGTAGTAAGACCTCAAGTATTACCTACCATGCCTCCACCTGACGCCCCGTGACTTCATTCCTGCTGGCCCCGTGACCCTGTCCTCTTGTTCCATCACTGGCTTTACTCTGACCCCCGGGAAGTGCAAGCTGCTTTATTCTTCCTGTGGAGGTCCAGCCTCTCCTCTGCGCTCCCCTCGGGAGTCCGAGGGATACAGGATGAAGTGGCAGGGTACTCCCCGTTTCTGCAGTGAAATGAATCTACCCACGTAGCCAGCCTGGCCTGGGCTTCGGCAGCCTCTGGGTACAAATGAGGCCACAGCCACGGATCCCTGTAGCCGGCTCTGCAGAGCCCATATCTGTCTTCGCAGATCCCCCCTCCGCAAGTGGGTCCAAGGCTCCCAGCGTCCTGTGGTTTCACTCACGGATGGGCCCCTGGGACTTAAACAGCCACAGCTCCTGGCTCCCTGACTGTCCTTGGGGATGGGACGCCCATGAAATCGCTGGGGTTCTCTGGGCTCTGCTGCTGCCAGGGTCCAGCCCTGCCTCCACCTCGCGGCTGCCAGAGCTCACAGAACTGGGGGAAGCGGCTGGCCACGGTGTGCTGCGCTCGGCTGTGCCGGGGCTAGAGGGCCAAAAGCTCCTACTGTCCCCGAGGGCAGGGCTTCCTGTTTAGCCGTCTGTTCCTGCTGGCCTCAGGGTAAACCTTTCTTAATTTACCCTGGCTCTGGAGAACTGCGAGAGAGTGCTGTTGCATCCAAAAAACTGCCTGAGTCCTAAGTTGTAACAGTGCCTGGTGCCCCAGCTCTGTAAGTTCAAACAAACCTGGAGCCATCTTCCTCCAGATACACCAGGGCATCCGGATAGCTGGATCGAGGCAGATTCCAGCATCAGCGACCTGCTCTCCCTGGAATCAGTTCTCTGATCTTTCTGTTTCAGAGCTGATAAGGTTCTAGACACCCAGGGCATCACATACAATTTGGACATGATACACTGCACAAATCTGAAAAGCTTATTAGGAAGTAAATGGCGCCCCCCAGAGTTGTTCAGTGTACAACCTGCACAACTGTTCACAGTGGCCCTTAGCGCTCTCTCTTGGGCCCCACTGTCCTCACTGTAATATGGATCAGACCTTCTTTCCAATCCTTGACCCTCGAGAGGGTCAGAGATCCACTCCCCCCTGCCCCATACTAATTAGTCTTTATAAAAATTTGCAACAACAAAGAGATGCTGGCAGAACTTCACTCAGAGCGTCCGAGACCCACCCACTGTCCCTGAAAAATTCCTCTTCCGCTTGTAAGACGCTCGCGTCTCTTCAGATTCTCAAATAATTGTGACGCGTAGACACCAGTAGGTCTTGACAGTGAGTAAGTGTTCCTTGTAACAGAACCCCCGCCAAGTAGCCTGGAACAGGAAATGGAGTCACCACTAGGGTCACAGCCCCCCGTTTTTCTTGACGTCAGCATCTCTGCTGCTGCTCCCTGGATAGAGACCATCTGTCCAAACGCCCTCCTCCATCTGTGTCTCCTTTTGTCACTGCTGTGAGGGCTGCCGGGGGATCTAGGAATAGCCTGTGTGTCCCTGTCCTTCGCAGAGGCTCTCCGGGGCTCCGGCCGCCACTTGGACGGTGTGCCCACAATCCAGCTGGCTGCCGCTGGGTTATTGTTCCTTTATTTGTTTGGATAGAGTCCCAGTCAGCTACTTCAGACAATGAGATAATCAATAGGGTTATAGCTCTTTGGGACCCACAGATTTCCTGGCACAGTGCACGGTGCCCATGGAGAAACAGGACTTGAAAGAGTTTACGAGGCAGCTCAGACGAGCTAGTTGGAGATACTGGCGCACAATTACATCTATATATAGGACTGCCCCAGATCCACCCCCAGCCGCAAGCTTTGATACCATTCTTTGGGGCATTTTGAAGTCCCAGGCCTCCCTCCTCACTCAGTTCGGCTAAATGTTAGAGCTTCTTGTAAAGAACTAACTGGGTCCCTCATTATGGTATAATTTGATTTCAGGGCAGCGACAATGAGATAATAACACGGCCCCAGAGCCTGGCGGGGTCATGGGTCAGAGTGCAGGCTCAGCTCTCCCTCTGACCCGCTGTGCCAGCCAGGGGGTCACTTAACCCCTTGGGTCTCTGTTCTCTCGTACGTAATTTAAAAGGGCTAGAGTAGTAGAGATGAGAGAAAAGTGGCTTTAAAGTGGGAGGAACTGGGTTTTAACCCCAGCTCCTACCACTTTCCGCCAGTCACGTTATCAGATGCTGAGCTTGCTTCCTCTTCAGTACAATGGGCCAGTTCATACTCACCGGGCTGACCTGGGAGAGGCGTTAACAGGAAAAACGCTGTGCTGGACACACAGTAGGTCTTCAGTGAGGGCTAGTTTTTCCTTTGCTCTCTGAAGATTTGTCCAGCTTTGTTAAAAACTGAATTTGGAGTCAGAAAACCTGGATGTACTTCCCAGCGGTCTCAGTGTGTGCGAGTCGCACGGTGTCTCTGAGCCTCTGTTTCCGCATCTGTGTAATGGCCTTATCGCTGCTAGAGCCAAACGGAACGACACCCGTGCAGGTGTTCAAGGACATAAAAGATCGTCCAGGTCGGAATGTACGGGTCGCCGCCCCAGCTCTCTCCCAGCTGTGCCCCCCCCGGGACCCTCCCACTGCATCATTAAAAACTCCAGAGCAGCGGGTAGGACGGGGTGTGTACCTTCGCAAAGGGCCCACATGACACGCGTGTTTCCACTTTTCAGCGCGCGTTCTCCAAATGCCAGGCCGGCCGCCGCCCAGCCCAGGAGGCTCCCAGGGACCAGCTGTCAGGTGAATACCCTTCACAGATGTTCCCTGACCTCAGGCTCTTCAGCGGCGGGGGAAGTGGAAGCCGGCCCCGCTCCAAAACAAACAGGTGGGCCTCCTGTCGGAATCCCGGCCGGCTGGGCGCAAAGGGGCCTTGGTGTAAGGTGGGCTCTCAGGGAAGCGGGCGGGGGGTGGGGGGGCAGGCGTCACTCCCCAGAGGGCCTTCCCACACCACGCATGGCCGGGCTCCACCGGGGGACACGTGTGCCCTGTGGTCACAGACCCCCGCCCACTGCGGAAACCTCACCACTTCCCTCAAGCATTTCCCGTGACACCCAGCAGCCTCTGGGTCCTGGGCTCGGCGGCCAGGAGCCTGAGCCCTGGCGCGTCGGGAACCCGGACACACATGCTTATAAATGGCTCATTTTAGGAAGATAGAATCAAGTGTTGCGACATACCAGACAGACAACCAGGAAGGCATTTAATTGGATTGAGGAGACTTTAAAAACGGGTTTTCACGGCTGGGATCTGTATGGAGTTCGAGGTGTTCATTACAGCAATGACATTTTGCAGTTGTAACAACCTTCGGTGAAGGCGGCCTCTGAATTTTCTTAAGAGCCCAAAGAACTGGATGTACAAAATGAAAATGTTTTCTAGATGTTTATGAAAGCCCCTGTTAATTATTCTATCTAGTGTTCATGGAAACGGTTTCTTGTCTCCAGTGAAAAATCACTCACTGATTCAGCCATGGGAGCTCACGATGCTGGCTTTACTGAGAGTCAGAGAGCGTCTGTGCATAGTGGAATCGCATTGTGACCTGGGGGCACCTCCCTCTGGGGGTTTCATCCTCAGGGAGGGAAAGAGGGAGATAACTCGCTCCACAGTGACTTGTGTCAAAAGGCTAAGGGCATTTTTCCCCCGTGGACAGAGGTCCAGAGGGGCAGCGGCTTCACGGCCAGCCGGACACTACAGTTCAAGAGGCCGCGCAGACCGGAGCGTGTGCTGGGGATGCAGGAAAGCGGGGGGAGACTCTGGATCCTGCCTCCGTGGTGGGGACAGGGCACACGGCACACGGCAGGCGCCCCAAACAGGACCTTGTTTGGTGTTCCTCTTGATGCGGGCATGGTGACCAGTGGGTGGTCGCCCACAGCGAAGCAAGTTTGGGATAAAGAATCTGCTACAGGGGAAGCGGCTTTGGCAGAGGTGGCTCGCTTTGTGATCGGTCCCGTGTCAAGAGGGCTCCCTGCTGCGCTGACTCAGGACCCCTCACTCCTGTACCGGATGGAGGACCCCTATGTCCCCACCCTGCCCCGCTGCCTCCTCTTGGGCTGTGGGGCCGTGGGACGTGGGAAGGGGCTATGGACACAGGGTAAGCGGGACAAGCCTGGTGTCAGTCACCTAGAGGCCCCCTCTCATTGGACGCTCAGTGGGCACGTCCTGCCACCTCGCAGGACCTCCCCCCGGACCCTGCGGGCGGCTCGGCTGGCCTGTCCCCTGGCAGCCGGAACGGCAGGCAGTGATCGCTGTGTCTGGGCGACGGGTGGGCTGTGGCTCGGCCTTCACTGATCCCCTGGGCTCCTGCGGTGGATGGGATGTGAGCTGGACGACACCTAAAGCCAGTCTGGACCCTGAAAGACTCGGTGGTTTCTGCTGACCTCAGGGAACCAGACGGAGAGAGTCCGCCTGATTGGAAGGGGGAAAGCTGGGGCTGTGTCTGCAGGGCGTCCTCAAGGAGAAGGTGGAGGAAGGCGCGGAGGGCCCGGCCGAGGCGGCCTCTGCACTGGCCCTCGAGGCCCCCCGAGGCTCCCCTGCCCACTCACTCCCTCATCAAACACCTGTTCGGGTCGGGCCCCACCCAGGAGGCGAAGCCGGAGGTAACATTCCCTGTTCTGGAATTTCTCCCATCCATGCTCAGAGGTTCTCACCTTGGCTGCTCACAGGGTCACCTGGGGGCTTTGACAAACGCAGTGCCTTTGGACCCCGAGTGATGCTGATGTGATTGGTCTGGGGACCAGGGACAGAGGTACGTCCATAGCTAAAACGCTAGGGGCCACCGTAAAGGTGGAGCACTGTAGGGGCACCGGGGGGGACAAGGTGGGCCCAGCAAAGCCCGGGCGAGCCCCGGCGGAGAAGGTGGCACGGAGGCCAGGGCGGGCGGGCGGGAAGGAGCTCCGGGCAGGAGGGACGCGTGTGCAGCCCCCCGCGGGGGCCGAGGGAGGCCTCCTGAGCAGGAGACGGCTCAGTCTGCAGACCCCGCCCGCCTGCGCCGCGCCCGCGCCGGCCCGCTTCACAGCCTGAGCCCTCTGACCCGCGCCTCTGTCCCCACGCGGGGCCCCCAGCTCCCTGGGGCCTGACTGATCCTGAGCCCCGCCTTCCCTACCGGGCTCTCGCCTTCCTCACCCGCCCGGATTTCATTCTCACACCCGGGCTTGGAGGACACCTGCCGCCCTCCGCGCCCCTAACCCTTCACCGACCACAGCGCGGAGCGCAGGCCTGGGATCTGCGTTGAGCCGAGATATCAGCTGAGCCGGACGCGAGCCGGACGCCAGCCCGACGGCCACGGTATTCACACAGGCCCCGCGGAGCCCTGGGGCCCGGGAAGGAGCCTCAGGGCCCCTGGGAGGGGCGGGAGAGACTCAGTGGGCATGGCTTCGGGTCCCGAGTCCCCTCCCTGGGCCCCTCTCCCCTCGGGCCTCCCCTGGGGGCGGTCAGTGGGGAGAGTGGGCGGGAGATCCGGGCGAGGTGCTGGGCCAGAGCTGGCTGTGCGCATCTCCCGTCAGTTCTGCATCCGGCGACCTCACGTCGGTAGCTGGAATTCGGTGGTGGGGAGAGAAACCACACCAGGAAAATGGACGAATGCCACGAACTGTGAAAACACTTCCCAGAGAGCCGGCTCTTCGACGTTGACAGACACACCGTCGCAGGGCGCTGTGATTTTGCTGGCGCCCTTCTTGCGGAGCAGCTTCGGGCTGACCTTGACCGAAGGTGAGTATCATTCTCCAAGTCGCCGTCTCCGCCCACTTGTCTTCTGGGGGCTACACTACGTCTGGTGCTTTCCCAGCTTCGCCCCCGGCTTTGTAAGTGACCCCTTGCTGGTGACCCTCAGATTATCTTAATCTGCGGCGGCACTTGTCTCCTGCAGAGATCACAGGAGACACGGTGGTAAATAGAGGAGTCAAAACCACTGGCCAGGTCACACCTGGGTGTGAGGTCCGACGGTGAATATCACGGCCCCAAGTGTGATGGTTCTAGAACCGGAGCCTCTACCGCCTCCGGAGCGCTAGAGGGGACCCGCAAGCACGAGCGACGGCCAGAGTCTCTTAAAAACAGCTTTTCCTCAAAATCTTTGCCCGCCCATGCCTCCCTTTCCCAGCAACTCCTCTAATCCTAGGATGTGGAAGAAAAAAACAACCTCTTTTCACAAAGATGACTTTGGAACCCCGTCACGTTCCGCCGCAGATCCCAGGAAAGTGTCTCCGCCGTGTGGGCCAGCGGCCTCCCGCTTTGGCAGCGGGTTCGGAGTGAAAGTCCCGGGCCAGTGGCTCTCAACCTTCGCTGCCCACTCCAAGCCCCTGGGAGCGCTAGGTGGTCTGATACACGGGCCCCCAGCCAGTGAGAGCAGCTTCTGATGGACACGGGCCGTGCGAGCCTGAGAAACAGCCCCTCTAAGCCACCGTCCCATCTGGGAGACGGGGCGTCGTATGTGTCTCACGGGACTGCCGGGAGGACCCCGTGGCTAGTGAACAGCGGTTGGCGGGAGCGTCCAAGTTCACATCCTCCCACCCCCTCCCTCAGCTCTCCCGGCACTGCTCCAGGCAGAAAGTGCGAAGCAGGTCACCGGGAGATCCAGACCCCTGGCTTCAAAAGAGTGCTTTCTGGATCCCGGCATCACTCGGGAACTTGCTAGAAACCCAGATCCTCCAGGCTCATCCCGGGTCCGCTGAGGCTGCAAGTCTGGGAATGGGGTCCAGCAGTGGACGCTTGGACACATCTCCCTGATGGTGCTGACTCACGCTAAGGCCGAGGTGCCGCCCTCTTTACCTGGGGCGACTTCCGGCATTGCCCGCTGCGTCTGTTCCCTGCTCCGGCCGGGTTAGACCCTCTGGCCGACTGGACTCTCCCGCTCCATGGACACCCCTGGCCTTAAATCCTCAACGTGCAGTTCGGGAGCAGCCCTGCCACCGGCACCTCCCACCAGTCGAGCAGGGGGCTCATTTGGTTGTGAGGGCCCAGGCCGGCTTCCAGGGTTCGCTGCCCATGGAACTAGGCGGGGGGCCAGACACAGAGACGGAGTCGCCAGCAGATCCGGGGCCATCATTCGAGGGAGAAACTACTTTCCCGTTTTGCTTTCGAAATGGTTACTGTGCTTACGAATAATGACCCTGCTAATCCTCCATCCTCGTCAGATGAGAACCCTCGGGACAGAGACGTCTGCCCTGGGACAGAGAAGCTCGCAAGGAGCTCTCCTTTAAGGCCCATGGGTGTGTGCGTGTGTGTGGTTGCCTGGATGCACGCCTCCGAGTTTGGGGTCGGTGTGGTTAGGTAGTAGGGTTTGAGGAGAGAGAAAGGCAAGGCTCCCTCTCTGGAATAAAAGAGTTCTGCTCAATGGTCTGGTTTGGAAGTTTCGGACCACGAAGGGCTAGAGCGGGATGTGTTGCTATGGAGATTTCCCAGCCCAGCGTGCACTCATCTCTCAAGCCCGGAGGGAGGGGCCTCTCCGTGCCATCACCCGGTGTCCCCAAAGACCAGTCCGAGCAGACGGAGGCTCTCCTACCCTCGGCCATCAGACGGGCCGTTTGGGTGAACCCCGCGTGCTTTCACGAACGCCAGCAGGAGGGTTCCCCTTCTGTTGGGTCAGACTCGGGTATCAGGCAAGTGTGAACGCTGGCTGGGTAGAAACCGATTAGCGTCCCGACAGGAAGGAAGCCAGTGTCCTTGGCTGCAGGCTCCCGACCTTATACGATGCCTCCTGCTTCTCCCTAAACTACATTCATCGTCCACCCTATGAATTTTACTGATGGTCCCACACGTATATGAAGAGGATTCCAGGGTTGGGAGGACATCCCCAATTGCAGTGGATGCAAATGAGCTCAGACCTGCTCACAAAACATGACATCAGCCCCTTGGCCGTTCATCTCATGGCGTCTTCCAGGGGCAAACTCGGCCTCCGTGATGACTACCGGACGTCCAAAGGAGTAAAGTGTCGGAGAAGAGCATGGAATTTTCTCTCTGCTGCGGCTCCTGCCAACAGCTCGGCCACGAGCTGTCCCTGGCTGGTACAACTTTAACCTATGGTGTGACAGGCGATGGTGCCCAAGTGGGATCTGCAGGTGGCCCTACAGCAGAAGAAGAATCGATGGAGGTTTGTTACTTGACAGAAAGGGCTCCGTCGCTCGTATCTGTAGATACAAATATTGCAGCAGGTTTTTCACAAGGTGGGAAATAGACGAGCCCTGAATGCCTTATCATTCAGGCATCGACACGCCAATTCACCCTTCAGATCTTTATCCGCGAAGTTTCTTCGCGTGGTATCATTTTCTCTGAATGTTTTTACATCTTAAATATATAAATATTCACACAGACCTCGGTGTCATTCATCATATCGTTAGGATGATGAGAATGATTGTGGGGGTAAATTAAGGACCATAATCATGAATGTAAAACGTGTCTAGATATTTATGAATCACGGTGGTGAAACTGCTTTATAGCTCTGTGTAAAATCCTTGTCAAATTCCATTTAAATGTGTTTTAAAAAGTAATGTTCTGGTGCAAACCGAGATTTTTATAACAGACATTAATGGAAAGCACTAGGCGCAGTTGCTATGGAGACCGTCAAAGATGAAGTTTGGTTCTTACCAGGACCTTCCTGGTTTGGTCGGAGACCAAAGACCCAGAGGGATGATTTTCTCCAGTAAATTAGAAAAGAAGATGTAAAGATGAAGAGACGGTGTGGGTTGGGGGGGCCCCTCCTCCAACCGAGGAAGCAGCCAGAGGCATCTCACTGCTGGGGAGGGAAGTCCGATGGCACTCAGCTCCTGCTTTTACCGCATTTATCAGAAACACTGGGGCAGGGGGCTAAGGAGGAGGTGCCATCCCCTACCCTGGCAGTGACTTCTTCGTGCTGAGAAAGGAGAGCCCAGGTTGAGAGGCAAGGGTTCCAGACACACTGGTGGAAGGGTCAGACCAGGCCAATCTAGTTTCTCTGGCGAAGGAAGTTCAAATGGTCAGTTATCAAAATGGTGGTGAGGCCTCCAGACCCTCGAAGCCCTGGGTCTTATACGTGAACTGGGGTTTCACACTGAGATGAGCTACAAAGGTGTTGGGGTGGCCACAAAGTTCGTTCGGTTTTAAGCCAAAATAAAAGACACATTTTTCATTTTCACCAAGAATTTTATTGAACAACGTGTTCGCTAACCAAACGAACGTTTTGGCCACAACCCAATGTCTTCTTATGAAGACGTGTGAATAGGAGTGAGATACAAACAAGAATTATAACAGGGAAAAGTTAGTGAGTCAGGCAACTAAGTGTGCTTGCCTGTGTGTTTTCCTCAATCCTTGCTTTATACATCAATCTTTTATAACCCATTGTTCTGTAGAAAAGCTTGGTCTTAGAGAGAAAAGAATTTTCAGAGACCTTCTCGGTGCCCCCATGTCGATCCCCTGGGCTCAGCACACTCACTGCCCCCCACTCTCATTTCCCACCCTCCCCCAGGGGCTGGTAACTGCTCTTGGCTCGTGGGGGGACCCTCCCTGGGGAGGTTACCCCTCCACCTGCAGGGAGTGGTCAGCCTACGCCCATGACTGACTGTCGTCGGGGGTGAGGCTTGTGCTCCAGAGTGCGCCCCCCCCTCCTGTGATGGGAGTCACATCCCTCCCCAACCCCCCTCCCTGGCCTGCTTCCCTCACCCCCTATAGCTCGTCCTGGACAGCACTCCCGCCATCAAGAGCGCTGCACCTAATCCTTGTCTCAGGCTCTGCTTCCAGGAACTCTGACCCAAGACAATAACCACAGAGCAAATGGCACCTCCGTGAGGTCGCCAGGCCACACACCCCATCACAGTTGATGCTCGACCTTAGAGCCCCAGTTTCCCAGTCGGAGTCCCATAGCACTGTGTTGTTTATGCCTTCAAGCTGAAGCGTTAAGTCACCAAGGGTAAATGAGGAATGGAGTAAAGTTTGATGATTCTCTGACCAATGTTAATAAACCACGTTTACACGGCATCGTGACCGACAATTGGAGTGATTTGTAGTTAAGACTAGATCATGTTTTGGCGGGACGCATTCAGCTAGTTCTTCTGTTTTGTGGACACATATAGATGCCATTTAGAATTCATTTCGTCTTATGAAATGATTGAGACCCAGTACAGGTCATAACATCAGCGCGTTAAAGACCAACCATCGTATATATCACGGGAAAGCTGAAATCTTTGTATGAACACAAAAGATGTTGAGAGATAAACCAGGTATTTCCATGGCTACCAAATCGCAAACAGAGAGTTAGTTATTTAGTGAGTCAGATTGGGAATCCACATTGCTTGTAGGTAAAACTGGCCTTTGCCTGTCTGGGCTATTCATCTGTAAAATGGAAGCAGTAACTTTGAGGGCCGTGGTGGTGATCAGTATGTTAATTGATTGACTCATCTACCCACCCATCCACTCACTCAACATTCATGGAGACACAACACCTGTGTTTAGCACGTGGACGCACAGACGTATCAGTCAAGGTGTCCAAAGTCAGGGAGAGGCAAACACAGACGCCTGGAAAACACACTGGTTTCACTAACGGGTGAATGAGACACAAAATGTGGTCCAACCATACAATGGGATATGATTCGGCCTTAAAAAGGAAGGACATTCTGACACACGCTACCACGTGGATGGACTTTGAGGACCTCATGCTTGTTGAAATAAGCTGGTCACAAAAGGAGAGATGCTGCCTGGCTCCACTTAAGGAGGTCCCTAAAGCAGTCAAATTCATAGAGACGGAAGGTAGAATGGGGGTTGCCGGGGGCTGGGAGGAGGGGGAGAAGGGAGTTAGTTTCTAACGGTGGTATGGACTGAGTTGTGTCCCCTCCAAATTCTTAGGTGGAAGCCCCAGCCCCCAGCGGGACTGTAATTGGAGAGATGAGGCCTTTAAGGAGGTGACTAAAGTGAAATTAGGTCATGAGGGTGAGGCCCTAATCACATAGGACTGGCATCTTTTTAAGAAGAGGAAGAGACACCAGAGCTTGAACCTCCCCCAACACATGAACACAGAACAGGCCACGTGAGGACACAGTGAGAAGGCAGACGTCTGCAAAGCCAGAAAAGAGTCCTCACCAGCCACCAACCCTGACAGCGCTTTGATCTTGGACTTCCAGCCTCCAGAACTGAGAGAACATAGGTGTCTGTTGTTTAAGCTGCCAGGTCTGTGGTATTTTGTTACTGTAGAAGACTATTGGAGATGGGTAGAGTTTCCGTTTGAGAAGACGGAAAAGTTCTGGAAAAGGTGGGTAGTGCTGGTTGTACAACAATGTAAGCTACTTAATACCACCGGACCGCACACTTAAAATGGTTTTACGTCACGTGCGTTTCGCCCCAATAAAGAAGCCGCACACACAGAGCGGTACCTGTCGTCAGAGGGGACGCGCGGCCTATTCTGAACTCGGACGGGGAGGCTGGCACAGCTCGGGCGGGACACGCGTGGCTGGAGTGGGAAGGAAGAGCTACGTGAAGTGGAGAAGGACGTGCAGGCCAAAGGGCAGCAAAAGCCAGAGTGCGAACGGGGCGAGGAAGGGTGACGCGTGTGCTGTGAACGACGAGCCGTTGGCTGTTGCCGGGGCAGGAAGTGGCGGGCGAGGCGGGGAGGCAGGGCGGCGGGCCAGCCAAGGAGCTGGAGGCCGCGACCGTGAAAGCCTTGAACGCCGTGCTGAGGAGCCTGGCCTTCCTCCTGCCCACAGCAGGAGCTGTTCAAGGATTGTAGACAGGAAGGAACAGGGTCAGAGGTGTGGCGGAGTGACGTGATGGATGGGAAGCCCTTGGCAGGCTGTAAACCCTGCAGAAATGTCAAGCTTCCTTACCGGTGTTACCGTTACAGTGACAGCTGCAGGTGATACGTGGCGTCTGGTGAAACAGCAGCACGCAGGGCGGCGGGAAGGGTTCTGGGGGCGACCGCGGGGCACAGAAGCCAGGGCAGGAAGCTCACGTTCTCACCAAGAGACAGCCCGGCCTGCGAGTGGCGGCGATGAACCGGGAACGTGACAGCAAGTAGCCACTCGGAGACCCTGGAAGAGCGCTAGGCAGCCAGGCCCACAGGTTCCGCCCGAGGGACAGCGGGTTACGCAGAAGGCCGGCCAGGCCTCGGGGCTTATTAACAGCACTGTTTACTCGGCGGTGGTGTTCCGCACGAATCGACACAGAGAAGATGGATAAGGGTGGGGCTCCATGGGGGGCGCAGAAACGGACAGGGGCCCTGGGGAACGACAGAGGGCTCTTTTGTAGACGGAAGTTGGCCGTTTTAAAGAACTTGAAATGTATTGTTCCCTGGCACCTCTTCAGAAGTAGGGAGTCGAAGAGCTCTTACATTTTGGCACAGAACCGGCTTGCCCCGTGGGCAGCGGAAGCCTCCACCTGGACAGCAAGCTGCGGGATTCGGAGGAAAGCCCGACTCTCGGCGAGGAATGTGTGCCTGAAATTTTGCATGTAATTCAATTTTTGTAAATTTTCCCAGCTGACTTAGCATTAGAATCGACGGGCCACGGTCAATTCGCTTCTGATGGATTTTTCACTCTGAAGGGGCTTGTTAGAACATTCTCTGCATCCCACGCTTCACTCGGGGTCCACAGGGGACACACACACACACACACACACACACACACACACACACACACACGCACATACACGGAGCCCCGCGAGGCTGGCGGCTTTTAAAGGAAGCCTGGGGGCAAATCAATCATTTCCCAGCACTGCTCTTGGAAAGTTCAGACTCTCCTTCCTACATGGCCGCACCTGGAATATGCTAAGCTGAGGACTAAAATAATAAGAATATCACAAAGGCATGTCACACCTTCATCTACAACTCCAAAGCCGAGACCCCACCAAATATGTATTTGGCCCCTCTTAGCATACCACTAGGTGGAGAAGTATCTTGTTTATTTCTACTCTGCCTGTCTCTAAAAACTATTTGTGGTAACTTGACCAAGTAGAAGCAGAAGACAAGGCTTCCTGTTGGGAACAGAATCTTTTCCTCCTTGAACCCCCGGTGCCAGCACGACCCGAGGGACATGAGGCCCTCCACCCGGAGTTCTTTCAAAGAACGAGCGAAAAATCTGTCATCAATTCAGCTGGGGAGTCAGGACACAAGCCTAATAAAGCAATTATATATATATATATTATAATTTTATAAATCTAATGGATGCTGAAGGAGGGATAGAGCAAGAGGGGGTGTGGGCCAAGGGGGCGGGGCCGGCGCGGGTGAGCCCCTGCGCTGCCCCCGGCCCGCGCACCTCCTCTTCTTGCTCCAGTGAGCCTGAGGCCGTTGTCACAGAAGAAGAAACCGAAGGTCAGAGAGGTTTGTGTCTTGTTTGAGATCCACACAGCCGGTCACAGAAGGACGGTTAAGTAAGAGGGAGGAAGACTCGGGATTTAAGTTCCGTTTGTAGGTCTCAAAGCCCCTACCTTTCCCCTCTATTTGCTAAGTGCATTAAAGGTGTTTAGATTGAAAAGAGACCACCTTGGGGCTGGTGTCTGGGACGTGGAGGGAAGGAGAGGAGGGGACCCTGTGCCAGCAGGAGAAGACGGCTCGCCAGGAGAGCAGGAGGGGGCCGTCCGGGGAACGAACCGGATTGTTACAGCCTGGAGGGGGCTCCCGTCCCAGGCCGGAGCTGTTCCCTGACATGATGCTTCTGTGGTCAGCCCCCCAGCGGAGGCCCTGAAATGCCCGGCCGAGGCCGAAAATGCATCCTGTAGCAGCAAAAGCCCACTTAGATTCAAGTCTGATCAACTGCAAAATCATCGTAAGGGGAGGCTGCGCTATCTAATAAGAATAAGTGGGAAGGGCGTGGGAAAGCCGGGGCTCCTTTGCTGAGGAAGATACCTGAAACGCAAGCCCGTCCCTCCCCATCCTGCCCCACCCCAGCCTTTCTGGCCCTTTGCACATGGCCCTGGTGTGACAGGTGGCCCTCGTGACTACGGCTCAGGCCTGTGCGGGACGCACCTCAGGCTCTCGTCCCGCTTCCCTCCCACAGGCTTTGGGCTCTGACCTGGGATCACCAGGCAAGTCCCAGAGGGCGGACCGTCCTGTCCCGCAAGAGGCTCCCCAGGGCCGGGACCAGGGAGGGAACCCTGGATGGAGGTCACGTGAAGGACTGGCTTTCCTGCACCAGCATCGCGGAGATACCGGTTCGGCCATATGGATGCCAGACAAGACTCGAGATGGTCTCAGATGAGCCATTGCTCAGCTAAAGCCAGAGAGGGAGGCCGGGTACACGTTTTGGGAACAGACCTCAAAGAGCAAACATTTCCCAGGGGGTAAAAAAGTCTATATTGACGTGCTGACTTTTCATGTGGAAACCTCATTATTTCATCCATGAAATTCTGCTCTCTGACCTGGGGCGTCTGAACCGCGACGAGCGACTCTGCTGGTGCCAGAGGCTCCCCCACTCCCCACACCCGCCCCCGCCCCCAAACCAGCCCTTCGGCCGCGGGCTCACTCCCACTCAGGTCAGGTGCTCTCCCTCCTGCCACCCCTGCCGTCTCTCACGCCTGGGTGCTCTGATGAGCCCCTCTGCACCCAACACTGGGAGTCCCTTCCCTCCCCGTTCCAGCGGGGCTCACACGCCCCCCCCCCCCCCCCCCGCCGCAAGCCCTGGGTCAGTCTGTTTGCGTCCCTGCATTTGCCCATACACAATCCAGTTGGAAGAAAACCACGGCGTCACTGAAGGTTGATTGTGTCTGGTCACAAATCGCCGCCACTGCCAGCAAGGCTTTTCCTGTCCCTGGCCAGACCCCCTTCTAGCCCTAGAGGCCCGATTACAAATCCACCGCACACAGAGGCACCCAAAGGTCGGGGTGGCGGTCAGCGCACAGGCCTCTGCGGGCGCCCGGGGCCCAGCGGGCAGCCTGGCTCGGTGCGGAGCTGAGCTCCGGAGCAGGGCATCTCCCACAGTGACCCGGGGCAGGAGCCAAGCACCAGGGCAGGTGAGGACAGGGCGGCGGGGCACGGGGACACCCCTCCGGGGACTCACCCGCTGTTTGGGGGGAATCTGAGAGTCCTGGGTTCCCACCCTCACCCTACGCAGGTAGAATCAGAGCAAAGGGAATAGTTTTGTTCCTATTGAAACTCTTTTTATTCCCTAGATGTGAGGCCTGGGAGACTCAGAAAACACACAGTTTAAGTAAGAGGCTCTTCATAAACTTGAAAAAGGAAAAATACCTCCTTTAGTCTTAGGAAAAAAAAAAAATCTACTGATCCAGGCAGTTTGTTTCTTAAAGGGAACAAACTAGTGATTTCATCTTTAAGTCAAAGGTCCAGAGGGTGGCGGGTCATTTCTATAAATGCACATCTTTGAGTGAAAATGAGTGAGGGGTGCAAAAAGCCAAAAATTGATATTTCTGTATTTAATTAAAAAGTAATGTTTTTATAATCGAAATACAAAATATGACAAAACCCCAGGGGCTTTCCAATACCTCTGGGATAGTCTAGATTCCTCAGGACAGGGTCCCAGGGCCTGAAAACCTAGGGCTGAGCTGCTTCCTTACCTGTGACTGGCCCTGTCCCCCCAACCTCTGCTCCAGCATATTCTGGAAAAGGCCATGATTTCTTGCCTCCCTGCCCTTGGAGGATGCTTCTTTCTTTAATGGGCTGAGTGCTTTGTCCCCCCTAAATTTGTATGCTTAAGCCCTAACCCCCATTGTGATGGTATGAGGAGGTGGGGCCTTTGGGGGGTAATTAGGGTTAGATGAGGCCATGAGGGTGGGTCCCTCATGATGGTATTAGTGGCCTTGGAAGAAGAAGACAGACCCTGCTACCCCTTCACCTGCACACATGCACCCAGGAAAGGCCATGTGAGCACCCAACTGGGAGGTGGCTGTCCACAAGCCCGGAAGGGAGCCCTCACCAAGAACTGAATCAGCTGGCACCCTGCTCTGGGACTTCCCAGCTTCCAGAAATAAATGTCTATTGTTTACACCACCCAGTTGGTATGTTATTATAGCAGCCAGAATGGACGCGTACAGCTGGCAGATGGCTACTCAGCCTGTAAGACTCAGTTCAATCACCGTTCCTCCCCATAGCCATCCTCCGCCTACAAGATCCAGTGAATCAGTCCCCTTCCTGCGCCCTCAGAGCACCCTGGTCCCAGCACTTCTGCAGGTCTCATTTGATTGTGTCAGACCCTCTGCTTCCTGTCTGTCCTGCCCACCAGGCTGCACACTCACAGCCGGGGTCAAGTCCTGCTCACCTGCTTCCTCATCCCCCCACCCGGCCGGTCACCGTCTCCATCACTGTGTCGATGTGTCATAGTGACTTGATAAATTAGTCTTTTGAAGAAACAGTTTCTTTTTACATCTCTGAACTTCTTGGTCATCATTAGTAGCGACACAGAGATAATCTTCCTTATTAAGAAGAATGGCAGGGACTTCCCTGGCGGTGCAGTGGTTAAGAATCTGCCTGCCAATGCAGGGGACATGGGTTTGAGCCCCGATCCAGGAAGATCCCACATGCCGCGGAGCAACTAATCCCACGAGCCACAACTACTGAATCCTGCGCGCCTAGAGCCCGTGCTCCGCAACAAGGGAAGCCACCGCAATGAGAAGCCCGCGCACGGCAGCAAAGAGTAGTCCCCGCTCGCCGCAACTAGAGGAAGCCCGCGCGCAGCAACGAAGACCCAACGCGGCCAATAAATAAATAAATAAATGTATATATTTAAAAAGAAGAACAATTAGAAATATAATCATCATTAAAACAGGATTCACCTAGTGCCTATGGGCGTGGGGACAGAAGAGTTAAACAGAATCTGTGTCTAGAATAAAATTCACATGTAATCCCTGATACCGAGGACTTTGTGGTCTGATCAGGGTGGCAAGACATGGGATTTAGAACCATGGGATTTTGAGGTTGAGCAGGTGCAGTTAGACAAAATAAAACAACAAACTAACAAGTGTTCAGGTGGTTTTGATATCGGGGGCCTGCTCCAGCATGGTTCCAGCTCCTGTAGCACGGCCACTGCAGGCCTGGGGGGTGGTCTCCACTGGGAGCACGTGGAGGTCTTAGGGGGCCCAAGGTGGGCTCAATGTCAGAGTTGGGGGAATGGCTTCCCCCACTGGGTTACACTCAGGTAAAGGGTCCCCCCAAAGTGTCACAAAGTGTAATGAAAGTTTTGGTCTTATTCTCTGACCTCAGAACCCAGACAGGGATCTGGGGAGATTGGCCAGGATGGCTTCAAGGAGAAGACGACTTGCTGCACTGAGTCCCTACTTCTCTGTAGCGAGGTCGTTCCTGGCCACGACTGTCGTGTCATTTCTTATTTCCTAACAGAGTCCTTCCCAGAGAATCCCCTTATTCTCCCTTGTGTCAGTTCAGGTCCTGTGAGACACACATGCCGAGACCAGAGGAAATATGCGAGACATTCACTGCGTGAACATGTGTGACAAAGGGGAGGGGGGCACAGGGGTGGGCGGCGAGGGCCTTCACCTGTAACACAGGTGTGACACCTGGGCGGGGGGGCGGGGGCAGGAAGAGCCTCAGACCCGAGTCCTGAGGGTCCCGGCTGGGCCAGCAGGGAGCCGCTGAGCTGGCGCTGCCCGGTGAGGCCTCCCGTAGAGGGCGGCCCAGCTCTAGGACACCCTGGGCACCCAGAGCAGTGGGTCAGGCGTGCCGGCCCCGGTGGAGCCAGAGGTGCAGCACCTGGAGGCCGTCAGTGAGCCGTACTCCCCGCGGAGGTCCTTCTGGAGGACCGCCCCTCACTTGCAGGGCTTTGTTGGAAGGCCTATGAGTGGTGTCAGATCCCCGGCAGTGAACGTGACCTGACTTCCCTCCCAGGAGGAGGGAGGCCCCCAAGCAAGCCTCAGCCCCCCGCTTAGCAAGGGGCCCCCCTGAACCGTAGCAATGAAAAGCGGTAAGGGGGGCACTCGAACTGCAAACACCATGTAGCAGGCAGGAAGTTCATGGTCACAGGTGTGCAGAAGTAAATCCCGTGATTGACGCAGGCAGTTAAGTAGCTTCTCCGTCAGCTCCAGCTTTCCCTGCCGATTTAGGGCCACCTTCGTGACTTCGGAGCGTTCCGACCCCTGCCCGTCCCCAGGCTCCCACACACGTTCCGTATCCCATGTGACACTGGGGGAGGAGGATGGCCTCCCCTGGCTTCACTGGGGCTGGTCTCAGACCAGCCGGCCCGGGGTCACCTGCCTCTGTCTTGGCCGCTCTCCTGCCGCCCCTGGTCCTGCCCAAGGGGTGGGGCTCAGACAACCCCCCTCACAGCCACTGCTGGAGCTGCGGTTGTGAACGTAGCTGACCTGTCTCCCTCCCTCCACCTCCCGCAAGTATCTTCTGCATCACGACGCTTATGCAGCGGCCTCAGGAAGGGCCGTGACCTGGGGCGAAGCAGCTCACTTCAGCCGCGGCATTCCCGGGAGAGAGCCTACAGCTGCGCGTCTGCCGGTGACACCTGCGGCAGCTGGGGAATAGATCCTTCCTTCCTGAAAGAGGGTCCGGGAGGGACCCCCCCCCCCCGCATGAGAATACTTGGGCGCAAATACTGGGGGAGCGTGGACCGCCACGCCGCCTCACGTGCCGCGAGGGTGTGAAGGTAGCGAACGTGCAATGAACACCAGCGAGCTTCCGGCCTGCAGACCCACCCCTCCCCCTCGAGGGAGGGCGTGTTCACGTGACCTCTCACCCACCCGAGCACCGTTCGCCCTGAGGGGAGGCGTCCCACCCGCCGGCCTCTGGCTTCACTCCCTTACCTGCTCTCCGCCGGACCGCGGGCCGGCAGGGGGTCAAGGCAGGGAACGCAAACAGCCCGTCGCCAGCTCTGGCCGGGGCTCAACTGTCAGGCGGCAGCAGCTGCCGCGCTGGCGAAAGCGGTTTGGCAGGGTTCCCAGCGGCCTCTCGCTGCCGTTGCCCTGGAGAAGCCTCGAGTCTCGCGGTTACGTATCCGCGCGGGGCGTTTCCCAGCATTGCTGCTGCGGAAGCGGAAGGCGGCGCCGGTGCCCCGGGGCGGCCCCGCCCGCCCGCCCGCCCGCGCGGAGGAGAGCCACGCGCTCCGACGGCGCGAGCCCCAGCCTAGAGCCCAAAGCGGGACCCCGCCCCGATTTTCTGTGGAACCCGGGTAGCGGGGGTTCGCACGCCTCTCCTGTGGGCACAGGCGATGAGGCAGAGCCGGGGTAACCTGGTAGCGCCCCCAGAAGCGCTGCGAGTAAGCCAGCGGCTCATCGGCATCTCCTCCCGGGCCGGGCCCACCGGGGCTGCGCGCTCCGTGACGCTTCGGCTCTAGAGCAGCTCCCCCCTCCTTTCCGGCCTCCGTCACAGACAGGGCCGCCCGACATGCCCCCCACCAGCAACTCAACCCTTTCGATGATAAGGAGAGTCCTTCTCTCACGGCCTCTTGGCTGAGCGTGGAGATCCCCCTGGGAGGGGGCTGCCTGGAGACGCGGGACGTAAGAGCCGGGGGGGACCTTGAAGAGAGCGCCGTTCTGTGTGCTCATCACACTGGCCACTGCAGCCCCCGCGGAGGCACTGGACAAAAGCCTTGCAACAGCGACTTTCCTGGACTCTGCACAGGGAAATCTCCCTAAAGCCAGAGTGTCATCTAAAACATCATTTTTATGGGAAAGCAAAAGCAGGATACAATGTGGTGCACAATGCCAGCTCCGTGTGAATTGTTAAAGACATTGTGATGTGTTGGCCCCTTTGGCAAATGCTCCTGAGGGCTGTTGAGGGTGCTTTGCCCCAGCAATGCCTCTTCTGGTGTTAGGATTTGGGTACAAATAATGATGTGGGTTTTTTTCCTCACCCCTCAAGAGGGGTTACGACTCCAGGGTCCTGGAGGAGACGTGGCACGCCCGCGCCGCCGCACTCCGAGGTCTTGTGGGGCGGGGGGAGGCAGAGAGAATCTGGGGTTCTGCCTTTATTAGGGTCCAGGGCGGGGTGCCTCGGGTTTTGCTGGTTGTCTCTTTATGGGTGAGTTTAAAACTTAAGAGCAGGAATTAAAGCACTGGAAGGGGAAGGCAGGCTTAATTTTATCTTTTATCTTTTTTTAATCTGGGTCACCCTGGCTTTCTAATAGGGGAGCTTAATGGGTGGGGTGGTGGGCTCTTTAGCTAGCAGTGAAGGTGGGAAGGTGTTTACTTGAGATGGGAGTCCTTGAAGTGGAGGCCTCCGCGGTCAACTTAGGTCGGTTGCCACTTACATCACCATCAGAAAAGCTAATTGTCAGGCGCTTGCGCTGCAGGGAGCCTTCTGGGAAGTAGCTGCTCTCCCTGGGTCCTCAGATGACAAGTTATCTAAGAGACCCCAGGCCGGAACCACCAGGCTGACCCACCCTGAATTCCTGACCCAGAGGAACCCTGTGAGATAATCCGTGGTCACGTTCCTCTAGGCTGTGACATTTGGGGATAATTGGTTATGTAGACGGAGGAGGAGGAGGCCCACAGCAGGGGCAGGAGGCTGAGGCCCAGATCCCAGGAGCCTGCCCCCGCCCCCACCCCGGGGCTCTCGGGCGCCAAAGCTTCTGGAATGGATCCCTGTAAGCTTCATAAGCAGGTAGAAGGAACAGGTATTTTGGAAGTTGGGACATACGACAAACTGGTCATTATGGCAATGATCCTTAGATGAATTGACTTTCAGTGCATTGATTTTTCTGTGAATAGCCTAGAGCTGGGATAGATACCTAGTGTGCTTAGACTTTGGAATCTTAGAACCAGGGTTTTAGCAAGACTTTCCATTGAAATGTGCTACGGTGGGGCTTCGAATGAGTAATATTAAGGTAGTTCGTAGCTGAGTAGCTGAGTTACAAGACAAATCACCTCTCTCTCTGCCTCTACCCCTCCTCCCCCTCTTGTCCCTTCCCCTCCCCCTCCCTCCCCTCCGCCTCCTGCCCCTCCTCTTCCCCTCTCCTTCCCCCCTCTCCCCCTCCCCCTCTTCCCCTCCCCCTCCTCATCTCCCCCTCCCTCTCTCCCTCCTCCTCTTCCCCCTCCCCTCCCCCTCCTCCTCCCTCTCCTCCCCTCCTCCCCCCCCTTCCCTCTCTCTCTCTGCTTCTGTCTCTCTCTCCATGTATCTGGGTCACTGTAAAACAAAGGTAATCAATTCCCTATCCAGAGGTGATAGTACGTCTACTTTCTGCTTTCTGGTAATCTGTGATTATGTTTGGGAATAAAGTCGCCTCTACAGGATGATGGTAAGAATGTAATTTACAGGTAGAATAAAAAGAAATAGAATTCATAAATAACATCTCCACGGATGCTTTAAAAATGACTTTTCCACTCTCCCAAAGATGTGGGTGCCTACTTCCTCCTGTAAGCACCTAGGATTGCCGGCAAGCGAGCCAGCTGCCACCGCTACGAAAGGTTTCTGCGAAGCACAGTCTGCAAACGCCAGGTTCACCCACTGCAGGAGGGGTGAAGCCCGGCCCTCGGTCCCGCGGCTTTGCAGCCGCCACATGCGGCCTGCTCGATGGCAGTGCCCCCAGCTCTGAAGTGTGCAGGGGCCAGGAGCAGGGCCGCCCCACCGGCCCGGGGTCCGGGGAGGAAGGCAGCCAGCTGAGGACTGAGCTGCAGGAGGAGGGCGTCTCTGACAGCTCAGGGTCGGCTCTGTGAAGTCTTCAGGAGCTGCAGGCCAGGCCTGGTGTCTGACTGCAGCGCCGGTGGCTCTGTAGCATTGCGTTTGTAAATTCTCTCTGTTTCCATCTTCCCCGATCTCCTTGAGGGCAGGGCCGTGGCCCGGTTGTCCTGGTGTCCCCGCCCAGCACTCAGCCCGGGGCTGGCACATGATGGGACTCCCTGGTGACTGCTGAGCTGATCGGAGGGGTTAACTCGTGGCTCCAGGATGGAAGGCAGAGCTGGGGGATGGGGGGACCACTGGGGCTGCCCCGGCCTGCTTGATGGCCGGGGACGGCGGCGCTGGGTGGTGGCTCCGCGAGATGAGCCTTGTGGACGCGCCAGGCCCGGACAGGTGTAAAATCCGCACCTGCCCCTGTCCCAAGTCAGGCAGAGGCTTCCCGGGGACCCTCACGCTCACGACAGGGTCACTGGGGCCTGGGGGAGCCCTGCTTCGTGAAATCACGGGGGGCCTCCGCCTCAAACACATTTCCAGTAAGACGCTCCCAGGCCTTTCCTCACTTGAGTCCCAATGAAGGAGTTGTCAGTGCTGCAAGATGCACACCTGGTGTCTAACACGCCATCTCTTGCAGCCTGCGAACCGGCCAGTCAAGACGCCCACTGACAGGGGCCCAGCAGCTGGGGGTGCCTCCCTCCCGAGCTGAGGACCGGATGCAGGGGGAGGACAGAGGGAAGGAAAGGACCGGTGCACGGGGTAGCACTCAGTCCACTCTCTCTGTCCCTCTCTGCCTGTCTGTCCCTCTCTGCCTGTCTGTCCCTCTCTGCCTGTCTGTCTGTCCCTCTCTAGGCTGCTGCTTTGCCGCTTTCCCCCATCTCTGCCTAACTTCCCTCTTGCCTGCCTGCCTTCCTTCCTTCCCTCCTTCCCTCCTTCCCTCCTGTCTGCTTCTCTGCCTTCCTTTCTCGTCTCAGGAAAGAACTTTATGTCTAGTTATTCTCCTCATTTCATAGCCCACTCTCTCCACTAGTCCCTGAGTTTTCATTCTATTTTTAATTTTTATAATATTTATATGCCATCCTCATATCCTCCCCTCCCCTCAGAAAGGACCTATTCCAAAGGGCTTAGTATATGTCCTCAAGTAAGTAATGATCCCTGAGTAGATGGGATGATTCTCTATATATGCATATTTCTAGGTACAGTCGTTTTCTTTCATTAAATACACAGATCTGTACAGTCTGATGCATTCTTGATGAATATGCATATGTGCATTAGCATAATCACCCCGGTCAAGATGTAGGTGTAGAACATCCTCATCGCCCCAGAAAGTTCCTTCGTGTCCCTTTCTAGTCACCCCCACCCTCCAGAGGCACCAGTGCTGTGGTTTCTCCTCCTCACATTGGCTTCCTCTTCTGGAAGTGGAATCACACAGTGTCTGGTCCGTCACCTCTGGCTGCCTTCACGCAGCATATAGTGTTTTTAGAGTCAGCCCTGCGGTTCGCTCCCTCGCTTTGCTGAGCTGTGTCCCATCACGTGAGTGCATGGACTTTATCCATCCAACGGCTGGCAAACGTTTGGGTTCACTCCACATTTGACTATTACGAATGAAGCTGCTGTGAACGTTTGTGCACGTCTTTACGTGGGCATAGGTTCTCGGTTCTTTTGGATAAATACCCAGCAGTGGGATCGCTGGGTCACTGGGGAAATGCGTGGTCAACCATATAAGCTGCTTCCAAATCGGGTGCCGTTGGACACCGCCAGCAACACTGACGCATGTCCACTTGAGTGGCTGTGTGGGAACATCTCGTTACCGTCTTACTTGACATCCCCCGAGCTTATGATGTTGGTTTTGTTTAACGTGTTTATAGGCCATTTGCATGTCTTCTTCTACAAAGAGTCTAGACCCTTTGCCCATTAGAAAAATTGGGTTGTTTATATATATATATATATATATATATATATATATATATATATTTTTTTTTTTTTTTTTTTTTTTTTTTGTGGTACGCGGGCCTCTCACTGTTGTGGCCTCTCCCGTTGCGGAGCACAGGCTCCGGACGCGCAGGCTCAGCGGCCATGGCTCACGGGCCCAGCCACATCCGCGGCATGTGGGATCTTCCCGGACCGGGGCACGAACCCGTGTCCCCTGCATCGGCAGGCGGACTCTCAACCACTGCGCCACCAGGGAAGCCCGGGTTGTTTATATTTTTATTGAATATTTTTAGAAGTTCTATACATATTTTAGATTTCTGTACTATAAGTATTTTCTCCTACTCCGTAACTTACCCTTTCATTTTCCTAATGGTGTCTTGACAAGCAGACAGTTCTTATTTTAATGAAGTCTATTGTATCAGGATTTTGTTTTGTTTTGCTTTATGGTTGGTGTGTTTTTTTGTATGACCTAAGAAAATGTTGCTTACATTCACCAAAGTTCAAGAAGGTATTCTCCTCTATTTTCTTCTAGAAGATTTATATTTATATTCTATTTTTATATTCTATTTATATTTATTTAGTTAGTTTTTATGTGTGGTATGAGGTAAGGGTTGAGGTTCATTCTTCTTCCCATACAGTCGTTCCAGCACCATTTGTTGAAAATACTTTTCTTTCTCCCGCTGAACGTCCTCGAAGCTTGTGTTAATCATTTACATGAATAGCGTGTATTGTACTACAATTTCCATTGTTTCTTAATTTTTCTTAACGCGTCTGTAAGACGCGCCCGCACTTTGCTGTAGTCGGTCACTTAGTTATCACCATCCATTCATTTAATCCTTCAATAAATGGTGGAGAGAACGGAAAATAGCTCTATTCTCATGAAGTTTATAATCTAACGAGGATATTGACCAAAGTAAATAAATATATTTAGTCAGTAAGAGCCGTAAGGAGAAATAAAGCAAGATGAACAGAAAGGGTTTTTTGATATTGAGTTGCGTGAGCTGTTTATATGTTTTGGATATTAACCCCTTATTTGTCACGTCATTTGCAAATATTTTCTCCCATATCCAGAAGGTGTCTTTTCATTCTGTCAATGGTTTCCTTTGCTGTGCAGAAGCTTTTAAGTTTCGTTAGGTCCCATTTGCTTATTTTTGCTTTTGCTTCCTTTGCCTGAGGAGACAGATCCCCCAAAATATTGCTGTGAGTTATGTCAAACTCTTAGGTTTTCTTCTAGGATAACCTTTTATTTTTAAATAGATTATTTGTAGTTGCTTTATACTTTGTTTCAGATAATCCCAGTGTCTGAAGTCTTTGGGGTAAAAATCCATTTTGGGGAAATTCCCTGGTGGTCCAGTGGTTAGGACTCTCACTGCCGAGGATCCAGGTTCAATCCCGGGTTGGGGAACTAGATCCCACAGGTGGTGTGGCGTGGCCAAAAGAAAAGAATAATAATAATAAAATAAATCTATTGGGGGTTATTCCCTTCCGACTCTCATTTAGGGAAGCTTGCTTCCTCATTATTTTAACATAGCCGTATATTCAGGATACATTAAAATAAGGTCGCAGGGCTTGGGCTCCATCAGCAGTCGAGCAATCAGAAGTCCCCACCCTGTGGAGCTTACATCCTAGTGTGGGCAGCCTTCATTGCCACCGAGGTCACTTGAGTCAATGCTTCATCTGTGGAGGGCAGACGTACAGGCTAGACTTCCTTGCTTAGGGATTTGACATGGTACTTTAAAACATTATAAAATTTATTGAGCCTCAGGATGTTTTCCATGGGCAGTTTTCCAGAATGTCTAGAGCCTGCAGTACACCTGGAAGCAGTCCAATGTTCTCTTTTTAAAACCCAGTAACTTCGTTTGGGTCTCATTATTTCACCTTCATAGTTTGAGTATCATTGCTCAGATACCTGAAGATATGTATAAGCTTATTTAAATGTTTTGCTCTGTTTGGTCTGTCAATTCTTATTTGTCTGGTGTAATTTGTTCAGTTTATGATGTGACTTTATGGTATTTGCATTCTTTAAATATCTCATTATTTGTTCCTCTGAGCTCATATTTCCTTGGTTCTGTCAAAGCTAATAATTGCCCCTCCTACCATAAATAATTAGAAAATTGGAAAACAAATGGGCATCATTAGAAAATCTACAAACAACAAATGCAAGAGAGGGTGTGGAGAAAAGGGAACCCTCTTGCACTGTTGGTGGGAATGTAAATTGATACAGCCACTATGGAGAACTGTATGGAGGTTCCTTAAAAAACTAAAAATAGAACTACCATACGACCCAGCAATCCCACTACTGGGCATTTATACCCAGAGAAAACCATAATTCAAAATGACACATGCACCTCAATGTTCACTGCAGCACTATTTACAATAGCCAGGACATAGAAGCAACCTAAGTGTCCATCGACAGATGAATGGGTAAAGAAGATGTGGCACATATATACAATGGAATATTACTCAGCCTTAAAAAGGAACAAAATTGGGTCCTTTGTAGAGGTGTGGATGGACCCAGAGTCTGTCATACAGAGTGAAGTAAGTCAGAAAGAGAAAAACAAACATCGTATATTAACGCATGTATGTGGAATCTAGAAAAATGGTACAGATGAACCGGTTTGCAAGGCAGAAGTTGAGACACAGATGTAGAAAACAAACGTATGGACACCAAGGGGGGAAGCAGGGGTGGGGGTGGAGGTGGGATGAATTGGGAGATTGGGATCGACATGTATACACTAATATGTATAAAATAGATAAGTAATAAGAACTTACTGTATAAAAAAATAAAATTCAAAAAACAAAAAAGAAACTTAAAAAAAATTGGAAAACCAATATACTAAACAAGTGTACAGGTAGCACAAGACTGGGACCCTCGAGAGAAGGGAAACAGGAAGTGAGTCCTACAGTCGAACCAGCTCATGGCTCTAAGCTTGAGTGTAGGAGCCCAGCAGCCTCGCTGAGTGGAGACGGAGATCAGGATTTGGCGAGGAAGAGGCAGCTAGAATTGGCTGGACTCATGGCCATAGAGGAACAAGAGCTCCAGAGGGCAGAGGAGTTCCCTGGAGTCTTTTACTGAATAGTGACCAGAGCCTCCATGGCACCAGGGAAAGAACCCCTGGAGAGCAATAGGCTGAACAATTCCTGGAGTTCTTACAGGGCCGGGTGGAGTTTACAATCCCACCAATTGCGAGAGACCTTATGAGACAGAGGGCACTGGACAGAGTTCTCAGCAGGGCCACACCTCTGCAGTGAGGCTAAGTGAGCCCCAGAATAAAGGTCGCTCTGGGTCCACCCTAGGAAACCAGGAGAGCAAGCCTGTAAAGGATCAGCCTACTCTGCAAGCAGCTCAACGACAAGCCAGAACGCAGACCAACACCTTCTAAAGGAACACAGCAAAGCCAGCCTTCATCAAGCTAAAATTCGTGCTGTTCGACACTTCACATTTGTTTACAATTTGTAACAATCAACCTTTCTTGAAATCATACACCTTGAGTTAAAAGTCAATGAGACTGGGCTTCCCTGGTGGCGCAGTGGTTGAGAGTCCGCCTGCCGATGCGGGAGACGCGGGTTCGTGCCCCGGTCCGGGAAGATCCCACGCGCCGCGGAGCGGCTGGGCCCGTGACTGCTGCGCCTGCGCGTCCAGAGCCCGTGCTCCGCAACGGGGGGAGAGGCCACAGCAGTGAGAGGCCCGCGTACCGCAAAAAAAGAAAAAAAAAAGTCAATGAGACTAATTCTCTCTGCTAGAATCTGATCCATACATAGGAAATTTAGAGCGATTGGGTGCCAGAATACTCAGCACAATACTTGTATATTTTAGTGGCATACATCCCAGAAACTATGAACACATTCTAAAGCAGTGTTTCTCAGTCATTTTTTTTCATTTTCATCCCCCTAAGGAGCCCTTTCAAAAACTTTTTTATAATTGTTCCATCCCCATGAAATTTTAATACCACTGTTACACTGACCCCTTTTTATATACCAGTGTGTGCATTTATTTAATAGAGTAAAATTTTTCTGCCCCCTTGGGGTCAGTATCATCTCCACTGAGACCGTATGTGGTTTATTCCTTAAGTCACTTCAAACATTGAAAGTAGCACCTTTACAGTTATTTGCCTGCATTGCTATCTTCTAGCAACAATAAATTAGAAATTAAAGAAAAAAAATTTAAAACCTTTCTAGTAGCATCCAAAGACATGAGATATTTAGGGATAACTGACAAAAGATGTTGAAAATTTGGACAATGAAAACTATGAAACATTTCTGAGAGAAATTAAAGATATAAGTTCAATGGAGATGTTCACCATGATCACCCATAAGAAGGCTTCAATGTTATGATGCTGTCAGTTCTCCCCAGATCAATATATGGATTTGATATCATTCCAATCAAAAGTCCAGCAAATTTTTTAGTAGAAATTAGCAATCTATTTCTAAAATATATATGAAAAATAAAAAATCTACAATAGACAAAACAATTTTGAGAAAGAACAAAGTTGGGAGACTTATACTGCCTCATTTTAAGACTTACTACAGGGCTTCCCTGGTGGCTCAGTGGTTGAGAATCCACCTGCCAAGGCAGGGGACATGGGTTCAAGCCCTGGCCCAGGAAGATCCCACACGCCGAGAAGCAACTAAGTCCGTGGGCCACAACTACTGAGCCTGCGCTCTAGAGCCCGCGAGTCACAACTACTGAAGCCCCTGCACCTAGAGCCTGTGCTCTGCGACAAGAGAAGCCACTGCATTGAGAAGCCCGTGCACCACAACAGAGTAGCCTCCACTCGCCGCAACTAAAGAAAGCCCGCGTGCAGCAATGAAGACCCAATGCAGCCAAAAATAAATATGTAAAGATTTATATTTAAACAACAAAAAAAAGACTTAGTACAAAGCTACAGTAATCAAGACATTGTGGTAATTGTGTGAGGATAAACATATATATATCAGTGGAACAGAATAGAGAATCTTAAAAATAGACCACACCCATATGGTCAACTGCTTTTTGGCAAAGCTGCCAAGGTATTTCAATAGGGAGAGGATAGTTTTTCCAACAAATGGTGCTGGAATAACTGGACATCCATATAGAAAAACATGGGCCTCGACACTTACACCATATAAAAAATTAACCCCAAATGGATCATATACCCAACTGTGAAGGTAAAACTATAGAATTTCATGACGAAAATCTTTGCCATCTTGAATTAGGCAGAGAATTCTTAGACATGACACCAAAAAAGAACAAATGTAAAAGAAAAAATGATAATTGGACTTCATTAAACTCAACAACTTTGAATCTTCGAAAGACACTGTTAAGAAAATAAAAAGACTAAGAGAACATATACCTAATAAAGTACTAGTATTCAGAATATATAAAGAATTCTTGCAACTCAATAATCAGACAACAGAGTTTAAAAAAATGGGGAAAATATTTGAACAGTGCCTTCACCAAACAAGATACACGATATCAAAAACACACAAAAAAAGATGCTCAACATTAGATCACTAGTCATAAGAGAAATGCACATTAAAACCACAGAGAGGACTTCCTTGGGGGCACGGTGGTTAAAAATCCACCTGCCAATGCAGGGGACACAGGTTGGATCCTTGGTCCGGGAAGATCCCACATGCCACGGAGCAACTAAGCCATGCGCCCCAACTACTGAGCCCATGTGTCACAACTACTGAAGCCTGCGCGCCTAGAGTCCATGCTCCACGACAAGAGAAGCCACTGCAATAAGAAGACCGCGCACTGCAAAGAAGAGTAGCCCCCGCTCGCTGCAACTAGAGAAAGCCCATGTGCAATGAAGACCCAACGCAGCCAAAAAATAAATTAAAAAAATTTTTAACCCCACAACGATACTAATATACACTATTAGAATATCTGAAATTAAAAGAAAAAACCCCTGATCATACCAAGTGTTGACTAGGATGTGGAGCGACCGGAACTCTCAAACGTTGCTGCTGACACTGCAAAATTGTACAGTCACTGTCGGAAGTCCTTTGGCGGTTGTTTTGCTTTTTTTTTTTGCTGTGTTGGGTCTTCGTCTCTGTGCGAGGGCTTTCCCTAGTGTGGCAAGCGGGGGCCACTCTTCATCGTGGTGCGGGGGCCTCTCACTGTCGCGGCGTCTCTTGTTGCGGAGCACCGGCTCCAGACGCGCAGGCTCAGTAGTTGTGGCTCATGGGCCTAGTTGCTCCGGGGCATGTGGGATCCTCCCAGACCAGGGCTCGAACCCGTGTCCCCTGCATTAGCAGGCAGATTCTCAAGCACTGTGCCACCAGGGAAGCCCCCTGGCAGTTTTTAAAATAAAGTTAAACCTCTATGTTCCATACGATCGAGCATTCTGGCTCCTAGGTATTAACCCCCCAAAAGGGAAAAGTTGTACATAAGTGCTTATGACAGCTTTCTTACTGCCCAAATTTGTAAACAACTCCAAAGTCTGTCAACTGAACGGCTAGTCACATTTTGGTGCATCCGTACAACGCAAGACCCCTCAGCGATAAAAAGAAGCAAACTCCCAATCCGCTCAGCAACACAGAAGAGTCTCAGAAGCTCAGCGAACGAAGCCAGACCCCAAGGAAGCCGTATCGTGCGATCCTATTCATATGAAAGTGTAGGATTCTAGCAAAGGCAAAACTGTAACGGTAGAGAGCAGAACTGGCTTTGGGGGCTGGGGGGCAAGGGGGCGTGGCGGGAGGGGATTCTGTAAAGGGTCGCTGAGGAACTTTGTGAAGTGATGGAATGATTCCATATCTTGACTCGATCGGTGGTTACACAAATATACCGATTTGTCAAAACTTCGGTAAATTTCATTTTATGTAGATTACATAAAGCTGATTTTTTTAAAAAAGCTAGGGCCCTAGCTTTTGTGCTGCTTCCTGAGCTGAGTGGTAGGGGTAGGGTCTGGAAGGACCTTCCGGGGTTACAAAGTGGGTTCAACAGCCCCTGCCCGCTGTTTGCCGCAGGTCAACCTGCGGGGGTTGGGGGGCCCTTCCGTCTTCCGAGACCCGCCCCGCGGAAGGGTGGCAGACAGGAGCGGGGACAAGGAGTGTCTGGAGGTGGCGGGCCCCAGCCGCTTCTTGCACTCTCGGCCCTCCTTGGCTCCTCACCCCTGCCAGGCTCTGGGACGTCCGCATTCTATCTTCTCACCTTGACCGGCTCTAAGCTGCTGTTATCGTTCTTCCTCCCCGTGTCCCCCCTCCCCCAATAAAGGTGGGAGTGATGCTGGAGAAAAGAGGGGGGCGGGCCATAACGCGGAAGCCCTCCCGCTCCGGGTGCCAGGGCTCCGGTTCTGTCTTCCCAGAGGTAGCTCACAATTGGCTCTCCATCCTGGGAACCGTCAGCTATATCTTCTGGCTTCCAGGGTAGAGTTGCAGGGGCAGGGCCAGCCACCTGGGCTCGTCCGTGATCACCGCAGTCAGCAAATTTCAGGCTAAGTTTTGGCCTTGAATCTTCCTGTTTGGATAAAACCTGGATTCGGATTTTACACCCGTACGAAACAGTCACCGGTGGCTCTGCGGGAAGTCGGTGTGGGGCCAGCTCGGGGACTTCAATGACAGGTAGGAACGCTGGCTGCTCAGAGAAAGAGCAGAGAACCTACAGCTGATGGGGTTCAGCTCCTCCTTTTACAGCTGAGGAGACGAGGCCGAGGACAGTCAGGGGCCGACCCGTGTCACGGTGAGTGAGCGGCGGACGTGGCCCCAGAATTCTGTTCTCCGGACACTCAGACCAGCACTGACGACAGCAAGGCCTCTAACGGTGTGCAGACAAGAAGTACCAAATTTTTCTGAAAACGCCTATCCGCGGAGGAAGGAATATGAGATGATCAGATCATGGGAAAATGACAGCGCAGTTGGGTCTTTGAAGCCAACTGGGTAAAAGAGGCTTCTCCGATCAAGTGGATCCGCCCGCTGCCTCACAGATAAATTCTTGCACAGGCGTCAAGAGTGGTCAGTCAACTTGGTCGCGTCCCCAAGCAGGCTGCTTCCTGCCTCAAAAGCAGGTGAGCAAGCGTCCAGCCAGGTAAAGCGCTTTGGCCTTGAAATATACAAACCCCGGCTCAACCTCTGGTCTCCGTTTCTCACTGTCAGGTGAACACACTTTCCACCAGTTTGGCAATCGATTAATTGCTCTGCTGGAAAACTTTCGAGAAGCCCTCTTGCTCTGTGCCTCTAGTCTCTGGCCATTAAGTTTTTTAGGTCACAAAGACGGAGAGAGAGCTTAAGAGATTGTTTTTTATTCTCAAGCTGGGAGCCTAGTATCTTATCCTATTAATTGTTCTGAAACATTGCATTCTGCCCTTTCTCTTCCAATACAACAGCTTTTGGTCACAAACCACTCCTTGTGGCCTGCAGAAATTAGGCACCAACTTCCCAGCTTGGGCATTCATGTCAAACAAGAGACCATTAGTAGACTTCGATTAACTGAATGCTCCTGGAACAGGCCAAGAATACCGACCGGGTCCCTGCGGGTCTGCTGCAGAAATGAGCCTGGAGATGGAAGAGTCCACGTCTTGATTCCGAGCCAGACATCTTCGGAATGACCACGGTGGACAGTCAGCTTCTCAGCTTTGTGAACAAATGCATCTCCATTATCTACTCATCGACCTGCTATCAAAGGTCTAATGTTGACTGTTTCAACCCTTTGGACTGACTGGAAAAATCAAAATGAAATTTATCTTGGAGGCAGCAAGTATGAATAGTGTGCCTGGATGCACATGCACTAGGCGTATTAGGTTAAAAAAAACGTGCCCCCAAACCCTTTGTTACGACATGCCCATACGTGTCCCACCACACACAACGCACTTTTTCCCCCAATACGAAACATGAAAATACAGTGTCAGTCACCCTGGAAGGGTATGGTGGAAAGAAAACAGACACTCTAGTTCAGATAATCAGCACAGATTACTACTTTTCTAAATGAGTGTGAGGTGTTTGCATTCCCTCCATCTAATTCCGTATCAGAGTTCACGGCACATCCTAGTTCCCTCTGGTACAGAAGCACCTCAATTCTTGAAAAATTCTGCTTCCTTCAAGACTGCTTATCTGCTGCAATAATTACCGGTAAGCCTATCGGCATGAGGAATGGTGCGGCTGCACGGCTCTGAGACGGCAGAGGGTGGTGGGCTCCCCTGCATTCATCTTGATAATCTTCATCGCTGCGTAAACCGTGAGACACATGACCGTGATTCATGCTCAAGTCGCTTCCCAGCTCAACACTGATTCCAGAGGAAATCTCCCTAATAAACTGCTTTATTAGGGCTGAAAGGCGACAGCAAGAAGATGTCAAAAGACCAGGACAGTCTGGACTTGGCGAGCTGGTGATGGATCCCTGTGTGATCAGACACACGAGCCGCGGATCTAAGCATCCTGCTGAGAACGGTTCACTGACAGCACTTTTAATTATGCTCATCGGAGTCCGTGTCAACCGGAGTTAGCAGACCCCAGACACAAAGGGTGCATTCCAGATCTGTGTTGCGAGTACTTCCTGTTTTAACATCCTAAAGCTTACAGGAATTAAGTCAGCACGTCCCTGGAGGGCTACCGAAAGGCTGGGGTTAGGGAGTTACTCTAAAAATATCTGAGCGTGAATATGGGGTCATATTCCCAGACAAGCCCGGGCTTCTCTCATCTCTGCCCAGTGGGAAGAAAATCCTCAGTGTAGGAGAATGATTCTCGGGCTGGCACCCGGGCGAATCTGTGATTGCCACAAGCTGTTTCTAGCGAACCACTCTCCCTCCTGGGAGAGAGGTAATGTCCAAATGCTAGAGATGGGACCAGAGCCCATGAGGTGTGCCTGTCTGTTCCAAGCCCCGAGGAAACCAGACCCTCCCAAGGTTCCTCTCCCTTCAGGACTGCATCGGTTCCCACTGTATGGCGGTATTTTTAAACACTGGTGTAAAATGTACTATGGCCCAGCTGGACACCATCACGAACAACATAAGGTCAATTTTATACACTTGCTCTTTCTTGAAGAGCCAATGTTAAGTGACCCAAAAGGTCAATTTTCCCCACCAATAAAGGTATTTGTTCTTGGAAAGCTGCCATTGTGCTGTGAAACTTCTGTTTCCCTGTTTTACTAATGCAAACTTTGAACCTTGAAAGTATCGGTGGATTTAATTTTCATACTTTCGGGGCTCGGATTACAAGGTGCCGGCCTGGCTCAATTAGGTCCATTAACAACGAACTGAGACCGAATGAGTCAAATCCACTGAGAAGCCCCAAATCGTACAGAGCCCAGGTTTAGCGAACCACACTTCTTTTCAACGTGGTTTGAAACCTTTCAAATGGTAAGAATTTTCATCTCACCCGTGAAATAGTCAAGAGAAAAGCTGTTGCAAAATAGGACGGTGAGGAAGGGAGGGTTCGCGCACTGGCCAGGGAGCCAGGCTCCCATGGGTTCACGTCCAAGCCCTGCCACTCACTGGCTTAGCTGAGCACGTCTTGGGCCTCGGTCTTGTCCTCTCTGGGTGGGGCGGGAACTTTGTAGGACCGTTGTGAAAACTGGACAAATCGCATACGTAAAGCTTCTTAGAAAGGGCTGCCTGGCGTCTGCTTTTAGCATCGTTACAAATGCAGAAGCTCTTTTTTTTTTTTTTTTTTTTTTTGCGGTACGCGGGCCTCTCACTGCTGTGGCCTCTCCCGTTGCGGAGCACAGGCTCCGGACGCGCAGGCTCAGCGGCCACGGCTCACGGGCCCAGCCGCTCCGCGGCACGTGGGATCCTCCCGGACCGGGGCACGAACCCGTGCCCCCCGCATCGGCAGGCCGACGCTCAACCACTGTGCCACCAGGGAAGCCCAGAAGCTCTTTTTTGTTCATCGTCCCTCACCAAATTCCTGTGAAGAAAGGCTCGTTTTAAAGATGCGGAAACTGAGGCTTAGAAAGGTTAAATAATGTACTCAGGGTGACAGAATTAGGAGGGAAGAGCCGGGCGTGTTTGCTGCAAAGCCCCATCTACAGTAGGTGTTCTACTTCGCTTCTTTCCTGAGCTGAGCAGAATGTTTATTTCTAGTGCTTTGCATGATCCCTTTTCTTTCCTTCCTTTCATCCCTTCTTTCTTTTCTCCCTTTCTCCTTTCTTCCCACAGAATATTTTTAGCATCCCCTGTGGGTAGAATGCCCTCTTGATCCTCAGGAAACAGTTACACATCATTAACCGAGGCTGAAAGCTTTCAAGTGGCTTTTCCTTGGGGCTCCTTCAGTGTCCCGAGGCACCATCCCTGCGCCATCACGAGTCCATTCACCCGCCCCCAAACGAAGTTTTCCCAGCTCCCTCGTCTAAAAGGGGGCCTCCTGTCTTCCAGAAGACACCCGCCTCTGGTCTGGTTCACCCCCGAAGGAGTGTACTGCTACAAGGAGACGCGAAACCCTGCGGGGGCGTTTTCTGCAGCTCAAAGGCGCTGAAATGTTCCGGAATTCCCACGGACAGTGCTGATGTTTGTGTCATTTTATTCTTTTCGAGAAAGAGAATGAATTAGATGTGAGCCCAAAGGTGATTTTTAAAGACGTGTGTAACTGCTGCGTTTTCTTAAAAAACAAAAAAGGATGAATGGATAAACAACAAGTTTCTTAAAAAACAAAACAGAGTGAATGGATAAACAAGTTTCTACTCTAGAGCACAGGGAACTATATTCAATGTCCTGGGATAAAGCATAATGGAAAGGAATATTAAAAAGAATATGTACATACGTATATGTATACCTGAGTCACTTTGCTGTACAGCAGAAATCAACACAACCTTGTAAGTCAACTCTACTTCTCAATAAAAAAGAGACAGAGGAAGAACATGGAAAGTAACCCTACCCCAGAATGTGCTCGGAGTGGGCTCGCGTCCCGGTGTGACCAGCGCAGTTCCTTCAGCGCCCACGCTGCCCCGAGATCACACCGCGCAGGCGCTGGGTGTCCGTGTAGCCGGAATGGACTCAGCTCGCCTGGTCTTCCGAGCGCGCTGTGAGCGTGAGTCCGTGTGCGTTTCCCGCCAGCGTGGGGAGCTGCAGGGACTGGGCTTAGAATAGAAACCCCCCGGTTCTCAGGGGCAGCGGGGCTGCCTGGACACATGCTGTGCTGGCGTGAAGGCAGCACTCCCGGCCGAGGGGTTTACCGTGCCCCCTCGGTGATGTTCCTGCTGCTCTGGGCTCTTGAATAACAAGGGCAGATGCTGGCTGACTCGGGCCCCCCGGGGCTCCAGCGGGGCGGCGGGGCTGAAGACAGAGGTAGCCGGCGGCAACCACCACCTCTCACCCTGGCCCTCACTCTGCCCCTCTCGGGCTGGCTGGGCTGTGCAGGCTGATGGAGCATGACCACCTTCCCCAGCTGTGGAAGGTAAAGAGGGGGACTGCAGAAAGGACCATCTTCAGGCGAGGGGGCACAGCGGCAGGTACGCTTTCAGGAAAATGACTCCAGTGTGTTGGCGCAGATGATGGATGCTAACGAGGAGAATGGAGTCAGGGAGGCCAGTTTGGAGGCTCTTGGTGAGGCTAAAGGTGAGTGAAGATGGGGCCTGAGCTGAGACTGGGATGGGGAGGAGAAGATGGATGTGAAACTCGTCTGGAAGAGAATCAATGATTGGGTGACAGATGTGAGAGCCAGACTTGGTGATGGGAGAATTTAGAGAGATTTCAATGTCTGTGCCGGATGACTGAGGCTATCATGACCTAGCAAAGGTTAAGAACCACAGATCCAAGGGAACTGACAAAGAAATAACCAGTGGCCGGGAGAGAGAGGTGCCTTAGAAACTGCATGATGCTCTGAAGCTTATTTTGCAAAGCCCCTGCTATTAACACGGGAATTTGACGTGTAACTCTGACAACTGTCAACAAACTCTAGCCCATGCGAGGAGGAAATGAAGACAAAGAGTGAAATAACTGTCTTTAATGGTTTCTGGCTTGACAGAAACTGTGGTTTCTCCACAGTGAGGCTTATGCCTTCAGCCAAAACAAAGAGTCGCATGGTTGTGAAGGGGACAAAGATGAAACCGGCCCTGAGCTCTACGTATAATTCCTTAAAATTTTCACAGTGATGAAATACATATTTAGTAAGTATTAATATCTCTAAATGGCTATTATTATTGGATTAGACAGCTATTAAATAAATAAATAAATTATAAAGGCTTTATAATTATGGTGGTCACAACCATTAATGTAATTTACCAAATGGCAGAAACTAGAGCAGTTTGCTTGATTCCTGAAAAGACACAGGAAATTGATAGGAAATGCCCAAACCATGTAATCATTTTTATTACAACCCAAGAAAACAATAGAAGTAGTGTTGTCTGACATTTAAATGAGGCAAATAAAGTAAGTAAAGAATTGCTCTTCTTTTACAAAATAATATTTCCTCTGATTATAAAAAATAACACATGGTCATTGTAAAAATATAAAACTTTAAAAAATTAAAAAGAAAATGAGAGTTGACCATAATGCCAACAGCCATAGATAATTATTACAAACATTTTGGTGTATTTTTCATCTTTTCCTATAACTAAATACATGTTTTTTTAAACATATTTGGGATCACATTGCATGTAACATTTTGTATCATAAGTTCTTTTGCCTACTATTATATTTAAGGTCTTTTCCACTAAGATTAAATAGTCTTCAAAAACATGATGGTAGTAGCTCTTTTCTCTTTAAATTCTCCTTCAGTAGAAATATTGTGGTGAGTATAAAATATATTGCTTATGTGCTCAAGATATATCATTAATTGTATATTTAAAGGTAATCACGGAAGCTGGGCTTTCTTGTCTCCTCCTTGTCTCTTTTCTGCAGGTCTTTTAGTGGAAGTGCTCTTAAATGACCTTCACTTAACTAACTCTCTAGATTAGTCTACCCTTCATTTACTCTATTTTTCCATGGGCACGGTGAGTCCTTGAAGCTGGTAGACTACCGTAGTTCACGGACTACTAGACCACTGTGATACACGGACTAAGAGACCACGCTGTCATACACAGACTAGGAGACCACTGTGATACACAGACACACCTCTACCCTCACCAGTCGAGGTGTATATGCTTACCAAGAGCTGGCTGAGTTTGTTCCCGAACCTGTTCATACCAATTGTACATGTTATAATAATTACACAATTTAATTGTAGGCCATACAAACCAATAATATCACAATGTGAAAAGAGTTGTTATTTCTATGAACATAAAATAGAATGTTTTGGAAATACTCTACAAAGGCAAGTTATATAAAATATTTTTTGTTTAAAAATAAGTGTGGGAAAAATAAACCATCTCTATATACTAGCAATCTATAATTCGAGGCCACATTTTTAAAAATAGTATTTATAATAGCTCAGAAAAAATGAAATATTTACGTATAAGTCTAACAAAACATGTACAGGATCTGTATGCTGAAAACTACAAAACAATGAAGAAAAAATATCAAAGAAGATGTAAATAAAAGGAGAGACATACCATGCTCATTTATTGGAAGACTCAACATAGTAAAGATACCAATTTTCCCCAGATAGATCTATAGAGTTAGTGCAATTCCAGTCAAAATCCCAGCTGTATTGTATATAGACAAGCTGATTCTGAACTTTAAATGGAAAGGGAGAGGGATTGGGATAGCTAAAACAACTTTGAAAAAGAATAAAGTTGGTGAATCACACTTCACAGTGTAATCAAGACAGTGTGATATTGATGAAGAGATAAATCAATGGAACAAAATAGTTTAGAAATAGACCCACCCACACATGCCCAACTGATCTCTGACAAAGGTAAAAAGCAATTCAATGGAGAAAGGATAGTTTTTCAACAAATCTGCTGGAACAATTGGATGTCTATAAGCAAAAATATAAATTTTGACCTATGCCCCACATCTCATACAAAATTTCACTCAAAATGGATCTACAGGTACAGTGTAAAACTATAAAACTTCTGGAAAAAAATCTTTGTGACTGGGGGCAAGGCAAAGAGACATGACACCAGAAGTATGAGCCACGCAAGAAAACATTGATATGGAGACTTCCCTGGCGGTCCAGGGGTTAAAATTTTGCCTTCCAGTGCAGGGGGTGTGGGTTCGATCCCTGGTCAGGGAGCTAGGATCCCACATGCCTTGTGACCAAAAAACCAAAACAAACAAACAAAAAAAAACCAGAAGAAGTATTGTAACAAATTCAATAAAGACTTTAAAAATGGTCCATATCAAAAAAAAATTTTTTTAAAAAGAAAACATTGATAAACTGGATCTTTGCAAAATTAAAAACATACACTTTGCAAAAAATATTGTTGAGAGAATGAAAAGCTACAGACTGGGAGGAGATTCTTGCAAATTGCATATTGACAAGGCTTTATTCAGAATATATAAAGAATTTTCAAAATTCAATAATTAGGGCCTCCCTGGTGGCGCAGTGGTTGAGAGTCCGCCTGCCGATGCAGGGGACGCGGGTTCGTGCCCCGGTCCGGGAGGATCCCACATGCCGCGGAGCGGCTGGGCCCGTGAGCCATGGCCGCTGAGCCTGTGCGTCCGGAGCCTGTGCTCCGCAACGGGAGAGGCCACAGCAGTGAGGCCTGCGTACCGAAAAAAAAAAAAAAAAAAAAAAAAAAAAAAATTCAATAATTAAAAAAGTAACAACCCCAAAAATGGGTAAAAGACATGAACGGACACTTCACCAGAGAAGCTATAAGGATGATAAGTGAACACATGAGAAGATGTACAACGCCGTTAACCATTAGGAAGGACCAAATTTAAGCCATTATGAGGTAGCACTACACCCCTATTAGAAAAATTAAAATTAAAACTACTGACAATACCAAGTGCTGGTGAGAATCAGAGCAACTGGAACTCATATATTATTGACAGAAATACACTCAGGAAATTGGTTTGGCAGTTTCTTATAAAACTAAGCATACACTTGATGTATGTATGACCCAGCAATCCCACTCCTATATATCTACCCTATGAAAAGGAAAGCTTACGGTCACACAAAAACCTACACACGAATGTTTCTAGCAGCCCTATTCATAACGGCCCAGACTAGAAACAACCCAAATGCCTTTCATTAAGTGACTGTATAAGCAAACTGTGGTATATCCATATGATGGAATATTGCCCAGCCCTAAAAAGGAATGGCCATTCATGATACAGGCAGTAATTTGGTGAATCTCCAAAGCATTATGCTGAGTGAAAGCCAGGCTCAAAAGTTGATATAGGGCTTCCCCGGTGGCACAGTGGTTGGGAGTCCGCCTGCCGATGCAGGGGACACGGGTTCGTGTCCCGGTCCGGGAGGATCCCACATGCCGCGGAGCGGCTGGGCCCGTGAGCCACGGCCGCTGAGCCTGCGCGTCCGGAGTCTGTGCTCCGCAACGGGAGGGGCCGAAGCAGTGAGAGGACCGCGTACAGCAAACAAAAAAGTTGATATAGTCTGTGATTCCATTATGAACATTCTCAAAAAGACAAACCATAGTGATGAAGATCAGATCTGGGGTTGCCAGGGGTTATGGGGCAGGGAAAGGAAACACTATAAAGGGATAGCATGCTGGAGTTTTTTGGATGGTGGAACTGTTGTGTACCCTGATTATGGTGGCGGGTACGTGAATCTATACATGTGTTGAAACCTACAGAACTGTATATACACACACACAAAAAACAATGGTTAATTATACTGTATCATAATTAGAGGAAATCTAATCTTACAAATCTAGAAGTTTTCTGCACTCAGATTGTTTTGAAACTGCTTTAAGTTCTACCTCCACTTGAAGATGCTGAAAACACATTATGGGCAAGATTTATTCAAGAAAGTGGCGCAGTGGTTAAGAATCCTCCTGCTAATGCAGGGGACACGGGTTCGATCCCTGGTCCGGGAAGACCCCACGTGCCACGAAGCAACTAAGCCCGTGAGCCACAACTACTGAGCCTGCGCTCTAGAGCCCACGAGCCACAACTACTGAGTGCATGAGACGGAACTACTGAAGCTCGCACATTCTAGGGCCCGTGTTCTGCAACAAAAGCCACCAAATGAGAAGCCCGTGTATTGCATCCACAGTGAAGAGTAGCCCCCGCTCGCTGCAACTAGAGAAAGCCTGTGCACAGCAACGAAGACCCAACGCAGCCAAAAAAAAAAAAAAAAAGATAACAAGGCACTCCAATCAGCAGACCATACAGAAAGAAAAGACCTTGGCCTTACACCAAAAGATTACTGAATGAACGTTTACATATTTTCAATTCAGTTGGACTATTATCATTTGTTATGATTCCCTACATATTTTTCTTAACCACCTTACTCAGGCTATGACCTCATTGAATAAGCATTTTATAAGAGACCTTTCATAGCATTTATTTACTTTTCTTTAAGTTTCTAACTCATAGCCTGTTCAGATGAAATACTTTATTTTGGAATAAATTTTCCTAATCGTATTCTGTTACATCTGGCCCTTCATCTTAAGACAAGGAAATTTGGATTTTAGGTGTGCATCACATTCGCTCGATACAAATGGGTAAGACACAGTGTTGTTTGAGTACGTGGTCATGGGAGATACATGTGGGTGGAGGAAACACATGTTTGTTCCAGTTTAGTGCTCTTGCTGCCGTGGAACAGGTCAAGACAATGGCAGTAAGATTACTTATTGATGTAAGTTCCCATTAAGTAACCTTTGTTAGTAGGACAGCTCTCTCCACCCTCTTCCCATTAAATTACCTAGTGTTCACACATTTAAATTATTAACACAAGTGTAGTGTGTTTTTTTTTTTTATAGAAACCCTAGGCTGAACTAAAAGGAAAGAAAATCTTTAAACACATCAGAGATGGAGAGGATGAAATCACTTTTAGTCTTGTTCAAAGTCTTGTCCGCTGCACACAGCCATCCAAGGGGACCAGATCATCTTTGTCCCGGGGTCACAATAGCAAAGCCCAGAAAGGGTGGTGTTTCCGTGCAGAAATGTCTTCCTAGCATCTCTCGGGAAATGTATACGTTTTAATGAGTCCCAAGAAAAATCAATCAAGAAATTGGGAAAACTGGAAAAAGTGTTATAATTCTCCTGAAAGGATTAAAGCTTAACAATCTACGTAGAGATGCTGCTTGTTCCAAGCAACCCACTGACGTCAGGCAAGAGCCGAGTGGGGGGAGGAGGAGGTGAAGGCTGACCTTTCCGGGAACCGGGAAAGGAACTCAGGATGGTCACGATGTCATCAGCTGCTGTACTGTGGCTGTATGTGTGCTTATGGCTAGTCTGCTGCTAATGGCGAGTTACTCTTGCAAATAAAATAAATATTGATGTTTGTATGCATTGTATACTTTACAAATCCTTTGAGAGGTGTTCCAAGAAATAAGTTTTAGAAGCAAAATTAGTTCTTTAACTGGCAACTTCAAAAGTGATTCTGTGTAGTGTTATTAACCTTGCTAGGAGAGCCAAGTGTTACAGTATTCAAACGCTACACCCAGGATTTGCTGGTGTTTTCCCGTGTGTGACTATTCTCTACAGCTGCCCTAATATACTATCCACTGCCTGCATGTGTCTTTTAAACACTAGAAATGGGACTTGTCCAAATTGAGATGTGCTAGACGTTGGAGAATGAGTATGAATAAAAAGAAGCAAAATATCTCATTAATAGTTTTATATTGGTTAAATATTGATATAATAACCATTTGGTTATACTGGTTTAAATAAAATATAATTAAACTTAATTTCACCTGTTTCCTTTTACTTTTGAAACATGGCTACAAGAACACATAAAATACGTGTGTCTCACATAGTATTTGTATTGGACAGAGTTGGTCTATAGGTCACAGATATTTGTAGACACAACTAAACTCAATGTTTTGTTGTGTTTTTTTTTTTTTTTTTACAAAACAAAATTTTATAATGAGTAACGAGTATGAAGGGTGTTGGAATTATTTGAAGCTCAGCATGATTTCTGGATTTCCAAACTCCCGAAGATACTGTCAGTCTGGAGCTTGGAGCCACTAGTTTCCAAGGGCACCAGCTTTGCAGTGGATCCATCATGTTTTGGCCCCAGCTCCTCTGACACTGGACTTCCGTATGTGTGACGTGGGGATGAGAAAAAAAGGCCACACAGTGTCATGAGTGATTAAAAAATCATATGAGGCACCATTCCTCCCCCGAGCCTCTTCAAGTCTGCTGGAAGCCCTGTGGCCTCCTTGCCTCTGAAACCTGGCGCCTGCTGTTTGCAGCATCCTGCCTGCTCCCCTACCAGCCAGGTGAGGCTGCTGCCGTTTGAGCACCCTTATCCCACTTCTTAAGACAAACAGTCGGCAGTCCTGATGGCCAACTTAGGCCAAGGCACTGTTCTGGGAGCTTTGCACAGCCCATGAAGTAGGTACGATTATTACTTAGGCAATTTTACACACAGGCAAATCGAGGCACAGAGAAGTTAATTAACTTATTCTAGGTGATCCAGCTCGTGAGTAACACAACCTGAATTCCTCCCTCCCTATTTTATGGTTTAAAACGAAGGGGCAATCTTTTGTAAAAATTTATTTATTTATTTTTGGCTGCGTTGGGTCTTCGTTGCTGAGCGTGCGCTTTCTCTAGTTGCGGCGAGCGGGGGCTACTCTTCGTTGCGGTGCGCGGGCTTCTCAGTGCAGTGGCTTCTCTTGTTGCGGAGCACGGGCTCTAGGCGCGCGGGCTTCAGTAGTTGTGGCTTGCAGGCTTCAGTAGTTGCGGCTCGCGGGCACAGTAGTTGTGGCGCACGGGCTTAGTTGCTCCGCAGCATGTGGGATCTTCCCGGACCAGGGCTCAAGCCCGTGTCCCCTGCATTGGCAGGTGGATTCTTAACCACTGTGCCACCTGGGAAGTCCCACAAGAGGGCAATCTTATTTTATCATTCCCAGAGATCATCTCCCCACCATCCACCAGTTGTAGGCTGTTGGGAAGTATAAATAAGACAGAAATCTGTATAAATATAGAGTATGAGGATTATTGAAATTACACACATTGACGCAAAGAAGCCAGACATGTTTTTATGTTTAATTAGCGGAGATAAGTCATTGGTAGCCAGCTGAGAGTTCAGTGACTCTTTTCAGTAAGATTGTTGTACAAGTTTAGTGGAATGTTACTCAGCCATAAAAAGAAACGAAATTGAGTTATTTGTAGTGAGGTGGATGGACCGAGAGTCTGTCATACAGAGTGAAGTAAGTCAGAAGGAGAAAAACAAATACCGTATGCTAACACATATATATGGAATCTAAAAAAAAAAAAAAAAAAAAAAAGGTTCTGATGAACCTAGGGGCAGGACAGGAATAAAGACACAGATGTAGAGAACGGACTTGAGGACACGGGAAGGGGGAAGGGTAAGCTGGGACGAAGTGAGAGAGTGGCATGGACATTTATACACTACCAAATGTAAAAGAGATAGCTAGTGGGAAGCAGCCGCATGGCACAGGGAGATCAGCTCGGTGCTTTGTGACCACCTAGAGGGGTGGAATAGGGAGGGTGGGAGGGAAATGCAAGAGGGTGGAGATATGGGGATATATGTATACATATAGCTGATTCACTTTGTTATACAGCAGAAACTAACACACCGTTGTAAAGCAATTACACTCCAATAAAGATGTTAAAAAAAAAAGAGTTTGGAGAAAATTCTTTGAAAGCTGGGATTTTAAAAAAGGAAAAAGATTTCCTTGACTCTAGGGCCTGAGAGTTCCTGAATAATTTCATGCGGTATTCTATTGGCTCAAAGATATTTTCAACTGAGAAAGGCAAAACTCTCTAACCCAGATTACTAAAAAATCACTTTAAGTGACTTAAATTAGCAATAGGAAAGGAAGCTTCATCAACTTGAAAATTAAGCGAAGCAACATTCGGTGTATTATTTGGAAGGGCAAGTCAAAGGAAAATTTGATAGAAATGTCTTAATAAAACCGCATGGGCTTTACATTTCCTATTGCAAAATTCAATAACACATGTCATATTCGACTGTGTGTCAGGAGGCATGGTTCGCAATACACCTCTGGAGCATCCCTAAAGCCCCATGTGAGGCAGACGTGTCCTGATGTTGCCCTCTTCCTTTATCCCAGGGGGTACTATTTGCTATTTCCCCGTGAAAGCGTTGTTGCCTTTGGCAGCCGTTCCCACCAGCTCCTCCCTGCCGCGCGGCTTTGTGCATATGCTGTTCCTCCTGCCCGGGACACCCTTCCACCCTCTCTTCATTTAATTCCTGCCTACCGTCTTCACACCTCAGCGCTTTGTCACCTCCTCAGGAAGGCTTCCCGGCCTCCCAGACCACAGGCCACAGTGCCATCGCCCCTCTGTCTGTAGCACTTGTCCAAGTGGCATTTCTGGGGCAAGAGCCAAGTCTTCAGTCTATGCTGTCTCCCTCCTGCCAGCTCTGCAAGGACTATTTGTTCAATGAATGAATGACAGGAGCAATTCGTACAATCACTGGAAGGGCAGTTGCTGTGGAAGCACTTGAACTAGCCGGTGCACATGTCCTATCTGGGAATTCTACTTTATTGTGATTAAAGCCGGAGCCTCAATGCTTTTCTACCGCCCAGATGATTTTTGGTTTTCCTTGTCTTTTGATCCAAGTTTTGATGCTGTCAGAGCAAGTTAAAAACTGCTGATGGGACTTCCCTGGTGGCGCAGTGGTTAAGAATTCGCCTGCCAGTGCAGGGGACACGGGTTCGAGCCCTGGTCCGGGAAGATCCCACATGCTGAGGAGCAACTAAGCCCGTGCGCCACAACTACTGAGCCTGCGCTCTAGAGCTCGCGAGCCACAACTACTGAGCCCGCGTACCACAACTGCTGAAGCCCGTGCACCTACAGCCCGTGTTCCACAACAAGAGAAGCCATCGCAATGAGAGGCCCGTGCACCACAACGAAGAGTAGCCACTGCTCGCCGTAACTAGAGAAAGCCTGTGCACAGCAACGAAGACCCAGCACAGCCAAAAAAATAAAAATGAAAACTGCTGATGGAGCCGGAAACATCACCTTCAAGTGAAGTCTGGGGTTTTCTACTTTGGACAACGTTGTAATTATGGGAATGATATTGTTCTCATGACTAGAGCACCAGAAATGGCTTGGGACCTGCTGAGACTTTATCCAGGTCCCAGGAAAGAGCCAGCCCAGAGAGGGGCTTCCAGGACCCCGTGGGAAGAGGCCAGCCCTTGGGGACAGTGGCCTGTGGGGTCCAGCTCCTTCCTATACCAAGTGTCTTTACTTATAATGCCCCGCCACCCCTGTCCCATAGCTAGAAGTAGACTTTTTTCTTTTGATAATCAAAGCTTACATTTTTGTGCATTTTACTGTACTCTAAGAACTGGGCCAGTCATTCAAATGTACGTTTTCTGATTTAATCCTCAAGCAACCCTGTGAAGTATCATCATCTATTTTACAGGCGAAGAATCTGGAGGGTGATTATCCAGTTGCCTGCACAGGTTACGATGGCACTGGGATTCGAACCCAGGCAGCAACAGTGGTTCTCAGCCAGGGCGGTCTGCCTCCCCTGAGGTCAGTGGGCAGTGTCCGGAGATGCCCTTGGCTCACATGTGTGCCCGTGGTGTGTGCTCCCGGCATGTGGGGGGACAAGGCCAGGCTGCCGACATTCCACAGCACACAGGACAGCAGAGAATTCCCGAGCCCCAAACATCAATAGCGCTGGAGCTGAGAAAACTGCCTTCTGTTATTTGTTCGCCAAATGAAAATAGTTGCTTTTTCTGATTGTATGTCACAATTAAAAAAAAAAAAAATCAGTCCATTCCGACAAACAGACATTAGAACATGCAAATTACCTGAAATCTCATCCCCAGAGACAATGCTGGTTAATGTGTTTGTTTATATACGTCCAGATTTATTCCTCTGTGGACACACGCGCATGCACACACCACACGTTGTTCTTTCACAGTCTTTCCTTCTTTAGCTTATTCCTTTTTCAAAAATGGAATCATGTTGTAGCTGCTGACCCTGAAGATTGTGACTTCACCATACATTGTACTGAACTACACATCGTGGACTTTTTTCCATGTCAATAAACACAGACGAGGGGTGACAGAGCCTCAAGGAGGTCATATTCTGCTCCACAGCGGGGGTGCGTTGGAAATTTGTGGGGACTTTTTGCTTGGGGGGCTCCTGGCGTTTAGCAGCTGGGGGGTCCAGGGATGCTGAGCGTCCTCTATTGTGCGAGGCAACCCCCCACGTGGAGAAGTGGCCCCCTCATAATTTTGACATATCACTCCAGTTGTTCGTGTAGTTGAAAAGCTTATTGAGAATAATCTAAGATCCAAACTTCATTTTAATTTAGACATAAGTAACTTTGCATGGTTTTAACATATACCACACATTCCAGGAACATGGAGGGATATTGAGAGTGGATTGTACCTCGCTTTGTTCATTCTGGGAAACCCCATCATCCATAACAACGCAGCTAGAAGATCTGCGCTCCTGGCGCCCAAGCTGAAGGGTTTGCCTCCTGCCCGGGTCGTTGGTGGGGATTCCCTTACGGGCCGACCTTGACATTCCATACGTGCCTCCACGTGTACCCATGCCTGTGTGTTTACATATTGAAACAATTCATTACCAATTCTTCTCCCTTTATTTCTCTTTTATGTTACAGTGAAGGCAACATATTGATTTTTTAAACTTGTGTGTATGAGTCATTGTGTCATTATATTGATTTTTAAAAAAATCATGTGTGTAGGTTATATTATCTATGAATTTCATTTCAGGATAGTAAGGGGAGAATTATAAACATTGGTTATAGAAAGGGGACATTTGGGTCTGACATTATTATAGAAGGGGTGGCCTTTGGATCTGACCCGAGCTGAAAACCACCGATTTATATCATTACACTTAACGTAGCCTCATTCTGGGCACACTTGTATCATGGTTTATTTAACCCATCTACCGCTGATGGATAGTGAGATGGCTTGGTTCATATAAGCAGCACTCTGATAAACAGACGTATTTACAAAGATATGTCTGGGCGCTCACTGAATTATTTCCTCAAGGGGAAAAACTCACAGGAGTGGAATTGCTGAATCAAAGGAGTGGAATTGCTGAATCAAAGGAGTGGAATTGCTGAATCAAAGGAGTGGAATTGCTGAATCAAAGGAGCGGAATTGCTGAATCAAAGGAATGCACATTTTCCATTTCAACGTAGTCCTTCCAAGCTACTCCACTAAGAGAGCATGAGACACATGTGTGTGGGACTCTGGGAGAAGCAAGACTCGCAAGGCAGCAGGCGCTGCACGATGCACCGGGGGCGGGGCCAGATCCCGCACCAGCAGCAGCCGTGCCCTGGGAGCCACGCGTCTGTGCCCAGAAGTGGCGCCAGGGCCTCCGCTAGAGCCGGGCCACCGTGCAAAGTGGGTGTCCTTCCTGAGGTGGTGGCCCCTCTGCAGTTAGCAAGCATCCTTTAATAAATCCCTTTCCACCCTAAACTGGCCTGAGTCGATTCTCTGGTATGCAACAATTATTCCTGACTGATCAGAAACCGAACTCAATTTCAAGTGACTTTGGCTCATTTTAGCGGCGTTTTTCCCTTGGACCTTGTTATGTGCTGAACTGAATCCTCTAAGAATTCATTTGTTGAAGCCCTAACCCCCAAGATCTCAGAATGTGACCCTATTTGGAGATAAGGTCATTGCAGACATACCTCCTCTGACACGGCCAGTACCCTGATAAAAGGGAGAGATTTGCACACACACACACACACACACACACACACACACACGCACGCGCGCAAAAGAGAGCAGCTTGTGAAGGTGGAGGCGGGGACTGAGGCGATGCTCCTACAACACAGGGACATCAAGGATGTGCAGCAAACCCCCAGGGGCTGGGGGAGGGGCCCGGAGCAGCTTCCCCCTCCCAGCTCAGAAGGAAGCAACCCTGCCAGCACCTTGATTATGGACTCCCAGCCTCCAGAGCTGTGAGAGGGTCAAGTTCTATCGTTGAAGCCCCCAGCCTAGGCTACTTTGTTTCCATGGCCCAAGAAAACGAATACAGACGTCTAAGCTTCAGTGACTGAATTTGCCATCTCCTAATGCCACCGCTCAGCAGAACTGTTGCGTGACAAAGCCTGAGGCCATCTCAGGAGTCATCTGTCCCGCCCCACACCCCCTGCGCTGACACACAAAGAATTAAAACCCCAAGAGGCCGCAGGACTCGTCCAAAATCAGACAGCTGGCTGGCAGCAGGGCCAGCCAGAGAAGCCCTGCCTTTTGGTTCTGCGTTAACATCCTTCCTACCGAGACGCGAACTGCAAGGACAGCAAAGCTCCGGAGGCGGCCCAGGACAGAATCCACCCTGCCAAGCTCAGAGCTACTCTGGCGTTGTTTCCCATCCGAATCGCCCCGGAAGTCTCTGAAACTAGAGTGGTGGCCTCTTCCCAGCATTTCTGGGAGCGAGGTCTGAGAATTCGTGTGTTTTAGGAGCTCAGCCGCCACACGTGGGACACTGGCACACTCGCTACCCCACGTCGGCGAGCGGGCGGGGTCGGGCCTGGGCTGCGGGGACAGACTCGGGCTGAGTGACCTCGGGCAAATCGCTGAATTCTCCAGGGCTAAGCTTCCTGCTCTGTGCAAGGAAAGTCACGTCCTTCACGGCCTCGTTAGGCTGCATGGAGTTCAAAGGGAAAATTCACATACGGCTCGTACCAGGGTGCCCGGCACATAGTAAACACTCATTAGGATTCAGTGATTATTATATCGTCATTCCTACAGAAGCGAGCATGACCTTGACAATCCCTGATCTTCAGGCCACACCACGCCTGATGTCAGCAGCCAGGCCTGTCCTGTTATTTTTTAACACCTCTAATGAGGTCATAGGCTCACACGGCTCTCTCCACCTGGATATCTTTCTGCACCTTTCAGAATCCTCCGCACTCTTTTCTTATTTATTTTTTTATTTTTGGCTGCATTGGGTCTTTGTTGTGGTGCACGGGCTTCTCATCGTGGTGGCTTCTCTTGTTGCAGAGCACAGGCTCTAGGTGTGCGGGCTTCAGTAGTTGTGGCGCGTGGGCTTAGTTGCTCCGCAGCATGTGGGATCTTCCCGGACCAGGGCTCGAACCCGTGTCCCCTGCATTGGTAGCTGGATTCGTTTTTTTTGTTTGTTTGTTTGTTTTTTTTTTTTTTTGCGGTACACGGGCCTCTCACTGTTGTGGCCTCTCCGGTTGCGGAGCACAGGCTCCAGACGCGCAGGCTCAGCGGCCATGGCTCACGGGCCCAGCCGCTCCGCGGCACGTGGGATCCTCCCGGACCGGGGCACGAACCCGCGTCCCCTGCATCGGCAGGCGGACCCCCAACCGCTACGCCACCAGGAAAGCCCCATCCTCACTCTTTAAGGTCAAGTGCCACCTCCTCCTGACACCTGCCTTGGTTTTAGACTCCCAGCCTCCAGAGCTGTGAGTCGGTACATTTCTGTCGCTTAAGCCCCCCATCCATGGAATTTTGTCTCGGTCGCCCTGGAGTCCAGTTCCGGTCCCCTTCCTGTGTCCCCAGCCCCATCTGAGCCTCCGGAGGCCTGGTCACTGGCTTATTCACGATGCTGGTGGCTGCTCTGTGTCTGTGTGGCCATGCAGAGCACCGTGTCTGGTGCAGAGGAGATGCTCCGGGAACCTTCCCTGAATGGGATGAAGTATGAACGCTCATTCTGGTCCCAGCAAAGCCTCTTACTGGGCCTCTCTCGGGGCCATGAGTCCCGTGCAGGGGGTGCATCAACGCACCCCGCACAGGAGGACAAAGGCTGACCGGACAAAACGCCCAGGTCAAGGGTGGCATCAACCTCGCAGGTAAGTACCAGGAACAGCCAAAGGACTCCAATCACGGTTTCTGAAAGATGCTTCTGAATCCACAGCAGCTGCACCAGGCATCCCGCTGTGACCACCCCCCCGCCCCCGGGAACCGCACACAGAGCCTGACACTTGGAGCCCTGATTCCCCAAAGGAAAGGATGCTGGTTACGGGGTGAAAACCTCCCTTGTGTGTGGCTGTATTTATCCCGGTGTCACCGGTGAGCAGGCCCTGCCGCGGAACGCGGTTTGCACCCACGTTTCTCATCACGGATGTTCAGGGTATCAGATCAGGTGAGATGAAAGAGGGAGAGAGGGCGAGAGATGAAGGTGTACTGCTGAGTTATTTTTCTCTTAAATATCTCCTTTTTCATCTCTTTGACATCCTGACCTGAAAGGAAATGTCTATTTCTCTCTCCTCTTAATGAAATGCAGCTGCACGGGTTTGAAGGAGGCCATGTCACTCCTGTCACCTGAGAACAAGAACAGAGGCAGCTCTCGGGGTTGAAGTAATGATGACACAGATGATTAAAGCCCGCCGAAAATCTCTGAGCTTCTATTTACCATAGTTTCCGACTTCTCTCTCAGCTTCCCGGGGTTCAGCGGCCCTGCTGAGGATTTGGCAGATGCTTCGGGACGTGGTGACGTGAACTCTTCCCGCCCTTGTGCAGTGAACCAGTAGTCACTAGCGAGGCAGAGGTTTTCCGTTTCTTCCTAGAGCTCCTCTTCCTCCTGGAGCCCAGACTCTACACTTCCCCTTGCCTTTCTTGTCACTCTAGATGGCTCTCCTTAATCACTGCCTGTCCCTCCTCTGGGGCGTCTCTGAAATTTCTTTTTCTCCCACCTTGGTCCCCACTTTAGCCTAGAATCTCATGCCTGGATCACTGTAACCTCCTTTCTGCTCCCAAACTTCTCACATAAACCTCAGCCATGAATATACACTCAGACACCAACAAAGGGTTTATCCTGACATTCAACTCCCTCCCCATCCTGAGCCTTCTGGGCCTTGTCTAATATTCCTTTCTTCCTCCCTCCCTCCCTCCCTCCCTCCCTCCCTCCATCTCATTCATTTATCTATCAATCAATCCATCTATCTATCTATATCCATCCATCTATCATGTCTCCATCTCCCTATCATCTATTACCTGTCATCTATTTATCATCCATCTACATATCTATCCATTATCTATCCACCTCCCTATCTATCCCTCTATCTACTATCTATCAATCTATCTATCATCTATCTATCCATCTCCCTATCTGCCATCTACCTACCTATCATCACCCTCTATTCCTATACACAGGTCTTTACCTGAATCAGGACCATGTTCCCTCTGGACTCAGAACACTTCATTCCTGAACACGTGCTGTTTTTTCTAAGCCCTACAAGATGCTTCTCTAATAAACCGGAACTCTATGTCAACCCATTTGGGGACTGCACACTTCAGCCCCTCTTGGGTTTCACAGCGCACCTTTACACTTTAAAAGCCCTTAGAAGTCCTATAGCCAAATATGTGCTGTTCTCTCTACCCAGAACATTCCCCTCCAGCCCCTCCCCCACTGACTAATTAAATCTTTACTCACATTGTAGGCCCTGCTTCAATGTCACTTTCTCAAGGAAGCCTTCCTTCACCCCTCCTCCCAAACCGCGTGCGGCCCGTCATAGCCTCCAAGCGTCTTCTGTCCCTCCTGCAGCCCAGTCATTCCACGATAACCAGCATAACGTCTGTACTTCCGGCTGGAACGCAGGTTCCACAAAGGCGGGGCCCCAAAGCTTGCTCGGTGTCTCCCCAACACAGCACAGCGCTGACCCCAGTGGCTCACACACATTTACTGACCCATTAAGGGAAAAATAAAACTTTGGGAAACGTTACACCCAACCATATTCTGGACGTGGGAACTTTCCCCCCAGTTATGTGACAGGCTTTGCCGCAGTGGCTACACGACGGGAGGACGTTCCCCCCTCCCCTTGCCTGAGATGCTTCACCTCTTTGACAGGGAACAGATCCCACCCATAGAGATCAGTTAGGACTCTTTTTGTTGCAAGTCACAGAAAATCCAGTTAACACTAGTCTGTATAATAAAGGGCACTAAAGAATCAAGGCCTGGGACTAGCAAGGGATTGTGCAGCAAATCAAACGCTGTCGCCCATGGCCTGGTGTCCCCCTGGCTCTGTCCGGCTCCCTGATTTGCCTTCCATGGTGAGGCTTCCACCCAGTGCCCACACCCATGCTCTCGGCCCCGGTCTCCCCCCCGCACTTTGACGTAGAAGCAGCCTCATTCCACGCTGAGCATCTGCTGGCGTCCTCCAAGAAAAAGGCAGGAAGCTTTTCTTTCCATGAAGTCCTAGGCATGCATGCGTGGCCTCCTCGGCTCTGAACCAGCCATGGTTTAATCCAATCCCAGCCCAACTGGCCTGAAGCATCGATGCCAGGCAGACGAGGATGGGAGGGGAGAGGTCCGTCAAAGGAACTTTGTTCTGTTGGGAAGAGGAAGTGACTGCACGGCGGTCACCATCTTTCAAGGCTGGTTCAAGCCTGAACTCTAAGAAAACTCCGGACAAGTGTGAAGTGTCCTCTCTGTGACCTTCCACGGGGTGCTTCTGGGCTGTAGCACAAACTTTGGTCCTTTATACATGGTGTGAGATTGTCCTCTAAGTGACTCAGCTCTGTGAATGACAATTTACCCCCAAACTCAGTGGGTTATTACAATCAACTTACCCTGCTCCTGGATTTTCTGCGGCAATAATTCAGGAGGGGCCCAGTGGGGAGGGTTTACCTCTGTTCCCTGAGGTCAGAGGCCTCAGCCAGGAGGATTCAAAGCCCGGGAGTGACCAAGCGGCTGGGGCAGGAATCGCGTGGCAGTGTCCTCACCCCTAAGTCTGGCAGTTGAGGCCGGCGCCCAGCTGGAAGCTCAGCTGGGGCAGGAGGCCACAGCCACTCTTCATGTGGTCTGGGCTTCCTCGTAGCATGGCAGCCTCAGGCTTCTTACGTGAGGGCCCAGGGTTCCCAAGGCAAAGCATCCCTAGAAAACCGAGGGGAGTCCTGCCTCTCATGACTTAGCCTCAAAAGTCACATAGTATCCCCACCACAGTGGTCGCAAGCCCATGCAGGTTCAGGAATAAGAAACACAGGGCCTACCTCTCACTGGGAGGAGTGCCAATCGTGGTGCAAAAAGAGTGTGGGCTGCATCCTTGCAGCCGTCTATGGAGAACACAATATGCCAGAGCCCGTTACATATTTCGAGGATCTTAAGGGCAGGGACTCTTTATAAATACTGCTTGAACCAGCCATTGAATCTAAGAACAGGAATAATTTGCCAATTATATGTCAGTTTAATCTGTAACAAAATCAAATAAACCTTTGTTAGGTTTTCTGTTTAAAATGTTTAAAAGGTTCTGTTTGGTTAGAAATATGTGAAAGAGAACGGGTTGCACGCAAGATTAAAATAGAGAGGAAGATGCTAGGGCCACCGCATAGGACCTGAAGTAGTAACTGGAAGGAGATCTGGTCTCGGGCAGAAGCTGTGCCTCTAGGAACCGTCCAAACAGTTTTCTAAGTTCTCCACCACAGGGCTCCTCCTCCTGAATCCTCACCTCGAACTCCGTAATCCAGGCGTGCCAACTTTCTCCTCGTTTCTCGGAGCTCAGCACAAACTCACTCTCCTCAGAACCTCTGCACACGCTGCTTCTCCCAACTGGGACTATTTCTAGTCCTAATGCAGGTCCACCTTAGATGTCACCTTCTCCAGGAGGCCTTCCCTGACACACTTCTCTTTTCGACCATCACATAATATCTCACCTTTGGGGCACAGCCTGGGTACTTGTTTGTCTCCCCCACTAAGCTGTAAGTTCTGTGAAAACAGAGACAAAATCCATCTCAGTAACCATTACATGACCGTGCCTGGCACCCAGGAAGTCCTCAAAGAACACGCGGCAGGTGCTGTCACTGCCTCCAGCCAGAGCCTCTTGTCCTGATCACTTTAGTCCAGGCTGGTCCCACTTCCGGCTGCCAGCACCTGCACCCCTTAGTCTGAGCACTTCCTCTGGCCACCAAAGCCTGCTCTGCCTACTCCAGCAGCGGGGCAGAAGTCCCAGGAATTCACACTCCCTTGGCATGATTGGTTCTCAATCAATGATTGATGGGAGTTGGTGTACAAATATCCCAGCTCCCTCCCCCCTTGGGTGGCGTAACTCTGAGGCATGTGCTCTGCGCTGGATCCCAAAGTTCCCCAGCATGAAGAAGCCCCACGGTGGCAGCTGACTTGCCAACGCACGCTTCGTTGGCTGCCTTCTTTCTCTGTCTTACTTCCTCACCTCAGCTCCTCAGTAAAGAATGTGCTCTCAAATCCTCGACTCAGGATCTGTGTCCCCAAGAAGCCACATTAGGACAGAGTGCTTGTTGAATGAACGAGTCTGTCCCAGTCCCTGCCACCTACTCACACATCCCCGCCGGTGCAGGTAAACTGACTGCCCGCAGCCTCTCATGTCCCGAGCCAGGAAGAGCAAATACCCCGCAGGCAATTTCAGACCTTCACTTCTATCTCTACTGACATTTGTAATCGAGACACACACACAGGAACATTATCTTACCTAAAAGTGCCATGTTGAGACAACGGCACCCGAAAGAGGTGGTTAAGTCAGTAAACAACACGGCCCCTGCAGATGAAATCAGCTCCAGCAGTGGAGGCGTGGGCTAGCGAGATCAATAGCCAGACAAGTCATACCACTGGCTTTCTATTTGCTTGGCCCTTGACTGACATCACACCGTCCTCCTCCCCTCCTGCTGCAGAAACAGAGACGCAGAGCCACTCTGGGTGTGTCGCCCAGCAGCGGAGGGGAAGCAGACGTTGGAGACTGGTCTCCTTTCTCTCCTCTACAAGCTGTTATGGTAACTTGGATCACATACGGCTCCGGGGTCAGACTTTTATTTCCCCACCACGCTTCCCCGACAATTCTCTATTTTTCTTCCTTGCAGAGCATTAATAGGTGTTTGCCGGGCGCTGTGGGAAGGATGCAGCCCAGCTCTACAGGGAATGAGAACACTTGAGCCGCTGGAAGAGTATGAGGCTGAACCCTGCAAGCGGCCTTCTGGGGTCAGAAAATCAGCAGTCCAGGATTTGATGCTCTCCTCGGGCCAAACCCAGCTCCATCTCTGAGAGGGGCGGGGGACATAGAAGGGAGAAGTGGGCCCTGGGAAAAAAGACACTTGTACTTCCCTCCCCCCAAAAGAAATAATCTTTAAATTAAATTTAAACAAATGTAGATGGGGTAAAGAAATCTTAGGAAATCTAAGGACTCCAAGTATTGAAGAAGAGGGAGCTGTTTCGCCATATTTAAAGTGTGTGTGCGCGCACGTGCACGGGAGCATGTGCGTGGTGGGGGGGAGACATTTCCTCTTCCCCTCTAAGCTCCTCTGGCTGGTCTAAGAATTAAACTGACATGAGACAGATTAACAGGAAAAAAAATCAAAAAAAGTTTAATAACACGTAACATGGGAGAAACCCAGGAAAACTGAGTAACTCACCAAAATGGCCCAAACCCTCACCTTAAATACCATTTTCAGCTAAAGGCAAAAGAAGATGCTGGGGGTAGTGATTTGAGACCTCAGAGGGTCGGAAGGCAGTTGACATGGAGATGGAAAAGCAAAGGCCTGGTAAGCAAATGTCTGCTAGGCCAGCAGAGACGATGGGACACAGAGAGGAGTTTTAACAGACTTTGCACGTCTAGTTCATACTATACTGATCTATGGTGATGGCTCCTTCCTGGAACAGGTCCTCTGTCTACACACTTTAGGCGGTTAAAGAGCAGGTCAAAGTTTCTTCCTGAGTCTTTGGGCTTCAAAAATAATAAGCCTAAATTAATCCGCATGCCAAAGAGACACATTTGGGGGTGGCAAACTGCTCCCCTACTGTGTTTCCGATACTGCTTAAATCTGTCTGCTCTAACACTGACTGACATGTCTCCCTGCTTCCAGTGGCCTCCTCTCAAATCCAATCACCTACCAATCATATTACTCCAAATCCTACCATTCAACTCTCCTACCTAAAACCACTGGCTCCCAGTTGCCTCTAGGGGGTGTGCTGAAGTGCCTGCAGAGACCCGGCTGTTTCCTGGGAGGCATAAGGGAGTGGTGGGGACTGAGGCAAACAGAGAGCCCGTGCCTGGTTTAAAGCTGGCAGCAGTCACCTGGCACCAGCCCCCTGCAGGACCACGAATCCAGTGATGCCACATCTTCCCAGTCTTCCAAGAGATGCTAGAAAGGTACTGACTTTTAAAACTTTTTATGAATTAAACAAACCAAGTTCCTAGGATTAAAAAATAATAATAATAAAAATCATCTCATGGCCACCAGCTTGCAAGCTCCAGCCCACAGGATAAAGTTTAAGCCCATCAGCATGGCATCCAGCGCCTTTCATGGTCCTGTCCATTCTTATTTCTGTCCCAGTCAATCCCTTTGTCCCCAGAGCCCCACACCACCCATGGCTGCTCAAGTTTAATACATAGAGTCCAAAGGGGAGGGGACAGACATACCTTGCAGTGGAGCCCACAGAGCAAGCTCACCGCTTCTGCTGAGATTGCTATTTAAGGTGGCTCTGAAGGAGATGACGGGGCACCAAGCCCCCCTTGGGCTCCTTCTTGGCTCCCACCCCCTCCAGTTCCCCTCTGCAGCTTTAAAGACCCTGTTTCCTCTCGACGGGATGCTCTGCTATGTGCTTATCCACCCCGCAAACTTAAACTCGCCTTGGGCCTCCCTGAAGACGCTCCAGAAAGAATCCCTCCCTTTCACTTCTGTACCCTGCACGCATCTCACTAAAACACGTGTCACAGTGTCGTGCATTTGGCGCTTCTCGTGACCTCTCCGAGTCGGGCTCTGTCATGCGGTACCCATGTCCTCAGGGCCGGGCCCACGCAGCCCTCCTGCTACTTCTGCATTCCGACCTCTCGAATCACGTATCCCACTTGCGCGAACACCCAGACACCCAAGGGCTGCGTGTTGAAACGAAACCACAAGGAGATCTGAGAATCCACGTGGCCGGGCTTCCGGCTCGCAACGTCCCCGTCCCCGCCACCTGCCTGCCCCGCTTCCTAACCCAGGTTCCTGCTCCTCCACCGGGAGGTTTGTGAGGCGCGCACCCGCCGCGGGGACGCACTGCCGCCTCCGCCGGCTCGGAAAGGGGGCCGCCTGGTCCGGGCGCCGGGACCCGCCGGGGAGGCGGGGCCGGCAGTGGAGGGGCGGGGCCTGCGGGGCGAAGAGGCCCGGGGGAGGCGGGGCTCGGAGCCGCGGAGGAGGAGCCTTGGGGCAGGCCTTGCTCAGGGGTGGAGGAAACAAGCTTCTGTTTTCGGCCCAAGCCAAGGGGAGTCCCAGGGAAGACGGGCGTAGCCCGGGGGTCTTTCCTGGAATCACAGGCCTTGGGGCTTTTCCACTGGGACGGCAAGAAGTATTTGGAAAATGTGCTTTTAACTAGAAAAGGGATCTTGTCACTTTGATATTTTAAAACCCTGGGGGAAGTGTCTTCTTCGTACCAGGGACTTGGGGGGGGGTCATTATTTTATGTTTATTTTGCATTAACTTAACGTACTTTTATTTGCATTACTTCCGTTAATCCTCATACGCCTCTGGGGGTAGGCACCGTTTTCAACTATCAGGAACTCACGCTTGCAGGTGCCCAGCCATTGTTGATGAGACGCCCCCGCGCGCGCGCACACACACATACAACATACACACACACACCACGCACGCGCGCACACACACACCACGCGCGCACACACACACACACCACGCACGCGCACACACACACACCACACGCGTGCACGCATACACACACACACACACACACACACACACACACACACATACACACATACTCACACACACATCTGTATAGAAACAGCATTGCTCTGGTGCTCCACGGGGCGTGGAGACTTAAATGAATCCCAGCACGGTTTGGGCAGTCCGATGAGGCCGTCTCCTGGAGACTTAGAAAGGAGGCGGGGCGGGGGACAGGTGCGACAGAGCGGGTAACTAACTGGCAGTCGGGCTCTGGGCACGCGAGCCACCCTCCAGGGACTCACAGAAGCAGGTGGGGGACAGTGTGAGGGGCCAGGCCTGGGGGCGCTCAGGCAACTCTAAGTGTCATTAAAAGTAAGTGTGACATATCACAGACACAGGCTCAGGAGGTCCCCGGGCACCTGGATCATAGCACTATCATAAAGAAGAAAACACAGATTCAAAGACATTAAATACTTTTAAAAATATTCACGAAGAGCAGCTGAGATTTGAAACGGGCTCTTTTGCTCTCACAGCATCCCAGACCCACCGGCTCTTCTGTGGCAAGGTGAGCAGCGGTTAGCATGAGCGATTTTTTGCCTTGGCTTTTCCATCTTTTACTGAAATTCTCTGGTATTTACCCCTACTAACTTCACTGAAACGGAATCATCATGGTCTAATAAGGAAATATACATAGTGAAGCTTGACTGGTAAAAAGAAAATAATTCATTTACAAGGGCAAAGCATTGCATTTTTAAAAGTAGCTGGAGGAAATAAAGAGCTGTTACAGGAAAACCTAATAATTGTTGGTTATGTGAGCTAACTGTTGAGGTTTGTGGTTTGTTTCGCTTTTTAAGAGTAACACCATGGAAGAATAATGTTAAGATGGCAATACTCCCTAAACTGGTCTACAGATTCAACACAGTCTTTTTGAAAAATCCCAGCTGCTTTTTTTTTTTTGCATACATGGACAAATAGATCCTAAATTCACACAGAAATGCAAGGGACCCAAAATAGCCAAAACAATCGTGAAAAAAGATCAAAGTTGGAAGACAGACTTCCCATTTTCAAGACTCACTCACGACAAATCTACACTCATCAAGACGGTGTGTACTGGCATAAGGGTAGACATATGTTGAGAGTCCAGGAATAAATTCAGATAGGTAATTGATATTCAACAAGGATGCCAAGACAATCTAACGGGGAAAGAATAGTCTTTTCAACACATGGTGTTGGGATAACTGGATATCCACATGCAGAAGAATGGAGTAGAACCTGTACTTCATACCATATGTCTTAAGTGTTAAATCTTAGAAAAAAAAAACAGGAATAAACCTTTGTGACCTTGGGTTAGACATGACACCAAAAGTACAAACAACACAAGAAAAAAATTGATCAATCAAATTTCATTAAAATTAAAAACGTTGGGACTTCCCTGGTTGTGCAGTGGTTAAAAATCCGCCTGCCGATGCAGGGGACATGGGTTTGAGCCCTGGTCCGGGAAGATCCCACATGCCACGGAGCAACTAAGCCCGTGCGCCACAACTACTGAGCCTGCGCGTCTAGAGCCCGTGCTCCACACAAGAGAGGCCACCACAGTGAGAAGCCCGCGCGCTGCAACGAAGAGCAGCCCCCGCTCACCACAACTAGAGAAAGCCTGTGCGCAGCAACGAGGACCCAACACTGCCAAAAATAAATAAATAAAATAAATAAAAATAAATTTATAAAAGAATTTTTTTTTAATAAAAACTTTTATGTTTCAAAGGATACCACCAAGAAAGTGAGAAGACAACCCACAGAGTGGGGAAAAATTATTTGCAAGTCTATATGATAAGGGTCCAGAATATATAAAGAGCTCTTACAAATCAATACTAAAAAGAAAATCAAATTTTTAAATGGGCAAAGGATTTGAATATACATTTCTTTAAAGAGGATATACAAATGGCCAATAAACACATGAAGAGATGTTCCACATCACTGATCATTAGGAAAATGCATATCAAAATCACAATGAGATACCACTTCACACCTACTAGGGTGGCTATAATAACAAAGATGGACAAATAACAACTGTCAGTGAGGACGTGGGGACACTGGAACCCTTATACATTTGCCACTGGGAACGAAAGATGTGTTTCCCCTTTGGGATACCATTTGGCAATTCTTCAATAAGTTAAACACGGAGTTAAACAGCAAGAGAGTTGAAAACATATGTACACAATAACTTGTACACAAATGTTCACAGCAGCATTATTCATAAAACCCCCAGAGTGGAAATAACCCAGATGTCCATCGGCTGATGAATGGATGAACAAATATGGTCTAGCCAAACAATGGAATATTGCTTAGCCATTGAAAAATGAAGTTCTGGGACTTCCCTGGTGACGCAGTGGATAAGACTCCACGCTCCCGATGCAGGGGGCCCAGGTTCGATCCCTGGTCAGGGAACTAGAGCCCACATGCATGCCGCCACTAAGAGTTCACATGCCAGAACTAAAGAGCCCGCCTGCCACAACTAAGACCCGGTGCAACCCAAATAAATAAATAAATATGTTTTAAAAGTGAAGTTCTGCTACATGCTGCAACATGGATGGACCGGGAGACCGTTATGCTAAGCAAAAGAAGCCGGACGCAAAGGGACACATATCTAAATTTCACTTATATGAAGTCTGGAATAAGCAAATCTATAGAGACAGAAAGGTAAATTCGTTGTTGCCAGGGGCTAGGGGGAGGGAACAATGGGACAGAGTCTGCTAACATGTGTGCATTCTTTTGGGGTGATGAAAATGTTCTGGAGTTAGATGGTTGTGACGGTTGCACAACTTTGTGATCTTATTAAAACAACTGAATTGTACACTTTAAAAGAGTGAATTTTGTGGTGCGTTACATATAGCTCAAATTTTAAAAAATGCTTGGATGTGGGTAAAAATAAATAAATAAGAAAAACACTCAAGAAGTATGGCCGGGCAGTGCAGTCACCAGCTCATGACACATGAGCCCAGACTCTCCCAAGCAAAGGGGCTGGCCTGGCCGGACCCTCAAAGAGAGGGAACTGGACGGAGGAACCCGCACTGTCCCTCACATGCAGGTAGAGAGCACCTGTCCCCAGAGCTGGTGCAGAAAAGCATTTCCGTCCACTCTCCTTCAAGAATCTCAGCCACCCTCCCCAGGACCTCTTGCAGCCTGCAATCACGCAGGTGACCACCCCATACCGTTACCTTCCAGAAACCAGCTTGTGTCCAGTGCATTCGATGGTTTCCGCATACTACCCGGGTCTGAAACCTGAATGGCCTTTAAGAATTCAGACTGCAAAGGAAGCAATCCGGTGCTTACAGGTATGATCATTGTAGCATTTTTTGTAACACTGGAAAACTGGAAACAACTAAATATCCAACAATGAGGAATGGGTTAGAAAAATCGTGGTGCATCCTTACCCTGGAGTATTATGGAACTCCCGAAAGTAATGTCTAATAAATAATTTTTAGTGACATGGCGAAACACCTATGATAATGGCAAACAAAAAAATGCAGGAGACAAAATCGTACGGGTATTATGTTCTCAGCTATGATAAAAATATACTTAAGAAATATGCCATGCTATTAATAATGATCTTCTTTAGCGGGTGCATATTTTCATTCTACATTTTCTTTTCAAATTGTCCACGGTAAGTACGTAATACTTTTGTTATTTAAAAAATCATTTGAGGTGAAATCCAGGTGGCAAGATAGAAGGAACAGAATTTTGACACAGCCTCGGATGAGCCATGGAGGATAAGCAGGAAGGCATGGTTGATCTCACAGCTTCTCTGCAGCATCCACTGGGGAGAAGCAAAAGGCCGAGGCGTGGGGGGCCGGGCCCACGACAGGGCGTAAGGCATGGCTTGTGGTTCTAGGACCCCTTCTGCTGGGGGAGCCTGGCCTAGTGTTGACCCAGGATCTAGTGTCATTAGCTCTGAGACTAGACTGACTAATAAGATCGATGAATAGGGCTTTTAGAGTTTCTCTGGTGATTTCCAATAGATTATTTCTTCCGGTTCTGTAACAGCTGACATAAGGACCATCATTTCCCCCCGGTACTGACAGAGAAGATGAATCTGTGTTAGTAAAGGAAACACTGGATGCAGTGACAGATAAAGCCAGAGCTCTCAGCGGCTCGGCACAACAACAGCTGATTCCCTGCTCACATAGCGGTGACGTCCTCAAACCGCTTCTGGCGTGGTGGCCTTCCACGTAGCATTTCGGGACCCAGGCCCTTCCCTCTGTGGCCCTGTCCTCTTCTAAGGGCTCAGAGCTTTCTCCCTGCCGGCAGGTAGGGAACGAGGGAGTGGGAGCCTGTTGCCAGCCTGCATGTGGCATGGCACATGGCATGCGTGCCTTCCATGTACATCCATTGGCCGGCACCCATCCCAGGGCCACTGCTACCTTCTCCTTTGTGCCCAGGGGAAAGGAAATGACTTGAGGAAGACCTAGAATCTCTGCCAGAGGTGCGACAGCTAACGGGCATTGCTTGGAGGTCAGGCACTGATCAGAGGCAGAGCTGACATTCAAACCAGGCAGAGTCTGGCCCTGTCCAGCCTTGGTCCTGCCCTCCTCCAAGGCCTCCAAGTCCTCCCCTCGGGAACGTCCTCTGGTCTCCTGCTACCAGCATCCCTCTAGGGCATTGATGCTGGAATGATCCTCGGGAAGGGTGAGAAAATCTGATGAAAACATTTATGTGGAATAAGCTGTGAGCCTTTCCAGACCCATAGATAATCCTTGTACTGTGTGTTTTTTCCAGGTTTGTGTTTCCGTGATTAACTTCTCTAAGTCCCCACTACCCGTTACCAGGGGGGCAGACACCCATTTGAAGACAACCACGCCATCATTTATAGGTTTGTTTTTACAAGAGCAGGACTTCAAAGGCTCTTCCCTGCCTCTTAGGGCCTCTGCCACCCAGAGGGATCGCTGCCGCGGGTGCAGGGGTGGGGTGGGGGTGGGGGTCCTTGGTTCCACCTCCTCCCCTGATGGTGAATTTCCCCAGGAAGGTGTTTCTAAACAGGCTGCGCAGGCAACATGAACTTGGTTATAACTACTCATCACCACTCAACAAAGGGTCTAATCCACACATGCTTTAAAGACATGCAGACACCTGGATACACCTATTAATTCACAAACATTTCTTAAAAGAAATGAGAAGGGGTCGAATTAACACCATCTCGACACTTCAACCACATTTTCTTATCTACCCATCACACGAACTCTGCCGGCACGGGTCCTCCTGTCCCGCGTTACGTAGCTGGAAACTGGTACATTGGGTAGTGAATGAGGGGACCAGGGTTCATCTCGGCAACCTCTTGCTCCTGGCTTTGAACCTCCCTGAACCCCTTTCCTTGTCTGTACAGTGAGGACGACGTAAAAGTTAGTAAATTAATAATAAAAATTCCTGCTTTTCAGAATTGGGGAGGTTTGAAGGGCATCATAAACCCACAGCACCCGAGGGACCGTCATGATGACTATTTCTTCCTCCGACGTAAGGAAATGTGGGCACAGACGGTATCTTTTTCAAAGCCAGGCAGCCAGGAGGGGCAAGGCTGGGTGAGCCCAGGAGCCTCTGGGTCGAATTCCCGAATCTTCCTCTTCCTCTTGCCGCCTTTATTTGCCAGGAGACGCGAGGAACCCGGCACAGACACCTACACTAGACCAGCCTATAGCTCACAGGCAAGAGTTCTTTCCATTGAATTCATCAAACGTCTCAGTCACTGTCAAGTCAAACTCTGCTACTTTTTAAATCGTTCTTTATTCCAGCTTCTTGAATTAAAAGCATAGGTCATGTATCGCCACTCTTTCTCGCCCAGGATGCGTACTCAGGCTGGGCATTCTGGAAGTTCTGGGGCCATCTCCTTAAAATGTATCTCCATCTCCACCCGCCTCATGACCAGGGCTGCAGGACAGCACTGCGGAGAGGGAGACCTACCACCCGGAGCCACAAGACCCGAGGGCCCATCGCACCACGGACCGGCTGTCACATCCACGCAGTTTCTCCTCTCTGAGTCTCGGGTCCTCAACCGTAAACCGGAGACACGTCTTACCTCACAAGCCCATGGGATCAGATGAAGTAGAGCCCGTTGCATATCGTAACGTGCTGTGGGATCGCTTTCACTGCCCAAACCACCGTCCATCGCCAGACAGTTCTTCAAATAGGAGACAGATTTCTTTCCCCTGGCAATAGTGACTAATATATTCCAGGATGCTTTGCATGTTCCTGGCCTTAAAATAAAACTGCACCCAAACAAGAATGCAGACTCAGCCCTTCCTTCTCTGGTTCTCACCAAGCCTCTCCTCCGGGCCAGGCTCTGAGCCCCGTGCCCTGCAGAAGGCAGGATGAGCAAAGGGTCAGTCCCCACCCTCGACTCCTTCAGAGTCCAGGGCAAGAGGCCAGACATTTATGTCAAGTGACTCATACTTTAAGAGAGGAACAAAAAACAAGTGTTAGAAAAGTTGAAAGGAGCAGGGGCTACGTTCAGTTTAATGAAATCAGGAAAAGCTTTTTGGAGGGGAAAGTATTTGAGTTGTGTCTTAGAAGCGGGCTCATCTTCAGGCAGGTAAAGGGAACCACGTGAGCAGGGGCTTTGGAGGCAGAAAACAGCAGGCTCTGTAGGGAAACAGGCGGAGTATTTTGACTCACTGAATCAAAGGTCCGTAAGGAAGAAGACGGGAAACAGGGACAGATGTGAGGGAGCTTGAAAGTCAGACCGACGGCTGTTTTCTAGGAAATAGGAAACGGACCCGGCAGGGGTTCACAGAGGGACCTGGAGCGGGTGGAGACCAAAGGCAGGCAGAACTTTTCAGAGGTCGTGGCAGGGGTCCGAACGTGAGGACAGCAGCACCAGGAATGGAGAGACCCTGCAGGTATAGAATCCGCAAGCCTTGTCCGAATAACATAAAAGGTCTGGGACTCTACAAACTGGTAAAAGCAAGTCAGAGTTTGTCTCCATGTTTGACAAACTCCACAAATCCATCCGTTTGACAAATCTGGGGTGACGTGTGCTGGGGGCTGAGGACACAGCCAGGAGCAAAAGACAGATAGGACGCCCTGTCCCATGGGGGGAAGGAGGTGGACCCTAGACAATGAACGCCATCTGGAGATGAGGGACCGAGGAACAGGGTGATACAACAGTGTCCTGGTGGCAGGACTGGGGGGTAGAATTGCTGCTCAGGTAGGGAGGTGACATTGGGCTGAACTTAGAGCATAAGGACCAGGGAAAAGTTGGGGGAAGAGCCACCTACACAACTTCGAATCCAAATAACCATTTAGGGGGTTACCTTTTGTCATCAAGACACCAAGCTTCTGCTGTGGCCCCCAAACAAGGGACAGTCTCTTATTTTCTATCCTGTAGAGTAGATGCTTCACTTGCCTCTTGCATGTAGTAGATTTTCAACCTCTAATAATGTCTTTTTTCTCCCACAGTGGGTATGGGCCAATTTCCCATCTCTTCTTGCAAACAGCTGACCTTTTGGTATCCAAATGGATTTTTATTAAGTTTCTCTAAAAGGCCAGCTCCATAGATAACATTTAGCACCACACAGAAGTGTCCCAGAAGCTCCTATACATTGGATAATCAAGACTCGTCCGTTGATGTATGATAGAACCAATTTAATAGACCACTAGGCAGTTTTCACAAAAAGAGGTGAATGTTTTAGTCCGAAGGGTGAGTCAGCCCATCTGGTCTGACAAAGGCTGTTTCTGGCTTGATTCCTTATCTGAGACCATTTGCCAAAACCTTTTTCATGAATCAATAGTTAAGATAATCTAAGCGGTTCCCCGTAGATGCAATAGTGCATTGGTTCCAGGCATGAGACATCCATTTGATTTGGTTATAAAACTTAATATTCTATAACTCACAGAGCCTCTAACTCATGTACCATCTGGTTTTGGAAGAAAGACCTATGGAAAAATGCAGGGGCTTTCAGGCCGAACATTTTCCATCTTCTCCCTCATCTCACTCCAGACCTTTCCGTTCACAGTAAGAGGTAATCATCTATTAAGAGTGTTGCCCCTCATTTCAAAGATGATAAGCTCATCCCACCTAGTTTACTCTGTGACGGGTCCATGAATTCTCTCCTCCTCTTGCCCTAAGAGTCTCAAAGCACATCAGATATTCCCTGCTCCACAGTCAAGGGCTGTGAGAAGATATACCCAGTATGCTATAACCTGGTTAATCTTCCTAAACCTCCATTTTAGCTCCCGTAACCTGGAAAAAGTTTACAAAACACCTTCTCTTATGCTATCTCACTTTGTTCTCATGCAGGTGAGGCCATTTCAGCCCAGAAAGGTGACCTGTCCAAGCCCCAGCATGCCTGGTCTACAGCGTGCATCCTGCCCCCTCCCACAAACCTCCACCTGGTCTCTCTGCTTAGCTGTCCAGCCTCTTTCCCTCTCCTGTCTCAGCCATCAGTTCTAGTGCAGCTGGGGTTTCTCGTGTTCTCTGAGCCTGTCATGACCCAGAGGGCATTCACTGGCCTCCCTGCATCCACCCCACGACTTGTGAGTGGGCTTCGGGGAGAACGAGTGCCCTGCGAGGATGCGTGTGGAATCTGTATTAGGTGCTTACGTGAATCTGTCTGGGTAAAGAGTCCAAACTCTTCATCAGCTCCTCAAAGGATTCAATGGTGATCCCCCTCCCAAAAAAATGGTTAAAATTAATTTTATACACCAGTTTCCTTCCCCCAAGCATCCTCTCTGCTCCTCCTAACCTACGATGTAATGCTCTGCTTTGTCATTTCTCTTCAGAACTTAAAACCAAGTACTGACATTGGGACTTTGCAGATTTCCCTCCTCACTATAGTTTAATTGTTCTCTTCTCTCCAAGTATTAATTCAAAGGGGGAGAAGCCAGAGTATTCCTCGGGTGGCCTTTACAGATGCAACTAATATGTGGTAACGTATTGCAACTGAGAGCACAATCGTGTGTAAAACTTCATCATTCCCTTCAGGGCTGATTCAAATCCTCCCATCGGTACAGTGCTTCCTAAGAGATGAAGGGCTGAGGAGGTATCTTTGGCTACATTGTTACAGATATGATCTCAGCTATGAAAAGAGAATCAGACTGTTATCTGTAAGGATCGCATAATGATATTCCAGATGAGAAAACGAGTCCCTCTTCTGAACAGGGATGTAGAGAAAAAGGAACCCTTGTGCTCTGTTGCTGGGGATGCGAGTGCGTGGTCACTGTGGAAGACAGTATGCAGGGTCCGCAAGAAACTGAAGATAGAACCGTCCAGCAACCCCACTTCTGGGCACCTATGCAAAGGAAATGAGACCAATATCTTGAAGAGCTGTCTGTGTTCCTGTGTTTATTGCAGCATCGTTCACAGGACCCAAGATAATGGAAACGACTGTCCATCAATGGAGGAACAGATAAAGAAAATGTGTGTGTATACACACACACACCAAAAAAAATGGAATATTATTTAGCCAAAAATAGAAGAAAATCCTGCCATTTTGACAACATGGATTGAACCTGGAGGACATTTTGCTAAGTGAAATAATCCAGACACAGAAAGACAAATGCTATATCATCTCACTTAAATGTGGCATCAAGAAAAAAGCTGAACTCATAAAACCAGAGTAGAATGGTGGTTACCAGGAGCCGGGGGTGGGGGAAAGAAAGAAAGAAAGAGAGAGAGAGAGAGGGAGAAGGAAAGGGAGAGAGAGAGAGAGGGAGGGAGGGAGGGAGGGAGGAAGGAAGGGAGCCACTAAGCACTTTCCATCGCAGCTTCATTTACCTCTTACTGATGTGAGGAGGACGCAAGTGCCTAGATTGCTGCAAAGTTTTCTTCATATGGGACCCTCCGTGGCTTTCTGTGGCAAAAACCTTTGCAAACAGTTTCCTGCCAGCCTTGGGACTTTGTTTAGCTAGGAAGGTCCCCTGACCTACTCCAAATACAGGGCGTTGTGTTGCCTTCGTAGAATTCCCCACCATCTCTCTGACAACCAAGTGTTCTTGAAACTTCGTATTTTACATGCTGATACAGAAAAGGGAAACACAACCCCACCATCTATACCGATATGTGCCATCTGGAAATCCAGTGATTTCCATGTTAAGATTATTCTTCCTAATCAGAAGGGGGTCATTTCCCTCACTTTTAACCTGGACGATTTGCCCTGGGAAGCTGTCATTTAAATGGATTCTAATATTTGGATCATCAGTAATTTCTGACTAACACTGCTTTAGCAAGAAAGCTTTCAATAACAATGTGGGATTCTCCATCCGTAACGCTTTATAACACGTTTAAAATGAACGTAACAGCTTAAAACGCAGAAGACGTTTAGCCCGGCGCAGATTCAAGCTGGCACCCCAGGGAGAAGGGAGCTGCCTTTTCAGGCACTAACTGGGCCACCGTGGCGGGTGGGCTGGTGCGAGCCGGTGCAACAACACAGTTTCAGGGTGTGTCCCAAGCCCTTCCTTACGGCTGCCTTGGCCTGTACGACCTCTGCCATCACTCAGCTGTGGCTTCTCCAGCCTCTGAACAGGCTGGGGCTGGACGCAGGCGGCCATGTTTCTGACTTGGCCAAGATGCTTAAGATGAGCCCTGATGCAGTTAGAATGGGCCATTGCGACAGTCACAGTGATGGTCGATTCTGTGTATCCACTCAACTAGGTGAAAGGATGCCCAGAGAGTGGGTAAAACAGTATTTCTGGGTGTTTCTGGAAGAGATGAGCATTGGATTCAGTGGACTGGGTGGGTGGGCCACCGTCAGGTCCGCTGGGGGCCCAAATGGACCAGAAAGGCAAAGGAGGGGTGACTTCACTCTCTTCTGTGCTGGGACATCCATCTTCGGCTGGCGGTGGACATCGGGAGCTCCTGGGCCTTGGGTCATCGTCGGGACCGACACCAGCAGCTGCTGTTTCTCAGGCCTCTGACCCGGGCCCAGGGGTCACACCTTCAGCGCTCAGACCTTCAGACTTGCCTGAGTTACACCGCGAGCTTTCCTTCTCCGGCTGGCAGACCGCAGACCGGGGCACTTCTCAGCCTCCGTGGCTACGTGAGCCAGTTCCTACAATAAATCTCCCTCTTTCCGTCTCTCGCTCTCTCTCGCTACACATGTCTCCTATTTGTTCTGTTTTCTGTTTCTCTGGAAAATCCTGACTAATCCAGTCACTATGAGGAGCGATTGCTAGAGGAGCGTTTGACAATGAGAAGCTTGGCTTTGTCACAAGAGGCGTTTGCTGTCCCAACGGGCCTGTCCCCACTGTTCTCAGCCAGGGACCCCTGACAACGGCCAGGACAGAGGGGCAGCTTCGAGGCCGTCTCTGCAGCTCTGTGCAGTGACACTGCCATTCATTTGGCCGAGAAAATACAACCTGCTACATCGCCCCCGAACCGATGTGCCCCTCAGAGGTGCTATAACCACTCCACTATCCCCAGCCTCGCCTTCTGGATTTAAGAGCCTCAGAGGCCAGTTTGCAGCTTATATTTCAATGAGAGCTCAGCTCAGTCCCAACGTGGCAGAAGATCCCATGAGAAGAGACGCTGAAATTCACATGTTTATTTAAGGCTTGCGGCCGGACTGTTACATGCAGCTCGCTAACAGTCACGTGGCTTATAAATTACTAGCCACAGCAGGAGGTGGGGTTTTGAGACAGGAAAATGAATTAAGTCCCCACTGCATCTCGTGGCACGTGTATCTGACAGTCCAAGATGGAAGCCTGAAGGCACAGTCCCGGGGGGGCGGGGCTTGCTGCTGGCATGTGTGTCTCCTCCACTTCAGCAGAAGTAGGGCGTGGCTACCAGACAGGATGCTGCAATCAGTCAACCAACTGCTCTTTACTGAGATCCGCTTCGTACAAGGCAGCCCGCTAGCACCCAAGGGCTGCACAGAAGCCCAAGGCAGCCCCCTTTCAGGAAGCTGAAAGTCCATCGGAAAACAAGGCACAAAACGGAACGGGCTCGTTGTCAAGGGAATCTTAGACAGCTGTTGGAGTTCAGAGGAGAAAGCTGTGTCCCTGTGGGGCGACCAGGGAGGGCTTCCCAGGAGGACGGCGTTTATTCTGAGAAAGGCAGAGATGGGGTGGGGGACATTCAGGAGGGGAGCCACCTGAGCTGAGGCCCAGAGCTGGGAGCACCCCTGCCGTGCTGCGGAAGTGACTGGGGGGGGGGGGGCGGGAGATAAGGCCAGAGGGACCCGATGCTGCTCTCCCTCTGTATCTGGAGCCGTGCTCTAACTAGTGCTGATCTAGAGCACCTGTTGGAGTACCTTCACCCTGGAAGGTTCTCTGGGGCACCTCCAGAGCCTCCTTCACTCCTCTGGCTTCTGAGAGACCCCTGGGCGCCGCACCATCCTGCTGTGCTAATCGGCCCCCTGGGGCCCTCGGTGCGCCCACAGGATTAAATAAGACAGCGCCTCCCACACGGGGGGGGGGGGCAGTATCCAGGAATATCCCACTTTCCCCTCTCTCTCCTTCACCACCGTTTTTAAGACGGAAACACCGAGAAGCTAAGAGGGGAAGCAACTTCCAAAAGCCCCCCCTCATGCACAAGGAACGAAAGAAGCAGGACACCAAGCATCTCCGCGCCAGCTCTGCAAGGAGAAACACCAAGCACTAGGTTGAGCTCCCAGACACTCAGCTGGGCCCCAAAGACACGGCAACCAACCAACCAGACAGCGTCCAAGGCCTCACGGAGCTAACAAAGCACTGAGGAAGCAGCTGTTAAGCACAGAGGAAAGGATTAGGGAGCTACAGAGACTACAGCAGGGGCCCAAGTATGCCCATCTGAGGAGGGAGCTTTAGGCTGGAATCTGAACCACTGCACAAGCCCAGTGAAGAGCGGGTAGGGTGGGGAGGACCCCTTGCCCTGCACTCATTCTTCACCCTCAACGCCGGGAACCCTCCTCTGGTTATCTGGACAGCCTCTCCCTGTGCCTGTGGCTCTAACTAATTCCCCGAGGGCTCATTCAGTCTGTGTAGATGAGGTGAGTCTGCAAACATTTTTTTTTCCTCACACTACATGGGCGCCTTCCAGATCCCAAGATGTAGCTCCACTGGCAAGTCCTGAGTATTTGCAGATGCTGTGAGGAGGCTTTTTGTGTGCAGTGGTTTACAGTTAATGTGGGATAGTGTTTACTTAAAACCAGCAGTGACCCCTGAGCCGTCAAATGCAGTGTCTTTGCCCCCAGGGTTCATCCCTGTCCATTCTGCGGGTTACCTCCTCTCTGAAATGCTGCCGTCCTCGGTCTCCGTGACACGGAGTCTCTCCCGTGTAAGCTCTCTGGCCGCTTCTTCCTGTCAGCTGTTTCTTGCGCTGTGTCGGTTGGGATTCGTTTTGGCTGTAAGCCACGGAGACCCACAGTAACAGCGGCTTAAATAAGATAACCGTTCCTTTCTCTCCCTCGTGTCACAGGCTGGGGATCGGCAATCCAGAGCTGGTATAGCGACCCACAGAGTCAACTACAGCCCTGGTCCCATGCCAGCGTCTCCTGCTCCACCCTTAGGTTATAGCACCTATTCTCATGGCCCAAGGAGGCTGCTGGAACTCCGGCCCTTCACATCAGAAGTCCAGGAAGCAAGATGGAATGTGGGACAAAGAAGAAGGGGACAGAGGGCCAAACATCTATTAAAACATGTTCCTGAAAGTAATTACAGGGCACTGCTTCTTAAACTCTTGGACAAAAGTTAGTCCCTTGGCCGCACCTAGTGACAAGGGAAAATGGGATATATAGTCTTTTCTTCAGACAACTCTGCCCAGTGTAAAATATGGGTTCTGTTATGATGGAAGAGGGGGAGAATGAGTAATAATGGACAACCTCTAGACTCTGAACACACCCATAGATGCAGCACCATAAGAGATCCCTGCCGCACTTGGCATTCAATTTTTTTTTAATTCCACCCATAAGTGATACCACATGGTATCTGTCTTTCTGTCTGGCTTATTTCACTTAGCATATAGTGTCCTCCAGGTTTATACATGTTGTTGCAAACGGCAGGATTTCCTTCTTTTTGTGACTGAATCACGTGCCGCTGTGCATATACTGGGTTTTTCTGTAAGAGCATATGGAAAACCCGAGCGAACTTTTTGGCCAACCCAATATTTTCTTCATCTGTTCATCCATGGATGGACAGTTGTTTCCATTATCTTGGCTATTGTGAATAACGATACAATAAACACGGGAATGCGGATAGCTCTTCAGAATGCTGATTTTATTTCCTTTGGATATGTACCCAGAAGTGGGATTGCTGAATCATACGGTGGTTCTATTTTTAATTTCTTGAGGATCCTCCATACTCTTTTCCGTAACAGCTGCACCAGTTTACACTCCCCTCAATAGTGTACAAGCGTTTCCTTTTCTCTACACCTTTGCGCACATTTGTCATCTCTTCTCTTTTTGAGAATAGTCATTCTAACACATGTGAGGTGATAGCTCATGGTTTTGATTTGCATTTCCCTGATGGTTAGTGATGTTTAGTTTAGCACCCTTTCATGTACCTGTTGGCCATTTGTATGTCTTCTTTGGAAAAAATGTCTATTCAGATTCTCTGCCCAGTTTTTAATCAGGTTATTTGTGGGGTTTTGTTTGCTTTTGCTATTAAATTCCATGGGTTCCCTATATATTTTGGATACTCATCCCTTATCAGATACGTGGTTTGCAAATACTTTCTCCTCTTCTGTTAAGTTGCCTTTTCATTTTGCTGATGGTTTCCTTTGCTGTGCAGTAGGTTTTTTTTTCAGTTTGGTGTATTTCCACTTGTTCATTTTTGCTTTTGTTGTCTGTGCTTTGGGTGTCATGTCCAAAAAATCATTGCCAAGACCAATGTCAAGGAGATTTTCCCCTGTTTTTTCCTATAAGTTGTGTGGTTTCAGGCTTTACATGTAAATCTTTAATCCGTTTCAAGTGAATTTTTAGGAATGGTGTAAAATAGGGGTCCAGTTTCACTCTTTTACATGTGAATATCCAGTTTCCCAACACCATTTATTGAAGAGACTATCCTCACCCTATTGTGTGTTCTTGGTGCCCTTGTCAAAGATAAGTTGACCATGTTGAGTGCCTTTTTTCTGAGCTCTCTATTCTGCTCCATTGGTCTATGTATATCCATTTTTATGCTAGTATCATACAGTTTTGACTACTGTAACTTGGTAGTATAGTTTGAAATCAGGAAGTGTGATACCTCCAGCTTTGCTCTTCTTTCTCAAAATTGCTCTGGCCATTCAGGGTCTTTTGTTGTCCCATAGGAATTTTAGGATTGTTGTTTCTATTTCTATGAAAAATGTTTTTGGAAGACTGTAGATTGCTTTGGGGAGTATGGATTTTTATTTATTTATTTATTTTTGGCTGTGTTGGGTCTTTGTTGCTGTGCACAGGCTTTCTCTAGTTGCAGCGAGAGGGGACTACTCTTCATTTCCGTGCACAGGCTTCTCCTTGTCGTGGCTTCTCTTGTTGCAGAGCACAGGTTCTAGGTGCGTGGGCTTCAGCAGTTGTGGAGCACGGGCTTAGTTGTTCACGGCATGTGGGTTCTTCCTGGACCAGGACTTGAACCCATGTCCCCTGTGTTGGCAGGTGGATTCTTAACCACTGTGCCACCAGGGAAGTCCAGTATGGATATTTTAACAATATTTATTCTCCTGAACCAAGAACACAGAAAAGCTTTTCATTTATTTGTGTTTTCTTCAATTTCTTCCATCAATGTCTTATAGTTTTCAGTGTACAGGTCTTTCACCTTCTTGGTTAAATTTATTCCTAGGTATGATATTGTTTTTGCTGCTATTATAAATGGAATTGATTTAATTTATCTTTCAGATAGTTTGCTGTTAGTGTATAGAAATGAAAGTGATTTTTCTTTGTTGATTTTGTATCCTGCAACTTTAGTGGATTTTTAAATTAGTTTGAACACGGTTTTTTGGTGGAGATTTTAGAATTGTGTATGCATAAAATCATGTCATCTGCAAACGGAGACAATTTTATTTCTTCCTTTCTGATTTGGATACCTTTTGTTTCTTTTTCTTGCCTAGTTGCTCTGGCTAGGACTCTTAGTTCTATAACAAATATAAGTGACAAAAGTGGACATCCTTTCCTTATTCCTAATCTCAGAGGAAAAGCTTTCAGCTTTATACCACTGAGCAGGATGTTATCTGTGGGCTTTTCATATATGGACATTTTAATGTACATTCCTTCTCTACCTAATTTTTTGAGAGTTTTTATGTTGAAAGGGTGATGAATTTTGCCAGTTGCTTTTTATGCATCTATCTATGATTTTTATTCTTTATTCTGTTAGTGTGGAATATCACCTTTATCAATTTGCATATTTTGACCTATCCTTGCATCTCAGGGATAAATCCTGATTAATCATGATGTATGGTACTTTATATGTGCTGTTGAATTTGATCTGCTAGTATTTTGTTGACAATTTTTGCATCTATGTGTATAAGGAATATTGGCCTGTAATTTTCTTTTCTTCTAGTGGCCTTGTGCAGCTTTAGTGTCTGGGTAATGCTGGCCTCATAAAGTGAGTTTGGAAGTATTCCTTTCTCTTCAAGTTTTTGGAAGAGTTTGAGAAGGATTAGTGTTGATTCTTCTTTTAATGCAAAATGTAAATAATTAAATTCTTTCCCACATTCCCTCTTTTTTTCTCCTGGGTCTCCTACTTTTACACATTGCCATCCCTTCCCATCCCATTCCCATGACCCACGGTCAAACCTTTGCTGTCGTGTATGACTTCTCATCTCCCTCCACACGCCATCTGTGGCTGAGCCCCTGGTAGCTCTTGCCTGGACTCCTACGACAACCTCACCTTAGCCCTCAGGGCTATGCTCTTCTCCAGTCTCCCTGACATATGACTGTCTGACTAATATTCTTGATATCTAGAAGGGGTTGCCACCATATCTTACTCCAAGACATTCAAGTGTCTCCCTGTTACTTACAGAATAAAACCAATACCCCTCAACCCTCTATAAAGGGACCTTAGCCTCTTTCCACACCACAAAACCATTGAGATCTGAGTATGTGCCAGACTCTACCCCAGGTGTTTGGGGTCCATCATGAAACAGAACAGATACACATGCACCAAACTCCTACTCTATGGAGCTTAGAGGCTAACGTTCCATTGTTTCCCCTAACAGCCTACTTCCACTTCCCTTCATTCCAGGCAAACCGAGTCACCTTCCGTTCATGCAGGGCCTGTCCTTTGCTCATATTTTTTACTCTTTCTGCGATATTCTTTTGCCTATTCCTTTATAGCAGCGGATCTCCACCGGGATGATTTTTGCTGCCAGAGGGGACATTTGGCAAGGTCTGGACGCATTTTTGGTTGTCACCAGTGGACAGGGTCCTACTGGCTCCTCGTGGGTAGAAGCCTGGGAGACTCTTAAACATCCTACAATACACAGGGCGGCCCCGCAAGAGAGAATTTTCTGGTCCAGAATGCCAACAGTGCTGGGGCTGAGAAACTCTGTTCTAGAGCCAAGCTATTCCCAATCCTTCATGCCAGCTCAGATTTCACCTCCACAAAATGCCCACAATTCCTTCTCCCGCTCCTGTGTGCTCTAAGACACCCGAATCCCCAGTTCCCCTGAATGTGGATCTTTAGTGGCACCCTTCACTCTTCATAGGCTGTAAAAGTCTACAGGGATGAATTTATACCTGATTCATCTGAGTTCTCAGAGGCTAGCCTGGAGCTTAGTCCACAGAGAAAGGGCACTCAGATACTATATGCACGAGTGGGGAATACCCAACGTCTGTGTCTTCTCCCAGACTTCAGTTCCTAGAAGTTAGGCAGACAGAAAGTTTTCCCTTCCTAGGGGAATCTGCCAGGCCCCTTCCAGCCATACCTGGAAAAGACTCAAGTGGCAAGAAGCTACAAGAAAGACTGCCTCTACCAGCCTGGAGGAAAGGGGCCAGCGGAAAAAGAGACCAAACAAACATGGCCAGAAATACGACTCTATGTGCAAACAGAGGTTCCCTACAGAAATACTGAAACCAGGAAGGACATTTGGTTGCATGGGAGCTTGACAGGTTTTAGAAGTGGGTTAGGGCAACTAGTAACCTCAGCTGCCCCTGAAGTCCCAGTCCTAGCAATGCAGACACCAGGAGCTCGGTGCAGCCACACCCGGGGCTGGCCCCCAGCCAAGGGGCCCTGTGCCGTATCTGGGCCGGAGCACAGGCATGCTGAGCTGCAGGCTCAGGACCGTGTGTCGGCCACCACCCAGTCACTCAGCTTTTCCTGTCCAAGTCCTTGAGTTGTGCAGGAGGCCGAGTGTCCTGGCAGGCCTAGAAAACTGTGCTGACACCGTTCCCTCACCTGGATTCTGGAGGCTGGAGCAGAGAGCAGGGAAGGGCGTGACTCCAGAGGGGGGCCTCTGGCAAGGGGCTCCACACTCCAACCCCAGGCTCTAAAGCGGCCTCTCAAACCAAAATACTAGACCAGCCACAAACACAAGCTACATATGTACTTTTAAATTTTCTAGTAGCCACATTAAAAACACATACCGAGAAATGAAATTAATTTTAATAAAATATTTTATGTAATCCCAAATGTCCCAAATATTATCATTTTAAACATGTAATCAATATAAATCATATCATCAATGAGACAGATAATTCACATTCTTTCTATCAGACCAAGTCTTTGAAATCCTTTGTGTTTTTTACACTATGTCTCCATCTGAACCAGCCACAGTTCAACGCTCGCCTACAAGGCAGATCTAGAACAATTCAGCACTTTCACAAAGCACCAGTTGGTGCCCCAGGCACTCACGTATCATGTATACAGTGGGGGCTAAACTTGCACCTGAAATCGTGAGCTGGGGATTTTTTTAAATTTACTAGAACTTCCCCCCAAGAGGAACACATACCATATGTGGTCGGAGAAATACTTTGGGAAGCTCGCTGAGGCGAGGATGAGGGTAGCAGCTGGAGGTGGGAAAGCCCATGGAGAATGTTAGGGTAACTCTAGACTGAGGACTGAACTCCAGCCTTTCAGGGCTGTCACTGACACCTGAAACTGAAAGCAACCGAGACAGAGGACACAGGTAGATGCAACCACAGTGACTCATTTTATTATTGGAAGAATTGTAACAACTTCAATGTCTCGTGAGAGGGCATTGAGGAAATTGTGAACCACCCATGTGAAAGAATATTTTGTCATGATTAAAATGCTATTAAGAAACCGGGGGATTAATACAGAATTGTTAAGTGGGAGAGAAAGGCAGGACTGAGTGTGAGTGCTTGGTCAAGCTGATCTGTACTTAACAAGTGCAAAGGAAAAAATGTGACAAACTTTGTCATTGCTTTTACTAGGAAGCAGCATTAGGGGTGATTTTTCTGAACTTTCCAGTGCTTTTCTGATGAACACATATTACTCTGAGATCTAGAAGGAAGGGCTAGAATGAAAAACAAAATCCAATGACTCACTTGCCAGAATTCCCATGTAACTACCCAATCACACGTGTGTGTCTGTAGTGTGTGTGTCTGTGCAGGTATGCAAGCATGCATGTGCATGTGTGTCCACGGGCGTACGTGTGTCTTCCTGAGCCTGGTCCCCGCTAACACTCGGTAGATCTGGGGGAGAGGCAACTTCTTCCACGGGAACGTAATTATTCCCTTGGATTTTGTGAATTGGCTGAAATACCCTTTCTGTTGCCGCTCTGGACGCACTTCTGCTCCCCAGGTCCCCAACTGCTTGTTGAGAGGCTACATCATTCGCGAATGTTTCCAGCTAAGGGTAGAATGATTTTTCCCTCCACTTTATGTGTAAATAAGACAGTAAATCACCTCTGATCTCCACATTCTCAATCCAGAGGCAAAGAACGCGAGATGATTATGCAGCCAAAAAATGAAGCCACATCGCTGTCCTAGCAGCTAATCACATCAGGCTGACTGCACAGCTTTATAGAGGGTCAGGTTTCAATCGCCTGATTCTTATAATAGGGTTAAGAGGGAGAAAGAAAGTTGACAGTAAATTTAAAGTAGAAATTTTAAACTATTCAGAAAAAAAAATCCCCAAGTAATGATTTTTAAAAAACATTTAATCATTAAATATTTACAGTTGCAACATATTCAGCTAAGAGACATGCTAAGAAGAGTTTAGAAAAGAAAATTATCTATTGTGGGAAATCTCTTTTTCCAGCAACATAGCAGACTGGATACAGTGAACAACCCAACCAAATAAAATAATCTAAATACTAGAAAAGAAACCTAAAAAAAATTTTTTTTGAACATTAAGCTTGTGTAAAAGTAAAATATATGCCAACTTCCAAACTGCAGTGAGACCAGGAACTCTGGAAGTGCCAAAGCCAGGATCTGCCCCGGAAAATTTTGGCCATTCCTTGTGTGTTTTAGTGACTTCCTCGGGTACAGGGGACAGAAGGTAGAGCCTAGAGCACACCCAAGGTGCAGAATGAAAATGGGATTCTCACGAAAAGCTGGGACTCCGAAGACCTTTACCCACTGTGGAGTAAGAAGCAGCACAGAGCAGAAAGAAAGAGCAAGGAAACTGACCATCTCAATCCTGGGGTTGGAAGGAGTCAAATTAAATAATCCCCTGAGAATTATTAAACACAAGTTGGACTTCATGTGGATTTAGGTTCCTGTTACCTATGAATCTGAAAAACCTCCAATGGACATTTTAACCTGAGGAGGTCACTGATTGGTAGAGCGCCAAAGGGACTGGTGGGAAATTTTAACCTGAGGAGGTCACTGATTGGTAGAGCTCCAAAGGGACTGGTGGGAAATTTTAACCTGAGGAGGTCACTGATTGGTAGAGTGCCAAAGGGACTGGTGGGAAAAAAACAAGTCCTCAGCTTCAACCCAGGACTCAGGGAACCTCCATAGATAAATTTCTAACAAAAGTAAGTAGCTCACACACACACACACACACACACACACACACACACACACACACACACACACATGCATACCACACACACAAACCCACAAGAAAATAAGGCACATTCTAATGCCTTTAAATGACGGGTTAGTTACCTGGACAAATCCTCCCAGTGAAAAAAATGTTTAAAATCTGGCTTAAAAAAACACTGAGAGAATCTCTCGCCAATAAAGCTGAATTCATTAGAAAAAGTAAATCCTTCCCCAAGAAGTATTTTTGAGAAAGAAAACAGGAGTGAGACTATGGGGGAGATGCTATAACAAAGATGTAGTCTGAGGTGCTCCTGGGGTGTCCTAGTTAGGATACTCAGTGGCAGGAGAAATGAGCTCAAGGGAGAGGCTGGGACTGGAGACCTGGGCTCTGGGAGTTGAGGGCATAAGAAAACATGGAGGCCAAAGGATGTAGCCATATGTTTCAAGAGCTGAAAGGGAAAAAACTCTCAACCCGGAATTCTGTACATGGTGAAAATGCCCTTCAGGAATAAAGGAAAAATCAAGATATTCTCAAATAAAAGAAAACGAATAGAATTTTTCACCAATACACTTACCCTAAAAGAATGGCTTAAAGGAAGTTCTCTAAACAGAAAATGAGAAAAGAAAAAAACCTTGGAATATCAGGATGGAAAAAAAAGAACATAGTAAGGGGAAATATGGGTAAATAATACAATAGGCTCTCTTCCTCTTGATTTTCTAAATTATGTTTGATAGTCAAAGCAAACATTATAGCACTGTCTAATATGGTTCTAAAAAAGCAGTAAGGTTATTAGAGATTTGACAAGAAAGCAACAAATTATCAAGATTTCTAAAATTCATATCTTGAAATATTTCACCCACTGAAAGACATCTTGATTGCTTCCAAGTTTTGACAATTATGAATAAAGGTGGTGTAAACATCCATGTGCAAGGGATTTGTGTAAAACAATTGGGAATTTTAACACATCTCTCTCAATACCTGATAGACCAAGGAGGTAAAAATATTAGCAAGAATACAGTAGATCTAAACAACATAATTCACCAATTTGACCTAACTGACTTATATGGTACATAAAACCCAACAAATATAGACTACAGATTCTTTCCAAGAGCACATGGAACATTGACCCAGATGGACCACATGCTAGATCATAAAGCAAGTCTCAACAAATTTCAAAGGACTGAAATCATACAAAGTATGGAACTAAACTAGAAATCAAGTGGGCTTACTTTTTGTATGGTCTTTAGAAAATACCTAGAAAGTAGGCAAAAGGGATCATAACTTTGTTGAAGGGTGAACAGCCTCAGTCCCCTTTTCTCCCATTCTTGCTTTCTTTCGAGTATATATACATAGTCACACACACACACCTTGGTAGGCTGCCAACTATTTTGTCCCTAGGAATGCCATGTTTCATTAACATCTCCATAACTTCCTGCAGATCAGGAAGTTATCCTACATCAGACCACAATGCCAGTTTGATGCCCCAGGTCTCTGTGCCCCAAAAGGAGTTGCAGAGCAAAGGCTGTCCTGTACAGGAGTCGGGGTTTGGTGGACACGGCTAAGCCCTTGTCCACCATCTATCTCAGTCATCAGCTGGGAGCAGCCCTGAGAAGAGAATGCAGTCAGCTACCCCTGCTTTGCTCAGACATTGCCTGGGAGGTTTCCCCATGAAAAGCATGACCTTGGCTTGGAACTACAGTAGCCCTGAAGGAGATAACAGCTGGAGGCTGATAGCAGTGGGGCTGGTTCTTTCCTGAAGGGTTATCTGAGTGGTACATCTCCACATCTGCCACAACCTACACTTGAGAAGAAGAAAGGCTGAAAGGTCAATAATCCAAGTATCCATATCAAGAAGCTAGAATAAAAACCTAAGTGTCCATCAATAGATGAATGAATAAAGAGGATGTGGTATTTTATACTCATATGTGTACACACACACACACACACACACACACACACACACACACACACACACACCCTGGAATATTACTCAGCCATGAAAAAGAAGGAAATCTTGCCATTTGCAACAACATGGAAGAACTTGGGGGCATTATGGTAAGTGAAATAATTCAGAAAGAGAAAAATAAATACTGTATTATCTCACTTATATGTGAAATCTAAAATAACAACAACAACAAAGACAGCTCATAGATACAGAGAACAGATTGGTGATTTCTAGAGATGGGGGTAGAGAGTGAGCAAAATAGGTGAAGAGGGTCAGAAGGTACAAACTTCCAGTTATAAAATAAATGTGTTATGAGGCTCTAAAGTACAGCATGGTGACTACAGTAATCATACCACATTGCATACTTAGAAGTTGCTTAGAGAGTAAATCTTAAAAGTCCTCATCACAAGAAATAAAATTTTAACTATGTATGATGATGGATGCTAACCAGACTTATTTTGGTAATCATTTCGCAATGAATACAAATATCCAATCATTATGTGGTACACCCGAAACTAATATAACATTATATATCAATGATACCTCTATAAAAATGAAAAGATAAAGAAGCTAGAAAAAGAATAAGAAGTTAAATACAAATAAAATAGAAGGGAGGAAATAATAAAGATAAGAGCAGGAAGCAATGGACTAGAAAGCAGGTGAATAAGACAGAAAGTCCACAAAGTCAAAGGTTGCTTCTCTGGAAAGACTAATGAAATTACAACCCCCCCCCCCCCACCGCCATCAGACTTATCAAGAAAAAGAAAGAAAGATAATAGAAACTGACAATATCAAGATTCAATATGTATTAAAAAGATAATAAAAGGATATTGTAAACAATTTTATGCCAATACATTTGGCAACTTAGGTGAAATGGACAAATTCCTTGAGAAGCACGACTTACTAAAATTATCACAAAGAAATAGAAAATTTAATAGCTCTGTAAACGTAATTGAATCCATATTTTAAAACCTCTCCATAAAGAAAACTCTAGTCCCAGACGGGATCACTGGTAAATTCTTCCAAGCACTTAAGGAAGAAATCATCCCTCTATTATACAAACTCTTAGAAAATGGGAAGGAGTGAGTACATTCTAACTAGTTTTATGAGGCCCTGATACCCTCATCTGTCAAAGATATTATAAGAAAGTAAAATTATAGGCCAATTCCTGTCACACTAAGATGTAAAAATTCAAAATTAAGTAGAAACAAATCAAATCCAGCAGTGTGTTTACTGCAGGAAAGCAAGATTGATTTCACATTCAAAAATCAATCAATGCAATTCACCACGTTACCAGAATAAAGGATACACATATAATCATCTCAATAGATTCAGAAAAGGTATTTTGATAAAATTCCATACTCATTCACAATAAAATTTTAAAAAAACCTTAGCAAACTAGAACTAGAAGGCAATTTCCTTAATCTGATAAAGAGAAGATCCAAAAGCATGCGGCCAATAATATACGTACAATTGAAATATTGAGCACTTTCCCCTGACTTTCAGACTGAACCAGACAAAAATGTCCACAAGTGTCGCTTCTTTCAACTTTGTGTCGGTGGTATTAGTCTCTGTAATGTGGCCAGAAAAATAAATAAAAGGTGTATAGTTTCTGTAAAAAAAAATAAAGGTAAAACCCTCATTTGAAAATAATGATTGTGTACATAAAATACTCAAAACCATCCACAAACTCTCAGAATCGATGGCTGAATTTAGCAAGGGTGTTTGACACATGGTTAATATACGAAAATCGAATCACGTATTCTGGAAGCTGGCTCAAAGCCTTCCTGCCGTTGGCAACTTATTTTCTCCATCCAGGTGATCTTAGAGCAGGTGGAGGGAAAATGGCTCCACCCACCTCCACCTTCCTTGGAGGAGGGTGAGGGGTGCTCCCAGAAGGGGGAGTGGGTCTTTTGTTTAGGGAAACTAATCTTTGGAGGGTTGTTGGTTACAAACGGTGAGACCCAGGGCGCTGGCTACAATGGGGAGGTCCAGTAAATGAGAATTAAAGTTCTGCGTGTGTCGTAATATAAAAGGCTAGTCCCCGTGAAGTGGGTGATGCTCTAATTTTGAATGACTCTCAGCTCCCTCTGGAAAAAGGGCAAAAGAGAGAGTAGAAAGGACCCTGGCTCGAAGTAGACCCCAGAAATATGGTGAGAGGCAGGGCCCGAAGAGTACTTTGAGTTGTTTCCTGTTTTGTATCTTAATTCCTCTCTGGTATCCACCAATGGTTTCAGCAAATGTTTATTAACTGCTAAATTAGCGTCTGATTTATTTTAGCACTTCCTTAGGAAACCAAGGAAGGACTGGGATGGCACTGGGAGGTGAATGGTCCACAAGAAAACAGGAGGCAATAAACAGGTGTCAGGAGGACCCAGGGAGAGAAGCTGATGGCCAGAGATTATAGCTGACACACACTCTCCAGGAATGCTCAGAAATATTTAGGAGAGGACTGAACTTACTAAAACCAAATGTGGGGTGTGGACTAGAGTTATTCTATTTGGATATCACCTCTCAGTTATCTGTAGACTTGGGGACATTCAGGTTACATTGAATTACTGCATTGATAATAAATAACATTCGTGGCAAAATATAACACTACATAGCTTGCAAAGAACTTTCCCTGTTTACTATATCATTTCACAGATAGTCATTGCATTTAAGTTTCCAAACCTATTCGAATATTTGGAAGAGAATATATTTTTCCTGAAATAGTACACGTAAAGATAGTCAAACAGAACCTAACACTGTCTTAGAATACAGCCACACAGTGATTTCATTACAATTATTGAATAATTCATTCTCTTTATAGTAAAGCAAACCTCCCAGCTCATCTGAAATACGACTTTTAAATTGACTTTACCCTTAGCCCTTCAGGAACATCTTTATTAGAGGCTTGTTGACCCTCCCTAGTGGCTTAGCCAGGTGGCCTCAAGCCTCCTACTCTCGGATGCCAGGATGCACGGAAATGGGGTAGAGTGGATAAAAAGGGCCTCCGAAAGAATCGTGGGTCAAAAGAGAAATGCAGTAAATACTCTGCTTCCCTCGCAAGCCTGAGCCTGAAATTACTACGTCAGCAGCGGAGGTTGTGCTGGTACCCAGCAGAGGCGGCAGGAAACGGTGCTGCCTTTACCCGTGAATAACCCCGTCTGGTTTTTCTTCTAAACTGAAGTTAACTGATCAGTCCTCTCTCCTCCACCAAGTGTTAACCTCATAACGTACATTAACTACAGAAGCACTTCCAAAGTTCGCCTGCTGCCGCCCACGACAAACAAGGAAAGAAGCTCTGTACCGTGAACAGGAGATTGGGGCCACCAAAAATTCTTTGTGGGGATAAGGCTAGCGCCAAAGTATCATTTTTTAAGTTAAAAACAAGACTCTTATACAAAAATAGAAAGAACCCGCTTCAAAAATTTGCTTTATTCATTAATGACGGAACTAGCAGACTTGTAAAGCTCATTCAAAGAGAATTGGAAAGACTGGGCACTGAAAGATATAATGCTGTGATAAGATTGTTAGGTTAGATATAAAACAGATTTTCTATCTACGGGGCAATGAAACCAAAACTTTTGTCACTATTGTTTCTAAAGGAGAGAATCATATGTATCCCTCCTGGACAAAAATCATTTCCTCCTAATATACGTCCATGTCAACATCTAATTTCTAACATCTAACTAGTAGTAAATAGTAAGTGAAACAAAGGGACAACCCCCCCCTTAGACAATGCTTGAAAATGACAATTAAAGGGCACGGTCATCCTTTTACTTTACCCAGGTGCGGGGGTGTTGTTTCTTAATACTTAGAATACATAAGAGAATGAAGAAAATGAACTTGAAGTGCATGGTTGTAAGAATTTAGCCTTTTTGACCATATATTGCAACAAGTTTCTCTGGGATTCATGTACTTATTGGTGTGTTTGTTTAATTACTTATTGTCTGCAACAAGCAAAGAGACCCCAGGGCTGTCTTGCTCTCCCAGGACAAAGGACTTTTGATGGAAATATCTGATCTGTTTCACTTTGTCATCACTGCCATCTTCAGGGAAGACAGGCCCTATATCAGAAAGAGCACGAAAGTCAGAGCACTCAGACCTTCCCCTTAACTGGTTAAATTTAAAGAACTTGATTATTATGTCTTTAGAGAAAAATACAGAAATAAACCTTCAGAAAAACAGGTCAGGCCAACTCAGAGAGAACAAAAAACTTATCCTTGGGAGGAAACATCTGTTCACTTGACTTTTCCTAAGAGCTTTCCTATCAGACTTTACTAGGAAGGGAAGCAAAGGCTACCATGAAAACCAACCAATGAGAAGTTGGTACTCGGTGACTGCTTCATGTCCAGGCTGGTTTGGAATCTTACATCAGAAGCCACAAATGTCAACGCACGTCAGTACTGGCAGTCACATCACCTAAACAGGTGGCATGCGCCCTGTCCGGGCTGTGGGGTGCTGGAGACTTCCTCTTCCCTTTAAAGTGGAGAGCCACCACCCAGGGCCACTCTCTGTTGCCATGTGGGAACAACGGCCCGGTGTTGCCGAATCTTCAGATTTTTTTAGTGCTGGAAACCCAATGTGTGTGTGCAATCTCCTAGTTTTAACTGTGATTCAATTTTTTTGAAATGTCAAGGCAAAGCAAACACATCTATGAGCCAATAGGTAGTGACCTCTGCGTTGATGGCTCCCTTTCCTTTCGATCCAGCATCACCAATGGTCTCTAAAAAGCCCTCTTCCAGGCCATCTGGCCCCCATCCCTGGATGCCTCATCCGCAGATTATTTTTCTGTCTTAGGTGGAAGACTCTCTGCCAAACTTTTGATTCAGTCTCTCCGAGGGCTGGGCTTTCAAATCGTCTTTCTTGGCTTGACCCACTGCAGCCTTCAGATGAGCGGCGTTTTACGCCTGCATTGGACCTTGGCATCCAGAGAGCACACCCCGATTTGGGTCTGGCATCCCTACTACTGCTTCTGTGAATAGAGATTCTGGGCTAGTGTGTGTGTGTGTGTGTGTGTGTGTGTGTGTAAGAGAGACAGACAGAGATGGGGGGAGGGTGCGGGGGGGGGAGGTGGGGTGAGGGGTAGTAGGGATTAGTAATAAGAATGCTGAACTGAGCTGAGAGAAAGGAGTTTGTTCCAAAACACAGGTTGGGATACGAATAGCATGGAACACGGAGGCTTTGAACTTGACAGACCACGACCATTTCCTTAGCTACATTGGTTAATATTTACTAGCAATAGCTGTCAACCCTGGCTGCACCTTACAATGACTTAAGAAGCCTTTATAATATATGAATGATTGGGCACCACCCCTAGAGATTCTGATGCAATCTGTCTGGATTATATGACTTGGCTTCAGTACTTTTTAGAAGTTCTCCACTGATCTTCATGTGCAACGGGGTTACGAAACACAGAGTGGGGAAAAGCCCCTTAGCATTGCCAGTTAAAAACTGGCAATTGCCAGCTGCCTCTACAAGGATTAAGTCACAAACTGCTGTGGCCGCTGACCTTCAACACACCCTGAAAGGGGTTCAGGGCAGAGATCAGGAACGAGGCACCTTGTGCTCTGGAGAAAACTGGCAAAACAGGCCTTCAGATAGTTAAACATTTTCCGGAGAGGCTTTTATGAACCCAATTTCTTGCATCTCCTCATATCTAGAGAGCACTAAAATCACTCATGGAGACACCGGCTCCTGGTGAGTAGCAGCAACCCTCTGCCAAAATGTGGGCTTGACCGCACCTACCCCTCTGCACTAAACTCATGTATGATACTGACCTCTCCCCTACCTCTTTGGAGCAGTTTCTCAGAGAGATCTGAAATGCTGTCTCCTTGGCTGTAAGTCCTCATTTTGCCCCAAATAAAACAACGTAATGGTTCAGAAGGTAGATTTTAAAGTTGGGTTTTTTTTTTTTTTTTTTTTTTTGCGGTACGCGGGCCTCTCACTGTTGTGGCCCCTCCCGTTGCGGAGCACAGGCTGCGGACGTGCAGGCTCGGCGGCCACGGCTCACGGGCCCAGCCGCTTCGCGGCACGTGGGATCCTCCCGGACCGGGGCACGAACCCGCGTCCCCTGCATCGGCAGGCGGACTCTCAACCACTGCGCCACCAGGGAAGCCCTTAAAGTTGGTTTTAAAGCAAGCTTCAGTTCTGCCTTCATCACCCAATAGCTCTGTGACCTCGGCCAACGCGCCTGGGATGTCTGAGACTCACTGAGTCATGGAAAACACAGAAACGAGTGCCGAGTTCACGAGGCTGTGCTAAACGAAGCACTGTTTGCAAAGTGCTTAGCAAGTATATAGAATGAATTATGGCTGTTATTATTACCAGCAGGTGTGAGGGAGAATTCGATGACTGTTCATTATTTAACAATATTTTAAATAATTTTGTCATTTAAAAATAACATGCTAAGCACCCATATAAAATCCAACTCTGTAAAATGTGTACTCATTGAAAATACTGTTTTGACAAGTCATTTTGACGATGACAGAGATTGCAGCTGAACAAGTCCTTCAAGCGTTGTGACATGTGGACACCTGGGAAGAATAAGCCCTTCTCACTCATGGTAACCATGTGCTGGGAGAGCTAATACAAAATGAAATGCTCTCGGCTATTATGCACATGATACAATATTGAACCATCCTGGCAATACTGCAAGTTCAAATTCAAATAACAGTGAAATGCCTTTGTGGTCTATCTAAACTGGCAAAAACTGGGTTTTTTTAACAGCAGCACAAAGAACTTTTGAATTTTATGCACTCATGATATTATAGCAAATTGGTGTGCAATTCTTAGAGAAAAATTTAGTAATGCATACTGAAAGCCTTAAAAATATGGATATCCTTTGGTTCAACAATTTCACTGCTAGGAATTATTCCTAAAGGAAAATAATCAGAGATCCATGAAGTTTCATATACAATCATCTTTATCGCAGTGGTATTTGTAATAGTAGGAAGGTTGGAAAACAACTTAAGTGCCAATTAAAATATAAATTATGGGGCTTCCCTGGTGGCGCAGTGGTTGAGAATCCGCCTGCCAATGTGGGGGACACAGGTTCGTGCCCCAGTCCAGGAAGATCCCACGTGCCGCGGAGCGGCTGGGCCCGTGAGCCATGGCCGCTGAGCCTGCGCGTCCGGAGCCTGTGCTCCGCAACGGGAGAGACCACAACAGTGAGAGGCCCGCGTACCACAAAATAAATAAATTAATTAATAAAATAAAATATAAATTATGGTAAATCTATATAACAAAATACCATACTATCATTTTTAAACTGTGCTTTCCAAGATTACCAAATGACAAAGGAAAATGCCCACCAAAAACTGTAAGTAATAAATATACATCCAAATAGAAAAAAAATTTAAAGTAAAAATCCAAAATTTTAATAGTGATTATCTTTGGGTGGAGACTATCTTTGGGACTGTGAGATTTCTGCATTTTTCCAAATTTTCTTTAATAAACCTGTATTGTTTTTATAATAAATGTAGGTTCTAAAACTTTTAAATATTACATTGGTAAAAGAAAGGAAAACAAAATAAGCAAATTCTTTAAAAGTATTCTATTTTAATAAAGCTTATTTGCGTCTCTAGACCAACATTATAAGTAAATTCTATTCCACACATTTTGGGACAATGAGAGAATCTCTTGCCAACAACACTGACTTGGTTAGAAAAATAAATTCTCCCCAAAAAAGTACATTTTCCAAGAAAAGAGAAACAAGTGTGAGAGTAAATCACAAGGATACACATTTCAGGTGCTCCTGGAGCATCTAAATGAGGATACTAAGTGGCTGAGGGAGGGGTGGGGATGGGAGATGTGCCTCTAGGGGTCAAGGGCACAAGGATAAAAGCAAAGAATGTGAGGGGTTTACTCAAAACAAACACATATAAGGAACAGATGGTCAAGAATTGAAATCTGGGGAAACTCTGGGAAAATGGGACTGGGAAAGGAAAAGATAGCAGTGGTGGCAGCATATTTTTTAACCTCCTCAAGAGCCCTCCATAAAAGTAATAAAATAAACTAGGATGGCAAAATGAAAGGCCCAAGGACAATACCTATAATACAACTAGGTTGACAAGATGTTCCACAGATTCCAAAAACCCAAGCAGGTGCAGACAAACCTCTGGCAGCTCAAGATCTTCATGACATCAGCAGCTGTACCAGGGGAAGCCTCAGGGCATCTGATGGACCAAGGACTCCAAAGCAGCCATCAGTGGCCACCTGAGAAGCTCACCAAGCCCAGTTAGAGAACAGGAGATGAGACCATAAGGGGTCTGTACACTCCAATAGCAGATGAGTCGAGGGCTCCTGAGGAAGGTCTGCCGAGGCTGAAATGGTCTATGAACTCTCAAAACAAAATAGCCGAACACTCCCCCCACCACCCCCGAGCATGTTCAATACTGAGGAGGAACCGCTGATAACAGAATGTAGACTGAGTCAGACAAGGACAATAGACACAAAGAAAAAAGAAAGTGCAGATAAACGTGGGAGAGGGGAACAGAACCAGGAAATGAAAGGGAGCAAATTGCCGAATTTTTTACCACTACGTAAAATCAACAGAAGAGGGAGATCCGTGAGGTCAGGAAGGTGCTCTGGAACCCTATCTCATTCTAAAAGTTCAGGAAAACTACTTTCACATAAAAATGATCAAGGTCAAAGAGATAAAGAAGCAGAGTAACATCCCCTAGACATAATCCCACAAAGACAGAAGAAAAGTATAACCTGATATTTCAAAATGAGCAAAAAGACATCAAAAAATGATAAGACAGGGACTTCCCTGTTGGTACAGTGGTTAAGAATCCGCCTGCCAGTGCAGGGGACACGGGTTTAAGCCCTGGTCCAGGAAGATCCCACATGCTGCGGAGCAACTAAGCAACTAAGCCCACATGCTGTGGAGCAACTGAGCCTGCACTCTGGAGCCCGTGAGCCACAAATATTGAGCCGTGTGCCACAACTGCTGAAGCCCGCGTGCCTAGAGCCCGTGTGCCACAGCAAGAGAAGCCACTGCAATGAGAAGACCGTGCACCGCAACAAAGAGTAGCCCCTGCTCACCACAACTAGAGAAAGCCCACACATAGCAACGAAGACCCAACACAGCCAAAAATAAAATAAAATAAATAAATTTATTTTAAAATGGTAAGACATATAAAAGGAAAACACACGTCTGAAATAGAAATCTCAGAAAGTGATAAAACTCAGCAAAGAATTAGAAACAGAGAAAAATCATTTCAGAAATGAAAACGAATTAAAGGAACACAAGAGCAAATAAACATAATGGATAATGCCTTAATAAAAATAGAATGTTACAAAATTAAAATTAAAAAATGAAGAGAAAGATAAATTGGATTAGGCAAGAAGTGGTGAATAAGGAAGACAGGTAAAGAAAATGCAATAATTAAATAGCAGGAGTCCCTGCAGAAGAAAAATTAAAGCAAAAATACCAGAACAAACACTGAAAACTATACTTCAGGAAGACTTTTCTGAAATAAAAGGAGAATTTGAAACTACCTACATATTGACAGGATACCTCATATGCCTAGGAAAATTGACTCAGACTGATTAATATTAAGATGTATTCTAGTAAAATTACTAGACTTGAAAGAAAAATAAAAAATTGTGTAGGTATCCAGGTTAAAATACCAAGTGACACATAAAGGGAAAAAAATTTGATCAACATCAGACTTTTTGACCACAATTCTTTTTCTTAGAAGAAAATGTAGTAGCATATTTAAGGTACCCAAAGGAAGAAAATGTAAGTCAAAGACTTTATATACAGGGCAACTTACTTTCTTTTTAAAAAATTATTTATTTATTTATTTATTGGCCGCGTTGGGTCTTCGTTGCTGAGCGGGTTTTCTCTAGTTGCGGCGAGCGGGGGCTCCTCTTCGTTGTGGTGCGTGGGCTTCTCATTGCGGTGGCTTCTCTTGTTGCGGAGCCCAGGCTCTAGGCGCGCAGACTTCAGTAGTGGTGACATGTGGGCTCAGTAGCTGTGGCTCATGGGCTCTAGAGTGCAGGCTCAGTAGTTGTGGCGCACGGACTTAGTTGCTCCGCACCCTCCCGGACCAGGGCTCGAACCTGTGTCCCCTGCACTGGCAGGTGGATTCTTAACCACTACACCACCATGGAAGTTCCCAACTTATTTTTCAAGTATAAAAGCAGCAAACTGTCATTAGCACACAAGAACTAAAAGAATACTGTTCTTCTGAGTCCTTCTTTAGAATCTATTAGAAAAAGAGCTATAATCCACCAAAATGCCTTGGAGAGACATCACCTTAAATACTGGCACTGAGCATTACATATATATTTAAATGTACAGTGGAGACTTAAAGAAAGATATGAAAAAGTATAAAATAGCTAGATTCTCTGACAACACAGACTGTAGTACAACTTAAAAAATTCAGAGAGCATATGCAAAAAAAATTTAATTTTAATCGTCTTCAATAATCCTAAAAGTGTTGGGATTGTTATTCTGAAAATATTTTGAAAAATCAAATTAATAACTTCGTGATATCTAATTCTATCATCTATGTGTCCCTGAGAACCAGGATTCTTAGTTTGGGAACACATTGATAAAAAAATGTAAGAGACGAGATTAATTATCTTAGAGTCCTGAACTGAAAAGGAAGTGACAGTGTGAACTCATGAGGTTTATTTTTTAATCTTTAAATATCCTAGTTCTGCCCATTGCAAAGGCCTAGAAACGATGACCTAACCCTTGGCAATGAGTGTCACTAGTTTACAGACTGTGGTCTTGGAGGAACGGCTGCTTCCAGACATGGGGAAGGAAATGTACAAGATGAGCTGGAAAGTCATATCATACAGCAAGAAAGCCATCAAAGAATGAAGGAAGCAAGTTGAAAAGACTCCCATGGACCAAAGAGAGAAAAATTTGAGCATTAATAAAGATAATTGCTGTGGTGGATTAAAACACGTCAAATATTATTTGATCCCTGAGTTTATAAATTGTCCCCCCCAAAAATACCCTAACCTTAATCATTTGCCCTTGGAGGATGCCAGGGAACTGACTCTACTTTGAAAACCAGTAAATAAGGGAAAGATTTCAAACTATTATCCTGTCTTTCCCTTGAAAACTCTACCACTGGCTAATCAAAGAGTAGATGAGGGAAAGTTTCTTTTTAAAAAAATATTCGAGCTAAGGATTTCCCTGGTGGTCCAGTGGTAAAGAATCCGCCTTCCAATGCAGGGGACATGGTTTTGATCCCTGCTCGGGGAACTAAGATCCCGCATGCCGTGGGGCAACTAAGCCTGTGTGCCGCAACTACTGAGCCTGCGTGCTGCAAGTACTGAGCCTGAGTACCACAACTACAGAGCCTATGAGCCCTGGAGCCCATGCCACAGCTAGAGAGAGAAAACCCACATGTCACAACTAGAGAGAAGCCCGCACGCCACAACGAAGAGCCCATGCCGCAACGAAAGATCCCGCGTGCCGCAACTAAGACCGGACGCAGCCAAAAAATAAATAAATAAACTCATGCTTTAAAATATATATATATTCGAGCTAATAAATAAAGAAGAAATGGTGAACAGGACTATTGCCATTTTGTAATCTCTAATGGTAAAGGATCTAGGCATTGGTTATCATGGCTGCTAACAGCATAGAAAGAAACAGGTGAAATAGGGGGATTCTCATGAAAGCCAAGGGTGACCTACTTGATCTCTTGGCAGCATCTTGCAGGACTGACCACCGGCACCTTGAGAAGCTCTCCTTCTCTGATCAAGGTCACGTTCTGGATCTCATTCTCACCCTGTGCCCGCTTCTTCGTCGGTACCTGTTTTCCTGTTCAGATACCATAAATATTGGAATTCTTCCAAAGCTCTGGCGTTACTTTCTTTTTCCTTTGTATCCCTTCTCCTGTACCAATTTCTAGCTCTCACACAACTTTACTGTCACATCTGAGGTAGTAAATCTGTGTCTCTAGCGCCAAACTCTCTCTTCAGCTCCTAACGGTTCGCTGAACATCTCCACGTGGCCTCCTGTTGGAACTTCGAGCTCGATACCATGAAACCAGATATAGGTCAGCTCCCACCACCATTTCCTTCTCAAGTCTGCCCTGATTCTGTACACACGGCTGCCATTCTTTCTTCCACACAAGTGTGAAATCCTGCGGTCACTATCACCTACAAATTGGCACTTGCCATCTGCCTCTACAAGGATTAAATTCTGAGTCGCTGCAGCTGCTGACCTTCAACACCTCCCGAAAGGAGTTCGGGGTGGAGAGGAAAAATGAGGCCCCCTGTGCTCTGAAAAAAAACTGGCAGAACAGGCCTTCAGGTAGCTAGATATTTTCCGGAGAAGCTTTTACGAGCCCCGTTCTTGCATCTCCTCGTATCTAGAAAAGCACTAAACTCCTTCATGGTGACGTCTGCTCCTGGTGACCAGCGGTAGCCTTCACGAGACTAGCAGAAAACTTCTGCAAAAATGTGTGCTTGACTGCACGGACTCCCCTTCACCAAAATCACATGTATGCTGACCTTCCCCCCTACCTCTTGGGAGCAGCTCCTCAGAGCTCTCGGAGATGCTGCCTCCCGGGCTACAGTCCTCATTTTGCCCCCAATACAACTTAGCTCACAAGTCTCACGTTGTGCATTTTTTTTTTCAGTCGACATCCCCCAGGACCTTCCCTCTGCTTCCTGCCTAAGAAGTGCCCTATCCCACCAAATCCGCCCTCACAATGTCTCGCGAAGCAACATCCAACTTCTTCCTCCGTTTCCTGCTACTTCCCCGGTGTAGGGTCTTCTCATGACTGCCCCCCCGCCCCCCATGTTACTTCAGAAATCCCTAAGTGCCCCGGTCCACTCCGCCCTGCCCGGCACCAGGCTGCTCTTCCTCAGCAGTAACTTGGGTTGTCAGGGGAAACAGCATTTTCTCAACATTCCCCAAAGCACACCAAATAAGTAAGTCCTCACGCTGCAACAAACCGTCATGCAAACAAAGGGAAACCAGTAGTATGTCATGTGTCGTGGCACATGTTGACCACCAGAAAACACAGAATAAACCCGATACTCATTTATGGGCTCAAGTTCATTGTCAGAAAGTAGAACAAGTTCTCCTTGTTCTGTTAAAAACTCGTGTTTTCGGTTTGTTGTTGTTGTTGTTGTTTTCCACAGAGATGCAGAAGGAGAAGCATAGGCACAAACAGGGTGCATGGAGCAGGCAGGCCCAGGGCCTCCAGCCCAGGGAGGGGCACAGCACGGACGTGGTGTGTCATAACTGACGCTGGAAAGCGTGGCGTGTTCCCACTGCCCTTGGCACAGATCCACCTCGTGGCTAATAGCGGCTCAGAGTTGGGGTCACAGCTGGCTGGAGGGAAATATGTCAAGGGTCAGAGGCGTGTGTCAGAGCCAACCTCAGGGTAAGTCCTCCCCACGAGCCGCTGCTGCAGTACGCTTCCTGCGACATCACTCTCTTCGTTAGCATATTCTGAAATCTCTGTCCCCCTCCATTTAACATGTAATCCAGTTTTCTGCAAAGCTGAGATTTACAAGAGCAAGGGCAAGTGTGTGTGTGTGTGTGTGTGTGTGTGTGTGTGTGTGTCACAGAACCTGGAGGGGGAAGGTGCTGGGAATAGGATCTTCCAGTGGTTCTAAAACGTGGCTGCATATTAGAATCATTTGGGGGAAATTCATAAATCCCACAGGCTCCTCCCTCCTCCCTAAACCAAGTTAATCAGAATCTCTGGGGTGGGCCCGGCATCAGTGTTTTTGAAAACTCCCCAGGTGACCTGCGCGTGCAGCAGTGTTATAAACCACTGTGCTCTCTCCCAAGTCGTCTAACTTCGTCTCTTGCACCGTCACTAGCGCTGTAAAACCATGCCGTACTACCTCCCAGCCCTGCTTTAAAACTTCTCCTTCGAAGGGGTCGAGAACCAGAGCCGTCGGCTGAGTTCCTTTCAGTTCACCCCAGAATGGCTTGGTTCTTCTCACTGCCTATTTTATATTTTATTTTACTTATTTTTTTGGCTGCGTGGCATGCGGGATCTTAGTCGCCCGACCAGGGATGGAACCCGCACCCCCTGCAGTGGAAGCGCGGAGTCTTAACCGCTGGACCGCCGGGGAAGTCCCCTCACGGCTTATTTTAACATAATAGAGCAGCCAAGTGAAAACAGATTGGGCCCCAGAAGTAATTTGTCTGGCCTGAAGTGAGAGTCATGTGTGCCTATTGCCCAGTGATGCTGGCCCGGATCCTTCGGCACTTTACTGTGCTCTCGTTTGGTGTGATTATCTGTGTGCGTGGAGGATGCAATCTCACTGAGGGCAGGGTCACATTCGACACCTGACGCCCTCAGCGCTTTGCATCACGCCTTGCACACAGTACGTGCTCTGTGTACGGCCTTCCTTCTTCTATGGTTTTTCACGTCCGTTAATAGAAACATTTTACAACATTTTAAATGTTCACATGCTTTTCTGTTGCCTCTGCATCTTGACCACATTTCCAATGGAATCCCGAGACAACTGCTTTCTACCCTCACCTCTCTTGCGGTTTTTGCCACCCCTGCTCTCTAGAACACTCCCTCTGGGTTTGGTTTCCATGGAAATCTGTCTCTGGGGGAGAGAAGTGTATTTGCCAAAGGTGAACCCCAAAGGCCCGTTGCCTCGGTGTGAAAAAGTCCCCAAGGGCCGCGGGGTTGGGAGAGAGTGGCCCTTGCTGCTGTGGGACGCTAACGCAGCCCGCGCCTGTCCAATCCTGCGCCTGCGGGGCGGAGACGATTTTGAAAACTCGACTCGAGACAGAAGCAAACTAACAGGGGCGCCTTGTCACCTGGAATCAAGCATGCCAACTTCGCACGCTCCTGGTCCAGAACGCTTGCTCTTCTGCGAATGATGCAGAGAAGGGGACGGTGAAACTTTCTGGTGGAGAAGAGTGAGGCCTGGCCCGCCCCAAGGCGAGACGCATGGGACTCCTATGATTTGGAACAATCAAACGCCGGCGTGCAATCCTAGCCATGCCCACAAGGTGTCACAGTGATCCTGTAGAAGGTTAGTCCTCGTCATCTCCGTGAGAAAGAGAAGTCGTGCGCAGTCTTCAAAGACTCGGGGAGACTCCGAAAATCCAGGAATGTTGGTACATTGAGAAGGAAGCTATGACGGCAGGGACAGAGGCCATGCAGACAGAGCCCCCGGTCCACCTAGACCACACCTACCATTCAGAAGGACCCACGGTTTAAGATGCAGTGCCAAAGATGTGCCTCAAATTTACTGCTAACAGGAATAGTGACGGAGCTATTGTTAGAGCTGTCTTAATTTTTAGATGCTTTCATCTGTGCTTTTAAATATGCATACACCCTTAAAACTACTCCCGAACCTAATAACTAATTCTTCTTCAACCAGGCAATCAGGAACATTTGGAAATCAGCTGTCAGAGGAGGCAGGGGCAAAAGTATGTGCACAGCTGTATTTCGGGATTTTCAGAAATCATCCCAGACCCCGGTAGAAATGTCCGTCTCTGAGCCCTCTTAGTTGCTTTGATCACAGTGGCAAACTCTTCAATAAACCACTCTGATTACAAAGAGATATTCTCCTCTGGAACCATTTAATAAATACGTATGAGCTTCTGCCTAACTATACATGTGCAATGTGCAAGATGCTGCGGAACCAAAGATAAATAATATTGGGGACCTCCTTTCCAGGAACTCGAAATCTAGGTGTGGACATTGTTTCATAACTAGAGATGCTGCTGGTGGTGGGACCACCCAGCTATTGGAGTGGGATATCTACCGCCTGGTGGAAAACTTGATGGGGGCTTTGAGCACTAGTTAGTATTTACTCCCAAATAAGAAACTACGAGAGATGCCTTTAATTTGGGGGAAGTATCCTAGGAAGAAAACCCCTTGCATTTAAGCGATGTCAAGATTTACAGGTTCTAGTCTGACCGGAGGGCTTGTGCTGCTCTCCCAAAGTTGTCCTTGTCCCCCGACAGCACCCCAGCAGTCTACCCAGCCAGCTGAGAATAGCACCGGTGGAGACCGAATCAGTGAGACCTCGCTGTTGAAGCCACCATGGACCATTTGAGGCCTGAGCGCTGCGGCAAGTCGGGAGGATAAAGTTCATAAATCAAAACTCTATTTGTTAGGCATCATAGTAGTGTTAACCTAAAACAGCCCGTTATTTTGATCAGCAAAATAGGTTTATACAGGAGCAGCAAAGAAGTGCAATTTGGGGCATACAACTGGGGCGAACCACATACAAGTCTGGTAAAGCAAAGGAGAGGAAACTCTTTTAGAGAGGAGAAGAGGGAGTTAGGAAGAGCTGTTGTAAACAAAGAGTTCATTGGAGGAAACTGAGAGTTTGAAGTATAGCGGCTTTCCATTGGATGAGTTGTGACAGTCTCTCATTGGCTGAACTGTTGCCAGGCAAAGAGAAAATCTTTCTTCCTCGTGCTGGGTAGTAAAGCAGTGTCACTTCCCTCCAGAGACGCAAGGTACCTCTCTGCCCAGTGGGATCTATATTGACATGGAGTGGTACGTACATGAGAGCGCCCCCTTCTGGCCTCCGGACGCCATTATAGTGAGCTTTTCCTTTATTAATCTTCACAGTAGTCAACTGGGATAGGCCTCAAACAGGTTCTAAATCTGTAACACTCAAATTCCAAGTCCTAATTCTAGATTTTAATGTAATTGACTCTGCCTCTCTTTGACCCCCTCCTCTTGCTTCCTCCTTCAACTGCCTGCACTTCTATTCTGTTTTAGTTTATGATATCCCATCTTTTTCATTACCATCTCATTATCTGACTGGTGAGGGGATGTTCCCATGGTGATGCTAAAACACATCTGCATAGAGATTTTAGGTTCTCGTAAACTTTTAGGTTCTCAGCATGCCGTCTAAATCTGGTTCATCCACCACTGGGATGCAATAAGTCCAAAGAGTGGTTGGGTATCCCTCCTCTATCTCCTACATCTGTGTGTTTATGGGGGAAGGAAAGGCAAATTTGCCAGAGATAAGCACTGAGCAACACGTGGGTCGGGGGAGGACTCCTTGAAGATGTTTCTTTCATTGTCATTACCTGCCTGTGTGACATATTCATGAGGGCTCTGAGTCTAGAACCTTGGGTCTGGCATGAAGGGACGGTCCTGGAAGGGACCTGGGGTGGTGCTACTCAAACATCCTCCAATCCAGTCCTTGAGAAAACACCTGTAGGAATTCAGCACAGGGAGAGGCTGCATACATGAGAGAATATTTCGTGAGAACTGCTCTTGCCAATAAGTTCTGATCACCTGGGAGAGCAGGACTTATTAATTCAAGGTGAGAGTCTGTCCCCCACCCAATTACCCCAGTTGGGATAACTGCGGTAAAAAAAAGAGAGAGAAAAAGATACCAGACCGCTTTCATTTAGCCAGTCATATTTACTGAGGGCCTGCGAGATGCCAGGCACTGGTGAGGGGGGCAGAGCTGTCAGTCAGCTGGGGAGAGGAGGGAGGCAGACAGCCAACGACGACACAGCGAGAACATCTGAGGACTGCAGAGGCGAAGCATCCTCAGAACCCAGGTTCAAGGAAGGGTGAGAAGGGACTTAGAGAGGCTGTCAGTCCGCTGAGACTGGTGCTGCTGCCGCGTGCCCACGTGGCCCCGGGAAAAGGGGAGACACCGAGGCGATTACAACGCAGGCTGGTGAGTGCTATTAACAGGGGCGGGAACAGAGTGGTGTGGAGCGCGGAGAAGCTTCGTCCTTTGTCCCCAGGGGACAGAGAGTAAGAGAAGAAGGTGTTTGGGGTTTAACAGGGGCTGCTCCTGGCGACCACGTGGAGCCCCTGCGGCGGGCGGGACTCACCGAGTCGGCCCCGGAGCAGGTGGGCTGCGCGTGGAGACCTCCGGCGGATGCAGGCCGCTGCTTCTGCTTGCTGAAACTAGCATCAGTTTGGTCACCTAGAAAGGAAGTGCTCGCAGCAAGGGACACGCACTTAAAGACGAAAACGTGCAGATACCGCGTGGTCTACAAAGTGTTTAACTCTCAGGTCTCTGCCATCACCTTCTAATTATCTCAACAGGAATCTCTTGCTCCTTAATTACAGCTCTTTGGAGTCCAGGGGGCTTTCCGAAATAATCACATCCCGTGCTGGGAACCAGGAGCCCTTCCTCTGGGCAAAAGGTAATTTAAAGCACCAGGAACAGGGAAAGGAGCTTGGATAACCGCGTCGCATCCTGGCTGGGCCTGTGGCTGCCGCCCGCCCCCGACACCACCCCCGCCCCAGGGGTGATGAGCCCAAGAGGGGGCCGCCAACCAGTTTGTGATTTTGATGTAAATAACGCTTAAAACACTGTACTAGGAGCCTCAAAGCAGAAGACGTCGTTTATCTGAAAACCTGAAAACCACTCTGGGAAGAAAGACTAAATGGATTCGTAACTCCACCAAAATTGGCAAAAAAAAAAAGGAAAAGGACTTCCCTGGTGGCGCAGTGGTTGAGAGTCCGCCTGCCGATGCAGGGGACACGGGTTCGAGCCCTGGTCCGGGAAGATCCCACGTGCCGCGGAGCAACGAAGCCCGTGCGTCACAACTACTGAGCCTGCGCTCTAGAGGCCGTGTGCAGCAACTACTGAGCCTGTGAGCCACAACTACTGAAGCCCACGCACCTAGCGCCCGTGCTCCGCAACGAGAGAAGCCACCGCAATGAGAAGCCTGTGCACCGCAACGAAGAGTAGCCCCCGCTCGCCGCGACTAAAGAAAGCCCGCACGCAGCAACGAAGACCCAACGCAGCCAAAAATAACTTAATTAATTTAAAAAAAATAAAAGAAAAATGTGTCTGAAACTAGCTTTGGAAACATATATGTAAAGCAAGTAAAATTCCTGTGTTTGTGTCACAAGAATAATGTTTATTATAGATAAAAAACAACATACCACCGACAAAACCAGTTACCAGAAAAGCTTCCGAATAGTCCTGTTAGATTTACCACACGATTTGGAATCATAGTTTATACTTCTGGTTCTCTGTGTAGTTTAACTCAGCTCTGCTCAGGGCTGAGAGGGGTCATGGGCCAGAGCCCAGAAAGAAGAACCGAACAAGGAAACTGGGCAGAGTTGGAGTTCCTAAAGGACAACACATCCCAGCGCTCTCAAACTTGACCGAGAAATGAATGAGGCAGCTCTTCCTGACCTTTAATTCTTCTACCCTGGCTGCCCCACGCCCTTTCCCTGACATTGGTACACTTCCTACAATTGTGTGGTCACTTCCTGGTCTTGGATGTGTCACCTATATTGTAGAAATCTGCAGTTCTCCCCAACAGAAATAGGAAGTGTCAAGAATTCTATGTGAGGGCTCTTTACCCGGCTGTGCTGGTTCTGGACTGCAGATGGTTGACCATGTTTGCTGGGGTTAGGGTCCGGATGTTTACATATAACAACTATAGAGGTATTGTTTTAAAAAAAACCTCCAGACTTTAAGAAGACTACAAAAGCATTGGTTGAGAATGACTATCCTCACACCGCATAATAAGAATTATGTTCCAATCATGACATATGGTTATAAAGGAGGTACAGCGGGTTCTGAGGTCAATTTCTAGTTCCTCCAAAGAAACTAGAGATAGACTGTGCCTTCCCCTGGGTGTCCTACATCACTCCTCAGTGAGGTACAGCGGGGAAAGGTGAAGGGTACAGGTAATCTCTCCAAGCCTAACAAGACTAACTTAGTGCATTGTGAAATCAACGTAGGCTTCTACTTGTATCTCAAAGAAAAAGCTATAGCTTCTTCTTTGAGACACACAGTGAAGACCCAAGAAGGACCCCGAGGGGCACCATGTTGATAACCACCAATTATCTGCACCCTTCTCCGGCTCCAGTGTGGTTCTATTTTTTCATGATAGACTGTGTGTTATCTACCCGAGCCATAGCCTGAAGGAAAATCCAAATTATCTTAAGTCACCGTGTTAACAAAAGTGGGGCCCAGCTGCTCGCCGTTCAAAAGCCAATAAAGAGGGCTTCCCTGGTGGCGCAGTGGTCGGGAGTCCGCCTGCCGATGCGGGGGACGCGGGTTCGTGCCCCGGTCCGGGAGGATCCCACGTGCCGCGGAGCGGCTGGGCCCGTGAGCCGTGGCCGCTGTGCCTGTGCGTCCGGAGCCTGTGCAACGGGAGAGGCCACAGCAGTGAGAGGCCCGCGTACCGCAAAAAAAAAAAAAAAAAAAGCCAGTAAAGAGGCAAGGCTGGTGGAAAGGAAAGTTTGCTTTACTTGAGATGCCGGCAACCAGGGGAAGTGGGGGACTCCTGTCCAAAGGCCGACTCCCCCCAGCTGACAGCCAGTGGGCAAGAGCCTTTATAGACAGAGGGACGGGGCTCCATGCAGAAACGGCACAGTCAGCCTTGACGGTCATCTTGACATTGGCCACGCGGTGCTCTGACCAGCGTCATCTTGACTGTTTTAAGTACAGTTCACCTTCGGTTCCAGGGTCGGTCGGTTCCCATTTCCTTGAGGCCAGTTCTCGGAATTGTGGCAGCTTGTGTCATGGCTACAGCCTGGTCGTCGTGTAGTTCACTTCTTCCACCTGGTGGAGGTTTCAGTATTTACAAGACAGGATATGGCTCAGAACATTCTCTATAGCCCTTGAGAAGGAACTGAAGGTCCTTGACTGTGCTTAATGACGAAACTGTTATTATTTAGTCTTGTTGGACCGTTTTCCTTTGTTTCTGCATTTTCTGACTTCTCTGGTTAAACTTGTTTTTTGGATAAAGTTTTTCTACAGACAAAAGGCAGGCAGAGGACATGGGGGCAAGGACCCTAGGGTCCTGCTCCGTTTCAGCTGGAGAGAAATGACGCTGAGGGACAGGCTAAGGGGCCAGGTGAGGTGAATCACGAGGGCAAAGGCCAGGAGAATCAACATGAAAGCCAGATGCGAAGGCCAACAGAGAGGAGTGCGTGGCACAGGACAACGTGAAGATGACGTGAGGGTTTGGAGGCTGGTTCTCATGGCAACCTGCTGCGTGACATGAGGCTGAGTTCACCGGCTTCGAGAAGCTGATCGGGGCCACGACAGACAAATAAAGCAGCGGGGTCGATTAGAGAGCTGGAAGCACACCCACACACGTGGGTTTAGCTCTTCCAGAAGCTCCGAGACGGCTGAAGTGGGAGGTGCAGGGAACGGGGTGGACAGAGAGGCACAGCCTGCAAAGGGTGAATAGCGGGCTGGGGTGCCGCTTCCCATGCAGAGACTCTGGGAAGGGATGTAAACTATGTCCCAGAATTATCCCACCCGGGGAGTGAGGAGGTACCGGCACATTCACAAGCCAGGCCCCTCAGACTTGGGCTGGGAACTGCTCCCACGGGAGGCTCACGCCCAGCACTTCCAGGCTTGTGGTTCTGTAAAGTCCTCAGGCACAGAGATAGAAAGGGCAGTTGGAAGTCTTCAGGAGTGCACTAAAGGCACAGCATTTATACGTTATATTTGTACATGAAAGAGGTATCCCTACACGTTGAGTGGGGGGGAAATGGACTCTTCCATAAATGACGCTGGGAAAATGACTATCTGTATGGCAAAAGTTAAAATTAGTTCCCTCTCTCACACTGTTCACAAAAACAGAGTCCAGATGGATTAAAAACCTAGATGTAAAAAAAAGGAAAAAAGAAAAAACTACGTAAAAAATCATGGGCAAATATTTTTATGACATCCGGATATGGAAGGATTTCTTAAGATGTGAAAATCATAAATTATAAAGGAAACACATATATATACACTTATATATTAAGTTGGTTTTCTTAAAATGAAAATACCTGTATCATAAAGGGACCACTAACGTATGAAAAACCAGCCAACAGATTTAAAGAAATTATTGGCAGCCAACAAATATGATAAAGGATTAATATGTAGAATATATGTTATCCTTTTAATCAACAAGAAAAAAGCCCAGTTGATAAATGAGCAAAAGATATAAACAGCATTCACAGAGAACGAAACCAGGGTCCAATAATCATGCGAAAAAGATGTTCAATCTCAATAAAACTCAGGGAAATGCAAATTCAAACAGCAAGACGTCATACCCATCAGACGGGTGGATCCTACGCCTGATAACACCAAGGATCTGCAAGGATCTGGAGAAGTGGGAACTCGGTACATCGCTGGCGGGCGAGGGAAAGCAATTTTGCAGCCATGAGATAAAGAGGAAGTCAGGAGCAGCCCCAGCTCTAAGGAGGCGCCCTCAAAACGCACACGTGACCGGGGAAACACCCAGAAGGATGCCCATGGCTGGTGGTAAATAGAGAAAGAAAAAGGGAGAGAAGAAAGAGAGAGAGTGGGGAGGGAGGAAGAGTCTCCATGCTCCTGAGGGGCAGGAACAGATCAATAAAACACGTTTACTAGTATGTGAAGTGCTGGTCGGCGGTTAAAATGAGGTAGATCTACGCATATGAACAAGGTGAAATCTCAAGAGCACCCTGTCCAGTGGGGGGAAAGAGGTCATTTGCAAAGAATACTCAGAATGCACCATTTACACCATCTGTTTAAAGTTCTCAGCAAACCCAAAATGGTGCGGTTATTTATGGATACAAGAGCCATGTGTGATGGAATGCTGGTGGCGCCTGGAACTGGCTGGAGAGGGAGGGTTCCGAGGAGGAAGACAGCTGTTGAGGAATGTCTTAAGGCTTCTTAGAAAGATCTAAGCAAAAACGGCCAAATCTTAACACACATTTACCATCAGCGGTGGGCATATAAGTACCTGTTATGTTTCTGTACTTTGGGGGATGTTTGAAATAGTTCACAATTTAAGATGTCAACGTGTCACTAAGTCAGAAGCAGCAGCTGTGGAGAATCCGAGCTGTCAGCCTGGGGTCTCACCCCGGGGGTTTTCCCACGAGCAGGAAGTCCTTACTCTCAAGAGCATATCAGCATCACTGAGAGAGCCCCTGATACACGTGTCCCAAACCTACCATGTCACTCTGCTTCTCCCAAAGTGATTGGTTTCCATCAGATTAATTTGCAAAGCTCCGGATAAGCCAACCTTGTGATGTATTATATTATTTCATTAATAAATAACCAAATGATCATAGCTAATGTAACTCCTCTAGGCAATTATTTTATTTCTATTTATATATATATATATAATTATGTACCTATAAATTATATTTGTGATATAATAATATTTCAGTTATGTTTTATAATTTCATGTATAGAACTATACATTTATATATAATTATTATAATTACTCTTGTCCCCATTTTATAGATAAGTAAACTGATGCTGGGGACTTACAGAGCTTGGTCAGCGTCTCACAAGTACCAGGGAGCAGAGATGGATTTAGACCCAAGTCTGTCTTAGTCTGAAGCCTCTTCCTTGCGGGCAACTGCTCCGTGGGAAAGGACCTTCAGAAAGAAGTTCACAGGTCCACCCGGAGACCTCAAGTTTTCATCACTTTATGTTTTTGATTCCGAGGATGTGTATAGGAGGGGAGATAAAAGAATTCTCAAGAAAGAGATGAGGAGATCAAAGGGGTGTATCTCAGTGTCAGGAGAGAACAGCGTTAACTGGTATCTTTAGCAGCGGGCGGCACCCTTCGGTAAAGTGAGCCGTCAAGCCGTGCAGCCCCTGCGGTTCCCTGTGGGCCTCGGCGCTGTAGTCAGCTTCGGAACACAGGCCCCCCTGACAGCACGAGTGTTCAGACTGCCCGTTCCTGCCTTGCCCCTCCCTCCTCTCCCTACGTGACCCCATTTTTGTTCCCCTAGCGGCTCAGGGCTTCTCGGAGCCTTGAGCCAGTCCTCACCCCGTGTGGTCAACGATTCTTTCTTCTGTCTCCTGAAGAACGATTTGTAAATGTGTAAATGTACATAAATGTGCATATGTGTACATAAAATAAAAGGAGATTTTCTAGAGAAAAGATCACATATTTCTATGTGAACAGGATTACCTAGAGAGAGGTTGCGGGACTTCTTTCCCAAAAGATGCGTACGTTTGTCAGAGGAAAGTCTGTCTGGCTATTAGCAAGACCCTCATGGGTAATAAACATCTGGTTCCTCAGGCAGGAGCTCCAGGGCCCCCACCAGCATCCCAGTAGCACAGTGTGATGGAGTTCCTCCGTCACCCACTCTTCCATTTGGGGGCGGGGGGCATAGGTGGAAGGCCATTTGCGTTCATCTCAAACCATTCAACCGTATTCTTCATTTCACGGGGATGCTCGAAGGACTGATGACTGTCTGGCAATTTAACATTTGTAAAGCATCTTGTAATCCGTGAAGAAAAAACGCCATACACACGGAAGATCACTGGCAGCCTGAAAACGACAACCTTGTCTCTCTCTCTCCTTCAGAATCTGCCAATAAACTCCCTCTTTATACAAATCCTGCCATGCTGCTGTGAAAGAATTTCAAAGAAAAGCCATGGGAACCTCTCCCACCCTCTCCCCCTCCCATTCACCACCGGTCCCCAAACAAACGTGTCTTTATGCCTCAAGTGTTCAGATCTCGAGACCTCTGGGCAGAATCTGACCACATCTTTCCATTTGGACGCTGGCTCCTCTACCACTCAGCACACGCTTCGGTCAGACACGCCCTGTGCAGAAAGGGCAGACCTCTCCCGTCCCCCTCTCTGCACATGCTCAGCTCTGTCCTCAGGGCCACCAGGCCCTCCCGGGGACAGAAGAATCCAGGCAATGCATGAGCTGGGGGCTGCAGGTCGGGGGGGGCTCAGCCTCTGCCTCTGAGTGGTTAGGAGCACACGGGGAAGGAACCAGTCCTGATCAACACCCAGCTCCTCAGGAGTTACAACAGGGTGGCATTGGCACAGGCCAAAGGAATAGGCTGTAGGAATAGCCAAAACAACTCTGAAAGGGAAGAACCAAGTCAGAAGACCAGCTCTACCTGATGTCAAAACTTATTATGGGGGCTTCCCTGGTGGCGCAGTGGTTGAGAGTCCGCCTGCCGATGCAGGGGACGCGGGTTTGTGCCCCGGTCCGGGAAGATCCCACGTGCCGCGGAGCGGCTGGGCCCGTGAGCCACGGCCGCTGAGCCTGAGCGTCCGGAGCCTGTGCTCCGCAACGGGAGAGGCCACAGCAGTGAGAGGCCCACGTACTGGAAAAAAAAAACCAACCAAACAAACAAACAAAAAAAACTTATTATGGGACTTCCCTGGTGGCACAGTGGTTAAGAATCCACCTGCCAATGCAGAGGACATGGGTTCGAGCCCTGGTCTGGGAAGATCCCACATGCTGTGGAGCTACTAAGCCTGTGTGCCACAACTACTGAACCTGCGCTCTAGAGCCCATGAGCCACAACTACTGAGCCCGCGTGCCACAACTACTGAAGCCCATGTGCCTAGAGCCCGTGCTCCGCAACAACGGAAGCCACTGAAAGGAGAAGCTCCTGCACTGCAATGAAGAGTAGCCCCGGCTCGCCGCAACTAGAGAAAGCCCACACGCATCAATGAAGACCTAACGCAGCCAAAAATAAATTAATTAATTAAAAGAAAAAACTTGGGCTTCCCTGGTGGCACAATGGTTGAGAATCCGCCTGCCGATGCAGGAGACACGGGTTCGTGCCCTGGTCCGGGAAGATCCCACATGCCGCGGAGCAACTAAGCCCGTGAGCCATGGCCGCTAGGCCTGTGCGTCCGGAGCCTGTGCTCCGCAACGGGAGAGGCCACAACAGTGAGAGGCCCGCATACCGCAAAAAAAAAAAAAAAAAAAGAAAAAACTTATTATAAATCTACAATATATGATGCTGTTTTTAGTGTAAAAAAGGAATCGATGACTAGAAGAGAAGAGCCCAGAAATAGACCCACGTAGATAGTCAATTGATTTCTGACAATAGTACCAAGGCAATTCAAGGGGGAAAGAATAATCTAAAACAATTAGATGTCCATGTGCAAAAGAATCAACCGGGACCCTTACCTGACACCACTACAAAAATTAAAGGAAATGGATCATATACCTAAATGTAAGAGTTAAAACTATAAAATTTCTAGAAAAACACAGAAAAGAAAATCTTACTGACCTTAGTTTTGGCAAAGATTTCTTAAATACAAAACAAAAAGCACAAAGTACAAAGGAAAAAATAAATTTGACTTCATCAAAACAAAAATGTTTGCCCTTCAAAAGGGAATGAATGTGAAATTTTAAAAGACACAGATTATGAGAAAATATACAAAACATATATGCAACAAAGAACCTGTATGTGGATTATATAGAGAATTCTTACAACTCAACAATAAGAATTCATTTAAACGAATAAGAAAAATTGTACCCCAGAGATCTGAACACACACTTCACCAAAGATGATCTACTGACAGCAAATAAGCAAGTGACAAGCTGCTCACCATCTGAAGTCATTAGGTAAAACCATGGCAGCATTATCGTAAGATACTCCTACACTCCCGTTAGAATGAGTAACATTTAGAAGACTGACCACACCAGGTGCTGGCATCCCATGTGGTGCAGCTGGAAACCTGCCCCGAGTGGGTGAGGATCTACAGTCGCACAGTCACTTTGGAAAACAGTTTTTTCCTGGAAGGTTAAATATATGTGGGTCATTCAAGCCAACCATTCAGCTCCTAGGTATTTACCCAAGAGAAACAAAAGTATATATGCACACAAATGTAGGTACACAAATGTGCATGAATATCATAGCAGCTTTATTTGTAGTAACAGCCCAAACCGAAAATAACCCAAAGGTGCATTAACCCAATGGGTAGATGGTACATCTATACAATGAGTACTGCTCACCAGTAACAAGGGACAAACTACTGACACACGTGCAAAAACATGGCTGAATCTCGAAGTCATAATGCTGAGTGAAAGAAATCAGACAAAGAATTCATACTGTGTGACTCCATTTATGTAAAATTCAGAAAATGCAGACTCCTCTACCGTGGCAGAAGGCAGATCACTGGCTACTTGGGGAGGTGGGGCCCCCAGGCCAGGGCACAAGGACACCTTTGGGGTGATGAATATGTTCATTATCTTGATTGTGGGGACAGTGTCACGGGTGCTTACATATATCAAAAATCATCAAACCGTGTACTTTACGTCAAAGTAATATAGTTTTTCTAACGCCGTCTTGACCCAGTTTTGAGGCCCAGGATAGAAGCTGGTCAGCTCCCCTTCTTAATTAGCAGCTAATTAAGTCCACACCCCTACCACCTCCCTCATCAGACTCTCACACTCCAGGCCACCATCTACCTGCTTTAATCACCCCAGGACCAGGGACCGGACAACCAGGACACCCCCTATGCCCTCGAGTCCTCTGAAGTTACTCAAACCAGCCAATCCTGCGCCTGCTCACCCCCCCTCGCCTGTTCCTTCCCACTGAAACCACAATAGAGGCTCTTCCCGGACCTCACCCCTCCCTGGCCTCCTGATGGACCTGGTGCTTCCCCATGTGGCCCTGCCTGTGTGAGGCACTGTCTCCAGAGAGCTGTCAGTATAGCAAAACAGTAAAACTCCACCTGATTTCTTTCTCTTGATTTGCATCTGGTCTCCCCAGACCTCACTCAAGGCCATATGGTTAACAATCAATTATACTTCAATAAAGATGTTTTAAAACAAAAAAGGAGAATGTAAAGATATTTAACTCCACTCCCATCATTGTACAGAAAAGAAAGAAGAGCAACGGGGAACTCCACCTTCCTCCCCGGGGGTGGGGTGGGGGAGGTGCGGCGGTGAGCCCCCCGGCCTGCGCCCAGCTCCTCAGCTGCACAAACATAAGAATTCTTAACTGGAAGTCCCTAAACTTCATTTCTTAAGAGGAGGGGTGAGTGGGGCGAGGCGGGCATCTGGAGGGCAGGAAGCACACACCTCTGCAGAGAAGAGGACAAACAACCCAGAGCAAGAAGAGGAAACTGCCCTGGGAAGGGCCGGGCTGGCTGTGATCCTGAATGAATAACAGCAGGGAGCCGAGGGTACAGACAGCAGCCTGAGAGCCCGGGGAGAGTCACCAGGCCCCCTGACCAAGGAGCCTTTTCCCTCCGGGGAGGTGTAGGCGGGCTCAGATTATCACGGCCTTGGCAAGCAGAGAACCAAAGGCAGGGTTGGGAGGGAGGGAGGCTCGCCCACACGCCCAGCCCAGCAGCAGAGATACGCGGTGCTCCGGGAGACCCCGCCCTCCCCCGCCCTCCCCCAGCAGCTCCTTCCCTTCCTCCCCGACCCAGCACCCTCACTTCGAGTCCATCCTCGGAGGCTCTTCACCTCGCCTGCACCTGCGTGTCCACCCTCTGCCCTGCAGCAGCGCAGCTCCCAGCCTCGGGCGACTGCAGGGCACAGAGCCCTAGGGAAAATTCTGCCCACTCGCAACCCATCACCTTGAAGCTCCAGCTCAACCCAGAGGCCGATCTCTGTCTGGTTAAACTTTCCCATCTCAACGCGTCCACTAGACCCGAGACAGGCGCTGGAGGGGTCCCCCGCATTCCTCCAAAGATCAATTCTCCAGAAAGTAATTCACCAAATGACCAAAGTCACTAGAGGGCTGATTCATCAAAAGCCAGTTTGCAGAGTTGTTGCTTGAGACTCACGAATTTTGCTCAGGGGCCCAGCAGTCAGGGCCAGGGAGGCATCGGGGGTGAGTGGGCACACAGCCCGTTTTCCAGGCTCCCCGTCTACGTTCCAGCCTGAGCAGACCCTGCAGTAACCCTCTCAGCCCACTGTTCTTGGCAGACACACGGCGGGGAGGTGAAGCTGGCGTGGAGCTGGACGGAAGGCTTACCAGCCGAAACCAGGGAGCTGCCTGGCCGCCTCCAGCCTGTCGTGGTCCCCTTCACTGGAGGTCTCACCGCTACGTGGCTGCCACCCTCTAGCTTCTACTCCATTCCGGAGTCTCAATAAATACAAAGGCAGGAGAACAGCCTGTATGTCATTGAAATAATAATTCTGAACGATGCCCTTACTTGCACTGGAATACATTCCGTAGACTTTCTCACGGTCTGCTTGGAACGCTGCCCCTCTCCCTCGGAACTAGGAGGGGCTTGTCCCCTAGAGCCTTCACATCCGGGCTCGACAGGGATATAGAGCTGGGGACCTCCCGCCATCTGAGCCGCACGGAGGCCGGTTCACCTGACTCAGGTCCAGGTGTCAGTCCCTGGGCGAGGACCAGCTCCCACTCTTTGTACCCCCTGTACCCGGTCCCCCCAGGCTTCCGCTGAGACTTTAGAACCTGCCTTACCGACTTCTTTCAAGGTGAGTCATTCAGCATTTCTCCCGACTTTTTCCAGTTTAACCCAGCACCTCGTTTTGTTAACTCGAGGGTGGATTCCGTGTGAGAATCTCCTGGGCTGTTTCACTTCCCTCCTGATCCCTCCGGCTACTGCCTCCCAGACACGTCCCCACTCGGCGCCCTGGAGGCTGCTACCCCAGACAGGACCTCACAGCTTTCCCCGGCCCTGAGGCACGAGATAGATGGGCCCCAGGCTGAGCAGCTGGGCTCTGTCCCCTGTGGACAGATACTCCAAGAGGAAGACCAGCAGGAGAGAGGAGGAGCTGAGCCCCGCCCAGATAAGAGGCCACATATTCCTCATTCACTGTCAAGGAGACCTTCCCAACGACGATGACACACACGCACAGAAAGGCTCCCGGGGGGTCAAAAGGGAGGGGGCCCCACCCCATAGTAGGTGATGTCAACCTACCCATAGGCTTCTTCGCGGGAATCCATCTTGGCTAAGATATGCGCATGCACACAGGGGAGGACCCTGAGATAAACCAAATACGGACTCAGAACCAGGCAAAGCAAGATGATTGGCCAGAGGAAACCCGGAAGAAATGCCCCGTATAAGTGAGTCAAACTGCCATGAGGGCGTGACTCTCTCTGAGCCCACCCGTGTGTGTGTGTGTGTGTGTGTGTGTGTGTGTGTGTGTGTGTGTTCACAAGCACTCTTTTCCCTCCCAATAAACACTTCACTTGTTTCACTACTTTCTGTCTCTTTGTGGAAATTCATTTGCACAAAGCTGACCGGCCAGGGCCTTGTCACTGGCCACTGTCCCTGGTGGTCTAGTGGCTAGGATCCAGCGCTCTCACTGCCGCAGCCTGGCTTCAATCTCTGGCCAGGGAACCGACATCCTGCTTCAACCCGACGCAGGCTAAGGCCACCCAAGATCAGCCCCCCAGCTCCTTACACCTCACAGAAGGGAGAGCTGACTCTATATTTAAAAGCTGTTTCACCAAAATATCTTGTCTGATCTCTCCTCCAAATTTCTTTTGGCAGGAAGAGAAAGAAGGTGGCAACGACCCAGCGTCAGGTAAGCGTCCAGCGGTGTGAAGGGGACAGAGGGAAGGCTGCAGGGGTCAAGGTCTGCTATTCCTCACTTTGCCCATTAAAGTCCTTTACAGAAAACTTCTCCAGGAGGGAAGAAACCTCCTTCATGTTTTTGGACAAGTAGAGCTTAGGAAGGGATAAGAGAATCCGCGTGGCGAATTTGACCCTTGAAAGCCTGTTCAGCTCTGCACTTTGAGATGAAAGTGTCTCAAAAGACCTGCTGGCTTCCTGACCTATTTTGTGCTGGTAAGAGGCTTGTGGGGGCAGAGCAAAGTGCAAAGACAGAGTTGACATTGGCATTGAAACTAGACTGAACTTTGTTCCCACCATGAGGACTGGAGTCAAGGCTTTTGTTGAACTTCTTTGTCAGTGCCTGGGAGCCAGGGCTGAGCCCCAACTGTGGGTATAGATGCTTATCCAGGACTGCCTGGAAAATCTCAAAACAAGGATGGATATAAGACTCATTTCCCCCAGACCATACCAGCTTTGGGGCAATCAACGACTTAGATGACAGCTCACTAGGGTTTTGGCCCCAGGAGCTACCCAGACCCCCCAGTTATCCTCCTACCCTCTCCTTATAAACACCAGATGTTTCTCCTTTTAGCTATTTTTGCTTAAAAAATATCTTTTTTTTTTTTTTTTGTGGTACGCGGGTCTCTCACCGTCGTGGCCCCTCCCGTTGCGGAGCACAGGCTCCAGACGCACAGGCTCAGCGGTTACGGCTCACAGGCCCAGCCGCTCAGCGGCATGTGGGATCCTCCCGGACCGGGGCACGAACCCGCGTCCCCTGCATCAGCAGGCGAACTCTCAGCCACTGCGCCACCACGGAAGCCCTAAAAGTATCTTTGCTTTTCACTTTTCAGAGGCTCCATCATCATCCCCTGGGGCCTGCTGGGCTGCAGCTGTTCCGAAGGTCCAGGAAGGGTTACCGTAAATGATTTCACGTCTTTCAGCCGCTGAGTGTCTAGAGGGCACCTGAGCAGCTCCCACACAGGTAGGGCCCCCTCGTGGCTCACGGGTCCCTTTAAGTTTTCAGTCTGGACATAAGAAGTCAAGCTGAAAAGATAATTCGGAGTGCGGTCACACTAGTGAATGAGCAGGCACACGTCATCCAAGGCTGTGCCATAGAGACGCAGGTTGGGGTCCAGGACGGAGTTAGGAGCAGACAGCTCTAATCTGGATGAGGGCTGCGGTCCTCTGACACCAAGGGTGGTCCGAGATCGAGGGCACAGGGCTCAAGACGAGGCAAAGGGCGGGAAACGGGGTTCGTACTGGGGGGCCAGGTCTCAGAACTGAGTGCGTGGCAGCCCCCCTTGATGGTCTTTAAGTAATGTAGCCTGCATGCCCCCACGGCCTCCAACACGGCTCCAGTGAATCCGATTCATAAACCCGTCTGCACCGTTCTCATGACAACCCCACCACGCCCGTGAAACCATTCCGCCGTAAGGCAGGCTGGTTTCCTAAGCTACAGCCCTCGTCCTCCTACCCCCACAGACTCACGAGGGACGGTCCCAGGGCTGAGGATGCTGCGTTTGTCAGAACTCTTTTCATTGTGGATGGCAGAAACCCAACTGAGACTAGCTTAAGCGACTTCTCAGCAAATTATTTATTATAAATTACTTATTAGATAATTAAGAATTTATTGGAAGGTACTAGAATGCCTCATGTGATCCAGGGAAGGGTCGACCAGCAAGCCGTAAGAAAACCGGGGATGACAAGTCAGTGTCTGGATGTGCCAGGACCCCCCGCCTCTGTCTGTGTCTCCTGGCAGCAGCCCCCGTGCTCCCTCTTGGCTACGGAGCTTTCTCCACATGGGCCGACTCATGAGTACCCCCTTCAGAAGGAGCCTCTATGTCCCAGGGACAATTCAAATATTCCAGATGGGGGAGGACTCTCGGTGTGCCCACCTTGACTTGTGGCCAAGGGGATGGGGGCTCCCCTTAGCCCACCCACAGTACCATGTGCCTGTGTGGGGTACAGCGGAGAGCACCCCAGGAACATGGCAGCGCCCCGGAGAACCAGAGTTGGAGTAGATGAGCAGCCGTTCCCAGAGGAAGGGAAGGGGCTGGCGTCCCCAACACAGGTGCCCAGCCCTAGTCCAGAAAGCTCTTCCCCTGGATAACTCCCATCTTCCCTCGAGGCTCACCTCAAGGAAACTTGCTCTGACCACCTCCCTGTCTGGATTAAGTGCCTGCCCGTGTGCTCCCAGCACCAGCACACACCTTTATCTCTAGTCTGTGTTTCTGGTCAATTGCCTGACCCCTCCCCAGACCGTGATCTCCTGCAAATACAACTGTGGCCACATCTTTGCACTTCTAATACGTAACCCAGGGCCTGGCACGTGATATGCTTTCCATATCAACAAAAACACTGACAAACAAGGGCTAATCCAGTGGCGACAGGAGAGAGGCTACAGACACTTCAGGAGGTGCTAAGGCAGCATCGCATGCCAGCTCAGAGCAGCCGAGGGGAGGCACCAAGTCATCAAGATACGGCTGAAGTTTGTTCAGTTTATGTTGTTTAAAACAGAGGATTTATATATGTTTTTAAGATTTTCATTAAAAATGGTGAAACTGGCACAACACTGTAAATCAACTACACCCCAATAAAAATTTTAACAAGTAAATAAATAATGTGAAAGAGGGACTTCCCTGGTGGTCAGTGGTTAAGAATCCTCCTGCCAATGCAGGGGACATGGGTTCGATCCCTGGTCGGGGAAGATCCCACATGCCGCGGGGCAACTAAGCCTGTGTGCCACAACTACTGAGCCTGCGCTCTACAGCCCGCGAGTCACAACTACTGAGCCCGCGTGCCCACAATGAAAGATCCCACGTGCCACTACTAAGACCTGACGCAGCCAAATAAATAAATAAGTAAGATTTTTAAAATGAAAAAATAAAGACCCCTATTTTAAAACAAAAATAATAATAAAAATAATGTGAGAGAGATTTGAAGATTCGTCCTCCAACAAAACGCACACCCACACACAATTCATGATATCTTAAGCTCAAAAAAGACATATAACCCAAATTAATGTATAAATGTGTGTAAAATTATATTTTTGTGGGAAGTTATTAAAGCTGTTATCAAATTTTAAAATGGTGAAAAAGTAAGCATCTATTTCCTTGATTTGTGTGAAACTGTGCTTTCCTGATTACTTTCTCTGTTTTTTAAAAATTAATTTACTTATTTATTTATGGCTGTGTTGGGTCTTCGTTTCTGTGCGAGGGCTTTCTCTAGTTGTGGCAAGCAGGGGCCACTCCTCATAGCGGCGCACGGGCCTCTCACCATCGTGGCCTCTCCTGCTGCGGAGCACAGGCTCCAGACCCGCAGGCTCAGCAATTGTGGCTCACGGGCCCAGTTGCTCCGCGGCATGTGGGATCCTCCCAGACCAGGGCTCGAACCCGTGTCTGCCGCATTGGCAGGCAGAGTCTCAACCACTGTGCCACCAGGGAAGCCCCTCTCTGTTTATTTATTTATTTATTTATCTGTGGTACGCGGGCCTCTCACTGCTGTGGCCTCTCCCATTGCGGAGCACAGGCTCCGGACGCGCAGGTTCAGCGGCCACGGCTCACGGGCCCAGCCGCTCCGTGGCACGTGGGATCTTCCCGGACCGGGGCACGAACCCACGTCCCCCGCATCGGCAGGTGGACTCTCAACCACTGCGCCACCGGGAAGCCCTGTGTTTATTTTTAATGAAGGAGTGTAACCAGCACCCACCACGTGCCAGTGATGAGGCAGAGACAGCACTGGGTATCAGGGCTATAAAGGCATTCGTTCACCGGCTGCCGAGACCAGGCAGGCCTTTGGGAAGCAGAAGATGGAGGGACCTCGGTCAGGCTGGGGGTGTGGAAGCTTCCACAAGCTGCACTGTACAGGGTGAGAGGGGGTTGATTTGGGATCGGGGGTTGCAAGCCCAGAATCTGACCCTGGCCAACTCAAGCAAAACAAGATCATATTAGAAAGAATCTGAAGACAGACTCAGAAAAGACAGGGGCAGAGCAGAGCCAAGGATCCAGGGGTCCAGCCAGCAAGGACTTACTGACCATCAGTCAGAGCTTCCGAGCAAGCAGAAGGAGCCCCCAGCCTTTCCTGTCCTTCCTTGTGGCACGTCAGTCACATTCCAAGTCCTGAGATGAGGATCCAGGGGCCCAGCCTGAGTCCCACATGTTCCCCGTGGCCAGGGGAGCGCAGAGCCTGTCGCGGGCAGATTCACACAGATTCACATAAGGGTGGAGAGAAAACGTCCCCCAAAGAATAAGCAGGAAGAGATGCTGATGATAAAACAAGAAGAGACCAGTAAGTAGGACAGAAACTAGCTACGTGGGGAGGAAGGCAATTTTATGGAGATACAGTTGCTTGATTATTGGAGCAAAAGGCCCGTGTCGGGGGTGACAAGACTGAGGAAGAGGAGTAGGCAGGGGCCGACCACGGAGAACTTTCTGGGTAAAGCCACAGTCTGTGCTTTGTCCTGACAGCCTGGAGAGCTACTGGAAGGTTTGGGGCAGGAGGCTGGAGACTTGATGGGGTTTGTATTTTAAAAAGCTCCCTGCCAGAGCTGGAGCTGGCTCGGAGGGGGCACCTGGCAGGAGACAGACCTATTAGGAAACTATTGCGGGATCCAGGTCAAGAGTGATGGGGAACAAGGTGGGGGAAGGGGTGCGGCGAGGACCAAGAAGGTGAAGGGCCGGAGCCCCAGGGCTTGGCTACACGTGGGAAACAGGGGCGGCGAGTCCGGCTCATCACAGGGTTTCTGGCTGGATGACTAAGTGTGCGTGCACGGTTGGGGGACAGGCAGGGAGAAGCAGCTGGACGGAGGCTTAAGAAAATGGTGAGTTCAGTTTAGGTCGTGTTGAGTCTGAGGTTCTCAGGAGGCTTCCCGGGGTCTCAAAACCCCCAATCGACCCTCCCCCCAAGTATAAATAATCATCAGCAAAAATGACAACATAATCCCTTCATCCATATACTCATCAAACACTCACCGGCCACATCTATAAAGTTCAGGTGCTGGGAGTACGGCCCTCAGTCCCTATTCTTTGGGACACGCGCCGCGCCGTCGGGGAGACTCGTGCTAACAAAGGGAAACAGCGCAGTGGGTCACCCGAGTGTAGTGGGACAACTGCAGTAAATTTCCTCATTTACTCTTTGACCTAATGCCAGATGTGGAGGCAGAAGGAAGATTAGAGACGATTTTATTTATATTTTAAATTTTTATTGGCATGTAGTGGACTTAACAATGTTGTGTTACTTTCTGCTGTACAGCAAAGTGAATCAGCTATACGTATGCATATAACCACCCTTTTTCAGATTCTTTTCCCATAGAGGCCATTACAGAGCACGGAGACGATTTTAAATGGACTCCTGAAGTCATTTTTCCTGGGATCCCAAAACTGCGCATTTTCAACACTCTGAAGGTGTTCAGTTTTCACACTGCAAAGACATGAACTTATCCCCCAAATTTCTTCCTCCATAATTCATTTTAGTTTGTTTTAATAAGTGTATTTACATTCACACATGTGTACATGTCACATTGCTAAACACCCAGTAACTGAAGAGAGTTTGCAAAATAGCTGCATAAACAGCAAATTGGTGAAAACATAACCTGATAGAAAGCCAGGCTGTTCCATGAAGCCCAGTCATCTCAAGACTGCCGTGGGCCCTGACCCAGAGGAGCCTGGGAGCACAGCCTGGCAGGAAGTCTGGAAACTCCTGCGCGCCCCCGCCTCCTTCCCCTCGCTCTTCTCAGTCCCGGACCCAGAGGATAACTTCTCGTGTCTTCATATTCATAGACACACGCATCCTTGCACTCCCGTTTTCAAGAAACGACGGCAGAAACTCGTCCTGGGAAATGTACTGTGACAACGTCTCTTACACCGTACGGTGCTGTGGCGAGTAGAGGCACAGGTGAACGCAGAGCCTTCCTAGCCACCCTGACTCAGAGGGCTTCGTGCTCGGGGTCGACAGCCTGCGGGCTCTCTATTGGGAGGCCCACCGTGTCCAACCGGTGACCCCTGAACGCATCTTCTGAGTGATGCCTGGTGCCAGCTGTGATGGTTATAATCATATGTGTCCAGACAGGTGGTCAGACATTATTCTGGATGCTTCTGTGTAGGAACGTTTGGGATGAGATGAACATTTAAAGCAGCAGCCTTTGAGTAACGCAGATTGCCCTCCATAACGAGGGTGGGCCTCATCTGATCACTCGAAGGCCTGAATAGAACCTAGACTAACCTCCCCAGAACAAGAAGGAGTTCTGCCCGCAGACACCTCTGGATCAGATGCACACACTTCCTGAGGCCTCCAGCTTCTGGCCACCCTGCGGATATTGGGCTGACCGAGCCTCTACGGTCAGGTAAGCCAATTCCTTAAACTCCCTCTCTCTGTATGTACGCACGTCCTGTCGGTTCTGATTCTCCAGAGAACCCTGACACGCTTGTCTCGTCTCCAGCAGTGTCGCTTTCTGGAGCAGAGGAGAGCGGGAAGGAGCTGGGCAGCCATAGCCGCACCACCCCCCAGGCTCTCTGTGCCCCTTCTCTCCCCTCAGTGCCCACCTCCGCCCACCTCTGAGAGGCAGGGGCTTCCAACCATGCTGCATTTCGCCCGAGAGCATGGCAGGGAGGGACTGTACTAAAAAGTTCCAACCCAGCCTGGACCACCTAGGAGGGACCCATGCATGTGTCGGCCCCTTGCCCCTTCCACATTCATCAGCACTTACTGAGCACCTACTGCGACCCAGCTGCTGTGGGAACAATGGACAGAGATTAATAAGGCACAGCCACCACCCCTAGGGAGCCAGAAGTTCATGTCCCTTTTCTTTTATTTTTCCTCATAACTGGAAACATCAGAATCACAACTATTTTTAAAATCCTTTCAGACACCACTTAAAGAGAAAGCTATAGAAGGAAAAGCTATAGACTACCAACTGGGGACCGAATTGGACAGCCCCTAGCCTTCAGGTGACTATACCCAGGGTTATAAAGGAATTTATGTGCTGAAGAGCCAGAGACATGTTTTTTAGATAAATGCAGCAGCGTTTTTAGAGACTGTTTTGTGAAAGTCATTTTCTGTCTACTCTCTGAAATGCTGATCAAAACTTTTAGGTTCTTGAAAGTGATGAATCCCTTACAGTGCAGATTTTTTTTAAACATGCGTAAGAATTTTGGGAGTTTAAAAATGATCTTTAATTTTAGTCAAGATAGAGCACGAGGAAGGAATTACAAGCTTCCTTTTGGAAAGATAAATGTGCTTTCAAACTTTTTGTTCCCAAAAGACCCTGTAGCACTTTGCAGTGCTGTCGTCAGTACGTGGCAACAGAGAGACTCCTGTGACTTCTGTCCCCTGGCTTTGGATTTTTTTTTTTTTTTTCGGCCACGGTCCACGGGCCCAGACGCTCAGAGGCACGTGGGATCCTCCCGGACCGGGGCACGAACCCGCGGCCCCTGCATCGCCGGGCGGACTCCCAACCACTGCGCCACCAGGGAAGCCCTGTCCCCTGGCTTTGGAAGCAAATCACTGACCTTTCTTTTGTCTTGGCATTAAATATGTCAAACCCCCGTGGCATCTACTGATACCAAAACTAAGTACACCACTTGTATAATTTATTAAAATTGAAGTGTGCATAACTTCTAACCCACTTCTAGAAATATTTACGATAGGAATAAAAACAGGAATATGTAATAATAATTTTAAAAAAATAAGCACACGGCAGCGTGGAACTGATCTGAATACATCATTCTCAATTAAACACCAGGACAGGAATCTCAATGGCGGGAGGCGAGGGGAATTTGTTAGATCCCAAATGTACTCTGGTCCACTTGCGTGGCATTTCCTTGGCATTCCCAAAGGCAGTGATACGCCAGTTTGAGAGTGGTTTGTTTTCTGAGTGTGCATTTTCATGGCTCCACTGTCCCGGGTACCCCTAGGCCTGGATTCCGGCTCAGAATATTCACGTCTCTCTTCTCGGACTGCTTTAGTCCAGCCAAGTATTTGTCCCCTGCTCCCTGACCTGTGTCCCAAGAAGCCTAAGAGAACAGTGACACAGTGTCCTGTTCCCCGTGCCTGGAGGTGATGGGGTAACCCCCGTGAGGGATGCTGTAGAGATGATTGTTGCTTGGAGCTGGATGGATATTGGATCAGAAGACACTGAAGTCCCTTCTGAGTCTGGGATCCCATTTCTCATACAAACGCTCGGCAATGACAACAAACCGTTTTCCACACGCCTCACAGTAAGCACTCCTTGGGAACAGACCCCTTAGGGGAGGCTCAGTCCAGGCGGCAGCTACAGTTTGTACCGCTATCCTCGGTATCCTCACTGTTTCAGGAGGGTCCCTTTCTCTAGTCTCCACCCTGCACCCACCCTTCCTCCAGGGCCTCGATCACCACCATGATTTTCCATTTACTCCTGAGCTTATTTCATCAACGTCCCTTCTTCCCTTTCCGAAAGCTACAAAGGGCTGGGCTCAGCATGACAGCCCCGGGACTCTGCATACAATAGGAGCTCAACAGTTGAATGAATGACCCTGTGAGTGTCCATCTCGGCCCCATCTCTTTTCCACCGTGAAGCTGTGTGCAGGCTGGAGTGGCCTGCTGCCTGGTTCTTGGTGCCTTGAGCTGCTCTCACTGTCTGCGGCTCTTCTTGGCTCTTACAGGAGAGCTTGGGAGTGCTGGAGCGCCACAGCACCTGTTCTTTCTGCAAATGTCCTTCCAGCAAATTCATGCTGCTGACCTGCAAAAACCAGCTCCCTTGGACCTGTTCCATTGCACTTTGACTGCAGTGCCCCGGGCTGCCACCCGCGTTCAGAAGGCTCTTGATGTCGCTATAGACACCCAGTCCCCTCCCTCTTTGACCTAACTCCACCATGACACTGTCACTCTGTCAGCTTCCCAATTCCTGCCATGAGTGACTTTGCCCAGGGGACCCTTTGTGGCCTCAGAGGGCAGCAGGCCAGAGGGCACGTTCCAGGGACACCGGACAGCGCGGAGGGGAGGCGCCAGCCCAGGGTCAGGTCCAATCTGATGTGACCTTCCCTCAGTTCTTTCTTCACTTGTTGGCTTTGGTTTCCTCTTCAGTCGAAAGAGGAGGTTTGGACGGATAGAGTCTCTACTGCTCCTGAAGACTGATCATAATGCCAGGGACACGGGCCCAGAGAGCAGCCCCATCCCAGCTGGAGACCTAACGTATCTCAGGCTCCAAAGGAAACAGAAAATAATAAGAGTTTTCACCTAGATTCTTAAACTTCGCCTTAGAATGCCACGGCTGAGTCTCTCATGGCCCTACACTGACCAGGGCCCAGGTGAATTACTCCTCGAATGATAATAATGGAGGAAGCTTATCAGTTTCTTAGTTCACAGCACAGTGTTGAGTTCTCTCCAACAGTTCTCTACGTCCTGTGAACAACAGGTGATTTTTCTGGGGTCCCATCTGGGTAGCAGAAGCTACAGAGGAACCACTTTGCTCTTCTCTCTCCCACTGGCATGCTCGGCCAACCATCACGAGGGATAAAAAGTTCACTTCTCTGATGAAAAAAGCTCCCCCAAAGGGCCAATGCTTATGCTGGTGGTGGAAGTTGAAAAAAAAGGGATATAGTGATTTCAGACTCAGGCGGCAGCACGCGGCAGCTTGCGGCAGCTGGAAGCAAAAACCTTCGCTCCCCGACCAGGAATCGAACCCAGGTCACCTGGGTGGAAACCAGGATCTCCACCGCTAGAGCACGGGGCCAGCAGTCAGAATCTAAGTCCCCAGTCCTTTGCCTATCTTGAAAGGAAGAATCTGACAAGGTGACGGAAGGTATAGAAGAAAGTAAAGTGTTTATTAGAAAAGCAGAATACGTGCAGACAAACGCGTGGGCAAGCTCAGTGAGAGCATCGCGAGAGCATCGCGAGAGCAGCGCCTTTGGGGGGGGCGGGTTAAATCCTTTTTAAGGGGGCAGTCTTGCAGGTCTTTGTCTTCTCCTTGGCCAGTCATATTGTTTTGACCCCATGGCTAATTTGTCTCTGGACCCTCCCCTGGGTGTGCATGCACCCCTCAATCAAGATGGATTTCATCGCAAAGGCCTCTGGCGGGGAGACAGCAGACTTACTATGGTCTGGCATCCCCTCCTTGTTGACCCCCAAGGAGCCTTTCTGCACATGTGCAATGTCTCCCTCACCCCAAGGATGGGAAATGTACAACCTCTTGATCTCTTCACAGCGTTTAGCCCCTCTCTGTCCCTGCTGTAAAAGTGCCCAATGTCTGCTTATCTACCCTATTCCTGTTGCTGTTTTTCATATCAAAGGGCAGACCCCGAAATACAGACAGGAGTCCATTCATCAACCCCGGAGCCTGTTTGTCTCTTGCCTCAGGAAATGTAAACAGGGGGCTGGTAACGAATGTCTGGCCTGGAGCCCACCTTCTTCTTCCCCCCAGGAGGTGTGAACAGGAGGCCAGTTGGCCTGGAGCCCATCTATCTCCTGCCTCAGTAGGTGTAAGGAAATAACGGCTCTTCCAGAAGGTGGAGGTTTTAGCTAATTACAGCATGGTCGCGGCTCTGGCCTCTGATGGGAATGGATCCACTAAAGTTCTGCTCAGAGATGTGGCAGCGTGGCCCACGACACTGTCGCAGTGACCAGTGCTGCTCGTGGAGAGGAGAGAAAAGGGAGGAGGAGAACTCCAGTGGTTTCATCTGGAGTTGTATTTCACTGTATTCTATAGGAGAAATCAAAGTGTATCACACAGGTCAAAAGCTTCTCCTGTGAAGGACCAGATGGCAGGTATTTTAGGCTTTGTGGCCATCCGGTCTATAATGGGCTGAATCATGCCCCCAACCAAATTCATGTGTGGAAGCCTCAACCCTATACCTTAGAGTGTGACTATTTGGAGATGGGGGTCTTTATAGAAGTAATTAAGGTAAAATGAGGCCATTAGGCAGGGGCCTAATCCAATACAGCTGATGCCCTCACAAGAAGAGGGACACACACAGACCAAGGGGCGATCATGTGAGGACACAGAAGAAGACAGCCGTCTACAAGCCAAGGGGAGAGGCCTCAGAAGAAACCTGCCCTGCTGCCGCCTGGACTGCAGGCTTCAGGCTTCAGAACTGTGAGAAGATAAATCTCTATTGCTAAGCCCCCCAGTCTGTGTTGTTTGTTATGGCAGCCCCAGCAGACTGCTGCATGGTCTCTGTTGCAACTATTCCACTCTGCCTTTGTACAGAGAAAACCACCACAGACACCAGGTAAACAAATGGATGGGACCACTCCAGTAAAACTTTATTTACAAAAGTGGGTGGGAGGGACTTCCCCGGTGGTCCAGTGGTAAAGAACCCGCCTTCCAATGATGCAGGGGATGCGGGTTCGATCCCTGGCCAGAGAACTAAGATCCCACATGCCTTGGGGCACCTAAACCCGCGCACCTCAACTACTGAGCCCATGCATCTCAACGAGAGAGCCATGCGCCGCAAAGTACAGAGCCCACGCGCTCCGGAGCCCGTGCGAGACAACCAGAGAGAAGCCCGCGTGCCACAACTAAGACACCATGCAGCCAAAAAAATAAAGAAAATAAATTTTTTTAAAAAGGGGGTGGGAGCCAGATCTGACCCAGGCCCCACAGTCTGCTGACCCCTGACAGAGCTTCATCCACAGTGCCCTTCTCAACGTCATTAGTTGGGCAGCACGTAAAATTCTAGGTGAGAGCTACAGGCCCAGTGAGTGGACAGAGACAAAGTCAGAACAAGTTCAAGGCTTTAGGTATCACCGCACCTGACACCTCATTTTATGTTTTATCCAATTTGCTTCTGAGAAAAACAGGGATTTTTCTCCTAACTGCCCTGTGGGAGATACTGCGTGGTTTCCAAGGAAAATAACAATTCTAAATTGTTTATTATTTAATTAGTAATGTGCACTGTTTGTATGTAGAAAAAGTAGACCTAGTATCACAGCTGGCCACTGCAAAAACCCTGCCTTTGGTCTCTGTGCTGCGGAGCCTTTTGTAGGCAAGTTGCCTTGCGACAAGGCATTTCGGTAACCAGGCCCCTTGGGTAGAATTCAAGGTCACTCATTCAGCAACCTTTGTGTAACAGGATGACTGGGCAAATGCTCTCCTAGAGAAATACTCTAACATCTTTTCCTCCTTTATACTGAGGTCCTAATAAGTACATAGCACAAGAAAAGGCACCAAGGAGAATATGAAAGAAACACAAAGCAACTCATTGCCCAGATGAAACAATCTGTGAGTAACTGAAAACAGTACACTGTGTTCTATACCCTAGTGCCTTGCAGCCTTGTAGATACAATGAGAATTCAGGGACTGGGGAGCACGTCAGAGAAGATATCAGGGTGATGCTTTAGTGGGTGAAAGACACCCACTAAAGCATAACAACAGAAGGAGGAAGGCGTTTTAGACGGAAGAACAACGTGAATACAAGGGCGAGGGCTTACATGGCTGGTAGGGGTAGGAAACAGGATGGATGGAGAAGCCGGATCCAGAAATACATGGAAGCTTGAAGGATGGTTCTCAACTGCAAGTGGGAGGAGAGGGGGTGAGCAAAGTGAGCTGGGAAGTTTCTAAAATACAGATGCTGCCTTTGCCAACCAGAGCAAAGCATGAAAGACGGGAAGGAGTTGCCAGACCTTCCCAGTGACCCTGATGCCCCCACCCCGTTCTGATGGGCAAGAGGTCAGTGATTTCCAAAGCGTGACCCCTGCATTGGCATCACCTGGTAACTTACTGGAAATACAGACGTGTGTGTGCCACCCCTGACTTACCGAGACAGAATCTCAAAAATCTGTGTTTTCACAAGGCCTCCAGGTGAGTCTGCCGCATGGTAAAGTCAGAACGCTGGGCCAGGGGCCCCTGCTGTTCCACCCCGGCCACAAGGTACAGTCACCTGAGGAGCTTTCACAGATTTGATTTCGTTGTTTGGGGGTGGGGTCCCAGCATACATTTGTTAAAAGTTCCCTGGGTGATGTGCATACAGTACTGAGAACCTCTGAGCAAGAGAGTTGAGCCAAAGCTGCAATGTGGGAAATATCGAGGCAAATATAATGTCCCCACTTGGGTTAAAAATAGGAACCAATACTCAAACAAATACTCGTATGTTAATGTACACAGCGGCACCATTCACGATGGCCAAAAGGTGGAAATAACTCAGATGTCCATCAGCAGGTGAATGGACAAGCAAATTGTGGTCTATCCATATAATGGAATATTATTCAGCCATAAAAAGGAATGAAGTTCTGATGCATGCCACAACATGAACCTTGAAAACATTATTCTTGGTGAAAGAAGCCAGTCATAAGAAGCATACTGAATATGCTTCCACTTGTATGGAATTTCCAGAATAAGTAGATCCGTAGAGACCACATGCAGACTGGTGGTTGCTTAATGGGGTTTTCTTTCAGGGTGATGAACATGTCCTGGAACCAGCTGGTGGTGATGGTGGCCTGACACTGGGAGGGCACTAAATGACACAGAAATATACACTTCAAAACAGTTTATGAAAAAAAAAAAAAAAAAACAGTTTATGTTGTGTTTTGTGAATTTCACTTCAATTTAAAAAAAAAAAAGGAATCAAAAGAATACATATAAACCCTTCTTAAGAAACATACACAGTGAAAAGGGACAGGGCACAGTTTGCCTGCCAGCACTGCAGTGTGGTCCTGGGATGTTGGTTTTCCCTACATTCTCCCATCCCCGCTCTCCCCGCACCAACCAGAGAGCCTGGCTTTGTCTCTCACCTCCGGCTGCAGTTTGATCAGACAGGTGGAATGCATCCACTCTTTGCTGTTGTGCCCATGTTTCTACATGTTTCTAATTTGAGGGCCTACTGTCTTAGTCTGCTCAGTCTGCTGTAGCCAAAATACAATTGACTGGGGGCTATGTTGTCACATAGCAAGCCTTTTTCTCCCAGTTCTGGAGGCTGGGAAGTCCAGTCAAGGTCTGGCAGATTCAGCGTCTGCTGTGGGCCTGCTTCCTGGTTCACAGATGACCATCTTCTTGCTGTGTCCCCACAGGGCAGAAGGCTGAGAGAGAGCTCCTTGGAATCCCTTTCTAAGGGCACGAATTCCATTCATGAAGGCCCCACCCTCATGACCTAATCATCTCCCAAAGGCCCCACCTCCTAACACTGTCACATCAGGAGGGACACAAACATTCAGTCTACAGCCCAACCGAGAGGTTAGGAGCTATTGACGTGTTATTTTTTTTTTTAATTCCTTCATGGCTCAGATTACATATTTTCACAGAAATATGAAATGTAATTACTATAGGGTTAATTAAGACTAATGGAATGGTCTAAATATTCATCTTTTCAAAGTGTCAGATGTTATAATTCTGGAACTCAGAATTATTATGACAGAGGGTCCCATCAATATGAGGAGGTTCGTACCAAAGAAGATGACATGAAAAAGCCAAGAGAAAAGGTGACTTTGAGGAAGTTACACGTGGGCAACATGTAAGTTGGCTCCATCTCTCTGGAGCATGACTTGACAACACGAGACTGGTTTTAGGTGCTGCACACCCCACAAGCCAGGCTTCCGTATCTAGAAATATATCATAAGGAAATAAGCACACAGGTCACAGTGTGTGGCTGCAAGATAGTCTCGTAGATGTGTTTATAAAAAGGAAAACTAAAACTTGACCCAAATGTCAAACCATAGGTTGCCCATTAAATAACTGATTCCACATCAATACAATGAAAATCATTTAGCAATCACAAACAACAGACACTTCTTAAATAAATTATAGTTCAGACATTCATTAAAAATTATTTGTGGGAAGAATAAGAAGACGTCTACTTCCAGGCAAGATGGGGTAAGGGGGACAAGATTTACCCTCTCACCAGCGATGACTGGAAAAATGGCCAAAATACATGAAACAGAGGTTTCAGACACTGGATAACAGGTAGCACAGGACAGTCACCCCAGAGAGAAGGGAAACAAATAAAATGATGTCTACAATGACCTCCAGCTTCCTGCCTTGAGTAATCTTCCAGACCCTGGTACAGAAAGGGAGACCCAGTCAGAGCCCAGGGTCTCGCTGAGCTGAGGAGACATTAGAACTGGGAGTCCAAGGAGGCCAAGGCAGCTGAAGTTCACAGGACTGAGCATCAGAGAGCAGAGCCGAACAACAAGACAAGTGCAGAAATTCCTACCTACCTCTTAAAAGGATACCTATGATTCCGTTGGGCCCCCCAGATAAACCAGGATAACCTCCCCTTTCAAGATCCCTAACTCAGTCCCACCTGTAAAATCCCTTTTGCTGTGTAAGGTAACAAACTTACAGGCTCCAGGGATTAGGCTGCGGACATCTTTGGAGGGGCTAATATTCGGCCTACCCCAGTGATATAAATAAATAATGGCTCAAATTTTAAAATGGGAGGGAAGATGCAAATATTCCTTGCAGAAGTATTCCAAGTCACCTAAGCAGATACTCCCTGTCCACAACATGAAGCTTCACCTCCTACTTCCTCAAACACGGGCTGGACTTAGTTCTTGCCTCCAAAGAACAGAGTATGAAAAGGGGGAAGTAGAATTGTACCGCAGAAACTTTGCAAACGCTGCCTTCACCAAGTGATCGGGGTTACCATCGCAGTGAGAAGCTGTGTTGGCAGAAAGCACCCCTGACATGATGCGAGAAGAAGGCCACCTCACCTCTGTGAGGTCCTCCCCAGAGACCTACGGGTACTCCTCAATACTGGAAAGAAAGGTCATGAAAAACAAAGGAAGGCTGAGAAACTGTCCCAAACCAGAGGAGACTCAGGACACGTGATGACCAAATGCCACGTGGTGCCCTGGATGGGATCCTGGAAAAGGAAAGGGGTATTAGTGGGAAAACAAGAGAAATCTGGATAAAGTCTAGAGTTTAGTTAATAGTAATATATCAATATTGGTTTCTTGACACATATGCCGTACAGTGGCAATGTAAGTTATCAACACCAGGGGAAACCATGTGAGGGGCATATGGGTGCCCTCTCTATTATTTTTATAATTCTTCTGTAAATCTAAAATTATTCTAAAATTAAACCAAAATAAAGGGTTTTTTCAGACATACAAAGGCTGAAAGGATGCATTGCCAGCAGATCTGCACTTCAAGAGGTATTCAAAGCAATCCTTCAGGCAGAAGGAAAATGCCACCAGATGGAAATCTGGATCTACATCAAAAACCCAAGAACCAGAAACAGTAATTACGTGGTAAATATAGAGACTCTTTTTCCTATTATTTGTATCTCTTTAAAAGATAATTAACTATAAAAGTGTATCGTGGCATTTATAACATACAAGACGTGAAAGATGTGACAATAGCACAAAAGTCAAAGGGGGAAAATACATGGAAGTGTACAGTTTCAGGTTCTGATACTATATGTGAAGTGGTACGATATCATCTGAAGATACACTGTGATAAAAGTTCGAGATGCATATACTGTCAACCCTAAAGCAACCACTAAAATCACAAAAACGTACAGCTAATAATAGCTAATAAGCCAACAAAAGGGATAATATATAATAAAAAATGAGATAAAATAAAATCCATCTTTTCTGCCAAAAAAGGCAGAAAAGAGAGGAATAAAGGAACAAACAAAAACAGATGGAAAAATAGGAAACAAACAGCAAGATGGTGGATTTATACCCAACCATATCAATAATCACATTAAGTGTATGCGGTCTAACACACCAATTAAAAGGCAGAGATTGTTGTACTGAATTAAAAGATAAAAACAGCTCAACTACACACTGCCTTCAAGAAACTCACTGTAAGTAAAGAGACATAAATAAGTTAAAAGTAAAAGGATGGATAAAGATATATCATGCTCATTGTAATCAAAAGAAAGCCAAAGTGCCTATGTAATATCAGACAAAGTAGGTTTCAGAGCAACAAATATTATCAGAGATAAAAAGGATTATTTTATAATGATAAAGGTGTCAAGATAATGATTAAGAGAATATAAGGATCCTAAATGTTTACACATGTAATAAGGAAGCTTTAAAATATAGAAGAAAAGGCTGATAGAACTACACAGATTAACAGAAAAAGTCACAGTAATAGTGAGAGGCTTCAATACCCCTCTCCCAACAAGTGGTAGAAAAAATAAACAGAAAACCAATAGGCTATAAAAGACCTGAACAAGACCATCAGCCAAATCAACCTAATTGAATTCATTTATAGACTACTTCATGCAGCAATCGTAAAATACACGTTTTTAAGTGCACACATAACATTTACCAGACAGACCATATTCTGGGCCGTAAAACAAGTCTCAACATATTTTAAAGGATGCAAGTCATATGAAGTACATTCTCTGACCACAGTTAATAACCAATAGTAGAAAGATCTCTGAAAAACAAATCCTCAAATATTTGGAAACTAAATAGTATACTTCTAAATAATCCATGGGTCAAAAATAAATCAAAAGGTGCAAACTATTACATATAGGATGGTTGGACAACAAGGTCCTACTGTACAGCACAGGGAACTATATTCAATGTCCTGGGATATATCATAATGGAAAAGAATATTAAAAAGAATGTGTGTATATATATATATATATATATATGTATAACTGAGTCACTTTGCTGTACAGCAGAAATTAATACAAAACTGTAAATCAGCTATACTTCAATCAAAAAATAATAAAAAATAAAAAATAAATCAGAAGGAGAGTTAGAAACTATGTTTAACAGAATGGAAATGAAAATACAACATATCAAAATCTGTAGGATGCGGATGCAGCAGTGGAGATCCTAACAGGACTTTCCCATCCCCCTGGGCCCTGCTCAGACCTCACCTCCTCATGGCTCTGAGCTCACTGGAAACCTTAAAACCGGAGACACCGCTGAGATGCAGATAAGATCCGAGGCAGCCTGGCCAGGCCAGTGTGAGTGACTCCGCTGCCGCCCAGCCGTGCAGCTCGGCCGGAGGCCAGCCAGCCAGCCACCATCCCAGCTGCCCTCAGAAGGAGGTGCATACCTCCCCAGCACATTTCTACAGGCCACGGGGCTCTCAGGGCTGCTTCTAGCAGTTACAATTCCTACAAGTTACAGTTTCCTGTTCACTTACCTAGTTCTCTGAACCCCACAGTACACAGAAAGCTGCTGAGGGCAGAGATGCTGTCTACTTCACTTTGGTCCCTCTCAGTATCAAGCACAGAGGGTGCTCAAGAACTACGGTTGAATTTAGGTATCTTAACTGCAACTTAACTCCTCCGCTTGGAAGTCAAAAGTGCATTCTTTATAACAGCTGCATCATATTCTATTCTAATTATTCCCTGACATTGTTCTGCTATGCATCTTATGGTAAGACGTCAAGAAGGATCCTTCGCTCCCACTTCATTCCATTGTGCCTCTCCTAGTCTTCAATTCCGTGTAAATAGCACCACCGTATCTTCAAGCCAAATGCCTAGAAGTTATCCTTAACTCATATCCTTCTTTCATACTCCACAGCCATCCATTAGTCCTAAGGTCCTGAAGGCTCTCTGTCCAAAACACATGCCAAGTCGACTTCCTTCTCTCCATCTCCACTGCTCTACCGTGGTTCCAATTCATCTCTTATCTGAATTAAACTGACCCCTGACTGCTCTTTCGCTCTGCCATCCATTTCCAACTCTGCCTCCAGACTGGCCTTTTCAAGACATCTTCCTACTTAAACTTTTCCAATAATTTCTCTTTAATCTCAGGATAAAATCCAGAGTCTGAACATAACCTACAAGGTCCTAAATGCTGGGGTCATTTCCTCCTCTTCCTCCTCGGCTTTGCCCATCCTCCCCATCTCTTGTTAGATTAAAGCCTCAGCAGTCTCTCCTCTGTTCCCTGAACTCCCGAGCTTCTTCCTGGCGCAGGGCTTTGGCACTGGTTCCCTCTGCTGGGCACTTTCTCCCCTCAGACGTTCGTATGTGTAGCTTCTTGCCATCACCTGGCTTTCAACTCAAACCTGACCTCCTCTGAGAAGTCTTTCTTGACAAAGCCCCAGCCAGCACCTTTTAAAATCAGGACCCTGGTCTATTTTCTACATGATATTTAATATTGAAATTATTTTATTTGTCTATTATTTTTCACCTCCTTGCACCAGAATGTGAGCTCCCTGAAAGCAAGACTCTGGTTCACCACCATCTTCCTGGCGTTTAGGACACACCTGGCTCATGGTAAGCACTCATAAGCACCTCCCGAAGACGCTGAGGAATGAACTGCAATTTTCAATATCTGTAATTTACCAGAAAAAGTAAACATTTTCCTGTGGAAAATTTCAACAGAAAGGAATATAGTTATCCAGATTCAATGTAATCATTTCTTACTGGGCTTGAGATCTGCAATTAGTACTCAATATGAATTCAAAAAGGTAGAGCAGCGACAGAGTTGATCCTCGCTTCTGAAAATCAACTGAGTACAAAGTTTTAAGAAATCATTGCTTAGGAATATACAATTAAGCAAATTAACCCCAGCTACATTAAAAAGATTTATGGCCTCTGGTGTATCTGCCATTACTTTACTTGAGTTAGGAAGGAATGTATTGCCTTTAAATACCCAGCATTAGTGACAGACAAGGTGAAACATCCCATGGATCATCTCATGTTTTATCTATTATTTCTCTTTGAAAATACACACTTCTACTGAGTCCTTATTCCCTTGAATATATTAAAGAGTAGAATCCTCTGAAAGACACATAATTTTAGAGCTCTCTACCTTCTATGGCATATTCCCAAAGAAGATCAGCATATACTATAGTGTCTACCCTACAACAGTGTCGACTGCTTATCTAAAGGCCTGCTCTGTACCGGATAGCATGGGCTTTGGCTCATAACAGGAATCGGACAAAATATCTTTTGAAGATAGAGCGTCTTTCCCCACTTGCCACATACCCACATGTCTCCACGGCCCCAAGGCCTCCCCGGCCCACCCCAGACCAGCGGCAGCTCCCGTCTCCAGCTCTCCCAAGTCTGCCTGTCGGAAGAGTTCCGTGCTCTTCACTGGGCCAAACGACCAGGCACTTTGCATAATGAACAAAACATTTACTGTCTCACAATATGTACCTGACATCAGGGCCGCCAGAGTGCCGTGAAATAAGCACAGGTGTGCACGGATGCGTGTTATCTCAGGGCACCTGGACGAAGGGACAAAGAGCAGGGCTGAAGTCAAGCCAGCTCAGTTCGCCAGGCCAGGTTCTCGTGGGGTTGCATATGCCCGGCTGAGGCACCCTTTCTAATCCAAATACACACGTGCCACGTGGATTAAGGCTGGGAAAAAAGAAAAATTCCTCAATTCTCCTAAGACCTGCAAAACAAGAAGGTGGTCTCTCCTCTCAGACCAGTCTGATTCTTTTCACTGAAGAGAAATGGAAACTGAAGGATATCAGAGGTCAGAGGCCGGCCCAAAGGGTTTTTATGGTGCCTTCATTCCCACACTAAGGCAGCTGACGCCTGCGCGGCTTCCAGCCCTCGGCCTGAAGCGGGTACTCTGGTCACTGGTCTGGAAGGTGCTCTGTATTTAATTGAGATGATGACCAAGGCAGCGGTGTTTTCCACCTGAACTTCTTCACTCTGGAGGGACGTCCTCCAAAGCAAGGAGGTTCTCAGAGCCTTTCAACTTGCTCTGCGGCAGAAGTTGTGGGCCCGAGTTAATAGTTAATCACAACTCTCTTAACTCAATTGGTTCAATGAAGGTCAATTATTTTCTAGTCTTACTTTTCTAGTAGAAAATGGCAAGCTCATATCGTATATCAACTATACTTCAGTAGGAAAAAAAAGTGAAAAAAATAAAAGAAAATGGAAAGCTAACTCATACAATTTGTAAACCGAGAGAGGATTCCGCCCAGAAAATTTGCAGAAATTACCTATTCTCCCTATTTATTATAACAGATAGCTTATCTGTTGGGAAAGAGACTCAGAGAACTATTTGGAGAACGTTGGTTAAAAATAATCAACAACTGGGCCCATATCCAGAGGAACTCAAAGCAGTGTACACCGAAGTTCACAAGACATTATTCACAGTAGCCAAAAGGTGGAAGCAGTGTCCGTCAACAGATGGATGGATAAACAAAATGTCACCGACAGATACGATGGGATATTGTTCAGCCTTTAAAAGGAAGGAAATGCTGACACCTCAGGCTACAATGTGGATGAACCTTCAAGACATCGTGAGAACTGAAATATTCCCATTGCAAAAGACAAATATTGCATGATTTTACTCATATGAGGTCCCTAGAGGAGTCAAGTTCGCAGACAGGAAGTAGAGAAGTGGTTGGGAGAGGAAAGAACAGGGCGTTGTTGTTTAATGGGTGCGGAGTGTCCTTTGGCTGCGTGAAAACTTTTGGCAGCTGGACGCCCACTGTTATCACTGTACTTGAAGCAGCTGGACCGTAGGCTTAAAATGCTGTAACGGGCTTCCCTGGTGGCGCAGCGGTTGAGAGTCCGCCTGCCGATGCGGGGGACGCGGGTTCGCGCCCCGGTCCGGGAGGATCCCACGTGCCGCGGAGCGGCTGGGCCCGTGAGCCATGGCCGCTGCGCCTGCGCGTCCGGAGCCTGTGCTCCGCAACGGGAGAGGCCGCAGCGGTGAGAGGCCCGCGTACCGCAAAAAAAAATAAAAAAGCTTTAAGAAGGTAAATTTTATGTTATGTGTATTTTGGCACAATTTAAAAAAACAATCAGCAATAATTACAATTCATTAATTTCATCCTCTTCCTTTAATAAAAATCTCCACATATTCATGTCAGATGGTCTTAAACCCATAAACATATTTTCCTGAGAGTTTTCCATCAAACCTCTCTCATCTGTAATCCTTTTCCATTTATATCAAATTCATTTATCTGAATTCAACTGAACACAGAGCAGACGCCACTTGGATTAAAACAATAAGGTGTTTGATTATTTTGGACACAATATTTGTATTTTCTGACTTTAAAAAAAGTATTGCTTACCGGAAACTCTGTATGTATGTTTTCACTGTAATCCATGCGCTTGGCTCTCTGATCACACAGAGAAAACGCTGTGGGTCAGCAGCATCTGAGCTTCCGGAGCACATCATCCACTTAGGAACTGGGAGACGCTGGGCAAAAGCTATTTAGGCTCCTCTGTGCTTCAATTTCTTGATCTGTAAAATTACAAACATAGTTGTACCGACCTCTGTGGTAATGTTGGATGATACGTATGGCACATTGCGGCTTTCCGATATTGCTCAACTTTTAAGAGTTACTGAACTCCTATTGATGTTGTTATAGCAAAAATGGGTCCTAAGACCCTCCCTCCCCTGTGGCTTCCTGGAGCGGTTCTACTGGAGCCTCACGCGCCCTTCTCTGCCTCAGCAGAAAGAGTGGAGACCTGCCGTTCCACAGCTTCTCCTCAACAAACTCGTCACTCCGTGGGCACCCCAGGCTCAGCTGCACTCCAGCAGAGTCCTCTGCTGCCGCCGCCTGACACATAATGAACGATCAAAAGATGTCTGCTGGTACTTCCCCAGCAGTCTAGTGTTTAAGACTACGCGCTTCCACCTCAGCGGGTACAGGTTCGATCCCTGGTCAGGGAACTAAGATCCCACATGCTGCACAGCATGCCAAAAAGAAAAAAAAAATGTCTGCTGAAGGAGGGAATGAATGAATGAATCAATCAATCAATTTTCCAGCCTTGCTAAATGCTGCCAATAAGTTAATGAAGCAGGTGACCATGGCAGATGAATGGCAGATCCTTCTTTTAGGTCAATAATGTTAATAAACACTTTGTCTCAACTTCCTGTGATTGACAGCAGCACTAATGGGTTAATTCCATCTGGGCTGGGCACCTGTGGGGTCTCTGTAAAGTACACAATGGCATTCAAGAAGGCTGCCTGCAATTTTAATTGGGCTGAAAATGCTGGGTGGTATGGAATGTGCACCATGTTTCTTCCCCATGGAATCCCACAGATGCTTAGAATGAAAAGAGTTATTCAAGGTAATAATCTTATTGTAATAAACAAAGTGTTACAGTGGCTGGGTCGGCCTTGTGAATTTTCTACAACGCATGTGCTTACTTCAATTTAATTCAAATTGTTCAGCAGGATCAAAGACACTGTTGAAGAAGGAGAATCTAATCAGCAGAGATCTAATAGCCCAGCTGAGAACCCAAGACATGGCATCATCAAGTGCAGCACTGCCCAGTGCAGGACTGGGCAGTGAGGGTTGGGCAGCCCAAAGCAGGCGCATCAGAAACAGAAAATCCAAGGGGTCAAATGCAGGAGACCAAACACATGACGCAATGTAAAATAAAACCAACAGGAGTCGATAATTTAAAGCAGCCATTTATAACCTTCCTCCATGAGGTAAGTGTGAGCACTTCTAAAATGAAAATAAAGATAAACTGTCAGCAGAAAAAGAGAAACTATAAGAAAGAGCCAAATGGAAATTTTAGAACTGAAAAATAGAATGTCTGAAAGAAACAAGGGGCCTCCCTGGTGGCGCAGTGGTTGAGAGTGCGCCTGCCGATGCAGGGGACACGGGTTCGTGCCCCGGTCCGGGAAGATCCCACGTGCCGCGGAGCGGCTGGGCCCGTGAGCCGTGGCCGCTGAGCCTGCGCATCCGGAGCCTGTGCTCCACAACGGGAGAGGCCACAGCGGTGAGAGGCCCGCGTACCGCAAAAAAAAAAAAGAAACAAGGCACTTGGGAAGCTCAAGAGCAGAATGGAGATGACAGAAAAAAGTGCCCTGAACTTGAAGATGGATCCATAGGAATGATCCAATCTGAAGAACAGACAGAAAAAGGATTGAAACATAAACAGTCACAGGGACCTGTGGGACAACACCCATATCGTTGGAGTCCCTAAGAAGAGGAGAAAGACGTGTGACAGTCAAAATACTTGAAGAAATGATGACTAAAAACTCCTCATATTTAGTGAAAGACATAAATTTAGAGATTCAAGAAGTTCAGTGAGTCCCAAACAAGGTAAACTCAAAAAAATAAATAAACCCATGCATATACACATCAAAATTAAACTGCTGGAAACCAAAGATAAAGTCTTGAAAGCAGCCATAGCAAAATGATACATTGTGTAGGGGAATAATAATCAAATACCACAGATGCTAGAGAATACAAAGGATTCCTTGTTAGAATTCATAAAAGTGGTGGAGTGAAATCTTTAAAGTGCTGAAAGAAATACCAACGCAGAATTCTATACGCAGTGAAAATATCCTTCAGGGGTGAAGGTAAAATAAGGGTATTCTCAGGTGAAGGAAAACAAAAGAATTCACTGCGGGTATGTTTGCTCTAAGAGAAATTGCTAAAGGAAGTTTCCACCGGAGGAAGATGTTCCCAGAGGGAAACTTGGAACTTCAGGAATGAAGGAAACACAATAAAAATGATAAATATCTGGTTAAGTGATATTTTTCTCTTTTTAAGTTCTCTAAAATATGTATGAAGGTTGAAAGCAACAATTTAACATTGTGTGGGAAGCTGTCAGTGTATGTAAATACGATACCTGTGACACCGAAAGAGAAAGGGGGGTGGTAAAGAGACCTATGTGGTTTTGCAAGCCTTCTAGGTTTTTCCTGAAACTGTACAAAAAAAATTACCTCTAACCAGACTGTAAAAACTTAGACCTGTGTATTATAATCCCTAGAGCGACCACTAAAACAACACGAAGGGATATAGCCAAAAAACTAACTGATATATTAAAATAGAATACTAAAAAAATACTCAGGGCTTCCCTGGTGGCGCAGTGGTTGAGAGTCCGCCTGCCGATGCAGGGGACACAGGTTCGTGCCCCAGTCCGGGAAGATCCCACATGCCGCGGAGCGGCTGGGCCCGTGAGCCATGGCCGCTGAGCCTGCGCGTCCGGAGCCTGTGCTCCACAGCGGGAGAGGCCACAACAGGGAGAGGCCCGCGTACCGAAAAAAAAAAAAAAAAAAAAAAAAAAAAAAAAAAATACTCAAAGGAAGGCAGAAAGGGGGAGCAGAGGAAGGAAAGCGGAGAAAGCAAACAGAAAATCACAAAACGGTGGGACTAATTCAACCATATGGATAAACACATTACATCACACCATTTCAAAAGCAAAGATGGTGAGATTGGATTTAAACCAAAGAAACCTATATACTGTCTACAAGAAACCTACTTTAAATATGATGATATGCTGGGTTGACCAAAAAGTTTGTTCGGGTTTTTCCGTAAGCTGTTACAGGAAAACACGAACGAACTTTTTGGCCAACCCAATACATACATTAAAAGTTTGGAAACAGATAAACCACATAAATCCCAATGAAAAGAAACCTGTATTGTCTATATTAATATCAAATATTGTCTATATTAATATATATTAATATCGAATATTAATTAATTAATATCTATATTAATATTGTCTATATCAATATCAAATATTGTCTATATTAATATCAAATAAATTACACTTCATATCAAGGAAAATTATTTATCAGAGATAAAAAGGGACAATACATAATGATAGAACAGTCAATTCATCAAGAAGACATACAACCATCAACTTGTATGCGCCTAACAACAGACCATGAAGCCGAAACTGATAGAACTGAATAGAGAAATAGGTAAGTTCACAATTGTACTTGGAAACACCAACATCCCTCTCTCAGAAATCTACAAAACAAGTGGACAGAAAATCAGTCGGTGACATTTAGAGAATAGCCATCGGACCATGACAGAATACCCATTCTTTTCTAAGGTACGTGCAAACTTCACCAGGATAGACCATAGGCTCTCAACGTATGGTTTGCTAAACGAACTTGAGCAAATCTAAAGGAACTGAATTCATACACACTCTCTTCTTGGACTGTAATGGAACTAAACTCCAAGGCACATGTCCTTCACTGGCTCCCAGAGCTGCCTGCGTTGACCATCCGTTGCCTCTGCAAGTAATCTGCTTGGTAATTCACCCTTTACTGGCCGCCTCTGCCCTCCTGTCTTACTTTCCTACCCCACACCCATGTTTCCTGGGATCATTTCCCAAACAAACTCCTTTCCTGGGGTCTGCTTCTAGGAGAACCTAAGCTCTGACTGCTGCATAGACAGTTAATTCTTGTTATTCTTGCAAGTTAGATTCTCCAAAGTCAATGTAGTTAGTGAATACTGAATTAGCGGATACTGTCCCATGGCTCCGAGGAAAAACACAGGGCCAGGTTCCTGTGAGCCTCTGGTCACAACATTTTCATCAACTGGTCAACAAAGAACCTTGTTTGATACGTATTTTTGTTTAAAGACATCTTATTTAATATATATTGCTGATTCATCAGGATCAAACTCATGCCAGCAGCACTGTAGCTCCTGCCTGAATGACGTATTTTCCCCGTAAGGCATGTCACAGCCTTCTTGCTCTTAGGGACACTGGACAGCACTTCAGCACTAGACTTGTGGACCATTTAAACAGCAGAATCACCACCAGCACCACCACTACCAACAACAAAAAACAGAAATGTGGAAAACATTATACTAAATAGACCACAAAAAGGACAATTTATTTACAGTGTAGGCTAGAACAAGAAGGCAGAGGTCTCCTTGATCAGTCTCAGCTGGGAACACACGTGTAGGGAGACTCAAGTCTGTACGTGTCTGCAAATAACAGAGGAAGCCCCGGGGGTACTGATTTTGAGGTTACGAATAAATTTTCACAAGTTAGGTGAATTCTCAAATACAGAATCTGAGAATAGTGAGGATTGACGGTATCTTTTCAATCTTTTTTTAAAGTCTTAAAGTGGTGATTTATGAATAGAACTTTAAATTTTCTTATACAGAAAGGAGAGTCTGGGTCACCTTTGCTGGTCAGCAAGGGTGCCCCCGTCCCACCAAACAGGGATGCTCTCTTTCAAAACCCTGGGACCAATGTATACTATATAACACTGGGCTGAATACAGAGCTTATGATTTTTTTGTGGCTCTTTTCAGCTGATTTTTTGTTGTGGCCATTGTTCTTGTTCTTTTCTATGCACTTGGACAGGTTATAAGTTAAGCTTTGGTGTAAACATGAAAAACTGGGAGGACTCTGGAAAAAAACCTGCCATTTCTTACACAATAATATCTATCAGTTCCAATCATTCTCAGACGGGGATGCCTGAGGGAGATTTCTTTGCCAGTTGAAAAGTAATCCTAGAGCCCAAGGCTGGTTTAATGTTTGCACAAACAACCCCCAAAAAGTGGATAAAACCAGCCTTGGGTGAATGAACACATCACACAGGTGATGAGAGCTAAGAGAACTAAGGCAGGGGTAAAACAGTGAGTCAAATGTTTACTTCTGAAATGTCTTTCTTCTCTAAATCATAACTATTGGGAATAGGAAAGAACACTCAAAAGCATATAAGATTCCAGAAGACTACCATTAATATCTCTGACATGAACATACAAGGCTGTGTAGGAAGATGATACAAAGCCTAACTAGGAAAAAGAAACGAGCATTAATTTGGAAAAGAAAGCATAATAACAGCATAGGTTTAACTGATCTCAAGCAATGTCATTGCAGGAAACAGTTGTGATACAGAACACAGAACATGACTAACGATCTTTAACGACTAATGGAAGACATAACATGTTTTCCCCCCAGAAATTTATAGAGTTAATAATACCATAGTTTCCTTGGTACCACTTTTTCTAGTTTGTTTTACTGCAGGAAGCTAACAATAGTCAAATTCTTTCTCCGGGAGCTACCAATCACTGAAAAAGAAATATTTCAAAGCACAAAAACACTGATGTTAATTCCTTCTGACAACTTAATAAAAAGGTACAATTTACTCACAACATATTATCAAACATGGAAAAATATGGCGGAGAGAAGAACTTTTAACACACATTCACAGAGTATTTTGTGTCACGGAGTGTGTCAGGAGAAGGGCAAAATGAGGTTTACCATAAGGGTAGGAGACTTCCCCCCGGTGTCCCTTGGGTGAGTAATAAGACAAATGACTCACCACACACATAACATCGTGACAGCTACTTTGAGAAAGAGAAGCCTCAGGAGATCACCGGAAATCTCCTGTGAAATCACAGAAGGAGGGGACACACCCAGTGGAGGGTCAGAGGAGACTTCCTAGATAAGATAGAGCCTGGCATGAGAGGACATGCAAATACGGAGAGTCGGAGAAACTGAGCATCCCAAGTTCACCGGAAACGAAAAGGTTCAAGTGTGGGGTTGGTGAGAGATAAACCGGGCAGTAGGCTAGGGCCAAGTCTTGAGGACCTTATAGGTCAGGCTAAGAAGTTTGGATTTGTTCGGAGGCGAAGGGGTCCCACTGTGAGATTTTCAGCCAAGGGGGGGATGATTAGGGGAGAATTATGAGTATCGTGTCAGGTTTACAAGCTAGCGAGATCAGTCAGGAAGCAGGAAGAGAGTGGATTGCAGATGCAGGGCTGAGATCAGCAAAACCGGTCAGTGGCTGTTATAGTAACCCAGTAATCTAAGCAACAGTAACCCAAACATGATAAGCGCCTGAGGTAAGACAGTGGTAGGGGAAAAGGAGGGGAAATGAAAAAATACTTAGGAGGCAGGATCACCAGGACACGGCAACCAACAGAAGTGATGTGTCAGTGAGAGAGAGGGAGCCCGGTGCTTCCGGCTCCCAGTTTGCACCGTTAACTAAACAACGATGTCAGAATGTCCCTCGTGACTGAGCACGACAGGCTTTTCACACATCATTATAACAGCACCTGATGGTTTAAAGATCGGAAATAAAAATAATACTATGACTGCAGGAGTGTCAAACATGGTAGATTCTACTCTGTAATGTTAAAAAGTAAACATTTAGCTCCAACACTGTGCCCCTAAGACTCATTACAGCAGGGTACAGCTCCTCCCGGGCACCTGCGGCCACGAGGGGGTGGCCGGGATTCTCTGCACGCAGAAGAGGATCAACTCCCCTCCTAGGCAGCCCCCTCCCCTGCAATCAACACTCTTAAGATCTAACCAGGTGGGACGCCCCCCTCCCAAAGCCTTCCTAAGCACTGGGGGAACCCGCTCCTATTACAGGATGATTAGAGCTTTAGGTGAGGTCTTGGCTGGCCTTCCGCGTTTCTTAATCTTCTCTAGAAGCATTACACTCCGAGGACATAGCGGGAGTATATGGGGAGCAGATGACTGCACTAAGGCCTGGACGCCCACACACACTGGTTTGCCCTTCAGTGGATCTCCACTGGCCTCGACACAGAGCACACTCTCCTGGGCACGGATACAAGGGTCTTCACGCTCAGCTGGAACACTGAACAAACTCCCTTTGGCGGAGTACTGGCCTCCACCCACAAGGCCATAGCAACCACGTTTAAGCGGCCTGGCCTGCACTCCTGGGAACGGTTTAACAGCCCAAAGGTGGACCCAAGATGAACTCTCTGCCAGGAATGTCTGTCTTCTCCACCATCTCCCCTCACTCAAACACTGGCATCGAATGGGTCTTCAGTAAACGACAGCTAGTAGTAGATGCACCTGATTTGTCCAAAAGGGGAAAAAAAATGGTGCCCCAGAGGTTACGGTCTTACTGCTCTGCAGGACATGAGCCAGTTTTGCACCTAACCCTGCAGTCTACTGCAGCACTCATTTTTACACCGACTCTATAAACCAGTGTTTCAAATCCTTGTTTATCATCCTGCTGCTTCCCTAACTAATGGGTTAGGTCAATCTTTGACACATGCTCCTATATTTTTTAAGTGATACTTTGACAAAAACAGCAAATTTCCCATATACCCCACTTTTCTGTGTAAAATATAGTAGGCATAAGCCCGAGTAGACTGCACTTGTCTTCCGAAAAGTCTCACCATCCAAATATGCTTACCAAGTAAGGGATTTTTTTTTTTTTTTTTTTTCTTTTTGCGGTATGCGGGCCTCTCACTGCTGTGGCCTCTCCCGTTGCGGAGCACAGGCTCCGGACGCGCAGGCCTAGCGGCCATGGCTCACGGGCTTAGTTGCTCCGCGGCACGTGGGATCTTCCCGGACCAGGGCACGAACCCGTGACCCCTGCATCGGCAGGCGGACTCTCAACCACTGCGCCACCAGGGAAGCCCGGATTTTTTTTTTTTTTTTTAATTAATATTTCTATGAGCGGTGTGTCACCTTCCGGAGCCCAGCGAGTCTTCCAGTATCTCAATTTCTTCTCAGGCATTTCCATTACCCCCGAGGGTTACTTAAGTCAGCCTGAGAGAGGGTCTCCAGTCTCTGAGAGGCTCAGCTCAGCCTACCAACCATCACCTTGCAACATCTGAAGAAGGGGTTCAGAGTAAGTCCAAACTGTTCTACACGGCCTTCAGTCTAGACCCCCCACACACACACACCTATGATGAAGCACAAATAATAAAATTACTTGGGACTTTGACCACTTGCAAGTCTCAGGTCCTCGGGGAAGTCGCCTAATTAATCTTCGCGGCCCTCACATTACGCATCAGCAAAACAGGGCGACAGCGTTTCCCCTGCAGTGCTGCTCAGACGATAACACGGAGCCTGGCTCGCTCTAGCTGGTCCGCAGGTGTCAACTCCCTTCATCTAAATATCGGAATTTTTTTCCTCCGGGACCTGGACGAGGCGACAAAGGCCCTCCCAACTCTCAGGGTTTCTTCCCCATAAAAACAGTTTGTTAAATACGTTGGCAGAACTCAAAAACACCCTCAGACGGTGATTGACCTGAAAAGCTGGGTTTAAAACTGTTCGACAGAGAACGTCTGACACCCCCACTCTACCGGGTTTTCGAGTCGCTCACCTTGAGGAGCGAACGTGCCTTTCACACGCGCTCGGCTGCCTCCCCGCCTCCGGCCTCTAAAGCCGAGCCAGCGGGTGTTCCCGCCAGCCCCTCAGGGCCCTCGGGCACAGCCCGCGCCGCGCCCCGCCCCCGGCCCCGCCCCGGCTCCGCCCCGGCTGCTGAGGCGCCCCAACCTATCACCCCCGGCCCCTCCCCCCGCGCGGGCCCCGCCCCGGCCCGCCTTCCCCGGGCTCCGGCCCCGCCCCTGGACCCGCTCCAACCTATCGCGTTCAGGCCCCGCCCCTCCCCCGCCCCGCTCAGACCTATGGTGTCCCGGCCTCGTCCGGGAGTCTGTCCCCAACCCAACCCCCCCGCCCGCAGTCCCGCCCACGCCCCGGGGCAGCCATGGCCGGAGTGGCCGGAAGGCTGGCGCGGCGGTGGTGCTCGAGTGTTCTCAGCAGGTAAGTGCCGAGCCCGGGCCCAAGGTCGCCCTCGGACGCCGCCATGCTTGCGGGGACCGCGCTGTCTGTCATCGCGTCTCGGTAGCAGCAGGGTTTGCGGGCTTCCAGCAGAGCGTGACGTCAGGTGTCCCTCTCCCACTCGCTCTCCTCTGGGCCCGAGGGTCAGGACGACCGAGCCGGGTCTCCCCGCGCGCGTCCCCGATCCCGCCGGGCCACGTGGAAACCAGAAGCGGGCTGTGCACCGGCAAGGGGAAAACCCTGGAACGTGCCGGTTGCCTCCGAGGGGTGGAGTTACGATTTCCCCGATTTTATATACTAAGCGGTCGTGTTTTGTAATTTTTAAAAAACTCTACTTTAAAATAAATAAGTTTGCACCATATTTAGTGAGAACTTGCACATTTCGCCCTTTATGTACATTTTAAGTTTTCGTTTCATTTTCTGCTTGTAACTTGCCAGGTGCCAAATTCATGTAAGATGGAGAGTTTTTCCCTTTTTGGAAAAAAAAAAAAAAACGGATTCAATTATTTAATGTAAAACTCATAGAAGGCTAATTTTACTGAATGAGGCTAATTCAAGGTTTGAACGTACTCTTTGAAAGTTACATTATTGCAGAGGAGGTGATCCATTTGTTAGGTTTGGGCTTTATTTGTAACTGTTATTTTAATCATCTTTGATGTCATTAACTTTATTTTTCAGGTTCATTATTGTGAACATCCATTGTTTGTTTGTGACCTCACTGCTGTGCATTGATGCTTTCCCCTCCCCTCTGCTTACTGTGTGTGCTTAAAAAGTTACTTACCTGGTAGCACTTGCTCTGCACCTGGCTCATTAGACATCTCTGGGTGAGGGTTGAGTATGTCTGCTCAGCAGGCTTCACAGCCTAGCATCCAAGGCAGGTAGATTTCCCCCAGGTAGGTCCTCCACCTCCCTAAGAAAGAAGTGCTCTCTATTTGGAATGCCAGCAACTGCTCATCTCTCCTCTGAACATTTCTTACATCTTCGTTTTCCCCTCCTTTCACCTGTGTGTGTGCTGGGACACACATGTTTGCTGAGCAGAGAGTAAGGAACTAACCTGATAAAAGTTTATACTTTATTGATCAGTGGCTGTGTGACTGAGCAAAGGGCTTATGTGCCTGAGGGGCAGAAAACCAAATTCTGACAGCAGGAGTTTGCAGCAAAGTCAGGATTTATTGCAGGGCTCCAAGCAAGGGATGGGATAGGACAAGCCCCAGGTCCACTACAAAGTGATCTTTATGTTACAGGCTTTTTTTTTTTTTTTGAGGGGAAGAAAGAAGCTGAAGTTAATTATACTCTTGTGACATTTATTAATCATTGGATGTCTCTGGTTTATAACTCTGGCCAGGTGGTCCATGGCTGGGGGCTCTGTGAGCTCATCTTGCCCTGGAGAAACGACCTGCGTCTGCACGTTAACAGTGATGTGTCTATAATAGCAGTTTTAGCACAAAAACGATGTTATTGACAGCAGCAATTTTAGTCATCTGACTCTGGTTGATTAGTGCTCAGTTAGCCCAGGATTGAGGTCAGAGGGGACAAGAAAGGGAATAAAGTTTTGGACAGAGAGAGATGACTCCCAAACTCGGTAAGGAAACTCGGTTTTAGAGGGACTCAGTTTCAACTGCAGAGGCTGTTTCTGGACCTTGGGACCCAAATGACTGAATTCTTTGTACTTTACCCCCTTGGTCGTAGTATCTTTATTTTGTTTGGGGGTGGGGCAGGCCTATTAAACTCAGAGACTGAGGTTGTCTTTGCCACTGCTTTATTTAACACAGGTTTACTGTGAGAATAATAATAATTTCACAAGCCAGTAGCATACAGGATAATGCCTCTTCATAAGCCAGTAAAGTTTTGACTTTGCCATCCAAGAGCTGATGGCCAGCTGCCAGCCCCAAAATAAAAGTCCCTCGATGCTGGGGCAGTTTGCTGGTGTGGCCAGGCAGGCTGATTCTTCGGTGGCCGCTACATGGCTTTCACCACTGCTGATAAGAGAGTCCCCTTCGCCATGGCAGGAGCTAGTGCCCCAAGGTCTTGGAGAGCTATTTGGATCAGCAGAGGGGAGCTTTGCCCAGACGGAAACTCTTGGATGGTCTTCACACACTCTGGGAATTTATAGTCCGGATGTCCCCTCCGCATCATCTGCTCTTATCAGTACGTCTCCTGCAGGACCCCTCAGACGCTGAGCTCCGAGCGGTTACCGACCAGAAAGATGAGATGTCACCCGGACACAGCTCGCATCATTCTTATATCAAAACCACTTCACTTCTGAAGACAACTTTTTGGGGTCTCTGCTTTCACTTCAGCTGTGCGCAAGGGGCTCTGCAGTCTTCACACCCCGCGCAGCACTCCTGCCTCCCTGCACCTCACAGGCCTCTGCTGGCTTCCTGCCTGTGGCGAAGCTCCACGGCTCCTGGGCTTCCGGCTGCTTCTTCTCTGTTTAATTTGAAGGCTGCATTACTGCCGTTAGCTTCTGTACTGATTTCTTATCTCGGACAGTTTTGGAAACCACTAACCATTCACAGCCAGGTGGCTGGGGAAGTATAGGGAGAATAATTCTGGAGAAACGTAGCATTTTGGCGTGTAAGGGCTGGGAACGATTAGCAGTCAGCCTGCCTGTTTGCAGTCCTCTGCAGGTCACGCGTTTCCCAGCACTTCAGCTGCATTTGTGTGGGCCAGCAATGAGAGCCAGCCAGCAGGACTTTGAAAACGCCATGAATCAGGTGAAACTCTTGAAGAAGGATCCAGGAAATGAAGTGAAGCTAAACCTCTATGCACTGTATAAACAGGTAAATGCCTAAGGTGCGATATAAAGACGTTTTGAGCAGATAGGTGCTCAGACAGACATGCTGTGCGTTGTACTAAAATGCAGCCTTAATGCTTTTAGGGTTTGCGTTGCTGCCTTTCCTACCAAGAGCGTATCCGTGAGAGTTTATTATATTAGACGTCAAAATATTATTAAGGCAAAAAGTAACTCAGGATCGCTCCAGAGTAAAAGAGACTTAAAAGATATAACAATCAAATGTGTAGATCTTATTTGGCCACTAATTAAAATAAATCAGCTGAAAAAGTGGTCTTGAGACAATTGGGGAAATTTGATTAGGAACTGAGTATTAGGTGATACGTAGGAATTATTCTTAATGGCATCATGGTTGTATAAGAAAATGTTGATTTTTTTTTTTTTTTTTTTTTTAAGGAATGCATACTAAGTACCTTGGGGTAAAATAGTATGGTGTTTGGCATTCTCTAAAATAATGAAGCAAAAAAGGAAAGAGGGCTTCCCTGGTGGCGCAGGGGTTGAGAGTCCGCCTGCCGATGCAGGGGACGCGGGTTCGTGCCCCGGTCCGGGAAGATCCCACGTGCCGCGGAGCGGCTGGGCCCGTGAGCCGTGGCCGCCGAGCCTGCGCGTCCGAAGCCTGTGCTCCGCAACGGGAGAGGCCACGACAGTGAGAGGCCCGCGTACCGCAAAAAAAAAAAAAAAAAAAAAAAAAAAGGAAAGAAAATGACGGATGAAGCAAGTGTGGAAAAATGAGAGTTACTGGATTTGGGTGACAAATACTGGGAGATCATTACAGTATTCTCCTTCTGTATATGTTTGAAATTTTTTATTACAAAATTTTAAAGCTCGAGTTTTTAAGTCACCACGTCTGAAAAATGTCCTGGGAAGTCAGCCCCTCTGGGTTCCTGTGTGTTTCCTATTTTTCTCTTCCTGTGACGCACGTGAGCGCCTCTCTTACTTTCCTACTGGTGTGTATAGTAAAGAATTTAACTTTGCCCCCACAGAGGTCTGACCTTTGCCCTTGGCTTCTGGGAGGTAATTTCTAAGCCCTTGAAATGCCAGGAGTGTTAGAAGTGTCTTTGTTTGCCTGGAGAGTCTAACAGTGGTGTTTAGAGCAGGGGCTGCGGTTACCCTTTAATCGCGCCGGGGTGGTGGAGCCCCAGTGAAAACTCTGAGCTCTGAGGCTGGAGTGAGCGTCCCTCGTGGGCAGTACTCTGTGTGTTGTCATGCGTCAGTCTGGGACTGGAAGAGTACGCTGTCCGGACTCCACAGTGGCCGGTTGGCGGCGGGCTGGGGTGTCACACACACACCTTCCCCAGCTTCCACCCTCTGCATCCTCCCTTGCTGGGCTCAATCCGTATCCTTTCCCCCTAATAACCGGTAACCAAGAGTACAACAGCTTTCAGTGCAGTCTGCGAGTCATCCTAGCAGGTGATTGAACCTGAGGGTGGTTTCGGGAGCCCCCCAACCTTGCACTTGGTGTCAGAAGTGGAGGGGGGCAGTCTTACGGCCTGCGTTGCCTCTAATTTCTCAGATGGCTATAACTCTTGCAAGGTGAGTCTTATCTCTTTTTCTTTGGAGAGTCTTAACCTCCTTTGCTGCTTTTGTTTTGCAAAGCCCCTTTCTTCTTTCCTCTTTTAGCTAGTTATATTACGAAATTGAAAAACATGGTTATTAAATGGAGTTTTAAATAGCCATCTCTGAAAATAACTGAGTGCGTATTTTTTTCATCTCAAAACACTCAGTGCGCCTACCCTCCAACAAGTAAACTTTAGTTGCTTTTTGCTTTCTGCTCGCGTGGCCTTCAGGTATGTGTCCTAAGGGCCAGCGAGCGGCTCTGATGACCCCACCCCTGCCCCCTTGCGGCTGTGTTGCTCAGTTATCAGATATCTAACACGGAACTGGGTTGGGGAGGGTGTTTCTTTTGAATGGGCTTTCAGAATACACTGTGTGTTCTAAATGTCTGTGGGCGAGTTACCTTTGAAGATTGTTTGATTGAAGATCTTGATCATGTATGAGGAATGTGACCATTGCTGTAAAACTAATGAACGATGACGATTTTTTTTTTCTTTCTTTTTTTTTTTTTTCTTTTTGTGGTATGTGGGCCTCTCACTGTTGTGGCCTCTCCCGCTGCGGAGCGCAGGCTCCGGACGCTCAGGCTCAGCGGCCATGGCTCACAGGCCGAGCCGCTCCGCGGCATGTGGGATCCTCCCGGACCGGGGCACGAACCCGTGTCCCCCGCATCGGCAGGTGGACTCTCAACCACTGCGCCACCAGGGAAGCCCACCATGACGATTTTTTAAAAAGTATTCAATACTTTCCCCAAACCCTAATCTTGCATTATTTTCATGCACGGGCAGTTATAACTTATTTTAGGAACTGGTAGCCAATCACATATTTTGTCCCTCCAGTCTTTTTTCTCTTGCTTGTGCATTTTTAGCAACAGCACCAAAGGGAGAAGGAAATTCAAATCAATTTATGTACCTTGGGAGGGGAAGGTGCATTCCCACTAGCGTGCATCTTATGGATCTTAACTATTTAAGGCTCCAGTTTGCATGGGCGTTTGACCAATAATTGCCCCTCTCCTTTTCACAGGCCACTGAAGGACCTTGTAATGTGCCCAAACCCGGTGTGCTTGACTTTATCAATAAGGCCAAGTGGGACGCTTGGAGTGCTCTTGGCAGTCTGCCCAAGGTACATTTACTTCTCATTCTGCCTTTATTCCATTTGCTGCGCTCCTAAAGGAAGGGGTTGCTTCTCATTATTAAGCCATTACAGATGAGCCTTCTAGATCCTGAGATCCCTCTACCCACCGAACCAGAATCTCTATTCTTTCTTCATTGCCAGGGGCACTTATTAGCACGGGAAGTTTCTCAAAATGCCTGTTCGTGGCCGATGGCCTGAAATTGTCATCTCTCTTCAGGAAACCGCCAGACAGAACTACGTGGACTTGGTGTCCAGTTTGAGTGCTTCATCTGAGTCCCCCAGCCAGGTGCCACCTGCAGCAGACAGGAAGCGACCAGGAGGTGACGCCCTGGTGGTGACCTCCCAAGATGGCATCACAGCCATCACGCTGAACCGGCCCGACAAAAAAAACGCCCTCACCACTCAGGTAACACGACCTGCCCTCTGAGTCCGCCCCGCTTTTCTTGTCTTCCTCTGTCTGTTTCACTCAGACACTGTAGTGTGTCAGCATCCTTCCTGTTGCTGTGAGAGCTCTTGTTTGATTTGTACGGAAGATTAATAATTGTGGCTACTTCATACAGCAGAGCGGGACATTCGTTATTTAGAATTTGTGAGCTTCAGGTAGGTTCTACATGCCCAGAAGGCACTGCGACTTTTCTGGTGATGGAAACACAGATAAATGATGTGAATATAAATGAAACACATGTCACTGTAAGAGAAGATGCAGAGGGCTTCTCTCAGGTTGGCGTAGACGCTCCCTGGACGTACCTTCATGTCACTTAGACTTGAGAGTGGGTACTAATCTACTTGCATGGAGCTTTATTTTGTACAAGTAGAGGAAAAAAGGAGAGAAGAACTTAAATAGATCATAACCCAGCTCTGCTTGAAATGAGCTGCTTCACAAGGGCACGGTTAGTCTTTGAATCGGTCACTGAACTAGAACAATAATAAAAATAACCACTTGCACAACCTAAGCGTCCATCGATGGATGATGGACAAAGAAAACCTGGTACGTATACGCAGTGGAATACTGTTCAGCCATGAAAAATAGTGAAATCTTGCCATTTGTGACAACGTGGACGGCCCTTGAGGGCATTGTGCTCAGCGAAATAGCTTAGAGAAGGCAAAGGCCGTATGACCTCACTTGTAAATACGGAGGACGGCAGACTGGTGGTTGTTTAGAGGTGTGCGGTGAAGGGGGTCAAAATGTACAAACTTCCAGGTATAAAATGAATATGTCACAGGGATGTACTGTACAGCACACTGACTATACTACTGTTTTCCATGTCTGAAAGTTGCTAAGACAATAAATCTTAAAATTTCTTACCACAAAGAAAAAACGTTGTAACAATGTGTGGTGATGGACGTTGGCTTATTGCAGTCATTTTACAATGTATACAAATATTAAATCATTATGTTATATACCCGAAACAAACATATGTCAGTTATATCTCATTAAAAAAAAAATAAACCGAAGTTTAAGGAAAAAAGAGCCACTTCAGCCCTTTCCCCTTGACAAAAAAAGTAGAGAATTAATTGGATACTTGGTGCTGAACTGGGAGTAAAATTCAAAAGGGCTGTAACCCCTTTTCATTGGCTGTATCACCTCTATTGTAGTAGAAAAAGCACACTACCTTAAAATAGTCTTCAGTAAGGATTCCTTATCTAAGGAATAAGGAATAATTAACTGCATATCCACCGTGCAGTTAACAAAGCATTCGAGTCTCAAAACTTTTCCTCTTCTCCTGACTCATTTTTATATATTCATGGTAGTAATAGTAATAACCGCTCTTTACAGAGTGGCGTGTGTGTCAATACTTCCCACACAGAGGTTTAATTCCCACGAGGAGCCTACCATCATTGCCACCTAACAATAAAATAATTAGGTTAAGTACTTATTTGCTCCAACTCACATGACTCATAAGCGGGAAGGTCTGAGTTGAAGCCATGCTCTCGCCACCTCTTAAGCCGGCCTCTCCCCAGACGCCCTCTTGGGCCGCATCATCGTAGTTCTAATGGAACTGCTTCCTCATCCCCCCCTCGGCAGAAATGATTCCACCTCCATTCATACATTGCGTAAAGTCCATGCGTTTATTTTTTCAGTAAAGGATGTGTATCTGTAAATGTCAGCCCTCTTCACCATTCTCTCCCTCATCTAAGGTAGAAACTGCTCCTGTTTTAAATGCCTTGAAAGCTATGATAGCTACACGTCCAAGAGTTTCAGAGACGTTGCTGATTTGAAATATTGGGCCCACCGTCCTTGACGGAGTCCAGCCTTTCACCCTCCATAGCACTCCCAGACTTCCTGCCACACTCGTGCTCTCTCTTGACATCCCAGATGAAAAACTGCTTCCTGGAAATCTTTCTCTGCTCCCCGCCCCATCCTGCCCAGCCTAGAAAAGTACCGGCAGCTCCTCTGAGCTTTCTGCTGCTTTGCACTTTCCACCCATTTTAGAGCCATCCCCATCTATTAATTCCAGAAGCTCAAGGACTGTGTCTTACTTGCTCAGCTTGGGGGAAAAACGTGGATACATTCCCCGGCATCTTCTACATAGCACTTGGCACAGAATACACACCACGTAATCATGAAAGGAAGGAAAGTCCTTCAGTCTTTCGGGCTGCCTTTTTGGTTCTATAAATGCGGCCAGCATAAGTGTTGGGCATCTTGCAGAGGGTGGGGCTGCAGACTGATGTTTAGTGAGGCACCGGGGTGATGGTTATCGTTTTCAGAGTTTCTTCCTTGTCCTCCTCTTCCCCTTTCACACAGATGTACCACGACATCATGCTTGCCCTTAAGGCTGCAAGCGAGGATGGTTCAGCCATAACCGTCTTAACAGGTGAGACATGTTCTTAGGTTTCTTGGTTAAATTTCTATTTGGGTGGATTTTCATCTAGGTAGGAAATTGAGTAAATAAGCTCTAATATCTTTCCTGGTGCTAAGATACTCTAATTCTTAAATACATAAAAAATATGGTAGGACTTCCCTGGTGGCGCAGTGGTTGAGAATCCGCCTGCCGATGCAGGAGACACGGGTTCGTGCCCTGGTCCGGGAAGATCCCACGTGCCGCGGAGCAACTAAGCCCGTGAGCCATGGCCGCTGAGCCTGCGCGTCCGGAGCCTGTGCTCCGCAACGGGAGAGGCCACAACAGTGAGAGGCCCGCGTACCGAAAAAAAAAAAAAAAAAAAAAAAAAAAAAAAAAAATATGGTAGACACAGGATTGATATCTTTATCATGTGAAAAGCAGTTACAAATCGGTAAGAAAAGTACTAAAACCTATTAGATAAACGGATGAGTAAACTGAGCAGATAATTCATATGAGAAAGTCCAGGCATTAAAGCAACAAGGAAAATGCAACCGGATTAATAAGCACAAACAGAAATCAAAATGATGAGATACCACTTTATACTTATCTGAATTAGCAACATTTCATGTTATTCCCAGTTTTGACAAGGTTATGGTAGAATAAATGCCTCTGATCCCTTGCTGACAGCAGCGTAAATGGCTATAAAAAGTGTAAGTAGCTAAGGAAAGGGCATTTGACAATATGTAAAATGTTCGTATACTTTGATACAGGAATCCCACTTATGGGAATTGATTTTAGGGAAATTATCCAAGAAAAAGGAAAGGTCTTATGCAAGAAAGATAATCTTTGCAGCATTACTTATAATCGCGAAAATGTTAAAACATTGTAACTATGCTGCATGACAGAGTAATAAAAAAGCACATACTAGAACACCCAGTAGACTATATACTGTACAAGTATTAAAAATTACAACTCTAAAGACCAACAGTATAACAAATGTGTCAGATATAATAAGAAGCCTTAGCAGTTACATCAGCACTGTGACGATACGTGGAAAGTACGAGGGATGCTTCTGGGCCCGGGGGCTGACGAGAGCTCGGAGGACAGGAGTCCTTGAGCTTGGAAGGGGCACCGCGTGTAGTGGCGCAAAAGCCGGGCGTCGGGACTCAGATCGACTGGAGTTTAAATCCTGGCTTCACTCCTAACTGCCTGTGGGCGACCTCTGCTTCCTGAACGGAGAAGACGGCGTCTTCCTAACCCCGCAGAATGGTCGAGGTGGCGGCACGAGACAGTGCAGGGCAGGGCTCACAGCAGGTCCTGGGGAGACGGGAGCTGCTACCGTGTGTTGACGCAGTGGAAGCAGGACTGATTGGATTTGATTTGATTTATTTTCTTTTCTGGCCACGCCATGCAATTTGCGGGATCTTAGTTCCCCAACCAGGGATTGAACCTGCAGCTTTGGCAGTGAAAGTGTGGAGTCCTAACCACTGGACCACCAAGGAATTCCCAGAGTGATTTTATTTTCTTTTAATTTTCATTAAAACTTGTAAAATATATAATACTATATAGAGATATCAGAGAGCTTTCAGTAAAAAAGAGAGATGGGGAGAAAGAGATATCTAACAGCTGATGAGAGGGGGTGAAGGAAAGGGAAGAGTTGAACTTGGTCCTTGTATTTCACAAATACACGTAGGAGAATGGAGACAACAAAAACAGTCTAGAGGTGGCATTGGCTTGATACAGGAGAAGAACGTTTTCTGGTTTTTTAATTAAAAAACAATTTTTTAAACATCTTTATTGGAGTATAATTGCTTTACAATGGTGTGTTAGTTTCTGCTTTATAACGAAGTCAATCAGCTATACATATACATAAAAATTGTTTTAACTAAAAGTATAATACAGGCACATGGTTTTTAAAAAAATCCAAAGACTATGAAATGGCATATAACAAAACTAAATCTCACTCTCCTTGGAACCCCAGTCCTGCTTCCTAGAAAAACTCAGCTTTTCTTGAGCCTTCCAGAAACTGCCTATGTGTGTACGTGTGTGTACCCCGCCTCTTGTAAACAGAAAAGGAAGCATATAGTACACACATACTATACCCACCTTCTCCTAACAGCATATCCCGAAAAATTGTTCTCTGTCAGCACATATACATCTAAGTTTTTCTCTGCAGGACTACAAAGTATGAAAGTTTCGGGATTCCATAATTTATTTCGTCATTCCTCTATTGATGAACGGGTAGACTGTACTTAGTCTTTTGCTATTAAAATCACGCTGCAAGGGTATCCTTGGACATATGTGTTGCAGCGAATGTGCAAAAATATCCAAAGGCTATATTCTTAGAAGTGAAGTTGCTGGGTTTCATAATAATGGTAATAACGGCTAACGTTTATATCATACTTCCAGTTTGCTGAGCACTGGTCTAAGCATTTTAATTCATCTGATGGCGTTTTGATTCTTAACTTTTCTAAGCTTTCTTGCAATAACCCTGTGAGGTTAGGCCCTATTATTACTCGTATTTTACAGGTGAGAAAACTGAAAGATTAGGTTTTGATAAATAGTGCTTTCCTATAATGATTTTCTATATATCCTTCACTTTCGTTTTCTAGTTCCTTTTTGATCTGAACATTGTAATAATAGGTCCTTTAATTTCCAGAAGAGATTTTTTTTTGGTTTTCCATTTCTGTTATCAATTCCTAGTTTATTTTATTATAATCAGAAATGTTTGGTTTTACTAACTTTACTTTTTTTAGAATCTATTAAAATTTCGTGTCCATTAGCTATATATTGAAATGTCTGCCTTGAAGATTAAGAATCAAAAAAATGGCCAATATTTTATACCATTCAGGAACACTTAAAAAGTAAGTTCAGGGACTTCCCTGGTGGTCCAGTGGCTAAGATTCAGTGTCCCCAGTGCAGGGGCACCGGTTCGATCCCTGGTCGGGAAACTAAGATCCCGCACGCCACAGGGTGCAGCCAAAAAAAATAATAGTAATGAAAAAATGTTTTAAATAAAAAAGAAATTTAAAAAAATTAAAAGTTCATTCTTGATTTTTAAGGTGTAGAGTTACAATTATATCGATTAGACTTGCGTCTCTAATTCATGTTATATAGATTTCCTAAATTCTGTTTTCTAATTTATCTGTCTGGACTGAAAAAAGAAAATTAAAGGCATCTGTTTCTCTCAGCCCATCCCATGCCGGGTCCCCCCCGCTCCCCAGAGCCTTTGCACATGCCGTCACCGCTGGAGAATATTCCCCCCACCCTCTTTCCATCTACCCCTGCCCGTGTCCTTCAGATCTCAGTCCAGTCATTCCCACCTTAGCAAAGTCCCTCGCTGAACCCCCAGGTGAGAGCAGAGCCCCATTGCCGGCTCTCCTGTCCTCGTGTCCCTTTGCATCGTCATAGTTGCATTGCCTGCAGTTATTCATGCGTCTTTACATCAAGGTCCAGCTGACTCCCTAGTCTGTCAATTAGGGCAGGACCCCAGCTGGTCCGCCAGTGTATTTCCAGAGCTTGGTACAGAGCCTGGCACATACCAGGTGCCCAGTGACCACCGCAGAGTGAGTGAGTGGTGGATCCATGGATTTTGTTTACAGGCAGTGGGGACTATTATTGTAGTGGGAACGACCTGACCAACTTCACGGATGGCCCCCCCGGTGCAGTGGAGGAGAAAGCCAGGAGCGGGGCCGTTCTACTGAGGTGAGAGCACGTCTGTCTCATCCCGGGGGGCTTATCCTTGGCAATGTGGTCTTCAGCTGCGCAAATGTAAAATAAATGCTTCTTAGGTTCCGTCTCATCGGCTGTGACTTTAGGCAAAGTATACTTCTCCAAATTCCTATCAGGAGGGGGCATTTGCTCCATCACTGTAACTTCTGTTACCCGTTCTCCTGGCCTCCCTACACCACATTTGATTGGAAAGCCTACAAGTCAACTGCCGCTACAAATTAACTTCTCCCATATCGAGGCAGGGGAATTTAGCAACTTCTCCTCTGGCCAGAGGAAGATGTGACTGCCACGATCGCTGCTCATAGGAGACTTGAAGTGGTCTCGGAAAACACAGGGCGTGAAGGCGTCTCCTTCCGCCTCCTTAGTCCCCGCTGCGTCTGGTGCCCACTGAGCTGTGATACCGCAGCACGTGCCGGCGGCCACCCTAGCCTCTGTGTCTACAGCTGGCTTACGTCCCTGACCGGATGCCCAGAACACAAGATTTGAACCAAGGCAGACCCGTGGGACTCTGCGAGTTTCCCTCAAGTGCCGTTCAGATGGGAGGAACCTGGTGCGAGAGGCCGGGGAGGTTGCAGGACAGAGAGGCACTGCTGGGCGATGGGAAACTCACCAGCCCGGCCGGGAACACATGTTCCAGACTCACCCTGTCTCGCCTGCATACTTCAGTGATGCTACTTTGGCGTATTTAAACGTGCTTTTATATTTCCACGTCTGTAGGGATTTTGTCGACTGTTTCATAGATTTTCCGAAGCCTCTGGTTGCAGTGGTAAACGGACCAGCTGTGGGAATCTCCGTCACCATTCTCGGGCTATTTGATATCGTGTATGCGACCGACAGGGTAAGTCAGCACCCAGAAATGTGTGAAGTCATTCAAGTAAAACGGAGATCCTCTGAATTCTTTATTGTTGCTAGTAGTAAACAGATTACACATGGTTTGTGGTAGAATGGACCAAATTTAAATTTTTCCCAAAGAATTAGTCTAATGTGACGTGTTTTGTTTTTCCTTTACTATTAACTTGAATTTTCCTAAACACGAATATTGTTGTGAACATCGCCCCAGCTCTTTTGGCTCTGCGCTCTAATCCTATTACACAACACTTGTTCATTTTTACACTAAAATAGTCAGGAACCTTCAAAGCTTGTTAGCAGGGGGCAAAAAACAGCTGCTTTGGAGGTTATGCAAGTGAGTTATTTGATCATTTTTTCCAAGTAAATGAATCCTGGAATTTATAAATCTAGCATAAGGACGAACTTTCAGGCGATATTCTACTTTCACTCCCTCCTTTGCAGATAAGAAAAGCAAAGCTCAGAGAAGTCATGTTCACCATTGAATTATATAGATTTTAATTTTTCTTCCTACTACAGTCATAATATATGTCATAGTAGAAAATAAAATTTTGGAAAATGTGGAAAAGTACAAACAAAAGAGTTAATTTAAAAGTCACTCCTTATCTCACCACTCAGATAAGCAGTGCTAACATTTGGGTTATTTAACTTACCTAATTTAACCAGTCCCTGACACTGGAACCCTAGAATATTTCCAGTTTTTGTCCTTATAAACAAAAATGTGATGAACGTTTATCTTAGAACTTTCACTGTAGAACTAATAACCACCTCTTAGGGTTATATCAGATTCTTAGAGTGACTTTTGCTTTTGTGGCAGTAAAATTTGCTAATGTACATACAGCCTTGCAGGGAACATTTGGTTTTTACCACTGAAGAGATTCCTGGTTTTGTTTAGAGGTATTTTCGCCACTAATAGGACCGTATATTAGGGTCCTTAACTCTTTGGCTCATCTTTTACTGGATTCTTTTCAATGAGATTGGGCATAGTGTCAGATCTAATTTTTACTAATAATTTTCCCATAGAAATAGCAAATGGAAGTCTAGACGCTAGGCTACCTAACCTTTGTAGGTAGGTGGAAGTTTCTGCTCAAAGGCAGAAATTAACAGTCTTCGGTCACATTCTGTGTGTTAAGTGACCGATTAATTGACCTGCTTTGAGCAGGGTGGGATCAGGAGTTCCTGACCTGAACTTGGGGGTCTCATTCTTCAGTACCTGGAGGCCAGATCTCATCATATTTGAAGCTTGTCCTGGTTCTCCCACTGGATTCCAAATGATTGTCATGGACATCACCTTTTTAAAGATTTCTAGGACTCCCATCTTACGATACAATTTGAATTAAAATTGAAATCAGAGGGCAATACGTATATATTATATATGCTAAAAGATTGGGCCCAAAGTAAAATATTTGACAGATAGTGACCACTGCTAAGAGTTCACCCAACGAATTAAACCAAGGTTCAATTTAAAATCAGGGAAAGACACAGAAGAAAGAAGCTGTGGAGAGGAATTCATTTTACAGGGTTTCTCATTCCTGGCTTCATGAATAGATACCGTATTAAATGTGGGTTAACATTTAACCCATATAACCAAACTATTCTTTATTATGGGCAATAAGTAGTGCCTCTGCGTATTAGCTTCTCTGTCAGCAAACAGTACATTTCCTGTTTGAGTTAATAAAAAGGCAGACATCATAACACTAATAGATCTTTGAGTGCTCAGTATCTAGGAGGCACCCCGCTGATGCACATTATATGTGCTCAGTAAATGCCCACGTTAACTGCCCTGCGGGGCAGGTGCTCTCATCCCATTTTACAGATGAGAAAACCGTGGCGCAGAGAAGTTAAGAAGCTCCAGGGTCACCAGGCAGCCTGACGCCAGCATCTAACCCTTAACTACATCTACTGCTCCATTTCTGAAAATTAGCTCAGTGTTTGCTTATATTAACGTTTATAAGTAAATTAAATGCTGCTTATTATCAGCTTTCCACGCACCTGTTTGTGGCTCTTACCAAGGTTGGCTTCTTCTTTCAGTTTTCTGGTTATGTTCCTTAGGCTGTGACTTCTCGGCACATTTTCTCCAATCCGCTTTCTTTTAGGGGGGAAAAGAGAAGATAGGTGACATTAATAACTGTTTACTTTATACTTTTATTATTTTGATTTGTATGCTTTGCACATTATATGTTTACTTCTTCTAGCAATATTCATTTAAAAAACCCCGCCATACCTGATTATGGGAAATGAAGTCTAAATATGCTGTTTACGGAATTGTTGATTATAAGTTAATTTCCTTTTCATTCATCAAGAAACACACAAAACTATTTCTGACATCTAGAAAAAAACTACAAATGACTCTGTAGTCTAAATAACCAATATTAAAGTAGTTTCTGGTATTTAAAACCAATCAAAAAACCTCTGGGGCAAAATCAAGACAAATGGCAGATTGAGAAAGTAATCTTTCAACGCACATAATAGAGGCTAACCTGTCTAATATATTTTTTTAAATGTGTCTATAAAGTGATGGATCAAGAAATTAATATAAAAATACACGACAGGGAGGAATAAATAGCCCACAGAAAAGAAAGTATAAATGGCTCTTAAAAACACATGAGAAAGACACCATTAAGAAAAGGACTTGTAGGGACTTCCCTGGTGGCCCAGTGGTTAAGAATCCGCCTGCCGATGCAGGGGACACGGGTTCGAGCCCTGGTCCGGGAAGATCCCACATGCCGCGGAGCAACTGAGCCCGTGCGCCACGACTACTGAGCCCGCGCTCTAGAGCCCGTGAGCCACAACTACTGAAGCCCGCACACCTAGAGCCCGTGCTCTGCAACAAGAGAAGCCACCGCAATGAGAAGCCCGCGCACCGCAATGAAGAGTAGCCCCCGCTCGCCGCAACCAGGGAAAGCCCGCGCTCAGCAACGAAGACCCAATGCAGCCAAAAATTAATTAATTAATTAATTTTTTTAAAAAGACAACCAATCCAACTTAAAAATAGTGGGCAAAGTATTGCAAGCTACTGCACCAAAGAAGGAATGCAAATGGCTGATAAACACACGAAAAGACGGTCAACATCATTAGTCGTTAGGGAGCAAGTTAAAACCACACCGAGACACCACGACACACCTACTAGAGCGGGTAAAATTGAAAAGACTAAGGATAACGACAGGTTTAGGGAGAACGCGGAGTGGTTGGAACTCCCTGCTGCACCTCGGAAAATAGTCTGGCAACATCTCAGAAAGTTACACCACACGTGAACCACACAGCCCAGCAATTGCGTGCCTGGGCATTTACCCAAGAGAGTTGAAAATAAACCTTCATCATAACCTTATTCATAATATCCAGAATACCGGAAATGCCACAATGGCTCCAACTGGTGAATGGATAGACGAGTTATGACACATCCATACAATGGAATACTGCGCAGAAATAAGAAGGAACAAACCCTAATACGTGCAGTAACAGCGTGGTGACTCAAGAGCCTTCTGCTAAGGACAGAAGCCCACAAAAGGAGAAGAGGCTACGGAATGTGTGATTCCATTTATATACATTCTAGAAAAGGCGAAAGTGTAGGAACAAAACAGATCAGTGGTTGCTTGAGAGTGAGAGAGAGACTGACTGCAGAAGGGGCGTGAGGAAACTTTGGCGTGGGGGCGTGATAGAAATATTCTATATCTTGATCATGGTAGTGGCTACATAACTGTATACATTTGTTTAAAACTCATCAAACGGCATACGTTAAGAGTGGATTTTGTGTGCATACAGGCAGACCTCAGGGATATTGTGGGTTTGGTTCCAGGCCACCGCGGTAAAGCAAATATCACAATAAAGTGAGTCACGGGACTTCTTTGGTTTCCGAGTACATATAAATGTTATGTTTATATTATACTGTAGTCTGTTAAGCATGCAATAGCATTGTGTCTAAGAAAACAATCAGACATTTTAAAACAGCTTTAATTAAAAATAACGCTGTTGGGAAAATGGCACCAGCAGACTTGCTCGACTTAGGGTTGCCCCAAACCTTCCATTTGTAAAAAAAAAAAAAAAAAAAAATAGAAATGCAGTATTTGCGAAGCACAATAAAAGGAGGTCTGCCTGTATAATAATACAATAACTATAATTTTTTTTAAAGTTCTTCAATTAAGCATTGTAAGGAGGATAGAAACAAATAGTGATTTTTTTTTTTGAAATCACATGTGAAAAGATGATTTTCTTCTCTCTTTTTTTTTTCTCTCTTCAAAAAGGCAACATTTCACACTCCATTCAGTCACCTGGGCCAGAGTCCAGAAGGATGCTCCTCTTACACTTTTCCAAAGATAATGGGCCCAAGCAAGGTAATTTTGGGGAACCTTAAAACGAAATGTAATGTCGTCTCCATTCCAAAAGTAACCCCACACTCTCTGTTCTTTCCCTCTGTAATAGAGACAGCAGACGGAAGCGAATTGTTTGCTCCCCAACTCCAAGAGTTTTAAACATAGAGGAACCGGGCTGTGGGAAGCGTCTGGTCTGCAGGGAAGTTTAGACGCTCTACCCCTGAACTGGGGGTGACTGTCAGCTTCGTGCCTGGTGTTCCCAGCGTGGCTCCCGGCCTCCACGGCCTTTTCTCCAGACTGTCCCACGGGGCAGTAAGGCTCCAAGGGGCCCAGTGGCCGCTCAGGTCTGTCCCTGCAGTTATGGAAACCTAGGTGCCCACCCTTGGTGGGTAGGACCCCAGGGGGATCATGACAAGACCGCGAGCCGGGGGTAAGGAGAGGCTTAGCAGACATCCTTCGGGATCTGACAGGGGGAGTGGAAATTGAGCCTCTGTTTGTTGCTATTAGGTTTTCATTGAAAAAAATGTATATTTTTAAAGATCTCTCTCTTTTCTTTTGTTTCTGGACATGCCATGCGGCTTGCAGGATCTCAGTTCCCCTATTGGGGATTGAACCCCGGCCACGGCAGTGTGAGAGCCTGAAATCCTAACCATTAGGCTACCAAGGAATTCCCTTTTGAAATCTCTTTCTTCAGTCACGTGCCCTGAATTCTTACACAGCTTTGAACTTTGAAAATGTGGGCAGACCCAATCCTAAGGCTTAGAACATTTGACCCTGAAACAGTCTTTTCCTTTTCTGGAAGAGAAATTGCAAACATAGGAAAGGATATCCACTTGTGCCCCCAGTATTGTTAGAAACTGAACATCAGTCTCCTTCACTTTCCTTCAGTTAAGTGGAGCTCATTGGAGTACCTGGGCAGGTAAAGAAAACTGTCAGAGCCAGACCACTGTGTGAGTTTCCAGGGAAGGGAATTTTTAAAATATTTATTTATTCGTTTATTTATTTATTTTGTTTATTTTGGCTGCACCGCGTCTCAGTTGCAGCGCGTGGGATCTTTAGTTGCAGCATGCAGACTCTTAATTGAGGCGTGCGGGATCTAGTTCCCCAGCCAGGGATTAAACCCAGACCCCCTGCGCTGGGAGCGTGCAGTGTTACCCACTGGACCACCAGGGAAATCCCCAGGGAAAGGGATTTTGACAGTTGGTGTTCCTAAATGTTGGTTGGCATTTCCTATGACCGTGATTTTTCTTTTTGTTTTGTAATTGTTTATAGTGTATAAAACAGGAACTCATTGCCACCATGTGTCATAGAATCAACATCTGCCTCACAGCCTTCCTGCCCCAGGCTTCCAGTTCTTGCCCCGCATCATAGACACACACAGAAGCAGCAACCTCTGCAAACGGTCTAGAAAGCCTAATGGTCTCAGCACAAAGTTGGAAAACCATTGCCTGTGGCGCCATCCGTTTCTCCCTTAATGAGAAATACTGGCGACCTCAAAGACCAGAAGGAGATGTCCCTATGTCTACTGAAAGCAGTTCATTCTGAAGTTAGCTGAGCATTGTTTCATTGCGCTAACGTCTCAATCCTGCTTTTCATTTCAGGCAACAGAGATGCTCGTTTTTGGGAAGAAGTTAACAGCCCGGGAAGCATGTACCCAAGGACTTGTTACTGAAGTTTTTCCCGACAGCACTTTTCAGAAAGAAGTTTGGGTCAGGCTGAAAGCATATTCAAAGCTCCCCCCAAATGTTAGTATCCGTTTTTTTTGTTTCTTTTGTTTTGCTTTTAAGAACCATGGAAATCATCTATTTGCCTTAAGAGAATAAGCAATTTAAAAAACAAGACAGCTGGTTCTGAGCACATCTAAATCTGAGATTAAAAGTAAGCATAATGATGTTAGAAATACTGATTTTTACAAAACTTATCAAATAGGCATTCCATTTCTGTGCTGTGGAGACAGAGGGGCAGTTCTTTCTGGGCACCACTTTGAGGAGGTTGGAATAGGCAACCTTTGCCAGCACTTTCATCCTTGAATCTAGGTGAACAGCCAGACAGGTTAACTTTGAGGAGATTCTGACCACGCAGCACTTTTGTTTTTATATGTGATAGCTGGTGACTGATTTTCTCATGTTCTCACTGCTCAAAATGTGGTCCTGGAACCAGAAGCTTTGGTTTCTATCTACAGCTTCTTAGAAATGTGTGATCACAAGCCCTGCCCCACACCTGCTGGGAGGATGTGTGCACACACGAACATTTGAGGAACAGTGTCTTATCTACACATATATCTTAAGGTGTCACAGGATCAAATGAATGACAGACAAACAAGCATCAGAATTCTAGAATAATCTCACTCCTCTTAGAATGCCTCTTAACCTTACTGTTGGTTTTGTTTTTTCAGGCCATGAGAATTTCAAAACAGGTCATCAGAAATAGGGAGAAAGAAAAGTTACACGCGATTAATGCTGAAGAAAGCAGTATCCTGCAGGAGAGGTGGCTGTCAGATGAGTGCATGAATGCCATCGTGAACTTCCTGTCCAAAAAAGCAAAGCTGTGATGACCATCGCATCAAAGCTAAAGGTTTCCAAGGAAGGGATGTGCTACTATTTGTGCTTTCCAATTCTTGAACTAAGTAAACCTCGGTGTGCCTTTTTTCAGTGCTAAAATATCAGTTATGATAATTATACTTCACTAGAGCCCTGATGAAAAACAAATGCTGTGAAACCAGCTTTGAGAATTTACGTAGGTTTTTGGTAGTGGGGAGTCTTACGTTCATGAATTGCTGTTGCCAGGCACACTGAAACATTGTGCCCGGCATCCTGCTCTGAAAGGCATTCACAGCATTGCAGGCTGAGACCACGTGTTCGAAAACCACTACTGCACTTTGCCGTCCACACAGGCTCACTGACTTGATCGGCCCAAACACCGACAGTCTCTGGATGACCGAGTCAAGATCTTCAGTGGGTCGCATGTTCCTTTTCAGCCATCTGGCAGGGGAGCAAACAGGAGCAATATTACTACAGGATAAATTAGAATCTTAGTTTCATCCCCCCCCCCTATAATTTGATTAAAAGGGATGAAGGGATTAGATTGTTTCATTGGAAAGTGATGTTCTGTATCAGTGATTATTTCCTCATTTATCGTATAGTCTTCATTCTCATTTAATGTGGTACTTTATAAAAAGCACACCTGAAAGCTGCCTTAACTATCCTTGTGACTTTCTGTTTCGATGGCTGCCGTACGTATCACTTGACAAGAGTTTAATTCCAGTGGCTATAGGATTGGCATGGAATATTTTGCTCTTCTAAATGTCCTCCTTCCTTTTTAACCTCCTTCAAGCATCAGCATCCAGATAGCCAACCCACCGAACCTCTAACTTCTTAATTCTTAATTTTTTTATTCCAGTAATCCTAATCCAAAGTGTTCAGTCTTACAGGAAATATATTAATAGTAATAACCCATTCATGTTTACTGAGCACTTACTATTTGTTTCTAATGCTTAATGCCCATAAGCACATTTTGTCCTCAGAAAACAATGCCAGGGCTTCCCTGGTGGCACGGTGGTTGAGAGTCCACCTGCCGATGCAGGGGACACGGGTTCGTGCCCCGGTCCGGGAGGATCCCACATGCCGCGGAGCCTGTGCTCTGCAACGGGAGAGGCCACAACAGTGAGAGGCCCGCGTACCGCAAAAAAAAAAAAAATTAAAAATGAGGTAAACTGTTGCTGCTACCCATTTACAAGTAAGGAGTCCAAGGCATGGAGATGTAAGTAGCTTTTCCAGAGTCGGAGTCCCAGTAAGGGTCAGAGAGTCCCAGCCCCGCTGTGTCCCCATGAGCCAACTGCCGCCCATTCCTCCCACTGACTTCAACTAACGTCTCTGGACAAAAGGTGAAAGACAACGGTTTGAGGATGCTGAAATTAAACAGAAGCAGATGGATTGTGGTAAGGCATCAAAATATGGAGAAGCATCTGCCCATGAGTTTCTGAGATTGCGGGACGTTAGGAAACAATTGCTGGGATCTCTGTCCTGAGCACGGGACATATGCCCCAAAGGCAGGCCCGACTGTGCAGCAGTGCAGTGGTTGCCGTGGTGTGACTGGCAAAACAAAATTTGAGGCCAAGAAGAACATCTCTCTAACCAGGAAAAGGATTCCCTGGGGCTGGAGAGGAGAATCCCAGAGCGGAGAAGGAGTGAGATGCTCCCCTAATTCTAGGTATGAACCTACACAGCTTAGGTTCACAAGTGGGACAGGCTCAAACCAACATGGTAAAGGCTTTGGGAAGTAAACTGGGATTTTAAGTGCCACTAACACAAGGTCAAGACAGCTTGTAATCTCAACCTAAGCAGGTTGGTTACTTGGTAAAACAAAACCCTCAACATTCTCCGGATAATTCAACAAAACCCAGGGTCCGTGCAACATAATATTCACAGTGTCCATGATACTATCCAAAATTATTGACATACAAAAGACCGTGAAAATGTGAACACGAAGGTGACAAAAACAACACATGTCAATCCCGAGATGACCTAGATGTTGGAATTGTCCCACAAAGACTTTAAAGCAGATCTCATAACTGCTCCACAAGGTAAAGAAAAACACACTTGAAATGATTAAAACGACATGAATTCTCATCAGAGGAACAAACTGCAAAAAAAAGAACCAAATAAAATATTTAGAACTGAAAATCTGAAATTTAAAAATAATTCTCTAGGGAATTCCATGGTATCCCAGTGGTTAGGACTCAGCACTTCCACTGCAGTGGCCCGGGTTCAATTCCTGGTTGGGGGACTAAAATCCCACAAGCTGCATGATGTGGCAAAAAAAAAAAAAAATCTCTGGAGGGACTCTAGCAGAATGTAGATGACAAAGGAGTCAAAGAACCTAGAAGATAAATCAATAGAAACTAAGCAATGTGAAGTACAGGGAGAAAAACAATACTAGGAAAAATAAATAAGCAGAGTGACATCAGCAAGATGTTGGAAGTTTCAGGTCCTCATTGCCCAACAGAAACATCAAATAATCAACTACAGAAACCAGTCAGACATCTACAACAAACAAGTGAATGTCCAATCAAGAAAAAAATTACATTAAAAATGATAGGAGATTTTGTGACATTTTTACTCACTCTTGTCCCACCTACTCCACTGCATGATGTGGTTGGAAGGAATTAGCCTAATTCCCACCTCCTTCTCTTGGGATGGAAGGAACAGACTAGAACTTGTTTCCAACATTCTGGCCTGTCTGGGTTGCCTGAGGGATTGGTTGCTGTGTTGCCTGACTCAAAGTTCAGATGGATACACTGGCATAGTTTGGGTACTGGGCTAGAAGCCACAGAAGGCAGTGAAACACGTGAAAAGTACAAGCTAATTGCACACCCATGGATGTAGAGAAAGAGATTACAAGCAGAGGAAGACAATAGAGCATTTAAGAGCCTGAGAAGAAGCTGGAATGAGACTCTATGGGAAGACATTTAAAAGCAGTGGAGGTAGGGGGGGCGGGATTAAAAAAAACAAAACCAAAAATTAAACTTACACACAGGCCCAGACAGGAGTCATGCCCAGTTAAACCTGAAAAGGCCTGGGCTGATCTCAGGACTCATGGGCCCACCATTTCAAGGTCTTGCACAGCGGTGTGCAAAAGCACTGGGAGAGGTGGCTGTTCTTTCAAATGCACAGTTTTCAAGAAAAGGTCATAAGGCATCAAAGAAACAGGGAAATGTGACCCATTCAAAGGAACAAAATCTCCACAAATAGTCCATGAAGAACCACAGGCTGAGACTTACTAGACAAAGACTTTAAAACAACTGTCAAATATGTTCAAAAGAGCTAAAGGAAAACATGGGCAAAGAACCAAAGGAAATCAGGAAAACACTGTGTGAACAAAATAATATTAACAAAGAAATGGAAGTTATTTTTTTTTTAAATTAATTCTGAAGATGAAAATTACAATAACTGAATTGAAAAATTCACTAGAGGGGTTCACCAGCAGACTCAAACAGGAAGAAGAAAGAACCAGCAAACTTAAAAACATTTGAAATTATTGAGTTTGAGGAGCAAAAAGAAGAAAGAACAAAAGTGAGCAGAGACTAAGGGACTTACGGGACACCATCAAGTGACCAATATGCACACAACGGGAATTCCAGGAGGAGGAGGAGGAGAGACAGTGGGACAGAGCAATATATTTGAAGAAATAATGGGTAAAAACTTAACACAATTTGAGGAAAGACATGATATACAATGCAAAAAGCTCAATGAACTATAAGTAGGATAAACACAAAGAGACCTACACTGAGACACATTATAATCAAACCTGTCAAAGACAAAGACAGCATGAATCTTGAAAGCAGGAGAAAAGCAACTCATCATATACAAGGGATCCCCAATAAGATTATGAGCAGATTTCTCAGCAGCCAGAAGGCAATGGAATGATATATTGAAAGTGCTGAAAGGACAAAAAGAATTGTCAACTGCTAACTCTACATCTGACAAATAGTGTTCTTCAAAAATGGAGAAATTTAAGACATTCCTATACAAAATCTGGGGGAGTTCATTACCACTAGATGTGCCCTCCAAGAAATGATAAAGGAAGTCCAAGTTGAAACGAAAGGATGCTAGATAGTAAGTCAGAGCCACATGAAAATATAAAGTTCTCCAGCAAAGGTAAATACATGCACACAAATATAAAACTATTATTTTAATTTTGCTTTGTAACCTCACTTTTTATTTTCTACAGGATTTAAAAGACAAATGCTTAAGATATAATTATAAATCTATGTTAATGGGTATATAATCTATAAAGATGTAATCTGTGACATCAATAACAAATGGAGAGGCAGAGCTGTAAATCAGTTTTTGTATACAGTTAAGTTGGTAAAAATTTAAGACAGATCATCATGATTTTAGGATGTTATCTGTAACCTGCATGGTAACCACAAAGAAAATATCCATAGAAAATACCCAAAAAGAAATGAGGAGGGAATCAAAATGTGTCAACACAAAAATATCAACTCAACTCAAAGGAAAGTAGTAATGGAGGAAATGAGGGACAAAAAAATGATATAAGACATACGGGAAACAAGATGGCAAAAGTAAGTGCTTCCCTATTGATAATTACTTTAAATGTATTAAACTCTCCAATCAAAAAACACAGATTGACAGAAAGGATTTTAAAAAATCAAGGTTCAAATATACGCTGCCTATAAGAGTCTCACTTTAGATCTAGCGACATGCATAAGTTAAAAGTGAGAGGATGAAAAAAAGATATTCCATACAAATAGTAACCAAAAGAGAGGAGGATGGCTCTTATTTTAGACAAAATAGGCTCAAAAGCTGTTATAAGATATGGACAAAATATCATGATAAAAGGGTCAAGACAGCAAGAAGATATAACAATTATAAACATTTACACACTAATATTAGACCTCCAATATATAAAAGGAAACTGGCAGAATTGAAGGGAGAAACAGCCTACAATAATAGTAGGAGACTTCAATACCCCACATTCAATAGTGGATAGAAAACCAGACAGAAGATCAATAAGAAAATAGAGAACTTGGACAACACCATAGATCCTTTGGACCTAACCGATGTGTACAGAACACTCCACCCAACTACAACAGAATACACATTTTTCTCAAGTGCACATGGAACGTTAACCAGGAAAGATCATACGTTTGGCCACAGAACAAGTGTTAATAAATTTTAAAAGAGTAAAATCATATATCTTTTTCTAACTACAATGGACTTAAACTAGAAATCAACAGCAGAAGGAAAACTGGAAAATCCACAAATACACGGCAATTAAACAACACACCTTTAAACAACCAATGAGTCAAAGGGGAAATTAGAATATATAATGAAACAAATGAAATAAAAACAACATACCGAAACTTGTGGGATAAAATAAAATCAGTGCTAAGCAGAAAATTTATAGCTGTACATGCTTACGTTTAAAAGAAGAAATCTTGTAGACTAGATGTGAAGCCCAAGTTCTACCACTTATATTATCCTAGGTCCCTGGTCATGCTTGGGGTGGGCTGGTGCTTCCCAGCACAGGCAGCATTAAAGCCCTAGAGCTCGGTGTTTGGGTCCCTAAGAATCCCTCTCCAGCCCTGCCAGGTCTCTGCTCACTGACCTGGAATGTGAAGGCCCATGGGGAACCCACGCACCTGCTCCAGTCTCCATGAGTTTTCTCCCAATGAGGGCTCCTGCAGACACTGGGAGGTGTGAAAACGGGGCTCATGTGCTTTTATACAGAGCAACGCTTGTTTTCACGCTCACCGTATATGCCAAAGACAACGTCAAGTCGTTTTTTAGCTTTTAAGGCATAAAGAGAGTTTGTGGTCATCCTATACATCTCTAAATATGCCTGCCTCGGACAAAAATTAGGCACCTACCTGACCACTATGGTTGACATTGGAGGCTCCTTTGTGTTTTTATTCCACAAATGGCATTTCTTCCACCCCTGATTTGCACTGGTGTTGACTTTTCTTCTCCACAGGGCCATACTGCTTGGGTTGGGGGTCAGATTAATCTCTTTGGGAAATTGATGTCTTTCTAAGATCCTTTCTAAGCCAGAGAATTCAGAATTCTCACCTAGTAATAGAACAGTCGTTAATACAATTCAGTGTTCCTTTCCATCTTTGCATAGCAAGAGTAAGATGTCATTAATTTGAGAAAGACCATTTGTGCCACTTAATTGCTATTCAGGTCTGCCATTTCTTCATTCCAGAAATATCAGTGAGCAACATTTAGACCGTAGCCTGGTTCTAGACGTCTAACAGATGCACAGCAAGAAATGAATGAATGAACGAACAAAGCAGGTGTCCTCGTACTACCACAGGTACTGAAGATCATTGGTGTAATCTCTGCATGATTCTCAGACGAATGGTACCTAACTGGACTACTCTTTTTATTTTTATCTTCAGCGATATTAACCACACTCTGCACTGACATCACATCCACTTCTTCACACTGACCTCAGCTCGCCCCTAACCAAGTCGCCCATCCGTAGAGACACAAAGAGCTGGTGCCAGAATGTAATCCAGTACAGTGCTTCCTCCCTTCATGAGAACCATCTTCTCCAAAAAGGAGGAAGGAAGGGAAGGAAGGAGAAAGAGGGAGAGAGAGAGAAGAAGAGAGGAAGGGAAGGAGGGAGGGAAGGAGAAGGGGAGTCAGTTGAACCCCGCAGGGTGTTTAGTGACATAGCTGAGTTATCTTGTAGTGTAAGCTTGTTATCTCTTTGCCAACTGGTAACAATTTGAGAAGCAAAAGCCAGTTTACAGGCTGTGCTATGAGCATCTCTGCAATCCATTTGGGTGCATAGAAAATAAGCTGTTACACACCTACCGTAGGAAGAGAAGCTGAGCCTCAGAGAGGCTCAGGGCGACCCTGCATTGGATTAGGAATTAGATCAGTGCTCGTCCAGCCTCCAGCCCCCATTATTTCTCAGGCTGAATCCCTGAAGGTCCCTCCCAGGGAGGGTAATTGACAGAGACCTAAGGAACAAAGAATTGGCTCAAGGGACCATAGGTTGGCATTTGGACTAAATGGTTTAATGACTTGATGAATAGATTGATCCTTAGAGGCCAGAAAAACCACTCCAAGCGAGTCAAGAGCAGGCCTGGAATATGGAGCTCCTGCCCAGTGGGCGAAGGCCAGGGCTCTTAGCAGCAGGTTATTAGCTCAGTGGCCACCCAGCTGGGCTGCCCAGAAGCTCCCACAGGCTTGCCCAAACCATAGGAAGAGCATGGGGTGTGCTTTGGTTGTCAGAATTTCAAATCTAATGAAATGGACCGCAGTCTACACGGCAGGAACACTACCAGTTGCTAAAGCCGGTATCAATATCCATGTCTACACTGGGAGGCTAAGAGAACAAGCTCTGAATCAACATATAACTGGAATATCACTGGGAGATCAAAACCCACTTCTCCAAACTCACATAAAGGCTCACTGTATTTCCGATTTTAAAACTGCATTTTAGTTACAAAAATTAAAGACACATGAAAAGATTTCCACTGGAATCAATAAAATCAAACAAAGAAGTATATACATGGTGTAAAAACCTAATGAACAGAAACCTCAGTTAAATAGAGCCGGGAGACCAGCAGGGGGGAGATCTCACCCCTGCGTCCAGAGCTGAGCCCAACCAGAAAGAAGAAAGACTCCCTTCTTTCCTGCTAGGGCTCAACCACAGACTCTTTGTTTACTATTTTTGTTGCCCTCCTAACTTCCCTTCCCATCTATAAAATGTTCTCCTTCCCATGCCACGTGGAGACTTGCCGTTGGTTCAGCAAGGTGGCAGAGCCCGAATTGCGGTTCTCTCCTGATCCTGAAGAAACCCGTCTTTGCTGGAGAAAGAGCAGGCGGTCCTTTTGGTTCAAGTCAACAGCAAAGGGAACATCTTCCTCCCTCGCATCTCTATCCTTCCTCAGAGGTAGGCACCGACCCTGAATTTGCTATGTCTCCTTCCGGAACTCTTTTCTATGCATTTATATACATATTTGCATTTACAAATACATAGTCTGCTTTTGGCAAAAATGGAATCATCCTTCCTTATCTTGCAGCTTGTTTATTAAAACTCTGCAGTGTGTTTTACAGATATTTTAACGTCAACTTTCCTTTTAACAGTATTCCACAGTACGGATGTATCCGTTTATTTAACCATCCGGCTGTCGAATGGCATTAGGCCGTTTACAGTTTTTCACCCTTATAAACAATGCTTCAGCACGCACCCTTGTTCCTGCATCTGTGTGCACGGGGGCCAGTATCTCTCTAGGACACTAACTAGAAGTGGAATTACTAAGTTGAAGGGGATGTTAAAGTGTGAATTTTTCTGTTGTCTCAGTTTTGTCCTAAGGCCACACAGTCTGAAAAAAACCCGGTGGCACCAGATGCCCAGCTATGAACAACAAACTTGTCTGTCTAAGAAAAGGCCAACATTCTCTGGCACATGGAGACTTCTTTAGGCAGGGCTGCTGTAGTGCTGGGTACTGTAGCATCTCCCTTCCCCCTGGCAAATGAAGGTACTTTAAGAGAACTACAGCATGGCTGCACGCCCTGACACCTGAGGTATTAGTGTCCTGGGGCTGCCATAAAGCAGTATGACAGACTGGGGGCTTAAGCACCAAATGTATCGTCTAACAGCCTGGAGGCTGGAGATCCAGAGCCAAGGAAGGTGTCATCGGGGCTGCGTTCCCTCTGAAGCCTCTAGGCGAGAATCCTTCCTCGCCACTTTCCAGCGTCTCGGGTTTGCGGGGGAGCCTCGGTGTTCCTCGACTTACAGTTGCATCTCGACTTACAGTTGCATCACTCCAATCTCTGCCTCTGTCGTCACGTGGCCATCTTCTCCCTGTGTGTCTCTGTCTTCTTATAAGGACCAGCATATTGGACTAAGAACCCACCCTGCTCCAGTATGAACTCATCTTGATCACATCTGTACCTCTGTAAAGACCCTCTTTTCCAAATGAGGTCACATCCCGGGATACTGAGTGTTAGGACTTAGACATATCTCTGGGGGCACGCGGTTCAACCCGTAACACCCAGAAAGGTCTAATGGTAAAGGGCTGGGACCACAGCTGCCTGTGGCCACAGAGAAAAGAGGTCGGTGCAGGAAACTAGCTATACTTTCAGCAACCGGGTAAAGGTCAGAGGACAGGGGTCAAATTTCCTCCAAGCTCCCAGAAAGGAGTCAGCTTTGGGTTATCTTGAATAGGATTTCAAGAGGACTCTGTTAAAGGCTGAGGCAAATCTGGGGTGAAGTAGGATGGAAGTGTACCGTGCCAACGCTGGCGCGGTGGGGGTGTGGAGGAGAGGTCGGCCGGAGGCTGTGCAGGTGAGACCCCCAGCAGTGGAAGCCCCCAAAGAACCCACACAAATGCCACGGAGAGAAAGGGTCAGCTGTTGAAGGCAGCCACTCTCCAGAGACCACAAATGACAGATGACAATGTGATGTTTCTCCAGTCGAGGAAACGTTTTCCCATTCCTGCCGCCCCCACCCTTGTCAACCTAAGAGTAGCTACCGAGGGAGGGGGCAGAGCAAGAGGAGAAATCCGGCACATGGCCTGACCCGCTGCCAGTTTCTGAGTCTAAATCAGGCCGGTGACGTGGAGAGCAGAGGGCGTTCCAGCTGGACAAGGGTTTAGAGTTTGGATGTGAGAGAGGGCTTTGCATTGCCTGAGCGTGACCAGGAAAGCTGTGAGGTCTGCTTGTAATTTCACCCAAAGGTGATGAGCAGAGATCCACAGAATGGGTACAGGGCGGCAGTTGTGAGAAGAAGAAAATTACGTTCTGCTTACTCTTTACCAAATTCAGCTCATTCAGTAAGCCAGCAACATACCTTTAAAATGTTGACAGTTTCTTTGAAAGAGCCTGCATCAAGGAACGTGCCATCAATTGTGAGGATACTAGTTTCCCCACACGTTTATTATTAAATTTTACCACTATGATAGCCTAAAAGGGTCTCCTTGGTTTATCTTTTACTTCCTGATTACCAGAGTGCGTGAACATCTTTCATGCCTATTGATGGCTTGTGTTTCATCTTGTGAACTGCCTGTCTATAACGTTTATCTATTCTATCAAGTTGCTTACGTTTTTCTTGATGACTTTTACGTCATCTTTAGTGTAATCTGGCTCTTGCAATTGATTCACAACACTGTGGATTCAGGGATTAGGGATTGATTAGAATACAAATGGCCAAATTGGCCATCATGTTTTAAAATCATTACCCCAATACCCACCTTCCTACCCAGGCCTTGTGTATGAATCACTGTGACGGCTGCGGCTTTGCTCCCTACGTTCTTGGGGCACGAGTGGCTGCCAGCTCCCTCTGCTCCTTCACTTGGGCTTGAATACCCCAGGAGGTAGGCACCGCCCAGCTCTACGAGTCAGCTGAGTTACGGCCCTCGGGGCCAGAATCCGGAAGGGGCAGCCCACCCGTACCCGGAAAGGCAAACTTTGCCTAGAATGTCCCGGGGCAATGGCCAGCATCTCCCTCGGGGTGGTACAATCCTGGTGACAGAAAAAGGAGGAGTAGGAAGTGGAGCCGGGGAATAAACCAAAGCCTGACCTTCCCCTGGGAAGTCCTCTCACTAATCTTAAAATCAGATCTAAAGCTGAAACTGTACATTCACTGGGGTCTGCCATGCAGCCCCCTTTCCATCTTTCCACAGGCGTGCTCTGCCTGAAGAAGAGTGTGACAGAGCTATCGTGGCTCATAGAAGACCACCTGGAACAGAAGGAGCCTGAGGAGGTGGTGGGAAAGTCAAGTCAGTGTGTGGGTCAACCGCGCACGAGCCCTGAGCGGGGGGTCCCCCAGCACGATCGGGACGGGCCCTGGGTCTCAAGGATGGACCACACCTGCTCTCGAAGACGGAATTCTCACTCGTGGCTAAAGGAGGGGCCGTGGGCACCACGACAAAGTGTACACTTTCTCACAAGAGTTGCCACCCCCCCTCTGCCCACATACATTTTTTCTTGTCTTCTGCGCTCTTGTAGGAAAAGAGCAGCTCCATCATACGATTTGGAAGCAGCATGTGAAGGTTAGACAGAGTCTCAAAGGTGTGGCGGAGAACCTCAGGGTGGTGATAGTTTTTCGGGCTCTTAGGTTTTTCAAGGAGTGGGAGTTGCAGTTCAGCTTGATTGTCCTTGGCTGTCCCCATGCTGGCCCGTTAAGCTACGGAGACGAAGGCACAGAGAATTTGAAGGGTGGATCCCTCGCAACTGCCCTCTCTCCAAGCTTTCCTTCATCTCCAGGAAGGTACCCTGGGAACTGCTTTCTGGGCTCCGAGCCCTGAGCGTTCCGAGGGTCACAATGGCCCAGAGCTTAGCCTGGAACCGGCGTGCTCACACTGCATCTTCCAACCAGAGGAAGCCAGCCTTGCACAAATATCCCAAGTCTGACGGGGATTGTAGGCTGAAAGCCCTGTTTCCTGTCTGGACAGGGACAGTATCTGGAGCAGACAGGCTGCTTTCCTAAAGGAAAGGGGGACCCGGCGGGCACACATCCGTGTGATTTTCCCACTGGGCCCCTGTGGAGGCCGTGCACCCTGTGTGAACATAATTAAGGCTCCACAGACCGACCAGGCCCTGAGGGGGTGTGGATACATCAGCGCAGTTGTCAAGCAGAACTGGGGAAAGAGCTTCCTCGTCCACAACCAAGGAAACGTCCAGATTAACACAGGTAAGAAGCTCACCAGCTTCTTATTCTCATATCCAAACTAACACCAAGGAAACAAAAGTAAACAAACAAAACTTCTCAGCTCTGGCTTTACTGTAGAAGCCATTCTTCATCGTGGACCAAAAACAGAGGAAAGATAAAACAGGGGAACAACAAGGACCTACTGTAGAGCACAGGGAACTATACTCAATATCTTGTAATAACCTAAACGGAAAAGAATCTGAAAAAGAATAGAGATGTGTGTGTGTATATATATATATATATATGTCTAACGGAATCACTTTGATGTACACTTGAAACTAACACAACACTGTAAATCAACGATACTTCAATTTTTTAAAATAAGATATAAATTTTAAAAATTAAGAAATCAAAAAAACAAAAAGGAACAAAGAAAAGCAGAGGACAGTAGATGTACTAAATAATCTTAAACCATCACCCTTGATAGCACAGCCTCCAGCAAAGACAGGAGCTGCCAGGGACTGCTCCCAGATTTGGGGCAAAAATGTAAATAATGAGGGTGTGTCATAGCCGCTCCTTCGCTTCAGCGCGTTCCGACCACTCCAGGCTCACCGTAATTGCTCTACTCTGTGAACTGGCTGGACAGTCACACTCCAAAGTGGTCAGAAATGGGGAAAGCCACGTGAGCCAAGGGTGCCACGGCAAAGGCTGGGAGTGTTTGCCAGCTTTTTACCAAACTTAAAAACGCTTGACCGAGATTGTAAGAAAAATCATGATGGTATCATGGTGCCCAGCACAGGAGATACAAAATTCCACTTCTTAATTGAATGGATAAAGAAGATGTGGCGTATGTATACAAGGGAATGTTACTCAGCCATAAAAAGAAATGAAACTGAGTTACTTGTAATGAGGTGGATGGACCTAGAGTCTGTCACACAGAGTGAAGTAAGTCAGAAAGAGAAAAACAAATACCATATGCTAACACATATATGTGGAATCTAAAAATAAAATTTAAAAAAAGGTCATAAAGAACCTAGGGGCAGGACAGGAATAAAGATGCAGATGTAGAGAACGGACTTGAGGACACGGGGAGGGGGAAGGGTAAGCTGGGACCAAGTGAGAGAGTGGCAGGGACATATATACGCTACCAACTGTAAAATAGCTAGCTAGTGGGAAGCAACCGAATAGCACAGGGAGATCAGCTCGGTGCTTTGTGACCACCTAGAGGGGTGGGATAGGGAGGGGATATGGGGACATATGTATACGTATAGCTGATTCACTTTGTTATACAGCAGAAACTAACACAACAATGTAAAGCAATTATACTCCAATAAATATGTTTAAAAAACGTAAAACTTTAAAAAGTAAACAAAAAGGCATACTTTAAATACAACGATATTTAGAATATGGTATAGAACTAACGAGAAATACTGGAATAGAATGTGATTCTCATCATTTCATGGGTGTTTTTGGAGCGAGAAGGGAATTGGTGGAGGTGAGGTGGGTAGAATATTCTGGTAGCCAGAAGTTTCTCTCTTCCAAGCAGATTTGGGTGAATTACTCTAAATCCTCATTTACATAAATAGGAAAGAACAAACCATGTCTTAAGACATTCAACAGGCCGAGGAAGTGACCTATTAAAATCGATTTTTTCAATCCACATAAATTGACCCATATGTTTTTTTAAATTCATTTTATTGAAGTATAGGTGATTTACAATGTTGTGTTAATTTCTGCTGTACAGCAAAGTAATTCCATTATACATACCTATACATTTTTTTCCATATTCTTTTCCATTATGGTTTATTATAAGATATTGACTATAGTTCCCTGTGCTCTACAGTAGGACCTTGTTCTTTATCGATCCAATATATACTAGTTTGCATCTGCTCATCCCAAACTCCCACTCCCTCCCTCCCCTCCCCTCCCCTCCCCTCCCCTCCCCTCCCCTCCCCTCCCCTCCTCCCCCCTCCCCTCCCCTCTCCTCCTCCCCCTGGGCAACCACAAGTTTGTTCTCTATTTGATCCATATGTTCTTAATCATTGGTCTAAATAACAACTGTTGGACTCTTTCTAGCGACCTGAAGTTTATTGACCTTGGCTGAAATCAGGAGGCCACAATGATCACGTTTATTTTTTATTTATTTTTATTTTTTGCAGTACGTGGGCCTCTCACTGTCGTGGCCTCTCCCGCTGCGGAGCACAAGCTCCGGACGCGCAGGCCCGGCGGCCACGGCTCACGGGCCCAGCCGCTCCGCGGCACGTGGGATCCTCCCGGACCGGGGCATGAACCCGCGTCCCCCGCATCGGCAGGCGGACTCCCAACCACTGCGCCACCAGGGAAGCCCACGTTTATTTTTAAATAAACTGTCCAAGGGAGAAATGTTTTCTGCCATGGGTACGTCTTCTGCAAGGAGTCCAATCTCGTTCATTTTCTCTGATTTCGGTGCAATGGCAAGAACACTGTCGGGGACGGCAGTTAACAGTCTTACCCTGAGAGCAGAGGCTGCTGAGCCCAGCTGCAAACTAGCGGTGTGATCTTCACTGCAGCCAAACAGGTCTCAGCCTGCGGTGCTGCTGTTGAGACTAAACCTTCCATTGTGTATCTTGTTTCGTACTCCTCTTATTTACAATTCTACTCTTCAATGACCGGTAGGTATATGGACCTTTCAAAACTGAATTTGTGATCAAGTGTTATCTTCTCCCAAGAAAAGAGGAGAAAGACTCCTCCTCAGCCCACGTGCTCCTTTTCTCCCTGTAATGATGCTGAGCTGCTCTGAAGGCCGGCAGCCCCGCGCAGGTGCCTGTGTTACTAAGTAAGCTGATCCCACAGCAGAGCAGCTGCGGGGCGCTCTGGGTGGCTTTTCTAGGTCGGCTGATCTCTTCCTCACAACTCTCAGATACATGGCAATTCCTTTTTTTATTCCAAAGAGGGCTGTCGTGTCTCCTGAACTCCTTCCCCTCCCGCCCTGCCGCAGTGGATGTGACAAGATCAGCTAGCTTCCGGAAGGCAGCGTATCCAGTGACATCCAAAGAGAAGAGATCGCCTCAAAGTTCCTGAAAGAGAGCAGCCGAAAGAGAGCGTTCCATTCCAAGCAAATGAGACGGGAGGGTCCCAGCTACCAGAAAGAGGATCCAAGCCACAGCTTTCCTGGCGTCAGAAAGTAAGTTCTGATCCTGAAACCCAAACCGAAATTCAAAGTGAATTCGTGATATAAGGCTAAGAAAACACAGCTAGAGAGAATAGGCCTCTGAAGGACAGGGAGAGGTATAAAGCAACTTGGACTGCAGAAATCAAACCCTGCAGAAAAATCTAAATAAACGTGGAAATATGTGATTGAGAACTGATTCAAAAGTACGAGCTGCAACAGATGCAGATGTGGAATTTACTGATGTATGTGTTCATCTTACATTTGGAAGTATATTGGTATACATCACTATCACGTGCCTTCTAGGAATAAATAGATTTAAATCAAGATTTCTTATATTTTTGTGACAAAATGGAGGTCTCCCAAATAAGGGAGAAAAGTGTTAAAAGTTAATTTTTAAAACAAAAACACAACTTCTAACTAAAAACATTTCCATGTATATTTCTCAGAGCAGAATTATACACAGAGAAGAAAGGCTGTTTGAGGTAAACGCTCACAGAAATGGAGTCCGAAATTGGGGATAAATATGATTGGCCGTGGGAAAGACTAGTTATCTAAATACACTGAATACAAACTGCCCGTAATTAAATTGGAATGTTTCCCACTGACTTAGCATCTCATTTGAGAACAAAAATGCATATCGTTTATTAGGAAAGATCGTCCTGGGCTTCCCTGGTGGCGCGGTGGTTGAGCGTCCGCCTGCCGATGCGGGGGACGCGGGTTCGTGCCCCGGTCCGGGAGGATCCCACGTGCCGCGGAGCGGCTGGGCCCGTGAGCCGTGGCCGCTGCGCCTGCGCGTCCGGAGCCTGTGCTCCGCACCGGGAGAGGCCACAGCGGTGAGAGGCCCGCGTACCGCAACAAAACAAAACAAAACAAAAGATTGTCCTGACTTTCTGAAAACATGTACCTAATTACGCTGCACAAGATTCTACTGTAGAACACGAGCAGCCATGAGCTTGGCAATACTGGAGAGAAAATCAAGGGAGGTGGAGACAAATGCATGGAAATGTAAACCATGAAAGGGATTGACAGAGGAGGCTGAAATAGAGAGCCTTTCCCTCCAGAACAACTACTGATCGAAAGCAAGCACTGTTGTTCCTGACGTTTTGCATAAACCTTGACAATGCAAAGGACCGTACATCCAAGTGCTTTTTGCAAAAGAGTTATTGGTGGTCAGTGTTATCACCTTTGTCACAGCAGAAAAAAACCGAGGTGGGCAGCAGGGCATCTTACCCACTAGGTGATTGGATTTCCTAGGATTTCCTTCTCTTCCACCTCCGGTGTAACTGACAGAAGAGTTTGTTAAATACCACGAGACAGGGTCGGCCTGGCCCTGCTTCATTGGGTTAATAAAGAGATACAGGATGAAAGTAAGACGGGCTAAAGCTACCAGTCAAAACTGAATCCCCACGGGGGCCTTGGGATGGTCAAGAAGGACAGTGCATTCTCTTGAGTCGAAGACTTGAGCTGCTATGGAAAACAGCCTGCGTCCAACTCATGCCTTGGCTCTCAAGGCTGGTCTAGAGGCAAACCAGACTGAAACCAGCCTCGACCCAAGCTCTCTGGTTCTTTCCCTGCATTCCTCCATACCCACGACGTTGCACATCTGGCCCTTGTCCCCTGGCTCCCCGCGAATACCCGCAGGGTCTGTGCTGTCACCATAGTGTTAAACATGCAACACTAAAAACTTTGTCAGTTCAGCAAGTGACGGGGGTGGGGGAAGGAAGTGGGATTTCGATGTGGATGCAAAGCGTTCAGAAGGTCTCCAGGGGAAGGAAGAAGTGTCAAGTGGGGACAGTAATAGGAAAAGGAGGGTTTTTAAGAGTATGTTCTGTGAAGGAAAAAAAGGAGGATCTTGGGGGACGTGTTCCTGGATGACACATCTCAGAGGGACTTAAAGGGCTCAGGAAGCATTTCAAGTTCTGAGACAAAAGGAAAACGCAGAAACAGAGAGCAAGGAAGATGGGAGATGGGTAAGCTACACATGTGAAATGCACACACACACGTACACATACACACATCTTCTCTGTCTCCCAGCCAGGAGACAGAAAAAACCTTTCCCACCTCGGTATGTTTATAGGAAGTGTTAGCTGGGAATACGTGGACCCCACACTTACCCAACTCACTATTTTTCAAGTAATTGTAAGTTGGGGAAACTTACTTAATATATTTAAGGCCCAGGTTACTCATTTATAAAAGAGGCATAAGCAGTACTACTAGCCTCGCTGGGGTGTGGCGTATACATTGGTTAATCTCTGTGAAATGTTCGGCGGTAGGCCTGACCTAGTAACCATACGGTACAGTCTAGAAAATGTTATTTTTGGAGTAATTACACGAATTCACACATTTACTGAGTGCCTATCGTGCTAGTCACTCTGCTATAGATAGAAGAAGGCCAGGGCTCACCTTCGAAGGCGTTGACAAGGTAGCGAGTGAGATATTGTAAAGGAATAATTACAATGTAACGGTGACTAAGGAATTGTAAACACATCATTATAATAGAACCCAAAGCAGGGAGGCAGCAGTTTACTCTTTTTGAGGCGTCGGAGAGATGATTTGTGAGACAGAGCTCCGTGAATAGGACTGAACTTGGGCAGATGAAAGGAAGGAGGGGATAAAAAGGAACAGCTATTCTAGGAAAAGTAAAAATGATGTATGTCCTGGAGGAGAGTGTTTAGGAAAATTGCAAAAGGTCTGATGTATGTGACATGAAGTAGGCACGGGAGAGGTGATGTGCAGACACTTACAGCCTGGCCACAGAGTCTGGACCTTGTTCTTTAGGCATCAGGAGGGCATTTGGGCAGGTGTGTGTTCCAAGATCAGCGGTGTGGGAATCCGGCTGAAGGAGGACCACGCCACACCAGAGCGGGAGACCTCAAGAAAGCCTCGGTGGGTCTTACGTTCACTCACCTGTATTCACTGGGCTCCGACTTCGTGCCCAGCCCAGCTGTTGTTGTTTTTAATGGACCGAGTTATTTAATTCGGTTCTTTGTAAGAAGTTTAGAACACTACTTTGCGACAACAGATTCCGTTTGTGAGGGCAGACACAGAGCGGAGGTAGCCCTGGAGCTGAGGAACAGCTTTGATTCGTCGCAGAATTTGTGAGCCCACAGCTTTCCGATCAGCCTTGCGCTGCTCTGTAATCTCGTTATTTCTCTCTCTCTGTGTCGAAGGTCTCACCTGCCTGGGGCCTGGGCTTACACAGTTTCTCCTTGAAATAAGCGTCAGTGAGATGTTCTGGGATTTTCACACCACTGATATCAATTTTGGTGCAAGTGGCAAGGACAAATTTCTGGTGTGTTCTCCGCAGAGGAACTCGATCGAGGGACAGGGGCCCAGTCACAAGTAGCAAGCCCCTGCTCAGCTGCTTCAGGAAAATGACCCTCTTGGCTCTGTGGCGCCCAGCGCGGATAATCGGAACATGCGCCCAGGGGTGCCGCGAGCGCGCAGTTTTCGCACGTGCTGACTGAAGGGTTGCTTTGCGGTGACTCAACAGCTTTCGAGGCACGTCTTCAGTAGGATACTATCTAGGCATTTTGCGAAGTTTAACCACCCGGGTACCACCATTCTTGTCACCACCAACTGGTTTTGTGACAGTAGCAAGAACCTTCACCTTCTTTTTCTTTTCAACCTTGGATTTAGCTGCTGAATACTCCCTCTCCTACAAGGCCTTTCTGGAAAACATAGCCGAGCGGGAGTATCTGCCAATTCCTCTGACCAGGACAGGGTTTCAGCTGCAGTGGGGCTTCCCCTTCTTAACCTGCTTCACCTTTTTAACCTCGCCACCAGCATCAGCCTTCCTGGCTGCAGGTTTTTTTCTCCTTAGTATCTGGCTTCTCAGCCTTTTCGCCCGCCATCTCGCAAGATGGGAAAGAGCCCAGCACCGTTTTAAAGTGATGGGGATACAGCAGTGAACTAGACGGGCAGGGCCCCTGCCCTCATGGAGTCTTATGTTCTCCTGGGAAGACACAGACAACAGAGAAGCAAACAAGGTGGTGAGGAGTCCAGGGAAGAAAGGAAGATGGGGATTCTGAAACACAGTAAAGTGCATGGGAAGGGCTTCTTTATTTTTATTTTTTTGTGTGTTTCACCCACATAATTTTATTTCAAATATTTATAAATTTGAAGAGCACTGCTTAAGGGCTTCTTTAAAGTGGAGTCAGGGAAAGCTTTTCTGAGAGGAAAATGGAAATGGGGGACACACATGGGGGTGGAGGTGGGGGGTCAGAGATCTGAGAAACCCTTGAAATGGTGGTCAGCATCTGGTGCATCTGCATTTTTCTCCAAGGATCCCTCCCCCCAGATGTTAAGAACCAGTGTACGTTTAGCAGCTTAATGAGGCTTTGGGGGGTTGAGTCCAGAGCTGGGTGTTGCACGCACAGAATGCATTAGTACCACCCCCATTTCTGGCTCAGATGTCAGTGCTTTGTCGTATAATCGCATCTGGACTCTGGAGGACCCGCCCAGAGGCGAGCTTGCGCTCAGCGGGGACACCTTCCCGCTGTCACGTCAGTTTTGGGGACACTGCACGTTAGCAGCGTGGACAGCACTGGACACACAGCCCGGCCCGGTGGCGCGGGGGTGGGGCAGGGGCGGGGGCGGTCCCGGGTCCGAGGAGAGGTCCGGCGCGGGGCCCGAATCTGGATCAGGGTCGTGGCCCGGCGTAGTCAGGGCCGGGGCCGGGGGCGAGGTTGGCCTCAAGGTCGGGGACAGGGCCAGAGTCTCGGGTCCGGGTCCGGCGAGGGAGAGGGGGCGGGGCCAGGGGCGGGGCGTCAGGGGTCGGGCTAGGGGCGGGGCCGCGGGTGGGGTCGAGGTCGGGGGTCAGGGGTCAGGGGTCGGGGTCGCGGCCCCGCCGGCCGCGTCCCGGCCGCGCGCTGCCCTCTGTCGTCTCTGCAGGCGGGCCGAGTCGGAGGCTGTGCTCGCGGAGCGGCCGGGGCCTCGGGGCGGCAGCGCCCGCGGAGGCGCCGCCGGGGACGAGCCGCTGGCCAGCGGCGCCGAGCGGTGAGAGGCGGCCCGGCCCGGCCCGCAGCTGCCGGACGCGCCGCCCCGGCCCCGCCCCGGGTCCCCGTCACGGAGGCCGGGCCGCGCGCTCACCCCGCGCACCCCGGGCGCGGCGCAGGTGGATCGGTTCCTCCTGAAGCAGAGCATCCCCGAGCTGCGCGCTCTGCGTCTTCGGGACCCACCCTCCCTCTAGGGGACCGACAGTTGTAAACGACCAGCAAAGACGCGGAGTACGGCGGTGGCTTCAGGTTGTGGTTTTTTGCAGATACCCGTGCCCTAAGCAATGCCTTAATCCGTTTAAGCAGCGCCTTAAAGATTGCATCACTTGTTTTATTACACTGTGGTTCTCGGAGACTGATGCCTGAAACAGGAGCGGGCCTTTTGGTACCTCTGGGGCATGTGGGAGTGTGGGCTGTGCCCGTGTGTGAGGCTAATCCTGCTTCCAGACGGAGCACCCGCCTTAAATCATTACAAGCGGAGTTCATGACCCTGTGTTTTAATTCCAGATAATTCACCGTACTTTTTCTAATTTGCGTTTTATCGTCCTGCCTTTCTCACTTCAGACCTTCACTTCCTACTCTTCTGTCACCTAGACCTTCCACCTTGCTTTTTCTGTGCCCCCAGTTTCTGTCCGATCGCCTCTGGCTTCCAGTTAATTTCCTGTTGCTACCCGGCCTCACCCCACAGGCCCTCCCCCCGCGTTGTAAGCTTTCTCCCGAGCTCCTTTGGATGCGGAGCCCGAGCTCACGCGCTCTTTGAAGTCAGCCTCGTGCCGTACCCTCAGCGTGCCTGTCCCACGCCTGTGCAGGATTGTGAGGCAACAGAGAAGCGGGACGGGGGGAAGAATGGTGAGGACAGCGGCCCCGGGCTGCGCGCGTCCGTCTCCCGAGAGGTACGGCAGCTGCCCGGGCAGCAGCGGCGGCGGTCAAGGCCTCACTCCGCGGAGGCTTCCTGCCACGTCCCCCGCAGCTTTCTCTCTGGGAGCAGCGTGTACTTTTACCTCTTGGTGCATTGGGGATACCAAATGGAAAATTTTCTTTTTTAAAAAAAATTTTAATCCTATTTTGGAGTAGAGTTGTTTAACAATGTTGTGTTAGTTTCAGGTGTACAGCAAAGTGATTCAATTATACATAAACATCTATTCTTTTTCAAATTCTTTTCCCATTTAGGTTATTACTTATTGAGTACAGTTCACTGAAAGTTTTTATGTCTTAACAAAGGAAAAGCTAACCAGCTTCTTTGTAAATCTCCAAACATTTCTTTTTTTAAAAAAATTATTTATTTATTTATTTACTTATTTATGGCTGTGTTGGGTCTGCGTTGCTGCGCTTGGACTTCCTCTAGTTGCAGAGAGCAGGGGCTGCTCTTCATTGCGGTGCACGGACTTCTCATTGCAGTGGCTTCTCTTGTTGTGGAGCACGGGCTTAGTTGCTCCACGGCATGTGGGATCCTCCCGGCCCAGGGCTCGAACCCGTGTCCCCTGAATTGGCAGGCGGATTCTTAATCACTGCGCCACCAGGGAAGAAATGCTTGGAGAAGCATTTCTAATCGCAGCTGGATCTGGTGAAACATGCCACCTTGAACCGTCGGGCAGTGCTCACCTTTTAAATTCTCTCACACGTGTTTTGTGAAAAATATTGGTAAGGCAGGTGGATATCAAGTAGTAGAACCAATGCCCACCCTGTAGGCAGTTTGCAGTCTGGCTGACTTCATGGGCTACTGACGGCCTTCCTTACTGGCTGACAAATTTGGTTACTTTTATTCTCTGGCCTCAGCATTATGGTTTTCATCAGCTCCCCTTTTATCATGTTAAGGTAAGGCTATTCCTCTCACAGGTTATTTTGTACCTTAGGGAACCAGGATTACAGGAGCTGAGAGAAGATAGAGAATCTGTCAGGAGGCTTTAAAAATACAAATATCTGGCCTCATTCTACTGAGTCAGAATCTGTGCCATTTTCTTCAACTATGATTTTTAAAGAGCTTCCCTGGTGATTCGCATGCAGAGACTAGATCCAATGCCTGTTATCTCAGAGAGCAGAGAATTTTACTAATTTACTTTTTCATGAAAACCTCCGGAGAAAGATAATCTGCAACCCACATTCCAATGTTCAACTCTCCTTCCTATGGAGAGAGAACTTCCCTGTGGATCAATTAAATCCTCATCCTGTGCTAAAGCTTATCTGTCCCTGTTTCTCCTTAGTGCAGAGATAATACCTCGTACTACCTAACATTTCATTTGTATATTGCTCGGAGTTTAGTTTGCAAAGGATTTTCTCATTTGAGATTAAAAAAAAAAAACTGAGTTCATGCCTCAAATATCAAAGTTAACTGCTCACCTCTTCACTTTCCCTTTCCAGGATAAATGATCACATCCCTCTCCTGCACACACCCCACGCTTTTCCCGCATACCAATCAGCACAGTGTCTGGAACATAAATGCTCAATAGATATTGTACCTATCCTTATTCATTTTTTGCCTTAAAAAATATTTCCTAAGTGTTTCTCAGCATCTGGAGTCTAGAATGAGAGGTGGGCTAGTCAGTGTTGAGTATGTGAGAATTTTGTTTGCTTGATGGAAAGATTTTTATGCTCTTTCCAACCTGGTACTCAGATATATAAAATCTGGTGACTGTGCCATTGTGAACTGGACATTTTATCATATTTTTTAAATCACAAGTTTTGAAAACTTGTGTGCCATTATTTTTAACAAAATGTGAATGAAATCATACATTCGTATAAAAGCCTTTCATTTCCTAAGAGGTGTTACCCAGCTGATGATAGTTTGATGGGAGCATCGCCTGCTCCTCACAAATGCTGAGTGTCCTTTATAGGAGGGAGGGGGCCTGTCATGGAACTTTGTGCCTTTTGTTATATTTTAACCAAGGGACTTGTAAAATTATGTATTTGAGCTTTTGAAATTTTCTTACATTAAGTTTATCCTAAAACAAATATTGTTTTAGAACTTATCTGACTGGAATTTGGATGCAGAAGTACCTGTTCCCGAAAATAAAAACCTCCCACCTGGAAGGGATGGTGCCACAGGTGGTAAGAAATCCTCGATGGGTCTACTTATACTTATAAATATATGAAAATTTATATTCTAATTTATAATATGAACAACCACTCATATTAAAGGGGGCTTGTTTTAAATATCACCAGTTTTACGTACCTATTAATTGTCTTTGTTTTCATACACATTCTTTCAGGCAAAATTAACAAGGTAAGGATAAATGTTTGGTTTTAAGTAATTCACAAAACATTATTTTAACATTACCATGTATGCTCCTTAAAGAAAATTTCTTTCCTCAAAGTTAAACTTTAAAATTTTATTTCTATAGAGTTCTTCAAACAAGTCGAAGCCTTTATTTACTATTTTACAAGGCTGCAATTTGGTCATTAAATATCTTACTATATTACTTTTTTTCAACATAACAGTGTTATCAATGGAAATTAACATTGTAGCGGGTGGTCTCCGCCCTTAAGATATCTTGAAGCAGCTGAAATGGTTATATTTTGTTTTGAAGTAGTGAAAAAAATTAATCTTTCATTTACTATTTTTTTTTTTTTTTTTTTGCGGTACGCGGGCCTCTCACTGCTGCGGCCTCTCCCGTTGCGGAGCACAGGCTCCGGACGCGCAGGCTCAGCGGCCACGGCTCACGGGCCCAGCCGCTCCGCGGCACGTGGGATCCTCCCGGACCGGGGCTCGAACCCGTGTCCCCCGCATCGGCAGGCGGACTCTCAACCACTGCGCCACCAGGGAAGCCCCATTTACTTTTTTTGATCAAAAATAAAACAGTTAACTTAATAAAATAAAGACAATCTTAATGATAGTCAAGCCTTATTAGTTAACACTGTTTAGTTGATGTTTATAAACAGATTATACTAATTCCTACTGAGGTCAGTAAAAACCGTTTATATGGATATGAGGGAGTATTATAGGACTTTACTATATATTGCTTGGTTAGAACAAGAACTATACATTCTTAGAACAAGAGTCGGGAACAGAGATGTCATGTGTTTAAAAGTCTTCTGCTGCTTATAGGACCATTTGGAAATTCCGGTAGAGCAACTCATGCTGGAACTTACTTTGTCAGAGCATGCTCCCAAAAGAACACAGGTAGGGTTTTATTCATCACACTCTGAAAGTATTATTTTTTAAAAAAAGGCATGCAGTTACTGACTAAAATGTTGTCCACGGCTTTCCTGTTCTTAGACGAGCAAACAAGGGATATTCCAGTTACGGAGTTACCCTCTCAACAAAGGAAGCGCCGCGGAGAACAGGTGAGAGAGTATTTATGTTTGTAAACCCCTAAATTACTGAAATAAATCTAAATACCAATGAGTTAACTGCTCAGCTGAAGTACGAGGCCAGAAAAACAACCAGAAGAAGAAAGTATTGTGTGCAAGTAGTGGGAAATTATAGAGACGCGCCCTGAAACAGGACATGGCTGGCAGACGGCCCGGTGTGCGGTGAAGAGGTGACCGGGCTTTACAAGGAGGGTCTAGATGGAGAGAGTGTGGCCGCTTCCCGTTCGAGAGAAAAGGAACTGTCATAGGAAAGTAATCATTCTCGCGCCGGGAATGATTTTCGTTCGTTACGCGTATTATCTCATTTAACGCTCAGGTCGGCCCTGTAAGGGCGGTGGCGTTGTCACTGCCCCTGTTACACACGGATGAGGACGTGGAAGCAGGTGACACGTAACAGGCGGTGGAGGCGGGATGGGAAAAGCTTGGCTCACACGCTCTCAGACCCCTTCCTTGCCTCGGTCCCTTCCTGGGATTTGAATTCTTACTGTCTGGTTCTTAAACTTTGGTGTGCGCGTGAGAACCAGCGGGGAGCCTTCTTCAAGACGCAGGCTGCTGATACCGGGAAATGAGCGTGTGTCGAGCAGCGCCGGGCGCCGCTTGTACATGGCGCGTATTATTTAATGCGGACGCCGAGCTGCGCTCCCCTCTCTTTGCCAGCACAGTTTTAACAACGGCGCGGTCCCCTTGACAGCCGCTGCCTCCTCGGCTGGGGCTTCTGCCCCGCGCGGCTCGGGGCGCAGCTCACTGGCGCTGACACCGAGGGGGCAACCATGAGGCGCAAAGGGGGTCGTGGGGACTCTTGTCCCGGGGACGCGGGTGGCGGGGGGGGGGTGGGGAGCCTGCTTTTACGGGAAGGAACGCAAAGAGGTCTAGTGCAGTGAGGGGACGTAAGTGGGTCGGGCGCAGTGCTTGGCCACGTGGACACGGGACCCGAAGCCGGGTCTAATCCCAGCTCCACCACTTTGGAGATGTGCGACCTCAGCCAGTCTGGGCCTCGGGTCCCCTCACCTGTCAAAGGTAGAGAAGGAAACTGCTGTCGTGAGGACTAAACAGAACCGCGCGTCTGGTGGGTGCTTGTGACCGGCCCCGGGGAGGCCTGGTGATGGAGCAGAGCTGGAAGCTTGGCCTCAGAGAGACATGTTACTGCGGAGATGTGTCTCCCCAATATGCCGTCAACGGGGAAGGAGAAGAAACGTCACCACGGCTTTCATTTAGTGTTTAACAACGTGCAGAGTACGTTCTTATCATTGTCTGCTTCTTAGAGCACCTCCGGGGTGGGTCTGACCATTTCCGTTTTGCTTGTTGCTGGCGAAGGGGTTCAAGCTTAGGGCTTCCACATCCACATTCCACGCCTCTTCTTTTTAACTGTACTACATGGATTGTGTCTGTTATCAATTATAGATTTAAGGTGATTTTCCTGTGGTTTTTCAGAGGCAAGTCAGTAAACCCGTAGTATTTATTAGCTAAATAAATACATTTTTATTATTTTCTGTACTTTTCAAAATCCTTCAAGACTGCTTTGTTGTCTTTAGTGTGAACTGGCTTTAAAAGCAGCAGGAAGATAATGGAGCTATAAATATGTCAAAATTAACGCATCAGATCTTTCCACGGCAGTATTTCTAGTCAGCTTGAAAAAAAATACGAACTGGAAACTCAGTATTCTGTGGCCCGGCTTTTTTGCAGTTTTCATTTGAATATAATACCTAGAAGTATTAGTCCTAAAATGAAAGAGCACAGTCAGATGAAAATTACAATAGACTATATCTGGGATCATTTTTGTTTGATAGACGTTGTTTTGCTTCCTTTTTTGTTAGAATAATTTTTTAAAAACCACGGTGGCTAAAGTAGAAGCCCTTCTTAAGTAACCTAACTACATTCTTTGAGAGTTTCCTTTCATCTAATTCTGGGTCAATAAACATTTCACTACGATTTCAATTTGAGTTGGATAGCCTCCTTTTCAGGCATCATAGTTGAATGTACAATATAGCATAGGCAAATAGCTATAATTAGACACTTTCAGCCTAGTGGCCATTCATAGCCAGTTAGCCATTTGTAGGTATAATGATCTAGTCACCTGTGCACATACAAAGGGATGCCCAGTTACTGTTTTAATCTGTACTTTAAAAAAATGTATATAGCTGTATATAATTAGAGCATACTTGAAAATTAACATGTTTCTGATACAGATAGATACACATATGCCATTGGGAACCAAACATTAGCTAGTCTTTGATAAAGGTTTCTTATTCATTATCATTTTAATAGCATTTTAATTCTAGGCAACCAACCATTTATTAAATAAATCATTTTTTAAGGGATTTCAAAACACCTTCAATGGAAACTGGCTGTAATGTGAGCAGTAATCACATAAGGCTCTTCTCTGCGAGCCACTCCCTAACAAGCGCTTCAGTGGACAAGCCCGTTGGCTCCTGCCCTGCCCTGCAGACGCCATTAAGTCACTGCTGGCCTTAGGCTGATGGAGACTTTTTTTAGGACAGAAATGAGCCTCATATGAATTTATGCTCAACTCTAGGAAACAACAGTGGCGAACTTTTAACTGCGCCGAATTGGAATCTGAAGTGTGGAAACAGCAGTGTGGAAGAAAATTTAACAGATGAAAGTGATCTATCAGAAAATGAAAAAGCAAACGGTACTTTACTCAGCTATTTTAAAAAGATGGACCTGAACTTAAAGCCAGAAACAATAGAAAATGTTGAAGACTCTTTCACAGAGGAACCAAGTGAAGTATTTCCATATCCTGATTTCCTTCCCCCTCCTTTCAATACCCTGGACTTGCACAAATTTGCCATCTCAAAATCTGAAAATCGGAAAATGACAGTGGAGCCTCCAGACAGCTCTCTGGAGCATTTGGTAGCTCGTTTACTGGACATAGAGAGATTGCAGCGCATGACTATTCAAAGAGAACGGCCGAGACTGCAGACTTCCTTCTGTGCTCCCTTAGCCACCGAACGACCCTCTTCCTCCAAAGCTGTACCCAAAATGAGACAGCCCAAACCTTCCGACGCTGTGGGTCTTCAGACAACTTGTGTCGAGAAAAGTCACGAGGAAAGGAAAACCAACTCGGGTTCTTGCAAGCTTGACTACGATGCTCCCAAGTGGAATTGCAGCCGTGCTGGGAAATACAAGTGGAATTCTAGACCAGCTCTGAAAACCTCACCCGCCACAAAACAGGTGATTGCAGCTTACGACGACTTTAAGAACCCCAAGGTCTCCATTTTAAACCCACGCCAAGAACTCTTAGCCAAGCCTCCTCCTGCCCACACAACTCAGTTGCTGGTTAAAATGGTCTCACCCAGATGCCTGCGACCAAAATCTTCTACACCAGTTTCACCTATACCTCTGTCTGTTCCTGAAAATCAGAGGGAAGAAATTAAAGCACCACCAAGGACCAGAAAGAAACTTTACCGAAAAGACATGGTACTGAACAGACCATTCTCTATTCAGAAGCTACACTATTAATCACCTTCGTTGATAGCTGAGGATAAGTGCTCTCATCCATTGACCAAAAATAACTCTTCTTTCCTGCATCTCAACGTGAGCAAGTCACTTCCAAGAAGCCTGGCTAAAATCTGGTTCCTCATTTCGAGATTCAGGTATTACACACACACACACACACATACACACAAAATTCCTGAATGTGCTGTGGAGTGGAACTTGTGACAGTCGCAGCTGAGATGTCTACATATAAACCAAGGGCTTCCCTGATGACATATTTGAGTCTCTTACGTGTTATGTTTCAAAGGAATGTTTCACTTAGAAAACCATTCTATTCAAGATGGTTCTTTTGTTGTGATTGTTTTCCAGTGTAATTCCATCATCAATAAATGGCATAATAGACTTATTGCTGGTACAATTATTCTTTTATTCTGTTCTGTTAAACAATCATAAGAGTCAGTGATTTTTTAAAATTGAAGTGTAGTTGATTTACGATGTTGCGTTAGTCTCAGGTGCACAGGACAGTGATTCAGTTACACATATATATGTATATATTTTTTCAGATTCTTTTCCATTATTACAAGATATTGAATATAGTTCCCTGTGCTGTACATTAGGTCCTTGTTGTGTATCTGTTTTATATATAGTAGTGTGCACCTGTTAATCCCAAACTCCTAATTTATCCCTTCCCCTTTGGTAACCATAAATTTGTTTTCTGTGTCTGTGAGTCTGTTTATGTTTTGCAAATAAGTTCATTTGCATCAACTTTTTAGATTCCACATATAAGTAACATGTAGTATTTGTCTCAGTGATTTTTTTTTCCTCCACTGGTACCCTTTCTCCTTTCCCTTCCCATCTCGACAAATCTGCTTTGTCTGTCATTTTGACCTAAACTTTGGGTATTTGCTTGGCCATTGAAAGCTAAAGAAGTTGCTATTTTGTTAAATTAACATACAAGATCCTCTAGGTCCTCCCATGAATCCTTAGAAACTTTCCCTTCCCCAGGCCCTTTGTCATATACATGAAAGCAAGATCATTTCTCTTTGGGGCCTGGCTACAGGTTTAGGCTTGAAACAACCTACTTCCCTCAGATCTAATAGTTTTAGGATATTGAAGGAAAATGGGAAAAGGTCACTGTCCACAGAGCAGCCCAAATCTCTCCTTCCCGGAACTTTTCCCCAAGGCTCTTTGTTGCTGGAAGTGTTAACCTTGGTTACATAAAGCTCAAACAGTTAAAGCTTAACTCATTAACCAGCGGAAAAGGGAAACTATGTAATTGACACACTTTACTTAGGAATCAGGGAAACAAAAAAGTAGAGTCCTGGTTTCTCTCGGAGGCCTATGGAAACAGAATCTTTGGGAGTCGGGCCCAGGGATCCACTTTGCAGAAAAAGGCACCCCCAGTGATTTTATTGCAGGTGGTTCTTGGAACATACTTGAAAAACACTGTAAAGGGGAAAAGCTGATGTAACATGCATGGATGAGAGTTTGGATATTTTGGGGGGTAGTGGGGCTTTGGTTTTAGTGGATGTTAGTGAGTTCAAATTAGCTTTTATTAAACGTTAAAACACACACACACACGATTAAAACTTCAAACATTACCTAAAGGGAAGGCTTCTTCCCACCCCCAAACCCCTCCCCCGTACTAAGGCAGTCAGTATGAAGCTTTTGTATATCATCCCCCTAAATAAGATGGAATATTCGAGTTAGGGATGGGTGAGATGAATTAAAGGACAATTGAAATAAATGTTGAAGAGGCAACTTGTTTGAAACAAGAGGTAGTTGTTTCCTCTGTTCTATCGTTAGGAAAAGAACAAGGCTCAAATAGTATTTAGAGGCAGGGGTCAGAGTATGCTTAGGTTTTAGGTTAATTCCAAAGAACGTTCTGGAACCTCATCAACAGCAGTAACAAACTTAGTTGTTCAGGATCCCTTATTATAATAGACTTTCACCTAAATCCCATATAATTAGCGTCGTTAGCCAAATGGCCTAACATCCCGTTCACAGGTGTAATACAGACATGGACTTGTACTTTCACTGGGTTCCAACCTGCAACGACCTTCCTCGTTTCCTCCACCAGCTGGCTCTCTTTACTCCTGCCTACAGTTCTGAGTCCTGAACCTTATGTACCAGCCCTTTGTATCCATTCTCATTTCCTCCTTCTTTACGTGTTTCCATTTTTAGCCCCTCACCTTTAGAGCTGGAATGATCTAATCTTTACTGGTAAACCCTTCAGCAAGGGACATGCATTTTGTCCACTGCTGCAGCCCGGTCACTGCCTGGCAGGTGATAGACATCCTTTAAGGCGTTTGCCTGGAGTGGACTTCACCCATCACAGAGGGCTGTGACGTTTGCAGAGCAGCTGCGAGCACTCGCTCCCAGGCTCGGCCACTAACGGCCCCAACTCCTCAGGCAGGTTCCCTAACCTCTCCGTCTTTACTTACTCACCCAGTTTGTAAAGCGAGTAGGATACCTTTTACCTCATGGAAGCACGTGAGATCGGGTGAATGAAGTGCTGGTAAATTCAGGCACGTGTCGGGGGGGCAGGGAGGGCAGGGAGGGCAGGGTGGTTGGAGTGGGCTGTCCCGGCACTGGACTGTCACCGGATTAAGTGACAGCTCACGATAGACCGTCGTGCTATGGAGTGAGGCGCATGCACCCTGGCTTCCGGGGAGGCCAGGAGTGGGAGCGGGCGGGGGATGGGAAGCAGGGGGCGTGGGGTGTCTGCCGGGGGCTCCGTGAGAATCCTGCACTGAAGGATTTCATCTCTTGCAGCGATGGGTGCGGGAACACTGATTCTTAATGGCTTGAATGTCTTAGAGGTAGGTGATGGCAAACCTCCTATTGGGAACATAACCAGACTTTTACTTAGGATGCCACTGGACCTAAAGAAAAAACAACTGAAACACCTACCAGATAGTTTTCAGTTAGGAGTTCCCAACTGCTCTCAATGCAGTTATGTAAAAACTGTTAGCGCCATTGCTGAGACTTCATTGCTGAGGCCAAGGGACTAGTAATTACGTATCACGTCAGGAGCACTTGCTGGGATCCTCTTCCCGGTGTTTAAACCGAGTCCCTAGAACGAGGCACCGCGGGGAACGATGCGGGGAAACAGGCAACACAGACAACCGCTCACCACGGAGGGGGCTGGTGTGTAGTTAGGCACAAATTCAAGACATCCTGCCATTTCGCAGACCTGCTGGAAGTCAACGTCTACCCCTGTGTTTGAAGAGACATTTGGCAAAGCTTGTGCCAGACGCGCCCCAAGGAACCCCGCTCAGGAAGGTCTAGTTACGTCTGGCTTTTCGGCTTTGCCCGTGGAGCCCCCCGTCTCGCCCCCCAGCACTGACACTTTTTCCCGGCTCCTTTTCGGGTCTTCACGGAGGGAGAGTCTGAGTTTCTCGGCCGTAAAAGCAAAAGCCCGTGATGAAAGCCGTCGCCAGCCTGCATCCAGCCTACGTACGGCCTCCCCTCGGGGCCCCCGCCCGTCGCTTTGGGTCGATGACCGCGTCGCCCTTGGCCCCGTACCGGGCCGCACGGGAAACGCGGCCCGGGCTCCGGCAGGAAGGTTCTCAGGGCTCCTGCCGCTCAGCTGTCGCTCCAACCGCCACGACCCGACCCGACCCGACCCGACCAGGCGGCCTGGGCAGCAGCCGGCGGCGGGGCTCCGGCCGGTCGGACGCGCTCTACAAAGCCGGCCGGCCGGCGCCTCTGCCTCCGCCCCCCAGTCCTGTTCTGCGTCCGCTAAAGGCTCACACGACCTCCCTGTTCCTCTTGGGTGTCTCATCGCTGTTCTGTTTAAAGCTGAAGACAGCTCCTCAGGAGAAAATAAAGAATGGGAAGGAGCGGACGGGGGCCCAGCACTCGTCAGGCTTCCCCGCCCGCGAGGAGCTGAGCGGGAACGAGAACACAACACCCCCTGGCGGCTGCTGTGCACCGAGCTGCTCGAGGCTGCTGTGCACCGAGCTGCTCGCGGGTTGCTTCCAGGCTGCAGGTTCCGAGGGGCGGATTCGGCTCGCTCGGCGGGACCTCCTCCCCACCCTCCCCTTCGTGAGACTCACAAAGCCTGTCGGGTGTCTTCCGACAACCTTCCCCAACCTGGCGGTTCCCAGTCATATCTGAGCACAAAACAAACACTTTGCGGAGCACGTCTATGAAGATCAGGTAAGAAACAGTGTTTCTGACTTAAAGCTGAACGTAAGACACCAAAGCAAGCAATGAAAACGCAGGAGGCAGCATGGTAACAAGAGGCGCATTTTATTACATTTTCCTAAGAAGTCAACTGGGAACATTGCTGCTGAAATGCAACTCACAATTCAAATGACACTGGGCATAATTGGGACACATGTCAAGTATTTTCAGAGATGAGCTTCCGTATCTTGGTCACTAAACGGAAAGGTTCTTCAGAAGAACAGCCCCTTACCCTACACACAGGAGAGGAAAAATTAAAGATACCATGATGATATCTATCAAAATAACCGCAAAGCATTTTAAAAGTCAATTTAGCGTACATTAATTGACATGTAAAACACATGAATTTGTAGTGAACATTTCTATAAAGGACATTTCGTCTCAGAAAAGAATGATAAAATTCACGTTAAATATACACCTGAACTAGGACTCTATCAAAAAGAAAACACTTTATGAAGCCCAATTTCTGACACTGTCATGAAAACTAACATAAAGTAACTGTGCATATTGGATGTCTGGCTTCTGTCCTCGCTCGACATTTCGAAGGGGGTTCCCCCAAGCTCGGCCCAAACCTGAAGCCACGTGGTTCCCGTTTCAGGGATTCTCCTCCTCCCCGGCCGGCTAGACAAGGCCAGGCGAAGGGAGGGCAAGAGTGCAGAAAGGGGGCCAGCCCGCGAACTCCACACCCCACTGCCTCCACCACACCCCCAACACTGTGGCCGTAAAAAGGTCCCGAGTATTTGTTTTAGTCAGGGAAAGAAAGTGGCAAGTGTAACGGCAAGAGAATATATTTTTTAAAACACAATTACTTTGAGAAAAAGGAGAGTGGAATGAAACGGGCACTGGGGAATAAAGAAACAGGGCGCTGTCACTAAGGACGTGAAGGTGAGGGCGCATATACAGATGCTGGGAGGGCCTTTACAACGTATGACAAGACGCTCCCTTTCAAAGCCCTGAAGTTCCAGCCCGACTTCTGATAACCTTCGAGAACACGTCGACCCAGAGAACGGTGTCTAAAACGCGTAAGCGCAACGATTGCCCCAACTACAGAGAGAACTATGCCATCTTTGTGCGTTACGTCCCGGGACTTATGGACCCTGCAGTCTCACAATCACTTGGCACCACTTTTGCCATAAAGTGCGCGATACGGCGAAACCTCCGGGGGAGAAACCACAGAGCAGCGGGCCGCGCGTCTGCGGAGGACCCTTCATGGCCCGGGCCCCCCGGCAGCGGGCTCGCAGAGCTGCGCGTCTCTCTGCGGTAGAGCCTTACAGCCTCCAATGCCATTGCGCGCGTGTGTGTGTGTGTGTGTGTGTGTGCGCGTGCGTGCGTGTGGATAAGCACTGCTCACGGGGCTCCTTTCGAGCAGATACATCAAGGAGTGCCGAGTTCGGGAGCGTCAAGGATCCGCAGAGCGTGCCCTCGCGTTTCCCTCCAGGAGGAGCGCCCGCAGCGCTCGGCACGTCTGCTCTGCTTCGAGGCCGCGGGCGGAGCACGGGCCGGGCACGGACGCCGAGGCCGGGCTGGAGGAGAGGGCGTCCCAGGGGCGGAGCAGCGCGCCCAGCGCCCCGGCGCGCCGGCCCAGGAGGCGGGGCGCCCCACGCAGAAGGCCGCCTTCAGCCGCGGACGCTCTTCGGCCGCCCCGGCTCTCCTCACAGCCCCCGGGCACCCGTCCTGACAGCCGCGTGTGGCGCGGAATCTCACCGCCCACGGGGTCAAGGGCACTAGATGGGACAGCCAGCCTCATGGCAGCCGCGGGAAGCCGGGGAGAGGCGGGAGGCGCGGCGCGGCGCGGCGGGAACTTCACAATGAACCCAGAGGCACCACTCGCTAAGCACCCAGCGGTAGCGCACCCCAAATCAAAACGCTGAAAACTAAAAAACTAGACAAAAATTAAGTGGAGGATCCTTTTTTTTTGTTTAATCTTTTATAGGACAGAAACCTTAGCTCATGTCTTCCGGTGTCATCATCTTCCACTGAGCTGCACCTAAAACACAAAGAACAAGTAACAAGCAACTTTGTTTTTTAAGGAACACGTAACAGTTTTGAAGGCATAAGATGAACTGTCTCTAGTGGAAGTTAACTTACTTAAATAAGTATATAAAACGAAGCCATGAAAATCACCAGAAACACACAAATGTTAACTGTCAATATTCTGAGTGAAAATAACTAGGAAAGACTTGACTATGCAGCACGTTACCACCAAAGTAAACGGTGGTGGGAAAATCACTACCCGCGTTCCAAGCAGGTAGGAGAGCCGCCCCTGTGACGCCTCGTTTACAAGGCGTCACCACCTGAGGATGAGCGCCGCCTGGCATTTACGTCAGTTTACGCCTAAACCACGAGGAGATGGGGGCACGGAGTCAAAGCTGGCCTATTGTATCATCTACCACCTTCCTGGCTGTAGTTCATTTCATGCCTTTAAATGGAGTAAAACCCACCAGAAGAATGCTGCTACTCTGATTTTCCATTCTTGAATGCACCAAAATGTGCATGCTTGTTGTAATTAGGCGCCTGGGTGAATAAAAAAATCCCATTTACAATTTTAAAATATTATTTAAACCCCTAAAATCTGATTATTTTCCACATTCCTCAGGGAGACAAGCATTAATTTTACCACCCAAACAGAAAAGATGACACACATATCTGAAAATTCTCTGCTATCATGTTAAAAAATACTAATTTCTTCGTGTTGCAAAACCAAACCGATTTACATGATTTTGTTTTAAATTGTTGCTAAATGTTTATCTACACATGCTGTCAGAAATAACCTTGTTAAGAAGGTGAAGCTGGTGTCTCAGCAAATCAGACCCCTTGGAGAAGGCGGTGAGTGGCCTGTGCCCCGTTTTCCTTTTTCTCTTTCCGCACCATCAGAAGGAAAAGTGAGAAAATAGCAGAAACATTAGTTAAATCCTGAATTATACCCCATAACCTACAGGAATTACCTCACTACACTGAAAGCTGACAATACTGGTAGAATTTTTTGATGAAATAATTAGGATCCTAATTATTAATAAAATGATAAACTTCTGGCTAGGTTTACGTCTTTAACAAATAATTCTTTCAGTTAAAGACTTAAAGGAAGAAACGCAAGGTTGCTTTTAACTCTACATCGTTTACCTGACTTACCAGCATTGAAGACAAAAACTTTTAAAAATGGCTACAAATGCCTTGTTCACAAAAGACTTTATTACCTAGTGATGCATACTGAGAACATACAGAAACCTGCATGGCCCACGTCACATGCAGCAGAACAATCTTCACTTTACAATAAGTGAGTGTCAACTGTTTTATGCAATAGACAACACTTTAAAGTCACATCCTTAAAGAAAAGCTTCATTTACAAAAGAAATAAAAGGTAAAGAAGCAATTACCGCTTTTAAAAAGCAGCTGCTTTGTTCAAGAGTGGAAGGTTTATGCCTGTATTGAAAGACAACATGATCACAAATAATGAAAACAATGAACAAATGAAAAACACTTTTACCATAAAGCAGTACACTTTCAAAATGACATACAAATAGTTAAAAATTTCATTATGTTGTCTATCTAACTTTTAAATATGAGGACTCCCAGAATTAGGCCTCAACATTTTGCTATTAGTAACTGAAAACTACGCATTGTTTCTATGTCACTAGGAACTGTATTTAACAAAATGTATATAAAGTCTATAGCAAGTTGATTTAAAAAAAATTAAAGTTAATAAGAAACAGTACACTGAAGGCGCTCCATCCATCAAGCGCACACTCTTCAAACTTTTGGATGTGATGAACAGAACAGAAATCGTAACTATGCCACAGTTGCAATGCCAAAAAATAAAACAAGATCAGTTATCACACATGCAGGGGATTCTGCCACAAAGCTAATATCCCTCGTTTGTCAATTGTTTCAATAAAATAACATCTTAAAACACCAGTGATGTTGATGGTTTAGCTTACCTTCAGTGTACTGAATGTTGTACACAACCTGCTTTAAAAGAGGAGACCATCCCTGCAGGCAGGCTCAAGAAGGAACAGACCCCTTTCGGCACTGACTACACCCAGGGCATGCTGCTGTGGCCTGCACACACACACCTAGGAAAACGTGAATATAAACAGCATTTATGCTGGCCATTTTACCTGAAGACCAAAAATGAAGCCAAGTTTGCTAAAAATAAATCAACCACCCATATTACTACTCATTTTATAACAGATGCTCTTTTTGTCTTTTCTGTGAACTGCAACCATTTACATTAGCACTGTAATTCTGTGCAGTCTTGGCGATTAAGACATTTCTACAGTGAAATTTCACATAAGACACAAAACAGATTAACTAACATTTCTAAAAGAAATATCACCCTTGGTGTTAATTCAAATATATCATGCTTCCTCAAATTTGCTGGAGAAATATTTATAAGTTTATATACATTAATAAACTGCTGTGAAATTTCTTCAGTCTTTGTATTTAATTTACTCAAACCCTGGGAGCTTCTTCATCTCGTTTAAATCTTCTCCTGGATGAAGGCGTGCTGCAGGGCCTGGTTGATGCTAATCCGTTTAGCTGGGTCCAACATTAGGATCTGGTCCAACAAGTCCTTCAGCTGGTGCACCTTTTTACGCTGGTCCTCAGGGAGCCGCTGGCACCCGATCAAGTCGGCCAACAGGTCCTTAGTTGGGTTAATGGTGCTCAGGACAGTAACTTTCTCCTACAAATAATTTTTTAAATGTGTATCTCTAAATACATTACTAAACATACATAACCGAAAAAACTTGAATGAAAAAGGTCAACCCCAAGTTAGCCGTGATAGTTTAAACATGCTTCTGTCATTTAATTTCATAAACAGATCAGAATGACAACGGAAAGGAATTCGATGAGAATTCAGAAACCTAGTTAAGGAAGGAAGGTGAGGGCGGTGTGTGAACAGAGGCCCGGAGGCCTGCAACGAGCAGCATATGCCCGCTGGCCCACTGCCAGGTGTGGAACAGTGGGGTCCATGGAGTCGTGAGGAGGGGGAACCGCTGAGGACGGCAGTCCTTCTGAGGAGTTAAATACATTATCTTATAGGGAAGAGGGCGCCAAGGAAGAATTTTTAAGCAGGGAGGGTAAGACGATCGGATTTGTTTTCAAAAAGATCACTCTGGCAGCAGTACGGAAGACGGATGGGAAGCCAGACCGAGAAAGTGACCCAAGGAGAGAGAAAAGGGCCTAAATACGATAAAAATAAACTCATTATACTAGGCAAACATTTTAAAATCTTTTCCATAATCTGACGTGCCTTATTCAGGAACTGGCCAACAGCAAGAGGAATTAGTGTTTTAAAACACTCGCATCTCCTAGAACCACCCGGCACACAGTCTGTTAACAATAAGACAATCATTGAATGTAGCACACCTAAAGGACACTTACCCTCTCTGTTACTTTATCAACTTCTATGTACATGAAGTTGAGGTTTTGATCAAAGTGTTGGTCTTTAAATACGCCTTTCCGAATCATCTGGCAATAAAAGAGAACAGTTGCATTTCGAGCTCTTAGACGACATCGGTAGTCTGGTCTACCGATGACCCAATACACAAGTCACACCAGTGTTCCCGTTTAGTCTCTCTGGGTTTGCGTCCTTATGTGAGAATGATCTCCGATTCCTTGTTCTCGAGAGACTACCACCACCTTTGGAAAAGCTCATACAAATGCTGTACCTAAGACTACTTAACAACACGAAATTGTATTTTCCCAGGCAGTGACTTATTAAACCAATTACAACAAATATCATGTTGTGCTTTCACTGTTAAACACTGAAGACTAAGCAAAGACTTACATCAGTGGCTCTGAGGAAAAATATTACACAATTGGGGCCTTCTCTCTTGGCAGTTGAGAAACCTAGTGACATTTTAAAAATTATGTTATAACAGCCCTAAAGTGACAGCAGGTCAGGCCTCGTTAAAACAAGTACCAACAGAGCTGATTTCTGTGCGTCTCAGTCTAAACGAGTCCAGCATAACAGAATTTGGACAGAACTTAAAAAACATAATGGCTTCTGACCTACAGGGAGAAAAATCTGTAAATCTCTCAGAAAGTCCGCACATAAGATGAAACCATAAAAGCCTAAGATACGGTCTTTAGACATTTTTATAAATGCCTATAAAATTCTTGATTTGTGTTAATCCAACAAATATTACAGCTCAAGCATTAAGGGTGAGTTTCAGGTGAAAAAGATGTCATTTCCCGTGAGTTTTCTTGGTACCCCCTTCCCCTCCCAAGCAGCTTCCAACCTCTATAAACGGACCGCCGGCAAGTCCCCCCCTCACTCTCTGACGACTGAGTCCTTCCTCTGCCACCTGCCTACCTGGACCCGCGTCCTTCCTCACTGCAGCTGTGTTACCAATAACGGTGTCGTGGTCCCAGGGACCCTGCTGCTGCCCTGCCCATCGCTGAACGACAACCAGTGGAACAAGGGAAGGACAGAGGTGTGAAGACAGCCGCATGTGCCCTCTCCCCCTCACTCCCCTTCTACCTTCAACTACAGGCCCTACACTTCTGCTTAATTCAGCAGAGTAAAGAAAAAAGCACGAAGACAGACTTTAGACAAGAAAAGGAAAATGGGATCCTCTAATTCTCTCTTGATAGCTCTTGGCTGATTAGAACCACTAATTTCAATGCCAGGCATGAGAGAGAGCTAAGGAATCAGAGTAGCCATGTCCCTGCGTCTCAGAAATCGTTTTATAACCACCAGAGATGGGTGTCAGCAACCCGCGAATCTACCGGAAGGCACCCCTCGGACCGTGGAAACACACTCACGCTGGCATCCTACCTTATTTGGCATCTTTCCTTTGAGATCCATGGCGAGCTTCAACATATGGTTATTGGTTTTGCCAGGAAATAAAATCTTTCCAGTATAGAGTTCATACAAGGTGCAGCCTACGGACCACATATCTATACCGTAGTCGTAGCTTTTACCTATAACTGAAAACACAGCGCAAGTCTTAACACGTGATGACGGAACCATCAGCTGCTGCTTCTTCCTTAGCGGGGGGTCAACTTAGCGCCGACCACGTAACCGCAGTCTGAGCGCCTCACTTCCACGTTAGTTCATATTCTTTCCCACTGATTCTCAATAGGGACTCTTACAACTTTGAAACCTGAAAAAGTGAGGGCGTGGGGAAGGAACCGGAGGGGCAGAAGAAAGCGTGCATCTCTTCTACCTTTTCATTTCGCCCTCGGTGGAGGTCAGCCAAGGCAAGGGAAGGGGACGAACGCAGGGTCCCGGACAATCCACCAAAGTGACGGTCAGACCCGAGGGGGTAAGAGCGGCCTCCCAGAGCCGAGGGCTGCCACACCTGCCACGACTACGGCCACCCCACCCGAGGAGGGTGAGCCGGCTACGGCTCCCTTCCTCGCGAACGACCCCAGCAGCTGCCGCAGCGCGACGGAAAACAGGGCTCAGACAGCCCACATGCCGCCTGCTGCGCACGACGGCCCGGGCCACAGGGCGCCGGAGGACACTTACTGATTTCAGGAGCGCGATAAAATCTACTGACAAGGTAAGGCGTTATGTCGTTATCCGCAACATGTGAAGCCGACCCAAAGTCGCAGAGCTTTAAAATAGTTTTTGATTCATTAACCTGCAAAACATTTTATAATTGAAGTTTAACTCACGCCAGGAGAAATGAAGACACGTGATCAGATTAAAAACACTGGCTCTGGGAAGTTATTCCCAATACTGAGAACAAAGTCAGGCACTTGAAAATTCCTTTTCTAATTAGTTTATAAGTCAATTTTCTAATTATGAAGAATTCAGGGCTCTCAAATATTTGATCATATATTAGTAAAAGAACTTTTTTCAGTGAGGAAATAAGAGATAATACCGAGTAAATGTAACCAAAGCTATTTAGAAAAGGGTGGAATAGCAACAGGAAGCAGTGAAGCAAAGCACCTTCTAGAAAAAACCCCAGGAAACCCGAACCCATCAAGTCACTGCCTAAAGGGACACGAAGACAGTCACTGAGAAGAAATCAGACTTCGATTAACTTACAACTGACTTAAGTTAACTCTCGTTTGCCAGAAAATTACGATGGCAATGAAAGCAGAAGAATGATTCAGATCGCATTTGGACAGAAAGAGAATAAAAACATTCTTCATACAAAGCTGCCAGACCATCCCACATTTAGCACTCACTTCGAGTCTAAAAAATATTAAACCCCTTAAATGTAAAGAAAGCATCAGTCAGGAGAATGTTAAATGTATTTGGCAAGGCGGATAAACACGAACACACTGCATTAGGCACTGGTCTGTCTTCTCCTTTGTGAACGCTTCCACACACACAGTGACGGTGACACAGCTGCCGAGAGCGGCTGCAGGTGCCCACGGCTGCCGCCCCTCTGGAGTCAGAAGCTCGTTCGGGATTAACAAGTGAGGATAATTCACATCCCAGAGTCCCTTCCCCCCCTCAAGACACACACACAAATTCCGAGTTGGGACTTGAACCTGGCCTACCGTTCCCACCCGGAAGAAACGTAACACTTTAAATAAGCAGCCCCGGGCAGTCTCTCCTGGGAGATCACAGAGCCTGGTCCGCGCTACACGCTACAGACAGGTCGGTCCACTACACATGACATCCGCGGAATTAAGGTAATACAAGAAAAGTACTGTGAAAGTTTTAAAATATAAACTGCATTCAGCCACTTAAGGGTGCAGCTGCAGTAACGAGAGAAAACCCCGGGGCCACTTGAAAATCTGAGTCTGCCAGGGAAGGCTCGGGACCCACACTCGGGTACTTCCCTCCACTCGCCCGCGGGGAACGCAGCGCTGCTGCCGGGCCGACGGCTGAGGTCCTGGGCTAAAAGCTTTGGATTTTCATTAACACACAGCGCCGCACGGTTGCGGCTGGCTATTTGTTCCTTTCTCAGAGAGAAGGGCAAACTGTCTGAAATCCATGTGAAAACGTATACTAGTTTAGCACTAACTCAAAGAAAACTGAAGTTTTAAAAACAAGGGCTTCTAAGATGCTAACAAATGTCTTATCACTTAACCTCCATGGTGGTTACACAGATGTTCAGTGCATAACCACCTTTACGTTACACACAGCTGATATGTCCTTTGATATGGATGGCGTATTTCACGATTCAAAAAAAGAGAGAGAAAAATTGAGGTAAAAATCAACTATGAAGTGGACTCAGCAAGCCGACGGCTCACGCTGTACCGACCAGTTCACTGCAATTACTCAGCCGCTCAAACCTCAAGTGACGTTAGAGATGCAGTACCTGCCTTTTAAACTCAGACCAAACACACAAAACGGAACACGCCTCATTAACGTGGTGGTCTGGACGGAGATAATTGAAGATATTAAAAAAGAAGAGAAAGGGAAATCTGAACGAAGAGCTAAGTTACTGACAAGGAGTCCAAAACAAACTTTAACGGGATCGTATCTCTCTTAAACCACGTGGAACATGGTATGGGCAGACGAGCTAGAATCCCCCAGCTGTGAACATGCTCCCGACTCTGACAGCATGACAGGGAAAGGGCTGGGGAGGGAAGGGGCGTGCACACACCAATCACCCCACTGTGACGAGATGTGTTTCTAAGTTTCACAAACGTAAACACTGGGAAATCTGCATCTCCCACACCAGAAGGCACGAGCTAGGAGAGGTCAAGACTGGGAAAGGCTCCCTTCCATACAAGGCTCAAGAACAACCGAGCTTTCCTGGGTGTGGCCGCCAGAAGCCACAGCTTCTAAAGCATAAAGAATAAATGAAAAAGAATTATTCCTGGACACCCTAAACTCAACCTCATGCCATCTGCTTCAGAGAGGGTACATCTCCCTTAAAGGCCCCTCACTCTGTCAGTGAATAAAACTAGAGAACAAAGGACTGTGAACACTCCTTATTTCAAAACAGCAACACTGCAGCATTTTTCCAGGTACCCGAGGAAGCCCATCGTTACTACATCAAAGCATTCTTGGGGTCTGTGTGCACTCATCAAATCCATCAATCAACAGGAGAAAATTGGGACAGCAGCCTACTTCCTCTCTCTTCATACTTTACTATAAAATTTCATGGCCCAATCTCTAGAAGAGTAAAAACTGGTAAAGTGATTTGTAACGGGTAATGCACTAAATTATTCTTCAAAGATGTCATTTCTAGAACCCAGTGGTAATCATATTATAGTAGAAGTTATATGGATGTACAAGGTAGCCTGATCGTTTGACTTACCAAGATATTGTCTGGCTTGATATCTGCATGGAGGATATTGCATCTTTTAAGGAGTTTTAGTGCCAAGAACAACTGCTGACTATAGGATCGTACAGCCTTAATATGAAGGCCAACATCCTTACCATATTTTTTTAACACCTCTCGTAAATTCATACTTTTAGGAAAGAAAAAAAACAAATAAAATTAGGGGTTAAAATGCAAAATGGAAATTAAGAAAGGCAAAACCATTTTCAAGCATAAAGTAAAATCAAGTTCAAAGCATGAATTACAATGAAAACACTCTGTTCAAGAACCCCCTCCCGTGGCCCAAACGTTTGATAAATTATCCTACATTGAAATGGGAGCGCATGAAACTGTGTACACAACACAATTTTCAAAATGAAGAGAAGGGAAGGTATGCAGTGCTAAAATTCCTACTGATTTGGAATGGGCTTCCGCTTGAAAACATAAACATGAAGCCACAGTTTTGAAGGTGGACGTCATATTCCTAACTCCACTATTCCCAGCTTTTCACTGTGGCTTAATCCTTTCTTGAAGTATTTAATTTTCAGAGAACTCTCTGCTGAGCTGAAGGCCACAGGAGGTGAGCGTGTGACACACAGTACACAGCCAATCACTGTTTACACATTAACAACTGTCAAGAAGCTAGCTCCTCACCGATAGTTAAAAAACAAAACCCAGAGCCAACTGGAAAAAACACATCAAATACCCAGAAAATTTATCACGGCATTTATCTGAACTGAGGCTGGCAAAGGTGAAGAAGCTGAGTTTTCAGGGTAATGTACAGGTTTTGACACTGTACCTCAGAGGCTCAAACACGAGGCAGAGATGCTGTTTGTGATAAAAGTGTCTGAAGAGTCGCAAACAATGAAATTTGTCATCAGGATCAGCATCGTTCAGTTTTTTCAAGAATTCTAATTCTTTTAAACCAGTTTTTTGCCTGAAATGAAAAAGAAAATTAGGTCAAAATTGGATACATCAAGAATTTAGGAAAACTACACAAACAACAAATGCTGGAGAGGGTGTGGAGAAAAGGGAACCCTCTTGCACTGTTGGTGGGAATGTAAATTGATACAGCCGTTATGGAAAACAGTACGGAGGTTCCTTAAAAAACTAAAAATAGAACCTACCATTATGACCCAGCAATCCCACTACTGGGCATATACCCTGAGAAAAGCATAATTCAAAAGGACACATGCACTCCAATGTTCACTGCAGCACCATTTACAATAGCCAGGTCATGGAAGCAACCTAAATGTCCAGTGACAGATGAATGGATACAGAAGATGTGGCACATATATACAATAGAGCATTACTCATCCATAAAAAGAAACGAAATTGAGTTATTTGTAGAGATGTGGATGAACCCAGAGACTGTCATACAGAGTGAAGCAAGTCAGAAAGAGAAAAACAAATATCATATGTTAACACATATATGTGGAATCTAGAAAAATGGTACAGATGAACCGGTCTGCAAGGCAGAAACAGAGACACAGATGTAGAGAACAAACGTATGGACACCCGGGGGGAAAGCCGGGGTGGGATGAATAGGGAGGCTGGTATTGACATATATGCCCTACTATGTATAAAACAGATAACTATTGAGAACCTGCTGTATAGCACAGGGAACTCCACTTTGCTGTGCAGGAGAAACTAACACAACATTGTAAAACAACTATACCCCAATTTAAAAAAAAAAAAGAATTTAGGAAAACTACATAATATGTATTTATTTAGTGATGTGTTTAGTCTGTTTTTTTTTTACATGCTAATAATAGAACTATTGAGGAACACAAGTCTCTGTATCATTCACACAATACTTTACTCTTAGCCAAATACTGTTTTCATGGAGTTAATTTCCAAAATAATCAATGAACAAAGGAGAAACATCGAGGAATAAACCCACCTTGCTTGAACGGAAATCAATCTTGCACATTTTATCTCAAGATGTCTTGATGCAAATATTATCCTCTGAAATTCTAGTCATAATATGTCAATAGCCTACATTTTAAAATCAGAGTCTCTAATGCAGAAGCTGGGGACTCCCATGAAACAAACTTTCTATGCCTACAGGCGACCTAAGACTTCAGTATAAACCTAAACACTCCTTTCGCGTGTTTCCAAACCAGCGCCAAGTCGACCGTGACGCCGGCTCAGTGTGTGGCATAGATTAAGCGTTAAAGCACACGGGTATGGCAATTACCTCCTTGCTCATAAAGAGAGGAGGCAACAGACAAAGATACAAATAATTCCCAGAACTATCTGACTTTACACCTTTTGCAGGCCGCCATATGCTCAGTGACAGCTAATCAATCGGACCTTTTGATTTCTCACCTTTCGTCTCGAGTTTAAGCTATTCACAGCCAAGGATGGTGGTAAGACAAGCGGTGGGTGGAAGGAGTCTGAGCTGACGTCAGTGCACAAAGCAAGTGCTGAAATGCACTGAAATGAATTAAATACAACCAGCCTACGGTTCCAGTGCTTCACACAGAACAACACGTGACTATCAATTAAGTACCCAGACCTGCTCTGTCGTTTCATAAGCCCAATACCTGTCCTACAACGACAGTGGTCCCTATTTGAAAACAGGCTTATCTGTGAACACCCGTGCTGGTGAAGGTTCTGCTCTGCCTCCTGAACTTACATGAGCTCGTTGTTCCTAATGATCTTCACGGCCACCTCCTGGTTGGCCCTCGCATTATCCCTGGCTCGGACCACGTTACTGAACACGCCTTGACCCGTGTAGCCATACACGTTATAACGCTTATCCAGGACTTCACCTATGTTCACACCTAAAAAGGTAAGCTAAAAGATTAGAATTCTGACCATAACACAGATGACGGAACAAAACTGTGAGATACACATCATAAACGTGGAAAAGTAGGGTACACAGTGCAGTCACTTAAAAACTGTGTCAAATCTCTGCTGTGTGCGTGGCTTCCTGGACGCCACGGAGACTCCAGGCCGCGCCCCCACCGTGACCCTCTCGCGTAACGTGGTTAGAGTTGCCGGCTGCCTCTACCGCTGCAGGAAGACTTTCTGCTCTCCTAGCAACTGCTGGCCACCCTAGCACTGAGAAGGGAAGAACTGTGCTCACTGCAGGGTTTGCAACTGTAGTCTGCACGACTGGCACCCCCCCTTCCCTCTGGAGGACGATCTCATGGCTGAAAATGACTTCGAATAGATTCAAGCTGCTCATCAAGTCTTCACCTCACTTCAATTCGTGACGCTTCTGGGCTGTGACATGGGTTCATGAAGCTGCTAGGTGTGCCACCCTTTTACCCTTTTGAAGGGATGGCACCGTGATGTGACTTTCAGAGTCCTCCCAAGTGCGAAGGCATCAGGCCACATACTTTTTAAAAGATGTCACAATGGACTCTACAATTAATAAGAGCTGTACTGAAAAAGAATAGATACATGTATAACTGAGTCACTCCGCCATACACCTGAAACCATCACATTGTTAACAACCAGACTCCAACAGAAAATAAAAAGTTAAAACAAAACAAAACTGCGAACTTACGATAATAGCCTTCTGCATCAGTCCAGTTATCCCTGAGGTTGGGATTCTCTTTGAAATCTTTTCCGATGCCAGCAGCCCGCAGACGCGCACTCTGAAATTAAGGCAGCAACGTAAGCTATTTAGTCACCGAACAGGCGGACATTTAAAGCACTTCCTTTAAAAGAAAAACAGGCAGAACCAGCTAAAATTTGATAACATTTTATGCCAACTTCAATAAATTCTTACTATGACTTACGTAAATGCAACACAGCAGAAACATGATTATCTAAGTCTCGGTATCACAATAATGCTCAAGAAAAAAAATAACAAGTTTATCTTCACATTTCTTTTACTGCCCTAGTCACGTAACACCCCCTCCCTGTCTCCTCCCATCTACGGATGAAATGTCACTGGCTGTGCTAGACGATGAGTTTAAGAACATCTGGAACGTCTGAAGAGTCTTCTCCACACACCGCTCACACCGCACTCTCCCCGTGACTCCCAGAAAGCCCTTCAACATCATCCAGGTGGGTGACGGGTGCCAACACGTTAACTGGCTCGAAATCCTTCCGCCCTTTCTTTACCCGTCTTTTTCTTTTTCGAGTGTTCCTGGGGCAGCACACAGCACACGGGACTCGTTACTTAAGCCAACCAGCGGTACCTTCAGGGTCAGGACATTAGTGCTTATCCTTGTCCATTTTTAATCTCCCTCCACCTCCCTTCACCAAAGCCTCTGTATCTCTCATGTTCTTTTAAATTTATGATGGAAATGGTCTGCTACTCTTGAGACCATTTTTCAAGAAAATCTTTTCAAGAAAAACCACTGATAAAATGGCTAAAGGTACAAAATTTCTTAACCCACTCCTTGTGACATTTCCAACGCTTCCATGACTTCTATTAGGCTCCAAATCCTTAAGTTCCCAGTCGCCTACAACGTAGAGGCCCAAAGTGGACTCTAGGCTTGAAAATCACTGACATCACCTGGTCTCCCCTAACTATAGCACACATACACAGAGGCTTGTAAATCCAAGAAGCAAGTTGTTTAAAAAGAAAATAACTACACATTTAAGTCATTTGGTATTTAACTTTTATGAAGCCCTCAGATTGTTCTGCTGTACTTGTTTTAAAATTTGATTTAATTTCAGACAGAGAAAAGTTGCCAGACGAGTATAAAGAGATTCTAGATACACTTCACGCAGACTCTGTCCAAACGTTAGCACTGGTTTGCTTTATCCTTCTCTCTACACACGCACACACCGCGGAGATACGTACTTGTTACATATGCCCTTTCCTGATTAACAGTTGTGTTTTTATGACTTAAAATTACTCACGTCAAAATATGCAGCAAACATATCATCAGATTCTGTAAACATATCGGGTGCCAACAGCTTCTTCTGAGATGAACCTTAATGGAAATTAGCATTAATATTTGAAAAATGAAGAGATACACATTGAAACACAAATTATAAATCAATGGAAAATCACTAACAGCAATTCAAACTTTTTTTCCCCTCTCGCACATCCATTTTTCACCAATAACCAACTTAAAATCACTTTGTAACACTAAGACATATAAAGCTATCCACTTTCTACTGAGAATGCACTTCAGAAAGTTGAAAGACCTAAAATCGATACTTCCACTAACGTTGAATATGCTAATAACTAAGCAACGATTAGATATTACAAGGGAAGCTCCTCTTTAAACTGCAATTTCTCTCAGAAGGTTAGCACCCTGCACTATGAACACAGATCTACGTTATTTCTCTCCTAAAACGCCTAATGACCCCATTAAAACACTGGGCAAAAAAATGTAAGGAGCTCCTAGAAGAAAAGAATGCAACAGCTTTAATCATATGAACACACGCCCGATCTCATATGCTCACATCTCAAACGCAAATTAAAATCACAATGAAATACCATCCTATGAGACTGGCGAAAAATCTGAAAGTATGACAACATTCTGTTAACAAGGCCCTGGATTAAAAGCCCTCAGACATTGCCTGTGGTATGGCAAAGCTGTATAACCTTTACAGAGGGGAATCTGGAAGTATATAGCAAAATGACATATTCAATCAGACCCAGAAATCCCACTTCTAAGAAACCATTCCAAAGACACAGTAACAAGCAGAAAAAAACGACTTAATGCACAACGCCATTATCGTTAATGCGCCAATCAACAGCCAAACACCTACCATTAGAAGACTAACTGACTAAACTATGGCACACTCATCACACTGGAGTACGATGCAGCTGTAAACAGGAATGACGGCCATTTCATACAGATGAGTATGTATAATTTTTTGTGTGCATGTGTAGACAGAACATAAACACATGCATATATGAAAGATGTTTTAATGATTTTTTAAAAACCCAAAATATTCCTAAAAATCAAAAGCAAATGAAAATAAGCCTAAACCAAATCAAACTGGTGGTATAACTGTACAGAGGAGAACTATTTCAAAAAACTTAGAAAACACAGGTTTGTAAACATCTTGAAATATATCCTAAGGACAAAACCATTACGTTTTCAAACTGCCTTCAGTACATTTAATACTGACAATCGCAGTGATAACTCCATGTACGGAAGTTTCAAAATAACCTAAGTAACTGTGTTTATTAGGAACCAAGGTTTTCTACTGTAAAAGAGAGAAATACAAAGTCGAGAAAGTTAATACAAATCCTGTAGTCTGGAATTTGAATTGGCAAATCAGTATGAACTCCTCCTTTCCAAAAATGTATGTATTTCCTAGTTTGCTCCACTGAAAAGGCCCATCAGTAACGGGCATCCCGAAGTGCCCTGTAGTCTCCAAGCGGCATCTCCTACTAAGTGGAGCCAAGGATCCCTGGAATAATAACTGATTCTGCTCTGGGGCAAGATACACACAAGGTGAGCCTATGATGTCTTACTGCCTTGGAACAGGAGCCAGCAAACTACAGATTGGGCCGAATTTGGCCCCTTGCTTGTTCCTGTGTGGCCCTGACACGGGAACACACCACGGGACCTTCAGCCCATCGGGCGCTCTGGGAGTGCGGCCACGCTCATCGGCCTGGGCCGGCCCAGGCGCTCTGCACCACGAGAGCAGAGCTCAGTAGCTGGAACAGAGGGAAAAAAGTCTACACTAATTACAAAAGCCTAAAATATTGGATATTTTACAGAAAGCCCCTGTCCCAGAAAGTAAAACAGCCATGTTAAATAAATACTGCAGGGTTTGCCTCAAAAAGACACCAGAAACCCATTTAAAAGGGGTTCCCTCCTCGGGTGAAGAGAGCACAATCTAAGCTTCAAAAAGAAAAACGGCAGCAGTGGATCCAAACACAAGAGCATAATGACACCAAATAATAAAAACCCAACAAAATAACCAAAATCTCACTGGTCACCTCTGGAGGTTGCTAGGGCACCAACTCTAAGCTATGCTAAAAACTGGTCAATAAGCGAAAATAATCAAGCATTTAACCTGCCTTTCCCGTGCAAACTATATTTTGGGGTAACCAAAGAATGGAAACCTCTTCTTTTACAGAATTAGAACTAATAATTCAAAAGGAATGACAGAGATTTTACAAATCACCACTTTGGAAACGCTGCGGCCTCCAGTGAAATAATGGATCCAAGCAGGGACCATCAACGGCTGCTAAAAGCGTGAGGCGAGCAGCTGAACAGAAACGTCAGTGGAATGTCTCACCTAACACACAACCTCGGCGCCAAGAAAAACAGGACAGCCACACCACACCTTACGGGCCACCAGATGTGATATAAAAGTACATACCGCCAGTCAATGAAGCATTCTTGCCAAAAAGAATTAAACCGACACCTATTCAAGTCTCTAACACTAACTACTAGTTTTCAAGAAATACGGAGAAGAGAGGAAATCAATGACACAAGAATGTGGCCAGACAAAATCGGGGTAGCAAAGCCCACAGGACACAGGCTCTAGCACTTTCACAAGTAAAGGGGGGCGTTGGGGGGCGGGGGACAGACCACACCACAATGAGAAAACCATTAAAAAAAGAGACTTCAGAGATGTATACCCCAAACATAATGTGTATCTTATTTGGATTTTGACTCAAACCAACCAACTTTAGACATCAGATATTTTAAAATTATCAACTTTATCAAGTGTAAGTAATGTTTTTTAAAAGGTCCTTATCTAGCAGATACAAACTGAAGTATTTATTCCCAGATGAAATCAAATCATGGCTGGGATTCGCCTGAAAACAGAGAGCCTAGCAAGCCAAGCCGAAGGTGTTGAACACACGTGGGGTTCGGGGCGGCTCTCGGGTCATGCTTACAGGGAACAGTCACTGAGGTGCTCAGGACCCTGCCGTCCTGTGCAGTTTGCAGAAGCAGCATTCCCAGTCCCCCTTCCATCCCCACGTAACCTCTCTCCTTATGAGGTAGCAGGGCTGCAAATTCAGAGGAAAGCATGCTCGAAACAAAACTGTACCTGACTCACCATTATTCTGTTCGACTGTCATGAGATTATGCTTGGCTTTGACTGACGCCTCAAACGTATCAACATTCTCCCGTTCATACTCCTTGACGTCGGCAGCTACCCTTTCCAGAATGTCCTCAGGAGAGGGAGAGCGGGTGCGAGTGCTGCTCTGGGGGCTGCTGGGCTCAGACGGCACGGACATGTTGCTGTCCTCGGCAAGGTATTTGTATTTCTGCGGTAACGACACAGAGTATTACTGTCACAACATCTGGTGCTTAGAGGGCCTGAACTGAAAAGTGAAGTGTCAAGTAATGCTAAAAAAGTTTTAAAGGTATTGAAGTCTTAACTGAATTAGATCCACAATCCCTTATATATAATTCCAAATCCACGAAACCCTGAGAACTTTTCTGCGTTTGGTGCACATTCGTTAGGTGGCGAGACCTGCGCTGCAGAGACGTGACGTCCTGAACACTCTCAGCTTCCCCAGTGCGGACGTGGTACGCCTCACTCACTGCACAACGCTCCTAGCGGCTGATAACGGGGTGCTGTGCTAGACCCCATGGATGGGGCAAAGGAAGATACACGTATATGCACCATATTACCTTTCTAAAATTCACATATTTCTGAGTTCTGAAGCACATCTGGCCCCAAAGGTTGGAGATAAGGGATTGTGGACCTGGGTAAGAACAAAAAAAGATTCAACCAAGTCTTTAGGATATCAATTTAATAACAGTTTCATCAGTGCCCCGCAAAGGTAAGTTTCCTCTGGAATTCTAGTTATGCCCTACGTACTCGGGTGATTCACATTCTTTCCCTCACTCTGAAATGCCGCGGTTGCTCTCTCTGTTTACACAAGCTGCTACGGCTGTCCTTTCCTTGTCCGCTGTCCTCCTAACAGCACCCAAGCATGTTTCATATCTTCCAGAATTCTTCCTCTCAGCTCCATCGCTCACCCCTTCTCTCACATGATGGTGAGAGAAGGCGCTTTACAGGGACCGCCATCCTCCACGGTTGGAGAGGCCAGGCCTCGGCTCCGGATGGCAGGGGGAAGCGGCAGCCTCCCCAGGCAGCTCACCTCACCATCAGGCCTGAGTCTGACACCCTTTCCCATCCAATCCCTGCACTGCTCGGCTCTCAAGGAGTCTTACAATTATTGAGATGTTCCAAGTAAACATTCACACCTGCAGTAGAAAATGTGCCATTTTACTAGGCATTAAAAAATCTTTTCGGGCTTCCCTGGTGGCTCAGTGGTTGGGAGCCCGCCTGCCGATGCAGGGGACGCGGGTTCGTGCCCCGGTCCGGGAGGATCCCACGTGCCGCGGAGCGGCTGGGCCCGTGAGCCGTGGCCGCTGAGCCTGCGCGTCCGGAGCCTGTGCTCCGCAACGGGAGAGGCCACAGCAGTGAGAGGCCCGCGTACCGCAAAAAAAAAAAAAAAAAAAAAAAAAAAAAAAAAAAATCTTTTCCACATATTAACGGGCTGTTTATAAGTTTGAGCTAAAGGAAATTCCTCCAATTTATACTCACTTATGAGGGTTTTCTTGTTCATCAACTTAAAGAAAAAAAAAAGAAAGCAAACTCCAAATCTTGTCTTATAAAAGACGTTTATATCAGAATCCCATGTGTAACAAAAAAGATTAACTATTTCAATTCTTTTAAGGAACCACCTTCCTTTCAAGACCTATTCAATTGCTACTACTGTCGCTGCACTGTCAAAGTAAAAACCCTTAATTTTGTTAAAATAGTGGTGGAGGAGAGTTGATCAAAATGTTATCGAAACCACGTACCTGAACAATGGCCTGCCTTTGTATTCTTCTCTGTTCTATCAAGGCTTCTTCATCTTCCTCCTCAACATCAAAGTCTTCAAGGCTTAGAAAAAATTACACACACATCCGTGTAATTAACTTCAAACATACTTAGAGACTCCAAAAGCATTACGTTTATACATTAAAAAAAATAAAAGCTGGAAAATGTAGGACCATCAGTACATTTGAGCAAAAATCTTAGAGTGGCTCTATCCTTGCTTTTAAACTATCCTGGTTTGGAATCCTGGCAAGCAATTTAACCTTCTCTGTCTCATTTTCCTCCTCATCTGTTTCACAGCACAAAGACTGGGAACAAAAGAAAGATGCCTAAGTTCAAAAGTCATCACTAGCTGTGCCTTGTAGTAAAGTCATTTCATCTCTGCAGCCCTCGTCTTCACACCTATACAACAAGAGGTGGGGCTGGGACACACAAGTAAACTGCTACCTTTTCTGGGTCACAGAAGCCTTTGAAAGCTATAGATCCTTTCCCCGTGCAAAATGCACAGGTAGACATCTGCATACAGTCTGAAGGGAAAGTGGCTCCACCTCCAAACACTGCGCCTGCCCGGTTCACACGGTGCCCCCAAGAACCCCGCACTCTTCACGATCCCTGCTAGGGCAGCCCTTTCTACGACCTGCTGGATGCTCACTGCACAGGTGTAAGCGACCTGCACTCTGCAGGTACCAGGTCTGTGTAGGACACTTTCCCTCCACTCAACTTATCTCCTGCTCCAACCAGGGCTCCCCAGCTCACGCGCTGCTGACATTAGGACAGTTCTGTGTGGTGGGGCGTACCCTATGCACTGGAGGATGCAGAACAGTGTCCCTGGCCTCCCGCTAGTAGATGACAACTAAACAGGTCTTCAGACATCGCTGGGAGGCAAATCTCCCCCCGCTGAGAACCACTGCTCTAAATTTGTCTCATTTATTTTTGAGACGTGCCACTTAGACAATGAAATTTGCATTAAAAAAATTTCCCCACTATTTTATTAGGCACCGAATATTTCTGCACTTTCCACACTGTAACAGGCATAGCAAGTGTGTGTCGTCTACACAAAACGGAAAGTCTGAACTTCGTATAAAAATCCCCCCACCAAAACCGGTAACCGAGACTGGCAGGGTACCTCTATGGTTCCTAATGAAAATACAGAAGCAAAGCTCGTGGTAAAGTGAGGCCCATATGCACTCCAGCCAAAGCAAAACTCAGACAGCCATGATCTCTGTCACATAACCTATAAAACCTGCACAGAAGATGAACTTAAATTCAGGGTCAAATTAATGTATTTGCTTAAAATATTCAAATGGAAATTAAAGATTTCCTAGTCAAACAGTGTTTCTCTGATTTGGAAAAAGGAAATTATAGGAAAGTTCCGTTCTTACTTATCATCAGATGAGGATTCCTGCTCAACTTTCATGCCTTCAGAAAGACTTCCTTTAAATTTATCTTCCTTTACTTTGCTTCTGCTCCTACGTCTACGACCACCCCGTGACCGAGAGCGCCTTCTCAGGCGTGATCTGCTCCTTCGGCCCCTGTCCCTGTTTGAGGAGAAGACGACATATTTTAGAGGTCAATGAAAGTTGAGGAGGCTGTGAGTTTGCTGGGCGTAGGGGTAGTACAGGGACTCTCTGTACCTTTCACAAGCTCAGCTCTGTTGTGAATCCAAAAGCGTTCTCGATGTCAAGTCTTTAAAAACAGTTAGTTACAATTTTAAAACAAAATTAACACACCATCAATAAGATTCGGATAGACGACAACTAAACCACAGCTACTCTTCTTACCAACGACAAGGGGGCGCGAGGGAACGGTCGGGCGGAGGGAACGCTCTGTACCTCGATGGGGGCAGCTGTGCAACCACACGTCTGTCGAAACCCACAACTTCACAACAAAAAGGGTGAATTTTACTTTACGTAAGTAATATGTCTCGATAAACTTGATTTTTTAAAAGATCACTGCTGAATAAAGTACGGGAAAGACAAAGGTGACAGAAACTCTAAATCTAATTAATATGGCCCTCAGACATTGTTATAAATGCCCTGTTAACCAAACAGAAAGGGACACCAGAGTTCAAGTATGAGGGTGGGAGCTTGTGTCAGAAAGTGCTGTGGGACCCCCAACAGAAAAGACTGAGTCTATGAAGGGCTGGTAGCTCTGTTCATGTCACATCTGACCATGTTTATCTCAGATTTCTTCTAAAACGTTTACTAAAGTAACATTAAAAGGAACAATGACAAAATAAAACCTTCAGTCAAAGACAGTGAAGAGATGTGACAACAGATACCAATAAAAGCTTGAAACATGCAAACTGGACAGAAAAGTAGTAGTAGATCAAATCTAAATCTTAGTCCAATAGGGACATATAAGGTAAATAAGAAACAAGCCAGTGCCTGCCACAAAGCCCCAGAAAGCCTCAAGATCTGGAGATACCGGATACCATACCCTCTGAAGGATGGAGTATGAGGGAAAAGCTAAAGAGAATTGGTTGAAATCCTTTAGGAACAGCTTGACTTGGTATATTCCCCTTTCTGACTCAGTGGAGAATGCCACCGGCCGCCCCTCTCCACACTACCACCGGAAACAATATTCACTTTACAGAGGTAGTGGTGGTTGTGAAAACTGGCCCACGGTACCGGAGGGCACTGCACTGGGTAGAGAAGGGTTAAGGGGGGACCCACATTATTTAGGACTGGAACTCTACTGGCAGCCATGTCTTATTCTCCAGCAGATGAGGAGACTCTGGAAAACTCTCGAGCCCAAAAGGAAAGATCTACAGTCACTGATACGCTAATCCGCCACCAATCCACAAGTTCCAGGTTGTCAGAATGGAAGAAAGCTTCCATTTAGCATTCTAAACCAGAATAGAAAAATAAATAAATAAATAAGTACATCAATGGTCATCTGTGACTTTCCTGGTGGTCCAGTGGTTAGGACTCTGTACTTCCACGTCAGGGGGCCCAGGTTCCACCCCTGGCTGGAGACCTAAGATCCTGCTCTCATGGAGAGGACAGGCAGATCAATCAGAACAGGCAGCAAGGAAGGATCCACCTGAGTGAGGAAAGTCCTCAAATGAAAAGGTAAACAAGCAGCAAAAGAAATCTGGGTAGATGGGCTTCCCTGGTGGCGCAGTGGTTGGGAGTCCGCCTGCCGATGCAGGGGACGGGTGTTCGTGCCCCGGTCCGGGAGGATCCCACATGACGCGGAGCGGCTGGGCCCGTGAGCCGTGGCCGCTGAGCCTGCACATCTGGAGCCTGTGCTCCACAGTGGGAGGCCCACGTACCGCAAAAAAGAAAAAAACGAAATCTGGGTAGAAACAATATATTGGTAAGAGAAGAAAACTATAAAGAACAAAAGCTCCACAAAATAAACTCATTATCATCTTTGACATAAAGATGCTACTTCCATAAAATGAGAGTAAAATGTTATTAAAAAATAAACAGCCAACAAGGTCTTGGAAATTTAAAAAATTATGTGTGTGCAGAAGGGAGAAACAAAAAATCAACAGAAAGGTAAGATGGCAGATTGAGAAAGCTTCTCAAGACTGAAAGTAGAACAAAAGGACAAACATAAAAGATGAGAGAGGACACATTCACAGAAAGAGAGACAAAATGAAAAGGCAGAGACTTTGTACCAGATGAAGGAACAACATAAAGCCCCAGAAAAACAACTAAATGAAGTAGAGATAGGCAACCGTCCAGAAAAAGAATTCTGAATAATGATAGTGAAGATGATCCAAGACGTCGGAAAAAGAATGGAGGCAAAGATCGAGAAGATGCAAGAAATGTTTAACAAAGGCCTAGAAGAATTAAAAGAACAAACAAACAGAGATGAACAATACAATAACTGAAATGAAAAATACACTAGAAGGAATCAATAGCAGAATAACTGAGGCAGAACAACAGATAAGTGACCTGGAAGAAAGAATGGTGGAATTCACCGCTGTGGAACAGAATAAAGAAAAAAGAATGGAAAGAAATGAAGATAGCCTAAGAGACCTCTGGGATAACATTAAACGCAACAACATTTGCATTACAGGGGTCCCAGAAGGAGAAGACAGAGAGAAAGAACCCTAGAATATATCTGAAGAGATTATAGTCAAAAACTTCCCTAACATGGGAAAGGAAATAGCCACCCGAGTCCAGGAAGCACAGAGTCCCGGGCAGGATAAACCCGAGGAGAAACAAACATTATTGAAAGCAACAAGGGAAAAATGACAAATAACATACAAGGGAACTCCCATAGGGTTAACAGGTGATTTCTCAGCAGAAACTCTACAAGCCAGAAGGGAGTGGCACGATATATTCAAAGTGATGAAAGGGAAGAACCTACGACCAAGATGACTCTACCTGGCAAGGATCTCATTCATATTCGACGGAGAAATCAAAAGCTTTACAGACAAGCAAAAGCTAAGAGAATTCAGCACCACCAAACCAGCTCTGCAACAAATGCTAAAGGAACTTCTCTAAGTGGGAAACACAAGAGAGGAAAAGGAGGTACAAAAACAAACCCATAACAATTAAGAAAACAGTACTAGGAAGACAAATATAGACAATTACCTTAAACGTGAATGGATTAAATGCTCCAACCAAAAGACACATGCTTGCTGAATGGATACAAAAACAAGACCCATACATATGCTGTCTACAAGAGACCCACTTCAGACCTAGGGACACAAACAGACTGAAAGTGAGGGGATGGAAAAAGATACTCCATGCAAATGGAAATCAAACAAAAGCTGGAGTAGCAATACGCCTATCAGAGAAAGTAGACTTTAAAATAAAGAATGTTACAAGAGACAAGGAAGGACACTACATAATGGTCAAGGGATCACTTTGAAACAACAATTATAAATATACATGCACCCAACATAGGGGTACCTCAATACATAAGGCTACTGTCAACAGCTATAAAAGAGGAAATTGACAGTAACACAATAATAGTGGGGGACACTAACACCTCACTTACACCAATGGACAGAACATCCAGACAGAAAATTAATATGGAAACACAAGCTTTAAATGATATAATAGACCAGATAGATTTAATTGATATTTAAAGGACATTCCATCCCCAAACAGCAGATTACACTTCCTTCTCAAGTGCACACGGAACATTCTCCAGGACTGATCACAACTTGGGTCACAAATCAAACCTCAGTAAATTTAAGAAAACTGAAATCACGCCAAGCATCATTTCTGACCACAGTGCTATGAGATTAGAAATCAATTACAGGGAAAAAAATGTAAAAAACACAAACACATGGAGGCTAAACAATACGTTACTAAATGACCTAGAGATCACTGAAGAAATCAAAGAGGAAATCAAAAAATACCTGGAGACTAATTACAATGAAAACACGATGATCCAAAATCTATGGGATATAGCAAAAGCAGTTCTAAGAGGGAAGTTTATAGCAATACAAGCGTACCTCAAGAAACAAGAAAAATCTCAAATAAACAATCTAAACTTACACAAGTTTACACTTACTTGTAGTAGAGACTACTACAAGCAACTCTACAAGCAACTCTGTGCCAATAAAATGGACAACCTGGAAGAAATAGACAAATTCTTAGAAAGGTATAACCTTCCAAGACTGAACTAGGAAGAAATACAAAATATGAACAGACCAATCACAAGTGATGAAAGTGAAACTGTGATTAAAAATCTTCCAACAAACAAAAGTCCAGGACCAGATGGCTTCACAGGTGAATTCTATCAAACATTTAGAGAAGAGCTAATACCCATCCTTCTCAAACTCTCCCAAAAAAATTGCAGAGGGAGGAACACTCCCAAACTCATTCTATGAGGCCACCAAAACCCTGATACCAAAACCAGACATAGAAACTACAAAAAAAGAAAATTACAGACCAATATCACTGATGAATAGATGCAAAAATCCTCAACAAAATACTAGCAAACAGAATCCAACAACACATTAAAAGGATCATACACCATCATCAAGTGGGATTTATCCCAGGGATGCAAGGATTCTTCAATATACACAAATCAATCAATGTGGTACACCATATTAACAGACTGAAGAATAAAAACCATATGATCATCTCAACAGATGCAGAAAAAGCTTTTGACAAAATTCAACACCCATTTATGATAAAAACTCTCCAGAAAGTGGGCACAGAGGGAATCAACCTCAACATAATAAAGTCCACATATGACAAACCCACAGCAAACATCATTCTCAATGGTGAAAAACTGAAAGCATTTCCTCTAAGATCAGGAACAAGACAAGGATGTCCACTCTCGCCACTATTATTCAACATAGTTTTGGAAGTCCCAGCCACGGCAATCAGAGAAGAACAAGAAATAAAAGGAATACAAACTGGAAAAGAAGAAGTAAAATTGTCACTGTCTGCAGATGACATGATACTACACATAGAGAATCCTAAAGATGCCACCAGAAAACTACTAGAGCTAATCGATGAATCTGGTGAAATTGCAGGATACAAAATTAATGCACTGAAATCTTTTGCATTCCTACACACTAACAACGAAATGAAGAGAAATTACGGAAACAATTCCATTCACCATTGCAACAAAAAGAATAAAATACCTAGGAATAAACCTACCTAAGGAGATAAAAGACCTGTACTCAGAAAACTATAAGACACTGATGAAAGAAATCAAAGATGACACAAACAGATGGAGAGATATACCAGGTTCTTGGACTGGAAGAATCAATATTGTGAAAATGACTATATTACCCAAAGCAATCTACAGATTCAATGCAATCCCTATCAAATTACCAGTGGCACTTTTTACAGAACTAGAACAAAAAGTCTTAAGATCTGTATGGAGACACAAAAGACCCCGAATAGCCAAAGCAGTCTTGAGGGAAAAAAACAGAGCTGGAGGAATCAGACTATATTACAAAGCTACAGTAATCAAGACAATATGGTACTGGCACAGAAACAGAAACACAGATCAATGGGAACAGGATATAAAGCCCAGAGATAAACTGACACACCTATGGTGAACTAATCAATGGCAGAGGAGGCAAGGATATACAATGGAGAAAAGACAGTCTCTTCAATAAGTGGTGCTAGGAAAACTGGACAGCTACACGTGAAAGAATGAAATTAGAACACTTCCTAACACCATACACAAAAATAAACTCAAAATGTATTAGAGACCTAAATGTAAGACCAGACACTTTAAAACTCTTAGAGGAAAACATAGAAACATAGGAAGAACACTCTTTGACATAAATCACAGCAAGATCTTTTTTGATCCACCTCGAGTAATGGGAATAAAAACAAAAATAAACAAATGGGACCTAATGAAACTTAAAAGCTGTTGCACAGCAAAGGAAACCATAAACAAAACGAAAAGACAACCCTCAGAATGGGAGAAAATATTTGCAAACTAATCAACAAAGGATTAATCTCCAAAATATACAAAAAGCTCATGCAGCTTAATATTAAAAAAACAAACAACCCAATCCAAAAATGGGCAGAAGACCTATATAGACATTTCTCCAAGGACATATAGATGGCCAAGAAGCACATGAAAAGCTGCTCAACAACACTAATTATTAGAGAAATGCAAATCAAAACTACAATAAGATATCACCTCACACCAGTTAGAATGGGCATCATCAGAAAATCTACAAACAACAAATGCTGGGGAGGGTGTGGAGAAAAGGGAACCCTCTTGCACTGTTGGTGGGAATGTAAATTAATACAGTCACCATGGAGAACAGTATGGAGGTTCCTTCAAAAACTAAAAATAGAATTACCATATGACCCTGCAATCCCACTACTGGGTATATACCCAAGAAAACCATAATTCAAAAAGACACATGAACCTCAATGTTCATTGCAGCAGTACTTACAATAGCCAGGTCATGAACGCAACCTAAATGCCCATCGACAGACGAATGGATAAAGATGTGGTACATATATACAATGGAATATTACTCAGCCACGAAAAAGAACGAAATTGGGTCATTTGTAGAGAGATGGATGGATCTAGAGACTGTCATACAGAGTGAAGTAAGTCAGAAAAACAAATATCGTATATTAACGCATATATGTGGAACCTAGAAAAATGGTACAGATGAACTAGTCTGCAGGGCAGAAATAGAGACACAGATGTAGAGAACAAACGTATGGACAACAAGGGGGGAAAGCAGTGGGGGGCGGTGGTGGTGGAGTTTGGGAATGACATATAAGAACCTGCTGTATAAAAATAAAAATTAAAAAAAAAAGATGAGAGGGGCAAGTCAGTGTAACAATTTATAAGATCTAATCAGAAAAAAACTAGAAAATAATGGGGGAGAAAGCAAACAAAAACGTGAGAAAATTTCCCAGTACAGGCAGCCATAATCTTCCTGTTTCAAAGGGCCTATCTAGTGCCCTGCAAAATAAATTGAAAGAAGGAGCCGCTCATCAAGGCATTATTACAGTGAAATTACGGAACACAGGACATTTCTTACAAAAAGAGAGAGAAAAAAGCAAGTCCTATAAAGAAATGCCCACTTATCAGAGGACTTCTGAATAGCAATAAGGGAAGCTAGAAATCAGTGGAATAACAATTTAAGAATTCTTAAGAAAATGATCTCAAACTAGAATTCTATTCCTTGATAAATCAGCAATGAGAATAATAGGCATTTTTTTAGAGACACATGTCCCCAAAATTGTCCCTTCTGTTCACTTTCCTCAAAAAGCTATTGGAGATGTATTAGCAAACAAGGAGGTAAAGCAAGAAACTGGATACAGGAAACGTAAGAGAAGAACAAGGGACTCTGGAAAAGGGAAGCAAATCCTACGCAAACTATGGTCAGCTTGGAGCCAGAAGGCTGGGAGCATGGGAGTCCCCTCTTGCCCTCTCCCACCGACTGCTTGCTCTGGAATGAACGGTATGTATACGGATCACAATGATTACATTAACCTCGACCATGTCCATCTGCAAGAAATGTGATGAAACTGGGCAGAACAGAAACGTGTGAGGAACAGTATTAAAAAAACTAACGAAACCAATACCTATGGCAATAACTTAAAAAAATTTAGACAAACACACTGTCAAGGCATTTCCACTTCTGAGAATCTAGTATACAAAAACATTCAAAGATACATACATAAAGACTGGTTTCTACTGCTGTGAGTTAAAAGAGATCTTCACCCAGTCTTTCACGTCTACTGAGGACATCGTCTCCAAGTCGTGTTCTTTTTTTTTTTTTTTTTTTTTTTTTGTGGTACGCGGGTCTCTCACTGTTGTGGCCTCTCCCGTTGTGGAGCACAGGCTCAGCAGCCATGGCTCACGGGCCCAGCCGCTCCACGGCATGTGGGATCTTCCCAGACCGGGGCACGAACCCGCAACCCCTGCATCGGCAGGCAGACTCTCAACCACTGTGCCACCAGGGAAGCCCTCCAAGTCGTGTTCTTAAGAGGACCAAATACAAGTTCACAGAAAAATACATACAGAGCTGCAACTATGAAATGACAGGATACTTATTTATTATTACTCTGTGATCTAGCCTGCTAGTTAAAAGAAAAATCATAAGCCTAGCTCATTTAGTATTTATCTCTCATTAAAACAGAGGAAAAAAAATGTCCTACTTAAAAAAAAAAAAGATCGCTTTTAATGAACACGGATTTATATAAATTTGAAGGAATACTCTATTAAAGAAAAACCAGTGTGTGTGAAATATCACATGTTGGTAATAGGAAACTATATGGCATCACAGCAACAATTTTTCAGAGAAAGCTGTTAAGAAAACCTACTAACTGAGCTTCAAAAACAGTTTGATGGATCAAACGGGTATCTTTACCTTCTTCGAGGAGACCTGCTTCTTCTTCTGGGAGATCGGCTCCGTCTGAGGGGGGAGCGGGACCTCCTCCTAACAGGAGATCTACTGGCTCTTCTTCGGGCTGGAGACCACCTACTGATTGGGCTGGCATCTTTTGATCTTTCCCGCCTACTGAGGATATCATCTCGAGGTCGTGTTCTTAAGGGGACCAAATACAAGTTCAAAGAAGAATAAATCAAATCAGAATAAATGAATTTCTTCTACATGTAAAGAACACTTTAAGAAAGGGCACATTAACCTTAAGGTAGTAAACACAGATTAATATGTTTAATAACAAAAATTCAGATGATCACAGTAACACCTGGTGTATGGTAGACACACAACAGAAGGTCTATTTCCTCTGGTCTCACAATTTGAAGAATTATTAAAGATTCTTCATATTGTTAAAGCCACTGATTTTAATTTCACATAAACAAATAAAACTTGCCCAAGTGAGTAATAATATTCCATTCCCTTGGTTTGAAGGGAATGGAATATTATTTTGACATTTTTGCAATTAAGAGCCTTATTTTTAATGTATAAATTAAGAATAAAGCCCCCTTTAAAAATCAACATTAACCTCAGAAGAAGAAATACAGGTAAGAGTTTAGGGAAAAGGACAGTCCACCTAGTCATGGAAGTAAAAGTTGGTATAACTTATCTGGAAGGAAATGTGGCAGTTAACTTTCTAAAATGTAAATGTACATAATCTCAGACTGCAATTCCACTTCTATGAATCTGTTCTAGAAGAAACTTAACACAGAACCAATGGATGTCTTTGCAAACAATCATGAAAAACTGGAACCAACCTCAACTTTCATCAGTTTCAAGAAGGGAACGGTTAAATATATTATGGCACATCTACACTGTGAAATATCATGTTGCTATTATTGATATATGAAGAATTAAAAACAATCCTTATGTATTGTCACAGAAGTGTTTCATGAAAAAAGAAAATCACTGTTAACATAAATAGCATGAATCCTATTTTTTAGAAAAAACGCATACATACAATTGTATGTGCACAGTAAAGGGGCTAGAGAGAGACAGTCTTCTTTGGGGTGGAGGCAGAGCAGGGATGGACAAAGTCAATTTACAGGCTTCCAGCACGATTTAAATTTCTCTTTAATTAGCATGTACCTCTTCCGCAACTAAAAATAAAAATTTGTTTCAAATATTCAACTCTAGTCCTTGATAAACTCCTCAGAATTTCATTTTCAAACTGCAAGCAACTGAAAGAGGACAGGACCTTAAGAATGACGTCAGATACCACCAGCAACACTGCCTCCACAGAGCTGCAGGCAGAGCTGCTTCCCTACACTGCTTAGAAGTAGAGAGTCAACAGGATCTCTGAAGATACAGCACTTTGAAAACAGCATTCTTGAAGCTTCTCAAAACAGAGGATGATTTACTTAAACTTCAAGGCCAGTTGCGATTTATACCCATACACAGAAAACATTAACATGCAACAGTAGACGGCTAGGAATTCAGAGTATCTTTGCGTGGTATAAGCCGACATTCTTTTTTTTTTTTTTCCGGTACGCTGGCCTCTCACCGCTGTGGCCTCTCCCGTTGCGGAGCACAGGCTCCGGACGCGCGGGCGCAGCGGCCACGGCTCACGGGCCCAGCCGCTCCGCGGCACGTGGGATCTTCCCGGACCGGGGCGCGAACCCGCGTCCCCCGCATCGGCAGGTGGACTCTCAACCGCTGCGCCACCAGGGAAGCCCAGCCAACATTCTTTTTCTTTTAAGGGAAACTTGGTTGGTAGTTTCACATGTCTAATTACTGAACATAAAGACATTAAAAAAGCGGTTTCTAAAGTAGCTTTTGGACTAATCTAAACAGCAGCCTCCCCTCCCCGCCAAAATCCCTTCTGTGCCTTTACTCATCAGTTCCATGACCCTAGGTAAGTTAGATAACCTCTCAATCTATTTTCTCATTTATAAATGAAGTATGACTTACTTCACTCTGTATTAAGTCAGAAGGAGAAAAACGAACACCGTATGCTAACAAATATATATGGAAACGAAAAAAGCGGTACTGATGAACCTAGTGGCAGGATAGGAATAAAGACGCAGATGTGGAGAACAGACTTGAGGACATGGGGAGGGGGAAGGGTGAGCTGGGACAAAGTGAGAGAGCGGCAGGGACATATACACACGACCAAACGTAAAATAGCTAGCTAGTGGGAAGCAGCCGCATAGCACAGGGAGATCAGCTCGGTGCTCTGTGACCACCTAGAGGGGTGGGGTAGGGAGGGTGGGAGGGAGACGCAAGAGGGAGGGGATATGTGTACGTACAGCTGATGCACTTTGTTGTACAGCAGAAACTAACACACCATTGTAAAGCAATTATACTCCAATCAAGACGTGAACAAAAAATGATGACAGAAAACAACTAAGTATGAGGACCACCCCACGTCATGAGAGACAATTATTATGAGAAAAGAACTGATGGACCAAATGCATATGAAATATTTTCATTATTATTGATAAAAAATATAATCACTTCTTACCCTATTCTTCCTAAACTTAAGAGGTACTATTTTTTTTCAACGAGATTACAAGTATATGAATTAGTAACAGAAAAAAACTTCCACTTTTAATTTAATTATATTTTGGGGACCAAAAAAGACAACTGCAGCTCCGATCATACTGTCAGAATTCAAAATCATATGTCAATTCAAAAGAATGGACAGATCACAATCCTTAAACTGATACCTCCATTTTTAAAAATTTCAGCCCATACTGTTCAAAGAACAATCCCTACTCTGGAACTATACAATCTCCTTTCCCACAAAATGGGCATACGTAGACTCATCAGCCAAATTGGATTTAAGGGAGTGATTCTGCACATCAGATACTAAATTAAGAACTTTAAAAATGTCAATAAGTTCAATATTGAAAAATCACCTAGAGTCAAGATACTCACTGACAAAAGTGCAAACATGAATATAGTTAGTGGACAGGATTATATGTAACACTATAAAACTCATTACCATCTCATTTTTATTGTCCACAAGTTCTAGTTTCTCCTCTGAAATCTGCTGCAATACAGCTTTGCAGTCAAGTTACCTTGGCGAAGAAAGGCGTCTCCGTTCAGGATCCCTGCGCTTTCTTTCCAAGGATCGGCTCTTGGCTCTCCTACCAGGAGACAGAGTTCGAGATGGTGACTTGCTTTGCTTAGACCTTCTATCATTTAAGAGTGGAGATCGACTTCTTCTTGACTTATCACGTTGTTTCGGAGACAAACTTCTTCTCTTGGGACTACGACCAGGTCTTCTACTAGGTGACCTATTTTCTTTCCCAGAGGAAGCATCTTTAGAGGGAGATTTAACTGGCTTCTTCTCTTTATCAGTTTCAGACCGTTTCGATTTTCTCTCTTTGGACCGTGACCTTCTGTCTTTGGATTTACCTCTCAAGTCAATTGGGGATCTAGATTTTTTGCCTCGATCACGACTTCTACTTTCATTTATAATTGGGGATTTTTTCCTATCTTTTGACTTACTTTTATCTTCTGTTTTAACCTTGTCATCAGCAGGAGATCTGGCCTTCCCAATTTTCTCTTGAGAGCGCCTTCTAAGGGTGGGAGACTTTGACTTTCTCGCTTGATCTTGAGACTTACTTCTTTTGGAGGGACTCTTGGACTTTTTCCTCTCCTTTGACTTGCTCCTCGTAGCCTTCTCTTTAACTATTTCAACACCTCCCTTACTTTTCTTTTTATCAGACCTATGTCTAGTCCGTTCTTTGGATCGGCTTTTACTTCGTTTTTTTGTACTATTTTTATTGTCCGTAAGTTCAAGTTTCCCCTTCGTACTTGAAGATCTAGTACTAGACCTATTTCCATTTCGTGCCTTTTCATGAATCTCCCCCTCCTCTTCGGAGCCAGACTCATAACCTTGTAATATGAGCCCCATCCCAGACTGGACCTTTCCTTCCATTAACTCATTATCAAGTTCAGCTTTAATCAAGGCCCTCTGTTTCTCCAAGTCTTCCAGCAAAGCTAAATCATCAAGTTTAGTTCTTTTTGCTGGAGACATACCTTCTTTGTCAGAAGCATCAATAACCTCTTTCCTTTTGTGTTTCTTATGTTTATGCTTATGTTTATGTTTTTTATCCTTGTCTTCTTCTGAAGAATGTTTATGTTTCTTATGTTTACTTCTGTGTTTATGCTTCTTTTTTTTGTGACGACTGTGCTTATTTTGAGATTGGTCTTCTGATACTTCTCCATTTTCTTCATTTACACTCTTTTCAGAATTATCAGCATCTTCCATCCTATAAATGTATCAAACACATTTAAAAGTCACATCATTTATCAAGGATTCAGAATCATAACAAAATAATAGCAATGATAAAATACATCTCAATGTGATACATGAAGTTACTCCCTGAAATATTTTATTTCAGAGGTATATGGCAAGAACTGAGTTGAACAGTGATTTAACTTTAATTTGTTTCTAATGGTTGAACTCAAACACCAAAAGTATTACAGGAAATACATAATGGGGGAGGTTAACATAATTCTACTTAATAGAATAAGGGAATCCAAACCAGGTGTAACAAATGGTTAATGCTGACTTTCTTAAACAGTCACTCAAGTAACTTGGTTTTTAAACCAGCATTTCCCACACAACTCAACACCAAAGGACCCCCCCCCCCGACATTTTCTTTTTCCGTAAAACATTAGTAATGACATATATTGGGGACACTCATCTTCTCCACTTGGATTCAGAAATATATATATATTTAAATCTCCAGAGCCAATACAGAGCTACACCCAAAAGCAGCAGTCCCTTCGATGTGCACAGGCAGCTGATGGCTGATGTTGATATTGTAAACACATCCCGAGGGTTAAAAACTTCAAAGTGAACTAACAGGAGTTAGGACTCTACGCTCTAGGCCTATAAGTGGCCACTTTGCAACCATGTGGTACAGCAGTACCCCTGCTCCGTTCTGAGCAGCATGATGAAATCTTTGCGCCATCCCGCCTGGGTTCCCCCACCATGGACACCGTCTGCTCCGACATCCAACCACCCGCATCATCACGGCTGAGAATCCACGATGACAGGAAGCAGACGATCCTCCTGACATACGGTCAGGTCAATAGTAGCCTAATGCTATGTCACGATGCCTACGCCATTCACCTCACTTCATCTCATCACACAGACGTTTTATCATCTCACATCACAAGAAGGGAGAGTACAGCATGATATGGTGAGAGAGAAAAACCACATTACTGTGACTTTTATGACAGTACATTGTTACAATTATTCTATTTATTATCGGTTACTGCTGTTACTCTCTTACTGCGCCTAATTTATTTTTGAATTAAACTTTGTCGTAAGTACGCACACACAGGAAAAAGCAGTACAGTTCAGGCCCGGTACCATCCCTGGTTTAGGCCTCCACTGGGGGTGCTGAGACATACCCTCCGCGCACAAGGGGGCCTCTACTGCGTTAGTCTGAGACGCAGCAGAGCCTTCCACACGCCAGCCACAGCCAATATCAGCAATTTTCATGCTTCAGCCAAGTATTTGCTCAGCGGGCTATTTAGTCTAAGGTGGGTGGCTTCTGTACTTAAATCTTTGGACTGACTTAGAGTTTATGATTCCAAATTATTTTTGCTAAATCCTTGCCGTTCAGTAATCCTAGGTTTAACACAGGCTGCAACAGCATTACTTAACTTTCCCCATTAAAGTCACTTCATACTATACCATCACGTCCTAGAGTTTGAGACCAAAAACAGACTTTAAATTATCTGGATTCAGGTCATCACACTATTTTTGGAAGAAGACATGGATTATTTTGTTCAAGTCCTCCAAATTACATACTCCTGTACTTTTAGTAAGCTTAGTATTTGTGCCATATACTACAAATAGCTCCTTGCAAGTTAAGAATTAATGAGTCTATTCAATCGCTTAATATTTAAAAGAAAATCACCTACACATAATGTAGGCATTGTCAGGTAGCAGGAAAATAAAAATGTACAAGACCAATATTTGCCTCTCTCAAGGAAATTTCCAGTGGAAAAGAAAGTCACGTGAAACACTGGAGAACTGCAATGATAAAGACCCAAGTAAGGGCATTACGGGAACACTGAAGGATCACTTTAAATCAATTTGAAACAGTCAACGAAGGTATCTTGCAGATCACAGAAAAACGCAAGCTTCTGTTCAGCAGGGACTTTGGGGGGAGAGAAATTTAGCGACAAGATACTTGGATTAAAAAATAGGATGAGTAACACTGTCCTAAAGAATGAGTAAGAAATTAACCACAAGGGTTAAGGGGTACTTTAGATATAGGAAAAAAGATCCATGTTACCAGGGCGTCAAACTTGTGGAAGTGACTGGTCTAACGGAGGTTCAGATCTCAAGCGGACCAATTCCAGGAGATGAAAAGATACAGTCTGGGATTCCGGAAGCACAGGTTTGAGAGAGAGGCTCAGGAACTGCAAGGTGAAGCTACTGGCTGCTCTGTCGTGACACTGCTGCTGTGGCCCTGCAGCCGGGTCTCAGTCTCCAACAGGCGTGGGGGATGAGGGGCGGGGCGGGCAGCTCACAGCAGGGAAGGGGTGTGGAGGACACGCACCGCATACAACGACCACACGGCAGGAACCTTGAATTTGGGGCACCAGACTGCCAATGTCCATTTCTGGCACTACGCACAGTGGGAAAGGAGAAAGCATTAAACAGTCCTGCAGAGGAAGCCGTGTCTTCGGCTGAGTTAGGTTTTAGTCTGGCCCGACTTCTCTCAAACGTGGTACAAGAAAACACAGGATAGATGAAGTAGTGTTCTGGGATCATCAAATTTTCTCTGAGACTTGGAAGACGAAAGTGTAATTTTTGTGTTTAAAAAAGAAAAAAACCAACATGGCTTTATCAAGGAGGGGGGAAAATCACAGATTTAGGGTGAAGATACAAAGACATTTCAACTTTGATCCTTGTATAGACTACAACCTCATACAGGTAACCACCTCCCTTCCCTAGAATCTCCCAGCCCACAGTCCAGAAGGTGAGCTATGTGTGGGTTTTTCTGAACCTTGAGTTAACGGGGAGAAAAGTTTGAGAAAAACAGAACTAGGTTAATTCAACATACAGAAGTAGGAATGCAGAACCTTTTTAATGTCGGGAAGGGTTTTCAGGTATATAAAATCTAAGTGTCCAAAGTACCAAATTCTAGTCAATAAGCTAAAACTCGAACAATGTAGGGCAGCGGTCCCCAACCTTTTTGGCACCAGGGACCGCTTACACGGAAGACAGTTTCTCCACGGACGGGGTGGCGGGGGACGGTTCAGGCGGAAACGAGAGCGACGGGATCGGGCGCTCCGCTCGCACGCCCGCCGCTCGCCGGCTGTGCGGCCCCGTTCCCAACAGGCCACGCACGGGCGCACCAGTAATGCTCCGCAGCCGGGGAGTTGGGGACCCCTGATCTAGGGAATTCCCTGCTGGTCTAGTGGTTAGGACTCCATGAGCTCACTGCCAAGGGTCTGGGTTCAATCCCTGGTTGGGGACCTAAAATCCCACAAGCTGCACAGTGCGGCAAAAAAACAAACGCAAACCACCTGAAGACCCTCTAAGCATCCTCAAGAAAAAGGACAGTTGGGTGGTAAAGCCTCCAGAGCCAGACGACCTGGGCTCAGTTCCTGGTCTCACTACTTTACTAGCTGTGTGGCCTCAGGTGAGTTTCAGCTTGATGGAGAGAAGAGCAGCGCCCACCTCAAGGCACGCGGTAAGGCTGGCACAGTGCCGGGTAACAGACGTCAAGGATGGCGAGGCCGAGCACAACCCTAGGGCCCCAGAAGTACGTTGTTCTTGTTGTCCAGACACTGGATAGACTTGCTCCCCACTGCGGACACCGCGGAGCTGCAGACGGACGCTAAGAATGTTGCTTTAAGGAATCCTGGCGGGAGCAAGGATCCTCCAGTCAGACGGCCTTGTTCCAATGCTACCTGCAATGGGACACCTCCAGTGTGACCTCAGACGAGCTACTCCCCTGTGCCTCCGTTCCCTCCACTGTAGAAACGGGGGACATAACAGTACCAGCAAATCACAGGTTTGTCGCAGCAATGAGTTCATATGTATAAAACTGTCACACAAAGTGCTCAAGAAGTACTGCCTCTGCCTATGTCCCCAGGACAGATGAGACTCCACATTCAAGGAGGTGGACGGGACTCGCCTAAGGGCAGGTGTATCTCAAGCTGGTGAGAAGGCTGGTATTACATTCAAAGTCAGAGCTCTTGCATTTGCTCAAAGATGCTTTTAAAATGTCAGGTCGCGTCACCACTCTGAGTGAAAACTGACTACTGTTTCCTACCTTATTCAGAGCAAAAACTTACACTCGGTATGAGTGCTACACCAGCAGCCCAACCCGCCCACCATGCGGAACCCCTCGTTCCCTCCCACCCTCAGGGCTCTCCTCCCACAGCAGGGGCTCTCCCGCCAAAGGGCCTGGCTCGCTTCCCCCAGACACAGCGCAGCCCCTCGCCCACCTCAGACCTGTGCTCAAATCACACTTCCTCAGCCGGGCCTCCGGCCAGTTCCTTTAGCTGCTACCCCACCCTAGCCCGCACAGGTGCTCTTCCTCTGTTTAACTGCCCTCCACTTCATAGAATTCTCATTCGTCTCTCCCTATGTAACACAAGCACGATGAGAGCAGGATCTGAATGTTTAGCTCGCTGCTCTATCCCTGAGGCCCATAAGATGACCTAAGCTAGAGCAGGTACTCAGTAAGTATTTGCTGTGTCAAAGAAACGATCTACATAGAGTAACATATAGAAATGGTATCACTAACTACAGCTGGTTTACACTGTCTGCACCCGCGCTCGCAGCTCTTGACGGTGAACGCTTTTCGCTCACTTACACCACCAGCGCCCCTTACAGTGCACACGCCTATTTCTCGACAGCAATACCCTCAAACGATTTAAATTTAATCACCTCCCGCAGAAAAATCTGCTCTTTTAACCCTTTTCCAATGCTTCCTATAATTTACAAGTCTTTCAAGGAGTTTCAAATCAAAATTCTTAAGAGTTTACCCACAGAGGAAGTAATTTCCTTCAAAAGAAAATCTAGCTCCTAAAAGCTTCTGAGAATGAAGACTGACATCACGGTACCCAATGACTAAACAGTCATTCCCATGAGTGACCCCAGTTTTCCTTGTAACTTAATGAATCTAATTCAAGAAATAATGACTAGGTTACGAATGAAACGCTACCAGTGCCTTAGGGCTGCTAGGTTAATCTTACTAACTAACCCCAGAGTTCTCCTATACTGGGGTTAGGCAGAGAGCAGACCTTCAGCCTCTTCCGTGGATCTCTCAAGGCAAATTTCAAAGAAAATAACGAGTGAAGTCTGACTAGGTAAATCAGGGACACTTGAACTCAACGAGTAAGAGACACTCATAACATATCACATACAATGCACAAGCTTGTGCTAGGTCAGTTAATTTAGGTTCATTATCAACAACTTTCTTCTAACGCTTTAGGAATAGGTTTCTTGTAAAGAAACCTGATCATCTTCCTGGATGGTTCATATTAACAATAAATACACATATATAAATCCCACATACATGCATTTATACGTGACCGTTTACATTTTGCAACCAAACGCTACACGTTTGGCAGGTATATGTCTACACTAAACTGGTCTACAGCAGGTTTGCCGTAAACCAGTACTTACTGAGAGCTGAGTAACATCCTTCAAATCTCACTGGGAAACAAAGCTGAATTCAAAGTGCAGACGGCATGGAAGTGTTAAACCGTATTCATTCACGTGTTTGATTAAATACATTGTACAAGTTTCACGCTTCAAACAACCCAGGGTCTTGGAGCATCTGGCACAATGAAAGTAGCCAGGGAACAACTTTAAAAGAAAGTGACCAATTACCAACCTCTAGTGTTATTTTTACTTCCTCTTTCACACATTTTTTTCAAAGAATATTCGTAATAACATCTTATTTGGGAAGCATTCAATTCATGCTTTGCAGTCGGGGGCAAGGGGGAGCAAAATGAATGCCACTGCATTTTATAAGGAAAATAATTAAGCCTGTTTCTCTGACTATGTAGATGTAAAAATAAAAATGGATTGAAAAGACCAACTAGTCTTAAAACGAACCTTCCCCCACCCCCCACCTTTTCCAAGTGGGATATTTAAGTTTCAAAGAGTTAGAACTGTCATATCATGAAAACGGACCTTTCTAGGACACTGGAAATAAATTAAAATGATTTCAAATGTTAAAGGCTATTTTTAAAAGGAGCCACACTGTATAGTGAGGGACCAGACAGTACAAAAGTCAGGAGAAGGGCTCTAGAACTAGACTGCCTGGGTTTCAATCCTGCATCTGTCACTTAGTCTGACCTTGGGCGAGCTAACTTAATCTCTCTGTACTTCCGTTTCCTCATCTGTAAAATGTGGGAAATAACAGTATCCACCTCCATCGGGTTGTCAGGAGGACTGAATGAGGTGATATTTGTTCAGTACCTGGTCTTGGTAAGTGCAAGTACGTCAATGCATTTAAAAATTTAAACGCTTAAAACCATCGAAAAAGGCTGAGCTAAAGAGACTGACAAATGTAAAAGCCACTAAAAGGCCTTCAGGGAGCTTAAAACTATTTTATACGTTTACCTTTTCTAAATGTTCCACTTGGAATAGACTCCATGTAACTGTGAACTCCTCAGTGTGTCCTCAAAAAACCTATTCAGACACTACATTCCAGCATTCACTGCGGGCAGCCAACATGGTACCTGCTTTCTTAGCAAACTGTCATTTTCTATGGCAAAACATTTTCAAATAAGTGAAAGTGGGACACATACAGACCACACATTCCATGCAAAACAAGTGTAGAGGAGGGGGGAGGTGGAATTAAAGACTATCTCAGGGTCATTCATACTGCAGGGGCCAAAATAAATATTATTATTAAATCTAGTGTTATTTGAATATGTAAATAAATATGGTTGAGCCACTCCTCAAAAGGAATCTGCATTGTCCTGAAATCAAATAAATGGACATAATACTACAGAACTTTAAACAGATTACTAGAAAAATCAGCCGCGTTGTCTAAGATTTGGACCATCTTGACATGAAGACTGGAACTGGGCCTCACTGTGAACTCGAGGAGAAACAAAAAGAGGCAAAGTCTACCCAGAACTTCGGAATCCATTTGCTCTCTTTTAAGTCAAATTGAAGTGAAGATAATAAAGCAGCTTTCAGAGGCCTTTAATGAAAAACTTCGTAAATATCTCTGTCTAGCTGAGTAAAACAAATGACTGAGCAGTCCAGAACTGGACGCACAGCAATGAAGCGATGCGCTGGCTGGTGGCAAAGATTTCTCCTCTCTCTCAGTCCAAAGTTGCTGGGAGATTGTATCTACCTCTTTCCTAAGACGGCAGGGAACAACTCAGATAATGCGGATACAAAAAAAAGGTCGCTATAGGAATACTGTTTTAAAATCCATTCTCTTCTAGGTTCTTGAGTTTTCCTAACAAACACACGAAAAACAAGATACTGCTTTAGGTTAAGCAACGGCTACCCTTTGCACCATGTACAAGTCTGTTTTCGCTCGGCCGCATCGATCCTTATATCAGCTTAATTACAGACATGAAGTGCTTGGGTTTGGAAGCAGCTAACAATTTCCACTTCTTCCACTCGTACTCCCAAAGAAACACTATAAACTCAGGCCAAAAATGCTAGGCCTCAAAACCGAGGACTTGATCTTACTTTGTCTCAAGTTTGCAAGTTGGCAAATTGCTGCAATAGGCGGGGGGGGGCGGGTATCGGGTGGATGCTGGAGTACAGAGTACAGGGTGGCAGGAGGAAGCGCCCCGCCAGCCGCAAACTACAGCTCTGGGGTGGTCAAGGAGCACGGCCCCGGCACCCCTTCTCCTCCCTGCTTTCAGGTCCTAAGGCTGACAAGGGCAGCAAAAGCACCGGGGGAACCGCCTGCGGAGGGAAGGTCTCAGGACTCGCCCGCGCCGCCCTGCTGCTCGGGGGCCCGCACCGAGGCCGCCGGGAGCCCCGCTCGTCCTCGCGGACGGCAGGCGGGCAGGCGCGCCCCCGCTGGAGCCGCGCGCTCGGGACCTGTAGAGGCCGCTCGCGCCCACGCCTCCCGGGGCTACAACGCGGCAGGCCCGGCCGCCCTCCACCCAGCAGCCGCGGCCTCCCGGCGAGCGGAGAGCGCAGGCCGCCTGCTCGCGCCCCACGACGCCTCGCGGGAGGCAAAGTTTGGCCGCGGCCCCAGGGCCCGAACTTTCCCGCCCGCCCGCCCGGGCAGCTCTCCGCCCGTTCCCCCTCGGCCGGCCCCGGGCGCCGGCGTTCCGCGCTCCTAGACTACTTACTCTGGCTGTTCCCGCAGCGACTGAGCCTCCGCGGCGGCCATCTTGAACTTCCTGACTCCTGGGCGGCGGTGGCGGTGGCTGCCCGGACGGTGGAAGCCACTAGAGGAGGAGGAAGAGGGAGCAGGGCCGTCGCGCATGTGCCGACAGCGTCGGGAACCGTGGAGCTCAGAATTGCTCGGAGAATCCGGATATAAAAATGCATCCGGGGACAGGGCGCACGAGCGTCATGACGCACTTCCGCTATGGGGCGGGGCTGCGGCGGCGAGGGCTGGGGCTTTAAGGGCGCGCGTTGATTGGGTTAGAACCGACGTTACGTTCTAGGGCCCCGGTGGAGAAAGGGGGTGTCTGCCTTGCGAGCGTGGTTCCGAGAACTGGTTTCATTGTGGGGCCCACAGTTGGGTTAAAACTCTCAAACTGGGGCAAACAAGATGACTCTGCTTTAAAATGCCTTTTTACTGTCTAGATAAGTCAATGTGAAGCGGCATTAAGGGAAAGCTTGTAGAAAGGCAGGAGTACTGGAAACGTAGGGCTGTACCTAGAACATAGGGAACTATTTTTATTGCTACATTTCTTTGAAACTTTTGAACATTGTTTCAGCTTTTGCTAAGTACAGGGGTAACGATTCAGGAATCCGTTACTCCTGTTTAGTTTCGCTGGTTCTGTATTTAGTACGAGTAACTTTGTAACTTTTTCTATAATAATGGAATCTACAGTAACGAGATTAAATGAAACATTGTATACGAAAACATTTACTATCTCTTGGAGAGCTTTCAATACCATGGAAGTTTTTACATTCTCTGTCTCTCAAAAGAGACATATCTTTCTCCATACTCTGGAACCTGAAAGCAGGGTGATGATGACTTTTATTCTTATAATCCACTGAGTTTGGGTTTGACCTAGAAATTTGAGTTCGGAATATCTGAGCTTCTTATATATCTCTTGATTTTCAGAGAGGAAGAGTTACAAGTATTCTCACAAAGTAAGTCCCTGGTTGACTGGAATCCCAAACGCGTTAAAATGTTAAGCGTTTTCCGCCCATAGACTTTATTAACATGGAACACTAAACCAATCCCTGGGTATTTATTGATTTTTGTGGGTTCCCCCACCACACCCATTGCTGCATTTCTTTATATGGTCCTTAATTGTTTTCCTTATGAAGGATTTCTCTCTCCTTAATAATCAAATCCAGGTATAATAACTTAGAAGGCTTCTTTCAAAGGAAATAGTTTTCAGAAATTTGTTAAGAATGGTTTATATTTTCAACCATATATTTATCTATGTACGAATAGTGTATAGGTTGGGATTTCAGAGTTCCACTAATTGTTCCTACCTCTAGATTCTCATCCCTGTATTTCTTTCCAAAGGTATTTTGTATATGGCAGCCTTGTATTTACAGTTTATTATATTCTCTGTCCCACGAAGGCAAGGCCATGTGTCAAGAATAGCTCAAATATGTTATTAAAATAACAGAAAATTAGTGCATTATTTTTAAATAAATAATTTTAAAATGAAAATAACAGAGTGTAACAGACTTATTACAGATCTCTTCTTGGAATTGAGGGCAAGCCTGTAAGAGGTCTCACCTTGGATATAAAGTAGAATAATATACTTTAAGGCAAAGAAGCCTAGCAAACTGGCACTCAGAGGTAAGGTGACTTGCTTGTGATGACTCAGTTCCTAGGTGCCAAGCCACGGTTTGAACTGAAATTTCTCAAGTCCGTGCTGCTTCCCACAGAAATGTCATTGGTTTAGCATCCCCTTATTGAGCACCCACCCACACAACTCTTTGGCTTTCAAACTCCTTTCGAATAGAGGTAACGGAAAGAGCACTGGATTGGCACCCAGAAATTCCTTATTTTCTCTGTGTCCGTAAGCTGTAGTCTCTTCCTTGTTGCTGATTCGTGGAACGCTCATAAACCAATCTGTTTCCTCAGTCATAACGTGATCTCACTGCCCTCCCTCGCCCCGCCCCCCCCTCCGCGTTTCTTTGCAGCAGCTTTCATGTGGACATTAAGCATACCGAGTGTGGCGAAGGATAGGTGGGGAACACAGGAACCAAGGTTCAGGCTTGAAGCCTGATTATGAACGGCTCAAGTTTAGACTTGGACAAACCATTCAAGTTTTTCAACAAGAGCATAATAAAAATCAAGTTTCAGAAAATGATGCTGGCAAACACATTTCGCTCGCTGGGTACTACTCTCGGAGGGTGCACTAGGACAGGATTTGTCAAGGACTCAGACCTAACTATACTGCCGTTGAAGTTTTGGGAAAAACGGGGTTCTTTGAAGGCGGAGTTTAAGCAAACATCCACTTATTACTTTAATCATTCAGCAAACGCTTACTAAGCGACAAACTTAAGCCTAACTTTTCATTTTCAAACTGAAGCCCATCCTCTCAGCCTCGCTACTTTTTCCTCTCCTAGCTCGGGAACCTTTGCACCGGAAAGCAGCCGCGGTAGTGGCCGCTGGGTCGGTCCCGCGCCGGGGGAGAGCTTAGGACTGACCCCGCCCACCGGAAGTCCCTGGAGGGGCGGGGCCTCTGAGAGCGCGCGCTTCTCGGCCCAAGGAGGTGCGTGCGTGCGTGCGTGCGTGCGTGCGCCTGGGAGGGGGTGGGCGGGGCTGAGGAGAGGCAGCCCCGCCCCGCCCCGGCCTCCGGAGCCCAGCGTGCCTCGCGTTTGCGAGCGGACCCGTGCGGGTTGCTCGGTGCTGCTGACGGATCTCGGGGACCGCAGCGCCCGGACGCCGGACACATTCTATGGTCCGAGGACAAGGTTTTGGGGACAAACATGCATTTTTGCACACTGGACTTTTTCTTACCGTCTTCCAAGTATTAGTGGTTTTCTGCAAGACGCACCTTCCCGAAATAGTGCGGTGCTTTAGAGTGACGTTCCTCCCGTGCCAAGCGATGTATTAAACTTGGACCTTCTAAGCTACCCCGTCCTCGATCGCGCCAAGCTCTTCATAGGCTCGTTATAGCGTGGGCTGCAGACAAACAGCTTCCTAAGTCCTTTGAGGAAAACTGGCCCGCGCAGACTCCCCAGATGTCAATTCAAAGAATGTCGACGACCTTTTAGGTAACACGTAAGGTTTGACTCAGTTTAGATCTAGACTTGGGATTTGTAGATGCTTGGGAAGACGCTGGGTTGAGTTTTTCCTTTATTACAGAACAAAAACTTTTCCCTTTGTTCCATGAAAATAGTTTTTTGTTCTTTGTTTTAAAGCAACTCCGATGCATTCACGAATATCTGGAAAATACAAGAGAGCAAAAGAAAACGAAACGAAAACCACCCAGAGTTCCATTACCCAAACTGAACCAAAATTAATGTATGGGTCTATTGGGGCCTAATTCCACGTGAAATATTTCTTGTACTCCTGTATGGAATGTGATAGTTTGCTTTTCCACGTGACATGCCTATCAATTTTTACATGATTCTAGCTTTAGTAAATGTCTTCGTAGCTACACGCTGGCCCTTTCCTTTGTTACTGGGTGTCTAGTAGGGTCGGTGTTGCTCTGTTGCGTGTGACTCTGATGAGGCAGTGTCTCCAGTGGTGTCCAGAACATGACCATTCAGGTCAGGAAGACTGGGCTTCACCACGTGTTTAACCTTTGGAGCCTCACTTTACACCTCAGTAACGTGAGGGTAATAGTTCCCATCATGTAGGATTATTACAAGAATTAAATGAAATAATGAGTGAAAGTCCCTGGAGCATGTATTGATAAATACTAGCTATTTCTATAGGCAAGGTTTTTTGCTTTTTTTTTTTTTTTAGTTTCTTTCTTTTATTCTGATTTTTTTGTTTAGTTCCAGATTTTGTATGTAGTTACATACTATTGCTACATTGGGTGTAAGGGGTTTTATACACAGCTTTTCATCATTTTATCACATAAGTAACACATAAATAATACATAAATTAGAAGCACTTCTTGCAGTAAGAAAAAATGAAAATTGTAATCCTACTCCCTGTAGATAATTATTATTCCATTTTATAATAGGGCTAGTTAGCCTTTCTCACTTTTTTATACTTGTATTCATATATTAATGACATCTTAAAAACTGCAATTGCATTATGAACTCAGTCGCATAACGGGCCAAGGATAGCGAAGAGGTCAGTGTGGAGAGAGTGCAGTGATTACAGGAGTAGGAAGTAAAGCTGGAAAGGGAGTTTGTAGGATTTGGATTTCACTTAAAATTTATTGGACAATACGTGCAGGGTTGAAGAATGGCATAATTTGTTTTAGAATGTTTTCTTGGCTGCTCTAAGGAGCGAGACAGCCAGGGACCAGGGGAGGAAAGGTGGAATCCAGTTAGGAGTGTAACTCAGTAATCCTGGTGAGTGAAGGTGGTGGCTTAGAACAGGGTGAAAGTGGGGAAAAAGTGGTTGGATTCTGGATATATTTTGAAAGGACAAGCTGTAGAATTCACTGATCAATTGGATGTGGGGTGTGAGAGACGGTGACTTAAAGGTATTTTGGCTTGAGCAGATATGATGCAATTGCCACTTACAGAGCAGATTTAATTGGTGGGGATTGGGGGCGATTGAAGGGTTCTGTTTCAGTCGTATTATGATTTCAGAGTCTATTAGATGTCTAATTGTAAGTGGGGTCTTAAAGACTTCAATTATTGTTTTCCATTTTCCCCTTCATTTCTGTCAGTTTTTGCTACATGTATTTTGGTTCTTTGTTATTAGTTTCACGGATGTTTATAAACATTATATCCTATTGGATTGACACTTTCATCATTACAAAATGTCCCTCTTTTTCTGTAGTAAGTTTTTAAAAATTTAAAAGTTTATTTTGTCTGACATTAGCGCAGTCATTCCCACTTTCTGGTGCTGCTTGCATGATTTTTACTAAGAAATCTGAAGTATATCTCTGTAGAGAGCATGTAGTTGGGTCTTATTTTTTTTAATCTATTCTAATCTCTGCCTTTTGATTAGATTGTTTAATCCACTCACATTCAGTGTTATTGACATAGTTGGATTTATGTCTATGATTTTACTTTTCTGTATGTCTCATGTCTTTTTGTCCCTTTGCCCCTCCTTTACTGTTTTCTTTTGAATCAAGTGAATATTTTCTAATGTAGCAGTTTAATCTCTCAGTGATTTTTTCCCCACTATTTTAGTTATTCCTTTGTGGTTGCTCTAGGGCTTACCACATACATCTTAACTTACCAGAATTAGCTCCAAATTTGTACTAACGTAATTCCAATGAGATTAAAAACCTTACTCCAGTATAGTTTTGTTCTATTTGCCTATTTTTTTGTGGTATAATTGTTATATATATATTGTATCTATAAATGTTACAAACCCAACAGTACATTGTTATGATGAGTACTTAATATCTTTTAAGGAAACTGAAAGAAGAAAGGAAAGCGAATACATATTTACAGTTGACCCTTGAACAACACTGTGGATCCACTTATACGTGGATTTTTTTCAATAAATACTGCAGTACTACACGATCCGTGCTTGGTTGAATTCATGGATGCAGAACCTTGGATATGGAGGGCCAACTGTAAAGTTATAAGACGTTTTCAACTGCAAGGGGGGTCAGTGCCCTTAACCCCACATTGCTCAAGGGTTGACTGTATAGCTTTTATTATGTATGACCTTCTTATTTACCATTTCTGGTTCTCTTTATTTCTTGTTTTTGTGGATCCAAGTTACCATCTGGAGTAATTTCTTTAGCTCAGTACAGCCTTGCTACCCACCTCCTTTGTAGTGCTGTTCGCAAATACGTTACATTTCTATTCTATGTGTTATAGACCCAACAATACATTTTATTATTTATATACATAAAATGTATTGTTTTATACAATTGCTTTTTTTTCATGTGTGCATCTTAAAAACAACTTTATTGAAGTATAATTTGCATATCATAAAATCACCCATTTTAAGTGCACACTTCAGTGATTCTTAGCAAATTTACATAATTGTGAACCATCACCATAATCCAGTTTCAGAACATTTTCATCACCCCTGTAATGTTTCCTCATACCCACTTGCAGTCACTCGCCATTCCCACTCCTGCTCCCAAGCAACCATTAATATACTTTCTTTCTCTATGGATTTGTCTTTTCTAGGTGATCATTGTATTTTTCTTTTTCAATTTTATGGTACATTCTCAATTTTGTACAACTACTACCTCTGTCTAGTCCCAAATATTTTCATCACTCCAGAATAAAACCTGTACCCACTAAGCTGTTTGCCCCATTCCCCTGTCCACCCGCCCCTGGCAACCACCAGTCAGTATCCTGTTTCTATGGATTCATCTATTTTGGATATTTTATCTAAATGGAATAATATATTATGTGACCAGTTGTATCTGTCTTCTTTTACTTGTTTTAGAGGTTGATTCACATTGTAGTATGTATCAGTACTTCATTTCTTTCTATGGAGGAATAATATTCCATTGTATGAATGTATACAATTGTTTTTCAAATCTCTTAAGAAACAAAAATGCATGTATGCTGTCTTCCGTAATTACCTAATTACCAGTGCTGTTTGTTTTTATGTGTTGATTCAGATTTCTGTCTGTGGTCACTTTCTTTTAGCCTAAAGAACTTCCTTTAGTATTTCTTGTAGGGTGGGACTGCCAGCAGCAAATTCTCAGTTCTTGTTTATCTGGAAGTTTCTTTATTTCATCTTCATTTTTGAAAGATAATTTTATAGATGTACTTTTATTGGTTGACAGGTTTTTGTTTGACACTTTTTAAAAAAATTTGTTTATTTTATTTTTGGCTGCGTTGGGTCTTTGTTGCTACGCGCAGGCTTTCTCTAGTTGTGGCAAACGGGGGCTACTCTTCATTGCAGTGTGCAGGCTTCTCACCATGGTGGCCTCTCCCGTTGCAGAGCACAGGCTCTAGGCACGCGGGCCTCAATAGCTGTGGCACATGGGCTCAGTAGTTGTGGCTAGCAGGTTCAGTAGTTGTGGCTCGTGGGCTCTAGAGCGCAGGCTCAGTAGTTGTGGCGCACGGGCCCAGTTGCTCTGCGGCATGAGGGATCCTCCCGGACCAGGGCTCGAACCCGTGTCCCCTGCATTGGCAGGCGGATTCTTAACCACTGCACCACCAGGGAAGCCTGTTTGACCCTTTTGAATGTTATTACACTGCCTTCTGCCTTCCATTGTTTCTGCTGAGAATTCTGCTGTTAATCTCATTGAGGTTAACTTTTTTGGGGGCCACACCACATCTTAGTTCCCCAACCAGGGATCAAACCCGTGCCCCCTGCAATGGAAGCTTGGAGTCCTAACCACTGAACCACCAGGGAAGTCCCAGTGTCCCCTTTAAATGATGAATTGTTTTTCTCTTGCTGCTTTCAAGATTTTCTCCTTGTGTTTGGCTTTCAGCAGTTTTACTGTGATGTGTTTATATGTGGATCTCTTTTGCATTTATTCTACTTGGAGTTGTTTGTTCTATGGCTTTTCAGTAAATCTGGGAAGGTTTCAGCCATTATTTCTTCAAATATTTTTCTGCTCCTTTTTCTTCTCTCTCTTTCTGTCAATCTCATTACATGTATGTTGGTGTGCTTTACAGTGTCCCACAATCCTAAGGCTCTGTTCATTTTTTCAAAAATTCTTTTTTCATAAAGGAGAAACTAACACACTATTGTAAAACAGTTATACTCAAATAAAGATGTTAAAAAAAAAAACAGTACAGAAAAAAAAATTCTTTTTTTCTCTCTGTTTTCTGATTGCATAATTTCTATTGATCTATTGTCAAGTTTACTAATTTTTTTTCTGCCGGTTCAAATCTACTGTTGAGCCCCTCTAATGAAGTTTTCATTTCAATTATTGTATTTTTCAACTCCAGAATTCCCACTTGTTTTTTTAAAAAATAATTTCTCTTTATTGATATTCTGTATTCGATGTGTCATTGTCATCAGACCTTACTTCTTTAACCGTGTTTCCTTTAGTTCTTTGAACATGTTTATAGTGGCTACTTTGAAAGCCGTTGTTAAATCCACCATCTAGTTACTCTCACAGGCGGTTTCTATTGGCTGCTTTTTTTCCATGGTATGGGGTCATACTTTCCTGTTTCTTTGCATGCCTTGTAATCTTTTGTTGGAAGATGGCATGTTTTAGCAACTCTGGTTACTGGTTTCCACCCTTCTCCAGTCTTGTTACTCTTATGCTTGTTTATTTGTTTAGTGACTCAGTTATTCTAGTGAAGTCTATTCCTTCCTCACCCCATGCTGTGCGAAGTCTCATGTTGCTCCTGAGGGAGTGCGGCCTCGGAGGTTCCTACAGTCACCCTGGGATGACGGTGGTTTTGTAACGGTTCTCTTTGCCCGGGTTCTTGTCCTGGCCGCACCCAGGTGTTAAGCCCCACTCGGTGCTGGCTGACTGCTGCACTGTTTTCAACATTACCCTGGGGCATAAACTGGTCCACAGGCTAAACCAATCCAATTCAGGGACATTGAAAAGGATAGTTTCTAAGGTCACTGTCTGAGACTTGGTCTGACTCAAGGCGGCTTCCTCCACCAGTCCCTATCCCTGGTTCTCTGTTAGAAACGGCTGGCCTCCAGCTTAACCTGCATGTGCAATGATTCTACCAGTCCCCTCCGGGTCGCCTTTCCCCACATCCTCCATTGTTTCTGAGAGCACCTGCAAGCGCTTTGGGTGGCGTTTCTGTCTCTCTGATTTGGGAGGGTGTGAAGGAAGGAGCAGGTGTTGGTTCAAATACCACAAACCCTCACTGATTTTACCAAATTAGAGTAGATTTTCTTGAATGAGTGTTTCTTCATTTGCTGCATGCCCCTAGGATACTTTCCAGAGACTATAGGTGATGGTTTTAAATACCTTTTATCAGGTTTGCTGCGGAGCCGGTTCATGGAACTCCTCACACTGCAATGCCAGTGAAATGTCGAATTGTAGATGTGAAGTAGGCAGTGGATAGACAAGTCTGGAGTTCAAGGGTGAAAGCAGAGCCGGAGATAGACGTTCTGGAGACCTGGCGGGTGCATGCATTTTAAGAATGAGATGGACCAAGCTCACTTAGGTTCTGGGCAAGAGGGTAGATGGAGAAGAGTGTAGGCAAGGTTTTAAAGGCCACGCTTATTTTAGGGTGGTTGGCGGTAAGCGTTATCACTTAGGTGCCATTACAGAAAAAACATTAAATACACATAGAGAGTTAGGAGACTTCACAATTTCCTTAACTGCTCCGCAGCTAAGTAATAGCGTGTGGCCTTCAGTGAGTTGTGTAATCTCAGTTTCCTCAACTAAAACGAAGGAGTGGCGCTAGGTGATGACGAGAGCCTCCTTGTACCTTCCAACTGCAGCCTGTTATTCTTTAAAATTGGATAACTACACATTCTTGCTTTCTCAGATACCAGGTACTTATATAAATTCCTGTACTCAGTGCTGGCAAGAGTTTGGTGAAATGGGCTTATACACTGCTGGTAGGAATGAATTTAGTGATGTGCTTCAAGATCCTTACAAATGTCAATGCCATTTGCCCCAGTAGTTCCTCTTTCAGGGCTTCCCTGGCGGTCCAGTGGCTAACACTCCGCGCTCCCAATGCAGGGGGCCCAGGTTTGATCCCTGGTCAGAGAACTAGATCCCACATGCCGCAACTAAGAGTTCACATGCCACAACTAAAAAAAAAAAAAGATCCCACATGCTGCAATTAAGGCCCGGCGTAGCCAAATAAATAAATAAATACCAGGCAAAAAAAAAAAATCTCCCTCAACTTTACATTTTGTCACAAAGTACTCTACCAGATGTACTCCACAGTTTGTAACACTCACTATAGGTCTTTACGTGACTGATCAAACTAGAATATTGATGTCTATGTCATTTCTCAGTGACTTGAGAACCTTTTTGAAGTTTAGGGAAAGATGATTTAATTTTTCAGATAAAATCACCTTCTAAGATCTAGGTAAGATCTGCCTAGAAGTCAAAGCATTTTGCTTTTAAAAATTAATAGTGGAGGAAATGAGGCATCATTTAAAAATTATAACCAACTAGCAGTCAATCCAAAGTCGTAAGTAAGTGCTGGATAGCTGCCTATTACAAGTGTCCTCAAGACTGAAGAAAGGATAAAATCAAAACTTGCGGGAGTCAGGCCATTTTCCCATCGGGGGGGCATGTCGTCGGTTCCAGTCATTGCCCCCCTCCTCTCATTTTCTGCCTACTTAGAGCCTTTCGCCACTTCCACAAACTATTTGGATTAAATAATGCTGAATCCTGCCTACTTTGTGTGCTTGTTAAACTCATGACCGACTTCCTGTTGTTGGTAGGATTATCAATAGAGAATGTGAAAGGCAGAGAGATCCGCTACAGAATTGGATTATTTCTCCACTATTTCTACATGGGGAGTATTGCTGTGTTTCTCTCATTCTTGAAAGAGATAATGGCTACTAGACTCGCCCTTTTCACTTCACTGGAGGGACGTTCTCACCTCTCTTGAGGGCACCTCTGGTGTACCCTGCTAGAAGGAAGTCACCTGTTTCCTCTGGTCAGTGGGCACTGCCTCACGTTATAAGTTCTAGGTGGTATCCTGGGGAGAATTTGAATTGCTTTGGATGAGCTGTCCTAATGTATAAGAACGTCTTGTAAACTCTGAAATGGTATATACTGGAGAGGTGCCAGCGAGATGATTTCTAATTTTTAACTACACGTGAGTTCATTCATCTTGCCAGGGACAGGACTTAACATATGGCAGATTATAAATATTGCTGCGGCAAGAAACCATCTATAGACTCTCTGAAACGTTCTGCTGCTTTACTCATCTTATTTGGATAACATGAGTGGTTTCCCTAAATACGCAATTCGTGTGAAGAGTGCTTTGCGATCTGTAAGTGTACGTACAGACATTAGTTACTGGAAGGTAATAAAGTAAAAGAGGAAGACATGAGAACTAGGGTAAAACACTTGCAAGAAAGAGGAGGCTGCCTAACACACAGACGCGAGGGTGATGTAACTATGCGAGGGAACTTTGATCTTCAAGACAGGATTTCCATCTTTCAGTGCTGCTCCCTTTTATAAACTGTAGCTTGGTTCTTGTGCTTTTTTCATCCATACAGGACTTCGTTTTGATAGGATATATATATTACTCTGTAAATATATAGGAACAGGTTTATATTGTATCTGTAGTAACTGCAATTCATAGAGTTAAAATGAGTATTTCTGTTTGCTCCTCATTTTCATTTTGAAGATTACAGATCATCTCAATATACTATATATATTCCTGAGCTTTTTTTTCTGGACAGATAAAAATTTGCCTGAGATTCCCAAGCATCTCAATGCCCATACCCACAATTCCTACTCACATTTGTCCAATGAATGTGAAGAAAACAAAACAAAATAACGACAGCCACAAAATTGCATCCATATGCAAGTGACTTGCTGTTAATAGGTAAACTAGAAACCATGGAAAACTATAAAGTGAAAAAGAAGTTATCTCTGATCCTACCACCAAGAAATAGTCCCTATATTATCATTTTGATACTTCCTTCCAGTCCCTCTTTTTCTGGCTTTTTCCTTAAAAACAGTTTTTTGGCTTTCTTTAGATCTTAAGTGACACATAGGTTATTTTTAGTCAGTTAAGATTTAGGTAGAACCAGTGAAGGAGGGCAAAACTTAATGGATGAAATAAAAAAGCTTTAAAACTTTTAAATTAAAATATTCTGTATTACTATTTAAAAAACAGACCTTGAATTTAGACGTAGAAGTACAGAACCACACTCCCCCCAACCGTATACTCTCTTGCCTTTTAATCAGTCTATTTTATGAATATACTGACAACATCCTGAGGTGTATGAAAGTACAGAAACTCAGACCCCGCTACAGTTGATCCTCTGTGTCTGCAGGTTCTGCATACATGAAGATTCAACAATATTTGGGGGAAAAATTCCAGAATGTTCCAAAAAGCCATACTCGAATTTTCTGCACATTGGCAACTATTTACAAAGCCTTTACATTGTATTAGGTATTATAAGTAATTTAGAGACGATTTAAAGGATACTGGAGGATGTGCATAGGTTATGTGCAAATATCATGCCACGTTATATAAGTGACTTGAGCTTCCATGGATTTTGGTATCTGAGGGGGTCCTTGAACCAATCCCCTGCAGATACCAAGGGACAGCTATAATTATTTTTCACTTTATTGCTACTAACATATTTTAGAAGGTTTTAAATACTATAATAGTTGTTTTTCAGGTATTCATAAACATATTTTACACAATAATATGTGTCTTTCACGAAATCTTTCAGTTTACTTCTTCAACCCTTTCTATATAATTTTTTGTTTGGATTATAGCTCCTCTCTTTGGAAAACCTTGCAATAGAAGGAGGATGGACCCCACCCAGAAACTGGTTCTGATGTTGAGACGGATGAGGCCACCATCACACCAGGTGGGTATGGAAAAGCTTTACTTACTGAAACTGTCTATAAAACAGAAAGAAAATCAGGGACACAGAATATAGACTGGTGGTTGCCAAGGGGGAGGGGGTGGGGAGGGTAGGAGCGGGAGTTTGGGATTAGCAGATGCAAACTGGTATATATAGAATGGATAAACAAAGTCCTACTGTAGAGCACAGGTAACTATATTCAATATCCTGCGATACACCATAATGGAAAAGACTATGAGAAAGAATGTATATATATATATAGACATAACTGAGTCACTTTGCTATACAGCAGTAATTAACACAACATTGTAACTATACTTCAGTAAACAATACATTTTTTAAAAAGTTTATTTACATAGTCAGGTTTTCTGGGGCGAGCAGCCGCTGGCTCCCAGCCTGGTTTGAAATTGGCTCAAGAGAGCAGGGGAGGGCGAATGCCTTGGTTTGGCATAGGGTTCACACGACCCAGCCTGGGCTTGTGTGGTTTGAACTTGCACCAAAGTAGGAGCATTCGATGCTCTCATCAGCTTTGCTCAGATGTGGGGCACAGGGGAAGGATATGGGAGGGGGGCTTGGACACTGTCTGTAGTCAAACATGGAAATGGAATTAGACTGTATATGCCAAATCTACCTTCCTGACCATTTGTGTAAATAGTTTTGAGAAATCTATTCTCTGTAGCATAGTTTAGGAGAATGATAATGTAATAGTGATGATAGCTGACAGGTATACTTACTGTGTGCCAGACACTGTAATGACTGCTTTACACATATTAGTTCATTTAATCAGTCTATGCAGTAGGCAATAGTGTATCTTCATTCTACAGATGAAAAATCTACAAACAGAGAGGTTAGGTAATTTTCCTAAGTTCACACAGCTAGTGAGTGACAGAGACGGGATTTGAAAACAAGTAAAGACAAATTTCCTTTAATTCTTTTTTCTTTCTGCTTGTTTGCACTGGCCTCCAATATTCCATGTTAATTAAAAAGATTTTAAGAATAATGAGCTTTGAATCACTTCCAATTTGTCTGTGTGAATTAGAGCAAATTTTGGGTCCCGGGAAATGCTCTTGCAAGGGAACATGTATTTCTGCTTCTTTAATTCAAACACTTAGCAGCATACCATTCCTACTGAATGATCCCGCAGTTATAATTTTGTCCCTTTTTCACTGTGTTAGGATATTATACACATCTCTCTATTTTTTTAATAGAATTAGATTTCAGAAAACATGAAAGAGGGAATACAGCTGGCCACATCTTTAATGAATTTGTACTGTCCTTGAGTTGGTAATTTATGGAGGAAAAAACTGGTACAGACTTAATCTTCTTAGTGATGTGATTTTTTCTCACAAATCTCCTTAACGATCTTTTTTCTGCTCTTTTAAATGTTTAGCTAATTGCTATCTAAATATCACTCGTGGGAAGTTTACTACTTTTAGCTCTGTGACTTAAGATATAATATTTGGTTAGAAAGGTGGTTGATAACAGTTTTTAGGTAAATACATATCTAGTAGAGACTTTTAAAATAATAATTTAACTTTTCTAAACTTTGTATAAAAATAAATCTAATCATGAAGTGCTTTGAGAACTTAAAAAGCATTACTGAATACAGCTGACTGCTTTTAGGAGAGCATCTTATTTTAACTGTTCAGGCTGCTTTGAAACATTTTTTATTTCAATGCCCTTCTAAAGTCAATATTAACTATATGTGACTAATTGCATTTTTTCTTGAAATCTGTTATAAAACAATTTCTTGCATAGGAAATGTACTTTCAGTAAAGGGAACAGTTTTTTTCTTTGATGTTTTGTTTTAGACATTGTGTGGTTTTAGCTTGTCTGGGAGATTTTTTTCATTATGGTGTGAGATAAGAGTCAAGATTCCTTTTTTTTTTTTTAATCTATCACATGGATTTCCAGTTGTTCCAACACCATTAAATTACCTTTGTCTTTGTGCTGAGAAGTCAAATGGCCATATATGCATGGGTATATTTTTGAACTGCCTGTTCTTTTCCATCGGTCAACATTTCTATTCCTACACCAATTCTGCACTGCCTTAATTACTGTATCTTTGCAGCAAGTTTTGAAATTACGTGGTATAAGATGTCCAACTTTGTTATTTTTCAAAACTGCTTTGGCTATTCTAGGTCCTTTCCATTTCCACTCCCACATAAATTTTAGAATCTGTCCATTTTTACTTGTCTGAGAAACTTATTTCTCCTTCCCTTTTTTAAAATAATTTTTAAAAATTATGGTAAAATATACATAATTTTTATCATCTTAACTATTCATAAGTGTAAATTTAGAGGCATCACTTACATCCACAATGCTGTGTACTCATCACCACTATCTGCACCCAACATAGACTCTATCATCTTCCCCTACATAGACTCTATTCCCAGGAAATACCAACTCCTCCTTTTCTCCCCGCCCCGCCCCCGGGGCAACCTCTATTCTGATCTGTGTCAATTGCCTGTTCTAACTGCCTGTCTCAGTGGATCATACAGCATTTGTCCTTCTGTGTCTGGCTTATGTCACTTAGTGAGACCTCATGGGTGTCTTCAAGGTCCATCCATGTTGTAGCGTATATAAGCATTTAATTCCTTTTTATGGCCGAATAGTATCCCTTCGTGTAATATATACACCACACTTTGTTTATCCATTCATTTATTGATGGACATGGTTGTTTCCACCATTGAGAATAGTGCTGCTGTGAACATGGGTGTGGAGATGCCTGTTTGAGTCCCTGCTTTCAAGCGTTTTGGATATACAGTTGACCCTTGAATGCAGGAGTTAGGGGTGCCGACCCTCCTACAGTTGAAAATCAGCATCTAACTTTATTTTATTTTATTTTTAAAAAAGTAGGTTCAAAGTTTATTTTATATTTTTCAACATGTTATTATTTTTTTAATATTTTATTTTATATTGGAGTATAGCCGATTAACAATGTGGTGATAGTTTCAGGTGCACAGCAAAAGGACTCAGCCATCAGTATACATATATCCATTCTCTCCCTAACTCCCCTCCCATCTGTTTTTAAAAAATATTCATTTATTTATTTATTTATTTGGCTGCATTGGGTCTTAGTTGTGACATGCAGGCTCTTTGTTGGGGCGTGCGGGCTTCTCTCTAGTTGTGGCTCGCGGGCTCTAGAGTGCACGGGCTCAGTTGCCCAGCGGCACGTGGGATCTTAGTTCCCCAACCAGGGATCATACCTGCCTCCCCTGCGTTGGAAGGTGGATTCTTAACCACTGGACCACCAGGGAAGTCCCAGCATCTAACTTGATAGTCAGCTCTCCATATCAGTGATTCTATATCCTGGAATTCGACCAACGATGGATCGTGTAGTACTGCAGTATGTATTTATCGAAAAAAATAAATTTCAATTTATTATACTCCACAAGTAAGTGGACCCTTGCAGTTCAAACCTGTGTTGTTCAAGGGTCAACTGTATACCTAGGAGCAGAATTCCTGGGTCATATGGTAATTCTATATTTAATTTTTTGTGGAACTGCCAAGCAGTTTTCCACAATGACTGCACCTTTTTCCTTTTTTTTTTTTTGGTAGCATCGGGTCTTAGTTGCAACAGGCAGACTCCTTAGTTGCAGCACGTCCTTCACTTTTTAAAAAATACATTCAATTTTCACTAAAAGTCTTGCATGTCTTTCTTTCTTTCTGTCTCCCGCCCTCCCTCCCTCCTTTCCTTTCTCTCTCTGAGGCTTGCGGGATCTTAGTTCCCCGACTATCTGGGATCGAACCCGTGACGCCTGCAGTGGAATCTTGGAGTCCTAACCACTGGACCGCCAGGGAAGTCCCTTGCATGTCTTTCTTGTTTAAACCTAGCAAACTCCACTTAATTTTAGGATAACTTGTCATATTAAGCAAAATTAAATTCTAGCATAAAAGTAAATATAGCAGAGAAAAGTCAGACTATTTTAGGTTTGAAAGGGTGGGTAATTACAGTGGACATAAGAAGCTAATTTAATTTTTCTAACTATTCCTTTAAAGAAATGTGGAAAAAAGAAGAAAGGGGAAATAAAGCAAAACAAGGTCTTGTCACCCCAAATTCTAACCTTAACGCTCTGTCTTCTCCAGTGTCTTTTTAGTTACTTAGCTTGGCAACCACACCCGAGGGCACGCACTGGACCCGCTTCTCTCCCAAACTCAGTAATTCAAACACCCTCTCCCAACCACGACCACTATGACCATTTTCAGTCTCAGTGTGATCGGTGGGAGAAACCACTGATTTCTCCGTTTCCTCGTTTCTTTTTGCTCCTCTCCTGCCCGGTGTAGATTCCATGTTACATTATTTCATTTGCTCTTTCTTGATCATGTGGGCCACTCCCTTTTCTCTCGGCCTCTCCTAGCTCCTGTCTCCTAAAATCCTCACCCAGAATAAACTTTGTAATTACCATCCCTGGTAGTTACATTCTGGGTTGGTGCTTTCTTTCCTGCAACATTTAAAATATTTCATTCCACTGTTTTCGTGCTTGCATGGTTTCTGGTGAGAAATCTGATATAATTCATATCCTTATTTTGCTATGAATCAAGTGTTCTTTTTCTCTGGCTTCTTTCAAGATATTTTCTTTGTCTTTGATCTTCTGCAGTTTGAATATGATATGCTGAGGTGTTTTGGTATTTATCCTGCCTCTTGTTGTCTGCGATTCCGGGATCTGTGGTTTGGTGTATGTCATTGATTTTGGAAAATTGTCAGCAGTTATTACTTCGAATATTTCTTCTGTTCCTTTTTCTCTTTCTTTTCTTCCTGGCAGTTCCATTACACTATGTTATACCTTTTGTAGTGGTCTCATATTTTGTGGATATTCTATTTCATTATTTTCCTTTCTTTTTTCTCCTTGCGTTTTAGTTTTTTAAGTTTCTATTCATTGGTCTTCAACCTCTGATTCTTTCCTTGTCCGTTCTGTCTACAGGCCCATCCATTCTTCATTTCTGTTACAGTGTTTTTGATTTCTAGACTTTCTTTTTGATTCTTTCCTGGTGTTTCCATCTCCCTACATACACTACCTATCCTTACATGTTGTCTACTTTTCTCATTATTAGCGTATTAATCAGTTATTTTAAATTCTTGATCAAATTTCCTGCCATATCTGAGTTGGCTTCTTATGCTTTACCTCCTCAGACTGCATTTTTTCCTTTTAGCATGTCTTAAAATTTTTTTTGAACGCTATATATGAAAAAATGAGATAGATATGTCTTTAATGAGATTTTATGTTTATCTGGCTTAGAGTTAGGCTGTGTTTACTGTTGGCTGTAGCTGTGGTGTCAGAGGTTAAAATCTCCTCTAGCGCCCTTGTTTTTGTGTCCCCTATTGTCTCCGGGTATTCCTAGAGACTCCTTAAATAAGTTCTAACGCTTGCTGTTAATTTAGCTGTAATCCCCTGTGATTATAGAGGAGCTCTATTGATTTTGTGGTAAGGTATGTGGGAGGAGAAGCAATCTATTGTCCGTATTTGCCTTTGCCCACTTTGAAGGCTACGGGAGGATGGAGTTGTTTCCCTGCCCTTTGGACAGTTAGGCGAAGGTAAAACCCCAGCCAGTAGGCTCTGGTAAAATAGTTTCCCTTGTTAACAAGAACAAAATACTCTGGGTGCACTTTTATGTGGTTCATTGCCCAATCCCCTCCTGGGAGCGCAAAAGGATTTTTTTCTGACCTTTACAGTGGTAGGATTCCAGGAGGTAAAACTCATGTAAGTATGGGATCCCCCCTCAAGAATGGGCTCTCTTAGGATATTTTAACTCTCAAGCTTCTCCACACTAAGCCTCGAGCAATTCATCAATTACAGTTTAAAGTGTTCTTTCCAATAGTGGCACCAGCTGCCAGCTTCTGCTCCTAGGTATTTGTTCCCAGTAAGCTGTGATTCTTTCTATCTCAGATTCTTTGTATCCTGTCTGTTTCCCCAGCTTTGGGGGCAGCAGTTTGCCCTGTGACCTCAATTCTCTGATGTATCAAAGAAGAATTAGTGATTTTCAGTTTGTTTAGATTTTTTCTTGTAAGAATGGAAGTGACAATGTAAAACCATTTTACATGTCTGCCCAGAAACCACAGAAGTGTGCTTGTTGATTTTTCAAAAGATCCTGCTATGATATTGATTGGAATTTGTGCTGAACCTGTAGTTCAGTTTAGAAAGAATTGACGTGTTAACAATATTGAGTCTTTTGATCCATGAACATTGTATACATCTCCATTTATTTAGATATTTAAAAATTTCTCTGAGCAGTATTTTCTAGTTTTCAGTATGTAAGTCTTAACACATATTTTGTTAAATTTATCCTTACATGTTTCACATTTCTTGGTGCCATGGTATCTGTTCAATGTCAATTGTCATTTGTTTACTGCTATATAGAGAATATAAATAATTTTTGTATATTGACTGTGTATCTCACAACTTTGTTAAACTCATTATTTCTAGTGGTTTTTGTGCAGATCTGTTAGGATTTCTTATATATTAATCACTTGTTTGCAAATAAAGACACTTTAACTTCTTCCTTTCCAAGTCATATGATTTCTTAAAATTAATAGATGTTATTTTTCCTTAGCTTTTTTGTTTCTTTTTCTTTTGGCTGCATGGCATGCATGATCTTAGTTCACTGACCAGGGATCAAACCCATGCCCCTGCAGTGGAAGCATGGCATCTTAACCGTTGGACCACCAGGGAAGTCCAATAGATGTTAATTTTTAGAACAGTTTTAAATTTACAGAAAAATTGAATAGGCAGTACAAAGGGTTTCTATATTCTTCTCCTGCCTCCACCCCTGCAGTTTCTGCTGTTAACGTCTTGTGTTAGTGTGGTACATTTGTTATAATTAATAAATCAATATCAATACATTATTATTAACTGAGGTCCATAGTTCAATTAAGTTTCACTCTTTAAAATACACTTTTTTTTTTTTTTTTGGCTGCACCACAACTCATGTGGGATCTTAGCTCCCCAACCAGGGATTGAACCCATGCCCCCTGCAGTGGAAGTCGTAACCACTGGACCACCAGGGAAGTCCCAAGATTCACTATTTGCATCTTACAGTTCTATGGGTTTTGACAAATGTATAATATAATGTCATGTATCCACTATTACAGTATCATACAGAATAGTTTCATTGCCCTAAAAAATCTCCCGTGCTCCACCCATTCATCCCTCCTTTCCTCCCCCTGAATCCCTGACAACCACTGATCTTTTTACTGTCTCCATAATTTTGTCTTTTCTGAATATCATATACCTGGAATCATACAGTATGTAGTCTTTTCAGATTTGCTTCTTTTGTTTAGCAATATGTATTTACATTTCCTATGTGTCTTTTTAGGGGGAGGGGGTGCTTGATAATTCATTTATTTCTGTTGCTGAATAAAATTCCTTTGTCCGAATGTACCATAGTTTATCCATTCACTTATTGAGCTAGGCTTCCTCATTAGGAGAAGAGTGATATTGCCAAGTGTGACCTAAGGGAAGCAAGTAGCAGTGCAGCATGGAAGCTCAGTGTGTCCTCAGGACTAGAAGAAAGATAAGACACCAACAACGGATTCAGAATTCTAGAATACATATTGCTTTTATCTGATGCAGGTCTATCTTTAATATTATATTTTCCAAGCCATGAAGAGCAGTGATTCCCTAGGCTTACTGGAAAATTATTATATATTTCTTTTCTTTATTCCCCACATTTGTGGAGTCCCTACTGTGTTTTAAGCACTGTTCTAGGCTTTGGGGAAATGATGGTGAACTCAGGATATATAAGGCCCTTGCTCTTACATTCTTGTAGGTAGGAAACATATAATAGTAACTGCAGTGAAAAAATAAAGCAGAATGGCAGGGTAGAGGAAAGCTACTTAGAGGATGGTCATCAAAGCTTCTCTGAGGGAGTGACATTTGAACTGAGACTTGAATAATATGAAAGGGGAGCCATTGGGGGAAGAGTGTCCCAAACACCAGCAAGTGTGAAAACCCTGAGATAGGAATACATTTGATGTGTTCAAAATACAGGAAGGAGGCCTATGTTCCCACTGAAAACCATTTACCCCATTTTATGATGCGATCACAATGCTAGGGGGTGAACTTCTACAATATGCTGGTTTTGAGCGTTTAATTCTTCTATAAGACCTTTGTAAGCAATTGGTCAAATTGGACTTCCCTTGTGGTGCAGTGGTTAAGAATCCGATTGCCAACGCAGGGGACACGGGTTCGAGCCCTGGTCCGGGAAGATCCCACATGCCGTGAAGCAACTAAGCCCGTGTGCCACAACTACTGAGCCTGCGCTTTAGAGCCCACAAGCCACAACTACTGAGCCCATGTGCCACAACTACTGAAGCCTGCGCGCCTAGAGCCTGTGTTCCACAACAAGAAAAGCCACTGCAATGAGAAGTCTGCGCACCATGACAAAGAGCAGCCCCAGCTCGTGGCAATTAGAGAAAGCCCGTGCACAGCAATGAAGACCCAATACAGCCAAAAATAAGTAAATAAAATAAATAAATAAATTTATTTTTTTAAAAAAGAAATTGGTCAAATGGACTAACCTGCTATTCATATGTTCTTTTAACAGCTCCAATTACTAAACTTAAAGTTAGGTGGCATAGCAGTCTCCAGACTGTCCTCCTCTCCGGGTCTTTGGGGCTCTTCCTCTTTATCCTCCCCTATGGCTTAGTCTTGAGTCTCTTTTCTTCTCACCCTACTATCTCCTTAAGTGAGCTCATCCATTTCCATTATTTGTCACTTATGGACTGGCTACTTGACAGATTTACTTAGATATCTCTCAGAAATCTCCCCCCACCCACCTAAACTGGCTCCTTGGTCTTCCTTACCTCAGTATGTGAGATACCTCCATTCAAACCAGTCTACATCTAGTCCATCATCAAGTTCTATTAATTTTACCTTTAAAACATCTATTAAATTCTCTGTGTTCTTTCTAATTCTGTTGTCACCACCTTAGTCCAAGCTTCCATCTTGTTGGAACTCCTGCAGTTGCCTCCTTTATTTCTCTATGATTTCTCCACTCCTGCCTTTGCTGTGCTCCAGACCATCCTCTAACCAGAAACTGGAGTAAAGCATGAATTAGGTCTTGTTGCTTTCCTGCTCCAACCATTCAATGGTACTGTGGTTCTTTGAATGAAATCAGACTCCTTCACATGGCCTGTAAAGCCTTGATAATTTAGGCTCTATTTTCCAGTCTCATCTCTGAGCCTCACTGGCCTTATGTTAATCCTAAAGCATGCCCTGCTCTTTCTTTCTTCTTCTTCTTCTTTTTTTTTTTTTTTTTTTTTTTTTTTTGGTGGTACACGGGCCTCTCACTGTTGTGGCCTCTCCCGTTGTGGAGCACAGGCTCCGGACGTGCAGGCTCAGCGGCCATGGCTCACGGGCCCAGCCGCTCCGCGACATGTGGGATCTTCCCGGACCAGGGCATGAACCTGTGTCCCCTTCATCGGCAGGCGGACTCTCAACCACTGCACCACCAGGGAAGGCCAGCCATGCTCTTTCTTATCTTAAGGCTTAGGGTTTTTGCTATTTCTTCTGCCTGGATTTCTCTTTTCTCACTCTTCACCTAGACTACTACAACTTATCCTTCAGGTGTTGGCTTAAATGTCAATTCCATAGAGAGCTCTTCTCCAAATGACATTAAAGTGGTGCAGCCACTCTGGAAAACAGTGTGGAGTTTCCTCAAAAAGCTAAACATAGAACTACCATGATTCACATGGTTCAGCAATTTCACTCCGGGTTATTTATCTGAAGAAAGCAAAAACACTAATTCAAAAAGATACATGCACCCCAATGCTCATAGCATTATTTACAACTGCAGAGATATGGAAGCAACCTAAGTGTCCATCAACAGACAAATGGATAAAGAAGATGTGGTACATATATACAATGGAATATTACTCAGCCATGAAAAAGAATGAAATTCTGTCATTTGCAAAAACATGGATGGACCTAGAGAGTGTTACGCTTAGTGAAATAAGTCAGACAAAGACAAATATTCTATATCATCACTTATATGTAGAATCTAAAAAATAAAACAAACAAATGTATGTAACAAAAACAGAAACAGACTCACAGATATAAGAACAAACTAGTGGTTACCAGTGGGAAGAGGGAAGGGAGCAGGGCAAGTTATGAGCAGGGGATTAAGAGAAAAAATACTACATATAAAATAGACAAGCCACAAGGATGTATTATACAGAACAGGGAATATAGCCATTGTTTTATAATAACTTTAAATGGGGTATGATCTATAAAAATATTGAATCACTGTGTTTTACAACTGAAACTAAAATTAATAATGTAAATCAAGTATACTTCAATTTTAAGAAAGGAAGCAAAGGTGCTTGAAACAAATATTTTTAGATTATGATTTTTATTTATTTTGTAAATTTTATGATTTTACTTATTGTGAATAAATCAGCTACATGATGCAATTTTATAATTTTAAATAAACATAATATATGCCCGTCTGTATACCATAAAGATTATATTGGAAGGTGTTTAGTCATTTAACTAAATAATTTATCATAGGATTCTTATAAAATCTAACTCCTAGTACATATTAGAGATTCAGTGGATAGAACGTTCAGTTCAATTCCACAAATACTCATCGGGTACCTCTTATGTACTAGTTGCATTGTACTAGAAACTCATCTATCATTTAAAGCTGGGTACACCTGGAATAATTTAGTTATGACAAAGTGACACTGCAGTTACTGGCTGGGGATTTTTGTGTGTCTGTGGCCATCTTCCATAAGAGGGCAGCAAAGGACCATTCTCATTTTGTTCTTATGTACGTAGTCCTACACATTGAAAACTTAAATATCAGGAATCTTCCAAGAGTTAAGGGAAAACAGAGGGCCTGGTTATAGCTTCACTTTGTTTCTAGGTTATCTTCTATATGGTCTCATGTGGTTTTTATACTGCAGAGTGGATTATCACACGCGACCTGTGGGTTCAGTGACAGCTTTATAATTGAATGCCGGCCGTGGGGTCATGGCTTACCAGCCGTGCGACCTGGGAAGCCCACTTAACCTTTCCGAGGCTGTTTCCCCAACTAATAAAAAAAGGGGGTGGGTGGAATGGCAATGCCTCCTTCGCATGGTTTTAATAAACACAAGAGAATGTCTATATCCTGGAGAGGCTGAGAACAATTAAAAGATAGAGCTAGAAAAGACTAACCCGATAGCCTCCTGTCTTGGCACTCTTTACCTAAAGAAAATCCTGTTAAGGATCTGAAAAAGGAGAGTATAGGCCATTACAGAGGTAGCTACTTTTATATTTTTAAATTAATGAACATAATATTTATATAACTTGTAAAGCCAATTAAATGCATGTGAATATTATGTTAAAATCTTTCACTCTCTCAAATGGCCTATCATTTTTTTTTTTTTTTTTTTGGCCACTCCATGCAGCTTGCAGGTATCTTAGTTCCCTGACTAGGGATCAAACCTGGGCCCCAGAAGTGAAATTCTTCAAATGGCCTATTTTAATTTGGTAACTCCAGTTTTTTATCTTCTAAGTAAGTAAATAAAATAAGATTTGAGGCACTGAGCTTGTTTCATCCTCACTTAATTCTCACAAATTTATTGTAATCATTATGTTTCGTCTTATTCCTGACATTTTTAATGGCTTTCATTTGTTAAGCTTTCCTGATGATTTCTGTTTTCTCCTTTGCTTGTAAAACTTCATTGATTATGGTTTTGTTTTTTTAATCTCTTGTGCTTAAATTTTTTCTAGCTGTATTTGAAATATCTTTCTATCAATGTTGAGAATTAATCAGTATCTAACTTCCAACTTTCAAATAAGAGACATTTACCCTGATTTCGTCATCCATTTCCTTGTGACATGCCTATATTTTGAGAAATAATCTAAAATTTTAATCTGAGAATATTATAATTTTGTTTGTTTCATTTTGTGTCTTTTAAAATGGACCTCCAATGGTGTACAGAAATAGATTAATAATAATTTCTGGTTCATGACATGTTCTCACTACTGATCCATGCAAGGTCCTCATTTATTTTTATTTATTTTTAATATTGATTAAGCATCCATGAAGCTGTCATCCAATTCAACAGCCAGAACCTTGATATTAACCCACAACTGGCTGTGTAGTACACTCCACTCTTGTTCCAGGTCTGCCTGCATTTGAGGTATTCAGCATTCCCTTGTCTTTTTGCCTGTTAGTCCTTTGCTTTATATGGTTTTATCTATATATTTCCTTAAAATATTATCTAATGCACTTGTTTTTAACTAAAAAAAGAATTATATCAATACTATATGGAATCTTTCAAAATCATATGGAATCTTCTGACACCATCCCACTATATGTATATACCAGAGCTTGTTTTCCATTCTTCTATTGATAGACAGGTTGTTTCAAGGTTTTTCCTACTTTTTATTGTACTTAAGCAATAACTTCTTTGGGGCTTAAACCAAAGGGTAGAATTTCTGTTAATGTTTAGCTCAACAAATAGCACCAAGTACTTTCCAAAGTGGTTGTAGGCAATAGACCTAATGTCTGTGTCCCCCTGAAATTCCTACGTTGAGATCCTAACCTCCAGTGTGATGGTCTTAGGAGGTGGGGCCGTTAAGAGGTGATTAGGTCATGAAGGTGGAGCCCCCATGAATGGAATTTGTGTCCTTGTCAAAGGGACTCTAGAGCGCTCTCTCCTCTCTCTGCCTTGTGAGGATACACTTGCCTTCTGCAACCTGGAAGAGGGTTCTCGCCAGAAGTCGAGCGTATGCTGGCACCCTGATCTTAGGGTCCCCAGCCTCCAGAGCTAGAAGAAATAAATTTCCGTTGTTGATAAGCCACCCAGTCTATGGTATATTCTGCTAGAGCAGCCTGGACAGACTAAGACGTACCAATGTAGAGTCCCGTGGAATGGATATGAGCCTGATCAACCTCTTCTCTAACACTTCTCTAGTTCTTCCTTTTTTTTTTTTAAGATTGTTTTGATGTGGACCGTTTTTAAAGTCTCTATTGCATGTGTTACCATATTGCTTCTGTTTTATGTTTTTTGGCCCCCGAGGCCTGTGGGATCTTAGCTCCCCAACGAGGGATTGAACCCAGAGCCCCTGCACTGGAAGGTGAAGTCTTAACCCCTGGACGGCCAGGGAAGTCCCAGGACTTCTCAGTTCAAAGGAAGATGGGAGACTCGGTGCCCTGTGTTGCCCAGCAGCACCTCTGCTCCCAGTGTTTCATCATCCTGGAAGCCAATTGTTTTCAACTTGTCTGCCTGCCTTTATCCTGCTCCTCAGAGATGGCAGGGATTTCATCTCTTTTGTTGATTTGCGTACTTTCAGGGCCTTGAAGAGTACACAAAAACGGTTAGTTCATTAAACCATCATAACCATAAAAAGGTCATAACTATAAAACAAGTTACAGTCTATAACTAAACTAACCCCCCACATTATAGTCTATTTTAACTTTATGGTAATATTAAGAATACATTACACTTGCTAATTTTAAAGAGGTTTGCCGATTAAGAACTCTTTTGTTGTAACTTTTGTTCTATAATGTTTGACAAATGAGGTTTTTTAAATAGCCAGTGGTTTCTGGATTTTGATTACTTGTATAAAAATGATTACCATCCTTATGCAAACTGGTGGTCACAGAGTTCCTCCCCGGGGATCTCCACTTGTGTGTTTACCAGCGCATTGAACATACCAGAAACTGTCAAGCTCTGCTGTCTCAAACTCAGTTTAAATTTGGCTGTCGATTTGAAAGTTGGAGACAGAACTTTTCATTAGATGACTCTCAATGCTGTAATCCATACTTTAAACCAACTGGATCTAGTATATCTTTCTTTGCCTTCAAGCTTTCCAAAGGGGAAAAGTACACGGAAAAGCCATTAACCATTTCAGATGGCCACTCCAGTTATGATGGTAAAGAAGAAAAGGTTCTTTTCCTCTGATCATTTTTCTGTTCTTTGTGGCTCATGGTATAGATCCGTTGCCTTCCTTTGTATCTGCCACGTAGGCTGGGCAGGAAAGAAAAAGTAGGTGGGGGGAGGGAGAGAGAGGGAGGGAGAAATGAACTCTCCATTTTCTGCACTTTTCTGAGCAGCTTCTTTGTTTTCATTTGTGTAATTGTGTCTCAGCGCTGCCACCAGCCCCACCCCATTACAAGGAAGTCCTGAAACAGATACGAAGCTCATCTCCAAATGCATTGACTATAAGTTACTTATTTCCTTTTGCTTTTCAAAAATACGAGTCAGCATTGGATAATTAGGGAAACTACCTTCTTTTCATTGGAAAGAAAGAAAGAGAGGATCTGTGTGGTCATGATCAATTTCTTCACAGGGGAAAAGGTCTGAATTAATAATAACGGTTACTGTGTCCTAGGCACCGTTCAAAGTGATTTATGGACATTTAGTCCTCAAAACAGTCTAGGAAGTGGGTATTATTATTGCCCTCATTTTATAGTTGAGAGCGGACCACCCATGGCCACCTGGTTGGTGAATAGCGGAGCAGCAGGTTTCATGCTCTGATCCAATGTGCTCTTATCAGAGGCACCAACTAAGGTTAGTACACAAAATATAGATCACGAGGTAGCCTCAGAGCTTCCCAGATGTCAAAGAAAAAAGGAAGCCAGGTTATTTGCAAGACTTCCGGATATGATAAAAGCAAAGCAGTGGCTCAGAGGAAGTGCAACTTTCCCAGGTAGTGGGGCCTGGGAAAGATTTCTTCTTTGGATATTTATGAAATTGATGCCATAGGATGTTGTGAACAAGATTTTTTATAACACTCCTACAGTCATAGTGTGAGGCTTTTTTTTTAACATGACAAATCAAGGAGGAACCACTATCTTATGATTCGGATGTGTGACTCTTCAGTCACGTGGCATATGATCCGAGGATGTATTACACACTGATTAGGGGAGTAGATGGATCCCATGTCTTCTGAGCAAAACCCTCCAGAAATGTGTGTTTCGAGGCTAAACTTTTGTGGTTTTTTTGGTTTTTTTTTTTTACGGTACGCGGGCCTCTCACTGTTCTGGCCCCTCCCGTCGCGAAGCACAGATTCCGGACGCGCAGGCCCGGCGGCCATGGCTCACGGGCCCAGCCGCTCCGCGGCACGCGGGATCCTCCCGGACCGGGGCACGAACCCGGGTCCCCTGCATTGGCAGGCGGACTCTCAACCACTGCGCCACCAGGGAGGCCCGAGGCTAAACTTTTGATAAACATAGAATAGCAAAGAATTTGCTATTTCCTGTCCTTCAGGAACCTAGAGTGGATATGTTATGTTGTCAAGGTACATCCTTGGATTTTAACCAACCCGGCAGAGAGTAGGATTAATATGTTTCCAAGTCGGCCCGACCTCAGCACAGAGGATGTGATCTTCTAAGGATCCTTTTAGCTATAAAATCCCATGATTCTATGGAAGTGAAATAAAGCTTCAGGTAAATAGAATTCCAGTTTTCAGATCCTAGAGTGTTAATCAATTGATTCAAGAGTACAGTGCTATATTTCTGATACAGTGTTATATTTCTAATACTGTTATTCTTTTTTTTTTTAATTGAAGTATAGTTGATTTACAATGTTGTGTTAGTTTCAGGTGTACAGCAAAGTGATTCAGTTATTTATATATATGTATATATATTCTTTTTCAGATTCTTGTCCATTATAGGTTATCACAAGATATTTTAAAAATTTAATTAATTTATTTATTTAGTTTTGGTTGCGTTGGGTCTTCGTTGCTGCGTGCCGGCTTTCTCTAGTTGTGGCGAGCGGGGGCTACTCTTCCTTGCGGTGCGTGGGCTTCTCACTGCGGTGGCTCCTCTCGTTGCAGAGCACAGGCTCTGGGCGCGCAGACTTCAGTAGTTGTGGCACACGGGCTCAGTAGTTGTGGCGCACGGGCCCAGTTGCTCCGCGGCATGTGGGATCTTCCCAGACCAGGGCTCGAACCCGTGTCCCCCGCGTTGGCAGGAGGATTCTTAACGACCGTGCCACCAGGGAAGCCCTATCACAAGATATTGACTATAGTTCCCTGTGCTATACAGTAGGTCCTTGTTGTTTATTTTATATATAAGACGGTGTCATTCTTGGTAATAGTAAAAGGAAGAAATAGGGAGAACAATTGTGGATTGCAGCTTTCTTTGATTGGATCAGAGCTTCTTCACTCATACATACTCTGCCTTTCCATTTTTCTTTACCAATCATTATAACTTTCAAAATAGTGTAATTTTATATTCTAAGCATACTATTTTAACTTGTATTTATTTATTTATTTATTTTGTATTTATTTTTATCATAGGACATTTACAAAATAAGAATAAGCATGAAGAAAAAAGTCACCCACAATCCTACTTGAGTCTGTAAGTCTTTTGGGTCCTGTCTGTCCATCCCCCCACACACATGCCCACTTACATGAAGGGTCAGAACACGCTCACTGCGTGTAACCTACCTTATTCGTGTAGTAAGGTAGGCATCATGGCATGGCTCTCAAGGTCATGAAATACTGATGTGTGTAGTGGCTGCAGAGGACTGTGTTATGTGTTATGTTGGCTCAGGAACGATGCTGTACTGGTACTTTCCTCACAGCAGGGACAGCCATACTGGTTGTTAAACTATGAAAAGACCTCCTTACTGGGGGATAAGGGGTGCTGCCCTGGGTCCTCAGTGTGTCTTTTGCCACTGAATCTCTCCAGCAGCGAGAGGGCAAATGGCTGGCCTATTAGGGGCCTCCTGGGTCCTGCTCTGGTGCTTGGCCAGCCCGATTTCTGAATAGTCAGTGCCCACACCAGTGGTTTTGGGTATCATCCTCGAATGTACCATGATGTGCCCTATTGTTGGTAATATTTAATCTGTTTTTAGGAAAGTAGTTTTTCCTTAAATATATATTTTTAAAGTCTGACAGATTTCAATGAAATGTTATGATATCTTGAGGAATCCGTGGGTTTTCATGGGAAATTGGTCTCTAAAATTATCACACTTATTATTATTACAATTCATGTAATAATATATAACTGATTGGAACAGTGGTTTGGGCATATAAAAATCCAATTTATGCACAGAGTATACCTGAGCCTAGACTTTATTTCCTTCTCTATAGAGCAGAAACCACGGCATTTGAGTGGAATTCATTGTTTTTATGTTACGTTAAATTCACACGTTCAATGCATTTCTCTTTTGAATATGATTTTTTTTTTACTGTGATAATATATTACACTTCAGCATCCTCCAATACTGTTCTAGCTTATTCTTCTCTATTTTCTTTCCTCACTTATCCATTCTTAACCCACCCATACATATTGTTTTCAGATATCTTTTATATTTTCCCAGTCTTGATTAGAATTTCGCATTTCATATTATTTGGTTAATTTTTATAATCTGACCTCTGCGTTTGTCCTCATACCGATAACAGTAAGTTACCAGCTTTTATCTGTTTTAAATAAGCAACTTTGTTATCAGCCTTATTTTAAAAAAGAAAGAAACTTGCAAATTTTTATTTATCCAAATCTTCAGAATGTGTTTTTGATTTTTTTGTTTGTTTTTTAAGCCATTTTTGAAATGGCTGTAAGTTTTTATGGCAAATTTCCAAGTTGTCTCTTTTCGGCCCTAGGAGGAGAATTTTTATTTAATTCTCACATGATGAGATCTGTTTGAGGTCAGCCCACACCTGCTCCTGCAGTGACATTCTTTTCCTTGATTGATTAATTTAGGTAAGGGGGAGGCAAGTGCCTGCCCATAGGCCGTACCGTGAAAGATGGTGCAAGATTTTGCCTCCTCTTCATCTCCATTTCTGTCATCCTCATCTAAGCCACGGAAGTGTCTCACCTGGTCTCTGCTTCAATTCCTTCTTGCCTGAAGCAGCAGAGTGATGTTTTAGAACATTAATCAGAACCAAAATCCATCAGTGTTTTTCTCCTTGTGCATCAAGTAAAATTCTTACTGGTCACTATGGTCTGTAAGCCCCTATGTGTTTGGCCCTCCCTAAAGTTCCTCTTGAGCTCTTTAAGCTCCAGGCACACCTTCTTTTCCTCTGTTTTAACTCTCTGAGCTTTTTCCGGGTGTCGTTCCCCTGCTAAGACCTCTTTTCCTCTTCATCTGGACGTGTTCACTCTTCCTGGCTTCTCAGTCTTGGCTGAAAGGTCATGTTTTCAACATTTCTCAGTCTCAAGTAGCCTCTCACCCTAACTCACCACTTCTATTTCCTTCTCACGACTTAAGACTATATGCAATTGTCCCTTCTACTTTATTCAATAATCGTTCACTAAGTGAGATGTAAGTTCTATAATATTCGGGACCCTGTCTGTTTTGTTGGCAGCTGTTGTCCTAGCACAGACGGCGTTGACCGTATGATATACATATGACAGATATGTGTTGATAGTCCATACTCTAGCCTCTTTGGCAAAAGAGGGTTTATTATCTTTGTATGAGTTTGTCCAAGCTTTAGTTGTGTCCAGTTAAATTTACACCAAGAGGGATCCGTGTGCCCCCAAGGACTACCTCATTTCAACCAATACATGAGGAATATCCAGCCTTACTTTAGGATTTAAATGCCACACCACAATTATCTATAGAAAGTGGCTGAGTCTAGCTACTGAATAACAGTCCTTCTTAGGAAAATATTTTAGACACGTACTTTATTTCTGTAGTTGCTGACAAGTGTTTTATTTTACAGAATAAAAGACATCTTGCCTAGGGTAAAAGCAAAGGGCCCCTTCTTTGTAGGACTTTTCCTTTCTGTTGTGGAAAGGATTTTTTTAGTTCCTCTGTGCATGGTAATGTTGAATTCTCTGTTGGAAGGCTAGGGCTTTTGGTTTCCTTGATGTTCCTAGGCTTTGGGCTTTTGTTTAAGATTTGTGTTTTAGGATGGAACATTTCCATGGTTACACCCGTTCCTTTACCATCCTTGAAAAAAAAAAACGATGACAAGTAGAGTGAAATGATTCCTGGATTACTACACAGATGTCTTTTGTGTCTGCCTACGTATGAAGCTCTTGGGCCACTTCCATTTCCGTGCATTCATTCCCTCGAACGCTTTTTTTAAATGAAGCGTGTTTTAAGATTAGGAATAAATGGCTTGGATTGGCAAATGAAACAAGGATGGCCTATGTTATGTTAATGGTCTAAACTCAGTGTAAGATGAATTTGAAGGTAAGTATATGAAGGGAGAGACTGTTTCAGAGGCAAAACTAAAGAGCAGCGTCAGGCAGTATCACACACGTGTGAAGAATCAATACTGTGTTCAGAAATAGTGTTCGGTTTTTTAAATATAATGTTTCATGTCAAAATACTATAATAAACCTACGCGCTTTTACGCAGCAGAACTCACTTCTCAGAGCAGTCTGTATGCTTGTTGTGATTCTGCTGAAGCTCGGTCCAGGTGCAGACAGTGCAGCATTTTTCCTAGCAGTGAAAGCGTTTGTTTGCACAGATGCGTTTGAATCTACACTCATGAGATAATTTCAAGTGCGATGAGGGAGCAAGAGGAAGAGCTTCTCAGAATTAACGCAAAATCTAAATTGTGGAAAAAAGTAGTGCAGCTTTTTTTAACGTTAAAGCAGCGGTTCACTTATACTGTATTCCTCAATGAACAGATGAGAAATTTAGTGTGAATATTAACTGTTGTGTGCAGACAGCTTGGCTGGTGGTTCATTATGAAGCATTTAGTGACTTTTACCATCTGGTGTCGCCCCCATTTTGCCTGAGCCTTGGAGCCTACCTTTCCCTCCGGAGAGACTTCCTCTTATACTTTGGTGTCTACTCTCCTCCCGTGACCTATTTCAATTATAAATTATTACTAATATATAATTGTTAGTAATTTATAAATGCTTGTGGTTGAAACATAAACATGACACTAAAAGGGAAAACTCTATAGTCTTAACCTCTGGAGATATTTTATGAGTATATTAACATATATTATAATTTCTTTTTTTCTTACCAAATGGGGATCATGCTATATAAATTATTGTATAATGTTTTGTATACATCTTGAATTTACAGTGCTGGTATTTATAGATATTCTTCATTATTTGTAGCTTTGGTTTTGTTTGTAGTTGTTTTTGTAGATAATGTATGTTTTGCTTCCTTGAATAAGTGTTTCAGTAGCTAAATTCCTGGAAGTGGGATGTGAGGGCAAACAGGTATGAATATTTAAATTCAATAAACACCAACAAATTACCTTAAAAAGTACACCAGTTTATACTCCCAATAAAATGTAAGAGAGTGATTTTTTTTTTACTACATTCTTACTTGCTCAGGACATTACCTTTTTAAAATTTATTTTATTTATTTTTGACATTATCTTTTTAAAATTTATTTATTTTTCGGTTCGCGAGCCTCTCACTGCTGTGGCCTCTCCCGTTGCGGAGCACAGGCTCCAGACGCGCAGGCTCAGCGGCCACGGCTCACAGGCCCGGCCGCTCCGCGGGACGTGGGATCCTCCCGGGCCGGGGCACGAACCCGTGTCCCCTGCATCGGCAGGCGGACTCTCAACCACTGCGCCACCAGGGAAGCCCCTTCCTAATCCTTTGATTCAATTTATCTTTCTTACGAGCCATTAGGTCCTTCAAGTCAATGTTGTTTATTTTAAAATTTTTACAAAAATCTTTAAAAACGTACACACAAAATAAATAAATATGAAAACACCCAAAACCAAAAATAATCCTCTTCTGTGTTTTAACCCTAATGCTAAAGTAGCTGAAAACTAAACTCAAAATTTGAAATTTAAGGTTGCTGAATTACTCTATCAGTTAAAGTCACCGTTCATGTAAGTAAAAGTTAGAACACAGAATTAGAGAAAATCAAGACTCCGTGAATTTGAACGGGGACGCTTGAGAGGGTTCAGAGAACTCCATGGAGAACCCATAAAGCTGACTAACAATAACAGCAAACATTTGATTAAAAGCAGAGGAACTAAATAAACGTTTTTGCAAAGAACAAGTTTCACTTCATCTGAATCAATCAGCGAAGGAAAACACAGCCTCTTTTCATAAAGACACCAGGGATAAATTTATTGGCTAAAGGAATGCATGGTTCAGCTTCTCACTTGCAGACTGTCTCCAGGTTAGATTACTGGCACATCAGGGACAGTTTCCGGTATATAACATGTTCTAATTTGTATGTGTTAATGTTCCAGCTGGTAGGTAATAATCCCTTGATGAAGTTGTTAAGTAATGTCAGGTTCTAAGCTGGACGCAACTAAAACATGTTTGCTTCACGACTAACTTCTACATCCATGGACATTGTCCAGTGAGCGAGCGACAGGGCCCTTCTTTCGTGCTCCTGCCCCCTCTTTTCCAGTTCATCTATCCTGTTATTTTGTTCTCGTATAGCCTACTTCTTTTACGCTCAGGAAAGAATCTCTACGCAGGGCTGAACCCAACAAAGCGTGGCACCAGCAGCGCTGGCACAAAATCCAGGGGAAGCTTGTGAAAGAGAGCTGCCTGGATCAACAGTTCACGGCTTTCCTCACTGAGCACACGTGGGTTGTACCGAGTGGGACGGCACTGCTGACCCCTGCTCCTCGGCCACTCGCGGGCAATTTCCTTACTGTTCAAGCTGAACGACGCACCTGACATCGTGCTGGCTTTACTTTAGAACCCAAAGATGAGGGACGCATGCCCTTTACATTTATTTGTATTCACGTTTTCTAAAACTATCAGTCTACTTTTTAAATGAATGTAATAACGCTTATGTACCTGGAAGGAATCTTTTGCCTCAGGAAGACGTCGGCCAACATATTAATACTAAAAAGATGCCGACGGAAAATTAACTTTAATAAAAAACATTCTGGAATTTCTGAAACATTTAGTGCTTCTTTTTTAAGAATTGCCTTCAGAACTTTAGGCATATTTTTACAAATATTGTCAATGGTGATAGATCTTCATCCACCAATATTGGATTTGATTATAGCGAATAGTCAAAAAGTCATTCAGAGTTAACTCTGATGTATAACACAAGTGATTAAGCTAGGTAATGCCAACCTTTTATTTTTAAGAAAGAGATGTGGGGGGCTTCCCTGGCGGCGCAGTGGTTGAGAGCCCGCCTGCCGATGCGGGAGACACGGGTTCGTGCCCTGGTCCGGGAAGATCCCACGTGCCGCGGAGCGACTGAGCCCGTGAGCCGTAGCCGCTGGGCCTGCGTGTCCGGAGCCTGTGCTCCGCAACGGGAGAGGCCACAACAGTGAGAGGCCTGCATACCGCAAAAAAAAAAAAAAAAAAGAAAGAGATGTGGCTATAACATAAGTGACTAGATTTTGGCTTGTGGTGGAGAAATTCACTTGTAATCTGCTCCAGCGGATTACTTTACATTAAAGCATTGTCATCATAAGGATTATTGAACAATGAATGTAATATGTTCTGCTGTTGTGTGTGTTTATAAATTTTTTGAAAATTTCTTTACCTTACTGACCCCTTTCATAGATACTGTGTAGCAAATATAATATTTATTCTTATTATTATTTTATTATCAGCAGTAGGATTTACTTAGGAACATTGTCTTTTTCCCAGGAATGCTGATTCTAAATTAAATTTTGTAAACTTCAAGCAACATGATACTGAACATTAGAATAGTGAGAGGCGAAGGATGTAAATATAAACAAATTTTTAAATTCTTATATTTTAGTCAAATTATAGAGAAATAATCTTTTTTGGTGGGGTGGGTACATGGGCCTCTCACTATTGTGACCTCTCCCGTCGCGGAGCACAGGCTCTGGACGCGCAGGCTCAGTGGCCATGGCTCACGGGTCCAGCCGCTCCATGGCATGTGGGATCCTCCCAGACCGGGACACGAACCCGTGTCCCCTGCATTAGCAGGCGGACGCTCAACCACTGCGCCACCAGGGAAGCCTGAGAAATAATCATTTTTAAATAACATAAAAGAAAAATGGGACTTCCCTGGTGGCACAGTGGTTAAGAATCTGCCTGCCAGTGCAGGGGACACGGGTTCAAACCGTGGTCGGGAAGATGCCACATGCTGCGGAGCAACTAAGCCTGTGTGCCACAACTACTGAGCCTGCACTCTAGAGCGTGTGAGCCACAACTACTGAGCCCATGCACCACAACTACTGAGCCCATGTGCCACAACTACTGAAGCCTGCATGCCACAACTACTGAGCCTGTGCTCTAGAGCCCACGAGCCACAACTACTGAGCCCATGCACCACAACTACTGAGCCCACGTGCCACAACTACTGAAGCCTGCATGCCACAACTACTGAGCCCGTGTGCCTACAGCCCATGCTCTGCAGCAAGAGAAGCCACCACAATGAGAAGCCACGCACCACAACAAAGAGTAGCCCCCTCTTGCCGCAACTAGAGAAAGCCCACATGCAGCAATGAAGACCCAGCGCAGCCATAAATAAATAAACAAATAAATAAAATAAAAAATAAATTTTAAAAAATGCCCCAAATTACCTTTTTAATAAACTTTATTTTTTTAAATCTGTTCAATAATTTTATGGTATATGGTATTTGTCATATCTTTTTTTATAAAAATAAAATAGATATCATTAAATCCATTCAAAGAGGAGAGTTTCATAGAGGTAAATCATCTTGCTCAAGATCATACAGCAGTAAGTGTTAAAATTGGGGTAAGAACGTAGGTTCTCTGACTCAAAACCCTATGTTTCAAAGGGTCATTTACATGGGAACACCTTGCAGGGGGAAAATGGAGTGTAAGTGAAGGGTTTTAGATAGTCCTGCCTGTGTCCCTAACTAGCTGTGTGATTTAAGGTCAGTTTATTTCACCTCTTTGGGACTTAGTGTAGTCATTTGTCAAATGAGGGTGTTTCTTTTCCCCCCTGAGTTATCGGCTAACTTCAGAGACTCTGTAAGGAAATACCATCCATGTTATTTAAAAGGGCAGAGTCGGGAGAGGGTTACAAATATTACAAAGTCAGTCAGCTTTACGAAGCCAACTTCATATCATAACCGCCAAGGATTAACACAAGTTCTATTGAATAGCAATGAATGTTTAAAAACACATGAACCAAACCGAACCAAACCAAACAAAAAACACACGAACCACTATGGAATCACAAAAGCTAATAAAAATTCTTGTGATTGTTTTATTAACTTAGTCAAATTCAACATACTCCCTGTGGGTGTTTGCTTATTACGAGACTAGCTCAGAGAATATACAGAGGTGACAATATCTGTAATTTAAGGGGAGAACACAGATGCACCTGAGGAGGGAAACAGAGTTGCTGTAACTGTACCCCAACCCCCATTTCTAGGATTCACCTCTATATAGTTTGAGGCCTCAGTTTACCTTTGAACACCCTCATTGCTCTAGCTGCAAATATAACATGATTATGCTGAGCTTACAGTTTCCTGGGGCCACCATAACAGAGTGCCACAACCGGGTGACTTAGAACAACAGGAACTTATTGTCTCACAGTTCTGGAGGCTGGAAGTCCAAAACCAAGGTGTCGGCAGGGCCGTGTTTCCTCTGAAAGCTGTAGGGGAAGAGTACTTTCCTGACTCTTTCAGCTTCCTGTAGTCCTACGTGCTCTTTGACTTGTGGTAGTTTATCTCCAATCTTCACATGGAGTTCTCCTTGAGTCTCTTAGCATCGTCTTCCTTCTGTGCATGTCTATCTCTGTTTCCAAATTTCCCCTTTTCCTAGGGACACACATCCTTTTGGATTAGGGCCCACCCAAATCCTCATTTTAACTTGACTACCTCTGTAAATACCCTATTTTCAAATAAAGTCACATCCTGAGCTACTAAGAGTTCGTACTTCAGCATATCTGTTTTGGAGGACATGAGGCAACCCGTAACACTAAGAATACTCTGAGAATAGTGTTCTACTAGATGAATATTTCAATTTTAAAACTTGGAGTTGTTTATTTTTTGTTGTTTTTAATATCCTTAGAACTGATGGATGGTTCTTTATTATTATTCCCCTGATACAGACCTGTTCTTAAAAGTGACTATAGGGGCTTCCCTGGTGGCGCAGTGGTTGAGAAGTCCGCCTGCCGATGCAGGGGACACGGGTTCATGCCCCGGTCCGGGAGGATCCCACGTGCCGCGGAGCGGCTGGGCCCGTGAGCCGTGGCCACTGAGCCTGTGCGTCCCGAGCCTGTGCTCCGCAACGGGAGAGGCCACAACAGTGAGAGGCCCCGCGTACCGCAAAAAAAAAAAAAAAAAAGTGACTATAGCTACTTGGGCGCAGGTACAGCCCCCATTACTGTGTGGATCATTCATCTCTCTTCCTTTTTGTATTTTATCTCGTATTCATTTGTTTGTTTATTTATTTAAAAATAGTTATTAGCTACCTATTATGTGCCAGACATTGCACTGGGCATTGGATTCTAGTAGCTTTATTTCCATCTGACTTTGGGGAAAATTTCTGATAGAAGGTGTACTAACCCTGTAACATTAGAAAACTATTCAATAATTTTTGTTACTGAGCTTGCTCAATTCTATTCTTAATATAATGAAACATTTTTATTATGGCTTTCTGAGCTTTCTGACCTAGAAGTATGGAGGGATGCCTTTAGATGTGTCCCTTCCAGTGCAGAGACCGTACTTTTCACCCATGATTTTTGTTCAACGCTTATCATTTGGGCACTTTCTTCAACTCCTCAAAAAGTCAAAGGAAGGAAATTTACAGAACAACTATGCAGAAGATGATCTGTGAGTCCATATGTAAAACTCATACAGGAATGGGAAATATTTTATAGTTTATATTTGACACTGAGATTGAGAGACAAACAAAATGAATCTAGTAACAATTCTTAGCCCTTACGGAATGGAGTAGGCATTGCAGAAGAAAATAGGATTAACGCAAAACATCAACAACTAGGCAAAGGGAACAGTCTTCCACTGACATGGAGAAGCCCGGTCCCACCTTTGTTTTTTTATTTTTTATTATTTTTTATTTATTTATTTATTTATTTTTTTTACGGTACGCGGGCCTCTCACTGCTGTGGCCTCTCCCGTTGCGGAGCACAGGCTCCAGACGCGCAGGCTCGGCGGCCACGGCTCACGGGCCCAGCCGCTCCGCGGCACGTGGGATCCTCCCGGACCGGGGCACGAACCTGCATCCCCTGCATCGGCAGGCGGACTCTCAACCACTCCGCCGCCAGGGAAGCCCCCGGTCCCACCTTTGGAACTGAATCCCTCTACCTGTGGGGTGGAGGGTCACCTGAATGACCCAGAGAAACGGGTCTCACTTTCTTGGTTCGTTTACAGCCCCGCCACCGACTCCCTTCCCTCCTGGCTACACCCCAACCTCAAGGGTATCTCAAAATGGCCAGAGGCGCGGCTGTCCACGAATGAAGCCTAAACCTCCCCACCGCAGCCAGCTGACTGCTGAAGCCAAGGGCAGACCGAGCTCAGAACAAATCTGCAGTTTAACTTTTCCCACCTGAGCTTTCAAATGCCAAGTCTGTGTCACTTTTATGTTAATGGTCTCTCTTTCATCTGTCTGATGGGGCCTGATCGGTATTAACAGGTTCCATTTGCTCAGAGGTAAGTTTTATCCATTAAAAAATCAACCAGAGAATGTTCTTCTGTTTGAGATAATGAGGGCTCCTTGGAGATTACTAGTCAATTTTACATGAATGTTCTTTGAAGAGCGCCTCCTTCCCTGCCAGAGCTTTCCCCCTCGATTAACTCAAAAATGTCCCAAGCTGAACTCATCATCTTTGCTTCCTGAAGGCCGACTCCCCTCGACTCCCGTTTCCAGGAGAGCCTCACTGTTGGGTGACGGGCTCAAAGAGCTTTGACTCTTGTAACGTTCTGCATTCACCAAGAAGTATCCGTTGTTTTTGCTTTTCCAACTTCCTCTTGGACTTTTCCCATCCTGTCCATTTTTATGGCTACCACCCTGTTCAGATGTTTATCCTTTCACACATGTATTTATTCTTATTTCAGCTCCTAAGTATGTGCACGGACTCAACAGTCAGCGAACGCGAATTGTCCACAGTGCGCTGAGACTTCCTCCTGCAAATCCGTCCTACGGACCTTTCCAGACCACCTTTCCTCCCGTGAGCTTTTATTATCCTGCCAGAGACTGTCATTGTCCCCAGTGTTCACCCTTTTTCCCTTCACACGTAGAAACGCGTTTAGTTGGGCACCTGGTCAGCCGGTCACCCAGGCAAAGGTGATTTTACCTTTCTTTCTGCATTTTCTCACTTCTCTGATTAGGTTTATTCTTTGACTAAAGTTTCTCTACAGACAAAAGGCAGGCAGGGGACATGGGTGGGGTTCTGCCCTGGGAAGGTCTCAAAGGGTGCTGCTCGGGCACCGTGCCAAAGCTGTGTATTTTGGGGTGGCAGACACTCTGACCCCCTTCATCTCACGTTCAGGCCTCCACAAAGAAAGGATGCGATCGCTTCAGATAGTTATTCTCCTTCCTGCCGGGCAGAGACCTCGCCCCAGTCCACCTCCCGAGACGGAGGTCATCCTATAAGTTCGCTGCCCTTGGGCCCAGCACCTGCCCTGTGAGCCGGAGGGGTGGGAAGGCACAGCTGCTTCCTCAGAAGGCCTGTGGGCATGCGATGCTCCTCTCTGAGTCCACAGAGGCGGCGCTGACACCTGGAAGGTTAGGGGATCATTCCAAGGAGCGTCCTTTCAAAGCCCCTGCGATCCAGGTCTCTGGAGCACGTCACCTCCCCAGCTTTGAGAAGACTTGCCTCGTTGGCTCCCAGATGACCTATAGCACCATTAATTTTTCACAAACCTGCGGTACTTCCTTTGTCGTAGAGCACATGCCTGCCTGTGTGTGGGTCAGTTTGGGGGCTCTGCTCTTTTCAGTTGGTTTGGTTCTATTCTTATTTCAGTATTAGTCTTAATTCCTATAGATTTATATTGTCTTTGTGTCTATAGAGTAGTTTCTTTTATCTTGTTGTTCTACTTAAAGGATGTCTTGGATTTTCTTGGCCTTTTGCATCTCACACAAATTTTAGAATCAGATTGTCAGTTTGCATTTTTAAGACCCTGCTGGGATTTTGATTTATTTAGTGTTAATTTTTTTAAAAAATTGATTTATTTTCGGCTGCATTGGGTCTTCACTGCTGTGCGTGGGCTTTCCTCTGGTTGCCCTGAGTGGGGTGTGCAGGCTTCTCGTTGCCGTGGCTTCTCTTGTCATGGAGCACAGGCTCTAGGCACGTGGGCTTCAGTAGTTGTGGCACACGGGCTCAATAGTTGTGGCACATGGGCTCAGTAGTTGTGGCTCACGGGCTCTAGAGCGCAGGCTCAGTAGTTGTGGCGCACCAGCTTAGCTGCTCCATGGCACGTGGGATCTTCCCGGACCAGGGCTCGAACCCGTGTCCCCTGCATTGGCAGGTGGGTTCTTAACCACCGCACCACCAGGGGAGCCCCTAGTGTTAATTTTCAACTAGATTTTATTTATCTTCAGAATGGTCTTTTTCTCTGTTTCTGATTTTTACTATTATAATTATGACATTTAATAGATGATGACAGCAGGATTACAAACTATCAGAAAGCAGGGACAGTATTTTGTATAATCTTGTAAGTGTTAAACATGTCCTACAAGAAGAAAGTCCTTTCAGATAACGTTTATAACTGGTCATTACAAGAGCTTTGTTAGGAGAACCATCCAGTCAAGATTGGTGGGTCAATCTGGCATTTTACGGGAATCTCCAAATCCTGGGAGGGAGAGATGGAGCTCTTGGTTATTTCCACTGAAACAATGATAGCAGGATTCTCGAACTCCCAGAGGCCTGTAGACATGTTCTCAATGAGCCCACGTTCCTCAAAAATATTTTAAAATGTCTTATTATAGATGATAATCTAAAAAAATTGAGATATGTATATTCTGGATCTTTTAGATGATCTTTATTTTTATAACCAAGTTGTGTGATTTCTATGCCCAAAATTATAACAAGGAAATCCAGGTTTTGATGTGTCCTTATCAAGAGTCACAGATTCACCAAAATCCTGTAAACCTCACTTCACCTGGCTGACCTGAGATACCTACTGGATGGGGGCTTCAAGTCTCCCAGTGTTTTCTGTATCGGTGAGCTGCAGAATCACCTACCAGACTTTAATGGTGATTGACATTATCATTATTTTAAATACGAGGGTAGGTTACCACAATATAAGAGTAGAATATGGCTTCCAGTCTCACAAGTGTACAAGTATGACACATATTTTAATTTCTTCATAATAAACGTGTTCCCTGAGACCCCCACAACCGTTCTAGCGGAGCAGGCGTGAAGCTTCCCGCACACCGCGCTCGGCCTGTGAGCCCATCGGGGTCCAAGGTTGAGCTGGACATAGGAGTGGCCTCCTGGAGACCCTGCCCGCTGGTCCACTTCCGGGGGGACGGGGTCAGACGCCTCTTCTCCCCGTGAAGCTGCCCTGTGGCCCAACAGCCCGGGTGCCCACCCTCGCGGTGGGGATCCCGCCCCGTCTACACTGGGAGCAGTTGGGGTGGGAGTGGGGAGGGGCGGTACCTACTAATTACACGGAGAAGCGCCAGGGGCCGGGGACGGGGGAGACTGGACGGCGAAGCAGAGCAAACCAACTGGGTCGCACACAGAAGCAGAGTCGGCACAGCTCAGAGGTGTGAACCTGCCCACTTTAGACCGAGTGATACCGATGAGTGCAATGGCCGCGCACAGCCCGAGGTTTATAAGATCGCTCTATATTTTTAAAATTATTTATTTATTTTTGGCTGCGTTGGGTCTTCATTGCTGCGCGCGGGCTTTCTCTAGTTGCGGCGAGCGGGGGCTGCTCTTCGTCGCGGTGCGCGGGCTTCTCATTGCGGTGGCTTCACTTGTTGCGGAGCACGGGCTCTAGGCGCACGGGCTTCAGTAGTTGTGGCATGCGGGCTCAGTAGTTGTGGCGCACGGGCTTAGTTGCTCTGCGGCATGTGGGATCTTCCCGGACCAGGGCTCAAACCCGTGTCCCCCGTACTGGCAGGCGGATTCCTAACCACTGCGTCACCATGGAAGCCCCAGGCCGAGGTTTGACTTTGGGCTCAGAACCCTTTGGTTTGGGGAATGACCAGGTCATCACCTGATGGCCCCAGTCCAGGGTCGATGCTCCGGGTAACAGGGTCTCCCCAGGAATCTAGGCCTTTCCCGGTTCTAGGGGCTGAGAGGGCTGAGAGCAAGAGTAGGAAAGAGCCCCATTCACGGGCTGTGCTTTGCGGGTTTTCGTGGAGCTGTTTTAAAGGAACTGCTTTGTGAACAGTGATGCAGCTGGGGCAGGAGAAGTCCTGATAAATCAGAGCTGGAAGTAGGACAGGGCCTTCCGTGCTGGCCCGGGGCTGAGTAACTCAGGGGACGCAGACTGAGGCAACGAGTCTTTTATGATGGAAAACCAGTGGCTGTAGGGCCCGAAGTCTCATAATCACTGGGCTTATGAAAGCTCAGTATCAATCCAATAGTTAAAATACCTACAGCTATTTATTTGTTGAGGGTTTTTTCCTCCTCCTTATTCCTAATTATTTTATTGTTTTTGATGCTATTGTGAATGGGATAGTTTTATTTCTTTTTCAGCTGTTTCGTTGTTAATGCTTAGAAAAGCTTGTGATTTTATATCCTGCAACTTTACTGAATTCATTGATTAGTTTCAATAGAGTCTTTAGATTTTCTGTATATAAGATCATACCCTCTGCAAAGAAGTGATAACTTTACTTCTTTCTAATTTGGATGTCTTTTATTTCTTTAGCCTGCCTGATAGCTCGGGCTATAGGGCTTCCAGTCCTATATGTCAAATAGGGGTGTTGAGAGTGGGCACCCTTGACTTGTTCCTGGTCTTGGAGGAAAAGCTTTCAAACTTTCAGTTGAATTTCACGTTAGTTGTGGGTTTGTTGTATACGGCCTTTATTAGGTTGAGGTATATTCCTTCTCTAACCAATTTGTTGAGGGTTTTTATCATGAAGGGGTGTTGCATTTTGTCAGATGCTTTTTCTGCGTCTATTGGGATGACCTAATGATTTTTACCTTTTAATCTGTTAATGCTGTGTATCACATTTATTGATTTTTGTATGTTGAGCCATCCTTGAATCCCAGGGATAAATCCCACTTGATCATAATGTATCCAGAGGAAATGTTGCTCTAAGTCAGGATTCCTCCATCTCAGCACTACTGGGGTGGCTGGGGCCACAGGGCCACAGACGGTGAGGCCAGCAGATCAGGAGATGACGGCCATTTAAGAGGAAGCTTAAAAAAAAAAAAGGAAGCCTATTACACTCACACATCCCAGGAGGAGGGGGCATGCCTCATCCTGAGGGGCCACAGAGGAATACACAGGGGCTGGTCACAGGGCAGAAGGAGAAGAGGAAACTGGTAAGAGCCTTTACTGTGGTCTCTGCTGGAAGGAATGGGTAAGCAGGCTTAGGAATGGGTAGACTGAATAATTTCAACAGGTTCTGGGGCATAGGGGCTGTCTGGTTGTCTGGTACCTGGCTCTGGCTGGGGTGATTGCGGCAGGTTGATAGTGGCCCGGAGTGTGAGAGCTGATAAAGGAGGTGGCCGGGTTGTGGGCTCTGGATTGGTTGGTTGGCATCTAAAAGCTGTGCTCTTGGGGGTGAGCTGTGTACCATCTCTAGGACCTTGGGAAGTACAGTCCCTTCAGGGTCGGCAAACCTCCAGATGTCAAAGAATCAGAATACAGAAAATAAGAGACATAGTTAATACAGTTGGCCTCATGATACTTGGACATCATATGGAGGTTTCGGTGGAAGGCTGGAGAAGGGAGTGGGGGAAGGCTCTGGGGAATGGGCAGTCCTCTCTTCAAGGGGTCGAGGAGTTGCCTGGTATGAGGTAGGTGCCCACTGGGGAAAGCAGTAATCTCCATTAATTTTAGAACGACAGTGATAGCGGTAACCTCTCCCAGATTTCCTTTGGGCACGGAAGCCTATGCTGTACCTTTGGCAGAGAGCAAGAAATATGCCGGGATCACGGGCTAAGCAGAAAGTAGAAAGCTCAAGAAACATAATTAAATTCCTAATATCAAAGGAACAAAAAAGCAGTAATGTCCTGTGTCCAAGTTGTCAGCACCTTAGGAGAGGCGGTCTGCAGGCGTTGCTGGGTGGAGGTTTTAGAGTCTGGGGTAAAGTCACCTCTGGTGCAGAGGGCAAAGTCATCTCCAGAGCAAAAGCTCGTGGGCCACGGTGCTATCAACTGGGACATGGGACTGGGGCATCCTTTCCAATTGGATACGCCCTCACGTTGGTGAGGGTCTTGTTTTTGTGGCTCTTTGTGTTATTGTAACGGGGCTAAGCCACTTGTGTCATCTGAAGGCAACCTTGGGCCTTGGAGCTTAACTTGTAAAGAACTTTTCTGTCAAGGTACTCATGGGTGCACAGTGAGTACAGGTGACATTGCCATCCAGGCCAGAGCCCAAGACCCCGGTTAGGGGTGGCTGAATCTAAAAGTTTCCAGCGATCCGAGGTTTTGCCCAGACGGGTGATAAGAAGGGTTCTGTTGCAATAGGTTTTAAACCGTATGGCCTGACCAGGGTCTATGATGTTAATAGGGTGTAAGGTGATGTGCCAATTAAAATACCTGTGGCTAAGGTTGCAGCTCCAGCGTGAGCCTGCAGGCAGGCCCTCCGAGTCGGCCGATTACCATGGGCCCTTTGCCCTCAGTTGTAGGTTTAGGTGGTGACGGGCAAAAAGCCAGTGAGGTCTTTGGGTTGTGGGGCTCCTGTTAGTCAAACACGGCGGCGTGTGGACCTCAGCACGTGTCGTGTCTGGTTGAAACCAATAAAAGCACCCAGACCAATAGTCATAAGACTTGGTGTGCAGCTGCACTAAATAGAGTTTTTTGTTTCTGCGCCGTGGGTGGTGGAAGTTTGGCGCCCCAATGACCTATATCAGACGAGAAGCTGCCTGGAACACTCTACAGTTAGTAGATCCCAGGAGTGTATGTGCCCTCCACCTGGCCTCCAGCCCTTATGGGATGAGAGCAAGACTGAAAATGTATAAAGATGGGAGACATGGGCTTCCCTGGTGGCGCAGTGGTTGAGGATCCGCCTGCCGATGCAGGGGACACGGGTTCGTGCCCCGGTCCGGGAAGATCCCACGTGCCGCGGAGCGTCTGGGCCCGTGAGCCATGGCCGCTGCGCCTGCGCGTCCGGAGCCTGTGCTCCGCAACGGGAGAGGCCACAGCGGTGAGAGGCCCGCGTACCGCAAAAAAAAAAAAAAAAAAAAAAAAAAAAAAAAGATGGGAGACATAATTAAAGGGCCTCAAAAGTGAGTCCTTATATACATGGAGGGGAGAAATACCCCTCTCTAAGTATAAGAAGGGGTGATGAGGAAGACTTTTAAAAGTTGGTGTGAGGTGTGAGTTTGCCAGGGGCCTTGAATTAAGAGAAATTAAGGCCTGGAACAAGACGGAGACCTATTTGCCAGACTGGAATTTACAAAGGAGTTGACTGAGTGACGGAAAGCAGATCGGTGGCTGGCTGCAGAGAGGGGGCATTAGGAAGGATTACCAAGGGGCGTGAGGAAACTTTTGGAGGCCATGGCCGTGTTCACTATCTTGATTGTCGTGATGAGGTCACAGTTCCGTGATGACGTCACGTGTCAAAACACCTTATTATATGATTTACATATGTTCCATGTATCGTGTGTCCATTAAACCTCAATGCGTACAACTGTCTAACGAAGATGAGGAGGAGATCGAGGGGGAGGAGGAAGCAGGGAAAGGAGATGTGCTAATCGTCAACTTAAAAAAATGCACAACCTAAAAAAAGATAATAAATAAATAAACAAACAAATAAATAAGGGACTTCCCTGGCTTTGCAGTGGTTAGGAGTCCATGCTTCCACTGCGAGGGGCCTGGATTCAATCCCTGGTCGTGGCAACTGAGATCCTGCGAGCCGGGCAGTGTGGCAAAAATTTTTTTAAATTATAAATCAATAAATAAATAGAAAGGAGTACTTCAAGGGGACCGTTATGTCTCTCAAAGTGGCTATCTGGAGTTTATCAGGGACACGAAACTTCTACTGAATGCTTTTCTCAAGAGCCACATTTATTTAACCATTCACCTACTGAAGACATATCTTGGTTGTTTCCAAGTTTGGACAATTATGAATAAAGCTGTTATAAATGTTCACGCGTAGGTTTTTGTGTGCACATAAGTTTTTAACTCCTTTGGGTAAATCCGAGGGACATAATTAGTGTACTGTATGGTAAGAAGTATGTTTAGTTTTGTAAGAAACCACCAAACTGTCTTCCAAAGTGGCTGTACACTTTTGCATTCTCACCTGCAATAAATGAGAATTCCTGTTGTTCCACACGCTTGCTAGTGTGTGTTTGGGATTTTGGCCATTCTAAGAGAAGTGTACCTGTATCTCATTGTTATTTTAATTTGCATTTCCCTGATGGCATATGATATGGTGCGTCTTTTCATGTGCTTATTTGCCATCTGTATGTTTTCTTTGGTGAGGTGTCAAGATCTTTGGCCCATTTTTTAATCAGGTTTTTGTTTCCTTGTTGTTGAATTTTAAGAGCTCTTTGTATATTTTGGATAACGGTCCTTTATTAGATATGTGTTTGGCAAATATTTCTTCCCAGTCTGTGGTTTTGTCTTCTCATCCTCTTGACAGTGTCTCTTGCAGGGCAGAAGTTTTTAATTTTAATGAAGTCCAACTTATCAATTTTTTCTTTCATGGATCATGCCTTTGGTGTTCAATATAAAAAGTCATCACCATACCAAAGGTCACCTAGATTTTCTCCTATGTTATCTTTTAGGAGTTTTATTATTTTGTGTTTTACATGTTGGTCTATGATCTGTTTTGGATTAATTTTTGTGAAGGGTGTGTGGTCTGTCTAGATTCATTTCTTTCCATGTGGGTGTTCAGTTGTTCAAGCACTATTATCTTTGTTCCATTGTTTTACCTTTGCTACTTTGTCAAAGATCAGTTGACTATATTTATGTGGTGTATTTCTGGGTTCTCTATTCTGTTGCATTGATCTATTTGTCTAGTCTTTAACCAATATCACACTACCTTGGTTACTGTAGCTTTATAATAAGTCTTGAAGTCAGGTAATATCAGGCCTCTGACTTTGTTCTTCTTCAATATTGTGTTGGCTAGTCTAGGTCTTTTGCCTGTCACATAAACTTTAGAATCAGTTTTCTAGGATTTCGACTGGAATTGTATTGAATTTGTAGATTATATTGGGAAGAACTGACATCTTGACAGTATTGAATCTTGCTGCTCATGAACATGGAATACCTCTCCATTTATTTAGTTCTTTGATTTCATTCATCAGAGTTTGGTAGTTTTCTTCATGTAGATCTTTACTTTTTTTTTTGGCTGCGTTGGGTCTTCATTGCTGTGTGTGGGCTTTCTCTAGTTGCGTCGAACAGGAGCTACTCTTCGTTATGGTGTGTGGGCTTCTCATTGCGGTGGCTTCTCTTGTTGCGGAGCACGGGCTCTAGGTGCATGGGCTTCAGTAGCTGTGGCACGCAGGCTCAGCAGTTGTGGCTCACTGGCTCTAGAGCACAGGCTCAGTAGTTACGGCGCACAGGCTTAGTTGCTCTGTGGTGTGTGGGATCTTTCCGGACCAGGACTCAAACCCATGTCCCCTGCATTGGCAGGTGGATTCTTAACCACTGTGCCACCAGGGAAGTCCCACGTATTTTGTTAAATTTATAACTAAGTATTTCATTTTGGGGGTGCTAATGTAAATGGTATTGCGCTTTTAATTTCAGACTCCACTTGTTCATTGCTAATATAAAGGAAAGCAATTGACTTTTGTATATTAACACAATATATCCTGCAGCCTTACTATAATCAATTAGCTCCAGGAGGTTTTTTGTCAATTCTTTTAGATTTTCTACATAGTCATCATATCACCTGTCAACAAAGACAGGTTTATGTCTTCCTTCCCAATCTGTAAGCTTTTTATTTCCTTTTCTTGCCTTATTGCATTAGGAAAGACTTCCACTCTTTGGAAAGGAGTGGTGAGAGGGGACATCCTTGCCTTGTAACTTATATAAGTGGGAAAGTTTCATGTTTAACATTAGGTATGTCAGTTTTTTGGTAATCTTTATCAAGTTGACAAAGCTTCTCTCTATTCCTAGTTTACTGAGAGTTTCTATCGTGGGTGGATGTTGGATTTTATCAAATGCTTTTTGTGCATCTGTTGACATAATCATGTAACTTATTTTTTAGTTAGTTGATATGATTGATTATATTTATTGATTTTCTAATGTTGAACTACCCTTGCATGCCTGGAACAAATCTCACATGGTCATGGTGTATAGTTCATTTTATACATTGCTAATATTTTGTTGAGAATTTTTTGTATCTATATTCTTGAGAGATATTGGTCTATAGATTTCCTTACTTCCCATGTCTTTGTCTGATTTTGGTATAATACTTGCCTCATAGAATGAGTTAGGAAGTATTCTCTCCACTTCTGTCTTCTGAAAGAGGCTGTAGAGAATTGATATCATTTCTTCTTTCAATGTTTGGTAGAATTCACAAGTGAACCCATCTGGGTCTGGTGTTTTCTGTTTTGGAAGGTTATTAATTATTGACTCAAGATGTTTAATAGATACAGGCCTGTTTAGATGGTCTATTTCTTCTTGTGTGAGTTTTGGCAGATTGTATCTTATAAGGAATTGGTCCATTTCACCTAGGTTTATCAAATTTGTGGGCACAGAGTTTTTCATACTGGAATATGCAAATGATATCCCTCTTTCATTTCTGATATCACTAATTTGTACTCTCTCTCTTTTTTCTTAGTTAGCCTGGCTAGAGGTTTGTCAATTTTATTGATCTTTTTAAAGAACCGCCTTTTGGTTTCGTTGATTTTCTGTACTGATTTCCTATTTTAAATTTCATTGATTTCTGCTCTAATTCATATTCTTTTCTTCTGCTTACTGTGGATTTTATTTGCTCTTCTTTTTCTAGTTTCCTAAGGTGAAAGTTATATTGCTGATTTTAGACCTTTCTTCTTTTATTTTAATTTAATTTTTTTATTTTTTGGCTGCGTTGGGTCTTAGTTGCGGCATGCAGGATCTTCATCGAGGCATGCAGGATCTTTTGTTGCGGCACACGGGCTTCTCTCTAGTTGTGGTGTGCAGATTTTTTTTTTTTCTCTTTCTAGTTGTGGCCCTCAGGGTCCAGGGCATGTGGGCTCTCTCATTGAGGTGCACAGGAGTCTCATTGCGGTGGCTTCTCTTGTTGCAGAGCATGGGCTCTAGGCGCGCGGGCTTCAGTAGTTGTGGCACACAGGCTTAGTAGTTGTGGTGTACAGCCTTAGCTGCTCACGGCATGTGGGATCGTCCTGGACCAGGGCTCAAACCCATGGAAGACCCAGCACATGCTCTTTAAGAACTGTTATGTCTTCCTGGAGAATCAGCCCCTTTATCCAAATGTAATGCCCTTCGATAGCCCTGAAACTTTTCTTACTTTGAAGTCTGTTCTGCCTGAAATTGATGTAGCTACTCCTGTTTTCTTTTGATTAGGTTAGCATGGTATACTTTTCTCCACCCATTTACTTTTAATCTGTATGTAACTTTATATTTAAAGTGGGTTTCTTGTAGACAACATACAGTTTGATCCACCTTGATAATCTCTGTCTGTTAATTCGTACATTTGGACCATTGACATGGGCCTGTGATTTTGATGGCAGGTGTCAATAGCAAACAGACCTACTGGGATATATTTTAATGGTAGTTGAGATAAGGCAAATAATGTTCTTAGTACAGTGCCGAGGACATAATGAGTGTTCAGTAAACTTTAGACATCATAGTTAGGATTATGACTTTTACCCGTCAACTTTAAAATTCGCCGCTTGTATCTCTTCGTGGTGCCTTAGTGAGACTCAGACACTGCTGTTTATTACCCCATCTTGTTCATTCACAGCTTGTCACTTCCAACATTCTGTTTCAAGTCACATCGAAGTAAGAATTCATTGGGCTGACGATCCACCCCACAGGGCATCTTTGCACATCAAATGAACCAATTCATAGTCATTGCTGACAGCTGCGTTTGAAGGAACGGCCATTTTCCTTAGCTGATTGCAAAGAACAGTGATTAATTCAGCTCATCAGCCTGCAGCAGCAAATGCTAAAAAGGGTCTCATTGTGTGAAGGCTGCTGGTATCTTAAACCTACATTTCTGAGTTTGTCAGAATTTCCTGAGCCTGGAGTTCCGGAGGCCACTTCATCCACCCTCCTGTCTCCAAAGGCCTCTAAACGAACATAGCGCCTGTTTTTCCTTGGCAATGGGCCATGAGGAGAGGTGAATTTAGCAGCATCTATGTTTCCGGATTCTGTGGACATTAGAAAGGCCGCCCTCCTAGCCAGGTGACTTGCCAGGACCTGAAAGGGGCAGAGTCTGATGCTACCATTACTGGAAATATTTAAGGAGCAAAGGCAGGACTAGCTCCCCTTCCCCCTCCCCGTGTCTAGAGCGAGAGGGGGTGTGTGGTGAGATGAAGTGGAGTTTCGTTTGTATGAAACCCAGAGGAGGCATCAGTGCAGCTTGCAGACATCCTGTGCTCCTCCTCCCAGCGTCTTTCTGCGATGGAAGAGAACTTGAGCGCCGTGTTCAACATGACCTCCAGGACCTTGCTGTGGACCCCCTGGTGGAGCCAGGACCCTCCAGGAGAGCTGAGGGGTAGAAGAGACCCGGAAGAGTGTAGAGTAAGGAGGGGGAGAGAGTGAGAGCAGAAGGGGTGGGGGCTCCAAACAGCAGTCCCGTGAGGTGGGCTTCAGCTAGACGGGCCAGGACTCCACGGTCAGCTGACCCTGAGTCATCTTCCTTCTAGTGACAGCAGCCCAGCTCGGTGGACCAGACATAGTGGACATTGACCGGCGGCTGCCAGGACTTTCCTCTTCCCTCTACCAGGTGAACTTGGACTGAAGCATCTGCACCAGTCCATAGAGTGGGGACCACCCTGCCAGCCGTGGGCTCAGGCACCAGGCCCCAGCCATGAAAGGCCTTGCCTTCCAGCACCTGTCATCCAGTTGGGGAGGGAAAGTGGACACAGACGACCGATCCTCTCCACTGGGCCAGATGGGAACTCAGGAAGCGACTTCCTTCCTGTCCTCCACTGCCCGGCTTCTTCTTCTAGACTGAGATGTGCTTATTCTTTTTGTCCCCCTCTTATGTGTGTCTGAAGCACATATATCTCCATTTTTTCCTTTTTAACTTTTTTATAAGTTAACAAAAATTTTGCCACCTCCTTCCCCCAGTTCTCTGCCCAGCCAATCAGTAGTTTTGAATCCCTGATGTGTCCATTTCTGCTAGCTGGTTATTATTCATGGAAACGGTATGAGCAGATCGGTGGAGATCACAGCAGGCGTTTTGCTCAATTCATCATAACAAGTTACGCTGGCCATGTTTCATAGCTTAGTAATATAACATTTTTGGTTGTGGAGTTTCTCCAGAGCTCTCCCATACCTTTTTTCATATATTTAAAAGTCCTAATCAACTATACTTCAATAAAATTTTAAAATATTTTTAAAATGTAAAATTCCTTGACTTCTTTGAAGGAGGCGTCGTTTGGACCCCCATTTTGCAGACATGGAAGCGACGGCTCAGGGGTTCTGCAGCATGTTCGTCGCGAGGCTGGGCCGGGAGCTGGGCCTTCGGTCTCCTGGTCTCCTACTCACGTGTATTCAGCACGTTCGGAAGGAGGGAAAAGTCTGCTGCCTTGGGGAGACGTGTTAAACTCGTGTGCGCTCAACATGCGTATTCCAGACAGCTGTCGCTTCTGCAAAAATCGTCGAGATGTTGACTTTTTTTTTTAACATCTTTATTGGAGTAGAATTGCTTTACAATGGTGTGTTAGTTTCTGCTTTATCACAAAGTGACTCAGTCATACATATACATATGTTCCCATATCCCCTCCCTCTTGAGTCTCCCTCCCTCCCACCCTCCCTATCCCACCCCTCTAGGTGGTCACAGAGCACCGAGCCGATCTCCCTGTGCTATGCGGCTGCTTCCCACTAGCTCTCTATTTTACATTTGGTAGTGTATATATGTCCCTGCCGCTCTCTCACATCGTCACCGCTTACCCTTCCCCCTCCCCGTATCCTCAAGGCCATGCTCTAGTAGGTCTGTGTTTTATTCCCGTCCTACCCTAGACTTTTTTTTTTTTAACATCTTTATTGGAGTATAACTGTTTTACAATAGTGTGTTAGTTTCTCCTTTACAACAAAATGAATCAGTTATACATATACATATGTTCCCATATCCCCTCCCTCATGCGTCACCCTCCCTATCCCACCCCTCTAGGTGGTCACAGAGCACCGAGCTGATCTCCCTGTGCTCTGCGGCAGTAGACTTTTAAGCTGCCGCCCACCCACCGTGGTGGGAGGAAGCGATTTGAGCCGGGCTGCTCCCCTTAGGGAAGCCGCGTCTACATCCGCATAACCGCGGGGGCGAGGCAGGAGGTAGGGTTTCCAGGACGGTTGGCAAGAATCGTGCCTCGTTATTTCCCAGAGAACACAGGCTGCTGTAAAGGAAGAAACAGTTGGTTTTCCTCCAGCTGCTGAGCTGTTAAGCAGCAAGAAGCTCTGTCTCCGGGTCAGGACAGTCCTCGGAGGAAACAGAGGGACCCTCTGCCCCAGCACAGATGAGAAAACGGGGCAAGTGCACCTGCCCCGCATCACGGGCTGCTGGTGCTTCGGGGGCCTCGCTGCCTAGAGAGGCCACGGGCGCCAAGCCGGAGATGGCATCTCGCCACGTTCGGCCACACACAGAGCAAAGCGTCGTCTTCCTGCGGCCGTTCCCTGTAACGTGTGCTGGCGATCCGCGGTCTCACAACTTCCCCTTGGTTTCTAACAACATTAAAAAGAAAAACGCGGGCTTCCCCGGCGGCGCAGCGGTTAAGAGCCCGCCTGCCGATGCAGGGGACGCGGGTTCGTGCCCCGGTCCGGGAGGATCCCACGTGCCGCGGAGCGGCTGGGCCCGTGAGCCGTGGCCGCTGCGCCTGCGCGTCCGGAGCCTGTGCTCCGCAACGGGAGAGGCCACAGCAGTGAGAGGCCCGCGTACCTCAAAACAAAAAACAAAAACCAAAAAACGCTGGTGTGTCTGGAAGCAGTTTTGGAGGCCTCTGGATGTGGCAGGTGTCAGCGACTGGCTGTCAGGTTGTCATTTACAAGGCAGTTCACTGAGTAAGTGACTCCAAGGGGCTCAGGAACCAGACCCAGGACTCTGCACATAAAGCCCCATCCTGCAGTTGGAACCTTGAGTCATTTGCCTGATGGATTTTTTTCTTTCCCTGGATACAGGAAATAGGGTCTCAGCTTTCTCCCGAAGCCTCAGGCAACAGGGCTTGTGCAGGAGGAAGTCCCCTTCTCTCCTCGTCCGGCCAACAGATGTACACACGTCCCCGAGCACTGCAGACACAGCTCTGCTTTCCGCCGCGCCGGGTCCCTGGAACCCTGTCCCCACCCCTGGGCTGGTCCCAGCATAAATCTCCACATCTCGGGGTCACTCCCCCTCTGCACACAGGCTGCTTTGTAAGTGGGAGAAAGAGTCCACAGAACTGGATATAAGTTTCCGTGGGAACAGATGGGTGGCGTGTTTGCACGCAAACCTGTATGTATCACAAACCAAGCCCGAGAGACGGGGACCTAGGCGATGCATGCGTAAAAATCCTCGCCAGCAACGCTGTCAGCTTCATAAAGCTTCAGTTCGCTACCCTGACAGCCTGAAATGTCTCCCTTATTCCTGGAGGGAGCACAGGGTCCCAGGGGAGGTCACAGCACAGCTGCACCACCCCCTTCCATAGGGTGGATGGGTGGCGCCCTGATATGCTTTCCTGGGCCACCTGTCCTGCCCAGGACCCCTCTGAGCACTGAAGCAGTCAACCAGTAAGAGATTCACAGCGCAGGGCAGGGTAGACACCTCGGGCGCCCAGGCAAGCCAGCCCTTGCGCTTGCAGGGGAGGCCCGAGGCCGCGGAAAAGCCACCGGTTGTCGCTGGAAATGGCCAGCCTGTTTTTCAGTTTTCCCTTTGAGTGCTTGCTAAAACAGCATCTTAGAAGTGTGTTGAGGCCGCTGCCATCCTAGCAGCCTTGACAGGGGCACGAATGCTGCTTTCGAGGGAAGCCCGGCTGGGAATCAGTATTGACGTCCTACCCGGAGAGCTGATTCCCAGCAGCTCCAACTGGTTCCGTTACTCCAATCACCTCTTCTCCTTTCTGTTTTCCTCACTGCCTCCCTCCCTTTATGAGTGTGTTCCCCCTTGGGAGTAATCTCCCAAAACCTCAGTTGTTTTCAGAATACTTAAAAAAAATGTTTATTTTACATTTTGGGGCATATGGTTGATTGTAATAGTGTTGTTAGTTTCAGGTGCGCAGTGAAGTGATTCAGTTACACAGTTATATATACAGACTACTCTCGATCTACCTTGTTCAAGTAAACCTTTTAGTTGAGCATAATTCATACAGAGAAGTGCACAATGTCTGAGGACTGAGCTCCAAGAATGCCCACGAAATGAACTAATGTAGCAAAGCGAACAGGGATGGAAATAGCACCAGCAGCGTCCCAGGAGCCCCCTGTGAGCCCCTTCCATCCCTGCCCGCCCACAGGGGACCCTCTGCTTCCTCACTGGGAGTTGACTTTGCTTATTTTGAACTTTACTTAAGCGGACTCACGCGACAGTGTGTCTCTGCGATTCACCTGGGGTGTGGGGTGTGGGGTGTGGAATTGCTGACAAGTCCTCGAACTTGTCGTTGGCTCGGAAAGAACGCTTAACTAAGGACAAGTGGAAGAAAATGACCTCGGACAGGAGTTTTCAAGCCAGCTTGAGTGTGGGTGGGAGATGTCAGAGAACTTGGCCTTCAGAGTGTCTGAGCTGGAGGTGGAAGGTGAGCTGCGAGCCCCGCCCCCCGGCCCCCTGCTCTGCTCTGAGATGTGCTCCAGCTTCCTCGCCCTTCAGCCCTGACTGACGATCCAAGTGAGGACAGATTGAATGTCGCTCGTTTGCCTGGGTGAGTTTGTCTACCAAGCTGGGTGTACCTCCTGGAAAGACTGCTCCCCCGAGCCCGGGATTCCGAGCGAAGTGGATCAACTGAGAATCTAGACTAATTTCCAGGAACGTGGAGTCAGACACAGCCACCGACGCATCAATCGACAAGCGTCTGTAAGTGCCGTCGCGCTTGTCCTTCGCTCACCTGCATCCACAGGCTCTGAACTAAGTCCTTCATTTCTTTTTTCATTTCTGAATGAGATTCCTAGATCACAGAGCTGAAGATGCAAGCCATGATTTCATAGAGCGTTATAGTCGACACCACTAAGAAATAAAAAATGCCTGAGATGGAGAGCCTAGCGGAGACCCGTGTGCAAAGCTGAGACGCTAAAATCATTCACTGGGTGGGGGGTAAAGAGAAATGACTCAGCCAGGCAGACGGGGGAGTGAGGGAGCACACCTGCCTCCACCCGGGCACGCGGGGAAGCAAGGAAATAAAACTCGCGCGAAGATTTGAAGCCAAAGCCCATCGTGATCGGTCAGTGGACTGAATTCGCACTGGCGAGCATAGCATCCGTTTTGAAGTGGCCTCTGTGGCGCTCCCTGATTCTGGCAAAAGCCAATGCGGATCTTCCCTGGAGAAGTCAGACTTCCTCCAGGCAACTGCAGTTGAGATGCCATCAATCTCAAATTTCAGGATCTTAGAATGTGAATACATGACATTTGCTAATAATACCTACTTCTCCGACTTGTGGTGGAGATTGACGTGGAAGCATACACACTGACTAGTATATAATAGGTTCAATAAACGGTAGTCACCACTGGGTATCGTGTCCCACCTCTCTGTATTTATGAGTAGGTACCCTGGAGTCCCGGTAACTCTGGCCAGAGAGCACAATGAAAGGAACAGCGGAAAGCCTGAGCTGGCAGGGGAGGCTTCGTGCAGGAGAGGCCTTGAGCTCGGTGGTGAAGGATTGAACAAGTCAAGAGGGGAGAATATTCCAGGCTGTGGAAAGGGTATGAGCAGAGGCTGGGAGGTGGACGCAAACGTGACCTACGAAGAAGGAAGGGGATGTGAGTACGAAGGGCGCGGGTGTGAGAAGGGATGGGGGTGCGGTTTGGAGTCCTGTCTGGAACTGATGGACGGTCCTGGGAAAGGAACGGGGCGCCGTCCCCATCACCTGAGCTGACCAGGATGAGCTATGATGGGGCAGCCACTGGAGAAGGGTGAAGCTGGGGACAGTCTTGAGCCGTGACCGGCTTCACGGCTGCAGCAGGACGGCGTGCTGGGGGGGCGGGAGGGGATGGGCCGCTGCACTGACCCCCCAGGTGAACGCAGACAGTGTGAGTTGCAATAACATCACGTTGGAAGGAAAAATAAAGAGCAAAAAGATATAAGAGGTTATCACTTATGTATATTTCAAAGACACAAAAAAACAGTAGATGTTTATGGGTACACGTGATATGCAGTAAAAAATGAGGAATCACTCAGCCACCAACATGTGGGTGTGGGGGGGGCGGACGGAATCCCAGGGTGGGCGCCTTTGCTGTATCTATCATCCTTTGGCTATTTAAAAGAGAGGGATACAGTGATTGCATGTATACGATTACATAGTAAAATGCTAGCAGGTTTTTAATTTTAGTGGTCAGCATGGAGGTGCCAGTTATATTATTTTCGGTATGTTTGCAAGTTTTTATAATTTTCAAAAAAATCAAACAATGAAAAACTGCAAAGAAATATATCAAAATGTTCCTAGAAATATACTACTGTGCTCACATGGCTTGTGCCAGCATGGGAGAAGTGTGTGATTCTTTTCTCCCCTTGGTTTTCCAAGTTCTGTGACTATAGTATCTTTTATAATGAAACACTTACAGATGATTCTTTTAATTTGTTTAAAAAGTAACTATATGGAAAATAAAAATGAATAGCAGACTATGTATCAACCTCTTTGTATCCATCTCTTAGCAAACAGGGCTCCTTTGTAAGGTGTGATTAATAAAGTCTGCTGGGGAGGGTATTAGCGGGCTCTTTATTACAGGGCTCCCGACATACAAAGGGCGCAGTGTTGCTAATTCTGACACCAATATTTCCACAGGACTGAATTGATAGAATCTTTCTGAATGTGTTATTTATGGCACCAAATGAAAACGGTCTTGTTCACCAGCCAGACTCTAGGCCTGAAAGGGACAGACAGATCCGTATGCAGGCTCTTCTTCCCAATTTAAAACCAGCATCTTCATAGTAACCAAAATTAATTCAGCACAAATTTTGCTGAATCGGATCCTGGGCCTGCAGGAGGGGGGTGCATCCATAGTCAGCGGCACGGATGGGCCCAGCCCTCTCGCCGCCGGGGTCACTACACAGAAGTGTAGAAATGTAAATAAAGTTCCTCAAACCCCCAGTTCACAAACGCTGGGAAAACCAGCATCCTCCCCATATTTGCAGGGAGGCGGGGGAGTTTCCAGATTCTTGCAGGGTCGCCTCTAGCCTCGTGTTCTGAAAGCCTTTCCCCAGACTGTCCCTCCTGAACCTGCAGCCCCACACTGGGGGCTCCCTCTCCCCCCAGGTTTGAGGAGGTGGGGTGCAAGAGGGGCTGATGGAGGGGCGGAGCTACTGCCCCACAAAACTTCCCCCAAGTGAACACCCCGCCCCCCATAAAGCCCTGCTCTCAGCGCTGTTTCCTACCCCTCCATCTACTGTTTCTGTTTTGTTTTTGTCTTCTGGTCTAGGGTCTCCTAGCCATTCAGCCTTGCCTGCCCTGAGTAAATATATTAACCAGAACAATTTTGTTCTTTTAGTTTTACTCCCGTTCATCTTGGCTTTGCCCCAAGGGCTGTTCCCCACCCAGCCCCCCCCCCCCAAAGGGTTTTGTCAAAAGAGAATCCTCCAGGCAAAGGTGAAACGCTGCTTGCAGAGGTTACAGGGTCAGCATTCTGCCCTACAGTCCTGCCACGGACAGGGCTCCCCCCTTCACCGCGTAGCTCGTAGCTCGGGAATCAGAATGTATCCCTAGCCAAGCTGACCAGATAGTTCTAAGTGTCCAATAAATGGTGAAAGCAGAAAGTTTTGTAGCTGCAGGTGTGGCATGGGGGCATTCGATGACCTGTAAGAGATTATCTGAATTATTGAAATGATGGAAACAGAGGCAGAATTTTCAGTAACATCTCTGAGACCGGCTTCTTGTGTCCTCAGGCTATTTTGCAGGCTGGGGGCGGTTCCCTCCAGAAGATGCCGTGGGCTCCGCGAGCTATCAGCCACTTCCTGGGGGGAGGGGCGGGGGGGGGGTTTCAACTCTGCCCTGGTCTGACCGCCAAGGACGAGCGAGGCCTGCATTTTCCTGCCTGGAGTTGGGAGTAAAAGAACAGTGCAACTAGGAAAAGCCCTGGAGTCCTAGTCCAGCTGAGCGGGGGGGGGGGGGGGGGGGGGGGGGGGGGGCCTCATTTCTGAAAGTGGAGCTATAACAAGAGCCACCTGTGCCGTAATGACCTCCTAGATGAAGAAAAAGTTGAAAAACCAGACCAGAAAGCAGCAGAGTCCTTCCCACGAGGGCAGTGCAGCCATAAGTCTGTTTTGGCAATGGCCCAGCTGGGAGCGGACGCGGCCCCGCGCAGTGACCAGGGGCTGGTGTGGAACAAGAGGGGCCAGACCCAGCGATCGAGCGAACAAAGCACGACGCGGTCAGCTGCAGCTCTGAGCTCCTTGCTTCGCCCGCGGCTGAGGTGGCGCTTGGTCATCACTTGCAAGTCCTCGGAGTCTGTCCTGCCCGAGAGCGACCCCAAGACCCGCGTGCGCGCGTGGCCACTGCACAGCGGCTTTTTCCCTGAAAGTGGAGCAGCGGGGGTTGACGCCTCGCGGCCGCGCTGAGCATCGTTCCAAGCACTGGTCCCGGCAGCTGGAAGGGCAGTGGGTGCTTGAGAAGAGAACACTGGCTCAAGGACACGGAGCGTCTACTTACTTTTACTTCTGAAAGCTCTTCACCGCGCGTTCCCACTGCCGGCTCTTCGACGAGGCTGTCGCCTCAGCTCCTACTTGCATCCTCTGCCCCTAAAACAAGGTGAAGTGATGTGGGACTTGACACAATGAACCATTTGGCGTTGGGCACGTGGTTTTTCAGTAGAGGTGCCAGTACCAGCGTGTGCGATGCTGGCACGATTGCACTCGGGGAGGGCGCCTTGCACTGTCCTTCCTGCGAGGTGTCTGCGTCCCGTTCAGTTGCGCTGACCCCTCGAGGAGACGGAGAGGGCTGCTGGACAACTGCGGAGGCACCCCAGGAACAAGACGTGCGCTCCAGCATCCCAGCTGGAGGAAGCATTTTCTAGTCAATCCGCAGTGAACTTTGACCTAAAACAAGCCTGCTTTCAGAATCTACTAGACCGTTGGGGGTGTAAGACAGGGCAGATGCCCGGTGTGCTCAGAAGAGCCTCTCGCAACCTGGTTATGGTGCAGAGGGTGTGTGTCAGCCCCGGGTGACGGAGGCGGCCCCCGCTTGGTATTCTTGATGTAATGGGCGTGAATATCCCCGCTTACATGTACGCACACCTCTTGTCTCTCGCCTACAAACTGGGTGGTGAGATACTAGTGATCAAAAATTGCTTCTCACACATCTTTCATGCTTAATGGAGTATTGAATTGAAATTGCTTATTTTGTGGACCTTTGCCACACCTGCCCCAGCAGGAGCCGGTAAATCACTGACCCAGGATTGGAAACTGAGTCCAGACAGGTTGGCTAGTCCTACCTACATCACTGGTACAGGTTTGCACTAAATAAAATATTTACTGGGTGGAATATATGCGTTAATTATCCTAGAGATAAAAATTGGGGGAGATACAATTTATTATGGAAAATTTCATTACATTTTCATAAATATTGAGAAGAAAATTAGTATAATAAATCTTCATGTATTCACCACCCAGCTTAACAATTATCAACTCAAAAAAAAAAAAAAACCCAATTATCAACACATACTCAACCTTTTTACATGTGTACACTCCCTGTGGATTATTTTGAAGCAAATCTCAGCTATCACATTTTGTCTATAAGCACTTCACTATGGCCCTCTAAAATAGTAAAACTCTTAAAAAAAATAACCATTATAACAATACCACATCTAAAATAATTAACAACGACTTAGCATCATCAAATATCCATTCATTTAAAATATTTTTCAGATTGTCTCATTTTTTTTATAGTTCTTTCAAATCAGGATCTAAAGAAGGTCAAATCACTGTAATTGACTGATAAGGCCATTTAATTCTCTTCTAATCTCATCTCTGATTTCTCCCCTTCTCCTCCCCACCCTTTGTATTTGTTGAAGGAACCAAATTATTTGTCCTGTAGGTCTGGGTTTTGCTAATTGCATTCCCGTGGTATCTTTTAGCCTGTAGCTCTGTCCTCTGGATTTCTGGAGCTTAGAGCTTCGGTTCGATTGTTTTTGTCAAGACTACTTCCCAGATGGTGTTGTGTGCCTCAAATGGGGGCCGCGGAATGCCTGGTTTTTCACGATCATTGCCCGGATTATGTTGTCATGCCGATTATGCGAAAAGGTGGTTTTCTAATTTTTAAAATCCTTTTTTCCTCCTTTTGTTCACTGGAATGCTTCTATAAAGAAGCTTTCTCTCGTCGACTCTGATTACCGAAGGTGCGTTTCGTACAGGAAAGGCCAGATCCACGCTTCATTCTTTTCCCCATTTACAAAATATTACATAGTATTATATACAAATATCCCTTATTTAATATTTTCAAAATATGTAGTTGGTTTCCTAGTATCTCCCAAGCAGCGGATTGTCACTGCTGCTGTTGTTTGGAGTATCAGGGTGAACACGTGGGTTTGAGCGTGGAAGGGTGTTTCCGTCCATTGCTGTTTTTATTCATGTGGACACTCAGATGTTCACATGTTTGCAAGTGGCAGCCCTGGAGATACAACATTAAGGCTGCGAAGTTACGTGCTGTTGTGTAGACGTTTCCCACGCTTGTCACACTCAGAAGGGCCTGTCACACGGGGCACTGAGTGACTGTCTCGCGCGTGTAAAGGACTTGGCCGGACCCCACGCCACCGGGAACTGCCTTGTGGCCTCACTGCGTGTGTGTCTGCTTCTTTCACACAAGTGTGGTTCCGGGGAGGAATAAATGGAGGTCCCAAACCTCTGTGGGCCATTAGGCTGGAAGTCACATGACGTCCCCTGCTCCTGAATGTATCTTGGGTCAGAACCGTTTGCCATCTTAATGAGGCTCGAGGCCAGGGCAGTGAGAGGAGAGCAGCAGGCAGGAAGTTGGCAAAAGTATTTATCGAGCGCCTGTTGTATGTCAGGTAGGGTTCTAGTCCCTTAAGATATATCTGAATAAAGCAAAGCCTAAATCTCATGGAACCTGCATTTCTTGCTGGGGAGATGCTCAGCAAACCGTAAACATGATAAATGAAGCAGAGAGTGTTAGAGGATGCTTGTGCTAGGACGTGCTGTGGAAGATAGGACAACTAGAGTAAGGCAAGAGGCACGTGGATGTGAGGAGTTGCAGCTGCAAACAGAAGGGTCAGGGTGACGGCTTACAAGGCCCTGAAGGAGGTGAGGGGGTGGGCTTTGCCGAATCTGGGAGGGGGGTGTGTCGCACGCAGAGCCGGGGACCAGAGCACCCCTGCTCTCGGGTGGGAGGTGCCGGCTCTGGGTGTCAGAGAAAGTGCTGTCACGTTGTTTGTCAGTGCTTGGGACCCACTTCTGCATTCAACATTACATTTCTAAAATTCACCCATATTGGGGGGTGTAGCTATGGCTCATTAATTCCCACTGCTGTTTAATATTGCATTACATGAATATACCATGATTTACTTAACCATTAACATTTGAGTGTCTTCTAGGTTTTTGCTATTATACAAAATGCTGCTATGCACATCTTTTATCCGAGGGCACATGAGCAAGAGATTCTCTAGAGCAGAGCTATCTAGCTTTTTTCACATCGTGGTACAAGTAGAAAATGTACAAGTAGAAAGTGTACAGTCTGCATCACACACGGGGGTAAACTGAGGTGATACGAGGCCATCTACAGGGGTTTGGTAAAAAATAAAATTTCATTACATTTTCCAAATACTATCTAATTTCAATACATAATTATCTCCCTCTTCTCTTTGTCTGAGCTCTTCCTTCCTCTTTTCACCAATAAAATTTCTGTTCCCATCGTGTCTGATCACAGGGAAGGTGCTCGGTACACAGTGACCGAAGCAGGTGTTTCTTTGAGCGCGGGCTGTGGGCGCCAGCCGGCTCTACATTCACGCCCACTGGCTGATGGGAAAGGAACAGATGCAGACCCCGCTCTCGCCGACCAGACGCTGCGGGGCACCACGGTTCCGAGGAGGAGCGAAGCCCACACTAGTACGAGTGCAGGAGCGGTGGGCGGAGAGTTGGGTTTTTGTAGGAGGCACACTTCTGTCACAGTTGCCATAGCAACTCACTCGTGTTGGGCGTAGCTATTGGTTTCAGCAAAATGATGTCATCTTTCTGTTGCCTTAAGTTAATTTTAACAATTAACTTTCCTTGGTTTGTAACTGTGTTCAGAATTTATAAATTGGTTTTAGTTTTATAGGTGTAGAAGAACTATACACCGAAGAGTATTATAGTAAAAAGAAGTCCACGTCCATTTAGGAATCATTTTTCTGTTTGTTTAGAAGAAGTTGACCATTACTGAAGTTTGAGAGAAAGTGACATAGTGGCCGACCCGGCACCTGTGACCTGTCCCTCTGTGCTTCCTCATGGGCCCGACTTGGTTTAGAGCCCCCGCCTGTCCCAGGCAGCTCACGTTTAGGGGAGACTTCACCACCCCAAGGTCCGGATGGGTCTGAGCCAATCGAGGGCCTCAGGAACCTGCCGGTGGTTGGTTTAAACACGAGCAGGGGATGTAATTTTGTTCAATATGAGACGCAAGGGATAGTCTGGCTTCCGGGATTTCTTCACTCTTAACCAGAGACACGGGGAAGAGGCGGCCCGCCTCTTGTTCCCGTGAGATAGTTGTGTCTGGACATCTCACTCGAAACTGCTGCAGCCACCCGTCGAGCACACGGGACGGCCAGTGCCGGGGCAGGAGGACAGGACCCGAGTCCGGGCGACCCTCTTAAACTCCTGCACCCGGAGCCCGTCCTCTTGACTTCCTGTTTCAGGAGATGATCCGTCTTCCCTGCCACGGACCCGTCGAGGGTGGGTTTCTGTCACCTGCACGTGAAAGCGTCCTCCCCGGGACAGGGACCTGAGGGGGCCACACGAGGGTGGACGGCTCTGGGTTCAGTGGCTTTCCTGGGTCCATCGTCCCCTCCAGGCCAAGGGCTCGCGCAGGCCCGTTTTCCCGGCACCGGGCATAGGTGTGGGAGCCGGTGGGGGCTTCAGAAATAGTCGCATGATGTGGGGATGAGTAATGGCATCGGAGAAGGGGCCTAACCTGTGGGCCACCCAGGACCTGGGCAGCCGAGGCCATTGCTGTGTCCCCGTCAGCGGCGGAAGAGACGCGGGTGTCCGTCTCCTCACCCTGCGCCAGCCTGGACGAAGCTGCATCTCGGCCCGAGTCACTAAACACGGGAAGCCAGCAGAGGGGAGGCCCGGCGCTGGGTGGCGAGGTGTTGGCACCGCGAGGGTCAAGTGAGACGATTTACAAGGATGCAATTTCTGCAGGAATAATGGAGAGTAACGGATCATACATGAAGGACGGGGTGGAGCTGTGGGGAGGGTTACAGTGCAGCAGGCAGCCCGCTAGATCACCACGTCCTATCAAGAGTAGTCTGAGAAAATGGGTGTGATTTGACAAAACAATGGACCTAAGTAAGCAGGCGTGTTCACTTTCTTCAAAAAGGGAGAGGGAAGCCGCAGCTGAGGAAGACGATTGACACTCTCCACTTCAGCAGAAGACTTCAGAATGAGGCCCAAACGAATTTTTATCATTTTCTTGTTAACTTGGTAAGATTTGCTTTTATTCCCTAAGCTGGGTGAGAACTAGGATAGAAGGTGTTACAACTGTAACCAAAGGCATCATAAGAACTGCTTAAGAAGTCTCATAAAGCAGTGAGCAGGCAATTGGTATTATTATTTTCCTTTCAGATAATAAATGCAACGAGAATGTGTGAAAGTTCAGCTGATGAGCCTATGGCTTTGTCACCATCCTAGAACCCCGGTAGGGCCCTGTGATGAATCATCAAACACCAGGGCCTCAGCCTCCACGCCGGCTTATGGGATGGAGCTCCACGAGGGGAAGAATCAAGAGCTTCCTCCTCGCTATCCTGGATCTTTTTAGTTTAAAAATAAATGATAGCGGCAAGTTTGCACAAGATACATCTGGAGAGTTGAAGAGAGGACTTTGGCAGGAGCCCTGGATGAGGGCGGCCCTGGAGCCTGGTCCTGACCATGTGTCCTGCTTCCAACCAGCCCCCCCCACCACAACCAACTGAAGGGAGGCGGGGTCCCGCCCTGTCCCTGAACGGGTCCAGCTGGCTGGGGGCTAAACATCAGACATTTAGTCCCTTACAATCTGGCAGCTGGAGGTCCAAGATCAAGGTGTTGGCAGCACTGGTTTCTCCTGAGGCCTCTCTCCTTGGCTGGTAGATGCTGCCTCTTCCCTGTGTCCTCACATGGTTTTCTCTCCGTGTGTCTGTGTCCTCATCTCCTTTCTAAAAAATTTTACTTTTTATTGGAGTCTAGTTGATTAACAGTGTTGTGTTAGTTTCAGGTGTATAGCAAAGTGATTCAGTTATACATATACATGTATCTCTTCTTTTTCAAATTCTCTTCACATTCAGGTTATTACAGAATATTGAGTAGAGTTCCCTGTGCTATACAGTAAGTCCTTGTTGGTTATCTATTTTAAATGTAGCAGTGTGTACACGTCACTCCCAAACTCTTAATCTATCCCCCGCCCCACCCTTTTCCCCTGGTAACCGTAAGTTCTTTTGTTAAGTCTGTGCTAATCTCCTTTTATAAGGTCACCACTCATATAGGACCAGAGCCCACCTGTATGACCTCACTGTACCTTAATTGGCTCTGTAAAGGCCCCGTCTCTGAGTACAGTCAGATTCTGAGGTGCTGGGGGTTAGGACTTCAGCGTATGAACTTGGGGGACACAATTCAGTCCATGACCCACTCTCAGGGTGGGTTCAGGTTGGGGTCTCCTCTAATGTGGTGCAGGTAGCGCAGTGGCCTGTGCTTTGGCTTCTGGTGATGGCAGCTGAGGTAACTGGACCAACCCTCCCAGAAAAGCAAGACAGAAATCTTCACTGTTTAAGACATCAGGGAGGAGATTGGTTCAAGATGGCGGAGTAGAAGGAAATGCGCTCACTCCCTCTTGCGAGAGCACCAGAATCACAACTAACTGCTGAACAGTTGTCAACAGGAAGACACTGGAACTCACCAAAATGATACCACACATCCAAAGACAAAGGAGAAGCCGCAATGAGACGGTAGGAGGGGCACAATCACAATAAAATCAAATCCCATAACTGCTGGGTGGGTGACTCACAGACTGGAGAACACTTATACCACAGAAGTCCGCCCACTGGAGTGAAGGTTCTGAGCCCCACATCAGGCTTCCCAACCTGGGGGTCTGGCAACAGGAGGAGAAATTCCTAGAGAATCAGACTTTGAAGCCTAGTGGAAATTGACTGCAGGACTTGGACAGGACTGGGGGAAACAGAGACTCCACTCTTGGAGGGCACACACAAAGTAGTGTGCACATCGAGACCCAGGAGAAGGAGCAGTGACCCCAGGGGAAACTGAATCAGACCTACCTGTTAGTGTTGGAGGGTCTCCTGTGGAGTCAGGGGGTGGCTGTGGCTCACCGTGGGGACAAGGACACTGGCAGCAGAAGTTCTGGGAAGTACTCCTTGGCTTGAGCCCTCCCAGAGTCCGCCAGTAGCCCCACCAAAGAGCCAGGTAGTTTCCAGTGCTGCTTCACCTCAGGCCAAACAACCAACAGGGAGGGAACCCAGCCCCACCCATCAGCAGACCAGCAGATTAAAGTTTTACTGAGCTCTGCCCACCAGAGCAACACCCAGCTCTACCCACCACCAATCCCTCCCATCAGGAAGCTTGCAGAAGCCTCTTAGATAGCCACATCCACCAGAGGGCAGACTGCAGAAGCAAGAAGAACTACAATCCTGCAGCCTGTGGAATGAAAACCACATTCACAGAAAGATAGACAAAATGAAAATGCAGAACACTATGTACCAGATGAAGGAACAAGATAAAACCCCAGAAAACAACTAAATGAAGTGGAGATAGGCAACCTTCCAGAAAAAAAAATCAGAATAATGATAGTGAAAATGATCCAGGACCTTGGAAAAAGAATGGAGGAAAAGATCGAGAAGATGCAAGAAACGTTTAACGAAGACTTAGAAGAATTAAATGACAAACACCTAGAAGAATGAAAGAACAAACAGAGATGAACAATACAATAGCTGAAATGAAAAATACACTGAAAGGAATCAATAGCAGAACAACTGAGGCAAAAGAACGGATAAGTGACCTGGAAGACAGAATGGTGGAATTCACAGCCATGGAACAGAATAAAGAATGAAAAGAAATGAAGACAGCCTAAGAGACCTCTGGGACACCATTAAACGCAACAACATTCGCATTATAGGGGGCCCAGAAGGAGAAGAGACAGAGAAAGGACCAGAGAAAATATTTGAAGAGATTATAGTAGAAAACTTCCCTAACATGGGAAAGGAAATAGCCACCCAAGTCCAGGAAGTTCAGAGAGTCCCAGGCAGGATAAACCAAAGGAGAAACATGCCAAGACACAGAATAATCAAATTAACAAAATTTAAAGACAAAGAAAAATTATTGAAAGCAACAAGGAAAAAACAACAAGTAACATACAAGGGAACTCCCATAAGGTTACCAGCTAATTTCTCAGCAGAAACTCTACAAGCCAGAAGGGAGTGGCATGATATACTTAAAGTGATGAAAGGGAAGAAACTACAACCAAGATTACTCTACCCGGCAACAGTCTCATTCAGATTCGACAGAGAAATCAAAAGCTTTACAGAGAAGCAAAAGCTAAGAGAATTCAGCACCACCAAACCAGCTCTACAACAAATGCTAAAGGAACTTCTCTAAGTGGGAAACACAAGAGAAGAAAAGGACCTACAAAAACAAACCCATAACAATTAAGAAAATGGTACTAGGAACATACATATCAATAATTACCTTAAATGTGAATGGATTAAATGCTCCAACCAAAAGACACAGACTTGCTGAATGGATACAAAACCAAGACCCATATATATGCTGTCTACCAGAGACCCACTTCAGACCTAGGGACACATAAAGACTGAAAGTGAGGGGATGGAAAAAGATACTCCATGCCAACGGAAATCAAAAGAAAGCTGGAGTAGCAATACTCATATCAGATAAAATAGACTTTAAAATAAAGAATGTTACAAGAGACAAGGAAGGACACTACATAGTGATGAAAGGATCAATCCGAGATGAAGATATAACAATTATAAATATATATGCACTCAACATGGGAGCACCTCAATACATAAGGCAACTGCTAACAACTTTAAAAGAGGAAATCTACAGTAACACAATAATAGTGGGAGACTTTAACACCTCACTTATACCAATGGACAGATCATCCAGACAGAAAATTAATAAGGAAACACAGGCTTTAAATGACACAATAGGCCAGATAGATTTAATTGATATTTATAGGACATTCCATCAAAAAACAGCAGATTACACTTTCTTCTCAAGTGCACACAGAACATTCTCCAGGATAGATCACTTCTTGGGTCACAAATCAAGCCTCAGTAAATTTAAGAAAATTGAAGTCATGTCAAGCATCTTTTCTGACCACAACACTATGAGATTAGAAATCCATTACAGGGAAGAAAAACGTAAAAAGCACAAACACATGGAGGCTAAACATATACATTACTAAGAGGAAATCAAAAAATACCTAGAGATAAATTACAATGAAAAGATGACAATCCAAAACTTATGGGATGCAGCAAAAGCAGTTCTAAGAGGGAAGTTTATAGCAATACAATCCTACCTCAAGAAACAAGAAAAATCTCAAATAAACAATCTAACCTTACATCTAAAGGCAAGAGAGATAGAAGAACAAACAAAACCCAAAGTTAGTAGAAGGAAAGAAATCCTAAAAATCAGAGCAGAAATAAATGAAATAGAAATAAAGAAAACAATAGCAAGGATCAATAAAATTAAAAGCTGGTTCTTTAAGAAGACAAACAAAATTGATAAACCTTTAGCCAGACTCATCAAGAAAAAGAGGGAGAGGACTCAAATCAATAAAATTAGAAATGAAAAAGGAGAAGTTACAACAGACACTGCAGAAATAAAAAGCATCCTAAGAGACTACTACAAGCAACTCTATGCCAATAAAAAAGCCAACCTGGAAGAAATGGACAAATTCTTAGAAAGGTATAACCTTCCAAGACTGAACCAGGAAGAAGTAGAAAATATGAAAAGACCAATCACAAGTAATGAAATTGAAACTGTGATTAAAAATCTTCCAATATACAAAAGTCCAGGACCAGATGGCTTCACAGGTGAATTCTATCAAACATTTAGAGAAGAACTAGCACCCATCCTCCTCAAACTCTTCCAAAAATTTGCAGAGGAGGGAACACTCCCAAACTCATTCTATGAGGCCACCTTCACCCTGACACCAAAACCAGACAGATACTACAAAAAAAGAAAATTACAGACCAATATCACTGATGAATATAGATGCAAAAATCCTCAAGAAAATACTAGCAAACAGAATCCAGACACACATTAAAAGGATCATACACCATGATCAAGTGGGATTTATCCCAGGGATGAAAGGATTCTTCAATACATGTAAATCTATCAATGTGATACACCATATTAACAAACTGAAGGAGAAAAACCATATGATCATCTCAATAGATGCAGAAAAAGCTTTTGACAAAATTCAACACCCATTATGATAAAAACTCTCCAGAAAGTGGGCATAGAGGGAACTAACCTCAACATAATAAAGTCCATATATGACAAACCCACAGCAAACATCATTCTCAATGGTGAAAAACTGAAAGCATTTCCTCTAAGATCAGGAATAAGACAAGGATGTCCACTCTCGCCACTATTATTCAACATAGTTTTGGAAGTCCTAGCCACAGCAATCAGAGAAGAACAAGAAATAAAAGGAATCCAAATTGGAAAAGAAGAAGTAAAACTGTCACTGTTTGCAGATGACATGATACTATACATAGAGAATCCTAAAGATGCCACCAGAAAACTACTAGAGCTAATCAGTGAATTTGGTAAAGTGGCAGGATACAAAATTATGCACAGAAATCTATTGCATTCCTATACACTAACAATGAAAGATCAGAAAAAGAAATTAAGGAAATAATCACATTCACCATTGCAACAGAAAGAATAAAATACCTAGGAATAAACCTACCTAAGGAGGTAAAAGACCTGTACTCAGAAAACTATAAGACACTGATGAAAGAAATCAAAGATGACACAAACAGATGAAGAGATATACCATGTTCTTGGACTGGAAGAATCGATATTGTGAAAGTGACTATACTACCCAAAGCAATCTACAGATTCACTGCAATCCCTATCAAATTACCAATGGCATTTTCCACAGAATTAGAAGAAAAAAACCTTAAAATTTGTATGGAAACACAAAAGCAGTCTTGAGGGAGAAAAATGGAGCTGGAGGAATCAGGCTCCCTGACTTCAGACTATACTACAAAGCTACAGTAATCAAGACAGTATGGTACTGGCACAAAAACAGAAACATAGATCAATGGAACAGGATAGAAAGTCCAGAGATAAACCCACACACATATGGTCAACTAATCTATGACAAAGGAGGCAAGGATATACAGTGGAGAAAACACAGTCTCTTCAATAAGTGGTGCTGGGAAAACTGGACAGCTACATGTAAAAGAATGAAATTAGAACACTCCCTAACACCATACACAAAAATCAACTCAAAATGGATTAAATACCTAAGTGTAAGACCAGAGACTATAAAACTCTTAGAGGAAAACATAAGCAAAACACTTTATGACATAAATCACAGCAAGACCCTTTTTGACCCACCTCCTAGAGAAATGGAAATAAAAACAAAAATAAGCAAATGGGACCTAATGAAACTTAAAAGCTTTTGCACAGCAAAGGAAACCATAAACAAGACATAAAGACAACCCTCAGAATGGGAGAAAATACTTGCAAACGAAGCAACTGACAAAGGATTAATCTCCAAAATATACAAGCAGCTCATACAGCTCAATACCAAAAAAACAAACAACCCAATCCAAAAATGGGCAGAAGACCTAAATAGACATTTCTCCAAAGAAGACATACAGATGGCCAAGAAGCACATGAAAAGCTGCTCAACATCACTAATTATTAGAAAAATGCAAATCAAAACTACAATGAGGTTATCACCTCCCACCGGTTAGAATGGGCATCATCAGAGAATCTACAAACAACAAACACTGGAGAGGGTGTGGAGGAAAAGGAACCCTCTTGCACTGTTGGTGGGAATGTAAATTGATACAGCCACTATGGAGAACAGTATGGAGGTTCCTGAAATAACTAAAAATAGAACTACCATACAACCCAGCAATCCCACTACTGAGCATATACCCAGAGAAAACCATAACTGAAAAAGACACATGCACCCCAATGTTCACTGCCGCACTGTTTACAATAGCCAGGTCATGGAAGCAACGTAAATGCCCATTGACAGATGAATGGTTAAAGAAGATGTGGTACATATATACAATGGAATATTACTCAGCCTTAAAAAGGAACAAAATTGGGTCATCTGTCGAGACGTGGATGGACCTAGAGACTGTCATACAGAGTGAAGTAAGTCAGAAAGAGAAAAACAAATATCATCTATTAACGTATATATGTGGAATCTAGAAAAATGGTACAGATGAACTGGTTTGCAAGGCAGAAATAGAGACACAGACGTAGAGAACAAACATATGGACACCAATGGGGGAAAGCGGTGGGGGAGGGGGTGGGGTGGTGTGGTGATGGGATGAACTGGGAGATTGGGATTGACACGTATACACAGATATGTATAAAATGGATAACTAATAAGAACCTGCTGTATAAAAACTAAATTAATTAAATTAAATTTTTAAATTCAAAAAAAGACATCAGGGAGCTAAGAGGACATTGAAGCCAGGAGCCAGAAACCAGGGAGGTGGCCTGGAGGCAGAGGTGATTCTCCAGCTAGAGGTGCTGACTCAGCAAGGGGCACCAAGGGGCCTCTGGGCAGAGGTAACGGTCTATTTCTTGACCTGCTGCTGGTTACACAGTGTGTTTACTTGGTGGAGATCCACTGAGATGGACTCATGATTTGAGTACTTTTCTCTGTATATGTTTTGCCTTTAAAAAAAAAGTCATTTAAAAAGGCTTTGGCAGTTAACAAACTAGGGTTTGAGGCCCAGCTCTGCTGCTTGGAAATGTGCCCTCCAGAAAGTTCATCTTTTTCAAAACCCAATAGGTGTAAAACGTGGAGTGTAGTGACAGCCTCATGGGAGTGTTCTGAGGTGTAAATGAGAACTTGTCAAGTGGCCTGTCAGGTGCCCGAAGCTGGTGGGGCTCAGAGAACAGCACCTCTGATGATGTGCTGCCTTTTTCTGAGAACCTACTATGCCGGGTGCTGGGTTTCTATCTCACCCTCTGCTGTCTGTGCCGTTTCACAGACAAGGACGCCAAGGCTGCGTGGTGAAGGCCTTGCTCTGGATAGTAAACAGCAAACAGCAGGGCTGAGATTCAGACTCAGGCCTTGTCCAGGACCAGGGCTGGGAACCCTTGTCTGTATGGCTGGCGGATTAGTTATTACATGGAGAATCCTCTTCCAGATCTGGCCTCTGTTTCTGCTAAGTGAATACAATCTCAAGATTAACTTCTAGATTCGGCCTTGTTTCACAGTATTTCCAGTTTGCCCAGATTAAACGTACTTGTCCCTGTAGAAAAGGGAGGCATTTAATCTCATCTCAAGGTGAAATTGAGAAATGCAGTAAATTAGATTGCAAATTCTATTCCAGAGTAACCAAAATAAATCTTTGCCAAGCTCAGAGGTAACTCAAATGTTCATTAGTCGTTTTTTTTCTTTTTTTTTACATTTTACAATTTAATACTTGAATAATTGGAATTCATTTTTTGCAGCAAATATACATTCTATTTTTGTATATTATTTATTCTCATGACTATGAAATCACACTTGTTTATGCGTCCTCCATGTACCATATGCAAATGCTTATGATCAGTGAATTCATATTTTTACTTTATGTAAATGTTCATTAGTCTTACAGAAGGAGGAGGAGGGGGAGGAGGGGGAAGGAGCGGGGGAAGGGGAGGAGGAAAGGGCTTCCATTTTCCAGGGCCAGGATGGAGGGGGCTGCAGTGGAGGCTGGGGACGTGATGCCATGAGCCCATCCCAGAGCAGAGTTTAGGAAGCAGCTTCTGGAATGTGCTGCAGATCTCAGTCACGTGAGCCACGTTCTGTCTTGCTGGCCTTGCAGCCTGGAGAGGCCGAGGGGCTCGTGCGCTGAGGCTTGTGCGCTCCAGTCAAGCGCGCCTTTGCGGGAGTTAAGGTGTCTTGTCCCGTCAGGATGAGGCATCTCCACTCAGCAAGCTAGTACTTCATGTTTTTGTTTTTGTTTTTCCCTTGAGTTGCCTAGTAAACATTTCTACTGGAAAATTCCAACCTTGCCTTGGATGAACTAAGAGGAAAAGCAACGTGTCCACACCCAGGCCAGCCCAGCCAGGCAGGGCAGAGACCCTGGGGACCAGCTTCATCGACGTGGCCGCAGCTGCAGCTCCAGCTGGAAGCCACACGGAGCGAGGTGGATCCCGGGGGGCGTTGACATTGGCCCCAGACCCTCCCCTCTGCTCTCTCCAGCCCTTTCGTACTTGTTGATCTTTGTGCACAGTCCCGGCGCTTATCACTTAACACATCTGTTCTCCTGACTCAGAGCCAGAGGCCAGCCCTGTTCACTGGGCATCTCGGGGGCCTACGTGGCATGTATATGTAATCAGCGCTTCTTGCATGAAACCAAACGGTGTGAGATTGACGTGGGGGACGGTCGGTCGGCAGGAACCAGGACTGGGGGGGAGGGTCCCAGTGTGGCCTCCCTGGAGAGCGGGTGGGCACACAGTACCTGGGGGGCCCCGCAGGCGAAATTAGAGTTATTCGCTTTTAAATGATGACGCGGGCTGGGAAGGGGTGCAGGGTGGGTGCCAGGAGGACCCTCGGGTCCGTCCACAAGGTGGCACTCACCTCTCGTTCTCAGCTCCCATCCACAAACTGTCCTTAAATCGCTGCAGGACAATTAGGATGACACTGGTGTGTCCATATCTGGTTTCAGGCACCACCACCCCCCCCCCACCTGCTCTGGAAGATTTCAGACACTCACGTGTGGTCTCGTGTCCCCAGGAGCCTGGCCCAGAGCCGGCCCGGGTTAGCTCACGCACAGGTGTTTGGGTGGTGACAGGGTGTCTGCTTTGAGTAACTTGCTGTATTGGAACCTGTGGCCTTAGCTAGTGGGACCGTTGTCCTTAGTCTGTACTGCCCCTGAGGTGACCTGTCACACTGACCCAGTCACTGCAAACATGCCTGGGCTTTTTCCTTGCAAAAGTGTCAATTTACAAGAGAAAGAGCCTTGGTCTCTGAATTACATGAGAGGAGTTTTTAAAATGCAGACTGACCGATCCAGTATAAACAATGAGGAAAATCCTCCTTTGTCTTAAACTTTCATACCATCCCTTTGGACACAAGGGGGGCGCTTATACAACTGGTCCATTGTCAGAGAGAAGGAACTTCATCCAGTTTCTTCCCTTCAAACGATCTTCCAAACTCCCCCGCAAGAACGTTGACCAGGCATCTCACGGAACAATGAGACAAATTCCCCACATGCTAACTGGGCCTCCTGACGGATCTCCAGCTTCTTTAGAGTGAACCCAGTTTTCACCAGTTTTGAGAAAATTTGCAGTGACCCTCCTTCCCCATGTCGTGTGACAGGGCAGAGCATTGTGTGTCCTACTTGGTGTAGAAATCTCCATAAAAGGGGAAACAATTCCCAGCCTGAGAACATTTAAAACGGTGCGCCTGTGGGCAATCTTCTGAAATGTCACCAGCTAATGATAATCATCGGTCACGTTTCTGCCCCGCCTTACAGTCAACGGGCGCTTACACCCCGGGTGATCCTGTGGCAGCCTGTGAGGGGTCCCGCAGATGGATTACTGTCCCCCCGCGGACAGGAGGAAATGAAGAGTCAGGAGGTCAAGTGATTTGTATAAGGTCACCGAGCAGGTGAGTCTCCGAATCGGGACTGAAAGCCACCTTGCCCTAGTCCCGGTCCCCTCTTGCTTCACATCCTTTGCTGTTTCCAGGAGCCAGGCACCTACCTTCCTAGGGGTCAGGAACACAGCCGTGAACAAGATCCACAAAATCTCTCCTCTTGTGGACATGCTAGTGGGGGAATGTAGATGAACAAATGAGTCACAACGTAGGTGTTTTATTAAATGGTGATGGGAGCTTTGGAGAAAAAGAAAGCAAGGCAGTGGGGCACCCGGCGGGGGGAGGGGGTCTGTGCAGTTTTAAGGGGTCTCAGACGACCTTTGAACAGAAGCCTGAAAGTGGGAGGGAGTGGGTCACACGGAACCTGCAGGAAACACTCCCAGGCCGGGGGAACGGTGGTCACCAGGGCGAGGCAGGGGGGCAGCGCGGGCGGGCCGGTGAGGTCAGAGGGGGGATGGAGGCGGCCTGCGGAGGGCGCGGGTAGGGGGCCACCGTCCTGGCCTCGGCTTGTCCCCGACTGAGATGGAGCCGTTACAGGGTTTCAAGCCGACGTGTGAGACATTGCTTCCATTCTAACAGGGTCACTCTGGAAGTTTCCCTTACTACGTAAATTTCCAATGAGATCCAAGAAAGCAGTGGTCCAGGTAAATGTTGCTAGGCTTCCTTTCCTCGTAGTCCTCCTACATGGGACAAGGATGGGTGTCTGCTATGGGGGTCCCTGGCAAGGGGCTCTCTTCACCCACCTGGTCTCATTCTACCCTTACAATCAGCCACACGACGTAATGGCTATTACACCATTTTACAGATGAAGAGACTGAGGCTCAGAGAGGCTGTGTGACCCGAGTTTGCAGGTGACCAGCGACATGCCTTGAGCTCAGACTGGACTCAGTTGCCTCTCTTGTGAACATGTGCTCATTAGCGGCTGAAATGATCTTTGCAGTGGAAGAAAAGGTGACCCTTGCCCAAGTGCCTCATGAGAAATACACTTACGATAAAAACTGGCGAATATTTTAAGTGTTTTATTAACACAGTGGCAGTGTCCCTTCACGACATTTGTATGTGCCGTTCAACCTGCAAATCCTATTTTCAACAGTGAATCTAGTAATATGTGATAATTTTTAACAGAGGGCCTCTGATTAATCTTTGGTCCTATTAAGAAAACCAAAAAAATTTAAACAGCATTTGTAAATGTAATAATTTGATTTTCCTAATTATCTGATTAACAAGCAAATCGTGCCAAGCACTTCAGTAATTATCCCTGGAAGAAAAACAAACAAGATCTGAACACGTGATGAAGTTTACATTTTCTTAAAACGTGAACATAAAATGAGAATCTAAGACAACTATTTAACTGCATGCTTTAAATTAGAAATTCAGGTTTGACCTGGCACTCCAGCACAAAATTCTCTGAAACATAACAAATGGGACAAAAAACACAAATATTCACAGACGTTTTCTTAACCCCAGTATTTCAAAGATAGGTCTGATTTATCTTCATCATTTTTACACTTAATTCTGTATCTTTTCAAGACTAAATGTGATGTGCTCACTAAGGAAATGATGATATCATGTCAAATAAATTTGGGGTTGAATTCCCAAGTGAATTCTGGAGACCCCTTACCACTGGCTGAGGTCACATGATGTGCAGGGGAATTAGTTAGGAAGTGTGGGCCAGAGGTAGGACGTCCAGGGAGAGTCTTCTTGATGGCCAAGCTGCACCTGGTTCCATACTTGCTGTGTCTGGTTCCGTACTTACCGTGTCTGGTTCCATACTTGCCGTGTCTGGTTCCGTACTTACCGTGTCTGGTTCCGTACTTACCGTGTCTGGTTCCGTACTTGCCGTGTCTGGTTCCGTACTTACCGTCTCTGGTTACGTACTTACCGTGTCTGGTTCCGTACTTACCGTGTCTGGTTCCGTACTTGCCGTGTCTGGTTCCGTACTTACCGTGTCTGGTTCCGTACTTACCGTGTCTGGTTCCGTACTTGCCGTGTCTGGTTCCGTACTTACCGTCTCTGGTTACGTACTTACCGTGTCTGGTTCCGTACTTACCGTGTCTGGTTCCGTACTTGCCATGTCTGGTTCCGTACTTACTGTGACTGGTTCCGTACTTACCGTCTCTGGTTACGTACTTACCGTGACTGGTTCCGTATTTACTGTGTGTGGTTCCGTACTTATTGTGTCTGGTTCCGTACTTGCTGTGACTGGTTCCGTACTTGCCGTGACTGGTTCCGTACTTACCGTGTCTGGTTCCGTACTTACCGTGACTGGTTCCGTATTTACTGTGTGTGGTTCTGTACTTATTGTGTCTGGTTCCGTACTTGCTGTGACTGGTTCCGTACTTGCCGTGTCTGGTTCCGTACTTACCGTCTCTGGTTACGTACTTACCGTCTCTGGTTACGTACTTACCGTGTCTGGTTCCGTACTTGCCGTGTCTGGTTCCGTACTTACCGTCTCTGGTTACGTACTTACCGTCTCTGGTTACGTACTTACCGTGTCTGGTTCCGTACTTACCGTGTCTGGTTCCGTACTTGCCGTGTCTGGTTCCGTACTTGCCGTGACTGGTTCCGTACTTACCGTCTCTGGTTACGTACTTACCGTGACTGGTTCCGTATTTACTGTGTGTGGTTCCGTACTTATTGTGTCTGGTTCCGTACTTGCTGTGACTGGTTCCGTACTTGCCGTGACTGGTTCCGTACTTACCGTGTCTGGTTCCGTACTTACCGTGACTGGTTCCGTATTTACTGTGTGTGGTTCTGTACTTATTGTGTCTGGTTCCGTACTTGCTGTGACTGGTTCCGTACTTGCCGTGTCTGGTTCCGTACTTACCGTCTCTGGTTACGTACTTACCGTCTCTGGTTACGTACTTACCGTGTCTGGTTCCGTACTTGCCGTGTCTGGTTCCGTACTTACCGTCTCTGGTTACGTACTTACCGTCTCTGGTTACGTACTTACCGTGTCTGGTTCCGTACTTGCCGTGTCTGGTTCCGTACTTACCGTCTCTGGTTACGTACTTACCGTCTCTGGTTACGTACTTACCGTGTCTGGTTCCGTACTTACCGTGTCTGGTTCCGTACTTGCCGTGTCTGGTTCCGTACTTGCCGTGACTGGTTCCGTACTTACCGTCTCTGGTTACGTACTTACCGTGACTGGTTCCGTATTTACTGTGTGTGGTTCCGTACTTATTGTGTCTGGTTCCGTACTTGCTGTGACTGGTTCCGTACTTGCCGTGACTGGTTCCGTACTTACCGTGTCTGGTTCCGTACTTACCGTGACTGGTTCCGTATTTACTGTGTGTGGTTCCGTACTTATTGTGTCTGGTTCCGTACTTGCTGTGACTGGTTCCGTACTTGCCGTGTCTGGTTCCGTACTTACCGTCTCTGGTTACGTACTTACCGTCTCTGGTTACGTACTTACCGTGTCTGGTTCCGTACTTGCCGTGACTGGTTCTGTACTTACCGTCTCTGGTTCCGTACTTACTGTGACTGGTTCCGTACTTACCGTCTCTGGTTACGTACTTACCGTCTCTGGTTACGTACTTACCGTGTCTGGTTCCGTACTTACCGTGTCTGGTTCCGTACTTGCCGTGTCTGGTTCCGTACTTGCCGTGTCTGGTTCCGTACTTGCCGTGACTGGTTCCGTACTTACTGTGTCTGGTTCCGTACTTACTGTGACTGGTTCTGTACTTGCCGTGTCCATGTCTTGCGAACAGCTTGGTTTACCCCCTTGTCCCCTACATTCAGTTGTGTGTCCTCTCCTTCCTGCCATCTCTCTACCCCATGTGAATGGACTTCACAATGTTATTTCTGGCTGAATTCTATCTTCTTTTCATCTTCTGCACATTTGCTGCAGCCGTAACGTACAGGCATTTAGATGATGCTGGACGGGGCTCTCTCTCTCTCCAAGGCTTGGTGTGGAGTCAGGCCAATGGGGAGACCAGGGCGTGTGTGGCAGACAGTGACAACGAGGAAGGAGAAGGCAAATCTGAGCGACCCTGAGGGACCTTGCGGGAGGCAGAGGAGCGCGACGTGGGGAAGGTCTGTGAGGTGTGTACTGGCTAGGCTGGGGCTGCAGAGGGCCGGGGCCGGGGCCGCAGGGTCCTGAGATGACGGGCGGACACAGGAGCCGGCGCGGTGGCTGCGTGCGCGTCTCTGAGCCGAGGTCCTGGGCCCCCCGGGGGGAGGGAGGAGTGGGGGCGCAGCCAGGGAACTGGGAAGAAAACTGTGACCTGAGGCGACGGTGGGAGCGAGAGAGGTCTGGCGCGGAGCACACAGGGCTGCGGGGGTGCTGCCCGACCAGGCTGGGGCTCAGCGCCCTCAGTGAGGCGGGCTGGGCCGGACGGGGCTGCAGAAGAGGCCATGCGTGTGCTTGTGTGTGTGTGAGTGTGTGTGTTGTGCGTGTACGTGTATGTGTGAGTGTGTGTGCCTATGTCTGTGCATATGTGTGTGTGTTGTGAGTGTACATGTGTGTGTGAGTGTGCGTGTCTGTGTGTGGGTTATGCGTGTGTGTGTCTGTGAGTGTGTGCACCTATGTGTGTGTGTGTCTGTGCATATGTGTGTGTCTGTGTGTTATGTATGTGTGTGTGTGTGAAGTCTGTGTGTGTGTGTGTGAAGTCTGTGTGTATTGTGTGGTGTGTGTTGTGTGTGTGTGTTGTGCGCGTATGTGTGTGTGTGTGAGTGTGCATGTCTGTGTGTGGGTTATGCGTGTGTGTGTCTGTGAGTGTGTGCACCTATGTGTGTGTGTGTGTCTGTGCATGTGTGTCTTTGTGTGTTATATGTGTGTGAGTGTGAATGTGTGTTATGTGTCTGTGTGTCTGTGAGTGTGTGCGCCTATGTGTGTGTGTGTCTGTGCATATGTGTGTGTCTGTGTGTTATGTATGTGTGTGAGTGTGAACACGTGTGTGTGTGAAGTCTGTGTGTATTGTGTGGTGTGTGTGTGTGTGTGTGAGTGTGCACGTACTCTCAGTCCTGGGTCAGGCACAGCTTTGCTGAAGCTGCCGTGGCTCGTCCCCCTGCCTCTGCCTTTGGGACACAGAGGAAATGGTCTGACCAGGATGTGTGTCCATATGAATGGCCGCATCCTCAGAAAGGTCTGGCCAACGCAGTGACATCATGACGCTGGAATTCCTTTCACTCAGGAAGACGTGGAAACAGCTGCACATGATTCTTTAGGGTCTGGTAGCTGTAATTCTCCATGTTTACGGAATTTTCTTTTACCTTAAAGTACATTAAAAATACTGACGTGGCAATATAAATAACCTCTATTCTTTTTTTTTAAAGCAAGAAGTCTCTTGAATTTGTGTTTGTTTTTCCATTTAAAACCAAATCCCCAAGGAAAGCCCAAGAACACACAAGTTCCTCAGTGCTCCACGTACCTCTGCGGTCCCCAGCAGAAACAGCAGCTTCCCCGGGGTCCCCCAGAGTACAGGCAGCCCCCTGGACCCCTCCCCTCAGCTCTGCAGACAGTGGGGAACAGAGCTGGTGCCGCAGCCCTGCAGTGTGTCCAGATGAGAAGCCCATATTCTGCTGTGTTGCCGCGTCCTGCACCCCCGGCCGGGCTCGCCACACGCACGATGGGCTTCTGGACTCAGGGATGTTTCCAAAGCAGAGCCTTTGGCACAACGGCTCTCACTCCGTTTGCAGAAGAGAGCTGCCATCCACACAGAAAATTATACTTTTTATGCATGTGGGTTTGGAATTTGAACAAGAAGTGGCTTTGTCCTGGAAGCACTTTATCACAGCTGAAAATCACTTCTTTCTTTGCCACATCACCAGATGCACAGAGGCCTCAGAGAGAGGAAAGCTCTGTGTTCACTGCTCGCAAAATGCAAAAGCCACATCAGGGACGTGGTCATCATCTGAACCAGCATCTTGTCTGGAAATAATTATGCCTCATGAAGAAAGCTAAGGAAATCTGCAGTGCACAGAATACAACATCCAGACCCCAACGAAGGCGACAACATTCCCTTATGCTTTGGACCAGCTGGGCCTGAGACCCTCGGGGTGTAAAAGGCAGGTTTTGCCCACAGCCCACAGCTTCGATTAGAAACAGAATCAGATAAAATGAAAGTTAAAAAAAAAAAAGAAACAGAATCAAAGTCACGTTCATTACCCTGTTAAATAATGATGTATACATGAGGAGGGAAGCTTCCAATAAACTGAGAAATCTTCTTTTATTGCTCAGTTTGAGACCGTGATTCTCGTAGCACTAAAACCATTCCAGATTCTTCTAGTATGTTCCTTCTGTCTACACAAGGGGCATGTGATTAAAAAATATGTAGACTTTGCAGACCCCATTCATCAGTTGGGAAACTGAGACACAAAAGAGGCGTGAGTTTCCTCATTCGATCTGGACTCAGTTCCTTTCCCAAATCGAAGAAACTGTCCCATCCTGCTGACCGCGTGGGGAGTTTTGTGGCTAATGCACGCTGCACCGGGGCTGTGGGAAATGTGGGATGGGGCAGCGTGTCCTGCTTCCACGCCCGGACGCGTCTCTTCCTCTGTATTCTGCCTGCAAAGGGACAGCAGGGTTCACAGTCCCAGCCCCGGGGGTGAAGCTACACGAGTCCTGCAAAGAACAAGCCAGATGCACATCCAGTGCTGAGTCGCACAGCAAACTAGGTTCTGATAAGATTGCGCCCTTAGAAGCGAGATGGGAAAACGTGTAGGTGTACCAGGCTCCTGCTCCTGCCTCAGCTGCAGGAGAACACAGATGCACGGGGAGGGAAGGTGGGGAAGCCAGGGGCTGGGGAGTTACTGTTTGATCCACACAGTTTCTGTTTGGAAGGATGGGAAGAGTTCTGGGGACGGAGGGTGGTCATGGGAGGTGACTTGGAGGTGCCTAATGCCACTGAACTCACGACACACTTACAAATGGTTTAAAATGATACATTTTATGTTCTGCGTGCTTTAACGCTATTAAAAAATACATTCAAAAAAAAGCTGGGGGGAGGACTTCCCTGGCAGTCCAGTGGTTAAGACTCCATGCTTTCACTGCAGTGGGCACAGGTTCAATCCTTGGTCAGGGAACTAAGACCCTGCATGCCGCATGGCCCAGCCACAAAACTAAATAAATAAAAATTAAAAAGAAATTAAAAAATAAAACCACTGGATGACATAAAAAAAAAGCTAGGGCATAAGTCTAACTCAAGGAATCAGGATTCCTTCTCCTGCCCCAAGCACAGTTTTGTATAATCTCCTGTTTCCTGGCAGCCAGACTTGTGAATACAATGGAATTTCACTCCCATCTTTAAGTTGCTTTTACGGTAAAGATACAGGGATTTTATGGATGTAATTCAGGTCCCTAATCAGTTGACTTTGAGGTCATTAAAAGGAAGATCTTCCTGGGTGGGCCTGACCTGACCAGGGGAGCCCTTTAGTACAGGACTTCCTGAGAAGAGAGACTTGAAGCAGCGGCTCTCTTGTCTGCTGAGCGACAGGGAAGGGGAGTCCTGCATTTTCTACTACAGACACATACTCCAAGGGACACTGACAAGACCCGAGGATGCCAGAGTATCATGCTGCTCAGAACTCGGGCTTGGGTTTTGTACCATCCCATGAGCCACCACTGTGAGTCTCAGAGCAAAGAAGTGATCTACGGAGACCATTTTCTAGCAGACAGATCCTCTCGTTGTATAACAGTTTGGTTGAATTTTCAAGGTTGTTGCAAAGTCACAGCTGGACCCGTGAGGGAGGGAAGAAGAACAAAGAAACACTGGCTCCTCTCAGAGCCAAATCAATATGAATGATTTTCCAGTTTGTCACTGCAACTGCTAGAACGTTCCAGGGAGTTGGAATTTGCCCCATTGCTCAACTGGGAGAATCTGGTCCTTTTAAAAGGACAACTTCAGCCCCTAAAGTCCTAAGATGTAGTCTGAAGACATAAGAGTGTCTGATACAAGAGCACTGTATAGCTCTTTCACTCCACTCTCTCTTATTAAAAATACACACTACAGAAATAATTCTTTCCTTTTTCCTCTATTCCTCTTCAGGGTACCTTCCTAAACCTCCACAACCCACAAGTCAACGTCACTCCTGAGATTCTCTATTTTCTTTTTCTCTAACTAGGGAAATGCCTTATTCCACCACTTTCCGTTCCTGCCTTTCACTTTAAAACTGTTGCTTTAATCTAGGAATATGGATTTAAAATAATCTTAGAAACTGAGAAAGGATTTAGCTGTGTAGGGATATAAAACCTGGAGAACACCCTCAGCATTTCAAGATTAAATAGAATCGTGGATTCAGGTAGAGAAACTCCTGGACCATGAAAATTCTACCATGCTTGAGTAATGTGACTAAAATATCTTTTTTTTTTTTTTTTTGCGGTACGCGGGCCTCTCACTGTTGTGGCCTCTCCCATCGCGGAGCACAGGCTGCAGACGCGCAGGCTCAGCGGCCATGGCTCACGGGCCCAGCCGCTCCGCGGCATGTGGGATCCTCCCGGACCAGGGCACGAACCCGCGTCTCCTGCATCGGCAGGCGGACTCCCAACCACTGCGCCACCAGGGAAGCCCTAAAATATCTTTATTTATGTATCTGGCTCCATTTTGTTTCTATGTGTATTTGGCCTTTTCCTTCTCACCTACATCTAATTTGTGTCATTGTATTGAATTTCGCATATCTCTTTAGTTCACCTTAACTTCTGTTTGTATATGTAACACCCACGTTTCCAACCAACTTGTGTGCGATCTTTAGTTATATTTTATTTACTGCAGAATCATCAACAGAGGCACTGTAATATCAAAATCACTTTCATAAGCCATCTGTTGACAATATTCTAGATCTTCTTGGAAGTCACATCTTGATAAAAGTGTGATTCATACAAACCAGATGTCCAATGATATGGAAATAGCTTAGTAAATGATGATACTTCAAGATCATGGAATATTATGCTGCCATTAAAATTATAATTACATGGTCTATTTTGAAACATAGAACCATATTATATGGTTCTTATGGAAAAAAATACATAAAGTATATGTACACTTTGATTATAACTATGTTAAATATTTATATATCAGAGAAAGAGTTAAAGAAAATATGCAAAAGTGGTGCCTGGCTCATTCTAGGGCCTAAGCGGTTTTCTCATTCCTCTTTCTTTCCTTTTCGTTCTGTTCCCTCAAATAAATACTCCATGATCTGTTGGCTGGTAGCTCTCTAGAACCAAACAAAGGAATAAGAATCTACAGTTCTTTGCTCCCTAGTTTTCAGTTTTCTCTCCCCTAATAAATTTATATGAAAATCACTGTTAGGACATTGATATTTCTAGAACTGGATAACTGGATTTAGTTACTCTAAAATCAGCAGACAATTTTGCTAATGGAATAATATACATGTTCATTGACTGTAGTAAAAAATGGAATGATGGGGCTTCCCTGGTGGCGCAGTGGTTGAGAGTCCGCCTGCCGATGCAGGGGACGCGGGTTCGTGCCCTGGTCCGGGAAGATCCCACGTGCCACGGAGTGGCTGGGCCCATGAGCCGTGGCCGCTGAGCCTGTGCGTCCGGGGCCTGTGCTCCGCAATGGGAGTGGCCACAGCAGTGAGAGGCCCGCGTACCGCAAAAAAAAAAAAAAAAAAAAAAAAGGAATGATATATATTTGCTGACAATAGAAAAAGGTGGAATAATATTGATACATTTCTGTTGACTGTATTAAAAACTAAAGCTGAATAACGCTTTCAAGCCCATTGTAGCTAAAAGAGGGAAACATAGGGGGTTTAATTCATTGTCAAATGATAATAGTATGTAAAACACACAACAACAAAAACAAAACCCTCAAGCTACCTTGCCATAATCTCAGGGCAAACAGATCTTCAGACTAGAGCAACCAGACCGGCAAGGGCAGGGACCTCAGATTCGCTGTCCAGGGACTCACACATTTGATTTCCTACCTGCGGGAGCAGTGCATTCACCTGCTTAGGAACGACACATAGATTTGGTCTGTTTAACGGTGAGTGATATTCACAGCCGTGAATATCCACAGCCGTGGAGGTAGATTAGACCCAGGTGCAATCAGTCTGAATTAGCATAATTCATGGGGTGTCATTACTCCTGAGTTCACTCGGTGACCCGAGGCTGAGCCAGGGACTGAGACCCGCACGTGCATTATTAATTCTTCTATAGACCTGGCCAGGCAAAGCGGGGCATGTTCCTAAGAGTTATAACTCACTGCTCAGTGACAGGAGCTGAGTTCACCGCAACTGGGGCATGAGAGCTGAGACTCAGAGGTACCAGCATCCTGGTCACCACACCCTCAGGGGCTGGTGTTGTGACACATTCTCTCCCCAGGACTCGAAATATTATGAGGAATTTAATTTCACACGATAACTTTATGTAAGAGGTAAACAGTCGTGCTGATCTTCATTTTTCACTCTTTGACCTTAGCCTTAGGGAAATGCGCTCAGGGAAAGAAAAAGGATGTGTGCATACCTACTCTTCATGTAATCAGTATTCAGATCTCAAGAATAATTGCTAAGCCAAGAAATCAACTAAGCAAGTCACCCCCAAACTTAGTGGCTTTGAAAACATAATCATGATTTATTATCTCCCCTGGTTTCCATGGATTAGGAATTTCGGAGTGGTCCATCTGGGCAGTTCTGGCTCCCATGAGGTTTGCCATCAGTTTTTGGCCAGGTCCACAGTCATCCGGTGGCTGGGCCCCTCTCCCGGTGGTTCCCCCCAACAGATGGCAAGATGGTGCCGGCTGTTGGCCGGGGGGCCTCAGCTCCTCCCCACGTGCTCCTCTCTACAGTGCTGCTCTCACAACACCTGGTGACCCGTTCCCCCCAGAGCTGGCAGGTCAAGAATCTAGGTCAATGGCCCTCCACTGGGGGCCGTTTTGCCCCCTCACCCCAGGGACATTCAGCAATGTCTGGAGACAGTTCTGAGTTTTACAACCGCGTAGGAGGTGCTACTGGCATCTAATGGGTAGAGGCTAGGGATGCTACTAAACATCTTATAATGCACAGAACAGCCCCCCACAATAAAGAATTATGTGGTCCAAAATGTTCATGGTGCCGCTGTTGAGAAATCCGGGTTACAGGTGGAAGCGGCCATGTCTTTCACGGCCTGACCTCAGAATCCCTACACTGTCACTTCGCTGTATTCTTTTGGTCACACAGGGAGGCCCTGATGCCGTGTGGGAGGGACTACACGGGGGTGCAGATCCTGGGAGACACAAGATTATCACGGGTTCATCTTGGAGGTTCATTAACCAGCACCAAGTCTCGAGAGCGCTTGTCTTTCTGCAGCGGGACTTATTTCCCTCTCTGCTTGTCTATATTTTCTGAATTTATGGAATAAGAATGTACATTTATATAATAACATATACCTGTGACGTTAAATAATGCAAAGGAAACATCAAAAACAAGGCATTAAATCCCTGTAACACTACCTAGTGTTTTGTGAGATATTATCCACTGAGAATCACTGGGTCATTGGCCTCACGTAAATGATAATCTGACGTTACAGGATGTTTTTAATAAGAAGGTCAGAGAGTAGCCAGGAGGGGTGGTTGGGATTCCTATTGTCCCCTTTTGGTGAGAAGATAGAGCCGTTACTCCTGAGCATCTAGAGTCCACTGCTTCCTGGAAGCCTAGTACCATCTGGGCTCTGTCGAGAGCTTTCCTTGGTGCCCATTTTCTCTCTAAATCCTATTTTCCTGTTTCAAAACTTCAAGTAAAGCCAAAGCACCAGGCAACACCGTTATAGAAACTTTAGCTGACACAGTCCGTCCATTTCCTCTTATCTGAACAAGCTATTATGTAGATTGCCTCTGACTCAAAGGGTAAATTGCCTCCCTCCTCTGCAAGGCCAGCGGCGGTCCAGGGGGGGGTGCGCTCCATCGGTCACTCCCGTTCGCGGGTCATCATCACCTTCTCCCTCACTGTTGGCCAGTTCTTCTCAGCACACAAATGCACTTAAATCTTTCCATTCATTAAAATAATAATAAAAGAACGGTACACGTCTTCCTTCTCTCCCACGTCCGCCACTGGCTAGTGTCCATTTCTCCTCTTCCCCAAGTTCGTACAGAGATGTCTACACTCTCCACTGGCACTTCTTCACCCCCAGACCTTTCTTGTTCTCCCCAAGGTCAACACGCAGTCAAGGCAGAGATTGTTTGCTCGTATTTGCCCGTGTTTCTCAAAGACCGGCCCCACTCACTTGCAGTAGAGTCACCTGGAGGTCGACTGAGCCGCACCTCTTGGGTAGGGGTTGGGCGGGACTTTGCAGTTTTGAGGAGCTCTCGGGACTCACGGTTCCCAAAGTCTAAGAACCACCATCTGGCCTCACAGGTGAGAGACCTTCTTCCCGCAAACTGTTATGTCGATGCTGCTTTCAAAGGCAGAACTGGGTCTGACTTGCAGCAGAAATTCTTGTGATGTGAAATCACATATAATGAGAAGGGAAAAGACAGACTACAAACACACATTTTTGTCCGGAAGAACATTTTAAAAGTTTGATCTCACTTCCGTTTTCTTTTTTCAATACCCGCTTACAACAGAAATTGAGATTAATCTTGGCGTTTCGGTGTGAAGGCGGAGGTGGAGGAGATTTGAATCTCTACCCAACAGCACATCTCAGAATGACCCATCTAATCCATCTACCCTTTGGCAGCAGGGAGGCAATGAGTGCGTAAATGTGCAAGTGGGTTTGGAAGATCAAAGTGTTCATCTTGAACTCTGTCACCTCGTACCCCCCAGCATCAGATTTTATCCGTGACTTTAGGTGGCTGATACGGTTAGCAATGTGCTGTCTTGAAAACCCTAACTTCTTTAAAAAGACAAAACGGAACTAACGTGTCAAACCAAACCAATGGCCTAATCTACTGGTTAAATATTTGCAATTCTGAAACCTGAAGGTCGCGGACTGGACGCTGGTGGAGCCCTGGGATGCAGTTGTGGTGGAGACTTGGCAGGAGATGGCCCGCCGACATCAGGAGGAAGGCACAGACTGCTGGGGTCCCTGTTCCCCAGGGAGGAATTCCTGGGAACCCTGCCAGGACAGCCCCTCCGAGCCCCCCTGCTTCCCAGCAGACAGGGTCCTGCGTGCCCAAGGTGGAGGCTCGGGGGCCGGGCCACTGCCTGCGAACAGCCTGTCTCAGCTCATCCTCTTCTCAGCTCAAGGCCCCAGCACTGACCCCGCAGCCCGGTCCTCTGGTGACAGGAGACAGGAGAAGTCTCCATCTGGCAGACCCATCAGATCAGAGCATCCTTTCTGGGGAGGACACTGCTTTGCACTGGCTTTCCAAGGCAGTCCATGCCCTTGGTTCCTGGGCATCCATAGAAACACGGAAAGAAATGGTCCACGTCCCCTTAGCTCACCAGGTAACAAGCCCGAAGCAGCCCGCTGACGGCCTTGTTGAACACACCCGTTCAAAGCCACACAGAGGTCCAGTGTGGGTGGCGTGCTGGTCTGACGGGGGCCGGGTGTGGCTCAGAGGACCTTAGCGTCCTTATTTCCTCTTGCTCGCAGGCAGCCTTGTGTTGGAGAGGCGGGGCTAAAGCCGGCATCTAGACATTTAGAGGCGTTAAAGGCGGCTGGAGAGATGAAGAGAAGGAGGGACGTTATCAATGAGAAATTGGCAGCTTATTCTGTCACCAACAGGGGGAAATGAGGGGTGCAGTTTCTGATCAGGGAAGGGCTCTGTCCTTGGCAGGTAGACTGGGACCAGGACTTGGCCGGGGTTCTAATGGGCTCTCGGAAAAAGCAAAGGAGCCGTGGTTGGGTGAGCTGGCTGGGGTAGAGGAGGCAGTTTTACAACTTTCAGAAAGTTTTCTCCCTCCTCATGCCTCCCACCCCCAAACTGAAATGAAACCAGTTGAGTCCAGAAGGATTCACAGTTAGGAGGGAGGCGGGTTCCAGAATCTCCGTCTGCAAGTTCAGAAGGCAGTGCCTCGGTTCGGTGCTGTGACAGACCGTGTCCTATTGGTCCGAGGCAGAAACTTAACCCCACAATTACTTGATTTGAAAAGAGGCTTTGCTATCTTCTAAAACATTCTGTGTTTAGGTTAGTAGACTCTCAACTTTTTCAAAACAGGAAAAGATTCTAGGCGTCTTTCCCAGGATATACGAACGCACATGTAAACTACCACAAAGAACGCATAGGAGGTGCTGCCACCGTAGAGAGAAAGCCTGGTTTGAAAGCAATTGTGGAAAAATAGAAGTGAGGCCTGTGTTTTCTTTACTTTGGCCTGTCATTACTGAGGACAATAATTTAAAAAATCTAGAACACTGAAAATTGCATCTTCTAAATCTGTATATTTCGAAGACACATGTGGAGTATACATATATTTTTTAAAAGCATGAAAAGGGATAAATGGAGATGAAAATATTTTGTGGGCTGTTTCCGAAGACAACGTGGAGAAAATGCTTCAACACAATGGTAACTTTTAAAGGCATATTTTACAGAATTGCATATAAATAAATGTTCCTCGTTGTCCTGTGTGGGATCGCTGGCCCCTGACCATCTTGAAGCTCTCCACACTTCATACACCCGCAAATGAGGAACTGCACAGATGTCAGACACGGCCCATTAGGAGGACCGAGACGGAGCCACAACAACTTAGCCCAGGGAGGAAGAAAGAGCGTAAAAGCCACGTGCTTCTCTGGGATAACGGAGAACATCTGTCTCCGACTCACAGGCTGGGAGGACAGCTCTAAGAACAAAGACCTTGCCATCCTCCCCGGAGCATACTTGCCGCTTCTGGCCGGAATCCCTTTCCAGGGCTGGGGTGGGACCCTGTTTCCGCCTCCCCATCTCTGGATGGCAATCTCTGTAGTGGTCCAGGCGCCAGCTCTGGGTGTCTGGTGGTGGGGCCGTCCAGACTCCGGGAAGCTGGACTTCTTGAGAAAGTCAGAGGGTTCAAGGCTGAGGTATGACCAGAGGTGGGGGGCCAGGTATGGGGATAAGAGGGTCCTGGGGCACCGCTCTGGGTCCTCGAAACAAGCCACTGCCTGAAATCCCTGCGTTGGGCACTTCTTGGAAGGGAGACCCGTCTGAGAGGACGTAGTCTTTCCCCTGCTGTTCGTTCTTTCCAGCTGGACGATGGAGTCTCCCCGCGCTCCGTCTCGTCCTCTGCAAGCTTGTGTCTCTACTGGCTGGTCCAGGAGGCAACCCTGCCTTGCAGAGAGTGTTTTCAGGCCTCCCTCCTTGTTATAACATCTCAGAGAGGAGATGCAAAGAGTCTCGGCTACTGAGTGTCTTTCACACTGTGGCCTGAGACGCACGAGTGCGACGAGAAATCCATTTCATGAGTTGGAGGCGGCATGAAAAACAAGCAAAACGAGACAGAAGGAGACGCAGAAGGAGACGGGAATGAACTGAATTGAATCGGAGCCAACAGAGCACACGGCACAGAGTCAGGGTGAGTGTCCTTTCCTGGAGTCTGTATGAACCTTGTGTTTACAGTGACCTCTACACACGCGCGTCTGTGTGTGTCGTGTTTGCGTTCTTGGTTGGGATGGGAGACTGGTTTCCGGGCCGTGGCCAAACGGGTTTGGAAGCCCCGGGTTCAGGTGGGTGTCGCCTCCATGGGGCTGCGCAGAGGAACCTGCATTTGGTCTCCGCCCCGGCTTCCAGGCGCAGACCTCCCACCAGCGCCGGAAGTTCCCGAGGGATGAGCGTCTCTGGTAGTCACGACAAGCCCCTGCACCAAACCTGAGCTTATGTGAATGAGGTGCCTTTGGTGGCCCCTGGGCAGCTTTCGGATGGACGGAGACTGGTAGTCAGAGGAGCCAGCTGGGTGATTAGAGGGTTGGCACTTGCGGCCCCAGCTCTGGGCTTTGGGGAGGGGAGAGGGGCTGCAGATTTCTAATCACCGACGGCCAGCGATGTCAGCAGTTCCGCCTATACAACAAAAGGCCCACAAAACCCCTGAACGGTGGGGTTCAGGGAGCTCCAGGTTGGTGGACACACTGAGGTCCCGAGGGGCATGCGCCCCCCAGAAGGCTTGGAGCCTCTGAAATCCCTCCTCCCCTGTTGCCCAGCGCCTCTCTTCCATTGGGTCGTTCCTGGTTTGTACCCTTTGTAATAAACCAATGTATATGTGAGTAACGAGCTTTTCCAAGTTCTGTGAGTCATTCTAGTGAATCATCAAACCCGAGGAGGGTGGGTCACAGGAAGCCCCAAAGCTCGCGGTCGGCCGGGCAGAAGGGGGGTGGCCCGGGCACCTCATTTGTGGTTTGAGCCTGAAGTGAGGACAGTCTTGTGGGGTCTGTGCTCCCCCTGGGTGACAGTGTCGGAACTGAACTGAGTTGCAGGACACCCAGTGGGTGTTGGAGAGCCGGTCGTGGTGTGAAGAACCCCAGGCATCTGGGGTCAGAAAAAGGACCGCAAGGGTCCCGGAGGAGGGACGCGGTTCCACCGTGATCTGCTCCGTGTCCCCGCAGCAGGCGGGCAGCGACCAGGCCCCTGCCCCCCATGGTGAGCGACTTCACTGTCCCACCCCCTCCGGGGCAAAGTCCAGGCGCTTTCCTGCTTGACCTGCCGTGGAGTCTGTCTCCTCTGGCTCAGGGAAGGCACGTGTTGTCTATTGTTTATTTACCAATTGAGGAAACACTGCCATAACACTGGCTACTGCTTTCTCGGTGGACTTCTCAACCCCTGAATAACAGGAGATGTTAGCAAAATGAGGCAAAAGCTGTCCTGTCTGTCCTGATTTTCTCTACCACTGTCCCACAGAAAGCCACAGAGTTAAGTTTACATTTTCTAATGACCACTATGAAAAAGCAAGAAGAAATGAGCGGAAATTAATTCTAATCATCTATTTTAGGTAATCCAATATATCCAAAGTATTATCATTTCAACATGTAAGTAACACAAAAAGGTAATTGCTGAGATATTTTACATTCCTTTGTCCTGCTCCCTTTTTAAAATTTTTATTTATTTTTTTTTAACTTTTTTTTAAACATCTTTATTGGAGTAGAACTGTTTTACAATAGTGTGTTAGTTTCTCCTTTACAACAAAGTCAATCAGTGATACGTATACATGTGTTCCCATGTCTCCTCCCTCTTGCGTCTCCCTCCCTCCCTCCCTCCCTATCCCACCCCTCGTGCTGCTCCCTTTTTGATTCTTGTGTATATTTCCCACTCACAGCACACACCTCAGTTCAGAACTGGCCGTATTTCCGGCACTCACTAGCTACGTGTCGAGTTAGTGCAGCTCTACAGTGTCTACAACACAGAGAGGTTAAGCCACTCTCCCAAGGCTACCCAGCTGATACGAGGCAGACAGCCTTGACCTGGGCCTGGGCCAGTGGTCACTTTGCTGTGCTGCCCCTCTGTGCACGGCCGCCACGGGCATGGCGTTTCTGATGCAAAGGGAAGGGCTCCTTGGATGGCGGAGGGGGGGACCGTGGAGTGGTGAACTGCCTGGAAACACAGCAGGGAGAGGCTGGCGTGGCAGAGACCACCCTGAGTGTGAAGGGGGCAGTTCTGCAGAAGGTCAGTGAAGGGCAACGTGAAAGGTCATCGGCGGCTCCGAGATGGAGATCTTGAAAGAAGAACAGTACCAGGGATGCTGATCTCTGCACGTGCTGTGAAACGGCTGAAGGGAGAGGAAAGAAAAGTCCTGGGAGTTAGGAGGTCAAGGAAGGCAGTGAGGGTAGGGTGTGAGCTGGAGGTGGTCAGTAACTCAGGCAGGACGCAGATGGAGAGAGACCATGTGAGGCCGGTGCTCACGTCCTCACCTGAAGCTTAACGCCGAGACAAAACACGCCTGAAAAGAGCCGAAGAGCACAGACCGAGGAACCCATCAGCAAAGGCAAATTATGTAAGGAAATATGTGGCTGGGATACTGCGTAAAAGTCCATGAGGTGGGGTTACAGCAAAAGCATTAAATGATGGATGCATTTTATCTGCATAAAAATGAAAAACTCCTGTACCTAGAAAAAGTTATAAACAGGTTAAACATAGATGAAACACAGGATAAAATATTGCCATATGAAAGAACAAAGGTAATAAACAAGTTGTAAAGAATTCAAAACAAAATAGAAAGGAAAGCAAATCGTAAAAGGGCAGCTTGCAGAAAAACTACATCTGGCTACGAAAAACAAGGAGAAAGACTTAGTCTCCCTAGCAGCTAAAGAAATTCAAGTCAACATTGGAATGCAGTCTTCACCTATCACACTGCAAAGGTGAAAAAAATACCAGGTGCGGATATGGGTTTGGGGGAAAGAAGCCCTTATATAAACTACTGATGAGAGTGTACGTATATCGGGGCAGTCTTTTTGGAGGGGATTTCAGTTCTATTGCTGTGTAACAAAAGACCGCCAAACTGGGTGCCTTCACGGCTATTTTATTACCTCAAGGGGTTCTGTGGATCTACTGGGCTTAGCTGGGTGGTCCTGATGCTGGACCTAGAGTCACCTGGGGGCTACTGCTGGGCTGGGGCATCCCGGGTTGCTCACGTACACGGCTGGCCTTGGAGCTGGCTGTGCGCTGGAGGCTCGGTTTGGAATGCCGATGGAAGCGCCTCCACGTGCCCCTGCAGGGAGACTGGCAGTGAGCTCTTAAGAGAGGGTGTCTCGGAGGCAAGTGTTTACGAGAGGCGGGAACGGAGGCCACCTGGCTGGTTAAAAGCTCTGTCCACGGGCCCAGCACCACTTCTACCATATTGCATTAGTCAAAGCAGGCCCAGGGCCCACCCACGGTGGTGGAGGAATAAACTTCACCTTTTGGTGGGGGAGGTACGTTACAGAAGAGCGTGTAGGGTGAGAGATGCTGCCACTATCTCTGGAAAATTCAGCGTCCTGCAGGAGGCCATTAGACAATATTTATTAAAAATCCCTAGTATCCGTCCACCCTTTGTGCCAACAAATTCTGCTTCTGAAAATTCGTTTTCAATGCATAGTCGTAGGTATTTCTGAAGACTTGGCTATTTAAAAATCGTTCCTCATAACATCAAGTTAAAAGGTATTCTCGTGTCTTCAAATAGGAAATTGAGTGAGTAAATGCATGTGCACATGTAAGCAAAGCAGCGTCCTGAGGTGGGGTTTGGGGGTTTGAAAGGAGGGGTAATGCTGTTGGGTGCCGTCTTCCCCTTCCCGGCCTGGAGCCTCTCAGAGACTCCTGAGCAGGGGCTTGGGGGGCAGCCGGGAGGCCTGCCGATGGGGTCTGTCGCCCGCTAAGCACTAGCAGGGACTAGGGATTTGGAGGCTGCTCGAGGGGGCGAGCGTGAAAGTGATCTCCCCGAGTTCTGAATTCTCACCTGTGGCACTTGGAGCAGAGATTCTGCTTCACAGAAGCCAGAGCCGGCACGGCAGGTTCAAACAGAGGGGAGGCCGTTCCGACGTCCCCGGAAGGAAGGACTTTCGACGACCTGCACGGTGGCCGAGCCCCTCTGTGCGCCGGGGGTGGGCACGGTGTGTCGGTTCAGGCTGTGTGTCGGCCCGAACCCGGGGGACGTTCTGCTCCTCCGTGGCCCCTGGTGGCCCACTAGAACAGCGAGGGGTGAAGTCCAGGACCCCCGGCACGGGGACACCCAGGGCCCCGAGCCACGTCCGCAGGAGCGGAGTCCCCTGCCCGCTTCTCCGCCCTGCTCTCCCGAGTCAGCCCCACGTCAGGCGGTCCGTCTCCGCGCAGGGCCTCCGGGCGCGGGGGACACGCACCGCCCTGTGTGCCAGGGCCCCGAGGAGAGCCACTGCCCGTTACTCCCGCGACTGTGCCGGGGGCATCCGCTCCCCCCGGCCCCGGTCGTTCTCAGCCCTGAAGCGACCGCAGTGGCCAGAAGATGACAAAGCCGACCGCCGGGCCCGGGGGACGGCACAGCTCTACCTGAGCCACGTGGCGTCGGAGCAGGGGTGACACTGCGGTCCCCCGAAAGGATGCTGAGGGAGTATACGCCTGGTGGGAAAACAGTGTGTCCACTCCAGAAAGTTCCTCAGGGTCGCCAAGGTGGCTGGACCACAGCCAAGTCCAGGGCTTTGCAAAAGATGGCACCAGTGAAGTGTAGCACTTCGAACCCCAGCTCTGCCCTCGTGGCTCTGTCACTGTAGCCTCTCTGCTCCTTCTCGGTAAAATAGGAATAACAGAACCGGTCTCATAGGGTCCTCTTGAGGATTAAATTAGTTAAAGCAGCAGAAGTGCTTAGTCAGTTCCCAGCACTGACTAAACGTCGGCCCTCGTTGTGGATGGTCCTTTATGAGGTCTGCAAAGCTCAAGAACGGGCAGCTGGCCAATGGTAACAGTCCAGTAAGAGGGGATGCTGAGAGGTAGCGCTTTGTTCAGGACACAGACTTCACCTTAGAGGTCACGCGGTGTCGACTGTGTCCCTGGGGTCTCGGCTGAGGGTCAGGAGAGGGGTGGGAGGGGGATGGGCTGTGTCTTGAGCTCTGTGGCGCCATCAGTACCACCAGAGGAGGTAGCAGCTCCCCGCACCCTGCCCCCCTCCGGCCGAATTCATTTGGACGGGAGCCTCTGAAACAGTGGTTCAGGCATCCTGTCTGTTTCAGGCTTGAATTCCACCCGATTTGGGGCCAGCTGAGGTCTGGGCACGTACACGTGGGGCTGTGTTCGGAATATGCTGGAGTAAATACCGTCTTCACCCAAGTCAGCTAAACCGACAGTTCTGTGGTCCAGGCAGCCTGAGGAGACAGGAATCGTAAAGCCTTGACTCCTGGGCGTAAGGACTTTAACACGCAGACGAGAGGAAAAAGCTTCACACAACGCAGAATGTAAGACAAGTGCAAAGTGCTGTGGACTTCCATCTGGGTGAAGATTTTGCAGGGAAGGGACTATGAACTCAGATGACTAGGCCAAGGAGGGCTTCTCCGTCTGAGAAGAGGCCTCTTTGATGGAGCACCGGACAGGCGGACAGAGCAGCCCGGACACACAAAGTAAGGGGTGGTGAGAGGTCAGGGGAAGCTGCTCTCAGCCTCTCCTCCCTGGAGGGTCTGGGATGGTCTTCCCAGGTTTGATGTGACCCCTCCTACCCACGAGTTTCTGCTCAAGGTACTAAGTGGAATAGCCAAGAAAGCAAACCACGAGACGACGGAGCAATGCCTTTGACGGCTTGACAGACAGCGATTTCCATCTGCCACACTTTCAGTCGCGTAGGAGGGTGAAATGAAGAAGTTTTAGATATTCAAGCTCTAAAAACAAATACTTCTCAAACACCCTTGATCATAAAGCCAAGGAGGATGTGCTCCATCAAAAAGAGGAAGCAGATCAGAAAGAAGAAGACCCGAGACACAGGAAACGGAGTGGATCCCACGAGGCCGGTGGAGGGGATCCGCAGGGCCCCAGCCACGCATGACAGCGAGACACCAAGCCCGACTTGGGCAGGCCGATGGCTGCAGGACGCGTGTATGCAAGAGGCTGGAACCATTAGAACGGTTCTGAACATCTGGGATGTGTGTTCTGGTTTCTGGTTTAGGCAGGTAAGGAGCTTGGAAGTCACCACTCCACGCTAACAACAAGTAAAAGGTCAAACAAACTGAAAAAATCAACAGCTCTTCTTAGAACGGCCAAAGAAGTAAGGTCATAGGGCAAACTGCTGCCCCCCAAAACTGGAGAGACAGACAGCTGGATACAGAGCATCACAACTTACAGCAGAGACCGGATACCTGGGCTGTAATTAGTGAATGACTTCAGCGCAGTGTGGGCAACTCTGAGATCCAAAAGCTCCAGGGGACTGACCCGCCCCCAGACGGCCCTGAGCCCCCAGCGCGGGAGGACGGTGGGGTGACAGCAGGAGCATCTGTCTCTGGGGTTGCTTCTCGGAAGGCCCCTGTTCGGTTCATGGATAATGAGATCAGAGCGGGGAGGTTACCCCGAGATGCCAACTTCATGGCCCTGGAGGTGGATGGGAGCCCAGTACACTCAGAAAATTGAATTCTGAGATAAGAAAATGTCTGAACCTAGAGCTGGCTTTGGGTGAGCAGGGAAGGACCAGGCGCTTCTGGAGGCTCCCTGAAGGTAAAGCCAGAACAGTGCGGCCCTGTCTCCCGTGTCCAGTCGAGAGATCTCATTCACGGTGTGAATATGCTCACCAGGTCTTTTACGGGGTCCCTGACCGCATCCCCGCAACCAAGACAGATGTACTGTCTTACTCTACCCGAACCTGTTCCTGAACTTTCATTGTCTAGACAACTCCTTCACACCAGCCAGCGCTCCTGGACGTCTGCCCTGTGCCTGCCCAGGGGCCACTGCCACAGCGCCTGGAGCTTTTGATAAAGCCACTCACGCTGCAAGCCGGCTGCCCAGGTGGGGGGGTCTGTATCTCATGGGAAGCCAGCCTGGTTAAAAATCTCCCTGAGGCCATCACGACCCTCCAGGGATCCGCCAGTCCCGGGGGAGTTTTGATATCACCTGTGGTCACTGTGATGGGTTTCACTCGGTCCATCTCCATTAGGGTTTATTTTTCAAACGGATTGTAAACATGGAAGATACTCCCCCATTGACAGGATGGCTGTGCAGTGTATGGACAGGACAATTAATGCTCAGGCCCCTGACAGGTCACGACTCACACACACACACACACACACACACACACACACACACACACACACACACACATCCCCCTGCTGTTGGTTTTGACCTCTCTGATGACTTGTATCTTCTGCCAGGAGTACGACTGTTTGTGGTAATAAATCACAAAAGAAGAAACAGGGCTTCCCTGGTGGCGCAGCGGTTGAGTGTCTGCCTGCCGATGCAGGGGACACGGGTTCGCGCCCCGGTCCGGGAGGATCCCACGTGCCGCGGAGCGGCTGGGCCCGTGAGCCGTGGCCACTGAGCCTGCGCGTCCGGAGCCTGTGCTCCGCAACGGGAGAGGCCACAGCAGTGAGAGGCCCGCGTACCGCAAAAAAAAAAAAAAAAAAAGAGGAAACAACCTCATGGATATCTGTTCTTGCCACCCATCACTGTAATTTGGGTCCAAATAAATAAAAGACATGAGCTAATTGCTAAAAATTTATCTTTAGTTATAATTTGAGGTAGGCTTCTCCCAAAGCTTTTTAAAATTTATTTTAAAATTTACGTTCAGCACAATTCTTTCCTTTTGGTGTACAGTTATGTGAGTTTAAAAAATTTTTAATACATCCTCTGTTACAGATTTTTAAAATTGAAATATAGTTGACTTATAATATTGTGTTAGTTTCAGGTGTACAGCCAAGTGATTCAGTTGTATATATATTTTTTCACATTATTTTCCATTATTGGTTATTAGAAGATGTTGAATATTGTTCCTTGTGTTATACAGTAAATCCTTGTTGCTCATCTGTTTTGTGTATAGTGGTTTGTGTCTGTTAATCCCATACTCCTAATTTATCCCGCCGCCTTCCTTTTCATAACCATAGTTTGTTTTCTATGTCTGTGAGTCTGTTTCTATTTTGTATATAGATTCATTCGTATTAATCTTTTAGATTCCACGTATAAGTGATATCATATGATATTTGTCTTTCTCTGTCTGGCTTACTTCACTTAGTAGGATCATCTTTAAGTCCGTTTATGTTGCTGCAAAATGGCATTATTTCATTCAATATTTCATTATTTCATTCTTATATATATATATGTATATATATATACACACACACCACATCTTCTTTATCCGCTCACCTGTCGATGGACACTTAGGTTGCTTCCATGTCTTGGCTATTGTAAATAGTGCTGCTATGAATACTGGCGTGCATGTATCTTTTCAAATGAAGAGTTTTCGTCTTTTCTGGATATATGCCCAGGAGTGGGATTGCTGGATCATATGGAGCTTTATTTTTAGTTTTTTAAGGAACTTCTCTACTGTTTTCCATAGTGGCTGCACCAATTTACTTTCCCACCAACAGTGCAGGAGGGTTCCCTTTTCTCCACACCCTCTCCAGCATTTATTATTTGTAGACTTTTTGATGCTGGCCATTGGAAGATGTACTTTTTAACTCCCTTCACCCACGTTGCCCCTACCTTCCCCACTTATGGTAACCGCCATTCTGTTCTCTGTATCCAGGAGCTTGGTGTTCTTTCTTTGTTTTTTGTTTTTTTTACATCCCACACGTAAGTGAGATCACACAGTATTTGTCTTTCTCTGTCTGACTTACTTCACTTAACATAATGCTCTCAAGGTCTGTGTTGTCACGAATAGCAGGATTTCCTTCTTTTTTATGGCTAACTGCTATTCTGTTGGATATGTATACCACATTTTCTGTATCCATTTGTCTGTCTTGTATCCATGTCTTGGTTATTGTAAACAATGCTGCAATGAACATGAGGGCACAGACATCTTTTCAAGATAGTGATTTCCTTTCCTTCAGATAAATACCTAGAAGTGGAATTGCCGGGTGATATGGTAGTTCTATTTTTAATTTTTTGAGGAACCTCCATACTGTTTTCCATCGTGGCTGCACCAATTTACATTCCCACCAGCAGTGCACAGGGGTTCCCGTTTCTCCACATCTTTGCCAATACTTGTTACTTCTTGTCTTTTTTGTAATAGCTATTCTGACAGGTGTGAGATATCTCACTGAGGTTTTGATTTGCTTGCCCTGATGATCAGTGATGAGTGATGCTGAGTACCTTTCCACGTACCTGTTGGCCATCTGTATGTCTTCTTTGGAAAAATGTCTATTCAGTTCTCCTGCCCATTTTTTAATCAGTTTGTTTGTTTGTTTTGCTATTGAGTTCTTTATACATTATGGATATTAACCCCTTATCAGATATATGATTTGCAGATTTTTTTCCCATTCTGTAGACTGTCTTTTCATCTTGTTGATGGTTTCCTTTGCTGTGCAGAAGCTTTTTAGTATGATGTAGTCCCACTTGTTCATTTTTGCTTTTGTTGCCTTACCTTTTAGTGTCAAATTCAAAAAATCATCGCCAAAACTAATGTCAAGGAGCTTACAGCCTATGCTTTCTTCTAGGAGTTTTATGGTTTCAGGTCTTAAGTTCAAATCTTTGATCCATTTGAGTTAATTTTTGTGTATGTTGTAAGATAGAGGTCCAATTTCATTCTTTTGCACGAGGCCATCCAGCTTTCCCAACACCATTTATTGAAGAGACTGTCCTTTTTCCGCTGTAATTCTTGGCTGTTTTGTTGTAAATTAATTGACTATGTATGCACGGGTTTATTTCTAGGTTCACTATTCTTTTCCATTGGTTTGTGTATCTGTTTTTATGCCAATACCATATACTTTTGATTACTTCTGTAAAAAATGCCACTGAAATTTTGAGAGAGACTGGATTGAATATGTAGATTGCTTTGAGTAGTATGGACGTTTAAACAATATTCTTTCAATCCATGAGCATAGAATATCTTTCCATTAATTTATGCCTTCTTCAATTTCTTTTATCAAGTGTCTTATAGTTGTCAGCGTACAAGTTCTTCACTCCTTTGGTTAAATTTATTTTTTTGGTATTTTATTCTTGTTGATGCAATTGTAAATGGAATTATTTTCTTAATCTCGTGGCAGCCTGAGATGTAGATGGCAGAGTGGAAATCGTGCCACGTGAGGAGGGCTGGGTTCTCATGTTGGCTCTATGATTTGTTATGGCCTCGAGGAAAGTCGAATAATTCTCCACGCTTCAGTTTTCTCATCTGAAAAATTACAAACTGGATTATCGGGTCCTTTTGAGTTGTACAGGTCTAGGGTTCAATCAAGAGAACGTGCTCATAGCTCATCTAAGTTGATCACAAGCCACGGCTCAGGGAGCCTGGAGCTTCTTTGCTTGGGTAATTCCTACTGGCTGCTGGTTATCTAGAAATCCAAATCTCTCTGGGTGGGGTGGGGAGATGCCAGCTCAGCCAAAGGCATTAGCTCGTAGACCATATCAGACTTTGGTTGGCCACAGCTGGGCTGAAGTGTTATCAAATTAGTCCAAAGGTAAGTCCAAAGGGCTGGGAAAGAAGTAGATTAAGTCCAAGAAACTACTGATTTGGTGGCAGAGGAGTTAGGGCAGCCTCTGGCCTTCACGGCCAGAACCTGGCTAATGGGTGCTTCTCAGACTTTTCAAGGACCCAGTTGTGAACGTCTTCACTAGTAGCTTAGTCTAGGGGAATATGCACATAAGGAACCAGGTCCCCTTCGTTCACTTGGAGCTGACTGTGAGCTTTTACCATCCCTAGTTTCCTGGTTGGGGAAGTTCTTCACTCCCCTGCGGAGCCCTTCCGTATGCCCTTGCCGACCCCGCAAACTCACCCCATGCACTACTTTGAGAAGGTGGAGTGTGTAGGTCTCACTGGGCCCCTTCTCCTTCCTTCCATCCTTCCCAGACGTAACAGTACTGTCACCTGCCACATGCTTCCTCAGTGCTCAGAAGCCAGGGGCAAGAGGGATGGCTTGCACTGTCAAGGTGGCCCCAGATTTTACCCAACACAGATTGCTCCCTGATTTCTGTTCATTTCATTTTTTGAAATAAAAATGTTTTTATACGACATGAATTTTGTAATATAAAATGGTCTTTATGTAACCCAAGCCTGAGAGAGAATCATTATTCGTAGTTGGCATTTACTTCCAGACTTCAAATGCGTATGTAAATATGTATTTTGATATAAATGAGATCATTGTGTACATTGATAACTTCAAATGATATGTCATACTTCTTTCCATTCTAACACTTAAAGGCCTATCAGATACTTTTCAGTGGCCCCAGTGTATTTCAATACAGGAAAGAATTACAGTTTACCAGTTTTCTATTGCTTGACATTTAAATTTTTTTAACTCTACAATGATCATTCTTAAAACTACATATCCATGAGAGAACTCTTATAGTGCCTGGCATTTAATATCTATTGTTATTATAATTATTAGTAATGCTTTTTAACCCGATAGTCCTTGACTTTCTTTGATTTTAAGTTGAGCATCTTGTGTTCTTTAAATTTCATGACAAAGTTTTTAACCTCCTTTTCTATTGAGGAAATTTCTTCTTTTCTTTTTGATTTATAAGAACTCTTTATATATTGAGAATACCAACCCTTTATCTGTCATATAAGTTCCAAACATTTCCACCAGTTTGTTCTTTGCATTTTAACTTTGTTTAGGGTTTTGTTTTTGTTTTGCCACATAGCATTGTTTTGTATTTTCATTTTTATGTAGCCAAAAGACAGTGTTTTTTTGACTTGTGAGTGTAATATATATCTTAAAACTCACTCAGTTTTGTAGCATTGTTTTATGATCTGGGATCTTATTTCTGAACACACTGTAAGGCAGTGATTTAGATTTTTTCCCCAAAGGTACTAAATTAAAATGAAAACTTAGGAATATTTCTCAACCTGCTCCATGGACCATAGGTATTTTTTTCTTACTAGTAGTAAGAAAAACAATAAAAATGAATTTTTTAGTAGGGACTTGCAGTGTAAATAGCTTGTTTACATACTGTATCAGCTAGGATCTTTCTGTTCCATGTAAGAGAAGCCTGATTGAAACTGGCTTAAATAAGAGATTCAATGACCCACTTATCTGGAAAGACCAGGCATCGTGTGGGCTTTGGATGTAGCTGGATTCAGAAGGTCAGTAAGCTCACCCTCCTTTCTGCTTCATTCTTAGGCTGACACTTGTTAGGGTCATAAGATGATGTCCAGCAATGTCCAGGAATTACCTGCTGTCTCATCCATATCCAGGGCAAAGAGATTGTTCTTTTGATTGCTCTCAGGAGAGTGAGGGAGTTTCTTTCCCAGATCCCATAATAAATTTCTTCTTGCTTTGTCCAGCCATGGTGTCCAGGAAAATGATAAATGGTCTCTTTCGATTTAGTCAAGCAGAGCCTTCTCTAGAGCAGGGGACGGGGTGGTGGGGGGCAGTGGGGAAAGGTGACTATCTATCCAAGCAAAAATGGGGGTCATGTCACTGAGAGGCTGGGAGGATGGAAGCTGAGCGCTCGAATTAGCAAACCCCTGCCGTGCACACACCGTCCTGTTGTTACTTGTAAGAGCCCTGTGCAGGCAGGTAGTTACTAATTCCCCTATTTTATGGATGAGGATACCAAAGGCTAGAAGGATGGCATGATTTGCCTTGATCGCTCGCCTAGATGGTGGCAAAGCTCCAATCATATGACCCTAAACTCTCCGCTCTGCCCAGTACTCAAATGACCTCCCTTCAAGCTTAACATCACCATTTAGTACGTGGGACTGCATCAGTTCTACAAATGAGTTTAAAGAATTAAAAGGTCAAAAGGACATATTAGCTGTTGGCTGAGTCGATGCTCCTAATAGGGGCAGAGCATTATGTGAGGTTCCACCATGGTGGCTTCAGAAGAGCTGGACAGGAGGATCCTGGTCTACCTCAGCCGGGTTCCCCCAAAGAGGAGCATATGGTACAAAGGCTTATGCCTGGGTGGTTTATTTGGCAATGTGGCCACAGGGAACAGGAGGAAGAGTCTGGGTGAGACGGGAGGCTGAGGAGGACGGCCAGGACAGTCAAGGCAGCCACCTCTGTAGGGGACTGCCTGACCCCACAGGAACTTTTGGAAGCTCTAGAAGTGGGTCATCACGGGGTGGGGAGAAAAGAGGAGGCATTTATCCCACAGCTCACATCCCCGGTCATCCCTGGTGGTTCTCAGGGTGTCAAAAGCCCTGCATTTCTGAGCTGTGCATAAGTGAGTGCCCAGTGGGTTGGTTGGACGTCCCAGCCGGTCACTGCAGTGGCCAGAAGGAGATGGGACAAGAGGATTTTAAGTGGGGCACCAGGGGTCTTCAACACGTGATCCATTATAAGCCGATAAAACAAAGCTTGAGTTAACGAAATGATACACAAACAAGCCTGATTCCTGTTTCCCTAGCTAACATCTGATCAGTTCATGCCTGGAGTATTACAACCACCTCCTGAAAAGGTCTTCCTGTTTTTTCTCTGTTCCACTACTGCAGTAATTTTCCTAAAACACACTAAAAATTTCCATTTTGTCACTACTTTACTGAAAGGGTTCATTCCTCTGCACTGCTTGCAGGATTCTGTACAAATGTTTTTGCTTGGCATTCAGTATTCTTCACCATCGGTTTTACACAGCTGTACTCCCCCTGTCGCTGCCCCAGCTGGGCTCAAGCCAGTCTAATTTCCTTACCGTCTGGTAAGCAGGCCAAGATTATTCCTTCTCTGTGCCTTTGCTAATACTGTTCCCTCTGACAGTGACGACATGCAAAACATTTACTAACTGCCAAGGCAGGCACTGGCCAATCGGCACGAGGTCTGAGCCAGTCAGAACTGATGGCAAACAGGTCGACCAGTTGGCTCAGCTGCCATTCTCCTTGTGTCTGTTGGACCCCATCTTTCCCTGTCCTCCATGAAGATTTCCTGGATTGCTGTTACTTATGTTGTTCTTTCCTTCTTCCTGCCTTGTGTCCTGAGTATTCTTAAAGCTGTGCATGTGATGATGTAACAGCCTAAAACACCTGCACTTGTGGGCAGCACTTTACTGCCTTTTCATATGGGAACAATTTCATGATATTTTCTGTAGAGAGAATAGAAAGATATAATCCAGTCTTTCCTATAACATGGCTGATCAAAAATAGTTATTGATATTTTAGAAAAGTTTCAGAATCAAATATTTATAACTGGGTTTCCCTGGTGGCGCAGTGGTTGAGAGTCCGCCTGCCGATGCAGGGGACACTGGTTCGTGCCCTGGTCCAGGAAGATCCCACATGCCACGGAGCGGCTGGGCCCGTGAGCCGTGGCTGCCGAGCCTGCACGTCCGGAGCCTGTGCTCCGCAACGGGAGAGGCCACAACAGTGAGAGGCCCGCGTACCGCAAAAAAAAAAAAAAAAAAAAAAAAATTATGCCTGATGACACACACTCTTAGAATTTTTGTCATATATGAGGAAACCTCTACTAAGGTTCCTTCATGTCTGAGCTGTAATATTTCAGGAGATTTAAATTTCCGTGGGATTCTCTTTGAATTGACTTTGGATAAATTCCTGAAAGCCATTCTAGCACCAGGATAGCCAACGATATTTTATCTGTGTGATGGCTTCAAGACGTGGCCCCCAAATTCTTTGACACTCCTCTCATTGAGAGATGGGATCTATGTCTCCTCCCCCTTGAATCCAGGTAGACTTGTGATTTGGTTGTAACCAACAGATAGCTAGACCAGGAAAAGCAACACAGATGCTACTTTGTTCTCTGGGATTCCTGCCTTTGGAGCCCCGATCCATCATGTAAGAAGTTCAGCTCCTCCGAGGCTGCCATCCTCGGGAAGGAAGGCTGGGCCACATTTAGGAGGTAAGACCCCAGCTGACCGCCAGCACCAACCAGCAGGCGTGATTCTGGCCCCAGCGATAGAGTCACCCCTTCCACAGGGTCCTCCAGCTGAGGCCCTGGACATTGCGGGGCAGAGACATGCTGTGCCCTGTCCGAATTTCTGTCCCAGAGAATCCACGAGCGCAATAAGACGGTTGTTTATAGCACTAGGTAACACAGTGCTAGTGACCAAAATAACCGTGGACAAAAGCAGCCGTGACCTAGGTACACTCCCAAGGTTGTGGGGTGCCCGGCTCGAGCACAAATGGAGTACGTATCTGAAGTTTTCTAAATTAAATATTATAAATCATGCCAATAAACGATTAAATAAAGGTGCTGTCTCCTCCTTCATTGACAAATATCCTTCATGGTGACCGGGAAGGCCAGGTTTGGATTTAGAATTCCCACTGGAGCCCCCTCCCCTTCTTCGGATCCCCCCGACTCTACCCAGCACCCGTGGCATATGCACGCCACGCTCCACCCAAACCCCCTGAAAACAGCCCCGTCGTAGCCTTTCTTGGCCCTACAGGGGCACAGCCAGCAGTGGGGCTTGTCATCCGCACAAGGGTGGGTTCAGATGAGACCGCATCTGGGCAGGATGCTGCAGGATCCCAGGTCTGGTGTGGAGTCGGGGGGGGGGGGCGCTCTGGGGGGCATCCAACAACGTGGACCCACAAACGTCTCACCAGTGGTCGGGGCGGAGTCAGTCTTGTACAGCCCAAAGGCGTTACTTGTGCCAACTACAGAAATGACTCTCTCTCAACTCAGACCTCGATTTTCAATTCGACTTCCCCTTTGCCATTTCCCAAGAATATCCCCGGCCAGTTCAGTGCCACCTGAGAGGAGGGCACCTATGGCCGAGGGCAAGTCATTGTGGAAAGAGACAGCCACACTGTCACTTGTGCTTGGAGCTTCTCACTTTGGGAAACACCCCAGGAGCATATGGGACGCAGACCCAGGCAAGCAAAGGGGCCGGGAAGCTACAGCCCCATTCGCTTCACGGAAACCCACGTCCATCCCATTTCTTGGCTCGCCCATACGCTCTTGAAAGATGCCCTGCGGAAACCAAGATGGACGTCAGATTTGGCCTCTGAGACCCGGGAAAGAATTTCAGCTGGAGCAGAGGTTGTCGTCAGTGACCCACAAGCTACGTTTCACCTGCAAATGTGTTTTTATTTGGCCTGTACAGCGTTTTAAATGTTTTTCTGAATAAGGGGTTAGCCTTTAAAAACTGGAAGATACCACATGAAATTCTCGATTTCTTGCTTTTCCTAGAAATTAGAATGATCTGGAACACGGGGCCTGCATTCCCCCAGAGCAAAAAGCAGCCTCCCCTTAGATAGGACACAGGCTCCTGGGGTCTCCAGGCCTCACCACCACACTGGTCTCCGTCTGGGTCTACTTCCTGGGGCATTTGCGTGTCCAGTGCGTGGGTTAGAGCAGCTGTACACAGACACCTGCAGAAGATGGCACCTGCGGATGGACGGCCCTGCAGATGGCAAAGGGCTTAACGTCTGCTGAGTGAGTAAACGTCTGGAAAAGTGCAAGTTTATAGTTCAGGTTAGTAAACACATTCAGGAGAAGAATCTTAACTGTGTCCAGTCCCCTTTAAAGCGTAAATCTAGGGCTTCCCTGGTGGCTCAGTGGTTGAGAGTCCGCCTGCCGATGCAGGGGACACGGGTTCGTGCCCCGGTCCGGGAAGATCCCACATGCCGCAGAGCGGCTGGGCCCGTGAGCCGTGGCCGCTGCGCCTGCGCGTCCGGAGCCTGTGCTCCGCGACGGGAGAGGCCACGAAAGTGAGAAGCCCGCGTACCACAAAAAAGAAAAAAAAAAGAGTAAATCTAGTAGCACTAGGGTTATTGATTTTATGTTATAACACTGACTATATGTTACTAATAATAGATTCTAATTCCATCCGATCCTTAAAGAGAAGAAAGCTCGTAACACTTCTCAAAGTGGATAAACCAGAAACAAAAGGCCACACTGCAGCCCCGTCAGTGAACTACTTCACATCTGTCGTGAAACCTACGTTTATCATGCTCTTTCTTTAAAAAAAAATTTAATTAAAAAAAATTACCTGCCCATCTTAGGTAGCCCTTTAAAAAGAAAACACACAACAGTATGGCAGTTTCTCAAAAGATTAACATAGAATTACCATATAATCTAGCAACCTCACGTCTGCATATGCACCCAAAAGACATGAAAATAGTCTTGAAGAGACATCTGTGCACCCACGTTCACAGCAGCACCCTTCACAAGAGCCAGGAGGTGGAAGCAGCCCAAGTGTCCATCAAAGAATAAAGGGATAAGCAACATGTGGTCCATGCATAAAATGGAATACGATACAGCCTTAAAAAAGGAAGGGATTCTGACACACGCTGCAATACGGATGAACCTTGACGACATTATACTCAGTGAAAAAAGCCAGCGACTAAAAGCCACATGCCGGGTTGATCCTGAAGACCCTCCTAGACTCGTCAGGATCAGAGACAGAAAGCAGGATGGTGGTCGCAAGGGGCTGAAGGGGACATAGGGAGTGAGTGTTTACTGGGGACAGAGTTTCTGCTGGGGAAGATGAAAAAGTTCTGTGGATGGACGGGCGTCACACAGCAATGTGAATGTACTTAATGCCACCGACTGTACATTTAAATACCGTTAGAATGGTAAACACAAAACATACACTTGTGATCGTCAGCTTCTCTTCTGAAGTCAAACTTAGGTTCAGCTTGCTTCCCGCGAGAGGGTGCAGAACAGCTGTCAGAGAGGCGGCCGGAACAGAGGATGAAGCGGGTCTCACGAGCCGAATGGGCCAGCGGAGGGGCCTCGCGGTCCTGGGTTAAAGGAGGCCACCGTCCGAACCCCACAGCTTCCCGGCGGGCAAACACCTCCTCCTCCTCGTTAGACAAGTGTTGGGGGGGGATCCGAGCTCAGCACAGCGACAGCTTTTTTTCAAAATAACTGTTATCCAAAGAAGATGCAGGAAAGCCAATTAAATGTGGACAAGCCCAGCCTAAGGTCTCCAGAAACAGGTTATCGCCCGGTCAAAGTAGCCTTGCAGCCCAGGAGGACCCACGTTTGGAATCAAACCAGGGATAAAGGCCCTCGCCTGCTCCCACGTGCAGCCCCGGTGGCTGCAGAGGCGCCCGTGGAACCAGCCAGGCAGGACGCGGACCTGAGCCTGGGACGCACAGGCTCCGCAGCGTCAGACGGTATCGCTAGTCCCCCTGTGCGTGTACTAGATTGTATGTTTTCACCCCACGGCAACGTGGCTCAGGAGATACGAGCGTCACATCTCATCACACCGAACAGATTACACGAAGATATACCTGGAATTTCTGAAATGTGTGCGTGAGTTTTACACACTGAAATTCTCAGCTGTAACATTACACTTGTATCACCTGCGCTTGGACACCCGCCAGCTGTGCGACCCCGGCCAAGGTGCCTCCCAGCCCTCAGCTTCCCCGTCTGTAAAGTGGTGACAACAGTTAGTACTTACCTCAGAGGGCCGGGCAGTAAGCGCCGGATCCGTTCAGCAGTGGGTGTCTGTGAGCAGGTGAGCTCACCTCCCAGGGGGCAGAGCACCTGGGTAACTCCTGCCTCCGACCCCGAGACCCTCCGCGAATGTGCGGGTCATGGATGCTTTCGCTTCAAACTCACCGGTTGACATTGGTTTTCTTTTTTAAAAAATTTATTTTATTGAAGTGTAGTTGATTTACAAGGTCGTGTCAAAGTCTGCTGTACAGCAAAGTGAGTCAGTTACACACACATGCACATTCGTTTTCATGCTCTTTTCCGTTGTGGTTTATCCCGGGACATTGAATATGGTTCCCTGTGCTCTACAGTAGACCTGGTTTCAGTTTTCTATCGACACTGTTGCCCCAGGGCAGAGAGGAGAGACGTAGAAGGAGAGACACTGGGGAAACGCCGAGGGGGCGGGGAGACGCGATCTCTGGACACACTCACAGCCTGCATCTGAGTGCCTCGACGTCTGGAACACTCGACCGGGTTCACTGTTATGACCCCCGTGGCGGGCCCGCCCCTCGAGGGCCAAGACTGGATGCTCCCAAGGGCCCTGCCTCCACTTTGGCTGGGACCCGACCTGCCTCGGCCCTGGGAGCCTCCAGCTTTTCGGATGAGATCACCACTGTCTGAACCCGGAGGCACAGCGCTTGGCCAGAACGCTCCGAATCGAGCCAGACACTGTCCTTTTTTTTTTTTTTGAGGCGGGAGAACATGTGTTCGAGCTTTGTAAGAGAAAACCTACTCAGGCTTCGTGTTTTGATGACACTTGGCTCCCACCCCCTATAAGTCCGAACGTCTGTGCAACAGGGAAGTGAGCCCTGAGTTGAATGATAAAGCTGATATGATTCATGAGTTCCTCGGGAGGAAAGGAACAGGAAGCGGAGGGGCTGGTGCCAGGGCTCTGACATCATCACTTTGGCATCCCGTGTCCCGTCCTGGAAAAAAAAGCAGCCTGCGCCGCCCCGACGATTTCGAGACACAGGAGACAGAAGCTATTCGGTTGCTTGGCCAACTCCTGAGAGCGAGGAACTGGAGTTTGGAAGTCTTGTCCCCCAGAGCGCAATGAAGGGTGAAATGTCAGTATGTGGACGGCCGCCAAGAACTCCAGGAGAAAGCAAAGAAGAAACAAAACCCTTCACTTAAAACACCAGTGGAATACACACACATATACACACATATCTGCACATACACATATGCATATATATCGAATCCTATGTGTATATACATAGGTACCAACACACACACACACACACACACACACACACACACACACACGAGACACGTATGTATTTAATCCTCTGTCCCCTAACAGACCTCTCAGTGAGGAGGGAAGGCCAGTGCGGGGGAGTTGGTGAGGGAAGGAGAAGGAGATGGGATTTTCACGCCCTCCACGGGGGAGGGGCAAGGGTACAGCGTTCGTGCCGCCCACACAGTGACTATACCTAAGGCTCTTCTACCTGGTCCACAGAGGGACAATATTTCCCCTTCACAGAACAAGCCTCCTGACCCGCGGGTCCAAAGCGAGAGAACTGCCAGGAGAGGGAGGGCCCCTCTGGCCTCCCAGAACCGGATGCACGAGCCCTCCCCCCTCGCGCACTGCTGAGCTCGCTGCCTCCGGGCCCTTGGGCTAAATGGTGCACTGGCCGCGCCGCCTCTGTTCCGGATGGTCGTGCGGCCCGGCCGGACCTCGCCTCAGCGCTGCAGCCCCTCCCACCCCGATGATGGGGACCCCTTCTCTCTCTCTGTGCTCCGCGAGCGCGGGCGACGCGCACTCATTTTGCATTGTCCGGACCTACCATCTGATAGGCGTTCAATACACTGATTTTCATTAATAAGTGCGCGAACAATGGATGAAAACTTTAAGAAATGAGTTGAGGCCCATATCGCACGCAGACAGGCTCCATCCAGCAGGAAGGGACCCAGACGTGACGGTTTCTGCGCAGCTACAAATGTAGCCCCACTTCAAGCCAGTATTCCTTAGCCACGTGTTCCATATTTATTGAGTGAGAAGAAATAAATTTTCTTTTGGTGAAAATTGTATATATCTTCCACCTAGGGGGTTATCAGAGACGCTCACTATAACGTAGCATCGAAACTGACTGTATGTGGAGTTGTCTTTCACTCTTTCCATCACTTGTGACCGGATTACAAGGAGTCATTCACATACACAAAGCATTGAAATGACACAGAGCCTTATTCAAAATGGATTTTAAGTTTACTTTTCTTGGCTTTCATTCCCCCAAAAACATTTTCCATTTTTCTGGAGTCTTTATTATCTCTTGGGTTTTCTTTTGCAATTTTCTGAACACAACTTCTTGTTTACACGCTGAAGAGTCTGAAATTGGTGTGATGAAACAAGCCACTCAGTCCCGGGAAGCACCCTCTTCAGTATGTTACCTGGCTTGGCGGGGGATCAGCCTGAGCTGACGGAGACCAGAGGCTGCGCCCTCAGCGTTCGCTCAGCTGGGAAGACGGGCGAATCCACGGCGCTCCGTCCCACCCTCCACTTGGGGGAATGGACCATGCGGGTGGGGAGAGGACCAGTTCATATCAAGCCATTTATCTGAAGAGTCATCCGTGGAAGCCTGCACTAACCAAGGCCCCATTTGTGACTGGCTCCAGTAAGGCCTGAGCACATGGGGGGCCTGGGGCCCAGAGAAGTGCCTGGTATCTCACACCAGGTACCATAATTCCAACCTGGGCCCGTCGCTCACTTCCGTCAGAAGGCAAGACCAACCTACAGCCTTGTGGTGACGGATGGCCATGAAATAATAAGGAGAATAACGACAGCTCCCCGCCAAGCGTGAGCCCCACCCAGGTGGGTGTGTTTGCCGCACGGGAAAGCAGGGTCCAGTGAGGCAGCACATTGGGTGCAAGAAACAGGTGCTCGGTGAATAGCTGCCACTGGGTGAATTTGCTGAAACATCGCTCTGGGTAAAGTTCCCTCTGTGTCCTTTTACCGAACCCTTACGACGTAACTGTGGGTGGAGCATTGCTGTGTCCATTTGACAGGTGAGAAAACTGAGGCTGCGAGGCAGGCTTGTCCCCATACTTACAGCCGGTGAAAGGGACAGCTGATCTGAGCACAGACCTGTTTGAGCTCAGGATCTGTGCTCCTTCCGCAATCCCGCGTGGTCCCTGGAGCCCTGGAGCCGGTTCTATCAGAGAACTCACTGTTGTGTGCTGCCTGGCAAGGCACAAAGAATACCCACTGGAGTATCCACTGCCCACAAAATACTAATTACCAGGCAGCAGAGGTCCAAGGCCGTCTGCAGGGCAGCAGAGCCTTATCTACTGCCAACTGCAGAGAAAGCCCAGCCGGAACTTCCAGTGTGTCACTGCCACAAGGCGTGGCTTTATTTGACTCCATGTGGGCAGATTTTGTGAGGTAGAGAGGGGTCGAAGTCCGGCACTGCAGAAAGCAGCCCGCGAGCATGTTCTTGCAGGAGACGCTGGGTTTGTGATGGATGGGCCGTGGCGGGGGGCTCCCCAGACAGGCTGGGCCCCACCAAGCAAATACCACTACAATACCCCCTCCCAGAAAACCCCCAAACAGCCCCAAACTAGTATCTGCAAGGTGGCGGCTGCTGGAATTGTTTGTCCTGCCCAAGACACCAGCGTTACTATTTCCCGAGCTGTACAGCACAGACAAGCTGCCCAAGAATTGCTTACAAAGTTGCCTTCTCATCATGAGCAAATACACCCACCGTCTCCCGGCTTCCCGTTGACCTGGTGTTTATTCCACACACTCGGTTATAAAATGAAGGCTGTTTGAGTTCAGGTTTTGAAAATGAGTTTCTTCCACTTCAAAACGGAGAAAAAGTCCATTCCAAAGAGCACCTTCAATTCTAAAATTTTTAGGTTTTCACTGTTGGAGTCTTTAAAGGGAAGCCATTCAGGCCCCGGCTCCCCGGCAGGTCCTGGCAGGTGTAAGTCATACACCGCACCAAGGGCAGGCAGTGCAAAGGGCCTGCGCTCACCGCAGGGGCCTTCCAGCCTGGGTACCACACGTTGGCAAACACTGACCTGAGCTCTCAGCCCCCTCGGAACGTCAGGAGATCCCATCCCAGGCTACACCCAGACCAAGGAGACCAGAATTTCTGGAACTATCTGTGAAGTCCCACAGGGATGCACAGGTGAGGTAGAGACCCCTGGGTTCCAGGCGGGTCAGCCTGGCTCCCCCACTGCTTCCTCGCATGGCTGGTTGTGGGCCTGCAGCCCTGGGTCACCTGGGGCGTCAGACGGGCCCAGCCTGGACCTCTCAGTAGGAACCTGGTTCTTAACGAGGCCCCTGGGTGATTCGCTTGTGTGTTACAGCCCCAGAAGTTCGGCTTCAGATGACTACCTCAGATGTCCCAGCATTTGAGAACCTCGGCATCCAGACCTGGGGAGGGGTCTCGCCTTGAGCTCTCATCAGCAACACGGTGGGAGGTGGTGACTCCCTCGAGGGGCCTTGGGGCTCTGGCAGCCATGGCGCAGGAGCGGGTGTCAGTGAAATCGTCCCCGCTGACGGCTGCATCGTGGTCCAGTGCAGTTTTGGAGAATAGATCACCACTGCGATGATAGCGGGTTCTTTTCTTGTGTCTTAATGATCTTTATCATGAAACAAAGCATCCCGTAACTTAGTAGCTTAAAACAGCAACTATTTGCTCAAATAACAACTACTGCTCAAATAAATGTTTATTTGTGCAAATTCAGCTGTTTATTTGGTTCAGCAGTTTGGGCTGAGGCCAGCTGGGAGGTTCTCCTGCCGATCTCGCCTGGGGTCACTGTCGCAGCTGTGGCCACCTGGTGCACCCCCGAGCCGGGGATGGTCTGAGACAGACGCAGGGGGCTGTGAGCCGCACTGTTGCCTGGGGGCCTTGGTTCTCCTGCACACGGCCAGGCCGGCCCGGGCTTGTTACACGGTGGCAGCAGCAGCAGGAGAGCAGGACGTGGACGCTGAAAGATCTCTGTGTCCCGCCCGCCGGGGCCACCGGCGGGTGCTGCCTGCTTCGCAGTCACCTTGAATTCTGGACCGTTCCTGAGTGATGCCACGTTGCAAATGGTTCTGAAAGTAAGGGCACAAACGGAGGCGTGGGGAGGGCAGGGCAGCCTTTGCCGGCCCTGGACTCTGCCCGGATGCTCCTGTTTACACCCCACCCCCCGCTCCGGGCCACTGGAGCCTCTGCGCCCCTCGCCAGCCCTGCAGGGCCCTCCGGGTCCCCTTTGTGCTCCTGTCTGTCCTTCAGGTCTTGAGAAATCGGTTTCGGCCTAAGCAGTCCTGGTTAAGGGAGAGGAAGAAGGGTGTGTAGAGTCCCGGGGGTGGGAGCCGCCACGGAGCCTTCGCCCACAGGCCCCCGGCAGGGCAGGTGTGTCTGAAGGGAGGTACTCACCAGCGAGGGAGGGAAGCACAGGGCCCCTGTGCGTAACGAGCCAAAGCTGCCCACGGAGAATCTCACTGTAATCCGTGCTCGGCGGGGACGTATTTCGGAAATGCATTAATGTGCCGGTGGTGCCCTTGTCCCGAGGCCCCTGGCACCCCGCCTGCCGCGGGGGGCGACGGGGCGGGGGGCGCGCTGAGGGCCCGTAAGGCAAGGGGACCGGGTGAAAGAAGGCCTTACCGTCCACGCTGTTCTGGCCCCTAGAGGGTGTGTGACGAGCAGGACAGAGTCTCGAGAGCCGAGCTGTGCTGAGACGAAGGGATCTCACGAGGCAGGTCTGGCACTTTTCCCTCGGGGGGTTGGGCTTGTCAGGCGGCTGGCTTTGCTCGGATATCGGTCCAGCGATGAACAAATACGAACGCTTAATCCCCCTTATAGCCCTAGGAAGTAAGTATCGCTCGCGTCTTCATTTTATTTTATTTATTTATTTTTAACATCTTTATTTGAGTATAACTGTTTTACAATAGTGTGTTAGCTTCTCCTTTACAACAAAGTGAATCAGCTATACGTATACATATGTTCCCATATCCCCTCCCTCTTGCAACTCCCTCCCTCCCACCCTCCCTATCCCACCCCTCTAGGTGGTCACAGAGCACTGAGCTGATCTCCCTGTGCCGTGCGGCTGCTTCCCACTAGCTGTCTATTTTGCGTTTGGCAGTGTATATATGTCCATGCCACTCTCTCACTTCGTCACAGCTTCCCCTTCCCCCTCGCCATATCCTCAAGGCCATGCTCTAGTAGGTCTGTGTTTTATTTTAAAGATAAAGAAACCGAAGTTCCGCGAGGGACAGAGCGGTTCAGCAGAAGTCACGCCGCCCCTGCCCCGGGCGGTGACTCAGCCCTGCCGGGAGGGAGCAGAATGTCCTGCAGTGACGCAGCCTGGGGGGCGATGCGCGTGGGCCCGGGGCCTGGACAGAGCAGGCGTCCTTGGTGGGCGGATGCACCGCACGGTCGGTGGGCCGAGGGAGGCCGGGCAGAGGGGCTTCCGCGCACCTGCCAGCTCCAGCCCGAGCTCGAAGGAGCCTGCCCGGCCGAGCGCCCGTGCCACCAGGGAGGGCCAGGCACCCGGCTTGGCAGAAGCCACTGCCTCACTGCCCCTTAGGCTCCGGCCGCGTCCCCAGGTCCCCAACTGGCCTGCGGGGGAGCCAGGCGGAGCCAAGTTGAGGACCAGCCCCCTTGGTGCTGCTGGACGGACGGTGTGGCCTGCGACAGAGCCTGCAGTGCGGGCAGCCCTGGCCCGGGGCAGCCGGGAGGGTGTGATGAGTCTGGTTCCCGTGGAGGGTGAGTGGCCCAAGGGGGCGGGTGGTGAGAATTCAGGAGAACAGGCAGCCCCACAGGCCAGAAGAGAGAACCAGGGCCGGAGACAAGTAGAAGCAGCAGGGGGCTGGAGGGACCCCAGAAAGCCTGGCCCTGGCGAAGCCGGTCCCGGGAAGGCTGCTCGGGAGAGCCGGACAAGCAAAGGGGAACACGTCCCACCCTGGGGCCGCAGAGAGGGGCAAACGTCTTCAGGGCTCAGCCAATAGAACCGGCGTAAGAACCGGGCAGGACTCAGCTACGCACGTCGGGGCCCAGGTTCTGAAAGAGCCCAGCATCAGGGCTGCCCTGTCTTGAGTCACTGAGCTCCTGACCTACGGCTCCTGCAGTCCCCCGGCCCGAGGTCAGACCTCAGGCTCAGACTTGCAGGGGACGTCAAGGGCAGCTCTAAGGGCCTGCGGAGGCAGTTAGGCCAAGGGGGCCCTCCCCGGCCCGCTCCCTGCGCTAGCCTCTGACCTCCAGCCACCCCTGCTGCTGTGACATGTTGGCCGTCAACTTTGTTCCATCTGTCTCTCGCGTGGCTGCCCTCTGGAAACGTTTTTCTTTCACTAATACGCCCCTCAGAGGTGCTGCTGTTTCCAGACTTTCTTATTATTGCAAACAATTTGAGGAATTCTTTCTTCGTTTCTTTTTTTAATGAAACAGTTAAAAACCACAGTGTAGATTATAGATGACAGAGACTTGGAACCTTTTGCAGGACATCTTGTGAGATGAAAATTCAAGTTGCCGGAAAATATTTTTATCTAGCATGATTTCAATGCTATTATTTTTATGTTTGTCCATGTAAAGATATATTTCTTTTTGTTCGACATTTGTATGTATTTGTATATATTGCAAAACGATCACCACGATAAATCTAGTTAACATTCTTCACCTGACTTAGTCACACTTAGACATTTTTTTCTTGGGATGAGAAACTTTCAAATGTGTCATAAGTATCGTTTATCAGCTATAGCCACCCTGCCGCATGTCATCGTTTAGGCAAACTTTAGGGGTAATCTCTGTGGTGATTTCTTCCATGAAGAAAGATCTGCTCGCACAAAAATGTATCTGAACGAGAAGAAAAATTCATGTTTTTCTTCCTTGTGAAAAGTGTCCCGGGAGGGAGGGGAGCGGGGTGGGGGGGGGCGCCTGTAAGCTGGGCCCTGAGGGACAGCAGGAAGGGTCCTCCCCAGCGGGTCCCAGGGACCCTGAAACACTGCTGCTAAAATGTCCACAGGAAGTCCTGGTGGACTATGTTTAAAAGTGTGTGAGAAAGAGTTTGCAATTGGGAAAGCATTTTTCTGTGGAAACAGTACCGTCCGGGGAGGATTCGCTTTTCAAACAAAGCCACACAAATGCATTTAATCCAGGGGGGCCTCGCTGGCTGTGTCCCGTAGGGCATCGGTGCGCGTCTGCCCATGTGCGAAGCCAGGGGTCCTGTCTCAGCGGGTCGCGGGGAGGAGTCCACGGGTTTCTAGCTGTAAAGTACTTGGAACAGTGGCTGGCACGTAACTAGGTGTAGGTGTATATGTGCCCCTGGGGGGGCTCAGGGCCCGGGGTGGAGCCCTCAGAGGTGAGGGCTGGGGGCTGCACGCCCACCTGGGGTCCCACGGCGGTGCTGGGGAGGAAGCGCAGCTGCGAGGATGCGATGGAGGCAGCTGCTCTGCCGGGGGCCGGGGAGGGGGGGTCGGCTGCGTCCCCGGCGCCGGGCCCGGAACTAGCGAGGTCGAGGACAGGAGGCTCTGCGACAGAAGGGGCGCAGGGGTGTGGGTGAGAGCTGGTGGCAGGACGGGCTCTGAGCACAGGTGTGAGTCTGGGAGCCACTGGGGCACCTGGCAGGGGCCTGTCCCCCGAGCTGGCCCAGGAGCCCCATCCTGCCTTACAAGACCCTCGACTAAGATGTCCCCGACCCGTCCGTGGAAGGGTCTTCACCTCTGCGGGTTGCACTTTGTGGCAAACGCCTCTGCCCAAGGCCACCAAGTGGCTGAAACAGAGACCAGGCTTCCGGGTTCCTGAGCCCCTGGCCCCCTGAGCATCCCTTCCAGGGCCTCTGAGTCACAGAGCACCAGGGGCTCGAGTGGGGATGGGAATGGGGGGCCCTGGCTTCCCGGGGGGCAGGGCTGCGCCCCACGGGGGCTGGAAGGGGGGTCGGGAGCACGTCATCAGGCCCCCAGTGCGGGGGTCCAGCTCTGCTGTCTCGTGTGGTTTTCAGAGTTCAGCCTCATGTCCTCATCTATGTAGATTTATCTGTCCTAATACTTTGTATTCTTTCACACACGCACGCACTTCTACCCTACCGTCTGCACACACAGCCATTCACACTCATAAACACTATTGCCGCGACGTTCCGGCAGTGGGGTTGGCGTCTTTCCGAAGGGTTTTGAGTAATAACGGGCGAGGCCTCTGAGGTGAGGCTCTTTCTCAAAGCTCCTCCGCGAAACACTACTTATTGCGCCCACGGGTGTGTAGGGAGCGCCCAGCGGGTTATCCCCAGTTTCACGGAACCCGGCATCATTCCAGGTGGCGTGGCGTTTCCAGAGTCGCACCACTCGCTGCTGTACCTTTTCTCTGCTCGGCCCCTATAGCTCTGTTAGTTTTTGTTGGTGGCAGGCGTTCACTCGTAGAGGTGAATCATCGATTGGCGTGACTTAGAACAGACGTCTCTCACTTCCTGTTACACCCAGCTTTCACCTCCCCCCCCCCCCGAAGTCAAACGAACTTGCCTCGAGCCCCACCCACTATGGTGGTAAAGATCCAGGTGTCTGACGTGGGGGGACGGCAGGATGGAAGTCTGCGGGAGGTGCCGTGGGTACCACTGGGGCCCCCGGAAACCTATGCTGAAGCCTCAGCACGTGGGCTGTTTGTTTGAGACCAGACGACACGCCTCTCTCGCTGGTCCTGTCCTGCGCCTTGCGGGATATCTAGCAGCACCCCCGGCCTCTGCCCACTGGGCGCCCGGAGCACCACCCGCAGTCGTGGCGACCCAAGGTGTCTCCCGATTTCCCCCCCAGGGGGAACCGAGGATTTACATAACCCATCAGGAGGCTGACATTGTGTGTGTTTATAATAAAGTTTTTGGCCGTGAACACAAAGGATGAAATTTGCGTTGAATTGCATCCCCAGAAAGGTGGGTTGACGTCCTAATCTGGGTACCTGCGAGTGTGAGCTCATCTGGAAACAGGGTCTCTGCAGGTGTCATTGAGACGAGGTCGCACAGAAGGAGGCGGGGTCCCCGGTCCAGACGACGTCCTTACAAACTGGATCTGGGAGAGGAGACAGCGCAGCCCTGGAGCGGCTCACCTGAGGGGGGACATTCAAAGGTGTACACACCCCCAGGTCACTCACCCCGGGCGGTGAGGTCCCTGGCTTCAAAGCCGGGCGTGTGGTCGGAGCCCCTGTGCTGAGTCACGATGAGAGCTGGCGGCTGCGAATCCTTCCCCAAAGCTGAGGGCGGGGCTTAGAGCCGTTAACATAAATAAACAGAGAACCCACAGGCACGGAAAGAAATCAGCCTTGGGCCTCCCTGGTGGCGCAGGGATTGAGAGTCCGCCTGCCGATGCAGGGGACGCGGGTTCGCGCCCCGGTCCGGGAAGATGCCACATGCCGCGGAGCAGCTGGGCCCGTGAGCCGTGGCCGCTGCGCCTGCGCGTCCGGAGCCTGCGCTCCGCAACGGGAGAGGCCCACGTACCACACACACAAAAAAAAAACCAAAAAAAAAAAAAAAAAAGAAATCAGCCTTTTGCAGCAAGCAGGACACGGGTGTCCAGGATGTGAGCATAAGGTCGTGTGGGGTTTCTCTCCCGCGACGAGAGCTGCTCTTTGCCGGCTGTCTGGTGCAGCTGCGCACTCGGCCTGTTGCTTGTTCAGGGCAGCGCCGGAGCCCCTCCTTCTGAAGCCGCCCTTACGGCGGACTTTCTGGAGGTCTGGTCGTTTTGCTCAGTTGCCTTTTTCCACAGCATATGCCCGTCTCCTCATTCCTGACGGGTGGCTCAATCTGGGTTTCAATTCCTTAAAAATAAAATCTACCTGCCCAGAGTGATGACTCGTATGCACGATGATGGCCAATCAAAAGAATATGCCCCAGGGTTAGGCGTCAACAAGTGCAAAAAACGTGTTCAGACCCTTTCACCAAACACATCACTGAGGGGATGTCACGGGTCCACGTAAGGGCATTGACACAGCAGAGGATTATTTATGATCAGAAACGAGCAGAAACTACACATTGCCCCGAAATGGGGACTGTTCAGTAACTTTTAGTACGTCCGGACGATGAAATACTCCTGAGGCGTTAAAATGTAAGTTTTGAAAAACGGTTATGAAACACTGACAGTGTAATCCCGAATCTACCACAACACACACCGAAAGGACATGCTTCAATACAAGGAGTGAGTCTGAAGTTCTCCTTTGGGCTTTTTTGTATTATTCATGTTTTCTACAATGAATATCTATAGGATTTGTAATAAAAAATAGAACAAATCAGGTTGACTAAGGCCTACGCAAACAACGTAGCCCACTTAGGCGTGCAGTTCTTTGAGTTTTGATAGATGTAGGCGTAGTGCAACCACACTCACGGTCAAGGAGTAGGACCTTCCCGCCCCCAACAGGCTCCCTCCTGCTCCTTTGTAGTCAGGCCCTGTCCCAGCTCCCGGAAACTGCCGCTCTGTCTTCTGTTGCCATAGCTTTGCCTTTTCTAGAATGTCACCTACATGGGGTTACACGGAGCGTAATCTTGTGGATGCGGCTTTGGTTCTCTTAGCACTTTCTTGAGATTCATCCGTTGGCCTCCGTACCTCTTTAATGCTTCAGCTGCTGTCACTTGGGCTTTCCACGCCGTGAGGTCGGCGTCGCTCTTAACGGATAATGTATTGGACGCCACCTTGGAAATGCAACTCACTGGCTGAGGTCCTCCTTAACACGGCTTCCTCCGCGGGGAGGCTTTCGCGACAGTTCTGCTCCCAAACAGTTACGATTCCTTTGTTTTGAATCCTTACGGCTTTTTATGTTCCACCCCACGCCCCAGAGACAGCCGTGTTCTTCTCTGTAGCACAGTTAACTGTGCTCCGGTTTAATCCATCCCGGTATTCCCAATCCATTGGACGTTGGGCTTCTTAAAGCCGGGAGCTATCTTACTTGACGGCAATACCTTCCGATGTACACACATCACTCTCTGCAGGTCCGACGTGTGAGAGCATTGCCCTCTCTGCTCTGGTCATTCCGGCCTCCTAGCTGCCCCGCGCGTGCCGTGCTCCCTCCCGCTCGTGTCCTCAGGGGGGGACAGCGGGCCGCAGTGTCCTCAGGCCCTCTGGTGACATGTCCCTGACGGGTCAGAAGGCCAGGTGTCTGAGTCTGGGGACGGTCTCTGCCCGGCACGTCGCAGGACGGGCTGGCTCACAGCGTGCTTCTCGGCAGAGGTGGCCACGGACCCTTTTGAACTCTCTTCTCCAGCTGTGGCCTCTCCAAGCTTTGTTTTGGACCCCTTAAGAACACCGACAACTCAGCCCGGGTCCTGAGTGGCTGTGCCATGTGGAAGTGGCCCCCAAGCCGCCCCAGGCCCCCCGAATGACGCTCGTTACGCTGCTGCGGGACTTCTCAGAACCTTCAGAAAACCATGAGCTTGGTGCATTCCCAACAGAAGGATGGCGTAGCCAGCCTTTCCCAAGTGCATTTAACCACAGACCCTGCCCCACTGCAAAAATCTCCACTTGGAAATGATTCCAGGCTCTCAGCAAGCTGCAGAAATAGTCCAAAGAGGTCCTGGGTTTGCTCCCGGTTTTTATTTTTTTGTTGCAGCAATCTGTCAGGCCCCGAGACTTTTGGAAACTGCCTTTGAGGATTATGCGCTGCTTGTAACCTAAGGTCTCCTGTCAACAAAGACACAGAGGATTAACGGGCTCCTGCAAGAAACCTGAGGGGTTTTCACATTTAGCCACGAACATATGTTTATTTGTGAACCGCACTCACAACTGCTCTTTTCAAGCTTAGCTTCTATATTCCAAGGACCAGACCCATAACATGTATGTTTCAATTTTTAGCAGAAGCTACAGGCAAATTAAAACCCAACCAAAATACTGTATTTTCAGAGTAGAATGTGTGTCAGATGGCTTATTCCTTCCTGAGAGTTCGCAGCTGACACACTGGTCATCCGCAGAGGAAAACAAGCCCCAATCACAGAGGGGCCAGGACGTGAGCCGTCGTAATGAGAGCCAGAGTCCAGCCACACGCAGCCCCCCCCCGCTGCCCTACAGATTGTCACTTGCTCGGGAGTAACTTCTACTCAAGCGCAGGCTAAAAGGATGGCACTCCTGACCCAGGTTTTAGGAACACCTCTCCTGCGAGCATGCCAAGCTCATCACAGATGCTCTGGCCTCACCCTGCCTTCGAGTGTTTCTCTTTCCCTGGTCCTCTCCGGCCCTCCCCACACCTCCCATCACAGCAGACCTGGGCCTCCCCCTGGGCCAGCCCCGGCCGGCCGTACCTTGCATGTGCCAGGCTGCTGCCTGGCCTGGCCCCCACCTGTGCCTCGAGACACCCTGCTACGTCTTCAGCCTCAGCTGGATGCCCGACCGGGAAAGCCTCCCTGATGCCCCAGTGAGAACCAGCCCCCTCTCTCCCCTGCTTCCTTGGCCACGTTTTTATCAGTCTGAATTGTCCTGCTAGGCCCGGAAACCCAACCCCGACTGACTTATGCAAAAGGAGGCAATTTACCGATCTTGAAGCCAGACTGTGAGAAGGACAGGGGTGTCAGGAAGCAGAGCCTGGGCCGAGGTCGAAGCTCTCCTGGCCTCTCTCTGAGTGTCATCAGCCTGTGTCCCAGACCCTGTCCACGGGAGACCCCCACGGCGGCCGTGTTGTGACCCAAGCCCACAGCCTCACACCCAGGAGGGAAGGGTTTTGTCTTCTCAGCAGCAGCTCAGCGAGTCCCGGGGCAGGAGGCAACGGATGGGGCCGGGGCAGGTCGAGGCTGTCAGCAAACCAGACAGGGCGGGCGGGTGCAGGAGGCTCACGGTATTGGTAGAAGAACCGGGAAAGTGATGGAAGACGGAACAGTAGCCACCAGTAACAGGATGGTTCTGCTTCTATTAAGAGCAGATCGCATCTGAAACAGACTCACAGACATAGAGAACAGACGGGTGGTTGCCAAGCGGGTGGTGGGGGAGGGCTGGAGGGGGCGTTTGGGTTGAGCAGACGAAACCCAGCATATAAAGGATGGAAGAACAACGAGGTCCTACTGTAGAGCACAGGGAACTGTATTCACTGTCCTGTGATAAACCATCATGGAAAAGAATATATGTATAGGGCTTCCCTGGTGGCGCAGTGGTTGCGAGTCCGCCTGCCGATGCGGGGGACGCGGGTTCGTGCCCCGGTCCGGGAAGATCCCACGTGCCGCGGAGCGGCTGGGCCCGTGAGCCATGGCCGCTGAGCCTGAGCGTCCGGAGCCTGTGCTCCGCAACGGGAGAGGCCACAACAGTGAGAGGCCCGCGTATCGCAAAAAAAAAAAAAAAAAAAAAAAAAAAGAATATATGTATGTATAACTGAGTCACTTTGCTGTACAGCAGAAATTAACACAACATTGTAAATCAACTATACTTCAGTTAAAAAAAAACAAAAGAATAGATCACATCAGATACATCTGGACACACAGGGGACCTCTGTGCTTCCACTCTGGTCTGAGAGCTCTTTGAGGGAAAACACCTGGTCTTTCTGATCTTTCTGGTCCCCTGAGAGCAGAACACAGTGCCGTGCCTTCCACTCGGGGGGCCCCAATAAAGTCTGCTGAGTTGAATAGTCATTAATAAGGTTATTTTGCAGGGATGGACTTAATGTAACAGGATTCATGAAGTTTGTAAGATTTAGGATCTCTGCATATTTTCATTGAACCATGGGGGTCAAGGAGGAGGCTGAGTGAACAGTTCCTCGAGATCATCTTTCCCCCATAGCACACTTATATACCGGCCCGGCACCTGTCCTTAATTCTCTAATTAAGATTTAAAAAATAAAGCAAAGATCTGCTGTCAAGCAGCTACTGTGTGAAATTATTATCTGTTAAAGATTACATTGTCTGATAGGGCTTTATTCTGGGTTAGTTCAGTCATGATAACGATTAAGAAAAACACTTTCATAGATTTTAACTTGCCAAGTTCAATATTGCTATATTTTATATAAGTGGCTGGCCCCCTTTTGAGTCCTATGGCAGCATTAGATAAAGTAGTTAATATTCCAATACACTAGTAACTCAAAAAAGAGGTGTTCATTTTAGACATATTGTCTCAGGCTCTTCAGGACAAAAGGCCACTCACATTCATACAGAGGTGTTTTGGAAAAACATATAGTTTGCCTGTGAGGTCCAGGAAATGCTAGGCCTGGTGTGTACATAAGGGCGCTTGAGGTGGGAAAGATGTCCCTCCCTCCCTCTCCGGAGAGATGTCTTGGGTCTTATCCCCCGTCTGTCTCCCTTTCTCTGTCCTCATTCTGCCCTGCGAATCCCACCTCCTCAACTTCACCAGGCTCTGTGTCTTCGTCCTTATCCTGATATGAGTGCCGTGGTCTAGGTCTGCATTCTCTCCTCCGAGGCCAGGGATTGGCAAACTTTTTCTGTAAAGAGCCAGATAATAGACATTTGGGCTTTGTGGGTGTACAGTTTCTGTCCCAGATTCTTAGTTCTGTTGCAGTAGAAACGGCCACAGACAGCGTGTCTGTGAATGGAGGTGGCCCTGGTCCAATAAACCTCAGGCTGCGGGCTGCGTGGCCCTCAGGCTGTAGTTTTCCAGGCCCCGGAAAGCATTCTCCAGCCACTTCATTCTGACGTCAGTGGCCTGTGTGTTTCTCGTCTTTATATCTCCGGGCTCTGACAGGGTGTCTGGTACCTAAGAGACACGCAATAAAAGTTTGTACGAAGAGTGCTGCGGGCCCCAGCCCGAGCATACATGCTGAGGATGTCGGTCTGTTACCGAGCTGTTAAGTATTATTTCAGTTTCAGTAACCTAAAAGACTTGGAGCTCTTTTTAGATTTACTAAAAATTAGAAATCCATTCCCCTTCTAACAACACAATTACATGTTTATTGTTTTATGAACAGTTGTTTCAGCAACATGGCATCCAGCACCTCTAATTGTAAGCCTTTTAGAACGCATTCCTCTTGGTGGCGAGTCTGACCAAGGCTTAGACAAGAGGCGTTTTGTTTTTCGTTTAAACAAGAGCATCTCAGACACAGGTGAACGATGAGATCTGCTGGCTGCCAGGAAGAATGTCGTATCATGAAACTCATTGGCTCAGGCCGTGTTTTGCTTATCTTTAGGGTTAATCATCCTTGGAAGAAATTCCTCACCTTGTTCCTCTAAGTCACAGCAAAAAAAGCTTTGCTCTAAGTGTTTGCTCTTAGGAGGAGGGGCTGCCAGGCGTCACGCAACCTCTCTGCCCAAACGCAACTCCATGCTGGGTGTGGGCGCGCCCCTGGGGTGGCCCGAAGCCATGTGTCTTGTGCTAGGCAGGCCCAGCCACCACCAGAAGGAAACCCTGGGTCAGAATGAGATTTGGCTAAATTATCCACCAGCCCCATCAGCCATCTCCTCCGAGGCTTTGTGCCTCTGAGAAACTATTAGAGGATCACAGAGCCAAAATACCTCCCAAACAAAGCAGCTTTGGGGCTATAGACACCCCGTGATCTGCCCAGGAGCCAGGGAGGTGCTGCAGTCCCTTCCACAGCCCTCGAGAGATAACGGCACCTATCTCCCCCCTGTGCCTTCACACTGGCCGCTTGAAACCAGCCCCGGGGGCGGGGGAGGGTGGGGGGGGAGCACCCACATGATGGAAACAGGCTGACGCCACGAATCAGGTCCAGTGCACCGCCAGACCCCGTGTGAAGCCAAGCCTTCTCATCCTCCAATACTGGGGTGCATTTAAAGACAGAGCAACGGACCAGCCCAACCCATTATTTCTAAAACCATGAGTTTTAGAAAGATCGATATTATTTGGTTCCTGCCTTCAAGGGGTCTGTCTGGGAGATAAAACATGGATGTATGAAAAGATGACTAATAATGTCAACCTCTCAAAGTGACCTCTGTAAGTTTCTTAACCACCCTGCATCTCGGTTTTCCCATCTGTGAAATATCTGTAAAATATCTCACAGGGGCTTTCCTGGTGGCGCGGTGGTTGAGAGTCCGCCTGCCGATGCAGGGGACGCGGGTTCGCGCCCCGGTCCGGGAGGATCCCACGTGCCGCGGAGCAGCTGGGCCCGTGAGCCGTGGCCGCTGGGCCTGCGCGTCCGGAGCCTGTGCTCCGCAACGGGAGAGGCCACAGCGGTGAGAGGCCCGTGTACTGCAAAAAAAAAAAAAAAAAAATATATATATATATATATATATATATATATATCTCACAGGAAACATAGGAGGTTAAATTAGATAATATATATAAAGCATCTAGCATGTAGCATGGCTGATAGTGTGTGCTTAATTTATAGTGGCCATTATTATTATTATCATTATTATTAATTAAGGAAGAAAGAGGTTGGAACTGAGGAGGTGGCAAAAAATTAAGATTTGAAACAAGTGAGCCCGTGGTGGTAGTTTCCGTCTACAGACCACTCTACAGTTGAAAGGTCTGTGTCAGGTATCTGGTCTACCGTCGAGGCCCACGTACCGTTAGAACCTGAAAAGGGAGAAGCTCTTGGCTCTCATACCGATTCTGCTGGTGGCTTCAGGCTTCTCTCAGAGCCTCATCTATCACAGAACTCAAAACAGGACCAAGAGGGCTTCCCTTCCCTGGTGGCGCACTGGTTGAGAGTCCGCCTGCCGATGCAGGGGACGCGGGTTCGAGCCCCGGTCCGGGAAGATCCCACGTGCTGCAGAGCGGCTGGGCCCGTGAGCCGTGGCCGCCGAGCCTGCGCGTCCGGAGCCTGTGCTCCGCAACGGGAGAGGCCACAACAGTGAGAGGCCCGCGTACCGCAAAAAACCCCACAAACAAACAGGACCAAGAGAGAAACAGCTGTTACCCAAACCTACTCAGCTGGCCCTACACCCTCGGCGGCAACACACGGAGCTCCCAGCGAAGCTGACGCGTCCACGGGAGCGGGAAGGAATCACGTGACCATCGGGACACATTCTGAACTGGCTGCGTCTCTGCTGTGCTTTGAAAAGGAAGCTCTTGCCATGGGAACTGGGTCACCCTGGACCCTCTGAGCAACCACAAAGGCAAGAAGGACCGATCGTGTGTTTCCTTCCAGGAAGTAGAAAATAATATTTCATGTGTTTTTTAGGAGGATTCTTTTAATGATTTACTTGAATTTTATACCTCCTTCACCTTGGAAATCCAAACATATAAATGGAAAACGTTTTGATTTTGTATGCACTCGGACTCAGAGATGTGTCTGTTTTGTATGCTCAAAAGAGGTGGCACGTGGGCAATTTTCTAACAGAGGGCTTCTCGCGGGCAGCATCGCCCACAGCTACCACTGCCTGTGGGTTATTGTATCGGACAGTGTCCTTAGATGTAAGCGACAGAAACCGATTTTGCTATTTTAAAATGGGAACTGACTAAAAAGGTATTGAGAAGCTCAAAACTCTCTGGGGGCTTCCCTGGTGGCGCAGTGGTTGAGAATCCGCCTGCCGATGCAGGGGACACGGGTTCGTGCCCCGGTCCGGGAGGATCCCACGTGCCGCGGAGCGGCTGGGCCCGTGAGCCGTGGCCGCTGAGCCTGCGCGTCTGGAGCCTGTGCTCCGCAATGGGAGAGGCCACAACAGTGAGAGGCCCGCGTACTGAAAAAAAAAAAAAATTAAAAAAAAAAAAAAACTCTCTGGGAAGGATGGAGAAGCAGGCTCGGACGCTATGCAGACAGGAATGGCCTTCTCCACCCACAACAAAATAAGGCCACTGCTGGGATAGGGTGGGGGGGATAAATTAGGAGTTTGGGATCGAGATGGACACACAACTATATATCAAGTAAGCAAACAACAAGGACCTACTGTAGAGCACAGGGAACTCTACTCAATGTTTTGTAATAACCTATAATGGAAAAGGATCTGAAAAAGAATTTATATATATATAAAACTGAATCACTTTGCTGTACACTTGAAACTAACACAGCATTGTAAATTAACTACACTCCAATCAAAAAAGGCCACTGCTGCTGCACCAGAGGTACTCGTGACACGGATGTCACAGGCCTATAGTTCCTGCTGCAGCCAGAGCCACGGCCCTGGCCACCGGGGACACTGGACGCAGCCTCTTGACCCCTCCACTGCATGGATTCTGCACCCTCTCTGTTCCTTCACACCACTGGCTTCTGACACAAGGTTTGGCCTGGGTGCGGGAGCGGTGGGGCCCAGGCAGTGTGTCCATTCTGAACTGCACAGGAAGCTGGGAAAGTGGCCAATCAGCGTAGTCAGCTTCTGTACGGGGGCTGTGCTCTGCCACTGAAGGCAGGAGATGCTGCAAACACAGGGAAAGGGTTCAGATCAGGAGGAATGCTTTTGGCTACAGCACTAGCATATCCAACTGTAAGCGGCTTACACAAGGACTTACTGTCTCTTAAGGAGGAGTCCAGAAGTGAGTGGTTCCAAATATGTGAATCCAGCCACCGAGCGCGTTGTCACAGACGCAGGTGTGCCCGTCTCTCTGTCCCACTGTGCACAGAGCACCGGTCTTCACTTCCGGGCTTGGCGCCTCGTGGATACAAGACGATGGTCACAGCTCTGGAAGTTACATCTTCACGTAAGCGAGTTCCAGGCACACAGAGTGGGGTTTCTCTCTGCAGATCTCTTTTTACCAGGAAGGAAAACTTCCACCAGAGCTTATACACGCGGAATACAAATCCTTGGCCGGGATTAGGACACAGACCTATGTCCTCGCTGCAGAGAAGCCTGCGAAACCAAGTACCCGATGCCTTCAGCCTCCGAGATGGGGGGTGGATTCTGACAAGAAAGAGGAAAGCAGGAAGAGCAGTTAGGCCACCGACGGGGTCTGCCATCGCCTCCCTCCTTAGGGATGCTGGGTGCCTCCCGGGCTGGTGTTATGGAGTGGGGTTTCCACTGGGCTTCACCCTGCATGAAGACTCCATCTTTCCGCACCCCGTGCCTGATGGGCTTTGCTGGGAAGGGTGGTGAAGCCCTGCCCGGGCTCTGCGGGAAGGAGGGACGTCGCCCCAGTGCTGCCGGCCTGCCGTCGGGAGAACCGAGGAAGCGTGGGGCCACGAGCCACCCTGTGCCACATCCGTTCCGGAAAGAGGCCGGCCTGTCCCGGGGACTCCCTTCGCGTCCTTGCGACGCTGTTCATCCCGCCTTTGCGGAGCTCGGCGCACCGCGCTTCGTTCCAGCGACGCAGCCGTGGGCCCGGCGCTCCGAGGCCATCTCAGCCATCCACCTGCATCGTTCTCCTCCCGAGAGCCAGGCTATTCCTCTGCCTGTCGTGCCTTTCCGGGTGAAATGACTCGGACAAACCCTACAGGCTGGCAGCCAGCAGTACCGGCTGCGGGAGATCGAGTGCGTTAGGCCCGGGAGCCAGTGCTACTTCTTCCGATGCTTATTTCACCCATCCTGGCCACTCCGGGTGAATGTTAACGAGGATGTTAACAGGCGAGAAGGGGGAAACAAACTCACCCCTGGGTCAGTGAGAACAAAAAGACACAGAGCCATCCTGCCGGTGCCCAGGGGAAGAAACAGTCATATCGAAATCACTCCCACTTGGGCAATTATACAGAACTTCCCTCTCATTTTCCAGAACTGTGCCGGGGGGTTACCCAGCTGACCAAAATTCTACACGGATTACGCTCCCTCCTTTGCGCACGCACTCAGTCCGAGGCGGGGGTAATACGGGACACAGGAAACGTTTTACATGTTTAACTTAGGGAGACTATTCAGTCCATGCGCCTTTGCAGGGGAAGCCACCGTCGGGGGGCCGCTGCCACCACTGCGGGAGGACCACGGGGCCCGCGGCTGCCTCTTCCCGAGGTCCTTCACCAAAGCCCCCGGGCTGGCCTGCGCAGCGGGGAGGGAAAGGCCCCGACGGTCCCGGTCCTGCTCCTCCACCCGGCGACGCAGAAGTGCAGCTACACTGCCGGCCCTGGTCCCGCCCCGAACTTCACGCGCGGAGCTGAGATGGGGCAGCGCAGAAAAAAAGCTCCCACGATCGAAGTAGTGTTTTGATAAAATACTTTGATCTCGGAAAAACCGAGACTTCGGAGCATTTCCACGGGAAAGCGTTCACTTCGCACTGATCTGCCAGGAGAGTGTAGAGAACCACATGATTCCCATGGCGACAAGAGAAGCGTCCTGCTGGGAGGGGCCATTTGATCAATCCTACTAGGGAGATAATCCAGGGAAAACTCAGATGAAGAAACTAGAACCTCTGTTCATCAATGCTCCGATTTGGAATATTTCGTCATAGAACTTATGTCTGAGAGTGAACGGGCGTGAGGTCACGGTCCGGGGATAGACCCCAGTGCCCGGGGGGTCTCTGGACCCCTCCTCACCGCAGAGCTGGCCAGACCGGAGCAGCCCCGCACGCACAGCTGACCCGCGACACTGGGAGGAAGTGGGTCTCGAGATAATCCAGTCCAGAGCTTCCCGTCCTCCCGTGAGGAGAGCAAAGCAGCGCGGTGAAGAGAAGCGCGTGGCTCCTGGGCTCAGGCTGCGCAAGTGGCGTCTTGGCTGGGCCGTCACCTCCCGGGAGCTGACCGAGAACCTCGAGCCGTGTGATAGGGAAGTACCAACGCACAGAGAGCAGGGAAGACACGGCCGGCACAGGCACAGCTCCATGGCAGCTGTTCACAGCATGCCTTAGACCCAGGCAAGAGGGGTCCTGCCTTGGCCCCAGGCTTCACGGGTCCCCGATCTAGCCCCGCGTCCATTGGGGTGAGGACGTGTCTACCCGGAGCCCACGACTCTTTCTCTGGACTACGTTCCAGGTCATTGGGAGCCCGAATTTCCTGCCCAAACTGCCTGTCCCCACCTTCAGGGCCTACATGGACCCGTTCCCCGGGTCTCTCCCCCGGGGTACCACACCCCAGGCCTAGGGGTAAAGCAGGGCGGCTGTTGGCAGGCTGTGGATGGGGCTGGGAGGCCTCTTGGGTGTTGCGGGGAGAGGAGGCCGGTCGCAGGCTGAGAGCCGGCTAGTCCTGCAGCCCTGCACGTTATTAACCTCCAAGTGCCAGAAGCCCTAACTTTGAACCTGTCTTCAGGTCACGATGAAGGTATATTTGCAAAGGCGGGAGGACAAGAGCTTATTTTGCTCGACCATCTGACGAGGAACTTTTAAATATTTAGGCCGACAGGGTGAGGGCCTCTGCTTGCGCTTGGCCTTAGGACCCACGAGTGTTAGGGCCGGACTCCCACAGTCCATTGCGTTTCCATCACCAGTCGCTGTACCAAAGGCCCCTGACGCTCCCCTCCCTGCTGGACGCGAAAGTCCACCGTGTCCTGGAAGCACAAGTTTAGGGCTTCGTTATTACACGTATGCTTTCAGGGAAGCTTGAACCAAACGCTGAAGAAACAACAGCACGAACAGGCCGCAGCCCTCGGGGAATGGCCGTCTGTGCCCCCAGAAGGGGAGTCGGGGTCCCCTTCTCCAGTGCTACTCCCATAGCAAGGCTCAGCTCCTCCCCAGCCCGGCTTCTCTCGCTGTGTCTCTGACACAGTCACTCCCCTTCTAGAAACTTAAGCTACGGAGACAGGCAGGGTGAGACTGTGCGCCCCCAGCCCCGGGCAGTGATGTCTTCCTGCCCCAGGAGGGCGCCTGGCGCGCCACGGGGGCACGGGGCACGGCTATCGAACGTGTGAAAGGGTGGCCAAGGATCTGGGAAGAAAGAGCCTTACTGAGACATTCTTTGTAACAGTGAAAATATGGAAACTGTCTAATGCCCCAAATGAGAAATATGAGGAAATGAAACATTGAAGGTCGAGATGATGGGCTGTTGAGCAGTCATTAAAATCCCAGCGGGGTGGGGGCGTCTCACGTAGACTTTCAAGCAAACAAGCAGGGCTTAAAACTATACAGAGACTATCAAGCATAAATCTCATTGTGTGTGGAGAAACACACGGACACACAGACACACACAAATACACACACGTGGAGAAACACAGACACACAGACACACACAAATACACACACGTGGAGAAACACAGACACATAGACACACACAAATACACACACGTGGAGAAACACACAGACACACACAAATACACACACGTGGAGAAACACACCGACACACAGACACACACAAATACACACACGTGGAGAAACACAGACACACAGACACACACAAATACACACACGTGGAGAAACACAGACACATAGACACACACAAATACACACACACGTGGAGAAACACACAGACACATAGACACACACAAATACACACACACGTGGAGAAACACACAGACACATAGACACACACAAATACACGTGGAGAAACACACAGACACATAGACACACACAAATACACATACGTGGAGAAACACATAGACACACACAAATACACACACGTGGAGAAACACACAGACACATAGACACACATGTGGAGAAACACACAGACACACATACACACACATGGAGAAACACACACACAGTCACAAACACATACACACACGTGGGGAAACACACAGACACATGGACACACAAATACACACACACATCAACTAAATCAAGGTGTTCCCAGAGTTCTTGTCTATAGTTGTAGAATTCTGAGCAATTTTTAATTTTCAATTCATTCTTTTGGTTATTTCCAAAATTTTCTACAATGTTCATATGTGCATATATTACTAAATTAATTTTTTAATAGAAAACCCCATAAACACCATTAAAAGTGAAAAAGGGTACCAAAGAAAAATTTTGCAATATATGTGTGTCATAAAATTCCTATCATTAACTTCTAAAGAACTCACATGCATCAAATAGCACAAGATGAACACACTCTCATAGAAAGATGGGGTAAAGCCTATCGTGGCAGAGACTCTCTTTGCACCTAAATCCCTCACCCGCACCCCGAGGTCCTGGCTTCAAGCTGGGCGCTTGCCCGGTGGCGCTGCATGTCCCGCATCCCTCGGAGGAAGGTGTGTGGTCTTGCGACCAGGTCCTCTGCAGAAGAGAACGATGAAAGTGGCACGTTCCGATTTTATGACTGGCCCCCAAACCCTGGGGGTAGTTTACGAAATAATAGAACCCCATTTCTACACTTAACGTATATTGAGCTATTAACGAGAGTTCAGCACTTCACACACATTATCTCATTTAGCCCCATCAACAACCCCTTGGAGAAGTACTATTATTCTGCACACTTTAGAGATGAGAAAACTGACACCGGAGACTGTTTACACTGTGGCATCTGGTATATGTACAGAAATGGCCTGAAGAGCATATTCAAACATTTCAGTGGTTATTTCTGGATGTTCAGATCGTAAGTACCATATGTTCCTATTTTCTCAACAAACATATATTACTTGTATAATTTTTAAATGGTAGAAAACTTTTAAGTGACAATAATTCATTAGAATTTTATGGACTATAGACTGCACAGCTAAGACATTAGCCAAAGAACTTTCAGAGGAGTATAAATTATCCTTCCTCTCTCTCTCTCTCTTTTTTTTTTTTTAGTACATTCTCTGCACAAAAAACAGTTTTCACTTCCACAATTGTAAACCAAATCTCAAAGCTTCAAAAGGAGGTCACACAATCTAATAATTACTGCGACTTAAAAATGTACCTTGCCCCTCTGAGGGAGGGAGGCCCTCTGAGTCACCATCATCTTACAATGATCATGACCTCCAGCCTGAGTCATTGAGTTCATAACAGATATACCAGCATTAATTAGCACGCTTTAAACCAGGGGTTGGCATGCTTTTTCTGTAGAGAGCCAGATAGTAAATATTTTAGGCTTTCAGGTCATACGGTCTGTTATAACTACCCAGCTGGGCATGGCTGTGCCCCAATAAAACTATTTACAAAAACAGGCATCTGCGGGACTTCCCTGGTGGCCCAGTGGTAAAGAATCTGCCTTACAGTGCAGGGGACGCGTGGGTTCCGTCCCTCGTCAGGGAACTAAGATCCCACATGCGGTGGGGCAACTAAGCCCGTGAGCCTCAACTAGAGAGCCCGGGTGCTGCAAACGACAGAGCCCACGTTCCCTGGAGCCTGTGCGCCACAACTAGAGAGAAAAAACCTGCACGCCACAGCTAGAGAGAAGCCCGCGTGCCGTAACAAAAGATCCCGTGGACCACAACGAATATGCCCCGTGCCACAACTAAGACCTGATGCAGCCAAAAAATTTTTTTAAAAAAAGCATCTGGCCTCTGAGCCACGCTTTGCCAAGCCCTGTTTCAGATTCGCTATTGGAAGTGTGGACCAGCAGAACTGCATCCCTGGCGAGCAGGTCAGAAGTGCAGGATCTCAGGCCCCTCACAGACCTGCTCTTCAGAATTTGCATCTCTAGTGGGATGCCCTGGTGATTTGCATGTTCATTCAAGTTTAGAAGCTGATTCTCAAGCATGTCTGCTCACTGGTGTCACCTGGGGAGTTTCTGCAAAAAGCACCGATGGCCAGAGATTCCGATTTCTTTGGCAGGGGATAGAGCCCAGGCATGGGGATCTTTGAAAGCTCCAAGGTGATTCTAACGTGTAGCCACAATTGCAGACCTCTAGACCTGGTCACCTGAGCGTCCCGAATCGTGACTCAAACCCAAAGGACACCGCGCATGAGAAAGACAGAACATTCAGCATCCCTGGCTCAGCCACTGAGAACAAAACGCACCTTGTCTGCCCCTCACCCTGAGGAGGGGCCCTGCGAGGACCTGCCACCAAAAGGCAGAAGTGCCACGGCTGGTTCTCATTATCTCCAGCAGGTTCCTGCGTGGCTTTCACAGACTTGGCCACCGGGTATGCCGGGCCCTGGGAGCTGGGCCAGCCACACACAGCGAGAATCCGGCCGCCATGATTCAGCTCCAGGAGAACATGGAAATGCCTACGTGTCACTAATCCAGAAAGGACGGAGGGACCGCGGGAGTCGAGAAGGATCACGTGATCAGAAAGCCTAACCTTAATTTCACTGCAGAGCATATTTACAAGCAGAACAAACGTAAAGATGAGCAATTGCAGATGGAGCCCTTCGGAAGTTTCTTGGGGGGGCCGGGGCGGGGGGACGTGATAGCATGAGTTGCACCACTCAGCTCTGTTGGGAGACCACCCAAGGCAAGGCACCAGTGAGAGTCTACAGTTTATTAGAAAATTGGGAGCTGCTTGTGCAGAAACTGCAACCAGGTCAAGGACGGCAGAGCCACGTGGCACTGATGCTCAAACCTGATCCGTGGGACCTGAGACTGCATCCCTGTTGGAACGAACCAACAGGCCGAGGTTAAAAGTCTCAGAACGACGCTTGCTGAGGTGTTCGGGGGCCAGGTGTCATAGGGCCTGCGACCTGCACTCGATAATTGAGTCTGGGTGCTGCAGCTACTCTTTCAACTCTTCTGTGTGCTAGTAAATTAATAAATAAAATGGGCGGAGTTTAAAAGTCTCTGTACTGGTTACCAGGAAAATGCAAATCAAAGCCACAATGAGATACCACCTCATACCTGTTAGGATGTCCACAATCGAGAACCAGAAAATAACGTGTGTTGGTGGGGATTTGGAGAAATTGTGACCCTTGTCACTGCTGGTTGGGACACAAAATGGTGCAGCCACTTGGGATAACAGTGTGGAGGTTCCTTAAAAAATAAGCAAAGAATTCCTGTGTGATCCAGCAATTCCACTTCTAGGATTTGGAGAAATTGTGACCCTTGTGCACTGCTGGTTGGGACACAAAATGGTGCAGCCACTTGGGATAACAGTGTGGAGCTTCCTTAAAAAATAAGCAAGGAATTCCTGTGTGATCCAGCAATTCCACTTCTAGGATTTGGAGAAATTGTGACCCTTGTCACTGTTGGTTGGGACACAAAATGGTGCAGCCACTTGGGATAACAGTGTGGAGGTTCCTTAAAAAATAAGCAAAGAATTCCTGTGTGATCCAGCAATTCCACTTCTAGGCGTATGTGTCTCAAAGAAGTGGATGCAGGGTCTTGCGTAGGTATTTGTGCACCAGTGTTCACAGCAGCGTCATTCTCAACAGCTATAAAACACGACCCAACGACCTTGGCCCCGGTCAGGTCGTGCTGCGTGAGTGACGGCTGCCCCTCCGCTTACCTGTGCGTGCAGGTGAGGGCGTGTTCATTCATATCTGCACCTCTATCTCTGTGCAGAGCTCCTGGATCAGTTCAGTTGCTTGGAAGCCATCTTAGGTGGGAGGGGGTCAGGGAGTGAAAGGGACAGAAGCCTGGTTAGCATCAACGCTGAAGTTCCCCACCACGTTCCAGGAAGGCCACGGAGACTGTTACGCATTGCCAAGCTTCCAGACTGGCGGGTAATTAGCCGTGGGCCCCCTTGGCGCCCTGGCCTCCCCGGCCCCTCCCCTAGCACCCCCAGATCTCTCCATGAGCTCCATCTGAGGGGTCAACCGGCACAGCTGAGAGCCTCTGGAAGCCTCCTCAGCCAACGCCCAAGCTGACCGTTGGGTGCCCCTGCCTTGCATGTTGTGGTATATTTTGCGGTAAAAGTTCCATTTGTGTTGATGGTTTCAGGTAAGAACAAACAGAAGAGAAAATGATGACAGCTAGAGATCCACAGGCGCAGAGCACGCTGGCCTGAGCCTCTCAGGGCCCTTCCACCACGACCCAGCGGAGCCCTGGGCCCCAGCAGATGAGTTTCAGATGCTCACCCGCCGTGCAGAAGTGAGACCACCCTGGCGGTAAGCAAGCAGGGGGCGGCGGCCTCCTGGCACGAAAGTGCTCCTGGCTCTGTGTCAGCGGGTGGATCACACAGGGCTTTGGAAAGCTTCCCGGCGAACACGCACCTGGGACGGATGGTTGGTGACAAGTGCCGGCTGGAACCGGAACACCCAAGCGGTGGAGGGAGCTCTCCGCTCGGCCAAGTGCAGGCTTCTCCCGCCTGAGCGGACCCTGCAGAGCGGCGGCTCCATCGCCGCAGAGCACTTCAGGTCGTATCAAAGTGGTGAGCACACCAAAATGATGCATACTTAGCATTCTAAGAAGGAGAGCCGTCGCTGTTCACCGTCAAATGCAGACTCCCGGGGTAACCTCAGGCTGGTTTGGACATGCAGGATGGGAGGCAAGGACCGTAAAGGTGGTTTACAGGATTCGTTAAGACACAAATCAGTGCAATTCGGCAGATACCGCAATACTGCCTTGCACAGCACGTTTTCCAGGGCAGAGGCGATCAGGGGCTGGAAAGGGGGGCTGGGGTGAGGGGAGCTGTCGTCCCGAGAATCCACTCCACACCCACCGGGGGACGCAGTCCTGGGCCTCGTACGGACAGCCAAAGCTCAGCTCGTCCAGCAGGACGGGGCTGCTGGTGTCCAGAGCTGTGGGCGGTGTCAGAGATAAAGTGTCTCACACGCACGCACACACACACCTAGACACACGCGCACACGCACACACACACTTCTAAACACACACTCGCTGTGAGGCCACGAGAGGTTCACGCCTGGATGGCGTATAGAGATGATGAGCTCACGTGACTGTGGTTTCAAACACAGACACCGATTTCAGCTATGAGGAAGGGATGCTCGTTGGCTGAGCTCGGTTAACTCCGACTCAGACAGGCTTTCTGGTAAAGGAAGGCTCTGTTTGCATGCCAGGCGCGCGGCCCGGGCAGGACGAGCTTCCTGAGGCTTTGGCGGCTCCCCTGCCCCTTCACCGCCACGCCTGGCAGCGGCGGGCCGCGTGTACTCACACGTCCTGCCGACGCCACCTCATTCTGTTCTCTTCGGAGGAACTGCAAGCTGCTGCATGACAATTACACGCTGGTGACGGGAAAATGACGCAACCCCCCGCGGCCGCTTTCCCGACCAGCGTTCCGTGGTGGAGGGGGTCCTACGGGAGGCCGGGGGGGCTGAGGAAGCTTTCTTCCTGCCCTGCTGGCAGTCGTCACTTACTGATCTATTTCCTTGGAGCGGAGAAGAGCTGACAAAAGAGTCTGTCTCCCGAATTCTGCGTTGAATCAATCAGCAGAGCGCACCCCCCCCCCCCCAGAAGAGGGGCGGCCCCCAGGGCATCAGGGCCATCACCCGCAGGCCCCTGGGCGGGCGGGCGCGCCTCGAGGGCCCTGATGTGGGTCCCCCCGGGGCACAGAGCCCGGGAAACCCCAGCCGGCCCCGCAGGCGCTGACCCGCAGCCCCTGCTGTCCCGGGAGTCTTCAGGGCAGCCCCTCGGCAGCTCTGCATTTCCCTGACCTTTTCCGCCGGTTCAGGGTCCTGACCGCTCCCTGCGTCACATCCAAAGGACAGTGAGCTGGCCCCGTGGGGCCGCTGCCCTGGGCAGCTTCCCCTCAGGCCCCTCCCGCTCCTTGCATTTCCCCTGTCCTCTCTCTTAAGACGACGTCTTAACTAGCGTCTGGGGCTCCAATTTCCCTGGAGTTCGGCATCTCAGACCCAGCCAAGCCCCACCTGAGCTCAGGGGCTCGCCCATCCCCTCGGGCGCCCCTCCCCCATCAGAGGCACCAGCCGGCAGGAGCGCAGCTCACAGCCCGGCTCCCCTCCCCCAGGCCCCGCATCTGGTTGGTACCAAGCCTGACACCAGTCCCTTTTCCACGTTCCCTCTGCCGCCCCCTTTTTCCCTTTGTTTCCCAGGGAACTTGCTGACCCAACGGACCCCCACCTTCCCACCCGGCCCCGTCAGAGACTGTTCCCCCAACAGCGTAGCTCCAGCTGCTACCGGGGGTCCTCCGGGATAGGTCTGCTCATGTCACACGTGCTCTGCAACAGACGTGCCCGGGCACGCACACGCACACACCACACGCCCCCCCCACGCGCGACATACGCCCAACACACAACCACCCTCCCCCAACGCACGGGCACACACGTGTGCGCACACACACAGCTCTTCATCATGTTCACAACGACACCTCTAAACGATGCCCAGGCTGGCATGCAAAGCTCCCTCCTTAGCTCCCACCCACTTACCCAGCCTCTTCTCCCACGAGCCCCCGATCCCAAGGTGACACGTTTAGGCACTATTTGAAATGAGCCCATTCCTTGCAGTGGAAGGACGTTTTCCACGGAATACTTTGCAGTTGTTCGTCTGTTCTGCAGGCAACGACAAAAGCCGTATATGTACACACCCACACAGGTACACATACACCGACATGCGCAAAATAGATGTGCCATCGACGTTTTAATGCATGCTGTAGGTTTCCACGTAACACATCTGAATGCACAAGGAAGGTGAAATTGCTCAGATGCTGGCTCCGCACCCTCGTCGCCTTTGGGACGGTGGCAGGGCTGAGGATGGCGTCGGCACCCCCGTCCCGGCTCTCAGCACAGTACCTGTCACCCCTGATCTGCTCATCTGTCCCCAGCTGGATGGAGGGTCTTGGGGCAGGGCCACAGCTTCACCTGCGCGCTGTCAGCGGTCAGCGTGGGGCAGGGCACAGAGCCGGCGCTCAGGAGCGCGTGTGGGTGGAGCTGGCGTCTCCCGTAAGACACTGGACTCAGGCAGGGCCGGGGGAGCTCTCTGTGCTGGCGGGGGGTGTGACAGCGCGCTCAGGGATGTGGGCGTGGCCTCCAAAACCCGCGTTTGCAAAGGTGTCCTCTTTAACGGTAACTTGCAGGCAAGTTTCAAAATCCTTCGGGCAGAATGCTTTTTTGGGTGTGCGTGCTTTCCTTAAGCCGCTGTGGAGCATCGGGGAGAAGGCCAGGATCCCGATGGGGCTTCAGGCCTTAGGCCTGATTGCCCCCAAACTCCTTCCACCGCTAAGCCTGTCACACTGTCCGATTCATCCCCTTGGGCTGCTGGCTCACAGCCACACGCTAGAATCAGCTGCGGAGACTGGTCCTGTCACTGGAAGCTTCCACCAGAGTCTGGTGAGTGAGCTGCGCTGGGCCTGGGCGCCCATTTTTTAAAAGTTGCCCCAGTGACTCTGATGGGCAGTCGGGACTGAGAACCTCGCTGAGGTACCAGGAGCCACGGAGCCTCCCCACCCCCTCCCGGTGCCCACGGAGCCTCCCCACCCCGTCCCGGTGCCCACGAAGCCTCCCCACCCCCTCCCGGTGCCCACGGAGCCTCCCCACCCCCTCCCGGTGCCCACGGAGCCTCCCCACGCCCTCCCGGTGCCCACGGAGCCTCCCCACCCCCTCCCGGAGCCCACGGAGCCTCCCCACCCCTTCCCGGTGCCCGCGGAGCCTCCCCACCCCCTCCCGGTGCCCACGGAGCCTCCCCACCCCTTCCCGGTGCCCACGGAGCCTCCCCACCCCTTCCCGGTGCCCACGGAGCCTCCCCACCCCCTCCCGGTGCCCACGGAGCCTCCCCACCCCTTCCCGGTGCCCACGGAGCCTCCCCACCCCCTCCCGGTCTCCAGGAGCATCTCTGAACCTGTTGCAGAGGGTCGTGTCATGAAGGTGCTGACAGCACCTGCTGCTACTTTTGTTTAAAAATCATAAATGGGGCTTCCCTGGTGGCGCAGTGGTTGGGAGTCCGCCTGCCGATGCAGGGGTCACGGGTTCGTGCCCTGGTCCGGGAAGATCCCACATGCCGCGGAGCAGCTAAGCCCGTGAGCCATGGCCGCTGGGCCTGCGCGTCCGGAGCCTGTGCTCCGCAACGGGAGAGGCCACAGCAGTGAGAGGCCCGCATACCACAAAAAAAAAAAAAAAAAAAAAAAAAAATCATAAATGAACCAAATAGCTATTCAGAGATTTCCCCTTTACTACTGGACAGCTTGCAGCTCTGAGAGCTCAGGAGGGAGGCCCCGTGGCGGGCGTGGAGGAGGGATGGGACTTTGTCACCCAGTTCGCTGCGAACAGCTGGCCGCGCTGCCTCTCCTGACAGCGTTTACATGATTTTTCACCTTAGTTTTACACTGTGTAATTCATGCCCTCAATGGGCCATTGGTTAAATCAACAAAGCATTTGGAATACGGACATTTAAATCCAAGTTTATGAAGAAAATAACAATCATTCCTCACATAAGCTTCCAAAATTTTACCAGTTACGTTCAATAAATTGAAATTCTTACAGGAGGTCAGTTCAGTATCTCCAAACCATTGTCTAAAAGAGAAAAAACCAGTAATCGTTGTATCCAATTGCTTTTCCATTTATTGAAATTAAAATTTAGCAGAAGAAACACCCTCTCCCTTATCTTATCATTCTGAAACAAAATATGAAAATTCTTTAAAAATTAAGTCCATGGTCCACTTTTCTTTTCTTTTTTTTTGCGGTACGCGGGCCTCTCGCTGTCGTGGCCTCTCCCGTCGCGGAGCACAGGCTCCGGACACGCAGGCCCAGCGGCCATGGCTCACGGGCCCAGCCGCTCCGCGGCACGTGGGATCCTCCCGGACCGGGGCGCGAACCCCCGTCTCCCGCATCGGCAGGCGGACTCCCAACCGCTGCGCCACCATGGAAGCCCCATGGTCCACTTTTAATGCCCTTAACGTGGTTACATTTCAGGCTGCGCTGTAATACTTGTTGGTTTTGCCCAAACCAAACACAATATAAAAATCATTTAAAAATTGGTTTACCAAAAAACTGTGTTTTTGTATAAAATTAAAGTATGTTACATATCACAAGCCACTCGTGAAGGGAGAAAAAGTAAAAATGCATCTTACAAATTATGATCTCATTGATACTATATTAGAAATACTTTATGACATCCTTTGATATCATATTGATCTGAAATAAGATACTAAAGTTAAAATGACTTTTGGCTAACGTCATGTAAAAACGTTTTTTTTTAATTTTGAAGGAGGAGTTTCCAGATTATATATTACATGAAAGGGGCGCACGGGTCAAAAACTTTGGGGAAATGACGTCTCTTCCTCGACGTGATTATTTACACAGAGAAACTTCTGGACCCCTGCCCACCCCCAGCTCCATGAATCAGAGTCTCCAAGAGATGCTGGGGCACCTCTCTTTTTTGTGGGGGCATTTCTATTTTTCATAAGCACTCCAGATGATTCTGGTGATGGGCCTGGTGTAGAAAACGCCCATCTTGTCAGAAAGCAGGTCCCGAGGCCAAAAAAAAAAAAGCCATAAAAGGACGTGTCAGCTGGCAAAGCACATAGGTGCCTCTGCAGAGGAGGTTTGATGTGAGTGTGGTCTTGCCTGGAAGGTCTTAGAAAACCGGCCTGAAGACACTGAAGGGATAGACCCAGGACTGGGTGACAGTTGAACCTGGACATTACTGCAAACCCACAGACCCAGTGACTCGACTCTGATCCGTCCCTTACCGTGGAGCCTAGAGAAAGTCATTTGCCTCTGGCTCCTCATCTGTACGATGAGGATTTAAAAAAAAAAAAAAAAAAAAAAAAAAAAATCAACCTCCAAGGATTGTGCTAAGGGTTAAACGAAATCATCTGGGCAAAGCCTTTGGCCCCAAAGCAGCTATAACCCTAAGTGAGAACCCAAGGAAATGGAAATGACTTGAAAGAGCGAATTTGACTCTGCCTCTGACCTACCTCAGCGAGATTCTGATTGTAGTTTTTGCAACTGCAACCTGTCTGTTGTCCTATTCTTTTAGGGATGGACGGTTTCTTCATCGATCCCAGCTATCCGGGGTCCCACGCCATTTCAGTCTGCGGGCACTTCAGTCACTGAACTCTGTCTCCAAGGCTGCGAAATGGTTATTCTCTGGGCTGATCAAATGAAAGCGTCTCAGTGAAGGGGGCTAAACAATGCTGTATTAAGAGCATAGTTCCTGCAAGGTTCTCTGGGCGAAGATGAATGTTCGAGAGAAAGGGGAGTTTATTCTCCAGCCTCCACTGAGCAAGCTGAGACGTTGGGCTGGGGGTAGGGGGCCACGCATGCTGAGATCTTTGATTTATTCTCCCCACAAGGCATGCTTTCAGTTAACATCTTTCAGAGATGAAAATGTAATTGTGAGCTCAGCTTACAAATTGGAGGTGCGGTTCTAAAGCCTGGAGGATACCTCAGTGGAAGCACACAGGCTGGTAATGAGACGAGAGGTGCAACATTCAGACATCGCACAGAATAAAATGCATATTCAGGAAGCTGGAGGTGGGGTCCCATGTGGACCAAAAATATGTTATGCAAATACAGTGTGTCTGTATTAGTCAGGGAGGTGATGCAAAATAGAAAGAAAGCAATCTCGAGGTCTTTGTGTTCCTTAAAGAAAAGGTGTGGCTGCTCCAGAACTGTCCCCCTGAGAGGATGCCTGGCTGTGCAGAACGTGGACGGCTGGCTCTGGGGAGGCCCCTTGGGAAAGACCCCCGCCTGGCACCGAAGAGGCAAACAAACGGCACACTAGGGTGAAAAGGGGGGAAAGAAGGAGACGGTTATTTTCATCTTTATCCTCGTCGTTCGCACAGTTCCTCTCAATCTATTGTGAGAGCTGACTGTGTTTTCCTATCTCTTCCTCTCTTGCAGACAATGCTCTTGACTGCTGAAAATTAGCAGTGCATTTCAGCCAAACTCTCACAGCAGAAGTTTACCATGTGGCGATCATTCTTTTCATCTGAAGATTGAAAGTGGAAGTCTGGGAGATTCCTGTTCATAAAGTGACATATCCATGGCTTCTCTCCTTGATGAGTGTTTCCCCTCGTCAACAAGCTAACTAAATCCAGGACAAGACATGCGTATGTGAATTTTATAAAGAGAACAGGAGGTATTTGCCATGACAGATTGAATGTGCTGCTCTAAATTTACTACACAGGGTCCCACACGGGGGTCCCTAGAGACATCAATCTGTAAGTGAGCTCGTTACCACAGAGAAAGGTCCCTTAAAATGGGGGAGAAAAATTGGTGCAGAAATGAATGGTCTGATGTCTGGGTGTGCAGCAGATACCCCAAACCTTATCTCCAGGGTGCCTTCTAGAAAAGGAGTAGACAGCACGGCCATCTCCTAAAAGTGAAACAGGGCTCTAAAGAGCTCTCACTGATTGCGGTCAGGGATGCGGCAGCTACTGCTTCCAGTCTGCCACACGTTTCTTCCACTTTGAAACTAAACCCTGGTGGCATTAAAAATTGATAGGTGAACCCATCAGACGTACCTGACCAGCTTCTAGTATATCATCTTCCCTCTCTCCCAGTCCTCAAGAGCCAGGAATTCCTGATCTCTTGGGCTAACAAATCTAAATTAGAAAAACATAAAGGAAGACTCACAGACATAGAGAACAGACTTGTGGTTGCCAAGGGGGGTGGGGCTGCGGGAGGGAAGGACTGGGAGTTTGGGAGGAGCAGACGCAAACTAGTATATATAAGATGGATAAACAGCAAGGTCTTACCGTATAGCACAGGGAACTAGATTCAATATCCTGTGATAAACCATAATGAAAAAAGAATATACATATATAACTGAGTCACTTTGCTGTACAGCAGAAATTAACACAACATTATAAATCAACTACATTTCAAGAAAATTTTAAAATAAATAAATAAACAAAAATAAAAAACATAAAGGAAAACCCAGACCACCTGGTTACTTCTCAAGATCCAGAGGGATTGTTTATCTTTTCTGAAGAAGCACCAAAAGTTCAGACGAATTCCTCCTCATTTGGGTGCTGTTCTCACTAGATTTATGACCTGGCAAAATCAAAAATCTGTTGAATCAGTGAAGGAGTGAGTGGTGAACTAGATGGACATGTGACAAAGAGGGACTTTTACAAGGAAAGAGAGATTGTGTTGATGAATGTTTTAAAAAATTAAATTAGACGGGTGAAGAAAATGACACGTAAAAAAAAATAACTGCTTAATTGGGTAAAGAGTCATAAGTTTTGAACCTGGATTCATAATCAGTGAACTGAAAAGAAAAAAAAACAAAAAACCAACCAAACAAAAAAAGCCTTCTCCTGAGATCACCAATAAAGTCACAGAAGCTTTTAGGAGTTTCATTTCCTTAGGAAGTGTGCTCATTCATACCACGCTGTCATAGAAACATTTTTTAAAGTGTTCTCCGGCCATTTTGTTGTTTCACTAAAGAAGCAGGCGACCACCGAGTACTGGATCCAGAGGAGACAGAAGAACTCCCTCCTGCCCACTCCCCACAACTGAAAGAATTTGGACCAGTTCTTTGACTTCAGAGTTCCTGGAAGTGCCTTTTGTTTGAAAACACTGACTGTTCCTCCCAGCTGGGGGCCAATTCAGAGGAAGAGTTCAGCTCTCAGGGAACAACGCTTGCAGGCAGAAGCGCGAGGGCGTTGCAAGCTTTCTGTGTGATGGAGCATCTAATGCACGATCATTTGGAAGATGTGGAAATATTTTTACCCACCTTATTAAAATGCTTTTAATTCTAGATTTGTGTGTAACAGTGAAATGGTGTAAAAACTGGTCTAAATAACACACTTTCGGCCTATTTGTTTTCCTGTGAGCCTATGACTTCAACAGGGTATCCCCAGATTCCATGTCATTTTCCCCGGATGGTCAGCCCTCCTCATTTCTTATGCCTCTTGGGGTGAAATGAACAGCCAGAGCAATGGGAAAATGAGCTGATTTAGGTATATGCTCGGTTTCTGCCCCAAATCCTTAGCTGTCAATTTCATTCTTTTATTCGTTGTTTTGGAAGCCACTTCAAACACTTTTTGGAAGGAAGTGGTTATAAGTCATTGAACCCTTGCTATGTGTTTGTATGCCAGGAAGAATTGCATTTTTCTAACATGGGACTTTAAGTTGTTGGGATAAATTGGAAAACGGTCTCCTTAATTCCATTTGCTCTCAACTTGAAAGATACTGACTGCATGTCAAAACCTGTTGCCCTGAAAGTGAACCAAAGCAGCAAAATTAATCACCAAGAGCTATTATCATTGAAGACTAGACAGTGCCTAACTCCAGGAGGTCACGGTTACGGGAGTGAAGTGTGTGGAGATCACGCAGACCTTGGCCGTTTGCCTGGAACAGGTCCACACCGCCACCCAGGTAGACCAGTTCTCCCCAGGGAGATGGCCTTTAATAAAACCATCCTGCAAGGGACAGTGTGGGCTCCACCATGGCAGCTGCTTTGGGTGGAGTCTGTCTTTCAAACGCAGTACACTAGCAAACCCAGAGAGCAATCTCACTGTCAGACCGGGATCTGCTGACATTGAACTTGGAGGGTTAGGAGTATAATCAGACTCAAAGGAGGTGCCGGTGTGCTGAACTTTAAATAGATTATTAACAAAGAGCAAAGCTTGACAGCGCAGTCTGCAATTGCTTACCTTCTAAACTGCAGCTCAGCCCAGAGTTGGTCATCAGACTAGCACTGGTTTTCTAGAATATATGTATATATATATATCTGGGGAGGTGATGGTGGAGAGAAAGTCCCTCAAGCATGAACTTTCCACACACACACACACACACACTCTCTTCTCGCTCAGAGGGTCAATATAAGCAACTTAAACAATTTTAAGTAAGGAGGAAGCAAATGTTCCCCATGTCCTGAGCTCATCTTCAATCACTGGCCCGAATCAGATGTTTTCAGAAAGCAGTGGTTCCTCTATCTCTTTAAAAATTTATTTACTTATTTTTTCAATCTTATGACTTCTGCTCTGGGCCAGCTGAGGCCAGGTCATTTGGAATGTTTGAGTTCAGGAGCACTTGGGAAAAGAAACTGCCATTATTTTCCGGTCTGGGGGAGTGTCAGGACAATTCATTGTAACAACGAATACAAATGTACTTACTTCTGTAAAAGTCAACTCCTTGAACCGCGACATGGGCATTTGTGCTGCTGCCCTGAGCCTTTTTTTTTCTGGTTTCAGTTCACTGAATGCTTTGTGCCTGTTTAAGCCCCATTGGTGAGGCCCTCACAGTCCTGAGATAACGGATAGCAGAGAGTTGACAATTAGCTGAAATACTTGGGGTGTGCAGACAACCGAGTGAAGTCACTGGGGCTGCCACGTGGAAGTCAACATCCAGGCTGATCAGAGAGTCAGAGAGAAGACTGAAATCAGAGGCTCTGTGAACACGGCCTTGCCTGCACTGAGACCATCTGGGAATGAAAATACAAATGCCCGCAGAAGCCAAAGAGGAAATCAGGATGCGGGTATCAGCCTCAGAAAGGAGGGTCACCTGTTACTCCTGTGTATGATAACTTCAAACATGATCTTGATGGACATCTCCTCCCATTTCCTTAGACTCACCTTCAGGAAGAACTAGAATTGTTGTGTCAAGAAGGCAAAAAGAAATAAACGAGGGTCTCCCACCCCAGAAGGATGCTCTTGCGATTCCCAAAGGAAGGACACAGTGGGGCAGGAGAAAGAGTTTACCCCTTGGAAAGAGGGGAAAGGAGGAGGCTGCCCCCTGGGGGGGCGTGGCCTGGAGCGTGGCAGTGAGGGATGCTCTGGAAGGTGGGTGCGAAGTGAAGTGGGAATCCGGGGCACTAATGGTGTAGCCGGCACACACTGCCCCGTGGAGGGCACGCCACATGGGATCCCAGGTGGTGAGGAGCTGCTCGTTCCGTCCTCACCGGCTCGGGAGCCTCATGGACCCCTGCCTGCCCTCTGCTGTGGACAGGATGCCCACCGCTCCAAACACCTGCTGAGCCCCAGAACTGCCCCATATTTCCTTTCTTAAATGGCCCCAATCCTATAATTTCCCCCCAAAGTAGGTCCTTGCTACTCAGCGATGCCGTTGGGGACAAATCAAGCCCCTCGATGCGGGTGACACTGAGTGGCCAAACACATCCCCCCCTTTACAAATCTCTGCTCCTTCTAATCAAATTTATAGACACTTACTTAGTCCACATCTTTTCAGAAGCATCTGCTGCATAAAGTGAGGGGGCCGTGGGCTTCAGCCTTGGTCTTCTTACCTAGGAATTCTCTCACCTCGTGCTAAGCGGCCGGTGGTGTGAGTGGCTATGGAAGCTGCACGAAATAGACGGGAGGCTGGGGCACATAGACATGAGCGGATGTCAAAGGACGTGAACATCAACCCAAACCTCCCCCCCTTGATTTCTTGAACAAGCCGGAAGTCCCTCCGTCTCCTTTTCATTCACTCATAGAATGAAAGGGGCCCAGGGTACCAGTCTAGACTCTGGCTCGTGTGATGCAACCAAAGCAGATACATCCAGGACAACACCTCTATCCCCAGAAGCATGAATAACTTTACAACCAACATTCACTACACTTAAGTGACCATTATTTACTGTAACGTAATGTTTTCACACTATGTAAATGTAAAAAACATTTTACACTGAAAAGTGTAAAACTCCAGCGGCCCTTCCCAACGGGATTATTTCACACTGTGACTAAGACAGATAGTCTTAAACAGTCTTGGGTTTTCACTGAGTTTTTTCAGTATCGTGTTAAAAAATGGTGACTTAAGTTTATGCAAACACCTCAGCTGCAGCGGGGAAGTCTGTTACTCAGGACTTAAGCAACAAATTCCATCCTCAGAAAAGGGGTATCGTGGATGGCAAGAAAAGGGGTATCCGGGTGGCAAGAACCCACAGAGGCGAGGTCAGCGGATATGAGATTAGGATTCCTTGCAAGTAACGGGGATGAGAAGGAATACATGAACGAAAAGACAAATTCAGAGAGAATTCACATCCCAGTGAGGCTCGGTGGCCACATCTGCAGCCCAACCTTACTTTATAGGCTGGGGACTGAGACACTGAACACAGTGACTGATTACAGTACAGCCAGCTGAGCGCCGTAGTGACAAAGCAGGAGTGGCCACGGGAGAATCCGCTTACATGAACTTCACATTTCCTTTGAATTACTGAAGTAATGCTCGCTTATTGCATTGAATTTGGAAAACATGAAAAGTGCGCAAAGGAAAATAAAAAGTCTGTAATCCCATTCCTAAGGGCTGCTCCCCATGAACCCCTTTTAGATGGTTTGATGCATGGGATTTGGGTCTCCAGGAAAATATGGATTTGATGATAAGACTGTGAAACCCTCCCAAATGCCGGGAATCGGGGGACGGCGTCATCTTGGTGGGGAGAACAAGTGGTGGCCCAGTCATTCGTTTCCCTCACTCGCTTTATTCACTCAGCAGGTATGTAGTGAGCATGCACCACGTGCCAGGCGCCGTGTTAGGCACTGGGTGTAGCAGAGTATGAAGGAGGCAGTCGTCGTCCCTGTCCTCATGGAGATGACATTCCAGCCAGGAAAGCATAATTCACACTTAGTTACAATCATGAACCGACGAGGACACCATGAGATGGTACAAGGGTTGCCTGACACCAGACTTGCTTTGTCTGGTTGAGGCTAGAATCAGCCTCGCTACTCAGCGCGGCCTGCAGCAAATGAGCTCTGGGGCCTCCTGGGAACTTGTCAGAAATGCAGACTCTCAGGCCCCACCCACTGAATCAGGATCTGCTTTTTCACAAGCTCCCGGGGGATTCACAGGCCTATTAGGGCTTGAGACTCACTGGTCTAAAGGATGTGGGACTCCTCCGTCCGGGGGCCATTGGGGCAGGTAAGGCCCATCAGGCCTGCGAGCCTGACACCCACCATCCGCACGGGAGATACTTCGGAGCCAGCAGGAGGAAGCCAGTGCGGCTGGACCACAGCCGGGAGGCCTGGCTCTGGGGCCAGCCCTGGGTCTGGGAGCACTTCAGCCCCTCTTGGAGCCCCCGTTTCCTCATCTGCAGGGGCAGTTCTCCTCCCCATCCCTGAGGGCTGTCGTTAGAGTCAGACCAGCCACTGTGCCAAAGACATTCACAGCACGGAGGCCTCACCTCTGCTCTTCATCTGAAGAGGTACGAAGAAGAGCTATGTTTGCAGGACCTTCACTGACCCGCCTCCCTGTGGGCGGCGAACTCACAGTGAATTCTTTCTCAGCCATAAAGGGGAGCGAACGAATGCCTTTTGTAGCGACACGGACGGACCTAGAGATTGTCCTGCCGAGTGAAGTAAGTCAGACAGAGAAAGACAAATGTATGATATCGCTTATATGTGGAATCTTAAAAAATGGTACAAATGAACTTATTTGCAAAAGAGAAATGGAGTCACAGATGTAGAAGACAGACTTATGGTTACGGTGCAGGGGGAGATGAATTGGGAGATTGGAATTGACATATCCACACTGCTATATATAAAACAGATAACTAATAAGGACCTATTGAAGGAACCCCACCCAACACTATGTAATGACCTATATGGGAAAAGAATCTAAAAAAGAGTGGGTATATGTGTATGTATAACCGAGTTACTTTGCTGTACGGCAGAAACTAACACAACACTGTACATCAACTACATTCCAATAAAATTTTTTAAAAATCACGGTGCCCCTGTAACCAGTTTACCCAACTCATCGCAAGCACAGGCAGTGATGGAAAAGCCGCTCTAGCTCCAGCTTTGCATATGGCGGCAGTAGCGTGGGGGTGGGGTGGTTAGGAATTGTGGAACGGGTGGGGTGAGGGCCCCGCTGCGGCCAGGAACGCCTCCCCAGCCCCGTCTAAGCTCCTGGCTTGAGCCCCCAGCTCCCTACCATGTTTTCCGACGCAGGACAAGGGGGACACGGAGGGCGACCTGGAGTGACCACCAACCTTTGCTCTTTCTTTTCTTAACTGTGAGGGTTAGGGAGCAAGGACAGAGCTTACAAAATAATCTAAAGCCCAAACAAAACACCCACAGAAGAAAAGTAAACAGAAAAATGATCATCCCTTCCAGAGTAAAGGCCTTGAATTTCATGAAGTCTTTCTTTTATTCCCATTTGTTACTCTTAAGAATCAGATTAAAGTATCTGGTTTCCCAAGCGCTTGCCTACAACCCGGGCTCCTCCTCGGACACACCTTTGTAATTCTACCCACCTTGGCAGACAGGCAGGTGACCCAGAGAGCTTTGTTCCCCGGTTTCACATTGTATTATGTAGCCTCAGGCACCGAGCTACCCAGTCAGCCCGATTTACAACCTGAAACCACCCGTCTTTTCTGTCTGTTCCTGACGTTTATGCAACACAGGTTCTCAGAGGTGTACCAGCACACTGCCTGCCGTCTATCATTTTATTTGTCCTCCCGGCAGGCATGGGCTTCTTATATTTTTGTGCTCAATTCCTGATACATGGAGAGGCAAATCCAGGCAAAGAGAGCTGAGGTGCACCGTGGGAGATGATACATTGGACTTGGTGGCTGGGCGGGACCAGAAGTCAGAAGTTCTAGTACTTACGTCAGAGATTCTTCCATCATCACCATCATCTAATATTTAAGGAACAGAAAAAGCCTAAGAAGGAAACCTCGCTAGGACCTAATCCCACTTTCTAGAGTCAAGCACTGGGCACCTCTGGCTCTTTACTTCCAAACTCTCACAGCGCCGAGATACCCCTTTAGAACGCTACACAAGTCATACGTGCATCCGTTTAATTCAGAAATGCATCCAAGAACACTACAGATAAAGCAAAGGTTCCTGTTGACATCTTCCCATCTTGACTTTGTTCACTACCCCAGAGGCACCTTGATGGATTTGGCAGGTATCTTTTCATTTAGTATTGTTTTGTCATATATGTCCATATAACTGTGCTGTAGCCATAGTCATTTTCATTGACAGTTTTTTCCACTGACATTTTGGCTCTGAGATCTATCCATACTTTTAGGACTGATTCATCTTCCGTGGCTGTATAGTATTCTATCACATGTATGTGCCTCTAATGTATTCATCCCACTTTTTAAAGTATTTTTTTAATAGAAGTATAGTTGATTTACAGTGTCAATTTCTGCCGTACAGCAAAGTGACTCAGTTATACACACGTATATACATCCTTTTTTATAGTCTTTTCCATTGTGGTTTATCCCAGGAGATTGAATATAGTTCCTCGTGCTACACACGTTGTTCATCCAGTCTATATTCCATTCCACTTCTGATGACCACCGAAGTCCTTTCCACTTTCTCACCTTGGCAAACACTGCGCATTTCTCTCAGTGCCCGTGTGGAAACGTTTCTCGGGACTTACTCCTAGAAGAGGAATTGTTGGGTCACAAGGGCTGTGCACTTTCAGTTTCACCCACAACGGCCAAACTGCCTTCCCAAGAGCCTTTTCCCACCCGGACGCCCCGAATCAGTGCGCAAGGGCACGTGTCTCTCCATGAGCTGGCAAAACTTCCTCTTCTTGTCAGAATTCCCCAAGAATAATTTTCCAAAGTTAAATATGACTCTCAAACCTTTCTACAAATATGGCGTGCACATGGGCCAAAAGTTTACTCACCTCATTAACTAATGAGGACATGTGTAAGATGAAAAAGCTGATTCAAAGACCGTTGGGGGAAATGGGTTTACAGAGTCCTTAACCTATATTAAAATAAGATTGCTAGGCTAGATATAAACATGGTTAATGTCCTATAGGGAAATAATTATAACCTTTGAAGTTACCTTTTCTTTGGGACAAAGATTGTTTGTATCTCTACCAGGCACAAATCTACAAGTTGGTACATAACCTTATAGAGACTCAGCTTTTCATTAATAGTCAATAGCAACATCAAACAACAGTACATTCTCCTAGAAAAGTAAGTAATCCTTGGGCTTTTAAACAACGCTTCAATACGAGGTTGAAAGGAGCACTATCCTTTTGGTCTTATTTCCAGATTTTGGATAATTTCCCTTAATAGATTTAAAAAAATCTGTATCAATGCAATGGATTAAAAAGTGGCAGTTCATTGTGTTTTACTCGGAATTTCTGTAATGATTAGTGACTTCTGGGCAGTTGTTATTTTTACTCTCTAGTTCCAGGTCTCTTTAACAAACAAATACTGCAGACAGGAAAAAGCTTCCTTCTCTTTAGTGACCAGAGTGCCTGGCACAACTGAAGAGCAGCCTCACGAAGTTAGGTCTCCTAGGCAACAGGGAAAGAAGACCTGATTGCTCCTGGGACAGATTTATTGGATGCATAAAAACACCTCCACTCTGGTCGGAGAGGTTCTGCTCAGCCCAGCGGCAGTGGAGAGGGTGTGTGTGCCCAGGGAGGATGCGAGTGAGGGGAGACCTCAACGGGGCTCTGCCCGCTCCCTCAGCCTCTACCCTCAGGTCCCTCCTGCGGACTAGGTGGTGAGTCCATCAGTTACCAGCATTTACTGACTGTCGCCACGTTGGGGGGTCTCCAGGTTGTGGAAAACACCTTCTCTTCCCAGTTCACAAGGCAAACGGGAGGTAAAGATAAACTTGGATGAAGTTTGAAGGTCTGATATGGACAAGTCACTGGAGCAGTCTGAGTAAAACCTGGAGGTGGTGATTTTGTGTGTGTGTGTGGATGAGAGTGAGAGAGACACACACCTCTCGGTCTGGATCGAGTCACGTGACCGACAACCTGCCCTCGGTCCCAATCGTTTCTGCGCCCCAGCTGGGCTTTCGATACTTTCCAGGAGCTGAGAGCGCTCACGGGCCTCGCCCTGGCTCTGCCTCCCCAGCCTGGGGCGATGTGAGGTCACCCGAGACTCTCTAGAACCAACTTCCAATATTTGAACTAACCGGATTCTTTAACTATCGCTCGAAATTACCTCCCAATTAGAAGCAGCCTAAGGAGCAGGCGGCCGTGAATCCCGCTTCTCCACGGGGGCAGCTTCCCCGGGTCCACTTCGAAATCTCTCCGGCTCACCAAGCGCCCCAGCTCACGCGGGGACGCTCTTTCCGAGGGGACCCTTTCCCACCGCCGGCCCGTCCCACTGCTTAGCAGGGGGTCCACTCTCCTTTTGGGGGGACTCTGTGGCTGGCTGGCCCGGGCCTGCCGCGTCGTCTGTCCCGCCGCGTCCCCATCTGTCCCCAGCCGCGTCCGCGCCGTGGCCGGGCGGTGGCGCGACTGGAATGCGCGGGGGACGCGGGGCGGGCGGCTTCGGCCTCCGGCCCGGCCCAGGGTGGATGGGCGGGCGGCGCGCGGACGAGAACCTGGCCGACAGCACCGGCGCCGGGTCCCCGGAGCGGGTGCGCCCCGCCCTCGCCCCCCTCCCGGCACACGTGCAGCTTCCACCCCCGCGGGTCGGGTGGGGCGCGCAGCCCCCCGACCCGACAGTTTCCGAGGATCGAGAAACGGAGAGAGAGGTCTCCCCGGGAGCCCGCCGAGCGCAGGCCAGCCGGCCCTCCCTGCCCAGTCTCGTCCGGTCCCGGCCGGCGGCTTGGGGCCCGGAGGGGAGGGAGGGGGCGGGCGGGGCGGGGCGGGGGCGCAGAGGCGGGGCCGGCGCCCGGGTTTCCGCCCCTCCAGGCGGCCGTGGGGTCCCCGCGGCCCCAGCTGCGCGGGCTCGGGAGGCGGCGCGGGGCGCTGAGGCCAGGCCCCCCCTCCTCCGCTTGGCGCGTCCTCTCGCCCGGAGGCGGAGAAGGCGGACGCGACCGCGGCCTCGACGTCGGCGACCGCGCCGCCCGCGAAGGGAAGCGCCTTATAAGCCGCCGCTCGGCCGGACCCGCGGCTCGTCGCCGCGCCATCCCGGAGAGAGCTCGCGGAGGCCGGGCCGACCCCGGACAGACCCCGACTCCGGACGGACCCCGACCAGCGCCGGCTCCGGACAGATCCTGGATCTGTCCGGCTCTGGACAGACCTCGGACGGAGCCCGGGCCCGGACAGACGCCGCGGCTCCAGGCCGATCCCGGCTCCGGACGGCCTCCCCGCGGACCCAGGCCCGGGCGGGCGCGCCCCCTGCCGGCCGGGGCATGCTTGGCCCGCGGCATGGCCTCGGCGGTGTTTGAGGGCACGTCGCTCGTGAACATGTTCGTGCGCGGCTGCTGGGTGAACGGCATCCGCCGGCTCATCGTCAGCCGGCGCGGCGACGAGGAGGAGTTCTTCGAGATCCGCACCGAGTGGTCGGACCGCAGCGTGCTCTACCTGCACCGCAGCCTGGCCGACCTGGGCCGCCTGTGGCAGCGCCTCCGCGACGCCTTCCCCGAGGACCGGCCCGAGCTGGCGCTCGCGCCGCTGCGCGAAGGTGGGCGCGGGCCCGGCCCGGGGCAGGGGGGCGGTTTATTCAGCGGGGATCGCGACACCCCGGCCCCCGGCACGGGACAGGGACCCTCAGACCTCCGCCCGCCCCCGGGCGGTGAAGTGCAGTGGCGGGAGCGCAGGAGTCGGCGCACGGGGCCCGAGGCCGGCCAGACGGGCGTTCTGACCGTCCCCAAGGAGAGCCACCGGCCAGCGCCAGTGTCGGGCGGCCCCTGCGACCCCGCCGCGGCCGGGGAGGCCGGGGGAACGTTTGGGAGGAGTTAAGGACAGCGTCCAGCTGGGGTCGCGTCGTGTCCGGCAGCCCCCTCCGAGGCCTCCCCCGGCAGGGCCGCGCCTCTTGACCCCGGTGACCGACAGCCCGAGTGCGAGGTGCCACGCGGCCTCCGTCCCTCCTCGGGAGGGGCCACCAGGGTGGGTCCGCATTCGAGTCTGATGAGCCCAGAGGCCTCCTCCCGGGCCTTGTGACTTTCCTGGCTCGCAGGGGCTGGGTGGCTTCCCGTTTGTTTCCTCTCCTCGGCCCACGGGCTGGCTTTTGGAGGCCGCGGAGAGGAAGCGAGAGGCTGAAGCCGAGGCGGGAGGACTGGGGTCCCCCCTGCCCCCTCCCACACACACGCGTGACCACCTGCAGCGCTGAGAATCTGGTGACACTTCCCAGCGCCTTCCTCTAAGCAGATCCCCGGGGCACTTTGGGGGGCATTTACTGAAGCCGCGCATCTGCCTGAGGCCTTGGGATGGTCCCCACTCGGCCCCACGCGCCCCCTCCCCGGGACAGCTCCCGCCCCGGTGTGTGAACTACATGGATAAGTAGCTCACTCTTACGACACGTTCTCAGGCAGACGCGCCCTTGGAAAGGCTCCCAAAGCCAGCACGTTTGCAGGCCCTCCTCCCAAGAGTCTCGCTTTGGTGGCTGTTCTGGAGGGAGTTTAGTATTATTTCAAGCATGGCAGCAGTTTACCTTGATCTACTGTCTGGGTGTGTGTGTTGTTATATTTTTAATTTATCAAATGTATGCCCAAATCCGGAAAGCTTAGATGAAGGAACAGCTGTTTATTCAGTGACTTACATCCTTTCTGGAACGAGGCAGGCCATAAACAAACAGGAGCCCCTGAGAGCTGGTGGAGGGCTTGCCCTCCCCCATACCCTCCCCCCTGCCCTCCCCCCATACCCTCCCCCCTGCCCTCCCTCTGCCCTCCGCCTGCCCTCCAGGTCTCACTCTGTCAGAGGACCCAGCTCAGTCGTGACTCCAGGAGCCCCCCTTGGCTCCGCCCCTGTACCGTAGGACCTGACACTCACTTTTCTTGTGCGGGTTGGAGTGCATGCTCAGTGTCCAGCAGTAGTAAGCCCTCCACAAATGTGCCTTTTGTTGTCACCCTCAGTGGCTTCTGGTGAGGGTCATAGAGGGTGGGGAGGAGGGCCGAGCTTCAGTCGCCTTGGGATCTGGTGAGGAAACCACCCGACCCGGGGCAGAACGGTTAGGGTGTGCTGTGCACACGCATGCCCTGGGCCCTGTCGCACTGAGTGCCTCCACGGAGTGGGCTTTCTGCAAGGAGACAGGAAGAGGGTGACCACCGGGGAGAAAACAAGGTGCAGAAGGGGTATGATAGCTGCTTTCAAGTGCCTAAAGGGAGAAAAATCAGCAAGAAATGGGTATTAGGTTTGGTGGGGGGCGTGCTGGGGAGCAGTCAGATGAGGACCGGGTTGGGTGTGAAGGCCTTTCGAACAGCCCGCGATGGACTGTGGGAACGTCTTCTCGGCTGGAGTCCTGACCAGAGGGCCTCCTGCAAGGCCAGCTCAGCACCCCTGGAGGAGAGGAGGTGGAGGCCCCGGGGGCGGGGGGCGGAGGAGAGGCGACATGAACCCTCTGTCTGGTTCCTGGTTCTCTGCCTGGAGGCAAGCTGGCCCCTCCCCCAGCACTACCTGAGCTTGTTGTACACTCAAGGGAAGGCCTTTTCCTTCCTTAGAAGAAAGGAAAGTCCAGGGAAGTTGTTTGCTAAGTAAAATACATCGCCATAATGCAAAAGAAGAGTGCACCTTATTTCCAGGTGGATTTACTATTTGCATAAACAGATCGTCTGGACATACAAACCGTACACACAAAAGGCATCCAGATGTGTGTGCTGTTTTAGAGCTGCCAGGTTTTCTCAGTGTAATTCCCCGTCAGATTGCCTCAGTTTAAATTTATTGCATATTTCTGGGCTGGGTTACATGGGCCCGCTCATCTCTTTAAAAAGCTTTGCACGTCTAGGTTTGAGAACTCGTGCTGGCAGCAGGCTGGTAGCTCTTGTAAACATAGGACTGAACACACCTCCAGAGGGTGGGAAACACCTCCTTGGGTCCGACTTGCATCTTTGATTCTGCGTTGTGCGGTGAAGGGGACGCCAGGCCCTATGTCTTGGTCCCTGGAGTACTGCAGTGGGAGAGTGTTTCCGTGCAGAGAGTACTTTTCCTTGATTCTGCACACACACTGGTGCTAGCCTTGGCTGGCTGTCCACGGAACGTGTATGTTTCCTGGTGACGTGTGTGCAGAGATACTTAAACCCCTGCGTGGAGTGGCGGCACGGGGCTCACTAGCCCACCTCTCTGGTCCTCTGTTTGGGCGAGGCTGCCCTCAGGACTAGTCTTGCTTCTTGTATCCTTTTCCTTGGCATCTTGACCTCTCACCTTATGCCCTTCTGCGTCTGGATCTGATAATACCCGTCCTTCCTTTCTTGTCCCCCTGCCTGGGGGAGGGAGGTAGCCGCTTTCTGTGCATATCATCTCTGGGTGACCAAGGTGTCCCCTTCTTCTCTTTCCACGCTCTGACACAGGTAGGGCCGAGCCTTTGACTTAAATCCCGTCTACGTAATACTTCACATGGTTCAGGGCTCCTGACCAGACGTGGCAAGGTCTCTTGCCTGTTACATCTCTCGTCTGGGAAGGTTCACACTTTAAAAGACAAGCATGCAGAATTTCCCCAATGACTGTTTGGGGCTCTTGGATTATTTTGATCCTTTTTTAAAAATAACACCCGTTTCAGGCCTTATGAAGTCAGCACTGTAGAAACAGATTCTATTTCCAAAGTAGTCAGGTGACCTTTGATTCCTGATTTCTGTCAGATCAACACTTTGGTTTTATATTCACTCAGCAAGCATCTGCCAGGTGCCTCCCCTGCACCAGCATCTTCTAGGTGCTGGGGATGCAGCAGTGAACAAAACAGACAAACCCTGCCCTCATGAATCTGTACTCGGGGTGGGGGAAATCCAATAATAAACAAGGTAAGTTAAAAAAAAATGTTAGATGGTTCTGCACCTTAAGAATGAAAGAAAAGGGAGGAAGGAGGGGAGCTATGACTTGCAGGGTCAGGGAGGGGTTCACTTTCAGATGGGCTGGTCCGGAAGGGCTCAAAGGAAGTGACCTGTGAGGAGAGACCGGGAGGAAGTGGGGAGGAAGCGACGTGGGTGCCTGGGGAAGAGCTTCCAGGCAGTGGCCGGAGCAAGTGCAAAGGCCTTGGGGCCGGCACGTGCCCGGTGGCCCTGAGTCCTGGAGGGGCCGTTGTGGTTGGAGGGGAGAGAAGCGGGGGGTAGGGAGTGGGCAGATGACGCTCAGCGTGGGGCTCCTGTCGGAGATGGAGAACTTGGGACGTGAGCGACCTGACGGGAAGGGCATCCTGGCGCTGCGCTGAGCGTGGCTGGCGAAGGACCGGGGAGCCGGGGAGACAGGGAAGGTGTGAGAAGCGGTCAAACACGGACGCGTCTGGGAGGGAGTGCAGGGTCTATGGAGAGACCAGATGTGGGTGTGGGGGGCCTTGGGCAATGCAGACAGCCCGCAGGGGGAGCTGACGAGGGCCCCGCTTTGAACACGGTATTTAGCGTTTTCTCCAAATAAGGCCCCTCCTTGAGGTCCTGTGCGCGGTGCTGGGGTAACGTCTGTTCACCCCGTCACCGGGGACGTGGATCTGCCTGCGTCTTCATAGACCTTCTGTTAGATGTGAGGTGCGGGGTAGAAGCGAAGGCGTCCGGCACCGACCAGGGAGCCTGGGCGCAGGTCCGCCAGCCGGGACGCCGCGCCTCCCCACGGCTCTAGGGGACAGTGCTCTCTGCTCCCAGGCCCTCTGCTCTCACGTGGATGGGGAGAAGCTCTGCGCTTCCCCGAAACCAGCGGGGGTAGATCGCCGTCTGGTCTGGGGGTGAACTGCAGAGCCCCGAGTTTCCTTTCTTGGTGAAAATGGCTAAAAAGGAGCAGAGGCCGCCCACAGGTCAGGGCAGCAGATCAGGGGGACAGAGGCCGCCTCTGTCCGGCCTGACGGGCCCTGCAGTGGGCTGGGGTCCTGTCCTGCCCCCTCACAGCCCAGCCTCCGTGCATGGCTTCCCTGGAGGGGGTCCTGCCTCTTCTCATGGGGAGAGGGGCAGTTCTCACTTCTCTGAGGCATTTTGGGTGATCTCTCTGATTCACAGACCTATTTTTGAATCTCTTCCATATATAGGGCTGCCGGGCTCTGCCGTCCCCCCGGGCCTGGTGCTGGCACCGTCCGCCTCCCGGGAGCCGGCTGTCTCCTCTCTTCCTGAGGTTTTCTGTTTCTTTCCCAGACCCGCACCCTGCTGTCACTCAGACTTTGTTCCGAGTTCCCCGTCCGGAGTCTCCTTCCTCCGTAAGTGACGGTGTGCTCCGTGGTCCCGTGGTCTCATCCGTCAGAGCTCAGGCCGTGCCGTGGGCCCCGGTGACTCAGGCTAACTCCCAGTCAGAGAAGGAGCAGCCAGAAATTCACAGAGGTTGTTCATCCTGGAGCTTCCAGGCCTCGCTTACCTGCCACAGATTTCCAAGGGGAAACTTGGTTCTGCATCTCAGCACCGGAACCGGGACCGGCTGGTAGCATCTGGCTGCCCTGAGGCTGGCCCCCGGGCACGCCGTCCTTGTCTCTTTTTAAAACAAGTCTGGGCCTGGTGTGCCTCCACTGTGTGTTTTTATAAACACTTTTCCAAACGGCAGGAGGCGTTTCTGGTTGGGAGCAGTCAAAACTAGGGAAGGTGGGCGTGCAGCGAAAGGTGGCAGCAAAGCCTCCGAGGTACAAAGCAGGGTCGGGTCGGGGTGCCCGCTCGGCGAGGCTCGGTGCGGGGCTGCGGAGAGGCTGCCAGGAGTGACGAGCCCCGCGGGCGCCCCAGGCCCGGCCCCTTGGTGCAGGGCGTCCTGCAGGGGCAGCGGCCGCCAGCAGAGTGGATAGGGGACACTGAGTGAGGACGTGGCGATAGCCGGGCTTGACGTTGTCCCGCTGAAATCGTTTTTATTGGTGTTTTTGTTCACTTTCACTTCCGGGGGTGACAGCAGCCATCCACCAGCCCGTTCGGTCGTCACCACTGACAAGATGGTCCCCGTGTCCCTGAACGGGCCTGAGAAGCTTCCCCCCCACCCACCGGGCCCTGGATCCAAATCCTGCCCGTGATGCGGGCAGGGAGGGGGCTGAGGCGAAGGGCTGGGCGTCTTTCTTTTCTGGGCGGGCCTTGAACTGTGGCAGCACAGACAAGACGTGTCCTGTGTCACATAGGAGCACAGACCGCGGGCCGCGACGTTGTCCTCCAGGCAGAGCCCGCGGGGCCCCGCTCCTCCCGCCCCGGCGTGGGTCCGGCTGGTGAACGCGACCGCCCTGCTCCGTGGCCGACGTACGCTGCAGGCCGTGCTGCACGTTTACGACCAGTCACCTCCGTCGTCCTCTGCTGGTGTGTGACTCACAACCAGTAGGAAACGCGACGAGCAGCCTTTGGACCGCGGGTGGGAGAGGGAAGGAGCGGATGTGGGATTCCGGCTCTTACGACGGCGGCTGCTCGCTACCAGAGCCCCCGTGCCTCCCGCACGGGAGGATCCGGGCCCGCGAGACTGGCTGACCCGCCCGGGGGCGCGAGGTCTCGCGAGGTCACGCGAGGTCACGTGAGGTCACCGCGAGAGGAGGCTGCGCTAAGCGGCCGAAGGCACCAGGCACCGGCTTTGGCACCAGGCAGGTGAGGGTGCAGTTCCGGGCTCTGTCCCCCGCTTCCTCCCACGTGACTTCAGGCAGGCGGTTCAGCTCAGGCCTCTGCTGCGGGATGGATAAGCTGGCAGGGGTGGCATCCGCGCAGCCGGCCGCTGTGAGCGCTGAAGCCGCGACAGAGCCCTGCTGGACGGGTGAGCGCCGTGTGATGCGGAGTTTCTGCCCTTTGCTCCGGACAGGCAGCGTCCCCTCACCCAGAGCTCTCCCGGTGGGGGTGTGGTGCCAGCCCCCAGGTGTGGCCTCCAGCCTCCCGCCCTAGGGAGGTGGGGACAGCGATGGCGCCTGAGAGCCCGGGGAGGGGTCTCCCCGATACCTCAGTGGGACCCCTACCAACCAGGCCTGGGGCTTTGCTGGTCCAGAAATTGAGATTTGGTGCTTGGCGTGGGTCAGGCGTGGGGGCACTTTTCCGGGGCAGCTGCTCTCTGTGTGTATTTTCTATGAGCAATAGAGCTGCCGCGGGGGCAGAGCCTGGGTGGAGAGCCGGGACCCCTTGGCCCCCAGGGCTGTGTAAGGCTCATCTCGGCCCTCCCGCCCCGCTCTCGCCCTCACCCCTGCGCTGCTCCCTCCTCGGGCCTCCTGCCTGGAGAGGCAGGTTCCCCGCTGGGTTTTTCTGGTGACACCTCCCTGCGGGCAGTTTTGGCCTCGTGTCCATCATCCTGGCCAGCAAGTAGGGGCAGGTCTTGCCACCCTGGTGCCCCCTTCGGGATCAAGTGCTTCCTGTTTTGAGAGCCGGGGACGGCTGGTGTTTATTCCCTAAATTCCTTCCAAGTTTTAAGACAGACTAAGGCGGAGTGAGGGACTCCTTAGCCGTGTTGAGTCTGAAGCTTAGTAAGGAATTCCGCTTGTGGTGGGAGAAGAAAGAGGCGGCGGAGAAGGAGGGACTCGGGGAGGGATGTGGTGAGAGGCCGGCGTCTCACAGGCCTGGGGAGAAGCGGAGGACAGAAGTCTTCCCACAGCCCCTCCCGGGGCCTCCGGACCTATTATCTTGTCTCTGCTCTTCTTTCTCCTCCGCCTCCTTTCCCTGCCCAGCTTCTCATCCTTGGAAAGACGGGGAGGAGATGTTCCTGTCCATCAGTGTTGCCTCGGGCGTCACTGGGCCAGGGGAGGGCGACGGGGGGGGGGGGCGGGGGGGACGGACCCGAGCCTTGTGTGCAGCAGGGTGGGCGTGGGGGCAGAGGGTGGGACCCCCATGGGTGGAGCCTGTGAGGTCAGAGTTGCCTCGGGTTCCCAGGGAGCGAGGGCTGCGTCGGGATGCTTGAGTTTAGCAGAGAATAACCACCTAGGTTACGCTCAAGCTCCTCGCTGAGTGACTCCCTACTGGTTTTATGTTGACTACCTATTTAGAGGACAAGTATTTAGGAAGTAATCACTGAGAATTTTCCTGGAAATTTTAAAATATTTTATGTCCAAAATTTGTATGATGCTCAGCCTTTAAAGAATATATATCTCGTGACAGTGCCTTCCTCACCTCGCCCGAGCTGTCTGCTTCTCTGGGCTCTGCGTGGATGGACTTTTGAACTATGCCTTCTTTGGCTCAGTCGGGGAGTCCACATCCCAGAAGATTTCCCTGGGGTCTGCCATGGGAGTCTCCTCTTAAGGGACTGGTATCCTCTGGGTAACGGGCACTCCTTCCCAATTGACCCGAGAAGCGTCTGTCTTCACTCCCAGAGTTACAGCGGCAGAAGGCGCTCAGCCAGATTCAGCCCTGAGTCTGTCCCTGGAGGCTGGGACAGTCACCAGAGATGTTCAGTCCGAAGCCTCCACCCACGGAAGTCGGATGTGGGACCAGGTGTCTGAGGTTAGGACGCTGGTCTGGGTCTGCTCGCTCAGCCTGAGCTTTGTGATGGTACAGTTCGGGTTCAGTCTGGGTTCCGAGAATGAGTCAGGTGTTCGTGTCTGTACAAACACCTAACCCTGGAACCGACAGAAGCCCGTTTGGAGTTCTCGATTTTCAAGGGTGAACTGGTTTAGACAGAAGGGGTACCCTGGCTGCTCAAGGCTGAATTCCAACCCCCAAAGAGATGTGAAGTTGACATACTGAAATGTACATAGTCGTGTTATCAATCTTACGGTTTCAAATTTTTGACAGCTTGGGGCTACATCTGGATAAATTTCTCACATCACAAATTGTGTAGAGTGAAATTTTAAAAAATTGAGACGATGCTTTATCAGAAATTAGAAAATTTCTTGGGGCTGTGAAGTCTTCCGAGTCAGTTTCCTTAGGACTTGGGTGCGGGTGGACCGCATGCCTTCCCGCCCCGCTCGCTGGACTGCGTCCCGCGCCTTCCGTGGACTGCTGGCGCCTCCTGCTGGCCGGACCTGGAACGGCAGCCTCATAACCAAGCCGGGGGGCGGGGGGGGGGGTCTGAGTTTTTCTGTCCAACTGTACAAATTTACAACCATTTTATCTGCTTGCATTTTTTAGAATCACGGTCTCAGATAGTAAAACTGAGTCAAACAAGATCCCCACAGTTTTTGCTCAATCAACAATATTAGGAATACAAAAGCTAAAAGTTCTAGATCATCCTAAATTATTGTACGTAAGCACAGTTTTGAAAATGAAGTTTAAAATCGTTACTGTAAACAAGTGACATTTGGAGAAGCTCTGCCGGTCATCAAGAGCCAAAGCTCTTGGGTCACAAAGGAAGACTACAGCAGGTAGAACAGAAAGCCCCCGACTGCCTGTACGTAGTTGGGGGTCCCCATACGCCATCTGTCCTGGGCAACGACACAGGCCCCGGATGTGGGTTCTGCTGCACCGCACGCCTGGTGCTGTGTCGTTTTCAGAACTGATCCTGATCTTGGGTGTTGCCAGCAGGTGTTTCGGCTTCCAACAGTTGTGAACTTGAGAAACCTGATGGGGGCGGACCTCAGTGGGGTTTTTTTTTTTATTTATTTTTTTATTTTTTATTTTTTATTTTTTTTAACATCTTTATTGGAGTATAATTGTTTTACAATAGTGTGTTAGTTTTTCCTTTACAACAAACTGAATCAGTTATACATATACATATGTTCCCATATCTCTTCCCTCTTGCATCACCCTCTCTCCCGAGACATGAAATTTTAAAGGAAGATGTATTTCATTTCTGCGCTGTGGCCCCAAAGCACAGTTTTGGGTTTGTTTGTTTGTTTGTTTGAATGTTTTCTTTCCGCATTTAGTACACCTCCCTGTTTAATGGGACACACCTTTAAAACAGCTGAAGGAGGGTGATTTCCAGGCCCAGGAGAGGAGGGAAACGTGGGTGCTGGCGTTTGAAGAGGGCCAGGCCATTGGAAGCCCCGTAGCCAGTGGTGACCCCTTCCTGCCCTGATGTGGGGTGAGGGAGGGGCTCTGTGGGGGCCAGGTAGCCTTGGGGGCCGTCCGTGGATGAATGCCAGTCAGCCGAGCTGAATCCACAGCTCCTCGAATCTCCACCTTTGATTCCCTCCCCAGGGAAGAGGTGGGCGTCCTTGTCATTCACGTGGACGGGTTTCCTTGGGGAAAAAGGAGGATGGACCGTGGGAACGCTGATTCTGGTCGCCTTGTTTGCCACCCAGAAATAACGTATGGAGAAGGGCCCCCAAGCGAAAGCCAAAGCTTAAAACACTATCCCCTGTCACTCTGTTCTTGGAGGAGGGATTCTAGCATGTTCTTTCGCCATTGAAATGTTTTCGGCCCCTCTTGTCTTGAAGCACGTTTTCATTTCCAGAGAGCACCATTTGGCTTCTCCTCAGAAGCAGAAAGGCTAGTGAAAGGCAGCGATAAGGTTGCGGCTTCCACAGATATAGCACCAAACCAGAGTGGCTGGCAACTCAGCCACCTTGGTGGTTTGTTGCCACCTTGGCCTTGGGCAGCTCTGCTCCGAGGCCTGTGACCTGGAGCCTGCTGGCCCGCATCCGGCTGGGGTTAACGCCGAGCAGCAAGAGATGCGGTTGGCACCCGTAGGCTGGTGGACACACACAGATGATAACTCGTCCTTGACTCTGTTCTCTTGTGCAACTTTATGCCATCAACAAACAGCCGGCGACCAGTGAATCCCCCGCGGGTGTCAGGGTCAGTGTCGGGCCCTGTGCTGACGGCTGACGGCGGGAGGGGACCGTGGGTACCTCCTACACTCAGCTTCACGGGTGGGCGGGCTTGGCGAGGCCACAGGGGAGGGAGCAGGGCTGCTGCAGAGGGGGGGGTTGGAGCTCTCCCAGAGCTCAGAGCAGACGAGTCCCGCCTGGTGGGTGGGGGGCTCCACAGAGCAGAAGGTGTGTCCCACGTGGCCTTTAAGGGATGGTGGGATTTTCCCACTCGAGCCTGGAGGTGGGGCAAGGCCAGTGGAAGGGGTCCCCGAGAGGCAGTGCTGCGTGGGCACGGGGGCCGTGTTCTGGCGGCTTGGACCCGTTCCTCGGTGTTGGGACGAGGATGTGGCGGTCACAGAGCGACGGAGCTGGTGAGGTTGGCGAGGCTCGGATCCTCAGGGCCTGTGTGCTGAGCCTAAACACTTACGTGTTCCCAGAGGCCTGACCACGTACTTCTTGCCTTTCTCTGCTTCATTCTGGAAAGCAGGTCGCCAAGAAGATAGGGTTGCCAGATAAAGTAGAGGACACCAAGTAAGTTTGAGTTTCAGATAAACACTGAATAATTTTTTAGTGTGTCTATCCATACTATTGCATTATTCATTGTTTATCTGAAACGCACCTTGAACTAGGTGTCCTGCTTTTTACTTGCTAATTCTGGCAACCCTAAGAGAAGATCAGCATAGAGCAGAATGTATTTGACTGAATGGTACCCTTGGTGGTTATAAACCCAACCATGGGCTAAACATGCTTTACGTCCTAGGAAATGGGTATAAATACGCTGCTATATGCATTGACCAGACAAGAGGCTGATCCTATGAATTGTCCTTACAGAATACAAAAACACAACTACTGTGTGTCATAAACTTGAGTGATTTAACACCAGTATGCTAGATGTAATAAAAGTTGAAACATGACAGTAGTTTTGCTTGTCTTAGAATAAAGAAGCTCTTTGTGGGGATGATTTACATAATTGTCCTGTCTCTGAAAACAACTTTTCAGAGGATTTTGCAGTGTCCCTCTTTTCCTCTATAGACTTGTCCATAGCAAGCAAGAGGTCACAGAGGGGTGTGTGTGCGTGTGTGCTTGTGTGTGTGTGTAATTCTAAACAAGGAGCTCAGGGCTGAGACTCTGGCACCCTGGTGTTTTCTTTCTCCCTTCTCCCTGCCCGCAGCCTGCAGGGTGATGGGGAGGCCAGACAGCCTAGGTGAGAGGGGAGGAGGTGGCCCGGGCTCCTCTCTCCGGCGGCGTCTGGGGAGGCGGGCTGAGGTTGCCAGCGTGGGCTGTGTGGACCGAGGCTTGGGGTCTTTGGCTGGCTGCCCGGGTCCGTGTGGCTTGAGCTGGGGTGGGCAGGACCAGATAGCCCACTGAGGAGCAGGTCCCCCGGGTGGCCAGGTGAAGGTGCACCCGGCCTGTGCTCCCGGAAGTCCAGGGACCGATTCCTGGCCTTGACTGGACGTTCCTGACCCCCGCTGATGCGAGGGACCCCCTGCTCAGCCCCAGCTTTCAGAAGTGCCCTAGCCCTATGTCTGGGGCGCCCCTGGTTTCCATGGACCACGTGTTCTGGGGCCTCTTAATTTCAATCACGTGGTTTAGGAGGTTAATTTTAACACTACGTGGACTTAGTGAGCTGCCTGCAAAATGAGCAACCCTTTCACGTGTACAACAAAACCAGAACTTCTGAAAACTGGGACTCAGTGACTGAAAATCGTTCTGGGATTTCAGCCTCAGCGGTTTGGTCGTAGCTCACCGGACCGACACCGTGGGTCATGTGAAACACCCTTGGGGATCTGACTTGCTCCATCGCTGGGAAGCTGACGTGTAGAAGCTGTGCTGGGAAGGTCTGTGCTCTGCACTGCTCGAAGGAAGACAGAAACGCACCCCGAGCCTCCGTACCAGTAGCTCTCGGGTTTTAGAGACAGAATACTGCGCTTTTCGGGAGCCGGTCGAGACTCCCGGCAACTGGAACGAGGGTAGAAGCCGATTCCTGGAAGGTGCCGTGGGTCATATACCCACGCTGGTTTCCTCTGCGTAAAGATGTGATTTTTTTCCTTCCAAAGCCAGTATCTAAATGACTTGTCTAAACATAGGCTCCGTTTCCACGGGGCCTGTGGTCATCTCAGCTGTGTCATTAGGGGCTCTTGGGTCCAGCCTCCCCCAGCTACGGCCACCATGCTGGCGGGGGCTGAGCTCTGGCCTTGTCCAGGGTGCGGCTGGAGAGTCCCGCTCGGAGAGGCCTCTGACGGTGTCTCTGTGGCTTTCAGACGGACAGCGTCCACGGCAGCACACGCGTTAATCGCTCATTGGGTCGTTGAAACTTAAAACGAGGTTGAGAGCCGGGCTTTCAGGGCAGGGCTGCACCCACGTGAAGCCGAGTAAACTTCCCAGATGTCTTTCGTGGAGGGTGATGCCGGGGAGGCGTCCCCGTCGCGGGATGCCTGTTGTTGTTTATTTAATTCGGGAGCACACTTCTTGGTGTCTTTTCCTGACGGAGGCGTTTTTGTCGCAATCCCAGGGCTGGTCGCCATCAAGGATGCCCACGACATCGAGACCAGGCTGAACGAAGTGGAGAAGCTGCTCAAGGCCGTCATCAGCATGCCGCGCAAGGTGGGCGCGCAAGGGGGGCGCGCAGGGGGGGCGCGCAGGGGGGCGCGCAAGGGGGGCGCACAGGTGGGCGTGCAAGATGGGTGCGCAAGGGGGGCGCGCAGGTGGGCGTGCAAGATGGGTGCGCAAGGTGGGCGCGCAGGTGGGCGCGCAAGGGGGGCGCGCAAGATGGGTGCGCAAGGGGGGCGCGCAGGTGGGCGCGCAAGGGGGCCGCACAAGGGGGGCTCGCAAGGGGGGCGCGCAAGGGGGGGCGCGCAAGATGGGCGCTCAAGGGGGGCGCGCAGGTGGGCGCGCAAGGGGGCCGCACAAGGGGGGCGTGCAAGGGGGGCACACAGGTGGGCGTGCAAGGGGGGCGCGCAAGGGGGGCGCGCAGGTGGGCGCGCAAGGGGGGCGCGCAAGGGGGGGCGCGCAAGATGGGTGCGCAAGGGGGGCGCGCAGGTGGGCGCGCAAGGGGGGCGCGCAAGGTGGTTGCGGGCGGACGGGCGGGGCCGCGGCGCGCTTCCTGGAAGTGTCAGGTGGGGTTGGGTGTAAGCCCAGGGAAGGAAGGCTCCTTGGTCTCCGGGGGCTCCGGTGCTTTCTCCCTGGGGAGGAAGCGGAAGTGACGGGCTCGCGGTTTACTGGGAAGTGAGGGGAGATGGACGTGCGTGAACTGTCCCCACTGTCCCCATCCTGTCCATCCCTGGGCCTCGAGCCACCTGAGCACCTAACAGGCGAGTGGGGAAGCGGCCCCGTCCGCGCTCGGTCCCGCGGTCTGAGCAGCGCGGGGCCACCAGCGTCAGACGGGCTGCCTCGCGGGAGGAAAATGTATAAATGAACGTGTTTCTTCCCAGTATTCCAGGTCAGAAGTTGTGCTCACCTTCTTTGAAAGATCTCCCCTGGACCAGGTGTTAAAAAATGACAACGTCCATAAAATTCAACCCAGCTTTCAAAGTCCGGTGAAAATATCAGGTGAGAGCCACAGGGCCACCAGAAACCTCCCCCCCTCGGGATCCAGAAAGACAGCCCAACAGGAAGGTGGAAGGAGTAGGGGAGGGACTGGAACCGATTTTTATGAAACAGTGTGTTTCTACCTACTGACCTGCAGTTTACACGCTTCCTACTTCCAAAGCGAGTTACCTGGCGTATAAATTGGAACGTACCTAAATCGTCTACGGTGAGAGCATCAGTGAGGCGTTTTGAAGTGAATTCACTTCAAATTCACTGGAATACGTCATCCAGCCTGCAAAAATAAGAGTTCACCTAGCGTAACACTGACTTGGTTCTTGGCTTTAGGGCGGGGGGACAGAAGGGGGCACACGGCGTAGGTCTCCTTAGCGTGGACGCTGGGTTGAGCCTTCTGGCAAATGTCAGCAGCGCTAAGAGGGGATGGTCAGCCGTCCTGCGGGTCAGAGGGGAGCGAGGGAAGCCTGGGTTCAGCCCGGCGACAGCTTCCTCAGATCTGGGCCACACGTGTCGCTACAACACTAGACTCTGTTTTTGCAGTGCTGTTGGCAGAGCCTCTGGGGGGCGTTTTGTAGGAAAAGAGGTCTGTCCTGGAAGTCTCAGGTACCGGGCTTCCCCGGGCAACTTGCCTGGCCTGAGTGAGGTTGTGTGGGCGTTTGCCGGGCGCAGAGGGGATACAGCTTGGCCAGCGGTGACATCCCACGGGTCACCTTGATGTGAGGGGAGGTGGGGGGCGGGTCCCTGTGTCCAGCACTTGAGTTCTGAGTGGAAGGAAGGAAAGAGGAGGGAACGGAGGAGGGGGACTCAGAGGGAGGTGACGGGGAAGAGTCAGCAGGTGAGGCGACCTGAGCCCAGCGCCATCACCTGGAAAGGAACCGGGTCCCAGTGCCGGGAAGAGGGAGGGGGCACACTGGGGTGACGGCTGACGTCACTGGCATAAAAGTGTGCTTACTGAATGATGTACTGCGGCAAGGATGAGATTCCTTAATTGTGTGCTGGGGCGAGGCGGGCGGGGCTGGCAGGTTCTGCGAACCCGGGACGGAAAAGTTACTTTTTGCCCTGCCCGTGTGTGAGCAGGACGGGTTCAGCCTGGGTTTGCGTGTCTGCCACTTCTGACCTCTTCCCAGGAGAGCTTCGTGTGTGTCCCTAGGAAGATGAGCAGGGGGCTGGGGGCCCCTTCTTAGCCAGCGCCTGGCGTCCGGAACCTCCTCTACAGGAGAGTGAAAATGGCGGTCGTCCCTCCTGGCCGGATGTCCGGGGACCCCAGTGTCCAAGGCTCGGAGAGGCTTCCGAGCGTGTTGGGCTCTGTGTGCTGTCACCTGGAGCGTGGGCGCCTCTGTCCTTTAGTCTTGCGCAAAGAGCCCCCAGCACTGGCATCTCCATTTTGCTTTATTTCTCTCTGTTTTGAGCAGACAGGAGAACCGAGAGCCGCAGAATCCTCTCGGGGCCGGGGGTTGGTGGCCGGCGCAGGTTGACCCCAAAGGCCCCAGGGCGTAAGAGGGACAGGCTGGCGCTGCAGGCAGGCGCTTCCGATGGCGGCAACCTAGCGGCCCCGGCCCCCGTCTTAGTGCCTTGTCTTTGTTGCTGGTTCGCGTGAACGCACGACCCAGGTGTCCCCCAAAGCGCTGAAAGGAAGGAGACAGGATCGAACAGGGGTGTAGCGCTGGGGCCCCACGTCGAGGTTTTAACTACATTCTTGTGTTGTTTCGAGGACTGAGGACAGAGGTTTGGGGTCCCTCCTGCCCACGAGCTCAGGAGGCCTGGCACGCAGGCCTGGGAAGGCAGGGCCTTGGCCTCCCCGTGCAGGCCGGGAGCCTGGGTCCTGGGGACATCGCGCTCCCCACGGGGACATCGCAGGGGGGAGTCACTGCAGCCACCGCGGCTCAGCACGGAACGCTTCGTGACCCGGGGCTGCCTGACAGTGGGCTCGGTAAACAGCGATTGCGAGTCAGCTGCAGAGAGCCTGAGGCCTCGTGCCAAGACCGCGGCCTGAAGGCAGCCCTGCGCGGGAAGCTGGCGGGGTCGCCCTTTGCAGAGCCGAGAGTCTCCCTTGCCTGGGGGTCCCTCCTCCTCGTCCGCCCCAATCAGTCGAAGGGGTTCTCCCTGGGATCGGCGCCCCCAGCCTCGCCGGCCTTCCCTCCGCCTGGGCGCGTGTCTCCCGCGGGAAGGAGCGTGGGGCCGGGCGGGGGGTTCCCGCGGCACGTGAGACGGGCTTTCGTTGTCCACTGAGCGAGGGAGTAAGTATCCTGAGGCCAGGGTGTGTGGCAAATTCAGAAAAACTTCTAATGAAACTGTCCCTTACGGTAGCGCTGGCAGCCCCGGAGGGCCTGGTCCCGTGTGGGCAGGCCCTGCTCCTTAGTCTGGGCCCGTGTCTGCGCTGCCTATGGACTCGGGAGTCCCCGGGCGCTGGGCCTCAGGACCCGGAGGGCCGGGCGCCCCGAGGGCCGAGTCTCCGGCAGCCCAGCCTCTCCCCGGGGTGTGTCCTCAGTACCGACATCGGCCACCCGGACCTGCCTTCCTGGCTCATTCATTTATGGATTTCCTGTCATCCTGGGCATGTCAGGCTGTGGTCACTCTGGCTTTCCATGTCACCGTCGACCCCTCTGCTCCAGGCCCTGGGCCTCCTGCTGGCTGGGCCCTGTCTCCTCCGTCCCCACAAGCCTTTCCCGCCCATGTCCACTCCTGCCCAGCTAAATTCCACTCGTGCACGGAAACGGCGTGCCTGCTGTCACCCCCTCCGCCAGACTTCTCAGCACCTTCTCAAGCCTCTGATGTGGCATCCTGGGAGGTGGTGCCCTGGCAGACAGCCCTGACCTTGGCCCACTCTCAGGCCTCCTGCTAGGGGTCAGGGCCGCCACTAGATGGCGCCAGGCGCCCGTGGTGTAAGAACCAGCCCCCCCCCCACCCCCCCCCACCCCCCCCCCCCGGGCCACCATTCTGGCGAGTACTCTGGCCTCTTAGGTGATGAAAGGGACCAATGCAGCCTTAAACGTTCTTCATCCCGTGTTCATCTAAAAGTTTATTGCTGAGTCTAGGAAAACTAAAATTTAGTTTTCTACACCATGACTGTGTCTGTGCAGCTTAAAAGAAAGCGTAAACCGCAGCCTTGGTCTGGCTGCTCGGATTAATTGATATTGGCCTCAAAAATCACAGTACTCAGGTTTGGGAAGGCTGGAAATATAATTTCTTTTTATTTTTATTTTTTATTATTATTATTTTTTTCGGTACGCGGGCCTCTCACTGCTGTGGCCTCTCCCGTTGCGGAGCACAGGCTCCGGACGCGCAGGCTCAGCGGCCACGGCTCACGGGCCCAGCCGCTCCGCAGCATGTGGGATCCTCCCGGACCGGGGCACGAACCCGCGTCCCCCGCATCGGCAGGCGGGCTCTCAACCACTACGCCACCAGGGAAGCCCTATAATTTCATTTTTCAGTCACCAGGCATGTACAGTCTCAACCTTAATTTTCACCACACGGGGAGAGTCCTGGTCTCCAATTAATGAAACGGCTTGGCTTTGGGTTTTGTTCCGTTGCTAGAGACATTGAAAGTAGAACAGGACAGGGGATCGGAGAGCGTGTGAATGCTTTCAGGGCTGAGACTGTCCGCAGGAAAAAAAAGAATAGATGAATTAATGAACTGAGTTATGGTGGCATATGGGGCATGTGAAAACAGGGCTGCAAGTAAAAAAAATAGCAAATCACCAGCAGCCAGACACTGGCCATCATTGCAGGAATGATCACTGGTAGATGCTGAGATTAGTGGGTGAAAGTTTGAGAAGCAGGATTTGCACTTGGATCTCCACCAGGACAGTTCTTAACTACAAAGAGAGAGGTAGTATCCTCACTTTGGAGAAAACCTCCTGACCCGAGAGATCCAGACGACGTTCCAGGAATAAGTAAGGCCTGTGGGCATCGCACTCCTGAGCTGATGCCCGAGGGAAGGCAGCGCGTCCCTGCAGGTTCCTGCCGGACCCTCCACCTCTGTCCAAGCACGGAAACGCCGGCAAATTGAGGCACAGTCAATGAAAGACTCACCAGTCCGCGTCCCAAGTGCTGCAGCCAGGAGAGATGAGGCAAGACCCAGGCCCTCGAGGCCATCAGGGGTCATAGGAGGCTGAACCAGCGCATCTTCCTGCCCCGAGGGATCCGGGCCCGGCCCAGGACAGACAGAGGGACGTGGGTGACACTCAAGTGTGGGAGGTTTTAGTTTAGAGTACTGTGCCGACGTTCATTTCCTGGATTTGCTTGTGGGTATGTAAAACGGTTACGTAAAATGTTGACCAAAGGAGGAGCTGCTGGGCGATCTGAGAAAGCTCTATACTGTTTTTGCAACTTTTCCGTAATTCTAAAATTAGCTCCAAAAAAGTTTTAAGAAATAAGAAATGGCAAAGCAGGACTCTTCTTCATGTGTGAAAAATTCTGCATGCAAAAAAAATGGCTTTGGGCGTCCCTGGTGGCGCAGTGGTTGAGAATCCACCTGCCGATGCAGGAGACACGGGTTCGTGCCCTGGTCCGGGAAGATCCCACATGCCGCGGAGCAACTAAGCCCGTGAGCCATGGCCGCTAGGCCTGCGTGTCCGGAGCCTGTGCTCCGCAACGGGAGAGGCCACAACAGTGAGAGGCCCGCATACCGCAAAAAAAAAAAAAAAAAAAAAAAAAAAAAAAAAAAAAAAGGCTTGAAGAGGAACTATTTCATGGAACTGGCCATGTATGTGATTAAAGTCATTAAATGGACCAGTGATTTTGGCTGTAGGTACTAAGCTGACTTCTAAGAAATTCCCACTTTCAGTACATTTGAAGGTAGGTTTCAGATGCTGAAGTTTTTCAGTAAGCGTAACATTTCCTTTGGTTCTTTTTTACTTGGGTGACCCAACAGATATGAGGACATTTGGAGCAACGGTAGCAATAACTACCATTTATGAGCCCCAGCATTTTGTTAGATTCTTTATAAAAACCATCTCATTTAATCCACACCTGTGCCCCTTAGGATAGCTGGATACCGTTCTTCCCCTTTTACAGACTAAAAAGCTAAGCAAGGAGTGACCTGCTTCCCATGCTTAAGTGGCAGAAGTGGACTTTCCTGGAGGGCCCAGCTGGCCTTGCAGACAACTGGCTTCTCTGCACAGACAATCAAGGAATGATTTGTAACAAATCTGTCTTGGGGGCTGGTTCCATTTTCTAGATTCCACTTCCTAGAGCTCCGAATCTCACATTTAAGAAAGATTAGGAAGTTCCTATACACGGTGACCCCTGGCGACATTCACAAATGTTTTGCAGCACTGACGTTTGTTTTCACTTGTAGGGGCCTCCCCTCCAAATTCCCTTGGGAGGCGGTGGGAGAGAGGATCTGGGGGCTGTCAGCTGGCTGTCCTGAGGTCCCTGAGGTTTTCCGTGCTTCCTGGGACAGGCTTGAGTCAGTTAATAAAAGCAGTAAAGAAAGTGGCTCTGTGCTGTTGTGCTGTGTTTTAAATTGTGGAGCAGGGGGATCTTAATCTCTCTTGTCGGGGGGTCGTCCTCTGCGGGGTCTGTGCGCGCACTCCGGCTTTGGTCAGCATCTTCGTGCTCTTTTGGCACCTCGTGCTGTAGTTGACCCCAGAGGTTCCAAGCACTGACCCTTTGCTGGTTTTCAGCTCCTTCTCATGACTCACAGGCTGTCCGAGGTGGGTGGGCTCCGGGTGGGCTCAGCCGGGGAGAGGAGGTCGAGAAAGAGCCACGTGGAGTGTGACCGACCTCGAAAGGCCAGTGAAACGGGCGCTGTCACTTTTCCAGAAAGTCAGTTGGAAATTTTAGCAACTACTTGGCAAATCCGATTGATGAATAGTCATTTTATCCTGGGGGGCAGAGGTAAGGAGGAAATCTACTTTCTTTTCTTCTTTTTTTGGTGTAGTTTCCCTAAGTGTCTTCATATGGAGAGAAATTCAAAGAACTGAGAATCAGATACCCAGAAAGATTAAAAGTAAATAGGAAGTTACAATTTCACTTATTTTAAAAAAGCAAATCTGAACACGGGAATAAAATAGCCTAAATTATGGTAAGATGTAAGAAATAGAACAATCCTGCAGACAACAATAGCATCAGACGCCCGATGAGACGGGGGCTGCACGGGACGTCCTTGTGGCCTGTGCCAGGGCCAGAGGAAGGGCTATTTTGAGCTGTTTCCGTGCATCAGGCCCTGAGTGGAAAGATGGTGATCATTGGATATGAGAACCCGGCAGGAGTTTAGAGTCTGTCTGAAGCACGTTTTTAAGGTGAGGTACGTGAAGGCCCTGCTTTGATGGGATAACGGGGCCCTGAGCGGGGAGCTCCATGACCAGGGGCTGAGGGTGGGGGTCGGCCAGCACACGGGGAGCCGGAGCCCTGGTAACCCCCCGGGTCTCTCCTCGGAGAGCCTGTGATCCACGGAGGGAAGGGAAGGACACACAGCCCCCGGGAAATGTCAGGAAGAGCTTCCCCAGGTCGGAGAAGGGAGTCAAGTGCACTTAGGTTTAAATGGACCAGATGACGTGATGGAGCCTGGGAGCTAATAGGCTCTTAGAGTTGGAAGGGTCCTTGGAGATCATCCAGGATAATGTTGAAAGTTCCAGTTAGGACCCTGAGTCCAGTATCTCGGGGTTCCCTGCTGGGCTGCGCCGTGGAGTCCCAGCTCCCAGGCCGGCTCCACACACACACACACACACACACACACACACACACACACCCCACCCACACACACACCCTCCACCGGTGACCGATGCTCGGGCTTCCCCGTCCCCCGCTCCCCTTCTACATCTGGGTGAAGTCTGGGTGAAGCAGCAGACTTTGCACTTGGAACCTAACCACACAGCCAATGTAGACACACAAAGACGATCTCTTTGGTGCCCTTTTAAAATTACCCCAAACTGTGCTCGTTGGTGAGAAGTCAGTTTATATATAGGATTATATAAAGTAAAAGGTGAGGTCACGCGTGTGGTTGAAAACGCGCCCGGATCGCGCTGGGTCCTCGCAGCGCCCCTGGGCCGTGTCACCCTCGCCCGACACGCAGGTGAGAGCTTAGCGAGATCGGGTGACCTGGGCAGCGCCCACGTCGCGTGCGGCCACCTTGGCCTGAAGCCCAGCCTCGATCTGCTCCAGCTTCAGACCCACAGGGCGGGCGTATGGCGAGAGCGCCCGGACGGCCAGAGCGCCTTTCTGCGGGGGGAGGGACGCCCCTCGTAGGGCCGTCAGGTGTGGCCCCCGAGTCCGGGCGGCGGGGCGCTCTCTGAAGTGCGGGGAAGGAGGGAGCACGGTAGGATGAGGGGGACGTGAGGAGGTCAGCGTGAGCCCCAGACTTCCAAACTTCAAAGTCTGAGCCCCTTCTGAATATTTACCTCACTGCTTTCGCTTTCAGAAATCATGAGGTCCAATGGATTCTGCTTAGCAAATACGGAAACGATCGTTATTGACCACAGTATACCAAACGGAAAAGACCAGCACGCAGCTGTGGACCCCTCGGAGCACCTGTAAGTGCACTGATTCGAGTGTCATTTGACACACGAGGTCCCGAGCCATCAGCCAGTGCCCGGGCCAGGTTCCCTGCCCACTCGGGGCTCTAGGAAGGGGACAGAGCTTGACCATGCGGCTGGCGGTGGGGAGGGGGGACATTCAGGAGGAGTTGCCAGGCTTCAGGTCTGGGCTGTGCTGGGCCCTGTGGGGTCCGGGGCCACAAGCCTCCTCGTGGGGGCCTGGTCTCCGGGGGGTGGGGGGTGGGGGTCAGCTACATGTTGGCCTCTGGTCGCCTCCCAGCTGGCTTCTGTGTGGCTCACGGGCCTGCCCTGGGGGGAGGGAGGATGGACCGGCTTAGAGAGGGTGGGCAGCTAAAGACCCCCGCCCTCGGTTCTTCCTTCCTCGGGTGACAGAACGTGGACCACGATGGGGGCTCTAGGACAGCCACCTCGGGTGCTGCCAGCCGCCTCGGGATTATCGGGCAGGACCTGGCTCTGGTGACTGTCGAGGCCACGGGGGGCGCTCTCCCTGCTGTGTGAGCTCAGGGAGTTCGTTCCCGTCTCCTGGCTCCTAGTCTCTCCGGGCGGGACCGCCGTGCTCTCGCAGGGCCTCCTGAAGGCTCGGGTGGCAAGTGTGGACCCCCGACACTGGGACCCCCAGGCAGCTCTGGAAGCGCAGGGTCTCCCGCGGGCACTTGACCAGCACAAGCGCGGAACCAGGGGGCCTCTCAGAGTCCGGGGGTCCCTCCGCACCCCGTCAGGCCCACGTGAAAGCGGGACCAGGACCGACCCGACTGCCGCCGTGCCTCGCGTTCAGCCGGGGCCACGCACGTGGTACAGACCGCGTGCGCACAGACAGCCCCCGGCCCGAGGGTCCCCCGAGCCAACCTGGAGCCGGCATCGTGGGCCCGAGGCTGACGTGGATCACACGGTGACGGAAGGAGGTCCTGCTTCATGGGAGAAGCTTCTGGCCGGGCTTGTCCTGGTGGAGTGGGTGGTGGACCACCAGAGGCTGCAGCGTCCTGGCTCTGGCTCTGCTTCCCAGGGACCCTTTCTGTCTCTGAGAGGCCCCGAGAGGCCCTCTGCCCCTGGCATGAGGCCAGCTCTGAGAAGGCAGTTCAACCGTGCATCGTTTTGGAGGAGAAGCGTGGAGAGAAAGCAAGGGCTGTAATGTAGCTTGTCCAGCCAGCCCGGGGCTCTGCGTGGACAGGGCGGCCCACCCTCAAAGTGCAGCGCCGGGTCGGTGGGAGAGAAAGATCGCGGGGAAACCTCTGCGATCCCAGGATAGCTTAACAAAGGAGATGTCGGCCTCCGAGCGGCCCAGGAGCACCCCCAGGGAACTTGGGCTCGCCGGGCATTTCTCCAGGTGCCTGACCTCGCGGCGATGGTCTGCTGCTGTCTGTCTCCCGGGAGGGTGTGTCTGGACACTCCCGGGGACAGGAGGTCACAGAGAGAAGCCTCTCCTGGCCACAGATGTCCTCAGTGGTCCTCGACAGTGACTCTGTGTCCCCAAGGCTGTGGATCAGTGCTGCCGGGCCTGCTGTTCAGTGTCCCTGGGGGAGGGCAGCTACAGGACTCAGACCAGAGACCCCCCTGCACTCAGGGACCAAGTGTGAGTGCCTGGTGGGGACGTGTGTGAGAGCGGGACGGCTGGGCCTCTGCCTTGTGACCACCCCGCTTGGCTGCAGGGGTTGCCAGGCTCCGGGAGATTCTGCCCAGGCCTGGGGCGAGCCCGGACCCCGTCCTCACCGGTTAGAGGCAGGGGCATATTTGCCAGGCCTGCTGAGGACCCCGGGGGCTGCCGAGCACCCCAGGTCCCCTTCCTTCCCCGGTTCTCAGGGGATCTGAGGGCAGGAGGGGTGGCAGGGGCAGGAAGCTGCTGGGCAGGGCTGTGTCGTGGCCGCCACCGGGCCCATCCCTCACCTGCCCGGAGCCTTTCCCTGCACCTAAGGGCCCCCTCTTGGCCCCTCTGCCTGCAAGGACGCAGGGCTCCACGCATCTCCACACATGCCCGTCCGCGTGGACTTAGAGGGAAACCCGCCTCCATGCCTTTCCCGTCTGATTTCGAAGCTGCCATCGCCGCCTCCTCCGCTTCTCCCTTGCAACTTAGAGGCAGCAGGCCTCCCTGGGACCCCGTGCACCCCACGTGCCCCGGATGCTGGGGGGGGGGCACCTCTCCGCCCTGCCACTCCCCTTTGCTTGGACTGGTTCTTAGCTGCGGACAATGGAAAAGGTACAGGCAGCATCTGTTTCCCCTACTGGGGAGAAGGTCCTCCGTGCGCTGTTTTCTCTGTGAAGCATCTTTTAAAATTTGTAGTCCTTTTTTTCCAGCTTAAGCAACTGTGCTGAAGCCGAGGCTGGGTTAGGGCGGGCGTGGAAATGGTTTCCATTCCTGGGGAATCCATGTTGAGAAGGTATTTAGGTCACCTCACATCTGGGGCACAAATCCTTCCTTGAGCTCCTCCCATGCCCGCCGTGTAATGCCCCACGTTGAATGCAGGACCCCTCCCTCCGCTAACCTCCTCTGCCCTCACCCAGCTCCTCCCTGGACTCCTCCTGCCTCCTTGGTCGTGTGTGCAGGTGGCCCAGGAAGCAGTCAGGCTGGGAGCTGGGACCACACGGCCTTCTTCACCCGTCTTTGCCGTGGTCCACAGGCCCAGCATGTGGTAGGTTCCTGTGCCTGGTGCACTCTGTGTCCCCAGCGCCCGACCCAGAATAATCCGCAAACGGAGAGAGAAATACTCACTGTGTGAGTGGATGGATGGATGGGTGAATTGATGGATGGGTGGATGGATGGATGGATGGCTCAGTGTTGGTCAGTGAGGGTAAATCACAGTCTCTAAGGCAGTGAAGACCAAAGCTGTGGTGGCTTTGGAGTCGGGCCCGTGTGACTGATCAATTTGCAGCCCCGGGTCCTTCCACGCTCGCTGCACACGCAGCCTGGTGGTGGACGGGCCGGCGTCGTGGAGAGCCCTTCCGTGCTGTTAGACCCGAAGACCCTCCTGCCAGTGACCGTCTGCCCTTTGTCCACTTCGGCGGGGCCGGGGGCCGGTGAGCCAGCCCTGGCCTCACCTCTGCTTTCCCGTTCCAGGTTTGAGAACGGCGGTGAGTTCGCCTCCGAGCTGGAGGGCGGGGATGACCCAGCAGCTTATGTCACCAACCTGTCCTATTACCACCTGGTGCCTTTCGAGACGGACATTCTGGACTGAGTCTCCGCTGGGCCCCTCCTGCCCCGGCCGGTGACCGTGGCTCCGCTGAAGTCCATTGTGCCGGGGACCAGGCCTACCCAGCCGCCCGCGCCCACGGAGACCCCGAGTCTCCGACAGCCAGGAGTCGGGTCACGGGGGTCCGGTGCCCCTGCTGCTTCTAGGGGTCTTCCTGGCCCGGGTATGCATCCCCGGGACACACCCCCTCCACGCCTGGAGGGGCCACAAGTGCCTGCAGGACGTCCCGAGCCGGGTCTGGACACCTGCTCCTCCCCCCACAAGCGCACAGGGCATTTTGCGTGGCGTCTTTGCGGAGTCACCAAGTTCTAGACAACACAGGCGGGTGTGTTCTGTCATCCAGGATTTCCCTCGAAACCAAGACGTGCAGCTTCCATTCCTGTTTTTCACCTTCTATCCAGAAACTATGGGCTCCACGTCAGCCAAGGGAGTGTTTGCGGAAGGCCGGCTGTGGATGGGGTTTTGGCTGCGGGCACAGGGGAGCCGCTGACTGGTGCCCCTGTGACGAACTCTGAGCGGTGACAATTCTCCCGAGAGGAAAGAGTCCCCACCTGGGCTCCTACGAGGGGTGACAGTGCAGTGACCCCCGGGTGGCTGAGGGTCTGCCTTCCTGCCAGTCACCAAGATCTCAGTGATATACTTGCCATGCCAGCCTGAGTGGACGGGAATCAGGAGGTCACCGAGTGCCCCCAACGAGTCTCCCTTTGCCTTCGGGGAGGGTCTGGGCCCCGCGTGTTCCCCTCCTCGCAGAGGATACTAACGACCAGAATTTCTCGTGTACATAACAGTAAATTATTGAGAATCCTAATTCTTGTACACAGTCTGTTTTTTAATCTATTTTAATTAAATAAAACACATTACTCTACTTTTATTGGTTTAAGGTGTGGCTCTTGTTACCGCTGCCCCACACGCTGCGCCTCCGGGCTGCCCCCAGCGCCCCCGTCTCACCCTGGGGAATGAGCTGTCCAAACTGGAAAGTAAACAGAGTGTGTGCCTTTGAGTTCGGGTTTCCCCTTCCTCCCAGCTCCTCGCTGGCAGCCGCGGGGAGCCTCCTGGAAGCCAGCCGCGCACAGATGATCTTCCCGCGGCTCTTGCCTCTCCCTCTGCTTCGGGCTGTGCTTGGTTGGGTGCGGTTGGGTCGGGCGGCCAGTGGGGTCGACCACTTGTCTTCTTCTCTTGGGGGTAAAATCCAGGTCTGTACAGGACGGGGTCTCTTGCGTGGCAGGGTTAGAGGAAATCACAGCTAACCACCTTCCAAGTTCCAATCCCTGATTGCTGGGTTTTCCTCGTTATCCACATTCTGCAGGGGACTTCTCCCCAGCTCTGGGGCCACAGTGATGGCAGCTCCCGGACTCATCTGCTCACGGGGGCTGTGTTACCCCCTCACGGCCCAGCTTGGCACCCCCTCCAGCTTTCATGCAGGAAGCTTCACTGTTTCCAGTCAATGCACAGTGAGATCTCAGATGTCTGGGTATTTGTTTTCCTATAAAACACATCAGAGTGTTCTCTGGCTTTTTTTTTTTTTTTTTCTGGAAAAGCACGATCTTCTAGACCTATTTGTTATGTCCCCGCATTTGAAAGATGTTGCCAAGTTCTCTTCCAGAGAAGTCATAGCCACCACCAGTGCCTGTGCCGAGGCTTCTATTGATAGAAGTTGAGGTCGTTTCAACTATTGCACAAAACAAAAAGCAAAGGGTATGTCTGAACACACACAAGACTCCTCATGAATAAGAATGAATTTGTAGAATAAGGTGACTATTGATTTGTGGGAGTTTTTTTTAGATGTGAAAGATACATAGGCGTTCTTTTTATGAAGGAAATTGGCCTTTATGTCACTTAGCTTCTGCAGCCTAATACAAGCTCCAAACTTAGTGACCGAACGGTTCTGGGGTCGGCAGTGGGGGTTGGACTTAACCAGGTGGTTCTGCTCTTGGGGCTCAGGCTTGGTGATGCTGGCCGGCCTGGCTGAGGGGGAGCTGGTGTAGGAGGGCCTGGCGGGCTGGGCCGTCATCTCTGCATCCCCTGCCCTCTGTCCTCCAGTTGGCTAGCTCGGGTTTTTCACACTGCGACTCACCGTTCCAGGGCAGACAGAGGCCACGCCCCAAAGTGCAGGTGCTTTTCAGGTCTGTTTCTACCCCATTTGTTACCTGCCCAGAGGCTTAAGCCCAGAGTCAGTGTGGGAAGTCAGTGGGTACAGGGAGGTATCAACAAGTTGGGGCCATGTTGCAATCAATTCACTTCATCCCATAAAGTCCTGATCTTAAGTCTCTGCTTTAAGAATCCGGGCTTATCACGCTAGTCCTTCTTGGTGGTAAAGCCAGGTGCAGTGTAGGATGGGGGTAGGTGAGTTATGGTCTCCAGGCCCCTGGCTGGGTTTGGAGCAGCTGGTCACACAGTTTCAGGTCTAGAATACAAGCTTCTTTCCACTAAAGTTCATTTTTTCTGAAAGGAAGTAGGTCTGGCTAGAGCGATGGGGCCCTGGAGACCCAGGGACAGGGCTGCTGCTGGGTGCAGGACACACCTCCTTTTGGTGGTTTTGAAAATATATTTTTATTTTCTGAACAGTTTGCTTTCCTTCTCTTTAAGGGAGCTTAATGACCAGGTATCCCTCTGCTGTTCCACCCCACCCAGCCGGAAGGGTTTGATTTTTGCCTATTTCAGCTGCAAATGTGTTTAATGGAAACAGACATCAAAACTGGGGCTTCGAGGAACCGTAACAGCTGGACGACGGGATTAAAAAGTCCTCCAGTGACTTGAAATGTTGACTCATTGACAGCGGTCTGATTGACCCTTATCCTCCACCCACTGTATTTTTTTTTTTTTTTTTCATTTCATGCGCGGAGTCGATTTGATGGAGTCGGCCCGGGAGCCTGCCGTTTTGGGGAGAGGAGGCTGCAATAAAATCCGCGACGTTAGTCCTCCGAGCACTTAGGCAGAGCTGCCGTGAATTCCCGGCCCTCAGGCAGGAGTGTCCTCGGGAGGGGACCGGTGTCACCCGTGCCCAAGCCTGGAGACCAGGCACGGGGAGCAGGAAGAGAAGTGACGCTCGCCGAGCATCCCCGGCGCCCCAGGTATCGCGAGGGGCGATGCGCGAACAGGCGTGTGTGAGGCGCGGTTTCGGTCCCGGGCAGACGTCGGCCAGCGGGGGAAACACACAAAACAAACAGAGTGTGACGGTCCTCGCGGCCTCTGCGGGCAGCAGGCCCGGCTGCTTCAGTCTATGGGGAGCTCCACACGGCAGTCAGCTCACAGGACAGTCTACGTCCACTCCTGTTTGGGGGGCAGGTTTCCATCCGGTCTGGTCCTGGCTCGGACTTGAGTTAGAGCTGCTTTTTCTCCAGAGCTGGACTCCCCGGGCCTGGGCTCAGCCTCCAGACAGGAACTGAGCAGCTTTGTGGGAACCAGGAGTTCCTCCAGGGCCCCTGGGATCTGGTCAGATGAGCTCAGAGACCAGGCATGTGGCGTGGTCACCCCCATCATCCCGGGCCCACAAAGACGCCGCACGGGGCCTCTGTCTGCTCAGTGGCCGGACAGGTTAGTACCGTCGCCCCCGCACCCCCGGGCCGGGCAGTATTCACCCTCTCCAGGAAGCCGGCTTCACTGGACGGTCCGGTGCAGGGTGGTAACGGGGGGTGCTTGTACCAGCCCCTCCCCGGAAAGAAAATAAGAAAGAAATGAGGACGTGTAATTGACGGTTTGTGTCTGGCACAGAGGAAGGCAGTTGGGCCAGGGCCCTGGTACCCTCAGGGGTCTCTCTCCCCGTGCTCCCCGGGGATGGGTCTTTCGGCTTCCTGGGTCACCAGCAGCAAGGGGGTCGTTTGGATTCGGAAGATCCCAGTTCGTCAGTGGGGGGGGGGGGCAGCCGGATTTGGGGGAGTCCTCCCCACGGCAGGTGGGTTACGATCTGGGAGCCCACGTTGCTTCTGGCTTTGCCCCTGCCATGTTTGCTCACAGGGGAGCCTGCCTGGGTTGAGTCTGGGCTCGCTGCAGCTCCCAGGCTCCTGGCAGGCCGGCCTTTCCCCATCCCGCCCGTTCTCTGTGGAGCCTTCCCCCGGCAGGGCCCTGCTCCCATAGCCACCGACAGCTGGAGCCCCAGCCGCTCCCGGCCCCAGGCGCACGGCCCGTCCTCCACCATCACCATGAAGGGCTTCCGGACACCAGCGGACTCGTTACCGCTGGGTCCTGTTTACAGACCTGCGTCTCCCCAGCCCCCAAACACTCGGCTCACAGCCCACATGATCCATGCCGCGTGGCTGGCTCTGCACAGGGAGATAAAAACACCAGATCGGGGGTGAATTGGACAGAACATTCCAGAAAGTTCTCTGTTCACAAATCTTTTCCAAAAATCTAAGGAGCCTGATTAGACGTCACCATTTAGTTTAGTATCTTCTCGGTGATCAGTTTTTAAAATTGACTCTGACCACGGCCAGGATTATGCCGGGCCTGGGAGGTCGGCAAGTGGCCTGATGCTGGGGGAGCACCTGTCCTTTCCGGAGCCTGGCTGTTTGCTTCTCACACGCGAAGTAGCCAAGGCCGCTCGTGGTTTCTTGCTGTCACTCTCTGTCCTGATTATCCACCTAGAGTAGGTTCAAGTGCTATTACTATTGTTAACCACTGTTCATAATTGCTATTACACATCAGGAGTGAAATGGTTCAGGCTGTAATTCTCCTCTTACAGTTGTGTATTAGTGATGAGGGTCAAAGCCGCGGTGATAAATCACTAGGCAGCATAGACTGTAGTAGCTGTGCTGTCTTTGGAGCCAGATGGACGGAGGTTCAGATCTCGGCTGCACCACTGAATGGGTAGCTCTCAGCCAGTCACATGACCTCTCTGGCCCTCAGTTTACTCAGCTGGAAACAGGAGAGATCATAAGTCCTTCACAGTCTGTTATGAGGATTAAATGAAAGAAAGGATGGGAAACACTTAGCAATGTCTGGAAAATAATATGGTCAATAGGTGATAGATTCTGGTACAGGACATCCATTTTTGGAGCGAGTTGCAGTAGGATTTGGTCTAGAACAATTAATTTGTTTCCTGAAAGACAAAGCGGGCCGTTTGTGTTCATATTCACAGGTACAGGTTTCTGTTCTGAATGAGGACAAGAAGGTTTTGCAGTTGACGTGTCCAAGGCTGGTTGCAGAGGGAAGCTTAACCAACAGGGCATCGCCGGGCCCTGTGCTGGTGGCCATGAGCCGGACGGCCCACTGGCCTGACCAGTGGGCATTTCTTGTGTTTTCATGGATAATTCAGATGAAGGTGCCCAGTACGTGTGTGAGGAAAACACTCGAGGAGCGAGACAGGGTGAAATAAGGTGAGAAAAGGGCGAAGGCCATTTTGCCTTGATTTAATCAACTTTGTTCATCACTAGTCAAACCCGCAGAAGCGTGGCGTTTGGGGTCGTGCAGAACTGCAGAGTCGCACGCAGGTAAACGCTGGTTGTGCCGTCTCTCCATCTGGCGGTGCACCTGCTGTGTGACCCCCACCCAGGCCCCCCCAGACATTCTCACGGGCAGAGTCAGTCTCCCGTCAAACCTTCCCAGCTTTCCTTCGCCTCATGAAACCTGCCACCAGACTGCTCCCTTACCCCGAGGTACAGAAGCCTGAGGACAGTATAAGGAGGCACCCCTTCCCTGGGTACTGGAAATGTTACCAGGGATCAAAATCTCAACCACAGGGCAGGGGCTCTAATGGTCAAATTCCAGAGCTCAGCTGTGGGCGGGAGAAGGACGGGACTTAGTGTCAGGATAAGGCCCAGAAGCTTCCCTGAGTTGGAGTGTTGAGTGCAGACCCTGACTGTTCTCAGCAAAGCTGTGATGGGGTGCCAGGCTCTGCCTCAGGGCCCACGAGATGGGGGCAAGTGGGCTAGGAGAGCCCTCACTCGGCTTCATCCCCGGCTCACAGCTCTGGAAGTTTTAGGATGCTAAGATCTGGTTTTCTATAAAGCCATCAGTATAATAAGCTGTGGCCACAACATCAGAAGTCCTCCGCCTTCCCCTCCTTTCCTTCTGCTGCAGTTTGAAGGAAAGTGTTTGGGCTTTGGAGGCTGACAGACGTGGGTTGAAATCCTTAGAGCTGTGTGCGTTCAGTCAGCCACCCAGTACCATGCCCGGGGGTCCGGAGAGGGGGGGGTGCAGGGAACAGCAGCGCCGGAGAGGGAACAGCACTGCAGAGCCCTTGAGCAGGAGCTTGGCCTTGAGCGGCCAGGGACTTCAGCTGACCAGCTTCTCCCCAGATTGTCCAAGAGCGATGAGGGAAAGGAGACAGTGAGACCTCACCATGCTGGCTCAGGGCAGGTTCGCCCCTGTCCAAGGCCGTGGATGCCCACCTTATGAAAGCCCTAGAAAATCTTGCTCCCTTCACAAAGAGGGAATGTTCTGGAACTTAGAAGGTTTTGCAGCAACAGGGATCCAGGAAGCCAGAAGCCCCGCACAGCAGGAGGAGCCAGCCACCCCAGGACTGGCCTGTGACAGAAGGGGGAAATGCTGTCTTTCAGCCGGGGGCAGGCAGCAGGGGCAGGGACAGCCTCACCTGGTCCCCGCAGGGCCGGCTCCCTGGGGGTGGTTCCTGCTCTGTCCCTGCTTTGTCACACAGGGTGAGAAAGTCGAAGGACTATAGGATTTCTTTGCCGTAGGTCCCAGCAGAGCCTGAATTATTCATACGTGCTGGATCAATTATTCAGGACGATGGGTTGGCGTGTGCGGTGCAGGTTTGCTAGTAAACAAGAGACCTGAGCAGCACTGGGCAGGAGAGACAGGCCCCGCCAGCCCCTTGCTGATGGCATCCGTGTCTTGCCCGGACTTCAGGGCTCTTGCTGGAGTGATCACTGACCCCACAGGCACTCCCCAGACAGGTCCGGGGGCGGCAGTGTGGCTAGACCCTGTCCCTAGGCCTGGCTCCCGCCAGCAGATTGTATCTGATCTCAGGTTGGCCGTAGCTCTGCCAAGGCTTCTTATGTGTCTCCATTCTCCGCCGTTCGTTGTGGAATGTCTTCGTGAGCAGTCATGAAATCGATCTTTGGCCCAAGTCCTTGTCCCAGCGTGGAGGGTGTGAGATTGAAAATCCACACAGCTCAGGCCCCAGATGAATGAGGACCCCTCGGCCGGCGAGGTGGTGGGGATTTTCTGAGCCATCCCATTGGGATGGCCGGAGCCTCCCGTCCGGGGCCCTGTGGCTGTCCGGGCTGCCCCCCTGCCCCCCACATATTCTCCCTTGATTTCACATCGTCCTCTGGCTTCACGTGCCCAAAGCAGCCTTCTCCCTCCTTCTCCAAACCCACTCTTTCCCAGCGATCTCCATCCAGAAACTAGGGAACCGTTCCTGACACTCCCCCGCCCCCCTAAAGTCCCACCACATCAAAGAGGCCACGTGGGGGGTTGGAAAGAGCAATAAAGGAGGAAGGAGAGGAAGAGAAGCTCGTTCCTTCCGGGGAAAGCCAGAGCAAGTGACTCAGAAGATGTCTCCGGGGCAGGTGAGGCAGGAGAGCAAAGGCCTTGAGGAAGTGCGACTGCTCATTGCTAACATCTAGATAATCACGTAGGCTTTTCAAGGTAACTGTTTATATTTTAGTGTTCAAATCTTTTAAAATCTTGCCCTACGCTGAATACTCTGTACTTCTTTCTGGAAGCCATTACTCTGCATTTGGGCGGCTAGCAACATCTTAACCATACACAGAAGTGGCTGCGGGCCTTGCTCATGTATTATGCTAAGTCCGAACTAAATGTATCGCAACTTAGCTTCCCTCAGAGACTCCCACCAATGCCGCAGTATCCCGCCTGCCCCCCAGGAGCCGGTGGGGGAGCAATCGGGATGGAAACAGGCAGCGGCCTTAACTGAGGGCAGTTACAATAACGTCCTTGGAGAAGTTAAACATGCAGATTTCTTTTCTTTTCTTTCTTTTTGTTTATTGATATGTTTGACATACCTTCAGCAGTTTATTTTTACTGTAAGTTTTGTCTTAGGTTGAGTTTATAATTTTATCATCTTCATCTCTAAGAAAGGCATTATACGTTTGAAAAGAAAAGAAAAGAAAATACCATACCTGGCAAATTTCACAGGAACATGTGAGTTGCCGAACACCGTGCTGGAGCCCTTCCCAGGGCCTTGGAAGGGGCTGCGTGAGTCGGGGCTTGAGGCTCCAGCATCACGGTACACCCATCAGGCCGCAGGCAGGGTTCAGGCGGAGAGAAAACCCTTCTTGAAAATGCCTGTGATCTGGGCCAAGTCTTTGCTTTCACACTCATGCTGAGTGCAACCCAGAGGAAGGCACATGCCCAGTCTTTCCAGTCTCCACCAAGAAACCTAAGTGGGGGAGGAAGGGGGCCACACACCAAGAATGTCTCCTGTCCCCAAACAACCTCCTCCTCGTTGCTCCCTTGATAAATTCCCTCAGTCACTCATGAAGTCAGGCCCGCGTTACACAAATATCTGCCGAGCACCTGCCGCAAGCCTGGCATCTTGCCAGAAGTGCTCCAGTTGGCGGCTCATTCTGTGGCCTAAGGCTGAGAGCTTTGTTTGTTGTTCTCTGTTCTGATGCTGCTGCCCGTATGGCATGGGTCATCTCAAGGACAGAAGGTTGGCGTCCTGGACACCCCTCAACCCTCCAGGGCAGGCGGCCCCGGGCTGTGGTCTCGAGACATGCATATGAGTCCCAGCTCTGGACTAATGAGGTGCATCCCTTGGGCACTCAGCCTCCCTGAGCTTTATTTCTTTATCTGTAAAGCCCAGCACTTAGTGCTGAAGAATTGATTAAAACTCAAATGGATGTAAGCTTGGGGAGAGAAAAATCATTAGCAAAGCTGCAAGCAGCCCCTATAGGAGGTGGAGGCTCTGGGGATGGAATGTCCCTTTATTTTCTGCCAAAAAAGTCCAGGAAGTGAAGATGCTTAGGCTGTAAAGCATACACGGGCCATCTCTGCTCCGGAAGGCCCTGATCCTGATGGGACAACAGGTGTTGTCCCATCTGCGTTCTGTGGTCCTGCCCCTCTGGCCATGGCCGACTAACGTGCAGTATCTCTGGCCCAGGCTGAGCCCATCCTGTGGTCTCTCCCAGGAATTTGCAACCGCTCCGTGACTCAGACAGGAAGGCTCATTGGAACAGGGCTGTGCTTGGAGCCATTTTCCTGACCTCCCACTATTGGGGTTTGGGCAGCTGGTTCTCTCTCTTCCCAAGGCTTGAGTTTCCAATTCTTGGATGTCACGAGCTGCACCAATGTTCTTTCCAAACATCCTTCTTGTGCATCAGTTAGTTGGAAAAGGTTTTTGTTGAAACCAAAAAAATTTACTGAATGCAAATACATAATGCACAGGGCTGCTTGATTAAACAAGACAATATATGTGAAAGCTCTTCACAAGCCAAAGTTTATATTGTACACTTAGTTATTAGGTGTGTCTTTGCTTCTAAAGGACCTGAGATTTGCTGGAATCAGAGCACACCCATGCTCACTCGTTTGTTGGCGCTTGGCTCAGACCTATGTTCATGTGACCTTGGACAAGATAACTCCCCACTCTGGATGCTTGAGTCTGAATATTTCTCAATTGTGGATTTTGGGCCACACCTGCCAAACTGCGTTCACCCACCGGGGGCCAAGTTTCGGCATCATTTTTGCTGTGAAAATAAAGGGAATTTCTTCTCATTGTCCCTGAAGCACATTCCAAGGGAGGACTTAAGTCCTGGCCAAATGTCTCCTCCTTTGCAGGAATTTCTTAAGACTGCTGAAATAGCCTCGCCAGCAATAATTCAATATCCCAATAATATCTCAGTCTTTGGGACTGACATCTATACATTTCTATGAATAAAAAAGATAACTAAGGAGAACCTACCGTAGAGCACAGGAAACTCTACTCAGTGCTCTGTGGTGACCTAAATGGGAAGGAAATCCAAAAAAGAGGGGACATGTGTACATGTGTGACTGATTCACTTTGCTGTACAGCAGAAACTAACGCAACATTGTAAAGCAACTATCGTGCAATAAAAATTCATTTTAAAAAATCTCAATCTTTTTGTGCTTTTCAAGTGAGTAACTGTATCCATTTTGACATGATGGCTAAAATATGAATATTATGCCCCTCATTATATTGTGTCCCCTCATTATTATTTTCATCCTTATTGTATGATTACTCAACTTATTCTCTAAGATTAGTGCCCAAACTCTGGGTGTGAAGGTCTTAGAGGCTGAGATCACAGGTCGTTGAAGGCTCCTTGGAGGTCCCAGCCACCTGAAATGTCTGTGTCTAGGAAAACATTGCTCACTTTCATAGACAGTAACATTCCAGGGGCGCTGCTGAAGGAGAGGGCTGTCCCGTCATCTACAGAAGGTATTAGTCACGGCTTGAGGCTCACGTCGAGCCCCCGAAGTGCTACGCCGGTTCCGGGAGCCGTCGCTTTCTCGGTTTGCGTGATACAGGCAAGACAGATCCTTCTCCCGGCCTCACGCCCCTGGGCCTCATTGAATTCCATCAGGTCCTGGATCCTGTTTTTTTCAAAAGAAGATGCAAATCAGTTATACATACACAATACAAATTAATTTTCAAAAAGGGAAGATGCAAATCCACGTAGCTTTAGGTGGACCTAAATCCTAGAATCAGATTCTGACATTTTTCTGACATCTTTACATCAGAATCTTTTATTTTCAAGCAAATGTGCCTCCTGAACCAACCGTCGACGGTTATGGGCTGACTTAACAGGACTAGAAACAATGCGTAGAACTTCAATGGTGCGAGTCTGCAACGCACACGTCTTAGTCACTTGGTAAATTGTCCACTATTCAGGCTTTGTTCTCCGATATTGGGACTGTGGCCACTTCCGGTCACCAAGTGACATTTACTCTCACTTAAAACAATTGTCGTTAGCGTTCTGTGGCAACTCTTAAGTGGGCCTTTAAAAGTCACCACCAAGAAGCTTAGATTTTGTTGCACTAGAAATTCAATTCAGTTCACTTCAATTCAAGACTATTTGTATTTTTGAGATGAGTTCTAGCCGGTTCAGAATCCCAGCTGTCTTGATGTATAGAGATAGCATTAAATAGCGAAAAATACTTAAACAAATGTTCAGCAATTTGTACATTCGTAACATTAAGTAATTAAAAAGAAATGTCATGTGAAGTGACCAGGGACTCCCTAACTAACATTAAGGTTATCATCTAATCACTGCACTCTTTCTACTTTGCACTAACTTTTGCACTAACTTGCTCTGTTTCTGCTGAAACCATCGTGCAGGCGGACTGTTCCATCTGGTCACGGACTTGTCCCCTGTCCTGGCGGGAGGCCCGGCAGGCCTCTGACAGGATCGGAACCCCAGCCATATGCTCATGACCACTTTGTTGACCTTTTAGCCTAGTTAAAGGTTTAGTAACTCCGTGAGGCTACAGACTTCTCTTTCGGTGACAGTCAGCCTGCAGCCCAGGGAGGAACGTGCTGGGTGTGAATGGCTGCTGCTCTCCGGAGAGCCCTCAGGACACACACCTGTCCCCTCTCCCCCTGCACACAAGGAGGCATCTCTGCCTCCTTCCGAGTTTCCGCTCGGAGCCAATCCTCTTAGGGCAATTTATTAGAAGATTAGGACTCACCGAGGGGATGCCCATTCCAGACCAGCTTTTAGCCAACAGGGAGGAACAGCTGGTGAACGATTGCTAAAAAGAAACTCTGATGAGCTGGCCACCACGGCACAAATTCTGAGCTAACAAGGACCCCCTCGGTCATCACGGAGCTGGCACCCTGGCCCCAACAGACTGACTTCTGGATCTCATTCAATGGCATTTCAAGAACAAACTCAACTGTCTGCAAGTTAAACAAAGTTATAGTTATATGAGGAAGACAGAGAGACCCCTCTGGTCCAAATCAAATAATTGTGATGAGGCAGCAAAAATTGTTAAAGGGTCTTTGATGTCTGAGATTAAGTGAAGTGCAACGTGGGGTCCCGGACCGGATCCTGGGACAGAAAAAGAACGTTAGTGGGAAAACTGCTGCAGTTTAGTAGGAATATACCAATGTTAATTTCTTCGTTTTAATAAACGTGCCATGGGTATATAAGATGCTAGCGTCAGGGGAAACCTGGTGGAGGGGTACGTTGAAATTCGATGTACGACGGTTGCAACTTTTCTGTTAATCTAAAATTATTCCAGGTTATTAGAGAAAATGAACGAAGCAGATGGAGGCAGGGCCTATTCCAAGGATGGCAGTGAGAGAGAGCCACGATCCGTGAGGTCTGTGGGGAGCGTCAGGAGGTCTGGTCCTAGAACGTGCCGCCCCCCAGCAAGCTGAGAAGGAGGCATCTGCGTTGTGTTTAGAACAAGAATGGAAATGGGAACAGTGGACGGTGAGGAAGGATGCAGCTGCCACAGTTACGGACCATGGGCTTGATGTGCCTCGAAGGGAGAGTGCTGACACGGTCCGATTAGTGGTCTGTGAAAGCTCAGAGAGAGAACTGGAGGCCCCGGCAGCCAACCTGGGCTCACCCGAGAGCAAGGAAGACCAGACAAACCTCCGACCCACATGAGTAACGTTAGGAAAGTGACAGGCGAGGGGAGTGATGTGGGTATATACATTTGGATTTCTGGAAGACAGAGCTTCTCATTACGTCTTTGTGGACACTGGAGTTTGGAGAGAAGGATTGTCATCCATCGCTACCCATCCATATGGTTAGTGGACTTAGTAGCCAAAGACGGCTAATGTACAGGTGACGCCTGTGTCTAAAGAGAGCTGCTCCCTCGGGCTCAGTTTACCGTTCTTTAAATCAATGACTTAGATGAAGTTAATATAGATTATGTTTCACTTCTTGCAATGGAAACCCGACAGCAGTGGCTTAGCCAAATAGGGATTTATTTCTGACAATTAACAAGAAGACCAAAGACAGTGGTCCAGGCTGGTCAGTGATTCACGCTGTCTTAATTGTCCCAGGCTCTTTGTATCTCTCTTCTGTGTCATCCTTTGCGTGTGTCTTTCACCCTTATGGTTCACCTCTAGCCTCACGTCAACTCCAGGCAGGAATTAGACTAAGTAAATGGCAAGGAATAAAGAGAAACGCTTATATCCGGAAAGCAAGACTATCCCAGAAATCCCCAGCAGGATTCCAACTGGCCAGAATTCTGCATGCTGGCTGCAAGGGATGCTGAGAAATGAAGATAGTTGGTTGAGCACAGATCCACACTGCCCAGAATCAGTGCCCGCCTGAAAAGGTGAGAATGGATTTGGGGTTGGTAGCTAGCACTGCTTGCCAAAGATGGCTTACTCACCTGAATCGAGTGGAGTTTTGGACGGCTGACGTTCCTCACCTCAACTTGGTCCTCTAAGGACTCTTCATCTCAGTGATGCCTGTTCCCTCACGCCAGTCTCTCATGTTAAAATCTTGGTGTCAATCTGGACACCAATAGCCTTCTCTTACACTTCACGTCAAGTCCACACCACCTGGCTCAGAGATGTGTGCTGTGACCCCGTGTAGATGCCAGGTGTAGCTATCCCCACCTCCTGCTGGCAGTGAGAATAGAGGAACTGGGAACAGACACGCTAGGACTCAGCTGCCGATCTGATTCTCCAGTCTCCTGATTTCTACTCTCGCACCTATTGCTCACATTTTACTTTCAGTTTCTAGCTGTTCACTGCACGTAAAGAGAAGTACAATTGATTGTATATTGATGTTCTATTCTGTGACCTTGATAATCTCACTTATTTGTCCTAAAAGCTTTTGTGTAGATTCTTTAGGATTTTTCTAAGTAAACAGTTATATCATCTGCAAATTGAAACAGTTTTATTTCTTCCTTTATTCCTTTGGATGCCTTTTATCTCTTTTTCTTGCCTTATTTCACTGGCTAGCAAGTCCAGCCCAATGCTGAATATGAGGGATGAGAGTGGACATTCCTGCATTGCTCTTGTTCTTAGGGGAAAGCATCCAGTCTGATCACTAAGGATGACGTTAGCTATAGTGCTTTTTGCAGATGCCCTTTATCAATGCGAGGAAATTACCTTTAATTCCTAGTTTGCTAAGAGATTTTACCATGAATGATGGTTGAATTTTATCGGACGCTTTCTCTGCATTTATTGACATGGTCATGTCCTTAGGTCTATTGATACAGTGAATGATGCAGTTTACATTCTGAATGTTTAACCAACTCCACTTAAATGCTAAACCTCTTCTCCATCTGAAAGCAGGGGCAATCATTACTTACATCTAAGGTTTCTTTTTTTTTTTTTTTAAAGAGCATTTAAGGCCTTCCCTGGTGGCACAGTGGTTAAGAATCCGTCCACCAATGCAAAGGACACGTGTTTGATCCCTGGTCCGGGAAGATCTCACATGCCACGGAGCAGCTAAGCCCATGCGCCACAACTACTGAGCCTGTGCTCTAGAGCCCACGAGCCACAACTACTGAGCCCGCATGCCCTAGAGCCCGTGCTCCGCAACAAGAGAAGACACTGCAATGAGAAGCCCATGCACCACAATGAAGGGTAGCCCCTGCTCGCCACAACTAGAGAAAGCCCACACTCAACGCAAGACCCAATGCAGCCAAAAAAAAAGAGCATTTAAGATGATATAACGTATGTAAAGCACACAGCACAGCATCTGACATACAGTCAGCCCTTAATAAATTGTAGTAGATACCGTCATTTAATTACTAGCTCTGGTGGGTGCCCATACGCTACCTCCGACCCCCGCCGGAGGACTGGATAGTGTCCCCGTGAGGTTGTGCCTGTTGCGTGGGTCTGGGGCCTTCCTGAGTACTTCGCCATAGCCTGCGTCTCCTGCCGCTGTGCCCGGTTCCACAAGACTGGCCTTTCTGGCATGCAGACTTGCCTGACTCTCCCCTGACTGATTCTCCTGCACTGGGACTTGGAATGTCTGGCGGCCGTTTCGGAGCTGCCTCTGTGTCGGTACCCCGACGTCTGCATCCCGGCACCTGCTCCTGCTGTCTCTGCTGAAGATCCCATGAATCGCTTAGGATGCCACCAGCTGCAAATAATAGAAAAACCAATGCAGAGCTAGTTCCTTAGCCCACGGGCCCAGAAACCTGCAGGTAAGGGCGGACGCGGACGTCGGGGATGGAGACGTCACCGAGAACGGCGTTCCTCTGCGTCTCTCTCTGGTGCTCAGCGCCAGCCCTGTGCTGAAAAGCCAGTGCTGAAGGCAGCTGGCTCTCTCAGTGGGGAGCATCGCTCCTCCAACCGCGGAACAAGAGTCTTCCCTGCGGGGGCCACCTCCTCCCTTCTGACCAGTGTCTGTCGCAGTCGGAACGCCAATTGCGAACTGGCTTAGGTCTGGTTTCCTGAGCCCAGAACAGAGAAAGGAGATGAGTCAGCCACGAGGAGCCGGTTTGTTCAAAGCCCCAGCCCTCCCTGAAGCTGGAGTCGATTCCCCAAACTACACCGCTTCTGTCCTGTGAGGGCAAAGGAGGGCGGATGCGAAACAGTCACCACACAGCCCCCTCCCTCTCTCCCCGCGGGACCCCAGCGTATCCTGTGTTCTGGGTCCCGCATCCACGTCCCAGGAGCCCCTGAGGTGCTTGTAGATTTAGCCGAAAAGCTGTGTGGATGGACATTTTTATCTCGTCACCCCCAGAAGAAGGACCAAACCCTTCTGAGCCAAGTCAAACCCACCCCCTTTTGCCGGAGGCTGGAGGATGCCCCAGCAGAGCGCTGGGGCTGGAAGGACCTACGAACCTGTTCCTCTCTTCCGCACAGATGCTGTGAGAAACAGCGGAAATGAAGCCCCAGGTCCAATATTAGACTTATGTCTGTTCTCAGACAACTTCTTGAGAAAGCAACGGTGGTAAGTATGTTGGTTGCCTCCCAGCTTCCACTCCCCCCTCTAGTTTGCTGATAGAGTCCCGATTTTCAGGGGGAGGGGGTGGCAATGTGCCCTCCCCCAGGGACCAATCCTGATTCTTCAACGTCAGTTGTGGCGCTTGCTCCGGGGTTGGGGGCATGAGTGGACGTGTGCCGGGCAGGGAAGCAGCAAGTCTGTCTCTGAGACGGAAAAGGAGGGGGGAAGAGCCCTTGCTTAGAGCTCCTACACGGATGCTGTGATCAAGGCCGGAACAGCCCCTGCACCCTGAGGTTGTCAGGGCAGGAGGATTGACCCTGGGTCTTCAGTGTCATCGTGGGGTCAGTGAACGAAGCCTGGGGCCGGCCGCTTTGGGACTTGTTAATAAGCAATAAATGTCCTTAGGAAGTTTGCCTAAGACTCTTCGGGGGGATGCAGGTTTGTTGAAAAAGGTGTGAGAGGTGAGGGGGGATGTCTTCAGGGGTCGGGGGGTCTTAAGAAGAGTGTGACTCGGTAGGAAAGCTGACGCTCGCCATCGAAGAGGATTGAAAAGGGCTCAAGGTGGGACGGTTCTTGTGAACTTCCAACGACTCCACGTTCAAAGCCCCCAGATCGTTACCTGGGAGAGTTACAAATCTGTGTGTTTCTGAGAAGTCCCCTCACGGGACAGAGGCAGAGGGGGAGGGGTCGGGGGGCAGGCAGTGTGTTCATTGCCGAGGAAATGGATGAAGATCTGGAGACTCAGGGTAACAAATTAGAATCATTACTGGAAATCTAAGTTGGCGGCAAGAACTATCAAAAATTGTACAGCCTCCAAGTGCGGAATAACGTGTAAATGAGAATTTGTATCAAATGTGCATTTTGGGTGTGTGTGGGTGAGTGAAAGCTGGGAATACCAGCTGGGCTGTATCGCTGTGATTTGCACTTGGTTTGGGTATTTGTTGATGTGAGGTCTTCACCTGGACCAGGAGAAAGGCCCGGAGGCTGGTGGAGACACCCCCGGACTAGAGGCCACAGCTTTACTCTTGCTGCATCTCCCCGCTCGCCCCCAGCCTCGTATGTTTGTGTATCTGTCTCTGTGCAACGCTACCAGCCCTTCACAACCATGGGCTTTGAGAACTTCATCTTCAGCACAGCGTGCATAGCACCTAACGGACCCTTAGGAAATGCTGACAGTGAATGAGACGCACAGTCAATGTCATAAGCATCGCAAGAACAGATAGAAGTAGGGAGGGTTGACGTCTAAATACTTAATGACCTCGGTCCCTTGGTTAAGATGTGAGTATAATATACCTCTGCACACATCTCACAAGTTGGCTTTTGCACTATTGGGTTGCGGTCATGGGTCTAACCAAGGAGATGTGTTTGGACCTCTGTCTGGGATGCTTCTCCAGGAAGAGCTGCCTCTGGATCCACCTTCGACATTCAGGTTTGCAACAGAGGCCGTAACCCTTCTGAATTCCGTCACTCGATCATCATAGAGGCTAAGGGTTAAATAGCATAGTCTTAATGTATAAATTTATTTAAAACCCCAAACATCACATCTGTTGTAGACCTCTGCAAGATCTGCATATAGTATTGGAGATTCACGTATGTTTTTAGATCTCTAATAGTAGGGGGTGCCCTCTTGGTCTCCTGCCCTACAAACTAATAGGACGCACACATCCACGCAGCCTGCACTGCGGCAGGGAGAGTGAGGCTCCAGGAGGAGGGCAGGGCTCTTTCTTTATCTAAAGCAAACTTCTCCACTCCCTCCCTCCTTGCCTCCAAACTTGGACTCAGTACCCAGAAAGGGAATGGCAGCTATAGGCACACAGCGATGCCTCCGTGCATGTGTGTTGATGGAGAAAACTAAAGACCAGAAAAGACAGGGACTGAGACGCTCACCCACCTGGTCTTATACAAGATGAGCTTTCCCCAACAGGCCCTGAATTGATTTTCTCCACCAAGGGATAAGCTCAATATGCCTCATGCTTTGCAACCGTTTCTTGGCAAGTCTTCAGGGACCAGCCGCAGCAGCAGACAATTTGCTTTATGCTGATAGAGAAGAAACTTGAGGACGTGCTTCTGTGCAGCACCCCCTGGGTTCCAGCCAGGTGCCAGGCACGTGAGGATGCCTGGGGGTCCGTAGAGTGACGTGCCCTGCGTGCAGACCCCACAGCTGGTGTGCGAGGGGACAACGCTACCCTCAGTGTGCCCGTGCCGAAACATTAAGGAAATGTCACTTCTCACCTTCTGCCAGACCAATCATTTGTTGTGAATTAAGAAGAAGGCGTGATGGACCCCCTGCCCGCCAAGCAGTCCCTCCCCGTCCCCTGCCCCCAGCCCAGCCATTTATTCCTAACAACCAACGCTAGTAAAGGGCTGCGAATTTCTCACGTGCTTTACAGATACATTCCTTAATTCTCACGTGAGCTCTGTTGACTGGCTCTGGTTACCCCATGTAACAGGCGAGGAGATGGGTGGGAGGCCTCGCAGCTGTGGGAGCCACGTCCTGGAGGTCCTGAGCCCGCCAGCTGCCCAGTCTCCAGCTTCGCGGCCTCGGTAGTGTCTTGGCAAAGACTGTTTTCTGTCGGATGTAAATAGGAAGAGGCTCTAAGAGTCCAGATTTACAAGTCACGGCGATAAAAATACTGGATCTCGTATCTGATTTCCCTTAAGAAACTGCTCAACATGTGAAATAGAACTCCAAAAGCAGAAGGAATAGCTCTTGTGCAATATTTAGGTTTTCGTCACACTTATTCCCTTGTACAATATTTAGGTTTTCGTCACACTTATTCCCTTGGATCTATACGCTTCCTCGGAGATGCAGAGTATTGAGGACTCTTGGATTCAAGGGATCGTCTGACTTGAAAGCATCCGGCTCGTTTTGGAATATGTCATCCCGGGCCAAGCTTCCTTCGACACGTCCCCGACACGACCATTTCTACGTGGTTTTAAATTCCCATCTTGACCTAGGTTGACCTCTTGACCTCTTGACCCTCCCAAGAGTGCGTGTTTTCTTAATGGGACATCAATAAACCCCTAATGGAGAGCAGAGCAGAGGCAAACGGGACTTTGAGGTGTAGAATGTGTGCTTGGCCCACTTAACTGACAGCTTAGTGGAAACAGAAAACTCCCGACACCGCGTGGGCCTCTGGGGTGTGTTAGGAAAGAGGGGATGAACATCCCTGCCTCTGGGAAGGATGCCCTCGGCAATCCTGGGAAAATCCTCTGTGTCGCCGGGCTCTGCGCGGCTGCGTGGGCCCAGCCACTCCTCTGGGGGAACGTCCCGCGACCCGGGTTTCCCGCGGAGCAGCGAGCATCCTATAGGCCTTTTTTGCTCCATGAGTGACTGGCCAGCTGTCGGCCAAGCTAAGGGAGTGAGCCTCTGCTCCGTCACACTCTTAACATTGTGTTTCAGAAGGTTCTGGAGCAGAGCTGTGCAAAGGAAAGAGCGGGCCGGGTGAGGGTCGCGAGGCACGAGGTCCACGTTAGGCCTTGGTTGTGGCTCTGTGCGGCCCTGACGTACAAGTGGCTAACATAGCCTTCCCTACGGAGGACGGGGGCCACGGGCCCCGACGGAGCTAATACGTAGTGGAGGGTCTCCTGGGCGCTCGGGACGGGCCTGGGACACGCGCTCGAGTGAAACCTGCCGACACGCAGGCCGCCGTTGTCTCTACCCGCGCCGGGACCCGCTCCCGGACGCTTCTCCTCCCTCCGTCCGTGGCTCGCGGGGTGAGGAGGCAAGTCTGGCCGCGGCTCCAGCCTCAGCTTTGTGATGCGCTCCCCAGCCCAAAAGAGGGCTGCTGGGGCCGCCCACTGGGACACGGGGGACATGATCCTCAGTGGCGGGCTTGGGGCAAAACTGAGAACCAGTGATATTAGTGACGACACACGATGAACAGCCATAATATTGGTCACCTCGTATTTGCCAAAACATCTTCACAGCCAGCGTCTCATTTGACCCCCCCCGGCTGGGCTGTGCGGTGGGGAGGTATCACCCCGACTTTACTGGTGGGAAGACGAAGCTTCGGGAGGCCCTCGGACCTGAGTTTGCAGGCGGCGCTGGGGGCTGAGCTGGGGGTGAGCCCGCGGTCTTCCGGCTGGAGTGGGGCCGCGGTCCCCCGCCCTCCCCTCCGTCGTGCGACCCCTTGCATCCAACCTCGGACCTGCGGGCCGCTCCTAAGACGCCAACCAATCACTAACACCTTACACAAGCCACACTGGAAGCTGGAAAATTCCATGGGGGTGAAAAAGAGCTACTGTCTCTCCTTTCCCCCAAGGGAAAGTGAATAATTGACCACCTGCCCGGCCCTGGGGCCCCACTTTGTATCATGGAACGTGCGGTTGCCAAGGGTGCCTCTCAGCTGTCACAGGTCCTAACACGGTGGAAAAGGAGAGGCTTTCTTCCGGGACTGTCTCCAGCACCCAGCATGCTACCTGGCCGCTCTGGACAGGGTGACCGTCTGAGTGGCCATCGAGTCGCGACCGGGCTGCCCTGGACGCACGTGACAAGAACGGGAGGGGTCCTCACCCAGGGCAGCCCGTCTGGGGCCGTGGCCTTGGGAGAGCCCAGCAGAGACCACGCAGACCAAGCAGACCCTGGTTGTCTGGTCCCTGGACCTGAGCGATTGGGGCAGAGGGGTCGTGGCCTGAGTGCGAGAGCCCCTTATAGGAGGTGGTTGGCAAGGCAGCTCTGTTTTGGCTGGTTTGCATATGAAAGGCTCCCCGGCAGGTGAGCTGTTCGCTATCTCTGGGCATTGGCTGACCCCAGGGGCCGTCCATCCCAGAAATCAAAGCGTCAAACACAGAGTAAAGAGACATGATTAAATAAGAGACAATTGTTTCTCTGCCTGCCCAGGACTTTCTTCTCTTGAGGAAGTTCTTCCCTCCTCCGTCATGATGCATCTTCTCACGCAATCGTCTCCATGCTTTCAGCAACTGGCTTGGCCACCTGACCTTAGGTGGCCAAGGTTCATTTCCAGGATTTTCTAGTAGAGCTAGGGACCCACTCAGAGTCCAGATATAGAGGGAAGCAGAGAGGACTGGGGAGAGGGGAGGCTCGGGCATCTGAATCCTGAATCCAGCTGTCCCTGAAGCCAACTCCGTCTCTGTTTTCCATTACAAGAGCCAGTAACTTACTCTTTCTCCTAAATTAGTTTGAATCCGATTTTCTTCATTTGCATTTTATCTTTATGGAAGAGAAAAGATATATGTTTTCATTTATTCTCAGAAAGTTCCGTGCTTCCTTTCAAGGGGTGCTTAAACCCCTAAGTAGCTCCTCTCATATAAGGTGGCATTTCAATGATCTAATAATAGTGATGATCTAATAATAATAGATTACATTTCTTCTGAGGCACCCAGACAAAAACTGAGAGTGAACTTTCAAGGCCATGGGGAAAGAAAGCAGGCAGATTCACTTGGATTTAATCATCCCTATTTTAAGAGTTTGAGTTTCAACTTAGTGGTGGAGGCGCTTCCAGCGCTGATACACGCTTGACAAGACATTTGTGCGAAGGGGCGTGGTTTGCTGAGGTCCTTGGCCATCAAAGCAGGTTTCAAGAAAGTGACATCGCCAGCAATGGGGCTAATCATTCTCCAGCGAATGCCACTCCCCACGGAGCCCTCGGAGAAAGGGCTAGTGATGGGAGATGGTCTGTGCTGTCTGCTGCTGAGGCGTGGACATGAGGGCGGGACTGTAGGTAGACCAGGAGGACTCCTGTTCCAGAGGAACCGGAAGACAGGCCGCCTCGGCTCAGAGGCTTCCAGCTCCAAGTCTAAGACCATGGGCTGGCCCTCCCCAGCGCTGCCAAGTCCCTCCGCGACCCACGCTTCTCACCCGCTCAGGTGTATCTGGCTTCTAATCTCGTTCACTTAACTTTTGATGCCTGTGTCACATGCAACTTGGCATGTTCAAGATTTTTTTAAAAATCGACACATTGTATGCACTCTTGGCCTATGTGCTTCTTTCGCAAGGGAAACGAAGCTCCCAATAACAGGCAGAAGAGCGCCCGGCCCCCAGGCCCCTTTGCAAAGAAGAGAACCTGCCACGTTTCCTTGTGATTCTAACCTGGAGGGCACCGCGGGCGGGCAGGTGGGGACATGGGTGCCGTCACGGCGCAAACCGCGGTCACACCCACTTGCGCGGTCTTACGTCTGTGTTCGCTAATGACAATTGGCTGTAAAAGCACAAAGTTGGAAATCCTTCTCCAAATATTTCTGGGTTGAAGAAACGGTGGTGTTGCCACACCGAGCCTTGCCCTTTTCCTTCTTTTCAATGCCTGATCTCTTCCTGTAGCTCTTTTTCTAACACCTGCCTATACCTGTCCTCAGAATAGAGCTGTGGTATTGTTTCTAATGCCCTTTTCAACTTGCTTCCCAGAACCCTTCTGGGGAAAGGACAAACATTCGCATAGTTGCCAAGCAAATAAGGATATCCTTTGATTTCCAAGTGCGTGTGTCCAATGTGTGAACAAAACTCTACCCCTCAGCGGCCCTTAACTGCTCGTCCTTTCCCATTTTCCGCTACTTGTCCAATGAACATTTATCAAGTGCCGGTTGCCTATGAATAGGGCACTGTCTTCTCCCTCCTGACATCTTTGCGTGTGTCTGTGCCCTCCTGAAATTCATGTTCTAATTATGGAGATGGGCTGTGAACAAAGAGTGAGGCGTCAGTTTGGTGACTTGGGTCATGTCACCCCTGCTTATTTGAGGCTGTGAAAACGTCCTCCCCAGGAGGAGGAAACCTCGGGGAGGCCCCCTTGTTCTGGGCGGTTCACGGAGTCTTTCAACCAACTTCTGGGATGAGGGGCACCGTTGGGTCCCCGTTCCCTCGCGAGGAAACTGGGCTGATTTGGACTAAGTGACGCGTGCAAACTTGCACGGGTGGGGGAATCAGACCCCCATGTCTATGCTCGCCTGGTGACAGCATCTCCTCCTTCTGGGAAAAACAACAAACAACAAGAACAAAACCCTCCCTTGGTTTGCCAACTGTGAGCCCATCCTCTCCTGTGTTTTCCTCACCGGTTCCTCCCCCAGCCTGGAGGCTGCTTGACACCCCTCGGGGGCTTACCCTTGGCATTCGTCTCAGTCTCCATGTTCTACTGCGTGAATGAAGGTAATGCACACACTCAAAGCGCACATGGCGGAAAGATGGGCTAATTCCTATTTAATTTTTCTGAACTTGCCCAATGTATAAACAAGGGCATCATTGTGTTTTACAGAATTTCCCGGCAGAATAAAATCTAATCCACGCTATAGGCTCGATTGGAAATGCTCGTGTTCCAAGGAAAAGGACATCAGCTTTTGCGACTAAAGGAAGAAATGGATGTTATGTCAGGGGAGAAGGGTCCTTGGCCAGGTCAGGGCGGGCGACACAGCCAGCTGAGGACATGCACAAGGCCAAGGTACCAGAGAGCTGTCTGCATCTCCTGCAGAGGATTGCTGTGCTACAGCCCGTGTTCTGTTTCTGTTTAGCTAGGTCAGTATTTGGTCTCCCTTCCTTAAGGGAAGGGACCATGTTTTGTTTGGTTTTGTAACATATTTCTATGAACTCTGCAGCAGCCCGAATCGTGTTGAATATTTAAAATGACTTGTCTAATAACCCAGTCGCCTCTTTTGCAAAATATCCAGCAGTTCCTCATTTGCTGCCCCCGTCCCCAGGCACTTTGCTGGGTTTCTCCCATAGCAGGGCACCCAGGAGCCTGCCGGGCAGCCCTGGGGGTGGGAGGTGGCCTGTCACACCGGATGGTAGGAAACACCATAGTTACCTGAGAACCAACCCCAGGCGGCCTGGACTGGGTGCGCCCAGGGTGCCTTCCGGCCCCTCTCCCTGACGTCTCCCCTGAGAGTAAGACCCCTACTGGCCCTGGGGACCCCTCGCCTTGCAGCGCTTCTCTCCAGCCTCCACAGAAGGCCACAGGATGACGCGCTCGCCGGGAGAGGGAGACTCTCCCACGAGAAACCGCCCTCTCTGCAGCTGGACCAGTGGCTGCCATTGCTGAAAGCCTTTTAGCCATTGCGGGAAAGCCTCACTGAACTAAAGTGAAGGGGGCTCCGGGGAGCTTTGCTCAGGGCCTGTGGGCGGTTCTGCCCTCCTTCTGTCCAGGTGGGAGCAGGGCTGCCTGTAAAGGCTGGAGGGCTCTTGGGCTGCGGCAGGTCAGAGGCGGCCCCCGGACGGAAAGAAGCAGGGCCGCGGGGGTGGCGGGGTGCCAGCCCCAGCCCAGCTGCCAGGTGCCGGTGGACTTGGTACCAGACCAGAGGGACAGAGGGCAAGAACCAAGCTCCCAGGATGCCCGGGGCCACCACGTCCCCAGTGCCCCATTTCTGTCCGGTGCTTTGGAAGATGGCAGGGTGGAGGTGGCAGGGCGGGGTGGGAGGGCTGGGACGGGAGAGAGAAAGAAGTGTGCATTGCACGGGGAGACCGGCTTCTGCTGCAGGGCTGCAGGTGAAATTCAGGATGCCCAGTTCAACCTGAACTTTAGATAAACAGCAAAACCCTTTTTAATACGCGTGTGTCCCCAGCACTGCTTGTATTCGTACCTGCTAGGCTTGGCTACGCTACTTGGTCACCCTGAGCGTCCTGCGCCTTTCACCAGGGTGACCCCTCCCCTTCTCACCGCTTCCAGCCGTGACGCCCCCCCTTCCCCAGAGTTTGGGGGGCGGCTGGTGTTGTTACTGCTCCTTAAACAAACTAGAGAGCAGGGCTTCCCTGGCGGCGCAGTGGTTGGGAGTCCACCTGCCGATGCAGGGGACACGGGTTCGTGCCCCGGTCCGGGAGGATCCCACGTGCCGCGGAGTGGCTGGGCCCGTGAGCCATGGCCGCTGAGCCTGCGTGTTCGGAGCCTGTGCTCCGCGACGGGAGAGGCCGCAGCGGTGAGAGGCCCGCGTACCGCAAAAAAAAAAAAAAACAAAAAAAAAAAAACTAGAGAGCAGCCCAGCCCTGGCTGGTTTCCCTGGGGGTGATTTCAGCGCTGCTTCGCCAGCACGGAGTTGTGAAATCCTTGCCGGCTCCACTGGGAGAGTTGTTTAAACCAGTGTTTCTTGAACTCGAATGGCATGGGAGTCACCTGGGGGCCTTGGTAAAATGCCGATTCTGAGTCAGCAGGTCTCGGGTGGGGCCTGAGGATCTGCATCTCTGACAGGCTCCCAGGAGACATCCAGAGGCTGCTTCAAAGCAGAGACAGGGTCAGAGCTGATTTTAGGGAATGGCCCGGGCTCAGTTTTACCTGGTGGTCCTGGGAGACCTAAGTCCTGCTTTTCAAACTGTGGACTGTGGCCCGTCAGTGACTCATAAAATCAGGTTCATAGGTTGTGAGCGGCTTTAAATAAAAACCGGGAAGTGGGCAAAATAAAAGAGGAACTATCAGGACACGTTGCACATTTGATTGTTGTGTGTACGTGCGTGTGGTGTGCATGTGTATGTGCAAATGTGAGTGTGTGTACGTGTGTGTGTGTTTATGTGAGTGTGTGCATATCTGTGCATGTGTGTGAGTGTGTGGGGTCAGTGTGAGTGTGTGCGTGTCTGTGCACGTGTGTGTGTGGGGGGTCAGTGTGCGTGTGTGCGCGTGTGCGCGTGTGCGTGTGTGCGCGAGTGCGCGTGTGCACGTAGACAGCCGTCCAATGCACAGTGTCTTCCCCAGGATGGCCGTGGCTCAGGAAATCTGGAAGCTGCTGGCCTGGCCGCTGAGACGCCCCGCCCCCCAAGGCTGGAGAGGGAGCTTTGTGGGCTCCGGGGCAGCACAGACGGCACGAGAGTCGGGTGGCCACGTACCTCCGGGTCAGGGCGCCCGTCGGGGCCCGGGCGGGGCCCTTTGCCCATCTGCGTGGAGGTCCCTGCAGGACAGTCATGTTGCCCGTGAGCATGGGAAGCGCCCCAATGGGAGGGCACTTTGTCCCTCCGAGCCCCCCCAGCCACAGATGATAATGAACCCAGGAGAGACCAGTGGCTTCAGTCGGGGCGGGGCTGGGAAGGGGCTTGGAGTCCTCCGGGCCGCGGCGGGAAAGACTCTCAAGGACATTCAGGCTCCTTCGGGCCCGTGGCCCCTCGCTGGCCATCGTGTGGACAGGGCGCTAGATGTTTGACTCCACACCTCTTCCCAGAAGAAGCCTCATGGCCACGCGGTGCAGAGACGGCTGTTCACGCATCCAAGTAGGCAGAGCTTTGGGCTTCTCCCCGAGGGGAGCTCACTCAGGGCCGTGGCTTAGAGACACAGGGGGATGCTGCACGCGGGGTGGGGGGAGACCCCCGAAGGGTGGAGAAGGTCCCGACAAAGACCAGATGGAGAGTCCACCCGGCGCTTGCCCCCGCGCCCTCCGCGTGTGAGCCTGGCGGGCGGGACACGGTGGGGAGCAGGGCTCGGTCTCCTGGGCGCCAAGCCCATCTCCACCCATCACGTACCTTCCCCACCGCCGCAAACCGCACAGCTGGGCTCTGCGTGACGTGAGGAGAACTCTACGTAGAGCCTAAGCTTCAAGAGGTTGACGGCCAAGATATCTCACAACGTTCAAGGTGACGTCCGCCCAGGCTGGGGACAGATGTACGTGAGTTTGGACTCTTGGCCCTGGAGAAACGTGGGTTTTCACAGCTAAGCCCCTCCTGGGGCAGCTTAGGTGGTGTGTCAGAAAGACAGGGGCGCTGGAGGCGTCAGGAGATGCCCTGAGAGCTGAGCTGAGGGGACTCTGTCACCGGCCTTCACCACGGCAGCCAGGCCACCTGGGGCTCAGACTCCAGGCTGGAGCCAGGGCCTTGCCATTGACCACGAGGGTGACCATCTCCCAGAGGCCACTGGCCACCCAGGGAGACTCAGGTTCGTGCCAAGCAGACCGGCTACCCTTCCCACCCCGGCATCAGGACCACTGCCTGGACCGTCGGGGCCACGTGGGCAGTGAACCATGACAGTGATGGCACGGGTCACCTAAGAGAGCGGGGGTGGCTCCTCTGAGAAGCACGTGGCCGGCCTTCAGGGGGCCCGGCTCCCAGCCAGGGCGGGAGAGAGCTAATATCCGCTCCCCGAGCTGTGAGCCCGGCCTCGGAGCCGTGTTCCCCGGGGGAGGCGGCCCTCGCCTGAGCTCTGCTTTCCAGAGGGCCGAGCGCGGTACTCAGGGCTGCGGAGGGGATGGGGTCTGGCGAGCACAGTGGCTCCGTGGCCTCCTCTCCTGTCTTCCTGCTGAAAACAGAACCCTCACGGAGGAGGCCTGGGTTCCCTCGGCATGACGGAGGGGCTGCTCCCTGGCCGGCTGGCCCTGGCCCACGCGGTCGCTCTAAGGAGAGGTCTCCACCCCTTGCACTCACCGCCTACCGAGTCTGAACACAGGAGACCTGCCACAGATCTGGCGGTGCAATCTGAGCCCAAACCCAGAGAGGAGTGGGTGTGTCCAGAGGGAAAATCCCGTCACAGCTCTGTCAGCTCTTAGAGGCCGACCCTGAAAGTCATCTGCTCTCTTCCCCTAAATTATTGCCAGCCTTGGCCCAGGGGCTTATCACAGGGCAAACTTTAGTTTCTCAATCGCTAAGACGGTGTCCCCCAACTCCCCGCCTCAAATTCTTGTGGAAATGGACTCCCCAGTGGGTAGGGAAGGACCCCCATCGTTTTTAAATTGGAGTAGAGTTGATTTACAATGTTGGGTTAATTTCTGCTGTACAGCAAAGTGATTCATATGTACACATTCTTTCTCATATTCTTTTCCAGGATGGTTTATCCCAGGATATTGAATATAGTTCCCTGTGCTCTATGGTAGGACCTTGTTGTCCATCCATTCTGTACACACTAGTTTACATCTGTCAATCCTAAACTCCCACCCCATCCGTCCCCCACTCCCCTGCCCCTTGACAGCCACAAGTCTGTCCTCTATAGGACCCCGATCTTTGCTTGAAATCCCTCCCTTCCTCCCCTCTCAGCCCCCCTCCCAACCCCACCCTGCAAGTAGCAGAAAGAGAAAAGGCCCTCCTTTAGCTGAGGCATAGACTACTTTTTCCCAAATTTTGAGATGTCTCCACCGATCTCTGCCCGCAGGGCAAAACCAAGACAGACAGGCACCCCAAGGATCATTTGGACCCTTCCTAGCCAATGTTTTTTCTTCACTTTATTTTTTTTTAAATTTTACTTATTTTTGGCTGTGTTGGGTCTGTTGCTGCACGCGGGCTTTCTCCAGTTGCGGCGAACGGTGGCTTCTCTTCATTGCGGTGCATGGGCTTCTCACTGTGGTGGCTTCTCTTGGTGCGGAGCACGGGCTCTAGGCACGCGGGCTGCAGTAGTTGCGGTATGCGGGCTCAGTAGTTGTGGCACACAGACCCTATAGCACGCGGGCTTCAGTAGTTGAGGCGCATGGGCTCGGCAGTTGTGGCACACAGGCTTCAGAAGTTGTGGCTCGTGGGCTCTAGAGCTCAGGCTTGGTAGTTGTGGGGCACGGGGCTTTGTTGCTCTGTGGCATGTGGGATCTTCCCAGACCAGGGATCAAACCGGTGTCCCCTGCATTGGCAGGTGGGTTCTTAACCACTGCGCCACCAGGGAAGTCCCAGGACAATGTTCTTTAAATAACAATCCAACATTTATTTAGAAGTGGCAGCAAGTTTTACAAATAAATACCATGTATCCTTTATTTTTGTCCAAAGTAAGGGATTTATTACATGCACCCGTTAGATGTCATTCTCCAAACCACACGATTTATTGGCAGCCATAAACAAGTTAAACGGCCTAAAATGTGGAAAATGAGATAAATCCTGTGCTTCCAATAAAAAGCACTACAGTGTGCTGCAGCCTTGCATTCATCATTTTCATGATTCTCGCTGACTCTGACTGTCGGCTCGCGGTGACTCTCGGCGGCCGGATCTCAGGGCCGGGCTGGGTTTGGGCTGCAGTTCCACCCTCGTTACTCAGGCGAGAGAGACCCAGGTGGCACCACACCTGCAGGCTGTGTCGGAAGCAGGAGGTGCCTGAGCGTCAGCCGGGGATACATCCAGTGCACCTGCCCAGGGTACCTGCCCAGGAGGCAGGTGCAGAGCCTGGGCCTCTAGAACAGTCGGGAGGGTCTGGAACCCCAGGGGAAGTGGCAAAGAGAGCTTCTGCCTTTTCAGCTCAACTCGCTCCTGCACCATCGGTTCTGATGCAACACGGGTGCCTCCGTAGGTGCCAAAGGCCCAGGGGCGCCTGAACTCTGGCCCAGAGAGCCGCTTCTCCCGTCCTGCGAGGCTGTCAGAGGGTGGGAAGGTGTGTGCTCCCCCTGCACCAAAGGAACGCCACCCTTTGCCCGGACAGTTGGCGAATCTCCGTCGATCGTGGCTTCCTGGGCAGCAGTGGACCCAGTGTCCGTGCCACAGACTGTGTCCGGAGTCCACGTGGAAAGTGGTAACTGACACACAATCCCAGTCTATCCCAGCGAAGCCTCAGCGTTCCTGGAGCCCCAGAAGGTCCCCGGATGGATGCCCCCTTGTCCTGTCTCTGAACCCATCACAGCAGAGGCGCTAGGGTGTCCCCAAAGCAGCCACTTGAAGGGGTCCCTCCCGGGCCCTTCCCGTGTCAGCCTTGCTCCTTCCTCTTCCAGAGTGACGGTGGGAAGGACACCTCGGTGTCCCCCGGTGTCAGAGGACACCCCGGCCGGCTTCTCCCTCTCCAACTTGCTCAAAGCTCCGAGACAGTGACCCAAGGCTGAGACACTGACACCACGCTGACAGGTTTGATTGGAGCAGCTCTCTGTGCACACGACAAGGAGAGAGCCGTCAGGCTAGATGCCACCCTGACGTTTGAAGGAGGACTGTCATCTAAGTTTTGGTTGTTTAAAGGCAAGAAGCCTAGAACTCTGTCTTCTTGTTAAAATGACAAGAAGCAACACACATCTTTTTCTCTTTCTTCTCCCTTAAGAAGTAGGGACGAAGGGGAACTTGACGTATGACGAACGTACCACCTGGGAGGCCTGTCCCCGTGGGAGAGAAAGCTGCAATGCGGTGCCTTTCTGTTCATCGCGACCGTCACCGTTACCACGCACTCGGCGCGCGGTGTGTGAGGCTCTGTGGGATGGACTGTCACCGTCCCTGACCTTCTGGGATTGCAAAAGCCGCAGAGAAGAATGCTGGTGGGCAAAGGGGCGGGTGTACAGGGACCTCTGGGTACGCAGCAGTGCTGTGTGCAGCGCCCCCCACTTTCTATCAATAGCTTCCCTGTAAACAGTGGAATCTGAACATCTTTGTCATCTCGGCGTCCATGTCACGGCAGGGGGAGGCAACAGTGGGGAGATGTCGTTAAAGTGACAGTTACTGGAGCAAAGCCCCCATCCAGCTACTACCCCCCACTCGCCGCCCCCCCCCCAGCCCCCAGGACCCGGGCCAGGACCTTCCTCCAGGCTCTCCGAGGCTGGAGGAGCTGGTCCCTCTCCTTCAGGCCCTCTCAGCCCCACCTTCCGCTGGACGGCAGCTTCTCCTGCTGGTTTGGCTCATCTGGGTGGTTTGGGGATTGGTTCCTGCAAACATGCTGTGGCTTCACTCCCACCTACGCACCTCGGAATGAGCCTACAGTCTGGGAGGATTTATGTGGAAACCTTTTCCATTCCTCTGGCCAAGATTACTCAAAGGGTTGGGTCTATTCAGGACGAGGAGCTCTTGCGGAGCCCACTCACCCCCAAGGAGGCAGAACCTTGTTTCAATACGAGGGGTTTGTTTCAGACGAGGGTTTTTCAGTCTGGGCACCACTGACATTTGGGGCTGGATCGTTCTTTGCTGGGGGTCCTCTCAGCGCCCTGTGGGGTGTTAGCACCATCCCTGGCCTCTGCCCACTGGATGCCCGTGGCACTTCGGCCCTAAGCTGCATCGACCAAAACTGTCTCCAGACATTGGCAGGTGTTTGCAAGTGTGGGTGGGGGGGGGAGAGTGCCGGATGCCTGAGCTGAGGAAGACCGTCTTAGACGTACTCTCGGTTAACATCTTTACCCCAACAATAATAATTACACACGCTCACAAAAACAACAGTTACTGTTATTCACGTTATTAAATTAGCACAGAAAGCAGATGCGTCCTAAAGGAATTTCAGGATTCCCAACCCCAAACCTTTAGCGCTTTGTTAAAGTTCAGGGTCGTTCGTGTTACCTCTGCGGGATAGAACAAAAGGGACGCTAAGAGCAGCCCACAGCAGCTAAAGGAACATGGGCCGCAGACCCGGAGCCCTGAGACCTAGCTGAGCTCTGGGACCCAGGAGGAGGGCAGCGGTGGGGTTTGGTCCTTAGCGCCTTCCTTCTTAGAAGGAAGCAATCGGGCTAAACCTGTGGTTTTCCTGTTCCTCTTGCTGTAATGCACGTCGACGGTGGAGACACCGCCATTTAGCAGCACTGGTGATCCAGTCGCCGGGGAGAGCACAACCCCTAGTTGGTAGTGGACGCTACCCTTTCTCGTACCTGATCAGGAATTCCAGGGCATTCTGACACTCTGGATGAGAATCGCTGAAGTACGTTGTTTTTACCATTTCTTCTAGAATATTCTAGGGGCAAAGAGGTTTCTTATTCTCTCCAGCTTGCCGGTCAGCCAGTCCGGAGGACAGCGGCCTCAGTCCCTGTTTAACCAGTAGCCTGCTCACCCCCCCGGCTGCCCCTTCGTGTCATCTGCTGCACAACTCCTCACCCAGGCCCACTGGTCGTGGTTCTTTCCCGGCCACTACGCTTTCCCATCAGTGAGTCACCTATTTTTTCAAAGGTTGTGAGACTAGAGCACACCCTGTGAGTGGATAAATATCCTTTGTCAAAAGATACCTGGGCTTCCCTGGCGGCACAGTGGTTGGGAGTCCGCCTGCCGATGCGGGGGACACGGGTTCGTGCCCAGGTCCGGGAGGATCCCACGTGCCGCGGAGCGGCCGGGCCCGTGAGCCATGGCCGCTGAGCCTGCGCGTCCGGAGCCTGTGCTCCGCAACGGTAGAGGCCACAACAGTGAGAGGCCCGCGTCCCGCAAAAAAAAAAAAAAAAAAAAAAAAAAAAATACCTTAGAGCCCCGCTGACTCATGGGGTCATCCTGACACCTTCCCCTCCCCCACCTGCATTTCTAGAAAGTGTCCTCAAGCTTTTGGTGTCAGTCTCTCCAGCCATCATTCCTATGGGGGGGGGGGGGGTCTGAAGTAGTTACATAAAAATAGGAGCTCCATCTTCGCGGAGCGTCTGAACGGACCGGACCCCTGGCTGCAACCCACCCTCTGTCTCTGTCCTCGCGTGTGGCGCGCCGTCTCCCTGGGCCCCGCTTCTGACCCATCGAGGCCCTCGGACGCGCACGGAGGCCCTGCCGTGTGCCGGGCACATGAAGATGAGTCAGCCTCGGCCGCCCTCGGCGGAAACCTCAGTCTAGTAAAGGCTGTGGATCCAACCCCATCGCTGTCACACGGGAAGGTAAGCACGCGCACGTTCCATCGACGGCACGAAAGAAAATGAACCTATTTTCCTGGAGAGGCGGGAGGCCCCTTGGAGGGAGTCCCACCTGGGCTGCATCCTGCCAGAGGGGGAACCGTGGATGGGCAGGCCCGGGGGAGGGGAGAGTCTGCGTGGCGAGCTCAGGGGATTACGGGCTTGAAACTTGTGTGCGGGCGTGTGCGCGTGCGTGAGTGTGGGAATGTGTGTGAGAGCGCGTGCGTGTGCGTGGGAGAGTGCGTAGGTTTGTGAGCACGCTTAAGCGTGTACGTATGCGTGTGAGCGTGTGCGTGTGCGCGTGTTCTCACTTGCAAGTGTGTGTCGCGGGGAGGCAGCTGAGGAATGACGGGGGGGCTGCAGAGACGCATCCAGGAGGGACCTGCGCGATGTGACCGGGAGTCTGAATTCGCCCACAGCGGAAGGCGGGGCTTCTGAAGGGCTTCGGGCCGAGGGCGGCCGTCATCACGCTGGCCTTGAAGGAAGACACCAGGGACCAGAGCGGAGGCCGGCGGAGGAGGTGGGAATTCTAGTTAGGACGTGGGTAACGGCCCAGCGAGGTGAGGGCTGGAGAGAACCAGCCCTGGGCACGGAATCAATGGGCAGCTGGACGCCAGACTGATGCCCGGCTCTGGTGGGCATTTGCCAAGGGGGGATGCAGAGGAAAGAAGTTTTGGGGGAAAAGCCAGTAACTTTTGTCAGCGGCATGTGTGTGCGGTGCTCGTGGAACAGCAGGGGCGAAGGTTTAGCTCCCCACCTGCCATAAGACGAGTCATCATGAAACTGTGATTGAAATTCAGGGAGCGCTTTGCAACCCTCAGACAAGAGGTGCAGGGAAGCTGAAAACAGCGTTATTTCGGTGTGTTTCCTGCTCTCTCCTCGTGGCCTCATCAGCCAGCCTTTCAGGAGGAAGAGAACTCTTTCCCAGGCTTGATTTGAATCGTCTCCGGTCCCGTGCCAGCTTATTCTAGGAACCACAACACAAGTGCCACAGATGTGCGATGTGGGAGGGGCTGGCGCATGGTGTGGGCTTCAGGGAGGCTCTGAGGTCCGGGTACCGGCAGCCGGAACTGAGAGACGAGACAAGGCCCTGCGATTAGTCCTGAGCTCTGCATTCCCCCGCACCTTTGCCTGCCTCACTGAGGAAATCCACGCCCTTTGCGGTTTTTTCAATCATTCACAATTTCTTCTATCCTCGGACCCACTGCATGGCTGGGGTGAGGGGCTTGGTATCCAGCAAGACTGATATAATCCCTGCTCTCCCGCAAGGAACTAATGGTAAGAAGGTGTGTCAGGTATCTCATGACCAAGAGAAGGGACCAAGGCTGAATCAAACCTTCTCCAAACAAATCGCTCCGTCTCCGGGAACAAACGGGCGCTCCGTCTCATAGCACGTGGAAGGGCGGCGCGGCCGCTCGCGAGGCCTCCTCGGTGGAGGAGCAGCCAAGGCAGTTTCTCCCGGTGGGGGGAGTGAATCACCACTATCGCGCCGTCTTCTGGATCCCGGAGACTGAAAGCCCGCGTCTGCGTCTCGCCCCGCTCAAGTGTGGGCGCGGCATCGTGGCTGGGATGGTCCGGACTCGCCTCGCCGCAGCCCCCACGAGGGTGGGGTGAGCTGGGAGCGCGATCCAGGCCAAGGCGAGCGGGCTGAAGGGGTGTCAGAGGCCGTACTCAGCGCCGGCCGGAGCTGGCCAGCCCCATCTCCCGGGGGCATCACAGGAGGGGGCTGTCGCCTGCTCACTGCTCCGGAGGAAACAGGGGGGGAGACGGGCCTGCAAGCAGGGAACAGGAGTCCTGGTTCCACCGCCGTCCGTGCTCTGAAGGCAGGGCCACGAGTTAGAGGCAGGACCCCGCTCTCCCCGAGGCCACTGGGCCGGGACAGTGCTCTGTCTCCCCACGTCCTAACTGCTTTTCCCATCCTTTGCCCTCTCTCTCTCTCTCTGTCTCTCTCTCTCTCTCTCGTCCTCATTATTGAGCTCCTGCCATTTCAGGTACAGAGTTGGGTGCTGGAGAAACACAGAGGAGACACAGCCCCGCCCTCAAAGGACCCCTGGGCTCCAGGAATGCCGTGGACCTCCGTCCCAGGTCAGGGGTTCTTGGTGTGGCCCAGGTTACACCCCCTGCCCAGCATGACTCCGTGACGCTCCCTTTGGACGGGCTCGGGGATGCTGCGGATGCGGCCTTGCGGGGGGCGGGGGGTCCACCTGTGCTTAGTCACAGGAACCCAGCAGCCTATTATCTTGTTGCCAAAATGTTTTGAAAATCGCAAATTGCTATGTGAGCTCTCAGTGGTGTTATTGTACTAGATTTCCCGACAATAAAAATAGGGCTTTTCATTTCATCACTTATAGTAGGTACAGCTAATATTAAGTATAATAAAAAGGGACTTTATTTTCTCAGAAAGAAAAATGTTACTCAAGACCTGCTCAGGGAGGATATTGAAAAATAAAAGAACAATGGTTTTCAACATGTGTATTTACAATTCATTGCATTTTTTAGCCTTTGACACGTCGCTAATTGAAAGTTCGTGTTATTTCCCGTGACTTACCTTCAGCAGTTTTTATCAATTATTTCTAATCAGCGTGACAAAACTGATGATTCATTTGTTTTGAATTATTCACTTTATTTGAATGAAACGGCATTATAATCGCCTCGCTGCCTTGCGTCAAAACGTGTTATAAGAACACCACGTGCTTCAGAGGTACGCCTCCCTTGCACACAAGTTTTAATACCTGTGTGGACGTGTACACACATACGCAAACACGGAACGAGAGGGTGCTATTTAGTGGAATGAGTTTCACGCTGGATTTATTTCCTGTGCCTGCGACCTTCTCAAGAGGTCATCTTGGGCAAATCACTAAAGCAATCTGAACCTCGGCTTTCAGCAGAAATAAAATAAGGAGTGTGTATTTTCAAAGGTGAGAGGGCTCTAGGTAAAAACAGGGATCTTCCCAAGCGCTGCTTTCGTGTCCCTTTACCAGGGTACGTCTGGAGGAGAGAGTCAGTTCCCCAACCCCACCCAAGACTCCCCTGCGGTTTTGAGGGTGCGAGACACCAACAGTGAGGCTGGAGTAGCAGCAGCCACCTGTGCGGGCTCGTCAAGGATTAAGAGAACAGGCTCGGGGGACCCGAAGCCGAACCCCAGCAAGAGGCCTTGCTGATGCCCACGTGCGCTGGCCAAGTCTGGGGCGCCCAGCGGAGCCGGGAGCTGCAGGAGCACACGTGAGATTCCATACCTGGGGGCAGGTGAGGAATAGTCAGTGTGTCCGATCACGGGACCACAGACATCTTACACTTCCCTTGCCTCTGCTCGGAGAAGAAGCAGGGTGTTCACATCTTTAAGTCCTAGAGGACAAAGCAGAATTACAAGGCATTGAATGACTTACATAGAGGTACGTGTACGTTGTAGTGTTGATGACGATCCCAGAATTTGTGTTCTAAATTACATTTTAAACACAGCCCTGTATGCAAGGAAAAGCCAACGCGTCGCTACTGCTCCACACCTATTAGAATGGCTGGCAGTGAAAAGCTGCGTGAGGCCAGAGGTGGACGAGGGTGTGGGGAGCGGAGCTCGCGCGCGCGCAGCTGGTGCAAATGCACAAAATGGTGCCAAAGCATCGGAAACCGGCTGGCAGTTACTTTACTGATGCCACCTTCCGACCAGCCGTCTACTCCCGGCACTTCCCCCCGGAGGATGAAGGACTTGTACACAAACACTCACGGCAGCTTTATTCGGAAGAGGCCCAAACTGTAAACCACCCTGGTACCCATCAACAGCTGGACGGGTAAGCAAACCATGGCGCGCGTGCGACGTTGCCCAGTGATAAAATGTGTGCTGCTGTCCGCGGCAAAGTGGAGAAATCCACGATAATTATGCCGGGTGACCGAAGCCAGACCAACAAAGAAGACATGCTGTGTGGTTCTATTTACAGAAAATTCTAGAAACGAGGAAACTTCGGGGTGTGATAGACATCTTCATTTTCTTGATTGTGGTGGCAGTTTCACAGGTACATTCATAGGTCAAAACATCGAATTGCACAGGTGAAATATGTGCAGTTTATTGTCTGTGAACTCTACCTCATTACAACTTCTAGGCAAGAATAAAAAGTCCTGGACAACAATTAGCTCTCCTGTAATTTTGTCAGTATGATTTAGGAATGTTTGGTCTCGTGAAATACTTGTAAGATTTCCAGAGATTCCTGGGAGCATTTTAACTCTTTCTTCCTGAGTTCACCATTGGATTAATTCTTGAGGCTTCTTACCTGACTCGTCACCTTAAAATATCAATGATGTGTGAGAGGGTGATGAGTGAAAATCCAGGCACATATTTCAATGCCCAGAGGAGCAGGGCCCACCTACCTCTTTGAAGGGACCAGGACAAATTCAGGGCCAGAGGGCAGTGCAGAAAAAATGGAGCTAATAGAATTTAATTCTCTGTCGAGCAAGCTATCGAGACAAGCTTGGGATGTGAAATCATAATTCACGGGAACCTGTCCTGCATCACCTTCAGGGCTGCATGGACCACCAGGCGCTCAGGAGAAAGGCAAGAGGAGGTGCTGGTCACAGGAATCCAGGAGGGTCTGTGCAAGTTCACAGCACACGGCCAGGTTCAAGAGGCTGGTACGGCGAGCCCAGAGAACCCAGCCAAACACCTCCAGGTACCCTGATCCCAGTCAAATCAGCGGACACACAGGGTAAGTATTCGGTAAAACGTAAGAGCATTAATGAGCGATCCAAGATGATAAGGAGGTCAAACCACTTTTGCTGTAAATCGTGACCGCCAAGTGCAGCCTCGGCGAGGGGCTTGTGTTCTTATACAAAACTCTTGTTTTTTGGTGTCAGCATCAGAGACAACGTTGAAACAGGTAGGACAGGACCTGATCTTGTAGATCTTGTAGACCTTGTGTCTTCTGGAAAGATTGCCCAAGTGGGAGGTAGGAGACCGACATTAACTAGATGCACCATCTTAAAATGAGTCGTGTGTACTTTCCAGGCCTTTGTTTCCTCCTCTTTTAAAAGGGGGTAACGAAACAAACATGTCTATTTCAGAAGATTTTACAGGTTAAAGGAGGATAAAAATATAATGAAAACTGGTCTGAAAAAATTTAAGGACCACATAAAGGTAGATATAGGTAGTCAAAATCTTTACATCCGATAATAAAGAACACTTCTTTACATAGAGCAAGTTGCCGAGTTGAACTAATATCTGTATGTCAATTGGAAACGTGAAATTAGCAGACATCAGTGGTTTTATTCTGGCAGGTACCTTTCAAACTCTTTCACCCAGTTAAGGAATAATGAAATAGCTTCACATATACTCACTAACTTGAAATTTCCCTACTATTGTTTTGGGGAGTTTATCGCTAAGCAAAGTTCTGATTTCTTTTCAGTAAGGATATTTCTTTCACTTGCCACATCAAGAGCGTGAAACGTGCCTGCAGAACAAGTGCACCTCGTGATAAAAGGTCTGCACTGGGGACACTGAGTCACATGGTTTCAGTCTGCGACGCCCACGTCTCATCACACAAGCCCCGCCTCCCGGCGTCCGAGCCCCTCTGGCTTTGGACTTACGGGCAAAGCGAGGGACTTGGGCTCTAGCCCCTGCTCTGCCACCTCCCACTTGTGTGATCCTGTGAAAACGACGTCCAGTCTCTGATGCCTCGCTGAGAGCAGGAGGTGCAAACAGGACAGCAGTGCTCACGTTTGGGGGCCTGAGGTGTGGCTAGAAAGAATCATGTTAGAGTGTCTCCCCTTCAGCACGTTTGCTTTGAGTCTCAAGACATTCTGCGGCTGCAGGAGGCACCACCAGCGGTGGATGGAAACTGCAGACTCAGATTTCTGTTGAACACGAATCACTGTGCTTGGAAAATTAAGTCTGTTTGAGCATAGACTGGGGTGGGAGATGTCTGCTCCAGAGGGCTTGGCAAGCGGCCTCTCTGAGGGGTGCCCTAACCCCTAGGCGCCAGACACACATCAGTGGCAGACAAAGCAAACTCAGAAATGTTGCCGCGAGAGAGCATTTCTCAAAATCAAGAAAACATTTCCCTGGACCCGAAGCAGAACCCGACCAGAGCCAGGCGTGCCGGGCTTTCATCCTCAGGCCGGTGACACAGACAGCAATGCTTCCTCGAGCGAGTGGGACCCAGCCGGCCCGTGTGCTACGGGAAAGGGCAGCCTAGTCTGGGCGCTTCCCACGTCCGCGGCCGACAAGCCCCTGCCCCCGGTCCGCGGCTACGGAGCTGCCGCTTGATGCCCCAGCCTGGTCCAGCCCACTCGCTGCTTCCCTGCCCGCATCCACCTCCAGGGTCACGTGTGCAGAGAGCTGGGGGAGGGGGACGCGGGGCGGGGTGGGGGGGGAGGCTGCCTCTCCAAACTGCTCACCCTTGAAAGAGGAGTGAGCACAGAGCGGAAACGGGCAGAGCAAGCCTTCCCGCCACCCTCCCCAAGGATAAAGGCAAGATAATTGCCTCCCGGTCTTCTAACTGGTCTTTCCTCCAGCCTTGCCCAGCTCAGCCTGTTTTAAACAAATAGTCAGAGGGATGCTGGTAAAATGGGTGCATTGCTCCGTTCGAACTTTCCATGGCTCCCATTTCTTTCGGCAGAAAATCACAGCTTCTCCCGTGGCCCGGCCCTGCTCATCGCGGCTCCCGCCTCATCTCCAGCGTCCTCCTCTCCTCCCCGCTTCAGAGTGAGGCCAGACTCTCGCCCCCGCACCCCCCACCCCCGCCACTACGTACCGCGCTCACCTTCATACGCTGCCTTAAGGGCGTGCTTCCAGGATGGGCGCCATAGCGTTCCTGGGAGCGCTGAGCCCCCGCCCACACCTTCTGCACCCGAGTCTGCGTTGATCGAGGCCCCCGGGGACCTGCGGGCGCACCGAGGTGTGAGAAGCACGATTCCCGCAGGCAACACAATTTACTGCTTTGTGATATTTCTGGTTTACGGACCTAACTCCATGTACCAGAATGTTGGTTCCACAGGTTAGAGATTTGGGTCTGTTTTATTCACGAAAACTGTCAGAGGCAAAAACAGGGCCAGGCACAAACGTGGGGTGAGTGAGGGTTTTCCTATAAATATTCGCAAACGCATTTCTTTCCACATCACCTGTAGGAGCCAGAGATCAGATTCGTAGTTTTAGACTTGGCTGGTGGAGAACAGTGTAAAGTTAAGAATTTTTTATTTTTATTTTTTTGCGGTACGCGGGCCTCTCACTGTCGTGGCCTCTCCCGTCGCGGAGCACAGGCTCCGGACGCGCAGGCTCGGCGGCCACGGCTCACGGGCCCAGCCGCTCCGCGGCACGTGGGATCCTCCCGGACCGGGGCGCGAACCCGCGTCCCCTGCATCGGCAGGCGGACTCTCAACCACTGCGCCGCCAGGGAAGCCCGACAGGACAGTTTTTAATCCCACCACTTTTACACTTAATGGTAAAAAATTAAAATGTTAAATCATCTCCTGGCTACTGTACAGCACAGAGAACTCTGCTCAATAGTATGTAACAACCTAAATGGGAAAAGAATTTGCAAAAGAATAGATACATGTACATGTAGAAGTGAATCACTTTGCTGTACACCCGAAACTAACACAATATTGTTAATCACCTGTACTCCAATATAAAATTAAAAGTTTTAAAAAAAAATTTAAAAAATCATCTCCTGGCCAAACTATCAGAAATTCAGAATTAGTGGAAATTGTACTCTATGTACACCTACCGTGAGAAGAGGGCGGCAACAGTTTTTTTGTGTGAGGTCCCTACTATATGAACGATATGAGTCACTCAAAGCCAGCCTGCCGGCATCATTTGGCTGCCCGATTTCATGTGACGCCATGAAAGAAGTTGGGTACCAGCCGGTGAGAGGTTGCCAGGCAACCCTCCAGGATGACCCCACTATGCGAGACCCAGAGCTCTGGGCATCTGGTCAACCCTAGGCAGAGGACAGAGGGTAGTGGGCGGGAGAGACTGTCCCAAAAGTAGAAATGAGGTCTGGGACCCACGCGGTCTCAGACCAGGCTCAGGGTACCCTGCCGTCCCCAGCCTCCACAGGCGGGAGCCAGCTTGCCTGGATCAAAGGGTGGTACTGACTTTATACATCAAGGATGTAAAGGAAATGAATATATAAAAATTCAACATACTCACAACTTTCCAGGACTATCTCTCTGGGCAGTAATTAAACTTGGAATTGAAAATCAAAAGAGACAGGACTTCCATTCCGTCAAACCTTCATTTGGAATCTCTTTGATGTGAACCACTTGTATTTCCTGTCTCATTCATCACTGTGATGTTTCCTAAGAACTCTCTGTGCTGCATTGCGGAAGACATGTTTCTAACGGGAGGTAAGGCACCAACTGGCCTTCTTTGGTCACCGCAGGAATTTTTTAAAGCGTATCTTTCAAGTTAGGCACAGCAGCGAGCCAAGCTCTGAGGATCCACTTCTCCCCCCGTGGTGACATTAAGGACCACGGTAATTGGAACTTGATGGAACAGCCCCTGGTGCCTATGCTCGAGGGTAGGCGGGCACCCAGGCCACGGGCCTGTAACGTCACCCTTCTCCTTCGTGAGGCCGCACCGGCGTCTGTGGGCCCTGCAGCGAGTTCTGAATAATGCAGGACGTGGGAAGGGCTGTGCCCTCCGGCCACACAGCAAAGAGGGAGCGTGAGGAAACTCGGCGCCTGGCCCTAAAGCTCCACCCCGGTGTCCCCACAGCGCCAAGCAGCTGTCCCCACGGCGGGTTTCCCGCGGGTGGTGCACCGCCTGGCAGCCACCCTGACCCGGCAGGCAGCAGGCTCAGGGCATCTGTGTGTATTTCGATACCAAATGCACAGAGCGATCCCTCCCACAGAAACAAACATTGGCTGTTGTGTCACCCGAGTTCAGAACAGGATCAGACCCCAGGACCCCAGGCTCTGCCACACTAAGGTTCCAGGCCAGCAGGGTGGCCGGAGCCTGTTCCGTCAGGTGTGCTTGCTGGTTTTTCCTAGTTCCTTGCGGTGCATCCTTTATGTCTGTCTCCCTGGATCCCAGGGGCGTTGCTGTCGGCCGTCTCTGCCCCGTCCTGGTCCCTGGCCTTGCCGACTGTGAGGGTTTGCCGGGAAGGCTGCTCGGGAGGTAAAACCAGCAAAAGCCCCGCGGCAGCCTCTCCCGTGTCCCCGTCTGCCTTTGTGGAGACCCGGTGTCACCCAAGTCACCCCGAGGCAGCGTATCCACATCAGGCCCAGGGAGGCCGCAGGTCGCCTTGAAAGGTTGTGTTTCTAAGTCCCATTCAATGTGAGCAGCTGACTCATGTCAGCAAAGCCTATCAAGAAAATAGGAGAACTTCTAGATGTTTCCCTGAGCAAGAAGCCTCATCCCCATATGCTGCTTCTAGAGAGCTAGTCCCTGTGAGCAGGAAGGAAAATCCCTGGAGGGAAAATCTGCTTCCCTCCCCGCATTACGGACCCCAACCTGGTACCTCTTTCAAGCCTGCGCTCACCTCCTTCCCCGGTGAGGGCTGGCCTGACCTCCCCTCCACTGCCCCCAGCACGTGCGCACTGGACGCCCCGCCCCAGCCCCTCCCCCGCTCTGCTTTGTCCTTTTAGCATTGATCTCCTTAAAAATGCCCCTATTTACCAAGCCCCTCGTTTACCGTTTGCTAAGGTGAGGGGCAGGAGTCTGCTTTGTCCCCTGATGTATCACCACAGCCCACAACCCCATCTGCCCCTAAGAAGATGCTGGTGGATATCGGTGCCATGGCTCTCAGATGGAGAAAAAGTAAAATTAGATTGTGATGAGGTTTTTAACTAGTTAAGACGTTCTACGTCCAGATTTTTAAAAATAAAATACCCAAACAGAAGCACGGGATCATATCCTATTTTATCCTATTTGAATGAACAATTTACTTAGTCAGACGCCATACCATGCAGACTCTATTCCGGATACAAGGAAATAGAGAGGAAATGGTGTGTGTGTGTGTGTGTGTGTGTGTGTGTGTGTAGGGGACGGAGATGAAACCAGAGGGCAGATCCAGAAGATGGGTCCCTTTGTATGAACCGTGAGCCTGAGGCCGCTCTGTTGGAGCTGTAACCCTAATCCTTCAGAGCCCAGGTCTCGTCCCCCCGCTACTGATGCTATGAAAACCTCCCATGGAGTCTGGAATTGCCCCAGAGCTGGAATCACCATGTATCCCGCATTATTTGGTCCATAAAAATGAATCTCTGGGGGCAGGACATTTCACAAAACTTATTGAAGGTGACAGCTGTCTTGGGCAAGGGTCCTGGGGCCACTTCCTCAGGCGTGGCGTGGCCGCTGGGGTTAAGGTTTTGTACATCAAAGCCCGTCATCGAGAGAGACACCCTCAACCTTCCCTAAATGACAGTTAGTCTCCTAAAAGAGGAAACCAACGCCAGCTTCCATTTGTTTAAAACAACCGTAACGGAACCAGGAAGTTACTTAGGGCTCAAATGCTTTCACCCCTTTCCTCCTGGTTTAGCTGTTCCACGTGCAGGGTGAGGAGGAACCTATGATTCAGTGAGACGAGTCCAGATTTTAGAAGCAGGGGCCTGTCCCATAACTCTACCACCACACCAGCTGTTACCTGCAGCAAGTCACTTAACGTCTCTGGTTCTCTCATCTCTGAAATGAGGTTGCCCAGAGCTAACCCATGAGTTTTGCTTCTCCTACAGCGTGTCCCTCAACCTCAGTCTCCTCATCTGTAAAATGGGGACGGCGCCTTCTTCACACAGCGCGACGCGGGACTGGAGCAGGGACGCCGTTATCTAGGCTTCCCTTTCTCACTTCCCACCCCTGCTTTTCCCAGTGTCTGTCCCCTCCTTCCCCTTCCTGCCTGTCAGAAGCCTCCTAATGGAAACTCTGCAGGGACTGGATAAAAATACTGAGGAAAGCTACGCGCAAGCCTCCCCCCTCCCTGCATCCCCAGAGGCTGGGATTCAGGGGAAAAGGCCCTGGGGACCTACTCATAGAGACATCCACCCCCCAGTGAGCTCCTTCCGCAACCCCTGGCCACGTCATCGGAGCCCCTTGACAGCCTCATCCTCCAGACGGATGCTTGTCCCCTCTCCTGTGGGTTCAGGGAGGCTGCGCAGACCTTCAGTTACGGGGCCCGGATTCTGACCCAGGCAGGCTTGGCTCCAAAGCCCACGTTCGCTCTTTGGTTCCCCAGCTATACAGCAAACGTGGCTCTGCCTTTCAGCCAGGCCCCCAAATAAAAGCGCCCCCTCCACCACCGAGCCGGCTGCCGGAAGGTGCCCTCTGACCCTGGGCGGGTCCCCTAGGGGATGGCCAGCCTCCCCCCGCCGGCTGCCTGGCTGCCTCCCAAACCCCTGGCAGGCGCAGCTGCATCACTTGGGAACCGGTTGGAAATGCAAATTCTCGGCCCCTCCCCAGACCTGCCGGATCAGAACCTCTGGGGTGGGTCCCAGTCTGTCTTCACCAGCCCCCAGGGGCTTCTGAGGGGCTCAGGTCTGAGAACCACGGGTGCATGACACCAGGCCCGGTGTAACTTAGCGCCAGGCTGTCGGAACAGGGACTTGAGCTCAGAAGCCTGACATTCTGAAACGCCTCGGACCACCCACCTCGGTGGCGAGCCCTGACCGTCGGCCTACAGTATGCATGGGGTTAGGGGGGCACAGGGGCCTGAGGACAAGGTTCTGTTCCCAGCGAGAAAAGACGTTGCCTCCCCCAGAATCAGTGCCCAGCCAGACGGACCAGCCAAGCGAGGCCCAGTCCCTGGGGGAGGGTCAAACGTGGGGTCCTCGTGGGCAAACACCAAATGCAGAGGAGCAGAGAGGGTCAAGGGGAGAGCCACAGGCCATGAGAGCAGAGTGCAGGTGTCTAGAGGGGCCACGAGCACAGCTGGAGAGAGACCCCGGCCACCTGCTGCTTAGGAGGTGGACGCGGGGTGTCCGGAGCTGAGGTGGACCCCAGAGAGGCAGGCAGGACGCTCGCCAAGCCGGCTCAAGGCAGGAGTGAGTGGCCGGGGGTCTCCTTGATGATTCTCGTGTCCAGTCCTTCCCTGGTCCAAGGTCAGCACGCAGGTGGGGAGGGGCAGCGCTGGGCGTGGGGTGGAGGTGGGGGTGAGGGATGAGCCCCTTTGTCAGAATTCCTCAATCCGGGATGATAATCAGAAATGTCACTTTCGAGGGACACAGCTGCTGGGATAATGAGATGCATATTTGCCGTGAGGTGAAATGTTCAGAGCAAACAACAAGACACACACGAGCATTTTTATTTCTCAACATAACGCAGTGAAAGAAACCGTATTTTCAGCCGATGTTCGTCCTAAGCCAGAGGTCAACGAACCCCTTTCTGGGCTTTTCTGGAATCACGTGATTCAGTCCACATCCCAGGCCAAGACAGGGGAGTGAGTGGTGACAAGTCGGGATTAGGAGAGGAGGACGGCGCCGAAACCAGCTGGAAAGCTTTTACCCGGGGCTACCGATTCTCTGTCATTTCCCACTTACAAAATGTGTCACCATGCAACGTGAGATTAGAGCAAAATTACAGATTACGGTGAGAACATGGTCCAGGCAAGGAGTTTCTCATTGGCAATACTCTTCTCTTTCATTTTATGAAAAATAAAAAGTTTTCATTTTATGAAGAAAAAAGCCCTATATTAAGAAATTAAATTATTTTAATATTTGGTACCTCATTGGTATGTTACATATCATTTATTGAAATGCTTTTAACTCAGGAAATGTTAAAATGGAACGTGAGCCCCCGTGCAAATCAAATTTAGATCATTAATTCTGACGTTAGTGGAGAAGCATTGCCAGGGAGACGGCGCTGTGGAACGTTTTTATCACGATCAGCGCAGCATCTGCGGGCGGAGGCAAGGAGGCCAAGAGAAGAGGTAGAAGACGGTCGGTGGAGGGGACACCAGGGGGCGGCCTCCAGGCACAGGGAAAGCGGGAGGGCTGACTGGAGTGGGGAAGCCGCTGGTGGAAGCTCTGAAGCCCCTTAGCGTCCCGAGCGACTCAAGGATGGTCCTGGGTGCCTAGAATGTTCCTGGGGGGGGGGGGGGGACGAAGCTGGATGAGCAGAGAGCTGGCCTCCTCCCTCCTCTGAAGTGCTGCCCCCCAAACCACTGTCCACCCGCAGCCAGACCGTCCTGCATTACGCCCCTCCTCACGTCACATCGAGGGTGACATCCTGCGCGAGGCTGACCGGCCACTGTCCTGGTCCCGACCTCTCTCCCGCCCACCCACTCCTCGGCTGCAGCCTCCCCGACTTCTCGGAGGACCGCAGCCCTCCCGCAGGCCTCCTGCCCCCGGGAGCGCCTGGCCTGCAGCCTCCCTTCTCCCCCCCCCCCGCCACCCCCCCCCCCCGGGTGCTCTTCCTCCGACGACGCCGCCCAGCACAGTCAAACACCCCCTGCCCCGTGCCTCGCTCCCCCCCTATCAGGCCGTGAGGTCCGTCTCTGTGGACCGAGGGCAGGAACCCGCCCCCGCGTGGCGCCTCGTCACCCGCCAGGGTCCCCGCTGATGCTCAGTCTGCGGTGGAGGAAAGCGGAGGAACGGCGGGAGCCCGTCTGGCCCGGCCCCGGGCTCTCCATCCTGCCACCCCCCCAACCGGCCCATTACCACAGCCTCTCCTTCTTCTGAGGCAGCTGTCGCCTCCACGACGAGCTTTGCTTCTGGGGTCAGAAGCCCGAGGTTCAGACCTTCTGGGCCCACCTGCTACCAGGTGGCCTTGGGCTGTGAGTTCCTTCCAAAGCCGTCTCGTCATCTGTAAAGTGGGATCGCAACCTCGGTCACCCAGCTGCGGGGATTCCGTGAAATGCACGCAACCACGTGGACAAGAAATACCGACACTTACTGAGAATTTGCTGTTTGCCAGGAACTATTGTGAGTTTTCTGAATGCATCGCCCCATTTAATTCCCACAGCAGACTAACTTCCCCGGGGGCCGGGGGGGCGGGGACTGAGGCTCACAGCCGCGACAGCACGCAGGGGACAAGCACGGCCCCAGAGGCCACTCTGCACTCAGAGCCCTGAGCCCGCGCGCTGTTTACAGAGCCAGGGGACTTCTGAGAATAACCACAAAACACGAGGGTCAGCAACGCCCAGAGGAGTCTCCCACCTCACTTCTCACGCCAAGGAGCCAGCTCGCTGGACACCCGGATGGCCGCGGACGCAGCTTGCGGGGGCTCCGAGAACACGCTCTCCCCCTAAGAGGAGAGGCGACAGCAGTGGCTTCCCTACGCTCTAATCAGCCTCGGGGAACCGGTTTGCTTCTCCGAGAAGGCCCGGGGGGGACTCGGCCAGGCCACCAGGAATGCCCTCCAAGGGAGGCTGTCCTCGTGCTTGTCTGGGGGCTGCCTCTTCCCAACAAGAGGGCCCAGACTTCATCCCACCGTGTCCCCGCTGAGTGTCCGTGTGGGTGACTGGGAGTGAGAGGCTCTGGAGGGACAAAGTAATTGCAGTTCAGAGATCTATTCTTCAGCAACACTTGCTGAAGGATGAAAGGACGAACAGTCAGTCAGCTGAGAGCTGATCAGGTGACCATTTTTAACGCGACGGCAACAATGAGATAGGATGCCTGTCCCGCTGCTGCATTTGGAAGAGGCTCACAGCATGTGAGTCTTTTCCGTTTTCCTTTGTCTTTCTTTCTCCAAAGTTTCTTTTCAATACACCTAGACTGATCCAAATGTCACTTGTAAGCCAAATTCTAGTGACAATTTTTCTTACTGGCTTTATAGTTTTTCAATCCAACATCATCAAGTGTATCAAGAGGAGAGCAGGCTTTTGTTAAATAAGAATCTGTGTTGCCTATGGACACTTAGGTTACTTCCATGTCTTGACTATTGTAAGTAGTGCTGCAATGAACGTTGGGGCACATGTATCTTTTCAAATTAGAGCTTCCATCCTTTCCAGAATATGCCCAGGAGTGGGATTGCTGGGTCATATGGTAGTTCTATGTTTAGTTTTTAAAGGAACCTCCATACTGTTCTCCACAGTGGCTACACCAATTTACATTCCCACCAACAGTGTATCGACAGATGAGTGGATAAAGAAGATGTGGTACATATACACAATGGAATATTACTCAGCCATAAAAAAGAATGAAATAATGCCGTTTGCAGCAAAATGGATGGACCTAGAGATGATCATACTAAGTAAGTCAGACAAAGACAAATATCACATGATATCGTTTATATGTGGAATCTATAAAATGATACAGATGAACTTATTTAGAAAACAGAAACAGAGTCACAGATGTAGAAAACAAACTTATGGTTACCAGTGGGGAAGGGAGGGAGGGATAAATTGGGAGACTGGGACTGACTTATACACACGACTATATATAAAATAGGTAACTAATAAGGACCTGCTGTAGAGCACAGGGAACTCTACTCAATATTCTGTAATGACCTATATGGGAAAAGAATCTAAAAAAGAGTGGATCTATGTATATGTATAACTGATTCACTTTGCTGTACAGCAGAAACTAGCACAACATTGTAAATCAACTCTACTCCAAGAAAAATTTTTTAAAATATGATACAAATGAACTTATTCACAAAACGGAAACATACTCAAAGACATAGGAAAAAAATGTATGGCTACCGAAGCGGAAAGGGGGGGATAAATTGGGAGTTTGGAATTAAAATATACTCACTACTATATACAAAATGGGTAAACAGCAAGGACCTACTGTACAGCACAGGGAACTATACTCAGTATTTCGTACTAACCTATAATGGAAGAGAATGTAAAAAGAATATATATATTTATATATATATGTAACTGAATCACTTTGCTGTACATCTGAAACTAATGCAACATTGTAAATCAACTATATTTCAATAAAATTTTTTTAAAAGGAATTTGTATTGCTAAGACTTGTCTTTTAAGCCTATTCTGGGAGGTAAAGCATGAATCAAGTAGAAGAAAGGCCAGTGTATGTTCATCTTTTCTAAAACATTAAATACTGAGACCTCATTTACCAAAAGTTATCCTTGCATATATAACTCCCAGTCATTTCTCAGATAAAGTTTTATTAAACTCTATGATTCAGTGCCATTTTCTCTTGAAGGAAGATTTATATTTCTGTAGGCTGTGATGGATAATGTAGTAGTTAAGAGACCCTGACATCGCACGGTGCATTTATGACCTGGGGCAAATTACTTCACTCCCTTAGTCTTGGGTCTCCATCACCATAAAATAAGGAAGAAAAAAAAAAATGAGTCCACCTCACAGCACAGTGTAGCGCATATTAGAAGCACCCAATAAATGGTAGCTGTCCTTATTTTTACTTCAGCTTTATTTTTCTGTATATTGGAAAACAGTGCGAAAAAGGATGGGGAAGTTTTTATACCAAAACTTTTTTATACCTAAAAATACTTTTTTCTTCTGGTCTTGGGAATTAAGAACTCATGGAAAACAGATAAGTTAGGAGAGGAGACAACTTCTTCCTTCAAGTCTATAAATAAACAAATCCTTAGTTAACGGCTGTTGAATTTAGATTTTTCATTCTTCCCAAGGAGTCCAACTTCAGTTTTCTGAGAATACAAAAGGCAAGGACTCACTATACACCCACGTGGGATGACATGATATGTAAATGTGAGGGTTATTCTCTGATGATGCCTTATCTTTCTGACGGTTTTTGAACAGAATCAGTGTCTATTACGGTTGTTAGGAAGGAAATAATCAGCTAGAGCCCATCCAGATCTTCCCCCAGACATTTAATTGTATTCTATTTAGGCTCAAGCCTTACTTCATTAATATAAATGAAAACCATTGAAAGAATCAAAAAAATATTCTGCAGGATGTATTACGCTCGTTAGGAAATATTTCTGATTACACCTCTTCCTCAGGCGTGTTTTAACTCCAGCTTCTGCTGAGTGTCCAGCATCTGTCATCCACAGACCCCTCTGGGTACCTCCTACCTAAACAGACCTGTGCCACGTGCTGGGCACGAAAAGACAAGCGTGAATGAGCCCCTCGGAGCAGGGTTACGGCAGTCAGGCTCCGAGGTGACCCTCCGTGAAGCTGCCTCCTGGCATTCGCATCCTTGTGTACTCCCTCCCACACTCTGGCAGGGTTGGTCTGTGTGACCAAAAGTACAGAAGTGATGGTGAGTCCCCCGGAGTCCAGGGTATTAAAGTCATCGGCTCTGCCTTGCTCTCGTGGACCCCTCCCTCACAGAAGGGGCTGCGCATTGCGCCGTGGAGACCCCCGACTCCGTCAGGAACGGGGAGGGTCTGAGGCCGTGGCGTCTCCCGCCGCAGTCCAGGGACTGAGCGTGGAAGCAGCTTCTCCAGCCTCAGTCGTGCCTTCAGATGAGACAGTCTTGCTGACGGCTTGACTGCAACCTCGTGAGAGACCCTGGGCCAGACTCTCTTTGGAGAGAGAGGGAGAACTTTAAGTACTGATAACTTTCCTTCCCCAGAGAAGTTTCCATAGGTTTCTTTTTGCAAATACATTTTAAGGCATCCTTTTCTGGCCCTGCCTCCACCATATATAGAATTAGACCATGATTATAAACCCAAGAAACAAAAACTGTTTAAAAATGAGTGCTTAAAAACAAAACAGGGCTTCCCTGGTGGCGCAGTGGTTGAGAGTCAGCCCGCCGATGCAGGGGACGCGGGTTCGTGCCCCGGTCCGGGAGGATCCCACGTGCTGCGGAGCGGCTGGACCCGTGAGACGTGGCTGCCGAACCTGCGCGTCCGGAGCCTGTGCTCCACAACGGGAGAGGCCACAACAGCGAGATGCCCACGTACCGCAAAAAACAAAACAAAACAAAACAACATCTGTCCCTCTGCTTTATCCCCCGTGGGGAAGGAGGGTGGACACCGGGTCACAATAGCACAGTTATGAAAATTTTGCTTTTTTACTGAAGGAAAGTTTGACCATGGAAAACAAATTACAAATTTCATCCCAAATCATTAAAACTATTAACTCTGAGCAATTAAAAACATTTTTTTAATTAAAAAGAAAAAAACCTGCCCAAGGAGGACCACATTGAGTTGCCTTCTCAAGAACTCCAGTCCCAGGCCTAATCCTGATGCTCTCCGAGGTCCCTCTACACAGCAGAGAATAGCAGGTTCTCATGAGCTGCCCACAGCTCGGGTTGAGAAGGATGCTGAGACCACTTGTGGTTCGTGGTCTCTGCAGTGGCAGAGCAGCTCCTCCACCGAGAGGCAGAGGCTGCTGTAAGGACACCTGCTTGGGCTGCTCTGGCAGCTTCACCCCTGCCCCATGTGACCTACAACTTCTAACCTGCCATGCGAAACGGAATGACCACATTTGCAACTAAAATGAGGGCAGTCAGGCTCTGGGTGAGGCCCTCCCACGGATGAAATTCTTCAGTGCTTCCACATCTGTGCTCTCCAGCCCCCAGAGATCCAGACGGGATTCCCGCTTGTGCGGGAGGAGCCTTGACAGTGACCTTCACACAGGCGGGACTGTTTGTACACACAGCAGCGGGCCCGGAGACCTCAGACAGTCTTCTCTGCCCTGGTGACCAACCCTGCCCCCCACCTGCCTGTCTACCTGCTGTTCGATACGTGGGAAGGTGATGCCAGGACCTCAGCCACGGAAGTCGACGACATCCTGGCGTTAGCAGTGAGATCTGGTAAGATCCAGGCCTGCCTCCGCGTCACATTGTACAAAATTATTTAATAAAAAGGCAAAGTTTTGCATTCATTCATTTGACAAATATCTGGTGACCACCTACTGTGTGAAAATGCTTGAAGAGCAGGGACAAAATGAAACTGGAGTCCTTCCCAGAAAAATGACAGGATCAGCGTGAACTTCAATATTAGAACTGAAAAAATAAACAACAAGATAAAAGCAGATGCGACCCTGTTCCTTACACAGCCACACTCCACCTGGCCTGGTCTTCGGTCGCTAGCACAGACGTTGTGTCTATGTGTCCTGGAGGCCTTAGTCTCCTCTAAACCCACTTGCAGGAGCAAAGGGAGGGGCTTCGGCCCCTGCTGTCAGGAGCAGGGAGTGTTCGCCTGCTTCTTTTTAGACCTCAGGTTTTGTTTTATACAACACACGTGTACATACACACACTCACCACTTCTCTGAATAGCAGCTAAATCTATAAGCCTGCTCCATGTGGGAAAAACAAAAAAATGCCAGGTTCACTGGAGTTTGCAGATTACAGAGCAGGGCTAAAATAGCTGCCTTCACCACTAGAGCAAAAATCGATGGGTCACCTGTGCTGTTCCCACAATGGAAGCCTTTAGCTTTCCAACAGCATGCGAAGCCTTGCGCCTGCAAGCTTAAAGTGTGTTGCCCGCAGCTTCAAGCTACCTTCAAGGCGGGGAAATATCTCTAAATACAGTTACCTGTGCTCTGCTGAGCAGGGAAAGGTCACAGACAGAGGGACTGTGGAATTCAACATCAACATGTTTTTAATGATGGGAATAAAGCAGACCACGTTGCAGGGAACAGGAGAGGCCTGCAAATTTCAGTACTGTGGAAATTAGATACCACAAAAATATAGGATTAACAGCTAGAGCATAATGAGAGGAGATGGGCTTTCTCAAAACACAGCAAGAGGAGATGGGCTTTGAAATTTGCATGTGTCACTTTCCCCACCCCGATTAGTATTGATGGCGGAGTTTGCCAAGGAGAACCACGGGTCTAGATGGTACCAGCTGCAGATTCTAGAGCTGTGTGGACAGGGTGGGAATCCTGACGCCACTACTTACTAACTGGGTGACATTTTAAAACGACATAATTTCTCCATGACTCACGTTCCCCCGTGAAATGGGCATACTCGCCGTGTTATACTATTAGAGCGTTGGGAGAAGTAAACAGTGCGGCTTCTGACAAGCACGATACTGTTTTGTCTCCTACGGTAGAAGCAGAGTCCTCTCCATCCTCCCAGGTCCTTCCCCTCACCTGGAAAGACCCCGCCGAAGACTGTGTTTCCAAAGGCAGCTACACCGTGTCTCCCCTTCAAAATGCTCTTTTGCACTGTGACGACATTACTGATTATTCCAGATAACCAAATCGCTTTTCTAAGCATCGTTTTGCGAAGCTACTATCATTCCAACTTGGGATGCCAGGAATACACTCCCCCTGGTGCAGCCTCAGCAACAAATCCAGGACTCCTGCTGCCCTCCCGGGAGCCCAGAGTGCGGGTGTGGGGGTAGAGGGGTGACCAGGTGTCCTAGGAGTTGCCAAGAGGGGAGGGGATTTGCACGGCTTGGGCAGCTGTTCCCAGGTGGCAGGAATTTGTTCTGAGTGCCTCTAGAGGATTTGGGGGAGTCGATAGGAAGTAAGTGTAGTAACCAAATGTAGGGTAGAAAAACCATAGCAGGAAAAATTAAGACGTGTATACTTTTGAGATGGTGTCTGACAATCCGTCAGGACTGTGTACCTAGTGACGGGGCTTATTTCTAACAGTAGCCACAGTGTATCCCACCGAGCGATGGCTGCAGGTCCGTGTCGAGGAAGGTGAAACCATCTTGCTCTGTTGAGTAACGCCATCCTTCCTGTGGGTGTTCCGTGCCTTGAGCGGATCACCCTCCCTGCCCCGGCACGACTCCACCTCGAGTGCTCCCACCTCCACCTGAGGCGCGGTGGAGCTGCTGAGGTGGCCCCGCTTGGAATGATTGTTCCTGTTGCGTAATCAGAAACACAGTTAGGTACAAATTAGCCTCTGAAGGCCGTGTGTTACCTGTGGGAATCTGCACCACGATTGTCTGCGGCCATTTCTAACTCAAGAGCCATTGACTGGAAGAGCTTTGTGATGCAATTGCCAGCAACCAGGTGAAGCTGGGAGGGGAGCTGGCAGCAGCATCCCGGACGTGGCCGGGGAGGGGACGGTGTTGTCCCTCAGCTCCTGAAGTAGTGATCGGGCTGCCATGACTTTCCAATGGCTCTGTTTGGACCGGCCAGCAACTTAATTTAAATGGCCGCTGTGCCTTTAAATTTAAATATCATACCTGTGGTGAATCATTAAGCAGGAATTCTTTCCAGTTACTGGTTTTCCTGGTCCTCCTCCCCGCTGCTCTTCCTCCTTCTCCTCCTTCTTTTAGTATTTTCTTTTTACAGCCATGTGCATAGGTCCACACCTGGCTATGGACCCCTGCTGAATGAAGGAACGAGTGATCTTGGTGAGATGCAAGGTGTTGGAATAAATCTACCTTCATTTAACAGATAAGAAAGTTGAAACAGATTTCATGATTTCATAATGTCAGTCTTTAAAAGGTATTTAAATACACAGAAAGGTACATTTACTCTGTTAAATATTTGGGGGAGACTTCGGAGAATGATAATGATATTGCCTATAATTTTAAAAAAAGAAAAGGAAAAACCTCCCCAAAGCAGTCTTAAGAGTTATAACTACACTGGAACTGAGGAAATCTTCTGTGTCATTTTTACCAACTTGAAGAACTATCAGCAGGATTGAACTCAGTTTGGGTTGAATTAAATGCCACCCTTATTCACTGAAAGACAACGAGGTAATACGTTGAATGAATCTGCTGGGGGATGCGCTGGGGAAGCGGCAGGGAGCCATTGGGAGCCCTCAAAGTCTCTCAAGCAAAGCAGCTGGTTGCCCTCCTCGATTCCAGAACATTCTCCGGGTAGCACCCTCCCTGGGTTGGGGCAGAAGTACAGACCAGCATGCTCTACTTTGGGATCAGGAATTACACGTGAGCCCATCCTAGCTGCGGAGGGTGCCCTAGCAGCCCCGACTGCAACTTATAAATACGATCACACAAAGGCAAGTCACTAGACTCTGGAGGAAGAGGAGGGATAGCACACAGATGGCTCCCAATTAAAAAGATGCAGGAAACAGAAGAGAATCATTTGCAGATTCTGATTCGTGTTCACAGTGACATCCAAGAGGATAAAACCACCACCAAAGGCTCCCGTGGAAAAGGACCCCCTAGAGACATGGAAAATAGTTGTAGAAAGAAAACAATAATTAAAGAAGTACAATTTTTTTTTTTTTTTTCGGTACGCGGGCCTCTCACTGTTGTGGCCCCTCCCGTTGCGGAGCACAGGCTCCGGACGTGCAGGCTCAGCGGCCACGGCTCACGGGCCCAGCCGCTCCACAGCACGTGGGATCTTCCCGGACCGGGGCACGAACCCGCGTCCCCTGCATCGGCAGGCGGACTCTCAACCACTGCGCCACCAGGGAAGCCCAAGAAGTACAATATTTAATCCAGGAACCGAGCCGCAGAAAGAACACTGTTGAAAATACAACTCTGGAGTTGATGGAGGAACTGAAGAAGGTGCCCCCCAGGATAAAGAGGCCAAGGGGTAGAAACTGTGGAGGGGAGACAGGAAAAGAGCTCCGAGGATACGTCTCACAGAGGCGGTATCAATCTCTTTGAAAGCAGCTGCAGAAACAAAAAATATACACAAGAAGCAAAGCAAGGACTCAGAAATACTGGACAATTGACAGTAAAAACTTTTATTTCCTTTGAGATGGCCCTACCCATCCCCAAACTTTACGTTCCATGCTCACGGGCCAGTGAAGATAATCTGAATTACCCACGGGGCTTTCTCCCAAACACCTGGGCATTCCATCCTAAAGAAACGTGTTGGGACAGCTCTGCTCCAAAGCAGTTAGCTCTGTGTGACAGGCCCAGTCACTCCTTCCACGTAACAAAGAGAGGAAATCAGCGTCACCTAAAACCCAAGCCACAGACCAACCGCGCCCCGAACAAGCAGCCTGTAGGAAGACGTCCGCATCCCCCGAGAAAAAGCAGTGGTCTCACCACGGGTCAGCCTTTATCCCGATTCACAAAAACTCACTATGCTGAACAAGACCCTTAACATCAATCCGAAGCAGCTGCACTGGGTTACTCTCCCCTGATGAGTAGATGCTTTTCTTACAAGACAAAAGTGTTCACCAAAACGTACTTTCAAACAAAGAGCAGTACACACCCTCCCCAATCCTTTTCTTCTTCTTCCTAAAACACTGAAACTACTGCAACTGCCAGTCTTCACCTTTACATGTAATGTTCACAATTAATGAGTTTTAAACTATTTTTGGATCTCTTTTTCAAATTTTTTTGGAAGTATAGTTGATTTACAGTGTCATGAGTTTTGTTTTTTTTGTTTTTTTTTTTTTTTTTTTTTTTTTTGCGATACGCGGGCCTCTCACCGCCGTGGCCTCTCCCGTTGCAGAGCACAGGCTCCGGACGCGCAGGCGCAGCAGCCACGGCTCACGGGCCCAGCCGCTCTGCAGCACGTGGGATCCTCCCGGACCGGGGCACGAACCCGCGTCCCCTGCATCGGCAGGCGGATTCACAACCACTGCGCCACCAGGGAAGCCCTGTCATGAGTTTTAAAGTATTTTTAAAGGAATGAATGGGTGAGGGAGAAATAGGAAGAAAATTCCAGATTACTTAACGAAAACCAGGCGATAAGAGAGGGAAAAGGGGAGTAAATGCATGTGTTCAGAATCTCGACTATGTGAAAGGCCGGTGGTTATGAATAATGTCTAATTCTTGGCTTTGAGAGAAGAAAGTAGGATAAAATATTTTATAAATAAAATGTTTGTAATAATTTAAGGGTAACCACTATTGGGGTAACATTGAGATGTAATTTTTCACATCACTAGAGGAGAAAAAAAAGACATAAAATGATCAAACAAGGAAGAGGCAGGAAAGGTGGAAAAAAAGGAAGCAACAAGACATCACAATGAACATAAAACATAGGATAAGATGGCAGGAGAAAGATTGAATGTATCATTAACACAGTCAATAATATGCATGGATAAAATTATTCTCCTTGCTCTGTCTTATGTTTGAGAAGAAAAGCACAAATTAAGTGAAAGAGAAGAAAATCGGCTAGCTGCTATTTTTTTTTTTTTTTTTTCCTTTTGTGGTACGCGGGCCTCACTGTTGTGGCCTCTCCCGTTGTGGAGCACAGGCTCCGGACGCGCAGGCTCAGCGGCCACGGCTCACGGGCCCAGCCGCTCCGCGGCACGTGGGATCCTCCCGGACCGGGGCACGAACCCGCGTCCCCTGCATCGGCAGGCGGACTCTCAATCACTGCGCCACCAGGGAAGCCCTAGCTGCTATTTTTAAGGTGCATACCGACAACAAATGATAAAGGAAAAGGGTAGAAATAAAGAAGTGAGCAAGAATATATCAGGAAAATGCTAACAAAGACAAATGGCAAAAATATTCACGTGATACAAAGTACACTTCAAGGTCAAAACATGAAATAAGGCACAGAGGAATTTTAGTGATGAAAGATATTATCCCTAGAGAAACTGTAACAGTCATCCACATTTACACGCTAAGCTACAGTGCATGGAAATACTGGAAACAAAAAAAATTTTAGGAATTCAAGGCTATTTTGACAAGATCATGATGAGCTTCAAGATTTTATATCAAAATTTAACAAATCTAGTAGAAAAAGGATTAACATGATGAGACTACTTGAATTACATAAGCTTTGTTTAATACAAATACTGTTTGTGTATAAAACAACATCTTTTTTAAATGCTCATGTACTGTTTGTTCACAAAAATTGTGTAGAGACTGAGCCATAAAGAAAATCCTGACAAATTCATATTTTGTCCCCCTTTCCAGAATTCATGTTGACATCCTAACCCTCGTAGCTCGGAATGTGACTGTGTTTGGATACAGGGCCTTTAGGAGTTGATTAAAGTTAAATGAGGTCGTTAGGGTGGCCTTTAATCCATTCTGACTGGTGTCCCTAGAAAAAGAGGAGATTTATACACAGGTGGCGTCCACAGCCCAGGAGAGAGGCCTCGGGAGGACCAGCCCCGTGACACCGTGACCTGGGACGTCCAGCCCAGGGGCCGGGTCTTTGGTGATGTGAGGCTCTCCCTGAACCAGTGGGGTCCGATGTAAGGATACGCGTAGCTCACACGGCTCTGCCCCCGTACAAAGCCATCCACCCCCAGCACCCACGCGGAAGCAGAGATGAGACCCGGCGGCGGAAGAAAACGGTCCGCGTGGAGCTCACGGAGCGCAGCGCACTTCACGGTCCGCTTCGGGGATTTTCTACAGCAAGTTTGTCTACGCGCAATGGGAGCCCGATAGGCCGCTTTAGAGCTTAATCTTCACCGCAGCTGGCACGCGACAGGACGGCCGCGGCGTCAAGTTTGGAGCTGACAGAGAGACGCACAGAAAGGTCCCCAGAAACAGAAATAAGCGTGCGTGTGTGTGCGTGTGCACGTGTGTGTGCGTGTGCACGTGTGTGTGCGTGTGCACATGTGTGTGCGCGCATGCGTGTGCACGTGTGTGTGCGTCTGCACACGTGTGTGCTTGGGTTCACTTTGTGGACTGGGAGTTCCCAGCCCCACAACGCAACCCTCCTACTTGGAGATTCCTCCCCCGACCCCCTAATTTACATCCAACAGCAAAAGAAACGACAAAAAATTGCTGTCAGTAACTGAGCAACTGCCAGTGCTGCGCTGTCCATAGAGTCCGCCTGACGGGGTCCTCACGGCTGGGGTCCACACGGCCAGGGTCTACACGGCCGGGGTCCACCTCAGCCAGGGTCTACACGGCCGGGGTCTACACGGCCGGGGTCCACCTCAGCCAGGGTCTACACGGCCGGGGTCCACACGGCCTGGGTCCACACGGCCGGGGTCCACACGGCCAAGGTCTACACGGCCAGGGTCTACACGGCCGGGGTCCACCTCAATCAGGGTCTACACGGCCACGGTCCACCTTAGCCAGGGTCCACACGGCCGGGGTCCACACAGCCAGGGTCCACCTCAGCCAGGGTCTACACGGCCGGGGTCCACCTCAATCAGGGTCTACACGGCCTGGGTCCACACGGCCAGGGTCCACACGGCCGGGGTCCACACGGCCGGGGTCCACCTCAGCGACACGCAGACCTGGCCCCTGAGGGCCACCTGTGGGCTCTTGCCGAGGATGCTGACCGACAGGGAGGCGAGGAGATGAGAGATGGGCCAGGCGCCCAGGAGGGAAGGGACAGGAGTGTCGCCTGCACGGCAGCGAGCCAGGGCATTGGCTTGAGGAGGACCTTCTGCTGTTTCTGTCCCCTCAGAGCTGTCTTGCGTCGCGCAGAGGAGGCGCCTTTGCTTTCCCCCTGCAGGGCCGAGCCCTGGGTTCGCTGGTGGGACGGGTGTGATGTGGGGCTGTGGCTTCGGCCCAGAGGAGACGAGGCGCTTTGGGTAAAGGAGGGAACACAGGGCAGGGTGGGCTCTGGCCTCTGCTGCCTATCTCGGCCTCGGAAAAGCACTTCCGGCCTAGCTGCTGCGGCCCACCTCGTGGCGGCCACACCCGCCTGCGGGACAGCCGGGCCGGGCAGAGACGGCCCTGGGCGGCCCCGGTGTCAGAAGCCCGCGGACCCTGCATGAACGGACACCCACGGGCCAGCCGCGGGCCTGTCGTGGCCACTTGCACGGATCCCACAGCAGAGCCCCAGGGGAGCAGGCGAGGGGCCCGGCTGCAGAGAGAGCTCTGGGGCCTGCGGCCACGGCAGGCGAGGCCCCCTCTGCCACGGGGACCCCAGTGGGAGGCCGGAGGAGACCGACCCCAGCACAGCGTCCACTGCAAATGCCAGAGGACAGCCTCAGTGGAGGCATGGGACGTCCCCCGGCAGATGACGCGGCCCAGGAGGGCCAGGGGAATGGCCAAGGTCATTGGCAGCCCCCATTTTCTACCTGTTGGACAAGGAGAGAGGCAGGAAGGGCGAGGGAAATCAGTCTGAAAGTCTGGGCATACCTGCCCGGAGAAAGAGAATTATCCCAAGAAATCGTTTACATTTTCAGATCAAAACTGGAATCACACTGGACATTAATGTACATTTTTAATTTTAAAATATAGCTTAATTTTAAATGTCTCCCGTGCTCAGCAGTGGGTAGGGCTCAGGAGGAAGACCAAATTAGATGTAGAGAAAGACATGAACCTAATTTTCTCAGCACCACTGAGCCGCAGTGTGAGGTGAAGGTCTGGTAAGATAGCCAGACCTTTACCTCTGGGAAGCAGGCTGGGTCCCAGGGAATGGAGGCCCGAGGGCGCCTGGCTGAGGGGTGTTTTCCCTCCTACTTTTTACACCTTTACTCTCAAAATAATTGTTCAGATCTGGAGAGGCATAAAAAGAAACACCTGACAAATGCTTGGAAAGGCAATTTCTCTCTTTCACACATTTCCCCCATTCCACACTTCCTGGGGCCCCAGGATCGTTTCCTTTCACAGGCCCTGTAATTAACAACCAGTGTTCAGTTTCTAGCTTTTCTCTCAATAATCAGTCGGACAAGAAACTGAAACTTCAGTTTTCTTGTCTTTTTTTCTTTTTAATCCTTAAAGTCTCGTTTTTATTTGAAAGTTTGTTTCTTTGAAAGTTCCTTTTGCACAAGGAACTCCAGTTTTCCCTTCTTTTCGACCGCATTGCCTAAGATCTACCCACCACTCTTCACCAGCAGCGAGTGACCACAAAGAAAAGCAGGGGAGTATTTCTGTGTTTGCTCCACCCAGTATTTTGCTCCTGGCAATTGTTTACTAGGGGAGAAACCTTATTTAAAAGATATTTGGGGTAAAGGGGCTTCCCTGGTGCCTCAGTGGTTAAGATCCACCTGCCAGTGCAGGGGACACGGGTTCGTGCCCTGGTCCGGGAAGATCCCACATGCTGCGGAGCAGCTGAGCCTGCGCTCTAGAGCGCGTGAGCTACAACTACTGAGCCCATGTGCCACAACTACTGAAGCCCGCGCACCTAGAGCCCCGTGCTCCACAACGAGAGAAGCCACCGCAATGAGAGGAACACGCACCGTGATGAAGAGTGGTCCCCACTCGCCGCAACTAGAGAAAAGCCCGCGCACAGCAGTGAAGATCCAACACAGGCAAAAATAAAATAAATAAATGAATATTGGGGGTAAAGGACAAAAATAAACAAGTAGGCCCCCCCGGGCTCCCTGGCCGCCTCGCCCTCCTGTCTTGGGTTTGGGCTTTGAGCCTGTGCACTGCTCACCACTGCCCCCCCGGGGGGGGGGCGAGTCTGGGAATCCCTGGGAATCACACAAGTCAGGGTGAGCATGGTTCCCCCTCCACACCTTGGGCTCCTGAGGGCCTAGGGAACCCGTGTCCCTCTGGGGAGGGGGTGGGAAGGGAGCTGAGGGAAGGCGAGGGGAAGGAGGAGAAGGAAATCTTCATTTAGCGCCGTCTACCTTGTACGTGTGCGCCAGGTGTCACCCCAGGTAAGTGTTTTCACACAATGTATCTCAATTAATTTTTTAAGGTGGATTTTATTTTTTTATTTATTCCTTAGCAGCTCTACCGAGGTTTATCCCAAACTTTTACATCCCATCCCCAGAGCAGATAAAGAAATGAAGTTCAAATTTTTTTAAAAAAGGAAATGAGGTTCAGAGAAGTTGAGCAACTGCCCCACTGTCACACAGCTTTTAAGCCAGGAGCAGGGATTTGATGCAGTTCCCTGACTCCACCACTTCCGCCACCAGAGAGGGAAGGAAATGTGTTCCCAGTTGGATCCGAATGGCTTCTGTGGGAAAACCATTAACAGGAATGTGAGTAGGGCTCAGGCACACTGCTGCCTCCTTTTGATCAAAAACATCGTCAAACCATGTGATTTCCCTTCCACACTGGATTAAAATCCTACCCCGCCTGACAGCTGCCTGCTTAGAACCCTTATCCATAATCTGCACACTTTACTTCCTGAAAACAGTGGCCTGAAATAGCAAAGATCAAAGGGCATTCCTTCCGGGCTGTGTGTCCCCTGCATGTGCGTTTCCCGTCTGACTGTACTGTCCCAGCAGCCCCCAGCCAGCATGCGTTTGGGGGGCCTGCCCTGCTTTGGGGTCCCCTTCAGCAATCACGGCCTTGTGGCCACTTGCCCGGAGAACGTGAAACAAACACCCTCACCCTCTGCATCCACGTGGTCGTGAATGCCCGCGTCCTGCCAGGCCCGGCCCGGCTGCATCCTCGGCACTGCCCGTGGGCTTGGACCCTCAGCGCACGCTCAGGTAGGGTCCTGGAGACCCTCTGGACCGTGGGGTTTCCCACTATTGTCTGGAAACTCATGGCCCTCTTTGGGGGACCACGTCACGCACCGGTCGTTCAGATGGGGGTTTGGGGTGATTCCACCTCCGTCCGAACGCCTCACTGATTCACTTATTCACCCACCCAGCACTTTGAACCCTTTATTCATCCAGCACAGATTCATGGAGGCCCCATAATACACCTAGGTGCTCGTATCGATCTCTGCTCTCTGTAGATACCGCTCCGAGGCCAGGGGTGAGACGTCAAATATAGAAAAATATAAAACAAAATATTTCCTCGAAGGGTCCAGAAAAGACTCTTATACTGTAATAATTGGTACACACTCTGTAGTCAGAGTGAGGAGTCTTCTTGCTCCTGCCTTTGAAACAAGGACCATAAAGGAGTGCAGACTGAGACTCGAGGGCAGAGTGAGGTCATCCAGTCCAGGCCCTCCGTGCAGCTGCAGCAAGCGCCCCCCCCACCCCCCCGCCACCCCCCACCCCCACCACCACCACCACCCCACCCCCCCCACCCCCCACCCCCCCACCCACGTTCACTCCTGGGAAATCAAAGCTGAAAAAGCCCTTTTCTGCACTTAGGGGTTGGTCAGGGTGATGATGTCATCACTTGGGGATGACTGGTAAGACCCCGTCCGATGATTAACGTTCAGCGAAGCCAGCTTGCCTCCTAGCTTCGGGCGGGGGGACCCATTGCGTTGCCGCCGTGGGAACCCTGGTGGCCTCCGCTACGACACGCACCTTAGGGAGGGGGAGGGGGCACAGGGGCGTTAACGCACCTCCACCAAGCTAACTGCCTCCCTAGTCCTCGCCGCAATGCCGAGCTTCAGACAGACGGTATGGAGCTTAGGTATTTCTAACTTAAACGAAACGAAGACTGTAAATTTTAGGTCACTAAGTGTGGAGTCTGCTGGTAGAACTGGGACCTGACGTGACAGAGGGACACAAACCCACCAAGTTCACAGCCACAGAGCAGGGTGCGGGGCCGCGAGGCTTGTCTCTGGGCCTCTGCCAGCCTCCTGTCCCCGCAAATATTGAAGATGAAATGACTTAACTCTGGACGTTCCTAAGCCGTGGCCACTTTGGAGCTGGGCTACCGTTCGGAACTTGCCATTTGACGGGAAGAACCGATTCTCGGGCCTCAGACTCATAACCTTTCTTAGCTGAATGCCCCTGAGGACAGAGGCACGCATTTTCCCTGGTGGCCCTCGGCTGAGTCCCCTCCAGGGATCGCCCACCACAAAAGAGTCACTTGACTGAGGTCACACCGCCGTCCTGGGGCGGCCACAGGCCACGGCTGGTCACACGGGCAACAGTTCCCGAGGGCCATCCGGCTCCAGAGTCCCCATGGCAACGAAGCGTCCTGCGGTGATGGACACTCCTTACCAAACTCTGCCAGACTCCTCGGAGCCCTCTCCCCAGCCCGGCCTCGGCCTTGGCCTGAAAAGACATGAACAAACAGTAACATCATCTCTAACAGCTCAAGGCTGCATCCCCAGGGGACGTGAGGCCCCCTCCAAGTGCCTGCCTCCGAAAACTCAAGCCCGCCAAAGAACTGACCTTTTGTTCCAGCCACAGCCGAAGATGCATCCTGTCTCCCGGCCTCTGCGGGAACCTAACTTCTATAAGCGCCAATCAGCGACCCCAGGTGGTGTCACTTGGACCCACCCGCCCCTTGTAGATGTTCCCTCCCCGACTCTGCGGAGCCCTATCACCCCTCCTTGTCCCCCACCTCTCCATGCGGAGCGCCATCTCCTCTGTCCACCTCTGTGCAAAGTCGTGTTCATGCTGGACCCTTCTCCCTGTGGCAAAACTTAGTCCTGATTAAAGGCCGTCCTTCCCACTTGAACTCGAGCCTGACTTTGTGTATCTTTGACAGTCACTGTGGCATCTCAGTTTAGCCTCCCCTGAACTGCCGGCCTCCCCGCTCTTGCCTGAGTACGTAATCGTCAGCATCCTTCCATCACGGTCACCACCCCATCTCTCCACCCGGAATTCTCCAGGGCCCCTTTGACCCTAAATCCAAGTTTAGCTCCAGGCCAACTCTTGTCGCCTCCCCGGCCTCAAACCCACATATTCCTTATCTAAGAAATAGCTGATCACCCACGAAGACTCCCTAGCGTCCACTCTCTCAGCTCCTAAGTAACTCAGGTGCGGGTGCCGATACCCACAAGCCCTGCAACCCTACTCTGGTTGAGTTGCCATCCTCTCTGCCTGCCTCACATCCTCCCTGGTGCTTTCTCTGCAGCGTTAGTGGACAGATTCTTCTTTATATGAAAATCTGAGGATGTCACTTCTCCCTGTAGCCCTGGGGACAAAGTTCAACCTCGGTTCCCTGGTTCCCGAGACCCTGTGTGGTTCACCCCCCACCACCCGCTCCTCTCCCACTCACCCCTCACCCCTGGCCCCAGAATCTGATGCTTCAGGAATCAATGCTTCTTTTCTGTTGCTCAGATTCACACCGTTTCCTCTTCACTGGGATGGTCCCTTTCCTCCTCTCCAGCTCTCCTCCCTGGACAGCCTGGCCAATGTGTGCTCTTCCTTCCAGCCACAGCTCTGAGGTCACTTCCTCCAGGAAGTCTTCCCTGATCTCTCAAGTCTGGGTGGAGAGTCCTCTGCTCTTGTCACCCCTTAGATGACCCCACTCAGGGCTTTTCATACAGGGTGTCCTGGCCTGTTCGTTTCCCTGTATCTTGCACTAGGCATGCCTGTAAACTGCATGAAGAGAGGATGTGACTTTGATTCACTATGATACATCCACGAAAACCTCAATAATGGGCACTCAACAAAAATCTGCCGAATGAATCTGCCCACTGGGAGGACTCAATCAGGTAATTCAAAAAGAGTGTGTCTGAAAGAACCTGCCCCCACTTAAGACCCTGCAGACCAAACCCGGCCCACGGCTTGTGTTTGTAAATAAAGCTTTATTGGCACATGGCCATACACATCGGTTTACTATCGTCTGTGGCTGCTTTCCTGCTACAACGGCAGAGTTGAGCTGTTGTGACAGAGGCCATCTGGCCCACGAAGACTAATATATAGTAATATCTAGATAGTAATATCTAAAATATTAGTAATATCTAGCCCTTCATGGAAAAAACTTGCCTCTCCCTGGTCTAGATCTCAGCATAAATAAGCCTGACTCCAAAATGAGAAAAAATGTTTATTAGCCAGGGCTGTGTGGGGGGATCGAAGCACCATCCAGTTACTTCACCACCCCAGCAAGGGCTTCCTTTATCTATATTATCCAGATAATCTTATCAACCACCCTCTTCCTAAGATCCTTGGCAATAAATCTCTCCCCTATGTAGTTAATTAACTCTTTCAGGCTCTGCAATGGCATTGAGAAGCCCCTTGTCTGGGGTCTAATTGCTCTCTGGGGGCCATAAAAGGTCTAATTCCCCCTTAAAAAGTAGAAAACTTTGACCTGTTTCATTGTCAGCAGGTTCTGAATCACCAGGCCAGCTGTGTGGACTCACAGATTCAAAGCTAGTTCCTTAACTAGTGGCCCCTGGAGGCCTCTGGAACCTGTGGTGAGCTCACAGCTCAGGGCGGGTTAAGAGCAGTCAACCTCATACCAGGTGCCCCAGGTGCGTCCTGTTTCTAGATTCACACCCACCCCTGCCGTAGAACCACAAGGAGGGTGCGTGTTCCCAGCCAGAGCCCTGGGTAGATGTCCAAGCTTCCCTCCCGAGAAGTCCTGCCCTCAGGAAGTTTTGCTTTGTACTGTGAGCAAGTCCTCTTCAGCCGGGCAGTGAGCTCCGAGTGCAGGAGGATTGATTAGCAAATAGCCTCCGCAGTGAGGTCAGTAAATGTCGCAGGCAAAGAGGAGCAAACGACAGCACCCCCTCGAGGCTTTGAGGGGCAAGCATCCCGTTGATGTAAAGATATAGGAGACCCCATGTGACCCCTGTGAGAAAAAGGACACACACTGAGGTGCAGTTTCATTGTTACTGACACTCAGGAAGACGGGGTGTCCCGAGCCTGAGGGGTGAGCATCGCGCCTCACGGCACAGCGGGCTACGGCCAGGTTCTGGGTGCGGAGGGAGCATTCATGTCCAAGTGCCAGCTCCCAGCTCATTCCTGTAAGGATGCTTTTTGTCTGTTTGTTTGACTATTCGTCTGTTTCGTATTTCCCAAAACTATTCTTTTTTTTTCTTTTTTTTCTGCAGTTGGTGTCTTTTCCCATGGATGGGCTCAGATAATCAAAATAGTGATTAAGGTACTATTTCTGGGAATAACAAAACGTTAGGTGGCAGGAAAGCATATGTGGCCCCTTTAGCAAGTAGACAGCATCCTCTCAGTCAAATGGAAAGAAACGCTCAGTTAGGGCCCCCGCTGTGTGAAATGTGTTATAGGTGTCACCTCCTGGGGTCCTGGGAGCTGCCTGACGGTGACACCCACACCCATAATACAGATGAGAAAACCAAGGCCCAGGTAAGTGAGGTGCACAAGGTAACTTCCTCAGGCTGGGCTCCCTCCCAAGCAGAGCCTGAGACAGACTTGGGTGCAAGTGGGTGACTTGGGCATCGGAGCCCAGGAATTCGGGCAGGCGACTGGGTGGGGAAGGAGGAAGTGAATGGAAGCTCATGGTGTTAACTGTTGAAATGCAGGCCGGATGCCTGCATTTCAGAACCAAGCGGGGGAAGTGTGGCCTCTCCAGGGCAGAGAGCAAGGAGGCCTACAGGACACGCCCAAGGCAAAATTTATCAGATGGTCCTGAGCTGTGATCTGCGGGCTAAGGGTGGGATTTGAGACCACAGGTGCCTGTCCTCGTAGCAAACGAGAAAGAATCCAAGTCTGGTGTCTCTGTCTGGAGAGCCCCTTCCACACCATCTTCCCACGCTGCAGGCCCTGGTCAGCAGAGTATCACTCGGGCTGCCAGGAGGACAGGGCCCTTGCCTGGCGTGGGCCGGCTGGCCACCTACCTCCTTGGTACCTCACTTCCCTGTGTCGTGAGGAAAGAGGCACACGGCCCTGCTGGCCTGGTGAAGGCATCCCGCCTGGATGAGGCCAGACACACAGCAGCCCGAAGCCACGTGGGGTCCTGTGGGCTGAGCCCTGCGAGGCCCTGGAGAGCACGGTTCCCGTGCAGCCTGAGTGCCTGGTGCCCTCGCCGGTGTGCAGAGAACACTGGGTAACCGTGCACTGCGGCCTGCACCCAGCACTTCCAGTGTCACCTGCTGTCAGGTGCTCTGGGCTCCCTGCTCTCCAATGGGCCCGTCAGCCAGCTGACCTCACACTTGCACCTTTGAGATCCTCAGCGCGTCCTTGCATCTCGTTGGCCCCGGCTCCCCTTAGAGGCCGGTGCCCCCGTTCACCTCCCACGTGCTGAGGAGACCTGCTCACTTCTGAATGAAGGCCCAGTGACCACCGAATGCGGAGAGGGACCCTCCGCTGAGGGCGGTGAGGGGTTCCAGGCCCGGCAGGGCTGAGTCAGCTCCGCATGGGGAGGAGTCGCTGCCCCCTCGTCACAGCATTGGAAATGGGCTCCACTGTCCGCAAAGCAGGGAGCGGGTGGGGAGGAGTCAGGGGACAGAGCCCTGCTCTCCAGCGGCTGCACTTTCCTGCAACCCTGGTCTGAGGCCACAGACCATCTGCCCGCTTCTCTCAGAAACACGATCAGGATGGTCCAGGACCCATCCAGGGTTCCACAGGAACTTGAAAATTGCACCCCGAATGCCAAGTTTTGTACTTTGAGTAAAAGATGTTCCCGAGAGATTTTTCTGAAAGAGAAAATTAAAAGCTCCTGCTAAAACCACTTCTGTGCTTTTTGTTTTTTCCTGCAAAATTGCAGCTGAGCAATCTATGTGAGCTCGCTGGTAGGGAACAAATGTGCACTTAATGGAAGCCTAGAATTTGTGGGACTCGACTCTGCGGTCCATCCAGACCTTCTCCTGGGCACTCGTGCCTCACAGACTAGCTAATCACCCTAAAAATATTCAGAGAAACTGTGGAGATTCACTTTCATGTGGAAGGATATTCACTCACCATTCCTCGAAGGCCTGGCACGGCCCTGATGCAAAGGTGAAGAGACCCAAGCCCTACCTTTAGGGGCTCACGCCTGAAGGTCAGGAGGACAGGGGACAAACAGTATATAATAGTTACAACACAGTGGGGCAAGTACTATAACTGAAGAGAGTTTTGTTTTAAGTGAAGCACAGAGGAAGGGCCGTGCTAATGCCACCTGGGAAAATCAGGAAAAGAATGAGTCACAGAGGGGACATTTCAGTTGGGTCTTGATGGATGAGTATGAGTTTTCCAACAGGTGGGGTGGAAGGGGGCATGCCAAGCAGAGCAGGAAGGAGAGGCAAAAGTTTAGAGGTTTAAAGCATTGTGGCCTATTCGGAGGGCTTAAATAGTTTTCTGTGACTGGAGTATGGGATACAGGAGGCAAGGGATGAGAAATCAGGCTGCTGCATGAGCCGAGGCTGGAAAAGTCTGCTGGGACCCTACTACGAAGATAGCTTTGGGAAGCTTCTCCCGGGGACACTGCCGGCTGTGTTAATTATTATGTGGAGACGAGGATCAAACTAAAGGAAGTGCTTAGATTAACCAAAAATGCAGCTTCTACCTCACCTCCCTAACAGTAAAAGGAGGCAGAGATTGAAAAAGCAAGGGACTCCTTGCCCCAAGTATCTTCTCTACCAACCTGACCCAAGACCGGAAATGTCCCCATCTGAGGCCAACCCTTGGGGTCAGAGAGCTTTTTAGTCTTTGCTATCCTTAATAAAACTGCAGATACCCTGGAGGAGAAAGTAGCTGACCCTTTGTGGTTTATTCTGCGTTTTCCTAATCACTGATCTGGAAGCATCTTGTTTTGTTCTTGCCCATTCGTGGTTCCACTTCTGTGAAATGCCTCTTCAGTGCGCTTCCTAATTCTTCTGCTGGGTTGTTTCTCATTGATCTGTAGTCATTCTTTGGGCCCTCTGGTTGCTAATCCATATCAGTTACACGAGTGGCCAATACCTTCCCCCAGACCGGTGGCCCATCTTTCACGAACACCTGTATCTCTCCATTAACGCCTCACCTGGGATCATGGACTTTTGTGCCTGACGGATGCCCAAGAGCTAGCTTAGGGCTCAAGACAGAGTCCCTGGCCTGCAGGGAAAGGCAGGCCTGGTAGAGAGAGGATAAAGCCCGGGAGCCTGATGCAGCCCTGCTCGCCACGTCGGGGCCTGGTATCTGCCAGGCTCAGCTCCTCCGCCCGGAGGCTCAGGCCTCGGGAACCTTTTGTGATCTCTGAATGCACCGTGCTCTCGCTGCCCCAGGCTTTCGCATGCTCTCCGCTGCGCCAGAGCCCCTCTCCGACTCCTCCCCCGGGCCACTCTGCTGGAAGGTCCTACCGGCCCATCAGCCCCCTCCCCACCCGCCCCCCCAGTCTCACGCCAACGCGGTTAGAGTCCCTCCCGTGGGCCCCTGGAGGAAACCGACTCACCGCTGCAGAGACACTCACATTGATCTCCCCACATGGGTTCTTCACTTTCGTGGGCAACGTCTTCTACCTCTTCTGCATCCCACACCGTCTAGCACAGGACTCCGCACGTGATAACTAGGTAATGCATCTCTTTAAAGAACAGAACGGCGCGATAAAGGTAATTTGGAATGTAATGGTACTTTTTCATTAGGCTTCTCTGATCACTGGTTTAAATCAACATTTGCATTGTAAGTCGAGCATTTTTTATAAAGACCCAAGCTAGTTCCGGGGGAAGTTAGAACTTTCACCGTCCCTATTTGACCCTGCAGGTGGCCTTCCGTCCGGGGTGACCTGGGTGGCGCAGTGACAGAAACAGCCCAGACCGAGTCGCCATTGGAGGAGAGCTACCCTGGACCCACACTGGACTTGGATGTGATTGCAAGACGAGCCACTGTGGTGTTAAGCCTCTACAGCAGCCAGGGCTCACTTAATTTCCCTGGCCAAAAAGAATCTCGTCTTGGAATTGCCTTTGAAATTTACTTGGAATATTGTCAGTGCTATCAAATCATCATCCTTTGAATATGAATGAATTCATTGATACGAGTCAGTTCAACAAGTGTGTACTGAGCGCCTCATGTGTTTGGGAGAGAATGACGGGGCCAGAAAGACACCTCTGCAGCAGCTACACCTGGAAAGCCAGTGGAGGGCGTGGCCAGGAAGACACGGAGGAGAGGGCTGGAGTTGTAAGCCCTAAAGCTGTTTCCTTGGAAAACACCGTATGGAAATGAGAGCCATCCAAATCACAATGTCAAACAGCCTTATGCCCTGCTCGAGGGGTCCCGCTCCCCTGGCTCTGGGTGGGCGCCCACCCGACAGGCCGTGCACCCTGCAAGGAAACTTGATGGCTTGAGACCCTTCCCACCCCAGGAGGGACGTCTGCAGGTTGAGTTGTTCAGACATGGCGTGGTTGTGTGGCCCCTGACCACTGCTGTGCCTCTGTTTCCCCGCGGATGACCCAAAGAAGAGGACAGACTGCTTTCTGCTGTATCATCGGGCCACGTGAGGATAAGGAAGGAATGTCAGACGAGGGCTCTGGGCTCAGAAGGCTTGTTGTGATGAATAAATCATGGCAAGTATCGACGCGTGACTGACGATGGCTGGGCTCCCAGTCCTCCCCAAACTGCTTTTTCAAAAAATTCCTCCCCCAAAGGTCATATTTAGTAAGAGCGAAAAGATAAAACTCATGGAGAAATGGGGGGATATGAAGACTGCTTCGTTGAGATAAATAGAACAGTTTACACAAATAGAATAACCCAATGATGAGTGACCTGAGATCCTAAGATCCTGGCAGCACGGCCAGCCCTGACAACTAGGGTCACTTGAGGAGGCCGTGCGGACTGGCCCAGCTCTCTGTCTCACAAAGTACCCTGCATGGTGGTGAGATCTATAACTTTACTATAACAGATCTCATAATTCCATTATGATTCCACCACGCACAAATGCTATTACGCTACCCTCTCCTTGGAGGCGGGTAGGCTGAGCTTTTCTGGGATCCAGTTTCATTGTTCCATCTAATATATAAGAAAGGATCAGGCTGACTCTGAGATACCTTCCAGCTCAAGCCTCCTAAAATTCCAGCCATGAAGCTCATAACTTTCACTTATTATCTCCTTTCAACCTCACAAGTAGCCCTGGTGCTAGTTCTTTTCATGCCCATTTTACAGATGAGGAAACGATGGCACAGAGAGGTTAAGTAAGCTAAGAGAAGGCCACACAGCATTTAAATAGCAGAGCCAAAAATTCAAACCTGTGTCTTTCTGACCCCGGGATCTAAATTCTTAGCTATTCTGCTGAATACTGGCTGTCATGGTTCATTCATCTGATGCATCAACTTGACTGGATTACAAGTCGCCCAGATACCTGGTTAAATGTTATTCTGGGTATTTCTGTGAGGGTGTTTCCAGAAGAGGTTAGCATTTGAATCCATAAACTGAGTAAAGCAGATTGCCCTCCTCAGTGTAGGTGGGCTACATCCAATCCACTGAAGGCCTAAAGAGAAAAAATGGGGGGAAGGGGACGTTCTCTCTCTCTCTCTCTCTCTCTCTCTCTCTCTGCCTGCCTGACTGTTGAGCTGGAACATGGATCTTCTCCTGTCCTGGGCCTCAGAATGGGACTCACACCATTGATTTCTCTTGTTCTTGGGCCTTTGAGTTTATGGGACTTCTCAGCCTCCATCATCAGATGAGCTAATTTCTCATAATAAACTGCTCTGTAGATGATAGAAAGAAGGAAGGAAGGAGGGAGGGAAGGAAGGAAGGAAAGAGAGAGAGAGAGAGACAGAAAAAGAGACAAGGAAAGAAAGAAAGGAAGGAAGGAAGGAGGGAAAAGGTATAGAGAAAAATAGACAAATAGATATAGGTATAGATATGGATAAAGATAGAGATATAGAGATATAGACATAGATCCTATTGGCTCTGTTTTTCTGGAGAGCTCTGATATACTGCCTCTCAAACAAATATCATCCCTGGTGGTCCCTTTCCTCTTCGCCAAGTCCCTAGGATGAGGATGATGGGATTAGAAGTCTGAGTAACAATACCTTCATCCATCTACCCAGTCAGCATGAGCTGCTATTATTATTATATTAGCTACTATTATGTCAAACGTCAGTTCAACGTAAGTTCACTATTAAAAGTGAGATGGCTTTACAGAATTTCCCTTCCCAATTTTCAATAAAAAAAATTAAGCTGGCAAAAAAAAAAAAGAGAATTTCCCAGCAGCACCAAGGAGGAAAAGAGTATAACCCCAAAAAGTACATTTAAAACACTGGAAGCCAAGGAAGGGCGGATTCCGGAGTGCAGCACAGGGCATAGACCCAGCGCGGCCAGTGTTCCCGGCCCCGTCCCGGAAGCCCCGCTGGAGGGCCCACCAAGCTGAGCGGGTGGAATCAGTTGTGAGGGAGAAACGGGTAAAAGAGGGAGGGGGGTGAGCGAGGGCTGCAGTCAGGCTGCAGGAGAGCACGCTGCCCGAGGGCAATGTCCCGAGTCCCGGGGTGTTTCCCCATGGGAACAGGGTGCACTCTGCTGTGAGGGGGAGCAGGTCCTGGTTCAAGAAGGAAAGTCCAGATAGTCCAACAAATGTACCCGATCACGTCAATCCGAGTCCTTCCCTCCACCCATGCAATCCTCCAAGGCAACAGAAAGAGAAACAGACTTCAAAACTGCTTGTAGAGAAAAACAACCTAGTCTCAGAGAAGGAAGGACTCATGTCAAGTCACTGCTTTAATTCAGGGCAAACAATGTCTGGAGGGAGCTCCTCAAGCAAGTGTCAGATGAAAAGGACCTGCTGAGCAGCTATGCCAGCATCCAGCACAGAGGGAGGGAGGGAGGAGGGGAGGGAGGGGGAGAGGGAGGGGGAGGGGGAAGGGGAGGGGGGACAGGGAGGGGAGAAGGGAGGGGAGGGAGGGAGGAGGGGAGGGAGGGGGAGAGGGAGGGGAAAGGGAGGGGGAGGGTGGAAGGGGAGGGGGGACAGGGAGGGGGGAAGGGAGGGGAGGGAGGGAGGAGGGGAGGGAGGGGGAAGGAATTCACCAAGAGCCCAAAGATGAGGCGATAACTGCAGAGAGAAAAGGGAGAGTGCACAGCTAAAGGCACAGGTGGTGAACAGTGAAGCTGCTTAAAGATAAAGCGTGTGCCACACACCATAAGAACTATCGTTACCAAACAGACTGTGATTAAGGTAAGCCTGGACAATGTAAAAGTGACTGCGTCAGTCTCCCGGGGCTGCCATAGCAAAGTACCACAAACTGGGTACAACAGAAATTTCTTGTCTCACAGTCCTGGGTGCTGGAAGTCCAAGATCAAGGTGACGGCAGGGTTTGCTCCTTCTGGGGGCTCCGAGGGGGATCTGTTCCAGGCCCCTCTCCCAGCTTCTGGTGGCGTTCCAACACTTGTCAACGTCCCGCTCCAACCTCAGCCTCTGTCTCCACGCAGCTTTCTTTCCTCTGTGTGTCTGTGTCAAATTGTCCCTCTCGTTGTAAGGACACCAATCACTGGATCAGAGCCCACTACTTACAATCCAACATGACCTCATTTTAACGTGATTATATCTGCAAATACCCTATTTCCAAAGGAAGTCACATTCACAGGTACCAGGGGTTAGGACTTGGACATGTCTTTTGGGGGAACTCAATTCAACCAACAATAATAATGTAACAATAAAATGAAGAGGAAGAAGAGAGAAAATGGAGGCAGCATTTGGAAGGAGACGATCGATACTCCTCCTAAAGTGGAGACGTACAGTATAGACCACTAGAGATGTGTGTGCACGTGCGCTCAGTTTTCTGTAATCTCTTATACTAACAGGAATCATCTCTTTTGTGGTAAAGAAACATTTAAGTCTCAACAACTTTAATTTATTTTTGTCCTTTTATAAAATAAATAAATTTTAAATGTAATGATTCGTATTCTTTTAAAGACCCCAGTGACTGCTTAAGAGGCTGTTCCATTAAGCAATTCGAATACTAAGTTCCTCCCTGGCAACCATCAAAACCATCAGAAATTGCTGGGTCATATGCTAGTTCTATTTGTAGTTTTTTAAGGAACCTCCATACTGTTCTCCATAGTGGCTGTATCAATTTACATTCCCACCAATGGAATCTGTCATACAGAGTGAAGTAAGTCAGAAGGATAAAAACAAATACCGTATGCTAACACATATATGTGGAATCTAAAAAAAAAAAAAAAAAAATGTCATGAAGAGATTAGTGGTAGGATGGGAATAAAACACAGACCTACTAGAGCATGGACTTGAGGATATGGGGAGGGGGAAGGGTAAGCTGGGACGAAGTGAGAGAGTGGCAGGGACATATACACACTACCAAATGTAAATTAGATAGCTAGTGGGAAGCTGCTGCATAGCACAGGGAGTTCACCTCTGTGCTTTGTGACCACCTAGAGGGGTGGGATAGGGAGGGTGGGAGGGAGGGGGACACAAGAGGGAAGAGATGTGGGAACATATGTATATGTATAACTGATTCACTTTGTTGTAAAGGAGAAACTAACACACTATTGTAAAACAGTTATACTCAAATAAACATGTTAAAAAAAACAACAACAAACCATCAGAAAGTGTATCAATAAGCCAGAGACCTAGGTGTATTTGAAGCCCCGGCAGCCAGCAGCATGCCAGGTACATAGCTGCTGCTTAATGTTTGCTAAATTGGATTATTTTGTTGCGAATCATGTAGCCTGTTGCACCGGATAACATACAACAAAGCCAGTGCCCATATGCCCTCTGGAATCTTGCACCCTTGGAGGTACACGGTGTCCAGTTTCCAAAAACTACATTGTTTCGTTGCTCTTTTGCACCCAACAGTCTGACTCTGGGAGGTTAGCTCCAGACAGAGCTGAGGGGGAGAGGGCACATGTGTCCACAGTTGGGCTGAACCCTGTGCAGAAAAGGAAAATGAATCCCTTCCTCTTCTCTGGAGTGTATATCATGTCCCCTGACCTAAAGTCGTATTCTCTGGCAACATCGTGATTTCATCCTTGGACCAGAGAATCTGCCTGTAAAAAGCCAGGGGTGACGCCCGCCAGGTGCTGGGTCTCAGCGCCTTCCGTGCGGATGCATCCTTGCTCAGAAGTAAGCAGATGCTGCTGCTGACAGATGCCGCCGGGCGCGCTGGACGTCCACAGACTGTGACCCGCCGTGATGTCCGCTGTCCTCCCTCCCCTCCCACGCCAGCTCACCTCCAACCTACTTGGAAGGCAGCACGGGGGACTCAGGTTTAACACGGAGCTGGCCTTCGCTATGACTAACAGGCCCTTGGCCAGGAGAGCCGGGCTGCACGCCTCATGCCTTTCGACCTGCATCCATCGGGTGTGAATGGCCCTCTCCCTCCCGCCCTCCCTCCCCCCGTGCAGTTGACATTCTGCTCGGTTACAGATCCGGGGCCTAACAGGCTGTGTCCGCCGCCGTCCCTGCGCTGACTCACCCACCAAATCGCATCAGGACCCAAGCGCTCCCTTCTGCCCGAAGAGCCACTCTCTGGGATGCCCAGCTCCGGCACATCTTCGCTCCGACCCCCGCGACGTCACGTCTGTCATTCCCCAGGAGGTGTCAGCGCAGGCGGCACGGAGGTTGCGGAACTCCGGTAGAAGGCGGGCGGGAAGCAGCGGTGTGTCCTCGTGAATATCCGCGTCGTCTGCTCAGGAGAGCGAGGCGCGGACCCTGGTGACCAAGGTCGAGGGCTGGAGCCGGTACACACTCTACAAATATCTTGAGCCCAGGGGGCGATTTTGTGTCCAGGTTTGGTTTGATTTCTTAATTTTCTAACCTAACTAAGAAGAACCGCGGGGAGGGTGGAGAGAATACACATTCATTTAAACTCTTGCCTAGTTGTCAAGTGATGGGTTTCGAGCTGGCCGGACCTCGGAGGTCGCCGTGCCCAGCGCTCTCTCCACGGAGGAGAAGACAGAGGGGAGCCCAGATGGGCCACGGCTTCCCCAAGGTCCCGGGGGGGGGACAGCGTCCTGTCCCAGAGTCCAGGGCTACTTTCTTTGCCTCCTTGGAGGACGGCCCCTGTGCATAACCATCCGAATTCGTGACGCCGTCAAGCGCTTTACTGTGCAACATCTGAGGTGTGAACCAGTCAGCTGACAGTGATGCCAGCGGAGGCCCGTTTGGGAAGGGAAAGCTCACCTCCTTGCACACGCTGGCTATGGGTGGTCACGCGGCAGCCAGGGTGCCCCGGGTAGGGCCGGGGACGGCGGCAGGAGCTTCAGCGAGGAGGCCTGACTCCCTGGGCATTACGGGAGCGGAGGCTCTTCCCTGACTCCCAGGTATGGTTCGGGGGCAGAGGACAGACAAACCGGCCCCAAAGGAGATTCTGAACAGAGGAGAAGAGCAATTTGGCCTCCTGCCTCTTTAGGTCGCAGAGCACCGTGGTCTCTTCTGGAAAGTTCTCTGCCTGGTCTGTGGAGCTCTCTCTGCAGAAAGGCAGTGCTTGGCTGCTATCAGCTCTGCCCCCGTTGGTTTGCAGAGAAGTTGGGGGTAAGGGGGACGATAGGGAGTAAGGGGAGATACAGGGTAGCCTGGAGGTGATGGGGAGGGAGGAGGGACGATGAGGACCCGGGAACTTCCCTCAGCAGGCCTGGCTGTTGTTGCACTGTGACCCTGAAGAAACAACAGGCGTAATCAAGCTGAAGTCTGGGGTTTCAGGGGACACTGGCTCACAAACTAAGGGGAGAAGATGGGTGTCAGGGGCTCACAAAGCCGAACTGCTCCTTCAGGGTGAGTCAGCCGAGGTTCTCTGAGAGGAGGATGCGGAGAGGCTATTTGGTGGATCCGTGGGCAGGAAGCAATAACTTGGAGGAGGAAACGGAAGGCCTCCCAGCTACTGTCTTTAAGGTGTGCAATCGCAGGACCGCGGGCCTCGGAGCTGAGAGCCACCTGCCTTAGAGGCCATCCGCCCATCTGAGCGTCCCGGGCAAGACTCTGCTCCGTCCTCCTCCTTTCTCAGCAGTTCCGAGAGAGCTGGTCTCCTTGCGGATGGATCCCCCTTTCATCTGGGGGAGCTCCGGTCGTTAGAGAACATCATCCTCCTACGGAGCAGGACGGGCTGCCCCACGTCTTCTGGCCTTTATTCTAATCCTTGCGTGCAATTCGCAGAGGTCAGATTATTACACTGTTGTGACACCGTTTAGAGACTCCGTGTGAGCGTGTGTACACGCGCGCGCACGGGGAGAGGGAGCTCCCACGTCGTGTAGACGTGTAATCTTGGCGATCCCATGAGCCAGCTAGCAAGCCAGTGACTTGCTCAGTTGGAGGCCGTCAATGACTAATTCTAAACCGTTTCACAGCCTATTTGAATTTATAAATCCTGAATTTCACACCAGGCAAACAAGCTCAGCCAACGTTTAAATGCTAACGTTGGAAATATTAAAGTCAACCTCAGAAGAGCGATTCACACCTGTGTGGATTGTCCTCTGCTCAGACACGAGCTCGGCTACATCATACTGTGTCTGTTGAACTCTTTAGCTGAACATCATTTATCCTGTTAATTCGTTCTTTTTTTTTTTTTTTTTTTTTTTGCGGTACGCGGGCCTCTCACCGCTGTGGCCTCTCCCGTCGTGGAGCACAGGCTCCGGACGCGCAGGCTCAGCGGCCACGACCCACGGGCCCAGCCGCTCCGCGGCATGTGGGATCTTCCCGGACCGGGGCACGAACCCGCGTCCCCTGCATCGGCAGGCGGACTCCCAACCACTGCGCCACCAGGGAAGCCCTTAATTCGCTCTTGATACAGAAGTCCCACCAGAGCTCAGACTTAAGATGCAGGGAGGACGGGGCTGACGTGGGAGGGCCCGGCTCCCGTGTCAACCTTGTAAAGAACATTCTGGTGCTTCTCGGACCTACAGAGCACAGGCCGTTGCCAGCACGGCGTCAGATGCCGTGACTTGTGACTTGTCCCACGTGGTCGTGGAGCATCACCGCCACGTCTGGCTCCACCGTCTGACACCCAGGACACAAGGACAGGGACCAGAACCTCTGTCAGACGTGCCCCTCTCCATCCGGGCGGCCTCTGCCCTTCCTGGCCGCTCTTCAGAGGACGCGGCGGAAAGCCCTCCTCCTCCTCACCGGGAAGCGGGGTCAGCTGGAGGCTCCTGTGGCCCAAGAAAGCTGCCATTTCAGTGAGATTTAGCATGATTCCCCGTCTATTCTGAGGCAGAGCCGGGTGCTGCTTCCAGCCCCCCGCCCATCCGCCCCTGCAGGCAAAGCTCCAACTTGACACCAGCTCCCTCGGGACTGTTGACAGGCGGCTCTGACCCAGCAGAGTCTCACCCGGGATGCTCACATGGGCGGATGGCCTCCAAGGCCTGAGGGTAGATTTCTCCCTCGTTCGGTCATTTCTTGGACTGTGTTAGCGGTCATCTCGTGTCAGGCTTCTCAGAAGCAGGGCCCGAGGCCAGGGCTGTGTGTGCATGTGATCCACTCCGGCAGGTCCCCTGGGAAAACGGATTGAGGGGTGCGGGCAGCAGGGTGGGAAATGGGGGGTGGCCCGTGCGTTCCCTCCATAGAGGCACTCTGGAGTGAAAATTACACCTTGGAGTTTGTCTTCTGTCAAAGCAAGGGCCTGGGCTTTCAAACTCCTTCACCAGTTGGTTCTAAGGAGCGCCCCCAGGGAGGGACGCCCAGGCCCCTGCGGACCCCCGCACGGGGAGCAAAGGTTCTGGTCGCCCAAGGCCCATCCTGCATCAGGACTGCCGTCGGAAGCAAAGCACAGGGACCCAGGACACCCCAGCCTGAGAACTCAGGAACCCTAAGAGGGGCCGTGGGGACCTGGGTGGTGCACCCACTGCGCTGGTCCATGCAGAGTGGCACTTTGGGGTCCTGCTGCCCAGCTGGGCCACTCCTGAACCTGCTGCTGCCAAGGATGGGGGATAACAACTTAGTGGAGCCCAGTTACAATCCGGCGCCAGCAGGTAACCAACATGGGTCTTGCTCCTAACCTCTCGCTGTCTCTGCCATGCACACACACACACACACACACACAGAGCAGAGATGCTCACACACGCTCCAGCTGCCTTGCAAGCACAGCCCAAGAGCAGTCAGCAAAGCTGGGTCCCATTTCCTAAGACTCTGGCCCAGGTGGGAGGCCCCTTCCCCTCCCCTGCTTCCGGGTCCCACATCCTCATGCAAGCCCCCTCCCCTCCCCCCGTCCAGGCTACTCCTTTCGGCTCCCACCTCTTAGCGATTCTGGGACCGTCTGAGAAAGAGGATCTGTTTCCTGAGCCCTGTTTCCTTCTGTCACTGACCCTAAGCCTTCCTCTGCATCCACAGGACTTATCTGTGAGTCCTTTCCTGGAGCAGCACATCTGTGTACAAACCCTCCCCAAACCTCTCGCGGCTTTCTGGAGGCTGGGTTCCCAGCCACCAAGGACTCTGGCTCCCTGGAGCCCTTGACCGTGCTTTGTAAGGCCCGGAGTTATCCGATCTCAGCGATTATTGTTGTTTCTCCCAGTTTTACTGTGGCCGGAGCCTGGCAGCCGCCTGGCGCCTCACCACCCCTACCCAGCGGCACCTGCTGTTGGGCCCTGTGGAGATGCCACAGAGAAGAACGTGAGCGCCATGGTCTAGAAGCCAACCTCCGGCACTGAGTCATAAGAATAGTACCAAGAATTCCTAGGCATTCTTCACCCAGTTATCGATTATTAACGTTTTGCCACATTTACTTTATTACTCCTCTCTACATTTATATGTAGACTATTATTTTTTGTGGACAATTTGAAAGTTCACAGCAGACACTCTTTACCCCAAAATATTTCATCGTGCATTATGTAAGAACAGGAGAGTTCCCTGACATAACCACAGTACAATTATCAGGTCAGGTGATTTGACATTGAAACAACACTATGATCTAACCTACCCTGCGGATTCTGTTTTCAGTGGCCCCTCATGTCCTTGATGGGTATGTTTTCCCTGATCCAGGATCCACACAGGACCACACGGTGATTGGAGCCATGTCCCCTTCATCTCTTTTTTTTTTGGTGGTACGTGGGCCTCTCACCGCTGCGGCCTCTCCCGTTGCGGAGCACAGGCTCCGGACGCGCAGGCTCAGCGGCCACGGCTCACGGGCCCAGCCGCTCCGCGGCACGTGGGATCTTCCCCGACCGGGGCACGAACCCGCGTCCCCCGCATCGGCAGGCGGACTCTCAACCACTGCGCCACCAGGGAAGCCCCCCTTCATCTCTTTTAATCTAGAACAGGTCCTCATCATTTCTTTGTCCTTAAAGATACAGATTTTTTTTCAGCTTTGACGTATAAGTGACAGGACTGATATCTGTGAAGAGTACAGGCCCCTCTTTTAGAGAATGCTCCCCATTTGAGTTTGCATACGTGTTCTCATGATTGGTTGCAGGTTTTGCGTTTTGGCAGGAACACTGCCTGAGAAATGTGTTCTCAATTCATCCCACAGGAGGGACCAGATGTCAGCTTGTTCCATCACTGCAAATGAGAGCTTTCCTCACGTGGCAAGGTCACGTCTGCCAGGTTTCTTTCTGTGCTTGTTGTCGGTGCCAAAACCCAGGAACAAACAGGTCTCTTGACAAATCATTGTTTTAAAGCAGAAATCAACTATGTTCTAAAGATGTGAGTCCTCAGTTACTAAGTGTATAAATTTAACATAATCTCCCCAAATGTCCTAAAAAGTTTCCTTCCTTCAGAAGTAGACAAGCAAATCCACTGAAGATAAACAAGCAAGGTAGCCCAGGAAAACCCTGAAATAGAAGAAAAATGAGGAGGGATTGGTCTTCCGGGTTCTTAGAGCCCATCACGAGGCCTGAGTGATTAATACAGAATACGAATAGACAGCCCAGTGGAACAAAAGAGAAAGTCCAGAAATAGACCCAAGCGCACGTGGGACATTCATATATGACAAATGTGGGTGAAGGTGGATTTAGTGGTAAACGGCGTAGGGACAAGTGGATAGTTGTTGGAGAAGCGGGACCCACACCACACACAGTACACCCAGAGAAACTCCACCGGGACAAAGTTGTAAGTGTAAAAGTAAGGCCCCGTAAGCGCTGCCGAGGGGGGTCTGGAAGTGGCCCCCATCTCTCCTCCCCCCACGCCCGCCCCACAGAGTTCGGACCACTCGCCCCTCATTCTGTGCCCTGGACGGCTGCCCACATGGACGCTGCCGGCAGGCTTCTCCCGGCGGCCACGACCAGACATGAGGGAAGCAGGGACGTGAGGGCAGGGTGTTGCCTTCCTGGTTTCCTCCGCAGACGAGGGCCCCTCTCTAGGAGGCCTGGCCTACACAGCTCTCTCCTTGCAGGCTGCGTACCTCCTCCGTCCCCTCATCCCCGGGGGCCCAGGGGTGATGCATCTCGGTTGCTGCTGGGCCCCCATTCTAGCACTGCGCCTGCAATGCCCCTAAAACTTGCCCAGACCCTTGTCAGTAGTCACTTTGTACGTAACCCCCGCCTTAAAATCACCCTAATTTGAGTGTGCCGTGTAATTCCTCTTGGGACTTTGATAGAATAACATCAGAGTCGACTGACATATCCAAGCACGTCTCAAAATCCAGCAGCCAAAACGCAGAGATTAATCGTTGCAAATGTCAACAACAGCAACGTCCACAGAGAAACCGAAACCGAAGCACAACACAGAGTGGGGAAAACAAGGGCAAAGACTAGGGGAAATATTCGTGCCTCTCGACACAGAAAAGTGTTTTTCTCCAAAATATATGAAGAGCAGCTCTCAGAGATGAAAGCAAGAAAGACCACAGGACCAAGAGAAAAATGGGCCGAGGTCACGGGCTGTTCACAGAAGAAGAAATACACGTGGCCCAAAAGACACGCAAGCGTCACAGTCAGAGACACGTCAGCGGTAAAACTACACAAGGACGCAGGCTTTCTGCGATCAGATTGGAAACACGACACAACACTCTGTTGTCCGGGGGCCAGGGAGGCCAACACTGCTCTCCTTCCTCGGTGGGTCTGCGCAACTGCCCATACGAGGGTCACGGCCAGCAAGACGTCAAATGGACTCTCCCCTGACTCGGTGACCCGCTCCTGGGGCTACAGGTGACGGGTGGGCGCGGACCTCCGCGAGGTGACTCCCAGAGGCGTTGGCTGTGATTCTAAATCATGTGGAAACCGCCGAGGGGCCGGATCCGAGGACCGACGACTTACCCAACCGGGTGGAACCGCCCGTCCCGTGAGGAGGGCGGAGGAGGCTCCCTGGGAACTGAAATCATGGTACTTCCCGGACTCATCGCTGAGTGATGACGGAGTAAGTGCAAAGCGTGGTATATAATTTGGAGTGCCTGCTTTGGGGTAAGAAAGTAGGAAACGAGAACACGCCATTTCTAGGTTCCTGGTTTTGCAAAGAGAAAGGAGCCCAAAGGCGCCAGGAAGGGGGGTTGAGGAGTGCGGCGCCAGGGGGGTAGGAGGGGCCGTCTCGGCTCCGGCCCTCCCTTCTGCCTCCCTTTACGACTGCGGTGCTGGCTGCAAAGGATGGAGGATAAAAAATACCCGGATGAAGGGGAGGCGGAGAAACGGCCCATATGCTGCTGAGCCTGGGAGCACAGGGAGCCTCCTCCGCAAGGGTGTCCGGGCCGCAGCCTCGGCGGCCAGGGGTGAAGAGCGCAGGCTCCGCAACAAGGCCGACCTCGGATTGAGCCTTGGTGTTTCTGGCTTCCCGCTGGGCAATGGCCTGGCCTCTCTGGGCCTCAGGGGGCCCCCAGGGAAACGGGGGTCTTCCCGGCACTGATGTCGCAGTGATATGAGGACGGATCAGGTCACTGCCGTCCTTAGAAAGCGCTGGCTCATAGGAAATACAAGACTTTGCTGTTCGCGTAGCTCTCAGGCAGGTAGGTTGAAAGGCAAGAATTTAATGGCCCACGTCCACTCTTTGTACGGAAAATTCTCCCTGGAAAATGAAATGACTGTCTTTGAAAGAAATGCCGAGACTTCTGTTTGGAGGTGCGTGGCTGAGGGCTCCGTGCTAGGCTGTGGCTCCGTCATTTAACAAAAGCACGTCCAGCAGGCGGGAGGGGGGCACACGCCACGCTGCCCCCCCCCCGCCCCGGGATGTCCTCCTCACTCACCCTCTCCTCGTGTCTCGCGTCCCTTCCCCGCCATCGGCCTCCCTGCCCCGTGGCCTGGGCAGGCACAAAGCACCCGAGAGCTAACGCCAGGGGTGACCTCAGGAGATGCTCTCTTGAATCCACTCCCATCGCAGATGCGCAAACCAAGGTCCAGCGAGTCAGCGTCCACCGCCGGGGTCGCAGGCCGGGACCGGAGCCGGCTTCCCGCAACGGGCCCTCTGCGCTCGGCTCCCGACGCCGGCTTGGCCCAGAGAGCCCAGGCCCTGTACGGGAGGGAAGCGCCATGGCTTCACCTCTCCTCCGGCGGGTCCGGAGTCCCGTCGTCACCTGGGGTTTAAGTGCGATCAGCGCCCCACGCCTGCGGCTCGGCGGCAGCCGTGACGGTCGGAGCGGTGCAGACGGAGCCCGTCACCGAGAGGCCCCGGGGTCCTGCGCACGTGGAGGCTGTGGGCAGCCCCGCGGGCCCCCCGGCGTCGTGGCCCAGCCCACCCAAGTCTTCCTCCGCGCAGCGTCTCCTCTCCGGAGAGGCCTGGCAGCCGCGGAGCAAGAAGCGAGCTCGAGCGCGACGCCGGAGCGAAGCCCAGGAAGGGCGACCCCCTGCCGGACGGCGACCCCCTGCCGGACGCCGTGCGGGGGGGCGAGGGGTCCGCAAACAGACAGACAGAGAACTGTGGCCGGACTCGGAGCCCGGGTGCGCGAGAGGCCCCGCACCGTCCCTCTTCCTCAGTCTCATCTCTTCCTGGAGCCTCCGTTCCGCTTGGAGGCCGAAACCCCCGCTCCCAGGATCGCTCGCTCATTGCACAGGAAACGCAGTCGGTGCCGGGGGGCCCCGCGGCCTCGTCCACAAGCGGGCCTCTCGCTTGTGGTGGTGCACCCCACCAAGCCTGGACTCCAGATCGCCTGCTTTTTGTTTTCTCTCTTTCTCTTCCTTAGGGAGATGGTGGGTGTCCCAGGTAGACTCAAATAAAAATCCAAGCTCCCTGAGGCCAGAGAACAGTGTTTCCGGATGCTTTGTTTCCTCCGTAGAATCCAGCGAAGATTAGTGATGTGTAGAATGTATTCTGCAATACGTTCTTAGGGGACTAAACATTCTAATCATTCTCCTTCCCGCGTGGTTTTAAGCTTAGAGTTCATTGGCTCTGAGCACATCCCCATAAACTAGGAGGCAGAGAAGACGGTTGGCCCCTTTCCTTTTTAAAGACAGGTTTCTTTTTTTTTTTAAGTTGCAGTATCGTGGATTTACAACGTTGTGCCTACCTCTGCTGTACAGCAAAGTGACTCAGTTATACACATGCGTACATTCTTTTCTTTTATATTCTCCTCCATTATGGTTTATCACAGGTTATTGAATATAGCTCCCTGTGCGCTACAGTAGGTCCTTGTAGTTTATCCATTGTAAATGTTAATTTGCATCTACCAACCCCAGGCTCCCAGTCCCTGCCTCTCCCTCCCCTGCTTCCCCCTTGGCAACCACAAATCTGTTCTCTATGTCTGTGAGTCTGTTTCCGAAACAGATTTCTTTTGAGGGTGACCTGGGCTTCCTTCATAGAAACATGAAGTGTAAGAAACAAACAGCCGGGTCCCTGTGGGTTTTCCCCGTCAGACCCGGAAGGAAACTTTCCAGCTGATTCCAGCTAATCTGCCCACATCTCTCTTCCAGTTCAATGTTGCAGAGGTAAATGAAGCACTTTGGTTTCTCTGGTGACACAAAGTCTCAATGAAGAGGTCCACTCACCGCTGTAGTAGAAACCTGCAGAGAACGGAGGTAAATATTTCCCTGATAAATGAAATCTTCCACTGGATTTTCTCTTCGCAGTTACATGTGCTAGCTTTGCAACCTAGTGATTAATACATTAAACCAATTAAACTCTGGGGAACTATTCACACCTGCCTGCACATGTTTTTTTAGAAGCGCACACACAGAATTAGTCTGAACCAAAGGTGTAATTTATTTGTCTGCCGTCTGAGTCACCAAGTTCCCTCAGGGTATCTTTGAACTTGTTCTTTCTAAATCTCTTTGGAAACACAACAATGTAAAGCAATTACACTCCAGTCAAGATGTTTTTAAAAAAATCTCTGTGGAGTATTTTTTTTAAAAAAACATGTGATTTATTCAGACATAGAAAACAAACTTATGGTGACCAAAGCTGAAAGGGAGGGGGGGATAACTCAGGAGTTTGGGATGAGCAGATACAAACTACTAGATATAAAATAGATGAGCAGCAAGGACCTACTGTACAGCACAGGGAACGATATGCAGTATCCTGTAATAAACCATAATGGAAAAGAATCTGAAAAAATACATATATATGCACATATATATGTATAACTGAATCACTTTTGCTGTAGACCTGAAACACTGTAAATTAAATGTACTTTAATAAAAGTAAATAATTAAAAGACAAAATACCCATGTGGTTTTCTAGAAACAGGCTGCCCAGCCCAGAACCCAACCTGTTCCATGTTCTCTATTTCAGAATTTACTCACGTGACTTAGGAAACGTTCAGACCGCGTGCTCTGTGCCTTTACAGCTCCGGGTCGGTGTGCAGCGCTGACTGCTGTTCGCGTGGCTGCTTTATCACAGAATCCGAAACGGCCACCCTCCCTGGAAGTGCCTGTGAATACTGGACAGTTGAAGCAAGGAGACTGGATAGACTGTTTCCACACACCTTCCAAAGCTCTTAAATTCTACGGCTTTTACAGCAATGGGCAATATTTTACCTACAATTCAAAAGAAGTTTCCTCCTTCAACGTTTATGTAGCTTTCAGCCTCGAGCTGAAAGAGCATCAGACATGTACACAACTATTAGAACCCAGGTACGAGACCACAGTTTTTTTTTTTTTTTTTTTTTGTATGCGGGCCTCTTACTGTTGTGGCCTCTCCCGTTGCGGAGCACAGGCTCCGGACGCGCAGGCTCAGCGGCCACGGCTCACGGGCCCAGCCGCTCCACGACATGTGGGATCTTCCCGGACCAGGGCACGAACCCATGTCCCCTGCATCGGCAGGCGAATTCTCAATCACTGTGCCACCAGGGAAGCCCCACAGTTTTTTTCCACACCAACAACCCTTCTAGAATATTCGTGAAGCTCTATGGTGTGTAGCCAAGAAGACAGCAGAACTGAAGCTGCGGGTGGGCTACCACTGAGCACGTGACGGCGGGTGAGTTACCCCGCCTGGGCCTCAGCCTCTGCAGGTGTGAGACGGGGAAACACCTGTTTGGCCCTCAGGAATCTGTGTTTGGTTTCGAGCGATGTCATGCCTGGTGGAAGCCTTTGTAGGGTGTGAGGCTGTCCAGACACAGAACGCTGTCACGTGACCTTTTATTACTGCTCTCGCCTGGTCTCCACAGAGAGGTCTGCAAAGGGACCCATCGTGGCGCGGGAAGAGAATGTCAGGGCGCCTGGAATGCTTTACTCCCAAGCTTTACGTTTCATTTCTTCTTTGGGCGCATTTGTGGAGCGGGGCGCTGCGCGTCTGAGGGGACCCTGTCCGGCTCTGTTCCAACCTCCTGGCTTGACTTCCTTACCTGCTGAGGCTGGAAAGCTCCAAACTCCCAGGGCCCTGTGCTTCCAGCAGCGATGTCTCTGCATCAGCCGCGTTTCAAGCTGCCGTCAACTGGATGCTGTCACGTCTGTCCTACACACGTGTCCCAGACAGGCACCCGGTGACATGCCTGAGTCACCTGGCCCGGGCCTCCTGCCTTCCTTGTCACCCTTGCCCCGCCCCCCATGCCCCAGAGTGCACACCCCACCCCTCCTCTGTGGGCTCTCAGCCACTGGGAACGTCACCAGAGGGAGGGCTCCACCCACCAGCGCTGGGGAAGTTTCCCTCAGGCAGCCAGGCCGTCGGTGGAGGGGAAACGGCCCTGGGTCCAGGGAGAGAAGCCCCTTCACCTTGCAAAGGGCATCGCTCTGGTCCAATCAGGAGGGAGAACCGCGCAGCAATCTGAGACAGGCAAACTTACATAAAAAGAACTATTAACTGTAACAGGGGAAGGGAGTAAAGAGGGATTGGCTAGGAAGAAGTAAAGGGAGCTCCAGAAAGTCTAGGAAAAGCAGATACAAAGAGCAGCCAAGGCAGCCCCCAGGGCTGACAGGGGGCCAAGAAGCAGCTCATACCCCAGCCCGGGCTGAGACCTGCTCTCCACTGGTCAGGTCCCGGCCGTGGCTCGGCCAGTGGCCGAGAAGGTGCTGGGGTGCTTCAGCGGTGGAATTTGCTGGTAGTCTGTCCTCTAAGGTGCCCCGGAAAGCTGATCATGGGGGTGTCTCACTGGAGTTACTCCATGTGAAAGCTCCGGGAGCGGGTGCTGGAGACTTTGCGGACCTTTGGTGCTGCTGTGGCTGCGGGACCAGCCCACGCTCCGGTCACAGAGCAGCTCAAAGCAGGGAGGGGTTGCTGCAATAATCCAGTCTTGGTGACAGTCCACCCCTTTGGCCCTTTGGCTTCCGTATGCCCTTTCACACACACTTGAACTCGTGTAGAACTCTGTTTCCACCTAGCGAGACACAGCTGTCCTTCATGCGAGTGAGGAAACAAGGAGGTACGCGGCCCCGGGAGCCATTGTACCCATGGCCAGACAAGTTCATTACTACTCAAGTCACAGTCCCACTGATTCTTCTGTCACCTGAAGCCTAAACAGTAAAGTTACTCTGTATATGAAATACTAATAAGGGAAAGAGGGGAAGAAAATGGTTGTGTAAAGGCACACACATCCAAGCAAGGAGAAAGTAGGCAAGGCTCTCAGTCCTCCTGGCCAGGGTGGGGATTGAGCCCAGAGACCCAGTTGGAGCTTCCTGACCCCATGACCTCTCGTCTGCGGCGGGGCCTGAAGCTCCTTCGCCCGGCTGTCCTGCGGTGTCTTTCTAGAAGTCATCTCTCGGACTCTGCAGCTTGTCTTCCAGATCTTCGTGAGCATCTAATTTCTCGTATTAAATCCCTTCTGTTGAACATTCTCTCATCTGCAGCTAGACCCTGTGCATCACATTTTGATATTTGTTCAATAGTGTAAATATAAATATATTTGAGACACCGCCTTTGTTTCTTTCAACTCCCAATGGATATATATGATTTAAGAGTTTTTAGAGACTTGTGCTAGAGAGCGTGCAACGGTTCCTGGTTGGCATAACAAGTTTTGTGGAACTCCTGGAGCATGGTAATGGTAATCAAGAAAATGACCCAAGCTCAGATTTGCTGTAGGCTGATGGATGGAGTGTGTATCAGAGCCCTCTGCCACGGCCATGAGTGACGGGTCAGATCCATAGGTGTGACCAGGTGTTTGAAGAAGTTGCCCTCATAGGGAAAAATACCTTGAAATGTCTTTTTTTCTTTCAACTCACCCCCGGATCAAATCTCTCTTTCCCATGCCGAGATTATACATCTCAGACATGTCTTAACCTTTTTGATTTCAGTGAATGGCCTTCCGGTACAAAAAGTCTGGTGGGATCTAAATCAAGTCTTTTGTGTCAATTTCAATCTTTCGCAGGAGGAAGGAAGGAGGAAAGGAAAGGGAAAAGGAAAAGAGAGAGAGAGAAAAGAAAAAGAAAACAGAGACCCAAGGCACCTGGCACTAGAGCAGGCCAGCTTCCTAGAGTTTCACTACCTCACCACCCAGAGCCCTTTTTTCTCCCCCACAATCATGGCCTCCATCCAGGAAGCCTTTCCCAGCAGAGATCTATCGCTTTCAGGCCAGCTTTGTGTGAAAAACAAATAATTTAAGGGCACCATAAAAGCTTATTGATTATCAACGGTCCACTCTGTGGTAGGTACTTAGACAAGGGGAAAAATGAAAAATAAAAATAAGCCCCAAGTTTACTTCCACAGAAAGAAATGGACCAAATACCAATACGGCACCTTCCCAGCCCAGACCTCTTCTTGCGCTCATTAGCATTCAAACGCAGTGACCCAAGTGTGTCCTGGAGGGGACATCCCAGCCTCCCCTGACCTCTCTAGCCTCCTCTCGACCTCCAGCAAGGGGCCTCCGGGGGGAAGAAGGGAAAGGAAGGCAGTGGTTCTAAGCTTGAACGTCGGAACTCGCTGGAGGGCTGGCAAGGTCCACCCCAGAAGATCTGGACCAGCATCAATGCCCCGCATCTGGAACCAGCTCCCAGGCGACGCTGCTGTTGCTGTTTGGGAACCAGCGGTCTCGAGGCGGTAAAGCAGAGCGGTGAAGAACGCAGACTCTGAGCATCAGACTCTGCCTCGGTCCAAATTCTTGCTCCCCCCTCACTGTGGGACCCGGGACAATTACTTTCTGAGCCTTTGGTGTCCCCATCTCTAAAACAGGCATCGTGGCAGCACGTGCTTCACAGCGTTTTCAGGAGAACTGAGTTAACAGAGACAAAGCACTTAGCACGGCACCCGACCCGGGCACAAGTAGGAGCTCCTGCAAACTTTTAATTTAGACGATCTCACTGTTTGTCCTGTGACCCCAGTCCGGTCCCGAGTGCCGTGCCGAGTGCCCTGTACGTGAGCCCTCATCCTCCTCAGCCCCGCCGCTGTCCGGGCCCCAGTTTCCTCTCCCATAAAATGCGGGGGGGGGGGGTTAGTTGACTTTCAAGGTTCCTTTTCATAGAAAGACAAAGCAACCTCTGAAGCTTACAGGAAGCCCTCTGAATGTTCCTGGACTGTGGCTACAGCCGGGCATACCTTCTGTTTTAATTTTCATACGTAACAAGCACGTGAGTCCCGCTCAGCTTAGTGTGACAGGGCTGGTTGTGTGCGAACTTGCCCTTGTGTGTTTCTTCTCTTTCTCGGGGTGTCACCGCCTCCCTGCTCAGTCACGGCCGAGGGGAAGGAAGGGAGCGGAGCCGGGCGCTGCACCCCTGCTCATGTGTTCCTTGGGAGAGCCCTGCAAGGCGGTGGCCTCGTCCCATTTTCCAGATGAGGAAACCAAGCTCAGGAAGGCGATGAAACCTGCCCAAGGCGTCGCAGCCGGCGGGCGACGATGCGGGGACCTGTGAGCCCCACTCAGAGGCCGGTGTGAGGTGCCGGGGCTGGAGAGGTGGGCGCGCAGACACGCACAGACCAATAAGCCAGAGCCCCAGGGGGTCCAAGGAAACAGAGTGGGCCTCTCGGCGCGGCTGCCCAGCCGGGTCCCAGGTCTACCTGACGCGGCCCCAGAATCACCCGTTCTGGGTGGGGTAACGGCACCCTCATCTCTGCCCCAAAGCTGCACGGGAGGGCAAGCCAGGCCGGGGGTGACCAGCTGCCCCTCCCTGCTCCTCCCTCCGTCCGGCTACTCCCCCGCTCGAGGCCGGGAAGCTCCTCCGCCTCTCCCACCCGCCCCTCCGCCCGCAGGTGAGGTTCCTCACCCCTGAAGGCCTGGCCGTCACCTCTGCGGGGCCCCTGAGACCTGCGCCCACCCCGCGGTGACCCCCATCCCAGCGCCAACAGGTCTCTCTACCTTGGCCCCTGGGACTCAAAGCCCCGTTTCCCTCCACTACCTGAGCCCCTAGCGTGGGCTGAATTGTGTCACCTGCCCCCACATTCACATGTTGAAGCCCTAACCCCAGGAGGTAATTCAGGTTAGATGAGGTCATATGGGTGGGCCCTCGTCCACCATGATAGGTGTCTTTATAAGAAGAAGAGATGAAGACACAGACCCAGGGAGACGGCATCTACCCGCCAAAGAGGGAGCCCTCGGGAGAAACCACCCTGTGACACCTTGATCTTGCACTTCCAGCCTCCAGACTGTGAGGGAATGAACTGTCGTTTAAGCCCCCGGCCAGTGGTCTTTGTTACAGCAGCCCTAGCAGACAAGGCACCTCGCCTTCCCAGCCCGGCAACCCCGCCCCCCAACAAAGGCAGAGAACACCTTGGCACCTTAGGGACTGTCTGCTGGTCACCCCAGAACTCCTCACGCCCAGGGAGGCCCCGGCTCTTAGGAGGCCTTGGTGGACAGGTGTGCGCTGAATCGATGGATGAGTGTCAGATACGAACTGCCTGATACCTCGTCATAAAGCCCCTTTGCCTGGCCCTCACCCAGTACACGAGATGCCCTGCCCAGAGCTGTGCTGAAAACACAACAGGCAAAGGGGCTGGCTGGAAACCCACAGGTGTGTCTTGTGCTGAAAGATGCTTTAAAGAGCTGGCCCTGCCACCAGTGGCTGGCCTGGCCGTGCCGTTCTATTGGATACCAATCCCTGATGTCACGGTAAAATGAAACGAAGCAAGGCCACTTGGTAATTTCACCTAAGCACAGACAAAACCAAGGTCACTGTGACACCCACAAAAAGCCTTTGTCGGCTGAAGTGAGTAACTGCTACTTTGCCAATTATGGCGTTATCTTCAGTCTCCGCTCCTTAGGAAGGCTGACTGAGGTGCCTGGACAAAGAGACGCTCCCACTCTTGTGACAGCCTCTAACGTCCAGTCTAGACCAATGGCAGCTTCCTAGACGCCCCCAATCACCCGCCTCCTGTAGCGGGTCCCTTCCAGCCCCCTCCCCAAGGTACCCGCCGTTCCCGTGGTGACATTCCCCCTCGGGGCAGCTGCTCACCACCCCGCCTGCCCAGGGGTCCCGGCCTGCAGCTCCTGGACAGTGCTGTCCCCCGGCTGTGGTTTGGTGGCATAGGATATGCTAACTGCCGGATCTGGGGGAAGGGGTGTCGAGAGGAAGGCGCGCTGGGGAGCTAAAGACTGAGAAGAGGTCTGGCAGTTTCCGTAAGGCGAGAGGAGTCTGTAGATTCCGGTCGGCTGCCGCCCGGGGGGCGACACCAGCCTCTCCTCCGCCTCCCCAGCGAAGCTTCGGGAAGGTCCACGTTATCTGTTGAGCTCTTCAAGTTGGGTTTGGGTTTGGGGCCGAGCGGGGCTGATCTCTCAGTAACTGGCTGGAGAGACTGGGCCGCGAGGGACCCCCGGGAGAGGCAGGGTGACCCCGAGGGGAATTGCTGAACGTCCTCCGTGGTTCCTTGAGTCCCGGGAACGCAAGGCGGCGGTTCTCGACCCTCCCAGCGCCTTAGAATCACCCAGGGAGCTCAAGAAAGGTCCTCCCGGCGCCACCTCGGGGCCCAGGTGAGCCGGCCTTAGGCTGGGCCTCCAGGGTCTTTCCACCCTCACCTCCGGGACTCCTTTCTGCGGGTCCTGGAGCCACATTTCAACAGGTGCGCTTGTTTAAAAAGCGGCCTTAATTGCGAGGATTTCAACCACCAGTTTCAACGGTGGGAAAATATTTGTGGACAGATGTGTGTCTTTTGTTCTCTAAATAGCAACAGAATGAGGTCATTTGGGGGCTCTGTAAGATCTTACCAGAAAGCATGGGGAGAGGAGCCTTGGGCCGTGGTGTCTGTTCCCTTATTTAGGACAGAGAAATGCATCGAGTTGTGCTACAGGCGAGACCCGGCTCCCACCCCGTGCAAGGCCTGTAGCACCCTCAGGGGACAGCGGAGACGCATTCTGGTGTCGCTGGAGCTTTAGGAGAACAAGGGTGCCTGGAGGGGGGCCTTCCACCCCCGGTCCTTCGGGCGCAGGACTCACTAGGACATTCCCAAGACCCGGTGCTTGAAAGTCCTCAGACACACCCACTGGAGCCTCACCCTCTGACGGCTCCCGTGCTGGCAGTCAGGGTAGGAAGCCTGGGATCTGGTGAATATGGGAGAATGGCGTTTCCACGATTCCGCAAAGAGTGTTTTTTTAATCAAATAGGATCTGAAAAACCAAAGCAAAGATGAAACGTGCCCCCATTAAACCGTTTTACTTTCCTCTCTGTCGAGGTGTGACAGGTGAGCACAGGGCCTGAGCACCTTGCTGTTGGAAACATGCGTCACACGCCGTATGGTACCTGCCTGCTGACCGCAGTCCCCTCCCTCCAGCGTGAGCCCGTCCTGTCCGTCGGAGCGGCTCAGGGTCTAGCACGGGCCTGGCACACGGCAACATCTCGGGCGTGAGACGAGGTATAAGCCCCCGGGGGGGCCGGGGGTCTGGTCTGTAGGGTTCGCTCTCTCCCAGCACCCGGCACAGAGGAGCTAAGCCCCAGGTGACGGAGGAACATCAGGGCACCGAGGACGCGCAAGTCGGGTTCTCGCCACCGAGAGGCGCGCCCGTGATTTTTCAGACTTGATGCAGCTTTAGCAGGAGGGGGGATGGGGAGGAACGGGGAATGTGGGCGGATATGCCAGTGGGGAGAGAATGGGGGAGGGTGGGGAGGGCGGCTGGTGGTGGCCACGGGAGACTGGGCGTCTTCGACCCGGACCTTCGCTCGCCCCTGGAGACGGAGCGACCCCGGCAGCCCCGGCACCGCTGAGGTCCGAGACTCGCCATCCGAGCTGCCCTCCTGCGGCGGCTGCTTCTCCGGGGGTGACGCACGTGTCCTCTGCGCACCTCCCGCGTCCCACGCATTTCGGCTCCTTGCCCTCGGGTGCCCTGAGAGCCGCCTTCTCCCCACCCAGGAGCCCCAGCTCATTGCTGCCACTGGCAGACTCCCCGGGCCAGCGCTGCACGTCCTAAGTTGCTTTAAAACAGCGGAGCTGATATTCTGGAAACTGATTAATAACCTGCTGTTGGCTCAGCTCGGCTGTCTCAGTTGAAATCTCTTCCTCTCAGTCGACTGGTACCTGCGCAACACCTGCCGGGAGTTTGGGGCAAAAGAAGCGCAAAGTGGTCCGTGCCGGGAAGCAGCTTCCCCCCTAGCTGGGGAGGCTCCAGGGACGCTGAGGACGGCAGCTAGGACTTCCAGGTGTGACGTGGATGCAGAAGGTGCCAGCAGTGGAGGCCCGGGAGGATGGCTGGGGGCAGGCATCAGGTGCAGGGAGGTAGACGGAGCGCAGAAAGGGGGGCACAGGGGTGGGGGGGACTGTGGGAGCAGAGAAGATGGAGGGGCAAAGGGCCTGGACAGGGCCGCGTGCTGGGACCACGGGTGGACAGGGTAAGCAGCTGCCAGCGGACGTGGAGAGTCAGGTGATTCAGAGAAATCCACCTGCTCAGCAGGCAGAATAGAATCCAGACCAGAGGCTGCAGGGGCCCCGAGCAGAGGCGAGCAGGGCAGGCACGGGGCGGTGCAGGCTGGGCTGGGGCAGCAGGATGGGGACGGGAGAGAGGGACAGCCCCCGGGGAGGCCAGCAGGACGTGGTAACAGGCTGCGTGCAGAGGGTGAAGAAATGAGAGCCTCTCAGGCCCCAGGAGGCGAGAGATGTCAAAGGTTCAGGGCACATTCTAGTGGCATGAGAATTCGCTGGAGAGTTTTCTTCTTTCTTTGTTTTCAAAATATTTCTGTTCGTTTTTAAAACTGTGAAACATACATAACATAAAGTTTACCATTTTAGCCATTTACGTGTCCAGTGCAGCCCAGCACATTCGCAGTGATGGGTCACTCCCACCTCCATCCATCTCCCCAAATGGTGCTCCGTCCCCATTAAACACTGGCTCCCCGTTCCCGACTGCTGGAACCTCGCATCAGTGGAATCATCCAGTATTTGTCCTTTTGCATCTGGCTTGTTTCACTGGGCATAATGTCCTCGAGGTGCATCCACACTGTGGCCTGTGTGACAGTTTCCGTCCCTTTTTTTGGCTGCAGCACATTCCCCTGTGTGTACGGACCACACTTGTTTATCCATCATCCATCAGCGGACGCTTGGGTTGCTGCCACCTCTGGGCTATTGTGAAGGATGCTGGTATGAACACGGGTGTGCAGGTATCTGTTCCCGCCCCTGCTTTTAATTTCTCTCTCTCCTCTCAAATGTTACTCTAAGTGAACCAGGCCACTCCTTCGCTCGGCTTAGAAGTCTCCTCAGCTAAATAGCCAAGGTCATCACTTGCAAGTTCCACCTTCCACTCAACCCTGGGACCCAGTCCAGCCAAGTTCCTTGCCACTGTTCGACCAGTTGCCAGTAACACACTCCTCGTTTCCATGGGAGCCTCCTAAGAACGGCCTTTAACGTCCGCATTCCCACCGATATTCTGAACAAATGAAGTCTGTTCCCCGGTTCCATCCAGGCAGCATGTCCCACAGCCCGCGCTGCGGGTGGCTGTGACTTCCTGGAACGGGCGCCGGGCTCCGTCCGGGCACGGACAGGACGGGGCCACTCTGCTCCCACCCTGGCGCTGCCTGCTCGGGGAGCCGTTTCACCACGACGGGTCTCAGCGTTGCCGTTGGGGCGTGGGGATGGCGGGACACGTGACCGTCCCCAGGCCTGTGGCCAGGGTGAAACCTACCACGAGCGTGGGGGCACTTCAGTGCCCGCACACCCAAGGGGTTACTCCTAGCCACGCTTCCGGGCCGCTACGTGGCCAGACGGCCAAACCACCGAAGCCCCCGTCTGTGCCCACCCACACTGGCCTCTGGCCTGCGAGTGAGGGGGGAGGGCTGGCATCTTCTCTTCCGAGGTGGCGGGATGTTTTTTAGAACAGAGACCGAGGATGGCAAACGCCGGGTTCCAGAGGAGTCTCGGCTGTGTCCGGGCTCCGCCTGAGAGGGTGATGGAGTCCACCGAGGGCGTCGGGGGAAGAGGCCAGACTTAGCCCCGACCCTCCGGGGCTCTGTCGACCGGTCGCCGGGCTCTTGTTTTTCAATTTTCTAGGCTCTCGGTAACCCCACCACCGCTCTCCAGTGTGGGGCCTTGCCGTCCAAAGGCACAGAATCATGACGGCACAGGATGGTAACTACCGCTAATGATTAAACCCAAACCGACCGCCGTTTCCGTCCTCAGTATCCGCAGAAATGCGTAGAGGGCCTCACGCCAAGCGAGGGCTTGATGAGTGAATTCCCTCTAACCGGCGCAGAGCACCGCCAGCCTTCACGCCACCAGCATCCGTGCCCCGAGTTACAAAGCAAGGAGCACAGGAGACCGCCACACCTCAGCCAAGGCGAAGGCCAAGATCATTAAACCATAAGCAGTTACAAGCAGGCTTCCCTGAGTTCCTCACTGCTCTAACGGCCCTTCTGCACCCTGCTGAGCTCTCCCCACGTAGCACCCTAACGACGGGATTCGGCTTTGTCCCTCTCCCCAGACAGGGGAGCCCTTGTGGCCCAGGAGCCCTTATTAGTCTGCGTTGCCAAAGCCTGGCGCACCCTCTCCAGGCCTTAGAGGAGCAAGGAGGGTGTTGTCAAGCTTCCAGAGCGGGAGGTGCCAGCGACGTTTTCCTCTTCTCATTCCCGCCTCCCCGAGTCTCATCACCGAAGGGTACCAAAGCTGCCCTGCTCGATTTATTTTGGTCTTTGTGTCTGCAAATGCATACATTAGCTGGCTTTTGAAGAAGAGGTGGCTATGCCAAAGGCTGGAATTAGATGCTGTTTTGGATGTTTGCAGAGCAAACTGTGGGATTAGAAAAATGCCTTTATCCGGAACAGGAATTGTGATGCTTCCTATTTTTTAATGTAAAACATGAAGTAAACATGATTCACAGTCATTGTTAATGTTCTGGTGCATTTCAGAGCCCCGTTTAAGATAAATGATTTTCAAATGCCTGATGAGTCTGGTTTGAAAGCCTCTGTGGAATTGATGTACTCTAATGTACCCAGATCACTTTAAATCCAGGCCCTGCTTTGATATTTGCCTCTCGTTGCCATCATGGACGGAAAACGTAGACACCAGGACCAGAAGAGGGTTCTGCTGAGGAGGCGTGTGGGTGATATGAGGGAGAAGCGGGAAGGGAGAGCGTATCTCTACAAAGCCACGAGGCACATACGTCAACATTTGTAAAATCACGGTGGTACAGGCTTATATTATCCCTTGTCCTTTTCTGAATGTTTGAAACATTTCAGAGAGAGAGACAGAGAGAGAGAGACTCTTCCAGGGGTCTGGAGCAAGGCCACCCTGAGCCCCTCTCTGAGCCCCAGACAGCCGGAGCTACTCAAAGTGGGGTCGGCCAGCAGCTTCACAGAAACGCAGATTCTCAGGTCCCACCCAGCCCCAAAGATTCAGAGTCTGCATTTTAACGGAGCCCCAGATGAGTCCCAGACGCGTGAAAGTACTCCTGCCTCCTCTTCTCTCCCGCCTGCCCGTCACCTCCCAAACCCCTAGAGCTCCGAAGTAGTTCAAGGATATTTTAAGATTTCCCTGAACCCCTGCCTACGTCAGGAGTTCTGTGATGCCCTACACCTGCTTTTCTCAAAACATCCAGCACCACCACCAGCAGCTACCTGGACTGTGAACTCCCCATCGGTCCCTTCAGCCTTTGGGCAGTTGTCCTGTCACAGTGTATGGCACGTGGCATTCGGTTCCACGAGCGTTTTAGGAATGAACAAGAATACACAGTTTTAGATATACCCATCAGGCCATCAGCCAAACTGCAAAGCGTTCATCCAGGGAAGGGAAGTTGGTTCTAGAGCACATTAGTGCATGGAATTAATCTCTTACCATCTTTTTTGGTGCTAAATCTAAAATACATTAACTCACTTAAAAATTATCCCCATTTTTTTTTAAAGTACATGGTTAAAATTTTGTAGCAAGGTGCGATTTTTTTATGGCACATCTCAGTAAACTGACATTAAAAAGACCTCCACTTCGGGAACTCAGTCTTTCGAGATGTCTTGGCCCCATTTGAAAGCCTGAGGAAAGATGGGAACTTCTCCCCAGATAAATGCACACAATTGGCAAATAATTCCGGGTCCACCGACCCCAAGTAAAGAGCTCTTGGCCTAAGTCGACAAGGCCAGGTCCGCTGCCCTCACCTGGCGCCGTCCTGGAGTTTCCGACTGTCATTGGAACAAGACGTGTCCGTGGACAAACCCCCACGTGACACTCTGGGCAGACACCTCATTTCTCTGGCTGGGAAAATAACACGGGCAACACACTGCAAATCACGACCACCTTAAAAGTTCTTCCCGTCGCTGGCTGATAAAGGGATGCTTTGAAGGGTTTTACGTTTGGTTTAATCCCACAGTTTCCCCCTGTAGGTATAGGAGACGGGAAGTTGCCACGGGAATCAACATTTACTGGACACAGGCCACCACGGGGACCAGACAGTATTTTATCAAGTGGCTTTTTTTTTTTCTTTAGAGACATCAAAAGGGCCTTGGAAGCCGTCAGCAAGGCGGTGGAAATATTTGATTCTATTCACAAGCACCATCTAACCAGCACGTGGTTTACGCGTAATAAACAAGTAACACCCAAAGGAACAGAGAGATGGGAGGAGCCATCGCTGAGACTCTGATGTTGTAAAGAGCCCAGATCCTAAGGCCTCACCACTCCAAGCTGTGCTCATTTCCCGCAAAGAAAAGTCCAGTGCTGCCCCTCTTAGCAAGAAACCACCACTTCCTTCAGAAAGTCATTTCCCCTGACATTCAGTCATTGCGCCTGTACTTTAGTAGAATAAGAACAACATTGAACAGTTGAATGATAATTCAATAATAATTGCCTAGTATTGAATAAGAATAATTACATCGTATGGAGAAATCTGAACGAAACTCTTGGCCAACCCAACAAGATCATGGGTATTTGCACCGCATTTAGCTTTGCAAAAAGCTCTTTCACTTTGTGTCGGTCCAGCAATTTAATTATGTTGCCAGAAAGAAAGAGGAACTTCTTCTTCCCCTCAAGCCCACAGCCCCCGACACGTCCACACAGCCCCCGACAAGCGCCCACAGAAACCAAGACCCGCGCGGCTGTGGCTGGCGTTGAGCCTCAGAGCCTGTTTATTGCCTTATTAGTGTCTCCGATGTCAGAAGTCAGCTCTTCCAGGACTCTGAGTGCTGAGGTCGGAGGTTGACTGAAAAAGACTCAGAAGCTTTGAAAAGGCTTAGAAATCTCAAGCAGGGCAGAGTTCATAAGAGAGGCTGGCCTTTCCAGAAGAATTGCCTTTCTTTGGGGGCTTTGTATCATTAAGCTCAGGAGATAAAGTGAAACGTTGGGTGCGTAGCATTTTTACTTTGGATTTTAATTTAAGTATTGCATTGATGTTTTTAAAAGAAGCCAACTTCCTCAAACAACAGGGGGAAAGATGGTGGCAGTTACTTGGTGGCTGGTTAACCAAACTCATTGTCACTGTCAGGAGGGTCGAGGAGATCCTGGCTGGGACGGCTGATTTGCCTGGTTTTATTCACCCCTTCGTTCCCCATGTACTGAGCCCCTACTAGGTTCAAACGATGGAGGATACACAGTCGAATCTTCAGAGAGCTTCAAGTTTCAGGGAGCAACTCAGAGAGAACTTATTTTAATACATTCAAGCTATATCTGTTTGCCGAGAAATGAGGTTGGAGGGAGACCAGGGAAAGCGCCCTACGGATTGTGTGTCAGTCGTTTTACAATCGAGCCTGGTCGACCTACACAAACTCAGTTTCTAAGGAGAAGCACCCAGGATGTGTTAACTGGGAATCAGACCTGAGCTCTAGTCCCGGGTTGGCCTCCGATGGAATCTTCAGTTCGGTCAAAGGAGTTGATTTTCCTGGGCCTCAGTTTCCTCTCCCAGAAATCGAAAGGCTTAGAGTCAGAAGGCTGGAGGGTCCGCTTAGCTTCCTCGCGTGTTATCATCCAAAACTATATCCCTCGCCCGGGATGGGGAGAAGGTATTGATTTTTTTGTTTTCTTGGAAGAAAAGCAGCCATGATACACGGGCAAGCACATGAACCAACTCGGCCCTGAAAGAGCTGCTCTTGCTTCTTCCGTCTTCCGTTTGCTGGGAGCAGGGGCCTGGGCGGCTATTTGCAAAGCTTCTGAGAGGCCTTAATGGGTGAGCTCACGCTTGGGTTTAATGCAAAATAGCCTCTCTTGGCACCAGAGAGCTTCAAACAGTGAGGCGCAGCGCCAGCGTAGATGCTGCTGGGATCGGCGTGGAGCCCAGAGCCCACGGGGCTTGGGTGGTGCGAAGTGGGCTGGAAACACCGGAGTCACGCTCCCGCCTGGCCTGAACGGGAACCAGCAGGTGAACCCGAAGCTGTGCGGAAACCTGCCAGACAGGATCGGCAGGACTTCACAGCCTGCGATCTCATTGCGGGGGACGTGGAGGGCGCCCATCCCACGTGTTCTCCTTTGGAAGGGAACAAACTGAAAATCGGAGAAGAGAGACCCCCGTTGGAAAGCTGGGCTGAGTGAGAGCAACTGAGAAACCGCCTTTCTGGGGAGGACATAAAACTGCCTTTTTGTGCTCAAGGGATGATTTAAATTCTTCTCCACTTCCTCCCGGGGTTTGGACACCGTGTCACCCTCATTAAATGAACATGTGAGGGATAAACGCTCAGCAAAGATCAAAAGGGAGTGGGGTGCTTTCGAGTGAGGACGGAGCAGGCGGGAAGGCCTTCAGGGCCACGGCCAAGCCCATCACCAGCACCATCACCGTCGCTGGGGAAAGGCCTCCCCTCCCTGACAGCCTCCTGGGCCGCAGAAGACATTCACCACCCTCAGAGCCACGTAGGACCACACAGGAAACTCCCTTCTTACTTCAAGGTCAAAGTCATTTCAAGCTCCACGGTGTGCTTCTCAGGTTAATCACTCGGTTTCAACGGACTTTCAGCCTCTTAAAGCCAAGAGTGTGAAAACTTTTTTCACAATTGAGAAAATTCAAAGACTGTGCTGCTCCAGATGCAACTTATGCAACTTCAGGAAACGAGGTTAAAAGTTTCTCGAACCACCTTCCTCACAGGTCCATTGCCCTCTAGGAAGAGGAGAGACTCGTGGGCTCATGTTCTGATCATTTACAAGCATGTTTCTAAATGGGACCTAATTAAATTCAAAAGCTTTTGCACAGCCAAGGAAACCATAAACAAAATGAAAAGACAAGCCACGGAATGGGAGAAAATACGATGTGACCTACAAGGGATTAATCTCCAAAACTTACAAACAGCTTATGTGGCTCAATACCAAAATAACAAAAAACCCCATCAAAAAATGGTCAGAAGACCGAAACAAACATCTCTCCAAAGAAGACATACAGATGGCCAAGAGGCACATGAAAAGCTGCTCAACATCACTCATTATTAGAGAAATGTAGATCAAAACTACAGTGAGATAGCACCTCACACCCATCAGAATGGCCAGCATCAAAAAGTCCACAAACAACAAATGCTGGAGAGGGTGTGGAGAAAAGGGAACCCTCCTGCACTGTTGCTGGGAATGTAAGTTGGTGCAGCCACTATAGAAAACAGATGGAAGTTCTTTAAAAAACTAAAAATAGAACTACCATAGGACCCAGCAATCCCACTACTGGGCATATATCCAGAGAAAAACTTGCTTCGAAAGGATACGTGCACCCCAGTGTTCACTGCAACACTATTTACAATAGCCAGGTCATGGAAGCAACCTAAATGTCTACCGACAGAGGAATGGATATAGAAGATGGGGCGCATATATACACACACACGCGCGCGCGCACACACACACACGCGCACACACACACACAATGGAATATTACTCAGCCATAAAAAAGAATGAAACAATGCCATTTGCAGCAACATGGGTGGTGGACCTGGAGATTATCATACTAAGTGAAGTAAGTCAGACGGAGAATGACAAATATCATATGATATTGCTTATATGTGGAAGCAAAAAAAATGATACAAATGAACTTATTTACAAAACAGAAATAGACTCACAGACTTAGAGAATGAATTTATGGTTACTGGGGGGAAGGGTGTGGGGTGAGGGATAGACTGGGAGATTGGGATTGACATGTACACACTACTGTATTTAAAACAGATAACCAATAAGGACCTACTGTAGAGCACAGGGAACTCTGCTCAGTACTCTCTAATGACCTAAATCGGAAAATAATTTGAAAAAGAATAGATACATATATATGTATAACCGAATCACTTTGCCGAACACCTGAAACTAACACAACATTATTAATCAACTATACTACAATATAAAATGAAAAAAAAATTTTAATAAAAATATGTTTCTATATGTAAAAGTCTCGTGTGACACAAGGCATTAAGGTCATTTTTTAAAATGAACTAAGTGGGGAGAAAGGTAAAAACATAAAATAGAATTGTAGGCAATGGAGTTTGGATTCTCATGGTTTGGATCTTTTCTGTAGAAAGAGTCCTCCAGCATCTTGAGGGCGATAACGCCGCCCCTTGACCGCTCAGACTAGCTCAGGCTCCAGCCCAAGAGGGCAAATCCCTCCAGAGCCTCCAGGGAAGGGTGAGGGATTGAAGGAGTTCACCTGGGCTTCCGTTCAGTTCCGTGTCCAACAGCGGGATTTTCTGAGCATGTCACACACAGAAGGCAGAGGGAAAGACACAAAATTTTGTACTCCAGAGCCTTTTCAGTGGGAGAATGTTTCTGAACCCCAAACAAGGGGGAATCAGGCACGTTTCTAAGAAGGCTTCACCGTCTAGGGCTCTATTTTGTTCACTGGCTAAGGGTTGATGCTGAAATGACTAGATAAACGATTCCCGAGAGATTAAGGGCTCAGAGACGTCCCCCAGGGAGGGCGGTGGGTGACAGTGCTGGCCAGAGGAGCTGTACTTACTACAGGGCATTGTCCTGTAGGGGAGCTCTTTGGGGTTTCCCGAGGTCACCAGTGCTGGGGCAGAGAGGAAGCCGGCTCCAGGAACAAAGGCAGGGGTCCAGGAGGCCCCTGGCATGGCTCTCTGTCGAGAGGACAGGTGCCGAGCGTAGCGCGCGGGCGTGCTGAGTCTGGCGGGCGAGCAGCCTGCGTTTCGGAGTCCTGGCTTGTGTACCACGTGACCTCTGGGCAAGGTACTCGGCACCTCTGGAGCCTGCCGTCCTCGCCTCCACAGTCACCTTCCCAGGTGTGCAGGTACTTCAGGTGAGGCGGCACACGGGGAAGGGTGTCAGCGACCGGCTTGGCTCTCGAGTTTGTTAGGAGCATATCCTGTCTCTGGTTGCGTCAGAGATGCAGGGCGGTGTGCTTGCAGCAGGACAGGTGGGCGCGGCGGGGCGGGGCGGGGCGGGGCCGGGACCAGGCTTCAGCTCCGCGGGGGGGTAAACTCGGGACCAGGGAAGCCTGGCCGCGGTGGGGACGTGGACGTGACTCCGGACGGTAGGGTGTGGTGGCCCTCCACACTTGGGGATGTGGGTTTAGCCCCATCGAGAAGATGGAGGACCGGGTGGCCCGCCCCTGGGCAAAAGGGGCCACTGGAGATTTGGGACTTCACCCAGAGTCATCAGCTACCAGGAAGTCTGACCGCAGGCGGCAAGCTCCAGCTCTGTGTCTATCGGGCCCGGCTGCAGAATTCTTTAGCAGAGCTAATGGAATGAACCGTCCTGGGGATTCCAACCTCTTTTCTCTGTTTGATGGATGTTGGATCCGACCCCAGTTTGTGGGGATGCGCCAGCAGATAAGATCCTTCTGGATCCCTCAAGGGGCTGGGGTCAAGATGACCACTTCTGACGGCACCTAAATAATCCTGGATATTGTGCAATTGTTCGCCTGTCCAAGTTCCCTGCTCACACGATCTCATGTGTCCCTCGCAACAGCCCCATGTGACAGGTGATCGGTAGGTAAGGCAGGTGTTATGATTATTCCCACCTGACTGATGAGGAAAGTAAGGCTCACAGAGGTGATGAGACCAGTTCAAGGTCACACAGCCGGAAGGTGTGAGGTCCGGAGAAAACGTCAGAAGGTCTGACTTCAGATGCTCTGCTTTCTCCATGACAGGATCCTGCCGAGCGTTTGGGGGGCTTGAAACTTTTATGCTCCTTGACTTAGGCTTTGACGCCTGGAAGCAGACCCTGGAACGAGGACATAGGCAAGGGGGCGGGGGCCTCACTGCCCCCAACTCACCTGTCCCAGGTTAAGGGAAACTGAATTCCCAGGGCTTCCTACTGACTTGGTCCATGGGTTCCAGGCGTCCAAGAGCAACAACGCTTTGAGGAAAAGTCTCCACTGGGGTTATGGGGATATATGTATATGTATAGCTGATTCACTTTGTTATAAAGCAGAAACTAACACACCACTGTAAAGCAATTATAATCCAATAAAGATGTTAAAAAAAAAAACTCCACTGGGGCCTGATGGAATGAACATCCCTTAAAGCCGGCCTCCTTTCCCCAACCCCAAGCCCCCCAACAAAACTAGTTACAAGGGCGCTGCGGGGTCTGGGCAAAGCATCCCTCTAGCCAGGAGCCCTTGGAAGGTCCTACATCCCAATCATGTGATGACGGCCACGTGAGTAGCACTCCCCCACCTGCTTTAGGGGAAAGTGGAGTTTAGTACCTGGGAGTCACTGGGCTTCTGTGGGTGGTAGTTCCCTCTAATTTATTTGATGAGCTGTCCTGAAAAGTGGAGGATGCTCTCCTGACAACTTGTAACTAATGTCTCATCCATTTTCTTTCTCAGATTAAGGAGCCCGAGTGACATCAATATATTTAAAAATCTACAGTTTGCACAACGTTTCTAACAAGCACAGAAATAGCCATCGTTGTTTCTGCTTCCGGTAACTGCGCCCGGGAGCTCTGCTACACTCCCCTCGGGCCTGCAGTTCAGACCAGGCTAAGGCCACCTCCACGCATGTGACCAAGCCTGGCCAGAGCATCACAGCCTGGGTGCCATGGTGATAGGCTCAAAAAGAGCACGGGACCCGCCAGCAACAGCCAGAGCTGACACGACCGGCTGGGATGCTGGTAGGGTATTTTAGAGAAGAGCTGCCTCTTTCTGTGGGAGCTGCCCGTGTGAGTAAGCAGGGGACACGCCCCGCGGAGCCTGAGAATGAAGGTGACAGAGAAGGAAGCAACCTGGAGCAGGATTCGGCCATGTCTAAAGCCATGTCACCCTTGGTCTTTTTGGTTACATAAGCTAGTAAAGTCTCTTTTTGTGCATAAGTCAGTTTGCCTTGGGTGTATAGTTTTCGTATGAAAAAATACGAATGCACTCGCAGTATTGGTCATTTCCTGTCGATGTCTTGCTATGTAAGCAAGTATGAGACCCTGATATGCTGCCTAAAATGAGTCCACTTCAGATACTGACGTGTAAAGTATTCACTTCAGCTCAGACGTACTAACCGGCATATTCAGTGCCATCTCCCCGTTGTGACTTGTGTCCTCAAAGAATTATTATTATTCTAATCTAATTATAATTTTTCTAATCTAAGAACGTAAGCTGTTCCATGCCGGCTCGGATGACGCTCTATCCAGCCTGGGTTCTTTGTTCAAATAGTGGCTATAAGGACACTTTTTGTGAGTTAATGACCCAAAAGGTATCGTTTTCAAAAAGTAAGGTATATGACTTATCATATAACCCACCAATGCTGCTCCTCGATACTTACCCAAGAGAAATGAAAACATGTGTCTACACAAAGAACTGTATCTGAGGGTTCAGAGCAGCTTTATTCCAAGTGGCCCCAACTGGACACGACGCAAACGCCCGTGAACAGAGCAGTAGACAACAAGCCCTGGGGCATTCGTATGACGGAACCCCACCCAGCAGTAAATACAGAGGAATAAAGTACCCATACGGGCGCCGGGCGTGGTCTCCTGAGTGTTATGCTGAGCGAAAGGAGCCAGACGCACGACAGCCCGTGCCTGCTGCCATTTACTCGAAGCTGAGAATAGGAAAGACTCACGTGTAGTGAGAGAAGCGGGCCAGGCACTGTCTAGGGGGGTGAGGGGGGCTGGGGTTGTCTGCACAGAGGCTCCGCGGAACTTCTCTGGGTGATGCCTGAATCTTGATGGGGGTGAGGGCTTGGCAGGCATACACATCCCTGGACTGTACATTTAAAATGTGTGTATGTGAAGTCTACCCCGATAAAGCCATTTTCTAAAGTGAGGTATTTCCCTAGGATTTTCTTAACATCCTTTCAAAACTCCTAATATTGATATTTAAAATAGCCTTTTTTAAAAAATAAAAATTTATTTATTTAATTTTGGCTGCTTTGGGGTCTCCGTTGCTGCGCGCCGGCTTCCTCTAGTTGCGGCGAGCGGGGCTACTCTTCCTTGCGGTGCGTGGGCTTCTCGGTGCGGTGGCTTCTCTTGTTGCGGAGCGCGGGCTCTAGGCGCGTGGGCTCAGTAGTTGTGGCAGGCGGGCTTCAGTAGCTGTGGCTCGCGGGCTCAGCAGTTGTGGCTCGAGGGCTTAGTTGCTCTGCGGTATATGTGGACTCTTCCCCGACCAGGGCTCAAACCCGTGACGCCTGCATTGGCAGATGGATTCTTAACCACCGCGCCACCGGGGAAGCCCCTAAAAGAGTCTTTTGGAAAGTGCAGTTTTTTCCTCCCCGCGCTCTTCTCTACTGTGTCTCTCTCGCCTTTGAGTCTCCTCTGCTGCTCACGGAAAACACTTCACCTCCGGTCGCCACGTGAGGGAGGTTTTCTCCCACATCAGGCAAGTCTGTGGACACCAGCTGGGGGTCCTACACTTTAGTTCGATTCAGACACCATTGCCCCAGAGTTATCTTCGGATCCCACCAGTTAGGGCTCCGTCCCACAAGACGGCACCCCTCCCCACTCTGCAGATGCCAGTTCCAGCCCAGGCCACCCGGCACCTGGGACTCTGACCCACCAGCTACGGCAGGGCCCCCAACCCCCAGGCCACGGGCTGGTTGTTAGGAACCGGCCTGCACAGCAGGAGGTGAGTGGAGGGGGAGCGAGCGAAGCTTCACCTGCCGCCCCCCGTCGCTCCCCGTCTCTCCCCGATGCTCCCCGTCGCTCCCCGATGTTCCCCGTCTCTCCCCATCGCCCCCCGTCGCTCCCCGTCTCTCCCCGTCTCTCCCCGTCGCTCCCCGATGTTCCCCGTCGCTCCCCGTCTCTCCCCGTCTCTCCCCGTCTCTCCCCGTCTCTCCCCGTCGCTCCCCGTCTCTCCCCGTCTCTCCCCGTCTCTCCCCGCCTCTCCCCGTCACTCCCCGCCTCTCCCCGTCTCTCCCCGCCTCTCCCCGTCGCTCCCCGTCTCTCCCCGATGCTCCCCGTCTCTCCCCGTCACTCCCCGTCGCTCCCCGTCGCTCGCATTACTGCCTGAACCATCTCCCCACCACGGCCCCAGTCTGTGGAAAAACTGTCTTCCACAAAACCGGTCCCTGGTGCCCAAAAGGGTGGGGACCGCTGAGCTACAGAGCAGAGGTTGCAATGACCTCCGTCTTGAGTTTCATTAACCTGCTAGAGGGGCTCACAGATGTGGAAACTCTTACTTACCTTTAGCACTTTATTAAAGGATATAGTAAAGGACACAGATGAACAGCCAGATGAAGAGATGCACAGGGCGAGGTCTGGGAGGGTCCTGAGTGCAGGAGCCTCTGTCCCCCTGGAGTTGGGCTGCGTCACCCTCCCGGTGTGGCTGTGCTCACCCACCCGGAAGCTCTCTGAACCCCACACTAGTGGGATTTTACCTACAGAGGCTTCCTCACGTGGGCGTGATGGGTCATTAACTCCACCTCCAGCCCCTTCTCCCTCTCTAGAGAAGCGCGGAGGGTGGCTGGACATCCCAAGCTTCTCATCGTGGCTGGGTGTTTCCGGAGACCAGCCGCTTCCAGGAGCCGCACCCAGAGTTTCCTCATTAGAGCAAGACATGCTCGTAGTGTTCTCATCACTTAGGAAGTTACAAGGGCTTTAGGTGCCAGGAGTCAGGGGCACAGACCCACAGATATATTTCTTATTATTTCACAAAGAGTGTCATCACATTTTATTCTATAAATACCATAATTTTTTTTTTCTCTTTTTTTCTTTTTTGCGGTACGCGGGCCTCTCACTGCTGTGGCCTCTCCCGTTGCGGAGCACAGGCTCCGGACGTGCAGGCCCAGCGGCCATGGTCCACGGGCCCAGCCGCTCCGTGGCACGTAGGATCCTCCCGGACCGGGGCGCGAACCCATGCCCCCTGCATCGGCAGGCGGACTCCCATATAAATACCATAATTAAATCATAAGATGGAAATGCCACGAGGTCCCTAAACCTCCACAAACGTGTAATTCTCCCCGTACCTCGGTGCCTTCCTTCCTGCTGCTCCTTCGGCTGTTCCGTCTTCTCCTTCTGGCAAAATCCTGTCTATCACCCCACTCTTCATCCATTCCAAACCTATTTACTGAGTGCCAGGCCCCGGAACAGGCAGGGGGGCTCCTGAGGCACATAAATCAGGGCTCTGTCCTTGAGGGACAGACACTAGAAAATGGAGTTTTTCTTGAATGCCCTTAGATTTATATTCCCAGCCTTTTCTGGTTGATGGAAACACTCTTGTCAAAGGCCATTAACCTGGAGGCTATGGCCGCTCCATTCTGTTCGCTGAAAGCGGCTGCTTATAAACACACATGAATTGTGCAGCCTCCCTGAAGGCTCTATGTTAACTTTAAAGAAATGGAATCTTTGAGGAGGTTAACAAGGCAGCAGGAAAAAACACTGAAAAATTAAAGGAAAACTTGGATATAAGTGCATTTCTGGGTCAATGATCAAAACTTGATAAAAGATGGAAATGTAAATTAGAATGAAACAGGAGAATTTGAGGAGCTAGTCGTCATGACCCTCAGACGGGGCTCGAGACTCACCCTCCACGCCGCCGGCCTTTCAGACAGACCAGAGACTGGACCACGGCCGGCACGTGTAGTGCTGTTGGTGTCTTTTGAACATCTTGGAGTCGTTTAAAAAATCGCTTGCTAGGGCTTCCCTGGTGGCGCAGTGGCTGAGAGTCCACCTGCCAGTGCAGGGGACGCGGGTTCGTGACCCGGTCTGGGAAGATCCCACGTGCCGTGGAGCATGTGGAGCTGCCGGGCCCTGGGGAGCCCGTGCTCCGCAACGGGAGAGGCCGCGACAGTGAGAGGCCCGCGCGCCGCGATGAAGAGTGGCCCCCGCTCGCCGCAACTGGAGAGAGCCCTCGCACAGAAACGAAGACCCAACGCAGCCAGAAATAAATAAATTTATTTTTTTAAAAAAATCACTTGCTAAAACAAGCTTTTTATTAAAATGTATTTTTCTTTTTTGTTTGTTTTTCTTCTGCTCCCCCATCGACTCTGAGTTCCCAACCATGAAATCTTTACTTGATTAAAAATCTCATCACAGATTGTAAATCACCTATACGTCAATAAAATATTTAAAAATGTATTATCGCAAAGATAGAACCTATTCAGAGGGGAATTACTGATTTAGAGCTTAAAATGAAATCATGTTTGGAAAGAGTGTAAAATCACCTTTTTTAAAAAACTTAAATTTTAATTTTAGAATATTTTTAGACTTACAGAAAAAGATTACAAGGATAGTACAGAGAGGTTCCGTATACCCTACGCCTAATGTCCCCGTATTAACATCTTACATTAGTCTGGTATATTTGTCACAACGAATGAGCCAATACTGATACATTTTTATTCATTAAAGTCTACAGTTCACTGGGATTTTCTTAGTGTTGACAGAATGTCCTTTTGCTCTTCCAGGATCCCATCCCACTCGATATTTACATCTCCCTGGGCTTCTCTGGGCTGTGACGGTTTCTCACGCTTGCCTTGTTTTTGATGAGCTGGGCAGTTTTCAGTTCTGGTCAGGTATTTTGTAGAACTTCTCAGCTGGGATTCGCCTGGTGTTTTCCTCCTGCTTAGAGTGGGCTTATGGGTTTGGGGGAGGAAGACCCCAGAGGTAAAGGCCCTTCTCATCACACCAGGTCAAGGCTACATGCTCTCAAGGTGACTTGTCCCTGTCGATGTTGTCCTCTTTGGGAGGAAACACTGTGGGCAGCCCACGCTTCATGAGTGTTGAGTTAATGCGCCACCTTCTCGAGGCTCATGTACCTACACACAGTATCTACAGTTCTTCCACGGGGGAGATTTATCTCTTCTTCCCCATTTCTTTTGTTCTTTATTCAAGCATTTGTTTATATCAGTAGGGATCTGGGGATAGTTCTTTCATACTTTGGGTTATTACCCAACACGACTTATTTGTTTTGTTGCTCAAATCAGGAGCTTATCCCTTTGACATAGCCACATGGTGGTTGTGTTAATTTCTCCTGTACAGAGAAGTGACTCTTACACACACACTCACGCACACACATATTCTTTTTCATATTCTTTTCCATTACGGTTATTACAGGATATTGAATCTAGTTCCCTGTGCTCTGCAGTAGGACCTTGTTGTTTATTCATCCTATGTATAATAGTTTACCTCGGCTCATCCCAAACTCCCATTCCTTCCCTCCCCATCCCCTCCCCCTTGGCCACCACAAGTCTGTTTTCTATATCTGTGAGCCTGTTTTTGCTTCATAGATATGTTGATTTGTATCATATTTTAGATTCTACGTATAAGGGATATCACAGTGAACATTCTTAACCACGATAAGGCAAACGTGACATCTGTGATTCTGAGCAAACAAAAGCCAGCCTCCAATTCTAGATCAATTTGTTATACTAATTGTTTTTAAACTCAATAAAGGCATTCAAAATTAAATTTTAACCAAGCTTTTAATTTGGCCCTATCAATCACCTTTACAATTGAATAGCTTTTTGCATAGAAGTCTAATCTTCACTTTGTTAATTCTTTTCACTTGGTCTTTTGATCAGGAAGAATGAATTGGCTTGTACTCCAGGAGTAAGTAGTTTTTCTCAAGATATTACCTGTAGTTCTTTTTTTTGGGGAGTGGGATAGATTTTGTGACATTTTTATTACTACTTCAACAGAACAGAAATAGCTTTTGCATTTTCATTTATGATAGGCTTTGTAAATGTCAAATTCCTTGTTAGTCAAAGTTAACATTCCCAGAGTCAAAGAATGATGTAAATAATGTCCAAGTGTACACAAGTAGAGCTTGAAGTAATTTCATATCACTTTCTCCCATCCTCTAAAAATCAAGATAACCTACTTTTCAAATAGCTATCTGAAAGAAAGAAATCAAACTGCAGTAAAAAAAAAAAAGGACATGATATTTTTAAAAATATCTATCCATATTTCAAGTATAAAGAAAAAACATGAGCATACAGGTAAAAAAACCAATGTGAAATCCATTTACTATGATTGCTTTGTACATTTTAAGTTAATTAACCCTGACACCAATTCCTTGAAACTAACTCTTACAGAATTATGGAGGATTTAAAATTAGATTTCTGTCAACTTTAGAAGTAAGCTAAATATTTTTTTTTCTCCTGCTATCTCCAAGGAAATAAAATTGTCCAAGTGCATCGGTGATTTGGTTGTATCTTTTATTTCTTCTTGGTACTTTCTCAATTTTAAGAAAATTACAAACAGACAGATTAACATGCTTTCAAAGGAAGAGAAATGGAGAGCAGTGAGTTCAGGATACTAACATAAATTTAGGGTCACAGTCTCAGACGTTCTCCAGGGCCAGAAAAATGACGTGTACTCACATCCCTGTGTGCCCAGCAGAAACAAGGCAAGCTGGAGAACTCCTGTCCTTCCACTGCCTTCCAAGGAAACACAGCATAACAAGGGCCAGGGCTTCTGCGATGTACTTAAAAAATGCTCAATCTCCCGATTTTCAAATGTTGGCAGTTATTTTTCTGGAAGCATCGTGTGTAGTCTGTGAGTTGCTTTTGGCCTACAAACCGTCCCTCCGCAGACTGATAACTGCCCACAAGAACTTCACATTGGGAGCTAATCCACCAGCCACAATAACTTCCACTAAGACATAGAATTGTCAAGATCATTTGAATTCTCCTGCTGGCTGATCTGAGCACTATATTTGAGAGACTAAACAAACATGAAAAGGTTGCTTGGTGACTTAAGAAGCAAAGTAAACAGAGATGGAGGATCCCAACAGATAATATCACTCGGTGATAGTAACTCGATATACTCATTTATTCAGCAAATACATATTGCCTTGCATGTGCCAGGCACCAGAAATACAGCTAAGTACAGGAACAGTCTAGAGGTAGGAGGCAGTAGATAAATAAGTAAACAAGAAAACTAGCACTTGGTGAAAACTACAGTGCAGGAAAGTAGACTAGGGTAATGTGATAGCAGGTGCCTGAGTAGCTGCCGTCTAGGAGCCAGTGAACCCGGCAGCCATCAGAGTTTCCAATTCTTTCTCTTTGCTCTTTTGGTTCTAGGTCCCTCCGTGAGGTCACTTTTTGTGGTGTGTCTTAATAAATTATAGGCCAGTTTAATTGCTACCTTTTAATCTTCCTGACTAGATTTTGGGAGCATATTGATCCAAGAGGGATTTAGGGAAAACCCTAATCTAATCAGCCATTGAATTACAATGCCTGGGTCAGTGCTGCAGCTGCCTAATTCCAAACATCTTATGTGGCTTCCTCTTAGCTTGAGTTTTAAAGGGTACCATTTCGAGTGTGTCCCCAAATCTTAGCAGTGTACCATTTAAGGATTTTTATCACCTTTTTGAGACAAGAACTAGTAACAGCTTGGCAATGAAACTCTCCCCCGCCCCCAGGACTAGGGCTTCTCCCACCTAAAAGTGCATATTGACAAGTATCTTTTAAAACTCTTTCCTATGATTTTTTCGCTGGTGTTTTGCTTGCTTTGTTGAGGTTTTGTTGCTGTTGCTCACCCTGCCTTTTGAAACGGAGAAATCCTGGAGTGTAAAGTCAGAAGATCTGGTTCCAAGCCATTAGTTTGGCTCTGCTGTGGGCAATGCCCTCACCCTACAGCTTCATCGTAAAGACCCACTTCTTGGGGGTCCCATGAGGACTGAGTGAGCGTGTGCATCAGAAAGCCAACCCTGCAAAGTTCAATCTTTACTGAAATACTGAACACTAACAAGTGCTTAGTGTTAAAATACGTGGTTTTGAGACCCATCTCTCGGAGGTTTGGTGTTTCCTGCGCCCTGCGTATCAATCTCCCCTTCTCAGCCACACCAGAGTCCACGACCCCCACCCCCACCCCCAAGGCCCGGTGCACTAGAAGGCTTTTAAAGAAATCTCTCTCTGGTGTACAAGTATTTTAAATTGTAAGTCCGTGTTGCCCGTAACAAAAAAGAACTGCAGGTTAAAAATGTAAGCAAGTAATGGAAATGCAGGAGTACGTTCAGTATATGCAGCTTAGAGTATATTCTTTTGGAAAGCAAAAGCATTTCTCCCACTTCCCCCAACCCCCTCAAAACAAGGCTGGAAATGTATTGCTCTATCTGAGACACCCATTCACAAACTTCTCAGAACGTCAAGGGTCCTATCACTGGGCACGCCTGGTGAAGGGGCCCGCCGGCCCGGGCGCAGGAGGAAACACGCGAACGCGGCCGCTTGCCGCAGGGCGGTGTTGTTCACACGGCGCTGGCCAGCGCGGTCTGCGCGGGAGTGCGGGAGAGGAGGGGAGTCCGGCCTCCGCGTATGCGCCTGTGCGCTCCGCCGGAGACCGGAATGCATCTTGGGGAGGGGGCGGGGAACACCAGCACCGTTCACGGTCATGTACATATAACTCGGTGTTAGCAATATATCCTTCCGGCCTCGTGCTTACATAGCATTTCTTTGGGAGTGGGACGAGAAATGGCGATTTGGGAGTGGGTGCTGCGGTCGGTCGCGGGTGCCACGACCTGAAATTGGCAAATACGCCCCCTCGACCCGAAAATCCACCGTGTCGGCCCCTCGAAACAGCGCCAGAGGGTTGCTCCCGAACGCTGGCGACCCTTGGCCTCGGGACCTGGCGTGGGGTGCGGGCAGTAGGTGGCGGGCACTTGGGAAGAGAACAGAGGTCACCGAGAGCCGGCGCCGCGGGAGCCGAGCCAGAGGACCACCCGGTCGCCCGCTCAGCGCGCGCCGCCCCCTCTGGGCCCCCAGCCTCAGGAGCCCGCGGTTGTGGCGCCTCCTCCTCTCCCTGCCGGGGGCGGAGCGGAGCCTGGCGGGGATCCTCGCGCGGGCATCCCGTTTCCCCGCCCCTCCCCGGCTGCTGCTGCGGCGGTGGCGGCGGCGGCGGCGCGTCGGGCCAGAGGGGGCGCTCGCGCGCAGGAGCCAGCGCAGCAGGTGCCGCGTTACCTCCACCGCGCGGGGGGAGAGGGGGCGGGCCGGGCCGCGGGAGGCGGAGGGAGGCCGGGGAGCGGAGCCGGGGAGTGCGGCCGGCGCGGCAGGCTGGCATCGAGCTCGCGGCTTCCGGGAGGCTCCGGGGTCGGATAAATACATCCCGGGCGCGCGGGGAGCGCGGAGCTGCCCGCGCCGCACTCCGTAGGGCTCCCGCCGGCCGGCACAGGCACAGGCACAGGCGCGGCGCCGCTCCTCCTCCTCCTCGCGCGCCGGGCGCGGAGCCGCGGAGAGCGGCGGGCTCGGCCGCCGGCGCCCGGGCCTCTGAGCCGATGAGCGGCGGCGGCTGAGGGCCGCGGCCTCTGCCCGCCCTCCGCCCGGCGCCCGCCGGGGCCGCAGCCGGGGCGCGGGTGGCCGGCCATGGGGGCACAGTGACGCGCGCGGCGGCCGAGCGTCCCTGCGAGCGGCGGGCCCTCCTCGGCGGCGGCGGCGGCGCCGGGCCCGCGCGCTCTGCCCGGGGCCCCGCGGGAGCCTCCGCCTTGCTCTATGCGCCTCTGCGGGCGCCGCGGACCCGGGCCATGGCGATAGACCGGCGGCGCGAGGCGGCGGGCGGCGTCCCTGGGAGGTTGCCTCCCGCGGCCGAGGAGAACGGCGCCCTGCCGCCCGGGGACGCGGCGGCCTCGGCGCCCCTCGGGGGACGCGCGGGCCCGGGCAGCGGCGGCGACATCCAGCCGCTGCCCGCCCCGCACGCTGCCGGCGGCCCGCACCCGAGCCTCCTGTTGCTGGACTACGACGGGTCGGTGCTGCCCTTCCTCGGGGGCCTGGGCGGCGGCTTCCAGAAGACCCTCGTGCTGCTCACCTGGGTGCCGGCGCTCTTCATCGGCTTCAGCCAGTTCTCGGACTCCTTCCTCTTGGACCAGCCTAACTTCTGGTGCCGCGGCGACGGCAAGGGCACCGAGCCCTCGGGGGTCACGGCCACGGCCCGGGGGCGCAGCGGCGACCTGGCCGACTGGACCAGCCCCCCGACCACCCCCTTCTCCACCGCCGCCTGGGGGACGGCGGGCCCCCTCGGCAACGGCAGCGGCGCGGAAGGGGACGACGCGCTGCCGCTGCCGTCCCCTCCGGACAGGGGGGACAACGCCTCCAACTGCGACTGCCACGCGTGGGACTACGGCCTCCGCACAGGCCTGGTGCAAAACGTGGTCAGCAAGGTAAGGGCTGCCACCGCCCCGCCCGCGTCCGGCTCCCGAGCGTTGGGCCCTCCGCGTTGCTCGCGCCCTTCCCCGCGCCCTCGTGCACACACCCGTGTCCCCGCAGTGGTGCGAGCCCGCGTGCCCTCGCACCTCAGTGGGCTAGCTGTCCTTCCATCCCCCAAACAGATGTGTTTGCCCGGGTGCGAAGCCGAGCTCCGGCAGCTCTCTGCGGTGGCCCTGCCTGCCTACACGCCAAGGGGCACCTTAGCCTTAGCCTTCCGAGTTGGCACCCAAACTCCTGTCCCAGAGCACACACGGAAGGGGCGCCCCTCCCTCTGCAAAGGCTGGAGCTCCCCTCCCCCACCCTCGAGCTGTCGCTTCATTCAGGCAGGGGTGGCCCGCGGAGGGCAAGGCCTGAGGTGTCACCAGCTGGCCCTGGAGGACGCCCCTCTCAAGGTCTGCCCGCTGGAGCCCGGCCCCTGGCTCTGCCCTTTGCCGGGCCAGCTGTCCCCAAGTCTCCCACAAAGAAATAGCCTCCGCCAGAATAGTTCCTATTCCCAGGCGTTCTTCCGGGCACACCTCAGCCATCCAGCGCTGGCTCTGGAAACAGACTAAAGCTGACTAAAGAGCTCAAATTGTAGCCAGAGAAGCAAACAGCTTTCGAAGATTCCCTTTCCCCAAGCTCAGTCCTCCCCAGGGGTCGGCGTATTTCACGTTGGACTTCGCCACCCCGGTGTTCCCTCAGGTGTCTTTTCGGGACTGTAGCAAACACCATTGGAGTATAGGAAGGCTGCTAAGAATTAGCGGCGTTTCGGGACCACCCGTGCTGTCACACAGCAGCCCTTTTGTCCGGGCGTTGAGGTCAGATCCTGGCCAGCTTTACCTGGACATCTGACTTGCTCCAGCCCAGGGGGGCCCTCTAGCAGAGGTGCTGCATCCTGGGAAATGGAGTAGGAGTGTTTGCCCGAGATATGTGGCCGTCATAAAGATGGAGAAGGGGCAGTACTAGATGCCGAAGACATCTACAGTCTTCTGGATTTCTTAACATACAAGAGAGATTGTAAGCCAGTGTGTCAAACAACTTGTGTTATTGTGCCTCTTCTGTGTTTTAAATAAGTAACTTGCCTTTCAAAGTAAATGTAGACCTTTCTCCCACTTCTGGGCAGTTCTGGGCCGAGTTTGAAATGCTTTGTTTAAATGCAAGACTGAAATTTGACAGTTTATAATAATCTACGTGCACGTATCTCCTCCCCCGCCCCAAACGTGTGTTAGTAAACAGTTGTGCCTCATGGGTGTGTAAGATGCAACTCTTACATCATCATAACCCTTGTCTTCATCTTGTACCAGTCTGGCGAGAAATGAGGTGTCCTCCGGGAACTGTCTGGATTAGCTGTTAGTGGGGAGATCCCTCTAGCTTGGTTCACCTTGGTCCCGCCGGTCAGCCTGTCCTTTGTCAAGGCGTTTCTGTGACTGTTTCCCATCGATGGAGGTCAATATCTGGTTGTTGTTTACCAGCACGGAAAACTTAAGAACAGTGACTATTTTAATACTGTTTGTATGTCTGTGAAAGTAAGGATTTGCAACTTGTCAAATACTTTGAGCCTCTTTCTAAAGTACAGGAGGAATGATGTAGATCGAAGCAGATGTGTGTAGAGGGTGCTCTGTTCTGGGGTCACTGGGGTCACAGGGGAGGCCAACTTGGAGGTTAGCCTCCAAGGAGGCGGGTCAGAGTATCATTGTCTCAGTGGTGGGGACCCTGCCGTGGATGGTGGGAAGAGAAAACTAGAGAACCGTTCTTGAAAGCAGGCTGTGGAGGCACCTTGGAGAGCCGGACAGGTGTTCCAAGCGAGCACTCGAGGGGGTCAAAAATGGCACGAGGGCGTGCAGCATGGTTTGGGGTGTGTCAGTTATGTACAGCTGACAAGGCAGTCCGGGAGGTGAACACTTGGGGGCAATAGGTAGCAACGCACTTTCCTGTAAGATAAAGACTAAAAAGGACATATTGATTTTCACGCACAAATAAGATCTAAATAAAGGACTGTTCTGTTCCATAACCAATGCTTTCAAGAGCTTTTTAAGCACATTTTGGCAGGTGCTGAGGCCAGCTTTCTGCTCTGATGGCAGTGCCTGCTGGATCCTGTATCAGGTAGATGTACAGGCGTGGGATGCATATTGCGATGGGTGCTGATTCCAGAGGTCGGGTGCCTGTCAGCTTGGCCTGCAAGTGGAAGCAGAGTGGCAGGCTTCTCCTTCTGTCAGTGGATGAAAGTTCAGGGTCTGAGAAGTTGCCTTTTGTACCATCTTCCCCCACTGAGCGCCGCGATCTTCCTACTCACAAAGCAGCCCCCGTGCGATGTCTTTTATCATCAGACTTCCTTCAGCAGGTGTGTGCCTCCCTGTGACAGAGGGCCTGTTCTTGGGAGGGGGATACAGAAGAACCACCAGGCACATATTACATTATATTAAATATATGTTCTAGATATATATCATTAATATCTGTATCGTATATTGTATAGTCTAGTATACAGGCTAGACTAGATTTACATACGTGAAACTGCCAAGGCAGATAGAGTCCCAGGTTGTTATGGTTAAAAGGGGTCTTGGAACTGACGCGAGTCTCCCCCCTTTGGGGTAGCACCCCTGGCGTCGCTGTGCCTCGCACAGAACCCCGTTAGCTGGTTAGTCTTCCTTGCAGAGAGCCGTGCTTTTTGGTGGACATAACTCGGGTCATCTCATGCCTGTTTGTGCAGCCCTCTCCTCTGTATGCTTCTTTTTCCTTCATATAATACTTGCTCAGATATCTGAGGATACCCAAGTACTGGTTTCTTCCCTGGCTAAGAAATCTCCAGCTCCTTCAGTCTTTCCATACGAGACAGAATTCGCCATTCTGATGGGTCCACGTGGCATATGTATCTCTTAAGCGTGGCACCCAGAACACAAGAGGCACGGCCTGTGTCTTCTGATCAGAAGAGAAGACGTTGGACACTTCACTAATGAAGCTTACAGTCGATCATTAAGGCTTTCAGTAGACGTGTCATCTGTCTACCTCGGGGCCTCGACGGGATCGCGTTATGTCAGGGCTTTCTCGGCCTGTGCTCGTGTGACGTGGGGCACCGTGTAGGTTTTCATGTTGCTAGTTTGGGGTTATTAGATCTCTCCTGTTAGGATCTTTTTTATTTCTATTTTTTGCCTTGGTCCCTGGTATTTGTTAACCAGAATTTGCAATGCCTTCGAAACAGTAATAATAATGATGATGATGCCACCACCTTTCTTTTGTGCTGCCCTATAAAGTTTTCAAAACATTTTCACCTGTTATTTCCTTTGATTAAGAATGTCGAGGGCTTCCCTGGTGGCGCAGTGATTGAGAGCCCGCCTGCCGATGCAGGGGACGCGGGTTTGCGCCCCGATCCGGGAAGATCCCACATGCCGCGGAGCGGCTGGGCCCGTGAGCCATGGCCGCTGAGCCTGCGCGTCCGGAGCCTGTGCTCCGCAACGGGAGAGGCCACAGCAGTGAGAGGCCCACGTACTGGAAAAAAAAAAAAAAAAAAAAAAGAATGTCGAGCCGTCCAAGGCAGTCTTAACGTCTTAACACTGAGTGTTGTCTTGGATTTTAAGTCAGTTCACCAGCCTTGAGTGGACCAGAAAGTTGGTCTTCAACTTCCAAATGCCATTCATTGCTCTGTGTTTTATCCCCAGCCATGTAGAAAGATCATCAGTGCTTAACATAACTCTGCTGACTTTAAAATACTCCTCCCAGTAATTTGCATGGTTTATCTTATCCTTCATTGTTCAGAGTGAACCCTTGTTGGTTTCTAATGCTCTCCACTTCCTTGAATAACCCCTGGAATTTTGCCTACCTTCAATGTTAGCAACACTCTCTTTCTTAAGATGTCTGTTTATCTCCAGTCTTCTAATATTTTTTCTGTTCGCCAAGAATTCTCACAGATTGCTGGCCTTTATCCTGTAAGTAACCTGAGAGTTGTTTATATACCCCAGGAAGTAATTTGAATTCTTTTTCTGGGGCTCAAGATTAGAAGTTATTTAAAGTGACTCAGTACGATTTAGATTTAGTTAGGGTGAAAAATAATTACAATGTCATCGCAATAGGAATATCTGTAGAAAGAACTCACGGTAGGTCATCCTAGTGTGGTTTTATTTCTGTGTGTCTACTATATACAACACAACAGTGAACATCTTTGTGCGACTGTGTTTAGAAACTTACTGAAATAGACAATGCATCACATGGCACCAGAAGCAAACAGTAAAAGTAACATTTCTGGCCATCTCTGCCTCCAGTTTCCCTCTTTGGAAGCAGCCATGGTTACCAGTTCCTCATGTATCCTTCCAGAAATATTCCAAGTATATTTTCATTTATATATTTTTCTCTCACAAGCTGTTCGTATACACTGTGTCAGGCCTCTTGTTCACCTGTGTTGGGGATGGGTGCGTATCAGTACAGGGAGCCCCTCACTCTTTTCTGTGTAATAATTTAACAAGTCACCTTCCAAGGGGGCATTTCGGTTGTTTCCAGTCTTTGTTATTACACATAATATATAATGAAACTCCCCCACACATGGAACTTTTAGAAGTAGAGGGTCAAACTGGGCTGCATTTTAATTCTGACAGATGTTGTAAACGTGCTCTCCATAGAGATCTTATTGCCCTTTCACGCTTCCATCCATAAGGTGTGAGGCCCCACTCCCACACCCTCCCTGACCCAGGGGGTTGTCATACTTTTAAATGTCGCCTAGTTTGACATGTGAGAAATTGTATTTGGTCGTTTTTGTCATTTGCATTCTCTTGTTAGGAGGGAGGTTTAATATCTCTGAAATTTTTTGAGCCATTTGTGTTTCCTTTTCTTTGAACTCTCTTCGCATCCTTTGCCTTCTTGTGTGTATGTTTAGGGGGGGCCTTATTTTCTTACTGAGTTATAGCAGTACTTTGTGCATAAAGTAAATTAAGCATTTTGGATGTTTTGTAAATGTTTTTCCCTGGTTCGCTGTCTTTTGATTTTGTTTATGGTATTTTTGTCACGCAGAGACTTTTGGTTTGGATAGAGTCAAGTGAATCTTTTACGGTTTCTGGGTTTTGTGGTAGATTTAGGGCTTTTATAATCTGGAATATTAGGGAAAAAACACATTTTCTTCGAATATATTTAGGATCTCAGTACTTTTTTGATTTGGTGTTGTAGGTGTCAGATTTGCTTCTGTTGAGGCATTAGGATGAATTACTAGGAGGGGAAATAAATGTTAGGTCAGTGGGCATAACAGCATTTCTCACAGGCTTTGACTTGCTCACGACGAGCTCCTAAGCATAGAATCTGGTGTGGTCCTCACTGATGGAGACACCGGAAGTTGCACAGTTGCTAAGCAGCTCTTCCATCTTTGGGGGGACAGTGTTCGTCCCCAGGTCTCACCTTTCCTTCATCTTCTTGCTCTTGACCAGCTGCAAAACCTCTTGTCTTTAGCATTGTTTGCAAGTCTCAGTTCATCTGGCCTTCGGTCCCAGGCAGGATCGAGTCAAAAGTTGATGTCATTTAAAAACACGTTGGGCACCACACGTCAGTCCCGGTGCAGGAGCTGGCTGGGCCACGCGCTCAGGGTGTGGGGCTGGCGGCTAGGAGCCACGGCCACGGCCACGGTGAGAGCATTTACACCATGGAAATCTGCAAACACCGCACACCTGGGTCTGTTTTTCTTCCGAGAAACAGTAGTTAGGCAATCCTCACGCCACTGAGTATGACCCTGGGCCACTCCTCTGTTTTTCCTAACCTCTCCTCCCCTCCCTCCACCCTTTCTCGGACGTGAGTGCGGATTCTGGGCCGGGCTTTGTGCTTGTGTGGGGAAGGCAGCCCTAGGCGGAAATAGCGCAGCACCCAGCGAGCTGACAGACTAACAAGCGAGGAGCATCTTAACTAATCATGGTCACTTTTTAATTACAAACCGAGTTAAGTGAGTGGAAAGAGTGGGAAATGAGAGAGAACAGAGAGCCTGGCCCAGACGGACCGGCCTCAGCGATGAGACTGAGGCCTGAGGAGGAGAGAGGCAGAGGAGGGGGTGGGACCGCAGGGCCTCGCGGCCGGCGGGAGCCTGGGGCTGAAGGGTGCAGGGTGGCTGCGAGCCCGTGGATGGGGTGACTCACAGCCATGAGACAATGAACTCAGCCCGCCGAGGGGTGGGTAGGGAACGGGGGCGCCCAGGGAGAGCCTGTGGGGTGAGGAGAGGGCCCCACGGACGGGCAGGGGGGAAGCCGGGCCTGCTTCTGCCGGAAGGAGGCCGCTGGCCCAAGGGGGGCGCCTGCGGAGGAGCCGTGGAGAAGCCCACTGGCCGGCAGGTTCGGACCAGGCCTTGGGCAAGTGGGTCTGACCCTGTTCCCGGGCTGTTGATTGGAGAAGCACCGGCCCTGGAGGGTTCTAGCATCTTCTCTTGCCCTCTGGCTCAGAAGGGGAGGGTGCTAATTAAATTTCCACAGGGCCAAAGGACCCTGAAATGGGAAGCCATGGGCTAGAACTGACTTCGTTCAACCAGCTTCACCTGTGCCCAGCACCCAGTGTAGGTAAAAGTGTGCCCCGGGCACGGCGAGCTGTGGTGTTGCCTTCGAGTGCAAAGTTCAGTTCAGCGGGGGGAGAAGGAGCCTGGGCGTCACTGACATGCCCAGAGCCGCAGCTGTAGGGTTAGAATTGCTCACCCTGCAGGGTGTTCTAGCCTCTGGCCCAGGGGCCCCGCCCGGAGGAGCGGGGGAGGGGGGAGCTGCCCTTTTCTCTTCATCTTTACCGGCCAATCAGAGACGGCCCTGCTCCTGCCTGAGGATGGGCGTGGCTGTGTGCTGTTACCCGCGGGCGGCGGTGGGCTGTGCAGGCCTCTGGGGCACTTTCCCTAATCTTTGCCCCTTCTGCCTTCTGAGCCCACTTCCTGGAGCCCTTTTCTCCTTCCTCCTACTTGCTGGTTCCTGTTCATCCTTCAGGTCCGCACGCAGTGCCCCCAGCGCTGGCTGTGGGTCTGTCCCTCTCCCCAGTGGAGGTGTGTCCTTTACCCACCGAGTCCTCACCAGAAGTGTCTGAGCTCACCTGCGTCGATGTCATGAGGAGAGCGGAGCTCTTTAGCTCGGCAGGTGTGGGTTATGAGCCGTTCATCTGCAGGCGCCTCGCGGGTAAAGGGGGCTCAGGGCTCCCCTCCAGGGTGGCTGTGGGGTGGAATGGGAGCGAACACCCCCCCCCCCTCCAGGAGACACCTGGAAATCTCAGATTCCTTTCTTCCTCTTCTGTGGGGTAAGGACTGGCTGAACGAGTCAGGTCAGAAATGCTTAGATGGGGAGGAGCTGATAGGCCACATCTGGAAGGGTGGTTAATTCCATGGCCATTCCGAGGTGTCTCTCGCCTTCACCTGGAAACTGATGACGTGGGAAGCCAGGTGTGCCCTTCAGACGGGACGCCCCAGTGCAGGTGGCCTGAGGGGTCCCGCCAAGGTGGACCTCCAGGGGGTTTGTCTGGTTTTCAGAGTTCTCCTGTGCAAACAGAGCAGACCTCTGGCCGCAGGGCTCAGGGCTCTGAAAAGGAAAGGGGCCCCAGGATGAGGTGTGGGGCGCTCTGTCAGTTGCACCTCCACCGAGGTCGTGGGCCAGACCTCTGAGTCCATGCCCTTCGATGGAGGACCACCTACCGAGTTAGAGTTAGAAGTCTGAGTTAGCTGTGCTGGGGGGAAGCGGATAGGAGAGAAAGTGGAATTGTAAAGGCGGGCAGGGGTAACCCGATCCTTGACCGCAGGCATCAGGGAGCTGCCTTCAGGGCAGGTGCAAGCGGGGGAAGGGCCAGGCTCTGCAGAGAGGCCCCTGCCCACCTGGAGTGTTGTCCCTGCTGCGTCTGTAGGAGGCATTGACCCTGGCCTCCGTGGTCCACAGACTTGGCTCTGCGGTCTCTGCTTTTCTCAGCGTTTACCCAGCGCTGGTCATTACATACGGGCTGACCTCCCCCGAGACAAGTGGCCTAGAGATTCGCAAGGCTGCATTTCTGGGAAAGGGGGCAGGGTTATGGGCTGATTCAAGTGGATTTCCCCTACAACAAGTCGTTGCTGAAATAGAACACCGCCAGCGGGCTCTCAGGTCATCACTTGCACTGTATGACATGCTGTCAAACCCTCTCTTCTCAGGACTCGTTTGGTTGCAAGTAATGAAAACATTCCAAATTACATTAATTCACAAAAATAGAAAAGAAATTGACTGGAAAGACGCAGGGATGGCTCAGGAAACCTAGGCTGGGATCTGAGACCAGAGAGTGGGACAGGGGTTGTTTCCGAGCCCTTTTGGAAGCCACATCGGTTTCTCCTGAGATCGGCTTCCCTCCCCGCTCCAGACTGGCTTTTGCTCACCTGGTCCCTGGTCAGGCAGAGGCCAGCACCCCTCTGTCCAACACCAGATTCCTGGGCGCGGTTCCGATGTCCAACTGGGGCAGGGCAGGCGGGTTTCAGAGCACAGGGTGCAGTTACCCAGGGCGGGGGGACCCCTGCAGACCATGGGGTGGGGGGAAGCAGTAGCTGTTTTTCATTGGGGGGGTGGGAGAGACTAGAGATGGATCTTTGGGGCAGTTAATGGAGGATACATGAATATTGATGATTTAACCCTTAAATGCTTTAGACAGAGTACTCTTTTTCTTCTCAAAGACTCAGGATGAAACTTACCCGGCTCCTTAAGCTTACTTAGTGTGGAATTGGCAGGAACACCCCTCCTGAGGCTTCTTTTCTGGAAATAGGTATAGATGCCCTCAGCTGTTAGCTCCAGAGCAGAGGGGGCTTGGAGCGAACCCCCGGGGAAAAGGCTGAAACACGCAGCAACGCGCTGCCCCGCCCCCTGCCCCACTCAGGGCGGGTCTCCTGGTCTCTCCAAACCTTTCTTCTAGTCAGGACCAGCCACGAAACTTGTGGGGCCCCAGCGCAAGAGGAAAATGCAGGGCCCCTTGTTCGTAAACGATTCCCAAGATCAGGACGGCAGCCGCAGAGCGCTACGCGGCCCTTCTGAGCTGGGCCGTGCTCCTGGTGTCACCACCGCGAAGCTCAGCAGGTGTTCCCCGCGCCTTTCTGCCTCTTCTTCCCGAGTTCACGTACTTGCGCTTCCCCACTCCTTTGCTGTGTCTTTTCCTCAGTTCCTTGCAGTGAAAGTGTAACTCACTTTTGCAGGGCCTGTTTTGCAGAGGCACAGCCCTAACCGGCTTAGTTCTGGGTGTATAGTTAGCTTAGGGCCTGCGGTGGCACCAAGGAGCCAGGAGGCTTCTTACATTGGAAACCCTGCTCCAGTAATGAGACAGTTTTCTTATCTGAGCAGCGAACCCATAGCTGAGTCACAGGAACCTGTGGGAGGGAATGTCAAGTCATAAGAATGCGGGTTAAGTGTTTATCAGCCTTTTTTTTTTTTTTTTTAAGTGGGTAAGAGGGTCAGTCTTTGTATATCTTAATCCTGCTAGCATGACAGTCACACTTTATTTCTTAGCATCATTTAAAGAATAAGCGTAGGGCTTCCCTGGTGGCTCAGTGGTTCGGAATCCGCCTGCCAGTGCAGGGGACACGGGTTCGAGCCCTGGTCTGGGGAGATCCCACGTGCCACAGAGCAACTAAGCCCGTGCGCCAGAACTACCGAGCCCTTGTGCCACAACTACTGAGCCTGTGCTCTAGAGCCCACGAGCCACAACTACTGAGCCCACGTGCCGCAACTACTGAAGCCCAGGCGCCTAGAGCCCGTGCTCCGCAACAAGAGAAGCCACCGCAACGAGAAGCCTGTGCACCACAACGAAGAGGAGCCCCCGCTCTAGTAGCTGCCGCAACTAGAGAGAGCCTGTGCTCAGCAATGAAGACCCAATGCAGCCAAAACTAGAAATTAAAAAAAATAAAGAATAAGTGCAAAGGAGACAGTGTGCTGTAAAGCAGCCACAAGCCTCCCAGGGGTCATATTAAATTATGGATGCTTAGGCACTCAGCCCCATAATTTGCACTACAGACTGTTTCCTCCTAGATTAGATTAAAAGCTGCTTTTTCTGTGTGTTCAAAAGATGCTTTACAAATTGGACACCCTTGATTGCTTCATCCCAAGGAACTCCAGTGTTCCCAAATGGACATACATGAGCATTTGCAGCAAACACAAAGTTTTTGTCCAACTTAAAAAAAATTTTGTGTAGGGGCTTCCCTGGTGGCGCAGTGGTTGAGAGTCCGCCTGCTGATGCAGGGGACGCGGGTTCGCGCCCTGGTCCGGGAAGATCCCACATGCCGCGGAGCAGCTGGGCCCGTGAGCCATGGCCGCTGGGCCTGCGCGTCCGGAGCCTGTGCTCCGCAATGGGAGAGGCCACAACGGTGAGAGGCCCATGTACCACAAATAAAAAAAAAAATTGTGTAACTGTGGTAAAGCATACATGACATAAACCCGACCAGTTTAACCATTTGTAAGTGCACAGCTCGGCAGCATTAGCTACATTCTCAGTGTTGTGCAGCCATCACCTCCATCCTTTCCAGAACTTTTTCATCTTCCCAAACTGAACCTCTGTCCCCATTAAACACTAACTTCCCTTCTCCCCCACCCCCGCCCCCCTCCATCTAGTTTCTGTCTCTGCGAGTTTGAGTACTTTCAACCCCTCTTACAAGTGAAACCATTTTTTGTCCTTTTGTGAGCGGCTTAGTTCACTGAGCGTCGTGTCCCCAAGGTTTATCCACGCTGTAGCCCGTGTCAGGATTTCCTTCCTTTTTAAGACTGAACAGTAATAGTCCATTGTGTTTATACCATTTTGTTTGTCCATCATCCGTCAGTGGACACTTGGGAGGCTCCTGCCTTGAGGTTCTTGTGACACAGCTGCTGCCCTACGATTTTTTTTTTTTTTTTTTTTTTTTTGCGGCACACGGGCCTCTCACTGCTGTGGCCTCTCCCGTTGCGGAGCACAGGCTCCGGACGCGCAGGCCCAGCGGCCATGGCTCACGGGCCCAGCTGCTCCGCGGCATGTGGGATCCTCCCGGACCAGGGCTCGAACCCGCATCCCCTGCATCGGCAGGCGGACTCTCAACCACTGCGCCACCAGGGAAGCCCTGCCCTACGTTTTGAGGACAGTTACATACAGCCCCCCACATCAGGCGACCCGCACCGCCTGCGTTGAGCCTGCCCCCCGCTTCTGCTCTCGGGACATCTGCTCCGTGGCAGGACTTGCTCCGCCCCGGGTAGTGACCCAGGTGGACAGAAGCTCGTCTGTGCCCAGAGAAGGAGCTCCTGGTACAGCTGAGACCAGTGTCAGATGGAGGGTTCTGGGCGTGGTGTGAGGCGGGAGCTGAGGCATGGGGCACAGAGGTGGACACACCTGGGGAGGTCTGTGCTCACCGTCCGGGGGGGCAGGGGAGCAGTGCTCACGCCCAGCTGTCCACGCCGTGTCCTCGGGGTCCCCCAGCCCTTCCATCCATCCCCCGCCCTTGAAAACCGTGGCCGTGGCCCTTCCCAGGGCTTCTGACCGAGGGCCTCTCCCTCTCGACGTGCCTGCCCTTGGGAGGTGCCAGCGCTGCCTGCTCCCCGCCTCGCCCGGGCCTCGGGGTCTCGGTGCCGCGGCCGAGTCAGGCTGGTGATACCAGATCCACAGACGGCTTCAGGGACGTCAGGTGACCGGTCTGGCCTTAGCGGTGACCGTTCAGTCCTCAGCTCTCTCGGGACAGGTGTGCTGCCTGGGGTTCCCGTTTGTCTCCTAGCTGCTCTCCTCCTGGTCTCCTGCGAGCGTCCTTTTCATCACTCACGCGTTAAGGTCGTTCCCGGGTGTCTTCGCTCCTTATGGGCCGAGAAACAAGCCCCACAGACGGGGCGGCTAAAGCGACACACATTTAGTCCCTCCCAGTCTGGGGGCTGGACGTCCAAGATCAAGGTGGCAGCGGGGCTGGTTCCTCCGAGGCCCCTCCCCTGGGCTTGTAGACACCACCTGTTCCCTGGGTCCTCATCCCCCCCTTACAAGGACGGCTCTGTTCAATCAGGGTCCACCTCCTTTTGAGTGAATTACCCCTGTAAGGGCCCATCTCCAAATAGGCACACCTGCGGTGCTGGGGGTCAGAACTTCAACACAGGAGAGTCTTTTGTGTGGGGGGGGATGAGGGGACACAGCTCAGCCCATAACAGCTGAGCTCCAGCACACAGCCTGAGGAGGGCGACCCCGGAGCTCTGCCTGGGCCTGGATATCTCCCCAAGGCCCCAGGCCTGCGTATTCCATCACCAGCAAGACTGGCCGTGTCCTCTGGTCTCTGATCTCCTCCACCCCCCCCACCCCCCCCACCCCGCTTGCCTCCAATCCCAGTGCTTTTGTCCTCAGTCGTAGCTGCTCAGGCGTCGCTGTGCTCCCTGGCCTTCAGGGCGGAGTGGGGCCTGGTTGGCGGGTTTTCACGGCCGCCGCCTGCCTCTCCTGCCACCGTCCCCACCGCCCAACACCAGGAGCCTGTGCTCTGGCCCCGACCCTCCCTCAGGCAGCCTCAGCCTTTGCACACGGTGTCCTCCAGCCTGGAGTCCGCCTCCTGGTCACCCCGCCCCTTCTCCAGGCCTTTCCCCGTGCCTCCGCTCCGGGCCCAGATATGCGCCCTGGGTGCTTGGCCCTGGTAGGTGCTCGCCGCGGCGAAGGTGTCTGGGGGCTGTGGCCCTGCTGGTGTGGGGTGTTAGCCGATTTAATTCTCGGACGGTGAGAACAGAAAGGGGAGGACAGAACCACAGGTCAACTCAGGCCTGAAGTCCGGGTTCAGGGAGCTGTTGAGGACCATAAAGGGTGATGTGATGTATCTCAAGTAGCAGCTCATCAAACTGGAACTCATCCTGGGCTCTGGAGCACATTATGCGTTTAAGCCAGTGGTTTTCAGAGCTTTTAGTCACAGAGTCTTTTCTTCTAGTGAAAGCTGCGTATCGACAGAGTTGGTCTTTCTGGATCTAGGACTGGGGGCGGAGGTGGTGTCTGGTAAACCTAGACTCGCTTGGGGAGCTTAGGGAAATACCTGTAGGACCCAGGCGCTAGCTGTTTAAAAAAGTTCTAGGATGTCCGCACGTGGTGCGGTTCTTCCCCAGCGGACACGTGGCCGTGTCTGGAAACGTTGCGCTTGTCGCGCAGGGGAGGGGTGCTGCTGACATCTGTTGAGTAGGGACCAGGGAGGCTGCTGTACGCGGTACCGTGCGTGGGACCGCCAGCCCCGAATGTCCGGATCGCCGGGTCTGAGACGTCCTGGTCTGAGCTAGTGTGGACGTTCGTTGTGTTTCCTGACCGCCCCCTCCCCAACAGATGGCCAGGGCTCAACCCGTCTGAGACCGAGGCCCCCCTGTAAGCCGGGCAGGAGCTGCAGGGTCGCCAGGAATGACCACTCAGCTGGGCGCTCTGCCCCGTGGAAGAAGGGTCAGCCGAGCCTCAGCCCGCCCGCGGCCAGGCTGCCGGGCCAGGCGCATCGTGAAGCGCCAGCCCGTGCATTCTACCTGCAAATGGATGTCGCTGATGACCCGTGTCACTTGTTCAATAGGCCGTTTGAACCTCTGCTTAGAATAATGGTTCATTACTTGAAAGGGAAACATTTATTTGCAAGTAAAAGGTATTTATTTTCTAAATGGCTCTAATTCAGACTAGCCTTTTCCATAATTCGCATGAAGGTGGTTTGATAGTGTTTCAGGGGCAGGCAACGAGAGCTGCTCTGTGGGACCCAGACACTGAGCTCTCGGGGCCGGAAGTGACCGATCGGGGCAACGCCCCGGGCGCAGGCCGTGACCCTGCAGTAGTCCTAGTGTGACACCCCCCGTGACACGCGTCCCTCCGAAAGTCAGCCTGTTGGGGGGTGGTCACTGCAGCTGCCGGCCTGGGGCCTGTGCACTCACTGGAGCCGACCCCGGGCCCCACCTGCCCTGCTTGCCCAACCAGCGAGAACTTTCCCTCCTCAGGTGCTCACAGCGCCGTCTGTCTGTCCCACTTGCTGTCCTGCTTCTGAGGGGTCTGTGCTCGGCGTCCTTGGTGTCCCTAGGAAAGAACCGTCCAAGGCTGCGAGCGGGGAGACCTCGCCGAGCGTTCTGGGGCTGGGGAGTGTCTTAGCTGGCTCTCAGAAGTAACGTTCAAATGGGAAATAAGGGTGCCTTGACCAGCGGTCACCCAGTGAGAGGTAGAGAAAAGTGAGAAGCTGACGCGTCTTGCTGGGGCCCGTGCACAGCTTGGAAGCTTCTGGAGCTGTCGCATGGTGGGCCTGTTGTCAAATCTTCTAGGTTCCAGGGTAGGGTTTTGTATTCTTTCATTGTAAAAGAAGATTTATTTTTAATCTTTTTTTTTCTGAGAAGTCCCAGAAGAAGCTGCTTATCAAAAATGGATATCATCAAGGTTATGAGAGTGTTTTGGGGTTTTTTTGGTTTTTGTGTGTCTGCTGATAACAGGTTTGAATTGAATTGAATTGTGGTTTAAGTATAGGCAGTGGTTTCTCGCCTTAGTTTCTCACCTGCCATCTTGTTTCTCCCCATTTGTAACTCTGGTCCTCTTTTGACTAGAGTTTTGACTAGGGTCTCAGAGAAGTGATTAAAGGGAGGGTGGCGAAAAAAGAAAAACTAGAGCCTTGGTTGTGGGTCTCGCTCCAGCAGCAGTTTGGGGGAAACTGAAATGACCTGAGCAGGCAGAGGGTGACCAGAATTTCAGGCTCAGTTTATGATACCAAGAGTAAGTAGGCTTTTCAGTCTCCTAAAGGCAATTCCTTCTGTCGAGGGGGAGGCCGTGCGTGATCCACGGTCTGATGGAATCTGTGCGTAGAGCAGAGGTGGTGGCCTAGCCTCATCTGGCTCCCATTCACGTGGGGAGGAGACCACAGGAGGAGAGTCCAGAGGGCATGTCATTCAGATGTTTGCTGTGCAGCTCTGTTTGCAGAGTGCCCTGTTGAGAGTCTGTGAGTCACGCCCTGAGGATTGGGTGGTCCCGGGAGACTGAGGAGAAGGAGAGCAGCTGGGCAGCGGGGGTGGGGGGTCAGTCCTGGGGGGCAGGAAGTGGGAAGAAGCTCTTGTTTAAAACCAGGAGGAGATAAGGCACAGAGCTGTGAAGGTTTGAAAGCTTGGGCATCAGTAGGGATGCTGTCCGCTGCAAACAGCAGAAAACCTCAGATCACACACTGAGTTCTGAAATATGCAGGAAAACTTAAGACATTTCCGGAAGTCAGGGATGGGCCAGGCCCCAGTCCACAGTCTTTTCTGCGTCTCTTCCTGGCCTTTGTCAGTGCTGGGTCATCCTAACACCGTGTAGAGAGAGGCTAATTAACTACTTGGGCTGCCATAACAGAGCACCACAGACGGGGGCTGAAACAGCAAGATTTGTTCTGTCACAGTCTGGAGGCTGGAGGTCCAAGGTCGAGGTTTGGCAGGGCTGGCTCTCCCGAGGCCTCTCTCGGCTTGTGGATGCCGCCTCCTGCCTGTGTCCTCACAGGGGCATCTCTCTGTGCGTCTGTGTCCTGATCTCCTCTTCTAAAGACACCGGTCATACTGGGTTGTGTCCCACCCTGACGACCTGTTTTAACTTAATCACCTCTTGAAAGCCTTGTGTCCAAATTCAGCCACATCTGAGGTGCCGAAGGTCAGGGCTTCAGTTAGATGGCTTTTGAGGGGACACGATCCAGCCCGTGGCCAAGTGCCGAGGTCCTCGTGTTGGCAAGGTGACGCCCCCTGACGGTGGCTCTCTGAGGCTCCAGCCCCCTCCTGGCCTGGGAAAGAGGGAATGACAGCGTCTCCTTGCAGCCTGGAGCGTGGGTCCTTCTCTCTTACCTGCACCCCCTCAGGTCGCATACCTGCCCTGAACCAACAGCACTCACCAGGGGTGCCCTGTGCGCGCCGGGAACGCCCCTTCCCCGAGTCACGTGGGGCGGGCACCTGCACAAAACTGGGTTCAAGAGGAGTGGGATCGGGGAGAAGAGGGGCTGTGTGCAGAGGACCCCAGACTGTCTCTGGCAGGTGAGCAGAGAGGGTGGAAGGTTTCTGAGCCAGGTCGTGGCTGGCAACATGCCCCAGCCGTGCGCTGGCCACTCTGGCAGGCCACTCACTTCTCCCTCCTGTTATCAGCATCTGATAGGTGAGGGACCCAAGGCTCAGAGGCCAAGGGGCTTGGCCAGGGGCGCGGCGTTCCTAACCGACGAAGCCGGCGTCCCAAAATCATCAGTCCCGCTCCACCACCTGTGCTCCCTCCGTAACACCAGCTCCCCCCCCACCACGTTTCCAGAAGACGGACCGTGTGCCGGCGGAGAGGAGGGCCGCCCGGGGCCACCGGCGTCTGTGCTGTGGGTGATGGCGCCCGGCCACACGGGGTGTGGGCAGGGGCAGACCAGACTCACTCGCGGATCAGGTGACAGAAGGGGGCCGGCCCGGAGCCTCGGAAGGTGGCTCCCCCCGGGGGCTCTGAGGGAGGGTCCGTCCAGGCCTCTGGAGCGGCCTCGGTCCCTGGCGTCCTGGGCTGGGATGCAGCAGCTCCTCCATCTCCACCTGGTCTCCCCACGTGTCTTCACGTCATCGTCCCTCTACGTGTGTCTCTGCTTCCACGTTTCCCCGTTTTCTAAGGACACCAGTCATGCTGGATGAGGACCCACCCTGATGAGGTCATTTAGCTTCATCTTCTCTGTGAGGACCCTTCCTCCCACACTCACGTCCTGAGCCGCCTGGGTGAGGAGTCATTTCGCCAGCTCTTACTGGGGGGCCGCAGCTCAGCCCACGATGGAGTCCTTTCAGGAGGACAGAGCTTCTTACCCCTGCAACACGGGTGACTCTGTCTGTCCTTCACGTCGGTTTTGCAAGAAGAGTGCTTTCCAGCCCCTTTGGTCTGTTGTAGAGTGATGGATCTGCAAGCAGGTGGTGGCAGTGGCTGGAATCCAGGTGGTGACAGAGGGGCCAGGTAACAGGTGGCTGCAGATGGTGGCTGGAGTGCCTGTGGCGCTGTTCACGGTGGGGGAGAAAGGGGAGGGAAGGAGGGGAAGGGGCCCTGGAATAAACAGCACCTGTGCCAGTGGCTCGCTCTCTGCTCTGAGCTCTTGGCCTGGAGATCGTCTCCTTGCGCAGAAGGGAAGGTGCAAACAAACGCCTTCCCTCTTGGAGGGTCATCCAGCCCTCCGGGCTGTCACCCCCCTCCCCCCCCCCCGCATCTCCTTCCCCTTCGCCGCCAGAGAAGCCCCGTCAGCTCTGGGTGCTGCTTCCTCATCTTTGGGGACCCGTTTAAAACAATTTCCCAGATCTTTTAAAATGGAGATACAACTAACATACAGTAAAATGGGCAGATTTTAGTTCAGTGGGTTTGGACCCATTTATCTGCCCCTTAACCACCACCTAAATTGAGCCGCAGCGCCTTCCGCCGCCGTGGAGAACCTCCCCCTGCGCGCCTCCCACCGCCTCCCCGCCGGCAGCCGGCGTGTCACTTCCGCTCAGCACAGCCGGGGGCCGCCCGGTGCAGAACGTGGCGGCCGTGGACCCGCGCAGGCGAGGCCTGTGCGTCTGCCGCTGGCAGCCGGCGTGGCCCGCGAGGTTTGCCCACGTCCCACCTGCGTCAGTAGTCGCCCCTCCGCGCTGCTGGCCCGTCCTCCGTCGCTCGTGTGCGCCGCGTTCGGCTTCTCCCCTCACCTGTCAGTGGACTTCGGGGTGTTGCCTGTTTGTGGCCCTTCCAGATTGCCATGACAGTGAAATTCAGAACTTCGTAAGCCCTTCCTACTCCTCATTACCTTTCAGTTCTAAGACGTCCAAGTTGACAGAATCGGAGCAGCTAGTGGGAGGTCTTGACTTAACTTATAATCTGGGTAGGTTTCCCTCTTTCCCTTTTCTTCCGGGGGGTCAGAAGCAGGAGCAACGGGGTGCCTGTGGGGCAGGAGCTGTGGCCTCCAAGCCGCGGGAATCCAGATGCAGTTTCCAGGGCCCCAGGGTGATAAGCAGGCCGGGCCCTAGGAGTGGGGCTGGGGGCGGGGTTGCAAGGGGGCGGAGATGCACGGGGGCTGGGGGCGGGGATGCACGGGGGCTGGGGGCAGGGTTGCACGGGGGCTGGGGGCGGAGATGCACGGGGGCTGGGGGCGGAGATGCACGGGGGCTGGGGGCGGGGTTGCACGGGCGCTGGGGGCGGAGATGCACGGGGGCTGGGGGCGGGGTTGCACGGGGGCTGGGGGCGGAGATGCACGGGGGCTGGGGGCGGGGTTGCACGGGGGCGGGTGGGAGCCACACCTGGACAGGCCGCGGCCATGACCCCAGGGCGGGTACCCGGAGTGCTGTGATTTTCCACCCCGTCCCCGGGGGGCTTGGAGCAGCACGACCTCCTGCCGCATGTGGGACCCAAGCTGGGAGCCCCGCATGCCTCCTGGCTCAGGAAGACCTGGGTAAGCCTGGTGAGGGCTGACGGCTCCGGGCTTAAAGGAGCTTGGGAGCAAGAGGCCAAACGAAACAGGCGGTGTGTCCGCCATCTCCCAGCCACGGCTGAACACCGAGCGGCGGCCCCGTGTGTGAGGACACTTGTAGGGAAGGGCAGGGGGTGTTCTCTTCCCACGGACCTGCCCGGCAGGATCCTGCTTCAGGGGAAGGAGGGGGCTAGGGCAGTGTTCCCCAGCAGGGCTGGGGCGTGGGAGGGGAATCATCCCTTCCAACCTCTCTCCTCCGCCTACAGACCTTAAAGGAAGCAACGAAGTGCAGGCAGACGGTTCCCACCATTTTTGAACCTCGAGAGACGTGGCGTTTTCCCCAGGGTGCTCACGTGTGTCCGTGTTTGCGCGCCGCGGGGCATTTCGCCGGGCAGAGTGTTCGCGGCCGTGCCTGCGCGTCGTCCAAGGTGAACCGCGCTCGTGTTGAAGCAGGTGAAGGCACCACTGATGTGCTTGTGTTGAGACAGCAGTTGAGGGACTGGAGGCCCCGCCGTGTTCAGCAGAGAGGATGCGTTTATCCTGATGGCTGTTGAAGTTACTGAGCCGAAGGGGAAAGCGAGAGGCGGCTTTCTTGGGCTTGGGTGGGGGGTGTTCTGAACGGCACTTGTGCCCAGTAGCCAGGAAGCTCGGTTCCTTTAGATTTTGTAAACGTAGCCCCGCGATTTGAAAAAAAACCAAAAGACTTTGTGAAAAATGATTTTACAGGTGGCTTTTTGACAGTCTCGACTTGACCACAAGTACCGCATGGTTGTGAGAACCGGGGCTGGTCCAGCAGTGACACGGTCCCGTGCTCGGGGGGCTGTGCTGAGTGTAGCAGGGCTGGGAGAAGCCCCGAGGCTCGGGCAGGAGACCTGGGTCTCCATCCTGGGCTCTTCACCACTTTTCCACTCAGACCTCCAGCTCCTGGAGTTACTTGGCCTCCTGGACCCCAGTTTCCGAGGTGGAGATGCCGCTGAATGCGTAGGCTTTGCAGGGGTTAAAGGAAACGACCCACGTGCAGGCTCCACCTCCACAGGGTATGAGCTTTGAGACCCATGCTTCATCTGAGCCCTTTTCTGGAGGAGCCCCCGTTGGGGCTGGGAGAGTAACTGCTCTGCCGCATGGTACGAATCGCTGCAGTTTCCCAGCCGTTAACTCAGCATGTTTCAAACGAGACGTCTGGAAGGTCTCAGGACAAAATTAGGATAAGCCCTGGCTAATGAGCCTTCATGGCACGTGGCAGCTACCTGAGCCGCGGCCGCGCGTGGGGACCCTGCCTTCTCACCTTAAGAAAACGCCTGGGCGGCGGTCTCAGCTAAGAGATAAAGCAGCTCACACCAAGGTCTATGGGATGATAGAGCTAATCCTTCTCCTTGGGGCTCATCCATACCCTGCAGCCTCTTCGTCAGTGGCAGATGTGTGGCCCGCACCCTCGTGCCCACCCATCAGTGCGTCTGCAGAAAGGCTGGGGCCTGCTTGGTCCGCGCCCCACCCCCTGGTCACTGTCTCCCCTTCTCTCCTCCCCCGTCCCCTGAACAGCGGGCTCGGGGATTTGGTCCCCTTCCTCTGAAAGGCTGCCAGGCTGGATCAGGGTGTTTCTAACAAGAGCAGCATCAAGCAGGAGCCAACATGAGGTTTGATTTCAGGTGACGTTTGAACTCCATTTAAAGGCTGGTTTTGATGCGCTCCCCTCTGTAACGTGGGGTGCAGGGCCTCCGGGTCTGCCCCTGACCCACCTTCTCCGCTCACCTCCTGACCCACTGCCAGGCCAAGAGGGAGAGTCCTAGCTAAACGGAGCCCCAGGCTCTTCGAAGTGCTCTCACAGCGCCTTAACTAACGTCAGCTGTATTTCATTTCTTACTCACGGCCTGTTTTCCACCCCTAGACTCTCAACAGCAGGGGCAGCACTTTGCACTGTTATTTCCTGGCGTCTGGCGCACAATGGTGACCAGTAAACAGCCATTCAGTATGGAAGCTGTGGGCTTCCCTGGTGGCGCAGTGGTTGAGCGTCCGCCTGCCGCTGCAGGGGACGCGGGTTCGTGCCCCGGTCCGGGAGGATCCCACGTGCCGCGGAGCGGCTGCGCCCGTGAGCCGTGGCCGCCGAGCCTGCGCGTCCGGAGCCTGCGCTCCGCAACGGGAGGGGCCACGACAGTGAGAGGCCCGCGTACCGCAAAAAAAAAAAAAAAAAAAAAAATATGGAAGCTGTGCCACTGTCTTAATACGCAGACGAGTCCCCGATGGGCCTGGAGCAGGGTGCTGGCCACGGGTGGGGGTGCAAAGGGAGGAACGTGTTTGCGTGAGGACAGAGGCCTTGGGAGCCTGGCTTGAGCATCGGGGGAGGTGAAGCCGAGGGGAGGGAGCAGGCGGCTGTGGGGGGCAGGAGGGCTGCCACGCTTCTTTTTCTCATGTCTCCGTGCAAGGAACGGTCTGGCCCTTGGAGAAGGTTGTCCTGAGCCTCTAACCCATAAGACTGAGAATCTGCAGGCAGGAAGTGGCTGCCCCGGCGCTTCCTGCTCTTCAAGGGGGCATCCTCTGTGTGTAAGTTAAACAGAACCCCGACTAGTCACAGCTTGGGTTTATCATTGTCAGAACAGGAACAGTTTTATCTCACTTTTTTTTTTGGTAAGATATATATATAATATAACTTAGCATTTTAACCATTTTTAAGTATATAGTTGACCGGCATTAAGTACATTCACATTGTTGTGCAACCCTCACCACCATCCATTTCCAGAACTTTTTCACCGTCACAAACTTAAACTCTGTCCCCATTAAACACTAACTGCCCATCCCCCGCCTCTGCCCCAGCATCCACCCTTCTACTCTCTGTCTCTGTGAATCTGACGGCTCCAGTGACCTCACATAAGTGGAAGCAGACAGTACTTGTTCTTTTGTGACTGGCTTATTTCTTTGAGTGTAATGTCTTCAAGCTCATCCACGGTGTAGCCTGTGTCAGAATTTCCTTCCTTTTCAGGGCTGAATGATACTCTGTTCTGTGTATACAGCACATTTTGCGTATCCATTCGTGTGTCTATGGACCCTTGCGTTGCTTCACCTTTTTGGCTATTGTGAATAATGCTGCTTTGCACGTGGACGTACAAATATCTGTGTCCCTGCTTTTGCTTCTGTTGGGTATGTAGACTACGTCTTCAAGAGTCCGTAAGCAGCGCTGGACTTGGGCTGACTGAGCATCCCGCTGCAGGAGAGGCGGCAGCATCCAGTGCAGGTACATGTCCTCTCGAGGAGGGTGAATTGTACACAGTGATTGCTTTTTTCTGTCATTGACCTTCTACATATTTCCTGAGAATATTGAATGTTTGTCCATCTGTTACCAGCTAGCCTTTATAATCTCTTCCAAAGACAGAGAAACATAGTTACCATTTTTATTTTCTCTGATCAAAGGTAGAAAACAAATGCCTCTGCTTACTTTGGATATCCTTTGACGCATATGAATAGCAGCCCTCCTCTCCTCGCGTAGATGCAGGGGTAACCAAAGTGTCTTACCCCAGGCTCAGAATCCCAGAATTGTCATAATTGGCGTTGTGATCATCTGTTAGGTCGTAGGGCAAACAAAATATGCATGGCAACATCTCTTATTCTGCAGTTCAAAAATATGCCCTTCAAAGTGTGTGTGGGGGGTGTCCGAGGCCTCCTGAGCTTGGGAAGTGCAGCCACAGAGCCCCCTGTGCAGGATGCTTGGTGCGCAGTAACAGTAAAGGCTCTGAGAAGTCCTGCAGGGGAGACTCCATCTTCCCTCTGACTGTTACTGCAGATGAACAGCTGTTGGTGCCCTTTCAAGCACCTTCAGAAAATGCCTCAGCGGCTGACTTAGAAGTGAATGCGTCTTAAAGATGCAGCCCCACAGGGGAGCACAGCCCAGTTGAAGGTTTCCTCGTCTTCTGCTTCCTGTGTGCCTTAGAGAGAGGGGGAGGAGTGGGGAGTGCCCAGTGGGTGGCCTTGACGGGGCCCTATGACAAGCTTTGTAAAATCCACGCTCTCGAATCAGTGGTTGATGGAGGAGGGTTTTCACTTGGCAGTCTGTGAAGCGCACCTTTCCAGAGCGTACCTCAGCCTGGGATGGAATTCAGCTGCCGTGGCTTAATTAGCAGGGCCACGCCCACCAAGCCCCGAACCATTAATACCCTTGCCAGAAAGAGCCTGGTTTCCGCAGGTTCGCGGAAGGGGCTGCCGCACAAGTTCCTGCGTGCTGTACTTCCAGATACATCCGTAGCAGAAGACACCGTCCCAGGTCCATCCCCAGTATTAAAGCCCGCGTGGTTCTGAGCGGGCTGGCGGGTGAGGAGGGTGAGAACATCCACGCAGCCATGGGGGGGCCCCTGAGGGAGGCCACCTGAGGCCCAGTCTGGCCACTCCCAGCCGCTTCGGCCTGAGGGCTCTCTGCCCCCTCTTTCCCCTTCCAGCTGAGTCTGTCCTCCGCTTCCCTTTCCCACCCGGCGGGGCCCGACGTGGGTCCCTGGGGTCTGTCCTCAGGAGAACTGGCTCACGGCAGCGGATGGCACCCCTCGAGGAACTGATTCGGACTTTGGCTTAAGGATGCTCTGAGATTTATTTGAGGAAAATCTTGGAGAACTGTCTGTCTTCTGATAACTTGTCCCTCGGGATGTCGGAGGCCCCCGGAGTGGATGGCAGGGGTCCTTCCTCGGGCCTGTATCTGCACATCCATGTCCCGCCGAGCCCCGGGCAGCTGGAGACAAACTGCACTGTCACCTTCGGCTGTCAGGTTGCCAATTCCGCTCAGTGTTTTGGGGAGATTAATAGTTGGTTCAAGGGAAAAAAACGTAAACACCCTTTTGGGTGTCATAGTGTCGCTAGCTTTTGAGAACCAACCTCCTTTTTCTCCTTTGGGTCAGAAACAGTATAGTTAATGACTGTTTGTGGGACGTCTGGGACGTGGGGCTGATATTGTCCTGTCTGCAGCTGATGAGCTCGAAGTGAAGGGCGTCGCGTCTGAGCTCTGGGGAAGGACGTGTAGACCCCGTGTGGAAGGGTGCCGGCTCCCCGTCCAGTCCCTCCCCACTGTGGACACAGCTGTGCCCTGGGGGCATCTTCTGTGCTTGCGTCGTGCACTTTCTGTTCTGGTGCCAGCCGTGCAGAGAGGAGGAACCGCTAGGAAGTACCCCTTCATTTGGATCAGTTAGGGTCAGCCTCGGTGAATAACGCAGACTCTCAATTTCAAAACCCTTTTTGAAAGTGGTTTTATTCGCTCTCCTTCAGGTGTTACTCACCAAGAGACATAAGACCCGAAGGAGCTGCTTAAATGACGGACAGAATTAATGAGTAATACTCACCAGCCACATGCCTTATATTAGTTTTGACTCATAACAAACCTGTATTGTAAGTTTGATGACTCTATATCATAGACGTTGCAACTGAGGCCCCAAGGGGTGCGGTAACTCACCCGGGGCTCGTGAGTGACTAGAATCGAAACTCAGGTCCATCAGCTGAAAATCTGTGCTCTCCCCTCGCTCGCCTTCCGGCCCGGCCTGGCCCGGCCCAGCCCAGCCCAGCCCAGCCCAGCCCCCATGTTGGTCTCTGAATTCCAGGCCTCCTGCAGGCTCTAGTTTACCTGATGCTGCTCTTCTGCGGAGAGCCTGGTAAGCTATAGCCCAGCCCAAGAACAACAAAGGAAGAGGCCAAATTGGTAACAATTCCCCAACTAGTGTTCTGCTAGACCTTTTGTGGGTTCAGCAGCTGAGGGTTCTGTGCACCTTGTTTTAGCAGGTTGGCATCAGCTGTCTTTGTGGAAAAGGTGACCATTTAGATTCACATTTGTACTGGTTTCTAGTTTGAGTCAGACACAGCAAACATCCTTGTTTGAAGAGGCCGTTTTACCTAATATTATTCACGTCCTTTCAAGATGGTGAGACTGATGTTGAAACAGGGAGGAAACCGGTTTAGCTTCTCAACTGCTCTGATTTATTATTATTATTTTTTAAAAAAGTGACTGTTGGACAAGAAGCCCAAGAGTTGGTCTCAATTAGAATGTTGAGATAATTTTAAAAAATTCTTTATGTTGTAAGGGCTTTGGACCAGAGTGAACGTGGTGCCCGCAGATGGCCCTGAGGTTGGAAGCTGGACCACACACCTCTGTCCTGCTCGGCAGTGACGGACTTGCGCGGTTTGCATCAGGGCCACCTGTGAGGAAGTGAGATCTTCCACAGCAGCCCGGGCTGGGGTCCAGCAGCCCCAGGCTTCTATGCAAGATCCCAGGTCCCGGACCAGGGATCGAACCCGTGCCCTCTACAGTGGAAGCAAGGAGTGCTCTGGACCGCCAGGGAAGTCCCCAAGATTTTTTTATTTTGAGCCATTTACGTCATTTCTCTGGGCTTCACGATTCTCATTTCTAAAATTAGGAGGTTGACCTTGACTTTCCCCAGTATTTCGGTACTAAAATTCTATGAAAAATAAAATACTGGGGTATTATTTTTAATAGATGCCTTCGAGTACATACCTGCTGTTCACAGGGACTTTACCAGCTATTTTTGTTTAGTCATTGTAACAATGAAGTAACAGCAAAGGTTGTCCTGCTTCCACAGTAACGCTTTGCTTCCTCGTACCTGAGGGCTTCTGAATACCAGGCAAGACAAGTGCTGCACCCGATAACAATTTAATATAAACCACAGAACTGTTTATATTTGCATGAGCAAAGGCTGTTTCTTTCAGTTTATTGGGGTGGGGGAAGAGCATGAGTTTCAGTCAGACGTGGATCGATAATCTTCTACTGAAAAATCAGTTGACTTTGGACTAGTTGCTTCGCCTCTGCCTCAATTTCCTCATCTGTAAAATGGACTCACTGGTCATAAGCCCGTGCTGTAGGGCTGTTGCGATCCCTGAATAAGATGCTTAGTCAAAGCAGCCAGCAGAGCCCCAAGACCACGGCGGGTGCTTATCAAATGTTGAGACGATATTTAATTTATATGACAGATTCGTTCTATTAAGAGAGAACTATTCATTGTTTTAAATAAATTTCTCATACCCTGTATTCTGTGGGCTTTTATAATGAAACTAGAATTCTCTTTCCGTTGGGAAAAATTTACTGATGGTGAGAAGTATGGCGGAAACACTTAAAGAATATATTGCCTGTATAAGTGTTGTAGAATACGGAATTATGTATTAATTATTTAAATCCTGTTTGAAGAAATAGTCACGGAGAGAAAGAGGGTTGAGAAGATGCATGGCACGGTGAACGCAAGCAGACACAGAGCACGTCCCCTCCCGCAGTGGCACCTCCACGTGCTGTCCTGCCCCGTCCCGGACATCAGCTTAGAGACCGAGGACGTGGTCCCTTTCTTCAGGGACTCACGGTCGGGTTGCCGGCTCGGCAGACTTTCCCTGTGAAGGGCTGAATGGCAGACATTTTCTGCTTTGCAGGCCGTGTGTTCTGTGTTGTCACCCCTGTGCTCGGCACGCGCGCTTGTGCACCGGCAGAGACGGGCCCCCGTCGAGCTCGACGTGCAGGACGGGGCAGGGCCACGTCGGGCCTGCGGGCTGTAGTTTGCCAACCCCTGAGCAGGTGAAAGAAAGATTTGTAAGCAGCAGGCAATTATGATATGTTCTGATAAATAGTCTGGGTGTTTATCCTGAGTACAGGTTGCCATCGGAGTACAGAGCAGGGGCACGAGGAAGAGGAGAGCTTCTCAATTGACTTGATTAAATATATGGAAAGGCATTCTTTGTATCTTTCTAATTTTCTACCCCTTGTAATTAATTGTGCGCTTACAAAGCTACTTTATGCCCATTGAAAGGAATAATGCCAGGAGCACAGAAAGGCTGCCATTCTCCAACCCGCAGGTGATCTACGGTGCTAAATAATTTCGGTTGAGGTGCGTTTTATCCATTGAGCCAGGAAAATCGGGGTGTGCGTGGATATTGCAGGACAGGCAAAGGGCCCTGCGGCTTTTCGGGAGCTGGGGGTTCCCTGGCGTGGCTGGACCCTGGCAGGGCAGGGAGGTGAGGGATGGATGACTTGGCCCAGAGGCACTTCTCGGGGCTGAGAGAAGTCAGGGTCACAGCTGCCAGGCGGTGGGGCTGGATGAGGCATTTGTTTCCGCAGGTAAAAGATACGCTTTTCCTTCGGCCTCTGAGTTCTCCCCGATTGATCACCTGGTCAGCACATTCTTCTCGTTCCCAGGATTCCCCGACCCTGCTGTCCAAAGGTCTCCACACTTTGCTCCTTTCCAGAATTAGTGCGGCTCTTTTAAATGTTAAAGTCCGGTTTTGTTCCTGTGCGATACTAAAAGATCTCTTCTAGTAACACATGTAGCAACTGTTTAATTTCTCGCAAAGAATCTTTCAGTCACTTAATATCAATTACCTGCGAGAAGCCGCTGGGTTGAATTCACTTCAGGCATTAGTAGTTCCCTGGGGCTGAATGTTCAGGGCGCTGTAGTTCTTTGTTTTTGTTTCTTTTCTCTCTTTCCGGCTCTGCAGTAAGTCCTCTTTAATGTGTAGGGTTTACTGTCAATTTCCCTTCTTGGAGGTAGTGAAATAGGCATTGCAGGGTTTGCAAAGACTCTCCAAGGTTTTGGCTGGTAGGAGGTCGTTGCTTATTCACCGTCTCTGCTGTGGGCATTACGGCACATTCATGAGGACGTTTACTAATGTAAACCTCTGCTTAGAACTGTACGGTGTTCCTTGTTTCCTTTCAGAAAAAGGAAAGGGAGAACTGAGTGCCTCGTGTTACCTCGCAGAGATGATCCTACATCCACTACTCAGGGCCTGTTTAGGTGGTTAATTTTCTGTTTCCTTTTTAAGTTAGCTTCTTAAATTTTTATTTATTTTTTAAATTGAAGTGTAGTTGATTTACAATGTTGTGTTAGTTCCAGGTGTACAGCAAAGTGATTCAGTTATACATAATATATATGTATATATCATTATATTCCTTCATTCTTTTCCATTATAGTTTTTTGAATATAGTTCCCTGTGCTATAAGAAAGAGGTTTTATACTTCCAGCCCTTTAAAAATGGTCAAATTCAGTAAGAACCGGGAAAGCCCCTGAAGGCGACAGTTTGCAGCCGTTGTCACGTCCATCTCTCTTCGGTGCTACAGCCAAAGGGCGGCAGGCGTAAGAGTCATCACTGGAAGAAAAACAGAACGAGACTGATCACTGAGTAAGGGTTAGGGTGAGTCTAAAGTTACTACACTAGTCCAAAACGGGGCTACGTGAGGTTGAAGAAGTTCACCAGCTTTGACACTGTAGGTTTGGACCGGTTTCCTCTGCACGAGGACAGGGCGGGTTTGCTGGTCCCTTCCATGGAACACCAACAGACTCGCAGTAGATTTTGGGTCCAACTATTTCCCTCAATGTGCTGTGTTTGGGTTTTTGGCACCAAGTTGGTTGGGGAAGAAGAAAGTGGAGGAGCCATTTGAGCAGCAATTAATGAAAAACAGGGAAACAAAACTAAAAAAAAAAAACCCCAAAACCTCCCAGAGTATCTGGCAAGGTCATTCATTATGTCATTTAAGGAGGCTTGAGAGAGTGCCAGCCCTAATTGGCAGTTATGTTGGCTGCTGTGAATCTCCTAAAATTGGAGGATGAACTTAGAGGCAAAAAGCAGAGAATAATTTGGGGTTTTCAAAATATGCAGTATTTCTTGAATTTTGATAGCGGCTTTAGGAAAAGAAATCCAAATACTGCTAGATTTAAAAAAAAAACAAAAACAGGGCTTCCCTGGTGATGCAGTGGTTAAGAATCCGCCTGCCGATGCAGTGGACACGGGTTCGATCCCTGGTCCGGGAAGGTCCCACGTGCCATGGAGCAACTAGGCCCATGCACCACAGCTACTGAGCCTGCGAGCCACAACTACTGAGCCTGCGCTCTAGAGCCTGCAAGCCACAACTCCTGAAGCCTGGGTGCCTAGAGCCCGTGCTCTTCAACAAGAGAAGCCACCGCAGTGAGAAGCCCGCGCACCGCAGTGAAGAGCCGCCCCCGCTCCTCGCAGCTAGAGAAGGCCCGCGCACGGCAACAAAGACCCAACGCAGCCAAAAATAAATAAATAAAATAAACCCATTTAAAAAAAAAAAAAACCAAACCACTGAATAACACAGACCCGCATAGGCTGTCTCAGTGTTGAGCAGCTGATGGCAGCTGATGTGCTTTGTGGGTCCGGCTTACGTGGCCAGCCTTCCAGGGTGTGTGTGTGTCAGGGGGATGTTCTTTTCACTTCTGCTGTCTCCAGTTAAGAAACACAGAGCAGGGCAGATCCTTGGTGTATCAAACGGTGGTTCATGAGGGTCTGCTGAAATACCACTTGAGGCGGAAAAAAAGGTTGCAGAAGAATGCCGACCCTGCATTTCTCTAGATTCCTGCAGCTCAGTCAGGAATTTTGTTTCATTGAAGCGTTTGAAGTTTTAAGCAGTGTCTGAGCGGAAACTTTTCTGTTTATCTCTGCTGAGTCCCCAGGGTTAGAACAGACCTGCGTGGCGACGGGTGAAACCCTCGTGGTTTCTAATGGAACAGCCTCAGCTGGGCATCTCCAGCGCAAAAGGTGAAACTAGGGGGAAATTTTTCACTTAGTCTCCTAAAAGATGTGTTTGGCTTTAGTCAGTGAACATTAACATCATCAGTAATCCTCAGGCTCCGAAGATGTAGTTCGTTTCTAGTCATTTTCCAAACAAGCTTCCGCTAGGCCTGAGTGTTTCGATTGTGTTAAAATGCATATTCCTGAAAAGGTGAAGAGTTGTTTTGTTGTTTTTTTAAATCATTTGGTCTCACCTTAACCACTGTCACTTCCACCTACCACTGTGGGTGGGTTTACATTACTTTCACCTCTACTTTTTTTTCTTTCGTTATAAGGCTGATAGATTAACTGTAGAAAGTTTGGAAAAGTCAAGAAAAGTATAAAATCGAAAATAAAACTCAGCTCTGTAGAGATAGTCACTATAAATATTTTGGAATATCTTCTTCTCATTTCCCTGTGTACACAGATATCTCCTCTCTTCATGGTGTTTTACTCTGAGCCTTTCTCATACCGTTACATGGTGAGCATTTTTCTCCGTCATTTGCTTTTTCACGAGCAAACGTTCTCATGCTGTATATAGTCTTGCCGGGTGTCAGGCAGGTTCCCATTTCTTACGAGTTACAAACACCGAGCATCGTTGCACCAGGACATCTGTGGGCATCAGTCATGGTCTCCTTGGGAAAAACTTCCAAGAAAGGGAATTGCTGGGATAAAGAGTGTTCACGGTTTCGAGTCACTGGACGCGTGTTGCCAGACGTCCTTGCAGAGATGCAGTGCTTCGTTTACACGCCCAGCACAGATTTGGTCCTCTTGGTTTCTCCTGCGTTTTGGAGAAACTAAAAAAAAATTTTTTTTGAAAATAAAATATTGAGCTTTGATTTTAATTAGTGGAATTGAGCATTTCCTAGGTGTTTTTTTTTTTTTTTTTAACCATTTGTCTCATATTTTGTTAATTTGCCTGGTGCTTTACCCATTTCTAGTAGGAGTATCAGCCTATATTGTTATGGAAATACTAAGGATAGTAACCCTTTGGCTGTTGTAGGGGAGGAGAAAACCTTTTTCCTCTCTATACCCTCCTAGGTTCTGTGCCCGGGGCCCTGGGAACTAGGCTGAAGGCAGCTGAACAAGAGGGAACCAGGGTTCATTGCCAAGTGCAGCCGGGCACACAGGAGCGCTTGGTGACCCGTAACTCAAAGGGGTGGTCGGAACTTGGGCTCACGTCTTACCAGAAGGACAGTCCGTTTGTCCAGAAGTGAGGAGACAGAGGAAAAGGGGTTGAGGCTTTTAGGGGTGGCACGCTTGGGAAGGAAATATATGGAGGAGCTAACGGAAGATGAGGTTGTTTTTAATTTTTATCTTATATTGGAGAACAGTGGATTTACAATGTTGTGTTAGTTTCAGGCGTACAGCAAAGCGACTCAGTTAGACATATTTTTCAAATTCTTTTCCCATTTAGGTTATTACAGAATATCGAGTAGAGTTCTCTGTGCTACACAGTAGGTCCTTGTTGATGATCTGTTTTATATATTGTAGTGTGTACACGTCAGTCCCAAACTCCTAATTTGTCCGTGAGGCTGTGTGCAGACGCATCTGGGTGCCGACGTTGTCTTCACGGCCATAGGACTGCCCCGGGAGAGGGGGTTCGTGGCCTTCTCCATTTCTCAGAAGCCTCTGCTTTTAGGCAGATAGGGACGCTCTGAGGAGGCTTCTTTCCAAATCTGCTGATTCTCATTTGCTGCAGCTCACAATCATCCTTGGGCCAGAGGGGCACGTTTTGGGGGTGATCCATTCTGATCCCCTTTCCAATATATTTTACAAATTTATCTCTTTATAATTTTGTTTATGGTATTTTTGATGCAGGGAGGTTTTAAATAATAAGTAAAATGAATAATAAGGACTAACAGATAAACTGTTTTAAAATTCATCATCTTTTCCTTAGGTAGTTTTTTTCCTCTTAGTTTTTGTCCTTAGGGAGTCTCTCTCCCCTTCAACACTGGATAAGTCATCTGTTTTCTTCCAGTTTTTTTTATGTTCTTGTTTTGCATTTTACTTTATCATAGTATTCATTATTGCTGAAAATAAGATTATCTTCCTCATCTCCCATTTATTTTCCATCTTCTTTAGAAACTTCATTAGTTGCCTTGATGAATATTTCTCCTCTCTGGCAAGTCAAGCAATTAGATTATTCCTTTGAAAAGAGTATAAATTTTATTTCTTCTAGCTTATCTTTAAACTATATAGGTAGGAAAACAGTCTACCAGACTTTCTGTAACCACTGCCTTTTTCTAGAAAAACAGAACATGTGCAGCTGAGATGGAGATCCCATCCTAGGGTCAGTTTTCTCACCATGGAGCACACGTGGCATCACAGAGGACCGACCATCCCCGGTCCTGGAACAGCGGCAAGGGAAGCAGGCGTGTCAGACCGTGAAACGGGGACGTGGCTTCTCCGCTCTTGCGATCTTGTTAAACCTGCTGACGAAGTGCCTGACTGGAGGGCTGTTCTCGTTGTTGTGAAGGGAATGGATTTGAGCGGTTAATGCGTGGAGACCCCTGTGTTAGTTCAGTGGGGGGGGCCCCCTCTCCTCTTGCTCTGCACACTCCTTCCCAGGGAGATCTGATCATAAAATCAGTGCTCGCCGAATTGCAGAAGCAGCTGAGAGCTGAGCCTCCTGAAGGGTGCCCGGAGCAGCTCCCGAGGACTGGCCGGTCCAGGGACTGGGTCACAGTTAGGAGGCCGGGGGTTCAGGTCACTGTCCGACCCAGGATCTGGAATCACACCTCGGCCACCTGCAGACCAAGCCCGGCCTGATGTGACCACCAGATGGACGTCCCAGCTGTTCCCGGCTTAACGCTCTTCCCAACTCAAGTCACCCTGGAAATTAGATCGAGGCCGTGCGCTGCACGTTAAGTGCAGACGACGGGCAGAACCTCAGTTACGCGTGAGAGCTTAGCGGTAAGGGAGCCTGGAAGTGGTGTTTTCCAGCCCACACCGCGGGAACCCACACCGAGAGGGTGACGAGTGAACCTCGTCACGCGTCCCCATGAAACAGGGTGTCCGTGGCAGAGGTGGAGTGGGGCATGGGTGCCGGGCGCGCTGGGGGGGGGGAGCGCCCTCTGGCATCCGTGATTGATAGGTGTGAGGAGAGGGGGGGGACAGGTGATGATGTCAGAGGGAACCTGTGCCTCTGAGTCCTGGCTGCGCACGAGTTAGGGTTCTGAACGTCCCTTAGCCTTTGCTTAGTGAAGTGACCGATCGCCGTGTCTCATCGAGAGTGGGACAGATTTCGAAAGCGAGGTGATCTCGAAGCTTCCTCGTACTTCTGAAATTCTTCTGGAGGTTGTACGACATCTGAGCATGTCTTATTTTCATCAGAAGTGGGGTGATCGGACAAGGGATGCTGTCCCCGTGGATCCCCAGCCCTACCCCACCTTGTTTATGGAGTGGAGCTCAAGGGGCCTCCAGGCTTTAGGGGTGTCCAGCAGACCCTGAACAGGAGGAGCTTTATCTTGGGGAGCCCGCTGGGGTCTGGAGTCCTTGTTGACTTAGAGATGCTGTCTGCTCCAGGGCCTGATTGAGGGGCTAAGGTGCCAGGTGGCCGCCTTGTCCTGGATCCGCCCCCCACCCTGCCCCCCAGGCCGAGGACAGCGGGGCCAGCAGACACCGCTAAGCAGGCTGCCTTTCCCTCCTGGCCGTGGGAGCCGTTCTGTCTCCCTCAGCTGTTTCAGTTTTCCACCCCCGCCTTGTGAATTGGTAGAGATTTGCACTGAACGTCTGACTAGGTAGCAACTGAATTGGGTCACGGCTGCCCAAGGCCAGGGCGAGTTATTGTTCAGGAGCCTGAACTCACAGCAGCGCTGGCAGTCCGCCCCCCCCCCCCCCCCCAGATGCTTTTATGAAAATCTCTTTTGTCTCCTGGCCATCTAATATAAGCAGAATGTGCTCCTTGGCATCCCTTAACCTCAAACAAGCTCATCAGTGAGAAGTCTGGGTGGGGACAGGAGTGACTGATTCTTGGCCACAGAGCCAGCAGCTGGTCCCCCCGTCCTCCCCTCCCCCTCCCCCCTCCCCCTGGCAGCAGCCTGGGACCGGGCGTGTCCTTCCGCTGCCAAGAACGTGCCAGGCTGAGGTGCAGGAAGGTGTGATGCGATTGGGATCGTAACGCTTAGAGGTGTTGTGAGCATCTCCTCGCCCGGAGGAACCGGACGGGCTGGTAGATGCAGCTCTTAGCCTTGGAAATCAAGCACGTTGTGGGCTGTGTCCTGTGCTAGGGCAGAGTGGAGAGAAAACAGTCCACAAACAGCCTCCGAACGTGTAAACGGGGCTGGGGAGACGGAATGTACACTCGCTGGGACTTGCGGGCGTGCTGGTTTTCCAGGCGGGCCTCCAGGAGCCCCCTTAGCTCACACCCTCGTTTCTGACCCGGCGTTTGCTGCGCAGAGCGCTGAGCGGCCCTGCTGTGTGCATGTTTCACGCGGCCTTCGGCCTCACCCTGCTCTTGGGGGTTGACTGTTTGAGCCCCGGCCTGGGAAGCTCATTCACCGTATTCAGAACAGCAGGCGAGCGGCAGGCCAGGGCAGCCTCGTTGTCACCCGACGGCTTGTTAAACTGCTTGCTGTGCTTCCTCCGGAACTTCCCATCCGGGGTCTGGCGTGGGCCCGAGAATGTGCATTTCTCACGCCTTCCCAGGTGGCGCTTCCGGTCCCCGGGCGGACACAGGGGGATGTCAGCCCCGTAAAGAACTCCTGTATCTGAACTGTTAATGATGAGATGACGTGCAGCTAGCGGTGCCGGCCCTGGATGTGTCCCAGGGAGTCCAGGGAAGGACGTGGCGGGCGGCTGCCTTCCTGCTCGGTCCAGGCTGGCGCCTCCCTCCGCAGTGGCTGGCGCGGAAGCTCGGCTTGTCCCAAAGCCCGTTGAAGCCGAGACCCCATCCGTTTGCCCCTCGGGCCCAGATGTCAGTTGCTTGTGGACTGAGCGCCGTGTTTTCACATAAGCTCCACTTGGACACACGTCACTTCGGGGGAACAGACGTGCATTTCTCTCTCACTTCTGCAAAAGGAGGAAGGAAAGATTGGAGGGTTATCTTTATTTATTTTTCTAAATAATAAAGCTGAATTATAAAAATAGTCTAAGTGGTGTATTCACCAATTGACTGGCTTTCTCTCCAAGTGGAGCAGGTGGCTTTAGGATGTAATACGGGAAAACACAAGGGGCGTTGATGAGGAAGAAAAGTAAGAATGCTTAAAGTTGATATTTCAGTATTTACTGCTAACCCTCTTTATTTTTAAGACGACTTATAAAGTTTCGGGAGTTTTTGGGGGTGGAAACACAGAGGTTGCTTTCAGTTTCCTCGTGTTCCCGTGATACCCTGTGCAAAACGCTGGCAGAGGCTCTCCACCTGCCGTGCCGCGTGACCGCTGTGCCAGCGATGGGGACTCCCGGCCTGTGGTGGCAGGATGGGGAAAGACTCATCCGCGGATGTCACGGGGGGGGTGAGACCCTGCAGACTTTTATCCTTTGTCCCGGGCTAAAACGTTTCACCGCCTTCTGTGGGCAGATTATATTTCTCATTGTTGGATTTTCAAAAACATTGAAGAGACTCTTAGTGCTCTGTGTGACAGAGCTTGTAAAAGGTGTCATGACCCTGAGCGCAGTTATGTGTTGCCCTTATGATTGACAAGTGGCCTCTGTGTGTGTTTCTCTCTGACCTGTTTTCTATTTGCCCCTCTCTAGTGGGATCTTGTGTGTGATAATACCTGGAAGGTCCATGTCGCTAAGTTCTCCTTACTGGTTGGATTAATCTTTGGCTACCTGATAACTGGATGCATTGCTGACTGGTAAGTACCCACACGCCCGCCACACACACCCGGGAGCCGCAGCGAGCCTCTGCTGCCTTAACGGGGCACGGTCGGTGTGAGCTCACCGTGACCGAGGCTCTCCTCTGCCCTGGTGCGGGTGCCGGAGCAGAGGCTGTAGCTGCCACCCGCAGAATTCAGAATGAAAATAATTGGCCAGTGCACAGAGCAGACCCTTTTGAAGTGAGAATTTAAATTCACTGCAACTCCCCGGCTGCTAGAATCTAGCAAAAGCGGCTTGCAACCTGCGAGCCCATCTCCTCCTAGGAAGAGCCTGGGGCCGTGGCTTTGAGGCTTTACGGGCTGGGCCCTGAGCGGGTGGATATACAAGAGGCATCAAGAGGTGGGCAGAGGACACGCCGGACTCGCTTCACCCCCTGAGAACGGGACGGTGGGGCCGTGCCCGTGAGCGAGCGCCCTGGACGCCGCACAGATCTTAGAGAGGGACAGTCCTGTAGCGGGCTTGGCCAGCAGATGCCTGTGCGGGTCCACGGGGAGCTGGACCTTGAAAAGTGCACAGCATGTGGGTAACGGCGGGGCAGTGCAGGCAGAGCGGTGGTGACCGGAGGCGAGAACGAATACGCTTTACTTGGTGGGTCAGGGGCCAGGCGTGTGGTTCAGGGTGAGGTGACAGGTTGGTCGGAGGGCGATGGGGGGTAGTCATGGTAATAGCAACAGCGACAGTGGTAGCGCCGGGCACTGCCGGGCACTGTGCCGAGTATCTCCGTGGATTAGAATATCCCATCCTCACAGCACCCCGTTAGGAAGGTAGTGTTATTATCCCTGTCTCACGGTGGGGAGACGGAAGCACGGACGTTTAAGGAAAATCCCCAGATTAACTCGGCTTTTAGGTCGGAGAGCCACGATCTGAGACTAAGCTGGTGGCGGCCCCAGAGCCTGGCTCCACGGGTGTAGACAGCTGGCTGGCGCTCCAGAGAGCGCCTGCGGGGACAGAGCAGCGGGGGGGAGCCCAGGGAGGCCCACTTCAGGTTCTAGAACCTTCTTCCCCAAAGCTAGCGCCTTATTTGGGAGTTCCTTGCATTAACGTAAAGTGTGATTTCCTGAGGGTTCAGAATTTGCTTAATCATCGTTTGGAAGTGCTTCTTAAGGACATACTCCCTGGAGACGGCAACAGAGACACTGTCAGTGATCTCTGGAAACCCACAGCCCGCCCTCGCATGGGGTTTGGTGGTGGCTTTTCTTGGGGGGTGGAGGCGGGGAAAGGGCGAGGGTTTGGGGTGTTTTTTTTTTTTTTTTAAACCAAATACTTGAGCTTAAAGGTCTTCCGAGTGAGCTATACTGACCTAAAAGATACTCTGATCCCAGTGTTTTAACCACAAGGACTTTTGTTTCCTAGAAACCTGCATTGAAATAGGTAGGGAAAGCTATAGTAATATAACCACGTCCCTTCTTTCTAAAAACACGGACTTGACTGAGGTTTTAGTGTCCTGATTCCAGAGAGATTTAATAGGGGAAGTAAATACGGACTTTGACCAACAGATCTGTGACGGTTTAAATTGTTTAGACGTGTTTTTGTGGTTTCTTACTTCTTACCCATCCACACCGTTTGGCCTCTCTGACCGCACACCAGGCCTGGGGACAGAAGACAGGAGGGTCTGGGGTCTTCCTGGGCGAGCAGCCAGAGTCTGATGCCGCGGCCGCTTCGCCAAGGTCGCGGTGGGTGGACAAGGGACGCTGGGGAGTCAGGGCAGGCAGCTTGTGCCGGGGCGCTTTCTGCACGTGTTGAGTGGGCCTCAGTTCCAGTTTGCAAGGTTGGTGTTTTCCACCCTCCCTGATTTATTTTTGGCATTTTACTCCCTGCTAGAGCCTTGCTTCAAGGAGATAAACACGTGTAGAGGGAAAGAGCCCGGATTTCACAGCCCTTGGCACCGTTTCACGGCTGTGTAGGGAACTTGATCAAGTCGTAGGTTAAGCTAAGACCGCAGTCAGCATCTATAAGAAAACTTTAAAAAGTGAGTGTTTTCCACACACGTTCTCTCTGGGACTGGACAGTATGTAGTGTCACGCGTTAGTTTAGATGGAAGAGGGGGACCGGCCCGGTCAGTGGCTCTCGCCCGATGACCTCGTCCCCCCTCCTTACTGGGTCTTTGGCTGGACATGCTGCATGTCTCGTCCAGCCGGTCCCGGGAGGCTGCCTTTATGGGCTGCACCGCAGGCCCTCTTGCCCTCTGGCTCCTGGCTGAGCCTGGCCAGTGGGGCGGGCGGGGGGGGGGGGGCGCGGCGGTGTGTGTGGTAGCCCCAGCTTTCCCTCCCAGCTTGCCCACCCTTTTGTAAATAATCCCTCCGTTAAAATCTCCCCGGGGTCCTCCACTGGAGCGGGACATCTGTGTCCTGTTGGGACCCCGTCGTATTTCTCTGGGGCTGCTGTCACAGCTGCCAGGCACTTGGTGGCTTGGCTGAGCTAGCTTATGGTCCTGCAGCTCGCGCCGGGCGGAACTCAGGGCGCCCGCAGGGCTGCAGAACCCCTCTGGAGGCGCCAGGAGAGGAGTCACTTCCTTGCTTTCTCCACCTGCTCGTGTTCCTTGGCTCCCGGCCCACTTCTAGCTTCCGAGCCCGGGGTGGCTGGTCGGGTCCTTCTCACAAGGTCATCTCTCTGGTTCCCGGCAGCCAGGACGGGCTCTGCGGGTCCTTAGATTGGACCCACCTGGACAGTCACCTCACCTCGGGCCCTTCACCTTCGTCACGTCTGTACAGCCCCTTTCGCCTCGAGAGGTGACACAGTCACAGGGTCTGAGGATTAGGACCGGGGCACCCCCGAGGCCGTTATTCTGCACAGCACAGATTTGGGGGTGCGATTTTACCGGTCACCCGGTGGGGGAGGGCCCCAGCTCTGGGGCAGCCGGTGCGCACTTGAACTCCAGTGCTTTCTAAATCACTTGCACGTGTCTATACCCGACGGCCCTTCCTGAAGAAAGCAGAAGGCTCGTTTGACGGAGCCTGGTCTTCCTCAAGATTCCATCCTTCCTCAGGGAGCCTGGATTCGGGGCCGGGGGCTCTGACTCTGAGGGCCGTGTTGGTCCCACAGTTCCTAATACTAACTTCTCCTTCATGAGTTTAGCAACCGTTTGGGAGGGAAAGATTTAGAATCCTTTCTGCAAGTTAAAAAAAAAATCCAGCATCTTTCCTAAAGTGTCAGGACAGGGCAGACCATGACAGGGCAGAGCACGTCTGGTGGGCGGCAGGGACGCGGGACGCGGGAATGGGACCCACATGCTGCTTGGTGCCCTGTCCGTCGTCCCTGTTAGTGGCCCCAGCGCACCGTGATGCAGGACGGTTGTCCCCGAGTTACAGAGAAGCGAAGTCGAGGTAAACAAACATGGATAAGTGAGACTTTGTTTTCCTTCATTTTAGGAGACCAACTAAACCATGCTTAAATTTATTTCTGTAAACGGGTTGGGTTTGGACCAAACTACCTATAGAGTCTTTGCTGATAAGGGCTTAGTGACCCCAGCACGAGTCAAGGGGGGTAATGGCTAAAACCTCGATAAGAAGGTTGACTTAACGTTGCGTTGAGCTCACAGCCTTGTCCCCCTTTCTCGAAACCAAAGTGACTGATGGGGATATGCTCAGAAGCCCAAGGAATTCTGAATGAAATTGTGTCCTGTAGTTCCTGCCCCCAGAGTTTCTAGAAATTACATCCATCTCCTGCACAGGACAAGGCCATGCATTACTGAGTATTGCTTTTTTAAAAATCAGCTTTATTGGGCTTCCCTGGTGGCGCAGCGGTTGAGAGTCCGCCTGCCGATGCAGGGGACGCGGGTTCGCGCCCCGGTCCGGGAGGATCCCACGTGCCGCGGAGCCGCTGGGCCCGTGAGCGGTGGCCGCTGAGCCTGCGCGTCCGGAGCCTGTGCTCCACGACGGGAGAGGCCGCAGCGGTGAGAGGCCCGCGTGCCGCAAAAAAAAAAAAAAAAAAAAAAAAAGCAGCTTTATTGAGAGAGAGTTTACATACCATAAAGCTCCCCCATTTTAAGTGCCCGATTCAGCGCGTTTCAGTGTGTACAGGGTTATGCAGTCGCACCACATGCTGAGGCTACATTTCCATCTCCTACCCACTTGTAGTCACTGCCATTCTCACCCCGGCCCTAGACAACCACGAATCTACTCTCCATTTCTCTCCATTTGCCCTTTCTGGGCGTTTTGCTCTAGGTGGGTGCCTCGTCCTAAGCCTGGGTGTTTGGGGTGCCAGGCGTGGACTTCGTTCCCTTGGCAAATGGGGTCCAGTTGCCCTGTGAGCTTTCCTTCCAGTTCACTCCGGCTGTGTCACATTCCTCTGTGTGGTGGAGCGTTCTGCTTCACTTGGGACACATTAGCTTGGGAGGGATGGAGAACAAGGGCCTCCCCATCCCAATGGGCCACCGCTACCCCGCCCCCCACCCTGGGCCACGCCTAGAGGCACATGCCCCCCCCCCCACCGTGGTCACCGAGCTCTCACTGGCTGGCGCCTCAGCCCACCAGCCCAGGGTGCGCGCTGCCCTTTCCCGAGATGCAGAGGATGGGCCCCTGGGGGCTTCACTTTCAGGTCCACACCCATTGTATACAGGTCAGGCTACCTTCTCATCGTAACAGTTGAAACCAGTCGGCAGCCGGCTGGCGCCCTTGGTTCCACCAGGCCGCAGGTGAGGTCGGGCCGGACTAGTTAACAGCCCAGAGAAACGGCTTGAAGCCGCTTGCCTGGGGCCTGTGTTGACCCTGGAGCGGGTTCCAAAGGTCAGCAGCTTCTCAAGACCATGAATGTTGGGTGTGTCAGGGTTGGTGTTTGGGGAAGGTATTCTTGGTTGTGTTGAATTATTCCCCATGTACTGGGGAACAGACTCGCCAACAGGGCTTGGTTCCCGCCTGTTGTGCGGTACTGTTGACCTGTGTTCCCTAATCTACAAGTCGAGCGGGTGCGTGCGTATCCCCCGGGGGCCTTCTCCCCCTGGGCCTGCCCCGGTGGGTGCAGGAGGGATACAGACTCAGCGCCGTGCTCGTCCAGCACCGGCAATCCCAGGGATGCTGTGGCGCGCGGCCGGCGGCCCACCCGGCGGCGGTGACTAACCGTGTCCCTGTCCGCGTGCAGGTCCGGCCGGCGGCCCGTGCTGCTCTTCTGCGTCGTCTTCATCCTCGTCTTTGGACTGACCGTGGCGCTGTCTGTCAACGTGACCATGTTCAGCACGCTCAGGTTCTTCGAGGGGTTCTGCCTGGCCGGAGTGATTCTCACCCTGTACGCACTACGTAAGTAGGAGCCTTCAGGCGGGTCTTGAAGAGACGGGGGGACGCGTGGCTGCTGCGTGCGAGGTTCGGGAAGGGCGTGTGCGCGCTGCGATTCGGGGAGGCGGGGGGCGGGCTGTGGAGGCAGCCGCTTCTGGAGGTGCGGACCGCAGGCCTCATCTGCTGTGAAAGCACTTGTTCCCACGTTGTGACTCTCGCACCGTCCCTTCAGCCCGAGCTCCAGCTCAGGCTCAGGGCCCGTCCGAGGACGTGGGGAGTGGCCCGCAGTGGGCGTGGATGGGCTTTCGCTCCCCCCCCCCCCCCCCCGCACCCGGCATGTGCTGTGCTCACATTCCGTGCGCTGCCGGACCTGAACGAATCCGGGCATCCCGGCGCTTGGTTCCAGAAGAGCATATGCCAAGCGCCGGCTCCGGTTTGGTCCGGGCTCAGTGTTGTGATGGGCTCCTCAAGAGTCTTTCTTGTCTTTTTTTCTTTGAGACTGTGCCACGTTCGGGCTTCCCACCTCCCCACGTGGCTTAAGTGGTCTGGACTTGAACCCTAAGCACTGGTGCTGGGAGAGCAGACGGCAGCCTCTTTAGGGTGAGGGAGATTTCCATCGTGTCTGTGAGCCCTTTCACTCTCCTGTCGGGGATACGGTCGTCTCACTTCTTTGTGGTTGGTGGTTTCTAGCACAGGGCCACAAGCCCGCAGGAAGAAGGACGGTTTTAGGCGTTTACTTATTTTCTAGGTTTATACTTTTTAATCACAGTGTGGAAAGAACTGTTAGGAATAATGTAAGATGATTTATGACATGTTTTCTTTCTCTTTCCCTTTGACAACACAGGCAGGATAGACTAAGTAGCAGTTTCCAGTGGGGTCAATAAGGATTAGCTCTGATTATCTTAAAGTACAGCTCCCTTAGTTTAGCCTGTGATCCCTTTAAATGACACTTTTAGGTAGCCTGGATTTTGTTCCCTTACTGTAGAGAACAGAACTATAGTCGATTATAACGTAGCTTTATAACCACAGAGGATAAAAGGGCTATGGAGGCGTTCTCCTAAAGTCACTGTTGACAGTTTTGTTATCTTCTTCCGACACTGAGTTGATCTGTGGTTTCTTAGACATCACCATTTCCAGGTTATTTGCATTTATTTTGGAACGCTTGCTCTTGGGGTTTCTTAAGGAATGTATGTGTTCCAGGGCAGTGGGTCGAGGTAATGGCTGTTCGGAGGGTTTGTTTCTTTGAACAAACATCATGGACGGGGCGGGGGGACTTGAGCGCTTCCATTCAAGGTGCCTGGGCCGTTCCCCGTCCCTGCCCACCCGTCCGTCTGTGCAGAGGAGCGGCTCTCGCGCTCGTTCTGGAAGAGGCTCCGGGCCCTGCTCTCAGGCCCTCTGGCCCCATGTTTGTTCAGGCACGTGGGCGTCTGCTCTCCAGGCCGCCATCCCCGCGGGGCTCCAGTTCCCACAGGAGGACATCCGTCCTTTGCTTCCTCGAGGACACTGTTCCCGGGGCTGGCTCTGCACGCTGGCAGGGTGGAACAGCCACGCTTCAGGAACTTAGCAGAGAAATAACCTCCATCTCACCACCCCGGTACTTAACCACATTCAGTGGAGAGAATGTTCACGGAAAAGAGCCTTAAAGCAAAGCTGACATATTGGTTTTATCTTGCATGCCATCTGCTGGCAGAGACCTCAGAGGACCTGTGAGGACCCTTAGGGCCCAGCGGGAGAGGAACCTGACCTGTTAGCCCTGCCGGCCTGTGATAAGGAAGGAGGGCAGGGGGTGGCCGGCACTGGCCGTCTCTGCAGACTCCCCTGAACTCAGCCAGACCTGGAGAGAATTTCCCCCAAACGGCATCATTCCAGCCTCATGTAGAATCGCCATTGTCCCTGGGAAATCTGTTGCTGTATGTACCGTGAAAAATGAAGCTAAGGCTGTTTGTTCATGAGATTACACAGTGAGCTCTTTATGGTAGAAAGTTCTCTTACACACCTCAGAACCATACGAAGAGCGTGCTTATCCCGGGAGACGGCTTTGCTGTTATCTTACCGGCACAGATCGTGTAACCCGGGCATCTGCAAACTTTTTTCTGTAAAGGGACAGGTAGTAAATATTTTATTCTGTTGCAGCTACTCAGATCTGCCATCGTATCCTGAAAGCAGCCATAAATAATATGTAAATGATTAGGTGTGGCCGTGTTCCAGTAGGACTTTGTTTACAGAGGCAGATGGTGGCCAGATTTGACCAGTGGGCTGTCATATTTTAGCCACTGATAAGTGATGCTCTCTCTTTCCACTGACGCTGGGAAGCTTGGAAAGCTTAGAATGTGATCTAGCATGTGTGTGGCCTTGACAAGCTGAGCTTTAAATGCTGGCCCCTCTCCTAGTTTTATTTGAAATTTTCTGCTTTCATTTCTCCTTTGTCCCGTTTTCCTATCTCCATAATTTAAGTATTATTTTATTATATGGGTTTCTGCACACAGTCTTAAGTTTTCTCAGCAATGAAGCAAGGCATAAATAAATAGTTACGTTTTCTTAGATTGGGATTATGAGTCAAACGTCATGACAGATACCGTCGCAGCGAAAATTTCCAAATATCCACCAGTGGCCCGTTGTCGGGATTAATACGATATCTGATACAGCAAAATTAAAATAAAGCAAAACAATGTAAATGATTACTTGGAGTTCGTTGAGATAATATTTAAACAGCGTAAGTCAGGAAAGCTGGGGAAGGGGGACTCAGGACAGGAAATGAAGCTGTACCGGGCAGACAGCGCTGGGGTGGGTGTGCTGCGTGCCGGGCTGGGGCGGAGCCCCTCTCTCTGGCATCTTGGGAGAAGACAGGCTGGTGACAAGAACTGAAGAGCCCAGCTCTCAGTCTGTAGGGCAGGTGACTCTGAATTTCCTAATTAGTGTGCTTGCTACCGTTTTGTACACAAGTAGTATCTGTGCTTAGTGAATGCTTGGGAGTTGGTTTTGCTTGAAGGAAATTCCTCATAACCCTGGTCACAGGGTCGAAGTATTTCTTGACTTTAAAGACGAGTTTTTACACTGGGGAAGCTGATTATTTGGAAGATACATTTTTTACGGTCCTGACATTTTCTCGCCCTTCAACTGGCAGGTTTTTAGCTTGCTTAATGCATCTGCTGGAAAAGGTCTGAATTTTCTCAGAAGAGACCTGGATATCGTTCTTTTGAGCCTTTCAGGTTCTTGGCATCGTAAGACGAGAGAGGCGTGATTTTTGCCCATTTTGTTTCTTGCGGAGCTTGCCACGAAGGTGGACTCTTCGTTTTGAGACATGCTGCTGACGTGTGAAAGTTTTGTGCTTTTACGTGCAAAAGGCTGCTTAAGGTTTTTCCTGTTTTGGAATTTGTCTGAGGTGCGTTCCAGGTAAAGACTCTCTCCTTGGAACTGTAGTTTCCTTCGGCTCGCCAAAGGGAGACGTGGTCGTGTAATGAGGACGTAAACTAGAGACGGTTGGCATCTTCCCAGGAGTCTGTGCCTGTAAGCATGTTGGCGGGGGCCAGAGACAGCGAGCCGTGCTGAACGGTTAGTGGCAGCTACAGCCGAGCTTCCTGCCGCCTCTGAGGCCTCACAAGACACTGAAATAATTAAACACACTTGGGCCACCCCGGTGGCTTCATTGTAGCCCTTTAGCTCTGAACCCGGGAAAAATAAAAAAGAAAAAAAAAAGGTAGAAAGTCTTGACTTAGCTGGGCCAGCAGCAGGGAAGCACAGACAAAGAAGAGAAGCGAGCATCACATTTCCTAATTCGTTTATGAAAAAGAAAGTCTTGTCAGAGGCTAAAGAAATAGACGCTTTTCAACACAGGCAGATGTGATTTGTTCTGGTGTGAATTCTTTTTCCAACAAGGATTCGTAACCTCACAGACAGGGTGATGCAGCTTTTGTAAAGATGTGTCCTTGTCTAAAAGAAGCCTCGAGAGGTTATAGCTTTTTGACTTGATAGCAGATGTAATAAGTTCTGGGGGAGAGGAATGTTTCTAGCCTACTTTTTTGAGTTTCTCTCTTCATTTGATCTCTGTCTTCCCCTCCCCACTTGCAGCAACCTCCCCCGCCCCTGAGCGCTAGTAATGAGCCCTGCTTTTTGCCAGCAGAGACCATACCTTACTGACGGTGGGTGAATGAACGTTACTTTTTTGTTTTTGTTCTTCAGCCTAGCAACAGGCCAAAAAACAAAACAATTGTTTTGTTTTGTTTGAACAATTTCCTTGAAAAATTAAAAGCTTCGTGTTCTCATTATAATAACCCTCCTCCAACCCAGACAGCATACGTAATTGGACAAATTTTACACATCAGGAGTGACCAGAAATTTCACAGGTGACTGAGTTACTGGTTACTTGGCAAAATGAGGAGCCTCATCTTCACTGGTAAATAATCTCTGAAGAACCTTGAGTTTGCTCTGCGTGGGGTGATGTTCTGCTTCTCGCTGGCTCATGAGATAGATGATGGATCTGGACTCAGGCTGGGTAATTTCCATCATGCTGGGTGACTTTCTTCCTCGCGATTGCCTGTATTTCTATAATTTGATGTTCTTCTGAACGAATATTCTTGGGGTGTATTTCAGTCGACAGGGTTTTTGAGCATCAGAGCTGTGCTGTACGTTAAGAAGACAGTCCGCTGAACCGTGGCACCAGGGACTGAGTCACTGAGCTGTGTGGTCAAGTATAAGTGCCCCCAGCTGGCTGATGAGCAAATATTTGCACTGCATTTGGGTGAAGGGGCAGTTTCAGTATAAGTGACCCCAGCTGGCTGATGAGCAGGTATTGGCACTGCGTTTGGGTGAAGGGACAGTTTCCCGTGAACGTGAGCTTGGCCCTCGTCATCTGTCGCCTCTTCCTTCCCCCACTTGCCCCGTCTTCGGATACCTGGGCCTTCCCTGCAGCCACCCTGGGAGCCACAACCCCGTTCTGGTGGGACCAGTTCTACATACGGGGCTTTGTCCACCAGGAAAGTGAGTCAGAGTTTACCCAAAGTCTTTGGCAAACATTTTATTTTTAAACTTCAGAAGAGTTTTGGTTTGATCCGGGTTCAAAACGGCATGGTTGGGAAATCAGAACAGACTTAGGTTTCCTCATCTGTCTTTTTCTTCCTGGGAAACACTTTAACCGACAGACAGATTGTGACAAGGAAGGGAGCAGATGTCTAAGAGAAAGGTAACAGGCCTGTGCCCGCTCACCTGCCTTCCCTGTCACACGTCGCAGGAACGCCAGCACTCTCGCGATGCCGAGAGAGGGCAGAGGTTCCCCGCAGCTCAGTCCCATCCTCCCGAGGGGTTGAGGTGGCAGCGGCTGGGGCCCTGCGGCTGCTCTGAGGCTGGAGGGGCGAGTCGTCCAGCAGGGAACCAGGAAACGCCGCTGAGGACGAGTGTTTCTCAGTTTGCCAGTTCTTCAAATAAAAATGATGAAACCTCTCTCCCCCATCACACACATTAGCCGCAACTTGGATTGATATGGAGACTTTTCTCTGAAGAAAGTGCACATGTCTGTGTGGCTCTAGGGCATGTGAAGATACATTGTGTCACCTGCACATCCAAGGTGGAAATACGAGGGCAGAGGGAGGGTACGCGGCTGGGGGCATCACTGAGTCCCGGACGCCCAGTCTTCTGCTGGAAGTTGGGACAGAGGTGTGTGTAAGTGCGCGTCAAGTGCATGTTCCTTTGGGTGTTTTGGATTTGGTGAAAAGAGTCCTGTCTCAAAATCAGCGGAAAAAAAATAGAAAATATTTAGATATTTGGCGTTCTAAAATTAGAGTATTTGGATGCCCCCCCACCCCCCCCCACCGCGGTGGAGGATGTAATTAACGCCGTGTCTGTCCCTGAGGATTAGGTGTTTCCCGGGCTGGGATTCTGGTGGTGCGTGGGGGCTTCGTGTGACGCAAGCTGCTCACACACTAAAAGGGGAAGGAGAGAGCTGTGGAGATCCGGAGACCAGGTGTAGTGTGAGCTCCGCAGTGGACCGACCCTGTGCCCGCAGCAAACTGCTGTATCTCTAAGCGTCTTGGCTCCCTCTCGCTCAAGTCGGGGCACAGGTTTCAGAGTGTGTCCCGTGGAACCATTTGTGGAGAAAATGGGTAGAAAACAAAAACAAATGGGTTCTAGGCGTTAACACTGACTGCTGCTGTCACGATGAGACAACGACAAAACCAAGTGGAAACCTCCGCTGCCCCCGTGCTTTCCTGCCTAAGCTCAGCCAGGAGGAGCTGCCCCGGTGCTCAGGGTTTCATAGCCCTCAGCAGGGGCCAGGCAGGCCAGGAAACCGGGGGTGCTTGGCCCTGAGTGGTGTCCTCCCGCGGCCCGCGCTGGCAGCCTGCGTCGTCGCTCTCTGGAGGCTGCAGCGCTGAGCGGCTGAGGTCAGAGGTGACGTGGGAGGTGAGCGAGGGGCAGGACTCGCATGTGACCGCTTCCCTGTCCCTGTGCTTCTCGGCCCTGCCTTCTCGGCCACAGCCCCCCCCACCCTTCTGGGAGAGCCTTTCCTGCCCACTGTACCCTCCTTTTTCACCACACGTTTGCCAGGTGGACTCACAGGTCTGTTCCAGGAATCCCGTTAGATGCCACAGGATTTTCTTTTCTCGTCTGGAAAGACAGGAAGGGACACAGTGCTGGAAACGGCGCTGACTCGAAGAGAGGGTTGAGGAGAAGTAGGAGAGCGACGCTGGACTCACTTTGTTTTGTTTTTCGCTTGTGAAACAAAAGAGAGAGGAAGTGAACGTCACCTGGAAAGCAAGTGAAAAAGACCAGGCTTCTTTAAAAACATCCCAACGGGGGCTTCCCTGGTGGCGCAGTGGTTGGGAGTCCGCCTGCCGATGCGGGGGACGCGGGTTCGTGCCCCGGTCCGGGAGGATCCCACGTGCCGCAGAGCGGCTGGGCCCGTGAGCCGTGGCCGCTGCGCCTGCGCGTCCGGAGCCTGTGCTCCGCGACGGGAGAGGCCACAGCAGTGAGAGGCCCGCGGACCGCAAAACAAACAAACAAACAAAAACATCCAAACGGACCTGGTGGGAGATGAAATCATGACTGGTTTGCGAAGACTTCTGTTGGCAAAAAAACCCATAATCTTGGCTGAGAGAATAGAGAGAAACGTAACTCCCGTGACGCAGAGCCCTGAAGCCTTGCTGTCAGCGACCGTGTGGCTGTGTGTCACGCCAGAGCAACTCGGCTTCAGAGAGCCTCGGTTTTGTTTTTGGTGGCTCTCATGAAAACAGGACTGCTTTCTCCTTCACTCATGTGCTCAGCAAGCATTCGAGGGCTTGCTAGGTGCCGGGTACCTAAGTCAGGGGCTGAGCACGCAAAGGCAGACACACCTTCCTGCCCACCAGGACTCAGGTTAGTAAGGGAGATGCAGGGCCAGGCCCCGGCTGCACTGAGAGTGTCGGAAAGCAAGGCCGAGCTGGGAATTTGGTAGGGTCAGGGAGAGTAGGTGTTAGCTATTTGCAGTGGATACTCAGAGGCCAGAGGAGCCTAGAGCATTCTGGGTACTGTGCTTGATCAGGGACGAGCTGGAGCCTAGTGCATTCTGGGTACTGTGCTTGATCAGGGATGAGCTGGAGCCTAGTGCATTCTGGGTGCTGTGATCAGGGACTAGCTGGAGTCTAGTGCATCCTGGCAGATGTGAGTGATTAGGGGCCAGGTGGACTCTAGTGCATCCTGGGTAATGTGAATCGTTAGGGACCAGCTGGAGCCTAGTGCATTCTGGGTAATATGAATGATTAGGGACCAGCTGGGGCCTAGAGCATCCTGGATAATGTGGGTTATTAGGGGCTGGGTGTAGCCCAGAGGCTGAATCAGGAGTAGTGAAGCCTGGGAAGGAGGCTGGGACAATGCACAAAAAGACTCTGTCCTCCGTGACCTTGGGACAGTGCCAGGCTACTGCAGGGTCTCAAGCAGAAAGGTACCGTGTTAGATGCACGTTTTGGGGGGATTGCTCAGGTTGGGGCAGTGGAGAGCAGACCAAGGAAGCAGGCCGAGCTGAAAGCTGCAGGCGTTTGCAGCATCTGGGTGAGGAAGGAGGGCCTGGATGAGACTCTGGCCACGGGCAAGGAGAGACTTTGGGGAGGTGGGACCTGAGCTGAGGTGATTTTGGAGAAGGGAGCGGAGAGGACCTGGTGACCGGCTTGGGCACCTGGGTGGGGTTTCCTCCAAAGGGTGGGGGGAGGAATGCAACCCAGGCTTTCAGATTCCTAATCCTATAGCTTTCGAAGCCACTGGCCCCTCCCCTCCTCTGGCAGGTTTGCTGGGGGAAGATGACCGCGTCAGTTTCAGATGTGACGAGTTGGTGGTGCCTTAGGGCCATCTGGGGTGATTGATTTAGTAGGTGATTGGCTGTTCAGAAGTTCAGGAGCAAGGTCCGCATGTCCTCAGCATCAAGGTAGCAGTTACAGGCCCCGGCACAGCTGAGTTTGCCCAGAGCCGGTGTAACATGAGAAGTAAATGGGTGGAGGAAGAGGAACCAGTGAGGGAGGTGGAAAGGAGTAGCCTGAGTGGTCAGTGGAAAGTCAGAATAGCCTGATAACCGGGGCTCTAAGGAGGGGCCAATGAGAGTGTCCAGTGATGCAAGACGAGGATTGAGAAACAGCCCTGGGATGAAGCAATGGTCGCCCAGTAGGTCAGAGGTAACTGGGGCAAAAGCAACTTCCATTTAGTGATTAATGTAATCTCAATCATTTCAAGCATAGGTTTTAATTTCTGTCTTCCCCAGAGGGATACATCTTGTCCTCATGTCAAGTATGTTAGAAAGAAAGTAACTTTTTGTCGTGGAAGTGTTTGTAACATAAAATTTACCATCGCAGCCATTCTTAAGCCTACGAGTCAGTGGCTTAAGTGCATCCACATTGCTGTGCAAGAAAATAACAAAGAAGTGTTGGTGATAATTGGGTAGAAAAAACTGAGTTTAGAAGGCAAATCAGTAATGAGTCTTTTGTTGAAGTCACCTGAAACAGTGCATTCTCTTGGCTCAGTAGCTGGGAATTCAGAACTGCATCTGAACTAGAGACGCGGTTTTGTCTTCCACGGGATGTCAAGCCGCTCACGCCGAAAGCGGGGTCTGCACACTTGCTGTGCGCCCACCCCGCTTCTCCTCCACAGGCACGCACGTGTGTGTCAGGCAGCAGCAGCTGCGAAGATGCTGGGGAGGGTTTGGTGTTGGATGGAAGCCAGGCCCCACCGCTCACCCAGTGTGATCTTGGGCGAGGTGCTTGAAGACTCTGAGTCCGTTTCTGACCACGAAGGGTGGTGCAGAGAGTTGAGAGGATGAACGTAATCGCCGTCAGTAAACCACGAAGATCCAGAGGAGTGTGCGTGGGCGTGTGTGTTTGTGCGCGCGCTTCTGTGCGTGTGACGGCCACCGCTCTGCAGCAGTCCTGTGTTGGGGTCATCGAGCCTTTCCTCTGCCAAAGGGCCTCGTCTGAGGGCTTCCCCGAGCTCACAGCAAACTCGGAGCACTTAGCTGGAGGGGAACGTTGGACTGGAGCTGGCTGCTCGCTGGGGGTCACGGAGGAGAGTCACTGTGGTGGAGACAGGCGGGGGTAAGAATCCGCTTCATAACCATCTCTCCGGCAGCTGGCTTAATAGACTACCTCTCCTGCGACATCCATCCAGAGCCCCACAGGCTGCATTTTTAAACTCCGAACCACTTCAGGGGCAGGAGAAGATAATAAACTAAAGGGAAGGTTCTCCGGGACACATCGTACGAGGGGCCCTCAGCTCTTCTGTTGGACCCCAGTTCCTGGGTACCCGTCACACCCACGACACTCCATTCCTCGCTGAGAAACACGCAAGGAAATGGAACACCGGCAGCTGTCTTCAAGATCTGTCTCACACACATATTTTTTAAATTTCGTACTAACTATATAAGGTAGATCCTACTAAGGCCCCCATTTTACAGATAAGGAAACTGAGACCTCTAATCCCCGGGCGAGTGGGACCTTTCAGGAGGAGCTGGCACTGACTGGACTTGACAGTGTGCCTTGATGCTGTGCTGAGTGCAGTATCAATAGTTCAGTTACTCCACCCCTTAACCCTGTGATTCGGGCACCACTGTTACCCCCACTTTGCAGATGGGGACCTGAGGTGTAGGTGAGGTAACTGGCCCAGAACCACAAACGCAGAGGTGGAGGAGCCAGGACTGGACCCCGGGTCTCGGTGGCTCCAGTGCCCGTGTTGGTAACTGCCATGTCGTTCCTAACAGCCCTAATACCATTTTATTTTATTTTATTTTTATTTATTTTTTTGCGGTACGCGGGCCTCTCACTGTGGTGGCCTCTCCCGTCGCGGAGCGCAGGCTCAGCGGCCACGGCTCACGGGCCCAGCCGCTCCGCGGCACGTGGGATCCTCCCGGACCGGGGCACGAACCCGCGTCCCCTGCATCGGCGGGCGGGCTCCCAACTGCTGCGCCACCAGGGAAGCCCCCTAATACCATTTTAAATGTGTACCAATATCCCGTAAGGAGTTTGCATGAGTCCTTACAGCTTCTAAATGGCTATGACACCAAAATGTTAACGACCTCCACTTCCAAAACCAACACGGTCCAAACTAATGGCACTTGACTGTGACGGGTGAGGGTCTTTTCCTGAGGCAGAAGCACCCGTTCAGCCTTGTTGGGTTAGACAGCAGACGGACACGGCTTCGGATTCAGCCTCACATTTCATCCGCTTTGGCATTCGGACCTGAAACCTCCCAGCGTCCGGGATGCCCGTTCACACCACTTCGCTGTCTGAGGTGGCGGGACAGCTTTGAGGCTCTGCCCACGTGGAATACTCATCCTTCACGCCCGCCACGCCGCTCGGCCCCCCGACGACCCTGCCGACTCGTCTGCTTCTCTGGACCATTAGAGTGAGGTTTGTGTCATTATTAACGCATTAACTGAACAGGCGCCTAGTCCAGGGCCGACCGGGGCCGAGCCGGGAAGCCGCCGCTGCGTCCTGTGTGCTGGCGCCCCGTGCAGACGAGCACGGCCTTTCCAGGGCCGGCCTCGGCCCGCTCACGTCCTGGGACGCTGGACACGGCGGTGGCTCCCGTCTCCCGCTGCTTGCTTCAAACCACGGTTAAGCCTCAGTGCAGCCAGCCCTGGCGACCTGCGGCCTTCGGCGTGTAAATCTAGACACGAACGTGGTCTGAAATCTCAGGTCCCTGCTGGGTTCCGGGCTGCTCAGCCAGACGATCGAGGTGACGCTTGTGTTAATGTAAATGGATTCTCGTTGACGTGAGAACGTGAAATGTAAAGTTTCCTGCAGACCGCCAAGAACGTGTCCTCAGGTGGCCAGAGACGGGCCTCCGCCCACTCAGGAACCCGCGTTCTAGAGTCCAGCTGGTGGCCCTCTCCCTGTGCTCATTCCTGCCGCCCTCAGCCACTCCCAGCCCCATCACCGGGTGGAGGGCTTGGCTCCGGCCTGCCCCCCGCCAACTCCCCGTCCTTCTCCCCGGTCAGCTGCCTCGTCCAGCGCCTTCCCGAGCGAGACACCTCTGTCCTCTCACCCAGGAGCCTGGCCGGCGAGTGTGACCTCTCCACGGGGAGTCACCGTGGGGGGCTGGGAAGGTTTTCCCCAAGGGCTGGGGCCTCCGAGGGACGTGGGTGCCGGGTGCGGTGTCCCGGCTTCACTCCGTAGGCGGACAGCCATCGCCCGCTTTTTGCGAACGTGTCTGCTCCGTTCCGTGTCTCGGGGAGGTAGCTCTGGGGGGCCTTGCCCTCTCATCCCGTGGTGGCTTTCCAGTAGCAAGAGTTTGTGCTGCGCTAGTTCTAACCAGTTTGAACTAGAAGGCCCTCTTTGTCGCGGAAGGCGTCCCTGCAGAAAGTTCAGCGGAGAGCGCATCGTTCAGATCTCTCTCTCCCATGAATGAAATTTACCGAAGTCATTCCTCGTCCTGGCGCTTTTGTCAGAGAAAAGATGGTCTCCTCCGGAATCATCCTTCGGCATCCGTCCTCGTGTTTCACCCGGCTCGCGGCGGTGCGGGCTTCCAGCCACGGGTGGGGATTGTTGTTGCAACTTTGACGTGAGCCTGGAGTCGTCGGGGTGTCGGCTTGCTCTGGGGTACTCGGATCTCTCTCTTTAAGAGGGTGTAATTGAATCACAGAACACGCCACCCGGGTTTAAGGCTGACATCCCGGGAGGGGATCGCGGCGCCCAAACCTTTTTGTTCCTTTGTGATTGTCACCCAGAAACCTGGTGCTGGTCTCTGACCCGTTCGTTTATTTTCCATTTCCCTTGTGGGGTCACTGTAAGGTCTTATTTCATGTTCTCTCCAGGGGATAATTGTTCTTTTGCTGTTTTTCCAGGCTCTCTTTTTTGGCATTTTCCCCATCCACCTTGTGACAGTAGAAGCAAGTGTTTGCACTGTTGCCTTTTCTGTCCCATCACCGCTGCTTTGGCATCTCTGTGGGGCTGGGGGCCCAGCAGGGCGGGAGTGGCTGCTGTCTGTTTTCAGCAGGACGAAAGAGCATTGCTTAAGGCTCCCATCCTTCTTCGGGGCTGATAAGGCAGCTGAGAATAAAAGAAGAGTTGAAACCTCAGGATAGTTACCTTCTGAAAAGTTACACAGACCTCTGGTCTCTTCAAATATGGGGAACTATTGTGAACAGTTTATAAACATGAACCTGAAGGATTTGGGTGAAGGAGTGTGGTGGTTACACGTCTAAGTTACAGAAGAAGAAATAAAATGGGAAAACACACGCCTTTATTTTCTCTCCCATTCTCTCTCACACGTCAGGCTGTGAGACAAAGCAAATCCGTCATCATAAACTGTCTCTAAAGAGGTTTAGACCAGAGCTTTCCGAGAGGCTTTGCAGCGGGGCTGGGACTGTGCTCTGTGTCTGCGTTGCCCGGTGCTCCGACCCCGCCACGTGTGGCGGTTGAGCAAGTGACATGTGGCCGGGGACTGGGGCACTGAGCCTGTAAATTTAGTTAATTTTAATTAATTCAGTATAAGTAACTGCATGTGGCTAGCAGCTGCTGTTTTGGTCAGCGCTGCTGGAAGCTTGGCGTTGAATCGTCTCGGGATGGTTTATTTCGCCAGCCCTGACCTCCCTACCAAGTTCCGCACCCCTCCACGCAGCTGCCTGGTGGGAGTTCCGCTTGGCTCTTGAAAGCATCTCAGGGTCAGTGCGGCTGAGACGGAGCCCTTGTCCGCCCTCAGCCTCGCAGCCGCGGCCCCCGCGTCTCCCCGACCTCAGCCCGGAACCGCCACCTGCACGGCGGCTGCAGCCGAGGGTCTGAGTTGCTTCCTCCCCTCTCCACCTTGATCAGCAAGTCCTTCTGGTCACACCTGCTGAGGCCCTCGGTTCCCTCCACCCCACCACAGCCCCGGAGGCAAAGCCTTTCCGTTTCTTGCCCTCGGTGGCTTCCTGAGCCGTCTTCCTGCCTCCTGTTCATGCCGTGTAACTAATTCTTCACTTATACCCAGGGTGATACCTGTACATCGTGAACCAGGCCCGTGCTCGTCTACTTCAAACCCTCTGGGTTAGTTAGCAGTGGCTTCACTGTGGAAGCCTGAAAACCAGAATGACGGATTTAAACAAAGTAGCTGTTTATTTCTCTTGTCACCGTGGTCATCCAGGCGGGCGTGGATGGTCTCCTGACCCTCCCTGTCTGCTAATCCTGCCATCACGTCCACATTCCAGCCAGCACGGAGGTGGAAAAGAGGAGGCGGGAACGCTCTTCCCATTAAGGTCACCGCTCGGAGGTCGTGGGTACCACATCTTACATCCCCATAGTAACCTGCCCGCACCCAGTTGCAAGGGGTCTGGGAAATACCGTCTCATCTGGGACAGCCGCAAGCCTGCGGGAGGCGGGGTGGGGTGCTGGGTGGGGTGCTGGGGGATGACCCGTGGTCCTTGCGACGCCCTCCAGTGGCTTTCACCGTGCAGCCCAAGGTCCTCACTGCGGCCTGTGAGGTCCCGTGACCTCACTCCGTATTCCAGCCCAACTGACCTCCTTTCCATTCTCTACGTGCCAGGCTCTCACTGGTTCCTCGGGTCATTCTTAGGAGCCTCTCCGTCTGCCTGAGACGCTCCATCCCAGACCTCTGCAGACCTGGCCATGTTCTGTCACCGTGATTCTGCTCATGTGACATCTGCAAAACTTTCTCAGACCATCCATCTAACCATCAGCCAAATTATCCCTTTAGGACCACCTGCCTTTTTTTAAGCATCTACCACCCCCTGGAACTATATTTATTTATCTGAAACTCCATGAATACTCCCACCCCCCCCACCCCCCCCCCCGCCGGCTCTGGAGTAGACTCCACAGAGCACGACCTTCCCATTCTTCTTCTCCGCTGTATCTCCGGCACCTGGAGTTGCACCTGGCACAGAAAGGGTGTCTAAATATGAGTTAGGTGAATGAATTCATGGAACGTGATGAAAATCTCTGCAGCACTGTCACAGAGTAGAAGTATGTGTGTGGCTGTAAAATATGAAAGCTGGAAAGGCTGGAGTTCTCTTGGTCCCGTTCCCGCCCATTAAAGATGAGGGAGGAGGACGCGTGATGTCACGTAGGTGGTTATGAATCGTAAAGGTAATAGCTGGGATTTCTCATGAAGCCTCGTGAGCTAGATGGATGTGGACTGGATGCCAAAAGCGTTGGCTGGGCTCAGAACTGACGGCTCAACCCTGCATTACCACGGCCGATGGATAGGGACTGCTATAGCAGAACGAGGTCTCAGTGACCCTGCGTGCAAATGAAGTCTGACCGAGCGCAAAGCGCGGGGCTGGCCAGCGGGAGCGAGGACACAGGCCGCCGTCCTCCTTGTCTTCACCACGACTGGTTGACTGCCCGCGAGTCACTGCTGCCGCCTTCACCGTAGCTCCGTGGATCGCAGCCCCTCCCGTATCCTCTGCCCGTGGTAGATGCTCAGAAAGAACTAAGAGACGGGAAGAGATCTCATGGGGGGTTTCGGTGAGTCGGTAAAGAGTCAGGGTGTCGCTTCTCTATCCACACAGCTCACCAGATGCCCTTAAAGAGCGGACCCAGCATCAGTAGTAAATGGTCTGGTTCCCTCGCGTTGGGCGTGCGGGGCCCTCAGGCCGGACTCTAGCATCGGTGTCAGGGTCCTTGGCTCCGCTGCTGTCCGGCCGTGGTTTCACAGGTGGCCAGCGTTTTATTTACACTCTCAAGACCTGGAACTAATGTTTGCGAAATAAAGCAGGGCTGCCTAGACTCTGTACCTTCCCTTAGGGTCTAGTGATGTGCGCGCCCGGCTCGGGAATGCCAAGGGCCCTACGTGGGATGCAGGCCGGCCCCTAGTTTCCACCCGGTCTTTCACAGATGAGACAGATGGATAGGGAAATGGGGCCAGGGTGGCCGCAGGGGATACACTTAGCCCAGGCCCCTCCTAGGAGATCGTAAACCTGCAGGGAACGCTGAGTGTGCCCAGAGCTCTGGGCCCCTCGGAGCATGAGGCTTGCTTCTGGCTCCTAGCTCCTCCCACGGGAGAGCCTGCCGGAGAGGTCATTGCAGACGGGGGTAGAATTCTTGGCCCGCACATGAAGGGTTTGCACTAAGACTCGACTAGGCTCTGGGCACGGCAGGAGGAGGAGGAGGGGGCAGGTAGGGCACCCAGGGTGTGCCTGGATCGCTCTGCATTCTTACGTTGTGGGTGAATCTTTAAAACTCCGATCTGTGATTTGAGGCCAGTTACTTGAGAGGCTGCATGTATGTAAAATGTCCAGGTGGCCATGCCTTTTTCTTCTTCAGGATCATTGGATGAGAGGTTTAGCTTAGGCCAGGAGGTGTGAAAAGAGCCCCGTTCCCTTAGGCCTGACGTGACTCCCAGCTGGCGGCTGTTGAGGATGTGACGCAGAGACCGATGGTGGCGGCTGGCCTGGTGACGCTGTGCCGGGAGGGGGGGCTGTTGATTTCATCCGAAACGGGGCCTTTTGTGAAACACAGCATTGTGTCCCTTTGATACGTGGCCCACCAAAGCTGGCTGAATATTATTGTTTCAGGACAAGTGACATCAGGTTTGCAAGGTAGTAAATAACGGCACATGCCGAGGGCAAATCTTTAAAACTGGCTCCAGCAAAGCAGCCCCCCGCCGGCAGGCGTGGGGTGGGTTTTGAGCAGCTGGTGACAACCTGAAATGCACGCACCTGCTCCCTCTCCCCTCGTGCTGGATCTGCGGGACTTGATTGCGCTGCCTTCACAAGTCAGGAAGAAGCACCTTGCCCTGGGTGTCTGCTGCACAGGCCCGCGGCCAGCTGACCGTGCAGGGGCTCCATCCCCCCGACGAGTTTAGACCTTTGTGAGTCTGGACTAGGCTGTGATTGCAGGAAAACAGCCTGAAGAGGGGGAGAAGGGGGCGGTCAGGGAGCAGCGGATGAAAGATGCCAGCCGGCTCTGTGTAGACATTTACCCTGCCCTCCACCTGCTGTCCCTCCTCGGAGAGGCTTCCCTGACAGTTCACGCAGAATTCACCAGCTTATTTCTCTCACCACACCCTGGTTCTTGGCGTTCACTTTTTAAAAAAATTTTTAAATTGTGGTATAAAACACATAATAGAAGATTTACCATCTGAACCGTTTCTGAGTCATTGTGTGTGTTAAGTACGCTCAGGTCGCTGTGCGGCGGTCACCGCCGTCCGTCTCCCCCGCTGACACCCTGTCCCCATTAAACACTGTCTCCCCTCCCCCGGTCCCCGCCACCCACTTTCTACTCTCTGTCTCTGTGCATCTGACCCCTCTGGGGACCCCGCATCAGTGGCACCACACAGTGTTTGTCCTTTTGTGTCTGGCTTGTTTCACCGAGCACGATGTCCTCAAGGTTTATCCACATGTTGTGATATGTGTCTGAACTTCCTTTGTAAGCCTGAGGGGTGTTCCATTGTCTGTCTAGACCGTGTGTAGTTTATCCGTCCGTGGACACGTGGGTCGCTGGCACCTTCTGGCTGCTGGGAATAGTGCTGCAGGGAACACGGGTGTGCAAATATCTCTTCGAGACCCGGCTTTCAGCTCTTTTGGGGGTGTGCCCAGAAGTGGGACCGCTGCATCATACGGGCTCCCTGTTCCCACCCGCAAGACGGAAGTGTTGGCTCTGGCCCGCTGCTCTGAGCCCCGGGCCGTCCCCGGCACTGCGTGGCCCGGCCACCGCAGAGCAGACCCCGCGGGGTGGGTGTGGCCAGCGGTGCCCGTCGCCTCTGGGCACGAAGAGCAGGCTGTCTCGGAAAGAACCGCCAGCCCCCCGTGGCCGCTTGATTTGGAGCCCCTCCCCCGACTCTCCAAACAAGCAAACTTTTTAAGGGGGGCCGGGGAAGAAAGAGTCACAGATGCCCGCTTACCAAGTTCATAGCTGTGGGCTTTGTTTACGGTTTCCGTGGAACGAGTGGGTTCTTCTTCTTCCTTCTCCGTCTCGGGCTGAGGCTTCCCTGCCGTCCTGCAGGCCCTCCTTGGGGCCGCCACCCCACCGCACCCCTTTCTGCTTCCCTCTCATCTTCCCTCTGGTCCGTTTCTGAATGCCCGGGGAGCTCTCCGAGCCCCAGTGGCATCAGAGTTGTGTTTCTTGCTAATGTCGAGCCAGGTCATTTAATAAATCCACTTGCTGGGTAATTAACGACCTAGGAGGAGTGTGGAAAGGTGCTGTTTTTTAAAACCTCTTGAGATCTCCTCTTCGTGTCCAGCAGGGACTGATGCTTAATGGGGAGTTAGAGACCCACAGCATTCAGGGTGCGGTGCACTTCACGCGGCAGCCTCCTGCTCGAACTCAGAGCTGGGGCGCTTGTCACGGCCTCTCGGTGGCCTAACGGGTTCTTCCGTGGATGTTCTTTGGAGAAGGTGAGCTGAAAATAATCGGTGACCAAGTCTGCCCTCGTGACATCCCGGCTGTAGTGCATCTCTCTGGCCTGGTAACAGAGGGTTCTCTGAGGAATACTTTGTTTTGAGGACGGGGGTTTTTGGTTGGGGGCAGGAGCAGGCACGTGTGTTCGATACCATAATGGGGAGGACACGGATGTCCTGGTCTCTGGTCAGCACTCGCACCCTCAGAGGACACCCCTGAGGAACCCGGAGACATTTAAGGGACCAGGATGATAAGGGCTGCAGTGAGAGGCAGGTCGAGGCTGTGATATTAACTCAGCCGCTGTGCAGTCCAGTTAAGACATCCATGTTTCGGAACTTTTTGTGTTACTGTGGTGAAGTCTATGTACTGTAAAATGTACCTTTTTTTTTTTTTTTTTTGCGGTACCCGGGCCTCTCACTGCTGTGGCCTCTCCCGTTGCGGAGCACAGGCTCCGGACGCGCAGGCTCAGCGGCCACGGCTCACGGGCCCAGCCGCTCGGCGGCATGTGGGATCTTCCCGGACCAGGGCACGAACCCGTGTCCCCTGCACCGGCAGGCGGACTCTCAACCCCTGCGCCACCAGGGAAGCCCCTAAAATGTACCTTTTTAAACCTTTCTAAGTGTACAACTCAGTGGCATTGAGTATATTCATATTACTAGCATTACCACCATCCATCTCAGAATAGTTTTCATCTTGCAAAACAGAAACCCTGTCCCCATTTAGCACTAACTCGCCAGCCCCCTCCTCCCAGACCCTCACACCCACATTCTACCTCCTGTCCCTACGAATCTGGCAGCCCTGGGCGCCCATGTCAGTGGAATCATCTAGCCTTTGTCCTCGGGGCCTTATTTCACTGAGCAGAGCGTTGTCAAGGTTCATCCATGCTGTAGCCTGGGTCAGAATCACCTTCCTTTGTAAGGCTGAGTCATATTCCATCGTAGGGAGGCAGCACATTTTGTTTATCCATTCAACCCACGACGGCCACTTGGGTCGCTTCCACTTCTGGACGGTTGTGAGTGATGCTGCTGTGAATGTGTGTGCACAGATGTCTGTTCAAATTCCTGCTTCCGGTCCTTTTAGTTATATACTCTGAAGGTGGAGCTGCTGGATCATATCGTTTTGAGGACGTTTGAAGTCGCTGTATTCTTTGGAGACTATCTGGTCTAACTTCCTGCAAGCATGGTAAGAGTTTATGTTGACATTTTTTCCAAATAGAATTAACAGGAGGCAAAAAATACGGTCATTATTTAGTAATTAAGTTACAAGTTTGAAGTAGGTGGTGGGGTGATGAAACCAGAGAGAGTGCTGTTTTTATGTTTTATTTTCTTCGTAGCATTTAATATAATAATAATAATTATTATTATTATTATATATGCATGTGTCTTCTTGCCACTAGAGAAATGTGCTTTTGAACTGATTTTCCTACTGATACGATTTTAAAATATTTACAGCATTCATAGTTCCACTTATCTGTTCTTTTAAAGAATTAAGAAGCATTTAGATAGAATGCTTGTTTAAAATGGGTCTGGTAGGGCTTCCCTGGTGGCGCAGCGGTTGAGAGTCCGCCTGCCAATGCGGGGGATGCGGGTTCGTGCCCCGGTCCGGGAGGATCCCACGTGCCGCGGAGCGGCTGGGCCCGTGAGCCGTGGCCGCTGAGCCTGCGCGTCCGGAGCCTGCGCTCCGCAGCGGGAGAGGCCACGGCAGTGAGAGGCCTGTAAGAAGCATTTAGATAGAATGCTTGTTTAAAATGTGTCTGGTAGATTAAAATCTATTTTCATAAAGTTGACGTGTTGGGAGATTCTTTGTTTTAGAGAAGGAACATCTGCTTTGCAAAGATTCACTGTTGGAATGTCTTTATCATTGTCATCTCTGCTGGTGCACTGATACTTAATTCAGTGTGCAAAATATTGGTTTACACAGTGCGTTCTTGCTTGTAACAGCCCGTAGTTGATACCCATCAGCTGTGTTACGAAGGGCCTTGTGGTTTTGGCCTGACACCTGAGTTTTGTTTGTGTGACTGGTGGTGCTATCAGTGACAGACAGGGACCAGCATTGCTCTCAACCCCGCAGAAACCCAAGGGGACATCAGGACAGCAGAATAAACTGATGTTGCCACAGCGAGAAGAGTCTTTTTAGAAGACGGCTCTGACTGTGTCTTTGTACTCCATGGCTTCAGTCTTCCAAAGGCTCCCGTTGCTTTGGGAACAAAGTGCCCGTTTTTCACAGCGGCCTGTGAGGCTTCTCAGTGTGGCCTGGGGACACCCCCAGCCCTGCTTCCCTGCGGCCCCCCATCTCCTTCTTCAGTTCCCTGAAAACTTTGTCGTCTGTAGCACCTCTGGACTTCTGCACCGGTGCTCTTTGCTAGAACAGCCTTCTACGACTTCTTCTCAGGGTGGAATTTGCTCAAGTCCTCAGGAGACAGATGCGCCATGTTTTCCAGAGATTTCTCCCGGCATCCCCCTCCCATGTGGGTTGGGGGCCTCCCTCACTCGTCACAGTGAGTCTGCTTTCAAAAGTCAGCTTGATTAAATACTGAAGAGACATAAAAATGCCAGCAAGTCAGATGTGAAGGCTTCTGACACCAGGCACGTTTGAGGATTATGACCATCGCTTTGAAATGCCCCGTGTGTCCCTTCCCTGCCACCCAGGTCACTCCTGCCCTCCTGGTCACCACGAGCCTGGCTTTTGTGTTTCTCCTTCCCTTGCTTTTCTTCATAATTTTGCCTCATCTGCTGGGATCTGCAAACAGTATATCATTTAGCTTTGCATGCTTTTCAACTTTTAGTAAGTGCAATCTTGCAGCATGTGTTCTTCTGGACGTTTTTGTTTTCACTGGGCGTTTTTTCCCAGGCGCGTGTGTGTGGCCCTCTGCAGCTGTAATGCGCCCATTGCACTGCTGTGTGAATAGCCCACCGCTGTGTGACCCCCTGATTGATTTTTCATGGATCTCTGTTCTTCCCTTTCCTTTACAACCCATCTCTATCCCAACACACAACTTTAAACGCCCACAGGGCAGAGATTGCGTTTCTCTCGCTCACTGTTACGTCCCCGTATCCAGCATGTAAGAAAGTATTTAGTAAAGGAAAGCCACGCCCTCGGTCAGAGGGTCTGCCGGGCAGGGTCACGGGCCAGCGTACCATCCTCGTGGGCCCGAAGCTCTTTCCTCCCTGCGCCTTCTCCTGCCGCGCACCCTACCCCAGGGCTCAGCACACTTTCTGTAAAGGGCCACATGGGAAAGATGTTAGGCTCTCTGGGCCGTAGGGTGTCTCGCGGAGCTACTCCGCCGTCGTGACACAAAGCAGCCGCCGACGGTGCGTAAACGGGTGGGTGCTCCAGTAAAGCCTTATTTACAAAAATAGCCGTTGGGCCGAATTGGTGCACCAGCTGTTTGCTGAGCTCTGCTCTGGAGGGCTTTCCCGGTTGGAGAGGAGGACAGTGGGAGGAAGCCCCCCGACCACACCGTGCCGTCTGGGGGACCGTCCCCTCTGGTCCAGACAAGGACGAGCAAAGTGGGCCAAGGCCAGAAGGTGAGGTGATTGGCTCCGGTCAGGGTGGAAACATAGCGGTTTCCAGACCGGGACCATAGCGCACCTTCCAGTCGGCCTGCTGTGTGCGCGCGTGTGGAGCCTTGAAGACAGAGGCTGCTGGGCCTCTGAGGTGCGGGAGGGGACAGGGTTTGGACGGCCACCTCCCCGTCCTTCCCGCAGCCCTTCCTTTCCCGATTCACCGCCAGCATCTGCGGCGGGAGCCCGGCTGGCTGTGCGTGCGGACAACAGAGGGTCGGGCGTACAGAATGCATCTGGGGGCGGGGGTGGGGAAGCATCGCCTTATCATTGTTGAACTGAGCAGAGCGGCTGCTTTGAAGAGTTCCAGGTACAGGCGGGGGATCGACCTTGACCAAGTTGTTTTCCTGACCCTGACCTGGCCCCTTGTGTTCACGACATCAGGGCAAACCTGGGAGAGCGTTGCAGGGAAAGAGGGCCGGCTCGGACAGACAGACTCCAGAACTGGGTCAGTCTCGGTCTTTTCCTTATTTAGTGGGGATCCGTACACCCACCTCCCAGGTGACGTTAGGAATGGGACTTGCTCTTTGTGGAACAAATTTGTTTGAAACTCACGTGGCCAAAGGGGGTTAGGTGATGAGGAGAAGAAAAAGAACAGCGGCCCCGGGGCCTGTTGGACGCGCCCCTCCACCCCTCGTTCCACAGCAACCGGGGTGGGGGCGGGGAAGGAGCCGTCACCCTCCCCGCTTGCGAGACGGTCGCTTGGCCAGAGAGGGAAGAACTGAGGCCGAGACGCAGTGAGTCTGGCTGGGGAGCCCGTGCTCTTCACCCCGACGCTGCCTCTTGTGGCACCGAGGCTGACGCCGCGCGCGGGGCTGCTGTCGCGCTGCTGGGGTCCTGAAGCCGCCGCGGGTCAGCGCACGTGCTCCCCTGCCGTCCGTGGCGCCCAGCCTTCGGCGCAGTAGACGGAGGCCGCCCTGGTGAGAGAGGCCGGGGAAGCGCGGGGTGTGAAACTGAAGGGGCCGAGCCCCCGCGGTGACCCCGGGGCTGAGGTCAGTGGCCGGGTCGGCACTGCTAGGCCACCTCCCGCGACGCGGCGGCAAACCACGGCAGGGACACGAGTCGGTCCCCGTCGCGGTCCTGGGGCCGGGGCGAGGCGGGGCGAGGGGTCTAGACGCACCTCAGGACGCGAAGCGCCCAGGAGGCCGGGCCGGCCCCTTCACGCGCGATGTGTGTTTGAAGCATTTTCGAGCAATCAGCTCCACACAGCAAGGCGTGGACATCGTTGGTGCCTTTGGCCAGTATTTCCCTTGAGGTTGGGCAGGGCCCCGGGCCTGGTTCTGGCCCGTGAGCTGTGAGCAGACGTGACGTGTCCCTCCTGGGCCGGAGCATTGAATTACCTGCGAGAGACCTGGGGGCCTCTAACTCATCACCGCTCTTTCCACCCGACCCCCAAGTGACGGTGACGATCCGAACCCTCCGCCAGCCCTCCCTGGGCGTGTAGTGTACGCGGGAAATGACCTTCTGATCTTCTAAGCGCCTGAAATTATTCAGAGTTTTTTGTTCCTGCAGCGTGATGTAGAGCCCGTGGCTAACACCCCGCCCACTGCGGTTTCTCTCTGCAGACACCCTGCTTGAGCCACGGGTGTGTGTGTGTGGGGGGGGGGTTATGTTAGGACAAGCAGGAGAGAATGTTAGTGTTGAACTTGGGTAGGGTTTTGTAAAGAATAGATAAGACGTTCCAGAAATAGGGTCCAGTTCCACAGGACTTGGTATGTGTTGGTAAACCTACCAAAGCGTCTCGTGTAGGGATGATGTCAGGACGTGTTTGCGTCGTCGGTCAGGCTGTTGTCAGGGGCCCAGCGGTATGGAGACACGCTTCGCCGGTGCATCCAGATCGGCCACTGCCTTGAGTGTTCTTACCAGCCCCCGTTATTGTGGTCGGAACTAGCTCCTCGCAGGAAGACCCCCCCCTCGCTTCTTCGCCAGCGATGTCGGACGTTCCAGCAGGGCAGGCCGACGTGGGTGTCGTGTTGACCGGGGTCACCCCCGTGTGCTCGAACGGATCCCCGTCCACCTGAGTCTCGGCTCAGCGTCTCCCAAACCTGCTTAACTTGCTGAGTGTGGACGGTGCGTTCGCCCCGTCGGCCTGTGCGCTTTGGGCGCGTGCACGTCAGTTGCCGCTCCGGCCAGGACGCGTTTTCTGTTAAGTGTCTTCAACAGCCAGCGTTGGGGTTCTGTTCTCTTCACCCGCCCCACTCTCCCTCGCCGTGCTCTTCACGTTTTCTCTCGCTCACACGTAGGTGCTGTCTCTGCCTCTGTCTCCGTCCCTCCACCAGCCCCGCCGCCCCCCGACGAGCGTTTACACTGGTCCTGTGCTAAGACCCCCGACCCTGAGGAGACACACGTGTTTCATCATCCCTGGCGAGCAGGGCTGCGCGGACGCTTGCAAGCGCTCCAGCGGGGCACGGCGGGGGTCGGGGCCCCGAGCCCACCCAGCCGCGCGCTCTTCAGTGTGAATCGCGTACTCTCTGCTCCCAGCTCCACGGGTGTCAGTCTCCAGCTCGTGTTCAGGCTGACACGGAGCAGGGGCAGAATTAGTGGGAGAACTTTAGTCCCGAGGGAGGGGACAGATGGCAGCACTCCAGTCCCCACAGGTGTGTTTGCCTCTGTGTCACATAAGCTGGAATTTCCAACGCCAGGTGGAAACGCGGTCCACCCTCCCCTCCTTTCCCCTCCCCCCATCCCCAGGCCCTGCAGGTACAACACCTCGGACTTGCTGTGCGGTGTTCTTCAGTTCACCGCGGCGTCCCACAGCGTGGAAAATAAATTTCATCCTTGACAATGGGAAATGTGCCCTGAACTTTCTCAGGGAGCATTTGGTGATTTTTAACACTTACAGATTATCGTTAGAAAGGCGGGCCTTTCTCTCCAGGAGCTTCCCATCTGCTCGGTTGTAAGACTCTTGCAAGAAGGAGGAGTGCGTTTAGGGGACAGAGACCGGCGTCCCTGCGGCAGAGGAGAGGTGCATTTCGATTCCGGCTCTTGTCTGCTCTGCGCGCCGGAGCACGGGGCTCGCGTCAGGGCAGGCCGGGTGCAGGGAGGCTCCCCGGGGAGCTTGTGAGGGAGACCCACATTCCGGAGAAAACGGGGCTGCCCCAGAGCAGCCGGTCCTACGAAGACAGGCCTGCTTGAGCTGCACCTGAGCACCCAGGCCCCAGTCCAGCTCATCCGTCGCATGAACATCTACCCTGTGAGAGGTTAAAACAGCCAAGGCCGGGCAGGTGGCGTCTGAACCAGAGTCAGAACTCACCCCTCGTGAGTCGCAGTCGAACCCCCTCAGACAGGGAGGGGGTCGCGGTTGTCGGGGAATATCCAGGAAAGACAGGAAAGGGTGGCTTTTCTTTTCTTTTTTTAATATAAGCTTATTTATTTTGGCTGCGCGTGGGCTTTCTCTAGTTGCGGCATCGCGGAGCGTGGGCTTCTCATAGTGGCAGCCTCTCTTGCTGCGGAGCACGGGCTCTAGGCGCACGGGCTTCGGTAGTTGTGGCACATGGGCTCAGCAGTTGTGGCTCGCGGGCTCTAGAGCGCAGGCTCAGCGGCCATGGCTCACGGGCTTAGTTGCTCCGCGGCGTGTGGGATCTTCCTGGACCAGGGCTCGAACCCGTGTCCCTTGCACTGGTAGGCGGATTCTTAACCTCTGTGCCACCAGGGAAGCCCCTGGAAAGGGTGGCTTTGCAAGGGAAGTCGAGGCCTACGGCCTAAGTAGGAATAACAGCAGGGCTCACTGTGCATCAGCTCGACAGGAGTTGTGCTGATACCCGGGCCGAGGTTTTCGTGTCCCCTCTGCCTTTACCTCCTGAGAAACCCCTCCAGACCCTCACTGACACGCTTGCCGGACTTGTGGCCGTGGAACTTCTGACCTCGGCACCTGCCAAGCGTGAACCCCGCTAGAGGCTCGGGCAGCAGAGCAGGAAGTGGGGTGTCTCCGGAGCCGTGGGCGTTCCTGATGCTGGGGGAGCCGGGCGCACACGGGGCTGGCGCCATGTGTTGGCCGTGGGCCGTCGGCGGTGCCGGGGGAACAGATCCCCTCGCGAGTGTGTGTCTGGGCCACGGTGGAACCGCTCACAGGAGCTGCCTGACGGCTCGTCCCCAGCCGGGCGGACTGTGGCTCGGTGGCTGGGCAGGCGCTGCCAGGCCGTGGGGACCGGGCATCTCCATCAGGAGCCCCTGGAGAGGCCAGGCCTCCCGCCCAGGGCTCCACCTGCGCCCGTGCGAGGGCCTTGGCGTCCTCCTGCCCGGCTCCCCTCCCCAGGCGCCCCCCTCTGGGCGCTGCTTCTGCTGCCCACCAGGCCTCTTTCCAGAGCGCAGCTCGGACGCTGGGCAGCGTGGCTTCACCCATGGGTCGCTGCGTGGTGCCCTAGAGGTGACCGGCCCGAAAGCCAGGGAAGGGGCGGCTGCCCAGCCAAGGGGGTCCAAGGGGCGGGATGAGGCAGGGCCTGGGGGGGGCCGGGGGGGGGTTCTCTCAGCATCATTCCCGTCGTCCCCTTCCCAGCCCCTCCTCCAGGCTCTGCACTGGCCCTCTCTCAAGGCTCCCTCCGCACCCGGCCTTAAGCCTGGAATGCCCCCTCCCTCCTCCATTTGCATCTCCAGATTCCCCGGGACCAGTCAGAGGCCCCCCTTCCCGTCTGTTTGTACATCTGGGAACCTTTGCAGATGTGCCCCTCAACCTCCCAGGGGCCACACTGATCTTCTCTGGGTCTTCGGTTAAAGGACATGTGCTGCCCCACCCCATCCCCCCAGGCTGGGGAGGGCCCGTCTCGCCCTACTGAACTCCCTGCCCGACTTTACCTTCTTCTCCTCGTTAGGGTCTGCGTCCTTCTCTCTCTTGCTGGCCCACACGGTTCACGTGTGTCCCGTTGGTCTTTGTCTCAATGACCCAACACAACGTGCATACGGTGACCTGCACCTGCGGGCGCCGAGCCGTATCTAACAGACACCAAGATACTTGTGATGCACGTGAATGCATTAAGGATGGATGCAGGTGGCTGCAAGTCACCAGAAGTTCGGGAGAAAGGAGAGCAGCGTGTGCGTTGAGAGACGGGGGACCTTCCTGTGGGAGGGGGGCCCGAGACAGAGTATTTAGTGCCAGGGAGACAGGAGGGCACGTTCTACAGCAGGAGGATGCGGAGTGACGGAATCGGGGCTGCGAGGGCCAGGGAGGGTCGGCCGGGGCAGGTTCTCTTTGCATCATGATATGGTCTCGGCCTTGCTGTGGCCCAGTGACTTGCTCGGATCACACAGTGAAATGAAGAGGGGGGGGAGGAGGCGCCGGCCGGTCTCTGGTCCGGCCTCTCACCAGCCTCTCGCTCTGAAACGATGGCACAGTGAGCGTTTGTGTTCTGAAGCCCTCATTAGCATTTACTGCTGCGCTCTTACTGGCACAATTGTTTAATGAAACCTGCAGGATCTTCATTACCCCAAATGCTATGTGTTTTCCAAAGAATTATATACAGCTACAAAATATTCAGAGGTGAAATATTCTAATGCCTGACAGAAAGGGGATGGAAAAATACGCATGGCACCAAATGAATTTATTTCTACGATTAAAACTCCTAGTGTATCAGCCACTTTAAAGGCAAATCCAAGTAAACAGAAGAGGCGTGTGGTTTCCTCTAAGGGGAATGTGTTAATGAGAATAGAGACAATTGATAGACATTTGTATCTGCATCTCTTCTTTCTGCCCCGTTAAACCAGAAATTGGTCTTTGCCAGTAGTGACCCGGTATGTGTGTACAAGGCACGATAGTTAACTGGAAGGGGCCGATTGCAGAATTGCTTACCCTGTCATATTTGCTACCAGCCTTGTATATTCAGTATACAACCATATAATATACACATTAGAGGCTGAAGCGTCCTCCCTGGATAGAGAGTCCGTGCACAGAGCAGTAAATCACATCTGCAGAAAGTAGGTTCTACAGTAGGACTGAGCAGCTTCTCCCCAGAACTTCTCTCTCTGCCCACGGTCGTGGCCTCGGCACTTGCCGTGCGCTCCCGTTGGTCCCCGGGCAGTAAAGCTCACTGTAGGGCACAGCCACCTGGCAGGTGAATGGTTTAGTTAGACGCATAACTGTGCTCAAAACTGGAAAAGCAATGAACTCCCCGAGGGTCAGTGGCTGATACTCTATTTCAAAACACAGAATGTGCTCCTCCTATACAACCCTGAGACTTAATCAGCTTTGACCGCAGTTGTAGAAGCAGTATTTTGACGGCTGGTTTGTTTGAAGCTGGGGGGTGCTGGAGGGTTAACTCGTGACCAGCGTGGATAGAGCAGCCGTCAGCAAGTCTGTCTTCTCTTGGTCTTGCTTCTCCTTTCTTCCTGTTTTTTTTTTTTTTTTTCCTTGTAGCTTATTGTCATTTAGAGTCTCACCTCTAGTAGCCGCTACGTTTTTTTTTTTTTCCTTTAAACATACTTTGCTGTGTGAAGTAAAGAATGTCTTTCATTTTCTCTCCTGACTTCCTTACCCCCATCAGCATCACTGTCATTCACCCAGCTTTCTGCACTTGCTCTTGGGCCATCATGCATACCCCACCGCTGTCAGTGAGATACCAGGGTCCATCAATCCTCCTTTAGAAATGGTGCTTAAAACCCACAGCCACCACCAATTCCAGTCCAAGTCTATTAGGATCCTAAAGGTTCAGGTGGGAAAGCCTGAGACCCTCAACACCGCCCGTCAGCTCAGAGAAGTGGCACTGGCCGAGGTCTTTACGCGGCTGGGCAGCAGATCTGCGGTGGAGCCCGCCTCCGGTCTTGGCCTCCGGCTGCATTTCTCGCGTGCTCACATCGCCTTGAGATTCTTTCTGCAGCTTCTCAGCTCCTCCGCCTCCCCAAAAGCTCTGGCCCGTCCCTCCCTCTGCTCCCAGATAACTCTTACCAAGTCTCACCGGCTGCCCTCCGCTGTTTAGCCCGAGCGTTCCATTTAAGGGTCGTCACAGTTTGGTTTCACCTGGATGCATCCTTTATTCTGGGCAGTCGTCTGTCAGGCCTCTCACCTTCTCATGGTCATGGCCGGGTCCGCCTCTTGGCCCGCTTTGCTGCTGCCCCGTGAGCGCCCGCTTTCCCTTCTGACTGTTGGGAACTTGCCGTCTGAGACCCGCATGTCCGCGTGTTCTCCGAAACCTGGGTCCCAGTCCTGTAGTCTGCGCCGACCCCCCGTCCCGAGTGGGGACTCCCTCCCACCCGTCCACGTCTGAGCGTTTGCCGCGCAAAGCGTGGTGCCCTGGTGGGGCCCAGAGTCGCACCAGGCACGGACCGGCCACACAGCTCCGAGGGTAGCGCAGGCAGTAAAACATGCACACAGGTGGAATATGATAAATACTGTCTTTTTTAAAGGGGTAGGTGAAGTTGGGCCAGGTGATACCGGTTCAGACCGACGTCCGTGTCCAGAGAGAGACATATATGTGGGTCGTGGTGAGAACTTGGATTCTGAAGCCAGAGGGCGTGTTGCCAGGGACCAGTGTGTGACCCACAGGGCAGCTCTTAGCATATTCTTGTGCTCAGCTTCCTCACTGTGAAGATGGAGATAATAAAAGCGCCTCTGCCCCCTGGGGTTGCTGGGGACGGACTGAGTTAACGTGGGACGTGGTCATGGCAGGCCCCGGAAAGTGCAGGCTCCTGTCACCTCTGTCATCACCGTCACCGTTGCCATCTCCTACCCGAAGGACAGAAATCACGAGGTCACCTCTCCCAGAGAAGCGTGGAAGGGGTGCTTGGTCAACGGAGCAGAACACAGATGCTCTCTACCTGGCTTCTCACGACCTTTGCCGCAGGGCCGGCACCGGCAGCGGCCTCCGTCCAGCACCTGGTACGGCGCTGTGGCGGAAGGATGGTGTTTTGAAATGGAACGGCTGAGGGTGGCTGTGCCGGAACCCCCAGCCCACCCCTGGGACTGAGGATTTACAGAACTCAGCGTCTCAGCTTCTAGTTTGGCGGTGATTTACTGCAGGAAAGGATACGGAGCAAAATCAGTACAGGGTAAAGTCCAGAAGAGGCCAGGCCCGAGCTCCAGCACCCGCTCCCAGTGGGGTCGCACGGCCAGTGCTCCATTCCCCAGCTGTGGGCCGTGACGGCCCGTGTGAGATGATGTCACCAGGAGCTCATCAGAGACCCAGCGCCCAGGGATTTGACTGGAGCTGCTCACGTCGGCCCCTCTGCCTGGCACGGACCGGCCTCCAGGCCCTAGGAAGGAAGCGGGTGCTCAGCGTGGACCGGCCTGAGCGCACGGTGTGGGTCCAAGCGCCGTGCTTGTCGGCCAGGAAACCAAGGGACGGCTCCTGAAGTCCCGGGTCCCGGACATCACGTCACTTCCTCTCGGCACTGCGCCCGCCCTCCCCTGAACCGGGCAGGATTCCCCGCGCAGCCGTCAGGAGGGTCCTGCAGCCGAGATGCTGGCACCCCTTTTGCCATTTTTATTCTACATCTGAGGCTCCCGTTTCCTGTTACTTCCTGCTGCAGTCGTGCCCTGCATTGAAGCACCAGAGGGACACGAATGGCTGGGCTGTGTGTCCTCTCTGGCCGAGGACAAGGTTCGTCTGTGCCCGGCTCCTGAAACAGTTCCAGCTGTTTCAGCTGCTGCTGGGCATTCGTGCCCGAGAGTCAGAGCTCAGACTCTGGACTGGGCTGCCCGTGTTCGGTCCCAGCTGTTTGAGCACAGGCTAGGACCTCTCCTCAGCTTCCTCTTCTGTAAAATGGGGATAGGAGTACCTGCCTCCGAGGATGGCTGTGGGCTTCAAGGAGATACCACATTTCGTTGGTTCTAAAATGCAGTCGTCCCCCCCAACACCACCACTACACACACGTTTTAGCATTTGTGAAATCAAGACGCATCTTAACAGTCGATGCTGTGGCAGAGGTTAACTGGCTTTTTCTGTCTTGGTGGTCCATTCAGTAAGGGTGAGTCTCAAAATCGATGGCCTCGTAGATTAGATAAAATGCTATAAAAAGCACGCAGCACTTAACACCGTGCTGGCAGGAAGCTTAGCCGTTATTGCTGGGATCAACAAGGTTACCTCTCCAGGAAGGAGATCACTTGGCACCGTCTAGTGCTTTCTATGTTTAGGTATCTAATTGCTAGAACCCAGGAGACAAAGATTCACATCCGCGTTTGAGAGACGAGGAGAGCAAGGCTTGAGACACCCAGGCAACTCACCTTCCCTCACAGAGCAAGGCAGGGGCAGACCCAGGAGTCTGCAAGCCCCGGCCACTGGCCACGCTCCGCAGGCTGTGCATTTTATATGGTTGGTGAGCTGTGAGTGGTTTTTCTATTTTTTAGAAGTCATAAATCATCAGAAGAAGATGCATATTGGGTGGTGTGTGAAAACTGTAAGAAATTGAAGTTTCTGTGTCCATCGGAAGAGTTCTGTTGGACCCGGCCCTGCCCGCACGGTTCTGTGCAGGCTGGTGGCTTTTGCGCTGTGGCGCCAGCGTTGGCTGGCCCTGACAGATAACCGTGTGGCCCTCAGCACCTAAAGCGCTCGCCATTTGGCTTTTGGCGGGAAAAGCTGCCGACGCCTGGTCCGGTTCTTGGCCCGCTGACCTGTGTCTGTCGGAGGAGAAGCTTGTTCGTCTTTGTCTTCCACGCTTGGTGGCCACTCAGCCGGCGGCGGCTAAATCCAATTGCTGTAAAATCGCTCCTGAGTCTTGAGCATAGATCTTCAGTCGCGCTGGTAACCAGGGCACCAGATAAACCTCAGAATAAAATGCTCATCGGCTCAAGGAGAGAAAACCAGTTATGGAAACTCTCCAAGACACTTCTCCAGATAAGTTCATTTTTGTGTTGCAGCATCTGTTAGAGAGTAAGTGAAATAAAGCGATTCCCTTCTAACAAGGCCGCGTTCCTGGGAGCCGCGGAATGGGTAAAAAAGCCCCAGGGAGGAGCTGTTTTCAGGAAATCGAACACTTGGTTCCGTGCTGTCAGCCCTTGAAAGGCCAGCCATGTGGCTCTAGGACTGGGTGCAGGTGGTGCAGTGTCAGTGCTCAGGAGACCCTTGGGCAGGTGGACGGAGAAGTGAGTCCACGATGTCCTGCTTTGAAGGCCCTGCTGGTTTCAAGAGGTCGATGGAGTTACCGACACTCAAGCAGGATCGACGTTCCCTCCCCATTCAGTGTGTACAAGGCAGGCAAGAGGAGGCACTGTCAAGGTCATTGGGGAACTTGCTCAGCCTGGAGTTTGGGCCCAGGTCGGGCAGGCGGGCCCACGGCCCGGCGAGCGAGGAGCTCCACGGCCTTGACCCCAGGAAGGAGCGCCTCCTGTGGCTGCAGGGGCCGCAGGTCTGGACCAGCGTGGCTGGCTGATGCCCTGGGCAGCGCGCCCACCCCGATGCGGCTTTCTCTCGAGTCAGGGTCCCGTGGAGAGGGCCCACTCTTTATGCCGCGCCAGAGAGAGCTTCACGAAATCAGAACCAGGAGCGGGGCCCCCTGCCCTCGGGCGTCCGCACCCACCCCCCCCCCTGCCCCTTGTAAGACTCGGGGTTCCTCAAGGACCAGCTCGGGATTCTTCAAAAGGTGTTTAAGCATTTAAATTGTCTTACTAGATGATTGCCATGCCATTAAAGTCGCTTCCCCAAAGAGCTTAATTTTAAAAAGACTTGTTGCATCCCTACGTGTGGTTAACAGCCTTTCGTTTTGTAAAGAAAGTCAATGGAAAAGTTTAGGGGAAATAATTCCCAACCAAGGCATCCTTAAAAACGGAAGCATAGGTCCCGTAAAATGAGGTTCAGTGGAGTACACTAGTCCAAGTTGGACCTATTTTCTTATAATTTGCCTCTTCCTCCGGAAACAAAAGGGTGATGTTAACAAATATTAATTGTTAATATTAATACAAATATTAATTGTGTACCGTAGACTGAGTTTTTCTTTTTTTTCTCTTGAATTTGGAGGTGTACCTGTATGTGACGGAAGTTTTCACGAGAAAGAAAAAGTTATGTTTAAAATATAATATTCTGAAAACTATTTCTAATATCGAAGCAATAGTGTTTCAACACACAGATATTTTAAGTATGAAGCATTTCAACAATCTTTGGGTTAAAATGCTTGTGTGGACTGGTCCAAGGCCCCTAAAAAAGTGTGGCCTCAAATTGAGAACCTAAACATATGTTTACACCATTATTTCTTTTAAAAAAAATTTCTTTTTATTGGGGTTTAGTTGTCTTACAATGTTGTGTCAGTTTCTGCTGCACAGCAAAGTGGAGCTCCCTGTGCTATACGGCAGGTTCTCGATAGTTATCTGTTTTATACATATTAGTGTATATATGTCGATCATTATTTCTTTGTTTAACTGAAGTACAGTTGATTTACAATGTTGTGTTAATTTCTGCTCTACAGCAAAGTGACTCAGTTATACACACATATATATTCTTTTTCATAGTCTTTTCCATGATGGTTTATCACAGGGTATTGAATCTAGTTCCCCGTGCTACACAGTAGGACCTTGTTGTTTATCCATTCTATAAATAATAGTTGGCATCTGATGACCCCAGACTCCCAGTGCCCCCCTCCCCCAGCCCCCTCCCCCTGGGCAGCCACAAGACATGGATACATGTCTGCGAATCTGTTTCTGTTTCGTAGATAGGTTCATTTGTGTACACCATTATTCCTAATAAGCAAGTTACACTTGAACTTTTGGGAAACATTCATGAAGTGCGCCTATCACTTTGAAGACAGAGTTGCAGGAAAATTACAGGGAGGTGATAGTGATTTCCAAAGTGTTTGGGCTACAGTCCCTTTCATCTTTTAACAGTTGTTGTGGTCCTTTTATTTTTAATTAGGGTCCCTGCGGGGTGCCAAGCAGGGATTCACATGTTTTTTCGGTTCTCTTCTGCCTGGAATGTCCCCATCTGTCTTCAGAAGAGATGCTTGAAGGAGACTGGAGGGGTTATCAGCTAGGCTAAATTATTCATGGGAATATTAAGAAGGAAAAGGTATTTTCCTACCAAAAAAAAAAAAATGTAAACCTCCCACTTTAAGTGACAGTCAGAATTAGGTTAAAAATAGAGCGTCTCTGGGAAAGACCACAGGATTTTAATTAGCTCGTCTCTCTGAGCAGTTCTGACGTGTCAGCAGGTTGGTCCCAGGGGGAGGCCAGGACTTCTTTGCTGCACACGTGGTTTTCCAGTAGATTTAAGTAAAAATAGGAACCGGTGTGCAGGCTAATAAGCCAGCTGCCTGCGGAGCCCACCTCGGGAGCAGAGCGCGGGGTGGGGTGGGGGGGTGGAAGGACCCCTCGTCCTCTCTGCATCTCCGACGGCTCTCGTTCCCCCTCCTGACTCACCCCTTCCAAGACCAGTAACCCCCCGTTCTGTCGCAGTCCTTTCACATACTGTGTTCCGTTGGAGGATGTTTTAACGTCCCTGAAATCTTACAGATGAAATTGCCCATCCTTGGCCTTTTTTCTCCTTCTAATCGCTCTGACCCACTTTATGTTGAAATGTGGCCAATTTGACAGAAATGAAAGCTCCTTTTAAAGCGGTGCTTCTGAGTCATCGGAGTCGTTTTTGGGTCAGAGACCCCTTCGAGAATCTGATGAAAACTGTGGGTTCTTCCCCTGGAAAAATGCATATTTTACACCCACACACCCATACAGCCTTACGAAACTACAGAGCATTCACAGCTACCCCCAGGCACATCCGTGCCTCCCAGGCTGGAGGTTACACGGCTCTGGTTGGGCGTGAGGGGCAGGGGCCCTGGGGGGAGCCTGACTTGTGTCACCAACGCTGGGGTTGTATGGCAGACGCATCACAGGAAGGGCCAGGGCAGAAAGCGTGTTCCCACGGTGTGGGTCTAGCAAGCACTTTGTCATAGAGAACCAAGGATTCAATTTTTGGTCAAAACCCCCTGTTTCCAGAAAATCCCGTGTGTCCAGACGGGAGGGGCGTTAAGGGCTTGCGACTTTCGACCCCGGGGGGCCTCCCTCCTCTGCACTTCACCCTCGGCCACCTTGACCTTGCTGGAGCCCTGGGAGGGCCGTCCACCGGCTCTGGGTGGCGGGCCTCTCGGAGAGTCCCTGACAACGCAGAGAGCTAGAAGGGTCTGGATGAGGCCAAGACGGCATCGTAGGACTTGGCGTCGGAACAGACGCGACCAGCCCGGGGAGAGAGGTGCGGGGGGCTGCCCCGTCCTCAGCAGGAGGAAAGGGGGTCGCTCGTTTGAGCCCCACTCGAGGTCGCTGGGACCCGGGGCGGGCGGGGGTTTCTGAGCCCCTTCGCGTCCCGTGACTAACCTTTCATGGTGAAGGCGCAGTCAGGAGTCGCCCGACGCTGGCAGACGTCCGCCCGGGCTCACTCTCGGCCCATCCGCCCCCCCCAGCCTGTGACTTTGGGTGACCTGGCTCGCCTGCCGGGCCCCAGCCTCCTCTCCTGGGAGGTGCTGACACGCGGGTTTCCTCTCGGAGCTGCTCGGAGCCAGGTGGTGAAGCCGCGCGGTGAGGGCCGGGCCCCTCTCTCCGCTCTCACGGAGCCGTCGGCGGGCGCTGCGGAGGCCTGGCCCCCGGCCCCGAGGACAGCCCTGCAGGTGCCGTCGGGCCTGGCTCGCTGATGCCGGAGACGACCCGCGAGCCGCGCCTTCCTGACCCTCGCCTCTCATCTCAGGATTGTCTTCGGGCATTTCCTCCGAGCGCTGCGTGTGCTTTGCTCTGAAGCTGTGCTCTCCTCAGGAGGTCACGGGGTGGGTGAACGACGGCCGCGCTCGCCTGTGCGTGGGGTCCCCACACCTGCTCCTGCCTGAGACTCGGGGGCAGGGTCAGCCCCTGCCCCTTCCTTGTAGGGCGACGGCTGCATCCTTGGAAAGTCTCGGCCAAGTTTTGGTTTTGCACAGAGGATGGGGGGTGGGAGACAGAGGCCACTGGCTTCTCCTGGATTTTCCCTCCCATCGCGGGGACCCCTCAGCCGGAGGTCCACGGTGGCTTCTGCTGGGAGGAGCCCTGTAACTTAGTGATAAAACTGATATTTGGGCCGGCTGTTAGGCTTGTGAAAGGTCGGAGGGAGTTCTGTGGACTCCAGCAGTTGTGTAGAGGATTTTTCCACGTGAGATATCCTGAGCACCAAACAACGCAGGAAAAGTTACTCTTTATGTATTACTGGTGGTAGTAATAACAACATCATAAGTTATTTGCTGAGGCAGGAACTGCACTAGACAGTTACCACACATTAAGCCTTCCCCCCACGATACCGTGAGTTAAACATTTACCACCATTTAGCAGAAGTTCCCAGAACAACTGGGACGGAAGACCCAAACCCCAGAGTTGTTTTGGAAACGGAACCAATGACAGAGGCAGTGTCGGCGCCCGCTCTCGGGAGCTTGGCCTGTGTGGCCTCTCAGCCGCTGACCTTCAGACACGTGTGTCACTGTGGCGTGCGGCCCCCCTCACCTGACCCCTACGATGCTGCTCGGGGGGACCCACGGGGTGTGAGCTTCGGAGAGAGGGCAGGACTCGAGATGAAGTAGCCACGGACACAGACTTGACTCATCCAGCCTTTTAAAGAGATAAAAGATGGCGTAGGAACCTTCAAGCTCCTTACAAAGGGAGAGCTTGGGGGACCCCACACCCCTCCCTGAGAGCACCATCTGGCACCTTGTTTGGGTAGAAGACGTGTTTGGTCAGAGGGTGTGTTTTGCGAGGTGCAGTCACCAGGCTTCTTTGGGAGGAAGCCCTGATCTAGATCCCAGCTGGTTCAGGCTGAAGTCGCTTGAGCAGTTTAACTTGGGGGTAAGTGTGGAACTCCGTGAACTATGGAAACGGGGGACGTGGGATGCCGTCCGTGGCCTGGACGGGGAGGGCTCAGCCTCGTGCTTCTCTGCTGCCCACCTGCACTCCCTCTTAACTGACCCGCTGCTTCTGCCACACCCGGCTCGCGACGCCCCCTCCCTCCATCCCGGGGAAGCCTGTGGTCTCTGCTAGAGGACGCACCTCGTAGGGGTCCCTGCACCTCTGTCCCGTGTTGTCATGGAGGGCTCAGCTCATTTCCTTAGGTGGCGGTGGACACAGGGATAAGTGGACACGTGGAGATGGGAGTGCGGAATGAGATGCTCAGGGTTGACCTCAGGAGGCGAAAAGGCCCTGAAGTGACCTCTGCCTGCTGCTGAGCAAGTGCCTGACACCTGACCGTCAGGATGCGGTTCTCTCTTTTAAGTCACACAGGATCCTTGCCCTGAGGATGGTAACGCAACGAGCTCCCAGAGTCACCTCCACCTCGTGGTGACGGAGTTTATCTGATCCCCCTGAACGGAAAGGGGACAGCGGGGAGGGACGCTGGTGGCTGGGGCAGCGGGGCACAGACCGGGTCAGAGCTCCACAGGCAGAGATGCCGACTTTTCCTTTTTGTTTGTTTGTTTGTTTGTTTGGAAGAAGACAGTCATGTAAAATTTACCACTTTAACTGTTTTTAAGTGTACGATTCATCAGCAGCAAGTACGTTCATGCTGCTGTACTACTGTCCACCTCCAGGAGCTTTTCATCTTGCGAAGCTGAAACTCTGTCCCATTAAGTACCAAATTCCCCGTCCCCTTCCTTCCAGCCCCCGGCAACTACCCCTCTACTTTCTGTCTCTGTGAATTTGACGACTCCAGGGACCTCATTTGAGTGGAATCATACGGGATTTGTCCTTTTGTGACTGGCGTAATGTCCTCAGGGTTCCTCCGTGCTGGAACAGGTGTCAGAATCTCCTCTCTTCTTAAGATTGAATAATATTCCATTGCATGTGTAGACCACATTTTGTCTATCCATTCATCCGTCAGTGGGAATTTGGATCATTTCCACCTTCTGGCTATTGTGAATAACACTGCTGGTAGCAGTAGCTACCAGGTAGCTTTTTGAGTCTCAGCGTTCAGTTATTTTGGGTGTTCTTCCACAAGAGGAGCTTCTGGGTCATATGGTAATTCTATGTTTAACTTTTTGAGGAACCTCCCTCCTGTTTTCCACAGCGGCTGCACCATTTTATGTTCCCACAAGCAGTGCACAGGGTTTCTGTTTCTCCACATTCTTGCCGTCCTTGTGAGTGTGATGTATACGTATCTCACGGTCGTTTGTATCAACGTTTCCCTGACGGTTGGTGACGTTCCGCATCTTTAACCTGCCCGTTGGCTACCTGTAGGTCGTCTTTGGTTTTCGCTTGGTTTTAAACGTGCGCTCAGATCTTTATTCAGATGGACGTTTATGTGTGTGGCCTGAGAAGAACCATTAGGTGATGAGGGACGAAGGTGCCATAGCACCAGCCAGCTGGCTCAGCAGCATCTGTGTCTGCCTGGTGGTGGCGGGGCCTCCGCGCGTGTGCCTTCCAGCTTGTCCCCAGGTCAGGTGGGTCTCAGTTGGCGCGTCCCTCACCTCCCGTTCTCGGCGCCCAGCCCTTCCTCGGTTGAGACCGTCAGTGACTCTGGAGGCAGCCTGTCCGGTCTCCGCCCCGTCTCTGCGGCACTGAATGAGTAAGGGTTTCCCTCTTGGCGGTCGTGTAATTTGCACTCCCTGGCCTCCCGTGGGCGCACAGGGCTGGGTGTGGGGAGGAAGGGCAGCAGACCCACTGTGGAGACGGGGCAGGTGGTAGAGACGTGGCCAGAGGGACGCAGAGCAGAGGCCGCCCAGGACGCGTGGCCCAAGGGCAGCCGGGGCCTCCGGTCACTCGGCACCGTCCCCCAGACAGACGCCCACCTGTCTCCCTGGGCTCCTCCCTGCAGCGCCTTGCGCGCAGAGCCGTGGCCGCTTCTGGTGGTGGTGGTGTCGATGAAACAGACGCTCGTGGGGACTTTGGATCCTGACGTCCAAGCTGGCCCCCGGCCTCTCCCGCGCAAACCCTCTTTCCGGGAGTGAGCTGCCTCTGCTGGACCCTCCTCTCAGCCCCTCCTCCTCCCCGTCACCCACAAGGCGGGACAGTCCTCCTTACTTGCCGCTTTGTACCGAGTTCTCCCCAGGGCTCCCTCCCTCCCCCATCCCCCCAGTGGCCTGATCTCAGGCCCCTGCCTCCTTCGTCAGCCTGTCGGCCCCCTAAGGCCGACTGCCCCATCCCGCATCTCCCCCGGCAGAGCGCTTCTGCGTGGCCTCTACTGAATAAGCAGACGGGGTGCATTTATTGTGCACTGATAGCCTTCTGTTTTCCGTGATCCACCATGATTCAGGGTTTTCTCCAGGTCAAGAGCTGGACGTGGGACTTTGAATAAGAACACAGTCCCTAATCTCAAGGAGCATTTTTTTTTTTTTTTTTTTTTTTTGCGGCACGCGGGCCTCTCACCGCTGTGGCCTCTCCCGTGGCGGAGCACAGGCTCCGGACGCGCAGGCTCAGCGGCCATGGCTCACGGGCCCAGCCGCTCCGCGGCACGTGGGATCCTCCCGGACCGGGGCACGAACCCGCGTCCCCCGCATCGGCAGGCGGACGCTCAACCACTGCGCCACCAGGGAAGCCCCTCAAGGAGCTTTTAATGCGGTAACCAGAAAGGTTGATTCTGAATTTTTATTTATGATTCACGTTTTGTGGTGTCTAGGAAGAGGTAAAGAGCGCAGCATATGGAGCTCCGTTTTTGAAGTAGTTAAGACCGGTGACTGATGCGGAGTATAGGGGGCTGGGAACACACACCCACTCTGGGAGGGGTCACCTCCTCACGCTGCTTGACTAGGGGAGTGGTCCCCGTGCTGTCACCGGGCCGCCTGCCTGCTTGACCTGAGAAAGCCGTCTGGGTAATCAGTAGCCCAGACTTGCCGAGGAGGCCGGGGAGAGTCCTCTCGCTGGTTGTCTGCACCGGGGGTTTTGCCGTGCTTTTGACCTTTGCTTAAGGTAAGGAAGGTTTGTTTGGCAAAGACAATGGTAAGTATTCCCCTGGGCTTTAGATGCCACTGGACTTGTGAGACCCGGGGAACGTGGTGTGGGCTGTGCGCGAGGTGCGAGCGTCTCGTGCGGCGCCTGCCTCGCTGCTTGTTCTCTGTCGCGTCTTGGTTGTCTCCTCCAGGCTGTATTGCTGGGTCATCTGCTTGCAGACCGTGTGTGGTGCAGGCTGCTGTAGCCTCCGGGCTGGCCACGGTGGGGGCAATCCAGAAGCCTGTACTCGTGGCCCGTCCCTTTGTCGATGAGCCAACCTTTGAAGATGCCATTTCCCATCTCAGAAATGGGTGGAATACCCAGCATCCTTATTTATAGGGTTTACTGAGGGCTTATGAGGTCGCTCCTCTGAAACTGCCCTGAAGGGCCCAGGTGTAACCGTGCACCTTACCGTGGGTGGCTGTTGAGACCACGGGCCCAGTTTCAACACCCAGCGGTCCAAGCCACCTGGTCCTCACTGCTGAGCAGAGGGGGACAGAGGCAACACGGGTGCGGCGCAGCTCCAGACTGGGGGAGAAAAGGCCTACGCGGATGGGGCACCTGCCCGCGGGTTCGGTTCTCAAATAGACACTCCGCCTCTTGCGCTGAAGCGTGCCCGGTGGAATGGAGACGCTCACGGAGGGCAGAGCGTGGTGGCTCCGTTTAGGGTGGCACGTGTGCGAGAGGCACTCAGAGGAGGGTGTGTGCTTCAGTCTCTCTCATCCGTGGTCACTGGGAAATATTCCTGACGTCACACAGGTACGCACCCCCTTCCCAGACTCAGCCACAAAGCATCATCACGCAAACTAGCGTGTATAGGATGGGTGAGCAGCGGCGCCCTGCTGTAGAGCACAGGGCACCGTATGCAACGTCCTGGGATAAACCCTCGTGGAAAAGAACATGAGAAAGAACGTATGTGTGTAACCGCGTCACTTTGCTGTATGGCGGACATTTACACACATTGTGAATCAACTACCCTTCCCGTTTTTAAAATAAATAAATACATTTTAAATATAGATGACCGGCAAGGTCCGACTGTAGAGCACAGGGCACTGTATGCGGTGTCCTGGGATGAGCTCTAGTGGAAACGGCTGTGAGAAAGAACGTGTGTGCGTGCTGTGCGCTGCGGCAGAGGTGAGCCCAGCACTAGGAACCAGCTCCGCCTCCAGTACAGTTTTTCTGAGAAGAGTAGTCTAGCCCCCCGTCCTGCGACTCCCTCCCCCCACTCCTCCGGAACCCCCGTCGCTCTGTCACCCCGTGACCTTCCTTTCGTCTTAGCCCATCTATATGTGTCCCAAAGCTGTATCTAGAATGCTGTGTGGTACCGTCTTGCTTTTAAAAAGAACACTTTAAATAAGTGGTATCCTGTGTGTGTGTTCTTCTGAACTTCCTTTTTTTCCTCTTTTAAAACTCAGCACTGTGTTTGGGAGGCCCCCCACATCGACAAGGTGGAGGGAACGAGCTGGAGCCATGTCGGCTTTGATGGTCGGGTTGCTGAGAATTGAACTTGGGCCTTGACTTAAGAAATAGCAACTGGGCGCAGTGGAGGAGCCACAAAATCCTGTGCTTCTGTTTCTTTCGCATTGAAATGAAATTCTGGAAGGCACGGGAAGGCTGGACGGGGCAGCTAGCGACCGAGCCTGCAGCCTGGGAGCGGGGCTGACGGCGGGAGTGGGGTGCGAGGGCCCAGGTCAGACCCCGTCCGTAATGTCACCGACGTGACCTCGCTCGGGCCCCTGCCTTCCCTCGGCCTGCAGCCCCTGCCCCCTTTCTCTCTGTTGTACACATGGTGAGAAGGAAAGAGGGCCGTGTTGCCAGGAATAAGTCATGAAGAATCTATGAACAGGAAACTTGGCTTCCCCTTATTTTTATTTTAAGTTCAAAGCGTCTCACCAGGCGCAGTACGTTCATCTCTTTTCTCTGAAACTCTTATTTCTGATTTTCAGTTTGAAGGTGAGGAAATGGATGGTATTAGGACCTCTGTTCCTCTTGTTTTATTTCCAGTGTAAAGGTGAAGAGACGCGAGTCACGATTTGCGGGGAGATCCCTTTTCTGACTGCTGAGCGCAGTCACCGTGCAGAGAGGGTGGAAGACGGGAGCCACACACAAGGATGTGGATACTCCCGTGTCCTACAGGCGGAGGCGCTGCTTTTTTTCTTGTTTGAAACTCAATAATAGAAGAAGCCTCAGTGTTTTTCCTGTTTCCTATTTGAAGGAAAGGGTGCAGCACAAAGGCATCCGAATGCATCATGCTTTTAGGGACGGAATCAGTGCTGTGACCTGTGACCCTCAGCTCATTACTTTTCTGTGATCCCATCTTGCCTGTGGTCTGACACACCTGCCTTCTAAGTGACGTGGGAGGACATGACATTGAATTATGAGATTCCGCGACCGCGGGGACTTGGCCCAGGGCGACCCCTTCCCGCTGTAGACGCCCACGAATGACTCGAGTGATTGGTGGGGTGTCAGTGACGGTGCGGGTGACGGAAAACTGGGCAACCCCTCCGACGGCTCCTCTCCCCCCGACACTCGTCACGGGGCATCTGCTGAAGAACACAGACCGGGTTTCCGTTCCTCCATCCGCTAACGAACGGTCCATCCGTCACTTACTGAGTGCTCGCTGGATGCGGGGCTCTAAAGCTGAGGGGGGGACGGTGCGTGGCCATCGCGGCTCAGGGTCTCGGGAATGACCGTGGCGTCTGGCCACACGCGGAACTCGCATGATGGGGACACAGGGCAATGCCCGGGGGGGGGCGGGGCAGGCAAGCTCCCAGCCTGTCCGGAATTTTCTTCCCTCCCCCAACCCGCCCTCCCATGCAGGCAGGAGAAGGGGGTCTCTGAGGGCCTCACCTGCCAGCTTCCAGGCAAATGCGTGTCTCGCGTTGAATTTACCGTGGAGGGTCTTGGGGGCAGTGTCTTTGCCATCTGGTGCCCTGACTGCCGCTGGGGGAGGGTCCGGTCCGTCGGGCAGGCTGAGTGGTCTGTGTGTCACTGGCCCGGAATTTTCCCTGAGCCTTTCACGCCGCTCTTCTTGGCCGTGCCAGCTCTAAGGGAAGACCACCTGTGATTGTCATCGAAATCCCCACGAGCCGACCGGGTGTGCCAAGGAGGTTTACCTTGGCACCGGAAGGTGGCTCTGCTCCCTGTCACCCCAGACAACAGAGCAGCGCGTCCAGCGAGCCTGCTCCAGGCGTGGTGTCTTCCCCAGCGTCTCCCTCGAGAAAGCAAAGCAGCCAACCCGCAGGAGATCGGGAAAAACCCATGGCTGGGGCTTGGAGCCTCTGCGTGTGTCACGTTCGGGGGTGAGCTGGCCTCCCAGGAAACGTCCGCCAGTGGAGGAGAGGGTCTGCTCTGCTGAGAAGGGCCTGGGGCTCCCTGAGCCGGGGCCCTTGGGAACCTGCACGTTTGGGTGGCTGCAGCAGGGACAGAGAACCGTGTCAGAGCTTCAGTAGAGGGTAAAGAGGTACAGCCTTTCCCCGCGAACCCTGGGAAAGCAGCGCTTGACCAATGTGGTGATTTAGCGACAAAAATCCCCGTCGCCCTAGGCTTCTGCTTTCAGTGGAACCTTTTTCCTGATGTTTAACTCTACGTGATCTTATAGAGGGTGGTAAACCCCTGATCAGAGCACTGTGATGTTTTCAAGCCCAGCACACGGGGTCTCTTTCGGGTGTGATCCAGGCCCTGAGGCCGGGTGACAAGAGGTCTCAGGAGATGCCGGAGGTGGCTTAAACTGGTCTGCTCTGGGGAAGGTGGAACTGGGAACTGGGAGAAGTGGAGGCAGAGACGCCTCCTAATCGGGGCTGTGGGTGCTCCGGCAGCCGGCGCTTCTCTTTTGCGTTCAGGCGCTGGAGGCCAGGCGAGGACCCCAGTTCTGTGCCTTCAGTAGCCTCTGCCGTCGAGTCTCCAGGAAGGTGAAAGCGTGTTCTTCTCACCGGTAGCAGTTTCTCTGTGTAGACTGAGCAGAGCGGTGGCGAGACCTCACATCACCTGACGTCTTCTGGGACCAGTCAGTGCTCGTACGGCGATTATCTTTACCTCCCGCCTTCGTTCTTAAGTAAGACGTTCTGCCCTGCTCCTCGGCCGCCGAGTTCCGTGGCCACAAAGCTAACCGCCCGCGCTGGCTCTGTTGGCAGGCGGGTGGGGCGTCGCCCGGACGTGTGCCGCCCTCAGCCTGCCGCAGGCCAGGCCCCGGTGCCCCCAGACTGCTGGTCAAGCTCCGTCTCAGCAAAGCCACCCGCTCAGAATTCTAGTTTGGGTAAAGACTAGTTAGCACACTCACCATTCTCAGAGCACACGTTGCTGCTTAGCCCTCTGCAGCTTTCACACAATGTGAGAACGTGATGAGAGCCCCCAGGGGACCCCCTGTTCCATGATGCAGGGGAGGCCCCGTGCAGGTGTCTTACGTAAAGGTGGAGAAATGGCAGCGAGGTGGAGGCCAAGACCAGGGCCTCTGGAAATAAACCCCCAGAGCCGCTGTTCCTTTCCCTTTGGTCGTCAGCCGTCGCGACAGCTGAAGCACGGCGCTCTCGCACGCCGTGTGAGTGTGGGGTGTGTGTACGTGCGTGCGTGGGGTCTGTGCGTGACTGCGGTGTGTGTTTGTATGTTTGCGTGTGGTGTGCTCTCTGTATGTGGCGTGTGTGCTGTGTGTGTAGCGTGCCAGTGCGTGTGGCGTGTGTGAGCGTGGGCGGTGCGTGCGGTGAGTCGCGTGTGTGCGCGTGGGCCGTGTGCGAGTGAGGCTCCCACCCTCGCGTCCCCGCCTGCCCTCTCCGTGGTCCCCCAGGCCTGGCTGTGCCCTCCGCACTGTCGCCCACCTGCCAGCAGCCCTGCCCGGCGCGGGGGAGGCCTGGGATCCCTTTGTTGTGGCTCGGTTTCAGAGTTGGGCGCTCGCAGCCCGGCCTGGGGCGCCCCGGCCCTGAGCGCCCCTCCCTGTCCTCTCGTGGGCCACGGCCACAGGCAGCCGGGCCGTGCGGGGGCCCCACCGGGCGCAGGTGCCCACCGGCCTCGGCAGCTTGGACCCCGCCCGGTGGCATGCCCGGCTGACAAGCAGCCCCTTGAGCCTGGGTCTCCGGCTCACTTTGCACGGAAGCACCGAGTCCCCTTGGCCACCGGTCTGGTTCCAAACGGCAGCAGAGTGGCCTCCCCAAGGCCAGCTGCTGTGGGCAGCGGCGGGGGTACGAGAGCGGCTGCCGAGCCTTCAAAATGTCCAACGGCACGTTCCTAGTCCAGGGCCAGGAGGGGCACAGGGGAGAGGCTTCTGGAGCTTCTGGGGTGGGGGGATGGGGGCAGGAGTGGGAGGCACAAAGGGACCCTTTGTTCGGCCGAAGTGACTCCCCCCGCCCCCCCCCGCCTCCGACCGTGCAGACGTGGCCGAGTGCCCCTTGCGGCCGTGTCCTCAGACAGCCCCAGGTTGTAGCTCAGCAGCCCCCCAAGCCCTCCCACCCGCACGCAGTCAGCCAGGATCCGGCCCCTCCTCCTCTTACTTTTCCTTCTCCCTCCTTCGTGCACCCCGAGCGGCTAAATCCCCAGGCGTTTCCACGTCCTCGGACAATGCTGGACAAAGGCCTGCGGGCTACAGGGCTGGCGGCAGCTTCCTTGCCTCTCCGGTGTGGGCCTCACAAAAGCTGGGCCTCCCCGCGCTCTCTCTCCCCTGCGATTCTATACACGTGGCGTCGGCCTTGGCCACGTCTTTGTTGGCAGCCGTTCCAAGGGAACTTTCTATCCACAGTGGTTTCTTGAATGTTAAGAGAAATTTGTTCTCATCAGCCTGGTGTATCCTCTTGTGGAGGATTAAGTTCCAAAAGGGATCGTTTTTAAAACAATCCTTTTCTCCCACCACAAATTAAATACCTCAGTAAGAGCAGAGCGTTAAAAATTAAAATGCCCTTGGATGACTAGCTCAGTGCCCTCAGAGTACGCGGTGAAGGGCCCTCCTCTGGCTCCCAGAGAAACTACACGGCTGCCCCTCTGAGGGGGCAGTAGCCCGGCCTCCTTAAGGACTCTGTTCTCGTAATAAAAATCACTGCGCTCTTCAAGTGATGTTACTGATCATTCTGTACAGACGGAAGGAAAAGTAAAACATCCGGGGACCCCGGCCACACGCTTGGCAAGCCGATCTGATGGTCCAGCCTGCACCTCTCGAGGCTGCAGAGCACAGGCCAGCAAACTTTCTCCGTAAAGGGTCGGAAGCTCGGTCTTCAGGGTCCCGCGGGCCACCAGTCTGTGCACAAGCGTGAGAGCGGCCAGGCAGGCGGGGAGCGGGCCAGCGCGGCTGCGTCGCGGTGCGGCTTGTCGGCGGGCTCTCAGATTCAAATTTCCCGTGCGCTCCACACGAGACATCTCCGTCCTTTGGTTGTTTTGAGCCCTTTGAAGATGTAAAAACCGTCTGTAGTTCGCAGGCTAGATGCAAACAGGTGTCAGGTTGTACAAAACCGGGCAGCGGGCAGGACGCGGCCCAGGGTCACGGATCTCGGAGGCCCTCGTGCACCTGTTTCTAAAGCAATCTGAACCCCACCCTAAAGCAACGTCTGGAAAACTGCAGTTCTAAACGCATTAGGGGGGTTACCAAGTCCATGGGGCGGGTCCTTCCCAGCATTTTAAAAGGAAGAGAGTAGAATTTAGTGCAGCACACATAGTAAGGGTTAAGTACTGAGTCGTGAACCGTGTGTGTGTGTGTGTGTGTGTGTGTGTGTGTGTGTGCGCGCGTGCGCGTCCGCGTGCGGCATCACGATGCTGCCGAGGACTTGGACAGAATTTTATATCAGCCGTGGCCCTCCCCATCCCCCGGACTTTTGCGTACCCCAAGGGACACAAAGCCTCGGAATCGGTGGAGTGCTGATGTCAGGGGGGACGGAGGGGAGTGTGGTCCCCCTCCTTCCTGTATCCCAGGAGTCAGGACGCTCAGCATACATCTCTCTCCTAGGTCTGTAGCCTGAGAGGCACAGCAACAAGCAAATATCCATCCTTAAGTTACTAGGCTGTTTGGGGCGCTGACCGCTAAACACGAGTTTCCTGCTTTCATGCTTTGCTTACGTCAGTAATCCGTCTTCATCTCTCTGCTCTTCTGTCTCCCCAGACTGAGTGGCATTTAAAGCACTGGTCGGGTGTTCGGTGTTCTTCGGCAAACAGAGACGCAGCCCTGCGTGGGAAGAGGGGGGATACACTTTGATCTGATAAAAACAAGTCACGCCAACCATGGCTGTTTGCCGGGCCGTGAGGAGGTGGAGGTAGAGGACGGAAGGAATATTGGGCACTACAGTAATTCAGGGCCCGCAGGGCATGCCCTATGGGTGATCCACAGCCCGGAGAAGGTTCCAGAAACTCCGGAGCCGCGGGACTGCCCCGGGCCTTTGGCTTTGCCTGTTGGTGGTCAGTTGGGCTGGAAAGTCTTCGGGAGGTGTTGATAGCGATGGGGCGGGGGGAGAGACAGACCCTTAGGTTCCTGCCCTGGACCAGTTCTAGAAACTGGGGCGGGGAGGGGGAGGGGAAGGTGGGCATGGAGGGTTGTCTGATTTGTTCTTAAAGGAGGCATCTGATGTTTAGAATCCAGAAGGTCTGGATTCAAGGTCTAGGTACTGTAAACCACATGACCCGAGACCTGTTTGTTCACCAGCCTCTTGGGCCCACCCTGTACAATGGGAATAGGACACGAATGTGGTTAGGAATAAAGGCCGTGGTGCAGGTGACTTGTGTTTCCCAGGGAAAGGGTCCAGAATGTGCCACGGTGGCATAGGAGTGCTTTGGGCTGAAGACATTTGAAGGTTGACAGAAGCAGCAAGAGGCTTTCTCTGCACTCCCCTTTACTGCCTGAAAGCAGATCTTCAGAAAGAATTCAACTCCCCTACATCCCCCTTTATGGGAAGCTTCCTGTCCCGGGTGCACGTAGGGACTCCTGTCACCAGAGATGAGAAACTGCATAAACAGACTTTACTAAAGCCAACCTTACTTTCCAATAGTTTCTTTCATGTATGTAGTTGGCATTCATTTCTCACTATTTATTGCCCCTTGATATCCTAACTCCTTCCTCATGTTGAGATGGGGTATAAGCCCCAAATTCTAACTGCTTCTCTGAGCCACTTTCTTTGTGAGCCGCATCCCCCCCCCCTCCATACTTCAGCGGTGAACTTTGTCTTTTCTCTTGCTAATCTGCCTTTTGTCAGTTTAATTCGCAGGCCCCCAGGAAGTCAGCTAAAAGGGTAGGGAAAAGGTTTCCCCGCCCCTGCAACACTAATAGGCGAAGGTGTTATTTGTCTGATGGTAGTTTGAGGCCGATGCAAGCCCCATCCGTTTTGCTGGAGCTTGATGACAGAGGTGCATCCGCATGTCCTGGACGCCCTGCTAAACTCTGCCTTCTACCAAGGAAGCGTCTGATTCTGTAGGCTTGGGCAGGGGATCCCAGGGGAGGGTGATGCAGAGGGTTAAGGGAGCCGTACCCTGAGGAGCACTGCTTTTGGGGGGGCCTCTGCGTTTAGAAGGACCACAGGTGTGGGGGTGACCCAGCACGCGCCTTGCTCATAGTCTCTGGGGCGCTCCTTCATTCTGCATTTCAGTTTTCGTAGCTGGTCGCCTAAATGAATTGAGGCGTTCTTTTCAGTTTTGCTTTATCTCAACGTATGAGCCATACAGCGCCTCGCTGGAGGAGTTGAACTATGTTGAGGAGACTCATATCCTTAACATACCACACGCGGTGATGGGTGTAATTTGAGATTCAGGGTCCCGTCTTAAAATGCTGATTGAACGTGAGTTTTCACACAGACATACCCAGCGTTTAAACCCATATTGTCTACCTAGAGGACTATGATGCTAGGTTAGGTGTTACGAAACTTGGGTTTTACCTTCTTTACTCTCTTGGGCAGGTTGCTTCCTCTGTCCATGAATCAAAACACATCTAATCACTTGGACCCTAGAATTGGTTCAGGAAATGAGAGAAGTACGTGGAGATTTAAGTTATGTGATTTCTTTAAATCTATTAACTTTCCTTTTAAGGAATTTACATTATTTATTCTGTGTAAAGCCCGTCACTCGAATTTTGATTTTTCCCAAACCAGATGGAGTCCTTCCTCACTAGTAATTAATTCCAAGCACAGCCCCACCCTGGCAGGAAAGCTTTGGTCGTGATAGATGATAAGGAATAGTTCATTTGTTTCCTGCCCCTCTGCCTCTTTCTCTTCTGTCAGCTTTGTCAGAGGTGGCCCAGCGTGACTCAGGTGCTGGCTGAACATGGACCCCAGACTCTGGGGTTGTTTCGTGTGACAGCGTTTACGTTTGATTGTCGCCTGATACCAGAGCAGTGACTGCCAGTGACTGTAGCGTCACATCCATAGCGGGGTGACATCTCTGCTTTTATGTTCTGGACCAAAGAAAGGGGGAGAGAGGGAGAGAGCAAACAAAACAAACCCACCTTGGAAGTTTCCTGGAGGTCTGGCAGTCATTATACTAACAGTGAGCTTCAGGTGTGTCCTCAGAGCTTGGTGTCGAAACAGACTGTTACACCATATAAAAAGTAGGCTTTTGGAATCGAATGTTTTGAGCAAAAAAAAAAAAAAAAAAACCCTTATAATTCAGTGGCAGAACTTTTCCAGACTTTAAATCCCTTGTAGCTGACAAGCGCCCTCTCAACTTGAGAGGAGGGCTGCTTTCTGGGAAACTCTTCCCACAGCAGCCCCACAAGGGCACCGGGACAGGGCGGCCTCTAGAGAGCCTCAGCATGAGGGCCCCGCTCTTTATGAAGCGCTGTCTGTCCTGAACACGCCTCCTTCAGAGCCAAGAACTAGAGGGAGCCGTACAACCCCTGACTTCACAGCAGGCCGTTTTGAAGGAGGTGTGTGTGTGATGCGAACGCCTGCGTTCACGGCGGGGGGCATGAAAGATGGGGCTCCCGGCCGTTCACCGTTAACCCTTACAGAAGGAACGTAGTGTGAAGACACTGCTCCTTTAAACAGAATTACTTAGAACCTACAGTGCCTCCAGGGCTGCTTTTCCAAATGCTAACTGTGTCCCTTCCAAATGGAGCCCATCAAAACCCACAGACAGATCTCTTGGGACCTCCCACCCTCGCGTTCTGGGGCTGTCCTTCCCCCGGGGCCCATCCATTTCCACGAGGCCTGTGCTCTGTTGCTTGCACGTTTGCTGCGACAATTGTCTTCTCCCTTTTCCCGTGGGGCCTGGAAAATCCTTGCTCGCCTTTACACAGCGGATCGTGTAGAAAGGCCCTTCCTCTGGACACTGTGGTTAACATTCCCGGCACTTTGGAGGTAGCCATTCTCATGCAGAAAGTCCCCAACTTCCACAAGAGTTATAAACTTCTACAAAAGTTCGCTTGTTTCGTGGTTACCTGGAGCTCAAGGGGCGTTTTGCGAGAGCCTCTGCTGTGGCCCTGAGCGGCTCCCGCAGCCCCGGGGCCGTTGGACTGAGTCCCTGAGCTGTTACTCGGATGTGCTGTGTCAGGCGCTGGGACACGCGAGCCCGGCACCTCACCTCCTGTCTCCAGTCCTTCCGGCGGGGACCTGTCACCCTCTCCCGCGACGTCATGAGGGGGTTTAAGTACTCAGCTCAAGACCATGAGGCTGGTACTTGGAAGATGGAAAAGTCCAGCCCGTGTCAGCGCTTCTGCTCTTCTCGTTGCCGCCTCTGCACTACCTGTCTTGGATGGCGCTGTTTCCGTGGGAAAGGGGCGGCCGGCAGGTGGATGCTTACGGATACGGCCCTTTTTCATTTCATACAACTGCAGAGGGAGGCTGGCCTCGGGGCAGATATTCCTCAAGGCCATGAGCTGGAAAGCCGGGACTTCGCCCCAGGAGGGACGGCCGGGGCCAGGGCTTGGGAACCAGGCTGCACCCGGCGAGGGATGGCCAGCGTCTGTCCCTGTCAAAGCCTGTGAGCACGGCGCCAGGTTATCACATTGCGGGGGAGGGCTGGGGAAGGAATGCCGGTGTCATTTTTATCAAAATCGGGGCAGTTTTAAAGCCTGCGAACACCAGTTGGCAGGAGGCTGACGTGCATTCTAGTCGTGGTGGGATTGAGAGCCACTCGGCTGTCCTGTCACCTAAGGGGTGACTGGCCACCCTCTCCCCTGATCCCTCTGCCCGCATGTCCTCTCCCACCTGGTCATGTGTCCCCTCCGCCACATACATCAGGCTTCAGTCTGGGGGTTACTTCCTCTGTTGAGCCCCCGGGGCCCACAGACCCTCCTCCTGGAACCCCTTCCTGGGGCCTCTCTGGCCCCTTCCTTCCGCCCCATGCAGTTACCCCCGAGGGAGCAGTGACCCCGGGCTAGAAAGGGCCAGCGGTTCTCAGACAGAAGAAGAGAACCCCAAAGGCTACATCTCCCTGTGGGATTGAGCTCGTCTACTACCTCCACTTTACATTCTCTACAGACTTTTCCTTCTCTAACAGCGTTGTTCTCTTCTGGTAATGATGACAAAGAGGATCACACACTTAGGAAATGTTACAATTTTGAGGATGCAGCTGGAGGGGAGGAGAAAACTCTTTTCTCTGCCCTCTTAGGTACAGTGCCTGGGGCCCTGCAAACTAAACTGACAGAAGACAGATTAACAGGAGGAAAGGCGTGCGAATTTTGTCTGCTGTTAATATTTTGATTTTTGTGTGTACGCATTTCTCACGGAAAAGGAAGTGAAACCCCAAGGAATCAGTTAGGCTTGAAAGCTTTTGTGCAGTTTTAACAAAGGCTGTAGAAGTGAAAGGACAAAGGGAAAGGGTTTGGGCTTCCAGGGGGAGGTGAATTGTGCAGAGGTACATATACGGCGAAACTCGTGGAAGAGGAGGGCTCTCCCGGGGAGGCGTGTGAAGCGGACTCAGGTGGGCCCCGTCCCCAGTGATGAGTCGTGCAGTCTCCTCTTCCCGGTACAGGGGCAGAGGGGCCTCTGCACAGAGGAGGCTGTGCCCTGCCTCCCGGCAGCAGGGAGGAAAGCAGAGAGCTTTCCCTGCCTCTGCCGGTTTTCCGTTGCCTTCAGCTCAAAACCAGCCTCTTCCGCCAAAGCGGCCCCTCTGATCCCCTTCACAGCTTTGTAATCTCCCCAGCATTTTCCTCTTACAGAGCAGAAAGCGCAGCGGCAGGGGAGCTGCCAGGGCCCCTGGGGCAGAGCCGGGCCCGGGGCCCCTGGGCCCTCGCCGGCTGCTCGCGCCCCGTGGAGCCTTTACCGGGCCCTGTCGCTTTCCCTCCTGTGACCTTCCCTCCGGGCTCCCCAGAATCAGCCTCCTCCCTGCCCAGCTGTGTGTGCGCAGAAGACTGTTAACACCCGCGAGGAGGGGGTCCTGCGGGTGAGCTTTGGGGGCGTGTGTTAAGGCGCCCGGCCCTGCGATGTGAGAACCCAGGGCAGTTCCAAAGCGCCCCTGGCCCGTCCATCCCATTCGAAGAAAAAGAGAACAACTGCCTGCCTGGTGGGCTCCTTCGAAGAGTAAAAAGAAAAGGAGAGGAAGGGAGCCGATGGCACGCGCGTGCTGGCGGAGCAGGCCGGGCTCGGCAGTGACGGCTGCCCCCCCGCACCCACGCAGCAGCCGCTGAATGTGCTGGCACAGATGCCAGTTCTGCTGGGAGCCGCGGGGGCGGGCGGGGGCGGCCCTGGCCGGTAGGCTGCCAGCTCTCCTGTGGTCGGCGGCTCCGAGGGGCTCCTCGCATCTGAGACCCACCTGCCCGGGTGGGGAGGTGCTGTAGAAGCTGCAGTCCCTCGCGTACGCGGCTCTTGGACTCCCGTGGAAATGTGTGCCTCCCTTGTTTCTGGCATTTTAGTGCAGCGCTTCTGGAGCATCTGCTGGGTGCTGGATGCAGTGCTGGGCGTTGAAGGGACAGGCGGGTGCGGGCCTGGTTGCCGCCAGCGGCCTCACTCTCCCCGTGAATGAAGCCAGCAGGCCGGCAGCGCGTGGCGGACCCTGGCCCCGCCGGGTGCCGTGCGACCCGGACAGAGGTTTTCTTCTAATTGAACTTGAAGGGCCTTAAACAGAGCCAGCGAGCCGTGATTCGCTGCACGTCCACCCCTCATGCCAGGCCGGTTCGGCACGTTTCTTACCTGCCTGGCATTGGACTCTGCCAGCCCTGGTGGGTGTTCTCTGAGTTTCCTCTCATCTGACTTAGGCTGAGAGTTGAGCTTCTTTGCAACTCCAGGTCTTTTAAGCCTCTGCCTGCCTTTTGCCCTGGGGGCACTGGAAGAGCTGTTTTCTTCAGCGGGAAGGAAAGTCACACATACGGTGATGGGGAAAAAGCAGGCATGTAGAGCCTCCCCAAGGCCTGCAGGCCAACAGGTGTTCTAAGCTGCAGTGTAGCCTTGAGCTGTGTTAGTTTCAATGCGCTAATGCTGCACAGGGGAACGTTAATATGGGATCTCCGGGCTGGGATGTGTAGAACTCTCGCTACGGTGTTCACAGCGCTGGGTTTCAGAGCGGGGTCCCCGGACAAGCAGCACCTGCAGCACCTGGGAACTTGTTAGAAGCACGGATTCTGGAACCCTGAGCCAGACCCCCCGGATCTGCGCCTCGAGGCCGGGGCCCGGGAATCTGTGTTCTGTTATCTCTAAAATTCAATGATAAAGTAGTGCTACCTCCTAGAGTTACCGGAAGGATTGAACGACGTGATATTTGTCAGGTCCTCTGTAGGGCTCGGTAACACGGGTTGCCGGATGCAGCCCCAGGTACGGATTCAGCAGGTCTGGAGCCGGGCCCGAGAACTTGTGTTTCCGGCACGGTCCCAGGAGCCACTGCTGCTGGTTTGGGGCCACACTCGAGAACCTTGAGAGCCACTGGGCAGAGACACTGTCCCCTGTGTGCTGAGTCATCAGGAAGAGCTTGGGGAGATGAGACAGGGCAGGGAGGGCTGTTGCGTGTGGCGTGGTCGGGCAGAGCTTCCCTGATCCGGTGACACGTGGGCGGAGGGGGCGTGGGACACCCTGGGGAGGGTGTGCCAGGCACAGGGACAGACAGCGGGTGCAGCAAGGGGGCCGGTGGGTGACGGGCAGGGGAGGTGGCAGATGGGGTCCGAGGGGGACGGGGCTGGAGCACACGTCAGGCCTCAAGTCGCTGTGAAGGCCTCTGCTTTTGCTCTGATCTCAGTGGGAGCTCTCAGAGGTGACGTGACCTGTGAAATTACCCATCGCCTGGTGTGACTGTGGTTCCATAGTGCTGCTTCTTCTGAATGGCCCTCCCTGGTGAATAAAAGCTCTTCTGTACAAGTATCACTGAAGGCGAAAAACAACGCGCAGTGATCGACAGAATTGGAAACTCTTGCACCCCTGATGAAATCACTGATGTGGGCCTCGCCCGCCGGGGGCTGTTGAAGCCAGGAGGAAGGTGGTGCGCGGCTCCGGATGGGAGGCTGAGACACCACCACGTGAGTCTGTTGCTCAAGCTCAGCATCTTCCAAAGCAGGTGCCCCCCCCCCCGGGGGGGTCTGCAGCAGGAAGCACAGCCCCACCGCGAGCCATTCCTACCGACCCTGAGTCCAGCTGGACCTTCAGGTCTAACTTACTGTTCAGAGATTAAAACAGCGAATGAAGGAAGAGGTCGGCACCCCCCCCCCCCACCCCGGGAAGTAGGTATTCAGACAAAACCAGAGCCGGTCTGGCCTCTTCAACAAGACGGCGCCCCGGGAAAGGGGATGGGGAGGGGCTTTTCTAGATTGAGGGAGACTTAGAGCCGAGCGTATGAATTTCGTTCGGACCTGGTGTCTTAAACATACATCCATAAGGAGATTTGGGGGGTAATTGAATAATTAGAGCATAGACTGGAGAGTAAATAATATTAAAGAATTATCATAGATTTTGTCAGATGTGATGACGGTACCGGTCTTTACGTAAGAAAATACCCTTTTTATAGAGAGACATCTGTGGGCTTAGAAGTGAAATGACGTGATTTCAAGAATTTGACTTAAAATATTACAGGAAACAGTGAAAAAAAAAAGTGGCAGAAGAGCCAAGAGAAGCAAAAGATTGAGCATTGCTGACCCCACACGTGGTCTTTGGGGATATTCATGACACGAGTCTCTCTTCTTGGTGAACGTATGAACTTTCAAAAGTTTTTAAAAATGCAGACATGAGAGAAACGGGAAGGTACGAAGAAGAGGCAAACGAGAAAAAAGGAAGACCTTGCCTAGAAACACTAATCGCTAAGAATCCCTCCCTGTTTAGGAGGAGTATATGCTAAAGAGTGAGGTACCCTTACCCTTACCAGGCAGGTATTATACAGTAGTGATACTGTGACCTCACGTTGAGATATATTCTATTTACCGTAAACCCAGCCCCTCCTTCCCTGACTGCTTGCCAAGCTCATAAAACAACAACGACGTCGACAGCGCCGTTGAAGAGAAATAAAAGTTGGGTGATCCTCCCTGCCCTCCGACACCCAGGGAGCTGTGTGCTGCTAACATGAGGCAGAGCTGGAAATAACGTCGGGCTGTTCTCTTGGGCCGCCTGCCTCTGAGGGTTCAAGTCCGCCCTCTGTGAGGACCCTGCTTGGATGCGTAATCTAGTGATGCAGACGTGATTGGTCAGTAAGCGCGGTTTTGACCCACAGGATGGATGGTACCGAAGAAAATGGGGATGGAGGATTGTCACTTTGGAACTGGCGGCTGGAAAGCTGTGTTCTGGCCCCGAACATCACCCGCTGTCCGTAACTGCTCCTTCAGAAGCTCAGCGGACGCAAAGTGCAAGGATTTCGGTGCCCTCGAGGCTGTCCTGGCGTTTCAAGTCCCTCCTCTCGCTGGATTTGTCCTCTCTCACGAAATGCTGGGAGACTGAAAGTGGTATTAATTTAAATTCCTAAGCGTGTACTGCGGAACATCAGTCACTGTTTTTAAACGAAGAGGTTGCTAAGCGGAAACGTGAGTGAGCATTTCAGTCCTTTTTCCTCATGTTGAGTAATCATAGTGCTCGTTTAAAGGAAACATAAGGTGATAGGAAGAATTCATTATCTGGAAAGGACACTGGACACTGGGCTCGGTGGCTCCTACTGCGTAGCTGGGCTTTGTGGGCAGTGTTCCTCCAATAGCGATCAGCGTGTGAATCTGTGAACCACGATGAGCTCCCGTGTAAAAGACCAGCTTCTGCAGATTTACTGACCAGTCTCAGCTACCGTGACCCTAACTGATTCCATCATAGAAATCTAAGGAAAGAAGAGCACTGGTAAAGCCACTGAACTAGACAGGAAGAGTCCATCCATCGCGAGGTTCTTCAGGTGACAGGTGACCTGAGTCCCCGCTGTGTGCCAGGCACCATCCCAGGCTCTGAGGAAGGGCAAAGCGGAGGAGGCCCGACCTCCAGGACCTTAGATGCCGGTGGGCGCAGCAGAGAGGCCAGACCCACCAGGGACCCCTGTCGGAGACCTGCCTGCAGCGAGATGGGTGGAGGCACCGGGGGACGGGGGACCGAGCTTCCGTTCCTACTCGGTTCCCTCCTTAGCTGTGTGATCTTGGACAAGTCACGCCATCACTCCGAGCTCTAGGGGCCTCTTGTGTAAAACGAGCATTAAAAACAGTGCCTACGTCAGAGAGTGGTGCAGATTGAGTGAGTTTAATGGGTGAACAATGCCCACCGACGTGTTTAGCTACAGTGAGGAGGAGCCGTGCCTTAGCCCAGCGCTGCAGGCCTGGCGGGTAACCCAGCAGGTCGGTAACGTGGTTCTTCTGCATATTTGAGCATTAAATGTTGGAGTCTGTGTGTCTGGCAGGCACTGGAATGTGATTGGTAGGAGATATTTACGTTTCCATATTTTTTTTATCTTCTTTTCTCTAAACGGAGGTGGTTTTAACCATTCTGCTGGGTTGGCAGGTCCTAAATTGAGAGGAAAAGGAAGTATTCCACGGGGAAGGGAAGGCATGGAGCTGCTGTGATAATAGCAGCCTTTTACAGTCACGCCCTCAGATGCTATTTGAGTCTCCATGACTGGCGATTTCAGGCGCTCTTGCTATAATAAGGAATTCCAAAATCACATGTCACAGGTCTATTTTCCGGGGTTCTGGGGGCCCCGTGTCCTCAGCCAAGGCAGTAATTAGAGAGTGGTGTGTCCCCTTCCGGGCCAGCTTGGTGAGGGCAGGGAGCAGGGAAGAGGAGAGAGGCCGGCGGGTGTCGGGGCAGTGGCCAGTGAGTGCACCCCCCTTGCTGGGGAGGACCCCGGGCCCGGTGTGGGGGAAAGGCATCCACAGCCCGGAGGCTGGGCCGGGCCGGGCTGGAGGGAGCCGGTGCCCAAGGTGGGGGGCGGCGATGCCACCCCGCTTCCATTCGGCGGGGCCCCCTTCCTCCTGCTTCGAGCAGTTTCTCCCCAGCGGCCCCTCAGCTACTCGGCTGAGGACAGGTGGTTGGGAGGGTAGGGAGGGGCTCCACGTAGCAGGACGTGGGTCTGGCCCAGTGGCCCCTGAGAGGCCTGTGCTGCTGCCACGGGCTGCAAGGGGCCTGGCGGCCCTTGGTGGGCTTTGCGCCTTCGTGGAGACGGCCGAGCCGCCCGGCGGTGCCCTGGGCTTTGATGGATTTCTCACTCCCCGGTGGATCCAGAAGCGTGTTTAGTTCTGGTGCTTGAACACAGTTTGGGGGAGACTGTCCTTTCCTGAGCCTGTCTCCCTCCTCCAGCGAGTTGAGTCCCCCCAACCCCTGTCCCAGGTGGGGTGACGTCTGGGTCCAGCCACAGTGACCCGGGTGGCGCCCCAGGGAAACCGCAGGGGCTGGCGCTGGCGCTTCTCGAGAAGTCGTGGGGACAGGAGCAGGGCTTGAAATCCTGCTGGGCTCGCTGGGAGCGCGTGCTGGCACCTGCGTGCAGGCTGGTTCCTTGCCAGCCCAGACGCCCTGTTTCTTTCCTGGGGACCTGGTGCAGGAGCTCATGAGGGTGGGGGGAGCTGGGTGTGGGCCTCACAGCCAGAGGGGAGGCGGAGGCAGCGAGAGAGGGACCGTCACCCAGAGGAGACTGTTCTTTCCACGCAGCCCCGTCAGCCTCCCCTGGAGAGCAGAGGCTACTGACGTCCAGGAATCCCGTCACAGGGGCTTGTACGTGTTTTGTTTTGTCGGTTCCGACCGAGTTCTGCCTAAAACCCAGGCTCGTTCAGGTCCTGCATGGGAGCACTTATTTTAATGGCGTTAGTCTCTGGGGGACACGAGCGCACCCGGAGCCGGACCCAGAGGGCCTGAGCCTGAGGTCTCTAGGAACGACAGCCTTGAATGGCGGTTGGATGTGCGCCACCTCGTGGCCGGGGAATGTTACCCACTTTGTGGGCCAGGAGGGAGCAGCACGGAGAGGCTGAGCGACTTCACCCGGACGGGCGGGGGCGGGGAAGGGGTCCCACGCCTGCCGTGCGCCCGCGCTGCAGCCCCAGCCTCTCCCGTGCGGGGCCCGCCTCCTCCCCGTTCTGTGCGGATGCTGTCAGCCAGCTGCACGTGTTCCCTCCTCACGGCCGACTGCCATCCAGCAAAACCCTGGAGACTCGCCTCAGAGCAGCTGGGAACACTTCGAGATCCCAAGAGAACGTAGACTCCCGGACCTGCAGCAAGCATGCACAGCTCTTAAAAATGCGTTTAAGGGGCTTCCCTGGTGGCGCAGTGGTTGAGAGTCCGCCTGCGGATGCGGGGGACGCGGGTTCGTGCCCCGGTCCGGGAGGATCCCACGTGCCGCGGAGCGGCTGGGCCCGTGAGCCGTGGCCGCCGAGCCTGCGCGTCCGGAGCCTGTGCTCCGCAGCGGGAGAGGCCACAACAGTGAGAGGCCCACGTACAGCAAAAAAAAAAAAAAAATGCGTTTAAGAAAGGATCAGGGTTGAGTGCTCCTGTGTGCAGAGCTGGGATCTGACCTTCCTCGGGTAGAACTGTCTACCTGCAGTCCCCACCCCCTCCCAGATGCGGGGACTTAGGACGTTCTCCCTCTGATGTATTCCTTCCTCTCTTCTCTTCAGAAAAGCTGACTTCTCATCATCCAAAAGGAGCGTGTGATTAACGGCAAACCCAAAGTGCCTGAGGTGCTTTGATAATTGCTTTTTCTTTTCTAAACATCTTTACAGCCACCTTCAGAACATAGTTGATTTCAGGCAGTTCGGAAGGAATTCCTGGTGAGTCAAGGCAAAAGGGTCCTTGTAAGTGTCATACCCGTGTCCTTACATCAAATGGCTGTGTTTTTCCATTGCCTCGGCAGGAATACTAAAATACTGTAGATCTGCTGGAATGCTTTGCGTTTTTCTACCCGATGAGATAAAGCAAAGTCTCTGCTAGGATTCCTAGCAAAACAGAAGCCCTGCAGAGTTCGGGAAATGATTTTACGTATTCCGCTCTCATAGACGTGTGCCCGGGAGACAAAAGCATTTCTCCTGCTGTGGGTGAAGCCCACGGTTTGGGAGAGGCATATGGTGAGCCAGTGCTTGTCAGGGAGGCGTCTGGGGCTCCCGTTAAAACGCAGCTGTGATCCTGGGGGCCTAGGCGGGGCCTGAGGCACCTGTGTGCCTAACAAGCCCCCAGGTGAGGCCGATGCCTCCCGTCCAGGTAGCCGGGAGTTAGAGGATCGCTTGGGCCACTTACGGGCGAGGGAGGAGGGACCCTCCCTCGTAGAAGGAGAACCATGACAAGGTAATCATCTCTGAGCGGTGGTAGCAGGGAGGGCGGAGAGAGGAGGAGCCAGACTGTGGAATCAGCTGCCTGTCGAGGGGCGATGCTCCTTTGTCGCCCACAAACCTCGACCCGGGTTTGGGGTTTGGCCTGTGACCCTCGGGGTGACAGCACGGGGTGTAGATTGATGTGTCGGATTAGACGTCCCACAGGGGGCCTGGGGGAACAGGACGATAGCTGCAGATGTTTTCATACTTACTGCATTGCGAAATCAAAGAGCCAGGCAGAGAAGAGGAGAACCCCAGCCCCGCGCAGGGCCTGTCGAAACAGCGAACCCGAGAGGACGTGGAGCCTTTGGGCTGTCTTGACGTTACCTCTCTGAGGGGCCAAGTGCTCGATTTTCTCATCCGATCCTAACCTGTGCCGAGCCTCAGAGCGTCACACCTGCCCTGGCTGATGCCGAGGTCTGGTTTCCATAGCAGCGCATCCGCTGCTTGTGCTTGTTTAATACGTGAAAACAGGAACCTGCAACTGTTAATCTTTTCTAAAAGACCCTGATCTCTTTATTATTTGTACGAGCAGAAATGCCAGATGGGCCGGGGGAAGGGATAGTTAGGGAGTTTGGGGTCGACTCTATTTAAGATGGATCGCCAGCAAGGAGCTGCTGTAGAGCACAGGGAGCTCTGCTCCGTGTTGTGGGGCAGCCTGGCTGGGAGGGGAGGCTGGGGGAGAGTGGATCCGTGTCACGTATGGCTGAGTCCCTTTGCTGGGCACCCGAAACTGTCACCACACTGTTAACCGGCTATACTCCAAAATAAAATAAAAAGTTAAAAAAAAAAAAAAAAAAAAAGGAACGCCAGATGTGGGGTAAATACCAGCGCCCTGCTAGGAAGTGATCCTTTATGTGAACCTGGCCTGGGTGCTGAAAGGAAGAGCAGCACAGTAAACGGCCAGAAGAGAACCGTTTGAGCCTGTTTTCTTAATTAAATAGCAGACGTTCTTTATCAGCAAGGCCGGGTTTCTCTGTCGCTCACAGACAGCTGTGATGCTGACCTGTTTCTCCAGGGCAAGGATGGAGATTCTGGTGACTGTTATTTCTTCCTTACAGATGAGCCGGTGTAGTATTGGCTGGCGTAGTACATGATCCTTGTTAACGCCTATTCCATCCTGTGGCCAGATGTAATCTGCCTGTTCCGCCCCCTCTCATCTGTTTCCCTTTTTACTGCCTTTTGACCTCTGACCTCTGCTCTGGCCTCTGGACAACGGGCAGCTGGGCTGTGGCCACTGATCTACGAACCGTCTCTGGGTACAGAGACGTGAGAAGTGTTCTCTCCTGAGGGTCTGTCTTCTTCTTTTTTAAAAAATCATTTTAATTACATTTAAAAAAAAAAAAAAGCTTTAGGGAATCCTGCAAATTGTTGAGGAAGAATAGCAAACAAATTACAGGCTCTATCGGGGAAAATATATAAAACCTAGCTGCATTTTCTAGTGTTGGGGACTTTTATTACAGGAATTCATGTAGTGGGTGGGCACTGGTTGTCACTTGGGTGCTACAGCTTAAGGTTTTGTGACCATCTTTTTTTGCACAAGGTCAAATTAAGAGCATAGATTCTTGCAAACAGGAGGGACCGTGATCTCCTTGACATGTACTGAAGGCAGACACCGGTGTTTGGGGAGCTATGAAGGTGAATCAGACCTGCCCCTGCTGGCAGAGCCGTCATCCGAGGGGGGTGCGTGGGATGCCCAGGTCACGGGGGCAGCAGAATTCTGAGAGGGAGGCGGAGCTTGGGTGAGACCCGCCCTACGTGATCCAGTCTGCTTCATGGTTTGGCTTCTGTCTTGTTCGTTGGGTGCGCCTGGCCTGTCTTGGTCTCACGTGTGAGTGGGTTGCTTGGAACTCAGAGCTCGGGGAGCGCTGGGACGGAAGGAGCGGTGGTGAGGCGGGGGGAGCTGGGCCGGGCTTCCTGTGCCCCGTGCGGAGGTTGGGAGGGCCACGCGGTCCAGCAGCAGAGACGGAAGGAAGGACGGCAGAGGAAGCTCAGAGACGCCGAGAGAGCAGGGGTATGGGGGCCGCGTGTGACATACACGCTCTGTCTCCTCGCGAGGCAGCACCTCCTAGTTCCTGGGCCGGCCGCTGTCCATCGCAGCCTTCTTCGGCCACGACTTGCTCTGTGACCCTGAGCGATGATCTGGCTCCCTTTGCAGGGGGAGCCTCAGCTCGTCCAGCTGTGAAAACGAGCATCTCGCCTTGACGTACCACCTTGCAGTCCTCGGCCAGATGGGAAGCGTGCTGGCCCGGCGCTCATGGCTCTCTTGTCCCTTCTGTGTTCCAGGCATAGAGCTCTGCCCCCCGGGGAAACGGTTCCTGATCACGATGGTGGCGAGCTTCGTGGCCACGGCAGGGCAGCTCCTCATGCCCGGGCTGGCCGCCCTGTGCCGGGACTGGCAGGTGCTGCAGGCCCTCATCATCTGCCCCTTCCTGCTTATGCTGCTCTACTGGTCGTGAGTATCCTCCCTGCCACCCCCCGGGCCACCTGCATCGCGTCCCAGGGCCGTGCCCCGGGCTCGGGCCCTGCGGTCCCCAGACGTCCCGCCACTTTCAGCTTGTGGTTTTTTTAATGAGGGAATTTTCCGCTCTTTTTAAAAAAATGTCCTCTTCTAAACGTTTCCTCTTGGAAAACGTTCTCACATACACAGAAGTAGATGGAGGAGCGGGGTGACGCCGAGGCACCCCTGCCCGGCTCAGGCGGCCTACGCTCCGCGGTCTGGCTGAGCACACGCTTGCGGGGTGTTCGACGTGACTTTCATGACTGGGTTTGCAGAGGGCGGCGTCTCGTGTTGGGAGGGGAGATGTGTTTGGAGGTGTCAGGAGAGATCTAGCAGAGCCACTGTCCCCGGTCTCTTCTGGGCTAGGGCTGGGCGAACGCCGGCCCGTGGGCCCACTCTGGCCCGCTGTCTGTTTCTGTGAATAAAGTTTTATTGGAACACGGCTCTGCTCACATGTTTCCGCATGTGTCATCCGTGAGCACTTTCACACCACGATGGCAGAGCTGAGCAGATACGACCAAGACGATGTGGCCCTACAAAGCCGAAAACATTTAGTCTCTGGTCCTTTGCAGAAGAAGTTTGTCCACCCCTGCTCTGGACGAGCCCACTAGGTAGGCCTTTTAGAACCGTGTGTAACTTTTAGTGTTTGGCTTGCTGACTCTAGGGAAAAAACAACTGAACACACTGGCCTGGCCTGGGGGTATGACCTGGGCAACCAGGTGCTTTTAAACTCCTCAGGGGATTAATGTTTAGCCAAGGTTGAAAAACACCGCTCTGGGACAGAGAGATGTTTACCCGAAGAATGAGCCTTGTACCCTTTCTGTAAAAACCTCTTCTTTCTTTCCTTCCCTCCGTCCCCATCCTGTGTCGAACCCTCCCGCCGGCCTGCACCGTGTACAAGGTACCGGAGAGGAGATTTTACCCGCTACACTGTGTTTCTATTATTTAGTCACTAATGAAAACCCGATTTGTGGCCAGAAGTCAGTTGTGTCTTAGCTTTAAATGCTCAGCCGTAGGGGACACGGCTATTAATTGGGGTTCGTTTCCTAAGGTGCGGGGGGAGGGGAAGAAAGCGCGACCTTGCAGCTTAATAGGCTGGCCCCGCCCTCACCCTGGCAGCAGACCCCCCCCCCCCAGCAGAGAAATCACATGAGCCAGACTCACGTGTCTTTTCCTCAAGAGCCGGGTTCTCACTCACAGTGTCCTCAGAGCCTCGGCAGTGGTGGGGAGGCTGCGAGGACAGACCGGAAAAAGGCCACCTGTCAGGAAAAGCGTCTCCCGCCCGAGGCTGGATGGCACCAGTTCTTCGGCAGGAGCCCGCGTGTTTTGGGACATCCTGCTCTTTCCTGCAGGGTCTTAAGAGGCAAAGAACGAAGTCGATCCCCAAAGCAGGATGGAGTGGGCAGCCCTTCCTTATATCCCTAAGGAGGCCCTTCTGGCCCTCCCCTTGCTGCATCCAGAGCTGGGCTTTGCTTGGTTTGGAATTTCGGGACATTTCCTTATTGAACACTTGTTTGTATCGTGTTTGTGCCACATGCGAATGGCAAGCACTGTATTAATAGTAGATCATTCACTCTGGGCATTTCATGGCCCCACTGTACAGATGACAAAGCTGAGGGCAGCCAGCTGACCCTTGAGCCCCGAGTTTTGCTGTCTCCTGCTCTGCAGTCAGGAATCCCCCCACCCCACTCCTCTGGCTTCCTGGGCTCCACAGCGCCCGAGGGCAGTGGTGTTGTCTGCCGGCCCTGGAGACACAGCCTCTTGGAGACGCACACACACCTGGAAGGACAGGCAGCGTTGTCCCCGTCACCTCCGGGCTTTGAGGCTCAGCCCAGGCTCTGCTCCCACCTGTCCCAGGTAGGAGGAAACCTGACAGAGAGAAAAGGCAGAGAAGGGTTTCCTGCATCAGGTCTGGGGGCCTGGCCCATGTGGGAAAGCATGAGGGGTTTTGTTTATCTTCTTTTTTTATTTTAAAATTTAAAAATATATCAAGGTTTAGTGTTAGGCAAGGTAAACATGTTCATTTATTTAAATCCGTTGTAAAACATAAAAAATAATTCTTTGAAACACACAAATGTAAAAACATGACTTTATGGTGAAAAGGGCACCCAGGGTACTTTGATAAGTGAGATGTGTGTGTGGACAGACAGATGGACGGCGTCCGCAGGCACCAGGCGCCCCAGTGTGGGGTAGGCCCGCTCCACCCACCCGTGTACTTGTCCCTTGTGTTATTACGTAAGGCCCCTGACGCGTGTCCGGCCTGCAGTAGTGCTTGCAGAGATCAGCTACTGCTCTTACTGCTACCGTATCCCCGCCTTCCCAGGTGGAAGCCTGGGTGTATCCGGGCCAGTCGAGGGAATCGCGGTAACGGGTGCGTCCCACCTCGGCCTGCAGTCGTGGGCGGCTCCGGGGGTGTCACTGGCTTTTAAAGGCCATTGGGGTGCCCCCTCTTTCTCGCCCCCTAGTGACCACCCTTCCTCCCCTCTCTGCTGCGGTAGAAGATTTGTCGCAGGAGGCTCTGGTTTGACAGGATGCACTGGCCTCTGGGGCAGGCAGTGAGCTGCCGCGGCCAGCACGACCCGCTATTGGGGACGAAATGTTGAAAGTCACCCTCTCCTTTAAGAGCAGGTATTTATCGCACGTACCCTGGGCGCCCGCAGACTGCTTGGTGCTTTGGCGGAGCCTTAAGGAGCAGGTGTGTTAACAGGGCCATAAAGCAGGGCACAGGACATAAAGTCCCCGGGACGCAGGGTCGGGTCAGGAGCACAACGGAAAAGGGTGCAGATGAGGGAACTTCCGGTCCCGATGGAAGCTGGGAGCATCCAGACACCGCGGGTAAGAGGCGACGTTAACCAGATGCGGGCTCAGCGCTGACCTCCAGGACAGGAGAGCGGGTGCCGGGGCAAAGACCCAGGGCAGCGTTCAAGCTGGAGTGACACAGAGGCCACCGCAGGGCAGCTGAACCAGAAAGGGGCCCAGGGGCCTGGGTTAATAACCCCCGCCCGGGGCCCGGGGCTGAGATCTCAGGCCCCTTCTGCACTTAGAACTGAGCCCCCCGGGACGAAGCCGGGCCTCAGAGCATCAGGGATAACAGGCCTCTGCGCAGCACAGGGCCTCAGCTCCAGAGCTGGCCAACTGCCCCAGGCCGTGGGCGGGAAAGATTCACCCTGCAGACATCAGCGCCTTGGAGCCTGCACCACACGTGGCTACCTGTTCCGTTCCTAATTCCAGCCGCTCTCCAGGGCTGACAGAGGAGCCAGGGGAGCTCGCTGGCACCTCAGGGTCCGGAATGAAACCTCCACGGGGAGCCGCTGGAGCCGAGACTCACACGGAAGAGAATTCTCACCAAGGAAGAGCTCACCGAGCCCAGGGGACTCTCATTACCAAGGCCAAAAGCTATGCCTCCGGGAGTTTGCATCTCAGGGATTCTGCAACACAGACCAATCTGACAGAGAAGTTAATTCGCCTCTTTTATCGTAAGCAGTTAACCGCTTACGCACACCACGCCGCGCGCCGTTCGAGACACGAGGGATTCTGGATGCCGCCGTGCACGTCACCAGACCTCTGCCCACTGAGACGAACTTGATGGGGTGATGGGGGGCCCACAGCCCATAAATCACAAGTCGGCCAACAACATGCTTTCAAATAACCAGCACTAGGAAGAAATGGAAGGAAGCAGTGGGATGAGTGGGAACAGGTGGGGGTCAGGAGCAGCCTCTCTCTGAGGAAGTGACTAAATGCCCAGCACACGGTGACAGCCAGGGTGAAAGCTGTGGCTCCACGTGGCTTTTTGTGGGAGAGGAAGGCGGCGGTCAGCGTGGCCAGAGCCCGAGGGGCCAGCTAGGGTGGAAGATGGCCTTGGACGTGGAGGTGGGTCAGACGTGGGGCGCCTTGGACGCGGAGGTTCCTCTGCCACCTGCAAACACCAGCGGTCGAAGCGGGGCGGGGCTGTGCCCTGAGAGCCTCGCTCTGGCCGCGGGGGTGGGGGGACGGTGGCGCCTGCGCTCCAGCGGGCATGGCAGTCGCCTCACGGGGTCTGGTTCCAGGTCTGTTCTGCAAGTAGCCCCGGGAGGTCTCGTTTGTGGATCCGCTGGGGCACAGGTGGGTAAGAGGGCGAATGGCCCGGGCTCGGACCGGCTTCCGAGATGGGAGACTGGGGGCCTCTGAAACGTGGAGCCCCGCTGGGGAGCAGAGCACGGAGTCCCTGGGGAGGAGGCTGCAGGGGAACCGAAATGAGAGCGGGAGCTGAGGGACGGCTTGGAAAGGGAGGGTTTTGATCTCGAGGGAGACGGAGGAACCGAAGGGAAGAGCTTAGCTTAGTGGCGTGGTTGAAACTACGCCCATGTTGAAACGTAGGGTGTGTCGTTATCCAGGGGTGGGGAGAAGACAGCTCCCAAGAGGAGGGCCCCCCCCCCACGCCATGGGGGCGGGGGGCACACGGGGAGGTGCCAGGGTCTCGGGAGGCCGAGGGAGAGAGAGAAGGTAGGCAAGAGCCTTCATTATGGTTTCTGGGGAGGAGGAGGGAGGGGTGAGGCCGGTGAGCAGGCTCTGCTAGTCTGAATCATGTCAGTGGAATCTGGGGCGTGGGGCTGGCTGGTGGGCGTGGCCAGGGTGTCAGAGCCCACGGAGGGGGCTTGGGATGGATCGGTTTTGCATCTGAAAGGTGCAGGTTGTTTGCTATATCTGGGAATTAGCTGACTCTGCGAGGGGCAGCCCTCCCTCCCAGAAACATCAGAAAATACAGAAAACGAAAAGGCATGATTGATTGATACACAGCCCTAGGGCAGCTGCAGGGTTACAGAAAGCTCTGGAGTGAAGTGAGCCTAGGGCTGGAGAAGCAGCCGGGAGAGGTGGCAGCAGCAGAGGTACAGGTGCCTGGGGGCTGGAGGGGCTCGGCAGCGGCCGTGGTGCGTGCAGGCGGGTCTGGCGGTGGGGGTGTGATGTGCAGCTGATTCCTGCCCCGGCAGGTGGAGCTGCGCGGGGGTGTGAGCTGCGGTCGTCCCGTGGCCTTTAGGTGGCAGGTTAGCTTCGGGAGCCGAGTGCCGGGGCGCCGGGCCCCAGACCGCTTCTCAGAGTCAGATTGAAGCAGGAGAAGTGGGGGGGGGGGCTGGGAGTGTTTCCTGCCTGGACGTGAGCCCCATCACGGCTGCCGGCGCCTCCACTGGCAGGTGCCAGTGCCGGAAGCTAGACCCACACAGCCTGCGCACCCCAGACCCCAGGACCGGGCAGAAATGCTGGTTCCTGATTGGGCGTTTGCAGTCGCTTGAGGAAGGGCAGCAGGGTTGCTAACCTGGAAGGAGCTCATCCCGATCGATCTGTTTTTCCGGAATAAATGTGGAGTTCTTCCAGGGCCACAGAAAACAGGATGCAGGATACAGGGATGACGGAGACCTCGGGGAAAGCTCTGCTTAGACACGCTGGGGGTATAGCAGTAACGCCAGGATGGAGAGAGGCTGGTTGGCTGGGCTGCGGCTTCCGAGCGTGCAGGGCATACGACCGGAGTCTCTCGGGGGCCGAGCCTGCTCCAGGGCACGTGCTTGGAGCCAGAGGGCCTCCCTCAGCCCGGAGCCCCACGGGCACAGCCTGTACTCGGGCTGTATTCGGGGGTCGGGGCTCGTGTCCAGTCAGAGCATCAGGGAGACTGCAGGGTGGGCAATCAGGCGGGTGTCCGCGGAAGACGTGACCTCGGCGCTCCCGGGTGGAAGTCCCTGTCGAGGAGTGAGACGGGGGGGGGGGGGGGGGTGGAGGGGGCCACCCACGTGGCACCTGCCCGCGGCGTTCGGGAGGGCACCCCGGGAGGAGGCGTTCCGGGACACGATGGAGATGCTCCGGCCACTCTCCCAAGACGCCGGTGCGCGCCGTCACCTGCCCTAGAACATCGCTGTTGGTGCCGAGTACCTGTGATGGGTCGTGAGAAGAAGCACGTCTGCTTTGGACCTGGCGTGTGCTGGGCACGGTCGTGACACCAGGGCAGCGAGGCCTCTCCTCGGGCAGCGTCTGCCAGCTGTCGGGTGCCACGTGCCCACGCCCCTGCCTGGTGGAGCAGCTCACCAAGGAGGGCAACCTCAGGTGCCTCCTTCGAGGCAGCTGCACCGTCACGTATGGCGATGTGAACACATCTTGACGTTTTCAGGACACGCTTTTCCCGAGATCAGCTGCAGGTTTCTATGTGCGAGGCTGTATCAACCTGATATTTTCGGATTAGGTACAAGCTGCTGGTCGGTGGGATTATTCCTGTTTTTAGCTGGGGAAACCAGGACATCAAAAAGCTGCACCAAAGACACTCACAAGTGTGGCGAGTCATTAAACACTGGTTTCTGAAAGTCAGTGGTTCTCAGAGTGTGGCCACCGGGCCAGCGTCACCACCACCACCTGGGAACTTGTTAGCAACATCAGTGCTCAGGCCCCACCCCAGGCTGACTGGGTCACAGTGTCTGTGGGTAGTTTAAGAAGCCCTCCGGGGGTGCCGATGATGGCCCAGGCCCCAGAGGGCTGCTGTATACCAGGCTGCCCAGGGAGAAGGGAAAGCCAGATATCGGCTTATGGGATGAGGGACCCGGTCCACTTCCAATAAAGTGAAAGATGTTGTCAAGGAGTGAAAGGAGTTGTGGGCTGGCTGGGGTAACACACCCTCCTTAAAAGAAGCGGTTCTTGGGTTCTGCGAGGACGTGAAACAGTTGCCGTCCTTGAGGGTCTGTGAGGCGCCACACAGGACCCAGCTGCCCAGTCCAGCTCCGCTGTGAGTCACCGCAGACGGCAGGCGGCAGAAGTCACAGGCATTTCCTGGAACTGATGGACGAAGACCAAAAACCCTCAGTACTGACTCCAGTGATTTTTATCTGCGCGGTGAGAACGTGAAGCCACGTGCGTGCACGTCCGGGAGTCTTCAGCTGAGCCCCGCGATGGAAGTTGCTGGACGGAAAGGCCCCACCTTGCTTGCCTGTCCTAGGACCTGTGTGTCCCTCACCCCTGCGGGGAGCCTGGGTGCGGTTTCCCTTCACACCCCCCAGACTCCCAGCCAAGTCCCTGGGTAGGACAGGGTCTCACCCGAGACTCGCCTGACGTGTGTGTGTTGCGTGAACTGCCTCAAAGTTTCAGCACGTGGGAAGATGCTGAATTACTAACCGACTGCTGTTGGGAGTCAGCGTGATCGTGGGAAACGTTCGGGAGAACGAGGAGCAGAAAATGAACGCCGTGGGAATAAAGAGGAACCTAGAGGAAGATCAAGCTGCACTGGTGACACTGGAGAATAAGCAATAGTGTCCGTTCCTCAAAGGGAAGATAAACCTTGAAACCCAGGACGTTCGAGCGGGCGGACCTCGGGACTCACTGGTAGAGGAGAAACAATTTAAACCCTCGGGAAAAAGGTAGGTGCTAAAAGCGATCTTAGTTTTTAAAAATTTCAAGGAACCAGCCATTGTATTGGGTTGGCCAAGAAGTTCGTTCGGCTTTTTCCTGCTAAGATGTGATGGAAAAACCCGAACGAACCTTTTGGCCGAGCCAATACAACATTTAAGGGAACTCATGTTAGGTAAATATCCAGAAAAAAAAGATTACTAACAATTCCAATAGATAAGCGTTCCTCAATATTACTTGGCTCTTTTAAGTAGCATCGGAAGTATTCTGGCCAAAATAAGACTACTTTTTAACGTTTCTTGAGGGTTTGCTCTGAGTCAGACCCTCTGAAGGAGGTTCCGTGGCGCATGGAGGAATCAAGGCACAGAGATTGGAACCAGCACTGGTCCGAGGTCAGAGCCGGTAGGCCACTCCAGAGCCAGCACGACCATCAGTGTGTACCTGCACTCCGGCGGCTGCCAGCCTTTTCCTCTTGCCTGTACACTCGAGGGACGGAACACCTGCCTCCATCAAAACCAGTTTTACTGCAATAGGGGGTCAGGATAACACTATGCAAACAGGCAAAGCAAGGGCCTCGGGGCGCCCCGCCCACCAGGAGGGAGACCGGAATCGGTTACACCATCACCAAAGGTTAAGCCTCACAGGACGACGTTTTCCGTCCAGGAACGTGGAAGAAGTGAGAAGCTTGAATGAATCTGCAGTAATTATTTGCACAAGTTATCAGATGGTTCATTTGGGGAGAGTTTCAAGAAACCTAGAGCAAAAAAAAATTTTTTAGCCAAATCCTGTTTGTCTACAGATCATCTCGTTGGGGGAGGACTAGGTAATACCGACAAAGGCAAAAACATAGACATAAAAACGGTAGCCCGTATGTCAGTCATAAGCATAGGGTGAGCAATTAAAAGTGAGATCAAAGTGTTCTCTAAATTGGCGTTGGGAGGATTTGCTGATGGTGTGGAGTTTTCAGGAGCCCTCAGGCCAGAGGCAACCCCATTTTTGCCCTCTGAGTGGGCAGAGATTATGTAAAATACTAGGAACCCCTGCAGTCAACTGAAATGTTTCCAAGTAGATGTGGGGAGAGGCGCTACCACGGGGTCTGGCCTCCGCTCTGAAGGCCAGCGTCACAGACCCCAGAGCCACTCCGTGGTCCACGCGGACCCCGTGCCTGGCACGCGCTCCAATGTTCCATCCCGCCCCCCTGCCCACCCCTAGGAGGCTGGGGGTCGCTTGAGGCCAGCTTGAGGATCTGCGAGCCTCGAGACCAGGCAGTGGTCAGGCAGCGTGCGTGCAAGCCTGTGTGTTCAGGTGCGCGCGCGCGTGCGCGTGCGGTGGGAGCGGTGAGGTCGAGCTGTCGAGCGCTGGCAGAAATTGGGGAAATGGCCCTCTGGTGACAGGTGGCTAGTGGGAGCTGCCAAGTGTTTGCCCGGCTGGCAGCTGGCGGAAGTCCATGTGGACGGATAGAGAGAGAGGGGCCAGGTTCCAGAGCCGGGTCTGAGGTCAGGGCAGAACCAGCAGGGGCCCCCCGATGGTAAGTGGCGTCCGTGGCCTCGGTTAGCATATCCCGTCGGGACGAGACTGCAGCCGCAGGTCGGGGGAGGCTGGGCCCCCGGGGAGGGTCTGTGGAGCCCCCTGTAACCGGTTGCTGATTCAGAGGTGCCGACGAAATTCCAGTTAGAAGCAGGACCACACAAAGGCTCGGTTCTTTCTGCCCACGTATCTCCTCGAATTGCTTTTCAACGTCTCATTTTATTTTTATCGTTTGCAAAAATGCCAAATTAGTTCCCCTACCGTATTACGTGTTACGTGCCCCGTGTGCCCTACGCCGTCTTCGGCCTGGTCACCGTGCACGCGGGTAAGTTGGTAAAAGGGGTGGAAGGAGAGAGAGTGGAAAAAACCAGCCCAGATGAGTTCCGAGTATTCCCGTTCCTAGTGCGAACTGAGGAACATTTTAAATTTATCGCAGCGTTACACGCTGTCGTACATTCCGAGCTGCGTAGCCTCTGAGAGGCCAGCTCCGTTCCTCCTGGCAACACCTAGAGCAGCGTTAGGATATTTGTTCAAGTGCACTGCGCGAGCGGCATCTTTTTTAACTTTCCGAGGGGGTCACGGTTACCATCAGCCCCTTGAAATACACTAGGGAGAGAACGTTGGAGCTGGGGGGGGGCCTTGGTGTGACTCCACACACCCCACGCCCCCCCCATTCCACAGATGGGGAAACAGAGGCCCGGAGGTTTAGGTGACTTGTCCAAGGTCACGAAGCTGGTCTATAAACCGGCCTCCTGATACAGTCCCTCCACAGTTTTGCTGTAGTGGAAGAACTCTAGAGCTTAGGTGTGTATCATTTTGAAAAACAAGAGATGCGGTGTTCCAGATTTACGTGACAGATAAGCTAGTGTGGTGGCCATTTAATTATGAAAGCATTCCTTGTTCTACAAAGATTTACAAGAAGAGTTGATCTGCCTTAGGAAGACATTAGGGTTTAACCATCCTAAGAGCCAAATTTTCTTTAATTTCATACTTGTCCCTAATTTACTAAATTTAACTCAAGTCATGAACTTGACTTTTTTTTAAAGAGCTAATTCATATCCATTTGCTCTACCCTGAACTGAACCTACTTACTTTTTTTTTTTTTTTTTTTACACCAAACAGAACTAAAGTTAAAAAAAAAAATTCAACCGAAAGCTTATCTACCGGAACCAAGTGTGTATTTTTGTAAGAGCTTTTGAATCAGAAACTTAGGATATTTCCCCACCTGGTGTTTAATTCAATTCTAGTCTCTGAATGTTTTCATTTTGAAAATCTTTACAGAATGTCATCAGTTTGACACTTGGTAATACCCCAAAGCATTAGCAGCTAGAATCACCTCTTTAAATCAAAGCACCCTTAGAACAACTGTCTAAGACTCTTTTCACACACACGTTCCGGGAAACTGCATCTCTGCAAAGCCTTTCGTGGCTGTGCTCCTCCAACTTCACTTATGTGCTTCCCTCTGTGTTTTCTAACCTGTTTGATAGAAGCCCCTCCCTGTAAAAGGCATTTATTAATTTACATGTTTCCCCCCCGGCAGGCTGATCATGTTCAGTGCACATTTATCCCAAGAGTGCAGTGATGTCACCTCACCAGTACGAGAGCATACCTGTCGACAGGTGTGTCACCCAAAACGAACTACATCAGAAACACAGACGAAACAACTTGAGGGTAAAATTAATTTCAAAGAGCGTTAGCAGTTAACCTTACTTCCTGTCCATATTTTGTGAGTAAATGTGATTTGAAGAGAGAGACATGCTTTGACTGTAGAGCATCGCCAAGCGCAGGTGTTGAATGGGTTATAGCTGGAAGGCAGCCTGCGTGGAATCGTCGTCTGTGTCAGGTCCTCCAGTGGGGCAGAAGGAATACTTGCTTTTATTGTTAAATGTTAAGGAAAAAACATCAACTTCATAGTATTATGAAAGGATCACAGTGTCGCATTTTAATTTCTGATTCTTCTGAGAGACCATACAGTGCAAGGAAAACAGATCCAGGAACGCAGGTCAGACGCACTTGAGACAGAGCCAGATAACAGAGAAGGCAGGAAGGAGGACGGAGAGGGGAAGGCAGATCAGAAGCAACACGTACTATTCAGTCATAAAGTGTCGAGGTCTGAGAAGCATGTGGTGAGTCAGAGGCCTAAAGAGGGGAAGCCAGCAGGACCCTCCTGTTGGAATGGCTTCTGATGCTTAGCTTGGACGAACAACCCAAGGGCATCGATCAGAAAACAGGGAAAGGACTTCCCTGGTGGCGCAGTGGTTAGGAATCCGCCTGCCAGTGCAGGGGACACGGGTTCGAGCCCCGGTCCGGGAAGATCCCACATGCACGGAGCAACTAAGCCCGTGTGTCACGACTACTGAGCCTGAGCTCTAGAGCCCGCGAGCCACAGCTGCTGAGCCTGCACTCTGGAGTCCGCGAGCCACAACTACTGAGGCCGCGCGCACCTAGAGTCTGGGCTCCGCAGCAAGAGAAGCCACCACGTTGAGAAGCCCGTGCACTGCAACAAAGAATAGCCCCCGCTCGCTGCAACTAGAGAAAAGGACCGCACACAGCAAAGACCCAACGCAGCCAAAAATAAATAAATTAATTTTTTTAAAAAGGTTCTTCCTTTAAAGAAAAAAAAAAAGAAACAGGGAAAGCTTTCTCCTTGATCCAGTAACATCATTTACATTGGTACCATTGGAAAAGTAGTTCCACGTAAATAAATTTTCCATATAATTCTTTAAGAACCGATACTTCATTGTAGCTATTTAGGGTGGGCGTCGTTCTAAAATATTTTTTCCTGCTTTTTAAGGAAAGCCTGAAGTGGGAAAAGTGACGCTGCCCTAGGGATTCCAAGGCCAGGTCCCAGACCTTTGAATCAGTGCCACCAGGCAAATCAGAGACCCCCTCGGGCTTCAACTTCAGATGTGTGACTCTGCCTTCTTCTCTAAGTGATTCAAGGGTTTTCATGTCGGCAGACATGCGTGTGCTACAGAAGTCTGACCCTGCAGCAGGGTCTGGGGTGTGGGGTGCAGGCTGGTGCCCCCGGGCAAGGTCGGGAAGCCCGTGCCTTCCCAGCTGGGGGTTTCCTGCGGCCCCCGCCCAGCCTCTCTGCCCCTCTCCGCCCCCCCCGACCCCCATCGCCGCCTGGGGCTTCCTGACCCAGGACTCGGTTGTCTGAGTGAGGCCTGGGGGTTCTCCGTCCTCTCTAACCTCCCGGGTGTTCAGTCAAAGCCTCTTCCTTAAATTTCTGGTTCTCGGCTTTCGTGGAAGAACTGAGGCCGCGGGGTTCATGGCCTGTAGCTCCGGGCGGAGTTCGGATGTTCTCGCGATGCGCCGGGAAACGAGGTGGCCCAGGTAGGAGTGGCCTGCGTTGGCGGCCCCAGTGCACAGGTGGGATGTGCGCGTGGCTCCGCCCCCACGATCTCGGGGTGGACACCACCGTGCACACCCCTGGCGTGACGGTCTCCGGACCACCACGGGGGCAGTTGTGTGCCCACCCGGAAGGAAGGGGATTTCGGAGAAGGGCGTAACTGGCATTTTCCACTGGAAGTGGGGGCAGCGTGAGAGCCGAGGGAGCACCTTGACACAAAACGGGGCCCCAGCGGTTGGAAGGACGCGCACCCACAGGGCAGGGGTCCGCTCGGGGCGGGGAGGGCAGGGCAGTGCAGGGGCGCCGGGACTGGGGCGGGAGGTCGGCGGAGGGGGGCGGAGTTCTCTGGAATATTCTAGGTTTTAAGTAGAGAATGGGTTTATCTGTGATTTGCTTCATTAAAAACTAACTTCGCGGCTGCAGTCTTTAAGCACAGCTTCCTCACCTGTGACTGCTGCCTGCTGCCGGGGAGACGGGGCCGGTGACGCGGGCAGGGCGGGGGTGGGGCACCGTCCACCTGCAGCCCCGCCACCGCCCGTGGGGAGGCCGACTGTCCGCCGGACGCTCACACTTCTGCGGGGAAGTGTCTGCATCTCAGGAGAGCGATGCCCGAGGCTGACGCTCGTACCCCGCGGGTCCCGTTCTGCCTCAGGGAGCTCAGGCCTTTCCCCAAGTGAGTTAAATGAAGAGGTTTTAGATTTCAGAATCTCCTGGATCCTGCAGTTGTGAATGAGGGATCCTGGACCTTCTGACCATCCTGAGTGTATTTCGGAGGCCTCGGGACCACGTGCCTTGGGGCGAGAGGTCCATCAACCTGTGAGCACCCTCGGGGAGGGGGTGGGACTTCGGCGCAGGGCTCTGCGTTCGCCCTTCCTGTGCCGCGCGCTTCCCGCCAGGGCCTTAGGACTTGAACTGGACGAGAGGAGGCTTTTAGTTTTGCCCACATCCTCCCGCAGAAGCCCTGGAGCCATTGAACCCCTGGCTTGGAGGGATCACAGCCTGAAAGTCTCCTGAGTTCAAATCCAGCTCTGCCCCTTTAACAGCTACGTAATCCGGGCAACGTACTTGAACCTGCTCTGCCTCAGTTTTCCCATCTGTGGAAGAGGGGTGATAACAGTTCTGCCACGCGGTGCGCTTGAGAGAGCCCGATACTTCCGGCTTTCAGACACTCCTGTCTCCCCACGCACTCCGGGGACCACCACCTGTCCCCGTAGCCATCGCCCCTTCTGGCGGCCACGGCAGAGCTCCCTCCTAGCGGTGCCGCTGCGGCTTTGATGCACCTTACTGTGTTCGCAGAGGTCGTCCTCAAGGTCGCTTTTTCTTAGTTTCCACACGGGAGGGTCCACCAGCAGGCGTGGGCTCCAGCCGCCGGCCGTGCGCTTTCGTTTTTGTTGAAACTGTTGGGTGTTGCTGAGGCTCAGCTACACTCCTGCCGGATCCTGGGCCACTGGCCACTTTTTAAATTTTCACGGTGTTACTACATGATGTGCCCGTCAGCGGACATTTCGTTAAATTCCCGTGACGTGGCCACACTGCGCATTATCCGAGCTAGAACTGCCGTCTCCGGGCTTTCTCATAGGCTGACAATTCAGCGAGCTCTTTATGACTTTGCAGCAGGTTTAAATACCCGGAGGGCACCATGGCATCTGGGAGGGCTGAGGAGATGGCGCTGGAACAGTACCTCCCAAACCCCAGTCATGGGAGCAACGTCTCCGCACGCGGGGTTGGTTTCTCTGCTGTGTCCCCCGGGGTTAAGGATGAGGGGTCCTGAGTCAGACTGCCTGGGGTCAAATCCAGCTCTGCATTTCACTGCCCTGGAATCTGGAGCACATCCTTGAGTGCTTTGCCTGAGTTGCCCCATCTGTGAAATGGGGCTGATGTTACTACAACATGATGAGCTGGAAAGACGCAAATTCATGGGAAACGTGTAAAAGGGTGCGTGTAGGCCAGGCAGGCGTGGAGGAAGCGGCCTGCAGTGCGCTGTCCGCCACCAGAGACGGGACGTGTGGCTAGCGGAGTCCTCCTGGCCCCGTTCCCGGGGCTCCTGGGAGAGCCCTGTTTCTTTACTAGGCTTCATTCCGGCCCGAGGGCTGCTGCTCCTCCAGAACCTCAGGTCCTCCCCTCCCTGGGCCCTGCCTCTCTCCTCTCCTCCTCTTTCCTCCTCTTGGATCCAGGATTCTGGTTGTACCAGTTTGCAGTAACAGAGACTGTGTTTTCTCAAAATGACTGAATAAAATTAAAAGTCAGTGAGGGCTTCCCTGGTGACACAGTGGTTGAGAGCCCGCCTGCCGATGCAGGGGACGCGGGTTCGTGCCCCGGTCCGGGAGGATCCCACATGTCACGGAGTGGCTGGGCCCGTGAGCCGTGGCCGCTGAGCCTGCGCGTCCGGAGCCTGTGCTCCGCAACGGGAGAGGCCACAGTGGTGAGAGGCCCGTGTACCTCAAAAAATAATAATAATAATAATAAGTCAGTGAAACAAGATTGCAACCCTGCCACTACCCCCCTCTCAAAACTGGTATGTTTGGAAATGTTATGTGTATATATGAGATATGTCTGTCTGTCTGTCTAACTGGCTATCATAGGTAAGGAAGAATCCTGATAGGAATCACAAAATATTTATAATCAAATCACAGCAAGAACTACTTATCAAAACTTGTGAAATATTGCTAAAGTGATACTTAGGTGAAATTTTGAAGTCTGAAATGCATATATTAGAAAAGAAGAATTAAAGTTAATGATCTGTGTGTCTATCTTAAGAAATGAGAAAGTGACACTAAATCAAAGATGGGTGGAGATAACGTAGGTGAGAGCTATAGGGGTGGGCATTTGTGGCACATTATTTCATTATCAGGAGAAGATCTGATAAAATACGGCAAGATGTTAATACTACTATTGATGTCTTATGTTATATTCTGAGTGTTTCTGTTTGCTTGAATTATATTCAAAATTAATTTGTAAAAACTAGAGGCTAGTAAAGCAAACATTAACTTTTATTATTTAAAAAAAAAATCTGCCTACAGTTTGAAACCTGTGTTTTATCAGCTTTCCAATATGGGCTCCCGGGTGAAAAGACATGAGACTCTCTGAGCCCGTCTTAATGCTCCAGCCGCACCTCACCAGGGTGGGCCCCCAGCTCCCCTGCACCTTTGTGCAGCCACGTGGGACTGTGGCTTTTTGACTCTTGGTGACAACCCAGGTCTCCCAGAGTAGATTAACCCTCTGACCAGACCATCCCAGCGCACCACTGAAGTCAGCTGTTTCTGCAGAATACATCATGAACGTTTAGAAACTTGATTTTTGTTCAGACAGGTAAGGGAGTGACAGCCGTTACATCATTAGTGATGTGACAATGAAATAAAAATTTACCACTGATAGCTTTCGCAGCTTCTGGCTTACTGTGATTAGAGGCTCCCCAGAGGTGGTAGGGCAGGTGTTGGGCAGCAGCAAAGATAACTTCTTATCAGCAGCAGTCATGATTCCTTGACACTCTAACTGACGTGAAACAGGGACGCCTGGAGGGCTGGGCCCACAGAGGCTATGCTGTCATCCCCAACCTTGACCTCCAGCTTTTGCTTCTCCCACTCAGGGGTGCCACCTGCTTCAAAATCAAGTCCTGAGGGAACACAGCCTCCATCCCTGGGCATGTGGCAGTGGCTGGTTTCTCAAGAGACCTTGTGACCTGCAAAGTCTAAAATATTCACTGTTTGGACTTTTACAGAAAAAGCAAGCTGACCCCCTGCTCCAGACTGGCACATGGTTCTCCTTGACGGACTTGCAAATCTCGTTATAAACGTAAAATTACAAAACGCATTGATAAGACACTAGTTTTGTTTTGTTTTGTTTTTCTTATGGGACTCCTCACCAGAGTTCATCCTCAACACGGACAAACCAGCAAGGAGTCTGTTGCTAATTACACCTGAAAACCATCACGCACCTCTGGGAGGCGTTCTGGGCAGTTAGCAGCAAGATGACAATAATTCTACAGTTGAGCCCTGGGAAAGTCAGCCTCCAAATGTTCAAAACGGAAAATGCCTGTCAGGTTGCTAGGATGGGGGGGGGGGCGCATTTCTTTTAAACTTAAAATCATTCTATGAACATTTGTTTTTTGAGACAAAATATCACAAAAGCAGCTCTTCAGTGAATTGCTGGAACGTGTTTTGGTAACCCAGCGCTCTGGTGGAAAGTAGACACAGATTTCTTGACACAGCTGGGAGGGTACTGCTCCTTTCTGCCTCATTTTAAAAATTGCAACTTCTACACTTTCTAAGAGAAAAACCAGAAACATCCAGGGCCACGGTCTTCTCTCGTGTGCTTGGGCCAAGAGAGTCCCGAGCACCCGCTAGCCTCCACCGCTCACAGACGGATACCCAGTCCGACCCGGCCGGGCGCTCCCAGCCCCCGACGGAGCTGCGCCTTCACGCCTCACCCGCCCCCTGTCTCTTCGCAGGATCTTCCCAGAGTCCCTGCGCTGGCTCATGGCCACGCACCAGTTTGCGTCGGCAAAGAAGCTGATCCTGCGCTTCACACAGAAGAACCGCATGAACCCCGAGAGCGACATCAAAGGCGTGATGCCTGGTGAGCATGTGTTCCCTTCAAACCCACAGCGCCGCCAGACTTGGGGGACCCGCCACCCATCCCGCCGGGACCGGGGGTCACCCCACATCACCCCTGGTGCCTTCGTTGCCCAGCCGGCTGTCCAGCTTCCTGTGACGGTCGGTCCTCAGCTAGACCAGGAGCACGGCCAAGTCCAAATCCAGAGGGAGGCATGACCTTGCGTGCCCCTGCCCTCCGGGGGAAGCTTGAGGGCCGAACCGCACCTGGCACACAGCCTTGCCTGCCTGCGGTTCGGCGCCGGCAGTCCCGGCCAGGGAGCTCTGGCCTTCGCTCCCTCTCTCTCCCAAGCAGGACCTTAGAGAGCTGCTGTGCTGTCTGTATCTGTCAGGACCTACTGGTTGGGCCTCTGAGGAAGTGGAGAAGTTCAGATCCATAGAATCCTCGTTTATCAGGAACATCAGCACAAGCTAGATCAGATCCAGGAGAGCACCTGGAGGGCGTTAAACCAGACTCCTGGGCCCCTCCCGGCACCCAGAGATTCCTATCCAGGACATCTTGGAAGGAACCCTGAACATTTGTGTGTTTAATAAGCACTAGTAGTGATTTACTGTGACCTGCAAAGTCTAAAATATTGACTATTTAGACTTTTACAGGAAAAGCAAGCTTCTAATATCAATATTAGAAGTGTATTCATATTAACTTAAATCTTTTCACAGCAGTTCTGTGCAAGGTACTGTAATTATCCCCATTTGCAGATGAGGAAACTGAGGCACAGAGAGGTTGAGTATCTTGCCAGAGGTCACACAGCTAGTGAGTAGTACGCTGGGACTTGAGCCCAGGAAGCCCAGCAGAGGCAGCTTCCCTGTGCTGCTTCCGAGAGAGAGGGAGACGGACGTGCTGGCGTGGCGGGCAGGGGGGTGAGGGGTGAGTGGACCTCGCTCATTTCAGGCCACGTTGGCTCCTTTTGGAGTGTCTGGCTCTTGTCCCCAAACTTGTCCAGGCCCGTCCATTAGCAGGTCAGCGCTCTTGAGTCAAAGTGCCTTGTTTCTGGCATTTCCCTAATTAAACCGCCACACTCCACTTCTTTCAGGTTAAAATATTGTCTGGGAGACGCTTGTCTTCTCCATCCTAATTATGCTGATTCATTTCCCTCCTGCTTTTAGAAAGTGGTATCCTCGCTCAGGAGCTGGGCTGGTGCTGGTCTCTTTGCTGGGGGGCAGGCAGCAGCATGCATGACCCCCCCCGACTGGGGGCTGGGGTGGCATGCGCTCACGCTCCGGGGCACGCGGCTCTCACCCGCCCGCCTCTGGGTCTCTCTTCCCTCCCAGCTGTCAGGCGCACGGTCACGGTGACGTGATGGCACCAGGGCAAAGCTGGAGGAAGGCGGGTGTCTGTTTCCTCAAAAGTGGCCCCTTGCACCTCCCTAGGCTGGACCGGTTTGCCTGCTTGAATGCTGCGTCTTATCCCGCATCTTATCTAGGCCACCGACCAGCATCCCGTCCCCAGCCCAGGCTCTCACCCGCCGCCCTGACTCTATCCCCCCTGCTGCCCCGCCCTCAGCCCCGCCAGGGGGGTGAGACGCCATGCAGGCGTTTGACCCGCATCAGAACCTTTACGATGGGTCAGATCGCCCCTGCTTCACATACGGGAAAGGGGCTCCAGGAGGCTGAGGGTTGGAGGCACGGCTTCCCGGCTCCCCTTTTCCTCCTTGGACGTGAGCCAGGTGCAGAGAGGGGGTCCCCGGCGTCAGGCCCTCTCCGGGCAGCCTGACCTCAGGGAAGCAGCCGAGTCCGGCGTCACCAGGTCAGGCGGCGAGTCGGAGGGTACGGGGCCCCCGTCAGACCCACGGGGGCCTTACCCGAGCCCTCTCGGTAACCGAGCGGGCGTCCCACCCCACGTGCCTCCCTCTGTCTTGTCCGTCCGTCCTGAACCCGAGGTGAGAAGCGGGTCCCTGTGTCGGGCCACCCCACGGCCCCCGGCGCCAGGTGACTTGCACCAGTCACACCCCAGCAGATGAAGCCCAGGCGGCCCCAGGCAGCCATGCCCGGCGCCCTGCCTCTGACCCTCCGCGCCTACTTCCCGCTCCTGCAAGAGGCCTCGGGCCGCTGGAGCCTCGCACGTGTTGAGAGGGAATTTCTGGGGTCAGCAGGTGTCCCCGCAGGCCCAGGAAGGTGTCTCCGCAGTGAGTGGGGAGGGGTCGGCCGGAGCGCGGGGCCCGGAAGGCCTCGCGGCTTCTTGCGCATCTGTGGTGGTGTCGAGAGGCCGGGGACGCATGTAACAGAGACAACGTGCCGACAGCCCCGGGGAGGCTAGTGTAATTGCACTTGGAGTAGTGCAGTTACCTCTGTAGACTGCAGTCACCCTGGGCTCCGGAGTTTAAAGCTTTAAAAAAAGAAAGAAAAAAGGTCATAATTACAGTTACTACAGCTTCTTAACATCTATTTCATACACTAGAAAGAATCAGGAATTAAGTTTTAGCTGCACTACAAAAAAAAAAAATTTAAACGTATACAGCCATGCGAATGGACATTTAGTTTTTCTTCCTGGAAGGTCTCCACGGTGGGCAAGTGCCGCTGTGATAAACAGGTTCCTGACCAGTTTCACAACAGTGAGGATATACTCAGCCCGCTGGACCAACGCTATGTGTTAACCACGTTCCCATGTTCTTTAAAAGGTTTCTGGTGTTTTGACCATGATGGGAAGTATGTCTGTAAGTCAGATGAGCCTGTTTTTGCAGAGGGGGCAGTAAAGGTCAGGAGGAACTCAGGAGCTGAGCGTCCGTGGATGGATGGCCGAAAGGCCAGCCGTTCTGGCTGGTGCACAGGCCTCCGGCTCTGTGCCTGAATATTGACACGGAAGAAAGTTCTGGAAACTGAGGGAGCATGGTATCCCTCGGACGTAGGACAGGTGTCCCCTTCTCCCTTCCGTGCCCCAGCTGGTGACGCTGATCCAAACGTTTTTTTAAAGAAAAAACTCCTAAACCGTTATGGTTAAGCAACCTGTTTTTCCTTCCAGCTGTAACTAGTGAGGTTGGTGACCTTCTCGCCATTGGATGGCAGGAAAGAGGTAGGACGTCCAGGGGTGAGAGTGCCCCTAAGAAGTACAGGGAGGGGGACACGCCTCAGAGACCCGCAGAGGGGGCTGCAGCTCCTGGGCCCTCCTTGAGGCAACCCCACTTCCCCCGGGCCTTCCCACCCCACTGCGGGCTTTATTTTTAGTAAACTTGCTTTGGATTCATCTTAGGTTTATAGTAAAGTTACAAAAAGAGCACAGAATTTTGAAAAACCCCCAGTCGGTCTCCCTGTTGTAACATCTTGCACCCCTGCACCTGCTACGACTGGGAAACTGCCATCTGCTGCACTGCTGTCAGCCCAGCTGCGGCCTGGACCGGACGTCACCCCCAGGGAGCCTGCCGTAGGGCCCCACCCAGGGCTGCCTGCTCCTCTCACCTCCCAGCCGCCTGCGGTCGGTGCGCTGTCAGCCTCTCCTTGCTTCCCCTGACCGCGGCAGTCGTGACTGGTTAAGTTTCCTTTTGCTCCTCTGGCCCCTGAGAAGGGGTCCGCTCCCCCAAGGGCACGCCTGGCCGGGGAGCAGGGACAGACTCGGAGGCGGAACGTGCGGCAGTTCTGCTCACAGCTGCTGAGAGATGGGGAGGCCGGGGCGTTTCCTTGTTGGATCTTCCCTGTTGAACCGTCAGCCCCAGGACGGCGGCAGACCCTCGACCTCGCTCACGTGGGCCTGGCGTCTGCTCAGAGCTGGTCTGGGCGCCCCGAGAAGCTGGGTCTCGTGACCGAGCTGTAGTTGGTCCCGTCACCTGAGCCGAGACGCCGCCGTCTGTCTGGCTCAGCGCACATATGTGCACGGGCCGCGCCTCTGCACGCGTGTGCGCACACGTTCATCCGGTCACTCATCTCCCCTCCTGACGTGCGGGCCGGGCAGGGGCGGGGGCAGAGGAAGCAGCCTCAGCGTGTCTGGCCCACGGAGTTGGTGTGGGGACCAGAGCAGCGCGTGCGTCTCCTGGTCCCTGCGCAGAGGGGTCAGGCTCCATAAAGAAGAGGAGCCCTGCCCAGGCCCGACCAGGGCCTCCGTGCCCGCCAGCGGCCTCCGCAGCCCCGACAGGTGGACGGAGCCCGCGCAGGCGGCTGCTTTGTGTGTCCTGCTGCCTCCCTGCGGGCCCCGTGGGCAGCTGCACCTGCCAAGTCAGTGTCTCCGTGGCGAGTTTTCTACCCTGAGAGCCAGGCCCTACCCCTGCCTTAAAGAAAAACACTCTCCTTCTCCTGACCCCCGAATCCGCGCGTCGGGCCGTCCGTGGGGCCGCCTGGCCGAGCGTGGCTCACGGGTCCCCCTCCCTGCAGAGCTGGAGAAGGAGCTTTCCCGGAGGCCCAAGAAGGTCTGCATCGTGAAAGTGGCGGGAACCCGGAACCTGTGGAAGAACATCGTGGTGCTGTGCGTGAACTCGTGAGTCACGGGCGCGGGCGGCGCGGGGCAGGGGAGAGCCTGAGCAGCCCTGTCAGAGCTTCTGAACGGCTGTCCGAAGGGCCACGAGTGCCGCAGACGCGGACCCCCAGCCTCGGGGCAGCCCGGCATCTCCCCCCGAGTGCCACTCGGGCCGCGCAGACGTGTCCCGGGGGGACGGGGCTGCCGGAGAGCAGGCTGACGCCCAGGGGCATCCTGGGAGCGGGGCTGTCTGGCCGTGCGCCTCCCGGGGTGCACCTCCCCCCGAGGCACAGTGGCGGGGGGCTTGGGGGGGCGACAGGACCCCCACGTGTGGGCCTCCAGGCGCCATCACGGGTGAGGGGACCAGGCTGCTGAGTGTCCTCGCGCTCTGCGTGGAGCCGGGGCCGCCGCGGGTGGCGATGGGCCGGCCCGGCCCTGGGCACGACCTCCCCCCCGTGGCCAGAGGCCCTCCCGCCCTGCCGACCACATCCAGCCCGGCGCCCCAGGTTCGGTGTGCACCGGCAAAGCCTCTGCTGCTGACACACAGCTCAGTAACCCTGCCCTTCCCTGCTCTGCGCAGGTGGGGCCTCGTTCAGGGTCACAGGTCATCTAGGCGGTAGGGGGTTAGAGGTCACTGGGGGAGGGGGGAGCTTGCACCCTTCCGTGCACAGGCTCAGGACTGCCGTTGTCGGTAGAGAGCAGGGTCCGGGGGCGGGCCTCTGGCCCGACGTCCCACAGCTGCTCCTGTCAACGCAGCTCTATTTAATCAGCTCTCAGGATTGGGGTTCCAGGTCAAATACTTTGGGAGAGGATACAAAACATCCCAGCACCAGAGCAGCGGAAGAGCCCGGATCTAACGGACACCTCGTCCTGCAGCCTAGCGGCCAAGGCCCGGGCAGGGGAAGGGGCAGCCGTGCTGCACGCCTGGTCGGGGCCGAGCCCTCAGGCCCGTCTCTGCACAGAGTGGGCTCCAGCCCGGCCGCCCACTTGCCCGGTCTCAGGCAGACGCCGGCTGGGCTAGTGGGACCGTTTACAGTGGGGTCACTTCTCCAACTTTTATTTTGGAAAAAACACCAATGGTGACATAGACAAGATGGGGAGATTCCACCTTAGCGATCCTTGTTTTGGGGGAGGGCGAGCCAGTCTCTCTGGCTTTGTTGTGGTCGGAGGACGTCCTTGCACCAGAACAACAAGGTGGGAGACCTGCCCCGAGACCAGGAGCCCCGCCGAACTCACACCTGTTAGGCTGTCCAACGTGGCCCGTGGGGGCCGGGTCTGCCTGTCCCCAAGGGGAAGCGCATGGGTTTGGCGGAGGGTGGCTCCCTCCTGCAGGGCCGGGTCTGTAGTTGACCTTGATGCGTCCTCAAGGTCCGCTGAAAGCAGGGAGGGAGGCTGGGAGAGAAGGGCATGTTTCAGCCCAGGGACGGATGCAGCCATCGCAGCCCTGCTCCCACGGGGCACGTCCACCGGGGCCTCAGAGCCCCGCTGCCCCCTGCTCCCAGGGAACACGACAGATCTTTATTCCTGATCCCAGAGTGGACATCCGCCTGAGTGGCTGGGACACACGTCTCCCTGCGGGGTTTTGTGACCCTGTGGGGCAGGAGGGGGGCTGAACTCGGGGCGGGGGAGGGAAACGGTAAATGAAGCGCTGAACGGCCTCCAAGACCAGACGTCCTCACCGGCCAGACCCTTCCTGTCCCTCCAGGCCACGTGAGCCGCGGGTGGCAGTGGGGGGGGGAGGAGCCAGTTCTCGGGGCGGGTCCCCGAGTTTCCGGATACCCGGGAGAGGCATAGGTGTAGACGGGCGGTGCATCCTAGAGGCTGTGCTCACCCGCTGTGCTGTCAGCCTGTCGGCCCGCCTGGAAGGTGGGTCTGATGGGCCCCCTCGGTGCCCACGACACGGGCTCAAACGCAGGGACCCTGGGGGTGCCCGCCTCACACCTGGACTCCGTGAGAGACGGCGTTTGAGCAGAGGGTCTCCCTGCTTTTACGCCCACCCCGCGTAAGGCCACGGCAGGGAGGTGGCCACGCACATGCCCTCCCTGAAGGCCTCTCTGACGTGCGCTCGCTGCCGCCTTCCGAGTGGCTGCTGTGCCCCCGGGCGCGACGCGGGGTGTCCCGCACCCGCCGGGAGGTGGCAGACCCAGGCACTGCGTCCCCGCAGGCTGACCGGCTTCGGGATCCACCACTGCTTCGCGCGCAGCATGATGGGGCACGAGGTGAAGGTTCCGCTGCTCGAGAACTTCTACGCCGACTACTACACGGCAGCCGGCATCGCCCTGGCGTCCTGCCTGGCCATGTGCCCGGTGGTGCGGTTCCTGGGGCGCCGGGGAGGCCTGCTGCTGTTCATGATCCTCACGGCCCTGGCCTCACTCCTGCAGCTGGGGCTGCTCAACCGTGAGTGGCCCGGGGCCCCGGGCGGGCGGCGGGCGGCGGGCGGGGCCCGGCATGCCGGAGGGGCATCCCAGAGCCCCGGGTGGACGGGCAGCCCGGGGTGTCCTCCCAGAACCGACGGCTGCAGGGGGGGCTGCTCTGGGGAGGACGGGCTCCCGCTGGGACACGTGCGTGGGGTCCCCCTCCTCCCGCCCAACCCCAAGGCTTCTCGCTGCCCTGGGGCTCCCCGGTACCCGGGCCCCCACAGTCCTGGGGGACGTGAGGAGCCCACTGGGGCCGCGCTCTCCCGTTGTGATCCGTCACGTGAGGAGGGACGGAGGACTTTTTCCTCGTGTGGGATCGAGGGCGAGATAAACACACTCTGACTCCCTTGCACTGGGACGCTGCTTTTCAGTACGTGTTTCCAAGTTCCTCGGCTGCTCTTGGGGCCAGAGAGTTTCTCAGTAAACGTTAAAAGTAATTTAAAGAAAAGCTAGCCAATCCGTGTCGCCCACCCAACTCCACGAGGCAAGTGCAGTGCAGCTCCCGGTGAACAAAAGCCCTCGCCACGGGGACGGGCGGCAGGGTATCTGACCGCCTGGGGCGAGAGGCGGGAGTGAGCTGGGCAGCCGAGCCTTCTCGCCCAGGACCGTGCCCCCCCGGTGGACTCAGGCGCCGCGGGGACCACGTGGCTCTGATGGCTGCCCTCCCCCCTGAGCTGTCAGAGCTCCATCAGCGCTGCGGGGAAAGTCAGAAGCCCGCAGTGGTGTCTCGGGTCTGCGTGATGTCCAGGTGGGGAGGGGGTATCCAGAACAGAAGGAAGAGAAGGAGAAAACCGAGGGCTTTGCTTTCTCAGCCTTGTTGTGCGAACTGGATTCTAAAATAGCCAGTGTCAGACTCAGGAGCGGTTTTCTGACTTGGGCAAGTTCACGTGCGTTCCGCATCTTGCTGGGAGATTGGTCTCATTTTCAGCCGTGACTACATGGGGTCTGTCCCCTGGTGGGGCCGCCCAGCTGCCCTTCGGGGAGTCTTCTGCAGCTCCCGCCGGTTGGGCGCACGTGCCGGGGGCACGGCAGCCCCGGGGCTCACAGCTGCCCTTCTTAGTCCGTGAGCACGGATGCCCAGGAGACCGGGCACCGTGGGAACCAGGCCGGGAGGGCGTAGCGATGCCGTCTGCCGGGTCTGCCCACAGCCCTTGGTGCCCCGCGAACAGACCAGCAGTGACTCGAGCAACTTTGGACACGGCGAGATTCCCCCTTTGGCTTGAGGGCGGGCGCTGCGCGAGGGCCCCCGCTCTCAGGAGCTGGCGTCCTCCCCAGGTTTTGAGGCCAGAGGGGCCCAGCCCTCCCTTCCGAACAGAAGGAGCTCCATTTGGTCAAATGCCAGCCCGGGTGCCCTGGACCCTCCCCCACATCTGTGCCACGTCCCCCCTGCTCTCTGGCCCCTGGTGGCGTCAGCCGGGCTCCCCGAGCGGGCCTGGCGGGCTGGCTGCAAGGCCACCCCCGCTGGTCCCGGAGGGGCTGTGCTTAGAAACCAGTCACGTGGAAGCACGCGGTGCTGACTTCCGTCCGACCTGCTCTCTCTCTCCCCTCCCCGCCCGCCTTCCTCCTCGTCTGCCGCCGCTTCTGCGGTCCAGTGATCGGAAAATACAGCCAGCATCCAGACTCAGGTGAGCCGAACGCACGTGTGGCACTGTCGCCTTCTTTAGTGCCCCTGCAGGGCGTTTTCACAAAGACTCACAGACCTGTGGTTTCCCTCTCCTCTCTCTCCCCTCCCCCTTTCACCCCAAGAGTTGCAGCTGAAGTTGGCCGTAGGTTGGACACGACACGCATATCCACTTGTTCTTCCCGCCCCTCGCGCCTCTAGAAAGCCGGGCTGCCCCCGCCCCCTTGTGCCTGGCTTGCACGCTGCCCTCGCCCCTGCCCGTGGCACCAGTGGCCAGCACAGCCCAGCAGCCTCCACTGCGGTGCACGGCCTTGGCGGCAGGCCTGGGCTGGGCCCTACGCCGCCAGGGGAAGCAGCCATCCCCGCCCGTGAGCCACGCACGCCCGCTGCTCTCGGCCTCTGGGACGGCATAGCCGCTGCCCCGCACGCGACGCTGCTGCGCACACGTGCCTGGCCTGACCGAGCGCGTGCCGCCAGGGCTCCCAGGGCCGCCTTGTGGGGAACTGGGCTGCCCCCCAAATGTGGGACCCCAGCAGCTTGCTGTGCCCGCCCGGCGCCACCTGGGTGTGAGGTCAGACCCGGTGCCGCTGGCAAGACGCTCAAGTTGGCCCAGCTTGTTCCCTCCGGGCCCATAAGTTCTCCTCTTGGGGTTGAGTTCTCCTTCCCCTCAGTCAAGCCTGGGCTGCCCCGTCCCTTGTATTGGACTGGTCAGGCCTGAGGCCAGGATGGCCAGGCGCTCTGGAACCAGAGACCGTTCTCTGGAGCTGAGCCGGAAGGCTGGACGGGAGGGCGTTGCCAGAGTGTCGGGGAGACGACCGGCCCCCCTCCCTGCCGGCCGCTCGAGGCTACGGCGTCCAGCAGAGTCAGCCGGAGCCCCACGTTTTAGACCCGCAGGGACTCCCGGGGGACCCGACAAAGGCTCCCGCCAAAAGGGCTCTGACCTCCCACCCCGGGACGTGCTGCCGCATCTCCCAGGTCTGCACCTCAATCCGGGCAGAGGGGAGGAGGGGAGGACCCTTCGTCGGCCCCGGGCCGCCCTCCGCCCGCCTCACCGCCCCCTGGTTCTCCCCCAGGAATGAGCGAGAGTGTCAAGGACAAGTTCTCCATCACCTTCTCCATCGTGGGCATGTTCGCCTCCCACGCGGCGGGGAGCCTCAGTGTGTTCTTCTGCGCAGAGATCACGCCCACGGTGATCAGGTGCGTGGCGGGCCGCCCGTGCGGGGGCGTGTGTTTCTTCTGAGGACGCGGGGGCGGGGCTTCCCGTCGGGCGGGGCTTCCGGTGACTATGAGCCACCAGCTCTGCCCCGGCCTCCGGACGAGCGGCGGCCCGTGCCGGGCACGGAGCGGACCGCCGTTCTGCCCTGAGCCCAGGGAACCCAGAGTCAGGTGAGGGCTGGACGCGGGGTCCTGCCCAGGCAGCTGGAGGAACGGGGAGCGTTGGGGGCACAGGCAGCACGGCAGGGCCTGGAAAAGGAGCGGTGAAGTGGGGCGGCCGCTGTGTCTGGACCTGTGCTGTAGCCCAAACGCCGTCCGCTCTCCTAGGAGGGCTCGGGAAACAGTCCGTTTCACGTAGAAAGCAGAGTAGAAAGGGCCTCGGTTTTCTACCGGCCTGAGAGGCCAGCGTCTCAAGTCCGAAGAAGGGCCTCAGAGAGAAAGCCCAGCAAGTTACATCACTGATTTGTTGGACAAATATTGGTTAAGAAACCCCCCCCCCCCCGTGTGTCCGGCAGAGGCTGAGTGTGCAGCCCGGCTCCCAGGAGTCCGCGATGGGTCCGTTTTCTGAGAGGCGGGGTGACCTGCACTCAGCTGCCTTTGCTCTCCTGGTGAGGCGGGGGGTTCTGCTCCGTCCGGCAGCATCCCGGGCAGCGGTACGCGGGCGGGCGCATCCTCTGGTGCTGTCGAGCTTACAGCAGCACGGAAGGGTTTCCTTTCGCAAAGGGCATCCCCTCCCTGCCATCACGCCGTCTCCCCGGCAGCAACTGTTGTGACTTTCGCTCAGGCTCCTGAACGTCATCAGCTTGCCCAGCGCACACGCTCTATCAAAGTGTAATTGGGAGTGTGGCAGTTAATCGGCTGTGGGGTACCGCCTAGAAGCCAGCATGACGGCACCCTTCCATCCTCCCTTTCCCACGTGGGCGACAAGCAGGGGCCAGTCCCATTCAGGCAGGACGCCCGGGACTGACCACCTGGCCCCTGGTGCCGGGCTCTGGGAGGAGGCCCACGTCTGCAGGCGTCACGCTCACGCAGCGTCTTCACTGGCCTCACTCTCTGATTCATCCTCCTGGATTCTTACATACAGACGCCAAGCCCGAAGGCTGCCCCATACCCAGGGAATAAAATGCCAGGGGATTGTGCATTTAAGAGAAAGCAAGCAAATGCCAAGTAATTCACCCTGGTTCAACCCTCTGCTTAATCTGACACGGGAAGTGAGCCTGGAGCTCATTTCATGCGGGACGCTGCAACGCGCCCCAGGCAGACAGCAGCCCCTCGGTGTCTTTCTTTACCCAGTTAATGTCCTTCCTTTACCAAGGAGCCCAGCAAGGAGGACTCTTTCAGGAGACCAGAAGTCGAGGTCAGACCTTTGCATGGTTGTGTCTTTCTCGGCGGGTGGCCACCCTCCCCTCCAGCAGTCCGCAGACCTCGTGAATCATTAGATTTTGCTGAAAAAAGCTAAACAAGCTAAACTGAAGGAAATGCAGTATCCTTTTTCTCTCTGAGGCAAACCTACAAAGATTATTTTGGGGATAGAAAATGTTCTCGGGGTCAGCCTGCCAGGATGACAAGCTAGAAAACATGTTCACTTGACCCTAGGTGATGCGTTTATAGTTGCAGAGGAAGGAGATGAGGTCCGGGCGGCGGTGGGGGGGGGGGCTCTCTGGTGTTCCCGGTGAGTCACTCTCCCTGCTGGACACCCCTCGTCCCGGCCCTCCCTTGCATGCCCACCCAGGGACAGTCCCACGGAGTCACTGGGAGGAAATGGACTTCCTGCCCTCCCCCGACTTCTCACGGGTGAGCCAGGAGGAGCTGGGAGGGCCCGCTCAGGTCTGCGAGCTTCATGTTGCCTAGTACAAAACTAGCCTTTTCTACAGCACGGTGTTAGAAACACACCCTCTGAACGAGAACAGTAGCAAAGGTTAGGGGTTGGCTAACGAGAAGCAAAGAAGAGGGTAAGAACTCCTTTGCAGAGCCCGGGGGACGTCGGCTGTCCACGTGTGACAGCTGCCCGGCGCGCCCACCCAGACGCTGACGGCGCCCTCCCTGCGGCTGCGGCCACAGCAGGCGCTTCTCGGCACCCTCCCCTCGGGCCTCGGCGGCGCAGGGGCAGCTGGCGGCTTTGGAGCGGCAGACCCGGTGTCAGCTGGAAGCTGCAGCCGGGTCCCTGCGGCCTCGCTGTCTCCCTGTGCCCTCACAGGGCGGGGCGGGGGTGGGGGGCAGGCGCTGGTGGCAGGGACAGAACCCTCACCTCCCGACACCTCCTCAGGCTCCCTGAGCGCCGGGGCCCGGCTGCGGGGTATTTCTTCCTTTTTTATTGAGATATAGTTGATATACAATTTTACGTTTCAGGTGTGTACAACACAGTGGTTCACAATTTTTGAAGGTTAATATATAGCAATTTAAAGGTAAATTACAAAATACTGGCGGTAGGCCCCGTGTTGTACAGTACGTCCTCGTAGCTTGTTTCCTACCTAACAGTTGGTACCTCTCACCCCCTGCTCCTATGTCGCCCCTCCCTGCTCCCCACCGGTAACTACTAACTAGTTTGTTCTCTGTATCTGTGAGTCTGTTTCCTTTTTGTTATGTTCCCTAGTTTGTTGTATTTTTTAGATTCCAAATCTAAGTGATATCATACAGTATTTGTCTTTCCCTAACTTGTTTCACTTAGCATAATGCCCTCCAAGTCCATCCATGTTGCAAATGGCAAAATTTCATTCTTTTTGATGGCTGAGTAATATTCCACTGCATATGTGTACCGCATCTTCTTTATTTGTCAGTAGACCTTTCGGTTGCTTCCACGTCTTGGCTATTGTAAATAATACTGCTGCGAACACAGAGGTGCATGTATCTTTTTGAATTAGTATTTTCGGTTGTTTTGGATATATACCCAAAAGTGGAATTACTGGATCATATGGTAGTTCTATTTTTAGTTTTTTTGAGAAGCCTCCATACTGGTTTCCATAGTGGCTGCACCATTTCACATTCCCACCAACAGTGTACGAGGGTTCTCTTTTCTCCATGTCCTTGTCAACATGTTTTAACCTGTGTTCTTTTTGATGACGGCCATTCTGACAGGTATAAGGTGATACCTCATGGTGGTTTTGATTTGCATCTCCCTGATGACTAGCAACGTTGAACATCTTTTTACGTGCCTGTCGCCCACCTGCATTTCTTCTTTGGAAAAACGCCCATCAGTTCTTGTGCCGTTGTTTCAGTCGGGGTTTTGTTTTTGACGTTGAGTTGTGTGAGCCGTTTATATATTTTGGATGTCAACCCCTTATTGGTCACATATCATTTGCAGATAGGGTCTGCCATTCAGACCCTATCTAAAGGTTGTCTTTTCATTTTGTCCATGGTTTCCTTTACTGTGCAAAATCTTTAACTTTAGAAAGTTAAATTAGGTCCCATTTGTTTCTTTTTGCTTTTGTTTCCTTTGCCTGAGGAGACGGGCCACTTCAGCTCCTGACACCTCCTCTCCCGCTCCCTGGCTGCCCACCCCCTTCTCCGGCTGAGCTCTTCCCTCCCCTCAGGTGCCCACCCCTTCCTCCGAGCATCTTCCTTCCGGAGACCTTCCTTCTGGTTCCTCCTTGTACCCACGCCCAATGGACCCCACCCGCTGTCACTGCTGCAGACTTGCCTCAGGAACGGGCACCAGGGACAAAGATGGCCTGTGTGTCACGTGACACGTGGGGTTGTTTAGCTTGTTTTAAAATTTGCATCACATATATATATAAACGTTTATAACACACGCTCAATGAGTAACCACAGGCCGAGGGGATGATGGGTAATCTTCACTGTTGAACAGCAGGAGGGGGACAGCCAAAGCATACAGGTCGCATCCCCCCAGAGCCCCCAACTCGGGCCTTTAGCGGGCAGGAATCTGCATTCCTCCGTGGCCTTGGGCACGTCCTTCAGCTGGGCTCATCTCTGCCCCAAGACAAGACTACTCACGACGGCCTTCTCGTGGCGGGGGACTGACGGGGGACAGACTGTACACAGAGGGTCTGGCTGCAGTAAGTGACAACTGGTGGTGGTAATTATTCCTACCTGAATATTTTTGGTAGTGATATTTATTTCTGTAAAGATCGGCAGAATATTTGTTCATCCTTGGCTTCACAGAAAGGTAGTCAAGACTACTTAGTACAGAGAAGGAAATGGACAACAGGAGGTTTGTTTTCTGTGTTAAAGACGCTGGTATTAACATGGTTAAAAGAATGATTTGAAGATTCTTTTTTGTTGTTTGCTTTTTTGTTGTTTATTTTTTTTTCATTTTTTCCTTTATTTTTATTTTTTTCTGAAGATTCTAGAATTCTTGTCAAGCTTGCTACTTCTAAGAAGTCTGCCTGTATACCTATCTTTCTATCCTCAAAGTAATTTAGGTATTATTACTAGTAAAATAAAGACAACCAGTAAAAGCCTTTGCGCTCCGAAAGCACTAGAAGGCCACCTTGCTCCAGGTTCTCCTTTATCTGTAAATCGAGGCGGCTGCCGCTCTCCTGTTTAAACGTGAGCGTGTGCTGCCCTCTCGTGACAACCTGGAGAAAAGCAGAAAATGTACAGAGTCAGCGTTTGCGGGGAGAAAGATGAAGTTAGCACCTTAGAACCAAGCACGTAATGATCCCATTCTCTAAACTGAGATTTCTAAAAGAAACACAGATCCAAAAATGCAATACCAGATTCTGCCACAGTTGTTCATAACCTTACTAATTTCAAGGTCTCCCTGATAGAAAACCAACAGAAAATTGCTTTTGTGGAAAAAAATACATAAGGCTATATTGCATATTACATATGCATGTGTACACGTATTGCATTTTAATTGCATTTTACATATATGCATCTGTAGATATGTCGGTACTTTTTAAAAATAAGTCATTGAACCCTATTGTAAATCAGATACGTTCCATCTCATTTGACGTGACTTGCTACCGTGACGTAGTTCACCTGGACTCTGAGGGGAAGCTGGCTTCTTGCTCAGGAATGCCTCGTGGGCTGTGTACTCACGTCCCTGTGCACTAACCACGGGAGCACTTTACTGCACTGAGCAGGGAAGCCTCTCTCATGCTCATCAGCACCACCCCACTCAGGTCACGGGAAGGTCAGGCAGACACCTGGGCGGTTTTGTTTTGTTTAATTATGTATTTATTTTTGGCTGCGTTGGGTCTTTGTTGCTGCGAGCGGGCTTTCTCTAGTTGCGGCGAGTGGGGGCTGCTCTTCATTGCGGTGAGCGGGCTTCTCATTGTGGTGGCTTCTCTTGTTGCTGAGCTCGGGCTCTAGGCATGCAGGCTTCAGTAACTGTGGCACGAGGGCTCAGTAGTTGTGGCACACGGGCTTAGTTGCTCTGCGGCATGTGGGATCTTCCCGGACCAGGGCTCAAACCTGTGTCCCCTGCATCGACAGGCGGATTCTTAGCCACTGCGCCACCAGGGAAGTCCCACATGGGCAGTTTTAGAGAAAATGGTGTCTCACTGGTATCAAAGGCCCATGAAACAGGTCCTTTATTTCCGGTGCCCCATATAATCCCTTGCAGCCTCCTGTGGCTTCCTGGAGTGGCCAGACTCACAAGGACTGAAGAGCTATTTCAGGTGCTCATTTATTCACCTTCCAGGTGGCGTCAGTCACAACGCTCTTTTTAAGGGTCATCATATTCACTCTGCCCCATTCGCTGGGACAGTGGCCCTCTTGCCGAGGAACCAGGGTGATCTGATCTGCAGCATCCCAACATTTATGAAGCACAGTGTGTGCCATGGATGTTCCAGAAAAGAATCCTTGACTGTCTTTTCTCCATTGTACACTCTTGGCTCCTTTGTCATAGATTAATTGACCATAAGAGCGTGGGTTTATTTCTGGGCTCTCTGTTCTGTTTCACTGATCTTAAGTCAGGGAGTGTGGTTCTTCCAGCTGTTCTTCTTTCTCAAGGTTGTTTTGGCTATTTAGGGTCTCCTGCGTTTCCATTAAAATTTTTAAATTATTTGTTCTAGTTCTGTGAAAAATGCCATGGGTATTTTTGATAGGCATTGCATTGAATCTGTAGATTGTCTTGGGTAGTATGGTCATCTTGACAATATTAATTCTCCCAATCCAAGAACACGATATATCTTTCCATCTCTTTTTGTCGTTTTCAATTTCTTTCATCAGTGACTTACAGTTTTCTGAGTAGGTTTATTCCTAAGTATTTTATTCTCTATGTTGCAATGGTATATGAGATTGTTTCCTTAATTTCTCTTTCTGATAGTTCATTGTTAGTATATAGAAATGCAACAGATTTCTGTATATTAATTTTATATCTTGCAACTTTACCAAATTCATTGATGAGCTCCACAGTTTCCTCGTGACATCTTTAGGATTTTCTATATATATTTATAGTATCATGTCATCCACAAAGAGTGACAGTTTTACTTCTTCCTTTCCAATTTGGATTCTTTTTCTTCTCTGAGTGCTGTGGCTAAGATTTCCAAAACTATATTGAATAAAAGTTGCCAGACTGGGTATGTCTTGTTCCTGATCTTACAGGAAATGCTTTCAGCTTTTCATTGTTGAGTATGATGCTAGCTGTGGGTTTGTCATATATGGCCTTTACTATGTTGAGGTATGTTCCCTCTATGCCCACTTTCCAGAGTTTTTATCATAAATCGGTGTTGAGTTTGGTCAAAAGCTTTTTCTGCATCTATGGAGATAATCATATGGTTTTTATTCTTCAATTTGTCAGTGTGGTGTATCACAGTGACTTGCAGATATTGAAAAACCCTTGCATCCCTGGGATAAGTCCCACTTGATTGTGGTGTATGATCCTTTTAATGTATTGTTGGATTTGGTTTGCTAATGTTTCGTTGAGGATTTTTTACATCAGTGTTGATCAGCAGCCTTTAACTTTATGATATTTTTGTCTGGTTTTGGTATCAGGGTGATGGTGGCCTCATAGAATGAATTTGGAAATGTTCCTTCCTCTGCAATTTTTTTGGAATACTTTGAGGAGGATGGGGGTTAGCTCTTCTCTAAATGTTTGATAGAATTCACCTGTGAAGCTATCTAGTCCTGCACTTTTTTGTGTTTTGGGAGTTTTAAAATTACTGATACACTTTCATTACTGGTAATTGATCTGTTCATATTTTCTGTTTCTTCCTGGTTCAGTCTTGGGAGATTGTACTCAGGAATTTGCCCATTTCTTCTAGGTTGACTACTATTATTGGCATATAGTTGTTCACAGCAGTCTCTTATGGTCCTTTGTATGTCTGTGGTGTCGGTTGAAACTTCTTTATCATTTATGATTTTATTGATTTGGGCCCTCTCCCTTTTTTTCTTGATGAGTCTGGCTAATAAAGGTTTATCAACAATCTTGTTTATCTTTTCAAAGAACCAGCTTTTAGTTTCGTTGATCTTTTCTATTTTTTTTAGTCTCTATTTCATTTATTTCTGCTGATTTTTATGATTTCATTCCTTCTACTAACTTTGGGTTTTGTTTGTTCTTCTTTCTCTAGTTCCTTTAGGAGTATGGTTAGGTTGTTCATTTGAAATTTTTATTTCCTGAGCTCGTATCACTGTAAACTTACCTCTTAGAACTGCTTTTGCTGTGTTCCATAGGTTTTGAATTCTTCTGTTTTCATTTTCATTTGTGTCTAGGTATTTTTTTGTTTCCTCTTTAATTTCTTCAGTGATCCATTGGTTGTTTAGTTGCATATTGTTTAGCCTCCTTGTGCTTGTGTTTTCTGCAGTTCTTTTCTTGTAGTTGATTTCTAATATCATAGTTTTGTGGTCAGAAAAGCTGCCGGATATGATTTCAATTTTATTAAATTTCCTGAGGCTTGTTTTAGGGCCTAGCATGTGATCTGTGCTGGACAACGTTCCATATGCACTTGGAAAGAATGTGTATTCTGCTGCTTTCAGATGGAATGCTCTCTTTATATAATATAATCAATTAAGTGTATCTGGTCTCATGTGTCATTTAGGGTCAGTGTTTTCTTATTGATTTTCTGTCTGGATGATCTGTCCATTGATGTGAGTGGTCTGTTAAAGTCCCCTATTATTGTGTTACTGTCAATTTATCCCTTTATGTCTGTTAACATTTGCCTTATATATTGAGGTGCTCCTGGGTTGGGTGCATATATATTTACAATGGTTGTATCTTCTGTTTGGATTGATCATTTTATCCATAATGTGGTGTTCCTTAAAGTCCATTTTGTCTGATATGAGTATTGCTACTCCAGCTTTCTTTTCATGTCCATTTGCATGGAATACCTTTCCCATCCCCCTCACTTTCAGTCTGTATGTGTCCCTAGGTCTGAAGTGGGTCTCTTGTAGACAGCATATGTACGGGTCTTGTTTTTGTATCCATTCAGCGAGCCTGTGTCTTTTGGTTGGAACACTTAGTCCATTTACACTCAAGGTAATTATCAATATGTATGTTCGACGGCCATTTTGTTCATCGTTTTGGATTTGTTTCTGGAGGTCTTTATCCCCCTTTCTTCTTTGGTTTTTTTGTCTTGTGATTTGATGACTATCTGTAGTGTTATGTTTGGATTCCTTTTTTCTTTTTTATGGGTGTATCTATTACAGATTTTTGACTTGTAGTTGCCATGAGGTTTTTATATAGCAGTCTGTATATATACATGTGACTGTTTAAAGGTGCTGATCTCTTAATTTCAAATATACTTCTAAAACTCTGCATTTGGGACTTCCCTGGTGGCACAGTGGTTGGGAATCCACCTGCCAACGCAGGGGACAAGGGTTTGAGCCCTGGTCCAGGAAGATCCCACATGCTGTGGAGCAACTAAGCCCTTGCACCACAACTACTGAGCCTGCGAGCCTAGAGTCTGTGCTCTGCAACGAGAGAAGCCACCGCAATGAGCCCGTGCACTGCAACAAAGAACAGCCCCCACTCACTGCAACTAGAGAAAGCTCGCGTGCAGCAACAAAGACCCAATGCAGCCAAAACTAAATTTTTAAAAAACAAACAAAAGGGCTTCCCTGGTGGCACAGTGGTTGAGAGTCCGCCTGCCCTGGTGGCACAGTGGTTGAGAGTCCGCCTGCCAACACAGGGGACACAGGTTCGTGCCCCAGTCCGGGAGGATCCCACGTGCCACGGAGCGGCTGGGCCCGTGAGCCATGGCTGCTGAGCCTGTGCGTCCGGAGCCTGTGCTCCGCAATGGGAGAGGCCACAGCAGTGAGAGGCCCGCATACTGGAAAAAAAAAAAAAAGAAAACCCTGCCTTTGTACTCTTCTCCCCTCGTGATGACTGTTTTTGATATCATATTTTACATCTCATTGTTTTGTGCATCCCTTAACTGCTTGTGGATACAGATGATTTTACTACTTCTGTCTTTTAACCCCCCTACTAGCTTTGTTTGTGGATGACTTCCTACCTTTACTATATGTTTGCCCTTACCACCACTTAGTTTTTCCATTTCATAGTTTTCTTGTTTCTAGTTGTAGCCATTTATTTTTCTTCTAGAGAAGTCCCTTTAACATCTGTTGTAAAGTTGGTTTGGTGGTGCTGAACTCTTTCGTTTTTGCTTGTCTGTAAAGCTTTGATCTCTCCGTCAAATATGAACGAGAGCCTTGCTGGGTAGAGTATTCTTGGTTGTAGGTTTTGTCCCTTCATCATTTAAAATGTATCATGCCATTCCCTTCTGGCCTGCAGTTTCCACTGGAAAAACCAGCTGATAGCCTTATGCGAGTTCCCTTATATGTTATTTGTTGCTTTTCTCTTGCTGCTTTTAATATTCTATTTTTATTATTTTTTGGTATTTCAATTGCAGCGTGTCTTGGTGTGGTCCTCTTTGGGTTGATCCTGTTTGGGACTCTCTGTGCTTCCTGGACCTTGATGTCTGTTTCCTTTCCCAGGTTAAGTAAGTCTTCAGTGGTTATGTCTTCAGATATGTTCTGTGCCCCTTTCTCTCTCTCCTCCTTCTGGGACCCCCCTATAATGCAAGTATTAGGTGCGCCTGGTGTTGTCCCAGAGGTTCTCACGCTGCCCTCACTTCTTCGCATTCTTTGTTCTGCTCGGTGGCAGCGTGGCGCCCACGGCTCTGCCTTCCAGCTCACTGATGCTCTGCAGCACTGGCTCTGCCGCTGACCCCTTCACTTCAACTCCTGCAGTCTTCATCTCTGTCTGGTTGTTCTTTGTATTTTCTGACTCTTTGTTAAAAGCTTTTAACTCCTTGCTCTGTGCGTCCGTCCTTCTCCCGAGTTCTTGCAGCACCTTCACTGTCGTCGTTCTGGACTCTCTTGGGTAGAGACTGCCTGTCTCCACCTCACTCAGTTGTTCCCCTGGGGGTTATTTTGTTCCTCCGTCTGCAGCATGTCTCTGCCACCCGATCTTGTCTGAGGTGCTGTCTGTACAGTATGTATGTGGTAGGTCACGCTTCTCGACCTCAGAGGAGTGGCCTCTGCAGGGACATCCTACGCATCCCAGCAGCATGCTCCCCCCATCACCCAGGCTGTGCGCTCTAGGGGTGCCCCCTGTGAGGGCTGCGTGGCTCCTTCTGTTCTGGAGGGCTATGTGGGTGGTCTGGTGGGCTTAGTTGGCACCCGGCGTGGTTGACTGCCAAGTTCTGCCTTGCGTGGAGGCCACTGGTTGGTGGGGCCTTGACTGTGAATCCCCGGGGACCCTGGGGCTAGTGCTGGGTCACTGATGGGTGAAGTCGGGGTCCAGGCGACTCTGGAGCTGTTGACCCCCTACTGGTGGGTGAAGCCAGGTCCTGGGGTTAGTGCCAGACTGCTGGCAGGCAGAGCTGGGTCCTGGAGTCTGGCTGCAGGGCCCAGGGATCTCAGAGCTGGTGTAAGATCGCTGGTGGCTGGGGCCAGTACCTAACACAGTTGGGTATGGGGTCCAAGGTGTCCAGAAGCTTGCATGGGCCTGCTGTGAGCAGCTGAGGTCTGCAAGCTGCAGGATTGTGGTTTTCTTGCTTCTGGTTTCTGCCCTGTGGTGGGTGAGACTGGTCTAGAGGCTCGTGCAGGCTTCCTAGCAGCAGGGGCCGGCGCCTGTCAGCTGGTGGGTGGAGCTGAATCTTGGCCCTCTGCTGGGCAGGGCCGTGTCCAGAGGTGGCTGTGTGCTCAGGAAGTCTCTAAGCAGCCTGTCCACCAAGGGGTGGGGCTGTGTTCCCACCCTGCTGGTCGGCTGGTTGGCTCAAGGCGTCCCAGCACTGGCACCTACAAGCGGTTGGGTGGGACCAGGTCTCGGAGCTCATGAGCCAAGATGGTGGTCGCCAGCACCAGCGTCCCCGTGGTAGAAAGCTCCCAAATATGTCTGCCACCAGCATCTATGTCCCCAGGGTGAGCTGCAGCTGCCCCCTTGCCTGTCCGGGAGACCCTCCAAGTCCCGCAGGTATGTCTGGCCCAGGCTTCTATCAAGTTACTGCTTTGCCCTTGATCCCAGTGCACGTGGGATTTTGTGTATTCCCTGTAACAACAGAGTCTCTGTTTCCCCCAGTCCTCTGGGACCCCTGAAAGCCCCCCATCCCTGGCCTTCGAGCCACACGCCCTGGGGGCCCGTCTTCCTGGTACAGGACCCGCAGGCTACGGAGCCCGACGTGCGGCTCAGAACTGTCTCCCGTGGGAGAACCCCCGCAATGTAATTGCTCTCCAGTGTGTGGGTCGCCCACCCGGTGGAGGTCATGAGCCTTGATCACCTCGCACGTCTGCTCCTCTTACCTGTCTCATCGTGGCTCCTCCTTCACGTCTTCAGTTGTAGATCTTTTCCGGCAGGCTCTGGTCCTTTTCGTCGATGGTTGCTCCGCGCACAGCTGAGTCCGGCGTGCCCACGGGAAGAGGCGAGCTGGGGGGTCTTTCGGCTCCACCACCTCGGCAGCTCCTTAATGCCTTCTTTAACCCCCGGCCGCTTCTAAATGAAGAGCGAGCCTCCGACAAACAGTGTAAATTGAAACAGCGTTGAGAAACAAAATGTTACCTTATTCGCGGCCAGTGAGGCCGGTTGTCCCCTTACGGTGGTGTTTATTACAGTCACCTTTCAAACTAGATGAAGTGAGAGAAGTTTTGGGCCGGCGAGGAGAATGTTCACTGAATAGCGGTGGCAGCAGATGCAGGAGGTGAAGGGGGCTGGGGGGAGCCGGCCGCGCGCCGGTGCCCGTGGGCCCGACCCGCCGCCGACCCGTGCGCTCCCCGCAGGTGCGGCGGCCTGGGGCTGGTGCTGGCCAGCGCGGGCTTCGGCATGCTGACGGCGCCCATCATCGAGCTGCACAACCAGAAGGGCTACTTCCTGCACCACATCATCTTCGCCTGCTGCACGCTCATCTGCATCATCTGCCTCCTGCTGCTGCCCGAGAGCCGGGACCAGAACCTGCCCGAGAGCATCCCCGACGGCGAGCACTACACGCGGCAGCCCCTGCTGCCGGCCAGGCGCGCGGAGCAGCCGCTGCTGCTCACCAACGCCGAGCTCAAGGACTACTCGGGGCTGCACGCCGCGGCCGCCGGGCTGCCGGACGGCGCCACGGCCAACGGCGGGCGGCCCATGTAGGGGGCCCTGGGGGCGGGCCGGGCAAGCCCACCCTGCTGAGAGGCCGGCGTGGGGACCCCCAAGGAGCCCGTGTTTGAGGAAGCGGACTCTGCAACGACCCTTCAAGGATTTTCCTGTCTGCCATTAAACGTTTGTATTTATTTCGGTCATTTTTACAAGAAGCACTTTATTCCCTTCCCTTCACGGATCTCGAAACGGAGCCTCCTCCTCGGGAAGGGGGACGCGGTGGCCGGGGACACGCGTAAGGACCGCGCAGCCCAGGCTCCCCGGGAGGTCGGCTGCGCCCTCAGAGCCAGCTGTCCCCGAGGCCGCGCACAGAGACCGACCCGCCACCGTCCGGAGCACTCCCACAGCTGCGCGCTTTTATTCAGACTGAAACGTAGATGGTTAGGGTTTTGCTGGAGTCCGTGTACGGGTTCTAAGGGGTTTTCTGTAAGGCAAGACCTTCCGCTCCATGTGCTGGGGGAAAGCAGCTCACAGCACCATTTAAACCAGCTCAGTCTTTCCTGCAGGATCATCCTTTTATACTTCATGCTGGAAGCTCTTTGGGGGAGAAGCTTAACCATTTCATTAGAAATCCTGATTGGTGACGGCATCGCCACGGTCTTCCAAGGCAGGTCTGCCCAGCTCAGCTCCCAAGTAGCAGACGCGTCGAGTCAGAGACAAGTTAGTGTCATCACCCCTCCTACCGGTTCAGCTCCAGCAGGAAAGTCCCCTCTTGCAGTCAGCTTTTCTACCAGCACGACGTGAACACACGGCTACTTCCTCAATGAAAACCAATAGGAAAATAACTAAATAGGCAACTAAGGCAGCCCCCCAGGAGGGAGCGGTGCTCTTGCAAATACGGCCCGTCAGCCACCTCCCAAGCACACGCCGCGCAGAAATCACCAGCTTGGAGGCCTCGGCTCCACTGGCCGCCGGCGGAGAGCCCAGAGCCCGCGGGGGATGGCCCTGTACCCTCTGCTTCCATCAGCACAGAGCTGGGCCTGGGGCAAGGAGCGGGCCCCTCACCGGGGAGCCCAGCTGACCGCAGCCTCCGAGAGCATCAAGACCAACTGAGAGAAGCAATAACTCACCAAAGCTCGAGCCCCACCCCGTCCCCAGTGTCCGAGGGTTTCGTCGTGTTCCTCACTTCGTCCCCCTGCCTTTCCAGGTCAGGCTCTCTGCACCTGTCTGGAGCCGTTTCAGAGGAAACGCGGCAGATGCTGAGGAACAGCCCTCGCCGGCCAGGCAGGCACTGCCTTGTGGCAGCACCGGGACAGCCTGGTTCTTCCTGGAAGGGTCCACCTCCCCACGGTGCGCCTGCCGTGGGCTCTTCTTCCAGGGAAGGCGTGGCCCCGGCTCCGTGGGAAGCAGCGAGGGGACTCCCGGCCCACGGCTGCTCAGACTCTGAGGCCCGAGAGAGAGGCGGACCGCATCCCCGCTCGCCTCCTGTCCCCACCAGTCTGTCTGTCTGTCTTAGCATCCTGCCACGGCGCCCCTACAAGCTGGCGGCCACAGGGAGGAGCCGCTGTGTCGGCGAGAGCGTCGCGAGGCAGTGAGCAGACCCGCAGGCCTGTATAGCGCCGGCAGCTACACCGCACGGTCCCGGGGCCTCTGGCCCAGCTCCTCGTGGCCCCCTGCCTGGCGTCTTGAGTCACGTCTGTTCTGTGTTTCAGCGTCCGTCCTCATTCACCTAATCTACAAGGCCTTTCTTCACACCTGTGCAGCTCGAGTGCCAAACCTGGGAAGCCCCTCAGCCTCTCTCAGCGTGCCGGCTGCAGGGTCCCCGGGCCAGGGCGGGACGTGCGGCGCAGGGCCAGCGGGCTCCCTGGGCCACACCTGCCACACCTGCCAGGTGTGTCTGCACCCATCACCCCAGCGCTAGGACACCTTGCGGCCAGGCTGCTCGCCGGACCCCAGGCCGTGCGTGCCCTCCTGCTGGCCGTGCAGACCTTTAGGGATCGTGCTCAAGCCGCAGGGGCCGGCCGGCACCTCCAGGAAGGCGGGCGCGGCACTCCCAGACCCCCGTTCCAAGGTCCGAGGTCCGTCGTAAGCAACAGCAGTAGACGCTGGTCCCACAGAGCCCAGCACTGTGACCGCAGCGGTCAGAACCGCTGGACTAGAAGAGAAGCTGGCTGCGAGGGCGGGGCTCCCGGGACCAAAGCCCGGCAGGTGTGAGGGAGGGAGGTTCCTGGCTCCTCCGCGCCCCCTCCCGCGGTCCTGGGTCAGGCTGGTCCCCTGAGGGACAGCTGTGAGCGTGGCCAAAGCAGAAGAGCTTCCTGTGGGCTGAGCCCCGTGAGACCCCACACCCCGCGGGCGAGGCAACCCCAAGCCCAGCCGGGGCCGGTCCTGCCTTGCTCCGTGAGACCCCCCCGTAGTCACGCGTGGACCCCCCGGCCCCCGTCCCTCCGTGCTTAGCGGAGAGACGCTTCTCAGGCGCCTGCCGCCGCACGTCCGCCGCACAGCTCCCCCAGCCCGCTGCCCGGGGAGGTCCAGCTCCTCCTCCGGCATCACACGCCGCGCCCTCCGTCCCAGCCAGCCGGGAGCCAGGACCCCCTTCCAACGAGTCAGGCACAGACGTGACCCTCCCGCCTTCTGTTCCTGCCTGGAAATCAGTAACAACTCATCCGATACCCTGCCTATTAGCACCCAAAACCCACAGTAAAAGTTTTAAATGTTGCATTTTCTGAAAGACTATATGCCCACTTGCGACTAGGGGCAGGGGAGCGGGCAAGCTGGTCCGGCCACAGAACAGCAGGAGGAAGAAACCGCCCAGGGGAAGGGCAGCTGAGGGGCCGCGAAAGGACAAGCCCCTGGGCCACAGGGCGGTGCGGACGCGGTGCGGCCTGCGTGCCGCCGGGGGTGCCCCGGTGGCCCCGCAGCCCCGGGCCGGAGGTTTCCGTGTGAGGACCGTGTGGCCCGCGTTCGCACGGGACCCCTGGAGGTGCCCGCTCCCAGCACTGACCTGCACCCAGCCCTGCCCGTCCGTCCACGCTCCTGTCTGCATGACGTCACAGCTATTACACCCTGGGGGAGATTTGTGTGTAAACGTACAGAAATAAAAATGTTGCCCCGTTAACAAAACAAACTTCCTCTGGAATGCCTTCCCTACCTCATCTGATGGTATCCAGTGAAGGGCATTTCATGACCACTGGCTACGAGTAATAAACTCTGTTGATTCAGGTCTCGCTGTGTCCCTACTTTAGCGCCTGTGTAAACCCAGCCTCAGCTCTGCCCCCGGGGGACCGTGGGCGGCTTCTCTGCCTGCAGATTCCCCATCATAAAGGCGGGCAGAGGCAGAGGAGACATCAAACTGCCGTTCGCAGACCCCGAGAAATGGGGGGCAACAGCAGATTTCAGAGTTCTTTTCTCTTGTGTGTGGATGTCCTGCTAATCTAATCCGTGGCCTGAAGGTTCCTAGAGAGGAAACTGTTCTCACACTGTGATTCGGTCAGGAGAGACTGAGAACCCAGAGCTCTCTTTAATGTCGTGTATTTTAACAAGAAAGCAATATTTCTTTAATAAAGTATTTATACCAAACTCTCCTGTCCATAGCCCTGATTTTGCGTTACTTGCTCTTCCCAGAAAGGTGCCGCTGTGCTTCCAAACACGACCGGCCAGGGCCCTGCAGGTTAACGTCCTGAGCCCCAGACCTGGTCCCCGTAAGGGCCTTTCCATCCCGGCCAACGCGTCACCGCTCTGGCTGCCTGCGCTGGCTCGACACGGCACTTGCCACGCATCGCATGAACCGTGTCATAGGGCCCGAAACCGTCCGCCTCTCATGACAAAAGGGGTCCACGTGGACCCCAAAGATCAGAGAGTCCTTTGCCTGTAGTCCTCGGCCTTGGCTGTGCTGAGAAGCACGTGGGGGGCTTTCCAACCCCACAAAACCTGGGCCTCCGGCCCCCTGAGCCTGAGCCTGGGGAGGGGAACCTGTAAAAGCTCCACCAGCAATTCGACCAGAAGTTAAGAGCCACTGACCTGAGAAACACCGGCTTCTGGAAAGGCGCGCGCATACCAGAAAGACTGGACTCCTCCACCTGAAGCAGCAGGAAGAGGCCAAGGGTTAAGACGACGCAGCAGGGGCCTGGGACTTGGAGGAAAGAGGGGACGGAAGGACAGACAGGACAGCAGGAAGCCCAGGGAGGGGCTGACACACTCGGATCCATTCAACAAAGAGGGTAAAACCGTGACCCAGGTCCTGGGGGTTTGCGAAGCGTTTCCAGCAATAACCCAGCCAGGTGAGACCGTCCCACTTCACAGGTGAGGGGATGGCGCCCAGAGAAGTGAGACTCGGGGAGTGTGGCAGGACGCGGGGACACACGATGGAGGAGCCTCACTGACCTCGGGCCTCGGGCCTGACGGGACGGGCTGACGGAGTCGTGACGGATTTCCCCTCCAGGGACGGCGAGCAGCCCCTCCCTCCCACGACGGCCCCGAACCCCGCCCCCCAGGACCGCGAGGAGCCTTCCCTGCCCTTCGCCTGCCTCCTCCTGCGGGTGCAGCCCTGGGGCCCAACTCCAGTGACGGCGGGAAGACCGACCCTTTAAAAACAAACATCACGCGTGACCCTGCTGACGGCTGGCGAGACCCCACGCGTTTATTCAGACGTCCGTCCGGGCGCGCACGTCTGCGTCCTTGCCGCCGCCTCGGCTAGAACTTCTCGGGAAAGGCCTCCATTTCCTCCTTGATCCTGTTTTCTACCAGCAACGTGAAGCTGCTGTCGGTGTTTGGAAGGTTATAGCTGACAAACACCTGTTTGCTGGTCTTCCTGGCTGAAACGAGAGAAAGCACACGGACGCGTGCGACCCACTGCGGGGAAAGAAAGGCCTGGAAGAGGAAGGCGGGCTTCCAGGGAGAGAAGCAAGCTCTGACACCTGTGGTGACACGGGCAGTTGCTGCAGACCAGACTACAGGCACCGAGCAGCGGTTCTGAAAGCCCGGTCCCCATGGCCACGGCGCCAGGACCTCGTGAGAGACGCAGACCCTCAGCCCCGCCCAGACCTGCCAAGTCTGTTTCTACCATCTGAGACCCACTGCTCTGCACACGGGGCTAGCTGGTTGTGCCGCTTTCTAAAAAGCACAGACAATGTGCAAGTATTTAAAAGACTAACGTCCTGGGACTTCCCTGGCTGTTCAGTGGTTAGGACTCCACGCCTCCACCGCCGAGGGCCTGGGTTCAATCCCCAGTCGGGGAACTAAGATCCCGCGAGCAGCGGGGCACGGCCCCCAGAATTTATCTATACTTCAGTACCGCCCCCTCCAGCAACTCCCCCCGCCCACAGAGGGGAGCCGACGTTCCACACAGACACACGTGCAGGCGCACACGCACACACGTACAATTCCTCAACGCAAGGCGAGAGACGTGCTTTAGCTCCTTTCTACGGCACCGTTCATGGCCGACGTGCACTGCTCCAACCGCCAAAAGCACGCGCGGTTGCACACCCATAATCTGAAGGCAGGACAGGTCCCGAGGACGAGCCAGGCGGTACCGGCACCGGCCCCCTCTTCCTCTTCGGTGAAATAGCTCCTCCCTGGGCCCCATCCCACAGGGGGCGGGTGCAAGCCCCCCCCCCCCCCCCACCAAAGTCAGGGGCTACGTCAGTGCCATCGGCAAAGGCGAAGAGGTGGCGACGGGAGAAGCCGGGGCAGTGGAGCCGCAGCCGCTCAGCCTGCCCGCATTCAACGGCGGGCAAGTCCCGGGCCCCGAGGGCCACTGACTCCAGTCCCTCCGCTCCGCGAGCCAAGAACCATCCCGCCTGCACGGTCCACCCGGCAGCCCCACCCTGCCCCCCAGAGCCACACAGGGCAAGCGGTCCCCGTCCACACCGAAGCCCCCAGCACCCCCAGGCCGTTCACCTCTCCCACACAAGACACTGTCCCGGGGCACCTGTCTCTTCTCAGCACCCTCCAGACAACCAACGACGGTTAATAACACGTTTTCAACTGCAGGTGACCTCCCTGCAGAACGGTCCTCTGTGGCCTCAGCACACGCGTCGCCCTGGGGAGCTGGCAGCTCACCACGTGTGCCTGTCCCTGCCGGGCGGTGGCCGAGGGCCGCCGGGTTTGCCGATACGGGCAGGTGGGAGCCTCCATTAACGTCTGACTTTAATTAAGTTAGAAAGAATGTATTTTTTGGTCTGTGTTGTTCCAAATTATGCAGATTATAAATCGACGTAAACCACGTGAGAGAATGTTGAAAAGAGCCCCAACGTTTGCACAAAATGCCCCAAACAAGAAAAAGAACCCTAGTTTTCGCACACAAACCGCTTCCAGGCCTCATCTCGAGGACGCCGGGAGCCCATCGCACTTCACTGGAATAACCGGCTTATCCGTGGCTCATCAAACGAGCCCCCACCACCCTCCTCTCCTGGACTCTGTCCACACTGGGGGGGACCCACCAGTCCCAGCTCCACAAACCGGCAGCCTCCCTCCCTTCTCCACCAGGCCCGGCACAGGGGACCTGCCTGCTGCGGGCGCGTCACCCCGAAACGCTGGCAAACACGCACTGAAGCAAAGGGGCATCAGGCCTTCCACCTGCTCTCACGCGGTTCACAAAAAAACCAGCAGCTCGAACGCAGAGCAGGAATGATAGCGCCTGGGAGTCTGGGCGAAGGCTAGGCAGGAATCCTTTATATCTTTCCTGTGGCTTTTCTGTAAGTTGCTTCCTCATGAAAAGTTACCAAGATAACTTCCTAGTCGGGCTGCTCTAGCTGCAGGCGAAAGGACAAGCGCGGTGGGCGTCCCCGAGACGCAGCCGCCAGGTCTCTGCCCCGTGCGGTGCGACCTGTGGGCCACCCGTGACAGCCCCGGCCCTCGACGCACTGGCAGTGCCTCCACCGCGTGGCCGCGCTGTCCACATGCGTGCGTCCCGGAGCGACACAGCCCCACTCCCCGGAGACCAGGCTAAAAGGACTATCAACACAACTACAAAATAAGCTCCTCAAAATCAGGGCCCGGGCCTCATCACCACCCCCAGCCGGGACCCGGGGCTCCGCACGTGGCTGGGACACTGTGAACACGAAGGCCAGGCGGCAAGGCTGCCCTGCCGGTCACGGTCCCCGGCGCCTGGGACCACCCGGCGGCCACGGGTGCCAGCTGGGGGCATCTTCACCTGAACCGCCTCGGCATCTGCAGGACACGTGTTTGGGGTGCTGGAGCCCTCAACCTCGGGGCCCTGCGTGACGCCCTTTCAGGCCACCCTCAGGCCAGGCCCGTCACCCTTCTGAGCTCTGAGCGACACCACCTGCGGCGAACGACGGTCCCTCCTGCCCCCGCGGTGCACCACCGGACCCCCGGAGGCTGCCTGGAGCCGCTGCCCACTAGGCACCGTGCGCGTCACTCGCCCCGTCCTCCCACGAGGAAGAGGAGCGAGATCACCTGTCACTGGGCGGCCGGGACAGCAGCCAGGGTGGCACGGGAGCCCGTGGGCAGCACAAGCCCCGAGCAGTGCTGGTACCAGGTCAGCTCCTGAGAAGCCCGGTGTACAAGGCCTTCCTTCCCGCAGAGACCGGGGGTCCGCCTCCCAGACAGAGTCTTCCTCCTCCAGTGACTCGCCTCCCGGCTCCGCTGAACAACGAGGTCCCCACCCAGGCACTCGGGCAGCTAAGCTGCAGGACCTACCTAAGCGCTGGGCGAGGCCAGTGGACGTCGTGTCGGACACGTCCCCAAGGAGAGCAGTGGACACGGGGATGGGGTCCTGCAAGGAAGACAAAGAGCACTGCTGCCCCACCTGCAAGGCCCAATGCTCCTGGATCACCTGAGCACCCAGGGTCCCACGGCTCCCCTTCCCGTCCCAGGCTGGCCCCCCTGCAGTGGGCCTGCGCCATCCAAGTTCTGCAGCCTCTCCTGGCGGCAGGCAGGCCTGCCCGGTGAAGGGCTGGAGCAGCCCAGAGAGGCGAGCGGGTGCCAAGACAGAGGGGCAGGGGCGCCCCAGCAGCTGACAGGGCCTGGAAGTCAACGCAGGCTCTGGACCCTCGGAAGGTCTGAGCAGAGGAATGTCGATCCTGACTGCAGCCCACGGAGAACTGGCCGTAAGGGAGCACAGAGGGCTGAGCCACGACCTCCGAAAGGTGCGTCCAGGTCCTAACCCCTAGCACCTGTGCAGGTGACTTTGTTTGGAAATAGGGCCTTTGCAGATGTAATTGAAATGTAAGTTAAGGTGAGAAGGACCCTTCATCTAGCAGGACTGGTGTCTGCAGAAGGGAAGAGACAGAGGCACACAGAGGAGGCCTGTGACACTGGCAGCAGGACTGGGGGTGACAAGGCTGCCAGCAAGGAGCACCAAGGTGCCAGCAGCACCAGAAGCCCGGAGACAGGGGACGACTTCTCCCCCAGAGCCTCCAGGAGGAACCAGCCCTGCTGACACCTTGATTCAGACTTCTGGCCTCCAGATCTGGGAGGGAATCAGCCTGTTGTTTGCAGCCACCCAGTCTGTGGCACTCTGCAACAGCAGCTCTGAGAAACCTATAACAGGGCAAAGGGGGCCTCTGCCGCCACGAGAGATGCAGCCTTGGCCCAGACAGCAGGTGAGAAGAGGCTGGATTCTGCAGGTTCTGCTGACAGCAGGGCCTGCTGCTTCACTGACACTGGGCGCGTGGAGCGTGGGATGGGAGAGGGCATCCAAAGCTGACCCCAAGGTTGGGAGGGAGCTGCTGTAACAGAGAGGGGCTGGCTGCTGAAGGAGCAGGGGCGGAGCCTGGAACGCCGAGTGAGAGCCGCCTGTTACACTCCCCAGCGAGACGGGGGAGGGGAGGGGAAGGGCGGGAAAGGCGTCTGGGCCGGAAACGTAGATAAATGTGGTCAACACGGAGCCGGCAAGAAAAACAGGGGCAGACGCCACCCCCCAGGGCGAGTGTGAGCGGACAGCAGAGGTCCCACGAGGAAACCCTGACACTCCAACCAGAAATGGCGGAGGAGGTCCAGCCGAGCGGCGGGACGCAGCTCTCCCCGGGTGGGGAGCGAAACCCTCTTCGACCCCGGTCCCGGGGAGCCCCAAGCGCCCCTCCCCGACCCGGGACAGCCCTGGGGGCCACCGACTCCGTGGTCTCCCTGGTGGGCACCTGTTGGGCACGGGGCGCGCGCCTGAGGCCCTCGGTCACCGTCCGGCCCCCACCGGCCCGGCCTCTGGGACCCCATCCCTCCCCCGCATCCCTAGCCCCCTCCCCGCCCCCTCCCGGACCCCGCGGCGCTGCCCCTCCCCGCCTGCCCCTTCCCTCCCGCCTCGCCCCTTCCCTCGCCGCCGCCCCCCCGGCCCCTCTACCCACCCAGGGCCCTCCCGCCGCACTCACGTAGCGGGTGCACATGGCCACGGAGAGGTTGCGCAGGTGCGGCGTGGCCCCCACCCACAGGAAGAGCGAGTCCGTCAGCCGCATGACGTGGAAGTGGACGGGCTGCTCCCACAGCCTCGCGCTGAAGTTGTGCAGGGAGACGTTCCCCCGCGCAGCAGCCCCCGGCCCCTCCATGCAGCCCGGAGGCCCCGCCGCACGCGCCCGACGCGGTCCAGCCGCGCCGCCGCCGCCAGACCCGAACAGGCGAGCGCCGAGAGGTCGAGCGCGCCTTCGCCTTCGATCCCGAGGTGGGGCGGGGCCTGGGGCGGGGGCTCGAGAGTGGGCGGGGGTGGATCCCGGTGTGGACGCGGCTTTCCGGGGAAGGGCGGGGCCCAGGCGGGACGCAGGAGGGGTGGGTCCCGAGAGTGGGCGGGGGCGGGGCGGGCCAGCGTCCTTGCGGACAGCAGTGTAAACTTGTGGGAGCGTCTTACCTGGTGGGGACGCGCCGCCCAGCAGAGGGCAGCGCTGTTCAGTCGGTGCCGCATGCACTCAAAGCAGCCTCCTCCGTCTCTCGTGCTCGGTTAGATTTTCCAAAATCCTCCTGCTCCCAGCGGCCCCGTAACAGCAGGAAGCCTTGAATGCAGCTAGCCGTGAGGATGGCAGCGATGTCGAGGGAAGCTCTAGAAAGGAAAATTGCGTGGACTGAGTTAGGGGGGGTGGGTTGGCACGCCTTTGGACCCAGACCCCCTGAGCTGATGTCCTGTACAAGCGTGGGCCTTGCCTAACCGTTCAACCCCTGAGACGCAGTCTCCCCATCTGCAAAGTGGAAGTAAGAACGGGTGCCTCTCAGAGGCGTGGGAAGCAGGTGAAAGGGGGCCACTGTCATCCCTGCTGGGGACCTTGACTTGTAGTCACTCTAGGACACGCGGAGTTGACATAGGAAGGCTTCAGTGTGTTGAGAGAGAGTGTTTGTGGTAAACGCACACAGCGCCCATTTTTGTCAGATTCTGTTACAACTGACTGTTGGGTTTTATGTCAGAACTATCAGAGTTGTGCTTTTTAAATCTCTAATAGATCTAAGTTGATGAAATTGACATTTAAGAGAGTAAGTATTGTTAAAAGTTTGTTCCCTTCGCTAATTATCAATGATTCAATTATGTACTTAATTTTCAGGACAATAGTTTCTTTTTTTTTTTTTTTTTTTTTGCGGTACGCGGGCCTCTCACCGTCGTGGCCTCTCCCGTTGCGGGGCACAGGCTCCGGACGCGCAGGCTCAGCGGCCACGGCTCACGGGCCCAGCCGCTCCGCAGCATGTGGGATCCTCCCGGACCGGGGCACGAACCCGCGTCCCCTGCATCGGCAGGCGGACTCTCAACCACTGCGCCACCAGGGAAGCCCCAGCACCATTTTTAAAACAGAGAGTTTCTCCCTAAAGAGTCTTGAAGAGCTGTCTGGGGAAACTAAGGCAACAAGCTAACACCCTGTTGCGCCCTGTTCTCCCCGACACCTGCCCAGCACAAGTGGGAGCTTGCCCCTCTCTGCTCCTCCGGCGGCTCAGATAACCGCTGGGGAAGCCACATGACCCAGCAGGCAGGGCTCACAACCTCCAGGCCCCCCCATCATCAGCTGCCCCTCAACACACTGTCCTGTGGTCCCCAGATCGCATCCTCTCATTTACCTGGAGGACGTTTCTCCTCAAGTCCTCACCCCACCCAAGCCCACATTCAGCAGATGACCCAGCTTCTGCGTTTACAAAGAAAATCGAGGTCACCGGGCTCGATTTCCCCAAATCCTTGTCCCTCCTCTCAAACCCTTACCTTCGGGTGACCCCATTCTGACCTCCTCTCCCCCTCATTAAGCAGGAGATGCCCCTCCCCTTGCCCCAGGTTGACCTCTCCCCCTGTGCTCCGACCCTCGCCCCCTCCACGTCCTCAGGAACCCACTCCATCAACCACACTGGCTGCTCCAAAGACTCTGTGATGGACCCTGAGATGTGCCACCCAGACCCCGTCAAGAAAGGACTGGTTGTCCCAGCTGCTGGCAACGCCATCAGCAGAGAGCCTTCCACTGGGGCCTCCTGCAGTGTCTGCACAGCCTCCCCAGGGCAGCCCACCCAGTGGCTGGCAGAGACAGCTGTGTAAAGGCCAGGCCGTTTCAGCCCCCAGTGCAGGACGGCTGCAAAGGGCCCTTTTCGCTCCGCGGTGCCCACGGGGTCAGCTAAGGGTATGAGGTGAGGGTGATACAAGGCTAGCAGTCACCCTACACCATCACAAAACACTGAGGACGGCTGACCAGCAGGCACCCTGATCTTGTGGTTGCTTGCTCAGTCTCTGGGAGCCAAATAACTGAAGAGGTCACCAGGGCCCCTGCAACACACTGTGACCCCCGGCCCTTCCCCAAAGGGACCAGTGGCCATTTACTCAGGTAACAGTATACTCGGGAAAGAGGAAGACCCAGGCATTTCAAGGGTCAGAGCTGCCATTGAGATACGAGGACCAGAAGTGTCATCACTGGCCTCCTGCTAGTGCGGGGGCCTACAGGAACCAGACGATAAACAGAGTGCCGGCCAAGGGTCCACTAGGTCTGCAGACCCATCTGGGGCCATTCGCCTGTCCCCTGAACATGTAATTGGGATGGGCGCACTTGGAAGTTGGCATGCCCCCATACTGGCTCCTTGGCCTGGGGTAGGAGCTACCGTAGTGGAGAACGCCGCCGAGGAGCCTGTGACGCTGCCCTCTTCAGCCGAGCAGTAGCGCATCCAGAGGGGGGTGGAGCCTCGTGGATCCAAAGGCTGCAGTGGCGGCGGTCCTCATCCCTCTCTACTTCACCAGCTGAGGCTGGAAGACGGCGCCAGACCCCCATAAGCTCAACCAAGAAGCAGTCCCAATTGCAGCTGCCTCAGCAGCTGTGGTATCTTTGCCAGAGCAGAATAATAAGTCTTCAGGTACATGGGAGGTGGACCAGGATTTTGGAAATGCACTCTTTTCTCTTCCGATCAGAAAAAAGGAGCAGAAACAGTTTGCACTGACGTGGATGGATGACGATATTCGTTTATATGAACAGTAGTCCCAGCCCAAGGCTGTGTTAGCTCTCCACCCCCTGATAAAATGTAGTCTGAAGAGCTCTACACTGTCTATAGACATCCCACATAATATCACACTGATGCATTACATCATTGTCACCTCTGCTGCACCAGTGCCCTGTCGTCCTCAGCTCACACTTATGGCTGTATGCAGGATCCCATAAAAATGGCTGAAGAATGGGGTAAAAGCCTGAGCTTGGTTTTTGGATGGGTCAATGCAAGCTACAAATGGATGGCAGTTGCATTACAGATTCACTCTGGCAGTGCACCTGGTCATCTCCTGTGTGTCGACAGAGCAGCAGCCCAAGGTTAGAGTATATACAGACTCGCGGGCAATGGCCAGTGGCCTGGCTGGGCTGGTCAAGACCTGGAGGAAGGAAGACTGGAAGGTGGGGGGCAAGGAAGTCTGAGAAGAGGCGCGTGGACGGACTGTCCATGAAGTGTGGAGATCACTGTATCACGTGCTATCACCCAGCAGAGAACGCCCACCACAGGAGACAAATTTAGCAACTGAGTGACAAAAGGACTCCGTCACTTGACGTTGGTCAGCCCTGTCGCCACCACCCGGGCTGCACAAAGGGACAAGGACAAAATAGCCACGGTAGCAGAGATGGAGGTTCCGCAAGAGCCAGCAGCACGGAATCCTACCTCCCAGGGTCGACCCTGCAACTGCTGCCACCAGATGTCCTACTGGCCAGGAGGCCCAGGCCCCAGCTCTTCTGTGGCACTGCCCCCCCCCAAGGGTGCGAGCAGGGGGGTGGTGACGGGCTCCTTCCACCCAGAGGCGCCAGCGATTTGTTCTCATGGGGGCCACGTTCCAGGTACAGGTTTGCCCTCCCGTCCGCGGGGCCTCGGAGAGCCACCATCCAAGTCCTCCGCGTGGCATTCCACGTGACGTCACCGAGACGGGGAAAGAGGTGGGAGGGTGGACCCAGGCCCATGGGAGCCACTGGTCACATCACCCTCAGCTGCCACCCACCGAAGAGAGAGGTGCTCAGAGACGGTGAGGCTGCGGAGCCCCAGGACGCCCCACACAGCTTGAGCCGAAGCGCTTCCCACGGCGCCATGTCCCCAGAGGAAGACCTCGTGAGCCGAGGACGCCAGGGGTGTGGCAGCAGGCGCGACCGCGCTCACCATCCCCCCGAAAATCCATCCAGGGGACGGCGCTCCCCAGAGCGTCACCCACCGCAGCATCGGAGCCCCCAGGGGACGTGGCAGGAGTCCGCGAAGCCACTGCTGTGTGTGGCTGTCACTAGCACTTTGGGCTCCTTGTGTCCAGAGCCCCGCAAGTCTCGAAGCAGGGGCAGCACCCCAGCAGTGAGGTGCACCCTGATGTCAGGAGGAGGTTAGGGCTACTGTCTCCCCTCGGGGTAGGGAGGAAAATGTCCTGCTCCTGGGTGACCGACTTGCGAGTCATTTGGTATCCCCTGCCCAGTTGTGACAGTAAGTGGACCAAAAAGCACCTCTGGCCTAAGGGCAGAGAGCCCCCTTTCAGAAAAGAACTGTCACTGGGCCCTGGGGTCTGGGACCTTCAAGTGTCACCCCTCTTGATTACCTCAGCTGCCGAGAGCCTCCTTGCCCAAAGGTCTTTCCCGGGGGACTCGACAGCCATTGTAGCTCCAGAGCCCCCCATGGGGCTGTTGCCAAGCCGGGTCCTTGGACCCTTTAATCTCTTAATTAATAGAAGCTGGTAAGAGGCCAGACGGGAAATTCACGCAAGGCTTTATTGGACTCTTGCTACAGCGCAAGTTAACGAAAACGAGACAGGTGCCCTGGCTTGCCCCCTAAGTGGGCAAGGAGGCGAGCTGTCCCTGAAACGGGCTAAAGGGTGGAGGCGTGTCTTAGTGTCGCCCCCTGGTGGTGCGGTGGGCAGGGGGCACGCGCAGGACCCCGTCCTTGCTCCCGGCACCTCCCAAGTGGCAGCTGGTTTGTGGTCTCTTTGTATCTTGCTCTGCATAATTGGCCCCAGCTGCCTGCGCAGGCAGTTACCTTTAGTCCCTTACACTTTCGATTCTGTTGCTCGAGGAGACGTCTGTCCAGGTGCCAGCTCTGCAGCAGAGGGCCCCGGTTCCCAGGGCCGGCTTTGAGGTCTGCACCTTCCCGCTCCCTTTATCCAGTCCCATCCTCTCCCTCCTTCCGTGGGTGTGGATTCCCAGCGTCCTCTCATCAACATTCCGACTAAGCTCTCTGAATTTGCTCCCTGCAGAACCCAGCCCGGGACAGCCCCTCCGGGGCCTGCTCTCATCCCACCTGGCTCTTTCCCTGGGCAATTACATCCATGGACCTCATCTTGCTCATCACACACTCTCCAAAGTGTGACTCTGCAGGCAGCCTCGCTCTTCTTCGAGCCGCACGCAAGCCTCCCGGCCAGCACCTCCTAACTGTGCCCAAGCACCTGGACCCGTCATCTCGGCCATCCGCTGCCCCCGCCCCCAGCCCTCCTCCTGTCCGCCCGACATTGCCGAATGCACACCTGTCCCTCCCTTTCCCCACACAAACTCAGGAATCCTCTCTATTTCTGCAAACAGTGCAGACGTCCCCCACGCCCCCTCCGGCCCTCGCCCCGCATGCCCTGCCCGCCGTCCTGGCACAGACCCTGCCCTTCTGTCGCCTGGGCTGCTGCTGTCGCATTCCGACCAGCTTCCCTGCCGCCTGCTTCACCGGCTCCCAATTTGTCTTTTTCGCCGAACGAACGAATGAACGGAGAGGTGGACTGAGTGAATAAACCTGCCCTCGTCACTGCCCCTAATTGTTCTTCCGCGGTGCTCAGGCCCAGCACCTTTGCAGACATCAAGGCCCCTCACCTCCTGACTTGACGCCCTGCTGACACCAACCTCCACGAGGCGGCCAGAACCCCCCACCTCCGTTTGCCCTGTGCTCCGCTGCACGCCGTGCCCCTGCCCGCCCCAGCTTTCCTGCAGCGGAAACCCTGGAGGTTTGCCCCGACTCTGCCCCTTAAGGAAGCCTTCCCCGCCTCGGGCAGACGGGCTGCAGCTTCTCCTGGCGCCCACAGAGCAATGGTTTCCTGCAGTGGCCTTTCTCACGCCCATCTTCCTTCTCAGGAAGCTCCTTAAGGGCTTCTCATCTCCCGGGCGGTAGCCAGCAGAGGCCCTGCATGTCATAGGCAAAGCAAATATTGATTGAGTGGTTGACTGAGTGAGGAAATGCTGCAAGAGTAAACAGAGAACTTCTCAAGGCTGCAGGCCCCAGGCCTGGCCCGCCGCTCATTAGCCCTGGCCCCCTCTGCTAGGTCTGTTACCTGAGCTGTAAATGGAGAAGATTGGCTTGGATTATCTCTAGGGCGCCTTCTAGGGCGAATACCCTGTGAAGATCAGATAAGAATGCAGAACCGTAACCAGATCCTTCCATTCCAACCCGAGCAGGAGGGTGTAATTCCGCAGGGGACCACAGGGTGGCAGGTGGGAAGGAGGCGGGCTCCACGCAGAGCGGCCTTGGCTTTGCAAAGCGATGGGGAGGGCCTGAGTTCCCACCCTTAACTCGGGGAACTCTGTCACGGCCAGGCTTTCTCTAAACTCTGCGATTTTAGAACACTCAGATGAAACAGCAGGGCCTGTTTCCCAGGTGGCCAGGGCCCACGGATGCAAAGGCCCAGCAGGAGGCCGAGAAAGAGGCCAGCCTGCCAGCTGTCTGCGTGGAGAGAGGAAGGGGCCCGTGTTCTGAAGCATCCCTCTTCTTTCTGCCACCGGTCTGGGTGGTGAGCCTTGGTGTGAATTTCGTTCACCAAGAACCAAGAACTGCAGGGTTTAGATGATGGATAAGAGAACTGCCCATGGGGAGGACACCTGTCAGCTCCCTACCAAGAGAGGAAAGGGTAGTCCTGGGTTCGTGACGTGCCCACCTGGAGATGCAGCTGCCCCCGGGCACGTGCCCAGTGGGTCACAAGAACATCGAGGATGTTCACAGCCTCACAGGATTCTCTCACGGGATCCTTGGGCCTTTAATCCAAAATCAAACCCGAGCTCTGTTATGTGCCATGGTTGGTAACGTGGTATTTGGGTTAGTAATAGACCAGGTTATGCTGTGGTAACATTTTAGCCCTGAAATGGCAGTGCCGTGATGTAACAAACGCTATCCTCGGCTCATGATGTATTTCCAGTTTGGGATGCAGGCAAAGGGCTAAGAGGCAGGGTGGGCTCTCTGCCCCATGGGGTCCTTCAAGGACCCAGACTACTCCTTGGGCCACAGCTGCAGGGGTGGGTCCAGCCTTTCGATGCTCCAACTTCGAAGTGACACATCACACCCTCTCGTAGCCCATTAGCCAGAAATAGTCACCTGTCACTGCCTACCTGCCGGGGGTCTAGGGGTTACAAGCTGTGGGGGGCGGATGGAGTGTCTGAGGAGCGCCACTGTCCCTGCCAGCGACAGAACAGATCATGACTCACTGAGAGCCTCTGCCTCTGCCAACCCGCGTGTCCACATTTTCCAGAGGCCTGAGGTCAGGAGGCGAGGCCCAGAGCTGCGTCTACCACCCCGAGTGCTTGAACTATCGGAGTCATTGTCTAACCCGAAGAGTACACGACGCATCCTGCTCCAGATCTGTTCCCCCACCAAAGCCGACGAACCTCCTCCAAGTCCTCCTCCGTCCTGTGCCTGTGGATAAAGATCAGCCCTCCTCTCACATTGGCCCTGCCTAACCTCCAGGGCACCACCCAGAGGTTTGTAGCTCTCTCCTGCATCCTCGAGTCCACCCCCCCTGGCAGACTATTCCCGTCAGGGTGTAGACACGTCCTTCAAACCTGGTTTTGTCTCCCCGTTGACTCTGATCACCGCCACGCCTGCCATTCCTCCCCCTTTCTTTCCTGAACTCACTCCACTGGGCAGCCCTTCCCGTCACCGAGCTGCTGCCACGGAGGCCGCCAAAGAGCCCGCTGGGTCAGAGCCGGAGCCCGACACAGTCTCTGCCCAGCCTGGGCTGCCGTGGCTTCCAGGCTGTTCCGGGCTGTCTCCCCCTAGTTCTGGGTCACAGTCCCAGCCTCCTCTGTTCTGGGGCCCACCTTCTCCCCTAGCTGCTCTCCCTCTCGCCCCCCAGCCCATAGCTTACGAGCCTCCTACACACTGACTTCTCCCAAATTTGTGTCTCTGGAGCCAGCCTCCTTCCTGAGCTCCAACCCTGTACGGTCGGCTGCCCACCCAGCATCTCCATCTGAATGTGCCTAGAGGCCTCTAACTTTACAAGGGTCCCCCAGGAAGCCTGCCCCCCCCCCCCGCTGTCTCCCCCTCGGGAACGCGGCCCCTGATTCATAGGCGTTCCGGCACCTTCCTCTCACATCTGCATCTCCCTCATCAGCAAATACTGCTAGCTCTGTGCATCGCCTCCACGTCGCCGTCTGGACTCAGGCGCTGACCTTCTAAACGGTACCCCGGCCCCACTCTCATCCCCTCACCATCTGTTCTCAACGTAACAGAGTGAGTCCTTTAAAGTGGCTTTCCTCTTACCTCATTTTTGAAATAGGAGGATTAGATTCTCCAACCAAAACTGCCTAACACGAGCAGTCTGTTTCCAGGGAAGTCTTCCAGAATGTTCACCTTCCTGGAAGCTATCAGAACCGTTCCTATTTCTTTTTTAATTTCCCCTGTCAGCCCTCGAATCCCCAAAAAGCTATATTCCCAGTGCACCCACCTCTTCCCTGGCCTCCCCCACCCGGTCCCCACAAGTGCAGACAAAATATTTGTGCTGGCAGCAGCCGTCCCAGAGCTTTCCTTAGCTCACAAAAGAAACCCCGGCCCAGGTTCTGATGTCATCAAGCTCTGGCACCAAAGGAAAATTAGCTAATCCTATCGGTTTGCTCCAGAGGGAAACAAACCTTAAAGTGGACAGAATCATCCGCCCTGAGATTCTTCTGCAACTCTCGGAAAGATGTCCATACAGTTTCTTCATCAACTACGCTTCCGTACAGCCCCCGGAGGCTAACCTGCTGAGCCCCTGCCGCAGAGCGGCCTCCCACACCCCCACTCCACGCGGACTCGGCAGGAGCCCCAATCCCACCCTAGGACAGAGCCGGCCCGGTCCCTGCCTCTGGCTGACCCATGAGTGACGAATAGAAAGGTTCCCCCCAGTCCGGCTGGCCAGGGGAGCGGCCGCCTGGGTGCCCACTGTCCCCGCGAAGGACGACACGAGCCTAGGATTTCGGGGAGCAAAGCAGGGAAGGGGGTTCCAACAAGGGGCGTGGCCGCGTGACCTCACGCCGCTGAGCCTTGCTTCTCGCAGCAGCTTTTAGGGCACACGGACCCGTGGGAAGAGCATCTCATCTTGAGCCCCAGGCAGACACCAGGTGATAATTAACAATGGGGGGGGGGTGCAGGGCCGCACTGCGAGGGGAGCTGGGGGCCAGGTGAGTCCGGGCAGGGCGCCGGGCCTGATGGGGGACAACCCGGCAGACAAGGAGAAGCTTGTGAGCCAGACCCGGGAGCGCGTGTCCTGCAAGCAGAGAAGCCCAGCCGCTGGGAGGGGGTCACGAGTGGGAGACCCCACGACGATCCTGTGAGGTGGGTGTTGTGACTCGAGTTTTCAAACAAGGAAATGAACCCCAGGATAGACAAGGGACCCAGAAGGCACTTGGTCACTGCGGGCGGAGCATGGCCTCTATGGGCACCACCGGGCCCCCCCTCCCCCATCAGGGGGCGGGGCTGGATGCCGCCGGGAGCCAGGGTGGAGGGGCGCACAGGCTGCCTGCGGGGTGTCGGGGGCGGGGCCTGCTCCACGCTGCCCTCCCACAGCAGCTCCCATAGCTGGACATCTGCTGTGGCCCTGAAGGTAGACAGTGCCTCTGAGGCCGTGTCACCAAAGTCAGTAGGACCGCTGTCTCTCACCCCGGACCTCAGAATTCCCCACAATCCCAGTGTTTAACGTTTCAGTGAAGTAAGTGTTGGTCTCACTGTGATTTTATTCTGTGACTCAGCACGTGTCAGATAAGCAAACGCACACCTGGAGGGGGACCCTTTTCACGGATGGCGTGTAGCCCCTGGGGCGGGGAAATGTGGTCGTCGTGCGTGTGACTGTGTTGGGGGGTGACTTGAAGGCTCCGGGGCGCGGCGGGGGGGGGGGGTCGGTGGCACTGTGAGACTCACAAGGAAGCAGAGACACAGCTGCCAGCGGGAGATGGAGCTTTTACAGCCCTGTGTCCAGCGCCGGGCCCGCCTCTGGGTGCGGCCCCTGAGGCTTTCGCAGAATCCTTGGCCACAGTTCAGAGCTGAGCCCGCGACCGGCGGACACGGAGGGCAGGGAACAAAAGCCTGTGTGTGCGCGTGCGCGTGCGTGTGCGTGCGTGCGTGCGTGCCTCTCGCTGAAAGGATCATGTGATGCGTAAATCCATCCGCAGAGGCCCTGCCGTGGGGGGGGCAGGTGGGGCTGGCCGCTCGGCATGTTGGGGGGTGTCTCGAGAACGTCAGAGCCCCCTCCCCGCCTTGGTGCCTGGGCGCTGCGTGAGTCACGGCCCGCGCGCCCGCCCCTCGGCCCCGATCCCCCTCCTAGTGTGTAGACGGGTCTGTTCTTGGCACAAAGGAGGCCTCCTTTGCCCAGAACATGGCTGCTGGGCGGGCCCGTTTCTGGTGTTTTCTTCCTGGCTCTGAAGACGAGCCCAGCGACCCAATAAAGAGAGACGCGGCCCATGAAAGCAGCTGTATTTCAAGGAGAGCGGGGAGCAAGCCAAGGGAAAAAATGAAAAGATCCAGTGACAAAACGCCCATTCATGGGTTCACTGGGCAAACATTTACTGAGGCCATCTGTGCTCCAGGCCCCGCGCTGAATGCCGGGGGGGGGGGGGGGGGGGGCACAAAGATGCCCTTGAGCGCGCGTCCCGCCCCCGGCTGCCCACCCCGCTGCCGCTACCCGGGCCGCGAGCAAAGGGCGGGCGGCACCCCTCCATCCACGCACCGCGAGTCCCAGGACCGGGAGCGCGGGTGTGAACGCGCATCGCACGGGCGGGAACGGACCTCGCCGTGAGGAGCGCAGGCGCATGCAGAGCGGGTGGATCCCTGGTGCCGCGGGTCAGGACCGCGGTTACTCTCTGGGGCGAGGGACGGAGACCACCAGGGGCTCTGGAAGGTGTTCAGGGTCCACCGGGACAGTCGTGGAGCCGTGCGCTGGGCTCTGAGCACTTTCTGAGTCGATCCTTGAATAGCTTAAGGATCTGTGTGTCTCTACGGATGCCTGTATACTGACTCGGAGAGCAGGAGGCCTTTAAAGGCAGCTATTCTACATACTACCTTCGCACAGAACCAGATCTAAACGGTACTGGTCCCTTCCGTATTCACCCCAAACTTCATCACATCTCCACCAAAAAGGTCTTTATCTCAGTCCATAAAATGCAGCAGTTAAGCCCATTGATCCTAATGATGGCGCCTGGCTTGCACAGAGGTGAGCCCCCAAGCAGTTTTTCACTTATTCATGCGTATGTTTATCCTACAAACAATTATTGAGCGACTGCGTGCCAGGCACCAGGGGAACCAAAAAAAAAAAAAAGAGGAAGACAAAGCTCTTTCTAGTGAAAGAAATGGAAAAGCAAATAGCCACAATGCAGCTCAGTAAGGGCTGCGCTAAAGGTGAGCAGAGTGACTGGGGCAGTTCACCCAGCGCAGGCTGAGCCCTTGGGAGGGCTTCCTGGAAGAGGTGGAGTGGAGCGAGAGGATGCAGAGGCGTCAGATGGATCAGGTGGGAGGCCTGGGCTGGGCACAGGCACCCGGGGTGGGGGGAAGTGCAGGGCGCTCAGAAGGTGGGGTCAGCACTGAGGACACAGCTGGGGGCACAGGACAGAGCAGGCTCAGAGCCTGTTAAATGAATAGGGAGAAAGATGAGCTGAGAAAGGGCAGCGAGACAGAGGAAAAGGGAGGGTTAAATTCGGCAAGATCCCCCCAATGAAAAGCCTCATCTGAGCATCCGGACACCCACTTAGAGTGGTGACCTTGCCTTAAAAAGGGAGGACATTCCGACATAGGCTACGACACGGAGGAACCTTGAGGACGTTGTGCTCCAGTGAATAAGCCAGACACAAAAGGACATACTGGACGGTTCCACTTCTATGAGGTCCCTAGAGGGGTCAAACGCAGAGAGACAGAAAGTAGATGGTGGGGAGGGGCTGAGCGAGGGGAATATGGGGAGTTAGGGTTTAATGGGGACAGCGTTTCGGTTTTGCAAGATGAAAAGAGTTCTGCGGATGGACAGTGGTGACGGTTGCACAACAGTGTGAAGGTACTTGATACCCCAGGCCTGTGTGCTTCAAAACGGTTAAGACGGTAAATTTTACGTTGTGTGCGGTTTACCAATATTAAATTTAAAAAAAAAAAAAAAGAAGGGTGAGGGCTTCCCTGGTGGGGCAGTGGTTGAGAGTCCGCCTGCCGATGCGGGGGACGCGGGTTCGCGCCCCGGTCCGGGAGGATCCCACGTGCCGCGGAGCGGCTGGGCCCGTGAGCCGTGGCCGCTGAGCCTGCGCGTCCGGAGCCTGTGCTCCGCAACGGGCGAGGCCGCGACAGTGAGAGGCCCGCGTACCGCAAAAAAAAAAGAAAGGTGACCCTAGCTCAGAAGGTCAAATACATTCACACGATGTATTTAACCAAGTCTCATCACCCTAGGAAGCCTCCACACACTCTGGTGCCCAAACTATACCAGGTCCTCTTGAGACAGCCTGGGAGCTGGGACCCTTCGCTGCAGTGCTTGCACCTGGACAAACACCTCCTAGAGCACCAAAATACAAAGACGCCATAAGGGATGAAAAATAACTGCGCGCGTGCCCAGCTGGGGCAAATGATGAACAGCAAGGCCAAAAGCCAGCTGCCGCTTCTGAGGTGCCGGGGGCAAAGGCAGGGTCCTGTGCGTGCCCCCCGCACACGGTGCCACCAGGGGGGTGGGCAGGCCACCTAAGCCGCACCTCTGATCCGCCCCATCCGCAGCCCATCTAAGGGACCGGCCCGCCCTCCTCAGGGAGCAAGCGAGGGCACCTGCTCCTTGTTTTTGCTCCCTCGTGCTACAGAGTCCTAATAAAGCCCTGCCTGGAGTTCTCCTCTGGCCTCTTACCAATTTCTATTGATTCAAGAGTGCAAGGACCCAGGTTGGTAACACTCTGAGAATCCAGAGCAAATCACAAGTTGTTACTAACGTTGCAGTTCTCCTGTAAACTTCTGCATCCACTTCACTTCCAAGAGCCCCACTGGGTCCGTCGCCCCCTTTCTGGGCACTCCTCTCTGGAAGCTGCTGCTAAGAGCCCGCCCTCCCCAGCAAGGCTTCCCAGCCCAGAAGTACCGCTGTTCAGCCATTGCCCCCCCGCTTGCCCAGTCCTGCCTCCCGCCATTACTAGCCCTACAGCGAGCCCACCTGGAGCCTCACCAGCAGGCTGCAGAGGCCAGGCTGAACGCTCACCTCCTTGCCCACAGGATTCCAGGCATAAAGTCTGTGCTTTGCCCACTTACACCTCACAACTCCTTGTACTTTCCTTCCAGTTGCAGCACGGCGGTGCGATTCCGGGTCCCAGTTCTGACGCTGGGTTTTTCCCAACCATTTGGGCACAAGGTCCTGTGCCCTCCCATCCCCTCATCTAACGGTGACAGTCGTTCCCAGGCGGGCACCTACCTACTTGGCGTTGGGAGCCGCTGCCTGGGCTTCCCGTCCACACGTCAGCGACCCGGGGAAGCGTCCGTAGGCCCTAGTTTCTCCGTTTAGGTCTCGGTTTGAGCCCAGACTGGACGTTCTTCCCACTCTGCTCTCCCGCTTCGTCTGTGCGACCTGGGCTCCCCTTGGGAGCGTCTTTAAGGCTTCGCTCCGGGTTCAAGAGGACGTCACCCCACACGTCTAACTGCGTCCCCGGCTCCTTGACGTGCGCCTCTCCTGTATCCCGGCCCTTGCCTCCGCGCCCCTGCACGGCCCGGTGTCCAGGCCTGCAGCGAGAGCCACGGCAACGCCGCCTCTGCTCGACGGGCCCGCACCCGCCTGCGGCCCACGCCTCCTGCGCAGGCGCCGCGGAACCCCTGCAGCCGGGGGAGGAGCCCGGGGGAGGAGCCGGGGGAGCCGCAGGCCCGCAGCTGCCCCTCGCGCCGCTGGGATCTGCGTGGGGCCCGAGGCAAGAACAGGGCTCACCTGCCGGCTTCTGGAAACGCTCGCAGCTGCTACAGGCCTCAGCTAAGGGGCCGCGGCCGGCTGGCGTGCTTCAGTGAATCGCCGTCTCACGGCTAAAATGAAAACCCTCCCCGGGGGTCACGAAGCCCTCTACGGCCAGCGTCCCCCACCCCGTGCACCCCGCCCCGTCTGCTGCTCACGCACACTTTCCCAGACCGGGCCCCTCCCCGCACCCTCTGCGACAGCGCGGCGGCTGGAGCAGGGCGCACCCGGCAGACGCTGAGCCTGGGCCGCGCCGAGTCCCTCTCCCAGGAGTTTGATTGGGGCCCTAGATTCAGTCCCTCTCTCTCTCTGTGTCTCTGTCTCTCTCTGTCTCTCTCTGTCTCTGTCTCTCTCTGTGTTTCTCTCTGTCTCTCTCTGTCTCTCTGTGTCTGTCTCTGTCTCTGTCTGTCTCTCTGTGTCTCTCTCTGTCTCTGTCTCTCTCTGTCTCTCTGTCTCTGTCTCTCTCTCTGTCTCTCTTGTCTCTCTCTGTCTCTCTCTGTGTCTCTCTCTGTCTCTGTCTCTCTCTCTCTCTGTCTCTCTCTGTCTCTCTGTGTCTCTCTCTGTCTCTCTTTGTCTCTCTGTCTGTCTCTGTCTGTCTCTGTCTCTCTCTGTCTCTCTGTCTCTCTCTGTGTCTGTCTCTGTCTCTCTCTGTCTCTGTCTCTTTGTCTCTCTCTCTGTCTCTGTCTCTCTGTGTCTCTCTTTGTCTCTCTGTCTCTGTCTCTCTCTGTCTCTCTGTCTCTCTTTGTCTCTCTGTCTCTGTCTCTCTGTCTCTCTCTCTCTCAGTGGCTGGTCTGTAGCAAAGAGGGCTTCAAGGTGACAATGGAAAACAGGTTCACCTTTGCCTTCGGCCTAGCGGTCACCTTCGTGATGCCCCTGTAATGACTAAAGATGCCAATTTTTAGGCGGAGAGTTTGCTTCCTTGTTTTTTTTTTTTTTTTTTTTTCAATAAAATCCCAGAATCAATCGCTTGTTTTCTCACACCAGGATGAGAGCAACAGAACAGGGGTAGGGGGGTGGGAGGAGATTGGAGGACGGGTTAGTGTCATTACCGCAAGTGTCAGCCTGACACACCTGACTGCACCTCGTCTGACAAGCCGTCCCAGACTCACTGTCACCAGGTCCCTGCAACCTTTAATTACCCGTCTGACCACACACTTGATTTAGCAGAGAAAAGAAAGGTTTGGAGAAGCATAAAAACGGGATGAATAAAACCAATGAGGTCTAGGAAATAAGGAAGAAAAAACATCAAAAACCAGGAACCATACTTTCCTAACGTGACAACTTCGGCTGCAGCTTAGCTCCGGGAGGGCAGGGGTTTCTGCCTGATTCCTTCACTGCTGTCTTCCTGGACCTAGAGCAGAGCCTGACCCGCGGCGAATATTTGTTGGATGAATTCGGTGGCCTCTTAAGTACTCTTTAAAGGATCAAGCTGGGTGTGCTAGCTGCAGGTCAGCACCTCCAGAGGCCCAGACCCTGGCCCTGACCCCACCGTGGGGGGTCCCAGCTCACCCTCGGGGGGAGGCCAGAGCCGTCCCGCTCTCCGCTCCCCGGGAGAGGCCCACCAGGCCCTTTGCCCACCTGGGGAAGCGCCAGAACCGGAGTGGCTTTGGGAAGCGAGCTCTGTTTCCTCCCCCTCCCCCTCCACTGTGACGTAACCCACTCTCCCGGGTCCTTCTGAGCATGAAGAGAGCTGGGCCTGAGAAGTCTGTGTACCTTGCAAGCGGCAGAGTGCTGACCCGCTTGGGAACACACCTAATTTCAGTCGGTTTCCAGGGTGAAGGCAGCGACTAGGACAAAGGAACAGGCCCCTGTGGTCATTCCAGGCCTTCTGGTTGCCGAGTGAGGAAATCGTTACAATGCAAAGGTGGGCACCTCGCTACACTTCAGATTACAAGAAGGTTTCTTCTTTCTCCATCTTAAGGTACCTTGACAACATTTTTGAACTTTAAAAATATTTGTTAAAGGTATTTCATTTTCATCGTATTTTCATAATGTTTAAAGGAATTTGCCAACTACTCGAATTATGGTAACCAAAATAAAACAGGTGCTACTGTGGGCGGCTGCATCTGCTGAGTCTTCTTCATTTGTGGCTCAGGTCAGCCTGGGAAAATAAAAAATTCAATACAAAAGAGAACAGTAGGGCTTCCCTGGTGGCGCAGTGGTTGAGAGTCCGCCTGCCGATGCGGGGGACGCGGGTTCGCGCCCCGGTCCGGGAGGATCCCACGTGCCGCGGAGCGGCTGGGCCCGTGAGCCGTGGCCGCTGAGCCTGCGCGTCCGGAGCCTGTGCTCCACAACGGGAGAGGCCGCGGCAGTGAGAGGCCCGCGTACCGCAAAAAGGAAATAAAAAAAAGAGAGAACAATAGAAATGGATTTGAAGCACAGGGGTGTTTCCAGAAGCCCGTTCATCGTCACCACGAAGGTCTGGGAGAGGCCTGAGAGTCGTCCTGTGAGCAGCCACGAGACAAGGGTCACCTCTGGAGCCTGAAGCCATTTCCTGAATCTTGCAGAAGGTGGAGGCAGACAGTGCTCGGCTCTGGGATGGGAGGAGGGCAGGGGAGGCTGCCTGAGGTCAGAGCAGAGCTCTGAGGGCCTGGCATTCTAGAGCGGGGCTCTGCAGGGCCTCCCCGCAATGTGAGAGCCTGCCCCGAGTGGGCAGTGTTCCCTAGGCCTGGAGGGGGAGCCCGGCGGGAGCAAGGGGCGGGAGACGGCGCAGAGGCCTGAAGCCACCCACGGTGAGGAGGTGTCCTAGCGGACCCCGTGGGCATCCTCCGTCCTCCAGTTGAAAGCCGGGGTTCCCTGAGGCCAGCCTCACCTGTGACATCATCACTGTCTAAGGGAAGAGGTTTCTGGGTTTACTGATGACGGCTCCTGGAGCCCGTGGCAGAGGCAAATTTGTTCCAGAAACTGCATATGATCCCCTCGGCCCATCCGCAGGTCATTTGGGGCGTATCTCTTCCCTAAGAGAAGAGAAATCCAGAGCTGTGGGTACCGTGTCCTCGTGGGTTTGGTCAGAGGAGCGGGGAGAAGAGGATTTCTCTCCGGAAGTCACGGTTTGACTGCCTCAATTTCTGTCCCAGGTTGGCATGTTTCCCCTCCACTCCAGCGAGGACAGCGGGCCAGCTGTCACGCGCTTCCCCCACCAGGATCGGCCCGGGGTTGTGTGAGATCTCTCTGCTGCCATTCTGCATTCAGTGTGTCTTCTTCCTCTGCTTGTAAGGTTTCACTTCCTCTGCAGCTGGCGGCTTCTGCGTTTCTTTTCCCATTTATACCAGTGGTGAATCAGCTGCGTTTTCAGAACCCTGTACGGTATTTTTTTTGAGAGAGGTCATTACAGATCTCTGTTTTGTGCTGCAAGGTTTTTTCTTTCATTTTCCAGCAGAATTTCAGCCAAATGTCAGTCCAGCTGACCTCTCAGCAGTCAGCTTATGTTGGAAACAAAGGATCTCGCAAAGATTTGTCTGTGAGCTCTTCATCTTCCTCCTTCTCTGGTTTCTTTAAAAATAATGTCACTCCAGTGATTGGCCTGTGCTTCCACTGCAAAATGCAATGATTTAAAACTTCAATTTCCTTTTCTCTGCAAGCGAGCGTCCTCACACATCTTTCTAAGAGTTTCCACGTAATTTTATTAGTTCGCTGAGCTCAGAGCATTTACTCATTCCTCCATCGCTGCTCCACGCTGCTCTTAAATTTAGTCATTTTCTTCGTAAGCCTGGTGGACCGTAGACTTCATCTTTACTAATTTATCTTCATTACAGCATTTGGGGGGGGGGCGGCTCTGTGAGTTTTACAGAATTCCTTATAAAAACTGTGTTATTTCCATAGAATTTTGACTTCCCAATAGCTTGTCCTGTTTCTTTCCATGGCATTTATCCCTAGTCATCAAAATAAGAAGCGGATTTTCTACTGCAATCTGGTTCCTTTCTTCAAGGCCCCGGCGTGTCTCTAAGCCCACTCACCTCCTCAGACAGACTCTTATTTTGCATCCTGAGTTCTTCAAGAGATACCTTTGTTGCTTTGATCTTCTCTCTCAAATCTTACAATTTGTTGAGAATTTTATATTTTCATGGAACATTTTTAAATGTCTGTGCATCTGTTGTTGCATCACTTGAAATCTTCTACTCTTTGTGGCAGAGAAACTTCCAGAATAAACTGGCAAACAACCAATTCCCTGTAAGGAGTTAATAATTCCAATTTACAGGGAACTTGATGATGATCCGGCAGCCTCAGGTCCTTGGCCAGGGTCACTGCCAGCATCTTGGAAAAGCATTTCCACAGAACTCCTCAACTGAAGGGCTTCTGTATCTGTTTCTGGGCTATATTCAGAGATACCATTACCTCTTAGGTCACGTGCTTTCAAACAGCCAACCTTTCTAAGATTTATTTCTATTTCTACATTCTCTGGATCCTTTTTTTTTCTTTCCAAAATGACTTACAGAAACTACATTTCCTCAGTTCTTCTATGTTCAAAAATATTTATTTGTTACCTTTAAAATTAAAAGGCAATGTAACTGGATATACAAATATTTGGGCACACTTTCCTTGAAAATTTTATAGGAATTGTTCTATCATCTTCTAGTATTGAATATTGTTTTAGAAAAGTCTGGACAACTGTGATTTTTTTTTCCACCTTTATAAATGACTTGGTCTTTTTTCTGTCTCTAACCTGCTTCTGTATGGGTTGGAAATAGCTGGGTTCTCTTGTTGCCGTATATTCGGGGTATTTCATTTACTGGAGGAATATTTACTGTTTGCCTGCACTTAGCTTCAGACAATGGGGGAGATATAAAGGCTAATAAGACATGGTTCCTGCCATCGAGAGGTCAAAAACCAGCAGAAAACAGAGGCCTCGATGGAACGAACTCTAATCTCATGCAGAGATCTTGAGGTGGGAGAGGCAGGAGCAGCCTTTGCCGCGTGGGAAGAAACTGTGAGAATCCTGTTTATACTTATTTCCCATAAAAATAAAGAAATGATACTTCGCGCAGGCTCAGCGGCCATGGCTCATGGGCCCAGCCGCTCCGCGGCACGTGGGATCTTCCCGGACTGGGGCACGAACCCACGTCCCCTGCATCAGCAGGCAGACTCTCAACCACTGCGCCACCAGGGAAGCCCCAGAAATGATACTTTAAATAGTTAACGTTCCCAATGATGCTGGCGCCTCACAGGACACCGTGTCCTGTGGTTACGTGTTGTGAACCATTCCCTGGAAAGGAGGAAACAACGACGGGTTTACCCACACGTTATCTAGATTTTGTTCCCCTGACCCTCACAACTGGGCAAGGCAGGGGCTTAAAACACCACAACAAAGAAATTGCAAAGGGAAGACCATATTAGTGATGCAAACATATCAAAAAATAAGGTGGTGGAGCTGACACTCTGCTCCTTCCGTGGGCTCTTAGTCAAGCCCATTGCCAGGTAAGAGAACCATGAGGAGCTCAAGTCTGGAGAGATGTTCGCCAAAATAAAACTAAAACTTATACAAAAGTGTATTTGAATATTGATTAACTTCTGATATCATTCATGATACAACTCATACTAAGTATATGCTACCTTGAGATACTGGCTTATAAAAATAAGTATAGGGGACTTCCCTGCTGGTGCAGTGGTTAAGAATCCGCCTGCCAATGCAGGGGACACGGGTCTGAGCCCTGGTCTGGGAAGATTACATGCCGTGGAGCAGCTAAGTCCGTGCGCCACAACTACTGAGCCTGCGCTCTAGAGCCTGTGCTCCGCAACAAGAGAAGCCACCGCAATCACCACAACAAAGAGTAGTCCCTGCTCGCTGCAACTAGAGAAGAGCCCGCGTGCAGCAACAAAGACCCAATGCAGCCAAAAATAAATATATAAAATAAATGTTTACAATAAATAAATATATACAATTTATGGATAAATATACATATACAGTATTGGGGAATATGCATTCTCAACTCTTTTTTTGTTTTTTTTTTCCCCTCACATATTTTCTTTTAACACCTTTATTGGAGCATAATTGCTTTACATGGTGTGTTAGTTTCTGCTTTATAACAAAGTGAATCAGTTATACATATACACATGTCCCCATATCCCCTCCCTCTTGCGTCTCCCTCCCTCCCTCCCTATCCCACCCCTCTAGGTGGTCACAGAGCACCGAGCTGATCTCCCTGTGCCATGCTGGCTGCTTCCCACTAGCTCTCCACCCTACGTTTGGTAGTGTATATACGTCCGTGTCGCTCTCTCACTTCGTCCCAGCTTACCCTTCCCCCTCCCCATATCCTCAAGTCCATGCTCTAGTAGGTCTGTGTTTTATTCCTGTCCTACCCCTAGGCTCTTCATGACATTTTTTTTCCTTAGATTCCATATATATGTGTTAGCATACGGTATTTGTTTTTCTCCTTCTGACTTACTTCACTCTGTCTGTCATACAGAGTGAAGTAAGTCAGAAAGAGAAAAACTCAGCTCTTTTTTTAACGGGTGGAGGTGTGCCGTGAAAAAGCCCAGTGATCACTGCTTTAATGTAACAAATGCAAAACTGGCGTTAACCCGGTGAAGAAGCCTCTGGCAGAGCAGAGCATCGTCAGCTCGTTGTTCCTGGCAACAGGGGGTCGAATCACAGACAGCTGAGCTGCAGCACAAAGAACAACTGAAACGTCACCGGATGAGGAAGAAGGGGAGGTAACTCCAGGTCGATGGCACAGCGTGAGCAGAGACTCAGAGGCTGAGGGAGCACGTCCTGAAAGGAGATGGGCGGGCGGGTCCAAGTCTCCTGGGATGTACTGTAGAGGCAGAGGGTGCAGGTGACCCTGGGATGGCAGATCACCCGGGCTGGAGCAGCCTGAACTCTGCACTAAGGCTGTGGGCCACGGGGAGTCCGTGGAGACGAATGAACAAGGAGAGCCAGGAGCCAACCGTACGGAGATTCCTCTGACACCACTTTCGGGGCAGAGGAGGAGCAGTAAATGATGAAATCGATACCGGTTTTTAAAAATATCTACCTATTGTCTATCTGTTTATCTATCATCTATGTATCTATCTATGTATCTGTCTATCAATCATTGAGAAACTTGGGACACCATATTAGCATCAAGACAAAAAAGGTGCCACTAGATATTCCATAGATAGTGAGGAACTAATTCTTTACTTTTATTTTTAATTGTGGTAAAAGGCACATAAACGTAGAATTTGCCATCGCAGCCATTCTTACACGCACGGTTTGGTGCCATTAAGTCCATTCACGCTGTCGTGCCATCGTCACCACCATCCTCTCCGGAAGGCTCTTCGTCTTGCAAAACTGAGACTCTGCCCCCATTAAACACTTACGCCCATATTCCCCTCCCCACTGGTACCCACCATCCTACTCTCTGTCTCTATGAATCTGACTCCTCGAGGGACCTTGTATACATGAAATCACACAGTATTTGTCTTTTCATAACTGGCTTATTTCACTGAGCATAATATCCTCAGGGTTCATCCATATGCTGTACCAGGTGTCAGAATTTCCTCCTTTTTAAGGCTGAAGAGTATTCCATGTGTGCGTAGAGGCCACGTTTGGTTGTTTTGTACATTCATCTATTGCTGAACACTTAGGGTTCCTTCCACCGTGGGCTATTGTGAATAACGCCGCCGTGGACAGGGTTGTACAAATATCTCTTCGAAGTTCTGCTTTCAATTCTTCCGGAGATATGTGAGAAACCAAATCTTTTGATACGTTTCCTCTCTAGTGGTTATTTTGAAGGAGGTAGAGGGTCCTCCCAGAGGTACACTTAATGCATTATTTTCTTGAAAATGTACCATCAATATGTGGTGGCCACTAAAAAGGAGGCTGGACACGTCAAGCCAAGAGTTCCTGCTCAGAAGGGGACCTGTTTCTGCAGTGAAGACATCGTTAACGGTGACCAGACGTCTAAATCCAAGAGGCCGAGGGTGTTACTCTATGTGCTTGTGTGCACCTATCTATCTGAATACGCCTTTTAATTCTATTTAAGCGGCAAAAGCAAAGGTCTGGGGCAAATGCTGAGCTGCCTGGATCTCCATGAGCACCAGTGGCCGGTGGACTGGTTTCTACTGGGGGGGCCGGGGGGTGGCAGCCCCGCAGTCACATCAACACGACAGCGATCTGTGCCGCCCCCCTCATACTCCGTTTCATGCGGAGTTTCTTGCTACGTGTGTTGATTTCGTGGGCTGCGCCTGTCAATCTTAGTGGGCTATCATATTCCCATTCAAGGGTGGTTTCTACTCTGCTACTTTGCCCCCAGTCTGACTGTGTGTCACGAGATGCCTTTCACCTAGGATTCACAGAGCCCGCATCCTCTGGCCTGCCCTCCCCCAGCCCAAGAATCTTACAAATCCCTGATAGTGGGGGGGGGGGAGGCGCTTATAAAAGGGAAGCTGTGCCCGGGAGAGCCGGGGTCCGACCCCTTCTCTGCCGAGATCTGTAGGACAAAGAAGGCAAAGCTCTTCGGTGAAAGCTCCTGGCTCTCCGTCTGCACTGAGGCCATTTTAACCCAGATTCAGTCACCGGCCGTGGGAAAACAGGCAGCCTCACGGCGAAACACACGTAAAGGTCGCCGCACACCCTGCGTTCAGGGCCTCGGAATTTTCTCTGCTCATCTTCGTCTTTTGTTACCTGGGTCTTCTGGTCCCCATAGAGCCCCACGACTGCGCAAGGACAAGGGCTCGAGGCTCCCACTCGGGCAGCCCTTTGATTAAAGAGCCCCCGGGGCAGCTCTGCCGGGAGCTGCTGGCTTCTCACGGGGGTGGGGGGAAGGCCTGGGAGGAAACGGGGGACAGTGGAACATCAACAAGGGGGAGCGACAAAGCTGAGAAGGCGCATGTCTCGGCGAGTCCCGTGAACGCCTCCCACTACCCCCTCCCCGCAGTCACAAGACAGGGCTGGACCCCTTCCGAGGCCCAATTCTCTGGGCATTTGACTCCTTTGCATAAATGTTAGGCTTGGTAGCGTTCCAATATTTCTAGCTGGGGAGAGCTGGGATGAGTAAAAAAGGAAATAATGATGGATTTGCAGTCTCTTTCTTTCGATTCCTCTTCATTCATTGGCTAAGTGTCGGTTGCCTAGGAAACCGCGTGCATCTCGGCTGCAGAGTCTGCTGGCCGGCTACCGGGCCTGTGAGCTGTGTATTAAGTGGTGAATGCAAAGCAGGCAGTGGGAAAATCCGACAGCTACAAGTCTTGCGATTTCAGTGTGTGTAAAAACATGTATCTTTTGCTTTAAGAAAACAACGCTTTAAAAATTTACTACCACGTCAGCTATGTAATGTCCCCTTTCTCTCTGACTTCAATTAATTCACACAACTCTGTGGCCACGTAAGAGATAAATGCAAAATCACTTGAGAATGTGCCCTTGAAAATACTCTGAAAAGTGTGAGAGCGAATAGGATTTTCACAGCTTAGGGGGTATTTTACTCACCTCAGCCACACGATGCTATTCACAAAATAAAGGTTGAGTTTTATTTTACATAAATGTAAAATGTGTAAAATGTAAGTGTAATTTCTACAATGGTCTCACGGGAAGGGAAAATTTAGAAATGTTAGTGCCTCATTAAAGTTAATAGCGTGTAAGTGACGATGAAATATACTGTTCTGACGCCTCCATGTCTGATGTACAACGACCGAGATGGAGAGGAATCGTGTGTAACACACAGACAAAAAGAAATGCGTGGATGCTGGAGGACCCAACTGAGAGCGATTTGTTTTTCTCTTTGAAAGCCCTTCAGCAGCCTCTTCTCCGAGAGCTAGGCAGAGTAAGGGTGATAAGGGTTGGCAGATAAACTGAAAACTTCAGGCAAAGACTTGGCTGTCGTCAACACAGCCTTCCGACGCAAACCCAGCTCCTTGCGAAAAGTAAAATGCGCAGTATCACACTTCCAAGCTGGGGAGGGGCCGTGGAACGGTTAAGGAGAATGCCCGCTCGGGAGAGGCGGGGATGCGGGACAGTAGCGGCAAATGGTATGACACGAAGGCAGGCCTCGAGCCCAAGGTGCTGAGTCCTCGAGGGCATCCAGGCTTTCGGAAGGATGAGTTCCACCCTGGCCTTATCCTAAGCCCCTTCCCCAAAAAGAAACCCTGGAGGAAAGGGTGCTTTTATCCACGTAACCTTGAACACGCGTTTCCACGCCGGGCCCTCCGCGGAAATCTGGCGGTGAAGCGGGAGCTGAGAAACGAACGCTTAGGTGCGGGAGCTGGTGGGGCTCGCGGTGCCGGGCCAGGCGCTCGTCCCCGGGAGCGCTGCGCTCGACGCCCGGGCGGGGCTCTAGCCGCTCGGCGCGCGTCCGCACCAGCCGCGTGTGTGCGGCCCTCGCTTGGGTCCCTCCCGCGCGCCTCGGTCCCTCCCGCGCCGCCACCCGCGGGCCCGGGTGCCGACGCCAGGCACAGCCCTTCTGCCTGGACGCGGTCCCCTTGCCCGGGGCTGGGAGCCGGGAGGCGGGATTCCGGCCCGAGTCGTGTCTTTAACTTGCTGTGTGACCCCGGGCATCACTCGCCCTGGACGCTTCTGCATCTGTGGGAGCTGCGTTAGTAACTCGGGGTCAGGCCCCGGAGCCCCCCACCCCCCCGCAAGCGGGCACGTGGGCCGACCTTCCGCCCCTCTGGCCCCCGGCTCCGGCCGCCGCGTCTGCGGACCTCTGCCCCGAGCTGCAGTCGGGCACAAGGGGTGTCTGGGGGCGGCTGGGCTTTTGTTCTCTCTGTCCCTCTTTGTGCGCAGGAATTGGGTTGAAAGCCCCCCCGCCACCCCCAGCGGGAAGGGAGGCGATGACAGCTTGCTGATACTTCTGGGAGCGTCTCACTCAACAGCTGCGGGCTGCGCTCCGCCGCGGGAACCCGGGTCACTCGGGCCCTCTCGCCTGGGGGTGAAAAGGGGTCACGTCACCTCGCAGAAGACCCGTCAAGGGTCAGGGTGGAGGAGGGGAAGCTGCACCCACAGAATTGCGGGAGCCAGGTTCCAGCGCTCGCTCGCGCTCTCTCTCTCTCTCTCTCTCTCTCTCTCTCTCTCACACACACACACACACACACACACACACGCACACGCACACACACACGAAAACTAACAAAGAGATCAGCTCCTTCTTGGACTGTAGAAATTGTGGGTTTGGAGGAGTGTCTGGGCTGCGCGTCTGCGCACGCGCGCGGAAAGCGCCTCGGGGTCTCGGGCCACCTCCACCTCGCGGTGCTGCGCTTCTCAGGCGTGTCCCTCACCCGCATCAGCAGCAAGAATGTTGGGGACCTCGGGGCCGCCTCGGGGTTCGGCGCCTGATGGATGACGAGAACGTTGGCGCTGGGGCGGGCGATGACCTCCCTTGGAACCCGTCCCCTTTCTGGACACTAGGTGGACTGAACCCAGGGCTTTTTAAATGCCCAGCTCTGGGAGGGTAGCCCACGCATTCTCCAGCTCTTTGTTCTGCCGCAGCCCCGCCCCCGAACCCCACCCTCTCCTGACCGCTGGACAGTCCACCCCGCGCGGCCGGCCACACCCACCCCATCCACTCCCAAGGAACAAAAGCCGACCCGCGGGGTGGAGGGCTCCTGGGTACCAGCCGGGCAGCTGTGGACTCCAGGAGAGGGTCACGCCGGGCGGAGGAGGCGCGGAGGTCGCCCCACCCCTGGACGCTGCCGCCACAGAGAAGGGGCCCTTGGCAGAGACAAAAGAGAGGACGCGCGGATGCTGGGGGGCGGGGCGGAGGGCACCCTGGGGCACTTGGGCCTTAGGTGTCCAAGGTCACCGCCTTCAGACCCCAACAAACTGATCGCACAGGACTTTCTCCTGGGGCAGCCTGTCCTCTCCCAAGACTCTGCGACCGAGGTTCGGCCGCCGGACAGCCGTTGGCCTCTAAGGGCTGGGGAAAGGGGCAGTGGTCTCACCAGGGAGGGTGGCTTAGGGGTCTCCGGCCCTGGGCGGAGGAGGGCCGCAGTCCTCGCTGGTAGCGAAACCTGCGCCACCCCGCCACCCCGCCACCCCTGACACCTGCCGGCACCCGGGGCACAGCGCTCCCCTTTCCGGCGCACCTGACAGCCGCTCCACGGGCTCCAGTCCCCTGGCTCCCACCCGTTCAGTGCCAGCTCTCCCCCCAGACACCCGGCCTGCCACCCTGGTCGCCCTCGCGCCGCCGCCCTCCGCCCTCGGATCCTCCACCCACCCCTCGGTCGCAGCGCCCAGCTTTTCCACATCCCCCGCCCGCCGCCATCCGAGACAATGCGCACGCCCCCATCCTACCCCCCGCAGCCCCCGCGCCTCGCCCGGTCCGCACGCCTGTGCTGATTGGCCGCGGGCCCGTGGTCCAGCCCCCTGGACGGTCCCTGGGGCCCGGAGCATTACGTCAGCGGGGCCTGGAGAGCGCTAGCCCGAAGGGGACTGGGGGGCTCGGGCTGGGGGCGCGGCCTGCGCGGGCCGCCCCACCCTCCTCGCATAAAAGGCCGAGCCCGCTGGGCGGGCGCTCTCAGCCGGCTGGTTCCCGAGCGCGTTCCCGGTGACCCCGCAGTGGGTGTGTAGGCGGACGGACAGACTGACCACACGCCGAGCGGGGCCAGAAGAAGCGAGCCGGCACCATGCGTGAGATCGTGCACATCCAGGCGGGCCAGTGCGGCAACCAGATCGGCGCCAAGGTGGGCGCGGCGCCCGGGAGGGGCCGGGGTGGGGCCGGGGACGCCGCTTCGGGGCAGCGGGCGCGAGCGAGGTCCTGAGCAGGCCCGCGGCCCGCCAAGCGCAGACCTTCCCGGCGGCTCTGGGCCGCAGAGCGGGACGTGGGCCCGAGGCGACTTTCGGGGGCCGTGGGGAGGAGCCGCTCAACTTTCTGCTGGAACTCGTTTGCAATCCCGGTCCCTCGGCCTCCCTCTCCGGCCGGCTCTTCTAGCCCGGCAGGCGGGCCCGGAGAGCGCGGGGGTGTGTCCGCCGGGCTGTGTGCGCGGCTTTGCGGGCGGGGACCCGACGCCGGGAGAATCGATTGGACGCGCTCGAACCCGAGTCGAGCTGCGGGGGGAGGGGCGGAGAGCGATCTTCCTGAGGTCTCTGGACGTGCTTTGAACCTAAAACCCCCCTCCTTCAGCCCCCTCCGGTCCCTGTTCGCCTGCCCGCCCCCTCGGCGCCGCTGGGGTCCCTGCGCGTCCGCCCCTCCCCGCCAGACCCCCGCCTGCTGCCGCGAGCAGCTGTTCGCCCGGGAAACGCCCAGTCTGAGCTCGGTGACCTTGCAAAATGCAAGCCCTGCGGCTGTGCAGGTCCCGCCGTCCTGAAGCTCCAGAGAGGTTTTGGGTTATCGGAACTGAGTCCAGGGCTTTTCACCGTGAGTCGCGGCCTCTCCGAGGGGTGGGGCGTGGCTAAATGCAAGCTTTTTGTGTGTCTCAGTTTTGGGAGGTCATCAGCGACGAGCATGGGATCGACCCCACGGGCAGTTACCATGGAGACAGCGACCTGCAGCTGGAGAGAATCAACGTGTACTACAACGAAGCCACGGGTGATTGCCTTACCCCTTCCCCTCTCCCCCCGCGGACCGGCCCCAGGGGAGGGTGGGCTAGCGGATTTAGGATATTCCCATCTTTCCCTGAGGTTTCCAGCGGGCGCCCCTCTGAGAATCCTGTCATCCTATGTCCTTCTTTGTTTGGGGGAAACAAACAGCGCCTGCAAAAAGGAAGCTGGTACCAGGCCCTCCTCTCCCGAGCTCCCCGCCTGCAGGTCTGAGTCCTGCTCTGTCCCCGCAGGTAACAAATATGTGCCTCGCGCCATCCTGGTGGATCTGGAGCCGGGCACCATGGACTCGGTCAGGTCTGGACCCTTCGGCCAGATCTTCAGGCCCGACAACTTCGTGTTTGGTGAGTCGCTGCCATGGCTGGTGGCCTGGGGGGCTCATTTTACGCTGGGCAGCTCAGGGTGGAGGGGTGTGACCGCCTTAGAGAACGTATAGAGTTGTGTGTTGATTTTGTCTCAATATAAAACCTAAAACAAAACGCCGCCGTTCAACCTCTAAGAGCCAGGTCCCTAACCCTCCTTATTTTATAATTATGTCCACGACCCAATATTTTAACGTCTGGCCATTTTTCACGACAACCTGAAATAATCTTCTCGGAACACTGACTCCCTGAGCGCTATTAAAGGGTTTAGGGGAAAAGGAAGTGAAGGCAGTCGCCAGGGGCTTACGAAGACTCTTTCCCTCCGGCAGGCCAGAGCGGTGCCGGCAACAACTGGGCCAAGGGCCACTATACGGAGGGCGCGGAGCTGGTGGACTCGGTCCTGGACGTGGTCCGGAAGGAGTCAGAAAGCTGTGACTGCCTGCAGGGCTTCCAGCTGACGCACTCGCTGGGCGGGGGCACGGGGTCCGGGATGGGGACCCTCCTCATCAGCAAGATCCGCGAGGAGTACCCCGACCGCATCATGAACACCTTCAGCGTCATGCCCTCGCCCAAGGTGTCGGACACGGTGGTGGAGCCCTACAACGCCACGCTGTCCGTGCACCAGCTGGTGGAGAACACGGACGAGACCTACTGCATCGACAACGAGGCGCTGTACGACATCTGCTTCCGCACCCTGAAGCTGACCACGCCCACCTACGGGGACCTCAACCACCTGGTGTCGGCCACCATGAGCGGGGTCACCACGTGCCTGCGCTTCCCGGGCCAGCTCAACGCCGACCTGCGCAAGCTGGCCGTGAACATGGTGCCCTTCCCGCGCCTGCACTTCTTCATGCCCGGCTTCGCGCCGCTGACCAGCCGGGGCAGCCAGCAGTACCGCGCGCTGACGGTGCCCGAGCTCACGCAGCAGATGTTCGACTCCAAGAACATGATGGCCGCCTGCGACCCGCGCCACGGCCGCTACCTGACCGTGGCCGCCATCTTCCGGGGCCGCATGTCCATGAAGGAGGTGGACGAGCAGATGCTCAACGTGCAGAACAAGAACAGCAGCTACTTCGTGGAGTGGATCCCCAACAACGTGAAGACGGCCGTGTGCGACATCCCGCCCCGCGGCCTGAAGATGTCGGCCACCTTCATCGGCAACAGCACGGCCATCCAGGAGCTGTTCAAGCGCATCTCGGAGCAGTTCACGGCCATGTTCCGCCGCAAGGCCTTCCTGCACTGGTACACGGGCGAGGGCATGGACGAGATGGAGTTCACCGAGGCCGAGAGCAACATGAACGACCTGGTGTCCGAGTACCAGCAGTACCAGGACGCCACGGCCGACGAGCAGGGGGAGTTTGAGGAGGAGGAGGGCGAGGACGAGGCCTGAGCCCGCCGGAGGCTGCGGGGCTGGAGGCCGGGCGGAGGGCGAGGGGGAGGGGGGCTCGCGGAAGGAGAGAAGCGGGGGCCGGGGGCTCGGCTGGTGCTCTTCACCGGCGCCCGTCCCTTTCTGTCTTTGTTTCTTTTTTTCTCTTTGTAATATTGATGACATCCGTGTAACATCTGAGATCTTTCTGAACTACTGTTGTGATGGCTAAAATCACATAAACGTTTGTGTCCTACTGGTGTCCTCTTTTCTGTCTCCTCTTTATTAGCAACTTAAATGTCACCTTCAGAACGCATTCCACTGAATCCTTCCTTCAGAAAAGCGAAGGGATGGGTACAATCTCACATGAATTTACTGTTCAGTGTGGTAAAACTGAACCAACCACAATCATACCCAGTTTAAGAGGGGAGAGCAATCCGAATTTTAAGATGCCTTCAAGTAATTATGTTACGAGTTGAGAGATGCCTGCTTGAAAGCACACTGACTATTCTCATGGAGAAAGCCTACCATACCTTTATTTCCTCTACAAAAAAAGATTTTGTTTTGGATAGTTACTACGTGTGCACAGCACGGAGTTCTAAAGCAGGGAGTGTGGAAAGAAAGCCTCTCTTCCTCCTGTGTCTCTTGATGCATTTTCTTCCCCGGAGGGCAAGCGTTCTTATATTGTTATCTTTCTTGCGTCCTTGCAGAAACATTCCATGAGTCTTGAAACCTATTTAGATTATTCCCTTTTGCTTTCTTCACAGGTTATGATACCCATACTCTTCTGCTGCCTTTTTTCACTAAACAGTGTAAAGGAGGGGCCGCCTCCTTTAAATGGATACATAGTATCCATTATGTAGCTGTGCCATATTTTATTTAACCAGTTCCCTACCAATGGACATGTAGGTTGCTTATACTTTTATCTTACAGTGCCACAGTGAATAAGTTGGTGCATATATCATTGTGTGAAGTTCTGTAAGTGGAATACTCTGTCAGAGGGTATATGATACTGTGACCTTTTAAGTTAATGAAATCCCCTGTACTTAGGAATCGCCATAGATTTATACATTGTTAACGGACTAAAATTCTCAAGCAACCTTTCTCCCAGCAATTATGTTTGTACTACGTTACAAACTATTTGCATATTGACTACCTTTGAATTTATATGAAATTATAAATTCTGGATTATTGGAGAATTTTACTTTTCATAGGTAAGCCACTATAATTTTCAGTTTATTGTGTTCTTACCATGCAGCTTTGAAATTTGGGATTTGAACCCAAGCCTGCCTCTAGACTTGAACTCAATCACCAAAGAAGCTGTGGGATTTTAACAAGTGACTTTTAGTAAAGATTAAACGCTTCTGTGGGATCAGTTATACTTTGTCAAAATGTGCCAATGTTTTGCCTTAATCCGGGCCAGTCAGTTGCTCATTTTGGGAAGAGAAGTGGAGGGTAAGTAATAATAAACAAATGTGCAAAACATATTTACGTACCCCTCTAGGAAGAAAAAAACACCAAGGAAACTGTAGGTTTATAATTTTTCTCTACTTTTTAGACAAATTCAAAATTAGAGAAAATACGACTTTAAATCTGACCCTGTGTTTATTTCATTCTGCTTGGTTCTCTTCCTACTTAAGTGTTTTTTTCTAAAGAAGAAAAAGGAGGAAGAGGAGGAAGAAGAGGAGGAGGTGAAAGATGAGGGGTGAAGAGGCTGAAGTATGAAAACAGTTTCAAAGAAAAACTGTGAGCAGTGTCATTCTAAATAGTGTGAAAATAAGCTCATTCTACCAAATGCCCCCCAAATGGGAATAAGCAGCAGTTCACCTCCTGAATATCATACATCATAACAACTAGACCCAGGGGCTTCCCTGGCAGCGCAGTGGTTGAGAATCCGCCTGCCGATGCGGGGGACGCAGGTTCGTGCCCCGGTTTGGGAAGATCCCACGTGCCGCGGAGCGGCTGGGCCCGTGAGCCATGGCCGCTGAGCGTGCGCGTCAGGAGCCTGTGCTCCGCGACAGGAGGGGCCCCAGCGGTGAGAGGCACGCATACCGCAAAAAAAAAAAAAAACTAGACCCAGTGATGGGGAGGGTCAGACGGGTCAGGAACTAGTGGATTCTGCTTTCATTTTCTACATTTAACAATGAACAGGTAGGTGCATTTCCTGCTGAGCTAGTGTAAAGCTTCCAACAACCTCGCTGAAGGGGGAGTACTGGTTTGAAGAGCTCTGATCACTTGGAACAGCTGCCAGGGCCCCCTGGATGCGCCCTTGGCCATATGCCTTCCCACAACCTGTCAGACACATGATGGGTAACCCTGGAGACAGAGGGAGTCCGGCCCGGTGCCTCTCGACATCCTATAAGTGTCCTGCTTCTCCTTCCACCTTGTGAGAAAAGAGCGGACAGGAGGCACCCAGCAGGCCAGCCCGCCATGCCAGCCCGTCGGCACACCCACATACACACGCTGCCAGGGCTCGCTTCTGCATCACCGGAACAGGGGTGCCAGACTGACCCGTCAAGCAGATGCTCCAGGGCGAAGCTTTAAAAGCCCATTTGTATAAAGTGACTTGACATGCACACTTAGGAAAACACTGCAAAAGTAGGAAAATGCACAGAATAACAGCTGAACGGCGAGGTACTTTTTGAAACTGTTACTTTCGTTTGTCACGTTAGCATTGTGTGATGGGATTGACTAGTGGGGGGTGATGGTGATGGTGTGTGTTTTCGACACCATTTTCTACAAAGGAATTCTTCCAGCCCTTCCTGAGGTGCCACCAGGAGGACATTCACTTCTGGCCAGGCATGGGACCCGAATTACAAGACCCACTGGGATGTGACGCAGGATTCTAAGGCTGGGGTTAGGGAGGGTGAGCTGGAGTCACCCCAAGTGTGTGAGAAGGAACGGGAACCCCAACGTGCTCCAGATTTGCCTGCACCTCTGCCTCAGCCCTAAGCTGATGACCTAAGCTGAGCTCCCATTTCATCACTAACAGTGTGTTAGATTAACAGAAACTTGAGCTAAAAGTAACCTGAAGAGGTCATCTAGTTGGACTTCCTTATTTTGCAAGTAAGGAGACGGAGGGTCCGAGAATTTTGTCTCATTTCACAGAACTTTCTGTACAAATCAGATTTTGGACTCTGTTCTTTTCTCTATAGCCGCACCTCCCAGGTCCTGTTGTTTACAAGGCCACACGAGGATCGTGAAGGAGGAGGGAAAGAGAAGTGTCCTGGCTTCGAGGAAAAACCCAAAGGTGTCCCTGGGTCCACACTCAACCTTCCCACATGGGCTGGGCACAGGGTCAAGTGTTTTGTCTCTGACGGGGTCAGTGTCGGGCAACACTGGATCTCCTGATTCTAAAACACCACACATATGTCCTAGCGCAACTATGGTTGCAAGAAGAATACTCCAGTAAGTACCATGGGGTACTTACTGGAAAATGAGTGGGAAGTTCATGAATACTCCTTGGGGCACCGCGTTTTACACACCCCGTTATAGCCGAGTCTTCCGTACTACGCAGCACTCCTTGACAACTATTATAATGCTGATTTACTTCCAGTGTGTGAGAGAAATTCTCTTGCAAGGTCATGCTTTTCTAAATGGCTCCAAGTTGAGCCATTTACTTGAACACAGACTCATTCACACCTGCGCTTCTTAGAGGCTTTTTCCCCTACCTCCCTGACCCTTCGCGCTTTTCTTAAGGCATGCCTGCCAACACGTACCCAGAGACGCTTAGTTTGGTGCAGTCTGTTTCACTCAAAATGCAGCACAGTCATTTTAAACGTTTCTATTAACTGAGATAGGATTCACATGACACAAAATTCACCATGTAAAAGAGTACAAGTCAGGGGGTTTTAGTATATTCACAGAGTTGTGCAAGTATCACCACTGTGATTCCGGAACATTTTCATCACCCACACCCACGTGCCGTCCCTCCCTGTCCCCTCTCCCTCCAACCCCTGGCGGCCACGAATCTGTCTCTACAAACTTGTCTTTTCTGGACTTTGCATATGCACGGACTCATACAACACGCGGTCTTTTGCGTCTGGCTTTTTAAATTCAGCATAATGTTTTCGAGGGTCGTCACTGTTGTAGCAGGTGTCAGCGCTTCGTGACACTTTACGGATGAATAATAATCCACTGTGTGCACATGCCACCTTGTTTATCCATCCACCAAGTGATGGACATCTAGGTTGCTTCCACTTTTTAGCTGTTAAGAATGATACTGCTGTGAACATTCGTGCACACTTTTGTGTGGGTTTTCATTTCTCCTGGGCATAGACGCCTAGGAGTGGAATTGCTGGGTCACGTGGTATAAATTGATAGTCCTTGTGACTCCACCTAGGGATGCAGATGCCTTCAACGTTGCCCAGGAGGCCAAGGTGGAATAGAGATCCGATGAGCCTTCGGGTTTTCGTACTTGTGCATCTGCATAGAGTCTTAGAAACAGAGGGAACTGTAGAGACGGCACACGACTCCATCAGCTCATAAATTAGGAAACTAAGGCTCCAAGTAAGCAATGTCCTCAGGTCACTCTTTCCAGTGGAGGCTGACGTTCAGCTCCTAGCAACAGTGGCTTAGAGTTATTTTTTTCCTCTAACTTAAAACAGTCTAGAGACACCCAGTCCAGGCCCTTAGCTCTACAATATCCTCTTTGTGCTCTACCCGTTGCTGCCGTTGGCTTTCAACCCCGAGCTCTCCTTGGGCTGCAGGATGGCTGCTGCAGCTCTGGTCATGGTGTCTGGGTTCTTGGCAAGAAGGGGGAAGGGGGAGGGTAACGAGGCACCTTCTGGCTGAGTAAAGCCACTTTAGAGACTTGTGCCAGGAGCTCCCCTCCTTGGCCTCTGCCTGCATTTCACTGGCCACGCTTTTTTTTTTTTTTTTTTTTTTTTTTGCCGGGGGTGCAGAGAGAAGTAGCCTTTTAGATGCGCACACATTATCCCCCCGGCCCCACCACCACCTCAGAGGTCCTTTTAGGAAGGAAGAAGTGGAGAATGGACACTGGATGGGTCACCAGAAGTCCCTCCCATAATCAGAGGGGGGCTAAGGAGTGACATTAACCCCGATCCCTTAGCTCCTGCTGCAGGGCCCTCTGTAGACAGGAGTTTGCAAAGTGTTTCATGACAAGAGTTCCCATTTTCGAAAACAGGGAGCAGCTGAAGACTGAATCAAAGAAGATTCTCGATTCAGATTCCTGGATCGAAATGTTTACTCCTCTTACTTCAGGACCTTCCTAACTTTTAGTCAACTGACGACAGCGCGTACGTACGGCTTCTAGGGAAATTCCTTCCAGCGATCTGCAGTGCAGTGGTCACGTCAGCTTTGCACCCATTGTGAGCGTTTGTTTGGCCAAAGCAGTGGGATTTTTGTTTCATGAACGTGTTCAGTGTGGCCTGCACACCTGGTCACTGAGGAGAACGAACCAAGACGCCGTAGCTGAATTGGGTGGTAGGAGAGGGTACAGGGCGTACACGGGGCGTGAGCGGCTGGGGGCCACCTGGCTCACGGGGACAGCCTGCCCAGGAGGGCGCGGGGAACGACGCGAGTCCGCGTGCTGGAGGGCCGGCCGGGCGCGGAGTCTGCGGGACAGCCACACCCCGACGCAGCGGAGACCCCGGGGGGACAGCTGAGAGGGACGAGCCTTCGGAGGCTAAGACGGCAAGACTCAAGCCTTGAGAAGGTCGGGCCCTTCAAAGATAATGCTCTGAAGAGCAGACTATACGGCAAATGAGCCGGAATCAAGACAAGCAACCGTTCAGCTTCTACTTTCTTCTGGCTCTCTGGGCGGACAGGCATGATTTTGGGGTCTCGTCCACAGGAAACGGGCGGGGAATCAACGTTTACCAAGTGCCGGCTGCGTGCCAGGGACGTTACCGTGGGGACCACAGTGTAGAGGGAACACAGCTCTCAGTCACGCCACTTATTAACTCCGGGATCTTAGTGAGTCACTTCCCCTCTGTAACTTCCTTTCTCGAACAGAGTTCTTACCCTACTTGTACGGCGGGTTCAAGGGCATTAGCTATGTGTGGCGATAAGAAAGGGATAACCTGCAGGATTTATGGAGCATGTAGGTTACATATTTGTCAGATATACTGGACAGTTTAGGTGCTTTTCATTGTGTCCGAAATCAATTCAAAATTTACCTACAAAAGGGGTGAGGTCGGGAGATTGTTGGCTCACATAATTTAAAAGTCCAGGGGCAGATCTTTCCGGCTGTCTCATGGCTGCACCTGGAGCCTCTAAATAAGTTCTCAGAACGTTAGCCTTCTCGGTTGCTCTCCTGACTCTGCAGTTTTCTGTTGGGCTTCATGCTGAGGCAGGGGCTCCCCCCCTGGTGGCTACTTTAGGTTCATTCCACCCTATTCCTAGAGACTCAGAGAAAAGGAGGAGCCAGGCTGGCCAGACAGATGTTGCGTGCCCACCCCTGGATCGGTCATGTGGTCAGAGAAAAGCAATGCTGGTTGGCCAGCCTGGACTGCCTGTCCTCCTGTGAGGTGGGCGAGGACGGGCCACGTGCCTGGCAGCCTCATCCTTCCCTAGGGAACTGGCCGTTCCCGACTGAACTCGGCTTAAGGGACTGGACCCCGAATCGTTCAGCTCTAAGTGGGGGACCTGTGTATAAACCCCAGGGTTTTCTGACTCCAAAGTGCGAGATGTTACATATAGTTTTAAGAGATTAAAAACAAGAAAAACAGATTTATCCACAATATTCACCAGTTCAGGTCACTTTATCTTTGTGGGTGGGTCACACCTCCTTCTGCCTGATAAACTTCCTTTACGTTTCTTGTAGTGCAGACCTGCTGGCCATGAATCTCTCGGCTTTTGTTTGCCTGCAAAGGGTATTTTGCCTCATTTTTCAAAGATATTTTCACTGGACATAGAATTCTAGGTGGACAACTTGTTTTCTGTCAGCGCTTTAAAGACGTAATTCTATGGTCTCCTAACTCGTGCCGTATAAGATGTGACATCGCCAATAATTATCAACCTTGTTTCCCTGTATGTAATGTTTTATTTTTCTGTCTAGCTGCTTTTAAGATGATCTCAAGATAATCACTATTTTCCAGCAGTTTTAAGGTGATATACCTTGGGGTGCTTTCCTCTTTTTTATTCTACTTGGGGTTTCTTGAGCTTCCTCAATCTGTGAGCTTATAGTTTCATCGAATTCATAACATTTTCTACCATAATTTCTTCAAATTTTTTTCCATCTCCCTATTTTATTCTGAGATTCCAACTGCATGCATTTTAGACTTTTTTAAAACAATTCATTTATTTTATTTTTGGCTGTGTTGGGTCTTCGTTGCTGCACGTGGGCTTTCTCTAATTGCGGCGACTGGGGGCTACTCTGTTGCATTGTGTGGGCTTCTCATTGGGGTGGCTTCTCTTGTTGCAGAGCACGGGCTCTAGGTGCACAGGCTTCAGTAGTCGCACCTCGTGGGCTCTAGAGCGCAGCCCAGTAGTTGTGGCGCACGGGCTTAGTTGCTCCGCGGCACGTGGGATCTTCCCGGACCAGGGCTGGAACCCGTGTCCCCTGCATCGGCGGGTGGATTCGTAACCACTGCGCCACCAGGGAAGCCCCATTTTAGACTTCTTGACATAGTTTCACACTTTACTGATAATCTGCTCATTTTTCGTTCAGTCTTTTCTCTGTGCTTCAAGTTTTGACTGCTGTACCTTCAATTCACTGTTCCCTGCTGTTAATCTCATACAAGTATTTTTTTCTGCTCAGATATTATATATTTCATTTCTAGGAGTTCTAGTTGTGTCTTCTAAAAATTTTCCATTTCTCTCCTCTTCGTGTTCATGTTTTCCTCTACTTCCTTGAGTGTATGAAGCATATAATACATTGCTCTATGGTCCTTGTCTGTCATTTCGTCATCTTTGTCATTTCCAGATCTATTGCTATTCCTTCTCAGGGTTATTTATGGGCCGTATCTTCCCGCTTCTTTGTATCTTTTGATTGGATGCCAGACGTTGTGAGTTTCATGTCGGTGACTGTTGGATTTTGTTATGGTCCTTTAAATGTTATGGGACTTTGTTCCGGCACACAGTTACGTTACTTGGAATCCAATGTGTCCTTTGGAAACATGCTTCTAAGCTTTACTAGGGCAAATACAAAGTAGTCTTTGATCCAGGGATAATTTAACCCCACTATGACAGCAATGCCCACGCGTGATGAGGTGTTTCCAGTCCAGCTAATAGGAACACAAAGCACTCCCAGCCCTGCGTGAGCTCTAGGCACTGTTCTGTCGACTGCTTTCCAGCAGTTTTCCCCCTGTTCTGAGCAGTCGTTTCCGACCTTGCACGTGCACGTTTGTTCTCAGCCAAAGACACAAGAGGCCTTCTCTGCAGACCCCCAGAGCTCTCTGTGACGCTCCTTCCTCTTCTGTTTTCTGCCTTGTGCCCCTGCCTGACTTGGGCCCCCTGAATTCTGATGTCTCGGTCCTCAACTCACTGACACCACCGAACCCTGTTTGGGTTCCACCTCCCCCCGTCCCCACTGCAGCCTGGAAGCTGCCTCCAAACCGTCAGCTGGGGTAATCACATGCTAACTTCATCTCCCTTTCCTCAGCGGCCAGTCACCGATCGCCTGGTGTCCCACATCTTGAGAACCATTGTTTCATATATTTTGCCCAGGTTTTCAGTTCTTTCAGTCGGGAGGGTAATCCAACTCCTGTTGCCCCATCTTAGCTGAAAGTAGAATTCCTCTCTTCATTTCCTTTTGATTAAAATGGTGGGGTTTTTCTCCCCCCTTCCAACTACTAATTCTCTTACGGCAGTATCTGTCCTGTGTATTTGCTCTTGTATTCCTTTTAGTTTGGACTTCATTTATGATTTTTCTTTCTTTTTACTTTTTTTCTCACCTCTTTCACCTATTTAGAAATATTTTTTTCCAAGAATCTCATTTCAGAGTTTTTGTAACTTTAATGCATTTTTCTTTCATATCTTTTATCCTTTGCTTGATTTTTCTTTTTCTTTTTTTTTTTTTAGATAATTTGAAATTTTAGGTTACAGTTTTCACCCATTTGAATCTGTTGTGTTTTTGGCATACTTTCATTATCTGTAGAGACATTATTCTGCTTGTAATTCTTCTTGCTTTTATTAATAATTTTGTATGGGATTTGAGCACGACTTTTTTTCTGTTGCCCTTTCTAAAGTGAAATGGGTTTTCCTGTAGTTTTAGGCGTAAAAGAAAGGCCAGGATAGTTTTAAGAGCTGCATGGGGCTTCCCTGGTGGCGCAGTGGCTGAGAGTCCGCCTGCCGATGCAGGGGACGCGGATTCGTGCCCCGGTCCGGGAGGATCCCACATGCCGCGGAGCAGCTGGGCCCGTGAGCCGTGGCCGCTGCGCCTGAGCGACCGGAGCCTGTGCTCCGCAACGGGAGAGGCCGCAGCAGTGAGAGGCCCGCGTACCGCAAGGAAAAAAAAAAAAAAAAAAAAAAAGCTGCATGGCTCCATTGCTCCCCCTTGTGTTGTTTTCAGAAAATGATTTTTTTTTTTTTAAACCAGCTTACTTTCTGAGATCTGCTTCAATCAGTCTCCCTCCCTCATTTTTACCAGGCTCTTTTCTTTCCTTTGATGCTGTTAATCCCATCTTCCATATTATGGACTCTGCTTCCAGCAGCTTTTCTTACTATAAGGCTAGTTCTGAAAGGGAGATTTGATTTTTTTAGTTTGATGAGGGTCAGTTTCTTGGCTGTTTTTGATGGGGGCAGTGAGGGAAGATGGTTGAGGGTGACGCAAAGCTGTGACCCCGCTGCTGTCTTCCAAGGACCCTGGGATCCAGTTATTTCTGAAGTCTCGCTTTCGATCATCACGCTTCTATTTCATCATCCATTTACTTTCACAAATAATCTTTGGGCACCTGCCCCGTGCGTGACCCTGTGCTGGGGATACAGATAGGAATAAACGCGCTCCAGCCTTCAAGGAGTTTCCAAGCCGCTGGGGAGACACATAGAAGCACAATTAGGTGCCACCAGGCTGCGGCAGCTGCTGTAAAGATGCCATGGAAACACGGAGAAGGCATCAGTGCACCCTCATTGGTTTGAAACCAGGCCAGTTTCCATAGAAAAGCAACATTTACATCCCCCCAAACTGCAAGGTCTAATGTGACTCACATATTAATGAGAATCGGGGATCTTGCAGGAGACGACAGGCTGGTTTAAACACTAGCTCTTGAAACAGCCAGGCTGTTATTACAGAAAATGCGGCTGTGTAAAGAGTGCCGTTTCCTTCACAGAGCTGCGCGCTCCTCACCATCACCATGAGCCTGGCCTCCCTCGTCTTTGATTTGCTTTCCTCTTCCCCCAGCAATCCTGACAGGTGTCTGGGAAGAAGCAGGGCGGCTGTGCTGGGTGTAGACGCTATCTCCTGCTCTTGGTGGCAGACACCCCAGACTGCAGCGTTCCGTCCGTCGGCGGAAAGGAGTCCTGCATTGAGTCCACATTCCTGACCCGTGAGGAGCCTCCCCAGCCCAGCCCCTCCCATCATCCCTGGGAGGCCCACAGGCTGGCTCCTTGGCTGGCATTTCACACAATAGTACCCCTTTGTTTGGATATTTCTCAGAAAAAGCCAGTGGGTGGGTGTGAGTGCTGGCACAGGGCGAGGACGGGCTGTCGTCCGCCCAGCTCCCACCCAGAGCAGAGTCTTTGTGGGCAGATCTTCATTACACGGCACCAACGTGCGTGTCTTGTTCTATTCATAAGAGTGAATTTTTGGGGTTGTTTTGGGTTTTTTAGCGTTGAATCTGGTATTCAATTATGTAAAGGTGAAGTGAGAGAGCTTAAGGAGACGCAGAAGATGTGGTTATGCTTGGGAACCAGCAGCATCTCCACGTGCAATGTCTTCCTAGAGATCCAGGAGCTCAGAAGCAACCCCTGAGGCCAGGAGGCGGGAGAGAGATGGTGTCAGCGAGACCTCCCCCTGTGTCAGCCTCATCAACAGCATCCAGGAGGGGAGCCCGCTGAGGGCGAGTACGGCCCAAAGCTTTCGACCAAAAGGGAGGGGGAGGAGGATCGGAGGCTGGGGCCCCCCGGCCGCCCCTCCCCCAGCTGCCTTGAGGAGGTCATGGCCAGGCCTTGAGGAGGTCACTGCAGGGCCAGCGCTGCTCCTGTGGCCTCTAGGGCTTCAGCGGCACCCCGACTCCTCATCCAGGTGAGGAGTTCCCTTTGCCAGATAAAGTCCGGAAGGTGAGGTTAGAAACTTCCTGGAGGCAATTAGAAATTCCAGGGCTTGGAAGCAAAGGATCCAAAAGCTCCAAGAGTCTCGTCCTAACTCAACCGTCTGCCACATGGGCTTCCCTCCCACCTCCCCTTCCTGATTTTGACGCTGAGACGGTTGCCAGCCAGCCAGACGCGGTCATTCGGGCCGCCGTGGACCTGGGACGGAGCTCCGCTCTCACTGTCACCCCCGCCCCGGCGGTTCTGTTCTGTCCCCTCAGTTACCCCCAGACCGCTGAGGTGAAGGCACCTCCCCTTGGGGCCTTCAGGGGCCTCTCTCCTGCAGGTCTCAGGCCCTGGCCTGGCACTCCTCCCCCAGCCCTGCCCGCATCTCCCATCCCGCCCAGCCGTCCTCGCTCACAGCTGACTGTCTGTGACAGTCGTGTCCTTCGGTCTATGTGTCCCAGGGACACGGGCCAGATCACACTGCAGACTGCGGGACTCGGGGGGGCCCCTCGGTTCCCGGGAACATGTCTGCCCGCAGTGGCATGGCTGACCAGCTTCTTTCCATGTCCTCGCTCTCTTCACCCACTTTTAGACCGTTCACGATGTCTCTGGCTCCTCTGAGCCTTTAGCGTGTATGCCCAGCAGGAAGTGACAAGAAATCTTGTGCTGTCAGAGCACGAGGCAGCTCTGCCACCAGGGCCCAGATGCAAGCAGGTGTCATTCCACTTACAGGCTGCGGGAATTGGGCAGGCACTTAATGCCTCCGGGCTTGCGTTTCTGCGCCTACGAAATAGGAACGGTTGTTATGCATGCCCCGTGGGTCAGATACAGACAACAGCGCCTGGGACACGGCAGCACTTGATACTACTATCAGTGGTCACTGTCGTTGTTGATAACATTCAAGGTGGAGAGGAGAACTGTCACCTCCTGAACGTGGTGCCCTTCTGGAAGCCCTGGACATCTCTCAGGAGGCACGGCTGGTCCCCAGGTCAGCGAGCAGGAGCTGGTGACGCCACGCACTGAGCAAGGAGGGGACGCACTGCTGCCCCACCAGCCAGGGAGGGGCGGGGCCCCTGGATGATGTCGGTGGGTGTTGAGTTCTAGCTGCAGAGATCCCAGAATAAATGCTTTCCTTGCAGCATTAGCATATTAACAACGAGATAAGACAAGGGGGTAGCAGAGTCTCTAACACCGTGTCACACTTCCACACCTCACCTGCTTGAAGGGGTCACAGTCTACCCATTTTGCTGCCAGCCCACGAAGCCTATTCAAAAGGATGTTTTTCTTCCCTTTCCTCACTGACCATTCACTGCACAGACATTTACTGAGTGCCTCCACGTGAGAGGCTGGGCTACCGAGTGGGGGAAAATGTCTCAGTCATCCTGCATCCACACCTTTTTGCTGAACCGCATTTTGGTGTAAGCGCTCTGCCACCTGGCAGGGACTCCTGCCTGTGGAGATGCCTGTGGATGTGGCCTGCTTCCAGGCCCTTCACCCTGATTGCCCTGCCCAGGCTAGAGACTGCTGAGGACTGGAAATGCTCCAGGGGCCTGTGCGTCATCCGGGGAGGTGACCTTTCACAGCCCAGCTGTTGGGACAGCATCCGTAAACCTGTCCTGACCGACACCAAGCAGGCAGAGGTGGGGACAGGACCGACAGCCCGTCACATGTACAGAAAGAGAGCTGGCCAGGGCCTTAGCTCTGCGTCCCCCTGGAAACCCCTCAGATTTGGATATAACGAGATGAAAAGGGAATTCTGATGCTCCACAGCTTCTAAAACTAGTTCTGTCTTGCTTCACTGAATGTTTGGAGCAGCTAATCTCTACTGATTTTGGAAGCTTTGTAACCATTTCACTTTTATGCCCCTGAAGTGCTAAAAATCACTTCTTTCTTTTTATGAGAAAAGGGTTTTGGCAAACATTTTATTTGCTTGCTCTTCTCTTGAAACCCTCCATTCACAACCTCCACACCCATTCAAAAACCACACACATGGAAACACAAAAGACCCCAAAGAGCCAAAACAATCTTGAGAAAGAATGAAGCTGGAAGAATCATGCTCCTGACTTCAGACTACACTACAAAGCTACAGTGATCAAAACAGTATGGTACGGGCACAAAAACAGACCCATAGATCAATGGAACAGGATAGAGAGCCCAGAAGTAAACCCACACACTTATGGTCAATTAATCTACAAAAAAGGAGGCAAGAATATACAGTGGAGAAAAGACAGCCTCTTCAATAAGTGGTGCTGGGAAAACTGGACAGCTATATATAAAAGAATGAATTTAGAACATTCTCTAACACCACAGACAAAAATAAACTCAAAATGGATTAAAGACATGAATATAAGATCAGAAATCATAAAACTCCTAGTAGAAAACACAGGCAGAACACTCTGATATAAATAACAGCAGGCCTCAGGCTTCAGTCGGATCCCACAGAAAGGTCTGGAGTTGGCAGAGTGAAAACAGCCTGAAGGGGTTAGTGCACCACGGCTGGCCGGGAGGGAGTCCAGTTGAAGTCTGGAGCTGCCGAAGAGGCAAGAGACCTTTTCTTCCCTCTTTGCCTCCTGGTGCATGAGGAGAGGGGTTTAAGCGCACCGCTTAAAGGAGCCCCAGAAACAGGCGCTGAGCTACCGAAGAGACAAGAGACTTTTTCTTGCCTCTTTGCTTCCTGGGGCGCAAGGAGAGGTGATTAAGGGCACAGCGTAAAGGAGCTCCAGAAACGGGAGCGAGCTGCGGCTGTCTGCACTGACAGCAGAGACGGGTGTGGGACGCTAAGGTTGCTGCTGCCGCCACCAAGAGGCCTGTGTGCGAGCACAGGTCACTCTCCACACCGCCCCTCCCGGGAGACGGTGCAGCCCGCCACTGCCGGGGTCCCGGGATCCAGGGACAGCTTCCCCGGGACAATGCGTGGTGCGCCTCGGGCTGGTGCAGCATCACGCCGGCCTCTGCCGCTGCAGGCTCGCCCTGCATCCGTGCCCCTCCCTCCCCCAGCCTGTGCCAGAGCGCCCAAATCAGCTGCTTCTCTAACCCCGTCCTGTCTGAGAGAAGGGCAGACGCCCTCGGACGACCTACATGCAGAGGCGGGGCCAAATGCAAAGCTGAACCCCAGGAGCTGTGCAAACAGAGAGGAGAGGGGGAGGTCTCTCCCAGCAGCCTCAGAAGCGGCGGATTAAAGCTCCACAATCAACTTGAAAAGCCCTGCATCTGTGGAAAACCTGAATAGACAACGAATCATCCCAAGTTGAGGTGGACTTTGGGAGCAAGATATACTATTATTTTCCCCTTTTTTTCTTTTTGTGAGTGTGTATGTGTGTGCTGCTGTGTGATATTTTGTCTGTATAGCTTTGTTTTCACCATTTGTCCTAGGGTTAGACCGACCCGTGTTTTTTTTTTTAATAGAAATTTTTCTTCTTAATAATTATTTTTTATTTTAATAACTATATTTTATCCTACTTTATTTTGTCTTTTCCCTTTCTTTCTTCCTTTCTTCCCTACTTCCCTCCTCCCTTCCTTCCTCCCTTCCTTTCTTCCTTCCTTTCTTCCTTCCTCCCTCCCTCCCTTATTTCCTTTCTTCCTTCCTTCCTTCCCTCCCTCCCTCCTTCCTTCCTTCCTTTCTTTCCTTTCTACTTTTTTCTCCCTTTTATTTTGAGCCGTGTGGATTAAAGGCTCTTGGCACTCCAGCCAGGTATCAAGGCTGTGTCTCTGAGGTGGGAGAACCAACCTCAGGACACTGGTCCACAAGAGACCTCCCAGCTCCATGTAATATGAAACGGCGAAAATCTCCCAGAGATCTCCATCTCAACACCAAGACCCAGCTTCACTCAAGGACCAGCAACGAACAGTGCTGGACACCCTATCCCCAACAAAGAGCAAGACAGGTCTACAGCCCCATCCATTAGCAGAGAGGCTGCCTAAAATCATAATAAGGCTACCAACATCCCCAAACACACCACCAGATGTGGACCTGCCCACCAGAAAGACAAGATCCAGCCTCATCCACCAGAACAGAGGCACTAGTCCCCCCAACCAGGAAACCTACTCAACCCACTGAACCAACCTCACCCACTGGGGACAGACACCAAAAACAGAGGGAACTACGAACCTGCAGCGTGCAAACAGGAGACCCCAAACACAGTAAGATGAGCAAAATGAGAAGACAGAAAAACACACAGCAGATGAAGGAGCAAGATAAAAACACACCAGACCTAACAAATGAAGAGGTAATAGGTAGTCTACCTGAAAAAGAATTCAGAATAATGATAGTAAAGATGATTCAAAATCTTGGAAATAGAATAGACAAACTGCAAGAAACAGTTAACAAGGACCTAGAACAAATAAAGAGGAAGCAAGCAATGATGAGCAACACAATAAATAAAATGAAAAATACTCTAGATGGGATCAATAGCAGAATAACTGAGGCAGAAGGATGGATAAGTGACCTGGAAGATAAAATAGTGGAAATAACTACTGCAGAGCAGAATAAAGAAAAAAGAATGAAAAGAACTGAGGACAGTCTCAGAGACCTCTGGGACAACATTAAATGCACCAACATTCGAATTATAGGGGTCCCAGAAGAAGAAGAGAAAAAGAAAGGGACTGAGAAAATATTTGAAGAGATTACAGTTGAAAACTTCCCTAATATAGGAAAGGAAATAGTCAATCAAGTCCAGGAAGCACAGAGAGTCCCATACAGGATAAACCCAAGGATAAACACGCCAAGAAACATAATAATCAAACTGTCAAAAATTAAATACAAAGAAAACATATTAAAAGCAGCAAGAGAAAAACAACAAATAACACACAAGGGAATCCCCATAAGGTTAACAGCTGATCTTTCAGCAGAAACTCTACAAGCCAGAAGGGAGTGGCAGGACATATTTAAAGTGATGAAGGAAAAAAACCTACAACCAAGATTACTCTACCCAGCAAGGATCTCATTCAGATTTGATGGAGAAATTAAAACCTTTACAGACAAGCAAAAGCTGAGAGAGTTCAGCACCACCAAACCAGCTTTACAACAAATGCTGAAAGAACTTCTCTAAGCAAAAAACACAAGAGAAGAAAAAGACCTACAAGAACAACCCAAAACAATTAAGTAAATGGTAATAGGAACACACATATCAATAATTACCTTAAATGTAAATGGATTAAATGCTCCCACCAAAAGACACAGACTGGCTGAATGGATACAAAAACAAGACCCATGTATATGCTGTCTACAAGAGACCCACTTCAGACCTAGGGACACCTACAGACTGAAAGTGAGGGGATGGAAAAAGATATTCCATGCAAATGGAAATCAGAAGAAAGCTGGAGTAGCAATTCTCATATCAGACAAAATAGACTTTAAAATAAAAACTATTACAAGAGACAAAGAAGGACACTACATAATGATCAAGGGATCGATCCATGAAGAAGATATAACAATTGTAAATATTTATGCACCCAACATAGGAGCACCTCAATACATAAGGCAAATACTAACAGCCATAAAAGGGGAAATCGACAGTAACACAATCATAGTAGGGTACTTTAACACCCCACTTTCGCCAATGGACAGATCATCCAAAATGAAAATAAATAAGGAAACACAAGCTTTAAATGATACATTACACAAGAGGGATTTACTTGATATTTATAAGACATTCCATCCAAAAACAACAGAATACACATTTTTCTCAAGTGCTCATGGAACATTCTCCAGGATAGATCATATATTGGGTCACAAATCTAGCCTTGGCAAATATAAGAAAATTGAAATCGTATCAAGTATCTTTTCCGACCACAACGCTATGAGACTAGATATCAATTACAGGAAAAGATCTGTAAAAAATACAAACACATGGAGGCTAAACAATACACTACTTAATAACGAAGTGATCACTGAAGAAATCAAAGAGGAAATCAAAAAGTACTTAGAAACAAATGACAATGGAGACACGACGACCCAAAACCTATGGGATACAGCAAAAGCAGTTCTAAAAGGGAAGTTTATAGTAATACAATCATACCTTAAGAAACAGGAAACATCTCGAATAAACCACCTAACTTTGCACCTAAAGCAATTAGAGAAAGAAGAACAAAAAAACCCCAAATTTAGCAGAAGGAAAGAAATCATAAAGATCAGATCAGAAATAAATGAAAAAGAAATGGAGGAAACAATAGCAAAGATCAATAAAAGTAAAAGCTGGTTCTTTGAGAAGATAAATAAAATTGATAAACCATTAGCCAGACTCATCAAGAAAAAAAGGGAGAAGACTCAAATCAATAGAATTAGAAATGAAAAAGGAGATGTAACAAATGACACTGCAGAAATACAAAGGATCATGAGAGATTACTACAAGCAACTCTATGGCAATAAAATGGACAACCTGGAAGAAATGGACAAATTCTTAGAAATGCACAACCTGCCGAGACTGAACCAGGAAGAAATAGAAAATATGAACAGACCAATCACAAGCACTGAAATTGAAACTGTGATTAAAAATCTTCCAACAAACAAAAGCCCAGGACCAGATGGCTTCATAGGTAAATTCTATCAAACATTTAGAGAAGAGCTAACACCTATCCTTCTCAAACTCTTCCAAAAGATAGCAGAGGGAGGAACGCTCCCAAACTCATTCTATGAGGCCACCATCACCCTGATACCAAAACCAGACAAAGACGTCACAAAGAAAGAAATCTACAGGCCAATATCACTGATGAACATAGATGCAAAAATCCTCAGCAAAATACTAGCAAACAGAATCCAGCAGCACATTAAAAGGATCATACACCATGATCAACTGGGGTTTATTCCAGGAATGCAAGGATTCTTCAATATACGCAAATCAATCAACGTGATACACCATATCAACAAACTGAAGGAGGAAAACCATATGATCATCTCAATAGATGCAGAGAAAGCTTTTGACAAAATTCAACACCCATTTATGATAAAAACCCTGCAGAAAGTAGGCATAGAGGGAACTTTCCTCAACATAATAAAGGCCATATATGACAAACCCACAGCCAGCATTATTCTCAATGGTGAAAAACTGAAACCATTTCCACTAAGATCAGGAACAAGACAAGGTTGCCCACTCTCACCACTCTTATTCAACACAGTTTTGGAAGTTCTAGCCACAGCAATCAGAGAAGAAAAAGAAATAAAAGGAATCCAAATAGGAAAAGAAGAAGTAAAGCTGTCATTGTTTGCAGATGACATGATACTATACATAGAGAATAATAAGGATGCTACCAGAAAACTACTAGAGCTAATCAATGAATTTGGTAAAGTAGCAGGATACAAAATTAATGCACATGGACTTGAGGATATGGGGAGGGGGAAGGGTAAGCTGTGATGATGTGAGAGAGTGGCATGGACATATACACACTACCAAATGTAAATTAGATAGCTAGTGGGAAGCTGCCGCATAGCACAGGGAGTTCACCTCTGTGCTTTGTGACCACCTAGAGGGGTGGGATAGGGAGGGTGGGAGGGAGGGTGATGCAAGAGGGAAGAGATATGGGAACATATGTATATGTATAACTGATTCACTTTGTTGTAAAGGAGAAACTAAGACACTACTGTAAAACAGTTATACTCAAATAAAGATGTTTAAAAAATTAATTAATTAATTAATTAATTTTAAAAAAATTAATGCACAGAAATCTCTGGCATTCTTATACACTAATGATGAAAAATCTGAGAGTGAAATTAAGAAAACACTCCCATTTACCACTGCAACAAAAAGAATAAAATATCTAGGAATAAACCTACCTAAGGAGACAAAAGACTTGTATGCAGAAAACTATAAGACACTGATGAAAGAAATTAAAGATGATACAAATAGGTGGATAAATATACCATGTTCTTGGATTGGAAGAAAGAGCATTGTGAAAATGACTCTATTACCTAAAGCAATCTACAGATTCAATGCAATCCCTATCAAATTACCACTGGCATTTTTTTACAGAACTAGAACAGGGCTTCCCTGGTGGCGCAGTGGTTGAGAGTCCGCCTGCCGATGCAGGGGACACGGGTTTGTGCCCCGATCCGGGAAGATCACACATGCCGTGGAGCGGCTGGGCCCGTGAGCCATGGCCGCTGAGCCTGCATGTCCAGAGCCTGTGCTCCGCAACAGGAGAGGCCACAGCAGTGAGAGGCCTGCATACCGCAAAAAAAAAAAAAAAAAAAAAAAAAGAACTAGAACAAAAAATTTCACAATTTGTATGGAAACAGAAAAGACCCCGAATAGCCAAAGCAATCTTGAGAACGAGAAATGGAGCTGGAGGAATCAGGCTCCCTAACTTCAGACTCTACTACAAGGCTACAGTAATCAAGATAGTATGGTACTGGCACAAAAACAGAAATATAGATCAGTGGAACAGGACAGAAAGCCCAGAGATAAACCCACACACATATGGTCACCTTATCTTTGATAAAGGAGGGAAGGATATACAGTGGAGAAAAGACAGCCTCTTCAATAAGTGGTGCTGGGAAAACTGGACAGCTACCTGTAAAAGTATGAAATTAGAACACTCCCTAACACCACACACAAAAATAAACTCAAAATGGGTTAAAGACCTAAAGGTAAGGCCAGACACTATCAAACTCTCAGAGGAAAACATAGGCAGAACGGTGTATCACATAAATCACAGCAAGATCCTTTTTGACCCACCTCCTAGAGAAATGGAAATAAAAGCAAAAATAAACAAGTGGGACCTAATGAAACTCAAAAGCTTTTGCATAGCAAAGGAAACCATAAAAAATATGAAAAGACAACCCTCAGAATGGGAGAAAATATTTGCAAATGAAGCAACTGATAGAGGATTAATCTCCAAAATATACAAGCAGCTCATGCAGCTCAATAACAAAAAAGCAAACAATCCATTCCAAAAATGGGCAGAAGACCTAAATAGACATTTCTCCAAAGAAGATATACAGATGGCCAACAAACACATGAAAGGACGCTCAACATCACTAATCATTAGAGAAATGCAAATCAAAACTACAATGAGGTATCACCTCACACCAGTCAGAATGGCCATCATCAAAAAATCTACAAACAATAAATGCTGGAGAGGGTGTGGAGAAGAGGGAACCCTCTTGCAGTGTTGGTGGGAATGTAAATTGATACAGCCACTATGGAGAGCAGTATGGAGGTTCCTTAAAAAACTACAAATAGAACTACCGTACGACCCAGCAATCCCACTACTGGGCATATACCCTGAGAAAACCATAATTCAAAAAGAGTCATGTACCAAAATGTTTATTGCAGCTCTATTTACAATGGCCAGGACATGGAAGCAACCTAAGTGTCCATCAACAGATGAATGGATAAAGAAGATGTGGCACATATATACAATGGAATATTACTCAGCCATAAAAAGAAATGAAACTGAGTTATTTGTAATGAGGTGGATAGACCTGGAGTCTGTCATACAGAGTGAAGTAAGTCAGAAGGAGAAAAACAAATACCGTATGCTAACACGTATATATGGAATCTAAGAAAAAAAAATGTCATGAAGAGATTAGTGGTAGGACGGGAATAAAACACAGACCTACTAGAGCATGGACTTGAGGATATGGGGAGGGGGAAGGGTAAGCTGCGACGAAGTGAGAGAGTGGCAGGGACATATACACACTACCAAATGTAAATTAGATAGCCAGTGGGAAGCTGCCGTATAGCACAGGGAGATCAGCTTGGTGCTCTGTGACCACCTAGAGGGGTGGGATAGGGAGGGTGGGAGGGAGGGTGATGCAAGAGGGAGGGGATATGGGAACATATGTATATGTATAGCTGATTCACTTTGTTGTAAAGGAGAAACTAACACACCATTGTAAAACAATTATACTCCAATAAAGATGTTTTAAAAAATTGTTGAGGACCATAAAAAAATAAATAAATGCTAAAACAAAAAATAAATAAATAAATAAATAGCAGCAATATTTTTTTGGATCTGTCTCCTAAAGGGAAGAAAATAAAAGCAAAAATAAACAAATGGGACCTAATTAAACTTAAAAGCTTTTGCACATGAAAGGAAACCACAGACAAAATGAAAAGACAACGTATGGGATGAAACATTCACAAACGATACGACTAATAAAGGGTTAATATCCAACATATATAAACAGCTCATACAACTTAACATCAAAAAAATCAAACAACTCAATTAAAAAATGGGCAGAAGGCCGGAACAGACATTTTTCCGAAAAGGACATGCAGATGGCCAAGAGGCACGTGAAAAGATGTTCAACATCACTAATCATCAGGGAAATGCAAATCAAAACCACAATGAGCTATCACCTCCCACTGATGATGTCTCATGATGTCAGAATGGCCATCATCAAAGAGAACACAAATAACAAATGTTGGCAAGGATGTGGGGAAAAGGGAACGCTTGTACATTGTTGGTGGGACTGTAAATTGGTGCCGTCACTGTGGAAACAGTATGAGGTTTCTCAGAAAACTAAAAACAGAACAACCATTTGACAGAGCAATTCCACTCCTGGGTACAGATCTGAAAAACGAAAACTCTAATTTGAAAAGATACATGCACCCCGATGTTCACAGCAGCATTGTCTACAATTGCCAAGAAATGGAAGCAACCTAAGTATCCATCAATAGATGAATGGATAAAGAAGATGTGGGGTGTGTACACACACGCACACACGCACGCACGCACACACATACACACACACAATGGAATACTACTCAGCCATGAAAAAGAACGAAACTTTGCCATTTGCATTACCCTCTGCCAGGGTATCACAAAAGCATCAAGAAACATAAACAAATAAGTGTGGCTGTGTGCCAATAAAACTTAACTTACAGCACCTTTTTTGTAATAAATTTTTTGTAAATGACTGCTGACTTCTGCTCTATTACATTAAAATCCATTGGTCTATCTTGCACTTGGAATGGATGATTTTGACCATGCAGATGCCCTGAAAGGGTTTTAGGGACCTCCAGGGGGTCACTAGATCACACTTTGAGAACTACTGCTGTAATATTCTTGTTACACAAGGTAATAAGTTTCTTAAGATGACAGCTACTTTCAGTTGGACCTTCTGTTTCTTGCAGCCAAAAGCATCTTTGCTGATAAACTCCTAGGTAGTTTCTCAAGCCAGAAATTGGAATACCAGCTTCTATCTTGGATCCTGGGAAATGGCAAAGCTCACCACATTTCCTCCTACCAGTGTGCTGTGCCAGCAGGAGAGGAGAAATAGCAGATGCATGTCCAGACTTGGGAGGTCCCAAGAGCCCCCGGGAGCCTTGCTGGGCCCCAGGACATTGCAAGAGAGCTTCAGAAAGCTTCCATGTTTTCACTGGGAGGAGCATAAGTAGCTGGGACAGAGCCAGGAGAACCAAGGAGACATTGTCTAGACAACAGGTGCATTAGTCAGGGTTCTCCAGAGAAGAACCAAAAGAATAGGGAATTGAGGGCCAGGGAACTCCCACCACCTGCCATCTGCACGCTGGAGGAGCAGGAGAGCTGGTGGTGTGGTTCCAGTCTGAGCCCAAAGGCCTGAGAACCCTGACAGTCGATGGCATAGGGCCCAGGCTGAGGGCAGAAGATGACTGATGTCCCAGCTCTGCAGTCGGGCAGGGAGAGCAAATTCTCCTTCCTCCATCTTTTTGTTCTGTTCAGACCTCCGAAGGATTGGGTGACGCCCATCACATGGGCGAAAAGCAGTTTGCTTCCCTCACTTTGCTGATTAAAATGCTGATCTCGTCCCGAATCGCCAGCCGAGACACACCCAGAATCACATGTAACCAACGACCTGGGCACCCCATGGCCCAGTCACGTCGACACATACAATTAACTGTCACAACGGGACCGGGAGGAGAAGTCAGCATGAACTCTCTCCTGGGGGACGGCAGGGGACGTGGGTACGCGAAAGGTGTGAGCGTGGGTAGGTGACAGCGAAGGCGGAGAGCAAGATCCCCTCCCTGGGATGCTCTGGCACCACATACATGGGCTCTAACGGGGAACCAGCCTCAGGGAGGAGAGGGGAGGGTGAAACCCCCAGTTGACAGAGGATCTTCTGAATTGACAAAGATTAACCTACGTCGACTAAGTTGAGGTTGTCTTTTCCGCCAAACAGAGTCGGGGGCTCTTGAGATAGAAACTAAGGTTGACTTTAGAAAATTTAGGAAACTTTAAAAAATTTTAATAAACATTCAAAAGTTTTGCCAACCTGATGAAAAATGATCTCACTCTCATTTTACTTATATTTCCTAATTATCAGCGAGGATAAGCGCCATTCGTATGTCATTGGAGGCATTGTTTTTGAATCCACTACAGTGCTTTTGAATTCTGTGCAATTAATGTTCACAAAATAGGATACTCTAGGATCTGAAGATGAACCCATGGGCACAGAAATGGGTGCTGCTATTTTTACCTTTAAACTGAGTAGATTTACAGTTTGTCCAACATGAAGTAGACTGCTTACGGGATGCACTCTTCTAGTTCAAGCTGACCTCTGTCTGTGTGTGTGCCCTGCTCACCACGGACGCTGAACTTTGTTCCGACACGCTCCCCTCCCTGCCCGCCTTCCTGCGCCCTCCCTCAGAACCTGCTGGAGCCACAGGGCCCCGGCACCGGGCTGTACTCGGGATCCTGCTACTTCCAAAGCCTCTCTTCTCTTTCCCAACATTCTAGTAAGAGCAACACGCACTTCTCTGAATCTAGATTCCGCACGGACTGAGGCAAGTCATTCTCCATGCTGCGCTCTTGCTTCAGCCTCCATCTGCTTTGCCCGCGGGGGTCGTACTCATTTATAAGTTACTTTCATTAAAAACAAAATGCTACACGGGATAAAGAAGGCTGCCTCAAGTCTCACCACTCTAATGCAAGAGTTTCTTTTTTTTTTTTTTTTCATTTTAGCGTCTACCCCTTCCTCAACAACAGACTTTGACATGTTGATACTGCTGTATCATTACCTAAGTATTTCCCTTGTAAGCATTGGACATCCACCTGTTATGTTTAGTCTACAAACATGAGAAATCATAAAAACAATGGTATTACAAATTTGCATAATCCTTGGCTGTTTGTAGAATTCAAATATCATCACATCTCTTTATTTTCCTTTTTTCATTTACTTGTTTATTCATGTGTTTATTCAACAAATTATTTATGGTGCTGGGCAATGGGGGTTCACCTATAAATAAGACAGACACTGCCCCTGCCCTTAAGAACCTCACGGTCTGGTAGGGGAGACAGACACCATCGTGTGATTTCCGTGCATTTACCCATTTGAGCCAGGCACTCATGTTATATTTGCACAAGCATCAAAACAGAGAACATCTGTCTTTTAAACGATTTGCTGTTCACATACCAGTGGCCAGAGGAGTGGCTGTCCTGTGTGTGTTTTAGCTGATGGAGCTATTTCCTCAAGGCTGCAATGAAAGCAGAACCACGAAAGGGACCTGAAGACTCGCCATCCACTCGTGGGGCTGAATCTCCAGACACCACTCCCGCCCTCGTACTGCGGCACGACGGCCAGTCAGATAAAAACGCTCTTTTCAGCGAGAAAAAGAATTAAGCACCGAGTATGTGAGAACAAGAAAAAGCCAGATAAAAATAGAACACACCAGCCGGCTTTGTGAGACATATTTCTAACGGGGGGATTTGAAGGCAGCTTTCTCCCCAGAGTCCATCCTTTCTGGACTCTTCCACATTAATAAGGAGGAAGCTGGCAAGACAGTTGAGAAACTACCACTTATTCTAGAGTTTAACTCTAGGCCCGTTATGAGGAAAACTGTTTCACGTCTCAGGCCTGGAACTAATCACTAACCCTTGACAAAAACCTATTTAAAAAATAAAACTTCAAACCTACAAGCTGAAAGAAAAGCAGCCAACTCTAACCCTAGAATGCCTTTCTCTAATTTCAACCGTTATTAATGTTTTGCCCACTCTGTGGCACCGGCTTGTGTGTATGTTTTTTGCTGAATTATTTGAACACAGATTACAGACATCACAACGCTCCCCCTGAAGCGTCAGAGCACACGTCCTGAGGACAAAGACACCCTCTCCCGCGACCGCCGTGCTGTTACCGCACCCGGGAAGCGTGTCACTAGCTCACAGGCTCACCTAAGAGCCAGCTGCGCTGCCCGGGCGTCGTGCGCCGGCCGGAACTGGCTGCCGGCCCTGCCGCCTGGGCACCGAGCCCTGTCTCCACCCTGCCCACTGCCCCCCAGAACCAAAAGCCCGACTTGGGGATGAGACTGTCCAGAGACGTGCCAGGCCCCTTCGCCCAGCAGCTCAGAGCCCTGATGCGGACGCCTCCCCGCGCCCGCGTCACCGAGGCCCCGGCCCGGCCCGCACTGCAGCCGTGCAGGCGTATTTCAAGTGGCAAGTGAGGATGTTAATCGTGCAGCACAGGGGCCGGACGCAGCCGTTCGGACCGGCGCCTGCACAGAACGCTCCCGAGAAAAGCGGCTCTCAGCAGCAACGCCCGGGAGCTCACATTTCACTAATATTTATGTCAGAAGAGAGGTGCTCGAAACAGCAAATGCGTTTCAGCTTCGTGGAAAAGGGTAAGGAAACGCTCTGGATGCAGGAAGATCAAACCGTTGCAGGCGGGAGGGAGGGGCCGCCCCATTCTCCTGTTCCTCGCCTACCTCCTCCCTCCCCAAGCCCGTCCCCGTATGAGGACAGGGGCTCAAATTCCTGAGGTCCCAGCGGCCACCTGCAGGGCCCATCACAGGGCAAGCACGATGACAGACTCAGCGCCAGGATGACCGGCCCCCGCGGCACAGACACTCGCTGGCCCTGGTCCCTGTCCTGGTCGCTTGCAGGTCAGGGCAGGATGAGGGCTCTGCAGAGCCGCTGCCCGCTGCCCGAGGGGAACAGGTCCTGGGGTCAAGGGCACAGGCTCTTTGGAGTAAGGCGTTCTCACGGCTGGGGCGCCGGTAAAGGGAGCCTGCTGTGAAGACAGAAAGCCTGAGGGAAAGGGAAAGGGAAAGGCAGGGAGTGAATAAAAATAGAATCACGCTCACTGCTCTGACAGGCGAGACTCTCAGTGAACGTGGTCCTTCGGTGTGCAGAAGTATCTCGCAAATGTAATCCCACCGGCAAGCTTTGGGCTTTCTGTTTCTGCCACAGTAGCGCCCTAACAAAGGGCTGCAGCGCTGCCGATGCAGGAAAAGAGGGAAAGAGTGGACACCGGATGGACCACCCCCCTTCCTTTCATGCGGACGGTCCTGCGGGCTGTGTGGTGGTTACCTAGGAAACAGCGTGGATGTGAAACTCCAGGAAATGCGTGGTCAGGTGGAAGGAGATGCAATTGATTTTTTTTTTTTTTTTTGCTGGCACTGCGCGATGCCAGGCCATTTTCTTAACCCCTCTGCACCAGCTTCCTCACGTCCGAGGGGGAGATCAGATCTACCCGGTGTGCGTGCGAGCGGGCACGGGCACGTGCGTGTGTAAAGCGCCTCGGCCAGCTGGGGACACAGGAGGAGCTCGGTGTGGACTCTTTCCTTCCTATGCCCCCTCGCCAGGCACCACTGAGTAACTGGGACCCAGGTCTGCTAGAGAAGCAGCCTAGGCGATCCCCGTGAAGAGCAGGCCCTGTGAACTGGGGCTGGCCCTCTCCAGCGCCGGGGACCTTCTGCCACCATACGAAGAGCATGGCTAACCCGAGGCGTGACGGACGGCTGGCCCAGCCGACGTCACGCCGACGGCGAGCCGCCGGACCGACGGGCCGCCGACCACCAGCCCCAGCGAAGGTGCCCAGGACACGGAGCCCCGGGGGGACTGGCCCTGGACAAATGGCACTCAGCCACCCCTCAAACCTGTGCTTAACCATAAGCGCTTTGTCTTAATCCATCGAATTTGAGGGCGGTTAGTTACAGAGCAAAAGAGAGCAGAGGCGATCACTATTATTGGGGCTTTCTTCCCGAGGTGACCGTGCTCCCCACAACACCCTCACCAACACCCTGCCCCCACTCCTGGCTGCCAGCAGGCTGAGGGCCAAGGAGAGGCCTGGGGGGGCTCAGAATTTAGTAGAGCATACTCCCCACGTCCCCTGAATAAATGAGCGCCAGCTACAAAGTCTGGGCAGGGGCCGCGGTGTCCACACAGAAGACTGCCCTCACTCCTGACAGGTACAAGCTTGACAGGCCCCCCAAACCACCCCCAGTTTCAATAACCTGCCAGAAGGACTCACAGAACTCACTGAAAGCTGCTCTGCTCCTGCTTACGGTTCATTACAGGGAAAGCACATGGGTCAACATCAGCCGAGGGAGGGGAACACGGGAGGGGTCCAGCAGCGTCCAGCAGAGGGCCAAGGGCCCACGGCTGGCATCTCGTGCCTCCGGAGGAGGGGGGGCAGGTGGCTGTAGAGTCCAGCAGCGCCTCAGGCGGCTCCAGACTTGGCCCTGGGGGAGGGGGCCTCTCCCCCTCATGTGCCGTCAGCACCCTTTCCCGTGCAAACCATTTCCTTCCACCACGGCACGCTCTTCGCACGCCCCGCTCTAGAGAGCATTTCTCTGACGTCACCCAAGACATTCCGGGTCTTTCAGGTTCCAGGGTTATCCTGCGTCCTTCAGCCACCGGGGCGGTTTCAAGTAACGTCCAAGAGCGGGCTAGGCGTGATCTCGGCGATGCAAGTTTTCCGGAATTCTCCAGTGGGCACCGCCAGGCGGGATTCACAGGCTTTCGCCATGAGCCCCCCGTCTGCACCCCGCTCGGCTCACTGTACGGATGATCTCTCCGCACTTCGCCCCGGCCACACGAGCAAGCCGGGGGCTTCGGGCAATCTCGGTGACTACCGCTCAGCCGTCGAATCAACAGCAATAAAGCTGGCGGTGGCTTTACCTGCCTCCTGTTTTATAATACTAGGCAGGGGAGGCACTCCCCAGTCAGACACAACATCTGTCCCCAGGAAACATCCAGGTAAAAGACACACATCCACTTCACAGAGTCTGCTGGAACGTTTCAGTTTTCATCCAAACTTTCGCCTCAGTCCCACAGACTCTTTTCTCCCCGTATCCTCCGAATCTAACCGCAGCTTCAGCAGCAGAGTACACGGGGCGCCCGTGTCGAGGATCTGGCAAGCATCTCCGCCACCCCCTGCGCCTCCCGCCCCCTCACGCACCCTGGGCTCCCAGCTCGGGGCGGGGGAGGGGCATTGCCCAAGGGACCCGGGCTCTCAGCCCGTCTGTGCCTTGATTAGACTACGGGGCCGTCACCTCATGAAATCCGTGGTCAGCCGTCTCACTGTCACCTGTGCCTTCCACCTTTTAAAATTCCTCCAAACCAGGGTGAACGAAGCCGACTTAAGGCCCTTCAATGTGGAGGAACCAGCAGAGGCTCCCCTGGGCCCATCCGACTTCCGAGAGGGCTGCAGTGAGACCTTTATTCTCATCCCATCAACGTCTGCTTTATTGACTCTCAGATTTGAGCCCCACCGGGACCGGCTCTGACTTTCCCCTTTGTCTTTTCCCCATTATCTTGCAGATCTCAGCCACCTGGGTCTCTGGCTTAACTATCCCGTTTGGTGTCAGCCCTGAGTCAGCTCAGAGCAGCCTGAATCCAAGCGTGGCTCAGCCTCAGGATCCATCCTGACACCCCACTTTCACTTTGGTCATTGCAGAGAACCACCACGCAGGGACGGAGACTCATTCGCTTGTTCTCGGTTACTCCGCATTTTTTCATGCGCCCGGTGAGCCAGCGCCTCGGGGGCTGGAGCCACCACGTGACTGTTCCCTCCGACAACGAAGTGCAGCACAGCTCCGGTTCCACACCTTAGCTAACCTGTGGTCCCCTAGGAACCACAGGTTCATCATCCTCCACCCCATCACCCTCCCTCTTCTTGAGCCATATGTTTCTGTGAGTCAGGGTCACGCGAGCAAATGGCACTTCTGACAGCAGCTGTGAAGCATCTGGGCCAACTGTGAGGTTAGAGGGAACGGTCTCCAAGACTATTCTTGCTTCTGACACCAACTGCAAGGTCAAAGGTCCCCAAGAGCACCCTTAGGTTTGATCATTCACTAGGAGGGCTCAGAACTTTACCGAAAGCTGTTACGCTCAGTTACAGTTCTGTTTTGTTTTCACAGGGAAAAGGATACAGACTAAAATCAGCCAAGGGAAGAATGCAAAGGGCCGAGTCCAGAGATGAAGCAAACACAGGGTTTCTGTTGCCCTTGCATGGAGTCAGGACACGTCACTTCCCTGCATCCACGTGTGACACCGTGCACGGACTGTTGCCAGCCTGGGGCGCTTGCCTGAAGCTCCACGTTCAGAGTTTCTCTTGGGCTTCAGGGCCGTGTGTGTGTGGACATCCCAGCCCCATCCCAGCCCACACACCAAAGCCCGCCACTCCCTCTCCCCACATGGCCTCCCCTTGGTCCTAGAGGGGCACATGGCAGGCATCTCTTCTGTACTACGTTTCAATAACCTGCCCTCAGGAAGCCCTGGGAGAGAGGCTCATCTCTGCGCTGGAAGTGGGCTTGGAGCAGACTGGACAGGAGATTCAGACATCCTAGCACGTGGGACATGGTGCGGGGTCTGGTGGATATGACCTCTTGGTTCTACAAATGTCTCCCATGGGGCAGGGCATGGCCAAAGCTGGGAAGGTCATGCCTGTGGTTGGATTAGATCCCGTTACTAGCGAATCTTACTGGCCCTTATCAAATCGTTAACCAGACTGCTTTCCTTCTTCACCATAACTGCACTATTACCTCTGATTTCAGCTTTCAGGCACTAGATGATCCAAAAGCTGTCTGTGGCTATCTTCATGGAACAGAAGCCTATGCTGCAGCTACAAGTCACATGCAGAATCCCGGCTGCAGAAAGAAGCTCTGCCCTTCCTTCCTTGCCACGTTCTCAAGAAGCCTCAGAACAAGAGCCTGGGGGATTGGGAGGGCTCTCAAAAGGCTTGACCGCTGCAGGCCGCGTGCGGACATGTGTGTCTGGAGCTGCTGCCGGTGGGCCACGCAGCCAGTCTGCCAGAACCTCTACGCTTTCCTCCTCGGCTTCAGGAGGTGACCAGCGCCGTGGACAGTCTTCCCGAGGACACACAGCATCACGAGAGAGCTCCAGGAACCCAGCGAACGGTCCTCGACGGGGGTCTGCCGTCGGACATGGTCCGGGCTGCCCGAAGGGGCCCTGGGGCAGAGGGCCGGAGTAAAGGCTGTGCGCGCAATCCCATAAACGTCTACGCCGCCGCCCGACATATTTACCGCCAACCGAGAAATCCATCAGATTGCCACTGTCGCTCTCACTCTGCCATTTAAATATGCTTCAGGCCCAACGTCTCAGAGCCTTCTCAACCAACTGCCTTCCAACTTCAGATTGTGTTTTTACGCCCTAATTTAACCTGCAATATTTTTAAAAAATAATATTCCTGGGCTTCCCTGGTGGCGCAGTGGTTGAGCGTCCGCCTGCCGATGCGGGGGACGCGGGTTCGTGCCCCGGTCCGGGAGGATCCCACGTGCCGCGGAGCGGCTGGGCCCGTGAGCCGTGGCCGCCGAGCCTGCGCGTCCGGAGCCTGTGCTCCGCGATGGGAGGGGCCGCAGCAGTGAGAGGCCCGCGAACCGCAAAAAACAAAAAAGAAAAATTCCTAAGCATACCTCTTGTGAAACCCCTGGTCTCTAAGAGCCTCTAACACCTGCCAGTCCAGGAACGTGCTCAGCGGATGGTAAGAGCTGGTCCTTCAGCGCCACCAAGAACCTGGAAGCCCACCGAGCCCTGACAACGAACGGAACCCGTCAACCTCACACTGTTATTCACCCCTAGTAGCGTTTAACCGCAGATTTTGTCTGTATAGAACAGCAGGGGCAACGACCAGGTGTTCACAATTGCCCGCCTCTTGCCAGACGTCAGCCAGTGCCGCCTCCACGCCCCCCCCCTCCCCGGCGGCCGCAAGCACACACGTGCGCGCTGCGCCTGTAACAGTGCGGCCGCTGATCTCACATCGGCTCGTCCCACCCGCGCTCCTCCCCGCCCGCAGAGCTCGCGCCAGCCCTGTTCACCCCTCCCTACCAGAAAAAAGCCTGTTCTCTTTCATTCTGGATGCTTTGCACGTTTCTGAGACCGGAGCATTCTCCCTACAGTAAAAGACTTTTGGATTAAAGCTGCTCCATCGCTACGTCTGCATGTGTTTTACTTGACAGTAGGGTCCCAGCTCTGGCCACTGCCCGCAGGGGTGACCCGTCCGTCAGCTGGGATGCGGACCCTCAGCCCTGCCTGGGGGTGACGGCCTCCGCGGCCCCCGCGGCTGCGCCCACTCTCCTCCTTCAGGGCTCCTCCCAGCTTTTCAGCCTGTCGCCGTAATACGGCTGGTGCTCGGCGGATTCCTGAGCCCCTCAGCAGCAGCTGCTGGAGGATCAGGGGCGGGCAGCTATCGGCCCGTGCGGGTCTCCTCGACCGCCTGACCGCAATGCCGCCGGTCCAAGGATGGGAGAGGAAGAAGAGGGCCATCTCTACTGACACCTCGGATGCCAGGCCATCACGCCGTTTTCTTTATTTCCAGTTTTGGGAGGTCATCAGCGACGAGCACGGGATCGACCCCACGGGCAGTTACCATGGAGACAGCGACCTGCAGCTGGAGAGAATCAACGTGTACTACAACGAAGCCGCCGGTGATTATCGGAAGCTTTCCTGCCCCCTCACCTCGCTTTCTGTTTTGCGCAGACGCAATGTATTAGGAACGTGCAAATGACAAAGAAAGGCTTCCTGCATGCATGTTTAACTGCTCAAAAACACACTTCAGAGTTCCTGGAGTCTCCTGCATGTTTGTCAGGACGAGGCAGGCCATTATCTCCCTTTGTAGAGCAGAAACCGCCTCTAATCTCCTACTTTTGTCTCGTGCTGGAATGTTCCCTGCTGAATTCTGCCCTAAAAGGCCCAGAGAGCAGGGCACTGTCTGTGATTGCTGAGTGCCCCGCTGGAGGCTGCGTGTCCACAGAGGCCCTGAGTCCTGGCCTAACTGGCCCCGGTCCACGGGCTGTCACTCCACTGGCCCCTCTCCGCACCACTCAAAGGACGGGGTACGCCTGCAGAGGGTCCGTCCCATGGCAGAGCAGCCTGGAGAGGGCAGAGAATAAAGAGCAAAGGGAAGCTTCCAACAGCAGCTCCCAGGTGACTGGACATCTCAGAGGACCAGTGACAACAGACAAGCATTTCCTGAAGCCAAGGCCAAAGGCACAGGTCACAAGCAGCTGAGACAGCTGCCCGGAGCGGCCTCTTCTGATCACGTGTGCCTCCCCCCTGCCTGTTCCTTGTAGCTGATGGAAGTATTTTAAATACTGAACGCAGGCCTGAGCAAACCGGCCGTGAACACGGGGCCCTTCCCCCAGAACCAGGCCCAGGCCCACCCAGTAATGAAACGTCCTTCCCCTACGATCCCAGCACTACGGGCAGAGAGCAGGAAAGGCGACGTGGTCTTTGCAGCCCCACAAAGAAGCAGCACAGCCTCACCTGAGTCGCCAGAATGAGGCGGCCGCCTGGAAGCTGACGCTACATAGCAGCGCTGGCGGCAGCTCTCAGCTGGGAGCCACCCAGCCTGTTGTGGGTCCAGCGGCCCCCCACCCACCCGACCCCAGTTCGTAAAGGACTCAGAATCCTGTTTCATGGGGGTCCAGGAAGAGACTGGAGATGCTTAGCTAGTGAAGACAGCACGTGGGGAGCACGAAACTTGCAGGAACTGAAAAGCGTGGAGGAGAGACAGCGTCACCGGCTAAGGGGCCCAGCCAGGACCCCGGGCTACGCGGCCTGTGTCGCTAGACAGGGAGGTCTCCTGAGGAGCATCTCCATAGCTGACTGTCCCTCCCAGACCCTCTTCTCGTGTCCTGCCTGTAACACCCCTCTGCGAGGACGATCAGTCAAGGACAGACGGGAGGCTAAATAGCCCAGCTTCCCTGATTCGGGGGGGGGGGCAACTCAGCGATGGGGTCTCTTACGGACCCCAGGGCGGAGTGCCGCTTCCTTCCTTCCTTTCCCCGCTCCGTCCCCACTGCCCTCCCAGGCTTCCTGGGATCAGCCCCCTAACAAGCTTCCACTCAAATCCTCGTCTCAGGCCCAGAAGTAAATCCAACCACCTACAGTCAATCTTTGACAAAGGAGGCGAGAATATACAACGGAGAAAAGACCGTCTCTTCAGCAAGTGGTGATGGGAAAACTGGACAGCCGTGTGTAAATGAATGAAGTCAGAACACACCCTCTCAACATACAGAACAATGAACTCGAAATGGCTTAGACTTAAACACAGACATGACACCACAAAACTCCTAGAAGAGACCATAGGGAAAACATTCTCTGACATAAATCGTAGCAATATTTTCTTAGGTCAGTCTCCCAGGGCAATAGAAGTAAAAGCAAAAGAAACCGTAATCAAAATGAAAAGACAACCTATAGACTGGGAAAAAATACATGCAAATAATACAACTGATGAGGGGTTAATTTCCAAAATACATAAATAGCTCATACAGCTCAATATCAAAAAAAGAACAAACAACTCAATCAAAAAACGAGAAGACCTACACAGACATTTCTCTAAAGAAGATATACAGATGGCCAACAAACACATGAGAAGACGCTCAATATCGTCAATTATCAGAGAAATGCAAATCAAAACTACAATGAGGTATCACCTCACACCAGTCAGAACGGCCATCATTAAAAAGTCTGCAAATAATAAATGCTGGAGACGGTGTGGAGAAAAGGGAACCCTCCTGCACTGTTGGTGGGGCTGTGAACTGGTACAGCTACCCTAGGGAACAGTATGGAGGTTCCTCGAAAAGCTAAAAATAGAGTTACCATATGGTCCCAGCAATTCAACTCCTGGGCATATATCCGGAAAAGACAAAAGCTCTAATCCGAAACGATACATGTACCTTAATGTTCATAGCAGCACTATTTACAGTAGCCAAGATATAAAAGCAACCTAAATGTCCATCGATAGATGAATGGATAAAGATGTGGTACATATATGCAATGAAATATTACTCAGCCATAAAAAAGAATGAAATTCTGCCATTTGCAGCAACATGGATGGACCTAGAGGATATTATACTGAGTGAAGTAAGTCAGATAAAGACAAATACTGTATGATACCACTTATATGTGGAATCTAAAAAATGATACAAATGAATTTATTTACAAAACAGAAAGAGACTCGCAGACATAGAAAACAAACGTATGGTTTCCAAAAGGGAAAGGGGGAGGGGGAGGGATAAATTAGGAGCTTGGGATTAACATATACACACCACTATATATAAAATAGATAAGCCACGAGGATTTCCCGAACAGCACAGGGAACCATATTCAACATCTTGCAAAATATAACCTATAATGGAAAAGAATCTGAAAAAGAAATATATATATATATAAAACGGAATCACTTTGCTGTTCACCTGAAACACACTACTGTAAATCAACTATACTGCAATAAAATAAATAAAATATCTAAAAAGAGCATTTTATAATTAAAATTAATAAAGTAAAATCCTTGTTTCAGGGCAGGGGCACTGACCTCAGACCAAAGCGGAGGCAGCGGTGCGCTTTTCTCGTGCACTGCATGCAACACACTGCCGCAAGCCCGATGGCGGGAGCCTCAAAATCAACCTACGGCGTCTGGCAGGGCGCGGCGGGTTCTCTGCTGGGGGCCATGCACAGCCGACCGTCCGGGCTGCTCCATCCGCAGCTTGCGTCCCCCAGCACCCCTCAGGTGGTTAGCAGAATCCAGTTGCCTGCAGTCTGGGGTCCGAGGCCCCTGCTGGCTTCCTGGCGGTCAGCCAGAGGCCATGCTCAGCTCCTAGAGGTGCCTGCCGACACCAGCACGGGGCCCACGACACGGCAGGCTCACCTTCAAGGCCGCCGGGAGAGGATCTCCACTGCACTGAAACTCTGAAGGCTTCTGCCGCCAGCTGGAGCAAATCCTCCCTTAAAGGGCTCACGTGATTAGTGAAGGCTCGCCCAGGTAATCTCCCTATTTTAAGGTCAACTGATTTGGGGCCTGAATTACGCCTGCAGAATCCCTTCACACTGCACTGAGATTAGCGTTTGATTGAGTAACTGGGAAAAGGCGTGTGCACCCCGGGGCTGGGGAACGTTGGGGCTTCGAGCTCTGCCCACCATGAACGAACGGACAGCTTGGGGACTGAAACGAACAAGGTTCCGGGAACCTCGGTTCCGACGGTCTGGATCTGTGCTCACGAGGGACGTGATTTTTCTACTTAGTAGCTGTAGGGCTTTGGGCGAGTATTTCAATCTCTCTGAGCCTTAGTCCTGTTCAGGAAGCTGCCCCAGAACACGCTTTGTGGCTTCTTGTCAGGAACTCTGCACGGGGCACTAAGATAGGCTAGTGTTGGAATATCTTTTACTGTTTGAATATTTGATTTTCAAGTCCACTCAGAAGTCTATGCCTCTATGTGACCATTCTTGGAAGAGTTAATATACTTGCTCATTAGAATAAGGTCTTAATCGACTGGTATTAAATTACCTTCTTGGTACAGATTTTCATGAGGGGGTGGAGCCTGTGGGGTCAAGTTGGGGGAAGAGCAGCAAGATGTGGAAAAAAACGAAAAAGGCAGCTGAGCCACCCGTACAGTCTCCCCTAGGACTGGCTCCAATTCAGTAGTTTAAATTTGCCAGTGCAGGAAGTTAGGATGGAAACTTCTGTCTTAGGCTGGACTCGGGGCAGCAGCCCCACAGGCAGAGGCCCCACTCGAACTTACCCCTGTACTTCCTGGTTCCCTTGTCTTGCTTTCACACCGCCTCCTTTCAGCCCAGCAGTAAGGCCGGAGAGCAGGTCTGGGCCTGCGCTAACACTGGTCATTAACACTGGTCAGCCTGGACAGCTCACCTGTGCACCCGCTCCCTCGGGGCCGCTGTGCTCCCTCACCCTTCCCCTGCTCACCTGTGCCCCATCCTTGGCTTCCATCCTCCGACCTCAGCCCCGGGATCTCAGGGGCACCCAAACTCGCATGAATTACAAAACTATGCAACCAATGAAATTAGAACACTTCCTAATATCATACACAAAAATAAACTCAAAATGGATTAAGACCTAAATGTAAGACCAGACTCTGTAAAACTCTCAGAGGAAAACACAGGCAGAACACTCTATGACATAAATCACCGCAAGATCCTTTTGGACCCACCTCCTAGAGAAATGGAAATGAAAACAAAAATAAACAAATGGGACCTAATGAAACTTAAAAGCTTTAACACAGCAAAGGAAACCATAAAAAAGTTGAAAAGACAACCCTCAGAATGGGAGAAAATATTTGCAAATGAAGCAACTGACAGAGGATTAATCTCCAAAATATACAAGCAGCTCATGCAACTCAATATCAAAAAAACAAACCATCTAATCCAAAAATGGACAGAAGACCTAAATAGACATTTCTCCAAAGAAGATCTACAGATTGCGTACAAACACGTGAAAGGATGCTCAACATCACTAATCATTAGAGAAATGCATATCAAAACTACAATGAGGTATCACCTCACACAAGTCAGAATGGCCATCATCAAAAACTCTACAAACAATAAATGCTGGAGAGGGTGTGGAGAAAAGGGAACCCTCTTGCACTGTTGGTGGGAATGTAAATTGATACAGCCACTATGGAGAACAGCATGGGGGTTCCTTAAAAAACTAAAAATAGAACTACCATACGGCCCAGCAATCCCACTACGGGGCATATGCCCTGAGAAAACCATAATTCAAAAAGTGACATGTACCACAATGTTCACTGCAGCTCTATTTACAGTAGCCAGGACATGGAAACAACCTAAGTGTCCATCGACAGATGAATGGATAAAGAAGATGTGGCACATATATACAATGGAATATTACTCAGCCATAAAAAGGAACGAAATTGAGTTATTTGTAGTGAGGTGGATGGACCTAGAGTCTGTCATACAGAGTGAAGTAAGTCAGAAAGAGAAAAACAAATACCATATACTAACACATATATATGGAATCCAAAATAAAAATGGTTCTCATGAACCTAGGGGCAGGACAGGAACAAAGACGCAAACGTAGAGCATGGACTTGAGGACATGGGGAGGGGGAAGGGTAAGCTGGGATGAAGTGAGAGAGTGGCATGGACATATATACACTATCAAATGTAAAATAGACAGCTAGTGGGAAGCAGCCACATAGGACAGGGAGATCAGCTCGGTGCTCTGTGACCACCTAGAGGGGTGGGATAGGGAGGGTGGGAGGGAGGGAGGTGCAAGAGGGAGGGGATATGGGGACATGTGTGTACGTATAGCTGATTCACTCTGTTATCCAGCAGAAACTAACACACCATTGTAAAGCAATTATACTCCAATAAAGATGTTTAAAAAGCCCCACAAAACTATACAACTGTAAAAGTCACCTGCGAACCTGCTCGGTATACACGCATTCCACGAGTTAACAAAAGTTTGACTGTGAAACACCCGGTACACCGAAGTGTCTGGTTGCACGTTGCTTCTCTATCCTGTAATTCACCATATCTCTCCCGCTTCACCCAAAGCAAGCAAGCGGTCCTCGGCCATGCGCCCCCTGCCGGCCAGTGAGGGGAAATGACTGGTCCAAGACCTCTGGTTTCCTCGCAGGCAAAGCGCACAACACGTGCCTCCCACCCTCCCTCTCAGAATTCACAGCTCTGTTCGAGCTCTCTCGGGGCATCCCTTTCCTATATAATGCGTCTCTATCTTCTTTAATCTCCATATTCCTTCTAGTTATCAAAAAAATTTAAATTATTCCTTTATATCCAGACAATGATACTAATTGTAAAGGTTGGATGATCCAGTTGAAGGGCTATCTAGGCCCAAGTTTAAGGGCTGTGTACATCTAAGATACTCCTGCTTCTGGAGGCATCGCCCACATCATATCAAAAGTATTTAAATTTCCTTTTTGTAAAATTTTTACTTTATTATAATTTATATGTTATGATATAAAAGTTAAGTTGCATTTGGCTAATTGATGTGATATGTTTCATTTAATTAAACATCTATTAATTTCACTATGGCAGGTTTCTTTTCATATTTTGGAGTTGTCACCTCCACCCCCCATCTTCTTAGGTCCTGAAAACTAGCAAGGGCTACGCTTACAGTGCCCAGTGTTAAACTGGGTTTGCTGATGAGATTAACAGAGTAGACCTAACAAATACTTCTTCTAGTTAAGAAAAACAAGAGAGTATTGGCAGCAAGTTACAAAAGCATGAGACTACGAGTGTTCAACAAAATTTGGTATAAATCAAACAATAAATTTAACAAAATTAACCCGCCCCGTATTTGAAATGATGCCTATTACTGTTTTTGTACCACGTGACAAGTAGGCATAGATAATAACCGATGATAAACAAGTAGTATTTCTTCACAGTCAAATCAAGTATGTCTGGGACTTAGTTGGCAAACAAAGGAGGGAACTGTGAACAGGAAAACAATCTGGGGGTTTCTCTGAAGACTCCTGGCCGCACGAGTGAGGAGGTCCCGGAGACTGTATTTTTCCAGAACTTCAGTGCTCGAAGGTCTGATAAACACTCTTACAATGTACCTCAATATGATGTTACGGTTAAAAAAGGCACTGCATATTTCAAGTGCATCTTCCCTGGCAGATTTGACAAGTCTGGTGGTAGGTGGCTGCTCGCCCCTCTGCGAAGACTATTCTAGAGAAAGCTGCGCAGACCACGTGGTGGGGGACACAGTGCGGGTGGGGAGTCTTGTGTTACAGGTGAAAAGCCTGGCATTTGGGATGGGGCATGGGTGAGCCAGGGAGCCCCCGGAGAGCAGAGGGCGGTGAAGTAGGGAACGGGACTGCAGCAGCCTGGCTGGATGCCCAATGCCTACTTGCTGTTCGCCTCTGCTCTGCACACTTTCAGCAGAAGACAGAATTATTAGGCTCTGCAGGACTTGCTGGCTTCCTCACCTCGGAGAGGGGAATACTGACGTCAGTCTTTTCCGTAATCTCTGTTTGCCTCGAAAGTGAAACACAGCAAACCCTGGGCTCTGGAGCTTCCAAGAAAATGACCAGCACCCTTTCTGTGTCCAGCTTGGCCCCATGGCCATCAGCACAGCTGGCTTCACCAAACGTCTCTGGCGACTCAGATTTTTGTGTGAAGAAAGCCTGCATTCAGAAAGCAGGTGGCGAGGGAGCCAGAAAGTTGGAAAGTTGCGGGGGGGGGGGGTGAGGCTCTCTCGGGTTTCACGCCTCCTGCAGGGGCTGGTCCAGTCCGTGTCCTGCCCTCGGGGTGTCTGTGCTCAGAACTGCCCTGCACAGTGTAGGGACGCCCATTGACCTGCAGACCCTCAGGGTTTGGGGGTGCGGAGGAACATCCAAATGGGGTCTCAGCTCCCCGCTTAGGAGTTCTGCAGCTCGTCATTCCCACAACACCTTTCCTTGCTGTGCACAGCCTCGTGGACTAGGGGCCAGGACTGTAACATGGAAGTGTGTGCACTGTATTACGAGGCAAAGAGGAGGGCACATCGTGGAGACAGGGACATTGGCGGTGAGCCCTGATTTACGGAGAAGAGCTCCCTGGAAGGAGGGAAGGAAACAGTGATGCCAACTGCAATAGCTAAGATTGCTATAACATTTACTGGGGGTCAGAGGGGCTTCCAGGTGCTTTCCCATATTAATTCACTCAGTTCTCGAAACAACCCCAGGAAGCAGGTACTGTTATTATTCCGCTTTACAGATGAGGCAATAGAGGCACAGAGAGGTCAAGCAACGTGCCCTAGGTCACACAGCTAATAAGTGGCAGAGTCAGGATATGCACCCACTCCATCCATCCAGGGCCTGTGCTCTTAACCACTCAGGGAATGTGGGGTGGGCTGAATAGGGGAAATTCACTCCAGTCCTGTGAACAGCCTTGGCCATGGGAAGCAGAGTTTGCTCAGAGAATTTGGGGTGGTCCAGGTTCTCTAGGTTATGGGGAAAATGGTAGCAGTTGGGAAAAGGTTACACATATTTGAGAATTTGTGAGATTATGTCTCATTTAAGTCATAGCATAAGAATAGCAGTATTTTTCATTCTTAATGTCCAAGGCAAAAATGATTGAAACCATGTTTTAAAGGAACAAACAAAAACATCTAAATAACCCATGAAAGGGAAAAAAAGGAAAATATCAAACATGAACAGTGAAAAAAATACATCTAGAGGAGTGTGGAAAGACATACTTGTGTTCTTTAGTATTTTATAAATTTTCTAATTTTGTATTCAGAAAATATGTATACATGAAATGTGTTCTTACCACAATAAAAATATATATGTATATACAACGTATGTGTATATTACACACACAGTATACTGTATCTTTTTCAATTATGAAAGGCCCAGATGGACAATTCTAGTAAAATAATTCATACTGGGACATGAAACATTCCAGAAGGTAGCTGAGAAACATTACATATATTTATGCTAAATTATTATTGTCTGGGGCAAAAATTTATAAACTTTGGTGGAGCTGACATCTTTCAAGTAAATTAAATGGGAGTTCGGACTGTTTATGCTTTAGACAGTCTTTTTAAAAAGGAAGCACCTCAAGTGCTCCAAGCGAAATTCCTCCATCTTCATAAAGAGATGCTTTTATTAAAAACCTGAAAATGTGTGCAAACGGTCAAGGGAGCGGGGGCAAGGACATTTTAGATGTTTCGGGGAAAGAGAGACTGAGGTGCCGCATCCCTTGGGCCTTCTCTGAGGCCCAAACAAATAGGGTGTGACTGTTCTGGGATAATGGATACAATCGTATTGCTACGATGGTTCTTGAGTTTTCATTATTCTACAGAGGAAGCTGATGTTCTCAAGATGTCAGGACGCCAGCTAATATATTTCAACTAGATGCCATTCGCCACTTAGCAATGCATCAACCAACGGTAATTACCACCATCACAGTACCAGGCGCTCGGAGGGCACTTTCACTAAGAGGCTCTCAGCAAGGCAGGAGAGGGGGAAGGGCCGGCAGGGCCCTGCAGTGAGACACAGGCCCAGCTTCCACAGGGAACTCTCACCTCCCCTCTCCAGCCTGAATTTTGTCATCGTCACCCCAAAGTGCCTGAGGGGTGGGAGTGGCCCAAACGCAGTCCATGACATCAGGCCCAAAGCAGGAAATGACCCACAGGAGGCGGGTATTGGCTCACCTTCCCCATCGCCCTGCCCAACAACCAGAAGAGCTGTTCCTTTTAGACACAAAGAGAAGTGGGGAACAACCCCCTTCTCCCCAGACCTCGTCAAAGCCTAACCCAGGGAGGGGGTTCCGTGGGCCCCATTTCCTGCTGCTGTCTGCACAGGTGCCGTGTGCCCACGCGGGGGTGTCTGGGACACACATGGGGCAGAGGAGGGCGGCTCAGAGTCCTCAGGTGAGTCACCTTAGGTCGGGCAAAAGCACTATCTCCAACTCTGCCTGCGTGCTTCTCTGATTACACGGGAACAGGCATGGGGCGGGCGCCGGGAAGGGAGCAGGCCGGGTGCACACTGGGTGGCACTGAGGCAGCCTTCGCTGCCAGGGATGCCCAGGGGCCCGGGCCTGCTGCAATCAACGCTGTCACTTAACATTTGTGAACTGGGCATTTAGCAGATAAGCGTCTCTCATCTTCACAACTTAACAAAACCCATTTTCCATGTTTCGGTTACAGTAACAGAGGCTGAGAGCTTAGGTGACCTGCTTAACGACCCGACCAGGACACAGAGAAGTGGACACCCTCCACGCGTAGAGAGATGCCCACCTACTAGGGTCCCCTTGTCCCCAATACCATCCCTTCCAGGTCTCATCTTCTGCTTCTACTTGGCCCCAAATCCCTACCTTGAATGAAACAACGAAGGCCAAGAAGCAGTAATCTCTAGAAAATCTCTGTGGAACTGTGTAATCACAGAAGTTACCTGGAGCACAGCTGTTCTCTGGAGAGGTTCTGGAAGGCTCTAGATGGTCATGAAGAGCCCAGGGAGCGGAAGCTGGGGGTAGCGGTGGTGAGAAGGTCTAGCCAAGCCCTAGGCATGGGGGTACAGCATCAGGGGGATGCGCTGAGCTCTGGGAGCCCAGCAGCACCGCGAGGGACAGAGGAGGAGGAAGCCTAGGAGACCCGTCCCCATCCCGGGAGGGGGCACCAGGCACCTGTCTGCCTGCGGAAGGACCCTGAGGACCGGCTTCCCGAAGCAGGGGTGATGAAGCTGTGACTTTGCCCACCAGTAACATGACAAATGGGCTTAATATGTACAAGGACAGCATCACCTTGGGTTTTATGGGGACATTTTTGCTCCATAAACTTGACCCGCTTTCATATGGAGCTTCTCGTTTCCTACTCACAAAGGTGGCTCCAGGGCACCTATAATGATCTTTTTGTGTGTGTGTGTGTGGTACACGGGCCTCTCACGGCTGTGGCCTCTCCCGTTGCGGAGCACAGGCTCCGGATGCGCAGGCTCAGCGGCCATGGCTCACGGGCCCAGCCGCTCCGCGGCACGTGGGATCCTCCCGGACCGGGGCACAAACCCGCGTCCCCTGCATCGACAGGCGGGCTCCCAACCACTGCGCCACCAGGGAAGCCCTTAATGATCATTTTTATAAGCCTGAGAAACTGGCCTCAGAGAGGAAAAGAGAGAAAGAAGTAGTCCCTGGTCTCTGCTCCCTGGCCACCTGTTCAGGATGGTTCGTAGGGATAATTAGGGTTGGATCTTACCCTAAGCCTTTGAAACTCACCTGGGCTTTCTCTCTTTGTAGAAGGAAGCTAGATGCCTTCACTTATAGACTTTGTGGCAGCTGGTCAACTCTTTGAGCCTCCTTTTTCAAGCCGTGAACTTGGAATGGTAATAATGTTTACTCTAGAACAGCAGAAATAGAATGTGAGCCACGTAGGTAATTTAAAATTTTCTAGTCGTCACTGTGAGTCTGGCAGTCATTTAAAAAATTTAACAGAAGCAAGTGGAATTAATTTCAAAAATATATCCAAGATATTCTTTTGATAAGTAATCAATATACAAAATTAGTAATGGAATATTTTACATTCTTTAAACTTCATGAGTCCATGAAACCGCATGAGTATTTTACACGAAAGCACATCTCAGTTCAGACTCCCAGGGTTCAGGTGTTGAGTGGCCACATGCGGCTGGTGGCCTGGAGCTAGAGGTCGAGCCCCATACGGTGGCTGTGGGCACGAGGGGACATCACGCGTGGAAGGCACTTGCTTGGGCTGACGCCGGGATGCCGCGCTCGCTGGGACACCCAGGCGCGCACGCGATATTCTGCACATGTAAGCGGCCTGTGCGGGGACCCAGGACCCAAAGCACACGCGAGACAGGCCCAGGCGCCCAGGCACTTCTCCCGGCCCCTCCCCCACCGACCGCCTTCCACACGTGGGCAGAGGCGGAGGGCGCCCACCCCGCCATCCCCGGCCTCCCCGAAGACAGCCGCCCTCGGCCCGCACCGGGACCCCCATCCTCCCCGCCCCGCACCCCCTCCCCGCGGTTGCACCCGCCGCCATTCCCAGCCCGAAAAGAAGGAGATCGAGGCCGCGGGCCCGGGACCCTGCCAGGGAGGCAGAAAGCCTAGGGACGCCGCAAACCCCACGGGAAAGGCTGGGCTGCCCACCCCGGGCACCCCGCGCAGCCCACCCCGGCCCGAACCTCGCGCCGCGCCCCGGCTCCCCCTCGCGGTGCCGCAGTCCCCTCGCCCCGCCGCACCGCCCCCGCGCCCCGCCCGCTGACGTCACCACGAGGGGGCGGGGCCTCCGCTATAAAAGGTTCGGCCGGAGGGGCGGCGGTAGGTTTCTGCGCCCGAGTCCGCCGCTCTGTGCCGTGCACAGCCTAGGGCCCGCGCCTCCACCCGCTCCGCAGCCGGCACCATGCGCGAGATCGTGCACATCCAGGCGGGCCAGTGCGGCAACCAGATCGGCGCCAAGGTGCGCGCCGGGGCGGGCCGCGGAGGGGGCGGCGGGTTCCCAGGGTGAAGACCGAGGAGGGGTCGGGGAGGGGTGGCGGGTCCCCAGGGTGCTCGCGAGGGGCCGGGAAGGGGTGGCAGGTCCCCAGGGTGAAGACCGAGGAGGGGCAGGGGAGGGGTGGCGGGTCCCCAGGGGTGCGAGCCAGGGCCCGGGAGGGGCTGGGGAGGGGTGGCGTGTCCCCAGGTCGAAGACCGAGGAGGGGTCGGGGAGGGGTGGCGGGTCCCCAGGGTGAAGACCGAGGAGGGGTCGGGGAGGGGTGGCGGGTCCCCAGGGTGAAGACCGAGGAGGGGTCGGGGAGGGGTGGCGGGTCCCCAGGGTGCGCGCCAGGGCCCGGAAGGGGCCGGGGAGGGGGCGGCGGGTCCGCAGGGTGCGCGCCAGGGCCCAGGAGGGTCCGGGGAGGGGGCGGTGGGTCCCCAGGGTGAAGACCGAGGAGGGGTCGGGGAGGGGGCGGCGGGTCGCCAGGGTGCGCGCCAGGGCCCGGGAGGGGGCCGCCGCCCCGGGTGGCGCGTTCTCGGCGCGGGGCGGGGCCCAGGAACCACAGAACCTGCCGCGGTGCGCGCGGCGAAGCAGCTGTGTGTGTTTAATCAAGGCCCCTTTGAAATTTCCTCGGATCCGGCCCTTCTGAGGGACGCGGTTGGTATTTCCCTGGTAGACTAGCCTCTGAGATTTGGATAGGGCCTTTGGGCATGATAATCCAGTGGCCTCATATGGAATTTAATTTGTATATTTTGTCTGTAGTTTGAATGAAAAAATGCAGTGTCATTGGGTGACATGTTATGGAGACTTCTCGTGGGTCCGACAGACAGGGTTGTTAGATCCCTTAATGCGAGCACCAGCTAGACAGAATGACGTATAACGTCGGAGTCTGATTCCCGCCTGCGCGGCGGCAGGTGGACGTCCTGGGCTGTGACTGTCTCCCGCAGTGGGCGAGGCGCCACGGGCATGGTGCATGGGTGTGGGCGGGCGCCTGCACGAGGACGTGGTCTCTTTCAGAAGCGCCATATTGCCCCCCCCGCCCCGCCCCCCCTTTCCTGCTGCAAATTCACAATGCAGCCTGCCCCCGCACTGTGGCCAGCTCCAGCCACTGCCCGCCGCGTGCTTCTGGGCTCCTGCCCGCGCTACGCACCATTCCGCTGCTGCAGTCAGTGGCCGGAGGGCAGGAGGATGTCAGCGCCTAACACTGCGCCGCTTGGAGAGCTGGGTCGGGTTTGTGCCAGGAAACAGTGATCCCTGCAGGCAGCCGCCAGGCGGGGTCTACCTGTCCTGGGTCCTGCCAGGACCCGTCCATCAGCTGGGATGCGGACCCTCAGCCCTGCCTGGGGGTGACGGCCTCCGCGGCCCCCGCGGCTGCGCCCACTCTCCTCCTTCAGGGCTCCTCCCAGCTTTTCAGCCTGTCGCCGTAATACGGCTGGTGCTCGGCGGATTCCTGAGCCCCTCAGCAGCAGCTGCTGGAGGATCAGGGGCGGGCAGCTATCGGCCCGTGCCGGTCTCCTCGACCGCCTGACCGCAATGCCGCTGGTCCAAGGATGGGAGAGGAAGAAGAGGGCCGTCTCTACTGACACCTCGGATGCCAGGCCATCACGCCGTTTTCTTTATTTCCAGTTTTGGGAGGTCATCAGCGACGAGCACGGGATCGACCCCACGGGCAGTTACCATGGAGACAGCGACCTGCAGCTGGAGAGAATCAACGTGTACTACAATGAAGCCGCCGGTGATTATCGGAAGCTTTCCTGCCCCCTCACCTTGCTTTCTGTTTTGCGCAGACGCAATGTATTAGGAACGTGCAAATGACAAAGAAAGGCTTCCTGCATGCATGTTTAACTGCTCAAAAACACACTTCAGAGTTCCTGGAGTCTCCTGCATGTTTGTCAGGACAAGGCAGGCCATTATCTCCCTTTGTAGAGCAGAAACCGCCTCTAATCTCCTACTTTTGTCTCGTGCTGGAATGTTCCCTGCTGAATTCTGCCCTAAAAGGCCCAGAGAGCAGGGCGCTGTCTGTGATTCCTTTGCCTACCGCAGGTCTGAGTCCTGCTCTGTCCCCGCAGGTAACAAATATGTGCCTCGCGCCATCCTGGTGGATCTGGAGCCGGGCACCATGGACTCGGTCAGGTCTGGACCCTTCGGCCAGATCTTCAGGCCCGACAACTTCGTGTTCGGTATGTAGCGTGGTCCCCAGGCACTGGCTCGGGGGGCCCACTTCCCCCTAATCCCCGTGGAGGTCACGGCTCTCACTGCTGAGTGCCCCGCTGGAGGCTGCGTGTCCACAGAGGCCCTGAATCCTGGCCTAACTGGCCCCGGTCCACGGGCTGTCACTCCACTGGCCCCTCTCCGCACTGCTCAAAGGACGGGGTACACCTGCAGAGGGCCCGTCCCACGGCAGAGCAGCCTGGAGAGGGCAGAGAATAAAGAGCAAAGGGAAGCTTCCAACAGCTCCCAGGTGACTGGACATCTCAGAGGACCAGTGACAACAGACAAGCATTTCCTGAAGCGAAGGCCAAAGGCACAGGTCACAAGCAGCTGAGACAGCTGCTTGGAGCGGCCTCTTCTGATCACGTGTGCCTTCACCCTGCCTGTTCCTTGTAGCTGACTTAAGTATTTACATAAGGTTCTTTGTTCTTAATTTTAAACCAGTTCAGTTTTGTTAAACCATCTTCCTAATTAACTGCCTCATATGAACTAACCTTTTGCTTTATTAGATCTCCAGTGTTTTTGAGGGTCACTGGTATATAGAAAAATTGTTTGTAGGTAGAAAGGGTTTCTAAAAGAGAAGAATCTGTCATCTCTAAATATAGTCCAGAGTCAAAATGACAGAATCGGGAATTCCTTGCTAAAGTTTTCGTGTCTGATATTCTCCCTTCCCTCCTGCAGGCCAGAGCGGTGCCGGCAACAACTGGGCCAAGGGCCACTATACGGAGGGCGCGGAGCTGGTGGACTCGGTCCTGGACGTGGTCCGGAAGGAGTCAGAAAGCTGTGACTGCCTGCAGGGCTTCCAGCTGACGCACTCGCTGGGCGGGGGCACGGGGTCCGGGATGGGGACCCTCCTCATCAGCAAGATCCGCGAGGAGTACCCCGACCGCATCATGAACACCTTCAGCGTCATGCCCTCGCCCAAGGTGTCGGACACGGTGGTGGAGCCCTACAACGCCACGCTGTCCGTGCACCAGCTGGTGGAGAACACGGACGAGACCTACTCCATCGACAACGAGGCGCTGTACGACATCTGCTTCCGCACCCTGAAGCTGACCACGCCCACCTACGGGGACCTCAACCACCTGGTGTCGGCCACCATGAGCGGGGTCACCACGTGCCTGCGCTTCCCGGGCCAGCTCAACGCCGACCTGCGCAAGCTGGCCGTGAACATGGTGCCCTTCCCGCGCCTGCACTTCTTCATGCCGGGCTTCGCGCCGCTGACCAGCCGGGGCAGCCAGCAGTACCGCGCGCTGACGGTGCCCGAGCTCACGCAGCAGATGTTCGACTCCAAGAACATGATGGCCGCCTGCGACCCGCGCCACGGCCGCTACCTGACCGTGGCCGCCATCTTCCGGGGCCGCATGTCCATGAAGGAGGTGGACGAGCAGATGCTCAACGTGCAGAACAAGAACAGCAGCTACTTCGTGGAGTGGATCCCCAACAACGTGAAGACGGCCGTGTGCGACATCCCGCCCCGCGGCCTGAAGATGTCGGCCACCTTCATCGGCAACAGCACGGCCATCCAGGAGCTGTTCAAGCGCATCTCGGAGCAGTTCACGGCCATGTTCCGCCGCAAGGCCTTCCTGCACTGGTACACGGGCGAGGGCATGGACGAGATGGAGTTCACCGAGGCCGAGAGCAACATGAACGACCTGGTGTCCGAGTACCAGCAGTACCAGGACGCCACGGCCGACGAGCAGGGGGAGTTTGAGGAGGAGGAGGGCGAGGACGAGGCCTGAGCCCGCCGGAGGCTGCGGGGCTGGAGGCCGGGCGGAGGGCGAGGGGGAGGCCTGAGAACTTTTGAAATAAGTCGTGCATCCTTAGTGAACTTCGGTTGTCCTCAATCAAGCATGGTCTTTCTATTTGTATACTATGGTGCTCAGTTTTGCCTCTGTCAGAAATTCACACTGTTGATGTAATCACGTGGAACTCCTCTGGAAACTGCAGTATTGTCCAAGATATCTATACTAATAAAAAAGCATGTGTCCAAATCCCGTGGTCTCTTAATTTTTATTGCAGACAATTTTTATGCTTTCACTAAATGTTTCCTAAGTGTTTCCAGGTTTAGTAATTTTAAGAAAACAGGGTTTCTACTTTCATGTTTTTAATTAATAGCCCTTCTGCTCTTTTCGTAAAGAGAGACCAAAAGGCCTATTTTTAGCTTCACTGGCCCAAAGTATTCAAGGAAAGGAACCCAGGTGTGTGAAGGTGGATAGAGATCTGGGGACAAAGCCGACCTCCCTCCCTGGTCTGTTGTGGTTCCAGCAACCCCGTGAACATGTGGAATCCAGGGCCCCGGGCGAGGACTGTCTTCAGCTTAGCCACTTCTCTGTGAAGGTCGTGATGAATACAAAGACCAGTGCAGCACGCTTGCACCTCTCAGATAAAAGGCACCGCGTCAATTCATCTTGGAGGAGTGGTCGTGAACACTACAAATGCTTCACTGAACGTTAACCTGGAAGTAAAGTAAATCATGACAGCAATTTATATTTTAAGACAATGGTGGGAATTCACAACAACGCTGAAAAATCAGGTTTAATTTCTGTAGCTATGAAAGCTAGAGGATGCTTATAATATGTCGTTATTGCTGCTGGATTAGGAGCAGTTTGTGGGGAGGCACGGGGAGCCTGGAAAGGCAGGTGAACTGGGGGGTGACCCGCAGGTGGGTTTCAAAGGCAGCACCAGGCTCAAGCCCCAGGCTCAGGATTCACAGGTCACAGGTCCTCGGGGGCACTGTCACTGTAGGAAGTCTTCCACTAACTTGTTGAATTCATCTGCAAAACGTAAATGCAGGTTGTGCTTGCCTTCTGGCATCAGATGCAACCTAAAGAAACAAAAAGATTATGATTAGTGGCACATCACTTAAAAACCTGTTCCCCTCCCTATTGTTTCATGAAAACCTCAAGTGAGAAACTGCCGTGTTGCTGTTGTTTTTTTCCATCACCTCTATTAGGAAGAAAGTGTAAGGTACATGTTATGAATGGTCCCAGAATAGAGACTGAACAGTAACAGAGCACACACACACTGTGCTTGGAATTGAATCCGGTAAGAAATAGTTTTGATTGCAAACCTGACAGAGTGGGAGATGTGACTGGTGGTTACCTAAGAAAAAAAATCATTTTAGTAAAATTGGTCCTGAGAGAGAGGGTTGGAAAGATGATAAAAAGATGAAGTGTCCGGAATCCGCTGGACTGGAGCTTCTCGGCGTGTCTGTGTAGTGGGAAAACCCAAATCAGAATCCACAGCCCCCGCAGGCCTGTTGTTCAAGGTTCCAAATCACCCCATCATTTTGGTGGACTGAGCAGGTCTGCATACAAGCCAGCAGACAAAGGGCAAGTAAATGTTCCTGAGGCTTGTGAGGGTAGCAGGAGCCCGCATCAGCCACCTGCCCTTGGTTCTGCAGCCATCAAAACACCTCACCATCTTTGGGAGGCTTCTTCCTTTCAACAGGGCTTTGGTCAAATGTGGCTGGTCTGCAGTTTCTTTAATAAAGGCAGACTTCTGAGTTACACAGTTTATTTATTGGCTATAAAAGTGCAGACAATAAGTTTTAAAGAAATGAAAGGTTCTAGGATATAAGCACAAGTCTGACTTGTTCTGTCCACAATAACGGTTAGATGTTAAAAGGACTACACTGGGGGCTTCCCTGGTGGCGCAGTGGTTGAGAGTCCGCCTGCCGATGCAGGGGACGCGGGTTCGTGCCCCGGTCCGGGAAGATCCCACATGCCGCGGAGCGGCTGGGCCCGTGAGCCACGGCCGCTGAGCCTGCACGTCCGGAGCCTGTGCTCCGCAACGGGAGAGGCCAAGGCAGTGAGAGGCCCACACGTACCGCAAAAAAAAAAAAAAAAGAAAAAAAAAGGGCTACACTGGGGCAAAATGCCAGTTACCGCATTTCCTGCTTCTCTGTGCTTTCCACGGGGTGGGGAGCTGAGGGCTCTAGGGACCTCAGTGAACATTAGGCAGGACGCATGGCGGGAGGGAGCTTGGAACAGAGCTGTCCCTGGGCGATGCTGGGCCTCCTGCAGCCAACCACACCGGGGGTGGGGGTGAGTGAGGGAACCCAGCCCATCAAGATCACTGGCTTGAAAGGAGGATCTGTTGCTGGCATCTTTCTGAGGCCCTGGGGGAAGGTTAATAACGCCATTAACAATAACCAGGGCATTTCCAAGTCAATGTTAATGCCATTCAGAAAAGAAGCATGAGCTGCACCACCCCAGGGAAAGGACCAGCTGCCCTCCAGAGGGACGGGGCTCACAGGCACAGTCACGGCCTCTGTTCTCAGGAGACAGAAAAGAACCAACCGCCGAGGACGCTGGCAGTCACAGAAGGGCACGTCCGGGATACCTTGCGCCTTCCAACGTGGACCAAGCTGGACTCTGAAGCAGAGGCCCACCCTGCCCAACCTGCAAATCCTCCTGTGTGGGGAGCCAGCCCACCCCTAGTATGTGTTCCGACACCCGAGAAGGAAGGAGAGACACCAGCTGCGAATCCCGTGTTTTTAGCCTCAGTGCTGTCTGTGTTCTCCCAGTAGTAAATCTCAGTCTCAGGAAATAAAAACGGGGCCCCTCGTTAATGGATGGGCAGACAGAGGGACGGACAGACAGACGGACGAATGAGGGTATGAATAAAACAGCTCTGCTCCTTGATGGCTGTTGAGGTCATTTCGGGGTCCTCAACACAGCCTTCCCTGAGGTCTGACACAGGGGTCACTACCCCTGATGTGTAAATACGGCGCTGCCAGGGCAGCATGGCCACTGCTGCTGACTCAGACTCTCACCCAATTAACAAAGGATCACATCACAAGCTCATGGAGAGTGGTGTTCAAACAATCACACTTTCCAGGAAAATGAGCAGGAAATTCCCCACTGCCAGACACAGCTGGAGAGGATGGACCCCTCAGGGGTAGATGCTAGATCCTATGTGTTGGGGCCGGTTCCTCACTGCATTTGGCACCTTTAGAAAAAGAGATGTGATTCTAGACCTTTTGAGGAATTAAAGTCCCTCTAGTCTCCCTCCACCTCTCCTGGACAGTCCTTGGACGATGCTCCCTACGTGCCAGTGGGCGAAGGAGAAACAGGCCAAAGGCGCTGGCTATCGTGGGGGTAAGACAACCCGGTCTCACCAACGCAGGTGCTTTACCAGCAAGTGACAGCATCTCCCTAAACCGCTGCTGCTCACCTGCAAAGTGGGGACAGTAACAGTGTCCACCCCAGGGGGTTATTCTGAAGATGAAGTTATCTCTGGGCGCACAGTAGACACTTAATACATGTTTGCTATTCGTCCATTATTCTATCTGTATTGTGCTTCACAATGTATGAAAGTCGTTATGAAGGATCCAGTTATGTACAGCGTATCAACAAAATGCTCCAACTTGGAGACAATTTATTTACGTTTGCTGGCGACCACAATCGACTGCAATTGGAAAATTCTTACCTGAAAGAGATTTTAGACCTAAATGTAAGGCCAGACACTATAAAACTCTTAAAGGAAAACATAAGTAGGACACTCTATGGCATTAATCACAGTAAGATCCTTTTTGACCCACGTCCTTGAGAAATGAAAATAAAAACAAAAATAAATAAATGGGACCTAATGAAACTTAAAAGCTCTTGCACAGCAAAGGAAACCATAAACAAGACGAAAAGACAACCCTCAGAATGGGAGAAAATATTTGCAAATGAAGCAACTGACAAAGGATTAATCTCCAAAATATACAAGCAGCTCATGCAGCTCAATATCAATAAAACAAACCACGCAATCCAAAAATGGGCAGAAGGCCTAAACAGACATTTCTCCAAAGATGATATACAGATTGCCAACAAACACGTGAAAGGATGCTCAACATCACTAATCATTAGAGAAATGCAAATCAAAACTACAATGAGGTATCACCTCACACCAGTCAGAATGGCCATCATCAAAAACTCTACAAACCGGGCTTCCCTGGTGGCGCAGTGGTTGAGGGTCCGCCTGCCGATGCAGGGGACACATGTTCGTGCCCCGGTCCGGGAGGATCCCACGTGCCGCGGAGCGGCTGGGCCCATGAGCCGTGGCCGCTGAGCCTGCGCGTCCGGAGCCTGTGCTCCGCAACGGGAGAGGCCACAACAGTGAGAGGCCCACGTACCGCAACAAAACAAAACAAAACAAAACAAAAAATCTACAAACAAATGCTGGAGAGGGTGTGGAGAAAAGGGAACCCTCCTGAACTGTTGGTGGGAATGTAAATTGATACCGTCACTATGGAGAACAGTATGAAGGTTCCTTAAAAAGCTAAAACTATAACTACCATACGACCCAGCAATCCCACTACTGGGCACACACCCTGAGAAAACCATAATTCAAAAAGAGTCATGGACCACAATGTTCACTGCAGCACTATTTACAAGCCAGGACATGGAAGCAACCTAAGTGTCCATCGACAGATGAATGGATAAAGAAGATGTGGCACATATATACAATGGAATAGTACTCAGCCTTAAAAAGAAACAAAATTGAGTTATTTGGGTTTTGTTTTTTGGTTTTTTTTGCGGTACGCGGGCCTCTCACCGCTGCGGCCTCTCCTGCCGCAGAGCACAGGCTCCAGACGCGCAGGCCCAGTGGCCACGGCTCACGGGCCCAGCCGCCCCGTGGCACGCGGGATCCTTCCGGACTGGGGCACGAACCCGCACCCCCTGCATCAACAGGCGGACTCCCAACCACTGCGCCACCGGGGAAGCCCCAAAATTGAGTTATTTGTAGTGAGGTGGATGGACCTAGAGGCTGTCATACAGAGTGAAGTAAGTCAGAAAGAGAAAAACAAATACCGTATGCTAACACATATATATGGAATCCAAAATAAAAATGGTTCTCATGAACCTAGGGGCAGGACAGGAATAAAGATGCAAACGTAGAGAATGAACTTGAGGACACAGCAGGGGGAAGGGGAAGCTGGGACGAAGTGAAAGAGTGGCAGGGACATATATACACGACCAAACGTAGAATAGATAGCTAGTGGGAAGCAGCCGCATAGCACAGGGAGATCAGCTCGGTGCTCTGTGACTGCCCAGAGGCGTGGGATAGGGAGGGTGAAAGGGAGACGCAAGAGGGAGGAGATATGGGGATACGTACAGCTGATTCACTTTGTTGTACAGCAGAAACTAACACACCACAGTAAAGCAATTATACTCCAATAAAGGTGTTAAAAAAAAAGATTTTAGGAATTGTCATGGGTGAGATTTGTCTAGAAAGGATGAGCCCCCCTTCCCCGCACTGTGATACACCAGGACCCGGCTTTGTAAGGCTGAGGCTGGTCCTGTGTGGAGTTAATCCTGGAACCTGGCCCTAACGGGGGTCTCGAGCTGCCTGCAGTCAGAGCGGAGGAACTAGAAACAGCAGCTGAGGAGGGGTGGGAAGGGTCATCCGGGCAGCTGAGGGGGGTGCGTCCCCCTTCCTTCGGTGTCTGCTGGGCCCCCTCTCCAAGGAACCGGAACAAACCTGCTGCCAGCACAAGCCCTTTTCACTTCGCGTCCGCAGGGGCACGCCACCCCTCCCCCGCCCACCTTGGAGGTCTAGGGCCATCTTCCCACCGCTGGCCAGACTGGACAAGGCCAGGGAGCTGCAGGGCGAGGCCCCTCCTCCCCCCTGTGATCAGACAGAGGCCAGCACCTGGCCCACGACCCGGGGAGCCCAGGCACCCTCAGCGCTACCCCCGCCAGGCCAAGACCTCTGAGGACAGCTCCTGCCAGCTGCCCTCCGCCAGGGCTGGGGTTATGTGTCCACTTGGCTGAGGCACAGGTGCCCAGACATTTGGTCAGATATGATTCTGGGGTGCCTGTGAGGGTGTTTCGGGATGAGATTCACATCCGAATCAGCGGACTGAGCACAGCAGACTGCCCTTCCCACGTGGGTGGGCCTCACCCAGTCCGCTGCAGGCCCGGATGGCACAGAAGGCTGCCCCTCCCCCGAGCAGGAGGAGCTCCTCCTGCCTCTGTCTCCAAACTGGGACCCTGGCTCTTTCCTGCCTTCAGACTCGAACTGCAACATCAGCTGCTTCTGGGTCTCAGGTCTTCAGAGTCAGGCTGGGCCACACCACGAGCTCCCCGGGCCTCCAGCTGCTGGGTGCAGGCCTTGGGCTTCTCAGCCTCTAGCTGCACGAGCCAATGCCTTACTCCTATAGTAGGTCAATCCCCTCCGTCTATAGATAGAGTACGTGTACACACATGTATACGATATACAAACACGTGTGTGCGCTGCACACGCACAGCTGGCTGAGGGCGGCGCACCTGACTGCCCATCAGGCCCTGCCCTGCTGTCTCCGGGGCCCCAGACCACCTACACCCACACCAGCACTCCACCCACGAAGGCAGCTACCGTGTGCCGAGCTCTTATTAGTCTGACCGTGCACATACATCCCCATTCATTCCTCAGAAAGCTATGTGAGGTGACGCACCGTCCCCACGTGACGCACAGGAAACAGAGGTACAGAAATACGTACAGCTGCTTATGCGCACAATTCATCACCAGCCCCCCCGCCCCCGCCGGGTCCATCTGAACCCCTGCTGCGCTCTTAGCCACCACGGCTGCGAATGCTGCTCAGGACCCCCAAATCCCGACTCTGGTGTCCAGGCGCGACTCCGTTTCCCACCCCTCCCCTCTGGCTGACGCAGAGCCCAAGGCCCCACCTCTCTGCACACGGGGACTCCGGCCCTCGCCCTCTCCTGCCGGGTCTGTCGTCTGGCCCCAGCACCTGCAGGTGGACTCCGCAACACTCTTTCTGGCCTGAGTCACCACGCAGGGCCCTGCCACCCGCAGGCGCGGCCGTGTGCTGCTTGCATTCTTTCTTTTACTAGGTACCAAGTGCTTTGAGGAGCCGTACTAGACCGCGTCCGGGATAGAGGCTGGCAAGCTCGCTGCTGCTAGTAAGGTGTCACTAAGGGGCCATGTGGCCTCAGAAAGGTGAGTAACTGGAGGAGCAGGAAGAGACGCCCAAGTTGTGACCGGGAGGCTGGGTGGCCTTGGCCAGGCAAGGGGTACAGAAGGACTCCAGGCAAGGTGCTGGTCACGTGTAGCTGGGTCTGAACCCCAGACCCTGATCTCTACTGGGCCCCAAATCCCTGAGGTCTGAGAACCTCGTCAGGAGCATATACTGTTGTGGGCTGAGCCGTGCCCCCCAATTCGCATGTTGAAGTCCTAACCCCAGTACCTCAGAGTGTGACCTTGCTTGGATGTCAGGTCTTTAAAGAGGTATTATGTTAAAGTGAGGCCACACAGGTGGGCCTTAATCTAATCTGACTGGTGTGCTTAGGAGAAGACATCAGGACACAGACACCCACACAGAGGGACAACCGTGTGAGGACACAGGGAGAAGGTGGCATCTGCACACCAAGGAGAGAGGCCTCGGGACAGACCAAGCCCGTGCCACCTTGATCTTGGGCGTCCAGCCTCCAGACTGTGAGGGACTAAATGTCCACAGTCTCAGCCGCCCAGTGTGCGGTGTCTGTCACGGCAGCAGGAGCCGACGACCACGCACGGCGGGCACTCCGCGTCTCCACTGCAGCGCCGTGGTCACACCCTCCGTGAAGCCCCACCCTCTCCCGAGCCAGATCAGCCCCTCTGCTTCCAGGCGCCCGTCCACGCCAGCCCCAAAGGGTCCCAAGGGCACAGGCTCTGCTCAGCGCAAACTGTGACAGCGAGCTGGGCGGCCCGGAGGAGCAGGCGTGCCCAGCAACCGGAGGCGCTCAAGCAGAGGCCGGCTAGCCAGGCAGGCAGCGGTGTCAGCGCTGTGCGATCTAGGAGGGAGGGCTGGCCAAGCGGGGGGTGCCCGGAGCGGGCAGGGCCTGCTCCCCGTCACCACTGTAATCACAGCGACCACTGTCTGATGCTTTGTATCTGGGGCTTCTGCAGAAGAGTCTGTTAGGAGGAAGGGCTCTACTGCCTAAAAACAAAATCTAAAATCACTGAACTTGAGTGCTCTCTGAGGCCTCCTTGTCTCCAGGAGATGCTGTGATTCTTCTCCAGCAAAGAGAACAGAGAGAGACAAATTGTCACAGGCAGGAAGTGGGCCTGCTGCACGCCCACCCTTCATTCGGCCCCCTTCTAGGAGAGAGAGGCATTTGTTTCATACCTGATTATCTATTTGTAGTACAGTCTTTGAGGCAACAGACTTGTGCCTTTAATTCTTTAATTCTAAATGTACCTGGCAAGGAAATGAAACCCCAAGTTCATCGGAAGCACCCTGCACTCGGAGTTGCTCCCCTGGGGTCAGAAGGCCTGTGCACAGAGTCGGAGGGGGACCCTGGTGCTCAAGGAGTCAACCCTCTTTTTGTGGGTCCGGAATTAACTACCGTGTTTTAGGTTCAAGCCCAACATAAAGGGCTCTTCCGGCAGAGGAGGGGAGCAAGTGTAACACTTTACTCTCAACTCATTTTTTCCAAAGAACCCTGCTCTAAGAAAATGACCTTCCATAGAGATTGTACTAAAACCATTAACATCTGAACGGCAAGGGAGTATTTTTCTCCCATGTTGATGTACTCTGTTGCTAGGAGGTGGGTCTGGAACAGAATTCCTAAATTAAACTTTCTTGCAGACTTTTACTGAAGCTGGCTAAGGGAACACACTGCATTTATCACGAGCATCCGTGTGCAGAAACCTGTCATTTCTGAAGCTAGAAGACAACTGACCAGGTCAGCAAGTATGTAATACAGGCATCTTACCATCATATTAAGATAAGAGTATGTTTATGAGAGGCAGCTGTGCTGTGGGGGGAAAGCACGATATTAGGAGGAAAAAACCCTAGGATCTGTCGTTTACCAGCCATGCAACCTTGGAAGATTACCTAACATGTCTCAGCCTTGATTTTCTCATCTGTAAATTGGGACAAAATCTTTTTCCATAAGGTTGTTGTGAAGTATGTAATCAGGTATCATATGTGAAATGCCTTTTCAAATGTAAAAGGCTACTTGGACATAGGAATTAGACAGGTTTATAGTGCTGCTATTTTACTGCAGAATTAAGAAGCATGTCTCTCCCATTTAAAAATTCTCGGAGACATTTGTTAAAATCTATCGTGGAATAGGCAGAGGAACTGTCTCGACTTTCCCTGCTGGACTGTGGGCACTCTCAGCTCAGGGGCCACTACCGACCTGCCAGGCAGTGCTGGCCTGCAGTGGGCATCAGAATCGGCTCACGGAGGGAGTCGGGGTGGGGGGGAGGGAGGATGTTCTCAGGTCACTAACAAAGATTCTATACAATTCCAAAGATGTCCTGAGTAATGACAGCATCTCTGGAATTAATATACAGTCTCTGAAGGGATCAAGGCTCACTTGGGTGTTTATTTTCCAGTAGGTTTGCTTAAAAAAAAACAAAGCCAGGCCACCACCTCCTGGTCACACCTCATTTTCTCCTTCAGGATGTGCATCACTGCATATCAAGGAAATACTGAGCTTGCTCAACATGGAATTTTCATCTTGATATAAAAGCACCAGCGAAAGCTGGCTCCCGTGTCAGCCAAAGTATGTGAATTATAAATTTGTTCCATATAGAAACAAATGGGATTGAAGAGCAGAATTTCTGCTGACATGTCTAGTTAGGTTCTCTGGCGTCCCCAGGCTGGTGGGCAGAAACAGTGCTACACAGACAAGGAACATGTCTCTGCCATTTAATCGAATGGGCCACCAACACAGCTGGCTCGGCAGACGCTGCTGTTTTGTGATTCTGAATAACAGGTTCTCCTCTGATGTGTACATATTTAAGGCTGAAATAACACGAAAAGTTTACAACATAATTTTAAGTGGGAAAAAGAAGGAATCAGAGTTGGATTATAGGATATGATTGTATCCATGTTAAAAAAAATACTAGGAAGGAGTACACAAAAATGCTATTAATGAAGGTACTTAAATAGATGGTAAGCAACAGGCGATATGCTTTCGTCTTTTGATTTTACAAACTTTCTTAACTGGGTAAGTAGTGCTTGTATAACGAAAGTTCCCAAATGAGAGGTGACTAGGTTGAGGCGCTGCAGCCCTCAGAGCTCCTGCCCTCGGATTCCAGGGCTCCTTGGCCCCGTTCCCTAAATACAGCAGGACTGTTGGTTCACACGAGAAAAAATCCCTCCTCTCGGGCGGGATGCACCGGAAAAACCCACCCCTCATGCTTCTTCTCTTCCGACAGCTTCTCCCGTTTACCTCCCGAGCCCCCAGGGCAGAGGGCTGGCTCACGCTGGACTCACCGTGACCCCTTCACGTGTTTGTGTATGAAGTCGGCATGGAAGCTCGGGACCAGAGGATCCTTCTCACCGTGCACGATTAGGGTGGGGCACTGAACCAGGGGCAGCAGGTGCCGACAGATGTTACCTGAAAGACACGGAGACTCTGCTTTCCCGTGACGCTCCGGGGTGGGGAGGAGCACAGCGTGGGCAAGCGCCGCCCCCCGCCCCGCCCTTAGCCTCGTCTCTACGAGCCTGGCCTGGGTCAGTCGGGGTCTGAGTGCCTTCCAGCTCTAACATTCTCTGGGTTTCCTTTTGTTTCTCTCCTGGCTTTTTTCTTTTAAGCTCCACTAGTGAACAGGCACTCTTGCCTGATTTAAATTCATAATTCATGGAAAACAGTAGTTAAAACAAACAAAAACCCTACAAGTCTTTATATTACGTGGGGCAGTTCCCTGTTTGCCAAACGATGGTAGACACTTGGTATCTGAAAAGCTCCTCCCTTGAAACAGTGTCTTCGGTGGGGCCCTCGGGCCCTCAAACCTGTGTCCCTCACGGTGAAGCTGCAACTGCGGCTGTGCAGAAGCTGCTGTCCATCCCTCCCGCCCTGATACCCCTGACAGAGGCCCTCACCCTGATGTGTGACAGCATTTCTAAGGCTCACATGGCACAAGTCAGGCTCCACTTCCTGTCCTGCCATTTCCTGCTGGGGAAATCTTGGGGGTGCCCTAACTCCATGAGATTCTGGGCCTCTCTGGGTTGATCAGAGACAAACATACATCCCTGGGGTGGCTGTACCGCTAAGAGGAGGTGCCCTGCTCCCAGCAGGCACCCCAGAGCTAGCCCCGTCCTCCCTAGCTGCCCTGAGAAAGCCGGGGTCCCCGGGTGCCGTCCAGGCAGCGGCTCCTCCCTCCTCTCGGGTGGGGGTCACTGCCTGCTGGCCCTGGGGTGGCCGCACCCGCCACTGAGCAGCCCGCGGCGATTACTGCCAGTGTTCCCGAGGCCACCCCGCGCGTCAGGAGCCATCCCGGTCACTCGGCACCCGTGAGACGCAGGAGGTACCGGCTTTAACTCATACAGTAGCCACAACTGCTTGTAAATCAAGTATTTTTACAATAGTAGTGGTAACTTTTTATTAAGCACTCACCCTGTAATTGGTACTGTATCAAAGCCGAGCACATGTAACCTCACGTATAATAATATATATAAAACCTCACATATAGTAATATATACACAACCTCACATATAATACATATAAAGCCTCATGTATATAACCTCACGTATAATATATATAAAACCTCACATATAATAAAACATGAAACCTAACATATATAACCTCACATATAATAATACATATAAAACCTCACATATATAACCTCATGTATAGTATATAATCTCACATATATGATCTCACATAAAATATACATATGAAGCCTCACATATATATCCTCACATACTTTATATGCACGTGTGTATGTATAAAAACACCTCACCTCACATATATAATCCTCACAGCAGCTTCCGGGGGTAGTTCCCAGTATCTCCAGTTCACAGACCCAGAACTGCTGCTCAGAGAGGCTAAGTGATCTGCCTGAACGCACTCAAACAGCAGCCATGTGGCAAAGCCAGAATCCACCCCTGGGCCTGACTCCAAATCTGGCAACTAATTCCTAAGCGGAACTGAGCAGCCATAACCTTGAGTACAAGAAAAGGGCTCCTGTCAAAGGGATCAGTACTGAAGGGAGATAAGAAGTTTGTCAACAGCCTTGCTGTACGACAATTCGTACATGTCCAGATTCTCGGTCTCATGACACTTCCTCCCTCACTTTCTCTCCCTTTAATAGACTGCACTTTTTAGACTTTTAGGGTTACAGCAGGACTGAGCGGGAGGCAGAGGGCTCCCACGTACCCCTAACGCCACACGCGCACAACCTCCTCCATCGTCGATACCCCGTTAGACACTTCTTACAACAGATGCACCTGCACTGACGCGCCATCACCACCCGGAGTCGGGGATATTCCCCGGGCACACACTCTTGGGGGACACATTTGGTGGGTGTGGACAAATGCATGATGACGTGGATGCAATGATGATATTACACAGAGCATTTTCACCGTCCTAAAATTCCTCTGTGCGGCTACTCTAAGTTAAGACGTGTACAGTGGGATCTCGTTGTTGTCTGGCCATCTTTTATTTGGGTTGTTTTCTTATTGTTCAGTTTTAAGAGCTTTTTGTATATTTGGATACAAGTCCTTTAGCAAATATTTTCCCCAGTCTGTAGCTGTCTTTTCATTCTCCTGAAATACATTTCAAGGACCTGTTTCTATGGGTGGATACTGCATTTCAACAGGATATGCTTGCTGTTTTGAACTTAAACCAAACAAGTAACATTTCCAAATGTCCTTCTCATTATGAAAGTTTTGACAGATGACTCATTCTGGAAATGATTACTGAATAGACCAAACTGGTACCTGAATCACAACAATTTTGTAACTGAATGTGCTTCAAGATTAGATCTTACCTAGACTCGATTCTTTTAGCAATTAGAAAAGTGAGAGACTACAAATGTAAATAGCTATAAAAAATAGACTTTAATTCAGAATTTCTCTTCAGGATGTCAATTCTTCCTGTTATTGGAAACCATGTTAATTTTTCAGATAAAGACAGGAAGACATCTGTCATGGCCCAAGTGACACAACTTAGCTCTGAACTTGGGAAAGGACTGAATACTTTCTTCCTCATACTAATTCTTCTGGGGCTGAAGGTCATGACAGAGAGTCCCTCCTTTTCTGTCCTAGTAACAGAGGATGTAGTGGAGTGACACCTCTAAATGTGAAAAAGAGAAAATCTGGTGTCTGTTGCAGCTTTCTGTTTTCTAATTACCCATCCTGGAATGAGAAAGTGAAGAGTATCTGAGGCTTCTGGAGAATGATTTTGCCTCATGCACACAAAGGATTCGAAGGAAAAAGAACAGTCTGCTATGAGAGACTCAACAATGTGACCCTTTGTACACATGGTCTGTCTCTGGTGCAAGGCGGGTCTATCACACAGGAACTCGCATTGTACACCATCACCAGCACCCTCTGTTCACACATCAGTGGAAGGACAGTGGGCGAGCGCATTACTCCCCGAGGAATCCTCGAGCATCTGGGGGACTCAAGCAGCCTCTCTAATGAGCAAAGGGACCATGAAATAGCTCATGTAACGTACCATCTGGAAGACGCTTAAACTGTTGTATGCCATCCACCCACTTTTCACAGGTTCTGGCAAAGTAGTCGAACCCATAGAGGGCTTCCAGAGGCTTTCTTGTTCTCTCACTCCATTGAGACACGTCTCGGATACCTGAAAGACAGACGTGTGGGCAAGGATGGGTTTAGTCTCAGACTAGAGTTCTTCTGTAAATACTCCAAGCGCAGCGCACCCAGAGCCGCGGCACTGGCTGTCCTGCCAGCTGGGAGTGCGCCCCCCGTCTCCACGTGGCTCACGCTGGCTTCGCCCAGGTCGGCCAGGCCTTCCCCGACTCCACCCTCTGTCACTCTGCTCAGGACTGGTCACTTTCGGTGGCTTCTGTGTCCGTGGTGAGTGCCAAGTGCTGGGTCCCCACCAAGATGTGAGCTCTGTGGGGGGGGGTTGCTTTATTTGTCCCCCACTGTGGCCCTCAGGCACAAAAGAGGGACCAGTAGATTCTTACCAAGTGAATGAAATTAGATCTAAAATGGATGCCTTCTGTTAAAGGCATGAGATAAAAGCAGACATTCCCCTCGTTAGGGTCATCTGAGTGAAAATGACATTATTTATAACAGGAGTTTCTTCTGAGCTGCATTTATGTACGTTGAGGAACGCACACACATCATTCATTCTAGTGTCTGCCACTGAAGGCACATGGGTGTAACTACTAACTACAGACCACATCGCAGATGACTCTGTGAGGAGAGGAAGTAATGGCTAAAAGCCGCCTTTAAGGCGAGCTGCCTTCCGAGGCAGGCTGACCCTGAGAGGGACAGTGCCTGCCCTTCTCTTGTTCGCTCTTCTGAACCCGCAGACGGACGCCCAGGGCCAAGTCCAGAGGCTGAGGACGCTGAACTGCTCCGCACAGAACTGAGAAGGCTCCAGATGGGGTCCGGGGCGCGGTTGGTGGGGAGATGCAGAGAAGAAGCCTGAAAATGAAGAGGTGGCGGGAGACCCGGGAAGAAGGAAGAGGAGAGAGGGGCTGGAGCGATGGCATGAAGACGGCCCGTGAGAAAGGCCCCACAGACGGCTCTGCCCTTGGCCGTGTAGCAGACCACGCCCTCGGGAAGGCCCTCTTGCAGTGGAACGACTAGCTCTTTCATAATATATAATTTTTGTTGCACTGCTGGAGTTTGCAGTAACTGACGAAAACTAGAGTGTGTGTGCCTGTGTGTAAAACCCTGAGAACAGAGCGAAGGGTGGAGAGACCACTCAAGGGCAGGGTTGCTTCAGGGGAAGGTGACTGTCGGCTGGGGGAGGGTGGACACGGCTGCACCTGAGATGGAAACGGCCCCAACCTGGCACCAACCACAGTTCCCAAGAGCAGCAAACAGACATCCTCTCTGAAGGAAAGTGTTCTCCACTTATGCTCACTGTCTTTTCTGTTTGTTTTCAGATTAAGAGTAAGCAAATATCCACTCCTCATCAAAGATCACAAGGCAATCCGAATCTTTGTAAAGATAACGAAACAACTAGAAAATTGGAAGAGAAAGCTTAAGAAATTATGCAGAGCCCTACACAGAGACACGGAGATGAACAGAAACGGGGAGATGGAAATGCTCGGTCTACAAAGTTCAATCAGTCCCCAAAGGAGGACGGGCAGGAGGGACGGAGGGGGAAGGTGGAGGAGGGGGAGGGAGAGGAGGGGGAGGAGGGGGATTCACTGTCAGAGGGAATCAGCAGATGACAATGTTTCTCAAAACTGATAAAAGAATCCAGACAAAAGTTAAATGTAGCCCAAATAGGATAAACAAAAAGAAATCCAACACGGGGTAGTAAAACAGCAGTGTACCAAAGAAAAAGAGAAAATCTGAAAAAGAGCCAACGACATATCACTCCAAAGGAAGGAAAGTCAGACCCACAACAGCAGGTAAGGAAGGCAGAAGACACCAAAACAGCAGAGAAGACACGTTTCCATTCCTATTTCTGTACTTAGCCAAACCATGTTTCAAGAGTGAGCGTGAAATACACTTTTTTTTTTTTTTTTTTTTGCTGTACGTGGGCCTCTCACTGTCGTGGCCTCTCCTGTTGTGGAGCACAGGCTCCGGACCCGCAGGCTCAGCGGCCACGGCTCACGGGTCCAGCCGCTCCGCGGCACGTGGGATCCTCCCGGACCGGGGCACGAACCCGCGTCCCCTGCATCGGCAGGCGGACTCTCAACCACTGCGCCCCCAGGGAAGCCCAAAATAAACATTTTTAAGTAAAAGCTGAGTTGACTATTACCAGACCTGCCCTTAAAGAACTTCTGAAGAACAATTTCAGGGAAAAGAGAGAGGGCCTTAGAAGGGACATGTGAGAGGGAAGGAGGAAAGGTGAGCAAAGAGCCGACAGACACGTCGGCAAATGTTAAGAGCAGCTCAATGTTATAGGTCATTTATACCTCAACTAAAAACTCACCAAGGCAACAAAAAAATAAAACATTGTACCATTTCCTCACATTAAAATTAAATAGTTCTGTCTGGAAAGAAAGCAAAAAGACAAGTCACACACTGGTAACAGAACTACCAACACAATGACCAAGCAGCAAGGAGTTAGTAATCAGGTTACTAAAAACCAAAAACCAAAGTAACACTGCAATAACATGGAGCACAGTTACACTGTGCTCATGTCAGAAGTGCTCTATGCTTGAGTTGGGTGGGGTCTCCCGAGTGCTGGTTCTGTTGTTACACTTCATAACACACACCCGTGAAACATACTGTGTTATTTACATGTATCATATATTACACAATAAAAATTTAAAAACCAGTAAAAAGACACGAATAGGTAAAATGCAAGAGAAGAAACGCCAGTGGTGCATAAACACATGAAAAGATTCTCAACTTCAGTAGTAACAGGAAAATGCAAATTAAGACCCCCGATAAAATACCATCTTACGCCCATCTGGCCAGAATTAAGAACTCTGATAGTCCAAGTTCCTGTTGAGGACCTAAGCTAAAGGTGGTGGAAGTGTAAGCTTCTTTTGCTGGAAAACGATCTGCCACCTGAAAGTGGCACATCTGCAAGCACGGTGCAGCCACCCCAGCATGGGCGTCCTCCCCAGGGAGGTCTGCTCACATGCTGAGGACGCACCCAAGGGCGCTCACGGCAACTCTAGGAGGAAAGAGAGGGAGGATAAAGTGCAACAGGTGTGCCCAACAGAACGCCACACAGCAGCATCACGAATGAACCTCAGAAACAGTGCGCTAAGAAAACTACGTGTAAAAAGTGAGTCACAGAAAATGCCATATAGTACGAAGGCACCCTGGTTAGCTCAAAAACAAATAAAACTAAATTATGTGTCGTTTAGGGATATGAATGTATGTGACGATAGTGTCTTCAAGATGGCACACGGATGGACAGCTCAGGCTGGAAGCAGCGCGCGGGCCAGCAGGGACTGACCTTGTGCTCCTTGGGGGGTCCATTCACGTCGCAGGTGTTGCCTCATATGGGGCAAATATTATACAGTTAAACTAAAAATTCAGCTATGAAATAATCAAAATAAAAATAGTATCTATTATATGCTCGATATCATATTTAACTTATAGAGATGCTATACATATATGCATTATTTATATAAAATTAAATATATAAAATATTTGTTTTCTAAGTATACATGGTTTTATAGTATATATCCTATTATGTAAGATGTATGTTAAAATACACGTATTTAAGAAAGAGCAGAAGTGAACGATGAGGCGTCTGCCTCGGTGGGGAGACCTTCCCGAGGGGGGGTTGTTCTTTACTTCTGTTAAACAACCGTGCTGACACGTCGGGGAGACGGAGGCTCAGCAGCAGTGGTGATGCAGGAGGGAGGCCATGAGGGGGCCAGGGTGTCACCACCCACACGCTTGCTGTCACCTCCTGAAGAGAAACGGAGGGGCCGAAGGCTGGAGCCAGGAAAGTGGGGAAAGCCTAAGTCAGTTGCACTTTTCGCCCCAGGGACCCCCGGATCTCAGTGCGTCCTCCCCTCATCCTGCGAGCCCAGTGGTCTCAATTCAGGCAGCTTGCCGGGGGCTAAGCAACTCCTGAGTTGCCAGCTGGAATGCCATGACCGGGTGCTGGGTGGGCGAGGAGGCCAGCAGTACAGGCCCCGGGTAGCAACCCCAGGCAGGAGGGGAGCACCCCTCTCGGTCCCCAGCAATCACGGCGCCGGTGTCCTCTATCAGAGCCTCCGCCTTACGCCAACAGGCAGGGGGCCAGGTCTGCCCACTGGCTGCTCTCTGCCAGCCCGTTCCCCCATCTCTCAAAATCCTCAGAGAGACACTTGAAGGACAACCTTAAAAAGTGTGAAGAGCACGAGAAATCTTTATCAAAGTATACGAGGGTTCACGTTGGATTACAACGTTCCCTTCCACACTCATGAACTTGAGCCTGTACATAACACTTCACGTCAACCCCCTCCTTCCTTGAGGGTCGCTATCACAGTAGGAAATGTAAATATGAACTTTACGTATTAGCCTTTTCCTGACTCATAAAAAGTGTCACTTCTGGAAATAGAAAACTTTAAAATACAGGCTAGTTAAATTGCATTACTCTCCTGAGAACTCGCCACCTTCCCACATTACAGCCGAGGAAACGGATGAGACATGACCTGTCAACTCACATCAAAAGAAGGCCTGAGAAAGGTCGGGGGAGGGGAGGCTGCTCTCCAGCTGGAGGGACTTACCCCGATAAATCTCCTCGTCCTGGTCGGTCACGTAGGCGTTGGCCCCCCAGATCACCATCTTGTTGATGTAGGACGGGTATCTTGCAGCTGCAATGAGGGCTGTTATCCCACCATCACTCCACCCCAGCAAAGAGACCTTCTTAAACTTCAGCATCTGTGACAAATACCACGAAATGCACAGCACAGGTTATGGCTCCTTGCTGCTGAGAGAGCTTGATGATCGTCAAGCATCAGAATCAACACAGCTGTGGTGTGCCGAGTGTCAACTGGCCATTAAAGAAAAATAATCCTAGAGTCCACCATTTGATGACATAAATGTTTCTCTCAATTAGTTGTGGTGCAAATACGAAGATCATAAAAACCTAAGTACATAGTGTTGTTTTGAATGATGAGGGGACTACATCTTCTGGTTGGATAAAGTCTCAAGGAACCAGAAACAGTGGAAATCAGCTGTACTTGGACGTGACAACGTGTGCGTCCACGCGGGTCTGAGCAAAGACTTTGGGGACAGGTATGCAGATCAGAGAGGAAAACGGGAGAGTCGCTGCTTCTGGTAAAGGCACTGGCTGCAACTATGGGGAGAACTGGCTACAGGAAGGCCGAGAAAGAATGATGGTGGTTACACTGGTCTTCAGGTGATCAGCCAGGCTCCGAGAACGCGTCTGACAGGGAAGAGGAGCATCTGAGAGATGCTGCCGAGAAGTAAAAACTGAATGACTGGGGAAATTTAAAGAAGTAACAAATATCCGTCCAAGACATCTGCTGATGGGACTGTAAAGTGGTGTGACTACTATGGATAATACTTTGGCACGATCTTGTAGAATGAACATCTGCATCTCCCGTCACTCAGCAAGTCAGCTCCTAAATGTGCATGGAGCTCTCACACATATGTACCAGGACAGGTCCAGGAAATCCACACCAGCACTGTCTGCAATAGCAAAACATGAGCGCCACAACGTCCCTGCACAACACGTTTACTGCACTTCCGTGTATAATTGCATGCGCGCGCGCACGCGCACACACACACACACACACGGCAACTTAGAAATTATTTAGCTACCATCAGAAGAGAGGGGACTTAAGACACAGTGCATCCATACAACAGAATACTAAGTGCCTATTATAAAACTGAAGTAAATTTGTATTTATTGGCATGGAAGTATCTCCTCGATCAACTGTTCTATGAACAGTAAGCTGGAAAATCATTAGATATAGTAGGATGCCATCAATACAGAATTGTGTGCTTATACATGTAGTAAGATTGCCCAGGAAGGCAGAGCCTCAAAGTCTTGGTAGCAGTACCTCTAAATAGTTAGACTGTTTGATATATCTGTTTTCCTCTTTATACCCATCTGAACCCTGAATTCTCTATAGAAGTCACGTGGTATTGCCCTTGAAGAAACAACAAACAAACACAAAATAAATGAAGACAGGCCCAGCCACCCTCCTCCTCTGGGCTCTTGCCTAAGAGACCCACCTTCATCAAATCAACAGCATCTTTTGCATCCCTTTCAAAAAATTCTACTGGGAAATCTCGATCTGGGGGTCTGGAACGTCCGTACCCTCGGGGATCCCAGGCAACCACCGTGAAGAGCTTCTTATTCAGGTTCTCAATCTGAGGTCCAAAATCAGTCTCTCCACTTCCTAAAAGTAGTCACTTGGTTACACTCCAGTAAATGCTTTCATTGTTTCAAACACACTACATCAGAAGCAGAAACAACTACAAACTTAAAGTAACTAGTTTCTACTCAAAGTTAGACCTCAGCTGTAACCAGCAAAGCAGCTTCCTTTCCTGCTGGAGTTCAGACCTACCTCCCACCTCCCCCTAGTGGCTACTCTGAGAAGGACAGAGGCCCTGATTTTTCATTTGGTCCTGTATTATTTCAGCACGTTTGATCTCTCTTCAGCTTAATGGTGCTTTTTATTAAAAAAAAAAAAAATTCATGAAACTGCATAGAAATAAACTTACTGATACAACATGCTTCTGGGTTATTTTTTCTTTCTTTCTTTTTTTTAAATGACTTACAAATGAGAGAGATCTTAATAATATGTGTAGACACATTAATGAGATTTGATCCTAGTCATTCAAAGCAAAATGCTAAAATCCCAGATGTCTTTTACTAAGGTAATGTGAATAGCCCTGAAGGTTTTATTTTCTGGTTATAACGAGAAACCAGAAAATTAAAATAAAACACTGAAATGAGGGGGTAGGGAGGGGTGTGGAGGGAAGAAATCAAGTTAGTTTCATGACAACCGTATGAACCAGCGTATCTTAGCAAGTAGAGCCACGTTCTCAGGCGGGCGGCGGACTTGACCGGCAGCCCCCAGCCTGCCCACACGGTCACGGCCACGGTGTGCACAGGCAGGGTTGTCTTGTGTGGTCCACACAGTGTGGAAGGCCAGACTCCCAAGGGGCCCAGTGCAGGGGCAAGTCAGCATCTCATTTCTAAGCTCTGCTTGATTTCTGGGGACTCACAGTTCAGGTCACAAATGGACACTAAACGTCTCGCTTAATAAACTGGCAATTATTAGAAAATGTCTTCAAGATGCTGCAGGATCATTTAATGTCATCAAGGATGATGATGTCACTCTTCCTGACAAGATATACCTTCCTCAACATCAGGTAAATCACCCAGAAAGCCCAAGCTGAAAACAGAGCTGGATTTCCAGCACACGTCTACTGCTCTGACATCTGAAGCTTCTCTCGTGGTCCCTGACTAGAGGGTCTTCCAGGGAACTGCGCTGAAAGAGGGGCAGGAGGTGAGAAGGTGGGAAAAGTCAACAGTGTAACTCAGGACCAATTTCAGAAACAATAATACCTGGCACACAGGTGTACATCTGAAGACCAGTGCAAAGACCATTTGAACACTAAAACCTTAATGAAATTACTTTTAAGGAATAGTTACCAATATATGGTACCTGAGAAGGAAACACATCAACACTGGTTGCCCGTGGGTAGGGGAACTGGGTGCTGGGGACAGTAGTTTAGGGGAGAAACTTGCTGTTCGATTTTTGAATCAGGTTAATGTTTTACACAAGCAAAAACTAAATTGCCCAAAGCTTTTTATACCTGGATAATGACAGCAATACTGAAACAATGGCAAACTGTTCATTGCTTTAGCTCTACATCAGCCATTGGAGTAAATATGGTCCTCCATTACAACAGCTCGAGGGAAAAAGATACTAAATACTATCTGGACAGAGATGCCTCAATAGCTACAACAGTGCCACCATCTGCTGAGGCTACATCGAGTGGAACTATCATGTGACTGAAAAATTTTAGCATTTACTTTTAAGAGAAGGAAGCAAATCATAGGGAAGTAAGTATATACTGGGATTACTTAACTAAATTAAAAATAAAACAACACTAATACCCTTAAAACCAAATTTGAGATGCCCTGGGATCACTGGAAATTCCGCCCCCCCCCCCGAACTTTCTACATCGAAACTACTCATCTGTAAGAGGAGATTGCAATCCACCTGGCTTTACCACGCTCCGTTCACGCCAAACTAATTCTGACCTTCAAAAAGGCTTTAAGTCCAGTGTTGTTCTTAGCTCTGATCTTAGCTGAACATATAGTCAAGCACAACAGGGCAATCAGTCCAACTTTTAGCAGCAGAAGTCTCACATCCTGGAACCCCTCAATTCCAGGCAAACTGGGCTGCTGGTCACCCACTCATCTCCTTCCTTCACCCATCCTTTCTTCCCACACTGCTTTCCCTGACCTGTCATCCCCCTAAGTTGTAAGCAACTACACAGTGTTGGACTTGCATGGGAGAAAGCTGGGTATTTAAAGGAATAAAAACTGCATAAAGTAGACAGGTATCTTTCTACATCACCTAAAATTGAGTGTAGCAAGAATTACTTAAAGCATCTCAGCAAAACACTAAAGTTAATCATCGAGCTTGGGCATCTAGGACTGTGAGCGCAGCACAGATGACACAGCGTGCAGAGCACTTGGTAAAAACCTCCAGACCCAGCATTCCTGGGAGCAGCAGGGCTGCGTGCTCTCCATCTCCAGTCCGCAGATAGTGCAGGTGGACGCCGTTCACAGCCACTTTGGCGGAGGTCACGGAGGAGCTGGAAGAGAGAAGCCCCACCCCCGAGGAGAACCACTGAGCAGCACAAAGGCAGGACAAAGCCAGGCTCTTATACGCGGATCAGCCGCAGGCCTTCCCCAGGCCCTCGGGTTATTCACGCTTCAGTTTTCCAGACCTAAAAAGGGACCAGTCTGTTTCCTCCCCACCACATAGCAGATCTGGGCTGCGTCTTCATGTTTGAACATCCTACAGCACCAGCTCAGGGCTTATCCCACAGAGGCACCGAGAGGCCTGCTGAAGTCAACGGCCACACAGGCCAGCCTACAGGCCCACACTGGGTGCAGGCTGACGTGGGAGCCCCCGCCATGGAATGCGGGGTGGGCACCGGCACAGACCCTGGAGCCACTCGTCTGGGCCTCAGCAGGCCCAGGGGAGGCACCCGGACCTTTGGCTGCATTGGCGGCGTTCCCAAGGATGAGGCTGGTCTCAGGGTCCAGAGGGACCCCGAGCCCGAGGCCGTCCCGTAGGCATCTGGCCTCTGCACTCTCCCGCCAGCCACAGGATGTTGAAATGTTTCTGCGTTGACTGTTAGATAGGCAGGTCCATATCAAAGCCCTCCCCACCCCAGCCCTCCCTGGCCCAAGACCTCTCACGCTGCAGCATCTAACCGTGTGCCACCCCAGGGGCTCTGCCCTGGGCGGCGCCCTCAACTGCTCTCGCGGAAGCTCCAGGATGACGACGTGAGGGTGCACATCCACACGGCACACACAGGGCCCTGCGTCAGGCCTGAGGAGCCTGCCGTCAACTCCCCAGATGGCTGGGGGACACGCAGAAGGGACGTAAAGGCGGGCCAGGACAGATGCTGGAACAAATGTGCCGAATACAGGCTCATCGAGTCTTAACACACAACTTCTGGAAAAACATGACAGACCTGAGTGGTAGTAAGGCCTGACATAACTATTGACACGAGCTCGTCGTCTACAGAAATATTACGGAGGAGCAAGAATAGCGCCACCGAGCCATGGTCGTGTCACATAGACCTTGCTGTTACTTGCTGTTAACGTCCTGCCCCTCGGACAGCTCCAGAATCAGGATAAAGGTGAATAATGCTCCACTGATAGTCATTTCAGGAAACGATGGTTTACTGACACGTCCATCCATCCACCGGTGAGAGACAGAGACAGAGCCGTCTGCACACCCTCAGGGAGGGGAGAAGCTGTCAGACGCCTGTGATCAGCACAGGAAATGAGGCAGCTCCCCAGACAGACACAGACGCCCAGCACTCGCTCAGCTCAGCTCAGGGAGACTGTGCAACTCTATCACTCCTCGTGCCCTCAAGGTTCTTGAGGGGCCCCCTTCCCAGTGTGAAGGACACGCTTGGAGAGTCATTTTGCGCAGTGAGGGTGTCATGTATAATGAGGCCCCCCCATCTCTCTTGAGGTCCGAGCCACTGGGTTTCACAACCAGGGGCTGCTGGCTCTCAGGCCTGCACCCCTCCAGAGCCGGGAGCTGCCCAGGGCCTGGCTCACACGGGCTCCCCTTTCGTGGCCAGCCCGAAGTCTCTGCAGCCAAAAGCCTCGGACTTCCCTCTGTGCTCTGCCGTATCGGTGTTTTGATTCCCCGTTCCAAATTTCTTTTCTTCTAATCATCCCCATCCCACACTCTTCTGGCTGCCTAAGAATAGAGAGGTAAAACCTGGCAGTCTAGAATTGGGCATGACGGGAGCTCAATGGCAGGGCAGGGTTACTAGGGCGGAGGACTTTGAAGGTGGCTTCAGAGAGACAGAGAGATTCTACCGGGCTTGGGTGGAGGTCCCTGGAGCAGACTGAAAAAGCAGCATTTGAGATGAACTTCCACGATGGGTACAACTCTGAAGAAAGAACGTGGTGGGGGAGGGTGCCTGCAGAAGAAGAAATGGCGTGACCAAAGGCCCAGGGGTTGGGGACACATGTGGCTGCCAGGCAAGCTCAGCCTGGCAAGAGCAACGGGGCAAAGAGGGAGCAAAGGTTGGGGCCAAGTGGTGAAGGGGTTTGCAGCCAGGCTATCGGGGCAGGAAATGTGCCTGGCGTTTTGTCGCCAACACCCTGTCTGTCGTCACACCTGAGGGCCCTGCCATATCCACCAGCCTACCCCTGGGGTTACTGGAGGCTCCCCACACCTTGCATCCATCCCCAGGTTGGGGAAACAGGACAGAGAACTGTTCATGTACAAGAGCAAATCAATTTCAAACATAAGAAAATAGTTTTATTTTAAAAAATAATAGTTATTGAACGATCTTCCACATAAATATACTTGAAAGGAGTGTTGCCTTTTCCCTCCAGCTTATCAAAGGGCTCTCAGATGACAGTCAGGCCTCCGATAACATTGTTAAAAGATCGCTGAGACAAAAGCAGGCTGCAGAGCCAGGCCTTGGAATGGCCCTGACATGTGCTCGTCACTTTGAACCCCTTTCAAGACAGCAAATTTTTCAAACTCTCAGGTAGGAAAAAGGATAGATAGAAAACTTCAGAAAACTCAAAGAAAAATGAACCCCTTTCTCTTGGGCTGTCAATTTCTCCCTCCCATTAATTCACTTCTCTAACCCAGGTGTTCTTAAGCAGGTGTGTTCTTTACAATCACCTGTGGAGTTAAAAATACACCTGCCTGGGACAATCCTGGGAGACCCACTCAGTAATTCTGGGGTAGAGCCGTGGCACGTGCTTTCTAAAACCCCGAAACTGCCGTATTATTCACTCGTTCACGTATATCCCGAACCCCGACTTTGGGCTGGATGCTCCATGTTGCCTGGGAGTTGGCAGGGAAGACAGTTCAATCTGCAACCAGCAGCACTACGCACTTTGCCAGGTGTGAGGACAGGAGACACTGGGGTGCACGCAGCAGACAACACGCTCACCACACCTTCAGCAACACCTACACAGCCACACGCTCGGCCCCTTTTCATGAGAGCGTTCCCTGCCCCCACTATACCAGTGGGACTCAAACTTAGATTTGAATCATCTGGCAAACCTTCAAATCTCCAGATGCCCAAGCTGCATTAAATCAAAATTTCTGGGCTGGGACCCAGGCATCTGTATTTTTAAAATTCTCCAAGAGACTCCAATAGACAACCGAGGTTGAGAAAGATTGTACTGAGTTAATTTCTTAGAGGAGAGAAAATTCCTGTCTCCTTTTTTAAAAACGGCCTGCAGGAAGGCCTGCTCAGCCAGAAAAGCCCAGATCCCGCCTCACTTTTGTCCTCGAATCCCTCCTTCTGGGAGGCCGGACAAGCAAGTTTGTGGTAGGGAAGGGGGTCAGGAGCAATACAACAGCAAGTACTTCCTGATGAGGGGGCTGAGCTGCCCCCCCAACCCCCACCCCCGTCAAAGAGGGAGAGATTCCTGTGGGAGCAGGCAAGAATGTAACCATTTGGGGCAAAGAATTAAACTAGAACTAACATACAGTTTAATGATTAACCTAGATAATGTCCTCTGATAGAAGCTTACTTATCTCATTCATTTTGCTATGTGACGCACATTAGACTCAACTTAATTTTACCGCTGAGGGACAGAGCTTAGGTAACTGGCCCCAGCCACTCTGCTGGTAAATTGCAAAGCCAAAATGAGCACCTGAATGTCGACACCTGGAATGTCACACTTTGCTTAGAAACAAAAATGGGGGCCACTTAGTAAGTCCTACATATTCTCCGTACCTTGTATGTTCAGCTATTTCTTTTGTACATTTTTTCCAAAGTAACCATTAGCTACAATAAAGCATTAGCAACGCCCAGGGCTTGGATTAACATGAATTTTGAGGACGTATTTTTACATCTTTTATACACTGTATTATTATTTAGATATTCATATTTGTATCACTATTAATTGTAACTACTAATTACTTAATTCCTATTATGTCCCAGGGCTTTTACACTCATTGTCTCAAACCCTCAGAACAATTCTGCAAGGCACGAGGCTTAGAGAGGGTAAATAACTTGCTCCTGTTGATGTTCTTTCTGTAACCTCACGGCTGAACAGAGTCCCCAGCGGGGCTCGGCACCGGGGCCACATTCACCCTGACTGCTGGGCAGAAGGTGAGGTCAGGCGCCAGGGGGAGGCGGGTCTCTGATGCTCAGACAGAGCACCCCTAGGTTGAACGGGAAGACATGTCTCTTCAGGCAGGCCGTTAGGTTCTGTAAAGTTATTCATATTGTAAATGCACGTAACACACAATTTAAGGTGGAAAAGGCTTTCCTGACCAGGCCCTGGGATAAACCACTTTGCAGATTATGAAACACAAAGAGTCAGAGTTCCAAACAGCAGACTTACAGAGAAGGTCTTGGAACGCAACTCAATTGTAGGTTAGGCACCCGCTGTTCCGAAGCAAAGGTCTTACAGGAGTGCTTTTACCTACTTAACACGGGACTGCCTTCTTGTTTCCGGATTAACCAATACCACTGCCTGTTTTCCCTATTACAGGTCATATCAATTTGCAACTGCATTTATAAAACGGCAGTTGAAAATCCAGAGAAATCTGTTTTTCAGAGATATTTTAGGAGGAATGATTTGCACTGCTAAGTGGATGGGGCCTTCTTGCAACCATTTAATAACCTATTGTAACCGATACTGGTGCCATCAGAGGAACCCCATTTCAATCCCTTTCTGCAAATGGGACACTGGATAAATGGGCATTTTTCAGCGTTGACTTACAGAGCTGCAGACATTGACATATTTTTCCATCTGTAGCGAAACAGTTCTGAAACTCGTAAAGCTGGTCAGATCTTTCCTTTCTCCTTCCAAATGAGAAGCTTCCCAACAGCTGAAGCTCTGAAGGCCAGGTACCTTTCTAGTCATGGGTGGAACTGACCCAGCACCAGTGGGGCTGGCGGAGGAGTGTGTCTGTGCGCGCGCGTGCGTGTCTCTGTGCGTGGGTGTGCGTCTGTGTGTTTGCGTGCGCGTGTGTAGGCAGGTACGCAGGAAATAAAGTAAAGCAAGCGTCACACCGCTCCAACCGCACGTCCTGCGTACTCTCCATCGAGACCGACGGCACCCACTTTTAAGACTGTGGGTCAGAGACGGATCTACTTTTCTTGCTGCTGCTGTATCTCAAAGCCTGTGCGGGAGGGCGTGTCACAAGACAGAAAGGCAGATTCCTGGGCGTCTCCACAACCGGCGCCCTCAGCACCTCGGGGAGCCATCTCCCCGCTTCCCGAGGTGATTCCTCTGCACATTAAAGCTCGAGGCGGGCAAGCGGGGCGAAGGAGACCCAGGGCCTTGGGGCCCGCGACTCCGAGAGCTGATGGGGCGCAGGCGCTGCCAGACTGGCCTGACAGGAGCGCGCGCGAGCACTGCCCGCAGGCGTGAAGGGCTGCGCGGAACGCGGGCCCGGAGCGAGGGTCTCCCACCGCAGGACCCTCGCTGCTCCCGGCGCCGCACCTCGGCCCAGCGCAGCGCCCCGCCGCCCGCGCTCCCTCGGCCGCGCCCGGGTCACGGGTTAAAGGGCAACGGGCCGGCGAGGCCATGACCACGCGTGTCCCCAGCCCGGCCCCTGGCCAGCGGCTCCCCTCACGCCGCCCCGAGAGCGCGGAGAACGACGCGGGGGCTCCCGGAGGGGAGCGGCGCCATTACCTGAACGCAGCCACGGGCTCGGCCTGGGGAACGTGGATCCCGGGCTTTAGCGTGGAGAGGAAGAGCCGCAGCCGCCGCCGCCGCCGCCGCCGCCATGGTCACTGGTTGCGCTCGCGCCAGAGGCGCGCATGCGCCGGGTCTCCCGGCGACCCTGAGCCCGCCCCGCCGCGCCGCCCCGAGCACGCATGCGCCGGGCCCAATGGCATCCCTGAGCGCGCCCCGCCGCGCCGGATCTCTTGGCGGCACTGAGCCCGCACCTGCATGCGCCGGGCCCACAGGCAGCCGTCGCCGCTAGGCACCTGGCGTGGACTCATGGCCCGAACCCCCTGGCTTCTCGCTGGTCCCTGACAGGAACTGGGCTCGCGATCCCCGGAGGCGCCGGCACAGAGCGTCTTCCCTGGGTACCATCTCTGGCTCAGCGGTGACCGGCGTCTCGCCCTCACGCAGGGGTGGACCCTGGGCCGCCGGCCTGGCTGCTGACTGGGATGATGGGGTTGGTTTATTTTCTTCCCACCGCCTCACACCCACTAGGATCCCCGTTCTCAGAAATCCCAGAAATTAATGAGTGTCGGCGAGGGCGTGGAGAGTGGTGCGTGGGGGGGCCGCGAACATTAAATTAGAGCTTCAGTTCGATCCTGCAGACAAGCAGGGGCTCAGGTACCTGCGCTCCGCTTCCCAGTGTTACTCACGGGAGCCGAAGGGGAGGCGTCTCAGGTGTGGATGGTGGATGGTGGTTGGTGGATGATGGAGACGTGTACCTGTGTAAGGGGACACTGTCCGCTTCCAGGAGGGAGGACGTCCCTGCACGCAGCACCACACGGGGAACCTCGAGGACATCATGCTCAGCCACAAAAGGACCAACAGTGTGTGCGGCCCCTGCAGCCCTCAGGTTCAGAGACGGAAAATAGGACTGTGAGTATCAGGGGCCGGGGGAGGGGGAGTTAGTGTCTAATGGGTCAGGGTCTCAGTTTTGCAAGAAGAAAGGAGTTCTGGAGAGGATGGTGCTGATGACAGCACAACGATGTGAATGTCCTTAACGCCACAGGCTGTACCCCCTTTTTTTAAAAAACATCTTTGCTGGAGCATAATTACTTTACAATGGTGTGTTAGTTTCTGCTTTATAACACAGTGAATCTGTTATACATATACATATATCCCCATATCCCCTCCCTCTTGCGTCTCCCTCCCTCCCACCCTCCCTATCCCACCCCTCTAGGCGGTCACAAAGCACCAGCTGATCTCCCTGTGCCGTGCGGCTGCTTCCCACTAGCTAACTATTTTACATTTGGTAGTGTATATAAGTCAATGCCGCTCTCTCACTTCATCCCAGCTTACCCTTCCCCCTCCCCGTGTCCTCAAGTCCATTCTGTATGTCTGCGTCTTTATTCCTGTCCTGCCCCTAGGTTCTTCAGAACCATTTTTTTTTAGATTCCATATACATGTGTTAGCATGCTGTATTTGTTTTTCTTTCTGACTTACTTCACTCTGTATGACGGTCTCTAGGTCCATCCACCTCACTACAAATAACTCAATTTCGTTTCTTTTTATGGCTGAGTAATATTCCATTGTATATATGTGCCACATCTTCTTTATCCATTCATCTGGCAATGGACACTTAGGTTGCTTCCATGTCCTGGCTATTGTAAATAGAGCTGCAATGAACATAGTGGTACATGACTCTTTTCTGAACTATGGTTTTTCTCTGGATATATGCCCAGTAGTGGGATGGCTGGGTCATATGGTACTTCTATTTTTAGTTTTTTAAGGAAACTCCATACTGTTCTCCATAGTGGCTGTATCAATTTACATTCCCACCAACAGTGTAGGAGGGTTCCCTTTTCTCCACACCCTCTCCAGCATTTATGGTTTGTAGATTTTTTGATGATGACCATTCTGACTGGTGTGAGGTGATACCTCATTGTAGTTTTGATTTGCATTTCTCTAATGATTAGTGATGTTGAGCATCCTTTCATGTGTTTGTTGGCAATCTGTATATCTTCTTTGGAGAAATGTCTATTTAGGTCTTCTGCCCATTTTTGGATTGGGTGGTTTGTTTTTTTGATATTGAGCTGCATGAGCTGCTTGTATATTTTGGAGATTAATCCTCTATCAGTTGCTTCATTTGCAAATATTTTCTCCCATTCTGAGGGTTGTCTTTTCATATTTTTTATGGTTTCCTTTGCTATGCAAAAGCTTTTGAGTTTCATTAGGTCCCACTTGTTTATTTTTGCTTTTATTTCCATTTCTCTAGGAGGTGGGTCAAAAAGGATCTTGCTGTGATTTATGTGATACACTGTTCTGCCTATGTTTTCCTCTGAGAGTTTGATAGTGTCTGGCCTTACCTTTAGGTCATTAATCCATTTTGAGTTTATTTTTGTGTATGGTGTTAGGGAGTGTTCTAATTTCATTCTTTTACATGTAGCTGTCCAGTTTTCCCAGCACCACTTATTGAAGAGGCTGTCTTTTCTCCCTTGTAAACTCTTGCCTCTTTTATCAAAGATAAGGTGACCATATGTGCGTGGGCTTATCTATGAGCTTTCTATCCTGGTCCATTTATCTATATTTCTGTTTTGTGCCAGTGCCATACTGTCTTGATTACTGTAGTTTTGTAGTATAGTCTGAAGTCAGGGAGCCTGATTCCTCCAGCTCTGCTTTTCTTTCTCAAGATTGCTTTTGCTATTCAGGGTCTTTCATGTTTCCATACAAATTGTGCAATTTTTTGTTCTAGTTCTGTGAAAAATGCCATTGGTAGTTTGATAGGGATTGCACTGAATCTATAGATTGTTTTGGGTAGTACAGTTATTTTCACAATGTTGATTCTTCCAATGCAAGAACATGATATATCTCTCCATCTGTTGGTATCATCTTTAATTTCTTTCATCAGTGTCTTACAGTTTTCTGCATACAGGTCTTTTGTCTCCTTAGGTAGGTTTATTCCTAGGTATTTTATTCTTTTGTTGCGGTGGTAAATGGGACTGTTTCCTTAATTTCTCTTTCAGATTTTTGATCATTAGTGTATAGGAATGCAAGAGATTTCTTTGCATTAATTTTGTATTCTGCTACTCTGCCAAATTCAGTGATTAGCTCTAGTGGTTTTCTGGTAGCATCTTTAGGATTCTCTATGTATAGTATCATGTCATCTGCAAACAGTGATAAGTTTTACTTCTTCTTTTCCGATTTGGATTCATTTTCTTTTTCTTCTCTGATTGCTGTGGCTAAAACTTCCAAAACTATGTTAAATAATAGTGGTGAGAGTGGGCAACCTTGTCTTCCTGATCTTAGAGGAAATGGTTTCAGTTTTTCACCATTGAGAACGATGTTGGCTGTGCGTTCGTCATATATGGCCTCTATTATGTTGAGATAAGTTCCCTCTCTGCCTACTTGCTGCAGGGTTTTTATCATAAATGGGTACTGAATTTTGTCAAAGGCGTTTTCTGCATGTATTGAGATGATCATATGGTTTTTATCCTTCAGTTTGTTAATATGGTGTATCACATTGACTGACTTGCATATAGTGAAGAATCCTTGCATTCCTGGGATAAATCCCACTTGATCATGGTGTATGATCCTTTTAATGTGCTGTTGGATTCTGCTTGCTAGTATTTTGTTGAGGATTTTTTTTTTTTTTTTTTTTTTTTTTTTTTTTTGCGGTACGCGGGCCTCTCACTGTTGTGGCCTCTCCCGTTGCGGAGCACAGGATCCGGACGCACAGGCTCAGCGGCCATGGCTCACGGGCCTAGCTGCTCCGCGGCATGTGGGATCTTCCTGGACCAGGGCACGAACCTGTGTCCCCTGCATCGGCAGGCGGACTCTCAATCACTGCGCCACCAGGGAAGCCCTGTTGAGGATTTTTGAATGTATGTTCATCAGAGATATTGGCCTGTAATTTTCTTTTTTTGTGACATCTTTGGTTTTGGTATCAGGGGGATGGTGGCCTTGTAGAATGAGTTTGGGAGTGTTCCTCCCTCTGCTATCTTTTGGAAGACTTTGAGAAGGGTAGGTGTTGGCTCTTCTCTAAATGTTTGGTAGAATTCACCTGTGAAGCCATCTGGTCCTGGGCTTTTGTTTGTTGGAAGATTTTTGATCACAGTTTCAATTTCAGTGCTTGTGATTGGTCTGTTTATATTTCTGTTTCTTCCTGGTTCAGTCTCAGAAGGTTGTGCTTTTCTAAGAATTTGTCCATTTCTTCCAGGTTGTCCATTTTATTGGCATAGAGTTGCTTGTAGTAATATCTCATGATCCTTTGTATTTCTGCAGTGTCAGTTGTTACTTCTCCTTTTTCATTTCTAATTCTGTTGATTTGAGTCTTCTCCCTTTTCTTCTTGCTGAGTCTGGCTAATGGTTTATCAATTTTGTTTATCTTCTCAAAGAACCAGCTTTTAGTTTTATTGATCTTTGCTATTGTTTCCTTCATTTCTTTTTCATTTATTTCTGATCTGATCTTTATTATTACTTTCCTTCTGCTAACTTTGGGGTTTTTTTTGTTGTTGTTCTTTCTCTAGTTGCCTTACGTCTAAGGTTAGGGTGTTTGTTTGAGATTTTTCTTGTTTTTCGAGGTAGGATTGTATTGCTATCAACTTCCCTCTTAGAACTGCTTTTGCTGCATCCCATAGGTTTTGGTTTATAGTGTTTTCATTCTCATTTGTTACTAGGTATTTTTTGATTTTCTCTGATTTCTTCAGTGATCTCTTGGTTACTTAGTAGCATATAGTTTAGCCTCCATGTGTTTGTTTTTTTTACAGATTTTTTCCTGTAATTGATATCTAGTCTCATAGCGTTGTGGTCAGAAAAGATACTTGATACGATTTCAATTTTCTTAAATTTATCAAGGCTTGATTTGTGACACAAGATATGGTTTATCCTGGAGAATGTTCCATGAGCACTTGAGAAGAAAGTGTATCCTGTTGTTTTTGGATGGAATGTCCTATAAATATCAATTAAGTCCTTCTTGTTTAATGTGTCATTTAAAGCTTGTGTTTCCTTATTTATTTTCATTTTGGATGATCTGTCCATTGGTGAAAGTGGGGTGTTGAAGTCCCCTACTATGACTGTGTTACTGTCAATTTCCTCTTTTATGGCTGTTAGTATTTGCCTTATGTATTGAGGTGCTCCTATGTTGGGTGCACAAATATTTACAATTGTTATATCTTCTTCTTGGATTGATCCCTTGCTCATTATGTAGTGTCCTTCTTTGTCTCTTGTAATAGTTTTTATTTTAAAGTCTATTTTGTCTGATATAAGAATTGCTACTCCAGCTTTCTTTTGATTTTCATTTTTCCATGGAATATCTTTTTCCATCCCCTCACTTTCAGTCTGTATGTGTCCCTAGGCCTGAAGTGGGTCGCTTGTAGACAGCATATGTACAGGTCTTGTTTTTGTATCCATTCAGCCAGTCTATGTCTTTTGGTTGGAGCATTTAATCCATTTACATTTAAGGTAATTATCGATAGGTATGTTCCTATTACCATTTTCTTAATTGTTTTGGGTTTGTTATTGTAGGTCTTTTCCTTCTCTTATGTTTCCTGCCTAGAGAAGTTCCTTTAGCATTTGTTGTAAAGCTGGTTTGTTGGTGCTGAATTCTCTTAACTTTTGCTTACCTGTAAAGGTTTTAATTTCTCTATCAAATCTGAATGAGATCCTTGCTGCTGGGTAGAGTAATCTTGGTTGTAGGTTTTTCCCTTTCATCACTTTAAATGTCTTTCCACTCCCTTCTGGCTTGCAGAGTTTCTGCTGAAAAATCAGCTGATAACCTTATGGGGATTCCTTCGTATGTTACTTGTTACTTTTCCTTTGCTGCTTTTAATATTTTTTCTTTGTATTTAATTTTTGATAGTTTGACTAATATGTGTTTAGGCATGTTTCTCTTTGGTTTTATCCTGTATGGGACTCTCTGTGCTTCCTGGACTTGATTGACTATTTCCTTTCCCATGATAGGGAAGTTTTCGACTATAATCTCTTCAAATATTTTCTCAGACCCTTTCTTTTTCTCTTCTTCTTCTGGGACCCCTATAATTCGAATGTTGGTGCATTTAATATTGTACCAGAGGTCTCTGAGACTGTCCTCAATTCTTTTCATTCTTTTTTCTTTATTCTGCTCCCTGGCAGTTATTTCTACCATTTTATCTTCCAGCTCACTTATCTGTTCTTCTGCCTCAGTTATTCTGCGATTGATTGCTTCTAGAGTACTTTTAATTTCAGTTTTTGTGTTATTCATCACTGTTTGTTTGCTCTTTAGTTCTTTTGGATCTTTGTTAAATGTTTCTTGTATTTTCTGCATTCTGTTTCTGAGATTTGGGATCATCTTTACGATCATTACTCTGAATTCTTTTTCCGGTAGATTGCCTATTTCATCTTCATTTATTTGGTCTTGTAAGTTTTACCTTTCTCCTTTGTCTGTAACATATTTTTTGTCTTTTTTTTTTTTTTTTTTTTTTTTAATGGGTGGTGCTGTATTCCAGTCTTACTGTTTGTTTGGCCTGAGGTCCAGCACTGGAGTTTGCAGGCAGTTGGAGAGAGCCAGGTCTTGGTGCTGAGATGAGGACCTCTGGCAGGCCTCACTCTGATTAATATTCTCTGGGGTCTGAGGTTCTCTGTTACTCCAGCGGTTTGGACTTGGAGCTCCCACCACAGGAGCTTGGGCCCAACCTCCAACCTGGTAATCAAGATCCTGCAAGCTGCGTGGTGCGGTTAAAAAAAAAATAAAAAGATAGAAGGAAAGAAAAAAGGAGCAGTACAATGTCAAAGAATAAAAAAACAAAATTAAAAAAATATATTGGGGGGGCTTCCCTGGTGGCGCAGTGGTTAAGAATCCGCAGGGGACGTGGGTTTGAGCCCTGGTCTGGGAAGATCCCACATGCCGTGGAGCAGCTAAGCCCGTGAGACACAACTACTGAGCCTGTGCTCTAGAGCCCGTGAGCCACAACTACTGAGACCATATGCCACAATTACTGAGCCTGCTCTCTAGAGCCCACAAGGCACAATTACTGAGGTCCGTGTGCCTAGAGCCCGTGCTCTACAAGAGAACCACTGTGATGAGAGGCCTGCACAGCACAATGAAAAGTAGTCCCCACTTGCCACAACTAGAGAAAGCCCATGTGCAGCAACAAAGACCCAATGCAGCCAAAAATAAAAGTAAATTAATTTAAAATATATATATATTAGGAAAAATAAAACTATAATTGAAACCACCACAGCAAGGTAAAATAAAAACACAACAGAAAAAAGAAAAAAAATGGGGGACGGGGAACAAGCCAAAAGGAGAGAACAATAATGAAGTATAAAGAATAAAATAAAATTAGAAAAAAGTATCAGGAAAAATAAAAATATAAAAGAATTAACAACAATGAATCAACAAGGTAAAACCAAACTCCAATTGAAAAGAGAAAAGGGCTTCCCTGGTGGCGCAGTGATTAAGAGTCCACCTGCCAATGCAGGGGACATTGGTTCGTGCCCCAGTCCAGGAGGATCCCACATGCCGCGGAGCAGCTGGGCCCATGAGCCATGGACACTGGGCCTGCGCGTCCAGAGCCTATGCTCCGCAACGGGAGAGGCCACAGCAGTGAGAGGCTGGCGTACTGGGAAAAAAAAAAAGAGGAAAAAAAAAAAAAAGAAAAAAAAAAAAAAACTTGGCTATGGGGGTGGAGTTTAGGTGGTGGGGTGGAACTTAGACAGGGGTGGGGTTTAGGGTGGGGTGGGACCTAGGTGGGTGTGGGGGACGGTGCAGTTTGAGCGTGGGGTGGGGCCTAGGCAGGGCGACGTTCAAGCATGGGGCAGGGCTTCTGCTGAGGCCCTGCACAGAAGGGGAGAGGCAGCACGTGGAAGGGAGGGCGACTGGAGGGCGGAGTTCCGGGGTTTGGAGGTAAGGCCCTGGGCGAGGGTGTGTGGGTGGGGTTTAGGCCCAGCGCGTTGGATGGTGTCTCCAAGTGTAGAGGTAGGGCCTGGGGGTGGGGGGCGGTAGGGGCTGGGCCTGGGCTCTGCGGGGCAGTAGGGAGGCTCCGAGGGTCGAGGATTAGGCCCAGGGACCCGACAGGCTCCCCGGGGCCTAAGTGGACAGGGAAAGTGCTGGCCACGTTCCCTCCCGTTCCTTCGTGTCCCCCCGTCGTCACTGCTGGACCCCTAACCGTGGGTGGGTCCCACGGGGTGTAGGAACTCCTCCCCTCCCCCACCCGCCCCCGGGGGTGCCGGGTCGGAGGTCCGGCCTTTGCTGTGCTCCCCCTCCCTCCCTCCCACTCCCTCAGGACCCGCGCGGCTGGAGGGGGCCTCGGTGGGCAGAGCATCAGGCCCGGGACCTCAGCAGGTCACAGGCTATGCACTTAAAGCCAGTTGAGATGGCAAATTTTATGTGTATTTCACCACTATTGAATTTTTCTTCTTCTTCAGACCAATTCAAGCTTTAAAGGATATAAACATTATCTGCAGTCGAAGATTCAACAGGGAAAAAAACAACTACCCTTTAATTCTGGCTACTCCCCTGCCCTACCTGAACTGAAAATACCTGGCACGTCCGTGGCTGCTGCTTAGCCTTGGCTTGAACTGGAGATTCCAACCGCTTCCCTGCACGTTATTTCTCCTCCCAGAGACCCTTCCACTGTAACAGTCCTGTAGGCACAGTGCTTCTACGTGTCACAGCCACGGAGAGTTCTGTTACCTGCGGTGTCCTCACTGGCCCATTGGAGTTTCTTGAGCAGTAAAGGCAGGTTTGGCTTAAATATGGGTTATGCTAAAGTATTTATGTTCTTTCAACATAAAGCTATCACATCAATTTCCTGCATAGAAAGAAAGAGAAATAGGTAATATTCCAGCTACTATTGTTTGACTTTCAGAATCTTGGGTGGGGTCAACATTTCCTTATGTTTTCCTGAAATGTTGATTGGGATCTCTTGTCAGAGATGATCAGGGTTAAAAGTAATTGTACAATTTTAGCACCAGTTATTGTACTGGTCAGCAAAAATGGTAGTGCTGAGGGTTTAGCCTGTTGGTGTAACAATTTTTAAGTACACACTTGAGAAGCAGCTCTGTGTATAACACTACTGTGCAGTTTAAAAAATAACTACTATTTGTTAGAGTCACAGAGGTAGAAAACAATCTTATGGTTACCAGGGGAAAACGGGGGGAAGGATAAATCGGGAGATTGGGATTGACATATACACACTACTATATGTAAAATAGATAACTAATAAGGACCTGCTGGATAGCACAGGGAGCTCTACTCAATAGTCTATAATGGCCTATGGGAAAAGAACCTTAAAAAGAGTGGACGTATGCATATATATAACTGATTCACTTTGCTGTACACCTGAAACTAATACAACATTGTAAATCAACTCTACTCCAAAAAAATTAATTTAAAAAATAACTGCTATTTTTGTGCCAGGTACCTTGTGATGCATTGTCTTATTTTAATCCTCACATCAACCTTATATACTATTGCCCTATTTATAGATGAGGAAACTGAGGCTAAGAGAAGTTAGGAAGCTGGCCCCAGGTACACAGCCAGAGCGGGTGAGGGGAATTTAAGCCTGCTTGATTTCAGAAACCTGTACCTGGATTACACCACAGAACTAATCCTTCAGTGGTTTCCTTGTAATGAGATGCTTCTAAAACCTTGACCGTATAAAGACCTATTTTTATTTACATAATTATTGTAATTAGAAAAACTTTAAAAAATAAACACACATTTAAATGTACATCAAAATACTATTTAAAATGTTTTGTGAGAAATAACCTCTTGTTGCTGAAGATCTAACTTCATATTATGGACCCAAAGCAAAGATCATGACCACAGCGTCGAGTGGAGACTCTCCTGATCCGAAGTGGGTCTTATTTAGCGGTATCAACCCGAGGCTCTGAATACCTTTTCCAGAGCCAAGATGGACAGTCTTATTTCTTATGTTGTAGTCTGTGTCGTCTCATTTAATTGGTTTCTGCCCAAGACTAGTGTTTTTGTGGTGCTTGGGCCTTGCACTGAAACTCCTCAGATACAAACTTGGCCCTTTCCAGCCCAGTGTTTAGAGAGTGGAGGCTGAAGGAAGGCCCTCTGAGCCGGGTGTGAAGGACAGCAGCGCCGCAGGCTCTCGGATCAGTGGCCTCTTCATCTTGAAAGTCAAAATGCAATGTCAAGAAGCTCCTCTTTTATCAGCAGCTTCCCCTCTCCTGCCAATAGCAGGGGTGAAAAGGAAATGCCAACCCATGTGGTAAAGTCACAGTGGAGAATCTCAAACTGTTTCATTTATACAAACACATGGCTTATATTTGAGGTACAAAATTTTATTTTAAAAAGTCCATTAAAGATATCTTCTGCTTTTTGCCTCTGAACATTGATCAGGCAACCTCTTTGGAATTTAGAAGAGAGGCACAAGGGATGCATTTAGAAAAGAAATCATCCAGCTCCCTCCAGCAAGCCTGGGACTATTTGCCCCTCCAGTTTTCCTTTCGGCCTGTGTGATCCAATGCTGTGTGGCAACGAAGTGGTGAGCCTGGATATGTGTGGGCGGGAAAACAGGCTCACTACTTTTTAGCGGTGCTGTCTTCAACTAGGGCAGTTTTGCCCCTCCAGGGAACATGCGGCAATGTCCAGAGACATTGCTGTTTGTCACAGCTGGTGACGGGAGGAGGGGAGAAGAGCACTAGTGGCATCTCACAGGGAGAGGCCAGCGCTGCTTCCAAGTGCCCTGCGGTGCACGGACAGCCCTCCACAGCAAGAGGCCAACAGTGCCAAGGTTGAGAAATTTTGCTTTACAGTACCACTTCAGTGGCTGTGTGTGTGTGTGTGTGTGTGTGTGTGTGTGTGTGTGTGTGTGTGTGTGTGCGTGTGTGTGTGTGTGTGTGTTAGAATCAGAACCAACCATACTGTTACGAACCCACCAAACACTAGGATCTGTTCTGGCAGCCAGGTGACCTTACCGCACCGTGTGCCCCCCTCCAGCACACCCGCTCTGCCGGGCAAAGGGCGCCAGCGACGCCGGGTAGCCCGGTCACGTCAGTCTCCTAGCGCTCGGGTGCCTTCACTCCTTCTTGGTTTCAGGTGGGCTTTGAAAGGTTGAGTGCTGCAGGCACAGCTAGCAGACCCGGAGCCTGTCCTTGGCTCCGAGCCTGGCTCACAGAGAACCCGGAAACTCCTACAGTGCCCTGGGGTAAACTGAGGAAGCTGCTCAACACCGACCTGCCCTGAGGCTCCAGGCGTAGCCAGGGGTGAAGCGCCCAATACTCCCTGCACACCTGCTCCCTCTTCGGGGCACGCCGGCTGGAAAAACACCTGAAGTGTCAGAATGCTAGGAAAGAAGCTTTGTCCTCATGAGAATCAGTAGCCATCTGTGCAGTGGCAGCCTGGGAAAGTCTGTTATTTTTGTTCTCTCTTCTCCCCCCTTGTTCGTACTCCTGAAAATCACTTCCGTTAATTTACAGAGTGAAGACGGCATGTAACTCCTGAAGCCTGTAGTGAATGATACAGAATTTGATCCTGAAGTTAAGAGACCCTATAATTCTGGAATGAACTGTGGTTGTGATACAAAAAAAATCCCATTTGACGAGAATGCAGCATTTTACAGTGCTTCGGTCATAACAGGAGCCTACGTAGAGAAGACAGTGCAGAATTAGAAAGCTGATTTATATTCTCTGAATTTTTTTTTTCCCTTGCTCAAGCAAAACTTCAAGAAACTGAATAAACAGCATCACTGAAGGTTATGGAATAATCTGAAAGAAAATGATCTCCCTTAAATCTCTCTCCCTTTCAAAACGCTCCTAGGCTTCTTTTTTGATTGGACCTTGGCCCTGAATAGGTCTTCCTGTGTAGTGGGTTGTTTGCTGTAGATTTCTTTCCCCAGCCTCCAGCTACGAAAGGCAGGAAATGATTTTTACGCACAGAACCCACATCGGGGAGGAAAGAACTCTGAAGCTCCTGAGGCCGCAGGCTCCGGGTGCGCGGCTCACCGGTGAGGAGGCGGCCTCAAGCTGCAGGAGCCGCGCGGGCTTAGTTCTGGCAGGCGTGGACCAAGCTGCTCAGCAGGTCTGTCCTGGAGCACCGGTGCAGCGCACAGGCCAGCTTGCCCACCGTGGCCCCTTTGCTGCCCTCCCTCATCAGCCACTTCTGGAGCATCTGGTAAACCTTTTCCTTCAGCCCATCGCGCTCGTAGTCATGGTCAATTTCATCAATCTGCGACTGAGAGAAGCCCAGCTTACGGGCGACGTTTTTCCAGTGCTTGCCCAGATTTTCTCTGACTGGGTCCAGGTGTTTGTCAGTCAGACTAGTGGTGTTATCTGCCGAACAGAAGAGAGAAGAAGGCATCAAGCTACGGCCACTTGAACGTCTCGCTTCAAAGACCTGTATAAGGGCTTCCCTGGTGGCGCAGTGGTTGAGAGTCCGCCTGCCGATGCAGGAAACACGGGTTCGTGCCCCGGTCCGGGAGGATCCCACGTGCCGCGGAGCGGCTGGGCCCGTGAGCCATGGCCGCTGCGCCTGCGCGTCCGGACCCTGTGCTCCGCAACGGGAGAGGCCACAACAGTGAGAGGCCCGCGTACCACAAAAAAAAAAAAAAAAAAAAAAAAAAAAAAAAGACCTGTATAAAGTGAAGAGTACCAGGAGACGGTGAAAAAGAGACTCCTTCACGCTATAGGTGTGGGCTCATCGGCTGATACTTTACCTGTCTGCCAGCCCATGTGGAGGAACCTCCCCCTCCGGAGGTGCAGCCCGAGGCTTCGAGAGCAAAACCCCTCTGGCTACCAGGCTGTTCTGTACAACCTGCGCCACAGCCCTCGTTGATGTCACACATTCCTGATGTAAAGGGGGAAGACACCACTTTTGTTCCTTTGGGGCATTTTCCACTTCCATCTGTGGCCAGAGTTAAGGTCATTCAACTCAGGATACCCTTCACCCAACAGTTTGCTTTCCTCTTACTTAATCAAGTAAACTGAGACCACTGACTGTGAACTGGTTTGATTACACTGCCTTCCCCTGTCTTTTCATGGATGAGGTACTTTTGCACGTATCCTTCCCCTACCCCAAGTGCTGTCCTCTTTCCTCCTACAGCCGTAACCTCTCTTTCTACTTGTTCCTTCCTCTCAGGCCTTCGTAAAAACAATAAAATGAAGCAAAATAAAAGTATAAAACCACCAAAACACCACAGACAAACCCGATTTCTTGATTCTCGTCTGACCTCAGTGAGCTGAATATGAGAAGAAAGACGCCTCGTTTTCCCCCAACTCCCCCAGCGCAGCTCCTGCCACCACTGGGCGTCAGGCGTCCAAAATCCTGTAAACGCTTCGCCGGGAGAGGGACCCTGGGTTTCGTCAGATTCTCAAAGGTACCCTTGTCACCCCCCAAATTAGGAACTTCCGCTCTAGTCTTTTAAAGACTAACCTTCAAATGGGTTAGACCGGGGATTGTCGAACTATGGCCCATGGGCCAAATCCGGCCCGCTGCTTGTTTTTGTAAGCAAAGTTTTATTAGAACACGGCGACGCCCATTCGTGTACATACCGCCTGTGGCTGCTGTTGTACTACAGTGTCAGCTGAGTAGCTGCAACAGAGACCTCAGGACCAGTGAAGCCTAGAACAGTTACTACCTGGCCCTTGATTTTAAAACATCGCCCATCCTAGGGTTAATTAGAAGGCTGGGTTCTTAAACCACATTTTGCTTTGGCCTCGTGACTGCTTTTCCCAGGTTGTGTTTTGGGATTAATGTTATGAGGCTGCAGAGTGGAACCCCCTAAGAGAAAGCCCTCTTATTTTTATTATGCATGTGCAGTTGAGGGCATAAGTCTTCTACCTTTTACAGAATCCCTTTTGATGAGGACCTGAGGGAGCTACTGCTGCTAGGTCCAGGTACTAATACTGATGTGACGATGATGACGGTGTGTTTAACGCTTGTACATCTTAGTATGTGCCAGGCAGTGTACTAAGCTCTTTGTTCATATTGACTCGTTTAACTTTCACAGCAAATCCATGAATTAGATATTCTAATTATCTCCACAGTAAACATAAATAAGTTACAAAGCAATTACACGGAAATTACAGAGCTATTTTATAGAGAGGAAAGATAGGGTACTTTCAGGGAGAATAATCAGAGAAACATTAGATAAGACAGTTCAAGGTTATTACAGATGGGTCCTTCAAGGGCGTCTTACCAAAGAGATCTTGGTACTGAGAAGCTGGGTCTTCTTTCAGGTTCATGTACGTGCTGTCCAGTACCAGTGAACTCATTCCGCCAATCTCCATATAATTATTGTTTCCAATCTGAATGCCAGAACTGTTGTATATGCTACATTTTAAAGACTCATCTGATTAGAGAAAAACACACAGGTAAGTACATCTAGACTGAAAGCAAGAGAAAAAAGTACTACATGGTAAAGGGGCAGGGCTTTACTCCAAATGCTTAAGTTAAATTATTTATCCTATGCCACCACCCTTTGAAATTTTCTTATTTATTATTTTATTTTATTTTTCTTGCGGTACGCGGGCCTCTCACTGTTGCGGCCTCTCCCGTCGTGGAGCACAGGCTCCGGACGCGCAGGCTCGGCGGCCACGGCTCACGGGCCCAGCCGCTCCATGGCATGTGGGATCCTCCCGGACCGGGGCACGAACCTGCGTCCCCCGCATCAGCAGGCGGACTCTCAACCACTGCGCCACCAGGGAAGGCCTGAAATTTTCTTCTTTAAAAGGTGGCTGAATCATCTCACATCCATTAGGATGGCAACTATCAGAAGTACAGAAAATAACAAGTGTTGGCAAAGTTGTGGAGCAATTGGAACCCCTATGCACTGCTGGTGGAAATATAGAATGGTACAGCCACTGTGGTAACCAGTATGGTGGTTCCTCAAAAAATTAAAAATAGAATTACCATACAATCCAGCAATTCTACTGGGTATATACCCCAAAGAACTGAAAGCAGGGTCTCAATCAGATATTTATACACCCATGTTCATAGCATTATTCATAATAGCCAAAAAGTGGAAGGCACCCGAGTGTCCAACAGCGGATGAATGGATAAACAAAATGTGGTCCATCCATACAATGGAATACTACTCAGCCTTAAAAAAGAAGGAAATTCTGACACAGGCTGTAACGTGGGTGGACCTTGAGGACACCGTGCTCAGTGAATAACCCAGTCACAAACGGACAAAAACCATCTGATTCCACTTATATGAGGTCCCTAGAGTCATCAGATTCATAGAGACAGCGAGTAAAGGTTGGTTGCCAGGCGCTGGGAGGAAGGAGGATGGGGAGTTACTGTCTGATGGGGGCCGTTTCAGTTTGGGAAGAAGGAAGAGTCTGGAGAGGCTGGTGGTGATGGTTGCCCACCACTGTGGTTTTCATCACCACTGGTAGTCTTTGGCCTACATGAGAGAAAAAATGAAAATACCCAAGATTTATTTCTTCAGAAAACAGCAAGCAAGCACAAGAACACAGGCAGATACCTTCCCTTACATCAGAGGTTGGACATAGTGGAGCTACTGAGATTCGGGTTAGCCTGGAAGATGCCTACTAGATGCAAAGACCTGGGGCCCGACACCTGTGGGGAGCTGCACTGACTGCTACCCAAACCAAGAGCCTAGGCCAGGTGGTCTGACGGAGACTTATTCCGAGAAGGCAAGGTGTGTCTGGTGGCTGAAGACCCCAAACAGCTTGTCCTTTGTTCACTCATAGTCTACAACAGAGCTAATGGCTGCTTTATTTTCAGGAAAAGTCAAAAACCAGAACAGTGTGGGGCTTCCCTGGCGGCGCAGTGGTTGAGAAACCACCTGCCGATGCAGGGGACGCGGGTTCGCGCCCCGGTCCGGGAAGATCCCATGTGCTGCGGAGTGGCCGGGCCCGTGAGCCATGGCTGCTGAGCCTGCACGTCCGGAGCCTGTGCTCCGCAATGGGAGAGGCCACAGCAGTGAGAGGCCCGCATACCACACACACACACACACACACACACACACACACACACACACAAAAAAAAAAAAAAAAAAACCAACAACAGGACAGTGTGACTGAAAGGCCTGTTTACCTCTTGATGGCAAGGAGCTGAATGGAATGGTGGGTGTGTTTCCCAGAGGGTCGGTCTCAGGCACAGGAGTTTTATACAGGCTTGGCATGTGGCCTGGATGTGGCCCGTAGCAAACTCCGGGACCTGCGGTTCTCAGATCCACTGGTCTTGCTCCCATACCGGGTGATGTACACAGTCCATTTCTCCAGTATAGTAACTGGGATTGGCTGGTTAGCCCTGTTGGTTGCTGAACTGCATTCCCATGATTGGTTGCACCGGAATAAGCAAGGCCTTTTAGCCCTGGGCTCTGAGCATTCTCGTAAGGTCTCTGCTGTGCAAAAGGGTCATGGGAGACCCTCCGTCGCCTCTCTTCCTGTCTACTGTCGGCCACGTCCCGTCCGGGCCGCTCTTCTGTGTGCCTGTCCATGCGGCTGCCGTAGAGGTGGTAGCGGGCCTCCTCCTGGAGTTTGCTGTGCAGCCGGACGTCCTCCTGCCCCTCCCGCTGCCACTCTGGGGCGGGGGCGAACCAGGAGTCCTCCACAGGACCCGACCCGAATCCCCGTGAGCTGTGCAGTGAACCAGGCTGTTCTGTGGCTGAAACGAGATGAAGCAGCGTCGGAAAGAGTTTCATGGAACACTGAGAAGTAAAAACCTGAGGACAATCATGAATCTGTACCTTGGAGTAACACGCTGAAAATGCTGAGAACAAATAAGAAGTGTTTACTAGGTGGTTCTCCTCCTGTGAGTCCCATAGGTAATCAGGAGGCATCCCTGCCTGGCAGTGTGAGAGCACTAGAGAAGTTATAACCAAGCAGCCGAAAAGAGGGTGTTGTAGGAATGACCAAGGAAGAAAGGGACTTGTGTTGGAGCAGAGGAGGTGTCTCCTCGTTGTGACACAGGGCTGGAAAATAAGAATGGCAGCGGTTCTGTGCTAAGCACTTCCGCGGATTCTGTTATTCTTTAAAAGCCCTATAAGAGTAGGAGCGCTTATTGTCACAATGATGGATAAGGCTTACAAGAAGTCAAGTAATTTGCCCCAGAACAGACAGCCGATAAGTGGCTTCAATATCCTATACTCTGCTTTCCCTTCTGTTAAATGAAAAAGGTATCCCTGCTTGAATCTGAGGCCAACCTCTCTGCATGTACTCTGGACCCAGTCATCCCTGACCTTCTCAAGGACTTTGCTCTCACATACGTTCCAGTCTTTTTCCTGAGCTGTCACTTCCTCCGTATCAGATATATCAGGCCTCTTGTGTTCAGGATACTTTATGATTTTGGTGAACATGCTGTTACCTAATATTTCAAATATATGTACCTTAACTCCAAATATATCAGAAAGTCCTTTAAGCCAGGTGTTATATTTTATAGCTTCTTCTGTTTCTCATATAGTTGTAAATAGCATTTTAGACAGTACAGTGAGTGAATGAACAAACAAATAAGTGAATAAATAGATTTTTCAATCACAGTATAAGTTACCTGAATTTGACCTGCTCGGAGATACTGCTACACAATCAATTTGGAGAGACTTCATTCTCTTTACAATTTCATTTTGGGCCAGATACTCTTTCTAGAATTAAGAACATAAAGACATTACTTTAGTAAACAGCAGAAAATATTGGGTTGGCCAAAAAGTTCCAGAAAATTGTTGTAAGGAAGAACGAATTTTTCAGAAGGTAGAAATTTCACAAAGCTCTTACAAGCACTAAATACTTCTTTAAGAAAATAAACGTTTTTCCCTAAATAGCCAAAACAATCTTAAAAAAGAACAAAGTTGGAGGGCTCACATTTCCTGATTTCAAAACTCACTACATAGCTACAGTAATCAGAACAGTGTGGTACTGGCCTAAGGAAAGATATACAGACCAATGTAATATAATGAACCCAGAAATAAACCCTTGCATATATGACAAATTGATTTTTAATTATTTATTTATTTACTTTTGCCATACAGCATGCAGGATCCCCAACCAGAGATGGAACCCTTGCCCCCTGCAGTGGAAGCACCAAGTTCTTAACCACTGGACCGCCAGGGAAGTCCCTGGCCAATTGATTTTTGGCAAGGGGGCCACGACCATTCAATGGGGGAACGCTGGTATCTACATGTGAAAGAATGAAGTTAGATCCTTACCTTTCAACATACACAAACATATATAAAAATTACCTCAAATGGATCAAAGACCTAAGTGTAAGAGTTAAAACTATATAACTATAAGAAGAAAACATAGGGGAAAAGCTTCATGACATTGGATTTGACAATGATTTCTTGGATATAACACCAAAAGCACAGGCAACAAAATAAAAATAGGTAACTGGACTACATCAAAATTAAAACCTTCTGTACATCAAAGGACACTATCAAGAGAGAGAACAGACAACCCACAGAGTAGAGAAAAATTTTTGTAAATCCCATAAATATAAGGGATGAATATCCAGATTATATAAAGAATTCCTATAATTCAAAAACAAACAACCCAGTTCAAAAACAGGCAAAGGACTTGAATAGATATTTCTCCAAAGAAGACATACAGATGGCCAAGAAGCACATGAAAAGATGCTCAACATCATTGCTCAAAGAGAAATGCAAATCAAAACCGCCATTCATTAGAATGGCTATTATCAAAACTAAACAAAACCCAGAAAATGAGAAGTGTTAGTGAGAAGGTAGAGAAATTGGAACCCTTGTGAGTTGATGGTGGGAATATAAAATGCTGTAGAGATTATGGAAAACAGTTTGATGGTTCCTCAAATGTTTAATGTATAATTATCATACAATCCAGCAATTCCACTCCTAGGTATATACCCAAAATAATTAAAAGCGGAGACTCAAAAAGATACTTGTATACCAATGTTCATAGAAGCATTATTCATTATAGACAAAAGGTGGAAAAAACTCATGTATCCATCAAAGATGAATGAATAATCAAAATGTGATGTATACGTACAATGGAATATTATTCAGCCTTAAAAAGGAATGAAGTTCTGATACATGCTACAAAATGGATGAACCTTGAAAACATTATGCTAGGTGAAATATGCTAGACACAAAAAGACACACTGTATGATCCCATGTCTATGAGGCACCTAGAATAGTCACATTCATAGAGACAGAAAATAGAATAGAGGTTACCAAGGGCTGGGGAGAGGGAGGAATGGGGAGTTGTTGCTTGAGATACAGAGCTTCTGTTGGGGATAATAAAAATGGAAATGGATACTGGTCGTGGTGGTACAACATTGTGAGTATACTTAATGCCACTGAATTGTATACTTAAAAATTGGTTAAAATGGTAAATTTTATGTATGTATATTTTACTACAATTAAAAAAAGATAAAACTTCTTCCCTTATAAAAATAATAATACTCATTATAAAAGATATAGAAAATGTATAGAATTATCTTTAAATAGAAACCTACTCAAGTGAAAAAATTTACATTTTGTATTTCCTACAAGTTTTTTCCCCTGGTCATATTTGCACTATGCTCTTAACAGAGTGCCTGCTACATAGGGAGATGATCAAAAATATTCAGAATCAACATATGAATGATTTAGGGGAGAATGACACAGGATATTAACTATGTGTACAGTCTGTAGCATTTTGTATGTTGCTTTTTACTTAACACATAAGCATTTTTATGTTATTTTAATTTTTTTCTTTAATTGGAGTATAATTGCTTTAAAATGTCGTGTTAGTTTCTGCTGTACAACGAAGTGAATCAGCTATATGTATACCTATATCCCCTCCCTCTTGGACCTCCCTCCCACCCCTGCAATCCTCCCCACCCCAATCTAGGTCACCACAGAGCACCAAGGTGAGCTCCCTGTGCGGTACAGCAGGTTCCCACTAGCTCTCTATTTTACACATGGTCGTGCATTTATGTCAATCCAGATCTCCCAATGCGTCCCACCCTCCCCTTCACACCCTGTGTCCACATATCCATTCTCTACGTCTATGTCTCTATTCCTATCCTGGAACTAGGTTCATCTGTACCATTTTTCTAGATTCCACATATAAGTGATATTATACAGTATTTGTTTTTCTCTTTCTGACTTACTTCACTCTGTCCCTAGGTCTATCCACATCTCTACAAAAGGCACTATTTCGTTCCTTTTTATGGCTGAGTGATATTCCATTGTATATATGTGCCACATCTTCTTTATCCATTCATCTGGCGATGGACAAATAGGTTGTTTCCATGTCCTGGCTATTGTAAATAGTGCTGCAATGCACACTGGGGTACATGTGCCCTTTTGAATTATGGTTTTCTTAGGGTATATGCCCAGTAGTGGGATTGCTGGGCCGTATGGTAGTTCTGTTTTCAGTTTTTTAAGGAACCTCCGTAATGTTCTCCATAGTGGCTGTATCAATTTACATTCCCACCAACAGTGCAAGAGGGTTCCCTTTTCTCCACACCCTCTCCAGCATTTATCGTTTGTAGATTTTTTTGATGATGGCCATTCTGACCGTGAGGTGATACCTCACTGTAGTTTTTTGATCTGCATTTCTCTAATAATTAGTGATGTTGAACATCTTTTCATGTGCCTCTTGGCCATTTGTATGTCTTCCTTAGAGAGCTGTCTATTTAGTTCTTCCACCCATTTTTTAATTGGTTTGTTTGTTTTGTAAAAGCAATTGTTTTCTTTTTACAGTTATTTCTTATTAGACAAGATATACAAATACAAACTTCTTTTAAAAGATTCAAACTGCCGAATTACACAGAGCAACACTTTAATGTCATTCCTTCCGACACCCTCTCTTCCATCAGGAGGTAATCCTTATCTGGAGTATGTTGTGGACCTTTTATTCTCTCTAGGCATTTGCATATATATTCTGGAAATATACAAATATTTATACATATGTGTGTGTGTGTGTATATTTACATATGTGTGTATTTCCAAATTTTAACTCTCACAAAGGTGCAAAAATCTCCTGAAGCTAAATCTTTGAGCATACATGTGAGTAGGATAGATTACTATGAGCAGAACTGCAGCAAAAGTTATGTGCTTTTAAAAGTGTGATAGATGCTTCACCGTTCAATGAGCTTCAACTTTCACTTTTACCAATACTACATGAGATTGTCTGTTATTCTGCATTTTCACAAACACTTGATATTATCAACCTTTCAAAACTACTGTCAATCTAATGGATGAAAAATTATAATCGATTCACTTTGCTTTTCTGTCAGTGAGACCATATATCTTTTTCAAGCTTTACTGTCCATTGATGGATTCAGCTTGTTTATATTTTACTCAGGATTTTCACATCTACATTGTTAAGTGAAGTTGTTCTGTAAGTTTCCTTTCTTGTATCTTCTCTTCAGGTTTGGGGATCAAGGTTATGCTAGTCTCATAAAATGAGTTTAGGAACGTTCCTTCTTCTCTATTATCTCGACAAGTTGTATACAATTGGGGTCATTTCTTCATTGAATATTTGATAGAAATTGCTGATGAAGCTATCTGGTTGTGGAATTTTCTTGCAGGACTGATTCAATCTCTTTTAATAGTTATGGGAATATTCAGGTTTTCCATCTCCATTTGAGCCAGTTTTGCTAAATTACACAGTTGACCCCTGAACAACATGGGGGTTAGGGGTGCTCACCCCCTCACCATCGAAAATCCAAGTATAATTTTACAGTTGGCCCTCTGTATTCGTGGTTCCACATCATGAATTCGACCAAGTAAAGATCACGTAGTATGTATTTATTGAGAAAAATCTGTGTATAAGTGGACCCATGGAGTTCAAACCTGTGTTGTTCAAGGGTCAACATACTTAAAGCTGTTATTGCCTTCTTGGTGAAATGAAACTTTTATTGTTATGAATTATGCCTGATTGCTGTGGTAATACTTTTTTTCCTTAGTGACTATCTTTCCTGATGTCCTTTTGATTACTTCCTTGGTTTGCATTGGATACCTCTCTTTTATAGTGTAGGCATCCCTCCAAAGTCTGGCAATTGTGTTTTTTGTGTTTTTTATTAACATCTTGATTGGAGTATAATTGCTTTACAATGGTGTGTTAGTTTCTGCTTTATAACAAAGTGAATCAGTTATACATACACATATGTCCCCATAGCCCCTCCCTCTTGCATCTCCTTCCTACCCTCCCTATCCCACCCCTCCAGGTGGTCACAAAGCACCGAGTGGATCTCCCTGTGCTATGCGGCTACTTCCCACTAGCTATCTGTTTTACGTTTGGTGGCGTATATATGTCCATGCCACTCTCTCACTTTGTCCCAGCTTACCCTTCCCCCTCCCCATATCCTCAAGTCCATTCTCTATTAGGTCTGCGTCTTTATTCCCATCTTGCCCCTAGGTTCTTCATGACAATTTTTTTTTTTTTTTAGATTCCATATATATGTGTTAGCATACAGTATTTGTTTTTCTCTTTCTGACTTACTTCACTCTGTATGACAGACTCTAGGTCCATCCATCTCACTACAAATAACTCAATTTCGTTTCTTTTCATGGCTGAGTAATATTCCGTTGTATATATGAGCCACATCTTCTTTATCCATTCATCTGTTGATGGACACTTAGGTTGCTTCCATCTCCTGGCTATTGTAAATAGTGCTGCAGTGAACATCGTGGTATGTGACTCTTTTTGAATTATGGTTTTCTCAGGCTATATGCCCAGTAGTGGGATTGCTGGGTCATATGGTAGTTCTATTTTTGTTTTTTTAAGGAACCTCCATACTGTTCTCCATAGTGGCTGTATCAATTTACATTCCCACCAACAGTGTAGGAGGGTTCCCTTTTCTCCACACCCTCTCCAGCATTTATTCTTTGTAGATTTTTTGATGATGGCCAGTCTGGCAATTCTTGACTATCTGACTGTGTATGTGTGTGTATATCTTAAAATCTCTGTCTGCCTGCCTGTTTTATTTACTGTAGCCTCCCTTTCGTGATGATAGCACCATGTTGCTGTAAGACTTAAGACAACAGCTTGTTTCCTGAGTGTGTGAGGAAGGGAGGTTTCTGTTCCTCCTGGCTGGTTAGTTGGCAACAGTCTCTGACATACCTCTCTGATCCCAGGCACCAAACTCACTGCTTCGGCCCTGGGCACGTGCTGCTCCCATCTGCTGCTGTAGCACAAGACGTGAGGAGGGAGGAGCCAACTTTTAAAACTGACACAACCATGGCTCCCAAATGACAATGCCTACCAATGTCCCGTGTGACCACCCACTTCTTCTACACATTGACCCGAGACTTCTTCCTCTATGACTTCTTGATTATTATGTTTGGGTCAGCCTTTTAAAACTTTTTTCCTGTTTTATGTCTCAACAGATATAATTCTGTTGGTTTTTTATCTTTCAAGAATTCCTCAAAATGACTGATCCACCTATGGTACTTTCCATCCTGTTCCAGTAGTGCTGTGCTTTTGTTTTCATATTGGTAGATATATTTTCTCTCATTTCATTAGTTTTGACAGAGGAATGGGTCTGGTATGCTAACTTGATGATATCTGCATAAAACTGCCTATTTTGTTTTTTGTGGTTACCAAGCTAGCTTACCTCAAATCTCAGTAATAAAGTATAATGATTTGGTTTTCATGACTGACAATATATATGCTTCAATATGTTAGCATTTTGAGCAGCTGCTATGTTACCTACCTTTAAACTCTTCACATCCTCTTCTACATGTTCTTCTAATTGATTTAAATAAAAAGGCCTAAATTTCTCTTCAATGCCTATATATAAAAAAAATAGTACTTTAAATTTCTTAAGTATTTTCTAGAATAAAATTAAAATATTACCAATCTATTATCTTTGAATTACTTACCGTAATCTGTGGGCAAAGTAGGGAAATATAAATTTAAATGCCAAATCACTGACTTTCATAAAGAGACTAACAAGACTATTACACAGACAGAACAAAGGATAGGATATCACTGGAAACCTAGGGCTCCTGCCTAATAATAGACAGTTTCTCTGGCTGTAGCACAAAGTACCTAATACAAGTTAATTTCCAAATGAAAAAAGATGGGTGGACTCCTTGTTTCTGTCCTTTTGGCATCTGAGTTACTACAGGGTGGAATACTCAGAATAAGGATCTGGTATAAAGTTAGAGCTGTTAGCCTTAAAAGAAAAATGTAACTTCCATTTTTGGGAAGATGGAATAGACATACTTTTCCTTATTTCTCCCACTAAGTATGACAAGAACCCCTATATATTATATTATATGATATTATATTATACATAAAACAAACATAAGGAGACTGAAAGGAGGAGAGACAAAGTCAGACTAGCTAGGGACTTTGGGATCTGAGGAAAGACATGGCAGTGAGCTTACTGGATTTTTTTTTTTTTTTTTGCTGCACAGATCTCAGACTTGGACCTGAAGAAGCTAGCAACCTAACAAAAAAGTCCAACAAAAGCCTGTTCTTTCTGGCCAGAGGGCTAAGCAAGGGTCAGCCTAGCAAGATAGAGTGCTTAGTCCATAACCACTCTCCAGCCAAATGCCATAGAAAAATCGTGACTCCATGCCCCACCCCCACCAGCAAAGACTGAGTGGGGAGTTGAGACTCCTGACCCCAGAAGACACTGACAGGGTGCTCCAACACCCCACCAGGGTGATGTCAGAGAAGGCCAAATAGGAGGCCAGAACTTTGCTTCCAGTCAGGTGGTAATGAGCCCCTCCACTCCTGTAGTGTCAGTGGACAACAAGGGTAGACTGAACTTGCAGCCTCACGTTGCAGTAATAAGATGCTCCTTCCCCATCCCAATGGGGAACTATCAGAAGAGGCCTGGGGTGAGTCGGGACATTCACCTCCATTGCAGTGTCCATGGAGACCATGTGGACTCCACTGAAACCCTCACCCCTGACCAGTAGTAACAAAAAGCCTCCCACTTCAGGTGTCAACAGGGCCAAGTGGGGAAACTGACTTCCTTCCACCTGTTGCTAACAAGGTGGCAGTCACCCTTTCTTTGTCAAAGCCATGTCAGAAAAGGCCAGCTAAAAACAGAAGGCTTCATAGTAAGAAAATGTACAAGTTTCAATAGAAAAATCATTCATCATACTAAGACCCAGTAAGGTCACAAACTGAATGACAAAAGACAACTGACAGATGCCAACATCAAGATGACAGAGACATTAGGATTACACATCAAAGATTTTTAAACAGCCATGATAAAAATGCTTCAAGAAGCAATTATGAACAGGCTTGAAACAAATGAAAAAATAGAAAGCATCAACAAAGAAATAGAAGATATGAAAGAAATTTCAGTGAAATTTTAGAACTGAAAAATAAAATAAGCCAAATAAAAAGCTCAGTGGATGAACTCTACAGCAGAATGGAGGAGAAAGAGGAAAGTCAGTGAAATGGAAGACAGAACAATAAAAATGAATGGAAATTCTAGCCAGTGCAATAAAGCAAGAAAAGGAAATAAAAACCAAACAGATCAGAAAGAAAGAAATGAAAATGTCCGTTTGGAAATGACATGAAAATCTTAAAAAGTCTCCAAAAAAACTCCTAGAACCAATTAGTGATTTCAACAAGGTCATAGGATATAAGATTACCATACAAAAAATCAACTCTATTTCTATATTCTAGCAATGAACAAATGGACATCTAAGTTAAAAATACAAACTATTTATAATTGCTAAAAAAAAAAAAAAAGCAGATAAATATATAGGACTTGTATGCTGAAAACTATACAACACTGATAAAGAAATCAAAGACAATCTAAATAAATGGAGAGACATATTGTGTTCATGGATTAGAAGACTCAATATAGGAAAGATGTCAATTCTCCCCAAATGGATACACAGGTTTAACACAATTCCTATCAAAATCCCAGTAAGATTTTTTTTTAGACACAGACAGGATTTTTCTAAATTTTATATGGAAAGACAGAAACTAACGTCGTTAAAATAATTTTTTAAATGAAGAAAAAAGTGGGAGAAATCAGTCCATCCAATTTCAAGAACTTAAGTCACTAGAGTAATTAAGGCCGTAGGTACTGGAGTAGGGATAGATGCATAGATTAACAGACCAGAACAGAGAACCCAGAAATAGATCCACACAAATATCCCAACTGATTTCTGACAAAGGACAAAAAACAATGCAAGGGAAGAAGGGCAGCCTTTCAACAAATGGCGTTGGAATGAGGCAAAAAGAAAAAAAAAAACCAACTTCAACCTAAGTCTCACACCTTATACAAAAATTAACTCAAAATGGATCACGGTGTTTTCCCAGTAAGACATAAATCAAATAACTGGCAAGAAAGACAACCAATATTTAGTTCTGTATTATCATTCTTCTGTTAGTAATAATAAATTTTCCTTGACAATAAAAAAAAACAACTTAACAGAGACTTAAATGTAAAACCGTAAGAATTTTAGAACAAAACAGAAAAAAATATTGGGGATCTAACACTGACAGTGTCCTTAGACTTGACACCAAAAGCATAATACATAAAAGGAAAAATTAATGAATGAGTCTTAATCAAAATAAAAAACTTGGGCTTCCCTGGTGGCGCAGTGGTTGAGAATCCGCCTGCCGATGCAGGAGACACGGGTTCGTGCCCTGGTCCGGGAAGATCCCACATGCCGCGGAGCAACTAAGCCCGTGAGCCATGGCCGCCAGGCCTGCGCGTCCGGAGCCTGTGCTCCGCAATGGGAGAGGCCACAACAGTGAGAGGCCCGCATACCGCAAAAAAAAAAAAAAAAAAAAAAAAAAAGACAAAATAAAAAACTTTTCCTCTGTGAAAGACCCTGCTAAGAGGATGAAAAAAAAAAAAAACAAGCTACTGATTGGGAGAAAATATGTGAAAACCACATGTCCAAGAAAGGAATACTATATAGACTATATAAAGAACACTCTAAATTCAACAGTGAAAAAACAAAATCCGATTAGAAAATGGGCAAAAGATATAGAGCAACATTTTTCACCAAGGAAGATAAACAGATGGCAAATAAGCACATGGAAAGATATTCACCAACATTAGCCATTAGAGAAATGCAAATTAAAACCACAATGACGGGGCTTCCGTGGTGGCGCAGTGGTTGCGAGTCCGCCTGCCGATGCAGGGGACGTGGGTTCGTGCCCCGGTCCGGGAAGATCCCACATGCCGCAGAGTGGCTGGGCCCGTGAGCCATGGCCGCTGAGCCTGCGCGTCCGGAGCCTGTGCTCCGCAACGGAAGAGGCCACAGCAGTGAGAGGCCCGCGTACCGCAAAAAAAAAAAAAAAAAAAAAAAAAAAAAAAACCACAATGAGATATCACTACATACCTATCAGAGTGGCTAAAATTAAAAAACAGCAATGCCACCAAATGCTGGTAAGGATGCAGAGAAACTGGTGAGGATATAAAATGCTACAGCCACTCTGGAAAACAGTTTGGCAGTTTTGTTTTGCTTTGTTTTGTTGTTGTTGTTGTTGGCATGTGTGATCTTGTTTTGGGGCTTTTTTTGGCCGTGCCACGCGGCTTGTGGGATCTTAGTTCCCCGACCAGGGACTGAACCTGGGTCTTTGGCAGTGAGAGCATGGAGTCCTAACCACTGGACCACCCGGGAATTCCCAGTTTGGCAGTTTCTTTAAAAAAAAAAAAAAAAAAAAAAACCCTAAACATGAACCTACCATATGACCTAGTTATTTCACTCCTGGGTATTTTTATTCCAGAGAAACAAAGACTTATATTCACATAAAAACCTGCAACGTGAATATTTACAGCAGCTCTATTCCTATGAAAGAGCAACAGGAGGGACCCTTGTGGTGATGGAAAGGTTCTGTATCCAACTGTGTCAGTGTCAATATCCCAGTGGTAATGCAGTCCTGTAGTCTGGCCAGATGTCATCAGTGGGGGAAACCAGGTAAAAGGTACATGGGATATCTGTGTTATTTCTTATAACTGCATGTAAATCTACAATTACCTCAAAATAAGAATTTTAGTTTAAAAAAGTGAAAAGGGCATGAGAGAAGAAACCAAGCCAGGATAAGATTCAGCAAATAAGAAAACAGGCAACTAAATCAATCACCCCTCTAACCCTTTGGTGGGAGGGGTAGGTGGGGCTTCAGTTCTGTTTTCTCATCGCAGAAATATGAGAGTAAAATCCTTTGTAGGCTCCTACGTTCCTTCCTGCGATTTATTTTTTCCTCACCTGATTTTCTTCTTTCCTCTGCCTCTAGGACTTGAGCAAGATCCTAGGCAACACAGGGGAATGAGAAGAGGTACAAGGATGTGACACGTCCATGTCCCTTTCCTTCTCCTTCTATCATTGGCCCAATCCAAATGGCAAACTCACATTTCCAGAGATGCCAGCTTCACAAGGGAAGGGAAATGAAATAAAAGCTAAGAAATAAGAAGGCCTGTGGAAGCAACCCATTCAGCAGATGAATGGATAGACGAAATGTGGTCTACATACCATGGAGTACCAGTCGGCAGTGAAAAGGGAGGAGATTCTGACACAGGCTACAAATGGATGAACCCTGAAGATACCGTGCACAGTGAAATAAGCCAGCCACAAAAGGACAGATACTGTATGGTTCCACTTAAATGAGGTACCCAGAGTAGCCAAATTCAGAAAGACGGAATGTAGAATGAATGGTTGCCAGGGGCTGGGGGAGAGGAGGTGGGGGGTTACTGTTTAATAGATACAGTTTCAGACGGGGAAGATGAAAAAGTTTTGCAGACGGATCGTGGTGAGGGGTGCAAACACTGTGACTGTACTTAATGTCGCTGGACTGTACATCTGACAACGGTTAAAATGGTCAATTACGTGTCACGTATATTCTAACACAATTTTTAAGAAGTTAATTATGGGAAAAAAAACCCCACAAAGAAACAAGAAGCCCTTATATGCCTTCATGCTCTGGGGAGGGCTGACGACTTTTCATTGAACGAAGTGTTTGGAATCTAGAAACTCAGTTTGAAATCACAAGTGGAACTCGGTTTTCTACCAACTCCAAGCAACGTCCTGTCAGCATTCACTGGGAAGATGAGCAGGCGGGAGACCGCGCGGTCACGGGCGACGCGCTCACCCGCAAACGCTGGCCGATCCTCTGGATTCGGCGCCCAGCACTGCTTCAGGATGCCGACGACCTCCTGCGGGCAGCGCTCGGTGATGTCCTCCACATCTGGCCTGCTCCCAGATTTAATGCGCATTATCAGCTGCTGCTCACTGACAGCATCTATAAAACAAAGAGGAGCTTAAGCTGAGCTTTCAGGTCCTGCTCCTCTCAGGCAGGGAGGTGACAGAACTTGGACAAAGCCACCGATCTCTCTCTGCCTGGGGTACGCTTTCAGCACAGCTGCCGCATCCCGCAGGGGCAGGACGGCCCCGTGACAACAAGCTGATGAATTCCACTGCACAGATGATCACACGGCATTTTAGCTTCTGCAGATGAAAGAGCATTCACAGCACCGCTGCCTCCTCGTAGAACACATGGAACACGTGAATAAAGCCAATGCCACACTCCAGATTTTCATACAAAGACAAATGCGGGACAGCGCTTGCCTTGAAGGAGCTCAGTTTAATAAGAGTGACTTAAAATGTAGAGTGATAATGGCTAGTCAAGAATGGAGAGCGATAATGGCTATTTGAGAAGTAAGTACAAAGGGTTCTGATAACGGGATCACGACTAGAAGGTCAGAGAAGGCTTTGTTGAATCCAGAAAAATAAGCAGGAATTATCCAGGTAAAGAATTGGGAAGGAGGATTCCGAGAGGAGGATTCCAGGCCAAGAAAGCAGGGTACGAATAGATTGGAAGTTGCAGAAATCACGATGCATCCCTGAAATTATGAACAGTTCAGTGTAACTGGGCGTATTGACTAAAGGAAGTGAGGGAAGGAATAAGCTTAGAGAGAGAAACAAAAGCCAAATCAGAAAGGACCCTGAACTTCACCCTGAATGTCAAGGGTGCCTCGGCAGGATTTTAAACAGATGAGTGAGACGGTTTGATCTGCTTTTTAAGGACGAGCCGTACGGCTGCAGTGTGAATGGCGGGCGGCACGAGGAGACTCCGCCACGGAAATGCAGAGGCTTTGACCTAGAGAGGGCCCGGTGCGGAATGGGGAGAAGCGCGTGTACCTTGAACCAGATATACCTTGAGTTCACAGCTGTTGTTTTTTGTGTTTTTTCCCGGCCACGCCACGCGGCTCGCGGGATCTTAGTTACCCGACCAGGGATTAAACCTGAGCCTTCAGCAGTGAAAGTGAGGAGTCCTAACCACTGGACCGCCAGGCAAGTCCCGAATTCATAGGTTTGGGGCTCTGATTGGATGTGGGAGATGAGGGGCAAGGTTGAGTCTGGAATGTGACTAAAATTTCTGGTTGGGCAGCTCAGCGGATGGTTGGTGATGCCATTTTCTGAACATAAGAGCCAAGCTCAACGAGCTACTGGGACAGCACGGAGAAGATGGATTTGTTTTGGGGGGATGCTGCTTTGGGGTTCCCCTGGTACGTGGACTGGGCCTAATAGACAAGTGGATATCCAGGCCAGGGCTGGAGATTTGGGAGGCATCAGCAAAGAGGTGATCATTAAACCATGGGAGCTGATAATCACCTCGGAAGAGTGGGCAGGAGAACGTCCATTAGTTTAGGTACTGAACAAACTGAAGAATGGCTAATCTGTTCTCCTGCACAAACCATGACTTTCTCATCTTTATATTCTCAATTCTCAGTAAAGTCCCACAGTAAGTACTGAAAAGAAACAATTGCTGAATGAAGGATTAGGGGACGAATGAAAGTGTGGCGTGTATGCCCTGAAAGGGTTAACCCCTCATAAGCAGAAGCGTCCGGGAGGAATTATGGAATGTGCTACAGCACCTCCCAAGCTTAGACGCGTTAGCAAGGCTCCGATCTGTCCTACGATCCCTGATTCCTAAACTGAGATGACTCATTCTTCCAACAAACATTTCCTGAGCACCTACTGCGTTCCAGGTACTACATGTGTAGCTACTGGGGAAACAGCAGTGAATGGGTCAGATGTGGTCCTGGCCCTTGTGGAGCTCATAGTCCGGTCGGTAAGACAGACATTAAATGAACAAACAATGATACATCTTAACTGACTTCACCGAAGGCTCATATTCCATTGAACAACTTTGATTAGTACTCAAATCCCACTCCTCTATAACTGCCTTACCTTCATATGGCTCCTTATTGGCAAAGATGGCCCAGAGCACTATGGCGAAGCTGAACACGTCCGACTTCTCCGAGGGCCTCGAGCTGGCGTCGTTCAGGTGCTCGGGGGCCGTGTAGTGGAGGCTGCCGCCGTTCTTCGTGCGGCTCTTCCCTCTCTTCTGTGCGGCGAGCTCCTCTTTCATCAGCTCACTCCACGTCTTAAGGGAGGCAAAGCCAAGGTCAGCGATCTGCAAGGGAGCAAACCCACAGGATTGTTCTGTGAAGGCTACAAGCAAATCAGATTTGCCTTCAAATCTGGGGCTTCTTCAGTAGATGTGAGGTACAGTAACATTTCCAGAAATGGTTGCACTAAGTAAGTTTAAAACAGCTACTTCTGAACAGATGAGTAGAAACTGTATGTCCTCAGCCATCTGGAAAGTCTCCCTTAAGAAATGTCTGTGCGTCAGGTTCAAGCCCTGGTCCGGGAAGATCCCACATGCCGTGGAGCAACTAAGCCCGTGAGCCACCACTACTGAGCCCACGTGCCTAGAGCCCGTGCTCCACAACAAGAGAAGCCACCGAGTGAGAAGCCCTCGCACAGCAACGAAGAGCAGCCCCCGCTCGGTGCAACTAGAGAGAGCCCGCGCGCAGCAACGAAAATCAAACACAGCCAAAAAACAACTAATTAAATAAACAAATTTATCTCTTAAAAAACATAACAGAAACGTCTGTGTGAAATTCTGGTATCTCACTTCTTATGCAATAAAACCTGGGGGCGGGGGGAAAAGGGGTGAGAAAAGCAGAAGATGGTTCTGAGATGAACACAACAAAACATGTTCATTCTAATTCCTCATTTATTCTGCATATATTTTTCAACTTTTTCTGAGGTTAGGAAAAAACAGGTACTTTCTTCTCAGCAGATTTGTATAGCAGATGGTGCTGCATCTTCTGTTTTCCCAAATGGTGTCCAGAAGCCCAAGGATGAGAATATCCGAGGACCCCAAAGACACACTGAGAATAAAGACTGCGGTGCTACCTGTTCTGAGTTGGGAGCCTGAACCTAAGAGAAGATGGGATGAGAAGGAGGGAAAAACAGACAAAAAAGCAAAGAAAAAATACCAGGGTCAGACACAGAACAAAGAGGGAGGTGGCAGGGCAAAATGACAGAACACTACAGTTAAGAAATCAGAAGTGACAGTTTCACTTTTGCCTCAAGGAATCCAAGCATTTGGGGGTTACTTCTGGCATGTGATTAACTAAAATCCTCAAATTCTAACCCAGAACGTAACAGATAAGTTATTAATGTAAAGAAGAACCTTCTTTTAAAGACACAGGAATAAAAACCCCCGTTCAGGACTAGAACAGTGTGAGAAGCAGAATCTTCTGGTAAAGGGATGCCTGTGTAAGCAGCTCCCGCGTCCTCCCCCAGATGCCACCTCCCTTTTCAGATGCTTTTGCGCTGGGATTCCGGCTGCCAAAGCCAACTAGATGTGACGCTCCGCCTAGTGAGTGCTTGCTCTTGAGTGAGCAAAAGAAAACCCTTTGCCTTCTTCCTTTTACTACAGTGGAAAGAGAGTTTTCAACAGGAAACTGAGTTTGAAAGAGGAGAATGATGGGACTTCCCTGGTGGTCCAGCGGGTAAGACTCCACGCTCTCAATGCAGGGGGCCCAGGTTCGAGCCCTTGTTGGGGAACTAGACTCCACGTGCTGCAACTAAGAGCTCGAATGCCTCAACTAAAGACCCCGCTCATGGCAATGAAGATCCCGCATGCCATGGGTACAGCCAAATAAATAAATAAATGAATACTAAAAATAAAAAAATAAAAAAGGAGATAAAAGTAAATGAATAAATAAAAAATATCAACTCCATCAAATCTGCATCTTGCTTTTCCTTCCTTGGTAGAGCTTTCTGGCACCACCACTACCAGTTATGAGCTGAGCCAGCTCTTCTTTTAGCGTGTATCATGTCCGAAAGTGGATTTACAGTGGACAATTAAAACTAAAATCACCCCAATCCTCCAGAAGCCTTGAGTATGGTTTACCTTAATGTGAAAGTCACCATCGAGGAGGATATTTTCAGGCTTGAGGTCCTTGTGTATTACACCTTCTCTGTGTAAGTAGCACATTCCTTCAATGGTCTCCATAATTATCCTTCCTTTCACAGAGAGAGGGATACTGATCTAAAACGAGTGATAGTAAGTCCGTAAATGGAAAGGTAATCAAAGAGGCCAAAGCAACTGCTTCCTGCAAGAGTAGTGGGGCCTGAACGTGAGGACAGAGACCAGGTTTCCTTCTATCAGGCCCTGCAGCACTGCTGTCACTGCAAAACAAGCCCCCCTTTGAGACAGATTTCATCCCAAGTGCTGAGGGTGTACATGTTGTGCTTTGTCAGTGTACAAATAAAACTTCCACGCCAATACGGTAACCTGCAAAAATGCTATAAAATTAAGCTCCTTGAGAATGAAACTATATTATTATTATTATTATTTACTTAAGATGTGTCCTGACTACCTTGCATGGTGCCTGTAATATCTGTTGAATGACTGCATATATATACAAAACCCACAAATATTCTCAATGGCGTACTAATATGATGTGCTCTATGCATTAAATATGTAAACAATGTCATAAAAATGTACGTATGAAATAAGATTAAGAGAAAAAAGAACACAAGGGAATGTGCTCACATTGATCAAAAACATGTAAAGATTAATCTACGAGATGACGTGATGCTCAAGTGAATTTAACATCTGTTTGGTGATTTGGTATCAGATACTTGTCAAGCCTTTGTAGATTCTCGGGTCACTCTCACTTAAAATTGTATTCTAGTTATAGGAATATCAATGTTAATATAGACAATTTCAGTTTCTATTAAACAGTTTTGCTTAACATTGAAAAACACAAACTCTCACTATGTGTGTGTCGGTGTGTGTATGTGTATGCAGTCCCTCGTTTACAAATAGGCTGTTTCCTAAAAATTTATGTGTATGTTAGCTGTTGATAAACAGTAAAAAAATTTAAATGATGGAAGTTAGATTCCCAAGTCAATCCCCCAAAACATCTTAAGTCATAATGTGGCTGCACTACAGTGTTAGTAGCCTGGTCACCACATACAAAAAAAACAAAAGCCAGAGATTCTGCCTTTTTCCTCGGTATACCTTTGGACTTGGGAAAAAATTCTGAGCGTGCCAGGTAGATCCCCTTTTCTTCCCTCTTTCTGTTTATCTCCCTTATATCCTCCTGAATTTCTTCTTGACCCCCAACGGCTGTACCCTGTCTTAGCCTCATGCATCCCAAAGAATGTCTCTTGTCCCAAATGATTTATCTCCCAATCAAAATGCCTACTTGCTTCACAGATCAGATCTCGATCGGGGAAGAAGAGAAGTCTGATCAAATTACAATACAACCAGTAAGCGACTATCGTTCGCCCTTCCCCGCCACTATCTGTGAGATTTGTCTGACCGAAACAGAACTGAAGAACTGACATTGCTTCTGGCGGGGGGGGGGGGGGGGGGGGGGGGAGAGACGGGTTGAGGGGGGATATCTGCATAAGGACAGCGGTAGCTCCCCCGCGGCACTCCCTCCTGTGCCCAGCCCGCTTCTCTGCGGTCCCCACGCCGGCCAGGCTCTGGTCCCCTTGCTCGAGTCCTTCCCTCTGCCTGCAACGCCCGACTTCCTCCCCAGTTCTCTGCTTCAAACCCTCTGCTTGCCGTCACACTCCCGCTCCAGCCTCCTCCTTCTGGAATCCCTTCGCATCCATCCCAGCTACGGAGAGAGCCCCTCTTCTGTGTTCGCACAGCTCGCTATGAGCGCGCCTATCAAAACACCACCACACCAGACTTCATTTCCTGTCCCGTGACTTGTCTGTGTCACATTTGCTGTTGCTTCCTGAGCAAAGAGCACAAAGCCTTGCTCTTAACAGGTACAGACACTTGTAAAAATGCTTTAGTTATCTGTCTTTGGTAAGCAATATTAACCTTCCTGTTCTAAGCCTTCCTTACCCAGTGTTGTTCTTCTAATGTTCTATATTTAATCTATGTTTCTTCAATGGCATCAAAGTGCAATCACTAATATTCCATCTTCTCATATAGTCATTTAGAGGGTACACCTTTTAATCAGTCAATATTTAATCGTAATCCATTATGCACGCGCCCCACATCAGACCACGTGCTTCGTGAAGACAGTGCCTGCCTCTGAACTGTGGATCTGAGAGTGGCTGACAAAAGCCTCCTACAACACTGAGACCTAGAGATGACCCTCCGAGAGAGGGATGGACACCTGTCTGTAGGCACTGAGAGGAGGGCGAGCCCACCTTCTGGGCAAGGAAAGTCAAGGAAGATTTAATGCGGGACTGGCTGGAGAAAACCCCAAATGTCCAGCCATTCACAACGGATTCTTGTGCACCAAGACGCTGGCAGGGCTCGCTCTCGGGCCTGGGTACCTGGGCCTTGAGCACGTGCGTGAGGTCGCCCTTCTCCACGTACTCCATCACCAGCGCGTAGTTCCCCTCCTCCATGATGACGCCCAGCAGCCTCACCACGCGGCTGTGCCGCAGCCTGTGCATCAGCCTGCCCTCCTCCAGGAGGGCCTCGTTGTACCTGGGGGAGGCAAGCGGGTTCAGACGGACAGAGGCAGCCCCTGCTCCCTTCCTGGCCCCAGAAACGCTGTGGCTCGGTATCCCTTGGAGCATCACCGCACACGCTCTGTCACTTCTTGTGCACGTGCTGGTCTCTACCAGACACAGACCACAAGCTCCGGAAGGCGAAGCGCTTTCTCGTTCACTCTATATTCCTCCTTCCCAGTGACCAGCAGCGAGTGCTCAAGAAATGTTACACGGATGAAGGAATCAACGCAAAGTATCAATAGATGAACAGCAGCCACGAAACGCGGCAGGAAAAAAGGACTGTGCTGGACAGTGTAACAAAAAACGCAGTCTCTCAAAACCGCTCTCGCGAGAAGAGGGAAGTAAAACCATGCCACCAACTGCCTTAAAGAGAGGGTTCCTGGGACCTCTAATTCATGACCCAGCTTTTTGTTCCTGTACTTAGGGCTGGTCCTCACCAAGCCTGTGAAGCAAGGGCATCCATCCGTCTTCCCTGCTCCCTCCCATTCCCTTTCCATAGGCCCCTGCGGCCCCTGCGTTGCCCTGGGTCTTCTTCCTCCTCTTCAGCTTTCTTGCGTTATTTACCAGCTCTGAGTTCTTCCCTAGCCAGCCTCCGAACCGTCATCAGCGATTCCAGGATGTTAATATCCACCCCTCAGGGTTATCTGACACAAAGCCCGGGTGCTGACCCTTGCGCCCCATCTGCCTCATTCTAAAGCCTGTGCTGCCCGTATCCACCGCCCTGGCCGGTCACGTGGCCCACCTGCCTCTGCCCCCGACTCACTCGGTGCGCTTGGGGCCCGTGTACACCTTCTTCAGGACCACGAGTCCGTGGGATCTGTGTAAACACAGAGACACCTTTCCGAAGCCCCCACTGTCCAGACCCTCGCGCTCCAGGAAGTCAGTAGAGTTCATCTCAATGTCATCCAAGGACATGTCTGGTTTTCTTCTGAATGCTCAGAAAGCCCAAAAAATACACAACTTTTTTCTTCCCCTCAGAGCTGTGCCCTGTGAAGAAAATAAGAGGACACGTCAGTGCAAAAAAAATCATTATTCAAAAAATATATGTAACGTTTTCACCACGCGCTTGGTGTGCCTTTATTTTTGAAGATAGATTTATAGTCTCTAAGATGAAAGTTTTTCGTATTTCCAGGAATCATGGAAAACCACAATCTTTCTTCCTTAGACTTTCATTTCTAGCAACACGAAAGACAAAAACTCTCCTGCTACAAAGTACCCGTATACATAGGATAACATAATACAAACATCCATTCAAGTGCATAGCTAGGCTCAGCAGAAAAGAAAAGAACTCTAGGGACGGAAAGCAAACAGCGTGTGGGGCAGGGGCCACGTGATGGCTGCCCTGGGCTGAACGTCCGTGTGCCCCCCAGATTCATATGTTGAAGCCCGAGCTCCCACAGTATTAGTTGGTGGGGCCTTTGGGAGGCAGTTAGGCCATGAAGGAGGCCTCATGAACGACATTAGTCACCCATGAGGCCTTATAAAAAGACAGGAGAGAGCTTGCTTCCTCTCCTCTCTCCGCACCCATCCCCCTTTCTCTCCACCATGTGACAGTACAACGAGAGGATGGCCGGCCATCTGCACACCAGGAAGCAGGCCCTCACTAGACACTGGATCTGCTGGTGCTTTGACCTTGGACTTCCAGCCTCCAGAACTGCAAGAAATAAATGTCTGTGGTTTAAGCTGCCCAGTCTGTGGTAATTTGTTACAGCAGCCGAGCTAAGAAGTGGCCCTGTGGCACCACCAACCTCAATACCCAAAGGTCAGGGTTTAAACCCCAGCCAGAGGCAGGAGCTGAGGTCAGGACACGCAAGAAAAGAGGGTTGGAACAAAGACTCCGCCCTTAACATGGCACTTCTCAATGTGCTACCCAACCCACAATGAAAGGATGGACTACAAAAAATGCAGCCCACTAGCAAAGGAACTTGTTTGCCTTAGACTGAGCTTGGGGTATGAAAAAAAGTCTCCGTGTGAATTCATAACCTTGGGCTTGTCTTCGAATAGATTTGGGCTTTAAATGTATACTCCTCTTACCTCTTACGGCCAGGATCCCCCAAATTAAGAACTTTTATACAGAAAATGGTCACAGGCTGATGACAGATCAGACAGGATTCCCACAAATAAAGCCTAACTTAACATGAGCTCCCTTTCCAAAATTATAAAACACCGGGAAAAAAAAAGTCCACCATGAGCCAAACCCCGCATATACAACAAACAGCAGTATTAGGCACCAAATTTTCAGGTAATTAAACTACTGAATATCCTTAGAAATAAACAGGTTTAAAGTAATTATGAACAGAAGAAAAGGAATTTGAAGAATACAAAGAGAACAATGCACTATCTAAAAAGAGTAGGAAGACACGGAAAGGACGAGGATTGGAGACTTTGAACACAGGGCCGGAAAGTGCGCAATATGTGTAATCTCAAAACACAGCCGTTTGCTTCATCCTTCTTTCCTTCTTCCATCATTCATTTATTTTTCCCAAACTGAAATGAAGAATAAAAATCCTTGGGGACCAACATGTGACACCAGTACACACCCACCGGACTCCCCAGAATTAAAAAGGCCACCATCGCATGCCAGTGAGCCGGAATTCTCAAACGCTGCTGGCGGGAACACAAAAGGGTACCATCACCTGAGAAAAGGTCTGGCAGTTTCTTATAAAACTAAACATATACCTACACTATGACCAAGCAATTGCAGTCCCAAGGGAAATGTAAACATAGGTCCCCAAAGACCTGTACAATGCTCATAGCAGCTTTATTCATGACCATCCAAAACTGGAAACAGTTGTCCATCAGTAGGAGAATGGGCCAAAAAAAAAACCCTGTGGTGTATTCACAGATGGGCTACTACTCAGCAATAAAAAGCAATGACCTAATACACACAACAATGTGGAAGAGTAACAAAAACATTCTGCTAAGGTAGAGAGGGTATCAAAGGATCCATAGTCTATAACTTCATTTACATGAAGTTTTAGAACAGTCAGACTCATCTGTGGTGGAAACCGGTTGCCCAGGGACGGGGTGAGGGACCATTCTGGGGTGAAGGTAATGTTCTACCATCTCAGTGGGGGTTTGGGTTACACAAGCAAAATCATCTGTCAATACCCAACAAATGTACACTGAACAACTGCAGGCAAATTTTACATCTAGAAAAATCTGTAAACATGCTGAACTTGTTAGTGGTATGCATGCTGAAATATTTATGGGTAAGTGTACTGATATCTGCAATTTACCTTGCAGACAGGTAGCCTGGTAGACAGAGAGAGGGATAAGTATATGGATAATTATATGATACAGCAAGCAGAGTAAAATGATATAAATACTGCATATATGAGAGTTCACTGTAAAATCTTTAATTTTATATTTTTGTTTCTACATATTTAATTTTCATTTTTTTCCCATACACCCCTCACCCATTTGTCCTAATAGTACATCTGTCAAAACTAAGAAACTAACATTGGTATGTCACCATTAACTAAATGCTCTACTTTTTTCTGATTTCACCAGTTTTTGTACTTATTTCCTTTTTTGCTCCAGGATCCAATCCAGGATACCACACTGCACTTTGTAGCTCTTTATTTTTTATTGGGTTTTTTTTTGCTTTGTTTTTTTTACCTTGTGACCCCTTCACCCATTTCTCCCACCCACACCAACTCCCTCCCTCTGGTAACCACCAATCTGTTGTCTGTACCTATGAGCTTGTTTCTTGTTTCTTTAAGATTCCACATATACATGAGATCATGCAATATTTGTTTCTCTGTCTGACTTATCTCACTCAGCATAATGCCCTTGAAGTCGTTCCATGTTGTTGCAAATGGCAAGATTTAATTCTTTTTATGGCTGAGTAATATTCCATTGTATGTAGACCACATCTTCTTTATCCATTCATCCATCGATGGACACTTAGGTTGTTTCCATATCTTGGCTATTATAAATAGTGCTGCAATGAACATAGGGATGCATATATCTTTTTAAGTGAGTGTTTTCAGGTTCTTTAGATAAATACCCAGGAGTGGAATTGCTGGATCATATGGTAGTTCCTTTTTTTTTTTTTTTTTTTTTTGCGGTATTCGGGCCTCTCACTGTTGTGGCCTCTCCTGTCGTGGAGCACAGGCTCCAGACATGCAGGCTCAGCGGCCATGACTCACGGGCCCAGCCGCTCCGCAGCATGTGGGATCTTCCTGGACCAGGGCACGAACCCATGTCCCCTGCATCGGCAGGCGGATTCTCAACCACGGCGCCACCAGGGAAGCCCCATATGGTAGTTCTATGCTTAATTTTTTGAGGACCTTCTATACTGTTTTCCATAGTGGCTGCACCAATTTACATTCCCAACAACAATGCACAAGAGCTCCCTTTTCTCCATATCCTTGCCAAAAGTTATTTTTCTTTTTGATAATAGCCATTCTAAAGGTGTGAGGTGGTATCTCATTGTGATTTTGATTTGCACTTCCCTGATGATAATGATGTTGAGCATCTTTTCACGTGCCTCTTTACCATCTGGATGTCTTCTTAAGAAAAATGTCTATTCAGGGACTTCCCTGGTGGGGCAGTGGTTAAGATGCCGAGCTCCCAACGCAGGGGGCCCGGGTTTGATCCCAGGTCAGGGAACTAGATCCAACATGCATGCCACAACTGAGTTCGCATGCCACAACTAAGGAGCCCGAGTGCCACAACTAAGAAGCCGGTGAGCTGCAACTGAGGTGCCAGCCTGCCACAACTAAGACCCAGTGCAACCAAATAAATAAATAAATATTTTCTTAAAAAGTCTATTCAGATATTCTGCCCATTTTTTAAACAGATTTCTTTTGTTGTTATTGAGTTGTGTGAGTTATTTATATATTTTTGTTAATAACCCCTTATCAGATACATGATTTGCAAATATTTTTTTCCATTCAGCAGGCTCCATTTTTATCTTGTTGATGGTTTTCTTTGATGTCCAGAAGCTTTTTAGTTTGATGTCCCACTTGCTTATTTTTGCTTTTGTTGCTTTTACTTTTGATGACATATTTGAAAAATCATCACCAAGACCAATGTCAAGGAGCTTATTGTCTATGTTTTCTTCTAGGAGATTTATGGTTTCAGGTTTTGCATTCAAATCTTTAATCCATCTTGAGTTAATTATTGTGTATGGTGTAAAACAGTGATCCAGTTTAATTCTTTAGCGTGTGGCTGTCCAATTTTCTCAACACCATTTATTGAAGACACAGTCCTTTCCCCATTTTTAGCCTAGCCTACCTTAAATGTGCTCAAAACACTTACATTAGCCTACAGTTGGGCAAACTCATCTAACAAAAAGCCTGTTGTATGATAAAGTGTTGAATTTTTCTTGTAATTTGCTGAATACTGTACTGAAAGTGAAAAACAGAACAGCTGTATGGGTACAGAATGGTTGTAAGTGTTATTGGCTATTTATCCTCGTGACTGCATGGCTGACTGGGAGCTGCAGCTCCCTGCTGCTGCCCAGCATCATAAGAGAATTTCATACCACATATCACTAGCCTGGGAAAAGATAAAAATTCAAAGTTTGATTTCTACTTAATGCCTATTGCTTTGCACCATCATAAAGTTAAAAAATTATAAGTCAAACCATCATAAGTTGTGGACCATCTGTATTCTTGGCTCTTTTGTAAGTTCATTGATCATTTATGTGTGGGCTTATATCTGGGCTGTCTATTCTGTTCCACTTATATGTCTCTTTATGCTGATGCTATACTGTTTGGATTACTATAACTTTGTAATACAGTTGGGGAAGTGTGGTATCTCCAGCTTTCTTCTTTCTCAAGATTGCTTTGATGACTTGGGGTCCTTGGTGTTTCTATAGACATTTTAGGATTATCTGTTCAATTTCTATGAAAAATGTCATTGGAATTTTTTGGGGTACTGCACTGAATCTGTGGTATGGACATTTTAACAATATAATTCTCCCCATTCATGAACATGGAATATTTCCATTTATTTGTGTCTACTTCAATTTCTTTCTTTAATATCTTGAAGTTTTCAGTATACAAGTCTTTCACCTTCCTGGTTAAATTTATTCCTAGATATTTTACTCTTTTTGATGCAATTATAAATGGGACTGTTTTCTTAATTTCTCTAATAGCTCATTATTAGTATATAGAAATGCAAAATATTTTTGTATACTGATTTTGTATCCTACAACATTGCTGAAATTTTTCATTAGTTCCAACAGTTTTTTGATGGAGTCTTTAGTTTTCTATGCAAAATATCATGCCACCTGCAAACAGTGACAGCTTTATTGCTTTCTTTCCAATTGGTATGCCTTTTCTTTTTCTTGCCTAAAGGTTCTGGCTAGGACTTCCAATACTGTGTTAAATAAAAGTGGCAAGAGTGGGCATCCTTGTCTTGTAACTGATTGTTTTTTCTTGGTTTGGCCGCACCTTGCATGCAGCTTGTGGGACTTAAGTTCCCAGACCAGGGATTGTACCCTGGCCCTCAGCAGTGACAGCGCAGAGTCCTAACCACTGGACCGCCAGGGAATTCCTGTCTTCTTTCTGATCTTAGAGGAAAAGCTTTCAGTTTTTCACTGTTGAGTATGATGTTAGCTGCAGGTATAAAATCTTTTCAACTTTGCACTTTGAAATTTTTCTTAATGAAATGTTGGGGGCAGGAAATTGTTTGTTTGTTTGTTTGTTTGTTTGAAAGTACCTGAAGGAGTTTCTGAAAATGCCTAGGCTGACAGCAATCCTGTGCAGTGGGCTGCTGCAGTCTGGCTCAGGCAACCAACCTTCTACATCCTGTACAAAGGTTCCCGTGGGCCCTGCCACCCCAACAAAGCTCACATATCAGCACGGAAGATGATGCTATGAACCATTTTCCTGTAACAGGAGACATTTCCAAGTAAGAGGAAGTACACTCTGCAAAGAAGCACATCTGTGGGGCAGAGACAGGGGTTGGGAGAGGCTGCCCAGATAAAGGGCATAAGGATGGAGGGGACAGGGATGAGTCAGGGACTGAAGGTGAGGTACCAGAAGCCATTATGATGGTGCAAAGAGCATAGGCTTTTCTCCGGTATGAACTCTAACTCTAAATTATCAGCCCTGTGTCTTGAGTAACTTACATAAGCCTCAATTTCCTCATTTGCAAAAGGAATAATAATGACTGCCTCACAAGACTGGTAAGGATTATGTGAGAAAAAATATGTGAAAACACATTTGTTGCCTGTTTTACGGTTCTGGCTATGATTGGCCCACCAAGCCATACGCTTCCACGTTCATCCTGCTTCCCAGGCTTTCAGAATACGAGTGTGCAGCTGGGATCACTCTTCTCTGCAGCTCTCTACTGACCAGTCCGTGTGACGGTGGGGGGGGGGGGGGGAGACAGAGTTATCTGTCCCACTCTCCCCTACAAGCCCTCTGAGGGCACATTCTTCTCCTGGCTAGAAGCTGTTCCTCCTTTGGGTCTCAGAAATGTCATTTCCTCAGGAAAGCCATCCTACATCTTCCCATTAGACATTTTCACAGCACCCAGTACTTCCCCTTTGAAACAGGACAGCTATAATTCGGGAGTTATTTCAATTAAGCTCACAGAAGGCAGGAAACTGTCTTATGCACTGTCTACAGTGCCCAGCACAGAACCTGACATATGGCAGTTGGTCATTAAATACATAATTTTTTAAATAAAAGAACTATTTAATCACACAAAAATAAAGAATATAGTTAAACGAATTATAGCACATTCATAAGATGTAATATTCTACAACCAATACATTAACAGGTAGATGGCTAGCTATACGTATAGATATGTGTACAGGAAAAAAGACACAGCAAAAGACACTAAAATATTAGCAAGGATATCTGGATGGTTAGGTGATTTTTACTGCTTCTTTATACTTCTACTACATTTTCCAAATTTTCTACAATAAACATGAATTACCTTTAAGATAAAATTTATTTTTTAAAAGGGAATAATTCCTTCACTCAGTAGTTCTTTATTCTAAGGAATCAAATCAGAGATGCTGACACAGAGTATGTACAAGGATGTTCCCAGTAACATTAGGTAAAACAGCAAAAGCACATAAAACAACTGACAGATACAGGATAAGGGAAAGTAAGTTATGACCCATTCACACTATGAAATACATCTAGCAGTTTTCAAAAATGACATTATGCATGAATGTTTAGTAACATTAAAAAAGGCTCACAGACAGAGCAAAGAAACAGGAAGGAATTACAACCATGCCCTGAAATATGCCCATGGGGTATGAAGCTTCAGCTCTCTCCTTCAGCCCAGGTCTTGTCTCCTCAGAGCTGCCAAGACCAACTAGGACCTGCAGTGCCTCCTGCAAGTGGGATGGAGCTCAGGGGAGGGGAGCCTCCACACGGGTCGGCTGCACATTGTGAGGCTGGCTCCTGACCCCAGCTGGCTCTCCTCAGTCTGCGGGGTGCTGGTTTAGTCTGGTCTTACTTAACCTTATGCACCTTTTGCATGGTTTCCAATGATTTCTTTTGTTTTTACTGGTTCCCCCACTATTTCTCCATGAATGATTCAACTTTATAAGCACTGAATATCTTAGGAAGGACTTGTGAGTAATTTAGATACCCAAGAGTCATAAAAACACTGAATGTAGGCAGGTAGAAAACCACATTATAAAGCCATGTTACAGAGTAGTTAATGAAGGCACACTAGCCTGTTATATCATCTTATGATTAATTTCAACAAAGAATGTATCTATTTTAATGGAATTTATTGTTTTCTGTATATTTAATTCAGGGACTTAGGGAAGCAAATCTTTTCCATTGAAATTAACTGAAAATCCCAATAAACTTCTCAAATTATCTTCTAAGGCAGGGTAAGTCTACATATCAAAATATTCATATCTATATTTAATTTTGTTAGTCAATTATACCTCAGTAAAAGTAGGGGAAAATACAAATTATTAACAATATATAATACCAAAAAAACAGGCAAAACTCATCTACAATATTAACAGTCAAGACAGTAGTTCCTATGAGGTGAAAGCAGGAGGCTGTGCATCACAGAAGGCGCAGGGGCTTCAGGAGTGATGGCAGTGTCTCATTTCTTCTTCATGTTTACTCTGTGATACTTAATACAGCTGAACAGTTATGACTTGTGTACTTTTCTGTGTATGTTATACCTCAAAGAACAATTTGTTTAAAACTTTAAAAAATATCCATATTTACCTTTAAGTGGTGGAGGACTGTTTTTTCAATTTTTCAATGATGACCATACATAATGAGTCGGACAGACAATGCTGGCTGCCTACCTGTCACTGCCCCTCTTTTTCCCTGCTAATAGAACTGTTTGTACTCAGATATACAATTGGGATTTCTCAAGGTTCTTTGATTATAACTGCTTGATACTTTGCCCCAGATAAACAGGAGCTCTGAGCAAGGAAGATCTAAATGATGAGCAAGAGAGAAGACTGCAAGAGTTCAACCCAGCGTTACCATGTACGCTAGCACATTATGACCCTCTGAAGTACCAATTTACATCGTTCCAATTTACAAATAAAGAAACTAAAATCTGGAGTGTAATGATTCACCTAAAGTAGCAGATCCTGGAACTCAGCCTTTATCTCTTCACGCAAACTTCCGCCATCAGCTCACTATCACATGCTACTTCTCTAGAGAGCAACCAATAACGTCTTTGTTAAAATCAGATGCAAAGACTTAATCTTACAACTGCTCACCTATACTAAATAAGTATGCGACAGTCAGAAACGTAGGGAATGTACAGACTAAATTTTAAAAACATATGAAACTAAGTGGTTTGAAATCAATGTTCTACAGGTTAACTAACATGATCATTTTTGCAAGACTATAATATCCAACCAAAGCATGCGAAGCTCTGTATTTTTTTCAAATTCCCAGATCATACTGGTGGTGTTAACATGTTGTGGATTAATAAGCACCCAATAGTAATTCGCGATTTTGGAAATTGCTATTTAGGGATTTTTTTCTTAATTCTCATTAATAGTCACAATCCTGAAAGTACAATACAGCTCTGGTGTTCAATACAGCTCAGACGGAGGAAAATGAAAGTTAATTGTTATTGCTGTTTTATCAGTAATAATAGTGATGATGATGATATACCCCCATATTTTAAGCAAGCTTAGTCTCCACCTTTTGTGTTTAGAAGGGCTGCAGTTTTCCAAATTTATAATAGACTATAATTTCCTCCCTACTCTTGCACCTACCTGATGGTTACAAAATGCACATCAAGTAAGAAGTCACTCTACGCTCCAAAGCTCACTGCTGCCTTGATTTCTTCATGTGTAAATTGGGGGAGAAGTAATAGTGGTCTAGAGACCAAAGGACTTCTGGTAAGTTGGCTGAATATAACAGCCTCAGGCTTTGTCCAAGATACACGAGCCAAACGATCAGCAGGAGACAAAGAAATGAACAACCAACACCCCCTTTGTGGGGTTTTGTCTGATGCTTAGAAAAAAAGGATGTAACTTATCCTCTACAAAACTCTCAAGAAACCAAGAACAAGCCTAATGAAGAACAGAAATGTATGTGTGGAACCAGGACATGGAAACAACCTAAGTGTCCCTTGACAGATGAATGGATAAAGAAGATGTGGCACATATATACAATGGAATATTACTCAGCCATAAAAAGGAACGAAATTGAGTTATTTGTAGTGAGGTGGATGGACCTAGAGTCTGTCATACAGAGTGAAGTAAGTCAGAAAGAGAAAAACAAAAACCGTATGCTAACACATATATATGGAATCTAAAAAAAAAAAAAAGGTTCTGAAGAACCTAGGGGCAGGACAGGAATAAAGACGCAGACTAGAGAATGGACTTGAGGACACAGGGAGGGAGAAGGGTAAGCTGGGACGAAATGAGAGCGTGGCATGGGCATATATCCACTACCAAATGTAAAATAGATAGCTAGTGGGAAGGAGCCACATAGCACAGAGTTCAGCTCGGTGCTTTCTGACCACCTAGCGGGGTGGGACAGGGAGGGTGGGAGGGAGGGAGACGCAAGAGGGAGTAAATATGGGGATACACGTATATGTATAGCTGATTCACTTTGTTATACAGCAGAAACTAACACACCACTGTAAAGCAATCATACTCCAATAAAGATGTTAAAAAAAAAAACTCCCAAGAGATTATGAACATTTCATAAAAGCACACGCCACTGACCACCGAACAGAAGACGCCTTCTAGGGTGACAGCATCCCCCCCTTCGTCGCCATTAACCCTTCTTTCCCACTTGCCAGCACACGTCTAAGACAACGCGAAAACACTTCTGACTGCTTCGCAGTTCGCGGCGACCCCAGCGCCCAAGTCAAAGGCCCTTCCGAAGGGCGGGGGAGGAGGCCCGGCCTGGGAAGCCTGCGTAAGCCTGTTGCGGCGAGAGCACACACCGCTGAGGCTTAAGGGCACCTCAAGGAAAACCCACCATCCCCACCAAAACAACGGTAGCCACGTGACAGTCTGTTCCTACTTCACGCCGTTATCGCGCCCGAGGCAGGTGTCCGCCCTGTCCGGACAGACCGCAACCCCGGCCACACAGAAGCCCGGATGTGTGGCAGATACTGAGCACTTCTGCGCCCGACTTCCCGGAACTCCGCGGACCACGCCCACCGCCCGACCTCCGGGAGCGTCGTCGCCCGCCCACCGCCCGCGCGCCGGAAGCGGGAGCCCCGCCGCTGGTCGGAAGCCGACCCGCGAGACTGCCCGAGGCCCCGCTTCCGCGCTCAGCTGTACCGAAGGATTCGCTTTCGCTTCCGCGGGAACTTCCCGAGGCCCGAGGCCCAAGGCCGGGTGAGGGAAGAGGCGGCGGGGGCAGCCCGGAGTTGCTCCGACGCCCGGAAGCCTCGCCAGCGCGGGGCTGGGGTGGGAGCCGAGCCTGACGGGGGAGTCGCCGGAGCGGAGCAGTCAGCTCACCGCGCCCGGCTCCGCGGGCCTGCCGTCCGCCGCGTGCAGCCCAGCGGGTCGGCGCGCTCCGGCTCCCCTCGGGGTGGGCCGCCGGACTCCGCGCTCCGGGAGGGCAGTCCGGTGTCCACGTCGCCTGCGTGCCGACTGAAGGAGCTCGGCTGGCGGAGGGCGTGGACTGCTCGCTCCGCCTCCACGCCCGCTCCTGCCCCGGAGGAGGAGGAGGACAAGAGTGCCCGCCCCGCTCCCGGCGGGGCCTCCTGGCCGCTTTTTAAATCCCAGAGGATCGCGGCTTTGCTGTTTCAGAGCGGGGTTGGGAGGCCAAGAGAAGAGAGTTAGTCCCTCGAGTCACAGAAACCACTCACGGAAACCTCCCAGGCGGGACAGGCAGCGCGGGAGGCACTCACTGGGTTGCTTACCCAGGGGATTGTCAGCCCTGCGGCTTAGTTCCAGCAGCGCTGGAACCTTAGGCAGGTAGCTGCCAGTCTCTCATCTCCTTCACCTGTAAAGTGGGGATAATCTGCTCTGTCGGGCTGTGGAGGAAGAAACTGGGTACTTATTTTGCAACCCTATACAAAGGTGACTGGGAAGTCTCAAGCAAAATGGGAAATGTTTGCTATAGTGTTACGTTAAAAATCTACTTATATTCACAGCGGGATTATATACTGTAAAAAGATACATACATCAAGAGAATGAGCTGCCACAAGATGAAAATATTTGCAAAAGGCATATCTGATAAAACAGTTACCCAAAATATACTAAAAGTGCAAGAAAAGGAAAAATGCAGTTGAAAATGGGCAAAAGATCTCAACAGACACCTCACCATACAGACTGCAAATAAGTATATGAAAAGATGCTCAGTATTACAGGGTATTCGGAAATTGTAAATTTGAAAAACCAATGAGATACCACTACATACTGTTGATCTAAAATAAACTGACTGCCAACTATTTCTCCAGCAAAAACAGGTTTATTATGAAAAGAATTGCAATTTGGGGGCTACCACCACGTGAACCTGCATGCAAGTCCCCAGCAAAAATGGAAAGGAGGACTCTTATGTGGGGAAAGGAAGTTGGGAGGGATGTAGTAAAAACAAAAAACCAAAAAAACAAAAAAACAGTCCATTGCTTTTCATTGGCTGAGTTGTTGCCAGGAAAGAAAAGGTCTCTGCTGTTGTTGCAGGTTGTGACACTTCCCTCTCCCCCTTTATGATCTCCTGACTCTCATTGATGTTTCTCTTCTTTTTTGTTTGTGTGTTTTTTACATTTCCCCCTTTTGATCAAAATCTTTCTCTGAAAGCATCTGATCAAGCATGAGGGGGTTTTTTTGGTGTCAGTGGCTTTTTGTACCTCAGTGCCAGGGAGGACCTTTCCTGTGTACAGTCTCACATCAGAGGGAAAATGCAGATTTCAAACCTACTGAGGTTACGTTTGAGTATCGATGAGGAGCAGAGAGAACTGTGAGGCATTTTTCATCTAAAGTTCATATGTTAACAAGATCATAGACACTGGAGATCATCTGAGCATGTCATCATCAAAGGTTTGGTGACAAACTCCAACAGGCCTGGAATGGATATTTTGGGAAAGATGTCTCATCAGATGTCATCTGCTTCAATTCTGGGAAATCTTGACTTTCAGGTCACCAGGTGATGTGCAGGTCTAGTCAGGGTTTGGCACTTTCTTTAAGTGTGTCATGAGAATCCAAGAGTCAATTCCTGTAGTTTGGTGGCACAAGGGTTGGTTTAGCAGTACTTGATAGGGGCCTTTCCAGCAAGGTTGAAGAGAGTTTTTCTGGAGGTATTTACTCCAGTAGATGAAATCTCCAGGTTGCAAGGTGTGATTTTTAAGGTCTTCATTTTCTGAGAGACACTGAAAAGACTGCTGTACCAAAATACAGTTCTTCTTAATTGAAGTAATTAGGCCTTTACAATATTGAAATATCTCTCCTTTTATCAAGTCTGGGTCAGAAGAGACAGGAGTGAAGTGCATTGGGTGTCCTGTGACCATCTCAAAGGGTGAGAGTTTATGTACTTAAAAAGGAATAGATTGGTAATTCCCTGGTGGTCCAGTGGTTAGGACTCCGTGCTTTCACTGCCGAGGGCGTGGGTTCAATCCCTGGTTGGGGGAACTAAGATCCCGCAAGCTGTGGGTGTGGCCAAAAAATAAATAAAAAGGAATAGATCTAAGATTCAGAAGGACCAAATGGCAGTGCTTTTGACCAAAGTATTTGGAGGGCCTCTGTACATTTTTCCATTTGAGTCTTAATAGCACCATCAGTGCATGTAACTAAGCTAGAGGACTGAGGGTGGTAAGTGCAGTGAAGGTGTTGTAAAACCGCCATACAGTACACACTTGTTGAAGTACCTCACCAGTAAAATTGGTTCCTTAATCACTATGAAGTTCAAGAAAAGTTTCCCAGATAGGGATAATCTTTTTCCAAAAGGACTTTTACCACAAAAGGGGGTAGTCGCCTCTCTGCAAGGGAAGGCTTCAGTCCAGTGGGAAAACATGCAGACTGTGACAAAAATATATCTGTGAGATGGGAGAAATTGTATGAAATTTGTTTGCCAGACCTGGAATGGTCCATTAGGCAGTTTAAAATATCATTGAAGATGGGGTGGACACTGGAAAGGCTGTTTACAAGGCTGAAGGTGACTAAAGCATTTGAATTTGTAACAATCTATTTTCCAATGTCTTGGCTGCTTGCAATAATAGCAGAAGCTAGGAGGGTTTTGGTTTCGTTTAGGGGCTTTGCTGCAGTTGAAGATTAAGAATTTTGGCAGTCTTCCTTTGACGTGACTTATCCAGAGTGTCAGAGAGCTGGTTTGCCAGATTAACTAAATCTGGGGTGATACAGTTTTCCAGTGTATTGTGGTCCTTTTTAATAGAAAGGAGAGATTCCAGTTCTGCCCATTAATGAACACAGAGTTAAAAGCTACCCCAGTGTAATCAACATCTGAAGGAAGACCAGAATTTTCTTTAAAAATAATCTGGAGATGATAGTAATCATGAACAGTTTCATCAGATTTTTGTGTGCAAATTCTGAATTTTGTTCCAATCAACAGGCTTTGGAAAAGCCCTAGGAATTGCCTGATGAAGTCACCGAGTGATTGCCAAAGCCTGACCATATAATAAGTTAGTGGTCAGGTGTCACAGTTATAATTCTAGAGACCTTTCAGGACTTTGCCAATTAGTGGCAAACCCAGTGCTGGGCCTGGCTTCACTGATGAGCGTATGAACTAGTTGATATAAGCCAACCATATAGGTTGATAGGTTTGAGTGTGTGAAATTCCTCAGCAAATGTGTGAAGGTCTTCAGTTACTTTAGGGAAAGCTTTGAGTATGGTTCACAGTTCATCTTTAGTCCAGGGATTACGGGAAATTAGAAGTTTAGCCTCTGGTTTCTCAGAGGCTTAATTTTAAAGGGACAGGTTCTGATAAGTTCAGTAGAAAAGGGGAAGTTTGGTGAGAGAATTAGTATGGGGAAGCTGAGGGTATAGAGGAGGTGTAGGTGGCATAGAAGGGAAGGAGGAAGATGGCACTGGTGGTGGGCCCTGGGCATGAGGAGCAGAGGGAGAGAAAGATGGTGCCAGGGGTGGAGCCTGAGACAAAACAGCCAAGGAAGAAGAGCCTGAGGCTTCAGGAACCATTTTATCTTTCTTTTAATTGTTTGCTTGCCTTAGTTAATCTTAAAATCTTCTTTTGCAGAGAGGCAATTTTAGGTTCCTGATAATGTTTGGAAGGCTCAAAATACCAGCTGAAATAGGCATGCTGTTCAGTTTTGAGCTATTGTAGTGGATTTAAGGAAATTAAGTTTAGGGATTTCAAAAGCTCCCCATAATGACCATTGATATTCTAAATTGCCTTTGGTTAGGTCATTCCATTTAGTTATAAATGCACATGAAGAAGGATCATGGTTCTTAAACGTACAATCAGCCAGAGTCCTTGTAAGGGGGCACCCTCAAAATATTTAGACAACTGGGATCTAATTTCTTGGAGGTTTTTCTCCAGAGTAAAAGAATAGTTTTCAAACAGCTTAAACAGCTAATAGCTTAAACAGTTTAAACTGCTTAAATAGCTCAAGCAGCTCAAACAACCTGCATGGCTTAGTACCAGCCAGTTCTAAGGGAAGAGCCAGGTTCTCAGCCCAGTTCCCATTAGAACAGCCCCTATTCCAAATGAATGGGCCAAAGGCTGAACTGGCACAATTCTAATAAAACAGCCCTTTTTCCTGAAGGAATCGGCCAATGCAAGCTAGATCCAGTGAAACTCTGATTTCAAAATCAGACCAAAGTGCCAACAAGGACTCACATACAGAACAAGGCCTTAACCAGAAAGAAAGATACCTAAAATAGATCCCAAATAAAGTGTGGAGAGTATCAAAATACAAAGAGGGCAGAAGCTTGAATCCAGGAGAAAGACATACCTTCAAACATGATGGTTAACAAGAAAAGCAGTGAGTGACAATGGGCTCAATTGTGGGTAATGCACCGTTTAATCAGCAGCCCTGGGGCCATTGGGAGTCTTCTTTGGTCCCTGTAAGGGCCATGAAAATGTTGACCTAAAATAGACAGACAGACAGCTATTTCTTTTCAATAAATGGTTCTAGGACAACTGGATTTCCACATGAAAAGAATGAAGTTGGAGCCCTACCTCACACCATATAAAAAATTAATTCAAAAAGGATCAACAACCTAAATATAAGAGCTAACACCTTATAAGCTAACATCTTATGAGAACATGTAAGAATAAATCATTGTGACCTCAAATTAGCAATGTATTCTTAGATATGACACCAAAAGCATGAGCAACCAAAAAAAAAAGTGCTTAGACTTCATCAGAATTTGAAACTGCATCAAAGAACATTATCAAGAAAGTGAAGGGGCTTCTCTTGTGGCACAGTGGTTGAGAATCCGCCTGCCAATGCAGGGGACATGGGTTCAAGCCCTGGTCCAGGAAGATCCCACATGCTGAGGAGCAACTAAGCCTGTGCACCACAACTACTGAGCCTGCGCTCTAGAGCCCATGAGCCACAACTACTGAGCCTGGGTGCCACAGCTACTGAAGCCCGCGTGCCCTAGAGCCCATGCTTCACAACAAGAGAAGCCACCGCAACGAGAAGCCCGCGCACCGCAACGAAGAGTAGCCCCTGCTTGCTGCAATCAGAGAAAGCCCGCATGCAACAATGAAGAGCCAAAGCAGCCAAAAATAAATAATAATTTTTTTTTTTTAAGTGAAAAGACAACCTACAGAGTAGGAGAAGATATTTACAAGATATATGTCTAATAAGGATTTAATATCCAGAATTTATAAGTCACTCCCACCACTCAACAGTTAGAAGACAAACAACATAATTTTTAAAAGAGCAAAGGACTTCAGTAGACATTTCGCCAAAGAAGATATACAAATGGCCAATAAGCATACAAAAAAGATGCTCAACATTCTTAGCCATTAGGAAAATGCAAATCAAAACCACAAGGAGATACCACTTCACACCTACTTGGATGGTTATAATTAAAGAAATGAAAAATAACGTGTTGGCAAGGATGTGAAGAAATACACAGATGCTTGTATACCACTGTTCATTGCAGCTTTATTTACAATACCCGAAACAACTCATGTCCATCCATATAGGAGTGCATAAATGAAATGTGGTCTATACATACATGGAATTTTATTCAGTCATAAAAAGGAATGAAGTTCCAATACCAGATACAATGTAGGTAAACCTTGTTAACATAATGCTAAGTAAAGAACACAAAAGAACAAATACCGTATGCTTCCATTTATCTGAATATCTAGAACAGCCAAATTCATAGAGACAGAAAGTAGATTAGAGGCTATCAGGGGCTGAAGAGAAGGACAATGCAGTTATTCCTTAATGGTTACCGGGTTTCTGTTTAAAGGTGATGAAAAATTTTTGAAGTAGATACTGGTAATGGTTGCACAACATTGTGAATGTGATTAATGCCACTGAATTGTACACATAAAATTGTTGAAGTGGTATACAGTCATCCCTTGGTATCTATGGGGGATGGGGTCTAGGACCCATCATGGATACTAAAATCTGCAGATGTTTGAGTCCCTTGTATTAAGTGGCATAGTATTTGCATATAAGCTACGCACATCCTCCTGGCTACTTTAAATCATCTGTAGATTATTTATAGTAGCTAATAGAATGTAAATACTATATAAATCATTCCTGGCATGTGACAAATTGAAATTTTGCTTTCTGGAACTTTCTGGAATTTTTTTTTCTGAATATTTTTGATCCATGGTTGGTTGAACCTATGGAGGTAGAACTTACAGATACAGAGGGTTGACTATATTTATATTTTTTAACCACAATAAAAATTAAAATCACTGAAGTCTTCTGGTGAGCATGTAAAATAGTCAGCCACTTTGGCAGTTTCTTAAAAAGCTAAGCATGTACTTATTTGATCCAGTCATTCAACTTCTATGAATTTACCTAAGAGAAAAGAGAGTATATATGTCCATAAAAATAAATGTACACAAATGTTCATAGCAACTTTATTTGTAGTGGCCCAAAGCTGGAGTCAACCCAAATGTCCACTGACATGTGAATGAATAAATAAATGGTGGTACAGCCATACAATGGAATTCTACTCAGCAATAAAAAGAATGAACTGTGCAGTGATGTGGATGAATCTCAGAATAATTATGCTGAGTGAAAGAATCCAGAGGGGGAAATACATACTGCATGATTCCATTTACATAAAATTTAAGAAAATGCAAACGATGGTGACAGAAAGCAGGTCAGTGGTTTCTTCGTGATGATAGGGGAAGGGAGGGGCTGAAAGGAGGGGCTACAAAGGGGCACAAGGAAACTTTTCAAAGGACGAATATGTTCACTACCTTGGTTTTGTGAAGATTTTGTGACTGTGTACATATGCTCAATTCTTATCAAGCTGTACACATAAAATGTATACTATTTGTCTTATGTCAGTTATACCCCAATAGAACTACTTTTTAAACCCCTGCCCCAAGAATTACATCTGACTTTTTGTAAGAAATCATACAAGAAGAGAATGAAGTAAAATATGTACTGTTGAAAGACAAAACCCACCAATCTAGAATTCTGTACCCATTGACACTATCCTTCAAACATGAAGGAGAAATAAAAATATTCTGAGAAACTGAGAATTTGTCACTAGGAGATGTGACCTGTGAAAAATGTTAAAAAGTTCTCCAGAGAGAGGGAAGATGATATGATTCAGAAACTCAGATCTACATAAAGGAAGGAAGAGTGTTCGAAAGAGAATAAATGTAGGTAAAATCACACCTTTTGTTCTTAATTAACATAACAACTTCAAATTAATAACAGTAACAATGTATTCAGTGATTATAGCATATAGATAGGTGAAATGAATGGTAGCAATATTATGAGGCACTGAAAGGAAGAATTAGGAATACTCTATTACAAGCCACCTGCACTAGCTGAGAAGCAGTATAATGTTATTTGAAAATAGATTTAGATTAGTCATAAATGTATATTGCAAACGCTGGAGCAATTATTTTAAATATTTTAAAAAATAAGTATAATTGATGTACCACGAGAAGAGAAAAAATGGAATCATGAAATGCTCAGTTAAAACCAGAGAAAGGTGAAAAAGAGGAAGCTTTTTTTTTTTTAAGAAACAGAACAAAAGCAACAAATACAAAGTAGTTACAAACATGGTAGATATTAATTTAACTCTATTAATGGTTTTACATGTGAACGGTCTAAATATAAACAAAAGACAAAGACTATCAAGTGTATAATAAAACAAGGCCCAACTATATATTGTCTACAAGAAGCCCACTTTAAATATAAAGGCACAGGTAGGTTAAAAGTAAAAGGATGGAGAAAGATACACAAGGCTAACAGAAAAAACCAAACAAACAAAAAACCGCTGACAGAGCTATATTAATTCCAGGCAAAGCAGACTTTAGAGCCAGGAAAATTGTCAAGGATAAAGAGGGGCCTTACGTAACGAAAAAGGGGTCAATTCTCTAAGAAGATGAAACAGTGCTTGATGCATATGCATCTAACAACAGAGGGTCAAAATGTGTGAAGAAAAACTGATAGACCTTCAAGGAGAGACAATTCCACTATTATAGTTTTAAGTTTCACTACTCCTCATACAGAAATTGATAGATTCAGCAGGCAGAAAATCAGTAAGAATATATTTGAGCTGAACAGCACCATCGTTAACTGGATCTCATTGACATTTCCCCCCAAAACAGAATACACATTCTTCTCAAGATCACATGGAATATTCACCAAGATAGACCACATTCCGGGCCATAATAAATATCTTCACAAATTTAAAAGAATAGAAATAAAATATATTCTTAGATCATAATGGAATTAAAACAAATAAATAGCAGAAAGATAGCTGGAAAAAAATCCCAGGATATTTGGAGATTAAACAACACACTTCTAAATAACACATGAATGAAAAAAGGGCTCAGGAGAATTTTTAAAATATTTTGACTAAATAAAATATGAGTGATCAAAATTTGTGGGATTGGGCTTCCCTGGTGGTGCAGTGGTTGAGAGTCCGCCTGCCAATGCAGGGGATGCGGGCTCGTGCCCTGGTCCGGGAAGATCCCACATGCCGCGGAGCGGCTGGGCCCGTGAGCCATGGCCACTGAGCCCGCGCGTCCGGAGCCTGTGCTCCGCAACGGGAGAGGCCACAACAGTGAGAGGCCCGTGTACCGAAAAAAAAAAAAAAATTTGTGGGATGCAGTAAAAGTAGTGCATGGAGGGAAACTTATAGCATTAAATGCATATATTAGGAAAGAAGGAAGACCTAAGATCAATAATGTAATCTTCCACATTAGTGAACTCAAGATAGAAGAGCAACGTTAGCCTAAAGATAGAAGACAAAAGAGAAATAATAAAAATTAGAGGTAAACCTAATGACACTGAAATCAAGAAATCAACAGAGAAAATTAAATTGGTAACCTCTAACCAAGCTAACCAAGGAAAAAGAGAGAAGTCACAAATTAATTTCAGAATTCAAACAGAGGTCATCACTACTGCTTCTGTGGGTATGAGAAGTGTAGTAAAGGAATACTGAACAACCCTATGCTCACAAAATTAATAAATCAGATGACATGGACCAGTTTCTTGAAAGACACAAACTACTGAAACAAAAAATTAAATAATCTGAGTAGGCCTATAACTATTAATTCTCCACAATCTCCAGAAAATAGAAGCAGAGAGATTATTTCCTATCTCATTTTATGATGCCAGCATTACCCTAATACCAAAATCAGATGCAGACATTACAAGAAAAGAAAACAATATCTCTTCAACATAAATACAAAATTACTCAAAAAATATTTGCAAATCCCAACCCAACAATGCATACAAAGAATTATACATCATGATCATTTGGGGTTTATTCCAGGCACGCATGGATGGTTCAAATTAGAAAATCAATTAATGTAATCTACCACATCTGTAAGCTAAAGAAGAAAAATGACATGATCATATCAATTGATTCAGAATAGCATTTGAGAAAATCCAACACCCATTCATGATAAATTCTCAGTAAAGGAGGAATAGAGGGAACTTCCTTAACTTGATTAAGGACATCTACAAAATCTACAAGTAACATCATACTTAATTGTAAGAAACTGGATGCTTTTCCCCTAAGAACAGAAACAAGGCAAGTCTCTTCTCACCACTCCTACTCAACGTTGTACTGGAAGTCTTAGTGCAATAAGACAAGAAAAAGAAGTAAAAAGTACACAGATTGGGAGGGAGAAATAAAACCACCTTTGTTCACAGAGGACATAATTATGTATGTAGAATATCACAAAGAACTAGAAAACCAAACAAAAAACTCCATGAACTAATTAGTGATTTTAGTAAGGTTGCAGGACACAAGATTAATATACAAAAATTAATCACTTTCCTTTATTCCAGCAATGAACAACTGAAACTTAAAACAATACCATTTGTATTAGCATCAAAAAATGAAATAGGTATAAATTGAACAAAACATGCATAGAGTTTAAATGTGGAAAACTATAAAATTCTGATGAATGAAACAAAAGAAGATCTAAATAAATGGAAAGATATTCCAAATTCATGGATTGGAAGAATAAATATTGTTAAAATTTCAGTTCTTCCCAACTCGTCTAGAGATTTAATGTAATACCAACAAAAATCCCAGCAAGCTATTTTGTGGATATTGACAAACGAATTCTAAGGTTTATACGGAAAGGCCAAAAAACAGAATAGCCAACACAATGCTGGAGAAGGAGAACAAAGTTGGAGGAATGACATCAGCAGACTTCAAAACTCTACAGAGCTACAAAGATCAATACAGTATGGTGCTGGTGAAAGAAAAGACACATAGATCAATGGAACAGAACAGAACACCCAGAAGAAGACCCACACATATATAGTCAAGTAATCTTTGACAATGGAACAAAGGCAATTCAACAGAGAAATGATATTCTTTTCAACAAAGGGTACTGGAATAATTAGACGTATGCAAAAAAAAGGAAATCTAGACACAGAGCTTATACCTTTCACAAAAACTAACTCAAAAATTAATCACAGTCATACATTTAAAATGCAAAACTATAAAACTTCTAGAGAAAACATATGAGAAAATCTAGGTGACCCTGAGTTTGGCAATGAGTTTTTAGATATGATACGAAAAGCATGATCCATGATAGAAAAATTGACAAATTAGACTTTGTTAAAATGAATAATTTCTTCTGTGGAAAGAAACTATTAAGAGAATGGAGAGAGACAACATACTGGGAGAAAACATTTGCACAGCACATATCTGATAGAGGATTTGAATTCAAATATTCTTTAGAAACTCTTAAAACTCAACAATACAAAAACAAACAACACTATTAAAAATGGGCAAAATATCTGGACAGCTCACCGAAAAAAATATGCAGATGGCAAAAAACCATGAAAAGGTGCTTAACATCATTTGTCATTAGGGAATTACAAATTAAAGCAACAATGAGTTGTTTACTTATTGTAGTCATCACTACACACCTTTTAGAATGGCTAAAATCAGAAACAAAAAACAAAACACAAAAATACCAATTGCTGGAGAGGATATGGAAAATAAGGAGCTTTTTCACTGCTGTTAGGAATGTAAAATGGTACAGCCACTGTGCAAGAAAGTGTGGCAGTTTCTTAAAAAGCTAAACACAATCTTACCTGTGATCCATCAATTATACTCCTACTTATTTAGCCAAATGAATTGAAAACTCATGTCCACACAAAAACCTGAACATGGATGTTTATAGCAGCTTTATCCATAACTGCCCAAAACTGAAAGCAACCAAGATGTCCTTTAATAGATGAAGGATAAACTATGGCACATACATGCAATGGAATATTATTACTCAGCAATAAGAAGAAATGAGCTATCAAGCCACAGAAACACATGGAGGAAACGTAAATGCATATTTCTCAGTAAAAGAAGCCAGTCTGAAAAGGCTACATGTTGTTTGATTCCAATTCTATGACATTTTGGAAAAGGCAAACTGTACATACAATAAAAAGATCAGTGGTTAAAAAAAAAATCAGTGGTGGCCAGAGGTGTGGGTATGGGGGGGAGGGAGGAACAGCTGAAGCGCAGGGAGTTTTAGCGAAACTATTCTATGATACTGTAATCGGAGATGCAAAATATCAGACATTTGTCAAAACCCATAAAACGTTACTACACAAAGAGTGAACTTTAATGCATGTGAATTAGAAAAATAATAATGTAGGAGGTCTGGAGATTCCAGGAAAAAACGTAGACTGTGACAAGAGAGTCTAATTGTATTACAAAAGTACGAAACAGCCACCCTAAGGAGGGTGGGGCAGGGGGGAAGGGACTTCAATCACTTTGGAGTCCACAGGCTAAAGGCAAAAGGAACTGCACACGGGACGATGCTCTAATTGATAAAGTTGCTTCCCACGGTACACGTGTTAACAATTCTGACACTGCCGTACACGTTTGCTGGACCTGAACAATTGAGTAGTGGATGGTGAAAGCCAGGGTTCTTGTCATTAGACTGGGAGGAGGCTAGAATAATCCACGTGTAAGGGACAGAGTTGCTGATGGTAAAACAATGTAGATACAGATGGCTACACATAAAAATATTTACACATATATGTATATACATGAGTTGGTTGCACACATACATTTCTTTGCTCTGCCAGCTACGGGAGCCTGAAAGAAATCACACTACACCATAGCAACCAGCACACCTAGGGACCAGATCTTGTTTCTAAAAGGGCTCCCAATGGCCAAAGTTGCAACACAATGAGCAAGGTAGCTTAAACAGTCGCACTGGATTATAACCTAAAGCAGAAAATAATATCCACGAGTGCATATTGATACAAGTAAGCGATTGAATAAATAAATGGACAAGAAATAGATCTCCTACGCCAAATTCCAAATAAATTATCTATGTATTCCAGTCTAACCAAGGTGGAGCATAGCTCCTGCTCTTTAAGTGTGGGCTCCACAGAGTGATTCCTTTCCAAATCAGACAGCACGGAAAGGGGGAAACAGAACACAACCGCTTCAGCCCGCTGATCAGATCTAGCTCAACATCAATAGTCCTAAACCATATTGATAGTATGTATCCTTGATAGGAGTGATGAAAATGACACTTTCCCTCTGTGAGCGAGCGCCCCCAAACCATAACTCCAGACGAGTCATGAGAAAAAAAATCAGGCACATTCCACTAGAGGGACAAGCGGTATACCTGACCGGTATTCTTCAAAACCCTCAAGGTCATCAAAACCAAGAATCTCTGAGAATTCTCACAGGTAAGAGAAGCCTAAGAAGACATGACAAATAAATGTAACATGGTATCATGGATGGGAGACTGGAACAGAAGAAAAGACGTTAGGTAAAAACCAAGGTCATCTGAACTATGGACTTGCGTTAATAATAATGTATCAGTGTTGGTTCATTAATTGTAACAAATGTCATACTAACGTAAGATAATAAAGGGGAAACTGTATCCATAGGGTATATGGAAACTCTGTAATTTCTTTCAATTTTTCTATAAATCTAAACTGTTTTTTTGTTTGTTTGTTTTTTGTGGAACGCAGGCCCCTCCCGTTGCGGAGCACAGGCTCCGGACGCGCAGGCTCAGTGGCCACGGCTCACGGGCCCAGCCGCTCCGCGGCACGTGGGATCCTCCCGGACCGGGGCACGAACCCGCGTCCCCTGCATCGGCAGGCGGACTCTCAACCACTGCGCCACCAGGGAAGCCCCAAGAACCAGCTCTTAAAAGTAATAATTGATCGTCCAGGACCCGGCGGTGGCTGCTTCGCCCCGAGGTGAGCAGGAGGTGGCGGGAAGGTGGGACGCCGGGACACACCCCGTGAGAGGGGCCCCAGCTTACAAACCTGAGGGGGCTCCAGGGAGTAGGTAAGCTCGGCGGTCCTGCTTGGGCGGGGGGTGAATGAAAGGAGGGGAAGGGGAACAATGGGGTGAACAGCAGCAGTGACACATCCAGCACGAGGTGTTTATAATAACCCAGGAGGGAAACTTCACGTGGGTACCCTCCAGGGATGGGGACAGACGTGACATCCCCGCCAGGTGGCACAGTTACCTGCGTACGCGTGTGTCCCCTCTAGCTAATAATCCATGCAGAAGGTGGTCCATGTTTTCCTCAGCTTGTTTCATCCAAGGCACCCAGCATTGCATGTGATTGCTCTGTAAACACTTATTGAATAAAAAAATACCTAGCTGATTGGAAATCCAACCTGGTAAGATGGAAAAACATTAGGGATTTGAAAGTTTTGTGTAACTTCCTTAATAAACTCAAGAGGTCCATCCATTCCTGAACCCAAACCTGAAGGAAGCCAGAGTCACAGCACCTCGGTGGCTCAGGAGAAAACCCTTTGCCAGCACCCTGTCCACCCGGCCCTCAGGACAGCCGGCGCTGACCCAGGACACCAAGGAGGGCCAGGCGGCCGGAGAGATGGACACGCGAGCTTGGAGGGGAGACCCACGCGCAGAGCCCAGCTCTGTTCTGCCTGAGATAAGCTGGGGATCGCTTAGAACCCATCCAGCCGCCCCTCTCACCCAGCAGGTCGGGCACTTGGACGTGCATTGGCCCGTTCCCCTCCTCCTGTCCTTGGGGCTGCACCCTCTGTGGTGGGAGGAGGGGTTCCCTGGTGGAGCCTCTCTCCGATGTCCAAGGAAGATCACGTGCCGCTGTGCCGGGCACCGGCCCTGGCCCTCCTCACGTCTGGAACAAATCAGGGCCCAGCAAAGGAGAGCCCAGGACAGGGTGTGGCAGTGGTCTTCGTTTTCCTGCCTGGAGTGTACTGCGCCCCTGGCCGGCCTGCACTCGATCTGAGCAGGGCTGCGGACCGTGACCCATGCCAAGCTGGGCTCTGAACCACGGGCGGACCACAGACTCCCCGCCTCGGCACTCACGCTGACGGCGGGCAGCTCAGTCCTGGGAGTAGCCACGCGTGGCTCTGTTTGCAAGGCGGGCGCCTGTGTGGACCTGCACGCGCATTAAACCCTGCGTGGCAGGTGGCGTCGCGCCGAGGTCACGGGCCTGGGCTCTGAGCTCGGATCCCGGCTCCACGACCCGCCGGCCACCACGCTGCCCCGTCCCGCATCCTCCCACAGGAGTCACGCAGGGACCCCCCGCCTCACGGCCTCGTGGCGAGCAGCGAGGGACGCACTTGTGCGAACTACGGGGCACAGGACACGGCCGAGCGAGCATCGGCCGCAGCCACGGCGGGGTCGGGCTCAGTCTAGAAGGAGCTCAGCTTCGTGCGGGGGGCACCCGTTCGCCCAGAGGAGGAGGAGGACCCGGGGGGCCCTTAGGTGCGCGGGCCGAAGCCCAGCCTGGTCCCCGCTCCCTCCAGGACCCGCCCCCAGGGGAAGGCAAAGGCCCAGTCCCGTCGCACCCTCGGTGCCGGGGGCTGAGTCAGAGGCCAGGCCCGGGGGCTTTCGTCACTCGGAGTCACTTTAGACCCAGGCCACTCTCCCGCAGGCGTGAGGCCAGGACGCGCGGTGCGGGGCGCACGGTGGGCGGCCAAAGCTGGCCGCGGCCGGTGGAAGGAGCAGGGCTGGCCGGGGAGGGCCCCGAGCCGGGCCTGGCCCGGAGACTCGGAAGCTCAGCTCTGTGGTCCTGCGGTTCGGACCGCGGGCGGAACCACGGGCGCTCCCAGAACCACCTCCCCGGGGACGTGTCGCCACCACTAAAGGAGGCGCATTTGACTCACTCCCCGAACACGCGTGTGGCCTCGAACGCCAGCAATAGCTCCTGTGCACGGAACACACACTACGTTCCAGACGGTATACGACACTGCATGTCTACGGCATAAAAGCTTCTTGTTTGGTAATATACACAAGCCTGTGAGGCCTCTGTTACCTCCATCGTGCAGATGATGGCACGGAGCCGCCGGGGAGATGGGGGACTTGCTTAATGCCATGGAGTCGGTGTCTAGCAGGACCGGGACTCAGACCCAAATCTGCACAGAGATCAAAGCCTAACGGCTGCAGAGCATACGCTTAAGAGTTAACAAGTACTGGTTTGCCTTGAGGAGGGAAACTCAGAATCTGTCCTGGTGTCATAATTTTTTAAAAACTTTGCTGGCTTTGGCTTCTTCTTTTTTTTAACCTACTATTATTTGGGTAGAAAAGAGAAAGGGGAGAGTGATGGAGTACGAGATCTTATGAGAAAACCTTCCAGCCTGAGTGCGTCAGGTCACTTGTGACTTCCTGGCTAACGATATCAGATAATGCCGTGTTACTCAAGCAACCATTGTGTCTGTGTGCACGTACTCTAGTTACATGTCTACGCTAGATACTGAGAGAATCTTTGAGAACAGGACCAGTGCAAGCTGTCGGACCACATGGAACTGGTCTAGTCCAGCAATGTTGAAAGCCCACCTCGGGCCCATGAGCTTGGCTGGTCAGTAGCTCAAAGGGCTCATTTGTCTGCACCTGGACTAAGGGTGGATGTTTATGACTTTGAAATGTTAAGGGGGTTCCGCTGGCTCCTTTCCCGAAAGCCCACTCCTGGTGCTTGTCTGGCCATTCAATATGTGGTCACAGCTGGACAATTTCTTATGAAGAAAGAAAGGAAACATGTACAGAAGGGCTGAAGACGTCAAGCGTAACTCACCAGCGGTATCTTTCCCGTGGCCTCGGTTCAAAGTCCACAGCACAGAGATCAGAAGCGGTGCCGGTGCGGCCCTGCCGGCTCAGTTCAGCCACCGCACGTCCTTCAACGGCCCACTGAAAGCGCGGGTTCCTGGTGCCCACGGACGATGAGCCCTTTCTTACCTAAATCCGGACAAGAAAAAAATCTTTCTGGGAAAAAAAATTCCTCACGGCCGCAATTCGAGGAAGAAGAAAAACATTAGTAACCCTGTAGGTGCCTCGCCGCACTCCAGGCTGAGCGAGCGGTAAGGCTTTCAGTGTGTGCTCGTGAAAGACAGAGATCATTTCATAGCCGGTGGTGGTGTGGAAGGTTCACTTCCACTGGATTTTACAACACACGCCACTGGGAAACAGGGCAGAGAGTCAATCACGTCCTCTCGGGATGAAACAAGCAAACTTTATTAGAAATCTCATTTACTTTTGTTATTTTAGGTGAGCAGTTGTGTGTGTTCTTCTGAAGATGGAAGCCGTCACACACTGCTCGCTGGACGACGGGGCACTGACTTTTGCCCTCAGCCACGGCCACATCCTGACAAGTATCAACCTGATCGCAAGAATTTCACTTTTCTTCTCCTCCAGGCCCGGACTCCACCCACAGCAGGAAGGACTGGCCTTAGCTCCCTGAGCCTGAGACCCATCGCACTCGGATGGCGGGGTGACAAGAGAGACGGGACCGGGGGTGGGGGGGGGGGGCGCAGGCTTGTTTGTCCTGCACCTGAAGTCCCTGGCAGGGAGCTCGGCCTTTCAGACAACTCTGTAGGACTGTTCGTCCTCCCAGGAAGCGGAATGGCAAACACCCTCCCACGCACTGTGCCGGGGGGCGGCGGCACCAAAGGCCAGCACCGGACCAGGAGCCAGAGCAACCCAATGACACCACAAATTCTTGATCTTGCATCAGGCCTTACAAAGAAAATATGCGCACAATGCTAAAACAATCTGTTTCAGGTCATTCTTCCAAGAATAGGAGTTTGAGAATGAAGGGATGTTCGTGTCAAGGTTTTTCATCCTAATCTCCCAAAGCCCATGTTTCTTACCTGCCACGTCTTGGAAAGGTGGTTGTTTTCCTCAAGAGGATTTTATTTAGGGCTCCCACCTGGATGCTGCAAAATGGAGGACCCTCTGGGAGCTCTGGCTTGTGTGCCAGCCCTGACCGCTCTCTCCTGAGGGGTCGTGGGCCTGGGGGACCCTGCAAGGAGGAGAAGCAGAGGGAAAGGTTGGGGCTGGCAGGGCCCTGCGCCAGCAGGAGCTCAGCACCCCGGTCACCTGCTGCACCAGCTTGGGGCGTGACGCCTTCGTGTTCCTCCAGTTAACCCCGTGGGTCCCTAAATGCCCTTATTCGCGGGGCTCCCCACTTCTACCCAAATTGCATGAAGATCCTGGGGATTTTCACTCTCTCTCCGCGGAATGCCTTGCATTTGAGCACACGTGTGCGCGTGCAGCTGGTCCTTCCTCCACCTCCTTTTTTGTTTTGTGGTACGCGGGCCTCTCACCGTCGTGGCCTCTCCCGTTGCGGAGCACAGGCTCCGGACGTGCAGGCGCAGCGGCCATGGCTCACGGGCCCAGCCGCTCCGCGGCACGTGGGATCCTCCCGGACCGGGGCACGAACCCGTGTCCCCTGCATCGGCAGGCGGGCTCCCAACCGCTGCGCCACCAGGGAAGCCCTGTTTTTGGTTTTGTTTTAGATATATCTCTGGTACACAGCAGATAGCTAAATTTAATTTTTTATCCAGTCTGACTCTGGCTTTTACATTTTTTTGTGATTGTATACCTATTAGGATTTTTTCACCATAATTTTCTGCCTTTGTCTTTTTTTTTTTTCCTGCCGTGCCGCTTGGCATGCGAGATCTTAGCTCCCTGACCAGGGATCAAACCTGTTCCTCCTGCAGTGGAAGTGCAGAGTCTTAACCACTGGACCACCAGAGAATTCCCCACTGTCTGCTTTTACTGTTTATTTTTTTCTTCCAGTCTTATTTTATTTTGGATGATGGCATTGTCTCACTCCATTCTACTAATTTGATCCTCAATTTCCACTATTTTAATGTTTATCCTAGAAACTTGAATACATATATTTCACTTAAAAAGCTAAAGTTAATTAACTATCCTTTTCCTTGAAAAGAACAATTGGCTGTTTTAATTTAGATTATACTATTTTATGTGTTATTTTCATCCAGCATCTTAGTTCTGGTTTTTAACCCTATGGGTCAGACTTCATTGTTAGTGTTTTACACGGTCAATGTTTGTCTAGATTCTCCCATGTTGACCCCGTTCCTCGCTCTCCATGCCCTGTTGCATTTCAGACCTTCCTTCCTTCCTTCTGGAATCACTGCCCTTCTATAAGAAATACAACTTTTAGAAACTCCTTTAGTAATGTCTGTCCGTAGCAAACTGTACTTTTTGATTCTGTGGAACGCCTCTGTTTTACTCTAATAATTCAAAGAGAGGGTCTAAATTTATAGTCATCCTTTTTTGCAACATGTCGATGGTGGCGTTGTTTTCTGTTGTTGCTATGGAGAAATCAGCTGTCAATTAAACTGTTGTCCCTTCAGAGGTGATCTATTCCTTCCGCTTTTCCTTCATGTCAGGCAGTTTCACTATGCTGTCTGGGTATAGGTTTTCTTTTACTTATCCTGCCTGAGACATGTGGTACTTACTAAATCTGACATTTTTCATAAATTCTGGGAAATTCCCAGCTATGGTACTTTTTGAAATATGGCACGCCCCCATCTTCTCATTCCGAAAACCCAGTTAGAAAGGTAATAGGCCTTTTTCTCTATTTCCTCTCTTAATCTACCCTTCATCCTTTCCACTTCATTCCTTCTTTGCTTAGGTCTGTCAGTTCACCAGTTCTCTCTTCATCTGTGTGCAACCTGGTGTTTATCCTGTTCACTGAGCTATTTTTCAAACCTGTGTGGTCACTTGTGAATGTCTCTTGTCTGTTGCTCAGTGTTTGATTCCACTTGTATTTCCTTAAACATCATTATTTTGTGTTATGTGTCTTCTAGTGGCAATGTCAGCAGCTCAAGGGTGGTAAAATCTACCGCATGCTGTTTCTGCTTATTGTCACATTCGGTTTCCTCATGCATTTGACAATGTGGGAGTTTACACCAGGCTGACTTAATCAGGGAGCATCCTGACGGGAACGAGACAATGTTTTTCTCTAGAGCAAACTTCTGTCTTCCCGTACTGAGGATTGTCATCATTTGGGGCCACTTAATTTCTTTAGATTTCCCCTTACTCTGTATGTGGGTAGAGTAAGTCCCATTCCAGGATCCTACAATACTGAAGAGAGTTTGTTTCTACCCAGAGCTGAGATGGATGTAGGTTAGCTTCCTGTCTCCCCGAAAGGGCAGGTGTAATTTTCTACCCACCTTCTGACAGGCGCGGCCCCCTCTATGCAAGGTCTCAACTGAGGTGCCCACATGGCACAGACGCAAGGTCTGGTCTCCCGCTTCTCTTTTTTGTTGGAATATTAACGTCACAGAGTATTGATGACACAGAGCATTGATATCAGCATGTGACCCCGAGGCAGCCTCAAGTGCCACGTTTCTAACCATCCTGCTGTAACTCGTTAGGTTTTTGCTGTTAAGGGGCAAGGCTGGTGGGTAGGGGGTGGGGATAGAGTTGGGGATATGCTTAGACATTTCCCTCAATTTCTTATGACCTCAGCAAAGCATTTAAAGGTATGTTTCTTGTGATTTAACTGGCCTCTGGAAGTGTTGCTGCAGGACGCCTTTTGAGAAATCACATCTGCTCATCTGTCAGGAGCAGGAAATCAAAGTCTCAGTAGGGTTTTCAAGCTCAACCAGAAACTATGCAAAAGTTGACCCACAAAACTTTAGGCCCTTGCTCAGCAGGAGACTCAGCTCAGATTTCCTCTCTTCCCATGATGAACTCCCCGTGGGGTCTTTGCGGGTCATTTCTCAAAAAGGGCCTCTGTTCAGGGCTGCCTCGACCCCGTGATGGTTCCAGAACCTGAGAGGTTCTGAGCACAAACTCTGGAACAGGTGCTTTGGTGGTGTGAGCCTCAGCTCTGCCACGTGTGGTGGTGGGACCCTGGCCAAGGCACTTCAACTCTGTCTCAGTTTACCCATCTGTAAAATGGGGCTAAGAGTAAGATCTTACAGCCTACCAGCTCGTGCTGGGAGAAACTGCACAAAATACCGTCCTTCATCTGGGATTCGGGAGTTCGAGTAACACGTGATCTGATTCCTGATAAACTCTGTCCTCAATACATCTTCATAAAACCAACGACTGAATGGATTTACATTTCAACACATCCATCCCGCTTGACAGGAAGAGAGGCAAACAGAAATCAGACATTGCAGGGAATTCCCTGGCGGTCTGGTGGTTAGGGCTCTGCGCTTTCACTGCTGGGGACCCGGCTTCAATCCCTAGTCAGGGAACTAGGATCCTGCAAGCCCCGAGGTGTAGCAAAAAAAAAAAAAAAAGGAAAGAACTTGGCCCCAGGACTTGGGGACCCCAGACAGCTCTTCCTGGGGCCTCAAGGAAAGGATTACAATGGGCAGGGCTAGGGGCTCCTGGAATCTTACACAACCAGTGGGGAAACTAAGTAAGGCCAGACTCCCTGATTTCACCGATGGGGAAACTGAGGCCCAAGAAGGGTGATCAGCTTGTTCAAGGCCACTCAGTCAGTGCAGAGCTGGGACCGGGCGGGGGTCCCTGAGCCCCGCTCAGGTCTCCGCACAGCAGGGTCTCACCCTGTCCTCCTCCTCCTTTGTTCACTAGACATACTTAACCCATTTGGTGAGAAAACTTACTTGATATATTACTATACGATTTGTTCTAACCTTATACACCTCTGTGTGTTTCTATATTATAACCGTATTCCAAAATTAATGTCTTCACTGGAGTATTTCCTACTTCCGTGTAAACACTAACTACGCTTGTTGAATTTAGGATTTCTCTAGTTGCAATTTCTATAAAGCCACGTGAGCAAAAAAGGCAATGTATTGCCTCCCATGACTGGAGAACTGAAGAAGGAAATGCCAGCTTCAGGCAGGGATGGATCCAGGTGTCAAAGGATGTCCTTAGGAAGTCGTCTCTTTCTGTGGCTTGGATGAGCTCTCCTCAGTGTGGCTTCACCTGCAGGATGGCGCTCTCTCCTCATGGCCCCGACCAACCTACAAGGTCACAGCTCCAAGTCCAGAGGCTGGAAAAGTCTCCTCCTTCCCAAGTTTAATCTCATTTTCTGGGGCAGGGATGCTGCTTGGTGAGGGGGGTCAAGTGCCACTCCTGGGTACTGAGGAGCTGTCCCCCCATGATACCACACGGCTGGTTGACAGGGCATGTTTCCCGAAGGAAAACCCAGTGTGGCCATGAAAAGAAACCTGAGCAGACGTGGGACAGGCGAACATGGCCGTTCAGGACACCTGCCGCCTCAGCCCAGGGGGCGGCCACGCGCTCTGTCGCCACCCGGATCCCAGGCTCGCCGGTTGCTTCCAGGGAGGAACCAGATGCGCTGGGCTCAAATCCCGTACCCGCCCCACTCTAGCTGTGATCTCGGGCGAGCGTCTTAGCCTAACTTTGCCCCAGTTTCCGCACGTGTCACATGGGGGCACCACGTGCTTGCTCATGGGGGCACGGTGAGGGTCAGCCGCGCTGATAACACATGCACGGTGTTTCTATCCGCCCCTGGCACGGACTCAGCACCCAGTATGTGTCGGCTGGCGTTATTCATTATTAGAACCAGCATTGCTAAGGAAATAAAACTTAGTTCAGAAAGCTACTTTCACCTTGTACGGAGCGCCTCCTCAGCACACATTCTGCACGTGGAATTGCCGAGGCAAAGGCCGCCTGCGCTCACAGCCCTCGTCACTTGTTGCCAGGTTGCTCTCAACAGCTCGGAGCTGCTTAACAGTGTCGCAGGCGGGCGGCCCTGTGCTCGGGGGGGGGGGGGGGCCCACGTGACCCCCAGCCTCTGGCCTTGTCCAGGATAAGCTTCCTTTAAGAGCAGAACAAAAGAGCCTGAGCACACAGACAGCAGAGGGAGCCCGCCTGGGGTGCGGGCTGCCCCCCTCTTCGTCACCGCCCCCCCAGCTGCCGCTGTGCCGTCTCTCCTCCACCCCCTCCCTGCTGTCGCTCCCTGGGTCGCGCCCCGCCGGAGACCCGTGCCCACTCCCTCCCCCAAACTTTCAGGCTTCCAGGAACCGCGCCGACTCCTGCCGCCTTCCTCACACTGAGCAACATCGGCCTCTTCCCTCTCTTCTCCTCTCAAACCAACCTCCATCCAAACTAGGCTCCAGAGCCTGCATCCACATCGCCAAAGAGAACTCCTGGATGTAAAAAGGCCCTGTGCTCCTAAGAAACACGGTGCCAGGGCTTTAGGACGTTTAAGGAGCGCCTTGTGGACGGGCGCTGCTGGGACCCGACTTTCCTGGAGCAAACAGCCTGGTGAGGGAGACAGACGGGACGGCGAGAAGGCCCTCGTGTGTTTCCCGTAGAAACAGAATGCCACAGAGATGTTTTCTTTTTTTTTTTTTTGCGGTTCGCGGGCCTCTTACCGCTGTGGCCTGTCCCGTTGCGGAGCACAGGCTCCGGACAGGCAGGCTCGGCGGCCACGGCTCACGGGCCCAGCTGCTCCGCGGCACGTGGGATCCTCCCGGACCGGGGCACGAACCCACGTCCCCTGCATCGGCAGGCAGACTCTCAACCACTGCGCCACCAGGGAAGCCCCACAGAGATGTTTTTTAAGCCGTGAGGCAGGCAGGCACAGGACAGGGAGTCCGACTCCATCCAAGGGGTGCTGGAGGCCCCCTTAACCAGGTGACGTGGAAGCTGGGTGCAGAGGGTGACCACAGGTGGGGCACACCTGAGAGGGAGCGGCCCGCACGGAGGCCCTGCGGCAGGACGGGCGCGGGTCCCCGGCCGGCTGCGGAGACGCGGGGGCAGGGCCGTGGACCTGCCAAGGATGCTGGCCGCTTCCCGAGAGCACGAGAGGCCCGGGAAGCGCCGGCGAAAGCCCGGAGTGGTGAGGGTGTGCGGGCACACACGGTTCAAGGTTACTCTCAGCGTTTTGTGGAAAACGGTCTGTGACGGACACAAGTGCAGGAGGGCAAGTTACTTGGGAGGTTGACGCAATGATCCAGACAAGAAAGGGCGGCGCCTCGGAGCAGCGCGGTGGAAGCGGGCACGCGGCGCGCAAGTGGGGCGCGTGTGAAGCGTACGCAGCTCGGCAAAAGGCGTGCAGCCCGGCTGGACGCGAGCCAAGGCGAGGCCCAGGTTCGGGCCCGAGCATCCCATGGCCCCTCACTGACACGAGGGACCGTGACGAGGCTGGGAAGTGGAAGGAGCCCCGCGGGGAGGAGCCCAGCCGAGACGCTAGTCACACACACACACACACACACACACACACACACACACACACACACACGGTGGCGCTGGCGACGGCGAGAAGCCTCTACAGAGAAAAGCCCCAAACCCACTGACCTCAAAAGGAGGGGCAGAAAAGAGAAAGGCTTCAGGGTGAAGAGAGAAATACGAAGGCACGTGTGACCGGTTCCCCCCCCCCCCCCCGGACACGACAGCGGGGGGCATCCACGCGCTTTCTGCCTAATCTGCGACGACTTCCGCCGAGATCTTACCGGAGGCGGCCCTGCGGTTCCCTGAAGAGGGAATCTGCGGACCCCTGCGCGAATACTTTCCGATGCAGATGAAATGAGAAGCTAGGACTCCGATACTTAAGGGGAGGGTGGGGCTCAGGAGAGGCAAAGCTCCCCAGGAAGTGGCCTCTCAAGAAGAGCAGCTGGACCGTCCTGAGCAAAGCCACGATTCTGAAGACGGTCCACTGGTGCTGAAGGGGGAAGAGAAAACCTCTGAGGAGTGTGTTCAAAGTGTGGGCCAACTAGGCAGCTCCTTTCCTTGGACAGACACCCAGATGTGACCGGCGCCCCAAGGAACACAGAGGAAGCCGACGGTTAGATTCAAACCCTCGATGAGAAGGAGGTGTGGTGGCTGTCATCTACCTGTCCCAGCAGGGATGGGACGACAGATGGCCAGGCTGAGGACGCTGCAAGAGAACGGAAGGCTTTCTGCAGTGTCCTGAGGCATTCAGTGTTCAAATCCCATCTTTGCTTCAAAGCGCAGGGTCCAGTATGTAAGGGCTTTCCTGAGCGTCCCAGCGTATATGGGAGGAAGGAGGCTCAAGAGGCTGCAACAAACATGGCATTTAAAGGACCTACACATCAAACACATGTGAAAGCACAGAGGACGGGAGAGATTTTGAAGAAGATGCTTCTGAAAAAGAACAGGGCCCCAGACAGAGTCTGAAGAAGGAAGTTCCAAAAGTCTGAAGAGAGTGGTCTCGAGGGAACCTAAAAAAAAAAAAGAGTCTCAGAAAAGATTATGAAAGAAGTCTGGAGGTGACCCTGAGCAGGAATCTGAGGAGGACGGCCCCAAAACTGGTCTGAGGAAGATGGAAGAAAGAGAATCTGAGGACTGTTCTGAACAAGTTGGAAGAAAATGGCATCAAAAAGGAGTCAGAGAGAAATGACCCTGAAGCATCAGAGGCTGATTGGAGGATAACAGCTCTGCGTGAGGGAAGGTTCAGATGAAAAGCAAGAAGATGCACACGAAATACCACCTGGTGGCGACTTCCCTGGCGGCACAGTGGACACGACTCCACGCTCCCAAAGCAGGGAGCCCGGGTTCGATCCCTGGTCAGGGAACTAGATCCCACACGCCGCAACCAGGAGTTCGCAGGTCACAACTGAGGAGGCTGCAAGCCGCAACTAAGGCCTGGTGCAACCAAAAATAAATAAGTAAATATTAAAAACAAGAAGAAATACTATCTGGGGATGCATCCGGTGAAAAAGAGAAAGAAAATGAGGATGGAAAAGGGTCTGAAGGTGCTGGGGGGTGGAGGGGAGGGGGAGAGGAAGGTGAAAGGTGTGAGACGAGGGGGATCCGGCGGGAGGCTGGGACACTGAGCCGAAGGGCCCTGACGCCAGGCAGCTGCTCTGTCCCGGGCAGTGACGGCGGCTGTGACGGTGGGGGGAGGGGGTGGCGGGGGGGTGTCTAACTCCTCGAACCCGCTCTGGGGGAGACACCCCACCTACACGTGCCCACACCTCGAGGTGACTGTCAGTCGTGTTCCCCGAGCTCGCACACACTGACGGGAAGCCTTCTCACCACTGCCCGGAAACCGCGTTGTGACGGGCACGCGGGGACTGTAAAAGTGCGTTAAGCGGCTGCTCAATTAAAACGTCACAGTTACGATGCAGGTAAAAAAAAAAAAAAGATGGAAGAAGTCAGTCCAAACAGAGCACTCACACACGAGCTGTGAACAGACTTCACTTTTCCAGGAAAACAGAAATTCAAGTTGAGTTACGGAATAAAACAAAACGAAACCTAACAAATCCAGTTCCAAGCCAGGAGAACAAGACAGGGAGATGGAAACATATTAGAAATGAAAAGAGAGCCGGGGAGAATACGGCCATCTGTCAGGAGAGAATCCGGGAGAACCAGCGGGTGACGGGAGCCGCGAGTCGGCCTACAGGGCCCTGGAGACACAGTCACGTCACCGCGCACCTGCTGCTCCGTCGGGCCGTCCTTTCTGACACGCGCCGGCGCCTCCCAGCGTGGCCCCGAGCTCACTGCCCGAAGTACCAGGGGGGCGAGCAGGGGATGGGCTCCTCCTTCCAGATGGTCTTCAGCCTCTGCGCCCAGGAGGCCACCATCCCCCTTCTTTCTTCTTCTGATGCAAATTCAGGAGCAAAACTGATGTGAGGGGCAAGGACTTTAAATCCACAGAAGTGCAGCGTGCCGTGCTACAGCCGCAAGGAAAGGAGAGCGATGAGAAGCCGCCCCGCACACGCCATCCTTCAGTCACCACAGGGGACAGAACACCTTTCATGCTACGGGTTAACCGAAAACAACGGAACTGCCCCAGAACCTCAGGACACAGCCGCTGGGCAGCCCACTGAGGGCTGGGCAGCGGCAAGTTCCAAATTCTACTCTGATAACTGACATTCATCTTTAATCTGCTGTTGAGTCAGACACTAAAGTTTACAGTTTTGACTGGTTAGGCAAATTATGGCAAGTCATGCGATGGAATATTCTAGAATGAGGTTATTTTAGCTACAATGTGCCACCATGGACGGCTGTTCAAGATATGCATTAAATGTAAACAGCAAGAAGAAACGTGAAGCAGTATTTGTGGCACACCGTTTATGTAAAAAGATAAACATAATAAGCCTAATCATTAAAAGTATATATTTAAAAATATATATGGGCTGTAAAGAAATACATCAAATCATTGAAAGTGATTATTTTTAAGGGAGGAATTAAGGGGACTTTTTATATTTTATAATCTCATTCTTTTCTATGTACTTCTGCAAACTGAAAAAAAGGTGAAAATTTTTTAAAAGCAAGAATTTAGGCCTGGCTAAGGGCACCTAAGAGGCCGCTCGGCCTCTGCACAGGAATTTCCGGCTTCTCCAGCTGAGCACCACCACATGGAATGACCACCCCGTCTCCTTTCAGAGATCCTTCTTCTAGAAATATCACTGTCCTCCATCTGCACTCCTTCCCCAAACCCACACCCTGTCCAGGCCTGCCCCATCGGGTGGGTGGGAGGCCGGGACCCACACCACCACCTGCGTTTTTAAAGCTCACAAACCCTTGACTATGGGGTCTCCTCCGAGCTCAACACACACCCCTAACCACCTAGATGGGCAGCCTCCATGCAGGCCGCTGGGTCTCCCAGGAGTTCCCCAGGGGACACGGGGGCTAACCCAGGGCCCCCAGTTCCCTTCCTCGGCCCTGCCCCTCACCAGGGCACTTCCACTGACCGCCGTCCTCGCCGACCCCAGGCCCAGGGTGCAGAGGCAGCCCGGCGTCCACCCGGGAGGGCAGCCCAGAGCTGAGTCCCGGGCTCCTGGAGGGGGGGGTGGGCTCTGGGGCGGCGCCCAGCCCCTGGCTCCACGGAAACGTGCCCACTCGCGAGGCTGCCGGATGCGGGCTGGGGAGCCTTTTGCCAGGGTTCCAGGCGATGCTGCCTCAGAAAGCAGAGCCAGAGTGCGGATGGCTCTGCCCTCCCGAGTCGTGACACACACGGGCCACCGTGGGGCTCCTGCGTACTCCAGAGCCCACCAGCCAAGTAGGTGTGGCCTGGCCTGCCTCTGCCCAAAGGATGGCAGAAGCTACCCTGATAACTCGTGTTTCCCCCATTGGCCAGCCTTTCCGGTGCTGCCAAGTAAATCACTAAAGAGGGCAGAGGCTGTCACTTCCTGCACCCAGGGAAGTCAGAATGGTCTGGCCTTCAGGCCTATGTCACACCTCGTTTGTACCGGGGGAGCTGCGGGTCAGGGAAGGGTGTGGCGTACCTGGAGGGGCCACAGGAAGTATCGGAAGTCTCCGCTGGCTCCAGTTTTCTGGTACATGTCGGCCGTGCCGCCCGTGGTTAAGGACAGGATGGCCAGTTTACCCTGCAGAGGACACAGCACACGCATTGGTGGGACCCCAGAGGACAGGGTAGTAAAGGCCACTGTGACTCCAGCCCAGAGGTTTATAATGACCGGGAGGGAAAACCTGAAGCCAGCTCCCCTGCACCCTTCCCTGATGGAGAGACACACGTTCCCATCTCCGTGCAGCCCAGCTGCAGGTGACAGCTACACTGAATGGAGAGAGCAGCGGACAACCAGAGGAGCGGACGGGGCGCACCCAGGGCTGCCAGGCCGCGGTGCTGCTGGCGAGCAGGCTTCCGGGACGCAGGGGAGGAGTGGGTGAGGCTGAAGCCAGACCTCGGAGCGGCTGGGAGGGCAAATGCTGCCGCCCGCAGTGCCCGGCTCCTGGGGCCACTCGGCAAAGGGTGACATCTTTTCATGGTCCAGAACGGATCTCATGACTCGGTGTTTTCTTTATATGCACTTATTTTCTGAGATCTCAGAATTTAAAATGTCATTTGTTTTAGTAGGAAATCCATAGCTACCATGTCCTGTGCATCTGCCACGTTCCCCTCAACCTCTTCCCTGGGGGCGAGACGTTATCCTGTTTTCAAGGGGGTTACGTGACGCTCAGAGGTGAACTGGTGCGTGGCCGGCGATGAGCCCGCATCGTGGAGCCGGCGCCCCGCAGGAGCCGTCCCCAGGGCAGCCCAGGCCTCCCTGGCTGAGCGTGCAGACAGACGTGGGCGCTCCGTGTCCCTTACTGGAAGAAAAGCCCACGACCTCGGGAGTGACGCTTTCTCGCCCACGTAACCACACGGGGCCTTACACACGGTTGGCGCTCAGTGTTTGGTTAAAAAATGCAAACTAGGAGTGACCTGCTGAGACGCCCCCCCCACCCCCGACGGACGCCGCCCCTCATCCGGCCATACCTTGAGGAGGCCGTCGTCGTAGAATCCCGGGATGTCGAAGGCAAAGCCCTGGCACAGCACCCTGTCCATCCAGCCCTTCAGGATGGCTGGCACGCTGAACCAGTACAGCGGGAACTGCGGGTGGCACAGGCAGCGAGCGCTGGGGTCACTCCCGCGTTCCTCTGCCTGGGGGTTTGGGGGAGCCTCCTCCGCGGGCCTGGGCATGCAGACGTCACCAACGTGATGGGGAGGCTTCTCCCCGTTCTCTGAGGCGCACGGTGTGGCGGTGGCGGCCGGCGGGGCGGGCAGGGCCAACAGCGTCCCGTGACGGTCCCCGACCGCCGGCCCCTGACTGAGTGGGCCGGGAGCTGCCGACCCCAGCCGCGGGGCCGGAGGGAGGCTGTGGGAAGGAGTTTGCCCGCTTCCCCGCCTGGGGGTGAGACACGGCATCTGGGAGTCGGGCTGGGGTACGTTCTGAGAAGTCTGATCCTCAGATTCCACACACCAGCAGCACGGCCTCCCTGGAGTCCATTCCGGCCCCCACAGAAGCCATACCCAACAATATCATCAACGAAAAGAGATGGACACGTGCAATAACCTGTTACCAAAGCTAGAAGGAAGCCCGTGTTTCACGTGCTTTCACTATAAATCTAACTCAGGACTTGGCACCGAAACCCCAGCTCCACAACGTACTGCTGTGTGACGTTGGCAAGTTACTTAACCTCTCTGGGCCTCCTTAGCCTGATTTGCAAATCACTCACAGCACTGTGGTGAGGGTTCAATGACACATCACAGCGCCCAGAACAGGGTAAACGCTCAGTGACTGGTGAGCTACGGTCATAGTAGCAGTGGTCGTGGTGAATGACATTTTTATTAGTGTTGAGCAAAAAAAAATAAACATACATGCAGGGGCTCTGGGCAGAGTACGGGGAAAAGGGGTGGGGGTGGGGAGAAGACAGGTGAAAAGGGGCAGGAATAGAGAAAGACTCTCACAGAAGGAACGGGCCTTGGCTGGTGTTCACCTTCCAGTTACAGGAGAGGAGGAGGGGGAGGAGGGGGAGGAGGGGGAGGAGGGGGAGGAGGGGGAGGAGGGGAAGGAGGGGGAGGAGGGGGAGGAGGGGGAGGAGGGGGAGGAGGGAGCCCGCCGCGGAGGGGAGACAGAGCTGCGTGGGGTTCTGCTCGGACCAGGGGCCGGACTGCTGGGCCATCGTCGCATGGCTGCGCGGTCCCGCGTGACTACCAGCGAGCTGGTGGTAAACCGCGGGCTCTTGGGTGTAAGGAGGATGGAAGAACGGCCGCGCTGGGACCACACCCGGAGTCAAGGTCGCCGGGAAGCGAGGTGGGCAGACGCGGGGCTGCCCCTCCCGCATGCACAGCTGTAGTCTACAGGGCGTTCCTGCACGGTCTGGAAACTGGCTCTGCGCCCACCGCAAGGATATGGTCCTGTTCTCCCGCCCCCGCCCTGCCCCTCAGCAGGTTGGAAAACAGAGACGATACGGACCCAGGAGACCCCTTCCTGGGAGGCTGGATCTAGTGACGTGGGGCAGAGGCAGAGCAGGCAGCTCGGAGAAGAGCAGCTGCCATGAGGGAGGGAGGAGACGCCCCACACCCCGTGCCACTGCCCCGAAGCCCGCCACGGCCTGTCCTCGGGTTCCTGGCACCCAAGCGATCAGGGCCCTTATGACAAATCCCCGTCTCCCTTGGCCTGACTTGGACTTCCACCCACCCAACGACTCCGCAAAAGCCCATTTACTCTGCTGCCGTGGCGCCCGCCCGCCGGCCGTGGACGCAGCGTCCTGGGCAGCCCTCGTGCAGTGAGGCCTGCCTGGGACAGAGGTGAGTGAGCACCAGGTGTGGGTGAGGGGGTGAGGCCACCCGCGGGGCTTGGGGGAGATGATTCTCCTCTTGACGACTTAAGGCAGCGGCTGCATCTGGCCTAAATTACTCTGACAAACACCCACGCAGACAGAGCTGGTTTCCGTGAAGCCCCGCCCCTCCCGGGCTGGGGGTCAGAGAACGAAGGCAGCACGTTCTGCAGGGTCGGGGTCAGACGTTTCGGGACCACAGGCTAAAGGGAAATCCCTGCGGTTTACGTGGGGGGCAGGACCTGAACGGGGGCTAGGGGCTCCCTGGGTCTCCGGACCCAATGACACAGAAGTAAGCGCGCAGATCGGAGCGCCACCGCCAGGAGCGTGAACTCAGGATCGGGAAAGACTCTGCACACAGGACCGTAATCCAAGGGGAACCAAACCTGAAACATCACTAGGTCGGCCTCCTGAACCTTCTTCTGTTCCGCCATTATGTCGCTGGTCAGAGACCTCTTCTTGCAGGCCTCGTACGCTTCCACGCTGTAGCTGAATAACTCGGGGCTGGAGAGGGCGCCTGGAAGAACAGGACGGGGGTTCTCACCCAGGGGGCGGCTGCGGCCCGTCCCGCCAATCCCACCAGCGCCGCTGCTGCCTGGACGTCACTCCCCGGCTGCAGCAGGTCACCGGGCGGTCACAGAGACCTGAGCACACGCCAGGCCCCGGGGTCAGACTGTGGATGCAAAGAGAGCAAGCTACGTCCTTCCCTTCTCCTAAGGGACTCCAAGTCCAGCAGGAGACGTGGACGCGCAGCCGCACGGGGACACACAGAACACGGCCGCTCGGCCAGCGACAGGTGCAACGTTACGGCAGACGGGCCTCACACCCCACGGCCAGGAGCAGCGGGCCTCACTCCGCGGGTTAACGAGCGCTGCAGCCAGCTCTGCGGGAGCGGGTCAGGAGCGCACCCTGGGGGTGAGTCGGCGAACGGGGTTCTGACGGCGGAGTAGGAGTTCCGGGCAGCCTGCAGAAGCTGGGGACCTTGTGGGCGGAAGACGCAGACGGGACAACCTGGCCAGCCCAGGAGCGGGCCACTGGGAGCACAGCCGAGAACCTGCGGTGAGGGGCCAGGAGGCCCGCAGGTGATGCGACCGTAGGGACGGACCAGGCCTTGTGAGCCCGGCCGAGGGGCTTAGGCTCCTCCTGCACACAGGGGGCTGCTCCCCATGTATACAGTGAACGCTCCACTTCAGCTCTGGAAAAGCTCACTGCGGCCTCAGCGATTCAGGAGAAGGCCTGGTAGGGGAGGGGCTCAGGCGGCAGCAGCGGGGGTGGGGAGGGGTCGGGTTGGAACCTGCAGCACCTAACCCCTGACCCCGACCCCCAACCCTAACCCCTAACCCCCACCCTAATCCTCTAACCCTAACCCTGACCCTGACCCTAACCTAACCCTCTCACCGTAACCCTGTAACCCTAACCCTCTAACCCTCGGCAGCTAGGCGGAAAGCCAAGTTAACACTTTGCTCCAGGCCTTCAGCGGGCTCTCCTCAAGCAGCAAGACTCACCCAGCCGCACTGATCGGCGTTAACGAGAGCCACCAGCGGTTGAGCATCCCCGCGCACCGCGCTCTGCCCTGCGGCACCACCTTCCTATGCTCGTAACCACCCGGCGGGCTGGGCGATCCCCAACCGACCAGAGAGGAGGTGGAGGCTGAGGGCCGAGCTCGAGGCCACGGGTCCCACGTGGCAGCAGAGGGGACGACGGGAGGCGCAGGTGCGGCCCCTGCGGCACACGGCCAGCAGAGGAGCCCAAGGAGAGGCCGGCCCTTCAGCAGCCACAGCTGAGAACACGCCAGGGCTCTGCTTCCTCCCCCAGCCTCCCCAGGGTTCATTTTCATTCAAAGCACCTGTTGGGACCCTTTGGTGCATGAGGCTCTGTACCGACCAGAGACCCTGAGCAGGAGAGCCTGTGTCTCAGGCAGGCTGCCGCCCACCGGGTGTGGAGCCCCCAGAGGACACTGGCTGCTTCTGATGATGGTAAATGGACAATAAAATGTGCATGGGCCACGTGTATCCTAGATTAAAATTAAAGAGTAAATATCAAAGCAAAGGTACCCAAATGTCACGGGAAAATGAGAATATTTTTATAAGTGAGGATATGGAGGGGACTTTCTTAGTAAGACAGGGAATCCAGAGCCACGGAAAAACATGCTGACTCACAGCTTGAAACAAAAGCTGGAGACAAAGTAAGCCTAAGTCGACGGGGGGACTGGTAAGCTACGGCAGGTGCCGTGAAGTGCCGTGCAGTCATTAAAAAGACCCCCCAAAGCTCTAGTGAATGAAGCAAATCCCCACTTACATCTGCACCTATAGCGCGTCTAAGCTCTACACAGATACGCACTGTGCCGGTATCTGGAGTACGATCTACAATGGTCCCACCATGAAGTCCGGCTGCTTGTCCCTGGGGGCCACGCAGGACCAGGAGGGCATGCGAAGGGGCTCGCTGTTTGCACCCTCTGCCCACCTGTTCACCACGTTTAAGACACTTTATACACAGAGCTCGTGTCACTTGCTTCACTGAAAACCAGCGGCTCCTCCACATAATACTCTCTGTCTCCCCAGTCCCTGCTTTGCTGTTCGCTCAGTGGGAAGAATTGTTTGGTTTATTACAAGGGAATAGACAGGGACCTCCCCGGTGCTCCAGTGGGTAAGACTCCGCGCTCCCAATGCAGGGGGCCCGGGTTCGATCCCTGGTCGGGGAATTAGATCCCACGTGCCGCAACTAAGACCCCACGCAGCCTAAATAAATAAATATTGTGGGTTTTTTTTTTTAAAGGGAAGGGCTCCCCTGGTGGCGCAGCGGTTAAGAATCCGCCTGCCAATGCAGGGGACAGAGGTTCGCGCCCTGGCCCGGGAAGATCCCACATGCCGTGGAGCAACTAAGCCCGCGCGACACAACTACTGAGCCTGCGCTCTAGAGCCCAAGAGCCACAACTACTGAGCCCATGTGCCTAGAGCCCGTGCTCCGCAACAAGAGAAGCCACCGCAATGAGAAGCCCTTGCACTGCAACCAAGAGCAGCCCCCGCTCGCCGCAACTAGAGAAAGCCCGTGCACAGCAACAAAGACCCAACGCAGCCAAAAAAATAAATCAATAAAATAAATTTTTTAAAAAAGAAGGGAAGACAAGAAAAGACAAGGACGTCAGCTGTTACCATCAGCACTAAATACTAGACCTGGGGATCTCATTAACCCAACTGCAAACAGAAGGAAATTAAAGGTAATTAATTTGGGCTTCCCTGGTGGCGCAGTGGTTGAGAGTCCGCCTGCCGATGCAGGGGACACGGGTTCGTGCCCCGGTCCGGGAGGATCCCACGTGCCGCGGAGCGGCTGGGCCCGTGAGCCATGGCCGCTGGGCCGGTGCGTCCGGAGCCTGTGCTCCACAGCGGGAGGGGCCACAGCAGTGAGAGGCCCGCGTACTACAAAAAAATAAATAAATAAATAAATAAAATAAAGGTAATTAATTTAAAATGAAAATTCCTGGCAAACCACAGGTGAAATTATCATTTGCAGATGATCTGACTGTATATCAGCAAAGCCCCAGAGAATCAGCTGAAAACTACAAACAGTAAGAAAGTTAGTAGCAGCCACATACACGCACACACAGACGAGTCCTCTTCATACAGAGCAGGGGCCCCCAACCCGCTGGCCGCGGGCTGGTACCGTTCCCCGGCCCGTTAGTAACTGGGCTGCACAGCAGGGGGTGAGCGGCGGGCAAGGGAGAGAAGCTTCATCTGCATCTAGAGCCGCTGCGCGTCGCTCGGCCCGGTCCACGGAAACACTGTCTTCCACGAGACCCATCCCCGGTGCCATAAAGGCCGGGGACTGCTGACACAGAGGAACAAAGCCCAGTTAGTAAGAATTATGTGAGGTCTGCATGAAGGAAACTCGTGAACAGACCTGGAAGGTCGTAAGAGCACATGAGCAAATGAGGAGCCACGCCTGTCACTGGCACAGAAAGAACTTCACGAGGCTGAGTCATCTGTAAAGTTAATGGGACCTCAATAAAAAGATAATCTGTTACCTTTTGAATCTTGCCAGCCTAAGGCTGGCACTTGCCATCTGCCTCTACAAAAAGTTAAGTCACAAACGGCTGTAACCACTGACCTTCAACATGCCCTGAAAGGAGTTCATGGGGGAGACCAGGAATGAGGCGCCCTGTGCTCTGGGGAGGCTGGCAGGACAGGCCTTCAGAGAGTCGGACCTTCCCGGGAGCAGAGCTTCTGAGCCCCAGTCTTGCATCTCTTCGTGCCTAGAACAGCGCTGACGTCACTAACGGAGACGTGCGCTCCTCGTGACCAGCAGCCACCTTCTGCCAGCCTGTGTGTGCTCAGCCGCACGCCCCCCCTTCTCCAAAATCACACACATCCCGACTCCCCCCTGCCCTCTTCGGAGCAGCTCCTCGGAGCTCTCGGAGAGGCTGTCTCCTGGACTGTGGTCCTCATTTTGCCCCAAATGAAACTTAACTCACAACTCTCACGTTGTGCATTTTTTTTTCAGTCAACAATCTGGAAAGCTAATTCAAAAGATTTTATGGAAAAGTAAAACTAGTCAGAAAAAGATAGAAAATAAGACAAATGAGGGTGACCTAACTGTGATAGTAAATAAATTATTTGCCAAAATAATTAAAGCCATGTGGTACTGAGTCATGGATAGGAAAACAAAAGCAGAATAAAAGTTTAGAAGAGAATAAAAGGTATGTGGGAATTCAGATCACAATGAAGGTGGCATTTTAAATTGGGGCAAATAGCTGGATCATGTAATAAATGGTGATGAGGGAGCTGGGTAAGTACTTGGGAAAAACGACCCACACCTCACATCACACACCAAAGTAAATTCTGAATAGAGAACATACTTACATTTATAAAGTGGAACCTGTCAAACACCAGAAGAAACTATAACACCTTTAAAAAATAAGCTTAGAGTTTACATGACACAAAATACACAGGTCAAAAGCCAACTAAGCAAAAGTAAATGAAATTCTGCATGAAAAAAGCCACCACAGTAAAGTCAAAACTAAAAAAAAAAATAGGTAAAAATTTATTTACAATTCATATACAAAACTGTGTACTCAGGGACCATTTTGCCACCTGTCAGATTGGCAATTATCAAAAAATTGGTAAAATGAGGAAACGAGCACTTGCAAACACTGCCGGGGGCAGACTGGTACAGCACCTACAGAGGACAATTTGATAGTATCTACGAAAATGCAAAACGCACGTTCCCTGTGACCGGCGACTCCATTCTAGATACACCTGCACAGACAGGAAAACACACGTGGCCACGCCTGTGCGCTGCAGCTCTGTTAGCAAAGGTGAGAAGCTACCAACAATGCCCATTAGCGGCAGCTACTTAAACCATCGCCCCCGCATACAATGAGGGATTTCACAGCAGAAAAAAAGAAAGCTACGTGCAAAACAACATATGTAACGTGTTTCCATTTTTTAAAAAGCGGAGGGAAAATGGAGGCTATGCCCTTAACTGCTTTAGGTACATCCCGAGAGGGCGCAGACCCACACTCCGCAACGACGCACAGCTAACGAGTGACGCTGGCTTTTTCTCGGGGGCAGAGGAAGCGGGTGGCTGGGGGCAGGGAACGGACTTGCACTGAGACCTTTCTGACTTGAGAACTCTCCATCATGTGCGACAATAACCTTTGTTTTCAAACTTCTTTTTAATTAAAAAAATTACAAAGAAGGCAAAATCCCCCAAACAATCTGATTTAAAAATGGGCAGAGGATCTGAACAGACGTCTTTCCAAAGAAAACAAACAGATGGCCAACAGGCATATGTGAAAAGACACCCGACATCACTAATCACCAGGGATGCAAGTCAAAACCATAGCGAGGTATCACTTCACACCGGTCAGAATGGCCATCATCAAAAAGACAAGAGACAAGTGCGGGTGGGGACGTGGAGAAAAGGGGACCCTCATGCCCGTTGGTGGGAATGTAAAGTGCAGCCACTACGGAGAACAGCGTGGAGGTTTCCTCCCCAAAATTAAAAATAGGTCTACTGTCCAGCAATCCCACTTCTGGGTATTTACCCAAAGAAAAGGAACCCAGGAACTCAAAAAGATATCTGCACCCCTACGTTCACTGAAGCGTTGTTCACAACAGCCAAGATACGAAAACAACCGAAATGCCCATTAATGGATGAAGAAAAGGCGATACATAAACACCATGGAATATCATTCAGCCACAAAGAAAGAAACCTTGCCATCTGCAGCCACATGGATGGACTTGGAGGGTATCATGCTAAGTGAAGTAAGTCAGGCAGAAACATACTGTATGATCTCACTTATATGCAGAATCTTAAAAAACAGAAAAATAACTGAGCTCATGAGTACAGAAAACAGACTGGTGGCTGCCTGGGGCAGGGGCTGGAGGGTGTGGGCAATACAGGTAAAGAGGGCCGGAAGAGCAAACTTTCAGTTATAAGTGACTAAGTCACGGGGATGTCACGCACAGCATGGTGACCACAGTTAGCACTGCCGCACGTATGAAAGAGTGGATCCTGAAAGTTCTCATCAACAGGGGAAAAGAGTGAAACTATGTGTGGTGACGAATGTTAACTGGACTTGTCACCATTTTGCAAAATGTATACGAACATCGCGTCCTTATGTTCCACACCTGAAACGAATACCACGTTGTGTCAATTAAACCTCAGTAAAAAGACACACACAAAGAAGAAAGTTTAAAAAACCAGAGCGTTTATTCCATGACTCACCGGCGATATCTTTCCTCGTGGCCCTCGGCTCAAAGTCCATGGCATAGAGATCAGAAACGGTGACGGTGCAGCCCTGCCGGCTCAGTTCAGCCACCGCCACGTCCTTCAAGGACCCGTTGAAAGACCTGGGCTCTTGGTGCGCATAGACGATGAGCACTTTCTTACCTAAATCCAGACAAGAAACCATTTCTCTTGAAGAATAATTCCTCTTTGTCCAAATTCAACAAGGACTAAGATGACAAGGAAACGTGTAAGTGCATCACCGTGGCTGAAGCTAAGTAAGAAAGACCAACCCTTTTTACGGGTGACACTTTTAAAACAATGAGCGTTTTTTAAAAATCTAATTATGTCATAGTTCATCATTACTTGAGTTTGCTCACACACAAATATACCAGTCAAGTTACAATTCCACAAGAGTAACATGACCGAGCTCCTTAAGGGCCCGATCTGTTTTTGTTGTCCTCCATAAGTTTTAGCCGTGTTGCCTAATATCATAATAAGAAACTGCCATGACTAACCAAGACTAATCAATCTTCTGTGCTAACCCTTTCTTGGAAGGCATCAGCCACTGACACACAGCTCTGCTTCCCTCCCCTCCATCAAAAATGGACACTTAAAGACATCAAAAATCAGATCCCTAGTCCCACGGGAGAGGCAGGGCCTGCATCAAGTCCCGCTTTGGGGGGCGAGGCTGAGGGCAAGAGGCTCTAAGAAGACCAGCGTTACAGGGTCTGGCTGTGTCATTAATACCACAGCCTCTGAAGCAGTACTTTCCTCGTTCGGAAGATTCTGTGAGGTTAGGTACCGAATTCTTCCAGAAGGCAGCTGTGGGGATTTGTTTAAATCTTCCCTGGGAACGTCTGAGACCAAAATGTTTAAACTCTTGATTTATATTATTCTGTTTAGGCCCTTAAGGAGAAAATATAAACGTCAGTTGGAAGCAAACAGCTTTGGGGCATAGTCAGCTGAGTGTAAAGGTTGAATTCCACAAGTGAAATTAATGATTAACACTTTTTTTTTTTAACCTCTCAGACTCATTTGTTATACAGGAACTCTACTTGGGGGCTTAATAGGAAAAATGATACCATGAACTGGGGAGAGTGCTGCCTCCCAGGGGATATTTCAAGAGGTCTGGTGACGTTTCTGGCTGTCACTTCGAGAGGGAGGCAGGGCTGGCATACAGGAGACAGAGCCCAAGGCTGCTGCTAAACATCCTACAAGTACAGGCAGGTCCCACAACACAGGGCTATCTAGCCCCAAAGGTCAGCAGTGCCAAGGCTGACAAACCCTAACGGACGACACAATGTGTAAAATCACGTGAACATTTATGTTCTGAAATGAAAGGATTTTCATCTTCTGTTGAAAAAAAAAGATGTCACAGAATGGGACGTGTGTAAGTCATGCTAAATCTTTAACCATCGTAACTGTTGGGGCTCATTCACTCAATATCTATTTATTGAGCACCTACTATGTCCTGGTGGTCATCCCAGAGGCTGGAGGCAAAGCAAAGACAGGATAAGCATTAGATTTTGATGGGGCTGAAATGGACAATAAGACCAGTAAGAAAACACAAAACGAGAGAATTCCAGATAGCAGTGCACATTATAAACAAGTTTTATACACTTCAGTGCTGTCTGGAGTTTTTATAACAAGGTATTCAATTTCTAACTAAAATTTTAATTTAAAAACACATAACTCGCCCATGGCTAATAGTCACCTGCCATATTCCGGGAAGGTGGGTATTTTTCTCTCTGGATGCTGCCAAGAGGAGGGTCTGCGGTTAACTCTGGGCACAGAGGACTGGGTGTGGTGGGCCCTGGGCTCCCAGGCGCACTCACTCTCCTCAGTGACCCCAACAATCTAGAAGAGAAAACAAACACTGAGGGACAGGGGGAGAGCGGTGGGGAGGTCGAGGTCCGGCCACAGACGGGGGCAGCGAGGGAAAGGCAGGCCGTGGGAGCGGCCAGGTGTTCAAGGAAGCCTGCGTGATGTACCTGGGGTTAAAACTGAGCGGTGGGTGGTGGGAGATTAGGTCCAAAAGATGAGTGGGTCTGCAGGACAGGGGCAAAGACTTTACCCTGAGCCTAACAGAAAGCCACTGGAGCATGTCATGCAGGAGAGTGACGGGACCTGATCACCTCGGACAGGTCATCAGTGTCACTCCAAACTCAGGGAACACCTCATCCTGAGATCCCTAGGGTCAGGGCGCAAAGACATTCTGGTTTGGTTAAAAACCATTTAATTTTAATGCCTACAGCAGGGCATGCATTCCCCTCTTGCTTTGCTGGGCCCAGTTTACCCATTGACTTCACCCGCCAGGCCACTGGAGGCCACTGAGTTTCTGACTCCCGCTCTGGTCAATTCTCCTAGTTGTACAGAATAAGGAACTGAGGCCCAAGGAGTCGGCTACTGGCCCAACACTTCCCTCACTGACCTTCCATACCTACTGCCCCTGCAGAGCAGGGGTACTTTCCCCTTCCTCGGAAATTATACACTTACCAGGTCAACAGTAAAAAAGAGCCATGGGGTTGTTAAACTCTACGTATCACATCAAATGGGCTGATAATCTGATGTACATTACTTCGTCCTAATCTCCGCGACCGTTTCTCTCTTCCTACACCTGGGTTCTTTCCATCCCCCCTAGAACTATAAACAGCCGTGCAGGAAGCATACACTGAGTACACGTTTATCTTCTCGAATTTCTCTGGTTGATAATCTCAGGGACTAAAGTTAAAGAAGCTGAGTTCCAGGGCCTGGTACAGACTGGACGGTACGCAGGGCAGAGGCCGAGCCCGAACTCGGCGGCCCGCGGGCCTAGGCCGGGTCACCGCGACGCCCACTCGCTGACCCCGGGCTTCCCGCTTCCCCGTCTGCAGCTGGGGTCGGCGCAGCCCGAGTCCAGGGCGGAGGGCAGCGGCTGAGGGCAGCGAAGGACCTGCTCACTCTGTGCCCCAGCCTCGTACCTGCAGAAGAGGAACCTCGGGCACGCGGGGAGTGGGAACCCGCAGAGACCCTCGCCCTGGGAAGGGTCCCCAAGCCCGCCCCACGGAGGGCGCCGACACTCACCGCAGCCAGCGAGCGTGCCAAGAACGAGGACACGTCGCGGACTTTCTCCAGAGGAACGTCTGACGTCCACGCCACGTTCTGGCCGCGCGGGCCACGCACTCGCAGACGTCGGCGGGAGGACGCGCTTTGCAGGGCTGACGCTGGGAGTCCGCCAGCGGGGCCCCGCCCCCGAGCGCAGCCCGGCCCCGCGCCCCGCCCCTCCCCCAAGCCCGACCAGTCCGGATCTCTCCCCGCACTCGGCGCCCCGCCCCTGTCCTGTCTCCGCCCCCGGGCACTGCCCAGCGTCAGCCCGGGCCCTCGTGTCCGAGAGGGACACGGTGGCTCCGCGCGGTGGCGGCTGCAGGGATTGTAGTGCTGGGAAGATGGGGGCGCCCCTGCCCGCGCCTCACGTCTCCTCCACCCCCAGGCGGGTGTCCAGGGTAACGATTGAAGGTCGCGGCATAACACTCAACGATAAAAAGGATGAACTATCGATGCACCCAGCAGCCTGTGCGAGTTTGCAGAGAATTATGCTGAACGAAAAATGCCAATCCCCAAATGGTCCATCCTGTACGATTCCATTTATGTAACACTTTTGAGATGAGAAATTCTAGAAACGGAGAACAGATAAGTGGTTGCCAGGGTTTGGGGGCGGGTGTGATTATAAGAGGGACCTCGTGGTGATGGGAATGTTTGGTGTGTGACCGCATCCTAGTGGTGACGTTGTACTGTGGTTTGGCCAGATGTTTTTATTGGGGAGGCTGGGTAAAGAGCACATAGGATGAAGGTTCAAGGCCAAGGAGATTCCCCTAGAAGGCAGAGAGGTACTGAACCGTAGCCTGTGGATGTGTGGGCGAGGGGTGCTGGTGAGCAGTTTGGGCTAATTTTCTCCTTTTCCCTTTTTCCAGCACTTTCTGGCTTGTAACACCTCATTTGGTAGCCCACTTGCCATTGCGACCCACCCAAGGACCCTCCCCAAACGCTCTGCCTTGATTTCCGGTGTCCTGGGATGGCCCTATAGAGCAGAAAGCAGATTTCCCCCGCTTGTGTAATGTTCCTAATGAAAATAACTGCAGCTGCTGTCTGCACACCAGCGTTAGCGGGTGGTCTGTCTGCAGCTGATGTTTTCCTTGGGTTCAGAAGTGAGGACATGCTCTTGCTGTGACATGCTCTCGTGCCAGCAGAAGACAGGCCACCTTGTCTTGTGAGCCCAGGAGGTCCTGGGGGACGTTTTCATTTTAGAATGACCTTTATCCGAGGGAAAAGTTGTAGAGGCATTTCCGAATGTATTAGAATGTCCTCAAAGATGAAATGTGGCTGTTCTCGCCCCTTTCTTGTGAGACTCACTGAGATGATGTCCTCATATCATCTTTGTGTCGCAGAAGGTAAATGAGTGCAACTAAGAAAGGTAGGTGTAGGCGCTCTGAAATAACTGAAGGTAGGCTTCCTTACAAGGAGGGAGAGTGACGCTGTTGTCCCGTGGGAGAGGTGTGTTCACGTCTTTTGTGCTACGAGGACCTATAAGGAAAACAGCCAGACCTCCGGGTGGTGTGGATCCCGTGGGAGGACCCGGTAACTGTGGAGCAGCAGGTGCTGGAACCAGCCCGGGAGCCGTCCAGTCCTTGGTGTGGGAATGAAAGCGCTGAGCTCTAAAAGAGACCAAGATGCGACATCACCTCTGAAAACCAGCAGGTGCAGGGAGCACCTGCGGCCGCGCTTTGGTTCAAGTCCACCACGCGACAGCACCATCTTGTGGCCGCACGAGGAATCACAGGTGTGGATGGAGCGTTGCCGGCGGGGAAGGGCACCTGGCCGGCCCTCCTTCCCTTGGCCTTCAGGATGGTGGAAGCGCCAGTGATGGATTCAGTAGGACCCCGTCCGGCAAAGGGAAATAACAGAACTCCCTGCTAATCTGGCATTTACTGCCAACAAATAAGATGGAACCGCATTTGTATCCTGAGTCCAAGGAGGAGGTGGTGCTCTTAAAACGAGATAAATAGGTTTAGCATCAGCAATAAGCATCGCCTCTAGGGGCTCCCCTTGCTGTGAAGAAATGCAGGCACAGGCTTAGGTATCCCAGGCAAGGGGGCAGTATACTGTATACTGCCCAGCTATATACTTCCTCTTCTCCCCAACTCTCTCTGTTTGTGTTTCAGATGGAAGTTAACATCGAGGGCTACCTTAAGACTAATCAAAGTAGCCTGAACTTTCTCCTAGAGAAGTAGTTACTTTGGGTTTTATTTAATGACTTTTCCTTCCCTCTGCTAATAGCATCCCCTTTATTTTTGGAAACAAACTCTTCCCAATAACATAGTTATTTTTTTTTATTGTAGTAAAATCTGTAGAACATAAGATTTGCCATTTCAACCATTTTAAGTACACAATTCCGTGGCATTAATTACATTCACAATGTTATGCAACATCACTCTTTGTATTTCCAAAAATTCTTCATCACCCCAAACAGAAACTCAGTAATCATTAAGCAGTAACTCCCCCCTCCCCCCCAGGTCCTGGTAACATATAATCTTCTTTCTGTCTCCATGAATTCGCCTATTCTAGATATTTCATACAAGTGGAATCATACAATAGGTGGCCTTTTGTGTCTGGCTTACTTCTCTTAGCAAAACGTTTTCAAGGTTCATCCACATCGTAACATGTATCAGAGCTTCATTCCTTTCTATGGCTGAATACAATTCCATTTTATGAATATACCACATTTTGTTTATCCTTTCATATGTTGATGGACACTTGGGTCATTTGGCTATTGCGAATAATGCTGCAATAAATATTGGTGCGCAAGTATCTGAGTCCCTTTTAAAAAATCTTTTGGGTGTATACCTAGGAGTGAAATTGCTGGGTCATACGGTAACTGTTTAACTTTTTAAGGGACTGCCAAACTGGTTTTCACAGTGGCTCCACCGTTTTACATCCCCACTGATTCCTCCACATTTCTCACCAACATTTGTTATGTTGCTTTTTTGGTGATTATTATACTGGTCCTAACGTCTGAAGTGGTATCTCATTGCGGTTTTGTTTTGCATTTCCCTGATGACTAATGATGTTGAGCATCTTTTCTTGGGCTCATTGGCCATTTGTATACCTTCTTGGGTGAAATGTCTACCTAAGTCCTTTGCCCATTGTTTAATTGGGTTGTTTGTCTGTTTGTTGTTGAATGATAAGAGTTCTTTGTACATTCTGGATATTATCAGATATATAATTTGCAAATATTTTCTCCCATTCTGTAGGTTGCCTTTCACTATTTTTTGGCCCTATTCCTCTAAAAGCAATTGACCAGAGTTTTCTCTTAGTTCCTTTCTATTGTTAACTTCTGCCTTGCTGCTGAGTTCCCAAGGAAAAGAACTTGGAGGCGGTTTGGAGGCACAGTCTTTGTTCAGGGAACATGCTGGTTGTCTGAGTATTTTCAGGTTTCTTTGGACATTTTGGGGTGAGCAGATGTTTTATATTTTCAAGGTGTCTTTTGTCTCCAACTGAAGATCGTCCAAGCTCTGAAATCTCATGAGGCAATTTTATGGCTTTTCTCAAACATAACTAAAAGACACTGACCCCTGCTAGCTTCATTAGGAAATGAGCTATTGTGTTGATTTCCTAACAACCCCCCTGGTTTCTGAGAACTTTCGCTTCCTGTGGTGCTTTGGGACGGTCTGCTGCTTGTCAAGAGTGATTGATCCGTCTTGATTCCTCAAAAGCTGTGGCTGGAATTCTAATGACAACATATTATGAATTGGCTTTTTGCATTAATAAGTCTTAAGTGGATATTGTCCCAGCAAAATGGTAATCTAGAGATTAGATTCAAGTAAAAAGCTCTTTGTGATTAAACAGGTGTTTGATGTTAAATGGCCAGTCATGCCATGAATAACTGACTCATCAGAAATGAGAACAGGGCTTCCCCGGTGGCGCAGTGGTTAAGAATCTGCCTGCCAATGCGGGGGACACAGGTTCGAGCCCTGATCCGGGAAGATCCCACATGCCGCGGAGCAACAAAGCCCGTGTGCCACAACTACTGAGCCCGTGCGCCACAACTACTGAAGCCCGCGTGCCTAGAGCCCGTGCTCCGCAACAAGAAAAGCCACCGCAGTAAGATGCCCGCGCACCGCAATGAAGAGTAGCCCCCGCTCACTGCAACTAGAGAAAGCCCGCGCGCAGCAATGAAGACCCAACGCAGCCAAAAATAAATAAATAATAAATTTTTTAAAAATGAGAACAAAAGCTTCTCATATTTTAACTAAGATTTAGTTGACAACCAAATACTGGCAAATTTAACATGCTTTTCAAAATTACTTTTGCATGTAATACTTGGACCCAAGGGGCTTCCCTGGTGGTGCAGTGGTTGAGAGTCCGCCTGCCGATGCAGGGGACACAGGTTCTTGCCCCGGTCCGGGAAGATCCCACATGCCGCGGAGCAGCCAGGCCCGTGAGCCATGGCCGCTGAGCCTGCACGTTCAGAGCCTGTGCTCCGCAGTGGGAGAGGCCACAACAGTGAGAGGCCCGTGTACCACAAAAAAAAAAAAAAAAAAAAAATACTTGGACCCAAGTGAACTCCCTCTCTTCACCCCAAACCAATCAGAGCATTTTGGCAACTGTATGATTAGAGGTATTAGGCTCTCATGGTACACACTGATGTATGATGGTGAAAGTTTGCTTAAAAATTAGAAGTAAAGGGTACTTTCAAGATTGTGCCACTGGAATTGCAAATATAATTGAGCCAAAATTCTGTTCTATGACTTTTCTTCCTACTTTATTTATGATTCAGTAATGGACCTTGGATGAGGGAGTGTGAACTGAGTGCTCCCTGCTACTCAAGGACAAGCTAAAGGGCACTTAATATTTCTGGGTAATTATTAGAAATAAGAATAGTATGGGGTGATGCCCATTAGCACTTACAGAGTACTTACTGTGTTCTAGCAGTATGGTAGGTTCTTCACACGGATTACCTGACTTAATCCCAACAGCAGCACCATGATGCAGTTCCTATTGTTATTTCCATTTTACAGATGAGAGAACTGAGGTCCAAAGAGTCTAGTAAAGCTGCAAAGCAGTCTGGCTCCAGAGCCCACCTTTAACTAAGATAATGAATTAAAGAGAAGTATCCCCAGTGACAGGGCTAAAAGCAGGTGTAGGGAAGTAGGAGGTTATTCATTTTTCATAAGATTAAAAAAAAAAACATAAATCAAAGCCACAAACTCTATAAAAATGGAGCCTCTTTCCCAAGGAGCTGAGAATTGAAGGCGTGCTGAGATGAGCACCTCTCTGTATCCTCTGATTCAGCTTTGTGGGCAGCAGCAAACAACAGCAATGAGCATAGAAGGAACGCTGCCCCCCTGTAAGGGTGCTGGAGTCGCCTTTGAAGCACATTAACGTGATTCAGAGTTAAGTATACAGCACACCTGTGTCTGCATGCATCTTGGTTGGCCCCTAATTCAAGCCTGGTTTCCAATGTCTTTTACTTTCTTGATAATGTCCTTTGACACATAAAAATGTTTAATTTTGATGAAATCCAATTTATTTATTTTGTTGTCGTTGTTGCTTTGAGCTTTTGGTGTCATATCTAAGAGCCCATTGCCAAACCCAAGGTCATGAACATTTACTCCTATGTTTTCTTCTAACAATTGTATAGTTCTAGCCTTGTATTTAGGTTGTTGATCAATTTTGAGTTATTTCTGCATGTGGTGTGAAGTAAGGGTAGAACTTCATCCTTGTGTGTGGAAATCCAGTTGTCCCGGCATCTTCCGTGGAAGAGAATATTCTTTACCGCATTGAATGGACTTGGCACCCTTATCAAAATCAACTGACTATAAATGTTTTAAACGAGGTTTCTTTTTTTCATTTTCACAAGATGATCATGTGGTTTTTTTCTCTTTATACTATTCGTGTGATGTATGACAGTGATAGATTTTCTTACATTGAACCACCCTTGCATTCCTGGACTAAATCCCACTTGGTCATGATGTATAATCCTTTTAATATCTTGTTGGATACAATCTGCTAGTATTTTGTTGAGGATTTTTGCATCAGTATTCATAAGGAATATTATCCTGTAGTTTTATTTTCTTGGATGTCTTTGTCTTGCTTTGATATCAGGGTATGAGTTCAGAAGTCCTCCCTCCTCTTTAATTTTTTAGAAGAATTTGAGAAGCGTCAGTGTTAGAATTCACCAGTGGGCTACCTGGTCCTGGACTTTTCTTTGTTGAGAGGTTTTCTTTTTCTTTTTTTTTTTGAAAAGTTAACAATAAACAGATATTTGGTTTGTGGGGAGTCAGCAAGGGGAATTTGGGGAATTAAGAATTATGTATAATTTAATTCAGGCCCACACCACCTCGTAATGATACATTGTAACAGTTTCTTAATTTATTTCCCTGCAATAAACTTTCCCATATTCTGGCCATTCCAAATGTCATGGGTAATTATGTTTTTTAAATCATTTCTTTTCTTTGTCACACAATACTCAAAAAGCTTGAATGTCTTCCTATTGCTTGCAGAATTAATTTAAAAAATTTTAGGCTTCCACTCAATCTTCCCTTTGACTTTTTCTCACCTAAGCTCTAAAGAAACTGCTTCTCCTGCCCTTGTGGGAACTATGTTCCAGGGAAACTGGTTTATTCATTCTCACTTCCATACCTAATTCCTTCTAGTTAAACTGAAGTAGGAAAGTGTTCAGAGCAAAGCCCTACCCATTATAAGCTGTGATATTGAATCATCCCAAAGACACATGCGTGCATTTTTAATTCATGTCAGGCTTTTTTTTTTTTTTTTTTTTTTAGATGTTGGGGGTAGGAGTTTATTAATTAATTAATTTATTTTTTCTGTGTTGGGTCTTCGTTTCTGTGCGAGGGCTTTCTCCAGTTGTGGCGAGTGGGGGCCGCTCTTCATCGCGGTGCGCGGGCCTCTCACTATCGTGGCCTCTCCTGCTGCGGAGCACAGGCTCCAGACACGCAGGCTCAGTAGTTGTGGCTCACGGGCCCAGTTGCTCCGCAGCATATGGGATCCTCCCAGACCAGGGCTCGAACCCGCACCCCCTGCATTAGCAGGCAGATTCTCAACCACTGGCCACCAGGGAAGCCCCATATCAGGCTTTTTAAATAAAAAGGCTTTAAGTGGAGACGATTTTGCTGCTGTTACCTGCTCTTCCTCAGTGCAAATGTATATTACCTGTGTTTTCCCCAGACCTTAGGAACAGTAGATTATAGTCACGCCCTGCTAACCTCATTTGTTCCAGGGAAAAGTAAGACAATTTCAGAGCAATATCACGGCCAATCATCTGCTGGTCCAAGTGAGCAATCTGGAAATCATGCTAGGTCCCCCACCCCCCACCCCCCACCCCCCAACCCCAGGACCTGCCCGAGTTCTTCTTAACCAGCCCTTCCTTCCATGCCCTCCACCCCAGGTCACAGCCCTGCCCACCACCTGCCACCTTTCACCTGAAGCATGGCGGCCCAGACACTCCCGGCCTCTGCATATCCCACTTGTCTGCATTGCTGCAGAGCCGTTTTCCCGATGCATAACTCTGCTTCTGTGACCCCGCAGCTCAGAATTCTTCAGGGACTCCCCTCAGCCTGTAAGGTAAAACACAAGTTTGCTGGCCTGAGAGATGAGGCCCTTTCATAGGTGTCCGGCCTGAACTGCCTCACAGTTAGTGGTCCAGCAGTAGCAGGTTATCTGCCTGCTCGACCATGAGCAGCACTTTTGTGAGTTTCCCCAGCCCGAGTTTGGGGTTCTCTCCTCCCGGGTGTCACCTGGGCTCATCCCCTTTCTTCAGATCTCAGCTGAGTGTCATGGATTCTGGGACCCCTTCTTAACTCCCCAGCCAGACTTCTAGCTGCTCCTCCTTTTCCTGCCCCTCAGGCTCAGTGTCATTACAGCGCACACCACACCGACCGTCATTTATTTGCATATCCATATAAGGACAAACCTCAGTTCAGTCTTCTCCCGAATAAGGAATAACCCAGTTCTTCTCTCCCACGTTTCTCTTCTTGATTCCTCGTACAAAGCACCTCACTTCTGACCCTTCTGGTCACCGAATGTGTGGGAGGTTTTCCCCCACCAAGCAGTTCTCATGACATCAGCTGGGTGTCCTGCAATTTAAGTCAGTTCTAACACTGTGTACCTGGAGACAGTGTCAGATCCCACAGGTTAAGGGCTCAGTCCCACAAGGCTGCTCCCTGTCCCACAGATGACGGTCACAAGTCCCCAAGTTACCCACAACTTCTGTAGGATTTGGCTACACATCAGAGGTTCCCACGACCCCCTCCTCAGCTTTGGTTAGTTTGTTGGAGTGCCTCAAAGAATTCAGGGAAACACGAACGTTTACCAGTCTATTAAAGGATATGACAAAGGACACAGATGAACAGCCAGATGAAGAGATGCACAGGGCGAGGTCTGGGAGGGTCCTGAGTGCAGGAGCCTCTGTCCTCCCTGGAGTTGGGGTGCATCACCCTCCCCGTGTGGCTGCGCTCACCCACCCGGAAGCTCTCTGAACCCCACACTAGTGGGATTTTACGTATGGAGGCTTCCTCACGTGGGCGTGATCCATTATTAATTCCATTTTTCAGATCTTCTCCCTTCTCAAGAGAATGCGGGCTGGTGAGGCTGCAGATTCCAAGCTTCTAATCACGGGTAGGTCTTTCCAGCAAGCAGCCCTCATCCAGGAGCCCACCCAGAGTCCCCTCATTAGAACAAAAGACACTCCTATCACCCAGGAAATTACCAGGGTTTCAGGACCTCTGTGTCAGGAACTGGGGAGAAAGACCAAATATTAGAACAAAAGATGCTCCTGCTGTTCTCATCACTTAGGAAATTACAAGGGTTCCGGAGCCCTGTGCCAGGAGCCGGTGGCAGCCTCCAATACACCTTTTTTCTATTATCTCACAGTATCTATCTGGTATCCTGAGGCCAGGGGCCGTGTCTCCTACCACGATGTCACCAACCCGAGTGTAACTCCTGGTCCATAGAGTAGGTGCTCAATAAAAGTTTGTGGAATGAAACAGTCACGGCACCAGCTGTGCGTCACGGCTGCCATTTCACGAATGCTGGGTGGTTCGGGTAATAAAGTTATGAAAGGTGATGCGCAAACACCAAGTTCGCCAAGAATAACATAACACCGTGGGTGACCCCAGGACTTTGCCGTGGCGTTGCTCAGACGGCCCCCAGGAGAGCGCCCCAGGGTCCTCGTGCAGGTCTCACATGGCCTGGGAGGTGGGATGGCCCTGGGAAGAGAGAGGAAGCATGTGTGCTGGTGGGAGTTGGGGTCGGGGAGGGGAGGGCGGCAGAGTGACGGGATGCTGGAGCCCCTCCCTTGACCCTTGCCCTTCCTTCCTGAGGAGGGGCTGAGGTTCTCTACCTCGGGCTGGATGGGAGTCTAGAATATGCTGGAACCACTTGCTTTGTTTAAAAAGAAGGACAATGTTCTGACCACCCTCCCCACGCAGGAATAATGAAAATGCATATCTCATGTCCCTTTTGGCTTGTGTCCTGTGACAGCTGTAAAACATTAATGAACGGAAACCTGTTAAACAGGGTCGGGAGACCAGCAGGGGGCGCTCTCACCCCTGCACTGACAGCCCCCCTCAACAGAAGACTCCCATTCTTTCCTGCCAGGGCTCAGCCAATGAAAGGCTGGGGCTCTGTTTACTAAGCCCGCCCCCTCCCTTGTCCCGCCTATAAAAGTGTCTCCTTCCTCTGCCGTGGGGGCACTTGCACATGGCTGCCCGTGGTTGAGCCCCTGAATTGCAATTCAATGCTGATCCTGAATAAACTCATCTTTGCTGGAGAATACCTGGCCATCTATTTGCTTCTGGTCAACGTACCCAAGCCTGCATTCTGGAATCAAACCCCGGGCCCTTTGTGGGGAACCCAGTGAGTCTTCAAGGGCATCCCACCCCCCTGAGCACTAAACCTGGCCGAGAAGGCACCCTCCTGGGTCTCCAAGGCCACTGCTCTGTAAAGCAGGTCCCATTCCAGCCCCCGTGCCAGGAGGGCAGCAGCTGGGGGTCTCGGTGCTCCCCAGGCAGCACAGACTGGCTGAAAGTGGCCTCGTGACAGCTGAGCCCTGCTCGCCACAGTTTTTGTTCGTTTGCTTGTTTAGTTTTAGCAGCTTCGTCGCCACAGGGCCCCATCAGGACTGCTCTGGTCAAGCCACTAGGTCTTCTAATTTGGCATCTGAGGAGGCAGTTCTTGAGCTCCTCATGCAGATTCATCCAGCTCCCTTCAGCAGTGACCTGGGGCCTCAGGGCAAGGCTGCCAGAGTCTGCTGCACCCTCGCATACCCTATCCCACACAGCAGGTTCGGGTTCAGCTCGCTCTGCACTGCATTGTGAAATGAATCGCCCAGGTGATTCCCAACCAGATGAGAAAGTCAGCTTCTCTAGATGAGAAAAAAAGAGAGAGAGAAAAAGTGAGAGAGCGAGCGAGCGAGCGAGACCTCTATTCAGTTACTCAACTATTTCTTAAAATTTTATGATCAGGAATATTTTAAAAAACCTCAAGTAACAAGATTCTCTAAATTTAACTCAGATTTTAAGTGACAGTATAATTGCAAAATAATTGAATAAAGTAAAATGACTGAAACCCAGATTCTGAAGAACATCTTCCAGGTTTCAGGTCATTCACAGCACAGATGAGCCCCCTCTAAGCCTTACAGAGCCTCACCTCTGGGCACCTGTCCTTCAGGTGCTGGGTTAACGAGTCAGGCTAGAAAGTGCAAATTTCATTTGAACCATTAGATGAAAGACCTAAAATAACACAAATACTTATCAAGCTAGAAATAAGCAGCGTTGCTTTGCTTCACTATTGTACTCTTGACAAAACAATCATTTTTCAGTCTAGAGTGTCCTTTCAATCAATTTCCTAAGTTCCTAGGATTTTATGGTTGTTTCTGATCTTCTCTACTCGGAAAGCAAATGGCGTGCTCAGCTCTGTTCCGTCCTTAAAACACACACCTTCCTTCCGCTTTCCTGCAGCTCTGGCCAGCACTCTCTCCCTCTCCCAGAGAGCCACCCCCACACCTCTCGGCGCCGGGATCCAATGGAGTGGGCACTCCGGTGTCTGTCCCACCGTCACTGAGGGGACTGTTGGCCGCAGCGAGAAGTGCCCTGGCTCTCGGCTTCCTCGGGACCAGTGGCTGAGGCTCCTGCCGGGCCCTGCTTCCCGAGGTCCGGCTTCTTCCTGCCCTCCCGCTCCATCTTCCTGGCTGCGGGCCAGCGCCGCCCGCGCACGCCTTCCAGCACCTTCATGCGGTGCCCGAGCCTGTCGCTACCCGCCTCCTGGACACCTTCATCGAACGCTTCCCATGCACCATGAGCCCCTTCAGACTCAGGCCAATTCCCCATCTGACCCTCCCCTCTCCTCCCCTCGTATTCTCTCAGGTAATTACATCCCCTTGTATCCACTTATCCGAGTTAGAATAGTAAGAGGCACCTGGAACTCCACTCTTCCCTTGGCCACCCCCTGCAGTCCACGTGGCCATCAGATGCTGCGATTTCTGGCCCCTCATCAGCCCCGGCCTCACCAGCATTACCGCCGGTGGGTTTAGGCCCATCTGCTGGTGCTCTGGCCCCTGAGGGCCACTCCTAACTGGCCCTGCTACTCCTTGCTCTGTGTCCAATCCATCCCAAGGGCAGTGCTAGAGTCAGAAAGGCGAAGAGGGAGGGAGGGAAGGAAACCAATGAGTGAATAAAAGAAGGAGTCATGTTACTCCTTCGGTTAGAATCCTACAGCGGTTCCTCATTGCTTGACAGATAAGACCCCAGTTCCTCAGGATGGCCTCGGAGCTTTTTCCGGTGCAGCCCAGCCCAGCCCGACCCTTTCAACCCTACTTGGCCTCACCTTGGCCACTCCCCGGCCCACACCCTGTACCCTACCCTGAAAGCACCTCCCGGGAGCCCTTTCGCACACTCCCGGGAGTGACCCCGCCTGGTCGGTTCCTCCTCCTCTCTCCACCTGGACAATCTCCCCTCCCCCAAGACCCAGCTCCCCTGACCCCCCCGTGAATCTGTCCCCAGCCCCACAGCATCGTCGCTGGCTCCGTCCTTCTGTTCCCGTCACGCTGTGTACGCGCCCATCAGAGCCGCCACCCACTACACTGAGACACGATCCCTCTTTCCCATCCGTCTGAACGGCGAGAACGGAAAGGACCGTGATTTATCCCTCAACTCCATTATGACCTGATACGGTACTCAGTACAATAAATGTCTAACGCATGGAGTTTGGGGTTTTCCAGCCCTGCTACCTAGTGGGGCTTCAAGGGTATGAAGGTGCTATGAGTCCAAGCATCCGAATGTGAAAGGTAGTTTCTGGTTTGAAAAAAAAAGGGTCACTGGGGACTTCCCTGGTGGCACAGTGGTTAAGAATCCACCTGCCAATGCAGGGGACACGGGTTCGAGCCCTGGTCCGGGAAGATCCCACATGCTGTGGAGCAACTAAGCCCACATGCCACAACTACTGAGCCCATGTGCCACAACTACTGAAGCCCACGCGCCTAGAGCCTGCGCTCTGCAACAAGAGAAGCCACCGGAGTGAGAAGCCCACGCACCTCAACAAAGAGTAGCCCCTGCTCTCCACAACTAGAGAAAGCCCGCACACAGCAACAGACCCAATGCAGCTACAAAAAATAAATAAATAAATAAAAATGAAGAGCTCTTAAGTATCGTAGGTTGCTAACAGAATACGCTCTATGTCATTTGGATGACTTCTGTTGTTTGTAGGAAACATAGCAGTGTTCACTGTCTCTACGGAAACCGGATAGATGTAGATAGTTGCCTGGAACTTATTTTATGTACCCGTTTGGAGAGCAGAGGTTCTAGCTAGCCCTGGACCAGTCTCAGAGTTTTGCATTATAGATGTGCAGTAAATATCCATTTAATTAGCTTGGGTCAGTAAGCAATTGACCTAATCATGGATGGTTTAACCCATTAGGGTAAGTTTTTGTTGCTTATCTAAGGCCCCAGTTGACTGTTTAGAGATGGCCTTTCTTGGCTCATTCACTGTGGTCTGATGTCTAAAAGGCCTGGCGAACTGAATCCAAATCCATCCCTACCACGCACATAAAACACTCTTTACGTTTTGCGAGTCAGTCAATCCACGCAATACTGAAAAATGCACATGGAATGCAATCGTGTTAATGACACAAAAGTCACAGTGAGAGGCCCACAGTTAGGAGAGGACCGCCCTCTCCTCCTTTTGTGTTGCAGCTGAAACGTCAGCAGGACAAATGCACTGACTCAGGGAGATGTTTACTGGCTGCTCTGTGGTCGGGTCGCGGGTGAGTTGCCGCGTGTGCTCTAATGTCAAAACTGACTTGTGTTAAATGACCTGGATATGGGTCACAACATGCTTTTTGAGTGTTTTGTCAAATAAATTATTTCCAATATTTGAAAGAAGGATTATTTTCAAAAATAAAACACAATGAAAGAAAACATTGACCTGTAACAATCCCAAATTCACAAATAAAATGAGCTGTGTTTAGAAACCATGATCAAGATTTTGTTCATCTGTTTCCAAATGACTGAGTGCAAATGCAGACTGCTTGATCTACACCTGAAAGGCTCTGTTTACTTTTGTCTTACAGTGAGTACTGAAGTCCTTTGAAATGGACTTCAAACCAGTTCCCCATCCAGGGACATTTGGGGAAAGAAAATGCCATTTTATTGCCGAGCGAAGGCCAGATGTTCAGTCAGCGTTGTCAGCAGGGACCAATTAGCTGGGATCAGAAAGAAAGCATTCTCTGGAGTCATTTTTGTTGACCTCATTGCTATATCTGCAGTGAATTCTGTCAACATTAGACACCAGTGAATCACCAAGTCCTACTGAGCAATAACTGTGGGCGTCCTTCTGCAAACAGGCTGGGATACTCTTTCCTCACCACTGACCCCCCCAAACTCAGCTTCCAAGACAGCCACCACGGCTCATTCTGTGAGTGAAGGTCCAAACATGGAAAAGCCTTGAGGGAAACAAAGATGCGGGTGAGACGCAGGATTTCCTTGCCCTTTCCATCCTCCTCGTGGCCTGTGGTCCAGAGAGAGTGTGACGCTCTCCATCGCGAGTTAATGACCAAACAACAGGAATAAGGAAGAGAGGAGAAAAAGCACGGAAGAGCTCTGAGGAATGGTGGTGATAACCTTTAGATCTTCAGCCGTGAGGCTCTGGAGACTGTTTGCCCGGGGTCTTATTTAAAGCATGCCAGCAACCTCTTCCCTCTGAAAATCAGTGGCTAACGGGGGGCAGTGGGGGGTTGGAAATCCCGTAAGCATTTCCAGTGGTACCACATCAAGCTGGTGTTTCATGCTTGGTTAGAGACAACTGAAACCCAGGCCTTTGTCACACACGACCTGTGATCAGAGTAGTTCTTCAATTGTGTACTCATATCATTTATTTTTAAATATCTGATTACTTTGGGGGTTGATTTTGTTTTTCATTAAACGCCTGTTAAGATATTACGTTATGAAAATGTGATAAATATGCATTCGACAACTTTATGCTAAGAGAAATCTTTCTAGAAGGATACTGAGCCTAGAATTATTAGCCTACATAATTTGGAAACAGTTCTCCAACCTAATTTGAATCCAGACAGGGTGGTAGAGAATGCTGGTCTACAGAACCCCTGCCTAGGTCTCCCTGCCAAGTAAACCTGTCTTTAGAAAAAGCAAATGAGGTTAGGAATGGCTCGTTCTTTTGTGGAGTCATGCTGGCTTCCTGTGCTTATTGTTTTATTTTCTAGGTATTGACCTATTAAAATGTAGGTAGGTTAAGTAATTTACTCTATCAGAGGTATTAGCCAATGCAATTAAACAAGAGAAAACAGAGACATGAAGATTGCAGGAAGAAATACAACTATTTCTATTTGCAGGTGATATAACATAGCTGTAGGACTCAAGGACTCAAAACAATCAATTAAAAAAAAAACGAATCCAAATAGTAAGAAAATTCAGTAAGGCAGCAAGTTATAAAGTTAACACATAAAAACAATGTTCTCCTATTCAAACAGAAGCCAGTTGTAAAACATAGTGGAAGAAACATGCTTACTTATAATATCACCAGAAAGATAAAATAACTAAAGATAAAATAACTAGGAATAAACTAAATAATAAATATGCCAATCTTCTATGAAGAAAACTTCAACAGTCCTGAAAAACAAAAAAATATATATTTGAGCAAATAGAAAGATCCAGCATGTTCTTGGCTATGTAGGGGAGCATCTACCTAGAGCATTCTACCTGTCTAGGTTCTTTGGCTGGTCTAATAGTTGAATTGACATAAGATAGATTAACAGAAGAAAGACAAATTTAGTTTCATATATGGGAGTCCCAGGAAAATATACGACCCAAAGACAATCAGGCAGTTGAGGCTTATGTGCCATCCTGAGCTAAGGAATGGGGTAGGGCGGAGCTTCACGGGCGGGGCACCGGGGCATTCAGAGGACCTTAAGGAGAGCAGATGTCTGCCCCGCCGTGCAGGTAAGTCTTTCAGGTGGAAAGTTCTCTCTGGTCACAGCTCTCTTTCTGGGCTAGGCCCCCTATCTACATGCTTTTAGGCAGTTAAGGGAGAGGTAAAAGTCTACCTGAGTCTGCTGGGTCTTGGTTCCCTTCTGCTGAAAATAATCCACATGGCACATTTTGGGGTGACATATTCTGCTCCCCTTCAGAGAGGACAACTAAATCAGGAAGCAATGCTAATTCACCACAGGTAAATTCAATAAGATTCTAACAAATATACCAACACTTTTTTTTTTTTTAGAGTTAGACAAGTTGACTCTCAAGTTTATATGGGACAATAAAGAAGCACAGAAAGCCAGGAAAACCCTGAAAGACAGGAGCGATGAGGAGGACTGCCCCCGCCCAGGTAGTAACTCATATCATGAAAGCTCTGTAGTTGAAAGAGTGACAGATGTGACTGGAGATGACGTTCAGAACGAGGCGTGTACAGAAACAGGATATGGGTCCAGAAACAGTGCAAACAGCTATTTGGTGAGTAATAAAGGTGGCCTGTCAAATCATCAGTAAAAATACAGACTTTGTCACAAATGGAGCTGGAACAACTGGAAAGCCATCTGAAAGAGTAAAAATTGGATCTACATTTCCCAAACACCAGGATCAACTCTAAATGGATCAGCAATCTAAATGTAAAAAAACAAAAACAAAAACACAAAAAAACAGAAAAACAAATAAAAACACAGACAACAACAAAAAACCATACAAATACTGCAAGAAAACACTGGTGAACTCTATCATCTGGAGAAAGACTTCTAATTATGATGCAAAAATCTATAAGCCATAAAGGAAAAATAATTAAATTTGAGTACACAAAAAAGGTATATGCTAAAATCACCAGAAGCTATGTCAGGCAACAGATGAGAAGCTGGGAGAAAATATGTGTGACGTATCACAAAGACTAATTATGCTAATATATAAAGAGCACTTAAGAACCAAGAAGAAAAAGACCAAACAATTTTTAAAAACGAACAGAAGTCAGGAGCAGGTCACAGGGTAAAAAATAAATCAGAAAGATGCAATGGCTTTTAAACATATGAAAAGCATAGGATGTTCAACCTCACTCACAATAAGGGAAATGCTAATTAAACTACCTGAGACAGTATTTCTCACCTATCAAATTGGTAAAAATCCAAAGATATCCAGGCATCACTGTTAGTAAGTCTGTGAAGAAGCGCTTGGATATAGCTGGTGAGAGGAAACAATTCCTAACAATTCCAATTTGACAATAACTAATAAAAATATATCTGTATTTAACTTCTGATCTAGCAGTCCCATTTCTAAGAATCTAGGAATCATACAAAACAATATTCACACCAAGTTCTTGCTACTGAACGTGTGGTCTGTAGACCAGCAGCATCAGCTACCAGAGAGCGTGTTAGAAATGCAGCATCTCAGGATCTAGTGAACTGCTGGAAGATGCATTTTTTTAACATCTTTATTGGAGTAGAATTGCTTTACATTGTTGTGTTAGTTGCTGCTGTATAACAAACTGAATCAGCTATACGTATACATATATCCCCATATCCCCTCCCTCTTGGGTCTCCCTCCCTCCCACCCCTCCAGGTGGTCACAAAGCACGGAGCTGATCTCCCTGTGCTATGCGGCTGCTTCCCACTAGCTATCTATTTTACATTTGGTAGTGTATGTATGTCCACGCCACTCTCTCACTTCGTCCCAGCTCACCCTTCCTCCTTCCCCGTGTCCTCAAGTCCATTCTCTACGTCTGCGTCTTTGTTCCTGTCCTGCCCCTAGGTTCTTCAGAACGATTTTTTTATTTTAAGATTCCATATATACGTGTTAGCATACAGTATTTGTTTTTCTCTTTCTGACTTACTTCGCTCTGTATGACAGTCTCTTACAATCATTATCTACAAATAACTCAATTTTGTTTCTTTTTATGGCTAATATTCCATTGTATAAATGGAGTATTATCTACATCTATGCACATCTTCTTTATCCATTCATCTGGCGATGGACACTTAGGCTGCTTCCATGTCCTGGCTATTGTAAATAGTGGAAGCTGCATTTTAACAACACGCTCAGACCGTTTGCATGTGCATTACAGTTTGAGAAGCCCAGCACTAGGTTTTATATGGCAGAGTTATTTGTAATGACATAAGGCTGGAAACAACCCAAATGGCCATCAGTGGCACACAATGAAATACAGTGCAGCCTTGAATAAGAATAAGGATGATCTCCGTGTGCCAAATTAGAGAGCTCCAAAATTTAGTGTTAAGTGAAAAAAGCAAGCAGTAGAACTATCGGCAGATAACGGATGGACAGATGGAGAAACAGAATGCGACCCTTTTGATAAGAAAGGGGTGGAATATATATACATATACTTTTTTTTTTTTTTAACCTGAAGAAACCTTGGAGGCAAGAACCAAACCCAAAGTGATAATCTGAGATCAAATTGTTGCAATTTGGGGCACACAGATTCGGGTAGGAACCCAAACCGAGTCCCACTCGGAGTAGTAAAAGGAGTCAGGGGCTTTTAAAGCAAGGAAGGCAGGGTTGCCGTACTAAGAATTTCAGCTGCCGATGGTGACAGTAGCTAGTCTTGGCTGACCCTGACTGATCGCTAAGGCCATCACTAGAGGGAGGGGAAGGTCTTACTGTGACAAGTTGCAGGTGTTCTTGCAGAGTCCTTGGAGCTTTTGTGGTTCCGCCCCGTTCAAAGGTTTGTCGTTCTACCTGGTGAGGCCGTGCATAAGTCCACCTCCGTGATGGCCTTCCAGCTCCATTTAAAATCCGGTGACATAGTGACTCAATTTTATTTCTCATGTCACAATATATTTATGATGCTTATTTCTGCAAGAAGATAAGCTGGGAGGATAAAGCTGAGCTAATAAACTTTGGGGTGAAAAGGACTGGAGAAGATAAGCGTAGAAGCGAGCTATCTCGAACTTTCGTCAATGTTTACTACTCCAAAAATAAAATTAAAACAGTCACTCTAGGGGAGGGATGGCAGGGTTTGCTGCTGGCATCTAGTGGGCAGAGGGGCCAGGACGGCCCTCCTGCAACGAAGACTTATCGGGCTCAGAGGTAAATATAGTGTCGATGTTGAGAGCCCCTGGCTTAGGCAAAGGGCAGAAGAGGCACTCGACGATCTGAGGTTTACAGAATTGAACTTATCATTTTGAAGACGAGGATAGCATTTTCCCCACTACAGTCACAGAGCGCTTTCCTTCCTCCAAGACTGCTCCGAGGTGGCAGACCAGGATTCCATAGCATTTGTGTAATCTGTCGGTTCCCTGGAGTACGATTCGCACGGGTCGGATAACTGGGCCCTCTGCACACCCAGGAGGAGCGCGCTCTGCTCTGCGCTGTGTGACTCAAGCCCACGTGCCGGGGGGGGGGGGTACTTTTCTGGACTAAGACACAGCGACACCCTGGTCGCCCCACTGAACGCCTCTGGAGAGCCAGGTCTTCGTTCCACCCACGCCCCAGGCGGCCCCGGGCACGCAGTCACCACCCTGGTGGCGCCACCACGCGGCGGCGCCCCTGGCGCGCCCCGCCCGGCCCCGCCCCTCCCCTCCGGCCCGGCCCCGCCCCCCTCTAGGTCGCGCTTTTCGGGGCCCTCGGAGCCGTGGTCTGAGCCGTCGTCTCCTCCGCTGCCGCCCCGCCCGTTCTGGCCGCGCGCTCGGTGAGTGTCCGGGGCGCTCGGGCCGCGGCGTTGGGCCTGCGCGCGAGGCGGGGAGGCGGGCGCCCGGCCGGGTCGTGACCGCTGAGGACCGGAGGGGTTGGTGGGGGCGCGCGTCCAGCTGGGGTTCCCTTTCGGATCCGGCGGAAGTGACGGCGCGGTGAGTGTGGCGGCCGCTGCCGCCGCCGCCCGGGACGCAGAGGACCCTCCGTCTCAGCCAAGCTCGCATGGGGGCGGCGCCGAGCTTCTCCGGGGGCCACTCCGGGCCCCGCGCGCACAGGTGACCCCCCGCGGGCGCGCGCCGCAGGGCGCCGGGCGTTGGGAGCCCGGGCGGGGGTGGGGCTGGGGCCCGAGAGAAGCCCGGGGGGATGCCCAGGCGGCCCCGCTGCCCAGCGGTCTCCCGCCCACCGGGTGGCCGGCGCTCAGGCGCTTTCGGGGGTCTCGGGCCTGCGAAGATACTCGTGAGGACCATTCCAGATCCTGGCACGTCTGTTGTTTGTTAAACTCGCTGCAGGCACAGTGGTACAAGCTTCGGCATCTTCAGGGCTAAGAGGACCGGGGAGAGGTTTTAGTCTTTCCTGGGGTTGCGCGTGCTGGATGAGGTTGGCTCTTCAGTTGCTTTCTCCCCCCCCCCCCCATAAAGCTCCGTTTTGAGGGAGAGAGTATGGAAAATTAGTCCTCACATGCCGCCGGGAATATGCGGGTGCTGGGGGAAGCTGCGTCAGCGTTGGCACGGTCCCTCCCGGCCCAGTTGGTGTACCGTAGGGCCAAGTGGGGAGGGGGCGTGTGAAAAGTGGCCTCTGGACTGAGGTTCTGCGCCGGCGTTGCCGGGCTCAGAGATGTGCCCCGGGATTAGCAGGAAGGGCTGTGGTTCTCAGTGTTCTGGGTGTGTCCCGCCCTTCCCCACCGCTCCTGAGTGCCTGCATCCCCGGCTTTAGGCCACCCCACAGAAGGGTCACAGTTTTAGTCATACTTGGTCACGTACGCTGAGTACTGAAAAGCAGTATATGAGGCCAGTTCCAATCCACGGCATTTTGTTACAGTTCAGCTTATTGCGGGTAACTCCAGCCAGCAACCATAGAGTGAAATTAGAGTGAATGGAATCACCATTCTTTTCTGTTTATACAGAGAGTGGTCTACATCACACAAAGTGTTTGCCGTTAGACGCCAGGGAAGGCCACACACCTTACACTGCCAAGCTTTTGCTGGACCTGAGATCAGGCCTGGACATCAGCAGAAAGAAAATAACGTGTAGTTCTACCCACCATTTATTGAATACCCGCTGTGTGCCAGGCGTTAGTTTATCTGATCCTTACAGTAAACCTATAAAGTAGAAGGAATCATCCCGTTTATGTATTAGACAACACACACACACACACACACACACACACACGACATTGTTCATTAATGAAACCTTAATGCTGGTTTTTATGTTCATGATTAAATATATTTTAAAAGGCATATTGTTACTGAAGCTGTAAATAATTTTGAAATATATAATGAATTTAGCAAGTGTGTGTGTGCATGTGTGTATATGAAGGACACTTTGGGCTGTCTTATCTACAGAAGCTAAAAAGTAGGGGCTTGGAAAGCTGTTGATAGGTGTTTTGTTTGCTGTGTGATCCTGTGAAATGTGTATCGTTGTTACTGGTATGTGCCTTGAATGGAGAAGAGCTATCCCTCAATATAAAAAAATCTAGCCCACTAGATTGTCTATAATTTTCTTTGATATCTGGAATGTCTTCGTGGTAAACTGTTTGAATTTGGCCCTATTTTTCTTTCTTTTTTAGGATTAAGACCTCTTTAATCATTTTATGATTAATTATTAAGGATTTATATATTATTGCAAAGTGATAATGAAAATCAGTTTATGATTATGTGGCAGGTTATTATCAAATTCACATTTCAGGACAAACAAGAAGGATCTTAATAAATGGTACTCGGAGTTTGGACATTTATTTCACAATTAACAGAGGAACCGGGTAATGGGCGAAGAAATGGCTTTTAATGTTTTACTCTGCTCACAAAAATTGTTTGTAGATTTGTGACCATGTGTTTAGCATCTTCCTTTCATAAAGCCCTGCTAAAATGACAATGAAGGAGCCTTGTGAAGCATCAAAAACACAAGGACAGAGAAGGGAGGGAGGAGACAAAGAGTGGACAAGAGAGGTCAGAGGTTTTGGAGGAGGGAAGTGACCAGGGGAGGGGCTGAGTGCTGAGGAGAGGAGACAGACCAGAAGGGGCGGACAGGCTCAACACTGGCGCCCAAGCTCCAGCAAAGGCAGGGGTGAAGTGCAGGGCTGCAAACGGGGCCTGGGTAGCGCAGACCGATGTGACCCCCACAGGCCATCTACTCTGCAGCGGACAGCCACCCTCCCTACCTTACCCAGAACCCAGTAGGAGATCAAGTCTCACCCCTGCAGGATCTGATGCGCAAACTCAGGGACCCCCAGGCATTGGACTGAGAGGAGGGGATTACAGATCCCATAGAAGCCCCCCAGCCCCTACCCTGCCTGCAGCCAGACCAGGGGGCTCCTCCATTTGCTGGTTGCTCAGTAAAAAAAAAGCTACTGACCCCCTGATCGCACACATCCTGCCATGTGAGCAGTTTCCAACCTCGTTTTGTATTTCCCTCTTAAATATGACTGACATCCCAGGATCGTCAAGCATTTATGGAAAGCCTGTGTATGAAAGAGACCCCAATAATATAAACACCAGCACAGTAGCAGAAGACATCACCACAGACTGTGATTGACGTTCTCCAGGGAACTGGGGGGTGTGGGGGGGTAGGCAGTAAAGAAGGAACAGCAGAGAACAAGGTGTCCTTAGGAATTAAAGATATAATGGCTGAGACTGGAAAAAATCAGTAGAAAGATTGCAAGAGAAAGTCATGAGTATCTTCCAGAAGATGGAACAAAATGTCATTGTGATGGAAGATGCAAGAGGGGGGGCAGATGAGAGCAGAGCTTTCTACCGCACAGAGCGGAGAGCTGCGTGCAGTCCTGCGTGCCCGACAGATATCAGCTTCTGTGCCTGCCGCCCGTGCAGGCAGGAGGCCAGAAAAAGAGAACAGTCAGTCTGCAGGGAACTGACAAGTGCCTTAAAAGTTCCCAGAGAGGGACTTCCCTGGCGGTCCAGTGGTTAAGACTCTGTGCTTCCAATGCAGGGGGCCCGGGTCCGATCCCCGGTTGGAGAGCTAAGATCCCACATGCCTCACGGTGTGGCAAAAAAATGGGAAAAAAAAGTTCAGTTCCCAGAGAGGAAGGGAAATTTTCTTGATTTGTTAGATTGAAAGGGCCCACCAAGTGCAGGCGAAATGAGTAAACGGGCCCATCTGAAGGACAGACACATTGAGTGACATTCAGAATATCAAGGGTAAGGATCAGATTTCAGGAGCTTCCAAAGACCGGGAGCCGGGAGGAGGGATGGAACTGGGATCTGAATATCTTCAGACTTCCCAGCAGCAGAGCTGAAGGCTGGGAAGCCACCAACCAGCACCTCAAGAGGTAAAGTGACATGCAGCCCTTCGTGGAGGCTGCCAAACCATCAATCATACGGGATGGTAGAATAACGACATCTCAGACGTGCAAGAAGTCAAGAAAGCTGTTGGACAGTTTGCTTCATCAAAGAAGGGAGTAAACCATGAAGCAGGAAGGCATTGGGCCCAAAGGAGTGCCTGGGGGTCGGCGGCGCTCAAGCTGAAGAGCAGTGAGCCCAGAGGGGGGCCTTGGGGGTGGCGTGGCTGGCCGACAGTGCATCCGCATAGGTACAAGCGAACAGGAAGGAGGCTGGGACCCCTGCGGCCCGGCTGGGCCTCTCTGAGTTCAGCTGTGTTTGAGGAAGGTGGGGGGTGGGGCGGTGCATGAAAACTTGACGTGGTGTCTCCCCTTCACAGCGCGGTGTGTGAGGGGCTTGAAAGGAAACATCTGCCCGGCTTCACCACAGCCGCACCAAGACTCAGGCGCTCCTCGAGGAGTTAAGGGTTCGGTTTTGTGCTTTACAACTTTTTCGTGAAGCCAAGAGAGGGGCTGAAACTTGGTATCTTTGGACTGGGAGAAAAATGCAAAATGGATATAAGACCTTGTTGTTGTTGTAAAGGGAGGGTGTTGGAGATGAACCTCTCAAAGTAAAGTAGATTAAAGAGAAGCCCACTAGCCCCCACTTGGGACGATTTGAGCACCAAGAAGAAAACAGACATCCACTAATTGAAATACCTTGTTTGTACAACATCGTGAGTCTGTTAATAAGCTCAGATGAGGCAAACAAGATGAGCTTTAAAAAGGCACAAGAGGGCTTCCCTGGTGGCGCAGCGGTTGAGAATCTGCCTGCTAATGCAGGGGACACGGGTTCAAGCCCTGGTCCGGGAGGATCCCACACGCCGCGGAGCAACTGGGCCCATGAGCCGTGGCCGCTGAGCCTGCGCGTCCGGAGCCTGTGCTCCGCAACAAGAGAGGCCGCGATAGAGGCCCGCGCACCGCGATGAAGAGTGGCCCCCGCTCGCCGCAACTAGAGAAAGCCCGTGCACAGAAACGAAGACCCGACACAGCCAAAAATAATTAATTAAATTTTTTTTTTTTAAGGCACAAGAGAGTTTCAGTCCCGTTTCAGTATTTTGGGGTGGGCTTCCCCGAACTCCATCAGAGCGCAGATTACCTGGTATATCCCCTTCCTCATGCAGGGAACAGAAATCGAGCAACGGACTCGGGGTGCTAGAGCTGGGACCGTGAACCAGGTCTCTGCGCCTTTTTCTCTGAGTCTGCTGCTTTGTTTTTCCCAGTTTAATATTTAAGACCAAAGCTGCTTTCTGTTGAAGAACTATTGATCTTTCAGCTCTAATTCCCATCACACAATACACAGAAGTACACTGATTTCTCCGTGGCCCCAGGAGATACCGTGGGCTGGCCAGGCCAGTGCTTTCCTGGGGCGGGGCGCGATGAGGGCAGTTGTGCTTTTCCAGATCAGTGACAGAAAGGTCAGAGCCTGAAACAAATTTGCTGGGCGTTACCAGAGACAGGGTGCTTTATTAATGGTGTCTCTTAGGTTGGCATTTCCATTTGAATCAACACTCCTTCAACATCTGAGGGGGAAATGCGTGCAGATGGCAAAATGGAGTCTTGGATGGGTGGGGAGGGGGCTCGAGGGACATCTCCTTGGCCAGGCGACCTTGCAGCAGACCTAACACACACAGGGCCCCACACCCCTGTCCTTCCTCAGTTCATGGAGGCGTGGGGCTGCAGCGTCTCCTGGTGGACTGGCCGTCTTGGTGGCTCTGTCCCCAGGCCAGAGGATGACCTGTGCGTTGGTGGGGGGGGTCTGAGTCGTGACGTCTGACTGCATCAGGGATGCTGGAGGCTGTGCTTCTTGTGTGAGTGCCCAAGTGCCCTCGTCCAGAACCGGGCAAGGAGGGCCTGGGTCTGGGGGGCCAGCAGGGGCCTGGGGACAGGACCTTCGATCTGGGCTTTGGCACAAGCTGTAGTCTCATAGGAGGAGAACTGGACGTCAGAGGTGTTTGTTTTTAGGGCTTTCGTGCCTCTTTGTATGTGATTTGATTTGTCTTTTACCTTAAGGCTTCAGGTTATCCTAAATGGGGGCCTTGCTCCCACATTACAAAAACATTCAACCATCTTTTCTTGTGTAACTGTGTGGTTGGATTTATCATTTTGAATGATTTTAAAATTATAAAATAATACATATAGGCCCTTAAACACACCAAACGATACCGAGACGAAAGCAAAAGCCAACAGCTCCTTCCCCGATTCCACCCCAGCAAGTAGCCAGGATGTGGGTCCTCCCACTCTCTCTCTCTCTGTGTTAGCAGCATCACTGTTCAACTGCGTTCACTAAATGTTAGAAGCCCACAAAACAATTCTGAGGGGCCTCGCAAAAGAAATCGAGTTTTGTGCCTGTACCCATTTGCTCGCTGGACCAAAGTGTCAGTGGTAACTTTTAACAGCAGCGAGATACACGGCCGACGTGTAGCCTACATTTACGTGACGCTGATTTTAAATCCATCGTTTCAGACTCGCCACCATGCATGCTCTGTCGGAAGCAAACGGCACCTTTGCTTTGACCCTTTTGAAACATCTGGGTGAAGACAACTCGAAAAATGTGTTTCTCTCACCCATAAGCATCTCCTCTGCCCTGGCCATGGTCTTCATGGGGGCAAAGGGAGACACCGCGGCCCAGATGTCCCAGGTACGTACCTGAAACCAGTTCTGGGCGATGGCAAACGCCGCTACTTTCTCAGTTGAGTTGGTCCTCCATGTTTCAAATCCCAAAGGCCTTGCTCTTGACACATAACTCCCTCTGTGCTGGCCCGTCCCCTGGGCCTCCCCACCGTGTCTCTTTGGCCGGTGGCCGGCCCTTCCTGACAGCGCAGCGCCTGGCTTCCGGGAGGACACACTCGAGTGAGCAAGCGCTCACCCAGCCTCTGCTCCGATGCGCCGGCCGAGGCCCGGCTCACGAGGCCAGTCCTGCAGTGGAGCCCAGGCCAGCCCGAGGCAGGCCGCGCAGGGCATGAAGGTCCAGCTCCCGGGGCCACCGATGGCAGCTGTAGCCTGTCCCCTGGTCCCGCCAAGCATTCACAGCCCTCCCAAGGCCTAGGGTCTCATCCCTTCCTGGGGCCGGGCTTGGGCTCCAAGTCCAGCAGGAACAGGGCTGTTGAGGCTCCTGGGTGCAGAGCTCCGTGAACTAAAGAGACCGATTACGTGCCGCCCCACTCCTGGCGCACCCTGGAGAGACAGGGAAGGGTCACCCTGGCGGCGGGGAGGCGTCAGTGTACTCAGGGCGACGAGTCCCAGGCTGAGTGGCCTAAGCAGCAGCGGTTTCCTTCCTCACAGCTCTGGGGGCTGGGTGTCCGGGAGCGAGGCTGCTTCTGAACCGCGTGGGTTTCTAATAGCAGCTTAAATCCTGCTTCCCTGAGCAGGGGCGCGGCACAGGCTCGCGAGGCAGGGCTCCGCTGGGCTGGGGGACAGTGTCCTGAAGCCCTCTGTCTGGCTGAGAGGGTCTCGGGGCCCTGCCTCAGTCTCCAAGGTTTCACAGTGTCCTGATCCTGCCCTTGAGGCCTGTGCTTTGAGTTTGACCTTTGTCCTGAGGCCGTCACTTACTTTCAGAATCATTTGCTGGAGAGGCTGGGAGTGAGAAACATTTTCACTTTCCACCCAGCAAGTCCTGGGTTGCAAATATTTCCTTTAAATTCTGCTTGACAAGGAAATAGCCCCCTCTGCAGCTCACCTTTCTCTTCGCTCACGCTTTCCCAGGCATCTCCTTAGCCAGATACACGACTCCCGACTCCCTGGGGAGAGGGCCGGCCTTCCCGCCGCTGCAGGTGGCAGTGGTTTCCGCACTGTCCGCCCAGCCTCGGCCAGCTGCTGGGTCCAAAGCCAGCGCCCACGTTCTAGCTTTGTGTTACGGCAGAACCACGCCTGGACGGCTGCCTGGACATTCTATGGCTGCAGAAGAAACCGCCCCGCAGCTGAGTGGCTGGAAATGACGATGGTAGCTTTTCGGCCCCTGGCCTGGCCCCACGGTGCCCGCTGAGCTCACTCGTGATCTACGAAGGGCCTTGCTGCTGGCCGTCGGCGGGGGCCTCCGCCCTCCCGCAAGGAGCTCTCCCGGAGCACTGTCAGCTCCCCAGGGGTCTGCAAGGCCCCCAGAGGGAGAGCGGGAACTTCCTTAGACCGTGAGGGCTGGGGGACGAGACGGCGAATGTGGAGCTGCCGGGCCGTTTTCAGCCCAGGCCTGGAACAGTCACCTCTCCGGTGTTCTGCTGGTCAGAGCACGTCCCAGGGCCAGCCCAGACCCGAGGACGCGGCCTGTGTGTGCGGAGACGGGAGGCCTGGCGGGCAGCCTTGTCTGCAGACAGACCACAGGCAGTGGGCGCACGGAGCTGGGCTTGCCAAGGGGCACTTCTGCTCGGACTCCCTGCGGGAGGGAGGCTGGGTGGCTTCCAAGAGGCATTTCGTCCTTAACTGGGTGAATCTCGTTTTAAGCTGCGGTGAGGATGTGTGGTCCTTAGGCTGACTTTAGTGTTGTGTCCATTTCCTGTAGTCAGGGCGCACTGAAGTTGTGCATTTTTATCTGTTTTTGATTTCAGGCACTTTCTCTAAGCAGAAGCAGCGGCGGAGGTGGAGACGTCCACCGGGATTTCCAGAACCTTCTCAGCGAAGTTAACAGGACCGGCACACAGTACTTGCTCAGAACCGCCAACAGGCTCTTTGGAGAGAAGACTTATGATTTCCTCCCAGTAAGTCATACTCGCTGCTTTTACTAAGAAGGTAGAGACCAAGGCGGCGGGGAGGTGGCAGGGGGGACCTTGCGGTGCCGCAGAGGGCCCCTGGGCTGAGAGGCACACGGGTGGGGTGCCGCAGGACCCCACGCACTGCCGTCCGCGATGGCAGCCACTGGACACGCAGCTACCTATGTCCCAGCGCCGTTAATTCAACGCAGGTGAAGTATTCAGTCCCCCAGTGGCACCAGCTTCCGTTCAAGTGCCTGTAGCCGCAGGTGGCACCCTTCTGAACGGTGTGGATTTAGCGCCTCCCCGCGAGCGCTGAGGAGGAGGTGGCGTGGGGTGCAGGTTTCCCGTGTTAACGTGGGACAACGGGCCCTGGTTCACGGCGGGCGGTTCTGAAACGCCGAGGGGGCAGTGGCCCTCCCCGTGGTAGGAGCCCGCTGGGCACGGCCGTGGCCCCGCAGCTGCTCATCTCAGTGCCAGCGTCCTGACCTCGCTGGTGCGGCGGCATCCACGGCCTTTATTTGCCCTCCGGACCATGATTTTTCTTAGTTTGTGTTTATTATTAAATGTAGCTGAAGACTGAGAAAGGATTTAAGGTTAATTCCTCGCATTCATTTGCACATGACATATGTAAACCATAAAATCGTCAACGTTCTGATTTGGCGAGGTGAGGAAGGAAGCTCCGGGCGTTGATTGTTCCTGTAGCCATGCCGTTATGTCGCTCTGTGCCTCCTAGTCTTTCAAAGATTCCTGCCGCAAATTCTACCAAGCAGAGATGGAAGAGCTCGACTTTATCAGCGCTGCGGAGGAATCCAGGACACACATAAACACCTGGGTAGCCCAAAGGACGGAAGGTGAATATGTTGTTATTTCTGCTTTCATGGTATTTTCTAATTAGTTTTATTGGAGTACAGTTGATTTACAGTGTGGTGGTAGTTTCAGGTGTACAGCGAAGCGAATCAGTTATACCTATACATATACCCACTCTTTTTTAGATTCTTTTCCCATATAGGTCATTACAGCGTATTCAGTAGAGTTCCCTGTGCTGTACAGGAGGTGTTTTCATAGTATTTTAATTAATCTCATTGTCAGTTCCTTCACAAGACCATCAAATGTAAACAGGAATGATTTTTTTTTTTTCTCTGAATGACTGTAAACTGTAAAAATCTACTTTTGAAATACAATCAGTGTGTAATTATTTTCTCTAGCTTTTTCCCTGTCCTCATCAATGTTTGGTGCACCTCTTCCAGAACAATCTTCACTTTACTTTTTTTGTTGTCGTTGTTAATGTTAATATAATCTTTCTTTGCACAAATAGTGTAAAGAAGAATTTGGATGCAGGTCTCAAGCTGCCTGCCTGTCCAGCACTGCTCGTGCGGGGCGGTTCCTGGGCATCATTGCAGGACACCGGGTTAAGTCCTCATCCACCTGCGGTTCTTAAGTTAAATGTTCTCCACACAAGCTACAGCCTCTCACCTTCAGGACAATCCCCTGAAGCGCAGACATGAAGCATTCCTTTCTCTCTCACTGTGAATTATCCTGCACATAACATATTACTTGGTTCATTTTTATGTTTTATTCACCCGATGGTGTTTTTCTGACCAGAGCTTTAAAAGTTTTTGTCGCTGCCTTTGTTTTAGGGGCCAGTCTCCCTGTACATGGTTGTTTGGGGGACGGCGAGCCCCTTTGTCTGTGCACTTGACCCCTCAAGAAGACGGCCCAGTGAATGTCGTCCCGATGCCTCCGTCAGGAAGCCCTTTAGCTAACTGGCTCCTTAATTCTTCTTTTCAGGAAAGATTACAGACCTGCTGTCTCCAGGTTCAGTGGACTCCGTGACTTGTCTGGTTCTCGTGAACGCCATCTACTTCAAAGGGAACTGGGACAATCAGTTTAACAAGCAGCACACCAAGCAGAGGCCGTTCAAAGTCAGCCAGGTGAATGTGGGTATTTTGCAATAACAGAGGAGGTTCTTGGAAACAGTCCCTGTGTTCACATTGGCTTACAGCACGTGCGAGAAGGCTGACCTCAAGTAACTGGTGCTTCGTGTGGCCTCAGGCAGCCCAGCATCCGGTCTCCCAGCAGACCTGGGGCCTTCTTCTCGCCCTTCGCCGCCTCTACTGTGTCATCCAACGTGGTCTGTGCTGCCGCTGGGCGTTCTGTCTGTATCACACACCCCACGGTGTAGCTCTCAGGCTTAGGGTCCTTCCTGGCTTCCCAGAACTTTTGAGATCAAGTTCAAACTCCAGATGATGGCACATGAAGCTCTTTGTGGCCCTGGATCCTACCCATGTCTCTATCTTCATTCTGTCAGTACCTGTATCTCCCCCTTTCCTCTCCAGCGGCGTCTGGAAGCCTCCCTAGCAGTGCCCCCAGCCCGGTTTCTGTACCCCTCCTCTGAGCTCTCACAGAGAGCTGTGGCACCGATCTCCCGGGACCCCTCTAGCCCCTATGCAAATGCAGGACCAGGGAGGTCACTTGGGAGTTGTCACGATGCCCGGGGCTGGGCGGACAGCAGTGGGGGTGGGAAGCACAAGCTTTGTGTCTTAAAAGTGGAGCCAGAGTGGTTTGTAATGAGTCAGATGTGGGATGTGAAGGACAGGAGTCAAGGACACTCCAGGGTTTTTGACCCTGGGATGAATGGTGTTGCCATCAACCGAGATGGGGAAAATTAAAGATGGAGCAGCCGTGGAGGGGAACACGAGGAACCAGCGTGAGAGGTGAGGCTGGACGTTTCTGTTATGTCCAAATGCACGTGTGGAGTAGGCGGTAAAAGATATGCATCTGGAGTATGGGGGGGAGGTCCCGGCCAGGAATATAAATGTGGGAATTCTATTTAAAGTCACGGGACTGAGATCACCAGCAGAAAAGCAGCATGAGGCCTGAGCCCTGGGTGCCCTAGGGTTTGGAGGCGGAAGCAGTGAAGGTGAGCCTGCAAAAGAGAGGGGACTGGTGTGGTGTCTGGAAGCCACCAAAGTGTTTCTGGGACCCAGAGTGGCCGGCCCTGCTGACTCGTCCAGTGTCTCGTTTCAACTTCACGTTTATCCATTTCCTTTACAGAATGTGGAGAAGCCTGTGCAAATGATGTTTAAGAAATCCACCTTTAAAATGACCTACATCGGAGAGATATTCACGAAGATTCTGGTGCTTCCCTACGTCGGCAGGGAGCTCGATATGATCATCATGCTTCCCGATGAAAACGCCGATTTGAAAACGGTAACTAAGCGGTGATCGCGCCGTGGGGGGACGGGGGTCACGTCTGAATCCCCGCCCGGTAGGCTCCCCACCTCCCAGCGGGAACCCTTTCTGGAGCCGGCACAACTTCCCCCGGCCGCCCCTCAAAGCCACGGCGCGGCGCGTGCGGCCCGCGGCAGACGCTCCCACTGGCCAGCGTTGCCCTGGACCCGAAGCTCTTCCTGCCCACCTCTCCCAGGTGGAAAAGGAGCTTACTTATGAGAAATTCCTCGAGTGGACGAGGCCGGACCTGATGGACGCGGAGGAGGTGGAGGTGTCCCTGCCCAAGTTTAAGCTCGAGGAGAGCTACGACATGGAGGGCGTCCTCCGCACCCTGGGCATGACCGACGCCTTCGAGAGCGCCAGCGCGGACTTCTCCGCGATGTCGTCCCAGGGGAACCTGTGCCTGTCCCGGGTCGCGCACAAGGCCTTTGTGGAGGTCGACGAGGAGGGCACGGAGGCGGCCGCCGCCACCGCCGCAGTCATGATGCTGCGCTGCGCCAGGATCCCCCCCAGGTTCTGTGCCGACCACCCTTTCCTCTTCTTCATCCAGCACAGCAAGACCCGCGCCCTTCTGTTCTGCGGCCGGCTCAGCTCCCCGTGAGGAGGCGGCGGCCCCGCTGGCCCCTGCCGGCCCGCCCTCCCCGGTGCTCCGTGCCGTGCCCGCGACCCAGTCCAGAAATAAAGGGGCCGGTGGAGAACGCCTGTACGTCTGTGTGTCGCGTGCCCCGTGGCCCCAGGGCCTGCAGTTGCCGTTCGGGGGAGGGTGGTCGCGCTGGGCAAGTGCCCCTGCTCTGGGGGCGCCCCTCCGCCCTCAGCGCCCAGGCCCTCGGGGGGGGGGGGCAGGCGCTTCCTCTCTGCTCTGCCCAGTGGCCCCTGCTCGTGAGAGAGAACAGAGAGGAGCAGAGGCTTCAGCAGCCACGGGGCGCGGGCCGCAGAGACCCTCAGCGGGAGCTCTGCCCCGAACGTGTTGCGAGCCCTCCAGGAAGCAGCACAGAGCTGGGGAGAGCCGGGCACCCAGACCCGTGAGCACTCAGCCCATTTCCCGCTGTGTCTGCGCTTAGAGGGGTCTGCGGTCGCAGACCTCGTCAGACGCACAGCCACCCGCTCTCCCTGAAAATGCCTAATTGCCACCAGGGGCCAGAGACGGGCAGGCAGGTCGTGTTCACAGTAACGGAAGAGTTGAAGACCACTTTACGGGGACACGCCAGGTGACTTTCTATCCTGCTGCAGGTACTGAGATAAGAGGGGGCTAAGGTTTCTGCAGCCACTCGTGTTACCTGCTGGGGACGCGATCCCGGTTCTCAGCTGATGCTGAGGTTCAGGTGCGGAGCCGTGCCGTGTTCCAGGCCAGCCACCAGACCTCTGCTGACCTAACTGCCGTCATTAGGAGCTGGCCTCCCTCTAACATAACGATGTGATGCACGTTTTCATTCCGCCTCCGGTCTGCTTTCCCTGTTGAGCCCAAGCCAGCGACTTAGCCGTGGGGAGAGACAGACTGGGGAGACGTTGCCATTGTGAGCGGGGTGGGTGAGGAGGGGAAGGGCCGTGTCGTCGGTGCCATCTCCTTGCCCCGCACAGCTGTGTTTGTACCTGCGGCGTGTAGCGCAGCGGTCTGACCGTCCAGGTTTCGCGGCATCTGTCCTTCCTTTCCCTGGATGAGAACCCGCGGGCCCGTCGGCAGGAAGCTGTGAAAACGAACGCAGTGGTCCCGTCTGTCGCAGACCTATAATACGGGTAGACCTCTGCCAGGTGAAGTCCTAACACACGTGGGATAAACCATGAGATGCTGCTCGAAGGGACTCGTGGGTCCCACTGAGTTGTTCCACTTCGCCTGTCGGTCAAGTGGCCTTTGAAAAGTTATCCCCCAACGTATGATTTTAGTAAAAGGCACAGCCACCTGAATAATGCTCGCACAGCTTTTATGAAATTCCACCAGAAGACAGTTCCATTACGTTGTGCAATGTTTCTTGTAAGGACTTACAAAATGAAATCCTCCCAGGATTTAAGTCTGGGAAACAGTTGGTCTCACCCCTTTACAAATGTTTACTGAGCACCTGCTCTGCATTGATGATTTTACTTAATCCTCAGCAAGGAGTAAGCCCGGGGGGTTCTGAGGTCCAGGGGGTGGGCTCAAGTAACTTGAACAAATTCTTGAAGCTGGCAGAGAGGTAGAACCAAGGTCTCAGGCCAGTACTGACAACTCCAAACCTGGCCTTCTTTCAGAGGGGCCACAGGACCACAGTCACAGAGGGGTCCAGGCAGGGGACTCGTGGAGGCCCAGGGCCTGTAGGCAGTGGCTGGACACCAGAGCCTGGGTGGAAGGGGATGGAGGAGGGGGGCTTGTGCACAAGATGACTCTAATCTCACACTGACTAGTGGGCAGCACGGGGCCGGCGCCCCAGGACTTGCCTAGGGCATCCCTGCCAGGTGGGGACGGGGAACAGGGAGGGGATGGGGAGTCCCGGGCAGGGTGGGCACAGGAGCGGGGGTTTGGGTGCACCTGCAGAGGGCTCTGGGTCTGTGCCCAGCTGGACTTCCCTCCTCGCTGGCGTTTCTAAAGGCCTGTCCACGGTGGCAGGACCGAGGATCTGGCTGTTGGGACCATCGCGAGCAGTGATCCCAAATCCTCTTGGGTCCTGAGTGAGCAGAAAAGCTGCGAAAAGATCTAAACAGCTTTTTGAGGAAACTTCACGCTGTTCTCCGTAGTGGCTAGCCCAATTCCCATTCCCCCCAACAGGGCAGGAGGGTTCCCTTTTCTCCACACCCTCTCCAGCACTTATTCCTTATAGACTTTTTGATGATGGCCATTGAGAGATGTACTTTTAAACCCCATTCACCCACTTTGCTGCACCCCTTCCCCACTTCCGGTAACCACCGATCTGTCTGTGTATCCGGGAGCTTGGTGTTCTTTCTTTGTTTTTGTTACTTTAGATTCCACATGTAAGTGAGATCATACAGTATTTGTCTTTCTCTGTCTAATTTACTTCACTTAGCGTCATGCTCTCAAAGTCTGTCGTCACAAATAGCAGGATTTCCTTCTTTTTGTGGCTGAGTGATAGTCTTGTCTAATATATACCACACTGTCTTTATCCATTCATCCATCTTGTTTCCATGTCTTGGCTATTTTAAAAAATGCTGCAGTGAAGATAGGGGTGCAGATATCTTTTTGAGGCAGTAATTTCCTTTCCTTCAGATAAATACCTAGAAGTGGAATTGCCGGGTGATATGGTAGTTCTATTTTTAATTTTTTTGAGGAACCTCCATACTGTTTTCTATAGTGGCTGCACCAACTTACATTCCCACCAACAGTGCACAGTGATTCCCTTTTCCCTATATCCTTGCCAATACATGTTATTTCTTGTCTTTTTGATAATAGCCATTCTAAAGGTGTGAGGTGCGATCTCACTGTGGTTTTGATTTGCATTCCCTGATGATTCGTGATGCTGAGCACCTTTCCATGTACCTATTGACCATCTGTATGTCTTCTTTGGAAAAATGTCTATTGAGATCCTCTGCCCACTTCTTAATCAGACTGTTTGTATTTTTTTTTTGCAGTTGAGTTGTGTAAGTTCTTCATACATTTTGAATATTAACCCCTTATGAAATATGTGATTTTCAAATATTTTTCTTCCATTCCATAGGTTGTCTTTTCATTTTGCTGGTGGTTTCTTTTGCTGTATGGGAACATTTTAGTTTGATGTAGTCCCACTTGTTTATTTTTGGCTTTTGTTGCTTTTGGTGTCAGTTCCAAAATATCATTGCCAAGACCAACGTCAAGGAGCTTACCACCTATGTTTTCTTCTAGGAGTTTTACAATTTCAGGTCTTAGGTTCAAGCCTTTAATCCATTTTAAGTTAATTTCTGGGTGTGGTGTAAGGTAGTGGTTCAGTTTCCCCAACACCATTGATTAAAGAGACTATCCTTTCCGTATTGTATATCCTTGGCTCCTTTGTTGTAAGGGAACCATATATGTGTGGGTTTATTCCTGGGCTCTCTATTCTGTCCATTGATCTATGTGTCTGCTTTTATGCCAATGTTATACAGTTTTGATTACCAGAGCTTTGTAATATAGCTTGAAATCAGAAAGTGTGATGACTGGCTCTGCTCTTTCTCAGGGTTTGTTTGGCTATTCAGTGTCTTTTGTGGTTCCTTACAAATTTAGGATTGTTTGTTCTTTTTCCGGGAAAAAGTGCCATTGGGATTTTGATAGGGATTGCATCGAATCTCTAGATTGCTGTGGGTAGTGTGGACATTTTAGCAATATTAATTCTTCCAGTCCATGAGCGTGGAATGGGTTTTCATTTATGTGTCTTCTTCAGTTTCTTTCATCAGTTATAGTTTTCAGTGGACAGGTCTTTTCACCTCTTTGGTGACATTTATTCCTAGGTGTTTTATTCTTTTTAATGCAATTGTAAATGGGACTGTTTTCTTACTTTCTCTTTCTGATAGTCGGTTATTAGTGTTTAGTTCCATTCAGGGACCTTGCTGAGGACTGTAGCTTGGGAGACCGCCTCTCAGAAGCTTCGAGGGAATTTGTCTGAAGAGGGAGGGGAGGAGATGTTCTCTAAACAATTTTTGACTACAGGGAATGCATGCAGCAAGCATACATCTTGGTGAAAGATGAGCAAGTCATGAAGAACAGATATCTCGAGCTAGTGATTTTAGTGCTTTTCTCTGTGTGGGAAGATGCAGGAATCCGGGGTCACTACAGTTCTTCCTGAGGTATGTGTCTATCTAGGGGGCCAGTTTTGCAATGCACAGCGTGCCCAGTCCGTTTTCCTCCTGAGCCCCTCTCAGGTGCACGGTGGTGGGTCGGCCGGGGTGCAGTGTCTGACGATTTAACCCTTGTGGACTTGGTGGCGAGCAAGCTCTCTGTTCTTTGTCTGCACCCTTCTCCCTGCCGCCCGCGGTCCCTAGGCCCCAGCACTGGTCTGCAGACAGGCCCCAGCTGCTCTTCCTAAAACTCCAAGGTGCTCACCTCCATCTTGGTTTAAACTCGGCCTGGCCTTCCAGGTGACAGGATCAAGGGGCCGCACTGGCGTCAGCACATCTGTTGCAGGAAACCATGCAGACTCCCTTCTGGCCATCGCAGGCCAGAAGACACAGAGGCCTGGCTCCCTGGCAGCTTGTACTCACCTACCTGGCCTCACCTGGGGTCTGAGCTCCAGGTCAGGATCTACGGCATCTCGTTTTCATTTTCTTCCCCTTAAACATATAAGGAGAGTTCTGTGTGTGCTCTTTATTCAAACTTCCCCATAAGTTTGTATTCTATGTCTGTGAGTCTGTTTTTCTTTTGTAACTAAGTGTGTGTCCTCTTTTAGATTCCACATGTAAGATTCCACTGAAAAACTACGCACAACCTAAAAGTTGAGAGTTGTGTTTTATTGGGCGGAAATGTTTAGGACTTAAGCCCGGGACGCAGCATCTCAAGTAACCCTGGGAGAACTGTTCCGAAGAGGCAGTGGCGGGAGGGAGGGGGAGTCAGGTTATACAGACGTTTTGCAACGAAGGGCAGGTACTCTGAACATCAGAATATTATTGTAAATTAAAGAAAACCAGCTCTCCCAAGGAAAGGAATGTAGCGCTTTGCCACGTATGGAAAGATGCAAGTGTCTGGGCTCACTGAAATCATTCCTTGGATCTGCACCTCAGCTGTCTGGGGCCAGGATCCCATGTTTTCACAACCTCAGGACCCGCCAGCTCACCGCCTGGGGTGGCTGCATTTGCTGATGACTGTGACATTCCTCGTTTACTGACATGGCAGGAAGTATTCCACTCCTCAAGTGATAGCATAGGATATTGATTTTCTGTGTCAGACTTACGTCACTTAGTGTGATCATCTCTGCGTCCATCTGTGTCGCTGCAAACGATACCAGTTCTCTTTAGTGGCACAGCGTGTTTATGACGTGGCAGCGCTCTGGCCTGCCACCCACGGGTCCCGCTTCCTGCTCTATTGAAATGAACGCCTTTTCAGATTTCTTGGGGCAGCTCGTGTTGTTTACACTTCCAACCCTCTCGAAAGCTTTACTGTACAAATGGGACGGGGTGAGGGGGGGAAGAGAGTCATTGTGTCACCTCCTCCAGCCCTGCTGACATTCGTGTGACCTGGACGCACCCCAGAGGCATACTTGTGTGCGTGTGTGCGTGTGTGTGCGCGCGCGTGTGTGCACGCCTGTGTGTCGTCCCCGCTACTGACTGACCACAGCACCCGGATGCTGGAAAGGATGGAGGCGAGGACGTGAGATGAAGGAAGAGAAAGGCAAGGAGAGACCAGACGTGGCCAACCGCGAGGGACGGACAGCAGTTACAACGTGCAACTGAGATGGACGGGATCCTGCAGCTCAGCCCTTCACCCGTCGGACAGGACGGTCTCACGCATGCGCACACGCAGGCGCGCACGCGCACACCGGCCCAGGTCTGTGCCCGCCTCATCCAGGTGGCAAGGCGCTCACGCTCAGGTAGGTCAATGCACATTCTGCTTGTGTCTCTGTCATCTCTATTTTACTGAATCCTCTCCCTCCTTGGGTCTCTTTAGCTGCTGTCACACAGCTGGTGGGCCCGGTGCTTCCCATTTGACTCTGCCTCTCCGGGCCCAGCCCTTTATTTCCGGAAGCGTCTTCCAGTGTAAGGTGGGGTGGGAGTCCCCCGGGCCCTCAGGCCAGCCTTCCAGGTGCTGCAGCACCCTCTCCCCAACCCGGTACAGGCCCCGCTCACCCTGAGCAGCCAGGGGCTCCAGAGAGGCTCAGTGACCCGAGGGCGCCCAGGAACTGACCGCGTGCCGGCGGGCACAGCCGCGCAGACAGTGCCGCCATTGTGCTCTCTTGGTTGACATTTACACACACTGTTGCAAAACTTAAAACAATTTGCACTGGTTTGCGCTGCGGTTATGTATTTAGAGAGTGGCCTCTACACTTTATTTTTCTAATGTGAGACACTCCCTCTCAAACTATTTTAGGAGGAAGCATAAAATAAAACATTGAACAGCGGAGATGCTCTGGTTGAAACAGTTGTGCCCCAGCCCCCCAAGTCGTACCCGTCCAGCTCTGCTTTCCTCCCATGCTGCCCCCAGAGATGCAGAAGGCCCTCCCCAGGCTTAAAGGAGCAGCTCCAAAACTGCAGTGCCAAGCGCCTTGCTGTCCACTGGGAAACTGGAAGAAAGACCAGACGATGAATCATCTGCTTATGAAAATGAATCTATAACGGTTTGGAAGTTCCTCAAAAAATTAAACACAGAAGTACCCTGTGAGTCACAATTCCACTTCTGGGTATGTACCCAGAAGAAGTAAAAGCAGGGTCTTAAAGAGATATCTGTGCACCCGTGTTCATAGCAGCGTTAGTCGCAACAGCCAAGAGGTGGAAGCCACCCATGTGTCCTTCAAACGATGAATGGGTAAACAAAATGTAGTCTACACATACAGTGGAAACTCACTCAGCCTTAAGAAAAGGAAGGTAGGGCTTCCCTGGCGGCGCAGCGGTTGAGAGTCCGCCTGCCGATGCAGGGGACGCGGGTTCGAGCCCCGGTCCGGGAGGATCCCACGTGCCGCGGAGCGGCTGGGCCCGTGAGCCGTGGCCGCTGAGCCTGCGCGTCCGGAGCCTGTGCTCCGCACCGGGAGAGGCCGCAGCGGTGAGAGGCCCGCGGACCGCAAAAACAAAACAAAACACAAAAACCCCACAAAGACTCCAAGGCATAACTCTCCTCCAGCTTTAATCTGGGAAGGAAACGCGAACGTTAGGTAAGCCTACGCACACACCTACCTATTACGCTCGCCGCCCGCCTCCTCCCCGGGCCGCGGAGCGCTTAGGCACTGAGTTCTGGTTCAAGACAACCCACAGACTTCTTTTTCTTTGTGTCAATACAGCAAGACTCTTCCCCAGTTCTGGGTTTTTCCCTGTCCTACGGACGCAAGAGTGAAACAGCTAGAAAACACCCGAGACAAGCAGAGATTTGAAAAAGAACGATTTGCCCTAAACTCATTTAAAATGTTTTTTTAATTTCAAGAGTTCTCATAGCCAATTGCTGTATTTATATTCGTGTCATACGCATTACTGTGAGTCAGAGGATGGTCTGACAGAGGACAGACGAAGGTCACAGCTCAGGACTCTGACTGAGGAAGAGGAGGGCGTCGGGGAGCCCCGGAACAGTAAGGACGGGGTGCAGCTTCTGGCGTCCCTGTCTGCCCGCACACACCAACTAACCGCCTGCCCGCGAGTTAGCGTCCAGCGTCGGGGAGCCCTGCCGTGTTCTACGCGTCCACGAGGAAGGAAGAAAGGAGAGGGGGCTTCTACTTGCATTTCGAGGCTCCTTCCCTGCACTGCGCTCTCCCCAGTCCCCTCCTTGAGACACCCCCTCCCCTGCCCCCCAGACCTCCCAGGCCAATCCCAGGGGACCTTCCTTGTGGGCGTCTCCTGCCACCTGGAGTGCAGGTGAGTGCTTCTCGCAGTGACAACTCTAGCTCTAGTCCCAGCCTCTCCTAAACAGCCATGGCAGATCTCATCCGCGCTCCCATAAGGGGACTGCCTCCGATCCCAGGAGGGGAGGCAGGGGAATCGGCAGGCCCGCCCGCTGCAGCCTCCTGTGCAGTGATGAGCTGGGCCTGGCTCCTGCAAGCCAGCTGTTAAACATGTGGTAAAACCTCAGGTCAGCCGTGGTGAGAGCTCATTTACACCCGGAGCCAGCAAGCACGGATCGGGCATCCGCCCCGGCCCACACTCCCACCTGCTCTGGTTTTGCGGAGCCAGTTTGCCCTGGAGCCTGCAGCCCCTCCTGCAAGTTTCCTCCCTCCTCTCAGCTCTCGGCCTTTCCTCTCCTCCGACACGGATGCGGGCAGCCTCTGTGCGCCAAGACCCGAGGAACCTTCCCTCCCATCCAGATAATGTCCCCAGGGACAGAAGATGGATTTAACCAAGGACAGAAAAACAGAGCTCTCAATATGAAAATGCTTTTCGTTTTTTCTCCTTCTCCTCCCAATAAAAGATACATAGGGGACGTGAAGTCCTTTCAGCGATAGATTAACAGTGGAGAGATTTTGAAATGCTATTTATTTTTCCTGTCAAAATCTTCCCCGTCAAAAAAAAAAAAAAAATCTTCCCCGTCTTATTATTTTAAGAAAGTATGATTGTACCTGAAAAGTATTTCCCTATCCGGTCGAATGGTAAGGATCCTGCCAGATAAGGGAAAAACAAGGCCCCTCAAAGGAAGCATTTTTCGGGAATTTTCCAGCACTGTCCAGAAGGGAGGAGGTTTAAGTGTTTTTCAAAGTACCTGTTTCATGATCTGACAGGCCCAAGAGAAATAACAGAATTGTGTTGCTGGCCTGGAAATCTGGCAAGCGCACACAAACAGGCCTCGGTAACTGGGTCACAGCACCAGCCCCCAGGAGACCACAGCCAAGGTCAGTCCCTCCTTCCCTTGTAACGTCCAGTGAGGCTGACATGTCACACCGGCAGCCTTTCCTGTGTCGTTTACAGGTACTGTTAGCAAATCACAGCTCTGCGGGCACTCGGACAGGATTTCTCAGCAGCCTATGAAGCACGCGCCACGCACAAAGGTTTCCGTAACCTTGAAGACCTTTTTTCCCCTCTTAACACGTTTCTTCCATGAGCGCTTCCCCAAGTCGGGCTGCGTCGGGTCATAATGAAGACTCATTAACTCAATTAGCAGAGGAGTCTCGGCCCCTCCCATGTGCCCGGCGCTGGGCACCCAGCTGGGGACGTGACCTGTGACCCGAGGTGGCTCTCAGTCGGATGAGAGGCACGCTCGGAGGTGCTGTGTCTATAGATGTTACGAGAAATCAGATGGCGGCAGCCACACCCAGACACCCCAAGAAAATCCCCGCCAGACACTTAACTCCAGAGGGACTTTTCTGGAGGATCTTCTGTCTTCCGCACTAGACGGCCCACCTGAGGACAGCCTAACTCTCCTTGACTCGCTTTGGTGTCCACAGCATCAACCACAGTGTCTGAAACGTATTTGTTAAATGACAGAGGGGACTGGGGGGGGGGAGGATGTGATTATCAAAAAGCGCCATAGCTCTCCAGTGGGAAAGGGAGCGCTTCCCGGTAACCTAAGAGAACAGGCAGCAAGGAAGGTCCTCTGCGAATGGCCCGGAGGTTTCGGGTGGATGCCTCTCAAGGAGGGGCTTGGGGAGGGCACATCAGGAAGGGCACCCAATACACCGAAACCGAGAGATAAGTGCCCCGCGATTCCTTGGTTTCCGATGTAAAGCGCGTGGCGGTCGGCCGCCCTCCTCGGCGCAGCTCCCGCTTCCAAATAGTTTAGCTTCCGTAGAAGAAAGAGGAGGTGGAGGGGAGGAGGAGCCATGTGACCGAGAAGGTGGCGGGTGGTTCCCCGTGTCCCGATGTTCCTCAACATTGAAAGAAAGATCGGGCTGGTGTTGAGCAATGAAACATCAATTCGCCAGGAGATTCCTGGGATCACCAGTGCTTGGCCGGGAAGACCCAGCCAACCAAAGGGTCCGGCATCAGCCCCAGTGAGATCAGGCCCAGAGCAGGTGACCTCCACGGGGTGGCACCAAGAGCCATGAGCAAGGAGGGGTCTGAGTCCCGCAGAAGAATGCTTGGCAGTGCTGACCAGTCAGAGGGCCGGGAGCCCCCCATCGGCTCGCTAATCTCACAACAGCACCACCCCGTGTACGCCACGGCAAAACTGTTGTGACTTCAAGTATTGCCTTATGGAGGGGCTTTTCTGGACTAAGGAATTTCATAGAAGCTGTGCAGATTTAAAGCTTCAGTTTCATGAAGAGATTTTTATTTACAAAGACTGTTCTGTCAGAGTGTGGATTTCTGAGACACAGGAGAGGGCCAGGCTGGACTTGGAGAGACCAACTAAGAAGCAGTTCAGATGATCGTGGAGAAGATACAGTGAGACTCTGAAGCCAGGCAGTAGCAGTGCAGCTCAGAAGGGGGCACATTTAAGACATCTTGGCGGGGAACCTGCCCAGCAACTGAGGTAAGACTGGGGGGGACCCAGGGTGGCCCTCCTACAGCACGGTGGGGGACAGGGAGTCAAGGGGGAGATGCAGGTTTGGGTGCAGGAGGGTGGACATATTGGGATTGACACCAGGGAGACAGGAACAATAAAAAGAGAGAGAGAAGACATAGTTCAGAAACAATATTAAAATTCCAAATTGTAGTTGCAGATGTGTATCTCTAAGTACATGTTTAAGGCAGTAGAGTATTACTTCATTCTCTTCTCTTCTCTTGTTTTCCTTCTCAGGAATGCGTGAACACAGCTTCCTGACATAACTCCATGTATTTGCTCCGCAGAGCCAGTCGGCAGTTCTAAGAAAACACTGCGTGTTGCGTTTGTTAAGTTCATGGAGAAACGATGGGGGCCTTGGTGACCTTCTCCACCTCTGTTAACAGAAAATACCACCGCCGGCTCGGAGCATCGCCCACTTATCCCCAAAGAGCAACCTCCAAACAGACCCCCGTACTGAAGGTTTGGTGGGTTCCTACGTGAAAAGGGGGTTGATTTAATTGTCCAGCTCAGCGTTTCTCAACAGCAGCACTATTGACATTTGGAGCCGGATGACCGTTCCTCGAAGGGGCCGCCCTGTGCACTGTAGACAGAGGCAGGAGATAGATGGGCCCCAAGCTAGGCATTTATCACTGGCCTCCCGTTTACATTTCATGGGGCGGGAAAAAGTGGGTTCAGGACGGACACTTACAACTAGCCATCTGTTTGCATTTCCTGAGGCAGGAGATAGATGGGCTCCGGCTTAGACATTTACAATCAGCCCCCTGTTTGCTCTCCGAAATGGAAGTAACAACAGAAACAGGGTAGATAGCCAGGCTTTGTCTCCTGCAGGAGCAGAGAGGGGCTAAGCCTTGCCTGAGTCATAGATCCACAGGTCACATATTTCCCATCCTTGGGGCAAGGGAGATGCCGCACATGCACAGAAAGGCTCCTTGGGGCTCAAAAAGGAGGGCGCACCACCCCAGAACAGGTGATGCTAAGGCCGTCCCATAGGCCTCTGGGCTCAACTCCCATCTTGGAAAGAAGTTGGGCACGCATATGCTGGGGAGGGTCCCAGGGCAGGGCAGGTGTGGAAAAAGAAACCAGGTAACTGGCCAGAGGTGAACAGAGACCCGGAAGAAGTGCCCTATGTGAATGACTTCACCGCCTCTTTCCTGGGCTCCTCCTCACTAGGCGGGACGCCCACACCCTTTCTCTCCGGGTGTGCATCTCTGCCCTGCTTCTGTCTGAACGAAACAAACTGTTTCTCTGTGTGCTCTCCCACCTGTTGTGCTATGTCTCTAATCATAAACTCTGTACCCGTTTTTGCAGTTTTTGCCTCCGTCAGAAACGCCTTTTTCACTGGGGGCAGGAGCCAGGGGTGGTGGCTCGGATTCCGGTTTTCATCCAGGCTCCCCTGGTTCAATTCCTGGGCAGGGAATCAAGATGTCGCTTCACACCACCACTCACTGCTGCCTCTGCGAGACCAGGCCGTTTAGCATCTGCCCACTAGATGCCACTTGCACCTCCCTGAATTATGACAACCGAAAATGCCTCCAGAGATTGCCACTAGCCTTTGGGGGTGGGGGGACGACGGTGGCCCCCAGCTGAGACCCTGTGTAGCAGACTTATTCAGGCCAGGAAAGCTTGATAGCAGGAGACAGAGAGAGAGAAAAAGAAGTCTTTGGGATTGAATCTACCGTGGCCCAGGGGATACAGGAAAGAGCATGAATAAAAATAAAAATGTTTCACCAGCAATTTTACAGAAGTTCCCCAGACCCAACTGTGATTATGTGTCAAGTCAGAATGAGAATTCAGGTTGTCCCTGTATCCCACACTCCCGGATCCGACACCAGCCCAGAGACTATGTCCTCCAGCGAGCCGGAAGGAACCCCACTTGGGATCCATGGATGCACTTCCGGGGAGAGTGCACACACTCCTGATATTATTGTTATTATTAATTATATTAGATATTAATTATCTATATCATATCGATCATATGTTAAATATATTAACGTTGTACAGACGGCAATGTTCCAGGACACTTTCACCACATCGTCAAAGAAACCTGAAACAGAAAGACGCCAAGGACCACTTCCCTAAAGTATGATCCACTACTTCCTTTGCACATAAGGTCACATAACCTTTCAGAGCAATGAAATATATTCCCCCTGAATAATTCCAGAAGATGTAAGGTCCGCTTGTGTTGTGTTCTTCTTTCGCTATGCATAATCACACACACAAAATGACCCATTTTTCAAACAGTTCACTTAGACAGCTGCATTTCAGTTTTAAGTACACTTTTCGCCAAAGTTTAAAATAAAACAAGGTTGAAATCCTTGGCCTTTTTGTGAGACAGAATTGTAGTCTTACCTTCCTTATCAGAGATGCAATTTTGCTACGTAATACATGGAGGTTCTGGTCCAGAGAAGGTAACCTGTGACTTGATTTCTCCCGTGACACGGGGAAGTGCACTGTCCTCCACAGCTCAGTTTTCCACCCAAGGCTGCCCTTTCTTCGTCACCGCGGAGCCCCTCCTGCCACCTGCAGGCCCCACTGGCTCTCGGGAGCTGGTGTGAAGGTGTGAAGAGATCAGCCCTGTGGCATCACGGGAAGAAATGTCCCTGGTTCTTCCCGCGTGACGGCCACACACCTCGGGGCCATCTGGGCAGCCGTGTCTCCTTTTGTTCCCAGGAAGCCCACGGCCAGGGCAGAGGAGAGACTCAGCGGCGGGGAAAGCAAGTTTCCTGAGTGGTGCCCTCTACCCGGCGTTCTTCAGAAACTGATGGCAAAAGCACCGCTCGCCCATCACACAGGCAGGCCAGTGATCCCGAGGACCATGAGGGAAGGTCTGGAGCGTGCCGTGCTGTGGTCACCTGGCCGTCAGCACCCCTGCCAGTGGACACTGGGTGTGGTCAGCAGAATAAGGGCCCCTCAGAGATGTCCACGTCCTCATCCCCCAAACCTGTGACTGGATCACCTTACATGGCAAGAGGGCCTTTGCGGATGTGGTCACAGGTCAAGGATCTGGAGAGGGGGAGGTGGTCCTGCATTGTCGGGGGGGCTTGATGTACTCGCGGAGTCCTTAGGAGAGAGAAGCAGGAGGGTCAGAGGCAGAGAAGGGGATGTGGGGACAGAAGGAAAGGTCAGAGGGACGTGAGTACGTCAAGCAGCCTCTAAAAGGCGGAAAAGGCAAGGAAATGGGTTCTCCTGCCCTGGAGCCTCCAGAAGGAGGCTGTTCTGAATGTCTGAGCTCCAGGATTGTAAGATAATACACTTTGGTGGTTTTCAGCCAGGAAGTTTGCAGTAATTTGTGACAGGAAGCTAATATAGCTGTTCATTCACAAGCAGCCAATCCTAGCCGCCTGGGCTCATGGCTGGTGACCCCGGGCAACAGGACACCTGTGGACTGGAGACCCCCTGCCCCATACAGCACTCCTCTGTGCCGGCGCCATACATGCTCATCTCTTGGACCCCTATAAGCACACACTGGGGGCGGTACTGGGGCGACCCTGCTTTAGCTACGGGGAGATGTCACCAATGAACCTGCCGTGTGCTTCCAGAGCCCAAAGCATGACATAAAACCCACGCGTGGCTGGCTTGCCTTCACTTTGGTGTCTGGATTAGCATCATCAAGAGTGTTCTACGAATAAAGAACATACAGCTCTCTGCACATAAAAACTACATTTCAATCCCCATGTCATCAGCTGGGCATATTTCATCAAACCTGCAGGGTAGGTTTGAGCCAGTCCGACCTAAAATGGGGCTACAAGGAAAAGATAAACTTTACTTTGAATCTGGGGGACCCCGAAGAGACAAACGTGGCTGAAACTGGGCGGGGTGGCCTCCGGGGGCACCTGGCAGGGAGGACAAAAGCCAAGCTCGAATCTGCAGCCCTGGGGAGGGCGCTTCCTCTAGAGGTGCTGACTGGGGCCAGCCGCCGGCACTCTCCTGGCAGCTCTGATGCATGCGCCCAGGTGAAAGAAGCAGCAGGACCCCCATCCTATGTACCCTGGAGAACAGGCCAAGGGGAAAAGGAGCCCCGAAAGAAGCTCTGTTACTAAATCAAAAGTTATTACACTCTCTCACTTCGTCCCAGCTTACCCTTCCCCCTCCCCATATCCTCAAGGCCGTGCTCTAGTAGGTTTGCGTTTTATTCCCGTCCTATCCCTAGGCTCTTCATGACATTTTTTTTTCTTAGATTCCATATATATGTGTTAGAATTCGGTATTTGTTTTTCTCCTTCTGACTTACTTCACTCTGTATGACAGATTCCAGGTCCATCCACCTCACTACAAATAACTCAGTTTCGTTTCTTTTTATGGCTGAGTAATATTCCATTGTATATACGTGCCACATCTTCTTTATCCATTCATCTGTTGATGGACACTTGGACATATATACACTACCAAACGTAGGGTGGGTAGCTAGTGAGAAACAGCCACGTAGCACAGGGAGATCAGCTCTGTGTTTTGTGACCGCCTAGAGGGGTGGGATAGGGAGGGTGGGAGGGAGATGCAAGAGGGAGGGGATATGGGAACATATGTGTGTATATGTATAACTGATTCACTTTGTTATACAGCAGAAACTAACACACCACTGTAAAGCGATTATACTCCAATAAAGATGTTAAAAAAAAGTTATTACAGTTTACTCTTGGTTATTATAAGCTTAACAAGTTACTGTAAGTCCAGCGCTAATGTTTATTTCCATTATGCCTTAATAAGAGTGAGGTGGTGTTTTGACTGGGCTACAACTTGATCAAATATTGAAGTTCACCAATGCACTCCTGTTTCCATGAGTCACCTTGCTTTTGAGGACATTTTGGGAAATGAAGAGACCAATCATCTATAATCCCATAAACCTACAAGCTATTTTTCTCTATTATTTTATCCTTTTTTATATGCAGATACATATTTTTAGCTCATAGTTTTAAAGACAGGTAAGAAATATATGTTCCAATTTGGGAATTTAGAAGATAAGCCAAACAAAGTTACTGGAAACTCCACCCAGAGATAAGGATCATCATACACAGATTCATTTATTTTTTATTTTTTTAGATTGTGGTAAAACACACAGAACAAAATTTATCATCTTAACCATTTTAAGCATACAGTTTGAGACACTGTAACATTAAGTACATTCACGCTGCTGTGCAACCATCACCTCCAACCTCTCCAGAACTCTTTCCAGCCTGCGAAACTTAAAATCTGTCCCCATTAAAAACTAACTCCCGGGACTTCCCTGGTGGTGCAGTGGTTGAGAGTCCGCCTGCCAGTGCAGGGGACACGGGTTCGAGCCCCGGTCCGGGAAGATCCCACATGCCGCAGAGCAACTAAGTCCATGCGCCACAACTACTGAGCCTGCGCTCTAGAGCCCGCGAGCCACAGCTACTGAGCCCGCAAGCCACAACTACTGAGCCCACGAGCCACAACTACCGAGCCCATGCGCCTAGAGCCCGTGCTCCACAACAACAGAAGCCACTGCAATGAGAAGCCCGTGCACCACAATAAAGAGGAGCCCCCGCTCGCCGCAACTAGAGAAAGCCCGCGTGCGGCAATGAAGACCCAATGCAGCCAAAAGTAAATAAATACATTTACTTTAAAAAAAAAAAAACCTTACTCCCCATTTCCCTTTCCCCAGCCCCTGGAAACCAGCCTGGACTTTCTGTCTCTGGATGTGACCACTCTACATACTAACATAAGTGGAATCACACAGTATTTGTCCTTTTGTGACCAGCTTATCTCACTGAGCACCGTGTCCTCAAGGTTCATCCGCGTTACAGGCGGTGTCAGCTTTACCTTCCTGTGATTTTTAATGCTTTTAACTGCATCCTTTTGGGGGGGGGGTAAATTTTAGAGGTAAGTTTGCCTCCATTTAGGGTGCACTTAAACTTTCCTCGGGATGCAAGGTTTTAAAATAGTTCCTTTTCTGAACCATTCTTGTCCTTTTCATTCTTTCCTGTGATTCACCTTCAAACAAGAGAGATCTACTGAGGCAGGTAAGCCACCTCTTTCACCCACGTGTGTTCTGTTTTCTCTCTCCCCCCCCCTTTCTCTCTGTATCTTCCCCTAATGCCACATGGTGTTGTGGAGGCTTCCACAGTCACTGGAGGCTTCCAGTTATAAGATGAGTAAGTGCTGCTGGTGTGATGTACAACCTGATAAATATCATGAACCCTCCTGTATGTTACCTATGAAAGTTGTTAAGAGGGTAAATCCTAAGAGTTCTCATCACAAGGAAAAATATATGAGATCGTGGATGTCCACTAAACTCATTGTGATAATCATTTCACGATGTATGTTAAGTCAAATCATGATGTTGTACCCCTTAAACTTACACAGTGCTGTATGTCAATTAGATCCCAATAAAATTGGAAGAAAAAAAATGAAATACAATTACGAAATTTAAAAAAATCAACATGGAATTGATACCAGCTTATACAAAGAACTCCTACAAATCAAAGAGAGTAAGGCAGTACATTTGTAGGCAGAGAAATACAAATGAAATACCTTGAGAGACTGCTCTAGGTGCATTGTTGGATGATTGGTGCCAGAAAGTTGGACACAACCTGGTGAAAGCCAGAAAGTAGGGGACTAGCACTTCTGGAACACGAGCTGAGACACCCACATAAGAAGTAATCTGTCAGTGTCCTCAGTGGGCGTCTGTCTCAGGATCTGGGTGGCTCCCTTCTGGGTCTGTGGCCCAGTGATGTCATGGCCAAGTCCCTGAAGGCACATGGACTGGGATCTTCACTGTGGCCTCATGTGTAGAACAAGGAGCTGGAAGCCACCTAAGCGCCCATGTCAGAGGGGAACAGATCATGAAAATGTGGGGCGCGCTTTGGAATAACTACGTAGGAGTCGGAAACTAAAGTGCGGGCTAGGTGTACGTTCAGTCTGGTGGATAGATGATGAGTGAAAAAAGAGGTAGAAGGAGGCATATAATCCAATTCCTTTTACATAAATTAAAAACATCTGCAACATTATATATTATACAAGGATACACACCTATTGCGTTTCTTCTACTATTGGGGAGAACTTTTTCATAAATTTTCTTATGATGTTTTATTAATGAACAATTTTTTTTCCTGTAGTAAAACCTAGGTTTTTCCTTAGTGATTTTGACTCTGCTTTCTGCTTTCAGTCTTAGAATTACTTTCCCATTGAGAAACCAATTAGTCACCTATTTTTTCTCCTGTGTTTTTACTTTTTAAATGGATTTAACTGTTTAATCTATCTGTAACTTGTTTTTGTGTTGTTGACATTCAGGAGAAAATATAATTTGATTTATTTACAAACAGTCAATTCTCAACATTATTTGTAAAATGATACGTTTCCCTCAGCCACCTGTTTTTTTCATCTTTATTCTTCCAGGTGAACTTTAGAATAATTTTTCAATACCGAAAATAATTTTTTTTAACTTTGGGATTATTTTTTTTGGAGGGATTAGTAAGACATTCGCATATAAAAATTATGTGAGTAAATTAATCTATATACAATATTTAGTCTTCTCAGGAAAATGACAAGAGGGGTCTCTATTTGTTCAAATCCTTTATTGTAGGTCTCTGTCTAGGTTTTATTGTTTTATATTAAGTCCCACACAGTTTGGGTTTTATGTTGTTGTTGTTATGGTTACTTCTAAATTTTTATTGTAATTATAACAGTTGTAAACATTTTCCTCACCTGGTTATGGATGGAATATAAGTAAAAAAATGAACTTATATAATTAAAGAGATACAGTGTTCCTCTCTACCACTACTAAACACACTTCTGACACCAGTTGTGTGGGCTTTCCCACACCTGGTAGTTCTCTAATTTACAGGGACACTGACTGGGCGTCCTACAATTTAACTCAGTTCCATCACTAACTGCCTGGAGTTTGCTCAGAGCTCAGAATTTAAGTGTTCAGTCCCGTAAGACTGCCCCCCTCCCCCCGCTTCAGATGCCGATTTTAAGTCCCAGGTGTTACTAGTTGAACAATAGCCTGGCGGATGGTGGGGGCTGCGCTTCTCACAGCTGGAGGGCGCGGGTTACGGCGGAGAAACCTGACCAACACTGCCTCGGCCAGGCGAGCAGCGCCGACATCAATTTCACGAAAAGTAAATGTTTTTCTCTGCAAAATACTCAGCGAAGAGAAGGGAAAGACAAGCTACCGACTGGGAGAAAATACTTGCAAACGGCATCATCTGACAAACGACTCGTATCTAGAATGTACGAAGAACATTCAAAAGCCGACAGCAAAACAAAAAATCCAACTAGAAAAATGAGCAAAAGACAGTATCGTTGGAGAGGCCTTACAGATGGCAACTAAACACAAGAAAAGACATTCAACATCATTAGCCATCAGGCAAATTAGAACTACGAGGCGATGTCACTCCACGTCCGCTGAAATGACCCAGATGGAAAAGAGTGATGACCCCAAAGGCTGGCAAGGATTTGGAGAAACTGCATGGCTCAGACATTCCCGGTGAGGATGTAAACTGGTAACAGCCACTCTAGAAAGAGTTGGGTATTTTCTTAAAAACGAAACCTGCACTTACTATATGACCGACAACTGCAGCTTGACATTTACCCCAGAGAAAAGAAAACCTTTGTTCACAAATAAACCCGTATATGAATGATTATAGCAGCTGTACTTGTGTTTGTTTGCAAAGCACCTAAATGTCCTCAATGGATGAACGGTTTAGAAAGTTGTGGTGCCTTCATACCACGGAAGATCACTGAGCAATAAGAAGGGAGCCAGGCAACAACTTGGGTGCATCTCAAGGGAAGCGTGTGCTGAGTGAGAGAAGCCCACCTGCAAATGCTACGTACCGTGCAATTCTGTTTACATAATATTCCTGAAATGAGAAAATTATGGAGATAGAGAACAGATGGGTGGTTGCCAGGGGTTGAGAGGTGGGGAGAGGGGGTTTGGGGTGGGTATATATGGGGACGAGAGATCTTGGTGGTGAAGGAAACGTTCTGTACCTTGACTGCACAAATCTGCACGTGTGATCAAGTCACCTAGAACCACGCACTGTTGGGGAAATATAACTAAAAACAAAATCTCCTACCAAGCCAGAAAACCTCTCCACAAGGGTAGAAGAGAAAGGAAAGAGTTTCACGATTGAACCAGAATGGGGCGTGCGAGGCAGGCCATCTGCTAAGAGGTCACAAGGATAGAAAGAAACCTCACCTTTTAATATAATAACCAGGCAGGTGCAAGCCATTACACGTATGTTTTCAAGATAAACCATAACTAGTCCTCAAGCAAGAGGACGTGACAGCGCCATTTATGACACATAATTCATCACCTGGTGATTGGAGTGACCCTCTGGGTTAATTGGCTTCCTCCAAAGGGAAAATCAACTTTATGACAGGAAGTAGCTTTGCAACCTCTGACGTGGGGCTCCTGCAGAAACCGGTCAGGGGAGTGGGGAGAGAGCCGCAGGGAGGGTCAGAGGGCACAGCCTCAGCCCACACCTCCCGTCTCAGCCCCCCACCTTTCCAGCAGAAGCGGTTACGTTCCCCCCCCCTCTTCTCTGGCCAGGGGCCGCCCTTCCGTCCCCCAGTGCCCGGCTGTCCGTCGGGCAGGACAGTTCACCCCCTTCACGCCCCACCCACTCCCCTCAGCACCAGCGGGGCCCACCCCCAGGCCGCCTCCTCTGAAAGCACCCCTTTCTCGACCCTGCCCTTTGGGGTTCCTCCCCAGCGCTGCCTCCCGCGTCCCAAGCAACTCCACGGAGGGTCTCGGCGGGCGCCTCCCAGGCTCTTGTCTTGGAGAGGTTCCGTGGGGGCCTTGCGGGGGCTCCTGGACGCGGGTGGAGGGCCCGCTCTGCCGGGGTGGGCTCCTGGGCAGGGCCCTCAGGGAGCCTGTGCCCGGGGGGCCAACACGTCATCGTGAGGGAGGGACGGAGGCCTCGCTGTGTGGAGGAGATGTGCGCTCTGATGGCACGTGGACGGGCTGGGGAAGTAGCCTCCGGCCCGCAGCGAGAACTCGCGCCTCTTGCTTTGCCCCCAGAGGGGTGGGCAGCCTCGGGCCACAGCCTCCGAGGTCCTCGGTCAAAGGCGCGGGCTGATGCGGTGGCGGCCGAGGACCTCTGCAGGCCTGGGTGGGCTTCCCAGTGATGCTGTCGTGCGCTCTCAGCCCCTCCCGTCGGCAGCGCCCGTCGGACCGGGGCGGTTGCAGCCACAGGACGAGCTGAGTGATCGGAGGCTGAGCTGCGATGTCATAAACATACTTTCGGCCTTTGTTGCCTGTTCGGGACACAGAGCTTCAGGAGCCTGTGCAATTTCCCGAGTGGTGAGAGTGTCTTCGGTTACTCGTAAGGAGCCTCTCTCAGCCAGACTGACTGACGCTAACAACGTGACTCCCGGCGGCCTCCGGACGGTTCCAGAGGAAGGGCTGGGGCCGCAGCGGGGAGCCGGCGCCCTTACAGGCTGGGACTCTGACAGGCCGCCGCCGCTCTCTGCGGAGGGGAGGGGCTGGAGATCGAGTTCACCGTGTGGCCGATGCCTTAGGCAATCATACCTTGATTGAAAAAGACAAAGAACCCCCCCCCCCCCCGCAGCCCGGAACAATAAGATCTGGAGCGTTTCCGGGCTGGGGAGCGCGGCGGGGCTCCGGGAGGCTGTGTGCCCGGGGCGGGCGCGGCGGCTCCACGCTGCACCCCCCTCCCAAGCCGGCGGCAGTGAGCAGAGCGCCTTCCTGGGCTCTGTGAGCCGCCCCGGGGAATCGCGGAGGCTGCGGAGGGGGCGAACCTGTAGCCGGTCGGCCAGGAGCACAGCCGGTCCCGGGGACTCGCGGCCGGTGTCGCAGCGAGAGGGCATCTCGCGGGGCTGAGCCCCGGCCCGCGGGCCCCGCGCTCACCCCGGGAGCTGGTGCCACGGCGAGCTGAGCCGCAGGACACCCTTGGGCGCTGCAAAAGCAAACAGGTGACCAGGTGCCTTCCGGCCGGAGACGCTCCCCTCGCACAGACGAGCTGTGGGTGCGAAAAGCTTTGAAATGGCATCTTCCCGAGCGCCACGGGAAGTAAGGCAATGAAAGAAGGGGTTCCCGTGAAGGAGGCGTCGGAAGGGGGCAGGGAGCACGGGGTTGGGCTCAGGCCCAGGCCACCCCGTCAGGCGGCCTCGCGGAGCCCCGCCCGGGGCCCCCACCCAGGAGCCAGAGGCTCGCGGTCCCGGGGGGTGAGTGCCTGTCTCGCCACTTGTGCTGAATGGCCGGGATTTGGGGCGGTTGCGATTCCTGGGAAGCGCGCCCTCCTTAGGGTCACATCTTCTGTCGCCGCGCCCTAAACACTCCTATTTGCGCTAAGTCTGCACGACAACATCCCGTTCTTGCGGCTGCGTCGCACTATCTTTTGGGCACCGCTGCAGTCCTTCCGGGCCTTACCTGTATTGATCCCAGCGTCCAGGGACGTCTCACTGAATCCACCCCCGACCTTAGGAGGCTGCCCTTATCATCCTCAGTCTATAGACGACGCAGCTGGGACCCTGAGGGTGTGAGACGCTTGCCTCAAGGACAAACAGGCCGCGCTGCGCTCCAACTCAGGCCCCGGCGCACGGGGCTTCCTTACAGGCAGTTATGCTGAGTCGCCTTCGTCGTCCTGATGGTGTCCTCCCTGCCCATTTCAGAGTCTTACTCCCTTTGGATTAAGCCGGTCCAATTCCTTCCAGCATCCCCCACAGAGCCTCACCCTCGGCCCCTCTGCGTATCTGTGGCGCGCACATCTCAGGTGGGTCAGGTCGGAGCACGGGGCGGTGAAACCCCCCCCTCGCCGAACGTGGACCGCCTGCTTCTATTAATACTAAGACCTTTGTAAGCGTCTTGGTGAATATTGAGTTCGTGGTCAGTTAAAATTTCACAACTTGTTTCACGTGAACTGCTACTCAAACAGGCCCTTCGCCTCTGGTATCTGCAAACCTGATTTCTTAACATCTAAACTGAAAACGTCTACATTCTCTTTAAGACATTCTTCATGATGGTTGGAGATGACGTTTCAGCCAGTGGAGCCCCTTTAAACCTCAGTTCTGTCACCGCCCGCAACAGAGCTGTGCTTTTTGCAAATTTACTGTCCGTGTCCTTCTGTGCCTCCATTGAAGTGGCTTGTGGCAGGGAGAAACAGGACCATGCCAAGGCCACAGCCCCGTGGCCCACCTCAAGTGAGCCACACGCTGGGTCATTTCTACCACCAGCTAACAATTCTTTCCTATCGTCCTGCCCTCCGGGTGATAATGAGAGGCTCTGGTAAATGCCTTTCTCGGTTCTGAGCGCCCAGGGCAGACTTTCCATGCTGTTCTCTTGTGTATCATTTTCTCACTTATGTTACGTGTGTACTGGGACTTGAACTTGTCTTCTTTGGGCTCCACTTCTCTCTATTTATTTTGTACTTACTTCTTTTTAAAATTTATTTACTTTTTAGTGAAGTATAGTTGACTTACGATGTTGTGTTAGTTTCAGGTGTACAGCAAAGTGATTCAGTTATACATACATATATATAAATTTTCAGATTCTTTTCCCTTATAGATTATTACAAAATATTGAGTATAGCTCCCTGTGCTATGCAGTAGGTCCTTGTTGTTTATCCATTTTACATACAGTCGTGTGTATATGTCACCCAAATTCCTAATTTATCCCTTCCCTCCCTTCCCCTTTGGTCACCAAAAGTTTTTTTTCTGTTATCTGTGAGTCTGTCTCTGTTTTGTAAATAAGTTCATTTGTATCATTTTTTTAGATTCCACATATAAGTGATATCATATGATATTTGTCTTTCTCTGTCTGACGTGGGTCACTTAGTATGACCATCTCTAGCTCCATCCATGTTGCTGCAAAGCCTCCCCTTCCACGTAAGCTAGCGTCGGTCTATCCTTTCCATTTGGAAAGCCTTCTCTCCCACTTACCATTCATTGAGAAATTTTACCAGTCAACATCCCATCATCTGTCCACACAGCTTGATTTGCTCTGGGCTACAACCATCATTCACTTATTCGTGCATCTACCCAACGATATTTACGGAACATCTACTCTCTGCCAGGTGCTGTCCTGGACCCTGGGGTCCAGCAGCCAGCAACCGGGTCGAAGCCCTGTTCCCGGGATGTCACATTCTACTCCTCAATAGGATAATTGCCGATGGCGACAGATGCTGAAGGCAAAAGAATGTAACTTGGGATGAGAGGAGAGGCCAGGGAGCACCTCCGGAAGAGGTGGCAAGAAGAGACCAGAATTAGGATGCATTGGTCACCCCAGGAAGGGGCCATAGCAGGACGAAGAAGTGGAGAAAGAGGCCTTCTAACCTGAGACCACGAAGGGAGGTCTACGAAATGAGGAGGTGAGGTCACAGGAAAACCCCCACTGAGTTATTTCACAGGTATGGAAATTTCAGCTACCCTAGTAGCAGGAACTGAGCTTGCTTGAAGGAGAACAAGTATTTGTGTGATCCTGGTGTTTAGACATCTCAGCAAAGTCAGCGGTGAGTGTGTCATGATGAAATTACACCCTCTAGAGGATAAAGCTATGTCACACAGCTGAAAGTTTACTGCTAGGTTTGTTTTGTTCCATTATTTAATAGAAAATGAAAAGACTACAAGGAATTCTGAGAGGTTATTTTATCTCTTTCTGTGGCCTCAGTCACTTAAGCGGATAAAGACACGAGAATGTGACCGATTTAGAAATTCCTAGGAGGGTCCGGTCACCTGCAACCACAGATCAGGGTCCAAAATTATTCATTGTCATGAAATTACTATGTCTCACCTAAAATTCTCAGACTATTTTATAGGAAAACATTAGTATTTGTAAAGTGATTTTTGACTCATTTTTCTTACTGTATTAACAAATTAAAATTAAATTATTATAAACGTTAAACAATTATTTAAGTACATGTCAAGTTATTTTCACATTTCTCTTTTTTTAACATCTTTATTGAAGTATAATTGCTTTACAATGGTGTGTTAGTTTCTGCTGTATAACAAAGCGAATCAGCCATATGCATACACATGTTCCCATATCTTTTCCCTCTTGCACCTCCCTCCCTCCCGCCCTCCCTATCCCACCCCTCTAGGTGGTCACAAAGCACCGAGCTGATCTCCCTGTGCTATGTGGCTGCTTCCCACTAGCTATCTATTTTACCTTTGATAGTGTATATATGTCCATGCCACTCTCTCACTTCATCCCAGCTTACCCTTCCCCCTCCCTGTGTCCTCAAGTCCATTCTGTATGTCTGCGTCTTTATTCCTGTCCTGCCCCTAGGTTCTTCAGAACCTTTTTTTTTTTTTTTAGATTCCATATACATGTGTTAGCATACGGTATTTGTTTTTCTCTTTCTGACTTACTTCACTCTGTATGACAGTCTCTAGGTCCATCCACCTCACTACAAATAACTCAATTTCGTTTCTTTTTATGGCTGAGTAATATTCCATTGTATATATGTGCCACATCTTTATCCATATCTCTGTCGATGGACACTTAGCTTGCTTCCATGTCCCGTGCTGGCTATTGTAAATAGAGCTGCAATGAACATTGTGGTACATGACTCTTTTTGAATTACGGTTTTCTCAAGGTATATGCCCAGTAGTGGCATTGCTGGGTCGAATGATAGTTCTATTTTTAGTTTTTTAAGGAACCTCCATACTGTTCTCCACAGTGGCTGTATCAATTTACATTCCCACCAACACTGTAAGAGGGTTCCCTCTTCTCCACACCCTCTCCAGCATTTATTGTTTGTAAATTTTTTGATGATGGACATTCCGACTGGTGTGAGGTGATACCTCATTGTGGTTTTGATTTGCATTTCTCTAATGATTGGTGATGTTGAGCATCCTGTCATGTGTTTGTTGGCCATCTGTATGTCTTCTTTGGAGAAATGCCTATTTAGGTCTTCTGCCCATTTTTAGATTGGGTTGTTTGTTTTTTTGATATTGAGCTGCATGAGCTGCTTGTATATTTTGGAGATTAATCCTTTGTCAGTTGCTTTGTTTGCAAATATTTTCTCCCATTCTGAGGGTTGTCTTTTTGTCTTGTTTAGCCATCTGGTCCTGGACTTTTGTTTGTTGGGAGATTTTAAAATACAGTCTCAATTTCAGTGCTTGTGATTGGTCTGTTCATATTTTCTATTTCTTCCTGGTTCAGTCTCGGAAGGTTGTGCATTTCTAAGAATTTGTCCATTTCCTCCAGGTTGTCCATTTTATTGGCATAGAGTTGTTTGTAGTGGTCTCTCATGATGCTTTGTATTTCTGCAGTGTCAGTTGTTACTTCTCCTTTTTCATTTCTAATTCTGTTGATTTGAGTCTTTTCCCTTTTTTTCTTGCTGAGTCTGGCTAATGGTTTGTCAATTTTGTTTATCTTCTCAAAGAACCAGGTTTTAGTTTTATTGATCTTTGCTATTGTTTCCTTCATTGCTTTTTCATTTATTTCTGATCTGATCTTTATGATTTCTTTCCTTCTGCTAACTTTGGGGTTTTTTTGTTCTTCTTTCTCTAATTACCTTAGGTGGAAGGTTAGGTTGTTTATTTGACATGTTTCTTGTTTTTTGAGGTAGGACTGTATTGCTATAAACTTCCCTCTTAGAACTGCTTTTGCTGCATCCCAGGTTTTGGTTTGTCGTGTTTTCATTCTCATTTGTTTCTGGGTATTTTGTGATTTCCTCTGATTTACTCAGTGATCTCTTGGTTAGTTAGTAGCATGTTGTTTAGCCTCCATGTGTTTGTATTTTTTACAGACTTTTTCCTGTAATTGATATCTAGTCTCATAGCGTTGTGGTTGGAAAAGATACTTGATACAATTTCAATTTTCTTAAATTTACCAAGGCTTGATTTGTGACCCAAAATATGGCCTATCCTGGAGAATGTTCCATGAGCACTTGAGAAGCAAGTGTAATCTGCTGTTTTGGGATGGAATGTCCTATAAATATCAATTAAGTCCATCTTGTTTAATGTGTCATTTAAAGCTTGTGTTTCCTTATTTATTTACATTTCAGATGCTCTGTCCATTGGTGAAAGTGGGGTGTTAAAGTCCCCTACTATTTTTGTGTTACTGTCGATTTCCCCTTTTATGGCTGTTAGCATTTGCCTTATGTACTGAGGTGCTCCTATGTTGGGTGCATAAATATTTACAATTGTTATATCTTCTTGGATTGATCCCTTGATCATTATGTAGTGTCCTTCTCTGTCTCTTGAAACAGTCTTTATTTTAAAGTCTATTTTGTCTGATATGAGAATTGCTACTCCAACTTTCTTTTGATTTCTATTTGCATGGAGTATCTTTTTCCATCCCCTCACTTTCAGTCTGTAGGTGTCCCTAGGTCTGAAGTGGGTCTCTTGTAGACAGCATATATGCGGGTCTTGTTTTTGTATCCATTCAGCAAGCCTGTGTCTTTTGGTTGGAGTATTTAATCCGTTTAGATTTAAGGTAGTTACCGATATGTATGTTCCTATTACCATTTTCTTAATTGTTTGGGGCTTCTTATTGTAAGTCTTTTCCTTTGCTTGTGTTTCCTGCCTAGAGAAGTTCCTGTAGCATTTGTTGTAAAGCTGGTTTGGTGGTGCTAAAGTCTATTAGCTTTTGCTTGTCTGTCAAGGTTTTAATTTCTCCGTCAAATCTGAATGAGATCCTTGCTGGGTAGAGTAATCTTGGTTGTAGCTTTTTCCATTTCATCATTTTAAATATGTCCTGCCACTCCCTTCTGGCTTGCAGAGTTTCTGCTGAAAGATCAGCTGTTAACCTTATGGGGATTCCCTGTATGTTTATCGTTGCTTTTCCCTTGCTGCTTTTAATATTTTTTCTTTGTATTAAAATTTTTAAAAATAAATTTATTTATTTAATTTATTTATTTTTGGCTGCATTGGGTCATTGTTGCTGCACGTGGGCTTTCTCTAGTTGAGGTGAGCAGGGGCTACTCTTCATTGTGGAGTGCTGGCTTCTCATTGCGGTGGCTTCTCTTGTTGCAGAGCACAGGCTCTAGGTGCACTGGCTCAGTAGTTGTGGCCCATGGGCTTAGTTGCTCCGTGGCAGCATGTGGGATCTTCCCAAACCAGGGCTCGAAGCTGTGTCCCCTGCATTGGCAGGTGGATTCTTAACCACTGCGCCACCAGGGAAGCCTTCGATTTCCTCTTTTAAAGTGTTTATTCAAATTGTTTGCTTGGGTTTTTTAAATGTGTTTTTAATGTACTTTGTAAAAGTTATACACAAACACGATAACAGTCTGTCCATTGTATGCCTTTCAATTCTCTTTCAGTTGTGTGGCTTGTCTTTTTAACTGTCTTAATGTTGTCTTGGTAATAAAGAGAAATTATTATTTTTAAAGTAGTAGATTTATTAATTACTCCCTTTATAGTAAATGCTTTCTTTTTCTTCTTTAAAGACTTCTTCCCTACCCCAAACTCATTGAAAATTCTCCTACATTTTCTTCTAAAAGTTTATTTCATTTTATTTTTCATATTGCTTTCATAGATCTTAAATACCCTCGGCATTGATTTTTTGGTATAGTGTGAGGTAAGGAATATTTTCCTTCCTCTTTTTCTTTCCCTTTCTTTCTTTCTTTTCTTTCTTTCTGTCTTTCCCTCTTTGTTTCTTCCTTCCTTCCTACCTTTTTTCTTCTTTCTTTCTTTCTTTCTTTCTCTCTCTCTCTTTCTTCCCTCCCTCCCTTCCTTCTCTCTCTCTCTCCTCCCTCCCTCCCTTCCTTCTCTCTCTCTCTCCTCCCTCCCTCCCTTCCTTCTCTCTCTCTCTCCTCATCTTTCTTTCTTTAATGTTTTACATATATTCAGTTGCCGCTACCTTTTTTTTTAAGTGTTCTATCATCTCCCCACTGATGCCTTGTCACCTGTCATATATCAAATGTCAGTACCTGCAAAGATCTGTTTCAGCCCGCCTAGCTTCACACACACGCAAGTGCATAGACACACACAAACGCACACCCTTTCTTTGGCATATTTATTGGGATTGGGATTGATTTTAAAAATCAGTCAGAGAAAAACAACTATCATTACAATATTGAGTTCCACTCAAAGAATGTGATATATTCATTCAGTTAGATTTTTAAAAAATTCTGTTAATAATGTTAAAAATTCATTTTTGTATAGAGGCTTTGCATATATTTTATTAGCTATATTTCCAGGTACTTGATTTTTTTGAAGCTATTTTAAGTGGTATTTTAATTTCATTTTCTGTTTGCTGATAGAAATACTGGTATTTCGTCATTATCTTGCTAAACATGCGCAGTGAATCTAAGTACAGAGTTGGACAAAATGATTAGTGCACTCATCCTAATGGTCATATAGAGAGCACCGCCCCTACTGGAGTTAGGATGTATCTGAACACAAGGGTTATTTACAAAAATTGACCATATACTGGGTCATTAAGCAAGTGCCAAAACACTTCTCACTATTTAAGTAACCTAGAGATCATGTTCCCTCACCACAGTACAGTTAACCTTGAGGTCAGTAACGTAAGGACGATTAGCTCTCAAACATCTACTGGTGCCTGTTTGGGATTTTCCCCTTCCCATGGATTTTTACGAACCTAGCTGTGGATCTTTGAAAAATTTATACGGCACTGCCTTTTTCATTTGGCACCTTGAACCAAGGACTGACGTGTCCCTGCACGAGAGAGCAGATAGGCCGCTTCTTACCCGGACTGGGGGATTTGCGTGCGGCTGGGTGCAGGAGAGCCGGAAGGGCAGGGCGTCTCTCGCTCCCCTGAGTCCCTCGGGCACACCCAGCACAGTCAGGGGAGCGGAGATGCTGGGTGGCAGAGGGCCCCGACCAGCTTCAAGCTGACTAATCCCGGTCGGAGGGTAGGGTTGGGAGGGGGAAAGACAGGAAATAATGACTGACGTTCAGTGTGTTTTGTTGCTACGTTGGACTGATTTCTGTTAAAATATAACATACATGCAGCAAAGCACACGATTTATGTGTACAACTCAGTGCATTATCACAAAACCAATACCCCTGTGTCACCACCCGTCCAGACGTGGCAGGTAAGCAGCATCCCAGAGGCGCTCCCACTCACAGCCCTTGTGTGAAAAATGAACTGGGGATTTGCTCTAATCCGGCCTCCCAAGGCAGCTGACATGGACTGAGTGTCATGAAGGAGGTTCATAGGCACGGATCCCCAGGGACAGGAGGCACACGAGGACAGGCCACATCGCGTGGGACCTGGGAAGCCCCCAGATGGGCCAGGAAGCAGAGGACGAGAGGGCAGAGGTGGTGGGGCCTTTATTGGGGCTCTTGCAGGAAGGAACAGGCAAGACACGATAGGTGCACTAGGTAAGCTTGGGACTGGACTGGATAATTTGGGTCATTTTGGCGGGCTCGGGCTGCGCGGGTGGGCTCTAGCTGCCCGGCGCTGGGGTGGGTTAGGGCCGGCAGGGCTTTGATGAAGGGGAGAGTTGAGAGCGAGGGCACTGAGCTGCTTGGTTTGTGTGTCAAGGTGCGCTTGCAGCGGAGTCGGTCCGCATCTCTGGGAACCCGCCTGCCCTGGGCCCGCAGCCTCTCCAGGATCAAGGTCCCAAATGCCAGAGCATCAAGGAAACAGAACATAGGAAAATGTCGTCAGTGCAATCCGCCTTCCTCCCCAAGGGTCCCCTTCTCTCCTGACCTCTAACCCCACGAGCTGGTTCTGCGCTTCTGAACTCTGTGTGTCCAGAAGCACACAGCTCACACGGCTGCGCGCGCGTTTTCCTTTCGCAGTGCGCTTGGACACGCAGCCAAGTCGCTGTGCGTCGCCGCGGTTTTTGCATTGCTGCTGTTGCACGCTATTCTGCTGTATGATTTCTCCGTTCTTCTGCTTGGACCTGACTCAAATCCCGCTGTGGTGAACATGCTCGCGCCTGTCTCTGGGCGCCCGCCCTCACACGCACGCTGTTGGGTCTGTCCCAGGAGACCAAAGCGCTCATCTAGCCAGGGCACCACACCTTCGAGCTCAGCAGATACGCCCAACATTGCACCACACGGCCGTGCCCTCCTGCGTGTCCGAGAATCTCTGTGTGACCTTGGTCAGGGGCCCTTTACACTCTGAAGCCGCAAGAGCGCACAGAGTGGTTACTCTGCCTCGACCTTGCACAGCACGCGGATTGATGGATGATTGGTGTATAAAGTCCCTTCTGTCCGAACCTTATACAGTAAATGTGTTGATTTAGGAAGGGGTTTCATTTCATATTTGACTCAGATTACTAACTCCAGGTCAGTACCAATGCACAATGTCAGGAGAAAAAAAGAAAATTCAGAACCCGTTTTTCCTTGGTTTACGTGTCCGGGATTTTAATTTAACAGCTTTACAGCGCAGCCTCTTTCTCTTGGCTTCCTCGCACCGACCTCTTGCTAGAAGCTGATGAGGGGTCTCTATCTCTCTGAGACACGGTGGAGACGCTACCGGTTTTATCAAACCACTCAACTTAACTATGACTGGCTTTCAATAAATGTTGGGTTCTTTATTCCAGTCAGCTGTAAAACACTCTACAATCTTAGTTATGAAAGTTTTACTACTTTAAAAAAACTATACAGAGTATTTTTATCTCTCATTACTGGGTCTTCTCTGCCCCTTATAAACAAATTCTCAGAGTCAAAAAGATCTACAAACCCATTTACACTGTATTATCCATACTAATTTTAAAATAAGATTTTTCCTTTGTCCCCTTTTCATGTTGAGATTTGCAAAAAAAGCACGGGAGAAGTTTCAAGAATGCAGAATTATTACATACTCTCAAGTACTATCAATTTTGGTGAAATTACATACCCAGGCATTTAAAGGAGGGAAGACCTCACAGAAACAGTTACTGCTTTTACTCTTCAATGACAGTCATTCTACTTTAGCATTAGGCATAGGGGAAAAACTGGTCAGTTTACATTTTAGTATAATGGGTGAGAAATACTTTATTCACACGGAAGGGCTTTCTCCTGCTGTGCTTCCGGTAAATGAGTTGACCCAGCCTGGTGGGGTCACCACTTGCCAGGGGAGTCTTGGAACTGATTCCCTTTTATCTCACCCTAGAGGCCCCTCCTCACACACCCCCAGCCCCCAGGAGCCCGGAGTTTGGAGTGTTTGGATAAGATTCCAAAGAGGCTGGTTTGCCCTCTAGGAGGTCGCACCTTGTCATCTCAGTCATTCGCACCTTAGTAGGAAATAGCCCCTCAGGTCCTTTACGGAGAGCTGAGTTTGCCCGGAACTCAGAGGGGTGCTGGGCCCCCAGGAGCGCGCTGCGAGGAACCCGCTCGCCCGCCCTGTGCCCCGCGCAGCCGCAGCCCCGACTCCTAGGAAGTAAATCACCCCGGGGCAGGCCCGCCCTGCCAGCCGCCCCGCCCCCGCCCGCCGGCGACCCTCCCTTCCGCCGCTATAAGGGCCGCGCTCGGCGCTCTCCGCAGACCTCGCGCCCCGACCAGACAGCCCAGCAGCGGGTAAGGCCGGGCAGGGATCTGGGCCGGGCGGGAGAGGCTCCGATGCGCAAGCACCCCGCGGGGTCCCCGCGTCCGGTGGTCACCCCGCCCCGCCGTGCGCCCCGCGGCGTCCCCGCGTCCGGTGGTTACCGCCACCTGCCCTGCGCCCCACCTGGGGTCCCCAGCGCGTGTCCCGGGAGCTAGGCCGGGTGGCCTGCGGCGGACAGAGGTCGCCCCCTGTGGCCTGAAGGCGGAAGCCGGAGCCGAAGGCGGAGTCCAGAGTGTTTCTCTTTCTGTGATGGTTTCCAGGCAGCCCGGGTGGAGCGGCTTCTCCTTTCCGTGGCTGCAGGCGGGGAAGGGAGGCGATCCTAGAGATTCTTTATCAGCAACAACAGTAATAATTCAACCCAGGACTTACACGCTGGGCAGCCGGCACAAGCGTTCCTCTCCCTGGGCTGTATGTGGGCTGAGAGTCGAGGTCAGGTGGGGAGCGTGCTTGGCTGAGCTGAGCGCCAGGCCAGGTGCTTCACCTGCAGAGCCTCCCTGCCCGCGGGAGTGACAGCGGATACTCGCCACCTGCCCCTTGTCCGGCCGCCCGGCCTGGCCCCGGGGCCTGTGTTGGGTTCCCGCGCTCATATCCTTCACCAGCTGCGAGACTGGGGCACCTCTCTAAACACCAGCGAGTGAGTCTCAAAAATGAGTGAACCTCTGTCTCTTTTGCTGGAATTTGCTTTAATGAGCGGCGGGTCGCTATGATTTTCTAATAGAAGCATTCTTTCTCAGGTAAAAGTGGGCAGTGGATTCATGGCTTAGGTGAATCAGACACTTGAACGGAGGGTGGGAAGTGTGCGCTCCCACGTGTGGTAGGGAAGGGCCCCAGATGCACGTGTCTGCACGGCCAGGGCCCTTTAGGACACAGAGTCCCGAACCCATGTCACTGCTGAATCCTTGGCCCGTCGCCCCAAGCCCCCGGGTCTGTGCGCATGGAGTGTTCTTGCCCTCCGCGGGAGAGAGACAGAGAGAGACAGAGAGGGAGAGAGAAAGTACAGGTTCGTTGCAGGGTATTTCAGGGTGGCCGGCCTGAGCTGAGGAGGAGGTGGGGAGGTGGCATTGCCGATGGGCTGGTGTGGCAGGGGGGCAGCTCGGGGCTCTGTTCTGCGTTGCAGCCTCACCATGGAGCAGTTGAGCGCGGCAAACACCCGCTTCGCCTTGGACCTGTTCCGCACCCTGAATGAGAGCGATCCTGCCGGCAACATCTTCGTCTCCCCCTTCAGCATTTCATCAGCGCTGGCCATGATCTTTCTGGGGGCCAGAGGCAGTACCACAGCGCAGATGTCCAAGGTCAGCAGAAACTAGCTTTCCCAGCCGGTGCCTAACCACGCAGACCGTACCAGACAGCCGTGCCCTTGAGCTCTTGCAGCGCGTTTGTAGAAAACTGTATTTCGGTGTTCAGCATTGTGTGTTATATTATACATTATACTTCATGAAGTCAGACTTTCAGAAAAAGGCCCAGGAAAAGTCCACTGGGATGCAGGCTGTCCTTCATGAGCCAGTCTTTACTGAGCACCTGCGATGTGCCAGGCTCTGTGTTTTGTGGGACCGAGGACGGAGCAGGAAGAAAGCTGACAACGCCCTGCCCTGCGCTGCTTCTGTTGCAGCAACTTCCTGTAAGCCACGTCCTCCCCCGCCCAGGAGTATCCAGGTTCTGCTTTGCCTGTGTGATGCCCAGCTACTCATAATACTGTCGGCTGTGTCTTGATACTTTTGAGCATAATGACACCTAGTCGAGAAGTCAAGGGGACACGAGAGCCTGTGACTCCGTGCTCCTACCCCTGGGCTTGGCACCAGGTGTGCCCTGGTAGGCTGTGACCCCCGTTGCTGTGTGAGCAGGAGGGCCCTGCAGGGAGAGGGGGTGCAGACGCTGAGGGTCCTGCCTGTCCTTGGTGGGCGTGGAGGGCACCTGTGTGCAGGGCGTGTTGTATGCCGAGTGGGGAACTCTGGCTTCCCTTGAAAAGGGGGGTGAAAGGGAAGGTCTTTCTAACACACGGGTCACAGATTACGCTGCACTTAGAGCCAGGGAAGGTCCAGCCCGGATTCACGTTTATGGGCCTGTTCCAGCTGCGAAGCTTCTATTTCTGTACTTTAGGAAAAACCAACCTTTTTCATCACTGCAGATACAAAAGCATCTGAAAGTTTTCAAAAATCCACTTAAAAAAAAAATCCCGGTACTAATCATTGTGAGTCGTCCCCTGCAAGGTAATCTGAGCTTCTGTTTTGAGGCTTTCCAGGAACTTTATAAGCTCAGTGAAGAACAGTCTTAAGTTTTTACCTCCATTTCCAGTAAAGAGATCCGTCACAGCACCCCGCCCCCCACCTTCCATACCTCAGTGAGTAACTGGGCTTTGTACATGGTGGTGGTTTGTTCCTTGTGCCTTAAAAGCAAGGAACCAGCCCAGGCCTCATACAAGCATAAAGGGACTCTCGATGTAACTGGCGTCTGGGAATTCAACTCTGACCCGTGTTAAGTTTAAGAAATTATTTTTAAGTGAGTGAGTTCCTGATGCCAGTAGTGCAATTAAAAAAACTAAAAACCTCTCAATCTGTACTATCTTTGTCTTCTTACCTAGCTGATGATTCTTATTTTTACAGTTTATTTCTGAGAACTTTCAGTAAAATTATATTTGTATAGAATATACATATGAACATACCACTTATGAGTTTTTGGGAAAAAAGCAGCCTTGTATAAATATTTAGCTTGTTAACCACTCCTATTTGTGGAACTATAATTATAACAAAAAAGTGATGGGAAAACAGTTTCCGATAGCTTTATTATGTTTCACCAAGCTATACGTTTTGGGTTTTCTATTACTTGTTCTCCAATGAAAAATGAAAAATGATGATGGCTGGGGGTCATCAATAATTACTAATATTCATTTAATTTGATGGAAGCAAATGCCACGGAACCAGCTTATAATTTCAAAATAAATGGTTACAGAAATCATGTTTTCTTTCTTTTAGGCTCTCTATTTCAAAGGGCTTGAGGAGATTCATTCAACATTTCAGAGTTTGAATGCTGATATCAACAAACATGGAGCCCCCTATACTCTGAAACTGGCTAATAGGTTATTTGGAGAGAAAAGCTATGATTTCCTCCCTGTAAGTACTTTGCTCTTCATGTTCCAAAACTCACTAGACAATGCAGACTTTTTTCCAGCACAATCAAGTCACAGAAGTCAGCTTTAATTTTTATATAAACATTCAGAAAAATGATCCAGAATGCAAACACGACAGACAGTATTCCCAAGAATGAATGTGATTTCATTCTCTAGTCTCCACAGTGAAAAGACTGACCCTGGCTGTTTTGCTAAAGTAAGAGTGAATTCCATAATTTACTTTCAAGGACAATCAGTATTTGCTTGTTTATGAAAATGTTAGTCAAGGGGTTAGAAAAGAATTGGTAGATTTTGTTTTATTTTATTTGGGCTGTGCCGCGTGGCATGTGGGATCTTAGTTCCCTGACCAGGGATTGAACCCCTGCCCCCTGCAGTGGAAGCACAGAGTCTTAACCACTGGACCGCCAGGGAAGTCCCCAGGAATTGGTAAATTTTATACAACACTGAAACTACTGAACTGTACACTTCAAAGTGCTTAAGATCGTCAATTGAATGCTAAAAAGCAGAAGGGTTAGAATTTTTTTTGTTACAATGAAATATGCCTTTTGGGGCAATTTCTGTTGCTTTTAAGGATTTTAGAAAACCATTTCTGTATGGAGTAGGAGTTACTCACATTTCCTTTTTTTTTTTTTTTTTTCTTAAACAGGAGTTCTTAGCTTCAATTCAGAAAATGTACGGTGCTGAACTGGCCAGTGTGGATTTTCTGCAGGCCACCGAAGACGCAAGGAAGGCCATAAACGAGTGGGTCAAAGGACAGACGGAAGGTGAGCGAGGGCAGCCCTGGTCATACATATGCTGATGCTTCCTTTCCTCCGCCCTCCTCCCCCTTGTAGGTGACCCCCTCTCCCCTTCCCTAGCCCTCAGCCTGACCCTGGGTCCACCTTGCACTGCCCAGGGCCGGACAGCTTGACTTCTTTCTCTCTTTCTCTCTTTCTTTCTTTCTTCTTTCCTTCCTTTCTAAATAAATTTATTTATTTTATTTATCTATTTTTGGCTGTGTTGGGTCTTTGTTGCTGCGCGTGGACTTTCTCTAGTTGCGGTGAGCAGGGGCTACTCTTCGCTGCGGTGTGCAGGCTTCTCATTGCGGTGGCTTCTCTTGTTGCAGAGCACGGGCTCTAGGCGCACTGCTTCAGTAGTTGTGGCGCACGGGCTTAGTTGCTCCGCGGCACGTGGGATCCTCCCGGACCGGGGCGCGAACCCACGTCTCCTGCATCGGCAGGCGGACTTCCAACCACTGCGCCACCAGGGAAGCCCTGATAGGTGGATTTTTAAAAAGCTAGCTTTGCCTTTTTAGGGAAAATTCCAGAGCTGTTGGCCTCAGATGCGGTTGATAGCACGACTAAGCTGGTGCTGGTGAATGCCATCTACTTCAAAGGGAAGTGGCAGGAGAAATTCAGGATGGAGGCCACAAAAGATGCGCCGTTCAGACTGAATAAGGTGAGGGGAGGTGACCGTGTAGCGGCCCGTGTGCTCTAAAGCCACGCTGACAACAGCGTTAGTGATCTGTGTTGTAATTGTGCAGAAAGACACAAAAACAGTGAAAATGATGTACCAGAAGAAGAAATTTCCCTTTGGCTACATCAAGGACCTTCAGTGCCGGGTGCTGGAGCTGCCCTACCAGGGCGAGGACCTCAGCATGGTGATTCTGCTGCCGGATGACATCCAGGACGAGTCCACGGGTCTGAGGAAGGTGCGCCCCTCCCCCCCCCGAGTGATGCGTGGACCCGGGGTGTGTTTGTGTGTGTGTCGGGTGTAGGTGCTTGTTCTTTGTTTAGTGAGGTGACCCGGTGTTCCTTCCCTGTTTCCTGTCACTCCTTTGTACAGTAGCCCATCCGCAAATACCACTGCGAAGCTCCACATTTATCTATTTATTTATTTATGTTTATAGAGACTTTTATTATTGAGGTATAATGACATGTGACATTATGTTAGTTTCAGGAGTACAACATAATGATTCTATAACTGCATGTATTGTAAAATGATTACCATAAGAAGTCTAGTTAACATCCATCACCACACAGTTATAGTTTTTTTTCTTGTGATGGTAACTTTTTTTCCCGTGCATATAATATTTTATTTTTTTATTGTAATTTAAATAATATCTTTATTGGAGTATAATTGCTTCACATTGTTGTGTTAGTTTCTGCTGGATAACAGAGTGAATCAGCTATACGTACACATATGTCCCCATATCCCCTCCCTCTTGCGTCTCCCTCCCTCCCACCCTCCCTATCCCACCCCTCTAGGTGGTCACAGAGCACCGAGCTGATCTCCCTGTGCTCTGCGGCTGCTTCCCACTAGCTCTCCACCCTACGTTTGGTCGTGTATATATGTCCATGATACTCTCTCACTTCGTCCCAGCTCACCCTTCCTCCTCCCCGTGTCCTCAAGTCCATTCTCTACGTCTGCGTCTTTGTTCCTGTCCTGCCCCTAGGTTCTTCAGTACCGCTTTTTTAGATTCCATACATATGCCTCATCATACGGTATTTGTTTTTCTCTTTCTGACTTCACTCTGTATGACAGACTCTGGGTCCATCCACCTCATTACAAATAACTCAGTTTCGTTCCTTTTTATGGAAGCTCCACATTTAAATGTTCAGCTACTATCAGTGCACAACGTGGCGGGAACATCTAAGGTACAGATCGAGTGTAACACCGGCGGGTGGCAGCTCGTGCAGACTCCCTTAGATGAACTTTAGAGGAACGTGCCATAAATGAGGACTGTTTCATTCAAACAATTTTTTAAAATGAAAAACCCTCGAACATTATAGTATATAGTTTCACCATGTGCTATAAAATCTGCTCATTCCCACCCCAATTCACGTAGATTGTGCATTCAATGTCCGATTGCTACATGACAGAAAAAGATCCATGTGACCCGTTAGTCGGAGAGATAAGTCCACTTCCTAACCTGAAGTTTGTCTGCGGTTTCTGTTATTTGTAATTTAAAGGCAATGGTATCTCTTGCCAGGACCAGAAAGAGGCAAAACTGTGAAGAGTGAGGTTTTTCTTCAGCGTCTCTGGCCTGTTGTGTGCTTCTCCCCTCCCCATCCCTGACCAAACTTGCTGCTGGAAAGCGTTTGATATTAGCCATTTGCAGCTCTAGAGCATAAGTTAAAACCAGCGTGCTCCTCCTTTCAATTGTATTTCCATATTTGTCCGTTCCTGATTATAAAAAAGGAAGTCTGGGATTACCGGCATCACTAGAGAAGTGGCATGTGCTTCTCTTGGAGTGCAGTAGCAGTAATAATAGTAATGACAGTAGCTGACCTTACACAGCACTTGTATATAGGGTGATGCGTTCCGCACTTACGGTGCTCCAAGTACGTACGACCGTGATCCCATTTTAGATGAGGAACTAGGTCCATTTCTGTTTCTACCAACGAGCTGCATCTATTAGCGGTAACTTCAGCTGTGTGAGGTTCACACATAGCCACAGTGATCACTGGGGTTCAGAGTAAACGGAATTAACTAAATGGAAGAAAGCTTTAAAATATCCTCTTGCATCACTCGACCAATTACGGCAATTTTAGCCAGGATGGCCGGTGATCCAGGATGGCAGGGGCTCGGTAAGCCCTGGGTGGCTTGGAACGCAGCTCTGTTCATTATCTCACCAATAGCCAGAAAGAAATGAACTCCTCCACGTGGAATCTGTTTTGGTACAAAACATGAAGGAAACTAGTGAGCAGCTGATGTAGTGGGCCCGTTCATTCAGACAATGCTTCGTTAACTTACGTATATGAAATGATTTCAGCTCTTCTTTTTGCCCATTCTGAATCCAGATTGAGCAACAGCTGACTTTGGAAAAGCTGCGTGAGTGGACCAGGCCCGAGAACCTGGAACTCCTTGAGGTCAGCGTCCAGTTGCCCAGGTTTACGCTGGAGGAGAGCTACGAGCTCCGCGCTCCGCTGGCCCGCCTGGGTATGGAGGAGCTCTTCAATAGCAAGGCTGACCTGTCCGGCATGTCGGGAGCCAGAGACCTCTCCATATCGAAGGTGGTCCACAAGTCCTTCGTGGACGTCAACGAGGAGGGCACAGAGGCGGCGGCTGCCACCGCGGGCATTGCCGTCTTCACCGCGCTGATGCCAGAGGAGGCTTTCACCGCCGACCATCCGTTCATTTTCTTCATTCGGCACAATCCCTCCGCTAACATCCTGTTCCTCGGCAGACTTTCTTCCCCATAGAGACCAGAAGTACAAGGTCACGCTTGGAGCGTTCTACCTGCCCTTTCAATGGTGACCATTTTCATAGATCTTCCCCAGTAAAACTACTATATCCAAAAATGTATCTTTAACCTCCTTTGCAAGCTCCGTTCTGTTGGCTGGTTACACCCATTAACTTGGCATGGGTATCTGTCCTCCTTTTTTTTATGCTAAAAAAATCCAGCGATTTCTTTTGAATGCATCAAGTTAAAAAAGAAAGAAAAGATCAGATGTGTGGATTCTTGACTACGTAGAAATCTATGACGTTGCTATGCTCTCCTGAGAGCCAGGGGGAACACGGTCCCTCTGTCCTCTGTTTTACAGATAGAGTTTTGGAAGCCGTAATATAGGGACACCCTGATTGTTGAAGGGAGGCTTAAAAACAGGTATTCAATTGAAATACCGCAGAGCGCCCCAGTTAAGGGTCTGCGTTATGAAGACAGACTTGCCTTGGCAATGTCTCTGACCCTGTGTTCTGCAGGATTTGTATCCCATTACAGCCCTCCAGGTTTCAAACTATCAAAGAGCCACCTGGTGATAACCTAACCCCTCCTTGTTCTGTTCTCCTTTCTCCCTCCTGATACGAGTTGGTGTGGGGTCACAAGGAATCAAGCAGTAGGTGTCTTACCGTGAAAGATGCCAAGAAATGACAAAAAGAAAAATGTTGTAGGAGATACTATTAAGCAAAGAGGGGGCGCAGAGACCTCACTGTTAACCGGCTTCTGCCGTGTTTTCTGATAAAGGCTCTTGGTGTCCGTAATATGGTACAGGTTTTTACGGTAATGGGACGGCTTTATGCAACGCTGTGGTGGGAGATGGGGTGAGATGCGCTCTGATTAACATAACCCTTTGTCAATGCACCCCTTGGAAGGGGGCGTGAAATGCTGCGTCTTTGTGTGCTCCCATAAAGCTGGTGGGCTGTTTAATAAAGTTCCCTAAAGATTCTGCAAACCAGACTGACCTCAGTCCTCTTCTTGTTTCTCGCTGATCTCAGACAAGCCAAGACTGCAACAGGGGGTTCTTGGCCTGAACGACGATCACGTCTGTGCTGATAGGGAGCGAGTCCACCACACAAAACAACATTTCAGCAAATCTCATGTTGGCAAGCTTTTCTTCCTTCCTGTTTTCTTAAGATACTTCCTAGCACCTGCCGCCTCTTCCCTTGGCCTCCCCATCCTAAAATCTACTCAGTGATTTAGACTAAATCGTGTTGATCAAGTTACGTGGGCCCCAAGCCAATGTGCTCGAATCCTCCTTTTTGTATTTGAGGGATCAGAGGCCCGTGGACCACCCAGTCCGCTGTTGAAATCAGAAAACCTAGGAAACTCAAGAGCAGAGACTAGATCCAATTCTTTCTCTTTTTTTGTTTTTGGCCTCCCTGCACGCGGCACGTGGGATCTTGGCTCCCCGACCAGGGATTGAACCTGGGCCCTCAGCAGTGAGAGCGCGGAGGCCGAACCCCGGGACCGCCAGGGACGTCCCCCAGTTCACATTGTATGTGGAACACGCCTACTTCTCATCATGGTGAACTAGGTAACTCAAACCTCTTAAGAGCAACTGAAAAACCAACCAAACAAAAGAAGCATCAGTGCATAGGAGGAAGGTTGACATGACCGTGACGAATTACTGGGCCAAGATCCAGGAGAAACGGGTGCAGCTGGAAATCACTTTCGCCGCGTGTGCATTTCTCCATCCAAAAGAGATAAAGGCGGTGTGAAGCGGGGATTTGGGCAATGTTCTAGGCTAGGTAGGCTGAGTTTGGACCTGTCAAGAGCGGGGCCCCTATTATACCTCCCGTGCTTTTGTTTGACACCCTACAGGTATGAGTGAACCGTCTCGGAATGCAGCCCTGCTATAAGTGGTCGGACAGCCTGGAAAATTCCAGCCCCTAGAAGTGGATTACATTCATCCTGGTTTGCTAAAACCCAGAGGCATATGGCAGAAGCAAACAAAAATCACCTCTGGGGAAAGATTACCCATAAACCTCAAATTATTTTTTATAATCAGCTTTTCTTATACAACACCCAGCACACAATCAAAGATAACTGAATGGGTGACGAGCCATAACAACATATATTAAAACCAGCAAAAAAAGATAAAAAGCAAAAAAACAGTCCCACCCCCCAAAAAAACCCCCCAGATAATAGAAACAGAAGTACTGGGGGCTCCAAATATTAGAATCATCACACACAAATTATAAAACAACACGGTTTTCTATGATCAAGATGAAAAAGGACAAGGTTAAACATTTCAGCAGAAAACTGGAAACCTAAAAGAGACACTGCGTCTTTGAATAAAAATGAAATAGAAATTCCAGAGCTCAAATATACAGTAATGAATGAAGAACTAAATAGATAAGATTTATTAGCAAATTAGATATAGCAAAAGAGAGAAACTGAATTATCATGGTCAGGAGAAATCATAATTTCTTCCAGAAAGAAAAATGTAATAAATAAAATCCAGAAAGAGAAAAGGATGGGAAAATACAAAAGGGAAGATAAAAGACTCAAATGAGTCAGTAAGAAGACACTCCACAGGAAAAGAGGAAAAAAAGAGACAGCATGGGGTAGAATAATGGTTAAAGAGCTAACGATCCACATGAGGGTTCCAAACCGACACGACAGCAATTCACAGACTTCCCAAGTCCCGCTCAAGCCCCAAGCAGGATACTACAGAGAAACACGTCTCTAGATGCATCCAGTGAAACAGCAGAAATCCAAAGACTAAGAGATGATCAGAAACAGATACAACAACCAAAGGAAAAGGACAAAGTACTGTCACAGGAGCAGTGGTTAGAAAGATAACACATGTATCAACAGAAATGACGAAAGCCAGAAGATCACAGAATGATTCTTTCAATATGTTGGGGAAAATAGCACCAGAAAACCCTGCCAACCTAGAATTATTCCACACCCAGTAAAAATATCCCTCAAGATTTCTTCAGACAAACAACAACTGAGAGTTCATCACTAAGCAAACGCAAAACAAATTCTAGAGTATATTCTTTATGGAGAAGGAATGTCAGAGTTATAGGAGAGAATAAAGAGGAAGAAAAAAAACTGTAAATATGGTAAATTTAAACAAATATTGACAATATTAAACAACAGTAATAATGTCTATAGACCTTCAAATATATACAGAATTAAAATATAGCATAGCAGTTGGGGAAGAAAATGGATGTAAAAGTTCAAATGTCCTTGCATAGTCTGGGAAGAGAATAAAAGTATAAGTACAATTACCTTAGATTCTGATAAGTCAAGGATGCATGTTTTGCTGTCTAAGGTAACCACTAGAAGAATAGCAAACAGGTTTATAATTTCCCAAATAAACCAGAGAGGAAAAAAGGAATAACAACAAATACACAATCAATCCAGAAGGAGGAAAGAAAAAAGAGAAAGAGACACACAGAACAGGCGTGACAAATAGCGAGATGGTGTATTAAACTCCAAGTAATTACTTAAAAATGTAAATCGACTAAATGTTCTAGTTAAAAGACAAAGATGGGGGCTTCCCTGGTGGCGCAGTGGTTGGGTGTCCGCCTGCCGATGCAGGGGACGCGGGTTCGTGCCCCGGTCCGGGAAGATCCCACGTGCCGCGGAGCGGCTGGGCCCGTGGGCCGTGGCCGCTGAGCCTGCGCGTCCGGAGCCTGTGCTCCGCAATGGGAGAGGCCACAGCAGTGAGAGGCCCGCGTACCACAAACAAACAAACAAAAAGACAAAGATGGTTAGGCAGGGTTGAAAAAACACTAGATGGTGTCTGCAGGAAATATATATGTATGACATAAAAATAGAGAGGATGTGAAAGGAAAAGAATGGAAAAGATATCATGCAAATGCTAACCATAAAAGTAGAGGTAGCTAAAAATATTAGGCAAAGTAGTTTCTCTTATTCCAGAGATAAAGACAGACATTTCATAATGGTAAAAAGATTCAGCTCACTAGGGGAACATAACAATTCTAAATTTGTATGCACCCAACACCACGCCCTGAAAATGAAACTAGCAAACATAGAAAGAAAGAAAGGAGAAATTGGACTGCAATTTGAGAAATAAATAAAATATATAATGATTTGAAAGGAAGAAAATAGTATTTTAGATTTTTAAAAAACTTATTATTTATGTATTTATTTTTTGGCCCATGCCTCGTGGTTTATAGGATTTTAGTTCCCCAAACAGGGATCGAAGCTGTGCCCTTGGCAGTGAAAGTGTGGGGTCCTAGCCACTGGACCGCTAGGGAATTCCCTATTTTAGATTATTAGACTTTAAAAGGGAGTTAAGCAAGATGTTGCCGGTTACAAGTGCGATTTAAAGTTGATTTGTATTTTCTATGTAACATCAACAGTTTAAAAAAAATGTTTTAACAGCATTTACAAAAATGTCAAAAAATGTTCAAGTGCCTGGTAATAAAACCAACAAAAGATGTTCAGGACCTCTATAGTACAGAAAGCTATCAACATTATTGAGAGAAAATAAAGAAGATCTAAATAAATGGAGAGCTATACCATGGTCATGATTCGTTATTTCAGAAGTGTTGACTGATCTACAAAATCAATGCAAGCCCAATAAAAAACCCCAGCTTTTGTTTTGTTCCGCTTTTGGTGGAACATGACAGTTGGTTCTAATATTTACACAGAAATGTAAAGGGCCAAGAATAACAAAGACAATCTTGAAGAACCAGAAAGGCAGACATACTTAATCGAATCAAGACTTACCTAAAGCTGCAGAAATAACATAGGGCAGGTTTTGGTGCAAAGATGGTCAGAAATAGAACAGAACAGAGAGCCCAGAAACAGCTTCACTCAACACGAGCCCTGCTTTATGATGTGTGACCCTCGTCCCAGCTCAAAACAGCGTGTGACTGACTCTATTGGAACTATTAGCAATGCCCTTTTTACTCTCAAAATCGTGGCACAAATCCAGCACCCTGTCCCCCTCCAGGGTCACTGCCAAGAGGCGAGATCTCGGCACAAAGCTGTACATCGGTCGGGGATAAGAAATATACTGGAGGATGAATCTGTCACTTAAAAAACCACTCAGGACTAAGGAAGGATCTGTTGTACTTCGACCTTGGAGAGGTCGATGGCTCGTAGACATGTACAGGTTACAAAGTGTAAAAGCATTTCTTGCAGGGTTCTTTCTAATCACATGTACAGAATTGCGACACCAGACCCTTTCTACCTGAATAAATAGTCAGTAGCTGGTGTGACAGGAGCCCAGCCTACAGGGTGTGGACAGAGCGTGTGGAGTGAATGAATCTGTCAAATTACTCTGCCAAAAAGGATAATTTGTAGCGTGAACTCCCACAAGTGTCATGGAACACAGGTGATTTTCTAGCACACAGGAGAGAGAAGTAAAAAAAGCCAGCCTGCATAGCAAGAGGAAGTTACTGAAAGAGGTTTTTCAGGAAGTTCTGGCGACAGCCCTTCCTTTATTTTGTAAAATCTGTTATAATAAATTCTGGTAGTAAGATCTTTTGCTTCAGCAGAGGCCTAAGAGTTTCCTGTCAATTAGAAATGTAAGTGTTTTATTATTGCACAATATTTTTAAAAGTCAGTTTTCAAAGAATAAATGCATCGCAAATTTTTAGTCTTCTGTGAAAATCTGATACATTAGCTGAAATATTTAGGAAACTGGATAAAAATTTTCCCATTTTTAAGTAAACCCAGATGTTTTCTATAAATGCAAAACAGCAGATACTTAAAATTTTCGATTGCTTTCATATGACCTAAATATATCAAAAGGTAAGGACTTACGTGCCTTTTAAACTTATTAATTTCTTAGTATATTTTATGTCCTACTCTACTGGCTGTTGTTGCCTGCTGAACTAATTTTCAAAAATTGATGACTTTTCACCATTGTGGGTTTTTTTTTTTTTTTTTTTTTTTTTTTTTTGCGGTACGCGGGCCTCTCACTGTTGTGGCCTCTCCCGTTGCGGAGCGCAGGCTCCGGACGCGCAGGCTCGGCGGCCACGGCTCACGGGCCCAGCCGCTCCGCGGCACGTGGGACCCTCCCGGACCGGGGCACGAACCCGCGTCCCCTGCATCGGCAGGCGGACTCTCAACCACTGCGCCACCAGGGAAGCCCCATTGTGGGTTTTTTAATTAACATACATTAACTCCAGAATTACTGTTAATCTAGAACAAGATTCACAATCTTCCACTGAACCACAACAATAGCATGAAGCACCTCTTAAGATTGTTCAGATGAATTCGCTTTGTTCTGATTTCAAAGTCATTCATTGATTGAATTTGCGTTCTCTTAGCGTATATTATGCACTAAGCTCCGAACCAGGCCCTAAGGATGCAACCATGAACCAAACAAGATCCCCGCTCTAGGGTAGCTTATGTCCAGTTCATAACTCTGGTAGACTGACCCAGTGGTAGCTGCGGTACCAATCTTTTAATGTCACTATAGATTACTTTTGTTTGTTCTAGAATTTTATATAAATGGAATCATAAAATATGTGCTTTTTTGCGTTTGACTCTTTTCACTTAGCATTTTTTAAATTTTTTTTTTTTTTGCGGCACGCGGGCCTCTCACTGTCGCGGCCTCTCCCGTCGCGGAGCACAGGCTCCGGACGCGCAGGCTCGGCGGCCACGGCTCACGGGCTCAGCCGCTCCGCGGCACGTGGGATCTTCCCGGACCGGGGCGCGAACCCACGTCCCCGGCATCGGCAGGCGGACTCTCGACCGCTGCGCCGCCGGGGAAGCCCCGCTTAGCATGTTTTTGAGGTTCATCCATGTGGGCCTACGATTCCACAGGACCCACAGGGAAAGCACGCCCAGCCATTCGTCAGGTGGAAAACGAGAACCCAGTGCGTGCCTGTCCTCGTCCTGGGCGCTGAAGAGAGAGGGTAAACGAGGCGGAGTGATTCTCTTGGAGGTGGCCATCCACTTGGGGAGACAATTACCACAAGGAAATCAGCACCGCAACGCGTGAGAGCTGAGGACAGAGGCAGAGGAACAGCATCGTCAGAGGGAGAGGTGACCAGCGATGCCCCCGGGGTGGGGGTCAGGTCGTCCTGGAACGGGTAATCCACACGGTACCATCCATTCTCCTCACTGCTCTTGGATAATGTTTGTTTTGTGTAATCATTGTAACCATCTACTTTCCTGACTAGGGATCACCTTTATTTGACTTTAGAAAGCTTATTAAGCTTTTGAAAAATGTCTGTATTTTGATAAATGCCATTTGCTAGGAATTAACCGGTGTTTTACGTGGTACCTTCAATATCTTGAAGTCGGACGGCTCAAAAATGTTTCACAAAATGAACTCACCCATGTATTCAGCACCCAGAACAAGAAGTAGAATTCTCCCAGCCCTCTGGGTGTCCCAGCCCTGCCAAGGTACCCTCTCCTCTACTTTCTAAAGACCTAGAGGAGTTCTGTCTGTATACTCTCTGAGTTTCCTTAATTTTACATTTTGTGGATATACTGATATTGTGTGTGGAGCCTGTGATAAATCTGTTTTGAATGACAACTTGCCTTGTGGAGAAAGCACCACCCTTGAGGAAAGAAGCTCTGTATTGGCTTTGTGTGCACATGTGATGATAAAATATTCCCCAAATAAACAACAAGGCCCTAGCACAGGGAACTATCTTCAGTATCCTGCGATAAACCCTACTGGAGAAGAATATGAAAAAGAACAGTATAACTGAGTCACTCTGCTGTGCAGCAGAAACTAACACATTGTAAACCAACTATACGTCAATAAAATTTTTAAAATATATTCAACAAATAAAGTATTTGGCTTTTCTATCCCTAGCTGGCTCTTCTCTGTTGGGTGTTAAGAAAGCCTCTAATTTTGAGCAAGGCTGTGACCTGTTACACAGGAAACCGCTGTCTTTCTGAGCCGTTCCACCGCAGTTTTGTTACAACAACGAATAAAACTCTTGCTAGGGCTTCTCTGCATGCTGCTTTTTAGAAGAAATAAAAGTAAATCAAAATCAGCATTGACATAGAAAATCCCAGTGAGGGAAAGCCGAATGATGGCTTAATTTATATCGCCGAGAACCACCAACCCAGCAATCAAGCGTTTCACGTGGGAAAACCCCAAAGAAGAGGGACGGGGCCTGTCTTCCTCCACCACGTCCCCACGCACCCCACCCTGCCCGCTGGCACAGTCCTGCCGAGTTCCAACCTGTAACCTGGGAGATTCTGCTTTGATGTGATTCCCGCGTAGGTCAAACTGTGAAAGGGAGGTAGTGTCTCACTTCACAGGGTCAGAGTGTGCACGGGACGGGAACTTCTCCAAACTTGCTATGAGCTTGTTTAATCCCCTAGACAATCTCATGAGTTGGGTATAACCGGTATCCTCATTTTACAGACGACAGAACCGAGAGACAGAGACATCAGGCAAGTCAAGGGTCACAAAGAGCCAGGGTTCAGCCTGGAGTCTGGCCTGCAGAGCCCTTGGCCCCTGTACCGCACTCAGGACCACGCAGGGATGGGACGTGCTGACCGCGGCTCACTGCTTGTCTTGAAGGTCACTGGTCGGGAGGAGGCTTAGCGCTCCTGTGCAGCGACGTTTGAATGTACCGTGCCGGCGGCCGGGGACCAGGAAGGAGCACGGCAGAGTCCTTGCTGTCAAGGAGTCCTTTTACGGAGGAAAATGGGAGGACGAGGTCAGCTGCAGAGGACCCAGAGCACAGAGGCCAGGCTCTACTTGGAAGGGCAGACCCGGAGAGCAAAAGGCTGTGGGCAACGGCACATCTGTCACGGGGGCCACATCCCTCACCTGGAAAAGTGATGAATGAGGCCCACGTTCCGTAAATTCCCCCCAAACCCCAACATCCTGCCATCTTCATGCCTGGGCACCGTCCCTCTCAGGACTGGGCCCCACTGGCCACGCGTTGGTGATCAAGTCCGCAAGAATGCGCCAGGCCTGCAAAGCGAGATACTGGGGACGAGAGGGTGCGTCTGTGGCTGCGGTTCACCGTGCTGAGTGCAAACACACTGTACAGCCGGGGTTACGACCGTAAGGAAAACAAAAGCCGCAGCGTTCCAGGTAGCAGGGACACCACCCTCCTCAGAGGCGCAGACCCCTGGGGCCTGTGTTTACCTCACGGTCCATATTTATGGGGCGGAACGAGGGGGCCGGATGCTTTCGTTCTCTGGAAGAGTATCTGCTGTCACCCCCTCCTGACATCGATGCTTTCTAGCTCAGAGCTCTACGGGCTGCTACCCAAGATTGCTTGTGGGTTATTATTGAAGATGGCTCTGTCGCTCTGACAACCAAGCGTGTTGCCTGGCAACTACTTTCTTGTTGATTTCATATCTCCTCTTATCGTGGTTTCTATGTCTTCAGCAAATCTATCCCTATCCTGCTCCCTCCTACTCCGAATAAAGTCTCTTTACATTCCTGAATTACCAGGCACAGAAACAGAGTGACAGATTCGCCAGGCTTAATCCTAAGAGGCTGAGTGAGTTTCACTGCTACGACTGCGTCTCAACTTTGAGTTTGAAGCGTTGTGGGAAAAATCCCTGCTTACTTTTTTTTTTTTTAAATTTTAAATAATTGGGTTTTCTTCACTTTGTTTTATTTATTTATTAAACATCTTTATTGGAGCATAATTGCTTTACATTGGCGTGTTAGTTTCTGCTTTACAACAAAGTCAATCAGCTATACATATACATATGTCCCCATGTCTCCTCCCTCTTGCGTCTCCCTCCCTCCCACCCTCCTATCCCACGCCTCTAGGCGGTCACGGAGCACCGAGCTGCTGGCTTTAAAAATGTGACCCGTGAGGCGGGTGGCGGAGCACGCAGCCGTTCTGGGGGCTCAGGGTCGCGCGCTGTAAGGAATTTGGTCAGAACTGGATTTTCTTGGGGAGCAGGAGGAATGTGGTGCTTTGAGTTTTCAACACAAAGCAACAAGGCGTGTTTCCATTTTCTAGTGGTAAAAACGTGGGCAGATTCTCAAGCAGTTGTCATGCAAACTTGGAGGGCGCTGAGCACTTACTGTACCTGAAAGAGGGCCGGTCTGAGCCAAGGAGACATGCTGACCATCCGCAGCTGTTCCTGGAGGGTTCCGTGTCCTCTGCCCACACAGACCTTCTGACTAGTGCCCGAGATTCTACGGCTAAGCTACATCCTGTTGCCTTAAAGCATCAGGCGTGCTTTACAAGAAAAATGCTTTTGCTACAGCAGTAACTGTCTTCAGGCACCACTGAGGTCCGAGTGAAGATCACATCTTTGCAGGGCTGAGGATCTGAGAACAAGCTTGATGGGAGAGCGGCCACGAGAACACGGGGCTCTGGGGACAATGACAAAATAATGGGCCCTAGTCGGTCTCTGTCCGCAAGACTACGGAAGTCTGGGGGCACCTCCTCCTCCTCCGTCGTTTCTTGAGATTCTCAATCAAAGGCAGCCAGGGTCGTCAGCTGCTTCTCTCCTGCATCTGTCCTCAGTGATGTAAACACACCGCCTCATATACCTGCCTGTGTCTGTATACGTTCTCCATCAGGGGTCTTGACCGAGGCGGTCTTGCCCCCAGCCCCGGGGGCGTGTGGCAACATCTGCAGACATCTTCCCGGGGGAGGTGCCGGGGCATCTAGCGGGGAGGTGGGCACGGCCCACAGTGCACAGGACAGCCCCTCGCAGAGAACGATCTGACCCCAAATGTCAGCAGTGACCCCCACCCCCGCGGTTGAGAAACCCTTCTCTACATGGAAGCAGAACTGTCTGCCCTTTCCTTGTTCCAGAACGCTGGTTTCTACACCCGTACCTGTGGAAATACTACTCAACCTTCAAGTCCCCTGTCAATACGCCTCCTCCTCCCGAATCTTCTCCTGATACACCGATGTTCTCACCCGCACGCTTGACCCCTGTTGCTTCCCTTAACATTTACCAGATACTTCTCTGAATTATCACTGGTGACCCTGGCTTAAAGCTGCTAGTAGATTGTAAGCTCCTTGAAGGCAAAGACCCATTTCTTTCTTACTTTTGTTCCTTCTTCAGATCCTGATAATACAACTAAAATACAAAACAAGACCATGAACAGTACTCTAATACCGAAGATGCTGTATGAGCCCTGCCGGAGCGTGAAGGAGAGAAAGATGGATTCTGCTTGTAGGAAATGACGCCGAACCAAGCCTGCCTATTACTAGCAGATTTACTCTCTGATATAAATGCCAACTCTTCCCCAATTACATGGAGAAGTATTTTCATTTTGAGTACATCTGGCCTGCCATAAACTTAGCTTGCAAGTTCTCTCACTGATTTTGATATTCCCAGAACTTACACATTCAATCTTTCAATGAATAAACGAGTGAACATACAACGAGGCAACCAGGTCCAGTGATCACAGGGGTTTAGGTCGAGACGTGATGCCGCGAGGTCTCTGAAGGGCTGGTCCTCACTTCTTCCTTCTCCACCCTGTTCAAAGGAGGCCTTTCTGGACCTTTCTCCAGCGAACCCAGAACACCTGTAGAAACTCGGACGGAACTAGCTGGTGTCGTAGGAATTTGACTCAGTGCACAGTCAGAAGAGGGGGTAACTCTGTTAATCTCACACTTACTGAGCAGAGGCCGGTTTCAGGCTAAACTCTCCATGACCATAACCTTCTGTTATTTATTTTAATGCGGTTTTTTTGTTTGTTTGTTTCAGGCAGCAGTATTATCAGGATGACTGAATTAGGAAGTGGTGTTTGTTAGGTGTATCGATGGAGACAGTTATGACAGAACAAATGGTCTCTCAGAATAACTGACTTTGCTCGGTTCTCTCCGCACCAGAGCTGAGCCTCTGTCACGCAGGCAGAGTGACAGCTGGTGACGCACGATTACCGTAGGAAGTGGATTAAATAACTCAGAAGGGCTTCCCTGGTGGCGCAGTGGTTAAGAATCCTCCTGCCAATGCAGGGGACACGGGTTCGAGCCCTGCTCCGGGAAGATCCCACATGCCGCGGAGCAACTAAGCCCGTGCACCGCAACTACTGAGCCTGTGATGTAGAGCCCGCAGGCCACAACCACTGAAGCCCGTGTGCCACAACTACTGAGCCCATGTGCCTAGAGCCCGCAGGCCACAACTACTGAGCCTGCGCTTTAGAGCCCGCAGGCCACAACCACTGAAGCCTGTGTGCCACAACTACTGAGCCCACGTGCCTAGAGCCCGTGCTCCGCAACAAGAGAGGCCATCGCGGTGAGAAGCCCGCACACAGCAACGAAGACCCAACGCAGCCAAAAATAAATAAATAAATAAACTTATTTTTTTTAAAAAAACAACAACTCAGAAATTCCTTTCCTGTCCTACGATGCCTGTGAGACAGCACTGATTACCTACAAGTGATCTGATCTCAGGACTGAAGCAGACTGCCACCCGGCTCTACGTATTTATTTATGTTGTAACCACACAAGGAAAACGATCCCCAGCACTAAGTCCTAAGGAGGAATGTCTGGCACACCTGGCTTCCCAGGTGGAAGGAAAAATCGCACCTGGACTGGTCCCAGCAAACAAACGACACTGGCCGCTTCTGAAAATCGCCAGGACCAGAAAGAAAAGTCTTTACTTTCAGTAGGAAGGGGTGTCACCCAGGGGTCTTTCGAGAGCTATAACAGAACACCTTCTATGTGCCAGGCGCTTTGGAGTGTTACTATTCTCACTCCTCTCTGCCCTCTAAGTGAGAACCCTCGGCTCAGCTTTACTGGTGAGGAGACCAAGGTGCAGAGTGTACACTTAGGGCGCCTGAGTCCACACCCCAAGCCTCCCTCACTGTCCCTCTGAGCCTCTGGGTGAGTGATTGGGGTGTCAGGGCTCAGGGCAGGGTTGGGTGGACAGGCCCTGGGGAAACAGGGACCGATGCCGGATGGGTGCATCAGCCAACCCTGGCTGCTTTTGACTGAGATCTCAAAACATGACAGAGAAAGATGTTCCCAGCAGATGTTACAGTTCTCGGAGACAAAGACCCTCTTTTTGGCCCCCATTTCAAAATAAATTTGGAGCTTTTTCAAGAGGAAACTGGAAATCCCAAGTTACCAGTGAAGGATGGGTGTGAGGTCTCGAGAGCCGCCGTGCCCCCTGCCCTTTGCCCCCTGCACCCTGAAGGCCTGAGTCAGGCCCGAGCCTCCATCCTGCCCACACCCCACCCGCCCGGCTGCCGGCCCTCCTTAGCCCTACTGGCCGTCGTCAGAACTCTTGCTGCAGGTCGTTGAAACTCAGCTTCACCTGGTTAAGAGGAAAGAAGCGGGGTGTCTCCTGGCAGCTTGACGAGATGGCCGGGGTGTGTCCGGGGGCGCAGCTGGACCAGGAAACGCCTGCACTGTGGCCCGGAACGCGCCCAGGCTGCTGTCCTCGGACTCAGCCATCTCCTCACCCTGCTTTCCACACTGGCACACCTGGGCGTCACGACCAGAGGGGCGCCCAGGCCTTTCTCTCTGGCCCCAGGAGGAGCCGGGCCTGGAGGAGGGGCGCCCACCAGGCCACTGGACGGAGTCTCGCTCCCAGCAACCCTGCCGTCACACGCTTAGAGTTGAGGCAGCAGGACGTTCCCACGGGGAGGGGTGATCGGGTCGAGCACACAGAATTCTAGGTGTCCACCCAGTGTCACGACACCAGTGTCCCCGAATAACTTAGAACGTCGTTTCTCCATATGCAGTGGGTGCAGAAATCCCGGGAGACCTTGTTACAACCCCGATTCCTGGGCGCAGCCCTTAGAGATGCTGCATTCTTTGCTTCCTGCACTTCTCACGGGCCCCGGGGAGGCTATGCTGGCCGGCAGGCTCACCTGAGTGGCCTTGGCGTAGAAGGCAGAGCTGGGTCTGCAGAATCCCAGACGATGGGCCGTCCACCCCGGGGGAGACGCCGCCTCCGGGCAGGCCTGGCTCGGGAGGAGGGCTGCAGAGAGTTCTGAGCCTCTGTGCCGGGACGGTCCCTCTCGGTTCTGCCTTCGTACGGCTGCGACGGTCACCTGGCAGAGGGGCCGCAGGAGGTTCCGGGTGGGAACCGGCCTCTGGTCTTCCGCGGTTTCAACGCGCTCGCGGCGTCCTAGCCCAGGAGCGGGGAGGTGCGGGCAGACCGGCGAGGAGAGATTTGGCTGTGGCTGCTGAGAGGGCACGTGACAGGCAGCAGCAGAACTGCATCCAGCCTGTGCCCTCAGGGCTGTCCTCCCTCGAGAAGGACGCAGCCCGGTCTGCAGGGAGAAACAGGCTAAGAACCGGAGGACGGTTTACCAGCTGGGGTTCCGTCCATTCCTGCGTGAATGCCCAGCAAGCGAACGAAAAACATCTGTCTTCCAGTCGTCAGGCCTCGGAAAACTCACCGATGATCCCTGACCCTCTCCTGTATACACGGCAAGAAGGGTCACAGCCCCTCCCTTTCAGACAGCACCTTCATCACCTTTCCTGATTTTCATGAGGCTGCCAAAGTAAAAGAGGGCCCAGCGGCCTCTCTTATCCTCACTTTGAAGCTGAGAAAATTGAGGCCCAAGGCAGTGAAGTGACCTGCCACCGGCTGGACTATGGCTTTGTCTCAAAGTCTAGTTTTCCCATCATGGATGGAGGCTGGAATTGAATGGCTCACCAGCAAAACGCGGAGTTTCCTTTAGGCGGATTTGTGGTGTGAACGCAAACCACGCACCCTCCAACTGCTCGGGTTTTTAGAGGTTATTGTAACCCACCCTCCTTCAAGGGATGAGGAGACTGAGGCTTGGAGAGACTAAATAATACTCTGAGATTCCAGAAGTCGCCCAACTCCGTCTCACGACTATGACCTTGAGCATGTTCATTATATCCTTTTTATTTCACTTCATTAGAACATGGACAGGTAAGAAAACATTGACTTTGCAATCAGTTTATTGCTTCAATAAAGATACCGCAAAAGGGACCTGGGTGTGGTCCCGCTTTTAGTGCATCAGTAGAAAATTCCTACCATCTCCTACACGGCCACGCCCAGCCGCTTCCCAGCTCAGCGAGGCGGCCGGGAGAACGCCCCCGACACGGTACATCCACTCCCTGAACCAGGGAAAGTCCGCACCTGCCCCGCTGAGACAGAACCACGTCTCCTAAATGTCACCGTCTTCTCCAGCAAGAAAATCAGTAAACAAGCGCTTTTGCCGAAAACCTCCGAGGAGCCAGGCGCCGTGAGGTTACCGCGATCACTCCCGCGGTTGCCCTCGGAAGGCTTATCATCCGAGGCTGCGAGGCCAGAAGCCGTGCAGCAGCAGCTGCCAGGCGTGAGGTCAGCACGGGGGGAAGCAGTCCGTGCTAACCGGCTGGTTCAGTGAAGCCTGCACATGTTTGCTGGATCTTGAGGCAAGATTTCAAAAGATGGATAACGGAAGAGATACTTTCCGCTCCGGGAAACGGTTGGACAGTGAGAAGGCTGCCGGTTATGTAACTTCCCTCAGTAACGAATTACCAGCCGGGACTCGGCCGTTTGCTCAAGCAGAGGCGTCCCGGATCCGGGCGGCCCGGGCGCGAGCCCCGGGGGGCAACCAGGTACCTCCCTCCGCGCGCTCGTGCTCGGGCTTCCGACGCCCACGGGCGAGCGTGCCGTCTTCCAAGCCCTCGGCCCAAGGAGAGACTTCTTGCTTTCACAATACTGGTTTCCGCGGGGTGTGACAGTCAGGAGGTGGCGGCAGGGCAGGCAGGGAAGCTGCGGGCTGCAGGCTCTCCTTCCTCCGCGAGAAGCCAAGTGGACAAAACCCGCGCTCTACAACGGGAGTGAAATGTTAATCACAATGGACAAGAAGCTCAGAAATCGAGGGGCTGGAAGACCTCCGTGTTCCCTAGGGCCCAGCTGGCCACCGCGGGGCCTCGGTGGGCAGCCAAACGACGCCTTTCCCTCCGGCGTCAGCCGACCCTCCCCGGCCCGGGGAGGCCTGGCCGGCACCCCACACGTGAGTCCACTTGCAGTGGATGATTTAAACCAGCCCCGCTGGGGACAAGCAGCGGCCGCGGTTCGAAGGGCCCGACAGAAGGAGGTGGGCAGGCCCAGGTGACACGGGGACTTGTCCTCCCGAGTCACCGAACGTGGCTGGAACCAGAGAGGAAAGATACATGAGTGTCCAGGTAGGAGGCAGGAGGGGTGCAACGGCAACAGTGCAGTTCGAGCCACATCTAGAGGAGCCCGCTGGCTACTGGAAACGTCTTCCTGGGCACTGATGGAGGGTGGCGCGGGGGCTCTGCAAGTGTGGTCTGCACGCATCGGCGGCAGCAGCCTCACGGGGAACCTACCGGAAACACATTCTCGGCCCCACCGCAGACAGACGGAACCAGCATTCTGGGCTCTGACGCACACAGGGGTCCGAGCGGCAGAGGCAAGGTGGCTGAGCTCTCGGGCTGCCTGGGTTTCAAGCCCACTCTGTGGCCCCGGGACAGTCACTCAGCCTCTCTGAGTCGCCAGTCCCCTTCTAGACACAACACAGACGAGGCTCAGGTGGTCATCTGGGAAACTGAGATGACACACGTAAAACACGTCCGACAGTGCCTGACAAACAGCAGGCAGCACACGTGGCAAGCGTCCCCGGAAGACTGCAACCCTCCCTATCCCCGGGCTGGCCTCCTGGGCTCCGCCCGGCCCCTCGGGGAAGGAGACGAAGGTCCAGAGGGGGAGCCGTCGACATCCAGCAAGGGGACCAGCGCTCCCTGAGCTCTGAGCACGAGGGCACGGGCGGTGCGAGCACGGCGGGGTGGGTGTGCAAACGGGGTGGGGCCTGAGCTGGCCCCAGGGGTCACAGGCCTCCCTGAGGAAGTGATGTTTGAGGTGAGATCAGAACGAGAAACGCGCGTCTCTCAACCCTTGCTGAGCAGTCACGACGCGCGGCCGGCGTGCATGGTTCTCAGCAGGTCATTCCCGCTGCGATCAGGTAATATTTTGATCCCCGTCCTACAGATGAGGAGAGTGAAAACAAAGATGAGGACCGTGGCCGAGGCCACCCAGGGGAGAAGTGGCACAGACAGGACTCGCACCCAGGCAGGCGGATCTGAGCCCCGGCTCTTCACCACCTGGGGGCAGGGGCTGAGGGCAGGGAGGGGCCGAGCGAGGTGGGAACGATGCGGCACAGCGGGGTGGGGGGGGCACCGGGTGGGCGGGTGCGGTCTCGTGGACTAAAGCATGGACTCCGTCTTTATACCGAGAGTGTGAGGGGGTTAGGTGGGGGGGGAGGGTTGGTGGTATGCGATCAGACCCCTCCCTGGGTGGGCTTGAGGGCAGCGGGGAGGGTCCAGGTAAGGGACGAGGGCGGTGCAGTCCAGGCAATGGAGAAAGTGGCCCGAGGTCCTGGTTCTTAGGAGCCCGATGTCACAGCCCGTGCTCTGCGTCACGCAGGACGCGTGGCCCCTGGGGGCTCTGTGTGCAGCCACTGAAAGTCACCCACTGAGGCCAATTATAGGACCTGACAAATCACACGGCGAGGCGAGAAAAAGCAAGCAGGCTAGGAAACGGGTGATGTTGCTTCCAATTCTCTCACACACATTGGAAAAAATACCCCAAAGGCGTATACTGAAAAGCTAGCAGTGGTTACTGTTGAGCAGAAAAATTAAAGTTGACTTTTACTATTTTTTTTTCTGTGTGCTTTCCTCTGGTTTTGGCTGCATCTCCTCTCGTACCTTTTTGGCAAGGGTCACATTACTTCCGTAACCCGACAGATAAATAGTAAAAGCTTTTGAAAACCCTGGTGGTTGGCCCAAGAGGTTAGCTATAAACCGAACCAGTCTTGGACCCTAGGGTCCTGCCCCCCGTGTCCTCTGCCTGCCTTTTGTCTGTGGAAGAATTTTAGGCAAAGAATAAGTTTAATCAGAGAAGTGGGAAAACGCAGAAACAGAGAAAAGCAGTCAGACAGGACAAGTTTAGTCATTCCGCGTAGTCAAGGCCCTTTAGTTCCTCCTCAAGGGCCTCAGATCACATTCTGAGTCACATCCTGGGAGCCGTCTTGTAGACACTGAAACCTCCACCAGGTGGAAGAAGTGAACTACACGACGACCAGGCTGCAGCCATGACACAAGCTGCCACAATTCCGAGAACTGGCCTCAAGGAAATGGGAACCGACTGACCCTGGAACCGAAGGCGAACTGTACTTAAAACAGTCAAGATGACGCTGGTCAGAGCACCGCGTGGCCAATGTCAAGATGACCGTCAAGGCTGCCTGTGCCGTTTCGGCGTGGAGCCCCCTCCCGCTGTCTATAAAGGCTCTTGCCCACTGGCTGTCAGAGGGGAGTCGGCCTTTGGACACGAGTTCACCCTCCCCCGACCCTGGCTGGCGGCATCCAAAATAAAGCAAACTTTCCTTTCCACCAACCTGGCCTCTTTATTGGCTTCTGCACAGTGAGCAGCTGGGCCCCACTTCTGGTTACATCAGCAGTAGATACACAGGAAACGAAGCTGTGTTGTGATGTGTGTGATGTGATGTGATGTGTGCGATGTGTGATCTGTGATGTGTGTGTGTGTGATCTGCGTGTTGTGTGATCTGCGTGTGATGTGTCATCTGTGTGTGATCTGTGTGCGATCTGTGGTGTGTGTGTGATGTGCGTGTGATGTGTGTGATCTGCATGTGATGTGTGATCTGTGCGTGTGGTGTGATGTGATGTGTGTGTGATGTGCGTGTGATGTGTGATCTGTGATGTGTGTGACTGTGCGTGTGATGTGCGATCTGTGTGTGTGGTGTGTGGTGTGATGTGTGTGATGCGATGTGTGTGATGTGTGATCTGTGCGTGTGATGTGTGTGTGTGCGTGCAGGGGCATATTTAGCTTTAGCAAACAGAGGCAAAACCGGATCTGTCATTTAGAAACATGGGGCTTCAAGAGTCTGGCGAAGTGGGGAGGCCCGGGACCGCAGGCTGCTGATTCTTTCAGAAGCCATTTACAATCCTTCAAAATGGGTTAAAAGTTAATCTTCGAAAGATACATGGACTTCCAAACTTTCCAACATCACCTATGAAAATTTTTCTTTCACAGCGTTTACCTACTAAAATGAGATGGTGACAGACATTGGTACCTTGGATCCCAGGTGGAAAACCAGGCAAGAATTGAAGTACTTTGAAATAGTTTTATTGGCTCATAAGACCTTTGCATATAAAAAAAATACCCAAAACACTATGCAGTATTAAATCACAATTACATTTTTTTACCAATTGAAACTACCCGGAATATACATTTTTTAAAGGAAAAAAAACCCTACAGAACTGACTTCTGAAATGACATTGTGACTTAAATACTATGACAAAATAGATAACCCCTCATGACGTTAACTCATTGCACAAAGCCGCCAGACCGTTTCGCGAGCATGACGTCGCACCGAGTGCAAACGAACCCAGTTTCGAGGCCGCGCGTTCGGCTGAAGGAATCGCGTTCGGCTGAAGGAATCGTGTCCCCGCCGGGACCGCTCACACCTCTGGCACGAAAGGTCAGAAAGGTCAGCCTGCTGTAGCTCCCGCCAGGCCACCCACCCGGCGATCCGGGCCGGGCCCCGCCCCCGGCCCCGCCTCCGAGTCAGCACCGCCGCTGCTGCTTAAAGAAATCCACGCCCCTCAGTTCCTCGGGCAGGTAGTCCTGGCCCACGGGCTCGCTGTACACGGGGTTGTACTTATAGCCCTGGCCATAGCCTAGATCCTTCATGAGCCTGGTGGGCGCGTTGCGCAGGTGCAGGGGGACGGGGGGCAGGGGCCCCTGGTGGCTCCGCAGGCAGGCCTTGACGTTGCTGTAGGCGCTGTACACCTCGATAGACTTCGGGGCTCGGGCCAAATAGACGACGCACTGGGCCAGGAGCACCTGGGCGAGAGGGCACGACTGTCACGGAGGCGCCGCCTCTGGTTAGTTCTGAGAAGAGCCCCCCCCGCCCCCATCCCCACCCCCAGGCTTTTACTGCCCCGCTTTGCCCACAGTCTGGATCACCTAGGACAGAAAGAAGACATTCCTGCTTGAGGCGAGAGGCTGAACCAGACCACCCGTTTTCTTTTCTTTTCTTTTTTTTTTTTCAAACTGAAAGAACGTTTTACTACAAAATTTTTCTTGAAACCCGAATATATAAAGCTAAGCAGGAGCTGCTCTGTTTGTGGGTAAACTTGCAGAGACATCCTGTTCAGCTCCTTTGACATGGCACCTCCTTGGCACTCAGGACTCCCCCAGTTTGAACACATGACCCTGCCGACACCCGAGGTCCCTTCTCTGGAGTCTTAAGCTTCTAAGATGCGAGTGAGAAAGCCACGCAGCTTCTTCAGTGGCCCAGGTACCCATAGTGAGGGACCACCAAGGGACACAGCGTGAGAGCAAGGGACCGACCTGCAAAGGACAGAGCGGGTTCCCTTACCTCGCACTCGGGCATGCCTATAAAGTGACAGCCTTGGTAGGCAGCGACTGCTTGTGTTAATGCAGACGGGTCGGCCAGACCTGCCACACACAGACAGAGGCACGTGTAAGTCATAACGCACAACCCCATCCTGACCCATCACCGCCTGCAGACTTGGACCAAAAAATCCACTCAGCAAAATCTGATCTCATTAGCTTACTGGGGGTATTTACTGAGTGGTTACCCTGCAGTGTCAAGAACTGTCTCCTCACGGATAAAGACTCTACATCTAGTAGGAAAAACAGGAGACTACGTACAACCCACAAAGGAGCAGAGGCCATGAAGACAGTCACAAGGATGGACACATTAAAAGCAGAACGTTTACTAACACCAAAGAAAGGTAAAGCTTTCCAGTCGTTTTCTTTAAATAGTGTCCAGAATCTTCCATCTCTTTCTCAGGAGCTGTCAGATGGAACCAGAACACCTGACTGCAAAGCAAATTTAAAATGTTCCTTTTATTTCAACACAGGCACCTCAGAGATATTGTGGGTTTGGTTGCAGACCACTGCAAAAAAGTGAACACCTCCATAAAAGCAAGTCGTATGAAATTTTTGGTTTCCCAGTGCATATAAAGGTTACGTTTACACTCTAGCGTCACCAACAGCATTATGTCTAAAAATACTTCATTGCTAAAAACATGCTAACCATCATCTGAGCCTTCAGTGAGCCAATCTTTCTGTAGCAGTGGCATCAAAGATGACTCATCACAGATCTCCATGACAAAAATATAACGGAGACGAAGAAGTGTGAAATGTCACGAGAATTACCGAAGTGTGAGAGAGACAGCACGGGAGCAGCTGCTGTGGGAAAAAGGGTGCTGCCAGACCCACTTGACGCTGGGTTGCCACGAACCTTCACTTCGTAAAAAACGCACTATCTGTGACACGCAGCAAAGTGCAGATGGAATGAGGGGGAATGTCCTCCTGCGCGGTCCCCACCGCAGAGGAAGCAGAAAGCGGAGACTTTGGGAGACAAACACCCCGAGCGCCCCTCCCCCCCCCCGCCCCCAGGAATAAGCGGCTGTGTTCACACCGAGTCCCCTCCTCCTCACCTGCCCCACATGGAGCCAAGAGACCCCCAGGCCGACAGGCAGCAGCAGCCCTGGGCCCCGGGCCCCCGTCACTCACCCACGTCCTCGCTGGCAAACCTCACGAGCCGCCGGGCCACGTACAGCGGGTCCTCGCCCCCCTCCAGCATGCGCCCCAGCCAGTAGAGGGAGGCGCTCGGGTCCGAGCCCCGCATGGACTTGTGCAGCGCGGAGATGCAGTTGTAATGCTCCTCTCCTGGACACCAAAGGGCACCGCTCAGCCTAGGCGGGACGCCGGACCCGCCGCTCACACGCCACCCGAGCCACGCGCTGCCGTCACCCGGCTGGCTTCAGGGAAGCCTGAACTATCAGCGAGGGGCCCGGGAAGGCCTGAGGAGAGCGAGGCTGGACAGCCGCCCCCGAGCTGCCCGGTGCCCGGTGTGGCACGCTGAGCCTGGACGCGGGCAGGAGGGCCAGCAGCGCAGGCTCGGCCAACCCGCGGACACGGAGGGCGCAGGAGAGCTCTCCTCCGCTCGCCCCGTCAACTGTGAGCGAGGGCCCTGAGCCGCCCCCGCTGCAGAGGCCCTCGGGTCTCACACTTTTACTAGGTCCACGACGAAGGTAACATGGTCGAGGCCACGGGCTCTGGAGCCACAGGCGGCCTGGGTTTAAATGCCAAGCGTGCCGGCCACGTGACCGCGGGCAGGTCTGACCCCGTCTGTGTCTTGGTCCCTCCCCTGTAAGATGGGTGCAAGACCAGCTAGCTCACGGGGCTGGATTAAGGACGTGCGCCAGGCACAGAGCAAGCACTGTAGGAACGTGCACGAGTTAGATGTTCTATGCTAGCTTCTATTTTTGCGTTTATCATACACCACTTTACAGCCTAGAATCCACACTATTTGTGTAGAACCTCAACCTCAATGCAGGGCAGAGAACTTGTTCTCATTTGGAAATCTCTTCACTCTGACACAGAAATAACCGAGCCAGCTACCGAATCCCACAGGTGGGTGACTATATGCTAGATGACATGAAGAGAAATCATTAAACTCCTGGGGGTGGCCGTCTTTGTCTCAGCAGAGTTACACAAAAGGCCAAGAGAGCCAGCAAGCAGGTTCCCAGGGCGAGGCCTCTCTCATCCGTAGTTACGGAACAAAACCTGTGAGAGGATGATCCTCTAGGATCTCAAGTGTATTTGTGTCTGCCGACCCACCGTGGGCGGGGACACGACAGCGGGGGTGGCACGAAGGGGAAGGCTTCTAGAACGTGTGGGTTCTCCAGGCCTGGCCCGGGCGGGCAGCACAAGCTGCAGAGAACAGGGGTCCCCGTCGTGCGTGGCTCCCCGATGGAACGTGACCCCGAGAAGCAGGAAGCCCCGGCTGGGACGTGTCTGACGGCGTGTGTGTGAGTGCGCGCGCAGGTGTGTGCTGCAGGCGTGAGGCCGGTGACCGTGGGGCAGGCTGGCCTGCAGGCGGCGCCGACATGGGGGAAGGTCCTGTCCTCGGAATCCGTCAGGCTTGGATTTGAGGATGAGTTTTAGCTCTTGCTTTGTGAACTTAGGCTTTGCCATCTGTAAAGCGGGGTAACGTTAATAGTTACCTACCGCCTAAGGTTGTTTTGAAAATTAAAAGACAAACTTGCACGTTAGCTACCGTTATGTTAGATGGCAGCTCTCTGGTTTTTAACTGACAGTCTGACGACACGTGAGAGCGGTTCCAGTGGGCCCCATGAGAATGAAGCATCACCTTAGGACAACCACAAGGGAGAAAGACCAGAGCCCCCAGAAACAACGGGAGTCCAGCACGTGGGCGTATTTCTACCTCTGGAAACTTTACACCTCGTTCTCATCTCCAATCCTTGCACTTGGCCAAAGCAAAGCAATGCTCTACACCCAGAGTGTTTTACTGTTCAGATTTTCTGAGCATTCATACAACTTCGGGGCACAGAGTGCTGGGGGCTGAGATGCCTGGGCTGCATCGGGGCGCAGACAGGGGCGGCCATGACAGGCCTCCAGCATGTCCTTAGTGCCCCAGTCGGCTGAGGCGCTTCCCAGAGGTCCCACGGCCGGCTCGGTGCCCTCCTCAGGAGGCCATGCCCGGAACCAGTCATGCCCGCCCTGGCCAGCGGAAGGAGCTTCCATCACCAAGAAGCATCTGGAAACACTGAAGACACGGCACGCAGAGTGACAGCGCGGGCCACCAGCTTCCTTTCAAAGGCGCAGAAATCTACTCCAGCTCCTGCCGTGTGACTGCCGAGAATCACACAGACCCAAGTCTACCCTACAGCCTCACCTGCAGTAGACTCTCTTCAGCACCCGCGTCTTTCATAAAAAGACACAAACGTGCTGTGCTTACATTTAATATTGCCAGGTCAGGAATTTAATAAGAGCTGGTATCATATTTGGTACCTGTAAATACGGTTCTATGAAAACAGATAAATACACACTTTTTAAAAAGCTATTATGAAACAAAAGCACCAAATTCTATGTAAACTTAATTTTTCGCCGAGACTCTAACTCTCACTGAGCTAACTCTAACTAAACTGAGCTACTGAGATCAGAGGCGGCGCACCCAACTTCCCGCAATTGCACACCCGCTCTCATCAGGGCCGTCGTGCTCTGCACGCGAGGAACCGGGAGGCAGGTCTGTGACACGGGGCTCTGGGCGGGAGGCGCCTCTATGACTGACACGGAGCTGCCCGGGGGCCGCGCGGCTCGGGCGGTCACTCACCTGCTCGGTCGTACAGGATGTGAGAGCGCTGGAGGCCCTCCTTCACGTCGCTCTCGGTGACCAGCACGCGGCTGGGAGGGTAGCTCTGCCCGCTCTTCTTCCCGAACGCCTTCCTGGCGCTCAGCCTGGCCAGCACTGCCAGCTGCAGCCCGTTCAGTCCGGTCCGTGCGTCCCCGTCGCTCAGGCGGGCCAGCATGTCCACTGCCTTGTCCTCTATGAACACGGAGGGCCTGCAACAGCACCGGGAGCGCGTCACACTCAGGGGACACGCTCACCCCGCAGCACTCTGTGACCTTTTGTCCCCTCAAGGCCACTAACGCGCCACCCGAGGTTCAAGCCTCTGCCCTGGATCCCAAACCACTGTGTTAAAGCGGGTCCACAGTGTCCCGCGGGTCGGCATCATCAGGACTGAGCACTGCCTCGCCCTGGAGTCGCGAGGTGATTTCACTGGACGCTCTGCCCTCTGCATCTGCGGGTTCCGCATACACGGATTCAACCAGCCTCGGATGGAAAACGTCAGGGGGAAAGATTCCAGATAGTTCCAAAAGACACAGCTTGAATCTGCTGCACACAACTATTTACAAAGCACTCACGACATATTTACAACAGTCTACGTGTCATTTACATTGTGTTAAGTATTCTAAGTGCTCTCGAGATGATCTAAGCATACGGATGTGCTCAGGTCCTATGCGAACACTACGCCATTTTGTGGAAGGGACCTGAGCGCCCGCCACCCTCGGATTTCGGTTATCTGTTGGGGCAGGGGCCCTGGAACCACCGCCCCGCAGATACTGAGCGACAACTACACAGGCATACACACGTTCCTTATTTTACAAACAACCCGCCAGGTCCCCAGCCCCTCTGGGCACAGCAGGACCCAGAAGCAGGGCTCTGGGATTCAGGCCTGGGCCGTGCCGCCACGGGAGCGCGAAGCACACGCGGAGCTGCGGAAAGGAGGTCTGACGACGGCCCCTTCGAGTCTAGCTGAGCTACTTTTCCTATTCCCAGTCTCGTCACACAAGATACGCGACACGTCTAGTTCCACAGAGGGGTCTTACTCTTCCCGGCTAGGGGCCAGCTGCGCAAGTGCAAAGCAAAAAATAACTGTTCAAAGTTACGGCTCGCCCGTGTCATCGGCAACCTTCATCAGCAGCTTGGAAATCAGCTCCTAGGCAGCCACTGGGCTGGGCGGAGGCGGCCACGAAAGGGGCCCGGCTTGTCTCCGGAGGTCCATGCAGAGCTCCTGACCGCACCCCCCCCCCTCGTTTTGGTGAACAGCCTGACGGCCCCAACCTGCACCCACGCCCTGACGGTCCCGAACCAGTGCTCTCACTCGTCTCCCTGCCCCCTCACCACAGCCAAGCCCTCCGGGGGCCGCCCACCACCCCAGAGATGGGCGGCGCTCTGAGTGACTCTCCCGGGACGGGCCCAGGGCTGTGGGAACGGCCTGCAGGCCCGGCCTCCTCCCCTCCTGATCACACACTCACCGCACACACCGAGGCCACCTCACTGGCTCTTTGTAAAGCTGACGGCCCGTTTCTGAAGCAGAGTTTTGATGATTTGGAAAAAAACCTAGACAACCCACACTAAAGAGAAAACGGGCCCACATCAGAGGGGGTGTGGCAGCCCAGGTATGCCTAAGAGGGAGGGCGGTCGGGGCTCCGTGACGGCACATCATCTGTGTGTGTGTGTGTGTGTATACGTGTGTGTGTGTGTATACGTGTGTGCGTATACGCGTGTGCATTTTTGGCAGGCGGGGGTGGTGGTGGTGGTGGCAGGGAGACCCAACGGCCTGAACATCTCATCTCAGAACTAACAACAGCAACGCTTTCCATCTCCTTGGAAGACTTCCTAGCAACAAAGAGCCCGCAGGGCCACCTGCAGGAGGAAAGGGATCAAGCCGGAGCCCTGAGTAAGCGCCACCCAGAGCTGGGCCATTTGGTCGTGACACGCCGTCTCTCCGTCTCCCCGCCACTGCCGGGGCCGCAAGGATGGGAATTACGTTTCATTCTTTATGCCCAGTGCCTGGGGGACAGCAGGCACTCCACATCTGCACAACGAATGGACCAACTTCAATTTTCCCACAATCTCAGAGTGAAACGTGTATTTTCAAACACAGTGACATATGAAAAGTACAAAAAAACCAAAAACATAAAAACCCCTTATCCACACCACCTAGAGAACAACAGCTACCAGGTCATTTGCTGAATGTCCTCTATGGGCCATCCCCCCACGTCACTATCAACCTCACCGAACCTGGGTGGCGTAACCTGGGGTTCCGGACATACTGGGGGGCAGGCAGAACCTTCTGAACATCTTGTGAATTTCTATCCTATAAATATCCATCTAGTTTTTAAAACAAAATTGGGGTCATACCATATAGCGTTTGCAATCTTACTAACAAAAAATACTATTCTGAAACACAAGCAAGCTACTCAGAACTCTAGTATGACTTTTTTACCAAATGGGATTATAAAAAATGTAAACACTAGCAACAAAGGGGTGAAGTCACCTGTTGCTCTGCCACCTTCAGGTCAGGGCTCTGGCGCACGCACCTCCCTCCTGTGTGACTGTCCACCGGATGCACCGAGAGGCGCGAAGTGCTTTGGGGCAGAGGACAGACAGATGGGTGCTCTCACACCCCAGCCCTCCCGCGGCTCCCGCGTGTCCACGCCTCCTCGTGGGCCTCGCTAATTACGAGAGAAGCCGACGAGAGGACTGTGACTAGCCTTTAAAAATGGGGATGAGTTTTACGTGGGTGGAAAAGGAAATCCTTCCTTCGCTGTTTAGACTCTCAATCAAAATCCACACCGTTCCACTGTCATCCTGTCCATCAGGTCTGGAGTCGGGGGACGGGAGGGCACCCACCCCGGCCCCCAGGGCTCCACACCCCCTCTTCCATGTGAGCCACACTCCGGTTTCAGCCCCGTCCAAAATGAGTCTTTTTAAACACAAACGACTCTGTCAGCACGTGGGCTCCACTAACCAAGGTGCCACTCGGGACGGTCACGCGCTAAGTCTCTCATGGGAACTGGCTGCCAAGAATGCTGCACAGGACAGCCAGAGGTCCCTGCCACCGCCAGCCCAGCCCAACCCCCGCTGACTCCAGCCAGCTTCTGAAAAGGAATAAATGCGCCAGAACACCATGAGATCTCAGCAGAGGGAACCGAGCAGGGTCACGCGAGAACAGAGGCAGGGATGTGTGCATGGCCCTTGGCAAAACCCTCAAAAAACAACCACTACTGCACAGATCACGTGGGCAGTGCTCGGGCTCCAGGGAGTTTTAGGCTATCGTAAGACAGAAGCGGACACTTTCACAATGTTTTTCATTTGGAAGTAACTTTCCAAAGTCATAAAAATGAGGTGCAATCTACCTTGGGGATTGAGTGCCTGGAGTTGCACAGCATCCCACAGAGAAATAAGCAGTAGACTGTCAATTATATCGTTAAAATGTGACTTAAAAAACTGTTCCAGGGCTTCCCTGGCGGCGCAGTGGTTGAGAGTCCGCCTGCCGATGCAGGGGACGCGGGTTCGTGCCCCGGTCCGGGAGGATCCCACATGCCGCGGAGCAACTAAGCCCGTGTGCCGTGGCCGCTGAGCCTGCGCGTCCGGAGCCTGTGCTCCGCAGCGGGAGAAGCCGCAGCAATGAGAGGCCCGCGTACCACAAAAACAAAAAGAACAAACAAAAAAAAACGTTCCATAATAAGGGAAAAAATGGTTTAAGTGCACTGGGAAAGATCACATTCCAAAGTAATGAGGCCCAGAGAAGAAGGAAGTGACAGCCTCGTTCTCTAGCTGGAGAGCAGCATGTGGTCTGAGCCAGAACCTGGATGCGTGCGGCAAGGCCAGCTCCCTCCTTCCCCCTTCCCTCCCAAGGCCTGCATCTTTCTGCACCTTGTTTTCCTGCGATCTGGAGGATTCTACGGCTGGATGTCTAAGCTGCAGGAGGAGTGAAGTTAAGTGAAAATGCGCCTGTTATTTCATGCAGAACAGAAGCACGTATGTGGCTCAGTGAACCGCTCCCTGAATGACAAAACAACGCTCTGTGACTCTCTCTAAGGAAAAGGAACACTCCGCGGTCAGGGTAACAAGAGCGACGTACGTCTGTCACGTTACACAGAGAACTTTCCTAAAATCCAGGTGTGTGGATCTCAGCTCAGATTTACTGACTCCACAGCCTCCAGGGCCCGACCCTGGGCACATGCCTTTTCAAACTGTATCCCTGGTAAGCGTGACACGCAGATCTGGTCAAAAGACACAACCACTAAATTACGGATGGGAGCCTTTGGTTCCTAATCCTTTACAGATTAATACAGTCTGCCTGGCCATGACGCAGCACAGACAAAGGTTAGAATGTTAATACTCACCAGTAGCACTTTCACTCAGTACCAGGGAGGCATTAAGTAACCCCCTGAACTTCAGGCTCCTTTTCTCAACTGGGTTAGAAGCACGCTTTCAAAATCCAGCTCCATCATTCAAGCTGTGTGATCTGGGGCACGTGACCCAGCCTCTTTGAGCCTCAGCCTCCTGAGCAAATGACCTATGACGTCTCCCAACTTAACCTCTTGTCAGAGCTGCTAACACACAGACCCACGAATGAGGCCTGACCATCGCCACGCTGCCTGCTGCTCTGGCCCACGTTTCACTTAAACTACGGTTCGGCAGGGATGGGGGCGGGGAGAACCTGACAGTCATCCCATGAAATACTGACGCGAATAAAATAAATAACTTACCCTAGATAAATGAGAACGTGGGATAGAAAGTTGTAGACATATAACGACAACCAGTACATGCACGAAAAACACAGAATTATTTCCCCCTCTCGATTTCCCTTTATCACTCGGTTCTGTGAGTCTGCAGTGGACGTGCTGCTTGGAGGAAAGCTGGACTGGACACACGAGGCGGGCAGCAGCCCTGCAGACCCCGGCGCACGCCTCGCACGCAGAGGCCCCTCCTGGAGCTTGCACCGCGGGTGGCGATCCCGCCTCAGCTCTGCCCTAAAGCCACGCGACCTGGTGCCGATGGGGTCCTCGGCCGCGTCCAGGGCTCTCACGAGGCACCACATAGCTCCTCCTGCATCCAACACAGGAGCGAGTGGTGGAAGCCGCACACACGGGGAGGGGCGGCTGAAACCTTAGCCCTGAGCCTAAAATCTGGGCTTGTGCTTTAATCCTCACAGAAGAGTGGCTCCAGAGCAGTGGGGGTGAGGGTGGAGGCACGAGCCTCCCAGCAGATGGGCCTCACCCCCCAGCATTATGGCTGCCGACGCGGGACCCCGGCGCAGCTGAGGAATACGCCCTAATACAAAAAAGGGAAAACCTCTGACCCAAGTAACCCAGCCAATCATCCAAGATACATCCCCCATGCATCACGCAGCTCTCATGACACAGCAGGAGACCACCAAGAGCAAAGGGATGGCCTTTAATGCATCCTCTTCAGTTAAAGTTTCTTTACTTTCACGGAACCGAGTTGGACCTCTAGAGTGCTCAAAAATCTTCCTAAAAAGACTCAAGGAGTTTTACGGTAACGTTCATATTAACTCTTGGTGGCTAAAAAGAAAAAAAACTGCAGGAACAGAAAATTGGAACTGAGCACAAACTTCAAAAGATTCGTGAGGTAAGTCTATCCTGTGAGGAAAATAATCAGTAAGGCTTCTCATGGTCAGTCTTCCAAGCCTTAAAAAAAAGTGTGCTAGGAAGCCCCCAATCTGTCAGCACGAAAGCAAACACCCAAGAACTAGAGAAAGCGGCCAAGCAGTTAAAGCTGGAATAACTACAGATGAGCCCACGATGGGCTCTAACTGGCCTGTGCAAAGCCAGGAACTGTGCGCGGAGACGGAGCCACGCCTGTCCGCCTGTCTGCAGCCCAGCGCCTCCCTCCTCCACTCCCGCCTGTCCTCGGGGGACGCTGCTCCACGCCGGCCTGCTGCCCCGGGGCCGGAGCCGGAGCCGGAGCCACTTACTCAGAGCCGCTGCTGCTGCCGTGGCCCAGAGGGTCGGCAGGGCAGCTGGAGTCCAGGACGTGGATCCCCAGGGAGTTGATCGCCCGCATCAAGACGGCCACCACGGCCTCCACCGGAAGCTTCTCGAGAACGATAACTCGGCAGCGGCTCAGAAGGGCGGCGTTGATCTGGAAGGAGGGGTTCTCCGTGGTCGCCCCAATCAGCGTGATGGTTCCACACTCCACGTGAGGAAGGAACGTGTCCTGATCGTGGAGAAAAACAAAAGAAACGGACCCCGGTCGACAACCTGCAGGATCCTGGGTAAATCGGCTGTTCCTTCCTTGTCCTAATTCTGGGTTCAGGATTAGGTGAGGGACTTAAGACTGCTCATTGTGAGTCCTGATGTTTAAACATTTATGAAAATTGGAAGCTTGACCCAAAGTGGTTTTTCTGATATGTATAGCTCAGAGATACAACACCAACAGTTTCATTCATTAGATAGAGGAAGCATTTTCTGGTCACCAAAAAAAACGCTAAAAAAAGTACGGACACGGAGGCATAAAGGAGAGGGGCTGAGGGTCTAGGCTTCTGCAGACGGAGAGTTATCACCACCCCCAGCCCCGAGCATTTATGCAGGGACCTCACGGGCTTTGCACTCACGTCAGCATTCACAAGGACCAAAAGAAAGCAGAAAGAAGTGAACATACCTGCTGGCACTTATTGAACCGATGAATCTCGTCAATAAAAAGGATGGTCTTCCTCTTGAAAAAGCGCTTCTCGTTCTGAGCTTGTTTGATGACGTCGCGCACGTCGGTTGTCTTGGCGCTGGTCGCCGACAACGTCACGAACCTCACGCTGTGTTTCTTGCTGTTGTTAGCTATGATGTGGGCCAGCGTGGTCTGTGACAGAGGGCAGAGCGTGGAAGCTGATGAGATGGAGGGACGCGCACCCAGGCTGTCAGAGCAGCCACGGCAGCGTTTACCCACAGCCTGAACGCGGAGGCGCGCTCGGCAGCAGATACGATCGGAAACGGCGCAGCACGCTTCCAAACGTGGAAAAGAATGTTACAAAGAAAACAGGAAAGCTGCTGAAAGTTTGGCCGATCCCGATCTCTCCTTTGTGTCTAACCCCATCTGATGCCTTCCTGGGGACGCTGAGATCTCTGGAATCCCCGGAAAGAGCGGCCACCTTGAGGGAGCAAAGCCTGGCGACCGCCGTGACCTCTCCCAGCCAAGGAAACAGCACCACCGGCGGGTGAGGCGCAGACCCACGGGGCTGGCTGGGCCACATCCAGAAGCTCTGCAGGGCAGCTCGGAAAAGGAGAGCCAGCCCTTGAACTGAGAGATCAACGACGACCCCCGGCGCTCAGGGCGACCCCCGCCCCGCGGGACTGTCCACTGGGGACAGAGATGGAACAGCGGCACTGCGACCCCGTCAGCGCTTCCCGGGAAGCGACGGAGAGATGCAGGGAAAGCGGTGTTCAGCGCGTGGCGTTGAATGCGTGCCTGATGAACACACACGCGCTCTTATTCACTTTACTGTTACTGTCAGCAGTGAAGTCAGCAGTTCAGGATGGAGGTAAAGAAAAACGGAATACTGTGTCACGAGAGAGGCAAACCTGCTCCTGAATGAGTGGGAGGGGGCGTTCTGTGTTCCGAGGGTCACACAGCACCGTCACGCACTGCGGCTGCCCCTCAGCAAGCCCAGCCTACAGGCCACACCGGCTTCGCTTGTGACCGGTGACCTACCACTACTCTGCGCAGCTCGGCCCACTGGCTCTCTTGCCAGGCATCTGCTGTGAGCGCCCCTCCACAGGGGCGTTTTTCTTGCCATCTGCCTCTACGTCCTCCACCTGATTAGCTGTTCTGACCGTCTTAAGAGCTCTAGGGAATCACTAAGAACGCTACCGCGTGGTGCCATACTTCCTGGGTCATCTCCGATTGTTCCTGGCTTCAGAAAAGCTCCAGTGCAAACAAGGCGCCACACCATGAGCAGGACGCACTCTAGGAACTGGGATAAACGGAGATGCGATTAAGCTGCGGGAGACGAAGCCAGAAAGAAAAACCGGAGAGAAATCGTAAAAGCCCTCGTGCACCGAGGAGTCTGAGCCCGCTCACAGCTCCGAGCCCCTTCGCACCTCGTCCTGGGCTTTGCTTTTCGCTCACTGGTACTCCTCCTTCTCCTCCCTTTCCCGGAAGATAGGAAAACACGCATTTCAGCACCTCCTCGCTTTCTCTTTTCTCCGTCCTAGCTCCTGTCTCCTCAGGGCTCCTTCCCAGCCTCCCCAGCTCTCTTCCAGTGACGTGTTCTCTAGATCCCAACATCCTAAGTGCCCTCCTCTGGGCTTGTGCCAGCCCCTAAGAAAGCACGGGCCACCAAGATGCACTGATATTGCTTCTTTAAAGGACAAGCCATCCTAAGGACGGTTATGGAAACGGTGGATGAAGGCGGCTCGCAGAGAGAAGGAATTCTCCTGTCAGTCCTGTTAAGCGAGCAGTCTCAAGTTTTAACGAAGACCCGTCTGCTGAAAACACCAACGGCTACAAGGAGCCGGCAGCAGCACAACAGAAATTCTACAATTCCCGACTGCTGGCTGCACACCTGGCTCCACCCGCCCCCGGAACAGGATGGGCCACGGCTCTGGGCGGCCCGCCGCGGGGGTTCCCCGATTCCCGCGCACCCCCCGCATTCAGACACTTTCACTCTGTTAACGCCCGGAAGACGCGCCTGCGGCCCGTGGGGCGCTGCGGGGCGGGCGGACGCGCTCACCTTGCCGCAGCCCGGCGGCCCCCACAGGATAAGCGAGGGCACCTCGTTGGCCTCGAGCAGCGAGCGCAGCAGCGTCTCGGGCCCCACGGCGCGGCCCTGCCCCACGAAGTCCTGCAGCGCGTCGGGCCGCATCGTGTCGGCCAGCGGCTTCCCCTCCAGTAGCTGCCGCACCTCCTCGGCCGCGGGGGCCCGGGCGTGCGGGCGGCCCCCCGGGGCCTCGAAGGCGGCGGCGGCGTCCGCGTCCCAGCGGCCCGCGTCGTCCTCGCCGTCCGCGTCGCCCGCCGCCTCCTCCTCCTCCGGCGCCTCCGCCTCGTCCCAGCTCCGCGGGGACGCGCTGCCCGCCGCCGCCGCCGGCCGCTGCCCCGCGCCCTTCCCGCCGGGGCTGCCGGGCCGCGCCACCGGGAAGTCGGGGATGAGCCGCGCGCCGCTGGGCGTGGGCGGCGCGTCGTAGCTCTCTCGGCTCTCGGTCTCGCCGCCGTCGTCCGGCTCCTCGGCCTCGCCCTCGCTGCTCTCGGCCGCCGTCGGCGTGGCCGGCTGCTTGAGCGCGGAGCTCTCGGACGGCCGGCGCCGCTTGGCGCGGGGCGGCGCGGGCTCCGCGTGGCCCGCCGGGTGCAGCAGCAAGCAGCGGTCTAGGTGCGAGTTGATATGCGCGGCGGGCATGGTCTGCTGGCACACGGGGCACTGCACCCGGTGCAGCTGCGCCAGGAACGGGTCGTCCTCGGGCCCGCTCACCTCCATGGCGGCCGCCGCGCTAGGCCCCGCGCCGCGCGACCCTCGCTCGGGGAGGTGGCAGGACGCGAGCGGGCCGGCGGAGGGCGCCGCTCATGCCTCACGTCCGGGCTGCCCGCGTCGGCCCGCCCTCGGCCGGCGGCCCCGGCGCCTCGCGGGGCGCGCCGGGAAGCGGAGTCCGCCGCCCCTCGCCCGGCAGCCGCTGGCAACGGTCCGGGCGGCCTGACGGGAAACGTAGGCCACGGCCGCTCTCAACGGTTCGCGCGGCCTGTCGGGAAGTGTAGTCCGTGGACGTTCTCCCGGCTGCAGTGCGTTCCCTTCCGGCCGGCCTCGCGAGAGGCCAGCGGGTTGCGCGTGCGCAGGCCTATCCTCCGTGGACGGGGCGCTGGCGGAGCCGTGGAAACGCGCCGCGGCAGCGCGAGGGGAGTGGCTTTCCGCGCGTGGCGGAGGGCAAGGGGCGGAGGGCAGGGGGCGAAGGGCAGGGGGCGGAGAAATGGGAGCGACGCCGGACGCGCCGACAGGGAGCTGGGTGGGACGCAGCAAAAGGAGCACGTAGGTCCTCCCGGGTGGGAGTGTTCGCCTGGGCGGCGGCTGCGGGCAGAAACACGGAAAGAGAATCGGCCGCCCCAGATTGTTGGCCTTTTACCCCAAACGCGCGCTCGCACACGTCGTGTCTTACGGTCGTTTTGTAGTTAAACGTCAGAAATGCGCGGGCATCTCGAGGCGGCTTCAGGCTCCGCCGCGCACGCCGCCCCCGGGCCGAGCGACATCGGGTTGAGACCCGCGAGGGGCTGGCCTGGGGCGACGGGATGACCGTCTCTGGCACGCGTTCCTGCTTTTCTCTAAACTTCTCCTTCAGAAATGTGACACAAACCTGCATTTTTGGTATTTAGAAGAAGAAAATAGAAGGGGAATGAAAACAGAAGTGAGACAATTTTAGAAAAGAAGAGACTTTCCTAGAAGTTGACAAAACTGGGATGTTTATTTAATCTGCACAAGAACATCTCCTTGGAACTTACCCAAATGCAAACCCCTAAGGGTTAAATGAGCCTCTTCATATGAGATGATTTTACAAAAAGGAATGCCTCACAAAGAACTAGAATTAGGTAAAAGATGGTGTAAAAGGAAAGGGCAAAGGAAGTTTTTTTTTCAGTTGATACTGGTTGTGAAGCATGTGTCCCAACCTGCTGGCAAGTGTTGAGAGGACTGAAATCTGACTTTCTGATAGTTTTTCCAACTACGTATGTTAGGCTCAAAAGTAGCATTAGTAGAAAAGGTAAGTAAGAATGAGTTATGGGTTTCCCTGGTGGCGCAGTGGTTGGGAGTCCGCCTGCCGATGCAGGGGACACGAGTTCGTGCCCCGGTCGGGGAAGGTCCCACGTGCCGCGGAACGGCTGGGCCCGTGAGCCGTGGCCGCTGAGCCTGCGCGTCCGGAGCCTGTGCTCCGCAACGGGAGAGGCCACAGCAGTGAGAGGCCCGCGTGCTGCAAGAAAAAAAAAAAAAGAGTTAAGGAGTCTTTTATTGTTTGGCCATCATACAATTTGAAGTGTTAGGGTCATGAGCTTTTATATAGCCTTTACTTCTCGCCCAGAGCATCCAGCCCCGAACTTCACAAAAGCAAGTACTTTGAGAAGAGGTTTGCGGGCGGGGAAAGAAATCTTCTCTCCTTGTCTTAGGTTTATTAGCTTGGGCCCTGTGAATTTAACCGACGAGAGACAGATTAAAAAGAAAAACAGACTGTTAACATTTGCAGCGCCCCTACACGCGGAGTACCTGGTGATGGGCGGGCTTACGTCGCAGTTTATCAAAAGAACAAATCATTTGTAGAGAAGCGACAAGACAAAGGAAAAGGACCTTGAGTTTCTAGGGCGGCAAATTGGGGGAAGGCAAATACATGGGAAACTGATGGGAGACAAGAACTAGTTAGTAAAGCTGGTTATAAACATTGCTCCAGTGCCACCTCTGGGCTGATGAGGGTCTAGAGTTTTCTCCTGTGGTTAACTTTTGCCCTTCCTGGTAGATGGGGGGGGGGGGGCACACCTTTGCAAATTTATGTCCTGCTCTTAGGAAGTAGGGAGAGAGCAGAGAGCTTTTCTTGTATCAGCTTAATTGCCTGCAGCTCAATATAGTCCTTACGCCAAAGTGGCACGGTTTGGTGCAGCGCATCCCGCCCGTCAGGTTCCAGGGCTGACCTCACAATGAGTTGTGAAGGAGAGTTTTACTAAATACGGAACTATAACACACCACGTTCGTTTTAAACACGTCTAGAAATAGATGGACATGTGGTCTCCTCTAACACAAGCAAAATATTCTAAAATAATGACAACAAACTGGGCAACAACTCTGAAGCTTCCTGAGTCCTCTAATAAATGTAAAGCTTAAAACTTATTTTTTTTAGAAATAATATATGCTTATTATGGAAAATCTGCTCAGAGATTCTCATTGTTAATATTTCAGCACCCTATTTCAGTCTTTTAAAATGCATTTCAAAAAGAAAAATATATCCCAAGACTACACTGTGTATTTACACATAAATGTAATTCTATATCTGTCTTTATTGTTACCTAATATATATTTTCAAAAGTTTTTACTGTAATGGGAAAATATTCATTGCATAATATGGAGTGAAAGTTAGAAGATACAAAGCTATATAGTATAATCCCATTTTATTTTTATACAAGTGTTCTGCTCGTATATATAATATGTAAAAGAAAAAATAAGAGAAAGGAAACATATGAAGAAAAGACAAAACTCTCCATATACGTATACGTACCTTACTCCCATGGCCTCATACATGAATAAAACCGCACCATTTGGATGGACTGTGAAGCGAAAGAGCACTGGACTTGCCCTAGAATCTGGGCTTGAGTTGGACGTGGTGTGACCTTGGGCGAGCTCCTTCCCCTCCCAGACTCAGCTTGCAAACCTAAGAGGGGGACAGTAATACCTCCCTCTCAATCTGTTGTGAGAATTAAGTGATCTTGTGAATGTAACGGTGTTTAGTACCGTGCCAAGCACAGAGTAAGCCCTCCGTTACCCTGTTTTCCTGAACCCCAGCTCATTCTGCCTGAAGTTCAAAGTTTTCTCCGCTAGATGGTGATGGTAGAAAAATAAAATGAGTAAAGCATACCAGCCTCTAAGCAGATTTAAACTTTCTTTTTAAGTCATCATGAATACAAATAAGTGTAAACTCTGTTATCAGGTTGCAGTAAATGAGCTCGATGTAAAGCAGTAAAGCCTCGGCTTAGATGTCCTCCGTTAAACCCTCCCTGCTTTCTCGTCTTCAGCCGGACTTGGCGTTCACTCTGAGCGGTGTACCCATCTCTGTCCTCCGCCCCAGACTCACGACGGGGATGACGGATTCCGTGTGTGGCTCAGCTCTCAGATCGGCCGTCTAGTCGGTGGCCACAAGCAAAGTCGCAGCCTGGTGCCGGTCCCGAGCGCTGCCGTGTAATAAGCCTCCTAGTATTACCGAACCGCAGGCGGCGTCTTGCCCCTCGTAATCATACCCGAGGTATGTTGGACATTTTGAGCTCAGTTAATCCCGCCGTGATGCACTCCCTGCCATCTTTAGTCACCAAACTGAAAGTCGGCCCCACGGCCGGCCGTCTGTTCCCCTTCCTGCTTCGGGAGTCCCCTTGCCTAACCCAACCTCGTACGGCTTTCTTTTCCTGACCTTCCCTTGTGTCCCCTGGAGTCTATGCCACGTTTCTTATTAACTTTAGTGAGTTGTATACATTTTCTGGCTACTGTCATAAGACCGCCGGATTGTTCTATTTTATTACCGGTCTTAGTGGTATAAAAGAAGCGCTCTGACTTTTATAATTTAGTTCATATTTGGCTTTTTTGGGGGAAACTCTTTTATTAGTTTTAAGTAATTTTCAACGGATACTTGTAGTACAAAAAGAAGACGTCTGAACATTGTCATCAAATCTGGGCACTGAGCTTCAAAAATCCTTGGAATTTCCTGAGTGACAGGAGAGCCAATGAGGCGACTCCTGGTGGGTCCCCGGGGGGCTTCAGGATGGGAACGGCTCACCAGAAACACCAGCCACACAATTAGAGGTTGGAACTTCAGGCCGGCCATCCCTGGGGAGGAGAGGGATGTAGGAGATTGCCTTCAGGCACATGGCCGGTGATTTGATCGGTCGTGCCTACACAGTAGAACCCCAGTGAAACCTCCGGACACCAACTCTGGTGGAGCTTCCTGCTTGGTGAATAGAGCAGTGGTTGTGGGATGAGGCCTGTCGCCTGCACCATGCAGAGGGCGTGGAAGCTGCGTCCGGTACCCTCCAGACCTCGTGTTATGTGCATCCTTTGTTAAAAAACTGAAAATTTTTTCAGTGAGTTCTGTGATTTGTTCCAGGGTTATCAGACCTGAGGGAGGGGGTTGTGGGAGCCCCATGTTTGTAGCCGGTTGGTAGGAGTGCTGGTCCCTGAGCCTTGAGGCTGGAGTCTGAAAGGGGTCATTACTGTGAGGACTCCACCCTGATCCATGGGTGCTGATACTCACTCTGGTGGGTGGGCGTCAGAGCAGAATCGAGTTGCGGGACACCCAGTTGGTGTCGGAGAGTTGGTATCAGAACAATACTTTGCCTCTTTCCAACACATTCATCTATTATTTTGTTTTCTTTCTGAATTTCATTGGCCAGTACTAGTTATTATTACATCGTTGGAGAAAGCAGTTCTCTGTACCTTATAAAGTGAACAGTGAAGTGACAGAGCCAAAATTCTACTCCAATCCCTGATTTTAAAACAAGTTCCAGGAAAATAGAGAAAGATACCTCCTTAACATGATGGGTTTTGTTTTGTTTTTCCTCAAACTGGCAGCCACCATTATGTTTAATGATGAAAACACTAAAGATATTCATCATTACTTCTCACCCTGGAGAGCTTTCCAGTCCTTTGCTGCATCTAGGTTACTACTTACTCTTCAGTCTAGAGAAGTCCTGTTAATTGTCCCTGACCCTCCAGGCTGGTTTGGTCCCTTTGCTTGTTTGCCACCTTGTCTGTCCCTTACGACAGATGCCTCAGAGGATTATAACGGCCCATTTGCATGTCTGTTTCCACTCCTGCCCAGCTTCCATTATAGGACAGGGCAGGCCCCATGCCTGACACGTAGGGAGCTAGGGAGCCCTGGGATGTGCTTGAATGGGACCGGTGAGTGAAAGCCGTCAGGCAGGCGTCAAGTGCAGGCTTGGCCCTTCCCCTGAGGCTCACAGCAGGAGCATATTCTGCTTCTTCCAGAAAGACCGCCCGAATGGGGCTTTTAGTCTCGGAAAGATTAGCTGAAGACTTTCTGCCGACATGGAGATGTTTAGAGAACACCTCCACAAAGAGAAAGGGCACTTTTGGGGAGGTGAGACTAAGCTGGTCTCCTAGGTACAGAGGAGAATTGCCACTGGGAGGAAAGACTGGGTTGCTTTGGGGAGAGATGGGCTTTTCACAGAAGGAGGAAGAGAAAGTGAAGGGTGAGCCGTGACATCCGTTTCCTCCTTATCCATCAAACTGAATTTGAATCCCTATGGGGAGAGGGCTGAGACCAGAAGAAGAGCTGATGTTCTGGGCAGGAATCTAGATCTGGAGGACCCGGCAGCGCTGCGCTGGACGGGAGGCGACATCCCCTAGCTCTACCCTCCCCCGCTCGGCCCCGTCAGCAGTGCCGGCGCGCAGGCTTCTTCCAGGAGGGTCTTGACCATGGTCTCCACTGGCAGGGCAGGAGGACCCTGCAGACACGCGAGGACTGCAGCCCACAGAACAGCTTGCATAGGGATAGGGAAGCTTGCATATTGGATAGGGAGGGTGGGAGGGAGGGAGACGCAAGAGGGAGGAGATATGGGGATATGTGTATACATATAGCTGGTTCACTTTGTTATACAGCAGAAACTAAAACACCATTGTAAAGCAATTATACTCCAATAAAGATGTTAAAAAAAAAAAAGACATATGTGGGAAAATGAAAACACAAGCCATAGCCTAAGAGAAAATATTTGTAATACAGATATCTGCACAGGACTTATTTCCAGTGTATATAAAGAATTATTGCAGCTCAATAAGAAGACAAAACACTTCCATTTTTAATCTTTTTTTTTTTTTAACATCTCTATTGGAGTATAATTGCTTTACAATGGTGTGTCGGTTTCTGCTTTGTAACAAAGTGAATCAGTTGTACATATACATGTGTTCCCATATCCCCTCCCTCTTGTGTCTTCCTCCCTCCCACCCTCCCTATCCCACCCCTCTAGGTGGTCACAAAGCACGGAGCTGATCTCCCTGTGCTATACGGCTGCTTCCCACTAGCTATCTATTTTACATTTGGTAGTGTATATATGTCCCTGCCACTCACTTCGTCCCAGCTTACCCTTCCCCCTCCCAACACCTCCATCTTTAAATGGGCAAAAGGTATAAAAGAATACTTCACAAAAGAAGATACATGGATAGAAAAACACATGAAACAGGCACAGTGAAATGCACACTAAAACCACAGTGAAATGCCACTACACTCCCTCTGGAATGACTGAAAATAAAAAGACTGACAACATTACATGTTGGCAAAGACAAGGCACAGTTGGAACTCAAAGCATTGCTTATGAGAACATAAAATGGTAAAATCATTTTGGAAAATCATTTGGCAGTTTTCTTAAAAAGGGAAACACCCCCTTGCCATGTCATCCAGTAATTCCTTTCCCAGAGAATTTACCCAGGAGAGATGAAAACATGTTCAAGGTGTGTCCACAAAACGGGTTGTATACAAATGGTTAGCGCAGCCTTATTCATAATAACCCCAGACTGGAAACACTGCAAATGCCCATCAGCAGCGGAATGGAAAAACAAAGTTTGGTTTACTCATACAATGGAATTCTACTTGGTAAAAAAATAAACTGCCAACACACAGAGCAATGATAAATCTTAGAAACATTGTGCTGAATAAAAGAAGTCAGACACAAAACAGTATATGTATTGTATGATTCCAATTATGTGAAATTGTAGACCAGGCAAAGCTAATCTGTAGTGTAGAAATTATATCGGTGGGTGATGGGATGGGGATTATTGGTGGCCAGGGCATGAGGGGTTTTTTGGCTAGTGATAGAAATATGATATATATTAATTGAGGAGATGGTTACACCATTATATGCATTTATCAAAACTCATCAAACTGTACCTTTAAAATAGGTACAGTTAGTTTATGTAAGTTATATCTCAATAAGATTGATTTTAAAAACCACAGCAATATCCTATTTCCTGCCCATAAGAATGACCAAAATTCACATGACTGTCAATACCAAATGTTAAGGAAGATGCAGAGTAGCTGGAACGCTCACACGTTGCCGGGGTGTTGCTGGGGCAAAGCCTAAAATGGGCTCTTTGAAAAACTTGTTGATTTCTTATACAATTAAATATACACCTGCCCTATGCCCCGTCAACTGTACTCTTAGGTATTTACCCCAAAGAGATGAGAACGTATGTATAAAAAGTCTTGTAGAAGAATGTTTACAGAAGCTTTATTTGTAATAGCAAAACAAACAAACCAACACCCCCCACCCCCTGCAAACAATGTAAATCTGCAGATGATGGATAAACAGATTGTGGTCTGTGAAATGCTACACTGAATTAGAAGAGGATGAACTGGTGATACATGCAAAACCACACGTGTTTCTCATAAATATTATGTTGAGTGAATGAAACCAGACGCAAAGAGCACAGATGGTGAGTCCATTGGAAGGAAGTTCAAGAACAGGCACGTCTAAGGAAACTGGAGTGTTAGAAATCGGTGTTGCTGAGACAAGGGCATCGACTGAAAGGGGGCATGACGGAAATGTTCTGTATCCTGGTTGGGATGTTGGTTAATTAGGAACACACATTTCTCGAAACCCATCGAACTGTAGATCCAAGCTCTGTGCATTTCACTGTTAGCAAATTTCACCTCAATTAAAAAAAAATTAATTCAAGGGGTTTCCATTTCCAATAATGGCAGCTAGGAACTTCAGATCAACACACGTAACTGCCGGAAACAAGTAAAAATGCTGAATCACATGGTTTAGAAATCTTCTTAAAAGTATCAAAGACCTGATAAAATAGGAACGACCTGGAAAAAATCCAAGGGAATCCAAATCCAAACAGACCAGAGGGACCTGAGCACAAGAGTTCCTTTTGCCCCGAGGGCTTTTGCTAATTCTGCCCACTGTGGGCCTGGCCTTGGGTGGCCTCTGCATGTGAGGGTGACGGTCATGAGCCCAGGGTCCACCTGAGCCAGGGATCGAACCTCAAGCCGGGGGGCCTAACAGACGTCCCTTCGCGAAGCTGGCACCCGGACGGCGGCACCTCCTGGCAAGGCCGCCCAGAAGTAAATCTACCCCAGCCACGACTTCCCCGAACTACCGCACTCATCTTTTTCTGACATTGTTAAGTATTCTTCTGCACACGACTTAATGGGAGCATAATGTTCTTTCTTATGGGAGAACCACAACTGTTCAATCAACTTGTACTTTGTTTTTTGTTTTGTTGTGTTTTTTGTGGTTTTTTTTTGCGGTACGCGGGCCTCTCACCGCTGTGGCCTCTCCCGTTGCGGAGCACAGGCTCCGGACGCGCAGGCCCAGCGGCCATGGCTCACGGGCCCAGCCGCTCCGCGGCACGTGGGATCCTCCCGGACCGGGGCACGAACCCGCGTCCCCCGCATCGGCAGGCGGACTCTCAACCGCTGCGCCACCAGGAAAGCCCTGTACTTACGTTTTATTTCAATGTTTTAAATGTAGTAAATAATGTCATCGTGTATTACTTCAAAGATAATATTTTACAGTTCTATTTCTTTGGGGCAAAAGTCTTAGAAATGCAAATGGGGTCAAAGAGAATGGCCAAATTGCCCTCCCTCACGATGAGGGCAGTTTACATTCCAACCAGAAGTGTAGGAGCGTGCTACCCTGTGCCCGCCCAGGCTTCATTTATGCTGAAAGTGTTTCCCATTTAAGAGCTGGGACTTACAATGCCCTTTTACCATTTTACCAGCTGCCACGGTCCTTTTGCACCAAGAAACGTCAATACTTTTGAATATGTAGGATAAAACCTAAAAACCTATTATGAACCATTACATAATAGCCAAATTTATCTTCTACCTAAAGATACAACTTTTACCTTTAATAAGAAATAACCCAAACCTGAGAGTATGCGGAGTTTTCACCCACCTCCCCTTCGGCCACTATTACCCTCTATGCTGTAGCATTTCCCCATGGAAAATTTCTCTACTGAACCTTACCCTCTTGGGAAAAGCAGGCCAACATTTGGTCAGAAGAGCATGTCTTGGGCTTTGCACTTCTGTAATTTCATGCCTTGTTCCTGTCATAAGCTTCTTCTAGCTCCTAAAATGCACTTTCAATTTAGAAGGTAGAAAAGCATTCTCAAGAATGGAAACATGAATATACCCTTCCTCAGATTCCAACTGGAAAAAAAAAATGATGATTCATGCTGTAGAATGGAATTTTAAAAATTTGAGCATGAATACTCTCAGTTTTCCCAATTGTTTAGAATAATCTCAACAGAAGCATGAAGTTTACCTTACAGCAGGCATTTTATTTTGTTCTTTCATTTTCAGGCTTAATGAATTAATGGGAGGGAGGTATATTTGTGTAATGGGGGAAGGATCAGAGAGAATCCTATGGTGCTGGGTTGGAATTAGAAAACTGTAAGAATGAGCTCAGGATTTAAAAAAATTATATTTCCAACTCTGTCCACTGAAAGGACTAGAAGCAATGACGCCCCGGTAGCAAAGAGCACTCCCGTTACCTTGGTCTTGGTTTCTAAATACCATTCTTCCCTAAAAGGAGCCAGGGCTTCTCTGAGATATGGCAGATTCTAGAAACAGGGCAGGAAAATTACATGGTGAGCTTTGAACATCTCATTATGCCAGAAAGCAAGGAAGTGCCCCCCAAACAACAGTGATATGTCGGAAGCACAGAGGTGCTCCCATTGACCAAATCTGGGACAATTTGAGCGTCAGCGTGACTGACACGGAATGGTTCCTGTTTAGAAATGATACTAAATAGGGACGGGGGTCAGGATGGGGATGGAGAACTCTTCTTAATAGAAGAGTACCAATTAATAAATGTAGAAAATCATAGAATTAGAAAATCACCACTTAACAACCACTGTGGTAGTAACTGATTCATGCAAGAATGCATACTAAAGTCATGGAGTGATAGACTGTTGTGGAACAGGGTACCCATAAAAATCTCATAAGTTACTTATTAATTACAAAAGAAATAAGGGTAACTTTACTGTGGAGAAATCGGGCAGACACCACCTGAATCAGGATACCAAATTATACGAATCATGACACAAGCTACATCACGAGACATTCCCAGAAAGACGCACCATCCCTGATGTGGTTTTCATGATCAGAGGTTTACCTGGTTCCAAATATGAAGAAACAATCAGGCAATTCAGATTGAGGGATATTTTATGAAGAAATTGGTCTGAAGTCTTCAAAAATATCAATGTCATGAAAGGTTAACCAAAAAAAAAAGACTGGGTTATTGTTCCTTGAATAGATAAAAAGAGACTAAAAAGACATCTCAACTAAATGTGCTGTGTGATTTTTGGTTGGATCCTGTCTTTGTTCTCAAGGAGACATATGCCAATGTATTCAGGGATAAAGTTTCACAAGATCTGTAACTTACTCTCAGAAAAGAGAGAGACAGCAAATATCGAAGACATAAACATTTGGTGAGTCCACGTGCAGGGTGTATCGATATTCATTGTACTGTTCATGCAAATTCTCTGCAGGTTTTAAGTTCTAAAAATATAATTCAGAGTAAAGGAAACATATCTAACAAAAATTATATAAAAGTCGTATGAGCTTTGGAAATGTAGTTACGAATAGGACTGCACCATGTACTTTGTTCCTATTGAATATCACACGTTTTCTAGGTAGTATATCAACTCAGTGACATGTATTTACATTTCACGAGGAAGTAAAAAAGGCTACAATTAGATGCACAAATTGTGTAACCATTATAGAAGTAATGAACAGAAAACACTGTTTAGTACTTCCGAGGAGACTAATTTTTAAGTGGGCCCAGCTATATTTTTATCTAATTGTTTTCAATCCTCCTATTTTATTTTTATTTTTTAGTACACAAAATTTAGCTACTTACTCACTGTCACTTGGACATTTTAAGGGTCTGGTATCCACTAGGTTGTAAACAAGTCTGAACGTTCCACAACATCACTGTCCACCTGCCTTAGACTTTCCTACCTCCAAGTAGAAAGTAAGAGATAGAAATTAGTTTTAAGTTTCTGTTCATTTTCTACTAATTACAAAATCATACACTATGTGGTATTCCTACCCGGAGAAGAGAAGAGCGAGAGTCTTAACTCTTTCCCACTCACCGTTTCCTCTTCCTTTTCTCTGGCCCCAGGTGACCCGGCAAGCGTCGGGTATGATTTATGACTCCTTGGGTCCAGCCTGGGTCACCTGGAACAGCCGGCCACAAACTGTTCACTGGTGCTTTTCTTTCTCCCTTTAACAAGTTTACCTCTCATTATTCATATTATTGGGTTTTCTGCTTTCTTAATTATTTTATTGAAGTGTAATTTACATATCATAAAATTCACCCATCCTAAGTGTACAATTCAGCTACGTGATTGGAAACTTAATGAGTTGTTCAAAGTGTTTTTCAACCTTTCCGTCACCCCAGTAAGATTCTGCTTACAGTTAATCCCTGTTCCCGCTCTTGGCCTCAGGCAACCGAATTCTACTTCCTGTGTCTATAGATGTGCCTTTTCTGGACATTCCATGCAAATGGAACTTCACAGTGTGCGGTCTTTGTTTCTGGCTTTTTTCTCTTAGCACAATGTTTTTGTTTATCCAGCTTGTAGCAGGGATTACTGCTTCATTCCTTTTTATTGTTGGGTAGTATTGCATTTGAATGGATATATCAATCACCTTTCTCCATTCGCTGAATCCATTGCTGGGCACTTGGGTTGTTTCCAGTTTTGGACTGTTGTGAATAATGCGCCTGTGAACATTTGCATGCGAGGCTTTGTGTGTTCAAATGTTTTCATTTCTCTTGGGAAGATACCTGGGAGAAGACTTGTTAGGTCATATGGGGAATAACTTTTTAAGGAAGTAACTATTTCCCAAGGCACCTGCAGCATTTTACACTCCCTCCGACGTGTGTGCTGAGGGTTCCCGTGACTCCACATCCTTACCAACATTTGCCGCCTTCTGTCTTTTTATTATAGCTCTTCTGGCTGGTGTGAAATGTTATTTCATTGTGATTTTTAACTTTCATCTCTCTAATGACAGATTTCGGAGCATTTTTTATGGCCATATTAACTATTCTTTTTTTTTTTTTTTTTTTTTTTGTGGTATGCGGGCCTCACTGTTGTGGCCTCTCCCTTGCGGAGCACAGGCTCCGGACGCGCAGGCTCAGCGGCCATGGCTCACGGGCCCAGCCGCTCCGCGGCATGTGGGATCTTCCCAGACCGGGGCACGAACCCGTGTCCCCTGCATCGGCAGGCGGATTCTCAACCACTGCGCCACCAGGGAAGCCCATTAACTATTCTTTTATTTATCTTCTTTGGTAAGGTAGCCTTCAAATTTCTCGTCCATTTTAAAAATTGGGTTGTCATCATATTTTTGATTTGTAAGAGTTTGTTTCAGGATACGAGTCGTGTATCAAATACCAAAATCGTTTATCAAAACGGTTTCACAGTGTTTCCTCCGAGTCTGTAGCTTGTCTTTCTATTTTCCTATGGTGTCTTTCGAAGAGCAGATTTTGAATTTTGGTGAAGTTCAGTGCATCAGTTTTTGCTCTTCCCAATCATACTCAGTGGTGCTTTTTGCAAGGAAGAAAATTCAGTAGCTATGTGGATAACAGGGATGCCTTTCCCCTGCGTTTTGGTGCTTGTGACGCTTGCTCCACTTGTGTGTGTAGACGTTTAAGAGCCCTTGTTCTGAGACACTCCGAGTGCTGTGCACACGCAGAAACCATTAGCATCGTCCAGGCTGCTCTGGACGCCGACCAGCACACAGAGTCACTGGCAATGCCTGCCTCGCCCGCTCCTATGACAGCACGGTCTCTTGCTGGTCAGTGTCCCTTGAAAAGCATCACAATTTCTATGGCTCTGTGGAAGGCTGTTTTCCTGAGGTTAGTATTTTTTAAAAAGGTTTGCAACTCCAAAATATGAGGGCAATCCAGGAGAAGTACCGCCGGGGCTGCTTCTAGCCTCACTGGGAATTTTTCCACGCCTCAGATCAGGGGTCCCTGTTAGGACCGGGGCCGCACAGCAGGAGGTGAGTGGCGGGCGAGGGAGCGAAGCTTCACCTGCCGCTCCCCGTCTCTCCCCGTCGCTCCCCGTCTCTCCCCGTCGCTCCCCACCGCTCATGCTTCTGCCTGAACCATCCTCCCTCCTCCGGTCCCTGGAAAAATTGTCTTCCACGAAACCCATCCCTGGCGGCAAAATGGTTGGGGACCGCTGCCTTAGAGCATCTTTAAAGATGTTCCAGTGATTTTATGGGTATGGACTTAAGGTGCTGAGGCTAGGTGGGTAGACCCCAGTGGGTATGCATGCATTACCTGTTTTTCTTGGGGGTCAGTATTGTACCAGGCTGCTTGTCCTCTGTGCCGCCAGAAGCTAGAAATAGTGTGACACAGCAGAACTGCACTACTGTCGTTTAATTTTACAAGACAAGTAGCATGGGTTCTTTCAATTGACTTTTCCTTTAGGACAAATAGACATAATTTAAAACTTTCTCTCTAGTAATCAATTGACAGATGCTTATTGAATACATATTGTGCGTGAAACTTATCTGCGTGTGATGACTCCCAAATTTATATCTCCAACCTGGACCTCTCCCTGAAGCCTAGGTTTCTATATCACAAACTGTTCAACTCGGATGTCTAATAGACCTGTCAGACACTGAGGGCCTGACTTCCCCCCCTCCCCCGCCGAGTTACTCCTCCCATGACCTTCTCCATCCCAGTCAAGGTCAACTCTCTCCTTCACGTGCTCAGGAAAAAATGTGGAAAGTCATCCTTGCCTACCATCTTTCCTTCACTCCCTGTATCCAATCCATCATAAATCCTAAAAGGAATATGAAATCCTGGATGAGATTCCAACGTAGAAAAGGGACATTAGGGGAGAACTCATTAAGTCTGAATAAAGTATGGAGTTTAGTTCATAATAGTGTATCGGCATTGATTCATTCATTGTGACAAGTGTACTGTACCCATGTAAGAGGTTAAAAATCCGGGAAATTGGGTGCAGAGCATAGGGGGACTCTCTGCTGTCCTTTCACTTTTTACCTATTCTGTAGATCTTAAACTACTCTAACATAAAAAAAATTATTAAGGAAATATGCAAAGGAGCAGTTTCTGCTGACTTCTGGCTGATTAGAGCCTGCGGCTGGTTTGCTGGAGCTGAGGGGACAGAAAGTCTGCTTCCACTGATTGGATGGTCTGGGTAGAGGGTACTGTCAAATTAGCCGAAGGCCATACACATGGTTTTCTTTGGGTGTGGGGACTGGTCACCTTATCAGTACTTTTTCACAGTTTAATTACTCCAAGGAAAATTGATAACCTCAAGTAAGTTCAGTCTTTTCATAACAATTGTGTCACATAATTTATCTTTCACAAATACATAGTATTGTTTAGGTATTCTTCCTGAAGGGCAAAGTTCTCTAATCCTAGGAAAATACCCAACGTTTCGCTTTTTAAAGATCTTGCTATAATTCTTTACATGCTACTCAAAATGAAAATGTATTCTTATTTTATATGTAATACACTGTTCTGAATTAAAAATAAGAACTTTTCTTTTGGAAAAGCAAGAGGGCATTAGAGACTGGGGTTGGGTTGGGGAGTGGAGGGCTTGGCAAAGGCCCCGAAGAGGTGAAAGTTAAAGAATTGCAGGATCGCTTGTATTATTGGTTTGATTTTCTGGGAAATCACAGCTTGATGCAACTTCAGTAAATCTAGGCCTCCACTGCTGTTGGGATCAGGCAGGCAGTTGCTGGCACTGGACTCTCTTTCCTTGGCCTGTGATGGAAGGCAGGGGGAGGCAGGGTGTCGCTTGCAGGGCGAGTTGGTTACTGTTCTTGTAACTCCCCTTCGTGCCTGTGCCTTTGAACTTTCCCCGCAGCTGTAAACATCTGGAGATGTTGCAAGTAATTTTAAGGACTTGAGGAGTGCTTTGGCCATCAGAAGCTCTCTCCTACTGTAGTTGGACGTGTTCCGAGTGTAAGGTGGGCAAAAGGGGTGGCCGTGCGGCTCCCTCACCTACACCCTCCGGCTGGAAGCGTGCCCTGAATGCCGAGTCTGACACGGGCAGGCGAGCGCGGCGTCTGACGGCACGAAAGGCAAACGCAGCACTGTAGTCCTGAGACCGTTGCCCCCCTGACGGGACAAGAAGGTGAAGGTGATATTTCAGCCACTGTTACGGTCTGTCCTCTCCTTACCTGACCTCTGAAATGGAGCCGTCGGCTTTGAAAAGCCTGGTATCTAAAATTAATATTCTTCCCCATCTGACTAAGAAGGCAACAGCTGAGCAACATGAGATCAAGGACCATCTGAGTTTAAACAGGGGCTCAAAGTGGCATTAGAGAGAGAGGATACTTCCTCTCGGAGTGGACACTTGCCTTTTCAGAGGACTTACTCTGACAGTGAGTCAAGACTTTTACCAGGGAATTGCGTAGTTGTTTTGAACTCTACAAACTCCCTTTTATCTGCTGGAACTTATACTCTGCCCTTGGAATGGTCTGGACCCCAGCATGTCCTCCTATAAATGGTAATTACTCTTATTTTCTGTCTTTCTACGTCACCTTAAACAAGTTGTACCAAACTCCAGGTAGAGCTTAACGTTTAATATTTTCTCAGCAAAATTCTTATATCTTGGACCCAAGCGTTTGTTTTAATATGTTAATTTTTATGTGAATTCCTGAGCCAACTTGAATACCATCTACAATTACATATTAGATTTTAGTTGTAGTTTGTCTTAGATGTAGCCATGAAATCCTTATTTTAATCATAATTGTTTTCAGGGCAACTTGTAAGAACACTGGTGACGGTCTACAGTGTATTTTACAGAGCTCTGGTTGATCCTGCTTACACTTTAGTGTGTTTAAATGTAAGGTCTTGGTGTGGTTCCGTAGAATTTTGTAGAGCATTGGATTTTAAATAATTTGTAACTCAAGGTATTATTTTTACTGGTTGACTTGAGAAAATGAAAGACGACGTTTTGTGGAGCTAATTACAGATGATGTCAAATTGAGAAAAAGCTGGAAGAAGCAAATTCCAGCAAGTCCCCAGCCGGGGCCTCAGGAGGGGACCGGCCACAAGTTCTCATCAGTCTCCCCCAGTGATCAGGAGGTGCACCGGCACCTACTCGCGCGTGGATCTTTAGTAACAGAGCAGTAGGACATGGATTACTTACATTCGTAAGGGAAGTAGTTCAAGGAAAGCACAAGGATGTGAGATCGTTGGTACTTAGCCGCTAATGAGGACGCAAAGAAAGGGATCTGGGAATCTTAATCTATGTGAGAGGGTTATTCGGAAACAAAGTTCTTTTTAAAATAAACACCGAGCATTTTAAGATGTAGGCGGAGAGGGGCTCTGGAAATGGCTCATTTGGTGGAGAGCACTCCTCCAAGGGCACAGAATTCCCAGCGGGGAGCGCTAGAGAGCCCCTTCCTTACACAGCGAGCCCTTCCCCTCAGGGCCAGCAGGAGCAAAGCCAGCAATCCCATTAAACCCAAAGAAACTTTGTATCCCACACTTATACCAGCCACTTAACATAAACTTAACATAAACACTTACTTTAGGTAATGAGGGAAAATTTTAGTTGCCCAGTGAAACTTAAGGTGGCTTCTTACTGTTTGCTTTTGTAGAAAAAAGTGGGGAGAGAAACTTTTCCTTTCAGAGTTCCAGCATTTGAAACTCAGTATTGATGTTTGCATTTCTCTTCCTAATTTTGGGTCCCTTCTGTTTAAATAGAAGCGACTTCTAAATTCCCAGTGGTCATTTTCCCACAGAATCAAGTGTGTGAGTCGGTGATGAGAGCTCTGTTTCTCCTCTTTGCAGTCAAGAGGGAGGCGGACTCAGAAGTCACGACTGCGCCCTGACTTACAAATCGGAGACAGAGGGGGCTGAAAAGCACACAGCAGACAGGAACTTAGTGGGACTCGCCACCAAGATGCTAAAAGTGAAGAGGCTGGAAGAAATCAACACGTGTTACCACAGTGACGAGCTGGAGAAAATGGCCTTTTTTCAGTGCATGGAAGAGGTGGAGAAAGTGAAGTGTATTCTGGAAGAAAGTTCTAGTGAACAGGATTCGAGATCTGGGAAGAGTGAGGTAACTGTGCTAATTTAGTCTCCTGAAAAGTGTCAGCTCTACTTTATCCTTTCTCACATAAAGCAATACCCGTCGCCATTTATACGACCGTTTTCCGATCCTGTTTGGTCACTTGTGTAGAGTTGAGGAAACTTCATGAACAGGCAAACTTCCATTTCGTTTCAGGGAGGTTTGCGTATAGGTGGGTGCAGTAAGTCATTAGGAGGCCTTTGAACGTGCACCTCTCCCTTGCAGGCAGCTCCTCAGCCTGGTGGCTGGTTTACAGGTTACGAGGGTGAACGTATGGAAAGACACATTTCTTAGGAAGGATGGTCTAAAAGGATGGGTCTGGGCATGAAATCCAGAGAAGCACCGCGAGGGCCGCAGTTGCCCTGCAGAAGTTCCTAAGTTTCTCGAGACCCTGAGGTCCTCGCTGCTGACAGTGGCGGTCAGGGTCAGGGACAAGCCCTTGCCGATGGCACGCCTCGTGCACGGCCCCATTCTGGCCACTTGCGCCTTGTCAGTTACTAAGCCAACCGGGGGCTGCCTGTCTGGATAGTGGGGCCACAGCTGTTGGAACACTGAATGTATGTAAAGCACTCGGCACAGGCTCTGTCGCCAGGGTAGGCGTTCAGTGGGTGTCGGCCAGCCACCCCCCGTCCCCTGTCTGAGCTCGCTGGGTCTCCCTCACCACCCACGGAGCACCCTTCCCGCCCTCCCGGCGTGGGCCTCGCTCTAGCGCCTGCGATGGTTTGGCACCCATTTGTCCCCCTTCTCTGGGTGCCCTTCTCAACGTCAGGACTCCACATCACTCCGCCCTGCATTCTTGGCTGCTTTCCTGGTCACGGCACCGAATAGGCACCAAGAATGTTTGCGGCACAAACAGGTCTATTTGAGTGAGTCCTGCATTCTGGTTGAGGGCTGGGGATCATTCTTTTTAATAATCAGAGCAAGTGATTCTTAGGTAGGTTTGGGATACATCCCTCTTTGTCTGGCTACTGTTCTGAAAACCCCTGTCCAGGTAGGAAAGGCATTTCTAACAATGAGATAGACAATGAGCTAAAGCTGTTAGATGTAAAGGGCGGAGAAGTCTTTTCATATTGAGTGTGTAAAATGTGCTGGATAGAAGAACCGAATCAGGTTGAAACGTGGGTGTTTTGAGACCTCCACTTTCCTGATGAGATAACGTCTTGTTCAGCAAACACCAAGAAGAAACTTCCATGGGCAAAATTTAAGTCAGATAGGAGGGCCTCCTCATGAGAGCTGCTTACAATACAAACGAATGAACAGAAGAGTTTCCTCTTCGGTTCACTAATTTCTGTAGAACAGAGGAGACACAATATTCTTATCGGATAACTGTGAAATAACCAACTATTTGCAATCGTTTCTATGAATTTGGTTATGTTTCCAGGACCGTTTTTCTCCAGGTTCTGTGATATAATTTTTGTAAGTAGGCCATATCTTTAGAGAGCGAAATGGTGCTAAGCAGACACATGAACATTTTTAGGAAGTATTGTTTTTGTGATGAACCGCTCCAGAATATTAGAAATCAAATGACTGGGAAGTTAAATATTTTAGGATATTTTTGAGGGAAGCACTGAGAATGTTGTTCCTCAGAGACCCTAGAGGAACGTCCCTTGCGATTGGTCTGATGTCCCCTGTGTCACCTGGGCCCTGGCGTGGGCCCTGCGGTCACTGCTGTGTGGAAGGTGGGGAGGAATGGCCATGTGTCCCATTCAGTTTCTTCTTGGTAAATGGCTCAGGGCCCAGAGATGTGGGCAATCTCCCCGGCTCTCTGTCTCGCCTTGTGGAGGACGGACGGGCACACGGTTGGGAGACGCGGAGCTCTTCTCTCTGTGTCTGCCAAGGCCCAGGCCCCGGCCCCGGAGGCCCTCGCTCGCCCAGTGGGTGGGTGCACGGGTGGCCAGCGGGCCTGGCAGGGGTGGGCAAGGAGGGCCTTCCGGCGGCTCGGATGTCCTCCGGAATGCAGACGGAGCTGGACTGACTCGGCCCAATCTCCTGCTGGGCCACGGGAGGTCTTCCCAACACCACACCCTCCTCTCCAGGAGCCATAAAAATGCTCGCATCATTTTCCCACCTGGCCCCCCTTCTCTTTACCCCTCCTCTCCTTGAGAAGCTTAGCTCAGCTAACCCTAGTCAAGACCCTCCCTGCAGCGCACCGACAAGAATTCACACTGAATTTCAGACACTTGAGTGACACACAAACTGTTCTGAAGGCTTGAGGCTCAGTTTCTTTCTAGAAGAGTCTTTTCTCTCCTAAGAGGAAAATATTATCTAGCATTCAACAACTTACGTTTGTTAACATAGTTTAGTGAAGCTCAGATTCTTCTTCTTTTCCTGCTCTTAACCAGATTTTTCTATTTCACTCATTTTTCCTCCTCTGGATTTACTTTGAACTCTCTTCCTTCTTTTCCTCTGCTTTATTTTTTGCTGAATTGATTAAATTCCACATACTCTACTTTTCTACTGTGTTTTGTTCCTTTTGTTTTCCAACTTTCCTTTTAATTCCGTTTTCAGATGACTTTTCTCATTCTTTTATATTCCAAAGGCTGTTCAAAATCACTTAAATAGTGTAGAATTTTAAAGGCTTTTAGCAGATACACTATAATAAACTAGATCTAAAGCCACATAATATGGTGTTGAAATAAAGTAAAACTTAAATAACTAATGTGGCACATATGAGTGATGAGTTTAATAGCAACTGTGTATGTATCATTAACTTGTAAATGATAACGGCTCTCATAACTGTAATTAGTATTACTTTTACACACTCAAATCCGGGTTTTCCTCTTTTGTTCTTTCTCTATTACCGATATAAATAAGCCCTGTGCTGCATTTCCCTCAGATCTAATTTGCTGTTTTAATAAACACACACAAATTCTCTTTGCTCATTGGAAGACCAAGGAGCTTCCGTTCTCAGACAACCGGAGGCCAAATCCCGGTGGTCCGTCCGCCTTCCTTGGCCCGCCCCCACTTGCCGTATGTACGCATCGCTGCTGTTTGGGCCCGGGGTTATCTGTGCTCATCTCCTGTCCTCTGGTTTCCCCCGCCTTCCTGAGACCCCCAGCCCCCTACCCTCCACCCCCAGGCGCGGTCCCGAGGGGAGGAAGGGAAGCCATGGGGCAGAAGTGAGGACGGCCCCAAGGGGGCAGGATCACAGCCCCTGGAAAGTTGAAGCGCTCCAAGCGCTCCAAAGACCGAGCGGAACGAGATCGTCGTCAGCAGGATGTGCACAGGCTAGAGCGGGCTGGGCAAAGCGTGATGGCAGCCGGCACGCGGCCTTTCCTGCCTAACGCTCTGAAGTTGGGCCGTCAGCGGCAGTCGCAGTGACTCTAACTTCGATCCCAAAATAGCGTAGCTGCGGGGGGAGGGGTGGTGTTTAGGGCTGCGTGTCCCCACCCCGCCTCTGTGCTCCTCGCCGGACCGCAGGGGCAGGAGAAAGCTCCCTGGCGGCAGCCCAGTTCCCGTGGTGCTAATTGTCCTTGAACTGGAGACGAGCGCATTCTCGGGGGTGTCACTTGTCGCCAGCCCGTCTCCCTCTGCCGCTGCACCTGTTTCAGATCTGTCACACAGGCCATCCTGTTTTCTCCTTTTCAAGAGGCAGCTTACCCGCTGATGGTGTAACTGGACGCGTCTTCCTTGGGGTCCTGCGGAGCCCAAGGCCGGGCAACGCCTCCTGCTCAGAGTGGAGTTTTGCCTGGGAAGCTGCTCGCGCTGGGTCAGGGGAGGGAAGGCGGGGATGGACTTACCACTTAGAAGAAAAGACGTCTGGATCATAGGCAGCGCGTGCCTTCTCTCGTCTCCCATCCTCTGGCGTGTGCTCCGGTCCGTGATGACACGGGGAGGTCGCAGACAGGCGCCTGCCCTTGAGGACACGCAGGTAGTAACATCGTCACTTTTAACTGTGGCGGATCTGTGTTACTGTCCTATTTGAGTGTTTCCAGCCAGGGAGTGGGCTTGCCCTGCAGGGGTAGGCATGGCCCGTCTCAATCCTCGCCCAGGACGGCCGCCTTGGGGGCTGGGGTCAGGTGGCAGGTGGCACACTTCGTATGTCAACCTCTCCACCAACTTTCGGGGAATCTGGAGACAGCCGTTGCTGACGTGCGCTATTTTTGTCTGTGAGAGCTAAGGATAATGTCAGCATCTCTTCTTCTCTTACCTCTTATGTGACTTAGGAAAACAAAATGGCACAAAAGCAAAGCATCCTTTCCCCTCACGAAGAAGTCTATGCAAAAGCAGTGTCTGAAGAGTGATCACCTCTTCCGACAAAGCTTCTGAACACGGCCTTCCGTGCTTTTTCCTTTGAACCGTTGCCCCATGATGCCTTTCCTGTGATGCCGTAGCTGTTCTAGGAATGGAATTCTGTCAGGAAAACAGTGGAATTCTGTAAGAAGAGAAAGAATTCAGATTCTAAGGATTTTAGCTCTTCCCAACAGAGGGTATTCATATCTGGGAAATCAGTTCTTTCTACATATTTAATTCTTTCTACATATTTAATTCCATCTCCCCCATCCCAGGGACCCCTCCCACGAAACCTTAATACCACAGATGCTCTGTATTCATGTTCATGTATCATAGGTGTATCTGTGCTTTGCACATAAAAAGAGTAAGATATTTTCACCTCTCCTAAAGAATTAATTTTTACCTCCTTGGATATTCCCTGTATTGAAAATGCATTAATTTATGGTTAAACAATTTCTGCAGGGGAGTTGGGTGATATATCCCTATACCTGCATATCAACGCCTGATTTAGATCTCATTCAACAAGAAACCACCAAGGGGACTTCCCTGGCAGTCCAGTGGTTAAGCCTCCAGCGCTTCCAACGCAAGGGCCCTGGGTTCGATCCCTGGTCAGGGAACTAGGATCCCACATGCCACGTGGCCAAAAACAAAACAAAACAGAAACAAACAAGAAACTACCAGCTCTTTGTCCTGGTGGTGCTCAGAGGACCCAGAACTCAAGGAGTCAGGCTTTTCGTGGTGGCCCTGTGCCTGTCCATGCACCTGACACAATATCTGTCGCTGCTGCCCGAGTGTCAATCATTTTGGCTGTTGAACACACCTCCAGTGGGAAACACTGTGCACTTTAACCTTGCACGTGGAAAAGAATGGGTTACTCCCCCGGCTATGAGACATGGCCTCCAAGTGTTTCCCAGAGGAGAGGCTGACACATAGCTGCGCTAATTAGGAGTGCTTTGGGTGTGTTTTTATTTTTTTTAAATATAGTTATTTATTTTTGGCTGCATTAGGTCTTTGTTGCTGCGCGTGGACTTTCTCTAGTTGCAGCGAGCGGGGGCTACTCTTGGTTGTGGTGCACGCGCTTCTCATTGGGTGGCTTCTCTTGTTGCGGAGCGCGGGCTCTAGGTGTGTGGGCTCAATAGTCGTGGCTCGTGGGCTCTAGAGCACAGGCTCAGTAGTTGTGGCGCACGGGCTTAGTTGCTCTGGGGCATGTGGGATCTTCCCGGACCGGGGCTCAAACCCATGTCCCCTGCATTGGCAGGCGGATTCCCAACCACTGCACCACCAGAGAAGTCCCCTAAAAAAAGTTTTTGTAACTTTTTAACTGTAAAGAAAATGTCTCTTAAATCAGTTTGTACAACACATCCTCTTGTTTTCTTCCGTTGCTAATGATTATTTAGAAATGTGCGCCACCTCTTGTCTTAGAAGTTTCTACAAGTGCATAGTTTTAGGAGCTGCCTTTTCAGGGCATCAGAGAATCCTGTCTGGATGTCGGTCTCCATTCAGGACATAAAACAATTAAAAGGCTTCCCAATATCCTGGGGGCAGCTCCCTGCCCGTGTGAGATTCTGGGAGTCCCAGTTTATGTTTGTGTCATTTCAGGTTCTCAGAATAATTAAAGTTGTGATAGTCTCATGTCATTTGGTGTACTATGAAAAAAATATTTTATCTCTCTAAAAGTTAAAGCAGTGTGGCAAAATATATAAATATTGCAGATCAAGTCTGTGTTCCTAAGTGAGAAAATGATTAGCATATTCATAATGAAATTCCTAAATACAGTTGACCAAACTGTGTCCTGATCCACTTACCGAAGACATTATGGTCATAAGAAGCACATTTATCTATCAGTATTTCCCAGACTTCAGTTTTTCTCACACCCCATCATGATTTTTGCTACATCTACATACTACTTTTACTCTTATTAGTTAATATTTTCACATATCAAGTCATTAAAAATTTTTAGCAAAAGCAAGAATAGAGTGGAATCATGTTTTTTTAAAAAATAAATTTATTTATTTATTTTTTGGCTGCATTTGGGTCTTCGTTGCTGCGCAGGCTTTCTCTAGTTGCGGCGAGCGGGGGCTACTCTTCGTTGTGGTGCGCGGGCTTTTCACGGCGGTGGCTTCTCTTGTTGCGGAGCACGGGCTCTAGGCATGCAGGCTTCAGTAGTTGCGGCACGTGGGCTCAGTAGTTGTGGCGCACGGGCTTAGTTGCTCCGTGGCATGTGGGAATCTTCCCGGACCAGGACTCAAACCTGTGTCCGCTGCATTGGCAGGAGGATTCTTAACTACTGTGTCACCAGGGAAGTCCTTGGAATCATGTTTTTGATGTGCTTATTCTCGATTTTCAAATACACAATAACATACACGTATATAAATTTTAAAAATGGTTTGTTAGTTCACAACCGAAAATCACCCCAAGCCCCTAGTAAGGAGGTGACGCCACGTCAGCCACTGGACACTGGCCTCGGCGCGCTGTGTCCAGGTCTTTGTCCTGGGCCACTGGACACTTCGGGCTTCATTTCTCACTTTCTGCCCCAAACAGAGATGATTACAAAGATGGGGTGGTGATAAGCAGACAGCAGTGGAGAGAAGAGAGGCCCAAAGTCTCCGCTCTGGACAGAGACCCGTAGAAAACCCCTAACAGGTCACATTCAGCCAGTGCCCCTTGCGTGCTGGCCCCGGTCCCCCCCGCCCTCGCTCCTGAGGCCCCAGCAGAAAGCGGCGCCGAGACAGGAGCTGGAGCGCAGATGCTGGGATTGTCCTGGGAACCGACTTCGGGGAGCGGCAGCGAGAACGGGACCCGGGGGTGTGAGACAAGGGAGCCCCGAAGGCCGCTTCGCCCCCCCCACTCCAAGGGCCGTCCGCAGGGTGACAGACCCCCAGCATTTTCAGCTGCGCGTGGGTGAACCGCACCCGTCATCTACAAGTTTTGATCAGGGAGAGATCTTTGTCCGATTGGCGAGTCCGCTGACCGTGTGCAAATGACAGGCTGCCAGCCCAGGCCTGCGGCGTGAGCGTGGCCGCTGGCTTCGTGCACCCGGGATCCGGGAACCCACTGCGGCGTTTCCGCGATGGACGGAATGTTAAAGAAGGTCAGCGGCCTGGGAAGCATAGCTCCCGGGAGACCCTGGAGGTCAGCTGACCCAGGTCCTCCTCTGAGGGAACTCGAAGCCCAGGAGAGGTAAAGGGGGCCTGTCCCAGGGTCGCTGCATCGAGGGACTGGCCTTTCCCCACATCCAGCCGCGTCCGGGTCAGAGGCCGCCCTCTTCACAGGGGGCTGGGCCACCCCAGGCGAGGTCGCTGTCAGGTTCCCGCTGGCCGTTCCCGCGCGGACCCGGCACGGCAGCCGTGGGCCGGCCCCTGGGCCAGCGGGCAGAGGTCCTGCAGGCGCTCGAGGGGGGCTGGCCATCAGCCGGGCCCTGGCCTCTGGCCTTGGTGCCTCTTCTTCCTGACTCGCCTGCTGCCCGGCTGCTGCACTGGGAGCAGCACCCCAGGCCTCAAGCTGGGAGCTGGGCTCTGTGTGACAAGGAGCCCTTCAGAAGGCTCAGGTCGCGACGGGGCAGACTGTGCCCGGCCCGTGGCCAGGAGTCAGGAAATTCTGAAAAGAGGCAGAGACCAGGCTGCAAGTGTGGGGTGTGTGAGCCCAGCCCCTGGTGTGTCTAGTGGACCTTTAGCTTGTGGCGCTTGCACTCCAGCTGTGAGCGGGGAACACGGATGTCACCTTTCCTTTCCTTATGTTTTTTTACACCGTTTAGGGCTTATCCAAACTAAATTAGGATAGGAGTAAGTGTAGAAATGAATCATAAAGACAAGATTTTAACTTATAAATTTTTTTTCTGTGTCCCAAAGAAAGGTCTCCACCTTCTGTACAACGTAGATGCTCTATGATGGCGCGTCCCCATCCAGCCGTACGATTCTAAGTTGAGCTGTGCTCTTTTTGGGGTATGGCCGGGCACAGGCGGAGCCCTGGGGTGTTGTCTGTGGAGATCTGACAGGCAGATTGTCAACCCCTGGCAGGTGCTGCTCTACCCTGGGCCTGTCCCAGGGCACCTGTCGGTTCCGGGGCCCACGTCAAGCTTGGGTGTCTTTGAGTCCAGTGTATATATGGTTTGCAGGACGGGTCCCCAGCCTGAAAGGGGTTTGAGCTCCCTCGGATGCCAGGGGACAGGAGGGGAGGTAGCAGGAAGTGAAGAGTTTACGTGGAGCTTCCAAGTCTCCCAGAATCTGCTGAAGGCCCTGGCCCTCCCCTGAATCTCTCGGGCTTCTACAGTTCTCGGGAGAGAGCTTTAGAAAGCACCACGGGTGTGGCCTCAGAGGACGCCTATCACGCTGTCCAGCCTGAACCCTAAGGAGGGTCCCAACAGCCCCGGGGGTTTTCACAAATGGTCCAGAGAAGGAGAGGCTATCAGCCAAGGGGAACATGTGATGAATCTACGCTGTCCAGCTCTGTCTTTCCCTGGGACCAGCAGTTCTCAAACTGAGGTCCCTGAACCCACCAGGGGACCCTAAGACTCTTTTAGAGGTCTGCACGGTCAAAACTATTTTCTGTTCTATTCTAATATTTTTGCTTTTTTCGCTGCCTTGACATCTGCGCTAGTGACAAAAAGGCAGTGGTGGGTAAAACTTTTGGCACCTCCACACGAAATCAGGCCATGGGACCAGAGTGTACTAGTAACCACAGCACTTTACACCGCCAGACACTCAAAGCCTTAGTTTTCGTTTTTGAAAGAGCCAGGTTTCCTTAAGAATGTACTCGGTGAAGCAGGAATATAAACGCATTTAATCAGCCTGTATCGGAGTCTAAGAAGTCACGTAAATCTTTGTGCCTAGATTCTACATTAATTTACTCAGTGAAGAATCACTGAGCTCGCTCCCACTGAATGAAGAATTTCCAGTAATCGCTGCCGAATGCAACTCCGTTTGGAGGGCAGACCCTTGAGACCTAAGGACCAGAGCAGTTTCCCTACTAGTGGCCACTGGTGATCTCAGAAAGAGGCAGAATCTGATGAAACGAGATCCTTTACTTAAAGGATACACGTGGTCTGCAGCTCAACACGCCTACACAGAGATGTTTATGTTAGGGTCTTCCTTTAGACTACTTGGCCATCTCTACTTATTCTGAAATTTAAAAATGGATAGCGACAAGCGTAAGGTCTCATTTGTTCCTAACCTTCTGGAATGAGCATGTTTAATTGATAGGATAATATAGGTAAGTTTCTATATTCTTAAGGCTGTGTTTGCATTCTACCTACTTAGGATCTATGCTTTAAACTAGGGTCTACCTATTTTATTTAACAAACATGTAAATGGCCCTCACTGTGTGCCAGGCCCTGTCTTAGGCCCTTTACGGATATGAACTCATGTCAACCCGTGGGCTCTACTTCGATCAGCTCTAAGGGTGATGGGGGGACCGCTGGCACTCACGTCGTGGGTGTCGCGTTTGTCGTGTTCCCGGCGCCGCACTGAGCGCTTTTCATCCCGGTTAAGCCTCACAACGATCCCATGCGTTTGGTATAATTATCATCTCTGTTTTGCAGATGAGTAAACTGAGGTCAGGAACTTGCCCAAAGTTATGCAACTGTATACGACGACACCTCTCTTTGAACGGATTAGTTAGCCCAACACATGAAACAGAGGGCTAGGTGTATTTGTAGACCATTCAACTGGAATTTATTTTTCAGAAATTAAACATTAAGCATTAGAAAACCACCTCTGATGAATTTTCTTTTTTTTTTTTTTTTTTTTTTTTTTTTTTTTTTTTTTAATGCGGTATGCGGGCCTCTCACTGTTGTGGCCTCTCCCGTTGCGGAGCACAGGCTCCGGACGCGCAGGCTCAGCGGCCATGGCTCACGGGCCCAGCCGCTCCGCGGCATGTGGGATCTTCCCGGACCAGGGCACGAACCCGTGTCTCCTGCATCGGCAGGCGGACTCTCAACCACTGCGCCACCAGGGAAGCCCTCTGATGAATTTTCTAAGGGCAGTTTGTATTATCTTCACATTATCTGAAATACATTTCACCTTTGGTGATTGTTTTGTTTGGTTGTTCTGTTCCTTAATGCAGGGGTCCCCACCCCCCCGGGCCTTGGCCCGGTGCCAGTCAGTGGCCTGTTAGGAACCGGGCGGCACGGGAGGAGGTGGGGGGAGGGGCGGGCGAGCGAAGCTTCATCTGTATTGACAGCTGCTCCCCATCGCTCGCGTCACCGCCTGAGCTCCGCCTCCTGCCAGCGTGACGGTGAGTTGTATAATGATTTCATTACATATTACAATGCAATAGCGACAGAGATAAAGTGCACAGTAAATGTAATGTGCTTGAATCATCCCCAGACCATCCCCCCTCCCCGACCCACGTCTGTGGAAAAATTGTCTTCCACGAAACTGGTCCCTGATGCCAGGGAGGTTGGAGACCACTGCCTGAATGCAGACGCAGCCAGACTGGGTAGACAGATTAAACGGGGCTAGTTTCTTTTTCTCAGCAAACTGAGGCTCTTCTCTGGAACCAATGTAACAGTGACCTCCAGTGGGAAGAAGTTACAAAAGTCACTGCAGCCCCGAGGCCAGAGCAGCTCCGGGTAACCCAGTTGGTTTTTAAAACTTGTTTAAGTAATTAATTATTTAATTGAAGCATAGTTTGATTTACATTATTAATTTCAGATGTACAACATAGTGATTCAATGTTTTTACAGGTTATACTCCATTTAAAGTTATTACAAAATAGTGGCTATATTTCTCTGTGCTGTACAATATATCTTTGTTGCTTATCTGCTTTATACATAGTAGTTTGTTAATTCCATACCCCTTATTTGCCCCTCCCCCTTCTCCCTCCCCTTTCATAACCACTAGTTTGTTTTCTATGTCTGAGAGTCAGTTTCTGTTTCGCATACCCATTCATTTGTATTATTTTTTTAGATCCCACATATAAGTGATATCATACAGCATTTGTCATCCTCTGACTTATTTCACTAAGCATAATACCCTCTAGGTCCATCCATGTTGTTTCAAATAGCATTGTTTCATTCTTTTTTAAGGTTGAGTGATACTCCATTGCATATATATACTACATCCTCTTTACCCATTCATCTCTTGAGGGACACTTGGGTTGCTTCCATATCTTGGCTATTGTAAAAATAATGCAATTATGAACATTGGGGTGCATGTATCTTTTCGAATTAGTGTTTTTGTTTTCTTTGGCTATATACCCAGGAGTGGGATTACAGGATCATATGGTAGCTATATTTTTAGCTTTTTGAGGAATCTCCATACTGTTTCCCACAGTGGCTGCACTAGTTTACATTCTCACCCTTCCGATTGTTGAAACCAGTGTCTTGAGGCTGCCATCGGCCTGTTCTCAGCCTGTGATTCCTGGACAGAGGAGAAGCCAGGAAACAAAACATTGGAACTAATGATTTTCTCAAACATATAATAAGGCTGCAAAATTATAAACTAAATGCTGTCTGTCAGCATGCCATAAGATACTTAATTTGTTTGTTATACAATGCGCGACAGTTTCTATATTCTCTGTGCTTTATTAATCATAGTTAAGTCCTGACTATTGAATGGAATTGTGTTTCCACTAAAGATAGTAGATGATATGGGTTTCCCTGCTGGCGCAGTGGTTGGGAGTCCGTCTGCCGATGCAGGGGACGCGGGTTCGTGCCCCGGTCCGGGAAGATCCCACATGCCGCGGAGCGGCTGGGCCCGTGAGCCGTGGCCGCTGAGCCCGCGCGTCCAGAGCCTGTGCTCCGCAACGGGAGAGGCCACAACGGTGAGAGACCCGTGTACCGCAAAAAAAAAAAAAAAAAAAAAAAAAAGATAGTAGAAAATAGATCAGGAAGGTGGATAATCCAGGGCTATCTTGTTTAGCTTTTACAGTAGAATTGATACAGTGGTATTTCTGCAGGTGCTTGTACTTAATAGTGAGGAGCCACAAGGTGAGCCATTTTTACTGTGCACATAGTTTGGTGTAAGACCGCAGGCCTGGATTTCATTGCTGCCTTTTGCTGCCTTTATGACACCAAGCATATCATTCAGCCCCTCTCACCTACTTCCTCATCTGGGGTTAGCAATACCGACACCACAGGGTTGTTGTGTAAAGAAGTTAATACAGTGCTTGGCATAGAGAGAGGGCACCACGGACAAAGCAGTGAATGTTTATTGTTAGCAGCAGCTGAGCCTTTATGCAGCACTGGTGTCTCTTCTGTGGCCTGACCTCTTTCCTACCGAGAGCCCGGCACTCCAGTTCCCGAGAGACTTTTCCTCTCTACTGTCTTTCCACCCAGAATTTCCTTTCAGGTTTCCCGGTGACTGGGCTGGAAACCTCAGTGATCTTGACCTCACTGTCTTGTACTATTGGCCCTTCCTTCCACCGTCACATCCTGTCAAACACCGAATTCTGGACGTGACTTCTTGAAAGGTTTCTTACATCTGGGACGATGGCAAAATGGGTTGGTATTTCTCTCACTGTCATCCAGGGATGTGTACAGATAAGATGCGCGATCTTCAGAGATCCCAAGGCAGAGAACAGCACTCCATCCAGGCCGCACAAATCCCCTCTCAAGAGGCCCAACTATTCACAGGACCATAATGGGAACGTGACTTGGAGAATCACCAAATGCTTAATGGTGGGGTTGTGTTATTTGAAAAACACAGAAAGATTTGGCAACGTGGGCTTAATAGAACATGAGAGAAAGTAGGACTATTTATTTCATTGAACATGTTTTCCAACATGACATGGGAGCGGGGCAGTGCACAGGTAGTTCAAGCCTGACAGAGTTAGAGTTTACAAAGATTTACAGACCCTCAAATTAGAACAGTTGTGATCACCGGTGTGATAAAAGGGCAGGAGGGATCCCACTGGTGTCCTGTCAGGAACCTTCGTCTCTTGGTATTTCACATGGTGACGGACCAGACATCACTGAGCCTCAGCTGCTGAATACCCCGGGGGAAGCTGCGTTCTCCACCTCCCCGCCCTCTGCCCCTGGTCCCAAGCTCAGTGGGCCACACAGAGTTTATTACAGAGCTGTGTATTCTGATGAAATTATCTGCGGATTAAAGGGAAGAGTGGACCTTCACCTGTCATGATGTCTGAAGCGTCAACTTGTGCATCAGCAGGTGATGACTTAAGCTGAAGCCCGTCGGCCCATTTCCAGTTATTCTATTTTAATATTATGTGTTTGCATATGATCAACATCATCTTACGTGGGGTTATTAATATTATTCCCCAACACGTAACACTGGAAATTCTCAACGCACGTTAGAACATTAAAGGCTCTGAGAGGTCCCGCTGCTAAAACAACCACAACAAAGCCGTTTTTTTAACCAGGCACATGGGAAGCGTTCAATAAACGTGAATTCGTATCTGAAATGTTATTAGTACTATTTACCCTAAGGGCTTTCAAAGCTTATTTGACCACTGAAGTCTCTGTTTCCTGACTCATATCCGTATCGCAGGGCGCCGCCAGGTGCACCTGCGGGAAGGCCGGTTTAGAGAAAACCGATTATTGACTTGGGTATCAGAGACCCAGATTCAAATTCCCGTGGGAGCCCTTACCAGCTGTGTGACCTGAGTCTCCATGCGTGGTTCACCAAAGTGGTGTAATGCTGCCGACCTCGCAGGAGAAGTTGGAGGATGAAATGAGCTAATCCGCCGGTTAGCAAGTGGCTTGGTGCCTGGCACAGAGATGCGACCCAAATGTAACTCCTGTCCCCACTTTTTTACCTTTCACCACACCCTTCCTCATTCTCTCTCCTCTCCTGTGCCTTTTGGGAGCCTTCTGTCCTTCAAGGTCAGATTCAAATCCCAGCACAGTTGATTCTAATCCGACCTCCCCAGTTTGCACTGACTCCATCATCCTTTAAGCACATACACCGTTTAACTACCCTGCACCGTTTGTGTGGGTACTTTTGATGCCCTTTCTGGTAGTTACTCAGGTTTGGCCTCTGCTCCTAAAAAGCTGGGCCTCCTTCGCCGTGGGGATCGTTCCCTGTATTTCTTTGTATCCTTCGCAGCACCTGTATTACGCACGTCCATTTTCATTTGTGTTCTAGTTATTACCAGCACGGTTTAGGGACAGTTGCGTATTTTAAGCCTTTGAGGTGAGGATAATTATTAGTATACTTATTTCAAATATTCAAACAAAGTAACGAGTGGGGCGAGGCTCCAAATAGCGGAATATTGGGGATAATATTGGTGTTGGAATTTTCCCCACGAGTTCCAAGAGGATGTGCTTGAATGAAACTTTAATCATTTCTAGCCTGGCAGAGTCGACTTCGGGAGGTCGGTGTGATCTGATATACCCGGGCTCTCTTCATTTACCCACGGATCAGAGTGTCCGTAGTGACAGGACACCTGTAGCTCTGGCTGCCTTCTGCCTGTTTCTCTCAAGTCAAAATTTGTCTATCAGCTTGTTCTCTGAAACGGCTCTCATAAAATTGAGTGAAACTTGTTTACAGTTACGGCCAAGAGGCATTGTGTGGATTCTGAAGTCCATTTTGAGATTATCCAACAAAGAGTAAGTTAGTCTGAACATAGTTTTTATTTGTTTGTTTCTTTTATGTGTTCTGATCTTTGACAGTTGCTGTTTTACGTGTGATGGAGATGGTCATTCACCACAAACTGGACTTTTTTTTTACTCAGAGTGGTCCATGGCTCGCCAGCATCACCCGGGAGCTGGCTAGAGACGCAGACTACCAGGTTCCACCCAGGCCTGCTGGGTGGGCATCCGCATTTGAACAAGGTTCCTGCTCATGCGCGCATTAAAGCGTAAGAAACAGTAGAATGTTTGTTATCTTCTGCGACTGAAAAATGAAGGGTTAGTTAAAGTTTGGTGTAAAAAAATGCTGAAAGAAAAACATTTACTACCACGGTTGTGAATAATGCTTACATATCATATACATACATATACACACAAACATATCCAGAATGCCTGTGTATAGGTGTGTATATACGTGTGTGCGTGCGTGCGTGTATATAGTGTATATATTCTTCCAGGAGTCTGTCAGGCTGTTTCTTGGGAACCAGGCAAAATCCTTTCTTGAACATTTTAAGAGCATATTTTCCTTGATAAAATAAATACGTCTAATAATAGTTCTTTCCATTAGATTTCCCAGCAGACAAAATACAAAACTTGTACCGTGGCCAGTTAGATAAGCTGGGGTGAGGGACGTGTGAGGTGCTGGGCGTGGCCTGTCTCCCTGTGAAGGTCACTGGGCCCCTCAGATGGGTCCGGACCCCGAGCACCTCGCCCATTGGAAAGGTGGGGGCCCGTGATGAGCCACTGCGTCATGGAAAGTTCTTGGTCTGCCCTTGTCTGCGAAGCAGCAGGTGGTCCAGTTGAAAGTGTGCTGAGTACAGGGGTAATCCGTGAGATCCGTCTTGTGACTGAGTCCCTTTTGCGGGTTTTCTAGTGTGTAGACGTGAGCACGTGTGCGCGGAGCGGCTGGAGCCATTGCATCTACTTAGGACGGCGCTGCTTCCGAAGCTCCCGGGCTCAAGAGGGAAGAGCACTGTGTCTGGAGCTCGCGGGTCCGTCTGGGCTGGGCTCCTCACATTGGGTAAAAGGGATCTTGACTTTGAGCGAGCTGTGTGACTCTGATATTCGTTTATCCAGGACAGCATCTCTCAAACTGTCCTGCGGGTGAGCAGCTGGGTGCTTGGCAGACTCAGATGCCAGGTCCCTGGTCCCTAAAGCCACTGCGGCAGAATCCCCATGAGGGAATCGGTGCTTCTGACGGCCGTCCCGGGGACCCTTGGGAGGAGTGCGGTTGGCTGGGCCCCTTCTAGGGACCCCATCTGACTCCTCCTGTCCAGCCCACTCTCCTCTCTCGGAACTTGTTATAACTGGCACCTAAAAAGATGATAACGTGTCTTTGCTGGGGGTTGGTTAGGCCATGAAACTATATTTCACTTGAAATATTTGATCTCTTTGTGCGACGAGTGCTCCTCACCCACCTCTTCTAACTAAGTTAGTCTTGTGACCGCTCGCGTTTCCGCATCTGTGGAATAAGGCCGACCACAACACACGTGTTAGATGGTTCTTGGTTCTGGGAATTACATGAATGTTGGCTGATATCACCGGGTTTCTTGCCCCTCCAGTGCTCGTTTGGTCTCCGGGGATGACGAATTCACGGGAAACTGTGGCAACGCTAGTTTAGGTATATATTTCCGTTCCCACCATAACTCGTTTATCTTTGAGTCAGTTGTATCAATAAATGTTTTGTGGGGGCTTCCCTGGTGGCGCAGTGGTTGGGAGTCCGCCTGCCGATGCAGGGGACGCGGGTTCGCGCCCCGGTCCGGGAGGATCCCACGTGCCGCGGAGCGGCTGGGCCCGTGAGCCGTGGCCGCTAGGCCTGCGCGTCCGGAGCCTGTGCTCTGCAACGGGAGAGGCCACAGCAGTGAGAGGCCCGCGTACCGCAAAAAAGAAAAAAAAAAAATGTTTTGTGGGATTAGCTGGGGTAGCAAAAGAGGTTTCACGAGGGTAAAACCAACAGATTAAAAATCATCTTAACAGAAGGAAGATGTTACACGAGGTTTGAAGAAGAAACGACAGTCCTGTCGCCGTGTGTCCAAGCAGCAAGGGCCCGTTTCTGTGAAGAATTGCAATAAAGTGGACCTTCCTTGAATCGACTTGAGAACCTGAATGAAATCCAACCTGAGAGTTCTTACTAGGCGTGTCCACAAATAGACAGAGAGAGAGCACATGGGGACAGAGGGTCAAGGGAGGGTGTGAGTGAAGGAAAGTTTGGGAGGAAGAGCCAAGCGTAGATGGAGAGGAGGCCAAGCTTTCTGCAGCCCAAGGCCACTTGGAGCAGAAGTGAAGCACCAGTGCTGTCCCTTTGGCCATTCTTGCAAAACCCGCTCGATTTCCAGTTTCTGGGCCTTAGCTAGCAGCAGACTCAGCTCCCTTCCCAGAAGGCTGGCCCACCCCCGCCCTGGGTGCTGGTGGCCTCGGGGTTCCCTCAGCACAGCGGGCACAGAACAGCATTCCCAGGGCACTTTGGAGCTGGCAGTGAACTCTGTCAAGGCCAGGGCCCAGCTCAGAATGTGGGACCCAGGTGGGAACTTCTGTGACCAGAAATGCAAGGACTTGTACCGTTCTGCTCAGGCGAAGTGGAGGAATTTATTAAATGCCCCCCAAGTGCCCAGATACCCCCTGGGATCTACAGAGGAGGACAAACGAGTGCCCACCATGCTTAGCTGTCGGACCCACAGCGATTCCCGCGGCTGGCTGAGCGGGTGGCACAGGGGTTAGTGACGTTGCTCTCCTGAGGGCTGCTGGGCACACCCCCCCCGACTGTGTAAAAACTGCTTAGCACTGTGCCCGGCACACGGCGAGTGCTCAGTAAGCGGTGACGGCACCTCTATTCCCGTCACTCCAGAAGCTCGTCATCTGCTTGAGGGTGAAATGGCGGATTGTGTGAACCAGGACGAAAACAAGACGGGCAGTTCAAGCGTGGGTCTTGGGGACAGTAATTCTCCAAGACTGGGAATTGTGGCTGACCTCCTGGGACAGTCCTGCAGATGGGCCCGTTTGGGGCTTTCTCTGCTGTCACTTAGCTAAGCAGGGTGGGGCACCCCAGGCTGTCAGGTGGGTGCCCGCTGACCCCTCACTGCTCTAGGAGGGTCATAGCACGGCCAGCTCTCTCGATGGTCACCCTGTCTTTGCTGACACTTTTCTTGGCCGATCCCCTTAAAAGGCTAACTTCAAAGCCGCATCTCCAGGTCCTTTTGGAATAAAAGATAAAATAGGTACATAGAACCGAACTCACAGAGTCTGGCCTGTATCCATCTCACTAATATTCCCTGAGCACCCAGTGGGTGTGCGGGGAGGTGGGGGCGCTGAGGCCTGACACCGTGGTGAGAAGCTCGGGGCGCCCCTGTCCCCCGCAGCCTTACAGAGAAGGCAGGCACTGCAAGGGGAGCAGAGCAGGTGCGGGGAGTTTCCCTAATCTGTGGGGAGTAGGGAAGGCCTCTTAAGCTCACCCCTGAAGCGTGGGCAGGAACAGAGCCAGGGCAGCATACAGGAGGAGCCCAATAAAGGCTCAGAGTGGAGGAGGGAGGAGGCAGTGGGGTATGGAAAAGATGCCCTTGCAGACTGACCAGCCAGAGCCGAGACAGGGGAACCTCTGGGCTGGCTGCAGAAATGACACCAAGGGGGGCCCGTGGCCACCCCTTGGTCAGGCCCACTTCCTGCTAATACCCCCGCCATTATTGTATCACCCCCGAAAGCGAATTCTGGTCGTTCTAGGCCTCGTTGCTAGGACTTCTTGGAAATGAGCCTATACTTGGTGCCATCTCCCTTCCTTCTGAAGTTACTATGGCTATATTTTTAGCATGTTTTAGGGGAGTAAAAAGACTTACTTACCTCTAGTTTTCCATATAACCACTTCTGATGACTACCCCTTAAACACTCTTTTTCCAGGCTATCCAGACTGAATTAGCTTTTCTGTGAGAAAAGGTCTTTCGTGGTTTATACATTTTAATGCAGGAGGCTAACTGCCAGGATATTTTTGGACCACGACCAGGGGTTTAACCAGCCTCCCTTAACGATGAAACGAGTCAGGCCTGAGCGGCACCTGGACACAGTGGCTCTTTCATCATCCACGTTCAAAGTCATGACACCTCCTGGCTTAACCTCAGGATGTCAAGAATTTTCTTTTAAAACCTGTTTCCTGGAAATAGGTCTTTGCCGTGCCAATGGATAATTTTTCACTTCATATTTTTTTAAGGTGCATAAATTCTATGTTTTTCCCCTTGCAAAAAAAAAAAAACCCAAAACAAAACAGGGTATGTGGGGGGGCACGGTAAGAGTCTCCTTTGTATGAAATAGTACAGGCCATCCCTGTCCTGGATTTTTAAATATTTCATTAGCAGCTGGGGACTCTTACACCGCCCCATTCATTCCCTGCTCCTCCTCAGACACTGGACTGATTATTTTGATTGAAAGTGCTGAGTAAGAGAATGTGGCCTGAGAATTAGCCTCTTAAGTAAATGCCAGAGCCTTGAACCACGGCGGGACCTGCTTCTGTGGCTATTTAGAGTTCTGTAGTCGATGTGCAGTTAAGGAAAGCTGGGTGTGCGAGACTTGACCCCCTCCTCTGTTTTCTCGCCCTTTCTCTGCCCATCACCCCCAGAGGATCTCTAGTCCAGACCCTCCTGGACTAGAGGCTCACGCCAGGCTGGCAAAGTTCTTTGGTACCAAGTTTTCAAAACTGCTCCCCCCGGGGGTAGATTTGTGGGGACGTCCTTCTACGTGCCCGGTGGGCTGACGTCCTGGCCAGCCGACGACGCTTGCAGGAGAAGAAGTCCCTTCCGTGGGCTCAGCCCCGAGGTGGAGAGCTCAACCACAGCTGGCGCTCAGCCCACCTTCCTCGCCCACAACCCTGGCAGCTTTGCTCAGCGTGTGAAGCACACAGCGTGGATGTCTCGCCGGCACGACGAGCTTTGCTCGTAGCCAGCCGTCCACTCATCCCTGCTGAACTGCTGAGAGTTTACCCCTAAGACTCCAGATAAAATAACGCATTTGTGAAAGACTCTGGTGGGTTTCCTGGGAAGGCGGTGCTCGAGAGGGGAGGAGAGGAAGCATCTGAGGTTGCCCACCTGGACGAGGTAAAGCTGCTTGGCCCGGAGTTCCTGCCGGGAGCGGTTGCTCCAGTGACCCTCCTGGGTCATGGCAATGAAAAATCACAGAGACCACTGCCCCCGGGGTAGGTTTTAATAGGCTCCTTTGTAGTTTGTCAAAAACTGCTTTCCCAGGGGTTTTGGTGCATAAACGCTGAAAAATGCCCGGGAGGAGGGAATAAAATGAGGCCTTCAGTCTCCCCAGGAGGTTCAGAAACACATCCGATGAACTGAGCCCACAGTCCAGAAAGTGTCCCAAGAGGCCTAACGAGGGCGTCTGGCCCAGGGCTGCAGGCGGGGGCTCAGGCAGGGCTGCCAAATAAAGTTCAGGACCTCAGTGAAATTTGAATTTCAGAGAAATAATGCATCATTTTTAGCGTTAAGTATGTTCATGTAATATTTGGGACATACTTTTACTCAGAAGTTACTCGTTGTTTCTCTGAAATTCACATTTCACGGGCCTCCTGTCTTTTCCGTTACATTGTAACAGGGTACATACAGCCTGTAAGCAGGCTGCCCGCGAGGTGCTTTGCCACGGTGGCTGTGAGCTGATCCTGGAATCCGGGAGCCAGGTGTGGGCACAGCTGGTGGGCTGGAAACGGAGGGAGTGGAGGCGCCCGTGCCCACTGCCGGGGCACCGGTGTCCTTACAGTTCTGGGGGCTGTCACAGCCCAGCAGAAGGCAGGGGCAGAGGCGGAGCTCAGACACCGGGGGCCTGCGGGCACCACGGGTGGTCTCTCGCCTGGGCTGGCGGGGGCAGAGAGTGGCTGACTGGGAGGCGGGTGCTTGACAGATCGATGTGAAGGTCAAGAAGAAGGAGAGGTGACTGTCCTGGGTTTCCACGCTGGTGAAGAGAAGCCGGACGGGTACGGAGGACTTTTGGTCACCGTGATAACCATGATGGAAGAGAGATGCATTGGAGTGTGCCCCCCGCTTGGTTCTGGAGTCCCAGCCTAACCTGGTGGGAAAGTCACAGGTAGAAGAAGGGGCCCAGCAGGCTGGGTAAGACGGGAGGTGGCAGAAGGTGAGGATGGAAAGGCAGGCGGGCTCAAGGCCCCAAGGGCCTGATAAAGGGCTTAAATCTCCTCAAGTCTGCGATTGCCAAACTTCCTTATTTTTGAGCTCTTTCTTCAAACAATACAGGATGAGTTAAATTAAAGAGATACAAGTGGCCCCTCCAGAATGGTGGGGTGCAAACCTCCCTTCTGCAGAGAACAGTAAGGTTTCCCTGACTCCCCACGCCCTACGTACAAGGACCGCTTTCCCACGGCCTAGGACTGCTGCCTGGTGTCCGATGCCCCCGGTGGGGACCTTGTTGTTCAAACTGCAGTGCCTGGTTACCTTTAGAAACAGATCTGGGCTCTGCTACTTACTACCCAAGTGACGTTGGAGTCAGCGCAGAACCTTTCTGAGCCTCAGTTTACCTGTGTCGAAGGGAGGGGACATGCACACTCAGCGGACTAAACAAGGGCGGCCAGGCCGTGAGGAGTCCTCAGAAAGTGGTTGCTATTAATGATAATAACGATGAGATGTGACCCAATCACTCCAGACCTATGAAATCAAATATCTAATAGTCCTGCTTCAGTGATTCTTAGGATTCTAAAATTTTGGAAACACAGACTTTGTTTTCGTTGAAAAACTGCCTGACCTCTGGGGCTTTCCCGCCCACCGGTGCGGGGGGCTGTGCTCTGAGGCTCTGGGGGAGAAGGAGGAGCCCTCCAGTGGCCCCACCCCCAGACCTTGGGCAGCCCCTCTCCTGGCATGTCCCCCTTCTTGGTTTCCATTTTCACCCCCAAAAGCCTTGCAGGGCTTTCCAGTGTCTTGCTTCTTCCTTGGGGCCAGAATCGTAGGGAAGCAGAATCCAAACGCCTGTGTTGGAGGTTGTGTTGGATCCATTTCATTTTAAAGGGGAGCAGCCTTTGACTTTGATTTAGTTAACGGAGCCCGTTCTTCAAGATTCGTGAACGTTGACCAGAAAGAGCAAATTCTCCAAAGCTCTCAGGCTGCCGCCCATCCGCCCACATCTATGCTCTCTGAAGCCCCACGGGGGCTCTACAAGGACCCCATTTCAGAGGACAACAGCCTGTGACATGTTTACAATTCAAAGTATCATGAAAGTGGTCTCTCCTGCCACAAGGTAAAAATCCAGTTTTAAGATGTGGACACAGAAGTCTGTTTTAGCCTGAATTACCATTTGGTTAATTACATAGTAATTACATGGTAAGGTCTGAGTCTCCTCTGAGCCTCTCCGGCATTTCACTGTGTCTCCCGTAGTCACCTAACAACCCCGGGGTGCGGCTTTTTGTCTCCTCTGAGTTGGTGTGAACGGCCACAGGGAGAGCACATCAGGGATGGAATTTACTTAAGCAGATGCGGAACACTGAGACCCACTTAAACCATTTCCTGGCAAATGGCTAAGGCTTTGTGTGCCCGGACCCCCTTCCTCTTTCTCACCTACTACATCTGCTCCGCTTTTTATTACATCTGTCTGTAACCTGAAACATTTTACTTTTTTTTTTTTTGCAATTCTGCAGCTACAGTGTCTCAGTACCATTTCTGGACTTTCACAAGCAGTGTACATTTCCTAAGTACATTGGAGATGCTGATTGCTTCCTGGGCTTTTCAGAAATGTCCCAGTGCCCTTAACTCCGGGTTAATGTACGCAGCTGACAGTGAGAGAAGCCCTACCTGCTCCTGGGTGGACCCTTGAGGCCGGTGTCTTGAAGATAAGACACTAGGAGTTCTAACCTTGGTGGACAAGAAGGACCTTCCAAATACTGAGGTCACGCCCTCCCAGAACAGGCTGGTGAAGTCGTGGGCTCGAAGCTGGAACCATGTGTCAGGATGTTATAAAAGGAGCTTGGATGGGATACACTTAATGCCACTCTCAACTGTAGGAGTCTTTTATTTTGTTTTATTACTGAATCCCGATGTATGTTCAGTTCTGATGTATATTCCCTCGGTACACATGAGGTTAGCAACTGACCATAGAGGTCTAAAGGATGAGTTCCTGTAGTGTGATTTTTTTTTTTTTTTTTTACTTGCCACCCGCCCCCACCGCCCCCCCCCCCAAAAGCTATCTTCTCTCCTCCATGATTTCTCAGAAGGCTCTCACTGACCCTTTGCATTTTTGTTCCTCAGCCAGGGTCTCTAAATGCCGTTCTGCCTGAGGTAGGGATTTGTTTCTCCTCTGCTGGATCAAAGTTGAAGCACTTTTTTCAGAGCCCCTTTGGACGTGAACCCTCTGGGATTCCTGTTGTTTTTCCTTAATATACCCCTGCCCAGAGCAAGCCCCTGCTGGACCCTGAGGAGGAGGGCCACCAGGATCCATGGCTTTGGTGGGGATGACTAGGAAGTCGCCGCAATGCCCCTGGTGAGTCTAGCCCACTGGCACAGGTGCTGGGTGAGGAGTAGAAATGCCGTTCTTGGCTGCAGGGCACTGAAGGAGGGCAAGGCCATCTTCAAAGTGATCCACCAGAGAGCCAGGGTGACGGGTGTGGAAACAGACAACATCACTTTGTGGAGAAGAGCCCAGAAATAGCGAAGCTCCTACGAGTGCTAACAGCCTCATGAAGGACATCTGTCTAGCCAGGGATGTGGCTGGAGCCAGAGGCACCCACAGCCCGGCCACTTCCACCTGAGCTCTTGTTGAAGATGCGAAAAGCCAAAACCCTAACTTTATGAGGTGCTTTGGCTGGGGCACGACGAAGAGGAAATATGGAAAGTTGATTCTAAATGAAAGAGCAGACACAGCCCCTGGGGTGCCAATGAGGGCGGGGGAGCCTTAGGAGCGGGCAGGCCAAGGGCGGTCCCCAGCGTTTCTGAGCATCTTCTGTGCCTCCCAGCGTCTGGGCGTTGGGTTGCTTGAGAAAATCTGTTCCATCTTCAAACTTTAAAATAGACTCTTTCCGATGCTCTGCAGGGATGGGCCCTACCTGACCAGCTTGATGGTTATCAGAGCTCACGTAACTTTCCTTTTTTTAATTAAAGAAGTGAAAATATGAGAGGTTGATGTATCACTGAACAAAAAGGTGAATTATTCAGTGCAAAAACAAATTATTAAGGTGATATAATAGGATTTCAATTGTCATGCAAAAATCTGGGACAGCCCCACTCCTAAGTAAACATTTTTTATATAAAATACATAAAAATATTTTTACATAAAAATCTTTAGATTTTTCATATGAATTTTTTGTATTCATTATACATTCACATGCTCTAAAGATCCATAAAATTCCTCAAAGCTTTTCTTGAGACATAGTATTTCTACTACTTCTGTCCCTATGTACCCCCCTCACCAGAGGTAAAAATTTTTGTTTGTTTTAGCTAATTCTTTCAATTATCTCCATATATCTAAATAATATGTGTATGTTCTTTTTCCTTTTTCATATTTAAGCTTTTCAAATCAAATGGTATTGAGAGAAAGGTAAGGATTGGGTCTCTTTCATCTCTACCTTCACCCGCCTCACACACACCTTTTATGTTTTGCTCCTTTTCGCCATTCTCCCAACATAGTTATATTATAATTTTTGGTTAAATAAAAATTCAGTGTTTCAATTATTGTGATTTTGAAAATTCTATTCATAACTGAGAGCAATGTAGAGTATTATTATGAATTTTCTTTTTTTTTTTTCTCTTTTTGTGGTACGCGGGCCTCTCACTGTCGTGGCCTCTCCCGTTGCAGAGCACAGGCTCCGGACGCTCAGACTCCGTGGCCATGGCTCACGGGCCCAGCTGCTACGCGGCACGTGGGATCCTCCCGGACCGGGGCACGAACCCGTGTCCCCTTCATTGGCGGGCGGATTCTCAACCACTGCACCACCAGGGAAGCCCTGAATTTTCATTTTTTTGCTCAGCCCTTTCTTTTCCCTGGAGTTATTGGTCGCCTTGATTTTTTAAATTTGCTTAGCTTTTAAAAGTACGTATCATGAATTCAAAAACAAACCATCTATTAATTGTCCAAATCTTTTCTACATACCTTTAGATAAATTAGGTATCCTAGCAAATTTATCTTCTTGAAGAAATTCCTCCCAGAGATTTCTGACCAATCTGAATTTTATTCTACTCTACAGTGGTTGCCCTCTAAGCCTGAAGCAGAGCTGATGTCCTAGCGTTTCTACTGGAAAAACCCTGTCTCCTATCTTCTGTTGGATAGGACATCCTCTGTTGTGTATTCTTTGCTTCTCTTTCTTGTTTTACTCCTTTGTTTAGATGGAATACACCTTCCAGTAGTTTCCTAATGTGATATTTTTGAGATCTTACATGTCTGAAAATGTCTTTAGTTTACACATGCACTTGGATAATAGTTTATCTGGCTGGGTTCAAAATAGTTTCTTTTCAGAATTTGGTAGGCATTGTACCGTTGTTTTCTAGATTCCATGTTGCTGTTGAGAAGTCCAAATGAGTTCAGAATCCTGACCCTTTGTAAGTGACAGATATTCTTCTCTCTGGCAGCTAGTGACACCCTCTATTTGTCCCTGATATTGTGAAATTTCACAATGACAGACCTTGTATGGGTGTTTTGTTCACTGTGCAGGATGTTTACTGGGCTCTCACATCCTTCCATCTGGGAAACTGTCTTGGTCAATTTCATGTTCTCTTGTTTTTGTTCTGGAACTCCTAGTATTTGAGTTTTAGACCTCCTCACCTGGTCTCGAAATTTCTTACCCTTTCACTTCTATTTTCCTCCTCTGCTCTGCTTTAAGGGAGATTTCTTTATTGTGGAAGCTCCTTTAAGTTCTCTTGTCAACTAGCAGAGTCAATTCCAGGAACCCTTTCCTATTCTCCGAGTGTTTCTTTTATGTGAATCCTGTTCTTGTAACCGAGATTTAATATGTTTTATGAGGATATTGATGAGTTTTTAAAATTTTTTTCTTTTTTCTGCATCACCTCTGCTTCCTCCAACTTGCTTTGCTTCATTAGTTTTAGCCTCTGGTTTTCATATTAGAGCAGAAGTCCCAAAATTTGTCTGCATATTATGATCATGTAGGAAATCTTTAAAAATGCCAACATCCAGACCACATGGCAGACCAATTAAATCATAATCTCTTGGGGACTTAGATGAAGGGATTAGTATTTTTTGAGGTTTCCAGTGTTTTGCGGGACAATTCAAGTTGCTTTTCAGTGTTCCTCCTCTGTTGTCTTAAGATTTCAGCTTTCCTGGCTGTGCCCAGTTGATGACCACTTATCCATCTGCCTCCAGTTTTCAAAATTCTATTACTGCCATGTCTGCTCTTGTTATTTTTTGACCTTGTGCGTGTGTGTGTGTGTGTGTGTGTGTGTGTGTGTGTGTGTTTGCCGTTTCACAGATCCCTTTACTGCTATTTTAATAGGGTCTGAAGAAGGAGCAGAGCATAGAGTAAGATAGGGAGGAAAGGACATTTGAGGAGGTCAGTTTTAAACCGGAAGGGGCCTTCTAGTTCAGTTCTAGTGTATATTGACGTATGTACAAATGTATCAGCAGAAATTTTAATTTCACTTCACTTATTCAGAAGGAGCTATTAGCTTAAAATCAACCCAAATTTTCTTTAAATATGAGAGCACTGACACCACAGTCAGCTATATAGTTAAAACCTCACGTAGTCAAACTTTACTAATTTATAATTAGTGATAATGGACTTAAGTTTGCCTTTCTCCGTTTTTAAAAAATTAAAACAATTAGTATAAACGACACTGCAGATTGGTAAACTGGTTAAGAGAAAAAATATTCAAGGATATTATTAGAACTTATTTGCAGAAAGACCAAAAGTTCCTCTGATTACAAATGTTGCTACTGATGTGAATCTGATTTGCTATGCCCTGAACTGCACTTTATTAGCTATTAATCTGTATTACTGAATTAACAGAACTGAAATAAAATTCTTGCTTCTCTTTAAGCAAATTTCATAAATTTTTCTTTTGACAGACTGTTCATCTACCTGAACTTGGAATGGTGGAGGGTTTACTCTAATGAAAATAACAGAAAGACAAACTGTGAACTGTAACATGTCATTTACAATTAATAAACCACTAAACACAGGCAAGGAATTCAAGGGCTATAAAATGCCACGCATTTGCACAGTCAAGTCATACAAAATTGTTTGGCACATTCAATTCTGTAGCTAGATGGGAAGTTACTGTATTTAACTGCTTTCGTACTCACCAGTTTACCTGTGAGACGGTGGCCCTCTTTTCACGCGCTCGGGGGAAAGGGTGCCTCAGCCTTCCCGCCCCCGGAAGTGCCGTTGGTTTGTCTCTTTTTACTAGGACCCATTGCTCTGTCCTCCCTCCCACCCTCCCTCCCTCTTTCCTTCTTTCCTTCCATCCTTCCTTCCTTCCTTCCTCACTGATAAACATCCGATGTGCCGGGCTTTATGCCTGAAGCTGACTGGAGTGCTTTCTCCCACGCGTGGGTGGATGTGACTCAAGGATGTAAGCCCAGATTTAGCTGCACATCCTGCCCTTTGAAGAACGTGTGTGTGAGCAGAGCACTGGCTTTCCCTTAGAAACCCTGGGACTCTGCTCGCGCCTTGCTGGCGTGTTTACAGCAACAGTCCTAAGTGATGTCGGTGGAGTAAAAGAGAATGCAGAGAACTGGCCTTCAACAGTCACTTTAAGGCTCCAGTGAGACTAGTGACATTCAGCCTTATGAATGTAAAATTTGAAAACTCACAGACTCCCTAATAATAGCAACTATACCACTGTTATTTTCTGTTGAGAAAATACATGACTAAAAGCTATTTTTATTCACTGATTCTTTCAGATAGGTTTGACTTTTACTAACCACACCAGTGTAAACAAACATTTGAACAATGGTAAGAGTTAGTACGTGCCCATGTTTAGTCATTGTATCACTTAGGAATTGTATGTGACTTCTAGAAACAGAATTCTAACTCTGGTGAATTAAATACCTGAAGGTTTAGACCCTGACAGTCAAGAGGTCCAGGGGTGTTGGTTTACAGCCAAGGTCTCTGAAATCCTCTGGCCTTTTCTTCATGGTCCCAAGGAGGTTGCTGGAGCTCCTGCCACATACAACATCTGCTTCTGCTGCAGCCTGAGCAATGAAGGGCAAAAAGTTTTCCTTTGAATGCCTTTTGCTCTTTCCTGCTTATATCTCAGTGGTCACCCCCTCTGCAATGGAGGCTGAAGAATGTAGTTTTTCAGCCGAGCACATTCTCCAGGGGTCTCTTAGAAGGGAAGATGGGAGAAAGACATTGGATAGGCCGCTAGCAACCTATGACACGGTCAGTCCAGCCACGAGGCTGAGGGTGCGTCTGGAACCGTGGACAGCAAGGGGCTTCTCAGTGTGTGGGCTGGAGACCACAGGTCAGACGTCCATAACACTCTCTTCTACGGGACTGGCATCTGGGTGTGCTGGGTTTAAGCATTTCTCAGAGGAGGCAGCTCGTAGCGGTCAAAAGAGCACTGAATGTGGAGGCAGAAGAGGTGGACACAGTCCTGAGCTATGGGTCAGGGACTTGGACAAATGGCTTTACTTCTCAGAAGTGCAGCTTTCCCTCCACAAGGAGGAAATAGTAACATCTGCTCCTGGGAGGGGGATGGAGATGAGGTCTGTGGAAGCTTCTCGGCGTGGAGTCTCCCACACAGAGGTGCTTACTCAACGTGGCTTTAAACTGAGGAGCCCAGGGTCACAGGCCAACCTCAGACCTGGGGACAAGCAGGCAGATGTGAGGTGCTGGACCTTCACCTGGAGTCCCACGTGGTGGACGCTGGGGTGAACGGCCGCAAGGTGATTTCCAGCGCCAAACGGCTTCTTGTAAACCGCTCGACCCCGGAAGCAGGTGCCAATTGGATTTCGGAAAGTGCAAGTTCACTCCCCGCGGCACGTCCGCTCTGGAGGTCTGCGTGCGTGTCTGCTTTGTATTTCAGGATTTTCATTTTTTATACTGGCTCATTTACAGATGTTTGATCAGGTGTGAACTTCTACCAAGAAGACTATAAAAAAGCAATTTAACAAGTGAGTCTGAAATGCCATGCCAAGGGTGGGACTGTATACAAATTACGTACTGGACTTGAAAAATGAACAAAGTTGCTCTTTCTTTTTTATTTCCTTGAGAAGCTCCTGGAAGGAAAGTTCAGGAGTTCACTTTGCCTGTTTGGGGCTGCTGTCCAGACGCCCACATCGCCCTGCGTTTCCTCAGGCTGTTCTCTTTCCCTGAGATGGCCTTTCCCTCCTATTCACCTGGCAAAAACCTATTTATCTTTTTAGGCCCGGCTCAAGCAGCAACTCTCCTTCAAAGCCTTGATGACCCAGGACCCAGGCAGGAGGAATCCCTCTTTCCCCTGTACTGGTGTAATTCCTGTCTGTATCTTCACTGTAATAGCATTGGGCGTTTGTTGAGAGCTTACTGTGTGCCAGGCACTGGTCTGAGTGCTTTATATATGTTCACTTAATGCTCGTGAAAACTCTGTAAGGTAAGAACTGTTATTATCCTCATTTTACAGAAGAAAATTGAGGCATGGAAAGGTTAAGCGGTTTTTGCCCAAGATCATACAGCTAGGAAACGGCCAAGTCAGGATGTGAATCCGGTTTCTTAAGCAACTATAACACATACATGATAATTATTTTAATAATGTACTTATCAGTTTTTCTCACTAGATTATAAGAACTTTCTGTCAGGGCCTCTGTCTTATTCCTCTGAACATACCCAGGATTCTATCCTGAATGAATGAATGGATGGATGGATGAATGAATGAATATGTATACATACACCCCATGGGGTAACAAATTTGAACTGTACAGGAAACTCTAAAATGATGAGAAATTACTCTATGGCCTCGATTCAAGTTTCTTTGCACAGTGAACACTGTTAATCATTTCCTGTGATTTCTTTTAGAAATACCAGTATATATGTATGTGATTTAAAGAATTTATCTGAACAGGATCACTCTTAAACGTTCTGCTCATTGCTTAGTACATACAGGACTATTTTCAACTTATCAGAAATGAAAAGTGATGATGATTTTTTGATTAACTGTGATACCTTGAAAATTCCGTCCATTTTGTGTCCGTAAAAACTGTGGATCACTTAAAAGTATTGATCATAGCCCCAAATCCAGTTTTTAAAGTGTTCTAACCACATCGTAGTAACCTCAGCTACTTTGGGGAACAGAGGAAGAAATGAGATAATTATGTCTCTTAGCCAATATGTGCTGTCAGCAGTGCTCACTCAGAATCCTTTCATTTCTGTTATTCTTCTACATTTACAAAGAAGCATTCACGGGAGTGTTTTTCTAAAGGAGCAGAGGAGGGGTGGTGATGGGGGGCGTGGGGGGGCTTCGAGCCAACCACAAAGGCTCTAAAGCCCATGGCGGCCTGGGTCTTGGGAGCCTGGGAGGTGGGGGTATAACAAACCATGGGCCCCGGGCCAGCACAGAAGAGGGTCCATAAATCTTGGACTTTCCAAGGGGATTTAGTGCGCTGAGTTCTTCTACCGTGCGGACACTTCATCTCCTCCTCTGGCAGGGAAAATGCCTTTATTTTCCATATGGTACAAAGATGTGCCCCTCTCTCCGAAGCAGAGTTGAACCTGAGCAGAACGTGTTTGTTTGTGATTTCGCTCCTACAGGCTGGACGCTGGGAGCGGGCCTAGGTCACTCTTGGAAGGCAGCAGAAAGCCTTGATTGAGACGCCCTTGAGGATATGCTCTTTTCCCTTGGCCAGTACAAGCTTCCGTGCTCAGACCTTTGATGCTGCAGGAAAACCGTAACCCGGTACTTTTCTCAGCCCACAATTGTCTGGATCAGCCTACTTTCTCCTAAGAAAGTTCTCAAACAGTGAAACATATGAAATTAGCTTATATTACTTTTTTAAAAATCGCAGTAAAATATACATAACATAAAACATAAAAATATACATAACATTAAAAAAAAAGGCTCCAGGTTGCAGCCTGTATCGGAATGTCCTTCCTTTCTAAGGCTGAACAATACTTCACTGTATGCATGGACCACATCAACAGACACTTGGGCTGCTTCCACATCTTGGCCATTGTGCATAATGCCGCTGTGAACGTGGGTGTGCAAATACCTCTTTGAATCCTTGCTTTCAATTCTTTTGGGTGTATACCCAGAAGAGGGATTGCTGGGTCAAATGGCAACTCCACGTTAAATTTTTGGAGAAACTGCCACACTATCTTCCCCGTGGCTGCGCCGTTTTACGTGTCCGCCGGCGGAGCACAGGGTTCCAATTTCTCCACATCCTCACCAGCACTTACTTTGTGTTTCTTTGATGGGCTCCATGGTGTGATGGGTGCGGGGTGGTATCTCGCTGTGGTTTTGGCTTATGTTACTTTTCACTCACAAAAAGCATTCTTCATTCTGGGTTTGGTGGGAGTGTTTTGAGGAGGAACCATAACAGCAAAGTTCTCCACCGAATGGTGGCTCAGGGTACATTCATCAGCCCCCGCCTGGGCCCCAATACGGGACCCGACCTTTAGGAGGAGCTGGCTGGGAAACCCTGCCTCGCCCGGCCGCGGTGGTCCCCAGAGACCTCCCCCGGCGTTCCCGACCATTAAATCGCGCCCCGACTCTGGGGTGGGAGCGGCCCTCTCTAACGTAGTACTGGTGGCAGCTTTGTGCCCTTACGTAAATGGGAGCGCGCTCTCCCAAGTGTCAGGGTCGGGCGCGGAGACGCCTCCTATTTCGGCGTTGGAGGTGGACTTGACCGAGGCAGCGGGGGAGCCGGAGCAGAGACACCGTCTGTGCAGAGACGGCTGAACGGGCTTGTTCCGGGGAGACCACACCAACTTAGCGTCTTTGTTGCTTTTCTTTTTGCAAAATCACTTCCACGTTTGTCACTGTATCTTAGCCTCTCAGTAATCTTTGGCAGTAGCGGAGATAAGCCCATTTGACAGAGAGAACCGCAGTCTTTGAGGTACGAAGTGCCTTCTGCAGGGGACGCAGCTGGTTAACAGAAACGTCGCTAGAACCCAGCGCCCTGGCTGTGGACCAGTGATCCATTTGACAGAGATGATCCCCACTGGGAGTTAAGATTTCATGCATCTGAATGGCCTGCTTTCTTCAGGACTTTTCCCGGCTTGCAGCAAAGCGCTCTGTGGAGCAGCGGCAGCGGGTGGCTTGCGCCTGGCCCTTTCTCCATAGACCCTGGTGGTAAAGCCCAGCTCCAGGAAGATGGGCACCCCGCCCCGCCGCCGGGCCTCCCTAACCGCAGTGGGTACCACCCAGTGCCCCTCACAAGACTTCGAGACTCAGTCTGGCTAACTGTGCTGGACTTAAGGTTAGAAACCACTGCTGATGGCTCTCGTGATCATTCAAATCAACTTCTCAAGGCACGGACGTCACAGACTAAAGGATTTCCTGCGTCTCCTGTTGTCGCCCTGCTTAGCTCAAGTGAGAGATCACGTGAAGTCCTATGTCACTGGCAATGGTCTTTGAGTGACTGGTGTTTTCCTGCTGGATTTTAAGTGGCCTGAAGTAGACACACAGGTCTGGGCAGCCCTCACCAGGCTATTTGCAAATATGCAAGCCCACGCATAAATGGTCCATCTTCTGGAATTTACTAGCTGGAGGCCTGAGTGGCCAAGAGCACAGAGGCTCACGGACACGGCACGTGGACGCCACTGATGGACAAAGGCAACCAGCTGACTTTCACGGCTTCTCTCCACGGAGGTCATTCCTCAGCTCAGGTGGCCTCTGCCGAATATGAGCCGCAGAGCATGATGAAGCTGTTGTTACGGGGACAGCAGAATCAGTGCCCGAGGGTTTTAGGTTACGGTGAGTGTTAGCGGGAACACGGTGACGGTTTCCTTAAATAAACCAGTGAACAGCAGGCCCTTTTCTGCTTTAAAACAAAAGATGAGGAAAACCTATCTCGCGTGCCAACTCTGATATGTGTTCTCTTGTGTATTAACCTGCAAAATGTATAACTTTGATTTATTATTTATATCTTTACAGAAGCACCTTTTGTCAAGGATACCATGACTGGAGGAAAGAGCTTTTGTTATCATGAAAAACAATTATCAGTCTTATGTTGCTCTTTGGAATGAAATCCTCAGAGCCTACTTTAAAATTATAGACCTTGAAAGTTGCCTATTTCTTTTAAACCAAAGATACCCAACGATAGCATTACTTAAAAATAGTTTTTGACTAGTGGATAATGTTACGTATGAGAAGCCCTTCCAAAGCATCCTTGCACTTTACAGCTTCTCAGATGATACCACCCTGTTAAAGCTTGTTCGTGAACCATGGGGCTGACACCCCACAGAAAAGCTCATGCAGGATAGCCAGAAATTTCCTTCCCGTGTCATACTCAAACAAAGTTTGAAAATAAAAAGTCTTTCCCTCATTTCATTCCATCTCTACTGAGCCATAGGTAAGAGAATTTAATGAGAAAATTTGGAAGTAACCGGTGGCTAAGAGTATTTAGGATATGGACCATCTGGGGGTAAAGATAGGGGCTGCTATCACCAAAAATTTTGTAACTTGCACTCACCAAGGAAATGTCGTGCTAAATTCATCTCCTTCCTTTTTCTCCTGTGTTACTAAACTGGCTGATGTGAGAGTGCCATGATTTAGATTAATTTCTGCAATTAAGTTTCTTACCATGTCTTGTGGGAAATTCAGAGGCACGTAAACTGGATAACAGAAGAGCCGGGTGAAGTTGTGGTTAATTAGAGAACCATCCTCAATACATGTTAACCGTGGATTGATATGAACCTGGAGCCATGGTCCTCAGTTGCTTTCTGTTGTGGCACACGTGGAGGATGGCTGTTCCGCTCCTGGACTTGTGTCCATGGTTGTGTGCGGGGTACGTACAGTCCAGCAGACTGGCCACAGGTCCACCCCGTCCCTCCCACTCAAGAAAACACATCTGGAAACTGGTTAGTGCAAGAGACATTATTCTGAGAATAAACTTACCACTCTGATGTGGAAAATGAAAGGCTGGCAGATTTCAGTACCTGGGACGTTATTAGTAACAAAGTATTTGTGCTACTATGAGATATTGTAAGACAGTCTGTGCCATGACTTGGCCCCTTGTCCCTTGCGTCATCCTGTTCAACATTTTAAACTCCATCTTTAAAGAACACTAAAAGGTGTGCTTCGAATCTCCTAAGGAACTCCATGGCTTGGGAGCTTCCACCTCCACAGCTGAGAACAGCCTGCAGGAGTGAGGCATCCTTCGAACCTGGAGGTGGCTTTCGGTGCCAGAAAACCTATAGACAGCAGAAGCTTTAAATCAGTATTTCAAAGTGGTTAATTTTTAAGAATGAAGTTTTGATGCTCCATCTGAAAAGTTCCAAAAAGGTTTTATTTCTGTAAGTCTTGCTCCAAATAGACTTCTCTCATTAACAGAAATGTCAACATGATCAGTTACTAATTGGGTAAATATTTTAAAGAAATTATTTCTTATTTTAATAAGAAATAATGTATTACTTTATTTCACCTCTGGACGGCTAGTCCCTGGAGGACAGCGACACTGTCTTGCTTCCTTCCCTGCTGTCGACCCTGGCTGTCTCCTGCACGCACCTTTGAAGTTTGGTGAATTAAACCCTAGTTCATAAACCTCACAGGGGACTCTCAGCTGTGACAGAACTCACTTTCCACTTAAGACAAACTTTGCAAATTAGAGGGCAACTAACCCCAGGGCAACTGTCCCCAAGCCTTGACTGTACATTACTCAACATGAGTTGCCCCAGAAAATATACAGGGCGGCACTTAAAATGGAATTTCAGATAAACGATGAATGATTTTTTTCGTAAGGGACATACTTATATTAAAAAATTATTTGTTGTTCATCTGAATTTGAATTTAACTGGGCATCCTATGTTTTCATTTGCTAGGTCTGGCAAGTCTAAGCCTTTAGAAAATGTTGAAGTGAGGGTCCCACTCCAGAGACTTGGATACAGTTGGCCTGGAATGGGACACCAGGGCTGGTATTTTTCAGAGGCTCTCCAGGTGATTCTATGGTGCAGCTGGGGTTGCAGGTCACTGCCCTGTAATGTGCATTTCGACCTTGAACCTGTTCTCAGGACCTTCAGTTGTAAGCGTCTGCCTCCGTTCCAAGGTATCCTGGCCCTTAGCTTCCCACAGGCTGACCTCAGGGATCAGTGGACCCACAGGCTTGGGGTGACGCAGGAAACGCTAGGCAGTCTTGACCTCTCTGCCCTCCCTTAGACAGAGGAGCTCTATTCTAGGAAATTCTCCCGATCAGAATTCTTGGGAAATGAAGCGTCTCTGCCCAGCCACTGGGCTCCTTTCTGTACATCAGGCCATTGCGTGAAGCTGATCCTGACCTCTACATGGTTCTCAGATGTGTAGCTCCCCCTGTGGGCACCCCGAGTTCTCATGTGAGCCTCCTACACCTGAGTCCCCAGACTAGAGCACCCCATCTTGCAAGGAGACCCCAGATATTAGGACCAGGCTTTGCTGGTCCCCATTTCAAGTTTCGTTGTGTGTGTCAGGACCGAGTCTAGATCTTGACCTTGTTGGGCTCCCCCCGAGAGACCACTGCTGCACCCTGGGACGCAAGCTTAGCATCGGGGCCCTATTCACCATGAACAGAACTTTCAGGATTGTTTTCCCATTTGGAATTCACAGCAGTGCTTCTCTGGATTCCCATTTGTTTTTCTGTGCTCAGTTGTTGGAGTCCTGGTACTAGTAGCATATGCCTAAATGGTGGAGCGTGCCATGGCCTTGGGTCTAAGGTTGGTGAGCCTCCTCTGAGGGCTGTGCCCGGTGGGAGGATGGGGGACTTTAGCGCAAGGCTCAGGCCTGGCCCTGGCTTGTTTTCAGCCGGATCCTGTGGCTCCCTGGCAGATCTACACTTAAGACCGTCACAGCACTGTTGACAGAGCCTGGAATCACTGAAGGCAAGCCAATGCAGGTGTAAGATGTTGGGTTTTATGTTAGATTTGTACCGTTTGAAAGCCTTATAGCATGGCAAAATGTTGAGATCTAGCAATCATTGGGATTATGGGATTAAAGACAGAATTCTGAGATCATTTGTATAGAGTTTAGCTGAAAGTGTCGGTGAGTTCTCCAAGGAGAATAAACCAGGGCTCAGTGCTCATAGATGTCAAATACACTAGTGGACGGAGAAGCCTGGTAGATGAAGGCCAAAGCAGGAAGAAAGGCCAAACGGCTCTCAGTTCCTGATCATGCGTAAATCATGAGGACCACTTATGGGATGCGGTGAAAGCGTCGTCTAGGAGAATGGGCATCATCTGAAACCTGAGAGGCACATGGCTGACAAAGGGAGGTTTTAGATGTTAACTTTTAGATATTTTTACAAGTACCCTACCAGAGGTGCTCATTTAGAATGAAACCAGATAGTGTTTTCAAGGATGTGAGCTGCGTAGGGAAAATACTGAGGTGTCGCAGCCAGAAGACAAACCCAGTCTTAATAAAGACTCTTCCGCACTGAGGGAGCCGGGTGGGGAGGAGAGCAGAACTTTTCATTGGAGTTGGAGGACAGAGTAAGAAGCCAAAATATTAAGTGGAAGGAACATATAGTCCTGAATATAAACAAGACACAGCCCTGTGAGAAGCTGAGAGCTGGCAGAGTCCCTGAGCATCTTAGTACCTAATTAACTCCTGCGCTGCCTGAGGCTAATGAGACTGATGGCTTAGGTCACAGCGCATCTGAGAGTGGACAACTCCTTCTGTGCTGTCACTGGAGGGAATGGGAAGGTGAGACGTGACTTTTTTTCCTTTTTTCACAGCCAAAAGTCATGGTGACAAAGGCTACATTGTATGGCAAATCTGTGACGTTAAACTTTGATTAAGAAAAGGTCAACTCTTTGGTAACCTCTGAAAAAATGATTTGAAAAACTATTGAAAGAGAAGGTAACAAAATGTAATGCTTGAAGGCAAATTTTAAAAACAGAGCTTTCATAAAAGAATATCACTCGTAAGAACACATTTCTGTTATTTCTAAGCACAAGTATGTTTTAGATTCAGTCAACTTTCCCAAGTTTTTTTTTTTTTCAGTTTGGAGCTGGTGTTCTTTGATTAGTACTTGAATTTAGTAAGGAAACTTATTTTAACATTATTAATTATTAAAATAAAACAGTGTTTAGAGGAAGTATATTTACATATAGGGTTAGGATAATTCTATCAAAATTCTTATTTTTAAATTTTAATAAAGATATCAGATCATCTAGGGGGAAAAGGTTATGTACACTTTGCAGACGTGAATTCGGTTAAATCAGTGTTGATGGGACCAAGATTTAATAAAAATATGGATGATTATGAAATGCATATAAATGGTATGCTATTTCATCAAAAATTATATATCTGTATTATAAAATAAACTAGTCTTAGTTATTTAATTACTTGAAAAAACCCCTAGATTTTAGGATTTTGAGTTGAGGAATTTTTTGCAGCCGGAGTCCTCGTTTTATAGAATGTGGATTTTTATAGGAGTTGTAATCCTCATCTGGTTAATTTTCTTTAAAATTAAAAAGAAAAAAACCCTGCATTTGACTTTGACATTAATTGTCTTAACTTTTAGTAGAGAAAAAATTTTGAGGTGATACTAACTAAGACTAGAAGTCATAAAAAGTACTTAATATTTTTTATAACATCTACCTGGAAACTGAACTTATTTATTTTTAAATAATGCTAACTAAGACTAGAAGTCATAAAAAGTACTTAATATTTTTTATAACATCTACCTGGAAACTGAACTTATTTATTTTTAAATAATGCTATTTCTCTATTGAATAGGAAAAGTTGGTGCCAATGCGAGTAGTTTTGTGGGAGTGAATAGAAAATGAACAGCAGCAAAGTAATAGCATGTAGAGAAATTTTCATGTTCGGATTTGACCAGTGTCGCTATAGTAAGTTATATATTTGTATAAATGTACTGCACCAATAATGAGGTCAGTTTGAAAAATATATTGCTTATAACTGAATTAAATCAAAATGAAAAATTTTACAGTGATTGTTAAATGCCACATTGAACTGGTCTCATTAAATGTGAAATTCAAGTATATTTAGACTATTGCCTAAACTTTAATACATGAAACTAATGAGATGTGACCAGAATAGTTGGAAAAAGTTACTTTTCTTTTTTCTTTTAGCAGCTTCTCATTTCAGTTTAGATGTATTTTCTGGAATCTGATGAGATAGCCTAGCCTGTGAGCATGAAGCATGCTGTGCCTCTCAGTTAACAGAGGAAAAGAGCAAACAGGTATCCGCCCCTGTGGTGTTTTGGTTTTTTGGGTTTTTTTGCGGTACGCGGGCCTCTCACTGCCGTGGCCTCTCCCATTGCGGAGCACAGGCTACGGACGCGCAGGCTCAGCGGCCATGGCTCACGGGCCCAGCCGCTCCGCGGCATGTGGGATCTTCCCGGACCGGGGCACGAACCCGCGTCCCCTGCATCGGCAGGCGGACTCTCAACCACTGCGCCGCCAGGGAAGCCCCGGCCCCTGTGGCTTTATAATGAGCATTTTGCTCATGACTTTTACCTAAGAGGGTTACCTTTGTGTGTCAGTCAGGTTCACAAAGAAGAAAGAGTTCATCAAGCCCGTTGAGGGGTGCGCAGCTGAATGGAGGGAATGTGGATGGAGTGCGGTTTTATACGAGGTTCCTAACTGAAAACAGACTGCAATCCTATTCTTGGACTACCCATGACTGCACTTTGCAGCTGTGGTTGTGCAGCGCTGCGCCGAGGCCGGCTGCCACCTCATCGGAGGCATTCAGTTATTTACTGCTATGCTGGGCGTAGTCTAGCAAACGATCTCCGGGAAGGTAGACGGGCAAGAGTGTGCTGGTTTTGCTTCCTATGGCAGTACAGGACACAGGATTTTGCTCTCCTGAAACCCACAGAGAGTTCCATGAAGGGCCCCAATGAGCCAAGGGAAGCAGACCAGCCCCTTCTTAGTCCTCAGGCCCTGTCCAGTGCAAGCCTAGAGACTCTCTTTAGATACCTCCTGCACGTGCTAGTCGAGTTTCCTTAATCCTGTCCATTATCGTGTCTTATTTGAGAAGAAGTTTTTCCTCCAAACAAAAATAGGCACTATGTGCTTCTCACTCTGGCAAACCGATACCATAACACAGGTTAATACTTAACGCTTATACCGATTCCTAACATAAATTCATCTATAGTTGCCTCTTCTTCTAAAAGTCACAGAAAACTGCTGTGTAATAACAAATGGGATATTGAGAACTGTGTATACATTTGGAATATGTACTGTGGTGGGTGGACATTTAGTGAGAGAAAACGAGGACAGAGTCTGTACTCCATGGAGCCCTGTTAACACTTTTAAGGATGAAGGTGTTCTAGGAAGAACCACCAGTATTATCCAGAGCCACCCCTTTTAGCAGAAACGTTTCAAATATTATTAAAATCTCCTATAATTGGGTGGAATTGGGAAGAATCTCATTTTTCTCATTTTCAATTGAGCCGATTGGGCTACATGCCCTTCAGAGTCTCTTCAAATTCTAAATAGATTTTATGATTTAGTAAGTTTTCTATTTCTTTGTCTTATTTTGAACTGTTAAAATACTGGGTTCTTTTGTGGTAACTTGTGTGGTTGGGAATACAGAACAGTTACGTATCTAACCCACCTGACTGTGCAGCAAACTACTTCCGTTATCTCAATTTCTTTTTAAAATCTAATTTAAACCTGTGATGTTTCGTCTAAGCTGATTTTTCCTATTTCTCCTGGTTCTGCCTTCAGCCATTGTGGAAAATAAAGAGCTGATTTCCATAATGAAAAATGCTACCTTTTCACTTGTATTGGTTTTGTTCATTGACGCAGCAGTATCTCACCTTGGCAAACAAGAGAATGTTATTCTCATTTGAATCAGTGAATGAAGCTCCCTGTTTAAACAAGGAGGACAGGCTCATTGCCAAGGCTGCCCGAGACTACAAATTTGCAAAGGAGCTGATGTGCGCGTCTTACAAGCCCATCCCCACATCACCGCCTCTGAGCGATGCTGGGGAAGAAACAGGCCTAACCCACCACACCCCCTTCCCCTTGGAGAGGGGGAAACGGGCCTCTGTTGATAAAGTTCCCAAGAGACTGCCCCCTCCCCGTGCAGTGGGGAGAAGCCAACACCGTCGAAGCGACGCCCCGCCAGCTGAGAGATGGAAAATTAATGTCACGCAGCCAAACAAACAAGCACACTACTTGCTACGATCTGCCCTAAAGACATTTCCACGCCGGCATCTGGTTGCTACTGAAGCATCATCGCAACGGGAGATGGATTCCAACCAAGGGTGACGGTGCTTGAAAAAGCCCCCAAGAAGCGGTTTCGTGCCGGCAGACGAAGATTCGGAGTGTGAGCTGCTCTCTGACCCTGCCAAGTTGTACTCTAGATCCTGTGGCGTCGCAGACTTTGAGAGCCGAAGGGGCGTTAGAATAGCGTGTAGGCTGGCTCCTTAATCCCACGACAAGCACGAAGGACTTCAGTGTCAGAGGCAAAGGCATTGATTTAGCAACTATCTTCGTGCTGAGCTTGGTGATGTACAAGAAACTGGATCAGACATTTCAAAGGAAATAGCTGCTGCTCAAGCTTGCCTTCGGGCAGAATTGTTTCATAATCCCAATGACGTAAAATGTAGCAGGCCTGATACGCTAACCTCTTCTCGTTCCCATCATCGGAAGTGTTCACCGAGTGTCTCTGAAGCATGTTAAGGAAGTTCTGGTCAATACAGAGGTATGAATAATAGATCTGAAATATATACATTAAGCAAATGATTTTTATTAGGTATGAGACATGTCTTGAGAAAGTGGTAAGATGATACATAACTGGTGACCCAACGGTCTGAGCAGAGCATGGGCTTTCTCTCAGAGGTACAGGCCCACAACGCCCACTTCGCGAGCGTGGGGACATCTAGGTGGCCCAGGAGCCTGGGAGCTGGACGTCTAGCCTCATGCTGAGGAGGATATAATAAATACGTCATCCCTCAAGATAACATTGTATACAGGTGACGGAGGTGCTCGCAAATACCGTCTGGCATCAGCACCCCCCCCACTTACTAATCAATCGATCGATCAGTTAATCAATTGATCAAGCACAGAGTTAGACGCTAAGGATACCGAGGTGTCTAGGCAGGGTCGCTATGATAAATGCATGATAGATGCACAGCCAACACACATGGAAGAAAGACTGACTCCTCTTTCAGTATGAGGCTAAGGGAAGGAGTGTTTCAAGGGAGAATTCACAACGGGAACCCTTCTTGGGTACAGTGTTGAATAATGAGTAGGAATTCCGTATGGTTCCTCAAAGTGTGGCCCCCGGACCACTTACATCAGAATCACTTACAGAGTTCGTGAAGAGTTCTCGGGCTCCAACCCAGAGCTACTAGTTAAGGCTCTGTGGGGCAGGAGCTCAGTAAACTGCAGAACCACTGCCCCAAGGCCTAAGGCAGCAAAGGAGGTGCTGGTAGAAACACCCATGTCCTCTGCACTCATCACCCACGGCTCTAGCCTTGACTGTCAAGGCATACTTTCCAATTTCCCACTCGTAGGGGTAGCAAAAATAAAATTACAAGCCTTTATTCAAACATTGAAAATTGTGTAGCCAGGAGTCTGCTCTTGTGGCCAGGAGCACTCATATTTTATCCCTGTTCCCTGTGCAGGACTGAGTTGAATAACTGGGAGTTCAGTCACCCGCCCATCAGATCAGGGACCCAGAGGTCCCTGCCCCGCCAGGTACGGACTCCCGAGTTGTTGGGTCTTAGGAAGGTCCAGAGGCTGGCAGGGCGGCCGGGTCAGGAGCTGGGGGGGACCCCTGGAGGTCGCAAGACATCCACTATTTACCAACCAGTATTGAAGCATTTCCCTATTTTAATAACTGGTATAAGTGCCTGCTGAGGACTTCCCTGGTGGCGCAGTGGTTGAGAGTCCGCCTGCCGACGCAGGGGACGCGGGTTCGTGCCCCGGTCCGGGAGGATCCCACGTGCCGCGGAGCGGCTGGGCCCGTGAGCCATGGCCGCTGGGCCTGCGCGTCCGGAGCCTGTGCTCCGCAACGGGAGAGGCCACGACAGTGAGAGGCCCGCGTACCGCCAAAAAAATAAAAAATAAAATAAGTGCCCACTGAATAATTTCCCATACTTCCACAATAAGACGAAAGACAGTGAGATAAAAACACCAAGAGTTCAGTCAGGTATTTATGTTCTCCGTAAACTGAAGGTTTAAGGCTACCTTAGGAGTAAAAGCACAGACAACTAGACTGTATCAGAGGCCATGTACTGTCTGTGTGCTTCTAAATTTTTGTTTCATAAGAACTGGGCTAAATAAAATTACCTTTGTTCCTTTTAAAGTTGATAGCCTGCTATAACCAAGTTATAGCACTTGTGTTAATAATCCTAACTGCGTTCTTTGCAGGTTGGAGCAGATCAGAACATATCCCTAATTCTCTAGAGTTTCCACGGTGACAGTTTTCATCGTCCCTGTCTTCGCTGGGGTGGCTGTAACAAAGTGCCGTAGCCTGGGTGCCTGAACAGCAGACGTTTGTCCCTCACAGTTCGGGAAGCTGAAGGCCTGAGGTTGGGGGCCAGCACGCTCGGGCTCCGATGAGGGCCCCCTCTCTCGGGCTGCAGACGGCCGCCTTCTCCCCGTGTCCCCACGTGGCAGAGGGACAGAGGAAGACCCTGATACCTTCCTCTTCTTATAAAAACACTAATCTCGTTGTCTGACCCCGGCCTCAGGACCTCATCTAAACCCGATCACTTCCCAAAGGCCCCGCCTCCTAATACATTCATCCTGGCAGTTAGGGCTTCAGTATATGAATTTTGTAGGGACGCAACCGTTCTGTCTGTAGCAGGACCTTTACACCTCAATGCTGCTTTTCTCTGTGGCCAGAGCTCCCGCCATCAGTGGAGACCCCAGAGGTGGGTGGACAGTTCTCGCCACGTGGTATCAAGGCTGGCATTCTCTTCTGAGTCCCTGTGAGGACCCCTGGGTCGGTGTCAAGATTCTGGACATTCTGCGGAAGTCACTAGTATTCAGCACGGTGCTGGTGGATGGGGGCAAGATTCAAATCAATACAAGAGGCCGCGTGTAAAAGAGGCTGTGTAAAGTTTCTTTACACGAGGTCATTCTGTGTGTTACCTCTGCCAGCGCTTCTCAAATGTTAGCGTTCACGGGAACCAGGCGGGGCTGGTGAAAGCGCAGGTTCTGATCTGGCGGGTGGGGCGGGGCTGACAGTCTGCATTTCTAACAAGCTCCCAGGCGGTGCTGTGGCCACGGACCCACTCTGAGTAGAAGGGACCAGGCAACTAAATGTTTGCGGATAGTCATAACAGATGGGTTTACATCTACAGAGTTTGCATTACATTCCACATTCAGAGGCTTTTTAAGAGCTTTGCAGCTTCTCACTGTTTTTCAGAGATAGCCTTTGAAAGCCACTTTGCTTTGTAATGTGCTTTCAAAATTTGCTGCCCTGGGGGAGCTGTGGAAAGGCGAAACGTGAGGTTAAATATTTCGTTCCGTGAATCGAAGTTCAGACCTCTGAACTTCCCTTTCCACCAAGAGACCAACAGCCCCTCCCTTGGGGAACACTGGGCCCCCCGGGAGGTGCCCCCCTCCAAGGAGGCCCGTGGGGGGCATGGGCTGAACGGCCCACCGCTTACTCGGAGCAGGAGACGGGGATGGAGTGATAAAAGCGAACCTAAAGTAAAAATGAAAAAGCAGACTGAGAACACCGTGTGAAAACGCATCCTTACACAACTGTCTGCAGCGGGGAGAAATCAAAGAGTTTTATTAGGTGATGATAAAACGCAGTAAACTTCATGTGAAAACATTCCAAGGTCGGGTCTTGTGTGGCGTAAGAGAGGAATTTTACTAAGTCAGACTCATTTTAATCAAATGAACATCAAGGAGCTCTAATGCCATTTATACCTGCGTTTGAAACCGGTTACACACAGACACACACACACGCACACGCACACACACACACGCACACACGCACGCACGCACGCACACACGCGCACACACACGCACGCACACACACACACACGCACGCGCACACACACACACACGCACGCGCACACACACACACACACACACCCCAGCCGTTCCTCAGTGGCTTTGCCGCCCGTCTGAAGTGCCAGGTTCTATTCTGGGGACGGAATCCCAAGGCGGCGGAGGCCTGCAATGATTCGGGGTGTCCAGACACACGTCCGTGTGGAGTGTGGAAATAATTCTGCGCCCTGGAAGGTAGTGTCTTTCCACTTCAGCCTGAGTCTCCCCTCCTCTGCTCACCTCCATTCTGGTGGAGGAATTAAATCACTTGCCATGACTACATTTTGACCAGCAGGCTGGGCGGAGGGTCTGGACGGAGGGTCCCGGGCGGAGGGTCCCGAGGGGCGCTTGGCCGCGCGGGCTTTTTCTTGCCTCCCCCCCCCGATCCCCCCCGAGGTCAGCCTGGGGGGGCTGTGGTCTTCGGGGCTGTGCCGCACACCCACTTCCACGCGTGCCCCTGGGAGGCAGTGGTCTGCTGGTAATCGTGCGCCCTGGGAAGGCCCAGGCCCTTGAAGGTGGGTGGAGGCGGCAGGGCTGGAGGGAAACGCGAGAAACACGGCCTCCCCGGCGTCTTCCTGGCCTCCACGCTCTGGAGGGGCCGCCCGGGCGGGGAGGGACCAAAGCGCCTCCAAAGCCAGAGGGGCGGCGCCGGCGAGCCGCGGCCCCCAAACCCGGCAGAGCCAGGCGGTCCGTGCAGGCCTCAGAGCCCCGTGTCCGGGCTCCCCCCCCGGGCAGGGTCGCGAGACGCCCCGGTGGCCCCGGGCGCTGATGGCGCCCGACGTTCCGCCAGCCCGGGCGGCTGAGAAGCACCAGGTCAGAGCGCGGGCGAGTCCGGGCGGGTGGGGACGCGGGTGGCCCGGGGCCGCCAGGCAGTGTCGTCGGCAGCTTGTGGGAGAAGAGCAGCTACGAGTCGGGGGGCTGAGCGTTCCCCGGGCGGGGCAGACAGGAGAGACGGCGGCGGCGGTAGGAAATCAGAAACTACGGGTCTGCTAGGAGATGTCTCGGGTGGGCTCCTCCAGCAGCAGTGAGACGAGGGAAAGTAAAATCCTTATGATCCTCGTAGCAAACGTGACTGGATCTGCAGGAGAAGACCTTTAATTTGTTCCGGGTTAATTCTATCCAGTTCTTGGGAATCGACAAAGCCAGGCTGGAGAGGAGAGTGGAGGCGGCCTGTATTGTCAGTAGTCTGCGGCTCTGGTCTGCAGCCGGGCCCGCAGCGGGCAGGGCGGACCAAGGGCCGGCCTCTCCCGTAACCCCGTTCAAGGCACAGCGCTGCGCAGCGCCCACCGACGGCCACGGGGCCTTGGCCGCAGCAGGGCTTGCGGAGATAAGACAACTCAAAAGTGTGTTCAAATTAAGTGAAACCTGTGGTCCGCGAGGAGTGGCCTGACAGGACCTCTGAGCCGTGCTCGTCCCCATCCACCTGCCCCGGCTGGAGCGGCTGCTCCCTGTGCAGCGTGCCGCCTTTTTATGGAACTGCCCGTGCATCTTACAACCAAATGAAAGCAAAATTGCCCACGTCTCTTCCCTTGACAGAGCCTCCGATTGGACTTTCCTGAACCAATGCCTTTGATTCCCGGCTCTTTCTTGACATACACCCGTGAGGAGTCCTGTTTCCTTGGTTTCTGGGTGAAGCCTGTCCCTGGAGCTGTGGACACACCAAGAGGCTTTAGTCTTCCGTCCGATTATCCCTGACGTTTTCCGCAGCCTGGGGAGGGTCCACTCGCTGGGCCCTGAGGTCAGGGTCAGCACTTGCCTTCCTGCCTCCGTCAGATCCCGTCCTACCAGGCCCCGCACGTCACAAAGGGGGTTGTATCAGCCAGGGACTTTAGCGAGCTTTCTCCTCAGTGCCCAGGGAATCTGAGTGTGCCCTGAGGAGGAAGAGAATTAGACTTCTCTCACGAGCGATGTGTCTCCACAGCCATCTTCTACGCTCAGGTGAGGAAACACGGCTTTAATATTGCTTCTGAAAATTCCTCTCTTTGTCTTCTTTTAGCCTCTGTTTTTCTCTCCCCCCCCACGAGGATTCTAATCAGAGTTTAAGGAGGTCATTACAGTTGTTATAATTTTGCTTTTGTGTTTCTAAGGCATCATGTTAAAATTACCAAACATGTTCATCTTGGCACCTCCATGAGCCGTAATAGACCCTCAACTCAGGATTTATGCGGTTAGTTTAGTCGTGTCCCATTGTGATGTTAAGAAAACAGTTTTCTGAAGCAACTGTAGTCCCCTAATGCAGGGCTGTGGATGTCACTTAACATCAGCTAAGTGATGCAAAGAATGTGAGAGAGTCCACGTCAGGTCGTGCCTGGGTGGTCCGGCTTTTCAGTGATGCAGCCTGACACACGGATGTTCTCGCCATGAGACCACCAGTCCGGAAAGCACTCCTTCCTTCGTGCACACGGGCTCACCAGGCACTTCTAGAATCCTGATGCTTCGTGTGGCGCTGGGGAAGAAGAGGTGTAGGGAAAGGTCCGCACCCCCGGGGCGGGGACAGCATCATAACCCAGGAAGGGCTCATCCAGAGAAGGCAGCAACCATCTCAGCCTTTCTGTTATTTCAAAGTTAAAGCCATTTTCAGGCGTGCTTTTTAAAATAGATTTTTATTGAATGGGAATAAAAGAGGGATTGGACAAAGTTGTTCCATCGAATTAATTTCGCTTTCGGTTATCCCACCGCTCAGGAAAAGTAGGGTTTTAGCGTTGGGCTGGTGAGGCTGGCGGTACGCGGCACATACCTGTGCACCCGTGTTGCTTCCTCTAAGGGTCTCGATTCCACGACAAGAAGCGAAACTACAACAGAGACAGGAGTATGAAGTGCATGCAGTCGGTTTACTCTGTCACAAAGGTCATCTGAAGAACGAATCCTGACCTCTTAAAAGCAGTACTTTGTAGAAGGTGGAGAAGAGTTTGCAAGAATTGAGCTGATAGCTCTAATTAGGTACTTGCCCTTGAACCTGCTAATCAGAATGATTCTTCTCTAAAGCAGAATGTGAGAAATAGTGTTATCTAGAGGAACGGTCTCCGAAGTACTTTGATTGTTCACTGCTATTGGCAAAATATTTTAAAGCATATGGCAATATTTTACTCTATTTATAAATGATATAAATGGATGAGCAATACATGTATACATATTGTTATAGACATTTCATACATTACAGACATAAATTATATGTCCTCAATATTACTAATACATGTTTTAAAACATAAGTAAAATACACCTTTGAAAAGAATGGAGAAAGAATAGAAATTCGTTCTAACATTTCCTCTGTGCCCCTCAAAGACTAGCTAGACAAGCTTGGCAACAGGTCCACTCAGGACACCAGCCCAGGAAACGGGTCCGAGCAGAGAGAGCCGACTGTGTTTTGAATACTTGGGTATTTGGGCCAAATCCCCTTCCTTACCAGAGTCATTCTAAATCCACTGATATTATAAAAGGAATGGGGAAATGGTCACAAAAGGAATCCATGTGCAACTATATGAGTAATGATGAAGTGAACAAAGTAATGAGTGACTGTGAGTGAAATGGGGCCCTCGCGCTCGTCTGGTCCGTCGGCCTGAATTCAGCAAAGGACACGGCGTCGGACCTGATTTTTTACCCCTCAGCAGACCGTGATCATAATCCTTCCAGGAGCTTCATGCTTCCAGCACTGACCAGTCCTCTGTAATCAGTACAGGATATGTTTGTTTTTGGAAAACAAACAAGATGTGCTTACACACCTGTACTTCCTATTTTAGCAACTTCTACATATAACTTGGAAACACTAAGAACGCACTTCATGCTGAAGTCGGTGCCCAGAGACAGAAGAGGAGAAATACGTCTTCTGTTTTTCGGGAACTCTTCAGTTCAGAGTTCCTCTAGATGTCAGTATGACCTAGGGAAATGAAAATATAATCGCCTGTGGCACTGAATAAAGACCTTCTTAAGTTATCTAAACGGTGAGTCATATCTGACATATAATTAACGGAAAAAATGGTCTGGTTTGGAAGCTTGCTTCTCACCTTCCTCAGAATTGATAGTTCTCCTGTTGGTCCAATCAGAACACCGCACCCAGAGAGCGCCGGCACATCCTCTGGGCACCCACCATGACACTGAGACGTCCCTGGAGGCAAACGCCTGGAGGCTTATGGCCAAATTCTCAATTTTACATTTTTTTTTTTTTTTTAAGATGTTGGAGGTAGGAGTTTATTGATTTATTTTTGCTGTGTTGGGTCTTCGTTTCTGTGCGAGGGCTTTCTCCAGTTGTGGCAAGCGGGGGCCACTTGCTGTCGCGGCGTCTCTTGTTGCAGAGCCCAGGCTCCAGACGTGCAGGCTCAGTAGTTGTGGCTCACGGGCCTAGTTGCTCCGCGGCATGTGGGATCCTCCCAGACCAGGGCTCGAACCCGTGTCCCCTGCATTAGCCCTCAATTTTACATATTTTGATAGCCTGAAATTAACTGACACACCAGTTTTAGTTACTAAGCCCACCTGTGCTTTTACCATTACATTCACGCCACCCAGAATAAACCCAGGAGAAAAACGCCTGTCCACCAGGGGTTTTCATTGAAAAAGAGAAGCATTGAAAGACAAAGCTATAAAATATCTTTAAAAATTTATTAAATTATCTTATCTGACTCATTTTCAAAATTGGAGTGAAATTCTCTTCCTCTCCTCTCTTCCATGTTTATTCTAATCTTTTGACCAATAAATATTTATTTCTTAACTAATTTGTTTCTATTTTATGCCATTCTCTTTTAATCTTTTTTCTTGTCTCCTGTGGCGCTGGCTGTATGGTAGATATCCAATCAATATTAAAGATATACCTTGCCTATAAGCTTCTATTTCTTTTTTCAGAGTGACAGTACAGCTGTAGTTCAGGGTTAGGGTCCTGGTTGTACCATTTCTGAATTATATAACCCTGTGAAATTACCCAACTTTATAATAAAATGGGGCTAACAGTATCTATCCCAAAGAGTTGCTATGAGGAACAAGCAATTAATAATGTAATGGGCTTAGAAATATGCCTGGTATGTAATCCGTACTTAGTAGATATTAGCCATCATCATTGTCATCACCATCATCACCGGCACCATTATCACCCCCCATCACCATCACCATCATCACCACCATCACCATCACCATCACCACCACCATCACCATCACCACCATCACCCCCATCATCATCATCACCATCACCATCATCACCACCATCACCACCATCACCATCACCACCATCATCACCATCACCATCATCACCATCACCATCACCATCATCACCATCACCATCATCACCATCATCACCATCATCACCACCATCACCATCATCACCACCATCACCATCACCATCACCATCATCACCACCATCACCATCATCACCACCATCACCATCACCATCACCATCACCATCATCACCACCATCACCATCATCACCATCACCATCATCACCACCATCACCATCACCATCATCATCACCATCATCACCACCATCACCACCACCATCACCATCACCATCATCATCACCACCACCATCATCACCATCATCATCATCACCATCATCACCATCACCATCATCATCACCATCACGTGACATCATCATCACCACCACCATCATCACCATCATCACCATCACCACCACCGTCACCATCACCACCATCACCATCATCACCCCCATCACCATCATCACCATCATCACCAACACCATCATCACCTCCACCATCATTATATCCCTGGGCTAAGTGCCAGGGATTCAAAGATGAATCAGTCCTTTTGCCCACTTAAGGCCTATAATCTAGTGGGAAATAGATGAGAAAAAATGTTTAAGAAAATGTTGCAAGCTAGACTGGGGTGGGAGTATGTGCTGATTGCTGTGCAAGTATAGAGGAGGGAAACTAAAGGACATTTTCCTGCCCTTTCACTTAAAAGAGAAAGTTCCAAACTCCTGGGCTCTAATCTCTAATTTTGGTTTTCTGCAGATTTACTAAACATGCCTCTGTGTTTGAAGGTCCTTATCTGAAAAATGGAAATGCTCTGAACCTATGGGACTGCCCTTTGGATTGTTTAAAAGCACATTTATAATTTGTCTTGATATCTGTGACCTGCACTTACATGGTGTTTCATGCTTGCAAGTCACCCTCAGGCAAATTTGACTCTCTTTCCAAAGAAAAGAAGACTGATTCTTTGGACATCCATACAATTTCATTAACTTATAATGTATAACTTCAGAACTTGTGATAATTTGGGTGGGTTGGGCTAATGTTTACCTTTTATGTGGTATTTAAAAAGGGTTTGCTTAGCTAATTCAGAGAAACCAGGACTGTGAGAAGAATGTTCTAAGCAATGTAGAAGCCCCTTTTATAAAAGCTTACTTTACTCTCCTACTTTCTGGTTTACAAAACCCACTCACATATAGCCTCTCATTTTTATTTGATTTATATGTGAACTATATCAAGACAATATAAACAGAGGTCAAGGGTGACAAACACATTACAATATCCTTTATCTATCCATGAAGATGGGCCTTCTACAAACAATGCCAGAGTTTTACAAAATTTCTTTTAAAATAGTGAGGTCATTTGCTTTCAAATACTCTAGTCTGTACAGGGCTTCATTAATTCAGACTGTTCTGCCCTCTAAATTACGATTTATTTTGGTATATTTTTCTGTGTCTGAATTGTGTAAATATAATGGTTCTCAATATGGGGTGAGTGTGCCCACCGGAGACATTTAGCAATTTCTGGAGGCTTTTTTGGGGCTGTTACACCTGGGTGGGGGAGAGTACTGTGGGCTTCGGGTGGGCAGAGGCCAGAGATGTTGCTAAACGTCCTATAATCCTCGTGACATTCCTCATAACAAAGAAGTCTCCAGCCCCAAGTGTCAGAAGTGCTGAGGTCGAGAGAGCCTGCTGTGATGTGTAACTCACATTACTCATTACTCAATCGTGTGCCCACAGGCTAAGGAGCAGGTGTGCTCACACCCTGGCCTGAAGGAAACAGCACCAGCCAAAGGCAAAAGGACAGCGCCTCCCACAGGTAACCTTTTTATAAGACTAGGTATTTGTGGGTCAAGCTCTGTTACACAAGTCGCGAGGTCGTTCTTGTTCAGAGGAAGTTACATGTTCGTGATGCCCTGTGTCGGGTGAAGTGCTGTTTGATTGGCTTTGGGTCCTACTAGTTACAAGCTAGACATTCCCTGGGGGCCCGGCTGTCAGTCCACTGGTCACGTTTTCTCCTACTTTGCTTCCCCAAAGCTTTTACCTGCCAATAAAGAGAAGCCTGTATAGAGATGCCGGTCTGTGAAGCCAAAATTACACCGATCACATGCATCCTCCATTAAAACACTGTGTCCCATGATGGTTTTTAGAGAGATCTTCCCGGAAGAACAATCTGAGAAAGATACGTTTAATAAAGCTCAACACGAAACAGGCTTAGAAGACCCCTGCCTCTAGTTCAGAGACGTTTCGCCGCATTTCATACAGAAAGACCACAGGATGAAAGAGAAGATTTTGCTCTAAGAACTTCCACAGAGCCAAGAGAAAGGGAAGACGGCAGAGGCATTTCGTGCCCAGAGCGACTGAGCTGACAAGAAAATAGTAGCTCTGGGGCTGATAAGCAGGACTCTGCCGATCAAAATGAACGGCCAGTGTTCAAAGCAGAGAAAAACGGGCTTCGTTCTAAGGAGAAGCCTGGTGACCGAGAAGCTAAGGAAAAAAGAGAATCCGAAATTCCAGACGAAACAGTGCCGGACAAGAGTTCCAATAAAGAGCAGTGTGTTTATAGAACTAACAGTGGCCAATCCTGTGAAAGGTAGGGTTTAAAGCATTTGCTTCCACAGCTGACGTTCTCTGCAGATCTATGTGCCGTTGCAATTTAAGTCCATATCGAAGGATAACTGAAATGACTCTTTAAAGCAGTGGTTTAGAAGCCACTTTCCCAGATGTGTGGATTTTTCTTGGCCACGTTCTCTTGCCGTTATTTTTTCTTCTTGCCTGTGACGTTTTCAGGCATTTTATTGTTTTCTAAGTCTTCTACCAAATGATAGACAGATGTAATGATGAGTAGTAATCACATCCAGTATTTTTTAAATATCAAGTAAAAGTTTCCTGTTTTTAGCAGTATAGAGCACATCCTTCCTAAGCTCGATAACTGAGCAATGATCAGATCAGATGTATAAAGTGGCTGCTTCCCAAATATTGTGAGGACAGAGCACACGGTAGGCTATTGAATGAGTCTTCCTCAACCGTGAAGTTTCACATATAAATTCAGGCAATTATATAGCCAACGAAAATGAATTCATCTACGTTATGATGAGCCACAGAATCTGTTTGGAACAAAGAGCGTCCCAATTCAAACATCTGTGGGATTTTTTAGGGATTTAAGACATAATTCTTCGTTCTTTTTTTTTTTGGCCCGGGCAGCTTGTGGAATTTTCGTTCCCCGACCAGGGATTGAACCCAGGCCCTCAGCAGTGAGAGCGCGGAGTCCTGACCACTAGAGCGCCAGGGAATTCCCCTTATTTCATTCTTAACTAATGTATTTTGGAAACTAATTGTAGAGAAGTCTAATTTTCCAAGAATTAAGTGTAAACACTAATGTTTACTAAGAAAGTCCGTCACTTCAGAGATGTTTTTCGTAAGGTCTGGAGCTGTTGGGAAACTTAAATTAGGTCAATTCTTTCACCAGTAAAGGCTGACTCTCACTGCTGTTACTATTCAGGGACCATTGCTCCTTTTATTTGGCTCTAACGTGGTCACTTCTATCCTCTTTAAGGACAGGAAGTGAAAAATGAAGATCAAATTCGTTAGGGAGTCATAAAACGACTGCCTTTGTAACGGGTCAGTGGGCTGGCTTGGGGTCACTCTGAGGCTGTTAGGGAGAGGCCCCGGGGCGCCAGCCATCCTGCTTCCTCTCTCCCCAAACACCGACTTCGCCAGCTCCCCGTCACGAAGCTTACACCCCTTCCACAAAGCGGCATCTTGAGGAAGCGTTAGTGCTCCGAAATTGGGCCATCTGAAAGTTTTCTCCTGGAAACTTTGAGAGCTGTGGCTGGATTTCATTTTCCAGGTAAAATAATGGCAGCATAAAAGCCGCAAAAGCCATTTTCACATCACGAACCACAGGAAAGTCAGCGACAGGACCTGTTTTGCAGAACTCGCATCCACCAGAGCCCTTGGGCGGCAGTAAGAGGAGAGGGGCAGAGGTGAGCCGGGTCCAGGAGGAGAACAAGAAGAGCAGAATAGATGCGGCAGGTGCAGGTGACAGATGCACATGGAGGACACAGGAAGCCGGAGGCGCCGGGGGGAACCAGCAAGACAAAGTCCTGGGGTCCCCTGGAGCAAAGACCCCCAGGCAGCAAGATCTGGTGACCCGCCCGGGTAGGAAACGGCTTCTGTTCCAGCCCCTTAAAGCTCCTTAACCTTTCCAGCAAACATTTCCGACTACATTTCACTTAGCCTAACAGCCTGGAGGAGACATCATGCCACATTGCCGACACTTGTGTTCATAACTCAATCACTTTGGGGTTTTTTGTGGGTTTTTTTGTCTGAAGAGATGAATGCCACCAAGAGAATTCTTTCATACCTTCTTCACTTTTCAGCATATTTATGGTGTGAAGGGAGAACGTCCCCATCAAATCAATTGCCCAGAGATTTTTATTATCTGAATCTTAAAAAATATGAACACTTGGCAAAGTACCTAGCTCAAGATAAGTGCTCAAGACTTACATTTTGAATAAATGCAAATCTTTGAAAGCAAAGTTATTATCTACTCACTTCCCTTTGTACCCTTTGTATGCATGTAAGAAGCTGCATGCGGTGGATGTTTAAGTAATGAATAAATGGGGAAATGAATAGGTTCACGGCGAGCAAATTTTAACAGCAGTAACCATGGAAAAGTAAAAAGGACACTGGAAGAATATTACCGAGTAACTGTATTTTAGGACTGAGGTGGACTGGGGGTTAGATGCTTAGGCTGGAAGGTAGAAAGCGGGCGAAATTTGAGAGCTGTACAATATATACTTCGCCAGTTTTACTGGGTGTTTTATTTCCGCCAGGAAAAATGCATCTTTGTGCCTTACATGTGTCTTGAATACTGGCTAAAATATTTTGGAACGTCATATATAGTAATATCAAAACTTTCAATGACATGAAGAAATTTTTCATCTTTTTTCTCTCTGCCTTAAAGAAAATAATGGACTTTATTTATCAGTGGTGCTTTTAAAAAAAATGGGTCAAACAGTTTCTGGGGTTTGTGTTCAAATGTTTCCAGTTTGAAAGCGTTACCTGTGTGGACTGTACCGGGCTTGCAGATTTTCAGTTGTTTGACGTTTCCGGAAGCTGCCCTGAGGGAGAAGAGGTGCCATGGTGCAGAGCCCCTGACACCCTTTCCCAAAGGTGTTGCGCGTCACCTCCATGAGCCATAAATCCTAACAGGAAACGAAGGCTTACATTCCCTGGATCTTTAGAAATAAAACAGGTGGTCCACTGTGCTTTACTATTAAATGAGCACATTTGCACTCAGGCCGACGCTTGGCCCTCGGGCCGCTTCTCACACGGCCCTTCTCTCACCTCCAGACGAGGCCTGGGCACCGCCTGCGCCGTTTGATCACCGCATCGTGACAGCCAGGCAGGCCGCGGTCAACAGCTTCTACACCGTGAGCAGAACCGAAATCTTAGGAGGGTGAGTAGTGCGCTCAGCTTCAATACTCTCTCGACAAAAGAAGAAAGAAAAGAAGAGGGTTTTCCCTGCTGGCGCAGTGGTTGAGCGTCCGCCTGCCGATGCAGGGTACGCGGGTTCGAGCCCCGGTCCGGGAGGATCCCACGTGCCGCGGAGCGGCTGGGCCCGTGAGCCGTGGCCGCTGCGCCTGCGCGTCCGGAGCCTGTGCTCCGCGGCGGCAGAGGCCGCAGCAGTGAGAGGCCCGCGTACCGGGGAAAAACAAAAAGAAGAAAGAAGAGCGCTTTCAGAGAGACAGGTCTTTTTCTGTTGTTTCAATTCTTATAAGTGTTTTTATTTTTATTATTTTAGTTTTTGTACTGCTTTTTCATGTTTTTAAATTTTTATTTTATATTGGAGTATAGTTAATTTATAATGTTGTGTTAGTTTCAGGCATACAGCATAGTGATTCTGTTATACATATACATATATCTATTCTTTTTCAGATTCTTTTCCATTATAGGTTTTTACAGAGTATTGAGTAGAGTTCCCTGTGCTCTACAGTGGGTCCTTGTTGTTTATCTATTTTATATATAGTCGTGTGTACATGTTAATCTAAAACTCCTAATGTATCCTGCCCCCCGCCACACCTTTCCCCTTTGGTAACCATAAGTTTGTTTTCTATGTCTTGTGGGTCTGTTTCTGTTTTGTAAATAAGTTCGTTTGTATCCATTTTTTAGATTCCACATGTAAATGATATCATATGATAATTTGTCCTTGTCTGACTTACTGCACTTAGTACGACAATCTCTAGGTCCACCCGTGTTTCCGCAAATGACATGATTTCATTCTTTTTTATGGCTGAGTAGTATTCCATTGTGTATATGTACCACATCTTCTTTATCTGTTCATCTGCTGATGGGCATGTGTTGCTTCCATGTCTTGGCTATTGTAAATAGTGCTGCTCTGAACAGAGACGGATCTTGAGAATTTCATAAGTGTTTGCCAGTCTCAACCAGAGAACCAGAAACACCGTAAGCAAACATTTTAAGAGATGTTAACCATTTCTGAAAATCGTCGCTGATGCCGGAGAGGTTGCTGTGGTGACTACCGTCCACATTTAACATCTGCTGCACCTCCTGTGCTGTCGCGTCCGGAGTGAGTGCTCAGAAGCTTTAGAAGCTTGAAAACCCAGCGACAGAATGTGTAGAAATGAGCGAACACTGTATTTCTCAGGGCACGTGTTTGTCATTGTTGGTTTCCGTTTATGCTGTTACCGTATGAATTATTATTATTACTGTATTTCAGTCGGTTACTTGCCTCCGAGAAGGACTTGTTGGCAGGACATCCACATCTCCCTGAAGAAGGAAGAGTCAAGTCTATCGGGGGCGGGTCGGTCACTGGGGGAAGTTCCTTCTTCTTCTACCTCCGTCACGACAATCCCCCTGTGAGATCTTGGAACTTAAGGCTTAAATTATTCCGTTGACTCCCATCAGCATATCTGTGTAAAACAGGAAGAGGAGAGCAGAACATTCTATATAGAAATTTGCACGCGTGGCTACTACAGAGCGCGTCCCTGCCTATGGTCCTGGGGGTGAGGTTGATTTTGCAAAGCCCCTCCCCACTCGTCCCATTTACCTTTTGCCCTTTGTCACGCGGTGCCTCCTCGGCCGGCCGGCTGATCCATTGTGGCGAAGGCCCCTCGAGCCTGTGAGGACGGGCTGAGGGGGAAGGGATACTTGGCTGGCAAAGCCAGCGACTGTTTCTCTAAAGGAGAGAAGTTATTTGCAGGAGCGGCTTTGAAACAACCACCAGGGTTTACGCGTGCTTCTGATCGAGGCTTGTCAGTGACTCAGGATTTCCTTCCTGCCCCTTTGGGCAGCGTTGGCTCTTCTCTGTCATCCTGCAGGCAGGACCAGAGGCCCATCACCCACTGTCCTGGGCTCAGAAAGTAAGTTAGAGGAGCACAGTCAGATGTGTGTGTTTTGCCTCAAAACGCAAAGAGGTTCAGCAGGTGGACCTCCTTCTCAGTGGTAGGAGACTCAAGGCGCAGCAAACTGTCCTGCGCTCTGGGCAGAGCTACTGCACCATATGGCAAGGATCCCTGGACCCTGCATGCGGTGTCAGGCCCCTGAATTTTCCTGGGGTTCATCTCCCCTGTGGCCGGTAGGGGGGATTAGAGTCCCCGCTCACCCCGTTCGGTTAGCCGGGTGGACCAGCAGGGACCCTGTGAGGTCACCTCATCACTCAAGGCTTTGCAGAATAAACCAGGCCAGAGAGACAGACGGGGTGGCCCTAAAGCGAAACCGCGACGAGGCACCACTGCTGGGCCGGGCCGTTCTGGGGGCCGTTGCTCATTAAGAAGCAAGCCTTTTCGTAATGAACAGACACATCGGAAGCGCCCGGGGCTGTAGGTTCACGAGCTCCAGGAAAGAGACCGCGCCTGGGCCCGGCGGCGGGATAGCAGTCACGCTCGGCTGTGCTTAGGGACCTACCTGCTTCTGTTCAGGGAGCATGGCTGAGTGGGTGGATGCGGTGCGCTCGCCTCCACTCCCGCCCCGTCGCTGTTGCGGCGGCCCCTCCCCTCTGCCGCGGGCTTCTGGCCACGGCGTTGGGGAGCCCTCCTTCCGCTCCTGCGCGCGGCCAGCGCGACACCGGCGGGCTCGGGGGCTCCACTTATTTCACTAAATCACGCATCACAGCAAGCAAGTCCGATTTGAAGGTTGTTCTTGAGTGTGCCTTTCGGTATGTGAGGATGTTTGAAAGAAGCTGTCTTAAGAAGTATATTAGGACTTCCCTGGTGGCGCAGTGGTTGAGAATCCGCCTGCCGATGCAGGGGACACGGGTTCGAGCCCTGGTCCGGGAAGATCCCACACGCCGCGGAGCAAGTAAGCCCGTGCGCCACAGCTACTGAACCTGCGCTCTAGAGCCCACGAGCCACAACTACCGAAGCCCGCGTGCCTAGAACCCGTGCTCCGCAACGAGAGAAGCCACCGCAGTGAGAAGCCTGCTCGCCACAACTAGAGAAAGCCCGCACGCAGCAACGAAGACCCAACAGATCCAAAAATAAATAAAAATAAAAAATTTATTTTAAAAAAGTATATATTTAAATTTATATCCAAGCTAAACTGTCAAAAAATCTACAGGTGATTATGTAATATGTATTTTGATTAAATGTGTCTATATGCAATTTTGTTATTACTTCTTACTTATTTATATGCCGTTTCCAAAAATAATCTGATATGCCTGACCTACAGCCTGTATCATTCATATGCTTACGAAGCCTAGCTTGTTACATTCATATGTATTCGGAAGGATTCTATTTTTTCTATGACGGAAGTTCTCAAATTTTAGGGTACATATGAACCACCCAAGGGGCGTCGTGAGAGTGCAGCTTCTGGGGCCTCAGTAGTTGTGGCTCGTGGGCTCTAGAGCACAGGCTCAGTAGTCATGGCGCATGGGCTCTAGAGCGCAGGCTTCAGTAGTTGTGGCTCGCGGGTTGTAGAGCGCAGGCTCAGTAGTCATGGCACATGGGCTCTAGAGCGCAGGCTCAGTAGTCATGGCGCACGGGCTCTAGAGCGCAGGCTCAGTAGTCATGGCGCACGGGCTTATTGCTCCACGGCATGTGGGATCCTCCCGGACCAGAGCTGCATTGGAAAGTGGATTCTTAACCACTGTGCGACCAGGGAAGTCCCTGTTCTAGGAGATATTGGCTACAGCACGTGCATAGCAGGCTTGCTCATTCAAAGTCAAAAAGAGCGGCGCCGGGCAGCTGTGTTGTCCACTGGACAGTGACTGGAGCAGGGCCCTGGTGGGGACAGACCCTCATGCTGGGCCTCGTCCTCTTCTCTGGCAGGGGGCGCTTTGGCCAGGTTCACAAGTGTGAGGAGAAAGCCACAGGTCTGAAACTGGCAGCCAAGATCATCAAGACGAGAGGCATGAAGGACAAGGTAAGGGCTGTGCCGTGTGGACCCGACCTGGCCGCGGTCCTCACGGTGCTAAACCAGCCCTTCCCCCTCCCCAGGATGACGCGAAGAACGAGATCAACGTCATGAACCAGCTGGACCACGCGAACCTCGTTCAGCTCTACGACGCCTTCGAGTCTAAGAACGACATCGTCCTGGTCATGGAGTAGTATGTCCCCCGCCGCTGCCCCAAACCTACACACACAGCCGGGGCCCCGTTATACGCGGCTGTGGCTCTGTCCTGCCTCGGAGCTGCTGGACAGTGCTGGGGTGCCCTGATTCTGACTTGCATGTGTCAGAATCGCGTCCACTTCGGGAAGGAAATTACTCAGGCATTGACGTCTCCATGTGAGATTTTGTTGATAAGTAGCAGGACGACAACAGAGGTTTAGCTTTATTTCCAAGCTGTACTGTCAAAACCCCGGCTTAACTCTTGTTCTGGGTAACCTGGAGGAAAGTGATTCTTGAACTGCATCTCACCTTTGACCTAATTGCTAGTACAAAGTTCATGTCAAACTCTTATAAGTAGGGCTAAGAAGCTTCTGTTTCAAATTACTTTTATAGAAACGTAGTAAGTGTTTAGTTAGAAAGTGAGTCATTCTGACACTGAATCGGTGTTTGTGATTCACATCATTTCCCCACCCCTAGCCCCCATTTTGGGCTTTGTTTGTCACTGTACAGTGGGGATTTTGGATCATAAAATATCCAGCATCAGCCACATAGAAGCATTTTATCACTGAAATTAGTCTAACGTTCCCATGGTATTTGGAGTCCCTCTCCCTGCCTTCTTAGCACCCTCTTCATCCTCCATATGCGTTAGGAAACGGCAGAGATGGACCCACCCCAGAGCTGTAGCCACTGGAGGAGTGGGCTTTGGGACTTTCCATCTGTAAAAGTGATGGTGGCTCAAACAAGGGCCTTCAACGTAAGAGGCACCTAACTGAGAAGGTGGAGACATAGCTGCCCACACACCTGTCGGAAGAGTCAGAGAGGCTCAGACACGAGAAACAGGTGCTCATCAAGAGGTCGTGACTCAGGACGCCCCCCTCTCTCCCTGCAGTGTGGACGGAGGGGAGCTCTTCGACCGCATCATTGATGACAACTGCAATCTGACCGAGCTTGATGCCATCCTGTTCATCAGGCAGATATGTGAGGGGATAAGACACATGCATCAGATGTACATCCTCCACTTAGACCTGAAGGTGGGGCGTGTTTTGCATCATCTGAAATGTAAGCCCTTCCCAAACCCTGTCCTCAGTGAGCGGACTTGGATCAGGGGGCCCTGTTGGGTATTGTACACCAGCTCGGGAGGTAGATCCTGTCACTAGGTACATATTCAAGGATTTGAAAATCTGGATTCTTAGCCTCGTCTCCCCATTCTCAACTTCTCTCACCTCCTAATATGTGCATGTCTCCATCTGTAGGGAAAAGCTATTCAGATTCTTGTAACTTGCCTTTGTTAAAGGAATTCACATGGGAGATGGTTTCCACCACCACCACCCCTATCATCGCCACCACCATCACTACAACCATCACCACCACCACCACCACCATCACCACCACAACCATCACCATCACCATCATCACCACCATCATCACCACCATCACCATCACCATCGCCATCACCACCACCATCACCACCACCATCACCACCACAACCATCACCATCATCACCACCATCATCACCACCATCACCATCACCATCGCCATCACCACCACCATCACCATCACCATCGCCATCATCACCACCATCACCACCACCATCACCATCACCATCACCACCATCACCACCACCATCACCACCACAACCATCACCACCACCACCATCACCACCACCATCACCACCACCACCACCATCACCACCATCACCACCACCATCACCACAACCATCACCACCACCACCATCACCACCACCATCACCACCACCACCATCACCACCACCATCACCACCACCATCATCACCATCATCACCACCACCATCACCATCACCACCACCACCATCACCACCACCATCATCACCATCATCACCACCACCATGACCATTACCACCACCACCATCACCACCACCATCATCACCATCACCACCACCATCACCATCATCACCACCACCATCACCATCACCACCATCACCATCACCACCATCACCAACACCATCATCACCATCATCACCACCACCATCACCATCATCAACACCACCATCGTCATCACCATCACCACCATCACCACCACCATCACAGCATCCATGTTACATCCTCTCATTATTAGGATGAGTAGGTGGGAGAATTTTAGCTAACTCAGAATTTCCTGGTTGTAGCCAAACTTTCCAGCTCTCCAAGAATCCCCAGCTCTCTCCTAAAACCTTTTAGGAAACTGAGGATTTTAGAGATTGCTTTTCTACAGGCATACTAGAGCACAGAGGAGAAACCTATGGCAGAACGGGATACAGGGCAGCCAGAGAGAGGTGCTACAAGGGTGAGGGGCCGAAGGGTGGGGGGTGGGGCTGGGCAGCACCCTGGGAGCAGTGGAAAGCCTGGGCCAACAGCAAGGAGCCACGCCTTCGTTCTCTTCTTATTGAATGAGCCTTTCCTTTTGCTCTCTCTCCCATTATGAAGTCCCTAGAATTGGACTGTGCATAGTTACAACCAGGGCAAGACCGATAACTCCGACCAGCTCTAAATTCGTAGAGTGCATCTTCATGTGCGGCTCAGACATTTTCTCATTTCCCTGTTTGCACAGCATGACGGTGAGATAGAATATATATTCTGTAGAACATACCATCTGCTGCAAGTCATCAGGGATTGCAGAGCTAACTAAATTTAACTTCCTTAAATAGGTTTCCATGGGCCGCTGCTCCTCCAACTTGGCCTCCCTTTTACTCTCTTGATTGATGTCCTTTGTCTCTCCCATTCACAGGGCAGGAGGAAGTGATATATAAAATGACAAAGTCAGAGGTTAAGCATCATTAGCAAAGCCCGTGGCTATGAACTGGTTTGATAATGCATATTTTCACGGAGCATTTTTATTGAGTGTAGATATTCTACAAATATCCCTGAAGGGGTTTGATTAGCAATTGAAATGAGGACCTGACCTGTCACAAGTCAAACAACTCCATATGTGGCTTCATAATGTTGATTGAGGACTTGCAACGGGCAATTTTAGCTGTGGCTTGTATGTAAAGATCATAATAAAAGCAACGGCTGGGTGAAGCATTAAGGGTCAGGCATCCCTTTCAGAAAAAGCTCCTTGGAAGGAAAGGGACCCAAAATATTGAATGCTTGTCACTATGTAGGGGAGATTATAGGTGACTTAAGAATGGTCTCCTTTATATATTTTGTGTGTTTTGCAAAACTTACTCCACGAATATGCTTTAATTTCATAATTAGAAAAAAAAATTTAACTGTTTAAAGTGTCCTCAGAGCTGTTTCTTTACATTCTGCAAGCAAATATTTTATGTCACGGCGCTCCTTGGCAATTGGAGAGCTTTATGCATGATCGATCAGTTATTTAAGCATGAGGCCAAATCTTCTTGTATAGCACCCGCTTTTCCATAAGTCGCCTCTTCTTATAGACATCTGGTTTAGAGATATTTTAGAAAAAAGGCTTCCAAAGACATTATGCCCAAGCGAATGGACTATTGATTGTTGGCAGGAGGACACTAGGTCATTTCATAAAGTGTTTCTGAGTTTCTGAGCTCATTCTAACCTCTTCTCTACCTAGACGGGCAGGGGAGGGGCAGCCGTGATCCCGCCTAAAGGACGGGCCGTGAACCCCGGAGATTTGGCAACTTGGCTGATCCCCCCTCCCCCCAGCACTGAGGGGAGAGTCGGGGTTAATTAGAGCTTGAAAGTTTCAGGCGGTTCTTTGAAAATTGTATTTCTCTTTTATGGATGACCTTGACTTTAAAACAAATCCCTTATTTTTCCCAGACCTCGGTGTTTCTATCTTAACAAAGGTGGGTACACTTGTAAGACACTCTGGAAACACTGAGCTGTAGGGCTGCCTACTTTTCTCCTCCTCACCCTGAGACTGTCCGGCTGGCGGGGCGAAGTCTTTCCAGACTCAAACTTCAAGGCAACACTTAGTCAAGGGCTCTAGGCACTGAGACCAAACTCAGCAAAACTCTGGAACTGCTGAGAATGGAGAGTGAACGGGGCGCGGGGGGGTGGGGGTGAGGGAGCCCTCCTTTTACATATGACTTTCCCACAGCCTGAGCCCAAAGGGAACGTCTGGAGGTCAGGGCCGTTCTCATTACAGTGCATATTCAGTGTGGCTGGTGGGGTGAATCAGTCCATCTCTCCTGGAACTCATAAATCCTCAGGAAAAATGTGCCTCCAAGAAGGGGAAATTCGTACTTAATAATTTCAGGGGGCAGAGGTCAAGGCTGAGACGGCCCCCACCGGTCCTTTTGGAAAGTCCTGAGGCCTGAACTCAGGCGTGATCTGCGGCGCAGAGCTGGGGGAGGGGCGGGCCGGGCCGGGCGAGCTAAGCAGGGGACCTACAGCCTCGTCCACCGCATAATTAAAGGAGAAAATACCCACGCAGACAAGCCAGCCCCGGAGGGAAAGGCCTGATCTGTTTTTCCCGAGCATCGTTGTATTTTTAGTTGTGGTTCAGGGACAATTTGAGTGAAGGATGGTTGTTTTCATTGCTAATGTGTCTCTTTCTCCTGGCAGCCTGAGAACATCCTGTGTGTGAATCGGGATACTAAACAAATAAAAATTATTGACTTTGGATTGGCCAGAAGGTATGTCAGTTTGGACGGAGGTGTATGGACTGAGTTAGGGAGAATGGTGGGTGCTCTTTCTTTTTGCAAAGAAAAATCTGATACACCCCTTGGTTTCATATCCCCATTTAGGATTAACCAAAGCTATGTTTCAGCTTTACCTTGCTGGCTTCAGAACTTGAACGTTTAGGAGTTTCCACAGCGCGTGCAAGAAAAATATGGAATATTAAAACCTAAGACAGTGCAGTTATTAAACTTGAAGACATGAATTCAGGATTTGTAAGAGTTTGTCTTAGTCTTTTATATTCGTCCCATGTGTAAAGAGAATATCTGCTTAAAAAAATTAATCGTGTGAGCAAGATTGCAAAGGGTTCCGGCACAGATAAGCTTCTTAAAGGAGCAAAGACTCTGCGTGGACCTCAGCGCATTCGTGACAATATGAAATGGTCCTAAATCACCGCATCTTCTTTATTCATTAAAACAGGCTCCTTCAAGGCATCAGCGCGCCACAGTCTGTATCACTGCTCCTTTTGTCGTGCTCCGTAATTTGTGCTCGAAATTATTCCAAGTGGCTTTTCTCACAATTATTTCAGGTTATTAAGGCTTTCTAGTGGGAAGCTTCCTTACACGTTTTGGACACTATCTCTTCAATATGTGATTTCCTTTAGCGTCTCTTTACTTTAACTTTGCTGGGTGGCTGCAGTTCTTTTGCTTGTAGACTGCATCCTTTCCATTTCCGTGCTTTTGGACTTCTGATGACCCTCTCCATTCCTCTGCATTGTCTCCTAAATTTCAGATACAAACCCAGAGAGAAGCTGAAGGTGAGCTTCGGAACGCCAGAATTCCTCGCCCCGGAAGTTGTGAACTATGATTTTGTTTCCTTTCCCACGGACATGTGGAGCGTAGGAGTCATCACTTACATGCTGTACGTGGACCCCCAGCCCCTCTGACGCTTGTTCGCAATCGCCCCACATATGCTATTTGCTATTTTGAATTAAAACCCTAATTTAGGTCCTTCGAAAATAAATAACTCTGTTCCATAGTCAGATACTTCCTAGGTTCTGTTGACTCCCGTGGGTCAAAGGAGTAGACTCTCTCCCTGTACATCCCCTGAAAAAGTCAAAGGATGTCTTCTTCATTAATCACCCTAACCCTAGGACAACACCTCGTGCCCCCAAAGAAGTTAGAAAAAAACAACCGCCCCCAAACTTGTGTCCTGATCCCTGAAAAGACTGGGTAACCTGACTCTTCAGAAGTGACATTCCTGGCAGTTGCCATCTGCGGATGTGACGGCACTTTGCTAGCTGTAAAGTGCTTTAAAAAGGTAGTTTTAGGGCTTTCCTGGTGGCGCAGCGGTTGAGAGTCCGCCTGCCGATGCGGGGGACGCGGGTTCGTGCCCCGGTCCGGGAGGATCCCACTTGCCGCGGAGCAACTGGGCCCGTGAGCCGTGGCTGCCGGGCCTGCGCGTCCGGAGCCTGTGCTCCGCAACGGGAGAGGCCACAGCGGTGAGAGGCCTGCCTAAAGCACACACACACACACACACACACACACACACACACACAAAAGGTAGTTTTACTCTTCTCTGAGATTCATATCTGAGGGTAGCTGCCGCCTTCATTGTGACCTTGTTTAAGTTAGGAGTTGGGTGGGAGACATAGCATTTTCTCAATTGCAAAAACATATTATAAAATCATGCTTCATTCTTGGTGATTTGCCTTCTTTCAGTTTTAAAGGACAGAGCCCAGAAGGCAACGTATCTGTACAGGGTTTGAAGGTGTTTAAAGACTACTCAACCCAGACTCCGTGTCTTACAGACTCAGCGGTCTGTCCCCCTTCCTGGGAGACCACGACGCCGAGACCCTGAACAACATCCTGGCCTGCAGGTGGGATCTGGAGGATGAAGAATTTCAGGACATCTCGGAGGAAGCCCGGGGGTTCATCTCCAAGCTTCTGATCAAGGAGAAGAGGTGATCACATCCGCTCTGTGCTCAGGAAGAAGTAGGGGTAACAGAGAGGCACGCTCCACCAGGGTTGTGAGAACTCAGGTCAGAGAACCACCACCCCTCAGTGACACATCTGTGACGCACCTGCAGAGCCGTAGTTAGAGTGAGTTTGACGCTCTTGAGCCAGGTTCCTGAGACCTGGCACTGCCATGGTCACGGGCCTTGAACGGGGGGCTGCAAAACCCCATCCCTCTGCCTTTTCCGACAAGGCAGTCAGGGTCTCTTGCTGGGCCTCGGTGCGCTCCCCCTCACAATGAAGCGCTCGGGACAAGTTATTCCCACGATCCTTCTACACCTACGAGGCGGATGGGGCTCCATGTAGGTGAACACGTGACGGTCGTTTCCTTGGAGAGCCTGCTATGGGCCAGACTGTGCCACCTGCTGTACAGACCTTCTCTCTTTCACCCCACCCAGCTCCGTGGGGGGCAGTTATCAGTCACAGTCTGTGCACGAGACGCCACGGTCACACGGCTGGTTGAGTGGCACAGCCGATCGTCAGCACGAGGCCGTGCGCCCGACTGTTGTGTGTTACACGCGCTGCTGTTTCTCTGCCCTGCTGAAGTCACGTAATTCAAAAGTCAGCGGATGGAGAGTAGTGATGCTGAAATATAGGGGCTTGCATTTTAGAACCATGGGGGTGATGGGGGCCGGGGAACGGCAGGGGTAACGCGTCTGGTGCAGGGCCTGACATACTCCTTCATGCAGCACTCCACTGACTATCTCCGAGCTGCCAGGGAATATGACTGGGGCTTCGAGAACAGATGCATAAAGCCCAGTCCCTGCCGTTAATTAAGTCACGAGCTAATAGAAGACACGGGTATATATTTTTTTGCTGCAGTACGCGGGCCTCTCACTGTTGTGGTCTCTCCCGTTGCGGAGCACAGGCTCCGGACGCGCAGGCCCGGCGGCCACGGCTCACGGGCCCAGCCGCTCCGTGGCACGTGGGATCCTCCCGGACCAGGGCACGAACCTGCGTCCCCCGTATCGGCAGGCGGACTCTCAACCACTGCGCCACCAGGGAAGCCCAGACACGGGTATATTTTAAAAGAGGCAGTGAAATGTGGTTAACATTTATTAAAGATGGAGTATATTGACACGGGCCAGAACTGAGCCTGAAAGGTGAGGAGGGCTTAGCCCGGCTGGAGTGTCAGTCGGAGAGCTCTTTAGAGCCAAGAAAGATAGGGAAAGACAGCATCACTGTCTGTATATTGTACCAGCGTCGCCGACGACATAACCAGCATCGCTGTCTGTACATTGCTGAATGCCAGCAGAGAACAGATGCAAAATGTCACCTCCGTCGAATCTCTGGAGGCTGAGAAATCCACACTTACTGAGAACGTGCGTTACACACGAGCTCTTATGTGTCAGCGGGTTTAACCCTCCAGCTGATCCTGTGGCATGTGGACGCTGTCACAGTGACTTTACAGATGAGGGGGCTGAGGCTCAGCGCAGGGCAGCAGCCGCCCAGCTGGCTCGGGGGCTCCAGCACCCGTGCTCTGCCCACCCTCAGCCTGAGGGCTTCGTTCTTTATCTAAAGAGCAACAGTTGCATGTTTGGGCAGAAAAACAGCTGGCTAAGCATCCACGTCAGTGCATGAATGAAACCAAGGCCAATGCCAACCACTACTATAATAGGATAAATTTCTGGGCTACAAAAGTAAACTTGGAATTGTATTAAATATTTAATTATTAGTACAGTGTTATAGTTAACTTTTTAATAAAGTCAGCTCTTAAAAGTCTGACACTGGAGGGCAGGAATAAGTTTTTAGCACTGTCAGCTGTTGGGGTGCTTCTGGGGTCCGACGCGGAAAATTCATGGTGGAGTCAATAGAATAACTCTTCCAACTGAACTTGGTGGAGGTCCAGAGTTGTTGTTTCTTTTTAATTATATCTATTCTTTTAGGGTCCTACTGGTGATGTTGTCACCAAGTTATCCTTCATTGACTAAAGTGAAGGCTTCTCTCCTCTTCTTCTTTTTAATTGAAGTGTAGTTAATTTATAATGCTGTGTTAGTTTCAAGTGTACAGCAAAGTGATTCAGCTATACATATATATTCTTTTTCAGATTATTTTCCATTACATCCTCTTCTTATACTTAAATATTTGGTGTCTAATGAAGCAATTTTATTGAAGCAATTCCATAGACTGAACTCCATGACTGCTTGAAACTACTTTCTTTATACTGTTTCAGAAGCAGGCTTCAGATTATTGCACTCACTCATAATTTTTTAGTTTGAAAGGTTATTTTGTTTAATGTGATAAACATTAGTACACAAGACAGGTTTACAAAGCTTAAAATGATGATATATAATCTTTGTGATTCCTCCTCATATATTTTTAAATTGTATAAACCTTTGTTGGCTCAAGAATTTCTAATATACTCTCTCTCAATACTTACATTGACGTTCCATCTATTTCTCCATTTATTTGACTCTCAAAACTTCTTAATTCAAACACTAGCAATACATATTATTCAGAAGTTTTGACACATAAATTGCTTTTGCAATCGTCAAGAATCATAGTAGAATTTTGTCTTATATTAATAAATAGATGTTTATTCTTCAGCTGACTGATAGAAGTTCAATTTATGAAGCTCAGACATTCCATCAAGAATGGTTACTTCTATCTGAAGATAAATGTTCAGTTATTAACAAGAATTCTGAATTATTTGCCTTGCTTGTCTTTGACGTTCGGCCATCTGGTCTCCCAAAGGCAGTGGTCAGAGCCGAGGTCTCTTTTGCCGTGTTTGGAGCCTGGAACCAGGCCAGCCCTAGACTATTATGTGAGAGAGAGATAGTTTCTATCTCATTTAGAGCCTTGGGTGGAAGGGGAGGATCCAAGTGCAGGGGATACAATAACCCCCTGCATTTCCCTTTAGTTGGAGAATAAGTGCAAGTGAAGCTCTCAAGCACCCTTGGCTGTCGGATCACAAGCTCCACTCCAGGCTCAGCGCACAGGTAACCGTGGCTCCTGCTTTTCCCTCTTTTCTAGTCGGCTTCAATCTTCTGGTGATCAAATGCTAGAGGCACCTTAGCCTTGAGTGAAGTTCTTTCTAATTAATTTCTCTTGGGCTTCAAATCTTGTGCTAAAGTGTTAAATTGCTTAAGATGTGTTTATTGAGCAATTTATGTTTTTAATGAATGCTAATTACATTGTTTAGTAGAGCATTATTTTCAGCAGAACTATTTATTCCATTTATTATTTAATTACTGTATCCATTACAAAGTGAATTGTATCACTGTAACTGTGCCCACGCACACATATAGCCTAGGGTATATAAACATGTAAAGCTTTGGAGAACACATGTTAATGTACGTTCAAGGTAAATATTCTGCTTAAAACACAACTCAGAATTCTAACTTCTGTGCTTACCTGGTTTAGTCTGCTTTGGGTGCCCCAAACCTGTAATATTCAGCTTGGTCAAGAGATTAATACAAGTATGTGTGAAGGAGACTCTTACCAAAGACTAAATGAAGGTGTCTGGAGTGTACGTTCAGAGTAACTGAGCGGTGCCCTGTGGGCACTTCTGGAATGGAGTCCCCGTTGGCTCTCTTTGCCTTAATTACTGTTTACACCCCAACTTCCTCGTCTGCCTCTCCAGCACAGATTCCTTTCCTAAGCTTCAGATCCGAACAGCCACCTGTGCGCTGGGCATTTCCACGTGGATGTTCTCAGCCCTAAACAGAACTCACTCGGCCCCGCCCCGCCCCGCCCCGCCCTCACCTCACCCTCAACCATCCTCCCAGAGCAGCACCTCCCCTGAATGGCCTCAGTTGGACCCCAGGGCATCTCTTTGCCTCCTTCCTCTCCCTCAATCCCCTCATCTCATCTGTAGTTTATCTCCAAGTTTCTATACATGATTTTCCCCCATTCTTTCTGGAATCTGTACAATCCTCTCCATCCGAGCGGTCATCTGGCGCGGGACGCCTGTCACCTGAAGTACTATCACAGCCCCCGTCAGACCATCGCCACCCAAGCACTGTGGAATACACCAGTAACACAGAAGCAGATGCGTAACGTTTAAGTAACTTTGCTGAATATTCAGGGTGGTCAAGGGGGAAAGGACGCAGAGAGGCGGAGAGCACCCTTTGCCGTCAGGCCCCTCTGGGGACGCAGGCCCGGCGTGGGTAGCAGCTGGGACAGCTGCTGTCGTGTCCCGGTACCGGATGTGTCCGATACACCCTCCTTTCCTCCACCTTTGCTCCGGCGCCTCCTGGGGCTTTGGAGCGGAGCTTTTCCACCGACCAGAGCCCCGGCGCGACTCTGTTCCTACTGCTCATTTGTTCCACATCCAGTTTTTATTGAGATTAACTTCACTTCTAAATTCAGCATCAGCAGTAAGTTTTATTTGTGTCTGAATATACCTTTCCTTGATAATTGGCACTGATGTCAAGTAAAAATAGGCTTATTCCCTAGTAGGTACCTCACCCAGACTGCATAAACTGCTTATTAGGGCTACCGACCTGTTCTGGGCCAATTTTCCACCCATGTATTTTTATCCAAGCTTATTGGTGTCCAAGTACACTTTGACGTGGTCGGCAATATGGAAACCACAGCAGGTAATTAATGACATGATACAGTGTAAAAGTGTTTAAAAATAGTTTTTAAACCATATAAGGGCAACAACAACAAAAATCACCTTTTTGTCATTCTATCCAACTGCTGGTGCCCAAGGTGAATAGATATTTCAAGAACAGCGAGGATTTTTAAAAACTTCCATTGTATAAATCCAGTTAGTTTCCATGAAAGTTATAATTATACAGTGCCGTGCCAGGCACCGTTCTGCTTTATGCAAATTAGCTCATTGGGTCCTCGGGCCAAGCCTCCGAAACGGGCGCTGTTATCACCCCTGCTACGCGGATGAGGCCGCCGAGGAGAGGCTTATGGGCCCACCAGCCTCCCACGGCAGGCGGCAGGCTCGGGAGTCGGACGAGGGCCCCCCGCCCGCTGCGACGGTCCCGGAGCCGCGTCCTGCATGACATCGTTGGTGCTACTGAGGGCCAACACTCAAGCCCGATGGAGTTTATTTTTCAGCGAACTATTGAGACTAATTTTTCCCAGAAGATTCATTTCTGGAGTAATCTTGGTTGTATGTTCTGTAGAATCGGAATTCAACTCTATGTTGAAAATTTAACTCTTACCCAAACTATGTAAATCTAAATTCTATTTTTAAAAGTTTTCTTAATAAACTTTTATCCCTTTTAATTATTTCGTGCTTAAAAGCACTTCCTGTTTCTGAACTGCTGAGCGTGACTGTGGTCCATGAATTTCGGAAGGATTTTCCTTCTTAGACGCCGAGGCCCTGGAGTTCTCTGCCTTCTCTGTTATGCTTACGAGGCTGAGGTTCCCACCTTTCCTCTGTGTCACCATCCACACGTGACCCATCTTCCATCAGAATCACCTGTCACCTGGGAGGGAGCAGAGCCTCACTGCAAATCCGTGAGAACTTAGCAAGCACCTCCTGTACTCCACGCTTTGCGGCCAGAGGAAGGAAAACTGAACAAAGGCGACATGATTCTTTCCTCCCCGAGCTAATGACCCTCCACCCTTCCTTTCCGCCCCCCGAGCACCTGCCTCAGCTCACGCCCTTCTTCCCATTTAGTGAGCTAATGAGATAACATTGGAGCTGATACTCGACCTCCGCCCACTCTCTTCTCCAGTTCACCAAATCATCATTTCATCAATTACAGCTCTGATTATATGATTCCCTGATCAAAAAAATCGTCCAGTCTTTCCCCTTGTGCACCATGAACACCCACACCCAGCAGCTGGGGCCCCGATGAATCCCGATGCTGGGATCCCAGCCCTGTCCCCACGGCTCCTTCCAGATCAGCCCAAACCCCAGCCAGTGTCTGAGGCCCACTTTCACTGCCACCGCCTCCAGGACGGCCTTCTCAAGCCCCAAACTGGGGACGCTCTCTCTGTCCTCTTGAGACTCTGCCCTGGCACTTAAATCTCGTCAGCTAGATTTGAGAACACCTGGAAGAAGCAGTGCCTGTGGCTGATTCATCCGTCCGTCAGTCTGTCTTGTGCTTTGTCAAAGCGAGCATTTGTTGACATGAGTTTTGACAAAACACACACGTGTAAAAGTCCAGTGTCACGGGGTACAAAGCTCTTTGTCCGTGACTCCGAGGGGAAGGGTGGCGGTGATGGAGCTTTAGCGGAGAGTGGGGGCGCCCTCGAGCTGGACTCGGGGCCGGTGGGTGCGTCTGCAAGAGGCCGCCAGCCGTTCGGCCTCCAGGGACGTCTCTGCAAGGGCAGGACATACCCAGTGACAAGTCACTGCCTCTTCAAGTGTTGTCAGATCTCAAGTCAGGAGCTGATGAAAGGTTCTAATCCTTCTCGAAACTCTCTTCTTGGTTTTCCTAGACGAGGAAGAATTGCTGCTCTGACGCCCAGGACCTGGTGGCCAAATAGTCCTCGGAGGGCACCCTCTTGAAAGGTTGGTCTCGGGCCTCTTCCTGAAGAGGTGTTTGAGCCTAGAGAGGGGAGGGGAGAGAAGGGCCATCTGACTGTGTGGGAAGCGGGGCAGTGTTTCCTCTGGGGGGGCCCTGAAACCGGGCTGCTCTGTTTGCACCCCGTCTGCCATCTTCTAGTGCAGAAACCTCCGCTTCCAGATTTGTGGTCCAGAAATAGTCTCACTTCCTATGCTTGTTGAGTGGCTCCAATGAGATCATCCAAGCAAAGCCCGGAGACCAGGGCCTGGCACACAGTAGGTGCTCAGGAAGTAACACCTGCACAGAAACGTTCCTTGGGAGTCTTTGCAACAACCGTGTGAGATCAGGGGAAATGACACCTTCTTTGTAGAGACGGGAAAACCTAGGACTAACCCCCCAAGACCATGCCCCTAGCCAATGGTAGAGCGAGATCCTACCCTAAAGCTCACGCTTCTTTCCCCCCCTGAGCTGCCTACGGGTCTGGACCCACTCTGGGACCCCACGGACCCACCTCTTCATACAAAGCCTCTGCCCTGCTTAGAATTTTGTCAGAATTATTCAGAGAGAGAGTTTTACATGTGAATATCTTCTGTTACATCAATAAATGGCCTGACTTATGGCCTAAAGGAGAGGCCTAGGGAAGTGTACTTATTACAGAGGACTTTTAGAAATCCCAGCGTTTGCATCCGGTGCGGGGGACGTTCACCCCCCCAGCCAGCCAGCCCCGTCGTCTCGGGCAGCAGGTCCACGGCCGGCTGTGCAGCTCGGCTTCAGCAACTCTGCTGGACTCGTGCCTTGCGAGGCTGCATTCTTGCTGCCCACTCCCCTGAATCTCTTATCCTGATTCATATTTACTCTGGTCCTGAGGGTTTTTTTGTCTGTTTGACTGTGTATATTCTTGTAAGCTGCCTTGAATCTGTTGTAGAATAAGATCGGGTAGAACAGAAATAATTCAGTAGGTCAACATAAAAGTCACGAACCAGCATCAGGCAAAGCGCTCAGCCTTTGGTACGAGGGTCACTTACTGAGGATGCTGTCACTTCTTTAGAGATTGAGGAGCAGTCAGCAGGGAGGCTTTTGCTTTCTGCGTACAAAGACCACTCTTGTCTGTCCAAAATAGCCAGGACTCAGAGCTTGGGAACAGGAGGAAGTAGTTCTGTGTCTGGTGACAGTGCGGAGAAGGGCTCTCTGTGCCCCGGGGCCTGGGATGCGGTACAGCCCGGCCGCGCTGTGAGCCAGGAGCCCTGGCGTCCGCAGACAGCTGGGCCTGGCCGGTCCTGCTCTCCCCCCACATCCCTCCCAGAGGCAGCTTCGTCCCCAGCGACCACAAACCCCAAGGGTTGACCACAAACCAGCTTCCCACCATAAGCACTGGGGTGACTCTGGGGGCCCGGAGGGAAGGAATTCAGTGGGGGACAGCGAGGCAGGCCTGTTGCCAGGTCTGGGGGGGAAGGAGGAGGGGAAAAGGTGGCGGGAGATGGCCGAGTCCTTCCAAGGAGGTCGGCTCTTCAGCCCAAGGCGATGGAGGATAGCAGCTGCCGGGCAGTGCCAGGCACGCGGAGGAAAAGACAGAAGCGTTGATCTGGTCACCCTGGCACAGAGAGACGGCGTCTTTGTTGGAGACGCTCAGGGAGACCTCGCCAAGCTTGGCCGGGCCCGCCTTGCGCCGGCCGCCCGGGCTGGCCGCCTTCCTTGCCCGGGTCCCCCGATCCCTGCAGGGGCCACACAAACCCACCCGTTACGCTGCATGTCCGTGCCATGTGGGTGCTTCCTGGTTTACTTCCCCGCTGTGTTTTCTTTTTCAAATGAAAATGTAAGCTTCAGATATTTACTCTGGGAGCAGACTCCTTGGAGAAGAGTGTTGCGTTAGAAAAGTAGATCATTCTTCACAGCCTTTCCTGCCAGGCTAAGATAGGGCTTTTGGCAAGACACGATATGAGTAAAACCAATTTTGAGATAATATTGATTTTTAAAATCTGGTGGTCGGAGATGATTCCTGCGGAAAAAGAACGGCTCCCAGGCCTTATGATAAGGCCTAATCCGCAATGTAAATTGAGGCCTAGGAATCTCTTGCAATTGGTTAGAGGTTTTTGGATAGGTTGAGGAAACGCTCTAAAAATCAACCAGGTGGCGTTTTAGTTTCTCGTTCCCGTGGCTCTTTGCCAGGCCCTGAGACGTGCACTGGGGACACGCCCTCAGATCTACAGGAATGATGTATCGACAGACGCGGCCCTGGGTCACGCGCGGCCGTAAAGCACATGGGAAGATTCCCACGCGCATATCCCAGCCTCGATTTGAAGCGGATCAAGCTGGCAGCAGCTTTGGAGCTGGCTGTGCTTCAGGTGAAACAAAGAGGTCTTGTCCTTCGACATGGCAAATAGTATTAAAATAGCTTTTGCATAAACTAAAACAACAACAGAAAAAAACCACCCAGCTCTGGTAAAGCAGTGGGACCCTTCAAGGGGTTCCTTTTTCTCCTCACAGACACACACACATTATAAAAAGTCATCTGTGGTTTTCCTAAGGGGTACAACCAACTAATTACAATTTTTAAAGCCCTGCTGAATTAACAAGAGTCATATTTTGTTTGCTTTGCAGGAAAACTGCTGCGGTTGCTGCTGCTTTGAGAAGATTTTTGGAAAAATCAGCAGTTCTGATGCCTTGACCCCTAAGGAGACTGGTGGCTCTGAGGGAGGGGACGTCGCCACACAGAACTCTGAGGACCTCCGCCAGGCTTGCGGGGCCGGGGGCACCCAGAGCTGAGGCCCAGGGGGCAGGCAAGCCTGCACCCCGCCTCACAGCCCACTCCCTGCAGCAGTGCACACCCCAGAAGACATTTCCCTGCCATCCTGAGCTTTAGAACTTTCGATCTCAGTCACTGGGGCACGGGGTGCATCATTTCTGCCATTTCTCAGATCCCTAGAGCAATCATACTGGAGATTTAGTTGAGATTTTAAAACATGTTGGATGCAGAGGTTAACTATCATATATAGAATGAATAAACAACAAGGTCCTACTGTAGAGCACAGGGAACTATATTCAATAACCTGTGATAAACCATAACAGAAAAGAATAAGAAAAAGAATGTATATATATATATATATATATATGTAAAAAAAACCATGTTGGATACATTTAGAGGGAGAATTGCCTTTCAAAGTAGTGAGTACGACGCCAGAAAAAATTCTAAGTCTGGTGCACCCTTGACCGCTTAGTTTCTCAGACTCTATTACTTGGATTTGGTCTGAAATCAGGAGAATCCAACTGATAAGTAATTTGCTTTCTTTGAATTCTGAGGCAAAAAACCTCAGACATTCTACCTTCATTTATTCTGAAATCCCCTCCAAGAGCAGCAGCGTCTTCTAAGCTGCAGATCTACTTCCAAACGAGGCACGTGTGTTCTCGCACGCACCCCGCCCTCTTCCGAGGGAAGCTTCATCCGCATGGAGACACTGGCTTTGAGAGATGGTGTATGGTTAGTCTTTACAGCCAGGACCTTTGGAACGGTGCTAAGAGTCCCGAGAGAGCCCCTCAGTGTGGCTGAAACAGGAAGAGATGGGTCTGGTGGGTCCTGAGGGGGACGGTGCTGTGTCTCCTGTCAAAGTGACCCAGGTAAATGCCAGCCCGTGTGAGGACCAGCGACCTCACCCACGTGGCGTCTCTGTGGCTCAGCCCCGTGCAGGGAGCCTTGGACACTGAAGGCCAGGGCCACCTCCGCTCACTTTGGGGATGTGACACTGATCTCCAGTTGGAAGCGTCTTCTTGTTCCCGAGCTCGTGTGCCATTTTCTCACAGACATTTAACAGGGGACGTGAGCCCTGCTGCAGGAATGGGCGTTGTTTCTTTACAAAGCAGAAGCAATGCAAAGAGGGATTACACGCCCAGCACCGCACCCACCACTAGCATCTTAAGCCTCCCTCACATTTTCCACTTCCAAGTACCTGTTGTGTTGAGATCAGCTATAATAATGTCTTTATTTTTAGCCTAAATCGTTCTAGCCTGCAGTTGTCTCAACTGCGACAAAACAAAACAAGAGCAGCTCGGGGGCTGCCTGGGCCAGGGCGGACCTGACGTGCGTTGGCTTTTCCCAGCATCCCACCTGTGAATCCTCACGGCCTGCCTACGGATAGCGGCGTGTGCAACGCCCTTTTTCTTGTGTTTCAGGTACGGGGGAAGCAGAGGCAGAAGACGAGGTGTCATTAGTTCAGGCCACGAGCCAATTTACTGGTTGTGCTGGTTGTGGAAGGTCCTCCTTTCCGGCCTCTGCTCTTGCATTACGATGCATCTCTTTCTTTCTTCCTTGGGCCAATGCATTTATCCAAGGTTGGCTTCTCCTGTTCCTGTTCTGTGACTATGTTTCATATGTTTAATTTAGTTTCCTTAAAATACACACACACACACACACACACACACACACACACACACACAGCCCTGTGACTGAAGTGTTATGTTACCACGCTATCTTTAGCTGCTGGTATTCATTGAGTCTGGAAAAATACAAGCCGGTGCAGGCTTAATGCTCAGCCCGCAGAGAGCTGGCATCCACTCAAATGCTGAACAGGACACGGGGGTCTGGTGTGTTCCCCTCCGGCCCGAGCAGGGGGCCTTTGCAGGGCGTGCAGATCGCATCCACCCCGGCTCACTTTCCCCGGGCCCTGCTGCACACACACGAAGGGGACGGCTTCGGCCAAATGAAGCAGTGATTTCTTTGCCAGATTCATCCACTGATGACCCCACGGTCAGGGGGTGTGATTTTCTTTTAGGGGTTTAGAAAGGAGACTGTACTTTGAAAATGGCTCTCCTTAGAATTTGTAGCTATATTTCCACCTCGGATGGGGAGGTGGCCCCATGCCAGCGGGGTCCTTTTATATGGGAGCGGGAGAGTCTGCCCTGCAGAGCTGATTATTACAGTCTCTGCAGTTACGGGGAAATGGGAGAGTTTCGGTCTCCTGCTCGGCCGGTCCCCTCCCTCCACGCCTTGCAGTACGTGGCCGCTCTGACGGGAAATGGGCTTTGCACATCGGAAGAATCAAACCAGATGCGAGCGTGGACCCGAGGAGTGGAGTCTGGCTGGACTGGGGTTATTGCGATCAACTTTTCCAAGAAGTCACGAGGATTGGAGGCTGTATTGCTTCTCCACCCTCTTAATGGACGTGACAATCTCGCTCACTCCCTTTAGGCCGCTGCCGTTTCTCCAGTAAATGCAGGAAATTAAGCATCAGTGGGGCACTTCCTGCTGCCTGGAGAGAAATAAACTTCACAAGAGCTATTAAGGAAAAAGCAAGTCACATTCATAATTCGTAAGATACCAACAGTTACCCAGAATCTGTTGCTGTTTAAAAATCAGGGAGGAAAGAGCTCATGCCCAATTTGTGACATAAAGCCCTCTGGCATGGATTCTCGCCTGAATTAACTTGGGGCAACGATTTCCGGGTTGGAGTTGGGTAACTCACGTCTGTTGAGTACCGTCGGTTTGCTTGCAGTTGCTTTCCGTCTGACTTGATGTGATTTTGCTTTCTTTCCTCAAAAATGTAAATTGGCCTGGCGCCCTGTCACGCGGAGGCACGTGCTGATGTGACGTGGCCTGAAGGTGTGTGAACACCAGCGTTTTCACCGTCTTTATGGAAATTAGTGCAGCAAAATTCTTCTCTCGTTTTGGAATCAAAATCTGGATTTTGTATTAGGGAAATGTGCAAGGCTCTCATCTTGTTCCTTTTTTGTCCTTCAGCCCCCACTACCCTGACCCCCGCCCCCCCGGTTGGGGTAGGGGGGCAAAATCTGACATGAGCTTCTTCAGTCTGAAGTGCAGGCCAGTCGAGGGGACCTCATTTGGAAACTGATTTGTGAACTGGTAACGAGGGCAGGGCGGGGACCTCAGCGGCCGAGGGTGGGGGCTCAGCTCAGCGCTGTCCCCTGGCGATTCCGTAGTGGGTTCAGGGAGCTCCTCCATGGCCGCACCCTTCTCAGCAGCCACGATGCCACCTGCTTTGCTTTTGCTCCATCCTTTCATTTTTTTACTTCTTTCTCCTTTTCTCAAGTTAGCATCAGAATCCATCTTCTTATCCATCACCACGCTCCTCTAGAGCCTCTTTGAGACGAAAAGTATGTTTTCAATAGTCAAGTTGCTCTCCGTCCCAAAGGAAACGTGACGCGGCACTTCCTGGATTAGGGTGACTTCCGTGCGCTGCATGAAATCTGCAGCTTCTCGCCGTAGAAGGTCCGTGTATTTCTCCCAGCTTCTGACGCACTCAGGTGTGTTTTCCCTAAGTGGTCTTTGTACGGGCAGTTTCACCTTCCGTGAAGGCTTCTATCTCACCCCCTACCGGCAACTCAAAGGAGCAGAGGATGTCCGCACCCGCCTGTGCCTGTGTTGGAGTCCTGTGTGTTCTGTAGTTGTTCTGGCTGATAGATGCCACCGAGCCCTTTGGATGAGGTTTTTCAGTGGAGATAAGAGATAAAAATGGAGCCACAATATCGTGGCTGCATATATTGTGTGTATTTTCTATTTCTGAACGTAGTTTCATTCAGCTGTACTCCTTTGCCTTGTAAACATGTGTAGCAGCCATATATATGTATTATATTGAAGAATAAATTTGGACCTGTTTATCCTTCGGTAAATGAGCTAACTTATGCAATGACGTGGACGTTGCTCTCCTTCGGACGAGGCTGACGTGTTACGTCCCGTGACATCAAAAACCCAAGCTACGCTTGCAGGGGCCCCAGGACCCTCCGCAGGCACCCTGGGGAAAACCGCCCCCCTTTTGGAAACGTAGTGTATACGATGAAGCAACACAAGGCTCAGGGCTTTTCCCCTAATTTTTTTTTTTTTTTTTTTTTTTTTTTTTTTTTGCGGTACGCGGGCCTCTCACTGCTGTGGCCTCTCCCGTTGCGGAGCACAGGCTCCGGACGCGCAGGCCTAGCGGCCACGGCACACAAGCTTAGTTGCTCCGCGGCATGTGGGATCCTCCCGGACCGGGGCACGAACCCGCGTCCCCTGCATCGGCAGGGGGATTCTCAGCCACTGCGCCACCAGGGAAGCCCTTTCCCCTAATTTTAACACAGAAATATTGACCGATATATATATATACACATGAAGTGTGTGACAAATGATGAAGGCACTTAGCAGCAGCTCACTCTTTAAAGTGGCTTCGGGCAGATCCTTCAGACCCAGAAAGGTGTCTGCCTCAGAAGACCTGCCACTGGAAGACGAAACGGGCCGAAACGGCCCCCCAGCGGGGGACACCAGGTCGCCTCGTGGGCCGGCATCCCGGCTGCAGCGCTGCTGTGACCGGTCAGCTCTGAGCCGCGTGTCCGAGGATGACCCGTGGCCTCGCCGGTGTCCCCACCATATCCCAGCGGGGACGGTGTCCTCCACCCGCACCCGGCTGAGACGGACCTGCTGCGTTTTCTGGTGTCTCCGTTGGAAGCAGAAGTGGGCCCTGTGTTCACACAGAGCCTCCCTTCCCTCTTGTTCGAGCCTCGGTCTTTCCTACCCAGTGTCCGGGCGAGGCCTTCTCACTTCCTCCCCCGAGGAGAGAACCTCACAGGCCCTCTTTGACGATGTTGTGTTGTAAGCACAACTGTGCATTTGCTCTTGGTCCCCCCGTTCCTGGCACAGAGCTCCTAAAACCCTCAGAATTTCCTGAGCAGCCACACCTGAGCTATAGCCCCTCAGGTGACTCTCAGAGGATGAGGCCGGTGGTCAGTGACCCAACGGCGGGACCAGAGGGTTGGACCGTCACCCCCACCCCTGCCGCCCCCCACCTCCGGGGAGGGGAAAAAAGCCAGGGATTGAGCCATAGCCACCGATGGCCCGCCAGTCGCTCCATCAAACCTCTACTAAAAACCCTAAATGAAGGGGTCTGGGGGTGACGCACCCCAGCTCCCTGGGGACAGAAGCTCGTGCACTCTGGACCCTCCTCGTCCTCGCCCTGTGCACCTCTGCACCAGGCTGTTCATCTGTGTCCGTTACTATATCCTTCGTAACAGACTGCGAGTAGTAAGGAAGTTATCCCCTGGGTTCTGTTAACCAGTTGGCAATTCAGATTATTGAAGCTCAGGAGGGAGTCTTGGGAAGCCTTGATGTGTAGTCAAGTGGGACAGAAGTGCGTCTGGGTTGGGGGGGGGGGTGTCTGTGGGCCTGGAAGCTGGGGGTCTGCGCTGACTCCAAGCAGTGAGTGTCTGGACTGTTCCTGTGAGAAAAGCCCGCACATTTGCTGTCAGAAATGCTCCGAGCAGGGCTTCCCTGGTGGCGCAGAGGTTGAGAATCCGCCTGCCGATGTAGGGGACGCGGGTTCGAGCCCCGGTCCGGGAGGATCCCACGTGCCGCGGAGCGGCTGGGCCCGTGAGCCGTGGCCGCCGAGCCTGCGCGTCCGGAGCCTGTGCTCCGCGGCGGGAGAGGCCACAGGAGTGAGAGAGGCCCGCCTAGCACAAAAGAAAGAAAAAAAAGAAATGCTCCGAGCAGAGAAGCACTTTTCCTTCAGCCTCTGGTACCGGCCCAGGGCAGGTCCCGGGGTCCAGCTCCACCTTCGCCGGGAATAGGCTCCCGGCTGGGGCCTGGGGCGCGGGGACCAGAACGGGTCGCTGCCCTTCCGGCCCCTCTCGTCGCCTTCTCCCGGGGTTAGGGCATGGGGTGGGGTGTCCCTCACCTTCTCCCCAAGGGGGACACTGAACCCACGTCCCCCCTTCGCCGCCCCTCCCTGCTCTGCAAGGCCGTCGCCCCCCGCCGTGGGATCCGGGCCCTTCAGCGGGGTGAGGGGCTCCGGAAGCCCCCCCGCCAGTCGGGAACTTACTTCCGCCGCCCCTAACGCAGGCTTTCGCGAGAGCTTGTGGTCTGTGTCGCCGGCCGTCGCCGCGGGAACAGACAGGTTCTCGCGGAAGATACTCACCTGGGCCTGTCGTGGCGCCCCCTGCAGGGCTCAGCGCGCTCACAGCTCGCGCGGCTGCGTGACTCGAGAATCCCGGCAGCCCCGCTCACCGGCTCAGGGGCCCGCGTACCGGGGAGGGGCGTCCGGCCGCCCGGCAGCCCTCCAGGCGCGCGAAGTGCGCTCCCCGAGCCCCCACCGCCCTGAGGCTGTGCGCACAGCCCGGCGGCCGGGGCAAAGCGCGGGGGGTGCTCGCCGCCTGTCCGCCTCAGTCTCCGAGCCTCGACCCGAGCGCGCCAGGCCGCCCCGCCCGTTAGGCTCTCGGCGGCCGCGACCAGCAGCCGGTAGGTAGGGCTGGGTGAGCCTCCCCCAGAGCCTGGCTGCTGGGCGGCACTGGGCCCAGGGACAGCAAGGTGCAGGCCGAATTCTGCCTTTCCTACAGACGATGGCGGCAGGAACAGCCGAAGTTACGTCAACTGCTGTGGGAGCCCAGTGAAGCTTCAGCTCGCTGGCCTCTTAGGTCTCGTGACAGTGTCTTGTGTGGAAGGGTCACTCAAGACGGATGTGCAAAAATTCGAATCACAAGACGCAAGTTGCTGTTTAGCGACATCAGATGACAGCATCCTTGATAAAGGTCTGACATCAGCCTCAACAAAATTCTAACGCCCGGGGACCTCTCCCAAGCGTATAGGCTCCTGAGCTTGTTGGATTCTTATCATAAAAGGATTATGACACTGTTATTATTATTCTAATATTATATTATATTCTTATTCTTCATTGAAGAGTGGAAGTGTCTGTACAACATTTCTAGCCGATCCATACTCTAAACGCTACTTATTTCTCCAATCAGAAAAAAATCATTTTCTAGTATCCATCATGTCAATTTCAGACTCCTCTGCTGTTGAATGGATATGAGGATAGAAGAAGAGATTGTACAAATCAGCCTTCTTATGTTGACTTTCAATGCTACCTACTAAGTCCTGGAGTGTAAATTCTTGATTAGGGCAACATCCTTCAAATGTTACTAACTTCTATGTCACAGACTTTTCCGATAAGTCACAGGCAAAATCATACAGGTTGGCTATAGCATTTCACACAATTGTTCCTTAAAAAAGCCCTCCAGCCTCTGCGTTTGGCCCATCACTGAGCTGGTGGAGGAACGTACAGCCCCCTTCCTCTCCCTTCTTTCTCATGAAGGTCTGTCCTGCCTCAAAATGCACATCTCATAAAGCCCCCTGGATCCCTGGGTGTAACCTGTAGTGACATCTCCGCCATACAGAATCAGCTAACGCTTATGGACGATTACAGGACCATCAAACAGAAGCGCTTTCTGTCCCTCCCAACAGTCTAACGTTGCACGTCCGTAACGTAGATGTGAAGCCCAAGGAAGAATCCCGCTACCCAAGGAGACTCGAGGGCCACACTCATCACAGCCAGAGGGATGGCCCCTCTGAGCCCACATTCCTCCTAAAACTAAGATCCTGCACTTTTCTGCGGAGCCTTGGACTTGCGACGAGCACCCGTCCCTCTCGGGTCACCTCCTGCTTCTTCCTCTCCATCCCTCACCTGGGGGCACCTGCCAACACACACCCCGTACTTCATAGCCCTCCGGATTTCACAGTCAGTCTCCTGGACTCAAGTCTCTTTCTCCTCCAATCCGCCACGCTGTGAATTTTATTTCAAAAACACAAATCTAATTATTTATATCACTTTAAAGTTTAGAACTTTAGTCTCAAAAAAGAAAAATTAAACTCCCTAATGTCAGCTTTGAGACCTTACCTTTCAGCATCATTTGCTGCATTCCCCACTCCCACCCTAAAGACACAGGAATTGTTTCCTAGGCTCCCAGCAGGGTCATACTATGGTGTCTCGGACCAGGTCAAGGCTTCAGATGTGGGTCTTTTGGGACACCACGGTTGCTCAGATTTTGAAAGTAATGCTTTTAGACCATTCAGGCACCAATAAAGGGTCCACACTATTTGTGTGCTATTTCTCTTTATCACAGACAACTCGTGGTAGAAAAGACCACGACTAGAGGAGGATCTGTTTCCCAGACGGCTGGATTGCAGAGCCGGCAAATTGATGCTGGTTTTTGGCAGGAGACCACAGCTCCTTGCCAGGTGAACCTCTCCAAGGCACGGCTCCTGGGACGCTGGCTTCTCAGAGCAAGGAATCGAAGAGAGAAAAAGATGGAAATCTCGATCTCTTTTATGACCTAGTCCCTCATGTCCACAGTGCCCTATTCCACATGGGGAGGGATGACACAAGGCAAGAATCATGAGGGGCCGTTTTGAAGGCTAGTGACCATTGTCTGCCTTGCGGCCCCCCAGTGACTCACATCCCTCCCACATATGCAAAACACCTCACCCACCCCAAAGGCCCCTCAAGGTCTCATCCTGTTACGACAGCGGCTCAGAATCAGGAATCTCACCGTCTACATCGAGTCTGGCTGTGGATGAGTCTTCCTTAGTGAAGCTCCTTAGTGAAGCTCCTTGGTCCAAAGTCATGTGAACGAAAGAGAAAAGCCACCCCTCCCTCACCACGTACACACCTAACCCGCGGTGGTGGACAGGCGTGGGACAGCCACTGAAAGTCCTGTTCAAAACAAGGGCAAAGGGACAACGTACGAGAGTGACTGGTCCATAGCAGTTGTGAAATTCGGCCGGCGAATGTTGGGAGCTCCTTGCTCAGGACTCAGCCTCACTCCTCCCAGGAATGACTCACCGTTTACCCTTGGCTCTGCCCCCTGGGGTCTCAGCTTCACCCTCTGAGTCCTCCTTCCTCGTCCATGAAAGCTGGTCTGTGTGCAGCTGTGTAGGTTTCTTGGCCTTCTTCCTGCCAGGAGAAGTTGGAGGACACAAAGGTCTCTTTCCTCTTTGGGGCCCCTCTGTCCATTTCAGTCCAGGCGGGCAGTGCACCTGGCTATAGAAATCTTTTAAAAGCTTTACAGGTCACCTGTGTATTTTATTGGGATTGACTCCATTAGAAAAAGGCCACACCCACAGACCTCTGCCTCGTACAAGGCAGCACCCTCAGACTTCCCCGAAATCCTACTGTTTGGCTGAATGATTCTCTGATGGATCTTGGATATTTCTGAGGTCTTAACAAAGATTTTAAATTCTTGGCTTCATGATGAGACCATGTTTTCTTCAGAGTGCCCTGGATTTGATCTTTACTTGGAAGCCATTTCTTAACCATAATATCGTTTGTTGTCTGGAGAGGCTGAGTTTTAAAATTTCTTTTTATTTAAAAGTACTTCCTTTAGTGTAGCTGTCTCTTCTCACATTTTATTACAGGCAGCAATTACAAGAAGAAACCAAGAAGTACTTTCAACAGTCCCTGGAAGTCTCCTTAGCTAGACCACACAGCTCATTTGGTAAGTTTTCCACCGCCCCCATTAAAAAAAATTTTTTTTTAAAGTCTTTATTGAATTTGTTACAGTATAGCTTCTGTTTTATTTTTTATGTTTTTGTTTTTGTTTTTTAGGCCATGAGGCACGTGGGATCCTAGCTTCCTGACCAGGGATGGGACCCACACCCCCTGCATTGGAAGACGAAGTCTCAACCACTTGACCGCCAGGGAAGTCCCCTCCACCTCCCCCATTACTGCAGGTAACAGTGTTGCTAAACTCTCTGCCTCTCTATAGCAAAGATCATTTTCTTCCAGTTTCAAATAACATTTTCTTTGCAGTTGCAAATAACATTTTCTTTGCTTTCCTTCAAGCCCTCGCTCTCAGCCTCTTCCAAGGGCATCAGGACTTCATGAAACACTCTTCGAGGCTCTTCACGCTTCCAAGGTCACTCTCCCCAGAGCCTTTCCAGGTTCTTCCCACTCTGCCTGTTCCCAAAGCCTCCCCCATCTTTTGGGTTTTCGTTATGGTGACGCTCTACATGCTGACAGCACCAGTACAGTACACACCTGCTTATGATTCTGAAGCTTTACACATCCTCGTCTCTCTGAAATGTTTTCCACTAGTCTCTCTACCTGATAAGCACCCAAATCCCACTGTGTCTCCCGATCCAGGTCAAAGCCCTTGTGTCCTTGTCATACCCTCTCTATATTTCTCATAGCAGTTGTCACATTACTTTCTAGCTTCTGCTTTTGGGTCTGGTTTCCCTCCTCCTGTAAGTTCCTTGAGTGTAGGATGTGGGGTCTTATTTGGGGCATAACTATCCTTTTCTCTCCAAGTTTCAAGAGAGCTAATTTTTGAGTACATGAATCCTTATTTTGCTGGATTTGGAATGAGAACATTTCAACACTATTAGCCATACTTATTGAATAAATTTCCAAAAGTATTTAGAATCATATTTTTTCTTTTGGTTTAGACCCATTTTTGTTTTCCTTCTACAACTCATTAAGTGATTGATGGCAAAAGTACAGAATATTATGAATAAGTAAGATTTTATTTTCCATGTGTACTCATAATTTAAAAAGTGTTTCCTCTCTACATATGCTTAAAAATATGTCAGCTTGAGAGAAAAAAACCTAACTAGGATATTCATAATTCTTGCTAATTAATGTCTGAACTTCTTTTCCCCTCAATTACTTCACACACCTGTTCATTGTAAATTTCCTTAGCAATTTTCATACCATATTAATGTTGTCCAGAACATGAACCCGCACCTGAGGTTTTTCTGAATTTTAATTGTTTTCAAATTAATTTTAATATTCTCAGTAACTTCAAACTTACCCACATGTTTATAAAATTGAACTTTATATTTCAGAACATTATGAAGTTTTCTTAAGGTTCCAAAAGGCAATGAATGTATGGTCTGCTTTTATAAATGCTTTTATTTATTTATTTTTTTAACATCTTTATTGGAGTATAACTGTTTTACAATAGTGTGTTAGTTTCTCCTTTACAACAAAGTGAATCAGTTATACATATACATATGTTCCCATATCTCTTCCCTCTTGCATCTCCCTCCCTCCCACCCTCCCTATCCCACCCCTCTAGGTGGTCACAGAGCACAGAGGTGATCTCCCTGTGCTATGAGGCTGCTTCCCACTAGCTATCTATTTTACATTTGGTAGTGTATATATGCCCATGCCACTCTCTCACTTCATCCCAGCTTACCCTTCCCCCTCCCCGTGTCCTCAAGTCTATTCTCTATGTCTGCGTCTTTATTCCTGTCCTGCCCCTAGGTTCTTCAGAACCATTTTATTTTTTAGATTCCATATATATGTGTTAGCATATGGTATTTGTTTTTCTCTTTCTGACTTACTTCACTCTGTATGACAGACTCTAGGTCCATCCACCTCACTACAAATAACTCAATTTCGTTCCTTTTTCTGGCTGAGTAATATTCCATTGTATATATGTGCCACATCTTCTTTATCCATTCATCTGTCGATGGACACTTAGGTTGCTTCCATGTCCTGACTATTGTAAATAGAGCTGCAATGAACATTGTGGTACATGACTCTTTGAATTATGGTTTTCTCAGGGTATATGCCCAGTAGTGGGATTGCTGTGTCATATGGTAGTTCTATTTTTAGTTTTTTAAGACACCTCCATACTGTTCTCCATAGTGGCTGTATCTTTTTACATTCCCACCAACAGTACAAGAGGGTTCCCTTTTCTCCACACCGGCTCCAGCATTTATCGTTTGTAGATTTTTTGATGATGGCCATTCTGACTGGTGTGAGGTGATACCTCATTGTAGTTTTGATTTGCATTTCTCTAACGATTAGTGATGTTGAGCATCCTTTCACGTGTTTGTTGGCAATCTATATGTCTTCTTTGGAGAAATGTCTGTTTAGGTCTTCTGCCCATTTTTAGATTGGGTTGTTTGTTTTTCTGATATTGAGCTGCATGAGCTGCTTGTAAATTTTGGAGATGAATCCTTTGTCAGTTGCTTCATTTGCAAATACTTTCTCTCATTCTGAGGGTAGTCTTTTCGTCTTGTTTATGGTTTCCTTTGCTGTGCAAAATCTTTTAAGTTTCCTTAGGTCCCATTTGTTTATTTTTGTTTTTATTTCCATTTCTCTAGGAGGTGGGTCAAAAAGGATCTTGCTGTGATTTATGTCATAAAGTGTTCTGCCTATGTTTTCCTCTAAGAGTTTCATAGTGTCTGGCCTTACATTTAGGTCTTTAATCCTCAAATGGGAAGTTTTTAATTTTGAAGTTCAATTCATCAACTTATTTTTTTATGGATCATGCTTTTGATGCCATATCTAAGATATCTTTGTTTAACCGAAAGTCACAAAAATTTTCTCTTCTGTTTTCCTCTGGAAATTTTATTATTTTAAAGTTTTCATTTAGATTCATAATACTTTTTGGGTTAATTTTGCATGTGCTACAAGGCGTGGATAAAGTCTGCTTGAAGTTTGACTGGGATTTCATTGAACCTATAAATTAATGTGAGGAGAATGATGTCTTAAAAATACTGAGTCTTCTGACACATAAACACAGTATATTCATATATCTAATTAGACCTTCTTTAATTACTCTCATCAGAGTTTTATTGTTTTCACTATTCCGGTCTCTTACTCTTTCTGTCAGATTTTATCAGTAAGTATTTCATGTTCCTTGATGCTATGATAAATGTATTTTTAAAGTTTTAGTTTCTGATTGTTTATTGGCTACTATAAAAATAAAGTTGATTTTTTCAGATTGATCTTATATCCTTTGACTTTACTGAGCTCAATAATATTCATAGATTTTTGTGTATTCCATTGAATTTTCTGCATATATGTTTATGTCATCTGCAAATAAAGACAATTTTACTTTTTTCCTTCCCAATCTGGGTGGTTTTTATTTCTTTTCTTATCTCATTGCACTGGCAATAAGTACAATATTGAAAGACAAGGTGAGGGCAGACAACCTTGTCTTGCTCCTGATCTTAGGGAACAAAGCATTCAACCCTTCAACACTAAGTATAATGTTAGCTCTACGGTCTTCATAGATGGCTTTTATCAGGTTAAGGGACTTTCCTCCTATTCCTAGTTTTCTGAGAGTTTTCATCAGAAATGGACACTGGGTTTTCTTTTTTAAAATACTTTAAAAGGGCTTCCCTGGTAGAGCAGTAGTTAAGAATCTGCCTGCCAATGCAGGGGACACATGTTCGAGCTCTGGTCCGGGAGGATCCCACATGCTGCGGAGCAACTAAGCCCATGTGCCCCAACTACTAAGCCTGTGCTCTAGAGCCCGTGAGCTACAACTACTGAGCCTGCGTGCCACAACTACTGAAGCCCATGTGCCTAGAGCCCATGCTGTGCAACAAGAGAAGCCACCACAATGAGGAGCCCATGCACCACAATGAAGTGTAGCCCCTACTCGCCTCAACTAGAGAAAGCCCATGCACAGAAATGAAGACCCAATGCAGCCAAAAGTAAATAAACAAAATAAATAAATTTATTTTAAAAATACTTAAAAAATGTATTTATATGATCATATGGATTTTCTTTTCTATATTATTAACTAATTTTTTAGATTATTAATGTGTGCATTACAGTGATTGATTTGCAAATATTAAACCAACCATGCATTCCTTGGATAAACCCAACTTGGTCATAATTTATTATACTTTTGTATATTCCTGGAATCAGTTTGGTAAAACCTTATTGAGAATGTTTGCATCTATGTTCATAAGAGATATTCTGTAGTTTTATTGTAACGTCTTTTGGTTTCATGGGAATGCTGGTCTTACAGAATAAACTGGGTAGTATTTCCTTCTCTGAATTTTCTGTAAGAATTTATGAGGAATTGATGTTATTTCTTCCTTAAATGTTTGGTAGAATTCACCAGTGAAGCTATCTTACCTGGAGTTTCTTTATGGGAAGGTTTATAAATTCAGATTTCATTCAATTTCTGTAATAGAGAAATAGTCAGAGTATTTATTACTTCTTGAGTTAATGTTGGTAGTTAGTGCCTTTCAAAGAACTTGTCTATTTTCTAAGTTTATTGGCATAATGTTGGTTATATTTCCATATAATCCTTTTAATATGTTTAGAACCTGTGATGATTCCATCTCTTTCATTCCTGATTTGTATCTTGTCTCTTCTTTCCTGATCAATCTGACTTGAAGTTTATCAATTTTATTGATCTTCTCAAAGAACCAGCTTTTTTTCCCCATCAGTCTTCTCTATTAATTTTCTCTTTTCTATTTAATTGATTTCTGTTCTTATCTTTATTATTTCTTTTCTTTTCTTTTCTTTGGGTTCAGTTTTCTCTTTTTTAAAAGAATTTCTTGATGAGGAAGTTTAGCCCATTGATTTGAATTATTTCTTCTTTTCTACTATAGGCACTTAGTGTGAATAATTTCCCTAAGTACTGCTTTAGTTGTAACCCCAAGGAAGTCTGTGATACAAGTGGGAGGCCATCAAGGTTGCATCATGAAATAAAATACCCAGCTGTCTCCTAATGGCACTGCATATGGGATCTACTCAGTGGGGGTCCTTGCAGGCAAAACTGGATTAACCCCTTCATGGCTATACACCCTTGGATACAACCCATGGAATATCAGTGTTACTGAGTTTTATGCTCTTATGTACCATTTAAAAATGACTTTCTAATGTGCTGCCCAAAGAAGCAGCCTGGTCCCAAGGAGGCATCCAGGTGCCAGTACAGGTGGGCACTTACCATCTGCCTCTATAAGGATTAAATCACAAACTGCGGCGACCACTGACCTTCAACACACCCTGAAAGGAGTTTGGGGTGGAGGTCAGGAATGAGGCCCCCTGTGCTCTGGGAAAAACTGGCAGAACAGGTCTTCAGATAGTTAGATATTTTCCGGAGAAGCTTTTATGAGCCCCGTTCTTGCATCTCCTCGTATCTAGAAAAGCACTAAACTCCTTCATGGTGACGTCTGCTCCTGGTGACCAGCGGTAGCCTTCACGAGACTAGCAGAAAACTTCTGCAAAAATGTGTGCTTGACTGCACGGACTCCCCTTCACCAAAATCACATGTGTGCTGACCTCCCCCCCTACCTCTTGGGAGCAGCTCCTCAGAGCTCTCGGAGATGCTGCCTCCCGGGCTACAGTCCTCATTTTGCCCCCAATACAACTTAGCTCACAGCTCTCACGTTGTGCATTTTTTGCAGTCGACATAAATGTTGGCGCTTATGTGCATGAAAAGCCATCTGGTGTACCACGTCCATAGTTATCACAATTAATTAGGCAGATAATTCGTGCGTGGTGCTGTGCTAAGAGATTTACCCTCATTCTCTAGCTTCCTCTCTGTGGGAATCTGGGCTGTAATGCCACTGTCCACACAAGGGAGCTGATTCTTCTACAGCGAGGTAACTGTGAGGTCACTTGCTTTGAATGTTGACACGTCGGGGTTACCCTAAGGCCCTTCTACATCCGAAAAGCCACAGTGAGACACGCTCGCCTTCTACTGTCTCCTCTGTCTGTTTACAGGCTGCGCGCTGGTCTGGTGAGGATGGCCCCGGATCACGGGGCAGGGGAGAAACAAGGCAAAAGAGCCCATTCAAGAGACTCTGAAATTCTCTCCATTGTGAAAAATGCATCTTCTCCCGAGGGTTTACCGAGGAGAAGCTCCTTTGACACACGTGACGGCCCAATGACACTAACGGCACCATAAAGAAACTCTCCTTATGCCCACGTTCACTGGTATTGTTTGCTATTCTGCGTGAAGTTACACACACACACACACACACACACACAGGGTTTCACCTTCAAGGAAACCTTTAACAAAGGTTAAGTCAAACGATCATGAATTCATATGTCAAACATCAGAGTACAGTTGGGTTAAGGATGGAAAACTGTTTAAACACACACACACACACACACACACACACACACACACACACACACACACACACACACACACAGGTGGGGTATGCGCTGCCTTGTAGCGCCCGCCCTGAAGGTCCAAAACTCTAAGTTGAAGACATGGATGTTCCTGGGGCTCCCCTGACACCCCAGCTTCTCCTCAGCAGGTCTGTGTTTACCGGGTAATTGTTCACTGCAGACGCGCCTCCGAGCTTGACTTGTTCGGTGCGCTTATCTATCATCTCTGTGTTAGGATTTATCCGTTCACTCGAAAGGAAAATGCGCTGTTACGTTTTCACTCTTCCTTCTACTGTACAGCTTCGTTCATATCGGTCAGCCATTCTGGAACCGTTTAAACTAGTGCAGGGTTTTTTTGTTTAGTGTCAAATATGCTCTGGGGACGGGCTGGCCTCGCAGTCACCCAAAGTGTGCAGTCCGGCCCTGGAAAGTCGTGAAAGCGGTGCAGGGAAACACCATTGTTAATAAAACGCGTCTGTTACTAAGAGCTTATCTGGACTCCGCCTCTTGCCTCTGACGCCTCCTCTGTGAGCTGCTCGGGGGCTTTGGCTCTCCTCCTTCAAGAGGACAAGGGTTTTGTTCCAGGATGTGAGCCTCTTGGAGAATCAGAGACATTTCCTCAGAGCCCCAGGGTGGAGTGGCCTCTGCAGAGCAGGCCGGGTGCATTTCAGCTGATATTTCAAAAATGGCAGAAACCTGCTGGCCATCCCCCGTCTCCAAAGAAAAGTTCAAAAAGCCCAGATGATCCGTCAGGCCTTTGGCAGGCGTCTGGCCACCCGGAGCTCTTATTACTCACGTGCAGACTCCATCTACCGGCCCCGGGAGTGGGGCTGGGGTATCAGATTCTCCCCAGTGCACCTTGTGTTCCATTTAGATGCGGGGCCTTCACTGCAGGTGCAGGGCCCAGGGCAGGAAGTGTGACCCCCGCTTCCCTGGGAGGAATTGGACACCAATAAAGTGAAACAGTTAAACCTTCTCCCCGTGTTTGTCTGTGCGATGGTTTAGCCTAAGCCTTCGGATGAGAGGCACCTGACAACAGTCTCACACCTCTGATTCTTCCGGAGTCAGGGAGGCCCACACCGTGACAGGGACACGGGACCAGAGGGCCAGTGGCGACTCGGGAAGCCCTCCCGCCTTGGAGCAGCACGGAGGGGCACCCAAAGTGCCCCATGGGATGAACCCTCTGCCCCTGTAGCGTCTCAGAGGGCGCTGGGTTTGGGTTCTCTTCGGCCAGAAAGATTGTTGCTGCCTGTGCCCTTCTTTGAACTCTGACCTGTAGCTGGTGCCACAGACCTGGGCTCGGGGCAGCTGCAGGGGCGGGTCCCAGCCCTCACCCGGCTTTCCAGGTGCAGGACCTCTTCCTGAGCCACAGAAAGTGACCTCGTCCACAGCCCTGGAGGAAAAGCCCAAGGGACCCTCAATGGGACCTGGATCAGAGAGAAGTGCCCAAAGCCCTCCAGGGAGAGGGGGGCTGAGGTTCATCCTCCCCCAGCCTCAGAGCCCCCAGGGGAGCGCACCCCGTTCCCAGTGACAAGGTCTCCACAGACCCCGCTGCCTCTAGGTCCTCCTCTCTCCTCCCCTCGGTCTTTGGTGGGACGGCTTTCCCCGTAAACCACTGCGTCCAAAGTCACATCTCAGGCTCTGCTTTCAAAGTCACTTAAACTAAAACAGACACGCTCCCCACGTCCTGGGGCACGACCACTGCCCAGGTCGCTGCCACCACTCGACCGAGCGCAGGAGCAGGTCAGCTGACTTCAACCAACCACCCACCTGCCACCTGAGCGAACAGACGGCCTTGTGTTTACTTCTGATGCAACGGGAGCACGAAGGCTCCTCCCTGCGCTGGTTTCCCCCCTGCACATGCGCGCACTGGACTTGCGACCCGCCCCTTTGCTCAGCCCGCACCATCCCTCCCTGCAGGGCCCCGCCACCCGACGGAGGGCCCCCCGGAGACAGCCAGGGGACCTCAGGGCCTCTCTGCCACCAACCTCTGTCCCAAAGGAAAACAGTTATCACCCGAGAAAGCACAGGGACCGAGCCCCAAACTCGTCACCTGTCCCGTGAGTGTGCGATGCGGCAGGTACCCCGCCTAGCCCGCCCCCAGGATAGCGTCGCCACCACAGTACTGGAAAGGAGGTCGGTGCGGGATTTAATTTCTTCTAGCCTTACCGAGGCATGATTTACACATAATTAAATCCAGGTATTTGAAATGCACACACTGGGCTCCTCACACACACTGCAGAGTGAGGTGTGATGGATTCTGCTAGCTTTCTCCACAGCCACTGCCACGATCACCCGCAACGTGTCCCTGACCTCTCTGCAGTCCATCCCCTCTCCTGACCCTGACCCTGGCCACCACTGACTGCCTTTATGTCGTTACAGTCTCGCCTCTTCCGGACTTTCATATAGACGGGATCAAGCAAGATGCAGTTTTCCGTGAAGGAAGTCAGTTTCCTTCGCTTGGCACGGCGTCTCATTCTGCTGTTGCGGGTGCAAATCTTTTGTCCCTTCCTGTCACTGAGAAGGATGGTTCATCCCATGGCTATTCCAGACTCTGTTCACTCAGGTAGCAGCCAAAGGGCGTTCGAGGTGTTTCCGGTTCTGAGTGTCGGCGTTTGAGTCTCCTCGTGGACTTACGATTTCTTTCCCTTGGGTAAACACCCAAGCGTGGGATGCCGGGCCATAGGTAAGCACAAGTTTACCATCCGGCCACATGGTTTTCCAACGTGGCTGTACCAGTGTGTGTTCCCCCCAGAGGAGACGAATCCCAGCTGCTCCCCGCCCTCGGGACCGTGGGTCAGGCCAGCCTGGATTACTCGAGGGGGCTGGGGCTCTCTGAGTGGGGCTTCAGTCTGCATCCCTCGGACGAGTAACGGTGCTGAGCACCTTTTTAGGTGTTGATTGTCCAGATACGCTTGCTGGTGGTGAGCAATGCCCTAAAATAGTCTTCGGGGAAGCATCGACCTAGGTAGATGTTACCACCGCTGATTGACCCGTGAAGATCTGAAGCCCTAGCAGCTAAATCACTGAGTCGAGCTGCTTCTGGCAGAGCTGGGGCGGGTCTTCTGAGAGCGTGGACGCTCCACCAGGCCACGTGTTCCCAGGAGCTTGGAGCACCTGCTCTGAAAGATACGTTAGCAACCTGAAATTCTGACAGGCTGGTGGCACATTTTGACATTAGTGTTTTGTCGTATTTTGACATTACTCGTCGGTTATTCAACATTGCCCCGTATTTTGTTCTTTTAAGCTGATGAGCCTCTAACCATCTCTCGCAGACTTAATAACTGGCTTAACCAGCAATAAGGGCTGGAAGTTCCTGTGCGGTCAAGTCTCTCCCTCCACCAGCTCAGCCTGCTTAGAGCCTGCAGGAAGGAAGCCTTCCCTGTATCCCCCATGTTCGGGGAGCAGGCAGCAAAGACCCCATGCCATTCGATTCTCCCTCCCCGTTCGTTTCTGCCCTGGTAGGGTTGGTCTTTGAAGTTAAGGCTCAGAGCCCTCAGCGAGGTGCTGAGAAAGGGGCCCCGTGACACTGGACTTACGGTGAGCGCCGGGGGCCTTGGGAGACGTGTGGGTTTCACCCTCAGGGATAAAAAGCCCTGAGGCACTCTAGCTTCCTGGGAAACACAGCCAGAAGCCAGAGCCTCGAGACTGTTTCCAAATATCCTAGCAAAGGCAATTAGTAGTGTTGGCGCCATGGTTCACAGAATTTTCTATATTTTTATCTCCTGTGCTTGCTATTTCTATGACCTCGTCTATTTCTCCATATTTTTAAAAAACAAGATTCTCTAAAATCAAAAGAACTTGTAGATTTCTTTTTATAGAGGTGTAAAAGGGCCCTGGGAAATAGCGACTCTCAGGGAAAGAGGAGGAGGTTTTTAAAAGGCAAAAAGAAAGCTAATCTCAGGCTGGAAAGGAAGATGAAGATTCATACTGTGGTGATTAGTGCGTGTGGATGCGAGAGTGTGTGCGTGTGTCTGGGTGCATGTGTGCGCGCATGTATACAAGCGTGTGCATTGCGTGGGTGCGTGCGCATGTGCGTGGGTGCGTGCGCACGTGCGCGCTGGGGTCATGGGGGGAGGATCCAGGTCGAGAGCTGCAGGGCATCCGTCTGCTTCTCCGTGGTCATTTACTCTGTGCAGCGAATTAGTGAAAAGTCACACCTAGAGAGCATTTTTAGTGAGGCTGGAGGAGGCAAGTCTTAGGGTGAAAAGGCGGTTCACAAGACTCCACTCTCAGTTTTGGTTTCGCACGTGTGTTGACGCTTTTGTGCTTTGCTTTACTTTCAAAATGCCTAAAAAGCCACGCTTCTCTCCGAGGCTACCTGAACCACAGAATCTGCAGTGCATCCTGCAGTTCTCAGGTGTCGTGCGCGCTGCCCCTGCGTCCGGTGGTCTGCAGCCCGGCCTGCACCTGCCAGTGGGCTGGGGACCCTACACACATGCTGGCTGGCCCTACCCTGGCCACTGCCATCCCTCCCTCTGGGCAGCCTGCGCCCTGAGCTCGTCCAGACCTCCCCGGTGGTCCTCACGTGTATCAAGGTCAGGGACCACTCACTGCGGAAGGAACGGGGGTAAAAGCAGACGCTGCAGGAACGTGAAACCCGGGGAATGGCTCTAGCTGTAGGAAAGATGGCAACTTGGGTTTTTTACTGGATTAAAAAATGGAGTAACATGACTCTGTTTATTTCTCAGGTGTGTCTCACTGAGTCCGCTCTTACGGTGTTCACCTGGGGCAGCTCTAACCGCATACGGAATTCCATTCCGTCCCTAGGACGACAGTCCCCATGACTGTGGGATGCTTGGTCCCCCAGTGCCGCCACTTACCGCCCTTTGAAATGGGTCCACAACTGAGGTTTGTTTATGTTCGCGACGCTTTGCAGAGTTAACGTAGACTTTGCAGTAGGAAACTGAGGGAGTAAAGATGCGTGCTGAGAAGTGAAAAAAGAGATGATCCCTTCCGATTACTTTTATCTTGTTTTAAATATTCAAACACCAAAACAGGCAGATAGATTAAGCTTTCATGGGAAGCTGTGCATATCTCCTAACCCAGCAATAGTCTGGGCTTATAATTCTCTGTTCCCTGCAGCAAAATCAAGTGCAAATGAAAGGCCAGTGATAAAAATGGCCAGTTGAGAACAGCTGGGCCGCAGTTACCATCTCACACACAAATGGTGCCTGAGGAGGTCAGTGCTGGCTGTAAACAGGCTCTTTGGGATGACTTTCCTTCCCACTCACTCCCAGATGGCTGGGGCCACAGCAGCTTCCCAGGGGTCATTTCTGTCTATCAGGGTCTTGTTCCCTTATAATCTGGGGTCCCTCCTCATTCCCAGGTTCCCTTGGGGCCCGTATCAGCACAGGCCCCGACCAGGTGGCCACCGGACCCCGGACCTCACGTCTGATACGTTCGGGGTGCCTGGGCTTTGTGAGGCGGCGGGAGGTCCAGCCTGGCTGCTGCTCCCTGGGGGCCACCCAGGCACTGGGTCACATGGGCTCCAGGGTCCCCAAGTCCTGGAGGTCCTCCCTCCACCAGCTCCCAAGGTCCTTTTGGGGGCAGAGGGCCGGAGAAGTTGGGGAGGGTGGGGCAGAGGACGAGGGGACCATCACAAGTCCACGGTGAGTAAACTCCACTAACCACTTTCTCTCCTGAGATACGGTGAAAAGAAATCACCTTCTGTAAAACTCCCGGGCAGCGGGTGTGAGCGTCTCACTAATCAGAGGGCGGCAGCTCTGTCACCCGAAACCCATCCGGAGCGTCCATCTAAGAAACAGAAAACCGGTGTATTGGAGCCCTCGTGCGCTGTTGGTGGGAATGTAAAATGTGTAGCTGTTACGGAAAACAGTACAGTTATTTCCTAAAAAATTAAACGTAGAGTTACTATACGATCCAGCGATTTCATTCTTCTGAATATACACCCGAAAGAATGAAAAGCAAGGACTCAACAACGTGCCGTGTTCACAGCAGCATTATCCACAGTAGCCGAAAGGTGGAAGCGCCCCAACTGTTACTGGATGATGGAGAAACAGAATGTGTTCCATCCACACGATGGAATATTATTTGGCCTTAAAAAGGAAGGAAATTCTGACACAGGCTACAGCGTGGATGAACCTTGACAACGTGCTCAGTGAGATTAGCCAGTCACAAAAGGACAGAGACTAGATGATTCCGCTTGTACGAGGTCCCTGGAGCCGTCAAGTTCATAGAGACAGAAAGTAGGAGGGTGGTTTCCAGGGGCTGGCGGGACGGGGCGGGGAGCAGCGTTTAGTGGGGACGGGGTCTCAGTTTTGCAAGAAGAAAAGCGCTCCGGGGTGATGGTGGTCATGGTCTTAGCACCACTGACCTGTACACTTTAAGTGGCTAAGCTGGTAGATTTTCCTTTGGTGCATTTTACCACAATCGAAAGAAGAAGAAAGCAGCACTGAGACCAGGGAAAGAAGAGCTCTCGGGGGGGGGGGGGATGGTTGCCCACCTCCACTGCAGCGGTGGCGCCCACCTGCAGCCACAGTAGCCGCTCTTTCCCTGCGCAGGGAGCCCTCCGCTCAGTTTCTCCTGGATCTGAGGAGGGAAAGCACCCAGTTCACACACTTTGGGCCTTTGTATATTTCTCTGTGTTTGTTTGGGTTTTACTTTTTCTAACTGTGATACTTATAGCTCCGTTGGAAAACATCACTTCTTTCAGACCAGCATTTCTGTTCTTCAGGGGTGTAAGCACCGTAAAGTAAAGGCACAAGGCCACTTGCATGCGTCCCTGAGGTTGATATCCGCTTCTTTTAAGGCAGATTTGATCCATAATGTTTAGAGCACTTCTTCTTTGGGACCACGTACCTAAATATCAGTCGCGTTTTTCCTCCCTGACTGAAGTTACTTTCATGAAGCTGTTCCCTTGAAAGAAGCTCAAAGTGCTTTATAAAAATCCATCGTATTAATCTTTCCCACACAATAATGGGGTGGAACGGGAAACAGGATTCTTCCAGTTATGAAGAAACAGTCGAGAGAGTGGAAAATACCAGAAGGAGTGTGCCTTCTTGGACTACGCTACTCCACCCCGATTTCCAGATATGCTTCAGCCTTTTCCTCAGTCTAGACTGGAGATGTTTACAGCGAGCGGTTGAAACGTTAATGAAATGCTCTGTTAGGGGGCAGACTTCTTCAAGCTTGGCTTACACACCCAATGTCACGCATGCCATTCTCACGGGCGTGTGGATGGGGGCAGAAGCCCGGTTTCTGGCTCAGAAAGAACCTAAACTCAGAGTTTAGATGTGAAGTTCCCAGTCTGAATAATTCAACTTAAAACCCGGCATTTTTACGTAATGCAAAGGCAGCACAGACTTTCATTCCTTTTAGAGTTTCACAAGCATTTCTGGTCACTCTCACTAACAGAGATAGCCATGTCTTAAATATTTTGTTTACGAGAAGCAGCATTATAAAATGCCCTAAAAAGTCTAGGCTTCTTTAGTGAGCTCTGCACTACTCAGAAATTCGGCTCACTATTGGGGGACCCCCAAAAAATTCAGAGTCTTAAAAAATGGGAGTTTTCACCTATGCTTCTGCCCAGCGTGACCGCTTCCTGGGGAATTCTGATTGCTCCGCTTTGGTTTCTATGCGAGTTTAGCGGTGACACTGGTCCGCGTGCACCCTCGGGCGCTGCCTCGGCCTGGCCACCAGGGGGCAGTGTGGTCATTCGCCAGCGCCCCGCGGCTCCCGCGCCGGCGCGGACACCAAGGCACGTCCAGCCTCCAGCGCTTCGCCTGCGCCGCTCCGTTAGTATTTTTTGCTGTACAAAGCGCCGTTCCTCCGCAGATTCCCCGCCCCCCAGCTGCTTCAGAGAAAGCCCGCGGAAGCTCGACCCAGCGAGGGGAGCAACCCCGGCACCGTGTCAGGTGGTCTGACGGACGCACGCAGGTGGACATCTGGAAAGAAATCTGCTGACACAAGGGCCCTGGCGGCCGAGGCAGCGGCCAGGGTGGGGAGGGGTCAGCAGCAGGGCCACCCGTGTCCCAGCCAGCAGGGAAAGCAGATCTAGCCAGTGGGGCGCAGGCATGGATCTGTTCCCACGGAAGATAGAGGCGGGACCCACCCTGGACGCGAGCCGTCCGAGCGCTCCAGCGGGACCTGCTGGGCCCGGCTCAGCCCTGTTCTCGGTCCGGGAGTGGGACCGGCTCGGGGAGGCCCTGCTCGGCTCCGGGGAGTCGAACGCGCTCCTCGTGGTTTAGGGAACTGATGCAGAGGGGGCCCTGAGCAGGGGCAGGGGGTGCCTGGGGCAGCGCTCTGAGCAGTGCGGAGGTTGCGGATGGAGCCTTTCTTGTTTTGTTTTTTGTTTTTTCCGGTACGCGGGCCTCTCCCTGCTGCGGCCTCTCCCGTTGCGGAGCACAGGCTCCGGACGCGCAGGCGCAGTGGCCACGGCTCACGGGCCCAGCCGCTCCGCGGCACGTGGGATCCTCCCGGACCGGGGCACGAACCCGCGTCCCCTGCATCGGCAGGCGGACTCTCAACCGCTGCGCCACCAGGGAAGCCCGGATGGAGCCTTTTGAACGGCAGCTGAAAAATTCTAAATCCGGCTCCGGGACACTGGAAAGGCGGTGAGCCCGAGGCCAGCGCGTGGATGGGATAAAAACAAAAATAAAACCACAGACTGGAGCAAGCGCCCGCCTCCAGCTCATAGGTGCCTGCGCCCACGTGCTCTCCGTCCCCAGCCCGGCACATCCAACGTGCTGCATCTACCTATTTCATTCTAAGTGGTTCTCCCAGCAATCTAGCCAAGCAGCGCTGTCTTCACCGCTTCACAGAGGAGGAAGCTGCAGGCCAGATGGTCAAGGTTACGTGGCCAACGAGATCCGTCTGAGAGCTGGAACGAAGCCCCTGGGCTCTCAGACACCAGGTCCCTCAGCTGCACTTTGCTACTTCCTGAGAAAACCGGAGACCTGGGCGTGTGTGTCTACACAGGGCAGCAGAAGGGTGTCACCTTTATCCCGCAGGCCTTCCCGCTCGCTGAGAGGAGAAGGCATCCAGAGCTTGGCGGCCCGGCTGCCTTCCTTCCATCGCTCCAGTCCGGAGCGGGGCTGGCCCAGGGCTGCTGTGAAGACCAGGCCCAGAGGGTCTCCTGCAGCCCATCCTTCACCGGTGCGTAGGAGGGAGGGAGGAGACCCTGCTGGACGCACCTGGAAACCTGTCCGACAAGCCAGGGAGGGAGGCGCAGGCAGCATCAGCAAGGCCACGGCCCGTACACGTTTGGTTAAGGAAAGGCAGCAAACTGCGCACAGGAAAATCACTTCTCTCGGTGTGAGTGCCTGGGCCCAACACCTTTAGAATACCTTCTCCTTTGAGCCAACGGCTTGCTACCTTTCAAAACAAGGCCATTGTTCTGCTGTGAGGTGGGAAATCCCTCTCTGCTACAAAATTGCAAGCCCTGGGAAAGGCCCAAGAAAGGCAGTGTCACAGTGTAAAGCATCTGAGTGTTCGTTGCAGTGATGAAACGGTCAGCGGAGGCGTGAAACAGGGAGGGAAAGCTTGGGGCCCCGGGAGGAGGGAGATGGGAAGACAGGGAGGCTGCAGCCCCGGGGCCGCCAGGTCATAATCCGGTGAGCGGAGGGGAGGGGAGGACGTGGAAGGATTTGCTGATGACGTCATTGATGAGCCGAGTGTGCATTCCCGGCCCTCACGAGAAATCTGAACTGAAGACGGGAAAGACAGAGGAGCTGGCAGAAGGGATTCACCTCCGGCTGACCTGCCAGCTTCTGGAAGGAGATGGACGCAGCAAGCAGGAAACAGAACAAATACAGAGGCGCCCGCGGTGAGGCACACGGTCCCCCCGCCCCATGTCTCCCCCCAGCAAGGAGCCCCACAGAGGAGAGCCCGGGCGCCAGTTTACAGTGGAGATGGGCTTGAGCCACCGCCCCTCTGGGTGCGGGCTTTGGGGTGGGACGGCCAGGCCTGGGGGGGGCGGCGTACGGACGGGGGCTGCACACTTGCTGTGGCTTCAGACCCCTTCTCGGGGCTGGATGTCAGTCTGGCTGTGAGAGCCGCAATCTGATGGGAGATATGGCCTCACCCTCCGGCTTCCACAGCTGAGTTTTCCTCGTCCCCTTCTCCCTCGAGCCCCCTGCCCCAAGCCAGGGTCTTGGAGGCCTTGGGAGGCGAGGGAGAACATGGCCCTTCTCCGACTTCGTTGGGGGTGGTCCTTGCCCCATAAAGTAAATGCCTTCTGGTCCCCGGCAGGTTGTTTTGGAGTGCTAAAATTTTTAAAAAATCTTTACTGCTTTCCGAGCCCTATTCTAGCTGTTTTGTGTGCCATAAGTTATGCAGTTTAAGCTTCAGATAACCTAGGAGGATAATACTATTATCTCCATTCTGAGATGTGGAAATGAGGCCCTCAGAGAGGATGGGACTCCCTCAGGGTCACAGCTGGCGGCGGTAGAGCCGGGGTTGGAAGTTGGGTCTCTGACTCAGAACTTGGGGTACTTCCTCCTTATTTCCATTGTTTCTTCTTATTTTTCTTCTGAAAATGACTTTATTGCTTTTGTAAAATAAAGTATGAAAAATCACCTGAAATACCGTCCTGCAGGGAGAACCAGGAACATTGCAATGAATTTCCTTCCGGACGTCTCTCTTCTGCATTAATTTCAAGACGGACTTGTCAGTACCCGGGTTTTTCCTGCTTGAACATTGGTCATAACACATCTGATGGAGCTGAAGTGGGGGGCTGTTTGGTCTTCAGATTTGCCCTCCAGAGTGGGCCTGGAATTTCCGTGAAGGGAACTGCCTTACTGGATGCAGGGTGTCCTCGCCCGGCCCCGTGTCTGCTCCCCTCCTCGGGCAGGGCTGCTGCTAACATCAGCTCTTCCCAACCTGGCCTCCCATCAGCTTCCGAGATTTACAGCTTCTGCCCCCGGGGGGCAGGGCCCTGCAGACATGGTCGCGGAGGTGCCAACCACATCCATCCTCTTTCTTTTTTGATTTGCGGGCGACAGACCTTCGGGGGTTTCTGTCCAGCCATTCGACCACGGTAAGAGCTCAGGACTAGCCAGGCCCGCCGAGAAGCACCTTCAGTGCTCATGACAAATGCCACGAGGCGACACGATTGCCCATCTTCCACTCGAGGAAATGGAGTCACTCAGGAGATAACGCAAGCACACGCAGCCGAGCAGGGCCGGGCTTGGAACCCAGGTCCCTGCGACTTCAAGGCTGTGCCCTGTGTCACCTCGCTGCTGCCCTAGAAGCCATGTCTCCATCACACGGGAGGTGCTTTGTGTGAGAGAAGTCTACAGAAAAGGGCACTTTGGGGCCAGGAGGGATCAGACTCCACAGAGACAACGCATGCGCACACACATCCCTTTGCACCAGCACAGGGCCGAGCCCCGCTTTCTGAAGAGTGCGGGAATGAGCCGAGCCGCGCTGGTGCAGCTGCGTTTGGGGTGCAGCACTAGCTGGGAACGCGGCTTCGTTTTCATTATCGTTTCATTACCGTTTCATTACCGTTTCATTATCGTGCAGAAGGTGTTCTGAGAACAGTGTGCTTTTCTGAGTTAGACGAGGGAGGTAAACTGTTGGCTACAAAATGGTATTTGTGAGATCCAAGTGGCAGAGACTATAAATGGATTTTTTTTTTTTTTTTTTTGCGGTACGCGGGCCTCTCACTGCCGTGGCCTCTCCCGTTGCAGAGCACAGGCTCCGGACGCACAGGCTCAGCGGCCACGGCTCACGGGCCCAGCCGCTCCGCGGCACGTGGGATCTTCCCAGACCGGGGCACGAACCCGCGTCCCCCGCATCGGCAGGCGGATTCTCAACCACTGCGCCACCAGGGAAGCCCTATAAATGGATTTTAATGCATGTTTCCTAATGGCTGAATGATCCTAAGGAGAGCGGGCCGAGCCTAATCATGGAGAATTTCGATGGCGGGTCTGTGAACGCTGACGCTGCAGGGTGCCAGAGGAGTAAAGAATGAGACAACTGCTGCAGGGCCTGTATTAGTCAGGAAAGACAGGCCATGCTGCAGAAACAAAGAAGCCCTCGGGTCTCGTAACGCAACAGAAGTGGACCTCTGTTTTCCAAGGGCAGGCCGGCCACCTTGCAGGGCGCCTCTCCTCTCGAAGGTGAGCAGGAGTCCAGACCATTTCCCCCGTGGCTCTGCCAGGGAGCATGTGTCCTCCATGGCTGCCACGGCCAGGAAGAGAGGACCGAGGCCAGGCGGGATGCTTTTAAGACCGTATTCTGATGCCAAAACCAGAGGTCTGGAGCCACGTCAAGAAGGACAAGATCTAACCTTCACGTTTTTGCACAGTGCCTTCATTCTTCCTCCGATATATGAATATAGTTGAAGTAGAATTGAAGTCCATGATGGGAAGGGCTTGTCTTTGGATTTGGGACCGGCCTGAATCCAAGGTGATCTCACCCCAAACCCCCCACTCAGTTACATCTGCACAGACTCTCTTTTCAAATAACATCACCTTCTCAGGTTCCTTGTGGATGGATTTTGAGAGGGACCGGAATTCAACCCATGACAACCACCATCTACAAAGAGCAAACGCTGACACCTCGTCCTTCCCGCCTCAGACCTTTTTTGTGAAACAACCACATGTTACTCAGGACACCGAGGTCCTTCTTTGGGCTCCTTCTTGGCCCCATTTCTCCTCATCGTCCCCTCCTTCCTCAGAGGCCACAGCTCTGACTCGCTTGATGTGTTTCCCTCCAGTCCAAGTGTGTGTAGTTGTATTACACTTCTACTTTCCATAATAAGAGCACATAGTATTGGTTTATTCTTTTTTAGTTTACATAAGCAGCGTCCTGTTGTGTACGTCGTTTAGGACCATTTTGTATATTCAACATTTTGTTTTCAAAAGCTGATCAAGACGTAAACTTACTTGTTCATTTCAATGAATATTCTGTATTCCTTTATATGAATATATTGGCTCCTAAGGTTGGAAGTTTAAACTGTCTTCAAATATTTTTCTTACAAACCAGTTAGTGATATGACAGGCAGGGTTCTCCAGAGAAGCAGAGCCAATAGCGCGCGCGTGCGCGTGCGTGTGCGTGCACGCGTGTGTGTGAAGTAATTATCCATGTCTCTATATACGTAGATACAGAGCCCTCTCCCTTTCCGTGTAGATATATATAAAATGGTTGCAATTTACACAATCACAACAGTTCTCAGAACACTCAGCTCAACCTTGCAGCCTCAATTTCTTAACTGGATCATTTACATTTTCTAAGATCTAGTCCCCCCAAGACCAATAGTTCTCTAGCTTCAGAAATCCACTCTCAGGAACGCCTTCCACCCACAGACACTTGTATCACCGGCTTCCTCTCTGTCCCCTCCCTACAGCATCCGTCTCTTCTGTTACCCTCAGGACCTCTCAGCTATGGCTTTCCACACCTCAGCGCTGTTGACATGAGGACTGAAGAGTCCATGCTGGGTGGGGGGCAGCAGGGGCTCCTGTTCTTTGGAGGCTGTTCGACAGCCTCCCTGGCCTCTACCCTCTCGATACCCCTTGCCAGCTGTGAAAATAACAGTTGCCTCCAGACCTTTTGCCAAATGTCCCATGGGGGCAAAATCACCCCCAGTTGAGAACCACTGACTTAATTAAAACAGCAAAATGAAGTCCCCGTAGCAGATGGTCTCAGAGAAAATCCTCACCCACCCAGTCTGCCCAGCAGATACTGAGCAGAGAAGAGGGAGGTGCTTGCAGACACGGTCTCCTCATGTGTTTCACCCTCTCCAAGGTGGCCTCAACGTCTAGGTTCTGAGTTTATTTCTCCGCCGGCTACATTTAGGAGGAATCATCTCATGAGCAAAGATGATACGGTCAAGACAAATTGAGAACAAATAGAGAAAGAATCTGTGTTTTATTTCTATGGCAGGAAATTATAGGAGCCTGAAAGGGAGTTTTGCTTAACGTTTTGTCTCCTTCATTGAATTTTCTCCGTTGCTTTCACAGTGGGGACCAGGCTTCCAGATGGTACTGCTGCCTTTTGCCTTTTGATGTCAGGGGAGCTTCAGGCAACCAAGAGTCACAAGGATAAGAGTCTTCCCTTATTTACAGGTCAGATGTATGTCAATCACTACAACCCAAGACACAGTGAAGAATCTGAAAGAAGCAGAAATGTTTTCCAAAGCTCGAAAATGCGCATCGTGAGGCCCGGTCACAGGCTATTTTGACCCTTACTCACGGGAAAGCTTTCTCGATGGCTGGGCTCTCGGTTCAGCACATTTCAGCACGTTTGATCACTGGCTTTCCCTGCAGGAGATTCAGATAGAGTGGGTGTCACACGAAAGTATCCTGAAAGCAGAGATAAATGGTTGCTACACCCTGATGGGAGAAGACAGAGAACAACAGAAATGGGAGCGGTAGAAACCGTATCCCGGCCCCAAACATCGGGGGCCGGAGGTTACCTAATCTGCGGGTAAACTGCACAAACACGTCATCTGTCCCCCTCGTGAGCGACATGACAGTGCACGGCGCTGAGGTTTCTAATGCCGACGGTGAGTCGTCACAGCAAAGGTTCGTTTGTGTTAAAACTAATCAGTTGCTACGGAATGCGGCGATGGCTGCACAGCAGAGTGAATGTATTTAACACCATTGAGCTGCACACTTAACGGTGATTAGAATCGTGAGCTTTACGTTATGTGCGTGTCACTGTCATTTAAAAAAAAATCAGGTATTGCGATGGCTGAGAAGTCTGTAATATAATTTGGAAAAAAATGTAACCAAAATGGATACGATTCAAATAAAACTGTGTTGCTTAAAAGGATAAGCAAGAACTATCTTCATGATTCACTTGTGAAGAGTGTCTCCTTTATCAAAGAAGCTTGCTGTTTACGATGTCACTGGAATTTGTTCAAAACTAGCAAAGCAATCACCCCCTAATAGAAAGAATCGGACATCGCGATTTGGGGGCCGACTTTTAATTTTTAACTCTGACAGTGAAATATGACTACAAACCTTGTGGTTTGATAATGAAACTTAAAAAAAAACACACCCCACGTTGGACAGCTGGGCTCGTTCTGTGGCCGGAGCCCAGCCTGGCTCCTCGGGGGAGTGTTGGCTTAGGGCCCCCACCACCGAGCAGCAGCGTTGATGGATGAATACATTTACTGCCTGCCTTGATAATGGCAAGCAGATTCCTGGTGGCCAGCACTGAGCGCAGCAAGCCTTGCAGGCCCCTGGGAGCAACTGCTTCTATTCAGAGACTCTGACCACTCAGAGTTAATTGTAGCCCTAATGGCTGTGGCATTAAAGACTCGCTCGCACCAACCCACACTGTTTGTCAAGTTGCCAAGACCGTGCCAGGTACTTTCTAAGGAGATTTGTCATGTCAAACGAGAAGGGTGGATTGGACGCTGCCTGCTTCCTGCTGCCTGGTCCTTGGCAGTATATTTTGCTTGACATTTCTGCTTTTCCACCTTCAAATGGGAGGAATCCTGAAAGGACACAGATTATTGACCAAGATGGAGCTGTTTGGGGGAACTTAGTTGATTTGTACTGACCACTGGTTCCCCTCATAACTGTCGTAAAGGCAAGGGGCTTCAAACCTTTTTTGAGAAAATGAGATGGGGAGTTTGGATTGGAATTTGGGCTTTTTTTCTTTCTTTTTTTTTGCGTAGTGAGAAGCTTCATGTTCTGTAAATGACTCTTACGTAGGTATTATCTGAGGAGGGCAAGTAGATTCATCCAAACTGTTCATTTCCATCACAAGCAAATCTCAAAGTCTGGTTCTCAGTTAGGACCAGGAGTTACAAACACAGCTGCAGGCATCCTCTACTCAACAGATAAATAGAGTTAGAACAAAAGTTTGAAAATATCAGCCATCAGGCCACTCGGGAGCTTTGGGAGGCCAACTGGGATGGAATTCTCGGAGGAAAGAAAGGATTTTTCTGAATCATTTCCTCGGGAGGGAAATAACCATACCAATTTTAGCCTCAAACTTTCTAAGCTATTTCTCCAAATCTTTGGAGGCTTTTCAAACCAGTTCTGAAGGTTTTTATAAAGTCGAAATGGCTCTGAAATCTCCTGTCCAAGTGCAGAGACCCTGGCTGAATGGATGGGGTGTGATGCCGTTTTCTGAGAGCTTGTTTGGATTTCAGGAAGTGAACGAGATAAGCTGAATGGCCTCTTCCTGCTCTGACTCTTAAAAAAAAAAAAAAAAAAAAAGTCTCGCCCAAAAATGCTTGAAAGAAACCACTGACATTTCCTAACTTCAAAAGAACAGAAATCTAACGGGGGAGGAAAGAAAATCACAATTAGAGGCCCAGGATGTGGGAAAGACATATCAAGTGGTAATGCCAACTGAGACGAATTTAGAATAAACACACAACGCTTAAGGTTGTAATTTGATTTGCATTTTGTTTTGTTTTGTGTGAACTTCCCTACTAAAAGGATGACAGAGAAGCGCACCTGTACTGTCTGAAATGTTTCCCTTTTCTCTCTCCTCTTGGCTTCTTCGCTTTGCGTTTCACCATCGGGAAGAGACAATCTTGGTGGTGAGGGGTGTGCTGTTCTCGAAATTATTTCAGATAAATTCTGTGTTGGTGAAATAGGTGGTTGAGAGCTGAAATCCGTTTTTGCTGTTTTTGCATCAAAGAGAAAGGCAGCCACACTCACTGCATTACATACTTCAACATGGGCAGAATTTCCGGGGAGAGCGCACCACGGCCGCTCCCTGAGCAGCGCTGGGAGTGAGTTTTCACGCTGAGAAAATGTGGGTACATCATACTCACCTTGTCGGAGGCACCTAATGTTATGGCGGCCCGTGGACCTCCACCGCAGCCCTGAGCCGTTCGGCAAACCAGGGGAGCAGCACCCAGCCTCTCCTTCGAGGGCAGGACAGAAGAGTCGGCCTCTGCCAGGCCTTGGACGAGAGCCGGGGGCATCCCAGTTCCCTCATCCAACACGCCCCGGCCCGCCATGGCCGCTCGAGGTGTCGGGGGATCCTGCCCCGTTCCCTGCCGTGGACACACGCCATCGGGACTCCAGCTGAAGTCTCGCTGGTGGGGGAAAGCTCCTAGCCTCTGGGTCTCATTTTATATGTGCATCAGAGGTGACGCTGTGGCCCCTGTGCCTCCTGTATCCGTCTGAGAGCACGGAGGGAGCTGGGTGGGCGGGAGAGCGGGGACACATCCCCACCCGTGGGACCGGGCCACGCGGAGACACCCGTGCTGTGCAAGGTGGGGTCCGGGGTGCATGGACCACCACGGGCTTCTGGGGTCTTCGCTCTCTTCCAAGGCAGGGCCAGTGGATACGGATCCCGAAAAATCCCAGAACCACCATTTCTGGGAAAATAACGATAAAGCCCAAGCGTCCCTTTAACTTTGTCCCACCCAGGCTAGCAAAATGCGGAGCGTCAGACAGCCTGTTTCTCAGAAGGGAGCCTTAGAGCACAGGGGACGAGCCCACAGTCCGACCTGGTTCATTCACAGCACTCTCGCCCCTTCCACGCCTACCCCACGCGCCACCCTCAGCTCCGTGGAATCCACTTCCAGGGCCGGGGGCCCAGTGGGAAGGGCAGGGGCTGGCTGGCCTGGAAGAGGCCTAAACTCTCGAGAGCCTGCTTCCTCATCAGCGAGACTGGGAGACGGATCCTGCCCGCACAGCGAGTGTGCAGGGCCTACGTGAAGATGCTGGAGCACAGGATTTGGCCCCAAACACCCTCGAGTCTGTCTCTTCCTTTTCTATAGAGCAGTCGCTTCTGAGGAACTGCTCACAACTCTAGTGGAGGATGTGGATCCGGTTCTCCCGGTGTCAAGATTCATAAAATTTATGAAGAGATGCAAAACCTCCAGCCGTTGCTTTTAGAGACCCTCGAAAACTCAAGGAGGCTCCTCTCTAAGAGCTAAGAGCTGTTTCCAGGAGATCAACAATGAAAACCATCTATACTCCCTTTTCGAAGCGGCGTATTCATAATAGGAGAGTAAACGTAAGAAAGTAGCAAGTGCTTCGTTCCCGTGAGCCCGTGGGTTTCCGTGATCTGTTCAGGAACGTTCTCTTCTCTCCTGGGAGCAGGGGGGAGGGGTGCCTTTTATCGCATGAGCAGGAAAGAGCACTTGATGGCTTCTCACCGCCCGCACGGGAGCCAGGCGGCGCTCGGGGGTGGACGTGCCCGGAAGAGCCTTCAGGCTGCTTTCGCTCCTGGCCCCGACCGCTGTGTTTCTCCTCCGTCATCTCCCCACACAGTTGCTGTCAGACTTGGAGCGTTTCCCCCTCACCCACGGATCCCACCCCCTCAGAAACCAACACTGGCCAAGTCACTCCTTGGCAATGAGGAGCCTGGAGACCCTCTTCCATCAGAGGGATGTCAGAAATGGCATCTTCTGACATCCTCCCTGGACCCGGCTCAAAGGAGTGACGTCTTTCCTTCCCGGTGCCCGCGATGAGCTCTGGGGCCCCTCGGAGATGCTGGTCCCAGTGAATCACAGGCCGCCCAGTGGCGTCAGGCTCGGGCTGCCTCCTGGGGCTGCTCCCCACCCAGAGCCCTGCTTAAAGGAGGGGACCAGCATCTGCAGCCCCTCCATCCCCACGTCACAGTGCCCCATGGCTGGGGAGGGGGCTGGAAAGGGACAGGACTCTGCCTTTCCCGTCACAAAGTAATTCTCTCACCCCTGGAAGTGCTTTTCTGCTGAAATTCAGAACGAAGTTATTTTGAAGCCACGCCAGGAAAAGCTCTGGAAACAGTGATGGGAGCTTGTGCTGGAAGCTGAGGACACATGCTCCACGCTGACTCTCCCATCCTTATTTATTTGCATGATCTGGACTAATTTCTCAGCTGTAATCTACACCACCCACCACCTATGAACTTCCCAGAAATGTCCGGCAGGGGAGGGGCTGGACGAGCAGGAATGCCCGAGAGGCTGCCAGGCTCCTTGTCCAATCTGTCATGGCCGACTGAATAATTCACTTAGACGATCTCCTCAAAGTAAGCGAAAATATTGGCAGCAAATGGTCAAAGCAAATGTCCCAATTTTGTTGCAAGACAGAGTCTGTTTCGTGATCCGATGGCGGAGTGAGTTAAAGTGTGAAGATGTTTAGGGGCCCCTAATAGCGATCCAGCCTGTACACTTTGCTATTTTGTTCTTCCTGGATTTTTTTGCATTCATTTTGATCTTTAAAAAGTATTGCATTAGGAAACTTAAAGGCATATCACTAAGTGAAGAAGCCAGAATCTGAAAAGGCTGCACACTGTATGATTCCAACTCCATGACATCCTAGAAAAGGCAACACTAAGGACACAGTGAACAGATCCGTGGTGCCCAGGGCTGGGGGGAGGGGGGGAGGGAGGGAGGGGTGTACGGGTGGAGCACAGAGGACTTGGGGGGCGGTGGAAGCATTCAGTATGACACCGTTATGACGAATGCGTGTCATTATGCGCTTGTCCAAAGCGATGGAACGTACGCCACCAGGAGTGAACCCTGTGTAAACAGCAGACTCCGGTGATGACGACGTGTCAGTGCAGGGTCACCGATCATAACAGCTGTGCCACGATTGGGGGTGTTGATAACGCGGGCAGCTGTGCGTGCAGCGGGCGGCGCACGGGAGAGGCGGGAAATTTCTGCACCTTCCTCTCAGGTTTGCTGTGAACCTAACACTGCTCTAAGGAATAAACTTTAATAAAAAAGTATTGCATGAAGATGTTATTTATCTGGGAAGTCGCTGTGTGAAGGGGGCAGAGTTTCAGTTTCGAAAGATGCAAAGAGTTCTGGGGAGGGAGGGGGGTGCCAGGGCACCGCGGCGCGAATGTACCTGACGCCACTGAACCTAAACATGGTTAACAGGTAAAGGCCATGTTCTGTGCGTTTGATCCCAATGTTGAAATGCTATTTATCTCAATGACTGAGCTTTTTGCCCCCCCCACCCCCTCGAATTTTGTGCCTTTCTCATCTCACCATCGTTCTGGACCCGCTCTCCACCTCTGAGAATGCAAGGGCTGCAGGCGTTGCGGTGTAGGATGCAGAGGGGGCTGTACACGTCTTCCACTGCGGGATAAAGAATGATCACAGACTGAGGGGTTTAAAGCTACAATTTGTTATCTCAATGTTATTAATGTTTCTGTAGATCAGAAGTCCGGCGCTGCCGGCCGCGCTCTTGTCTGTCTGGAGGTTCTGTAGAAAAGCATCTGTTTCCAAGCCCATGCTCACTGCTGGCAGAGTTCAGTGCCCTGTGGTTGTAGGACCGAGGTTCCCCTTTCCCTGCCGCTGTCCGTGGAGACCTGTCCTCCATCACAGCGGTCACCTGCATGCCTTGCCGTGTGGCCCGTTCCTCTCCAGGTCAGCGAGACCGTGTCAAATCCCTCTCCTGCTCTGAATCTCTGAGCCCAACATCAGAGTGAAAGACCTCGTGTGATCCGGTCGAGCCCACTGGATCACCTCCCCATCTTAAGGTCAGTTGACTTGGGCCCCCCCACTTCCAACTGTAAAGCCCGTCACAGCAGCGCTCAGGTTAGTCTTTAACTGAACAACGGGGAGGTGTGTGCGCGCCGCGGATGGGAATCGCGGCGCCGTCTTAGAATTCTACCCGTGACAGCCGTCTTCTAAGCGCGCTGGGCTTTGAGATGAGCGGCTTTCAGTTCTTCAGGTCCTGTGCTGGCTTCAGCCTCACGGACAGAGTGCATTTCACCCTCCATTAACCACGGAGAGCCCTGAAACGAGCAGAGCCAGGCCTCCGGGAACAAGAATGAGAGAAGTGATTCTTTCTTTGTTCCAGGTCAGTTTGAACCTGGGCCAAGACCACCCGCATAGGTGATAATTGTGACAATTTTTGTGGAGATCAGATTACTGGCTGACCCCATCCCCTCCTGTCACACTAGGCCCCCAAACCTTCATCAGATGGAAATGATTTTCAGAACTTGAGTAACTGTGCTCTAGAGGCAAAGCCTTTACTAGCTAGTTACAAACACCCTTTGGCATATCCACTCCCTGGCGTTCTCAGAGCACACAGCGTATCTTAGTGACAGGCGTGATTATTGCTGGGTGATACAGGTCATGGGTGCATATCTTTCTAAGGGAAGTGGTACACAGAGAAAGAAAACCATGTAGATTACCAAATTTGCAATATGGGTTGGGAGCATCAACTAAAGTTTATTTGCGTTCTCTCCAAGGAGAAAGGCTATGTTAACAGTGCAACTGTGGTAGAATATTCTGCCTACTTAAGGCCGTAAAATACTCTAAACAACTGAAACTCATTTCTAGGTAGTTCATGCACGAATTATAAACTTTCGCTTGTCAAATAAAGCTCCCGTACCCCCTAGCTGTGCACGTACCGAGAAGATAGGGTGCTGCCCAACTCCTGACATGCTCACTTGGGGTAAAATTGGCTGCTGTCATCCCGCAAAAGGGTGGGAAAAGCTTTCCCTTCCGAAAGCACGGCCTCGGGTGGGATTTGCGGCCCTTCCCCTCCTCTCGTCACTCGCGGAGACCCGCGCCGCCCTGTGAGCGCCTGTCGCAAAGGTGGGACCCGTGCAGGTGCCCGTCCTGCTGAGCTGTGAGCCACGCGGCTCTGCTGGGCGGCCCCTGGCCCCACGGCGCCCGGTCAGCCCGGGTGAGCTCACGCGCGCCGCTCTCCTCCCAGGGGACCCGTCCTGTTGCCCAGCCCCTGAAGTCCCAGCCCTTGCCCTGCGGTTCTCTATGCACCCCTGGCCTTATAGCCCCAGGAAAAAGAGGGTCTTTGGGGCCTGGGCTTTACTTCAACCTGTCTTATGTCAAAATATTTGCCAGAATTCCTCCAGCTGCTACCCATGGAATCTGGCTCTCCTGCCACCGCTTTCTGGCTCCTTTGCCTGTCTTTTCTGTTCCTTTTTCCTCCCCCCTGCCCCCCGCCTCCTCCCCCAGGGAGTCCCTCAACTCCTCTGTCAAGCCTGAAATGAGCCCCATTTTGATGAGCAAACTCTGCTTCTCCCCCAACCCCGTGATTTCGTTATTTTTCCAGTCAACGGATTTTTCTCAGCCCCAGTTCATCTTTTGGCTTTGCCTTCCTTCTAGGACACTGACCTCTGTCCAAGTCTCTTCAGACTCGCTGGAGGTAGGTGCCAGGCCAGAAAGAAAAACGGCCTAGGGACGCCTCTGGCTTTTGTGCAGCCCACATGTAAGTCGCTAGAGGAGGAAAGATTTAGGAGGCAGGCAAGTGTGCTGGCCTAGAGCAGGAGGGCAAGGCTAGAAAAGAGATTCCCTGAGGCTGGGGCACCGTGGGGAGGGGCCATCAGAGAGACAGGAGGAGCACAGGCCTCTGAGACACTGGCTCACCCAGGACTCCTGGGGCCCAGTCGTGGTCCTACTGCCTCGACGGCTCCTCCCCACCTACTCAGCCGTCCTGAAGGCCCCGGGAGGGACCCACCCCCCACCCATCCCTCCCCGTGGCTTTTATGGGATGGATGTTTGCTGCACTATTTAAGAGCTCAGCAAGAAGTACACTTAGCCTATGTCTAATGACGCTGTTCCTTGAAAGTCATAATATTGCATTTTTATGACAATAACTGAGAATTTTCATGAATTTAAACCACCCCTCCTGTTAATTATTTGCAAACAATGCCATTGTGCTTCAGTTTTCTAGCAACACATTATACTTTCCATGGGTTTTGACACATCTGCGATGTCACACGACCACCATTACAGTGTCATTACAGAAACAACTCACTGCCCTAAAAATCCCCTGTGCGCTCTGACTTATCCCTCCCTCCTTCCCCTCCAACCCCGACAGTCACTGATCTTCTCACTGCGGTCTTTTTACGTGGCTCTGCCTTTTCCAGAATGTCATATCGTTGGGCTCAAAGCAGGCAGGCTTTTCAGATTGGCTTCTTTCTCTCAGCGATATGCATGTAAGGGGCAGTGTTTTTATGCAGCAGCAGAGGACCAAACCACTTGACATGCCAGGAGCATTAGCGTGTGAGTCACTTAGGTGACCACATGGAATTTACACCCACGATTCCATTAACTGCAGCAAATTAACTGCAAATTAAGAAGAGGATGATCCCCCTGACATCCCAGTAGCAGGGGTTATAAGATGACACACAAGGCATGGTGCGTTTATCTGGAGACAGTTCAAGCCAGCCACTTGTTCCGAAGTAGAAAAGTTCAAGTTAATGACCATCACCGGCTTTGAACATGTCGATTGCTTCCTATATGCCAGGCACCCCTGCCTAGTGTCTCCCCTGCGTTTTCTCGATGTTCACAACAACCACTGCTTCAAAGAGGGAAAAGTGGAGGATTAGAGCCCTTGCATCTCAAAGGTCACACGTTCAGCAGGTGTCCAGGTTGGGACTGAACCCAGGCTGGCCCACCTCCAGAGCCCACGCGCTCCACCACTGAGCCGCTCGCTGAGCACGTACGGAAAATACTACTTCGTGCGCCCCTGAGGAGAGCGGAGCAGTTCCCTGCGCCTGGGTAGGTGGTCAGCATGGAGTTATTCTGGAAACCCTCTGCTCTCTTGTCCTGGAGCTCTAACGAGAGTTTCCACCCCTCGATGGGCCAGTGTGCTCCAGGGCTCCCTGTCTGGGGTGTTTCTGCCGCAGGAACACGCAGTGATTTGTAAGAGCCAGAAGGAACAAAGCTTGAGAAAGTCCCCACACAGCCCGCTTCCTCAGGATGTGCTTCCCTTCAGAAATGCGGGCCCCCTGGATGCCCTGCCGCTGGGGGCGAAGCACAGCGTGACGCTCGGAAAGGCCATGCTGGCAAGAGCTGGCCGTGCCCTTTGGAGGGGCTGCTTGTTCACCTAAGACGGGTTTTGTCACCACCTCTGCCTCAAGCTAAATTCAGAGACTCCTGTGCGCATTTATCCATCAAATAAGCCTTGAGCTCCTGTACGTGTCAGGCCCTGAAGGACGTACAAGTACACAAAATAACCGCAAAGAGGGCACACGGGCTATAGTGGTCAATAAGGGCCCGACAGTGGCACAAAAGAGGGTCCAGCAGAAGCCGCCCAGGAGGTCACGCTCCAGGTGAAGTCCCGCACGGGCGGCAGGGACGCCTTACCGCCGCGGGGCGGCGCAGGCATCTTAATGCAGCGGGTGTGGCAGTGCAAGGGCCCGGGGGCTGAACCAGGTGGCCGGCTCTGCGCACGCCGCACTGTCAGCTGTGTCTGGAGCCCATGATCTGCAGGGGAGAACGGGGGGTTGGCACTGGAGAGGTAGTGGCCGAGGCGCACGGTCCTGGGCAAGGTGACTCCTGTGTTGAGACTGAGGCAGAGGCACCGGAGCTTTCGGGGGGCCGGAGGGACACGCCGCACGTTTAGAGAGGCTGTTTCAGGACGAGGGCCGGAGGGGGGCCGGGTGGGGGTGTAAGCGATTAGGCAACGGGGGCGATGGTGACCCCTCCTGGGTCCGCAGGCGGCAGGAGGAGGGGGACTGGGGTTCATATGTATTTAAGATGTGAACTGAGGAAGCTCAGTACCTGCAGATTTAAATCTTTACTTACGTCCAGGCTTCTTTTCAAAGTTAATAAGTATCTTTTTCTTGACTCATCCTTGACGTCATCATTTCACTACTAAATGACATGTGGTTTTACTGCCGCGTTTTCTTGGCCACACACACACACACACACACACACACACACACACACTCACACACAGACACACACACAGACACACACACACACACACACACACACTCACACACAGACACACACACAGACACACACACACACACACACACACACACACACACACTCACACACAGACACACACACAGACACACACAGACACACACACACACACACAGACACACACACACACACACACACAGACACACACACACACAGACACACACACACAGACACACACACACAGACACAGACACACACACACAGACACACACACACACAGACACACACACACACACACTCACACACACACTCACACACACACACACACAGTGCTATTTTCCCTACAGATGCAGGAAGTCCAGTAGTTTTGAGACAGAAAGATTTAACTTTCAAAACAAAGAATTTCCCCCCTGAGTCAGAACCCAGGAAGGTTGGATGTGAGTAGTGAGTAGTGACTCACTGGTCCCAGGCCCGCCCCGGCTCTGCTGCTCGCTGGGGGGCGGCCTTGGTCCACCACCGGCCTCTCCGGGTCCCAGCTACCCCACCCAGCAGACAATGAAGTTAGGGCGGACCACCAAAACCATCTCCTCCAGTTCCTGAACCGGACGGCAATTTCAGCAGACTTACTGACCTACATACTAAGACCCCATGAGAATCAGTTGTTTTCCTGACGTGTGGAGACAATACCGTATGTTACAACCTTTTACCCAACTCAGCTGGGGTCTATCAGCGTAAAGCCAGCTCCACTGTCCGGGGGTGGGGGTGGGGGGGTCCCAGCTTCCAATTGGGAAGCACCGTGTGGTTCAATCTCCCACGTGCTCCTCGACGGCCGGGCTCATGAAAAGCTGTACACTGATTTCTTTTCTGCCTTTCTGTTTAATCGGATGTGTTGTATCTTTAGGGAGGAATCTTAAGTGTTTCATAAAAAGCTCTCAGTTTCCCCAAATCTTACCATGGTCGGACAAGGTTCAGCACCACTGGCCTTTGCAACGGCCTCTGTAAACCATTTCATCTCTTATTTCTAAGCTTTCTCAGCTGGAGACGGGGTCGTAAGTTAACCTCATTAAGTCAGGGACGATCTGTAGGTAGAAGAATGGCCCCCAAAGACGCCCGTGTCCCAACCGCCCCCCCAGCCTTTGAAGGTTTTTGCCTGCCATGGCAAAGGGGACTCTGCAGGCAGACGTCAGATAAGGTCCTTGAGATGGGGGTCACCTGGGATCATCTGGGTGAGCCCAGTGCAATCACAAGGGGAAAACAAAGATGTGATGGGAGCAGAGGTCGGAACAGTGGACCTGAGAAGGACTCAACCATCATCGTTGGCACTGAAGATGGAGCCAGGGCCAGAGAACGCAGGAGCCCTTAGATGCTGGGCGATAAGGCAACGGGTTTTCCCCAGAGCCTCCAGAGGTGTGCCGTCCTCCTGGCGCCTTGATTTTAGTGAGTGAGACCCATGTGGGACTTCTGACCCACCGAGCTGTAACCTAACACACTCACGCTACCACGTTTATGGTCATTTGTCATGGCAGCAACTGGAAACTAATACACCGGCACCCTCAGTGTGAGCCTAGTGCCTGGCATATAATACAGCTCGATGTTCTCAAAGGAAAATGTGACCCCAAATAAAAGTGGCGTCCAGGGCTTCCCTGGTGGCGCAGTGGTTGGGAGTCCGCCTGCCGATGCAGGGGACACGGGTTCGTGCCCCGGTCCGGGAGGATCCCACGTGCCACGGAGCGGCTGGGCCCGTGAGCCGTGGCCGCTGAGCCTGCGCGTCCGGAGCCTGTGCTCCACAACGGGAGAGGCCACAGCAGTGAGAGGCCCGCGTGCCACAAAAAAGAAAAAAAAAAAAAAAAAAAAGTGGCTTCCAGCATCTATGTAGCACATAAGCAGGAGGAATGTACATAAATTGCAACGTCACCCCATTCTGACCCGTGTCCCCTTGTGATAGGCATTCTCGTCCTCATTTAAAGATGAGAGGACAACGGTAAAAGAAGCCAGCTGACTGGCCCACGTTCACACAGCAAGGTGGGGTTGGAAGCCAGGCTGGGGAGCGGAGCAGGTGTGAGTGTGGGGTCTGGAACCCGAGGATGAGGGTCTGTTCCCGGACAGGCAAGGTGTGCCTCGGTTTTCTCATCTGTAAAATGGGGTAAGAACAGTACCCGCCAGCGGGCACTGTAAGGGGTAAATGAATACAAATGACTGGAATTGTTAGCTATGATCGTTGTAGCCAGTCTGACGCAAAAGACGAAGTTTGTAAAGAAAAGTGTCACAAACACAAGATGGGGAGACACCTGAAGGCGTGGGTTGCGACACTTTCCAGCCGAAAAGGCATTTATGCTGCTTAGCGAGGAGGAGAGAGCAGATCTCCGGGTAACCAGTGAGCTTTGTTTGAAGGATTTTGGGGTTTGGATGGACTCCCATTACTTCCGACACCTAAGAAACAAGGTGACAACAGGGGTGGAACCTAGCGCGCGCCCAGAGCCTCCACGGCCACTTTGCCCGGCCACGCGAGGTCAGCTGAACCGAGAGCAGGGCAGCGCGGGCCAGTTTCAGAATGTCAGCAGGAAGTTCCGATGTGAACACCCTGACGGCGCTCACTCACTCGGTGGCCCGGGGGTTTGTTGCCACCCGAACCGTTGCCACAGCAAAGCTTCCGGAGAGAAAAATCCCTGGCCTCGTTTGTGCAGAACATGCATTGTGACCTTTTTCAAACACTTGCAATGCTGTAAGTGAAAAGACTGTACCTTTGTAATCTCACATCCAGCATCTGTTTGGTGGAATCTCTGGGAAAGGAAGCGCAAGGCGGATGGTAGTTTTGGAGAAAATGGAAGGAACTCAGAGAACGTTGACTTGGGTGAGGAAAGGCAGATGCCACGCTTTAAAAAGTAATTTAACAGTCAAGTACGACATTTATTTTTAAATCTCAGACTTAAAACTAAAACTTCTATCTCCAAGCTTTTATTTTTTCTTTTTTATTGGAGTGTAATTGCTTACAATGTTGTGTTCGTTTCTGCTGTACAACGAAGTGAATCAGCTGTATGTATACCTACATCCCCTCCCTCCTGGACCTCCCTCCCGCCCCCCCACCCACCCATCGAGGTCGTCGCAGAGCACTGAGCTGAGCTCCCTGTGCTGTACAGCAGGTTCCCACTAGCTCTCTGTTTTACACATGGTCGTGCATTTATGTCAAACCTAATCTCCCAGTACATCCCACCCTCCCCTTCCCCCCCTGTGTCCACACGTCCATTCTCTACGTCTGCATCTCTGTTCCTGCCCTGGAAATATGCTCATCTGTACTATTTTTCTAGATTCCACATACATGCGTTAATAGATGATATTTGTTTTTCTCTTTCTGACTTACTTCACCCTAGAGATGTGGCTGTTTTTTTAAAGCATATCCCGGTAACTGTATTTGCTTTGTGCAAAGCATCGTATGAGGTTTGGAAGCGAGAAATCATTGTTAGGAGCTTTGGTGTGTAGAGAACATTGAAACCACACCACCGTCATTCTCATATTTGTAACGTCACTGTTTTCTTTCAGTCCTTGGAAGTGTTCTGATCATATTAGGATTTAGACATAGCAGGTCTCCTGGGGCCACGGCAGAAGGGTGGGCGGTAAAATGTGGGGAGCTTCCAGGACTGAAAACACCCGTCTCAAGAACGATCCCAGCAGCTCAAGCTGGGACTTCTAGAATCATCCTACCTGCTCTTTCCCAAAACGTAATGAACTTTTCACAGATGTTTCCAGCCACAGAGTTATAAGGTGGGTGAGGTCTGAGGCTCTAATGTGTAACGTGGTGACTACAGTTGCTAACACCATATGGTATAGCTGACACTTGCTAAGAGAGCAGAACCAGAAGTTAAGTGTTCTCACCAAAAAAAAAAAAAAAAAAAGCTAATATGTGACATGAGGTGATGGGTGTGTTAATGAATTCCTCCCTAGGTGGGGGAATCCTTTCGTAATGTATATTTCCATAAATCATTGCATTGTGTGCCATAAAAATATCTTACAATTTTTTTGTCAATTGTATTTGAATAAAACTGAAAAAGAAAAGAATCCGTGGACTATTTTGCCTCCCGGGTAAGGAATATTCTTCTTTTGGCTTCATTCCCCACAGAGCCTGATGACACAGGTTCCCTTTTAGGTGGAATGCAGGTGTTTCAGGCCTCCCCACGCTCTCAGCGGGTGTAGCATCACCCTCATCTCCACTGTCTTTCCCGACGCAGCCCCCCCGCCACTTCTGTGCCTCGAAGACGTTGCTCTGTCCAGGGGCCCCTCACCCATAGTCTGGGACCTCACCACATCCTCCTCCTCAGTTTTATGGATAATCTGTTTATTCCTCCTGCAAAAATACTAGTGTAGAAAAATCTACACTTGACCCTACTGTTCCTTCCAGTGATGTCTCACATCTCCAGTTCTCGCTTTTTTGAAAATAAAACTTTTCTAAAATAGTCTATGCCCGTGCCATGTCAAGAAAAGCATGCTTGATCAACTGTGTCCTATAGCACACCTGACACGCTTTGGTTTATAATTACTCCGTACTTGCTTTTCTCTCTCCTCGTGTGTGAGTTTGGGGGTGCCTCTTGCCTGCTCGGATGACTGTTGGAGCTTCTTGAGGACAGGAATTAGAGGTTCTCTGGTGTTACCCCACATTCTAACGCTATGTGTGCAAAAGAACCAGCCAAACACGAGGCCGACGATACACGTGGGGGGCACGCGGCCTCTGCTGCATTCGCACCTGTGCACCCCCCACCCCGCAGCACAGTGGGTGCGCCTGGCCCCTACGTGTTCAAAAAGTGAGTTCCTAGCAAGGGTCCCTGGTTACCGTGTGGGCACAAACCGAGTCTGTGGGGTGTAGTTGTGTGGTGAGCTTTGGGTTTTAAGCTGATGTTCTCGCAATGCCAAAACAATCATTCTATTTAATAAAAAGATTCAGCTAAGTAAATAAAGTAGCACTGAATTTAATAAATATCCATGAGCCTATACTGATATAAACAAATGATTGAATAAATAAAGAAATGGGTATAAAAGAGACAAGTCTTCTACGCAGAAAATTCCCATAATTTATGGATACGTTCTGTCCTCAGGGAAGCCGAGCGGAGCCTCTCACCCCTAAGCATGTGAAGCGCACAGTGGTTTCCTTGCAACGGGCACCGTGTGGAAAGCAGGTGGGACGGCGCGGCTTTGAAGCGGAGGAGCCTGGCAGACACGACCCCAGCCAGGGGTCAAGGTCAATGTCGACATGACACGTCAGCCCGACAGTGTGTGCCCGTGACGGGAAGTGATGACAGCGGCGTTTCGCCTGTGGTCTTCCTCCCCCAAACCATACTCCAAGCTAATCACGAGGGAGAAAACCCAGACAATGCCCGACTGCGAGACATTCTACAGAATTCCTGCCCAGCCCTCCTCAAGGCCATCCAAGTCACCCAAACCAGGAGAGTCTGAGAAACCGTCACAGCCCAGAGGAGCCTAAGTTGTCACATGAGAGCTCAGCGTGATGAGGTCCCTGGATGGGATCCTGGGACAGAAAGAGGACATTAGGGAAAAAGTAAGGAAGTCTGAATAAAGTATAAAGTTTAGTTAATAACAATGTTATCATATTGCTTCATTAATTGTAACAAATGTACCAAACTGGTGTAAGGTTAAAAATAGGGGAAAATGGATTGGGGATATACAGAACACTCTGTACTGTCTTTACAATTTTTTTTTTTTTTTTTTTTTTTTTTTGCGGTACGCGGGCCTCTCACTGTCGTGGCCTCTCCCGTCGCGGAGCACAGGCTCCGGACGCGCAGGCGCAGCGGCCACGGCTCACGGGCCCAGCCGCTCCGCGGCACGTGGGATCCTCCCGGACCGGGGCACGAACCCGTGTCCCCTGCATCGGCAGGCGGACTCTCAACCACTGCGCCACCAGGGAAGCCTGAAAAGTACTTTCTTTTAAAAAAAAATTCAGTTGAGCATCTAATGTCAAAAGCTGGTTTTGTTTGACTTATTGAGTTCATCAGACATTTCAATGTCTTGGTTGCATTGAGATCACAACAAATTTTTCGATTTCAGAGCTAATATCAAATATAAATATGACCCAGTCCCAGTCTGCAAGAAGCCACAGTCTAACTCTAGAAGCGGAGAAGAAGCCCAGGAGTCAGTGGCGCCAGCCCTGCACTCGTGGGGCTGATCTGTTGTCACTGCCGGTCGTGGACAGACAGTGGCTGAAAGCCCTCCAGACCAGATCTCCGAAGAGCTCCAGGAGCTTCATTGGGCTCAGGCAGACTCTTTTGCTGATATAAATGAATTCACCTTCTTTCTTTTTAAAAAAAAAAAAAAAAAAAGTGTGGTAAGAAGGCAAGATGGAAAAAGAGCCACTCTATCCGTAGCTGCGTCTCAGCTCAGGGTGGGCGTTCAGGGACAGCAGCGCAGAGGGCCGGAGTCCCGCGTCCCCTCGGCTTTTGCTGGTTTAGTTCTTTCATTTTCACACTGTTTGCCTAAGTGTGGTTGACTCCATTGAAATGAATTCCCCATATATCTTGTGAAATTCTGTATGATTTTAGAAATGACACCAGAGCCATGGTATAAGAAAACCTACTTTATATTTCTTCTCACTTTGGGCCAAAATTTTTTCAATCTACTTATTTATTTCTTTGAACAGATATTACATTCACACGGTTCAAAATTCAAAAATTACAGGGGGTGTGCATTCATTTCCTCGGGCTGCTGTAACAAAGCACCTCCAACTGGGTGGCTTAGAACAGCAGAGATTTATTATAAGTCTCACAGCCTGGGGGCGGGAGCTGAAATCAAGGTGATGAATGCGTTGTTCCTTCTCAGGTCTGGGAGGTGCCTCTGTCCCAGGCCTCCCTCCTGGCTTCTGGGGGTTTGCTGGCAATCTCTGCGGTTCCTTGGCTTGTAGACACATCCTCCCAATGTCTACCTTCATTTTCTCTCGACTGTCTCCCTGTGTGTGTGTGTGTGTGTGTGTGTGTGTCTTTTTCCTTCTAATAAGGACAACAGTCGCATTGGATTACAGCCACCCAATCCAGTATGATTTTGTTTTAGCTTGATTACATCTTCAGTGTAAGAACCTATTTGCAAAAAAGGCCCCATTCATAGGATAAAAGTTCAACATATCTTTGGGGGACACAGTTGAACCAATAATAGCGTATATGATGAAAATTCTTCCAACCTAGTTCTCCAGTACACCTAATCCTTGTTCAGGCATGTAAATATTTCTTATATATCCTTCCAGAGCTATTTTATATTATTTCAAACAAACACAAACCCAGTAGGTGCCACAGACACTGGTTATCTCTGCCTTTATTCCTTGTCACTATATCATCTACATTTATTTCCTATTATTGGCAAGTCATAAGGTATTACAGACACTACTTTTTTTCCACTTAATAATATGTAGTGGGGATTGTTTAATAGAGATTCCTCATTTTTTACAGCTGTATAATATTCCACCACAGGGTTATAACAAAATTATTTAACCAGACCCTTACTGATGAAATTTGGGTTGTTTCTAATCTTCTGCTATTGCAGCCAGTGCCAATGAACAACCTTGTGTATATTTTATTTCTCCCCTGGATGAATATTTTTATAGAATAAATTCTTAGAAAAATAACTTCGGGTCAAAGAGCATTTGCATTTATAATTTTAATATCTGTTGCCAGATTCCCCATAGAAGCTGAAAACAGCGTGTGTTCCCATCAGCTTTTCGTAAGCGACCTTTTCCCTCCTTTTGCAACCATACCATGTTACCCGTTTTGTTTAAACAAACAAACTGGGGGTTGGATAACGAAATCTCAGTCTAGTTTAATTTGCCTTTTACTCATTGGGAGTGAGGTTGAGCATCTTCTCATGCATTTAAATGTCTGTGATCTTGTCTGTAAAGTGTGCTTTTCCCCATTTTCTACTGGATCTTGGTCTTTCTCTCGTGGACTTGTAGGAGCTAGTTAGGTATCAGTTATATCCCCTTTCTGTGTACGAATTGCAACTATTTTTCCCATCTGTTGTCTTATGAAGGCTACTTTAACATGAAACTTGAATTTATTGTCAATTGATTGTCTTGGATCCATGTAAGTACTTTATTTCTTAAGTTGTTGGAAAGAAAAAGATATAAAGTCTCACATAAACCCCACATTATACACACACACAAAAAGTAGTTGTTTGTTTGTACTGTTTTGTCTCCTGGAATGGACTTGGGGGGCAACAGTATATTAAGATATAAATGTAAATATGATTTCTATTTTTTCGGTAACAAAGAAGTAGGGTTTTTTTTTTTTTTCCATTTTGTAGGAAGTGTATAGAGCTCCCAGAATCATATCCATCAATTATAAAAATAGAATAACAGTGATAAATGTAAATATTTGCCCTACATAAACCTATTTTTATTATTCTAACAAGATCTAAAGTTTACTAAATAGCCTTGGTAAAAACAACAAATTATACATACTTCACGACTATAGTTTTCAGAGAATATTTTGGTCCAAAGGGCAAAAACCTGATCTTTTTATATTTATCATCTTTTAATTTTAGTAAGATTTCATAAAATTATACTAATATATATGTGTATACACACAAACACACATATATATTGCCCTTTGTGAGATTAAAGAAGCACCTGGCAGCTGGCTGTTCATTTCAAGGACATTTCAAGGTCATCGCCGTCTGCACTGTTCTCTGATGTTAATAGGTGTCAGCCTGAGCCTTCACGCAGAGCTTTGCGAATGCATCATTCAAGGATCTCAGCCAGAGCTGAAGGGCTTGAGTGGCTGGAGAGGGAAAGTTGTGGAGGGGCTATTTGGCCACATCGGACGTCTCACCTGCCCGCCCACCTTCCCCCTGGAATTCAAAGCTTCCGAGGAGCCCACATGACCTTCGCTTGGAGCCTTGGTGGGTCGGCACCCCGGCCCCTCAGGGAAGAGGCTGCAGAGTTAACATTTTGAAAGCGATTTTCTGCCGCTAAAAAAACGTGTGGTTTATCACAACCTTAAGAAACATCGAGTGATGGGGATTATCCCCTTTCTCCTTTCCTGTGTGCCTTCAATTAGCCGAATGAAAGCAAACCCAGGGCTTTAGAACCAAAAATAGCTGGAGAAAAGTGACGCAGATTCCACCGAGATGAAAGAGTGGAGCCCAGAAGCCTAATTAAAAGCAACTGAGAAACCAGCATTCGATACAGAGTTTACTCACCTGAACAAATAAACGGAGAGCTGCAGCAGGGCTCTAGGGGAAGGCTGTGGGAAAGGGGCCGCGGGGTCCCCGGCGGGTCACAGGAAGGCCCTGCCCGGGAGGACACAGGGCCTCACTCTTCTCCCCGCCCCGAGTCAGGGGGAGGTCAGCCGGCGAGGGGCCGGGGGAGGGCTCGCGGGCTCGGACCACCTTCATCCCTCCCCAAACTGGGCTTTCTTTACCAGCTTGAAGAGTGCATAATTAGCTAAGCATCCTTTCCCCTAGATCTTCCAGCCTCTTTTTCTTCTCGCATCTCCTTCCCCCCCGCCACTCCCCACGATACCTTCCTGAAATTCAGAGCGTTTCTGTTTCTGTGCATTCAGCATATGGATTGGTTTTCTTTTTTTTTTTTTGGGGGGGGGAGGTTGTTTTTGATGGCAGGGAATTTTCAAGGACTTACTGAAAGAATTAGCTCTCCTTCACCAAGAGGAAAATTCTCTCGGTTTTGAGATAAATCAAGGCCCAAGGTCAGTCAAGAAATAAACGATTCCCGCTTTCGTACGCTGCATACTTTTAACCTACAAATCAGTTCTCGGAGAAGAATGCTGGCAAATCAAAACAGCTTTGGTGAGCCCTCTCGAGGCCACTGCCATCTTGTCCAAGATTTTATTTGGAGGCAAGAGAAAGAACGTAGCCTACTTTTCTTGGCCCTTGACCGCTGGGGGAGACGTCCTGCATTCTTTCCTTTCCAAGCTGAATATTCATTACCTTGGGGGGCGGGGGGGGGGCGGGAAAGATGTATTTGGTGTTTCCTAACAAATGCAGTGGCTTTGTTACTGCAAATAACTGAAATGACAGACAGTTTCTGGAACAGTCTGTAGATGAGGCAGAGCCCAGATGCTCGCTCCTCCGGGGGTCCCGGCCAGCGTTTCTTCACGTCGCGCTGTGTCAGAGAGGACCCACGACCCCGTGAGAACATCGACGCCAGGCAGCGGCTGCCGTTTCACAGCCCCGAACGCACAGCACGGCGGACGTTCCAGGAAGAGCGCTCGACAGCGACGTCGCTGCTGCAGCCCCTCAAATACCTGGGGACACCACTCAGCCTTGACTGGCCATTGGAAAGAGCCTTCTACTAAGTACTGAAGATACGGTCCTTATCGCCAAGGGGTCACCCCCGCTCGGGGCGCGCGTTCGTATAAACACAGGAGCGTCCCCCACGGTCCCCGGGGCTGTGCTTTCGGCCTCGTTTTCCTCTCTGACTCCGTCTTTCCTGCCCGTTTTCCTGCCTGAGGCTCAGGGCCGGCACTGAAAGGTCATCATCCTCTATCCAGCGCAACATCGAGGCGACTTGCTTTGTCAGCTGACATTTTGCATTTGTTGTTTATTCTGGGGACCTCAGGGGCAGAGATGTAATCAACCCTATTTCTCAGGAGAGGCTGTAGAGGCTCCTCTCTCGCTTTGGTTTTTCCCTTTACCCCTGACTTCCCGGCTAGACCCCCCCGCCTGCCCCCGGGCCCCGCACAGGGTGTTTTATACAGATCCCTAAATAATCGTGCATCTCTTTATACACTGTATTGAGTAGTTTCGTATGTATGTGCTTCAACTTCCATAAACGGCGCTGCGTATACATTGCGTTCTTTTTACTACTTTCCCCCAACGGCACTAGGCTTTCAGTCTCTCCATGTTGCTATCCGTTCATCTCATTCCTTGCGGTTGCTTACAGGATGCTACAGAGGCCACGCTGGTCTCCACCACCGTTCATCTGGGTGCACGCAGATAGAGAAGGTGAAGCAAACAGAGCTGGCCCAAGAGGACAGTCACATAACGTAGCAGATAACACAAGGGCAATCGCGGTCCCTGAATAAGTTTCTGACCGTGATAGGAGGTGGGCTAAGGAGCTTTGGTCCCCTGGTCACGTGCCCACATGTCTCCCTGGGCTCTTCTTCACAGCCCAAGCCACGGTCATGTCGATGCGTTAACGCGTGATTATGGGGGAGCATCTGGAGCTCCTGGTCCACGGGGCTGGGTCTCCTCGTTCGCTGCTACATCCCCAGCACTTGGCCCAGCACCTGGGGAATGAGAAAAGCTTGGTGAGTATTTGGTGGGTGGGTGTCAGCATCAATGGGCAAATTAATCGTAACAGTTGCATAACAGCTAAAGTCACGGGCTTGGAAGGCAGACAATCTTAGACCTCCTTTTTGGCTGCACCCTTTGGCACATGGAGTAAACCTCCAAGTCTATCATGTCTTCTGGCCAACGGGACACCAGAGACGTCAGGGTGATTATACACAACAAGGACATAGTAACCTGGAGGCTTTTTGCGCTTGGTAGGCTCTCAATCAAAGGAGCTACGATTCAATCCAACACTGCGAGGGCTAAGTGTCATGCTAGGGTGATGGCAGCCTGTATGAGCAGCAGGGGTTACAGGCAATGGGAGGGTGGGGAAGGGATTAGAATGGCTCCCTCCTTGCCCGTGTGCATGTAATGCAAACAGTAGCTCAAAGCAGAGCGTAAAAATGCTCTTGATGATTGGCCACAAAGAGAATCCAGCTCAGGACACTGCCTTGCAAAATTAGTCCCTGGGCCCCATCTCTTCATGCAGCACCAGCCACTTCAGATAGACTGGGAAATGCAAAATAGACATTTAAAGATGCCCGTAAGTACCCACCCTGGGAACAGGAATCCAGAGGAAGGGGTGTATTCAGGTTCGCCAGGTACCAAATTGTTCAAACTCCAAATTTCTCCTTTTTGGTTGTTGGTGGGCTGTTTATATTACAGAAGTTACATGAAACTTGGAAGAAGTAAGAGAAAGAGATGGAATAAGTGGAAAAACAGAATGTGAGGTCCAGGAGTTTTGACTGGAACAGAGGTCAGCAAACCATGGCCCGCGGGCCAAGTCCAGCCGTATCCTGTCAATAAAGTTTTATTTGAACGCAGCTACGCCCATGTGTCTGGGGATTGTCGGTGGCTACTTTCAAACGGCAGAGTCGAGAGGTTGTGACGGAGGCCACCTGACCCCACAGAGCCTAGAAAAATCACACCCTGGCTCTTTAAGAAAATGTCTGCCTGGCCCAGAAGGAGGGGCGCCTAAGAGCGGAATATCCGCGTTTGTGTGATTTACCGGGAGCCACCAGCTCAGTGGTCAGAGAGGAAATAAACGGCCGGGGACACAAAATCTGCCCCCGCCTCTGGGATCGTCCCAAGTCTGGAGGAGAAGGTTTTCTCAATCTTTTGACGCCTCAGTCCACAGGCTCAGGCCAGGTAACTGAATCCTGACAGATACTGATTCCCAAAGGCTCTGCTGAGACCCTCGAGGTCCTCAAAGCCCGACTTTCCACCTCCCGGTAAAAACAGACAAACAAAAAGGAACTGACTTGTAAAGAACTGGAGAGGCCTCCGTGTACCCCCAAATCACCTCTTACGTTACTGGTCTCTGTTCACAACTTGCTGGCAGGACCTGTAATTTATGGAGGGAAATTGACGCAGAGGAGCCGGGAGAAACCCGACCCTGGCACACAGAGCCCCTCCTCAGCCTCCAGACCTCGCAGATACTTTCTGGAAACTGTCAGCGGACACAGTCCTGAGGCCGTGACACTGGGAAACGCTTCCACGAGAGCCCGCCCCTCCCAAGCCTGGTGTGCAGGTCGCCACATCAAGCCCTTTTGCCCTGGTCCTGGGAGAAAGCAAGGAGCAGAACACCAGCAAAGGCGCCAAGGAAGAACCCAGACCCGAACAGCAGGGGACTTAACACAGAAGACCTGGTTGGATCTGTCCCCCCCTTTCTGAGAATGAAAGCTTGGGTAACAATCTTTCTCAGCTTTACGCTCCTGAATTTGAAAAGCGGGCGAGGCCAACCAGGGTCGGGGGTGGTGTGGAGGAGGATTCTGTCTTCCTGGCTCTGCGGAGGGCTGCAGTTTTTTATTGGGCCTCCAGAGCGGGGCCTTTGTTTTCAGATCTGAGCACTCCTCCTGGTACGGCACCCCTTTACTGGATGCCCTCTTCAGCTCTCCAGACCCCCTTCCTCCAGGAACTGGCAATGCCTGCAGTGTCGCCCCCGTAAGCATCCCTCCCGCTGACCCTCGGCTGGGTCCCTCTCTCCTAAGTGGGGAGGAGTCGCTGCCCACCTAACTCCACGGGGCTTCAATGGGCAAGTACTGCCATGATCACTTCTAGACTTGCTTCCGTAGGATGGATTTCAGGAGATGGAATTGGTAGACAGAGAATTTATCTTTCACATACTGACTCTCAAGAGCTCTTTATATATAAAGGATATTGGTGCTTTATCTGGAATATATATGGCAAATATTGTCCTGCTTTGTTAAGTGACGTTTAATTTTGCTTATGGGGTTTATGGGATTTATGGAATTTATTGTATGTAGTCAGAACTGTTGATGATTTACTTTATAATCTCTGCCTTTGGTGTTATTTTTATTCCTTTTCTAATTTTTTTTTTTTTTTTTTTTTTTTCCGTACGTGGGCCTCTCACTGTTGCGGCCTCTCCCGTGGCGGAGCACAGGCTCTGGACGCGCAGGCTCAGCGGCCACGGCTCACGGGCCCAGCCGCTCCGCGGCACGTGGGATCCTCCCGGACCAGGGCACGAACCCGCGTCCCCTGCGTCGGCAGGCGGACTCTCAACCGCTGCGCCGCCAGGGAAGCCCTGCTTTTTAAATTTTTTTGAAGTCTAGTTGATTTACAATGTTGTGTTAATGTCTGCTGTACAGCAAAGTGTCTCAGTTATACATATACATATACTTTTTCATATTCTTTTCCACGATGGTTTATCCCAGGACAGTGAATACAGCTCCCTGTGCTCTACGGTAGGACCTTGCTGTTTACCCGTCCTGTATCTGCTGGGTTCCATCCGCTCTCCCCAAACGCCGCCCCCGGCCCTCCCCAGCCTTGGCAACCACAAATCGGTTCTCTATGTCGGTGAGTCTGGTGTTGTTTTTAGAAAGGGCTTTTCATGAAAATTATATAATTATCTAAATTTCTTTGATTACTCGTAAGGCTTGCTTCAAGCTTACTCGAATTTTTTCCAGCTAGGTCAGTAGTTCTCCCAGTACATTTGATAATCTACCCTTTCACTATGCACATGAAATACTATATTTCTCGTGTACTAAATAATTAGATACATTTTGCAAAATGGGAAAAGTGACGTCTGCCCCTGTGATCGTGGAGGGCAGGTGGGCTTGACTGAAGGGTGGACCAAGGAAGAGGCGAGACGTCGCGCAGGCCCCGCCCGACGGGGGGCGTGGCTACCCGTGAAGGTCTGGCGTCTCGGGAGAACCTGTCTGTGTCACGGCGCAGTCGGGCTACGTGGGAATTCTCCGCAGCGTGTGTGGCCGAGGGGTGGGCGCTGACCTGAGGTTACCTCGTCCCGAGTAAGCGTGGTGCCCGTGTTTGCAGAAGAGCTAAGAGCTGAAGGAGTCGTCCTCATCGTGCTCGTGCAATCCAACATGACAGAGTAACATTCTTTTTCATTACTCGGGCAAAGAACAGAAAGCTGAAATGACTTTCTCAGACCTGGGGTGCGGGGGATGGAACTGAGGTCTCCTTGCTGTCAGTGCAGAATTAAACCCGTTTCTGAACCCGACATATAACTGGCCCTGTGGTGGACTTTTTGATCCCCTCTAATTCCCTAATGTGTTTCTCAGAATATTTTGGATTTGGGTTTATTTTCTTAAGCCAGTGAAGGACCTTCTTATGTTTCCATTCACTTTATTTTAACAACATTTTTTTCTTTTAATGATTTTTTTTTTTTTCTGGAGCCATTTCTCTGTGAAGGAAGTGTGTGGTGTGGCATCTGGAGGAATCTGTGTGTTTGTGGCCCATTTTCTCTGACTTAGAGATGGTTTCGAATGCGCCCTGCTGCTGGCCAGCCGTCAGCTGAGCAGTGCACGGTGTGGAGAGGAGCCGGAGTGAGGGCCGTGGCTCTCGAATCCCTGACGTCTCTGTCCCTGCAAACCCTGCCCCCGGAACCCCGCACTCGCGGCCCCCCCGGCTCAGAGGGTCTGAGTCCCTTATAAGTTTGCATAGGGACCAGCCTGCATGTCTCCCACATAACACTTCTCACAGCTGCAATAAAATAATTCACTGTAATTGACACATAATTGTCTCCCCGGCTAGAAGCTAGTGTCGCGAGAACAGGCTGTGCAGAGGGCCTGCTTCAGGGACGGACCACCCGTGCCCGGAGTGGTTTCATGCTCTGCAGCGGCTGCCTGGAAACTCTTACTTTTTGAACAAGGGACCTAGGCCTTGGCCTTTGATGTCTCCGAAGCCCAGCCCCCGATCGATGGCAAACGCACGATAACTGTTGGGCCTCACTGGGCCTGGGAGCTGAGCTGTCGGCCGGGGCCGCCAACGGTTGGCACCTGGTTAGAGCAGCACGGCATCTACCATTGCAGCTTGCGTCAATTTTCACCAATGCGGAGGACCCGAGTATTTATAGAATATTCTTATATTACCATATTACTCTTACCTTATAGTAGAGTTAATATAATTAGCTATACCTATAGTTAATATAATTAACATTAATTAGTAATAGACTAGTAATATACAGCTAATAGAATATCCTTACATTAATATATACTATTCTTGGATTATTGTGACAAACACATCATGATATGGTATATCACATTGGTTTTTATTAATCTGCATTTAATGATTAAGAACCAGACATCTCCGGGGACTTCCCTGGCGGTCCAGTGGTGAAGATTCCACGCTTCCACTACGGGGGGCATGGGTTTGATCCCTGGTCAGGGAACCAAGAGCCCACATGCTGTGTGGCCCGGCCAGAAAAAAAAAAAAGAAAGAACGAAAGAAAGAAGAAGAACCAGATGCCTCCAAGATCTTAGGATCAAGGACATACTTGAATTGGAGGTGGAGTGATTGCAGCTGCATTGAACCTGGCCAGAGTGAGAAGCATCCGAAATGACCCCCAGTTTCCATGAAGTTGAGGACTGGCTTCTGGCAGGAGAACATCTGGTTCCCTGCCCTCAGGCTACGCCTGGGCCAAGCAGTCAGCGAGAACTCACTTTTGCACATTTGCAGACGCCCTTGTTGGCTCCGACCTTGGCAGCACAGGGCTGAACTGTGGCAATAAACGTCTGGAAAGCTACCAAGCACACATCCTGAGACCCAGGAAAAGGCAGCCCTTCCTGGTCACAGCAACGACCAGAGGCCAGTTCCGACCCGGTTGTTTCTCAGCGTGGGGGCGGTGAAGCAGAGCATCTGAAAGGCACCGCTATTTGCCTCTCCAAGGTGCTGTCTGTGTGTGGAGGGGACTAGAGTCTTGCTTTGAGTTGGTCTAATTTTGGGTGTTTTGCAGATTTGCCATCTCAGTTATGTGTTGCTTAGATGAATTGCAAGGTTGGGCTCTGTTCCCTTGCTCTCTGGCTGAAAGATGGACAGGCGGGCCCAAAGCTAGCCCCAAAGTAACGTTAGATAAAGAGCAGATAATAGGCCTTCTGATAACCAAGACTTGGCTCTTTAGTCTCTGGGCTTTTGTTCTCCAGGACACAAGGGAAAGACTGTTTTATTTTAGCCCCACAGATGTCCCTACGTCTCAAGCCCATCTAATATAAGTAGAACGTTTGAAACGTTTAACCCTGGGACACATTCTCAGATGATTTAAAGCATCAGCAACGGCACACTTTGCCCCCAGTGTGGCTACAGCACATTTCTCCCTCCAATGTTTGTTTTTGCCCAGTGGATGAGGCAGTGGCCCCAGCCGTGACCGACTTCTCATTGTAGTGACAGCAAATGTGACTTTGAAATGTGACATCTGTAAAGGCAGGCCTACCCTGGGACAACCGTTTCTATTTCTTCCTTATTTCTTTGGTTAACTGACTCAGTTTACTTGGGAATTTGCACAAATCGCACAGGCCGGGATGCAAACACGCCCACCTCCATCTGCCCCCAACGCCCGATCTATGTAGCACTGAAAACAAAACAGAGTTTAGCTAAGAAACAGACTGCTACAATACCGAGTGACTAATTATGCCAGCGTCCTTGATGTTGTTTTGTTTTGTGGTTGTTTCCCTTTTAGTGGAAGGCCCTCTCCCTTGAAGGATCCTTTTCTTCGGCCGGTCTGGTCAAAGCCAAAATAGCACTGGTCTTTATACCCCAAATGTGCCTTTCTATTGTCTACCCCCCGCCCCCCGCCCCACCCCCTCAACCACCCCCCGCCCCCCGCCCCCGCGGTGCTAAGGATGTTGTCTGATGACAAGGGCTCAGGTGTGCTGATGGTGGGAGAGTAGGAGGGAGGGGCCATGATTGTGCAGACAATGCTGAGAGTGGGGTGATTTTGCAGCCGTGCCCAGATTCTATACAAAGGTGCATCTTAGAGACAGGAAAACAAGCAATAAACCTGAAGAGAGAACATCAGTGCCCTGCGGCTGGATTGAAGCAACAATGGGACCGGAAGTCTGCCTCCATCCGGGGCCTGACAACGGGGGGGGGGGGGGGGGGGGGGAGGCGGGGCCTGTCTCCTCATTCTGTGATGACGTGATAAAGGCCTCTTTCATTATTTGGTTCTCTTTGCCTGTCCTCAATTGCCTTCTCTTGGATTCTCCTTCAATTTTACCTTGAGTTCAGTTTTGTTTGATGAGAAATGGTGCTCGAATTAAAACTCTGACATGGAAGAGTTGTCTCTGTTTTGTTCCTGGATCAGATGAAACCATTACTCGGCCATCACCAGGGGCTACGGTTTGGGACCCTTTCTGCCTCTTTCCTTTCTTCACCTTCTCCTCACACGTTGCCTGAAATCCTGAATCCAGAAGCTGCCATGTCCTTATCAGTTGTTCTTTTTGCCTATTTTATAAATTCCCCGAAGTCAGAGCATGTTATCCTAGCCTCCCTTTGGGTGGCATTGGATTAAATAACTGTGCTCGTTGGAAGCTCCCTCACTGCCTCTCCTGGTTGGCAGCCTGGCCTCTTTACTCGAGGCCCATGTTTCATCACTGCAGATGACGGGGGCCCCAGGCCTCCACCCACCCTGAACAAGACAGACAGCAATTTGTCCATCCACCATCCGCTCAGCCCCCGGCACGACACCAACAACGTCTTGTGCACGTGCGCGTGTGCGTGTGTGTGTGCGCACCACAGGGTGGAAACATAATACAAAGATAGCGTTGTCTGTGCCCTTCGAGAACTTACAAGTTAGTAGGGGTCGACAAGATGGCCACATGGAAACAAACGAGCAAACAGGAAAGTGGAAATGAGAGGGCAGAGGACCAAGGACCCCAGTGACAACAAGAATTGTTGCCTGATTATTAATTAATTGCCAGACATTGTACTAAGCACGCCGAGTGCAATAGCCTATTGGATTCTCCCCTCCCCCTTGTAAGTTAGGTACTGTTATCAGTCGCATTTTACAGAAAGGACCGTGAAGGCTCTGAAATGTTACGCAACTCAGCCAGAATCGCATGGCTCCCACTTATAGATGTCGTGTGGCTCTGGGGCCCGAGCTGGGAGCCGCTGCTCTGTTATCCTTGCCGTGGGTGCAGTAGAACCCCAGGGCACGGACGGGTCAGGAAGCCCCACAGGCAGAGGCTGCATGGCTGAGCTGGGCTTTGACACTTACTATGAGTTCAGAAGGCAAAGGAAGGACGTCTCATAGGGCAGGTGGGAGGAGGGGTGAGGGCCTTAGGAACAGGGGCAGCAAATCCAGGGAAGGCTGGGTCAGGGGCCCGGGCCCGGGGCCGAGGTGCGGCACGTGGGCTCCACGTGGGCTGGCGGGGCTCCGAGTCCGAGGCCTGGGGCAGGTGTCTCGGCTGGGCCGGAGCCTGTGGGACGAAGCGGTGGGAAATGTCCCGGTTTACTCCGATGTTTGGTTTCGTTCTCCTTTTGGAGATTCCTTTTCTTACGTGGTCACTTTAGCTTTGTGAGCAATGACTTTGAAATCCTGACTCAGAGCAGCAGACAGCCAGGGACGGCGGTGAAGAAGGGAAACTCAGAGGTTTCCGCCGAGGCCCCATTCTGGGGTCTGAAGGGTGGCTTCGCTGACAGAACGGGAAGAGGAGCCAGGGTGAGGGAGGATGCCCTCAGTTTTGGACCCTTTGGATCTCAGGTGGCATCAGGCAAGTCCAGCAGAGTTTCCAGCCGGCCGCGGGGGTACAAGGTCAAGGCTGAGGAGACGGCCGTGTTATTTTCTTTCTCCTCATTTCCAAGAAGTTCCATGCTCTCACTCCCACACCTTGATTTGGTTTTTTTTTTTTTTTTTTTTTTTTTTCCTGTTAAAAAGGGCTACCGGATTTTCCCAGAACCATCCAGGTCCTTCCAGAATCCCAGCCCCCTTCTGTGCTCTGCCTATGAGGGCCTGTCTCCTCCTCGAGCTGGTAACTCTGTCCTCTGGGGGAAACGCCGCCGGGCCCTCTGCCAAAACGTCTCTCCTTGGCGGCCACAGACGGCGGCACTGTTGGCACGGAGGGAACCCGACTCAGCCAGTCCTGTAGGGGTGACCGTCCCTCCCGTGGCTGCCCACATCCCAGCACACATAGACGTGACGGTTTCCGCCCACAGATAACCTTGCGTGTGGCTGCCAGCTGACCGGCCCGTGGGTCCCGTCAGGCCCACTGAACTCACTCCGAAAGCATGGCCTCTGCGTGCCGGCCCGAGCCTGGGCACATGCCCGAGGCTGCGGGAGCCGTGGTCACACCATAGCAGACACCCCGTCCCCTCGGCAAGCCCGCCGAGGCCCGGAGGACCCTGTGAAAGGCCTCAGCCCCTGCTCAGAGCCCTCTTCTGAGCGCGCGGTTTACGGGGTGACCTGGAGGTGGAGATGAGGGACACTCCCCGCAAACCAGGCTGGGAGGGGCCGCTGGGGGCCCCAAGGTGGCCGCCCGGCCTGGGGTTTCCTCCAGACACAGGGACAACGGGCACCTGGGCTGAGGCACCCCAGAGGCTGGCTCCCCCCGTCTTCTCGTTTCAAAGGTAAAACTCCGAAGCCGAGGTAGGTCTGGTGACTTGTTCAAGTGGGAGGACAAGTGAGGATTCTGGCCCAAGTCTCTGGAAGCCCCTGGCAAATTCTTTTCCAAAGATTCAGGAGGTGAGGTGGATGCTGTCAGATGCTGGGGCTGCTTCCTGAGAATGGAGTTCCGGTGCTGGGGGGCTCAGAGGAGCCTCAGACCCCCCTGGCCAGGTGTTTGCGAGCCCTGAGCAGGCCCCATTTCTCTAAACTGTTGAGGGGCAGGGGGTCAGGCTCCAGGCAGTGGCTGTGGCTCCCCCGAAAAGAAGTGCCCCGTCCACAGGCTGCTCCCTGGGTACTTGCTTCTCATCTACCACGTGAAAGGACCCAAATCTATAGGGTAAAAAAAGAGAGCAATTCAAATGTCAGCCGATTTCTCATCAGAAACCATGGAGGCCAGAAAGAAGTGGCACAACATGTTTTAAGTGATTAATTAAAAACTGTTAGCCCAGGGCTTCCCTGGTGGCGCAGTGGTTGAGAGTCCGCCTGCCGATGCAGGGGATACGGGTTCGTGCCCCGGTCCGGGAGGATCCCACATGCCGCGGAGCGGCTGGGCCCCTGAGCCATGGCCGCTGAGTCTGCGTGTCCAGAGCCTGTGCTCCTCAAAAAACAAAAAAACCTGTTAGCCCAGAGTTGTATATCAAGTGAAAATATCCTTCAAGTACTGAGGGGAAATTAAGATAGTCACAGATGAAGAGAAATTAAGATAATTTTCCAGCACCAGAATTACTCTAAAAGAATAGCTAAAGGAGGTTCTCTAAAAAGTAAGAAAAGGACTCTTGAAACACTAGGAAGGAAGAAAGAGCAAGAGGAAGAGTGAAATATGGATAAATACATTTTCCTTCTCCTCTTGAATTTTCTAAATTATGTTTGATGATTGATGTGATTTTTAAATTGCCACTAACATCAAGAACAAGGCAAGAATGTCTTCTCTCTCAATTGTTAGAAAACACAGTGCTGGAACTTCTAGAGAGAGCAATATGGCAAGAAGATGGGGAAAAAACGGCACACCGATCAAAGGAGAAAAAATAAAACTGTCTTTATTTGTAGATAATACGATGCTCTATGTAGCAAATCCCAAGGAACCTTCAAAAACTCCTAAACTAATAATACTAATAAGCTAATAAACTAATAAGAAAGTTCAGCAAGGTCACAGCGTATGAGACCAACATACAAAAATCAGCTGTATTTCTCTATACTAGCAATGAACACGTGGACACCAAAATTAAAGATAAAATTTCATTTTTAATTGCTAAAAATAAGCAGTTCTTCAGTGTAAATATAACCAAAACATGTATAGACTTGTATGCTGAAAACTACAAAATGATAACTAAAGAAATTAAAAAAGAGCTAATAATTGGAGAGACATAGCATGTTCATGAAGTAGAAGATCCAACAAAATAAAGAAGTCAGTTCTCCTCAAATTGATGTACAAATTGTAGTAGACTGAATGAAGTTCTCAAAGATCTAGTTCTTCATTCTTGGACCTGTGAATGTTACATAATATGCAAAAGGGAATTTTGCAAATGTGATTTAACTGAGGATATTGAGATTGGGAGATTATCCTGGATTATTCTCTGGGTCTTAGATGTCATCACAAGTGTCCTCATAAGACATAACCAGAGTGATACTCGACACAAGTGGGGAAGTAGGAGATATGATGCTGGAAACAAGAAGTGGGGTGCTGTGCTCTGCGGACGGAGGAGGGCATCACAGCCGCTAGAAGCTGAGACAGGCAAGGAGCACATGCTCCCTCCATAGCTGCCAAAAGAAACCATGTCAACACCTTGACTTCAGCCTCACGACACTGATTTCAGACTCTGTCCACCAGAACTTTTAGAGAATAAATTCATATTGCTTTTGCTTTAAGCCACTCAGTTTATGGTGACTTGTTACAGCAGCGAGAGAAAACTGATACACAGGTTTAATGAAATTATTACCAAAATCCCAGCAAGATTTCTTTTAGATATAGATGAGCGTATTCTAAGTTTATATGAAAAGGCAAAGAAAATAGAATAGGTAAAAACAATTTTAAAAAGAAAAATTAAGTGGAAGAAACTAATCTACTTGATTTCAAGATTCCTTATATAGGCTACAGTAATCAAGACTGTGTGATATTAGGGGATTGACAGGCATATAAATCAATGTAACTGAATAGCGAACATAGAAATTGATCTGCACAATTGATCCAAACAAATATACCCAACTGATTTCTGACAAAGGTGCAAAGACAATTCACTGGAAGGCCAGCTTGACAAGAAATAGTGCTGGAGCAAGAGGACAACCAGAGGCAAAAACAAAATTAACCTTGACCTATAACCCTCACACCTTATACAAAGTTAACTCAAAACAGATCATGGACTTAAATGTAAAATTATAAAACTTTTAGAAAAAAACATAGGAGAAAATCTTGAGGAACTAGGCTAGGCAGAGTTCTTAGTCTTGTTGCCAAAAGCACGATCCATAAAGGAAAAAAATGATAAACTGGACTTCATCAGAACTAAAAACTTTTACTGTGTGAAAAGAATGAAAAGACAAGCTACAGCCTGGGAGAAAACATTTGAAAACCACATATCTGACAAAGAACTCATACCTATAAGACTCTCAAAACTCAACAGTAACCAAAATGCACAATCCAATTAGAAAGCGGACAAAGGTCGTAAACAAACATTTCATTGAAAAGGATATAGATGGCAAATAAGCTGGTGAAAAGAAATGTAACATCATTAGCCACTAGAGAAATGCTAATTAAAACCACAATGAGACATCAACACTCATCTATCAGAATAACTAAAATAAAAAATAGTGCTACCACTAAATGTTGGTGAGGAGCTGGATGGCTCACATGATCCGGGTGGGAATATAAAAAGGTATATGGACACTCTGGAAAACACCTTGGCAGTTCCTGAAAAAAACTAAACATGCAACTACCATACAACCCAGCAATGGCGCTCCTGGGCACTTTTCCCGGAGAAATGAAAACTTATATTTACACACACAAAAAAACCTGTACATGAAATGTTCACATCATTTTATTTATAATAACCCCTAAACTGAAAACAACCTCGGTGTCCTTGAATGGGTAAATGGTTAAATAAATTGTGGTGCATATGCATACCATGAAACACTACTTAGCAATGAAAAAACAACAACACAACTGTTAATATGTGCAATGACCTAAGTGAATCTCCAGAAAATTATACTGAGTAAAAAGAGTCCAATCTCAAAATGTTAATACTATATGATTGTATTTATATAGAATTCTGGCAATGACAAAGATATAGAAATGGAGAACAGATAAGCGGGTCGCCAGGAGGCAAGAAGGGTGGGGGAAGAGAAGTGGGTGTGGCTAAAAAAGGGCAATACAAAGGATCCTCGGGGTGAGAGAGATGTTCTATATCTGACACTATTGATATCAACATGCTGATTGTGATAAAACTTCCAGAAAAAAAGTAGGAGAAAATCTGTGTGACATGAAACTGGTGAGTTTTCAGATACAAAAGTAAAGTGTGGTCTGTGAAGGAAAGAAATTGATAAGTTTGACTTTATTAAAATTTAAATCTTCTTCTCTGTAAGAGGCACTCTTGAGAATAAAAAGACAAGCCACTGCCAGGGAGAAGATGTATGCAAAACATACATCTGATAAAGGACATGTATCCAAAATATACAAAGAACTGTTAAAACTCAACAATATAAAACAAGCGACTCAATTTAAAATGGGCAAAAGATCTGAACAGACACTTTACCAAAGATGATACGAGGATGGCAGATAAGCATATGACTATATGCTCGACACCATTTGTCATTAGGGAAATACAAATTAAAACAACAATGAGGGACTTCCCTGTTTGTCCAGTGGTTGAAAATCTGTCTTGCAAGGCAGGGGACGCGGGTTTGATCCCCGGTCAGGGAACTAAGATCCCACGTTCTGCGGGGCAACTAAGCCCACGTGCTGCAACTAGAGAGAAGCCCACACGCTGCAACAAAGAGCCCGTGAGCTGCAACTAAGACCTGACGGGCGAAAAATCAACAAATGAATATATCTTAAGAAGAAATACTATTAAAACAAAACAAGAAAACAACGAGGTACCACTTTGTACTATAGGAGCGACAAAAATCTACAAATTAACGGTAGCAGCTGCTGGTGAGGACGCAGCGCAAAAGAAATGATCATTCATGGCTGGGAGGAAGGGAAAATGGCGCAGGTACTTTGGAAGAGGGTTTGGCAGCTTCTCACAGCAGTCTTACTGTATGATCCAGTAGCTCTGCTCCTAGGTATTTATCCAATTGATCTGAAAACTTGTGCCCACACTGAAACCTGAACATGAATGATTATAGGAGTTTTACTCACAAGTGCCCCAAACTGGAGAGAACCAAGATGTCCTTCAGCAGTTTAATGGATATGAAAATACCTACGGTGTATCCATACAATGAAATATGCTACAGTGATAAAAATGAATGAGCTATCAAGCCAAAAAAAGACATGGAAGAACCATAAGTGCATATTTCTAAGCAAAAGAAGCCAGTCCTAAGAGGCGATATACCGTATGATTCCGCTATATGACATTCTGGAAAAGGTGAACTACAGAGATAATAAGCAGATTAGTGGTTTGGGGTGGGGAGAGGTTGAATAAGTGAGACGGGGAATTTTTTAGAGTGGAGAAAATATTCTGGTAGATAATGACTATGCCTTTGTCCAAAGTTAAAGAATTTTACAGCAGAAAGAGTGAACCCTAATGTATGTACATTTTAAAAAACACTTAATAGGTTAGGGACTAGGATGGAATGCAGACTTTGACAAGAGCATCTAACTGTATTAGGAAGTTTTGAAACACCTCCCAGAGGGAGATGGGGGGAAGGTTCTGACCTAAGCAACTTTGAAAATGAATGGAGTACTCAAGACTAAAGGCGGAAGGGCCTGCAGTTAGCACCGTCCTCTAGTTGAGGAAGTTGTTTCCCATGAAGTTGCAGGCGAACAAGTCTGAAAACTCCATATATGTGTCTGGAACTGAACAAATAAGAAAATGGATGACAGGTGGTAGGAACCAGGTTCCTTACTACTGGAGCAGGAAGTTATGGACAAGCAAAGGGGAAGAGGCTAGAATGGCCTATGCAGTGATAGATTAGAGCTGGATACATTGGTAGGAACCCGCGTTTTGCTTAACATAAATACAGATGGATATATGTATACAGAAATACTTAAAGATACCTATAAATACACAGGTTAGTACACATATATATTTCCATGCTCTGTTAGCTGAGAGGGTTTGGAAGCGATGACGCCCCAGAAGAAATGAGGACACTTAGTGTCCAGGCCTTGGTTTCTAAGATCTTCATTAGAAGATCTTCTTCAACAAAATGAACCAGGGCTCCTTGGAGAAACGGCTGATTTTAGGACTGGGACAGGAAACATAAAAGATGATCCTGGAGCATCTTGTAGGGCCAGAAAGTAACAAAGTGCCCCCAAATAAAATCCCCAGTGATGGGAATATGTCAAAGGGACATAGGAGCCAAGTGAAAGGATTCCCAATGGCCAAATCTGGAACAATCTGAGCAAAAAAATAAGCGAAGTAGTACTGAATTAGAACCTAAAGTGCAAGGTAAATATCCCTGGGTCCCTACTGATACACATACATGATTGAATAAATAAATAAATGGAGGAGAAGAGACTAGTCTCTCATGCAGAGGAATCCCAAATAATAGATACTCTGCTCTTAAGGAGGTGAGTGTAGCCCCTCACGCCCTAAACAAGGCTGTGCATAGTGACTGCCTTCCAAAGAGTACTGGTTGAAAGGGGAAAAAATAGAGCAACTCTGCAGGAGAGAAAGCTGAAAAGCACTACAAGTCAACATCACAGTGACAGGTCATGTTGATGATATGTACCCTGGTCACGGTATGTAAGAAAGGCACTTTCCTTCCATGGTCAGTACTCCTCTGAGCAGTCAAGGTCATCCAAAACAAGGAAAGTTAAGACACTGTCACCGTCAAGAAGGGGTTTCAGAGACATTAGGACTCAATGTAATGTGTCATCTGGATGAGATCCTGGAACAGAAAAGGGGCATTAGGTAAAAGCTCGGGAAATCCAACTAAACTATGGGCTTCAGTGAATAATAATGTATCAATGTTGGTTTATTAATTGTGACAAATGTACTATAGTAATGTGAGCTCTCAATATAGGGGAAACTGGAGGTCGACTTGTGGGAACTCTCCGGACTTATGGGGAGACCCGTGAAAACATCCAAACAAAAAAGAAAAAAAAAGGGAGGTGAGGATTTCGATAGTCCACTCACCTTTACCCACAAGGCCGAAGGACAGAGCAGGCCGGCTCCCCTGTAGCTGCGGCAGGACCCCCACCGGAGAAGGGATTCAGTAACTGCAGGTTTTAAGTGTCCGCCCGCCCTGCGTGAAACTAACACTCATTCAGCCAACTCTCCCTCAGAACTTTTCTGTCCATCTACATCTATTCCATAATGAGAATGTACTTAAAAATTAAAAGAAAAAAGCTAATAAGCTATCCTTTCTGAAAAGGCTAATACTTATTTATACTAAAGTTGAGCCAATAAGATAGCTTTTAATGACAGATAATTATCAAGTTAATCCTAAAGACATATCTTTTGATACAAGTTAACAAATTACCTATCTATATATCTGTCTTTTTCTTTTAACTTCTGATTTGAACCTGACTCCAAGTTCAGGTGCTACGGATACAAAAGTGACTAAGTAATTATCCCTGCCCTCGAGAAATGCCGATTTCCTTCACCTGTGCCTGAATTTCTGCAACTCTGCTCGTCCAGGTAGGGTGAAAATGATGCATGCTCTTCTTCTTTGCAAGGCCAGAGGCATACAGTATTCTGAGCCTGAAGTTTTGTGGACTTTTTGTTTTGCTTTTAAAATATTGGTGAGAATTCCAAAAGTTTTCAACCTGTGTGGCAAGAGAGCAGAAGCCTCAGTGATGTCACGGCATCGCGTATATCTTGGCCTTCAGCTCTCTGACAGCTGTCCTGAATCACGTAGGGCTGTAGACAGTTTCCCAAGGTTTCTAAAGAGACTTTTATTAACCTAGTGTGATTTTTACATTCCTCTCAGTGTTCTATCTTTTCTATGTCATTGGGCCCCTCCAGATTCAGTGCAGCAAGCCAGGACCGTGCCTATCACATTTTCACATCATGTAGTAGAAGGAGGGAAGGGAAGGAGAGAAGGGGAGGAGGGAAGGGAAGGAGGGAAGGGAAGGAGGGAAAGGGAGGAGGGAAGGGGAGGAGGGAGGGAAGGAGGGAAGGGAAGGAGGGAGGGAAGGAGGGAAGGGAAGGAAGGATGGAAGGAGGGAAGGGAAGGAGGGAAGGGAAGGAGGGAAGGGAAGGAGGGAAGGAAGGAGGGAAGGGAAGGAGGGAAGGGAAGGAGGGAAGGGAAGGAGGGAGGGAAGGAGGGAGGGAAGGAGGGAGGGAAGGAGGGAAGGGAAGGAGGGAAGGGGAGGAGGGAAGGGGAGGAAGGAGGGAAGGAGGGAAGGGGAGGAGGGAGGGAAGGAGGGAGGGAAGGAGGGAGGGAAGGAGGGGAGGAGGGAAGGAACCAGCAAGGCTCTTAGAGTCCGTGTGGCATTTCTCCCGACTCTGCCTGAAGTGATGTCATGTGGTAGCTGGAAATCGACCAGGTGGGATCTTTCCACTATGGAAACTGGCAAATTCTGCTAACATGGGTCTCCACCCGCCCCCCCCCCACTGCCCCCCAGCCCCCGAGAGCCAGCTGTTAGACATTTGCAACACCCTGCTGCTGAGGGACTGCAGCCAGCTCTCCCTGAGGAAAAGATTTCCGAACTTCACATGGTAATGGTCTCCATATCCTTAGGAGAATGAACTTTGCCAGGGGAAATAAGACTCTGTCACTTACTTGCTTAAGGCACTTTTCTTTGCTCTTAGGATAGAGACCTTAACGTGACCTTTAAGGCCCCGAAGGGTTTGGCCCCATCTGTCTCTCTCATCGGATCTCATCTAGGGTGGGGTGCTTTTCCCAGGAACCTTGGCCTCCTTTCCATTCCTTAAACGCGCCATGCTCCCCTCTGTAGCGGGGTCTGTGCACACCCCCTACCCTGACATGTAGTTTTGCCGGGGACAGTCCCGCTTTGGCCCTGGGAGCCCAGCGAGACGCAGGTCAACGCTGCGCACGTGGGCGGCTGCTTCCTTCCGTTCAGCTCGTTCCTCTTGGTCAGCATGAGAGGCTTTCCCTCACTCCCTCGCCTACCCATCCCCTCACCCAGACAAGGGCCCCCCCCCCGTTATGCTTTGCCAGCCCCAGTTCACAGTACAGCACTTACTGTGGATTTAACTGTAAACTCATTCCTGTGGCTCTTTGATTCATATCTGTCTCCCCCCCTACACAGCGATTTGCTTAGTGTTACAGCCCTAACTCGCGGCCCAGAGCTCAGCATCCAACAGGTACCCAAATATCTATTGAATAAATCAGTGAATAAAAGAACTCCCCACCCAACGATCTTTCCACGGTGTGGCAACCCCCCTGTGCATTCGAGCACAGAACAGCTTAAAGGAGGGAGAGGGGAGAACAGAACCAATGGCTCTCACTGGATAGAAAAGCAGAGGAACAGAGCTTTAAAATGTTTTATAAAGGCATACAAGAGAGCAAAGTTCTGTCTTCTTTACAATTTGTGCCAGTAGCAAGCCCTGAACCTGGCGGGTACAGCCCATGCAGTTCAAGGTGTCAACATCTGACCATTGCATCTGGACACTCACACGTATGCTTTCGTTTGGGGTAAGGCTACGCTCCTATTTTAGAGTCTTATTTGGTGACGTTTGATCCACCGCAATATAACTGAAGTAGAAAAGCATCTCATTTTAGAACCGCAGGCCCATACGGAAGCACATCCTTTACACAGGAGGCCTGTGTGAGCAAGGGCCCCAGCTGGTAGCAACTGCGCTCCCAGCACCGCTTGAAGCCCCAGACACACGGCCACCCCCGGAGGTCCAGGCGAGGGCTCTGGGAGGTGTAACCCCACGCGCACGATCAGTTCACTGGCAACACTGATGAACTGGCGTTGAAGTGGGAGCTGTGAACTCTCTCTCTTTGAGGCTTGTTTATGTCCCCCAGTTAGGCAATGCTCAGGGGTGGGAAGTGCTTTCGCTTTAAGGAATCAGTTAGGAGCCAAAGGGCTCATGTCGCGCACACTGCGAGGAAAAGCAGGGTCCTCCCCACCCTACAAGTTGCCTCACCCGCCCCATCGCCGCCCGCCCGCTGCAATCACAAGACGCGGTGCCCACCGGCGAGCACGGGGGTGCGTTTTTAGCTCACGGGGGAGCGGGGAGAGGAAAACATTACCGTAAGGCGGCTTCAAAGTCATTTGCAAGGGAAACAATTTTTAAAATGTGCGGCCGTTCTCTTGATGTTGAAGAAATGCCATATCCAGCCTCCAGCTCCAGTGGCCAGCTCTCTCCTGCAGGATTTATGGGACCAATGCTACCCAGCAGACAGAAATCTACGTGGAAACACGTTTCACGACAACAGAACTGTAAGAAGAAGAATACCCAAAATACCCAGACAGTTTGATAGCGCTCTGGTCATGGAATTCCACTTTCTCTTTGGAGCCCTCGGGATGAGAAATATGTCTGCGTACATCACCGCCAGAAGCTGCCTGGTGACCAGCTGTCAGGGTGGCCCAGGCTGGGCCTTCAGTCTTCTAAAATTCGCCGGGAATCCCGCGCCTCCACAAGCACACATGGGTCGCATCTCTAGATGGATACTTAGGTTTCTACTCAGAGATCCCTACTTCTTGTTCAGTGAACCTGAAGTTCACGAACAGTCCCCCCATCCATACCCACTGACAGGCCACTGGGTGAGCTCAGTCTTAAAGCACTGTCGTGGGAAGGTTTTATTCTGATTGTTCTTTGCGGTGGAGACCCTTTATAAACTCGGAGGGGGGCTCTAGATGGACATCAATATTCTGACGTGTTGCTGTCTCTGACTTTTCTTCTTCACGCTCTTATATTTTGGGAACCAGCACGGGGCTCGCTGTGCACACACATCAGTGCCAGAGGATCCTTGTCACAGAGAGCTTCTCTGCAGTTCACAGCGGGGGCTGAGGAAGTGCATGTCAAGCTATGTCTTCACTCCGAGTTGATTCACACGTGGGCCGTACCTGCTTCAGGACTGGGGTATCTGTGCCGCTCTCCACACGCGGCCTCCAGGACAACCAGCCAATGGCAGCGCCATTCCTCTTGAGATGAAATACAACCTCAGAGTCTTTCTCAACCCAGTGCCCCAGAGAGCAGCCACCAATCCATTAAACGAGCTCAGCATTGAAAGCTACTTGCCACTCCGCGGTCTACACATTTAGACTCTTAAACAAAACAGGACAAACTACTCCCTAAGACAACTGGCTTTTGGGGGGAAGAACTCTGTGTGATCCATTATTTTAAAATAACCCATTATTCACTTCTGATGCAGTCTCACCATGTCTGTGTGTTCCCGCTGTACTTAATTGGAGCTGTTAGTGTTACGTATACCGTCGTATGAAAGAGTGTCTGCCTTTTCTGCCTGGCGAGTCCCTTGAATTCGAGGGTACCGGGCTCCCTCCCCTACTCCCGACGTATGATGGGAATATTACTGACACTGAATAGATGCTCAGTGACTTGAAATGAAAGCATTTGGATGATTTACCCAACTATAGCCCTGTGTTTCTGCAAGGGAAGGAAGCTAAACGCTTTTGGGATTCCAGGAAGCACTTGTGTCAGGGGACAAAACCAGGGATGGAAAAGTGCAAGGGTAGGGGCTAGGGCTTGCAGGCACTTTAACTGCAATTAGAACCAAGAACCAGCGCCTCAAAGTGCAGCTGCTAATTCAAGGTTTATCCAAACCCAGGGAATGCTTTGGTCAGCAAAACTGGACCCAAAAACATCTCCTGAGAACAAGCCGTCTCATAAGATTTCCGTTACCTGCTGCTTCCAGGCGGACTGAAAATACCTCCGGGCCGCCTTTCCAGCGGTGGTTTTGGCACTTCTTCTTCCAGATGGAGCCCACAAGGGCAGGAGTGCACAGAACTCAAATGTCCTGGGAGGAGAGTTGATTAAATGTTTTCAAACCTCAAAAAAGGAAAAAAAGAAGAAAAAAATCAGTTCAGGTAGAGTTCAAGTTTGGGGGTCAAGCTTCAGGGACCCCTGGGACTCTTTTGTAGGGAGGCCATTAGCTTACTTCTTGAAATCGTACCCCGGAGGGCTTATTGGGGCGGCGGTCAGCTCGCAGCACCGCCCTCCTTTGTTCTGTGTGGCCCGCCTGTCACAGAGTGACCCAGAACCACGCTGCCCTCTTTCTGCCGCAGGAAAACGCGAGCCAAGTCACAGAGAGGGTCGCCTTCATCGAGAGGCAGAGGCCGACTGTCTCTGCCCCTCCCCTCTGCTTTCCTCTTGAAATCAGAGCTTCAGGTCGCTGAGCCTGGCACAGATCTGCTTCTCCTGGGGAGACAGGATCGTTTCAAGCTGCTTTTCCACATGAAAACCTTTAGAGGCCCTTGATGACACGACCACCACCCGCCCGATGCTGACAGATGAAGCTGGAAAAAACAATCCAGTGTGTGTTTGAAAACCAAGACATTCCAAGGTTTTTACCTCGTTTTGAGCCCTTTCCAGCTGTCGTCCAGTGTGGCCAGCTTCTGCCATGGACGCTATTTTTCTGAATAGGAAATCAGGCTTCATTTTCCCTTGAGTGCCAGAATAATGCATGGAGAGGCGGCTGGGGACCTGTGAAGTGCCACGCCACCAGGGCCCCTCCCTTTGGCCCCCGCCCCTTCTCTTTGCTTTTTGCTTTCCCCTTCTTTTTGCTTCTCTTCTGCCTTTTACTCTCTGAAAAGGGGCTACGGATTTTGATTACTTCTTCCAAAAGGAGGCTAACAACTTTACCGCCTAAGATGACGACATGATACCAACTGAAAAAGGCCAGGAGGACGACGCCCCAGCCAGTGCCCGGGTCCTGATGGGGGTGGGGGGATGCCCTCCAGGCAGAGCTGGGGGAGGGGGGGCCCGACAGAGATGCTCCAAGGCCGCTTCCCTCCCCGGCGTCTGGCTCACTCACGATCCATTCACCAGAGGCTCCTGGAATTACGTGCACTTTGTGAGAAATCCAGAGAGGAGTGTAGGTTCCTCCCCCGCCCCATCCAGTAGAACCCCTGTCCCGAAAAAAGGAAAATAATAATAGTAAAAGAGCTGGTGTCCCTGTCAGAAAATATATCTGCATCTTGCTTTACAAGGACTAACTTAACCAAACAGGAAAGCAGATGTCAAATCTTGCAAACAGAGGTCTGGTTTCTTGTCCCAGGAGCTCTGCGTGAGCTCAGAAAGGGAGAGAGGGCTCTGTCCTTAAGCTGGGGTGAACAGATGGATAGCTTAGGAAGGCACATCTCATTCATTTCTACATTTTGAATATATGTGTATATATATATATATATATATATATATACACACACACACATACATAAAACATACATACATGAAACACACACACATAGGCATGTGTATGTGTATATCACTTTTTTCTACCTGAATTCCTTAAAATATAATTCTGGAAAGAAGGAGAAAGGGCTATATAGCAGATGACTTTAAAAATGTTCTGTTTGAGTAAACTCCTTGCTGTAACACCGTGCGGTGGGGCAGTGGCGGAACGGAACTCAGGCGTCCACTAATTCCCACCCCCCCTCTCACATTCCGGCCACGGCAGAGCTTTGCTTGCCATGTCAGGTTAATTTAGCCTTTGCGGCTGCAAACTAAAGCTTCATTCTGAAAAGAGGGAGACGGTGGACGAGGTGGAGAGAAGGAGTAGGAGTTTCAGCGACGTCGGCATTGGCTTGGCCACATCCATGGCCGCCACACCAGACCACGCCGGGAAGGCGCCCACGTCCGTGGTTCTTTCCGTGGCTGGTGCGTGCAGTGCAGCTGCCGTGCTCCAGGCAGGACCTGTCGTGTTGACACACGAAGGCGACAGGACTGTACTCGGAGCAGCCCGGGACCTGTGGAACAGGAGTCCCACAGAGACAGAAAATGAAGCTCCAGAACAGCCAAGAAGTTGTCAAGGAGATTTTCCATGATATGAGGTCTCTTTTATCGTTGACGTCCTAGAGCACCTAGGAATCTCTGAGGTTAAAGGGGGGCACTTTTCACAGACAGGAGCCAGTGGAGGTGTGAGTATATCCCCAAACTCCCCGCAGAGCCCGTTAAATGGCTGTGCGGCCACCGGGCCCTCAGGGGGGCCTCCTATCTCCTGGGTCAGTTTGGAGAGCAGCATCCCTTAAAGGAAAACAGAAGCACCGCATCTCAGAACCGGGTTGGCGCGCTTTTTCTGTATAGAATGAGATGGAAAATATTTCCAGCTTTGCAGTCACGGTCACAGCCACTTGACTGTGCTTGAGAAAGCAGCCGTGGACAACACGTGGCTAGTGGCGTGCGAGTGCGCGTGCGCGTGCGACCGGGAAAACGTTCTCGGTGGAAACAGGCTGTGGGCTGGCTCTGGTTTGTCGGTCCCTGTGGTAGACGATCCAACTTCTCTTCGTTCCTTCCGCTTGTGGTGTTTAATCCGGGGAAGTCACTGTGGTGACAAAGAGCAGCTCCCGGGGATGCCCGGGCAGCCCCTGGACGCAGGGAAGCCCCTCTGGGTAGGGACGTTCTGGGCAGGTTCGGCCAGGCATCCCACCGAGACGCCCCGACGCCGCCTCACCCAGCTGGACGGCGTGAGGGCTGCCTGGCCTCTGAAACGAGGGGGCAAAGTCTAAATGTTTCCCCTCCGAAGCCCTGCTACCCGATGCAGCAGCCTCAAGGGACAGCTTAGTTTTACTGGCTCAGACTCAGACACGGCCCTCCTTTAGATACAAAGCTGCCCTCTCCCCCGGTAGCGTTCAGCTGGGATGGAGAACCCCGTTACGTATCCAGAACCACCCAGTCCGAGACGGGTCCAGGGAGCCGGTCCTGCCCTACCAGGACCCAGAACCACGGTCCCCGCCGGGAACAGAAGTGCCGGGGGGTCAACGGGAGGCCACCGCCCTGTTCTCTCTGGGTCAGGCGCGCGCAGACACCGTCTGACTGTGGCCGTCCGTTTCGTTAGACTCACACGGGCTCATTCAGCCAAACAGGTGAAACTGATTTACGCCAGGCTCCCCGGGCCGGGGGGGCTGCAGGGGCAGAACGGGCTTTGTGTGAGAAGACCGAGATCCTTCTGGTTTGAAATTCGTGAGAAATTCAATTTCGGCGCGCACCCTTTTCACCTCTGAGGCAAGCCCGAGGCCACCTGAATCAAAACCAGATGGACTCTCAGGCCTAAAGGCAACAGAGTGCCTGCAGAGGACGGCCGAGCAAGGGCTGGAACACAGCCGGCTTGTTTCTAGACCTCGGCCGGGATGCTCCCCAGATCTGGAGTGGGGCCCCGGCCCTTTGTCTGCCCACAGAGCCCAGGGCATCGCCTCGTCGTAGCCCGGTTACCTGAGCTGGTTTAAGGGCGACCCTGAGCTCCCCGGGCCTCGGCCCCTTCCTTTGCACTGCACCCCTAGCGGGGCTGATTTGTTTTGGCCAGGCTGGCAGGTGCCCTCCCAGCGCTGAGATCTGAGCTCTCACGGGGGTGTCAGCGGTGACCTGAAGTCTTGGGTGGCCGCCTTCACGCTCTCGCTTTCCCCGTCAGCTGATACATGTACCACCCACGTGCTGGACGGTTCCGGCGAGCTCCGAGATTCCTGTAGGAGGGAGCGCTGACCTCCTCCGCCCCCGGCTCCCACCGGCCGGCGGGCCCTGCAGAGGAGCCAGGGCCCTCGCGGAAAGCTCGGGCTCTGCCTCTTCATAAACAGGGAGGGAGTGAGCATTTACACATGTGGCCTGTGAAACACGAGCCTCCAACTGACAACTGCAATCGGCCGTAAACAAACGCCGCCTGAGTCCAGAAGCTTCTTCTAAATCGCCTTGGCAAAGAGGAGAGGGGTCGGCGGGTTATTTTGCAGAGACCGGGTCTGTCCGGGGACTCCGTCACGCGGGCGTCACCAGAGTGGACCTTTCCCTCGTCCCCACCTTCTGAATTCCCATATGCATCGAACCGGAGGCCAGCAGATCCCCGAGTGGCCTCGGCAGCCGTCAGGCAGCGTCTCCACTGCCACCAGGGTGCCCGGGGCTGGGCCGGCCTTGGTGTCCATCTCTCTCTCCAGGCACGAGACGTCCAATCAGATTATGGAAGAAGGCCCCCTGCCCCCAGGGGACTTACATCTATTCCCATCATGCTGCCCAAGCCCGACGCCGGCCCCAGCTGTGAAGACAGCACAGAGCCCTGCGGGCTGCGAGGGAGTCCAGGCCTCCCTTGGCCCAGACATCCTACCGTGGGCCTGCCCCCCTGCCATCCGGGGCGCGTCCAGAACACTTGATCTGCCCCCCGGGCCAGGTTTGGGGGTGGTGCCTCATCCGAGCGGGAGTTGGACGACGCTGGAGTCTCGTGGAATCTTTCCCTTGCGCGGCATTTAAAATCATTTCAGAAATTAGGCTACGGCATCCTCACTACATCCCCGACCGGTGGGAGGGGGACACGGGGGACGGGGGCAGGGGCACGTGGTAAATCCTACTGAGCTGCTTACTCAAGAGAAATCCAGGCACAGCTAATATCGCAGACGGCAGAGCTCCCCAGCACTGAGAGCGTGGACGCCGGGGGCAGACACACGTGCACACGCACGTGCACACGCGTGCACGCTGGCCGCCTTGACAGCCTCCTCCCTCCTTCGTCCATCACACCTCGGACCCGGGGCTGTGGGGGGCCGCTGAGCGTGGAACAAGTGCCTGAGAGGCCACCTTTGCACAAGATCGGCTGGATTTAAAATCAAAGCAAAGGGGGGCGCGGGGCAGTGCTGGCAGGGCGGCCGGGCTGGTCCCCGAGGGAGCGTGGGTGACGCCCCGCAGCTTCCGACCGACGGGCCCAGGCGCTGCCGTACCAGCCTGTGGGGTCCCCGAGGCCTCCGCGGGTTGTGGGGAGAGAACGGACAAGAGGCACCAGCGCTGGTGCCACCAGGCCTGACGGTGCGGCGGGAGCCTGTGTGTCCTGCTCAGCACAGAAGCCCACGCCCTGGGAAGTGGGGAGGGTGGTCGACCCGAAGGGCCCCCGGGCTCAAAGGTGAGCCTCTCACCACTGGCGTCGGCCGGCTGGGTTCTGGTGACTTGTCCTCTTCGGTCTGGGGGACAGAAAGGGTGAAAGTATGGGGGAGGGGATGGAAGGTAAGACATAGCCAGTGGTCCTTAACGTGAGCCGCTCCCCTCAACACCTGGGGGGAACACTGACGAATGCGGGGTCCAGACCGCGTCGGAACCCCTCCTCCCGGGGCCCAGGCATCAGGCGATTTTTAAGGCGCCCACCCCACAATGATCCCATTGTGTCTCTGGGTGGAGGCCCGCGGGATGGACGGCTCAGGGGTCGCTGGGTCCTGATGGCCGTTTGCAGGCAGGAAGGGACCAGGTCAAAGCTCAGCACCGGGAAGAGGGAGAGGCTTGGTTCTAGTGAGTCTCAGAGCTTATTCAGAAAATCTGACGGGGGAACCAGAGCAGACCTGTTGTGTGTGTGTGTGTGTGTGTGTGTGTGTGTGTGTGTGTGTATTCTCCAAACATTATGTAATACACATATACACATGCATACGCACGTGTGTGTGTATATATGTTGTTTGGGGGATATTTAGTTCTTTTATTGCATACATATGTATATGCACATAATAGTGTATAGTTTATTTTTATTGTGTATATACACATTATAGTGTATACACACACACACACACACACACACACACGTTTGTTTGGGGAACATTTAATTCTCTTTATTGACTAAAATTCAAATGTTCCCCCGTTTAAAATTGGGGAGCCGTCCCACGTGAGCTACAGAGGGCACCAGCGATCCTACAACAAAGCAGCAAAGACAAAATGGTCACTCAGAGCTGCTATTTTTTCCTTTTGGAAGAAAGAAAAGAAAGGGAGGGAGAGAGAAAGAATCCCCTTCTGGAAATTTAAACCAAGACATATCTGGAAAGCTACAATGTAAAAACGCAGCTCCAGCATTGGGGGCCTGCCTTTGAAGTCACCTGCCCGGAAAGCCTTTAGGAAACCAGCCCGGAGTCACGCTCTCAGCCCAGCAGGATTCGGGGTCATGAGGATCCACCAGGACCGAGCAGGGAAGGGACCCTGGCTGTCCCTCGAGGCTGAAGTGATGGGGGTGGGAGGCGGGCCTGTCCCCGACTGGACCGCTGAGGAACCAGCTGGGTCCTGCCATTATTTGGCACTTACACCTCAGGTGTTGCTGGGAGGGGTAACATCTGTCAGAAAGGTTCTCTGTTCATTTTTTTTTAATCTGTACTTTGCAAGATCACAGTTGCCAAACTCACTCTGCGGTGGCTGAGTCAGAGGAAGAACAGGCAATTTGCAGACCTCATCTGTGTTCCCATCGTGAAGCATTTACATCGCACTTTGTATTTGCAGTGTATTTCACATTGTATTAATTTTCTCCAAGGATTACTATTTTAAAAGATTTTGATGGGTAAAATTGCAGAGGTGATTTCACAAAGCAGCCTCATATAAACTGTCCACGTTCTGAACAACAACCCACAAAATACGTTTGCTTCTTTGTTACAGATGATGAAACTGAGGTCCGGGAAAATTAAAGCTTTCAGGGGTGTCCCTGCAGATAACTTTCTGAGGTGGACTTTGGAAACTTTAGCCCCTGGGTTTGTATTCTATGGCTTATATTTTTATCCATAGGACCACTCCTCCTCCATTTCCCAGGTCCAGCCAGGGTCTTTTTTCTTTTGTAACCTACTTATCTCACACTCTTATCAATTCAGAGCACAGCTGCATTTTCTAAACTACATTGATTTTTGAAATTTCATTGATGAGAAGGAAAATTCTCATTTTGATAGCACTCCAGGCTCTGAACGTGCAGTGTGTAATAAATAGTACAGATTCTGTAATTTTTAATTTTTAAAACTTTTTTGCTGTTGTCTTTTTCAGTGAAATTATTATTGCCCCTAATGTGGGTATCAACCCTCAAATCCTTTCTGAAAATACGAAGGGCGTGTGCGTGTGCGTGTGCGTGTGTGTGTGTGTGTGTGCGTGCGTGTGTGTGTGTGTGTTCGGTGTTCAGACTAATTCACTTGTCTTCGTAATTTCTCTACAAGCGGTGGGGAGAGAGTCACCTTTGTGTTCTGCAAGATGAAACTGAAAGCAAGATTGATTAATCAGCTACCACATCCACAGAGGGTCTTAGGGAATCTGAGTAGCCGTTAGGGGTCGGGGTGTTGGGGAAGGTGGCATCTAGTCACCGGTGAACCAGGCAGGTGACTGTGAACGACTTAGTGAACCTAAAGCTTCGTTATTCTCACCAGCAAAAGTGAAGCAGCATGTAGCATATGCCCAAGGTGCTGTTATTATGCATCTCAAAAGGAATCCTGGCTGAAAAATGTTTTGTGAACTGCAAATAACTACATACTTGTGTATGTCATTATACATTACTGTACATGGACACCTGCGTGTGTATTATATCATATACATACATCCATACCTAAGTAACATTATTACTAAAATCGACTGAAGTAATTTCATTTCAAAAGGGCGATGCGTTTTCTAAATTGGGTAAAAGCCAGCTTTTACTCTATATCCCTTGACACAGGATAACTGACTTTTACAATAATTTTATAACGAGATTCTCATTTAAGTAAGAACTATTTATAGGGCTTCCCTGGGGGCGCAGTGGTTGAGAGTCCGCCTGCCGATGCAGGGGACATGGGTTCGTGCCCCGGTCCGGGAGGATCCCACGTGCCGCGGAGCGGCTGGGCCCGTGAGCCGTGGCCGCTGAGCCTGCACGTCCGGAGCCTGTGCTCCGCAATGGGAGAGGCCACAACAGTGAGAGGCCCGCGGACCGCAAAAAAAAAAAAAAACAAAAACAAAAACAAAAGAACTATTTATAAAAACAAACCTAAAATACCTCCAACAAAAGGTCATTGTAAGGAAAGGCACACTTTATTAACTTGAATGGACTTCGGATTAACACTAGTCCTTCAAAGATGTGAGAAATGAGATCACATTGCTAGAAAATATATTACTTTCTCTTTCAAGGAATAATACACTTTTCTCCCCCTTTTCCCTTAGCTAAAGGAGTAAATATTGGAGAACTTCCCTCTCCTTTAGAAGCCAGGATATTTAAGAAACTCTTCAAGAGAAACTCAGCAATCTGATGGGCCTGAGTGCAGGCCCCCAGGTCCCCGTGAGGCCGGCCTGGTGGGCATGCGCCCCTCAAATGTGGCCTGAAATGGTCCCAACCACTGCTTTTCTCCAGCTTCACCCGAAGTCATGAGTGAGCTGCTGTCCTTTTGAAAGCCGTTTCTACTTTCTAGGAAACGACCCCAAGAAAATAATCAGAAATGTGGACAAGACTTGCAGGGATAGTTAACCCGATGTTGTTTAGAACAGCAACATTAGGGAACTTTTTTTTTTTTTTGGATAAATTTATTTATTTGTTTATTTATTTTTGGCTGTGTTGGGTCTTCGTTTCTGTGGCGCAGGCTTTCTCCAGTTGCGGCGAGCGGGGGCCACTCTTCATCACGGTGCGCGGGCCTCTCCCGTTGCGGAGCACAGGCTCCAGACGCGCAGGCTCAGCAGTTGTGGCGCACGGGCCCAGTTGCTCCGCGGCATGTGGGATCCTCCCGGACCAGGGCTCGAACCCGTGTCCCCTGCATTGGCAGGCGGATTCTCAACCACTGCGCCACCAGGGAAGCCCCGGGAACTTTTAAATATATTTTGTTTATGCTCATGTGCCATCATCGATGTGATATTTGCCAAGAATGTTGATTAATATTGGAAAATATTTCATGCTATGATGTTAGATCAAAGGGGTACAACATAAAATCAGTAATGCAATGATTCTGATTTTTAAAATGTGTTTTGCATGGAAAAAAGATTAAAAGAAACTATATCCAAATAATAACCATGGCCATCTCCCAGTGATGGGTATGAGGAAATTCAATCTCCTCTTAGACTTTGCTGTATTTTATACATTTTCTACAATAATCATATATTATAATTTTTCAGTTTATTTTTTTTTTATCAAGAAAGTCTTTTCCAAGGATGTGAGTTCTGTTCTGAGTAATAGATTTGTGTAGAATAGCAATTTACTTTTTCAGCTTCTGGCTGCCTCTGTATTTCCCTTCTTTTGAGAAGATGCTCTGGTCCCGGTTGTAACTTCGGCCATGCGTCACCGGCGCCCGTGAGCACCCGGCGGCCTGGCGCCCGGCTACAGCCAGCGGGCTCCGCTTCTCAAGGCGGCAAGCGAAGGGATTTGAAAAGGTAAATTCACTTGCTCACCGGGTCAGCAGATACTCAGGGACCTGCTGCTCTGCCAGGCAGATGTTTGGGCATTTTACCCTCAGGGGGTCAGTGGGAGGAGCCTGGAAGGAGAGCTCTAGGGCCACTGTTTGAAGCTCCTTTGCTTTTGGAGGCTGTGTCCAGCTAAATGTTTCTAAGATGTGTCACTTCTTCTCTGGACAGATTAGCAAAACTCTCTGAAAGATGACTTTGGGTTATTAAAATTTAAAAGTATTTGACGAGCACGTTCTGTGTGTCAAACACTAGGCTGAGAGCCTTGGATACGGAAGAGAAGTGGGTGGGAGCCGCACCTTCCCGCAGGAGGCTTGGGCTGCCCGGCGGGACCAACGTGCATCCTTCTTTTAAATTTATTTTCTCCCTGAAGTACAGTTGATTTACAATGTTGTGTTAATTTCTGCTGCACAGCAAAGTGACTCCGTTATACACACATATACATTCTTTTTTTATAGCCTTTTCCATGATGGTTTATCCCAGGGTATTGACCCTAGTTCCCTGTGCTCTGCAGTAGGACCTTGTTGTTTCTCCATCCTATATGTAATAGTTGGCATCTGCTGACCCCAGACTCCCCGTCCATCCCCCCCTCCCCACACCTGCCAACCATATGATCCAGCAATCCCACCCCTGGGTATATAGCCGTCATGCATCTTTGCTGTGTGCTGTGTACACGTGCTGAGGCAAAGTCATTTGCTTCCCTCCCTGGATGCTTCAAATTTTGCGATGATGAATTTCCACTCTATCAGTTACTTGATATTCACATGCCCACTTTCCAAGTCCTTTGGTAAATGTTAAATGCACCAGGACAAATAAAAACAACGGCTCCCCCCTTCCAGTTATGAGTCTTGCGGGGTCTACATGAACAGCAGACCTCCCCAATCTAGGCTTCCTGCTGCTGTAAATAAAGCCGCATTTGTTTGGTACATATCGTTAGTGTGAATGTAGATGAGTAATTCCTAGATTACCTAGGAATTAAGGTATTTGTCTCAAATATGCAAAACGAGTCCACAATTTTCCCTAATACTCCCTCTTCTTGATACTCCCTGAGGCCCTGTCACTGATTCTGGGCTTTAGAATCCGTGCCCTTTATAACATTAGGGGTGGTGGCCATCAGTAACAAACCCCTCTGCCCGACTTACTGCAAGGGATAAAAGCCTCTAGAATATTCGTATTCCGTAAGCTGGCAAAATAACAACAAAATCTATGGCATGAATACTTATAAATACTGCATTTATCCACAAAATCTAAAGATTAAGAATTTCTGTGTATACTAAACATTTATCACAACAGAGCTTCTCAAGCTGTAACGTGCACACAAGTCCCCTGGGATGTGGTTAAAATGCAGATCCTGAATCAGCAGGTCTGGGCTGGGGCCTGGGAGTCTGCATTTTAACCCCAGGTGATGGTGGCGCTGCTGGCCCACGGACCACACTTTGAGGAGCAAAAGGATCTTTACGTGTATCTCACGGACAGGAATATGAGCACTGGAGGGAAATTCTGAGCTCTCAGAAACAAAGAAACCTTCTTTACCCACAAGATAATAGGCTTCAGGAAATGCCCTGAGGTTGAGGGCCGTGGGACGTTGTCCCTGGAAGGCCCTGTGTGGTAGGGTCACTGCACATCCAGGGCCTCGGGTGGGGCTTCAGGGAAGGGAGGGCTCAGCCTCACCCCCCGCCCTCGACCCGCAGGTGGGCACGGAAGCAGCCTGTCTTCAGACACAGGCCGAGTAAGACCGCAAGTGTGGAAATGCTTTGCAAAGTCCAATACGTGTCAGGAGATATTATCACACAGCTCACTGGGTCGTGAGGCACAGTCTTAGTGGGTGTGGAAGATAAGGCGGCTCAACTCCTGTTCCAGAAAGCACTGGGTGGCACTGAAGATCTTTCCTGAAAGTCTCTGGAGGCGAGTGAAGGCTTGGACCTCGGGGTGGGGATGTGTGCTCGCGCCGACTCTCCCGCTTTGTGTCACCTCGTTTCGCCCTTTGCTCGGCCTCTGCCTGCATCGTCCCCACTACCCGTGGCCCACAATCTTGTCCCACCCGGAGGGGAGTTTGCCGAAGGGGCTGGAGTGACCTGTTTAACTCCCACTCACTCAGCCTCTCTCTACCGCGTCCACCCAACCTCACCCAGAGGCTCTCACTTGCTACCATCCTGAAGCACATGGATTTGCAAATTGGCTCACCGCATCTTGAGCCTCAAAAAGTTAAAACAGGCTGCCTTCCCCCAATCTGTTTCACATTTTCCATCCATCCGTCTCTCTATCCAACTGTCCTTCTATCCACCCATCATCCATCTATGTATCTATGTACACACGTATGCGTATGTGTGTATCACCTCCATTTACATCTTTCATGAAGTTGTGATTTCTCAGTCCTGTTGCTGCATGAGTTCGTGATGTTATTCTGTTTTATAGGTACATGTGCTTTTATTTGTATTGTGGTCCGATCTTGGACGGTTGGCAGTAATTTGCTTCTTCACTTGTTGGTGTATGCTGACCCGGCCATGCTCTTGTTGACCTACTATCAGTTCAAACAGCGTTTGCTCAGGAGTGGGAACTGTTTGGTTTTCTTATTTGTTTCAGTCTCTGATGGGAACTAGTTGAAGGATGGACTGACTGTGCTCCTGACACAGCTCCCTGGTCATATACATTCCAGCTTGATCTGATGTGGTGTATTTGGGGGAACTGGGGAGAAGTAACTGGCCTTCCAAGTCCAGGTTGCAATCAGCACACTCTCAGTTAGAATCAGAAATGAGGGGAAATTCCTGACCAAATATTTACAGCAGTTGTGACCCTAAGAGGTGCACACTTCTGGGCCCTGCTCCTCATCTAACGTTTATTCAGCAGCCATTATTGACCACCCGCTCTGAGCAAGGATCTTGGTTACAGCGGAGACCTAGACACGGCATTGACCCTGGTCCGGGAAGATACCACATGGTGCGGAGCAACTAAGCCCGTGCGCCACAGCTACTGAGCCTGCGCTCTAGAGCCCACATGCCACAACTACTGAGCCCGTGTGCCACAACTACTGAAGCCCGTGCGCCTAGAGCCCGTGCTCCGCAACAAGAGAAGCCACCGCAATGAGAAGCCTGCGCACCGCAATGAAGAGTAGCCCCCGCTCGCCACAACTAGAGAGAGCCCGCGCGCAGCAACGCAGACCCAAAGCAGCCGAAAAAAAAAAAAAAGGATGACTCTTTAAAAAAGAAAGAAAAAACCACCCCACCCCTCTCTCCTGTGTTAAGGCAGGAGCATGAAGGCCTGCTTCCTGCAGCCAACGGTTTAGATTCGAGACTCAGGCGAGTTGATGTGAAAGGTCTGATGGGCCTGCCTGGATGGATATCCAAATAAGCAAAATTTCTTACAAACGGGGAACCCAGTGACGGTGAGACCCACAGGTGATGACAGAAGCCCGAGATAGCATCAGAAATGACCTAATAGAGGGGGGGCCGGGGCAGAGGTGATTGGCATCCCAGCTTTTGCTAAATCTAACGTGACTAGCCAAGTAAGAGAAGTCATTATTGAGAAAACGTGGAAGTCCAGCCAAGAGTTTGGGTGATGGAAAATTAACTATAGTTGAGACATAAAATTTTACAATGTAGGGATTGTAGGATGATTGGATGTCTTTCGTATTTTAAGAATGCAGCTCAATGGACCATCTCCTAGCATTATCCGGAAAGCTTACACTTTTGATTAAAACCTTAAAATCTATCTTAGAGCTCCAGGAAAGAGTGTGCATACCTTAAACCCAAACATTCTACCACCTGGACAACTAGGATATTCTCATTTTCCCTTCTATCTTTAATTTCATCAAGGGGGTTGTGGCTAAGCTAGAATTCTTGTATGTGAATTTTGTGTAGAAAATTCAAAGCAGTTAGAGGTTTTAAAAGAGTATTTAAGAGTTTACACATAGGGTTATTTTCGGGGAATACAAGATCAGACCCAAACTTAGCTACTGTGCTTGGGAAAACGACTGATGCAATGCCTTCGTGCTGCCTACCTGGAGGGGCTGGAGGCTGACGTGGGACAGACCCCAGCACAGCCCAGGGGGACAGTCCTGTGACCATCACGTGCTCACTGGGAGGACAGTGGAGACCGAGGAGGAGGAGGGAGCTGCAGGCAGGCAGGCAGACGTGAGTCCTGGCTGTGTTCCTCTCCAGATGTCGCTCTGTTCCTTTCCACCTTGTCTGCTTCACTTACATCCACTTTCCGAACTCAGCCAGAATCTCAAGTGCTCATGTAATTGCACTGGGCTGGATGATGAGAGAGCCCTGAGGCTTGGAATTACTCACGCCAAGGCCTGTCACAACAGAGAGCATTGTGTACCATGAACAAGAAACCCAGAGGAATACAAAAGTAATAAAATAAGTGTGGTTATGAGGTGTGTAGCAAATACAAATTTCCATGATAGCTAAATAATAAAAATGTTTCTCAAGAAATATCTACCCTAATGGAAAGGAATCACATGGTCTTAAATCAGTTGGGTTCAATTCATTCGGCATTTATTGAGATCCACTTACGTCGGAGGCACTGTGAAAACCAATGGGAATGAAGAGTTGAACCACATACGATCACACTGGCGACGGCTCTGCCCAGCTGCCCGTTGCCCCACAGCTTGTTCAGTGAATCTAAGGAAAGAGCAGACATCGGCCAACTACCTGCTCTGAGCCAGGCACTGTGCTGGACTCCGAGGCTGTCAAGTTGGTTAAACACACAGTCTTAACCTTAGGAACTCATAGGCCGTGCGGCCATTGCCTTTTTCCTGCTGCTTTTGTAAAGAACAGAAATTCTTACCATCTGAAGTCATCATCAGTATAGCAATCAAACTCGGAAAGATGTTAAAGCTTGGCCCAGATCAAGAAGAGAAAACCATGCAGGAAAGGTGGAGTTTCTAGCAAAGAGACACCAAGAGACAAGAAAAAGGAAAAACTCTCAGTCACTTCCTTAGCATTGAACTCTTAAGTCACGACATATATATTCTGGTTCAGCACACTTTCATCTTCTGTGGCTGTTTTATTCCCATGTATTTGAAATAGGGCTGTAAAATCTAGCAAGTAAAAATACAGGAAATGCAGTTAATTTTCAGATAAGATTGAATTTCTTTATGTGAAGTTCAAAATTAACTGAGTGTCCTGGATCGTATGGTAAACTCATTAGCAATTAGCTCTGTATCGACAGACGTTTGTGTGCCCAGCTCCGGTGGGGAGCCCGCATGGTGGAGCCCGGACGAGCTCTGCTTGCAGTGCTCTCTGGATCCCTGAACTCCCTTAGCTTCGCTGTTCCAAGCTTGTTTTGTTTTTATCAATCTTTGATTTAAGCCAACAATCTTTGCCTGTTTCTTTGAAGAATTTTATTAGCTCTTTAGAGTTTTTGCCTGTTTAGGTGTCTCTCACTCCTTATAAGTTTTTACCCGGTCTCTATCAGAGTAACAACTCCATTCTTGGTCTTACTTCCTAGAAACTACTGGACCATGCAATCCATAGCAAGGTGCCAGCCGGGCAATCAGTGAATTTTAATCAGGTAAAAATGCAGCGCATCGCAAGCCCTGGAAAGTTCTCATCATTGACCCAACAAGGAGAAGAAGAGCAGAGTTTGTCCTGCTGAGTATGTGAAACCAGTCAGAGCAATATTCTTCGTATAGGACATTCGGTTTGAAATGCACGAGCTCCTTGGTCAAATTCAGTTAGTCCAATTCAGTTATTCATTCACAGATACCGGAAAGGGAAGGTGACAGAGAGACTCGGGGAGTTGGTCATCCACAGCTGTGCATGCAACACGGTGGCGGCCGACCTTCTGTGGTTACTTGAATTTAAATTTAAATGAATACAAATCCCACATGGCACTAGCCACATTCCAGAACTCAGCAGCCACAAGTAGCTAGTGGTGACTGTATGAAGCAGTGCAGATTACAGAACATTTCCGACAGTGTCACAAGTTCTATTAGACAGTGCAGATCTAGGGGAAAACAGATACGGAGCAGTTAATTTCACAATTTGTTATTTACAGTAATTGTAATTATGTTGTGACACGAAGTAGAAGTTCAAAGAGGTATATGGTCACATAACCGTCTGAGGAAGGGACACCGGGTGGAAGCTAGCACACACGGAGTGGAGGGGCAAAGGGGGCTGTCTGGGTGCGGGGCCAGGTGTGCAACACTCCTGAGGAGGAGGGGCAAGCGGCACTCAGAGAAAGACACATGGCACGAAGGAGGGGGGAGGCCAAGGGGAAGCTGGAGGTGCAGGCAGGAGCCTGGAGGCCAGGAAAGGACACGTGTCCTCCTCCGAGGGCCCGGCAGGGAGGCCGGTCCTCCTTTGAAAAACCACTGAACTGCCCGTTCACCCGTCCGTCTACCCCACAGGGTGGCCGGTTCACAGACCTATGCGCAGAGGCCACACCGGCGGCAACACTGACATGTCTCCATGTAAGTCAGTAAATTCCAGTAACGTTGTCTGAAGTCGACACCTTATTGCGATAAAGTGTCAACGAGTTAACGCCATGAATAATGACGAAGGAAAAAAATGATCTGAGAGTCATGAAAACTTTTTCAAACTGAAAATGGGAAGAGCTCAGAAAAGTCATCAAAGTCTACAATTTTAAAAAGAGAATTAAGGAGTGTGCTTGTGTGTGTGTGTGTGTGTGTGTGTGCGCGCGCGCGCGCGTGCGCGAAAGAATTCCGAGAATGAATTAAATCCGAGAGCGGCTAACACTCACTGAAAACGTTCTCCGAGGCGGCGAGCCCAGCACATCACCTGCACCCGTACCTCAGCCCCAGAAGGGGGTCCTCGTCTCCGTGAGAAACAAGGAAGCTGAGTAATAACTTGGCCATTTAAAAAATCCATTAAAAAATTAACAAAAGCTATACCCAAGGAGGACTGCCCTAAGTCTTCGGTTGCTGTGGAAACGAGCAGTGTTCCCTCGCAGGCATCCGAGGCCGCGGTGTCTCCCCGGGTGTCCTGGGTGTGCAAAGGGCAAGACTCAGGAGTCCAGAGAACTTGAAATCAAGAGTTAAGCCGCACCAACGCACAACAGCCGCCGTCACAGCGCAGGGCGTGGGGGTCCGGCCCACCCTCCCCAAGCTCAGGGGGACACGGGCCCCGGAGGGTCTCGGCTTTGCCTCAGCCCCAGCTGGGCTGCTCTCCTCAGAGGCCAGCAGCCACTGTCCTCAGGGAGCCCCGTCAAGGGCCCCGAGTTAGCAATAGAGGCATCAGGAGTGCAGAAAGGTGGGCAATTCAGTTGGTTTCTGGCCTAATTCCTTCTCCAGGAGGGTACTTTAAACACCACCCCAGGAACTCCCCGGCGGTCCAGTGGTTAGGACTCCTGAGGGCCCAGGTTCAATCCCTGGTCGGGGAACTAAGATCCCATAAGCCACAGCACGGCCAAAAACAAAACAAAAACACCACCATCCACAACCTCTAATATTAGTTTTACAAGCCTCAGACGTGGTAAGCTAATTTGGGGAGAAAAAAACATAAAACAGGAAAAGCATAAGAATAATACACATTTAATTCCGATATTTAGAATGCATTTGGGGGACCTAAGTTTTGAAGTGAAATAACAAATAGACTAACCTGAAATGTTTTCCTACATTTCAGAAGAGCCCGGTGAGTCTGACCGCTGCCTGCAGACCTTGTGCTGTAGCCGAACCAGAGGACACATAATGAAACTCGGGGTCCAAACTGGAAGAGACAGGAAAAATCTCAATTCACGTCAACTATTGTAATCACTACTTTTTCTTTTAAAAACCCTACATTTTAAAAAATATTTGATGATTTTTCAGTAAGGCCAGAATATAAGACATTTAATGTCATTTGTCTCCACAAATATTTCTATACCAAGTGAAGCAATCAATAATAGTTTAAATTAATGATCCTACAATCCCACTCCTTGGGCATATATCCAGAGGAAACCATAATTCGAAAAGATACACGCACCCTGCGATGTTCACTGCATCACTATTTACAATAGCCAAGATGGAAACAACCTAAATGTCCATCGACAGACGAATGGATAAAGAAGATGTGGTACATGTATGCAATGGAATACTACTCAGCCATAACAAAGAATGAAATCATGCCATTTGCAGTGACACGGATGGACCTAGATAGAGATGATCCTACTAAGTGAAGTAAGTCACACAGAGAAAGACAAATGTCATATGATATCACTTACACGTGGAATCTAAAAAAACGATACAAATGAACTAATTTACAAAACAGAAATAGACCCACAGACATACAAAACAAACTTACGGTTACCAAAGAGGAAAGGTGAGGGAGGGATAAATTACGAGGTTAGGATTAGCAGATACAAACTACTGTATATAAAATAGATACACAACAAGGACCTACTGTAGAGCACAGGGAACTCTGCTCAATATTCTGTAATAACCTATAAGGGAAAATAATCTAAAAGAGAATAGACGTGTATGTAATGTATAACTGAGCCACTTTGCTGTGCACCTGAAACTAACACAACAGTGACATTAGCACGTTATATATATATGCATATAAATGCATATATATTTATAGTAAGTTACATATATGTGTGTATATATATATATATATATTTTATATGTGTTCCAAAATGCTAGCAGTGATGGGATAACGGTGTTGACATTGGCTATTGTGAGTGGTCTTGGATTTCATCTACGTGCTACTGTTATAGTTAGAAAAAACACAGTTTGAAAATGAGGTCTTTTTATAAAGACAGAAAACAGTGTAATTTATTAAGCACTAACCCTGTCAGGCATTGTCCTGAGAAGTTTATGCATATTAACGCATGTCCTCTCCGTACCAACTCTCTAGAATGAGCATTACTGTTATACATTGTACCAGTTACTAGGCGATTATAAATATCAACTATGAAAAGATCAGGAACCTTGGAAACATGCTACATGAAAGACGTGAGTCATAAAAGACCACATATTGCGTGATTTCACGTATATGAAATACAAACTTTCAGAACAGGCAAGTCTGTAGGGACAGAAAGTAGATTAGTGGTGGCCAGGGACTGGGGTCGCCAGTCGTTGGCTGGGTGTAGCCGGGGGAACACAGCCCTGGCGTGACGGCCGTGTGGCTCCACAGGGACCGTGGCCTGAGGCTGTCAGTCAGCTGTACTCCGCGCAGCAGGTTTGCCGGAAGGAGCCCCAAGGGATCCACCGCCATGGCTGCCACGCGGAGGCCGTCCTGGCGGGGAGCGGTCATTCCATGGTACCTGTGGGCTGTTCCTGAGAGATTTACAAGAGGGAGGTCGTAGGATGAACGCCCCCCCCCCGCCCCCGCATTGCAGGCACTTACTGGGCCAAGATTGAAACTTGTTATCCTTTGTCCTGGAACCGTCCTAAGTTCCTCTCGCTCCCGGCCGTCCTGTTGGCTGTGGACCTTGGTGTCCTGCACGTGGCATTAGCACGGCCTGCCTCCAGGCCCCCAGAGGAGACATTCGGACTCCTCTGTGGGGGTTTAACCCAAGTCCACACAGCGTCCAGCCCCACGGGCACCGCTGACGCTGCAGGGTCTGCCATATCGTACGGCCCCGGGGGCAGGGCTGAGGTAGCATGACCCACCGCAGAGCCTGTCCCTGCTCTGTCCTCCGTGTCCTCCAACACACAGGCCTGAGCCCCTCCCAGGCACGTAAAGTGGCCTGCAGAGGTCAAAGAGGCCGTCTGGGCAACGTGTGCTAGGGATATGAGATACAGCACTTCTATGTGTTACTCTGGAGGGGACATCTGGTCACCCCCTGGACCCCCCAAAACTTAACTCAATGGCAGCACCCTGCATTTTTGTATGGTTTGTCCCCCACCTTTTGAAGCGTACGCATCTTACCAAAGCCTCCAACAGGCTCACCACTGCTCGCTTGACTTGTCCAGTCAGCGGGATGCCATCCGTTTAATGAATCAATGTGATGTTTTGCTGGATGTCCAGTGGCCCGTATTTCCTTGGACGGATACAGAGGGCAGGACAGCTAACCGAGCCCTGGGACAGAATTATCAACAAACGTTATTGTCTGTTCCACACGAATACAAACTGGTTTTGATCCTTTTTTCTGATGGGAATGGAAAAGAGCACATCCACCAAACCAACAGGCTCTGCCGCAGTGACAATCACCACATCTGGCCTCCAGCTGCAAATGTGCAAGTGGAGCTCCTACTTGGTTGACCTTGGGTAGTCTACACGGATGCAGAAAAGGGAGGAAACTTGTGCAAGTTCATAAAGAAAATTGTGCGGCCAGAAAGGGACATGGAATCCTACACTAAAACATTCTTCTCACCAGTATGTGAAATGTTGCAAGATTAGCAATTGTCTGGTAGGAGAAGCAGGCATAGATAGAGACCTGTAGATGGAAATGCTTTCACTGTCCCTCTCTTCCATCCTCGGTCTGGGACCTTTCTTTGCATCCTATGGAGGGGATTTCTCCATCCGGACTTCCTACCCGACAGCTACTGACCCGTTTCCTCTTTGTCTTTTTAATGGGAACACTCACTATGTGTATGTCTGGTCACAAAGTTGCCTTGATAAGCACCACATGAAAACATCAGAAAGTCAAGGGGCAGTATGGTTGCATAGAACATGCTTTGTTTAAAAGTATGTTTTTAACATTTAAAAAAATCTCTTCCTAAAGGTTACTCTTAACACGAGCTACTTGATCCAACTCCATTCTTTGTGATAGCGCTAAGCCAATAAAGCCAGGGTCCTGAGCTGTCATTTGGTATCAATCACAGCTTTCAAAAGAAGAAAGGGGACAAACTTAGACAAGGTGACTTCTGGGGTCAGGACCCTGAAGCGGTTTGGAGTCAGGGAGCCTGGACATTTGCAGAAAGGGTCCGTAGCCTCTATCCCCAGGCAGCCTTGACTAAACAGAGGCCACGAGAGACGCCAGAACCGCCTTAAATTCTCATCCTCCTTTTTCTATCGCATTTCACAGACAACTTCCTGTCACCCAAATGCCTCCTTCTTTCCTTCTGCCAAGAGGAAAATTGTTAGGTGCCAGCATATTCAATAGATGGTTATTCAGTCGCACTTGAAAATGTTCATTTACTGTAACAGGCTCATTATTCTAGGAATGTAATTGGAACCCAGACTGTTATGACCTCAGGAAATAGAATATAACAAAACTATGCAGAAATATTAACATTGCCCCCAAACAGGGCAGCCCTTTCCTCAGGGAAAGTGGAGAATCCATCACCCCACCTTTCTCTCCTCTCACAAACTCAGCAATGGTTGGATCTTTGGGAACCTTAGAAGACTTCTAATCAAAAATCCTTAATGGACCCATGGAAAAACTGAAGCCTATCAACTTAAAAAAATAGAACTTTTACTGTCCTAGAGCGTTTGCTCTAGTGGCCCTTCAAATTTGGAATAGCCAAGAACTGAACAAGAAAGATCTTGTGTGTGCTGAGGTGTGTAGGGCATCAGGCAGCATGGAAGTTGGGAGGACTTACCTACAACCAGGTGTTCGGATAAGAACTGAAAGCATATTGGAAGGCGAAGGAAAATTAAGAGGGGGCATGAAAATCAAAGCCCCGATTAATAGCCTGTGTAAAAGGAGGGGGTTAGACAAGATGACAAGTTCTGACATTCTATTTCATGTCTATTAGGCTTTTTAAAATTATTAATAAAATAGAGTTCAGTATAAATATAATGCCCTGTACACCATCCAAATAGCCGATGCAGGAATCTGGTTTGCTATTAATGATTTAGACTGGAATCTGTTCAACAAATGAGATTAAAATAATTAGAAGTGTAAGTAGAAATGTTATCCCCTTCAGTGGGAGCAACGCTTAGGCTAATCTGAGACCTTATTTCTGAGCCTCGGGATAGCTGTGTTCCAGAGACCTCACTTGAGTTTGGTCTCCCTTTTTGGAGTAAAGTTTTATGGCCTCATGTGACTTTATAAAAAGGCCATCATTATACGCGCACACACACACACACACACACACACATACACACACACACGAGCCATGTTTGAAATGTCTAATTTCAGCCTCTGAACAAAGAAACTATTTTGTAGTATAATAAGACATATTTACTAGTATTAAAATAGCAGGCTTATTGTAAGTTTTACAACATTAAAAATGTGGTGGGATTTTTAAACCCGAAATAATTTATAGTGCTTAACATTTCTCCGTTGACTTAAAAATAGAGCCCAGACCAACAATCCAACAGATAAATGGGCAAAGGATAGGAACAGATAATAATTATATCTTAAAAATATGAAATATGAAACTCACTGCGCTTAGCATAAGAAAAATGCAAATTAAAACTATACCAACATGTCATTTTTCATCAATCACCTTGGCAAAACTCCAAAAGTTGTTAGTACTTTTCACTGGTGAGGCTTCGGGGAAACAGGCCCCCTCATACCTCGCGGTGGTAGTGTAGATTCCTGCTGGTCCAGCGCCACTCTATTTGGCAACAGCCATCAGAATTATCATGCATATTACCCTTTAACCCATTATTTCCCTTCTGTAACTTTATCCTATAGGTAGACTTGCACACGTGCAAAGTGACATATAAACAAGTCTTTCCGCTGCAGCATTGTTTATAATAACAAAAGACTGGAAACACCCCAAATTTCCATTATTTTAGAAACCATTTAAATTATGGAACATGCAGTTATCTGAAAAAAGGAGGAGTTTTTCTATATATTGATATGGAAAAATCTCCAGATCTATAATTTTGTGAAAACAGCAAGGTGAAAAACCTGAGAGTACCGTATATTCCTTTTGAGTAACAACGAAAGGAGAGAGAAAAAAATATATAGTTGTGTTTGCTAGTACTTATATTTAAAAACTCTGGAAAGATGCACAAGAAACAAACAAAAGTTTGATGGGAATGAGATGGAGAGCAGATAGAGGTAGAAGGAGGGCTTTCTACTACATGTTTTTCATTTACTTTTCTTCCAGCTTTATTGAGATATAATTGATATATGACATTATGTAAATGTAAGGTGTGCAACGTGGTGAGATATGAAGTATGTGTATGTTGTGAAATGATCACCACATGAAGGTTAGTAAGCACATCCATCACCTCACACGGTTACCATGTTGTTTTGTTGTATGTGTGGTGAAAACTTAAACTTTACGCTCTTAGCAACTTTCAAATATGCAGTACAGTGTTGCTAATTATAGTCACCACGCTGTCCACTACACTCCTAGGGCTCATTCATTTTGCTACCTCTGGCAGCCACCAATCTGTCTTCTGTTTACTTGAGTTTTGTTTTTTAAGATCCCACATATAAATGAGATCAGACGGTACTCGTCTTTCTCTGTCTGACTGGGAACAGTGCAAACTCTGCCCTCAGGCCCCTCCCTGTGCTCACAAATGTCCTCAGTACACACACATACACACACCACATTCCCTTCTCCTTTCATCCGTCAGTGGGCACCGAGCTGGCTTCCACGTCTTGACTACCGTGAATAATGCTTCATTGAACGCGGGGTTGCAGCTATCTCCTCAAGATAGTGACTTCGTTTCCTTCAGATACATACCCAGGAGTGGAATTGCTGGATCGGATAGTAGTTTTATTTTTAGTTTTTTGAGGAAACTCTGTACTGTTCTCCGTAGTGGCTGTATCAATTTACATTCCCACCAACAGTGCACGGGGGTTCCCTTTTCTCCACACCCTTGCCAATTCTTCTTGTTTCTTGTCTTTTTGTTAATAGTCACCGTAAAGAGGTGTGAGGTGATATCTCTTTGTAGTTTTAATTTGCATTTCCCTGACAATTAGTGACGTTGAGCAACTTTCCATGTACGTGTCGGCCATCTGTATATCTTCTTTGAAAAAAATGTCTATTCAGGTCCTTTCCCCATTTTTTGGATTACTTGGATTACTTGGTTTTTTGCTACTGAGTTGTATGAGTTCCTTATATATTTTGGATATTAACTCCTTGTCATATGTGTGGTTTGTGAATATTTTCTCCCATTCTATATGTTGCCTTTTCATGTTGTTGATGGTTTCTTTTTTAAAAAAAAAATTTTATTGGAATATAGTTGATTTACAAATGCTGTGTTAATTTCAGATGTACAACAAAGTGATTCGGTTACACGTTTCTTTTTTGTATGAAATTTTTTGGTTTGATTTAGTCCACTTGTTTATTTTTGCTTTTGCTGCTGTATCTTCTCACCTACTAGAAAAATCAGCATGTATTTCATGGTGACTGATGTTTAAAATGTTCTTTAAAAAATACTTTGCTTCTTATTTAGACCTAGAATTAGCCATGATAAAGTTAGCCAAGATATCATGAGAGTCCCAGTTAGATACCTTTATTACATAAAGTTTAATGACATGTTTAGATTATTATTTTACTATTATTGCAACAGCCTCCTAGTGGGCTTCCTGCCCACCTGCCATCAGTCCATCTTCAAGCCAGCAACCAGAATCATCCTGCTGAGAGCATGAAGGAGATCATGTCAGTCTTCTGCTCAAAACTCTCTAAAGGCATGTCTTGCTCTTCGTAAAAGCCCTTTAATGGTGTTTGAGTTCCAGTGAAAGCAGCCCCAGCACCTCCTGTGCCAGGTGTCACTGTGGCTTCTCAGCTACAAATGCATCCTTCTTTGCCTGCCTTCTGATGCTGGAGCAGGTCCTGGGATATTCTCCTGGTGCAAGGCCCAGCTTTGTCAGCAGAGGGCACTGCAAGGGGAGGTGACGGTGTTTGATTTTTCTCTTATAGCTCAGCTGCCAGAGATCCAAAGATGCCCACTCCCAGATTACCCAGGGGATCATGTCGTACTCTCTCCAATGAGTCTGAATATGTTGCAATGGGAGAGGACCATCCAGCTTCACCTTCCTCAGGTGCTCTGACTCAGCCCTCAGTAGCTCTCCCTACATCTGCTATTTCCATTTCCTTTAGCGTTCTCGCTATCTCTTAGTAGGTAATCCTTCTTTTACTAGTTAATAATTTTTGTATTAAATTTTCCTATTCCAAAAATTAGTATGACAAAAATGGGTTATGTGTCTACACACTAACAGAGAACATTTTGAAAAGGAAACCAAGAAAACAATCCCTTTCACAACATCGTCAAAAAGAATAAAACACTCAGTAATAACCTTAACCAAGGAAGTGAAAGATTTGTACACTGAAAGCTGAAAATGTTGCTGAAAGAAATTAAAGAAGAGAAAAATAAATGGAAAGCATTCCATGTTCATGGATTGGAAGATTTAAAATACTAAAACTAGACTTCAGACTTAAATTGGTAAAATGCTCCCATTACAATGTCCCCAAAGCAATCTACAGAGTCAGTGCAATCACTATCAGAATGCCAATGGCATTTTTTGCAGAAACAGAAAAAAAAAACCCTAAAATTCATATGGAATCTTAAGGGACCCCAAATAGCCAACACAATCTTAAAAAAGAACAAAGTGGGAAGCATCATAGTTCCTGATTTCATAACATATTACAAAGCTACAGTGATCAAAAGAGTATGGTACTGGCATAAAGACAAACAACTACTGTATGATTCCTCTATGAAGGATCTAACTAACCAAATTCATAGAGATGGAAAGTAGAAGGGTGGTTGCCAGAGGCTGGGGGGAGGGGGACTGAGGAGTTGTTCAAGGGGTATTGAGTCAGTTTTACAAGATGAAAAAGTTGTAGAGATCTGTTACACAGCAACGTGAATACAGTAAACAGTACTGAGTAGTACACTTTAAAAAATGGTTAAATGTAAGAATGGTTTAAAAAAAAAGGTAAAAAATAATGTGATTAAACTTTGATGTCAACGTATGATTAGGACATCTGAGTTTTCGGGAAATGGAATGAGATTCTAAACAAAATACTACAAAATTTCTCAATCATAAACATCTTGCAGCATTTAAAAAAAAACAAAAAACAAACTATACTTTTGTCCTTGACTAGACCCAGACTAAGCCTGATCTCACCTGTCATTTATTCTGACTCCTTTTCCACTCCTCAAATTAGCAGACATATCCCGACCTCTGAGTGCTTACAATTGCTGTCCCCTTGCTCCTTCAAGTCTTTGCTAAAATATCACTTTCCCAGTGAGGACTTTCCCTGATGTTCTAATATAAAAACCCTGTTCCTTGTAATCACCCTCTTTCCCAGCTTCATTCTTAGTCTAGTGCCAATTACAGTCTGACAGCCATATATTTTATGTAGTTTTATATTGCCAATGATATAAGCCTCATGGTATAAGTTTCAAGAGGACAGGAATTCATTCATTAATTCATTTATAGTATTCTGTTTACTATTGGTTCCCCCAAACCTACAAATGTATCGAGCACATATTAGGAGCTCCATAATACTTGTTGAAATGGTAAATTAATTCATGAATGAAACTATAACCTTTCGAGGCCACAACAGAGCATGAGTGGTTCGGAATCCAGGTCATCTGATTCCGGAACCTTCACTTTTATTCTCTTTGCCCTGCTGCTTCCCTATCGCGGGAGGCCGTTAGTGGGTTAGGCTGTCTCTTCTAGTTGACGAGAACATTGCCAATAGTATTTAGGCGAAATATTTGGAATATTGGAATGATCTCTCCCTCCTCACTCAGCTTGGGCCTCGGCAGCCGTCAGAAGAGAGATTTCGATGTTTGGTGGCCACTCTGTGTTTCCATCTGTAAGTTCTTCATCACAACCCCAACCGAAAGCAGCTGTGGGCTTTGCCCTTTCCATGGGCGATCTCTGCTGGCAGATGTTAACTCAGTGATCTGATCTAGAATGTTGCTGGAGGTTGATTTCAAGCTTACAGGTTCATAATTTCCAAAGCTCAGCCATTACACTTAAACAAGGAAACTAACAGGACCTTGACCTGCTCCCTTCCTCTGGCACCACTGCAATGATTCTCCATGAGTTAACATAACAAAAGGACTCTGAAATTATACTTCCAAGTTTGTTTTTTTTAAATAATCTGTACGTTCATCCATTCTAATTAAAAATTTGCTAAAATATCTGAAATAACAATTCCAATATGTAATATCCCATAATAGAATATTAAAACATCTATTATCTTCAATTACTTATGGCTTAAAAAATTCTCCTATTTTCCTTATAGGTGCATTTGTAACCAAGTAATCATAAACTCCAGGATACTAATTTTGCTCAGAACCTATGGCAACCCGGCCTGATCTAGGGCAACCCATTCGTGCTCTGGCCCTAATATTTACGTGCCTTGATGAGCGCTCACATCTTTTAGAAAATGGGAAGGTGAAGATAAGTACAAGCAGACAGCGGCACCTGGCCCTTCCCGGCCACTGTGCAGGTAAGTGTTCTGAGGCCCCGTGTCGATACATACCTGCCATATAAGAAAATTCAACCACTGGGCCCCAAGCCAAAGATGTGCTAATCTAAGTTATACTGACTGTTCTGACACATCACTCTTTCTTTCCAAACTTCCCCCATTTGTGCTTTCAAAGGCTGGCCTTGTGCCTCTGCATAACATGTCAGGGCCAAGATGCTGCTCTGAGCTCATCTGATCTGGAGAGATAGGGCCACCTGTCAGACGTGGATTTTGTTGCCTTTGCAAAATTCATGTATGGGAAAGAGTGGAACACGGTGAAAGTAAAAACAAAAAAATAAGTGAAAAACTCTTAAGGGTGAAAAGTTGAATGTGTGTAGTCACACACACACACACACACACACACACACAAACAGAAAACCTGAACAACATATGAGGTAATTGCTATATATCACACTCTATATCCTAAAATCAGAGAATAACTCTTTTTTCCAAATGACCTATTAATAGTCACAAAAATTGACTAGTCAGCCAGAAAGAAGACCTCCATACATATTTTAAATTAAAAAAGTAAAAATAACATTTTCTGCTCATAATGCAATAAAATGAGAAATTAATAATAAAAGTAGAAACTAGAAAACAAACCTACCATCTAGAAATATTTTTAAAACTTTAAATTCTTCTGTCACTGAAAAATCAAAATAGCAGAATATTTAGAAAACGACATATATCAAAACCCATGAGGTGCAATGAAAGGAATGTTCGGAGGGAAAGAGTCGCTTTAGATACTGACGTTGCTAAAAAGGAAATATGGAAGATGAGCAAAGTAAGCATACAGTTAAAGAACTTGGAAAGAAAACAACAGAATGAACTTAAGGAAAACAGAAAGACGGAATTTCTACAACTAAAAGCAGAAATGAAAAAATTAAAAAATAGGAAAACAGTAATACCAATCAATAGACACAAGCACTGATTTTAGTAAAACTCATATCAAAAACCACTGGAAGATCCTACTGTATAACACAGGGAAATACAGTCAATGGCCTGGGATAAATCAGAATGGAAAAGAATATAAAAAAGAATGAATATATGTGTAGAAATGAGTCACTTTGCTGTACAGCAGTAATTAACACAACATTGTAAATCAACTAGACTAACCCTAAATCAACTATATTTCCATTTTTAAAAAGCTACTGGGGGCTTCCCTGGTGGCGCAGTGGTTGCGAGTCCGCCTGCCGATGCGGGGGACGCGGGTTCGCGCCCCGGTCCGGGAGGATCCCACGTGCCGCGGAGCAGCTGGGCCCGTGAGCCGTGGCCGCTGGGCCTGCGCGTCCGGAGCCTGTGCTCCGCAACGGGAGAGGCCACAGCGGTGAGAGGCCCGCGTACCACAAAAAAACAAAACAAACAAAACAAACAAAAAAGCTATTGGAATGATGAGGGGAGAAAAACAAATACGAAAAACACCAGAGGGCTCATACATGGTGGTGAACTGTGAAAAGTAGACACAAATTATCATTAGTATCCCCAACTCCAGTCTCTGAGCTCCTGCAGGGCCCAGTTTCTCCCCTCCTTCCCGCCATGGGCGCCTCAGGCCCTCATCCCGTCCTTGAGGCCCCGTCCCGGAAGCAGGGTCCCAGCTTTCCTTTCTCCCTACAGCCCCACTCCCACTGCTTAGATGAGCCAAACTCCCTCCAGGGCCTGAGGCCACCATGTCACAGCAGAGAGTGACACAGCAAACCCAGCTCCTCATGCCTGCTCTAGGGAGAGATGATTGAGGCTCCTTCAATGTGATGTGGGCAAAGTCAAAGAAAATGTCTACGGTTGTGACCCAAAGAGGAAGTTTTTAGCAGGAGAATTTCTGAAGTTATGGCTCTGACTTGGGGCCCCCAACTGACCAGTTCCCCGGGTCCTGCAGTCACAGACCTCATAGAGGGCGTGGTCAGCCAGGTCCACATAGGAGGCAGATGGTTCGCCTGGAAAACTTTTAATGAAAAGGTCACTACAGAGGTCTGCGCACGTTCGGGGGATAGTCAGGTACCCCAGTGGCAACAGGGAAAACGATTAACCACCCCCCCAAAGGTAAGGCAAGCGGGTGCTCCCTGCAGGGGACGTGGGCACTGCCGACCCAGGACAGGTTGGGTGGGGCTTCCGACCTCTTTCTGACCCACCCACAATCCCACAGGTGTCGTCCACTGGTCAAACCCACTGGGTGCCAGCCTCCCTGGGCACAGATCAGGCTGAGGAGGACCGAGAATAAATCTGGGCTCTGAGATCAATACAGAACAGCCAGCTCGGCCACAACCCGCACCCGAGGCTCACCTGACCTCCACGGGTGGCATCTTTTTCCTTCAGGGACGACCCCGCTGACAGCGGATGGTCCAGACTGCACGCCAACGTCTCGTTCATGAAGGCTGATGGGATTTGCTCTCTTCCCAGCTGTGAACTAAAGTCCCCAAGAAGCTGAAATGCGTTCTAGAGAACTGACACATTATCGTGTCAAAAAATCACCTGAAACATCTCCAGAAGTAATTAAAGTTTAAAAAACAGAAACAAAAACCAGGAGGGCATTTTCTCCAGGGGTAATTATTTGGACACCGCTGAAAATCAGTGTGTGTATGATGTGCTCACAAAAGCCAAAATGCACTCTGGGATAAACCCCACCGTCTGTAACACAGGCTCATTGCATTTCCTTCCGACATCACAGGCACACAGACAAAAGGAGCAGTGCTTGTGAAGGTATGTGTCCAGCTGTAAAGGACTAGGCAAATATAAGTTTACAGTATTATATTTATATAATACAATCTGTTATTATTGTATTATAATGTTATATAGTATCATAATACATATGAATAAACATGCATTATATGTATGATATACGTTCAGAAGAAATTCTTTAGTTTACTCTCTTATTAAACAAGTATTTATTAAGTATCAGGGGCCAAGCCTCTAGAATATACAAACATGAAAAGTCCAGCCCTCAGAATTTATACTCTAGAAAGTGCAGGGTTCAACAAACTACGGTGGGTAGGTCCAATCGCCCGCTGTCTATTTACAGCCTGTGAGCTAAAAGTTGTTCTTACAGTTTTAAATGGTTTTTTAAAAAAAGAAAAATAATACTTCATGTCAAAATTAGATGAAATACAAATTTTAATGTCCATAAATAAAGTTTCATTGGAACATGGCCACACCACTTGTTTACATATGGTTACGGCCGCTTTGCGCCATCACCGCAGACTTGAGCGGTTGAGACAGAGACCGTGTAGCCCACAAGGCCTCAAGTAGTTATTCCCTGGCCTTTACAGAGCAGTGTTGATGAGCCGTGATCGAGCAGAAGACAGATCTGTAAACAAATAACTGCGGCAAGTTCAGCTAAGGGTGCAGTCCGGGCAGAGCACAGGACAAGATCACATCGGCCGCAGGAGGCGTGGGTGGCGCTGGGGGGCCGGAGGCTTTAGGAGGAGGCGGGCTTGGCCATTTCGGAGCAAACTGTACCCCCCACGCGATATTGATCCATGTAGCCATCAGCAGGACTTCCTCCAGGGACCGTTTTTGTAATGCTGACGGTGAGTTTATCCAGACCCCCCCAAATGTCTGTCCTTTTCCCCAGGTGACTGACGCCGCGCCCATGCTAGATTAATAGATGGCTGAGTGTTTTGGAGACGATCTCTCTGGCCAAGGCGTAACCTACTCGCTCAGAAATTGGAGCTGTGCCAACCTATAGCCTGATTGCCCCTGGGTTTCCATCAGCTACCAACGAGCCACAGAGAGAAAGGGGGGATTTGTGGGTGGAAAGGGTTCAAAAATGAAAAATAACAGAAAGAGTTGGGTTGAAAGCAAGGGTCCACGAGCGGAGGGCCACTCCGTGAGAAACCACAGCGCTAGCAGAAGGACGGAGACAAGAAGAGAAGAAAGGATGAAAGGCCCCGAGAGCGAGCTGCCCAGGGAGCGGGCTGCAAAGGAGCTGGGGCATCGGAAATCAGCACAGCAGAGCGCTGAGCCGCGTGTGGTAGCGGGGTAGGGAATTCACCTCCTCGCCCCAGGTCCATTAATGAAATGGAACGCTGCTCTCTGAAAGGAGCAAGAAGGCCGTGGCCCGGGCTGATCTGAAATGGACTGATAGTTCCGACAAGCCAGTTATTTGACGGGAGCGTGAGACGCTGGTTGAGCACCCCTCCTTCCCGCCCCCCCACGCGCTGGCCGTGGGCCCCGGCTCTCTCCGCACCGTGCTCACTGGTGCTGTGCAGAGGGGCAGCCCCCCCGCTGGCATCTGGGGAGGATCCCCAGTGGAGAACCAAAGGAAAGGGAAGATGTGTGAGGGAGGATCTGCAGTCCTGGGAGGGGTGAACAGCAGCGCCGGGCCTCCCGAAGACTCTACGAAGCCTCCCGTCTCCCCTCGAGCTTTGCACGGCCAGCCTTGGCCGTCTGCTTCCCCGGCAGTGAGCTGAGCCCCCGGCATCCAGCCCGCCAGCAGCAAAGCAGCCCAGCCGCGGACCCCACACCCACCCCTGTACTAGCAAAGAGCTAAAGAGACCTTTGCACAGACCTCACTTCACTTCGGTTTCCTTGAAGGTGTGTTCCCGCTCACCCTAGCACTTCCCTCGGGATCCTCGAGCCGCCTTTGCTCAGGGGTGATCCTCGCTGAGAAGGAGACGGCTGTCTGGTAGCGGAGATAACTCTTCTGTATTTTACAGATTTAAAATATGCTTGCGTCTTACAGAGCCTCACGATAATGCTGTGGGCGGATCATTTTATTCCCACTTTGCAGGTGAGATCACTGAGCCACAGAGAGGCAAACCATCGTGTCCAAGACGCTTTTGCTGAAACGTGCCAGAGCCAGGGCAGGACCTGGGTCTTCAGAGGCCAGTTCCTCCGCGTTCCATTGGCTGAAGCTGCCCGGATATACACTATGTTTACATCACTGACGGACACAACGCCTGCCAAAAAGTTAGCATTGGTGTTTGTTTTAGCCCACCACAAAAGAGCAAGATTCTTCCTTAAGGAGTAAGGACCAGAGAGAACGTAAATAAATGAAATATAATGCTGCTCATTTTGAAAGTGTGTGTGCATGTGTGTCTGCATATAGGAGTTGGATGGAGGATGTATGTGGATTTCTCTGTGGGGCGTGTATGTGTGTTTTCGGTGCCTGTGTGTGTGTACGTACACAAGTGCAGAAAGCATCTTGCCGGGAAAATGGGGGAGGTGGAAGGAAAACACAGGTGACACCAAGCACAGAACTCACTGCCGCTGCCCTGGACTTCAGAGCAGGTAGGTTGGGGGAACTTTCCAGAGAAGGAGAATCTCGAGTCTTGAGGCGCAGGGCGGGGGGGGCCTCAGAGTGATTCCCAGGTCCATTTCTCCATCCATGGCAGGAAGGCCAACCCCTCACCTCATGCCAGTTTTCTGTGTGTGTTCACTTCAGTCATGAGGACTTTTTTAGAAGAAGCTGAAGAAGCGGGTGTTTATAAATGTAGGCCTGAGATGACGGCACCGTAGGTTATGGCGGGCGAGTTATTTACAATTTCCCTGTGACAGTCTTAATACTACTGGCTTCCTTACATTACTCTTCAGAGAATTTTTTTTTTTTAACATCTTTATTGGAGTATAATTGTTTTACAATAGTGTGTTAGTTTTTCCCCTACAACAAACTGAATCAGCTATACATACACACATGTTCCCATATCTCTTCCCTCTTGCATCACCCTCTCTCCCACCCTCCCTATCCCACCCCTCCAGGTGGTCACAAAGCACAGAGGTGATCTCCCTGTGCTATGTAGCAGCTACCCACCAGCTATCTAACCTACATTTGATAGTGTATATATGTCCCTGCCACTCTCTCACTTCGTCACAGCCCACCCTTCCCCCTCCCCATATCCTCAAGTCCATGCTCCAGTAAGTCACGAATTTTTATTCGTGAAAATCAGCAAACTGTTCATCTCTGAAACACTAGATAGTTCTGTGACTCTGAGAGTATTTTGAAAATTATAAATGATAAGGAAACTCTGGGCCAGATTTTTTATATGACTCTCCAAGAATTACGTAGGATGGGAATCTGCCCCTTTGAGACTTAACAGTGTTTCTGGAGGCGGGAAGACTTCACGCACCAGAACGAAAGAGCCTTAAATCATATCGGTGGTGCAGTCATCTCTCAGCAAAGACCCTCAGAGTTGAAGTTCAAGCTGTGGATCAGAGGATGGTTGGGGGTAACAGGGTCCCCCTTGTTAAAATAAAGCCATTAGTTTAATATAGACTATCAGGGAAGGAGAGCAGGGGAGGGAAATTCCCCTTGTCAAACGCTGAACATTCAGAGAATCACTTAGAGCAAAAGTAATAAGGAGCTCTTCGTGAAAAAGCTGGCCCTACACCATGTCTAAATGCAAACATGTGTGTTCTTTCTTTTTTTAATTCACTTAAACTTCTGTTAACTGGGAATATTTTTATGTTCATTCTGTCGCTCCCTTTCTCACTTGAACAAAAATGTGTCAGGGGACAAGAACGGCGCCCAGGGTTGCAAGCGCGTTTAGACACCATAAAATACTTAACAGCTCTTTCCGGTATGGTTAAACCCCACCAAGCAGCTAAACAAACTTTAACTTACAATTCACGGGCTGAAGCACTCAAACAGCCATAAGCTTTTGCTGCTGCTAATTTATATTTCTTAGAGACATGAAATAAAAAATGAGTCATTTAGAAGTTCCCAAACCCACATTCCTTCTTGTGAAATAAAGATTTTTATTTCCAGGAGTTTACGTTCTTTGCCACAGAGAAGAGCAGCATTGCTCTGATAGCTTTAAAGTTCTTTGCTCCCTATAGAGATTTTTTAAAATAAGCCTCGAAAATAGGTGATTTGGACCCAACCAGGATCCAGAGTTTGCTTCGTTCTTATAAAATGAGTGAAATAAATTAGCTTTTGCAATGATACACCTGGGTGATTCTCAAAAATATTACCCTGAGTTTCTTACTCAAAGGATATCTACTGTGGGACTCCATTAATCCAAAGTCCTCAAACAGGCTAAGTCACCTATGTTGATAAAGTCCAAACAGCAGCTGTCTAATTGTGAAGGGGGAATAAGGGAACTTTTCTGTTTTGTATCTTGATGGGGGTTTTGGTGGATGGAGAGCTATATGATAAGACACCTGTAGGGAATTGTTAACAGTAGGATCTATAGGTCATGGATATGCAGGTATTCCCATAAAATCCTTCCAGCTTTTTCATAGTAACCATTTGGGAGAAAGGAGAAAGGAGGTACTACCCGCATCAGGCCAGGGACACCAGCTAAGCTACAGCTTCTCAGACCAGCTCACACAGAGGGTCACCTGTACATAGGTAATCCCGACTCTTTAATTTAAACCCTGCTCAGGTCTACTTACATGTCGGAATCGAGATGTTTATTTGCTATGGATTATCTTAAACAGTATTAAAGTCCTCACAAAGCTGCTAAAGAGTCATACAGTCCCTTCCTCTAATACGGAAGCTACAGAATTTGTGCAGCAAAGGGTAGATACGAGAGCCACTTCTGGGCTATGAGATGTAAGCAGACGTCTTAGGACAGTGTCCCAGAAATCTTTTTAAAGAGGAAAAACCCAGTACGTCTGTCCATTTCAGCCTTTTGCTCTTTTTCCTTCATTCATCTCTTTTCTTCCTGCCTGGAATACAGTGCCTGGAGGTGCAGCAGCCATCTTGCCACCATGAGGATGAAGAGAGAGACACACACACACACACACACACACACACACCGAGGATGGCAGAGCAGGAAGGTAGATGGAGCCTGGGCATTAGCCCTGTTTTGGCCACACTAAGATTTCTTGTTACCTGACACAAATAAATTCCTTATTTTGTAAACATCTTCAGGTTTTCTACTACATTCAGTCAAACACATGCCTAACTAATATTTAGGTATCTTAGATCAGCTCTCAAAATGATTTTAACTTACATTGACTTCAGCAAGGAATGTAGCATGTTGAACACTTTGATTGGAAGGAGGAAGGGTGAAACACCATGCAACCAACACGGACAGAGACACGGATGGAGAAGGTCATGAGGACCTGGGGAGCAGGGGTGGGGGGCGTTAAAGCCAATCAGTATGTCTTCCTTTTCCTCCTCCACCCTTGTTAACATTTTCGTACCGAATCTGGTAAAAAAAAAAAAAAAATGTCCAAAGTGCAGGCTTGAAATGAAGAGGGGCTGCCCCAGAGAGCATGGCGCAGCAGCCTGGGAGACGTCATGGAAGGAACAGGGGAAACAGCTGCCAAACAGGCAGCCCTGGGGTTGCACAGATTGACTGTGTGTCTTATTACATCTGAGGACTCCAGGAAACACCTTATCCCACTTCTGCCACCCTCTTTCCATTCCCATCAGAGGCTCCACCTCACAGCCAAAGCCACAGGGGCTTCCAAATGCCAGGGGCCTGGGGGCAACGTCCAGGAAGGGCCAGCCCAGGACATCTTGGCAATGGTGGTTGGGAGCCAGGTTGAGGGCTGGGAGTCACCAGAGTACAGTCAACCAGGATGACTGAGTCATTCTACAGATGCTGCGGCTACTTGCTAACCCAGGTTCCCAGACCAGGTTCAAAGAGAATAATTTGAGCAGAGTGAATTTGCACTACATGAAAACATAGAGAAGATACAGATCTGTACCTTTCTTACGTTTCCAGAAATGGCTGGCTTCCTGCCCACGGCAAATGCAAAACTTTAATCTGCTAAACTTTGAAAAAGGATGATTTGACTTAGCGTTGGTATGTAGAACGCTGTAGATAACGTCTCTCGACATCTTCTGGTTCGGCATTACCACGTCGTGTTGATATTATTGAAGCCTCTATCTTCGACTGAGGCAGCAACCCTGGGCTGGAAATGCAGGCAGCTGACTCTGGAAACACAAGCAGAAAACTGTCAGGCCACCCCGTTCCTGCTGTCCACATGGTGAATTTCACCGGACACTCGCTTATTACAAAACTTGAAAAATATTGTAAACATCTTTCAAAGCCAAACCTCGCCCCAGTTCAACAAGTAACGCGACGTGAGTGGCCTGTGAGTTTATAAACCTGGAAGTCACATTCAATCACTAGCAGGGAAGGGAGTTTACTTTCGTGGCCAAATGTGTTTTCTGCTTATGACAGTATTTTTTAAATTGCTAGTGAAAGTCGCTATGGCACAGATGGAAAATTACCAGGCAAACGCTGACCATTTCACTTTGTGGTGATGGCTTTGCTCTCTTTTGTTTTTGAAAATAGTGGCACTTTTCAAAAAACAGAAAAGTGTGTTTTCTAGTGTTAAAGTCTTTGCCCTGCCTTGGTTACACAAAAGGTTGAAAACAAGCCATTTTACTTCAAAGAGTGTCCTGATTCAAAGCAGGCCCAAGCGCCTATGATGATGTTTATGTCCCTGGTTTACGCCAGCTATTCCTGGAGGCCCTGGCTCTTGTGGTCTAAGGGCATCGCAGTGGGACACTGGGATGTCTCCACATCCAACACGCCAGACCCATGTGGAGAAACTCAGCGCAGCAGGGAGCAAACATCTGGGCGTCTGGGTCTCCGACGCAGGTCCCCCTTAGCGCTAACTCCCAGCAGCCTGCAGGCAGGACTTTGGTCACATATGTCCCCCACACAAACCGGACACCCTGCCACCCATTCCCGGCAAGGTGCTGAATGCAAAGAAATACTGTCTGACATCCAAGGTTTTAATTAGGAAAGCAATTAATATATTTTACCAGGATCTCTGTAAAATTCCAAAGGGGATTCTATGAAATAAAAACACATAAACAAACAAAAGCACATAAAGGACCCCAGAAAGTCTTCTTTCCAAATGTTCTTTTTCTTTTCATTCCTCCATTACATGTCGACGTCTCCTAAAACCTCTATCCTTCTCTCCACTCTCATCAAAAAGACCCCTTCAAGTCAGTCTCAGCTGAAGCTCACCTTTCTCCCTGCCCACCTACCCCTTTCCCTCCAGGAACTTTCTGGAAATCCATCAACTCTTCCTGGATCCTCCGCCTTTGCCACGCTCTCACTGCTGTAACCCAACAGAGGCTCAGGAGTGGAGGAGGTGGAGACGAGTTCCCCTCGTCGGCTAGGAGTTGGGGGCAGGGTATCGAAAGGGATAGCGTTCCCACAGCTTAGGAGAACACGGAAACACTCAAAATGCCTCTTTAGCCAAACCCCACCTTCTCTACTACGTACTCAGAACCAACAGTAAGTCCCAAGGCTGCGAGATTCGAGTCCTTTCCTTCATCCGGCCTCTTCTGGTGACTCGGCACAACAGGGGCCGTGGCTGCGGAAAAGTCAACGGGAAAAAGTCCCGCCGCCTCTAGAGCCAACGCGGAGCTTCGCGCAACGGCCCTCAACGGCCCAGGGCAGACAAGAGCCGTCGTCACCAAGGCCTGGGCACCACGGTCTTCAGGACCATTCACACATGTCTTAAGTCGGCCTCTTTGTTAAACGGTCTCAGCTGAACTAAAATAGCATATTTATAGCTCTATAGATAACTCAGAACAGCAAGGAATTTTCCTGGGGGTTTGCTACAGCCTGCAGAAAACCCGCAGTGGGCTGTCTAGGGTCTACTCTGCGTGTGTGAGTGTGTGCGTGTCTGTGTGTGTGTGTGTGTGTGCATGTTTGCACACGTATCTGCCAGTGGAGCATAGGGGACCCACCCGATAGGGTGCCCCCAGCAAACACCCTGGGCAGAGCCACTTGTCCCCCTTACGCCCCCATTTACTCCAAAGCCTGGGACACTGCAGACGCACAATAAGGAAAAAGACACTGAATTAGAAATATACTCAGATCATCTCGTTTTCAGTTTCTTACGGCAGAGCCAAGTCAGCGCTCCGCGGGCGGGAAGCAAGTGCGCGCAGAGGCGGGCGTCGGGGACCAGGCCGCCCCTCGTAGGGATCCGCGTGGGCGAACTGCCCTTAGCTGACCCCCGAGCTTCGCCTCACCATGTGCTTTCCGGCAGCCAGCAGATCTCTGCTCTCCTAATCTTTCTGTCATTAGTGATTGGCCTTCCTTCTGGCAGCTTTTTGGCTCGAAACTGCACACTTTTGACAAGTTCTACAGAGACGAGAATTTAGCCGAGGGGCTCCTCTGTCAATTAAGACCTTTCATCCCACAATTGCCATTAGGGGCTCATGGGGTTCCCAGTGCTGTCTGGGTTTCAAGAATGAAGAGGAAAAATGTTAGACCTTCTGAAGTCATTCCCTCCACTCAGGAAAGGCAAATTCTTACCATCACGCATTTAAACACCTGCCCAGAAAGGAGACGTACAGGTTCGGAGGGCCTCTCCCCATTTTCTCCACCAGTGGTCGTCCACTGACTTGGAATCACCCAGACAGCCAAAACGAATACATCAGACCCGAGACATCACTGTGACCTCCAAATTGTCCAAATTGACTGTCTCACCAAGCTGCTAATTCGGAATGATTCTAATTCACAAGAAAATTGTCAAAACTTCTGCTTCAGCTGTTGAAAGCTGGCCTCAGATTTCTTGATATTGCATTATGTGGAAAATGCACAGACATGTTTCTTATTATTCATAAGCATAATATACTTATGAATACATGGTGATGAGAATGTGACTTAAGTCCAACAGAAGCTGAAATAGTTCTCTGGGCTTCTTGCAGCCAAATTCACAATTAATTGTTCAGTTTAAGACACCAGGCTTGGGATTTCCCTGGTGGCGCAGTGGTTGAGAATCCGCCTGCCAACGCAGGGGACACGGGTTCGAGCCCTGGTCCGGGAGGATCCCACATGCCACGGAGCCACTAAGCTCGTGCACCACAACTACTGAGCCTTCAAGCCACAACTACTGAAGCCCGTGCGGCTAGAGCCCGTGCTCCGCAACAAGAGAAGCCACTGCAATGAGAAGCCCACGTGCAGCAACAAAGAGCAGCCCCCACTCGCCACAACTAGAGAAAGCCCGCGCAGAGCAACGAAGACCCAACGCAGCCAAAGATAAAATAAATAAATTTTTTTTTTTTTTTTTAAAAAGACAGCAGGTTTTGTTCTGATGGCCATTAAAAAAAAATTACTTGTTTTACTCAGGTCATATTTTCCTTTTTGAGATGATTTAAGAACATTAATAAACTGTAATCTGAAAATTCCCAGGACGTTCTTCCTGCTCTTCTGGGAAGAAGACACAGAGATGAACCCAAGACTGAGACTGAATTATGTTCTGAAAATCCAAAGGCCAAGAGGTCCGGTCGGCCCTCAGAGCAAGAGCGGCTGATTTACAATATCACCGAAATCCCCACGGAGGTGCGATCACTTCTTGTTTCCACCGCCTTTGTAAATTTTGTGTAATTTAAGAATGTTAATGCAGATAGGGTACGAAGCACCAGCACAAATCAAGGAGCTTTCCCCCAAACTCAAACTTCCGCTTGCTAAATGCCTCTGGATGGAGATTAACTTTCATCTCTAGCAAGCTGGGAAAACTAAAGGCTCGCTGACCTATTGGCTCAACTTACTAAATTTCTTCACAAACCAGTTGTGTAACGTGAAGCGCTTTGGTGGAAACCAAGAGAAACCATGAAGGACCATGAGATAGATGGACGTGATGCTGAGCTGAATCACCTTGGATCCCAAGATATTCCAAAGTTCTCCTCAGACCTGGTATCCTCCAAACTTGTGGGAGTGTTTCGTCTCAGAGAGGTCCCAAGTGAGACCTACTTGTGCAGAGATAGCCACCCCAAAATAGGATCACAGAAGAAGCAAGAAAGGAGACCAATCACTAGAAAATTAGGCAATTAACATATGCAGAATGCACTCTGTCTTTTCCTTAAAATGAAGAAAAGGGGCAAAGTAAGAGGTCTGGTGAAATGTTTTCAAAGTTAATCTCTGCAGAATCAAATCTTATTAATGATGTTCCAGATTCACTGGCCAGAGGCTTTTTAGCATGATCTTTAAGGTTTGTGCTTATCGGGATATTCTCGGCACAGCCATTTCCCTGCTCCTTATCTCGTTTAAGTTAGAGCAAACAGCACAGCGCAGCCAGCAGCTGTGGGGTTCCGCCCAGGCCGGAGCCATCAGGCCTCTCGTACACACGGCGGCCACACAAGGCCATCAGCCGTTTCCTGCTCGGCTGGGATTCACTTATTTATTCTCTCCATCCCCAAATCAAAAGGGTAAAACCAGAAACTGTCCCGGCCTGTGTTGGGGGCGGAGACAGTCATTCAGTGATCAGGTGAGTACCTGTTACCTCACAGCGTGTAAGGAAAGCTTCGAAAGGGAGCTCTGAGGTCTTCCTACAGGCGGCTTGACCCACTGGGCACGTGGGGAAGGGACTCCTGGAAGAAGCAGGGCCGGGCCGCACCCCCGGGGAGCCACTGGGCGTTCCTTAGGCAGAGCCAGAAGGAAATGATGCCCCGGCAGAGAGGGCGGAGCACAGAGCAGGGCCGGGTCAGTGGGCGGGGCCGGGCCGGGTCAGTGGGCGGGGCCGGGCCGGGCCTGCCGGGCTGGGTGTGAGGGGCTGCTGTGGGGCTGGGGCACGGGGTGCAAGGGACAGGGGCCCGGGTGACGCAAGCTGGCCCGGCCACGCCGGGATCCTGGGCGCCACACGGGGAGCGCCCTCCCCTAAGGCAGAGGAAGCAGGTGATGTGGTTTTCGTCTCATCGGGAGCAAGACTGTCCTATCTGCAGGGTGGGGGCTCAACCCAAATGGGCAACGGGGGACGTAGGCAGAACGGGCCATCGCGCCGGCCCGAGGGAAGGACCCGGGGCCCGGACGGGAGGTGGGGCTGGGGACGGAGATGCGGTGGGTGTTGGGGGAAGAGGGGAAGAGCCCGCGGTGTCTCCGAGGTGCTCACGTGCACCCACCACCACTTGTCGCGATAAGGAGCTGAGAAAGCGCTAGGCTTGCAGGGGAGAAACCTGACTTTGGTTTTGGACACGTCAGCACTGAGCTGCTCTGGGATGTCTCGGAGGAAATGTCAAGCGGGCAGAGTGGGATATGCCCGGACCTGGGTCTCAGAGGGAGGTCCAGGCCAGAGGCAGACGTGATGAGTTATACAACAGGTGAAAGGTTAAGCATGAGCGTAAGTGGCATTGCTAATCTACTTGCAAACACAATCCGGGGAGCGAAATTTAAAGCAATAGAAACATCTGGATGCTTCTAACTGTTATCAATCACTCCTAACACGCTCTCCCCTCCTCCCCGCGCCCCCAGCCTTGACACTTCATTACAGCTCCTCCAGGCCCTTCATCTGACACGGGGACTCCTCTAGGAAATCTATTTGACTCTGGGTTTCACACACTAGAATCACTCTCTTGGTTCCCAGCTGGGACAGTTGCAGATCTTGTTCAGCAGAAGTTCCAGGATGGTGATCCCTTCTACGGCCTGTTGCTAAGTTCCCCCAAGAACTTGAGCTGCACTCCATCCAGAGAATTCCTCCTGTAGCCCTCAGAGGACTGGACACCCACTGAACAAAGAAATACAGCATCCGTTGGACAGCATGGAACCGAGTCATGTTCTTTTTCCAACAAAATGACAGTTTTCTAGGCGCTTGCCTAATTCTCCCAACTTTCTTAACCATTCTCCCCTTCCCTGGCGGTCAGTAGCTAAACTCTGTGTTACGTGTTATGTACTTAAGATCGAAAAAATTATTCAGACCATCTGAGACTCACACAGACTTTATTCTGGAAAGAGTCTGGCATTTAAAAATCTGAGCACACCAAGTAATAACTCAGATATTTTTTAATTTTAAAAATGTTAAAGATTTTTAGACAAACAAAACTATAATTTACCTACTGATGGTTACATTTATTTTATCCATCTGAATTTAAAATACATCAGATCTACTCAAAAGCAGTGGTTGCTACAGAAAGAAAACTGTCAAAAGACATGGTGGCTCTAGTGCAAATTCTTCCTCTTTCTTCATTTACGACCGTACGGAAGCCACTCCGTTTCTCTGCACCTCAGTGTCTCCCTCTGTTAAATAGGAATATTACTACCTGACTTCAACGATGGTTTAAAAAAACTACATATCTATGTAAAACTCTTAGATTTACATACTAAACCTACCATTTTATTATTACATGAATGTAAAATATTATTGCTCAAACTTTCCAGAAAAGTTTTCCTGTAACTTCCCTAATGTCTATTTCTTCTTAAAATGATCTATCTAAAAGCCTTTTACAATCAGTACTCTGTGATTTATGCATTAACTTGGCTGGGCCACGGAGTGCGTAAATATTTGGCCAAACAGTTTTCTGGGTGTGCCTGTGAGGGTGTTTCGGGAGGAGATTCACATTTGAAATCAGTGGACTGAGCACAGCAGACTGCCCTCCCCACGCACATGGACCTCATCCAATCAGCTGCAGGCCCAAACAGAACAAACCGTCTGAAGAAGAGATAATCCACTCTCTCTGCCTGGAGCATTAGTCTTTTCCTGTCTTCAGCCTTGAACCAGAATTTACTGCGTCAGCTCTCCTCGTTCTCAGACCTTCTGACTCAGACCTTGGGTTCACCATCAGCTCCCCTGGGTCTCCCCTCCACCCCGGTCAGCTCAGATCTTGGCTGGTCAGCCTCCCTAAGTGTGTGAGCCAATTCCTCATAGTAAATCCCTCTCTCATAGATACAGAGAGATGATAGATGGATAGATAGATAGACATATAGATGAAAGAGAGAGATGATAGATAATAGATAGATAGATAGATAGATAAGTTATTGCGTTGGCCAAAAAGTTCGTTCGGAGTTTTCCGTAACCACAAACGATCTTTTTGGCTAACCCGATAGATAGATAGACAGACAGACAGACAGATAGATGATAGGTAATAGATATAGGAAAGATAGATACATAGATAAATATTTAGATAGATGACAGACAGGTAATAGATATATGATGGCTAGATAGATATCCATCCTCTTGGCTCTGATTCTCAGGAGAGCCCTGACTAGTACACACTCCTTCTCCTAGACGGGCGTAGTCAGAGGGCCTGAACTGTCTTGGCAACAGCGCGAGGTCTGAAGACCATGATCTGTGGAGTCAAGGAGGCGGGACTGGACCCTCAAGCGGCGCGTCTGTGAACGCGCTACCTCAGCTCTCGGAACCTGAGCTCTCCGGGCCTTAACGAGAGGCCGAGGTGGCTGGCACACAGCAGACTTGCCGCGGATGCGGCGCCCGTTCCTCTCTGCTTCTTTCTTCCCAGACTCTCTTCCCACCAGGCCAGCGTGCACCCCGTGGGGACAGCTGTTTCCCAACGCTGGTGGCCGTGGGCACGCTGTGTGTCAGCATTCTGACTGCGAGCCGCAGGGTCTGCACGCGGCCCTCGCGCCTCCCCGGGGGAAGCTCACTGGCCCTGCGGGCTCCCAGGCAATTCTAGATTTTGTAAAAACAGGAAACGTCAGAGTTATGTTTCAGAAACTAATTTCTAAATGTTTTTAAGTCCCCAGAAATAACCCACCCTCCCTGCACGCCCCCCTCCTCCCTCGAGAAGCCAGGAGACGGACCCGCGACCCGCGGAAGCTGGGCCGTCGTCGGGGCCCTGGTACCAGGCCCGGGCAGCTCAGCCACGGAGCCAAGGCCGCTGGCACGGCCCTCCCCGCCACGCCCCGGCCACGGCCCCATCTCTTGTTCCCTCTCTCCTCTCGGGGAGGCTCCATCCTCTCTCCCGCAGGCCTTTCCCAGACAGCGGACGGAACAAGAAGCCTCAGCCGCGCAGGGCCCTCGCGACGGCGCTGCTCGCCAAATCCTGGCTCGGCGTGGCTCTGGCCGAGCGTGAATACCTATGACCCAGTAGGTAGACGGGTTATTTCTGGCAGGGCGCTGCTGTTTACTTTGGAGAAAACGCACCACACTAGGGGTGACAAATACTTGTCCCTTTTTTGCTCAGAGAGAATTCGGGGGGCACTTTGGCAACAGCCGCATCTGTGGATGACTTTTTTAAGCAGCAGCCTTGGGCCGTACGTGAGAACTTGTTAGCTTATCCCTGCTCTCCCGAGGGGGACGGAGAAGCGGGTCGGCCCGGAGGAAGGGAAGGAGGTTTTGCCAGCAACACTGGGGACGTTGAGTCCTCATCCTCCACGTCGTGACGGCAGGAAGTGCCGGATCCCAGCGGACCAGACGGCGCGGGCCCTCCCGACGTGGGCGCGTGGCCTGAGCGCCTGTCCTCTGCTGCCCAGGCCCCACCCGGCTGCCTGGAGGGCTGACCTTCCCATGAGACACAGCTCCAAATGTTTCCCCCGGGGGCTGTCCATGGCTTTCCATGTGTCGCTATGATGTCATCTCAACCTTCTACCCGCCTTTCAGTAACAGTGAAAGATACTTCAAGGAGACAGAATTTCAGTTTGGAAAGAGATGAAAAGTTCTGGAGGTGGATGGTGGTGGTGGTTGCACAACAGTTGAAAGTCATTTAATGCCCCTGCGTCGTACGCAGAAAAATGGTGAAAGCAGTACATTTTTGTTTCATGTATTTCACCATGGAAGGAAGGAAGGAAAGAAAGAAAGAAAAAGAAAGAGAGAGAGAGAGAGAGAGGGAGGGACAGAGGGAGGGAGGAAGAAAGAAGGAAAAAGAAAGAAGAAACACATTTTCGGAGCTGTCCGATTATGGTTCGTCTCTATGCCTTTGGTGTGAACTCAGAACATTTTAGCGTCAGAAAACAATTCTAATTAACAGCCTCTCAGACCCCAGTGACAAATCGCTGACACATCTCACCGGGCTCTGCTCGGACGCGACGGAAGGTGCTTTCTCCACCACATCCGCATCCATAAAGCCAATCTGTCTGTGGATTTGTGGAACCTTACCTCGTTCCTGCATGCGAAAACACCCACACAACTACAGTGGACACTGGAAATCAGAGCAAGACCCAGCCACGCAGATGAGAGAAGTAAGGGGCTGACCGCTCACGCGAAGGCCTGGGGCCGGCGGGTGTTCCGACAGAGCTAAGTAACTCGGCTAAACATAAGTGCTCTGCTCTGTCGATGGCACCCGGTGCTCTCCGGTGCCTTAGTGCTTGTGCGTCATTCAAACTTCTCAGGAGGCTGCTGAAACTTACTATCTGCTGCTCAAAATCCTGCAGAAAGCATGAGCTTATATTCAATGTAAGGCTACTAAATTCTTTCCTAACGACGGAGTCATTCAAAGGAGCTAGTTTGAGAGCCATACAGCTCACGTTCCACCTGGGAGGTTTTCTAGGGAAACTAGACCTGGGCGGCGCCTTCTTGAAGAGCCCCTCGATCACCCCAACAGAAGTTGTCTGGGGGCCACTGGGAAAGACAATGACACCGTGCTAGTCTACACTTCTCACCCTCCCTCAGCTCCAGGGCCCTTAACAGCGGCCCAGCACTGGCTGCCTCGCTTTTGAATTGTGGCAGCTTAAGGCCGTCAGTCACCACAGATGGCAGTGGCCACATCTGTGTATTTAGAACTACCTTCACCTCCCAGACGCTGGGCCGCCACAGGGCAACGACGCCAACCGCTTCTCCTGCCCGTGGCTTGAGACATCCCTGAGGAAACCATTGTCTCTAACAGAAGAGGACCAGGCAGGAGATGAGTGCAGCTGTCAGTTTTACCTGTGGCCTGGGCCACACTTGTACAGGGGATCCTCTCCAGACATTCCCTCCTGAGCTGCACAAATAACGAGAGACTGTCCACAGTAAAGAGCGGGGGGGGGGGAGGGCCTCAGAAAGTCCAGATAAGCAGGTAGTTGGTCTAATGTGAGAAGTCCCTCCACAGAGGAGGCCAGAGCACACCGCCCTCACGCTTCTGGGGTCCGGCAGCCTCCGGCATCACCAGCACGAGGTGGGACAGGTGCGTGGGGGGGTGTGATGGGGCTGCCCGGCGCCGTCGGAGTCTCTGCACTGGCTGCGTCTACAGGCACATTGAGACCCTGGGTTTCTCCGTCCTTGGTGTCAACTTTTGGCCAGAAGAGTGAAGGGCGGAGACTGTGTAATTTAGGGGTCAGCGGGGCCCACCGGGTCCTCTAGGAGTCGGACAGAAGTGGCCGCGCCTCCGCAGGATTCCTGCAAATGCCCTGGGGCTAACACCCCCCTGGTCACCTCAGGCTCCAACTTCCTGTCCCGCTGACCTCGAGATGTCACTCCCCGCTCACCTCCAGGGACCGCCCCCTGTCACCACACCCGGCAGCAGCCCCTTGCCCTGGCTCACCAGGCCCCACTCCCTCACGCGGGGGCCTTTCGGGGGACGGGGCCAGGCGCCCACAGCCCAGCAGCTTATTCCAGGCGAGAGGCTGGGCCCCCCTCTGTACCTGCCCCGGACGTCTCAGCGCCCGTCCCCCCCTCGTCTCCCCGCGGTCCCCCATCCAGCCTCTCGCTCTTGTCCTCGTTGTTATGTCCACCCTCACGTCCCCAGTCTTTTCTAAGACCGTGAAGCGTCTCTGGGTCCCTGTTGGCCAGGCCCTCATCTTCGGGAACAAACTCGCCCCTTTAGCTACACTCCTGAGGAGGAATTCTGCAGACAGGCCCTAGAGTCACCCTTTCCCCCAGATTTCCCAGCAGGAGTGATAATGACGCTGGTACCCAGAGGGCGGAGGATGAGTTAGCGGGGACGTGGGGTGACGTGCGCTGGCAGCTCCGGCTGAGCCCCGACAAGCAGCCCAGACGGTAGACGGCGAGGCCGGCCACCTTCCCGCTGGGGCAGCGTCAAGCGCTTAGCGTGTATGGTCACGGGCAAGTCCGGGGCCCAAGCACTCGGGGGTTCAGCCACCCCACCCTGCTCCCCGCCCTGAGGAAGCCACGCAGGGAGCGTGGTCTGCAGCCCTGAGATCTGCGAGGCGCCAGTGAGAGCAGCATCCTCACCTGATCCTGGGGGAGGAAGGGCCGGGAAGGTGCAGGGCCCTCAGGGCCGAGGTCTCTTCCCCGGGCGCTGGCCTCCTCCGTGCCGTCCCGGGGGGTCTCAGGAGTCCAGCCTCAACGCGCTCACTCGCGTCTCCTTCCTATCCCCACCCCACGCGCAATCAGTCCACGCTCAACCGGCCCCTCGACACACTGGACACCGTTGGCCGCCAAACCCGCATCCCAGGCCCCCCTGTAACTCCTGCGTTTGTTCAGGCATCTTCTCCTCTGGCACTGGCTTTCCCTCCTGCCCAGGTGGACCCTGACTCATCTTACCCAGTCACGACTGGCCCATTTTCCCAGCGAGGGAAGCCAACAGAGGGGGCGTCTCTGAGTCGTCCCCTCCTCCTCAGCGGTACCTGGGTCTGGACCGGGGCCCGGGCTGTGCGGCCATCCTGCACTGGCCGCAGGGTGTCAGGACAGGCGGGAGGCGGGCCAGGGTCCCCCGCTCCCTGCTGCCCTGCTGCTCTGAGATGACGTTCTCTCGGGTTGCAAGGTGAGAGCTGGGCCTGAGGTTCTTTAGGACTGACAGCAACTTCACCACTTCACCCAGAGCATGAGAACCGCCTCTGCAAAACGTGTATCAGACGCCATCAGAGCTCTCCCAGGAGTGGCGCGCGCTGGGCGACTGTGACGGTAATTGGCGGGGAGCGCTCGGAGCCTTTGCGGGGTGGGGCTGGGACGTCAGACGCCCTGGGACGCGTGGGGCTCCCTGAGACGATCTCGCGTTCCCAGAGGCTGTCCAATGTTCTGCTGCACAGCTGTGATACATCCTCAGTCCGTCTGCCTACAAACTCCAAGTATCTTGCACAGGCTAAGTATGCAGCTATCACGAAAATCTGGGGACCTGTCATTGTTTGCAACTGTAACAAGACTCTTGCACTATTTCTGAAAAACATCTCACAGGTCACAAAGCTGTTTGTTGTGTTTGATGCTCCTGTCTGTTCGCCTTCACACAGTATCGTTCCTGACGATCCACTACATAAACCCCACCGTTAGACCTCCTCACTAGGTGTTCTGATGCAGAACTACATTAGCAACTGACTTTTGTACTGATTTTAAAAACACATTTGTAGGTGGGTTACATTATCTAGGAATTTTCTTCCAGTAAAGAATAATTTACCTTTAAAAGGAGATGATGGGGGGCTTCCCTGGTGGCGCGGTGGTTAAGAATCCGCCTGCCAATGCAGGGGATACGGGTTCGAGCCCTGGTCCGGGAGGATCCCACATGCCGCGGAGCAACTAAGCCCATGAGCCACAACTACTGAAACCACATGCTGCAACTACTGAAGCCCACGCGCCTAGAGCCCGTGCTCTGCAATAAGAGAAGCCACCACAATGAGAAGCCCGCGCACCGCAACAAAGAGTAGCCCCTGTTCACCGCAACGAGAGAAAGCCCGCACGCAGCAACGCAGACCCAACGCAGCCAAAAATAAATAAATAAATTAATTAAATTAAATAACAATTAAAAAAGGAGATGATGGGGGTGGTGGCTTCACGGGTAGATGAAACTGATACACAAAACTGGGCAAATTGTATACCTAAAACACGGACCGTCTGTGCACTTCTTTCCTGCCCCAGCTAGGGCTGGAGAATGGAGAGGAAGCAACTCGATTAAATCATCTGTGAGGTCTTTTCCAGTCCTAAAATCTCACAGAACCGCATTACTCTTGTGTGGAGACCCCTGGGGCACAAACCAGAAGCTGGCAAAGCCCCTCCCAGGGCCTGCAGCCTCTCAGTGCTCCTTGCCGACGGACCCCCGTGAGGGGACGCAGCGGCTTCGCCTCAGCAGAACGGATGTGACGCCACCAGACCGGCCTCCCCCTCCGCAGCCCCAAATCCGATCCCAGTACTGCGTAAACTCCGCGACTCTTCTGTCTGACTGGCACTCGGAGCTGTCGCTGACCCGGAACCAGGGAAGCGCTGAGCCGGGGAGACACTGAATATGTACTTTCCTTCCCGACCCTGCAGCCGGTGCCCGGGCATCAGCAGCTTGGAGGCGACTGCTCCAGACAGGGGCTCTGCACCCCTGGAGGGCACGTCCTAGACACTCACCAGCCCGGCCCTGCCCAGAGTGAGAGCAGACACCCTCTTCACAAGATGTGCCCGGACTTGGTGTGTTGAGGCGCCCAGGGAAGCCGACTCTTGTTCTTAAAACCACACCTACTGTAGCTTTGCTGGGAATATTAGAATCGGCTCGTCTGTTATCAGAAAACAGAACGTATACCAGCATCTTGACCTTTGCCAGGAGCAGATGAAAGGGCTCTGGATGGTTGGTGAAAAGGTGGGTGGCAGGGAAGTAAAGATGCTACCAGGTGCACGTGTGTGCACGCGCATGTGTGTATACATGTGTTGTGCGCACGCGCGTGAGAGCATTGCGTGTGTGTACATGTGTGTGTGCATGCGTGTATACGCGTGTGTCTGTGTATACGCGCGTGTGTGTATACGCGTGCGTGTGTGTATACGCGTGCGTGTGTGTATACGTGCGTGTGTGTATACGCGTGTGTGTGTACGCGTGTCTGTGTATACGTGTGCGTGTGTGTACGTGCGTGTGTGTATACGCGTGCGTGTGTGTATACGCGTGCGTGTGTGTATACGTGTGCGTGTGTGTATACGCGTGCGTCTGTATATACGTGTGCGTGTGTGTATACGCGTGCGTGTGTGTATACGTGTGCGTGTGTGTATGCGTGCGCGTGTGTGTACGCGTGCGTGTGTGTGTACGCGTGCGTGTGTGTGTACGCGTGCGCGCGTGTGCGTGTGTGCGTCGTGCGTGTGTGCGCCTGGGCGCGTAGGAGAACTGGCCCGGGGTCAAAGCTAACAGGCCGTGGCTCCCGCGAGCAGACCTGACATAAACGGCGCGTCTGCTGGGGTCGATCAGCGCCCTCACGGAGCTGGGCTGGCGGGGCCGCCTTTCCGCTGGCACTGGACAGTGAAGGGAGAAACAGCCAAGGAGCTCTGAGCCACGCAGACTGTCGTGAGCACGCGGCACCTGAACTTGGTGCCCCCAGGGCCATTTCGGTCGGCACCTGGGAGTGCGCAGCGCTCGGTGCGAAGCGGATGAAAAGGGTCAGAGCTGAGCGGAGCCCACACGCAGCCTCAGACTGCAGCCCTGGAGAAGAAGCCCACCCTCTGCAACAGGACGGGGGCCTCGTCCCCAGCGGGCGCACACGTCACACTCACACAGACGCTACGCACGCTTGACAGCCTCCAGGCCCGGGGGACGGCACGGGGACGTGGCGGACGTGTGGGCTGTGGCCCGGGCCCGGGGACACCCGGCCTGGCGGCCCTCCAGGTGCCCCGCGCTCTTCTCCCCCCTCACCGCTCCCAGGCACTGGTGTCTCCTGCCAAGCGCAAGACGCCTCCTGCTCTCTCCAAACTCGCCATCAAAGCCACTCCCAGAAGAGGGTCTCATGGCTTCCTCTCACCTCGGCCCGGTCACGTCCACTCAGAGGAGACGTCCCTCTCATCTCCGCGGTGCCGCGGGGCCCTGACTCTGGTGCGCGTCACCTCCTGGGAGCGTCCGAGGTACCGGACCCCAGCCTGGCTGAGCTTTGCTTCTTCTGCCTGGCGGTGGCGTTGACACACGGCGAGGAGCTTCCTGCTTACTTTGTGGACACAGTCATTTGGCTCCAGACAAAGCCAAGCGCCCATCTGAGTCCGAGTTCAGTAAATTATGAGTTTGTTGGTTTATTCCCGAGTGGTCAGGGTTAGCAGCAAGGGGCGCAGGGGTGGCTATGGGGGGGGTTGACTAGACAGATATCGGGGGTATGAAAAGAGAAAACCAGAGAGGATTTGGACTATCTCTGCTCAGAAAAATTCATGGCTGATTGGAACTCAGAAAGAGCCGTTACTTTACATGTCACGCTCGAGGGGGGCACTGGACAGAGCCTCGGAGAGACAGCGAGTGGACCTCTGCTTGCCGTTTGCCCAAAAGAGTGACGCAGGTTGACAGCCACATGCTTCTGAGCAGGAGAATCTGTGTGCCAGGTGACAAGGCTGGGGTGTCTGCACGAGCCCCACCCCCACACCTGTCCACTCAGGCGCCCTGTAGGGACACCTCGTCACCCACACAGCCCTGGAGATGGAAGCTGTTTTATCCTGGTTGTAAGACAAAATTTGCAGAAGCACATAATTTTATTTGCCCTGGATCTTAGAGGTTAATACCATGTCATGATAGAAAAATCATAACCCCCGAACTGGCCATTTATTAGGCAAAAATAAAATCTCAATAAATTCCAAAAGTAGAAATCACACAGGTAAGGTTTTCTCTCATATAATTATACAATAAAATTTTTAAAAGGTAAAATCTTCATGACTAGTGGGTAAATATAAAATGAGCACATCAGGGCTTCCCTGGTGGTGCAGTGGTTAAGAATCCGTCTGCCGATGCAGGGGACACGGGTTCGAGCCCTGGTCCGGAAAGATCCCACATGCCATGGAGCAACTAAGCCCGTGTGCCACAACTACTGAGCCTGCGCTCTAGAGCCCGCGAGCCACAGCTACTGAGCCTGCAAGCCACAACTCCTGAGCCCACGAGCAGCAACTACTGAGCCCATGAGCCACAAATACAGAGCCCATGAGCCACAACTACTGAGCCCATGCGCCTAGAGCCCATGCTCTGCAACCAGAGAAGCCAGCGCAATGAGAAGCCCGCGCACCGCAATGAAGAGTAGCCCCCGTTCACCGCAACTAGAGAAAGCCCGCACACAGCAACGAAGACACAATGCAGCCAAAAAAAAAGAATAAATAAAATAAAATTTTAAAAATATTAAAAAAATAAAATGAGCACATCAGAGATTTTACTTACATTATTAACCAATGAGGAAACCAGTAAGATGTTCATTACTACACGCTCAAAATACGATCTCACACACACACACACACACACACACACACACACACACACACACACACACACACAGAGGTAATTAGAAATGTTGAAATGAACTTAAGATAGATCAAAATTGGTCAGTATCCACAGGGCAATAATTAATTGAATCTCCACCAGACACAATATATTTACATTTCTATGGTCAAGAATCATTTGCATTACGATGTAACTTCTTCAATTTACAGGTTCTAAAAGAGCTCAAAAACAATGAAACTCAGAAATGACCCAGAACGGTCTGCTACAAAGGACACCCAGTAATCGCTGCCCGTTTCAGACCTCCCCCAAATTTTCGTGTATGTGTGTGTGTAATTTTTTATTGGATTTATGGGCTACTTATTGTTAGAATAAGAAACAAGTCAGCAATCATTATTTTTACTAACTTTTGTTTTATACATGTAAATATAAAGATGCCCTGTTCACGTAAATAAGTAAATAGTAAGTAAAGGATTTGTGGAGGCAACGTCACTCAATTCTGTGAACTTCTGAGTTATACGCCAAAAATCACGCGAGGTGCTGGAGCATCAAAATTATTTTTAATGATCCACCAGCTGACAGTTTTCCTTTAACTGATTGAAGCAAAGGATTCGAATTAACCTGACTTGTTACCGTGACTACAGTCATTACTCTCTCAACACACATATTCTGAACTCTTCCTTTGTTGCCCCAAGGACGCGTACGTCCTGGAGCAACGCACCAGGGCATCTGAGTCAGAGTTTGCCCGTGCAGAGTGGGGAGGCTGCAGGTGACAGAGGACCGCGTCACTCACGGTGCTACATCCCTCCTGACGCTCTTGGTGTGTCTGGCACAGAGTATAATTGTTTCTTAAGCACCAACAACAAGTCATGAATGAATGAATAGACGCTGAAGGCAGATTTCCTGTAAAACTAACAAAGCTGGAGCTTCAGGGCCCTTCACTGTCTGAGCTCCTTCTGGGGGCCTGAGCGGATACCTCAGGACACTGTCCACAGGAGCAGGAGAGGCCCTCACAATGTGCTCGTGCGCTCGTACGCAATAAAAGTTGCAAAACTAAGACACTTGGGCAACAGTGAGCTAACATCTTCTTCCATTTGTATTTCCTGCCCACCACACGTTCCCTCTAGAGGGTGAGCTGGAGTGGCTGCCGCGCACCTGGGCTCCAGTGAGGGGTTAGTGGGGTTGGGGTGATAACGGGATAGATTTCTGTGACTTCCAGGCACTCTCCTGTGCCAAGTTACTGCTAATCATCCTGACGGAGGATGGCTTCTGGGAACGTCTCTACTGCACACGGTGTCTACCAGTCCAGCACCAAGACTTGAAGATGCAGGACCAGAGACAAGAGTAAGTCCTACGGCACCAGCTGTGGGTATCGGAGGAGAAGCAAATCTCTATACCCATAGATTCAGAAGCTGTTCTGCAGGAAACTGCTCCACTCATCACTCTGAAAATTGTACGCACGAGGTCTTCGATACCTGTCAAAACAAAAATTCATTCTTCTTTCTTTTTGGACGGGAGCGGACAAAAAGGAAACACATGTTTTACTGCATTTAGAAAGATGAAATATTTTAATAAAACAAATATGAGAAATTACAGAGCCTTAATTTGGATGTATATGAATGTATCTCTATGAATGTGTTTGGCTGTATATCTTCCTTGGACAAGTTTAAATTTATTAAAGAATTAAGACAAAAATTCATACTAAATTCAATAGAATACAAACAAAAGTGAAAAGATGTGCAATGGAATCCGTAAGAAACATTCTGATAGAGAGTACTACATTTTAACCAAAGAATGTTCAGATCACTTCAAAAACAGTAATTCATCAGTAGGAAGAGATAAATTCTGAGTTGAAATCATGAGTAGGGTTCAATTACAGGAAAATCTAATCAATGAAGATGCCAGAATCGTCTGAACACATCGGGAAAAGATTTCAATGTCTTCCTGATCTGAGACAAATAATTGCATCAGTGAAGATAGCATAAAACTCACAAGTTGTCCTAACGAGCCTTTGGTGAAACTTGTCAATGCCCATGTCAATGCCCAAGGAGGTATGATGATGAAGTCAGTGTGAAAGAGAGTCTGAAATCTACACTTCATAAAAAGCTTTCCCAAATTTTGACAACAATCCTAAACTTTAGGTATTATGACCAAAAATGAGTTGAAAAGTAAAATTTTGTAAACCCCCAATAATAAAAATTAAAGTTTAATCAACTACGCTAGAAGAAAGTGTGAATTATCTTTCTCTTCTCTCTATAGAAAACAGTACAGTGTATTGCAAAACTGCTATTTAGGAAGAGGTGATCAGAGAGGGTGCAGCCAAAAGAGGTAAGGAAAAAAGGGTTTCAGAGGCGTGTTGGGAAGTTTATAAATAATATTATTTTCCTAAATTTTGTGAAGTTTAAGGTATGTTTCAGATTTTTTACATTTATGATTTATTTGGAAAGTTCTTAATCATATCCCTTCCGAAATTTCGCCTGTACGTTCTCTTTCTCTCTTTCTCTTTCTCTCTCTCTCTCTCTCTCTCCCTCCCTCCCTCCCTCCCTCCCTCCCTCCCTCCCTCCCTCCCTCTCTCTCTCTCTCTCTCTCTCTCTCTCTCCCTCCCTCCCCTCCCTCCCTCCCTCCCTCCCTCCCTCCCTCCCTCTCTCTCTCTCTCTCTCTCTCCTCTCTCTCTCTCTCTCTCTCTCTCTCTCTCCTCTCTCCCTCTCTCTCTCTCTCTCTCTCTCTCTCTCTCTCTCTCTCTCTCTCTCTCTCTCTCTCTCTCTCCTGCTGATGGTAAACTTTAACACTGCATCTTCGGCCCCTGGTCGGCTCTTTTGTATTTTTCCATCCTTTGTCTACAGTGCTTTATTCTGAGCACCATCTTCAGACCTAACTTCCAGCTTCCTGAGTGTCTCCTCATTTGTGACTAATCCGCTGTTAAATCCACCCAAAAGTTCTGAATTATGGTCACTGAATTTTCAGCTTCGGAATTTGCTTTTCTTTTTTGTTGGCATAGTCCTTTTTCTGCCCAAATTCTTAGGTTGCCTTTTATCCCCTTGAACATAACAAGAATAGTTATATTCAGATGTGTATTTCTCCTACATTTTCTAACTAATTTCTTCTAGTTAGAGGCTGGCTTTGCAGCTCTCAGCCCAACACCATCCAAGAGTAGGAAATGGTTCCCCTGAAGGAAACGGGAGAGAGGTATCTGGACAGAGCTTTCCTGTGCTGTGCGTTTTCTTTCCCGAAACCCAGAAGTTTGCAGTTGTTATCTTTGCGTTGAAGCAGATCTTTTAATCATGAAATTTAAACTGTTGGAGGACTAGAAGTGACCAGAGGAGGGTTTTCTCCCTAATGTGGTGTCATTAGAAAAATCACAAGATTTACCCCAGATTTTACCCAGAGAAAAGAGAAGCCAGCACAGCTGGTTTCCAGGGACTGTCATGAAAAAGAATAAAATTATTGTATGGTTGCCATTAAGTTCCAGTCTTTTAACTTGGTGCTTTAATGATTCTAGATACAGAAATGTTATGTAAACTATACAGTGCTTTATAAATTGTAACTGCAATTACATTTGAAGATATAAAGGTCGTCAGATCAATGGACTCCTTAGATTTCATAGATAATAAAATTTAGAAACATTTTGAGAAATTGATACTGCCAAATCTGTATTTTGCCAAGTTAATATCAATTTTAAAATCCCATCGTCTAAAATCACTAACATTTCATAAGAGGAAGAAAAATTTTATACCAAAGAAGGTTGACAATATAATAATGATGTATCATCGGAATAAAACAGCAGACCTGAAATTTAATAAATTTAACTTTATGAATATTTACATCATAATTGTTTTTCCCACAGGTAAGTAAAGATTTTGTTCCAGACCTGAGTTTAGGAGCTGCGAATTGATGCTTATGAAGGCATTGCTCTGATTGTGGTGTTTCAGAAACCAGAAAAAAACGTGACAGTCCTTTCAGTATTTCAAACCTACTTAAATTGATGTGACCCACAAACTGAGGCAGAGATCTAGTCAAATTCTGATTTTCTCACGTAATGAATCAAAACATGAAATTCCAGCATTGGTCTCCTAAGGGCCCCCTTCCCAGAATCGTCCATGAGCCCAAGGACTGAGGGGCCAAGGTGGAGACAACGCAGCTAGAGAGAAGCCGGCCGATCACCCGGGACAGGGCGGTGCTGCCCCAGGCTGTGGCACGACCTGGGCGGGGGCGGGGCAGGAGTGGGGCTGCCAGCCCATGGGGCCTTCAAGGCAGGACAGGCCCCTTCCAGTACTGCTTGCCGGCAAAACGCCTAAGTACTTGAGCCCCAAAGGTGCCCGCTTTTAAGGATATGCTCTTTCAGTAGAGAGGTGTATGTGTGTGTTTGTGTGTGTGCGTGTGTGTGTGTGTGTGCGTGTGTATGCATATAAAACTGAATCACGGGCTTCCCTGGTGGCGCAGTGGTTGGCAGTCCGCCTGCCGATGCAGGGGACACGGGTTCGTGCCCCGGTCTGGGAAGATCCCACGTGCCGCGGAGCAACTGGGCCCGTGAGCCATGGCCACTGGGCCTGCGAGTCTGGAGCCTGTGCTACGCAATGGGAGAGGCCACGATAGTGAGAGGCCCGCATACAGCAAAAAAAAAAAAAAAAAACAAAACTGAATCACTTGCTGTATGTCTGAAACTAACGCATCGTAAATCAACTATACTTCAAGTTTTTTTAAAAAGGTATGCACTTTCATGTCACACAAAGAGGCACTTTCCAGAACACCAGCCCACGTGGCCCGGTTCTCGGCCCAGCAGCTCAGGGGTGCAGATCTGTCTCCCCTCCTCCATGGGGGACACAGCAGAAGGGTGTGCAGATGTTCCTTTAAAACCCCTCCGAACAGACGCGCACTGCGTTCCCTCCCCAGACTTCGGCTCTCTGCGTTGAAGACCCTCTGGGGGCCCTGGGTCCCCCTCACCCCCCCGTCGCACAGAGGGGCCACCTCCATCCTCTGCCGAGGCCTCTCCTGCCGTCGGGTGGCATCTCTCTGGCTACGGAGAGAACAGGCTCAGTCTCTACGAGCCTCCACGGATGCAGAGCGGCAGGGATGCCAGAGCACCTGCACGCGCGTCCGAGGCGGGGATGCAGCGAAGCAGTGACGCAGCTGGACACCCTGCCTCCCCTCTGCTCGGGACCGGCTGCAAGAGTCCCTGGCCTCACGGCCCCGAGGGGCAGCCTGCCGCCTCTGGTTCGGCAACAGCCCGTCTTCCCTTCCACTCCCTCCCGCCCCACAGGGGGCGCTGTGGACAGGACGCCCCGTCAGCCTCCGCCCGGCACCAGCCTCGGGGCCTCTGCTTCCCAGGGCTCCCCGGGGTCACGGCTGGGCTCCCCGGGGTCACGGCACGCCGCCTGCGGAACCGGTGCGGTTAGTGACGGGCCAGGCGGCAGCGGCGCCTTGATCTCCTTACTGATCGGAGGAGCTCCGGGAGGGGCTTGACGGTCCTCCCAGGCACAGGACGAGTCAGAGGCTGCAGGACATTCCCGAGGCCCCATGACCTTCGTGCGAGAGCAAAGCGATATAACCAACTCTGCGCCCGTGAGAAACAGCTGCAAAGTGATGTGAGGGAGGGAAAACGAGGAGAGCTGCCCCGGGTAGAGGGAAGCCCCCAAACGCGGCCGGCCAGGACCTCACGCGGGTCACTTCTGTGTCACCTTCTTTTTGCACAATTAATTTTTCCTTGTTAAGCCAAGCTCACTCAGCGCTCGCTCGGGAAGATGCCTGGAGGTGTCTCGTCCCGTGGAGAGAACCAACCGCTTGGGTGACACCTCTAACCACCGCCCGCCCCCCGGGCCCGAGCAGGCCTTCCTGCCGCGTCCTCAGCCGCGGGCGCTCCGCCGGCCCCGTCCCCACGGACACCCTCGGTCGGTCCCCAGCTGGCAGGGTCGAGCTGAGCTCCGGACACGGCAGAGCGGAGGGTGGTCTCCGCAGGCGGTGTCCGTGCGATGGCATCTCGGTGAGATTCTTTTAAAATTGCCCAAGGACCCCCCTGCCGTGGAGGACTTTTAAATGAACGTGTGGTCCACTGTGGGAACCTCCCGGAAGAGCTGATGAGGAAACCAAGCTGGGACCCTTGGCAAACGTCTCCTCAAGTCTGGCGTCAGACACACAAACAGGACTTGACGGTCGACCTCGGGTGACGCAGGCTCACGACCCCTGCTCCCCTCGCCGGGCCAGCAGCGGGGATCCCGTCTGACACGGAACCAGCTGAACGCCACCCTGTGCGGGACCGTCCTCTCTGCTCTCGATCGTGTCTCTCAAACTCGACAACCTGCTCCTCGATTCGATCCACCTCCGACTCAGGAGCGCTTCTGCACGAAGGCTGGGCTTCCCCTGCTCACGCTTCTCCCCTCGGGAATCAGACAGACTCGTCGATTTGGAGGAGCCCCGAGGTCCCAAATGATGGAAACTGGTGCTCTCGACCCCGGAGCGGGGCCCGCGGAGACACGCTCCCACCACGCGCCCTGTCCTGCGGTGAACGGGGCCGAAGCGCTTCCTCGGAAGAGGGGGCCAGCTCAGCCCTCGGCCTGGTCGCCCCCAACCCACGCCACGGTCACCGCTGACTCAACCCCAGCAGACCGGCTCACAGATTGCCTTCCAAGTTTGTCCAGAAGGTTGTGAGAAAAGTCTCTGCCTCAGCATTTTCCTCCCGGCTCAGGAAGGAGAAGGAGACTGATGGAGGGCACCGGCCCCCTGGCCGCACCGGCCCCGGCGGGCGTCCCGCTGGCTGGCAGACGATGATGGACGCTGCCCCTTCTCGCGTGTGCGGGGGGGGGGTCGGGGGGCGGGGGGGCGCCTTGGCCTGACTCCGTCCAGTGAGCAAAGCCGGGGGCGCTGCCAAGACAAACAGCCGAGGTATGAATGCTAACAGCCCGCGATCACCGCGGTGTGACATGGCCCGGGAAACCAGACATCAAGGATGCTGCTCGGAATAGCTCGAATGTCGAACATTCTTTCCCAGAGGAGGGATGGAGGGCGCACAGAGCCGTGGGGGGCAGGCTCGCGCGTCCCGGGGACCCAGGAGGGGGACCCACCTCCGATGCGTCACGTGTGGGTGTCGAGGGGGCAGCGCCCCCTCCTCACCCCTCCCCGACGCCGGGGCAACGTTCCCCTGCCTCCCCGCTCCGCCCGAAAACAGCCTGGTTGGGAAGAGGTCATATCAAAAGAGCTCTTGTAGTTTATAATCATTTTCATCTGGTTTAGGGAAAAGCAGCCATAAAATGTCTGTTGGGCGACGGCTCGGGCCAGCTGGGCGGGTTTCCAGAGCTGGTACTCGGGCCACGGGAGCAGCTGACAGACAGGCCGAGCGTGCTTTACGGCCTCTAATGCCTGTGCTGACACGGAGGATCGAGGCAAGATTTATCCTCGGCTCAGGCCGTCACCCAGCACTGAACACCGGTCATTACAAGCCAGATGACAACTGGGAAGAATATTTATTTGGTTTTTAAGGTCTTGGATGAATCTGGTTTTCAGAAAGCGAGGGCCCCCTAGGAAGTCAGGCCGTGCCATTATTACCTACGACCCATTATGCAGTGGCTGGCCAATTATGTAATCCTATATGGCAAACACAACCCGAAAGTGGGACAGGCCCCACGACGCGCGGGCTGGCTATTACGGGCCTCAACCCCGTCGCTCCACTGCGGTTACAACACACCTCGATGTCACTAACGGACCCAGAGAATCCAGCACTTGTAAAGTCTGGCTGGTCCCATCAAGTCCGCAGCCCACGGTGACAGTGAATTTGATGGAGTGGTGACGTACATTAAAGCGCTTTCCTTCTGACTCATTCTACAGAATTCCAGGCATAAACAAAGTAGCACAAATAGAGCTGGACGTTTTTATTAAGCCCAGTGTCAGCCTGAAGCTTTTGATTAAGCTTCTATAAACACGTCTTCTTTTTACACTAAAATCACCCCAAATGTTGACATTTCTGCTCTCAAGCAAGTCAGGGCTTGGAATTAACGACGTTCACTCGTGACCGTCTTGGATGGTTCTCACAGCCTCCAGATAAGTGAAAGGACCTTGGACACAAATGACTGATACGCCACCGTTTCTGTAACATACAGCCCAACACTTCCTGCATCATCTTCACTTCATCCCGTCCCACTTAACGATCTTGTTTTTCTTTCCTTTCCAGAACTCCAAGCAAGCATTTTTCTCGGGTAATTCTTCTCCTCGGGAAAATCCATCACTTTCCAAGGAGACCAGAAACAGGAAGGCTGGGCTGGTTTCCAGCCCGCTCGCCCTCGCGGAGGTGCCCTCCTGCACCTCACCCGTCACGCAGCCTGACTCGTCTACCAAGGGTCCGCGAGCCTGACGCCCCGGCGGGCGGTGCCCACGGTGCGGAAATCCTCTGAGGTATTCGCTCCCGTGGGCACACGTTTCTACGTGTCCGTCGCACTCCAACAGTGTAACGCCCGGTTCACGCAGACGTAAGCCGTGACCCTCCACGTGCTCTTCCCGCCTCTTCCACGTGAGATGAGGCAAAAGCCCACAGGCGACAAGTCCTGCAACGCGGCTGTGATGCCGGAGCTTCGGGGTGGACCGTGCTGCGACTGGGAGAAGGCGGAGAGCAGCGTGGAGGCAGGAGACGGGCACCGGACCCCGGTCTCCTCGCCTGCGCGCCGTGTCCCGCGCCGCCCCGTCTCCGCCCGCAGCCACAGATCACTCAGCTTCCACATCGCAGGTCTCAGACCGTGTACATTGGTGCGGGACAGACTTCAGAACAAGAAGTTTCGGAAAAACGGAGCAAAACCGGAAAACACCTCATCACTGCGTTCTTCTTCCAGGATAATCTACAGAGGAGCTCATTCTGTTTCTTAACTTACTGTAAGCCTCCTCTCCTGGCCATGCCAGCAAACAAAGCACGTCTAAGGTGGTGTTTAAAGCTAACGGCAAAAGCCCGCTTTGTTCTCCCGCCAGGCCGCTGGCTTCCAGAGCCGGCTCGCGGGCGACGGGCAGCCCCGGCCCCTACCCGTCCAGGATCCTCTGTGTGGCCCCCAGACCCTGTCTGCAGCCTTCTCCACGCTGCTCTGGGCTGGGGGCACCGGCCGGTACCGACCTGCAGCGGAGAGCGCGTGTTTTCTCCTGCAGCATCTCCTGAGCGTCGCCGCGGACCGGCTGCCCCTGGAACTAAGGGCACAGCTCTCCTAGAGGCGGCGGTCCCCGCAGGACGCTCCAACCTCTAGCCGCCTGGCCCTTGACACTCAGGACAGTGTGACAGCCCTGCACCTGATACTGCGTGTCCTTTCCACGTACCCTGATTTCGGCTTTGTAAACAGTCCCCTCGTTAAATCCTCCTTAACATATTGTGACCTGAAGCCGCCACGTGTTTCCTGCAGAGACCCTGACTTCTGAAGGGAAGCTGTGGTCCAGCAAGAACGGAGCCGCCCTGCGTAGGACGTTGTCTGGAGCTGTTTGTGGTACAGAAGGACCGACCCGAGCGGCCCTGTCTCCGGGCAGCCCGTCGGGGTCTGCACACCTGAGCGGTCTCCCCGGGAAGCTCTGTCGGGGCTCTGGTGGCCGGCCTCACCGTTCCTGGTGGCCCAGCCTCTGCTGCTGCGGGCCGCGGCCCCGGCTGGAGGACCCCGCGGGAGAGGCCGCTGGCCCCGCCAGTCCCCACGACTATCGCTGAACACGACCACCCACGCGTCAGCTGCCCGGTGGATTCTCACAAGGGGCCACACCTGTAACCACGGCCCCCAGATCCAGAGGCCGACGTCACCGGCACCGTCGGGACTCCCTCCCGCTCCTGTCGCCCCTTGGATGGTAGCTGCTACGCTTCCGTTTTTCCTGTTTCTGAACTTCATGTAAACAGACGTGCACGACAGGAACTCTACGTGTACCTTTGTCTCTGGTTTGCCTTTTGCTTTCGCGAGACTCACCCGTGTGGTTGCCTACGTTCACTCCACTTGCTGGACGGCTTCCCAGTTCACGAACACATCACGACGCGTGTACCCCTTCTGATTCCGGGAGGATGTCTGGGCTGTTTCCACTTTGGTGCCTGTTAGAAATCGCGCCGCCGTGAACACGACACACGCGGCACCTGGTGGACACGTCGCCTGCCTTTGTGTTCAGAGACTGGGGGCTTCCAACGCATGTCCCCTCCTAATTAGCACTCTTTGGGGCGGACAGAAAGTGAGGTCTGGGATGAGGGAGGGAAACCAGCACACACGAAGGCTGTGCCCAAGATCCCACCCAGGGAACGTGAGCTCCATCGAGGACATGAGGCGGGGGTCACCCAGACCTTACGGCGTCCTGCTCCGCCGCCCCCGTGCAGAGCTTCGCGTGCTGGCCGGTGGGGGGGGGGGGGGGGGGTCCTGTATCACGTGACCCAGGAGAAAATGCCTCTTACTGAGCATTATCTGGCACAAAGGACAGTGAAGGTCCAGGCATCTCACTGAGACGGGTGGGGAGGGAGACCCTGACAGTCTCACCCAACGAGGAGCGACACGTGGGAAATACCTGCAACGTTCCCGTCGGTACCGAGCTAAGGTGCATTAAGTGCCACTGATAACCCCTCTAACTTGGTGTTGTACCTCTGTTTTCTCATTCTGTAGTGTAGCGCTATTAACGACATATTCATGGTTCTAACTAGCTCGCTACATTCGTTTCCTAGGGCTGCCCTGACACGTTTCCTCAAAGCGAGTGGCTTAAACAACACCGATTTATCCTCTCCCAGTTCTGCAGGCTAGAAGTCTGACGTCCAGGTGTCGGCAGACTTGGTTCCTCCTCCAGACTCTGAGGGGGGATCCATTCCTGGCCTCCGTGGTTGCTGGCGAACCTCGCGTCCCTCGGCTTGTAGACGCGTCCCTCTGATCTCTGTCCACTTCCGTGTGGCCTTCTGCCTGAGCACGTCTGTGTCCAATTTCCCCTTTTCCTACGGACACCAGTCATATTGGATTTAGGGCCCGTCCTGCTCAGCATGACCTCCTCTTAACTGCGTCACATCCGCAAAGACCCTGTTTCCAAATGAGGTCACGATCACGGGTTCCAAGTGGACATGAATCGGGGGAACACTTTTCGGCCCAGTTCACCCCGACCTTCCGGCGAAGTGTCCCTTCTCCTCCCGTAGGGGTTCGTGCTGCCGTGGCTTCAGGGACGCAGGCAGGGACGCAGGTGCGCGTAACGAGCCTGGAGCTGGGGCAAAGCGTGGGAGGCGGGAATGGGAGCAGGTCTTGAGCCCTGCTGATGCTCGCAGCTCTTGTCATAATTCAGGAGACAGGGGACGTATCCAGACAACGGGGGAATGGGCCTGCTCAGAACTGGGAAGAAACGGGGGTTCCCTCCACCTTAGGGGCTACTCGGTGACCCCCAGTGGCCTCGACGCCCAGCGCTCCCGGCTTCCAGGAGAGCAGGGCTTCCGTGAGGCGTCACAGACACGTGTTATCAAAAGTTCTGTACAGCTTTGGCTCTCATTGGTGATGCACAGTTTACATCTGTCCCGCATTTCCTCTGTAAAGCACGGCCTCCCAGGTGATGGCAGGGCCGCCAGTCGGGGAAGTGGCGGGAGGCCGTCCTGTCCGTGGAGCAGTGTCCCCGCCCCGTGGTGCTGTGCAGGCACAGGCCGGGCCAGGGCACAGCTGGAAACGCCTGGAGAGCTGGGGAGGGGGAGGCCCAGCTCACCTGAGGACCCAGCACGGCACCGCCCACCCTCACCCCCCCGCAGCGTGACCTTGTGCGACGGAACCAGCAAGGCCTGGGGACACGAGTGTGACGTGAAGCAAAGGGACTTCCGATTTCAGGTGACCCGAATAATAACCCAAACAGAGAAAACTGGAGCGTCTCATACCATCATGTACATTTTTATTCCTTAAAAAGACAACTCAGACCATTCAGCCCCAAAGAAATGCATTATTCGTGTGTGGTCAGAAATGCTCCAATTTACTCTCTAATTCTGAATGGTCTATTTTTAACATTTAGTGCATAACTAAACACATTTCGAAGGCAGTTAGCTCTACACATAACTCTTACAGTTGATGATAAAATTCATGGCCAAGCTCAATTCAGGGCAGGGCATACTTTCATAAAACGGTTCTTTTAAAGGCAGAAACCAAAAGCCGGTGGTCAGGTGAGGTCTAATGCTTGAGGAGAACGTGGCTGCTCCTTGAAAATTCTTTAAAGGCAGAGGCTGAGGCACAGGTTTCCACGAGAGCCGCATGTGTAACAGAACTGAATTATTTTCTGTTTCAAGAGCAGCTTTTGCTCAGGTGCCGCCCTGGCCACACGAAGACTGATCAGCCCTGTGGATTCTGCTTTGAGTTTTTCACACACTAACGTCTTCGCCTTGGGATTCCTCGGCGGGAGACGGGCTCAGTGCAGGCTGAAGTTCAGAAAAGGGGTCTCAGAAACACCACAGAGGTAGGCCTCAGAGAGGCCCACGTTGTTGGAGACGTTGGCTGGTTTTTGGCTTGAGCAGCGTGAAATGTTCCTCTAAGCGTGGAGGCCGCCGCTCTTCAAGCCCTGGGATCAGGCTCAGCTGATGGGACGCTTACGCTGCGAGAGGCGCAGCTGGTCTTACGCAGCCGAGGGCGCCGGGCACTCAGAGCCAGACACCTCGGTGCCCTGCGAGGTCTCGTGTGCTCACAAATGGGTGTGGCCCACCAGTGTTTAATATCCGTTTATTTTTGCTGAACTCACAGAGTCAAATTCATAGATGTGAAATGTAATCTCGATACAACTCCAGTCTATTTCAAACCGACACTCACTTCGAAGTGGTGACGCAGAAAGGTACGTGCTACCTGCACGCACGTGTGCTGGGTCTGTGGATTTCACCGAAAATGAATGAACAGATCCACTTATGGTTATTGATTTAATAACCTACTCAGTACCAGAAACACATCTAGAATTAAAACTAATGATCTTACATAAATTATTGGTTTTGTGAGGCTTTAAATCCACAGGCTGTAAACTATAAACTTTTAAAGATATGCTCTATGAAAGGTTATGTTACTGCAAGTTGGAGACAAGCAAAAGTTAAATAAATGTCATTGGCCTAAAATAATGAAACTAATCAAGTGTTGTAGCAAGACAGCGAGATAAATTGGTAGAGGCAGATAGATGATGATAGATCGATGGATAGATCGATGACAGATCGACGACAGATCGATAGATATAGATGGATGATAGATAATAGAGAGATAGAGATAGACGATGATAGATGTAGATATTGATTTTTGCTACTGGATACTGGGCTATAAAATAAACTCAAATATAATTTATTTTAAACAAAGATTATTTTCAAACACCAAGTAGGTAATAATAAACTATGATCCATGGAGAAAGTTCAGCAAAGGTCTCTAGCAAATATAAATTAAAATTAGAAGAATAAAAGGCACAGTGATAACTACAGAGTCATTTATTTTAAAATATTACATCTTAAAGCAAAACATTATTAAATTACGTACGATTTTTAAACGTATTCCTCGCGGAAACAGGTGGAAAGCTTTGGCAAGCCTCATGGTCTTTACAGAATCCTCTGCCCCCTAGACGGCCATGGGAGAGCCAAGCGCCCAAGTGGACATTTCTGTAGGCAGTTCTAGCAAACCTCCCTTCCTTTCCCCAGCCAGACTCGCCCTCGCCCCTGCCCTCCTGGGGTCGACCGCAATGTCGTCTCATCGGAGTCAACAGGGGTGCCCCAAAAGCCAGTCAGAAAAACCCGTGAGAGCCCGCGGATCCATGTGGAGAGAAAACACCCAAATGACTGAAAGCGCTTCCCTGAATCTGTAATACTGGAGGTCTGTTCTGGAGAAAGAAGAAGGAGCTTCACGTTGCAGGGAAACAACAGGTAAAGGGGGCTCGTCCTCACCCGCCCAGGGCAGCTCCCGCCCCGCCGCCCCCTCGGAGCCAGCTGCCTCCTCTGGGGGCCGGTCCAGCGCGGCCAGAACAGGAGTCGGGTCTGGGCACTTGGGCAGGGGACACGCAGGGCTGCGTTTACTGGGGCGTTTGTTGAAAGCCAAGGGCATGAAATGTATCTCCCCCGGAACAGAGCACTTGGGAGCAAGTCTGCTGTCACAGAAAGACAGGTGCACGGCCTCGGCTCGTCAGAGGCGCGCGAGCAGCTGGGCCCGGTCGTGGAGCCCGCGCCCCCGCGCCCCTTCCCTGGCCCAGCGCGCGGGCACAGTCACGCACACCCACCGCCGCACCGCGGGCTCCCGGGCTGCCCTGCCTCCCGCCAGTGCGTGCACGAGGCTCTGCACCGCAGCTCCGCGGCCCTGGCGCGCTCCCGGGCACGCGGGGCCCGTGCGGTCAAGGCGTGACACCGCGCCGCGGGACGGCTTCTGGCCGACGGCGAACGCGACGAAGACAGGCTCCTGCCGGCATCTCCCCCGCGACCCTCCGGGGACGGCCGCCAACACGACGGCAGGCCGCGTGTGTATCGGGGTCATGTGGCCAGATGCCCACGAGAGCCTGGGTCGAGACCACAGCCTTTTCCCCTCCGAACCAAGCCAGAATCTGAATCCAGGTCTCAGGGGGGAGAGCTTGCCAGGCCGGCCCCTGTAATAACAATGACCACGTCCACTGGAGACAGAAGTTCTGGGAACAGGAAAAGCTCGGAGAAGAGAGCTGGCCCTCAACCTTCCCCGCAGCCCAGGCTGCCTGGCCCTGAGGCTCGGATGGGTCCCTCAACGGACGATGGTTTCCGCGTTTGTTTGCATCCTCTGGTTCCCTACTTTTACCCCAAACCAGAGAGAGTGACAAAGATACTAAAAGCAACGGTGCATTCTTGCCATTTTTCTCATCCATTCAGAGCTGGGAAGCATCAGGAATCTTGTGGGAAAGCCACTTCTCAGATTTCTAACCCGATTTCTCAACTGAAGTGGTCTGGAGTTTTTGCCTACATTTTAGATAAGGTCCTAATTCCTGGTTACTTGGCTGCTCGAATTTCAAATTCTTCTCAGGTTCATATCAATCATTCCAAGAGACAAGCAAAACATTTTATGTGACAAAATTTGTTGGTTTTTTGACATACCTTTGGTCTGAATTCATAAGACTTCTATGTCTTTGAGGAAAAACACATTATCTCCTGACAGAGGCTTCTCTCTCAATCCCTCTCTCTCTCTCTCTCTCTCTCCCTCTCTCTCTCTCTCCCTCTCTCTCTCTCTCTCTCTCTCTCCCTCTCTCTCTCTCTCTCTCTCTCCATCTCTCTTTCTCTCTCTCTCTTGTAATCTGAAGCCTGCTCTCACCACCAAAATGTATCAGGAAACCACAGAAATGAAGACAATTAGAGTAAATAAGATCCAGTGATCAAATATAGCTAATTTGTATCCATAATATTTGGGAGTTACACAGTCTGCTTCAATTTGAAAGATATCTTCCAGACCACACTGTTTTCTTCCCAAGGGGACTGCCTTTTGCTTTTAATTATTGAACTTTAAGAATTCTTGCTATAATTTGGGGTTTGCTTGTAATTCTTCGAGAAGAAAAAAAAAATCCAGCCCATAAATCCTTCTGTATCCCGTCACTTCCAATAATAGGCTTCTGTGGCCCAATTCACTGTCAATTAACTGCGTTTTTCAGTGGGAGCGGGTGCGGCGGGAGGAAACGGCGGAGCGGGAGCTGGACTGAGGAAACCCAGCTCAGGGCGAGGGTGGCCGCGAACAGCAGAGGGTGAGTGGACACTCCTTGGCAAACAGCCGTGGCCAGACAGGATGTATAAGAAGAAATGTCTCAAAAACAGCGTGCGGCGTCGTGAGAAACAGTGAACTGTAACTGGCGATACTCTGCCCTCCTCTTTTAAGAGATTTTGAACGTTCTTAGGGTGCCTGGGGTTTGCCAGCGTCGCCCGCATTTCGGGAGATGCTCTGAGGCTCCAATTTCCTGTCGCTAATGGTCCTCGTGGGGGGAGGGGGCTTGCCCTTGGTCCCACGCAACGAGCTGGCGTTCACTGCACCGCCTGGGCCTGAGTGGTGGCGGCCGCCGGCCTCGCTCCCTGGACGGCAACGCCCCTCCCGACTCCAGAGTGTCTCCACACCACGGGCTCTCTCAACACACGCCATCCATGAACCAGTGGCCGGGGGATGGACCACGCCCTCTAACGTCGTCTGTATCTGACACGGCGACGCCTTGGGGCTCTGATGACCCCGGAGGGGCTGCCCCTCCCAGGACCGGCCAGCTCCTAGAGATGGTAAAGGACGCACCTGCAAGGTTTACACGCAAACCAACCGCCCAGAGCCCGCACCACCACCGCTCTCGTCATGAGGCTCTCGCCCTCTGGGCACTGTCCCCCCGCCCTCACCACCCCGGGGCCGGGGACCAGTCCGCCAGGACAGCCTGCAATGTCCCGGTGCCCCGCTGGCCAGTCCTGAGCCCCCTCACCCCGCCTCACCTAGTCCTCCCCAGAAACGGTAACAAAGGCTCTGCGCATATGTCTCCCCACCACCACCACCCCCGCCGACCAGCGCTGCTGCTTCCCTGTGCGGCCCTGAGCAGCGCGACGGCCCCCCCCTTGGGAACGGAGACCAGCAAACTATTTTCTCAGTGGCAGTTGTATCTTGCTGGCCTCACCATACTTGAATGATAACAAAACCTATATTTTAAACATAGGCATTTCCATCCAGAGACATCAAAGACACAGGAATTCCTTCCTAGAAGAAGAGGTCATGTTTTAGAAAAGCAGCCATGGGGGAAAAAGTTATAACAAGGAACAATGGCATTCCAGATTTCTAAAAATAAAATATTTTCTATCAAATTGGCAATCTAAAATGTACATATTGGCACGAGCGTGTTAGAGGAAAATGGGCACAACTCTCACAGGCCGTGGCGGGGTTGGTGGTAAGAACAGCTCGTTGCTCAAGTTATTTGGCAAAAGTATTTTAAGGCCTTAGAAATGTACATACCCTTTGACCTGGAAATTCTACTTCGAGGACTACATCCTAGGGAAAAACACTAAAGATTTAATAAAATGATTTTCCCAGGAGTATTGTTTGTGATTGCAGACGGGGTGGGGTCAGGTAACAACTCAATATCCAGCACAGATGACTGGCTACGTTCCGATCAAAGAGCCACACACGCAACAAGGGGTGCCATTCCGCTGCTGAAAGTCAGGTCACGGGTTACTTATGTGTTTACAGAGAAAAACATTCACGACATGATTTTAAGTAAAGAAAAAGATATTACAGAGCGGTGTGCATAAACTCATAAAGACTTAACAGCTATATTTAAACACAGAGTATCACAATTAAAGATATGAAGAATTTATCACCATAAGTTCTGACAAGCAGAAACACAGAGACTAACCAATATCTGCTGTGAATGTCTTAAAATCACAAACCCCCGTGTCCAGCACCCACGTGCTGCGGAGAGAAAAGTCAGTGCCGAGGCTTCCGCTGAAAGGTTTTCGGAACCGGGGGCAAACTCATCAGAGGACCGAAGGGTGTGCGCAAGGTGTCTCTGGATGATGAAATCGTGATGCTTTTCAATTCTCTTCATTTTGTTTATCTGTGTATCTACTGTCTCTACAATGAACACATCTCTTTTGTATTAAGAGAAAAGACATTTTTATAACAGGTTTCCTAAGGTATGGATAGAACGATCAGCTCAAAGAGGCATTGACATTCGTCTCCCAACTGCGGCAGGACCTCCCTGGCGGTCCAGTCAGTCCAGTTAAGACTTCGCGCATCCACTGCAGGGGGCGCCGGTTCGACCCCTGGTCAGGCAACTAAGACCCCGCGTGCAGCACGGCCAAAAATTTTTTTAAATCCCATTTTTAGGGCTATCAGGAGTCCTCTGGGTCCTTGGGTTTAGTTCAGACCACAAGGGCTGACAGTCTGATTGCTGAGTGACTGTATTTTCCAGCCCAGAGAACAGGGCAAATGTGCCGCCTACCTTTTGGAAATGAGACCGTGCATCCCAGAGCAGGGCGATCACGTAGTTGCTGAATTAGTCTAGTCTCTGAAAAGAGCAGAGACCCCACAAGCTCAAAACAGCCATGGGCCACACTCCACCGACCAGCTGCATAAGTTAACTGCCCTAAACCTCAGTCTCCTCACCTGCAAAATGGGGAGATAACAATGAACGCTTTATAGAGATGCTGTGGAAACCACACCCACCAGGCAGCCAGGTCGGCGCCCTGTTCCCGGTCCTGTGAGCCGTCCCACATGCCCCAAACAACTGGCATGTGCCCTTGGCACGGCCCAATCCCCTCCTGAACACACCGCATCCTCACCGTGTATCTCAGAATCATTACTTCCACCAACAAGAGCTCCCAGGGTGCCTAGTGGAGGCCGAGCGTCGGTACCCAGACAGAGACCCCGCAGCCTTCACCTGGTCACCCAAACTTCCTCCGAGCCACGCCTGCAATGCTTGCATAGAGTGGGCTGCTTGAGCCGGCGGCAGGGAAATTTTGCGGCGGGCTTTCAAATCAGAGGTGCGGGTGGTCAGCAGATCCACTCTGTACCAACCCTCTTCTTCCCTGACGTCAGATCCTACTCAGCACTTTCCACCACGTCTCCTTGCACACGCGGCCAAGAAGCTTTTCATCGTCTCGCGGACCTGATTCATCTCACAGCTCTGTAGTCACTGGCCGTTTGTTTAAACTACTGGCCGGGAGTCGGAAACAACAGATACTGTAAACTCATCGGAGTTGAAATTTCCAAACCCTGGGGGCAGGCGTGTGAGCTTCTTCCCTGCGTCTGTTGGCAACGGCCCAAAGCGCAAGGCTGACCGTTAGCCCTGGTCTCGGGGAAGCGGGTGCTGAGGCCAGGATGCGGCGTGCGAGGCTCTTTACAGGGGAAACACCTGTAAGAACACGGGGGGCGCTGTGTGGCCGTGAGGCACGTCTGACCCTGAGCGGCGGGGAGGGGCCCGGGTGGGCAGCAGCGTCCCGACAGCTGTGCAGTCAAGGGCGTTCCCGCCGGGCCCTAGGGAGTCCTCCAGCCGGCGCTGCCCAGCCGGGGGGCCCTGGGTCGACCAGAAAGAGGCTGCCTCTGCATCCCTCTGCTCAGAGGGAAGGGGGAAGCCCAGCGAGGGCCCCGGAGCCAGCCGCTGGCCCAGGGCCAGCCGTCACACCCCTGGGGTCGGAGCCTGTGGGCAGCCGCGCGGGGCGAGACCCATCGTTCTCCGGGGGCTCACACGGAGCGCCGCCCGGAGCCACGAAGTCTAGTATCACCTTCCCACAGCGCTCCGTCCTTTCCAACACCTGCCCTTGTTTTCTCCTCAACTGAATTCAGCACCTGCTGGCCCAGGGCGGATGGACGTGGTGTCCGTCCCAGAGCAGGTCTGGCCCAGCACAGAGGCGCCCGCGGCCATCCAGGAGGGGAGACAGGCTGGGAGGAGAGAGACGGAGAAGGAAAAACCAAGAGTCTTCAGGGTGCGGGCAGAATTAAAGTCGGGTCTGTTCATGGAAGACAAAAGGAAAAGGGGAAGATCATGGCAGATGGACGGGAAGGGCCTGAGAAGCTTTAGTCGTAGCATCGTGGGCGGGAAGGACCCTGTGTTTCCACGAATGACGAGGCCTGCAGACTTGGAGGGTCTCTGCCCGAGTGCACGTGGGGTCAGGACGAGGACCCGGTCCCGGGCTCACTTTGTGAGCCTTCATCACCCAGGCTTCACTGCCATGTCCACCACAACCCTGCCGTCTCCGGAGGTCTCCCTGCATCTCCTTTCCTCAGGCTCCTCCCGAAGCAGAGGAGCTACGATGCTCCGCCCAGCTGAGCAGTCTGATTCCTGGGGGACGAGACGTTGCCGTGCCAGGCGGCTTCCTTCCTGCTCAGCAAAGGTCCCATCTGAGTGTCACGGGTCATGCACTGGGCTCAGGAAAAACCCCAGAAGTCATACAGTGTGAGCAGAGGAACAGGCTTTGTCAGAAAACATGATCCGGTCAGAGGTCAACAGGAGAAGAGAAGGCGCAGCCCCCCCGGACTTCCCGACGTCCCACAGAGAGGTGACCCAGCCCCGGGCTCAGCGGGACCTGCGTAGGGAGCCGGCCACCACCTGGGTCTCCCTTCCTGTGGGGCCGCCGTGGCGGAGCGTCCCTGTCGGTGGGGCACGAACAGGCTGCTGGGTGCCGGACGGTCTGGGTTTGGGGTGTCGGCTCTTCACAGGATGAAGCACTGTCACAGGATATCAGCCACCCTGAACCTGGGGGCTGGGCGGGCCTGTGGGAAGCTGCAGCCTCCCTGTAAAGGCGGGGACCAACCCCCAGTCCCAAGGCAAGCGAACTGGGGGCAGCTTCTCCCGCTAACAAAATAGGGTCCCCCAGTACCAGCGGGTTTAGGCCACAGAGTCGGGCTCCACGAGCACTTTCAGACAAACCTGCTCATTGCTCCGCGGAGAAGCCAAAATAACCGAGCGACGCAAGTGGCCGGTGGCATTAGAGTAGGTGCGGGACAGACAGAGGGCTGTCCAAACAGTGGACAGAGACCTTCGGCAAGTGAGATCATGAGGCCAAGCTTCATACAAGGGAGAGAATCCGATCAGGGCCTCAGGGGTGGTGGACGAAGGCAACCGAGATGTCACCAAGGCACGGAGAACAGAGCCGAAAGTCGGGGCACGCGTCCATCGGGGCCCAGATGGCTGTCGCCACCTGCACACCCCACAACTGGATCTCAGGGAACTACAGTACCTGCAGCCGTTTCCTCTTAAAGCTTCAGAAGGGAATTCGGAGACCCCATTCTGATCAGGCAGTTGTACCCTGAGATTCAGACTCAGGGAGTGCTTGCTGGCATTTGCATTGCTTTTCTCATAGTTGGTCTTTTGTTCTGTTAGAATCCAACAGAATTTTTTGGCTTTTTTATTATTCTAGACCTCAATTTTTGCTACTTAGCATAGAAATCCCCCAGGGGAATTCTTTCTTCTTTCCAAATACGCTGTTCTCTTCAGCTCAGTTCATGTGTTGAAATTCGGAATGTTTCTTGATATGCTGGGGGCAAGCCTGGTTTGGAGATGTCTCAGGATAAAGAACTTCGGGAACAAAACAACAGTTTTTAAATCCCGGCAAAGGAGCGTCTAACAAGAGTACTTTCTGCACGAGGGTTAGGCGGGCGCCACTTCCCCGTCCTCACCCCAACGCTCTGCTGCCGCCTTGGCCATTCGAGCTGTGACACAAGTACTTCCAAATGACCCCAAAATGTTTTTCTCCGCTTTACATTGTTTGTCTTGAGGTAGATTGGGTGTTAAAGATAAGCCAGGTTTGGAACCGGAGTTGGAACCAAGTGTGACTAACCACGGGCCACTCGTGCAAGAAATACCTTCCCTCCCATTTGCCACTGCACACACCCCATTCTCTACAGCTTGGGTCATGTCCTGCTCTCCCGCCCCCATCCACCTCCATGAAAGGGCCTCCAGGGGACAGGAAATTCCACGGGAGCCGGACGCCCCACTCCGAGAGCACGATCGCCGCCGCTGCACAGCCAGGGCCACCTGTGTGTGTCTCTCTGCTGCTTTGCTCCGGTTCCCAGGTGAAAACTCAGCTCCCGCTCCGAGCTCTGCAACTAGCTCACGCGGGGACTTTCTGTGAGTCAGTGGATTCCGGGCGTATGATTCCTTATCCTCAGCGAAAGGAAGTCAGCACATAAGAGGCATCGCCACCCTTCCCCATCACTCATTAATCATGGCACTGAGCTCCAACGTGAACTCAGTCCTCCTGCACTCAGGGCTCCAGGCAGCCACTACCAACCAGCCAGCACTGGCTTTCAAATAACGATTCTATGCCATCCTGGGACCGAGCCCTCGTCCAGGTCTACTCCTGCACGAAATGAATGTAACAACAGCAACAAGGCGTTAAGAGCAGGGGGCTGGGCCAGCGGATTCTAGCGCAAATCCATCTTTTTGTAGTTAACCTTAATTGAAGGTTGACCTCTCTCTGTTTTTAGACCAGGATATACCTTCATTTGAAGTAAAATACCTCTAAATTCAATGATGAAATCTGATGCTCTTTGGGTAGGACAATAGAATTTGTTGGGTATACTTTGAACCTGTTCCTGAATAAGGTCTAACGTAGCTCAGATGACTGATATCCAGCCATATCATCTGAGGTGTTTTCTTCTTCCCAACTGTACCTTTTACAAAACTGAGAGCAATCAGATGAGGACAAATAGCTAATGACCAATCTTTCTTCAGTGAACTCACATATACAACGGGAGAACAAAATCCTAGGTGTCAGAACCATCAAACCGAACGATGGGAACTTTAACCTGAGATCCCGGAGCCTTAGGGAGAGAATGCCCTGGTCTCTGTCAGCTTAACACACATCTCCCTCTGCGTCCTGTAAGCTCCCCCAAAACACAGACACTGCTGTATTCGTCTCTAAATCCCAGAAGCCTGGGACGTCAAGCAGCCAACTGTGGATACATGGTTCTGGGCAGAACTCTCCACTGCTCAGGCCTTTAAGAAGCGGACTTGAAAATGCATGGGGAGGCTTCCCTGGTGGCGCAGTGGTTGAGAATCCGCCTGCCGATGCAGGGGATACGGGTTCGTGCCCCGGTCCGGGAAAATCCCACATGCCGCGGAGCGGCTGGGCCCGTGAGCCACGGCCGCTGAGCCTGCACGTCCGGAGCCTGTGCTCCGCAATGGGAGAGGCCCCGACGGTGAGAGGCCCGCGTACCCACCCCCCCAAAAAAAAAAAAAAGAAAAGAAAATGCACGGGGTCGTAGAAGGCAACCCGCACTCTGCCCGCACACAGACCCACCCGCCCCTGTTACGCAGTGTGGAAGGGTCCCAAGAATCCTTTCTTTCTCGGAACGCTTCCTGGAAAAGTGAGCAGGAACATTGCTTCCAGGCTCGACTACAGTTTCGATCAGGCTGATCCAGTTTGCGGCCTCTCCAGCTGGCATCAACGTCCAGAGGTGAGGAGGGGGCTTCTTTGAAGAATCACTGGCAGATGCTGGGAACGTCCCAATCTTTGGCCGCAGGGCAAATCGCAGGAACTTGAAATGACAAACCCCCCAAGAAAGTTCATGAGAACATCTGGGATGTTCTTATCAGGGATTTATCAAGCTTTCCAGAGTTGATCCAAGCCCTGTTTTAATAAAAATCGCCCGCCCATGAACAATGTCGGCCAAGGATTTTTCCTTTTCTTCTCCTTTTCCTTCTGCTTTTTTCTTTCTTCTACCCTCCCCCCTTCTCTGGCTTTTATTGCTGTAAAAGTTGATCCTGAGACAATGAACAAGCTTCGTGTTTCCAGGCCTGCTATGTACACTGTGGTTATCAAACCCTTGAGCTTGGGTTAACCGCCCCATGTCAAAATAAAATGAGTGCAGTGGACGTCCACCATCACAGCTTGAACTGGGGAATTACATGAGGTTGAATTACCCTCTACTTTTGCAACTGGGTCCTTGGCCAAGACAAAGTCCTGATTTGTATGAATAAGAAAGATCTTCAAATGTTTTACTGATTTTTAAACTGGTAATTTTATACCAGTCACATATTTCAATTAACTAATTGTTATTCCTCTGTACTTGTGCCTTGAGATGACTTAACTTAAGAAGTTACAATCATAAAATTAAAATAAATAACCATATCCCAGTAGAGCCCTGCCTATCTATATACATCAACAACCTTCATTCCTAGCCATGGGGAAAATAATGTTCTTTGAACAATCAAGACGTTAAAACCATAAAGTCCTCCTTCATTTCTGGGCTCTGCCCTGATTTTGTCGCTATGTTTTCTTTTCTGATCCCTTCGTTTACATGAATCAGTTAACTGAGCACGGCAGCCAACGAGACAAGGAAAGGGTGCAAATGAAGGCAGAGTAAGGGCGACAACGACCTCGAGACCTAGAAGGTCCCCAGGGTCTGAAGATGGGACTCGAGGGCCCCAGGAAGACACGAAAGAGCCCCCGGGGCTGGACAGAGAACTAAAACCCAAGGGCCTGAAAAGCCGGCTGATTAGGAGATACACGCGTGCCCTGAACCGAGAAGGTGAGAGTTGGGGCTCCATGGACACCCAGATCTCACAAAGGCCTTGAGGTGGCAAAGAAACACTCACTGAAGAGAGGGCGGAGCTTCGAGCTAACCCACCCACCAGCCGGTGACGGATTCAGAGCTCAAGGACCCACCCAGGTGGGACCAACGGACATACACGGGTACGTTTTGGTTTTGTGTTCAATTGTATTTGCAAAATTAGTTAGTGTAATTTTAAAACTTTGAAAAAATGTTGAAAACCACGGGATTTGCCTCTTCTGATTTCTCGCTGAGCGCCACTCACGCTTGATTTAAAGAAAGACGTGGGGGGACGCGCCTCAACTGCCACCGTGCGGGCGGAGCCTCACTTAAGACGTGAGCACGGGTGTCCTGCCGGGTGGCCCGGCGGTCGTCGCGCAGGGTGGCCCGCGGACGCCCGCCGCGGGCAGCTGCTGGCAGAGAGGGCGCCGTGGGGCCGCGTGGTCGCCGCGGGGGGCTGCGTGGCTCCCCGTCCCCACGGGGCCGCGGCCGCTGGCCTCCCGCCCGCCGGGCGCCCCTGAGCCGTGCGGCACGAGAGCCGGGCCGCGCTCGGAGCCCCACGGCCGACCGGGTGGGGTGGCGGCCGGGGAGGCCTCCGAGGACGAGGTTCCTCCTCTGAGTGCCTGCGGAGGGGGGCGACTTCCGGCAGCCGGGGGGCAAGTTTATTCCTGGCTGCGCAGGCTTTCCTGGCGGAACGGCCTGGGATGGAGTCTCCAGCGCACTCCTCGGGAGGGAAAAGATGGGAAGCCTTCCCCAGCTTCTCCGCACCCACCCTCTTCTCCCCGAGGGACGGGGTGCCTGTACGAACTGCTTCCCCCGGGCGAAGGGAGGACAGCTGCGCCCACCTCCGCCTCGCGGGTTCCCCGCCTTCGGGCCGGGCCGCTGGCGTCCCGGCCTGTGTCCTCCGTCCAGGGAGCCGGGGGGCAGGTGCGGCCCCTCCAGGGGTTTCAGCCGCGCCGCTGAAGGGCAAGCTGCGCCTCCCGGCAGAGCTGCTGGCCCGGCGGCGCCCAGGGCGCCGGGTCACCCCTGCATCCTCGCCCGTGACCCCGCAAGGCTGCCGAGCAGGCGCGGCTGCGGGTCGCCCCGGCGCTCGGGGGGCGCTGTGCCCGCACGTCTGGCCAGAGGGGCTTCGTGCCCGAGGACGGGGCCCCTCCCCGCGTGCCTCCAGCTGGAGGGGGGAGCGGAGGCTGACGGCGAGCCGGGGGGAGTCCTGTCCCCTGTCGGAACCCCCGGCTCCTCTCGCGCATCTCACACCCCTGCCGCCGACCCCCGTGTCGAGCACGCGTGCCAAACCGATGCACCGTCTTCATTGTTTCCCCTTCGTTATTTCAAAGCTCACTTTTGTATTTCACGAATACTGTATAAATATATCCTCATAAAAGTTTCAGATACTACAGAGTGAATGTCCTCCTGAATCCCGCCCCCGTGCCAACCTCCTTCCCTAGGACCCCCGCTCCCCTTTGCCGGAGCAGCGTGGGGGCCTCGGCCGCAGTGGGGACCACCTCTCGGCAACCTGCCACCGGCGACGCTCTCCGGAACCAGACTTGGTCTATTGACAGCCCAGTGTAGCTACGCCTCAGGAGTTACACGGACTTTGTCCGTAACACCGTCAGCACGGTATGATTCGACCACCAACTGAGCAGAGAGATAGGTCAACCGCTGCGACGCAGTTAAGACTGAGGTTATGGGAAACTCCACGGGACGAACAACCCAGTTTCTCCAACACATGCGTCTGTGGGGTGAAAAGGGAGATGGGGCGACGGAGCTACAGGTGAAAAGAAACGTACCGACCACACGCAACGCGTGAACGTTCTTGGGATCCATGACTCAAACACACCGACCTTAGAACCATTAAAAAGACGTTGACGAGACATTTAGAAATGTGAGTGAAGAGGCTGTCAGATGATAAGGAACCACTGTTAATACTGCTGAATGTGTGATCATGGATTTATAGCTTTATACTCACAAGTTCATGTCTTTTAGCGATATAATCTGAAAGCTTCATGAATGAAATTATATGAGGCTTGGGATTTGCTTCAAAATGGTACTGGGCAAGGGAGAGTGGGCGGGGTGAAACTGAAACAAGATCGGCCACACTTGGATAATTGTTGACGCTGGGTGGTGAGTACCTGGAGGTTTCCTTTTGCATGTGCTTAGAACTCTTCACAATGAAAGTTAAAAACTAAAAGCACAAAGCTTTGGCTGAGTTTCCCTGGCACGGTCCCGGGGGAAGGGCTCTCTCTTTGCCTCTCCCTCTGGACCTATCGAGCTGGGAGCGGCTGATGGAGGGGCTGGCGGCAGGTGTGGGCACAGAGCAGGCTGAGAAGGGGCCTGGGAGTTGCAGTGGCCCGACCCCGTTAATGGAACTTGACTAGTCTCTGCAGAAGGCCAAGTCCAGTCTTGGACTCAGATGGAAAACATGAACGGCCTCTTTTGCAATGACCCCAGCTTTGAGGTTCCTGTCATTTTATCGCAGAACTAGGTTCCCACACCCTGACTTAATTGGAAACACTCTCACACATCTCCTCCCCATCCTGAGGACAGGGGAGACAAAGGCTTGGCGAGCCACGATGGCCCGGGGGCAGGCGGCGGCCGGACACGTGGGGCGCTGGGCACAGACACAGCCGCGCAGCGCGAGGACCTTTGCTCAGGAGTGAGGAGATGACTGGGATATTTACTTTGAAAGTGGGAAATGATTAATTCACCACGGGGAATCTTCTCTTCTACGGGGTGACGCCCTCAGGAAAGAAAGCCCCTGTTTGAGAAAACCAGACCGAGAAGGCCTCCATCTGTCCCTTCCTCTCCCACCCTCACTGGACCACCTGCCGTCCTGGAGCAAAGGGGCAGCACGGAGCCACGGGTGAGAAGGAGGAATAAAACCCCTTTTACCATCTTTGAAAGAGCTGTGCATCATCAAAGGATATTACCAAGAAAGAGGAGACAACCTACAGAATGGGAGAAAACATTTGGAAATCGTGTATCTGATACGGGTTTCATATCCAGAATATATAAAGAGAGTGGGTGGGGTAAAATTGAAACAACATTGGCCATGCTTTGATCATTGTTGAAGCTGAGTGATGGGTATATACAACTTAACAGCAACTTAACAACCCAAAGACAAATAATTCAACTTAAAAACGGGCAAAGGCTTGAATAGACATTTCTCCAAAGAATATTTTCCGATGGCCAACAAGCACATGAGAAGATGCTCGACATCACTAGACACTAGAGAAATGCAATCAAAACCACGGTGAGAAACCATTTCACACCCACTAGGCCGGCTATAACAATATTTTTGATGGAAAATAAGTATCAAGGATGTGGAGAAATTAGAACTCTTACATTGCTGGTGGGCATAGAAAATAGTTACGGAAAACAGTTTGGTGTTTCCCCCCAAACCATAAATCACCGTATGACCCAGCAATTCCACCCAAAAGAAGTGAAAGCAGGGACTGGAACAGATGCTCATGCAGCCAGGTTCACATGAGCGTTATTCACAACGGGCAAAAGACGGACGCAACCCAAATAACTGTCCCTCGGGAGGTGAAGGAGGAACACAGTGGGGTCTTCCATACAGTGTAATATTTTTCAGTCACAAAAAGAGAGGAGATTCTGACACAGGCCACAACATGGGTGAAGACAGTAAGTGAACTAAGCCAGACACAAAAGGGCAGATACTGCATGATTCAACTTACGTGACACGTGTCTGAAACAGGCAACTTCATACATACAGAAGGGTTAGAGGTTACAGAGGTCAGGGGAAGGGGGAATGTGAAGTAAATGCCTAATAAGTTCGGCAGAAGTTTCTGGGTTTAGGCAGAGTTTCCGTTTGGGGTGAGGATAAAGTCTTGGCAACAGACGCGGTGACGGCTGCACAACGCTGTGAGTGTAATTAATGCTATTGAATCATACACTTAAAAATTGTTAAAATGACAAAAAATTATGTTGTGCAGACTTTACCAGGACTTTTTAAAGTTAATAATGTAACATACCGAAAACCACTGCACACTGTAAACGGGTGAATTGTCTGTTATGTGAATTCTATCTCAATAAAACTGCAAAAAATACAGGCAGACCTTGGAGATATTGTGGATTTGGCTCCAGACAGTTGCAATAAAGCAAGTCACACGAATTTTTTGGTTTCCCAGTGCATATGCTGTGTTTACGCTATACTGTAGATTATCAAGTGTGCAACAGCATTATGTCTAAAAACAAGGTACATTACCTTAGTTAAAAAATACTGTATTGCTAGAAAATGCTACCCAACATCTGAGCCTTTAGCACATTGTAGTAGTAACATCAACGATCACAGACACTGTCACAAATATAGTCATAATGAAAAAGTTTGAAGTATTGCAAGAACTACCAAAATGGGACAGAGACATGAAGTGAGCCAGTGCTGCTGGGAAAATGGTGCCAACAGACTTAACTCAATGCAAGGTTGCCATAAACCTTCAATTCGTAAAAAACTCCATATCTGTGAAGCCCAAAAGTACAATAAAACAAAGCCTGCCTGGAAATAGGTAACACACACACACACGCACACACACATGCACACGTGTGCGCGCACACACACGCACACGCACACACACACACACAAAAGATCTGCAACTCCCAACCAGGCTGATGTCCACCAAAGATGTGGCCTCTGGAGGGGACAGAGCCGCCCAAGCCCGGCGCTAAGCGCCGTGACCCCAGCCCCAGGGACGCCGCCCACCGTCTGCAGGGGCCTCCGTCCCGCTGGCGCGACAGAGCCTGGCAGTGGGCGTGGCTGGTGCCTTCACTGCATCCGGCCTTCAAGGGAAAGGGCTTGAGCGGCGTCCGCCCAGCCTCTGTGAGGACCCAGACCAGCACGAGCCCAGCTTGTGGCTCCAGGGGAACTTGGACAACCAGGGTGTTCACTTGTCCTTAAACAAGATTCAGCAGCGGGGGGGACAGGTGACACTTCCAGCAAGTGGTGACTCTGGAGAAGGGCGAAGTCGTGGTGGTCCTCAGGCAGCCAGGCGGGGGGGGGGGGGAGCAGAAGCCCCCTGCCACCTTCCCGGGCCAGGCAGCGGGGGGCCGCATCCGCCCGTCCAGCCCAGGCTCCGGCCACACGGCCGCTGTCAGGCGGGGTCGGCAGCCTCCAGCCTGGGCCTCCTCCACCTCCTCCTCCCTGCCTGACCTGCTTCGTGTCCAGCTCTCGGTCCACTGCTGCCCTGTCTTTGCCCTTCAGCCCCTCAGGTCCGAGGCAGTCCGCCTTCCTCTGAGCAGGGACCTGCCGGCGGGCGGGCTCCTGCGCAGCTCTGTCCTCACGGCGGGGACCGTGGCGGCGCCTGCAAGCGCTCCCGTGTCTGCTGAACGAGTGAGTGAGAGAGCGGGTGGGGGGACGAGCGGCTACAGGATGGGGCTACCCCCGCCCTGGCACTGCAGAGGGCTCTCTCCTCCCTCGGGCTGTGTGTTGGAGGCCAGGGGCAGGGGGCCGAGGGGGAGAGCTGCTGCTTCCCTTTCTTCCATTATCACACACCAGCCTCTTCAAATTGCCTCCTTTGTGATTTCAGGCAAAAATCACAAAGATAAACTGTATTTTCTAATTTTCTGCTTCCTCTGTGGAAAGCAACGTCAGTTATTGTGTTCCCGTTTTTCCCTGAAATATCTAGATGCCATTTTAATAGCACATGGAGTACATATCGAAGATGCCCCAAAGCCACAAAGCGTAACCGAGCTGGGCTGTCACACTGACCTCCACTGCATGTTTCTACTCAGACCCACATCTTCCCCAAGATCTCCAAGCGCATGTCAGAGCCTTTGGCCGATTCTAATTTGTGCCCCTTTGTGCGAATATGGAAACTACGATCAACTGAACATTTATTGTTTTCTTTTTAGTAAATGAGTACGTGTTGGAGATTTTTTTACTGCATAATAAAACCAGCATAAAATGAATCTGCACCGGTGCTTCCTCACCCTGTAGGACCACCAAGCCTGCCCTGGTCCTGCTCTTTTGTTGACACCCTGCCCGGACCCTAACTAGGTTATCAGCTGGCTGATGGCAGGCAGCCTCGAGCCTCAGAGCCTTGGCTGAGCCTGGGGTCCTGCTGTCTGCCCACTCGGGGCTCCCACGGTCCAGGCAGAGACTGTGATCAGTTTTGCAACCCCCTGGGGTGGGGGCGTGGGCACTGGGGATGTTGCTTTTATAGACTCTGGTTGTTTCTGACCCTGTGTTTTTCATTACATTCCTTTGCACTTCTAGCAGCTGTTTTTGTCAAGAGTCTTAATAAAGTTTGAACTGACTGCTAAACGAACTTTATGGAAATTGGCCGCAGCAAACCAGAGGCGAAATGGCCAACAGCTGCCTTTCACGGGGACAGTAGTGACCAAATAAGCCCAACAACATGGGTGAAGGAGTATGGTTTGCAACTAATTCCTAATGAGATTTCCAGACGAGATTTCTGAGAGAATACTCTCCACACATAATTCGTTTCTATCGCTCTATTTCCCACAATTTATTTTAAAAGTCTGGCAGCCCGGCCCTAACTATGAAGATGCTTTAAGGACCATTACCTTTTAGGACAGTCAACCCGAGTCTGATTTTTTTGTTTTTTGGATTTTTGTCTTCAGGTTCTTCAATTTTATAAACCTAAGACTCAGAAGAATTAAACACCCTCAGAGTTCTCTGGCCTATGAAAGAAAACTAAAGTATCTGAGATGTAACGAGTTTATCTGCCTTGTTGTTTAGTTTTACTAAAAGATCGTTCCATTTTGTTAAGCATCTTAACTTGGCCATGAGGTTAACTTGGTCTACCTGAGGCCATAAAGAACAGCAACCTTGCTCTAGACCCGCCTTGAGTGTAAGGCTTTACCCTCGACTTCACATACCAGGGCCGTGGAAGAATAACTCACCAGCAGACCAAGACTAACCCTTCATCTGACTTCATACACTTCTGTGAACCAAAGAGACTCTAAAAGCAATAAAACCCAGTATCTGAGCAGGTTTGGCCCGGCACCCGGGCAATCACATCCCAAGTCCCTCTACGACAACCCACCCTCCGTGTAACGTCTCTTTGAAGGTCAATTTTGCCACCAAAACCGAGAAGTTTAAAAACAGAATAAGCTACGAGGTCATTCGCAACACCGAGGCCGGTGGAGATAAAATATCCGGACAGAGATGACACTGTGCCTTTAGAGCAGTCACCTGGGGCTTACGGAGTGTGAGACCAGAGGCTGGACCAGGTGGTCCCCTGACACCGGGACGCCCGAGAGGAGAGGGGAGGTGGGCCGCGGCGCTGGCCGCGCGGACCGAAGGCCTGCTGACATCGCAGGCGCGCTCAGCACAGAGCAAGGGGACGCCTGCCGCCCCCCTGACACCCAGGCGCCTGCAGCCCCCGAGCAAACTGAACCCCTGCCTGCGCTTACAGGGTCGGCGCCGGACCCAGCCGCCTCTCCCTCTTTTGAGAACCGCGCCCGAGATTTTAACTTTCTTTGCCTGCGAGCATCCCTCCCGACGCAAAGGAGAGGGGAAAGCCTCCAAGGCTGTGCAACGACGTCATACTGAAATACTCACTTTCAGACGATTCAGAGTTTCGTTCTTATTTACCGTCTAGAGTCATGGACACTTCTTTACGCCGTCTGTGCTATTCTTCCTCAAAATGGCCAGATTCCAACCACCCACTTATGTTCGATCCCCCATCGCCTGTGCCTGGACCAGCGAAGGAATCTGCGGGTGCGGGCGGCCGACCTCCTTCCGGCAGCTTCCCACAGGTGCGCACTCCCGCTGCCGGCCAGCAGGGGGCGCTGTGGGACCGGACGTGTTTCCGCAGCCAAAGCTCGCGCTCCGGGAAGCCCCCCTTCGGCGGGGAGGCCTCTTTCCCGTCGTAATGGGAACGCGATGTCCGATGACGAAAACAATACCTACATCAACGTATTTTCCCCAGGAGTCGGGGATGTTTTTTCAGAGTGTGAATGCAGGGCTCTTAGCTATCAGATAAATGAGTGGATTTTAGAAAAGGGGGGAAGGTATTGAAAAAAACTTTCAAGATGGACATAGGCTTCCCAGACCTGTAATTTGCCGGGTTTGACTACTGTGTATTAGGAGCTTCATTACATGTCACTGTTCTGCAGTAAAAAAGATAATATAACAGCAATAAAATAAACAGCGAGATTAACATCTGGCCGCAATCAGCCTGGTGTCATAGAATATACTCCCTGCCTTTCACAGGGTGTGAGCCTGGCAAGAATGATAGAAAGACACAGTTTTAAACCGAGTTGTGACAGCTGAATATTATTTTCAACCACTACACATCAGATCTCTGCGAGGGGCTTCCCCTCCCTGAAGCCTGAACTCTAAAGACCCAGATTCATACTTGCCTTTTTCTTTCCCACAGTAGATTGCTGCTTCTACACGAAAATACCTCTTGCTGCAGTTTCTCACTGCCAGATTCTCTCCCCGTGTCACCTAAGCAAACTGACAGCTCATTCTGGGAAGCGTGGGCCTGTCAGAGCGTGCCCAAAGGACTCCAGAACTACACGCAAGTAGTAATCCAGGCCCATTTCATGAACCCCTAGGAGGGCTGCGAGATAAAATACAGGACACGCACTTAAACTTGAATTTCAGATAAACAACAAGTCATGTTTTAGTGTATGTCCTATGCAATGTTTGGGATATACTTACACTAAAGACTTATTCGTTGTTTATCTGAAATTCAGGTTTCACTGTACTTCCTGTAGTTTTATTTGCTAAACCTGACAGGCCTTCTCCCTGGACACCAGGGGCATGACCTAAGCAGAGAACGGCCCTGCTAAGCACTCTCTCTGGAACTTCAGGTCTAAAATCCCATTTGTCTGTGTTGCATGAAAACGTAAAAAGTCTGGGTTTACAAGGAGTGACACACTTGCCAGCTCCTCAGCTTTGGGAGAAGTCGGAGACAGGTCTTCTTCCCCCTCCCAACCTCTTCTGCTGTCAAAAGCCGGGTGGAGATGACTCGGCTAGTCTAACATCCCGCTCGATGGAAAACGCAGCGTCGCTGTGAAGCCAGGCTGACCGCGGGCAGCGGGGTTCAGCCCCAGACACGCCCAAGGCAGGTGTAAACCGGAGGCCCGCACGCCCAGCCGCTAGGTGGCTTCCGCGACTGGGCGGCTGTTCCTCGTTAACTCTGCTCCATCCTGGCCATCTGAGCAGAGTACCCAGCTCTAGCGGCTTCCTGGTTTTTTCCAGGATCAAAGCGAAGCAGGTGGTGTGGGTCGCTTAGCAAGTAGCGTCCCTGCCCTGGGACCGAGCCTGGCTGGCCCCAGCAGCCACGACAGCAGGAGCCGGGCACCGGGGACACTCCGTACAGCTTCAGACAGCGGGCAGCAAACGACGGCCATCCCCAGGGCACCACGCCCGCCGCGCTGCCGGGGTCAACACTCGCTCGGAGACTACGTACGCGCGCAGCTACATCCAGCGAGCTGGCGGCTGCTCAGCAGACTAGGGGAGCATAAAGGGAAGAGATCAGCACCACCGCGTAACGGTGACTGCTGAAGGCCCTGAGAGGCCACCGGTCTACTCCCTGTTAATTAAGCACAAGTAAGTGCATCTCCTCCTGCGGCAGGAGAGGACACCTCGACCAGTCCTGGCCGGTCCCAGATGGCGAAGTCAGGGGACCCTCTAGAGGGCTTTGGGCCTGGACTCAAGTCCCTGAAGGCCGGTCCTCAGGGCAAGGAACTGAAGAGAACACACGTGACTCTTGGATACGGTTGAAAAGCGTGAAGCTTGATTCGACCTAGAATCTTTTCTTCCTGTCTGATGCCCCTCGGCCCCCGCCCGAGAGAAGTTCACAGTCTGATCTATCACTCGAAGGCGCTAGTGTCTACCTGTCAGGTGAGGCCCTGGCTCCTAGAAACCCAGCACCCGGGGCCAGCCTCGCGCTCAGGTTTCCTTTCCCCGGCGCGGACTTCGCGGGAGACATACGAAACCACGGCGTCGCTTTCCTGAGGAATTAAACTGGCCGCGCACCGTGGCAACTCTCCTTTCCCAGGATAATCCATCAAAACACGGCCTAAATCAGGATAACACGGATCCCAAATTCTCAAAGTAGGACACGAAATTATATCTCAGTGACTTCCTTGACCCGAAAGAAAAAAGGCAAAGCTGGCCTCCCTTGATTCATCTTCGTGTTAATGGGGGGAAGGGTATGTTTCACACGCGGCGCAGAATAAGGCCCTTTTCAAGCTTTTCCTCACCATGTTAGAGGTCTCTTGAGCTATAGTATTTTATAAATCATCAACTCCAGTGACCTTCCTCTCTGTATTTATTATGCTTTGGGTGAAATAATATTGTAGGAGTTCCTATTTTTTAAATTCCGTGCTACTATAAAATAACACTGAATCTATCACTATTTTACCAATCCATTTATGACTTTAAAATCATAAATGGATTAGCTTTCAAATCTTCTCTTTCCGAGAAAAATAAGATAAGCTCTTTTTCATTTACCTTGGAAAGTGCTAGTTTCTCTGTTTTAAATATACAGCTCAGATTCACTTTTTTCTTTTCAAAAGAATTTTCTGTTTTCCTTTTGCCTCGCCTGGACCATCCTCTCTCAAAAACAACTGCTTTTGGACAAAACGCTGATACCACAGATTAAAGGCGGGCGTGTAACTCTGCAAACATGAAAGGGAAGATTTTCCTTAGCTCTTAACAGTAACAGCAGCAATACAACCATCTTTGTAAGAAAGATAACTTCATTTTTAACCCATCACAAATTATATATCTATTATTGAGTTAAGCCAAACACCGCGTACAATACGCAGGGTAAGATTTTTATTTTTTTAATTTAATTTAATTTTATTTTTTAAACATGGTCTGGATCCCTGCTCTGCTTTCTCTCTCCTGGAAGCAGCCATGTTTTGTTTTGTTTTGTTTTTAATTTTTATTTATTTATTTATTTTAGTTTTGGCTGTGTTGGGTCTTCGTTTCTGTGCGAGGGCTTTCTCTAGTGTGGCGAGCGGGGGCCATTCTTCATCGCGGTGCGTGGGCCTCTCACTATCGCGGCCTCTCTTGTTGCGGAGCACGGGCTCCAGACGCACAGGCTCAGTAGTTGTGCCACGTGGGCTCAGTAGTTGTGGCTCTCAGGCTCTAGAGCGCAGGCTCAGTACTTGTGGCACACGGGCTTAGTTGCTCCGCGGCATGTGGGATCTTCCGGGACCAGGGCTCAAACCCGTGTCCCCTGCATTGGCAGGCGGATTCTCAACCACTGCGCCACCAGGGAAGCCCCACGGGGTAAGATTTGCCGTTCTTTCTTTTCAAAAGGATTACGTTGATTTTATTCATTTTCATGGGGGTGCACTTTGCTCACGTAGCTGAGGTACCAATGTGAACACAGGTATGCGATGTATTTGCAAACCATCAGCAACACTGAAGCTGGTTGAAATAAAAATAGTTATATTTTGCCCATTAAGACTGGCAAATACTTAGAATACCTGATATATCTATTATTCCTACCCTCTGCAGCCTACAGGGTCTCTTTATGACTAACTGGAGTCCCAGATCTTGAAACTATGATTAGCGTTACAAACAGAGGTTCTCAAAAACGCGACCGCTGAGAACAGTGTTTCTGACTGGGCAAGGCAGCCCGACAAGCTCTATCGTAGGAGCTAAAGGCGCAAAGAAGGAGGAAAAATGCTGGAACTTATTTGTCCCTCTGATGAGACCACAAATTTTAGAAGTAGTTTAAAAAGTAAATAAATCTACATATTCCAAAATAGCCGCACGTCTAAAGGAAGGAAGTGTGTGACGATTTATAGAAAAGAGACCCGATGCTGACTCTGACGGATTGCACTGTGTGTGCGGACAATCCCACCCTCTTGAACAAGCGAGCAGAAAAGCAAACCAACCACCTGATCTTGGTAAAATCCGCAAGTGTGTTAACAAATCTGCCTTAACACCGATTTGCCGAAGTCTAAATTACGACTTTAAAGTGCCCGCAAAAGGAGTGGAGAGATGGCGTCTTGTGGTATCAGCTTCTGCTCTGAATTTGACTCTATTCCAACCGGCCTAAGTTTAAATATTGGTTCCCAAAGAGGGAGAGGCAGGTGTGCAGGCTTTCAAACTCTTCCCCGCCCGCCCGTCACGCCCCAGGCCCCAAGTGCTCTCAGAGCCCGCACGCCGGGCCGCGGTGAGGGGGCCCGCACCCCCGGACAGCAGCTCTGCTCTAGCACATCATCTGCCGCGGAAACGCCGGCAACATCGAAAGACGCTCCCCCTCCACCAGGGGCAACATTTTTCTTCAGGAAAATTGCCAACACGGGTGAAAGAGCTGTGTGCGAATGAAGAGACGTTAGCTACCGAGTCAAATTCCTGTAGTTCGGGATGATATTCATGGACATAAACATATTCTAAAGTAATAAAAAGTAGCGTTTCCCAAACAAGACCCGGGGATGCCGACGATAGCCTGTGATGGATTGTCCACCCGAGAACCAAGGGGGAAATCACATCATCTCGGACTTTTGGCTCTTTCCACTCCTGTTAACGAGGGTTTCAGGTGGGAAGAAGGTCAACACAGAGGTCTGAGGACAAATCATGTGGCCACCAGGAAGGGAACTGGCGTCTGACACTCTGCCAGAGGTCTGCCTTGCCAAGCTTATGAGATGGTCTCCATCTTGTCTGTGATTTAGCAGCTGCAAAGCATATGGATACTGGGAGAGACAGTTTTGAGGTTCTCTCTTAAATCTGGGAAAAGGCAATGGGAGAAAATTGTTACTGGTTAAGTCCAAATTTGAAACTTGGCTGCCGTCTATGAAAAAAACAGTAATGAGGGCTTGCTTTGTGCCAAGAGATGAGTTACAGAGGAGCGTGTAGAAAGAAGACACAGAAAAGATTGAAGGCCTGGGGCTTGGGCGGATGGCAGGGATTAGGTGGCTGCAGAGCCAGAGAGAGATGAGAGCGCAGCCGGGGGAGCGTGCGGGGTTAGTTGTTTGTCTGGGTCAGCGTTTCCCAAGTACGTTCATTCCCAGGACACACGTCAATTCCACTTAGAAATGCACGTTCAGCCCCCACTTGGTGTTTCACAGTGTCCGCCTCTATATTCAGTTCTCTAGCGAGTCCTACAGTGCAGGCTGTCTTACTGTTCACTGACACAGACTGTTCACGGTAGACAGTTGTGCTGTGAGCTGGCTTTTATCGGCTCACAAGAGCTGACTGTTAAATTTTCAGGAGTTTTCAAACATTAACAAGAGTCACTGTTTAAAAAAAATAAATTATATACACTTATAATTAATACATTATCCTAGGAACAAATTATATTATCTTAATAAGCCCGTCCAGTGAGTTTTTTATTTCAGCTATTTCACTTTTCAGTTCTTTCCATTTCTTTGAACTGTGTTCACAATTGTTTTTTGGAACATTTTCATAATAGTTTCTCTAATATCTTTGTCATACGATTCCAACATCTGTGTCACCTTATTGGTGTCCGTTGACTGCCTTTTGCCACACCAGTTGATATTTTCCTAATTCTTTCTATGCCAAGTAATTCCGGGTCACATTTTTACTATTACATTATGAGACTCTGGGCCTGGTTAAAATATACAGAAAATATCGATACTGTGGTTTCAGCAGACAGTCAACCTTGGTAGGTTCAGGCTGCAAGTTCCTACACACCATCTTTGCGGTCTTCGGGTCAGGTCACTTTCCAAAGCCTTTGTAGCGTTGTTTGGATCTGCCCCATACATTTGCTGCCCAGTGACTGGTCTGGGACCTGCATGGTCTACCTGTTAAATCAGTTCTCAAAGTCCTTTATGTGCTGATTAGAATGCGATTCATTCCGGTGCAGCTTGGGGGTGAGCCCAGGATTTCATCAACAGCGTTACGAGTTTGCGTTCCCAAACTCCTCTCTCTCTGTGCCCTGTGAGTACCTCCCAGCTTTCTGGGGCCCATTTTGTCCTCCATCTAGAAAGCTGTGACCCTAGCTACTTCTGTTTCCTTTCATGATCCTATAAATGATCACTTCCAGCCTCCTTTCCATCCTACTCACTTGCTTCTGGATTTTCCCAGTGCTTTAATACCTTTCTTCCAGTGTGGCACCCTGATAGGGAACTATTCCCTCCCTCAATCTGGATGCTATAAATGCATTCATGCAATTTGAAGACTGTTGGCTATTTCAGTAACTGCATCTCACTGTGGCTCAGACTAGATTCTCTGAGATCCCAGGCCTTTTGTATGTGTCTAATGTCAGGTCTCTGCTACACAACTGCCATTGGCCCTTCTCACCCAAATGCAGGACGCAGAACCATCAATATTATAGTTTACCTTGTTGCCTCTAGTTCGTGATTCTCGCCTACTGAAGCAATTTGGAATTCTGATGATACCATTATCTACCTATGATTTTGTTACTTATCCATCCTGCCCTTATAGACAGAGAATAAAAGTAAGTTTTGTTGTGTTCTGAGGAGCCTGGTAAAGTGGAAAGACTTTCAGAGGTTCAAGTCCATCTCTGCCTCCCGGCCCCAGTGGGTGATGCCCTCACCTGGACGTCCCACGAGCTTTTTATGAACGTATCCAACCCCCAATTGTGGACAGAGTTCGAACTCTTCCCTTTGGAGTTCCTCTGCCCCTGTGTCAAACAGGGGCTGTATCAAGATGCCTGTTCCAATGTGTTACAAGTTTAAGTAGGTGCTTTAGACAGATGCCCTACGGCGGCTGAGAGCTCGCCCACCTGCTCTAGAGGAGTCTGGATTTGAGAGATAGCCATAGGGCAGCCTTCCACTTACAGTCGCTTCAGAAAGGTCTCCAACAATCCCATCGTCAGAGCCGGTCAACTGGGCAAAGTGGTGTCCTCTCCAGAATAGACATTTGGGGTCTCAAGGAGGGAAACATGGATTGACAACCCAGAGTCCAGTAAAAGAGAAACGTGAAGACTGATGAGAATTGAGGAAAACGTTTTTATGGAAATTTTCAAGCACATTCCAAAGAGAATAATGTCATAAACCTCCGTGTGCCCCACATGCAGCTTCAATGATGATCAGCTCCCGACCAAGCTAGTTTCACCTGCATTCTCACCCACATCCCCTCCTTCACTCACCCCCTGCATTGTTTGGGAGCAAATCCCAGGCCCCATACCATTTCCTTCCTAATACTTGAATATGCAGGGAGAAGGCATTTAAACTAGGACGAACTCTTCACAGAGAAGGTGCATATAAAATCCAAGAGATTTTCTGATGATGGCCATTCTGACCAGTGTGAGATGGTACCTCATTGTAGTTTTGATTTGTATTTCTCTAATGATTAATGACGTTGAGCATTCTTTCATGTGTTTGTTGGCAATCTATGTATCTTCTTTGGAGAAATGTCTATTTAGGTCTTCTGCCCATTTTTGGATTGGGTTGTTTGTTTTTTTGATATTGAGCTGCATGAGCTGCTTGTAAATTTCGGAGATGAATCCTGTGTCAGTTGCTTCATTTGCAAATATTTTCTCCCATTCTGAGTGTTGTCTTTTGGTCTTGTTTATGGTTTCCTTCACTGTGCAAAAGCTTTTAAGTTTCATTAGGTCCCATTTGTTTATTTTTGTTTTTATTTCCATTTCTCTAGGAGGTGGGTCAAAAAGGATCTTGCTGTGACTTATGTCATAGAGTGTTCTGCCTATGTTTTCCTCTAAGAGTTTGACAGTGCCTGGCCTTACATTTAGGTTTTAATCCATTTTGAGTTTATTTTTGTGTATGGTGTTAGGGAGTGTTCTAATTTCATACTTTTACATGTACCTGTCCAGTTTTCCCAGCACCACTTATTGAAGAGGTTGTCTTTTCTCCACTGTATATTCTTGCCTCCTTTATCAAAGATAAGGTGACCATATGTGCGTGGGTTTATCTCTGGGCTTTCTATCCTGTTCCATTGATCTATATTTCTGTTTTTGTGCCAATACCATACTGTCTTGATTGCTGTAGCTTTGTAGTATAGTCTGAAGTCACAGTAAATGCTGGAGAGGGTGTGGAGAAAAGGGAACACTCTTGCACTGTTAGTGGGAATGTAAATTGATACAGCCACTATGGAGAACAGTATGGAGGTTCCTTAAAAAACTACAAATAGAACTACCATACGACCCAGCAATCCCACTACTGGGCATATACCCTGAGAAAACCATAAATCAAAAAGAATCATGGGGCTTCCCTGGTGGCGCAGTGGTTGAGAGTCCCCCTGCCCATGCAGGGGACACGGGTTCGAGCCCTGGTCCGGGAAGATTCCCACATGCTGCGGAGGAACTAAGCCCGTGCGCCACAACTGCTGAGCCTGCGCTCTAGAGCCCGCGAGCCACAACTACTGAGCCCTCGTGCTGCAACTACTGAAGCCCGCGCGCCTAGAGTCCATGCTGTGCAACAAGAGAAGCCACCGCGATGAGAAGCCCGCGCACTGCAACAAACAGTAGCCCCCGCTCGCCGCAACTAGAGAAAGCCCGCGTGCAGCAACGAAGACCCAACGCGGCCAAAAATAAATAATAAATAAATTAATTTTAAAAAAAAAAAAAGAATCATGTACCAAAATGTTCATTGTAACTCTATTTACAATAGTCAGGACATGGAAGCAACCTAAGTGTCCATCAACAGATGAATGGATAAAGAAGATGTGACACATATATATGATGGAATATTTCTCAGCCATAAAAAGAAACAAAATTGAGTTATTTGTGGTGAGGTGGGTGGACCTAGAGTCTGTCATACAGAGTGAAGTAAGTCAGAAAGAGAAAAACAAATACCATATGCTAAGACATATATATGGAATCTAAGGAAAAAAAAAAAAAGGTCATGAAGAACCTAGGGGTAAGATGGGAATAAAGACACAGACCTACTAGAGCATGGACTTGAGGATATGGGGAGGGGGAGGGGGAGGCTGTGACGAGGTGAGAGTGGCATGGACGTATATACACTACCAAGCGTAAAGTGGATAGCTAGTAGGAAGCAGCCGCGTAGCACAGGGAGATCAGTTAGGTGGTTTGTGACCACCTAGAGGGGTGGGATAGGGAGGGTGGGAGGGAGGGAGACGCAGGAGGGAAGAGAAATGGGAACATATGTATGTATATGTATAACTGATTCACTTTGTTATAAAGCAGAAACTAACACACCATTGTAAAGCAATTATACTCCAATAAAGATGTTAAAAAAAAAAATCCAAGAGAAAGTGAAACTTGAAAATAAACAAAAGTAAAGCCACCAAAGAAAAATTTGAAGGATCAAGTGGAGAAGGGAGAAAAGGAATTCATTCCCAGGAATTATTCTCAGATTTTGATAAAGTTTTATTTTTTAAATAAGACGTAAGATTCCATCACTACTCCTTTTTTTTTCTAATCAAACACTACAGCAGAAATCAGAGTTAATTGAGAAACAAGACTGATATTGGGGGGGGGGGAATCTGTGCACCCCCGTGCAGTTAAACATGAAAGAAACATATTTGAGCTGCATTGGCCCATGGTGACAACGCTTTTTAAAATATATGGGCCGTGACCTTATTTTTAAAGTTTATATTTATTTTGCTTCGTTCCACGAGATGTAAACTGGGATATTCAGTTATAAAACAGCATTTTATTGCTTCTGGGTAATTCCCCAAGAGAGGAAAATAAAGTTTATTTCCCGCCCAAAAAGTGATAAATGTTTAATGAAACATCTAGCCCTTTCCCCTTGAAGGTTAGGCATGACTTTTTAGAATATTTTTATAAGCATCTGATTTCTTCCACCTGAATTTAGCTGATGAATCAGAACCCAGGTGCAAGTGTGGAAAACAGGGAAGAAATACCTAAGGCTCTCAAAGCAGGATTTACTCTTCCATGCAGGGAGTTGTATTGAAAAGTGAGAGTTCTGTCCTCAGGAAGGATCAGGAACCGTCGGGGAAAAAACACCCACTTGGAAACCGTGGATAAAGGTTCAGAGCATCAGCTTTTGCTCAGCTTGTTAGTTCCCTGGAAGAAAAAGTATGAATATCTTGTATTTCACACACAGAGACACCTTTACATGCACATACCATAAAGGGCTTTTCAGGCCTCAAGTACTTTTCTAACCCAACTAGTTCCAGGAAAATATAAAACAAACCAGAAACAAATGTATGAAATGTTTCTTAGAATAAAGATTTCCAAGCAAAAGAGGAAAGATCTTGACAAAGCCCGTTGGGGATTTTACCAAAGGCCACATCTTTCTCAGCATTTCTAGATCGGGTGACCCTCCAGAGACAGCTCTGCAATCCCCATCGGGCGCCAGAGGCCACGTCACCTGCGTGCAGGGGGGCTGATAAAGACTGCGCCCCGTTCAAATGCACCCTTTCCCCCCCAACACACCCCTTTTATTTCCTGCTACGGTATTACTTGCTGCCTCGTTTTTATACCTCTGGTTTCCATTAAACACAAGTCAGGAGTAGAAGACTGTAAATCTCTCACGTTCAATGCACTGCAGGGCAGCCAGGCCCCATCCCCTACCTGAGGACCTCCTCTGCGGAAGCCCCCGTGCCCATGCCACCCCGGAGACTGGGAAGGGATGGGGCCAAGCAGGAGGGGAGGGAGGGAGCCTTCCAGCCCGCCCGGGCCGCTAACTCCAGGGCACCCAAGTTCTCTTTTCTCAGGTTTGTTTGCTCAGCTGGTGGCACGCGCAGCTCCAGCCCCGCCAGGCCTGGTGGAAAGCGGCTTCCTCCAAAGTCTAAGGGTCCATCTTAAAGAAGTGGTTTGCAGCCGAGAAGGAGGGGGCCCCGTTGAGCTCCGTGTCCCCCATACGTGGAAATAAGAGCTGTGGAAACAGACAGCGTTTCCCACTCCACCTACAGCGAGCCCGCCGGAGCACGCAAGGCAGGGGCTCCTTAGACCTTTCTCCACCCCGATTATCGGCCTTCACACGGCTCTCTGTATTCCAAACACACGCACAGCCCCCGCTGCCCAAGCCCCGGCGGAAGGTACGTCGTCTCCCCAAACCCCCGTCCTCCCAGCGCCCGGACTCGGGACCCACACCCTCGGCTCGGCTCCCGCAGGCGTCAAAACGCTTGTCGCCGCTGGTGCTCGGGCGACCGAGCGCTCACCCCACCGATCTTCTCTCTGACCAAGTGGCAGTGAAAGCTGGATTTGGAGAGCCTCACCAGCAGCTTCCGGCTGGGAGCACAGAGGGCGGAGCCTTGAGGGGCAGCCAACCCCTTCCTAGGCTGCCCTGTCCTCCCTCTCAGCCTGAAGGTGGTCCCCGTGCCTTGTCCCCAGCGAGCCCCTGCCCGTCACACACGACACGATTAGGGGACGGTGAGGGATGGCACGCCAGCACTTGCAACGGCCCTCACTGCGCGCGGGGCAGAGCCGGCCCACCTGCCTCAAGGCCGTAACTTACTCCCATCAGAGGTAGGAGCTCAGTGGCCTTAAAGGGTGTCCAGTGGCCGAGACCAGACCTGCCCAGCGACCAGCAGCCCGGGCCTCAGGTGGTGCCCCGAGGCCAGGCAGGGGGTGTCAGCAATGCCAGGTCCCTCCCAGGCGGCCGATCCCTGCCGGGGAGACGGAAGGGGGGGGGGCAGCTTCTTTGTGCCTCGTGTTCTCAAGGGTCAGGGAAACATCACAAGGAAAGAGTGAGAAGGAGAAGAGAGAGAGAGAGAGACGGGCCAGCTTCCCAGGGACGGTCCGGCTGGCCTCCCGTGAAGCCCGAACGCCAGCTTCTAATTTCACATCGTCAAGATTCACCTCCCAGAAAAGTCAGAGCCGAAAAGAACGTGTAATCTTCTTGAAAGAGATCCCACAGCTTCTCCAGATGTTTTGGTTTATTCTGTGGGGAGGGGAAAAGGTCTTGCTGGAGAGAAGCAAATATGTTCATTCCCTGAAAGGAGGAAGGTCACCGAGTGGGAACAGTTTATTCGCCTTTGGAAGGATCGCGTTTCAGCAGAAGCGGCCAGGAATAAGATATCATTTGTTAACTTTGCTGATCCAGTAAGTGTACGCTGGACAGCTGAGCCATTATTGGGGGCTCTCTGTTACGTGCCCTGTAACAAGGAAACAACGTCCCGCTGAGTTTAGGTGTGGTGTGTGCTGAGACCACGTACAACTTTCAGCGGCTTTGCACCGAGTTGGTTGTAGGGAACGGCACGCGGTGAACCAGTAGAACAGAAAGAAGCACGGCTTCCCTCGCCTCATCGGGAGATGCATTGCTAATAAACTACTGGAGAGTTTCAGCGGCGTGTGGTGACTTTTATCAAATCAACTCCACAATATAGGATTGTATTGTTGCGTGTGTGGTGGTTTTCCTCCCCAGGTGAAATACCCCAGAATCAGAGAAACTTTTTGAGTTCAAAGGACTGTCTGTGTCCCTGCTTCTCATTCTACTGATGGCAGGTCGAGGCCCACGGCGGGGTCAGCGCAGGTGTGAGCGCACGAGGGGCCTCGGGGACGGAGCCAGGACTAGGACCTGGACGATGCCGCATCAGACCGGGAGGAACACATGCGGGGGGTGGCGGCCGGGCCCCCAGAGCTCCGTGCGCTGTCCTGACCCATCTTGGCATCGGCGGTAGGACGGCAGCTCTTTCTTTTCTCCAAACACCCCTTCCGCCCCCAGTCCGAAGGGGCGCAGGGGCGGGGGCCGGAGCCGGGGCCAGGCACCGTGTGCAGTAAGGAGCTGCCTGAGGTGAGCTCCCGGGAGCCCCACCCCTCAGGAGCCTGCTCTGTGCGACTGGCCAATGGTCCACAGCGACCGGCCCGGGCCGGAGGCTGCATCTCCCGTCCTCGCTCCCGAGACCGGGGACAGGGCACGGGGGGCAAGGGCAGAGGGCGAACTGAAAGTACAGGCTGACAGGGTCCCTTTCTTTGGTTGCTGTGTCCCTGACAACGACCCTTCCTAGGAAGTGCGTGGCTGAGGGGGAGCCAGTGATGGGTGGAGTGACTCGGAGGCTGAACTGCAGCCCCGGAGGGAGGCCGGTGACGCTCAGCTCACGGTGCCGCTGCCAGTGCAGGGCGGTCGCCAGCCCCCTCCCGGCAGGGGACTTGGCGGGGGGCTGTCAGCGCTCCTTCCCTCCTCTGACAGCAGCTCCGCGGCCAGCTCCCAAGGTGGGCGTGGGCACTGGTCCGGACCCTGGGGCCTCCATCCCCTGTTCAGCGGTCAGCCCAGGGGAGCTCATGGGCCAAGTAAGGCCAGAGAGGCTCTCTGGGAGGTGTGGTGGCGAGGCACGGAGAGAAGTGCCAACCATAGAGTCATGGAGCATCAGAGCCTTCCGCGGCCCCCTGAGAGTGAGGCCAGCAGGCAGGAGAGCAGGTCTGAGGGCCAGAGCACAGTGAAGGGCAGAGACCGAGTCAAAGCCCCTGGACTCAGTTACGCCAAGGTCAAATCCAGCTCTTTCAGCGCATCCTGCTTTTGCCCAAGTCAGTAACTGCGGTTCTGACACTTGACGGAAGGCACACAGGACCCAGGATACCCATAATCAGACAGCGCTGGGGGTTGGCAGGAAGGCTGTGGAGCAAGGGTAAGTCCGATCAGAAAACACAGCACGGTAGGCCTAATCAGGCTCCACCAAGCATTAATCCGGGTGGGCTTCCTGGAGGCAGCTACACAGCAGCTTTGATCGAGCGTGAACCGTGTGTGCCAGGGAGACGGACGCGCAGAGGTCCTCTAACCGAGCCTGGCAGAAAAGGCAGGGCTGCACCCAGAGGCCTTTTCCTGGGTGAGGGAAAACAGAGGGAGGGGCGACTGGGAGGAGAGGCAGAGGAGGAGCACGGTTTGGGGACGTTACATGTGAGCTTCTGCAGGACAGCCGGTGGGCGGTGTCCAGCTGGCACGTCCGTACACAGCTCTGAAGGTGGGGATGAAAATGCGGGCTGAAGACACCACATTAGGAGTCAGCGACACAGGGGGAGGGCAGCCAAAGCCGTGGGCCCGGATGGACGAGGTTGCCCGGAGACCAGGGTGAGAGAGAGAGACAGCCACGGACAGACCCTTCAGGGCGACAAGACCTGCGGAAGGAGCTGGAAAGGAAGAGAGGGAGGAGGGGATCCGCAGGGAGTGTTGCCACGAGGCCAAGTGAGCAAGAGAGTGCCCCTGACAATGAATGCAGCTGGCAGAGCCGAACGCCACAGGGAGGTCAACAAGTAGACGAGCGGGAAGTATGCCCTGGACCTGGCGGTCTGGAGAGCAGCGTCCGGGTGACAGTGCCGCCTCCTGCGTCCTCTGGCTGTGCCGTTCCCACGAGCCTCCAGGGCAGCTCTCGGCACGAGGAGGGGAATGACCTCCTTCCCACACTCTTCTCTCCGACTGGACTAGTAGCTCCTCGAGCTCGGGGACTCGGTGCTGCCCCTCTTTTGCTGTTAAGCTATTTAGCTGCCGTATAATCTCCACGCAGCAGATGCACCCATCTTACCGTACGGCTCAGCCTGTGGTTACACGTGCACCCACCGTGTAACCCCAGCAGATCGAGATGGACACGTTTCTAGGACCAGAGACGCCCAGCCCCGCCCTCCCCGGCCAGCAGCCCGGAGGCCGGCGCTCTCGTGCCTCTGTCACCACAGCTGGGTTATGCCTGTTCTGAACTTAGTGTAAGTGGAGCCGCAGAGCGTGTGCTCTTGGGAGACGCCACTTTCGCTTCACCACGGGTCCCCAGGTGGTGCCATGAAGCTGTGACCAGTGCTACCACATTGCTGTAGGTTGAACGGCTGCTCCACAGTCTCCTGTCACCAGACGTTTGACATCTGGAACCCAGGTGGTGGCTTGAAGAGCAATGCTGCCACGGACGTTCGTGCACACGTCTTTGGTGGACATAGTCCTCATTTTGGAGGTGTATGCCCAGGAGTGGAAGTCTGGTTATGTCCTTGGACCTTTATTCTCAGCACTTTGTCCTATATCAGGCCAACAGGATAGATACCTAATAAGTACAAATTGCCCTTGAAACCTTAAACAACTTTTCAACAAATCTCCTGTAAAAAGTTAAATTTAATGCCACTTACTAGGGTCTTTATGGTATTATCAACAAATTTTTAAAATCAATTTCCAAGTAAGTGTATCAAAATCTAAAGAACAGGCCAAAATCTCAATTAGCAGAGGACATAAGCCCCTCTCTTTAAAGAACTCATATACAAGCGCAAATTGTTTTTTAAAAAACTATGCAATTTCAGTAAATAAGGTAAACAGCCTTTGAAATGAATGAGCCAGAATCCGGAGAACTGGTCGCAAGGAGGCTCCAGAAGAAGACCTGCAGGCTTGCCGAGGGAAGGGCTGAGACACACATTCTGGAAGCAGGTCTGGGTCAGGGCAACCATTTCTGCACAAGAAACACACTCGGGCAAGAACAGGGCTTCAGCAGGTGCCTCGACAAATGCCCCGGGAATAACATGATGAGAACGAACCTCACCAATCAAGGTACCAAATTTGTGCCTTTCTTTTGAATACCAGCTTCGGTTTTCACCGGTTAGAAGAAGTTGAGTGCTAGGCGAAAGCCAAGGAGGCGTGAGAAAGGGGCTTTCCTGGTGGGAGCTGGACCTGCCTGCCACCTCCTTCTCATCCTAGCTCCCTTGATGGGCGGAACCTGACCACAAGTTTGGCCTGAGTTTGCATGAAAACAAGTGAAGTCTTGCCTCAAAGAAAAGATAAAAGGAACAGCCAGATACGTGATTTCAGATCTGGACCCAGGCCTTGGTCTACAGTCCATCTCGCCCCATCCCCCCGGCCCCCCACCCAACCCACCGCCCTGAGGCGCGACCCAAGTCCGAAGATGAAGTCAAAGAATTTTCTGGTGTTTTTCTAGGTCTCCTCCCATCCCCCTGGAAATCCTTCCGGGGGGGCGGGGGGGGCAGGGAATAGTCCCTTGCCTATCCAGCACAAACTATCACTACAAAATGGTTAGATAAATAATTTAGGCAGAGGGTGACAGTGAGGGTGAACTCCAGGCCACTCATCCTCGTGGCTGGCAGACACTGATAAGAAACACAGGACAAGCTGAAAAAGGAATGAACACAAAGAAAGGGACAGCCCCTTCCGGCGGGTCAACCCCGGACGGAACAAACGAGCGCGTCTCCTCTGACGGCTACAGCTCTCCCATCCCGATGGCGGGTCAGACCCAAGGCCGCGTTCATTTGCTCTGTGGTCTCATACATTAACGACACAGGAGGATCTGAGCAGAAAACAGCGTGACAAAACACAGCGTTACGGGAACCAGTGACGTCGCCCTCACCTGGGGCCCAGAGGCCTGCTCACCCGCACGGGGGGCGCGAGCTTCCTGGGATGCCCACCGACGGTTCAGCAGTTCCCTCGGGCGCGTCTCACGAGACACAGGGCCGCTGTGGTCACGACTCCGGGACACCACTTACGCTGGGTGTCCTTGGGGGACAGGATGGGAGTGAACGCGTGGAACATTGGCCACATGTCCCGAAATACCCAAAACACTGGGATTTAAAACTGGACACCTCATTGTCTTGGCAAGCTTCTCGAAACGCCAGGGTCACAGGTCCTGTGTTTTGGGGGATAAACACACACACACACGTCAACACTCACAAGATGTGAGCACGGCAGGTGGAGGGGAAGGCGGCTGTGAAAGTGTGAGAAGCAGCCCCGTGAAGCATCACCGCTCACCCGCCGCTGTTGCCCGCCCTCCCCGTCCTTGCTCTCTGTACACAGGGGTTCTAACGGGCAGAAGGCTCTGGCTTAGCTCTTAACTCGCAAGTCGTAGAAAACATGGTGGCTCCAAATAAACTAGGAGTGCCCCCGCCAAAGGTGGGCACACAACAGGGCACCAAGGAGACGATCAACAAGTAATTTTTTATTTGACTTGACTGTGCTACCCCTTCCTTTCATTACCCTTGGTTGCATATGCTGAAGGTCTCCTTCCTGCAGAATTAATCTATTCTTAAGGGAAACACAGTTTCTAACAGCACTAAAAACTTCTACCTTAAAAACTTCTCTCCCAGCATCTTCTCTTTCTCTCTCAGCCCCTCTAATGGGCAGCTGCAATCTTGCTTCCCCTCCAGCTGCATCCAGTCAGGCACCCAGCCTCTCAGATGAGGCCTCCCCTGAAACCTCTTCAGCCTACACTCAGCCACGGGTCACTTCTCTGCACATATATCCTCAACTCCTTTGCTTCTTTCTGGTGCGGTCATGCTTCCCTAACAAAAACACAGTCTCGCTCTCAAGAGACTTAATCCTACTGCACTTACCTCATACTCTTCCCGTACCATCCACCAACCATGATCCTTGGTATTTACCCAAAGAAGCTGAAAACTTATGTCCACGTAAAAACTTGCACGTGGAAGTTTATAGCAGCTTTACTCATAATTGCAAAAATTTGCCAACAATCAAGGTGCCCTTCAGCAGGTGACTGGATACATAAACTGTGGTCCATCCAGACAATGGAACGTTATTCAGCAGCAAAAAGTAGTGAGCTGTCAAGCCGTGAGAAGACATGGAAAAACCTTGAATGCGTATTACTAAGTGAAAGAAGCCAATCTGAAAAGGCTACGTACCGTGTTTTCCAGCTATAGGACATTCTGGAAAAGGCAGTACTATTGTTTCAGAAAAGACGTCTTCCCTTTTTTTTTTTTTTTTTGCGGTACGCGGGCCTCTCACTGCTGTGGCCTCTCCCGTTGCGGAGCACAGGCTCCGGACGCGCAGGCTCAGCGGCCATGGCTCACGGGCCCAGCCGCTCCGCGGCACGTGGGATCCTCCCGGACCGGGGCGCGAACCCGCGTCCCCTGCATCGGCAGGCGGACTCTCAACCGCTGCGCCACCAGGGAAGCCCTTCCCTCCCTTTTTAAGGTAATTCCCTTCATGGCCCTTGCCCTTCTCCTCAAATGTCCCACTGTTGTACCTTCGATCTCTTTCTCTCCACTCTTCCTACCCTTCAGCCTGAAAAAAAACACACACAAAAAGAAAATATATACACAAAACACCCTCTTGACTCTGGGCTCCCTCAAGCTCCTTCCCGTGTCCTCTGCCCTGTGGACTCTCCGAGCTCTATGGAGACACCCCAAGCGGCTGTCACTACATCCTCACCTCCCACGTACTCCTCAACCAGCGTCAACTAACGCTTGCCCTCTGCCCTCTCAAGTCAATGTTTTCTCAAAAATGGGAAATCTGACTTCCTCACTTAATCCCCAAGCCAGTGCAATGCCCCTCACATAGTGGGTTCAATAAATGTTTGTTGAAAAAACATCCCGAATGATTTCCTAATTTCCAGCGAAGGCCGCCTTCTGCCGCTAGGCCTTGCGGACGGCTGAAGCCCCGCCGCCCCCGCCCCGTAGACAGACGGAGTCTCCTCTCCATCCTCAGCCTGAGAGGGTCTTCCGGAGCACATGTCAGGGGCCGTGGCTTCCTGGACCGCCACCTCCTGACATCCACGTTCACGTTCACCCTGTCCGAGTGTGGGCGGGGCCGTGGAGTGACGCCGCCACGGGGTGGGGCCTCCGCCCGTCTGCTCTGCAGCCCTGCTCCCCGTGCTGGCTCGGAGGGCGCCAGGGGCCTTGAATCCCACGGGCCCACGAGGTGGTCCCGCCAGCGGCCTGAGGCGCCCGAAGCCTCCAGGTGAGAGCCCGGCCCAGCGGTACCCTGACTGCGTCCCGGGAGCTGAGCCGTGCCCAGACCCCTCCCCGCGGAAACCGGGACGTGATGAATGTGCGTCATTTCCCGCGGCTGAGTCTGCGGTCCTTCGATACGCAGCGTAGAGACCACTTCAGAGGCCAGGGCACAGCGCTCCCTTGCTCACACCCCCAGGGGCCTCCGTCTCATTCAGAATAAACCCCGAAGTCCTGTCTGTGGCCGGGAGCTCCCGTAGCCTGGCTCCTACCCTGTAAGATCCGCCTCCGCCCCCTTCCCCTGGCTCATCCAACCACAGCCATACGGGTCTTCCTGCGGTCCCATTCCTGCCCTGGCCCTCTGTTTCCCCTGCCTGGCACATTCCACCTCCAGATCCTCCCGTGATTCGCTCCTTCACTTCATTCAGTACTGCACTCAAACACAGCTCCTCAGGGGAGCCTCCCCAGGCCCCAGGCCCAACTCCAGCCCCATCAATGCCTGAAGATTCAGATATGGGCAGCCGGCAGAAATTACCTTGAAACAAAAGCAGTGACCCTGTCACCACAAGGCAAACAGCTGTCAGTCTTGTCGGCAATGATAAAAATTTGAGCTACCTAGTAAAAATCAGACTTTAGGAAATCTTATATCTACCCCCATGAGCAGCTTACCAATGCCTTAAGACTTTTTGATGAGTTTGGTGGTGATACTGATACTTTGACATTGTAAGTGAAACATGTCAACATTTGGAAAATGTAAAAAACTCCATGAACCATAATTTTCAAAGTGATCAATAAATGATATTACAAAATCATGAATGGGTAACATAAAAACAGACATATAGACCAATGAAACAGAAGAGAGCGCCCAGAAATAAACCCTCACATACATGGTCAACTGACCTTCCACAAGGGTACCAAGACCATTCAACCGGGGAAAGGACCGTCTTTTCAACAAATAGTGCTGGGAAAACTGGACATCCACGTGCAAAAGTTGGACCCTCACCTTATACAAAAATTAACTCAAAAACCTAAATGGAGGACCTAAAGCTATAAAACTCTTAGAAGAAACCATAGGGGAAGAGTTTCATGACATTGGTTTGGCAAGGACTTCCTGAACACGATACCAAAACCACAGGCCACAAAAGTAAAAATAGACAAATTGGACTATATTAAAAAATAAAAATTTATGTGCATCAAAAGACACCATCAACCGAGCAAAAAGGAAACCTATGAGATGAGAGAAAATATTTACAAATCATATAAATGGGAAGGGGTTAATATGAAGATAAAAACTCCTGCAACTCAACAACAAAAAACCAAATAACTTGATTAAAAAATGGGCAAAGAAGAAGATATAGAAATAGCCAAAAAGTACATGAAAAGATGTTCAACATTACTAATCATTAGAGCAACGAAAATCAAAACCACAATGAGATATTACTTCACACCCATTAAGATGATTACTATTAAAAAAAAAAAGGGGGGGGGGGCTTCCCAGGTGGCGCAGTGGTTGAGAATCCGCCTGCCGATGCAGCGGACACGGGTTCGCACCCCGGTCCGGGAAGATCCCACGTGCCGCGGAGCGGCTGGGCCCGTGAGCCGTGGCTGCTGAGCCTGCGCGTCCGGAGCCTGTGCTCCGCAACTGGAGAGGCTGCAACAGTGAGAGGCCCGCGTACAGGAAAAAAAAAAAAAAAAAAAAGGAAAAGAAGCGTTGGCAAGGATGTAGAGAAATTGGAACCCCCGTGCTCTGTTCGTGGTGGGGTTGTAAAATGGTGCAGCCCCTGTGAAAAACAGTAAGGCATTACATTAAATTTAAAATAGAATTAACCTATGATCCAGTAATTCCACTTCTGGGTATCCATCCAAAAGAACTGAGAGCAGGGTCTCCAACAGATATGTGCACACCCATGTGCACTGCAACACTATTCTCAACTGTCAGGAGGCAGAAGCAACCCAAGTGTCCACTGATGGTAACAGATAAACAAAATGTGGGCCATACACACAGTGGAATATTGTTCAGCCTGAAAAAGTCAGGAAACTATGACACCTGCTACGACGTGGAGGAACCTTGAGGACATGAAGCTCAGTGACATAAGCCAGTCACAAAAGGACAGATACTGCATGATTCCACCCATAAGAGCTATCAAATTCAGAGGCAGATGGTAGACTGGTGGCTGCCATGGGTTATGGGCGGAGCAAATGGGAAACTGGTTTTTAATGGGTACAGTTTCAGTTCTGCAAGGTGAAAAGTTCGGGAAATTGGGTGCACAACGTGATTATACTTAATGTTACTGAACTGTATGTACACTTAAAAGTGGTTAAGATGGTAAATTTCATGTTATACTTTATCACAGAAAAAAATTTTTTAGTTAAAAATTTCTGTGCGTCAAAGGACACACGCAACGGAGTGAAAAGGCAGCCCACAGAATGGGAGAGAATATTTGTGAAGCATCTATCTGATAAGAGGTTAACATCCAGAATATACAAAGACTCCTACAACTCAACAACAAAAAGCAAATGACCCGATTTTAAAATGAGGGAAGGATTCGAATAGACATGTCTTAAAGAAGATAAAGAAAAGGCCAATAAGCACATGAAAAGATGGTCCACTAGTCGTTGGGGAAACGCACGTCTACACCGCAGAGAGCTATCACCTCACTCTCACTAGAATGGCTACTGAGATGACAGTTTTATGTGTCAGCTAGAATGGTCCAGGGGCGCCCAGACACTTGTCAGACATGATTCTGGGTGTGACTGTGAGAGTGTTTCTGGTGAGATTAGCATCTGAATAGAAGGTTGAGTCAGAAAGACTGTCCTCCCTAATGTGAGTGCAGCTCATCCGATGAGCTGGCAGCCCAAACAGACCAAAACGGCTGAGGAAGAGGAGGCTCCTCCTGCCTGACGGCCTTGAGCTGAGACAGAGTCTCTCCCCACCTTCTGACTCAAACTGTAACATCAGCTCTTCCTGGGTCTGGATCCTGCCGGCCTTAGGACTGGGGTTAAACCATTGCTTCTCCTGGACTTCAGTCTCGCTCACTGAAGACCTGGAGATTTGGCAAACTGCGTGATCACGTGAGCAAATCCCTTACAATAAATAAGTATGTATACATTTAAACATAAACATAAATAAATATTTATGTTTGTGCGTACGCGCGCGCGCACACACACACACACACACACACACACACACACACATCCTATTGGTTCTCTTTCTCTGGAGAATGGAGAGCCCTGACTAATAACGGTTATCAAAAACAAAAGGTGTCGGTGAGGATGTGGAGAAATTGGAGCCCTTGTGCACACTTGGTAAGAATGTAAGATGGCACAGCTGCTGTGGAAAACAGTTCCTCAAAAAATTAAAAATAGAATTACCCTACAATCCAGCAATTCCACTTTCGATAATATGACCAAAAGAATTGAAAGCAGAGTCTCAAAAGGTATTTGTCCACTCGTGTTCACAGCAGTATTCATAATAACCAAAAGGCACAAGCTATCCAAGCATTCACTGGCAGATTATTAAAAAGATAAGCGAAATGTGGTCCATCCGTGCAGTGGAATATTATTCAGCCTTAAAATGGAAGGTAATGCTAATATCTGTACGACATGGTTGGGCCTTGAGGACATGATGCTCCGTGAAATAAGCCACAGAAGGACAAATACTGGATGATTCACTTACATAAGGTACCTAAAGTAATCAAATGTTTAGAAAGTAGAACAGTGGTTGTCCTGGGCTGGGGCGCAGGGGAACGGGAAATTATTGTTTAATGGGAGCAGAGTTTCGGGTTTGCAAGATGAAAAGAACCCTGGAGACGGATGGTGTGATGACTGCACAACAAAGTGAATGTACTTAAAACTACTGAACTGTACATTTAAAAATGGTTAAGATGGTAAATTTTATGTTATGTATATTTTACCACAATTTAAAAGAAACAAATAAATAAAAGTCTTTCATGGGTGAAAAAGATCCAAAGTACAAAATGTACCAATGGATTTTACAGTAACATGGTTCCAAAAATTCACTGATATCTTTTCAGATTCTACATTACAACTGACTTTTAAAAATTATCATCTAGTATTTATGAAGACTCAAAGAAGAATAGTTACGATTATCCGTAAGCCTGTGAAAATTTTCCTCCTTCTGCAACTCCATGTATGTGAGCCCAGATTCTCTCCATACATTTCAATCAAAACACCACATTGCAGCAGACTGAATGCAAGGCAAGTAAGAGAATCCAACAGTCTTCTAGCTACCAAGCCAGAAAGGAAGGAGTTTTCCAAAAATGTAAAACAATGCCACTCTACTCACTAATTGTTTTGTTTTGGAAAATATAGCCATTTTCACAAAATTATGGTTTTTATGTCAACATGTAACAGGTTTACCATTTTTATTTTTATATGAATTAACAAGTATTTTCAATTTGCTCAGTTTTAATTTCTAACATGGTACATATATGTAGATAAACTATACATAATGATAAGCTCTTTAGGGTCTTTAATAACTTTTTTTTTTTTTGCGGTACGCGGGCCTCTCACTGCTGTGGCCTCTCCCGTTGCGGAGCACAGGCTCCGGACGCGCAGGCTCAGCGGCCATGGCTCACGGGCCCAGCCGCTCCGCGGCACGTGGGATCTTCCCGGACCGGGGCACGAACCCGCGTCCCCTGCATCGGCAGGCGGACTCCCAACCACTGCGCCACCAGGGAAGCCCTTCAATAACTTTTAAGAGTGAAAACGAGTACTAGGTCAAAACGTATGAAAGTACTGGTTCCGACTAACGCAATGCAGAGAATAAGACACTAAATGCTCCTTTTCTCACTCCTCGGCCCTTGAATGATTACAGCTCTAATTAATAGCATTTAGCTAATCACCCTCCGGGGGCCAGAAGTCCGAACCTAGTATCACTGGGTTGAAATCAAAATGTCATCAGGGCTGTACTCCATCCTCCCCCCACCCCAGGCTTTAAGGGAGAGTCTGTTTCTTACCTCTTGAAGCCTCTGGGGGCTACCGGCCTCCCCTGACTGTGGCCACGTCACTCCAGGCTCACCCCCACCCTCACAGGGTCCCCGCTTCTGTCGGTTTGGAAACTCCCATATGCCGCTCAGTTATAAGGACCCACGATTAGATCGAACACCATCTGTTGTACTTTAAAGGTCAAGCAATGCCATCATAATTATATTCATTTAATCTTCTATGAAGTCCAAACAGTGTCAATAAAAAAACATTTGTTCACAGTGTACTTCTGGTTGTTTTTCTAGTCCTTTCTTAACCCACAATAAAGGGACACTAACAAGGGGACAGGTTCCGGCGCCCAAGGACCTGGGTGTGAGTCTCAGCTCCGTCATTTCTCAGCTGCGCCGTCAGGAAAGCTAGTCCTTCCTTTGTGCTTCAGGCTCCTCGTCTGTAAAACGGGATGATGACAGCACTGCCCACCGCCGGGGACTCTGTGGTCAAGGCTGGATGAGTCAGTCGGTCCTTGTAAAGTCCGAGCCCAGCGCCCAGAAGACGGTAAGCATCTCCAAATGCTAGTTGTTATTATTATCTGAGTAAGGTTTATAGGAAGAAGTTGGGTATGGCTTAGAAATTAGCCATAATTTCTAAGGGAGATTATTGGGATTATAAGGGAAAATTGGGATGATGGATGCTGAAGAAGTATGTGTCCAACAAGTCACAGGACCCCGGCCCCTGGGGACCCCTCCAAGCATCACTTTGCATTTCTGCACTAGAAACCATACCTACTTCTCAGAGGTTTCCCTGGCCCTGCAGCCGCGCCCCACACCCCCCAAGGGCACCCGCACATCACTGGGAGCAGCTCTCGACAGTGTCCCGAAGCCGGGGAGGCCGTGAGGGCTCTTCAGCTTTAGGCACAGCCTGTTTCTGAAAATGAATACTGTATATTTACAGAGGAGAAATGACAGCGTGTTTTCTGTGAATAGCTACACCACTTTTATTCCACTTCTTGTTTCCACCATTTGGAGTATTTATGAAGTTTTCCATTTGACCCTTTTTTGGGGACAGACGGCTTGTTTGGAACAAATGGACAGGCAACAACTAAGTGAAATGGCTCCCGGGGCTCCAGCCCCACAAAGAACATCCTCGGGGGGCCCCCCTGCCCAAGGGTGGACGGAGGCCCCCCAGCCAGGACTCGGGGGCCAGGCTCAGCCGGGGCCCGCGACGAGCGGGTGACCAGCGTACCGCTCTGCTCCCGGCTGGAGCGCAGCGCGTTCAGTCGTGACGAGCGGGAAGCGCAAAGGCAGCGGCCAGAAAACAGACGGAAAAGGACGGTGCGCACAGGCCGTGCGGACCGGCGCCGCGGTGTCTCTCCCGCAGGAATCTGGAGACGGGGCGCTCTTCAGAGCTGCCTCCAGGTCATCTCTGATGACAGCCGGTGAGCAGAGACCAAGCCCCGAGTGCGAGCGGGGAAGGCAGGAAGGCCGGGAGCCGACGCCTGGGACGAGGGGGACCTGCGGCCACCGGGCGGCGACCCCGAGGGCGCCGGTCCGAGGCCCTGCGTGCGAGCTGCCGTCCGCTCAGGGCACAGCGGCTTTCCGAGCGGAGAACAAATGATGCCTGCTTTTCCCAGGACGATTTTTCAAGCTGGCCTCCTCGCTGGTTTGGAGACCCAGCCTACCCATTTACAACATGCTAACTTCAGGGCAGAGGGAAAGGCCCCAGGCCTGGGCGCCCAGCACCAAACTAGAGCCGCCGTCCAGGGTCACGGCGAGCCCTCCCGAGAGCCCCTTCCGGCCGAAACGCAGCCCTGCACCTCAGCTCCTCAAAGGAAGGCGCCCATCTTGCCCAAGTGCCCGTGTGTCACATCACAGATACTCGTCGGGGACACGGCGCGGTCCGTCCTTTGTTGCTTACTTTTAATCTGTCTGATCTTTAAGGAGAAAACTACCTCTAGACTTGGCTCCCGACCCTGTTACCGCAGAGGGCAGTGGGGGGGAGCTCGCGGCCACAAATCCTCCTCCTGAAAAACACCTCCTCCTCCGGCAGCCAGAGGTGCGACCTTTCCAGCCAGCTGGGCCGAGGGGGTGAGTCCTTGTTAAGGCCGGGCTCACGTGGGGCTAGAATCAGAGCGGGAGGGACAGGGGAGCACCTGCCCTGACCAGCTCCCCGCAGCGACCAGGGACTGTCCCCAGAAGCGCCATCAGGATGCAGGGCTGGCCAGGATGGCAAACAGGTGCTTCGCCCGTGCTCAGGTGATCTACCAGAAAGCACAGTCAAAGCACACAAGGGCTCTTCTTTGTGGGATTCTATTCACAATCAAAGGAGTGTTATAAAAGTCATAGCAAAGTATTTAGCTCTGTTTAGTAACTGGACTATCTATCATGGTAAAGGAAAGGGAATTGGGGGCTAACATACTTCTAAGCATTTCATTCAAGGGAGAAAGATTAGGGAAAACACGTAATATATCCTAGGAACGGGAATGTCCTGTTATTGTTAGAAACTGCTGGGACCTCATTAGAGCCTATGAAAACATCATCTGTAAGTACTGAAAGGCAATAAATCTTCAACAGCCCGAAGAGAAGGTGGGTAAAGCGGGAAGGGAAGAAAAAGAGGGAGAAAGAGGGAAATAGGAGAATTACCATCCCTCTGGTGGTTTTTCTCATCAAACCTCGAGCCAGCCTGGGCCACCAACTGGCTTCCCAGAAGGATCGTGTGAATGCGGCTTCCTGATACAGGTTGATACAGTAGGAGACTGTAAATAAATACTCTAAAGTAATTATTGACAGTTAATAAAATCAGTTTAGATTTTTTTTTTTTCTTTTCGCTTTTCATACTGTAACCTCTCAGCAGTCTTGGTTCTTCCTTGGACATGGAAATTCCTTTTCATACACTTCATCTTAGTACTGAATGTTGAGCCAATTCGGAAGAGCTGATCAGAAATTAAGCAGTAAAAGTTAAAGTTGCTCACTTTGGACTAACTAAACATCGTCCGTGGAGCCACTGTTACTGGCACACAGCCAAGGAGCATCTTCCAGGCCAAATGCCTTTACAAGGTTACAGAGATGGTGCAGTTCATCTGTTCTCTCGTGGAACTGACAAATGGTCACACGTAGGAAGTAATAGTGCTCTTTTTGGAAAAAAATTAAAAAAGAATTACAGCTTCAGCAGTGAGCTATGTGAAAAACAGGGAGAGCCTACAGACTAATCACGTCAGCAAAACTCTGTCATGGAGAAAGGAATCTCTTCATAAATACAGACCGTAGGATACTCTATATCCAATAAATAATAGCCTTTTCTCTATAAAAGAGATTAGCTGTCTCTTCAACTGGCCAATCCGTTTTATGATAAAAATTCTTCAGTATCTGAGCAGCTTTTCTATACGGAGAGGAAAGGAAGCTCACCCTCATTTGTACTTTGCTGTCCATTGACTCTTTTTTAAACACTTAACACTTCTCTAAACATTTTACACCCTCTTGTCGTATACCTAACTGTTAAATAAAAAGCTACATTATTAAATAACTATTAAATATAAAGTTATGAAGTTAACAAATTTGACTCAACATTTAAACAAATGATTGGTAACAAAAATTAATCAGACTCTTCCGAAGATTTAGCAGGTATGTCTTTCTGATGCTGTGAGCACGTCAAGGGGACACCATATTACAATGACTATAAAACAGATCAGTGCACTTACACCCAAGCTAGTTTACCAAAGATGTAACTCTATGGATTTAAATTTGCTTTTCTATTTTTATTCTTACTTGTATTCTAATTTCTTTCTGGAGTACAATTTTCACTCATCTTAAAAAAAAAAAAAAAAGCTAGGGTCACCTTCTGAGACTAGCTGTGATTGCAGATGTGAGTTTTGAGAACAAAGACAAGATTTAGGCAGCTTCCAAGGAAACTGCAGCCAAGTCACTTACCCAGGTCCCTTGCTATAGCTGTGCTGGGTCCATTACTTCAGAAATTCTCCTGATCATTGGTTTTGGAAATTTTGGTGTGTTTTCATTTTTATGACCTTCATATTTTATCACCAATATCAAAATGGTGCTTATTCAGTATGTCTTATCTGTCCTGTATATCCGATACAAGTTCAGTTTTTTGGCTCTTTGGTTGATCTGGGTCCCTGAAACATTGTAACACTTCTTTCTCATCAACCATTAAAATCCATAATATTGACATGGAGACACCAGCAGAAACCCCTTAGCCATTCTTCATCTTCCTTTGTGTACAGGAGGCTGGGAAGGCACAGTTCTGATGGCATTTTCCTCACCTTTAGGGTCCAAGATCCCCTCACCTCCTCTGTCTGCCTTCACGTGTAGACGATTAAATATGTACAACATGGAAACGAGTGAGCGGAATGTGCCTCAAAGAAATCGGGGAGCCCAAAAAAGTGGCTTCCTTTGGATAGAGCTCACTTTCAGCTCGACTTTGAGTTCACTGCTTAAAGATGAGCATTACCTGCTGACTATTGCAAAGGTCTATGACCACCTGTCTCATCATATCAGCATGGCAGCTCTCTAAAGTGTGGTCCCTGGGAAGTGGGGAGAAATTCAACTTCTCTGGCTCTGTCCCCGACCAACTGAACAAGAAACTCTGAGAGCAGGGCCCCCTATCTGTGTTCTCACAAGTCCACTCGCGTCCTGGGTAATCAGTGCCCACGAACGTTTGATGACTACTATAGCATCACCAGCGAGTGCCTGACTCAGTCTTTTATTGCCTTGCGCCTTGCGCCTTGCGCCTGCTACAGTGAGATGTGCCCCTAATGTTAAGATCGCTCAAAGATTCCATCTTTGAGGATGGAATCAGCAGGAATGATCGCTTCCTGGAACAGTTTTGTCCTGCTCGGAAATAACCAACTCTGAGAAGTGTTCCGTAGGTGTAGTAAGATGAAGACAGAGACACGCTCACTCACGTCAGAGGGCTGGGAGGCAGCTGAGAAAACCACCATCTAAACTTAAATCAAGGAGAGTGAGTCTTAAAACGGGGAGATTGTGTAGAGAGAGGGAAGGCGGGATGAGAAACAAGAGAAAATACAGACTGGTCCCTGCCCATCCCCCAGATCCTGACACAGAGCTCCTAAATCCCTTGGCACTTCCTGGGTGACAGGAGCGTCCCTTGTTCTAAGGAGGCCAATCCCGGTGGCTCCCGGATGGCTGCAGGGTGGGGCTGGTCTCCAGAAAGACCCAACCATGGTTAGACGCCTGAACTCCCAGTCCCATCCCCCAGGCTCCAGGGAGGGGAGGGGCTGGAGATGGATGGATCGCCCTACGTCTACCTAAACAGGACTCCAGACATCTGTGTCCATCCGTGTGGAGGACTAGAAGCCCTAAATGGCTCAGCCCCCTTGCAAAAAAAAGAAAAAGAAAGGAAGTCTGGATAAATATGAACCAAAGGAAAGTAACAATTTTATGAATCAGCATTTGGCAATAAAGTGAGAAGTCTGTCTTACTTTGACGCCCGGAACCATGAGTTTCCAGTTTCAAAGTGAAACACTGGAAAGGAAGCAAGACCCAAACCAGCCTTCACCCTGAATCTATGCACTGAACTCCGTGACCTTCCATTTCCACTGGAGAGCTCCGCGGTGGCAGGAAAAACAGGAAATGAAGGCTTCAGCGCACCCAAGGCAGGAAAACACTACCTACAGGTGGGGTCCAGAATGTCCACAGCCTCAGAATCAGGGTCAGTGGGAAGAGGTCCAGCTCAGAAACGGGGAGAGAGGGGCGAGCCTGTCTGCAGAATCCATGGCCACACTCCCACGGACGGGGGCTCGCAGACGACACATACTACGTCTGTGGTTTGAAAAAACACGGACACTCGTCCCAAGTCGGTCACACTCCCAGGCAACTGATAGCAGAAATCTCTTACATCCTCAAAAGCAGCCCAATATCAATACATCTCACAGACTTCCAACAGATCGCTTCAGGAGCATAAACATGGAAGAAAACAGGGTGCCGTGAGCGAGCAGCAGCAGGACATGCAAACCTACACCAACACACACTCACACACACGGCTACACACATGCACACACACACAGACACACACACACACTCACACTCACACACCCGCACACCTAGTGGACTGGGTGTTTTTGAAAGCAGCCACCAGGCCAGAACTTGGAATACAGATGTTTTTAGGATCAGTGACTGTGAAGCGGATGGAAAAAAAGTCCGATTGAGCACAGGGAAAGCCGAACTCGGTGTGGCTCTGACACAACCCTGTCACCAGTGAGAATATCGTCCATCAGAGTCATCCTGTACCAGGCCTGACACCCTCACGCAGCTTCCAGATCCAGGCTGCCGGGGGCAGGGCATGGCACAGGCGAGGCGGCACTCTGCAGATGTAGGCTGCCTGCTGACCTCATGCCTCCACACAGCTGGGCATCAACTCTTCCCCTGAAGAACAACATGGTGGCATATCTCTGTGTCGTATAGATAGGTAGATAGATAGACAGATAATAGGTGGATAAATAGATAGATAGGTAGGTAGACATATACCCACCCAGAATAGGCCAGGTAAAGATTGTTTTTTTTTTTTTTTCGGTACGCAGGCCTCTCACTGTTGTGGCCTCTCCTGTTGTGGAGCACAGGCTCTGGACGCACAGGCTCAGCGGCCACGGCTCACGGGCCCAGCCGCTCCGTGGCACGTGGGATCTTCCCGGACCGGGGCACAAACCCGTGTCCCCTGCATCGGCAGGCGGACGCTCAACCACTGCACCACCAGGGAAGCCCCCAGGTAAAGATTTTACACATACAAATTATCAAAAAATATAAAATAAGTATTTTAATCTTTTAATAACTTTTTAAATCTTTTAGAGCTTTTAAAATGACCAAGCATGTTTATAAACAGAATCAAATTCAAAGTAGAACTTCTAGAAATGAAAATTATAATAATTAAGTTTCAAAAGTCATTAGACAAGTTAAACAGCAGATTAAGCAAAACCAAACAAAAAATTACAAAACCAGAAGGTAGATATGAAGAAATTATTCAAAATGCAACCCAGAGATACAAAGAGATGGAAGAGAGAATGAAAAGTTGTAGTTTATGTTTAATTAGAGTTTAGTAGGAAAGAAGGGATATAAATGGAGAAGAAGCAATATTCAAAAGAGACCTAAACAGACATGTCTCCAAGGAAGACACACAGATGGCCAAGAGGCACATGAAAAGATGCTCAACATCACTAATTATCAGAGAAATGCAAATCAAAACTACAATGAGGTATCACCTCACACCAGTCAGAATGGCCATCATCAAAAAAAAAATCGAAAACAATAAATGCTGGAAAGGGTGTGGAGAAAAGGGAACCCTCTTGCACTGTTGGTGGGAATGTAAATTGATACAGCCACTATGGAGAACAGTATGGAGGTTCCTTAAAAAACTGAAAATAGAACCACCATATAACCCAGCATTCCCACTACTGGGCATAGACCCTGAGAAAACCATAATTCAAAAGGACACATGTACCCCAATGGTCATTGCAGCACTATTTACAATAGCCAGGACATGGAAACAACCTAAGTGTCCATCACCAGATGAACGGATAAAGAAGATGTGGTACATATACACAATGGAATATTACTCGGCCATAAAAAGGAACGAAATAGTGCCATTTGCAGAGACGTGGATGGACCTAGAGACTGTCATACAGAGTGAAGACAGAAAGAGAAAAACAAATATCGTATATTAATGCATATGTGTGGAATCTAGAAAAATAGTACAGATGAACATTATTTCCAGGGCAGGAAAAGAGACACAGACATAGAGAACAGATGTGTGGACATGGAGGGGAAGGGGAGCGTGGGATGAATTGGGAGATTAGGTTTGACATAAATACATGACCATGTGTAAAATAGATAGCTAGTGGGAACCTGCTGTACAGCACAGGGAGCTCAGCTCGGTGCTCTGTGGTGACCTAGATGTGTGTGGGATGGTGGGGGAGGCATGTCCAAGAGGGAGGGGATATATGTATACATATAGCTGATTCACTTCACTGTACAGCAGAAACTAATGCAACATTGTAAAGCAATTACAGTCCAATTTTTTTAAAAAAGAGAGAGAATGAATGAGAAATTTCCAGACTTGTTGAAAGACTCAAACCCTCAGATTAAGGAAGCCCAGTCAATTCCCTGCAGGATAAATAAGGAAATCCAAAGGTAGATACATCATAACAAAACTGAAGAACATCAAAAACAAATATTTAAGATACGAGTCAGAAAAAAAGACAGAAATCTTCAAAAGGAAGGAATTATACTGAAGGCTGACTTCTTACCAGCAATGATGAAAGCCAAAGAAGAGTGGACATTTTTTTTCAATATACTGAAAGGAAATTGTGATCCTCCTGAAATTCTATACCTAGTCAAATTAATTTTCCAAGAATGAAGAGAAAATAATTTACCTTTTTAGAAGAACAAAACCTGACAGAGTTTAGCTCAACAGGCCCTTACAAGCGGAAATTCTAAAGAATACAAAAAGTACCAGAAATTAAAAGATAAAACACTTGATAACCTTATATTTTGAAATTTATTTTCGTTAAAAGACATCTTTAAAAGAGAAAACAAGGCAAAGAATGGAAAAAGATACTAGCAATACATGTAACTCACAAACTTTGGTATCCATCATATGTAAAGTGTTCCTACTAATAATTAGTAAGAATAAGACAACCCAATAGAAAAATGGGCTACCAACTTGAACAGGCGTTGCACACAACAGAAAATTTAAATGGGCAATAAACATTTTAAATGCCCAAATGTATTAGTCACCCAGGAAATGCAAACTAAAATCACAATGAGATGCCACTATACCAGGTTGTCAAAAATCTTGAAGTCTGATAACACCAAGTGTTGGCTTGGATATGAGGCAACTAGGACTTTGCTACACTGCTGATGGGAGAGCAAACCAAGAGCAGGCCGTTGTGGAAGATAAAAGCAGAGGGAGGTTTGAGACGACCTTTCTAAAAAACTTTAGCTGAGACTGAAGAATGGGGAGTTGGTCAGACCAAGTGACTCCAGGCAGAGAGAACACTTTGTACAAAGATCTGAATCGGAAAAGGACTTGGCCTGTTTGAGGACCTGAAGGACACACAGCATGGCCAGGGCAGGAGCAAGGGGCACAGGACCAGAGCAGCACGGGATCAAGGCTGAAGGGGCAGCAGGAGACCCGTGTCCCTTCAGGCCACCCTAAGGATTCTGATTATTATCCTGAGCCATTGGAGGTCAACAAAGGCTTTAAGCAAAGGAATAATGTTCTCAGATTTGCATGTTTTCAGCGATCTCTCTCAATACTAGGAAACGGGTTGAGTGTATGTGTGGGCATGAGTGGATACAGGAACACCACTTGGCCTTTTGCAATAATGCAGGCAATCAATAGTGATGACACGGGCTGGGGGGAGGTAATCAGATTGTGAATATTTAGGAAGTGAAATGAGCAGGCCTTGGTGATGGCGTGGATGCGGTGGTGAGGAAGGAGGGAGACATAAAGGGTGACTTGTGAGGTCTGGGGTCTGACCTGCATGTGGTGCTGTTCACGCGCTCAGAGAGGAAACGCTGGCAGAGAGCTAGCTGGGTGTGGGGCAGAGAGGTCAGGACTCCAGTTCTGCCGTGCTGATTCTGAGATGCTCGTTTTGCCTCGGGGTAAAGATGTAAAGGGTGCATCTGACATGTAAATCTGGACCCAGTGGTGTCCTGGAGCGGGCTCACACGTGCTCCGCGTCTCTTACCAACTCTGCAATCACTGATATTGTGTCAGCACCTTGATCTTGGCCATGGTGAGAATACTTACACCGTGGAAACTGGCAAATGCTACAATTCTGGGTTTTTCCCCTCTGGAGAACCGGCTGTTAACCATTTACCTGCACCCACTCTTTGCACCAGAGCAGAAGCCTGGTCTGAAATAGAAAACTTTCAGGGAGGCCTCGGGGGCTCTCAGCTGGGCTTCATTAGCAGCAGCTCATTTTCCGCACGGAGCCCAGAGTCCAAGCAGGGAATGTGCTCCCGCCATCCCCGTAAAACTGCCTGCTGTTGACACACGAATGGCTTCCAGACAATTTGGACAGGTTGGGGATAGTTTTATAAGAAAAGGAGTGAAAAAGAAATATTTGTCCATGAAACCCAACTCCCCTCCTGGTTTTGGCCTGGTAGTGCGGCAAGGCACGTGAAAACAGTGTCACGGGTTTGCACACACGTTCCCCTTACCGCCTTTGGGACCATCTGGGCCTGCTTCCTTAGGAGCCTCTGTGGCCTGATGCCAGCCCCATGGACACCAGCACCAGGCCTCGTGCACACCCAGCCCACCTGATCGCCCACCGAGGCCTAAGAGCCCGGCCAGCAGCCCGTCTCCAGCCACACAGCCTGCCCGCCAGGCAGCGGCACGGGAAAACACGGCGGCCGAGGCTCTGCCACCTGGGGCAAGACGCGTGGCTCCGAGAAGGGCTCCCAGGGCTGCAGGGCAGCCGTCGGGCATGGCTGGGGTGGCAGCCCCGCCTGCGGGAAGTCGCAGGGCACCTCCGGAGATGCAGCCCTAAGACGCGACCGCAGCCAGCACCTGCCTCCGGGCTGGGACTCGCCGGCCTCCCCGGCACGGTCACAATGCGGTCTCGCACCTCTGTTTCCTACGACAGCTCTGTGGCGTTGAGGGCACAGGGTCACTGTCTTCCTCTGTTTTACTAACGAGGTAACTAAGGTTCACACAGTGTGGCTTTCCAGCTCCTTCAGATCCACGTGGACCACCCGACGACGCGTGCTAAGCCTGGGTAAAACCTGCTCCAAGCGCTGGCCGTTTCTCTGCTACCCGGCGTCTTGTGGTTGGCGTCCCTGGTTCCTTGACTCCCTGTCCTCCTGTGACCTGAATCCCAGGTAATGGAATATGCGTTTGTACTTGAAGTGGAGCAAACCCACAGTTCTCTACATGTAACTCTGTGTCTATATTAGTACCTGTGTAGTCTGCCTCTGGGACATCTGAACAGACTGCTTTCTACGAGCTCCCAAGAATTCCAAGCTGTGGTCCTCCTACAGGTGTTAACATGTATACATAAAAAATGGTTTTAACAATAAACTTTCTTCTAAGTATAAAAGTAACGCATGCGTTCATACTATACAATTTAGAAAATATGGGAAAATCATCCATAATTCACATTGAAAAGGAAAGTACTTGGTGTAACGGAAACATTAAGATAAATATATAGTCCACCAAGATGGTGACTATCTTAAAAGTACACTCATTTGACCACGTGAACAATGGCATTTACAATACAATGAATATCCATGTGTGTGCGTGCTCACGTGTGTGCGTTTTCCACACCTCGTCCTGCAGTCTCCTCTCAAATGCCCACCTGAGATGGACTGGACACACCCTGAGTCCGACGGTCTAGGAGGCCCCCAGGGATGCTTGCCTGCTGCTGTTCACCTGTGTGGTCCCTGCCACATGGAGCAGTATATTCCAGAAATGACAGGCTGTGATTCCGAAGCCTGGATAATAAAGACACCACGGCTTCCTCCTTGCTCTCTGGGATCACTCCCTCTGAGGCAATCGGCCACCACGTTGTGAGGCCCTCATGGAGAGGGACTGAGGTCCCCTGCCAACAGCCGCGGGAGGTGCCACTGGAGGCAGACCCCCCACCCCCTGCCCAGCGCCAGATGCTGCCGGCCCAGCAACACCTGGACCCTAACCTCGCGAGAGACCCTGCACCAGAACCGCCTGCTGTAATGCTCCTGAATTCCTGGTCTGCAGAAACTGTGGACCAATAACCCTTTATTGCTGGTTTAAGCTGGCAAGTTTGCAGCGGTAGAAAACTAATACACTGGATTTAAACCAGGCGACCCAACGAAATCCGGACTCGGTCACTTCCCAGGTAAGTGGCCCCGGGAAACTCACTTCATCTCGTTTACAAACTCTTTGAAACTGAGGGAACATCCCCCTCAAAGCACCGCTTTAGAGAGTAGATGCGGCCACACAGCACAGAGGCCTTTTTGGCACAAGGCGACATTCTCAGGGTGACTAATTCACACCGGTTTACCCAGAGCTCCCCCGGTTTCGCCGACGGTCTGGCACCAAGATGCCTCACCCCAAGCGGACTGAGACAGTTGGCCACTCTAGCATTCGCTGAGAACTGGTTGAGGGTGAAAGGCGTCCATGGTATACAGGTAAGCAAGGAAGTCTAGAAGCTTCAGGCAGGCTAGCCCGCACTCTACTTTCCCACACGCAGAGACTCCAGATGTGGGATTTCATCACCGTATCTGTGAGACCTGGGTTCCAGGCTGCATTTCTTAGAAGCTCTGCAGTGACCCCAGCGACGCCTGGTCTGCTGGGAGCTCTGCTGTCTCCGCCACTCTGCTCTCACGGGGAGATTCTGGGTCTGCCCTGGACCATTCTTCCTGAAGGATGGGACAGGGCCTGCTCCACCCCGTCAGCAAGACTATCTAGAACATCTCACGTCCTCACACACTGCTGAAGTTGGAGGGTACGGAGAAAAATGCAACCTCACAGGTGCTAGAAATGGCTGCTCCAGAGCCCAGCACTCAGAGCTGACCTCAGAGGCCCTCGCCAGGCAGGGTCCCTGGCCAGCCCTGAGTCAGCCGTCACCAACGCCCCGAGCATCCCCGGACTCCACCTAGTCCACCGCCCTGGAGGGCCCACCCGCCTCTGTCCTGCCTGGAGTTCTCACCTGCAGACCTCCTTGTACTAGGCGTTGCTGTCCACCCACCCCATGAAGGACTGGCTCCCTTTCACACTTGGGGTCTAAGCTGAGGCACTGCTCCCTCTCGGCAAGTTTCCCCACCTCCCAGGGAGTGTCTTACGGGCCCAGCACTCCCCCTGACAAGCAAGGCAAGTGAGAGCACAGTTGCTGCTTTGTCTGCCTGTCCTGCCCGCCCCCCACCCCCGTCTCAGTCGCTGTTGCCCATCACATAACAGATGCTCAATAAAGAATCATTGAGTAAATGCACAAACACGTGAATAAATGCCTTTCATTCCCCTCGGCTCCATTTTCCAAAGAGCGACATCTGGGAAGCAGAGTAAAATGCTCCTTCCCCCAGAAGCACGGTTTGCCGTAGCGAAGGAGCCAAGGAAGGGGGGTTAGGCAAAGACTGCAGGGCCCACCGCCGGCCAGGACGCTGAGGTGGGCACAGACTGACAGCCCCTCGCCGTCAGGGGAAGCCGGCCCCAGGCAGGCCAGGTCTGCTGATACCTCCTGAAGAACGACCTGCTTTCTGTCCACAGTGATGATTTCAGGAGTCAAGAATAAAGGTAAGGGGTCTTGAATGAGTTTTCTTTCTTTTCAAAACAAAATGACACAGACCTGGGCTGGACCAGCTGACAAACTCCAGTGCTGCATGGATTCCCTGTAATCGGGAGCTTCTGTCTTCAACTACTGAATTACCTACAGCAGATGCACCAGGGGAACCGGGTAGGCTGGGTAACACACAGGAGTGATTAGCAGACAGACCGTGACGCAGCTGGCCCTGCGGACGGAGGTGGGAAGCTCGGGGCCCAGACGTGAGCGAGCACGTGTGTGCGACAGAGGCTGGGCTTCCTGCCAGCGGCGCCTGCTTCACACGTCACATGTCTCTGCAGAGAGAAGAAGAATGTCTTCCAGACACCCAGGCACCCCGACACCTGGTTTAGTGCTCTTTCCAGCAGACTGAATAAAGTGACTTGCTGCTTTCAAAATCAGGTCAACGTAAATCAAGGGGAAGGAAATTTTGACAAACAGGCTTCATTCTATCTGGTAAACAAGAGAAAAAGGAAAAATGTCCAGGCCAAGCCTTGTCAAGAGAAGCAGTAGTGAGCGGAAGGCCTGCAGGACACAGGGTGGGTGAAAACACTGAAATTCAGGCTCCAAGACAGCTTGTCTGCTAGGATGTTACACCGGGTGGGGGAGCGACAGCATCTCCCAAGCCTGTTTTCCTAGGACTTTGCCATCGTGGGGCGGATATTTAGAAGCGAAGCATCATGCCATCCGCGGTTCCCCAAGACAGCATGAAGCATCAAGGCCCCTCAAGAGCCAAGACGGACCTGTGCCAGCTGCCCCGGGTGACGGATGGGAAGGGAGCCGACGTTGACTGAACGTCCTCGAACTTTCACGTATATTCATTATGTCAACATTGCAACAAAAGACAGTGTCAATCACCCCAACTTTATGAATCACATCGAGCTACTTGAGGACAGGCGCTTAAGCAGCGGCGGCTCCCAGGGCGCGCTGCTGCCATCGTTCGAGGGTGGACGGCCATCTCCAGGCTGCCACCACGGCACTGACCACCTGAGACCACCTCCCACACCAGGGGCACAGTTACTGTTTTCTAGCTCAGTGCAGGTTTGCCTGGACCCACAGCCAATCGTAGCTGGCCACTCATCAGAGCTTCTCAGCAAGCATGAGCCTCGAGGCTCAGCTGTTTCACTTCTGCAATCCTGCCTTCCGACACTGGGACTTAGGATACTTTCTACAAGATGGAGGGAGTATCAAGGTAACCGCATAAAACTCACACTCACTTATGCTTTTTCTTGTTTGTTTTTCAAATTTGAAAATTCAAATTCCCCATCTGCTCACACAGATCCTTGTCTGGAATTAACCAGACGGAGTGATACCCTTACATTACAGAGTGGGTGCAGAGTCAAGGAAGTGAATTGAATTTACAGCAGTTACCCTTTTTTGCCAAGAAACTCATCCAACTGGGGTTGGAAAACCAAGCCTCAAATGCTGGGTATTAATTGGACCCTTGGCCACAAGGCAATCGCTCTATCAGCCAGTTAAGGCCCATGGAGCAAGAGAGAACTGTCATCCAAAGCCAACACACGCAGCTCATGCCTGGTCACACACCATTTCCTGCCTCTGCCCCTTCATCTCCAGCGACTGGAGTTCCCCTTCTTCAGTCTGCTGGCAAAATCGGGCGGCTTTGAAAGCTCTCCAGGACCCAGCTACCCATGAGTATTTTTTTAAAAAGCCACAACTAGTTATTGAAACTTGTGGAAAGTTTGTGAATTTTCAATGCGGGTCCAGGAGGAGTTTGTGTTGTTCTGGAAAGAGACGACGAGAAGCAGGGAACCAAGAGGAGTGGGAATTCCGGGGGCCAGTGGGCGGGTCGAACCAGCGTGGAAGACAGTTTCCCACCATCTTTCTGTCCAATGTGAAAAGGAATCTGTATTCAGGACCTGCACCCTTTCTGTTGTGCTTCTAGCTCAATATGCACTAGTAACAATCGTGTTGCCCATCTCTTATTGGTAAGACACACAAACCAGAAGCTCTAGCATCACTGGACTTCAACTGGAATCCAGACTGTGTCACTTTCTAGTCAAGAAACCCTGGGCGGGAACTTAAAACTCTCAAATGTCCGTGCTGTCGACCTCGGCTGCCAAATGGTTTAAGTGAAAACTGCTTCACAAACTTAACACACAGTGTATACTCAGTAACTTAACCATTGGCACTATTGCGCCCTGATGACCATTTCCCCAGATCCTCCCTGACTCAGTAGGCGATTCCCCTCCATAGAAACAAGCATGAGACTGGATGTGAATTCAAGCCCCCATATCTGGATGACTGTTTGCTAATAGAGGCTGTGGCGTTCCTATGTGCAAGTACATACATGTAGTCCCGGTTAAGCCCTGGGAGACTTTCTGGTGGACTGCAGAGTGTGGGTACGCAGCCCCACATGTAAGAAGCAGCAAGACTCTTTTGATATCTGACCAGAGGGACAGAGAACCAAGGCAATATGGCAATACAATTTTGGCCAAAGAGAGCAGGTTCACTTGAAACATTCCAATCAGTAAGGGAAAAGTGAAGACTTTTTATGGATGGAATTATCTGGAAAATTGCTTCAGGCTCCCAGAGCATCTGCATCCAGGGACGTGGCTTCCCTCCGGCGCACAATCCGCGAGGTCGCCCACAGATGCAGTAACAACCGGTTGTGATGGGCTGAGCTGGGGAGAAGGTAGGGGACATTCCCCGGCTGACAGTCATCAGCTCACGGTCTCGATGGCAAAAGAAGTGGTCACCCGACTGAGTGGTGGCTCCATGGGGCAGTGTCGGCAAGGTCTACAGCTGGAAACGCCCAACATGATGTTCAAAAGTACAGAAAGAGTATATTTTGACCTTTCTGGCATTACTGCTGACAGTTATCCAAGATTTGGGACAGTCGGTTTTTTCCAAGAAAAATTTAGTGGCTACCACAATAATTCGTGGAGTATCCTTAGATTTCTTCGCTTCCAAGCCAAACACGAAGAGTGTTATGAAAAAAATCACCCAGGGCATTCACCTGTGCTCCTCGACTCCCCCTTCTTTCGTTAAACCTTGTCATCTTCACATTCCTTGACATGCTTCCCTTTCCCACATCTGCCCTGTTAAAGGAATAATGCTGGCCCACCCACCATGTGTTTGTATTGAGTCCCCTCAACGTAAGTGAACTAAGTGGGCAGGAGGGGACTGGGTTAGGGCTGCACATCAGGAAAATGCCTGGGTACCCTAAGTGTTCAGGGCTTAGTGACAAAGCAATCCATCCACCGTGAGGGTCAAGTCATGTGCCAAAGACTCTGAAGCTTTTAACAGAGAAGATGGAAAATTCTCTTCCAGGCAAAGAGACCCAACAAAACCGACTCCGCAGACTATAAAGTGAGCCACAGGGGACTCACAGATGAGCCCAAGGCGTGTCCCGGGCAGACGGCGCTCCGCCTTCCCCCCCTGGCGCAGCCTCTGCCACGGCACCAGGCCACGGCCTTTCCCATCCCTGCCCTGCCCCGGGGGGCGTGATTCTCCACCCACCACTAGACACAGTCTGCGCGGCCGGCATCCATGGCCTAATTCCCAGATACCGAGGGCAGGAGGGACTGGCTCTTCCTCCGGAGGACACTGGTTCTAGGGACCTAAAACTTACAACTTTACCTTTAGAAACTGCAATTTTAAAATATGTTGCATTTGTAAATTGGAAACTCATGAATTCTTTCAACCGCAGAGAAATGACCACATTAATAAAAGCCCTAATGAAATCATAAAAGCAGGGTGCTGTTCAGGGGCCCCACTGCCATCTCAACACCCACGGATGAGGCAGGCGAAAGCCAAGATGAGTGAGGGGGCGATTCTTGCTCCCTGTCCTGAGCGCGGGAAAGTCAGGCTGGAGCTCTCACCTCCCTCCTGCTAAGAGCACGGGCCTGGGTCCCAGGTGCCAGGAGGGTGGAGGAGGGCAAGGGCTGACTACCGTCTCCACGGCCCCAGTGACCCAGAGTTTTCTGTCTGTTCCACCACAGGATCCCATCCACACGCTACAGAATAGGTACCTCTCTGCACGTTTCACAAATGAGAATTCCAAGACACAAAGAGACTCCCGAGTAACTCGCGCCAGTTACACGGTTAATATGTTGCAGGACCGGTGATCAGAATCAGCCGCGACCGTTGGGCACGCAGCGTCTGGCACAGGTTTAAAGCCCATCTTAACCGCTGTATCAGCGCATCTCAAACCGGACCGTGCATTCCAGCCACCCAGGGAATCCCGTCAAAATGCAGATTCGGATTCTGTCGGTCCGGTGGGGCCCGTGACTCTGCCTTTCTGACCAGCTCCCGGGTAGTGTGGGTGCTGCAGGTCTTTGTGGAGTGAGGTGCTACATAATGCTCCCTCCTCTACATCTAAAGGGGGCGCCCACAAGTGGGAGAGGGAGGGGTGCCGAGGGTGGGAGAAGCAGGAAGAGAGAAAGCTTTCCTTCCACAAAATGTCCCGTCCCCTAATGTGCACGTGACAGTTAAGAAACTCCGAAGTCCAAAACTTGCTTCCATGAACTCTCTTAACTCGGAACCGAATTCAGGCCCCGTGTGTCCATGTCATATATGGGACGTCTCTTCTGGAACACCTGGGCCTCAGCAGGTCGGCCCAGTCTTGCACCGTAAGAAATCAGCCTTCAGGAGGAAGACTCTCCCCCAGTCTGAAACCTCAGGACGGGGTAACGGCCACAACCGAATGAGTCCTGCCACTCTCTGTGCAGAAGCACAGGCTGCTTCCCCCCGGGGACACCCCGAAGTCAGCGAGGTCATCCAGGCTGGCCTCTGCCTGAGTGGTATCTACTGCTCAGCGGCACTTGCTTCTTCGTGCAGTTTTTGGGGCCACTTCACGGAAGATGTTTTATTTTCACCGAGAGCATCAGGGGTGACCCTTGAGAGTGAGGTTAGGACACAGAGGGACACTTCAGAGACACGTGCGGGCCTCTGAGACTCCGGCCCACCATGCAGGACAGGAAGCAACTCGGGGGCTGGGCCTGGGCCTGAGCAGGGCAAGCGCTGCCCCCGCTGGCTTCTTGCGTTGCCCTTGGTTCCTGCTCACTCGGGGGTGTCCTCTGTGTTCCCCACACACGTCTCCTCTCACAGTTCTGGAGGCCGGAAGTCTGAGATCAAGGTTTCAGCAGGACCACGCTCCCTCCAGAGACTCTCAGGGAGAATGTGTCCTCCGTCTCTTCCAGCTTCTGGGGGCTCCCAGTGTACCCCTGCTTTGGCTGCATCACTGCAGCCTCTGCCTCTGTGGTCCCACGGCCTCTCCTCTTCTCCCTGGGTCTCCTTCCCTGTATGTCTCCTATGAGGACACCTGTCATTTGAGTTAGGGCCACCCACATAATCCAAGATGACCTCATCTCCAGATCCTTCACTTGATCACATCTGCAAAGACCCTTTTTCCAAAAAGGTCACATTCACAGGTTCTGGGAATTAAGACATGGACATATCTTTTGGAGGGGCTGTCATTTCAGCCCCCACTATGTAGATAGATATTCTTGAGGGCTTCCATTAATAAGCTCCATTTTATTAAATTCCTCCAGTGTTCAATCTTATTTATTCTCTTCTCCTAGTTGCATAACTATTGCAACTTAAACAACCGTGAGCCTCCAGCATCAGTTTTACCATATCATTTTGGGCCCCAAGCTCACAAAAGACTACATTTTAAAAAGGATGATTGTCAAACCAGATGCCAGGAGCTCTCATGAGACACTCTATAATTCAAACCACAGGCTCGCAGGCTCTGTTTTAAGAAGGACAGTCCTGTAATAAAAATACCGTGTGTACTTCCCCTTGGCCTTCCACAGGCTGAGTTGCACAAAAGCCCGTCGCCTGTGAGCAGGCGAGCTTCTGGAACCTGATGGGTGGGTGCCGGGCGAGTACTTGCTTAAAATGTGTCTTTCAGCCGAGAAAGAGTCACCATGTCCACAGCCCCAAGACCAGGCTTCCAGGGACGCAGCTGTCGTAGAAGGAATGTCTATGGAGAAAAGGTTTTTTAGGAGTATCCCATTTCTTTAATCTTCCATTCCTCACTGCTGAAAGAACGAAAAACACTGTAATTTGTTTGGGCCAGGGGAGGAGGAAGACTGGGGGGTTTATTTCTGCTTAACTTCCAACATGCAAACAAGCAAAAGAAAACTTTAGATTTTCTCTGCGCCCCAGATCGGTCAGGGTGGGGATCTGCCGCATGGCAGTCAATGAAAGTGGACTGAAATGTGATTGGATGGGCGTTAAGGCAGCGCGCCCAGAAGAAAGGGGGAAATGTAAAACGGACTGGAAAAGCCAAAAGAAAGAAAAACAAGTCTTTATCAGGAAAAAAATTAAATATACAGCAGCTGGGTATAATAAATATATTTGTTCATTGTAACTGATCAAACATCTCTCTTAATTTATAACTTTCGTTTTTCTTCAGGTCAGTGAAAAATTCTCTGACTCAGCGTATAAAATAGCTAATAGAGTTTTCTTATTGCCACAACCTAGCCATATTTCCATCGATGCGCCAAAATAAAACACAGAGAAACTCTGGTTATTGTTTTTAAAAGACTTAATTCCAGCCGTCATATAACATCTCTCTGACAACATGAGAGGGACACTCAGCCCAGTTAGGAACATAAACCCTCAGCAGCACTTGTGGTTTCTAGACACCAGCTAACGTCTGGCTCACTTCTGTTCCATGTTATCTTTCATTTTATGCAAATACTTTTTCGTTTTTCCAATGTATTCTTGGATATATACATATATTTACATGCCAAATTACATGAAGAATTAAGAAAACGCTCCAAGTGAAAACCACCTTTATGTCTCTGTTTTGTTCTGGGTATTTCAGGCAAAGAAAATTTAATCCATATAAGTATTCATATAAGTAGCTCCAACAATCCATATACGTATCTCAACATTTATCTTCCTTCTTTGTGTTTCTGTTGGAAGCTTCTTTACTTAAAAAAAAAAAAAATCTTGCAATACAGCATTCCTTTGAATAGAAATTCCATTAATAGGCCAGGATTATGTAGGAAATAAAGTGAACTAGGACCAGTATTATTCACTTATACTTACAGTTTAATACCATATTATTAAATTTTCAGTTCCTATTATTAAAATGACATTTATATCCTGTTCAACTGCCTGGATAAAAAAAAAAAAAAACAGCTCTTGAGAAGCATGGTGTCCAAACGCAGAATAAACTATAATGCTTAGAATTAATTGCTTCTATTACTCAAAAAAAAATAAAAAGTATAATGTAAATGCTAAAGGTTGCAGAGAACACCTGGAAAATACTGCCCTCTTGATAGAAGTTACCTTAATTGTGAAATAATTTCCAAACCAGAATGTCATTATTTAAATTTGCTTTTCTGTCCCCTGGGCAGTATTTTATTTTTCTGTGTCTAAATAATAAAGTTTCCCTCAGTTGTTTATTTGCAGTTATTGCTGCCAGTTGCCAAGACAATAAAATACATAAACTCTATTATTTATCAGAAGAAATATGTGTGTTTTATAGACATTTATAGTAAATTTCCTGTGCATTTTACAGGTTCTATAACCAATACTGAGTCTCTAAACATCCAAGACAGCTTCTGCCCTGAGGGCAGCATTTCCCAGCTGCTACATTAAACATTAGTCACGACTTATTTTGTAAGAATTTTAAATTAATACATGTTACGACGCCACCTTTAATTAGTACTCCATTCATCCAACTGAGCACCTACTGGGTGCCAGGTGCTGTGTCAGGCCTGGGGGATGAATAAGATCCACCAGTAACAGAGAGGTCAGCGTTTCCTCATCATACAGACAGTGTAGACCTTGGGAAGGGATAATGAGGATACACCTTCCAGCTTTTACTTTAATATAATTTAAACAGACCTTCTTTACTGGGGACCTCACAAGACAACTGCCAAAACTAAAAGAAAATAATGATGATGATAATTATAGTAAGAAGAATATCTGAAGAACATCGAGGATGACATATCAACCTAGAGAACAGAATCAGGAGACAATGGACCGAGTAAACGGGAGGTGGGACTAGCAGGACCAGCACGGCCCTAACTGGTAACTGGGCACCACAGCCGACATCCCGGGCCAGCTCTCGGTCCCCAGTGCTAGTCAGATGCACATGAGGTATATTTATACATAAATACAGTTGATTCTCCTTATTTGCAGTGCACTAACTTCGTGACACTGACCAGGGCTCCTGGGGAAACACAGGGTTAGGTTTCCATGAGCCTCTGGTCACAACATTTTTGTTAACTGACCAACACAGAACCGTGTTTTCTGTGAGCTTCTGTTCAGAGACACTTTATTTAATATCTACTGTTCACTCACTAACGCTGAGCTCACAGCCCACAGCACTGTGACTCTGGCCTGGATGAGGTTCATCCAGCACAGGCATTTTCTCCTTGAGGGGCGTCACGGCCTTCTTGCCTTTAGGAGGACCAGACAGCTTCATCACTCTCTAGGGGGCCACCATAAACACCAAAAAAGCACAAAAGTGCAAAAACTGGGCCCTAAATTGACCCATGAAAGGCCACTTGTTTACAGTCTGAGAGGTGAACCAAAGACGTGGAGCGTCAGCCTGGCCTGGACCACGTGCACCAGGCAGCCCCAACTCTGCTGCTCCGCGAATGACCACGAAAGCCCTGCTGAGTGCTGACTTGCGGGTTACGAATATAATGAGTAGTGAGTAGTTGTGAGGAGGTGAATTCACAAACACTGAGGGTCCGTTTTAGACTTTTTACTGTGAAAATGTTCAAACATACAAAAAAGTAGAGACCGTTGTCAACCAAAGACACAACCTAAAAGTTGAGAATTATGTTTTCTTCGGAGACATTACTGCGGACTATAGCCGGGGAGACAGCCTCTCAGGTCGCCCTGAGGAACTGCTCCAAAGAGGAAAGGGAGGAGCCAGGATACACAGGAGTTTTTAATGGAAAAAAAAAACAAAAACAACAACAACAAAAACACATGTAGTCAAATATCAAAAGATTACTGCTAATCACAAAAAACATGCATTTCAAAGTTAATGATTTTAGTGTTTTTCTATCTATGGGAAGATGCAAGAGTCTGGGCTCATTGAAATTATTCCTTAGATACGTATCTTAACTATCTATGGTCGGAATCCTGTTTTTCTCCATCCTAAGTTCCCTCAGGGTACACTATCAGGTCAGCTACCGAGGCTGATGGCTTGATGGTTTCAACAACCTTTGTTTACTGATATGGCAGGAGACATTCTTTGTCTACTCATTAATGTTTTTCTTCTATCTGAATCTCTTTTTTCAAAATTACCTCTATGGGGGCTTCCCTGGTGGCACAGTGGTTGAGAGCCCGCCTGCCAATGCAGGGGACGTGGGTTCGCGCCCCGGTCCGGGAAGATCCCACATGCCATGGAGCGGCTGGGCCCGTGGGCCATGGCCGCTGAGCCTGTGGGTCCGGAGCCTGTGCTCCGCAACGGGAGAGGCCACAACAGTGAGAAGCCCGCGTACCACAAAAAAAAAAAAAAAAAAATTACCTCTATGGAGGGGTGGAGTCAAGATGGCGGCGTGGGAAGATGCAGAGTTTACGTCTCCCCAGAACTAGGGCACCTGCCAGACGCTGGTGGGGGACCTCAACGTCCAAGGAGATGGGAGGAACCTCCAAGCAACCTGGTAGGACATAGTGGGAAGTGAGGGGGGAGGAGAAGTGGAGGCCAGACAAGACCGGCACCCCTGAGGGGTGGCTGGGATCAGGGAGAGGTTCCCACACCTGGAGGGACCTTCGCGGGCTCGGAGGATCAGGGGGGAGCGTGCCTAGCATTTCCCCTGCCCAATCGGGCCCCAGGAAGCCTGCTGGGCTCCTGGGCCAGGTCCTCCGCCCTCCGAGGGCCCCTCCAGGCCTCATGGGTCCTAGGGGCATAGGAGGGAGGCGGGGAGAGAAGAGGAGAGGTGGACAGGGAGGGGCCCTCCGGGATCGGAGGATCAGAGGAGGCAAGAAGGGTGTTTCCCCCTCCCACTTGGGCTCAGTGAGCCTGCTGAGGTCCTGGACCTGGTCCTCCACCCTCCAAGGCCAGAAGCACTCCTGGGCCCCTCCTGATGTGTTGAGCCTAAGCCCCGCCCCCCACACACCCAGGGCCTTTTCCAGCCCTGTGGATCCCAAGCATAGGCCCTGCCTACCACCTAAACCCTGCACCCCACAGCCAAGGCCTTTCATGGCTTTTTTTTTTCCTCTTCTTTTTTTTACTATTGTGATTCTGTTTTACCTTCTGGTTGTTGTTTCATCTACATTTTTACTTTTTTATTCTTTCTAACATGTCTGTTAGTTTTCTAATCTTATTTTATTTTTTACTCTTTGTCATTGTTCTGCGTTTTTTTTTTTTTTTTTTTTTTTTGGTGCTGTCCCACATGGCTTGAGGGATCTGGGTTCACGAGCCAGGGGTCGGGCCGAAGCTCCAGGAGCTCTGAGTCCAAACCACTGGACTAACAGAGAACCTCAGACCCCAGGGAATATTCATCAAAGTGAGGTTTCCTGGAGGTCCTTATCTCGGCACCAAGACCCAGCTCTACCCAACAGCCTACCAAACTCCAGTGCTGGAAGCCTCACGCCAAATAACCAGTAAGAGAGAAACACAATCCCACCCATCAAAAAAAAAAAAAAATGAGATGACAAACAAATATGTCACAGATGAAGGAGCAAGGTAAAAACCTACAAGATCAAATAAATGAAGAGGAAATAGGCAACCTACCTGGAAAAGAATTCAGAGGAATGATAGTAAAAATGATCCAGAATCTTGGAAATAGAATGGAGGCACAGATTGAGAAAATGCAAGAAATGTTTAACAAAGATCTAGAAGAACTAAAGAACAAACAGAGATGAACAACACAATAACTGAAATGAAAAATACACTAGAAGGAATCAATAACAAAATAACTGAGGCAGAAGAATGAATAAGTGAGCTGGAAGACAGAAAGGTGAAAATAACTGCCAAGGAACAGAATAAAGAATGAAAAGAAGACAATCTCAGAGACCTCTGGGATAACACTAAACTCACTGACATCCAAATTATAAGGGTCCCCAGAAGAAGAAGAGAAAAAGAAAGGGTCTGAGAAAATATCTGAAGAGACTATAGTAGAAAACTTCCTAACATGGGAAAGGAAATAGTCACCCAAGTCCAGGAAGCACAGAGAGTCCCATACAAGATAAACCCTAGGAGAAACACACCAAGACACATATTAATCAAACTAACAAAAATTAAATTCAAAGAAAAAATATTAAAAGCAGCAAGGGAAAAGCAAAAAATAACATACAAAGGAATCCCCGTAAGGTTATCAGCTGATTTTTCAGCAGAAACTCTGCAGGCCAGAAGGGAGTGGCAGGATATACTTGAAGTGATGAAAGAGAAAAACCTACAACCAAGATTACTCTACCTAGCAAGGATCTCATTCAGACTCAACAGAGAAATCAAAAGCTTTACAGACAAGCAAAAGCTAAGAGAATTCAGCAACACCAAAGCAGCTTTACAACAAATGCTAAAGAAACTTCTTTAGGTAGGAAACACAAGAGAAGAAAAAGACCCACAAAAACAAACCCAAAACAATTAAGAAAATGGTAACAGGAACATACATATTGATAATAACCTTGAATGTAAATGAATTAAATGCTCCAACCAAAAGACACAGACTGGGCTTCCCTGGTGGCACAGTGGTTGAGAGTCTGCCTGCCAATGCAGGGGACACGGTTTCGTGCACCGGTCTGGGAGGATCCCACATGCTGCGGAGTGGCTAGGCCCATGAGCCGTGGCCGCTGAGCCTACGCGTCTGGAGCCTGTGCTCTGCAATGGGAGAGGCCATGGCAGTGAGAGGTCCGCGTACTGAAAAAAAAAAAAAAAAAAAAAAAAAAAAAATCACAGACTGGCTGAATGGATACAGAAACAAGACCCATATATATGCTGTCTACAAGAGACCCACTTCAGACCTAGGGACACATACAGACTGAAAGTGAAGGGATGGAAAAAGATATTCCATGCAAATGGAAATCAATGAGTAGCAATACTCATATCAGATAAAACAGACTTTAAAATAAAGACTGTTACAAGAGGTAAGGAAGGACACTACATAATGATCAAGGGGTCAATCCAAGAAGAAGATATAACAATTATAAATATTCATGCCCCCAACATGGGAGCTCCTCAATACATAAGGCAAATGCTAACAACCATAAAAGGAGAAATCAACAATAACACAATAATAGTAGGGGACTTTAACACCCCACTTACACTAATGGACAGATCATCCAAACAGAAACTAAATAAGGAAACACAAGTTTTAAATGACACAATAGACCAGATAGATTTAACTGATATTTATAGGACATTCCACCCAAAAGTGGCAGAATACACTTTCTTCTCAAGTGCCCATGGAACATTCTCCAGGAGAGGTCACATCTTGGGTCACAAATCAAGCCTCGGAAAATTTAAGAAAATTGAAATCATATCAAGCGTATTTTCTGACCACAATGCTATGAGATTGGAAATCAATTACAGGAAAAAAACTGTAAAAAACACAAATACATGGAGGCTAAACAATGTGCAACTAAATAACCAAGAGATCACTGAAGAAATGAAAGGAGAAATAAAAAAAATATAGAAACGAATGACAACAAAAATATGATGACCCAAAATCTATGGGATGTTGCAAAAGCAGTTCCAAGAGGGAAGTTTATAGCAATTCAATCTCACCTCAAGAAACAAGAAAAATCTCAAATAAACAATGTAACATTATACCTAAAGCAACTAGAGAAAGAAGAACAAAGAAAACCCAAAGTCAGTAGAAGGAAAGAAATCATAAAGATCAGAGGAGAAATAAGTGAAACAGAAATGAAGAAAACAATAGCAAAGATCAATAAAACTAAAAGTTGGTTCTTTGAGAAGATAAACAAAATGGATAAACCTTTAGCCAGACTCATCAAGAAAAAAAGGGAGAGAATGCAAATCAATAAAACTAGAAGTGAAAAAGGAGAAATCACAACTGCCACAGCAGAAATACAAAGGATTATAAGAGACTACTACAAACAACTATATGCTAATAAAATGGACAACCATGAAGAAATGGACAAATTCTTGGAAAGGTACAATTTTCCATGACTGAACCAGGAAGAGTTAGAAATACAAACAGACCTATCACAAATAATGAAACTGAAACTGTAGTTAAAAATCTTCCAACAAACAAAAGTCCAGGACCAGATGACTTCACAGGTGAATTCTATCAAACTTCTAGAGAAGAGCTAACACCCATCCTTCTCAAACTCTTCCAAAAAATTGCAGAGGGAGGAACACTCCCAAATTCGTTCTACAAGGCCACCATCACCCTGATACCAAAACCAGACAAAGATATCACAAAACAAGGAAATTACAGACCAATATCACTGATGAACAGATGCAAAAATCCTCAACAAAATACTAGCAAACAGAATCCAACAACACATTAAAAGGATCATACATCATGATCAAGTGGGATTTATCCCAGGACTTCAAGGATTCTTCAATATATGCAAATCAATCAATGTGATACACCATATTAACAAATTAAGGAATAAAAAACGTATGATCTTCTCAATAGATGCAGAAAAGGCTTTTGACAAAATTCAACGCCCGTTTATGATAAAAACTCTCCAGAAAACGGGCATAGAGGGAACCTACCTCAACATAATAAAGGCCATATATGACAAACCCTCAGCAAACATCATACTCAATAGTGAAAAACTGAAAGCATTTCCACTAAGATCAGGAACAAGACAAGGATGTCCACTCTCACCACTCTTACTCAGCATAGTTTTGGAAGTCCTAGCCACAGCAATCAGAGAAGAAAAAGAAATAAAAGGAATACAAATTGGAAAAGAAGAAGTAAAAACTGTCACTGTCTGCAGATGACATGATACTATATATAGAAAATCTTAAAGATGTCACCAGAAAACTACTAGAACTAATCAATGGATTTGGTAAGGCTGCAGGGTACAATATTAATGCACAGAAATCTCCGGCATTCCTATACATTAACAACAAAAAATCAGAAAGAGAGAATACCAAACAATCCCATTTACCATAGCAACAAAAAGAATAAAATACCTAGGAATAAACCTACCCAAGGAGGCAAAAGACTTGTACTCAGAAAACTAAAACACTGATGAAAGAAATCAAAGATGACATAAACAGATGAATATACCATGTTCTTGGATTGGAAGAATCAATATTGTGAAAATGACTATACTACCCAAAGCAGTCTAAAGATTCAATACAACCCCTATCAAACTACCAACGGCATTCTTCACAGAATTAGAACAAAAAATTTTACAATTCATCTGGAAACACAAAAGACCCCGAATAGCCAAAGCAATCTTGAGAAAGAAAAATGAAGTGGAGGAATCAGGTTCCCCAACTTCAAACTATACTACAAAGCTACAGTAATCAAGATAGTAAGGTATTGGCACAAAACCAGAAATACAGATCAATGGTACAGGATAGAAAGCCCAGAGATAAATCCACGCACATATGGTCACCTAATTTATGATGAAGGAGGTAAGAACATATAATGGAGAAAAGACAGCCTCTTCAATAAGTGGTGCTGGGAAAACTGGACAGCTACATGTAAAGGAATGAAATTAGAACACTACCTACCACCATATACAAAAATAAACTCAAAATGGATTAAAGACCTAAATGTAAGACTGGACACTATAAAACTCTTAGAGGAAAACCACTCTTTGATATAAACCACAGCAAGATCTTTTCTGACCCATCTCCTAGAGTAATGAAAATAAAAACAAAAAGAAACAAATGGGACCTAATTAAACTCAAAAGCTTTTGCACAGCAAAGTAAACCACAAACAAGATGAAAAGACAACCCTCAGAATGGGAGAAAATATCTGCAAATGAAGCAACAAAGGATTAATCTCCAAAATGCACAAACAGCTCATGCAGCTCAATATCAAAAAAACAAACAACCCAATTAAAAAATGGGCAGAAGACCAAAAGAGACCCTCCACCAAAGAAGACACACAGATGGCCAAGAGGCACACGAAAAGACGCTCAACATCACTAATTATTAGAGAAATGCAAATCAAAACTACAATGAGGTATCACCTCACACCAGTCAGAATGGCCATCATCAAAAAATCTACAAACAATAAATGCTGGAGAGGGCATGGAGTAAAGGGAACCCTCTTGCACTGTTGGTGGGAATGTAAATTGATACAGCCACTATGGAGAACAGTATGGAGGTTCCTTAAAAAACTAAAAATAGAAATACCGTAAGACCCAGCAATCCCACTACTGGGAATATAACCCGAGAAAACCATAATTCAAAAAGACACATGCACCCCAATGTTCATAGCAGCACTACTCACAGTAGCCAGGACATGGAAACAACCTAAATGTCCAATGATAGTTGAATGGATAAAGAAGATTTGGTACATATATACAATGGAATATTACTCAGCCATAAAAAGGAACGAAATTGGGTCACTTGTAGAGATGTGGAGGACTTAGAGACTGTCATACAGAATGAAGTAAGCCAGAAAGAGAAAAACAAATATCAACTATTAACGCATGTACGTGGAATCTAGAAAAATGGTACAGATGAACCTATTTGTAGGGCAGGAATAGAGAGGTAGACATAGAAAACGGACATGTGGACACAGCGGGGGAAGGGGAAGATGGGATGTATTGGGAGATTAGGTTTGACATAAATATACGACCATGTGTAAAATAGATAGCTAGTGGGAACCAGCTGTAGAGCACAGGGAGCTCAGCTCGGTGCTCTGTGGTGACCTAGATGGGGGGGATGGGGGGGATGGGGGGTGGGAGGGAGGGAGGTCCAAGGGGGAGGGGGAATACGTGTATACGTGTAGCTGATTCAGTTTGTGGTAGAGCAGAAACGAACACACCATTGTAAAGCAACTCTACTCCAATAAAAGCAACACAAGCCAAAATTCGCGCTACGGCCTGCGCGTCTCAGAAAGTGGAATGTGCGCCCGCCCTTCCTTTGCAGGCGGCGGCCGAGGACGCGGCCCGCTCGCCTGATGGGCGCTCCCTCCGCTGAGCTCTCTGAGAATCAGCCATGGGCAGAAGCCACCCTGAGTCTGTCAGAACCCACAAATCGGAATGATGTAAATACATGTCAACAAAGCCTTTTATTCAAAACAAACAGGGATTAATGGGTGAAAAGAGAATTTATCCATTGAGAAATGTGTAAATCATACTTCCTGTCAATTAGAGTCCTGCAGGAGCCTAAAGCTGACAGCGTCTCGCAGCCAGGGATGCAGCAGCAATTACCCACGTTTGCAGAGCATTTTGGTGGATTCTAACCAACCTAATGTACTGTACAAAACTGACCCCAAAAAGCTGGTCCAAGTAAGTGTCCTGGTTGGAAAAATCACATGTGAACCCAAGTGTGGGCTACATGGGTGTGAAATTACTGCTCTGAGGAATTTTTTAAAATTTTAAACAGAAACCTCTTTACCCAGAGTTTACAATGCCAACTGCCAAAACTAAAAGAAAGTTCTAACCAAATTGGTTAAAAAGAAAGGAAAAGAAATCTTTCTTTTTGGGCAAAGAAGTTAAGGATTCCTTTTCTCTAAGTTTCACATTCATCTTTTTCAAAAAATTTCTTCCCATAAAATGTCACAGCATAGTAAGCACTCATACCATAAAATCTCAAGGATAATTTCTAAGCAGTTTTGTTTTCACTCACATTCCTGAAATGAATAACAGAAATTGAAACGTCCGCCCCCTCGCCTGTGAATTTCAGACCCTAAACACATACCTGAGCAGACTTTCAGAGACTAACACATTCTTAACCAAACACCATTTGGATTACCTTTCCCTCTTCTGTTCATGCCATTCTCCATAGCAGGAAAATGTATCATGTAGCCTATCATTTGCCCCAAACCAATTTTTCCAAGTTTCATGGTCATCATCTCCCTCCTCCTGGAACAGAAAGTCTTGCAAACTTTGCCAACAATAATTCAGACTTTACTGCTGGTCACTTCCTAGGCAAGGCTGTCTTGACAACCAGTACCTGGCTTCCTGACGTGCCAGTCTATGTAACGAGATGTCGCTGCCCTGTCGTGTGGATAAATGTGTGAGTGGGGTGCAAGGGAGAAAGGTTTACACGCAGCCTCAATTCCCTACCCCTGACTAGTCAGGCAAGACAGAAGTAATTGGGATAATGGTTTTTGTTGGGAGGGGGGGACAAAATTCAGGAAGCCAGGAACTTAAATAGGACACTGGCCACATGTTAAATTATGTCTCTCTGAGGCACCAGGACGGGGGAAGGGTTAGGGAGAAGTAAAGCCGACACCAAGTTAGGGCGGCTGGCTTTGCCTTTCGTCAGCCCAGCGCTGGCTCACTTCCTGGGCCATTCAATCTACCTTCATTTTTCTGGCAGTTGACATTTGCCTGCTACAAGGCATTCCTAAAACGATACGTTCCAAGAATGTCTTTTATTTACATTATAATATTCAACACAGCCCTTATTTCTCAATTCATATAAGTAAAGACATCTTAAACTTCTCATTTTAGCATACAGCAATAGTCTGTGCTCTGCTCACATACAGTAACTCTCAGGTTGTTTTTCCTGGTCAATTTCAATACAATGTAGTCCTTCTCAGAATAAACAGTTTTATTTCTAAAAGAAAGAATAATAGGGAAGAGCAGGCAGGGAGCCTCTGACTTCAGTAAGGAGTCGCCTGTCAAATTTCAAATAATCATCTAAAGAGTAAATGTCCCTTTTGAAAGGATCAGTAATACTTAGATGGTGACTACTTACCCATCCAACTGGGTTACTTTCCTTAGTAACATTCTTATCTTGGTTTTGGAAATTGCTGAGTGTCCAAAGAATGAATTCGTAATTGAAAAAATTTTGGGACTTCCCTGGTGGCACGGTGTTTAAGAACCCACCTGCCAATGCAGGGGACACAAGTTCGAGCCCTGGTCCGGAAAGATCCCACACGCCGCGGAGCAACCAAGCCACAATCACTGAGCCTGTGCTCTAGAGCCCGTGCGCCACAGCTACTGAAGCCTGCTTGTCTAGAGCCCATGCTCTGCAACAAGGAGAAGCCACCACAATGAGAAGCCCTCACACTGCAACAAAGAGTAGCCCTCCACTCGCCACAACTAGAGAAAGCCTGTGCAAAGCAACAAAGACCCAACACAGCCAAAAATAAAATTAATTAATTTCAAAAAGTTTATTATCAACTTCTGCTTCTATTTGGGGAAATTTTTTCTACTAAAATTAAATAGACATACCTATCTGTATAATTACTTGGTACTGCTGATGTTGAAAAATTTAATGAAATTAGGGTTTTTTTTTTTTTGCTTGAAGAGAAACATCATCATGATATTCCTCCCCTAACTCATCTCCTTCACATTCCATATTCATTATTTCCTGAATCAAACACAATGTGTACATCATACATTAATCACACACCTGGGAGATTCAGCCACCACTTTTTTGACGTGTGTGTGTGTGTGTGCGTGTGTGTGCATGCGTGTGTGTGTGTGTGCGTGTGTGCATGCGTGTGTGTGTGTGTGTGCGTGTGTGTGTTAGAAGCTTATTTACTCCATCAGCCATGTCCTTATTGATTCCTTAATGCACTCAACCTTTCACCTCTGTAGACATGCACATGTATTTTTGCCATGTAGACAAAATCTGGGCTTTATCTATTTGATTTGCTTGGGCTGAAGGTTCACTGGCCACAGGCTGGGTTCTGTTGCTCAGTCTTTCCAATGACTAAAGCTATTCGGAAAGCCATTCATACTGGCTCTGTGTTTGCAGAGGGGAACAAGATACTATAATTTGAGTTTAACAGAGCATGGCCAGAACGTATGTACATTACCCAGAGTGCAGGGAGGGCACTTGGCCAGGAGAAGCAGATGCATAGAGACAGGGGGTTCTTTCTACTTGCCTGGGCACTTGTCTGGCTCCCCTTCCTCCCTTTGACCATAACTAGCTCTTCCCTGGCAGACCCTGCCTGCCTTACTCCAGCACAACTAGTTAAGAAGCATGGAAGACAGCTTCAAGACAGCAGTGTAGGAAGATCCTGCACTCACCTCCTCCCCTGACAGAACAAATCTACAACTACGTGCAAAATAATTCCCTCGGAAAGGAACCTGAAAACTAGATGAAGTGAATCCACAACAAAGGGTAAAGGACAGCATGGGGTGGGTAGGAGAGGCAGAGAGAGGGTCTCACCAAGGAAAACCCCACATCCCACCCATGGCATTCCACAATTGGGAGGGATCACAAGGGTACGAATTTCTTCCCTGAGGAGACAGGGATTTGAGTTTCACATCAGGCACCCCACCTCCTGGATCCTGCACATGAGAGACAAACCCCCAAACACCTGGCTGTGAAAACCAGCAGGAGGACTATAAGGCTGCAGGCAACAGAAAATCCACTCCTAAAGGGTCCAAATGACTCACTCAGCCTAAAAACCAGCACAAAACACCAGACTGAAAAGCACATGGACCGTAAGTGAAGGAGACCCACTTACTACTCTTGAAGCATCCGCCAGAGAGGTTGCAACCAGTTGGGATACTCCCCAGGGACTGAGTCATTGCTGGATTCATTTCTGTGTTCTCAGGCTACCTTGCTAGCACCAGTGCTATGAGTGCCATTTTGAAATTCTCCCTCTAATCTGTTAGCTCCTGTGGGTGTGCCCTACTGAGAGCCCTGCCCACTCCTGCACCTCAGCCTCATGGCCGGCCAAGCACCAACCCCACCCCCCACCCAGGGTGTACAGTGGTTGAGGGCAGTCTTCACAGCCATCAAAGCAATAGCCCCACCAACCAGTGCCCTGCAGGAGCAGCTGTGGTCTTGCCACAACAGGAAGGAACATGCAGCCCAGGTAGGGGACACCTTCACAAAAACGTGGAGGTTAAACAACATGCTCTTGAACAACCCATGGGTCATCATAGGAGAAATCATAAATACCCAGAGACAAATAAAAACAGAAATACAACATACCAAAATCTATGGGATGCAGCAAAACTGGTTCTAAGAGGGAAGTTCATAGCATTGCAGGCCTACCTCAAGAAACAAGAAAAATCCCAAATAGACAATCTAACTTTATACCTAAAGGAATAAGAAAACAAAGAAAGAATGAATACTAAGATTAGTAGAAGGAAGGAAATAATAAAGATCAGAGCAGAAATAAATGAAATAGAAACTAAAAAAACAACAGAAAAATCAAAAAAAATAACAGCTGTTCTTTGAATATATAAACAAAATAGACAAACCCTTAGCTAGAGTAATTAAGAAAAAGAAAGGACTCAAATAACTTCAGAAGTGAATGAGAAGTTTCAACTGATACCACAAAAATATAAAGGATCGTAAGAGACTACTTTGAACAATTATACACTAACAAATGAGACAACGTAGAAGAAATGGATAAATTCCTAGAAATATACAATCTTCCGAGACTGAATTATAAAAAAATAGAAAATCTGAATAAACAAATAACTAGGAAGGAGATTGAATCAGTAATCCCAAACATCTCCCAACAAACTAAAATCCCAGGATAAGACGGCTTCACGTGTGAATACTACCAAACATTTAAAGAAAGGTGAACACTCATGCTTCTCAAACTCTTCAAAAAAACCGAAGAGAAGTCTTCCAAACACATTTTACGAGGCCAGCATCAGGCTGATACCAAAACTAGACAAGGATGCCACAAAAAAAAAGAAAATTAAGGCCAATATCCTTGATGAACATAGATGCCAAATTCCTCAACAAAATATTAACAAACTGGGACTTCCCTGGTGGTTCGGTGGGTAAGACTCTGTGCTCCCAATGCAGGGGGCCTGGGTTTGATTCCTGGATGGGGAACTAGATCCCACATGCATGCCGCAACTAAGAAGCCCACATGCCACAACGAGAAAAGATCCTGCATGCCACAACTAACCTGGCGTAGCCAAAATAAATAAATAAATATTTTTTTAAAATAGCAAACTAATGCAATAATACATGCAAAAATACATTGAAAGAATCATATACCACAATCAGGACTTCCCTGGTGGCACAATGGTTAAGAATCCATCTGCCAATGCAGGGGACACAGGTTCTATACCTGGTCCGGGAAGATCCCACATGCCACGGAGCAACTAAGCCCGTGAGCCACAACTACTGAGTCTGCACTTTAGAGCCCACAAGCCACAACTACTGAGCCTGCGCACCACAACTACTGAAGCCCGTGTGCCCTAGAGCCCGTGCTCCACAACAAGAGAAGCCACCGCAATGAGAAGCCCACGCATCTCAATGAAGAGCAGCCTAGCCCCAACTCGCCACAACTAGAGAAAGCCTGCAGGCAGCAATGAAGACCCAACTCAGCCAAAAAAATAAATAAATTTTTTTTAAATAAATAAATTTTTTTTAAAAAAGAAAAAGAATCATATACCACAATCAAGCAATATTTATTCCAGAGATGCAAGGGTGGTTCAACATCTGCAAATCAACCAGTGTGATACATCACATTAACAAAATGAAGGCTAAAAATCACATGATCATCTCAGTAGATGCAGAAAAGCATTTGACAAAATTCAACATCCATTTATGATAACAAGAAATGAAAACTCAACAAAGTGTGCATGAAAGGAACGTGCCTCATCATAATAAAGGCCATATATGACCAGCCCAGAGCTAACGGTCACTCTCAGTTGAAAAACTAAAAGCTTTTCTTCTAAGATCAGGAACAAGACAAAGATGACCACTCTTACTACTTTTATTCAACATAGTATTGGAAGTCCTAGCCACAGCAATTAGGCAAGTAAAAGAATTAAAAGGCTTTCAAATTGGAAAGGAAGAAGTAAAACTGTTACTATTTGCAGATGACAGGATACTGTATACAGCAAACCCTAAAGACTCCACCAAGAAACCATTAGAACTAATAAATGAATTCAGTAAAGTCACAAGGGATCTTCCCACTGTAGTAGCCACCTCTCTATCTCATTTGCACATTGGATTTTAGTAAAGTGGCTAATTTTGGCATAAGTTAACCATGGAATGACAATCATTCATTCTTCTTCCCTTGTTTTTAATGAGGTTGAGCAAGAAAAGACTTCAGAATAAACATTAAGTTGTAAACATTTAAATACAAATTTATTTTTCACATCAGCTCACCTAGGGGGAGAGGTGGGGAATAGACACCTCATTTCCTCCATGGGCATACCTTCTCACATCTCTAATGTACAAGCGAATTCACATCAATCCATTTGCCCCACAACTCATAAGAATTACGACTCAGTTGCCTGAAGCAGCTTTCTGTTTGTTGCAGGGAGCTCTGTGGGACTTGTGATTGAGTCCCCGTGACACCTTCCTGCTTTGACTCCTAATTTCCATCCCCAACACATGTCCTGGGGCAGAAAGTCAGATTGAGAGGGAACATGATTATCTCAAATAAACCAGTCAAATTAATGTGAGTGCCATGATGCATGCCAACAAAGAAATTAAATGGTCTTGGACACCTTGTACCCACGAGGCTTCATTTAGGTACACATCATCCATCAACAGACAGGGTTTGGCACTGGAAAAATGTAGCAGGGAAAGCTATAAGTCTCCTACACACACAAACTGTGTACGCTGATTTTCCAGTGCATCTTTCACTTAGCCCAGGTTCTGTCCTGAGTGGTTCTCATTGTAAATAACTTTGTGACAGGTCACTTGTCAAATGAGCTCACCACCTGTCCTACCACAAAGTGTGACTGGGGAAATAAAATTATGTATTTATATTTACCATTTCTTTTTAGTTATCATCAACACCATCAACTTCTTATAACAGGCAATGATACTCTCAGCACTGATCATTTAAAGTGTTTTACATGAACCTTTGCATGTCTTGGTGATACCAACCGGTTTTAGGTGGACAAGGCTTTCTAGTTTTTGCTGGTTAGTTCGCATGTGATTACAAAATTCCACTAACATCTAGGAATGCCCTTAAATTTTTTTTCATAACTTTGCCCACTCTTCAGCACCTCCACACACCCAATAACTTTATTAAGTTTATCTTCTCCAAATCTTTTAGCATATGGTAAATGTTCAATAAACATTGCAAGAAGGAATGGGCAATCTTACATGAGTGTCTCATGTGCCTACTGCTGTGAAGGAAAATATTTAAGAAACCAGATGCCTCAAAGGTGTTAAGAACCCCTAGGATTACATGCACTTAAAAGAGAAAGGTGCCTCATGAGGGCATTGTTTAAAGCCCTCAGGGACAACTCCAGTACAGGGTCGACAAGACCAGCTCTGGAAACAGTGGGTCTGAGGTCAGGTTTGGGAAACGTGTGATGCTGGCCTCCTCTGAGCAACAGTTCCCGCTCTGAGAAGTCCCACAGGAGGAGCCCTGCTCAACGCTCCTTAACCTTCCCTTTCCCCCTCCCTTCCTCCCCCCTCCTTTTTCCTTCCTTCCTTCCCTCCCTCCCACTCCCTTTTCTTCTTTCCTCACTTTCTTTCTGTTTTCGGAGCCCCTCACAAGACTAGCCAAGGCACACTCTTTATAGAAGGATTCTAGTCTCCCAGGTTGACTTGTGCACAAAGAACAGGGCCTCCGTCACGTGGACAAAGACCTCGACTCTCTCAGAAAGATTCTCCCCCATGAAACAGGAGAGTACTTACCTCCCAGGGGGATGAGGAGTCGCTGAGTTAGGCCACGTGTGACGCTTAGAGCAGCAGTACACACCGTCAATACTGCGCAAATGGGAGCTACTGTTCTTCTTCTTATTATTATTATTAATTGCTGAGCTTAATCATCAGGCTAGGCCTGAGTGAACCTTCTTTGAAGTGTTAACTGGGGTATATGTTCAGAACACCCTTCGCGGTGGCAAACATTTCTGAATCAACAAATGAACTGGCTGCTCCAGGACTTGCTGTTTTTAACATTTTTCAAATGACCTCGCTTACTGTTCCGTGGTGGGTAGGCAGCTGTTTGCAATCACAGCCGTGTATGTGGTCCACAGGTAAGCCAGGGCTGGGGAATCTGGCCTTTTGTGAAATGTTTTCAAGTAACTCGCTGCACACTGCACTTGGCGGCCGGATCACACCCAGTGGAAATGTGCTAAAAGAGGTGGGCGGAGCAAGGCTCCCTAAAAACAGAAAAGTGACGCAGGCGCCTAACCGTCATCGCCATGGCAACTGTTCAAACACACTGCCCAGCCTGGGCCTGGCGGCGGGCGGGTACCTCAGTGAACTGTTCACTGGCCTGTTGTTGAGAGGGTCGCTTTCTCACTTGGGCTTCTTCGGTCCTTACTGGTGTGGCCCGGAGAGAAGCTGCTGCTGAAAAGAAAGGCCTCCTCAGCCGGGTGCGGAGAAAAATCCCCTTCCTGGTTGGCTGCGAGCCCTGAAACACGTGTGTCCAACTGCACCCCCGCCACCACCAACGAGAGTGTGTCTGGACTGGGGTGCGGGGGTGGGCCAGTGCCTTGTTTTAACATCTTGAGATACTGAAACCAAGCAAATAGTTAAATAAAAGATTTCTGGCAAACATGCCCTCTTTCCATCACTGTGAAAGCATCATTTCATCAAGCTTTAGAATGTGGAAAAGGCAGTTTGGGAAACTCTCTATTAGCAAAGGGCCTTCACTCATTAGATCTGCGTCCATTCAGGCTGCCCCGTTCCCGGCTGTGTCTCTCTGGACGGGCCCGATTTCCCCATCCAGCTGGGGGTGTGCTCACACGAGCGAGTGCACAGGTAGGTGGTATATGTGTGCACACACGTGTAGAGGACGTGTGTGGCGTGTGTGCTGGGTTGTGGGTGTGACCATGCGTATGCACGTGTGTGGTGTGTGTGTGTCTAACGAGGGACAGATGCTCCTGGCACGAGCAGGAAGGATTCCTACTCCAAAAAAAAAAGCCAGCAACTTGGTCTTATGCCGTCCCTGCAGTCACGGCCAGGGCCGAGCTTCGCACTCATTACACAACCAGGGGGAAGACAGCCACACCCAGGCACACACTTGGGAGAGGGAGAAAGTATACAGATGGACTGAAAGCCGCCACCTGGTTTCCCTGCATTTCCCCCTGCATTTCCCTATGCTGGCTCTGTCAGCGACTGTCAAATATTTAACTAGGACATCAGTTGTTATTACTTCTCTCTAATTTGCCCGTGTTTAGTGCCCTGGGACAGAAGGGGAAGCAGCGGGGAAGAAAGGAGGGTAGGGAGGGAAGGCGAGAAGATGGACGGAGGAAAGAGAAGTGCTTTAGACACAAGCCCGGGACAGGGCCGAGGGGGGCCCCGCGCCGGCCACCCTGACCCTCGGGGCAGCAGCCTTCGTGTGTCTGGGGAGGTGAGTCCAGGGCCGCACACTGTCACCACCCTCACCGAGCGCTCTCACCTGGGCTGTGCCGGGCGGCCGGGGAGTGCGGGCTCACGGCTGGCTTTGTGCGTCCATTCCCTTGGGAAATGTACTGAACTTTTCCCCAGTGCACACTTTCCTATCGTCGCTCACGTTCTTGTTCTTAATGAGAATAACACGGTACTCGGGCAGAGAGACCAGGTGCTCTGAAACAGTCATCTTTCAGATAAAAGCTTGGGGGGGACAACCACGGGGTGTCATCTGTCATCTCCCAAATTCACAGCCGTCCCTCAATCCCAGTCTTCCTTCAAATAAAACCGAATCAAAGTATGATCATTACCAACAGCTGATGGGCATAAATGAGAGCAGCAAGCCCTGCAGAGCCTTTGTGATCAGGCTGGCTTCCCCAGAAAATGCTGACTACACAAACGTCCAACCTCCACGTCCACCTGTCTAGGGATTTTAAACATGTTCGACAGACTCGTTCACAGAACGTTACAGCCAGAAGGGAGCTAGAGATCATCTGTGTAAACATCTCATTTTCGGATGAGAAACTGAGGCCTAACTGTACAAAACGACCTGCCTGAGAGGCCTCGGCAGGTTGCAGGGAGCCGGGCCAGGCGCTGAAGGACATGGCCCGTGACGCAGAGCAGCGGCTCAGGACTGTTTTACCAAGCAGGTAAGCGGGCCGTTATCATCGGCTTCGTTCAAAGAGGTGCTTGTCAGTGAACCTGGCTGCAAATACCACTCTAAAGAGAGGGGGGTGTGGTTGGTGGTAAGGATGCACACAGCCCAGCCGTTCAGTAAGGTCCCCCCAGGCAGATCTCTCCAACGATACATTCCCTCCTAATTAACCTTCTGCAGAACAAGATAGCCTTCCACTCCCTCTGAGAGCATCTGTATCTAATTGGCCTGGACGAGGAGGGACGAAAAAGCATCACCAAGGAGCATTCCTGAACTTGAAATCAGGCACTCAAACGCCCATGAAATATGTGTCTGTGCATTTGTCTCACTCAGAAAGAAATATGAGAGCAAAGTTTCCTTCTTTGGGAGAAGGAGAAATAGGCCAATATATTACAAGCTCAGTGCATAAGAGACTTTGGCAAACACAAACTGGTCTGTCTGCTTTATTACTTCTGAGATTATGTGGAAACTAGGTGGGTGGCAAAGTGTAACTTCCTCCTGAAAAAAGGGTAGAATTGACTGTCGATCCACCTCGAGCCATGAACCATCTCAGGGACAGGCCTGGACATCTTGACGTGGACCCCAGGCCATGCAAGGGGAGGCTGAGAGGCAGAGTTTGCAATACCTCGGGGATACACGATCCACATGTCTGCAAACGTCTTCATTTCTTCATTCCTCAAATTTTCCACTAACATACCTGGGCTCAGGCGCTACACTGCAATTTTCCTACAGTTCTCCAAGCCTCTCTCACACCCATACATACTCAAGGCCTCAGCTGAACCCCACGTCCCGTGGTCCCGTGGTGCTCGGGTGTCCCCGCCAGGCTGGGAGTCACCGATGGTGAAGCACACCTGTCCGTGCACACCCGTCTCCCCATGCCCAGCAGAATGCCTGGCACACGGAGAGCCCTCAGCAAGAACTTATCGGCTGGAGGGATGGATACACACCCTCTCTGCTTTCGGAGGCTGTGTTCCAAGTACCTCTTTTAAAACTACAAAAGGAGGGCTTCCCTGGTGGCGCAGTGGTTGAAAGTCCGCCTGACGATGCAGGGGACGTGGGTTCGTGCCCCGGTCCAGAAAGATGCCACATGCCGTGGAGCCGCTGGGCCCGTGAGCCATGGCCGCGGGGCCTGCGCATCCGGCTCCGCAACGGGAGAGGCCACAGCGGTGAGAGGCCCGCGTAACACACACACACACACAAAAAAAAAAACTACAAAAGGAAAAAGCACTTGTTTTTCTCCAGTCTTGTTTCCTTGACCACTTTTCTCCAACAGAGTACTTTTAAGTGGAGCACAGATTCCAGAAGATCAGGAGAACTCACTGCCATTTGCATTGGCTGACTGATTTAAGACTCCCACAAAATGGTTCCAACGTGGGGGGTTAGGGACACCTTGAATTTGAATCCTGTCTTGAAATAAAGCAGACCCTAAAGTCCATCTCCACACAACTTTGAGTCAACAAGTCTATCTCGTTCATTTCTGGGTTCCTAGTAGGTTTTCAATAAAATTTTGTGGAATAATGTCCATTTTTCTCCTACACCAAGAAAACACTGAAACATAACATTAATGTGCAAATTAGATAAATCAGCAATGAGTTTGCCTTAGCCGATAAATTGCTCCCTCTAAGTGATCATCAGTGCTACAGACCTAGCATCTGGCGGCAGGAAGCGGTCTAAGTCACTCCAGAAACAGCAATCTGAACACATTCTGAATTATTTGGCTGCCTGCCCCCCAACAACGGGGAGCTGCCTCAATACAAAGGCCACTTCTGCACTGGGCTTCACGAGACTGTGAGTGCCAAAACGTATCGCCTTAATTTCAGTGTGCTACTAAAACAACAGGTTTATCATCTAAATCAGGGGTGGGCACGCTTTTTCTGTAAAGGGCCAGAGAGTGAATATCTCAGGCTTCCCAGGCCCTTTGGATTTTGTCGCACTTCCTCAGCTTGGTGAGCGTGCGCAGCAGCCGGAGACAATACCTAAGTCAGCGGCGTGTCTGGGTCCCCATATACGGTGTTATCTACAAAGCCGGGCTTGGGCTGCGTTTGCCCACCCTGATCTCAATGATGCTTTGATGCAAACGAAAGCAAAAGACATAGCAGAGAGTTAAAGGAAAACCTCCTAATGGTTTGAGTAGAGAGAAATGATGGGAGAACAGAACCATTTTGTGGAAGAGGATAAAATGATGATACCAAATTAAAAATGGAAAAAAACTAAACCTTAACTGTCAACACCATGTTCACACTGAAAGCAGTGATTTGGTAGAGAGTCCCTTAGATCACTGATTAATAGATATATCGTTACAAATGTAAGTGTACACTTACAATATAAAATTCTGTAAGATACCTATACAATTTATAAGTAAAGGGAGTTTACACATAGTTTTATGACTGTATATACTTAAGTATTAAAACAAAGATAATTTATTTAAACACTGAGGGATTCTGTGAGAATTCTTTGTTTAAAAGAGGTTTGTCTGGACATTTCTCAAGGCTGAGGACCACTGGCCTAGATGGAATTGATGTTCTGTCCGCCCTCTTCAACGACCGGGAAGCTCAGGAACGAAGCAGCACCGAGGGGTCAAAGGCCAGCCTCCAGGCAGGACTCGCTCAAAGGCCCATGTGTCCCATCACAGCAGCTCCTCGGCAGGAAGGGGTCTTGGTTGGACGTCGGGTTTCATTTTGGCCTGTTTGGTTTTGTTCCTTTAGTTTCGACCTTTCAGACAGTGTTTCAATCAACACAGAAGTGAGAAGACGCTCAGGTGTGGGTCTCTTTGGAGAGTGTAACAAAGTCTCTGAAGCTGACACGTGTGTACACACACGCACACGCACATCGAGCAAACAAGCTTCTGTGGGCGTCCGGAGGCTGGGTGGTTAAGCCCTCAGCTTCCCCACAGCTGTCAGCTCCACTGCGGAGTGGGGCTTTTTGTGAATATTTTTTATCCAGTTAGGGAGCTTTCTCCCTATTCATAATTTGCTGGGAGTTTTTATCATGAAGGAGTGTTGAATTTTATTGTTTTTTTTCTTCATCGATCAACACGGTCATATGATCTCCCCTTTTTTCTCTAGTAATCTGATGAATTACATTGATTGAGTCCCAAATGTTAAATCACCCTAAATTCCTGGAATAAAGCACGCTTGGCACAAGGTATTGATATTATCCTTTTTATACATCACTGGATTTCGTTTGCTAATAATTTTGTTAGGAAATTTAGCATCTTGTAATTTTCCTTTCTTGTAATGTCTTTTTCAGATTTTGATATTCAAGGTAGACTGGACTCATAAAAAGAGAAAGTATTCCCTTTTTCCTATGTTCTGGAAAAGTCTGTGTAACATTATTACCATTTCTTCCTTAAATGTTTGGAAGAAATGACAAGTGAAACCATCTGGACCTTATTTTACCTCATATAAAGGAACCTAGAAATCCTACTTCGCTTTTTCATAATAGAACAAAAGTCAACACAGACATCAGATTATGGACTGGAGCCGCCCACCTCCACGCACCTCCCACTCTTATCTCGTCCCCAGGATGTGCAGGAACGGGGACCCCTGGACCACAGCCTCAACAGCAGAAACCCTCCAGCACATCTCAGCCGCACAAGTAACCACAGGCTGGTGGAATCGGTACCAAAATGGACCGTTTGACACGCTTCCCTTGCTCTCTAGGGATCCAAATCTTGTAAGACTCAAGTTCCGAGGGCCCTAGATGGGTCAGGATGAACCACATTCTGCTAGGGTAGCAAACAAGCCTGGACCCCCTCTGGGCCTCCTCCGTCAGAGATAATTCAGGTGCTTGCAGTGTGTCCGTTCCAGCCCATCCAGCGGTCTCGCTGTGCCCTGAGGCCCTCTGGGCCCAGCTGATGGAGCAGTGCCTGCCTGGAGCATCCCTGCCACCAGCACGGAGGGAAGGGAGCACAGGGAATTGGGTGCCCTAAGTGGCAGGTATCACCCACACTCACATCCCACCAACCCCAGCGGGACAACCCAAAGGAGCCCAGCAGGGCAGGGAAGCATTCGAGCCGCATATGCTCCCAGCAGAGAGAGCAAGGACCTCAGTGTCCCGCCCTCCCCCGCCCCCCAACCCCTCAGCCACCGTCCCTGAGCTGCTGCATCCTGGACGAGCGACCTAACCTCTCTAGGCCTCAGCTGCTTCATGCCTTGAGGGAGGCTTGTGACAACTTGCACCAGGTACATAGTGAGCACTCAACAGTGGTAGTTATTATTATTATTATTTCTCACTGTGCGCAAGAATGCTTAGCGGGGGTGGGTAGGGAAGAAAAAGGAGAGAGAGAGCAGATTGGGAACCATTTTTCCAAAGCTTCGTGGTTTCAGGTAAGACAAGAGCACTTCCCACCATCACCCCCTAACACACGAGGGTGTACACAGACACACACACACACACACACACACACACCCCACACAGATACACATACAGGGATGCACATACACACATACACAGGCGCTGACCTCAGCTTCTGCACCCAGGTCAGAGCTCGCAAGGTAAGGGCTCCGTGAAAACGTGTCGGCCCATCAGCACTGCAGCAAGCATGGGCCGATTCCCAGGTGCTGCCACGCTGATTACAGTACATCCATTTCAGGGTCATCCCAGGATATCATTTGGGTCATCTGGACGAGGTTTTGTACCACTAAATCGTGTTGTTATCTCTAACAAGTGTTATGAGGTTTACAGATCCATTTAAAGTCCATTTTAAAGGGCATAAGCCCCAGCTGGTGCCAGGCTACTCTTCCAGACACACACACACATCTTCCGGGAGAGCTGGGAGGGGACCAGGACAGCATCCTCAGGGACTAGGAGACACAAATGCCTCCAGGGTCCCCCGGCACCCAGTGCGTGCTTCCAGCCAGGCCACCAGTGAGAGGTGGCTGGGGTTCCTCTGTGGAGGCTGGAAGAGTATCATAACTAGAAAGACCTTTCCCACTCCAAGATTATTTTAAAATCTTTTCCATGCTCTCTTTAATATTTTCATTGTTTCATTTGTTTTACATTTAAAGCTCTGTTAGATCTACAATTTATATGGAGCTAATATTTGAGACAGGGATCCAGTTTTATTTAGATGTTTGAATCTTGATGGATTCTCTTTATCAAATACTGAATCTTTGCAGATATCAGGGTCAGTGCCTCCCACAATTTATCTGGTATAGCTAAACCCATGATTTATTTCTCTTATCTAACTGCATTGGCTAGTACCACCAGAACAATGCTAAATAATAATGGTAAATGTGGAAATCCTTGTCTTGTTCCTAACTTTAATGAGACTATTTCTATTTCCCCATGAAGCATGATGCTGGCTTGAGGTTGAAAATAGGTACCTTTTATTTTAAGGAAGTATCCAACTATTGCTAATTTTAACTCCAAAATCTCAGTGGCTTAAACAAATTAAAGTGTGGGTTTTTTAAAAATCAAATCACAGCCTGCCATGGGTCATGGGGCAATGAGGGCTCTGCTCTCTGCAGCCTCTCAGGGACCCATTTTGGTACTACCACTACCCAGGGCCTCAGGGGCCTCCCTGGACTCTCTGTGTCTGGATGGCAGAAAAGAGAAAACATGGGGGGAATTGTATGGGAGATGTTCCATGGACCAGGCCCAGAAACAGCTAGTATCACTTCTTCCTACATATCACTGGAAAGCACTCTTACCTGCAAGAGAAGCTGACCAGTGTAGCCTATCTCTGTGCCCAGGAAGGAAAGGAAACAGAGTCTGGTGAGGGCACTGCTGTGTCTATTATTCCTATGACGCACACCTGTATGCGTATTCATCCATGTACGCAGTTTTATGTGTCTATAAACGTGTAGTTTACTGTATCAGCCAGGACTGGCTTGGTTATGCTGCAGTAACAGACAACCAAAACGCCTCAGCTTATTTCCGACTGAAGACCCGCCCACCTATCCAGTGCAGGTCAGAGTGACTCTGCTCATCCCAGTTACTCAGGGACCCAACCTGACAATGCTCCCATGACAGCTGTGGCAGGAGAAGAAAAGGCTGGAAAACCAGGCACCAACCACATCCTGTCACGTGGCCATGGCTAACTGCCAGGATAAGGAGGTGCCATTCCCCCAGGTGCCTGGATGCAGAGGTGGGCAACGTAGAGTGAATTGTGGAAGGAGCTGCCCCACCCGTGCGTATAAAACTATGAATGTGTGTTCAAAAGCCCATCTCACGTCTAATCTGGTAATATTTTCATGACCACAGATGTGCATTACTATCACCAGAAAATAGGCACAAAAATGCACCTCCCTCTGAGGACAGGATCACGTTCTCAAAGACGGCTGAGACCTTGGTCTGCTTGGTACCAGAGCAAACTCAACAGAGCCTGTCCTGGAAGTGTGTCTGCATTTGTTTGTTGTAAAGCTGATAAAACTGACATAACGGATTGGACTAAACCATTCCACAAGTCTCCATTCCAGGGACTAACATTTATTGTGGCTAAAGATTATATTTCAGTTGGAATCTGTTAAATACCACAGAGAAGCCAAAACTGAACTCTCTGTTAGCAAAGGTCAAGATTTGTGGAAATTAAATACAAAAAAAAAAAAAATCTCTTTGGCATTTACATTTTTAATAGTCTTCTCCTTTAATTTTAGAAAAAAAAAATGACCCCTCTTTTCTTAGTGGATGGTCAGGTACAAAGCATTACAATAAAGTGTATCTATTCCAGGGAAATAAATCAGTCAACGTGAATTAAATTCCTACTAGGTGCAGCAGCTCTTGGAATGTGGGTAATTTGTTTTTTCATTTCCAACCTTATTCAAGTTTCTAACCAGAACTTTCTTGGTTGTTGGATGGGTCAGAATAGGTCAGCGTGAAACCTGAGTTGAAACTGCAATTTGGGATGGATGGCCTTCCAGGGTTTGTCCGAAGCAAGCATGGCGGGTGCGGTGTAGGATAACATCACCTGTCAATCAATACCTGCCCGCATTCTGGTCCCTCAGGCCGCAGGTTTAGAAGCAGTGCCTCTACCCTCACCTGGTGTTTGAGAAGATGGTCTGGCTAAGCTGGAAGCCCTCCTGTTAAAGAGACAGAGAAGGGGGTCTTCAGGGAGCCCCTCAGCGTCTGGGACTCCACCTGCACCCCTGCCTTTCTCTGGCCTCAACAAGGTCCGCCTGACTCTGCAGCCCCAACTGTCCCCAGATTCGCCCCTTTTGCTCACACTTGCTGAGAAGAGCTGTGTCCCAGATTCTGCACCAAATCCCAGAGACACACGGCAGACTAAATGTCGGGCTCTGCTTCTGAGAAAGTTGCGATGCAGTACGAGAGCGGGTAGGTGCCTTGAGCGTGTGCTGACTTCATCAGCGCGGGGATCCCAGCCCCAGAATGGCAGCACTTCCACGATCGTGACGTGCACTTTCCTCGATCAGCTCGGGACCCTGGAAGCCTCTCCCGCAACCTCCTTCTGAGGAAGGGGAAGCCCTCCGTCAGCAGCCTCGCCCAGCCCTCATGCCGCCCACGCTACTCCGGCGCTGGCCCCACACTGGCCCCTCGCCGGCCGCGCCTGCCGACTGCTGAGCCAGTGGGTCCTCAGGACCCTGCAGCCTCGACACTCCCCGTGTGAACCCACTTGGTCCCCACCGCCCAACATGCCGGGCAGTGGCTCTCGGGGCTCAGCCCTTCCAGACCCCTTCCTGCACCCCATCCCGAGGGATCCCTCCCAAGGACACTCAGCTTCAGACCTTTACAGCCCACGACAAGCTGATTCGCTGGTGGCGTGACCGCTTTCCTTCGAATCCTGGCAACACTCTGGTTTCATTTCTTCTCTTCCAGGCCCTGGTGCCGGGACAGGCCTGGGTCTCGGGATGCCTGGCAGGCGAGGGGCCCCTTCCCAGACAGTGCAGCTGCTCCTTCTGTGGTCTGGATCAGGGCACGGCCCCAGTTGGGCAAGAAGCACATTGCCCAACTTCAGGAGGGGACTGCTGGGTCAGAGGACAAACACACACTCAGCCTCCCACAGGAACCAACCGCTCGGCAGAGTGACGGCCCGGTGTGCACGCCTGTGAGCTACACCCCGTCTCCCCACATTCCTGGCACCGCCTGAGTCATCCAGCCCTCTAGCTGCAGCCATTCTGATGGGTCTGAAGTGGTTTCCATCACTGCTGTTTCTAGAGCTGGACCATCGGTGACACTGGGCCCTTGTCATTCAGAGTTGGCCTTGCTCACGAACCCGCGTCTAGTGGGTAATCTGGAAACATGCTTCACCTGTATGGCATACTTTAAAGATGACACATAATTGATAGCCAATCCCCCTCACCTCCTCGGGTCCTCACAGCTCGCCGAGGTCCAGTGCGGCAGACCCGGCAGCTCGCCGAGGCAGCGCGGGAGCAGGCGTCCCACGGTGGAGGGTCGGGGCCGTGGGGAACACGGCCGTAAGCTTGCCGCCAAGTGCTGGAAGGTGATGGTGGCGATGGCTCCACAGTAATGTGAACGTACTTCACGCTGCTCGACTGTCCACTTCGACATGATGAAATCATCAGTCTCGTGTCTTTTTTACCAGTTTTTAAAGCCACTCCTTGATTCGTGGAGAACTGGCTGGGAGGCAGGAGTGGAAGCAGCAGAAATACCAAGTGGAAGCCGCCACGGCAGCCACGGCAGGAGGCGGGGCTTAGACAGGAAGAGCAGCAGTGCAGGCGCAGACGGGGGGCTTCGGGAATCCCAGAATTGCCCTCCTAACGTCAGTAACTAGTACCTGAAAATCATGTTACGGGTGAAAGCACCAAGAGCCTGTTTGCCATTGTCTGTAAGTGGAAAAAGTCATACTGCACTGCCCGACGACCCATTTCCCACAACTAACAACAGTGAAATACGTGCATAATATCTAATGGTAGGATGTACAATGTTTAAATCATTTCCTGGTCTTCAAATAAGTAATGTGACTGCTAAATGCCATATGCTCATTTGCTCTGCAGGCAGTAACGTGTGCAGCTTGTTACGCTCTAACATAAACACCGTGTTTGCAGTGGGCCATGGCAAATAACCCAGCCATGAATTCATCTGCTTAAAAAAATGCAGACTAACATTTACAATAAAAAAATAAGGCTCTTTCCTCTAATGAACTGTCACTCGCATTTATTCCCAGGTTCCAGGGATTGGGGCGTGGGTGTGTGTGTTATTCTGTGTCCCATGAGCTGGAGGTCCCAGCAGGGACGGATGGGACAAACCCGAGTTTTTCTTGGTGATGCCGAGCTGGTGACAATGGAATCTCTCACCCCTGATTTCTTACTTTGTGAAATAACAGGTTTCTAAATTGTTTACGAAAAAAGAATTTATATTCGTTTACTTGGTGGTTTTCCAACTGATATTGGCAACATCTTTCTATTGTATGATTTTATCCCATTGATACTTCTCATACTAAATTTACACTCGCGAACACCAAAGTAGACTAAACTAAACAAAGTAGACTAGACTGCAGACTAAAACTGCAGGTGAGTTAAAGATCCCAGATAAACAAGGGAAAAAAACACTTCTCTACAGATAATCTGCCAAATTATGATCCCTAATTGGAGGATTTAAAATTAATGTTTATTATTAAAGTATATTTTTGAGAAGGAAGAAAGACTTGCTGTCTTGTCCTAAAAGGACTGAGGTAAAAATGCAGCCAGTCATACAGGGACTAATCCATATTAATTTAATATAAAAATACAGTATGCCAGCTTTTTCTAAATTTGCTTTTCTAAATATGCATCTAAACGAGATGTCTCCGGAGTCCTTGTTAATAAATCATGATGTTGCTTCTAAGCAGAAGGAACCCCGGGGAACGGTGCTGAAAAGAAGGAAAAGGGAAGGAGACTTCAGAGTCTGGTCTGCTTAGAGAAGGACTGAAAATACCCACAAGAAGAAAAACAAGAGTTAGAAAAAATACAAGCGCACTTTCTTTTAACCTCTCCTCTTTTCTCCTTCCATATATGATTTAACAGAAGTGTTGTTTTAATAGGCTCTCAATAAACACAGCAGATACTGAATGAATGAATGAGTGAATGAGTGAACGAGTGAACGAATGAACGAGTGAGTGACCAGGAGGCTCATTGCCTAGGACGCTGCCTATGGAGGGTGGTGCAGAGAGCAGGAGGACTTAAGAGTTTGCCGTAATTTACCGCCCCTCCCTGCTCTCTGTAAGCAGATCTAAGGCTGCTCGGAGTCCTAAAGTCTAACTGTGACCTCATCCTCCTAATGTAAGACCCTAATTGTGAAATCACATGGATTCTACTGGGTGTTTGTGCTTTTTAAAAAATATTTAGTCAGTTGCACGGGATCTTAGTTGCAACATGCGGGCTCCTTAGTTATGGTATGCAAACTCTTAGTTGTGGCGTGTGGGATCTAGTTCCCTGACCAGGGATTGAACCTGGGCCCCCTGCACTGGGAGCACAGAGTCTTAACCACTATGCCACCAGGGAAGTCCCCCTACTGGGTTTTTATGTTGTGCACTTCATGCATCAACACACGATACAAATAAAAAATAAAGGCCAAAAAGACTTTTAAAGTATGATGGAAACAAAGTGGGCCAATTAATGTGTGAACAAGAGTCCAAAAGAATGGCTTAGTTATGCTATGCAACTTCACTCATTCAAGTAGGAAGTAGAGTCCAAACACCCACTGCTCATTTAAACCTACATCCCAGTCTCGACTCAGAAACACGTTTTGGGAATTCCCTGCTGGTCCAGTGGTTAAGACTCTGAGCTTTCACTGCCAAGGGCCAGGGTTCAATCCCTGGTCAGGGAACTAAGATCCTACAAGTCACATGACGTGGCCGAAAGAATAAGAAATATGTTTTAATATTTATTTAAATTAAATTATTATTTAATTATTATTAAATTAAATTATTATTTATTAAATATTAATATTTAATATATGCAGTCAACCTAATCTAGCCATTCAGGACCTCCGTTTCCCCCAAAAATGGGTTGGATCAGGTGGTTGCTGTGGAATCTCTCAGTTCAAAGACTCATACTGTCCTTTTAGTGAGCAGCAGTTTGAACTGATGTCTAAAGAAGTACACACGCCAAGCTCTCTGACTAGGCTCTAGCCACTAAGTAACAAACCTGTGCTATTCTCCAAGAATCTTAAAACTTACTTAGAATTTTAAGTTGCCTCATGGATACAGAACAAATCTGTTTTTAACCAAAATATCTGATTGGTGTGCTCATACAGACATACTTTAATTATCTATTCCCAACTTCCAACATCACAAAAGTTATTTTAAAGTCTAAATCTATAATTAATAGGCTTTTTTGTGGGGGGAAGGAGGGTGTCGGTTTTTAGCTAGCATTCTAAAATCCTGCCTAGGAACAGACTTCCCTGTCTTCAAGTTACGTATGATGGAAAATTTAAGTGTAGTATTATCATTTTGTGCGGATTTAGATATTTTAGCTGATCTAAAATCATAAAATATACTAAATGTATGCATTTACGAAGATTTCCCTAAATCAACCCTTCCCTTCACCCCCACTTTTAAAGAATTTGGCCCATTATAGCTGCACAAATTCTGCTTATATGTGATGTTTCCATGCAGCTTCTATGTTTTAAAGTGTCTGCACACTAACATCCTATTCAAAACTAATACACAAGTAATGTCAAAAGCAGCCCTATTACAGAGGTAGTAGCAAAAATGTTTCATTAAGTTAATTCCCAAAATCAAATGCGCGGTTTCCAGCACATTTATTGAGAATTGACAGTTTGCAGCAAAAGGGTATATACAGATATAAACTTCAAGGCCTTAATGATCAAATCAAAGTAACTCCATTAAAATTATAGTGTTCTATATCAACGAAAAATGGATTTAAAGTACAATGAGTCAGTAACCACCGACCCTCACTGTAACCAATAAGTTTCAACTTTCCTCCCACAAAACATTTAATGAATGAGATGCAACTAGCTAAGGTTAAGTTTCACCTTCTTTTCCTTAATTCGTCTTCACTCTGGGTACAGTTTTTAAATGAAAAGACAAAAAAAAAAGCTGAAACCAGAAGTATTTACAAGAGGAATTATTAGCACCACAAAGATTTATTTATAACTCCCGTAACTTCCATAAGAATATGAAAAATGGTTTGTAGCTATATGTGATGCCAATATACATCAGCTCATACAGAAAAAAAATCACACATAAAGGTACATTTCTCTGAAATCCACTGGCAGGGGAAAGGAAAGACAGACTCTCTCCTTTGTAAATAATATTATTTGTAAATAACAGGGCTTTGCATTTACCGCAGTTTCTGTAAGTGCTGACACAAACAGCCTTCCTGGATTAGGCCAGCAGGTGGCGGTATTGACCGTTTGCCAGAAGAGCCTGAACCTGGCTGGAATTTCTCATTGTTTCAAAAGAGTAAATTCCCAAGAAATACAAATGAGTTAATCTTATCTCTGTTTTGAAACTTTCAAAGATATTATTCCATCCTATCAGAGACTACTGTGAACTCCCTTTGTAAAGCCTGATGATCCATCTATTTCTCTTGGCTCGGGCATAGAGCATTCAAGAGACGGGGCGTCTTTCATTTCCAAGTCTTAGTAGCCGATGGGATACTTTATCTGTTTCACAGCCAGACAAGCACTACTGTTTACCTTGCCCAGGACAGAGCTTTGGAACAACAGGGGAATTTTCCTATCAACATAGAGGGCAACATACCCATGAGACAAAAACAAGTTTGTATTTGGAGTTACAAACATTACAAGAGTGCAGCCTGCTGATTAGTTTATAAACCCACTATCAGGTCAGGATCTTCTGACAGACTTCTCTTTTGCTGTATTTTTATTTGATATCACTTATCTGTGGGTGGAACAATCTCTGACAGGAGGACTTTGAATCACATCAACAAGATAAAACGAAACTGGTCATATCGTCAAAGACACATTTATAAACATACGTACTGGTGCATCATCTAAATAAAATTTTCTCACTCTTTTTATTACCAGACTTTACACATTCCTTTCAGTAGGCACTGCTGAAACCACAGATGAGTTATTTATCCCTTTCAAGTAGGGCAGGGGTTGGCCAACTTTTCTTAAAGGGCCAGAAGAACCAAGAGGCAAAACTGTGGATATCATGTGGGTACTTTTACAACCATTTAAAAATACAGGGCTTCCCTGGTGGCACAGTGGTTGAGAGTCCGCCTGCCGATGCAGGGGACGCGGGTTCATGCCCTGGTCCAGAAGATCCCACGTGCCGCGGAGCGGCTGGGCCCGTGAGCCGTGGCCACTGAGCCTGCGCGTCCGGAGCCTGTGCTCCGCAACGGGAGAGGCCACAACAGTGAGAGGCTCGCGTACCACAAAATAAATAAATAAATAAATAAAAATAAAAATATAAAAACCATTCTTAATTCAAGAGCAGTACAATACCCAGCAGCAGGCCAGACTGGGCCTATAGCCTGTAGTTTGTCAACACATTTCTAGAGAATAAACTCTATTGTGGGTTTTTCTAGCCAAGTACATTAAAGACCCTCAGAAAGATAGACTTTAGCCTTGTATATTGTTTTACATTTTTTCCTGTTTAAACCTATACAGTAGAATTTTATACTCCTATTTCATATTTTCAAATATATATTGTATTATTATCATTAAGAAATAAAATCCTGGACCTGAGATCAGAAAATTTGGCCCAAAAGACACTCGTGATGCTGTCCAGTGGGCTGGATTTGGTGAGGGGCCATGGTGGGGTGGACTAGGGGCAGGCCGGAGAGAAAACAGCCACAAACAAACAACCATAATGCTCTGCACAGCATGCAAATCATAGCACATGCTTTGCACTTTTCAGTAAAGGCCTTAATTAGAAAGCACTCAGTGTGAGTTTTAATTTAAATTTAAAATTTACACTTGTCAAAAATCATTAGCACCGTAGGCTTTTAAAGAAAAGATTCCCCTTCTTGCCAACTTTGCACACGAGCTCTCCTGCGGCTGATGTCCACGTCTGTCCTCCGTGGAGATTTGAGGGCGTAATGAATGAATCTGTAGAACTAACTTAGAATGAAATGTGAGTTTTGGGTTCACAATTTCTTCTTCTTCCCTTTCACCAGATCACAGGATATTTCACAAAGTAGATTAGCTAGTAGGAAAGGAATGGCATAAAATAACAGACTCACTCAATAACTATTTTATCTTTGACTTTACAGTATTAGCCAGAAGCCGGCGTTTTAGAAATGAGGAAGAGAAGTCTGACTGGCTCTGCTGCGCGCTGGGCCTACTGGAGCGAGGAGGGGCCTTCGACAGAGCGCAGTCCAGCCCCTTGTCCTGCCTATAAGCAAACCGTGGCCCAGCATCACACAGCCTGAGACTGGCCGGGCTTTTGCCTAGGCCGCTTAAAAGCAACTTTATAGTTCTAAGGGTGGAGCTAAAAGCAAGCTATCTTTCTCTCACTGAATAAGGCTTTACTTAAACTCACAAGATAAGCATGAAATACAAGCTAATTTGAATGCCTACTTGCCTTGCCCAGCGATCCAGTAAAGATGGGGATTAAGGGTACACGTCTCCCCATTCCAGGCTGGTTCTGGTGCAAACCACAGAGAGCTGTGGGGCAGTTAATTTGCTCAGGGAGCCTGCAGATGCCCAGGGACCTGGATCCTGCCTCCTCCGGGTGGGGACCGGCCATACTGTGTCTGAGGCTCCCGGAAAGTGGCACAGACCAGCAGCACGTCTGCCTCAGACCGCTGCAGGCAGAAGGTCACTGGGCCCTACCTTCGGGGGAATCAAAGGGAGCCTCACAGGAGCCCAGGCATCCCAAAGCTGGGCTCTCTATCACAAACAGACCAACCCCTTAAACATGTAAAATCAACGAAAGCCTCTCACACCTTTACATATAAACACATCAAACTGCTTCCTTATAATCAACTCACATCAGCAAGTTTTGTGTTTAGACTTAAGGCTTCTACTTTATGGGACACACTGTGACCCATAAAATACGTTTTTATCACAAAGTGGTTTGCTCAGGGGGTTCCCAGCTGCCCAGGTGGACTGCCCGCGGGCCCCACCAAGACAGTCTGCAAATCTTGATTCCAGGTGGCCAGGACAGGTCTTGTTCTACTGAGTCATGGCACCTCCTAGCCCAGAACCTCACCACCACTCAGCCTCCCCCCTCATCCGCCCATCTTCTCCAGAAAGAAACAGGATTTTATCATACTCTCTAAGACTTTTTCCAATATGAAAGCAGACAGACGGCAACACAGTGCCCAATGCAATGTGCAAACTGGTTTGCAGACGGCAGAACGGAGCCACCCCGACGCCAGCCCCAGAGGGCGGCCCTCTTCTCCTCCACAGGGAAGGGGACCCTTGCGGGGATGCACTACCCTGGGTGCCCTGCCTAGCTCGCCCCTCTTCTCGGAAATGTGATTTCCAAGCACATGGCCCAGACGGCTGTCATCACAGTGACCCCAAAGTGCCCCCAGACATTGGCCGGGCCAATCAAAGACCATCCCAGGACTGTTTTTAGCTGTAGGTGGCTTGGAAGTGCTTCTTCTTCTTTGGTTGTAAGGTCTTAAAGAAGTGAGCCTGAATCTCCCAGGCCCCCACCCCTGGTTCTGTGACAGAGCCCGTGTGGAGTAGGAGAGACAGAGAGAGACAGAGACAGAGAGGGAGGGAGAAAGAAAGGAGGGCATAGAGCAAGGGCGCGAGACAGGACTGGCACACAGGGACACAAGGGTATCGACGCAGCACCAACTCACCGGATACAATATGAGAGCAAAGGTGCCCCACCTGCAACAAGGCACTGGAGGAAAAGTGTCCCGGGAAGGTTTCCATGGTCTCCAAAAGCCTTAAAAGAAGCCTAGAAAGTGCCCTGGCCCGTGCACAGGGCAACACACCGCGGCTATGGGCTGGTACCGCCCACCTGCATTTTGTTTTCCTTGCACAACACTGGTTGATTTTTCAGTGAATCAGTTGCCAACATTTACAAACCAACCTTTTCTGTGTAAACCTGGATCCCGGTCAGTCAGCGACAGTATGTGGAGGGCACAGCACTATGCCCGCCCTCTTCCGAAGCAGCCATCGGTGGGCTGGCGAGTGGGTACTGGGCCCCCAGGCCAGACAGGCCCAGTGCCTTACCCAAGTGTCTCTTTAAGTGCTGGATGTGGCATCGTGCCCACAGCACACAGGACAGGAGAATATACCAGCCTTGCTGTAAGCAGCCCTGGCGAGGTTGTTCCCATAACTATCGCCTAATGGAAATACCAGTCTCTCAAAATCCAAGGTTGTGACATTTTCTCAACTGAGTACTAGGCTCCCAAAGCTTTTCCTTTTAAACTAAATGTAATGATGTCATATATTTAGGAGTGGGGCTTCCCTGGTGGCGCAGTGGTTGAGAGTCCACCTGCCAATGCAGGGTTCGTGCCCCGGTCCAGGAAGATCCCACGTGCCGCGGAGCAGCTGGGCCCTTGAGCCATGGCCGCTGAGCCTGCGCGTCCAGAGCCTGTGCTCCGCAACGGGAGAGGCCACAACAGTGAGAGGCCCGTGTACAGAAAATAAATAAATAAATAAATTAAATAAAAAATAAAAAATTTAGGAGTATTTTTATTGGGATGCTATACATATACTATACTAGCTATTACAGAGAATAATGTTATATCACCTTTTACCAAACAATTCAAAGTTCTATTAAATCCTAGAGCAAATTTACCCCAAGCTGACATTACCTGTGATCCTTCTCTGTTGTCTGCTTCAGATATACTGGAGGGAGCATACAGCGCGATTAAAATAGAAAAGTCCTCTGGGACCTCAAGAAATAGCCCCTCTGGAGTGCGTTTAACGTCACAATTCCATTTGCAGAGTAAGTCTCTCTCTTTTAAATTTGCAGGGTTGGGATCACAGGGCAGAAAGGACTGTTTTTCAGAGCAGTGCCCAAGGGTTACATTGAAGAGCTGGGAGACTGGGAAAACAGTCGGTTATTTGAAATTCCTGCCAGCTGTGTGGTCTGTTTTCTCCCAGGAAGAGGCTGACTAAAGGTGGCTTGATGTAGAAAGAGCATCGACCAGCAATCGACCAGCAAGACCGTCTATACTTATGGCAGGATATTGGGCCCTTTTCCTTCTTCACAGCACCCTCAGTGAGGGATTTATCTTTGTCTTCCTTTTTTTAGTTCGTTTGTGTGTTGGTGTGTAAGATGGGATGATCTTTTTTCCAGCTTAGGAGATCTGCAGGCACCGTTGTCAGCAGGTGGTTGGTTGGGACCAACTGGCTGTTTGCTCCGCCAAACTGTGACTTTGCTTTGGACTCTGTCTCATTTTTGTTCTAAAGTCCTTTTCAAAATGTTCTGCCAGCTTTGCAGTAAAGCTGAAGGGGCTAGTTCCCATTCTAACTTCTCTTTTCAAATTAGGTCTCCAATTTCAGCCTCAACTCCACTGACAAAATGAGATGAAAGCACTACTGTTACTCCCAAATGTTGGGATATTCTAATCTAGACTGAAAATCTCGTATAGTTTCATTTTCGATTTTTGTTGTTGTTGTTATTGATATAACTGACATATCAGATTGCATTAGTTTCAAGTGTACATCGTAATGATCCGATATTTGTATACACTGCAAAATGACCACCAAAACGTCTCATTAACAAGTGTCATATAAACACTGTTACAAAAAATTTTTTCTGTGATGAGGACTTTCAAGATCTGCTCTCTGAGCAACTTCCAAATATATGATATAGTATTATTAACTATGATCAGCATGCTGTACATTGCATGCCAATGATTTATTTATTTCATAACTGGAATTTGTAACTTTTGACCCCCTTCACCCATTTCACCCACCTCAACCCGTCTCTGGCAACTACCAATCTGTTCTCTATATCTATGAATGTGGTTGGGGTTTTTTATGGGTTTTTAAGTTTCAGATCCCACATATAAATGAAATCATACAGTGTTTGTCTTTCTCCATCTGACTTATCTCACTCAGCATAATGCCCTCAAGATCCAACCATGTTGTTGCAAATGGCATGATTTCATTCTTTTTATGGCTGAGTAATATTCCACTGGCGTGTGTGTGTGTGTGTGTGTGTGTGTGTGTGTGTGTGTGTGTGTGTGTGGAAGAAGGAGGGAAGAAGGAAGGGATAAAGTAATTTCTTTATCCATTCATCCATCAATGGACACTTAGGTTATTTCCATGTCTCGGCTATTGTAAATAATCCTGCAATGAACACAAGAGTGCATATACCTTTTTGAGTTAATCTTTTCATTTTCTTCAGATATATACCCCAGGAGTGGAAATGCTGGGTCATACGGTTGTTCTACTTTTAATTTCTCGAGGAACCTCCAGACTGTTCTCCACAGTGGCTGCACCAGTGTATATTCCCACCAGCAGTGCACAAGGGCTCCCTTTTCTCCACACCCTCACCAACACTTGCTATTTCTTGTATTTATGATAATAGCCAATCTGGAAAGTGTGAGGTTACATCTCATTGTGTGTTTGATTTGCATTTCCCTGATGATTAAGGTGCAAGGATTAGGGTTGAAGACAGTACATATAAGAAGAGGATTTAGACTTAGACAACCCCATGAGAGCTGGAAACAGTCAGTGGGAAGATAATGCTTGTGCACCCCATGTCTCAGGCCCCCAGACAGTCAGCCACCTCCAAATGCAGACCCCACAACCTGTGCCCCCAGAAGGCAGTAAAACAGCAAGAACACTCTCCCTCTCAAAGCTAAGCTCTCAGGACATAAAATCAAGACAGAAAGGGAACCTCATCGGTTTACTGATGACCCACAGCAATGTTTGTCCAAGCGGATGCAGGTGTGGTGAGAGCAGCAAATGCACAAATCTGTGAGGTCAGCTCAGCAACAGGCTTCTGGAGCCTGTGTCCTACCCTGCAATTCTCCTTCTTAGGACAGCACAATGCAAAACAACAGTAAAGCAAAAAGCAGCAAAAAGGGATGAAAAAGAATAGCCCGACTATACCAAGGATGCCAAAATACTGGGAACCAATAATAAAATCTGGGCTTCAGACTGAGAATACACAGCCAAGGACCTCAATGCAGAGAGAGTGGCGCTTGGACCTGACGCTGAGCCGTCAGCCCGCACTGTGAGCAGGTGCAAGAGGCCCAGGCTCCACACCTGGCTGCAGCCTGGGGTCCAGGGCAACTGGCAGAGTGCAGACCATAGCTCGGTGCGACCTTCACTACAACTGTGGACGTGAACACAGACCAACCAAATGAGAAAAGCAAAGCCATCTGCTCAGAGCTCAGTTTAGCAGGGGACTCAGTCCCATACTTAAGTGTGGCAGAGACTCTAAGGCAGGAAGAGAAGCGGGAAAGCTTTACAGTGGAAAAATGGAAGGTTAGGGTGTGCCCCGACTGGAGGTTCTTGACCTGGGGAAGATGTCGGCAGGCGAACTAGAAGAAGGGTGGCCATGTGACTGGTTAGGGGTGCGTATTCGGATTTCTCTGGTTGGTCCTACACTGGAAACGGGCAAAAGGTAGGGAAGCTGTCAGTTGTTAATCAACTCCTGGCCATTTCTGGCCGACTGTAACAGAGGCTGCTGTTTGGCTTCCTGGACTGGTTGCCACAGACAGTGTCTTGGTTTGCTGAACTGGTTACCGTGGGTAATGACCTGCTTCCTAGGCTGGCGGCTGCAGATTGCGGGTCAGGGCTCTGGTCACTGTCCGCTGGTGTGTTCAGTCTCTCAGCCCAGAGCCTTCAACTCAAGCAATGCTGCTCCTGGGAAGCTGTCTTAGGCGGATGACATGGTCTGTGTACAAGGCTACACACTGCAACGTTGTTTTGAGAGAAAAAAAGAAAGACTAAAAACAACCACAATGTCTCTCCACAGGGCACAGGATACAGGAGTGAGGATGCAGCCCTGTAACCGAATACTAAGTCAGCAGCCCCTTTCTGTGTTCCCAAGCCCATCACACAGCACTCACGTGGCACCCCTTTACCTGTCAGGCTTTTCTAATGTGTGTTTCAGGACTTGAAGCAAAATTCAACGTTATTAATCATTGTGTCCTCTTGATAAATACTTGTCAATTGAGAGTGGAAATGCAGGGTAGCTGTTCCTCTCCATCCAGAGGCTAGGAAGTCATGAAAAGCAGTGCCAAGTTTAAATTTCACTGACAGAAAAACACAATTCCATAAATCAAAGCATTGTTTTTGAGGAACAAGTTTATTTTACCATGAATTTGGATGTTAGAACACATTTATAGAAGCAGTGTGGCTGTTTAATTCAAATTAAATAAGGTTCTTGGAACATTATCTAAAAGACGTCGACAGCAGACTTCTCCAAAGGCCCACAAAGTAAATATTTTAGGCTTTGAGGATCATATTGTATCTGTCACCTACTCTTCTTTGTTGTTCGTTTGTTTGTTTGTTTTTAACAACCTTTTAAAAATGTAAAACCTTGGACTTCCCCGGTGGTGCAGTGGTTAAGAATCCGCCTGCCAACGCAGGGGACACGGGTTGGAGCCCTGGCCTGGGAAGATCCCACATGCCGCGGAGCAACTAAGCCCATGCACCACAGCTACTGAGCCTGCGCTCTAGAGCCCACGAGCCACAACTACTGAGCCTGCGTGCTACAACTACTGAAGCCCATGCGCCTAGAGCCCGTGCTCTGCAACAAGAGAAGCCACTGCAATGAGAAGCCCACGCACTGCAATGAAGAGCAGCCCCCGCTCGACACAACTAAAGTCCACGTGCAGCAAAGAGGGCCCAACGCAGCTAAAGATTAATTAATGAATTAATTTTTTTTAAATGTAAAACCTTCCTCATTTCTAAGGCTGTATAAAAACAAATCACAAGCTGGATTTGGGGTTCATAGACCCCTGCCTAAAAGCCAAAGTTCCCTGACTTCTTTCTTAAGAGAAGAAGAGAGGATATTGGAAAACTGTCTAAGCCTGAATATGTAAATATCATGCACTCTTTCCTCTGCTGCATCAAGACTCTTCTCACGACTGAAGCAATGCTCTGAGGCATGAATTCCTGCCTCAGCTTTTGTATCAGGCCCTTCGCAGGTGTCACACTGAAACTCGAGTCTCACTGCACCCCGGGGACAAAGGGAGGAAAACGCTGTCCAGCCCGGAGCACCCCGGGGAGCAGCGCTGACACAAGGACACAGCCAGAACCCAGGAGTGCGGCCCCTTCGGATATGCCCCTCTGTGCCACCTCCCTGAGGCAGGCCAGTGCCAAGGGGTGCTGGCCCACCGTGAACCAGAGTGGACCCGCGGACAGCCTGAGTGCCTAGTTCAGCCAATCTTCCAGGGCCTGAGGCTCCAACACAGGACGGGTTTGATCCCTTTTTTTTTTTTTAACACGCATTTATTTCCTTCTATTCCCATTGTACAATTGTTGTACAGCCTATAAAAAGTACCAAAGCCTAAAGCATTTTCCAATACCAGGTCAGAGCTAAGCTGTGAAAAAAGGAAGAGTGCAGGAAGGTCCAGGAAGAGCTGCGTGTGGGTAGGAGGCCGGCCGCCTGGCGCCTGACGGCTCGCACAGCCTCTGCGGCCACCACACCACTCCCGCCACGAGGCTTCCTTCGTTCAAGGTGTCTTCTCTTTTGAGGACGGGGCCAGGGGACTCGGAGCGGGTCTGGCCTGGGTGGCCTCTGCTCATCGGGTTAAAACTCATTTGGCATTTGCAACAGAGCTGTCTGAAACAAATCTTATTTGCTCCAGAAACGCCTCATGGACGCACCGTCCCATGTGATCTGACAATATTACACTGAAGACAGCCCTGCTTCGGATTCCACACTGGCAGCTGGGCTTTCTGAGCGGCCCTGCGGCATCTCCCAGGGACCCTCCTGCCTGTCACCGCAGCCCACCCCACCTCCGAGCCGCAAGCTGGTCTTCCCCCTCCTTCCGCGCACGTCAAGCCCTGGGCCCATCCTGGCTGGCAGGGGGGCCCTACGGCCAGCGCTGTCCCAGGGGAGCAGCTGTGCACAGTCCCAGGGCCCTGTGAGCTTGGCGTGGACCTGCCCACCTCCTGGGTGTGGGCCTCACACAGCCTCATGCGCAAGCCGGGCTCACTGAGAGACGGCGGTCTGAGCTGTGCCTCTTGTAGGGGTCCCTGCGGCCATCGGGGGGCCTTTTCAGGTGCCAGCCACCCCGCCTGGCCAGGAAAGCTGGGGGACAGGGCCTCCGTGGCACCCCTCGCCCAGGCACCCGATCAGGTGGGTTCTCATCCTTCCCTGGTGAATTCAGGTGTCCGCGTCAGTTTGGTCTGTCAGCCTTCCTAAGGGCTCTTCGCCTGCACCAACTCTGTCGTTGTCCTGATCGCACCATATTAATATTGCCTGGGACCAAAGACCAGCTTATTTGCTGAGTTAACGTACGTGAAGCACTTAGAGTTCTACCTGGCCTGTAAGCTGTGCTACACGTGTCTCAGGTCCCAGCACAGGCTGTTCCCACCTTCCTACCAGCAACACCTACAGGCTGGGCTTTTAGTAGCTTAGCAAACATTTTTTAAATAAATGAATAAACAAACAACATGACTCATGGTTATGAGACCACCCCCTTCCCCAAGGTTCTCAAAGTTGACCTATTGTCCTTGGAAATGTTAATAAACTTGGGAAAATCCAGGCCCCGCCCCCAAGGCCTGAAGCTTCTGTCAGACCCCAGGGTTCATCAGAGCCAAAGTGTCCTGTGAATAAAGACAGGGAAGTGGCTGTTTAAGAAAAGGACCTCCCTTTAGGGGGTCCCTGGAGGCACAAAGGCACAGGCACAGGCGTGTGGAAACCTCGGGTTTGTTTTACTTCCCTGGACTGAGGGTAGCAATTCCAGTTTAAACAGCCTGGAGGAGAGAAGGTGGGAGTGGGTAGGAGGAGGAAGCAAGCAACCCTTTAAAAAGCTACTGAGCAGCCAGGAGAATGACAGCCTCAGTCACTTCCAGAAAGAAAATGCAGAGGGAGCTGGCGGCAGAATGTGTCTGTTCAGGGAGGGTGTGTGTCCTGAAAAGCAGAGGAGCCCTCATCACTTACAGGGGAGAAAAGAGGATGAGGAAACTGATGGGTACACCGCCCCCCAAGGGTGCCTGTCACCAGCCACGTGCAAATTCTGACGCTGGAATACACCAGTCTTCGCGGTTTCCTGATACATCCACCCAATCTGGCTGAAAGGAATGGGGCTCGCCAACAGAAGACTAACTTTCAAAACACTGGGACCCAGTTTTAAACTGAGCAGAGGCTTATTTTAAGGGATTTAGTTTCTAACTTTTAAATAACATTTTCTTGTTAATTAAAAGAAAAAAAATGTATATGTCCAAGAGCACTGTAAGGAACTACAAAAGTATAGACATAATTCCTACTTTCAAAAAGCTGATGCAAATTTCGTTTCCTCAGGAATCCGTACCCCAAAGGAGTGTGGATACAGGTGGCACATTCAATCAAAAATAGGCTCTTGTTAGCACCAGCACTGCCGGAGGAAAGCCTTCTAGACTATGTTCCCTGTACACAATGATCTAATCCAGAGGACAGATCTATCTGGACCAGGTACCACTCTCTAACGGACTGACTGAAACAAACTGAAACCAATGATGGCATAAACTACATATAAGTCAGTGAACTGTGGACTCCAGAGAATGATGTGTTTGGAGAATATACAAATAATGTGTTGGCACAACTGCCACAATTTTTAAATAACTATCGAGTTTTCCTTGTATAGTATTGGTAGGACTCTGCCAAGAGCAACCAGGAAAAATACAGGTGTTTAACAGGTCCTTTTTTTCTGATATCGCAGTAGTTCTGCAGCACTCAATGATCTGCCCATTCATTCATCAAACTTGAGGAATATTTTTTTTGCCTCATTTTCTCTCTCCTCCTTTTGGGACTCCAGTTACGTAACCTCTTAGTGTTGTACCAAAGATCCATGAGATTATTCATTATTTTTTCAATCCTTTTTTCTCCATGTTATTCAGATTGGAAATTTTTCTCTTGATCTGTCTTTGAGACAGAATTTCTGTTTGGTTCTTATTTACAGCTTCTAGGTCCCTTCCGAGATTTCCTATCTTTTCAATTATTAGGCCCATATTTTCTTTTAGGTGAGTGTGGTTAATATATGTGTTAAAATCCTTGCCCGTTGTTTCCAACAATTTGGTCATCTTTAATGATTCATCCACCTCCAGTGATTGTCGTTCTCTTGAAAATGGGTCACATTTTACTCTTTCTTCACCTGTCTAATCATTTTGTACCTTGTGAATTTATGTTGTGGAGACTCTGGATTTGATTATATTCTTCCTGAAGTTTGTCTGTTTGGCTGTTTGTTTTAGCAGGCAGTTAATGTCACTGAATCCAAACTGCAAACCCAGTCTTTGGGAAAGCAGTTGGCGTGACCACACACCCCAGTTTGCCTGGAACTGACAGGGGTTCCTGGAAATGGGAGGGTCCTGGGCAGCCTGAAGCAAACTGGTCACCTTGGCAGCAGCTGAAATCTCAGTCCAGCTCTTTTAGTCTTTGCTGCTGGAGTTGTTTGGAGTCTGTCCCACATAAACATGATGTACATACAAGATTCAGGTATCAGCCAGAGACATGGGCAGAGGTTAAAACACAGAATCTCTGCAAGCAAGATCTTAACCACATCCAGTGTTCTCCAACAACAGATCTATAACCTACACTGATGGCTTCTTCCCCCAAGGAGAGTCATTTGACAGACTCATTCAGGACATACAAGTACTCACAAAGGAGCTCACAAGACGGGCGTGACCACTGCCCCCCACACAGTACAAGGTCCATCATCTTGGTTAAATTCTGAAAATTACTCGATAAGTCGAGGGTCACTCCATCCCTGACACTGTCAGAAACAACTATTGACTCTCCCGGCACACATTTTAAAAAGCTCAATGTCATTCAGGTCTTTTTAGATTCTGGAGGCAACATGTTCTTCATTTACAACTTTACCTAAGCCCATTTATGCTGTTACTCACAAATCAGCCCGACTCAAATGAGACTTTCTGCAACAAAAGTCTCTGCAATCCATCTGAACGGCAATACAACAAGCACTCCCATTAGCTCCACACCCACCCCCAGCCTCCCTGCCTGCGGAGGCCTTAGCAGCTCCTCTGGGGCCTCTGCTCACAATGCCCCTGAGGCCCGCAGGGGCTGCCACCTTGAGAGACTGATTCCCTCACCCACCCCACACCATCAGAGACCGACTGCTGCCTCATACTGGGCTTCCGCGGAAGTACAGGTCCTCACGGCCAGAGCCCACGGCCCTCCGTACCCAGCCTCCCACTGTGCCTTGAGCCATGAAAACAGCATGGCCACCAAGCCCTTCCTGATACAATAGAAACTGTACCTACAGGATGGAGTCAAACCTGGACCCTCTTGCACATCCCACCCGAGGGAAGGGGTGAACTTCCCTGTCTGAAGTACCTTGCCAGGGAATTCATGCACTTCTCAACTGGGCGTGCCACCATCACAAACGACAGAGCCCACAGGAAGGCTGCTGAATGTTTATTCTATGTGTATATGGGGGGCCTCAGAGAAATGAAGTGAAAGTCCCAAGAGGTGATCAGACCCAGAGGTTTATATACTATTTTAACAAAGGGTGATAAATCGCGCAGAAATGGTAAGACAAAGGAAAAGGTTTGGGCTTTTAGGGGCAGTACATTTGAGAAGGTAAATGTATGGGAGAAGCCAATGGAAAATAAGGGTTATTCAGCAAGGTTTGTCTGTGCAGACGCATCTCAGTGTGGCCTCCATCTCCTGTGATAAAAACTGTTTTCCCCCCCTGGTATGGGGGGAGCCACCTCCACAAGGGAAATTTACACCCTGCTTTTAAGCAGACAGGGAGAGGGCAGAAAGCTTTCCCGGGGTCTGCTTTTTCTCTACTGTTTTCAGTTCAAAATAATCCTTATACCTAAGTGGCATATTTGGGGGTGGCCTGTTCTGATCCCCTTCAATGTCTCCCTGAAGGTAAGAGCCACCTGGCCTTTCCCCCTCACATTGTCCTGGGCTGGGCTGGCGGCTCCATTACCATCAGGAGCCAGACTCCTCCCACCTTGTTGCTCTGCAGTCCCCAGCACAGTGCTTCCTCCTTGTCACTCGCACTGGCTGCTCGACCTCTAGCCATGATGTCCGTGTTCTAGCGGGAGGAAGAGGGAAGTACGAAGAGCAGTGTGCCTCTCTTGACGTGACAGTAACTAGCTGGAGACAGTAACTCTGCATCAGGTACAGAGTCCTAACTATCTATCACCCATCTCAGTGGAGCCAAGAGGCCTGATACACTGGACTCCTCTTGCAAAGTGGGAGGTTTCTCACATTTCCACCTTGTGGCTAATAGTTTCTGGTAGCAATAAAATAAGATTTCACACCTTTTTTTCCCAATCATCTTTGTCAGTGTTTGAGCAGAAACACACTCTGGTATTCAAATAAAGTGATTTCTGGTATGGAAAATGGCAAGCCTTATGCCATAAAACTTCAAACCAATCTAAAATTGGTAGAAGAACTCCTAAACAGCCCTAACATCATTAAAAATGGAGTGGATATTAAAATTGAATTTTCAAAGACCAAAGATACGTGGTATTTTTGCATAGATGTCAGTAAGATGTTTCAGTGATACCACCTTGAGACAAATAAAACAGGACTGATGTTTGTATGTATACTTGTGTGCTTTTTTCCTGGATTCTCATCATCTTTAATTTTCTTGTTCCTGTAAGAGGCTTACTCAACCCTGAGGCTTTTTTCATAATAAGACCTTTCCAAAGGTCTCTGGTTCAGTGGCACTCAATAAAACCTTTAAAGTAGTAAAATTGAAAGCAACATTTTTTAAATGCCCCAGGACAATATGCCGTCTCATAAACATTAGGATTAGTTCTCAAGGAAGAGAATTTTTTGTAAAACACTGATAGAGCTCAGTGCCACAAACTTCACAACTGTCTGGAGGAGATCTCCAAGAGCTCACTCCCTGGTGAGTAAAGCCAAAACTTTTAAACAGGATGATGATTAGATTATTAAGGAAAATCTGGTCCCTAATCTAGTAGTGATTCTCCACCATCAACAACTGGATGATGGGTCAGCTATAAGGAATCATATAAAAGACATTCCAGGGCTTTCCCTGGGGGCGCAGTGGTTGAGAGTCCGCCTGCCGATGCAGGGGACACGGGTTTGTGCCCCGGTCCGGGAGGATCCCACATGCTGCAGAGTGGCTGGGCCTGTGAGCCATGGCCGCTGAGCCTGTGCGTCCGGAGCCTGTGCTCCGCAACGGGAGAGGTCACAACAGTGAGAGGCCCGCGTACCACCAAAAAAAAAAAAAAAACCCCAAAAAAAGACATTCCAACACCTTCTATGACACAAACCCCATCATTCCAGTCAGAGATGAGATATACAGCTGTTAAACGTTTTTATCTGAATTTCAAAAAAGTAATAAAATGTATGCTTATAAAGAATGGAGTATTATACCTATTTGTGGAAAAGATATCCTATTTTACATTTTAGAGAGACATTAAATAAAATCATTTTGTTTCCTTATTAAAAACTCAAATTGGTAGGTCCTGAGATGTGACTAAGCCATACTTAGTACTGTGGGGACCCACTGGACACCCATAGTTTGCATAAAGATTATTTTAAAGTAAAAACATTTGGACTTGATGGGGCTCAGGGCAGGCCACCCCAAAATAAGCTACTTTGGTATATTGATTATTTTAAATTAAAGTTACTTTAGAAACAGCCAAAGCATGAAGGACACTCTTACCCTCCTTGGTTCCCTGAAAGTACGAAATAAATCTCCCTTGTGAAATGTACCCTCTCTGTACCAGGAGGCAGTGAGACATCCTTACCGCCGGAGATAGAGAATTTAGAGTCGAGAAGGCTGTATTAAAAAAACTTGTTACTTCTTCACTAATTTACTACCCAAAGCCCAAACTTGTCAATTCTTCACAAAGTTATTGTTTCTTTGTCTAAAAGGTATGAAAGCGGTCTGCTTTGAATCTGCTTTGACTTCTTTGAGTCTCATATTTCTATGAGCTCCCGTATGTAGGAATTACATTTGTTTTCCTCCTGTCAATCTATCTTACATCAATTTAATTATTAGACCAGCCAAGGAACCTAGAAGAGAAGAAAGGAAGTCATCCTCCTCTTCAGTTTTGGCAAGAAAGCCAGGAGACTCCAGTGGCTGGACACTGCTCGCCCCAGGGCTGATGCAGCTGAGGGATCCAGGGACCTCAGACAAGCACGGGCAGAAGAGAATTCTTACCACATCAGTCTCCCAGATCTCTGCATGCAGGGTCGGTCTAACGCAAGAGGTGAGAGCCCTTTTCTTTTTCCGAATTTAGATCAGCAGGAGAAAATATCAAAAGTAAGGTGGTACAAAATTAAAATTAGTTTCTCTCTCAAGGACAAAGTTTTTTTAGATTATTGGTCTGATCCTGATAAGAGATTATTAAAAGTTTTTCTGTACCTCTTAAGTGATCTGCCTAGAAAGCAAAAATTTTGTGTCTTATCAAAAGTATTTTCTGTGCTTTATCAGGTCTTTGATTGGTTTTGCTCATAATTATGTAACCTTCTGCATTTGCCTTTGAAATCTTTTATTGTCAGTTTGGTTAAATGGATAATTATTGTTTCATAATAGTCTGTGATCCTATTTAGTCAAGTGTGCAAAACCTGTTTGATAAAATTCCCCAAATTCAAATTCTAAATGAAGCCTTTTTGCCCTTGAACTAATTTGAGATTTCCAGAAGGCCCTTGGAACATCTTAAAGGATTTGTTCTCCCTCCTTATTAAAAAAAAAAAAAAAAAAGAAGGGGGGAGGGGAAGAGATGTTAAACTAGCTTACATGGTATATTGAATTACATGGGAAGTATTGTAAAATAAATGATGATAAACCTTCTTAGGTCACAGTATAAGGGTGACTTTTTTAATATACATTTTCTAGAAACTATAAAATTCCTGAAATTCTGATGTCCTTGTATAATGTTATCAGTCATAATTCTACATTATCTTAAAATGTTGTATGTCACAGGAATAACCAAATTTCCTTATCAATTGAATTGTAATGAGCTCTAATCAGATCTTTAACCATGCCATTTTTAAGTTTTTTATCACTTATGTACAGTTACTGTTTGATGCTTTTGCAAAAGGGCTTCATCAGAGAGATTCACGGAAAGGACTCTGACAAGTACTACAGAATATAGGTTTCTAATAACTTTAAGATCATCAAACTGAACTGGGTAAGATTTCTGGAACATTATAGAAAAGAATTTCCAGAACATAATAGAAAAACTGGATTCAAGCAGAACCAGAATTAATTACATGGAACTGAATGAACTGATGAAGATGATTATCATTTTTTGACTTTTTTGTATTGAAATATTGCTGGTTCTTTAATCTTTTATTTTCCAGATATAAGGAAATTGTTCTTCTTAAGCTAACTATGACTTACAGCAATTTGGTAATTTATAGCTTTGTAAGCAGAATTAAACCTTTTATCTTTTTCTCCCTACCTGATTTCTCCAGAATTTGGAAACTCTTAGTGAGATTCTTATTTTCATGTCAATATAGTTATTTGCATATGTCAATAAGAATCTGTTCTCCTTGTAACAGGACCCAGTTGGAAACATTGGTTCTATTACCAAGGTTTTGACTGGTATGTCATATTTGAGAGACACGTGCATAGACCCAGATATGACCAGACAGCTTTAAGGAACTAAGGTTGATTTTATGGAACTAATAAAGCCCCTTGGAAACATCAGCCTGGTGCCTTGCTTACAGGGTTCCTGGCAGCCTTACCAGGTAAGTAAGAAGGTCACTTCCTGAAAGGCCTAGGAGAACTGCAAAATGGGGCAGAAGGCAAGAACCTCTCATAGAGTAAAGAATAAAGATCAAAGAAGAAACAAACAGAAAACAGCTGATTGGCTGGGGCCACACAGTATCCCTGTTTGGGGTGAGAAGGCCCAGAGGCAGCTTGGCATTTGGGGACTGGCTGACCAGATACCCTGGTTTCTGGTTAAGAGGAAGGAACACAAAAGTTAACTTTGTTTCAGATGGTTGACGGGGCACCCAAGGCAGAAGCAACTCCATCTTCCACCTAGAAATTTATTTCAACAGCTTCCTGAGCCAGCTTTGCCCTCAGCTTCCATTTGGACGTCTTATTACATTGCCCGTTTTTCCCCTATTGATTTTATGAATCTTAATATCTCTAATAGGTTACAAGTCCTTTGCCAGGTACATACTCTGCAAATATCTACCTTAAGTCTGTGGCTGGCCTTTCACTCTTATAGTGGTATCTTTGGAAGAACTGCAGCCCTTAATTTTAATAAGCCCAATTTATCAATTTATCACTTTTTCCCACTATGGTTAGTGCTTTTTATGAAGTCTTTGCCAAATTCAGGGTCATGACGATATTCTCTTATGCTTTCTCCTGAAAGCTTTGTTAGAAAACAGAAACACTAACTCGAGAAGATATGTGCACCCCCATGTTCATAGCAGCATATTTACAATAACCAAGACATGGAAACAACCTCAGTGTCCATTGATGAATGGATAAAGAAGCTGTGGAAATACTTGCAATGGAATATTATTCAGCCATTAAAAAAACACAAGGAAACCCTGCCATTTGTGACAACATTGATGGACCCTGAGGCATTATGCTTAGTGAAATTAAGTCAGACAAAGACATACACTGTATGATCTCACTTTTACGTGGAATCTTAAACAAACAAACAAACAAACAAACACTCACAGAAAAAGAGATCAGATCTGTGGTAACCCTGGGGTGGGGGTAGAGAAGGAATCTGAGTAAGGTGGTCAAAGGTACAAACTCATAGTTATAAGATAGATATGGGGACTTCCCTGGTGGCACAGTGGTTAAGAATCCTCCTGCCAGGGCTTCCCTGGTGGCGCAGTGGTTGAGGATCCGCCTGCTGATGCAGGAGACACGGGTTCGTGCCCTGGTCCGGGAGGATCCCACGTGCCGCGGAGCGGCTAAGCCCGTGAGCCGTGGCCGCTGGGCCTGTGCGTCCGGAGCCTGTGCTCCGCAACGGGAGAGGCCACAACAGTGAGAGGCCCGCATACCGCAAAAAAAAAAAAAAAAAAAAAAAAAAAGAATCCTCCTGCCAATGCAGGGGACACGGGTTCGATCCCTGGTCTGGGAAGATCCCGCATGCCGTGGAGCAACTGAGCCCACGCACCACTACCGAGCCTGCACTCCAGAGCCCGTATGCCACAACTACTGAAGCCCACACACCTAGAGCCCGTGCTCCGCAACAAGAGAAGCCACCGCAATGAGAAGCCCATGCACCAGAGTGAAGAGTAGCTCCCACTCGCCTCAACTAGAAAAAGCCCGCATGCAGCAACAAAGACCCAACAGAGCCAAAAATAAACCAACTAATTAATTAATTTTTAAAAAAGATAGATGTGTACTAGGGATGTAATGTACAACAGGATGACTACAGGTAACACTGCTGTACGTTACATATGAAAATTAAGAAAATAAATCCTAAGAGCTCTCAATACAAGAACAATTTTTTTCTTTTTCTTTTCCATTTCTTCTTATTGTGTCTACCTGAGATGATGGATGTTAGCTAAGCTTATTGTGGAAATCATTTCATGATGTGTATAAATCAAACCTTTATGCTTAACACCGGAAACTCATAGTGATGTATGTCAAATAGATCTCCATAAAATATGGCGGGGAGAAGCTTTGTTACCTTAATTTTTTACATTTAGACCTACAGTCTTTCCTGAATTGATTTTTGTGTAGGACATGAAGAAGGATTCCAGACACATTTATTTCACTTGTGGGTATCTAGTCCATACAGCAGCATTTATGAAAAGACCATTCCTACCCCATTATACTGTAGTATCATCTTTATAATAAGTCAGGGTAGTCTGTTTCAGGACTTTCTATTCTATTCTATCAGTCCATTTGTCTATCCTTGTACCAATACGGTCTTAATTACTATCACTTTAAGTCTTAATATGTAGCAATAATATTCACCAACTGTGTTCTTAAAGAAAACCTTTGCTATACTGGCCCACTCATTTTCACATATATATTAGAACTGGGTGGACTATTTCTGTATAAGCTGATTGGATTTTTTAAAGTTACTGTTAACCATCATCTTTTAAATTACATTTTTCTTTTAGTTTGTTGCTAATATTAAAAATACATTTTTGTATGTTGATCTCATTTAATGAACTTGTTAAATTTACTTATGAATTCTAATAGTTTTTCTGTGAAGTCTTTTGCACTTTATAAGTACAACATCTTGCTGAGTGAATATTTCTTTCACCTTTTCTTTGTTAATGTGGCAATTTTATGTTGACTGATTTTTCAAGTGGTAAACTAACCTTGCATTCCTGAAATCAACCCCACTTGTTTATGTTGTATTAGCCTATTGGCAAGTTTTTTAAGGATTTTTTTCTAGAATTTGGCTTATAATTTTCCTTTCTTGTATGTTCTGGAATTAAGATTATACTGGCCTTACAGAAGAGTTGAGAAGTTTTCCCTCTGAGGCAATTTGTAGAAGACTGCTGTTGTTTCTTCATTAAATGATTAGAAGAATTCAGCAGTGAAACCACTGAGTCTGGTGGGATTTTTTTTGTGGAAGTTTTTAATTAAAGATTCAGATTTTAGAATAGATATATGAATTTTTATTTCTCCTTGTGTTCATTTTTGTAAGCTATGTTTTCCTACGGATTTCTGAACTTTGCCAAAACTTTAAATAGCATCTAATTATTCACTATATTCCCTATTATCTTTTCAACATCTGTAGCACTTCGGGGTTGTCCCATTTTTTTCCCCTTCATATTGGCCATCTGTGCCTTTGCCTTCTTTTCATGAAGGTTCTATCAATTTTATTATTCTTTTCAAATAAGATACTTTTTGTTTTGCTTATTTTCTCTAGTGAATATTTGGTTTTTGTTTTATAAATCTCTGCTCTTTATTTATTTCAGTCCTTTTAATTGTGCATACATTTTAATCCTCATAAGGCACTAAATTATTGCTTTATATGGTCAATACTTATATTTTCCCTCATATTATCCTTTTTCGTTTTCTTTAATTACTGTCCTGTGCATCCATGCTTCTGTATGGGACCATTTTTCTTCCTTCTGCAGAATTTCCTTTAGTATTTCTTTTAGTGCATGTCTTTTAGTGATGATATTTTCAGTTTTGTTTGTCTGAAAATGCCTTAAATTGGCCTTCATTTTTGAAAAATATTTTTGTTTTGTGTAGAGCTCCAGACTGGCAATTATTTTCCTTCAGCACTTTTAAAATGTTATTCCATGAGCCTTTCAGCAGGCATCATTTCCGTTGAGAAGTCAGTTATTAGTCTTCTGTTGCCCTTGCAGGTGTAGTGCCTCTTTTATTTAGTTGCTTTAAAGATTTTTCACTTGGTCTTTGGGTTTAATAGTTTGACTGTAATGTGGTTAGTTGTATTTTTTAAAAAAATTCGTCCTGGGCTTCCCTGGTGGTGCAGTGGTTGAGAGTCCGCCTGCCAATGCAGGGCACATGGGTTCGTGCCCCAGTCCAGGAAGATCCCACGTGCCGTGGAGCGGCTGGGCCCGTGAGCCATGGCCGCTGAGCCTGTGCGTCCGGAGCCTGTGCTCCACAACAGGAGAGGCCACAACAGTGAGAGGCCCGTGTACCACAAAAAAAAAAAAAAAAAAAATTCGTCCTACTTTGGGTTTTTAGGCTTGAATCTAAGGTTTCTTGGTTGTCTTTTATTATTTTCAAATAATTTGCAGCCATTATTTATTAAAATATTGTTTCGGACCCAATCTTGTATTTTTCTCTTTTGGATACTTCAGTTTCAAGAATACATAATACAGCTGACCCTTGAACAACATGGGTCTGTACTGTGCGGGTCCACTTACATGCAAATTTTTTCAATAAATACTACAGTACCACATGATCCAGAGTTGGTTGAATCCTCAAATCAGGAATCACAGACATGTAGGACCAACTATAAAGTTATACACAGACTTTCACTGTGCGGGAGGTGGCATCGCTAACCCCCATGTCGTTCAAGGGTCAATGTACACTCTTTTCTCTATTATCCACCCTTTTTACTCACTATACTTCAGTCTGCATATTTTGTATTGATATTTCGTCTAGTTTACTAATATTTTGGTCTTGTGTAGCTAATCTTCTTTTAAACCCGTTTATTAAATTCTTAATTGCAGTTATTGTATTTTTCAGGTCCAGTATTTTTATTTGCTTCTTTTTTATGAATTCAAATTTTCTGGTCAAATCCTCCATTTTTTCCTCTAGTGTCTTGATATATTAATCATAGCTATCTTAAATTCCTATTCCAATAATTCTAATATCTGGGTTTCCCTGGGACTGTTTTTATTGTCCTTTTTTTCTTCTCTTGTTTTTCAATCATAAGATATGCCATGCCTAGTAACTTTTTATTGACTGTTGGACATCATTTATAAAAATATTCAGAGGTTCTAGATGTTATCTTCCTTCAAGGAAGATTTACTCTTCCTTTGCTGGTCGATAAAGTGGGCAATTAATGCTCAGTTCCAAATAGGAACTGAGGTCACTACAGGCTCAGTCTACTTCTAGGTCAACCCTTACTCTAGTCATAGCCTCCAGGTGTTCCAACTGAGGGACCGTAGGGGCCTGAACTCTGATACTTCTCTTCTCAGCCTTGAGAAATGGTCTCCAACTCTACATTAATTACTTCAGTTTCCTCATCATCCAGTATTTCCTCCTCCACTGAAATGTGGCAACTGCCCTCACTGCTTTATAGAAACAACACTCTTGAAACCTCTAATAATTTCCTTCTCATTACATAATTTGTTTTAAAATAATTTGTATACAAGATATAAAAGCAGCAAACAGGTACATGAAAAGATGCTTATTATCATTAATCATCAGGGAAATGCAAATCAAAACCACAATGAGATATCACCTCACACCTATTATCAAAAATACAAGAAATAACAAGAGTTGGTGAGAATGTGGAGAAAAGGGAACCCTTGTGCACCACTGGTGGGAATGTAAACTGGTACAGCCACTGTGGAAAACATTAGGGAGGTTCCCCAAAAAATTAAAAACAGAACTACCATATGATTTGCACTTCTGGGTATTTATCCAAAAGAAACAAAATCACTAACTCAAAAAGATATCTGCACCCCATATTCACTGCAGCATTATTCATAATACATGAAAACAACCTGTGTTCATCAACAGATGAATGGATAAAAAAATGTGGAATACACACATACACACACACACACACACACACACACACACACACACACACACACACACCATGAAATGTTATTTAGCCATAAAAAAAAACAAGGAAATCCTGCAATTTGTGACAACATGGATGGACCTTGAGGGCATTATGCTGAGATTAAATCAGACAGAGAAAGATAAATACTGAATAATCTCACTTATATGTGAAATCTTTCTAAAAACTGAACCCGAGAGGGGGCAGGGCAGGGTCCAGCAGCCTTGAAGGGTGCAAACTGGTACAGCCACTATGTAAAACAGTATGGAGATTCCTCCAAAAACTAAAAATATAACTACCACATGATCAAGAAATTCCACTTCTGGGTGTATATCCAGAATAAATGAAAACACTAATTTGAAAAGATACATGCACCCCAATGTTCATAACAACACTATTTACAATAGCCAAGAAATGGAAGCAACCCAAGTGCCATCAACAGATGAATGGATAACGAAGATGTGGTACATATACAATGAAATATTACTCAGCCATTAAAAAAAGAAATGAAATTCTGCCATTTGCAGCAACATGGATGGACCTAGAGAATATTATGCTTAATGAAATAAGTCGGACAGAGACAGCTCTTGTGTGATATCACTTACACATGGGATCTAAAAAATAATGCCAATGAATGTATATGCAAAACAGAAACAGTCACAGACAGAAAACAAACTAGTGGTTTTAAAAGAGAGAGAGAAGGGGGAGGGGCAAATTAGGGATATGGGACTAAGAGATACAAACTACTATCTATAAACTAGATAAGCAACAAGGATATGTTGTACAGCACAGGAGAATACAGACATTGTTTTGTATTAACTTTTAATGGAGTATAATCCGTAAAAATACTGAATCACAATGCTGTATACCTGAAACTAATATAATACTATAAATCAACAATATCAACTTTCAAAAAATTGAGCTCAAGGATATGGAGAACAGATTGATGACTGCTGGAGGTGGGGCTGGGCAAAATGAGTGAAGGGGGTCAAAAGGTACAAACTTCCAGTTGTAAGTGCGTGCTGGGGATGTGGCGCGCAGCACGGTGACTGCAGTTAATAGCACTGTCGTGTCTCTCTGAAAGTTGCTAAGAGTGTAAATATGTTCAGTTTTCATCACAAGAAAAATGTAGCTATGTGTGGTGAAAGAGGCTAACTGCTCTAACTGTGATGATCATCTTGCAATACATACACATACCAAATCATAAGATCGTAGGCCTAAAACTAATACCATGTGATACATCAATTATGCCTCAATTAAAATTAATTAATGTAAAATTTCATTTGTATATTATTTGTTTCTCTGATAGACTGTTAAAAATTGATAGTAGAAAATCTGTGGACATTTAAATCAGAAGGTCTTACACTTAGTAGGTCAGACAACAAATGAAGGCCATCTTCCAAGGTCTTACCTTAGTTCTATCCCTTTACTTCTCTGAATCAGCCCAGTCTGCTGACCACCATCTTCAAATCCCATTCCTCAGCTCGTGACAATACTCCACTTCTTCCGGACATTAAATGGTGTGGGACTGAAACAGAATTCAAGAGGACAAGGGTCAAGATACAACTGCCTGTGACCAGCTGAATGATGAGCAGTGTCACTGCAACTTGACCATATGACACTGCAGCAGTGGTGGCACCATGGCCGGATCACGCAGGTGTGCAGGCAGCCCAGGGACGGCCACAGAGTCATGAATAGGGGCTGAGGACGTGACTACCCCGGGTTACTAAGAGAAGATCCCTGGCGTCCATTTGGGAGTCCTAACAGGTGGAACCCAAATTACTGGGAAATGGAGCTAGAGAAGAAAAAAGAATGAGAAGAATGAGGAGACACTGCGCAGAGCAACAAACCGCAGCCTGAACCGCAGGCGGGACACAACGCCCAGGGGTGAGTCACGACGGACGGGGGACAAAGCGCCACCCGGAGCCCCCGGCCACACGGGATCCGTCCCCGCGCTCAGATAGGGCGGGGGGCTCCCTCCGGGTCTGGGGTGGGCTCCCGCCGTCCTCCCCGCCGGCCCCGGGCGTCCCCCTTCCCCCGCCCCTCCTCACAGGTCACTCGCCCCCCTGCCCTCGACTCTGAGGCAGGAGGCCTTGAGTCTGCGCCATCGCCCAACCCACATCTCCAGCCTCTCCCGGACCAAGAGCCACACACGTCCAACTTCCTCCTAAACAGTTCTGTCGCCAGCAAAGCCCATTAACAGTTCCCCGGAAATAAAAACAGTGGGGTAATAAAGTCTAAGCTTTTTCCTTTTCCTCTGTGCTCAGTGCAGCTTCACTGGCTCACAGGGGGTCGCTGCAAAGGCCTCGCCCGCCAACCCGTAAGGCCCAGGGTGCTGGTGGAAAAGGGCGCACTCCACACCTCAGCTCCGGCCGAGGTCAGAAGCGCCGCCTGACACCCCGCGACTCAAGATGGCGGCGGCGGCGGGCCGTGTGCAGAGACCTGCCCCGGCCTCGCGAGAGTCCCGCCCCCTTCCGAGACCCTGTAAAGGAGCCCCGCCCCGCCTCGGCAGACCACGTGGTCTAGAGGGGAGCCTGCACCTCTAGGTCGGATTTATGGTGAGAGAACAGCTCCTCCCTTTGTTCTGAGCTGAACTGCGTCTCTCGTCTCGTTCTGCTGGCTCAAGTGACACAGGGCAGGAGAAACCTGTTGGGACCCGACTGGAAAGGGTTGGTGACAGAACCACTTAATGTTCTTCCTTCCTTTCAGACGTGTCATCTTCCTCCTCCAACTTCTCCTGGCTTCCCTGTTCCTTTGGCTGCGAACCAGTCTGAACTTTTGTTTTCTCACCTATAAATAAAGGTGAATTCTTTTCCACATGAGTTGTGTGAGGATGAGAAACACACTGTGGGAAACACACTATGTAAAACACTTACCACGAATCCGGGCACTTGGTTGGGCTCAGGAAGTGCTTCCTGTGAGTAAGTCGTACATTTACCCACCTGGTGTCCTGACTAAGCTCATGGGACGTCAAGTTTGTTACGTCAAATTCTGAAGTACCTCTGTCCCCCGTTCCCTGCTTCAGACCCTTTTTTCTCCCACATTTTATTATGAAAAATGTTGAACAGATAGCAAAGTTGAAAGAATTGTATAGCAAACATCCATACCCACCATCTAGGTTCTCCTGTGAACGTGTTACCATACACTTGCTTTATTACATACCTTTCCATCCATCAATCCATCTTATTTTTTGAGGCATTTCTAAATAAATTACAGACATTAACACACTTCCTCTAAATAGTGTGTGTGTCATTAACTACACTTCTCTATCTGTTGACGGTTTTTCTTGTGTGATAATCTTATATGTACATTCACTGATTTTTACAAATGAGTATACCCTTTTCACCCAATCCCTATCAATATGTAAAATATTACCACCACCCTCAAAAGTTTCCTCATACCCTTTCCAGTCATCCCCCAGTTTTCCCCCCAAAGCAACCACAGTTCTGATTTTCCTGCACCATAGATGAGTTTTGTCAGTTTTGTTAATTCATGTCAACCTGGACTATCAAGTAGTCTTCTAATTAGTATCCCTGCCTCAACTAGAATTACTTTTTTCCTGTCACAATTCACTCCTCATCCAGAAGCTAAAATAATCTCCTGAAGTGCCACCTTGTCAGGCCACCACACCACCCACCCCATTTCATAATTTCCCCGTGGCCTGTGAAGAGCGAGCTCCCAACACAGACCCTCCGCCATGCGGCCCCATCCTGGTTTAGGTTTCACTCCATCACTCCTAACACAGAAAACTTTTGAACCTCACTCAAGCCATCACACACTGCTGTGGGTTTAGCTAGTTTTAGAAAGCTGGACCAAAAGCACCCTTGAAGACCACAGAAGTGTCCCAAGGCTCTTTTTTATCCTACACTAGATGAGAATACTTCCTTGCACATAATTTGATGTTCGTGGAATAAACTGATAAATTTGAAAAGGGGAATGAGTGAAATTGGAAAAGGGAACGAATGAATTGAAAAGGGGAATGTCTTTACCCGTCTGACACCTGCCCTGGCATTAACTTAGGTTAGTTATACTCCTTGTGTCTATCTCAGAAGACTAGGCCTGCAAGGTAAGGGAGGCATGCAAAAATCCCCTACAAGATTCAGAGACAAGAAAAAGACACAGTCAGGACTTCCCTGGTGGCACAGTGGTTAAGAATCCTCCTGCCAATTCAGGGGACACGGGTTTGAGCCCTGGTCCGGGAAGATCCCACATGCCGCAGAGCAACTAAGCCCATGTGCCACAACTACTTAGCCTGCACTCTAGAGCCCACGAGGTGCAACTACTGAAGCCCGTGCACCTAGAGCCCGTGCTCTGCAACAAGAGAAGCCACCGCAATCAGAAGCCTGCGCACTGCAGCGAAGAGTAGCCCCCGCTCGCCGCAACTAGAGAAAGCCCGCACGCAGCAATGGAGACCCAACACAGCCAAAAAATAAATATTAATTAAGTAATTAATTTTTTAAAAAAAGACACGGTGCTCAAGAAGGGGAATTCTCTGAACATTTTTAACGAGGATTCTAAAGTGTAATCTTACGCCACTGATATGGAGATTGAAATTTAGATCTTTCTAGGTTAGTTCTTGTCAACTAAAGACTAATTTTCCAGTTTCAAATGTAGAGCTAAGAGCAGGGGATCTCAACCTTGGCTGCAAGCGAGAAACACCAGGAGAGCTGTTAAAATCTCCCGATGCCCCGGCTCCACCCTCAGCGATTCCAACCCCCTTTGTATAGGGTTTGGCCCAAGCATTGCTAAGTTTTTAAAGCTCTCCAGGTGATCCTAATGTGTAGTCATCCTGCTAGATGAACGGTTGGTTCTTTACACAGAGCTCAGCCTTGCAACTGGTGATAAATACACAAGCAAATTCATTGCCACCTCTCCTCCCTTCAGAGACCCAGTGGGAAAGGAAAGAGAAAATTCCTAGCCAAAGAGGAGAATTGGGGGAATTAGTTTTTACCACTCCTGGCACAGTAAGGGCATGTGTGCACCATGGAAAAGAGGAGTTAATTTTCCCAACAGCTACAAGTTCTCGGAAACCTGGGCCCTTGCTTTCAGGGCTGGAAGAAGAGCAGGTCAGCAGCTGCCAGGCAGGGATCACATCCACAGTGAGGTTCATACAAAACCCCATTGCTTCAGGCTGTCCCAGGGAGAGGCCCTGGGGTGAGGCAGCTCAGTCACATGGAAAGTGACCAGGAGGGCAGGGGTAGAGGGTCTGCAGGCAAAAATAACCATGAACCCTTGAAAAATACATGACCGGAAGACATCCACATGTTGCATCTCCAGCGTAGAGTTGGGGCCTGCCTTAGGGAAGGGTTGGGAGCAGCCTGCGTCAGTCAAGTTTCTATCTAACAACCCAAGGGAATCTGTGCCCCTCAGCCCTTTCACGTCCCGCCCGGTGGTCCGTGGAAAGTAGCACAGTCATCTACACACGGGTCACCTGCAGGGGAGGCGGAGACGGCGTCCGGATGGACTTGCTGAAAACACCACTGCATTTTCTCTGCATTGGATGATTAAAAGAAAAATAAAATGAAAAGTATTCAGGAAAATGTTAAATATTGAATCTGTTTAAAATTCCCAAATAAAATCTGATTTAAAAATTTAAAGAGAAAATTGAACTTGCCTTGAAACCAAGCAGGACACTGAGGGGCCTTCCTGGGTACAAATGCCCCTCTGTGTCCCTCTGTTTCTTGCTTGTAGAAGAAAGTCTTTCATATCCTAGGCGTTCCCCAGTTCCAAAGAGCAGACTCCAGGAGTGAATGGAACAGTAGAGTCACAGGACCCCTAGTGCCTTCTGAAGGGATAGAGATAATAATCTGACGCAGATCGTTGAGTTGTTCTTTAGAGACTAAGACCCTCTCACCATTCCCACCTGGTGTAGGATGGTGACCACATGCTGACCACGAGCATCTAGACCCCAGACTGGTTGGAACCAGAAGGCTGATGACTGAGATTCCTGAGACATCACCCTGTTACCCCTCCACCAGCCAATCAGAAGAAGGTCCGCAAGCTGATTGGGCCCCTGCGGCCTTCATCCCTAACCTGATGAAAACCGTAACCTGAATGCCCCAGTGAGGAAGTGTCCCTCCCAAAATGTCAGTAACTGTCTGGCTCCTTATAGGGGCGAATAAGACCCATCTCTGCCTATTTTCAGCTTTCTTCTCCAATCTCATTTCAAACTTGCCTTGTTAGTTTCAATCCCTTGTTTAACCTTTGGATGCCATTTTGCTTGTTTGCTTTTAGATCCTAATTCTGTCATTCCAGATTAAATTCAGAGTAGCAAAAATGATAAGGAACCATTTACACCTACCTAGTATAACTCCTAGGTTCATTCCTGAGAATGGTCCTCCAGGTCTGCCCTGGTGGTCCACATGGCAGCTCTGAAAGAGTCTAAACATCTAGAGATCCTTAGGGAAGCCAGAGGGTCTAGAAATGTTTTTCATCCAGACTTTCAGTGTTGCTTAAGAATGCAACACACTTGACCTAGTTTTGTACATCACGGGTTTTCACGTGGCAGAAAAATTTCACCATTTGGTTCATTATGATTTTGGAGTAACTGTAATAGCTGATTCACTGAACTGAATTAAGTTATTCACTAATGCTTAGTTTCATTTCACTTAATTTCATTACTGGAAGTTTAGGTAACAGAGCGGTGCCCAAGACTTGTTTCACCCTATCAGACTGTGATCTGTTAACACCTCCTAAGTCAGAATGTTTGAGATTTTTCCCTCTTGGTTTATGATAAACATGGAGTGAGAGTTAGAGTGATAGAGGCACCTTGAGTTTTACCCACTTCCATGTGCTATTTTCCAGTTAGCCCTACAAGACAGAGAGCTATCTTGCTGCTGCAGATGGCAGATCTGTAATGATTCACATTATACTACTTCCCAGATAACCCAGTGGGAGCAATTAGTTGCCACATTGCCTAGTATGCAGTCAGCACTTAGAAATATTCTCTGATGAAGGTTGAATAAGTAAAATGTTCAGACTGTCCTTCTTGGACCTTAGCTGAGAAAACTGCTCAGTATTTTTCTCAAAGCCCTTTATTGGACTTGAAGAGAACGCTCAAGTCTTCTCCCTTGATGAAATGACTTTTTAAAACTTTTAATAGGAGAACTTTGTAATTTTGCAATTTTGTTTGTAATTTTTTATGATAACTTGGATAACGAGTCTCCGTATTTTAGGGAAGAACAGTGACTACAAAAGCGGAGAAGGCATCACAAATCGAGTGAGGAAGAGGAAGGAGAATATTCTTGACCTTAATGTCACCATCTACATGGATTAATTTTTAAGCTAGCCCCATAAAATAGAACTAATAGTTCAAAGAACGGCATTGTCTGCTTCTCATCAAGATTCAATTCAGTTAGCATTTATTGAATATCTTTCCAATGTGTCTGGGCAGGTTGAAAGAAATAAAATACACAGTCCTGCTTTTGAGGAGCTGGTAAATCCAAGGGTGCTGGGCTCTCTCAATAGTTTCTTAATTCATTAAGAACTCTGTTCTGATTTTATATACTCTGAGAAGGCTTTTGCATGAAACACTAATTTCTAGTGTTTACATGCCTTAGAGCTTTGCATCAGGAGGCAGAGAAAGAGTTGGGGTGTGTGTGTGAAATTTTTTAGTTGGCCAAGAGTTTCCATTCACTTTGAATCCTCTCTTTCCTTTTTGCTTTTCATGGTGTTTTTTTCTTCTTTTTTCTAAATACAATCAAAGGTTTTTGCTGTATCCCAAAGAAGTTCATATAAACTTTGTGTATATAAATGGAATTCCCAGCATAGCAGAGTGGAATGCATGTTATTGTGAGTAAATGCTTTGTAACTTTTCCTTCTATTTATTCTCAATGCCCTTTACAACTCTGTGAATTAGCCCTTTATGTGAAATTTTTTTCCAGGGATTTTTATAAAGACAGGCAACAGCTTTTTACAAGTTGCATTAACCATTCTTAGATAACACATTATAAGGTTTTGGACCCAATTCCAATGGGTGTTTGTGGGGGGAAGTTCCCACACCACCAACGAGCAGCTGGGTGTCCTACAATTCAACTCAACTCTGACACTATCCACCTGGAGACGGCATCAGATCCCACAGGTCAGGGGCTCAGACCCACGAGACTACCCTCCACTTCAGACACCAAGCACAAGCCCAGGTTTTTACCTGTGCTTCTGACTGGCTGGCTACAGATTGGACACTGACGATTCTCTCTGTGGGTTTGACTAATTTGCTAGAGCAGAGCTCAGGGAACCCACTTACTCACTGGATTAGTAACTGATGGCAGCTTCATACCATGGGTGACCAGGTAGCCATTCCAGGGGTCAAAAGTCCTTCATCCCTCACCCTTTATCCTTTCTCTTAACAAACCACGTGTTTGTGTGAGCCAGGGCCACTCTAGTCAAACCCCTTTTCTCTGACACCGACTAAGTGTTCTGGTCACTGTGTCCAACGTGTGGAGGGCGTCCCCACACCACCAAGCAACTCTCAGACACCAGCTAAACTTGGCATGAATCTTTTTTTTTTTTTTTTTTTTTTGGCATGAATCTAATAAGAAAAGTGCTTGAGCTACATGACAAAAAACTATAAAACTTTAAAGTCCTAAATTAAAGGGTGGAAAACAATTCTATAAAAACATAATTTTTTTTAAATGTTTATTTATTTGGTTGCGTCTGGTCTTAGTTGCGGCAGTCGGGCTCCTTAGTTGTGGCTCGCCGGATCCTTAGTTGTGGCATGCAAACTCTTAGTTGTGGCATGCATGTGGGATCTAGTTCCCATACCAGGGATCGAGATGGGGCTCCTTGCATTGGGAGTGTGGAGTCTTAACCACTGCACCACCAGGGAAGCCCCACAATTATTTTATATTAACCTGTACATTTAATGTTATTCCCCCCTAAAAATCCCAGTGGAAAGAACTTGACAAGATGATTCTGATATTTTTCAAGAAGAGAAAAATACAGAAGTAGAAAAGAAATTCTGAAAAAGAAGACATAAAGAGGAAAATGACGTAACAAATATGTTTTTAATAAAGGTATATTAAAAGAGTTTGATATTGAAAAAGGAATAGATAATTAAATCAATTGAAACAAATGAGATTCTAGTATGATTCATATGTAAACTGTAATTTAAGATACAAAGAAGACAAGTAGAGTAATCAATACGTGGCTTTGAGATAATGGCTATCATTTGAGAAAAAAACATATCTTATTACATTTTACATAAAAATACAAATATAGAAAAAAATAGGTAACAGTTCTAAAATCTTGCTGTGGGGAATATCATTCTAAGTAAGTACTAGAAAGAAAGGGAAATGAAAAGCAACTTAAAGGGAGTAATATTTGTAAGATATAAAATAACAGTGTTACTATCCATCATGTTGGATACCTACAATACATAAAAAGCTTCAGCAAATCTGTAAGAAGACAAACAATCCAACAGAAAAGGGTCAAAATGCATGACACAGTGGTTTAGAGAAAAATAAATTAAAATGGTAAAATAACCATTTGAAGAGATGGTCAACTTCACTAATAATCAAAAACATGTAAATTGAAACAAGACGCCACTTTATACCATCAGATTTGGAAGAATTCTACATTGAATACACAGCTTGGTGAATGGGCTGGACATTCAGGTACTTTTAAGCACTGATAGTGGAAATGTAAACAATGATTACCTTTGTGGAAGGTAGTGTGGACCCTCTGGTCCGGTACGTGGCATATGGTAGGCATGTGATAATTATCTGTTGACTTAATGTAAGATTACTTTTGTGAATGGAAAGAGCATGGACTTTGCTATCAGACAGCGTTGAATTTTATTCCTGGCCCCGCCATTTATTTACCAAGTAAACTTTAAGCAATTTACTTCTTTATGCTCCAAGTTCCTTTTCTAGAAAATGGAGCTACTTCCTATTAGAATTGTGACAAATAACGAAACAACGTATGCAGTTTTTCATCTTATGGCTGCCAAGTTTATGTGCTGGCAAAATGGAAGACACTATTCTCTCCCAAAGATTTCCCTGGCTACCCGAGAGAATTCCATATTCTCAGAAAAGTTTACCCAGCCTCCTTTCACATTCTCCTTCCTGGTCATCCAAGCACCTCGCTGTTTAAATCCAGCCATCCTAAATCTGCCCTTTGACTCTTCTCTTTCATGCTGTCAAGAGTTCATTCAAATCTTCCAATTAAGGATGATTTTCCACTGTCATATCAGCCTTTTAATGGACTCACCAACATTGCCTTTTGTGGGTTGCATTGTGTCCCCCAAAAAGATACGTTCAAGTCCAAACCCCTGCCTCCCGGGAATGTCACCTTATTTGGAAATAAGGTCTTTGCAGATGTAATCAAGTTAAGACGAGGGCAAGATGGAGTAAAGCGAACCCTAACCCAATGTGACTCGGTGTCCTTATAAATAGAGGAAATTTGGACGCTGGGAGAGCGCAACGTGACGATGGAGGCAGAGGGCGGAGGGAGGTGCTTCCAAGCCAAAGGATCCCAAGGATGGCTGGTAACCGGCGAGCCAGAAAGAGGCAAGGAAGTAGCCGCTCCTAGAGCTCTCAGAGGGAGCACGGGCCTGCTGACCCCTTTGTCCTAGACTTCCAGGCTGCAGACTGTGAGAGACGAAATTCCTTCTACTGGGTCTGTGGTGCTTTGGTGAGACAGCCCTACGAGACTAACACGCTGTCCCCAAAAGGTCATTTGACTCCGATTTTTGGCTTTAGTAATAATCTGTGGATCAGATGGAGACGGCACCAGGTTTTGATAATTCTGGATAAATCCGCTAAAAGTGTAATCTTGGTTTTCCAACATGAAGCCAGGCTTAGAAAAGGGGAGAATATTTAAGGATGAGATGGGTTTAAAAAAAAAAAATTCTAAGGAAACAAAGCAACAAACTGGTTCTCTCAGGCTGCCTGGCCTCCGGAAAGATGGTTTGTAGATTCCCGACCAGGGAGCCCCAAAGCCCCACATTTCCCTGGCAGCGTGCCGGAGGGTGGTACGTTCTTAGCGTCCGTTCAGGTGCTTCTGGGGCTGCCAGGTTCTTTTCTGCTATGCTGCCTGGTGGGGAGGATGTCTCCCACGTGGGGCGGGGACACGACAGCAGAACAACTTCACCGTCACGTCTCAGGGCACAGGGTCACATCCAGGTACGTGTCCGTCTTGCCCTGACAAGGGGAACGGAATTATCATGATGAGTTCAGACGAACTGACACTCACACAGGTGCTGCTTTCCTTGAACACTTGCTACAGGTCCTGTGTTGGGACTCAAGCCTCAGTGTCTGCTGGACGGTTGTCTGTCCCCACCATCCTCACTGCTCTTCAGTGAGGCTCCTGGAGGGGCAGCTTGCTTTCTCGGGGCTTACTGTTAGCTTTAAGAACTTGGGATGAATTACGGCAGAGCTGCACCTGAGGATTACTTGGTGGCTCCACCCACCGTCACACCAAAAGTGAATCTTTTTGTGAATGATTAGGACACAATCAAGGACAGAGCCCAGGTACACGTCAGCCCTCCTCCTGTTACCAACCAGGGTTCTTGGCCTTCCCCAATCAATAGAAATTGACCAAAGGCCAGACAAGGAATTCAGGCAAGGCTTTAGTGGGGCCCCTGCTACAGCAGGGGGCAGTGAAAACAAGTTAAGGGTTCCCTCATTCACTCCTGGAGGGCAGGCGAGCTGGTTCCTTATATGGGGAGGGTAAGGGTGTGTCCAGGGGTTTGGCTTAGGTGGTGTGCCCACCCCTTCGGTGGTGCTGAGTGCAGGGGGGGCGTGTGCAGTACCCTGTTTTTGCTTCAGCTCTTCAGAAGTGGCAGCTGGGTTTTTCTGGTCTTTTTGTAGCTTTTTGTCCATAATCTGCCCCCGCTGCGCATGTGTGCAGTGATTTTTAGTCCCATGTAGTTTCGTTGTATTTTGTTGCCCCAGGAGACATCTGTCCAGGTGCAAGCTCTGCAGCCCTGCAGCAAAGGGGCCCAGGTCCCAGCCTACCTCATTTCTAGTCCTAGAGAAGATTCCTTAAGGTGTGCCTCCCAGAGGTCAAAGGAAGCTCTCTTGGTGGGGAAGAAGGGGCCATTAAAAAAATTCATTAGCATCAAAATTCTTACCATGTCTCCCAGCAGGTCTAGCAAATTCTCTAATGCATAGGCTTTGTGGTGCGTGCCTTTATAATCCTAATGTTCCTCTGTTACCTACACACATTGGGCCCCTAGCCCAGACCTTCCTGGGCACACAGGTATTGGAGAGAAGATTGGAAGCCAAAGTGGACTCAGCCTGGAGAAACTGGAGATTTATGACAGCGTCCTGAGTATGTTCAACATGTTAGCACAGAAGGGTAAAGTTTTCTGGAATTAGAATTCTTACAATTAAAAATGACGCCTGTATCTTAACCTTGAGGCAATTTTGACATATTATAAGGGTCAGAGTAGCAGCCAGGAACTGGAAGGTTTTCCTAGGCGGTCAAGGGTGTTTTATTACCTCATCTAATTTAAAGAATGATGTATTACCCCTACTCTAGTGTTTTGCGTTATGGGAGAGTCACTTTTTATTGGTCACAGCTTTAGGAAATATCACAAAGGGGGAGTGAGCACGTATGCGTCCCCAAATGCAGAGAGGAGAATGCTGAAAATCAGAGCTAAGGGACACTTAAAGCTTCACATGCTTTCCCCCTGAGTTTGACGCCAGTAACGGAAAAACAGCGTTGTGTGCCTCGAGTGGAGATTCTAATGAGACGGTACAGCAGTGACCCCGAGGCTGTTCTCCCTGGGATTTTTGTGAATTAAGAAACTAAGATTACCAGAGGGGAAAACTTTCCCAGTGCATAGCTCTTCTAGCTTGAAAACTATTAGTCCAACTAAAAACTGAAATTTTCAAAACAAAGGAGGTAGGGGCAAGGTGACATCAGGCACACATGCTCCACTAGAGATAGAGTGTGTATAACAGGGCCCAGAAAGCATCCTTCTAATACATGTTTGCCTGAAGACAGAGAGCTATCTGATGGGAAATTGTACGGGTGAGGATGTGAGAAATACATGTCTTCGATTGTTTTGGATACATTTTCCTTTTTCTAAAATCATGGTCTAAAAAACTTGCCACATTGTGATTTCATTTGTCAAGTGGGAAACCCCAAAGTGGAGGTCACGGATTTCGGGAAGTCCTCACAAACCTTCCAGTTCTGTTTCTAAAACTCTGCTGCTTCTGCCACAAATCCTAAGACAGGAGACTCACACAAGTTAATTTTATTCTGAAGAGAAACACAGTGGAAGACAGAGGTCTGAGTTGTCTCATCTCCAGTGGAGCTGGAGCTGATAAGATTTTACTTAAAAATTTGCTACTTCTATCCTGCTTTATTTACTGGAAAACTGGTATAAATCCTGAAATAGAGGGAAAATAAAAAGGAAATGGTCTCTTCTTTCCCCCTGGATGTTTTCCCTGCTACAGCCCTTCTCCCTCAATTTTACACACACACACACACACACACACACACACACAACCATTTCGTTGGCCTTTCTATGGAGGTTAAGGGTACCTGTCTGGAGTTTCTGTCTCGTCTGTATTGCCGTGTCCATCAGAGTTTAGAGTGGGACACAGAAACCACCGAAGGCAATTCACGTAGAAAGGGATTTAGGGCAAGATATGCTGTTAACAAACTCTTTGCAAGAAAACAATTTGGAAGTTTAAAACAAAACAAACAAAAACCCCCTACTAGACCTGCAATTACTATATGGCCCAGCAATTACCCTCTTGGGCTAAGCGAAAACTATAGTCACACAAAAACCTGTACATGAATGTTCACAGCAGCTCCATCTGTAGCAGCCGCAGACTAGAAGCAGCCCAAATATCCTTCAACGGGTGAGTGGCTGCAGAAACCGGGGGCATCCACACCCCGGATTTGCTACCCAACAGTAACGAGGGATGGGCTGCTGATACGCACGACAGGGACGGACCCCCAGGAAACTTAGGCTCAGTGAAAAAAGCCAGTTCCCAAAGACGGCACGCTGCACGAGTCCATTTATAATACTTTTTGAAGTGACAACACTTGAGAAGTAAAGGGCAGATTAGTGGTTTCCAGCGATGAGAGACGGGGTTGTTAAAGGGGAGCAGGGGGCATCCTTGTGTGGCCAGATATTCTGTAGTTGGATCTTGGGGGTAGATAAACGAACCTATACATGTGATAAAATGGCATAAAGCCAAACACACGTATGTATAAATGAGTGCAGGTAAAACTGGGGAAATCTGCATAATAGCAGCAAATTGTATCAATGTCAATATCCTGCTTGTGGGCTTCCCTGGTGGCGCAGTGGTTGAGAATCCGCCTGCCGATGCAGGAGACACGGGTTCGTGCCCTGGTCCGGGAAGATCCCACATGCCGCGGAGCGACTGAGCCCGTGAGCCATGGCCGCTGGGCCTGTGCGTCCGGAGCCTGTGCTCCGCAACGGGAGACGCCACAACAGTGAGAGGCCCGCATACCGCAAAAGAAAAAAAAAAAAAATATCCTGCTTGTGATGTTGCACTGTCGCTTTTGAGCATGTGACCATGGGGGAAATTGGGTGAAGGGTACATGGCCTGTCACTGCATTATTTCTTACAAATACATTTTAATCTACAATGATTTGAATAAAAACCTTGGTTTAGGAAAAAAAAAAAAAAAAAAACTTTGTAAGGAGTGGAGGAACAGAAGCTAGAGGGCTATCACTGGGCTGCTGATGTCAAGGGCACATCCCCAGGGTTCCAAGCCAGAATTTAGGAAGCTGCTGCCGCCACCACCCCGACTGGCTCTGGTACTCATGCAACTTGTGACAGACCTAAACTTGGAACCTAGCTGCCGAAAACTTTTCTACTATGTGACCAGCAGGAGAAAGATGGTGCCTGTTTCCCTTCCACCTGTCACAGTCTGACTGGTGGAACTCAATTTCCAAAACTCTTGATGCACCATCACCTGGGAACTGTGGGCTTTAGCGCTTCAGTTTTTCCAAATAGAATATGGAATGGAGTTGGAAGAGCCAATCATGATTTTTACCATAACCAGCCACTAGCTATGTGACCTTGGCAACAGCTTTTTACAAACTGCAATCACCATTCTCAGATGACATGTTATATAAGGTTCTGGACACAATTCCAATGTGTTTTGGGGAGGGTTTCCCATACCACCAAGGAGCAACCCTCTGACATCAGCTGGGTGTGTCCTAACAATGCAACTCAATTTATTTTTGGGCCAGGGATTGACCCCACACCCCCTGCAGTGGAAGCGTGGTGTCTTAACCACTGGTCCGCCAGGGAAGTCCCAGCATAACTGAATTCTGACACTTGTTACCCAGAGGTAGCCGCCTCTAAGCCAAGGAGAGAGGCTACAGAAGGAACCAACCCTGCTAACACCTGATCTTGGACTTCCAGCCTCCAGAACTGTGAGGAAACAAAATTCTGTTGTTTAAGCTCTCAACCTGTGGCAGCCTCAGCAAACCAATATACTGCTCTACCACTGTTCCCGGGCCCTCTGCAGATTCTGGGACAGCAAGACCATAGAAATGAGTGTCGCTCCCACAGGACTCCTAGGCGAGCAAAGCTTTTTATTGGAAGGAGAGCTGGTGCACCAGGGAGAAGGTATGAAAGAATGCCAGCTCCCCGAGGCCTTTCAGGGGAGGGGTTTTAGAGGCCCTGTGAGGGAGGGGATGCAGGAGCCTGATGAGCCTGTGCTCAGGTCTCCGATTCGCTGGCGTCAAGGTGAAGTTTCGAGCATCATCAACCATCTGGTTTCAATAGGTCTGGGGTCAGCATGCTTGTAGTCAGCAGTTTTCGTCTGCTTCCTGCAAAAACAACTTAGGAATGTGTGTCAGGCGTTTATCTATATCTTTCAGGGAACTGGCAGTTTGGTGGTTCTGCTAGGTGGTGGTTTTACAGTCCTGCTTTTGTTGTTTGGAAACTCTGTACATTCATCAGTGGAACAGATAATCTTCTGCTCCTGTGGGTCTCTGGTTATTGTCTCAGAAGGCCAAGCCTTTAGGTGCTCTGTTTTACTGGGCCTATCAAGCCCACTAACTCAAGGCCATTCCCCGGTCCTTTTCCAAAACAGCTGTACTCCTGTCTTCCTGTCTCATCACCTTTCTTCAGAGAATTTTTCTAGAGAAATATCCTTCTTTTTAAACCTCCCACTGTATCTCTGAACTACCATATCCCTCAATATTTTGTAAGTATTTTATTTGCAGGCCCTAAAATATAATTGATTTTCTTTCCATGGGTCTTCCACTGTCATGCTTCTTACCAGGACAGGCCAGCAGTGTGACCGGAGGGTCTCGGCTGCCAGATAAACTTGGCACGTCCTCCCTAAGGATCCATTTTTTCAGCAATTTGGGGGGATGTTAAATAATCTATCTGCAAATTAATTCAAAGCATATTTCTATTAAAACAAACGTACATTTTTAGTAGAGTCTAGTAGATGTCAAAGACATTTCTTGCTTATAGCGAGTTCCGCTAGTGATAGGGTTTCCTCTCCTCTGCCTCAGGGCCTCTGTTCACCAGTGATGCAGCCCTCTGCTGGGGCTAGTAACAGACCTTCCTTTAGTCATTCTCCGAATGGAACAGACAGGGGAGAGGCAAGTGAATCCAGACACAAGTCTATCCATAAAGTTAAGGCAAAAAAAAAAAAAAAAAAGTTAAGGCATATTGCTAACATGCTTAGGGGACAGAGAGATTTTTAATGAAATCCTGAGCTTTTCTATTTGGGGATTTGAAGGCTGTAAGAGTCTTTCCACCACCACCACCCCCACACACAATTTTGTACGGGCCCTGCCAGCATGCGGTATCCTAGTTCCCCAACCAGGGATCGAACCAGCACCCCCGCCTGTAGTGGAACTGCGGAGCCTTGACCACTGGACCACCAGGGAAGTTCCAAGTCTGTAAGGGTCTTGCAGGTTAGGTTGGGCACCTCCTAGTCACTCAGTTTGCGATGTCAAGCGCTGGTCTGTGCTGATCCGTTGAGGAGAGGAATATGTACAGTGCAGAGAAGCAGAGCAGTGGGGACAAGGAAGTTCCTCTCTCCTCCCTGGTTCTGGCCAATGCTTAGGTACACACACCTGCTACCCTGCCAGCGTCTGAGTCAGCTCCTCTCCTCTCCCTGCCCTACGTGCAGCTGCCACACGGAAGCCAAATTCGACAGACGTCAAGCTAGGACGCCACCCTGCATCTGAATTACTTTTTGAAATTCGGTATGTCCAGGTCTACTGACCTGTGCAGTCTTTTCAACATTTCTTTCTGCTGCACATGGCTGCGGTCAGAAACTTTCGTCTTGTTCTGCCAGTCCGCTGACTACAGCATTTTGAATCGAGTTACTTGGAATCTCGTGCCTGGTTCCAAGCCTCAGAAAAACGCGATAAGATCCAGAAAGCAGGTTAGGCGTGAGGCCGGTCATTGCCCCTATCCGTAATCCCATTCAGGGGCCTTGTAACGCTAGTGCCCTTCTGGAAACAGAGAACCAGACTCCTCAAAGGGCATTGCAGCAGGTTTCCAGGAATTACTTATCAAAGCCGATGACCCAGGGTCCCTGACCCCTAGATTCGGACGGGAGGGATTCAGGGCTTTCTCCTAAGGGAAAGGTCTTGCCCCCACTTCTTCCTAGCATCCTCGGGTAGTGTGACGATTCCTGGGAGATCCGGGAGGGTGGAGGGGAGGATGTGCAGCGTGAGATGGTGAAGTCGGGCCGCCGACGGCCCACCCCGTCCACTGCCAGCCCTTGCAAGGAGCATACCTGGCGCAAAGACCCGGCATCCCAGCCTCTCCCGAAGATCTGGACAAGCCCGCGCAGGCCCGCCCGACGCCCCGCCCTTCAGGCGCAAGCACCGCCTATAAGCCCCGCCCCGCCTGGCTCGCGCGCTGCCGGCAGTGGGCGGGGCCTGCTCTGGCGGTGAGGCCGTTGGCGGGGAGGGCGGGGCCTGCCGCCGGCGCGGCGGTGCGTCGCGCGGTGATGCGGCTGACGCTGCGCCCGCCAGGCCGCAGTCCGGCCGCCCCGCCCATGGCCCGCCCCGCCGGCCTCCCAGGCGGCCCTGTCAGAGTGCGGCGGCGGGCGGCGCGGGTTTGGTCCTTGCAGCCGGCGAGGAGGCTCGCGCGGCACACCCCCGTCGGTCGGCGCCTCTCTTCAGCGCGCGTGGACATGGCCCAGGCAGCGGCGCGCTGCCCCAGCGCCCGCGGCTCCGGGGACGGCGAGACGGGCAAGCCCAGGAAGGTGGCGCTCATCACGGGCATCACTGGCCAGGTGAGCGGGGCCGGGGGCCGCGGGCACGTGTGCGCTCTGGGCGCCGGGGGGGGCGGCCGCGGGGGCGCCGGGGGCTCGGGCCGAGGGGAGGCCGGTGCCCGCGCGCGGGGGCTCCCTTGCTGCCCGGTTCCCTCGCCCGGGTCCCAGGTCGCGGAGGAAGTAAGAGGGAGCGGTGCTGTGCAGTCACAGACCAGGAAATGTTTTCCTGTTTTGTGTTTTCTTACACGTTAAAAGCCCGCCTCGCAGGAACTTCCGAGACCGCGGCCGCAACCTGGACGTGGGACTGGCTGGTCCGGGCTCGGGCCGGGTCCCCTCCCTGCCCCAGACCCTCAGGAGTGTCCGGAGCCCGGCCCGCGAGCGGCGGGCGGCGCCGGGCCGGGCCTCTAGGGTCCCCCCGGGCGGTGGCGGTGCCGACACCCGGTGCTCAGGAAGTGATGGGGTGAATAAAGGTGATAATCCTAATGAGCACGTAGGCTGTGCTTATTACGCGCAGTCACTTGGCTGATAGGACCTCATTTAGTTTTCCCAGCTGCTCTTTGAGGCGGTGGGTGCTCTTATGATCCCCACTTCACAGATGGGGAAACCGAGGCCCGCGGTGAAGGCGCTAGGAAGTGTCCAGTTGGGATTCACACTGCTCTCAGACTCACTGGTACGAGAAAAGAGGTAGAAACTGTCTAGACGTACAGTTAAAGGGCGTTAGACTGTTGTAACTGCTGGATACCTGATTACTTCCTAGTTACTCATGCATCGTGCTGTGTTTAAGGTAATTACAGTAAACCCCGGTTTGAAAACTGGTGGAAGGGGTTTTCAGGGATCTGAGGCTGAGTAAAAGAACCCTCAAATTCAGTCAAGGGCCTGCATACTTTCAATATTACGGAGAAATTAGTTAATTTGTTCGTGTAACTCTGTTGGTATGGCTTATGCCTACTGAAGTGCCAGCAGCGTGAATCCATGCAGGTTAGCAGGGAAACCTTATTTAGAGCCGGGAGTGCCGTGGTCGGGTTGGTGCTGAGTGGCCTCCTCCAGGCTGTCTTCCTAAGCTACTCCCTGGCCAGACAGTTTTGGCTCCCCACATCATTTCCACCTTAAAACCCCTGCTTGAGGGTCAGGCTCCTTCTAACCTCTGCACCAGTATCTCCCACTTACCTCCAACCCCACCCTGTGCATTGTCCCCTCACTTGTTGGGTGTTGTGCTGGCTTCTACAGCCCCTGGCACAGTGCTGAACTCTGGTTGCCACGTAAATCCCTGCTGGTGGAGTTTACTGCTCTGCTTCACATTTATCTCCCAGGACAGTGACTCCCGCCCTGGGTCTCAGAGTGCTGTGAGGTTAATGCAAAGGGTCTGGAGAGCCATAGCTGCTGTCCAGTTTCTTAGTCGTGTTGGGTGAGAGCTTGTTGAGCTACTCACTCTGCTGAACATTTTATATATTCCTATGTAAGAGGCAGGTACAGTTTTTGTCCCCATTTTACACCTGGCTTAGTAAGTAAGGTTAAGTATGTTCCCTGAGGGCGCACAGCTCATGAGTGTCAGGGCTGAGATCTGAACCCAAGAGTTGCTCTAAGCCATTTTGTTATATTGCCTCTGTGGTAAGCCACCCACGTTAGTGTGGGGGGGGGGGGGAGGGGGAGGGGGAGGGAGAGGGAGGGAGGGAGGGAGAGGGGAGGGAGGGAGGGAGAGGGAGGGAGGGAGGGAGGGAGGGAGAGGGAGGGAGGGAGGGAGGGAGAGGGAGGGAGGGAGGGAGGGAGGGAGAGAGACAGGGACGGGGGAGTAGGGGAGAGAGAGGGATTGTTTTACTCTAAGAAGAGGTCTCAGATTCAAGGTGAGGTTGAAACCGCTGCTCTGGCCCTTAGGGCTGTTGTGGCCTTTGTGCTAAGATGGGCTCTTGCACGTTGTCCCACGTTCACCCTGAGAATGCGTGCAGGTAGCCAGGGTGCCTGTCTGCTGTGCATCTCTAGTGCTCACTGTCAGCAGTCACCCCAGCTTTCTTCCTCCTGTCTCTTCCTGACAGTAGTTGTGAATCATTTCCCGGAGTTTTTTTTACCTTATTAAATCACCTCGAAGAAAACCAGGCTGTGCTCTGCATTGCCGCCTCAAGGCTCTCTGCCAGCCATCCACAGGGCTCACCTCCTGGTCTAATTATGCTTGCTCTTTGCTACACCCAGGGAAATGTTATTGCTGGTCCCTGAATATTGCTGCCTTGTACCTCCGTGGGGTCATTATTTTGCACCTGAATGCCCTCACAAGTCTTACTCCTTTTAACTTTTAAAGCCTTAGCCAAATGCAACCATTCCAGGCTCTGCATTTTCAATTCTTTGTATTTACAGATGTGCAATCCATGTTGGCTACATAGGTAGTTTACATAGCTTAGTTCTTTGGTTTGTTAACTCCTTTAGGGTAGAAACTTTCTTTTGAGCTTACTGCCTCCCATGTGGCTTCACCTAGTGGGCTTCCAAAATGTTGACTTACTCTTCCCATGAAGAGAACTTGTCTCTACTGTGTGTCTGCAGGGTGCAAGGCTTGCTTTGAGGCTGCTGGGAGCAAGGGCCTACGTAATCTGTACTCTCTGCCCTCTAGGATCTCACAGTTTTTGAGGGACTTAATGCAAGTGTCAAAATCTGTATTTTACAGATATGTTACGGGACACATACCTGGTTCATCCAACCTCACTGAATGCTGGCAGTAGCAGGGGCTGTGTTTGGGGAGAACAGCGTGTACAGGAGTGCAGAGAGGGGAGAGTTGGGGGGCCATGAGGACCAAACATAGTAATAATGGGAGGAAAGATAATTTATTACATTTTGTATCCCTTGCTTATTTCCAAAAAATTCTGAGGTGGCTTCAATAAAAAAACACAGCATGGGCTTCCCTGGTGGCGCAGTGGTTAAGAATCTGCCTGCCAACACAGGGGACATGGGTTCAAGCCCTGGTCCGGGAAGATCCCACCTGCCGCGGAGCAACTAAGCCTGTGCCCCACAACTACTGAGCCTGCGCTCTAGAGCCCATGAGCCACAACTACTGAGCCCACGTGCTGCAACTACTGAAGCCCGTGCGCCTAGAGCCTGTGCTCCACAACAAGAGAAGCCACCGCAACGAGAAGCCGGCGCACAGCAACAAAGAGTAGCCCCCACTCGCCACAACCAGAGAAAGCCCATGTGCAGTGACAAAGACCCAACACAGCCAAAATAAATAAATAAATAAATAAATTTAAAAAAAAAACAGCAAAAAAAAACCCCCACACAGCGTTGGACCATCCTAAGAAGAATGAAAAAAATAGGAGTCTGCAGTGAAGGCTGTAGAAAGATGGAGGTAGTGTCCCCAGCACTGAGGACAGCAGCCAGGTAGGTGGTCATGAAATTCAGCTTTGAGCTTCCTGACCGTCGAGACAGAGTGGGTGGGCACGTGGAACTTTGTTAGTACTGAACTCTCAGGGGGACACAGAACAACGTGATGCACAATGAGCTTGATAGAGTCATCTCAGGACGCTCTTGTTACCCCGACGGACTGTGGGAGCACATTTTTCGGTAGGTGGGGACTTTAGAGAACTGAATGGTCAGCGTTTGTGGATTTTTCCCTTTCTGATATCTGTTATGTCAAGCTAGTCTCTGCCAGGAGCATAGGCAAGTTGGAACTGTAGATTACCTTGTCAGGTGTCCTTGGTACAAAATTAATATTGGTGTTTTAAATATGGAGGAGCTGACACGTTGAGGTCCTCCACACCTGCAAGTAGCCTAGGTTTTCCTTAGGAAGTGCTTTTGATGTGGTCAGACATCTAAGCAAGCACCAAGTCCAGAGTTTTGCACCATGACACATGGAAGGCAAAGCGTTTAAATGGTTGGAAAGTTAGTCCTGGTCAAGAGGAGTTAACTTGTCTGCTGTTGGAAGACAACACATTTTTACCAAGTCTTGCATAGAGGAAAGAGATGGACCCTTTGAGCTGTCAGGCAGATTATTTAAGCCGTAATATTTTGTTTCAGAATTTTATTTTTATGGCCTTATTTTGTATTTTCACTAATTTAATTATTTTCTTTTGAGCATGTTCTAGCTGCCATCAGACAACCATAGCCTTTAAAGAGAGCATGTTTAAAACAGATACCCAGATTCCCTAGACTCAGGTGGCTCTCACAGGCTTTATCTTCTTCATTTAAGAATTAATTTAAGATGCTGGAAAATGGTAATTGAGAATTGGCAGGAAGTACCATCGTTTCCACAGTTTTCCTTAACCCTTTTAAATAATGCTTCAATGGGATCATAATAGATGACGGGGATATTACATCTTCTGGTTTTACTTTCTAATCCATATTTGGTGTCCTGCAAATTTCTGCATTCCAGTATCGGCATCAGAATCATCACTTGTGTAGGTGGAGATTTAGTGAAATGTGATGAAGTCTATTAAAATAAGCCTATTTGATTGGTAATGGCTACATGGAATTGCGGAGCTAAAGCTGTGTCCAGTTCAAGGGAGAGGCCCCTGATAGATTGGTGATGTCTGCCTGGGAGAGGGATGGGAGTGATGGTACAGTGCTATGTCTTTACAGGATTGTGACTCCTTGGGTTTAGGAAAAAAGTGTCTTAATCACTTATCCCCTATATCTAGCATAACTGGTAAAGGTTAGGTACTCAAAATATTTCATAATTACGTCTTTACTTACTCATGTTTATTATCTTGCAGAAAAGTTGCCTGGAAGTTGTAGAAGTCTGTGGAAATGAGAACAGAATGCAGTTGTTGTTGGTTGGGTAGAAGCAAGGCATTTCGGGGTACTGTGGGGGAACTGGACAGTATATATCCAACATAGTTGCAATTTAGGAGATAAAATGATTTGTTGTAACTTCAGATTTAAAGGATTTAGAAAATACCCATTTCAAGGAAAAAAAGTAACATATCCAGTTTTGTATGATAGATTTCCTACCGTTTTTGTACTCATGTTAACCATTGAATTTAAAAAAATATTCCATTGGCGTGCGCGTTGAGATCTTAGTACTGGAGTTAAATAACCATCATTGTGTGGAGGAGGGAGGGAGGCTGAGAAGGTGTGATTTCCCAGGTCACACTGGAGCTAGGACTGATCAACACTGTCCTTCACTGACAACAGCAAAGGGGCTGCTTTGAGCCAGAAAAATTGGGGTAAAGGAGTCTGTGGTAGTGAAATGTGTAGCATGGTGTTCTGTAAAGTTGAATAATAATAAATTACACCTGAAAAGCAATCAAATCGATTTCAGTATTTAAGGAAAAGGTGACTTTAAGTTAAGTTTTATAACATTTAACATCTTCTTTTGACAAAATATTTGCAGTTTGAAAAGAGTGAGAGGCAGTTAAATAGGAGTCTTTAGTATTTAACTTACAAAGGAGAATTGATAAAGTACGTGGACTAGAGAAGGGGGTTCACGTTAGGCCATTCCTTAGAGAACTCGGACACTCGCTTCATTGGAGGCGTATGCTGTCCCGAGCTAGAGTTGCCTCCGGAGCCTGCAGACTTCTTGAGTACGGCCTGTCTCCCCGTTACTCCAGAAAGCCCAGTGCTCCTCTCTCCACGTGGGGCTTCGGGACTCCAGGGCTGAAATCGAGGGGAGTTTTATTAGTTACCACCTGATGGCTGAGATGAGCTACAAGAACTGCTAATTGTCTTTTGATCTTGAACGGATTTCTTTGAGGTGTGGAGTTCTCAACTTTCCTGTCCTTTGAAGCAGCCTTTCCTCAACTTTTCTTAGAGGTTTTCACTAAACTGGGATTATTTGGCTATGATTCCACGTAAAGAATCAGGCTTAAGGAGTGAGGCAAAATGTTTGCCTTTAACCAGGATTCTGGACACTTGGTAGATAATTATTCGGGGGGAGGGCACAGAAAAAATTTACTGACATTGATAGAATGATTGCTGTGTGCCAGGCAGTGTGCCCAGCATTTTATATAAATTATCTCATTTAACTGTGGGTGGTAGGTATTTTTACTGTCCTCCCTATACCGAGCAAGGAGACTGAGATTTGGAGAACTTCAGACTTGCCCGAGAACCTCTTGCACTAGTCTTTTCTCAGGACCCTCTCTCCCGTGTCAAGTCAGACAGGCTCTGTTGACCAGATTGTTGGCAAACTGTGCAAGTTCACTGCTCTTGAGAAGCAGGTTGTTTCTAAAGGCTGCTTTTTGATTAGTGCTTTACCGTGCGGGTTAGGTGATATTAACATTACTAGCCTGTGTGTGGTAGGAGAAGTCTGGGGTGAGGGTGGGGAAGGGGCCCGAGGGCTGCTCTCCGAAGCCTGCTGAAGACCCCTGGTGGCTCCTTTCCCCAGTGTTCTTCCCAGTTGTCTGAGGGTTTTACGGTAAGAAATGGGCTTGGGGGAGCAGAGTGGCTTCCCTGCCCGCAGACCTCCCGCTGGAGGGTCAGGAGCCAGCAGCCACTTCGTGCGCCCTCAGAAGCGGGCCGGGGCTGCAGCTTGGGCGAGGGCGGTCTGGTCGGAGCCTGTGGCTGCAGAGCTTGCCCGCGGCCCGGTGTGCACAGGGACAGCGAGGTCTCCGGGTGGTGGGGAGAGGCGGGCGAGGGCCCTTCTCCACCTGCATGTGGACTGGAGTTACAGCTCCCGGTTCACTTGCTGTGCTTCTTTCCTCTCTGCAGAGTGGGGTTTGTCCTTGCTGTCAAGGCCCAGATTCCCGAGGAGACTAAGAAATCTCCTGTTCTAGACTCTTGTACCCCGTCATGTAAGCTGGAAAATCTTTTGGCCTGCAAAGTACCCTTAACGGATACTTTGGACTTGCCTTTTCTCCAGGTGGTAGTTTAATCTGAAGAGATGCTTCCTTGACTTGAGAGGAGCCTCCTCTCTTCTCTCTTCCAGTAAGCCTTGCATTTGGGCTGAGAGTGGTTCTCTGTTTCATATCCCCAAAATTTTCCGTAGCAATTTGGTGTTTTTTTTTTTTTTTTTTGTTGTTGTTGTTGTTTGCTTAATTAATCTTTTCTCTTGGAGGCAGGTCGTCCTCTACTCAGTCATAGGAGTCCTAGCGCTCATGATTACTTCGGTCGACGGATGTTTGAGTGCCAACGATGTGTCAGGCACTGGGGAGACGACAGTGAACAGAACAGACAAAAATGAGCCCCTGTGACACTCCTGTCCTGGGTGGTGCTGATGGCGGTGACGGTGGGTGGGTGACAGTAGCTAAGGTGTGCTGAGCACTCACTCTGTGCCAGGCGCCGCTTAGCGGGCTTTACTCCTGTTTCCCTTCTGGAGCAAGCGAGCCCTCGTCTGACGTGGTTTCCTTGTCACCCCTGAGGAACGCAGAGGCTAAACAGATAGCCCAAAGGTCACTCCTGTCCTTGTTTGCAAAGTCAGAGGTGAAATGTAAACCCCAGTAATTTTATTTTCTATCAAGTTTATAACTGGAATTAACAACTTCTAAGGAGAGGTAAATAGATGGTGTGTCAAAATTGAAAAATAAAGCATATTCAAGAGTTTTTATGGTTGTTTTTGCAATTGTGGAAAGATATGGATTATACTAGTAAAATAAGCCTGTATTAATCACTACGTTATTTGCCCCTTATTTTATTTTCTTGGCTGTCATTTAGGTCATACCATTAATTAATTCGTTGATGACTTATCTTGCAGACTCCCTAAATGCTGGGACTCTGTCTTGGGACAAGTGGAAGAGGAGTTGGATTTCTTGGCCAGCGTGGGTATGAGTTACTGCTTAGCTACTTAGGAGCTGCATCGATTTGGGCAGGGTGTTTACCTTTGCTGCCAGGTTGGAAGAGTTATTCCTACCGAATAGAAAAGAAGTCTGGCATGGATTAGGGCGTTTGCTCCATGACTAGAATGGACCTCTCTTCACAGTGCTAACCGGAGAGTGAGAGTACTCCAATATGGGGAAAGGACATTGGATGTGGAGGGCACCAAAGTCAGCCTTGCTCCATGGGGGGAATCTGTTGCCTAGGGCATAAAGTTCCCTGGGATTCGGAATCAGCCACAGGCTATAAACAGATTTGACTTAAGTGCAAAGCAGATCTGGGGCTGGGTCTTATCTTCCCATGTGAGAGGATTGTGGGCAGCGGACTGGACTCTAACCCTCCTTACTGTGATCTGTGGTCCAGGAGGAACGGCTTGGCATAACTGGGAACGAGAAGGATGTCTTCAGTCCTGACCTGCTTTGGTCAAAGACTGTTATGCGGTGAAACGTTTTTTTATGTCTTTACATTATACATAATTAATTGATTAACTGAGGAAAGAGCGTGGACCTGAGAATCAGAGGCTGGGTTTTAACACCAGTTAATTGTATAGCCTTAATTTTTTCTTAATCCATAATATGGAGGGATCACCTGGCGATCTCTAAAGTCTGTTCAGAGTGGAGCGTGCTATAACTTTAGAATTGAACACTAATTATAGTTTATTGTGTGCAAAAAAGTCTTGTATTTAAGCAGTGCAGTCATTTAATATCAGTTTCAAAGCTAAGGCCAATAGGAGAATTAAAAAAAAATAAAACCAGTGACTGTTAACTGTAGTGAATTTATAATTAAGTGTGTAAACTGGGAAGAAATTCACATATGAATTGTATTTTGCTAGAACTTACAAGGTTAAAGCAGAAATTCTGAGCTGTCTGCCCTGGTAGGTTTTACCAAATGAAGTGGTTTTTTGGTGAGGAAGGATTTAAAATTCCTGTTATTTATTTTTTGGATTGAAAAATTAAAAAATATAAGAATCTGTATTTTGAACTTAGTGTTTAATAGTGGAGGGTCTATTCATTCAGTAAATATCTGCTGAGATTTATTCTGTGTTGAGTTAGGTGCTAGGCATACAGCCACCAGCAAGATGGATATGATATTGTTCTCAAGGAGCTGATAGTCTAGGGGGGACAAGTAATTTGACAGGTAATTTTACAGCATGTTAATTGCTGTGATAATAATAAGTGAGTCACTGAATCACAAGGAGCTCTTCCCTTAAATAAAAATGATCCATAGTATCATTAATTCAGCAGATTTATTGAGCATCACTTAGCTTGGAAGTTTCTGGTTATGAATGCCATTGGATTAAAAGGGTTAGTTGTGAGGCCTTTCTGTAGGAAGCTAAGCTGCTGAAAGATCCCCTATATGCTCCTTTTTTCTTCTTTTTGATGTAGAAATCCTCATAGTCTAGTGCCGTGAAGGATGTTCCTGTGTTCATTCTCACTTTTCTATCTCAAAAGCTGTATTTCCAGCCTTTAACATTTATTCCATTTGGAGACCTGGCCAATTATTTGATCAGAGATATTTATGTATGCACCGGGGAATCATAGACCAAGTGAGGAAGCATTTATGAACTGTCATTGTGTGATGACATAACCTAGGGGGCAGGTCAAATTTTTCTTTTTGGCTGATCAAATTTGAGTTTAACAGAATACTCCCAGTATAGTTCCTAATGGTGAGTTAGTGTCAGCCAGACAATTGATATTTGTTTTGGGTTTGATGACTAATTTTTGAGCCAGTATTGTAGACAGAGACGTAAGAGGTTAAAATCAGATAGTTTTGTTTTGTACTAGAATATTAGATGTACGATTATTTGAACTAGCATATACTTTTAAATGTTTTGTTCCCTGTAGTATCCCCAGCGTGTAAAGTGCAGAGTGTAAGACATGGTACAGGACTCGGAGTAGGTAGGGAAGGAAGCAGACGTGTAGGTGCCGAGGTGAGGCTGCGCCTGTGGCCGACAGCGTAAGGAGGAGTGGCTTTGCAGACAGTAGCAGGGCAAGGAGGGCGGTGGGGACCAGTGCGGTTGCGAGGGCCCCGTGGGCTGGCCTCAAAGGATGGTCAGGCTGGGGGAGGGGGTGGCGAGGGACTGAGCTCCCTGGAGAGGGCGGCGTGTGGATGGAGTATGGCAGATAGTATATTGAAAGTCCAGACGTGAAGGTCCCGGGAGGCCTGGAAGAGCAGGTTGAGGGCGTGGGTTTGATTAAATAAGCAGGGGCACGAGTGGAGCTCAGCCTCGGGTGAGTCTGCAACCTGGGCCCAAATCCTGCTTTAAAAAACGTCCTTCCGGGAGTTACTTAATAATCTTGGACCCTAATTCCCTTTTCTTTAAAATGCAGTTAATTATACCCACATCACAAGGCGATGTGCAGATTAGATAGGATGATTTTAATAACGCCCAGTGTGGTGCCTGGCACACACTGCTTATGAAATTCTGGTGCTTATGCTTATATCACTTATAATACGTGACTTATGTGTGGTACGTTCCCAGCGTGGGGGAGAGTGAGAGGAGAGGGCAGCGTGGTGTAGGCGCACAGAGTGAACTTCGGTTAGAAGAGCCAGGAAGACCTGCTAGGTTATAAGGATGTAGATGCAGGCGACGTTGGTTGTGGAGAAGGAAAGAGAATCAAAGGGACAACGGGACTCTGTGATTAGTTAGGTACGGGGGTGGGTGGTGAGGAAGGCGAGAGTTGGAGATCTCGAGGTTGTTTTGATTTTGGAGGCTGGCTGGCTGGTATCACCATGGCCAGAAGTGCTGTCCCTGGGAAGGAACAGCAGTGCTCTGGAGAAGGGAGTGAATTCAGTTCTGTTCCTCTTGAGTGTGAGCTGAGAGCATGACGTTCCAGTTCTAATAACCTGTAAACCATTTAAAATGTCAGCTTGGAATGCAGCTGAGAGATCCCGGCCACACAGTGTCCCGTCTAGGCCTGGACGCAGCTGTGGATGGGGAAGCCCTGCATTCTGCTCTGGTTGCCGGCTGCCCAGAGTGTGCTGTGGTACCCGCCTTCTGGTCTGAAAGCTAACGCTTTCCCCTTTAGTTTCATGGTTGAAGTTAACCAGGTTACTTCAGTTGTACTTCAATTCTCCCCTCTTTCCTTCCTTCCTTCCTTCCTTCCTTCCTTCCTTCCTTCCTTCCTTCCTTCCTTCCTTCCTTCCTTCCTTCTTCCTCCCTCCCTCCCTCCCTCCCTCCCTCCCTTCCTTCCATTATCTTAGAGTTTTACGAGTTTTGATGTTACTGCAAGAATATATTCTAGCAACGTGAACATTTTGTTAAGCGGAGTCTGATTTTTGCACTCAGGGATCCTTTTTTCTAGGTAAGTCAAGCCTCAGGACTCTGCTCAACAAGGTCAAAGGGCTTCTGAGATGAAGTGGTGTGGTTTACGACCCCACACTACTGATGTGTGACTTTGCTTCACTGTGATATTAGCCATAATGTCTTATATTTGTATATTAATTTGTAGTTCTCAAAGCATGTAAAAAGCATTTCCATTGTTCTGTGTGGTATTCTGGGATGCAGGCAGGGCAGGGATTGCTTCATTTTAGAGATGACCAACACCCAGAGTGATAAAGTGACCTGAGTCTCAGCGCTGGCGGCCGTCAGCACAGTAATGCTGAGCTTTCGTTCCTTCTTCCGGATCTCACAGTCTGCTAGGGTTAATTTAATTTAGCTTTCTTCTGCATTCCCTCACCAGTGTTTCACTCCAGGCTGGTGTTTTTCTTTACTGTTTCATAAACAGACTGTGATAGGCAGAGTAATGCTCCCACCCCACCCCAAGGTGTCCACGTCCTCGTCTCTGGAACCTGTGAATGTGTTACCTCTCGTGGCAAAAGGGACTTTGCAGATGTGGTTAAAATCAGGATCGTGAGATGAGAGATGATCCTGGCTTATCTGTGGGGTCTGGCATCGTGGGGGTCCTTCAGTGGGGAGGAGAGAGACAGAGGTGTCAGAAAAGACGGCCTTGTGAGGAAGGTTCAGCCGGCCAGGGCTGGCTTTGCAGACAGAAGGGGCCACAGCCAAGCGGCACGGGCGGTTTCCGGAAGCTGGGAGAGGCCACGGGATCCTCCCTGGAGCCTCCAGAAAGCAACGGAGGATGGCTGACAAGGCAGATTTCAGACTTCAGATCTGCTGAATTGTGAGGTAGTGAATGGGGGCTGTTTTAAGCCACTGTGGTTTATGGTCATTGGTTATATTTATGGAAATTTGTTAGAGCAGCAAAGAGAGACTGGTAGGCAGATGATATGCTTGTTCCCACTTTGCACTTACTGGGAATTCTCTCTTGCTTTGGCCCGTTCACATGTATTTGTCCTCAGATTCTAGCTTCCTTCACATTCCAGCCCTCACATTCATTTCCTTCATCTTGGATTTCTCTGCACATTTTAAGTTATCCCACAAATATTTTTGCATGCCTTCTGCTGGTAAGCAAGACATTCCTTCCTTTGGTATATTATGGAGAGAACACCCATTGTCCCTGTTTTCAAGGAACCTCATTAATGGGGAGCATTAATGGATCATTGCAACAAATACTTAACGCTGAGCTCTGTGGTAGGCACTTTAATAGCCACTGGAATTTATGCCAATTTGTTCCTAATAAAAAAGCTGTTCTATCATCACCATCATTATTGTTATATAAATACAGAGTTCTCCTGTTTTAATTGTTTGTTAGCTTATGTTTTAGATTCCACATGTAAGTGAAAACAGCAGAGACAGACTCACAGATACAGAGAACAGATTAGTGGTGATCAGAGGGGAGAGGGGTGGGGGGAGGGGCAGAATAGGTGAAGGAGGTTAAGAGGTACAAACTACTAGGTATAAAATTAATAAGTTACAAGGATGTAATGTACAGCACAGGGAATATAGCCAGTACTTTATAATAACTTTGTCTAGAGTATAATCTGTAAAAATATCAAATTACTATGTTGGACACCTGAAACTAATATAATATTGCAAGTCAACACCAAAAATACTAAAAAAATAAAAACTCCACAGACTCCTCCTTTGTTGGCCTTCAGGAAACAAGTGGCCTTGTTGGCAGGGACCTCTGGATGACACCTAGGAGCTAGGGTGGTCTCTGAGTGACAGCCAGCAGGAAGGTAAGGCCTTTGGTCCTAGAGCCACTGTGGTTGAATTCTGTCGACAAATGGAGTGAACCCTTAGATGCACTCAGGCTTTGGATGGGACTTGACACCTGGCTTGTAACCTAGAGATGACCTGGCTAAGCACGCCAGGCTCCAGACCCATAGAGAATGTGTGCTCGTCAGTGTGGGGAGATTGAAGCTGCCGAGTTTGTGGTAACAGGGTTCTGCAGCAGTGGATGACGGATCTGAGCCCTCACCTTGCATAGCACGTGCAGAAACGGCTCAGAGAGTGTCCAAGCCGCTTGAGCAGTGTAAGTGCTGTGGTCATCCACGCGAGAGTGCGCGTGAGCGGGACAGTCGGTGGGGCTGTTGTGATTCGACTCACGTGGTGCAAGTGCCTTTCACAGTGAGAAGTGCTGAGAGGCAGCGTGGCAGTTTGATGTTTCAGAAGTCTGCTGGGACTGAGGAGAAGATGCTCTTGCCGGGCCCTGTTTTGGGTCTAGGGGGATGAGTGAGGAGGAGTCCTGAATATCAGCAGTTCCCAGATTTCACAGACTGTTAAAAACTTGAGAATGATATACACTGGCCAAGTTTTTATCTTTAAAGTAAGAACCTTCGGAATAGCAAATTCCTACCTACCTGCTACCAGTACCACTAAAATGTAACAAAGATGTGTTGTCAGAATAAAGAGCAGTCACCAAATTACACACTCTTGGCTGTGTGACCTACTTTAGTATGTCCATTTTTCTCATTTTGTAAAGGAATGGGTTACAAATGTGTCATGGATTGGCCTTGGTCTATAGACTACGTTTGGGACACCACTGAAAATTGTTTTATTAAAAAAAAGTTAGTCACTTGTTTGATTCTCAGGACTCAAAAAGAAGTCTCCTGGCCTGCGGTGACCATGTTTTCTGGACCCCAGGGTAAGATACCGCCCATGACTATATGCCCTAGAGCTGGCTGAACACTGGAAACCAGGGCCGTCGTAAAGCGTGTGGAGTTACTGTCCATAGAATGCTGTGCCCACCAAATACTGAGAACCATGAAAGGTGCCTGGTGAGCATTCGTGAGCTGAGATTTCATTTTTTGCCACGTTCTTTGGTGCTCTGGGCAGACTCCCACCTCCCAGAGAAGAGCAGCAGCAGACTGTAGAGCCAGGATCCCAGTTCATCCTGACAGCTTGGGTCCAGGGCTGTCCTTTGAGTGTGCTTGGAAGGAATATGCAAATTACTGCTGTGTTGTTTCAAGTTTAACTTGGGAACCTGAAACTGAAATCAAGTTTGGGGAGCTTCTGAGTGGTTTTGACCTGGTTTTGTGAGGTTGGTCAACTCCCCGGGTATGTGGGTGGTGGGTATTAAGTGAATTTCTCAAGGGTGAATAGGAAGATTTGGGGGGGGGTGGTTTTGAGGAGAGGTGATAAAGATAATGGATTTTTCAGACAGTTTTGCTTTTCTGCATTTAAATATAAACCTTGGAAAGGAGACATAGAAGTTAGAACAAATACTGAAATGTTTCTATTGTTTTTTTTTCTTTTCTTTCAGCTGTTTTGTGGACTGTAGTGGTTTTTTATTTCACCCCGTCATCCATTTTGCTATTTTGACTAATTTAGGAAGTTTTGAATTATTTCAGCTTATACAGTATTTTCTTTCCATTGAGTTGTCTTTTAATCTTTACTAATGTTTGAGCATATAGATTTTAAGCTATTTAAGCATAACCGAAAGTTTATGCTATTGCCAGACTGTTATTATGGGAATTTTGGGTTTAATTCCTAAAAACAAGGGCGTGTTTTAGAAGGAATTGTTTGGTGGAGACAAGGCCATTGATTGGGAGCCCAGCTGGAGGTCTTAGAATCCCCTCTGAATGGGGCACTGCGCTTAGTGGAGGCTTAGGGTCGGTCCAGGAAGCCTGACATTCCTGCTGGGCTTTTTGAACCACACAGGTTGCTTCTCCTGTTTGGGCTGATTTTCTTCTCTTTAAATATGCTTTCCGGAACAGGGGTGAATACACGTATGGAGTGAAGACTTGGACGTCTCCCCTCGCTTTCCTAGCTTGGAGTCGCCAGCTGGTATAACGGAAACTGGACTTGAGGAGGATGTTGACCGTTGTGGGTGACGTCCACCACTGCTTGGGCTTGGGAAGGACTTGGGGGACCCGCCACTTGCCAGGCTCTTCAGAGGAGAGTCTCCAGGTGGCCTGGGCCCCGAGCTGGGGAGCAGAGGGTCTCATGGGCTGGTGCCTGGCTTTCCCTGTAGGACGGATGGCGTGGGCACCAGAGCTGGGCACATAATTAAATATTTCAATTTAATTATAACACATAGCAATGCCAGGAGTTGGTTGCACTTTTATTCTTACGCACAATTATTGTATGTAAATCTAACTCTTAGATCTGGCTGGTGGTGGTCCTGATCTCTCTGGTGTGCTGCAACTCTGACGTTTACTTACAGAGTTTGTGGACTGCACCCTGGGCCCCTCTGTAGAGGAGACTCTTACTTCACAGGTTTTCTGTTATTTCTACACCCGAGGCCAGTCCTGAGAAAAGACAAGCATGTGGTTGGTGCGTGTGCAGAGCACGGCGAGCCCTGGGATGGCTCCCCATCCGGGGAGGATGGCGGTGGAGGCCCCACCTGGCTGAGGGCAGGGCTCTCTGGGCTTCTCAGTGGATTTCCTCCTCTTGAAGCTTGGTCTCATGGAGACGTGCTGAAGCGTTGGAAAGTCAGATGAGCACACAGGGTGGAGATCTTGGCTGCTAGCCTGGCCGGGCGTCATCTTTTAGAAATGGTCCCTTGCATGATTATTTATTTTCTCTCTCCCTCCTCGTAGTACATTTCTCCTTCCCCCCATCTCTTTCTTTTTTACAGTCGTCTACCCCCTCCCCCCTGCACACACCCACTTTTTCCCCAGTTCTTCAGGTGAGGCCTTAGGGCTTGGGGTGGGAGCACCTTATCATGGGGACAGAGTTCACCTGCCAGAATGGCAGAGCTGTAGGGGCAGGACTTTTGTGGGTGGTAATTGTGCCTTAGGAGAGTTGAGAAAGCAAACAGTGGATTCTTATTTAAATAGCCCTGGAAGGGGCATTAAGGATGTTTGCAGATCTTTGTCCAGATGGAAGCTGGCACTGGCCTGAATCCACCCCTCTCCTTTCACCCTTTAAGCATTTCCTTATTCTACTCTGTTAGTGCTTTGCAATCATTCCCTTCTGATCCCTAGCTTAGCGTGTAATTACAGGTGCTTTTCTGCTTCCTTTTTGCTGCGATATTGATCATCAGTGTTGGTCTACAGCAAACACACCGATCCGGATGCAAACCAGAAAGTCTGAGGGCCAGTGATAATTCACCACGCACACAGAGCAGCCTGACCGGCTAGGATGGCCTGCGCGAGCGAGAGCCGGGTAGGGGCAGGGCCTTCACCCAGCTTAGAGGGGCCCCTGGAAGGCTCTGGGTCCGGTTTTGGGACCCGCAACAAACTTTACCCTCTGGGGACCTCGGTTTCTTAATCTATCGAATGAGGATAATTAACCCTTAATTGCAGGGTTGTTGGCCCATAGGATAGTTTAAAGTAAGTGGTATGGCAGTTATAATCTGAAACACTATAAAATGTACACACATTAAAATATATAAAGTATCCAAAATTAGAGACATATATATTTAAGATTATTTAAGTGTTATCAGATGGGAAGGATAAAAATTAAGGTAATGTTAATGTCCTGTGCTCTCTGAGGTGAATAAAGTAAGCACCTGCTTTCCATTCTGGGATGTGAAAGTATGTTGCAAAAATGAATCCCTTAATTTCTGGCAGAGACAGGCTCTTAATTCAAGAAACAGTGTGTAAACGCAAACGTTTAGTAATTCCCGAAATCTGATGTAACTGCTTTGACTTTGTCTTGCACTTCTTGGGGTCAGAGATGTTTCCATTCTTTGGTTTTCCTCTATATCTGGGAGGAGAGGGGACATTTGTTGGTTTGCGGCACAGAAGGATGGGGTTCGTTTTGTTTTTTATCACTTTCCTTTGACCTCCCAATTTCCAGAGGGTGGGTTCTGGGCATCTTGGTATTCAGATGAATTTTTTGTAACCCTTCAGCTTTCTTTTCCTCTTGTTCCCTGAGGTTTTCGTTACAACTCTGCAGATGTTTTTAAAAAAGGGGTGAGTGAGAAAATGACGTATCAGGCTTGGGATGGGGTGATTGCTGTGCCAGCGAGGAGGGCGCTGCTGTGGGGTAAGGTGTGACCTCGTGGCACACCCACGGGCCACGCATCATGTAATGCTGGCTGCTAGCAGTGGCAGCCCTCTCTCACCAACTTTGCAACCAGAGAGCATCTGTTTTCAGTCAGTTTGTCTTTCAGACACAGCTGGAATACTTCCAGAGCCTAAATGAACTTGATTAAAATGTTGCCTGGCTTTTTTTGGTCATCTGGAGCAAAGCCCATCTTGTCTTTCCTTCTTTCAAAGAAGGTCTGTTGTTTCTTGATGGGCTTCGGCTGGGGTTCAATCCCGCAAGTGTTCCCCCCGCAGGCTGTGTTCTCCCCGCAGGCTGTGTGCACAGGGTCCTGGTGGGGTTGGGAAGGTCAGAGAAGAGGAAGAGCCACCTTGCCCTCAAGGAGCTCACTTATTTCTATCAAAATGCCCTGAACTCAGCTACTCACATCAAGAGACATTTTACTTATAATCTAGGTAGTACTAGGATTATGAACAGCAGCAAAAACATGTCCAGGGCTTACATGTGCCAAGCCCTGTGTGCTAAGATCTTTGCATCTTTACTCCTCGCAAGGGTACCATCGCTTTATAAGTCATTTACAAAATTATTATAAGCATTGTTTGATGTTTACCGTTTAAACATAGGGTATAACAAAGCGTTGGGGGGCCTTTTTCCCACCTTATACCCCAGTAAAAGACTTAGTTCAAAAGCAAGTTGGTGAAATTATATATCTCTTTTAAAATTAAACAACAAACCACAAATATAAATCTTCTCCTAATAGTAAAATACTGTATTATATACCATGCTCTGTTACGTTTTATTATATAAATATTGTATTGTAGCAACATTACAGTATATTACAAATACACTGCAGGCCTGTATTACAGGAAGACACGTGTAACAGCTCCCGAGCTCTGGGTACTCAGGAGCGTGAGGCCGGGGAGTGAAGCCTCCAGAGAGAAGAGGAAGCCCAGGGGGAGGGGCGGTCTTCCTAGCGATGGGTCGGGGTGGTTGGTGGGAACGGAAGGGAGGGAGGAAGGAGGCAGAGGGCGGGGGCAGCAGGGCGCCGGCGGGCGCAGAGAGGCGCAGGAGGTTTTAAGCGGGGTTCCGAGGTGTCACAGCCCGGGCTTAGAGAAAAGGCTCTGGTGCTCGGGCCCTCCCTCCCGCTGAGCTGCCCCTCCAGTGCCGCTGAGGCGTGGGAGCCGCAGCCGCAGCCCACCTCCCTGGGCTGGCCCTGGGCCCCCCTCGGGGTGCGCGGGGGCAGGGCTCCCTGTGGGCCCTGCGCACAGTGCCAGGTGGTAAATGCTGGGCTTGGGCCCAGGGGCGCGGTGGGAGGAGGCCCCCAGCGGGGGAGGGCCGAGTTCAGGCTCTTCGAGGAGGACCGAGTGGGTGGGGTCCCGCCAGGCAGGGGCAGCTGCTGGCGGGAGGTCGAGGAGTGCCCTGCGAGCCCGCGTGCAGTGCCCTGTGGAGGGGCGCGCCTGGCCTTAGTGACCCGGCTCTTCCTCGGAAACAACGCTCCCACGCAGGAGGACTGAGAGTAGCGCCTCTAAGTGAGGCAGGGTTCTTTGGGGTTTGCTTTTTCTTAACTCTTCTTGGATTACGGACCGTTTTGACGAAAGCCTGGATCTTTCTCCGCAGAAAAGCATGAGTGCGGTGCACACGTATACGTACACGCTCACACACACGTACACGCTCACACACACGCACACACACACAGCCCTGCGGGCCTCCTGGAGCACATGCGTCTTCCTCTAAGTCACAGTCGGTTTCCTACGAACTTGAGCCAATGAAGAGCAAGCTTCTCTAGAAATGTTCGCGTTTAATTTATCATAAATCTAGGAATTACGAAATGAGATTGGCTCTTATTCACTTCACAGAGTTTAACCTTAGGTGCAGATTTCGGAACCTTAAATACTATAAAATTAGAAATTAAAATTATTTCATGATATGAGTCCTTTAAAGTGGTATATATTTTCCTCTTTAAAAAAACATTTTAACCCCCAATGCTTAACGTTTTCATTTATATTATGCCTTATCCTGAAAATGATTTAAGGCAATTTTATTTGTTAGTTTAAACTTTTCATTAAGGAAATTTTCAAAGATATACTAGAGTAGAAATCAGCAGAATGGGCCTCTACATACCTGCCACTTAGATACAACAGTTATTAGCTTGTAGGAAAATTTATTTCAGGTGTAGCTCTATATTTTTCCATGATCCCCCGTCCCAATTTTTTTTTTTTTTTTTTTTGCGGTACGCGGGCCTCTCACTGCCGTGGCCTCTCCCGTTGCGGAGCACAGGCTCCGGACGCGCAGGCTCAGCGGCCACGGCTCACAGGCCCAGCCGCTCTGCGGCATGTGGGATCTTCCCGGACTGGGGCACGAACCCGTGTCCCCTGCATTGGCAGGCGGACGCTCAACCACTGCGCTACCAGGGGAGCCCCGGAGCCCCCAAATTTTTAACAGTAAATTCTGGGCACATTATTACAGCCGTATTTAGTATAGTATTTATCTGTAAATGATCCTCTTACAAAATAACTATATTGACATTATTGTATTTAAAAACTTAATGATAATTAATATAATCAGATATCTGTGGGTATTCAAATGTCCCCAGTTGTCTCATAATTGTTTTTAGTAACTTGTTTGTTTGCCCCAGGGTCCTAATAAGGTCCGTGCTGATGTCTCTAAACTCTTAGAATGTCCTCCTTAAACCACTTCCCTCCTTTCCTCCCTTCTCTCCCTTCTTGCCTCCTTGTTGTTTTTCCCCCATCCTTCTCTCCCTTCTCCCCTCTGTCTCTGTCTCTCTCTCTTAATGTCTCTGTCTCTGTCTGCCTCTGTGTCTTTCACTGTCTGTGTGTCTCTCTCTCTCTGTCTGTCTCTGTCTCTCTGTCACACCTCTTGGTTGAAGATACGGGGCTGTTTTCTGTGTCCTGTTTCCATAGTTTGACTTCGGCTGGTTCATTCCGTGGCGCTCTTTCTTTCATTCCTGGCATTTCCTATGATTTGGTATTTAGGGTTAAAGTCTCCATCAAGTTCAGTCTTGGTTTTGGGGTGGGTGAGGGCAAGAGTAACTCACACCTGGTCCTGTGTACTCCTGTTAGGAGGTGAGTGGTGTCTTGTTTTTCTTCTTACAGTGTCAGCAGCCATTGAGGGTCATCATCAAGATCCATTCTTTTATTAGCGGTTGCAAAGTGGTGATAATTGAATTCTGTAATTCCTTCCTCACTGATTAGCTGAAATACTTCTAAAGAGAGAAGCTTGCAAGTATTTGGTAACCCTGAGATATAGGAAAGGCAAAACAAATAATAAGATTTTTTCTGTTTTCTTTTTATCTGTTTTTAATGCGTTCTTCCATACCGTCCTCTAATGACCAACTTGTTTTTGGATCTTTATGAACTCACGGAATTAAACATTTTCTGTGTTTTCCAGTCCCCGTGTCTTGCTGATGCTCCCGTGGCCTCACCCGTGGCCTGGAGAGCCTTTCCACTCGGCCTCTGCGGCCCCTGGTGCAGCCTGGTGGTCTCGGCTTCCGTTGCTCCCTAAGGGGACAGGACAGCCCATGTGTTTTTCTGCTCCAAATCTGGAATCAGTTATTTTTCCAAGGAGCTCAAGGGCAGGTTTATTTTAATTTTGAAAGTCTTTAAGTAAAAAATGAACAGTCTTTACTGTGTTTATTCTGCTGCTGCTGCTGCTGCTGCTAAAGCACTGATTGTGTTGAACGTCCGCAGCGTCCGGAGCGTCCTGCACCCTTTGGTCGGGCAGCTGGTGCGGTGCTCTGCACGTGATACGGGCTGAATACGTGTTGGCCACGTTGTCGTACCCAATGTTTTATTCGACCAGAAGCCCCTGAGTAGTGGTGGCTCTGTCCCTCTCCGCCTTCGAGGGTGGGAACCGCTGCCGTCATCGGTGGCTCGGCGGCGGCGCCTGTGCCTCGTCCTGCGAGCCGGCCTGCAGCTCCCACACCCCGTGGCGGCTCCGTCTGCAGCTCCCCGACCCGGGACGCCACCCCTTCGCCTGGCCGCCTCCGCAACCCCTCGCTGCCTGTCCTCCCGCGTCCCCGCGGGACGGGCCTGCTCCCGCGGCTCTGGGCGCCCTGGGACGCAGCCCCTGGCTGGTGGCCTCCGCTGGCCGCCTTGGGGACCCTGCGACCAGGCCTAGCCATGCCCTAGGCCTGCTCGTTCGGTGGCGCTTCTGCCCTTCCAGGCCTGCATGGTTTTAGTGTGTTGTTTACCTGTGCCCCCCACCCCCCAATAGTAGAATTATTTTCTGTACCTTTATGACAAAGTAAATTTGTATCTTATCTGCTCTCTTTTCAAAGTGAGTTCACTTCAGACTCTCATTTAATTCCCAAAGCTGCTTTTCAGACCGGTGGGTCTGTATTGTTATTCTCGTTTTACCAATGCAGAAGATGGAAGGCAGAAAGCTTCCTGGGCCTCGGGCCCCCTGTTAGTACCTGACAGATTGAGGCGCCGCGGGAATTAGGATTCAGCGCTGCAGAGGTTGCCTCGGGCCGCTCCGATGGCCGCGAGTCAGGGGGCTCCTCCGTGCAAAAGAGTGGAGCCACTTCTTGCGTCACGGTGGTCTACCCTGATGTTGAACTTTTTCTTTGCATCAGGGTTTTATGATTTCTAATGCATACTGTGAACAGATATTTGCAGGGAGAGCCTGTGCTCCCTTTAGTGAGTTAAAAAATACTGGGAAATAAGGTATAGTGGGGAGTATTATTATTATTTTTTTTAATACCTCTGTGACCCTGAGGTTCTTATGTCACCTGGAGAGGGAGTAACCTAGAGAAGAGAAGTGAAAAGGACAAGAGTACACAGAAGAAATGATAGGAAAAGATGGTGCTTTTCTTTTTAAAATTTTAAAGTGATTAAAAAAAAACAACACAGAACTACGTATTCAGAAAATAACTGCTCTTTTTGCTTTTTCGGAAGGTAACAGTGTGCCCTACAGTCTGAGGTCAGAGTCTGTGTCGGGCTACGCACAAGTGTAAGATTATCTTAAGGTCACTCTCAAGTAGTAAACTCAGTGTTTCTAATTTTTCAAGAAGTTAATGTAACTTTCGTATACTGAAAAAGATAGCTAAAAGAAAAAGAGTAAGCAGGCCCTTTCCAATGCACAGCCTACCTAGGATGTTTTCTCCAGCAGCTAGCTACACTCTTCATAGGAATTTTATAGAAACCTGAGTTCGGGATTGTGCAATTTTCAGAGAATTTGTGTGTTTAAGTTTTAACTGTATAAGGAGTATCCTATAACTAAAAGTATGTGCTAAAAATTGTTGTAATGTTCTTGAAATTTTGTGCCTTTGATTTTTTAGTTTCTTTTCCTGTCATACATATTCTTCCACATCATAGTCCTGCAAATGCTCCCGCTGAAGTAATGTTTTGTCTAAGTTTGGGAAAATTCTAAATCATTAACATGTTCTTGTGACCTTCTTGAACTCTAACTTTCCCAAGTAGAAAATAACATTCAGGCCACTTAAGGAGTTAGTTGAGGTATTGCTATTTTATAATTAAATCCAGATGTTAAAAAAAGTTCATGTCAGAGGTAGTGTAACTTTTCTTTATCACATCACAAAGTATCACATCTAGTTGACTTTTTAATCAATTGAATTACAGAGAAATTTAGCACAGGTTCTAAATGAAAAACAAGTAGGTACTATAGAATTCTCCACACAGTTCTACTGTATTTATTTAATTGAATGAACTATAATTCAGAAGGGATGCGTTAAATTATCAGTTGTTGAAAGTTTAATTAAATTTTAGGTGACTGAACTGGGAAAAGTGGTGGGAAAGTTGCTGATGTATTATCTTACAAGAATACTTAATTTTAATTCCCATTTTGGCTTACCTGACAGATTAGAAGTCTTGTTTCCAAGTGGAATAAATATTTATGGGAATTTAGAATTCTGTAGTAGTTTTCTGGACTCATTTTCACTAATGTTTTCTGATCCTGTAGCATAGAAGATTTTAATAATACTAACATGAAAAAAATTGTTTTTTTGCCTTACAGGTCCTTTGGGAGTTTAAAAAAATTGCCTACTGCTTTTTTGAGGGAGGAATTTCACTAAAAAGGAGCATCTTTGGGTTTTTTTTCAATGTTTATTTTATTTTTTTATTTATTTGGTTGTGCCGGGTCTTGGTTATGGCAGGTGGGCTCCTTAGTTGCGGCATGGGAACTCTTAGTTGTGGCATGCATGTGAGATCCAGTTTCCTGACCAGGGATTGAACCTGGGCCCCTTGCATTGGGAGCACAGAGTCTTACCCGCTGTGCCACCAGGGAAGTCCCCAAAAAGGAGCATCTTTGGACATAAGCCCCTACTTAAACATGTAGCACAGATAGCACTACTGTTCTGGTCTTATCTAAAGCTTAAAAGGCAAATTTGGGGATTATAGGAGAAAATCATTGAAAATGCTATCAGAACGCATTGAAAACAGTCATGTGTTATTTGAAAAACAGATACTTGTCAAATATTCTCCTCCTCGGGAATAAGGTAATTACTTCTTCAACAAGTGCTTGGTGAGCGTCCTCCGGGCTCTGGCCCAGGGCTAAGAACAGGGGTGGCAGCCAGAGGGAGGCTCGGCCTTGGTGGTTAAGAACCTACGTAAAGGACCTTACACAGGCACCCCCCCGAACAGCTTTCCTCTGCTTCTGGGATCGTGGCAGGAGGGCAGACTTTATAGACAAGTAAACAGATAAGGCTGCTGTTAGGAAGTCATCACACGCTTCCAAAGTGATGAGCCACGTGTGATTTGAGAGGGTGCAGGGTGGCTGAAGCACCTCCAGGTACGGTGTCCAGAGGCCAAGGCTTAGGAGGAGACTCCCTGCCCTGCCGCTTTCTGTCTGACTCTTTCTCTCTTTGGAGTAAAAGATCCAGTGCCGGGAGGAAGGCCCAGCTGACGTCCTCTCACGTCTCGGTGTCAGTGCGGACCCTCACGTGCACCCCTGACCCACCCTCGGCTCCTGCCCAGGGCTGACTTGCCCTGCGAGGGATGGATAAACACGCCTGGGTTTTGTTAGGACCCTGGGTGGTGAGCAGACCCCGGCCAGGGCAGTTTTGTGTGGCAGCAGCTAAAGTGTGTTGTGCATCTCGCGTGTGCAGGCCAGGTGCTCTTGGTACCGTGTGCGCGTATTTTACTCACGCCTCCTCCCAGCGGCGGAGCTGGGTGCGGAGGGGAGCTGGGCTGGCCCCGGCCTCACGTTCCCACAGTGCCGCCTGTGGAAGATGGGTGTGTTTCTGAGCTATTCCAGACACACTTGTTAACTAGAATAAAAAACCTAAACTGGTCAACCTTCAGTAGCTAGAAAACTCCATTTACGTGGCGCTCCTTGTTTCTCTGGAGTGTGGAATGAACAATTACTCTCTTTTTCACCTGTGCTGTGCCCAGCACTGTGTCCCTCTGCGCCTGCCCGGGCTGCCTTGCTCAGATGTAATCAGCTCAGTCTTAAGCCTCGTGTTAACCGTTGTGATAAGTCACGTGCTGAAACCCCCAAGATAGATTTTCCCCTTAATTTAAGAATTAATTGGGCTTCCCTGGTGGCGCAGTGGTTGAGAATCCGCCTGCCAATGCAGGAGACACGGGTTCGTGCCCTGGTCCGGGAAGATCCCACATGCCGCGGAGCAACTAAGCCCGTGAGCCATGGCCGCCAGGCCTGCGCGTCCGGAGCCTGTGCTCCACAACGGGAGAGGCCACAACAGTGAGAGGCCCGCATACCGCAAAAAAAAAAAAAAAAAAAAAAAAAAAAAAAAAAAAAAAGAATTAATGTATCCTACTTTGTCCTTTTTTAGGACCCCTTACCCGATTTTCAGAGGCTTTAGTAAATGTACATGTTTGGTAATGCTAAGTATAAGGGATATAAGCAGAAGTTCTTCTCAAATTCATTTCTTCAGTTGTGTGTGTGTGTGTGTGTGTGTGTGTGTGTGTGTGTGTGTGTGTGTGTATGTTCAAGCTAGCTCACACTTCAGGATTTGAGCGTGGTTTTTATTCTTTTTCACTCGGCGCTTGCGAAGTCGCAGGCGGCAGGCGTTGGGGCCTGCCTGTTGGAGAGGAGGCCTTGGCCGAGGACATGTGTGTGTTGTGCGGGGACTGCGCCCCTAGAGGGGAGTCTCTCAGAAGCCAGCCTGACTGAGGGACCCGCTGGGAGGGAGTCTTCAGCAGCGTCTACCCTCCACTGTGTGTTAATTCTGGGTCCCGTAAGGGGCTACCAGTGCTCTTATTTTGTCTCCTAGGGATATTTAAAATAACACAGACAAACACAAACCCTGTCATATACTAATACTGAGTGTTGCCATCATTTACAATAAAGGGTAGTTAACACCAGAGTAGTTAGGAAGTAACCTCAAGAGTAGAGGTTTTGTAAGACGTCTGGGTGTTGAGCTGTGGGCTTCTCTGACCTTATCTTAAATCCTTCTTTCTTTGCCATGGCCCAGTGAACACTGACTCAGGGGCCCGCACTGTTGGGGGCAGGACCCTCGTTAACAGGTACGGTGACGGAGAGCCCAAAGGAGTGATGGAGGGGGTGTCTAGAGCTGAGCTTGGCATCTATTCAGTCAGGTCCCTGCTCTGTGCTTGGACAGAGCTGCAGGTCAGGTGAGCGTCTGTGCCGCTGAGAAGGTGAGAGCACCTTAACCCGAGGCATCCTTATGTTTCCTTAAATAAGGACGGTGACAGTGAGCAGTGCTGAGACGTAGGCTTCATAGCTTTGCTTAGCATCGTCCACTCCGCAGGCCCTAGGGTCCAGTTACTTAACACAAATGTGCAAGTTTTACTGGAAGAGAACGCTAAGAAACGGTCTTTCCAAAATGTGGGCTCTCAAGTTACCACATGTTGGGCATGTTATTTTCCAAAGTGCTTTCACTTCCCTGTGGGAATTTCAGTGGCACTGAGCTCATCCACAGTCTGACTGTTTTGAACAACCACGTGGACAGTTCCCTGTGAGCATTTAAGATGCGTGGGCTGAGCAGGACCTCTTTGCGGCCCCGCAGAGCGGTGAGGGAAGGATAAGGAGACATAGATATCTAGATGTCTGTATCTATATAGATATAGAGATATATACATGTACTTCTTGGTTCCCGAGATGTTAGTTTAGAGAAATGACCTCAGTTTTTCCGACCCAGAGGGATTCACTTGTGTGACCCCTTAGTCCTTAAGAAAATTGCTCTGGCAGTGTTCGTATTCCAAGTTTTCCCAGGGTAACCTTCAAATGGGAAGGCCTTCCATGGCGGAGGAGGAGGAGGGGTGCAATAGGAGAACCATGTTTATGTTTATTTAGTGGTGGCGTGTAAGTTGCTCTCTTGGATGGTGTTCGTTCCTTCCACAAATACTTATTGAGCATCTTCTGGGAGCAGAGTGTAGATACATAAGCTGACGGGCAATTTGATACACAGTTTCTGAGTTTGATTGCAGTTCCACACTTCGTATAACCTCAATATTCTGTCTTCATTGTGGCACAGACAGCCAGTTAGTTGACTGCTATTCTTCTCTTCTCCCTTATAGACACATTGCCTGTGTTATTTGGATCAGCTCTGTGCTTAGTTAAAAGATGGCATTTTCCAGCTTCCTTAGAGTCATTCCGACTTCGCACTGAATTCTGGCCAAGGAATGTAAGTGGAAATGCTTTGCGGGACTTCTGGAAGGGCTGCTTAAAAGGAGTTGGGAGAAGTGCCCCCTAGCCTCCACCTTCCTCTTTCCTGCTACCTGGTTGTGGATGTGATGCCTGGAGCTCCGACAGTGGAAAGGTAGAAGCAGCCAAGGTCCCCGATTATTGTTGGCCTAGTAACCCACAGCCACACCATCCCTGGACTGCCGACTGCCAGACTTTTCTTATGTGACGTGTGTTAGGTTTTAACTTACTTGCAGCTGCAACTAATTTTGAGTAACTTAGGTTTTCATGGTCACCCTCAACTTCAGCGGCGTTATTGTCAGCGTCACGCTGAGCAGATTTCTGGGGGTTCACCAATGTGCCTGTCCTGTCTTCGTGGCCCCTGGAAGCAGCCTTTCCGGACTGCAAGTAAGGAAATCCTCAGATTACGGAATATTGATTGCACTGTTCCTGAACGAATATGCCTGGAAAACTTTACACGGAGGTTCTCAGAGTATGCGCCCCCGATTAGCAGCAGTGGCGTCAAGTGGGAACTTGTTCGTAATCTCCAGGCCACGTGCCAGACCTTCTGAATGGAACTCTGGAGGGAGGGGTCCAGCAATCTGTGTTTTGATGCGTGATTCAGATGCGGATGAAAGTTTGAGAACCGTTGCTTTATGGTCTGCATCTCGTCACTCAGACGAAGTAGCACATACGCGTACGAGGTTGGGGGCGGCGACAGTGGGCATGTTGGGTGTGAAGTTGACGTAATGGCTGCTTTGGATTCTGCTCTGGTTGTTTTCCCACGTTTACTGTGGGATTGACACAGGGGCCCTTAAAGAGATGCGTGAGTCCATGCAAGAGATAAGTGTCGCCAAGCTTCTGGTGCTTTCTAGTGCTCCCGAGGGGCGGCCCTGGGGTTTGCCGTCCAGCGCAGCCCACCTGCGGTAAGACCCCAGAGCCACCCAGGGGCAGAGGAGACAGCGCTTTGAAGGGGACGTCTGATTTCAGATTTGGATATCTGTGCTTTTTGTTATGTTGTCTGTTCTACTATCGAGCTATTTCAATGAGAAATGGACAGATTGCTTGGAAAAAACTATCTGTGAGAACTGACCCACGATGAAACAGAGCACATCTATTAAGGAAGTCGATGGCATTATCAAAACCCTTCTCTGCCTCATACACATGGAGAAGCCCTGCAGAACAGACAGGAGGCCCTCAGGGCTTGGACAGAGCCGTGAAGAGGAGTCAGCCCTGCAGCGACCTGGAGGAGCGGACCGCGGGAGGCGCGAGCGAGCAGGAGGTGCTCAGGCTCTGGCGCCAGAGCTCCCTGGCGAGGCCTCTGATGTGCCCAGAGACCACGTCGTTCAGGACCTCTTAGAACTTGGCACAGTGTTTGGGCCTTATCCTCGTGAAACTGGAAACAAATGGAGGGTGTCAGCCAGAAGGGTGTTACGGTCTGATGTGAGAGCGGACGAGCCTCCTTCTAGCTGCTGCGTGGAGGGTGGACGGCAGAGGGCGGCAGCGGGAGAAGGGAGATCAGCTGGACGCCCTTGGGATGGTTTGGACACAAGGAAATTGTGACGTGGGTGGGAAGGCGTGGTGAGAAGAGGTCAGATTTGGAATGTATTTTGGAGGCAGCATGTATGGGGTTTTCTACAGGATTGGACTTGAGGAGATGGCCTTCTCAATGAGGAGGTTTTATATGCAGCTCATGGTGTCCCGAGCACCGGACGAGGAATCCAGCGTTTTAGACCACAGACCGTGCTGCTCGGCGCTGGGTGCGTCCGCTTCTTATCGGTGTGACTCTGGCCAGCTTATGCTGGGTCTTCAGCTTCCTCGTTTGCAAAGTGGAGATCCGTCCACCTTGGAGATTACTTGGAGAATTAAGTGAGAAAATGTATGTTCAAGTGTTGAGAGTGAAACCTGTCAGATAGTGAACGCTCAGTGCATGTCAGTCGTTGCTGTTTTCCTTTGTAAAACTTTTCACATAAAAAATGTCAGTGTCAGGAAAAACTTTGTCAAGACACACATACTGTAGATTGATTTTTGTTATGGAAACAACGGTTATCTTAGCCTTTGGCCTTGAAGTAAGTGTAGGAGAGAGCCGACAGACGGCTCCTGACGCACGAGCGGCGGGGCCGAGGAGGAGTGCTGTGGCCAAGCGGGACCCAGGTGCTTTGCCACATGTTCGCAGTGACGTAACGACAGACGGTGTGATGATCCCTGGTTTTCTCACTGGGTCCCACACCGGCAGCACAGACGTTACCCCTCCTGCATCAGGCCAACGAAGGTGATGGGGTCATGGCCTCTGCAATAGTCAGACACTATTTAACGCCCGTGGCCTGGTGATAGGAACTTCATACGTGATGTATACTTGGCACCCCTGAAGCAAAGACAGCCCGAGGCACTGGTCTTGTCTCTGCCCGAAGCAGCTTTCTTGACGGATGTGTGTCACCGACGTAAGGACGTTTGAAAGTCAGGTTGTTCAGAGATACCTCAGCCTCACCTCGGGCGAAACCAAACCCTTGCCCCACCTCCCTTCATACGAAAAACGTTAAATGCTGATATATTTTGTCCATGCTGATATTATCTTACTGGTAATTTTTATTTGTTCAAAATGCATTAGTTTTCCTAAAAAATTGTGTGACCATTTCTTGTACTGCTGTGAAGATGTTTCCCCCGCCTTATCCCCCCCCCTCCACCTTCCATCCTCCACTTAAAAGGGCCACTGAATGTTGTCTATCAAAATGTACCATCGAGGAAGAAACCATTGGGATCCACCTTAACTACGTACATTACTTTGGTATACCAGTTAGACACTATTTAAAAAACAGAGAGAATTCATTTTAGAGTCAACCACTTTCTCTAAACCATTACAGGAAATATTGGAGGGGCGTTTTAAAAGTCATTAAAAAAAATTTTGACACATGAAACAAAAATTGCAGCCTAAGTGTCACAGCGGTACACACACAAGGCTTCCATGGTGGGACTACTGGACTGTGTCTGAGAAACTTGGCATTGTGTCTGCGAGTAGGTCAATAACAGGAACTCCATCGTAAATGCCCTGGTTTCCTGCTGGTGTCGGCCTCCCCGCGGCCGCCGTGCGCTGGCAGGAGCGCACGTCTGAATAGCAGCCGGCAGCAAAGCCTGACGGGGAGGAGCCTGTATTATTTCTAAATCGGGGAATTGTTTCTCAGAAATCTCTTTTCTTACATATTCCTTTCCAATTTTACCATCATTTTTCATTTCAAAATTGAGTAAATGTCCTCAAAGTGACAGGAAAGACTGCTTTGAATCAATAAATGGAACCCCCTCCAGCCCCCCGGTGGCCTCAAATAACTTGAGCACATAAGCATCAGCCTTTTATTAATTGGACAGGGCTTCAAAAATGAGGAAAAGTAATGTATGTTGGCAATTTGATTAACAGGCTTCCTATGAACACACATTCCTATAAAACTAACAAGTGTGAACCATTCAAGACACACCAAGAAAAGTTCTTAGAAACCTTTCAGATGAAAAGGCAGCAGAATAATCCAGGCAAAGGGGGTGCACAGCCCCCATCCGGGGCCTTTGCTAATGACTCAGGCTGACTTTCTGTAGAACCTGTCAAGTAGAAAAGACTGGGACTGCTTCTCCAGGCCTGTGCCCATGATCTGGGACCTTCTATATTTCCTCCTCTGCTTCAAGCTCTGTCCATTGTGATCCAGAGCCAAGGGCACAGCTCATCTTTATTGGAATGAGAGGAGTTTCAGGTCAGAAGCAGTGTATTCTGTCAAGGTAGACCACAGCAAACTTGGTGCCGTGTTAAATTCAGTCACTCCCCTGGGCCTCCCTTCCTTTGCCAGGATGCAGGTCACAGTCTAGTCTCTGAGCCTGTGGGCCGTCAGGACTGTTCCCCCTTACCTGGTTTTCATGAGTCAACTCCTTTCCCAAACGTGCAGCCAGCCGCCTCCTCCCAGTTAAAGGGCACAGGGAGTAAGTAGTACGACATCGTCAAAAAAACATTTGAGTTGAAATCAGACATTCAGGCACACCAATGTCAGAGAAAATTTTGTCTGTCAAAGGCAGAGAGTTAAAAACATAAATTAGGGGCTTCCCTGGTGGCGCAGTGGTTGAGAATCCACCTGCCGATGTAGGAGACACGGGTTCGTGCCCTGGTCTGGGAAGATCCCACATGCCGCGGAGCAACTAAGCCCGTGAGCCATGGCCGCTAGGCCTGCGCGTCCGGAGCCTGTGCTCCGCAACGGGAGAGGCCACAACAGTGAGAGGCCCGCATACCGCAAAAAAAAAAAAAAAAAACAAAACACAAATTAGGCTAAATATTTACACCATTATGACAAATAAAAAATGAACAGTATAGGATTATAAAGTCTTTTATATGATGACATAGGAAATTGCATTTTAAAATTGCACTTTTGAATATTTCCAATATTGAAATTGCATTTCAAATGAATAGATTGTTAGAAATTAGAGACAGCTTTATGAATAAGGACGCTATGTTCTCTCTCTGGGGCAGCAGGGGCAGGTGTTTGCCTCACCTGAATTGTCGACTTCTGTTTCTTCCCATTCTGATGAAGAGTGGTCTTAGGGGTAGGCTGGGGGCACCTTGTAAACTAGTAGAATTCTGCTGGTTAGGCTCCGTGACCTCTGCTGCTTGTATTCCAGACACCAGGATGTGCACAATGCTTGTTTTTTTCTCGAACTTGGTGAGAAATCTGATGTGGTGTTGAAGTTACAACACTTCTCACCTTTTCCAGTTTCACAGTCGTAACTTTCTGATTCTGTAAAATACCTTATCTCAGGAAAATAAAAATCCCCTTTCTCAGTTCTGTCTGCTGCTCTACTTTTCCTTATTGCTCAATTCCCTTGTTCTCTGTTTCTAATCCAGTGATCTCTGGGGCATGATTAAAAATTATTGATATAACCTTGGACCTCCCAGTCATTGAAGAGTCCTAGCTTGCTTTCACATTGTGGAAAAGGAAAATAAACAGATTGAAAGCTGTGTCACCGAAGGAGAAACAAAGTACATCAGTTTAGAGCAGGGCCCGGCCAAGCCTCTCAGTATTTTGGACACATTTCATTTCCTGACGAGTACTTTTTCCTGCTATGAGGAGGGCAGTGAGGGGATAGCTGTTGACAAGGTAGCGCCTCCTTGAGGAGCCCTAGGGGTCGCGTGGAGTTGTACACGCGTGTGCGTGTGTCCACGCGCCCGATTGCTGGTCGTGGTCGAGGGAGATGGCCGTCTGGCGCCCGGTCAAGGCCCGCCTGCCCTGTCCCCTCCGCCAGCAGCCTCGCCTCACTCTCCTCACCTGCCGTGGGTGCCGTGCACCGCTGCCTTGCCACACGGGCGCGAATGACCGAGCTGGGATCCGAACCCAGACCTTCTGACTAACGCTCACATCCCCCCACTGATAGCCTGTCGTTTCCCGGTGGTGATTCCTTAGAGGAGTGACCGAAGGGCTGGCGCTTGCATCTCCCCTTTGGCCCTGCAGACGGGGAGAGGCTCAGGAAGGCTGGCTTCTTCGGGAGTGTTTCCCTCTGTTGCCCCGCCGTGCTGCTGCCTCCTAGGGACGCGGGGCCCTTGTTCCTCACGCCGCTGTCTGTTTCACGGCAGCCTAGACTTGGGCAGCTTTGAAAAGTAAAGCCATTTTATCTTGTTAGAGCCTTCCAAGGAAATGAGACCCTGTGATTTGCGCCGGGGAAGACGTCCTGTGACAATGTCCTGAGCCTCCCTTGTTGATGTGTTCACAGCGAGGCCAGACCTCTCCAGCCGTGGGCTCCCCTGTGAAGGCGGCCGGTGCAGAACCAGGCAGGCGTTTGATGGGAAGTGTGGTCACTTTTATAGACCTGACCATTGATGTGGTCGAGGTTAGCAGCTGACTCAGGACCACACAAGGAGCTGGAGAAACAGCTGGCGAAGGAGCCTCCGCCTTCCAGCCAGGTTCTTTTCCCAAAACTATCCACCTTCCTCGGGAAGCTAGTCTTTTTATAGCAGCCTGACCTCCACCAAGAACCTGGGCAGGAGGGTGAACAGAGGCATCCTCAGAGAGCTTCTGTCCCCTCTGTGTTTCCGCTGGGCCAGCTGTGTGGCCTTTAACCACGGGGGTGAGTCAGGAGCGCGGGGCGCTCTGACGGGTTGCCTAGTGCCCCTCCCAGTAGACTCGGCCGTGGCGGTAGCGGCTCTGGTGCCCGTTAGCTCCTAGGCCTTTCTGTTTTAAGATGAACGCGTTGCTTTTATAAAAATTTGGGCGCCTTAAGGATCTCTTTGGGAATTCTTTTGGTGGATGCAATTTAACGTCAAGCAGGGACGTAAAGATTGACATTCTGCAACTTTTCTCTTATTGACAGATTCTACCTCTTTAACTTTTTCCTGTGTTTCTTTATCCATGTCTCTGAGCACCTCTTGCCGCTTTAGCTGACAGTTAAGGCTGTCCTGTTAGGAGTTACGTTTGCTCTGTTCTGAGCTGCCCAGACCCAGGCGAGAGGTCAGTAAACCGCAGGCAGGCCTCTGTGTGATCTGCAGTGACTTTGAATTTGTTTTGGATTCAACACTCAGCGTAGGCATCGCTGTTGAAAAGACATGAAAACAATGACAGAGACCTGCCATTGGTGAATTTTCAGCAGTGGGCTCCATGCCTAGCGACCGTTCCTTGTATGAAGTGCTTCTTGGTAGAGTGACGACCAAGAGTGCTCCTGAGCTCTCGGGAGCGTAAGTTCTCTTTGGTCCTGGCACCAGGAGCGAGACAGAACGCGAGTGCAGTTCAAGGGCCTGTGCACGGGCACCAGGTGCTTCCCAGTGCAGTGAGGGGAGCGAGCCACCAGGTGGCTCAAGTCTGGTAGCGTCTGCATTTTCCGTCCGTCCTGATCACGCGGTTTCGCAGCTGAACTTCACAGACCGGTTCATAAAAACCACTCTGAGAATTGATTTTTTTTAACACAATTTTAGAATGTTAACGCAGAAGATTGCCTTTTAAGATTGTGTCACTGACTAGTATTTACAAGTTTTTGGACCCGTATACTGTGTTTTGTTTAGATTTATATAAAAGCTTGAACATGGTTTACCTTTTTGGCTGAAGTAAGTCCCCCCAAATTGTCGTTTTAGAATGTTATGATAATTTATATGTTTATTTTGACATGCTTTCCATAGTTACAAGTAAAATTAATAGATACAGAAATTTATACTGTCAGCGTGGTTCACATTGTTTTATTTTATGCTTCTGTTCTTTGGAAAATGAAGAGACACACAGTACCTAAAAAAATCAACACGTAATTTTTGTGGACTTATTATTTCCCAAGAAGAATTTAAAAACCTACTTTATTCCATGAGAAGGAATTTACTCTGTAGCTTCCCACTAACATTAGACAAAAAGCATTAAAATGCCAAAATATTTGCTTTATTTTGGAATATGTGTGCAATAAAGTTCAAGTAAAATTAACCCTTGGGATACTTGCTTTTTTTTTTTTTTTAAAGCAGATCACGACATAGCATCTTAATTTTGGTTCTTTTTGTTTTTCAATCACAGATTTCCTGGATTTAGAATTCTTGTTCTGATAAGCTTAAGGTATATTAGAAAATAAAACACCTAATCAAGAATTTAATGTCCAGTTTCCTATTTACGTGGGTCCTTTCCTTTTTGCTTCAGCATTTTTTGGGCAGAGTCATTAGAGTCAGTTTTGGATGGAGTCACTTCTGTTACAAAGTAGAAAAAGGGAAAAGAAGGTGAAATTCAAATCAGGTTTTTTTTCCTTTCTGCTAATTCTGGTTAAAACTTTTGCTGGAGAAAAGATGAAATCAATTTTTAGAAACATGTTTTAAAATTACCATGGTTTTATTTACTTTTGTTAACTTCATGTGAGTATAATTACCTCAGAAAGGAGACCGAAGTCTTAATTGAGATTATTAAACATAATGTTTTCTTGTCCTTTTTTGTGAAGCAGAGGCTCTGTCAGCAGTTTGCACGGTGTGCATGAGGTGAGGCCTCATGACCCAGTGATCAATTCCAAAGACTAAAGTTTCAGGAGTGGTTGTGACTAACAGAATAGCCTTTATTGGACGTTGCTCTGCTATGCTTGGTCAGGAGCAGTGTTACTGTGTTCGATGGTCTTGATATATGTTCCATCGACTGTGCTGATTTTCCACTTTTGTATGTGGGAAGCCATGTGGTAGCCAGGAGTCTTCAACAATGGGTCTTTGTTGAGGTATTAATTTCTGTCCAGGAAATTGATGTGACTTTCAGAAACTATTGCTGTGTGTGAAGAGTGTAGACAAAGTTGTGTGGGTGTTGCCCCTCCCCCATGATTAGGAAAATAAAACAACAAAATGTATGCGTGGGTAGCATTTTTTTTTTTTTTTTTTTTTTTTTCTGTATGCGGGCCTCTCACTGTTGTGGCCTCTCCCGTTGCGGAGCACAGGCTCCGGACGCGCAGGCTCAGTGGCCATGGCTCACGGGCTTAGTTGCTCCGCGGCATGTGGGATCTTCCCGGACCAGGGCACGAACCCGTGACCCCTGCATCGGCAGGCGGATTCTCAACCACTGCGCCACCAGGGAAGCCCAGTAGCATTTTTTAATTCTACTTATCTTTCATTTATTTTGGTGGCTTGGTATGAAAATGGAATCTCTTTCATCATGATGATAAATGGAATCTTCACTTGTAATGATAAAGCAAGTTGATAAAGTAAGGAAGTGAAAATTGGTAGAAAGTGCTTAAAGATATAATTTAGTGTTATAATACTTTTAGATGCAATGTTTATTTATTGGGTTTAAATAACTTTATGTGTATGTGTGTGTTTAAAAAATATTCCTTAAGGAATTGACCTTTAAGCATTGTGAAGCACATTTTCCCCAACTTTATTTTTCATTTTTCCTTATAAAGTTTAAAAACATTTCTGCACTGTGAGTATTGTAATGCCATTTCTTCCTACTTTAAAATTGTTTTAAGTTAGTTTTGTTTTGTACGTTGCTTCAGAAATGACAGTGAATTTAAGAATTAAGCTCTGGTATGTGTCGAATACAAAAGTGCATTGATCCCTGGGTGCCTCCCCTCATGCACACGGTGCAAACTGCTGACAGAGCTGAGATTAAGGCAGGACTTCCTGAGGTGTGGGAGCTACCTGGCTTGACTTGCATCACACGGAATTGAGAAAGACACGTAGTATTTATGTGCCTTTTTTAATAACACTTGCACCGAGCTTCCACCATTTCAGGGGTTCGTGTGGCCATTTCATGTATATTTGACGCCTTTACAATCTTAAAATGAAATTCATGGATAAGATAACGTATCTTAACGACACACGTTATGTTTTTTTTTAAGTCCGTACAATGTTTTTACTATAACCAAGAGAAAAAAGGGGAAGTGAGTAGTCTGTCAGGAGAATCTGTGTTTCTGCGTATAAATGTGAGACGCTGCTGCGCGGGAACACACGAGGAGGCACTCAGCCGCCTGCCCCTAGCGTGGGGTCCTGATGTGATGGCCACAGGTGCAGACTGCGACATCTGTGGGTGGTAGTGGCAGCCCTGCAAGCACTAGCAGCCATGATGTTGGTGTCACCATTGTTTTGAAATGGTCTAATTTGGTTCAATTTGGCATAAAGTAGTAGTTTTCCTTAACATACTCTGTAGCACGTACTTTGTGCTTATGCAAAAACCCAGTTAGGTTCTGCGTTCAGATAATTATAAACAAATTTTGTTTTTCTGCACAGGAACATCCAGCAGGACTTCTGAAAGTTGCGAGGGGCACAGGACAGCCTTCAGCCGTGCGGGCTGTCCCCGGCGTTGCAGTGCTTCTAGCATTCCTGGGCTCCGCCCCCTAAGTGCCAGCAGCACCCCAGGGGTTGTGTCAACCAGCATGCCTCTGTTCACTTCCAGAGCCCCCTTTAGGCCGTGGGCACGTGGGCCACGAGAGGCCGTGGTAAAGCCCTAGGAGGCTGCTTGGCCACGTTCCTTCACAACACTGTTAAGAGCCATCTGTGCGGCAGGCAGTGATGGGTGCTGCGTCAGGAGGAGTTGACACTTGTCTCTTTCCTGAGGGAGCCTGGTCTCTGCAGGAAAACACAAATAGATGCCCTGTAAGGGAAAGTGAGGGAACTTGGGCATAGGTGGGATCCAGGATGAGCTGGTTTCCTCCCACCGTTATGCTCTCTCCTGGATCGTGGCGTGCCCAAGGACACCGCCCTGAGGAAGCTCTGGGCGGGAATTCCAGCTCTGCCCCATACAGGAAGTGAGGCCTGGAACCAAAACGTAACTAACTTGTCCAAGGGTTGGCTTCCTCATTTGTAGGAATGAGGATAATGAGATTAGCTGCATAGTAAGATAACTGAAAGAATTAAGACAGAAGTGTTGTATAAAGAGAGTGCAGTGAGTGTGTCAAAGATTGTCTTTTACTAATTTTTATTTTTAACAAGAGAAAACTGGCCGTAGATGGGGCTAAGCCTACCCTAATACCAACTGTGTTTTTGCTCTTTTACTACAAACGTTAAAAAAAAATTCCCATGGTTTGTAATAGCAGGTTTTCATCCCACACTTGCTCTTTTTTCCCTTCCTGATTATTTTCTTTCGAAATAAAATATAAAATAAAGAGCCTTTGTGCTTTTCATAAAAGTTGCAAGCTGAATGTTTTTGAAACCACGCACCTCAGATGGAACTAGAAGCCAGTTGTACCCCTCGGATGGGACACGAGCCCAGCCAAAACCCAGACTGGGACTCGAACCCGTGAGCTGGGACTTGAACCCACTGTCTTGCAGTTAAAATCACTCACCTGGTGTCAAGACTTACTGAAGCGCAGGTTCCTTATGTCTCAGCGCGGAAGGAATTCAGTGAGAGGCAAAGCGATAGGCAAGAAGTGGATTTATTACTGTAGGTGCTTGTGGGGGATACGAGCAGGTAGGCAAGGGACCTACCCCAGCAACCAAGTGGGAGAAGCAGGTTTACTCTGGGAGACACACACTCCATGGGCAGAGCGTGGGCCGTCTCAGAAGGTGAGGGCGGCCCTGAAATATGGGGTGGTTAGTGTTTGTAGGCTGGGTGATTTCACAGGCTAATGAGGGGGAGGAGGATTCCACCTGTGCTGGAGAAGGGGCGGGGATTCCTACGGACCGGGCCACCGCCCACTGCTCGGTGTTGGATGGTCAGCCTCAGCACTGACGTGGCACCTGTGGGTGTGCCATTTAGCTGATGTATTACAGGGCGCGTATAAGGAGGCTCAGGGTTTAACGGAAGCTGAGTCTTCTGCCATCTTGGACCTAATCATTTCTCACCAGTTTATGTCGTGTCCTCAGCGGCCACATCGTTCTCGAAGGGCTGTGCCCCTCCCCCCTTCCCTCCTGTCTCCTGTTCAGTTGGCCGAGGGGCCTTCTTGACTTAGTGACGTCACCTCTGTCCTGAAACCGAGGCGCAAAGGAGAAGCGGTGGGGGGGTTTGGAGTAGAAAGACGTTTATTGAACTATACATTGAAGTTCCTGAAGTGTGTGGAAGGTTTCTGTTGCTCGTGCGGGTCACCCCGTCGTGTAAGCGAGCTCCATCCCGGAGAGGGAGGACGGCTGGCCGTGCGCTGTCATCAGCCTGGTGGCCGTGGAGTCGCGCGGTGTCTTGGTCACAGAACGCTCGAGCAGAACTGACCTTTGAGTTGCAGGGGTTGGCACTTGTGGTCCTAAACCACCAGTTCTGTGGTGGAACAGCAAAGCCGATCCCCGTGACCGGTACGGCATAGACCGAGAAACAGCGGGTTCAGATGTGCAAGTGTGTTTCCAGCCCTTGGAGAGGTGGACGAGCTTCTCGTTCTGCGCACGCCATCGGAGTGAGTCTGTTCTGGAAGTTTCCTCAGAACCACAGAGGCAGGGGGTCATGAACGGCCGAGTGGGCAAGGACCCCATTCTTGGCTTCTGAGTAATGCAGGTCGCCGGGCCTTGTCCAGATCTAGTTAGTCAGGGCTTCTCAGGGTGGGGTCTGGGGTCCTTGCTTCCCGCCCCTGCACCCCGCCCCCGGCCGTGCCACGCTGCCTGTGGGATCTCAGTTCCCCGACCAGGGACTGAGCCTGGGACCGTAGCACTGAAAGCCCAGAACCCTAACCACTAGGCCACCAGGGAGCTCCCAAGGTTCTTTGCTTGAACTAGGCTCCCCAGTTGGTTCTGACGATAGAATCATGTAGTTTTGGGAGTCACCATTATGGATTGGAAAATTGATGCTCCAGAGATGGCATTAGCCTGAGTTAATGGTTGTTTGTTTGACATCCTCTACCGGCTGTTCTCCCTAAACCTGGAAGTCAGCACGCGTAAGAAGAAACATCTACACTCCCGACCGCCCCTCCTCCCCCACCAGCTCCTGGTTCTGCTTTAGCTTGATTTGTCTTCCTTGTACTGAAGCTCAGAACATCTGTTCCCTTTGAATGGTTTTCTGTTCCCTTTTCCCAGACCAGTTTATTACCATATGTTCTGTCCCTTTCATTTTTCTGATCTGTCCCTGTCCCTTCTCAGCACCACTGTTCCTGTCTGTTTTCATTAACCCTTACCGGGGATTTGTTTGCCACGCCATTCGTTTTCCTGGGGTCACTCTCCCCCAGGTCACAGAAGTCTGAGGTCTGTTTTCTTAGAGGGCTGTTGCTGACACTGTGAGTTGAGTCGCAGGCCTGGCATCCTAGCCCTTCCACAAGGTCATCACGGGTTTGGCCACAGTGGATAGCGGGCTGTTCTTTCACCCTCCCTCATCGCTCTCACCACCCACATTGTTGCCGGTGGGGTATCTTCCCGGTGGGAGCCTCTCCCTGTTGCTTTCCCTATTGTTATCCGTCCTGACGCAGCTCGTGTGTCAGGTACTTGAGGACAGCTTCCTGGCCCCTCCTTTCCCAGATGTGCCCTCGTCTGCCTCGGATCCTCCACAGTGTGTTAGAGTTAAGGGGTTACCAGCTTTTACCCTTAATTTGCACATTAAGCTCCTTGAGCGCTGCGACTTGCTCATCTTGATACCCATGCAGCATTTGGTAGAGAATCGTAAACATTGTAGGAGAGGCAATAACTATTTGTTGGATTCTTTAAAGTTGAAATTACCTGGGAAGTGTTCCATTGCTGCAAAGAATGAGAATGGAAACCTCTTATCACCTTTTCCTACTTCAGTAGTGACCCCGGTCCGTATCAAAGGAGAGCATTTGGGGAGCTCAAGGAGGAGGTTGATTATGTGACTGTTCAGTTTCAGACATTTCAGTGAGGCAGCTGCAGAGACTAAACGAAAGCTCTTGATACTATTTTTGTAGGCAGCTTTACCTTTGGTTTTGGAAGTAAAGTATTAAATATGGAAAAGCTAAAATTACTTATGTTTGACCACTGATGAGTTTTAGCTAAATTGAATTTTGTGTCTGAGGAGAGAATTCTGAGCATTTGGGTAAAGTAGTCAAATCCATAGTCCCGTTTTGTGCGGGAGGCCCTGTGCCCCCATCGTTCCCTGACTCTAAATCCTCCCTCCTCGGTGGAAACTGGCATCTTGCTGCCAAGAGTGGGGCCTCCTGGCCGCCTGAGTTGTAGGTAGGTAATTTGTCCGCTGTCGAGGGGCCTGGGTGAGTGCCGCTGGTGTCCTTATGGAGCTGACAGCTCTGCGGGAGGATGGAGCCTCGACTTCTGTGCTTCCGGGGAGGTGACCTGTGGGTGTTATCTTCTAGTGGCTTAGAGGCAAGAATTGAATTCATTGATGCTGAAACAGGAGTGCTGGTTTAAATTCGTAACTTTCTGCTCTTTAGTAATTGACTATATTGAAAGCATTTAAAAATAACCATCCCTTTAAATAAAGCAATTTCCACTTGAAAACCATCGCTGTTCCCTTGTAATGCGGATGCTATTTTATATGATCTCTTACAGTGAAAGAAAGGCAGGTAAAGTCACAGCCCAGGGTATTAATCTTTACTTAGGCAGAGCTTCGCGAATTTCATTTTAAACCTCAGTGTTCTCTTCCAAAAAATAGGAATAGTGTCGGTACCTCCCTGGTAGGCTTGTGGGTGGGTAAAATGAGGTGAGTTGATGGACGGCAAGCACTTAACAGTGTATCTCTCGTGATATGAGCGTTTTCTCCATGGACACTGCAAGGCATTTTTGTGCTTCCATTTTGTATTTCATCTAAGAGCTTGGTACCTTTCCAAGGAGTGGCTCAGGTCTCCTGGGATGAGAGTCAGGCCTGTGACTGCAACTGATGGGGCCACAGGTGGATCAGGTCCAGAGAACTGGGAATGCTTGTCTGGCGATGCATCAAAGAACTGAACTTCTTTCCCAAGCGTGTTGTAGATCCATCTGGGCGCTGTGAGTGCGTTCCAGACCAGCAGGGCGGCGCTGGAGCGGGATCTGCAGAGGTGTACAGTTCCCTCCTTGGCCGGGGTGGGCTGACCAGCTGCAGGCACGTCCTCTCCTGCGCCAGCACGGAAAGGGCCGGCTCGACCCAACTTACTCATCCGTTTATTTTATGAACTTGGCTCGGAATGAAGACTGTCTCGAGCCCTAAATGATGCCATTGCAAAATCAGTAACGCAGACCTGATATAAAGAAAGATACAAAGGGTGGTAAAACCAAAGAGGAGGAATTGTGTAGGATATTTTAATGATCTGGCAAAGTTTGTAAAGCATTTATTGTTTCTAAACATAGAGTATCATTGATGTTTAACAGTAGACTTTACTTTTACTTGAAAGTATCTAATTTACTGTACATACAACTTTATATATAAATAAATATCCTTGTACATATATTTATTTCTGAAATGTGGCAAATAAAGTAAAAACTTCTTTTAGGTGCCCGTTTCGGTTAAAACACCAGCAGCTAGAGAGTCTCAGTATGTATCTGCCAGCAGTTTTAGTCCTGCACCTTGATTACTCAGATCTTGCTTGATAAGTGAATCTGTGTAGGCAGTTGTGCAGTTTTCAGTCCTTGCTTGGCAGAATGGGTTTTTTTTTTCTTTAAATCAGTAAACACAACTAGACAGTGGTCTTCAGTGTGTATTAGACCAAACGCTTGAAGGTACCTGGAGGGGACACCAGAAACAGAGTTGAAGTTCTTCTAGCAAGTTTAATTTATTCTAGGAAGACCAGCTAACACATTGTTTCTGCAGAAGGAACTGTAGGGGCTTGTTACAGATCCCCTCCATCTCGCTTGTTTCACACATTCCCGTGCTGTAGTGGAAATCTTTAAACAGTGCCCTGGGCCTTGTTTTGGCAATCAGCTAAGCTAAGTAGGTAGATTTATGCCAGGTTCCATTAATTGGTACCTTTGCCATTTTTAAGGGATAGGCCCAGGCCTCCGTTGCAATAACATAAACGAGTGATTTTTGAATTGCTGTACAAATAATATTTTCATAACATCATACAGTAAAACATCACAGCAGTCCCAGCAAATCTTAAAAATGAGCAGGTTTCGTTTTCCTACTTTCCCTGCATGTTTTTGTCTATATGCACACTTGGTTTTTACACGGTGAAGGTTATTGATTTCCGGGGCCAGTTTGGCGGCTTCAGTAATGGCAGCTTTGGTGATATGAAGCCAAGTTTGAGAATCATTGCTAAGGATATAATCCTGTATTTAAGAGAATAAACTGTTAACAAATGTATGTTAATCGATTCATTTTTTGACAGGTATTTACTAAATGTCCCTAGTTCTCCACTTGCTCATCTGTAAAATGGGAACGGTAACAATGCGAGGCGGTGGAGGGAGGTGGGGAGCTGGTCGAACAGGAGAGGAAAGAATGTGAGCGCGCGTGCGCTCCCCCGGACCTCAGGGTGCCGTCCCAGACCTGCCGGTGAGAGCCGTGTGGGCCAGTGTGCGCACACCTGAGTGGGGCTTCGTGTTTAATCACAGGCTGATGAGATTTGAGGGAACTGAGTTATATGTTTAATAGCTATAACATCATGTTGGCCCCAGTTCTCTAAAAATGGTCCTAGGGCGGCAGCTGGAGTTTTCTGCTGAGGCATTGATTCTGTCTTGGGAGAAATTCTCAGTGTCTTTATTACTCATCTGGGAAACAGGTGAAGGAACTTGCACGTAGGGTGGGTAGACTGGTGCTAGCAGGAGAAGCGTCGAACAAATCTTGGCAGTTTAGTTGTGGAAATGAGTAAAGCGGCTGTTAAAAGTATCATTATCGTTGGCTCCGGACAGCGGTCGAAGGTGTAGCTTAATTCTTCCGCATTGGTGGATCCCCCAAGTTGATATCTGAATGGACACACGGTTAGAAGCAGTGATTTTGATCCACATGTTTGACTGTTGTATAATATAAAGACTGTGCGATTACAGGAGTGCAGTATTTTCAGGAACAAATGCTGATGTGTGTGGACGTGAGAGCACCGTGCTGATACAGACCCGTGCAGCCTGCTGCACTGGCAGCGATCATGTTTTGCAGGAGGGTGTTGTTATTCTTGACATCAGCCTAAAGAACTTGAGGCTGTTCTGTGACACCGCTCGACGTTCACTCTTTCCTCCCTCACGGGGATGTACCCTTGCGCAGCTCACTGAGGAGCCAGCTGAGGAGCACTTTCCAGAACCTGGGAAAAGCCTTGGAGTCCCACCGGGATTCAGATCCTGGTCTGGCTTTGTGCTCTTGAGCCACGTACTCGGCCAAGACAGCGGTGGATCTCCTTCACAGCCGAAGACGATCACTTGTGCCACGTGGGTGTGAGGGTCCGAGCGTGGGAGAGACGGTGCCAGTTAGGAGGTCGGTGGAGTGGTCCAGGCAGGACGAGATGGTGGAGTGGACAGGAGTCTTGGCCGGGAGGTGGAGAGACTGACGTGTGTGATGTTTTGAAGTTGGATTGATAGGGTGTTTGCTGATGGATTGGATGTGGGGAGTGAAGAGCAGGGGGGCAGCGATGAACCCTGAGTGTGTGTTTGATCATTTGGGTGAATGCAGATGCCATTTAAGGACAGGAGAGACATAGTTGGAAGAGAGGGGTGGGAATTGAGAATTGAGACGTGTTACCTTCCTTGCTCCCACGAGCCTTTGGATCAATCCTTTTAAAAGTGGAATTTCATAGATCCGACTTACATCATATTGCTACAGATGACTTGGAGAGGAAATACCTCATGAAGGAGGCTTCTGGGAGTCTCCAGTTGGTTCTCATGCCTTCGGAACTTCGGAGAAAGAAATCTTTTTGTTTATGAAATACCTTGGAAACTCTCGGAATGACTGGGAGGTTTTGTCCACGTGAGCTGTGATTTGTTCCAGAGTGGCGTCCTGCTCTGTATTTTCACCGGCATGTGCTATGTCTCAACTCATCCTACAAACGAACAAGTTCCTCAAGTGGCGAAGTGTAGTGTGTGGGCAGCCCTGCAGCTGGATCTCACAGTGTCCTTTCCTTAAGGCAATGAGAAAAAGGAAAGGAAAAACGCAACTTTCATACTAGCTTTTAGCTCCTAAACTGTGTTTTCCAAACCGTTTGTGTTTGCTTGTACCGCTTGTTTTTCCTTAGTAAATTCAAATGATGAAAAAGATCAAGATTCATTATGAAATTTGTGATTACCACTCTGGCGGTGTCCCCGGTCCGGAGGACAGCTGAGAAAACCGGTTAGTTCTGGTGTGTACCTCTCTCTGCAGCCTTAGAGTCTCTGCGGAAGGACCCAGGTGTCTTTGATTTGGGCTCTGTAAGGTGAGAGATCCTGACCCTCTTTTTCTTTTCTTTCCCCCAGAAAGAGAGGGCCTTTGATATTTTGAAATACGCCTTGATGTTGCCTAGCTTCTGGCACCTCTGCCTGTGCTGGTGGCCAGCTTTGACCGTTCTCTGGCCATCGTTGGTTCCGGCCCATCTACCCCTGAGCGGCCCTCACATGCCCAGGTGCTGCCGTGCAGACCGCAGACTGAGAGTTCCTTAGTTCATCTACCTGCAGAGAGCTTGTGTCTCATGATTGGCCCTCGTCAAGAAACTGTGCCACTCTGTGTAGGATTCTTTTCATCTTTAGTGTAATCGGATGGGTGTACCATCTGAAATTTCATTTCTATTTTTAAGTGAGAATTTAATTGATCTTGCTGACTTTGGCAGTCAATCCCAATTTCAAAATGGAGAACCTTAGAATGATTTTTTTTAAATAACCCTTTTGTACTCCTGTGGATTAATACTACAACTTCTTTAAATCAAGTTTTAAACATACTTGTAAATTTATTATGAAGACCGATTGCCTTTTTTAAATAAAGGTGTTGTCTGACAGTTAAGTCGGAATTGCTCTAGGATACATCGTGTGTTTTGCCGTGGTGATGCTTTTCTGTGTGCGCTGTGTCTGTTTGCGTTTGTTCTCTGCTCTGGGCTAACTGGGCGGTGCTCCTGCAGACAAGCAGCATGGTTACGCATTGCTATGCCCACAAAGAGAGCAGAGCTCCCGCCCCCCACCTCACGCTGGGCACCAGGCAGCTACTCAATGAAAGGTCGCCGAGAGACTTCAAATTGCTCTCTTCTGACGATCGTGTCCCTCTTCTTCTGTGCCTAGTCATGGTGCGGGTTATCTTGTATCCTTGCAATGTGTTTCAAAGGGTGTGTTTTGGCATCAGAACATCCTTGTTCGTGGGGAAAAGTCAGCATATGGATGTTCAGACATTGGAGGGGGAATCACCGGGAAATTCTATTAAATCCCGACTTACGGTGCCAGCTGTGCTTCTGTCATCGCCCAGTTGTTTGAGTCGTCATAGCCACCACTCCAGATCTGTTGTGCTCTCCTCGTCTTCCCGGGTTTCACACAGGCCCGTCCCTTTTAGCAAAACGTCCTTTTCCTGCTTTATTGAGATGAAGCCCATCCCACACCTCCGTCCCTTCACAGTCTCACTGTGCTTGGATGGTTCCTCCCCTCTTTAGTCTCCGAAGAGGAAAATGTGCCTCTTCCTACCACAGCTGCCCTTCTGGGTCCAGCTCCGTTTATTTTGGACCCTTTCCTGTTGTTCTTTCCGCCCCCTGCCCACAAACTTTCTGAAATCAGAGATCTCTTCCTTTGGCCCTCTAGCTGCTTAGGTTGCTTTCCTACTCCTCTGTGTGCCTCGATGGCCACAGCTTTTCAGAGCGTCCCCTCCATGCCTGGCCTTTGGCCTGACTCCCACTCCTGGCCTGTGTGCAGAGCTGTGTGGAGCCTGGTGGGAGGGGCCGGCCCTGGGGGAGGGGCCTCAGCCATCGCTTCTAGACGAATCCCCCCCTTCATCCCCTGGGCTTGCGGGGGTGGGCTTCTGAGGAGGGCCGGTGAGAGAAGGATCCCTCCTTAGACTGTCGTGTTGTCCCCCCCGGCCCCCCCGGTCTCCTGAACCCGTTGGGGCTCTTACGGTCCCCTCTCCCCACCCGGAACTGGCAGATCTGGGCTGTCTCTGCACCCGGTCCCGAGGTGACCCACTGCCCTTTGGTTTCTGCGGACACATCCTCTGCTGCTTCGCTGGTCTGTTCCCCGCCCACCATCGTCCCCTCCAAACTAGCTTGTTCACCAGCTGCTGTGAGGAGCTTTGTGCCCCACTCCACGAGGGCGTGTACCCGCTTCACAGATGAGGGGCAGAAATGAACTGATTTAGCTGAAGTCACACAGCTGGTAGAAGCCCAAGCCTGTGGCCTCAGAAATCTGTCTTTTTAAACATTGTTGCATTGCCCTATTGTAGCTTCCTAGCACTTAAAATTCTTTGGACAGTGAGATAACATTTTTAGACAAAAAATTTGGATAGCATGTTTAAGAACACTGCTAATATGTAATTCATCAGCAGATACAGTGAAGCAGAATCTGTTCTGATACTATTTTTTAATTAGCAGGAATGGACTTGGTATCCTGGGTGGCTGATGTGGGGAGGCTGTCAGCTCTGGGTGTAGATGGGGAAGCCTGGGACCTCAGGGTCAAAGGTTGCCAGGGTCAGCATTTGCCTGGAGGCCACCACGTCTGATGTCATCAGCTGCGTGAGGACAAATCGGACCATCTTTACTCTGAGGAACCTGTGTCTGATGCGGTTACGTCCATGGGCGGCTTGGTGTTAACACTGCTCTGTTGTTGCCCCTGTTTCCTCATCTGTGAGGTGGGGGTAGAAACAGCACTGCCGTATCAGGTGGAGACGATACAGCTTGCGCACGTGGCCTCCGAGTTAATGAGTATACAGTGCTTAGAGCACGTTTCAAGGGCCGTGTAAGTCTTGGATGTAAAATAATCGTTACTGTTATTGTTAATAGAGACCCAGTGGATACTCGATTTATGGCAGATTGAGAGGGCATGTGCCTGTTCTTAGGTGTGTGTGTTGAAACACAGCAGGTTCATTTTTCAGCAGCTCTGCTCCTCGAGGCTTGGGGGTCACGGTGGGAGTGTGGTGGGGGGTCGAGTTTGATGCAGTGATGTAGCTGCTGTCGCTGTATTTCGTGGAGCCTGAGGGTGCCGGGCTGCCCTCCTTTTCTACCCGCCTTGGTTCCTTCAGGAAGATCTGCAGGGCCGTGGAACTGAAGGATCTTCCTCAAGGCCGAGGTGGCGGACATTCTTGGCAGTGAATTTCCTCCTGGAGTTCTATAATACTCCTATTTAGTTCTGTCAAGCCCAGGAACCATGTTTTTGTTATTCTTAAACCGCTTAAATTGGCTGAGTCTTCTTTAAGGCTAATGATATTTTAGTCACCTTTAAACTTGCCATTCCTTTACCAGCTCTTTGGCTGTGTCCCATCTTTGCTTGTATATTTCTTGTCTTCAGATTATTGTCCATTTCTGTTTCACCGAGTAACGTGTAGTACACACCGTGCCTCCTTTGCTCCCTAGCTTGCACACATTCAGTCGAGCCATTTCTATATTTTGTTATGGATTTGATTTTAACTTATTTTTTTTTAACTCAGAGAAGAAATTCATAATAAAATTTTGTATTTAAAGGTATTGGCATTCTTACACTGCTGAAGATGTGTTGTTCTCTTTTTGAATGAGTGCTTTTTAAGTTAACTAATGTTAATCACTAAAACATCTTTTTCAAGAAGCGAAAATGTGATGATTTATTAGGTTTCCAAATCTGGCCAACCATGCGAATCCTAAGCGGTGGGGAGGGAGGCTTTGACGTGATTATATTCTGCTGTGGTTCCCGTCTTGCCGGCCCCCAGGTGGTGACTGTGACCCCGAGTCGGGTTCTCTGGGTGGTGTGGTTGGGGGGGGGGCCGGGCGGAGACTCCTCCCTGTCCTGCAGGGAAGGACGGGTGGGATGCGCACAGGGTTCTTGCTCCCGAGCTGCAGGTCTGTTCTCTTTCCTGTATTTTGCGTATGTTGTGGAGCCTTTAAAAAGTGGGTGCCTTTCAATTCTACTCCCATTTGTTATACTGTTCTTTGACCATATGAACAGTATTTGAGATGAAAGTGAAACTTTAAAAAAGTAGGACGATCATACCCTTAAAACAGAAGAAGCTTCATCTAGAAAAATGTGAACTATTCTGCAGGCATAGTTTTTAAAAAATGAAATGGGTGGGTTTGAACATGGATTTCTATGTTTTTCTATGTAAGACCTGAAAATACCCTAACAGGAAGGAATGGGAGAAAATACTTTGTCCTTTTTTAAAAGTATGTTTGCAAGCATTTACTCATTTAATCCCCTAAACGTTTTGAAGTGGGTAGTACATCGGTCACATTTTTGGAGACTTGAGAGCTGCTCTGAGCTTCCAGCGTGTAAAAGCACAGAAGCTCCAGCAACGCAGAAGGTGCTCAACAAGTACTTACTGAACGAGGGAAAGCGTCCAAGGTCCGTGACTAGCTAGTGTTTGCAAGAAGCCTGCAATTCTCTGGAGCCTGCTACTAAGCCGCAGAGTTCTACCTAAGAGTCTGGATGTATCGACATCTGGGGTTGGAATCCGACTTGCGCCCTTGCTAGTTACACGGCCTGTGGCCACTGGCGGAGCTCACTTTGCCCCTGGGGAATCTGGCAATGCCCCGCCTCCCCTTCCGGTCCTTAGGATGAGGGAGGTTACCCAGTTCCCGACACACTCAGTTACCCAGTTACCAACACACAGTTAGCTTGAGGTATGCTAGGTGTTCCTAACGCTGATCGAAGGCAGTGTCAGCCGAATACTCGGTGGGTATGGAAGTGTCCATTTTGTAATCTCAGAAACAGGGTTTATTTCCCTTACGGAAACTGCTACTGCAGCGGTTCCAAACTAGAAACTTCCTTTTGCTCTCCATCATTGGAACTACCAGTGGCCACAGCCTGCACGGGCGGGCCTTCAGGTGACTTCATTTTCTCTGCATAACTGATGTGAAATAGACCTTCCTGTTTGCACTGCCTGCCTGTGCGGCTTCAGCTTACGCCCCCCGGTTAGGATTAGAGCACTTAACACTGAGGAAAATGAGTCCACACTAATCTCTCTGCTCCGTCCTCAGCCTCTACTCGAACCCTTCTAGACTTGGGACTCCCTGCACCCCTGCCCCCTTTACCTCACGCCCTGTAACAGCACGGCAGCATCTGGGGTTACTTTTATCAATCCAGCCGTTGGTGCAGGTGGCCTAAAACTGGCTCATTCTGACGTGTATTATCTTAAACTATAGACTTGTGCTTTAACTTGTTTCATTTCTTAGTGTAAATGAGAAATACCCCCCCACACCCCCTTTTCTGGGAAGAAACTGTAGGTATCAGCAAGTGGACAGGAAGATTTCTGTTTGTTTGTTTAATAATATCAAGAGGCTATAGGGCCATACATTTTCTTTGGAGTATGTCCGATCATATTTCCTAAGTGTTGATAAGTAGTACTTTGTTTTTTAAAAAGTAACCTGGAATTGCATGTTTGGTTTTCTTTTTGTTCCATGAATTACTTAGTGTAGTGTTTAAAAAATTCTAATATTTTAAATTTAAAATTGGTTACTAATTTTATTGCTTTGGTAATTGAGACTGTTAGGAACTTTCTGAGGTTTGCTTTATGTCTTGATATATCGTCGGTTTATATAAACGTTCCATTAATGCTTAAAAGGAAGATATAGATGAGTTACAAGGTCTGATACAAACCCATTAACTTGATCAATTATATAATTCCGATCTTCCGTGCTTTTACAGTTTTTCCTACAGGGAACACCAGATGGGGAGGCGTGTGCTCTTCTAGCGCTTTTAGGTTTTGTGGGACTGTTTTCCATGCACGTCTCATAACTTTTGCCTCTTATTCTTGCGATTCAGTGACATTTGAGACATAGAAACTCATGACTGTTACATCTTAATCATTGTCCCACTTAATGCTTTCGCCTTGAAATCTACTTTGTCTTATATTAGTACTGCTACTCTTTCCTTTATTTTTATATGTGGATATATACCAGATCGGGTTATTTTGAGAGGTAGTATCTTATTTTTTCCCTTAATCTGAGAGACTTTGTCTTTAACAGAGGGGAATTAAATTCACTTGTAATGGCCAGCGTAGCAGGTGAGTTTGGATATACTTCTGCCTTCTTGGTTTTTATTTTTAATGTATCCTTGCCTCACGTGGGGCTTAGAAGGTTTGTGTTTTGTCATGTAGACCGTCTTTTCTTTGGGGTCTCTACAGCGTTGGGACGATATCTGTATTTTAATATTTTAAATAATTAAATAATTAAATATTAAAATATTTAATCAATATTTTAATTCTACAGTCTGAGGAAACAACTCAAATTTGTCTGCCATTTGAGTTGTTTTTCTGCCCTTTCTTGTGTCGTTTTTGCCCTTCGCTGCTTTTCTCACAGCTCTGGAGGCTAGAAGTCTGAGGTCGGGCTTGGCGGCGTTGACGTTGCTCCCAGGACTCTCTCACCCACTCATCTAGCCGTGGGTGGCTGTCATCTCCCTTTGCCTTCACGTGGTTTTCCCTCGATCTGTGTTGTCTGTACCCTAATGCTTTCTTATAAGGACACCAGTCATATTGGATTAAGGCCACCTTTGTGACCTCATTTTACTTCAACTACCCCTTTAAAGGCCCTGTTTTCAAATCCAGCCACATTCTGAGGTACTGGGGGTTAGGACTTCAACATATGAATTTTGGGGGGACACGGTTTATCTCATAACACCTAACATCCTGTTAAGGTGGAGTTTTAGAAAGTACAACATCATGGACACCTTTCGTGTGTTTCCATCCATCGCAGTGATCACCAACGATGTGAAATTTGGCCTCTTTGGGAGTCTATTTAGGTTACCCCAGAGTCCTTCAGGTGCAGCTCCAGTACTCTTGGATACTTTCGTGTTTTCTCCACCCTTCTGGAACAATCTGCTGCCCAGATCTACCATCAGATATTTCTTCCAGGAGTCCTGTTTTTTTTAGTAAGAGGTAGTGCCAGATGATCCTAGGTGCCCTGATCTTCGGGAACTTCGTGGCTGGGCCCTTGATCACCAGTGTGGGAGTGCAGTGGGTGAGGGGTGGGCCCTGGCGCGGGGGGGGGCTACTTCCCAGGGCGTCCTCGCTCCACCACCCACAGGCATTGCTCACTTGACCCTGGCGAGGCCCCTAGGCTCTCTGTACCTGATTTCATCGTCATTGGTGGTCTGTGCTCTGGGAAGTTAAGGACTTCCTCAGAGTTTTCCACAGCTCTATTTTGAGCACCTAGAACAGGGCCTGGCACATAACTGACACTTGATAAATATTTGTTCAGTGACTGTATCTGTGAATGGAAACGATGGAAGTACTCTCTTTTATGGTAATGGGATGCTTAGGAGAGCATGTTTCTAAAATGCTCATTGCTCTCCAGCACTGTGAAGGGTCTGCGATTTCACCTCCTTACAAGCTGACACGTTAGTTGGCTGGTTTCCTGGGAGCCGGCAGAAGACGTAAGACTCGCGGGTCAGAGACAAAAGGCATTATTACCCGCACCAATAGCAGTCACCAAGGTGTCACATTTTCCTGCTCGCCTTGCCCGAGCCCCTGTTTTTGCAGGGGACATGAAGACGGAGGGCGAGGTCCGTGTGTGCGGTGGGCCACTTACAGGAAAGCAGCCCCAAGCTTAGGGAACCTGCGTCTTTTATGATGGACAGCAAGCAAGCTTATTCTGGAGGGGATACTTTTCTTCTAACGCTGATCACTGTACAGACATCCTTGAAAAGACAGTTTGGGACAACAGGACATGCAGTGCTTCTGCTTGTAAGATGTGTAAAAGCACGAGAGACCCATGGAGAATTGTTGCCCAGCAAACAGCACGGATGGATGTAGTCAGGAAGCACTGGTCATGATGGTGTTGATGATGATTACCTTTGGTCATTTCCCAGCCTGAACATAAAAGATTTCTTCTTGTTGCCTTAATCGCATCCTTATTTAATCCTTGTCTTCCCATCTTTTGTTTCAAGATTCCTGGATGTGTATTTTGTGGTTTCTGGCACTTTCATCATCATTTTGCCTATTAATTTTAAGGTGCGTGTGTGTGTGTGTGTGTGTGTGTGTGTGTGTGTGTTAAATCATAGCCCTTGACTCTGCAATAATCCTCTCTGTGCTGTGTTTTTGGTCTTTGTGGTGTGTAGTGAGCATGCCCACTTCTTCCTTCCTCCCCCCTCTTCCTTCCTTCCTTTCCCTCTCTCTCTCTCTCTCTCTCTCTCTCTCTCCCTCCCACCATTCCTTTTTCTTCTCTCCCCTTCCCTTCCCTTTCTCCCCCTTCCCCGTCCCCTTTTCTTTCGAGTGTTGCACAAGTCATTTTGTTTTGCCAGAGGGGCTCTATATTGAACAAATTAAATTTTTCTTCATCCCCTCTTCCTCTTCTGTTGTTACACTTATTGTCATTTGAATGTGGGTAAGAGCTCATCGTTCTGTTATTTATTAATAAGCTCGTGAGACCCTTGAAACTTGTGGGACAGTTTCATACTTTACTCCTCAGATTAAGAACACAGACTCCTGAACTGAGCTTCATGAGTTCCTGAATTCCCTTACCATTGTGGATTTGTAACTTGTAATTCTATCATTTTGATTGATAGATACTTACAAGTAGTCATTTCTGTTAGTCTGATGTGAATTGATTTTTAGAGTTTAGTCTTCCGAAAAAGGTAACTGGACAAATGGGTGAGTCTTTAATGTAATTATGCTTAAATTTTTTTTTTTTTTTTTTTTGCTTAGTTTAGAATATGCAGTAACAAGGATAAAGGACTTAGAGCAATCTGGAAGTAACACGGTTTTCTTACAGTTACACCGAGAAGATGGGGTCCACTAGCCTCTGTTATACCATCATATAGCACATTCTGTCCAGGCAGTGAGCGGGAGTCCAGAATTGCCGTCTTCAACGTGACTGAGCTCTCTCTGTGCCTGTCTCCCTCTGAGTCTGTATCTGGGGATGCTGTTCTGCTGCAGCAGGGGTGTGAGTTAAAGATCCCAGGTCCTGGCAGCTATTTCATGAAACTAAGGGGAAAAGTAAGTTACTCTCAATGGCCTCATTGAGTTGCAGTTGTGATCATAAACTTCTTGGTGCCTCTGTTTTTCCAGCAGATTTAAATCTATATTGCCTCTTTTTGGGGTGTGCGGGAGTTTAAACTGTTAGGTGTACTATTGTTGAGCGATCTGTTTCTTGTGAGGATTTTTTTTTAAAAAAATAAATTATTTTATTTATTTATTTATTAGCTGTATTGGGTCTTCATTGCGGTGCGCGGGCTTCTCATTGCGGTGGCTTCTCTTGTTGTGGAGCACAGGCTCTAGGCACGTGGGCTTCAGTAGCTGTGGCGCACGGGCTTATTTGCTCCGCGGCATGTGGGATCTTCCTGGCCTAGGACTTGAACTCGTGTCCCTTGCATTGGCAGGCAGATTCTCAAGCACTGCACCACTAGGGAAGCCCCTCTTGTGAGGATTTTTAAGCCGCTTTTCTATCAGCTGGACCTTGGCTGGAACCACCTTCATAGAAATGTGGTTTACTCTTCAGTTCCTCAGAGTGCCTTGCCGTTCCTAACTTGTCCCCAATTTATGTCTGGTGACTGTAACACTGCCTGTGTTTGAAGTTATCCCAGATATTAAGAAAGTGAATGATTTTTAGTTTTTCCCCTGTAAAGTTGATGGTGGAATCTAAAATGAAATCCACAAATTCTCTTTGACTCTGTGTCTTTTTCAAACACTCCTTTCTATCTACTACTTAAACTCTCAGTATTCACATGATATAGTTCCTAATCTCTACATTGTGTCTTGTCAGTTGAATATATTCAGATGGAATTTATAATATAAATTATTATTTTTGTTCTGTTGTTGACTATGAAGACTTAGAAATCCATGGAAATTGAGAGTACATTTTCTTTCTCTAAATATTCAGAAGGGGAGTTCCTTTAATAATTTTGATGTTGCCTACAGTGGTTGTGTTAAATTTATATTTAGAAACAGAGTCCTTATTGGGCATCTACTTTGCCCCATTTTGAGAGTTTATTTTAGAAGAAGCAGTTGACGTGTTCTGGCTAGCATTTGAAGAAAGTAACTGATTCATTCAACTTCAGGAAGTATAGCAGAGAGAAGAGAAGGCATCATAGAGGTCTCAGTTTGTGGTACGTGAACTGAAAGCCTAGTTGGGGCTTTCTCTATAGAGAATCCTGTCTCTGAACAGTGAACAAACACAGGGTGCTGGCTCTTTCACATTTAGAGCGATGAGACCTTAGGCTCCGTGTGCTGAGGCTCACGTTCTGTTAGCAGTGAGTGACCCTCTGCTTCCCTTTATTTTTTCTGCTCACCAACCTCAGGGCTTGATGTGTGCAGGTGCCGCTCTCGGGCGTGGAGGTCGCTCGGGTCTGCGGGCTTTCCGTGGCGGGCGGAACTGATCGTCCTCTCCCCTCCCTGCTGTTTGCACAGGCTCCGGGGGCTGAAGAGGGACACGGGAAGAGCCGCAGCATCGGGACTGCCTCTGCGCCAGCCCTTCCGAGGGCGGGTGGGAGGAGGAGACGAGGGGACGCGGGAAAGCAAAGAGGGAGAGGCCCTCGAGAAAAGTGCCGAGGCTTGAAACGGTGCCCGGGGAGGGGAGCTGTCTGCTGTCGTGGACCCTTCCTGCCCAGCCTCGGCTGCCACTGTGTGAGCAGAAATGTTCTAGGTCAAGTGAAAGAAGTGTGACCTGAATCCTAAAGACAGTGTCACACCCCGCAGTCAGGTCGCAGACTGGAGCCGGTTTGTGGACCCAGAGCCTTCCGACGGCGGGGGGGGGGGCAGCTCCTCTCGAGGAGGGACCCCAGCACTCTGCCTGAGGTTGGTGCCCTTAGTCTGTCCCCAACCTTGGCCAGAGGGACCTGCGGCCTTTCACTGAGGTAACTGTGTATCGGGGAAAAGGAAATAGTTGGGTTTTTCAGGCTCTAAATTGATCCTAATTCCAGGACACCCTGGCCCTGACCCGACACTAACTCCAGGAGACCCAAAATGTCACTGGCCAGAGTAGGGGCTTACGAAGGTCAGATGATCATGGAATTTTACTTTAGGTCCCCTCCCGGTGGGCCCAGTGGGTCCCTGAGCGCATCCTGGGGTTGTTCCCCCCGCTTTGGAATGCCTGCTTGAATAGACACAGCAGCTGCGACAGCCCCCGCGTTGGTTCCCTGACCTGCGGAGTGAGGGCTGTGATGGTGGGGAAGACCACGTGGAAACTACCAGAACCACCTCTCCTGGGGAAAATGGTGACCCAAGAGGACACCAGCTCCCTGGGGGGGCCGTGGAAGTTCGCGCCTCCGCCAGAGGAGGTGACTCCGGTAGGTCCCCGTTCGCCGCGCCTGCTCGGCCTGCGCGGACAGCCGCAGGGTCTCGGGGGCGCCAGGGCGTTACCGCGAGCTCAGCCACGCGGGGTGCTCGCCGCTGCCGCTCGAGGCGTGAGCACATACGCGCCTTCCCTGCGGTTCAGCCCGGACCCTGGCAGGTGCTTTTCCTCTGCACCTGTCGGTGAGGAGCGCCAGAAGCAGCGAGCTGCGGGGCCGAGGCCGGTGGTGTCCCGCCGCGCGGGAGCGTCGGCTCTCCAGCCCGGGGCGGAGCTCAGCGGGCCGGGACCTCGAGCCGCGTTCCCTTCACGAGGCGCCACGCTGGTCTGTTACGTGGATGAGATGCTGCTGGGCCCGTCCCGTGCTCTGGACTTAAGTGGCGAGACGTTTGCACGTCACAGCGAGGGAGGGCGCTCTGAGTGCAGTTTGGAGGCCTCTTCTACCGCAGTGAGGTCCCTCGGGCCCCGCGGCGCGGCACGTCCGGACACCCTCCGAAGGGGAAGGGTAGACTGCTGCGCCCGACCCCTCTTCCAGCCACAGCAGACACACACCTGTCAGCCCCTTTGCGCTTCGGAAGTCATGTATTCTTCATGCGCGGCTCACTCTGGCCCATTTACCGAACGGTCGGGAAAGTTGCTGGTTTTGAGCGGGGCCCAGAACAGGAGGAGGCTCCGCAGAGGGCCCAGTGCCACGCACACTCCTCTCTCTGCCAGTCGGGCCGTACGGTCCAGCAGGGGCCACGTCCCTGAAACGTCAGGCACGGGCAGGGATGCAGTTTGGAGCTGTTGGTGGACACGCTGCAGGTGCGTCACAGCACAGGCGCTGACCGGCAGAGCCTCGCCCCGCCCCGCCGAAAACTCCTCTCCTCTTGAGAGGCATGCGAAGCAGCTCGGGGTCTGCTCCTGGCCCCCAGTCGAGGCTGAGCGCTTCACCACGGCCCACCAGCTAGCCGTGCAGCCCAAGCCGGGTGTTATCTGCTCCATCGGCCGGGAGGCTGGGTGTGCACGACAGCACCCCGTCTTCAGCTGGAGCTGGGATATGCAGGTGGGCCGAGCAGGCCTGGGGGCACAGAGAAGTCACGTGAAGAAGGGGCCCGAGTCCCCACGGTCCACCTCCTTACGCTGCCCCTCTCACCGTCTTCCGCCTCTGGAGGAGCTCCCGGTGGTGGGTGATGGAGGAGGAGAAGACTTGCGCCTGTAAGCCTGCCAGGTGGGGGGGTCGAGCGGCACCGTGGCCCTTCCTGGGAGGAGCGGTGATGAGCGGCGTGCCTCCTGGCGGGCAGGACTTTGGGCTGTGCGCCTGGCGCTGCCCCGTGCCTGGAAGGAAGAATGGCCACGTGTGCAGTTACATGCTGACCTACCTCTGTGGCCAGTGGTTTGGCCTGATGGTCAGGGACTTGGAGGGAACATGATTGGAAAGTTGGTGACGAGGCAATGTGAGCAAGAGGAATGTGGAGGGACCTCTCCGAATGGGCAAAACCAGGAAATATTCCGTCCATCTGAGTGCCCGCCAAAGGGTGATCTCAGCAGAGGAGGATTTTCATGATTGAGTGGACAGGTGGTCCGTCCTGTGGCTCCTGGTCAGCCTCTTTCCCAGCCACCCTGTCCTCGCCTGACGGGCTCATGAGTGAAGTGGCCGTGGTGGCGGGGATGGGGGACATGTGTGGGCCTAGCCACGTGGGTCTGTGCTCCCCAAGGCTGAGAGCCCGGTCTGCGGGCAGCAGGGACCGCACTGGGCCCTGATACGGCACCGTCCCCCGGATAACCAGGCCGCTCCCTGGCAGCACTGCGATTGCCCTGGAACCACTTCCCTCACGGAAGGGCAGCGCTTACTGCACTAGACGCTCGCTCGGGGTATGGATTTGCCTTCCCTGCGAGCCCGCCCTGCTGTCCGTGGACGCACAGAGCTCCTCTCTCCCGTTGCGGCTTTCCCTGCGGCACCGCTTCTGCTCAGGGCACCCCCTTCACAGCACGTGAGGTGCCGCCGTGGCCAAGCTCGTGGGCGCCACTGGGCTCACCGTGTGCCCCGCCCTCCTGAGCAGCCGGCTTGACAGAACAGTGGGATGGCCTGTCCCAGGCTTGGTCACAGACCGGCTCCCCCTGCAGAGCGGGGGCTCGGTTCCCCGGGAGGCCCTCTCTGCTCCGCAGCTGCTCCGCCTTGTGGTGCTGTTTATTCCACGGTGAGGATTCATGGGTCCGGGAATCAGGGGATAGAAATGACAGTGGCACCCCTCACTGTTACCCCTGGTGACCCATCAGCAAAATTTTTTTTTCTTTTCCTGTGACCTTATGCTTTGCAGCCTAGAGGTCTCAGGTCCAGAGAGAGGGATGCTTCCAGCAGGAGACGCAGCAGTGACCCCACTGAACTGAAGTTAAGACTCACCGGCCACTTTGGGCTCCTCAGGCCTCTGAGTCAACAGGCCAAGAAGGGAGTCGCGGGGTTGGCGGAGTGATTGACCCTGACCACCAGGCTGGACAGCTGCTCCGCAGTGGAAGAGTGGCAAACCACAGCAAAGCCACGCAGGCGGGACTGTTCATGTCCCACCCCCTTCAGGAGTGAAGGTTTGGGTCACCCCACCAGGTAAAGAACCACGACAGGCTGAGGTGCTTGTTGAAGACACAGGGGTACGGACGGGCAGTGAGAGAAGGTAGTTACAAGTGCCGGCTGCGGCCCTGTGGCCAGTCACAGGGCAGGGGCTGTAACTGTCACGAGCGTTTCCTCCTTACCATCTGTCTGTCTACCTCTCTATCTATCCTTCCCTTTCTGATTCCCTTCTCTTGTAGCTTAAGATGTGCTGACTTGATAGCATGGTAGTTAAGTGTTATTAATTTTACATCATAGTATTCGGCTTATGGGACACCAGGGAGGAGAACGTCACTCAAGTACTTTACCTCCTCTCCCGGGGAAAGGCTAGATCACTTTCAGTTGTACGTAGGATAGTTGTATCCTACGTACAACTAGTTGTATAGGCTGGATTATGACTTTGTTATTATCTGTACTAGGAGATTAACTCTGCTTTAAGGAGAGGTGATGCCTATGGGCGCCATCTTGGCAAAGGCTGCACTTGTGATGGTGAACCCTGTGTGTCCACTTGACTGGACCGAGGGGTGCGCAGACATTTGGTCAAACGTGATTCTGGGTGTTTCTGGACGAGGTGGACATTGACCATGTAGGCTGAGGAAAGCAGGTGACCCTCCCCACTGTGGTGGGTCCCGTCCCTTCAGTGGAAGGACCGAGTAGAACAAAAAGTCTGCCCCTCCTGCAAGTCAGAGGGGACCCCTCCTGTCAGGTGGCCTTGAGCTGGGGCGACAGTCTTTTCTTAACTTCAGACTCAGCCTGAAGCATGGGCTCTTCCTGGGCCTCAAGCCTAGTGGCTTTTGGACTGGAGCTGCCCGTCGGCCCTCCTGGGCCTCTGGCTTTCGGGCTGCCCACCTTGGAACTTCTCACCCTCCTTAATTGCATGAGCTGTTTCCTTGTAATAAGTCTCTCCATTCACACACACACACACACACACACACACACACACACACACTCACTCACACACTCACACACCCCTCCAGCTGGTTCCATTTCTCTGGAGCGCTCTGGCTGACACAGGCTGTCTAGTTCTTGCCTCTCCTATGCTTGAGAATCCCGTCTGACGTGACTCGGTTTGGGCCTCTGACTTCATTGGTGATTCTTTTTCTCCCTGAAATGTCAGGCATCAGATGTTTTCTCAGCTATCATCTGAGAGGGCAGATACATGACTTTACACCCTTCCCCTGGCGTCTTTCTAGTCCCTGTTCATTGTTGGGATAGTTTCTTGTTGTCCTATGAGCCACACATCAGTATCACCATCATTCGGTATCACCAGCCGAGCCTCCAAGGCACGACCTCAGTCTTGACTGGACATCTTAAGAGCTTTCCCAGACTCTCCTTATGACAGCTTCACATCAGCACTGTAGTGCTGGAGAAAAGTGAGAAAGAGCATTTTCTCAATCGACGGGCTGTTGCTCATCTAATCTTTATTCTTAGATGGTCACAGAGCAGGTAGGGTGGCAGAGAAGGTGGCCGTGGGCACACGGAGTGGCGGGGATGGAATGAGACTGCAGTGGCCCCAGAACCCAGAGGCCGGGGCGGAGTTCGGTGCTCCTGGGAAGCGAGGGGGGCGTGTGCATCGCCTCCTCAGCCCGGGGCCACGTTTCAGATGTAACTGATCCAGTGCGGCTCAAAGCACCAGGAAGGGCTGTGTGTGTGTGTGTGTGTGTGTGTGTGTGTGTGTGTGTGTGTGTGTGTGTGTGTGTGTAACATGAAAACCTAGTGCCTTTGATCCTGTCAGTTGTACCAGGAATAATTTTACTAGCAATACATGTGACTATTTTAAGTATGACGTTTAAAGCTCCTCTAACAGAAACACAAAAACAAATTTACTCTTTTCTGTGAAGCAGTCAGTTTCTGCTTTGCTCGTGGAAGACACATAGTTTTAAGCCCCAGAGGTATGAGAAAAAAAATTATGGGAAAGAACTTTGTGAACAGATGTCTATTATTTGACTTTGGCTGCTGAAAACCACAGGCTTAGTTTGTGGAACACTGGTGTTCCGTGGGAGGAGAATTTGAGAACCACTAGAAACTTGTCTGATCGGTTCCTTTTCACCAGAGCAAAACTTGGCCTCTGTACACGGTGTCTTACTCAAGATTTCAAGGTCACGTAGCTGCAGGCAGAACCATGACTAGAGCTCAGATGCCTACGCTGTCAGGTGTGCTTTCCATCTTTGGAGAATGGCCTTCTTTTCTTTCTTCTTTTTTAAATCAGCACTAGAATATATATCCTGGTGTGGCTCTGGGGCCAGTATAGTCTCAAGAGGTTTTGCCTCTGAAAGCAGTGACCTTATCAGGCATAGACAATTTCCTGTGTCATTAAGATGTTCCTTGGCAGTATATTATTTTTCTTGGTGAATATATTGTGGTGTAAAACACGCACACAGAGCCAGCTCTCTGTTTTCCTGAGTGAATTAGCTGTATTGTAGCTTATCTGTGGCAGATCTCGCTTTTAAGTTTATTGACAGTGACTCCTGTCATTAGTGACTTGCTTGGTTGAGGTCTTGGCTTTCATTTTATTCTGTCTTTTTTTGCAGCCTGAGTCACAGCCAGGAAGTCCTTTGAAACCAAACCCTTATTTGTGTTTCAGGGAGAGTTCGGGAAATGGTAACTCTGCTTTAAAAGGGTGCTTTGGTTTTTCTGTCGAGGTCCTTCATTTTTTCACTCGCCTGATGTGAGATCTTGTTCTGTCCAAGAGAAGTTGTCCACAGGGCATGGGGGGGACCCGGGGTCCCCCTAGCCTCCTCTGGGTCAGCACTTCACGGCACAGCTTTGTTATGATGTTGAAAATGAATTTCCAGATCCTCAAGTACACCTAAATGGAAACAAAATCCTCAAAGAAACACGTGGAAGCTCCCTGCAGCTTTCCTGGATCCTGTCCTCCGCCCGGTTGGTAAATCCTGTCCCAGTGCTGGAAGCGTTCAGGCTGGTGGCCACAGTAGGTGCTCTGTGAACACCTGCTGTCACTCATGTCGCTCAGCGCTGTGTAAATAGCTTGCTTCGGTCGATGAGTGAAACCCATACATAGAATTAGAGACTGGAGTCTAAAATTATCTTAGCGTAATGTTTTGGACAAAGTTTATTAAAAATGTCTCAAAGAGGGGTAGAGTGTGTTTTGCAAGAATCACAGCAGAGATTTAGGGAACGTGACATCGATTAGAATATTTGTCATCTGTGTTGGCTTAGTAAACTGAGTTGTCTTTACAGAATTAATTAAAAAATACATATCTGAACTAGTTAATTTGGAGTTGGGTTCCTTCTGTCTGAGGTGGTTTCCGTGTAAATCAAGTGGGGTCATCGTGGTGGTCACCCTCAGGGCTTCCTGAAAGTTCAGGAGGGAAACTGGCGCCGCACGAGCCCCAGCTGGCCGTCGGTGTCCGCCCCGTCGCCACTCTCCTCCCGGCGGAGAGTCTCTGTCCCAATTCACCCTTCCCACAGTTCACATGTGGTATGTGCGTAAGCTGCAATTTATAAAGATAAAAACGACTGCAAAAATCTTTCAGAAAATACAGTACTACCTGTTTTTTAATAGAGAAGTTTATATTTGTCTTTTAAAATTTATTTTAAAATATGTTAATTTTAGGCTTAAATAGATCATAGTTGCCTCCTCTTAACTTTAAAAGAATTGAATTAGATTTGTGGTTAAATCATTTTTTGTTGGCTTCCTTGTTCATTTACACTCCTATGCGTCGGGCTAATATACTGTGACTAAAACTGCATGTTTGTACGTATTACTTACAAAGACTTTTTAAAAATATCTTTTTGGCCTGCATTTAATATATATCCTCAGAGTTGGGCTTTGTTTAACTTAACAGATGGTAGAGAGATTTTGGTTGTTATTTTGTAAAGTGTCAATATTCTAAAATATGGAGGGAAAGTGCAATCGGTTTGGTTTCAGTATGGCCAAGGACCTTTGTTTGTGACTGCTTATCCGGAGCATTTAACTACCGATCCTCTCTCTGTCCCTACTCTTGTTTTTGATGACTTCTTTTCCTGTAGGGTTAACGTAGAAGATTCTTGATGTAAGTGGCTGGGTTTGTCACAGATAACGAAGGACTTGGGAAGGACCACCTCACTCCCTGGGCGGTCTGGGGAATTGATTAAGGTGGACACACTGAGGGAAGGACGTATCCATTTGCGCCAGCTGGAGAAGGAAGAGCCACAGTGACCGCATCTGGATGCACTGGCTTGAGGGAAGGTTCGGGAGGCATCGGAAGGGATCCTGCTAAGCCCTCAGCCCCGCTGTTTCCCCTCCCAGTGAAGGAGAGGCAGGGCAGTACAGGCGAGTGGTCAGCAGGTGGCCAGCAGGGCTTTTTGCTGAAGGGCGACCAGCTGTGACCTGTGATTTTTCCCCAGGCTGCGGCTTCCTACGTTGAGGTCCTCTGAGGCATTGTCACCTGCGGAGCACCGTTTTATTTTGGCATCAAGGTGGTATGCATTTGAGGTTGATTGGAAATTTTGCTTCCTATTTCTTCTTCATTTTTCAGGGGAAGAAAAAACCCAAACAATTGTCACAAGGACATTTGTGCTTTACTTTTGCGCTGTGTTCTCACCAGACCCTAGAAAATGTTTTCTTCCTATAAAGTAAGGCTCCCTCTCAGGAGTTATTTGAATGTGAACTGAGACAGCCTTTTGGTTTCTGTTTCCACCTAAGTCATGTTTGTTTTTTAACATTCCTAGTACTATGAAGGGAAAAAAGGATTTGGAACCAGCAAGGTGGTGAAGAGGCCACTGTGGGAGCTGAACTTGAAAGAAGGTGCTTTCATGGGGAGGGAGGTGTGGACGTGGTTTGGGGGCTGAGGTTCGTTTTCGTTTCAGTGACCATTTTAGAGACAGTAGTGAATCAGAGCTGTATCAGGCAGTCAGGCCTCAATGTGCGTTTCCAGCAGAGCTGTGTCTCCTGGATACACAGCCAGGCCGGCACAGACGGTCTGTTTGTTCTGCTGCTACGTTTTCCCCTTGCCGGGCGAACGGATCCTGCTGATCGGTGCCAGCGCCGGTTTAGGCTGAAACACATAATTGTATTGGGTAATAGAGGAATTTAAAAATTCCTTTTTTTTCCCCTTGTGGCTCTCTTTCACAAAGCAGGCTAGTGGTGAAATACTTTTGCAAGCGTTCCCGTTCATCTCTGACTGAAGCAAGATGCGTGGTGGCTTGTGGTTTCCTAATTACCGAAGCCCTGATTTCTTTGGCAGGTCTGTCCTCTGTCTGTAGATTTCCTTTTGGCGCAAAAAGATTTGCTCACGTGACAAGATGAGCACCTTCGGTGGAGCCAGCATTTGTGTGCTGAGCTTCACGGTGGGACGGGGGATCTTTTGTATCCAGGGCGCCGGATCAGCTGTGCGCGGTCAGTGGGCTGAGACGTGGAGTTTGACCACGTGTTTGTTTCTTGGCTCACTTGAAACGAACCTGAGGCTGACAGCTCCCATTCCGCCACAGAAATGACCGTACCTGCAGTGTCCTTGTTCAGAAAGAAGGCAAAGAATGTAAACATGCTTGCGCCCCTGAGCACTTTGTCTGAGGGGAGTTCTCTCCAGAACCTTGCTGCCTGAAGCCTGGTTCACAGCTGTGCGGAGTCTCGGCCCCACCCAGCCCCGTGGGATCAGAACTGGCTTTTGAACAAGATGTCATATTATTTGGATGCACGGTAAAGTTTGAGAAGCTCTGCTCTGGAACGTCTTGAGGCTCTGAATACAACCTGTGCTCTACTGCTATCACAGATAGAGTTGTTAGTGGTTCATCACTCATTTCTGCACTTTACGCAACAGCAAAATCCCTCTGAAATACAAAGGAATAAAGGGTTATTGTGTGCATAGGCAGGGAAAAAATCTGAATTAGTTCCGTGTTTTTCTTTAATAATAACAATTTGGGGATAGTTTTATGTTCTCTTTGGCAAGTTTAGCAACGTGGGCAAAGCTCTGGCGTTTGGCTCTTATTTAAAACTGAGTGCTTTTTGCTTTCTTCTCATTTTAATAGGACATTGAAGAAAGTATTGGGTTGCTATTTGGTGTGTGAAAGGAAAACAAGCATATTCCGCGTAGAAATTAGAAAGCTCTCATGCAGAGAGACAAAATAATATCTACTCCTAAATCTATCTATCTTTTTTTTTTTTTTTTTAACAGTGATGTTTTGAATCATATTCTCTGTTCCTTACCTGACTTCAGGGTAAGAAGAAGGTAATCTATTTTGCTGGTCACATTATGAAACTTAAAATTTTTTGATTAAGAAAAAACCAAAGTATCAATACAATCTTATTTTAATAGTTATCAAAGACATGTTCTAAGAGTATGTTTTAAAAAACCAAAGACTTTTTATTTTATTGTGAAAATCAGTTTTGGTTGTGTGCCTAATTCTTATTAGTTCATATGTTTATTTCATCGTTTATTTATTGGGCATATGACATGGGATAATGCTGCGAGGCATGGCCCTCTCTCTTCTAGGACTTAGAATCTTAATAAAAAGAGATCAATACCATTTTATTAGTGAGAGAATTTTTTCAGCTTGCAGTAATAGGAACATACATATAAATAAATTACCTCGAATTCATTTTGAGTGATTTCTCTGCCCCTAGTATCTATCTTTCACACTTTGCCTTGAAACTGTGAGTTGTAAGTTGTAACACAACTGTATGTTGTGTTATGGGGGAAGCAGTTTTTAAGGTACTGAACCATATATTTGATTTTCTAAGCCCTCTGGCCAGAAGGTAGGAGCAACTGAGAAGATTTAAAGGAAAAACACTATACCATCTATTTAGCTTTTTCTTAACATTTAGCAACAACTTGTTAAGTATCTCACCTTCCTTGAATCTTAAAAAAAAGTAATCCTAATACTTCTAATAAATGCCAAAAAACTTTAAATTTTCTTTTGTGATTGGTTTATTCTTTATAGCTCTTTGATTTTGTAGGTAGGTTGGTCTGTTGTATTTGGTTTCATATACCTCAGTTTCAACTCACATTCGTAAAACCTTCACCCAGACACCTTTCGGCAGAAACGCGGCCCCTCACCCTCCGCTGTGGGGGGAGCAGTTAGACGGCGCTGTCGCGTAGGAGGAGACTGGCCTCAGGGCTCTTCCTCACACTTCAGTTTTCTTAAGGATACGGGTTTCCCAAGTGCTCCATTAATAGCAACTCCTGTGCACATGGTGCCTGAATTTGAAAAATTTAAAGCAATTATGTTCTTCTTATCTTCTGCTTGGGACACACTAGTCTTCTGTCCGTCAGAGGCAATTAGGCTGAAATGCTGAGCTGTCATCTATTGGTGGTAAGGAAGTGAAATGTTTCCTTTTACGTGAGAGATGTCCAGAATCAATTTGGGGCATTTGGTCACAAGGTTTGGCCACAAAAGATATATACCCAGAGGGTAATTACCTTTCAAGTCATTCTGTGAATCTACTTAATTTTTGGAACCTGTCCAAGTTTTTGATTTCTCACTTGTCAAAACTAAGAGAAAAAAAAACATTGTGTTTTTTGTACTTTCTTGTCTCCTTTTGTGTTTTGTCTGTTAAGTATAATTATTAAGAAATAGTAGGGATAAACCTGGTTATACATAAACTTTTAATGGGTGATAACATAGCCCTATGATTTGAATCATCTGCATTATATCATGTTGCGCACATAAAGCCTCATTTAAAGAGGTTTGTTTCTTTGTCAGCATTTATGGAGTTACGTCTGCCAGTGTCGTGGGAGGACCAGGGAATGAGCATCTCTTGAGGAGGAGCCTCACCTCTGGTTTGGGAAAGTATTTAAAAAATGAAGCATGGTTACATACATTATGAGTTGAAAAAAAATAAAATGTTATGAGAATCGATTAAAGTAATCAGTCTCTTTAAGGTTTACTGTGAGGTTGAGCCACATGAAATAGGTAAAAAACTGTAGGTAAACTGTTGAATACATTTCATATGGTTCATCCTATTACAGTGCTCTTTGGAATTGCCTGGTTTGGTCGAAGTGAAACTTTAAAAAGAATTTAAAAAACATTTTTTTTTGGCATCTCCTCAATAAGAGGCTTTTATTGAACTTGCCTTTAGCCAGGTAAAATGCAACTCAGGGTTGGGTATGGCCAGAAGTTCAGGTCCTTAGTGATAAATAGTTTGAAAAATTCAGTTTTTACCCTGTTCATTCATGTAATTCCATGTTAATGCGTGCATTTATTGATATGCTGTAAACTTAGGATTAGTTGAAAGAACAAGTTTTAAGCGGCATGGATGTTGAGTGGCCTAAGTTTAGGTGGAAAAACTCTTTTACTGGATTTGAGTTGGAAAAGAGTTGGCACATACTTGTGGTCCCTGACTTTCTTTCCTATTTTATGTGCCAAAATCAGAATTATAGATTCTAACCACTTCCTAGTATCTTAATTTAATTTTGAGTATAAGAGTGCTTTTCAAGCCTTGTTTTTGTGTGTTAGTTAATGAAAATCATTAACAGAAATCTGAACAGAACAGAAAATTTATTTAATATGCCATTTTGATATTGAATAGAATTTCTGAAATAGAAGTAAAAGATTTCCCAAATAGGATCATTGTATGTATTCATAACCATTTTCCCTTTTAAGTCCAGAGAAATGTGGACTGGGCCAACATCTCAAGAGGAGAGACTAAATATCCTGTATGTTTTAATTTCCACTTTTTTGTGTCTAAAATCTACCATGAAATATCAAATCTTTTTATCTGAATTTTTAGTAAATGTGATTATGACTTGGATTTGTATGTGTCATTGGGAAGAACAGAGAACACTTACATATGAGAACATACAAGCAGCCTTAATAAATACTTTTCTTACCTTTCATACGGAAGTGTTATATGGCTGAGGCGGAAATCAAACTGTAGACGGTCTCTGTCGTCACATCCGTCCCCAGTGCGCTCTCCTCCCCTCAGAACTCAGGGTTGGGCACGTCTTTTCAGTAATACAGTGATGCATATACCGGTACGCATCCTTTAAAATTTGCATAAAGGTTATATTCTACATAGAAATCTGCCCCTTGCTGGACTAAACATTCTTGTTCATATACATGTATAAAACTGGGTAAAAAGTATGATGTTGATATCTCGTTTTGATTTATATGTATTTCATTTTGAGTAGGCGTCAATATCTCTGCATATGTATTTATTATCTATTTATATGTATGTTTTCTGTTAACTACCTGTTCATAGCTATGTCTTTTTTGCTACTGAACTATTTGTTTTTCTTCTGAGACATGCTTTTTCTATAGGTGGACTTTAGCTCTTTGTATCATATTGAAGATAATTTTTCCCCTCCATTTTCTCATTTGCTTTTTAACTATTTGGTATTTTTTGGCCCTAAAGAAGTCTTTAGTTTTTCTGTAGTCAGTCATCAGTCTTTTCCTTTATGATCTGGATATTGTGTCCTGCTTAACGTGTTCCTTGCTCTAGGGTTATAAATACATTTATCCGTTCTAGTATTTTTATGATTTCATTTTTAAGCTTTGCTGTGCCCGAAATATAGTTCAGTGTAAGGACTGGGGTAGGGCTGTAACTTTATTGTTTTTTCCAAAATACTGCTATTTCCCAGCATCATTTGTTTAATAATCCATCTTTTCTCCATTGGTTGAAATATGCTACCTGTATCTTATGCTACATTCTTGTATGCGTTTGGGACTGAATCTAGGTTTTGATTGCATCGTTGATGGCTGTTACCTTTATTATGTTTTCATAATACATAATTTTCATGACTAACAGGAGTCTAGCCCTCCTACTAATCTTTTTCAGGATTTCCAGGTTATTCTTGCATGTTTATTTGACTCTAGCATATAATTTTGCCACTTTATGTTCCAAACCGTATAATCTGGCATTGAATCAAATTTAAGGTTAATTGGGGTGCAGTGTATATCTTTGTAATGTTGAATCTTCTAATCCAAGAACAAAGATTGTCCTTGATTATTTTCAAATACCTCTATTTAGACATCTTTGAAGAGTTTAAAGTTTTCTTTATATGATTCCTGTTAGTATCTTGTTAACTCCATTTCTAGGTATTCAAATTTTCTTGCTAGTATAAGTAGGATATTTTCCTCCAGTATAACTTTATTGTTTATAAATTGGAAGACTCTTGATTTTGAATAATTTTGTAACCAGCCAATTTAATAGATTCTTGTTTTTTAGGTATACAATTGAATCATCTGCAAAATGATAATTTTTAAGTTCTTTCTCATCTAACTGCAGTCACTAGTAGCAGGAAGAAATTCTTATTCTTTTTGCGGTACACGGGCCTCTCACTGCTGTGGCCTCTCCCGTTGCGGAGCACAGGCTCCGGACGCGCAGGCCCAGCAGCCATGGCTCACGGGCCCAGCCACTCCAAGGCATGTGGGATCCTCCTAGACCGGGGCACGAACCCGTGTCCCCTGCATCGGCAGGTGGACTCTCAACCACTGCGCCACCAGGGAAGCCCCCGAAATTCTTATTCTTTTAAATACTTTCCAAATTGACCTATAAAATACTTGGAGTGAACTTAGTTTGCTTATTAATAGCCTTTTAAGGAAGGTACTCTCGAATTTAGTTTTCTGTTTAATAAAGGAAATTTAAATACTATTTATAAAGAAATAAAGCCAAATTATAAGGAGATAAAAATATGGACTTAGGTATTTGTTTACAACATTAATATTTTCATATTAGAGAAATGTCTGTATTTCTGATGTAGACCCGTCAGCTTGTGTATGGCCTATAAGTATGGTGGACTTTCTACCAGAAGATGCAAACTTTAATTTGGAAACCAGCACAGATGAGCATATACCAGTTTAGATCAGTGTTTCTGAAAACTGTTGGTAAGATAACATGAAATATTTTAAGGAGTACATTTTAAATTAATAATCAGATAATTATTTTATCTTAGGAAAAAAGTATTTACTCCACTTGTAATGTGTTTTCATGGTTGACATTTGCTTAGAATGAGGTTAAAGACAAAGCAAAATTATCTAGAGAAAAAGTAAAATAGTTCATAAATGTCAAAAAGCTCTTAAAGGGTGAGAGAGGTTGAAATTTGGAAAATTGAATTTTAGATTAATAATATTGTACATACCTTTGTCGAGATCAAGAGCAGTTTTCTATGCATTTTGTTGGTAGCAATGCTTAATAAATAATAAGGGTAATAATACTGAATATTATTGTGAGCCAGAGATTACACTAAGAGCCTTTATACATTATCATATACTGATTATGAGAATTTATCTTCCTAGTTTTATAGTGTCAAGGAAGTGATGCAGCTTACTTGCACAAGATTATATAGCTAGCAAATGGCTATCTTACACATTTGTTGTAAACTTTACTGAATTCACTCTGACTCATTCATATTTATGTGGCAATTATTTTTGAAAATTATACTTCCCTTTGGGGAATCTTCAATTTTAATTTAAGGTTCTTTTAATTTAAGAATCTTCATTTACTCTTAAAAATAAGATTAAATATTTTTAGGCGAATTTACCTTTGTAGACAAAAAACATAAAAATACATTTTGGGGTACATCCTAGTATATCACTAATAATTCAGGCATCTCTAAGGGAAATTTGCCAGTGTAAAAGCAGTTTAATCATTTATATTCAAAATTGCTAAATATTCAAACTAGTTGGAAACTGTGAACTTTAACTGTGGTCTGTATAATTTTTTGTGGAATGGAAAGAGGTAACTTATATTTGGTATCACATAACAATTAAAAATATCGATACCCTTTGAAATATTAGCTAACCATGATACTTTTAAATTTATTGAGTGATTAGAAGTCAATATATGGCCAGTATCAAAGTTTGCAGAAACAGCCAGTCTATTGAAATGTTATTTTGTTTTAATTATTGTGCATTATTAATCTGAAACAATTGCTTCTTATAGGTAGAAATAATTTCAGAGATTATTTTAGAGTTCAAGTTCTAATTTATAGATGAGAAAACTAAAGCCAAAAGCAGTGATTTTCCCCACAGGACCACATAATAAATGACAAATTCAGTTGGATGTTGGAATCCATGCCCTAGAATTCCAGGGAGATAGTTTTGTGTTAGTGGGAGAAGCAAGCTTTAGAGCCAGACGGGTCCCACCCGGTGAGGTCAGGAATTTTTTTCAACTCTGTAGGAAGTTTTGATTTTGTCGTCATCGTAGTCAGTTCCTAATACTGTCAAACTCTATATACCTATCCGTAAAAGAAAATCATTGACAAGTGTTGATTCTTCCCCAGTAATATGCCCTAGGTGGAATGAGCATTTTCTAGCAGAAATAATAAAGTACAAACTGTAACCAAGAATCCTGTATCATGGTAGTATTAGCCTTGAGACCGTGTTGTTCTTGATGAAAAATAAATTTCAGGGCCAACCTACATAGCAAACTGAAATGGAGGGTCTTCTAAGTATTTTTTCTTGTTTCCAGGATATATACGGTACTTTTAAGACACTTAAAAAAAAAAAAAAAGGAAAAAAAGAAAAAGAAAACTCCTAAACCGAAGAGCCAGGGGCTCAGTGAAGGCACACAGTTTGGGCGGGGGGCGCTCGAGCTCAGTCTGCACGCAGCTGGTAAAGTCAGTGAAATATAGCCACCATTGGGTTCTGTGGCCCAGCAAATAGGAAGGAAGGGAAAGCTGGAGGCGTGTTGGTGAAAAACACTTCCAAGTAACTTATTTTGACGCTTCTTAAAGGCTTCTTTGTCAAGGCACTTTTAAATAGTAGTTCTATTTCCTTGAATCCACGCAAGACCATAAAACAGACTGGATTCGGGGAACTGGCGTGGGAATGTTTTCAGCTCTGGGGCTGCTTGTGTTGGGACAGCTGCTCTGCTCTGCTCTGCACATTTTTTTTTTTTTAATGGACCTGCATGGAAGTGCCTGAAAAGCCAGTCTGTGACACACACCTTGTATAATAACCCTTACGTGCACGTTCATCGAATATGCCTGTTCGTCAGAGTTTTGTGTTGCCCACCTGTTAGGTTTCCAAAGAGAAGGAAGCACCTAAGTGACCCCGTATGGGTAGCAGAGTCTGGTTAATGAATCAGAAGGTGGCCCGTCTTGTTGTCCTTACATCCTTTCTAATTGCGTCCACTGAACTGATTGTCTCTTCAAACCCGACTGCTGGCTCTTCAGTGATCTTTCCCAATTAATAAAAAAATCATTGTCTACCTTTTCCCTGTTAGTTAATTACTCTAAGATAAAACCTGTGACCTCCTTAAGCTGTCTGAGGCAACCTTGGGCAAAAGCACAACAACAGTTTCTGTTTTTTTAATCTTTCTGTATTGTTTATTGTCAAGGTCTTGGTTTCCTCCCTGGTGGCGCAATTAGATTTAATTGACCTCTGCGGCCCTCTCCAAGTCTACGTTGTGATTGATAACTGTTCCGATGGTGTTTCGGGAGCCCCGCAAGCCAGCAGCACCTTTGGGTTGCATCTGAGGGCTGCCAGTAGAATGCACGGGAGCAGTTTCTTCTCTTCTCTCCTTCCTGGTTTCCACGCCTCGGACACACACCCTCTGCCTTGGGCTTTTCGTGAGGCCCCGCCCCCTCGACCCCGCGGCTTTCACAGAACTGATAGGACACAGCACAGGGCGACAGCAGGTCTCTGAGAATCCCTGCTCTCCACTGCCAATGCTTTAGATTTGGGCAGGCACCCAGGCTGGTGTTTACGCTCGGCTGTCCCGTCTATGACTCCCAAGTGCGTGTTGAGTCCCTGAATAGGTCTATTAACTGGAGGTTTTCACACTACGCATCAGAACTGACCACCCTCGGCTGAGTCACACCAGCATTTAATTTATTTTGGATCACAGCCCCTTTAGCAGGGAACTTAAGGTTTTACTGCCCTAAAAATGCCTTTGAAATGTTATTTACCCTGTTGCTCACTCAACGTCTGACAAAAATGTGAAAGTGCTTCCAGGAATAGTAAAAATGTGTTTCAAAACACTGGACTGAAACAGGGGCCTTAGTTCTAGGGTGTGGGTGCCCCACTCTGAGAATGTCTAATATGCCACCTTTAGAGAGGCTTTTACACAGGAGTCTTTTAAATAGGGATACTCCTAACATATTTAAAATGTGAGTCAATATATAAACATTTTGTGGAGACATCTTGTCAGCAACACATCTATTTCATTATGCATAAAATCTAGCTACTTTTAGTTGCTAAGCTGCTGAATTATCTAGTATGCTCAGGGGAATTTCTCTAAAGCATTTTTCTAGGCTTGGAGGCATCTTTATATTTTTTTGAGAGAATCTTGGAAAAAGTCCTGATTTGTAGCGTGATCTGCTTTGTAAGCATCTCATTAAGAACTGAATCTCTGCGAAAAGTGCGAGACTGTTGCTATTCTCCGTGGTAGGTGGTGGCGGCACACGTAGATATGGCCAGGGCTGGGCTGTGTTGGTAAACATAAGGACACCAGAGCGAGCACCTAGAATGATGCAGAGGTTTCCAGTGTCCTAACGTCAGATGAGAGATATTTCGTTCCAGGGCTTCAAAGTTATAGGTCTTTCCTCCCCCTTTGGAATATTATCAGAAATATCCTATGCTCTTGGAGTCAGTTGCTGGAAAGTTTAGGTTCAGAATCTCATGCATGCATCTCGGCTAACAGCCCATGTCACATAGCACTGAAATGAAGGGCTTTGAACGTGTGTGTGAGGTTGGTTTTCAAGTATCAGCAGAGTCTGCTGGGCCAGAAGTTAAGGATTTCTGTCTCGATTATCCTCACGATTTGTTTCAGAGCATCACTTTTGCAATTTGCCCAACTTGTAACGTTTTTTAGGTTTCATCGAAACTGAAAGTTTTCTGAATGTTTTATTTTTCTTTTTGCTCCAAAATACTGTTTTTGACTAACATCAAAAGAATGTAGGAATTCTAAATTTAAGAATGAACTGGATAAGCGTCAGTCAAAATGAAACCCTATTTGCTTTTGCCTTTTGGTCCTGCAGCTTCGGTTCCCTTGTAGGAACCTACTGTCTAGTTGAAGAAGCAAGAAAAAAAAATTGGACATCCACATCATAAAGACAGTGTTTTCTCCTCTTGCGGGGGGCGGTTAAACAGCAGGTTTGAGTGCACAGGAACGCCAGAGCGGGAGGAGAAGTTTCTTACAGTCGAATACCTGAAGGAGCCATGAAGCCTGGCTTTTCCTGATACTGGCATAGAATCCTAGCTCTTTAAGAGCTACAAGCACTCTTAGAGATTATATAATGTAATTAAATTCCAGTCTTAAATAACCATAGGTTGCCTGCTGGATGTGTCCATTTGAATATTTTGTTATTGCCTGAAACTCAAACTGCCTAAAATGAAATCATCTTTTCCCACCACCCCACCCCACCCCACCCCACCCAATATGTACCGTTCTCCCAGTCACCTGGACTCTTCCTTTCTTCTGCTCTCTAACTGCTGACCTTGCCCATCTTTCTTTTCTTTTCTTTTCTTTTTTTTTTGCGGTACGCGGGCCTCTCACTGTTGCGGTCTCTCCCGTTGCGGAGCACAGGCTCCGGACGCGCAGGCTCAGCGGCCACGGCTCACGGGCCCAGCCGCTCCGCGGCACGTGGGATCCTCCCGGACCGGGGCGCGAACCCGCGTCCCCCGCATCGGCAGGCGGGCTCTCAACCGCTGCGCCGCCAGGGAAGCCCTTGCCCATCTTTTACATGCTCATCATCACCACCCCCGTTTGGGAACTCACGCTCCTCACACCTTTTCCGGACTCTGGAGGGCATTTGCTGCTTTGTCTCCCTCCTTTTCTGCTCCTCTGGCTTCTGGTGGGTCCTGCTCACCACTGCAGACGCTGAAGCACTGCTTTTCCACAGCTGTAAAATTTACTGATTTAACAGTGTTGTGCAATGGACAGACCATGGCTGCGTCTTGGATTAGAAAATAAGCAGTTATTAAGGCACTTTGAGGGAAGTTGGGAAACTTAAAAATTGACTGTATGAATGGTCCTGAGGTCACAGGAGAATTTCCAGATCCTGAGAAACTGCATATGCCAAGGAAGCATCATTAAGGGTGAAGGATCATCATGTCCGCAGCTTACTTGCACATGGCTCTCCAGCCAACGACAGTAACAGCAACAGCAAAAGTGGGTGCAGGTGTGTGTCAACATGGAGAGAGACGAGGCAAACGTGAAAGACTCTTAAGCGGTGAATCTAGGTGAATGATTCATGGTGTTCCATCAACTATCGTGTAGATCTAAAACTTTTTAGGATTAAAAGTTGGGGGAATATCTTAGTGATTGCTGCAGGGACTGAAGGGCAGTTTCGGGTCAGCTGACAGCACCTGTGGATTGGCGGTGACCACGGAGAGCTTGGTGGAGAGAGGTTGTGTGCCCAAAGGGTGCCTCCGGGTGGTGGGAGGTGGCACGGTGTTGTGTGCGCAGATGCTGGCACCTCCGACCTGATCTCTGGGCACCCTTCTTCCGTGCCCGTGGACAGCTTGGGCACCCTGGACTCACCTGCACTCTTTCCTCCTGTCACTGTCCTCGAGGTTCGTAAGTGGCTGAGCCTCCACGTGCTCCGTCTTCTCCCCGGTCGCCGTCCTGTCTGGGCTCCGTTCTGCCCTCCTCAGGTCTGCATCCGATGGCCAAGGACTTGAATTATTCTTGGAATAGAACTCTCAACTCCTTGGTCCTGGTCTTTCTTTTTTACCTCTCTGCAAACTCCCAACCCCAAATCAGTCTTGGAGTATTCTTTTTTTTTTTTCCTTTTCTTTTTCTTAACCTATGCTTGTGCCGAGAAAAAAATAACCCCAATACATATATGGTCCCCTTTTTACTCATAGTTTCCAGTCTCTTTTGGGTTCTCAGTGGTCACCTTATATGATGGGTCTTCTTCCAGTTTCCTGACGGTAAATATTCTAAGTCAGCCTCTTTCCTCAAGCTCCCCAGCCAGGCTTGAGCTTCTGGTGCGGAGCAAATAATCTTGACTGTCAGTTCTTGAAACATATCCCCTCCTCTCTTCCCGCTGCCAAGTTGTCTCCATGTACACCCGTCCTTCTCCCGGCTTGGGGGAGACCTGGTCCGTCCTGCTCAGACCAGGCCTCTTCCCTTCGCTCTTGAGCCCGTTCCCTTCCTGGTCGCGGCAGCTGCCCTTCCTTTCTGTCTGTCCATCCACCTCTCTCCTCGGCTCCCTTCCCCAGCCTGTTGACATGCTCTGATCCCTTCCACTTTAAGGAATAATTTTCACCATTTATTAAGGGCCTGTTTTATGCCATGCACTTTATTTTTAATTAGAAAATATTTGATATATGAGCATTAATATGTAATATCTATGTAATTTATGGAACATAATGATAAAGTGAAAACTTGGGTTAATCTACCCCCAGCTTAAAAAAATAGTAGAATCATGGCGAAAGCTCTCTGAGTGTTCTGCCTGCCAAAGTCCGGAGGTGACCGGCATCATGACATTTGCGTGTTCTCTCGCTTTTCTGTATCGTGTCATCATACACGAGTGGTTACTGAACACTATGCTGTGTAGTTGTATGTGTTTCTTAGTTTATAAAAACCATATCATAGTGCGTACTGTGTCTGCACCCAACAGACTTTTATGAGATAAAAGATTACAAAACATCGGATTATTTTTCCAGCTTTATTGAGATATACTTGACACACAGCACTGTGTAAGTTTAAGGCGTGCAGGAGAATGGCTTGACTCACGTATGTTGTGAAATGATTTGCCACGCTAAGTTTAGTGAACATCCATCATTTCATATACCTACAAAAAAATTTTTTTTTCCTTTGTGGTAAGAACTCTTAGGTTCTGTTCTCTTTAACAACTATCCTATATATCAAGAGCAGTGTTAACTACAGTCACCAGGCTGTACCTCACATCCCTAGTATTTGTCTTATAACTGGAAGTCTTGTAGCTTTTGAGCCCTTTCCTCCAGGCCCCCTCCCCCTCCCCCTCTGGTGACCCACAGTCCGTAAGTCTCCTCTCTTTTTCTGGGGTGTTTTAGATGCCACATATAAGTGAGGTCACACAGTATCTGTCTCTGTCTGACTTATCTCACTCAGCGCAGTGCCCTCCAAGTCCGTCCGTGCTGTTGGAAACGGCAGGATCGCCTACTTTTTGTGCAGCTGAGTGACGTCCCCTCGCGCGCGTGCGTGCCATACCGCTTGTTTGTCCGTCAGCCGCCAGCAGACGCGGGTTGTTTCCGTGTCGCGGCTGTTGGAAGTCGCGCTGCGCTCAGCGCTCAGGACGTCTGATTCTGAATCCGCGTGCCTCTGTAGCCGGGACCCGCCCTCACCTCCTCAGGGCTCTGTGTCTCACCCTTAAAATGGGGGTCACAATCGACCCCACCTGTAGGGCTAATGCTCAGAGAATACTTCTACCAGCTTCGCCCGCGGTAAATATCTCCCGTTATCTTTCGTACACGTGTCGACTGACACAGCTGTCATCTGCGTTTTCCCTTTTCCAAAGGCAAGGCCTGTCTCTGACACACTCCACGTGGAACATCGACAGGTATTTGTCATACGAATGAGGCACGTGGGAGTCAGAATAAAGAATGTGCGCGTTGAAATGTTCATTTTTGTTTGGTTAGGCTGTTGGGAATGGAGCTGATGGTTAATTGAGAGCTTTGACTTCCTCACGAGAAAGTTGAGGTTTCACCAGATGGGCTGGTGGTTTCTAAAGCGTGGGCTGAAGAGGCCCTGGTTGCCTGGAGGTGCCTCACGTTTGGCTGCGGGGCCGGCGGTGAGGCCGTGACACTGATGCCGGGGGAAGCCGGGTGCGTGGAGGGACCCGCCCTTTTCCACGTCTCCTGTGGCTCCCCTGCCTTGGAAGCGGCGCCTTCCGCTTTAGCTTCCCTGAGCCTGGTGGCAGGAGCGGCCCAGCCGTTTCTGCCGGGTTCTGGGCGTCTGGTGGCAGGGCTGCTTGAGGCCCGGTGAGGCAGGCGAGGGGGCGGCGCTGTCCGGACAGGCGGGCAGTGGGGGGCTGAGAGCCCTTGGGTGTTGTGTGTTAGGGCAGGGAGGCCAGACGGCCCCTCACATGGCTTTGGCGCATGCGGTGTCTGCTGGTGAATAGGACCCGGGAGATGAGAAACCCGCGGACGTGGCGCTTTACTCGACTGAGCAAGTGTGAGTAGCGCTCGGAGTGCCTGGCGGACAGCGCGCTGGGTCCCAGAGCCTCCGCGTCACGGTCCCATCCTCGCAGGTCCTGCCGTCCGGTGGGCGGCCCGCGGGCCATCCACACTGCCACACTGGGTAGGTGACAGGAGCCGCGAAGGAACGAGCCACGTGCTGACGGGGCAGGGCTCCGACTCAGCTGGGGTGGAGAGAGCTGGGAAGGAATTCCTGAAGAAATGGTGGACGCGTGGGGACCGGGCTGTCAGGAGGGGCAGGGAGGAGGGGCACTTGGGGAGGGGGGCGCTCTGGGCCAGAGCAGGTCTGCGGGACCCGAAGGTGGGGCCCCGAGGGCAGGAACGGCAGGCTTGGGCCTCTGCTTCCCGACGCCAACTCCAGGTGCGGGTGCGGGTGCGGGTGCGGGTGGGGGTACAGGCGGAGGTGGGGTTCGGGTGCAGAGCACTGGAGCTCTCCCTGCTGAACCCCCAGCCCCGCCTGGCTCTTCCTTGGCTGTGCCTCGTTTTCGAGTCCTGTATTAGTGTCCCGGGGCTGCCGTAACACAGCATCACAGACCAGGGGGCTTGAAGAACAGGATTTATTTTCTCCCGGCTCCGGAAGCCCAGGATCAAGGTGTCTGCAGGGTTGGCGCCTTCTCCAGCCTCGAGGGAGCATCCGTTCCCGCCTCTCCCCTCCGTGTGACATGCTGGCAGCATCTGGCACCTTTGGCTTCTGTAAGCATTGCCTCAGTCTCTGCCTCCATCTTCACATGCCGTCTCCCCATGTGTGTCTGCGTCCAAATGTCCCCTCTTTGTCAGGACACTGGGCATGTCAGAATAGGGCCTGCCTTATTCTAGCGTGACCTCATCTTAACTGATTGTATCCGTAATGACCCTGTTTTCAAATAAGGTCATTTTCAAATAAGTCTGAGGGCCTGGGAGTTAGGACTTCAATATGTGAATTTTCAGGGGGACACCATTTAACCCATAACAGGTCCTATTTTTAGCCTGATGTTGCTTTTAGAAAATAGCCCCTTCAAATGTGTACATGAACTTCCTCTCCCCTTTGTTTAAGGCCTAGAGACAAAAACATAAACTTGAAACTGGCTTGTTGTGAACATGCTGTAAAAATTACATAATGAGGTCTCTGTTCAAGTGCCATAATTCACCTGCGCCTTATAAGAAAATACAAGTGCCCATTATTGGGCATTAACCTGTTAGACGGTTGCTGCCAGGTGGATACTGTCAGCCTGAAACAGTGGGACCCGCATTTACGCTCTAGGAGGGCGGGGAGACGGAGACGGGACGCAACCAGGGCTAAACCCGGACTTCCTGGCCTGTAAGTAGCATTTGCAGAAGGCGCCCAGTGTGTGGCCGCTGGGTGTTGAGTGTAGCTGCCGGCGGGCTCTGGTCAGGTGGCCAGTGCATGGAGAGCGGCTCTCGGCCTACCTGCTCGTCCTTCCTTTCCGGCCTGCGGTTTCCCACGGCTGGGGTCCTATTGTCAGTTCAAAGGAAGCGTGTTTCAGTGGTGTTAGTTTTTTCCTGCCTTTTCTGAATTCATTTTCAGCTGTGGGCCACGTCAGCAGTTTTATGAAGGCGAATTCGTTGGTGGGTCCCCACGCGTGGACACGTGAACTGGCAGCCGTTCTAGTGGGTTAGCGCCTTTGCTACGCAGCTTGTTACACGCTTTGAATTTTACCCCTCGGGGAGCACAGTACTTTTCATTCAGTGATTCACCGCAGCTGCGCATGTGGCTACGACAGGCAGGCCTGTGGGGCGCAGGGTCTTAGAGTTGGAGGAGGCTGGTGGGTTTTTTGGGCCCACTTCCTCCCCGGTGTGGGTCTTCTCCTCCCGTGAGGTCGTCGTCCGTTCCCCAGGGAGTCTCCGAGTGGCCCGGGCTTCTTCCTGCAGGGACCCTGGGGGGGCCTTCTGTGGGCCTGGCTCCACCCCCCGGGGGTATTTCAGTGCTGGCTTTTATGGAATCCTTCAGAGTGCATTTTTTCTGTTTTATTTTAGTCCTTCAGTTAATTGCAGGCACTGCTCTTTTGTTCCCCGTTGAACATTTTCTTGAGGAGAAGGCTTCTTTCCTTCTTTCATGCCATTTCTCATTTGTCACCCTCCAAAGCCACTTCAGCTTGTCAGTCCCTCAGGAGACTCACATCACTTCCTGGAGGTGGTGGTTTTATCAGGGTGGCTGCAGTGAAGGCTGCTGTGTTGTCACATGTTGCATTTTCCAAAGCACTATTTTCTGCCATGGTGACATCACCGGGATCCAGGTTTATGTCATCCTAGGTCTCCTCACCCAAGTGGTTAACTTCTTGCAGCCTTTCTCAGAAACCTTCTGTGTTGTTTGTTTGAATACAGTTCGGACTTCTCTGCCTGAATTACATGCCTTCCCAGATGTGCCTTGGGTCGGGATTTCTAGGCTTTGCTAGGGACCCACGAGGGCTGCCCGGTGTTCACAGGTGCTCTGTCACCGCCAGCCCTCCCGCTCCAGGGGCCTGGGCGTTCTGTCATTAGATACACTGGGAAACCCTGCTTCCTAGATGCTCCGTGCTCATGTATGAGGTACGTTTGCATCCTGAATTTTCTGAGTGGTCCTGTAGAAACCGTATGGGTTTTCTCAGGCTGCTGTAACCAAGTGTCACAAACTGGGGACTTAGAAGACAGGTACATCCTCTCACAGTTGCGAAGGCCAAGTGTGGGATGGTGGCACTCCCGTTGGAGGCTGGGGGAGAGTCGATTCCGGCTCTTGCAGCCTCCCGTGGCCACAAGCATCCCTTGGCTTGTGGCCCCACCACTACAGTGTCTGTTTCCGTGGCCACGTGGTCTCCTCCTGCTCTACCTGCCTGAGCTGCCTCCATGCCTCCCTCTTACAAGGACACCTGTGGTTAGATTCAGGGCCCACCCAGATAATCCAGGATGGTCTCTCCAGCTCAAGATCCTTAACTGAATCACACATGCAGAACTGTTTTCTGGTTGAAGCCGACGTTGCTGCGCCTTTGGGGGCCACGCGCTCTGGCCTGCGCGGTGACTGGGCCGTGGGTCGCCTTTCCTCCTCCAGGACCGAGCGGACTTGGCGCATCGCTCTCTCCAGCCACCCCTCCTCGCCCTGATTGTGTCCCCTTTTCAGCCCCAGTGTGTGCCTTTAAGCTCCATCTTTCTCCTCCTTAAGGATGCCTTCCTGTCAGTCTTGGCTCCCTACTTCTGGTCGCAAGGCGGCTTGGTTCAGATCTGTAAGGTACCTGGCACCTCTTGTGTCCCCTCTCACTCAGCTCGGTGCCCTTGTCTACCTGAGGACGGTGCGGGGCGGGGACGAGTCTGGAGTCAGACTCTCTGGGTCTAAATCCCAGGCTCCCCGCTTAGCAGCTGTGTGACTTTGGGTAAGTCACTTACTTGCTTCTGCCTAAGTTTCACTGTCTGTAATAGGGTGCAGTTTTAGGGTAGATACTTGAAACGGCTGTGAGGGTCAGTAAGTTACCAAACGCAAACCGCTGAGGACGCAGCCCGTCGCCACACTGCCCAGGACTGGAGATGTGAGCCGTATGCTGCTGCTGAGCAAGTAAGATGTGCCTGTCGTGGCTCGAGGAACGGCATCTTCACCCTGGACGCAATGTAAACTATACTTCTGTTAAACACACTTCCTTGTTTTGCTAGGACATTCACTTTAACTGATTCTTTCTTTCCCACAGTTCTTGTTGGTATCAGCTAATTTATTCACTTCAGATGTTTTTTTTGCTTTCTGTCTGACACTGTAATGTATTGATTTGAATATTTTATACAGACAGCATGACTTGCAGTGATACATGCACAACGGCGTTGGTAGATAAATTGAGATGTTTATAATTTTAAGATATAACTACACTTTTTCTAGTTAAGTTAAGTATAGACCAATTTTAAAATTTAAACCAAAGGCTCACCTGCTGCTGCAGAACTGAGTGCAGATGCAGAAGCTGCCATTACGATCGGAGCTGCGAGGACAAGAAGGGACCGGGAGACTCCACGGCGAATGGCGTTTGCAGTTTCCTGTGCCGGAGTGAGACAGAAAAGCTGTCTGTTGTGTAAAAAAGTTTAAAGAAAACAGGGTGGGAAATATGGGATATTTTCAACAAATCTGTAGTGGATTTGATTAGAAGTTTCCTCTCAAAGCTCAGAAAAGAAATTAATGCACTTACGTGCCTGAAATCTGAATTAAATATCTAACAAATTAAAAAACTTTTAACAGGACATGAACTTGTAACTTTGGCCACCTATAAAATGGTTTGGATTAATGCACAAAAGAGGAAGCCAATTTTAGATGGAGAGTTGGCAAAGACATTATTTCAGTTATTGAAGTTTTAGTAGAAAATTAGGAGAAAAGACAAAAAGATATTTCACAAAAACTAAAGATATTTAGTTAAATCATCAAACAATTGCCTTTAGAATACAAGGTCTCCCTAAAAATGTCAAAGATCAATTGACTTAAAATTTCAAGTACTTTTTTTTTTTTTTTTTTTTTTTACATTAACACAAGCTGTACTGAGACATACAAATCACTGCCCGGTAATCTGTTGTTTACGCTTTATCTCAAAGGATTTAAAGATTTACAAAGAAATATTGTAAATTTTTGGCTAGAAATACCAAATTTCTGAATGTTGTACATATTTCAAAGGAGAATTTCAGATGGATGTGAAAAAATTAATTTCTATCATGACACTCTAGCTATGTCATGTTAATAAATCTTTTCATTAGAATTTTAAAACAAGAGGCTAACCTTGTGTAACCTCTTGTGGAATGAGCTTATTACTCATTCCACTATGTTCGGAAGTGTCATAGATGCCACGTAAAAATTGTTCCACCCATACATGAAAAGCTGTCAGTCACCGCCAGCTTATAGACCCATGGAAGGAGGTAGAGGACCGAGAAGGCAAGTGATCTTGGGTCTTTGCTGACTCTTAGCAGTAGAGTTGGGGTGAGGGTTACAAAATTTCTGTGATATTCGCCCCAGTATAAGGTTTTCTTTTCTGTCTTGAAAGAAAAGGAAGAAAACATGACGGTGTGACTTAGGCTTTCTCAGTCATGTCACACTGCTATTGATTGAGCTAAAGTTGAAGCTCTAAGGAAAGGACAGCTTGTTTGTGATCAACTAGGGACGTCTGAGAATTTATATAGAAATTGAAGGTTTTCTCAATACAAATCAATAATAATGATTTTACACATTTTTCTAACATGACTCAATATACATTACTAGTTGCAGTTTTTAATAGCATTACATAAACTGGCTGTAACAACTAGAAGGAATTGGGAGCAGGGCTGGACGTGCTTCCAGTTGCGCACATTCCTCGGAGTCCTTGTGAGCTCTTGACCCAGAGCGAGTGAGGGCACTGGAGCAGACGTGGGTTTTAAACCGACGTACTCCCCAAAGGCAAGCCAGGGTTTCTTAAAAAAAAAGAGGGAACCAGTTTTGCCAATGTGTATATGAATATTAAAGGGAAATGATGCTTTGGTATTTAGTTCACTTTTTGGAAGAATCTTAAGTATATGTATTTGATAAAACCTAGGTATGTGAATTTACTTTTTCAACTGTCAAGTTTATGAAGTCTAAATGCAGCTGTTACGAAATCTAAATATAGATCTCTGAAAAAGTATTTCTGAAGAAAATTGAGTTCTGACTTGAGATGTACTGTAAGTGCAAAATAACAGATTTCAAAAACGAATGCAAAAAGGAATGTAAAATATCTCATTAATAATTTTTCATTAACATATTGGTACTATAACATTCTGGATATTTTGAGTTAAATAAACATATTATTAAAATTAACTTTTCCTTTTTTTCTTTTTACCTTTTTAAAATTGGCTACCGGAAAATTAAAAAAAAAAAAATAAATTTATTTATTTATTTTTGGCTGTGTTGGGTCTTCGTTTCTGTGCGAGGGCTTTCTCTAGTTGCGGTGAGCAGGGGCCACGTTTCATCGCGGTGTGAGGGCCTCTTGCTGTCGCAGCCTCTCTTGTTGCGGAGCACAGGCTCCGGACGCGCAGGCTCAGTGGTTGTGGCTCACGGGCTTAGTTGCTCCGCGGCATGTGGGATCCTCCTGGACCAGGGCTTGAACCCGTGTCCCCTGCATTGGCAGGCAGATTCTCAACCACTGCGCCACCAGGGAAGCCCAGAAAATTTTGAATGACACGTGTGCTCACAGTGTTTCTGTTGGCCAGCACCAGCCTAATGCATCTCAAGGACACAGTGAATGAATGTTGGCACTGATGTGACAGCTGGTGAGATGGTGATGATGGTGATGTGTTGATTCCTTGTCCTTTCAATAGATTATAAATTCCTAAAGGGTAGGAAACGCAACTTATCCTTTTTTTTAATTTGCCGTATCACATTGCATTCTCCTCTAGACATTAATAGGTGTTTATCCATTCATTGATTATTGCAGGATCTGCCTTTATCATTCAGAGTACAGACCTACTTTCTTTTATCCTCGGGATAATGGCAATAATCAGTAATCCCTTTGAATGAGCACACATACACACACATGCGTGCACGAGCATTTTGTTCTGTACGCTTTATTTTAAGCAATCTTTTTTTTTTTTTTTTTTTTTTTTTCAGTATGCAGGCCTCTCACTGTTGCGGCCTCTCCCGTTGCGGAGCACAGGCTCCGGACGCGCAGGCTCAGCGGCCACGGCTCACGGGCCCAGCCGCTCCGCGGCACGTGGGATCCTCCCGGACCGGGGCACGAACCCGCGTCCCCTGCATCGGCAGGCGGACTCTCAACCGCTGTGCCACCAGGGAAGCCCGCAATCATTCTTAATAATGGATTATTACAAAAATAATTGATGATACTAATTAAAAAAAATTTTTTTACTAAATTTTATATGAGTTCTTATATACATTTATGAGTTAATTGAAAAGCTTTAAAAAACTTCTGTGGCATCTTGTTTTGCTTGAAACTTTTTATTTTGATTGAAGGAGAAGTAATATGGAAATAACACTGTAGTTAGGACTAGACAAATTGCTTTCATCTTCTGCCAAGTTCTCTCACTAGCTCTATGACCTTGAATAAAGGATTTAAGCTTTCTGATCTGTGATCTGATCTGGAAAAATGGGGATGATATCAGCTATCTCACCAGGATGTTGTGGGATATAAATGGGAGAAATATCTTAAGAGAACTTAGCAACCACAAAGAATTAGAGAAATGTAAGATGTTATTAATTTGATAGAAATAATAAATACTTTGAGGAACATACGTGCCATAAGTAAGACTGCGTTAGCTATATCTACTAAAAGGTGTAGTGTAAGGTGATAACTTACCTGAATTTTAAGCCTGGTGTTTTGATCGAAAAAAAAATACTCAGTTTTTCCAAATGGATGATCCAGGTCTACCAAACGCAGTCAAGTGTCCTGAATCAGTCATACATATTGGTGGGGGGGGTAGCTGAGAAGCAAACTGCTGTGTGGCATGTCAGTGTTACGAGCCTAGACCGCAGGTGGATGGATCTGGCTGGACAGAATCAGGGACACCGGGCTTTCAGTCGGAGCCCCTGGCGAGGTTGGGAGCTTGGCACCGGGTGCTCCTGAGACCAGGATGGCAAGTCGCATACAGTCCCTATTGGCGTGGACGTTATTTCTCGCCTGAAGGACCACAGCCACCCGTCAGCACCCTTACAAGACTCTGGTCTTCAGTAGAGTCGAGCCTGGGTCCTTTTCTCCTGCTGTCCTATTAAGTCGAGATTTAAGAAGTGCATGGTTGACATGTCCTTAGACTGGACACACGTTAAAAATACAGCTTTGAAGCTCCCTGAAAGCAAAAGGCCATGGTTGCGTAGGAGCTAAGCCCCCTTGCTGTTGGTGAAAGAGGGCACGATGGCAAGACGAAAACAGCCAAAAGGGTGAAGAGCCTGCAGAAGTTCCACTGTCACAGGCGCTGTGTTGCGCTAAGCTGGTGGGAACGCGCCCAGGCTGTACGGCGTACGAGGCAGGGACTGGGGAGACCGCCGTCAGCAAGGCGGAGGCCCGTGCTCTTCGATGTGGGGTTTTCCCCCAATAAGGTGTTTTTCGATACCTTCTCTGAGTGGCAGAACCTCTTCGTGCACAACGCAGCCCAGCCTGACAGTCAGCACGGAGGCTCCCTGGCCCTCAGGAGCGTGTTTTATGGGTGAACCTGCCTGCAGACACTCCGTTCTCTAGCTGCCCTCTGCCCTGAGCGCCAGCTTTATTAGTTTGATGATACTCAGCCTTCTGGGCAGATGCTTACAGACTTCTCCATGGACACCCGTGTGCATATGCTTGAATTTCGTTTGTCTCTCAGTGACTTTAACTTACACAAATCGCAGCTCTCATTTTGTGTCTTTCTTCTGTGATTTACGATGTCTCCAGCTTGGTGGAGACTCCAGGGTTGCAGATCGGGTCCGAAATGGGTCAGGGTGCCCGTGACTGACGTCTCTGTCATGACCTGTGCCTGTGACAGGAATGGTCTTAACTGTTTATATCCCTGAAAGAAATTGGGCTAAAAAGAGCAAGAATATTTGCAAATTGTTAGGCTCTGCTTGTCACCAACAGTGACATTGAAGTAACAACCGAATGTGCAGTAGAATGGAGAAAGATATAGTCATCAATATCCGTGTGTCTTTTTGTTATTAGGGCCTTTTTTTTTTTGGTTTTTTTTTGTGGTACGTGGGCCTCTCCCATTGCGGAGCACAGGCTCCGGATGCGCAGGCTCAGTGGCCATGGCTCACAGGCCCAGCCGCTCCGCGGCATATGGGATCTTCCCAGACCGGGGCACGAACCCGTGTCCCCTGCATCGGCAGGCGGATTCTCAACCACTGTGCCACCAGGGAAGCCCATTAGGGCCTTTTTAACGTCGGTCAACAAAAGAGCATTTGCTTTGTCTTTCCCCATTAGCCAGGGCACAAACTCTACAAAGAAAGGCACAAGGAAATGCTAATAAACCAGGTAAATACTAAAATTTAATATTTCTTCTCTTTTCAGTCCTGCATTTTTTTCTTCCAAGTTTAAAGTTTTTCATTAAGCATGGCCTTGAACCCTGGACAAAGTGCAGCTCTGTTTTAGAGTACCTGCAAAAAATCATTTCCTTTATACATCATTTGGGCGATTAGAACTATGCAAGTGTGTACTTTGCAAAGAAACAGCCTTTAATTAATTGTGTGGACTGTCACTTTGCGAGATAATGGGAAAGGGAAAAAAGAAGAGAAGCTCTATTTTCCATTGTTGGGCAGTTTTACTTCATGTATATATTTACTACAAAGAGATTATTTTAAGCACGAAGTTTACTGGTAATTTAGTATTAACTTCTCTCTAGATCTGAACAAGTCTTTATCAACGTATTTGGAGCCCTGAGTTTTACAAACTTTCAGTGAGTATATTGTTCTAAACTTGAAAGGAGTCATTCACAGCAGCACTGGACTGGTCAGTTAGCAGATCTTTAAAAGGGTTTTGACAGGGATATGCTTCTTGTATTTCCTCTGTTTTTCCCACCTTGATTTCATGCTCGAGGGTGGTGACTGATCTCCCCAGGGCACCATGCCACCCAGCGTGGCCAAGGGCAGCAGGGAAGAAGTTCGTAGCTTTCCTTTTCGCCCCCAGCCCCGCCTCTGTCGGTGACTCATCTGGCGCTCCCTGATAGCAGAGCACTTTGCTCAGCCGTGCAGGTTACCTGGCTGCTCTTCTCATCCTGTCCGCATGTGGGTACGCGATCCGTGTGAAACCAGCGTTGAAGTCTAATCCTATCTTGGCCAGGAAGTGCCTGGCTTCCCAGATATTCTCAGAGCAAGAGTGCAGGGGCTAAATCTCTTCCTTCCTTTCTGCCCTCTATTCCCCGACACCTATGGCCAAGGGAATGTTTGAAACCCACTAATCTGTGACACTTTGCTTTGTTAGTAAATTCTATAGAGACTAAATTTTATGTTAAAACATCCGTAGGCCCATCATTATGGAGTGATTGATCCTGTTAGTGGAGCAGATTGCCATATAAATCATTCATTAGAAATATATATGCGGTGCAGATCCTTGCTCTGTTTACTAGCTGGGATATCGGGCAGGTTACTTGGTCGCAGTTCACTTCAGTTTGCTCTTTTGTGAAGTAGAGATAATAATAGTGCTAACTACATAGTGTTACTGTGAAGACTGAAAAGTTAATGATCGTAAAGCATCGAGAGCATGGCTGACATAGCCTAAGCACTAAGTAAGTGCTCACTCTTGTTTTTAATACTATTGTCATCATCATTTGTAGTCATTCCCGGTCACGTGAGGACTGTTTCTCTCTGAAGGGTAGAAATTTTAGCATGAGTGTCAAGAAAGGGAGAGTGGGAGAGAGAAAAAGCACAGGGGTTCAAACTGAAGGAGCTTACATTTTAAAGAGGCGAGAAGGTGGGCAGGAGGCCGTTCTCTGTGGGCACTTGCTAGCTCACGCTTGATGCAGCTGCGTTACGCGTACACCCAGCACACGCCTGTGCGCTTGATGAGTGCCTTAGGGTTTACTTTTGAGGGTTTTCAAACGTGTCTGGGATGGTGTTGGAATGTGTGTGCTGTCCCTCCTCTACGAGTGTAAATTAGAAACTCTCTTTCTGCACCTTATGAGCAGCTCTTCGGCGCTTGCCTAAATCACAGAAATGTGTTTTGCTGTGATGCGGGCGGTGGCGCTGCAGGTGCTGGGCTGTGCAGATGTCCCTGGAGTTCAGGTTTGGGTGTTTTCCTTCTTCTTTGCTCATTAATCTAAGAGTTTACAGTAATCATTTGCGGTTTGAAAGGAACGTGGATTTTAAACCAGGTTATCATGGGAGTTCTACCACTAAAAATCTGCTAACCTGTTTCCAAATTTTTTTTTTTTTCCCCCCCGGTACGCAGGCCTCTCACCGCCGTGGCCTCTCCCTTTGCGGAGCACAGGCTCCGGACGCGCAGGCTCAGCAGCCACGGCTCACGGGCCCAGCCGCTCCGCGGCACGTGGGATCTTCACGGACCGGGGCACGAACCCGTATCCCCTGCATCGGCAGGCGGACTCTCAACCACTGCGCCACCAGGGAAGCCCCCAAATATTTTTTGAGTGGCTTTTAGGAGATACAAATGAGTCAATTTTATATATGTTCTAGATGCTTAGAAGAAAAAACCAATTGGAGAAATACAGCCTACTAGAGAAATGTATAAGAAATATAAAAGATAATAAATAATTCCCAGAAGAAATAGTACACACAGTCATAAACACAAAAACCTTTTCAGCCTTTATACTAATCAAAAAATGAAAAGAAAAGCATAGCATTTTTTAACCTAGCAAACTGAAAAAAAAAATTTTCTAAAATTAAGCTTTTAGTTCATTTTTTCCCTCTATGATATTTTATTTTTAGCTTACAGTTGGCCATAAGACTTAACATTAGAATCTTTTGAAATTGAATGTTCATTTGAAATTAAGATTAGAAACGTTTTGAAAATACTTGGGGGAAAGATATCAGGGCAGTGGTAGAGCAATGTGTAGTCTGATGGGGGGTATCCAGCCTCTTTCTAAAATGTTGCCTTTAAGCTTCAGCTCATCACAATTTCCTGGGAGGTCCTGGTTTGCAGCAGAGCCAGCGTCACTTATCCACGCGTGTGCACGCGTGTGAGGTGTGTGTGCAGCCGCCGAGCACCTCCCTGGGGGCTCTTTCCCCAGCAGGGGGTCTGCAGGAAGGGGTGGTTAGAAAGGAGTATCCATCAGTCTTGATAGGCAGGCGTTGGTGATCACTCCTTCTACCGGGAGGTAAATCAGAGGGAGTGAAAGGCAGTTCTTGGGGGTGGGGGGCGACCTCAACCTCGATGGGGAAATAGTCTTCAGCTTGAAAGGCTACAGGAGACGAGGCTGTTTATATGTTGTGCGCGTCGGTCAGTCAGTTAGACTCGCTCTCCCGACACTTGCTGGCTCTGTTCTGGTTCTTCCCTCTGGTTCTCAGCCGTGCGCGTTAGTCCAGTCTGTTCGTTTCAGCTCTTTTCACAGTCGTTTTTAGTTACAAATTCTGAGGTCTGAGAGATCTGCTTTTACTTTTCTTACTTTCTTTCCTTTTTTTTTTTTTTTTTTCATGTTCTGCTACTTCCTAACCGTGTGACCGGACACTAAACGTGTAATGTTGTCAGTCTCAGTTTCCTGAGCTGCAAAATGAGACAGTGGGGTTAATAATCCCTTTGGTCTTTTGAGTTCTGTGAGTGTGACAGAGATGTTATCCAGTGCTTTGTGCTGCAAGTGTGAGCCGGGTGAAAATACTTTTCTCGGCCGAAAATGCTTATTTTAGAGTAATTAGGGCACAGGCTGAAAGCGCGTGGCAGGCAGTGTGGGTGAGTGCTTTCTCTCCGTACAGGAGGGGTATTTTACTTCCCAGTGCTTGAGGTGATCTCAACAAGGGAATTCATGTTATTAGAGGCCTGGTTTCTTCAGCCCAGCACTGCTCATTATCTTACCCTCTTTAAAGAAGCTGCCCAACGGTGCTTCGGCAGAAACATAGTCTGATTTTGGCGCGGCTCAGAGGGGCCGGGTTCTCAAGTTGCATCTGAGAAGCTGTCCTTTTCACTTGTTCTGTGGGCTAGAAGTGAATCCATGTTTGGAGAGACAAGAGGAATGCTCTCTCCTCTCTGCAGGAAGGTAGGTGGCCATATGTTTGAGGACATGGGTGGGTATGAGGCCATACATTTGAGGACATGGGTGGGTATGAGGCTCCGTCAGGGCTGTTTCAGCCTTCTGTGGCCTTCGGGAGAAGGGGGAAACTTTCTGTGCTCCCTTCAGCTTTTTATAGATGGAAAATTTTAGGTAATTTTTATCTTATAGTCAAGATAGGATGCAATTTCTGGAATTAGTGTGAATTGTAGAGGTGTGCATCTGGAACATTCCATGAAAGGTGAAGCACAAGGATGGGGGCTGCAGGCACCAGGCATACCGGAATCCTCCCGTTTTGGACCCTCGGCAGTGGCCCTGCCGCCCGGCTCGACAGCCTGAAACGTACATCCCAAGTCCACCTCCAGACACTGCTTCCAAGAGGCAGAGGTGCCCACATGAGGCTGGAGAAGGCCCCAGCCCTGTGTCCTGCCTCCCCGCCGAGCTCTGGGCTCTCCTAAAGTTATAGGACCTTCTGCGTTTGGGTCACTTGGTTAAAACTAGGAGGACTGTTTAATCCGTAAGATACCCTGCCATGCAAAGTGACTAAATCAATTTGGTTTAAAGAGGAGTCTGTTATGGTCTTTTTATTGCTTTGTTGGGCTCTGACACGTGCTGGTGGGCCCCAGGTGGAGGAAGTGGCTTCCCAGGGCACAGTCGTGGGAGCCCCGGGTTCTAGTCCTGGCTTCCCCTCTCGCGGGTGCCACCAGGCGGGCCCCTAACCTCCACGGGCCTCCCTAACTCCCGTGCCAAGGGGCTGCCCGCCTTCCCGGTGAGTTCCTGCAAGAATAAGACAGAAAATATTCCTGTGTCTTGAATATGTTAAAGCTGTGGCGCTTACTTCCAGCTGCACAACATTTAATGTGAGATGGAGACTGTCTTCATGACCGCGTGCAAAACCGGATGGAAAGGAGTCCCGATTGGGGCGCTAGCTCTCCAGTGACAGTGTCTCTGTCGCGAGGTGCGAGCCAGCCTGGGGTCCGTCCCCGGCCACTTGTGTTCGTCGTGAGTCGGACGTTTAGCCCTCCAGCCCCTCGGGTTCCGGGAGTCGAGGGTCAGGTGTCGTGGTGGCTCTCGGTTGCCGTGACGTTGTGGTTTTCCGTCTGGGGGAGGTGCTGTGCGACCGGCCCGTCCTCCTAGAGGGGCTTCGGTGCAGGGGTCTGGCGGGGGGGGACCAGGGGCCGCGCTGCCGCGATTCCCACATTGTGTGGCCGCGGCCCTATCACTTGGGAGACCTGGCAAGGAAGTGAGGAGGAAGCAGGTGCCGCTGCTGGGGCAGAATGTTCCAGCCTGGCTGGAAAGTTTGAGGAGGGCCTGGGTGAGAAGAGCAAGACCTATTGACAGGGCTCAGCCCTGGGCAGGCCTGTTTCACATCAGCCTCTGAATAGTCACAGCCCCTCCCCACGGTCTCACCTCTGCCTTTTTGCTTTTAAATGTTCTCGGCAACCGTGGTGGAGCACAGAGCATTTTAACTTTTTATTCCAAGAGGAGGTAAAAATGTGAAAAGTACAGTGCCGCCTGCTTCAAAATGACACCACCACCACCAAGAGCAAAACAAAATGTACTTTCTAGGGCTGTCTGACCGACTGTAAAATTATTATTGTTGTAAGTGCTTTTTCTGTTAAGCTGTTTTCAGAATTAATTATAAGACTATTGATTATCCTCAAGTTTCTGATGGTCCTGTAGATCAACCTGGCTTGTCGGGGTGTGAATTGTTCAGCTCTCTTATCCGGTTTACTCTGCACGTTGCGTGTGTAAAGCCACACAATTGTGCGTATATCGTAAGATTGAGAGGAAAAGGAATGTTCCAGACCATTTCTCTTCTTCTCCACATGAGTCTGTAAACCAGAATATTTATGTCAACAAGTCAGAAGAAAATTTGATGGGGATTTTAATGAACCACAAAACGTGTCCCTTGTCGCCCTCGTCTTGTCCTCCTGCCTGAGTTCACGTGTGACTTCTGCATTAATGCAGTCGAGCACCCTCGCGGCAGCCCTCTCATTTTCAGGACCCATAGTGTATCTCCAGTTCCAGCTCTAAGTCAAGCAATGATAGGAATAAAACCTGCTTTATTTTTCTTTTTCCTGGAATATCTGGTAGGAACTTTTGAAGCTCAAAGGGATATTTTAAGATTTTACAAACTGAGGAAACCAAAGAAAATCCAAATATTCCCAACCAGTTTTGAGCACACAGATTTCCAGTAGTTGGAGCCTCTCATTTTTATGTTAAGTCTGGATGGGATGGAGGGGACCTGCCCAGGCTGAAAGCAGAAGGGCAGTTACAGGATTGATTGTGAAATATCCACCCAGCTCATTTTCTGAGCAGGGCTGGTGATGTTCTGGCGTATCTCTAGAACCCTGATTTTGTGCCTTGTGGCCTCTTAGCAGTTTAATTCGATGGCTCTCATACTTTCTTTCCCTAAAAGTGGCGCATGAGGTATTTTACCTAGAACCTCCACCCTCACCTAGACATTTTTAAAGAATTTAAAAAAACGAGCTGAGAATCTCTGTGTTTAGTCAGACACCGTCATCTTAACGCCGAGACTAACTGCATGATTTAAGATGCATGCAAATGAAATTCCCATTATTTCATAGAAAGTAAGCACCTCACTTTTACCGAACTCCACATGCGCGTGCGCCTGCACGTGTATTCAGGGCTAACACCAGCGCCATCGTGTCTACGGCCCGCCCCCACCCCACCTTCAAACCCCAAACCCTTTCTGGGGTGACCTTCCAGACCCTTGGGCTCGAAGCCAAGGCCACCAGTGCCTGGAGGGCCTCCCCCGAGGGCCCCCACCTCCTCCTCTCCCCGTGGCAGCTCTTTGCAGGGGTGTCAACACCACTTGCTCTTAGCCTCCTCCCCACACTCGCCCTGCCCTCTCCCCAGGCCCCGCAGCTCCCGTCTCATCCCTGCTCCAGCACCCGCTTCTGTACAGCACCCCCAGAAGCAGGCTCCTGCGTGATGTCCCTGGAGCACCAAGGCCTCCCGCCGGGCCGCCCGTGTGTTGCGTATCTCACGGGGCCGGTAAGCGGCAAAACCTACGGCAGGTCCATCAGCTTTTGAAGCTTCATGTTCTCCCTGTTGCCCCCATGTGTCCCTGGATTTCAGTTCCTTTCCCTGTGCCCGCGGTGATGCCAGTGCCTCCCCATGCTCCCGTGGGCACAGAGGAACGCCCGTCTGTGGGAGGCTTAGTGGACAATAGAGCGCCACTCGGTGTTTACGTCGGATGTTGTCTGTATTATTTTCATGTCGGTTGTCGTGAGCCTTATTTAAGTTCCTAGAGCCTCTGAAATGCTGTTCTCAAAACCCTTGGTCTTGGCCACGATGGGTCTGACGGTTGTTGATGTTCCTTGTCTTCCAGGACGGCTCCTACTTGGCCGAGTTCCTGCTGGAGAAGGGCTACGAGGTGAGTCCCCTATGAGCCGGCACCGGCCGACGGGATACCGCGGACACCGTGGCCTCCCGCTTCCTCTCTGCTGTCCTTCTGTGTGTGTTTCCACGGACGCTCTGATAACAAGTCCAAATCAGGGGAAGAATGTGCCTCTTGGCTGGTCACAGCGCCAGCTCATTGTGCTGTTTATCTGCTGGCGCGCTGGCAGCCCCCCGCCCCCCATGCTTGCCGTTTCCCTGCTTTGCACGCTTCCCGCGTTCTCAGCTAAACCAGCAAGGGGGTGAGCTGAACGCTGTGCCGTCCTTAGGGTTAATTTATGATGTCATGTGTTACATTAAAAAGTCCCACTCACAGCGAAGTCACTTAATTCGGAAATTGCACAGAGCAGTAAAAACTAAGCTGATCCCTGGCAAGCCTGAATGCAAAGTTGACACTTAGAGATGCTTGCTTTCCAGTCGGCAGCCGGTATTTCGTGGAAGCTGGAGCTTCTGCATTTGCTGCTCTTGCCTTTGTCTTCCTTTTCTCCTTCTCGTCCTCCTCCTTACACGTTTTCTGCTTTCCTTGAAAGAAACAAGGGCTGTACATATTCAATGGATGTATCTTAGCGTGTACATCTTACACTTTTAAAGAACTGTTTTCGGATACACACATCTCTAGAAATCTCTGTGCTCTGCACAGGACAGAAGCCTATGCAGTGGCACATGTTCTCTGGCCTGATTTGGGGGGTGTTTACCGTAATAATTTTGGATGCCATGTTATTTTCCAGTCGCAGGTACATTGTTTAAAAAATGCACACCGTGGACAAATGCAAAAACAATAGCAAGGAATTTGGCATTTACGCACCAACAGGATTTGAAGAAAAGGAACCTAGTTTTCTTACTGTAACGGATAATCTTTTCTGTGAACTTTGACTTTTAGACTTTGATTAATAGCAGATATGATTAGACCTTCTGTGCCTTTATCTAATAATGGCTACTTCTACATCTTGTAATGATATCAAAAAAGGCAAATGTAACTATGGAAATAGGCATGTACACATATGTTCATATACATAGATTCCTATAATAATTGAGCAGTCAATTCATATTCTGCAGAGCAGAGGATTTTAGAGTTATATGTAGAATAGAAGTATTGGTTTTAGGTGAAGACTGATGTTTATTCAGGCTGGACTAACTTGATGCTTTAATAATTCTAAAAGGAAAGGTTTGTGAGAGAGACATACTTAACCTTGTTTCAGATGTTGGGACAGGCTGAGAGTCGTTTGCTGGCTGGCGCGGGGTGAGTGATTTGCCCGTGTGCCGAGCGAGCTGAGAGAAGGAGCCACCTGAGTCACGGTGTGGGGTCAGGACGCCTGACCCCCAAACGTGGCCCCTTGGCATGTGAATATTTTAAGCTGATGGAGTTTGAAAAAGCAGCGGAAGTTTCTCCTGTTGATTTGTCTTTGTCAGTTGAGTGTAGAGGAGGAGAACATTTTCCTCGACCCGCTTAAGGGTCCCTGGCTGGGTCTGAAAATTAAACTGAAAGCATGCGGATGTATTTAATGTAAGTTTTCTGTGACGTGGGAGCCTTCCTGGGAAAATGAGGATCCGGAGAGGTGGGTAAGCCTGAGTGCTGGTGTGCTGGGCTAGGTGAGGAGGGACCGTGGTGGAGAAATGAGGCCCGGGGGTCTCTGCAGTGAGTGTAGGACCGGGGGTGGCCCAGCGAGGTCTGTTGCGTGGGATTCTTCCCGGCATCCGCTTGTCTTGGGACGTGAAGAGGCCCCTTTCCTCCAGGTGTGGGGAGGGCACCTCCCACCTGGCTGCTTCGGGGGAGGAGCGGGGGTGGAAAGTCAGCGTGGCCTTCCCGCTTCTGTCATTTCCGCAGACGCGCTCAGCTTCCAATACGCGGTGTGCCCAGACACCGTGCCCTGGCTGGTGCGTCCTGAGCCCCTCACAATGCCCGCAGCTTGGGAAGAGAGAGGCGCTGTGTCAGCAGGAGCGCTCGGGCTGTGTGGGTCCCCAGACGCGCCTCCAAAGTGGGCGTGGGGCACTGAGGCATCACGTGCGGATGTGGCCGCGGCCCCAAGGGAGAGGGAGCCGGCGAGGAGGTGCGAGGTGCCCGGGAGGGACGGGGGCGGGGGCGGGGGCGGGGGTCTGTCCGGACGCGGTAGGCGGTCAGCTTCCTCGGGCGGCAGGGTGGCGATGTCGGTGTTACTGGGAAGGGCCCGGGGGGAGGTGTGCCCGGGAAGCAGAGCTCCGTGCAGGTGGCCTGTTCAGGGACCGCCGGGCCCCTGCAGACGGGTCGTCATGCTCCCAAGTGGACCAGAGGCTCAGGAGTTAATCAGAATCTAGGCCAGCCAGGTGCGCTTCGGCTGTTTCCTTCCGTTGGCATCTGAAACTGTAAGAGCAGGTTGGATCCTGATACAGAAAGACCGTAGAAGGCCCACTTGGCAAATCACAGTTCTTGGGGGGGATGAGTCACTGGAGCAGTGATTGGCCAGAGAGGAGGGGGTAGAAGGAAATACTCCCTGCAGTGCAGGTGGGAGGTCGGAGCCGCACGGCATGACCGGAAGTGATTCCGCCAGGGCGCACAGGCGAGTGTGAGTTTTGTAGGAATCGGGGCCGTGAGAGGCTGTTTATCTGTCCTGTCTTCAGTTTTCCTAGGCTGCTGTCTTCACTTTTAAGAGATGGATGTAATTCGAGGGTAAGCTTATTAACCTGGGATCTGATGATAGCACAGGCTTTATCTTTTGGTGTTCAGGTCAAAGTAGATGTGAGAGTGATTTTTCGAAGAGGCTGCATTGGACAATTTCCAGAATTACCACCAGCAGCCCCTGGTTGCTCCAGAACATGAGCAAAATAAATAACAGGGTTAGAAAATTACCTCCCGTGAGATGAGAGGGGACACCCCTGTCCACACCTGAATCCAGAGGGCCAACATCAGCAATGTTGGACGAGCACCTCCTTCTAAGTCAGAGGGTTCCCGGCGTTTAGCCTCAGAGCCACCCGGGCCCCACCGAAGACGAGGCGGCTGAGTCTGGAGCCTTAGACCGGCCTTTCTAACAGCCCCCAGCTGTCGCGGTGGCTGCTTTCCTGGGTCCTGTGGTGTGAGAACCACTGCAACTAGAGGTTCAAATGATCTCTTTTAATGCCAAGGTGAAGATGAACAGCATTTCTTAAGATATTTTAATTTGGGGTGCCTTGGTTCCGTGAGCTCTCATATTATTATTATTATTATTGTGGTACGCGGGCCTCTCACCGTCGTGGCCTCTCCCGTTGCGGAGCACAGGCTCCGGTCGCGCAGGCTTAGCGGCCACGGCTCACGGGCCCAGCCGCTCCGCGGCCCGTGGGATCTTCCTGGACCGGGGCACGAACCCGTGTCCCCTGCATCGGCAGGCGGACTCCCAACCACTGCGCCACCAGGGAAGCCCTCATATTATTTTGAATCTAGTCTTTTTGGAAGGAGTATCACAAGGCCCAGAAATAACTGGAAACCATACACTTTGGGGCTGCAAAGGGTCGCTGGGAAGGCGTGAACACTGTAGGAGGAAGAGCTGCAGATTCTGGGCGGAGGCGCCTGGTCCCGAGGCGGGAACCTTCCTCTGTAAGGAGAGGCCGCGCTGGCCGGCAGGGCTGAGGTCAGCCTTCGCGATGAGCGCGGGGGAGGCGTGGGCCCGGTGGACACTCAGCTGGAGGGAGGCGGCCTGTGGAGCAGAGCCAGGCTGGCCGGGGAGTGGCGATGGGGCGGCGCAGGCGAGCGCAAGCCTGCGCGTGGAGGTGACGCAGCGCAGTCGGTCAAAGCAGCGAAGTAAAGGTGTAAGAAGCCTGGCTAACCTTGAAGCAGAGAGGAGTTTGTGTGCCTTGAAAGGGAACCTCGTAGGTTACAGATTAACTAGTCATGGTTAAATACCTCGTCTGGCCACACACCTTAGATTTCTGAAGCTGTGGGGCCTGGTCACCTAATGTGTCCTGTGAAATCCGTGCATCTGATCATGTTCTTTTTTGTTCTTTTTTCAATTCACGATATATTATGAACGTCACTCCACGTCCAGGCACAGGACTACTTCATTTTTTGGCCGTGCCATGCGGCATGCGGGATCTTAGCTCCCTGACCAGGGATCGGACCCCTGCCCCCTGCATGGGGAGCACGGAGCCTTAAGCCCTGGACCACCAGGGAGGTCCCGTCTGATCACGTTCTGAATGAACAATGTAACGTGGAAAAGGTGGATTGCTTCGTCACGGCTCTGCTCCTCACTGAGAAGGGACCCTTTAAAGGTTTAAAGTGGTTTTTTTTTTTTTTTTTTTTTTGCGGTATGCGGGCCTCTCACTGTTGTGGCCTCTCCCATTGCGGAGCACAGGCTCCGGACGCGCAGGCCTAGCGGCCATGGCTCACGGGCTTAGTTGCTCCGCGGCACGTGGGATCCTCCCGGACCAGGGCACGAACCCGTGTCTCCTGCATCGGCAGGCGGATTCTCAACCACTGCGCCACCAGGGAAGCCCAGGTTTAAAGTTTTTAATGCTGCTGGTTTCTTGAATTTTGCTCCAGATTGAACACTGGTTGGGGGGGGGGCATAAAGATAAAGAGAATGGATCTAACATGTGTTCATTATTTATAGAATGTCTGTAGGTGTCATCTCATGATGAGGAGAGCCAAGAATTCTCAGCGTTTATAGAGAATCATCCTTTAAAGCTTTATGGATTTAATTCTACACATTGTTGAAATGCAGCGGGTAATTCTCCTCTGTACCGTGTCAGGCCGCTCGGAGCCAGGGAGGTGAGCGAGGCCATCCGGCTCGCGGTGGCGAGGCAGCCCCTGAGCTGGGTGCTGGACTGCGTCCTTAAGCTTTCCCGCCACTTGCTGGCTCCGCGGCCTCCCGGAGACTTAGATGATGAGTGCACGTGTCCCCGAGGTCGCCACCAAGGTCAGGTGAGACGCACGTGGACGGCAGTCCAGAGGAGCGCTGTGGGCCCGTGGGGCTTAGTCTCACGGGACAGGCGGGTGGCGCAGTGCTTGGTGCTGACCGTCCGAGGGGCGCAGATTCTGTAGGAGGCCCTCGGTCCAGTCCGTTACTTCGCATCGGGGAGGGGCGGGTGTGTGGCGTTGCGCGGCTCCCAGCTCTGTGCGCGCTCCTTCTCGTGGCCAGGGAAAGAGGAGAAGCCCAGGGGCGAGGCTTCCTGCGAAGGTGCCTCTGGTTTCAGCTGCCCTCCTAGCATCACTGTTAGCAGGTAAGCCAACAATACACTTTCGTCCTTGTTTTGTGCAAAATACAAAGAGAGGGCTTCCCTGGCGGCGCAGCGGTTGAGAGTCCGCCTGCCGATGCAGTGGACGCGGGTTCGAGCCCCGGTCGGGGAAGATCCCACGTGCCGTGTGGTGGCTGGGCCCGTGAGCCGTGGCCACTGAGCCTGCGCGTCCGGAGCCTGTGCTCCGCAATGGGAGAGGCAACAGCAGTGAGAGGCCCGCGTACCAGAAAACAAACAAACAAACAAACAAAAAAAACAAAATACAAAGAGAAACAAGAAAAACGAAAGACAAAGTCAAACCCTTTAAAAGCTAGAATGTATCTGGGAATATGTGAGAAATCTATATTAATTAACTTGGTAACAGTGACAACACAGCGAATCAGAATGTAAAATTAGAGAATAGGTAAATCGTGGGTCTCCCTTCCAGGAGAGGAGCTGTAACGGGGTGGGGGGCTCAGGAGAGCAGAAAAGAAATGGGGTGTACGGACTGTGCAGTCGTCCCTGGGAGACTGTTAGAGCTGGAGTTCCTGTGCTTCCGTTCTGACCTGTGGGCCCTTTTTTCTGAGTTGTTGGTAATCCTACTGAGAGAAGCCTTGGCGCAAGCAAGTCCAAGCTTTGTGTGGCTTTCGCTCTGGAACCATCCTGAGTGTTGGCACGGTGGGCCGTGTCCACCTTTAACAGAACCGCGTGCTGGGGGCGTGGCCTCCGGCCGCGTCCTCACCTGTAAGACGGGAGTCACGCTGCGAAGGTGGCTGTGAAGGTCCAGTGATTTAACGTCCACAGAGAACAGTGTCTGTGCACGGCCACTGCCCTGTGCGTGCTGCTGTGACCCGCGTCATCTAGACTTTTCAGAAGCAGGTTGCATTAAACATCCCTGGGAGGCATCCTTGCCTCCAAGAGAAATCTAGACGCTGAAGAATTTAGAATCCAGTGGTAATAATTTTCTATTTTCTTGACCGTAGTCAGTCAATCCATCAATCAGTCAGTCGGCATTTCTGTGCATTTCTACTGCCTAATCTCACTGTCGGTTTTGAAGTCAAACCAACTTTGTTCTGACATCGTGAGAACTTGAAATTTTCCTTTTCATCACTTAGTTAAATGGGACTTGAAATTTTTTTGTCAAAAATGCTCACTTCTGTTTAACACCTTTGTTTTTCAGAAATTTTGTTTTTGAACTGCCATAATTTAATAACGATTTTAATTAATTTTATCGGAAATCAAATTTAGCTCATTTATCTTTTCACTTTGGTTTCCTAACTCGTTTCTTTTTCTCCAAAAATCCTTATAAAAACAAACAAAAAATCCTGCCTTACCTCCCTTCTGTAAAGAAAAAGCCGCTAATCTCAAATTCTTAACTAGATTATCCAGTTTGCACACATTTTGGCTTGTCTTAAAGTTTGTATTTCACCTGTCTCAGAAGTAGACAGACTCAGCTTTCATTAGTTCTTAGAATAATACTTGCTGTCATGGATTAAGCATTTGGCAGGTCTTTCTTTCCCTGTATACACATACCAAAAGTTGGGAGTGAGGGGAAATTAAAACACAGCTTTTTTTTTTTTTTTGTATTAAAAAAAAGACCCCAAACTAGTGCTTAATGTGTTTGGTTATAAGTGTGACAGTAAAGTCCTATGTTATTTATTTGCTGTGACTTTGGGTAATTGTCAGATTTTCATACTGCATCCATCAATGTCATTGAATATTTTTTATCAGTCCTTTATGTTGATATGAAATGTGTATGTCTATAGCATGTCTCTCTGTTTTGGGCTGTCGGGATATGTGACTTATCCAGAAGCCAGCAATCAAGAGAAAAAAATAGACTAAATCATATTATTACTTTTTTCATTGTCAAAGCTAAATTATCTGTTTTTAGAACCTATGAATTCCTCTCTATCCAATGAAATCAAGCTCAGCTTACATCTGAGATCTCTGTATTTCAGAAATAACTGTGGTGGTAAACACCAGTTTTGGTATGTATAGGTGTAGGTGAACTTGGTTTTTATTAAACAAAGTTTATTAAGTTTACAAAGTAGTTGAACTTTATAATTAACAACTTGAAAAACTGGAGACCATGAAGTTGAATTAATTCTAAGCTTAATGTAAGTATTATTCTCTCTACTTTTAAATTACGTAATGGATACGTAAACCCAAATTGCAATTTAATGTTTCCTAGATTTTACTGTTTGCCTCCCGAAATGTCAACCAAGTTTGTGATGTTCCTGTCTTAAAATATTTTCATGTTTACAAAATTTTCTTGGGTTTAGTTCTTTTGGAAAGTAATGTGGTTTTAGCTCTTTGGCTAAAGTATCTAACCAACAGAATTATTAATTGTGGGTGTGTTGTATCCTTTGCAGAAGTCAGTTTCTCATGTATGCCATGTAAAGTGACGATGACGTTTCTTCCTATTTGAAAGAAAGTCTTATGTGTTTATAATTTCCCCTCTGCACTTGGAATATTTGAGTCATGCCAAGGATTAATTTTTGTTCGAAATAGACAGAAAACGATTGAGTTAAAATATAGAAGTGTATTCAGCTGCAAACGAAACTACCCAGCGTTAGAAGGAATGCTTCTAAAATAAGAGAAGGACTCAAACTGCCACCAGCGGCACTGGGACATGGGCAGCCGGTGACATAAGCTGGTATTAGCACTGGCAGCACAGAGGAGGGAGTGAGACCAGGTCCTGAACAATGTCTCTAATGTGTCAGACACAAGTAGTCTTTTCTTCAGCATCGGATAGGTATGTGTTCTGGTTCCAATGACTTTTTTCCCTCACACTTGTCATGGTGAAGTCACAGATAAAAATTTTAAAAAAAATCCTCCCTTCATTTGAGTTTCCTCCATGCCTTAAATCTCACAGGACGTAAGTCTTGTCCCTAGCCTATGCTATTTAGCTTAGCTTTTCCACGCAGCTGCCTAAAAGCAACGGCTCCCAGCCCCCTGATTCTCTCGTGGACCCAGATGCGTATTTATGTAAAGAATTGGTGTCAGATGCAAAGCGCGAGGGCGCAGGGCAGGGCTGGAGGCACCGGAGCCTCCTGTCCTCGTGCTCTGGGTTGAAGAGCGGCCCAGGCTGTGTGACCGATCCGGCCTCGCACTGTCTGTCTTCGGTTTCAAATGGAAGAGATATTTTTGTCAGCAGTAGGACCGTAAGTGTGTGTGTGTTTGGAAGAGGAGACACTTGAGTATCTACAACCAAGCACTCACTGTGAAGTCACAGCATTATCTGATTACTTTCGTCGGGCTTGGCTGAAGAAACACTGGAGAGGGATGGAGGGAGCTGCCTGTGGGCGGGGGCGGGGTGGGGGGAGGCTGGGAGCCGCAGAACTCCTGCTGCTGATTTAAAAGGAGGCCTTTAAAGGGCAGTTATATGTTTTTTCACGAAGCTAAGCATTAGCAGAATAACGTTGCTTATGAGTCCTCAGTGCATATGTACAGCTCATCCTTATCCTTCCACACGATGAAAATGCAGGTCCATGGAATCGTGCGGCGATCCAGTTCATTCAATACTGGTCGAATTGAACATCTGTACAAGAACCCCCAGGCTCATACTGAAGGAAGTAAGTCATTTTCTTTGTCTAAACTCCCTTTCTGTGTAACTTCCTATATTATGATAAGGTATTTTCAAATGTCATTTTTCTCAAAGCCCATCAAATCGCAGTTATTTACCCATGAGCTACCTGCATTGAATGCTCTCTGCACGCTTTGAAAACCCTTCACTGCCTGCTGCCCTGGGCCATGGTGTCACCGCGGTTAGGCCGTTACGAGGGTACCATCAGGTGATGCTGCTGGAGAGGCCAGAGCAGACAAGCCTTTGATCACCGTCTGCAGGTGTCCCTATACCCTCGAGTCAGATCAGAGCCCTCCTCTGCTTTTCACGTTTGGTCTAATTTAATCAAGTCAAGCAGTCTTTGTACATTTATTTAATTTTAGAAATAATTGGTGAAGACAGGTCCAAAAGCAGATGGCAGTCAAAAATATATTTAAATTGCTTTACAGGCAGTTGTCAGTATTTGCAGTTGTTTCTTATTTTTGGTAACACAGTTGCAGGGAGTACATCACACAGTTGCGGTGTTTTCCCATTTGGCCTTGACAGCAGTTCCTGAGGTTGGAATGAGACCATTTTACGGGTGGAAGCAGAGAGAGGGTGTGACTTAATCAAGCCTCCATAGCACGCGAAAGACAGAGCTGGGACGAGGACACGGGGTGTTTCCCAGCAGCAGGCATGATCCAGGTGGCTTGTATTCACCTCAGGGCCCTGAACGTTGCAAGGTTTGGGTTAGTTGTACAGGTAGTGCTGTCATCAGGAAGATGACCTACTAGTACGCTTTCCACCGTAATATTTAGGTTGTCCAGTGAATCCTCCTTGAAAATTATCATCATTTTGTGCAAAGTGTAGAATGGTACTGCCTCTGGACCCAGATGTAGATCAATGTTATGTAAAATTAATGAAAGTATCCAGTTAGCAGGTTGCCCATCTGCCTGTGTCACCTTCTTACACTAGTGAAGTCAGCGTGAGGATCTGCTTAGACCTGGGGTCAGAACAAGCTGGCTGTCCTTTCAATCGGTTATGTATATATGTCAGGCACGTCATAGATGGTTTCAGGACTGATGTTTACGAAGGACTGAAAAATCGCTAGGTAAAAGTATCTGAAGAGAGCTATCTTCACTACTATCAACGTGTCACATATCTCGTTCGAGGGTATACGCATTATTTCCAGATTTTCTTTGTCTGAATCTCATTCTTATGTGACATGTCTTATAGCCACCGGGGCGCCATAAGATACGCTGATTGTGTAACATCTGTCATGATATTATGTTTTTTTTAAAAAGCTCATCTGGGGGGCTTCCCTGGTGGCGCAGTGGTTGAGAGTCCGCCTGCCAATGCAGGGGGCACGGGTTTGTGCCCTGGTCCGGGAGGATCCCACATGCTGCGGAGCGGCTGGGCCCGTGAGCCATGGCCGCTGAGCCTGCGCGTCCGGAGCCTGTGGTCCGCAACGGGAGAGGCCACAACAGTGAGAGGCCCGCGTACCGCAAAAAAAAAAAAAAAAAAAAAAGCTCATCTGGGACTTCCCTGGTGGCACAGTGGTTGAGAGTCCACCTGCCAATGCAGGGGACACGGGTTCGTGCCCCGGTCCGGGAAGATCCCACGGGCCGCGGAGCGGCTGGGCCCGGGAGCCGTGGCCGCTGAGCCTGCGCGTCCGGAGCCTGTGCTCCGCAGCAGGAGAGGCCGCAGCGGTGAGAGGCCCACGTACCGCAAAAAAAAAAAATAAATAAAAAAAAATAAAAAATAAAAAGCTCATCTGAGTTTTTACAAATCCTTTGTAGACATAGCAACAAATGGGAATCTCTTTCTACTATTTAGTTTCTTTACAGATGACAGTTACAGACTGCTACTCCAGAACCAATCTTGTTTTCAGACTTTCAGAATATACATTTCAGTTTTGCTATGTTAAAAAATTGGGCCTACGTTGTTTCCTTCTATCTAACGGTGTGTGTTTCTATCTTAAAGACATGAAACTGCACTATGGTGACCTCACCGACAGTACCTGCCTCGTAAAGATCATCAACGAAGTGAAGCCGACCGAGATCTACAACCTCGGAGCCCAGAGCCACGTCAAGGTGAGCCGTTTTCCCTGTCATGGTTTCTCTGGCTGTGTTCCTGAGCTCTGTATTTTGCTGTTGTCCGTTGCTTCGTAACACAATACGACAACCACTAATCCTAGTCCTCAAGTTTGATTCTTGGTATTAGTTTGGGTATTAATGAATCCTTATAGAAATGCTAATACATTTTTAAAAAAGTGTATTTTCTGTTATTGAACAATGTAATAAAATATTACTTCTGACATTAGGGTAAAAGTATCTATTTGGGGTTGATCTGACAGTCACGAACCTCACTTGGATGTATTTTCTGCCATTTCAACTCACATTGTGAATGAAGTGTTTTGTTCAAATGTTGGAAAATCAAGTCAATAAAACTTCTATTTTAATATGAATTTTTGGTAGTGATGATGTTACTGGCTGAGAGAATAGTATTTTTGAGGGCCAATATGTCAGAATTAATGGAATTAACTCTTTCTTGTGAGTAGTAAAAATGATTGGAAGAAAAACTCTTCTTAGCCTCTTGTCTCAGTATGACACAGCTCACGTTGATTTCTTTCCCTTTATTCAGACAGACCCTCTGGTGGTCTGTCTGCCTCTCCTTAGCTTCTCTTTCTAGAACAAATCTCAGTAAAAACCTGAGAGGCCAACCCCCAGGGTTCTGGCAATCTGCTTAATTCAAGTTTCTGTTGCTGTTGTTATATTAGTGCTGACTCAGTGAGTGAACTGAAGCCAGGGCTGGTACGAGTTCTATTTAGATACTAATTCAATCAGGGTAGTTAGTGGAGCATAGAAATAAAAGCAAATGGCTCTAGTTAAAACAGCACCTGCCCCCCACCACCAAAAAAAAAGGAACAGAAGATCTAGCAGCATTTTTTGCTGTTTAATGAGTGAATTCAGCACTCTTACTGCAGAAGGTATTTGAGGTGATTGGCTATTTCTCCACATCTCCAGTTGTGGGTGGAATGGAAGTGATATGCCTGTTTTATACCTCTGCTAGTTTAAGGGAGAAATTATAAACTAGATCAAATGAAACCAAAGGTAGAACAGAGTAAGAGAAGCAGGTGGAAAGCTCAGTCTTGTGATTGATACCAAATTTAAAATTTGAGCGTAAACCCTCACGGTACATTTTTCTCTAAGATGGTAACCTGGGAGGATGGCGACAGATCAGCCAATAATGATACTTCTTATCTGTCTCTGTTGTCTCGGAAGGTAATTTTTTCCTTTCTTAATCTCCGATGATTCTGTTCTGTATCCAAGCTTAAGCTTTGGGCTGTGGAAGGCGTCAGGGGCTTTAGGTTAGAAAAATAGGGCTGTTTTTCTAAGTGATTCTAAATGTATTTTCCGTCTGAAAGGGTGTTTCCTACGTGCCATGCCTTGAGCAGCCGTCCCCCCTTTCAAACAGAGGCCCGGAGACTTTGTCCAGGGCTGAGGCAGGTAGTCCGTCTGCCGCGTTTTCATTTATCTATAGCTGCTTCTTGGCATCTCCAGGCAAAACAGAACGTTTTGGAATGAGTGTTGTGTTACTCAGTTTCCTTTAGATTAAGACGTTTCCTTTGTGATGGTAGATAGTTTATCACCGCTGGAAGTCCTCTACCGGCGTAGTGGGAAGATGCAGGAAATTTTACATAGAGATTTATGTATAGCAGGCCTTCCCCTGTCATGTGACTCCTCTTTCCAGAACGTTCTGTAGCTCAGAAAGTCTGGCCTGCTTTCCGTACATGAGGGGGGCGGCTGTACCGTGAGTACCGCAAGCACAGGGGGCTGAGCTGATCGAGTCCTTGTCAGTGGCTCTGTTTGCGAAGCCTACCTTGTTTCGTTGTGTTTCGCCTGCTTTGCCCGAAGGCCTGTTAACGGGCAGAAACGGTGCTTAATCGAAGATGAACTTTGGCTCCTAAGATAGTTTAGCCCTTCAACGATACGTGCGTGCGTGGTGGAGTGGAGGACCCGGGGGTGCGTGAGACCCACCTCTGTCGTGGAGGGACTCCTCTCCCAGGGGTGACAGAGGCCGGCGCTGATGTCTTTGGGTTTTTAGAGATGGGGTGAGAGAACGTCGCTCCCACGGGATCGTGCATGGTGGCAGGGGGTAGGTTCGGGGTGGAAGTTTACAGACGTCGTTAGTGGGAACGGGTAGTTGAAAGTGAGGTGACAATACAAAGCTGAGAGTCAGAAGAGAGAAGATTGGGACGTGTGTCTGCAACGCGATGAGCGTCCTAGGTTGCTCAGGTCTTGCTTAGGTCCTAAGCAAGAAGTCTGCTGGGGGAAATGGGAGGCGGGCAGGTAGGGAGCTGGGCTGTGTTTGGGCAGTCTCTACGTGTTTCTTTTTTAATTAGCCATTTAAAAAATTGAAGTAGTTAATTTACAGTGTTGTGTTAGTGTCAGGTGTACAGCAAAGTGATTCAATTGTATATATATTCTTTTTCAGATTCTTTTCCATTATAGGTTACTGTAAGACATAAGGTTCCCTGTGCTATACAGCAGTTTCTTCCTGTTTATCTATTTTATATGGAGTAGTGTGTGTATGCTAATCCCTAGCTCCTAATTTATCTTTCCCCCTGCTGCCCTACTATCCCCTTTGGTAGCCATAAATTTGTTTTCTGTGTCTGTTTTTTTGTAAATAAGTTTATTTGTATCATTTTAAAAAATTCCACATATAAGTGATATCATATGATATTTGTCTTTGTCTGGCCATCTTCACTTAATATGATAATCTCTAGGACCATCCGTGTTGCTGCAGATGGCGTTATTTCTCTCTCTTTTTTATGGCTAAGTAATATTCCATTATATATATGAACCACATCTTCTTTATCTATTCATCTGGTGATGGACACTTAGGTTGATTCCATGTCTTGACTATTGTAAAAAGTGCTGCCGTGAACATCGGGGTGCATGTATCTTTTCAAATTAGAGGTTTTGTCTTTTCCGGATATATGCCCAGGAGTGGGATTGCTGGATCACGTGATAACCCTCTTTTTAGCTTTTAAAGGAACCTCCATACTGTTCTCCATAGTGGCTGCACCAGTTTACATTCCCATGACACTGTAGGAGGGTTCCTTTTTCTCCACACCCTCTCCAGCGTTTATTATTTGTGGACTTTTTGATGATGGCCATTCTGACTGGTGTTTGCATCTCTAATGATCAGTGATGTTTAGCATCTTTTGCTCAATGGGATTTTTCCAGCTGTGTTCTTCTTTCTCAAGATTGCTGTGGCTATTCGGGGTCTTTTGTGTTTCTATACAAATTTAAAAAAAAATTTTCCAGTTCTGTGAAAAATGCCATTGGTAATTTGATAGGGATTGCATTGAATGTGTAGATTGCCTTGGGTGGTAGAGCCATTTTGACAATATTGATTCTTCCAATCCAAGAACATGCTATCTCTTTCCATTTGTTTGTGTCGTCTTTGGTTTCTTTCATCACTATCGTATAGTTTTCAGAGTACAGGTCTTTTGCCTCCTTAGGTAGGTTCGTTCCTAGGTATTTGTTTGGTGTGATAGTAAATGGGATGGTTTCCTTAATTTCTCTTTCTGATCTTCCATTGTTAGTGTACAGAAATGCAACAGATTTCTGTGTGTTAATTTTGTATCCGGCAACTTCACTGAATTCATTGGCAAGCTCTAGTAGTTTTCTGGTAGCATCTTTAGGATTTTCCATGTATAGCGTCATGACATCTGCAGACAGTGATAGTTTTACTTGTTCCTTTTCAATTTGGATTCCTTTTATTTCTTTTTCTTCTTTGATTGCTGTGGCTTAGGGGACTACGTTGAATGGAAGTGGTGAGGGTGGGCATCCTGGTCTGGTTTTTGAACAGGAGACAAATAGACTCAGAGGTGAGTCTACAGGTGGGGCTTCAGAAGAGTAGGCGGTCGTTGGGTGAAGGTGGTGGCAGTCGAGGTGGGCCTGAGGAGGACGGAACAGGAGGCCTGTAGGGCTGACCCTCTGCCGACAAGATACGGGGCTGGGGAGGAAGGGAAGCGCTGCTCCAGGGCACTGGGGCCAGATGGCTGACGGTCCCGGTGCTAGAAGCAGGCGTCTGAGGAGGGACTGCCGAGTTGGGGGGTGCGTGAGAGGCTCCCTCTTGGACTCGTCCTACCAGCGGTACTTGAAGGACATTCAGGTAAATGCAGGTCAAAGGCAATTGAAAGTACGCTGTGAGGTTTGAGAGAGATTTGGAGTTCAGTCCTGGGAGTTCTTGAGAGGCCGAAGCCAAGGCAGCAGATGGAAACAGGAGTGGATGAAGATGGAGCCTCGGGGCCTGGGAGCATTTGCGGGGGGAGTCGTGGGTGACAGGGAGCTAGGGTCAAAGGGGCAGGAGGGTGGAGTTGTGTGAGGGAGCCAGCGGACCAGGCGGTTCAGGCAGGAGGTGGTGTCTGCCGCTCTAGGGCTTCGGGTGAGTGTGCAGGAGAGAGGAGCAAGCGGACGTCGTGGCCTTTGTGGTTGGGGTAGGAGGATTGGGGGCTTTTAGGAAGAGCATTTTAGTGATGCGGTAGAGGAATTACCTGGAAGGCGGAGGGCGTAGAAGTCAAGGGTTATGAAGGGTTGTAAATTGAGTGGATTCTTTTCTAGAAACGTCCTGCCTCGGCCAGCAACCTGTCTGGTTTGTGAGGTCTTCCTTTTCCAGGACGTGTCCAGGTGATGCTGACCCTGGTCTGGGGGCTTCAGTTTGAGAACTGCTGTGCTAATGTTTCTGGTTTCTTGGTTTATCTGTGTGTAATATGCGGCTTGAGTGCATTCTTCCTTCAGTGCGTCAGCGTTTGAATTTGGTATAAATTCCTTGCCAGCTAATGACTATGTGAGCTTGTAAAGCTGAGAGTGGAAAGAATCTAAGAAGAATCTGATACATGTTTATACCAAAATTCTCCACCTTCAGACATCTTTTTCTGAGCAGCGCAGCGTGTAGTCCGTGAGAAGGCGTGTACTTCCCGGGTACTCCTAGTGCTTTGGGGGAACAGTATGGGTGCAGAAGGCGCTGTCAGAATGTCTGGAAAAAGCCCATGTTCCATGCCCCTCTTCCTTGTGTGATCTAATGTCACATGGATTCTCAGTGGTGGAAAGAGTGGGTTTGGGGAGGGGCTGGCTGGGAAGGACAGCTGGTGACAGTAGACTGCGGGCTGGCTCGGGGGTCGTTGCTGTGCCCCGCCCACCCCGCCACAGCTCTGTGTGTTGGCCTTCAGCTGCCTACCTGTCCTCCTAGCAGCTTGTTAGGGGCTTAGGATGGAAAACACGTATTTTGTTCCTTATAATTAATTTCTCTGTATTAGTCAGCTTTGTAGGATTTATTGTGTTCCTAGACAGTAGTTTTTTTTTTTTTTTTTTTTTTTTTTTTTTTTTTTTTTGCGGTATGCGGGCCTCTCACTGTTGTGGCCTCTCCCATTGCGGAGCACAGGCTCCGGACGCGCAGGCCCAGCGGCCATGGCTCACAGGCCTAGCCGCTCCACGGCACGTGGGATCCCCCCGGACCAGGGCACGAACCCGTGTCTCCTTCATCGGCAGGCGGACCCCCAACCACTGCGCCACCAGGGAAGCCCTAGACAGTAGTTTTTAAACAAAAGTTCTTTCTGACAGTGGAATGTTTGTAAGAAGTTAATTAAAATATGTTTCTTCTTATTTGGTTTGGAGCTCTTTTGAAAGAAAGCTCTAATATTAGCACACGTTGCATTTCATTTTGAATCCGTGACTTTCTAGACCAGGCATTCTTTTGTGTTGGCCTCTCTTTGTGCGGAATAGAGTCTTCTATCACACTCACTTCCAGTTAATTTGATGTGGGCTATGGTATGCTAAAAGTAAGGAAAATAAAATAATAGGAAGTTGGTCTGGTTTCCTGTAGGAAACCAATGAAGATGAAATTGGTTCTTGGAATAAACCCACAGCAGTCTGGGAAATACTGACTGAAGACATTTTTCTGAATCATAAACAGAAAAATTATGACTCATGAAGTGTAGGTCATTGAGAGGCTGATTTGATCTTGTGTAGGAGAAAGTGAGAGATGACTGAAATGTACTAGTTATTAAAAGTAGTTAAACCTAGTGTGGTGACATCACCCAAGTAGGAACAAATTATCCAATATACATCGTCCTGCCCATTTTGATGAGGAAATGTTTTAGGAGCCTGCTTTATTGTTCTTTTAAAATTTTTACTGTGTAAATAATATTTTTCATTAGTTTCTGTCCTAACTTTCTTATCTGTTCAGCATTCGTTACTGTCACGACTTTGGAGTTTTCCACCATTCCTCACAGCTTCTTGATAATCACACTTCATTCTTGAAGTCATACTGTTGGACGAGATCTGTCCACAGGAAATCTAGCCCAGCATGACCCTTTGGCCTCACAATGTCATGTTGGAATTGCCTTTATTATTTTTTAAAAATGAAAATGATGCAACCACGAAATGTTAGAGCTAAAAGGAACTTTAGAAAAATCTAACGCAGTTTTCATTTTATAGGTGAGGTTATACCTGCCGCTCAAAGCCACACATTGGGTTGCCGGCCAGTCCAGGATCAAAACTCTGACCTTTGTGTCCGATAACGTATTTTAAAGACCATCAAAGAAAATGATGATCTCCATTAGTAATAATTCTAATGTAAAATAGTCTTCACCTTAAGAACTTTCCCCACATACCTAAGTTTCTTCTTAAGCTTTTTTTTTTTCCTTGTGTCTTTTGTGGAGACAGAAAGTCATTTGCTCTTTTTTAGGTTTTGAGAACTATTTGCAAATCCCTTCTCAGTGTTCAAGACCGTTATTAAGTCTTTCTTTGACTTTCTCTTATTGAAACTGAGTAACTCCCTCCGTGTCATTTGTTTTCTAACGCTTGCATTATCTTCGTTATCTCCTTTTGGACTCTCTGTCGGTCATGTGTTTGATTTCGTCTCCTGACAGCCAGGAGGCCTACGTGCCCAGAAGGTACCTGGGGCAGGCGGCGTGCGGGGCGGGGTTTCCTTGTCCAGCTGTGCGGGACCGGCTTGCAGATCTGACTGTGGGAGCAAAGGGGCAGAGTCTGATTGTCTTCCTGGTGGGACTTCCAGCCCAGGAAGCAGGGCAGGAAGCGGAGCTGACTGTGAGCCAAGTGGCTGGCGGGGTGGCCAGGCAGCGCCTCAGCATCCGGGAGACAGAGAAGCCAGTGCAGGGAGTGAAGCCGGGGAAGAAACGGGGCCCCGGGGAGGGGACCGCGCAGTTTAATCTCCTGAGAGACAGAAGTGCCCTCTCAGTGGCTTTTTCCTGGCTGCTCCTAGCCCCCCCGCCATTTGTCTTCTATTTATGGGGAGGCGGCCCACACCTCCTGGGGCTGCCCTAACCCAGGGGGTGGCGGGGTGCACTGGGAGGACTGCGTTACGGGCCAGGGCAGGTGCCTGGGGGGACGTGTACTTCGTGCCCGCCTCACCCAGTCCTGGGACGGAACAGAAGCACCGGTGTGGCCTTCGCCGTGCAGGTGCCGGAGGGTCGGGACCCACAGACAGCGTGGAGGACGGTTCTCCTGGGCCTGCCCCCCCCCCCGCCCCCGTGTGTTTATTGCAGAGCCTGGCGAGCCGGCAGGGCAGTGAGGAGGGGCCGGGCCATCGTTCTCGTCGTCGGGAAGGGGCTGTCAGGGCGACCTTAGGCTGGGGTCAGGCCCAGCCCGTCCCGCCTGGTTGCACCGGAGCCCGTCGTGCCCCGGGCACCCTACGCGGTGCAAACCGATGTGTGAAGAGCTTCAGAGCAGAAGCCTTGTCCTGGGGCCACAGGGAAGGAGCTGTTCGTGGGCATGGAGCACAGGCAGGACTGCCCGCGTCCGATGCCCAGCCCGGGCCCCGGGCCCCGCGCTCCTGGCCTCAGGTCGCGTCACCTGTGAAACGGGCGGGCACCTCGTCTTGTGGGTCCCGAGACACGCCGCTCCCTATGGGCCTCCGCACGTGCTTCCCCGGTGCCGCTCTGTCCTCGGTATTCGCGGCCTTGGTCCCCAGCGGCTCCCTGCCTGCGCCCCGCCGCCAGCCCCTCAGCAAGGCCCTGCTGCCGTCCTGGGCGCGGCAGTCACCCTCCTGGGAAGAGGGCCGCCCCGCCCTCTGACCCAGGCGCTCTCCCTCCGCGCTGAGCTGGCGCGAGGCCACGGTGGCAGCGCGCGTGGCCACAGGGCGCCGTCGCCGCTGCCCGTGCGGGGCCTGCCCTCGCCGCACGGCCGCTGGGAGCTCTGTGCAAGAGCGCCTTCCTCAGTCGGACGTCCGTACTTCTGCCGCCGAAACGTTCACCCGTTCCGACGCACTGCGGAGAGGTTTTAGACCTTGTGCTTTACTAAATGGGCCCCAGACTTCCGCGGTGGAAGAGGCCGATGAGCCTGCCCAGTCCCCGTTCCACAGAGTGCCGCCCGGAACCTGCATCCGGTGACGGGGGAGGCCAGACGGGACCTTGTCAGACGGTGCCTGCGCTTGTCGGAGGGCTGGTCGGAGAAGACCGGGGCGGGGCGGGCAGCACAGGAGCCTGGCGGGCCCGGGCTCACCTCTCTTGTCACTCCCGCCACTGACCACAGTGCAGGAGGTCTGAGTTAGGAGCTTTGTGTCTTCTTTCCGGAGGGACCCGGTTAAGACGAACCCAGAGGAGCAGTGTTTGTGTAGCTAGGAGGTCCCCAAGTCCAACCCCGCAGGCTGTGATGGTAGCCTGTCAGTGATGCTGAAACCAAATCCACAGGACCAGCTCCTCAGGGATAACCACAGTCTTTTGGTTACCAGGGTTCCATTCAAGGCACAGTTATTATGCTGAGTGCCGTGCTGGTGTGTACGCTTCCCTAAAGGCTGTGGGAGACTCACGACACTTGCTCCTATGGAATCAGAAGAACCGATAGCTGGATAACTATAGAGAGAGCCATTTGTTCTTATTAGTATACTAAAACAAACAAACAAACAATTGCCAGATCAGGTTACTGTCAGTTAACCTGTTTGCTAAGATTTAAAAATAAATACTTCTGTTTTAATACTGCAAATACATTTTTGTCCACATTTTAGCATACGCAAATTAGAACTCCATGTTGGGTCTCTGAAGATAACTTATTTTGCTTGGTAGATGTGTAAATTGATACAGCCTTATGTCTTTTATGAGGTCTAAAATTAATTTTTATATATTCATATATAATTCTCGTATGTGCTTAGAGCAACATAAAATCACTCTAGTGTGTTACCAAATTGTTAACACTGAAGTTGTGAAGGTACCTCCCGGGCAGGAGGGCTTTACTTGGTAAAGAGCAGTGAGTGCGGCTGTTAGAACCCAAGGATGCTTAAGGTGTGTTTGCATGTAGGCCTGACATCCACGTGGACTACATACAGGGTGTCTGTTTCTGGAAAAGTGAGCTCCTTGACAGGGGTAGAGGGTTAGATGATCAGAGCGGTGGCCGGGGCGATGACGGACCCCTGTGCTCCAGTGAAGTTGTGTTTTTCTGCTTTCGTTCTCCAGTCTTCGTTTCTTTCTGATGGAGCCTGTTGTCCGTCACCTGTGCGGCTCAGTCCCTGTGATATTTAATACATTTGCAAACCTCTTTGGTTTGTTACAAGGTGAAGTTGCAGCACACAGGAAAAGCCTTTTGTCGCTTTACGATTTAATGTTTGTGCTGGTAGTGCATGAACCCCACTCATGTGAATATGGCTGATGGGTTCCTGTGGTTCTTAGGAAGACACTGAGCGTCTTTATCTTCTATTCATGAGGGTTGAGCCGGACGGCACACTGCGGCCGGGTCCCTGTGTGTCATCCGCTCAGATTCTCCTTGGAAGCCTGTTACAGATTTGAGCAGTCGAATTCAAATTGAAAGACTGAAAAGTCCTTCCTACTCCATTAAGAATTTATATGAGAGAGAACACTATGAAAGCTCTCCTGTCCTGTTCAAACAGATTGTTCTGTTTTATTAGCTCTAGGTGGTATTGTGATTTTAATAACAGCTAGCAGTGTTTGGAATTTTTCTTATAATTAGTGGACCGCACAAAGGTACGTTTGTTGGGTTTGGTACTCTTAATTCACTTACAGTAGTGACTTGTTTACTACATAAAATCCAAAGTATTACTTTAGCTTTGCACAGTTAAGCCAAAATTAATGCAAATAGCTAAATGTACATGTTTATCTTAATATTAATTTCTAGACGTATCTATAAACACAGATAGTAAACCGGTAGTAAGTCAGTGAAAGTACTAAGAGTGAAACATTTTGTTTTGGACTTTTAATGATGAATGGAGAACTGTTTTGGGATTCCCAATTAGATTAGAGTACATAATTTGCATAAATTAAGATGTAGACATAAATAATACCTAGTTTAATACCATAGATAATGTATCTGTTCCCCTCACCCCCAAAAGAAGAGTATGTAAATTTAAGAATTTAAACTTCACTGTTCCTTTAAAACATCACATAGAGCTTGGTATCAAGCAAGATTTCTACTTTATCCTTTTAAGTACAAATGGAATTTATAGAATTCTCTTTGTTAAAGTTGGATCCTTGAAGTTGGTACATAGAGTAAGATAAAGTGGACCTTTTCTATTTCAAAGAAATGTAATGCATAATATCTTTTTAATATATTTCTACTTAAATCATTAATTGGATACCTTACCAGTGCCAGCAAATAATAAATTGTATGAAGTTTTATTTAATTTAGATTTCCAGTTTTGATCAATGTCTAGCATCAAAGATTAGTAGGTTTCATTATGATAGCCTTCTAGTAATATTCACATGAAGTATATGTCGTTTAGGGACATTAATTAAAAAATCATTCATGATGGATTTAACTTTGCTCTATTTATAAATAAACATGCACGAAGGCTTGGTTTGGCTCGTTAAACTGTGTGAAGTTTGTCATTAGAATCACTTGGACTGACAGTTCCTTAGAAAATGTTGAATTTTCAGCGATGAGCTCACGTTGTATACAGTCATAGTGTCGGTGATTAAAATAGGGTGTTTGCTGGGCGGCAAGCGTTGCACTGATGGCAGTCGTGAGCTTTCAGTGAACGGCAGGCCGGCGGAGCGGAGCGCCGCGCCCAGGGTGCGCTCTTCATTTTGTTTGCTGTGTCAGCTACAGCCTCTCCCGAGCCCGTTCCCCTCCCACCCTGTGCATCCCATTGGAGCCAGTTATTTTAACAGTAAAAAGTCTTTCGGAAATTACTAGTGTTGGCAAAAGAAACCTTTAAGGAGTGTTCTCCAGGGCTGTTGACACACCTGATTAGTCCAGATTGGAAATATCAATCTCTGCCTTTACCAAGTACATTAATTGTTAATTATTGCTCAGCGGTTTTAGCAGAGGAAAGAGGAAAGGTTTTCTGTGTTGTTGTTGTTGTTTTTTTTTTTTTTTTTTTTTGGTTTGTTTTGCTTAAGGCTCCTATATGGCCCACCCCGGAGTGTTTTTCTTGTTTGTGTGTTTTTTGGACGCTGACGTTTGCCTGCACGGTTCAGCGTGGTCTGCACCACAGGGAAGGCTGAGGGCTCTAGGGTTCTGACACGTTTCTCTGCCTTCCCTAGAAAGGCAGCATTTGGGCGTTTGACAGAGACTCGGTGATTATCAAACCACAGTATTTGAGTTTTTGGTAGTTTAAATAATGTGAGTAGATAGATATATTTTTTTAAATCTAGTTTCTTTACGTTTACTTTATATTAAATATTCTGAAAGTGATCATTTGATCATATCATTTGGCAAGATATTTAGATTGCAGTTTTGCAAAAATTATTTTTATTGTAATTATTTAAGTGACTTAAAACTTTAACTTCTTGCTGCCTCTTCTTTTTCAGTCATAACGCTGTAGACGTGGCCATATTCGCTAAAATTTATCAACAGCAATAATGGACTGTTGGTTTTGGTTTATGTTAAATAACGCATTTTCAGTACTCTTCCGAAAGTTGCTTCACAGAGAAATAAATAGAAATTCCTTCTAAACTTCCAGGGAAGCTTTTTTGTGGGGAAGCAAATTACTCCTGAAGCTCCCCTTGTCATCTGTCCGGATTAGAGACAGGATTCTTTTTGGAACAGGGGGAGTTTCGGCGGGGTGGGGGGGTGGAAGAGCGTTGTGCCCTTTTCTACGTATAGATGGCAGCAGAGCGTTACAGACGGCGGAAGTCAGCCTGGCAGTTAGAACAGAGATGAGTGACAGTGTAAACCGACTTCTATCAGCGTGGCCGCCTGTGTCCTGTAGTTAAACATAAAATAGGAAAGAAAGCCACTGTTGATAACACAAGAGTGTAGGAGAATGAAGAAGGCTGTGAGAAGCTGTAATACACTGAATTTCTGGACAAATCCCAGGTGGGAAAGCTTAATCTCTGAAGGTATGTCACCCAGTCCCCTAAGATGATAGAAATCAGCTAAGATAATATGCGTGTCAAAATCCAGAGGCGGCCCAGGGCCGGGGGGCGGAGGGGCAAGGGGGAAGCAAAAGAGAAACCGGACACAGTTGCGGCGGCGAGTGATGGCCCGCTGCCTGCAGGCTGTGGGGCTTGGCCTGGACGCCGCCTTCTCACTTAAGCCAGTTACCAGGAGGAAATGTCAGTCCACGAAGCAGGCAAACATTCCATGGGAACATTTGCTCAAATGTCAGCATTTTAGAAAATAGAACTGCGGTCTATTACGGTCTTGTCCCCACGCTGGATTTGCTATTCAACGCACAAGGACAAAGAGATTCCTTCAGAATGCGTTTGCAATTAACAAGTCATTTAATGTCTTAATTAGCATTCCTAAATAATGACATCATCACCGTAAAAGGTGGCAGTCATCATTATAATTAATATTTAATATGTGTCTGCTTCTGAGGGCCCTTCTGTGGCCGCCCACAAGTATCCAAGGCGGTTTTCAAGTTTCAGGTTTGAATTTGGTGAGAGCGCAGGCATGAGGGTCTCATAAAGTAAAACCGTGTTTGTTAGAAACGTGCGGTGTGGGAGCAGGTTATAAAAGAGCAGAGTCTGTAGCGTGTCCTGCACCAGAGCGTCAGGTCCGCGTCTGCTCCTTGGGGGCCTCGTAAGGCTTCTCACTTCCTCGAAGTGATGCTGAGGTTGTTCAGGAAGACGCTGCCTTGCTCTTCAGCCTTTTTCCGACCTGCTCTCGCGCGCTTTGGTACCGCAGACCAACCTCCGTGTCACAAAACTGATTCCAAAGGTGTGTCTAACCACTTGCTCAAACGTAGCGCCTGGCGTCTCTCTTGTGACAGCAACTTATTTCTCACATAATTATTTTCTTAGTAAATGTGATCTCTTAACAGCCCCTTACCTCATTTCTGGGTTCAAAAAATAGCACCGAATATTATTTATTTCTCAGACTTCACAAAGGCTTCCTTGACTGTAGCTGCTGCACCGCGGGAAGGGCTGGGGCTGCCAGGGCCCGTCCCACCGCCGCACGCTGCCCTGGGCCTTGCTGTCCTTCAGTCGTTTAACGAGGCAGAAGACGTATCCCTGCTGCCGTGGGTTACTTGTTAGTGATGGAGTGGGTCTGTCCTGTCACAGATCAGTAGAAAAGGAGATACATACTTACGCGTGTGCTGTTTTTCTGGTTTAAGTAAGCTATTGTGTTAACCTCAGTTTGTCTGCACAGCTAGGTCTGTGTTACTCTCATTTTTTTAGTAGTGTGGGCTGTGTAAATACAAGAACTAAGAAAGGTTTGAGATAATCCAAATTTGACTTTGATCCTAAACATGTAATTATTTTATAATTTTGTGAGCTTTCAATTTAATTAATTAAACTGCATTTTATAAGACGAACTTTCACCATCATATAGTTCTTAAAATCAGAGCCTATGTTGTTTGAATTAGTGACAGTTATATATAACTTTCTTCAAAAAGCATTATCAAAATATCAATTATATGTGTTTTAGATTGAGAATGAAATGTATGTCATTTGTTTTAGGTTGACATGTGCTGTTTGAAAACAACTTTTAGCCAGAAGAACGTAGTATGTTTTGCAGGTGCCTGTATACTTTTTCTTTTATACCTTTTGTCCCTCTTTGGTCATCATGAGATTTAGACCATGTGCTTTTTCTTAGTGGAAGAGTACCTTGCAGATTATTTATGTGACCTTTTTCAAAAAAAAGGACAATATGGCAACACCACTTCCTCCAACTGCTTGATTTGAAAGAATCATGTCTAGAGTAGGCAAATTTCACAGAAGAACATTGTTTTCAAACTCTAATATACTGCTTTTCTTCATGCTAGCATCAGCACATCAGTTTTCCTTGATAAAATGTTGTGACTATTTTACATAAATAGTTAAATGTAGAATAATTTAAAAATTTTCAGTTTGCTTACAACCTTTTAAATGGATTTTAGGAAGGATGCACTTTATAAATAATTTTTAATGCACTTTAAAACTGAGAAACAGGTTTTATGTGAGTTATAGAGGTCTTTCAAGATTTTATTGGCATCTTATAACTAATTGTGATTTGTGATGGCTTTACATTTGTAAAATGAATCTTATAAAATCTTAGCTATTTGAAAATCTGTACCATAATATAATGATAGCTTATGTAATGCTTCTCTTGAGTATTTCTTTTTTTTAATTGTGTTACCTTCCATGTAATTAATTAGGTAGCATTCTAGTTGATCAGTAAAATAGAGTACACTCTACTATTTAGGATTATACTGTCAAAATATTTGTTCTTTTAATTCTTAGCTTTTCATTCTAACTATGCCCAAATTGTGCTTTCAAAAAATTTGATAAAAATATTTAAAAATACGTAAATATTCTAAAATTATCTGTATGCTAGACAGGAGGGACTCTGATCCCAAAGCCTGCTTTCTCATGTGACCATTGTTTTTCGTGAAGTATTAATAATCAGTGGAAAATTTAATTAATTTAATATAAATGCCTGAAGTCCAACTTTGGCCCCACATTTATCCTTTTAAAAATTCCTTTTTTCTTTTTTACAGGTTGCATCTTTATTTTTGGATTGAACACTTACTTACGTTCATAACTGTATTGCCCAGCGTTTGTATTCTTTGGGGAATGATGCCACATGGATTTGATGTCTCTAGTTCTCTGTCTCTCTCTGCCTGCTTCATTCTCTCGGTTTCCTCTTGAGGATTCTACTTCTCAAGCTGAACATCTCTTATGGTGATGAGTCTTGGTGGTGCAGCTTTATTGGCACAGGGTCCAGAGACTAATCCATAAAACATAGTTTAAAAAGTCTCTAAAGTGTGAAATATTAGCTTGTCATTTTTTCTCAAGTTTTCTCTTTTGACAAGCTTCGCTGAATTTTCTTTTTCTTTTTTTCATATGTGTTCTGCCATCCTAATTCTGAAAGAATTTATAGATATCTCATTTGGGAAAAGATGTATTTTAACTGACAACATAAATATCCTGGTTTTGCAGTTATCTGGTCAAAGATTTTAAATTGCAAACCGTGAAAATTCGTTCTTTACAATATAGCATAAATTACATTTAGTGCTTTCAGTAAAATTTTGACACAAACAGTGTCACATTAAAAAATAAAGAAATCTCAGTGTCAGCTCATATGCTCATGAACTATTTAACAGAAACACTGCAGGTTCATTTTGTCTCTTCTTTAAATAAAATATAAGTTTACAAAGAGTTTTGACTCAGTTTACTCATTGTCTTGCAATACAGATGAGAAGTTTTAGTGAGATAAGAATTACGTTTCTCCGTGTAAAAGAACAGCCAAGTGCGGAGGTTTAGTGCTTACCTTTACTTGCAGGGGCACCTCATTTTCTCCACTGCAGTAGATCTTAATTCCAGACGTTAGCACACGACTTTCGTGTAGTGTTCCAATCACATGTTTGTTTGTTTAGTATTCGCTCTGTGACCTGACGTGCTCTGTAATATCATGACTTCTCAGTTATGCAGATTTTGTTGCTGTTATTGACTTCTTATTTGCAGTCTTCCATCTGTGTTAAACTAAAGACATATGTTTTGTTGTCACCTGTCAAATCCCTTATGAATAATCTGTACTTTGCTTAAACTGTATTGTGACTTTAGACCTTTATGAACAGAGCTTCACAAAATTAAGTAAGATAGTTTGTTGCGTATACAGATATGTTCATGAAACATCACTATAATGATGAAAATATTGATTGTTGGAACAATTAAGACATTAAGAAAACACATATTTAAATGTGGCTAATGTCTGAAAATTTGTAAGTTGTTTATCTCTTAGAAGTTTGTGATAAATCTAAAAGATAACTAAGGATTTCACTATATTGAAAAATTTATAGATATGTATTTATTTAACCCAGTTTTAATTATCTAATTATTTTACGATTTAAGCCTCATTGATCTTATGTGTGTGATCAATATATTGAAATGTAAAGCATTGTAGATACTAACACAGGGTATTTTTTCTTCATGAGAAGAAATAGAAGGAATTAGACTAGCCAGAGCCTTTTTAGTCTTTGAAAGCAAAACTCATGAACCAAACGTGCAACTTCTCTGGGCCTCAGTTTCCACATCTGTAAAATGGGGGGTGAGGCTTTGGGAAGGAAGGGTTAGGTCAGATGCTCTCTGAGATCTCTTCTACCCTAAAATTCAATGATGATATGATTTGTTTTTGCAGTAGTGTTATGCTTATCAATGTAAATTGTATGTCTTGTCTAATGTAAACATAAGTGTAATAAAAGCTGAGGATGAAAAGTTCAAACAGTCTCTCTTCAAAACCATACTTTTGGGGAAGAATCAGTGGGCAGATTTTAGTATAAATGGTTTTCTCAAGAAATATTTGAAATCCTAATCTAGAGTAGACTTCTGCCTTTTAAAAAATGTAAATGCAGAAGAGTGGAGACCAGACGTTCAATCTGTGGGATAATGAGCTTGTCACATCCGGATTGGCAACTCTGCTAAATATATGCTAAGTGGGTGTTTATAATGAGAAATGTAGTGGTTAAATATAGACAATGATTTTAGAAAACAAAAAGTGAAAGTTTAAAAAAATATACCTTTAAAAGCCAACATTATAGTTTTACTAGCACAGCCTGAATTTATCATCTGACAGAAAAAAAATAATTAAATGTTTTAATTTTCAAGATTTTTTTGTTGTTGTTCATATTTTATTTGGACAGGAACTGTCACTTATTCCTTGGGTTTATAAACGTCAGAGAAAGATACCTCATACTAATAAAAACACGTCTTTTCCTCTTAGCTGTGATTGTATTTATTGTATTCCCAAGTGAAAGATTCCAACATTATAACTAGCAGAGGTTCAATTATTTTTAAGTCATCCCGATTCCTTTTCCATTTAGTGACGTTTCATGCGTTCGAGGTGGCAAACTTGTTTTTAGGTTGGTTTTTGAAGCTTATTATCTGTCTTATGAATATTTTAACCCCAATTAGGGCATTCCTAAAATAATTACTCCGAGCTCTTTATAAGTTTCCTTATATGACTTGTGGAAATCTTAAAAGTTTTGTGCAGGGATTGCTGTAAGTGTAACTCAAATAATCATGTAAATACTTTTCCCCACCTTCTGTGTAATTACTATAGGTATTTAAGAATTTGTTTCTAGTTGAAGTTATAAGTTACATACAAATCCTTATATTGTTCCTTGTCTTTTGCTAGCTGCAGTAAAAGCTTTAAAATTTTTAAATAGATTACTTTCTTTGTGACTAAATTTTCATTATTTGAAGAGCAATTATTAAAATAACTTGTGTAATTTAAAAAATATCATCCTAGCTTATTTGGTTTTACTAACATAAGAAAATATTTAATCAGCTTTATACAGTGTTTTCTCATCTTTTGGTAGCTTGTTGAAGGTTTTTTTTCTTTTCAAGTTGTGGCACTAATTATAGAAAATACTTGAAAATTAATTATGGAGAGTAATTATTGGCAACATTGTATCTATTTGACAGTTCTTTTGTTGTCTCCACCCTAGCCATCTAGACCGCTGGCTACCTTCTTTTATAACTGGAGGATCTAATTCCTTCATTTTACGTACCAGATAACTGAATCTCAAAGAAATTCAGCTCCTTGCCTTGGGTCCACCCTCTAGGTTTTGAGGGGGAGAACCAGGGCTAGAGTTAAGGCTTTCTTACTCCGTCTCCAGAGCTAAATCTTCTCTACCCATTGCCTTTCACTTGCTTTGTCAAAGTACGACATGGATGGATTGCTTGGAGTTCTTTCAAAGCCTTTCCTGTGTAATAATGATGGCAGAGATTTCAAGCATTTGTCAGGGGCCACTAATACGTGTTGTGACAGCAGTTTAAGGGGGGAGAAGGTGGATTTATTACTAGTAAAACATTAAAACTCTGATATTTAAAGCCAAACATAATTTACGTTCCATCCACCCCTCACTGCTCTACCTGTCCATTTTGATTTAAACCCCCCCTCCCTCCCCATCTCCCTCCGGCCACCCCCGTGCCACCACCCTCAGCAGATAGCCGGTGAGGCGGGGGCTAGGGAAGCACTTTGACTAGAACCATCTGTTTTGCTCACCCTCAAAAACAATAGGCCAGACGTTATTCTCTGGGGAGTTGTGTGTACACTTACCTATAATAATAAAGTAGGAAAACACAAAATTTTCAGATTCCGAAAATCCCATGGTCTGGAACAGCCTCTTTTGGACTTCTGGATATTCTTGCAATTCTTTCGCTCATTTATTACCTTCAACTTGCAAACTTGCGTAGTTTATTTTTCCTTTTCCTTTTCCTTTCAAATAGCATTATTTTCTGTGTATCGTGCACAGCGTGGTGACATTAAGATAGAACCTGTAAAGTAGATTCTTATTGCCCGTCGGTATACGCACAATATACGTCTTTCTTCAGAAACTGTCTTTTTAAAAAAAGACAAGAAACATACTCTTTGACTCTTAAATATATGGACATTTTAAAATATGAAACCTACGATCACTAACTAAAGTGGTCTCTAGATGTGTGTATACGCACAACTAAAGTATATGCGGATGTTGGCTTTTTTGGCAGGATCATGTGACCTGCTTGGGATTTTCATGACATAAATGTACTTCAGAACTGATATCCATCTGTTTGAATTGGGAACCTCCTTGTTTGACGTAGGTCGTCGAAGATGTTTTTGCTTTTCCCAGGCTGGTGAGAATTATTTTTCCCCCTTTCTTTTGCTTAGTCCTGGAAGCAGTGAGCAATACGTGACCTTCATAGCCTGAGAGCCTACTGAAATATTTTCTAGAACTAACAATATGTTGTCCTTAGTGATTTGAATTGCATTTGACTTAGTAATACCTGTCACCCAACTTGTCGTTTTCCTTAAAATGGCAAAACCATTGATGTTGTGATTTGCACTGCATCAGTTAACGTTAGGATTTTTATTTCTGAAACAGACACAGTGAATATTTCCCCTACTGGGTTGTGCTTAAACTGTGCTCAAGTTTACGAGTTTGTTGTGTTTTCTAAAACATAAGGAAATTCTAGTAATAAAAGAGATGAGATATAGATGTGTATTTATTTGGAAATCATAAAATATACTTTATTTCTCTGTAAAGGTATTATGCTGCTTCAAAACAAGTTGATGTGTATAAGCCTTAATTTAGAAAACAAATAGGATTACAACTTTAAACTATAAAATGAAAATTTACTTTATAAAATGATTCATGTGGGGTTCTTTTTAATAGACTTTCTGTGCCACTTTACTAAACACTAAAATCTATACTTTTATCCTGTAAATTAGAGGACAGTTATATAATGTCATAGCTGTGCCCCTGATTAATAACAAGGATGAACTCTTTTTATGTGGCCATTAGATATTCTGGTGTCCCTTTCTGTGAAACGCCTTTTCCTATTCTTTGTCCATTCCGTTCTTCTACCATTTTTATTGCTGATTCACAGGAATTCCTATAAATCTTTTATCAGTTAAATATGCTGCAAATACATTATTCCAGTTTGTCACTTCTGTGCTAACTTTGTGGTGTCCTTCACTGAACATAAATCTTAATTTTCTTAGGTCAGACCTTTTTTGGGGGGGTGCTTTATGTGATCTGCTTGAGAAATCCTCTTGTGGATTGCATGCTTTCTCTGATAGGTTCCACAATTGATGGGAATCTTTCAGCTTCTTTGGAAGTTTCATCCACTATATATTCTTGAAAGGATTCACATACTAGATTGAGTTAGACCAAGTGACCGCCAAGGTTCCTTCCAACTCCACAATTCTAGAATTCCATTCTGTTACAGATAGAGTAAAAATAAAGGGCTATGCAGTCTAAAATACACACCAAATTTGCAAGAAACATGTTGCATTTCATTGAATCCAAGACACCACTGACTTTCAGAGGCGTCATTATTTATTTTACTTACCGTTGGGAAAGACTAAGCTTTTCTAACTAAAAACTATGACACAATTCTTTCCTACCACTTAAAATTCTTTTATTTTTTACTTATTGAGAAGTTCATTTAGATGTATTGAGACGTAGGTTTGTGTCGTATTTTACTCTTGTGCACGTATCAAAATCCAAGTGAAATAAAATTCGGAGTTGTAGACATTCTTCCTGTGACAGTATCTGCTGAGGTTGATGCCAAGTTTGTGGCCCGCTGGGTACTTGAGTTCTTTCCTTTGTACGATGACTTTTGTTTTCATGCTGGGTGGACGTGTGATGCCCAGTGCGGTACCCACTGTCTGACGGAGGGTGGTAGCGTGGCCAGTACCGGGTGTGCTTGCGTCAGGGCGCTGACACCGCGGCTGTGTGATGCGGCCCCTGAAAGGTGCAGCCTGGGGTGAAGGGACCTCGGGGTTAAGTGTACTCTGTGCGACGTGTGGCCGTCTGTGCCGCCTTGTAAAGCTGGATGCGCGAGTGCAGTGCTTTGAGGGAGCATGCCAGCTGGTCCACGGCTTCAGGATTCCAAACCAGGGGAAATGACCAGTTGTCTTATTTTTGATGAGAAAATTCCATGCAGAAATCTGTCTTCAGTGTTGGCATACTTGTGCCTGTACTGTACCTTCGTTGGCTTGACGAATCATGGGATTTTTTTTTTTTTTTTTTTTTTTTTTTTTTTTTTTTTTTTTTTTTGCGGTACGCGAGCCTCTCACCGCCGTGGCCCCTCCCATTGCGGAGCACAGGCTCCGGACGCGCAGGCTCAGCGGCCACGGCTCACGGGCCCAGCCGCTCCGCGGCACGTGGGATCTTCCGGGACCGGGGCTCGAACCCGTGTCCCCTGCATCGGCCGGCGGACGCTCAACCGCTGCGCCGCCGGGGAAGCCGTGAATCGTGGGATTTTACAGGTAGTCCTTCTTGTCTCTTGTGTGGTGCTGCAGGGGTCTTTGCCGTCGCCCCCTGCCTGCGTGTGAGCTCCTCCGTGCTTCTGTCTGGACACTCAGCCTTGGGCCGGTCGTCTTCACCAGGCTTGTCAGAAACGTCGCTGTCTGAAGCCCGCATCTGCTTCTTTCAGCCTCTGTGCCATTGGTGCTTGCTGTCCTCAGACCGCCAAACTACCCTGAGGTTCCTGCCCCTCTCCTTACATAACTTATGCTTAAAATGTTGAATATAGCCTTAAATCTGCCCCGTTTTCTCTGAGTGCTTATTTCATTCAAGTCCCTTGTAAAATGTGGGTTTAGTAAACCAGATGGCACCCCAGGGCCACCATCTTCTCTTCTGTGCAGACTAAACTCTTATTTGCTTTATTGGCTGTTGTACTGTGCTGTTGGGTGACAATTAAAACGCCTACGTTTCTGTCAGATGTTTGGCCCATTAACTGTGTCTCCCCTCTGCCCTACTTTTATAAGTTAATATTTGGACCTCTTGGAGGGCTTCCGATTTAAGTTGCCATCTTATAGATCTAAGTTAAAGTTTTCCAGTCTGTAGTGACTAAACAAATTGAAAGCTTTATTCCGTGATAGTGTTCGGTGTAGCTGCAGTCTCTAGCGTTATCGCTCTCTAACGCGCTCCGTGTGTCTTCCAAGTCCGTGGCCACTTCCCTGACGTGTACGTTGAACAGAACAGACTTGAGCAGAGCCCTTGGTGCATATGCAGCAGGAGGTTCCCCCGAGGCGAGCGTCAGTGTTGGCCCTTAGCTCCCGTGGGAGGGTCAGTTAGACAGTTTAGAATCTCCCTGTTTTCTCCCAGGGCCTGCCTTTGACTATCCTGTTGACAAGGTATCATGAAGAACTTTATCTTGGCCAGAAGATCGTTGGGAATTAGCACAGGATTGTTTCTTGAGAAGCGTCTTCTCCCTTAAGCACTTTTTTCCCCATTATACCAGGTCTTTTAAAATTTTTTGAATAAAATCTTGTTTTTAAGTTACAAAAGCAACAACATCAGAGAAAGTTTGGAAAATAAAAAAAAAAATTATTTAAAATCTTAACACCGGAACCTATGTTTTACTGTGTTTTTTAAATGTTTTTCTTTCTAGTCTGTTGAATTCCATGGCCTCATAATATGCATTCAATTTTGTGTCATTTTTACTATTAAAATGTTATAAAATAATTCTTTTTAAAATAATAAGCAGCGTTTCAATGACTATAACCTTACGTGTCTTTCCATGATTTGAAGAATCATGCAGAATGACTTTGTAACTTTATGTTTATATTGGACATTGTAATTAAAGGGCTCTCTCATGCATTTTTCTTATTTGTTTGTATCTTTTCCCTGACTGTCTCTAATAGGTACTGTTATAGTCGTTAACTACTCCCTCTGTTAGGGGACTAGTTGAATCTGTCCTGACCAGATGAAACACCTTTGACATTATGTTTTCAGAGAAATCTACGATTTTGTTTTCTCATCATTTTTTATTTCTTATTTTACAAAAACTAGAGTACATAATACAAAAAAACAGGTTTTTGGTCTGTTTATTTGTATTTTTTCAAGTTTTTATTTGTCTTTTAAATACAAAAAAATGTTTTGTGGTCTTGTAGACCTATTTTCTTTTTAAATTAGAGATTTCTAAATGCCCGACAGGACTAGCAGAGGCTAAATATGCTTGAACTTAATTCTCAGTCCATTTGGTTACATCTGGAAAGACTGGTAACATTGGAAACAGAGTTGGTGGTGAGACTATAGATTTCCTGCTTTGCCCTACTTTCATAATTTTGGCATGTTTCGATGGGCAGTTTCAAAATACAGCCGAGAAAGTGGAATAATAAATAATTTTTGTTCTATAAATTTGTATAATCATAAGGATTGGCTTAATACACACACCTCTCTGTATTTCCTGACAGCCTTCCAATATCTTTCCTTATCCATTAAACATTTTGCTTCATGTAGAATATCATTTATATTGCCATTAAATTAAAAGTTGTTCTTTTTTCTGGAATGTCTAAAATTCCCAACTTCTACCTAAGGAGTTCTTGGTGACCTTTTTGTTTTTGCTCTCCAGTGGAATGCACCAGGTTCTGAGTCGATTTCATTTTAAGGGCATGTTTGTAGAATCTCTTTCTTCCATGCTCACCTATAGGGAGGGGTATCAGTGGTAGAGCATCTTGTGTTCACTGGGAAGAGGCTGTAACCGTGTCTCTACCTTTCCTACAACTATAGACTCTCAGTGTCTTAAAAAAAAGTCATCTAGCCTGAGTCTGCATCTGGTATTTGACTCTTCTCTGCATTTCAAAACAGATCTATTGCCAACAACATGACAGGCGCTAAAACTATGCCAGGCCCTGCCCAGCTGCCCCCCCCACCCAAAAAGGATGATGATGTAGCCCCCGTCTCTGCTCCCACACTTCAGTGTGAGTGATCCCTGTGTAGAAGAGCACGGAAAGTGTGTGTGACCGTGGATGAGGGACGACTGATTCTAAAGGTGATGGCGGTCGGGAAGAAGGGGCGGTGTCGGGAAACTGCAGAAGGGGGGCCGCGTTTGGGCGAGAAAGATGGAAGCCATATTCCGCCAGGTGGTCAGAGAAGGGCGCTGGCTCCGAGAGAGCAGCTCGAGCCGAGGCTGACCGCACGGGGCGCTCAGGTGACTCGGTGAGAAGCACACGCGTACCCCGAGAGTGTGGCTTCATTCGTTTCATCCTCAGGCAGTGCTATTGGAGAGCCTCTCTCCCTGTAGCTGCTTTTACATCTGTTGTTTCTAGTTTTTTCCTTAGTAATCATGCAAAACAAATCCAATTATTTTGTCACATTTCTCCTCTCTTCATTTGGAAAGGGCGAACATTCCCGCGGGGACACCCCGCCCCCAGCTGGGCCCAGCCTTCCCTCCTGGGGACCACAGCCCACTTCCTGGAGCCACTCTTCCTCTCAGGGTCAAGGTCCCAGGACTGTCCTGATTCTCATCCGCCCAGCATCTACCATTCGTCTTTATCCTTCCTAAAGTGTAATGCTTGGCATTAAATATTCTGTGTTAGGTTTGGCCTGGCTGATGTGGAAAGAAATAAGTCTAAGATTTTCTTTGTTCTAGTGACTAAACTTCCAGTTTTCCGAACAAGATTGTGAAGACTATTTTGCTAACGATATCCAACTGTCCCGTTGTCAAGTCATATTAAATGTATTTAAGCTGTACTTGTAGCTCATTATGACTTGACATTTATGGAGATTGTGAAAGGGGGGAAAAAGTGAAAAAGGAAAACTGAATAGAATTTGAATACCTAGCAATGGAAAAATGTAAGAATTAAGTTCAGTTCCCCTGAAGATGTTTTAATGTGTTTTGGTCAGCTGAACGTGTTAAAGGTATGAGGCTGTATTATACAGTTAGTGGTATTTGAGGGTCAGCTTTTGATATGTGTTGGTTTCCCATCCATCCAGACATCTGGTGAGGATGTTTCAGAGCACATTGGGCTCTCTATCAGCTACTTTAAAAGTAAGCACCTCGGGCTTCCCTGGTGGCGCAGTGGTTGAGAATCCGCCTGCCGATGCGGGGAACGCGGGTTCGCGCCCCGGTCCGGGAAGATCCCACATGCCACGGAGCGGCTGGGCCCGTGAGCCGTGGCCGCTGAGCCTGCGCATCCGGAGCCTGCGCTCCGCAATGGGAGAGGCCACAACAGTGAGAGGCCCGCGTACCGCAAAAAAAAAAAAAAAAAAAAAAAAAGTAAGCACCTCCAGCTAAACACGACGAAGCCTCCCGCACTACAAACCTGGAAGCAACGTAGTCGGCAACTCAGAAGTGGAGACAGTGAGAACGAGATGAGATAAATCCCCCCGAGGCGGTCCACATCGTACACCCTAAAGGGATGAATGCTGATATTGTACATAAAGGGTGTTTTTATAAAAGCTTGGGATTTCCAAATGTGTAGCATGGCAGTGCTTTATACTTAAATCACATAATGAACATAATGTCATTTTTCCCTTTAGTTCTGTTAGGCTGATAGTTTGAACTAATAAGTGATGAGACCTTGAAACTTCAGCTAAATCCTTCTTTGATACTCTAAAGTATATATTCCACTTTGGTCGTGGAGGAGTTGTTCAAATTATTTTATGCCATTATAAACATTATAGTAAGAGTTCAAATATTTTGAAATATTTGTTTTAATTTGAACTAGTATCAGTATAAATCAAAATGCTATTCCAAAGACTTTTGGGTTTTATGCCACTATAATTAAGATAGAGAAACAAGGATTTTTGATTTTGTTGTTCTAGCTTGTGACTGAAGTCCTAGAAAGCAATGTAAAACAGGTCATTTTATAAACTTACGAGTTTTTAAAATCTGTTGTTTATTCAGGTTGAATGCTGCGTTGAAAATTTAAGAGATGTGTTGATATTTGGGATGTACATTGTCAGGAGTATTTTCTCTTTATTTGCTGGTGGCTGGCCTAATACAATAATTTGGTTTTTAGTGGTAAATAATTTTGTTTATAACTATCAAGTGACTGTGTTAATCTCAGTTTTGTAAATACTTTTTTTTTTTCTGAGTGTAGGAATTTATCATACTTGTTTCCTTCTTATTTCCAGGAGATTTTGGACCAGATATTTTCTTAGTTTACTATAGTACTTTCCGTATATAGAGATTTGAATTCATTGTTTTGTTGTATATCCAGTAATATGGTAGGCTAGACTATTTGGATTAAATCTTCTATTGAAAACAACTAAAAATACAGGATAAAGAATATCTTAAATTTCCTTAAAATAATTGAAGAGTGAACAATATTGTAAGCAGTTATCAGAAAAGTAGGAGAGGTAAGCCACATGTTCAGGCTGTTTTAATCCTGAGAGCATTTGCCTGTCTGGCCAGCTGGAACTTCAGTTTGACAGTCTTATGTGATGAGACAGAAATCAAAGGGCCTATCGCTAGGCTTAGGATGAATTCCATGGAACCCCCAGTTCCACCTCCAGAGGGTTCCACAGGAAAATGGCTTTGGTCTCAGCAGAGCTGAGTGGAGGGAAATTCCTGAGGAGGTGTAACCCTACGGAGGCCCTCGAATGTATTGTCGTCCAAAAATCACATCCCCTGGGTCGTCCAGAAAACTGTAAGCCCGAGATTGAGTTTTAGGCATTCACAAGTTTTTAGAACCCTTAGGTTTCTGACAGAAGCTAGCACACTTCCTCTCTGGAGGAGGGTCACACAAGTCAGCCTCACAAATGACTCTACAAAGGCAATGGGCAGCACACAGTGGAAGATAACCAGGCACTCGAGGAAAAGTAATTTCTACTGAGACCTTCTTCCTGCATCTTCTCTTCTCTGTGTGCTTTGTACGCGCTTCTCCTCCTTGCTGCCCACTCCTCCTTCCCCGTCTCTGTCGCGGCCCCGCGCGTCCTCACCGGACGCCACCCTCTGGGCGTCAGCTTCGTGCTCCTGGCGCTGTTGGTCCCGACGGGGTCTTCCTTCCCGTCTCACAAGCAGTCTGTGGCTAGAGCCTTCTGGTTGACCCGAGTTTCATCTTTTCTTCCCAAATTCAATAGGAAACCAGGTTCAGGCTACTTAAGTCCCTTTTCGCCATCCTTCAGTAGCTTCTGGATGAAATACCCATCTGAGTTCCCTGTGGTCTGGCCACAGCTAGAGCTTCCTGCCTTGTCTGAAGGCAGCTGAGGCCTTGGGAACTGGGGCCTGCTTGAGAGCCCTTGACTCCCATGGTTCATTGCGCCCTAGGCTGCTATTTCTCGCACTAACCTAGAAGCTCTTTGTTTTCTTCTTTTTAGCATTTATTTATTTGGTTGCACCAGGTCTCAGTTGCGGTAGGCGGGCTCCTTAGTGGCAGCACGCGGGCTCCTTAGTTGCGGCACGCGAACTCTTAGTTGCGGCACGCATGTGGGATCTAATTCCCTGACCAGGGATCGAACCCGGGCCCCCTGCCTTGGGAGCGCGGAGTCTTACCCACTGCGCCACCAGGGAAGTCCCCTAGAAGCTCTTTGAAGAGAGAGTTCTTTTGTTTTGTTTTACTGTTGGCCCTGGCTCCTCATGTAGTGATTTCTGCCTACAGGCATCCCATAAACGTTCACCGAGTGAATCGGTGGCTAAGAGAAAGCAGATAACAGCTTTGCTGAAAGAAGGCCTGAGCTGTCAGGCAGGGGCAGGCTGATGGGGGGGACACCACTCCAACTGGTGCCCTTTGGTTTGCAGGGCATTTCCGTGTATTATCTGTCCCCTTTTATCTTTATGCAGACCTCATGGTGCAGGCAGGCAGATTCCTACTGTTGCCGTTCTTACAGAAAAGTTAACTTCTAGCCAGACTTTCTTTTTGCACATGAGTCACTTCGTTCACTTCTAGAAGCGTCAACTCAACCCTTACCGTACCCTCCGCACTCTGCTCTTGACTTCAGGGTTTTTTAACTCTTGACCCCGCTACTATCACTAATTTAGCCTGTAACCTTGGCAAGACACTTACTTGGCCTTTTCCTTCCATAGCATTTTCATCTGTAAAATTAATACTGCATGTCACAGCACTTTATTATAGCTTCTATTTCTCCTTTTGACCTTTTTAACCCCCTCTCTTTTCTCCATTCTGGTGTATGAATGGATTATATTACTTTGCAGACAAGTAAAGCAGATAAACACTGAATTAATTGTTACGTCCCAAGTTCCTTTTTCAGCTCTCATGGGGTTAGGAAAAACAAAGACCTTACTTATGTAAACAAAATATGTCAACAGAGTATATACAGGAATGCCAACAAGAATCTTAGGACACAGAACTTGGGCAACGTAGATAATCTACCTTGATTATAGAGACTTCACTCAATCTAAAATTTTGGCAAAAATAACAGCTTCTTTGATGTTGATAATATTTTAGAACAAAGAGTTGAACTGTGATAGGTCTTGGGATCATTAAAAGTTCAAGACACGGAGCTTGTTTTCTGTTCCAGAGGAGAGGCAGTGCCACTCAGGGAGCACGTGGGTAAGTGCTGATGCAGAGCAGTTACTGAGCGCCTGCGGTTTCCGGGTATTGAGGACCAGTAGTACGTCCTTAAACTTGAACGATGAGATCCTGGCTCTGGATGCAAGTTAACGTCTTCTGTAGGAGACTTTCTTAGTGAGAAGGTTTCCACTGAGGTTAAGTTTGAAGAGCACTCACAGCTACCGAAAGATGATTTATTCCACCAATGTTGCACTAACCTCCTCTCCTGTAGGTAATTATTACTTCTGGTAACTTGTTATAGTTGCAAGGCCAAAATCCTTCGACCGGAGGAAATCAATCTACAGTTAGGATGATGTAAAGAGGGAAAAAGTGCCTGTATTTTTCATACAGAAGAAAGAAAGAACCTTAATTTCTATAGATAAAATTTAAGGGCCGGCTCTTGGTTGTCCGATGTGCTTCTGTTCAGGATGGAGTCACGGGGCACGCCTCCCTTGTCGTCCTGATCTGTTCCGTCCGGGCGTCGGGGGACCCCGAGACCGGTCCTCCGTGGCTAGCAGGCCTGTGCTGTGTGGGGAACCGTCCCCGACGTGGCCTCGCAGGGGTGGAAAAGCCTTTGTGAGGCTGGGGCCCTCAGGTCCCCATAAATTACGTCTGTGGTCATAATTCTTTAGTATTTTAGCTCAACATTCCAACAGGTTTTTTATGTTAGTATTTTATTTGGAGCAATATTGTAATCTCCAAGTGCTTTCTCTTACGGAAACTCCCGAGTCCACGAAGGACACAGACGAATATTTCAGAGCTTTTTTATTGCTCCAGACGGCAGCAAACACGTGGCGACAATAACGCCCTAAAAGGGGAGCTGCTGCGGCGAGCCCGCGCGTTCCTCGTCGGAGGCCTTCGTTCCTAATCTCGACCACCGGGGGCCTGGGAGTCCGCTCCGTTGCCTCTTCATCGTGTGATTCTCGGCCAGCACGCGGCCCGGAGGGAAAGAAAGCGCGCTGAACTGATGCGTGCAGGCAGAATACAGTCTGTCGACAACTTTCTCTCAAATGTCTAGTATGGGAGGGGAGAAGTACGCCAGTGCTGGGAGGTGGCCCTCCTCACGGGCTCCTGGAAGGAGTGTCCCAGCCCCTGCGGGCTGCAGAGAGCAGCTCTGGGGAAGACCAGCAGCCCCGCTTCTCTGGCTGGCTTATTTCTGGGGCTCTCAGCGGAGACGCGGCCCTGCCCGTGTGCTTTGCAAGGTCTGCATCTTAGTCAAGTGTCTCTCTTGTGTCAGAACGACGGGAACCCGAGTTACGTGGCACGTGATTTTCTTTGTGCGAGACTAGGTGCTGCTTTGAACTGTGTTGCTTCCGGTAGAGGGATGGAGAGGGCAAAGGGAAGCCAGGTTGTCTTTTGAAGATTCTGCCCCCCAGGCACGAAGGCCAGCGCTCAGACAGAAAGAGCTACCGCCTCAAGACGCAGGCTTGCTGGGTGAACCGCCTGACCCCTCTGGTTCTAGGCTCTGTCAGCGGCGTGGCCTCCGGCTGTCAACTCTGCAAGAAGAGAAGCCTGCCTTTGGGATGGGATGCGTTTTCAGCCGCTGTATCTACCACGGCCCGCTAGGTAGGGCAGAGCCTGGATTTGAGTGTTTCTGTCGACGTCCAAAGCTCATGGTAGACTTTGTTCCTCTGATGGGATTGACTGTGAAGAAGTGAGAGAAGTTAGAAGTAAGAGCGTATGACTGCGGAGGAGGTGGGCGCGGAGGCCTATCGTCATTTCTTCTTGAATTAGGGACATCATCCTTCAGTTATTTACTTGATTTGGTGAGAAAACAAGCTTGATTGATTCGTGAGGCTAAAGAGCTATAGTGAAAGAAAATCAAAGTGAGAGAAAAATGAAAAGAGTGTGACCCCTGTTACGGATATCTGGGGGGATGGGTAGAAGGGAAAGAGGGGAAGGTGCGGATATGGGAGTGGGACTGCAGTTGTCTAAGGCAAGAAAAACAGGTTTTGCTTTCTTTAAGGAAGAGAGAATACGTTCCGTTTGTAAGTACAAGGATCCCCTGACAGTGGTTAAACATTGTAGAAGAGGCAAACTTTTCTAAGTGTGAACCTGTTAGTTTGGGATATTTCCTGGGCTTTCTTTGCTTGCCTGGAAAAACTGGTAAAACCTTGAAAAATGATAGGGTTGCTAGATTTTGTACTGACTCCTGACTTTGGTTATGGTTTTACGTGACCAGTTGCAAGCCTGGTTCTTTCACTCCAGTCACATTAGAAAGTCTCTGATGAAGGGGATATAGCCACTCTGGTTTGCTCAGTCTGTGTGTAAACCAACACTCTTGCTTCTGGAAAGCTGAATTCAATAATTTTATTTGGATTATTTTATTATAGCTACTTGCTGTGAAATGAAGGGTAATTGACTAATCTAGGATCTGGTAGCAATTGTAGAGATTGGAAAATTGGGTCTCCATCTGCCGCTTGAACAAATAAGCAGCTTCTCCAGTGTTCGACCACCAGTTCATTCCCAACGGTGTATGTACAGGACTGCCCCCGGTTCACTGGTTTATTATGGTCTATGTGATATTTAGGAAACCTTTTCCCTCCCTCAAACCTTCCAGACCCAGAAGTGCAGGGACCTCTACGTCACCGGTAGGGGTACTTGGAAATACGTAGGTTTGTGTGGAAAGTACCCACAAGGATGAAGGGAGAGGTTGAGGTCATGTGCTCGAGAGTAACTTTTATCACCTGGCCTGAGACTTTAGTCAGGAAAAGTAGGTTGCTTGCATTTACCTAAAATATAGAGTCTAGCACAGTATTTCACATCTAGAGGGCATTTGAGAAAATATTTCTTAATTTGGTTTTCTCTGCCCAGAACTGTCCTCGAGACATATAATTTTGAGTGACTGACTTATGATTTATTGAATGTTGAGTACTGTTTATTTTAGCATTAGTTGTTTCTCTTCAAGTTGAAATAATTTCTGTCAATGTGGGACATGAGAATGCCTGCCCCCCAAATAAGTGGAATCTTTTGGTAAAAATAGACCTCCACGAGGGTGTATCTGTCAGGAATCACTAGCAGATGATAAGTACGTGATAACCTTAGAATTACTTGACGATGGGCTTGCCCGATAGCCTGTGGTCACGTTTAAGATACGCAGAGAGCCAGCAGTCGGATGAGAAAGTGGAGACCTTGTTGTCAGTCCAGGCAAACGTGCTGTCTGAGCGTCTGCGGGACGGACCCTCAGCCCCGGCCCCCTCAGAGTAACCACAGCGTCCGAGAGACCGCCGGCCCACCCTGCGAAGTGGCGTTTCCCGTTGAGCGTTTGTGATTTGCTCTTACTTCCTCAACGGTTGTTATGCCCATTTAACTTAATTCTGTGACCCATTAGAGTAACTCAAGGTGTCCTGTGGTGTTGGTGTTTTCTGAGGGCTCTCACAAACCCTTACAGAGTTAGAGATTATCGAATAATGCTTTAATTGTTATTGAGAATTATTTAATGAGAATACGGCTTTGGGGCAGTTAGCTTAGATGTCCTGGGAGATCTTCTGTTGTCTTGGTGACCTGGACCCATCTACGCTCAGGCTGTGTGATGGGAAAGTACAGGGGTGTGACCCAGGAGGACGTTAGCGCTCAGCAGGTGCCTGGCATTGTGTGGGGTCTGCCTGTGTTAACTGTGTCTCATCCTGTGTGGATTAAAAACCAGTGTCTGGTTTCTAACCTCTGTGTGATTTTACCCTTAGAGCCCAGATTTGCCAAGTCATTTGGAAAAATTGTTTCAATGGTTTTTGCTCAGTTCTCTGAAAAATTTGTGAATGCCTGCATTTTGTGTTTCAGACAAATGCTGGTTTTTTATGAGGCTTGAAGAATTACAGAAAATGGAGATGTGTTTTTTAAAAAAGACATCTTGGGGCTTCCCCTGGTGGCACAGTGGTTAAGACTCTGAGCTCCCAGTGCAGGGGGCCTGGGTTCGATCCCTGGTCAGAGAACTAGATCCCACATGCATGCAGAACTAAGAGTTCGTATGTCACAACTAAAGAGCCGGCGAGCTGCAACTAAGGAGCACACCTGCTGCAACTAAGACCCGGTGCAACCAAATAAGTAAATTAATTAACTTTAAAAAATAAAGTAAAATAAAGACATCTTATGCAGAACAGTTAGGGTTGAGTACTTGCCGGTAGTGGGCTGTGTAATTGTGGGTAAGTCTTTTAACCATTTGGGGCTCAATTTTATCATCTGTCAAATAAGGCTATTACGTTAGATCAATGTTTTCAAACTTTTTGCCCACTGGAACCCAGAGTAGGAAATACGTTTGTAAAGAATTCCGCTGCACACGTGTTGAGTGTGCACGCGCGTGTGTGTGTGTGTTGAAAACAGAAGTGGTGCAGAGCGGCACACGCCCTCACGAGGGGCAGCGTGTCCTTCTCTGTGTGTTTTAAATTGACTTCATGACCCTCCGCCGGCACTTCCAGCTGGGAAAGCACTGGATGAGATGCTCTGAGCCCTACCAATTTCACGGTTGAAAACTGAACTTCAGGGATCGATTTTACAACTTTTGACCAAAAGTGTGAGTGGGTTTTTGGCACTGACAAGCGGTGACCTCGCCACAGCGTGGGGGGACGGACGTGGAAGGACGGACGTGGTGGGGACCCCGTGCCCTGGGCTGTGTGAGCCGCTCTGGCCCCCGTCGGGCCCGCGGCCAGGCACCCACCGCGCCTGCAGCAGCGCCCTCTGCTGGCGCCGCCACCGGCCTATATCGCCGTCAGAACGCGGGGCTCCAGGTTCCGGGAGCAGATTGGCCAGGCAAGAGAAGGGGCTGTGGCCTCGCCTCTCGCGCGGCCTTGCCTTCCCGGATGGTGGGGCGCATCGGGGGAGGGGCGGGTGAAGGAAACTTCCGGCGAGCGCTTTGGGTTGGAGCAGTGCGTCCTCGGAAAGCGGGCGTCTGTGTGTGGTGGGTGTGCGCCACGTAGCGAACACGGATTTGCATCGTGGGTCTTTGGCTCTTACTTCTTGCCTCCGTTTTGAGTGTTATACTGTGCGTGTCATTATTTTCGTAGGTGGGGTGAACAGCAGAAATAGTTGTCAGTCATGTTAGAAAGTGAGGTGGTTTCCCTGTGTGGCTAAACCCCCTGAAATCGGTGGCCCTGGGGAGGGGGCGCTGGACGTGGCGTCGTGGTTGCACCCTGCTCTGCTTGCGCGTCTTCCTGGGCGCCGGGCCCTTTGGGGCTGGGCTGTGCCTCGGGGCCCACCTTGCGAATATCCCCCTCGTGCAGGAACCTTCCAGAACCTTCCAGAACCCCGTGAGGGCAGACGGGAATGTGGGCACCGCCGTGCCCCGCGTGTCCGTGGCGGATACCCTAGAGAAGACTAGAGGCTCCAGTGCAAACCTGCGCCCTTCCGGGACCCCCGTGAGCCAGTGCGGGTGCGTCACGGCTGCGGGGAGCCGGGGGCGCCTCTGGATTGCGCTTCCTCTTATCCATAAAAGGCAGATGCGAGCGTCTTGTCCCTGGAGGGCTGCCAGGGTCGGAGGAGTGAGCCCAGAACTGGTTGGTGGATCCACAGGCTTAGGTGGGGAGAGGACTGAAGGCCGGGACAGCCCAGGGCAGGAGGGCGTGGGCAGACAGGCCTGAGGCGGCCTGGTGCCTGCGGCGGCTCTTCGCGTGGCCCGTCGCCGGGTCTGGGCGTCCAGGGAAGGGGCAGGGCCGTGCTCCCGAGCCGCGCGGGAGGGCACCTTGCAGCCGCTCTCCGTGTTGCCAGGGCTGAGGCCCAGCGCTCTGTCCTGAGTTCTGTTTTCTTGCTCTTTGCACAAAGCCGTGGCTTTACCATGATCATTTTTTCTTGCTTCAGAAGTTTAAAAAAATAAAACATGGGTTTCTCACCGAGAATGTGACACCCAACATTTACTAATATACTTTACAAACAAAGCTTGAGTAAAAGCATTGAAATAGCTTTTTGTGAGACTACTGGAGGCACTCCTACACTGTAGGCGCTATTATCTCAGTTTTACTGAAAATTGAGGCGCCTATTAGTTGTGTAGTTTAGTCATATGAAACTGCCATTTTGCAGCCCCCAGATAGTTGAATGATCAGCAGTATGCGATTGTTCAACCTTGTAACTTACCAGAGATTCAATACCCAGCAAGTGGCATTCTAGTTCAGCTCTGATCACCCCAGAGCCCATCTTCATTTTTTCTTCCTCTTCTGTGTGGAGCTGACCACCTTTTAAAAACTCACTAAACGAACGTCATCAAAGCCCAAAGATGTTGTCCCTTCGTGATGATAAAGCCCGAGGCACGTGCTAGGTTGGCATCAGGAGGTCAGGAAGGACACCTCGTCCACTGTCGTCCTGAGCGAGTCACCGTTGAGGCTCAGAGGGCAGGGCAGTCGCAGCGACCCCGGGGTGATTATTTCTACCATCCTCTATTTCCTGAAGGTGAGCGTGTTCTGTTGTTGGCGTGGCGTCTGAGGCAGAAGGCCGTCTCTGGAGGACTAACTGTGCTCCTTTCCCTTGTGTCTGCTGAGTGACTTCTCCACACCCTGGAGCTGGGTCCCCTGCCCCCACTCCCCCAGGGTGCAGGGTGACGGAGAGCAACCAGATATGCTTAGGAAAGGTGCCCCCCCAGCCCAGAGCTGCTCCCAAGATGCTCTGGCGCAGTCAGCACAGGGGTGGCCTGTGCATACGTTCTCGGGAGTCGTGGCAGGTGGGAGCTGTATTCGTTTTCCCTGTGCACTGACTGTCTAATCTAAACATTCCAATGTTGAAAACAAAACCGAGAGTTGCTATTTCCAGGGCAGGGTCATTGAGCCTCAGATGGATACAAAGAATACGTGCAAAAAGAAAACAGTGTATGTTAATATGCGTGGAGTATCTGAACCCCAGATAGAGAGAGGTCACACACTCATCTAATTTAAGGGGGTAGAAATTCACAGATGTGTTTGTGATCTTACCAGCTATAGAGATTTCAAATATTGAAATGGCATTTGGAACAGGAAGATAGGGTTCAGATTAGGGCCCAGTGAATAACAAAGTGAAAATGTTGTTATTCTAGCAGCTCACAGATCCTTCATTGTGTTTGCCTCTGCTGAGTCCTGATGAGTTGATCTTGAAAGAGTGATGCCTGTTGTTCTTGGCTTTTACTGACTCTGTTCCGTGCAGCGTGAAGGCTCTGCTGCTTGTCCTGAAATAATGAAATTGAGAGGAGATTGATTTTGGATGACTTCCAGTATCTTCCCTTAAACTTGAGTTTGCAGAAATTGGTCACTCAGAAACAAAGCCCAACTCCCACAGTCCACTCCCTACTGCTGTGAACCCCAAATCTACAGTTCATATGCCTAATAGCTTTGAGAGAATTGGAAATTCCAGCCTATTTTGGAGCAAAAATACTTCCACGTTCGACCAGTTCTATTGAAAAAAAAAAAAAAAGGGGGGGGTGGACATCCCAAAGCCTTCTAGATGTCCTGCTTTTCTTCACGTGTGTCATGAAGAGTGGCCCTTGGAACTTTGGAGAGTCATGGTGTTGAGCGTTGGGGACAGGAGGCCTACCCCTCCCTTCAGATCTTAAACATTTTAGGGCATCTAAATTGTAGAAACAAAATAAGCTGTTTTTTAAATACGTTAATACCAGCTTTGTCCTATGGCATGTGTTTCCTCTTGTGTAAAGGGAAAGTGAAACGTGCAAGGTATATTCATGGCCAAACATACCTCCCCTCCCCTCTTCCCCCCTCCCCGCCCCCCCAGCCTGGCATGAGCCCTCTGGCTCACGTGTGGATTTCTGCATTAATGAAGAAGGGTTCTGCAGATTGACAGAAGCCCTTCCCATTGTCTTTACTCACTTTTCCTTTGAGGCCTGAATGGTGGTGTTTGCATTTAGAGGCTAGGAACTTGAGGCCTGGGGGAGTGGTATGACCTGCTCGGGGTACATTAAAAGTCAGAACATGGGCACCAGCAGCCTGACGGCACCGTGTCGGGGCTGGTGTTCTGTCTTTACCGTATTGCTTGCCATTCTGCTGTCTGGGAAATTTTGAACGTGGCAGCGTAGGTGGCTGGATGGGTGTTTGGGGTTTGAGGGTTTCGAATTTTAGTTCCTTCTCTCTTCGTTTTAAGTAAAGTATCCCATCTGTTTTTCACACTTTTTTAGTCTTCAGTTTTGTTGTAAAGGAATGTGGTACGCTTCTTCTTGCTTGGAGATCCAGCCTCTAGGCCATCTTTAGTCTCCTATATTCACTTTGTTGTTCTTTTGCTCATTCAACATTTATTGAGCTCCTTTTATAAAGTATGAGGCAGCTGTGTGGGGTGTATAAAAGAACACAGCCTTGTTTTTGTCCTCGGGAAATTCATTATCAGGGCAGATGGGTTCAGGGAAAGGAATCATGAGGGACCTTGCTTGGGCCTGACGCCTTGCTCTTGTGCTAAAGGAATAAGGTTTCTTAGTTAAGTTTGACTCACCAGGGTCAGAAAGAGATGCAGGAACAAAAGAGCTCATAGGCTCTGAGCACGCTGTCTCAGAAGTTTCTAATTTGGCTATCGCAGGCGCTAGAATGGGGATTTAGGATTTGCTTTTTTAGTTCTGGTTTTGGCCCAGTTAACACCTGGGATGTGGGGATATTGGGGTACACTTGCTGGAAAAGCAGACTGTGAAGAGCAGCTGTGTATGTGGACCGGGGTGGAGGAAGGCGCTAGAGAAGAGACAGTGAACTTGGCCTCTGCTGGGCGGGCATCTGTTATCTTAGGGGAAGGTGGTGCCTGGCTGGCACTGGAGGGCCGTCCCGAGGCTGCCAAGCCACGTCCGTGAGGCGCGGATCTGTGACGCGTGCTCTGCACATGGGGTGTCAGAAGTGGGAAGGGGAGTGGAGGGAGCAGAGGAGGAGGACGTGCAGTGGGGGGGGGGGGGCCGGGGGCCCGGCCGGGAGAGCTGGGCCCGAGGGACGCCGCTGGGCTGGGGGCCACGGGTGCGCTCGGAGCGCCGTCTGAGCTCGTCTGACTGGTCATGGCGTTTCCTTCCCTTTGTTAAAAGCCTCTTTTACAGGGTCCTCCGTATTAGTAACGCCTATAAGCGCATAGAAAAATGTAGTTTTGGTCAGTGTATTTTATTACCGTTCCAGCCTCACTGCTAGTGTCTTCCTTCATCACATTGCTAGGTCCTAATAAATAAAGGGCATATATTGCTATATCATATATAACTTGTTTCCTTTGTAATTTTACATATTTTACTTTGTATCCTGAAATGCCTCATTATTCTGAGAAAGCATCCATCGGCTTCCTAGGTTGCCAGAGATTCACGGTGTAAAAACGGTACCCAGCTGGGGTACCCAGGAGTGCAGGACGTGTGGTCTGTTCCCAGGGCGGCGACTTCGCGCTGGCCCTGGGTGGGCGTCTGGGGACGAGGACGGGACGGTGGGCCGGCCTCCCCCCCGCCGGGGTCTCCGCGTCAGTCCCGGGGCCCAGCTGGTGGTCTGCGTGGCCGGCTCTTGTCATCCGTGGAGCCGTTGTAGGGCTGGGGCGGGGCACCTTCCCACGTGAGTGTACAGACAGGATCATTCACGTTTTGGACTTAAGTTTTCTGTAAAATAGGAAGATAAACTTGTAGACACATTACAGTGAGGGTACATTACATGCTTGTGCAAAAATGACTAGACATACACTAAAGATCCTTGGAGGGGTAAGAATATATATTAATACTTTCTCTTTACTTGCCATTTCTCTATAAAATCTCTTAGTTTTATGACATTAAAACCTGTGTCAGGATACGGGGAGGGGGAAGGGTAAGCTGGGACAAAGTGAGAGAGCGGCACGGACATATATACACTACCAAATGTAAAATAGATAGCTAGTGGGAAGCAGCCGCAGAGCACAGGGAGATCAGCTCGGTGCTCTGTGACCACCTAGAGGGGTGGGATAGGGAGGCTGGGAGGGAGGGAGACGCAAGAGGGAGGAGGTATGGGAACATGTGTATATGTACAACTGATTCACTTTGTTATAAAGCAGAAACTAACACACCATTGTAAAGCAATTATACTCCAATAAAGATGTTACAAAAAAGTACAGCAAGTTTTATATGATATTATGTAAAAATATATTAGGTTCAGTGCTAGTAACATTATAATACATAAAATTCAATTCTGATAGTAACATAAAAATACAAATAAAGTTATTTCTTTTATTAAAAAAACAAACAAACCTATGTCAGGTATAAAAGACTGCCTCTGGTTGTGTTGTTGGTAATAGAGTGAAACCCGTAACTTTCACGATTAACTGGGTAAGACTTGATCCCAGTCTGGAGAAGCGTGAGGTGGTGGCCTGGGGATACTCGTCTGCTGCCTGTCGACTGTGAGTGTGCCTCACTCTCACCATAGACTCCTCTTCAGGGGTGATGTGGTGGGAAAGGACCTTCCACAGCATCTCGGGCACCTGCCTCCAGCTACGTCCTAACACACCAGTGCCCTGTATGAGTCTTGCTTTGAGTACCCGTAACACGATGTTTATACCATGAGTGTAGCAATTAAAATGTCATATTGTGATGGTTATAAATTGTGTATTTAAAAAAATAGAACTTCTTGAGCTTCTTGTTATAAGTGCATCGAGTAGATAAATTTCTATCCTCAAAGATTCTTCAGTGCCTAGAATATGGTGGACGTTGGTAAGTTTTGAGTATTTTTGTCTACAATATGATAGACTTTTCCAGTTGCAGGCTTTCGACTGTGTGAGCAGCCTTTGATATTGTGAGTTACTTCTTATTTTGGAGAACTTTTGCATGTATTAAGCTGAGACATGCGTGAGACACTTACACGTCTTCATTCTGGAGAGAGAGAGAGAACAGCTGTTCTCCTTTTACCTTAAATCTTTCTTCCTTTCTCGTGTGGACGGAGCCCCTCCCTGGCCCAGTTGCCGCTGTGCCCCAGGACCCCCTCACCCGCCGGCTCCCCAGGCTTCTCTGGGTGACCCCACTGTTCTGCTCAGGCAGGATGGGCTCTGAGGACCCAGCCGTGCAGACGCCGCCGCCCCTCATCCAGCACGTATTTCTCTACTTGTGTGGCCTGACCTCCTTCTAGCTTTTCAGATTTTTACACCACCCTGAAAAGAGCTAAGTTCTCTGGTCTTTAACACATTAACGGCTTAACTGCTATCAAATCATGCCTCTCCTCTCCTAGATATGGACATGTGTATCATCGTGAATGTCAGATGTTACATTTTTTCTTCCTTATTTTGATCCAAAAGCCGTGTCAAGTTGTTGGTCTGGTTTGCTGGTTTCCTGGCTGCTCTGAAACCCAGAGTCTCCTCTCCGAGAGCCTGGATTTGTCATGAGCTTGTAACTTTTATCATCTTGACTTGGTTTGCTTTCCTGTCATCTATTTGTTATGAGATTTACACTGTAGGGAAGGCAGAACGTTACCTCCACCCCCTTAGGGTTTCTGGCTGGGCTTGTGAATTAAATTGACGGAAGACAGATGAGCAGGAGGAAAGTGTACCGATTTTTACCTGTCCCGGGAGCCCCCGTAGGACAGCGAAGACCCAGAGAAGTGCGAGGCCTCAGTGCTCATATACCAGGCTGAACAGAGAGGCGCAGTTGTGGAAAAGGAGCTGAAATGCGTGGAGAGAGGCGATGCTGAGGGCTGCGTTCCCAGGCTCCTCGGCCTCCAGCCTGGTCTCCTGATGAGAGCTTCCAGGCGTCGGGAGGGCGTGTTCCACGTGGGCGTTTCTCTCCTGCTTTCAGAAAGGAAAGGAGAGGTCAGGACACCCTCCCTACTCCCGTGCTTTCTCCGGTACCTTTGGCTCAAAATAACCCTTAAGCCAAAGTGATGTATTTTGAGTGGCGTGTCCTGCCCCCTTCCTTCATTGTCAGTCTGTAATTAAATCAATATCGTAAGACTTTTAATAGAAAATGGTTTACACCACAGTTTCGTTTTTCTGGTCTTACTTTCTTACTTGGTTTGCCGTTTTTGTGCTCCGAATAGGATTTCAGAGAAGCGGGCTTCAGGGCAGCTGGGTAGAGTGGCTCGAGGGCGGGGTCTGGAGCTCGGGGACTGGGCCCTGCCTCTGCCACTTTCTGGCCTTTGTGATATTGGACAGGTCATTTAATCTTTCTCTGCCTGTTTCCTTATCTATAACACAGAGATAATAACAGGACTGACTTCACAGGGTTACTGTGAACTTTATAGGAACATAAGTGCAGTGCTTAGAAGGACTCCCCCCTCCAAAAAAAAAAAAAATAGCACTCTGTAAGTGGCATATTGTGGAATTCCTAGAGCATTACTCGAAGTGAAATCAGCCTGCCCTTTCTGGAAGCTGGGGAGGCAAGGCCACCTCCTTCCCACGCGAGCTGCTCTGCCCAGCCTGGAGCCCTCTGCCCCCGCGGTGCAGGCCGCAGGGCCGGACCACCAGCGTCCCTTAGTGGGGAGGGGTGAGGCGGCCAGGAGAAGTGTTTGGGGGGCGCGGGAATCGGCGCCTTGGGGACCCCAGGAAAGAGGAAAACAGACTTAGCATGTGGACAGAACACCTCTGTCAGCCTCTCCTCCCCTCCCTCAAGTTTCTTTTAAACTTTTCTTGACGTTGGTATTTTTTCTCCTCCTTTCCAAAATACTTTGATTCAACTTTGACGGACTGAAAAAATACAGTAATTACATTTATACAACTGTGATTATTAACTAATTACAGTTTGACTTTTAAAAATGTAGAATACCAAAGTAGTTCCCTGAGCTTGAGTTACCTTTTGACATCAGTCTGACGTGTGAAAACATAATTTATGACGAGATCTACTTTTCAGGTGATGGAAATGTGAGATCTACTCTTTGTGTTGTGAAAACCATTTCATTAGGCGTCATTTGTTGATGTTCTAAGTTTGTGAGATGGCTTCTCCACGTGGTCGGTCATTAATTATTCATTCTTGATATCTTTATTTGTAGGTCACCTATTTATATAACTCAATTTCTCGATCACCTGGGCATGTAGCTCAACTAGTAACGTTTGTCAATTCATGGCTATTTTTGACCAGTAATGTTAGGGGCCTGAACAAGTTTTTATTTATTGCTGTACTTTTCAAACCACTCATAGTACTTCCAGCCTTCAAACAGCTTTTCCCCGACTGCAACAGAAGTGACTTTTGTCTCGTCATGGAAGTGGGCCAAACTGTTCGACCTAACGGCAGGTGGGGTGTTACTCAGGGCTGCTGAAACACTGTGCTCCACATGCTTTGTTCCCCTGGGATTGTGCTCCACTTGCATGTTCCTGGCAGCCATTGCGGCATCAGCCTCCTTTACTGAATTTGGAACATGCCTGCCAGAGCCAGCCCTATGAAGGTTTTAGCTGTAGGATCATCATTTTCTTAAACAGTTTATGTATTAGTAGTTTGTATAGTTTGGTTTTATTTGTAGTATTAGAATCATACGTAGCATTTATTATGGTTTGTTTTTGTTTGTTTTTACATAGTTTCCAGCCCCTTGTGTTTATGGTTGTGAATACTTGTGCTTTTTGGCCTTTGAAGTTTCAAGTATGGATATGTATTTATTTGCAAATTGAAAAAAATTTACAAGAAATGTCTACCACTTTCGACAAATGAATTCTTTAAGAAATTAAAGATCTTCGTTATTGGTTATTGGATATCTTTAGGGTCAGAACTGCCAGAGTCTATTATTAGAGCAGGAATTGATGCAAAAGTTAAGGCTGATCCCAACTTGAGGTTTATTAAAATACCCTTCCTTTTTTCCTTCTAATTAAAAAAGATACATATTCAGTATTTTAAGTTCCATGCACTGTGCTGTGTGGGGAAGGTGGCAGTGATTGGACAGAACCTCTGTCCTCCTGACGCTTTGGACCTGGGCTTGTGTGTAACAAACAGCTTGTGGCCGTGGCTCGTGGGGGCACACACTGTGTCTGTAGGACCTGACCAAAACCAGACCCTAAAGGGACTTCCCTGGCGGTCCAGTGGTTCAGCCTCTGAGCCTCCACTGGGGCCTGTCTCAGGCGCGCCCTCCTGGCGAGTGCTCCCTGTGTCAGCTCCCTCCTCCGCATTTGTTTCTCTCCACAGCACTTACCCTTAGCGAACATGCTGTGTGTGTGAGATCCATGAAGGCAGACGTTTTGACCCCGTGGCGCCGTCTCGGACGACGGCTTGTACCAGGATGGAGCCCTGCGGGGTGGCGGCCCGTTGTAGCTGCCCGATCAGTGCTTTGTGGATGAATTGATGAAGGTGCTTTCAATAATCACAGAACTCAGAAACTCGCTTCATTTTGTTTTGCTGTTCGTTTTTCACCTGTGTTTATCAAGAACCTGAAAATAAGATAAAAATATTTAAGACGTGCTCCCTTCCTGTTGGGAATGGAAGGGAAGGCCGATCCTCGTGGAACCCGCCTGCCCAGCGTTTGTGGGGGTGACACGTGAGGCGGTTGTGACGGGCAGCCAAGGGGCGGGGAGGTCGGGGTCTCTGGGGGTGGGAGGCCCAAGGGCCGCCCTTGTTCCGGGGCTGATTCTGTGACCTCAGTTCATTTTTCCTCTGTGAAGTGAGGGTGTTTGTGTCCCTAAAATCACTTCTGTGGTGGGTGGGCTAGAGAGAGCAACTTAGGAAGTTGAGAACGTGGTCTCGTGAGAACTGAGAGAGGCTCGCGTTTGCTGGTGTAACCTTTGCTTCTTTTATTTTGAAAATGTGGTTGTATTATTTATTGTCATTTCAACGGTAAAGCTTATTTTATAAATTAAAAAAATTCGAAAGACAGACTCTAATATTAGTGCTGAAAATGGAGCAATTCTATTTCCATTTTTTACAAAATTCATATTTTTTATTCTATAAAATTTTCAGGTCAGTGCTTCTGAGCTTTGTTCTCTCAGAATTGTTTATTATACATTTGGGGTTGATAAACTTTCCCCCCAGAGGATTTGAACAGTAGTGCATTTTTAATCTTTCACAAATAAATGAATGATTTTCTAGAAAAGGAATGATAATGAACTTACAAATAAAACTATGATATATTTAATAATATTTATTGTATTAATGATCAGCTTTTCAACCTCTCTCAAATTCAGAGAAAGTAATAGTTCTAACAATTATGCATTTTCACGTGTAGCTCTCTATCAGTCTTGTAAAGAAACAGGGGCAGGAGGGTGTGTGTAATGGGGTCACTGCCAGCAGGGAGATGAAGAACCTTTAAAGCCACTTTAAAACCGGTGACGGCCACTCTTCTCACGGATAGAACAGGCCAAGGGTTGGAATGTCCAGGTGTACCTTTGACTCATATGACAGTGTTAGGAAAATACCAGACCCCTTCCTTTCGAGAGCATCGGTCTCTCCCTGGACGTGTGAGCCTGGACTCTGATACCCCCCCTCCCCCTTTCTGGTGACACTGGTGACACTGGGCGTGGCGTTGAGATGCTTCTGAATGCCTCTGGTGGTGGCCTTTCAAGGTGCTCCTCCTCCGTCCAGACGGCTCCGTTCGGAAGCTCTTCCTGCGCTCGTCATAAATCTGCCCGCCCTTAAACTTTATCTCAGGAGTAAGAAAAAATTAAATTCCTCTTCTACTTGACTGTTTTTCCAGACATATTGTGGCCTATCTTTATTCCCCGTTAATTACTCATGGCCTTTTTTGCAGCTTTCCCCGGGTGTGGTTCTGAGCCAGCCAATGGCCTCCTGGTCCTTCTCCGTGAAACCTGCTTCCAGTTGGGGCCAGCCCTGCTTTTGCTATGGACCCCGACTGAGTCCTTAACCCAGATGCAGCTCTCCAGCCTTTTGAGGGGGGAAGGGCCATCCTCCTCATCCTGGAAACTGCTTCTGCCTGTATATAGCTGTGATGACATTAGCTTCTCGGAGAAGCCAGCGTCATGCTGTTGACGCGGTGAGTTTCGGTCCATTAAAACCTCTCTCGTTTTCTTTTTCCTGCTTGTGCACCCGAGAGTCTGCCGTCATCACCCCACCCTCCTGAGCTTCTTGTTTTTGTTTCTCTGGTTTTGGTTTGGTGTTTTATTATTTGGAAATAATACTTATTTCCATCAAACGTGATCGATATAGATCCTGGTACTGGCGCTTAAGTGTCTTTTTTTTAGGGGTATTATTTCTCCTGGCTTATTAACCTCTCCTTCCACCTTGTGTCACTGACATACTTGATCTCAGGGCTTAATATAAAGACGGACTAGGCTGAGACTGAAGGAGAGGCCGGTGCTGGGGTGTTGAGGCCCACGGCCGGGCCTGCACTGCCCAGTGTGCTGTCTGTGACGACTGCTTCCATTTAAACTGTAATTAATTAAGATTAATGAAATTAAACATTTAGTTCCCATGCACTGGCCCACGTACGGCTGTTGGACACAGTGATACAGAGGATTTCTGTCATCACAGAAAGGGTTGCTGGACGGCGTGTCTCGACACCGATGTTGATCCCCCAGCACGTGAAACAGAAAAGAAGGCAGGGAATTATTTTCCCACATTTCCCCACGCCGATGCCTTTAATTTTGCTGTAGCGGATTACCATGGTGACATTTTATTTGAGGGGAACAGGCAGGTTTTAATGGAAAAGATGTAATTTAATTTGTGTTTTGAAGGGTAACTGTGGTTTTGAGAGTAGATATTGGTGGACTTGTCAGTTTCTTGGGAAAACTGGGTAATACAGATACAGTTCAACACTCGGGGGCTCCCTCACGGGGCCCTGCTCTGGAGGGGCTCCCAGGTCAGTGGGGACATGCCGACAGAGCAGGTGGCGGCAGGTGCTGCGTGCTGTGTCTCCTCAGGAAGGAGGCCGCTGGCCTGGCAAGGCGTCGCCCCGTCTCGGGGGGGCTTGGCCAGGACCCCGGGGCTGCCGCGTGCGCCTCATCTCGGCACGTGCGTGTCCTGCGGCGATGCTGCCTTCGCGCAGAGACCGACGCGCCTGCTCTCAGCATCCCTGCAGGCACGTGGAACACGTTTTTAATTTTAAAACTCTAGTGAGGTTAAATTAAATCAGAACGCTTTAGGCTGGCCTGCGGTCAGTGCCTTCTCACCTGGGCACACGGGACTGGTGGTGAGAGTCACGGAGGGTGCTGGTGGGAAATGAAATCTCCAGCGGTAAGGTGGGGTGTCCTCGCGGTCCCTGTGTGCGGCTTCAACAGAAGTGCAGGTCCCCGGACCTGAGCCCCCCGGAGAGTCTGGCTTGGTTAGTCTGGGATTACTTCTTGGCATCCTGGCTTTGTAAGCACCTGAAGTGGCTCCAAAGGGCAGCCGGCGTTGGAAACCACTGGTCTCCCACGTGTGAGTTTGTAATAATAGATGCTACCTTGTGTCTTCCTGTCACGTGGAGCCTCTTGTATGGAGGCTCCTGTGCAGATTTGAGCCCTGTCATATTGTTCAGAGTTTAAAGGCAGCCCCACTCCCGGGCATATAGTTGGAGAAAACTCTAATTCGAAAAGATACCTGCACCTCAGTGTCCGTAGTAGCGAGACATGGAAGCCAGCAACCTAAGTGTCCATCGACAGACGGGTGGACAAAGAAGTTGTGGTGGGGATGTGTGTCTATATCTATACGCACATACATAATACATGTGCCTTACGTCATTGACCCTGAGCTGTACCTGTTACCACCTCTGACGTCAATCGGGAGGTGACATACAAGCAGTTGGATGCTCCGGTTCCCTTGGGAAGATTATTTCTTTCTGTGTGCAGCTTAAAATAGAGTGATCTTACAGTTTATGGTGTCTTAGATTCATTTATGTTATGAAATGCAAATAGTAAGTTGCAGTGATTTTTGTTTTATTTATTTATTTTTTGTGTTGTTTTAGCATTTTATTTTTTAATGCTTTTTATTTGTTTATCTTTACCGAAGTATAGTTGATTTACAATGTTGTGTTGTGTTAATTTCTGCTGTGCAGCAAAATGACTCAGTTATACACATACATACATCCTTTTTCATATACTCTTCTGTTACGGTTTATCCCAAGATGTTGAATGTAGTTCCCTGTGCTTTACAGTAGGACCTTGTCGTCTGTTCATTCTGTTTGGAATAGTTGGCATCTGCTAACCCCAGACTCCCCACCCACCCCCCACCCACCCCCCACCCGGGGTAAAACCACAGTCTGTTCTCCATGTCTGTGAGTCTGTTTCTGTTTTGTAAATAGGTTCATTTGTGGCTTAGTTTAGATTCCTATTTTGTTTTAATAAAGTGGAATACTTTGGTTTTTTGTTTAAACTTCATTGTGACGGTGATTATTGTTTCAAACAATTACTGGGCGCTTTCTATGTGCGAGATGGAGCTAAGCGTTTAATCTTCATCACAGTGTAATAATAGCAAGTTTTTTTTTAGATGATGATTTTGAGGCAGCTAGAAAATCATAAAGTTAAGAACAAACACGTTCTATCCAGAGCCCAGCCCAGGATTAACTTAATCCCTGTGCTAAATCGACTGTCCTCATATTTAATCTACAGATCTGTGTATCATGCTCCGAGTTGGTGAGTTCTTTTTAGGTGATGTGGTGAGAAGCACATGAACTGAGGGAACTCCAAGTTCACGTCCCCAGTCCTCCACCAGCTTAGCCCTACATGAGGCTGAGGGACGAGGTGGTTGAGGAAGAGGGAAAATTCTCTGACGTTCTTGAGGCGAGACACAGGGCAGTGCAAACACCAGAGTGATCACAGCCAGACGCGCCGCCAGCAGGGGGACTGGGCGCGTCCCAGACGATCAGCCAGTTGACAGGCGGGTCTTTCTTGTCACCGGTTTGTGGCAGTTAGACTGTCCACCTCGGTGTGCTTTCCTTAGTATTTATCCCGCTTCGTGTTGCTGAACTTTATGCATCTGTAAATTAATGACTTTTACCCTAATGGGGAGATTTATTTGTTCTGGCCTCTTTTTTTCCCTTTCTCTCCGGGAGCCCAGTAACAGGGCTGTTTCAATAGCGCCTGCGGGTCCTTACGTTCTTCTCATTCTGTTCAGGAAGTTCACTCCTCAGACTCTATAGTTGCTTTTGCTACATCTTCAGCTTAACCCGCTCTTTCCTGTGTCATCTCCCATCTGGTGCTAAGCCCGTTGCGTTTCATTTCAATAGCATGCTTCCTGGTTCTAGAATTTTTTTTCTTTCTTTTTTCCTTTTTTTTTTTTTTTTTTTAAATAAGTTCTATCTCTCTGATGAGAGTCCTCTTCATTCGTCCTGAGTGTGTTTTCCTTACTGTCCTTGATCAGGGTTTTACAGTAGCTATTAATGCCGACATCTAGGACCATCTCAGCATCAGCCTTCCTTGATTATCTTACCTTTTGAGATGCATCAGTTTCTCTTTTCTGGCTTCTGGTACATTCCTCCTAATGATGTTGGGGTTTTTTTGTTTGTTTGTGTTTTTGCAAAAAAATGGATTTGGATGACTCAAGCTGCAAACAGCGTTTGAGTTTGGGCAGTAGCTCAGATCACAGTTCACGCAGTCTTATCCTGGTTTACAGGTCAGCCAGAGATTTGGGCGGAGTTTACACACAGACCTGTGCTTTGTCTTCTCCGTCTCTGTCTTTACCGGGGTTCCCCATCCCTGCCAACCTCATTTCCAGTAGCTGTCATTGCCCCAAACTCTGTCCTTTGGTTCTTCGAGCCAGTAAAACAGTGGGTTTTCTGTAGGTTTTGCTGCCTCTGCTTGGTACAAATGGGAGCCTGCCCTCCGGCTGAAATTCATGAAAAACAGGAAAGTCACTTGGAGTCATTCCTTTATTTAAGGGTCAGCTCCCCTCCAGAATCTGTGCTTGGATGCTCTGGAATATCTTGGCTGTTGCTTTGTGTTGATGTTGTCCAAGGTTTATAGTTATATTATCTGCAGACAGTTAAAAAATTAGGCATTTTTTTCTTCCTTTGTAAGAGGATTCTTCTGGACGGCTTACTTTTTAATATTTGCAAATGTTTCTTTTGATGGAGACGTGTAACGTTACATTCTGCATTGGAAGAACAATGACATTTCTGCTTTTCAACAGGTCAGAATGGAGGTTTGCAGCTCTAGTTTCATTTTCCATGAGAACTGAATGTACTCTGTTGACCCTTTGGTTTCGTTCATGAGTATAATTTATTCTGAATTCTGAATGAGCAGGTTTGATGTGTTTCTTGTAGAAATGAAAAAATTTTCTTAATATATGGAAACATCTGATTTGCTAATAAATAAGAAGATGCTGGTCTCTACAGATCAAGTGTAAAAGCTTTGATTGTTGAAGTAATTCCATGGATGGAGAGCATAAATATAAGTAATTCACTCTGGTGTAAATTGCATGTATAATTATAGAAAAAAATGAACTGATTATTTGTATATTCATCAATAGAAATATATATATATTTAAAATAAATTTATTTATTTATTTATTTATAGCTGCATTGGGTCTTCATTGCTGTGCGTGGGCTTTCTCTAGTTGCGGTGAGCGGGGACCACTCTTCATTGCGGTGCGCAGGCTTCCCACTGTGGTGGCCTCTCCTGTTGCGGAGCGCAGGCTCTAGACGCGCAGGCTTCAGTAGTTGTGGCACATGGGCTCAGTAGTTGTGGCGTGCGGGCTCCAGAGCGCAGGCTCAGCAGTTGTGGTGCGCGGGCCTAGTTGCTGCGCGGTATGTGGGATCCACCCGGACCAGGGCTCGAACCCATGTTCCCCGCATTGGCAGGCAGATTCTCAACCACTGCGCCACCAGGGAAGCCCAATAGAAATATTTTAATTTGAGTTATTCTGTGGTTATAATACAAAAATCAAGATTTTTTTTTGCTTGATCATGTTGAAGCTGAAAATTAATTTTCTCAGTGTATTTAACCTCTTATTTCTTAAAATTGTGTGCTGTGAAATTTTAGTCTGTTGAGTAAGTATGTTATGGGATTAGAAATGTGTGCCTCTCTCTTCTATAATTTTCTCAAATTTGAACTATTTTGATACAAGTATTTGATCCGGAGACTATAAAAGGTTAATAGGTATAAATGAGGATGTGAAAAATTATCACGAAAAATTTAAAACTTTAAATTTGTTTTTGTATCAATATTTCCTAATTTGTTGAAAATCACAGAAAAGTCCAGTAGAGCCCAAACTCTTATGAAATGTCTCATGCTAGCCTGCATCTGTGTGTGAATGTGTTCCTGGAATTTAATTATATTCTTTTTATGTATTATTTCTTTTTTTTTTTTTTTTTTTTTTTTTTTTTTTTTTTTGCGGTACGCGGGCCTCTCACTGTTGTGGTCTCCCCCATTGCGGAGTACAGGTTCTGGACGTGCAGGCTCAGCGGCCATGGCTCACGGGCCCAGCCGCTGCGCGGCATGTGGGATCTTCCTGGACCGGGGCATGAACCCGTGTCCCCTGCGTCGGCAGGTGGACTCTCAACCACTGCGCCACCAGGGAAACTCTATGTATTATTTCTTAATTCTTTGTATTTTCACTTTATCATGACCAGACCTGGAAACTTTATTTTCAGAAAGAATCCCTAAGATCATTAATTTTTAAGGATTATAGAATGGTAATATTTTTTATGATAATATTTTAAACATTAAACTTATGAATATTTTAGACTATCATGGAATATATATGTATATCTGTGTTTTGGGGAAAAGAAAAACACATATTCTCTTACTAAGGTATTCCATTTTGAAATTAACTATTTTTCAGCGATCTTGTGTCACTTAAAACTGGGGATAAAAATATCAAGAGGTGATATAACAGGATGCTGTAGCTCCAAGGAGCAGAAAACCCAACTGAAAGTCCCCTAAACAATGAAAAGTTTTTAAACTTGCATAACAGGAAGTCTGGGCACAGGGCCAGGTCAGTAGTGTCCATGTGGACAGAAGCTCCTTCCATCTTTTTGGCCTGACAGCCTTATCGTATTAGCTTGGTTCTAGGGCTAGTCCCCTCATTGTCACAAAAGGGTTGCTATAGCTCCAGACATCCACGTTTCCTTCCATGAATGTGTTATTAGAGGGGAAAACCTTTTCCTGGTGTTTCCTCATATCTCCTTGGTCAGGGAAATAGAATTATCATAATTGGTTTGCAGCAATCATGATTTACCTTCTCAGGCCAGACCATGTGTTTCCTGACCACACAGCAGAGTGACTTATACAGCAGAACAAAATTAGGACTTTGGCAGCCAGCAAGGAAGGGGTGTAGGGTAGAGACTGTTGTTCTTACAAACAGATTTTAGATAACCAAAGATTTTCAGTTCCTTGAAAGAGCCATATTTTCTCTTGCTTCTGGGACCTTCTCATTGCTGTCTGGATTTTTTTTTTCCCCTCTACCTAATAGATTTCTTCTCATCTTTTAAAAATCCCAGCTTAGATATGACTTCTTTGGGGAAGTCTTTCTAAATACGAGAGAAAAAGGAGAGACATTAAGGCAAAAGCACTGTTATAGGTATATTACCTTTATAATGATAAAGTTTCAGCTTCCAAGAAGAGATAACAATTGTAAATTTGTCTGTACTTCGCAACCTAAGACAAACTATATAAAGCAGAAGTTGACCAAATAAACGAGGAAGTAGACAAGTTGTAACCATAGTAGGAGATTTTAGCTTACTTTCCTTATAACTGCTAAAAGCAGACATATATACACACACACACACACACACACACACACACAAATACAGAAGAATTGAACAGCATGATGAACTCACTTGAGCTGAGTGATATATCATGTGGCTTGATATACACTTAGGTCAAGTCTCACGGCATCAGTCTCTTCCAGGGAACTTAAAAAGAGCAATCCTCCCCAATTCATTTTAGGAAGCAGTATAATTTTGATAGTATAAGTTAACAAGAATATAAAGAGAAAGGAGCATTACAGAGCAATCTCACTCCTGAACTTTCATACAACAATTTGTAAACAAAACAATTGCAAACCAAAGCCAGCAAATGTAATAATAAGGGTGATGCATTGTTAGTCAGTTGAGATGCATTCCAGGAATCCAAGTATTTAACACTTTAATATCAACCTCTATTTTATCACATTACTTAAATAAAGGAAAAAAATTATGTATTTTCTTACCAGAAGCAGAAAATTATTTGGTAATAATGGAACTTTTAAAATGTGCTTTAGCGTATATATTAGTTTCCTAGTGCTGCTGTCACGAATTACCACAAAATAATATTAATAGTAAAAATAAGAGTAAATGTATTATCGTATAGTTCTGGAGGTCAGAAGTCCACGGCGGTCATCAGAGCTATGTTTCTTCTGGAGGCGCTAGGGGAGGATTTGTCTTCTAGTCTTCCAGCTTCCAGAGACGCCCGTGTTCCCGGGCTTGTGGCCCTGCCTCACCCCACCCTCTGCTCTGTCATCACATCTCCTCCGACTCTGACCCCTGCCTCTTCTTTCCCTGAAAAGGGCCCTTGGTGGTTACATTGGGCCCACCTGGCTAATCCAGGACCCTCTTCCCATTTCAAGATCCTGAACCTAATCACACGTGCAGAAACCTTTTGCTGTAGCATATAACATAGTCACAGGTTCCTAGTCTTAGGACATGGATGTCTTTTGTGGGGTGGGGGGCGGGTATTAGTCTGCCTTGCCAGTGTTGCTAGAAAAAAAAAAAAAAAAAAAAGTGTACCAAGAACGTTATGCTTAATTATGAAGATCCTTCTGATATTGGGAAAGAGAAGGCTGCTCGCAACACCATGTCTATCTGACATTCTAATGAAGGACAGATCCAGTGCAGTTAGGCAAATAAGTAAATAAAAAACCAAAACAATTAAAATTGAAATTTGGGAAGGAGGAAATCTCCCTTGTTATTTGCAGATGATTATGATTGTGGGCAGAGGAAAATCCAAAAGAATCTATAGAAAAATTAGAATTAATAACTAATTTTAGGAGTTGACTTAGCTTGGCCTCTCATGACAAAATACCATAGTCTGGCTGGCTTAAACAACAGAAATTTATTTTCTCAAAGTTCTGGAGGCTGGAAATCCAAGATCAAGGTGCCAGCATGGTTGGTTTTCGGTGCGAGCTCTCGTTCTGCTGGTAGACGGCTGACGTTTCTCTGCGTCCTCCCGAGGTGGTACACGCGACTCGGGCTGGGGCAGGGAGGAGCGTGAGGACACGCAGGCTGTGTGAGCTCTGTCCTCCGAGGCCGCATATCCCATCGTGAGGACCCGGGTGGAATAGTCTTTGCAGGGTGACAGTGTACTTTAAAAACATTCACTATGTATAATCTTACTTTATGTGATTTTATTCTTAAAAATTTTGTGAATGACTTGGATATAATTCATTTGAAAGATAATCATGCCAGACAACTTGCTCCTTTGGAAGAATTCTATGCTGAATTTGCTTTCCAAAGGCAAAGATCCCTCTGGGACTCCAGCAGTCAGGCCCTCTTCCCCATTCCTCCAGTTCATTGTTTTGTGAAGTTAGATTGGTGGTTTATGTTTGCAAGGAGCTTTGTGCTCAAATTTTAGTACAACTCAAACTATGCAAGATCCTCTAAAGAGAATTGCCAGAAGATTTGTGTTCTAGTGGATTATATCAGATGTCCATTACAATGAGACTATAATCTAGTGTGTGAATTGGGTATTGGTTTTAGTATATATTCAGGCTGCTTCTGATTTTTTAGTGCCTGGAATTTATCCAAGCATAACTAAAAAGTGAAATTTGTACTCAGCATAGAGTTTCTTGTAGTTCCTGCATGTGTACGAGCACGCTTCTGTGCTGCATGCAGCCCTGAGTACGCACACTGGAAAAATATTTTTGCTTGCGTGTGAAACTGACTCCTCAGACCACCATTAGTATAAGGAATACGATGGATTTGGGGGATACTTTTGGTATTGTAATCACTGTCCAAATTTCCTTATCTCCCTCCCCTGACAAATATGAAAAAAGTGTCAGAAAGAGAGTTGGCTAGTGTTGCTTTATTCAACTGCTTTACCTCATTATTTCTCTCTCTCTTTTTTTTTTTCACCTTTTCTGGAAGGCTTTGCAGTTGAGAAATTCCGTTTGTATAGGCACACACGTGTATGCACTTTTTGGATCTAAGTTATGTGCATTGTACGGAGTGCGATACCCTTTTGAGCATTTGTCACTTCCCACCTTAGAGCCTGGATTCTGCAAGTAAACATGCTTCTGTCACCTTTGGTTCCACCTCACGGTGTCCTCTGCAGCTCCTAAAGCTGGTATGTTTTACTTTACAAATAAATAAGGACTACGGGATAACATTGCTAAGGTGTTTGCTGTGAAGTGCTGTCCTTTGTGATGCAGGTTAAGTCCACTAGATCGATCCTATCACGGTTTCCTAATACCCGTGCTTTGAATAGTAACTGGTCTCTGTGTTCACACACTCAGTGTTGACTCTCTCTCTCAACACCATGCTTATAAAATTATACTTACTTCACAAGGATTTCGGCCAAATGGACACTATCCCATGACTTGATACGAATTAACGGAGATGAATGCTCACACGGGACCAGCATCACTGCCGCGCCTTTGGTTACATCCTTCTTGTGACCTGGCGGCCAGGCCCCGCCCTCATCTGTGTTTTTTCTCCTGTGGGGAGAGAGAGAGAAGCGTGACGGGCGGGTCCGCTGACTCCAGCAGAAGGAGCCCTTTGACGCAGAGAAGTAGGCGCGCGGGGTTCCGGTTCCGGCGCGCGCGCCCTTAGGTGAGGGCCACGCTCTCGTCTCCGGGGAAGGCGCTCCCTCAGCTCGGCGTGGCGTCCGGGCTCCCCGGGTCTCCGTGTTCAGGTGGCTCCTCCGTGACCAGAGGTGCCTAGTAGCTGAGACTCTATAAGTTAATCCCACTATTTAACGTCACGTTTCATTTTGTTAATGAAGGTCGGAGACAGTTGTATGTTCCTGTGTTTCTGAGCAGCCATTGACGGGATGAGTGCACTTCTGGGAGAGTGTTTGCTTTGGTGCTGTGCTTCCGGGAGGGGTTTGAATTAGGATAACACTCTGGAGAAAAAGCTACACGAAGAGGTGTTTCCTTGCAGGGTTTTTATTTTTCATGTCTGTTTTCCCTGTGCGAGCAGGCTATTTTGCTCTGACTACCACAGACTGGGCCTTGCCGCCAGCGGGGAGGACAGGGGCCCGGGCCCGGGCTGGTGCTGAGTTCGGGGAGCGCCGAGGGTCCGGCAGACAGGCCCGCGCTCCCCCCAGGGGCCGTGCCGGCCGGCTTGCCAGCATCTGCCTTCGCAGCCCGCTTATCAAAGCACTTTATCGCTGGGGAGGGGATGTGGGTTTACCCCTTCACTTAGCTCTGGCTTCCAGGCTCCCAGTCTGTCAGCAACAGCTGCTTTTCAACAGGCGCGCCCCGTGCTGCCCGCCAGTGCCGGGCTGGGGACAAGACCCGCTTTGTGTCCCGTCCGGAGGGGCGGGGAGAGTGGCGGAGCCCCGCTGCAGGCTCCGCTTCCTAAGGGCTTCTCTGGCGAGCGGCTCTTTCCCCTTCTCTGTTCAGGGTTCAAGGTTAACCGTGAAAGCACGGGGGCTGAGGCAGGTAAACCTGAGGGAGGCCGTGGCAGAGAGACCGCTCTGTACCGCTGTGGCACCGTCTGCTCTGCCCCCCTCCTGCTTCTTGGCCCCCCCGCCCCCCTCTCGCCTGTCCTCATTCACCCGCTATCTTTCGGGCCACTTGAGCAGTGAGGTGCAGGTTGGCAGCTCGCGGGTCTCGGTGCTCGGGAAGTTCGCAGACGCTAGGGAGCAGCAGAGCCAAATCCCGAGACGGCGGCGGGCTCTGCTGCTCAGGACCCCCGGCGCTCCCCCATCGCAGCCCCGTCTGTAGAAGTGGCTTTAAAGTGCGGTTGGACGGTGAGGCCGTCACAGACGTTCGGTTTTCTTCTTCTGGACGCAGGACGCAGCCTCTCGCCCATTTGGTCTCCGACTTTAATAGTCGGTTTCCTTTGCTGCCCCTCCCCCAACCCCATTCTGGAAACGCTGCCGGGATGCAGCCCCTTTGTTCCCGGGAGTCCAGGATGCGCAGACCCCCCGCGGCGCGTGGGCCCTTGAGGGGCCTGAGACGCATGTTTCAGTGGGAATGTTTACTTGAAGGCTCTTGTTACTGCAGGATGATGTAGCTCTTTGATTCCGCGGACTGGAAATGAGTCTGCTTTGCCTTCCTTTTGGACCACTTGTAAATCTCTGCTAGGATTTTTGTCTCTCTCCTCCTTTCCTCTCCTGTCCTCCCCTCCCCTCTTCTGTCCTCTTCTCTTCTTTTCACAGAAACCAGCACTCAGAAGGTGTGTGCCAGGCACGGGGGCGCCGTGAGAGCTCCAAGCCTGCAGGTGTTGTCACCGGCCCGTGTGGCTGCACTGCTTCCCACTAAGTGCTCTGTAGGCGGAGATGCCTCGTAGTAGAGAGATGATGTCCGTGCTCGTGATGCTGCTGAGGGTTCCTTTATCTCCTGAGTTCAAGTTCCTACCTCCTTTCTGCCTCCAGAAAATAATTCCAGGTAGAACATAAGGAGAGACCGAGGCATGTCGTGAGTGTTTATTTTAAACCTTACTGCTGAGCGTGTGCTGTGGCTCAAGGTGCCACGGGACGATTCGTGTCCACGTTAATTTGGGGGGGACACTGCTTAGTAAGTTTCGTACCATATGGCAGCATCCCCAAGGCTCTCAAGTCTTTCTGCAAAGCAGGTTTTTCTACAGTTTATTTTTCCCATAGAATACTCTTCATGGGGAAAACTGCTCACCCTCAGTATATCCTATATTTACTTCCTGACGTTTATAGGAAGAAAATTATCATTAATCAGCATATATGATTCTATTGTTTAAAACTCTCTTGGCATTTTGCCTGGAGCCCTGCTTATTTGGAATAGACAAGTACTGTACTGGGTAAGGCCAGGAATGTCTGTATGCATAGTGTGGATGGCAGAGCCTAGGACAGTAGAAGTGCTGAGGGATCCACGAGGCAGACCTGCCCACACGGGACGTCGTTTGGGTTTCTCGGTACCAGCAGCTATAGCCAACCTGGCGTTCCGCAGTCGGGCGCTGAAAAGCAATGATTTTGTTTCCAGTTAGCAGACATATTAAGGAATCAGTCAGCTGGTTTATTCATGTGATGTGTTTATAAGAGACAACTTCGTAATCGGTGTCACTGGTGTATTTAGATCTGTATTCAGCCAGAGCCTAATTTATCAACACCTCGTTATCTTAAACACTTTACACAGAAGGGTCATAAATCCTCTTTAAAAGGGCTTTATTTCACCCTCTAATTAAGTCTCCCTGATTTCCTTCATTGACCTTAAAAGGAATGAAGGGTGTGTTGATTTTCATTAGGTAACAAATACACGTATTAAGCTGAGTTGGGTGGAAGGAAAGCACCGCTTTTTCCCTGTTAGTAGTGGGATAAATTGGAGCCTGAGGCACCCCCGGACCCCACGGGCCGAAGACATGGGGTCACCCGTGGAAGGGAGTTTCGAGTACTCCTGCTCTATCCTCTGGTGTTTTCTGTCTCCTTAAGAACTTGATTGTGGCCAGTAGTATTGATATAACTGACAGGTTGAGCTTTCTTTCAGTGCAAAGTCCTGTGCTAAGTATGTGGCAGGCGGGACAGAAATGAGTAAGAAAGTCGAGTGTAACGGGTCGACGATAAAAGGGAAAGTGTCGAGAGCCTTTGGAGGCTCAGAGTGGGGAGGAAAGAATAGTGGGTGATCCCTGGGGAAATACAGGAAGACACACGTCGGAGGGTGACCCATTTGTGGGGTTGGCCTTGAAGGATGGAGGGGCTTTGAACTTCGGCAGATGAGGAGAAGGGATATTCAGATCAAAGCGCGGGTTCGGAGGCACAAGAGGGAGAACGGCGGACCTGCCCTCTGCTGTTCCACAGCGAGGCCTGCCCTCCACGGGGAATGACCTGGTGAGGTCAGCCGGGACCAGACTGTGTTCTGGGTGTGAATTCGGGGCGATGGGACGCTGAGCTCATAAAGAATTTTGTTCAGCTGCAAGTTACGGAATCCTGGAAAACCGCTTACGTAAGTGTACTTTTCTCATGTGGCAGGAGGTTTGGAAAAACCAGACCAGCGATGCTGTAGCCGTTCCCAGCGCTGCTGCGGGTGGGCGGCCCCTCTGTCCCCACCTAGGCCACCCGTGCCCTGCACCCCACTCCTCGTGGTCTCAGGGTGGTCGCCTCACTGGGGCGGGGGCCCCCAGGCTGCACTTGGAGAACTGCTGCTCTAGGTACGTGCTTGAAGACTGTAACCTAGGGGTCAGGTGCAGCCCCAAGATGGGAGCAGCTGTTCACGTTTCCTCTAAGAGCTTCAGCGAGAGAATTTGCTTCCTGTGCATTTACCCGTTTAAAGCGCACATTCAGTGGTTTTAGTACATTCACAGAGGTGCGGGGCCCTCACCACCGTCGGTTTGAGAATGTGGTCGTCACCCCAGAAGGAACCCCCATACCTGTGAGGGTCACTCTCTGTCTTCTCCAAGCCCCTCAAGCGCCTGGCAACTTCCAGCGTCTCTTCTGTCTCTCTAGATTTGCCTGCTCTGGACGCTTCAAAGAAACGGATCATATCATACGGTATGCAGTCTTTTGTAGCTGGCAGTCCTTGCATTTTTAAAAGGTTGTAAAAGAAGAACACAAAGAATATACGATAGAGATTGTCAGTGGCCCACAGAGTTCAAAATGTTTACTGTCTGACCTTTAACAGGAAAGCCTGCTGACCCCTGTTACAGACCAGTGCACGTTTTTGATCGGAAGGATATTTTTGAACATGAATCCCCTATGTACACACATACGTGCGTTTGCACAGATACATATGTTTATAAATTGTATATGCTTAATCCTGTACCATTTATTTGTATGTTATAAATCATTCAACTCAAAAGTTGAAAGAGATAAAAATAGATATAAAAGTTTAAATGTTTTTTCATATCTCTGCAAACCATTATATATGCCTCTCAAGGGGAACATACTCTGCTTAGGATTGGTGATGCTAAAATAGTTATTTGTAAGTAGACTGCATTAGGAACATGCTGGCATTTATAAAAAATACAATAGCTAGGCCTCAGCCTCAGAGCTACTGAAACAGACTCTTTAGAAGTTGAACCCAGGAACCTGCATTTTGATGCGAGCCCCCAGGGATTCTCACGGGCAGCCTGGGTCAGGCACTACTGCTCTGTGCCTTTAGGCTCTAAGGCAGCGGTCCCCAGCCTTTTTGGCACCAGGGACCCGTTTCATGGAAGACAGTTTTTCCAGGGACAGAGGGTAGGGGATGGTTCAGGCGGTGATGCGAGCGACGGGGAGCGACGGGGAGCGTCCGGGAGCGACGGGGAGCGACGGGGAGCTGCAGGTGAAGCTTCACTCGCTCGCCCTCCGCTCACCTCGTGCTGTCTGGCCTGGTTCCTAGCAGAACACACACCGGTACCGGTCTGCAGCCCGGGGGTTGGGGACCCCTGCTCTAAGGCACCAGGTACAGGCAAGTTGCAGGGAAAATGGTGCAGCAAAAGACCACGGCATGGAACCTTGGAAGTTTAACTCCTTTTGAAAGGAAATTTCCAGAAGGCTTTTATATGATGAGAGCATCCTTTTAAGAAATAAATTTCTTCTTAGGAATCAAACATTGCCACTTTCTCCTTGGGATGTACTCTAAAGGAGGCTTAAGAAGAGGGAACAACATTTGGGCCAGTGATAAAATGAAGAATTTGTCCCACACTTGACCTGTTTCAATGTCCAACTTTTCCAGGACGTCTGTAAAGGTTTCCTTGGACAAAAATAATGGAGACCCTCCCTCCCATCTCCCACCAAATGATATGATAATTTTTGAGGAAAATAAATATTGTTCTAGTTTATTGATTCAAGAGCAGAATAACATGATGCTTTGGGAACTTTTCATAGAGCTCTTTACTATTAACTGCATGATGGGGTTTATGGTTTCTGTCAGCAATGGTTATTCATTGATTAATGAATCAGTGATTCAGTGATTATGCAATTAGTATTCCACTGGTCATATGGTTTGGCTCACATTACAAATGAAGAAAATATCAATTTAAAATAATGCAGGAAAGGAAATGACTGGAATTCCAAGGACCTCAGTCTTTCTCTTCCTGTGTGATTATTCATTCAGCTGATTGCAAGATTTAATATATTCTTTCCTTTGAGTGAATACCAGTAACTTAGTTTAACCACATGTTACATGGATTTTATTTATTTTACTTTCATTTTTGTGACTTTAAAAATTTTTTTAAATGAGATTTGGAAAATCCCAAATTGTTCTTAAAATTTTTCTTTGCACTCTCTTCTTCTTGGGAGTCAGTGAGTTATATAGCAGAGCACGAGGAGGACGATTTTGTGTCTGTCAAGATGAGTTATATGCCAAATGTTGGCAGTGTTTTTACTGTGACCTTGTGGAAGGCATTCCAACTAGCAGTGAATTATCAGTTTTACAATAATGAGTGGAGATCTTACTACTAATTATGTTGTTGATTAAATCAGACTCCCTGTGAGCAAGTTACTTTTTGTCTTCTCCACGTGTATATATATATATATGTATGTGTATGTATATATCTCTATCTATCTATCTATATATAAAAAACTTTTGTAAGCTTCCTAAGGGCAGGGATCTTTGTTCTCTGGTATATGCCGAGCATCTAATAATGTCTGTCACTCAGTAAATATTTAATGAATGAATGGACTCCAGAACTTCGTTTGAAAAGGATTTCAGGAATATTGGCAAGTGTGATGGTACCTACAATATGCCAAGAGAAAATAAGCTTAATATTGCTAAGGAAGGAACTAGACGGTGGGAAAGTATAAGTAGCAAAGTAAGACCGTGCCAAGAATGAGATCAGTATCCAGATTACAGACATGACATTCTGTAGACGTCCCAGAGAAGCCTGTGCACTTGACACTGAGCTTCCCAGCTGCACAGGATTCTGTATCCGGAGGATAAAAGGCAAATTAGATTTACTGTCTCTGTGGGCATCCTTGACCTGGCCGCTCTCCCTTCAGACGCTTGACGTTGGTCGCAGAGAGGCCGGGGATATAGATGCGTGTGTCCAGGGTAGACCCAGCACCACGACCAGAAATGCGGTTCACAGCGTGTATGTATCTTCCCGCTGGCGGACGAGAGGCAGCACATTCCTAGATGAAGGCCAACAGGATGTCCTCTTTTGTTGGGATTTTATTCCACCCTTTGATCATTGAGAGACTCCCACATTTGCCCTTGTTCCTTATGGATCTTTGTGTGCATATGCATTTTCAAAAAGTTCTGATCGTAAGATTATACACTTTCCATACGGTTGAAGGAGAAAGGAGAGAGGAGGCCCTGAGAAAAGCGGCTTATTATTTTTTTCATAAAGCATTTTACTAAAATGTTAATTGTATTTGCAAAGTCTTACCACTATAGAGGCCAGAAAGTGATGGCCAGGAGCCTAATATTTCCTAAATGTATATATAACTAGATTTTTCACATTTAAAAGCGGAAGGGAAGCTTTAGGGTTTAAGATGCCTGTCTTCCCCGGGTCTCTGCCTCTCAGCCACCTGGAGCCCGTGCGGGCCCAGTTTAACAGACCCTGGACACTCCAGCTCAGTTTTCATAGCTAGACTTTGCTCTTTCCCCAGAGATCCTCAGAACTTCTCCTGCGTCTTCTTCAAGGGTCTCACATGCCCTGTTCTCAGTGAGACCATCCCTGGTCACCCTGTCTAAAACTGTACACACACACACACACACACGCACACACACGCACACACACGCGCGCGCACACACACACACATACACACGCACACACACTCTACTCCTCTTTCACTCTTTTCTTCCACAGCCCTTGCCACTGGCTTGTACGTCGCACCCGTTTATCTTGTTGGGTGTCTCTCCTGACACATCCTTGTCTGTCTGCTCACTGCTGTACCTTCCATGCCTGGAATACCTGGAACACAGACCAGGCTGGCGTACTTGTTGAATGGATGGATTTCCGGCTTCTTTGGAGAAATCCGTTAGCACTGAGCCTGGTTGCATTTCTGTGTGGAGGCTGTCATCCGAGGCAAAGTAGCAGGAAGGGCAAAGAGGTCTCCAGGCCATTGCTTCTCAAGGAGCTTGTTAGAAATGGGGAGTCGTGGGCGCCAGCCCAGAACCCCTGCACTTAACCAAGGTGACTCCTTTAGGCCTGTGCAAGTCTGAGAAACGCTGCACACGGTCACTGCAGCCGCACCTGGCCTGCCTCGTTTACTGACGTGACGTGCTCGCCCCCCTGGCATTTGTGACCCCGGTGGAGAGTAAGATGATCATTTTGACGTGGGAGAGATTCGACACGGTAATGATGGATTTTGTTTATAATAAAGGAATTGGAGAGAAGCCTTGCTGTTGTATTGGTGTTGAGTCCCGAGGATAATACACATTTCACATTTTAGTGAAACGTGGGCTACACATCATGGTTTCCAAGCCATGTGTGTTGACCTGCAGTGTGCCCACATTTAGTGAAGCACTTTACAACCATTTTACTGTTTGTCCAATGCACACGGCCTTGTTTGGAGCCAATACATATTTTGGCGAGTGCGCTACTTTTTAAAAATATCTATTACTTTCCCCACCAGAAAGTAATAGTTCCAAGGGAACTGTTATAGTGAGTCTTAAAAATTCTTCTCTGTACACATGTCCTTGACCCCTGGAGAGTACTAGAGCCTTTCAGACTTGCTGTGGTCAAGTCTGTTGTACAAACTGCTTGCTGCAAACCCTTGGGGAAACTTTTAGATAAGAAAGCATTTTATAAGCATTTTATATATGGAACCAGGTCCATGTAAAATAGAAAATGAGGCAACATTTGAAGTTGTGTTTCCTCTCCCTGCAAATTCTCAGATGCTGAAATAAAAAGAGCAAAAAATATCCTTCAGGTGCTTTACAAACACCAAATTAAAGTTTGTCTTAGTCCTCTTTTCCCTGGCTTTACAGCTTCACAAACTTGATGCAGGCAGTCACATGCAGCATGCCGGGAAAGTACCCTAAGAAAATGTGGGCACACATGTATTCTTGTTCACTTTCTATTTTGAATTCACCTTTTAAAAAGTCCAGACAGAAGGCACCGGCTCTTACGGAGGAAAGAGGCAGTGTGGCCAGCAGTGACCGGGAGCTGGGGCCTGCGCTGCAGGACCTGCTGCGGGGAGTCGCCACGCGGGCGCCCGCTTTCCCTCCTCCTTTGCCCTGTCCACTGTCTGGACTGTCCTTAAGGTGCTCATCTCATGGGGAGAAACAGCTCAACAGATGAAATGCGTGTCATCTCTTTTACAATAGAGGTTTGCTCAGGACCAGATTGAAATCCTGAAGGAACCCAGAGCATGGAAAATAGTATTTCATGCTGCCTTTTCCACACTCCGATATGTAATTCAAGATGACACAAAATTTATATTCATGCTTAAAGTAGCTTCTTTGAAATATTTCTTTGAAATATTTTGACGTCAAAATTCTAGATAACCTTACCGCAGATAAACTTTTCCTCTTTTGGGGTGCCGTGTGGAACCCCACGCATATACACTTACTCAGCCTGTTGTGTGATCGGGCAGGGGGTCGGCCCCGATCCTGCCAGAGGACAATCGGGAATAGTTCACGGTAGAACTGATGGTTGACACAGTCCTGTAGAATGGGCACAGGCTTCCTGGCCCTGTGAGATCCACCCCCGCCCTGTGTGCAGACGTTGGGCTGGACCACAGGTGCAGTTTGTAACGTGGTCTTCCTTCATCATCGGGGCAATTCTTGGAAGCCCCAGTGCCCTGGACAAATTGTAATGGGTTTTTGCTGGATCGGTAACTTATCTGCTTTTGCACACGCAATAGTGAGAAGGAAGAGGAGGGGTCAGAGGCAGGGCAAGTCGACAATTGGACCGTCATCAGCTGAGTCGTTAAATGAGGTTATAAATTATTTTATTGTAGTTGAAAAACATCTGATTAGGGTGTGTGTGTGAGACAGAGGGCAGAGGGGAGACAGATGGAGAGAGATGCAAGAAGCCACACTTAAATTTAAATTAATGTTTGTTAGGATGTTGCTTGGATTCATTCTCTGTCTTGAAGGAGATAAACTTTAGCATAATGCTTTATATTCCTCAAACATATACAATACAATATAACATATTTTTAAGTTATGGTAAAGGTCTTAAGATATCTCCATCTCCTCATTCCCCCAGGTTAAAAAAAAGTCACAGAGCAAAGCCATCTATCTTGTATAATTATCCTCATAAACCTCTAAAGTATGCTTCTCTCCCCAAACATTATTGGTGTTGATCCTGGCATACAATCATCACACCAGTAATTACAGGTCTTAAAAGGAATATAGTCGTCAGTATTTACTAGGCTTTATTATGAACACATAAATCATTTAATAAAATGGCTAGTGGACACTTTACTTGTCGTTCTGTTTACGTTAGGCGTTCTCTGCAGGCGTTCTACATGAAAGTTAAAGCAGTCTGAGCTCTTTTTGTAGACTGTCCTTATCATTAATAGAAAGCAGCCTGTGTGCATCCTGCAAAGCCATTTCCTTATTTAAAGTGGGCATCCTTCCTTTACTGAGGTGTGCTTCCTCTTTTATTACAGGACTGAAGACCAAGCCTTTGTAAACCCTTAAAGGCACATCCCTTCCAAATGACCTTTTGTCCTGAGCAGCTAAGATGTATTGTTTAGTCCACTCAGAATTACATGGGGTGTCCTAGGAATCTTTGTTTTGGTTAATTAAATTTGGAAATGTGTCATTTTTTCCTATTATAAAGCAGAAATGAAAGTCCAGTCAAATTGATTTTGGAGTTCTGGGGGATGAGATAATTGCAGAGGGTAAATGATTTAGGATTTAAAAATATGTGTACCTTTTCTCCACTGAGAGAAACTTGAAACATATTTAACTTCAATTAAATTATCTTCTTGTCTGCGTTTCTTTCCACTCCTAAGGGTGCTTATATGCATGTCATGCTGAGCAAAATCATCCTTACTAGTTATACTAAACAGAATGAAACTCCGCTTGAATGAAAGTGTTCTTTTTACACTAAAAGATATTTGTTAAGGGGAGCTAAAATAGAGATCCACAGCAGAGCTTATTAAATAGGTAAGAGGCCTTTTTACACATAAGACCATTCATTAGACCCATTTATAGTTGCTATCTTTAAGGCTGTTCTTTTGCCAAGAATTTTTTTTGTTTTCCTTTAACTATTCTAAAGTTTTTCTAAACCTTTGTTCAAAGAACTATAGATGCTAGAATTTTTCTTAGTCTAACAGTGCAGAAGAAAAGGACTGTGATGTGGTAATAAATGTATTAATTGTATCGAGAGTATAGATTATGCACATAATTTCCTAAAGTTTTCACTTTTCATTTATGATCTGTTTTTAATAAAAGAACTTTTCATAAACTTCATGAAACATAAATTTATGACTTCTTGTTAAGCCTGTAGTATGACATGCCATTTACTTTTTCGTCCAATAACTATAATGTAGTCTGCTGTCCTCTGATTTCCTTACATTTGTTTCTGGAAGAATCCTGTCTCTTATTTGCTATGCAGGCTTCAGTGAGTTCTGTTTGTTGGGTCTTAACTAATACACGAAATATACTTATCACTAAGTTGATCACTCCTGTTCTTATTCCAGACCCTAACACTTTTCTCCTGCACTTATTTTTTCTTATAAGAATTCCCCCCTCTGTGTCTGCATATCTGATACATTCAGATACAAATCACCTTTCTCAATCTCCCACCTTAAGGAAAATCACCGAAACCCCCTTCTGAGCAAACCGGAAATCAAAGGAAAGGGAACAGGGGGTGGTCCTGGGTGTCAGAGACGTCTGCCTGCTCCGCTCCTCGTGTTGGCCGCCTTTGTGTCCTCCCAGACAGTCCCGGGTGGCCTTCTCGACCACACTTGTCACCCGTGCCTCACCCGTGCCTCGGCCGTGCCCGTGGCCATGCTCTTCTCTGGGTCAGGTCAGAACGCCCAGCTTCAAAAGGACCGACAGGGACTGTGTCTTCCTGAAGCCATCTTAGACTACATGCTCTTGTTTGATACCGTCATTCTCTGGTTTCAGCTCCTAGTTTACCATAATATTTTTGCTTATGTGCATATTAATATGTATTTCATGTTCATAGTTTCTGGGATTTTTATTTTAATTTTTGTTCTGTTTTCCTTTGACCTTATTATTGTCTTATTTCTTATATGATCCATATCCTTCTTTGGAAAAACATTTTTGACTCATTTCCTGTTTCTTGATAACATCTCAGAATTAGTACAGAGCGCTTCCATAGGCAACGCTCAGTAAACTCACGAAGCTGTAACGTTCATTGGGTAGAGCGGTTACTTTAGGCTTGGTCGCTGCGCGCCATCGTCCCCGGGAATCTGGTGGCCCGTTGCCCACGCCTCACCCACCCGCAGCGGGCTCCGTGAGTCCCCTTTGCGGGCTCCAGGCATCATCACAACCAGCCCTGGGGAAGAATTCCCGGGAAATCCCGAGAGCAGTTGCAAGCAGTTTAGGAAATGCTACGGCCGAGCTTAAACGTCCTGCTGGGAACGTGCGCAGATCACACGAAGGACGAAACTGACTTTCTCAACAAGGTTGCACCTGTAGCCGGTGATGTAGACAATAAAAACGACAACTCCAGATGGTTTTGATGCTGGTTTTGAATAGCATTTTCTCATTTGCCAAGAAAAATGGTTGTGTGTTAATGTTAAATCTTCTTATGTTTCGTGCATAAATTGCAAAGGTCTTTCCGCGTGCCTTTGTGTTTGCAAAGTCCTTACTGTCCTGTGTGCCACTTCCTTAAGCCCACGATGCATACAGAAGATGTTTGCATCAGGCTGGACAGGCCATGCCCACGATCAGCGGGGTGACAAATGGAGCCGGCGACCACGGAGTGAAGGCGTGTGCGTGGGGGCCCGGGCAGAGCCTGCTGACTTTGACTTGAGAGAGGCTGGGAGGTTTTCCGCACCCTGACATAAAGACAGCCACATGGCCAGAGAGCCCAGGGGGTCTGCGGCCCAGGACCAGGCGGTGGCCCTTTGACCGCCCTCTGCCTGCGGAGCGCTGTTTTCATTCGGTCGCCACGCGGTGCTCCGTGAACTCCACTGATTGTTCTGAGTGTTAAACTTTTACATTAAAAATATAAGAGTAAAACTTGTGCATGTGAGCAAAGTGTGCTAAGCAATCTTAAAATTCATGTAAAAAGTTGTTTCGTCAGAAACTCTAAGGGCCATCTAGCAAAAAACCTTTTTTTTTTCTTTGACGTCTCCGAGTGAGGGAGACTTGATAAGGTACCAGGTGAGCAGTGAATCTTCTTTATGGAGCTGATTATTCAGTCAAGCAAGCGTTACTTCCTGTGTAGGTCAGTTAGCATCGAGAAAGAACTTGCCCCTTTTTTTTCATTTTTTATTTTCCAAATACTGACTTCAGCTTGAAACGTGTGTTCAGATTTTGCCAAAAGGAACATCTTGACCTGGCAACTAGCTACGTGAACAGCATCCTCATTCATTCTGAAAGACCATTCGTTCATTTATAGACCCCAAGATTAAGCTACAAGGTAGAAAGTACTTTCTTCTGAGCTGGCATAGTCTTTATTCATGCAGCATTTGAGTTAAATTTACTTGGCTAATAACAGCATGTATGAAGTCAATAAATGCTTGATTTGAAGTTTTTTCAAGTTCAAAAGGAAAGACATTTTCATTTGTGTGTGTGTGTATGTGCACATGCCCACATTAAGAATTCTAAATGTTTATATCAATAGGCTCTAAGCTCACTAAATGGCCATTTTTATCCTGGCCATTTAGTAGGTACTCATTAAATATTTATCTCTCACACATACACACACACACACACACACACACACACACACACACACACATACACATCTCATCAGATTTTAGCTAACCGTTTAAGCTTTGAATTCTTTCAGTATCTTTTTATGTTAGACCTTAGTTTATAGGTTCAGCAACATGTGGATACAAATGGAAATAAATTAGATTTCTTTTCAAAATAAAAACAAAAAATTCAATTTTAGTATTGTCTGCTTTCTTTGGATACTTCGTTCTGTTTCTTCTTCCATTTAATGTTAAGCTCATTTATTTTAGTCTTTTTTTCTCTGAACGATTGCATTGAAGATGCAATCCCATAAAGTATCAATATTGAAGTCCGTTGCTATCATTGTGGATTTATCTGTTTTTCCTTGTTTATGATTATCACATCTTTTGAGGGGATGGTTTTGCCAATATGTAGTATGCCTCATTGTTCTTGTTAATGCTATGATTTAAGGCCAAAAAAGCATTCATAGTGCTGAATCAACTTTCTGTTTGTAAGTACTTGCCTGGGATTTCTTTTTCTATTCCTTATATTTTCAACCATTCATTGTCCTTTTTGCTTTACTATATACTTTTTTATGTAAAAGAGAATTAGGCATTCCTTTTTTGTAACCTCAGTTATATTGTTTATCACTTTTATAGAGAATTTAAAGTGTTTACATTTATTCTTACAGCTGAGATATATAGGTGCTTATTTCTATCTGATTAGTGTGTGTTTTCTACTTTTTCTTTGTCTCTTTTTCTTCTTTCTTGCCTTTGGTTACTTTGATTTTTTAAAAATGTCTTTTTCCTCAGCTACTGCTTCAGAAGTTATACTTGCAATTTGTATTCTTTTTGCTGTTATGCTTAATTTTAACACACATACTTTATAAACTCTGAATCCAAATCATAATTCTCACTGCCTACTCAGAACACTAATTGATCTGCTGCTTCTCAGGGCCATGTACTGCTGTCCGGTAATTTAATTCTACCCTGTTTTCATATCTTTCCAATTAGTCATTTTTATTATTCTATTCTTTTTCAGTATAGCTTGTAATTTTTTTGACTTATCTGTATGTTTACCAGTTAATTTACTGACTCTTACTCCTTCCATACTGCCCCTGCTCTTTGAGTCTAAGTTCCTTCTGGTTTAGGTAGGTCCTTTAGCGGCGTTTCAGTGAAGATGTGTGAGTTATAAACACTCTACCTTTGTCTGAAAATATCTTAATTTTGCCTGTATTCTTGAGTGGTAGTTCGGCTAGTTTTTGAACAGTTTTGTGTACTATTCAGCCTATCCATTGATGCCTTTTTTAAATTATTTAACCAACTGTATGGAACTTCTGTTTCGTGCTTTCTTCAAATCCACCTCTTCTTACTTTGTGGCTTTACTTCTTTTATCTCTTTGAATATTTCAGATACACTTATTTTCGAGAGTCTTTCACATTCTCTTATTTTTCATTCTTGGAGTACAGACTCTGCTGGCTGTTGCATGCTTGCGTTCCGCGGAGGGTCTGTGGGACCTGGGCCGTGGAAGGCTCCCTGGGGAGGGGCTTCGCCTCTGTGCAGCCCCCGCTCCTCAGGTTTCCCAGTTGCAACCAAGTTGTTTTTTTTTAAAATATATTTTATTTATTTATTTATTCCCCCCCCCCCTTTTTTTTTTTTTTTGGTTGCATCGGGCCTTAGTTGTGGCACACGGGATCCTTGTTGAGGCGTGCAGGATCTTTTCATTGCGGCGTGCGGTCTGCTCGGGCTTCTCTCTAGTTGTGGCGCATGGGTTCCAGAGCACGTGGGCTCTGCAGTTTGCGGTACATGGGCTCTCTCACTGAGGTGCGTGAGCTCAGTAGTTGTGGCACGCGGGCTTAGTTGCCCCACGGCCTGTGGGACCTTAGTTCCCTGACAGTGATCCAACCCACATTCCCTGCATTATAAGGCGGGTTCTTTACCAGTGGACCACCAGGGACGTCCCCCAACCAAGTTTTTATGTTTTGAATTCCGGAAATGTAGCACAGAACAGTTTGTTCGTCCAACAGATAATTATTATGAGGAAGCGACATATGTCCTGTCCTTTTGTAGCTTGTAACCTTCCTAATTAATGACACATTTAAAAGTGTTTCAAGTGCATGTAAGTATGACAGGGGAAGCTTTATGCTAAAGTCTAGATAAAAATGAGTTTAACTTGACAGCATAAATACATATTGAGGTAGTTGCCACTATTTTAAATGTTAGTGTAATTTACATGAGTATAGTTTTCAAAATAATTTAAAATGAAATTCAAGTTGGCTATTTGAAAAATGCCTGAAACGTCTCTGGGAACAGTTTGCCAATCATGCACCTAGATTCTAGGACCTACCTCAGTATTGCCTGACATGGCTTGCTAAGTACGCGCAGGATCTGTATATTTAAGGAAATAAATTATAGAAGTCAATTATAAATAATTTTAAAAATTCTTAATTATGTGTTGAGAACACCCAGTTTCTTAAAAGACAAGTAACTGAATAGTTTTATTATTCTTCAGAGGGAAAGCTGATTAGCGTTTTCCGGGGTTTTCTTAGTGTGTTCTAAAGCTTCAAAATTGTGTGCCTGGAATGCTCTAATTGACTGATTTCCAAATTACTTACATGTATGTAAAGCAAAACCTTATCTTATTTAGGAATGCTGTTCTCATGTATAGTCAAATGACAGTGAAAATCAGAGATACACATTGCAGTCTATAAAGTGTTTTGTGCACCTGTGGTATATACATGATAACACGTATTGTGTTTCTAAGAAGCTCAGTATCGTACTGTGTTAAATGTGGTGGTGATTTTCATTTTTGTAATCTGCATAATTACTAGAAGATTTAACAGGTGATTTCATTTGTGATTTTCTCCCGCCTTTTAAAGTTTAACGTTTAAAAATGATGGAATCTCTGTGATATTTTGAATACTGTGTAGCATCACCATACTTCTTTTTACCTTATAAACCTCACAGATGTAAAGAGACACCAGAAGGGTGCTACGGAATCATCCCTTGGTTTTCAGAGCATGAGTCGCTGCCAACTAGGGATCAGGAGCTTCTCTTTCTGTGCGTGCGTCAAACATCCGCTCATTTACATGTCATACCTTGCAGGTTTTCCCTGCATACTCCAGCTCATCTGTTGGTTCTGTTCTGCTTCAGACCCCCGCCTCACCCCAAAGAAATTAAAAAAGCTTTTTGCTCCACTCCGGTTTCTTTAGACCCTGTTCCCCATCTCTTTGGCACTACATCTTCCTGGTTTCGCTGTAACTCACACGTGTTGTCTGTGCTGTTCCGTGCTCTGTTGCCTTGCTAGGTGTAGGGAGCCTGTCGGTAAAAATAGATATGAAATAGAAAATAAAATAGATATGAAATTCAGGTTTCAGTGGAAAGCATTCCTTGGTCCTCAAGTCCAGCTTTTCTCATCCTTTGGCTTCATAGGATAACACCAGGGCCATTTGATGTCGGGCCTGCTGCGTGAGCATTTTAATGGTGTTGAGAGACAGTTGGCTGAGTGTTAATGAGACTCTGCCCTTTTGTAGTGACCTCGGAATCAAAGCGGTACAGCTAAGGAAGCCTGGCTCCTTGCCACCTTCCCCACTGGGGGTACGTGCGTCCTTAGTGCCACCTTGCAGGCTGGCTGGAGCTGGAGAGGGCGGGCTGTGCGTGCGTGGCCTGGTGGGGAGCTGTCGCCGTGCGTGTGTGGGGTGGGACCTTGTTTGGAACTTGGTCGTCAGTGGATGTGACCGCTACGTCCTGCCACTCCAAGATGCTAGTACTTGTAGTGTCCTACACCTGGACGAGAGCTTTAGGAGTCCATTCAGACAAGATCTGGAGACTGAGTCATAAATATTTTGCTTATTATATGAATTTTTGGCTCTTTTTCTCTTTTTATGTCTTTAATTCTGTATTTACTGTTTCTAGAGATTGAATCCTTGAGTTTCTGCGCTCAGCCTTTAAGTACTCATTTTATCTCTCTTGGTTGTTAGAAAAGGGCACCTTGGTCTCTTAGTGTGCTAATTTAATATTTTAATGGTCCTAAGACCTCTACAACAAGCACCTCAGTTTTGATCGCTACTGTTATTTCAATATTAGGCAGTTTATCCGTTCTTCTTCCTAAACTTTAGGTTTAGTAGGTAAACAGGGTCGGCATTGGGCTCCTTGGAGTGTCTGGTTATAAATAGACCGGAAAATAGCAACAAGGGGGGCTGCTGCTTCACTGATGCCCTTTTCAAATACTTAAAAGCAAATGGTTTGTCAAATAGAGTCACCAAAAGCAGAACCCGCCAGTTTGTAGAATTTGACCCCTCCTAATCAGAGAGAGGCAGCAGGGTGTGGAGTTCCTGCCCTGCACCTGATTAAAGCCAGACGCACCAGCGACGGCAGGCCAGAGAGGAAGCTCAAGACCGACCCTCTCCACTGGGGGCACAGGAGCTGAAGACATTTCAGAGGAAAATGATTTTTAAGAACCTTCTGCATTTGTTTTACTTTTCCAGATATGCATCGTAGATAAGCACAGTTTCAAGCTTTACATTTTTTAAAGTAACATTCTGTCTCTGATTTAAGGAAAATGAATCTATGTGTGGTTTCAGCAGATGTCTTCCTATCTATGCAAGTAGATGTGTTATTTTCAGATAATTCTGTTATCATCCTAGTTGTGCAAATTTTCTTTTTAGGCATTTATTGTAGCTATTAAAACAGTCGCTCTTCTTCACTTACATTAAGTATTAGTGATTCCTCCCATTGAATTTCAGTTTTTTTAAGTGTTTCCCGTTATGGGGTTCTCCGATGATTTTGATTTAAAAAAAAATGTATACGTCTGAGTTCATTGTAGTATTTTCTCATGATTATTAAGGCATTGCAAAATGTTATCTATAGTTATTTTAATATTTTTATGAAGTTAAGGTAAAACTCTGCCTCCCTAAAAATAAATTTTAAAAAATTGGAAGCATTCCAGCAAACCTAATTTAAAGAGTAGAACTGAGAAATTATTAAAAATTAAAATTTCTCTATTAGTTTAGTTTCTAAGTCTTGCTGCTTAGTACTCTGTATTTTATCTCTGACATTACTACACCACGAGCAGTGAAAGAGAACTCCAGTCACTTCACATCTTCACCAGCATTTGGTGTTGTCAGCGTTGTAGTTTGGGTCATTCTATGGGCCTGTGGCGGGGTGTCTCCTTGTTGTAAGTTGCATCTCCCTGATAACATGTGGAGCATCTTTTCATATGCTTATTTGCCATCTGTATATCTTTATGGTAAGGTGTGAGTGCTGTAGTTTAATCTTTTGTTTTTTATTTGCCACGTGTTCTTGGCCTTATCATTTTTTGCTTTACTTGGGTTGAATTGGGTATTTTCAAACATTTAAACAATCAATTTTCCATCATATTTGTCTGTACTGTACATCTTTGTTTAAATTTTTTAGTGAGTGCTCTAGCACTTTTTTCTTATCATTCTCTACCTGTACATTTAGGTGGTATTAGACCACTTCCCATGTAATGTAAGAAGGTGACAACAGTATACTTCCATTTTCTCATTCTGGTTTTTGTGCTATAATTATTTTCATAGATTTTCTTTTCACATATCTTTTTAACCTTACAATATATTGTTATTTTTGGTTTAAACAACTTTAAAGAAATTTTTAAAAGAGTAAAAAAGTCTTGTTTACCCATATCTTTATTATTTTTGACATTCTTCAGTTCTTTGCATAGATGCAAATTTCCATTTGATATAGTTTTTGTTAAACTTGAAGAACTTCCAGTTACATTTTATGAAGTACCTGTCTACTCTCAATAAATTTTCTCAGCTACTGTTTTTTCTGAAACAAATGCTTTATTCCACCTTCTTTTTTGATGGTTACTTTTATTGGGCATAGAATTCCAGTAATTTTCAGCCCTTTTAATATCTTCCTTCCTTTGTACTCTGTTTTATATTGTCTGCCAAGTAATCTCCAGTCATTTTTGTCTTTGTTTCCTGGTAGATCTTTTTTCTTCTGCTTTTAACATTTTCTCTATATCACTAGTTTACAGTAATTTCATTATAGTGTGTTCTAAGCTTTGTGGTTTTGTAAGTGTTTATCCTTCTTGGGATTCATCAGGTTTCTTGGATCTGAAAGATTCAAATTATGGTTCTTCATTAAATTATGATGATTTCAGCTATCATATCTAGAGATATTTGCCTGTATTTTAATTAGACCATTTAATATTTTTCCTTTGGCCATTGAGGCTGTGTTCATCTTAAATGATGTCTTTTTTTTTTTTTTTTTTTTTTTTTGTGGTACATAGGCCTCTCACTGTTGTGGCCTCTCCCGTCGCGGAGCACAGGCTCCGGACGCACAGGCCCGGCAGCCATGGCTCACGGGCCCAGCCGCCCCGTGGCATGTGGGATCCTCCCAGACCGGGGCACGAACCCGCATCCCCTGCATCGGCAGGCGGACTCTCAACCACTGCACCGCCAGGGAAGCCCTTAAATGATATCTTTTGATGAGTAGCGTAACATATTTTTTGATTCTTTGTGGAATTTTGCTGGTTAAGATATGAAGACAGCTTTCTTCATTTTCTATTCCTAATTGAGATTAGTAACTTTGATCATATTTTAATATTTATTTTCCCTTTCCATTTGTAGTATATTTTCTTCACCAATTTTCATCTTTTTCATCTCTGATTTTTTGGTACAGGTTGAATTTTCACTGCTGGATTTATCCTTCTCTTAGACCTGCTTTATCCCATCTTGACCTGTGTCTGCTGCTTTGAATGTGTCAGTGCCTTTTATAAGAACTTCAGTGTCCTTTGAATAAAATCCAAGACTTTCAGGCTTAATTTATGGTTCTTTTAAAATCCCTTTTATTATATTTTTGTTTTTTCCCTCCTCTCCTACCTTTCTTCTCTCCACTGCTTTCTTTCTTTCTTTAGGGTCCCTTTACTTGGTTCAGAGTTGACACTTCTACTAAAAGAGAAGAGGCTTTGGGTAGAGTTTCTTTTTCTTCTGCTTTTCAAGCCCCATTATGGGGCCTATTTCCTTCATTGATTATTTTTTCAAGATTATTCTTTTTTCAAGAGGACAAAAATTCAAAATCCTTTTGGAAAATTCTCCTGAACCTTCCATAGTTGTGAGTTATGTCTCCTTTTCTTGAAATAGGAAAGATAGAAAAATAACTTTTGTCATATTGTTATTTCAAGAGACAAAACTTCCCATACTTAGTGGCAGACACCCCTCTTTCTATTTGATGTCTGTGTGATGTCACTTACTTGGATGTGGGCCAGTAATTATTCTGATTTGAAATATCCTGCTCATGATTTTCTTCTACTGCAGGCCTTGATTAATACATATATTTACCTTCACCTCATCTCTTAATAGAATGAATATACCTTCAGTATGTTTCTTAAAATCATTCAGGACATTTTGAAAATCCCACTGAGGTGACACAGACTTTTTCCTGTATCTTATTTGTCCTTAGAGTCTGTTGATTACCTTCTTGTGTTAAATTATGATGTTCTGTGTTTATATGCATCCATGATTATCTATCTATCTATCATCTGTCTATATATCTATGATATATATATATATATATATGATATATTTTCTAGAGCTGCAGGTTTTTGTAGCAGAGATGATGTTAAAGTCACTATGGGAAACAGAATGAAATAGTTTTTCAAAAACAAATTCTATAAAAAAGTTAAAGTTGGAAAACCAGACACTTGAGGGGGGAAAAATGCCATCTGTTATTCAACTTGTATGTTTACCCAGACCCCAGCTTTTAGGTCATTAATGAGTTCTCTTAGCTATCAACATAACAGGCTCTGGGAGTTCTGTTTAAAACGAATGATATAGACATGGCTGAAAGGTTTCCCCGGGCTCAGCCCTAACACGTTTGTGGAACAGGTTCCCTGCCTTTAAAAAATCTTGTCTCTGGAAGGATTCTTCAATATATGCAAATCAATCAATGTGATATACCATATTAACAAATTGAAGAAGAAAAACCATATGATCCTCTCAATAGGTGCAGAAAAAGCTTTTGACAAAATTGAACACCCATTGATGATAAAAACTCTCCAGAAAGTGGACATAGAGGGAACCTACCTCAACATAATAAAGGCCATATATGACAAACCCACAGCAAACATTATTCTCAATGGTGAAAAACTGAAAACATTTCCTCTGAGATCAGGAACAAGACAAGGTTGTCCACTCTCACCACTATTATTCAACATAGTTTTGGAAGTCCTAGCCATGGCAATCAGAGAAGAAACAGAAATAAAAGGAATACAAATTGGAAAAGAAGAAGTAAAACTGTCACTGTTTGCAGATGACATGATACGATACATAGAGAATCCTAAAAATGCCACCAGAAAACTACTAGAGCTAATCAGTGAATTTGGTAAAGTTGCAGGATACAAAATTAATGCACAGAAATCTCTTGCATTCCTATACACTAATGATGGAAAATCTGAAAGAGAAATTAAGGAAACACTCCCATTTGCCATTGCAACAAAAAGAATAAAATACCTAGGAAAAAAACCTACTTATGGAGACAAAAGACCTGTATGCAGAAAACTATAAGACACTGATGAAAGAAATTAAATATGATACCAGCAGATGGAGAGATATACCATGTTCTTGGATTGGAAGAATCAATATTGTGAAAATGACTATACTACCCAAAGCAATCTACAGATTCAGTGCAATCCCTATCAAATTACCAATAGCATTTTTTACGGAGCTAGAACAAATCATCTTAAAATTTGTATGGATACACAAGAGACCCCGAATAGCCAAAGCAATCTTGAGGGGAAAAAAACGGAGCTGGAGGAATCAGACTCCCTGACTTCAGACTATACTGCAAAGCTACAGTAATCAAGGCAATATGGTACTGGCACAAAAACAGAAACATAGATCAATGGAACAAGATAGAAAGCCCAGAGATAAACCCACACACCTGTGGTCAACTAGTCTATGACAGAGGAGGCAAAGATATACAATGGAGAAAAGATAGTCTCTTCAATAAGTGGTGCTGGGGAAACTGGACAGCTACATGTTAAAGAATGAAATTAGAACACTCCCTAACACCATACACAAAAATAAACTCAAAATGGATTCGAGACCTAAATGTAAGACCATACACTATAAAACTCTTAGAGGAAAATCTAGGCAAAACACTCTTTGACATAAATCACAGCAAGATCTTTTTTGATCCACCTCCTAGAGTAATGGAAATAAAAACAAAAATAAACAAATGGGACCGAATGAAACTTCAAAGCTTTTGCACAGCAAAGGAAACCATAAACAAGACGAAAAGACAGCCCTCAGAATGGGAGAAAATGTTTGCAAATGAATCAATGGACAAAGGATTAATCTTCAAAATATATAAACAGCTCATGCAACTCAATATTAAAGAAACAAACAACCCAATCCAAAAATGAGCAGAAGACATAAATAGACATTTCTCCAAAGAAGGCATACAGATGGCCAAGAAGTACATGAAAAGCTGTTCAACATCACTAATTGTTAGAGAAATGCAAATCAAGACTACAGTGAGGTATCACCTCACACCAGTTAGAATGGGCATCATCAGAAAATCTACAAACAACAAATGCTGGAGAGGGTGTGGAGAAAAGGGAACCCTCTTTCACTGTTGGTGGGAATGTAAATTGATACAGCCACTATGGAGAACAGTATGGAGATTCCTTACAAAACTAAAAATAGAGTTACCAATATGATCCAGCAATCCCACTGCTGGGCATATACCCAGAGAAAACCATAATTCAAAAAGACACATGCACCCTAATGTTCATTGCAGGACTATTTACAATAGCCAGGTCGTGGAAGCAACCTAAATGCCTATCAACAGACGAATGGATAAAGAAGAGGCGGTACATGTATACAATGGAATACTACTCAGCCATAAAAAGGAACAAAATTGAGTCATTTCTTGAGACGTGGATGGATCTGTCATACAGAGTGAATTAAGTCAGAAAGAGAAAAACAAATATCATATATTAACGCATGTATGTGGAACCTAGAAGAATGGTACAGATGAACCGGTTTGCAGGGCAGAAGTTGAGACACAGATGTAGAGAACAAACATATGGACACCAAGGGGGGAAAACCACGGTAGGTTGGGGATGGTGGTGTGCTGAATTGGGCGATCGGGATTGACATGTATACACTGATGGGTATAAAATTGATGACTAATAACCTGCAGTACAAACAAACAAACAAACAAAAACAACTAACACTAAACTTTCTTTGGGTTATTTGTATGGAAATATGTTAATATAAATGTTTCAGACCTTGCATGAAATTTCTAAAAATCTTATATGTTCTGGTATAATGTTATAAGTCATAATTCTAGTTCTTTAAAATGTATATCTCAGAAATAACTAAAAAGAAAAATAAAAACCTTGTCTCTATGGCCTTGTGGAAAGTGCCCAGGGCTTCAGGTTGGGAGTCTTGGATCCTATTCTGGCTTTGTCAGCAGTTAGCTATGGGTCCTAAGATCTCTGAAGTACAGTCTTACAAACCACTGGTTCCTAAATCTCATTGCACGTCTAAAGATAATGCTCCCCCCGCCCCCTCTCAAGTTGCTACTTTCATGGGTCTTAGTGTAGGACATGGGAGGCGTGTACACGCGAGGCCGCCTACAGAGCACTTCTTCCCTGGGGGGAGGCGGGCGGCCGCTGCTCATTGATGGCCTCACTGCATGGGTGTCAGCAGATCCAGAGGGGGGGCCTTCAGCGTGTTTGCGTGTCCACGTGGGGAATCAGTCTGGGAACAGAAGACCCAAAATGTGTTCTCAAACGTGACAGGGTCCATCAAGAAGCGGAACTAGATACAAACTTACTCATTAAATTAGAAAATAATACCCATTTCTTTGGATTGTTATAAAGATTAAATGAAATACTGAATATAAGATAAGAATAGTAAGCCAGCACTTCTGGGGCTTCCCTGGTGGCACAGTGGTTAAGAATCCACCTGCCAATGCAGGGGAAACGGGTTCGAGCCCTGGTCTGGGAAGATCCCACATGCCGTGGAGCAGCTAAGCCCGTGCACCACAACTACTGAGCCTGCATTCTAGAGCCCGTGAGCCATAACTACGGAGCCCGTGTGCCACAGCTACTGAAGCCCACGCGCCTAGAGCCCATGCTCTGCAACAAGAGAAGCCACCGCAATGAGAAGCCCACACACTGCAACAAAGAGTAGCCCCCGCTTGCCGCAACTAGAGAAAGCCTGTGCAGAGCAAAGAGGACCCAATGCAGCCAAACACAAATAAAATAAATAAATTTTTTAAAAATTAAAAAAAAAAAGTAAGCCAGCACTTTCACCTCACTTCCTGTTTTCATTTTTATAAACTCAGTTACCAATCCAGCAACTTGTTTTTCTGGTGAAGCAGATGAGATAGAAAGCAGGGGCTGACACACAAACCAGAAAGTGAGTGGCCTGTAAGAGTGTCTGCCAAGCTAAGCTGAGCGCCGTGAACGGAGGGACTCGGTGTGTCTGCCTTGGAGCACATCCCGAGACCGTTTTGGGAGCGGGAGGACTTTGGCAGGGTTCATGGGAAGAGCAGGAAACACTAGTTGGCCTAAGACTCATTGAAGATCTAAAATATTTTAGCCTTTTTTCTAATATCATGGCCTACAGATGTGCCTTGAGGAAAAAGTAAACTAAGTTTCTTAATTTTTAGTCCAGTATCTATAAGATATGCTTCTCATTTTGTCCCTCCGCAAGCTCAGAAGTGAACTGTTAGTTACAGAGCTCTTGTCAGGAGTAGGTGAGCTGAGCATTGTTGGACAGGGGTGGCCGGGAGGGGCGTATTTGAGTCCTTCCCATAACATAGCGACCCCACAGCGTTGAAGGAGGACCGTGTCATAAGCGCGTGTGAGTGTAAATAGTTACAAAGCAAACTGTACTTTTAATTTTTAATCAAGAATGAATAGTAAAAGCAATACGAATCTTCTGTATTCCGTAAAAATGATGTTGAAAATCGTCTTCCTCTGAGATTTAGGGCCAAGAAAATGTTTCTGCCTGATGAAGAGCTGATGTGCATCCTCTTAATGAAACAATGAGGAAGAATGATGTGGTTTCTAATTTAGTTATTGCCTTTTATTTCTAAAGCATTTTTAGATGTAAATAGGGTGTGAATTCCAAATGTTGGAGTTTGTATTTCAGAAGTAAATGGGGTAGAAATTATAATTTTTAAAATATTCTGAAATTAAACAAAATAATAAAATGAAGCCACAGTATACTTTCTTTATCAAACATGGTAATAAGCATTTACATGTTGATATTTCATTTAGAGATGAACCAGAAAAGATTTTTGTAACCAGGTACACAAGAAATGAGAATATACCCATTGGCACAGCTGAATTAACTGCTTTCCTGAGAATCCTACAGTTATTTGAACAATTTTTTCCTCTAAAATGTCATCAACTTAACTTCGAAGAGCTAGAGGATGTTTTTTTCAACAGTGCAGAGGGCTTTAAACTTCAAAACACCAAGAAATGAAAAAAGTTGAGGCCCTTTTATGAGAAAACCGAGTAAATTTGAGAGCATAGTGAGTAAACAGAGTACTAAGCTATATAATCTCACATTCAAGAGAATGTGAACAAAAAAATGAGAAGTAGCAAGAGGACATTAATTAACCTAAAGGGTAAATTTCTCATGGAATTTTTCATTATAAATAACCAGGAAGGTAATGTTCTCTGGAGGTGCATATGCTTAGAATTGTAAAAGAATATCATTTTATTTTTAATTAGGGGAAAGCTCATGGTGCATTATATAATGGTATCATTTGCTTTTGGTCCGGTGTTCCTTCAGTGAGCTGCATGCTTTTTATTTGCCGCAAAAAATAAAAAGAAACCTTGAGGGTGTGGTTTCCTGGGATGAGTGCTCCGCTGAGGGAATTGCAGACACCAAATTTTCATACCTTGAAGCTGTCAAAGGATGAGGCTTTCACACCGTGATTCCACCCCATCAAAACTTGCTCACATCAGTCTAGGTGTTTTTAAAGTAATTCGTTATTTTCTATTATATTTTGAAGAGTACAAAGCCTACTCTGTATGAAACTCTCTTTTCTGTCACTTTTTATCTACCCCTAGGGAAAATTGTAAGACAGGAAATTACATGACAGCAGACTGGTATTCTCCTCTTACCTAGCGCTCACACTAAGTATATTACTCAGAACGCTTCTGCATTTGAGGGCAAAATATTTGCAACATGCCTTGGCAATTTCTCCCCTAGCTGCTTTGAACACTGTGATTGAAAACTTTATGCACTTTGGATTCATGTAAATGAATCTAAAGGTCAAATTGATGTACAGTAATTTTGTGATGATTGATTTATTTGGGGGGGAAGTTAAATACTTTGCTAGCTTTGGGGTTACAGAATGGAAAAGGTGGTGAAAAGTTATTGGTGGGCGGACTTAGTAGAATGATGTTGAAAAGTGTGTTTTTAGTTAATACAGAGAATATACATAAGGCAGAACAAAAGCAATATGTAAGATATTCATTTTTAGGTTTACCTATTAATAAATAAAAAGCTATTTTGAGGCAGTTGTTAAAAATGAACTGCTGTGAACAAAGATTCAGAACCCAGCTCTTCTCCTGCACCCCGAAACCAAAGGATTGGATGATTTCTGCATTTCTGTTGGTGCAACTGGGCAAAGGTGCTGCGGAGGGGGTTGGTGTCCAGGCAAAGCTGTTCTAGTGGCAGCTGGACGTGCTTTTCTGGAGCTCAGCAGATCGAGTTAGAGATGAGGATTCAGAGGTGATTAGCGTTCCAGCCCGACGGAGTGAGCTCTGCGGCGATGAAAGCTGGTCTTTGGGAGCGCTGAGGGTCAAGGGCGTCCTGGGTGACAAGGGCGTGGTGAAGAGTGAAGCTGACCGAAATGAAAACTGTTACACTTGAGTTCACATGTTAGGATGCCAGCTGATTTAGGGTGTGAACCCTGTGTCTGTCCACTCCAAGCCACGTGATTCCTTTTCAGAGTTGAAATCATAGAGGGCAGTTGTTTTCTATGGGGTAAATTATCGCTGGAGGACTGACTGACAGTTTTCTTGTCCCGAAGGTGGACCATACGGTTGAACCTCCTGAATCCTAGTGATACTTAGCATCTTGCACAAGGCCTTGTGTTTTGAGGTAATTTAAACCCTTATTAATCCAGGCCCCATTGAGTCAGGATTTGAGCAATTCCAGACACAGCCTTATTAAAACGCACTGTAACAGTCTCTGAAAAAAGGTTCCACTAAGCAAACTAATAGTGCAAACAAGATTTCAGCAAGAATGTTCAAACTACTTAAAGCAGGACTTTGTTTATAAGTACCCGTAAGTACTTCTTAAGTCCTTTAGAGGCTCTCACTTATAAACTATCTATACTCATTGCAAATCACCCTTATCTAGTGATTAAATCTATGGATTGATCCTGGGTAAGATTTTATTAGGTTAATTCTAGTTGCTGTGTTTTATAGACAGGTTTCAGCAGCTAATGTCAAACATTAGCTCAAATAATTTTCTAAAGAGCAGTATTAAATCCAAACACCAGAAACCCATTTAAAACTTGCTGAAAATCAGGATCTGTCTTTGTATTCCTTGGTACTTTATCCCACAGCCCTTATTTCCATTAGTCCTGACGTCTCCCTGTACAATTGTAAGAAATGTAAATGGATGGAGTGGTCAGGAGTTCTTTTCCTGCATCCTGACTCACGGTACCAGAAGTCTAGAGCTTCAGTAGCAGCTGTGAGGCCCAGTGATAGTTCAGAAAGCCTCAGTCAATGACAATATCCGACCAACCCCAGAGGGTGGGGGTCTTTGTATCAAGTGCTCTGTGTCTAGGAGCTCATAGGCTGTCAGAACTCCCCAGCATATCTTTTTCATTTGGAAGGACTTAAGATGAAAAAAAACTTTAACTTTTTAGATTAGTTAATATTATAGTAAATTGCTAAATGACAAGTTTTGAGTTGTTCTGAAGTTGTGGCAAACGGAGAATGAAAAGTGGCTTCTCCAGGGCCCCCCTTGTGCCTGCTCCCCGCTGAGCCCTGTACCCAGAAAAAGTGCTTTGAGAATTTTGCTGCTTTAAATGTACTTCTGACCCTTTTGGCAGTAGGTGTGGTGCGACTAATAAATCCTTTTTAAATTGTTGTTCTCTAAAGGTTGCTCTGTAGCCTTTTGGCATCTTTCTCTAAAAAGGGCTAATGAATAATTTAAAATGGAGAGATATACACCCAGGTGAATTTTTATTTCAGTGACTTCTGAATGCTTTGCGCTCTTTAGAGAAGAAGGGCCTTTTTGTCCCAAGCTGACTTGTAACCATAGGAGATTTAGTTACATGGTATATAATACAGGGCATCCCATGAATGTATCATCGGGTCTTAATTTCACATGTGCTATAGATGTCTCATTGTCAAAATGTAAATACCTACATTAGATCTTTACCAGAAATTTAGGGCAAAATAATCTTGGGCAAACATAGCATTGGAAAGGGAGTCATAGTAGACAGGATTTGGGTACAGTTGCAGTTTAAAATAATGGCTCTGGCCCTAATCCGGGGCTGTGTGTTCTCTTACCTTTGCAAGGTGTCAGTTTAGTCCTGAGGTGATTTTATCCCTTCGTATTGCAAGGCAGGTTTCAAAATTCAAGAACGTGCTACATTCTATTGCATTCCAATTTGGCTGTACTATTATAATTGAGAAAAATGTTAGTTCCTGCCGTAGCTCCTCGTTCCTGGCCGGTCTTACTCTAAGAAGTGCCCTTGGAGTTTGCTGCTGTTGCCACTTGGAAACTTTTGTTTTAATTTTTGTTGCAGATTCTTTGGAGAACAGGCGGGGTATAAATGACAAGTGCTTTCTAAATTTATGGCTTGGCGAGCAGAGTGCTTGCTGGTCATTTAGCTTGACAGTGCTTGGACTCTGTGGAATTTTAAGTAAAGTATTTTCTTTTCCCAATTTGCAGAATTGAAATAATATGTGTTCTCTCCTTACCTCAAAGAGATGTAAGGGATATTAATAAGATAATACCTAAAACCTCTGTGGGGTCCTGATGCAGCCACAGAAATAAATGGTATCATCACCGTCTGAGAACAAGAACATTATCACCGTGGCTTTCTCTTTGCAGAGATGACTTATGGCTAAGCGGTCGATCATCCCATGGATGGGCTCTGGTTTTCATTCTGATACTCCTTCACAAGTGTGTTAGCCTAGGAAGAAGCATGCACTTTATTTTCAAACTGTTGTAGAGGATGGCCTTATGTTAGCCAAGATTCTACATATTCAGACAGAGACCCTGCACGTTACAAGTATCCCTATTTTTTTCATGACTTTCTTTAGTTAGAAAGCATGTTCCAAAAAAATTCCATCTTTTCAAAATAACCTGCACATCAAGAGCTTTTCCATAACCAGGCAAGATTAATAGATTTTTCTGGCATCATTTCAAAATATCATCTAATCTGTGAAGACAGGAATACTCCATTGAGTTTGGATTCCTTTTCAGGGACAGTGCTTTGAAGGTGCCAGGCACTCACCACGTAGCTGTTGAATCCAGGTGTGTTCTTTATGTGTCATACTTGTGATTTCTGCTAGAGCATTTAAACATTTTCCTCGTGTAGACGTTGGGGTCGTAAGTCTCTGATGTCTGTTTCTGAGGTTCTTTGAACCTATTATGAAACAGAGCTGTAGAGCCTCAAACTGGCTTCAACATTTAAGTCCCTCATCTTAGTAGAGGGTAGGATTGCATAACAAGATATTTTCAGTTTAAGGAATAAATAATAGTGACATTGAAAGAACTGTTAATCTTCAGATTAATGCTTTTTCATTTTATTCAATATTAGCTCCAAAAGAACAAAAGAACAATCTCTAAGTATATCCCTCATCCATCCTGCCTTATCTCCATAATGTTTGTCACCAACTGATACCTAACTTTTGTTTATAGTTTATAAATCCAGTTTTCCCTTTAAGATGATTTTTTAGACAAACTTTTAAAAACAAATTTTAAACAGAAGATGGGTCATATAGCACCTAGGCACTCCTTGGAAAACCATTTGAGAATACAGTTTGACCAACAAATTGATGAATCAAAAAAGAAGATTGGAATGGTGAAACCGTAGTAAAATAAATGGGTGGTAAAGAATGAATCAATTTAACTATAAAACTAAGGCTACTACATTTAGGTCTTTGATCCATTTTAGCTTGTTTTGTATGTGGTGTGAGATAAGGGTCCGAATTCACTCTTGTGCATGTGGTTATCTAGTTGTCTCCGCATCATTTGTTGAAAAGACTGTTCTTTCCCCTTTGAACGGTCTTGGCATCCCTGTTGAAAGTTAGTTGATCATAGACCCCTGTGTTTATTTCTGGACTCTAAATTTCATTCCATTGATTTATATATCTATCCTTATGCCAATACAGCATTTTCTTGGTTATGGTTGCTTGTAAATTTAGAATTTGGGAAGTGTGAATCCTCCAACTTTGTTCTTTTTCAAGATTGTTTTAACTTTTCTGGATCCTTTGTAACTTCATATAAATTTTAGAAATCAGCTTATCAATTTCAAATACCTAAATGTAAAAGCGAAAACTATAAAACTCTTAGAAGAAAACATAGGAGTAAACCTTCATAACCTTGAATTTGTCAATGGATATTTAGGTCTGACACCAAAAGCACAAGTAGCGAAAGAAAACATAGGTAAATTGGACTTCATCAGAATTAAAAATTTGGTGCTTCAAAGGATGCCTTCAAGAAAGTGAACAGAAACACATAATCGGAGGAAATTTTTGCAGATCATGTATCTGATATGGAATATATATCTAGAAAATGTAAAAACTCTTAGAACTCAATAATAAAAACACAGATAACCCAATTAGAAAATGGGCAAAGAATCTGAACAGATATTTCTCCAAAAAAGATATACAAATGGCCAATAAGCACATGAGAAGACACTCCGCATCATTGGTCATCAGGGAAATGAAAATCAAAGCCACAGTGAGATACCACCGTATGCGCATTAGGATGTCTGCAATCCAGAAGCCCGATAACGGTGAGTGTTCATGCAGAAATTGGAAGCTGGAGCCCTCATACAGCACGGATGGGACGTAAAATGGCGTGGCCACGTTGGAAAGAGTCTGCGCCTCCTCCGGTGGGTAAGCATACCGTTGCCCTACCCTCCAGCAGTTCTACTCCGACGTGTCAATGCAAGAGAAATGAGAACATGTGTCCACACAAAACCTTGTGCAAGAATGTTGATAGCAGCATCACTTACAGTTGCCAAAAGGTGGAATCAATCCAGATATTTCCAGCTGGTGAATGGATAAACAAAATGTGATATGCACGTACAGTGGAATATTATTTGGCCATAAAATGGGGTGATGCAGTACTGACAGTTCTGTAACGTGGATGAACCTTGTAAACATTACGCTGAGTAAAGGATGCAAATCACAAAAGACCACATTTACATGAAATATCCAAATTAGGCAATAGCAACGTGAGATGGATTAGTGGTTGTTTAAGGGGGGGAGAGTGGTTTTAGGGAGGGGACTGATAGTGGGTACGGGTTTCTTTTGAGATCGCTAAAATGTTCTAAAATGGACGGCGGCAATAGTTGCGCATACCTGAGAATATACTAAAAGCCATGGAATCATACATTAAAAATGCAGAATTGTGAATTATATCTCAAGTTATGAGTGCGGATTCTATTTTAATGAAGCTGCCAGTTTAAGAAAAAGTAAGTCTGACCAGCTGTGTGAATATGGCTGCAGAGCAGAATGTCAGTGTAAACTGTGTCACGTAGTGGTGTTATCTAGCAAAATCGGGAGGGGCGCCCGCCTTCTGTGACCGCGCCGGCCCCGGCCGCGCGCACCTGCCTTCCATCAGGCCCCTCCGCGTCCACTCGCCCGCTAACTTCTCCGCTGTGACCGCGGCTCGCCAAGGCCTTGGTGCTTCTGTCCCCTCCAGGCGAAGTGTTCTTGCCCCAGATCCTCGTGTGGCCCGTTTTCTCCTGGCTTTGAGGTCTCTGTTCCGGGGGTGCCACCTGGCAGGCCTCCCTGGCCACTGTGTCCCCCTGGCCTCGCAGGCTCAGCGTTGTGCCGTGCAGAGCACAGTCTCGGAGCCGCAGCGCCCGAGCTTGACCCCCGGCCCTGCCGTCCATCAGCGTGCTGGCACGTGGGGCAAATAGCTCAGCCTCTCTGTGCCAGCTGCCTCGTGTGTAACTTAGGGCCGTAACTGCCCCCTTCCTGGAGTCTTCACGGGGAGCAGCTGAGTTCACGCAACAAAGCTTCTAGGGTGACGCCTGGCTGTGGTCAGCGTGCTGTTCTGTGAAGCATCGTCTGTTACCGTGGCCGCCCGACACACTGGATGTGCTCGGTCCACCCCTCTCACCTGAATCTAAGCTCCACGAGGGCCAGGACTTCATACGTTCCGTTCACAGCGGGGTCCCCACACCCGGAGCGGCGACGGGAACGGAGGAGACTCACGATCAAACCCGTTAAACACATGGATTTTGTTTCATCGCCTTATCGTTGAACTCTTACTTCGTTGAATTCACGTTCTTAGTATGAGACATTGTTGAAGAAGAAATTAATTCCAACCCTTGTTACAACGGTAAGGAAGACGATTCAAGGCCAGCAACAGGGGAGTTGCAACTGGGAGAAAGTCCACGTCCAAGAAGCACAGCGGGGCATATGCAGAGTCAAGGGGCAGAGGGGTCGGTGGGCGGGAAACGGCCCAGAGGGACCGTCCAGCAGAGGGCGTTCGTACTGAAGCCAGGCCAGGCGATTCCTGCCTCCTTTTCTGTGTCCGGTACTTTCTGCCCGAACGACTTTGTCGAACATCAGCTCTACCTATCCTACGTGTAATTTCACCGTTCTGGGTTTCTGGGTTCCACAAAAGCACGGGGTGGGGTGCGATTTAAGTTTGAATCCTGGCACGCCGGCTTATCGACGCCGCGATCTCGGGGGGCCCTTCAATTCTCTGACCTGCGGGAGCCTCCTGGCTGAAAGGTGCTGTGGACCTGACTGTTGTGCTGGGTCAGCGAGAGGTGTTTGTGGTCCCAGCGGGTCCCAGCCACTCACCTGCTGCTCTGTGTTAGGAGCTGATGACTGCGGCCCTGGCTTCGAGCTGTAGCTCCTTATACAGCTGTTCCTGTGATGAGAGTTAGGACTAATACAGACCGGAGAGGAGATGCTGCTTTAAGGGAGAAAAAGACGGGCAGTGTTCTGGTGTGGGGGCCATAAGAGGGGCCGTAGTGACGGTCCTGGGCCTACGCAGGCACGGCGGCAGGAAACAGGTGGAAACGTCAAGTCGGGGGCTGAGGACGGGAGGCTTTGAGAAGTTCCCTGAAGAGCAGTCAGCAGCTCGGGGGAGCCTCTGCGGGATCTTGGGTGCGTGAGGCTGGGGGCAAGCAGAGATGAGGGGCAGGTGGGCCTCAGAGAGAGACACACACGCTGCAGGATTTAATAACAGGTGTAAGCACTTATGGATACATTGTCCTGCTCATAAAATATCGATGCCAAAATATTAAATTGTTAATGCACATCGGAGAGCATTTCATTTCCGCGTGTATATACAAAAAGCACCACTGGTGTTCCCTCCTAACCCTGTTGTGTCCTTTCACTAGAACCCTGTGTCTTTGCGGTGGCCTGGCGGGGCTTTAAGACGAGTGACACGTGTCCTTCTGGCACTGCTGGCTCAGCAGGCGTCTCTGCTCCAGCCGCACGGCCGCAGTTCCTAGAGGCCTGGAGAGTCCTGTGTTGCTGTGCAGGCAGAGGCAGAGCCGGGCAGAGCCCCTTCCTGGAGTCCCCTGTGTCCCCTCCCTCTTGCACCCGTTTCCCCCGTGCACCTAGGGAGTCAAGTGCATCCAGCGGAGACCTCTGCGCCTCCCCTCTGCTAGGAAAGATCCGGTCGCGGCCAGCCTCCCAAGCCCCTCTCCTCTCAGTCTACCCCAGGGCGCTGTGCTCTCCATGTGTCCTGTCCTGATCGCCTGGCTCTCCCACTTCTCCATTCCCTGCTCCTTCTCTCCCTCCCTCCCCAGCTAACTTCATTTATTAATTTTGACTACTTCATCTTTCAAATTCTAGGACATATAGAAATCCCCCAAATACAATTGTATTGTCTAATTCTGTTGCATTCCTAATTATTTTCACCTAATATATTTGGAAACTAGTATGTTGCTTTGTGTTGACAATGTTTTCTCTTTTTATAGCCTACTTTAAAAAAACGTATAAAATATCCTTCTCCTGATTCATGCTATTTTCTGGAATGACACTTTATTTGATGTTAGTATTGCCACTATTACTTTATTTTTATTAGCATTTGTTTATCCCTAGTTTTTAATCTTTCTGCTTCATGTTTTGAGTAGGTGTCTTGAAAATAGTATCTAATTTTTTTAAATGCTCAAACAACTTTTGAGTGTCAATAGGAAGATACAAGGCATTCACATCTATTTCGATTATTGATTTATTTGTCCTAATTTGTCCTAATCCCTGCCATTGTATTGTACGTTTTTGTTTTTCTCTTTAAACTTGTTATGCTTTCTCTTTCTTTCTTTTCTTCTGTTTCTGATGTCTCTTATTTATCTAATTTTATTTAAGCTATTGTCCACCCCCAGCTGTTTTGGAGTTCTGCATTCCATCTATAGTTGGCTGGTTGTTTCTCATAAGAATATTTGAAACTATGAATTCCAAGAATTTAATAGTATCTGCATCTCACTGCATCCTTGCCAAGGATAAAAGGAAATCTTGTGCATGCTTTTTGCTTATCTCCTCTTTCCTACTTGAATCCTAGGTTTTTAGAAGTAATCTATATTTTAAATACTAGGTCAGATTCTTTTATTATATCTTTTTTAATTTTACTATCTTTCTGAACTATTACAGTTAATTCCACAACTGCATTATTAAACAGGGTTTGGCCTGATTAAGATTTATTATCTTCATAGTTTGCTGCCCATTGCTTGAATTATTTACTATGATTATTTTTGAAGTACTTCCTCAAATAATATTTTGCCCGAGAAGAATGCGTTGGGGTGCTTCCTAAGTCTTTTCATTTAAAAAAAAATGACTTTCTTTTGTCTTCACATTTAATATTACATCTTGTTTCAGCTCTGGGGTCATAATCCTTTTCCCTCGGGTTTGTACCCTTATTGCTCTACTGCTTTTAGCATTTAGAACTGTGTTTCCCTCTCCCCCCCCTTGGATTTTCTCCTTCCCTTTCCTCCCTTACTCTTACTGGGGGGCTCGTGGCGACTTTCTCTTTGTTTTCACGTTTAGAAACCCCCCAGGGTCTGGGTGTCCGCGGTCGGCACTGAGGGCCGGGATCCTCAGGGACGTTTCCATGGCCCTGATTCCTGCTCTTTCCTTCTCAGCCTCGTGACTGTAGGAGCCCCTGGCCGTCCCGGTTATGTTTCTCCTGCGTTCTCATCATCTTTCCACACATGCGGGAGGATTACTGAGTTGGTGTTCAAAGAAGCAATTTGGTTTTCTCTCCACTGAGCATCTGAGCTGAGCAGCTGTGTTTTTAATTCCTGTGCTCCTTCTTGGTCCTTAGCTGTTCTCTATTTTTTCATAGAGATCTTCTCCTGCTTCTGAGGTGACGCACCCTCAGATCTCCCTGAACGTACTGAGGAAGGGCCTTTCCCCGCCCTCCTGGTCTGGATTCTGACCCTCCTGCAGTGCCTGTGATGCTCCATCACCCGTCCTTTTAATGAAGACAGGTGTGAATCAATCAGCGCTGGTGGTTGGCGAGCCCCCCTCAGCGGCTGTGGGTCTCTTTGCTCTCCCAGGGGGCCTCTGACCGCCAAATGGTCAGTGGGGATAAACTCTGGGGGGTCTCAGACCAAAAGGGGGCCTTCCCCTCCAGCTGTGCTGCCTGGGAACAGACCAGAAGGCCACAGCCCCTCATAGGAAGAGCCCCCACCCCGCCCAGGATGCTGAGGGGGTCATGTTCTCTTTCTACATAGCGGGTGATTTGTGCCTGAAGCAGAGATCCTGGTGCGACACAGCCTCCCATTCTTAGAGAATCAACAGCTTCTCCCCGTTCCTTCCTCAGGGCTTAGGAAGCAGCCTCAGGACCAGCTTTGCTCTCTCCCAGCACTTCTTCCCTCTGCCCTTTAACTGCCTCTCCCCAGTCTTCAAAGCAGCCGGAGCAGGAAGAGAGGAGAGCATCGGGTGGGAGCGCCAGCTTCCTGGGGTGCTGTGACTGTCTCTCCTCCTTCCTGGCTCACGGTGAGGGGCGTCGCAGGAGTTGCCGGGAAACTTGGTGGAGCTCCAAGGAAGACTGGCGTCCTGTCCCTTGGCTGGAAATCGGTTTGGGGGGCGGCAGAGGTGCTTGGTTGCCATCCAGTTTCTGTCCTCTCCTCCTTGGGGCTAGAATTCTGAATGTTTATCTGAGTACATGGCCTTCTGTGATAATTGCACTTCCAGCTCCCTTAGTAGCTAGGTGTGGGCATGTGACTGCGTTCTGAGAAATTACTTTCAAGTAGGAGCGATATGTACTATAGGCAGTTGAGCAGGCCCGGGAGGAGGGGTCCCCGCCCCGGGCAGGGCTCCCCAGGCAGAGGAGCTGGGCTGGGGCAGGGTTAGGGCAGAGCGTGGCCTCCGCGCCCCGCGCCCTGTGCCGTGGACCGGCTGCTCGGAGCCGCAGTGGCGACGCGGGTGTGGCGGTGTCACAGGTCACCGGCGGCCCCGCCCCTGTGCGTCCGAGGGCCCTGCCGGGCGAGCGGGAGCGGCGCCCCCCCGCGGCACAGTCGGGGCCGTGGCGGGGGGGCCGTGGCGGGAGAACGGGGACGCGCCCCCGCTGCGTCCCCGCAGGCGCACCAGCTTCCCTAAACCAGGTGCCGAGGGCCCTGTGGGGGTGCTGATGGGGGTGGGAGTTGCCTTTCTTCCTGTCCTCCCCCCGCCGGGGCAGCCGCGAATGCTTTGGCCACTCTGTGTTTGGGGGTCCCGGTGGAGCCCTTGTCCGCAGCATCCCCTCCCTTGGCCCGCCCTGCTGGTGGGACCCGGGGCTGGGGTGCGCCGCCTTGTCCCCCAGAAGCTCGGCGAGGCGGGGGCTTCCGCGTCGCCCACTCTGAGCTGTCCGTGCCCCCGCATTGCAGAGTGGGCTGTGCTCTCCGGGAGAAGCCTGGGGGCATCACCGTGGCAGCTCCTGTGGCCCGTTTCCTCCCGCCGTGTCTTACAGCCACGTGGCTGCTCTTATGGGCTTCCAGGCCCCTCGGGACTGTGAGGGATTCCGTCTGAGGCGTTGGCTTCTCTGTCTGTGTCGTGTTACTAGAAACTCAGCACTGATTATTTTTGCCTGGTCGATCTGATCATACATGCATTATGGCGCTCAAAAATTCTTTCGTTTTCTTTGGTCAGATGCACCCTTCTGTGTGTTCCAGGACTGCAGTGGATATTTTTCTTAATTTTACGTTGCTTTGGTGATTGCTTCTTTAAGGGGAAGTCCTCCTGTGCCCTTGAGCCTTGGTTTCCCCTCTGTGCCCTCCCCATCCGTCCAGCGAGGACCGCCCCTCCGCCCCGGCTCTTCCGGCCTCCTCGGGCCTCTTGATTCACTCCCTCCCTCCTGCATGCTGTCACCACCCGCCGAAGCTCTGGCTGACCTTAAAGGTGTCCTCGCGTGTATGTGTCCTGAGATCCTGTGGGCTCCTTAACGACAGAGATGGTGCTTCGTTCGTCTTTCCGTTCCCACACTGTGCACCGTGCCTGGGCCTGGTAGTGTGTTCTCCATGCTTCTCGGAGAGTTATTTTTGGTTTGCCTTCTTGATGCTTTGTGAAAATTATAAGCTACAAGTTATGGAATATAGTGTATCACTTCCCTCACGGGAAGACCGAAACACTAAGTAAGAGTTATTCCCTCCTTTTTGAAATTGAACTTGTGTGTTATTTAGCTACATTCTGAATCAGACAGGCTCAGTGAACAACTAAGTAAGTCACTGTTTACGGTAGTGCATCTGCGGGACAGTATATTCTGGATTATGGAAAACGACCTGAATCAGGTGGCCAGCTCCGCGGCTAGCTTGCGGGTGTGGAGAACGCTGATGTAGAGGAGCGCGCGGTGGGGCCTGTCGGTGGCGGTTTGGTCGCTTCCTGTGTATTATTCCTTTTTCCCTGGTGTGCAGCCCATCTCTGCTGCTTACCGACTGTGACCTAGGCAGGCTCCTTAACCGCGCTGAGCCTCATTTTTTCCAGATGTAAAATAGATATCATAGTAGTTTCTGACTCATAGACTTGTCACGATGCTTAAATGACCGAGTACTGGAAAGGCGCTGGGCGGGTGCCCGGCCCACGGCTGGTCCCGGACACTTGCTGTTGCTGAGAGTCTCGCGCAGCTGAGTTTCTGTGGCTGCTCTGTTTCTGTTCCTGTGTTTCCTCCTTTGCTCAGGGAAGCCTCGCTGACATTCCCCATCTCCACTCCCTGCTCCTTTTCCCTCCATACCACTCATCTCATTGGACTTAGCCTCGATTTTCCTTCTTTACATTGTCCTCTTATCCCATCGCTAGAAGGTAAGCCCCACGAGGGCAGGGATCTTTGCTTGGTGCCTGGAACATGCCAGGGTCTTGAAGTTGCTCTGTAAATGTTTACTGAATAAAAACTAAGAGAACTTAAGGTCGATCAAATGCCAGTTTTGCAAATATTATGACTCAGTGTATCTGAAGCAAAAAGTGAAAGTAAAATAAAATGAGAGACACTTGCATGTCAAAGAGACACTACAAGTTTCGGTGGGTTTTAAACTTTGAGTGTACTTTACATGGATGTATATAAATAGAAAAGAACAGAAAACAGTTGAAAAAGGTTTGAAAACTTCCCTTCCCACATTTAGCCTCAGACTTCTTTCCCCTGGACACGAATGCGGGAGTTGGATGGGCTGTCTTCTCACGCCTTCCCACTCGGGCTCCCTGGCCGTTTCCCAAGCCCCTTTCCTGCCTCTCGAGTAGCATTAAGCTTCTGGCACAGCCGGGTCTGGGCCGCGTAGGCAGCCACCCAGGGCCCTGCGTGTCTCTCACCGCAGAGGGCGGGTGTTGTTTCCAACAGCAGGACTGTTTTGGGCTCAGCTGTTGGCTTACGGTGCTTCTACCACGTGAAGCAGAGAGAACGGTGCTTTCAACGTTGCCACTTTGCTTATTCTCACCTTCCATCACCGCCCAGGCCCTCACTCTCAAATTCCATGTCGTTTAAAGCTGAACATTTTTGGAGAGTGGTTTGGAGATTATCCTGAAAGATAAATTGCTTTTACCGAATAGCCCTGACAGCTCCCCAGATCACTAAATTAATAGCAGTGAATGGAGAGATAAGTAAAACTGATGCTAGATTCAAGTTTCGTGCCGGGGGTTAGAACTGTTGTACTTCTCAGGGTCTCAGGAGACCACTCCTTCACCCCTCGTGTCGTTTTCATATTGCAGTTTTCCTTTATGTAAATTCTGCCTTCGTGTAGACGTCTCTGCAGATAAGCTGTCACTCAACGTTTGTGATCATATGCGGCACCTCATCCTTATGGACTTTCTTTGTTATTTAAGTCTTAATATGTTTTCTGCTCTCTTTAAGATGGTGAAGGACTAGGTTTTGTGGGGGAGATTGTTGGAGCTTTTCACAGATGGACGCTCTGGACAGCTGAGGGTGGGCCGTTTAGAAGCGTCCCAGTGCTGCGCTCTCTGGCATCGAGGGAGGCACCTCTGCTTACGTTAGACCTGCCCAGACGGCACTTGCGCTTCTCGGGTAGCTAATCTCCAGAGTAGCCATAATAATTTCAGGGCAGTAGAGCAGGTACCAACATCTCATTTCACTTTAGAGAACTCCCAGGGAAGGTTACTTTCTCAGACGTCTTTAAGAACACAGAGAACGTCATTTACAGATGACCTATGATTTAAGACCTTGTCTCGCTGTAATATATCTTAAAGGAAAGTGATGTTCTTTTGAACAACAGAAATGCTGAAACTTGAAATCATTGGCTCAACTAGTTTTCTAGGTCGTCCAACTTCGCCAACCGTCGTAAATGAGCCTAAGCTTTGTGCATCCAGAAACAAAGTGGTCCTGCTCGGAATAAAGGCCCGCGCCCGCCACGCCAGGAGCCCCAAGCCGCGTGCACACGCTGACCTGCCCTACTTCCTCCAAGGCAGGTTCAAGACCGGCAAACTTGTGCCACCTTTCAGCTCTCGAAGACCCCGGTTTTGTAGTCCAGCCCTTCCTTGTTTCCTTGCTCATCACCCTTCCCTGCCTCTCTCCCTCTTTTCACTGAATCTGTGTGTTTTCTGGCTACATTCCTGACACGGTGCTAGATGCTGAGGATTGAAGAAAGACCTAAGTCTGCACAAAATGTACCCATTCTTTTGGCATCTACTCTGGCTGTGATGTTTCCAGGTGTATTTTCTAAAGACTTGGGCCTGTCTTCAATCTTCATAGTTTGGATTTCACTGACTGTTTTATTTGCAGAATTTTGAGTTTTTTTCAACTCTGTTCTTGTTTCATTTTGCCTTTTTGCAAAAATTATTTCTTGTTTTTAGCTGATGTTATTTTTTTCTTGGTCTCTTTGAGATATATTTTAAAGTCAACTTTAAAGAGATATTAAAGGGGGAAGTATTTTAAGGTCATTTTCAGAATACGGTATTATTTTCATTTCCTCTGGAGTAAATTCTTTCTTGAATTGTAGATCTCATTGGTTCTCTCTTTAACACTAATGTTCTTTTTTTAAAATTTGATTTGCAGGCTCCTATTAAATAGGAACCTCCCCTCCCCTCTATCTTACCCCTTGTTGTTAATGACTTTGTGGTTGCCACCACCCAGCCTCTAAAATATTCTAGTCCAGAACCTTATTGTGGCTCAGAGTTTCCATCTAGCTCTGATGCCAGAAATCAAATTGGTTCAGTCAGTGGCAAACCTATCTGGCAAATCCTCCTATGAAGATGTGTCTGCTGCTGTGTGCCTCTCATTTTAGACAACTTAGCCTTCTATTAAAACAAACAACAATTTATAGTTGCAGGCTGGCAGAAGCAGCTTGTTTCATCTTCCTTTCATGGGCTGCGTAATTATGCCCCAGTCCTTGGTCTTTAAACAGTGACTATGGCTCTGTCGGTGTTGTTGGCCCTGTTGCTCAGGAGAGCTGAAACCCACCCCTGCCTGGTTCCAGCCTCAATCTCCAGCAGGTCCACAGCTGAGCCTCACCTACGGCTTTGTGTTTCAGTAGCTTCCGTGTTGAGTTAGGACTACGCAGCTATGTATTTGAAATTTTCTTCCTTTAAATTTCCTCGTTGCTCTGCTTAGAGTGGCACGGATGGGGGTTGTGGCCTTAAAACACGGTCCCGCATTTTACTGTGTTGAAGGCATATGACAGGTATTCAGTGGTATTTCTTGAAGGGATGAGTAAATAATTGTTTGTGAATTATTTAAGCTAAGGTGTTTGAACTTCGTCTGAAAGCTGCGGGGAGCCATCATTATACTTTTAGAAGAATGTGACCTGATTAGGTATTATGTTTTGGGAAGATAGTTCTGGTAGGATGGAGGGTGGAGTTTAGAAAGGCCAGATAGGAGGCTAGGAGACCTGTTTGGAGAATATTGCCTCTGTGTAAAGGTCATGAGAGACCCGGTATTGAGGGGGGTAGATTCACAGAGGACCCCAGGGTCGCCAGGAACAGTTTCAGTGTACTGGGCAGGGTGTCCAGTGATGCCTGGATGTCCTTCACCGTCAAGGCCAGCCCTCTTTCCTGACTGCACCTCTGGTTACGTTACTCACTGGCTCTTTGGAATAGAAGATTGAGCCTTTGTTTCCCTTGTTTCCACTGATCCTCGAATCAGTCGAATGGATGTTTGTTAGATACATGTGTGGTACTCTCAAACATACAGAAGAATAAGGGCTGGAAGGGACTTTATTTAGGAGAAAGAAACTGAGGCGTAGAGAGACACATTTGTTGGTTACTGACGAAATAAGGAGTAGAGCCCTAGCACTTTAATGATTATCAGTAGCTTCCCGTGTCACTTTTCTTCTTGTTTCTCATTTATCTGTCACACATCCATAAGCATCTTTTCCTTACCCAAGGGAATTTCTGTCATAACAAGTTAGTATTTTTCTACTTCTGAGGACTCACAAGTTCTAGTTCTTTTTTTCCCCCACTAAGCTCTAAGCTGGATTCTGATTATTTTCCCCTTTGACTCTGAAATCAGTTTCCTCTTGGTTTCACGGGTCTGTTTCCCTGACGTGCAGTAGGTAGGTGCAGCCACTGTCCCCCCTCCCCTCCCAGCCTCGTGTACCTACTTGCTCACATCAGCTCACAGACCTCAGGGCAACAGATATTGACCTGCAGTGCAGCAGGTATCAAATTGGACAATATTCAAAAGAAAATAAGACATATATCCTGTCCAACGTGACCTTTGTTTTCCTGTAAAATCTAAAATTTGTACGACACAGCAGTTTCAATGTGGAAAAAACCCATGAAAACACAGCATTTTTTCACATTTTGAAACTATGTGGCTAATATCTTCTGGTACACTTTTTTATTATAGAAGAATACTACTTTAAAAATAATATTTAATGCCACTAAACACACACTAAAAACACTAATAACAGTAATGCTATTGTTAATGATGTTTTTCTGTTAAGAGACGACTTTAGTACATCTTGCTGAATTGTCTTAATCTTAACGTTTACATGGGGTTTTTACATCATTTTGTTGTTGTGGGAATGGTTCCTGTGTAGGACCGACACATGGGGTTTAGGAAAAAGTACCTGGAGAGGAAGGAGCGGTTTCGAAGTCACCATCCTTTCTGAGGAGATGTGCCATGTTTGGTGATACTGAAATACTTTGCTCTTTTTTATTCGTTCCCTCGAGAACTAGCACCGTGTGCCAGGCACCGGGCCAGGCACACGGTGGAGAACAGGATGGGGGTTAGTCCCTGCCTCTCAAATTCACGGTTTCTTTTCTGCATAATCTGCTTCTCAAGAGCATGAAATGCTCCAGAGGGAGCATATTAAGCAGATTGCTTTTCAGACACCACTCAGTTGAAGACAGACTTCTGTTTTGTTAATTTAGTGCTTAATCAGACTTCGGCGAAGGGTGTGCCTCATTCAGGTCTTCTGGACTCCTAACGATCTGGTTTATGATCTTTCTTTTCATAGCCTTTATTATTTCACAAAGCCTGAGTCACTCTCCCCACTTCCTGGCTCAGAGTTCACAACCGAAGAAAAAGCTCACTCTAATTTTTAACCCTCTCTGCGCGCGACCGCTGCTCTGTTGCCTTGCGCTCTAGGCTCTCTGTAGATTCTCTAGAATTCTCTGCAGTCCGGAGGACGTTCCCGAAGCATGACGACCAGGACTTCACGGCCCCCCCGTGCATGGGCGGTGGGACACTGCTTTCTGTTCTGTTTCTCTGCTCTTTTGGGGGAGACTCCACGTTTTCTTGGTTTCTCAGCATCACACCAACGCCCGAGATCTTCGGAAGATTCTTGGAACTCTGAGGATGTGGCTGCTGCCCCTCTGTCTTTTTCTCTCCTGTCTTAACTGCACTTATCTCGCTGGTCCGACTCGAAGGGTCCTGCCATTTTTCCAGCCTTTTCGGCAGCTCCATGAGGTCTTACAATTAACTATTTCTAGTGTGACTTCCACTTTTTGGAAAAACAATGTACGTTGGGAGATTTTCGTAGTCTACCTCCTCTCCCAGATTGTTTTCAAAACATTAAATAAAGACAGTCCCCAAACTAGCCACAGACGGGATCTGCTTTTTGTATTTGCTCTCTCAGCTTCTATGTTTTCTTCCTACTTTAGTTTTCCGTCTGTAAGCCCTCAATCTGCTGGGGTGGGGCTGCCGGGAAGGGACGGGGAGCCCCTGTCGACAGATGAGATGGAATTTTTCTCCCACCGGCGGAGTTACTGTAATTACTTTGTTAAAGGCATGTGTCAAGGCCTTTGACAATCTAGGTGAATCATAGCCACGATTTGATTTCCTCCTTACTCTTCCTCGCCCGTGTGCTTATGTAGCTCTTGAAGAATTCTGCAAAGTAACGAGGCAGTGTCAACTCTCACGAGGCCGGCTTTGTTTTCTGCTCTGACCCATCTTCAGCCGCTCATGGGTTCTGCCCAGTACTGGGCACTGTGCTAGATTTTTCACCATGAAAGTGACAGCCCTCATTTGAGTTCCCCTCCAGGGGGACTGTCAGTTACTTTCTTATGGATCTGCTGGCATTGTCATCAGCGCGAGTAGACTTTGACAGTATCATGCATGCCCGGCAGCCTCCGTGACTTGTCTGCATTTTAGCTTTTCTCTGAGACAGAGGGCAGCTCGGTATTTACCACTGTTCCACCCACCTGCTTCAAACAGCAGTTTGGGAATGGAATGCCCTTGTCCTCCCCAGCAAGCAGAGGGCAGACTCCTACTTCCTCCTTCCCAGGCCCCTGCCCACTGCTGCCTGGTTCCCCCAGCAGCCTTCTCTAAACCCCGCTGCACTTCTCATTGACTTTAGATCCTTGTCCTTGGACCCCACTTTATTCTTTCTTGGACATTATTTTAAATTATTCTAGTTTAGTGAATGCACCTTCCCCCTGTTTTCCCTGTTTGGGTTTGCCAGTTTGCTACACAGTTCTTGTTTGTCTTGAGCTTCTGGGTCTTCTTTCTAGGGCTTTCAACGAAGTATTTTCAACAGAACATCTAGGTCTCTTGAGAGATGTTACTGTTCTTGAACTCAGGTTTGGCTGCTCGCTGCTCAAAAGCCAGTAATTCCAGAGGCAAGTGTCAGTAGAAAGGAAAGGTGCTTCCATCAGGGAAGCCGACAGAGGAGGAGAGGGGGGAAGGTGGACTCAGGTCCCAAGACCAACTCTGAAGATTCTGCTCAGCCTTGGCAGTTTTTAAAGGGAAGAATCTCAGTGAATCGTCGAGGCAGCAGGTTGGGTTCTGCATCCTCCTCCATGGTGTGCAGAGCCTGACTCTCTTCAGATGTTATCTTGCCGGAGTGATCTGCCTGCAGAGTTGCTAAGGGCACTGCTGGGGTAGAGAGCTCCTCGTTCTTTAACCCGCTTAATTCTTTGTTCTTCTTTTAATCTCGGAAAAGAATCAACAGGCCACTTAGGTTCTTTCAGGGGTAGAGGGAAACAGAAATGGGCAAACAGGAAAGGGGCAAAAGAGCCGCTTTCATTTCCCCACCGTCAGACATCATTCCATTATCTACACGATTAGGGGCGAAGTGCGTCTTCTGTACCTCCTTCCTGCTGACACAGGTGCCGTGTTCTCAGAGTGGAAGATGACGACGACATGGGTCTGTAGCATCTCTTTGCGTGCGGACAGTTTTAGTTGCCCGCTTACATATACGGGCAGGGCAAGCTACAATTATTTTGATGCCCACAAAGATACAGACTGTTACGAGCAAGAGTGTTAAACCCATTCTCTCGAGGCCAGTTCTTGGAATTGTGCTGGCCATGGACTCAGCTCTGCTCAAGACGGAGCAGTTTATGTCGTGACTACGGTCTGGTCATCACGCACTCAGCTTTTCCCTCTGGTGGCAGTTACAGCGTCTGTCAGACAGCCCAGGACTGTGCATCAGAGTGAGTCTGGGTGTCTGTTGTCCTGATCACTAACAGCTTGGTTTCATACCCCGGGGGCCCTGCAGGGCTCTGCTTGGTTCCATTACTTAGTGAGACAAGCCTTTTGCACATTTCGCACCCACACCCACCCCCGTGCCTGGGCTTAGATAGTTTCTCTGTATTATTCCTTCTGAAATTGATACACCATATGCTATTTTTGGAAGAAAAAGTAGATCGAGAGAAATGGAGGCAAAAAGGACAGAAAACAGTTTGTCCCATGTGACAGGCTGTTGTCGTGGCCACTCTTAAGCTGTGACGACTGACAGACACTCGGACCCGACCGTCTCCGTGGGGCTACAGCTCCCTGAGCTGCTTCCCTGCCAGAAGTTCTCTCTCTGCTTCGCCTTAACGAGATTTTCTTCCCGCGGAAAACGGTGACCTGCATTACTGCACCTGCGCACGTCGTAGCTTCCCAGACCCTCTGAACCATTTCGGGGCGTTCTCATTGTCTTGTTGTTGTTGCTGTTCTGACGGTCTGGGGACTAAAGAATGGTTAGCTATTTAGATGCAAAGGTAAGTGCTGAGTTCCTCCTTCAGCGTTATGATAGTGGCCACTCCAACGGTAGTGACAATAGTCAGGAGGTAGCAGTGATGCTTTGTAATAATAGTGGACACGGTTTCGGTCCTCTTGTGCGCAACCTGAACAACCGCTCAGGTTTTGTCTGTACTGAGGGCTCCCCACATCCCCATCGCCTGAGTGGTGGTGTGCAACGAAAATTAAATCCTGCAGTCATCTCTGGATTATCCTTAACACATAGTTTTAACCCCTTAGTTAAGTGGTTTGAGGCTGTTGGCTAAGTCCCCCTGATTTAGATAATCCCTGTATCCACTCCGGTGCCCTTGCCAGCAGTGGGCTTCAAGGCAGATCGTTTCCTGTATGTGTGATCAAAATAATTCGGAAGATTAAAGTTGTAAACATTATAAACTAGGGCTCAAAGCTAGTTTGATGATTCACGTTTTGATTATACGTCCAACTCCGGCGTCATATGAATGCTTTAGTGTGCTTATGTGGTTTTGGAACTTAGTCTTGGAGGTCAGGAATCCATGGATCATTCGGACCATAGAATAATCGAAGATGGAACCGTGTGCCTTGAGGTTATGTGCATCCGACCCCGACATGGCGAACGGAGCTTGTTAATGGGGGCGGGGGGTTCTGAGCGAGACTGGGGGCTTTTCTTCTCGAAGCACATTCTAAAATTCTGGAATCTGTCACCCCCACCAACAGAGGCACCCTTGCCCTTTCTTAGGCTGCCGACTTCCGCAGTGTGACGAAGCCTGTGGATCTTCTCAGGACAGGTTCCTTGCGAGTATATTGTAACACAGAGCGGGGCACTGAGGATTGCAGAGGAAACTGACTCCATTCATATGTTAACCTCACGGTGTGGAAAAGCCAGGCTTGCGGTCCAGCGACGTGAGACGTAGCACAGGGTAGGGCAAAGCCTGAGGTGGGTCCGATAACCCCGGAGCCTCCAAAGCAGCGACGGGCAAAGTGACACTGAGAGGCCCCCGGCAACCCTGCCCCCGTGACAGACGGCGGTAGTGCCACCTGGTGGTGTTACCCTGGGGGTCGTTGCCTGCACTCAGACCTGCAGGAAGTTCTAAAGCTCAGGTAGACTGTAGTGAAAATGAAGACGTCCGGTTTCTCACGCCAACCCCCTCGCCCGCTTCGGTTCTGTCCGGGGACCCTGCGGACCCTTGGCCAACTGTCGCAGTGTGATTAATTTCACAGGTAGGCTTGCTTCTGACTTCTACTTGCCTATAAGGAATCTCTGGAAAAACTAGATCGTTTATTACTCTCGGTGCCCTCGTCCCACGTGAAAATCATGGCGGGCTTTTGTTTTTCACCAGCCTCTATAAGCCTCTATAAAGTGGGCAGGGAAAGATGTCTGATGTGGCTCATTTGTGATAGGTGGAGTCACAGTATTTGTAAGTTACGATTTTCTGTGAAACCAGGAGTTTAGTTTAATTGTTGTCTTTGTTCTTGAGTTATAGCCTGTCTTCATTGAGAAAGCAAGAGTGGGATCAGAGGTTCTGGGAGGTTACAGCAAATGGCAAGGAATTGGGTCACTGAAGTAGGGGGAGAGCCCAGCACTGGCAGCAGTGAAGGTTCTCAAACTGAGGGACTGTCCTTGAGACCGTCCTTTGCATGTCCGTGGACGGAGGAGCTGGCAGGTTTGGGAAGCTATACAGTGGGGGCCTCAGGGCAGAATCCTGCTCTTCAAGAGAGCTGCGGGCTTCCCTGGTGGCGCAGTGGTTGAGAATCCGCCTGCCGATGCAGGAGTCACGGGTTCGTGCCCTGGTCCGGGAAGATCCCACATGCCGCGGAGCAACTACGCCCGTGAGCCATGGCCGCTAGGCCTGTGCGTCCGGAGCCTGTGCTCCGCAACGGGAGAGGCCACAACAGTGAGAGGCCCGCATACCGCAAAAAAAAAAAAAAAAAAAAAAAAAAAAGAGAGCTGCGCTTTAGGCAACCCCGAGACTAGGGAGACGCATTAACCAGCGTTTCGGTTTGTCTTAATGGATAAGAAGTAAACTTGTGAAGAAACGTGCCCTTCGTCTGGTCCACGAAAGTCTCCCGTCCTGCCGCGTGCTGAGCAGTCGGGCGAGAGTGGAGAGCCCTGGCCCCGCGGGGGCCGCGGACGGACGGCTGTCGCCGGGTCACAGTCCTCAGGGGCCGGGGGTGGTGTCTTGTCCAAACACGGTAAACGTTCCGATTCCCCGTGCAAGTTGTTAGTCACCTTGGAGTAGTTCAAAAACTTCCGGAAACTACGTATGAATTTACGTTGGGCGTAGGAAGGCTCACAGAGACGTCTCCTTTGTGTAGTCCGGCTAGAATTCTTCACTGCGGTGGACGAATAACCTTACGATCGTTGGGTGTTTCAAATTATCATTATAAATGTTTTTGAACAAAAAATATCATTGCGGTAAAATAAGGAAAAATCATATAAAATTGGGCTTACGAATGTCGGGCGTGGAAGGTTCTGCGCTGGGCCCTTGCCGGGCTGGAGGCACAGAGAGCTGAGGCTGGGTGTGAGTCCCCAGGGAGGAGGCCGTTGAAGTGGCGCCCTGCCTCTGTTCTGGAACCACCGCCTGCGGAACAGGCTGCAGACGGCATCCAAGGCCTCCTCCAGAATGGCCTCTCCTGATGTTTACCGGTCAGTCCCTTCTGTTTCCGTCCCTTTTCTCCATCTGAACTGGGCCGCTCACCTCCCCGCACGGGCAGGGCACTTGTCTGTCCTTCGGCCCGCGCTGCCCCCATCCCCGCCAGCTCACGCGGGCCGCCTCCTCCCCGAGCCCTTCTGTCCCCTGTCCTGCTCTCCTCTCCTCTAGGGTCCTGGCCGCCGCCCCCTCAATCCCTGTGCTACTGCCGTGTGGCCCCTTCACTCCCCTTTCTGACCTGTTCCCGGCAGGCGGGTGAGCAGGACTTGGCCGTTGCACTTCTTGTACGCCGGGCACGGCGCCCCGCTGCTCCGGGGGGCCGCCCCTTAGACGGGGATGCGCCCTCCCCAGACCCCCCCGGGAAGCGCCCGGGGTCCCTCGGGGCCGCGCCTGCCTCGCTCTCATTGCCCTTTTCCGCTGACACAGTTTTGTGTCTCGGCCCAGCTGCTAAGGAACCCGCGGCTCTGGAGGGCGGCTGCTCGCCGAGAGCCCGATTCACGTGCAGAGGGATGTTTTATTGCTGTTCTCCTTGATTAGTAACTTTCACTTGCAGATCCCAAGTCCCGAGGAACAGCGTCCCAGCGTCTCCAGCTCCCGCGTTTCAGGGAGTCGGGTGCTGCAGGGGCGCCCTGGCCTCTGGGGCATGTCTTTTCCCTCATACGGTTCTTCTGCAGCAACGATCTTCTCCTTTTCTGAGGCGACATCTCTAGTCAGGAAACAGGGGCTCCTTTGTTGGGGTTTTATTTTATTTTATTTTATTTTATTGCGGTGTGCGGGCCTCTCACTGCTGTGGCCTCTCCCGTTGCGGAGCACAGGCTCCGGACGCGCAGGCCTAGCAGCCATGGCTCACGGGCTTAGTTGCTCCGCGGCATGTGGGATCTTCCCGGACCGGGGCACGAACCTGTGTCCCCTGCATCGGCAGGCGGATTCTCAACCACTGCGCCACCAGGGAAGCCCCGTTGGGGTTTTAAAACTCAAATTTGCTGCCTATGTGAACGTCACTGCGTTATTAACTGTATGATAGGGTCACTGAGAAATTACGTGTCCACACTTCAGGCTTCGGGCCGTCGCGTTCGTTCACGTTCTGTTTCTGGAGCACCTTCTGCGAGATGGGCAGGCTTCTCACTGGTAGGAGAACAGAACAGACAGACAGACACACACACACAAACAAGCAAGGCTCCTGTGCTCGGGGGCTTCCAGGCAGTTGATGACTTGAGGGTCACAGGGCGACTGCCCCGGGGAGAGCCCCTCAGGGAGGGGGCCGCGGGCCGTCTGCTCCGGACGGCGGGACCATCATTGTTCTTCGCTTCCTTTGGTGTGAGGCCTCGCGCTCTGAGCCAGGCCTGCCGGGACCGCAGCCGCTGCAGTGAAAACACTCCCAGAATTTACGTTCCAGTCTGCAGCCTGTGCGGAAGTGCAGGGCAGACCTTCAGTTCCTGCCTCTGGGTCCCCACAGCCCTCGGGGACCGTTCCTAAATCGTGTTGTCGTTGTTTCAGGAAAGGCTGTGATTTACCACCTCGCTCTGAATGAGGATAATTGTGGGGATATCTGTGTGTATCTCTGAATGTCGATAAGGGCAATCTGCTTTATATTTGAACTTAAATGTACTGTTTTCCCGTGGCTTCAGATGCCCTGGTTGTTGGAGGCTGTGTGACTGCCCTGACGGCACCTGGCGGGCGAATGTGTCGGGCCACCAGGTCTTTGGTTATATCACCGACCCGCTTCCACGCCCGGTTCCCAGCTGTGGCCTAAGATGGTCTCCTTTGCTCTGCATTGTACATCGCCATGTGGGTGGGACCGTTAAGCCTTCGTCATATCTGTTATGCTAAAGTTTTGAAGTTTACGTAGAGTTTCACTTACCTTGCTCCTTGAAATTTTACCTATTTCAGTACGATTAAATTATCAACCTCTTCTGTCATTCTGATAGCCCATTTTTTTCTACTAGTTTTTGTAGTTTTGTTTTGATATGTGTAGGTTTGACATTTAAATCTCAGGAGTTACCGTGCCGTCTTCATTCGTCCAACAAATACTGGACAAGCGGCGTTTCGGGCGTGGCGGCTCCTGTAGAACGAGAGCGTCCCTGCTCTCGGGAGCTTCGTTGTAATGGAGGAGATGGTGAGTAAGTAATCGGATCAGCCTGAAGGCTGCATCAACAGAGATGCGGGGCTTTGGGCTTTTTAGGTAGACAGGGAGGCAGGGCAGGCCCTTGTGAAGGGGGGGCGTTTGCACAGAGATGGTGGGAGATGGACCAGCACTGCGCACGGAGGGGCCGCGCGTCCGAGGCTGAGGCCGCAGTCGGGGGGGGGGGGGCGCAGTTGAACTTGGGAGGGCTCCCGGGGCGCGTCCTGTGAAAGGGGGCCGGGCAGGGAAGTGGGCAGACACGCCTCCGGGTCCGTGAACCCCGAGGGCGGAGGAGTCGTCCGGGCTCCCGAGGGTTCCGTTGGGAGCATCAGCGGAGTAGGTGCCACTTCAGCAGAGGGACAGGGGACAAGCGGAGAAGCGCTTTGGTGGCAGCATCAAGAATTCCGTTCGGGGCAGGTGAGTGTGCGGTGATGTCCTCAGATGGGAAGAGACGTGAGGCCTCTGCTCAGGGCCGGGCAGGCCTGCAGACGGGAGTTTGGTTCATCCGGGACAGCTGGCGGGGGAGGGGAGAAGAAGCAGTGCTGAGCCCGGGGCTGCAGAGGGGGTGGCCGGCTGGCACCCCGGGAAGCCGCCCCCCACTCGTGGGGGCGGAGCTGGGAGGGTGCGGGGGTTCCGGAAGCCACGCCCGAAGATGTTTCTGCAAGGGGAGGGCAGGACGGTACTTGTGGGCGTGGGTGTTTTGATCCGTCCGTTTTTTGTTCTCCCTGCTGGGTGAGGTCGGTGCCTGCTGTTGTCCGAGTCCTCAGGCCTCTGAAGGGGTGGCCGGTGTCGGCCTGGAAACACACTCCAGAGCCATCCTGTAGTTTTGAGAAAACGTGGAAAATAATGATAACAATTTTGAAAACTACTCAGTCTTGGCTCGGAATGTAACTGTGGTTCAGTTCAGGGGTCAGAAAGCTTTCTCTGCAAAGGGCCAGATAGTAAATATTTTCACTGCTGTTGCAGTGTGAAAGCAGTCATAGAAAACACATCAGCCCACGAGTGTGTCTGTATTCCTAGACGCCTTTAGGACAAAAACAGGACAGAGCCAGGTTTGGCCCACGGGCTGTTTGTGACTTTCCAGACCCCTGATGCTTTGGTGTATTTCAGAATGACACTTGTAACTGTTAGGGGTTTATCAAGCTGAAAGTACTCTTCTCATGTTTTTCTTTTAAAGGAAGCCACTTAATTTGTTACTCTGTATTGTAAAACACTTTGTGGACGGTTGGATTTAATCAGCCAATCCTATTCCGCAGCATTTTAAATATCAAGCATACCCTTAAGTCTTGATGGAGTTACCTAAAAATCTGTATACATGGAGCCACACCCCACCCCATTCCCCTGCCTCAGTTACTTTTTTCAGCCTAAGTGCTTTTAATTCTTTTCCATGATTTATGTTCTCTGAAGAAGAACCTATTAATTATCTAAACTGGGTTCCCTAGCATATGTAAAGGCTTTTAAGGTGTGCAAAGGCTTCTTAATCTGTGTTCCAGCGATTGAGTTTCAGCGTGAACATAACATAGGATCTACACAGTGTTTGTACCACTAGCCATTCTCTTCATGTAGCTGTTTAGATAGTGTGTATACAAATGAAAAAAGAGCCAAAGAAAGAAAAAAAACAAGGTTCTCTTTGCTGGTCAAACTTGGGTGATCCCATCCAAAGGATGAAAAATATTACTGGGTATGAATTTATATGTAAAAATATTTAGATCCTGGCTTGACAGGTTCCTAGCGTTAGAAGGGAGCTCCTGGTGCAGGGGGTCTTCACCTGCAGTCTGTGAGCCCCTGGAAGCTGTAGGCCACTCTGCGTGTATGTGCACGCGCTTGCACACACGTGCGTCTCTGTGTCGTGTCCGAGCGTCCGAGGTGGTCGTGGGACCCTCGCAGAGTCCGCCCCTCGGGACGGCTGTGCCCGGCTTTCTCAGCGAGAGCACCTTGCCTGTCTTCACCCGAAACCGCTGCTGCTCCTGACGCTTGCGCGACTTTATCAAGTCAGTTTCTCTGAACCTCAGGGCCTGCTTTCTCTTTCTCCTAGAATTGTAAAGCTCCAAAGAAAGCACTTTTGAATTGTAAAGTGTCCTGTAAATGTTTGTCTGTGGCATTCTACCAGGAGAACACTGCGTCCAGGGAGAGCAGTGGCGCTCCACTGTGGCTGGAGTGAGCTGGGGGGAGGGTGGTCCCAGCAGGTGGTCCCAGAGCCCCGATACCCCGTCCCCTGAGGCCTGCTCAGTGCGCTGTCCCCTCAGCCTGGGCCACAGCTTTTCCTGAGAATGCAATGGCCCAGTACCAAGACCATTTGATGGGGAAAGAATAGCCTTTTCAGCAAATGTTGCTGAGACAACTGGACATCCATATGCAAACGTATCACATATAAAAATTAACTAGAACTGGGGAGTGGGAAAAATGGGTGAAGGGGGTCAAAAGGTACAGACGTCTAGTCGTGCAATAAGTAAGCAGTGAGGATGTAAGAGCAGCATATGGTGACTAGAGTTAGCAATGCTGTATATTGTGTATTTGAAAGTTACTAAGAAAATAGAGTCTAACCGTTCTCATCAGAAAAAAAGAATTTTTGTAACTCTGGTGATGGATATTAGCTAGACTTATTATGGTGATTATTTTGTGATATATACGTATATCAAATCATTATGTTGTACACCTGAAACGAATATAATGTTATATGTTAATTATATCTTAATGAAAAAAAAAAAAAACCGCAATGACATACCATTTCACACCCACTAGGACATCCATAATCAAAAAGCCAGACCACAAGAGGTACAGGTGGGCGTGGAGAAATTGGAGCCCTCATCACTGCTGGGGAGACTGTGAAATGGTGCAGCCAGCTTGGGAAACAGTCTGGCAGGTCCTCGAAATGTTACACACATGACTCTAAGTACAGATCCAAGAGAAATGAAAATATGATGTGTGAAAGAAGCCAGTCACTAAAGGCCACATATTAGATGTGACTCCCTTTAGATGAAATGTCCAGAATAGGTAAATGCATAGAGACAGAAAGTAGGTCAGTAGCTGTCAGGCTGGGGAATGGACGGATGGGAAATGAGCGCCGATCGGTACAGGGTTTCTTTGGGGGATGAGGAAGATGTTCTGGAATTAGGTGGTGGTGATGATTTTTGAATGCTGTGAAGATACTAAAAACCACTGAGTTGTAAACTTTAAAAGGGTGAATTTATGGTATGTAAATTTTATTGCAATAAACTGTTATGTAAAAAGAATAAAATAGCCCCAGATCGTGCTTTCTTGGCTTCGAAAGATTGTGGGTGAAACACACTTTTTTGTTTTGTCTCATGGCTGCCTGCGAGCTTTACTGACCTAGAGAACAGGGGTGGGTTCTGTGACCTGAGTCGGGTCCCTGACAGGCAGGCCCGGAAGTTCCCTGAATGCCCTGAGCCGAGGACAAGGTGACAGAAGGAATCGGGGGACACTCGGCCCAGAGAGGGGCTTCCAGGGGAAGCTGAGGCCTCAGCAGACGGTGGGGAGTGTGGCCGCGTGTCCAGCTGTATTTGGCCTGTGAATAAACCAGAGACGGAGAATTTCAGCCTTATTAGTTTAGGAGATTTGAATAGTAGGTTAATTTGTTTATTGTGCTTAGAGATGATTTAAGAAGAAAGCACACCAGTCACACTTATTTTTAAAGAAAACATTCGAGAACTGCAAAACACTGAATTTTTCCTTAACACCCTCTTCTTAAAAGTCAGTCAACTCAATGTGCATGAGCGTCTTTCTGTATTCAGTGTGTTTTATCATTAAAAGATATATCAGGGCTTCCCTGGTGGCGCAGTGGTTGGGAGCCCGCCTGCCGATGCGGGGGACGCGGGTTCGTGCCCCGGTCTGGGAGGATCCCACGTGCCGCGGAGCGGCTGGGCCCGTGAGCCGTGGCCGCTGGGCCTGCGCGTCCGGAGCCTGTGCTCCGCAACGGGAGAGGCCACAGCAGTGAGAGGCCTGCGTGCCGCAAAAAAAAAAAAAAAAAAAAAAGATATATCATGTATATAGTATACTAAAAAGTCAATCTTGTAGCTTAATTAAAAAGAAAATAAAACAATTCTTTTAAAAATCAACTGTGTTCTAATCACATGTTCTCAAACTTACCTGTGCATAAAAGTCAGCTGGGGCTCATTAAAAATGTGGGTTTCCTAGTCTCCCCAAGAAATTATTGGTTCCGTCTGAACTTGGCAGACACACCCAGGCCATTCCGCGGAGCCGAGGTGTGCCTTTGGACAAGCACGGCCCCAGGGACTTCGGCCCAGGATTAGGAGGCGATGTGTGTGCTCAGTGTCCCTCATGGTGCCGTAGGTAATTAATTAATACCTATTTCTTAAGGTGTTTTGCAGCCACTTGATGTTAGAAACAGACGACATCCACATTCTGACTGTGCCGCGAGAGAATAACGTTTCCTCACAAGCATAATGTTTCAAAGTAGGAGAAGCTGCAGTCTGTTACGCCTGAGGCGTCTTGGTTGCTGGCGCCCATTCATGTGGTCCCGTCTTCACCTGCCGTTTCCAGATTTCTTTTGACCTGGCTGAATATACCGCGGACGTCGATGGGGTCGGCACCTTGCGGCTTCTGGATGCGGTGAAGACCTGTGGCCTTATCAACTCCGTGAAGTTCTACCAAGCCTCAACAAGCGAGCTGTACGGGAAAGTGCAGGAAATACCGCAGAAGGAGACCACTCCGTTCTACCCGCGCTCGCCATACGGTGAGCATGCGCGCGGGCTCGCTTCTCCGGGCTCCTGGGGTGCCTCGGCCTGCACGCTGTTCCTGTGCCGGGGCTGAGGTCACGTGGTGTGAGAGCAACGCTGAAGCAGCCTCAAGGGGCCGGGCTTGCTGCTCAGACACCTTTGCGTTGTGCTCACCGCAGGGTTTTTTTTAATATATATATATATTTATTTATTTATTTATTTTCGGCTGTGTTGGGTCTTTTTTTCCCCTTTCTTTCTTTTTAACATCTTGATTGGAGTGTAATTGCTTTACATGGTGTGTTAGTCTCTGCTTTGCAACATCAGCCCAGGTTCTTGCTGCCGCGTCTCCTGCAGCGTGAAACCCGCTGCACCGCTTCACCCTGCCGGGCGGCCGCTTTAAAAGGAAAATTAGGTCCAGCAAGATTCTTTTTACAGAACTGTTGAGGCTGTGCTGCAGTGATACGGCCTGGTGTTTTTGATTCCATTTCCCTGATGAAATTCTCCCTGAGCTCAAACCCTTAAACGGGCACACAAAAAAAATGATAACATTTGAAAGCCGCTAGGGTATTACGCTCCCGTATTTTTCTCTTCCGAATTCTTTAAAACTAAGAAAAAGGGGATAAGACCTAAGAAAGGTCAGTTTGATATACTGCACACACTGCAGTTGAGTGAATTGGACTGTGAAGGAATGAACTGTGATTATTACAGAAGGACGAAACTCTTAAGTATTTCCTTGTCACGTGATTAACTGGCAAAGAAACCTTTATTTGTCTTTGGCTTTGGATTCATTTTTTTCCCTATCTTGATACATTACATATTGTAAATATTGCACGTTGTTACTTGTTTAAGTGAAAATGGCTGTCTTTTATAATAAGACACTGTCTTTTATAACAATCACTGTCTTTTATTTGCTTTTAAAAAATTATTCCAACAGGGGCAGCAAAGCTCTATGCCTATTGGATTGTGGTGAACTTCCGGGAGGCGTACAATCTGTTCGCGGTGAACGGCATCCTCTTCAATCACGAGAGCCCCAGGAGAGGTTGGTGTGGGTACTGATGGCAAGAGAGTGTCAGGCTCCACGGCAGGAAGGTCGTGCGTGTGCGTGCGTGTGTGCGCGCGCGCGTGTGCGTGTGTGCGTGCGTGTGCGTGCGCGCGCATGTGTGCGTGTGCGTGTGTGTGTGTGTTCTGCACGTGTGCTGTACAGACTGGGAATGCTTCACATCTGTTTTTAACTATGTGAGTGTCAGAAGTGGTCAATGAGGAAATGTAAATCCAGCCTTAATTACCTATTAACTTTGTCAGAGTTTTTATTCAACGTGATGCCGAGCAGTGTCCCTTTGGTCGGTCGCACCAGGTGAGTGTTTGCCCGAGTGTGAGGGAGTGTCCTTGGAGCGCAAGGAGCTGAGCAGGAACCAGGGCTTGTCCCCAAGTCACTGTCACTCACGAAGGCTCCACCTGTGGCGTCTTTCTGTTTTCACTTTGAATCAGTTGGATATTCAGTGTTCTTATTTTACATTCCATTTAAACAGACATCCAGAAGTTTCTGTGCTTCTAGAGTATGTCTTAAGATACATTTGAAATCACTTCTTATATTTAGAATCATTATTGGTTTTTTTTTTTTTTTTTTCCAGAAAATCCTATTTGTTTGCATTGGCTTGTTTCCTTTCCGTGGTTGTCATTGAGACTATTAGCAACATGCCAGCTCTCCTGTTGCAGATATTAGGTTTTAAGTAAGAAAATGTGTACTCCTTTCATTACTTCTGACTTACTGAAGCATGAGAAATCTTTACCAAACATGTGCACTCTACAAAGTAAGTTATCTGTATAATCTAATTCTAAGAAGTTGTATTAAATTTCACTATCATTTAGCCTTTTAGCTAAATGATAACGTCGTAAGTTGTTTCATGCCCAGCAATTAGTAATGCTTATAACTTCGTCAGTGAAATTTTATGTGACTGTGTAGCCACGTAATTAAACCAGCAAGTCATGAGGAAAGATTAAAGTGACATTTATACAGGTGTGTTTAGTGGCAATACATTTTTATTTCATAATTGCACACGTTAGAAATTCCCACGATGGGCTGTGGAAGCTGTTGTTGGAAAGGAAAGTGAGTGACGGGGCAGCCAGGAATGCTTCTTTCACTCAGCTCCGTGGTTCTGGGTGTCCTGACTAGAGGGGGGGAGAAGGAAGGCTTCAGCTGTACCTGCCTCTGGACTGGGCGGCGGTGCTGTGCATCGACCGTCAGGCCTCCTCAGTCGCAGACGTGTTGGTGCACTTTGTCTGGGTTTCTGTGCCTCCCGCCTCAACTTTTCCACTGGCAAAAAAGAAATACAGCTCCGTTGTTTCGGGTTAGGTTACGATAGGGAAAAACATTTAGTTTGTAGAAAAAGAAGATAAATTTAAATGTAGCTCCCATCCTCTATTTGCATACCTCCTAATGAGAACTGTTTTTTTCTCTTTGTGGATGTTAATCACTTTTTTAAAAAATTTATTTTAAAAGTAATATTTCTTTTTAAAAATTAATTGTTTTATTGAAGTATGGTTGATTCAGGTGTTAGTGTCAGGTGTACAGGGAAGTGATTCAGATATAGATATATATAAAATTTTCAGATCCCTTTCCCATATAGGTTATTACACAACATTGAGTACAATTCCCTGTGCTGTACAGAAGGTCCTTCTTGTTTATCCATTTTACATACAGTCGTGTGTATGTCACTCCCGAACTCCTAATTTATCCCTCCCCTCCCACCCCTTTGGTCACCGTAAGTTTGTTTCCTGTGTCTGTAAGTCTGTTTCTGTTCTGTAAATACGTTCATATGTATCATTTTTTTTTAGATTCCACATATAACTGATATCATATGATATTTGTCTTTGTCTGACTTATTGCACTTAGTATGATAATCTCTAGGTCCATCCATGTTGCTGCAAATGGCATTATTTCATTCTTTTTTATGGCCGAGTAATATTCCATTGTATATATAGGTACCACATCTTCTTTATCCATTCATCTGTCAAGGGACATTTAGGTTGCTTCCATGTCTTGGCTATTAGAAGTAGTGCTGCAATGAACTTTGGGACGCATGTATCATTTTGAATCATAGTTTTGTCTGGATACATGCTCAGGAGTGGGATTCTAGGATCATATGGTAGTTCTACTTTTAGGTTTTTAAGGAACCTCCATACTGTTCTCCATAGTGGCTGCACCAATTTACATTCCCACCAACAGTGGAAGAGGGTTCCCTTTTCTCCACACCCTCTCCAGCATTTATTATTTGTAGGCTTTTTGATGGTAGCCATTCTGACTGGTGTGAGGTGATACCAAATGGGACCTAATTAAACTTAAAAGCTTTTGTACAGCAAAGGAAACCATAAACAAGACAAAAAGACAAGGTACAGGATGGGAGAAAATACTCGCAAATGCAGCCGACAAGGGATTAATCTCCAAAATATACAAACAGCTCAATATCAAAAACCAAACGACCCAATCCAGAAATGGGCAGAAGAACTAAACAGACATCCCTCCAGAGCAGACCTGCAGATGGCCGACAGGCACGTGAAAAGAGGCTCAGCCTTGTTGGTTACTAGAGGGATGCAAATCAAAGCCGAAAGTCATGCTTCTTTTTATCTTAAAGAAAAGTAAACAGTGCAGGAGCTTATAAGGAGAAAAGAGGCCCCTCCCTCACACCAACTCCCAGCCCCATCCTCAGGCCCACTGTCGACTTTCCTTCAGAAGTGGTGCAAGCGTCTCCACCTCAAACGTAACAGTAGGTCTCCACCTACGTAACAGTAGGTAGTTCCATACGTAATGTTCTGCATCTAGGGCTAAATGTTTCTTAAAAACTTGACCTGTAGCACACACCACTTTGTTTTATTATATATCTAGAACCAGTGATATCTCATTTTTTATTTCATTTATATAATTGAATAATGGAAAATAATTAAAATAGAGTATATGTGAAACTGATATGACACTTATCTGATATCTAATAGTTTATACTTACAGCATTTCTTGAAACTTGAAAATTAATTTTCATATTAAGTTAATCTGATAGTAGTATTGTTGTTTTGTCACAGTTAATTGTTATTTTTTAAGGAGATTCTTTGCCAGACTGAGAATTTCTTCATGGTAGGGACTATATTATGTTCTTAAGTCAGCAGCATCTAAAACAGTGCCTACCTGCTAATAAGCGTTCAATAAATATTATATAAGTTTCAGGTGTACAACATAGTGATTCACAGTTTTCAAAGGTAGTAATACTCCATTGTAGTTATTGTAAAATATATTGGCTATATTCCCTGTGCTGTGCAATATATTCTTCTAGCTTATTTATTTTATACATAGTAGTTGGTAGCAAACTGTTTTGAAGTAAAGATTCTGTCTGATATACTTTAGGAAATACCCAGAATTCACTTTTAATGGACGCTAACCTGTACGCCTATGATTGCTCTAGTACTTTGAGTGAGTTTATTTTCCCAAGTAGGTCGAGCATTTGTCTGCACCTCAGCCCTCTCACCCTGTCATCTCGGGGAGCACTTTTTTCTAGTTGGTGCAGTGGTAGAACCTCAGTCTCGTCTAAGGCACATCATCACAAACGCCCGATTAAGTAGAGCCCAAACGGATGCTACTTTTGGGGGATGCGTACTTCTTCTCTAACAGAAAACGATTGACAAGGCCCCTTTTGACTGCATGAATAACACTTCATGAGAATTTCTGACTTTAAAAGGTATGGAAGAAGTATTTTTTAATACAAAGATATCCTAGACCAGAGCTTGGCAAACGATGGCTGGTGGGCCCAGTCCAGCCCACCTGGTTCTTTTTGTAAGTGAAGTGTCCTTGGAGCCCGGTCACGTCCAGGTGTTACACGGTATCCGTGGCTGCTTCCACAGTGGAGGCCTGGGGCCTGCAAAGCCCCAAATGTTGACTGTCTGCCCTCTAAGGAAACGTCTGCTGCCCGCCTCCCCGCAGGGGAATAGTTAGACCCTCAACAGCAAGAAGCGGTTCGCTTGGGTTTAGTATGGGTTTCTCCCGAGGCCGCAGGATAGCCTGATAGGAAGATTTCCAATAAACGCTGAAGTCACATTGAGTCAGAAGTTAACCCTCCCGCAGCAGAACTCCTGAAGTGCGTTGTCAGTTGGGGGTTCCCCTGTGCTTTGCCGAAGTACCGCGGGGGCACCCAGGTGACCTGGCAGCTGAGCGGGGCCCAGCAGCCCTCCCTCCCTTCCGGACGTGCTGTCACCAGGCTGCACCCTCAGTGTGTGTCTTTTCTCCATCGCAGTCCTCGGTGGTTCTCTTTAAGGATGCCTACTTTGTTATGTGATGAGAACTTCCTGGTAGCTCTGAAGGTAGAGTCAGGGTCACCTGTGCTCGGCACAGGACTGACAGCTGGGCATCGCTGATCCAGTGAAGAAGCCATAACCCGGGCACGGGGCCCGTTTCCCTCTGCCGTCTCTGCTCTTGCAGTGGCGGCTGGTTGGCTCAGGTGCTCATGCTTTAGGTTTGCTTTTTAGAAAGGGTAGTCACGTGAGTAACATTTATTGCACATTAACAATGAGTGATAGTTTACGTTCCAGAATTATACGTCCATAAAGGCGTGAAAATGTCGGTGTCATCGTATGCTCTCTGAGTAAACCACCACTATGGATTATATAATGATATTCACAGATATCAGCAATGGTGCTTTTATTCATAAGCACCCAACTTTTCAAAATAAAAAAATGTACTGTTCTTTTTAAATTAAAAGAACAGTTGCTTTATCTCATGGATAAATTGTGCAAAACTGGACACGTATCTGAAAAACTTCTTCTTCTCTTTTTGTTTCTCCAAACTTGAACTTCTTTAACTGTTTAACTTACGTATTTCTATATCTACATGTACATAAATACATGTAGCATTCTGTTAGCCACAAATGTGGCAGTGGTGCCACCTTTCTGCTGAAAATACAGATTTATATATTCTCTATTTAGGAAATAAAGGCTGTGTTTATTGTCTAGAACTGTTACATTTGTGAGGAAAATGTCATATGCAAAAATCTTTTTGCTTTTATTCCTGTTTCTTTGAAAAGCTAATCAGTTAATAAGACTGATGTCACAAAGTTGGTAACTATATAAATTAAACTATGTAAAAAATACTGAGAAATTTTAAAATTTCTTGAAAGTAGCTCATGAGAAGAAAGTAGCTTCTTTTCAAATACATTGCTTATCTTAATAAAATCTGAGATTATTCTACAAATCGGAACATTAAAAGCAAGCCTATTAGGAAAGTTCTTGTACCATGAGCTGTTTTGTTGCATTTTTAATACTCTAAAGGTACTTCTAGAAATACTTTGACAAACTTGTGTAACATACACATTTCTTCATGTGTATATGGAAATTCACACATACTTCTAGTTTTTTTAATTTTTTAATTTAAAAATATATATTAACCCATGAGATGACATCCTTTCTTTGAAAGAGCTTTTAGGGAACAAACAGTGGACATCCACCTGTATGCGTTCTCCCCAAATACCCTCAGAACTTTTGAGATAGAAAGGAATTTAGAGATCTTTCCATTGCATTTGTCTCATCAGTGAAGAAGCTGAAGCAGCATGAGAATGAGTTGTCCAAGGTACAGCACTAACAGCTGTCAACACTGAGGCTAGCGGTAATCATGGGGATGGGAGGAATGACATAAACGTTGCTCGCGTCTGTACAAGAAGCACGTGTACACGCTTGGGAGTTGGCGCTGGAGCAGAGCTGGGGCTTCGCTGTGGAATGAAGCGACGGCTCGTGTCTTTGGTGAAAGACGTGAATTCATCTGGCTAAATGCAATATGCCTTTCAGATGTTGAGCAGAAATAATCACAGCACAACATTAGTTTTATGATATTAAAATACAAATGTGATATGAAGCAAAACACTGATCTTGAGTATCACGAAGAGTTGGCCAGGAGAAAAAACAGAGCTAATACAAAATACATTAAAATCATGTGGCAGTGAGAAGTGATAAAGTACTTTAAATGTACACATAATTAACAGTTCAAGACTCCCGCAAATGGATGGTGTACCGCTACTGTTTAGGTATCAAGCCGTTTTTAGATGCTATGGCACATTCCTCTAAATATGGGCTTCGTAAGAAATCATATATCAGTCTAAGCACAGTATTCACCTGACTGGGGGAATCTGGCATTTTAAGGTTCATGAACGTGTGGCTTTAAGTTTTAGACTTGAGCTTTTTTAAAAAAACTGCCAAGTATTTTGCTTCTTAAAATGTCTAACTATATTTATTATCATAAGTTAATCTTCAGATTTTTAAAAACTCTAATTCCTGTAAAAATTAGCTACCTAAGTCATAATAAAATTCTGGGTAATTTTCCCCTTTGTTTTTCTAAAGATTGTCCTTTGTTCATTGCTGTAAAGATGAATACTCCAGGCTAGAGGTTCTCAGCGGGGGGTGGGGTGAGATGGGGAGAATATGACCTGCCCCCAGAGGACACGTGATAATATCTGAAGACTTTTGTGGTTGTCGCCAGCATCTTGGGGGGGGGGGGACGCTCCCGAACATCCCACAACCCGAGTGTCAGTCGCGCTGAAGGTGACAGGCCCTACTCGCCCCAGATGTTACCACCAAATCTAGACGAATGTCACCTCTAAGACCAGGATCTTCTTTTTCTCGTGTTATCACTTTTACTTTGCAGTAAATCCTTCCTAGGCCTTTAGCAAACACTTACCTAAACACAGGAGAAAAGGAATCTGATTTAAATAGCTCCATGTGAAACCATTTAGGCCTTAGGTCTTCTGGTAACTGCGGGTCAGACCCAAGTCAGGGAAGCCCAGAGAACAAAGTTGTTTTTTTCAGGGCTCTTCTAACCATCTGGGCCTGAATTCCCACTTTATAGTGACCCACTGGTCCACAGACCCACGTCAAGTTGGGTCCATGCCCCTCCCAACACCTCCAAAATAAATGAGCGTTTTTATCTTTTGTTATAAATTATGACAGGGACAAAGCTTTCCTTTGGGAATAAAGCCTAGATTCCATGTCCTGGCTATGGTATAAGACGACCATTAAAATGGATTCAAGATCATCTCTCAGTGCATACATAGGATTATAGTAGTGGTACTGTGAGAGGTTCACTGTATATGAGAATTTTCCTGTAAAATTATTCAGATTCACAGGTATCTTAGGGCTTTAGGGGACAATAGAATGCATGATATAAGCTAAATAGCTGGAACTTGCTTTTATTTAATCCTATGGGCAGAAAGCACTCCTCTTTCTCTATGTGGATGTCTGTTTGTAAATAAAATAATCGTTTAAAACATGACTAAGTACTTGTCAGTCTGGCTAGCAAATTTAAATTGTGGTGCTACAGAAATATCAAGAAACACACAAACCAGTATCAAACAGCCCGATGTTTTATTTGTATTTCTGTCTGTTAAAGTGCTTTGTGGTTTTTAGGTGAGCATTATAGCCTTAATTTATTGGAAACAATTTTGCCGCCCATTGTGAAATCAGGCCATGAGTAACCTCGCGTGAGAGCTCGGCAGAGCACTGCAGGCTTGACACAGAACCATTCTGGCTGAGTTCCACCGTGAGATCACTGGCCACTCACCTTGGACCCACCAAGGTCAAGGTGACCTCTGGTTGGGCACAAAGTGACATGGTCTGGTTCACTGTCACCTTTGTGGACGGTGACACTTGGAGATCGCAGAGCTGTCTGCCCGTCTTATCCTCTGCAGAGAGAGGAGGTGTAATTGCTCAAACGTGAAAGACTCTTGAAGCAGTATTGGGTCTAGCTGAGGCGGCTTTTACCACTAAATAAAGTCAAGTCCTTTCCCACTGGCTGAGATGAGGCTTCTGGGATCGTTACATTGATTTCTTTAATGTTTTGCAATTTCCCCGGCATTTACGTTTGACACCAGGCTGACAACTGTCTGCTCTCACATAGCGGGACTCCCACGTACAGGCAGGCGGTGTCCGCGGGGGCCAAGGGTGCCTCAGGCTTCGCAGAGCCAGGCCTGGGCCGAGGCAGCCCTCAGTCCTCCTCCGTGTTCATGACACGCCTACCTCACGGGAGTGTCGAGAGGATCAGTGAGCCAACAGTATACGCTACTTACCCGTGGGGTCCTGTGAAGCAGAAGCAGGGAGCAGGTGTGAAAGGGGTGAGCACGGTTCCTGGCGAGCTGAGGACATCCGTGTTCCTTCGTCCCTCCTCCTGTGGTGGCAGGGCTGAGTCCCAGGGGCTGGTTCCCGGACCCTCCCCGTCTGAGGTGCTGGGCTCTGCCGGAGCGGCCTTGCGAGCGGGGTTCCGGCGGCTGTGGCCTGGGCCGTGCGCCCCGCGGGGCCGGTCCGCTAGACGTGTGCCGTCCCGAACACTGAGAGTGTCGTGACGTCTGCTTAGAGTGTTCGCTGAGACACCCCTGAACTGCAGGGAGCGGAGATGGAAGTGCTGCTGGGGAACGGCCGGAACCACGGGAAAAGCCATTCGCGAGTGAGATTCTGGCAGTTAAGCCAGTGAACGTTTGAATTAGCGAAGCCAGAGAAGGATGGTGATGAGTGTGGAAGGGTTCTGGATGAACCCCAGAGGCCTGTGAGGGACCCTGGAGAAAATTAATGGAGCCTTCAGGTATTTTAAAAAATGATTCACATATTTTGATTAATGGTCCTGTGAAGTGCAAAATGTTTTGTCAAAGAAATTACAGACCGGAAAAGAAACCCGCTTTACTTTTTGGCGATACTAAGAAAAAACCCACACGTACAATTGACATTTAAATTTTATCAATTACAAGATAAATTATAAGTTTTTTCAAAATTGCATTTTCCCCCAAATTTAGGTTGAGCCAAAGCTTTCTCTTCCCTGTTTATTACGGGGTCTTGTTCCCACTTTCGGTTGTGGCTCTGGTTCAGGTGGGGCCGCGGGAGTCTCGATGGGGCTCCGGGCCCCCCCGCTTACTAAGTGAGCGGCTTGGGTAAGTTTCTGCATCTCTCTGGGCCTCGGGTTGGTTTTCTCATTTGTGAAACGGGGTGATGACGGGCTTCACTTAGGGGTCTGTGAGCATTAAAGGAAATAACGTGCACAGGGTAATGAGTACGTCCTACTGTCGCCACCACTGCCGAGGTTGCATCTGGAGAAAGGGGTCCACCTGTGGCCACTTCACTGCTTCAAGTGTGACAATAGGGACTTCCCTGGTGGTGCCGTGGTTAAGACTCCTCGCTCCCGGGTTCGGTCCCTGGTCAGGGAACTAGATCCCACACACGAGCCACAAGTGGGGAGCCCGCCTGCTGCGACTCGGACCCAGCGCCACCAAATGAGTAAATAAAAATGAAATATTTAAAAGATAATAAAATGTGATCGTCATGACAGGAACGAGAAAGGGGAAAATTCATGAAGGGATAGGTAGGTGACTTGTCTGTCCTGGACAAGTCGAAGAAGTTAAGCTTTCAGAGCTTGATAACTGGAGACTCAGGTAGACAAGGCCGGGCGAAGTAACCCCCGAGCACTAGGCGCCAGGTGTTGGTAAAGAGCAGTGTTCTGCACTTGTTGTCTGTGTTTACTTCCCAGAGCTCAGTTAGAGACTAAACTCTGAGCAGAAAAGATTCTTCTAGAGAGAGGATTTAAACCCATATTACTCTTCTGTGGTCATCCTTTGTAGGAGAAGACTTTTTCTGTAGAAAATACTGGTTGTAAAGAAAGAAAAGGAAGATGGGAAAAGAGCCACGATGAGCTCAGTGGGGGATCCAGAGCCTTGCTTACAATCCAGCTGACAATGACTCCGTGCTTCAAGGCTGCTTCTGGCCAGGGCACAAGCAGGTCCTAAAGCATCGTGACAAGCTGGGGACAGGCCCGGCTAGGCAGACGCGCCCGTGAGGGGCGCGGCGGAGAGAGTCTGCTGGAACGGCTCAGCCCCTTAGGTTGCGGTCGTGGTGTGCTGGGGTGAGGGACACCGGAGGTTTTGCCAGAACCGGTGAGCTTCCTTTCTAGTTGGTTAGACGCTTGCGCACACACACGTATGTGCGAGTAAGCTTAGCCTGAGCCCAGATCCAGAGTGGGACTGGCAGCTCTTGCAGCTGAGACACAACGGGTCTGATGGAGGAGGGGTGAGGCCAAATGAGGGCAGCACTGGCTTCGTTTTCTTAAAAAGTTCAGAACTTTGTGAGGCTCAGGACCTAAGGACACAAGGAGCAGTCCTTTGGGTATCAGGTTACATACTGGGACCATGAATCGGGAAGGGGGCCTCTCTCCCGTGTGCGCGGAGGGCACAGCCCAGGGGGAGGACACGTTGCCCCTGGAGCCTCAGGACCGTGGACTCTTGGGTCAGGGGCCCCGTGGCCAGCCGAGCTCTCGTGCAGGGGGACGTGACTGTGGTTCCTCCTTCGAGTGGTTTAATGCCAGGGGGCTGAGAACTTCAGACAGGTGGTTTTGAGAATATTCAGCGTTTCCCACTGGGTCAGCAGAATTTGGCCTTGAATGCTTCTCTGACCTCGGTAGTACGGGCCGGTGGACCCCTGGGGCATTCAGTCCTCTGCGTACCGTCAGTAAGTTAGAGTTTGGGCTCAACCTCTCAACAGCCCCTTTGCCGTCTTCCTCCATCCCTGGTTGAATGGACACTTCCAGGTGTCCATGCCTGCTCTCGACGGACCCTCGCGATGGGTCACTTGAACACCCCCGGAGCGAGCAGAGCTGCCGATGTTAGAGAAGGCTGACTTCTGCCAGCATAGGTATGTCATTACAGTACAACTTTGTAAATGTCTAGTAAGTCTCAGGTTTCTTAAGAGGCACCAAAGCAGGATGTACGTGAGGATAAGTAGCCCATAATGGGATGCAATTAAGGAAGTGAAAATACAGTCTGATCGCGAAGAAACACTTCCTGGCCGTGAGGAAGGTAGGTGTTCAGCATAATTTTATCGGTGGAATAGGGGAAACCCCAGTGCCCACAAGACGCTGAAGAGGCCACAGTGAAGTTCACAGGAAACGTCTCGGCCTGGCCCCAGGCGCCTCTTAAAACCTCAACAATGAATTTGTACAGGAGCAGCAAACCTCTTTGTAAGGAAGAGGAAGGAGATTCTCAGAGGCGCACTGCGGAACTCTGTGGGAGGAAAGGCGAAGTAAATACGGCTGTGGGAGCCTCGGCGATGCTCTGCGCCCCTGGGGACGCCTCCGGCCACCGCTCGGAAGACTGTGACGGACCTTTCGTCTGGAGCGCTGAACGCTGGGGAGTGTTTCCTAACCTGCAGACAAAGGGTTCCTTGTCGGAAGTAACCATAAGGCAGGAACTGAGAATCCTTTTAAAAACGAATATCGTCTGCTGTGCCCAGCACCGTGGTGAGCTAATACACCGTATGGGAAAAGGTGACACGTCCACGCCTCTCGAACAGGTAGACAGGGGGCCTCGGTAGACACAGCTGAGTGCTGCTGAGTGATTACGATGGAGGGTTACGGACGTGAAATTGCCTGTAGGAGCGCAGGGACCCACGTCCTCAGGTGCGGAGGGAGCTCGGGGTGGCCACCCTGCACTTTGCAGCCTCAGGCTCCTCTGGTTTCCGGGCGGCGCGCCTGCTTGCTTTTCTGGGACAGGAGAGTAGCAGCGGCCGGGTCAGGAGAGCAGGCGAGCTGACTGTGGAAGGAGACGCAGCTGCCGCCTCTCGTACACCTTTGTCTTGTCCCCGTTTTCGGTCGGATGAAGAATTTGAAGCAAGGCCTCGGGAAGGTTTTCTCACTTTGCAGTCTTTCCGCTGCGATGGCTATAAGCCGATGCTGGTTTTTTAAGGCTACTCTGAACGTGGAATCTCTGTGAAGTGGCCCCGCTCTGCTTCTCGGGCATCAGCACTGAGTCGAGATGGAGGCTGAGGAAGGAGCCGAGCCCACGCGGTTTCCGTGCGAGCGTCGTCGGGGAGGAGCGCCGTCGCGTCTGGTGCGGCGCCGTGTGTCAGGTCTGAGCTGCGGCCCAGTGGGACCGGAACCGTGTGGGATGAGTCGGCTTTTAATGTTAGGGAGTCATTTCTGTGCAAAAGAGTTGCTTTCAAAGGGGGACCCGCACGCGGCTGTGTTCTTGGCGGCTGTGTGAGCGGAACGTGTCCTCTGGGGCTGCACCGTGTCCCTCCTCTCGCCGCTCTGCTCCGTACGTTTCAGAGCAGATCAGAGGGAAGAGAGACTCAGAGCGCGCAGAGCACCCGCGGCCACGGCAGAGCATCACCCCCCACACCCCCCACCCAGGAGGAATCCGTCCCCGGACTGGCTCCTGTGCAGCTCCGGGAGTGAAACGGCAAGACGCCTGCTGACCTTCAGCAAGACTGAAACAGACGGTGCGTGGTAGCCACGCGTGCGGACGGCCAGGGCCGCTGCAGCTGAGACTCCGACCCTGCAGGTGCCTCTCTCGATCTTTCTGTCTTGACTTTACCTTTTCAAACCCCTTCTTCTCTGCAGCCAGAGCTGAAGACACAGCAGCCTCGGTCTCACCGCCCCCCACCTTGTGAGGGTCTGGGGAAGGCACTCCCTTTCGCCTCGCTGGGGCCCTGCGGCTAGGGCACCGGAGCCTCGGGGGCGCCCGCTGGGGGTGCCAGCGCGTTAGGTTGCCCCCAGGCATGGGCTGCCGGAGGCTCGACTGGGTCGGGGTGGGGAGTGGTCATTTAGGAAAGTCAGAGAAGCAGAATCATGGGACCTGAGCCATCGGCTGGAGGGTGGATGGGGAAGGGCTGCCAGTGGGTGGCGAGCCGGTCGCCAGGCGGTGACACCCAGAAGTCAGGTCAGCAGAGGTCAGGGCATGTCCCCTGGGGTGACCGGAGGCGCGATGTGTACCTGCAGGGCCAGCCCTGCACCAGTGGGGCTGTGGGCAGTGAGGGCGTCCGGGGCCTGAGTGACCAGCCCCTGGGCCTGGAGGGCGGGGGATGTGGGACCTTGGGGAGCCTTGGGGTGGGGGGGCCGTCCCTTGTCCCTTCTGCTGCGGAGCTGCTGCCGCTTCTCCGGCTCGCCTCCTTCTCTCCCTCAGCCACATCCCCGCTGGTCTCTGGGCCTCCGGGCTTCCCGGCCTTCCTGCCGCTTCAGCCCCGCCGCTCTCTCCTTTTCTGTCGCCGCCGCTTCCTCCTCCTCCCCGGCCCCTCTACATGCAGTCGGTAGGTTTGGTTCTCGGACATTTCTGTTCTCTTGCCCGCCTCCCTCTCTGGGTCTCATCCAGCCTTGGCCTCGGGACTCGAGGTGTCCTAAGTGGGCCCCACATATGTGCTCTCCCCTCGGCCCTCACAAGGCCAGACCTGGCGTCCCCTTGGCCCTGTCTCATCCGGAGCTCAGTGTTTTGTTCCTTCCTTCCCTGATGGTTTGCTCAACACGTCACGTGACTAGAGAGACAGGATCACGTGTTTCCATGGCCAGGTCAGCGCTACACAGGAACCCGTTGTAATTTGGTGGGAGTGTGTCTCTGTCAGGGTTGGTGTGAGTGAGGCGGAGGCTCTCGCTGGGGACACTTCGCGTTCTCCCGGGGAAGTTGTGGAGCCTGCAGATGCGTTTGGGTGTCGCAGTGGGTCAGGGGAGCTCCTGGCCCCGGGCCGTAGAGCTGCTCCCAGGACAGGAGGGCATCCTGCAGCCCAGTGCCGAGTGCTGAGCCAGGACCAGCCCTGGAGTGAGGATGTAGGACCTGGAATGATCCAGCTCCCCCGGGAAAGGCAACGAGCATTTGATGCAAACGGCAAAGGAGCTTGAACCTCTCTCTTTAAACCCATATTTATGACTAGTTGCCAGGAAGTGGCAGCTCGCGCCATGAATGGGCCTCTTGTCAGCCCAGGGTCTCCGCAGGCGCTCCTGGTGGGGCCTGAGTACCTGCAGTTAAACGCTGTTGCTTTTGGCAGGGCTTAGCGGCAGGCGAGGTGCAGGTCCTCTGATCTCCACGGTCTGCGCCGTCAGCCGTGACCTTGCCCGTGTCTCCTCTTTCCCCACCCCGTCTGCACCAAGCCCCGGCCCAGGCACTGCGCCGCAGGGCGGCCGAGATCGCTGCGGGGTGGGGCCCGGCGCCCCAGGCGGAGGTTGTGTGGGGATCGGGGTACATTGGAACGATCGTCCAAACTCTCTTTGTACTTTATCTAATTCCAGAAAATCTTTAAATCAAAAGCTTTTGGATGAAGTGCTGGGCAGTGGAAGGGAAGTTTTATTAGAGGAATTGCAGTCGCTTCACGTGCTGCCTGGTGCTGAACGGATAGTGTTGCACACGTTTGCGTGTGTGCTCACACCCGGCCGCGTGCACGCCTGGGCACACATCCCGACGGAAGTCGCCCCGCGCTCAGTGCTGCTTTGCCTCTCAGGAGTTTCACAGCATGACCGCAGGGCCGGCGTGAAACACGCGTCTGGAAAGAAGTCACGTTGCCGAATGGGACGAGCGGAAGAGCTGTCCCGGCGGCTCACCGGGTCCCCCTCGGCGTTCCTGCCCTTGGCGCCACTGTCCGGTGTTGAGTTTTGTATTTAAAAAAAGAAAAAAAGTCTGTTAAACTGATATAACATTGTGGCAGAGACTGTGTTTTAACAGGTGATCTAATTTTTTAATTTTGGTGGGCGTGCTACTATTCACACCTTAAAGTTCAATGCTGGTAATTTAAGGTATATGTTTTGTAAAATTTGTCAGTTCTCCTCTTCCTTCAATTTTTGTTTTAGAAGATATTTGACTTCGGGAAATTATGTGGGTGTTTTGTGGTGTTAGAGTAGAAAAGTTTAACAGGAAAGGAACACGTGTACACATGCACGTGCGCACGATGAGGGTTAGACTCGGGAACAAAGCCCCAGGGTATTAGGGTCTGGCTCTGGCTCCTGTGAGCCTGCGTGTCCTGCTGCCTGGCTTCCCAGTGGGTCCTGGTCATCGGGCCTCAGGGGAGGCGAGGCCCAGGGGGAAGGTCCACAAAAGCAGGGTGATCTTGTGGGTCAGAATTGTGGGTCAGAATTTCATAAGTATAGTTTGCCTGGTGTGTGAACAAAATCATTACAAATAGTTGTATTTGAGTCAGAAATAATGTGAGCAAAACAGTGAGACAGATTTCATGTTTTTACATATAGTTTTATGCACATGCATTCGCTGTACAGACGTGCTCCGTAGAAAAGAAAACGTAAAAATCAAATTTTTCTGAATGTCTAACATGAAAATAAAAACAAATATGTCCAGGGTGGCACAGTTGTTCACATTATATCCAGATGTGCAGAGGAAACAAGTTTCTTTATTTCTTTAGGGCTGTCTTTGTCCTCCTGACAGCCCTGCCCACGGGTAGGCGGGGACCACTAGGGACACCAAGGCGCTGCACACTTCTTTTGGCTTAGTGGGGAGCGGTGACCTGAATAGGCCTCTTGGCCACCTGGCCTCTCTAGTGGGAAGGTTCAGCTTGGGGCCTCGGTGTGGAAGTGGGGAGCGAACATGTTACCCTGGGGCTGTAGTAGGTGGCAGTGTCTCTGTGTCCCCACCAGAAACAAGCCAGACCCCCTCGGGAGGAGACCGTCGTTCCCAGACGTGTCCCCTGGTTTCCAGCAGACTGAGATCACTAACCTTGAACTCGCAGCGTCCCCGTCACTCAAAGTCAGCAGATAAAACAAGAAATCAGTCCCCTCAGAACTTTAAGTATTAGAATGATCAAATTAGAAGACAAAATTACTAGGATATGTTTAAATAAATAAAATGAAAAATCATAAAAAAGAAATAAGCAACAACAGAATATAAAAAATAGGCAGATCTGAAAGAGAAGCAGAGAGAACTTTACATAGGAAAAATTACTGAAATGAAGAATTCTATGCATGACTTAAATATTAGGCTGCTAAAAGAAAATTAGATGGATCTAAGGAAGTTACCCAGTCTATTGCAGAGAAGACAAAGAGAGGGAAATTATAAAAAAAAAAAGAAATGAACAGACTGTCAGCTAAAGTGGGAGGGTCTAACGTTCTTTCCCAGGAGGAAATAGAAAGAAGAAAATAGAGCGAAGAAGAGGCGGTATGTGAAGAGGCGCATGTACTGCACAGATACAGGAACACGTGTACGCCAAGCAGGGAACCACATCGAGACACATGGACCTGAGACTCCAGGATGCAAAAGACAGAAGCGTCTTTAATCCCACGAGAGGAAAAAAGGTGAATGACAGTTACACTGGCCGCACTCTTATCTGGAGCAAAAAAATGGAACCCAGAAGGTAGTGTGTTAGTGCCTTCAAATGCTAAGAGAAAATAATTTTCAACTTGGCATTGTATAATTATCAAAACTATCTTTCAAAATCCAGCCAATTTCTCTGCTTTAAAGGGACTTCTAAAGAGTGCATTTTAAGAAGAAAGGGAATTGTGTCAGAAGGAAGATTCAAGAAGGCAGGACGAGAAGGGAAGTTGGTAAATATGGGGGGACATGCACAGCACTTCCAATCCAAAATGACAAATAACTGCGTCGTCTCTGAAAAAAAAAAAAAGAGACCAGGGAGCTATTCAAAGTAACCCAAGTGAACTAGCAGAGTTAAAACTGAGAGCAAACTTATTTTATCACCTTTAACCTATTACAGCTAGAGACTCTGTTTGACAGTTTTGCTCATGAAAGATATATAATTACCCTTAAGATGACATTAAAATAATCTGGGGCTTCCCTGGTGGCGCAGTGGTTAAGAATCCGCCTGCCAGTGCAGGGGACACGGGTTCGAGCCCTGGTCCGGGAAGATCCCACGTGCCGCGGAGCAACTAAGCCCGTGTGCCACAGCTACCGAGCCCACGCGCCACAACCACCGAAGGCTGCGTGCCTAGAACCCGTGCTCCGCAACAAGAGAAGCCACCGCGGTGAGATGCCCGCGCACCGCAACGAAGAGTAGCCCCTGCTCGCCGCAACTAGAGAAAGCCCGCGCACGGCAACGAAGACCCAACGCGGCCAAAAATAAATAAATAAAAATAAATTTATATTAAAAAAATAGTCTAACAATGCCTGATGCACGTTTCATCATATTTTTTCAAATGTTCTAATCCTTGATTCTTACAACAGGTGGAGTGGTGGCCCCCAAAAGATATGCCCACATCCTAATTCCCAGAACTTGGGAATGTGACCTTATTTGGAAAAAGGTCTTTGCAGATGTGATCAAGTTGAGGGATCTGGAGACAAAGAGATCGTCCTGGATTGCACGGGTGGATCCTAAATCCAGTGACTGTCACCAAGTGAAGTTCCTGTGCCCGACACACAGTGCGGCCAAACGCACCGAAACGTCGGAGTCTGGAGCAGGGAAAGGTTTATTGCAGGGCCGAGCGAGGAGAGCAAGTGGCTCGCGCCCAGAAAACTCCGAACTCCCCGAGGGCTCCAGCTTAAAGGACAGGTGAGGGAGGGGCGTCCGGTGTGTGTGATCAGCTCGTGCACGATTCTCTGATTGGCTGATGGTGATCAGCCCTCAGGAGGCGCCAGGTCGGGGCTCTGTGCTCAGGATCCACAAGTAGTTACTTTCGTCCACTTGGTGGTGGTTTCAGCGTCTGAAAACCTCAGGAGATAATATGGCTGAGATACTATGATCTGGGTACTTCGGAAAGGAGCTGCAGCAGAGCATGTGCGGGGGGCGTGAGTCCCGGGAGGGCCCCGTGGGGTCCCGCTCAGTTACATGACAGGTGTCCTTATAAGGAACAGGAGGGGCGACGGCACAGACCCTGGAAGAGGAGGTGGTGTGCAGATGCGGGGACGCAGCCCCGGCCCGGGGGGACCCGGAGCCCCGGCACAGAAGCAGAGCCCCGCGGAACCTGAGGCTCACGGCCCGCGGACTGTGAGAAACTGCGGAAGCCGCCTGGGTTTCGTGGGGTGCCATGGCAGCCGGACTTCTGTAGTTCCCTGCTGGCCCCGGTGCGACCCCGCAGCCAGGTTTTCTGGCCTGCCGTCCTCCCCTGGGCCTCCGGGAGGGGGTGTCCGGTTGGGTGGGACGCGGATGTGGCCGGTCGGACCTCGTGTCGACGGGGCCCCGGTGTCCTCAGGCCCGCCGGTCTCAGCTGCTTCCTCGCCTGGCGGCCGAGCAGGCGGCGCGGCCCGTCCTGTGTCTGCCGTCCGTCAGTCCGGGGCCTTCTCGTTCCTCGGCCCCTTGCTCTGCCCACGTCCGGCTCCGTGGACCGTAGGCCCGCGGGCTCGTCTCACTCTTGGTCCCCTCCAGGTGGTCTGAGGTCCAGCTCGCCTGGGCTCACCGGTGAGGGCGGCGGGCCTGCCCCCCGGCTCCTCTCATTAGTGTCCCTGGTGCGGCCGCCCCACGCTGCTCAGGCCCCGGCGGCCTCCGGGGGGCTCCTCAGCCTCCACAGGACGCACGGCACAGACTTCTCCCCGGCCGCGAGCTGAGGCCGCTCTGCTTGGTATCGCAGCCCCGAGGCTACGCTCGCCTGGAGACTCTCCTGCCTCTGCTGTCCTGCCCCACGGGCCCCCCGGAGCCGCCCCTCCCGCCCGGACCCGGGCCTGGCCCTGCCCCTCAGAGCCGGAGGGCATCACCCACGGGAGGGACTTTGGGCCATGACCACACGGGTCTCTGCTACGCTAACGTTATCCAGACGATTGCTTTCCCATGAAGCCTTGCTTTCACGCTTGCCGTCCTGTTCCAGAATCCTATTCTGAATGATAGGTATGAGTATTACCTGGGTTCTTTTGACTGTCCGGTGTAGCTCTTCTCACCTCCCCAGGCTTGGGTTAACGGCGGAGAATGTCACATAGAGAGAGATGCATGAGAAAAAAGCTTTACTATTTTAAAAGATTTATCACAGTAAAAATATCCAAGACAGTAAACATTTATGACTCATAGATACAGTATTCTGCAGCCTTTTAATTTAGTATCTCACTTGATCCTTAGTATCGATTATTATCCCATTTTATAGATAAGACAACTGAGACGTTAAGACATTTAAGGTCATATAGCACTGATACAAGTAACAGAATTAAAAATAACTCACAGGGCGTGTAACCCTACTTCCAGAATCTACATGAAAGCCCTCACCCTTTGCCTCAGATTGGAAATGAAAGATGAAGCTGTTTCCAGGTCCTCACATCGCGTTCCCACCCTGCTACCAGCCCTGACCCCTCTGGGCCCACCATGACTTGGGCAGTCTTGGAGACTCAGCTTTGAATTTAAATAAATAATAATAGTATTTTATCCAGCGTAGTTTGGTGTTTTTTAATGTGGCAGTTTTTCTTCTTTGCTGTATTGCCAAAACAGAAGTTCTGTATTTTTCATTCTGTCAACGCTAGCAAAACTCATGATCTCAATCTTAGAGCCAATATTTGGACTAAAACCCGTTTTAATTGGTCTTTCTCTTTTTTTATATATATATTTATTTTATTTTATTTATTTTTGGCTGCGTTGGGTCTTTGTTGCTGGGCGCGGGCTTTCTCTAGTTGTGGCGAGCAGGGGCTACTCTTCGTTGCGGTGCGGGCTTCTCAGTGCGGTGGCTTCTCTTGTTGCGGAGCACGGGCTTTAGGCACGCGGGCTTCAGCAGTTGTGGCACGTGGGCTCAGTAGTCGTGGCTCGTGGGCTCTAGAGCGCAGGCTCAGTAGTTGTGGCGCACGGGCTTAGTTGCTCCGCGGCACGTGGGGTCTTCCCGGACCAGGGCTCGAAACCATGTCCCCTGCATTGGCAGGCAGATTCTTAACCACTGTGCTACCAGGGAAACCCAGGTCTCTTTCTTATTAGTATACATTTATATATGGATATTCTATTTTCCTTGGTTAATGAGTTTACCTTGAAAAAGTATCCTACTATGAGGTTAGAGATGTTTATTAGTGCTTTGGGTGTGTAAGTAAGTCCACACGCCTGCCTCTGGCTGTTTATTTAGATCTGTTTTCAATCTCAGATGTTCAAAATCAGAGAATTAAGAGACTTAGTCATAAAAGAACTAAGAAATCTGAACTTTTCATTGATCCTTAATTACAGGTACCATTAACATTGTAATGTAATAATTGTAATAATAGGTAACATTTATTGAGAACTTGCTAATCACTTTAGCTAGATTTTCTCAGTTAAACATCAAACCTACATGGTAAGTACTGTTATTATCCTTGTTTTACAAACAAGGACGTGATGATATTAATTCTGTCTGTGTCTTTAGTGATTCGTGGTCCGCAGCGCCCTGTCCTCTGCTTGGGTGTCCCTGTGCCTTGGCCTGGCAGGTGTTCCTGTCCTGTGGTGTGCAGGGACTGTTACATGGTTTGTGTAGCAGAGCCAGTGACCAGCAGCCTTCGGTCGGTTCACTGGGCTGACTCTCCATTTCTCGGTCTTCTTCCCGTAGCTACGGTCTTGTAGTGCAAGGCTCTGAGAGATCAAGTGTCTGTGTACATAATTATGGGAGTTCCATGATTGGAGTGTGCTATAATAGCAAAACCACTCAGGCGATCTACTCTGGGGAGGGACGCCTCCTGCACTGCGGGTGGGTTGGTGACAGCAGCACAGGCGGGCAAGTGAGGGAGACGGCTCCGGTCGGGCTGCTGGCTGGACAAAGTGACTGCTAAGGCCTCAGCCCCCATGTGTCATGATTTGCTTATAGTTGCCTCCAAAAAACAGCAGTGTTGTGTGATAAGGAGTGAAAATGAGGAGAACAAATTGAGAAAAAAATCATTTTAAGCCTCTCCCAGGAATGAACGAAGCACATGGTGGCAGTAATAATGTTTAAAATGAATCTGAGAATGAAATTAAGGAAAGCTGCGGTTATAATAACATCAGAGGGAATAAAGTACTTAGGAACAAATTTAACAAAAGCAGTGCACAACGTGTTCCCCAGAAACTGCTGAGCGTTGCTGAAAGCAGTTTGAGAAGACACAGACCGGTGGAAAGACGCTGTGCGCTGACGAGCTGGAGGAGGAAGTGTTGCTGGGCGGGGCCGGGCTCCCCACGCCGACCTCCCTACGAAATCCCGGGTTCCCTTCTGGCAGAGGTTCACGAGCTGATGCTAAAATTCGTATGGAAACTCAAGAGACGGAGGATATCGCTCAGACAGTCTGAGGAGAGGACACAGTTGGAAGACCTCACACTTCTTGATCTGAACCCTTTTAACCAGAGGCCCTGCGGTGACATCCAGAAGGTGTGGCCCTGTCCTGAGCCCTGAACCAGAGGCCCTGTGGTGAAATCCAGAAGGTGTGGCCCTGTCCTGAACCCTGAACCAGAGGCCCTGCGGCGAAATCCAGTAGGTGTGGCCCTGTCCTGAGCATCGGCGTCTCGGTCATTGGAATGGGACTGAAAGTCAGAGATAAACCCATTGCATCTATGGTTAATTGCTTTTCGACAAAAGGTATAAGGCAACTCAAACAGGAGAAAGAATAACCTTTTCAGCAAACACATAGTGCCAGGACAGCCCTATATATCCACATGTGTGTGAATGAAGTTGGGCCCTTTCATCTTAACCACACACACACATTAACTAAAATTGGGTCAAATACCTACAGGTAAGAACAAAATCGATACAACTCATTAACAAATATAGGAGAAACTCTTCAAGACCTTCCTTGGGGTAGGCGAAGCCCTTTTGGATATGACACCAAAAGCTCCCACAACCAAAAAAAAAAAAAAAAATAGGCAAATTGAACTTCATAATAACTAAAAACAACTTTTGTGTGTCAAAGGTCACCATCAAGAAAATGAAACTGTAACCTATACAATGAGAGAAAATGTTTGTAAATCATATATCTGATAAAGGACTTGAATCCAGAATGTATGAAGAAGTCTTACAATTCCGTATTAAGAAGACAACACACTTTAACAATTGGACAAAGAATCCAAATAGCCATCTCTCCAAAGAAGATATACCAGTGACCCATAAGTACATGAGAACGTAGAGGGTTAAAGTCATTAGTCGTCAGCGAAATGCACATCAAGACTACAATGAGAGGCCACTGAGTCCCCGTAAGGATGACTGCCATCAAAAAGATGGAACTATAGCGACTGCCGGGGAGGATGTGGGCGAATGAGAGCCCAGCCCACTGCTGGCGGGGCTATAACCGGCCGCACCTGCTGTGAAGAGCTGTCTGGCCGTTCTTAATAGGTTAATTGTAGAGCTGCCCTGTGACCCAGCGATTCCATCTGTAGGCGTCCACCCAAGAGAAATTGAAACGTAATCCCCACACAGAAACGTGTGCGTCCGTGTTCACTGCGGCAATATTCACAAGAGCCAGAGATGGAAACAACCCAAATGTCCATTTACTGATGAACTCGGGTAAACGCAATGTGCTGTATCCACATAATGGGATAGTGTTCAGCCATAAAGAAGGAAGGAGGGCTTGATTCATGTCACATAGATGAGCCTGGAAAACGTTAGGCTAAGTGAACGAAGCCAGTCACAAAAGACCACATGTTACACGATTCCACGTATGCGAAGCGTTCAGAATAGGCAGATCTTGAGTGACGGGAAAGAAAATGACCGGTTGCCCAGGGCCGGGGGCTGGGGGAAGATGGGGCGGGATGGCCGGAGGGCACAGGTTCCTCTTGGGGGCGGTGAGGATGTTCTAAAATGGATTGTTGGGCTGGCCGCACAGTCTGAATGTACTAAAAGCCATGGAATTGTACACTTTCAATGGATGAATTGTATGGTAGGTGAATTATAGCTCAATCGAGCTGCTATAAATAAAAACCTTAAAATTAAGTTCTAAGACCTAGACATTTCAAGTAACTGACTAGGTCTCCAAGATCGTTTTGGATCCGGACAAGAAGGGCTCCATACCCCCTGGCGTGCCATTCCAAGCGCTGGGAGGTGAGAGCCTGGGCTTCGCAGCCGCACAGAGCGACCTGGACGACTGGGTTAGCGGGGCCAGTTTGCGCAGCTTCTCCGAATCTCAGCTTCATCATCTACAAGATGCGACGCGGGCAGTAATTCTTAGCTCGTGGGTTGCTCCGCGGCGGGCTGGGGTTGTGGTCACCGGCATCGTGTACGGTCCCTGCAGCCCTGTCCTCTCCCTTCTGGCGGCAGGGATTGCTGTGTCCGTCTCCCCGCCCCTGGGCTACTCGAGCAGGGGCGCCTCCTCTTCGCTCCTTGTTGCCGCTGCTCAGGGCCTGCTGCGTGGCGCTCACTTAGCGCTGCTGCCTGAGGGGATAAACAGCAGGCCCGAGCGGTGCTGGAGCGACGTCCGAGCCTCCACTGCAGCCCTAAGCATGACTTCGCCGGCAGATAGACTAGTCGGAGCTCCTTGGTGTTGGCAGCTTCCTCTGATGATTTGGCATCACAAACGTATCTAGTAAATTGTGGCACGACGGTATATAGTCCTGGCATTGAAATACAAAGATAGGCATCGAGTCTAAGTTTAATTATAAATTTAAATTAATAGAAAACAAAAAGTTGCTAGTTGGTAATAGATTGAGAAGGATTGTGCCTGGCAAGCACTTCATTTTCAAAGGCTCTTTTTTGAAGGAGCGCTTGTGTTGTATAAGCTGCCCTGCAAATTTAAAACTGGATTTCTTCAAGTACTCTATCCACTGCCAAGAGAAGCTGAAAATTTGGATTTCCATGGAAGTCTTATTGTCATTTTTAATGATAGGGCATTGAAATGTGTCTACTGAGTTTGTGTAGTAAGTGAGTCTAGTACGTGTTTGAACTTGTGCGGGGCTATCTTCTTGCCAAAACTGAGAAAACCTATTTAGCAAAATTCCCCTTATCTCTGTGCCAGTTTCTCTAGAAGCCCAAGCTTTCTCATAACATTCACCTCCCTGTTTCTTATGCAAAAGAACAAAGCTAAAGCTATCGCTGTGTGATAAATTATGATGGAATGTGTCTAAACCGTTTGAAGCCGTTATTGACTAGCTCACGTGCCTGTTAATTACCTTGAGATTTTGGCATTACCTGGTGCTTTGTGATAACCTTACCTAGATACAGGGGTATAGAGAAACTTATCTCAGAAGTGCCTTTTAATAATTTTGTCCTTCTTTGTGATCCTTTAAAAGTGGACAGAAGCTTTCATTAAAGACCAGAGAACTTTAAAACAATTTCACTCCTTTAGTTTATGACACCTTTCATCCAATCATATCAAAATATCTATACAGAATTCAGGAACCTATCCTGCAGATGACACTTGGATGAAATTAGAAGGTGGCACTGTAGTAAGTACAGATAGTCCAGAAACTTACGACTTAGCACTGGATGGCTGTGCAGGTTTCTAAATAAGGGTGATCACCACTTCTGCATTTCTTCTTCGTTTTCTTTAGTTACACCCTGGGAGCTAAGTTGCTCTCCTCTCTCTCTCCCCGTGAACCCCCAAATAGTTTTATTAATAGGAATATATGATGTTTATGTTCTTGAAAAAAATCAGGGTGGTCTGATTCTGGCATTTCCCTTCGTCCAACCCTGTTGAATTTTCTGTTTAAAAACTGGCATTCCGAGAGCTTTTCTCTGGCTGGGTGCCTGGATCGCATGTTACAGCAGCAAACGAGGAATGCCAAGACGTCCCCCAAAGACAAATGTTTGTTATGGCAGTGGAGCTGATGTGACACTCAGAGTGAGAGCTCCTTAGCTTGTCTGAATGACAGTTGATGGTCTTTTTCATCTTCTTTTCTTCTATTATTATTTTAAAGGGGGGAAAAGAATGGAAGAAATGCCCAGAGGCTGAGATTGTGTTTGGTTCACCAAACAGTTAAATGTCAAATGCACTCGACTGATAATGCATCTTTTGTCTCTTTTAGGAGCTAATTTTGTGACTCGAAAAATTAGCCGGTCAGTAGCTAAGATTTACCTTGGACAACTGGAATGTTTCAGCTTGGGGAATCTGGACGCCAAGCGAGATTGGGGCCACGCCAGGGACTACGTGGAGGTAGGGACCCCGCGTTCGGTCTTTAAGTGCCCGTGCCCGCCGGTGCGCGGGTGCCAGGCCCCGGGGAGAGCTCCCCCGGGGGCGGCGGCAGGTCCGCTGGCGCTCATGCAGGTGTGTTGAGGCCTGCGCTGTGCCCCGTCGCGGCTGGGTGGTCGGCGGTGTGTGCAGGCCGACCCGCGACCCCCTAGAAGGGGCGAACCTCTCACAACCCTTCTTTTAATCATTCAAAATGAAGGCGCCGGTCAGTGGTCTGGATGGTGGATAAAAAGTAAATGGTGTTCTCTCCTTTCTAAAGCGTCTCCGTCGTGCGCCTCCCTCATCCCTGGCCCAGACACGCGTAACTAACTGTGAGAGCATCTTGTTATAACAGAACTAGTCCTCAGACCTGCAAGAAATACTGCCTGATTTCAATTTGTATAATCTAAGACCTTCAGATTTACATTATTCTACTAATCACTCCCAGAGTGCTGTTCTCACTGAGCGATGGGTTCAGACTCTGGTCATTACCCCGTGCGCCGGGTCGCCCGTGACTCACAGCCGTGATGGTGTCCATTAAATAAAGAGCAAAGAGAGAGATGCTGGTACGAACGCTATCGCAGAACAACGGGTGTAGTTAAAGGGAAAGTCAGACTCTCAGTCTTGGGATTTATGTGCGTATCAAGTTTTGGTTCGGGTTGCGTGTGTTACATATGTAAGTAGTATGATTTTTCTTTAAACACATTCTTACCTCTTACCTTGCCGGCATTAGTATGCTTTCAGGCGTCCGTGGTGATTCTGTGGCCAGACGTGACGGAGCACGTTGGTGACGTCGTGTTTGTCCCGGAGTCTTGCTGGTCCTTGGTTAGGTGCTTACAGATTTCCTGTGCTCGGGAGACTATTTCTGTCCTCAATGATGCCTCTCTGGGAAACCGGATCTGGTTTCCTAAGCAAACGAGCAGTTCACTTGCTAACCCAGAGGTCGGCTTCAGAGTGTTATTATTTTTGTGTGTAACAATTAAAAATGTTGCATACTTAAACACCTAATTCTGATTTATATTACAGACAAAAAAAAAATCGGATTTAAACTTTTGAACAACGTAACGTTTAGATCATTTAAATGTGTTCTTCTAAACTGTGAATAAAATGAAGCATTTTATGATAGTCGCCCTTGGATCTATTTTAAGAACATTCATTAAAAATATGTAAGACCGTACTTTCGGAAGTAATAAGAAAGTGGGAGAAAGGAGGTGTTAACAAGAGAAGCTGAAACTTTCTTTTGTCTAACCTATATGGTCTTACCTTCTTAAAAATATGAGGCAAGTTTTGTAAAAATAAGTGCATTATTTTTTCAGTAATATCATTTTGGTGTATAACCTTTTAGCTTCTGCATTTACTTGGAGCTCCACAGGAGGCTCTGTAGTTATCCATCTTTATCCAAAGTCTTGTTCTCCAGTTTCGGGAACCCAATAGATCAAATTTCATTCTATTTTATTTTATATTTTTGCACCGGGGTACAAAAGAAGTTTGTTATTGGAACTCAGAAATAGATTTTGATAGTGTGAGAAACAGTATATCAAAATGTTAGTAATACTTATTTTGGGTTATGTTTATTTTCTTCTGTATACTTCGGTATTTTCCATATATTGAAATGAGTATGTATAAACTTTTTCAATCAGGGAAAAAGATACATGACATTTTGAAAACAGGCCAGCAAAATTCACCAAGAAGGCATGAGACTGTTACATAAACACATAAGTAACAAGAAGACTTTTCGAGAGCTCAGCGGGTCTGCGGGAGGGACCGCGCTGGCCTCTCGCCCCCAAATGCTGAGGGTAGCTCTGCTCCTGGGTGTCGCGCAGCCCCGGCACAGAGGGCCCACATTCGTATTTGTTTAACAGGAAAGTATTTCAAAAACACTGTGGCTCAAAGACTTCAAAAAGGTCTTCCCAAATGATGTCATTTTGAAGATTCCTTGCCGAGATGTGTCATTACAGCAACGGCAGGAGCCAGGATACCAGGGAGAGGGAGACGTGAGGGTTAAGAGGCTCTGGCTTTTCAGTACGAGTGTCACATTTTCAGATTTCACAAACACACATACAAAGTTAAGTCATTCTCGTTGGCGTTCAACACCTGATTTGTGCCATAATACGGGTGGGTTTTGCATATTAAGGATTCCCTTGGCTCCGACAGTAACACATGCTGATGCTCTAAAAAGCATTTGCTCACTCATGGGTTCTGAAAGAAGTCGACATTTCATGATTTCTAAAAAAGTGTCATCATTAAATAAGAACCCATAGTTCGCTATCTCCATTTTAAGAAATATTGCCATCCTTTGCATTTCTAAATATGTTAAAATGAGGTTACTTCACAGACTTATGAGTAAAAGTATGTGTGGCCAAAATTAAAATCAGCGAGGCTAAGAATGAAAAATGAGAAGCTTTGTTTGTTTAAAACACATCTGCATCCTGGGGCTGTAATCAGCTTTAGGGTAAAGAAGCCTTGGCCAGCACAGATCAGGTCATAATAGAGTCTCATTTACATACGCTTTAATTATAGAGTCCCTCTCATTTCTACGTAAACATGTTGTATTCGTAAATCTTTAGATTAAGTGACTAATACGTTCTTATTTAGGGATGAATTTTAATGATGAAGAGTAGAGAGCGTCTGCCAGGCTGGGTGTAGGTGATCCCAGCTGGGTCAGCGAGCCTCAAGCGAGCCTAAGTCTTAACGAGGGTTTATCCATCTGTGAAAAGGACGTAGTAGCCATCCTGTTAAAAATCAGCATTAGGGCTTCCCCGGTGGCGCAGTGGTTGAGAGTCCGCCTGCCGATGCAGGGGACGCGGGTTCGCGCCCCGGTCGGGGAAGATCCCACGTGCCGCGGAGCGGCTGGGCCCGTGAGCCGTGGCCGCTGAGCCTGCGCGTCCGGAGCCTGTGCTCCGCAACGGGAGAGGCCACAGCGGTGAGAGGCCCGCGTACCGCAAAAAAATAATAATAAAGAAAGAAAAAAAATCAGCATTAATGTGCTATACATCCCTGATGAGAATCTATCTCTTCCTCCTAAACATTTTTCCAACCATTTATGCAAAAGCCATTTCCTGCCCCAACTTCTGTCCTTAGTCTTGTCTCCTAGATCACAATGATTTAAAAATTATTTGAGTGGGTAAAAGGTGTTCCAACTTGAAATGAAGAGTATAAAAACTATATTAAATTATATGGTACTTTAGAATAAACAAGTCATGTGTAGTTACATCTTTTATATTATATTGTTAGAAACTTTGTTAAAGATGCAGAATTGTTGCATGAATTTTATGGTGAACAGCCGTAAAATGGCTGTTTACAGCCATTACAGCACCCACCACCCAGGTGCTGTAATTTACATCTGCAGTTATTGTTGTGTTTTGAGAAAAAAATGACTATTTAAAAATTGCTGTAGTGCTAATGGCTCGGGGCTATAAATACACAATTTACACAAACACAGGTTTTCAAAAATATGCATTTCTCATGGGATACGGTCAGTTGACAATTCAAACTTTTTAAGTATCTTCATCTTCTTAAATATTTCTGTGCCCCGACCGCAACCTGTTCTCACGCCTGACTCCCGCCATGAACTCGTCATGAACTCGGAGCATCAGCTCGTATTCGCGAGAGCACGCGGCGCCGTGTGCCACGCCTGGGTGAGCTCAGGCAACCAGTATTGCAGCAGCACGGCAGCAGCGTTGCACCAGCAGTGCAGCGGCAGTGCCTGGAACATTGTTCCTTCAGCACCTCTGTGGACTGTCTCCCATGGCCGTGGTTCTAGTTGCTACAAATGACCCTGCCCGAAGCCAAACCCTTCTGACAAGACAATGCTATATTGCATAAAGGTCAGCAGATTTCTTTACTATAAGACCACCTTCTCAGAACTTAGCATATGTGAGCCTGCACTAGGCCTGCTGGGAGTAGTAGAGGGTTCTCCAAACACATCTTACCTTGCCCCCCTTCTAGTGAAAAGTGGGCATTAACGTCTAGCAGTGCGCAGTTGGGAAAGGGTGCCCTGAGCTTAAATAAAATGATCAGTAGCCGTTTGGCTGACGAGGTCCCACTGTGGTTGCACCTTGATAGAATTAGCCAGAAAAGACTGAGAGGTAAGTTATTGTTAAGGGCTAGGCCACAAGAGTCTTTAAGCTTTTCCACCTACAGGATGGTCCTTTGCTCTTGGGATACACAGGTAATGAAGAGACCCGAGTCTGCGCTCTTTCCAGGACTCTGCAAAGAGCCATTTAAACACATCATGAAGTTCTGCTGTCCACGGCTGACAGGAAAGATGCTTCTGAAGAGAAACCTGGCCGAGAGGCCATCCGGGGACTTTCACATTCTTAGGGGAGACGTTTTGAGATTCATCTGAATTTTAATATATTCCTTTAATTTTTTTCAGATTAGTAATAAAAAGCTACTTTCAGAAAAAAAATAAGAATAATTGCCAGATGTTAGGCACATATTTCACGCCAGAAACTTCAGATCCGTCGTCTTCTATGATGTGAACAACCCTCCAGACAGGGGGGGTCCGTCCTCCTCTCACAGACGAGGGAGCCGAGGGGACCACGGAGGTGAGGGCCGCCGGGTCCCCAGCCCAGGCCTGACGCCCGAGCCACGCCCGACTTAGGCTGGAGTGAGGGGAGCAGTGGGATCCGGGTGGCTTTCCGTTTCCCAGGGAGACAGAGAATTACCTTCTGTCCTTTTCTCTTTCTGCCGCTTGTGGTCCCAGGGGAGGAGGAGTGTCTGGCAGTTCGGGGCCGCTGAGCTGGCTGTCGGCTCTCCCTGAGCCCCTCCCGCTGGCTGGCTGAGGCCCGGATGCACAGGGTGTGTTTGGGGAAATGAGCTGGGAACCGCGCACCCTCCCTGTTGCTTGGCCGCCAAGTGAGTTGACCTTCAGGACAGCTTTGGTCTCAGCAGGTGACGGAGACCTGGGGGGAGCAGGGAGCCCCCGGCAGGGACGGGAGCCCAGTGACAGAGCTGGGGAGGTGACTGCTGTGTCTCAGGCCCCCTCTCCTCCTTGTCCAGGCTGCTGCTGGCATTTTGCATCTGGTATTAGTTCACACAGATCTGGAAAGAAAGAATGCATTTAAACTTCCTGAGACTTTATTTAAGGGAAAGCTTGCTTCTTGGGCCATCTCTTCTTCACACTCAGGAGAGGAGTTTGATTTCTTGCTGGGTTTGTGTCTCTAAGAGTCAACGGTACCTGACCCCGTTCTCCAGTCAGACCACACCCAGCAGACGTGCAGGAAGTCGTAGCTGCTATATTTCCAGGGCCAGGCCTTCACGGGTTGGGGATGACACCACAGGAGCGGCCATACCCCACACCCTGTAAACCGCAGGCCCTGTTTACTTCGTTGTGTTAACGAATGAAGCTTCTAGGATGGATATTCCTCACGTTTTCATCCACAGATAAGTGAGAAACATGGAGGTGGGTACATTGTGAGATCAGATTTTCAGTTGTGTTTTAAAAAGGTAGAATTGAGCATCTGACTTTAAATGAGAAAAGTGGTTCTTGGCAAAGGTGTGTGTGTGTCTGTGTGGGGAGAGGAAGAAGCGAGTGTAGGGTGGTGGGCTGCCCTCTCAGAAGATGCAGCGCCTGGTGTGTAGACGCCGCTCACCTTTGCAGGGGCAGCAGTTAGCCACACTGAGCAGCAGCCTGGTCCCCCCCCGCCCCGCACCGGTCACCCTCCCTCCCCGATGCTGTGTCAGCATACCCTGCAGGCCACCAACCAAACACTCGTACCCAAGAAAGTCATGGGTCAGTTCCTGAACATAACCGTGTAAATGGTGGGACTCATTCACTCTTGTCTCAAGTGCCTGGCAAGGGTCCCTCGGCTGCCGTCCCCTCCTCACTGGCTGGCCCTGTCCTTTCTCTGCCCCTCCGCCCTCCCTCCTGTCCCTGCTGGTGCCCGCTTCCTATCTGCTTCCTCCCACAATGAAAACTGGCTCTTTAATTGCAGTGACAAGACTCCTCATGTGATATGGATGTAATTGCCTCTCAGAAAGTATGACGTCACCTATGCTTAGTGATCATTTGCAGGAGAAGGCAATGCTCTGGGCTCTTGTTTGGAATAGATATTGTGAAGGAATGAAGTGTTTGACACATTGACTTGCTAGTTAAATAGCTTCAAAATAGGATATTGACTTTGTTCCATGTTCTTGATGCCTTATTGTAAAGAATCTTCAAAAGCCACCATCTCTTGGGACCAGATTCCAAAGGGTTTTCCCACATAGCCTTTCGATTCGTTCTAGAGGCCGTGGTTGTATTCTGCCTGCAATCTCAGTAGGCCCGAGTGGGTGAAGCTGGGGGACTGTTGAGTGAAGATCCCCTCTCATTTTAGCAAAGAAGATCATGGATGGGGCTTCCACGAAGCCCAAATAATTCACAAGTGAAGTTTTACAGAAGTAGAATTATCTGAAGGCAAAACTGAGAAGCCATCTGTGAAACAGTCTGCGCTGTTGACTGAAGCCTCATTTGGAAATTATTAGTAAAGATCCTAAAGAAAGAGACAAAATTACTTTGCAGTCCCCCGCTATCTGTGAGTTATGTAAAATATTTGAGATCACTTTTGCTATATTTTCTCGTATTCTAAAGAAAATGGTCGAGCTTAAATCATTGTTCATTACTTCCTGCAGAATCTAAGATCTGAAATCTCGGAGAGTAAAATCGCTCCTCCACAAACATAGGAAAGGATGTGGTTGGTTATCTTGTGTGTGTCCCTCTCAGCTGCTTGAAGGCGTGGATTGGATTTTGTTCCTCTTTTAATTGTGCCTCGCAACCTGCCTGGTACAGAACAGATGCCCCATAAATACTTGAAATGAATGGAATCTCCCTATCTGATCAGCTCTCTATAAAATTTATAAAGATGTATTTATAGAAAATATGAGATGTGTTTTATTCCCCTTACTATTAACATATTGTTTCCTGTACTTAGCATAAGACATTTTCCACTCTTGAGCAAATGTGAATATGCTCTTACCACACTGAGGTTTTAGTTACTATGGGTTTACTTGATTCCAGCAAAATGTGTTCAAGCAGTTTTGTCTCTTGTCGCATATGCTGCCGCGAAGGAACACTGAGCAGTGCTCATACGTTCGCATTCTGTGGTAAGTTTCCCGATGATCTCTAGATTCTACTATTATTAGACTTTATTCCTTTATTTATTTATTTATTTATTTTTATTCCTGTTTTTAAAAGAAGGATATCTGAGCAGATGGAAAACATAGAAAGAAAGAATGATACATTGGCTCTGATTGACAAGACGAAATTTAGAAATCGCAGAAGTAGCATTAGCTTACAAGGTCAAGTGCCCTTTGTGTGACTGATAATGTTGACATCTGCTCCTTCAGAAGCCTCTTTATTTGTGAGACCCTCACTGTTTCCTCTCAGTTTTCAAGAGTGTCATTTGATGCAGGATTCTTCTTGATAGAGCAAGATTTCCATCACAGATTCTGTTGTTTTGGAAACTTTCTCTCTCCATTCCTTCCCCTCCCCCGACCCCCAGACACACACACACACACACACACACACACACACTCTCACACACTCGTCAGTAGCAGCTCACTTTCTAATGATCCATCTTTGTTTTTAAATACGTGTAAAAGTTGACTTAAAGATTCATAGGCAGAGTTTTTTGCTAGTAGCTGTGGGAGATCTCTGTGAAGGAAGGAGGATGGCCTGCGGGATCTTTATGTTCTCCGTGTGCCACATCCTTTCCTCCCATTCTCAGAGCACGGATGCAGGTGTCCGGGTCTGCCCTCAGCTGCTGGCTCACCTGCGAGTGGAGTGCGGCAGCCCCGCCGCGGGTGAGGGTTGCCTGGGCGGAGCCTGGAGGCAGGTTGCATTCCTGGCAGGTCCGCACACTCCCCACGCTCGGCGGTGGCACCTCCGTCCTGCTCACCTGTGCAGGGGCAGAGATCAGAATCCCGGGCTTCATGGTTTCATATGCTTTTGCTTACAGTGCCTCCTTTGGGTCAAGAATTACTTGCTGATTTTCACTGGATCTTAAATTTCAAGTTTGAAAACAAAATACAAAGCGCTTTCACTGGACCTTTTTTTTTTTTTAAAGCCCTGAAGGTTATCCTCTTGTGTTTGTGTAGTGCTTTATCATTTACATCTTTGGATTTGATTCTCCTGACAGATGTCAGACCACGGTTAGGAGAGCAGGAATTTTTATTTGCATTTTTTACAGGAAAAAGGCTGGCTTTTGAAGGAGGTGCCCTGGACTGCAGGCCTGGCCTTCCAACGGCAGGTTGCAGCCGGGTCCCTGATTGTGATCCGACTGCATTTCAGGGTTGGTTCTTGGTACATTTAGTCCTTCTTGTGAGATGTGATGGCTATTGTTTTCACTGGCCTCCAGCATTGACCCTCACCAGGAATTAGGGATAAATCAGCATTTGTGCCGCTGGCTTTAGGGCCTCCCCTGCCCTGTGAGATGGAGCCCAGGCCCGAGGAACTGGGTTAGGAAGGAGCTGCAACATCTGAGGAGCCAGAGTTAAAAGGCTAGCTCCACGCTCTGAGCAGAGACTTCTGCTGCAGTGAGTATTAGTTTAATAGTTGTACAATCATGTAATTTGGAGAAGGTATCAACTCTGTACAGGAAATACAGGTTTAGCAGAAATCATTTCGTTTGATCCTTATCTTCAAAAAACCTGAAGTGAGAAGTTGGAAGAAAGGACCTAGGTGGCTTGAATTCCACCGCCTGCTTGTCAGCGGGGGCTGAAAGCCTCATTGTCGTGAACTGTCTGCCTGAGGCTCTGGGAAACCAAAGCATCAGTGAATGGCTGGGCCGAGTGAGTCACCTGCTAAAATGAGCCCTAACGAGGTCCCGCTGTGGTCCCTCGGGAGGCGGGAGGCTCGTGGGCTCGAAGAGGTTGCGGAGGCTTAGGTGACATTCCCGTGGGGTCTTTCCTGGCTTGCAGGGCTCTGGCCCTCCCCTCCTTCCCTCCCTCCTCCCCTGGGCCCTGCCCTTCCCCCCCTCTCAGGTGGGGGGATCTAAACCCCCGCCGAGAGCGTCTCTGATAGGTCACCAGCATCTGGAGTGGGAAGCCCTGGCTCTGCGCCCCAAGGCCTCTTGCAGCTGCAGGAGCCTCCAGGGTCCCGGCGAACCGCCTTCTCCCGCCAAGAGGTGGCTGCCGGCCTCCCCTCCTTCCTGCAGTAGCTAAAGCCTCTTGATCTGATCGGGAGGGTCTGCCGTCTGCGGAAACCATGATAATCACGTGAGCTCGCGTTCAGCAGGTGAAAGGACGGTGTCTACAGCTCATTTCCCGTGTCCGTAGTGGGTTGGAGGAGCGGCCAGCCTGTGTGGGAATAGCTGGGAAACCATCATCTCCAGGACGGCTCTTTATTTTTAACCTGCTCTATGTGTCAGTTGTTGTTTTAAAGAAAACACCTTCCTCGGAATCGGAAATGCCATTCATTCAAATATACGTTTAGCCTTTATTTCCAAGCTTAAGACCTTACTGAGTACTGAATGTATAAACTACTTGACACTTTTTACAAGCTGACTTTCACAGCAATCTCGTGAGAGAGATGCTATTATCCTTCTTCCTCCAAAATTAGACTTGGAGAGAGAACAGCTCAGTTTGTCTCTGACCAGCACCCGAGGGCTGAGAGCCTGCCTTGTGCCGGCGCTTAGACGGGCTGCCACCTCAGCTGTGCTGCCGGCCGGCCGCCTCTGAAACGCAGAGACCATCGCGTCCTTCTCCTTACGGCCAGCCGTAGCGTCTCCACTGCGGAGCCAAGGCTGGTGACGGGAGTGTGGCACTCGAGGTCCTGTCCCGCCTGAGGCTGCCGCGCCTGCTCCCGTCGGGTCGGGGGCTGAACCTCGCCTGGGCCCCGCAGGCGCCTTCCCCGGGGCTGGCTGGGCTGCCTTCATATGCGCACGCAGGCGCACGCGCGCACGCACGCAGGCGCACGCACGCGCACGCACGCACGCAGGCGCGCTCACCCTCCGCGTCCGGCCTCCATGCTCACCCTTGCCTGCAGCCTACGGAGCCTTCAGAGCACCAGAAGGAGGGGCACCGAGACGGCAGGGACTCAGACCGGAGCAGCCTCGTTGGTCCATCTAGTTTAAACAGAAGCAACTGATGCAGCCCCTTCCTCTGGCAGGTGAAGCCCTTCGTTCCTCAGAGACGTTCACTGACTTGAGATGAAACAGTTCAGTCTCAACATGGCTCCAGGCCCCCGTGGTTTTTCCGCTGTAGCTTCCAGCGGATCACGTAGCCAACGAGAGTGCTGCGTGACGCCTTAGCCATCCACGCAGAGACGGTCACCCGGGTGCTTCCCTGTCACTTAGGAGTCTCACTCAGCAGCAAGTGACGGGGGCCAGCGGGGGCTCCTCTCTCCTCACGGCCGGGAGTCCACGCTGCGGCCCTTGTGTCTCCCGTGACCCACGTCAGCAGCAGCAGTGGGCACCCCCGTGGCCTGTGCCCTCGCTGGGAAGAAGAGAAGGCCGCGGGCCTCTGGTGAGTCCTGGCCTGCGGCCGCTTTGCTCTGCAAGGGAAGGGGCTCATAGGGCCAGGTTTTCACTCCCAAAGACTCTCTGGTCGAAGATGGGAAGGGACGCTGCAGGGGGTACCTGCCCGCCCCACGTGGCGTCGCAGGGGGCCTGGCTCTGTACTGGCCCCGGGCACGAGGCTCTCGGCCCGCCCGGCCCCTGACCCGCGTCCGGCGAGGTCTCACCCCCTCCCAGGACCCGTGTCCGGTGCCACCCCACGTGGGCTTCGTGTGGTCGTGACAGTGGTGGACAGTGGACAGTGAGCAGTCGGGATGCAGAGCGTGTGTAGCCTCTTCAGCCTTGGCTTTACAGGCTCCTTGTTTTGTTTTATGTTAACTCGTGGGCGCTCAGCCCAACACAGATCGCGTGCGACTGGCTTCTCAACCTGTAGCACTGCCTGTGAAGAGCTGTTGGCAGCTCGCGGCCGTCAGGCGACCGTGCGGATCTTGGTCTGCACCCCCTGTGTCGTTTGCCCTCTCTCGTGCTCCCGGCCACCCCGTGTTGGTGTCGATGGGACACCATGCGGAGCCGCGCTTGTACTCACGTGACTCTCCCGTGAGCTCTCCGTCTTGCCGTACCTGCACTTTTGTGCTCGCCCGTTCCTGCGTTTCTGGTTTTCATAGAGAAACGGGGCGTCCCTCAGCGGAACCGTCTGGCTGGGGCTCCTGTCCCTGAGCAGCCGCGTGCGCGCTGTAACCAGCCGCCCCTGCGGTTTCTGAGCGCTGCTGCTACACTGGTGGCCTCAGAACTCAGCTGGGGCGATGGGAAAGTTGCACTAGAGGCTGCTTTCAAGTCTAAAGTTTCCAAGGTGAAAGAAGGCGTATTATTGTCATTTTTGACATAGTAGTAGTATTTTTTTCTGTAACTGAAATTTAGTCTTTTAAAAAGAATTACACCATTTTGTTCTTTGAGGAGGAAAATTTGCTTCTAAAATTTCTTGTAGACGGTGGGCTACCAAGTTTGCATGCCAGCCACCTGAGGTGACTGAATGGAATTGACGTGTTTACAGCAATACGAGTTTTCTTAAATTAGGGTCAGCTAACAATAGTTAGTTTTTCATTGAGATGTTGTTGGCGTATAGCATTGTGTTAGTTTCAGATGTACAGCATAATAATTTGGTGTTTGTATACACTGCAGAATGATCACCACGGTAAGTCTAGGTAACCCCTGTCACCTTGTATAGTTACAGTTGTTTGTCTTATGATGAGAACTTTTTTTTTTTTTTTTTTTTTTTTTTTTTAATTTTTTTGTGTGGTACGCGGGCCTCACTGTTGTGGCCTCTCCCTTGCGGAGCACAGGCTCCGGACGCGCAGGCTCAGCGGCCATGGCTCACGGGCCCAGCCGCTCCGCGGCATGTGGGATCTTCCCAGACCGGGGCACGAACCCGTGTCCCCTGCATCGGCAGGCGGATTCTCAACCACTGCGCCACCAGGGAAGCCCTATGATGAGAACTTTTAAGCTCTGCTCTTAACAGCTTTCAAGTGCGCGACGCCATGCTGCTAACTGTAGTCACCGTGCGGTGCGTCACCTCCCCGGGACTTCTGTGTCTTAGAACTGGACGGTGGTGCCTTTTGACCCCCTTCACCCCCTTCGCTCACCTTTTACTCCCGCTCCTCCCCCACGCGGGCAACCACCAACCTGTGCTCTGTATTGGTGAGCTCTGTTTTCTGCTTCGTGTTATTTCTTAGGTTTCTCACATGTGAGTGAGGTCAGACAGTATTTGTCTTTCTTTGTCTGATTTATTCACTTAGGATAATGCCCTCCAGGTCCATTCATGTCGCTGCAAATGCAAAGATTTCCTTCCTTTTGCGCCTGAAAAATATTCAGTTTTTTGTTCCTATCTATATATGAACTATATAGTATATATATTAACCAGTTTTCTAAAAGGATCGTATAGCAACAATAATCAAATTAACAATAAATAATAACAGTAAGTTTTATAACTCAAGGACTCTCCCTGCTCAGTTCCTATTTTGTGTGACAGGAGAGAAGGTAAATCTTCTAAAAGGTGATTTCTTTCAGTGCAGGCAGAGATCAGGCATCAAATATATTTCCACAGGTGAATGTGCATATGGAGGTGAAATTCTGTATTTTTTTTGTTGTAACATTCCTATATTTCGAAAATGTTCTGACCAAATGTGCACTTTTCAATTTTCTGAAATGCTACTTTTAAAAATTTATTTGTTTATTTATTTATGGCTGTGTTGGGTCTTCGTTTCTTTGCACGGGCTTTCTCTAGCTGTGGCAAGCGCGGGCCACTCTTCATCACGGTGCGCCGGTCTCTCGCTGTCGCGGCGTCTCTTGTTGCGGAGCACAGGCTCCAGACGCGCAGGCTCAGTAGTTGTGGCGCATGGGCCCAGCCGCTCCGCGGCACGCGGGATCTTCCCAGACCCGTGTCCCCTGCATCGGCAGGCGGACTCTCAACCACTGCGCCACCAGGGAAGCCCCTAGACTTAGGACTTTTTAGGAAGGGTTTGGAGACGATCAAGGAAACTCTGCCCAGGGAGTTCGTTGTTTGTGGTGTTTGCCCCCGACCTCGCTGGCTGAGCCTGAATGCGGCGCTGGAAGGGGCACACAGGTGGAGGGAATGCGCAGTTTTAATTTCAAGAGGAGGAGAAAAGTTAAAAATTGAGGCCGATAAAAGTTAATGAGGAACATTTAAATCTTTTAACGGGTCACTTTATGTCACGAGTCAGAGTAGTTACTGCTGTTACTGTACACGTGTGGCATCGTCCTTTCTCTGAGGTAACTCTGTTCCCTGGAAAATGAGCCAGTGCAACGGGGAAGGCGTGTCCCTCTCCTGACCATGGCTTGTTCGCTTGAGGTCCACGGTTGTTTTTTTAAATGGCGGAAAGAACAGGCACAAGGAAATGAAATATAAAGGTTCGGGTTTGGGGGTTTTTTTTGCCATTTTCTCTTACTTGACAGATGACTGAATAAAACAGTTAGTAGCAGGAGACAGCATTTCTGTCTCTTTGTGCTTAAAATTTTATTTGGAGATGGGAAACATGCCCCAAACCCAGAGGGTACACTTAACGTGCCAGTTTTCATTTGAGAAGAATTACTTTTCCACGCGGGGTGTTTGGGGATGCGGCCTCCCTCCACGTACAGTGTTAATGGTCCAAAGACAGAGCAGCTGAACTTTCTGACGGGGCCTCCCTTGGGAGATACTAGCATGTCCGTGGGGACGGCTTCCCAGCTCTGGTTAGGCAAGTCTGTATGTAGGGAAAGCTTATGACTTCTAGAAACGTTACTCTTGGATGGCCTGTCTGTTACCCAGATCAAATATGTGATGTGCACTGCTGTTTTCTCTGCGTTAGACATGAACTAGACCTTCACTGTACCCGCCTGCAGAGCCCAGGCTCTGGGAACACATCGTGCACTAGACCACCTTGAAGGAGGTGCTTCTGTCACTGGGATGAATAAATAAGGCAGAGCATCTTCACACAGGGATCAGTCACCACGACAGTCATAAATGTGGAACAATTCTAGGTACTGGTTCATGTAAGTGAGCTTTTTTGTGGTAAAATTAATCAGTTGCCCTTTCTCCAGAGTTACCAGTGATTTTTCTTAAAAACACAGTACCAGTTTTTCCATAGCAGTTTTATTAAAGCTAAAACTCAACTATTCAGAGAAATATTCTGTCGTATTTCCTAGAGGGCAGTAACCTCCTGAGCTGTTTTATTAAAATAAAACAGGTGCATGTGGAACTTATCTCTAAATGGGGCGTGACGTCTTGTGGGTCTCTCCCTGCCATTTTCTCGGCCTGTGTGGCCTGACTCAGAAGGGTCACGTGCGGTCAAGAGCAGCCCCGCCGCCCCGGTCTGGCGTCCTCAGCCTGTGCTGCGACCTCGGCCTGTGGAGCCTGGAACACTCCCTCTGTCACTCCACGTCTTGCCTTTCTCGTCTTCGCAGTGAGGGGCTAGGGCCGCATGTGCTGTAAGATTCAGAATCTGAGAATAAGACTCCAGCTTGATAAGCACGTTTTCCATAACAGTCTAATTACCGTCTAGTATGAAATTCATATTGTTTTTAATGGTGTGGAGTATGCTTTGGCGTTTTGACCTTGTGAAATCCCTAAATGAAACAAATAATTTATACAGCCCAATGTCATCTTTTTTGTTCAATTTTCATGAGTTAGTCTAGACTAATTTAAGCTAACATTTATTTCTTTTTCCATACCAGGATGAGAGATGATATAGAGCATGACTATCCAATAGAAATAATTGGATAATAATAATAATTCAAGCCACACATGCAAGCCATTTAATTTTACATAATTTAAAATTTTCTAGTAGCCACATTTGAGAAAGTAAAAAGAAACAGGTGAAATTAATCTTAATATTTTACTATAAAATGCATATATAACCCATTATATCCAAAACACCATTTAAGTGTGTTAAAACTACACAGTGTTATCAAGACATTTTACACTCTTCATTTTCTTCTGTACTGAGTCCTCACAACCCGGTGTATATTTTACACTTTACGGATTGGCCACATTCGGGTCATACCTCGAGCTAATAACCCCGCCATAGAGAGCGCTGCACCGGGACTCTCTAGATTTGTGGTGGGTTTAGAGTCTCTGCCTCCTCGTGCAGAGCTTCATATTTTAAAACCATCTCGTACGTGTATGGGATCCTGAGGAAGGGCACCCATGAGAAGAGGGAACCCGGGTGCTCGTATAAGGCCGTCGTTTGGGACGAGCAGTTTGTACTTTTTCTCTGGGGTGATCGTGTGACTTGACGGTTGGTGGCCTGTCCTTGTCCCACTGAGGAGCCGATGGGGCCGCGGCCAGGCTGTCCCTGCGGCAGGTGTGGACAGGCACGGGACCCTCTCCCCAGTCTTTTCCCGGCACCGGCAAAAAGGCCACACGTGCACAACTCCAACCTTCTTGGGGGCGGCAGCCACACTAGAATGGCCTTGACGCCAAGGGCACCAGTAACACGGAAGGCAGCCCAAGCCTTAGAGCAGATCCTTTTGCAATCCAGAGAATCCCAGAGTTTTTTACCTAAAGGACCTTAGAAAGAATGTAGTTGTTGACACAAGATTAACTATAAGAAAGGAGTATATATCTTTGGGTCTTTGATTTAGGACAGATTCATTGTGACTCTGTTCTTTCAGACAGGTAATTCAGAGAGAGGAGGAATCCCAGTTGTCAAGTGGAATTCTGGGCTAACTTACTGGACTCTACAAGTGCTTTAACTTCAGAGTTAGAATCCATTTCACAGTAGAGAACGTTTTAGCTGCACCTTTCTGTATGGTTTTGAAGCCTGCCAAACTTTGCTAGTTACAAGCTCCAAACGTCTGTTTAAAAGGAACGTCATAAGCTCATGGTGTGCTCTCTTGGTTCTTAGGGGCAGCAGTACGCGTCAATTAAACACTTGTAACTTTACTGGTGTGTGACTCACATCCTAGGTTTTCAGTGAATGCATGTCATTCTTTCCATTTACACAGCATCTTTTTTGGTAAGGATCTCAAACCATTTTTTGGAAGAAGTTGGTATAGTTTTCGTCATTACAGAGATGTGGATGTTTTAACTCCCCTGGGGCGAAAATGTCTTGCCTTTAGGGTCAGCCAGGAGTCTGGGGGCAAATCCGGGATTTTAACCCAGGACTCCTGATTCTTGGATTTCCACTCTCAATTTTAGTTATTTAAAAATGTGAAGAGATAGGATACTGCAGCTCATTCCAATGCACGCCCAGCCACGTGCGAGCAAATAGCCACCGCAAAGCCCACCTTCTCCGTCCCCCTCCTGCAGCCTCAGAACCGAGGGGCAGAGACTTCGTGCTCTGTCAGGTGCTTACGGGAGGGTCAAGGTGATGAGTGGGAGCAGCGGGTCAGGAAGCAGGAGATGAGGCAGAACAGAAGGATTACCTTCCAGGACCCGTGCTGCTTTCTGGGTAGTTGGGTCAGCTGGGTGAGGGTATCACAACGACACAGTCTTTATTGAAGTTTATGTCATAACGCCAATTACATGTCTCTCACAGGAAACTTTTCATTCCAATAAATATTTTTTACCAAAAGAAAATCAGAACAAAACTGGTCAACTCATCAATTACTTGGCAAAGAGAAGCCTTAGATGAAACTTGTAAGTGAAAAATATAAGAAAAGGAATGTATAAAAAACGGTATTGTCTTCTTATTGATGGGTGGTGTCTCTAATATACAGGCATACAACATATTATTTATAACTCCGTGTTGATTTAAAGTTTTGTTTGTGCTTTTGTAAGTGTACACACACACACCCCCGAGGCCACGCTGGCTCACAGAGGGGGGTGGCTTTCACGTTCATCCTGTGACTGCCCTGCTTTGTACACGGTAGCAAGTCATGGACATTTGCTCTATGAGATCACTGGCCTGTTCATCTGGGAAAATAAAGACTCTACGTCCTGTAAGAAAAGTGTTCTCCTAGTTTAGTTAAAAGCCCCCTTTAAGGTAGAACATTCCTAGGAGAGTTTGTTTTACTTTCCTTATTTCACCACTATATGGCCCAAAGTATGTATTCAGTCTTTGATTTCTTTTTTAAAAAATTTAGTTTATTGATGTATAGTTGATTTACAATGTTGTGTTAATTTCTGCTGTACAGCAGAGTGACTCAGTTATACATATATTCTTTTTCATATTCTTTTCTGTTACGGTTTATCACAGGATATCGAATATAGTTCCCTGTGCTATACAGTAGGACCTTGTTGTTTATCCACCGTTTTTGGTTTCTTAAACAAAACTTTAAAAATATTTTTAGAAAGTTCTGTCTATTCATAGGTCACAACATGTCGCTTTTGCCAGATTTGTTTCTTTGTTGAATTCTCCTAAAATTGAGCTTTGGAAACTGGTACGTGGGACCGTGTGGCCCTTGGCTTGCCATCTCCCCACACCCCCCAATCATACGGAGCTTTAGGTCGTCTGGGTGCTTGGGTGGGGGGCAGTTACAGTTAATGGAGTCGTGTGCAGCATCTTCCCCAGAAGCCCACGGTCAAACCCGAGAGAAACCACGTGCGCACCAGGAGATGCTGCCGGCTGGGCTCCTGGCGCAGACCCAGGGATGGAGCAACCCAGCCCCATCTTCCTGCTCACAAGTGACGGGGCAGGGCTGCCTCCTGACAGATTTTCTGTGCGTCCAAGTCCCCACGTCTGGGTCAAGCCGAGGGTCGCTGTGCCCCGCCCTGCCTGCTTCTCCCAGGTGTGGCCGCGGTGTGTGCGCGCGGGCCCCACCTCAGGTGCTTGCTCGTCCCCACCCGCGTGGGGCTGGGCACACGGGTGACGAGTGCCAGGGGCCTTGTGGCCACACTTCAGGGAGCCTTGGACCCCCAGAGCCCACGGGCCTGCTGAGATTAGGAGGCGGCTGCTGGAGGGCCGAGTCCCCTGCTCCCCAGCACCGGTTGGGGGGGGGGCAGGAGCCCTGGGACGTGCACACCCAGGACGTGTACACCCGGGTTGTGTGCATCTGGGATGTGTATACCCGGGTCGTGTACACCTGGGACGTGTATACCCAGGTCATGTACACCCGGGTTGTGCGCACCTGGGATGTGTACACCCGGGTTGTACGCACCTGGGATGTGTACACCCGGGACATGTACACCCGGGTTGTGCGTACCCGGGATGTGTACACCCGGGACATGTATACCCGGGTTGTGTACACCCAGGATGTGTATACCCGGGTCGTGTACACCTGGGATGTGTATACCCGGGTCGCGTACACCTGAGTTGTGCACACCTGGGACGCGTATACCCAGAATGTGTACACCGGGACGTGTATACCCGGGTAATGTACACCCAGGACGTGTACACCCGGGTCGTGCGCATCTGGGATGTGTATACCTGGGTCGTGTACACCCGGGTCATGTGCACCTGGGACGTGTATACCCGGGTAGTTTACACCCGGGACGTGTACACCTGGGACGTGTATACCCAGGGTGTGTATAGCCAGGATGCGTGCACCCGGGTTGTGTACACCCGGGATGCGTGCACCCCCGGCGGCTGCAGCTCGTGGGCCTGGAGGATGTGTAGCATTGCTCAGCTGGGCTCCGCAATCCCCAGCTGCCTCAGAATCTCTGAGAAACTAGAATGTCATAGGGATGCGAAGGCTTAGATTCCAAGAGCAGTGAACAGATGCATTCAGATAACTTTGACTTTAGATTTTTTTTTTTTTAAGTCGTAAAAATTAGAATGGGCTTCAATGACAAAACAAAGGCATGTGTGGCTGTTTAACTGACAGAAGTCTGGGTTCTGGTTTGGCCTAAATCGTACCTAGGACTCTGAGGGATTCGCCGACTTCCCAGCGCCCGGCGCCCAGAGGACCCTCCTCCCACGCGTGCTGCTCGCCGCACAGCGCTGTCCGTCAGCTTCACCCCGAGTCCAGCCCCAGCGCTGCGGCCGTGCGCACCCATTATCGCAGTGTCAGTCACCAGGGGTTCCGGGCGAAGAGCGCTGTGTCTCCGGGAACAGCATCTCCAGGCGCGCCTTGAGGACAAGGTGATGCGTGCTTTCCCTTACCGGTGAGGATGGCGGAGGCGCACGCGCAGCCGCAGGGTTCCTGCTCCTGCACACAGGCGCCCAGACGCCCGGGCGGGCCCTTCCCACCACGCACACCCAGAGCCATGTGCCGGTGCTGGGGGCAGGTGCACAGGTGAGTGCCTGTCCTCCTGCGTCTTCAGCACCAGGAGGCCCAGGTGCGACGTGGGGAGAGCTGCACCGCAGCCCTGCAGAGTAAGCATCTCATCCCCGTTTGGCCGATGAAGAAACGGCGCGCAGTTTGGCCAAGCAACTTGCCTGGAGCGCGTGGAGACGCCACCCGGGATGCCGAGGGCGGGGCACGTGCGGGCCCATTAACCTTTCGTGCCCTTGTCCCCTTTCCTCTGCTTCCAACCCAGTTTCCTACCGTCGTCCCTCTCGGGGAACGTGGCTTTGCCTCTGATGGGTTTTTGACACTTTTCCGTTGTTAGCCGCTCGTTCCCTGTGACATCGGCCAGGACGAGCTCCTGGGCTGTCACCCTCCAGGGAGGGAGCAGAGAGCCCCCGGCAGTCAGAGGGTCCGCCCGGTGCCGGCGCCAGGGCTGGCATCTGCGCACCCTTATTTGGCACTTGGGTCACCGTCCTGACGTGTGGGCCGTGCCCACAGCAGAGTGTCGAGGCCTCAGCCAGGAGAGGCCTTCCCAGGACAGATACAAATTTATTCGTTAAACTTGCTGACTCCTTTGTCTTTGGTTCATCAAATGACTACTCTTTCTTTGACTTACTCTGTCTGCCTGAAAAAAATCAGCGCGGGAAATCTGCCCTTCCTTCATCAGCCAAAAGCTGACCAGGGGTATCATCCCAGGGCTTCTCCCGCAGGTGGGAGCGAGGGAGGGCCAGGCCGGCTGGCTCCCCAGCCAAGGCAGCCCGCGGGGAGTCCCCCTCTTCCCAGAGATAAGGCCTGGGCTCCCTGCGCTGCTGCCATCAGCCAGCTATTTCAGGAGCCCTTTTCTCTCATCCAATATTGTTTCATTTTGTACAACTTCATGTTATTTGAATCTCAGATTTTTTGAAAATGGCTGTCTCAGAGGCCGTTCTCTTCTGCACCGTTTGTCCTGCGGCCCTCGGAAGTCTGGAGGTCCTGTCCTCATGTCACGTGTTCTACACTCAACAGCGCTTTTCTGTTCTGAGCGCGCTCTCCTCCCCAAAGCTGAAATAAATCAAAGTTGGTGGAGACTCAGTCGCAATAAATCAAGGGCTGTCCAGAACTGGAGCCTGCCCAGTCAAAATGTCATAGCTTGGCTTTCACTGAGGATTAATTAAAGGCCTGATATAAAGCCCAGATGTGCTTCAGGAGAGCAGTGAGCTGCCTGGTGGCTGCGTCTCCCCAGATTTCTGCCCACCCAAGAACACGCTGGAGGAGGACGGGAAAGGCATCCGAGGTTGGGAGGGCACGGGGGGCGGGGGGGAGGTGCCCATCAGCACATCTGAGTGGACTTTATCTGCTTTGGAGGAAACAGAACAAGCTTTCCAACGAGGAGCACATTCTCTCCGTGTCAGGCTCTGTGTGTACAGGCTTTAAATGAACGGGAAATGCAATAGCTCAGAAGCTGCATTTTAATTGAGGAAGACAAAAGAAAATGGAACGAGTAAAGGTGCTTTCAGTGTTAAACAAAAAATTGTAGTGACATTAGTGCCTGGTTCGCACTGCCCTTGTAAATGTTTTAGACCAAAGAAACTGGGATAGCTTCGTCCGAGGGGTTTGTGCTCACGGGGAGCTGGACTCGATGGAAGCAGCTTTTGGATTAGAAGTTGCCCCCATCCTCCCTTCAGTCCTGCGCGACATGGAACCATACGAAAAAGGGCGCTAGATTAAATCCCCATTGAGCAAATCTGCATGAGAGGGAACGTGTAGCATGAACCAGTTCTCCATGCGTACAAACAAAATACTGCATTGGGAACAGAAAACAAGAAGTAGCTTGTAAGGTAAAACCATGCATCGTGGCCATGTTTTTGTATGACTTTAATATTAACGACTGTAGAAATTCGATTCTGAAGTTGGAAAAAAAGACACCATCAAAGACTAATAATAATTAACCATCTTTTCCTGTGGTAATGTGTTCGCTTTCCTTACCGAACATCTGAAAATTAGCTATTTAGAAACTTCATACACAAAACAGTGAATCTCCTGATTGCCGTAAAGTCTATAATAAATACGTTCATAGGAAGAAGTGAGGCTCTCTGCGATGAGGAGAGCTTGCTGCAGTTTTTGCTGTTGTTGTTGTTTGTTTGTTTTTATAAATTTATTTATTTATTTTGGGCTGTGTTGGGTCTCCGTTCTGTGCGCGGGCTTTCTCCAGTTGCGGCGAGCGCGGGCCACTCTTCATCGCGGCGCGGGCCTCTCGCTATCGCGGAGTCTCTTGTTGCGGAGCACAGGCTCCAGACGCGCAGGCTCAGTAGCTGTGGCTCACAGGCCCAGTTGCTCCGCGGCACGTGGGATCCTCCCAGACCGGGGCTCGAACCCGTGTCACCTGTATTGGCAGGCAGACTCTCAACCACTGCACCACCAGGGAAGCCCCAAGAGAGCTTGCTGTTTTTATAGCATATCTTTATGTTAACATTAAGTTTTTATCAGTGGAAAGTTCAGCTTTTCCCAGAATGCTGGATTTTCTCGCATTGCTCTATTGATGTTTACTTTCTGGACTGAACATCTTGTTTTCTATGAACTTAAATAATGAAATGGCATATATGTTAAACAAATTCCAGAGAAACATTGTGATTTCAACTGAAATGATCTGCATGTTTTTTACTTTTTTTTTTTTTTTTTTTTTTTTTTGCGGTACATGGGCCCTCTCACTGTTGTGGCCTCTCCCGTTGCGGAGCACAGGCTCCGGACGTGCAGGCTCAGCGGCCACGGCTCACGGGCCCAGCCGCTCCGCGGCATGTGGGATCCTCCCGGACCGGGGCTCGAACCCATGTCCCCTGCATTGGCAGGCGGACTCTCAACCACTGTGTCACCAGGGAAGCCCTGAAGTAGCAATTTAGAGACCTTTTTTAAGCATACCTGTGCAATTTCTCAGAAATAACAATGTCAACTATTTTCCAGATGATCAAGCTCTGAATTTCTGTTGAGATTATTGGGGACTGGTAGGTCATTTGGGGTTATTATGTCTCTAGCCGCATGACACTGGGTTTTCTAAGGCTTTCCTTAAGGACCCTTGGCTTATTTTAGTCAGTTGTCTGGGAAAAAGTAGTTTACTGCAAACTTAACATTTCCATTGGTGCAGATAATTGACATTTTCGGAAGGACTGCCGTTCAGTGCTTTCCTGCTTATTAGTCTGTGAGTAACTTCCATGTTTACCATTGCTGCTGGTCCTGTATGTAAATTTCACTAGCTCTGCGCAAGCTTGAAAGGCCCGTCCGTGCCTCCAGAGGGAAAACTGGGTTTTAAGAGTCAGGAAATTTAGAGAAATAAACCTTCCCTTTTGGCCATCTTAAATACTCTCACATCCTCAACACTCAGCATGCAAACTAATTACACGCTTCTGGAACTTTGAGTCCATTGGCAATTGTGTATGAGGGTAGCAGGTGACATTGTAAAGGAACTTCCCTCCAGATCTTCCGGTCTGTTAGGCTATTCTTTTATGTTTCAGTTTGGAGTGTAGAACACTGGATGTACCCTTTTACCTTTGGCCGTAGTCTTCCTGCCGGCAGTAGGCCTTCTCCCCTGTCTAAGCCTCTGCAGCAGTGGTTTGTTACTTAGTTGTTTGTGTGTCTGTCCATCTAGGCAGATTCCAATTCCTGGAGGGTAAGAATTGTTTCCTTTGGTTTCTGCCGTGTCTAAGTGACAAGCACTGTGGTATTTGGTGATGATGGAATAGAAGGGGGTGGACCTGTGTCTTTTCAGGGATACTTGATATGTGGTTGCCACACATACCAGAGGCCACAGCACATTTCTTGACAGCCCTTCAAAAACTGCTATCTGAAAATGCCCCGCCCTGAGGGGAAGAGCACAGATTCTCCTGGTACGCGAAGTCTTTGGGGAAGATGCAGCGGCACTTGCTGTTTGGATGACTTAGTTTTCGGAAACAGTCATCTGTGATCTTCAACCAATCTGAAAGAGTTACTGCAATTCCCCAGAGTAGGTAGCCTGGCTCCTAGAATCATCTCACTCATTATGTATTTTTCCTTCTGTATTTCTAACTGTATTGAGGCGAACAGCTAACGTAACAAACCCTGTGTGGTTTTGATAGTTGGGAGCATGTGCGCCGTTACAGTCACACCTCCAGCGCCAGCAAGGACGTCTCATGGCCGAGCCCAAGTACTAACACTATTACATTTAGAATAGACGCACTAAGAACTTGCCGTGGTCAAAAATCAGACTTACGTTCCACAGCGCGCCTTATTTAACACAAGCCGTCTGCAGCCCGGGTGCTGGGCGGTGGGTGTGCTCCAGGCCCGCCCGCCCCCTGGGCCCGGGGCCGGAGCTGTGGGAGCAGAGGCCCAGGGGCCTCCAGCTCACCTGGAAGCTGTGTTGGCTCCCAGGGCCTGCTTGCCCTCGGCCTCCCTCTGATTTTGATTCCTTGCTAGTTAAATGTGTTGGGGAAATGGCCAAGGAAGGAAGAAAAAGCCACAGCGTGGCCCATCTCCGTCGGGTAGGAGGAGTGTGTTATTAGTACAGCCGCTTGGCGTGAACGAGTTGTCTGAAACACTCTGGAAGTGATGGCAACCAGAAGCGCTGTTTAGAAGTGAGGCAGCCTCTGTTTTCAATGTATAACATTTTAGACTCGAAGGTTCACTTAGAAATTGTCTGCTTTGATTAGACGTGGAAATGAAAACCAGAAGAAGTCAGCAACTGTGTCCTGTGTCCTCCGGCCAGAGCTATTAGCCCCCTTGGCTACAGTTTTTTCTTTCCACTGTTGTCTCATATTGTCACGTTATTTTAAAGCTTGGTAGAAGGTGATCATAAAACTTCATAATTAGTTTCTGAAAGCACATTTATCCATGTGCTTATAACATGTGTCCTTTTTATCTGTATATTACACTTCAGCATAAATTATCTTTAAGTCTGATATCATACTTACCAGCATGGGTTCCTTCTGAACGTATTTTTGTTGGTTTTTTTTTTTAGCGATACGTGGGCCTCTCACTGCTGCGGCCTCTCCCGTCGCGGAGCACTGGCTCTGGACGCGCAGGCCCAGCGGCCATGGGTCACGGGCCCAGCCGCTCCGCGGCACGTGGGATCCTCCCGGACCGGGGCATGAGCCCGCGCCCCCTGCATCGGCAGGCGGACCCCCAACCACTGCGCCACCAGGGAAGCCCTGAACGTATTTTTAACGACAGTAAATGCTTAGCTCTTAAATTCAAGGGCCTAGTTATAAAAAGATGGGCGGGGGGGGGGGTCTCTTCCGTGTTGCGTCTAAGGCGGCCGGCAGTGTTGCTTGTAAAGCCACGTGTGGCACAGGCATTGGCTGGCTTGGGTGAGCGGGTACCCACTGCATCTGCTTGGGAACCGCCTGCCCGGGGGTGGGGGTCCCCCTCTCCCGCAGCCCCTCCTCTGGCACCGGTGGGGCCCCCTGCTCCTCGCCGCCCCCCTTCCCGTGTGGAAAGCAAGTGGCTCACACCTTAAACGTTAGCCCAGACGGTGTGGGAGCCTGTGCGGGCATGCTGTCACAGGTGACGGTGTTCCCTTTGGCCAGCGTCTTTGTCGCCAGAGCCCAGCCAATGTGTCTTCTATTAAGATGAGGTCGTGTTTACAAAACAGTCGGAGCTGAGGTTCTTCTGCAGCCTTACGAGGATGTTCTTTGGCTTTGAAATTTAATATTTTTTTATAGTAAACTTAGTAAAACTTCTGCTTTTTTCCATGTTTTCCTGGAAAGGCCCAAGGGGTTTTCCTCTTGGTTCCTTGCAGCCTTCGTACTGGGCTTTCTTAGTGAAGGTCTTCTCCCTCTGGCGGAGCCAGTTCTATACAGCCCTCTCAGGTCACCTGTACCCCTCTTTGCCGCATGGGGAATTGCCGTCACCGCTCCCTTTATCTCTCTCCACGTAACCGTGATTCACGGGAACCAGGGTTTTAAATTTCTTCTTAGTAACGAAGTTAGATACTGTTAAATATACTAGGTCGTAAGTATTAGATTAAAGCATTCAGAAAAGCAGCAGCACCGGTAACATTCGAATCCGACACTGTACGTGTTCCTTCCGGCAGAAGTCTCACCAGCTCCACAGGCTGGCTGGATGGGGCGGGGGGCAAAGGAAGCTTCCTGATTTCTTCCCCGACCTCCGCTTCCGTCTTCTCGGCAGAGACCGGCATGGATGAAGGTTGCGGTAGCTGAAAGGCACCTGGACGGCCGTCATCTCCGTTCTGTCCCTTCCTTCGCGGCGTCTGTCTCGGCTGCGGTCCGCTAGCTCTGTGATCTCTTGCTCATCTTCCTCCCCCTCTGTGCTCTGAGGCCCTGCTCACTCCTGAACCCCCAGCCCCAACCCACCTCCTGTCCCATCACGGGCAGCGTGAGTTATTCAGAGGGCGGCTGACGGGATGCGACGCCTCCGACACCCTCACCTTCCACGCGGCTCCACGCGGTGCTCCGATCCCCGGTCTGAGAACCCGTTTGCAGGCTGCCTTGTGTCCTGTTCTTCGTTTACCTTGAGTAGGGCGTGCCGCCTTTCTTCCAGGCTCGCGAGTGATTGTCACTGGTCCCTCGGGCCTGGCGCGGCACCAGTGCGTGTTTAGGCCTGGTCCGCGTTTACTGAAGGAGCAGACAAGCCGGCGCCCTCACTGTTGTTCTGCCCCAGGCACAGCACAGGGACCTGGGCCTCGGAGTGGACGGGCAGGTGGTGGCGGGGTGGCCGGCCTGGGCCCCAGCTTCGCGCCCCATCCCTCCAGCCCAGCTCCCGGGGTGCGGCCCGCCTCCTGGCTGCTCTCTGACCAGGCCCTTCCCAGATGTGTAGTGAAGAAGAGAGAACGGGGCCCACACAGGGCAGAGACCTGCTGATGTGCGAACTGCCCGTCCGTCTCAACGGGGCGTACCCCATATACTTAACTGACCTCACGTGGTCATATTCTAAATGAAATTCAACTGAGGGACGAAGGGTACGTTCACGCCCTGACCTGCGTGTATGTCGTCACCGAGAGGAAAATGCAGCTTCTGGGTATGGTATCGTCCCGGATCCCCGGAGCTCCCAGGCTGGCACGCTGCTCCAGGCTGTCCTCGAGGAGCACCCCACCTCGGGACCCACAGGGGCCGGGACGCGGCAGGGGGTCCCGCGTGCAGCGGCCTCTGGAGGTGGAGGGCAGCCGCTCTGCTCTCCTTGGGTGAGGCCGTTGTGCCCATTTCCCCGTCTGCCTGTCTCAAGGATGCCTTCTCCCTCAGGGCTGCCGGGGACCCTGCTCCCCTGCTGCCGTGAACCGCGTGGCCATAAGCATCACAGACGGGGGAGAGCAGGGAGAGGGGCTCCCTGGGGGGAAAGAGCCCTCGCTTACGTCCCGCACCCGCTCACTTGAGCCCCGGGCAGCGGCCGTCCGCTCCCTCCTTCCCTCCCCGACGCTGACCGTGGCTGAGCCCCTTGGGGAGGGAGGTGATGGCGTCCGCACAGAGACTGAAACGGGTCGTTTCTAAACCATCTCGCGCCTTGTATTTTTTTTAAAACACGAGCAATTTAGTTCAGAAGGTTTCTTTCCTTTCTTAAGTCTTCTTGTGCCCGGAAGCAAGAGGGCAGGCTCCAAGGCTCTCCTCGTGGGGCAGGGCTGGCTGTGAGCCCCAAGCAGGAAGGGGGACAGAGGGCCACCGCCTGGGTAGGGTCCGCCCTGCACACCCTGTCAGATATGCTCAGGTATGAAGGGGTTGCTTTCCGGAGAAAGGCTATCTGGGACTCCCTGAGCATTCGATGGAGAACAGCTGTCCTGCCCGTGGTACCCGGCCAGCTCTAGTAGTGGTGAGCTTGGGCCCCACTAGTTCGCCAGCCTTTTTCATCAAGAAGCTGGAGGTTGGCACTTGACAGCACTGTCTATTCACATTTGAATGAAAACTTCAAAAAAAAAAATCTTACCTTTTAGGCTATGGGAATTATTTGTATAGACTTAAAACTGTGTCTTGGGTGAGAGTGAAGAAAAATCACAGCAACGTAATTTATAAAAACGAGGACATCGAAAGCATCGGGAGTCGAAGTTCATTTCACAGAGGGACACCCCACAGGGTGCTTTGAAATTGTGAGCTCTCCCAGTGCAGTAAAAGCATAAAGCAGTACCTTTTTGATTTATACACATTTTGTAAGCACACATCCTTTGCCTCCTATGATGTGTCAGAATTTCACGAAATTGAGAGCACCCCATTCTGATGTAAAAGCATCTAATTGCCTAAGAAAAGAAAGCATCATGGCATAGGAATTGCTTGGCAGTGTGGTAGTTGGCAGAAGGCATCCCTCTTCAGAAATGAGGGGCTCACCGCCCTGGCGAGGCTCCAGCAGACCTGCCACAGACACTCACCTGTGTGCACACACCAGCCCCCGTGCTGCAGGCTTCGCGCCCTGTGGATGCCGGTGGCCGCAACCTGTGGCGAGCATTGCCCTCTGAGGAAGGCGCCATTAAGGCCCTCCTAAGCCTCAGGGCCCGATTGTACTCTCCTTGGTCTGCATCCTGGACTTTATGGTATGAACGTAAAAAAGGAGATGGCCTTTGGCCAAATCGCTCCAGGGACCTGCTCAGTTACTGGGAGTCCCTGGTTGTTCCCTAAAGCTAGGAAAAGCAACCCTGGAGGGGAAATTGGTGCCTTTGAGGGAGAAGCCGAGCAGCCAATCAACCAGCTGATGCCGATAAGGCGTGACGAAGCAAATTCCCTGCTTTAGGGGGATGTAGATACCTTGGTGCGTTCAGTTCTCTACCCCCTCTCGTCGATTGTTGCTGAGCTTTGAGGACCCCCCGCGGCTGGCGGCAAGTGGCGCCCGAGCAGGGACCGGACGAGAGGGACGTCTGAATCTCGGTAGGTGAATCCCTGGGGTGAAGAGTGAAAGTGTGGCCACATAGTAAAGTTGATAGTAACTCGGGGCAATAGTCAGAAGTAAAAAAATATGGGACAAAAAGTATCCAAGGAGCGACCTGAGATCACTGATCAAGAGAAGGAGTTGTCCACCAGTGCTTTCCAGGCTTTCACAGCTGGAAATTATGATGTCTGTCTGCAACATCTTGCCTGCCTACAAGATATAAACAAAGACGATTATAAAATAATTTTGAATATGGCAGTAGCTGAGTTTTTCAAAAGTAACCAGACAACAACAGATAGTTTAAGACAGACACTTAACCAATTGAAGAATCAGGTGCACTCGGCTGTTGAAGAAATGGATGCACTAGATGATCTTGAAAACAGTATGTTGTATTACAATCAAGCAGTCATCCTGTATCATGTCCGACAGTATACAGAAGCCATATCCATTGGTGAAAAACTTTATCAGTTCATAGAACCTTTTGAAGAAAAATTTGCCCAAGCAGTGTGTTTTTTGTTCGTAGACCTGTATATATTAACCTACCAAGCTGAGAAAGCTTTACCTCTTCTTGCTGTTCTAGAAATAATGATTTCACAGGGCAACAATAACAAAAATGGAAAGAATGAGACTGGTAAAGATACTATTTTTGTGTTGAAATATATGTAGGACAAGGGACTTTACTGGCCGGCCATAGTATAAAGGTAGTTAAAGCTGTTACAAGTTTGAAGTTTCCCTCCTTTTTTCCTTCTGATTTTCCCCAATCTGATTTTGAATTCTCAAATCTGGTGCACCTTAAATTATAATAATGGTACCATTTTAATTTCTTCAGTTTCTGTTACTGATAATAGTTCGGTTTTTTATAAGCATTGGGATTTTGGGAAGTTTTGCATTGTCTTATTCTTATCAGCCGGTTATTACTTGTGTTACACCCTCATATGCCTTGCTAATGGGAGATTTACAGATTGAGTTTACTTCTGGTTCCTTAGGATATAATATAACTTGTCAGAATTGTATTTTTAGTACTTGCCTTCTGCCTATGAAAGGAACTTGTTCTGTTATGATGTTAAAACAACCTTCCTATGTAATGCTGCCTGTAAATATTTCTGAACCATGGTATCACAGTACTAGCATACAAGCTTGGCTAGAATTACCTGAAGCTTTAAAAAAAAGACCTAAACGATTCATTGGAATAAGTGTATGGACTGATGGACACATTAGTTTGAACATACAAAAACTTAATGCGGAAATACAAGCAATTCAAACTCATCTACGAGAAGACAGGCCCCAACAATTAATTCAAGGACTCTTGGATCAGCTTCAATGGTTAAACCCAATGCATTTGGTTTCAAAATGGACTCACAGGATTGATTACCGTGGGGTCATGTGTATTGTTGATGTTAATTGCATTACCTTGTTTATTACGCTATATTGTTGGCCACCTCGCTGCTCTTCGTCAGGAGGTGTATGGGTTGAAATTGCATTATCAAGCTTTAAAAAATAAAAGAGGGGGGAATGTGGTGAGCATTGCCCTCTGAGGAAGGCGCCATTAAGACCCTCATAAGCCTCAGGGCCCGATTGTACTCTCCTTGGTCTGCATCCTGGACTTTAGTAAAAAAGGAGATGGCCTTTGGCCAAATCGCTCCAGGGACCTGCTCAGTTACTGGGAGTCCCTGGTTGTTCCCTAAAGCTAGGAAAAGCAACCCTGGAGGGGAAATTGGTGCCTTTGAGGGAGAAGCCGAGAAGCCAATCAACCAGCTGATGCCGATAAGGCGTGACTAAGCCGAGAAGCCAATCAACCAGCTGATGCTGATAAGATGATGACTAAGCAAATTCCCTGCTTTAGGGGTATAGATATGGCTACGCTTTGTTATTAAACTTGCCTTGCAACCATCAGTTGCTTGTGCCCTTCTGATCCCGTACCTTGGTGCTTTCAGTTCCCTACCCCCTCTCGTCGATTGTTGCTGCACTTTGAGGACCCGCCGCGGCTGGCGGCAGCAACGGTGCTCCTGGGTCAGTGCAGATGCTCTGTTTCTTCGCTGGCGCTGGGCGTTAGAGCTGGAGCTGGAGCTCCGCTGACCTCCTGAACCCTTGTCTCCTGCAGTCATGCCGTCCACTGGCAATCCGCCTTTTGTTTAGTTTTTCGTAACATGTGCCGTTTTTGTCCCACAGAAAAAAATGCAGCTAAATTCTCACTCTACAATCACATGATGGGGAAGGCAGCCTCATTCTAGCAACCTTAAGGCACCTCCCAATGAATTCCTGAAAATTTCCATTTCTTTAATGCTCATCAGAAGATAAGCATTAAAGGTGCAAAATTGGGACCATGAAGGAGGTTTGGTTATATGTAATTTATTTTAGATGAGTGATTTTGATAAGTCACACTAGTTAAAAATTAGAAGTCCCCACATATAGTCACTTCCTTTATAAAAAGTCATCTAGTCAGTAATACAGGTACATGGTACATGATTCAAGCAGCTTTCCATCTATGTTGGAGTGTTTAGAAATTAGTTTTTTCTAAGATTTCCACTTTTAATGCTGATACTGGTTTTAATTTTTTTTTTTTTAAACAAGAAGAGCACATTCCCTCATTGTATTCTGAGTACAGCTCCCCTTTGAGCCTGGCTAGGCTGTAATTTTCACTGTGGGTCAGGAAGGCTGAAGTCAAGTGCATTCAAGTCAGATGCTGTTATGTATTATATGTAATGCATACAATTTTTGTGAAAATTCTAAACATAAAGCAGGCAAGTCAAAGAGAAAGATTTCTTCACTAAATCACCTTTCTTCTATACGTGCTTTTTTCAAAAAGTCAACTACTGTCAACACTTTGCATGTCTATGTTAATTCCTTCCTTTAAGGTATACTAGATACGGCATAAATATTTTGTCTAGAGCCAAAAACCCCATCCCTGCTAAGTAACAGAGTTCTCAGAAAAGCAAAACAACGCAGTGGCTGGAGAGGCAGCTCCTCTTTCCAGAGGCCGGAGTTCTGTGCGCAGATCGCAGGCAGGCTTGGCCAGGCACTGCCCTCCGATGACACTCCTGCACTCGCAGCCCCTGGGCTGAAACCCGCAGAAACCTCTGTATGGGCCCTGGGGCCTCCCTGGCCTTAGAGCACCTTCGCAGCGTGCCACCTTCAAATGAATTCTAGAAGACACCAAGTCTGTTTCTCAGTTATGGAGCCTGATGGACAGAAAACAATGTCTTATTTGGAAGATACTGAGGGGATGTGATGTTTCTGATGTTTTGTGATTGTTAGTAAGTAAGATCCCATAGCCCTCCCAGCAGATATATTTCAAATACCTATTGCTACGACCCCAGTACCAGTGGGCACCGGCAGCGTATACTCGGGAGGAGTGTCAGACATCATCCCCAAACTCCGTGGAGCTCAGCGTCTTTCGCGTAAAAACGTGATTTTTATTTTTTATATTTTATTTTAAAATTTATTTCATTCATTTATTTTTGGCCGTGTTGGGTCTTTGTTGCTATGCGCGGGCTTTCTCTAGTTGTGGCAAGCGGGGGCTGGTCTTCGTGGCGGTGTGCGGGCCTCTCATTGCAGTGGCTTCTCTTGCTGCGGAGCACGGGCTCTAGGCGTGTGGGCTTCAGTAGTTGTGGCTCACGGGCTCTAGAGCACAGGCTCAGTAGTTGTGGCACACAGGCTTAGCTGCTCTGCAGCATGTGGGATCCTCCCGGCCTGGGGCTCAAACCCATGTCCCCTGCATTGGCCGGTAGGAGTCTTAATCACTGTGCCACCAGGGAAGCCCCTAAAAACGTGATTTTTAAAAATGTGATTTTTTTGGATTTCCATACTGTTTCTCTCTCAAGCTTTCAGCAAAGTAGCCTGTAGTATCTGGTATATGTTTATTCCCTTACGAGATAGGAACAGTTTTACTAGATTGTTTTGTGGAAACAAAACAGTACATGGAACATCTTACTTTCTATACAATAGGAAAGATGTAGGTGAAAATGAGATAAATATGTGTTTTCACTTTGAAACTGTAAAGAAAGCACTAAGCAGTATTTAAGAAATGTAATATATTTCCTTCTATTAATGTTTTAATATTATTAAATATTTTGATATTAAAATTAGATGATTGTTTAAGGAAGGGCCAGTTTTCCACAGCAGGCGATTTTCACAGGACAGGAGCAAACATCTGTAAAACCCTTGGCTTGTGACTGGGGTCATTCTTCCCCCGGAGTCCCCATGGCTTTTCTCGGAGGGGCAGGGAGATCAGATTAGAAGTGTGAGCAAAATATTATTGCAGTCAATTAAAGCATTAGGCTCAAAAATCGATCAATAAGTTTTCAAGAACACGATAGGTCCTGATTTCATTTCATTGAAGAAAACTACGATAGCTAAGATGAAAAGCCATGTTTCTTTTTGTGTCAGGTGTTCCATGATGGGTTAATGAACGGTTTTCATCGCTGGGCTGACCCCTCATCTCCTGCTGCAGGTTGGCTTTCACGACCCCCCTCCACCCTCTGACTCTCCGCAGCCCCCCAGGCTGGGGAGCCCTTTCCTTGCCCAGGGCTCCCCGCCCAGCTTCCCCACTCGAGACCCAGAGGTCTCAGGTTTGTACGAGGTTCACAGCAGGTCACACATTCTCCAGTATGTTTTCTAAAGGGCTGCTTGAGCTAATTTAATTTCTTATATTCATCAATTCCTCTCCGTCCACCTCCACCCCCTCCGCATAAACGGCCCTTCACATGAATCCAATTTCACCTCAATGCACCTTATTCACAGGCCAGCTGTCCGGCTGCCCGGCTGCCTGGCTGCCTCAGGTTTCCCGATATAGCTCTGGAAATGATTTCAGCATGGCAAAAACGTTTCTCCAGCCAATTTGGAAAACAGGGTTCAATTTGTGAGGAGGTCCCCAAATGGCAAGTGAACTGGGAAGCGGGGCTGGGACCGGCGGGAGGGGTGACAAGGGGCCTCTGCCACACCTGCCCTGATGCTCTGGCCTCTCCAGGAGCACCTCCCAGGCCGGGTCCACCTTCTCACACTGGGTAGGAAGGGGGAGGGTGAAAGTCAGGGTCTGGCATTGCACTCGCGTCTCTCTCCCTGGCCTCCTCTCTTTGGCTCGGGTCTAAGTGCAGCTCTGGTGTAAACAAGGCAGAGGGGCCTGGTAGCGGTGCCAGCAGGAGGCTCAGCGCGAGGCACAGTCACATGTGTCGCCTGGGCGTGGCCTGTGGCAGGGACGCCGTGCAGCTGCGAGCGAGCCCCAGGTCTCAGCAGAGCGGGCCGAGGCGTGCGGTGGACGCCCACGTTTACACGCGCGGTGCAAGACTAACACTGCCCTGTCGCAAACGCCGCTGAACTTAAGCCGCCTGCCAAACTGTGGCTCTGTCTGTTAGATCCAAAAGTTATTTGTAAGTAATTCATACGGGGTGTTAAAAGGTTAATTAAAAGTGGATTTACTGTGGGCTTTGGTAAGAGATATGTGATTGAAATGCACACAGGCAGAGTCTAGGTTCCGAAGGCTGGCTGCTGTCAGAGGCCCGGGAGGACCACTTCTAGGTGACAGTGTGTGTGTCGGTCGTTGCCTTTCTCTGTGGGTGTAAACTTCAGTCTCTCCCAAAAGAAAAGAAATATATCGCATTTAAATATGAGTGTAGCTTAATAGTAGGTGCTGCTTAAGCTCTGCTGTATTGCTTCTGCTATGTGGAATTTGTGAGGTCAGAATGAGCAAGTTTATTATTCATAGTTTTTCCTGCAGAGAACACTGGATTTTGAATAATTTCAAAAGCCTAATACTTTCAGAAGTTAAACATTGCCCGTATATTTAGCTGTATCACTTAGACGTAACTATTGCACGTTGATAGTTGACTCTGGAGCTCTTTGGTTTCACGGGCTGTTTCAGGATCTAGACGAGATACTGGCTCCATCATGTAACCTCTGACCCGCGTACCGTTTCCCAGGTTCAGGCTCCTCCTCTCTGCTATCGTCACTCAGAGGTTCTCAGCCTTCTGGCTTTAGGAGGATGGCTTGGAAGTTGTTAAAGCACAGACTTGGGGGCCCTGCCCCCACCCCCGAGTCTCTCACACAGCAGGTCTGAGTGGGTCCCCAGAATGTGCGTTTGTAAACAACTTCCCAGGTGATCCTGCCGCCGCGCGTGGTACCACTGCTGTACTGGCCACTCACCCCTGTCGTGACCCAGCAGTGAGGGAGTGGTAGGTAACCCAGTTTTAAGAATCAGCAGTTCTGGAGACCTAATGAAAAGCATGGTGGCCATCGTTATACCATACCATGTACGTGAAACTTGCAAAGAGGGTAGATCTTCAGTGAGGTGACAGTGAAGAGAAGAAAGAGAAGGGTTACCTGTGAGGTGATGGAAATGTTAATTAGCTTCGTTTTGGGGTCATTTCACAGTGTTTACATACATCAAAATATCAAGTGCGTGCCTTAAATATATATAACTTTTGTCAGTTATACCCCCAACAAAGGGGAAAAAAATTAGCCTGTCTGGCTAAATTAGGAGCTCAAATATTTCTGCGAAGTTGACCATTTCTTTAAAATAATCAGAAGTTTTCTAATCATCCAGGACTACCCTTAACATTTTTCCAAATTGGCATAATCTTTCCTGGATGTTGAGAGACAGGCCAAGGATATGAGTGGACGACACAGCCATTCACAGGCCCCGTTTGTTCCCTGCCCCGTACGTTGGATGCCTCGCTTTGACCTTCAGAAGGATGGGCGCTTGGACTTGGGAAGGTCAGGCTGCTGGGTGGGAGGTGACGCCGCTCAGCTGTTCTGAGGCCCACGGTAGTGAGCATTTGCCTTGGGACAGTGTCACTGAGGTGTGGAGGGAGGACAAGTGAAAAGGATTTGTAGAATTGGCACAACTTGGTGAACCTCCCCCAGTATGTGGTCCCTGCTCCAGAATGGTAATAATGTCTACTTGCAAGGTTTCCGTTAGGATTATTTTTAAAGTATTATTGAAAATACAGCTGCTAAATAATTGGTAAAGAATAAAGCCCTAGGGGCTTCCCTGGTGGCGCAGTGGTTGAGAGCCCGCCTGCCGATGCAGGGGACGCGGGTTCGTGCCCCGGTCCCGGAGGATCCCACGTGCCGCGGAGCGGCTGGGCCCGTGAGCTGTGGCCGCTGAGCCTGCGCGTCCGGAACCTGTGCTCCACGACGGGAGAGGCTGCAACAGTGAGAGGCCAGCGTACCGCAAAACAAAACATAAAGAATAAAGCCCTAGAATAGACTGTCATGGGTTCCAATTTAGGGCAAGTTCCTTGCCTTCTCTGAGCCTCTGTTTTCTCATCTGTGGGATGGGTATAACAGAGTTACTAATCTCATGTGCTTGTTATGATGAATAAATGCGAAAATGGGTGTCTGTGCAGAGCCTGGCATGGCAGAAGTGGTCAGTAATTTAAAGTGGCAGCAGCGGCCACTGCTAACACCACCATTCAGAGTAAAAATCCAAGAACAAACAGAAGAAAATAAGAAACATTTTCTCCAGTTGTTAAGGAGAGCTAACCAATAAGAAGGACCTCTGCTGGTTTAATCGTTTATGCAAATTACAGCCTGAAGCTGCTGGGGTAAGTTTACCATCTGCTAAAAGTCAGATCTAATCTCTTATTACAATAACCAAACAGTGCCACCTCGGACGTGCAAACGTCAGTCGTTTTCACCCTCAGTCTTTGGTGTAGATGAATGTAATAAAATAAATATTGTTTTTGTTCCTGATTTTTAAAAAGTATAATTAATTGAAGTGAAGTAGATAAAACATTATGTCAGGTAGCCATTGTTCACTGCAAAACTCCCGGGTCAGAGGAAGGTGCCCTCGCAGCTCACCTTAACGGGCGTTCTCTCATCTAGGAGGCTGTAAACCAAGTCGCTGTCGGGTCTACAGGCTGCCATAAATACAGTGTCCTGATAATGTGAAGCCCACTTGTGTCCACACGACAGGGCCTGTAATTATGTTCCCCTTTCCTTCTCTGAGATGTGGTGAAGTTATTTGATTTATCACAGAACAAAATCTGTGCCATTTCTGGTCATTATCCTTTTCCCATTGATATTTTAGTGCTTGTTACAGTAAAATTCCAACAGAATTACACAGCTGAGAAAGAAGGATTTGATAGGTCCTAAAAGTATTTACCCTAATGGATTTCTGATGGAGATTGAACTTGATGGCAGTATGTTAAGTTCTTGAAGTTGGAAATTAATGTTATATTTTTAGAGGACATTCTTGGCATTGCTTTTACCTTTTGGGAGGAGGGGAGGAGAAATATCGTAACTTTTCTTCTTTTCTCAGACAAATGACCAAGCAGGAAATTTTTTGTAAATTACAGAAACATTCACTTTGCAGAGCATGCTGTGATTCCCGGCGCAGTCCCTTTGGTCCCCCGTCCTTGGCATTTCTGCAGACAGCAGTCCTCAAAGCGGCCTGAGGACCACGCACAACCTGATTCGTCAGGGCAGCCAGTGAGTTCAGAAGTCTTCTCTGTGTTGGGGTGTAGAACATGAGGAAAGGGCAAAGCTGGCCTCTGCCTGAGGCTCGATGGCCGTGCCGCGCCCCAGGCTGGCCCGCCAGGCAACTGGTGTAAAAAAAGTCTGCAGGCTTCATCCTCCAGACCGAAGGGCTGTGTCCTGTGGGGATGGCAGGTGGGCAGTAAGACAGTAGGTGGAAAGGCTGGAGGGAGGTGGGCGGCCCGCAGGCTGGGCGGCCGGCGGAGATGGACCCTGTCTGTCCTTTGACACCTAGGGCACCTCAGCGGCCAGGGAACAACCATGATGTCACTTCGTGCCTTTCCACAGCAATTTTTTATAAACCACAAATATGGGGCGTTTTCAGCACCCTGAAGTCACTGCTGTGTCCCTGTGCCTTTGTAGCCTCCAGCCAGTGTCAGGCTAGACATACTCCCCCACTTCTGCTGCTTTTCCTTGGTCCGAGAAAGTGACATGAAGTTCAGATTAAACGCTGGACTTCTTTACGTGGATCGCAGACACATTAATTTGATATATGATGAAGATACACACGCAGAAAGAGGATGAGTGGGGGAATCCACTTATTTTCAGATAGCTTTTCTTTTTTAACTTCAAAATGAGAAATAATTATACTTATCTCTGTAGCACGGAGATAACGAGGCTGTAAATTAATTTCCGTGTAGGCTTTTCTCATAAATTACAGAATTTTGCTCTTTTCCAGAATCAGAAGTCCAATAGGGCGTTTCTGGGTCAAGTGCCCCTGAAACGTCCAGGCCTTCCGCCCCTGTTTCTTTATAACCAGGGCGTTGTCCCCTAAACCCATAAATTATTTGAAGCATCCTTTTAACTCCTCAGGAGAGAGGTGCCAGATTGCTTAAATATTTCCTGTTTTATCAGAGTTCTATATTTCTTTTCACTTGTTTCAGCGTAGTTTCCTCCTATAATTAAAACAGCGTTTCAAAATTTAACATCGAGCAGGGAGCTTACAGATAAATTATAGAACTCTGTGGCTTAAATAGATAAATCTTGGGCCCCTGCCAGTAGGTGAATAACTCATTTCTATTCAAGCCATTTAGGAGCGATCAGCTGCAAGGTCGAGGGGCTCAGGGCACGAGCTTAATGCACTTTTTAATGAGTAAATCATTGCTAACTGGTGCTCTCATAATTTAACTCCCTTTTTAATACACTGCCCATGAGTTATGCCCCTAAAAAGCAAGTGAGGTACCCTTAGGGCCAGAGGGGACTGGGAACATTTACAAATGAGCCTGACACTGATGTGAACCAATGGATTATTTGAATTCCACTGCCTTACTTATCACTTAGTGGCTGCAGGCTCCGATGGCAAAAGCCTGTGGGCTGCATTATGTTAGCCTCAAAAATAAATGCTAATATCTGCGGTGTTTTCACATTCCCCACCATATTTGGTCAGTCGTACTAGCTGAGCCCCTAAGGGCTGCCAAGAGGCTCGTTGGCAAAAAATGCCACTTTGGTGAAGACATAACTGACCATCAGTCTTGCTCGTAGGCTCTCTGTAGTTGAACCTGCATCCTTTCCTCCCCAGGACTCTGGGATTTGTGCTTTTTATTAAATGTGATGATTCGAGTTACATGTAAATCGCCCTTCTAGCTTGTGTTTTCCTTCATTGGAAGTGTTTTGATCTTTGGATAATTCTCATAGAGTCCTTAAATTTATAACTTTAACGAATGGTTGAATTGATCTGTTTTTCACATGGATGTTTGACTGGGTGCTTAGGACCAGTGGGTGAGAAAAGTGAGATACAAGGGGTCGAAGGACAGTGACCCCTTGTCAGGTCATTGTCCCCACGTGTAGGTCGATTGTGCCCTTTTCCTTAAATTCTGGCTCTTGCTCTAATTGTAATTCCATTAATGCAAAGTCTTGGCCAGTTGAAAATTATATGCTAAATATTACTTAGATGGCTGTGTTCCACCCATCAATTCTAAATGAACTAGAACTAGGTAGTAAATTTTGTAATAGTTAAAGAATACTTAGATTTGATTAAATAAACATGTATCAGTATATTTGTATTCTTATAATAGGGAAACACAAAACACGAGTTCCTTTTTGGTATATTTTATATTTAAATTAACGTTAAAATTTAAATGTTAATATTTTAATAATGAAGCTTTTAAATCACTCAGCTTAATATACAGAATAATTAGTAGATATTTAGGTAGAAGGAAGGTATCTAGGTACCAGGGGTGCTAACTTTAGTCCCATATCTGCTCTTTAATCTGTGTGTATCTCTGCAAGTCATAGATTCACGTAAATTTTTTGCAGCAATACAGGGTTTTAGAATAGAGAGATGTTATATCTGAGGGCCCTTCTAAATATCAAAATCTGTTTTGTAATATATGTGGAAAGGTCTTTATAAAAATAGTCTTTAACATATTTAATTTGTTTAATTTTCATTTTTATTAGTAACTTTCAATATCCATTGATCAGTACATAAAAAAATAGATCAGTGGACAGTTGTGATTAATGCTGTAAAATTATTTTTTAAGAAATAAAGTCTAAAGTTTGTATTTATTTTTCATGCCGCACATCAGGTGAGTGGTCCTTTTCTCTAGGCAGCCCCATTTCCAGAGCTGCCCTGACCAGGCCAAACACACCGTTTTGCTCTCATCCTCACGAAATCCGCACGATAGGCCTTGGTAGCTCTGTTTTACAGGTGGAAAACCTGGAGCCGAGCCCAAGGGTTTGTAACGAGAGAGCCGGGAATTCTCTTCAGTGACGTCATGTGGCTGCACCCTTGTAAGTCCATGCTTGGGCGTCACCGCACAATGAGTTCAAGAGCCAGAGAACTGAAAGGTCCCACCCGTAGCCACGCTGGTGCTTGGAAGAATCAGCAACAAAAAGTGTTAGGAGTCTCTTGGTCACTGACTTTCTATGTCTATAGGTCACGTGCAGGCTATTGCTAATGGTGTTAAGATTAATTTTAGAGGTTTTTTTTTTTCCCCTCCGAAGTCTACGTGTACAGTTTCTTCATTACTTCTCTCTCTTCTTTTAAAGTTAATTGCAAAATAGGGAATTTTGGGGTCAACTTGTCCTCCTATCCTAAGAGCACTTCAGATCTCAGGCTGGTTTATTTCATTCCAGCCTGTCGTGTGTCTTGGGTGCATGTGCTCACGTGCACACATATGCACACGTACATCCTCACACGTGCTTAAGGAAATGGTGATTTTAACTATGACCAATATTTCTGTTTCTAAGTAATATTTTATCTTTTTTATTTTTATTTTATTTTTTTGCGGTACGTGGGCGTCTCACTGTCGTGGCCTCTCCCGTTGCGGAGCACAGGCTCCGGACGCGCAGGCCCAGCGGCCACGGCTCACGGGCCCAGCCGCTCCGCGGCACGTGGGATCCTCCCGGACCGGGGCACGAACCCGCGTCCCCCGCATCAGCAGGCGGGCTCCCAACCACTGCGCCACCAGGGAAGCCCAATATTTTATCTTCATTTGAAAAGCCAATTAAATAGCCCTTTGGTCAGCCCCACTGAGAGCCCTGGGCGTGAATTTTCTGTCTCCAGTTCTGCGGGACCAAGGGCTGCAAAGAATTCTCAGAGCCCTGCTGCCTGGTAAAGATGCTTAATTTAGACAGCAGTAAACTGGATGTTCCAGTTTGGAAATGCCACACCATATTTTTAAGCCAGTGCCTTCCTTGGTTGATTTAGAAAAGAAGTTCTAAAGATAAAATACCACAAATAAACCCACTTCTGTGTGCATTCAGAAGTAATCATTCTGACTCCCTGTTGCGGATGAAGGTTCCTTGACGTAGGACTGCATCTGGGAAAAGGCTCTATTAACTTGTCCTGTAGCGGCACGATTCGGCATCCCTGCTCTCTCCGTGCTCGCTCCGGCGTTGTGTCGGCCCCTCCTCTTGTGTCTCTGCCTGAGCTCCTCTGGCGGCTGCTCCACGCGCCGGGCCTTGAGTGATGTCTCCTGCTTCCGCCCGTTGTGCACCTTGCGTCTGAATCCCGTGATCCCAGTAAACTCGGTCGGATTTCTGCGATGAGAGTTGGAGCAGTCCTGCTGAAACACTGAGATGAGAGATGGGCGGTTCAGTGAAAATCAGAGCAGGCGTTGTGGGGTAGATAAATTTGTCTCATTTACGCAGCTTTTTTTAATCACATCTCTGCAGTTTTAAGAGCATGTTATTTCTTCAGATCTGCTTCTTGTGACTTCATCAGTATTGCCCTGGTAAGGCTGCCTGGGAAAGATTGATGATGGTGTACTACAAAATCCCTTTCCTTAAACCTATATTCAGCCTTCCTAGAAAGTAAGCCAACTTCATTTCTAATCTCAGTTGTTTGGTTTTGGGTCTTTTTTTTTTTTTTTTGCTGTACGGTGGCCTCTCACTGTTGCAGCCTCTCCCGTTGTGGAGCACAGGCTCCAGACGCGCAGGCTCAGCGGCCATGGCTCACGGGCCCAGCCACTCCAGGCCATGTGGGACCCTCCTGGACCGGGGCACGAACCTGTGTCCCCTGCATTGGCAGGTGGACTCTCAACCACTGCGCCACCATGGAAGCCCTGTTTGTTTGTTTGTTTTTAATTGTTTAATGATTTTTTTTAAAGTTTGGTTTTACAAGTTTGATCGTCAAACCCAAGGGCTTGGCTGCAAATTGGTTACAGTGTTGTGCGGGGTATTTTATATATATACGATATATATAATATATAAAAATAAATATATAGGGCTTTTCTGGTGGCGCAGTGGTTGAGAGTCCGCCTGCCGATTCAGGGGACATGGGTTCGTGCCCCGGTCTGGGGGAGGATCCCACGTGCCGCGGAGCGGCTGGGCCCATGAGCCATGGCCGCTGAGCCTGCGCGTCCGGAGCCTGTGCTCCGCAACGGGAGAGGCCACAACAGTGAGAGGCCCGCGTACCGCAAAATAAATAAATAAATAAACAAACAAACAAAAACTGGGGTAACGTGCTAAGAAATAAGAATACATTTCTCTCTTCAAGGGGTAGTCTTTTATTTAACATAAGAATGCCTGTATCAGCTCATAATTCAGAGGTCACCTTGCCTTCGCTTACCCGGCCAGCTGGCTTCCTTAGCAGGTCAACGCCCACACCATCCAGAGCTGCATCTCAACGATTTCTGAGGACTCTGAGCGGCTCTGCCGCCTGCCTGGGTGGACGTTCGAGATTGTTCCTCCTGCAGCTAAGTTGTCCTTCTCACCTAAATCTAAATATTCGTCTGTGTTTTGCACCCACTGTCTGTTTAAATCACCAGTAAATTATTTTCTTTTCCATGTTCATAACTAAATTTTAGAAATCACCCGTGAATTCTTTTGGCTCGCTCTTTATTCACAATTTTTAATAATAATTTATATAGGGAATACTAGCATTTATTGCAACTTACCAGTTTTGCACTGGGGACTGATGACGCAGTGAGTACGACACAGCCTCTGACTTCAGTGGGTCCACGCTGTACCAGAGCAGCAAGCTCACTGAAAGCAGCCCCCATACCTGATGGGGGGAGCGTGGTGATGGCTCTGGCCCAGGAAAATGTAGTAAAGTGAGGGCTACCTCAAACCCTCCTTCCTACCGTTTGCTCTCTTGAGTGCATTTCTGTTGGGAAAATACCCCTTTATTGGAGCCTTTTAAGTTTTATTTTTAAGTGCTGTCTTCCAAATATCAAATCATTGACCTGGTTCTCCACTAGACTGCGCAGAAAGTACACTGGGTTCATTTATACTTCCGTTCCTATTTCTAGGGATTAAATACTACCTGTCCAGAGTATTAACGTGTACCTCGATGGGCCCTGTTCATTCCACGCTTGTCACCCTTCAGTAAACGTGACCGGTGGAAACGTTAGCGCCTAGACCCATGGGACTGCAAGTCAGCCGTCTATGTGGACACACTCCGGAGCACACCTGTAGAGCCAGGGGCTCCCCAGCGGGCGCGGGTTACAATTGTGAGGGTATACACATCGCATCATCCCTTAGAACACCCGTGGTTGTAACAATGGAAGGATGTCCCGGAGGTATTAACTAATGCAGATTGGTTTGCATAGCTGACTGGAGGACTTTATCAAGACATGATATTTCTCTGTGCAGTTACGCATGGCACCGCTGGACCAGGACGTAGCCAGTCACATGCTCAGGTGAGCTGGAGAATGCAGACAGGTGTGGCTGACCTCTAAATCCTGGACGCTTGCCTCAGAGAGCATTTTGCTTCTGGATCTTATAAGCTGTATAAATTTACTCCCCAAAGGAAGCATCCCTCAAACAATATGGCATTCCTCTGCCCCTGCCTCCTGAGAGGCACACGGTCAAAGGCTGCCGGGCCAGGTGGCCGAGGAAGCAGCGCACCTTCCGGGTTGGTCTCTCCCGGTGTTTTTCAGTGGCCGTGTTGGCCATGTCTGGATTGCTCTTACGTAGGGTGTCCAGGTCTAAAGAGGGTGCAGCCGCTTGGTGAGAACGTGCGCCTCCCATCCCTTCCCCGTTGAGGCCCCTTAACTTTTTCCGTCAGTGGCTCTGCTGACCATCTGGTAAAATCCGCAGCAAACTGAGGCCACTTTCCTGTGGGCCCGACCCTGAGACTTCAGGGACGTTCTGTGACCTTGGGGGTTGGAAGTGGCAGTTCCAGCAGCGCAGCATCTCTGAGGCGACCCTGCGGGGACTGCTGTCCATCAGCCTGTGAGAAACCCTCCTCTGTTGTCCCCAGAAGGACGGGGGCTCTGGCACCGAACCGCAGCAGGAAGTGGTTTTGCTTGGGCGGTTTGGCCCTGTTACCGAGGAGGCTGTTCCCGCGAGCTCGCTCCTCCTGGCTTGCCCGCCAAGGGGAGAGGTGAAGGTGATCAGAGAGCGCGGGACGTAGGACAATTGAGTATCTTATTTCTCACCATAAATCAGGACGGAAGGGGAGAGTGTTATTTCATGGTATATTCTAGGTAAAAGTTCATCGCAGAAACAAACAGAGGTGTCCGTATTAATACCTGACGTTTGTGTCGTGCGTCAGTTTCCAGAAAACGGCACCTCGGTTAAGCAGTGCTCAGGACGGCCCTGGGCGCTATGGCTGTCCCGTCAGGTAAGCGGGCGTCACGTCACAAGTTCAGGAATTGCCCGAAAGCCTCCGTGAGCCTGGGTCTTCTGCTCCCGGCCCGTCCACCTTCTCCAGCCTCACCCCACAGCCTCCCAGGATCCCGGGCAGAGCTTTGTTCCTTAACGAACCTTCACATTTATTTTCGGAGTCTGTTTATTGCCTCATGAGGATTACATCCTTTGCTTAAAGATTAAGGGTTATATAAATCAATAAATGATCTCTCTTACGTTTCCCTTCAAAGCCTTTCTTATCACCTTCAGCTCCTCAGCATAACCCCGAACGTAGGTCATGTTTCTAGTGTTACCAACACTGAATTATCTTTTTGTTTAATGAAGATGCAATCCAGGATACATTATAAAAATATTTTGTCATTTAATTAACACACACATGCACACAAAATCATTTTTCCTGCATATTTTAAAACATGAGATTAACAATCTTAATTCTTATGCTGAGCACATTTTACTTTGTCAAGTTTACTTTGGCATAATATTTGGCAAATAGAAATTGTGAAAATATTTGGCAGTACTCCAAGATAAAAAACCCATTGAGAACGTCTTGATATACAGTACTTCAGTGAGTTTAGTTGTCAAGATTCCATAGTCTTAAAATCTCTTTAGATTTCTAATCTACCTGTGTAATTCTGGTGTTTAACAGTTTTGAGATGATAATAGAGTGCCATGGGTTTTATTTTGTGTGCATGTGTGTGTTGATTAAATGACCAAAATATTCTTATAATGTATCTTTTAGCATTTATATACTTAAAAAAATCTTTTAAATCCCAACAGAGATCGTGTTGGCACATACTTATCCAGTCTTTGTGTGTGTGCATATATATTTATGTAGTATGTAAATGGAAAAAAGATTGAAAATAAAATATATTTGGTTAAATAAAAGTTATTCAAATATTGTCCATAAAATCTGAATCATAAACATCAAGATTGATGTTCTTTTACATTAGTTCAAATTCATTCATTTGAAAGAGTTTCTTTGGAATAGAACTTTTTTGGATATTCTTACAGTATTTTACAGTTTTGTATTCTTTTTATTTTGAACTATACATGCCCAGGAATAGGTAACCTCAAATATGAGGCCATCCCATATTTTCCAAAGGGAAGAAACAAAAAAGACTCTGAGCCAACCGAATATTTAAACCTTAAGGAATGTGGACAAAATGGTTAAGTGACTAAATAAATATTTAATTTGCTAAATTAAGTACATATTCATACTTTAAATAACATTAGGATACTTAGAAATATTGGAATTTTTCTTCTTGCATTTTATAAAACAGTTTTGTCTAATATCCTCAAACGCGTCTCTGGCATCTTTTCGAGTTGTCGTTTTCCCAGAGTCCCTCGCTCCGCCCAGGGCTCTGAGTCCACTGCTGGTCCCACTAGGGCACATCCATCCCAGTGGACCTCGGCCCCTGGTGGGAGAACGTGCTGCTGCTTCCTTCGTGGCGCGGACAGGCCGTCGTGCTCCCCACCCAAAAGTCTGGCTTTCTGAAGGGATAGAATTCTATGTCTGCATTGACATCGAACACTTAGAGTCGTGAGGTCATGCTCACAATAAGTACAACTCATTTTTTTACCTCTTTTTAGAACAGAGTCTTTCACGTGGCCCCTTGAATCATGGAAACTGGGACTGATTGATGTTATTTCAAACAAGTGTGTCTTCCCTCTCGCCCTGCCACCCCGCCATGGTACTCAGTTGTTCAAAACCGTATAATTGAGAGGCTGCCTGTGGTCCCCAGTCCTCTGTCAGGACTTGGATAGAAGGTGCACTGGGAGGGAGGGTTGGCGTTTAAACCACACTGTGGAAGAAACGTCCACGTCTTTCTGTGTCGCCTCTCAAATTTCACGTCTCTTCCGTCAGCTTTTGCATGTAAGCAAGGTAATAAACCTGAAATTCCATCAGGCCGGACTGAAACCCTCGAGTCGGGAACAGAGTGACTGCTGCCACGGGCGGCCCGGAGGCTGGGCGGCGGTGCTGTCCCCGGGGGACATTGCGGGACGAGCCCCGTGATAGACGACGGTCCCCTCCTGGGCGGCCGCCTCTCACAAGCTGCGCTGCTGTGGCCCTGGGGGACCCGGAAGCGCAGCCGCTGGTGGTTCCATGCAGGAGGTGAGGGGTGGGCGGGGGGGGGGGGGGTGGCCCCCGGTGTGGCTGGGCGCGCGCCTCCCCCTCCCAGCGAGGAGCCTGGGCGGGGCTTGGTTGGCTGCTGCCACCAGCTCCTCCCACCCACCCCGCTGGCCTGGCCGAGGCACCGACACCCCTGGAAAGGGGCTGGATCGTCATCACTTACAAACACGCAAGCGCTCGGGTTCGGGCCTCTCAGCTGCCAGGCAGACGTCTCAGGCCAGGTCTCTCGCCCTCCTCTGCCCCGGTGCCACCCGGGTGCCGAGGCTCGAAACTCGGGTGTGCCCGTGTCCAGAGACACCGTGGCCCTGCCGTCAGAGCCGCCGCCCCAGATTCCCTTCTGCCCCTGAGCAGCGGGGCCCTGGCCTCCAGCTGTCCCTAAAGCAGGACGGCCGTGCCCCCGGCCCGAGTGACAGCCGCCTGAAGGGCCAGTGCCGGGAGGAGGTGGAAGTGCACGACGCCGAGTGGCACGCACGCCTGCCTGGCATCCCTGGGGCTCGCCTCGAGACCCTCCTCGCCCCCGTAGCACCCCCGTCGCCCCGCCGACAGACTGGACGGGGGGTCCTCACTGCCACGTTGCCTCTGTGAAGTACAGGGACAGAGCGGGAAGGGCCGCTCGCCGGGCGTCCCTGGGCTGCCCCTGGCTGGCTGCGTGTCCTGTCTTCCCTCACCCGTGGAATGACTCGCCCAGACCCAGAAAACTGTGGGGTTCCAGCGGCTCCCAGAGCCCGGGTCTGCGGCACCGGCACCAAGATGCTGGCGCAGCCCCGCCCCCGCCGAAGACACGTGAACATCTGGGGAGGGGCGGCCGCGGAGGCCAGTGGAGCGGAATCGGCCGCCACATGTGCTGTGTAATGCTTGTCATCTCCAGTGAGTCATTAAAAGGTTCCCCTTAATGGGGCTTTGAAGTGCCGGGCCGCTTGAGCGCTTCCATAAATTCCACAAACAGCCCTCTGACTGCGCTAGCTAATTGCTTGCTCTTTGACTTATTAGGATCAACTGAGTTAAATAATTTGTCACATGTGTGGCTCGTAATAAATAATGTGACCAGCCGGTTTGTGAGCTGTTTGGGTGATATATTGTACCCCTTTTGGATGTTGTCACACGTAGCTAGCAAATGGAGGCTGTTTCATCCAAAGGGCTATCTGTTCCCTGCAAAGAGAGTAAGTTCTGACAGAGCAATTGGGGAAAATAATTTAGAAGAGTCTGGTTACAAACAAATGTGTTCATTTATTTCTACTTCAGCCTTTCCGTGAAGGATTAATCATCATTTTTCTTGGTTATTAGGCATATGTATCACCCATCATGCAAGTCATAGGCAAAAGAATAGAAATAGTAAGTATTGAATTGTTATCATTAATATGGATTGAGTTATGAGAGTTAAAATATCATCTGACCCCCTTGTGGGAAGGAAGCTGTCCCTGCTGGTGGCCTGGTGGGCGTCCTCTGTCCCCTCAGCGCTGCATTCGGGCCACGTTGGCGCCGTGGGCATGGAGGTCTGTCCACGGGTAAAGACAGAGGACAGTGAGGGCAGGAGATAGTACATGGGCCAGGGAGAGATTCATTTGTAAAAAAGGGGTCTGGGAACCTAACTGTCCAGTCGTAGGAGGGAGCATCCTTTGCTCGCACTTAAGAGTTCATACTTCATTTGCCCGGTAAACAGTCTGGAGCCCAGAGATGCTCCCACGTCACCAGAAGCACAATGTTCCAGCACCTCTGGGCTCCTTGTCTTTGAGATCAATATCGTGTAATCACATTCAGAAAAAAAAAAGAAAAAAGGAAAAAAGGGCAAGTGTCTTGCCATGATGTTAATCTTTTTTATTCCTTAAATTTTTAAAATTTATTTATATTTTATTTTTGGCTGCGTTGGGTCTTTGTTGCTACACACGGGCTCTCTCTTGTTGCAGAGCACAGGCTCTAGGCGCACGGGCTTCAGTAGTTGTGGCTCGCGGGCTCTAGAGCACAGGCTCAGTAGTTGTGGCGCACGGGCTTAGTTGCTCCGCGGCATGTGGGATCTTCCCGGACCAAGGCGCAAACCCGTGTCCCCTGCATTGGCAGGCAGATTCTTAACCACTGCGCCACCAGGGAAGCCCCGTGATGTTAATCTTAGTCTGGACTATGTTCATGCAGAAAGTATTATGTGACTTATAAGGAAAGAATTGAGCTGTTTGTAACTTTTTAAAAAAATCCTTACACGGATACATCATAATTGTCTCTCCTTATTATTAGCATTGGCAGCTTCATACAGCAATTTTATTGTATTAGCACGGAACAGATAAATCTGAAGTGAAGGTAGTTATGCTTTTCTTTTGTAGATTAGTGCTTTCACAATTTCACGAAGTATTTCCGGAACAAAAAGGGACAGGAGAAGTCCAGCTCACCAGGGCTTGCTTTCAGCTTTTCATTTCATGGAATGTCATTTATAATTTATTTATTTGTCTGTGCTCCCCGAAGCACTCAACTGAAATAATAATGGCTTTAACTAACACTTTTATGGCAATTTAAAAAATTAAATACTGCATTCTCTGTACGTGCTACTTCAGAATTAATGTTCTCGTGCTGTTTTCTCGAATGACCTATTCTTTCTCTCTCTTTGAATATATTTACTTAGGGTTTTAATATATCTCTATGCTCGCACATTATCACTGAGACAACAGGCAGTAAAAATGCCAGAAAGTCTCAAACAGTGAGGCCAAGAAGTCACGAGCAGGCCCCAGCTGGAGGGTTTCCCGCCTGTGCCCTGGCCGGCCCTTTCTCAGCCCACAGCACTCGGGCCTCTCGTCTGGATGTTCACAGCGTAGTTAGATAACGATAACGTCTGAGCGTGCAGGGGGTGGGCGGCGGTGGGCGGTAGGGATGGGGCGCCGATGGCTGTGTGCCGTTTGGAGGACACGAGGGGAAGCCACCCAGGCCTGGATGTGTTTCGTCTGTGGCCGGGGGATGCCGTGCACCCAGCACCTGGGGCAGGTGGCGCTCAGCCCCGGGGCCCGTGTGCATTTGTTTGCTTACAGAAATCAGTTACTCGGTCACATTTATCATGTCTGCCATCTACGAGAAGTGATATCAAGAAAAATAAAGCTAATCATATGGCTTCATGCAACTAATAGTGTGTTTTGTGTACTATTCCTAAATGACTTTTTAAGCTTCATTAGGTGTGTCTTGGGTGTAGCGACAGTGAGGGTTCTGTTAAGCGTAGTGTGTGGACAGAAGAGTGTTTGAAGGTGTTTGCCTCCCGGGTGGCCAGCACTGTAGGGCGCTTCCTCCTCTGAAAAGACCGAGTGTGCTGGGCGGGGCGCACCCGGCCCATCCGAGGCTTCCACCTCGAGGGGAGGGCAGGAGCCTCGGTGACGGTTTGGCCTGGAGCGGCGCAGCCCTGCTCCGGACTCGCGGGGGGGGGGGGGGGGGGGGGGGGTTGTTTGGGGGAGGGGAGAGAGAGCGGGGCTGCGGACTGAGGGGCACGTGTTCGCCTTCTGAGAAGCAAGGGCACGACGGGCCCGCCAGTCCGAGCTGGACGACGCGCCCTTCGTTGAGCTTCGCGATCGGGGCCGGTGGGAGGCCTGTCCTGGCTTCCTCACGGTCCAGCGCCACAGCAGGGAGCACACTTCTTGCTGAAGCGGTCACAGCGGGTCCCACGCTCGTCCCCGGCACCAGAGCAGGAGCGACTGGGAGAAACCAGCCCCGATTTCTCCACTGACGCCCTCGAGCTGGAGACGCCAGCGCAGGCGCCTGAGGGGGGCCTGTGGGCAGAAGCCGCCTGCCACGGCCTCGTCCCTGCTTTGCCCACGGCCAGGCACCGTGTGACCTGCTCCTCCTACAGTGAGAGGGCGGCCCCTCCCTCTGGGGCGGCAGGCGCGGTCGGAGACCCCTTCTGCCTGCAGACCCCCGGCCTGTTAGCGTCACCTCCTCCGGGGACGCAGGCCGCCTCCCCTTTCTGGGGTCGGGGGGAACGTCCCGAGGAGCCAGCCTACCGGGCTTATGACAGTCGCCCCCAGGAGGAGGGCCGGGCCCTGTCTGGGGGCGACCGCTCCTGTCCTTACCAGGCATCCCCCAGAGTGACGGGGAGAGAGCCCACCCAAGGCCCCGGGACAGAATTGCCTCTTTCCGGAACGGCGCTCCGGACTGTGGGTTCTGTGGGCGCTTCCTGCGGACCCTCAGTGCTTTCTTTTCTGCCTGTAAACATTTCCATCCACTTTCTTCCCCTGCTAGTAAGATAGTCCTGGGATTTTCAGTTCCTAACAGTGTCAGAGACGTTCCTGGGTCCACACCTGGTGGCCGTGGCCCGGATGGCCAGTTCAGGACACCCACGTACCCCACCTGCAAGATCTGCGCAGCCCTCCAGCTTCTGCCCAGAGCAGAGAGAGTCTGAAATCATTGCTGCGAAAAGAAAGACCCCTGCCCGGCTCTTCTCTGCAGCCGCGGGTTAGCTGGCCGAGGAGCGCGCACCTGAACCACGCACGTGGGCCTGCGCTGGGCTGATCTCTGTGGGCCTTTGTCTTCTCTTAGGGTGCCCTTAAAGCACAAGGGACAGAGACCGGGACAGAAACCAAAGGAACACCTGAGCATCTCAGAGGCACCTTTGCAGACATTCCCGGTTGTGCCCCTGCCAGAGCAGAGCATCCTGGGAACTGCGCCGCCCGGGCCCCTCCTGGCGGCAGCTGCCCGTCGGCTGGGGACCGAGAGGGGCCCGACGTCCATCCCGCTTTCACGACGTGGTGTCAGATCCCTTTTTTCTCAATGTCTCCTTCTCGTGTTATTGTTTCAGTTGTGGGCATTCACATTACAAGATGTCCTTAAATCACTTTTGGAAGGAAGGTGCGTGTGAATTATGAGTCATTAATTTTATTTTATTTTATTTTATTTTATTTTATTTTTTTTTTGTGGTACGCGGGCCTCTCACTGTTGTGGCCTCTCCCATTGCGGGGCACAGGCTCCGGACGCGCAGGCTCAGCGGCCACGGCTCACGGGCCTAGCTGCTCCGCGGCACGTGGGATCCTCCCGGACCGGGGCACGAACCCGCGTCCCCTGCATCGGCAGGCGGACTCTCAACCACTGCGCCACCAGGGAAGCCCATGAGTCATTAATTTTAAACGAACATTTTAAATTTAAAATATCCGTAGGGAATCTACTCTTGATTCCTCTTTTCCGCCAGTTTTACTGAGATGTGCTTGACCCGCGGCCCGGTATGAGGTTAAAGTCTGCAGTGCGATGGCTGGGTCACGCCCATTGTGCGACGTGAGCACCGCAGAAGGTTAGCATCCGCCGCGTCACACAGACTCCGAGGGAAGGTTTCCTTTCCCTGCAGTCAAGACTTCGCGCACCTGCTCTCTCAACAGCTTTCAGATGTAGTCACTGTGCTGTGCCTCGCACCCCAGTACTTATTTATCTTGTACTCGAGGCTTGTACCTTTGTACTCCTGATTTCCAGTAACGCACACTTACTGCTCTCTAAGATTCTGGTTGCAGAGCTGCTTGCTTGGATATTAGGTGTCTGTAGATTCACAGTCTATGTCATATATTCCTGTACATTCTGCAGCTACTCAACACCTACTTACAACCTTTGTAGCAGAGGGTCTGGAAAGAACCCTCAACTGAAGTCAGAGATTTAGGACTGGCCCCCGGCTCTGTCCCGTGTGGCACCTCCGAGATAAATTTCATCATCTGTAAAATTCTTGAGCTCAGAGAGCCTTTCAAACTACTAAATGAAGGAAGGGATGTAAAAATGCCCGCCTCGGTGGCTCTGCAAAGCCGTGTTCTCAGGTTCCTCTATCGTCCTTGTCCCCTGGGGTTGAGGCGTCTCGTGACGGGAGGGCGCTCAGTCTGTGACAGCAAGTGCTTCAGCCCAGATCCCCGCTTGCCACGCCCCGCTCATCTGTATACTCGCCCCATCAACACGGGGAAGCGTTTCCCAGGTGACCTGGTTACCCACGTAGCGTAGACTGGTGAGGACATTTATGGGTGAACAGCTCCTGATTGCAGAAGAGCTATTGGGAGGTAAGGTGAGCTTTCGCGACCCTGCGCCCCTAGAGCGGCCTCACTGGGGAGAAAACACCTATAATAACAGGGTGTTTCTTCCACCTCTGGACATTCTGCCTTCCCTTGTCAGGGCTCCTGAATGTGGGTTTTCTTTTAGTTTCACCTCTCAGCCAAATTTAACTTTTATTCCGGTTTGTTTTCTCAGAATTTTCTTTTGATTTACTGACTTATTTTTATTAAACATCTGTAAGTCATACTTATGAATAATTCAAAGTTACTCAGGCAATAAAGGGAAATTTCCTCTTATACCTTTATCTGTATCTAAGATGCGTGTCCACTTGTTTCTAAGGATCTTTGTGGTGGAGACCTTCTCGTAAAATAATTAGGGAAGGCTTTGAGGTTTCCATTTTTAGGCTGAGTGGGCCTTAGGATGTAAAGTGTTCTGGTGGTCTGAGCGCACAGAGTTGTGTTGTAAAATCCAGATGGAGGGATTCTAGATTTGTCAAAATTATTTGTCTGTATTTGCCCACAAACCCTATCAAACAAATCTGTCAGACGTAACCTTACTGTTACCTCTTAAGACTCGTGCCTAATTGCTTGTATTACCCTATAACAGTATACATAAGATATGTCTTCATTAACATTTCAGAGAGGAAAAAAACTTTCCTTTGTAGAAAACCTTGTAGGGCTTATTTTATGATGCTGATTGGACCACTGTTTTAGTCTCCCTTATTTTGACTGTGTTAGCATGCCCTTTAAAAATGCAGTGTGTGGATGTTTCAACTTTAAAAATTGTTACAATTTATGCTTTTGAGTTCAAAGTCATTTTTCCATATATTAAAGAATTCATCCGAATTAAAATCATCAGAAGGAAGCACATAGACTCTGTAAAATTATTGTAAGTAAATTGAGAAACATGGCTGAATATATCCATGCGACTTGTCCGAAGCAGAGTTTTGCAGAAACTGAAAGACAGCACTGATGCTCTGTTAACTGGTTTGTTTTTTTTTTTTTTTTGGGGGGGGGGATGGTGCTAATTCAAAAGTTACCGAAACTATTAATGTATTATAAACCAAAAAATGCATTTCTGTTATCATCCTGTGAGTTTGCTGTGCTGGGTGGTTTTTCTTCCTGGCAAGGCCCCGAGGAGGCCGTCCTGCCAGGCCAGCAGAGCGGCCGCCTGAGCCCCCGGCCTGCAGCCCCAGCTCCCAAGCAGACACCTCCCAGCTCTGCCTTTTCCAGAGTTAGGAATAAAACCCGTGTACTGTAGAGAACGATTTTCAAAAGCTCTCAGGTGTGTTCCTTGCTGTGATCTCAGCAGGTTTTATTGTTGGACTTCAAGAGGCCAGTCCAAGTGGCCGTGGACTTGCTGGTCCGGTGGCTGAGGCCTGCCCTTCGCTGAAAACTGTGTCCTCCTCGCGCCCGATGACCTGCCTTCTGCAAGGCCCGCGGTAGCTCCAAGCACTTAACATCTTTAAGCCTCTTTTCCCGTCTGTAATGTAAACTCTGTGAAGCGCCAGCTTTTTTAAAGCTCGTCCCCTGCACTGATTGAGCTCGCACAATGCACCCTTTGTTCCCGGCCAGATTGCCCATTCATATATGTGTATCCACGCTCGCACTGTCTAATATTGGTCTGGTCTGGAGTAAGCACTCCTCGTTAATTACTGCAGAGACATTTTGAACAGGTGTGGAAGCACTGCACCCCCAAGTGCAGGCTCTTCTCCGGGCGGCCAGGCAGCGCCGGCCGCAGCGCCGGCCGAGGCATGAGCTTGAGGTGCGGGCGGAGGGGCGGTGGGTAGAGGGCAAAGAAATGCCCGATGCCACATGAATCAGAAGTTTCCATGTGTACATCGTGCGCCACCATAACGTCCTTTGCCGCAGTCTGCGTGCCAGGAGTGGAGCCCGGGTAGTGTCTAGCAGGAAGGTGTGTTTTTCTGTGTGAGTGCGGATGCGGGGGAGGGGGGAGGGGCTGCGTGTAACCCCCCATTTTTCTCCTTCCCGGGGATTGTGCACCCCCGGCCGCCTTTCTTGGGGCTGTGGTGTGAGCAGATATAAAGCAGCATTTTTCTCACTGCCTCTGGAAACAATGGGGCCTCTGTTAGCAGGAGCCGGGCCTCTGCAGACGGCCTTGCCGGCTACAGGGCCGGTGGAGCCCAGGTTCAAAGCCGTCAGCCTCCAAGTGCTTTAATTCAGCATTATTTTTGCTGCTCTAACCTTGTTTTTTTTTCTTTTTACATAAACCTTCTGAGGCCTCCTTGTTTGGTTGGGAACCGAGCAGTGACTTTTTCTAATTAGATTAAAGTTAATCAAATGAAGACTTGGATATTTTTAAATGTCATTTAATCTGCTGCTCCTCCTCTTCCCCCATGGATTTTATCACCTTAGCTCAATTTGTTGCAAAATTTCACCTCATTTTTGCCTAGTTGCAGGTTTTTGAGTTTGGAAAAATAGAGGACAACAGGCATTTGGGGGCATCTCCGTTTTTCTTGGAAATAAACGCAAATCAGTTGTGCGCATGCTGCGTTTCACGGGCTGCCGTCTCTGCTGCTACTCTTTCGACTGTTGCAAATCTACCAGGTTGGAGACGTGAGAGAGGAGATATAAAATAAAAGTTTCTGTGATCAAGGACAAAACAGGGAAGAAAGGTTATAAAGAAACTTAGTTGAGCAGTGTTTCTTACAGAAAGCAATTGATGTCTGAAGTGCGGGCCGCTGACGTTAGGACCCTTCAGTCGGTTTAGATGATAACGCGCCATGAAGAGGGACCCAGTGAGCACAGACGGTGGGGTTTCTGTGCCCCGGCAACACAAATGGAAACATTCTTTCTTGTCGAGTCCAGATTTGTATCCTCTGTGATACGTTTTGCAAACGAACTTTGAAAACAAGGCAAAAATAGTTCTTAAGTCAGACATTGTTGTAAACTCTAGGATGCGTATGAAACTGGACTTTATGTAGAAGAATCTCTCCGTCTTCTGGTGGCGGGGGCGAGGCAGCGGAGTGGGGGACGCTGTGCGGTTGCCGCTTAGCTGGAGTTTGACAAGCATCCTTTCTGCTCGGACGAGGGGTCAGGTTTCCAGTGTGTCGAGCTGAAGGCTGTGGGGTGGTGTACGGAGGGGCCTGGTTCTGATTTTTAAGTGGTGTTAAGAAGGTCAAGGTTCACATTTTTTCCATTTTCTCCTGAGTTCATCACCAGCAAATCTACCTTTGCCACATGTAGTCAACGCTCCTAAATGGATGAAGAGCCGGAATGGGGATCGTGGGGCTGTGCCCACCCCCCGCTACACGCTCGTGTCCGCCGTGTAAAAAGAAAAACCCACGTCGCCACGGACCGGCCCGTATGGCTTCGTAGCTTTGCCCACTTGTCTGATCATTAAAATCTTCTTATTTGCAGTAAAAATAAATAATTTACTCTTTCTAATCCTAGAAAATAAGAGTGGAATGCTACTTTATTAATTCATCGTTTTTCCTTTGTCACGGTTCTTTAAATTTATACTTCTATTTTTAAAAATGCTGTTAGGAGCTACATCATGTAGCTACATTGCATTGAAATTCCCTGTCTTCTTTTTCTAATACAGAGGTTAACTGTAGCTTCCCAAATCCCTGCTTCGAAAGATTAATCAAAGTGCCATTCCTACGCAGTAAGACCAATGAATAGGAAACGTTTTATAAATAAGTTTTTCATATCTACATGTTTTATCTTCTTCGGATTGTTTTTGAACTGATAGTAAACTAGGGAACATATTTCTTATTTTTGTAAAAAGTGACTTAAAAATTTTTTTATAAATAAAACGTTATGACCTGGCTCTCTTGGATGATTTAATCTTGTCAGTTGAAAATGACTGCTCTTTTCCTGTTGGTTTATTGGCTAATTTGTTTGAAATTGGTTCATGTCTTTTTAAGGCTACACACTAGAAAATATGTTGCCCAACTTGTTTTTTATTTTTTCATAACTTTAAAGGTTGGTGATTTGTGAAGTTCTTACAGGACACAGATATGAAGGGAGTCACATGCATGTGACATGTTTGCATTTTATCGATGAGTGTGTGCTTTACAGTAATGCCAAAGGTAGAGGCATTTATACATTGTCCACCTTCTGTGCTGTTTAGATGTACACGTGCTGGTGTCCTCACTACATGAGCTGAAGCAAAGGTGAGCACGTCTAAATCTTTACTTAGGAAGGATTTTAATGTATGCGACATTTTAAAAGCTTCTAGGAGGTGTCAGAATCTTTAAATCACCAGTATAAAATAGCCCGTTCTCATGCTACGTAAAAGTTCTTTTAAAAAAAAAGCTACCCAGTTACTTCACGTGAATTTATTTAGAGGTGTTGAATAAAATCACCCGGAGTCTTCCCCACCTGCCCCTGTTATATTGGAAGACACACGCACACGCACACGCACACGTTTTCCTGTGTTTGGAAGTGCGATATGAGGAATTGCTGTGCTGACACATTACATGACTCTTCAGAGTTTACAGCCAGGCGTTTGTGGGCGCTGTTTCTAGTCCACTCACCCTACACACAAAAATGTACTAAAACAAATAGGAAAAACATACCCTCTAAGGTGAAACCCTAAAGCGTTTTCTTTTTGACTTTTGCTGGAGTGTTTCCTGCGGCGAGTTTTCCTCGGCGTGTTCCGAGAAACTAGCAGTTGTGAGTGTGACCCCCGGCTGCAGCTTGTTGATAAACCCCCTCCCTCCTGATGGCTTTGCCGCCTCCTCCAGTCACAGGTGACAGAGGCCACTGAGGCAACACAAAGGCAGATGCCTTTGAATTTAATGTCTAAAGTCACATTCCCTGAGAAATTTTTCTTCCTGTTCTGTGGAGTGGAAATATAAGCATCCTTCCTTACATGTTAAAAAGTAAAATAATGTACTTAGTTTAGCTTGTAAGCAGCTGCTACTTCTAATAAATTATGTATAACTTCAATATTTAACATCTCTAATTTAGGGATGTTTGCTCAGCGTTTGGTGTAAGCTGGTGCGGATTTTATATTTGGAAGAGAGAATGCTGCTTGGAAGGACTTTTCTTAACAACGTTATAATCATTGTGTGCATAGAAATTATTTCTCTTCTCCACCAACTTTTCAGTTATGCCCATTATTTTAACCTAAAGAAAAATATCACTCAACAGTACCAAATAATAAATGCCCAATTTTTTACCAAGGAAAATACTACATGAATAAGACGTTAGATGTTTTCCAGTTAATCTGAGGCTTGCTGGGTGCAGCTGGGGAAGATTCTTTGGCAAAGACAGATCAGCCCAAGCTATAGCAAGATGTGGGGATGTATAAATCATAGGCTCTTTTTACGAAAGATTTTAATATTTGTTAACCTTATTCTAGCTAATGCAAAGAACTTTTCTGAGCTACACATTTGAAATATTCAGCCAAGCCTTTTCAGTAGCTTGCTGTGCTGTCCCAGCACCTGATACACTGGTGAGTCTCGTTGACAGGCTCTGGCGATGCTGTTCCCTGGCCACCCGATGCTGTGCCAGCAGGAGCCCTTGTCTCTTCCCATCTCCCCTGTCCAAGGTATGTTCATGTAAAGGGAGAACCACTCTTTCAGTTTGAAATATTAAACAAAATAGTTTTTATTTCTCTTTCAATACCGAGGGATCACCCACAGCCTCTAAAATAAATAAATGAGCTTAGCTCATCAAACAAAACATTATTTTTATTGGTCTGGTTTGTGAAGAATGAGGCGTTCTAGTGCAGAAATATCTGTTCTTTCATCGTCGTCTCCCTTCCTGTTCGAGTTATTTTCTGTAAATCCTAGTCAAGTGCTCCAAGGTTTAAAGGAACTAAGCCTTCGATGGCTGGGAAGGGCATTGAAGGAAATGTCCTCTCTGCGGCTCTTTTATTATCTTAAGGTTTGTGGACTGTCTCTGTTCTTAAACGTGGTCAGTAATATCTGCTCCTCAGTTTGAATTTTAACTGAATTTGGGTCTAAGAGATAAAATATGTTTTGTCTGTGTAATCCACACGAACTTCCTCAGAAGAAAAGTTGAATGGGACCAAGCGTGTTCACAAGCCCCCGGGCTCGCTGTGGTCGGGGAAGGAAGTGCATCTGCCGTGGGACAGGGCTGTGACAGCAGGCCAGCCAGTTGGCCGGCTTCTCTGTGACCTGTGGGTGCCACTCTTGGAGGGGAAGGATTGCAGAGATGACCTTTAGCCCCTGACATTTCTGCTTCATGCCCTGAAATCCGGGGCAATGGATCAGGCTGTGCAGCGCTGGCATCCAGCCCTGGAGGCGCTCTTTTCACAGGAGCCAGGCTCCCCTGATTTCCCTCTGGAAGGCAGGACAGAGCTGCTTACCCCGCTGGCTCCGGGGTAAAACCAGCCCCTGGCTGTGCCCCAGGTATCCGCAGCTGGAGCGCCCCCGCCACCGTTGCCTGGTGTGACGTTCAGAGCCTTCTGGCATCTGCTTTCTGAGATCATACGACCTTTCAGCTCCCAGGACCTCTGGATGACCCAGGGGTGACCTGCTGGCCACCAGAGAATGGTGGATAAGAGAATGACACTTCTGGTGACTGCGGTCGAGGAATTAGCATCCTTTAGTTGGCATTGGCCATGGTAAATATCCCTTAGAAGCTACTTCAGTATATGCTTCGGCCTAAAGTGGAAACCTGAAAGCTCTGTTTTCACACGTGAGAGGCTGTTATTTAGTAGAGGGAATAGAAATCATCTATGTTGTTCCAAAGGTCAAAAGAACATTTTACAAGAAAGAGTCTGACGTCACGTGAGGAGACAGACCGTTAACGACCAGAGCTGTTACCGTTGGCAATGGCTAACTCAGGCGCAGGGCGGCCGGCAGCCTCACGCTCACCTCCTGGCTCTAGAACCCTTGGGTTCCCCGTGCTGTTAGTTCATCGTGCAGACTGCTCTTCAGCCGCATCCCACCATCTTCCCCACTTTGACCGCACGCCTGTCCGTCCGGAGTAAACACTGCCGGCCCGGAACTTGGGAGCTGTTGCTCTAGCTTTCTGTCCTTCGCGGCCTGGGAGCCCTCCGTCCTGTGAGCGTCGTGCCTGCAGGTGACCCGTCAGGCTTTTCTCCGGGCACCTGGCTCAAAAGCAGGGCAACTCACTGGAAGACACAGGAAAGACGGAGCTGGTTTCTGTAAAGTGCGCTCTTGAATGGAGAGGCCTGGTGTTTCCTGCCCCGACGGGATGGCGAGCCCTGGCCCAGACGCTGCTCGCCGGCCAGAACCGGTGGAGCAGGTGTGGACAGCACCAGGGGAGACGGCTGGTTGACCCCGGGAGGAGCGGGGACGCTGGGATTCTTACCTCCCTCGCATCAGCGTTTGGTCGTACGCGACTCAGTGAGTTGGAGAACTTGAGTTATTGAAACTTCTCAACGCAGGCCTTTACCTTCCGAACCAAGTTCCTGAAAACCCAAACCTGTGGACCAGGCTCCCTTTCGTGGCTGGCAACATACGACCTTAAGACTCTTTTCATCTGTTTTGGGGCACTCTCCATATATTAGTGAAAAATATCCACTGTTTGGTTTTTTTTTTTTTTTTTTTTTTTTTTTTTTGGTGGTACGCGGGCCTCTCACGGCTGTGGCCTCTCCCGTTGCGGAGCACAGGCTCCAGACGTGCAGGCTTAGCAGCCATGGCTCACGGGCCCAGCCGCTCCACGGAATGTGGGATCTTCCCGGACCGGGGCACGAACCTGTATCCCCTGCATCCGCAGGCGGATTCTCAACCACTGCGCCACCAGGGAAGCCCCACTGTTTGGTTTTGAGTCAGGATTATGGAGGTGTAACTTACACACAGTGAAGTGAAGCTCATCCTTTCTGGTCTGTAGCTCCGCGGGTTCTGTGACTGCATGTGGTCCTGTGACCTCCGCCATAGTCAAGATTTAGGGCAGCCCATTCCTCAGCCAATCGCCCCCCCCCCATTCCTCTGTAGTCAGCTTCCTCTTCTCCTGCCACGTCTCATCCCTTGGAATCACAGAGTGTTGCACCCCCTAGGTCCCCCTTTTACCGAGTAACATATAAATGTAATTCTACAGCAGTAGCATTTGAAAGTCTGGCTTCTTTCACTTAGCATATACGTTTGAGATGCACCCCTGTTGTTGTGTATATGTTTTTATTGTTGAGTCGTAGCCCATTATATGGAGCGACTTCTCTTAACTGAAAAAAAATTACAGAATTTATTATAATGTTTTAACTGAATATCTAATTTGTGTACTCCCAGTATTTAAAAATATATATTATTAAAGTCAGGTCAGTGGTTTATTTTGAATTTCTCTCTTCCTTTTTTTTCCTCATTGATTATCTTTTTTTTAAAGTTGAAATATAGTTAATATACAGTGTTGTGTTTCAGTTGTACAGAAAAGCGATTCCGTTATACATATACATATATATATATATACTTTTTCAGATTCTTTTCCATTATAGTTTATTACAGGATATCATCTCTTGCTTTTTTTTTTTTTTTTTTTAAATTATTTTATTTATTTTATTTTTGGTTGCGTTGGGTTTTCATTGCTGCGCACGGGCTTCCTCTAGTTGCGGCGAGCAGGGCAGTGCCCGGGCTTGTCATTGCGGTGGCTTCTCTTGTTGTGGAGCACAGGCTCTAGGAGCACGGGCTCCAGCAGTTGTGGCACATGGGCTCAGTAGTTGTGGCTCGCGGGCTCTAGAGTGCAGGCTCAGTAGTTGTGGCACGCGGGCTTAGCTGCTCCGCAGCATGTGGGATCTTCCTGGACCAGGGCTCGAACCCGTGTCCCCTGCAATGGCAGGCGGATTCTTAACCACTGAGCCACCAGGGAAGCCCATCTCTTGCTTTTTTTAAGAGAACAAATTAGGATATGCTGGTGGTGTGTGGGGTTTTAACTGGCTGTTCACTTGGTCTCTCTTCCTCACTGGGATCTGAGGTCTGGAAGACCAGTGAGAGGAGGGGGCAGGACAGCCTCGTGGCCGGTGCCGGTCAGCCTGCATTGTCGGCCTCTATTCCCGTCCAGTCGTCAAGCAGGAGTCTCTAGTGTCGTAAAGCGTGGACTTAGTACTGTTTTCTTAAAATAAGGATGAATGTGTTTGAAGGCATTCAGTAAGCGAATTATGATATTGTTCTGTGGATGCAGTCAGGTGTCACGGTTTACGATTTGACTGTGACCGTCACGAGGGCTGTGGCATCGTCTGTGCGCCTCCCGACCGTGCACGTGGAACCTCAGAGGCGCTGGGCTCAAGAGCCGTCCGTGCCGTCGAGGGCGCGGCTGCCCGACCCCAGACACTTCAGCTGCTCGTCCACGGCCTGTGGTCCCTGGACAGATCGCCCAGAAGCAAGGGCTTTGGTGTCGTTTTTCCTGACTTGTAAAGCAAAAGCAGAAGCCAGACGGGAAGTTCAGCCCCACGAGGACGGGCAGAGGCCGACTCCAGTCTCAGGAGGAGGGGACTCGTTAAGGCAGTTACACTTGTCTTGCTGCGCTGCACTCTTGGTGGCTAGAACCGCTAAAAGTTTGCAACTTTACACCGAATGGAGCGGACTTGTTGAGTTGAAGTCTCACCCAGGGCCCAGCAGTTTCGCCTGGTCTCACCTTCTGCCTGAGGAAGTTTTTGTTCTCGTCTCTCTCATGAGAACCATGTTCTCTCTCTCATGAGAACCATCTCAGTGATTATTACTTTGTCGACGGCCTTTCTCTGAGCAGGAACATTTGAGGACAGCGCTTCCGCCAGCAGAGCAGACACAGCACGAGGGTCCTAGTGGGACTCCTGTAGTGCCCGCTGCCTGTCTCCTGGGTAGGTGCCGTGGTTGGATGCCAAAAAGAAATCAGGCGGCAATACACTGGTCCGTTAACAGCTGTGAGGGCCTCGGCTGAATCGTCATTTTGTGCAGGTCTGAGTACAAAGTTCATAAAGTGTATACAGTAGGACAGAGGACAGGGTGCGTCCCCTCAGACCCGAGAAGCCGACCTCCGGGCCTCTGCTGCCATCTTAGTCGTATGAAAAAAAAAAAAAGGCCCAGAAATGTGGCTGACGTTTCTCCTTTAATGGAGCTTGTAAGTGATCGAAAGCCATTAAAATTCCCTTTTAGAAGCTGAATAGATTTTAGCCTCCCACGTAGACACAGTAAGAGAGAGAGGCTAAGCATCACCATCGTCGTTGAAGTCTCATAAGATCGACTGACCCTCCTTAATATGACACTGATGCTGAGGAAGGCCTGCAGAAACGTTAACAGTGCCTCTTTAAACGGGTCAGGGAGAACGCTCTTCAGAGTTGAGAAATGTTGACTTTGGGCATCAGAAATAAACATCTGAGTTTACTCACCTCTGTTCGTGACATTTCTTCGCCGGTTTTTATTCCTGTTCGGCAAAATACATAATGCGCTCCTCAGCGAAAAGTAATTGGAATAAGTAAAATCTAAACCAAATAGTAGTGTGAAGTAGTAGAAAAAAAGAAATGGGAATCTAGTGACAAGCAAAGCATTGTTATTGAAAGGTTTTGGAAAAAAAGCCTCTTTCACGTTGCTGGCCTGGTTGGGAGGTTTGGTCCCTGGTACAAAGCCATACAGCTGCACACAATATAAAGGAAGGTTAATAGCATATTTGGTGCGTTTATAACTTCCCTGGGGCATTTTAACAGTAAAAATAGTCATTGTTAACCCGGTCCATCTGAACTTAAGTATGAGCTTACTTTGCAAGAAATGAGGGGTAACGTCTAAGCAGTTTTCTCCAGGCTTCATTCTTGTTTGAAGATTTAACATTATGGATCTTTTTAGTCTGATTTTATATGTTTTATTCAATGTGCTGAGATGTTTGGAGTCACAGACTAATGAGATGTCAGGCTCCCAGCTCTCAGCTCTGTGACGTTTCTCGTACGTCAAGGGCGTAGATCTTCATGAACGTAATACACACCGGGCTCTGATACGGTGAGACACGTGTTCATACGTGTAACACAGGCTGGGGGTGGACATGGCAGAATTTATCCTAAAATCAATCTGGTGAATTTTCCAGGACGCCGATCTCGGTGTCCTTTGCTTATAATCACGGAAATGCAATTTCTAACAGTGGCAGGCTCTAGACTGTCAGAATATTTCAACTCAATTCGTAAACAAAACCAAGTCTGCGCACGGTCTGCGGATCAGTCCTGCTACAAAATGTAAAGAATAATGCAGATGCATTCCATTATCTTCCTGATGATGCCAAAAAGACAGGGCCGTGCCCCTTCTCAGGCTTCGGGCATCTGCATATTCTGCTGTTGCTTCTCAAACGGGAGGCCAGTACATTCCATTTTAAGAGGCCATTCCTGAGAAAAGGAACTTTAGGAACACTTTCCAGATGAGCCCTACGGTGACCCTACATCAACCAACCATCAGCTGGAGCCGAACTGCAGTTTCCAAAGTGTAAGGAGCTGAGATCGTGGACTGGACATCCCTCTCCAGCCCGGGTCCAGCGCGAGCTGACCCGGACCTGCGGCCCCCACGTGTCCACAGGCCGTATCTCCTGAGAGGCACCCCAGGGACCCCATGCTCCTGATGGCCGGCCATCTCCCGAGAGGGGCGAGCAGCAAGGCCCAGCCCGGTTCCCTGCAGTGAGTGTCCTGGTGTGGTTCCCTGCATCCGTCTAAGGCCCGGTCCTCCTCTTGCTTCGTCACTTGGTGACGGTAATTTTCTCATCAGAAGCCTCGGGCGTGTCCGCAGAGGTTGGATTCGCCCGCTGGGTGCTGGTGTGGCCCCGTGGATGGGCCTGTTCATTCCCTTAGAATGTGGTACAGCCGTCTGCGTCCTGGGACTGGTTTCACTTGTTTGATTTCTTAGGCTCTGAGTGTGATGCGGAAGCTCCTGAGCGGTCTTTAATATTCGTGTGCTCGCTCTCTCCATCGCATTGAAGAGCTGCTGTCCTTCAGCTCAAGACAGACGGAGGGAACGAGCGGTCACTTCCCCGAGGCCCTGTTGGCGGTAAAGGCGTTGGTCCCAGGGGCGAGGTATCAGAGGCACACAGCAGAACGAGGGCCCCTCTGAGTCTGGCTCTTGAAGCTGCGCGTCGCAGCCCGGGCGGAGCGGCCCTGCGTGTTGAACTCCGTTGGGGGTGGGGGCTTGCTCTGCTCTGTGGCGTTTTGTGCAGATGGCCGGCTGCTAGTGTCGCCTGTGCCGAGCAAAGCCGGGGCGCCCCCGTCCCAGCGGGGGGCTCCGTGCAGCCGCGGACTGTGGAATGCAAAGAGTGCAGACCCGTTAGCTCCCAGCCACGGGGAGAGCCTCTGTCTAATCGGTGGGCAGGTCTGGCACCATGCGGTAGCCAGGGGTGTTTTTAGAGCCAGGAGGGCTTCTCTGACTTGCGGAAGTAAAGGGAGAGAGTGTAGGTCCTGAGTTGTAACCGGGAATGGACGCGGCCCGTCCCCACAGGTGGGTTAGAGCGCAGCTTTCTGTGAGGAAGTGCCCGGGCCGGGCGAACCACAGAGACCGTTCTCACGTTCAGTGACTTTATTCACCAGAATCAGGAGATGAAAACGGTTGAGGCATTTTAAACTCACGGACGCCGTTGTTATCACCGTCACCCGCGACAGCGGACACATTTGCCCTCGCTGGCCACACCCCGGGACGCAGGACCTGCCCCTCGAGGCTGCCTGTGCGCCCACGGGGAGGCGTACCTCCCCTCGAGGCTGCCTGTGCGCCCACGGGGAGGCGTACCTCCCCTCGAGGCTGCCTGTGCGCCCACGGGGAGGCGTACCTCTCCTCCGCCTGCACCTTGGCGAGTGTGCGCTGTGCGGCCCTTCAGATCCCGGAGGGTGTGGGACTCTTGCGGGAGGATTTGGGGTTGAGGGGTGGATACACAGACACACAGTGTCTATGAATGTTTGTAAATCCAACCTCACACAGAGCCAGAATCTCCCCAGGATGTGCATGCATGCCTCGTTACATGTGCGTGTGTGTGCGTGTGTGTGATAGCAGTAACGGTAGTAGCAGTGGAAAGAACATGATACGATGCCTAAAATTTGTTGGCAAAGCAAATTTAAATTCCATTTTAAACGTTTCAAATTCTGGAAGGTTGAGTTTGCATATGCTTTTCCCTGGTGAGTATTATTTCCCTGTCACCCTGCTAGTTGGTCGTTGCTCTGTTTGGTAACAAACGTAAGACTTGTGCTGCTCCGTCCAGTTGACTGCTTTGCCTGACGTGCCGTCCTTCCGTCCTCTCTCCTCTGCTGTTTGGCATTATTTGCCTCGCCCTGGCGACAGCTACCGAGGTAACCGACGAGGGAGCTCACACCCTCTCGGGGCAACGGCGTCTTGCGGGCTGCTGTCGCCGTCCCCGAACTTGGGGCGGCCACACTCTCCAGGGCTGTGTCTCTCCTCTGGATGGGACGCTACCCTCCGCCCCTTGCCTTTGTTCTCTTTCTTTAATGAGTACGTCTTCCCCTCGATGGGAGAAATAAGGAAGAAAAGGACTTGACATCTGAATCACCGGAATGCGTTACTGTGACGGCTGTAGCACACGGGTGGCACGCCTGGAGCAGGTGCTGACGCTCGTGCTGAGGTCGGGCCTGGGACCCTCTCTGAGTCTCGTCTGTGTCTTCCTCGCGCGTTTCCCATCGCGGGTCATCAGGGCACACGCGGCCCCTCGTGTCTTCCCTGACCCGCGGTGTGGAGATGATTGATGGATAGTAGATAAAATGTGGGCGTTGGCGATGCGTTCGTCATGGATGAACAAGACGAGTGGAAGGTTTTTGGTGCCCGTGAGCCCAGACTACGCGCTCTGGCCCCGCAGCGCGGCCGCCTCCCTCTAATGACAACAGAAAATAGGCATCGGGGCCTCGCACAGGGCCACTTGTTTCTCATCTTCCTTTTCTTTCTTTTTTCTGGTTGTCTCTGCGCTTTAGAAAAAGTCACCCTTAGCAGGAAAGTGTGGCCAGGGGAAGAGGCCGAGTAGTGGATGTGGATGTCGACGTGCCTCCTTTCCAGTAGATGCATAAAGAAAACACACGCGAAACTTTCAGGCCCCCGGGGAGAGGGTCTGTGAGCAAGGCCTGCCTCCTGCAAGTCTCCCCGAGTCGGGGCGGCCTGCGGGGCTCCGGGTAAGTAACCAGCAGTCCCGACCTCGCCATCCCTGCCGTCCGGGATCCTGGGAGCAGCCCCCTGGCTTTGGCCCCGGTAGCGCAACCCCAGCTGGGGTGTCAGCCACAGGAGTCCCAGACGTGGCCACGGCCCCCTGGGGGAGAACCCCCCCCCCCAGTGGATGAGTACCACTGCTGTATAAGGATGGATGGTGTCGGAGGAGAGAAGGTGGTCATGAGTCTAACTGTCTTTTGGTTTTGACAGCGACAAAATCTGCATTTTGAAAACTGAAATCCCATTTCAGCATGTGGTCTCTTTGCCCTTGATTTCGGTAAAATGAAGCCACCGAGGTGCCTGTCATCGCCCGAGGCCATGCCCCCCACCACAGACGGGGACGCACCTTTCCCCGAGGCCTCTTGCCCCATGTCTGTGTAGGAGAAATTGGTGTGCGTTCAAAGTATGACTTTTTGAACGCGTGCATTTTCCCGTTTTACAGAACGAAATAGTTTCTGCTAGCAAATTTTCCCTGGGTGTGAGTTTTTACAACTGAGATGTTAGTCCTTGAGAAGAGATTTTTATAATGGAAATGCTGACACAGCCTCAGCTGCCCTGCCTCCCAGGGCATCGTGATGTTATTCCACTCTTGACCGTGTCTGTGTTCTGGAAACAGTGGTGGCATTGTCTGCCTCTGAACGGTGCTAGAGGCCAGGGCGGGGCGGGGGAGTTGGGGGGATTTGGCACTGGTACCGGAGCGGAGGAAATAAAACACAAAATACACCTTACGTGCATGACTCATTCATTCGACTCGGGGGATTTCTAAAATGAATAATTCGGCCTGATCCACGTAGGAATTGCGCGTTTCCCAGGCCATCGTAACCGCGGCTTGAACCGCGGGAACGATTGCCCGGTTATGAATGAGTGTTCTCTTTGGTTCCCGCATCACTTCCCATGTTGATGTCCCGGCGGCCGCCTGCTCTGTGGCGGATCTGGACAGCTCGCCCAGCCCCACGGCCACGGCCGCCCGCCCGCGTGTGCGCACACGTGCCCTGTTCTCTCCCGCGTAGCCCTGAGACAGCCTTTTGCAGAAAGACCCGACGCTTCGTGCTCCGTGAGGTGGTGTTGGCTGTCTTGGGCCGTTTTCAGAAGTTCCCCGCCCGTGTGCACTTGGTGAGGATTAAGAAAGGAAGCGGAAGAAACTCTGTCACGGCCCCCCTGCATTTCCCCTCGTCTGACAAGGACAGAAGTGAGGCGGCGCTCTAAGTGGTGAGCGGGCCCGCCTCCTCCTGCCGCCTCCTCCTGCCCTGCCTCCTGCTCTGCCTCCAGGGACAGAAAGGCACTCGGTATTTGTCTTCCTCATTCGCCAACACAGACATACGCAATCTAAGGGAAAGGGCGGGAATAAAGACGCAGACGTAGAGAACGGACTTGAGGACACGGGGAGGGGGCAGGGTAAGCTGGGACGCAGTGAGAGAGCGGCATGGACACATATACACTACCAAACGTAGGGTGGCTAGCTAGTGGGAAGCAGCCACATAGCACAGGGAGATCAGCTCGGTGCTCTGTGACCACCTAGAGGGGTGGGATAGGGAGGGTGGGAGGGAGGGTGATGCAAGAGGGAGGGGATATGGGGATATATGTGTACGTATAGCTGATTCACTTTGTTATACAGCAGAAACTAACACACCACTGTAAAGCAATTATGCTCCAATAAAGGTGTTAAAAAAAAGAAAAAAGAAAAGTAGTCGAGGGTTGCTAGCGATGGAAGTCCAGAGGAAAAAGTGAGAATGAGGAAGGTCAAGTGCAAAAATCATCACGGCGTGAAGTACGAGGAAAGGCATCCTTTCGGGAAGGGTCAGGCTTGTGGAAGGTAGATAGCGACACACTGCTCCGCAGCACGAAACAGCGGGTGTGTATCTCCGCATCTAGAACAGACGTCCTGACTTCATTTCTGAGTCAACTCAAGAGGCAGAATCTTTCCTTGTTATAGAAAATGTACTTGGGAGATTCGACCCAAAGGAAGCACCAGCAGATCGAACCTGTTGTTTGACTTCCGGTTCTGGGCACACCCCCTGCACACGTGGTCCTTGCCTGCATCCCAGGTGAGCAGGCGCCCTGAGTCTTCATCAGCTGCTGACACCGCGACCCGGTGGTTGGAGGGACAGTCACGGGAGAGCATCGGTCACTGGGGCCCCGTGCGGTACAGGCAGGGGCCCTGCATGGCCTCCTTCCTGTCCGCCTCCCGCGGGGCCAGGACCCAGCGTGGCGGTCAGTTTCGGACGCACACGGGCGGGGACCGCACACACATGTGGCCCCTGCTTGGCGGTGTCTGCCAGTGGCCTGCCGCCTCCTTCTCATTTGAAAGAGCGCATCTCTGCAAATCAAAGGAGCTCGTTCTGAATAAGAAACAGAAGAGGGGTGGGAGGTTGGGAGATGCTCGCAGTACAGACAGTCCAGTCCCCTCGGATTTTCATCAGAGCATTTATTTCAGGTTCTGTGGGTAGTTCTCCCATCCAGCTTTTCTCGCTTCTCAGTGTGATTCTTTTAAATGGGGTGTTCAGTGGTATAAACACCAGGTGAGGGAAAAGCTCCCGGTGGTTCAGGGTTGGTGATCACTTCCGTACCGGCTTTCCCGCATCACCCCCCCCAGAAAGCCTTCCCCACTAGGTGCCTGTGTCCTGCCGCACAGCTGTGTGTTTTCCAACAGTTGAGGTTGCACAGGCAGGGAGCGCATTCCTGCCCTGAAGCTCCTATAACTTTAACGCAGTCTGTTATTTCCAGTAAACCCCCTTAATGTGCGTATAGTATTATATCATTGCTCACCAAGTGCACTTAAATGTTTAAGCGACCATCAGCAGACACCTAGAACTGATTTCCTTTTGCAAGAAGATATATACATTTCCTCAGTCTTGTGAGTCTCCACACTAATAATAATTAAAAGGTTAGAAGACAGTCTTAATTACAGCTGACCCCTCAGCTCTCCCCTCTTGTTTGGAGCAAACACATGCATTCTGAATATCTTAACGGAGCTGTCTTAGGTTCCATCCTTCTTCTCCTTTTTAAATCCGATGTGTAAGAAAGAGCGTTTGATTGATGGGCGCCCCTTCCCACAGCCCTTCCGGTAAATCTCCGAGCCCTTAACCGCATACCGCCGGCCTGATAGAGCGTTTGCTGTTGTCTGTAGTCTGTTATCCTTGGGGTTGGCTTTCCGTGTAATAAAGCACTAAAAATCTCATCGAGTAGGATCAACTTGGGTGTCCTGCGGTTTGCATGGCAGCTGTTCTGCCTGATTCCCACAGCAGAGGAGGGAATTAGGGGGAGCAGCACAGAGTAGAAAAGTTAGGGGGCTGCCAGCTGAGTAAGCCCCCCTCCCATGAACAGGTTGGGGTACGAGCAATATTTCTGAAGGGCGGGCGGTGACACTTAAGTGAGGTTGGCCTTTGGGAGCAGTCGCACGTCTGGATCCAATAATCTCTCATTGGCCGCGTCTGGAATAGATCTCGGGGTAAATTAAGTGAACTCTTACCCTGCTGTGTGCTCTGTACTTATTAGCCTCCCAGCCCCTAGTTTGACCCTGTTCCCTTTTTAAATTAATGCATCTCCAATTCCCTAATCTAGACAGTTTTTTTTAATCTCATGTTTCTTTGTTTCCACCCAATTTGAGGAAATAGCTGAGGAGTTTTCAACTGTTTACCCAGAGGCAAAATTAACAGGTGCATTCGAGGTTATTGGGAGCCTGGCCCACCCCGCGGAGGCCAGCCCGGTTGCAGTTCCAGTAAACAGGCCGGCGTTGTCAGTTCATTGAAAACTGACCAGGCAACAGGCGTAGCTCAGGGGCCTGGATGAGGCTTCACTGCGTCCCTGTGGAGGGGCCTCCACGCCCGTGTCCACAGCAAGGACTTTCTCGGGAACAGAACTTGGGTGACAGAAACCAAATCGGAACCAGAAAGGGCCCCGTTTTTAACACAGTCTGGGAGTGTGTTTACATCTGAGAGCAGCCTGGCGTGAGGAAGAAACTGTTCAGAGGTTTGCCATCTGTTTGCTGCCAGTTTGTGCCTTTATTTGGGGCAGAAGGTCCAGGAGCCTGCGTGCGTGTGGATGGGGAGAATCGGGAAGAAACAGGATGTGTCTGGTGTCCTCCATGGGAACATAAGGACCGTTTACAGGGAAACAAATGGAATTTCACATACATGTGTCTGTAGGTACAAAAGCTGTTTAAGGCCTAACTTCCTTATCGTGAAAAGAAAACTTCATATTTTGCAAAGAACGCCTACTTTTTCTAAGCCATTCTGGCTGCATGAAAAGGATTTTGAAAAGTTCTTTGTTAGAGAGAAGGGATTGCAAAACTCTGCCATCGTAGTTCTGACGGTGTTGCTGTTTTAGGTACCACGGCGAAGAGCGTCCATCTGAAGCGCTGGCTGTGGGCGTAACGGGGTCCTTCTCACCATTTAGTCTTTTCAGAGTGAGGGGGGTTTAAGAAAGTCAAATTCAGGGAAAAGCTGCAGCCACAGCAATTCTAGGATTTGTTTTTTCAGTGACAAAACTCTCTCACTCCATGGCGGAGGCTGAGGACATGTACTGTGTGTTCACAAGTTACAGGTCAGAAGGCTGCACGTGTCGCGCTGATTCACAAGTCAACAAGCACTTCTGCATCTGGCGAGGAAAGGAGCCAACGGCATCACGTGCGTCACGTGCGTCTTCACCTGCGTTGTCTGCGTCGCTGTGCGTGTAGCCTGCGGGTGCCTGAGTGCGGAGCCTTTGATCTGTATGCGTCCGGTGTTCGTGTCCCGTTACGAACACCTGTTACCAGATTTCCCCCTGAAATGTAGCGTTTTTCCAGATACTCGGTAAAGAGGTGTTCAGCATGTGGCCCAGCCTCCACTGCTGGCGTGACTGCCTTATACGTCACAGCCGCTCACCGAGTGCTTGCTTTACCGGTAATTTAATCAGCGAGTGACTAGATCACGGCAAGAAAGAAGCACCCTTGGGACCCGCGCTCCCGGGTCTCGGCCAGTGGCTCTCGGTTGGTGGTGACGGTGCCCCCCCGGCAGGGGACGTGTCACAGTGTCTGGGGACAGCCCGGATGACTGAGGACAGCGCCCCACAGGGGGCTCTCCAGCTCGGCGGGTTGACGCTCTGCCCGCCTGCCCACCCCGCCCGGCGACTCCTTGGCCCGCGGCCACGTGTGCTCTCAGTCCACGTTTGTGTCTCCGGCGCAGCCCTCTGCCGGCTCCCAGCCCGGTACAGTCTGCCCTGTAGACGTCGCCTCCCTGGGGTCTCAGAGGCTGGCCCAGGCACAGCCTCCCAGAGGGAACTCGCCGTCTTTCCTCCTCCGGGAGGCGCACGGCTGGCGCTCGGGAAGGAGAGCGCGTTAAGTGACCCAAGGCAGAAAGTAGCAGATGTCAAGTGCTTCTGCTTCGAGGGCAGGGAGGACCTGGACTGGGGTGGGTAGCTCAGGGGCCCCCGGATGTTTCGTGGGGAAGGTGCCCCGGCGCTGGGCACCGAGAGCTCCGTTGCACCTGGGGGCCTGGGATTCTGGGTGGCGGGGACGCAGGCACAGGTCCAGAGGCCGGAGCGCGACTGTGGCCAGGGGGGCACGCGCTGGGATGCCTGCTTCCGGGGAGACGGAGGGTCCCAGGGCGAAGGAGCCCGGGAGTCTGCGCTTTGTCCCACAGGCAGCGGGGAGCCGGGCGGATTGGAGGGTCTGGGATTTGAGGTGGATTTCAGGCAGAGGAAGTTAACAGCAGCGCCGGGACCTCCAGCCGCCTTCACTTCGCGCCCTCTGAGTGTGCGTTTCAGCGTCCCTTCCCCGGGACCCTCCCCAGCTCCCACCTCCTGGCCCGACGCCCTGGCCCCGGACTCCCCCCGCGCCCTGAACTTCGCTGCCGTACAGCTCGTGCCCTCTGCCCCGCCTCCAGGGCTCAGCTCCCCTTCGACTGTGAGCTCTCACGCCGGGGGCCGCGTGGCTCTCGCTGTCGGTGAGGGCCCAGGCCAGCACAGATGAGAGCCCCAGCCCTGGCCGGCAGAGGCGCCGCCCGGGCAGACGCGCACAGGCCGCCGACTGGGTAGCGTCGGGGCAGTGGGCTCCAGGGCTGTAAGCCCACCTCCCGGGGGCGTGTGATGCGGTGGTGGGCGGAAGCGTGGGTTGGTGCACACCCAGCAGAGGGAAGGCTGGGATCCGAGCGCTGGTTGGTTTAGGGCGGAGGGGTTGCTCAGGCCTGGGAGGTGGGGCGGAGAGCCAGGGGTGCGCGGGGACCTACTGCGAGAGCCACGTGCACACGTGGGACTTCGACCCCAAGACGGCCTGGACAGGCGTCTCTGTTTCAGTCTCTTGCACTGGCGGAGGGGGGGTGTCCTGCTGCCGCTGTCATCCTCCCAGCCATCTTCTAGACTTCTTCGGAGGTCTTTGCCCCTCTCCAATAAGAGGCACCCGGTGATGCTTATTAAACACACCTGAAGAGTCAGGAATGATGTCAGTTGCTTTTCTTCCCCAAGGCTCTTTTCCGCCCTCATCATTTCTTTTGCCAGACTTTCTGCCTTCCTGGATCACAGCAAGGTCTGCTACCTCCTAAAAAACAGAGGTTGTAAATACTGAATTTAGAGACCTCGCCTCTGGTCACCTCTGCAGCTTTCCCCTCCTGCTCTGCCTGGCCCGAGTTTTCCAGAATACGGATCACACGTTTTAAGAATTCAGTGGAGGAAATCGAGCTGTGTAATTCAGGATGTCAAGAGGTGTGGGACAGTCCTCTTACTTTGTGTCCCGTGCCTTCCAGACTCTGTTTCTCCTCCCAGACTCAGTTTTCCCATCTTTCCTACTCTCTCTGGAGAGAAACTTCATTATTATTATTTTTTAAATTATGGTTCACTTTATGTTGGAGTAGTTGTGTTTCCTTTTCTTGGTTTTGAGAATTTGAGAGATGAGAAGCCATCAGAAGCCGTGGTTTCGAGGTCCCTCCTTCCCCTCCCCCCTTCACATTATCAAGGGGGCCCGGGGAGCGCCTTCCCGGCCTCACCCTGCAGGCCTGGGCTTCACGCCTGCCCGCTGTGCGTCCTGCACAGATATCCCGTGAGGGCTTAGAAGGGCGCCCTGCCAACAGACTAGCATCGTCAAGAGCCACAGGAGAAGGTCTCCCTTAGAATATCCACTCAGTATTTGTGAGCAGTGAAGTGGCTGGCCAATAAATACGGTTATGGGCTGGTGTATCACTCCGCTGTACTGTGTGCCTTTTCTGTGAGAGCTGTGTTTATACGTGTACATGGGCTGCGTGTGTATGCGTGTGCATCTGTGTTCGTCATCAGGACGTGCTGCAGGCAGGCTGTTGACATACTTCTCTTCCACTAAAAGCATAAGTACAATCTTGAATGTGGGATAGTCAACTGTGAATATGAAATTTATCATGCTTTCTGCCATTAACTCAGTCTGTGACGTTACGTAAGCCACTTACTTCATTTTTAATACAGGCGCACCTCGGAGATATTGCGAGCTCGGTTCCAGACCTCTGCGATAAAGCAGACGTCGCAATAAAGCAAGTCACGCGACTCTTTTGGCTTTCCCAGGACACGTAAAGCTTACACTACACTGTAGTCTATTACCTGCGCATCGGCATTACATCCAAACAATGTACATACCTTAATTAGAGCATGCTTTATTGCTGAACGCCAGCCAGCCACCATCCGGCAGTGCGGGCTTGCCACGGACCGTCAATTTGTAAAACAGCACAGCGCCTGTGAGCTGCAGTAAAGCCAGGCATGTGGCGCAACGAGGTCTGTCTGTGAGGTGCAGCGCGGTCATCAGAGTCAGGTGACCCCATCTCGGATGTGAAACGCCGCGCGGTGTGAGGACTATTTGTCTGCCGTCGTTCCAGGTGTTCCCACTTTTCACCGATAACCGGAGTCACGTTCCGTACTCGGTTGGAACGTGAGGAAGATACTAGGAACCTGTGATTTCAGCGCGTTGAGGTTTAGCAGCATTTACTGACTAGGACAGCGCAGCCCAAGGCTCTCTTCTTAGGCCCACTTTCCGTTTTGTTTAAGGAGGCCGCTTAATTTAACCGTCATCAATTCACATTAAGAAGTGTCACCTGAAGATTACAAATAACTTAGTAATTCTGTTATTGAGTTCTTCTACTTGCATGAAATTATCTAAGAGAGAAGTTAGCCTGCTTATAAAAAAACGTATCTGTTTGGTCTTCAGCCAAAAGTTACTTTGAAATGTACTTTCTTGTAGTAATGCTACTAAAATTTGCTGGATAGATACAGTTGGGGCAGCTTGTACATTCATTGTCTTTGCCATAATTGCCAACCAAAATATTCTAATATTCAAACAAGCAAAAAAATTCTGCTGAAATCTGATTTTTTCAGTTCCCTCCAGGAAAAATAAATAAGTAAATAAAGGAAGGTGTAGGTCGTTCTATTTCTTGGTGCAAAGTTTTGAAAGATTTCCCCTGATAATGAAGATTATCTGTCAGTGATTTGGGGAAGTTTCTAACAGTAAAAAAAATATGCCAATTATTTTTGAGTTTAAAATTCAAGGTAAATGCAAGAAGTGTGATATGGCAAGAATTTTACGTTGAATCCTGAAGTGGGCAGAGACCGCTGGGGCGGTCTGCTGTAGCGTGAAGTGTCTCGGGCCCACGGTGGAGTGTCCACCACGGGCAGCGTCCGGCCTTCAGCACCGCCGCCTCGGCCTCTGGCTAGAGAACAACCCGTTCTGCTGGCAGTTGGTGGTGGGTTTTTTTGTTTTGACCTTTTACTTTGGCCGCACACCCCGCGTGGAGAAATACAAGGTTTAGAGAGGAACTTGCACGCGGACCCCAGCTCTGGGCCCGCCCGCGGTGGCCTCGCTGCCCGGCTGCGGCGCGTGTCCCTGCGGCCACGGCCCACGCCGAGATCGCCTTGACGGTGAGAGCGAGGGCGCCGCTGCACGAGCGAGTCTGGACGGGAAGCTGGCGTCGCCGCCAGCCAGCGCCTCAGACGGTTGTGACCCTGGCGCCCCGTGCCACCCACTGCCTTCGGGGGGCCTGTGCGAGGCCCGTGCTTGCTGGCTTCACAGCCCGCTCCTGCGACGGAGGGCCCGGGTTATTGCGGTTTTCACCGTACGTTGATGTGGGCTCTTTCCTTCTAACCCGGGAGCTGGGAGCCCCAGGAGGGCCGGTGTTCGTCTCCTCTGCCCCACGGGGCCACAGCCTGCCCAGGGCACGAAGGGGCCACAACCTGCCCGAGGCCAGCCCCTGCCGCTCAGAGGGCCACTCGCTTAGGCGTGGGCAGCGGTGCTGTCACATTGGCACGTGGCTCGTAATCTGTGCTGCCCATGGCTGCCGCCCAGGCAGAACCCAGCCGTGCAGAGAGCCTGCGTACTTTCGTAACGACAGGTGCACAATCTGAGCCTCTGTCTCAACGCAGCTTTGGAAGGCAGGGACCGTCAGGCAGCTTATCTCCTCCCTCCCTCCCCCTGTCCCCAAATTAGGGTCTTTTTATCTTCAAGTAACAGAAAATTTGAATCAGATTGGCCTTCACTATAAAAAAATATGTTGTCGCAGATGACCTGACTTCCAGAGGTGGGCGGCTTCACCCGGCTGCTCCAGCGGCGTCCAGGGCCCGGCTGGCCCCCTCTCTGCTGTCCCCGTGTCCACATGCGCTGCCCCCCCCCCGCCTCAGGCCGGTCCCCGAGAGGCTGTAGACCAACTGCCAAGAGCAGTCAGGCTGCTTCTCCTCCATCAGGAAAAAAGTAGTGACGCCCACAGCTTTCCTGGAGGTCCCATGGGTAGAGCCACAGGCCGGCTCCTCCTAGACCCCTTGCTGGTCTGGCAAGGGGACAGCTCTGACTGTCCCAGACAAGTGCTGTGGTCGGTCAGCCTCCCTGAGGCTCAAGGGTGCGGTGACCACTCAGTGTGTACTGAGCTTTGCTCAGGTGGAGAGCAGGTGGGAAATCACACCATGGAAGACTTCCTGGAGGAGGGGACCTTTGTGCTGAGTCCTGAAAAAAAAGAGTTAGAAGTTACAGAGGAGATTTTAAGTAGAGGGAATGGCCTGAAGAGAAAGTTCTGAGGTCTGAAATAGCAGGTTCTCATGGAGGGAACCCGACGTGCGTGAGCGCAGAGGATGAGAGTAATGGGGTGGCCCCAGGAGGAGGGCATGGTGTCATGGCCACTCGGAACTTCAGGGGTGTCCCGACCAGACATGAGGAAGGCTCTGGACCAGGACCACGTGGGGAGGAAGGAGAGGAAGTGACCTTAGAGGATCCTTCGGAGGTAGGGCTTCAGGGCCACCTGGACAGTGGGGAATGAGGAGAGAGGAGACGGGACAAGTCCTGGGCCCTCCAGCCTCTGGACCCTGTGTCAGCGTCGATTCTCACAGTGTGCGTCTCTCTCTCTCTCTCACTCACACACACACACACACACACACACACACACACACACATTTCTGTGGCGGTGACATTGCAACAAAAGTAGTGACGTGTGTGCAAAATACTAAGTTTTCCCTTGTTCTCTTCCTCATTCTAATATTAACAGCTTCCCCCTTCCCAATTTTCCAAAATATTTTAAATGAACAATTTTACTTGTTTGAGGATGCAAAAAAGTGACTCTTTTAAAAAAGATTTGGTGACTTCTAATAAGCCGTGACATGGGTCTTTAGAAGGAATCATTCATTTCGAAAGCCTCAGTTATGTGGGTATCAGCTCCTTGTGAATTGTTGGGTTCCAGGTACATTTCATTTTGCAGCGAGGGTTTGGAAGGAAACATCCGATTTCCCAGTGTCCCATTTCTTACCAGTGACTGAAATACGCTTCGTCACCCTCCTCCCTGCATGAAGCTCACCTTTGAACTAAGAGCAGACTGAATGAAGACAAGGGGTGCCCTGAGGGGTGGGGGGCGTTCTGAAGGCTGGGCTGGCAGAGAGGGGCTCGCTCTCCGCTGCTGCCTGAGGATGGATGCGTGCTCAGGACTTACCGGCCCTGTTCTTTTCCTACTTAGGATCTGCTTGCATCGCTGGAACATTAGTTAACAAAGCTGGGGAAAAATTCCAGAGAGTTGAAAATGTAGAGCTTGTTCAGTGTCTGACGCCCGGAACGCCGTCTGCCGTCGTCCGCGTGTGGCCTCGGGGAGATGGGGAGCCGCGTGACGCTTAAATCCCAGGCCCCGTGTGTTGGTTAGTTTGGGCAATGGGTCCGGTGGGGCTTGATCCTGCAGCAGCGAGCCCCCCCCCACGCACCCCACGGAGGTGGCTGCCCGGCCCGTGAGAACCAGCGTGTCACCGAGGCACCCCCCCCGCCCTGGTGACCATACACTAGGGCTGTCACATGCCTGGTCCGCTCCCAGCCGGCCACGGGCTGGACGCTGCAGCACCGGAGGTCTGCACGCAGAGCCAGCCCTCTGTGGAAGTGGCCCAGACGTTGGTTTCTGAAAGTGGCCAGAACCCAGCGTCTGGCCCTAACTTAGACTCAGCGTGCGGGCCCCCCCCCCCGAGCTGCACCCACTCCTCTCGCTCGGGGGGGGCGTGGGGTTGGGGGCTCCCACTTCGTGCCCCTGTTTTTCCGGCTCTGACTCTCACTCCCAGCAACATTCTTTCTACCGAATACTTGCGCGGACCTGGCGGGCATCTCTGGTCGGCGCGCTCGCCTGCGTGAAGCTGCTGTTGTGTGTTTACTGCCCAGTCAGGAGAGAATTGAGAACCTGCTATGAGCCGGGCTCGGCCGGGGCAGGGAGAGCCGGCGACCTCGTCCTTCCCGCGGGGGCCTGGCCTGGCTGCGCCTTCCGGCGGCGAGGTCTTGAGGTGTCACGGTAGAAGAGCATCCGTCTATCTTCGAACACTTGGCGTTGCCCACTGAGGGCTTTTTCTTCCCCGGTCTTTGGGATTCACCTGTGCTTCTGAAATCCTGGCATCTGAAGCGCGCTTGTTTTGTGTATGGGACGCTGCGGGCGTCTCCCAGGAGGGCCGGGAAAGCGCAGCGCGCCTGCCGCACAGGGCCTCCATCCAGGCGGCTGCTGCCCCGGAAACTTGGGAGGGGGTTAAAACACAAACTTCCCACATCATGCCTCCGTGATGTTGATTTCAAACAAACGAACAAACGGCGGCGGTTCCCAGAGTATCCCCTTCCTGACCGTGAGCTAAAGGTGAACGGTTCTCCAACATCCTCACACAGGCTCGGGGCCCAGGGCGGCCCCCGGCTCCTCGGCCTGCTGCCCCCGGCCCCAGCTGTGGTGGGGCTGGTAACAGGAGCCCATCCCGCTCTTGCGCGGGGAGCTTCTCGCAGCAGTGCTTTCCGCCGTGCCTGGCAGGGCCCGTTGTGGAGCAGCGGGGTTTTGTCTCCAGTTTCAGGGCGAAATCACAGCATCATTTGGAACGGCACATCCGACTTGGAATTGACTGGAGTAGGCAGGATGATGGATCTGAGATGTACTTGAAGGGATAATTGTACACAACCAGTTTAAAAGCTGGTAAATATTTAAGGGTCAGGGGTTAAAGGTCAAAGCCACAGCGCTTGGGCTCAGCTCCATAAAGTATCAAGAATGACTGCTAATTAAATCCAGGGTGTATTTCACCAAAGGGAAATAAATTTGACAGCTAACAACCGATACTGGATTACCACCTTACAGAGGTTAGGGATCATGCTAGTAACTGCAGATGGTTTACAGTTTTTAGCCCAGCACTCATCAGAGGATGATCGCTTACAGTCACAGATCACCACACGAGACGGGGTCTCGTGAGTCAGAAGTGTTACCCGAAGGCATATCCATCTGGGTCCCCGACTCACTTTTTGTTTAAACACGAACGCCCTGTGACTGCTGCAGAGCAAATCCCTAAAACAAACGTAGTCAAAGAACACGCTTGCTATTTTTTCCTGAGCTGAAAGTTTTTTTCTGCGATTATCAGTCACCAGCGAGTGTCCTGGCCAACCGTGAAATGAGACGACTTTGATTTACAAACCAGGACAGCAAATTGAAAGCAGAGCAGCGTCAGCTATAGGGTGTGACCGTCCCTCCCCAGTCACGCACTTGGGGCACTTAGATGATATGGCGTGTTACCCAAGTTCAGCATTCTTCGGTGGGCAGGTACCGGGGACGCTGTTTTAGATGCCTCGGCTCAGGAGAAAGCTGTTTACCTTGAGATGAGATAGGCCGGCCTTGGGAGCAAACAGAGTGGCTGAACTGTTTTAATAGCTTTGTTTACATGCAGCTCTAGAGATTGTTTCCGCCACAGGTGATTTATAGGCGATATCAAGTAAACCACACTCGGAATGCTGCTGGAGGGGTGAGTCACCGAGGACGGCCCTCTCCCTTGCTCTTTGCAAAAGGGAAAGCCAAGACCTATCCCTCCACACCCCACGCTCGTTTTAATGCTACTCAAGAAATATTCCATTTAGCATTTTTCGATATTGACTGACACTCATATGTTTAAAGTAAAATTGTCTAACCCAAAGTTTCACAGAGATAAATTTACGTAGGAAAATAAATAGCCAAAACCATTATAGAAAACCTCATCAGTCTTAATACTCCAGCTTCTGCAGGCTGAACTAATTACTGCCTAATCTTTATGTGAGGTATTGGTTAAATCAATTAAGTCGTTAGGAGTCATTTCAATAATGCTAGTGTTTGAGAGAACTACATGGCAAACAGGACTCGCCTTAGTTCGACTTTTCAGTTCAGAGCCCTATCTCAGTCTGGAGCCACGTTCTCTATTTTGACTCTCTCTGTGTTCTCTTAGTTGTAAAGGGAAATTTTTTAATATGTCTGGCTCGAAGTAATTAGTTTGCAAATCTGTAATGTGAGACGTTGTGGGAGCTGAGTTCGGGAAGGAAAGCAGAGCCCCTCCCTTTTCATTTTATTAGCTTTTCCTGTATCTGGAGGCTTCCTGCATGGATGGCGCATTCCTGTGAGTTCAGCTCGTGGGAGGTTTGCCCCAACAGCATCAAACGCCTCCAGACAGGTACCTGCTGCTGACCTTCGGGTACCTTTGCCCTTTAAAAAACAGCAGTGCTTTTCTTTGTGGGGTCTCTCCTCCTCCCTTCTCCTCCGCCCTGGGGGCTGGTCCCCGGGCGCCCTCCACGCACCGCTTCCTCTCAGCACCGGACCCGGGCAGGAGATCCTGTCCAGACCTGTGGGAAAGCGCCCAGAGCCGGCTCTTCCCTCCCACCCGCTGGGGAAGGAACTCCCGGCAGGCAGGAAGGTCTCATGAGCCTAAAAGAACATCCCGCCTTCCTTCCCCTCTTCGGCTCCTGCGGCAGTAAATCCAGGAGGGCAGTGTTCACGCTGCAGATACGAAGCTTGCGCTTTGGAGAGTCATATCGCTCTGCGCTCCCCCAGAGAACTTTCCTGCTGACTTCCTTTACCAGGCCAGGGCTCATCCTCATGCATTCCTGCTCATAGAAAGTTCAGGCTTGAGGAGCGGGGCGAGCAGCCCACCGGTCGGCGCCCCTCATGACAGATCCGGAAGCCGGGCCGCCACATTGCGTTGGAATTGGAATTCTCAGTATAGTGCGGTTGGCTTAGGTTCTCACGTTCTTCAGAGATTGCGTTTGTCACATTTTATGGTAACTTACTCTATGTTATGAAGAAATGGCTGCGTCCCCCACCCCCGCCCCACGTCGGGCAAGAGCAGTCCCTCTTCACCCACCCCCTGCCCTTGTGCAAGTGCAGAAAAACCAGCACAGTCGAGCGGGACAATTGTAGCAAACTTTGAACGGTCTGTGCTTTGTCACGCTTATCTTATCATCTGAACACGTGGGGAGCCCAGATAGGTGAAGTGTCTTTTCCCTAAGGTGTGCAGTATTCTACACTTTGGGGTGCAATTTAAGTTTTATTTCTAAAGCCTTGGGTGACACATTTGAATCACTCTGAAGATTAAACCTTGTATGAACATAACTGCCAGGGTGAGGGGAAATTGAACAAGCGAAATATAAAGACTTGCACTTCCTGCAGATGAAGTTTTAGCCTTTTCCCAAACTTTCTCTATTGTAAACTTAAAACAAAGTCTTATCAGCAAGCAACATAGAGTAGCAGCTGGGTATCATTAAATCCCGCCGTCTGAGCTATTCTTCTTCATTACCTTTTTCCTGACAAGCCTCGCTCTGCACAGAAATGTAACTTTGTCCTGAGATTTATGTAATTCAGGTGTCCTCGCTGCTGAATGAGCCCTTGGCTGCAGAAGAAAGGGATTTGCAAGCATCCATAGAGTTTTATAAGAAGAGGCAGAACTGGACAAAATTCTCAAGGAGACACAGGTTAACGTGACCTCTGTACTGACCACTTTTACCAGTCTCCCTTTTATAGGTTCTTTTCATATTAAGAGTATTTTCCTGAAAACTGAAATAGTAAGTTTTCTTTTACTAGCGCAGGCCATTAGCTACTTTATCATAAAATACCCAGCGGCGCTCTTCAAATGCTTTCAGATTCAGTGAAACAAACCGTCTTTACTCGGTAGCATTGTAGAAAATACTGACAAACATCTAAGGATACATGCAAATTGGAAGTAGCAATGCAGATGCCCCTCTGAGTTCAGTGAAACAGTGTAACCGTCCTTAAGTTGGTGGAGTCGAGGTTACTTACACTCACCAATCTGGGAGCCTTCAGTCTGGTCTCTGCTGAATTTCATACGTCAAAATCTGAGCCCAGGGTTAGGCATTTTTCTTTCAATGATACGACAGAACCACTGGCAAAAGAGACGTGTATCTGTTAGAGGTGATAAGACACTAGGGAATCAAGAAACATGTACAAAAAAATAAAGCAAAAGAAAAAAAAAAATCCCTAAGGACCCTCTGGAACATTAAATTGAGAGTTATTTTTTACTCTTACCAAATTGGTATCTTTAAGAATTGTTGTGTCTTCCCTGGCAGTCCAGCGGTTAAGACTTGGTGCTTCCAGTACAGGGGGCACGGGTTTGATCCCTGGTCAGGGAACTAAGATCCTACATGCCGTGGGGCGTGGCCAAAAAAAAAAAAAAAAAAAAAGGAATTGTAATCAAAAAGCACCTGCTACGTGTAATTTTATTCATGGCTTAATACAATTAATGATTCAGTTAATATTTATGCCCATTTACCTGCACTTACTATTTGAATTAGAAATACAAAAAGTCTAAGAACTTATCAAATAGTTGATTTATCAAACCTAAAAAGACATAAATGTAACTTAGTGATTTACAAGTGAACACGACTCAGATGATGATTATTTCATAGGAACGTGTCTCCTTCGATTCACCTTTGTTTCACGTCGTTTTCTGTAAAGCAGGGCAAAGCTTCCCAGAGGCTGACATACCCACCCCGCACCGCCTCCCCCAGAGAGCGCAACCGTCGTCCCCCTCCGCGGTTTCGCTCTGCCGCTGCTCTGGACTCAGAGCGGCCTGTCCCCGTGTGCTGTCCACCAGGCTGGCTCCATGCGCCCTGTCCCCAGGGACACCTTCCCTGCCGGTCTCCCCGACCCGGCACCGGTTCTGGGCTCCGCCTGCTTTTTCCCCCGGATCACCTCCTTCTCTCTCCTTCTGGGCAGTAGGCCGTCCTTCTCCCAGAGGCCAGGAAGGGCTCTGTCCTCCCCCCACCCCTCCCGGGGCATCGCCTCTGGGGCGCTGACACGCGTGCTCTCGTTCACCCTTCTTAGCCGTCCCGTGAAGCGGGAGGAAGCCCTCTCCGTGTCCGCAAAGAAACAGGCCTGGAGCAGATATCTGCCGCAGGCCGTGCAGACAGTCAGTGACAGAGTCTTCATGTGAACGCAGATATTTCTGGCTAAAACACCTGCTATCTGAAATAATTTTAAAAGCCTTTTTACTGACTTACCTAGAAACATCTAGACTCACGCAACGGCTATTTTGACACCTGGGCATAATACTGCGCTGTGCCCTTTCTGAGCTGTCTCTGTGGCTTGTCTCAGTAACGGCGTTATAAGCCCCTAAGGCACACTGGTGATGTTTTAGAATCACCTCCTCCCCTCCTCCACCCCCTCCCACTCGATACCTAGTGGATACCAAGGGCTAGACATACAGTAGTAGATGTTCAGTAAATGTGTGCTGAAAATATAAAAATTAAAAATAGAATACAGTATTGTTGACAATAGATAGACGACAGATGTTGATTTTGGATCAAACTCAAGGACCAAAAGATGACTCGGGTGATCCGCTATACCTAGTTAGAGCCATGGGAAAGAATCAAGACAAGATTTTAAAACTCAAAAACAATTGCCTTTTACGGAGCGGGCGTGCGGGGAGGCCTAGGCCCATCCATAGAGAACTAACGAAAGCCCACCTTAAAACAGCTCAACGAATTACGATAAACCTATACAGTGTGGTTGGCTGGCAGCTGCAGCCAAGAGCGAGAACGTTCTCCGTGAAGTGGAGACACCTCTTCAGATGTGTGCGGATGAAAGGGCGAGGCCAGAGCAGCCGCGCGCACAGCGCAGTCTTGACCAGGCAGGTGAGGGCAGGAGAACGTCCCCGTGGCTGCCCGCTTGGGGGAGGTGGGGACGGGTTGCGGGGGTCAAGACGGGGCGAGGGCAGCTCAGGATACGCCTCGTTACGCCTGAGGTCCTCACCGTAGGAATGCAGTATCTGCCAAAAATAAATGAGTCATTCTGGGATGACTGCGGATGAGACAGCTTAACAGGAAGTTGCCTTTCAGTCATTCTGTGTCCGGGGAGTGGAATCTTGTATTCAAATTACAAGCGTATTAAAAACCGAATGCAGGCCAGTGTTTAAAGCAAATCTCCCAAAAGCCCTGTGCGTAAAGGGTTTGTTGTGTTTTAGTGTTTAACGACAGAGGGAGTCGCTGACTGTCCACACAGATGGCACACGCGCTCCAGGAAAGGATGGGTTCCATCTGGGCCACGGGCAGGGGACGGATGGTGGTGCCCTGGACACCCACCGCTCGGGGCAGTGCGGCGCCCTGGGCGCTGGCCCTTCTGCTGATGGAAATTAGCGTCTTGAGATCACCCAACTTCTTTCCACGACCGCAAACGTTTTAAATGGACTCTCTTTTATTTTTTATTTTTTTTGCGGTACGCGGGCCTCTCACTGTTGTGGCCTCTCCCGGTGCGGAGCACAGGCTCCGGACGCGCAGGCTCGGCGGCCACGGCTCACGGGCCCAGCTGCTCCGTGGCACGTGGGATCTTCCGGGACCGGGGCACGAACCCGCGTCCCCTGCATCGGCAGGCGGATTCCCAACCACTGCGCCACCGGGGAAGCCCTGGACTCTCTTTTAGGTTTTTAAACCTTAGGTTTAAATGTTTTTAAACCTTCAGTGGACCCCTCATGAAACCTTATCCAGTATCTTTCATTTTCTTGCTACTTGATGAAATGAGGTAGCAGCTGGTTTCATTTCAAAGCATGCCAAACATTTTAACCTGCAAATCAGTAACTTTTCCCTTTTCAACTTTAACTACTAGATTTTAAAATATTAACCCTTAATAATGTCTTTAAGTTTGTAATAAATTTTCTCTGCAACCTAAGCCCGGCCTGACGCTCCCGTCATACGTGTATGCACAGGTCTCTGTCTTCCGACCAGCAGGGTTACTGGGATTCTGCAGGAGTGGACACAGAATGGTTTGAAGGAGAGCGTATTTCCCACGTGGACGTTGACTAGGAATACAGAAAAGCTAGCCAAGTACCTCTTAATTCACTTTGTTGATTTAATGGGCACCTAGGGCTCGTGCTAACTCCTGCCTCCGTAAATGACCTTACTCGTGAATAGTGAAGAGTCTCCGGCACGTGGCCCTTCTGTCTGAAGACTGTCAACTGCCTTGGTTACAGTCACTCCTTTCGCTGCCGGCACGAGCTCATCCAAAGTAGGTGCGGGGCGTGGAGTTTGTTTTCCGCCCGATCTGCCCTGAGCCTAAGCAGTTCTCTCTCAAGTAATTTACTGTTCAGTTACTTCGTGTTATGTTCCCTCAGGAAGGGGAGGAGAGGGAGAAAACTCAGAAAACAAGTTTCAGCGTGGCCTTCAGGGTGCAGGTTTTGCCTTATAAAGTCCCTGTGATGGGGTGCCCCTGTCACGGTGCCGTGAAGTGGGGTTCTCTGGTGCTTGTCGTGTTTTATCCTGACACCCCTGAGATGAGCGTGCCTTGCGAAGGCGGAGGAGGCCCGATGCCTGCAGTGGGGTCCGGGCTCGCCCCTTCTCTGGGGTCGCTGACACGTGCAGCTTGGGCCAGGAAGCCCAGGGGGAGGCGACCCTGGGCTGACTGCCCCTCTGATTAATGTGCCCAAGGGTCCCTGCCACCCCCGCCCCTCAGGGCGCCAGCTGCAGAGAAGGGGGCCTCCGCGGGCTGCGCCGAGGCCGAGCTGGACAGAGGGCCAGCGGGCCGGCGATTCTCCATCCTTTGTGTGGGGGATCAGAGGCCCAGGGCCGACGGCGCTTCGCTCGGGGCCGCCGGTCTTCAGGAGCCCCAGACTTCCTTCCTCGCGTGGCCGAGCATCCTGCGGGTGCACGGGGACTTGGAAGTGGCCGCCGGGGCCCAGCTCAGCAAGGGGGCCGCGCCTGCTTCGACCCGCATTCGAGTGAATGCAGCTTAAAGGGAGAAAAGAAAAGCGAACGTTGCCTCAGAGGGGCTGTAAGAGCCCTTTCTCAGCGCAGAGCCCTCTGTTAGCCTTCTTCTCGCCGGATGTTCACGGTCAAGCTGACGTCCACGTGGCCGCCGGCTTTAAGGGCAGACGGTCTTCGGCCCCCTCACCCGCCTTCCGTTCCCACCCCCAGTGTCTCCATCCCCTGCAGCCAGTGAGTCCTGGCAGGCGGTGCTGGTCTCCTGTGCGGACCGGCGTGGTAACATTTGCACGTCCTTCAGGACAAAAGGTCATCACTGCAACCCTCGGGGCAAAATGCTGCAAATGAAAAGTACCCTCTAAGGAGTTTCTCTTGTTATGCACCCAGGCGTCACTCAGCTGCAGCAAAACCATGTAACACGTTAGTTTTCACAAATGTATTACATTTCTGAAAGTGGAGTGAACACGTGGGCTTGTTTCTACCACCAGCTTAGGCCCCGTTAGAAAGAAAGTGAAAGGAGGAAAGATTTACATACTTGTAACCGCGAAAGGAAGAGCACATGAGGGGGTTTTACCAGATTTCGGAATACAGACCAGACCGAGAGCCAAGTGGGATAGAAGAGATTGTGGTTTTAAACAGCACTTCAGGACTCTGACCTGCGTGTGAATCCTCTGAGCTCTGTCCTGCACCTGCTCTCAGGTGGGGCCGAGAGTCTGCATTTCTGACACGGTTCACAGATGCTACTGATCTGAGGACCGCAGGTTGAGGGTCAAGGGCCTTGAAGGACACGGGGAGAGCCTGTCTTCCCAGCAAGCCGGGAGAATCTCTGCAGTAGAGTTGACACGTGTCTCAGACACTGCCGGGCCTGGAGATTAACTAAGGGTCCATATATGCAATGCTGGGACGTGCCTGCTTGTACCCTGTAAAATCAGAACACTTTTCTCTACAGGACCTGAACAAGCTCCCTGGGTAGAACCAGCATAGCTGAGGTAGTCTGGGTTTCCTAAACCTTATTTCTGGTCTTTGGGGACCCTCAGTACGATAGCTGACTCCCCTCGAAGCAAAGCTCACCAGTCAGTAGGCCTGGCTTCATATACAGACCTAACTTAAGGCTTTCCCCTTTCTTCATTTCTACTTAGTATCCACAGAGACTCAGGAAGACACCACCTTCGCAAAATGAGACCTGAATCTACAAAAAAAGCAACCATCAGACAGCAAGAGAGAGTGCTTGGGTATTAAAGATATAATTGCTAAATTAATTTTTTCAATAAAAGGTGGGTAGAGAAAACTAAAACTATTCCAGGGTATAATACAAAAAGGTGAAAAAACAGAACATATGGGAAAACGAACAAAAGGCCTAAGGGATAATTCTGGGAGGTCCAATTTCCGACTAAGAGTCAATAGAGAAAAATTCCCGGAACTTTAAGAGAGGCTTCGGGCTGAGAGGTGCATCGAAGGATGATCAGGAAGGACTGTGACACGCGCTCATTGTTGTCAAGTTCCAGAAGACCAGGAGTAAAGAGAAGATCTAAGACGCTTCTAGAGAAATAAACACAGGACACCCACAACCTAATGAGACTCAGACTCACATCGGATGTCCTGTCAGCAACAGTGGGCACTGAAGTCGAGGTGAGCAAGACCTTCAAAACTCTGGGGGCAGTTCTTCCTGATCAAGGTTTTCTTACCCAGACATGGTGTCGATCGTTAGTAAGACTGAGGTCCATCCTGAGACACCCCTGTCCTGCAACTCCTGCGAGACGAGAGAGAGCCCCAGAGAGAAACTGTGATTCAGTGGGCGGTAGCCCCAACACAGGCACCCAGTGGACAGGGGCCCGGGCTCAGCCGTGAGCAGAGACTCAGTCGGTTGTAAGAAGCAGCCCTCAGACGACAGACAGGAGGAGCCAAGGCGACGGAGGGGATGAGGGTTTGCGCTTTCTAAGTAAGACCTGTTAGAAAAGCGGAAAGCCGAGATGGCCGTGGTCCAGATACGTACCGGACTAAAAGAGAGTTCACTTCTTAGCACTTCTCCTTTGAGACAATTTGAAACATATAACGTTAGGCAGTGTGACATAAGGACCCGTCAGCCAGCCGCCACCGTTGGTCAAGTTGGGCTCCGTCTTGGTTAATCTGTACTCTGACCCTCGGCTCTCAGCCTGTCTTACTCTTAAGCAGACCCCAGGCGTGATGCTCCCTTTGGCTTCAGTGATGCAGGGCTGGGTGTTTGGCTGCCGGTGTTCAGGGTGGCGCTGTGACAACCCACGGGTGACGCATCTGTGAGGGTGGGACGGGCACAGCTGCGCCTGCCTGGCCGGTGGGAGACGCAGGTGCGAGTGGACAGAAGGAGGGCGCGGTGGCTGTCGCTGCCTGCGCTGAGAGCGACGCTCGCCTGCCCTGCAGGTTTCGGTCCCCGTCTCTCCTACCAGGGACCTTGGCGTTTGGTACTCATCTGGAAAAAAAGAAAACAAAGCTTAGTTATTTGCATCATCAACGTTGGTTTCACTAAAATGTTTTTAATTTTGCTACACATCCCTGACTCGCTTGCAGCTGTTTTCTTTATACTGGAGGCTGTCAGTCATTTGGCCCCTTTATTCACCTGGTCATTGTGATGTGTGGGGTCCTGTGTAGATCTCTAGAGGCACCTCAGGAAGGGCACCCCTACAGGAAAGGTTAGGGGGCATCTGCTTCCTCCTGGGCTCAAGAGACTGTACCCGGGTGTGCGGACGGCCCCGACTTTGTCCAGGGTTGGGTTTTTAATCATTTGTAAACTTTAGTGGTAGTCACGGTAACCAATTTCTCGTGGGTCGTCTGAGAACTAATTGCCTCCCACTGGAGGTACGTGACTCCCTGGTCGAGAGTGGTCCTTCTGAGGGGTCCCTCATTATTACACAGCTGCGCCAAAGGCGATTCCTGAGCTACTACCATGAGGTCCACATAACTAAAAACTGATGTGTCATTGCTAATCAGAACATGAGAATCTCTTCCACTCATGAAGTACTGCTATTTGTAGATGGAGCGGAAAATGGCCAGGGGCCCACATCATCCTCTTTTATATATAAAGACAGTGGGGGGACAGGACCATAGATATTACGGACGTCAGAAATGCAGGTTCAGGCAGGACAATGTCAGTTTCACATAAAGTGTATGTTCTCCTCAGTCACCCAGATTCTTTGTGGAAAGTTTGTTTACTCAAGTGTTTTACTCACATTAGATCGTTTGTTCCTCACTGTGACTCTGAAATAGTCAGGTCACATGGTATTCGCCCTAGTTATGAATAACGAAACTAAGATTCCAAAAGGTCAAGTGGCCAGCCTAGGGCTGCATGGTTAGTAAATGGCAGAACTGGAGCCAGATCCTCACCTTTTCCCTTCTCATTGCCGTTTGTGTACGTTCTATAGATACTTGCTTTGTAGTTACCGTGTGGATTACACTTAACATCCTAAAGTTACAATGATCAGACTGAATGTATACCAACTTAACTTCAGTACGGCTCTTGATGTTATTGATGTCACGGATTACATCTTTATACTTTCTGTGCCCAATACCGTAGATTACTAAGTAGTTTTTCATACACTTGCCTTTTAAATAATGTGTAGAAAATGAAAGGCAGAGTTACCAAGCAAAATTACGGTAACACTAGCTTTATAACATCTCTGTGGCCACCTTTACTGGGGATCTTCATGTCTTCCTATGGCTTTGAGTTACTGCCTAGCTTCCTTTACCTTTCTTAGCTTTTATCTGGGGAGTCTTAATTTCTTCCTCATTTTTGAAGGACTGTTTTGCTGGATATAGAATTCTCAGTTAACAGTGTTTTTCTTTCAGCACTTTGAATATATCAACCAGTGGCTTTTCTGGCCTCTAAGATTTCTGTTGAGAAATTGGCTGACATCTTTTTTGAGGACCCCTTGTGTCTGATGAGATTCTTCTCTCTGGCTGCTTTCAAGACTCTCTCTCTCTCTTTTTAATGATTTGAAGGCTGATAGATTTTAATGATTTGCAATTGTATTGCTATTTTCATCTGTTCAATTTTTTAAATTGAAGTATAGTTAATTTACAGTGTTGTGTTGGTTTCAAGTGTACAGCAAAGTGATATGTGTGTGTGTGTGTGTATATATATATATGTATAAAATCACACACATATATATACACTGTTTTTCAGATTCTTTTCCATTGCAGGTTATTACAAGATACTGAATATGGTTCCCTGTGCTGTACAGCAGGTACTGTTGTTTACCTGTTCTATATATAGTAGTGTGTATATATTAATCCTAAACTAATTTATCTCTCAAAGATTCTCTCTTTGTCTTAATTTTTTAACAGTTTGATTACATGGTCTTAGTGTAGATCTCTTTGAGTTTTTTCCACTTGTTTGTCTAGCTTCTTTGATTTATAGAATCCTGTCTTTTATCAAATTTGGACGTTGTCAGCCATCAGTTCTTCAAGTACTTTCTCTGCCCTTTCCTCTCTCTGCTCCTCCTGGAACTCCCATAATGTGTTTGTTGATCTGTTTAATGTTGTCCCACTTGTCCCTTAGGCCCTGTTCACTTTTCTTCATTCTTTTCCTTTCTGTTCCTTAGACTCAATAATTTCACATTTCTTATCTTCAAGTTTGCTGATTCCTCTGCTTGCCCAAATCTGCTTTTGAACCCTTCTATTGTATTTTTCATTTTATTTACTTCTCAACTCCAAAATTTCTTTATCGTTCCTTCATATAATTTCTGTCTCTTTATCGATCCTCTGTCATTTTCCTGACTTTGTTGTGTAGCCCTTTGAGCATGTTTTTTGTACAGTTCTTTAGTAAGTCCAAAGTCTAGGCCTCCTCAGGTATGTTTTCTCTCGATTTATTTCATTCCTTTGAGCAGGTCATACTTTCCTATTTCTTTTTTGTGGTCGAAAACTTGACATTCGAATTGGATAAAAGTTAACTCTGGAAATCAGATTCTCCTGCTTCCCAGGGTTTGCTTTTGTTTTGTTTTATTTTGTTTTTATTGTTGTTGGGTGAGTCTATGCCAGGGATCATCCTAAGGTGGAAAAGATTAAGGTCTTCTCAGGACTTTCCTGAGCCTGTGTCTTAGCCTGAGCAAGCACACTGGCTTTCTCAATTCCTGAACATGCGGTTGTCTCTGAATATCAGAAAATACAGAGGCAGTTCCTTTGGATCCCCTGGAAGCCATTTCAGCCCGTGGGGGTTGAAGCAATGGAACAAATCCTTATCTTTTAATAAAACTGATTTACAGATTGTTAAAGTCAGAGATTCTGCCTTAGGACTCTTTTCCAAACATATGATGTAGTGCCTCGAAGTTAATGTGTATTCAGTAGCTATTTGTTAAATTTTAAGAAATAATCACTGTACAGACTCTTCATTTTATACATGCAATTGACCCTTGAACAACACGGCCACTTACTATAAGGATTTCTTAGTAAATACTACAGTGCTGCCCCGTCCAAGGATTATTGAATCCGCAGATGAGGAGCCGCCTGTACAAAGTACATGTGGGTACAGAGGGCCAACTGTAAACTTACACGTGCATTTCTGACTGCACAGCGCCCCTAACTCCAGCACTGTTCAAGGGTTTACTAATGTGAAATAGTTTCAGATAGCAATTTGAAGCTTATAAGGGGGCTTAGGTCATTCTTGATAAGATTTCAGAATTGAAAAGTAACCAGGTATGTTTAATTAAAGTCAGGCTATTTTAACTTGCCTCATTAATTTGGATTCTTAACCATACCTTTACAATACCTGTAGAAAGGATTTGCTTAGCATATGAACAGTTTAAGCAAAGTGAAAATGATGCTACCTACACCAAACTTTTAAGCATTTAACATAATTTTAGGAGCCTCCACTTGTACGAAAACAATTTGCTGATTCATATGTTGTATCTATATATACATTAGGTTTTCTACTGAGAAATACTCCACAGTCCTCTGACTACAGATATTTGAACTAGTTCTTCAAACTAGACTGGCTGTACTTATTCAACATAGCTTAATTAAGCCAACTTTTAATTTATTTGTCTGCTATTTTGCGAACCTTAAGTTTTGTAATACATTTGGTCTAGTACATTTTTTAAAGTTATGTTTTGTGACATGTTTGGGTTTGCTGTGTCTGCTATAGATATATTCTCACAGAGTCTGATACTTTGAAGGACACCCTGTACGTTAAACTTCGTCGGGAATGTTCTTAGCTGTGGGTCGTGCATCCTCAGGCTCTGTGCCCCAGTGCAGCCTGAATGCAACTGACCCCTACAGGGGATTGATTTCTTTGCAAGCCCAGTACATCCCCTACATATGAACCATCCAGTTGCGAACTTTCAAAGATGTGAACCTGCGTGCCAGCCCTGGATGCCAGCTGTCGTTACTGTACTTTTCAAAGTGCTGTACTGTAAGACTAAAAATGCTTTTTTAATTTTTTGTGTTTTTACGTACATATTATTTGTGTGAAAAGTATTGTAAGCCTATTACAGTACGGTACCATATAGCCAATTGTGTTAGTTGGGCACCTCGGCTAACTGTGCTCTCGGAATGGCACTTGTTCATACGTCAAGGACTTACCGTAAAGGATTTCGATGTTTAAAACAAGTTTGAAAAATCCCTGTGTGGCTCGCCTCCCTCCTTCCTCCCCCACCTCTGTAATTTCTGGCCCAAGAAAAAGTGACTTCAGAAAGACAGTAACGTATTCAGTAAACACCGTGCCAGGTGCTGGAGGTGATCCAGCGCGATAATGGCTGCCCCCCCCCCCGTCTGAAATCTCGTTTAGGGGGTGAGGCCACAAATGCACAGCGGCCCCAGAGTCCAAGGCAGAAGGCGGAGGAGGGCAGAAGCGCTGCACCACAGCTGCAGAGACTGAGCATCGCAGCGTGCCGGACGTGTGACACACGTTATTCCCTTTAATCCCCACATCCTGGCTGTTGGACTCATCCCCACTTGAGAACGAGGCTGTCAGGTGGCGCGTTCGGGTGCTGAACACGGGTTCCGGGGAGCCCGCGCTGGGCCGGGCCCGACGGGAGCAGGAGTGACTCGGGAAGATGCCGAGGGTGCTGCGCAGGCGGGCACCCGGGTTCTCTCGGCCGCGGGCGCAGCCCCGGGGCCTCTGCACGTTGCTACCTTTGCGTGGCAGAGGACGGGGCCGCAGCCCGGGGGCTCGTGCCACAGGCCGTCTTGGACGGGCAGCTCATTGACGCCATTGGGAGGGGGCGTCTCAGAGGCGCGGGCTTTGGTGGCATCATCGGCGCGTGAGGCGCGTAGGAGAGGCAGCTTCCCGGGAGACGGCAGGTGCCCAGGCGGGCCTGCGTTCGGGGCTCCGGCGATGCTGCCGGGCGCGGCTGTGCTGGCGTGGAAGCGGCGCCTGGGTTCGCCTCCGCGCGGAGTCGCCGCATCATGGACCTCCTCACCTGATGGCGGCGGCAACGCACCGCCGACGGCCCTCCGCGCACCCAAGGTAGAGCTCCCTACGCTACAACAGGCCTGTCTGAGCCGCATCTGTGGTGCGTTTACCGAAAAGCGGTGTGGAAAGGAAAGGAAGGACGATCGGGTCATAACTTCAGCAGGCGCCCAGTCCAGGGGCGGGGGGCCGGGGTGGGATCCCCAGCGGGCGGAGCAGACGGCAGGCGAGGCCGCGAGATGACTTCGGGACCCCGAAGGCCAGGCGGCGGCAGCTGTGCTGAAGATGATGCAGTGAGGAAGGCTTACCCAGAAAGAAGCTTCAAGGTTTGATGGATCGACAGGCAGCTGTCGTGTACAGTTTAATATTACGATTCCCGTTTAAAAGAACTGTGAAAAGAGGGTTGATTTTAAACTGAAGTGTGGGTGGTGAGAAAATAGGGATAATACAGAATTTTATTAATCATGTCAAAATGTATAATGGGTGTTTTCCCAGTAATTTCTGACCCAAGACATTTAGTGGGTACTTGTCATTCTACGTAGAGTTCTAGAGGGCATTTAAATATAAAAATTAGGTAATTTTGTATCTATTTTACAAACAAGTAAATTTTATATATAAGTGAGTTTTGCCAAATATTTTACATACTTCTGGTATGCCATCCAAATCTTTTTAATGAGCTCTAAATTTAAAGTCACTGAAATTGAGAGGATGTTTAGAAAAAAGGAAATCCTGTGGTGTAAATGACCCAAATACACAGTATTTTCATGTTGGTTGAGGTATTTTTTAATAACATTTTGTGTTCGGGGGAAAAGCTGTTTATGTCTTCTCTGAGACGTCGCTTTATCAGGAAAGTATTTAACTGTAGTAAAACACATACACCCCCAAATACTTGTTACATTATAGCTCTTTTTAAAATCACAGTTCATTGCATTATTTTTTTACTTAATAATATTAAAGTAGTTAAAATGTTAAAGAGGTATTTTGCTGAAGCAAAAATAGATCATTGTAATCTAACTTACCCATTATAAGAAAAAAGAAATCTCCGAGGGTGTAAATAAATCTCAGACGTGCTTCTGCTTTTGGCTTATTTCTGCCTTCATCACAAAGTCTGAAACATAACCAAGAATTCTCTTTCTCCTTTTTTCCTGTCTCCCATGTATGTGAACATTAGCTATTAAGCCTAAAAGCATGTTGATATTTTTCTTGAATTCTCTCATGACTGCCTGTCTTGTCTCTGTGATTCCTTTCTTCTCTTTGAGTTTGTCACGTTATTACTGGCGTGGAGTTCTGATGTGAATGTTCCCCCCTCTTTTTTGTCATAAGGGACTCACTTCCTGTGAAAATAATCAGGGCACTGTCAAAACTACCAGTAATCTGTGACCTAGAACTCACCCCAATACTTCGCAGAATGATGAGTTTCTTAATATGTTTGGGCTTTGCCAAACCGTCACATAGTTTAAAATATAGTTCTGGTTTTGAATTTCCAAATGCATTCACTTTGAATAATTTCATAACACTAATACTTTTAAATGGGAAAATGTGAATTGGGTCGGAAGGCTTACTTTTTGCAAGCGTCCTTCAGCTCAGGTAACCTGTCACGGGGTTTCATAACGCATAAGGCAGCAAACAAGAAGTCACTTGTCAGAGCCGTCTGTTTCCTGGTAGTTTACACACCAGAAACTGAAATCTGAGAACAGCCCTTGAAGGAAAACAAAGAGCTTTACAGTATTTTTTTTTTCTTTTCAGGAAAACACACAGAAGCTAATTTTAGCTTCTTGATCAGATTGACCCAGCCTTTAACCCTGGCAGACGTTACCCCACACACTTCCAATGGACAATAGTTTGCATACCAGCCTCTGCGCTGGAAACAGATGTGTGCAGGGAGCAGCCCCTCCCTCCGGACTGAGCCCTCGCTGTCCTGGGCGCTGAAACAGACAAGGTCCTTCCTAATTGGGGTAAAAACTGGGGCTTCCTTCACATTTCAGACTACAAGCTTTCCTGGCTTCTTAAAAATTCATTATGTCACAGTTCTGTTTTGACCCGAGTTTCAAAATATCATTCACTAGAGAAACATCTCTTGGCTTCAGCATGAATTCTATCCTGGGGAAAAAAAAAAAAAAAAGAAATTGTTAGCAGCTGCGCTACTCATGAGTGATGGTTACACAGTTTATATATTAAAACGTTTGGAATGTGAACAATTACCTCTTTTACTTTCCCACCAAGTCTCCTATAGTTGATATAAATTGCATTTTTATTACTAAGGAAACGTCAGTCTCTCCCGCGCTCCCCGTTCTCCCCCCCACCCCCGTCCTGCCCTTGCCAGGCGCGCTCTGGGAAGGGCCCGCCCCCGGCGACTGTCCCATCCTGTCCCTGGCTCGTCCCCCGGCAGCGGCAGCGGCTCCCGGCAGCCCCGCTAAGAAGGAGCCCCGAGGGCTGCCGGCTCAGCAGGATTTAACGTGGCCTTCTTCTCCGCACCTCCGGGGACACCCACTAACTGCTGAAATGCCAGAGAGTTTTCCCATGTTTGCTGGGAGACAAGGAACAATTTCTGTTTCCTTGAGCGATGAAAGAGGACGTTTCCTGTCTCGTTTGCTGTAGCAGTTGCCTCTCTCTAGACTCCCCCTCACTCCGGGATGCTGTAATTGGGTGTAATATGTGTGTCCATGTGCGGAGCCCACGTACAGAAGACACAGGAGGACCATTCTGCCGGTACTTTCCATGACTGTTTCGGTAAATTCCTATTCGGAACCGGTGGCTCTGGGACTTCGCTGAAATCACAAAGCAACTTAATGACCGTGGGGTCTGAGCTAGGATCCCAGGGCCGGGTCCCCAGCTGAGGCCCTCACCTACGTGTGCCGAGCAGCTTAGTGACCAGCCAGAGTGTGTGTTCTTCAGGCTTTACAGGCGTGAAATCCTCCTCGATACTTTGAATCTGTGAAAGATGAATTTAGGGGCATGCCTGATGGTTTTTTAAAGCTGAGACTTTATGTTGCAGAGCATCGTGTAAATTACAGTGCTTATCAGAATTTTAGAAACTAATTGAACTTATTCTTCAATGTATATGTGTTTTCCGCTTCTTTGAAACATTCTTCTCTCTTAAAAATAATTACGAGCACCTCTTATCCCTCTAGGTGAATGGTTTACATTAAAATTGAAATATGCAGAATTCTAGGAGATTATAATACACCTGAATAGAATTATGTACAGTAAATAGATGTTGGACTGTTATGATAATAATTGCATATTAAATATATTTAACGCAAAAATAATCCTAAACTTTATAGGGCACATAAGCAATTATTGGTCAGATGTCTATACCAAAATATTATCTCTTATATTAGCAAGTTAATAACCAATAGCTACATTTGAACTTTGTGAAGGGAGTTTAAACTATTTTCCTGGAATTTTTGTTTGCCTGCCAAAGGGGAGAATTTTTTCATTGGATTTTGATTGTGAAATCCAATACTTTTTACGTGTACATTTTTATTACCAAGGGATTCTTTATCCACCTTTTAGTTTTTTCATAATAAAGTTCATACATCTTTCAGCACTGCATGAATAGCGAATATCACCCTGAGTTCTTTCTCCCCACTTAAAATTTATGCTAAATATGTTTTCAAGCATGTGAGTCGCATTTCATTACTGCTGAGTCACGACAGATAGCTTATAAACGATAACAACAGATTAGGAAATACACAGTTTCGTTAAATAATGGTTATATTGTCAGAGGGCTTTTATATTAGTAGCAGACGGAAGTTTTTGTCTGATGTACGTACGTAGTTACTGTTGTGCAGGTCGCCAAAGGAGACGCTCTAAATGGCAGGAGTCGTTCCTGCTTAGCATGAAGATTGCCTGCACGCAGCATATTACGTTATTGTATGTTCCATGGTCACAAAGGAGCAGTGAGGTTAGCATGACCCCTGCAGCTTCTGCCTGTCGTCTTCTTGTCTCGGTGGAGAAACCTGACCCAACGTGCAGATTTTTAAACGGCTAGAAAGAAGTATCCTTCAAGGAACAGGGCTCTTCCATGAAGCTTTCCTGATGTGACAAGTTACAGCCAGTAGTTTCCACAAGAAATGCCGAAGCCCACTGAGTGTAGCTCTCAAGATGAGTTTACTAGCATAAGCACCTGCTACGGACGAGGGAGGACGCCTGGGCCTGGCCCGTGTTCACATTTTATGTCTCTCAGTAGCCCTGTAGGTAAGTGGTGCCCTCCTTAGTCTGAGGCAGAGGAGGGGGAAATGGCTTACCCAGGGTCACAAGGGGGGCAAATGGTAGATCTGGGATTTAAACCCAGGCTCCCCACCGAAATCTAAAATGCAGAGTGCACTGGTTTTTATAATCTAGTGCTTATGTATATGTGTGTGCTACATACATGATGTGAATGTGTGTGTATATACGTGTACAGGCATATGTGTGTATACACACCTGTGTATTACATGTATATATACAATATGTGTGTACATATATGTATGTGTGTGCATACATTTGTATATCTGCATGTGTATGTGTGTATATGTATGTGTGTATATGTGTGTGTCTATGCATATGTGTGTTTATGCATGTGTATATGTGTATGTATTGAGTGTGGGTATGCATGTGTTTATATATGGGGGTATATATGTGTGTATATGTCTTGTGTATCTGTTGTCTATGGGTATATGTGTGTATATATGTATGTGTATATATGTATACATTTGTATATATGCACGTGCATGTGTGTATATGTGTGTATATACACGTGTGTGTATATCTATGTGTGTCTATGCATGTGTATATGTGTATCTGTGTCTGTTGGTATATATGTGTGTATGTGTGTGTGCATATGTGTGTATAGAGAGTGTGTGCATGTGTTTATGTGAGTATATCTATGTGTATATATGTGTGTGCATCTATGTGTGTCTATTGGTGTATGTGTATATGTGTGTGCATGTGTGTATAGAGTGTGTGTATGCATGTGTTTGTATATGTGGGTATATATATGTGTGTGTGTATCTGTGTGTCTATTGGTGTGTGTGTATATGTATGTGTATATGTGTGTGCCTGTGTGTATGTGCGTGTGCATATGTGTGTATAGAGTGTGTGCGCATGTGTTTATATATGTGGGTATATCTATGTGTGTGTATCTGTGTGTCTATGGGTATATGTGTGTGTATATTTATGTGTATATGCGTGTGCATGTGTGTGTATATATGTATGTGTGTGTCTATGGGTATGTGTGTATATGTATGTGTATATGTGTGTCCGTGTGTGTGTGTCTATGGGTATATGTGTGTGTATATGTATGTGTATATGTGTGTGCATGTGTGTGTGTATCTATGTGTGTCTATGGGTATATGTGTGTGTGTATGCGTGTGTGTGCTTGTACTATTTCCCTCACCACCACCACCACTGCCCAGGTAGCATTTCTTATCTCACTTGGGAGAAAACTTTCACTTAGAGAAACCCTAACTTTGAGTCATTTCACAGTTGAGTCATTACAATAATCTGTCCTTGATATTCTAGTTTTTAAAATTCATTCGCTCTCCTTTCTCTTGGCTGATACATTTTCATATACTCAGGGAAGTTTCCCAGAAATGTAACAGATGCAGAAGATTTTTGGTGATGTTGTTATCCATCGTCATATTTTTCCCGTGAACTTGCATTGACGTGCATATGCAGGCGGGGATTTTATGTTTTGCCATCTTCTGTAGTTTTCTGTTGGGCTAGTGACTAGGAGGCATATTTTAAGACCAACTATATATTTCAGGAAACTTAATAAAGTGATTTCACTCTTTCCCCTTTTTCTTAGCTCTTGACGGCATTATAATTTTTCTTTCTTTAGCATTCCCCTAAAAAAAAAAGGAAAAAACTCATGACTTCATTTTATTGTAACCTCCTTTAGGATCCACCAGGCCTTTCCCCTCCCCCTTCTCCTCGCTCAGCGAACGGCCTGCGGGCTGTGAGCCCCCCGGAAAGCCGAGCGGTGCTCCCGAGGCAGCCTCACTGGGAGCCCTTTGCCCTCACAAGGACAGGAGCGGTTAATGTGCTTGGTTCTGCTACAGAGTAAATGGCCTGCTGAGAACTTGTTTGTATTTGTATACGTTTTTATGGTTGATGTTTTCAGTGGCCCATGTTATAAAGTAAGCCATAGCTACTTCTGTAAACACGTTACAGTAGTAAAGCAAAACTGTATATTCCTAGATATTTATATCACTTCACTCAAAGCCTTGGAGTGAAACTTGAAAAATAAAAAAAAAATATTTCTTCCCAAACATTTCAGTTAGAGACTCCATTTCAGGTCCTTGGCAGCCTCACGTATAGGCTTTCTTACATGATTGTTGAATAACATGTTATTATATGCGGGGAAGAACAGTCCTTTTGTTGGCTGCATTACATTTTGTGGTGAAATTGGAGAAAACAAATCATTAAGGAAGTCTATTTTGGTTCAAGACATTACACACTTATGACGAGTCTGTTTTTTAACCTTGCCAAGTTGAAAGAAAATGCGGACCCATTGGTGCTGGAACAGGAAGGCATGTTGCAGATCGCAGGCTGTCAGCAGCATCGTGTGTGTGTGCGTGTGTGCGTGCGCGCGTGCACGCGTGCAGGGCAGCGGTGGATGACATAGGTGTGTGTGGACACCAGCGCGTGTATAGCCGGCTGCTGCTCGTAAGTGCAGTTGTGGTTAATTTGCTAGGGACTGGCTCTCTAGATCTGCTCCGGCAGGAAGGAGAAGGCCGTCTTCTTGATGCCACGGTGACTCTGAGCGTCTTACCAGACCTGCCTCCTCAGGCAGTGCCCCTGGTCTCCCGAAACCCTGCTGCCGCTCCTCCATTGAAACTCCCGCGTCCTGTGGTCAAAAGACAAAAAGAAAAGCTTCTGCAACTTAAAAAAAAAAAACGTGTCTGTGTGCATCTATTTGCTGCAGTTAGCATGAGCAGAGAAAACGGTATGAAAAGAAAAATGCCCAACTTTGAACTTGGTCAATGGGTTGAATTCAACTTTGTTTGAAAGAGGTGGAGAAAGTCTTTATATACTTCTGTGTTCTTTGATTTGCTACAATGAGAATGTATTACTTTTCTATTAAAGTTATAAAAAAATAGAAAGCACAGCCAAATGTTTTGAATTACCAATAGCAGTGTGGCATCTTCCCTCTCTGGATACCTGTATTTTGGGGGGGGGGTCTTTTATTTTTTTAATTAATTAATTAATTAATTATTGTTTGGCTGCGTTGGGTCTTCATTGCTGCGCACAGGCTTTCTCTAGTTGGGGCGAGCAGAGGCCACTCTTCACTGTGGTGTGCGGGCCTCTCATTGGGTGGCTTCTCTTGTTGCGGAGCGCAGGCTCTAGGTGCGCGGGCTCAGAGTTGTGGCTCACGGGCTCTAGAGCGCAGGCTCAGCAGTTGCGGCGCACGGGCTTAGCCGCTCCACGGCATGTGGGATCTTCCCGGACCAGGGCTTGAACCCATGTCCCCTGCATTGGCTGGAGGATTCTTAACCACTGCGCCACCAGAGAAGTCCCGGATACCTGTATTTTAGAAGAGGGTTAATGTACCTGAATAAATCTAACAGTGGTACTTTGTGGATTCCCTGTAATATTGCCATCAGGAGTTCCTGAGCTTTGAAATGAGACAGAACTGGGATGCAGCCCTAGCCTGGTCCTTAGTTGATGTGATTTAGGACAGGTAAATAAGCTCTTTGGACCTCACTTTCCTCATCTAGAAGGATGCATGAAAATACCATTTCTGTTAAGATGGTAGCCATGAGTGGAGATGATTAAAGCTGCTAACACCTGTGGCAGAATTCCCGTAAATGCCGCAGAGAACACAGCTGAGCACACAGTAGGTGCTCGGAACTATGGCATGGGTTAGGGTCAGGGAGTAAGTGATTACTTCTCTGCCAGCACCCATCCTGCCCGGCCGCCTCACCGGTCAGGTCAGGGTCAGGGTCATATGGAGGCCAGGCCTCCGCTCAGCTCAGCGCCCATCCCGGTGGGACAGCGGGCCCTCTGCTCAGTGACTTCTCCTTTGCAGACAGCGGTGTTAGTAGCAGACACCGCGCATCAGAGATCGTAAATGTATTGTGTGTCATATACACAGACTGCTTTTACCAGTTGAAGTGCTTCCTTTTTCTCTCTGCTTTGCAATATTCTACCAGTCTGGGTTTTCTTGTGAGCGAAATTTGCAAGAGTAAAAGCCGGAGAGGACATCAGAATAAGGGACCACCCGAAGAGCTGAATAATTAAATAGGAAGTTATCTGCACACTCATCCTGGCCTTTTACTGCTCCTGTTCTTTTTCATTAGAAAGAAAAAAGGAAAGGAAGAAGGAAAGAAAGAGAGAGAAAGAGGGAGAAACAGGGAAGGAAGGGAGGAAGGGAGGAAAGAAAAGAAGAAGAAAGAAAAAGAAAGAAGGAAAAGAAAGAAAGGGGGAAGAAAGAAGGAAGGGAAAAGAAAGGAAGGAAGGAAGGAAGGAGGAAAGAAAGAAGAAAGAAAGGAAGAAAAAGAAAGAAAGAAGAAAAGAAAGAAAGGAAAGAAAGGAATCAGAAGGCTTGTTCCTTACCTTGTATGAATGGGAGTGGGTTTCTTTTTTTAAATCTCACTTGAGCAACTCACTGACGCTTTTTAATAAAGCATGTGAGTCATCACGAAGGAGAAAAACAAACAAAAATTCGGGCTAATTTTCTCCTAGTTTTCCAAGAAATGGATTATTCCATGGTGTTACTCACCAAGTGGAGTGAATGTCCCCTTTCGAGCCCATGGGCAGGGCTTGCCACCTCTGTCCAGGTACCTTTTCATGTGTGATCAATAAGTCCAGACCACAGGTAGCCTCCTTTGAGAATTTAATAGCAAAAACAAAGGCACTGAGATTTTCCACCATAACATTTTTTTCCAAAAATAGTTATCTAATGTTTACTTTGTGAAAATAACACTTTTTCTGTATATATTTGCACATGATCACTTGGTGGGGTAAACATATTATTTATGGGGTGGGCTAACACTCTAAACTTGCCTCAAACCTGAGGTGAATTGTGGAAATTTTTAACTAGATGAATTGCTTTTTCACTGCGGGCAGTATATGCACTGGGGAAAAATGTCTTAAATGATCCTAAAGCATTTCAAGATAGAGCAAGTCCCAGCTTTTTATGTTGAGAGATGTAGTACGCACTTGTGTGGGGGGGTCTAACCCACAGCAGAATTCATTTCATCTTACAGACGGGTGTTTCGTAGCGTAATCACGTATGTTTTGTCTTAGAATTTCTGATGTTTTATTGAATGTGTCCTGTCGTCCCCAAGTGTGACTCATTTTTTCACATTTGATTTAAAATAAACACCTTTCTTTTTCTTAGTACAAGTCAGCTAAACACAGAACTGTTCATCCTGTCATTTTTCATTGGAAACTGAAATATCCAGAAACTGAAATGTCAAGAAATTTTACAAAATCATAAAATAAATACCAGTTGTTTAATTGGTTCTGTATAATGAAATTTAGAATTCTAATTCTAAAGCAGAACTGTTTCAATATGTGAGCTTTGAAATACACACACACACACACACACACAGATTTTTTTGGTAAAAACATTAAATACCTTCAAATTAAATCTGCTCATCTTCCTCTTGAGAGTTCTTTAAAACTATAGACATTAAGTAGCTTCTATATTGTTGAGTCTTACACCATTTAAGGCTTCATAATAGCCCTGTGGCACATGGACAGACTTTGAGAGAGCAGCCTGGGTGGTCCCTGAATGTTCCAAAGGCAGCTGCACTTTTTTTTGCCGGGTACCCTTATCTTGGGTCTTAATGTTGAAAACATTGCAAGACTTGTCATAAAGTTCTGATAGTCTTTCTGGTCCCAAAAGGTGCCCTTATTTTTTTGGTTTGGTTTTTTTTTTCTTTTTTTTTTTTTTTTTTTTGTGATACGCTGGCCTCTCACTGCTGTGGCCTCTCCCCTTGCGGGGCACAGGCTCCGGACGCGCAGGCTCAGCGGCCACGGCTCACGGGTCCGGCTGCTCCGCGGCACGTGGGATCTTCCCGGACCGGGGCACGAACCCGCGTCCCCTGCATCGGCAGGCGGACTCTCAGCCACTGCGCCACCAGGGAAGCCCAGGTGCCCTTCTTGTAAAAGGAAGAAAAAGCCCTTCTAGCCATGGTCCTTTGGAAGTGGGTGCTTATGCTTTGTGAGAAGAGTCCTGTCTCTGTGAGGAAGGCGATGAAACCTCCTGGCCTGCGGAGCCGGCAACTCTCGGTAGCCAAGGTGGATTTAGTCAGGCGCTTACCCCAGAATTGCTACTCTGAGTGGGTGTAAAATTCTGTGGTCGGTATTAGTTCTTATCAACAGGTGAGATCTGCTGACCCGCAAATGGAAACACGAGCAGGGCGACAGGCTTCAGGTCTCGCCCCGGAGCCGGAGCTGCACCAATGCACCGTGTTTGTGATGCCAGGTTTTCAAAATGTGCTCGCAAGAAGCAAGTATGATTTATAATCCAGCCTCTACATTTCTTTATATGAAACCAAGTATTACTAATTGTATTAAACAATGAATGGAGTTTATTTTGTGACTTTCCCCCAATATTTCAGTTTCCAACTAGAGAACACTAGGATGGGACAATTCTGTGTTTAGTTGACTGTGCTAAGAAACATTTTTTAAAAGTTTTTGCTTTATATCATATTTGAAGAGCGTAAGTTAGTAGAGACTTCTTTTCTAAAGGAAGGCCAGTGAATTGCTTTTTCTCTTACACTTGAAGCTCTTAAGGGTCTCGTGGGGATGTTGTAATCCTTGGAAAGATGCTCTTGTTAGAAGCTCTGGAGCTTTTTCTCTGTTTTCTCAACCGTCCATTATTAGCTCTCTAGAACCAATTACTCCCAAGGCACCTCTTTAGGGATTTTATGATTCTCTCTCTCTCCTGGGACATCATGTAAAGTTTTCAGATGAAAAAGGAAGCCCATAAGAATTCCTTCTTTTTCCTGAATCAGATGAAAATAGGAATGACTTAGGAATAGTCGTTCCTAAAATAATTTCACTCCCCCTCCCTCCCTCCCCCCCCCTCCCCTCCCCCCTCCCTTCCCCCCTCCCCTCCCCCCTCCCCTTCCTGCCCCCTTCCCCCCTTCCTTCCCCTCTGTGTCCTCCCCTCACTCCTCATCCTTCTTCCCCTCTCCCCCTTCCCTTCCCTTCTTTGCCTCCCTCACATCCTCCTCCTGAATTTCCTGGAAGATTCTACAGCTGCTCCACTGGGAACCTCTGGTTCTCTCTATGTCTCTCAACTCAACCTGAGCTACCTACCGAAAGTCAAAAGTCCTCAGTGAGATTCACCTGGTCCCCGTTTGCTGCCTCCAGCCTCCCTTTCATGAGCTCTCACACGAGTGGCCAGGAGAGCCAGGCGTCCCGCAGTCCACCCCGCACGGCCAGGCCTGTGACCCCGCACGGCCAGGCCTGTGACCCTGCTCTTCCCGCCCCCTGGCCCAGGCTCCACAGCCTCTTGGGCTGTGAGCTCCCTGCGTCCTACTAGGTCCTCCTCTGAGATCTCACCTCTGTAGGCATTGCTCCAGCCCGGCTTTCATCCCATTCAGAACAGCCCCTCCTCCCACCGTGCTCTTGTTGCATTGTATACAGAGCTGTGTTTTAGCACTTCCCATATCTTAACCCTAATTCTCTTCTCCTCCTTGACTGTGATTTCCATGACAGTAAGAAGGCGTCGTTATTTTTATATATCCAGTGCTGTGCCAGGAGCATAGTAGGTGCTCAGTAAACATTAGTTAGATGAATAAGATGAATGAACACCAGAGCTTCTAATTCTAAATTGTGGATGCAAAACATTTTCAAAGTAGGTACTTAATTTCGGTGGATTTGTGTTAGGTATTGAAAGAGGATTATGTGGACATAGTCCTTGCTTTAAAGGACCATCAAGCTTCTTTCCGCGCCAGTGAGGCAGGGGTCCATACGGCGTTTTTCTGGATTCCCATCGTAACTGAAAGGGAAGCTCTCACAATGTCCGGAGCCCTTGATATCCTGCAAGTGAAGGAGGAGGATGTTTTCAAATTCCTTGCAGCAGGAACCCACTTAGGTGGCACCAACCTTGACTTCCAAATGGAACAGCACGTCTACAGAAGGAGAAATGATGGCATCTACATCATAAGTCTGAAGAGAACCTGGGAGAAGCTTCTGTTGCCAGCTCGTGCCATTGAAAACCCAGCTGATGTCAGTGTCGTATCCTCCAGGAATACTGGCCAGCGAGCTGGGCTGAAGTTTGCTGCTGTCACTGGAGCCACTTCTGTCTCTGGCCGCTTCACTCCTGGGACCTTCGCTCACCAAATCCAGGTAGCCTTCGGGGAGCCAAGACTTCCGGCGGTTACCGACCCCAGGGCTGACCGCCCGCCTCTCCCAGAGGCCTCGTACGCTAGCCTGCCTACCGTTGCTCTGGGGGACGGGCTCTCCTCTGCGATACGCGGACCTTGCCGTCCCACGCGACAGCGAGGGCGCTCGCTCCGGCGGCCCGATGTGGCGGACGCTCGGCCGGGAAGTTCTGCGCAAGCGCGGCACCGCCTCCCGCGAGCACCCCTGGGGGGTCACGCCTGCCCTCTGCTTGTACAGGGACCGTGGAGAGACCGAAAAGGGCGGGAAGGCGGCAGCTGAGGAGGCTGTGGCCAAGGAGGAGTTCGGGGGTGAACGGACCGCTCCGAACGCGTGCGGGCGCTCCCCGCCCAAGCCGGGAGTGCCCAGCCCGCCGCTGCGCGGGCCGCCGAGTGGCCAGGAGCCACCGCCGAGAGGTCTTAAACTGGAAATAGGTGGACGGAAAATAAACAGTTTCTAAAAAAAAAAAAGGACCATCCAACTTATTCGGAGAACGGTGGGGAGCAAAATGCGGCTACAAGCCAGCAGTCGCTGTTACCGCAGGCGGGGTTCCTCGCGCCCCCGGGCGACCGGGGCTGAGTATTGCACCTTCAGCAAAGGCACAGAGGCCATGCCTGTGGATGCTCCCATGCAAGAGGCAAGACGCCTCCGTTGCCATTACGTCCCCCAGAGCTTTACGGAGAGGTCTCTACTTTAAAGAAATTCGCGTACCATCAAAATACTGGTAGTGATCACACATATAAAATTTTATATGTTGAAGATACAGTAACATGTAATAGTCTACCAATAATGAAAAGCAGCACGTGTTTCTTTCATTCATGCCAGACGTATTTAATCACCTACCAAGTGCACAACACGTGGGAGTCGTGGGGGACTAAAGATGCGTGAAACTCGGCCGACAGTAAGTACACTCGCATCCCTGTTGCTCCAAATGTCTGTTCAGAGCAGTTCAGACTTCACACCTGCATAGCGCGTATCAGAGAAACCTCAGGACTCTGTTCTTGGTTGACTCCTATGAAACAGGACGTATTTGCACGGGCGAGGTGACAGTCTTTAAAGGATCATTGCGTCATTTCCGCCTCAGTGGCCTGAGAATTTACCCAGCACGGCAGTCCCTCAGAGTCATAAGAGACTAAAAGAAGCTTTTAGACCCTGTCCTCGTAGCGCGGGGCAAACCAGTCAACGAGATTCTACTTCACGTTGTCAGAACCGTCCTAAACCGTTGCCAGCTGTCCCGAGAACAGCGAGGAGAAAGAGCCCCACGAAGAGAGGAGGCACCGGCGAGCCCGCTACAAGGCAGCCCACCTCAGCGACCGCCCGGGTCACCCTGCTGCAGCCGCCACCTCCGATTCCCGGGAAAAGCGCCGGGCTCTCACGTGTTCAGTGCATGTAAAAAGAAGACAGCCAAGGCTGTTCTAGTTTTCATAATTAACTGCCACCAAGATGAATTGTTAGTTTCCAAGATGGTTCTGTTTAAAAACGCTTGACCTTATCATCAGTGTCCTGATGCTGGAGGAGAGTAACCTTCCCAAAGCCGGTCTGACGTTGTCCTCACCCCCTTGGGCAGAGGAGGCCCCTGCGATGGCCCCCCTTCCCTCCCCCTCATCTCCCTGTCTGTTCCCTGGACAGACCAGGCTCTCCAGGCCGCCTTTATTTGCTCTGGTCCATTTGCCTGGAAACGGTCTCCCTCCTGCCTCCCCGCTGTCCTCCCACTGGCCCTGCCCAGCACAGCTGCTCCTGAGCTGGCCTTCCCACCCCGGCTGAGCTCGGTCAGGAGCCTTCAGAGTGCAGCGCCCCAGGCCGGGGCCGCCCCGCACCCCGGCCTCCGGGGCGGCAGGGCTGTGCCTGCTTGACGCCCGTGCCCCAGCCCCCGGCCTCAGGGCGGGCAGACCGCACCTGCTCAGTATCTGTGCTTCGAGTAAGCGGAAGAACTATTGATCAGCTGAACCCGTTTGAAAATTGATATTAGTTAACAAAAACTAGCCGTCCCAGTTTTATCTCCGTGGCACCCGTTCGGTGCCGGTGTCCACCCTGAGACTGTGAACATAAACCGTAGTTCAAGGGTGACGGAGCTTTCTTCTTTGAGGCCATGGTCCGGCCATTTTCATACCTCGCCCCCAGCGGTCGCGCACCGCTTTCCTTCCACTCTCTCCCCTCTCTTCGCAGTTAATCCTGATCTGTTCCTAGATTGCAGAATTCTTTCACTGGCCCTCTTCTTTGTCACTGACTCTTTAATTTACACACTCGGTTGGCTGGTTCCTGTTACTTGGCCAACAAATCTGTCCTGTGTCGTCTCCTCTGAGTAATTTATAACCTCCATAAAATGCCACGTAGAGGCACTTTTTTACATTTTTGAGTAATGGTGAGAAAGAATTGCCCTGGGAATCAAAAATCCAATGAGTCATAGATTATTTCCTTATTTATGACCAGAGAGTGGTCATTGACAATATTTGGCAATTTTACAGCTATGAACTTAGGCTGTTGTGCTTTAGAATGTAATTTATTAAGCAAATAAAACTCTTACTGGTAATGGGTCCTGTTAAATCTGGGGGACCACATGGGCTCCAGGCCGGTACAGCTGTGGAAGTTTCATAGTAGCCGCATACATCTTGGATGTCTGGACACTAATATTTTACACTTACTTCATGGTTTTATTTATTCAGTTGCCTTTATATTCTTCATTGGATTCTGACCAACCATTTTGGTTTAAGAAGTCATCAGCTTTGAGTAGAGAAGGAGGAGCCTGGAGAAAATAAAATGGATTTATGTTGAAAAAGCACAAATCCTTCTTTCATTAGATGTGGCATTTAGTAAATTCAGGCTGTAAAGAAACACCAGATGTGTTCATGGAAGGTAACTGATGTAAAATCATCTTTGAAAAAGACAAGGACCTTCAACTTAATTACATACACCTGAGGGAGAGATACAGAAGTGGACACAGAGTTAGGTAGGTCTGTATATGCACACAGATACAGACCCCCCCCCCCCACACACACACAGCATACACTAGTGCAAGCGGTGTCGGTGAGAGCTTAGGGTTTCTTTTTTTTCAAATCTCCATTTATATCAGTAGTATTTTGTAATGTTGACTTCGGCTTATTCCAACCATCCTTACCTTTTAATATGTTTGGAGACAAAGGTAATCTTGAAATTCTCAACAAAGGAAATGGATCTTTTTCAAAATTGCTACATCAGGCAGTACTTATTTTTTGTTGTTTTCTTTTTAAGCTGGAAACTGCTTCCTTTGATGCAATTGTTATATGTGTATGTCTGACAAATTCCAGGGCTAGAGAAACTCAGTTACCTACTCAACAGCGTGAAACGCTCTCAGGAACTTGTTTCAAAAGCCAAACTCCAAATACTGATCAACAAGAAAATTCCAAGAATGTTCCTTCCATTTGAAAGTAAGTTCTGGGCGTTACACCTTCCTGTCCGTCCTACACAGATTTAACTAGACCTCACCGTGGTCGTTGCTGTGTATCTCTGCAGAGAACAGAGATGGGCGGGTGAGACCCGAGTGTGTATGTGGAAGGGGCACTGGCGCCAATAAGCCTGGCAGGAGATGAAACCAGGTATGTGTCCTTGAGGGCTGCCCTTGTGCTCAGCCACGCTCCCTTGAGGCTCTCCCTGCGCCGTCTCGCGCTCCGTTATAATTTCCCACTTACTTTTCTGCCTCCCTGGTTAAACTGGAAGGCCAGGTAGCAGGGCTGCTTGGAGGAGCCCAGGCTTCCTCCCCTGCTGGCTGCTCTGACTCTACTTCCCTGGACCACATGACGGTGCTCGGTCTGAAAATTCTCGGGCTCCCAGCTTTCCTGCGTTAATTTGTTGGAGTTCTTTATATTGTGTGGAATCAGGTCCTCTCTGTCAGCCGTGTGCAATGGGAGTATTTTCTCCCGGTCTCTGGTTGCCTTTTCACTTTCTTCGTGGTTTCCTCTAATGCGCAGTCTTTGATCGTTGTCAAGTTTGGTTTATCGTTTTCCCTTCAAGGTTAGTGTTATTCTGTCTTCCTCCAGAATCTGCTTGTCTCCGTGGTCGTGTTTCTTCAGGGAGCTTTGTAGTGTTAGCGTTCATCTCAAGATCTGTGATCCACCTACAACTACTTTTGTGTATGGTGTGAGGTAGGGGTGGAGATTCATTCTTTTCTGTACGATATCCAGTTGTTCTAGAGCTTTATTGAAAACACCTTCCTTTTCCGCCATTGAATTGTTTTGGTATCTTTGTTAAAAATTAGAACAATATTTCAGTTTTTGAAATTCATTCTTTCATCCATAATTATTCCAGTGAATTTTAACTGGGTTCACATTATGGTCATTGCCCAAACAGCATGAAACACACACACATGTTCCTACTCTTGTGGGGTTTACAGTCCATGGTTCTACCCTTCAGTTTAGATTGAAACAAGGAAGGGATTTTATAAGAGAGTAAAAATCTGTCATTGTAAGTACAAGATCCCTGTCAATAAATCTCACTTTCTCTAATCTGTTCTTTGAATTATAAAAATAAATATTATAACTAAAAAAAAACCACACACAACTAAAATACTGAACATGCTTTTCCAAAGCACACAGACTGCCTCTGCCCCCAACCCCCAATATTGAGATTCTCGGGTCTAAATGGAGACCATGTATGCAGATGACATTTGTCAATAGGACTGGACACGTCAGCACTTGATGAGGCCTGATGGCGGCACAGTGACAGATACATAGAGTGAACTGCGGCTTTCAACTCTGAGGGAAGCATTAGCTGATTTGTGAATTTGAGTGGTATCTATTATGCTTCTATTTTTGAAAGATAACTATTGTTTAAATAAAACCTTACGTTTTGATTATAGGTATTAGTGTGTGAAAATATCAACAGAGCCTTTTTCCTGTTTTGAAATGTAAGAATCCTAAATTCTAACCTGGGCAAATTCAAATCCATTATACGGCACTGACACATACTAATGGCTGTAATAACAGAAGGCTTTTGTACCAAAACCCAAAATGGACCAAGTTGAAAAGGTGTTTCCACAGCCCTGTTTAAGTTACAAATGGGCCCCCAGACCAGGCTCTCTGACGACCGTGGTGCACAGTTTCCTTTGACAGTGGATGGGGCACCCGTGCCCAAATTCAGAGACTTCTAATGACTTGAATTGCTTTGACAATATAAGCCCTGATCCAAAGGAATCTGCTTCTTGAATCCAAAACTAAGATCTCAATTTATAAGAACAGAATTTTAAATTTATAAGAACTTTTAGTGTAGTATTCAATATTTTAAGTAGCCCAAATAAGCAAATACTAAGACCTGTTTTACTAGTGGGAATAACTCTCTTCCAGGCTCTAAGGTTGATTTTTGAATGGCTAAATACTTCTTCCGAAGTAAGGGACTAATTTGGACTTGGAACAAAGTTGGTTATCCAGATACATTTTCACACACAGATCACAATGACAAATACTCACATTTTCATATAAACGGAACCCATGCAGTAGAGGAGCCCCAAACTGGAAACTGCCTAAGTGCCCTGGACCAGAGTTTTACGAACTGTTTTCATCTCAGAGGCCCATCCCTTCCCCTTAACACCCTCTTAAAAATTATTGAGTGGGCTTCCCTGGTGGCGCAGTGGTTGAGAGTCCACCTGCCGATGCAGGGGACACGGGTTCGTGCCCCGGTCCGGGAAGATCCCACATGCCGCAGAGCGGCTGGGCCCGTGAGCCGTGGCCGCTGAGCCTGCGCGTCCGGAGCCTGCGCTCCGCAATGGGAGAGGCCACAACAGTGAGAGGCCCGCGTACCACAAAAAAAAAAAAAAAAAAAAAAAAAAAAATTATTGAGGATCTCAAGCTACTTTTGCTTTTGTGGCTTTTGTATCTACCAATATTTACCATATTAGAAACTAAAACAGTGATATTTAAGAGATATTTATTAATTCTTAAAAATAATAACAGTAGAAATATTTTATGAAGAATAACTGTTTTTAAAAACAAAATATTAGTAAGAAGAGTAGCATTGTGTCACGTTTGAAAAAAATCTCGTTAATGTCTGGATGAATAGGAGACAGTTGGATTCTCTAATCTGCTCTGACAGTCTTGCAGTTTCACAACTCAGGTGGCCTCTGGAGGACCCCTGCACACTCATGAGAGAAGGATAATGGCAAAGGCACAACATCCTCGTGTTATTAGAAAAATAATTTTGCCCTGGAGGCCGAATTACAGGGTCTCAGGCAGGGACCTCCAGGGTCCCCCGGATCACACTTTGAGAACTGCAGCTCTGGAATGCTTACGGGCTACATCAGAGCCACACGGCACAGCACCGTACAGCCGTACAAGATGGCATGGCTGTGTACCCTTTCGGGACACAGGAACGTGCTCCCCCTACTTAGAAAACAAACAGTATATCTTAGAATACTTAAGTGCATGTAGAACATGACAGAAAAAAGAAAGATAAAGCATACATTTCAGACCACTTCCCATAATCAGTATTTCATAAAATCAAACAGCATGACATTGAACCATCTCAAAGGGCTAAACCAGTAAAAGCTACCTTATGGAAATCTAAGACTGTAAAGATGGAGCTATAAGTTCTATGTGACAGGAAAGGGACCCATCAGTTCCTAAAATGAGATAAAAAAGGAGGAAAGTTGATACTCTAATACAGACAGTAAGATGTCTGTCTTAATTTCTCTTTGAAATAGAAAGCCACTCAACTTCTTTAGAAGGTTGGCTGCAGGATACTTGGAGACCTTTTTTTTTTTTTTTTTTCCCCAAACAAAAATTTTAATTTTGTTGAAGCACTTGGAAAAATATTCCACTGAGGTCCTGGAGTTCCCTGCCTTTGAATTTGCAGAGATGACCTTAGCCTAGAAAATATCAAGAGCAATGCATTTCAGCTGCCAATGGAAGTGAGCGTATGCTAGTAAAGAGCTTGGGGGAAGCACAAAGTAGAATAAACACATCACTGGCATGTAGAGATGTGTATTGATAAGGCTTAGAAGTGAATCTCCAGTAAGCTTTTAGAATTTTCTGTTTGTTGGCTCTGTGTTTTACTTTAGCACATTTTGACTTCCTGTAATTTCTAGTGCAAGTGTGTACAATTCATGAGAAATAAGAGACATATCTGTCCTCTGGTAGTGGGGAGCTAGCGGCTCAGGGTGGTGTCATCAGCTCAGGGGACCAGCTGGCCCTGAAGTTCTGACTCACTGTCAGTGTTAGCGCAGAGCAGCGCTTCTTACCCCAAATCCCTGAAGTAACGGAGAGGAAAGCAGAATGGCCCCAGAAACGTAGGTGGCTGAGGCATGGTTGCCAGTTCGGGGACCAGCCTCTGGGATGGTTAGGGGCTCTGGGTGCAGCCCCAGAGGCCTCCGGGGCCCCGCTGGGCGCGATTTAAAAGACTGGAGAGAAGGTGCGGGGTTGGAAAGGCTTCCATTAGAGCCACGTTCACGCGCGAAAGCAAACCCTCCAGGTAGCCAGCCTGCTCTGTGAGCTAAATAAAAGACTCTTATTGTTCCTGCTTCCTCAGAGAGAGTGAGCTGATTGATTAACCCACTGGCCATAGAGCAGTTACAGAATGAGGACAGTGAAGGAGACCAAGGACTGGTGGCCGGTCCGTCTCACCCTTGAGTCCCGGCTTCATCTCGTCACCGGCTTTGTTCTCCTGGTGACTGGTCAAGTCAGTATCCTTTTGTTTCCTGGGAGCCCTGGCATTGCAGCAGCTCTCTCAAGATATGCACGCAAAATCAGACACCTGTGAGCTTCAAGCAGCAAAAATCAGCTCCTGACCGCGTGCGCCCCGGCCTTACGGAGGAGTTCCCACCGCGTTGCCTGCACCTCGGGGTGCAGAGCTGGCTCTCTCCCGAGGACCTCGCCCCCTCTCTCCCCCGCTCATTTCCCCTCAGTGTAACCCAACACTTCGGCAACTGGAGGCCCAAACGGTCTTGTTAACTTAAAAGTTTTCCTTCAGATTTATTGACCCAGCGGAGTTGAACAGGGCGAGTGTTGATGCGCGCCCCGCAGGTATTTCTTTAATTATCGGGCTGGCATCTCTAGGGCCTCATAAAAATGTGCAGAGTGAGTCGGTAATAAAGTCACTGCGTGCTTATGTATGTGCGTACGTACGTACGTGTTCGGGGAGTGGGGGAATCGGGGGTTTTCTAAGGGGAGCCTCTGCCTTCTGCCATAAATTGTAGCTGTGGCCTTGATAATACTGTGGTAGAACAGTAAGGGCTCCAGGACTGCTCCCTGAAACAGATTAAACTGTAATTAAACTCCACCATGAGTAAGGAGGGACGGAAAAAAGAAGAAAAAAAAAATGTGGTTTCATAAGGCGGAAAAGAAATACATTGAGTGGTGTTTACCGCCCGGAGACGTTGTTTTGCCGTCTCGGCTACAAAACAGTCCTATTTTTAGCCAGCCAAGGTTTTGCAAGAAGGCCGTATCAATCCCACAGTGCTGTTCTTTGAAATAATTGCACCAAGCTGGTCCCAAATCAGCAGCACTAACGGAGAGGCAGGAGGGAGCATTTCTCAAGCCTACAGTGCTGGTGACATTTGCTTTAACACCGAATTATGTCGGCTGCCTGCGTGAAGTTCCACCTAATGGGAAAAAGAATTTAACTGGATCGTAATTGAACATACAGCTACATAATATCCTTTTGTTTAGGCTCAAAAATGGATTTTTTTTAAACCTGCTTATCAGTTGCAGCTATTAAATATTGTGGCTCTCAGGCTATCAGTCTGTGATCAGCACAGTGAGTGCGTTTTACCTTCCAAGGAAGTGCGCTGGAGCCAGCTGGAGCACGAGAGAGAGACGACGGAGGAGGAGCGGGGAGAGTCGTAATTGAAACAGGCGACTGCTTCAGCACAGACAGGAAATAAAAGGAACACTGGCCCTCCGACGGATTAAATTAGATGTTTCAAATTCAGACAGTATCAGGGAAAAGAAGACCTTCGGGAGGGGAAAAGGGTAACAGTAAGTTCATTCAGCCGACTCCCCCGCTCCGCTCCTAACACGTGTTTCTGCTGGACCCTCACTGGGGCTGCCCCTGCAAGGGTCGTCCGCAGCCCGCCTCCCGCCCTCCCGCTCGTGTCACACCATCCGTCCCTCCTGCCTGTCCGCACCCTCCCAGAGTCCTTTGGTTTTCCATTTCCATAAATTAGGCGTGAAATTACGTTGGGCTGAGGGTACAGGATTTCAGCTGTTTCATAGTTGGAAAGGAAAATCTTTCAGACCTAAAGCAAAAACATTTTTAAAAATACGCTTCCCGCCTATTAGTTTGAGATATGCCTATTTTAGAAAATGCTTGCTTTGTAGAAAGCTTCTTTCTTTTTAATCTCACAGAATTCTGTCTCATCCTCCATTCAAGTCAAGGAACAGGGAGTGAGTGCCGACTGTTTACAAGGCCGGGCCCCAGGCTAACTGGAGACTCTGGCATGTGTATGTTCACTGAGGTGATCTTAGCCTATGTATACTTCAGATTCTCAGCGAGGACTTGTGCTACTTTGTTAAAATACTCTAGGTAGTAGATTTTGTTTTACATTGTAATAATCAACTGAAACTTGCATTTTTGTTTTCGTTTTCCTTATGTGCTACTGCATCTCAGATTTTCTCTTTAAGCGAATATGGCTCTTTGTTTAACAGAGTTTGCTTAAATATCCAAATTCCAAGTTTGTTACTAGCAGTGACTGCGACATTTTTCTCTTTAAGGTCAGAGCCTCTTGCAGCCCGATAGCACCCAGTGTCGTTCATTTGTGCGGATGCGTAGCGTCGTTGGGTGAGGTGTTTCCTCCGAGATACATATAAACACACTGAAAACGTCAACGAGCTAAAAATATGATCGCTCTGCCCTGTCCCCTCTTGAAAGCTGGTGACGGCCGGTGTTAGTGTCGCAGACGGGCAGCATCCCAACTCTAAAGGCCCCTCCGAGGCCCCCTGGGTCCCTAGACCGTCGATCTGGGGGAGTGTGGGCCGCCCCATCCGCTCGGTGGGCGCCCTGGTTCAGCTTCTTGAATTGAGCCCTGGGAAAATTCTCGTGCAGACATCTGTCTCGTCCTCCCTGCCTCTGCCACGGGAGCAAAAGGTGGGGTGGGGAATAAATACAGCATGGGTGTGGGTTTGCATGGAAAATGTTGCGGGTTGCCTGCACTCCAGCTGGACAGCTTTATGTAGCTATAAACCTTTACTGCTGTATTAAGGTTCTATTCAAAGGGTATGAATCTCTGATATTCGTGGTCCAGCAAAACTGTTACTAATTACTTATCTACAGAATAGCTACCAGGGCTGGCAGCTTGAACAGCAATAATCCAGGAATGTAGTATTCTCCAACAGGGGAACATTCTTGTTCGTATAAATAGCATGGCTTGCATTTTTCAAACCCGAAGGAGCAAACTAGAAATGCATACCTGCGTCCCCCATCAAGGCCACTGGGCTTAGCTTCCACCCAGAAAGTATATTTCTCCCTTCCTGAAAGGTCATTCCAACGTGGTCTCCAAGAATGGGGGCATTGTACAGAGAACTCTCGCCTCAGGGAGGCTGTGCTGATTGCTGGGTCCCAGGTTCAGGCTTGGGGGTCCCAGAGAGGGCCTGCAAGCAGACTGGCCTCCGAGCAGGGATGAGGAGGCTGCCCGTGGCCACACTGTGTGGCGCCCGCAGCCCTGGACTCTGGACACACAGCCCCTTTCAGGAATCCGGAGCTCCTGTCCCACGGAAGTTCTCCCTGGGGGTTTGCTCCGGTGCCCCCACATCCTCCCGGGTGACTGTCCTCGGAGGCTCGAGCCACCGCTGTGCGTTCCGACGCAGAGGCGCGTGCCTCACTGCCGCCGCGTGTCCCAGGACGGATGCTTTAGGCCCCTGTATCACATATACGTGAGCTGGACCTTCTTGACGTTGAAAACCCGGTGCGTTCAGCGTGAATGGTTTTCAGACGGTGGCCCCACATGGGCGCCGTCCGGCAGCCCGGTCAGCGTGGGTGGAGGGCAGGCAGGCGGCCACAGGGAGAGGTCAAGGCTGGCCCTGAGCAGGTGATGCGTCCCCACCTCCTGCTCTCCTTCCCAAAGACAAGCCCTGAATCGTAGTGATTTTAATTATTAAGGACAAAGGGACACCAAGGTGTGAATGGCCCACTAGCTTCAACCCTTGGAGAGTTCGGTAAATCCTCTTTCTCTGACATAAGCGTGTGGGAGGTGTGTGCAGCAGGGGGTGAGGTGTCTTGTCTGCTCAGTGAGGGAGCCCCCAGGTGGCTTGTCTAGTTTAGAGGGATGTCACACTGAAGTCAGCCGTTGCAGATCTGTTGTGCGTTATTGACCCTGACGGCGTTAAATGAAGAGCACACGCTCATATTCGAGACTTGCCTTTTCCAGTCTCCCGCCACCCCCATTTCTCTTGACCCCCTTTGCGTTCTTTTCCTCTCCACGTGAGGCTCCGTGACGCCTCTCTGCTCTAGAACGTGACCAAGGAAGGAAGGAGAGCCAGGGTCGTCTTCTCCTGCCCTCCTTCGCCTCCTGGGACAATAGTGAAGACCTCCAGACTGAAAAGAAGGCGCGTGTGTTGGTTACTGTTTTCCTGTTTAAAAGTCCATCCACCCCACGGAGTTCTCAGATTTGAAGATGAAAACCGGAGGGAAGGAGCTTAGCGTAAGCACCTTGGAGTCGCCCGTCAAGGCCCGTCCTGGGGGAAGACGCTGCCCGGCTGGAGCCCGGGGTCCGCTCAGCACGCGCAGTCTGACCCCAACAACAAGGCCACACACACCGTCATCACTGGGGGTTAAATCCTGGGAAACTCGGCGCTCTAAAGGGAACCTCTGTTTTATTACCAGAACATTGAGGGCAACAAGGAAGGGACTTGACTCTCCTGCCAGGAGGCTCTGGGCCTGGACCTGGCGAGGGCTGCCCCTCCCTCCCCGCTCCCTGTTTCCCGCCCCGTCGCCCCCTCCCCTCCCCCTCCCCTTCATCCTCTGGCTCCAGGTTCCTTCCCTGGCTCATCGTTGAACGAAACAATGTCCTAGGAATTGTCGGGAGTAAAGGTTTTGAAAGGTCATATTTAAAAATAAGCGGTGGTGATGGAAATGCCTCTGTACTGGCTTGGGAAGTGCTCACTAGGTCCAGCACGCCATCCATGGGACAGGAGTCAGATCGGGGCTTTCTGAGCTGTTTACGTCCGGCTGCTGCCTCGCTGGATTCCTGAGGCTGCTTCCCACGAGCCAGGAGTCTGTCTTCAAGCCAGCACGTCTGTGTCGCGGCCTGCAGCTCACACCCCCTTGTGGGTGTCAGCAGGGCCGGCTCTTACTGTCTAAGCCGTGCGGGGGCCCGACCAGAAAGGGGACCTGATGGCAAGGCGGCCGCCGGGGCTCAGAGTACTGGCTCCCAGACACGTACCCCGGCAGGAGGGATGCTTCTGCTCCTGCAGAGTCAGTGGGCTGCTTGGCTGCGGGGAGAGCCTGCAGCCCTTCTGATCAGAAGGAGACTCCCGCTGCCCCAACCCCACTCCTCCCGCACAGATCAGCTTCCAGAAAGCCGGGGTTCTTCCGGAACCTCCCACATGGGCTTGCACAAGGCCCAGCGGCTCCACAGGTTCTGCTCTTTCCTGAGGAGAACTGAGTACAGGAAAGTTGACTTCATACATCCTTAAAAATCTGGTTTCTTTCAGAGTTGCCCATAACAGTCACTTATTAGAAAATGATGACACAACGATGTGAGGTTGCATTTTTCAATAACAGCTTCTAAAACCTTAAAAGTTTTCTCTTAAGGCGTGTGTGTGTGTGTGTGTGTGTGTGTGTGCGCACGCGCGCCTGCCTGATGGCTGTATAATTAGAAGTAAAAGCTCAAATCAGAATTTGGGCATGATTGGCCCCTTCCATATATAGCCACAGTTGAAATTTCTAGAATTACAGGATGAGTGTTCTTCTGAAGCTGGTACAAATGGATTGAAACCCAAACTGGGAAAGTGTGAAGACCTCATGTCCTTTGACTGCTTTGTAAAAGAATTGCAAGAGGGCGTTTTCCAGGAGTACTGCTGAATGTGTGTAAAACCAGGAAATCGCTCTGTGACATTCATAGTGTTAATACCCCCCAATGAGTCAGAAACAGAGTTGGAACAAAGCTAGAGTGCCCTGCCTGTCATCAGAGAGCAGGCGTCTGACACGTGAGCAAGCGTGTCCTCATCACACGGAGGCTTGGGGCGCAGCTTTGCTTGTGGTCCACGGGAGCCAGAGCCCTGGGTTCATACCCTGGGCTCTGCCACTTCCTGGGACCGTCTCTTAACTCCTTTGTGCTTCAGTATCTCCAGTTGTAAAATGAACGTCGTAATAGTACTTACCTCCCAGGACTCCAGCGGGGGATTAAACACAGCGTACCTACGGTTCTCCAGACTGCAAATATGTTTAGATGTTGGCACCTCTGATGGTGACGGTGGTTGGGGATGCCGTTGACAGGTACTTGCCGGCATGCTTTGCATCATCACCCAAATCAGAACATCGCAAAATAATCCGATAGAAAGTTGCATAGATGGAAACAAGTCTATTACGACACCCATTACCTAAACTAAAGAGAGATGTGAGAGGATTCTTTTTACCAGGTCCACCTGTACTTTTATCCTGCCGGATCTAAGATTTAAAATCTCCTTTATCACAGCAGAATTACGAGTTAGTGACCATTTGATGTGGGTATAGTGGCGCCGTTCTTCCTGCTTTCTTGAGCCTTTTGAATAAACATTTCTCATCGAAAGTGAAATAACATTTCCCCAACTTCTTATTAGTGAATGGGAAAAGGACCCCTACAAACATATCAAATGAGTGAAAATCACTATGGTTTGAGGAATGAGAGTTTTACTAAGTGCCAAGGAAGGGAAAGCCTTATTTTCTGCTGCCTCGAGTTTTTTGCTACTAAAACAAAGTAAGTGTTTGGATGGAAAATGCAGCAAATTAATATTTTGTGTTCAGTTTTAATTGAAATGAAGCAAATCAGTGGATTTTTATGTTGCTGAAGGAGCAAATAGACATAGTTCAGTATTCCAAATTTACATGAAATTTGAATGTTATGATTTGAGAAGTGAGTATCCCAAGGAAACTTTCCAAAATAGCGTCAAATCTGAAATCCTGAACATGGCTTGATCGTTAAGAGCACTCCGGGAGCTTTATAAAACCAGAAGCTCCCGGGCCCCTCACCAGCTTACCTAATTGCAACCTGCAGAAGTCAGGCTTGAGAATTTGTAGTTTTTTCAAGTGCCCCAAGTGATTCAAAAGACACATGATTTTTTTTAAAAAAAGTATAGTTTACAACCTGGACCAGCCTCATTTTTTCGTCCTCTTTTTTGGAGTACTGTCTTAATGAAAAATAACAAGTGTTATACTTGAGATAAAATAACCCGGGACCCCAGTTCTCTGTACGTCTCAGGGAGAAGTGTTGAGGCTGGGTGGGTTTCCTGCCCCCACGTGGCAGGGGCCCACTGCGCGCGCACGGCCGCTGAGCCCTCTCTGGGCGACCTGTGCGCTCAGCCTGTGCTCACACCAGAAGGAGAACACCTCCCACCTGAGGCCGCAGCACTGGTTCCGCTTTCTTGCTTTCTCTTCGCCTGTAGACCGCCTGCTAACTTCTGGTGGAAAGAAGGGAACTGGCCAGGCCCTGACTTCCTCCTGTCCTGGCTTCACTGGCCACCATAACTGCACATGATGTACTTACGATGAATTATCAACACTCATTCGAGTGTTTCTTTAGGGTCACGTTGCAAATGTTTCCTATATATCTTTAGAGCAGAGAGCTGTTTACATTGGGTGTAATACAAGGTGAATGACTATTAACATGGATGAACGTCAATTGACAGGATCCTTATATTGCAAAGCTCATTCCACTCTTGAAGGATTTCACGTGGACTTCATGTCTGCATGTAAATCATCTTCAACTTTTATTTGAACTCAAGGCTTGGTTCCTACTAATTTTCCCATTTGTTACTTCATGGTTATTATTATTATTATTATTATTATTATTTTTTTTTTTTTTTTTTTTTTTTTTTTTTGCGGTACGCGGGCCTCTCACTGCTGCGGCCTCTCCCGTTGCGGAGCACAGGCTCCGGACGCGCAGGCCTAGCGGCCACGGCTCACGGGCCCAGCCGCTCCGCGGCACGTGGGATCTTCCAGGACCGGGGCACGAACCCGTGTCCCCTGCATCGGCAGGCGGACTCTCAACCACTGCGCCACAAGGGAAGCCCCATGGTTATTATTTTTAAGGCTGAAAGTTTTCTGCAGTTTTTAATTGTTCTCCAGTGAGGAAATACAGATCTCTTTCTCATAGCTGATTTAAAAGATAAATACAGAAAACAGAGATGGGGCCATTTGGAAGGTTAGATTCCGCCCGGTCATGAGAGCAGTGAGACCAGCCTTGTGTGCGTTTGTGTAATTCTGATGCCCGATGGGTTTTCGGTGTAACTGAGAGTTTCCCTAAAAAACAACAAAAAGTCACTACCTCGGAGTCTTCGGTAGCGTATAAAAATGCATTCGTTGAGAACATTATCGGATGTTATTAACATCTAACTACATTTAGTCTGGAATAGGACATGTCTATTTCCTTTTCAAAGGTTCCAAATGAATTTTATGTCCTTGGGGTAAGAATGACAAGTATGTCCAGTATCCACACATACGAGGGGTCCTTTCACTACATACATACAGCTTTTGACCAATCTGTGAAGTGATCCGGGCACCACTATTAGCATTCAGAGCTGATAGACTTTGGAAGGCGAGATCACTCACTCCATCGTCTTCAGACGGCGTATGGACCTTGTTCCTCTGAGGTCAGGCCGAGGCCACCCTCTGCCAGGGCTGCCGTGCTCCCAGCAGCTGCCCCCCGGGCTTTCAACCGGCACCCACAATACGCCTTCACAAAACACCACGATTCCCTCTCCGTGAGTTTTGCGATAGGTGGGTGTCTGTTCACCCCAATGTTTGCACGACCTCAGCAGCTTATACGGTGTTGCACTTTTCCAAGTTTTGTCTCAATGAACTGATTTTGTAGACAGTATCTTAGGTTGAGAAATGTTCAAAATAGAGTTGAAATAAATAGGAAGAAAAAGGATTTGGAATGTAATTATTGAACTGTGGGAACCTCCGTGGGTTTATCTCATAAAAGAAGAAAGAACTCACTAGGTGTTGGTCATGGTATTGAAAAAGTGGCTTTTGTAAATTCACTTCAAAAGGTGTCGATAAATTTCTCATAAAGATCTAAATGCCGTTATTTTGTTGGTTTTCTTTCATTTTCCTTCCCGGTAAAACATGTCCACATGGGATAACCGTTCACTTCCCCAACCTTTATTTCGAAGGGTCCATTTCCACCTCCTGTGCATTTGAAACGAAGTCACTCCCACATAAGCAGTCAAGCACTTTCCATCATTTCACTTCCTGCCGTCCTTGGGGACCCCTCGTCCTGCCCGACCCGAGCGTGTTATACCTCCTGCCGGGTACAGACGTTTCTTCATCTGTGGCCCTGAACTGTCACGTTTTCTGTTCTTTTAAGTCTGGAGTATCTGGGAGAAGCTCTGAGACTCGAGACGGAGAGTTTGCGTGCATCTGGGAACACTGAGCCGGGTGAGAGGCCCAGAGTTCCGGTGACCCTGTGACTGCAGAGCCGGGAGGGGGGGAGGACAGTGATTACCCCCCAGGGGACCTTGAACTCCCTTTGGCATTTTAAAGTAAGAAGGTGAGCTGCCTTCACGACACTCTCCCTCTGTCACCTGCGCGTGTGAGGCGTCCGAAGCCTTCACCCAGCTTAGTTCAGGAGCGTCCAGGGCTCCTGGACTTGCCGACATTCACTTGTTAACACAAGAGCAGACTCCAAGTTCTTGGACGCCTCAGGGGCGTACATCAAGTTTTCATTTCATGAACTTCTGGAAAGAGGTCATTCCTAATTTCCCATGCTGATTCAGACCTCCTTTAAAGGAGCATAGTAATTTATGTGTATCTGAATTTCTTGTAACTGTTCTGAAGGCAGCTGGAGCTCTTAGGCTCTCCTTAACCCATATCTATACACCTAGAACAGCCTCATAAATTCCTAAAACTGTTCTAGAGTAGAGAAGTGCGTCACAAATGCATAGTCATGTTATCATGGGTTCTGAGACTACCATTGAACATGGGACGTCGGGGAATTTAAAATGACCCAGGAAAATGTGCCCCCCTCCCCCCCCCCCCCCCCGCCCGAGGAAGCCTTAGGAAGACATTTGTTGAGTCTGGAAAAGATCACTGTTGATGGGGTAAGTGTAGGCAGAGAAAGGAGATCAAGAACTTAGCCCCGGGACCACATGAAGATGAGATATACAAGGACTAGAGGAGGCACTGAGGAGGGAAACCCTCGAGTAAGAATTTCATTATGGGAGTAGAGGGAAATTATCAAAGGACTGTTTGAAGAAAATTTCCCAGAACTGAATCATATGAATCTTGAGATTGCAAAAGCTTTATGAGTGTCCAGCTCAGTGAATGAACAAAGACCCACACCAAAGACCATTACTGTGAAATTTCAACATTGGGATTAAAGAGAAGATCCTAAAATTTCTAGGAGTACAAATAGGAGTACAAACGGGTTTCTTACAAATGATCCAGAGTAAAAGCAGGAGTAAATGTGCCATTGTATTACGTTCCGACACAGAAATGAGAAGCCAAAGGAGCAGTGCCTTCTAAATCTTGGAAATGATTTTTAATCTGGGATTCTAAACCTATACAAAATATTATAGACATTTTCAAACATGCATCATTTTAAAAGAAATTATCTTCCACGCACTGCCCTGAGAAAGCTACTGGAGAACATTCTCCACCAAAACAAGGGGGTAAACCAAGGAAGATGAAGGCATAGGAGTTAGGAGGTGGGGGATGCAACGCAAAGAGAGGAGAAGGACATTCTCAGGGTGACAGCAGAGGAAGGTCGAGAGCAAACAGTCAGGGATTGAAGGTGGAGGTTTCAGGAGGTGTGTCTCCAGGAGGAAAATGAAAAGGAACCAGTAAGTACTCTGACAAGTTTGAGGGTGTGGAGAATTACATTTTTACCGAGAGTTGAAGGGTGTGAGAGAACTCAGATATATAAGCAAAACTAATCAAATGAAAAAAACCCAACAGTTATTAAGTATGGTAGAGAGAGGGAAGAGATTTTTAAGAAACTGAAATCATGATCCACTAGTTGATTCAGGAGTGAAAATATTTATTTAGAAATTACTAATGGCTACTATGAATATAGATTTAACCAAAAATTGAGAAGTAATTATAGATGGAAATTAAGGTAAACAAGTGTGTAAATGTACTAAACATCCCCTGTTGCTATACTAGGCAATAGTTAAGGCCTAAAATGGATTCATCAGGCGATAAAAGAATAAAACACATCATTTACCAAATGGTTACAAGTGTTGAAAAGGGCCCTAGAGCCTGACGAGTTGGGAGGAGCAGGGAACGAGGGAACTGTTTTTTATTAGAAGTCTTTTAGCACTTTTTAATTTTTTATATTATCCACATGTAATAATTTGGTTAGTTTAAAAACTAATTTTAAAATAAATGTAATTTGATTATATGACGTACAAGGCATTAAAGTTAAAAAACATACTCCATTTTCATCTTTACTAACTATACCACTGCATCCTACATTCTAGAAACAGGAAGTAAGACTTTCGTTGTTCTTGTTTTGAATTGCGATATAATCGACATATAACGTTGTATTTGCTTCAGGTGTACAACACATGATTTGATATTTGCATATATTGCAGAATGATTACGCTAAGTCTAGTTAGCGACTGTCATGACACAGAGTTACAATTTTTTTCTTGTGATGAGAATTTTTAAGATCTCTCTCAACAACTTTCAAATAGACAATACAGTGTTATTAACTGTAGCTAGGATAGTGAGATGTTAGTATCATTTATCAGGGAAAGAGGTATATTAGTGTCTTGCAGCTGTGGATACAGATTGCCAGGCTTCATGGCTCAGGACGGCACCGTGACCCCCGCCCCCGCCCCCCCAGCCGGCGAAGTGACGTTTAGAGGTGGCGCCTTTGGGAGGCGGTTGGACTTAGAGAAGGTCGTGGGGCGGGCCCCTCGTGGTGGGGTCAGTATAAGAAGCGAGAAGGTGGCCGTCTGCAGGCCGGGAGCCGAGCGCGCTCCGACCTCTAGACCCGCAGGAAATCACTGTCTGTCGATTAGCAGCGAGCCTGCGGTGTGTCGTGTGGCAGCCCGAGCAGCCCGAGACACACGCACGCTCACCCGAGAGTTCAGGCCGGGCGTCTGGCTGGGTCGCACAGGCTCAGCCCAAGGAGCCCGCCGAGCGGTGCTCCTCCTGGGGGCTCTGGGGGGCGCTGTGCCCCGCCTTGCCGGCCCCTGGAGGCCCCCGCGTCCCTCAGCTCGTGCCCCTTCGCCACGTCACCTCCCGGGCGGTCGCCGCGTCCCGCGCCTTCTCCGATCGCTGCTCCCCTCGCGAGGGCCCCGCGCTCCCACTGGTCGCCCAGGTAACCAGCACAGCCTCCCCTCCTCAGGACCCTGTGCACGCCGCCTGCTCACAGGTTCGGGGATCGGGGCGTGGACGTCTCTGGGGACGTTGTTCAGCCGCCACCGGAGGGGACGGAGCCCCAGCGGGTGTGAGCGAACAGCCTTCCTCGCGCTCCACGCCCGGGCATCCGGACGGTCGTCCGCGGACCGACGTCTGGTTGAAACCACGCGCGTGTTCCTGGCTATGTTCAGATATAGAAGAAAACTCAAAATTTAATTTCAGTCCTGACTATAACTGCTGAAAACCTTGCTATTTTGAAAAATTTGGAAATTCCATGGATAATTCGCCTTGTCTCCATTAAAACAGGTAAATAAGTCAATGGCAGTTAAGAGTTGGATGCTTGTATCAAACAGCTGAGTTTAAAACCCACTTCCAATTCTTTCCTCGTGAGTTTGGACCAGTCACCGAATCTCTCTCAATCTCGATTTCCTCGTTGGTGCAACGGAGAAAACGGGAGTCTCTACCCCATGGGGCTGTCCCCAGGCTGTGCCTGACACGCTGAGGGCGCCCTGAGTGGGGGCTCTTACTGTCACTATTAATCGGTGGCTCACCTTCTTGACGAAGGGGCTTGTCTGACATCCCCTAAACCCCGAGGGACTGTTCCTGAGCTGTTGTGCTGCAGGGATGCTGTTTATGTCTGGATTTGTCAACAAGCAATAGGATTGGTTGTTCATGGAGAGAGGGAGGGGGAAACATTTCATGAACAATAATAAGAACTTCAACAGCAATAAATGCAATGTCATGTGCTTAGGGACCCAAAAATGTATCTTTATGGACACAAAGGGGAAAAAATAATAAAAGATATCAGAGTGAATCAAAAATCATTTTAATTGTAGGAGCTAATAAATGTAAGTATGCTATTATTTAATAAACAGGAGTGAGATTATATGCCACTCTTAAATGCAAGCACAGTTTAGCTGTGTAACCGACAGCAAGTTGTATTAAGGACATTTTGTTATCCGGTCATATTTGACTTGTATAATAGAGAATTTGACCGGCCTTTGTCCCTCACTGCTGGAACCAAGGCTCTAAACCCTTGGAATTTCCCAAGTGCGGGGGCATCTTGGTTATTCGTGGTGGGCTACTAGCTAGTAGGATGGGGCTGGCCACCCGCCGGGTTAGAGAGCTGGAGCTCTGAGCCACACAAGGGCGGCCCAGCTCCTGGCCTCTAGGGAGGCGGGGGCCGGAGATCAAGTTCGACCGCATTGCCAAGAACTCAGTTATAATCAAGTGCGTAATGAACCCCCACTCATAACTCTGGGTACCAAGGCTCAGTGGAGCTGCCTGGTTGGTGACTGTACACGTGTGGGGGAGGGTTCTGTGTCCTGAGGACCCGGAAGCTTCAAGTTTGAGTCCTCCCGGGATTCCCTGATGCGTCCCCCCTCCTGCCCGGTCCTGGTTTGAGTCCTCCACTTACTGTGCTGCTTTCCTGACTTTTGTGAGTCACCCTAATGAATTATCAGACCTGAGAGGGTCATGGGAGCCCCTGAATTTGTAGCTGGTTGCTCAGGATTACAGTGGCCGAGGGATCCCACACTGTGGCTGGTGTTGAGGGGAGGGCAGTCATGTCGGCACCGTGCCCTTGAATCTGGGTGGGCGGCGTCAGGATGACGTCATAATGTTGCCCTAACAGACGGGGGAGGGGGGCAGGCAGTGAATTAAATCAAGCGTACGGTTTTCGAACGTGATCTGACCTAAAATGCAGATGCCGAGTTGAATCAAGAGCCTTGGAGCCAAGTGGGAGTTCCAGACTCCGGGCGTATGGCCCGAGAGGAGGGGTCTGTGGAATGCTCCTCCCTGAAGAAGTGGTACCGTCCCCTGCGGCCCTGCTGTCCGCCCTCGCCATTGCTGATGGAGTGTCAGAAACAGCCTTTCTTCCCCTACCCTGTCCATCAGATTTTCTGGGCGTTTCTGCTGACCCCATGGCTGTGAATGAACCGACCCACACCTCTCAGGAACCCACAGAAAAGCCCCGGGAAGGAACCCATTTCTGTGCTCCTGCCCCCGCCCTGCTTTTTGGTTGTGAAGACCTCGAAGGGCCGGGAGTGTCCACAGTGACACACGCTGCACCTGTGTGCCTCCCCTCCCCCCGACCACGGCCCTGGTGGCCACCTGGTCCCCGCCTCGCGACTCATGGCTCCTCGGTGCCTGCCTTTGGGCCGGCTGGCCCAGCCTGCTCTTGTTGCCCGTTCTAACCTCTGGGCATTAATATTCGAACTTGACATCTGGGCAGCTGAACCTGGGAGAGGGTAGGGACCCGCCAACGTCGCGGGCGAGCGCGGCCAGGCTGTGCTTCCCGGGGGCCCCGGGCACAGCACGCTTTTACAGCCGTGCCTCAGCACAGAACCCTCAGTCACCAGGGCTACGGAAGTGCGTGTCCTACAAAAGACATTCCAAACTTGTGAAGCTGACTCACGCTTTACTGCTACCTTAGAGTCGAAGTTCTCTCTTTGGTAACTCAGGAAAATCTTTCTACCTTCTCCACATTAAAAGTGTTTCAGGCACCTGGGGCTTCCTCTCCTGCCTTTTTTATATATTGGGGCCTAGAGACTTTACATGTTAATTTTGTTGTACAAGACAGAGTTAAGCCAATTAATGTTTAGATTAAAAGAAAACAACCACCGTAAATCCAAAAGAACATCTCGAGATCTGTTTTTTCCCTTATTGGAAGTGCAGTTCCCACTAGTGGCAGCCAGGCCTGAGCACGGATGGAGAACGGGGCCCCTTGTTTGCAGAGATGGACTTATCACATGGTTAGCAGCTGGGATTTACGTGGAGACTCATTACATAAAACAGCAGTGGCAGCCACCTCCTGCTGGAGTACGCTTGGAGGTACAGTACCTGAGTTTTTCGAATTCTAGCTAGTCTTTTGTACTTTGTTTTATGTCTCTCTCATTTTTCTGACTGTTCTTGACATTTTCTGACCTCACAGTACTTTTATTATTATTTTTATTGCTACTATAACAATGATAACTTAAGGGCCTGATTTATATGATGGCAACTTAGCCAAGGGGGAGATTAAGGCATACCCAGAAAAACATGCCGTAAATGTTTGAGTCTGTCAGCCTTTCGTTTTACTAAGTGGGAAACCTTTGTTTTGACGCAGATGAGTTTGGAGAGTCCTGCGTGACCGCGGGATTGTGTTTGCTGGGGCACACGGCCGTGGGTCCCTGAGCTGGTGACATCTCGGGGCGTCTGTAGTTGGTCATCCTACATGACGCTCGATTTACTCAATTTCTTTCTTTCTTTCTTCTTCTTTTTTTTTTCTTTGTTTTGAGTAATTGGTAGTCATTCTTTTGTTCTTTCTTTCTGAAGTAATTATGATTTTCAGAATGATGAAAATGCCACAAGTTACAGACAGATTTCCTGAATTGTAGTCATGTCATTTCCAGCTGTCTTGTTTGGGAGGTGCCAGACCTGCTGCACTCACAGCAGAAGCCAGTCCCCCGGGAGGGTGGGTGGCACCGCCCTGCGGGCTCTCGGCCCCCGAGCTCAGGCTGCGGGCAGCAGCTGGGCCCTCGCGCACCCACCTGCCGGCGAGGGCTGGGCCCGGTTTGCAGCCTGAAGCCCGGTGCGTGGACCCCGAGCCTGGGGTCCCGAGCTCACCTCCCGCCCCGAAGCTTCGGCCTCTGGACTCTGCTGTCTTAAGAGCCCAGCCCAGAGCCCGGCCCTGCCCCTCCCCCAGCCGACCTCCCTTCCCACACGCCCGACCCTCGCCCCGCTTCTCGGCCAGGCGCATTGCCACGTCCCGCTTTCTGAATCGTACTTGGCGACCTCATTGGGGGCTCTGCTTTAACGAACTTTGCTTCACCGAGTGAACTGTATTGATGCTTCACCCTTTTACCATTTCTGTGGACTTATTAAAATACCACCCTGTGTGGGGTACGGAGTGCGACCTTGAACACCCTTAGACCGACCTCTGGGACACACTGTAATGTCACGTTGAAATGGTGGCTCGTTTGGGTGCATCTGCCCCTTAACCACTGTCGTGCTGACATCTCCCTCTTTATCTGATATTTCCGCGTCCTGGCTGAGAACCCTCTCTGCCGGGCCCCTTCACCACCTTCCTCGGCACCCGTCCAGGCTTTATTTCTAGGCATGTGTTCTACCGAAGGGCGCTGTTTCCTCCTGGTGGGAGGGGCTGGGTCTTGAGCAGACACAGCAGCCCTTCTGGAGCTCGGAGAGCTGAACAGGTCACCCGCGTGGCGGGTCCCGGCTGTGCTTGCCGCCCCCGACCCTGGCCGGCCGGGTGGGCTTCGTGAGAGCTCGGTGAGCGGAGTGGCCGAGAAGGAACACAGGTCCCAGCTGAGCTGCCTGCCCCTGGGGTCCAGCTGTGCCCCGAGGAGGAAGCCCGAGCTGGCCTGAGCGCTCGCAGGGACAAATGAGCACCTGCCCTGGACACGGAGTCCAGCCCCAGCCTGGGCGTCGTCCAGCGCAGGCCCCAGACAGCAGCTCTGTCCGCATGGCTGGCCCAGAGAACTCGTGAGGATAAGTGGTGGCGGGTTTAGGCCACTGAGATTGGGGGCCCGCGTTACTCAGCCAGAGTGACCGTACAGCCCCCGGAGGCCTAGGTCAGGCACGGCGGCCGCGTGGAGCTCAGCTGGGGTTCACACCCCGCTCGGGACGCGTCCAGGGCCATCAGGCCGGGAGCCTGCGGCCGCCCACCAACAGGGCAAGCGCCGGCCTCGCGGCCACTCACGCCCGGCCGCTGGCCCCAAACCAGGGCGCGCTTTGTCCCCTCCTCTCTGGTGAGCCCGGTCAGTCCTGGGACGTTGGGAACGCGGCGTTTGCTTTGCTCATGAGAAACCGGTGTGGGTGGAGGCCCTGCCAACCTTCTGCAGGTCTGAGCGCCCCCCACCCTTGAGTTGTCGCCCGGGGGCGGCTGCTCCGGCCGGACGGCGTCTCTGGGCGCCCTGTGCGTCCGGGGGGCCAGAGCCTGTTTCGGAGCAGGGCGACGTCCGTCACTTCCGGGCTTTGCTGTCTGCCAGCTGGAAGCAGAGGCCTCCGAGCCCCTCGGGGCGGGAGAAGGATCTTGGTCCCTGAATCAATGCAGGGATGAGAGGGGATTCTTTTGTGCTGGACTTCGCTGCCCAGGACTGCGGCCGCCCGCCGCCCGCCGCCCGCGGCCGCCGAGCGCCGAGAGCAGGGCTGGTCCGACCTGAGATGGTTGTACGTGCGAACTGGACGCGAGATTTCCAAGAGCACAAAACAGAACGTAAAATATCTCAACGATTGTTTATGTAAATTACAAGTCAAGATAATAATACTTCGGATACGTTAGATTAAGTAATATATTATTAAAATTCATTTCACCTGTTGCTTTTTTTTACTGCGGCCACTAGAAGCTTTTGGAGACCTTTGTGGTGACGGTGCTTGTCTTGAGCTCAGGGCTGTCCTGAGACACTGCGATCGCACGTTTGTTTGCAGTACATCCCCTGAGCCGGGCCCTGGAGCCATCACGGGGCCCCGCGGCTGGTCCTCCAGACCCATCGCAGGCCCTGTCCCTTCAGTAAATGCTCTGCCATATTCTCTGAGGAGCCGATGTCTCCAGAATGAGGTGTTACCCACATTGTTAAAACTTCAGATGAAGCGTCCCTGAGTGTAGTATAGTTCTTCTGTGCTGTCCTTCAGCAATAAGAAGGGTCTCCCAAATACCACCGTGGCACTCAGTTGCCGTGGTCATGGTTAAATTACTCCATTCCAGGAAATGAGGCCTAACGATGCAACCTGTTACACTTATGTACTGTGTAACATCATGACTTTCATCAGATCAAACTATTTTTCTTGCTACTTGTTAGAATTTTTCTTAACCCACCATCTATATATAGCTTCATTTTTTTTCTTTTATGCTTTATGCTGAAGATTTATTGAGTACAAATAAAAACATGTTTCTAATTCTGTTTTTCAACTATAAACCATCTGGATTTGTTATGGCCAAAGAACTTCGTGAATTACATTCCTAATCCTGTTTGGCTAATGCAAGTCTCTGCTAGAAGATAATGGGTCAGCTCCTTAGGACTTGGGGGTACTCTTGGGGCGCATTTTTATTTTGATCCTTGCCTTGTTACACTAAAAAGTCATTGTTCATGCTTTATTACAAAAACAGTTTATGCTGTAACACAGTTTACGTTCTATAAACTACTCTGGAAAACTGTCTTTCTTTCTGCACGTTTTCTGAGTAGTGACGTTTAAAATAGAGTTGCACCATTTTAATCTGTGTGTTGCCGCGATCTGTTTTTTCAGATCTGAAAGGCATATCTGTGGTGGACCAGAGAATGAAATCGGTTTGTTTTGCGTGTAATGTGGAGGAAACTAGGCTGCCCTATGGTCAGTTACATCCAAAAGAAGTAAAAATCCAAACCCACAGAAGTACTGAAAAGTTGCTTTATTCTTTTCTGCAGCCTCTAGAAGAGGTGGCAGACGGTACCAGTCACATGATGCAAAGCCGTGCGTCCAGAAGTGCCTCGTACCCCTCTGCCCAAAGGCCTCTGACGTCTCCGTCCTCTTGGCCCCAGACTCTGCTCTAAACTTCCGCCACCCCTGGCCCCCCAACCTTTCCTTCTGTCCCAGCCTCTCCATCTCCTGTAGCCAGTGTACCTTCCAGGACCAGACAGCCTTGAAGTCAAACCAGATGCTGGACCTCCTCAGGCCCGGGACGGGGAGGAGGTTTGTGAAAACTTACAAATGAACTTTTCTGGTCTCTGTTTCATATCATTATGCTTAGAGTTTTTTTAAATTGGCCGTCATCAATAGCCCACCTGTAACATGCAAGATCTCACTTTTATCACAGCAGATGGAGCCTCTGAATATTTTACTGGTGTCAGGGCCCTGACTAAAGTTGAGAAGTTGTTTCGGTTTTTGTTGTTTAAAGACTGGCCCATCCAGCCTGACCAGCCAGCCCAGGCCTGGCCAGAGACCCGGGGGAAGGGGCAGGACTTTGTGAGTCACCCAAGCTACCTTAACATGTTAACATCTTTTCTGCCACTAAGTACCAAGAACCTGGTATCCTTTTCGTGTGTGTGTTTGAAGCTCAGTAATGTGAGTGAGTGAGCTGCACTCTCACGTCACTTGTACTGATGTTTTCGCATCTGTGTCTTTTGCGTATTTTCGGTAGTAATACAATTGCTACCTCTTAAGATGCCAAAGTTGTGCGTTTTCCAGCACGATTGCCATCACCAGTGGGAAACATCATGGCGCTTCGTAAGCAAAGAGGACACGTTCGCGTTATGCAGCGCATGCATCTTGGTCCATTTCACCCCTGGCTTCGGATTTTGTATTCCGGAGAGTTGGGGGACCGTGCCCTCCTCCCGGGTCGTTTCAGACGCGTGGTTCCTGACCTCGGCGTGTAGCGTCTGCTGACGTCTGTCGAGTCAAGCCCAGGGGTGCGTGGGGAGAGAGGCGCCCTTCGCCCTCGGGAAGCACCCGGGCCCCGCTTAAAACATCAGGGTCCGGGGAGACTGCGCCTGTCCGGCCTCAGGGCCCAGCCGCCCAGCAGGAGGGGCTGCTGGGGAGACTGAGCCGCGTGACCCGGCTTCATCACCTCTCTGACCTCGGGCTTCTGAGGGGGCAGCGTTCGGGGAATCAGGCAAGCGGGTGGCTGTCCTGGCACGGTGTAAGCACTTAGTGACGTTGTTTTGTAAATACTTTGTTTCATTTTGATCGACAGTGCAGTTTTGCCCATATTCACGACTTCCTAGCAATCCCTAATGTTGCTCTTCAACAAGACCGAGCTAAAACCAGCGAGCTTTGAGGATGAGGCGTCTGGCCGCGAGGCACTTCCTTCTGTGGGTGGCGCCGTGCTGGCGTTTCGTGACAGTCCCACTTGCTCTAGATTCAGATTTCTATTGGTCCCAACAGAGACTTTGAACGAGATCATTAGAAGATTCAGGCTTGGGAGCATTCTGTGGCCTCTAGTGAGATAAAGAAGTTATCTCATCGACCTTACTCAAGGTAATGGAGCTTCAGTTGAAGATGATTACGTTTTGTTCCGTGCATGGCGAAACAGTGACCCTTAGAACACACTTAGGTTTGGGTGTTTTGTTTTTCCTTCTTGCTTTTTGAATACATGTAACTAGGTCTGTTGCTAGAAATTTCTTTGGGGCTAGACTGGAGTAAGGAAATAAATGAGAGAGTTGGACCAAATTCTGTGAGTCTGGACTACAGCAGGCCAAACTCCCATGCATTTTCAATAGAATTCCATTGAATTAATTTTGCTTGTAATAAAATCGTCTGCATTTCAGGCCTCCAGCTCTGGGGCCTTTTGATCCAAGTACAACAGCCTGTGCTGTGCAGCCTGTTGACCTTGGCGGCAAGGGGTGGGGACGGGATCGTGTTTGAAGTTGGCCCCTTCTACCCTGCTCATCAGTATTTCAGGACAGCTGGGATTCTCTGAAAATCAACTTTTGCCAAAAAAAAAAAAAAAAAAAAAATGCTGGTTTGAGAAGATCGTGCCACTCCTAAATTATTATTCCTACAATACTATAAAATTGTAAAAGGCTCCATAAACCATTAAGAGTATTGGAAGCCAGTGGCTCGTCTTTCAGGGCTAAGTTGAAAGGAAAGGCAGTTACGGCCAGCAGGGTCCGTTCCAGAGGACGTCCACAGCACGCTGTGTTCCCCAAACCGACGGTGCAGCCGGGTCTCACGCGGCGTGACCCGGCCTGGGACGGGGGTGACGGGACAGCAGAGGGCCGGGGCCACAAGCAGCAGGGGCAGAGCTGCCTCGGACGCCTGCGGAGGGACCTGGCAGGCGGGGTCCTTTGTGAGGGGCGCCCCCTAAGCACAGCCAAGAGCGTGCTCCGACCAGCGAGGTGTCCCGTGCCGCCTCCACGGAGCGGGGACCCCCCGCTCTGGGTCCGTGCTTACAGACGCGGGGATCTGACAGCACGGGGCAGGTCTGTCCGAGTGCAGCGCTCACAGAGAACAACTCACTTCCCGCAGGTGGTTGTTCAGACTCCAGTTGTGTTTTCAATGAGCTCTGAAAAAAGAAGAAGAAAAATCTTGGTTGCTTCATATCATGGTATGAAATTTATACATTAAAAAAAAGGCTGCTGCATCTTCACGTCCGTACCACGTCCGACCTCTGCGTGGACTTGGACTTGTAAGTCTCGGGGTGCAGTCCAGCCGCCCTAGTTAAAAGGAAAGTCCCCTCGGTGTGGAATGAGGCAGAAGGAAAAGACAGGTACTTCTCTGGGTCTGGCACCCCTCGGGCCCCGGAGCTGTTGTAACACACGTGCGACGTGAGGCCTGGAGAGGCGGTGAGCCGTGCTGACCCTCGCGGCAGAGGAGGTGGGCAGAGCTTCCTGGGCTGGGAGGCTGCCCACGCCGCGGGTCTGGCGTCCGGCGTCCAGCGCGGCCCCCTCTTGCCAAGCAGGCGGGTGGAGAGGCGCCCGGCCCACAGGCTGGGGAACAGGAAGGCAGGCAGGCTGGTGTGTGTGGCGGATCGGGCTCCCGGTGGAGGCGGGTGGGCCGAGCGTCACAGGAGCTCGGAGGCAGAGGGGCGCGGGCCTTCGTGCTACGAGTGGAGGGGTGTGTTCAGCGTGCCCTCCTCAGAGCCCATCGCCAGCCAGCTGTCCCGCAGGGGCGGGGGTCTGTGTGTGTGGCCAGAGGGGCCCTTCGGTGGGAAGGGTCCTCAGGAGAGCAAACTCAGAGCCGGAGCAGCAAATGCGATGGAGGTTCCGTCAGTCTGAGTCACCTGCGACGCTCAGTAACGTATTTTCCCTCTGTCGGTTTGAGGGACGGGCCGGCACACGGGATGGAACTGCGCCTGTGCTGGTACTGATACAGGACTCTTCCACGGGGGCTGGGGGAGCATCTCCAGGACACCTGCTGTCACAGGACGGTGCACATCATCGCACGGGGTCCCCATAGCGAGCGTCAAGGGCACCGTCTCTCCTGGAACATTGTGGCCTGGGTCACCAAGTTTCCTTCCAAGTCATAATCTTCTCAAGTCGCTCATGGCTCTTCGGTCGATCTTGGCGGGATTTGGAGGGAGGAGGTCTGGGGAGAGTCCCAGGCCCTGGCCCACCAGACACGTGGATTCACCTGGAGGTAGCTGTCCCGCTCCGGAGCAGGGGGCCGTCGGTCAGGAGACTGTCCCCGGCGCTGAGGAGTGGGGCCCCGGGTCGGAGGGGAGCCCTGGGCAGCAGACACCCATCCTGAAGTTTCCCGTCGGGTGGCATCGTGGGACCAGGGCAGAAAGGCTCCCGGCAGTGGCCGCCAGGGAGACCGGCCAGAGAAGGGCTGGCCCGGCCTGTGAACGGGGTGGCCAGGCCTGGTCCAGGGGGCGGCCTCAGCAACCCCTCGAGAAGCAAGGGGCAGGCGCGGCAATAGGCAGCCTGAACCGGGAGGGCAGGGTCTGTCGGGCTTGGAAAACATTTCCAGGCATTTTTCTGCCTTAGAGGAAAAAATAAAAATAAAGAAAATCTACGGGGCCAAGTCCTGTTGGAGGAGCTGGTGCAGGCCTGGCCCACAGCGGTCAGGCCGCGGTCCGCGCGCTGAGGTCTGAACTGCGGACGTCAGCAGCCTTTTTCCTGGCTGGCAGGAAGGGAAAGTTCCCTCCAGTGACAGACAAAAATAATGGACCTGGGGCAGGTCTCGGCCTTCAGAGGTTACGGTGAAAATTAATGGAGGGCCACGTTAACTAATGGTACTCTAATCCTGCAGTTTGGGACGCTGGGCTGAGTCTCTGTTTTATGGCCTGTTTTACACACTAACCTGTTTGAGACGCTGGAACAGCCAGGCTGCCGTGGGTTCCAGGTCAGGAAACGTGCCCCTCCCCGCGGAATCCAGAGTCCGGCCCCTGGACGCTGCGCTGCCCGGCCCCTCGCCTCTGCCCCCCCGCGCCTCACGCCGGATCATCTGCCTCTCGGGTGTCACGATCCGGGCTTCAGTCGCCGCTCCGTCACCCGAAACAGGCAGTTATCTGCGTTGTCACTTCTGCCTCTGCTTTTCTGACCCGGGGGTCACAGAGGCCCGGGTGTAACTGAATCCAGCAAAATTACTCCCTTACCTGTCATATAAATAGTCATCCCAGCAAAATGAGACCCAAGGGGGCTTTTCGAGAGGTGTTGAGAAGGCCAGTCTAACTCAAGCCTTTATTCGCTCTTTAAGGAATGCGGTGCTGTGTTGGCACTCTATCAAAATAAAACAAAGTTCCATTTTTCAGCTTCTTTTTTAAAGCGCGCGCCCCCGAGCTGACAAACGCTTCTTTGTGGCCCGAAATTTCCATTCAGCTCCTCCGTCTGTTAGCTGGGTTTACCACTCTTTCCAGGGAAAGAATTCAGCATTTCACCTTTATTTGGGGTGTAAGGTCATAAAACTGTCTGGATTATTTCAGCTATATTTATACCAAACTCAATATTGCTTCTTTAACACGTTTAAAGCTTTTAACTCCCTGGTTCGTTGTTCAGGCTGAGCTGCCCAAAGAGACCAGTTTGTGTTTTAAATGAGGGAGGCATCTCGTACCTTCTTGCTGTCCGTGCCACCCTCCCCTGCCCCCGCCAGAGAGAGAGTGTGCTACACGGTGACCTTCACCCAGGGAACACCTCACTCAGCTCCAGTCCCGTCCCCTGCGCAGCGCTGCTGGAGCTCCCACTCTGCCCTTAGGGAGCACGTACTTGCTGTACGTGCCCCTTGCCTAGAAGTGTTCATGCTACTGCGATCTTAGAAAATCCCCGAGACTGATGGTGTGACACCCGCTGTTGAAGTAAGGTCTCCCACGTGGAGTTGCTACTGTGTGTATTCGTGCGTGTGCATATGTGTGTGTGCGCACGTGTGTGCGTGTGTGTGTAGATGTGTGTGCACGTGTGTGTGTGTGTGTGTGTGTGTGTGTTTAAATTTCCCCAAACAAGGCGACCTCAGCCTTCAGCAGTAAGTTTGGAGGTACGTCCGAAAGAAATACAGAAAATCCTATCAAACAGAGAAGCACGCAGATTATTTTTCTTCCCAGAACAGCCGCATCAGGATGCTTCCAAAGCTTCGCCATGTCCCTAGCAGCCTGCGCTGTAGGAAGCAGCGTGGAGTGGTGGGCGGACCGCGGGCTGGCGCCCAGGCCCCTCAGCAGTCGTGCGGTGCTAGGACAGGGGCGCGTCCGAGCTCGCTCCTGCCGTCAGAGAGGAGCGGAGCAGCCCGCGTGGACGCGCCTTGCGGGCCGGGACGGCTGTGGCCCGCACGGGGCCTGGCACCTGCTCGGGGCTCACCTGTGATGGGCTCTGCTGTCGTCAGGCCGTCCCGGGTGAGGGGTGGCCAGATCCTGTGTCTCAGCCGCCGTCCTCACGCTGGCACCTGCCAGGTGGCCACCTGCAAACGCTCGCTGTTGCCGCTTCCCCGGCTGATGAGCTCGAGCCGCGACCCCCAAGCCTGGGAGCCTGTGATGGAGCAGAGGACCTGTCTTCACGCTCTCCTGGGTGGTTTCCCGCCATGACAGCCTCCAGGGTGGCGGATGTGGGGAGGTGGGTGTTGAGCGCCCAGGGAGGAAAGAGCTAGAGCGGCACACTCTGGTCAGTGCAGCCTGTGACCGTGGGTCTGAGCTGGAGCCCGAGCGCCAGGTGACTCCCAGGCGACGCCGTGGCCACAGGTCACACGTGGGCGTCAGGCTCTGAGACTGCTCAGCGCCTTGTGGGCTGTACGGCCCCCGTACCTGCAGGAGCACCTCAGGTTTCAATAGGAATTCACCTGTTTGAACAAAATTGGCTTAAAGAAGGGCAGTGGCTGCCCCGTGACTTTAAAGCTCAGGGGAAGTAGAGAGATGGTGCTTCTTCACCGCCCTCCCGTGACCGTATCCTTGGTCATGCTGCGTTGTCGGGTCCGGATTGTGCCTGTTTGTCAGTTCACAGACTGATGGAGCTTGTGGCCTCTGGTGAGTCCAGCCGTTTGCTTCCCTGGCTGCCCCTGTGGTTCCAGGACGGTGACAGTGCAAAGGCCTGGGCACGCCTGGCAAGAGAGGCGGCGGAACGCACGCTGCATCGTGCACTAAAACCGCTGTAAACCCCCCTCCAGTCTCCCAGGTCCCCTTTTCTGTTTTACTGTAAAGACAGAAAAGAGTAAACATCCACTTTAGAGAACTGAGCAAATGTGAAGGAAAATAATACCCAACCCTGAGAAACAAGCATCTGTCTTTGAAAATTGTATCAGAGCATCTCTGTATCCTAGAGAGGAGCGACACACGTTTCTACAGGAAGGAGACCTGGGCCACAGGGAGACGACTGACCAGGCCCCCCTCCTCCTGTCCCTGGGCCCCCGGCAGGGAGTTGGGCTGGCCCGTGAATAGCTCTGTAGCTGCAGGCTTCAAAGAAGGGTGTGTCTGGGGCCTGCGGGCCAGGAGACGGAGGAGGCCTTGGAGCGTGGCGGATTCGAGTCCCTCCCGTCCGGCGTGGGTGCCGCGCTCATAGATGCTTCGATTCGCGTGGGCGTTAGGCTGGTATCTAGCGGTGGCAGGAGAGGGCCGGGTCGTGTTGTCACTCCCGTGTCGTGTTGTCAACACTTACGCGGTCTCGGCCCCCCCAGCGTCTCCAGAGGTGAACTTGGGTGGGCAGGAGGCCCTTGTGTGACAGGAGAAGATGCAGACGCCAACATGGCCCTGGGGTCCTCCCAGGGCTGCCCGCACACCCCTCCCCCCCCACCGCCAGCGAGCAGACTCCACCTCGTCTCTTGAACGCTTGGGTCCCTGAGTTGTCTTATTTATTTTCATAATCACATTAGGTGTTATGGGTTTTAATTAAGTAGTTGTCTCCACAAGACGTGTCCTGGGGAAGAAGCCAAAGGCGAGAGGCCACTGAGTGGATGTCCCCAGGGCCCTGCCCCCGCCTCCAGGGGTGGGCAGGCACCTGCCGGCTCCCAGATGTCCCTCCTTAGTAAGCCCTGACTTCGCGTCTGACTCGCGGCTCTAACTTCAACTCTGAGACTTGGCTCCCCTTCTGTCGCTGAAGGTCATCGAGGGTCTTGTGCGGCTCTAAAATGCTGTACGTCTGTGATTCAGGCAGAGTGGCTGGTGAAGGGAGCTACAATAATTGAATAGGAAAATGTGCTTCTTTATGAGCACAAAGGAAAACTTTGGAAGCCTTTCCTTTTTTAGTTTGGGTCAAGTGGTTTCTACCCTGACATGAGTTACCAGGCTTTTCTGAACTGTAACTTGCTGCACATATGTTTCCAATGTGAGCCGTAGTTTGAGACATCTTTCCTAGATTTTTGGTAAGACAGGAGGACAGAGTGTGTGTTTTTATGCCCGTGTTTTTCTGTGTCTGCACATTTACACACAGTCATCATGCGGGGATGCTGGTGGGCCCTAATCCACTTTAATAGCCTAGTGAGAGATTGCATCATGTTTTGTTTTACAAAATCTGAAAACTCTGTGCAGCTGTGAAGGCATCGGCCTCATAATTCATCTGCGAGCCTGCCTGTCTGGCTTGTGGGATCGACCCCGTATCTCACACCCACTCATTACTCTGTATCCTGCTCGTGCCGAGAAAGCCCTCGTCGTAGACGCTGTACAGCAAGGATGCGACCTCGCCGAGACAGGGAGGCTCGCCCTGTGACACCGGAGTGAGGAGGCCGGCTGGGAGGCGGTCTGGCTCCCCACGCCGGGTGATAATAGACTGTCTTCCATTCTGCAGCCGCATCTGCATTCACAGTGCAGCTCAGAGAGAGACAGGGAAGTGGAATTCTGATGTTTTCGATTCGCGCATTTATAAGGCCTTGCCTCCGATATATCCAGTGCCCTTTGGGAATTTTGCAAGAAACAGTGGCCGTGACTCTCTTCTTTTCGTGGTCTCCTTTCATTAATTTCTACGTTATTCTGATGTTGATTTTTGAATAGTGGCGGGCATTTCTGTGCTTAAAAAACCCAGCTTAGTTCCTGTTTTTCAAACACACGTCATGTAGTAGAGTGGTTTGAACTTTTGACCTAATCGTAAACATTTGAACTGTAAGATACAGATAAACTATGAATGGATTTGATATCTCATAAGAGCAAGCCGCACCCTCACATGTTAAAATCTTCTCAATCCACTCCAAGGAGCCTAAGATCTTGACATTTTCGGAACAATCTGTGACTACCTCAGTGGAGTTTCTTTCCCACACCTCTCGAGAGGAATCGGCCACTTAGAACTCACACATCAGACCTCGGGAGCTGAGACCTGGGCCAGCCCCCAGCAGCGTCACCTGCTGCCCACGAGTCCCCAGTCCACGGCTGGCCAGCCCTGGGTGCAGTGCTTGCTCTCCTGCCCGTGCAGCTGGCCCGTCAGGGAGCTCAGCCTCGCCTCTGCGGTCACACACGCAGCCCGGCGCTGGCCCCGTCCTCACGTGTGCGGTCCCGAGGCCTCCAGAACCCTCTTGTGAGATGCTTTAGCGCCAACTGGTATTTGACGTCCCACGCCTGACTCAGCGGAGCCCGAGCCACGGACAGGCCTGTCCTCATCATCTCGTTAAGAGCACAGAGCTCCACCTGAGGGACTATTAGTTCAGTAGATGCTAATACTTTCCAAGGACCGCCGGAACTGTTGAGAAAGTCCTCGGTTAACCCAAATAACTTAGATTTTCTCTCAAATAGGATAATTATCTTGAAGCTGAAATAGTGGACCCTCAGTGTTGTTTGACTTCCCTGACTGTGTGTAAACTATCAAGTCCGTGCTCCGTTTTTCCCCTTGAACTTCGCCTGCGTTGCTCCGTCACCCAGAGAGCCAGCTGAAATCCTCTCCGCCGTCTGCCTTGGCCCTGCCCGCGAGCCCCACGCTGGCGGACATAGGGGCCTTGCGGCCGCCGCCGTCCGCCCACAAGCCCCGCGTAGTGAGGATCACAGCCTCCCCGCGTGATCTCTTTACCTTATACTTTGCTCTGCAACGCACATCCCAGCTTAAACGGGAGGAATGTCCAACAGAACATAGGGGTAACGTTTCCAGTAAAGCCTCCTTCCAGAAACCAGTGGCTCACAAGCTGCCACCTGCAGAGAAGTTGAGGAGAAGTAGAGAATATCTGCGCCTCTTCGTTTCCGGTTTTCTCTCCGGTAGCGTAGTAACCCCCGGCCGATGCTCCCCCATCAGTCTCTCGCCACAGCCACCACCCCGTTTTCAAGGTTGCGGGTAAACAAGTCCCAGTGACGGACGGTCCTTCGGGAAGCCAGTCCGGGAGACCGGGCGCGTATGCCGGCAGCTCTGCTGCACCCGGTGAGGCCTGTGTCCTCTGCGTCTCTGCTCGAGCTGCTGGCATTTGAGAGCTAAATACAACCTGTGACGTGTTTGCCCCCGAGGACGCGGTCCCGATACCCGTGCACTGAAATGCTTCGAAGACCTCTTCATATTGGAAAGGATTCTTCTCTTATTGACACGCAGATTCAGAAGTTCAACTTGGAGGCCTTGTTTTCTTGCTGGGGGTGGAAAGAGAGGGCCGGGGCAGTCGTGTCCACCAGAACTGCTCTACATACGCTAGGTGCTTCCCACTTGTGAAGAACAGATTTCACTCTTTCCTTCGCTCAGTCCTTCCTCGCTCCACCCTCAGGATTAAAAAAAAAAAAGAGCATGGGTTTTGGTTGCGGCCTTCGGTTCGTTGTCATTTTCCACCGTGTTTTCTTTGTAGCAGTAATTGACAATAGCTGAGATGCTGGAGGTTACCAAGGGCTGTGTGTCCTTGACACACTGTCGTGCTGTTTTCACAGACGTCACTCTTCTGGTCTGTGTGACGCACCCGCAGGAGGACCACAGGCTTCATACGCCGTCACCCGTTTCTTTCCTACGCTCTCCAGTTTCTCTTGAGACTGGGTTGCCTCTTGATTATATGTTCACGCCCCCTAGATAACGCTTCTCTTTTTCCTTTCTTGAATATCTACAGTGTTAATAGCTTGTGCTGGACCAGTGGATGCTGGTGACACAGGACGCCCTGCTGGCTGGACACACCAGGTGCTGTAGGATGGACGGTCTCTACTAGGCCACTTCGTGTCTGCCGCTGTCTGACTCTGGCAAATCACTTAACATCTTTCATCCGTTGTGCGCTCGTGGGTGAGAGGGAAACCATCGTGGGCGCCGATTAACTCCAAGTTTATCGTGAGGATCGGATGACGGATTGTGAGGGTGTTTTACAAAGCGTGTACTGCTGTAACTGGGGCACGTTTGCACCTCATTTACTTAGTGAATGGCGTCATTAGTGCGAATTAATGGCAGCTACCATTTTATTGACCTACTCGTGTGTGCAAACCATTGTTAGAGGCACTTTATACTCATTTTCTCATTTATTTGTTTAAAGCCTACAAAGGAGGCCTTGTTACCCTCAGTTCACAGTTGAAGTGACTTGCCCGTCATCCCAGGCATTAGGTAGCAGAGCTGGGATTCTAGGCCGGGTCTGTCCAATGTCCAGGCTCTCCTTACCGTCTCTCCATCCTAAGTTGGGAGGAAGAGGTGCCGTCCTCCGTGGGATATGGGGTCTGACTGTGTTGCAGCTGACGGGCTCTAGAGCAATCGTATTTTCAAGCTTAGGTATCTTAGCTCCAAAAGCACGGAGTGTTTGAGTCCCAGGGGAGGGCAGGTGTTTTAGCACATAAGGTATAAGAAAGCAGTGAGTTTCAAAAGCAGCTGTCTTATAAACCTTTTATTTATTATATTTATTTAATTTCAGTGTATTTTATTTATGTATCTTGTGAACCAATAAAGAATGCATTAAGTAAGTCAAAACCCTATGCTGCAAGCTCTAGCCAGCACTTCTTCCTTTATTACCTTGGCAGCTTTATTGTTTAAAGGATCATCATTTAAAAAACTTTTCCAAACCGTTGATTGGCTGCTGTTGGTTAAATGATCTTCTCCCCTCATTAAGAAGACCATTATGGACACTTCATAGGATTAATTCTCCTCCTCCTCACTTTCACTTTCCTGGTATAATTTTTGCTTTCCTGCCCAGTGGCTGCCTCTCAAAACAGGAAGGCAAGTTTGACTTCATAAAACCAACAGCTAACATTTGTACAGTGTTTGCCGTTTACAAAGAAAGCACTGTCCACTCCATTGTCTCGGTCCCAGAACTGGGGTCACTGTCCAAGGGCTCGAGCCCCAGACAAGGAAGCTGCAGTCCTGGGAGAGCTGTGGGTGGCCCTGCTGACAGTGGGACAGTCTCGCCTGGGTCTGCTTCACTTTGCACCAGAGCCTCCGCTGCAGGGACTGCACCCTGTCTTTCCTGGCGTCCCACTCAGCTTTTAAAAGCACAGGCCTTAAGTTGGCCTTCCGCAGACGTGGCCTGCACGGAAGCACGGGCGGGTGGAAGATGAGTGAGGTTTTCAGTGTTATCTCTGTGAATCAACAATGTCTGACCCAGTGTCCAAAGACAGCCTTTCCAGGAGGCCTGTGAATCTTTGAAAACCTTGGGTAAAAACATGCCATGTGCAGGCTCACATGTGTGTGCTTTTCAGGGAGGAAGGCAGCCTCCTCATTTTTCATCAGATCCTCAGTGGGGTTCATGACCCCAATAAAGTTAATAATCACTGCCTTCAAAACTTAAACAGCCCCACGTCTTAAGATTTTATTTAGCCTTCACAACAGAAGATAGAAATCGTTTAGAAAGTTACGCTTAAACTCTGTGTTACCTAAAGGATATCAACATTTCAGGTCTGAGCTAATCAAATTTGGTTTGTTAGAGCTTAAAGCTAAGGAGGTTGACACTTGGGTTTCAGTCTCCCAATTGGCTAAATCACGGCTCAGTCCCGGGGCTGCGGATCTCACTGAGCCCCGCCAGGCGTCTTGAAAAGGCCCGCGACGGGTGAGAAAGCGCGGGGAGTTAACCGCGTCCGTTGGTCCGTCGCTGTGTTCCCTGTGCGGTCTGTTCACCAATCTGAATACAGCTCCTCCTTCACAGGTTAAACTGTTTTGTTTCCTCCAGCAGCTCGGAGAGAGTTTCTCAGCCCAGCTTTCACATCCAGAGTGTTATTTTCTCACAAGTGACACACCATCTGCTGCCACATGGCTGCTTCCTCTCTGCCTCTGTAACTGTTGTGCGTGTCCTGTTAGCATCCGTCGTGGTGAAGTCATTGGGGGCAGGTTACAGAGAATCACAACGTCGAAACAGAGGACTCTGCTAGGACGTACTCACGCCAGTACGTAAGCTAATGTAAAGGATAATGTGTTCTAGCAGATAATGTTTATCGCTGAGTACTCTGCCGTAGCACGTAGTAGAATCAGACCAAGTAGCCACCGTCCCTCGTCCGGGGCTTATCCTTGTACCCTTTTCATCTTTTACAGTAAAGTCAAGGAATGTTAGGAGGAGTGTGAAGTGAAAAATGTCCAAAAGTGCACAGAAATGTTTATAAGTGCACAGCATAGGGCTTCCCTGGCGGCGCACTGGTTGAGAGTCCGCCCGCCGATAAGGGGGACGTGGGTTCGCGCCCCGGTCCGGGAGGATCCCACGTGCCGCGGGGCGGCCGGGCCCGTGAGCCGTGGCCGCTGCGCCTGCGCGTCCGGAGCCTGTGCTCCGCAACGGGAGAGGCCACGACGGTGAGAGGCCCGCGTACCGCAAAAAAAAAAAGTGCACAGCATAACTTTTAGTCTGCAAAATATCAATAGATGAATAATAGTTTATAATAAAGTGCCAATTTTCACAAATTATGACTATTTGAAAGAAAAAAGTGTTTTTAAATCAAAGCAGATACCTTACATTATGGTATAGTAGCTAATGAGAAACACTTATTCGTCAAAGAATTAGTAAACATAGCCCTTCCTTGGCTGCAGTAGAAGGGCTCCAAAATAAGCATCCAAGTTTGAATTTTTTAATACTTTTTTGGTCATATATTATTGACAGGATACATTGATACTTTTTTTAGAGCTATCCTTCCAATTAAATTTTTTAGAAGCAAATGATGAAGTGTCATCCTTGCACTTTTTGCACATATCTCATTAATTATACTGTCGTTCTAAATATTTACAATGTGTTCTTTCAAATATTTGTAGATATAATAGAGAGCACGTCTCTGACATTATATGCCTTACTAAATTGACACTAGATAGTCCCATGTTTACACACTTACATATGGTTAATGACTCATGTTACCTATTAAAGTTTCCTGTTTCCTGATTTAAAAGATATTGAAAGGTTGAAGTACTGAAATGTTTATTTTTGAGAATAAGACTCTGCTTCATAGAGTCACACATAAATAGGCTGAAAGCTCATTTTGACGCCCCCAAACCCACTCTTTAGCTTCATTGTGAAACGAAGGTTCCGTGAGCCGAGGTCACGTTGGGCGCTTGGCACGGTCGGAGTGGTGGCCGCTGACCTCTGCCCCAGGGAGGAGCCGGGAACTGGAACGTAAACACCGGTTTCTACAGCAGCTTAGAGCCCGGATTAACTTGGACCACTGTTGTCTTCTGCTTTTAATGAAATTCCGTCCCTTGTATTTTCATGTTTGGAAGAGAGTCCAAGTTATCTCATGCTAATTTAGTCCGGCCGTGCCCTCGGGGGTGTCACAGGCTTCCCTGACCTCCCCGACGGGGACGGGGGCCGTGAAGCATTCCTGAGAAACTGGAGTGCGGCGGCCCCCAGAGAGTTCGCAGCGAAACTTGCTCCAGACTCGCCGCCAGATGCCCGAGTCCCCTTTCAGCACCCGCCTGACGTCTCTGTCAGCCCGTCGGGCGGCACGGGAAGGCCAGTTGGGGGGCCGGGGGAGGCCCGGGACAGGACTGTCCGTCTTGGTCGTTTGCCCTCTGAGGTACGTCCACAAAGCCGGCGAGGGCCTGGGGAAGCAGGGCCGGATTTTGCTTTTGTCTTTTTTTTTCTTTTTTCTTAACCACCAGTTTAAATTAGATGAATTGATAGTCTCAGTCCCAAAATAATGAACTCCCTGATTTTCAGTGACTGAAATTGAAGGGTGATAGGTGGTGGGTTTTTAATAGGACCTCTGCGACTAATTACTTCGTAACGATATTAGCTGTCGTGCAAAGGATGTTTTTTCTTGCGTATTTAATGAAATTTCGGGCAAGGGGGTGTTGGGAAATATCTTTGTGGTTTTAAAATTATATCCTCTTTGCGGTTTACATTTTCTATATGAAGGATTTCAGAAGAAGTGGGAAAGAAGAGAGCCCTGTACTGTAAACAAACCGAGAAGCCCCATTTCCCGTCTCGTCCCTTGTTTTCCTGTGAAGTTCAGCGTGCTTGGTAGGGGCCACGCGAGCAGAGTCCGAAGGTCCTGCTCGACCTGACGCCCAGGTGGGATCCTCAGGAGCAGATCCTCCTGTTGGGGTCCTTACCGCCCGCATCAGAGCTGGGCCACGGCTGTGCTTTGTTTAGTCCAGGCGGTATTTAAATTTCTCTTTTTCTTTTTTAGCTAACGGTTCTTTTAAACAAAACTCTCAGCTTTCAGCATTTCAGATGTACAACTTCTCTGATGTAACCAGAAGACCTGGCGAGGCTCCTTCCACCTCCCTGTACGGGGACCGTCTTCTGCCCGTGAGTGCTCACAGCCCCTTCCGCGAGGGCATGTCCTCTGCAGGCCGCCAGGGGTGAACCCAGCCGGGCCCCTGAAGGCACTGGGCTTGTGAAGCTGTCTTGGACTCTTTCTCCGGTGCTGTGTTAAAAAAGAGAAATCACTTTTCAAAGTAAAGTACCTTGCTCACCCGAAAGTCCTTCCTGCTTTTTGTGTAAGAGCAGGAACTTAAATATCACACTCACCTCTTCACTGACCTGCATCGTGGTTCTCAGGGCCCTTTGTCTCCTACGTGGCGACCTGGAGAGGCGACTGGTCTGCAAGATGGACGTGGGCCCCAGCACCAGGCCTGTCTCGCGCCATCTGGGATGTCCCGACGGAGCCCAGTTTCCTTATCTCCAGAACCTGAAACAAATTTCCCAGCTCTCGAAAGTTCTGTGATCTTTGCTGCTTTGCAGTTTCCAGTGACTCAAGACACAGTAGCTCAGGTTCCCTAACTTAACCTAGCTTCTCTGTCCAACAGAATTAATCATGGAATCAAACATGTTGCTGCCCTCCGAGGGGCTGTGTGTCACAAGCCCTCAGGTTCTGTGTAGAGGTTCCCTTTGTAAAGACAAGGATCCTTCAGATAATCACCCCGCCCCCATCTCCATCATCTTCATAAAGCGCAGCCAGTCTGTGGGCCGGTCTGACCCCTGTGACGGAGGACGTGTGCGCTGGACGTCCGGAGAGAGTCGTTAGTGGGGAGACCCCGGGGGCATCTCGAGGACCCCTTGACATGCAGGCTGGAAGCTGGGAAAGGAGGAGGGTCCCGTGTTGAGCCTGGGACGTGCCTGCACGAGCCCCTCGCGTCCTGGCTGCGTCCCAGGCCTGCGTGTGCCTGGGTGGTGCGGGGCCTGCGCCTCCCCACCCCGGGGGTGTCATGGGTGCTGGAGAGGCTGGCACAGGGGGTGTCTTCGGGCAGCCGCTTATCAAACCTCAGCTCCTGCCGTTTTGTCCAGATGGGGTGGACCGGGTGGAAACCGGCCCCAGGGTCAGGAAATCTGCCTCCTGTTCCTGTTCTGCAGCCGCGACCTTTGGAAGGTCATTCCCCAGCCCTTCTCAGTTTCTCCATCCGTAAAATAAGACGGTGAAATTAATGTGCTTTATAAGAAACGTTAGGGAAATCCTTCTGATTGTTTCCGTGAAAACCGTGGCCGATGAACATTTCTTGGGGCTCCACCTTGATCCCCTCCCCGGCACACTGTCTAGGGCCCTCGTCTCTGGTCGGAGGGCTTTCTCAGAGCCCTGCCTTCGTGCTGCCTGTTCGGGGGTCCTGTTCCCACCTAACCTCCCTGGTGACGCCCCCGCCCCCCAAGAGGGGTGGGGGGGGGCGGGAGCTCTTTATGCCAAAATAAACAGTAAAGTTTGGAGACGTTTAGACCAAAGTAATTAGGACAATGCTGTTGAATAAAGGCTGGCATTAGACTTCTTGTTATACTTAAGTTAGAATCCGGTCCCAAAAAGCACACTCTCCAGTTAACTGATTTGTTTTAAAAGGTTTGTTTGTTTGTTTCAAGATTTCATTAGTTGAAATCTTCCGATCACGCCTCAGTTCAGGCTCTATGTATGGGCTTTTCTGCTTCCTTGAGAAATGTTGGAAAAACATCTGTTTTTCTATCAACGCTGTTGACTATTTGGGAACAGTATAGCACCAAGAAACACGAACAATAATGAATGAAGCTAACTATCTGGAAGAAATGAGTTCAAGCTCCCCTGAAATATCTACCTGTATAGCACAGATGTATTTTCCTGAAATAGCAGAAACCCACATGTAAGACAAATATATAAATTAACAGGATTTTTAAAAAATGTTTTATTTTATTTATTTATTTTGGGCTGCGTTGGGTCTTCGTAGCACATGGGCTTTCTCTAGTTGCAGTGAGCGGGGGTTTCTCTTCGTTGCAGTGCATGGGCTTCTCGTTGCGGTGGCTTCTCTTGTTGTGGAGCACGGGCTCTAGAGCGCAGGCTCAGTCGTCGTGGCGCACGGGCTTAGTTGCTCCGCGGCACGTGGGATCTTCCCGGTCCAGGGCTCGAACCCCTGTCCCCTGCATTGGCAGGCGGATTCTTAACTACTGCGCCACCAGGGAAATCCCTACCAGGATTTTTATACTCTTTCAAAACTTGCATGTAACCGACCTGCTCTGGGCAAGGAATCAGAAATTCTTAAGGATGGAAATGTTGAAATTGTAGATTTCCATTCATTCTAGATCACATTTTTAAAAAAGAGTTCATTCTCTGCAAAATGCTGTGGTTTTGTGTTACAAGTGGTAACAGGCTGTGGAATTATCACGTTGTATCTTGGTGGTCGTTACGGATCACTGATCTCTTCAGCGTTTTCTCTAATAATATTAACCCTTGTAATAGCAGTAACGTTTTGTAGATCACAAAGCGCTTTCGAGAGGTGCTCTGATAGGATCCCTAAACCCTGTGTGTGACATGCGAGAAACCCAAGCGTGAAGTAAGTGACTTGCCTGGCATGATAGGCCCCGAGTCTTAGGGCTTCTGTCCGCGTTCTTGTCACTACCTAACCTTGAGACTGTCCTTGATGGCCCCTTTTCCTATAAAACACTTCACTGGGGAAGACGCATCGCTGTGCGAGGCCTTCTGGTCCTGCCGTCTGGGGGCGGCGGGTGTGTGGGTCTCACCCCACAGGCTCATCGGCTTACGGAGTTGCCCCACCCTGTGAGAAGGTGACGGCTGATCACAGAGAGGCTCCTCGCCTGCCAACGCCCAGTGCTGCTGGGAACGGGGTCAGTGTTTCCCACTCTTTTTCCTTTGCTCCTTCATCCTCACCCTCCCCTTCTCGCAGCAGGACGAGCTGGCATCAGCTGGGTGCTGGCCCTGCTCCGCCTGGCGCCTCCGGACAGGCCGCCAAGAGGGGCGTCTGCGCCAAAGCAGGTCGGGGGCCCAGCAGGTGACGCGGTTTCCCCAACTGGGGGACACCGTCCGCTCTTCGAGGCAGACGCCCCAAACTCATCCCTTTTCTCAGAGGTCCTAACCTAACACAGAGTCAGAGACAAAGGTGGCTCGCGGGACTGAGATGCTTGTTCTGGTCGCCTGGTAGGTGACCCTGCGCCATCCCAGCTGGGATGCCATGCTGTCCCCGGCCGAAGCTTCCATGAGAGGCATGAGCTTGCTTCTCCTTCCACCCTTTGTGTCCTGGAGTCAGTCATGCGGAGGCACAGGTGCCGGGGGCGGGGGCGGGGGGGCGGCTGCCATCGGAGCCCCCCGTCCCCGGGCTCATCTCCCGCCCGCTAGTCCCGTGGGGCTGCCCGTGGGGAGGCGCGGGATTTCTCTCCCTGTCCCGGGAGAGCTGACTGCCTTGGAGACTTAGTTCACTGACGCTTCAGCCCACTTGTGTGATCCTTTCACTGGACTCTGAACGGAATTTGTTCGTCTTCACTTTTCTTACGAGGCTTTGCTCTGGCTGACGGTGGAGGGCCGGGTGGGAAGGGCTCCTTATCCGCTGTCCGGTCTGGGGTCGGCCCGGTGGCTCTGGGCCAGCAGCACCTCCCTGTGTGTCCCCTCGCCACTTTATCTGTCCCTCTGGGATTTTAGGAGGAATTTCGTAGAAATGGGAACTGGAGATTCAGTGTGGATTGAACAGAAGGTGTGATCGTCACACTGGCTTATTTGCGAGAGCAGTCAAAGGACACTAAGTGTTCTGCCTGCACACATATTCCTACCTTAAAGTTACTAGCCTCTTAAATTAATTTATGAGTTTTGGAAATGTTCAATAACTGTTCTTAAATCAACAACATTGATTTTAAAACAAAATTATCAGCGTTACCTCGTGTCTCACAGAAAAGAAAAAAATCTAGCGGATCACTTGAGATTTAGCTTTGAGATGTTATCAGTTGTCAGCTTTCTAAGCACCCTTTACCCTTGGTAAGTGCAGTGCAGCGAAAACGCTAGCACGTCCATGAACGTCGAGCAGGCTCGCTTCATCCCGAGGACGCGGCACGTTGCGCGCCTTCCCAGGAAGGGTCACGTCAATCACGGAGTAACATCTGTCTGCCGTAAACGCCACCCCGAGCGCCCTCCTTCTCGGAAAGTAGGGCCGAGGGGACCAGCGCAGACGCCCTCCCCGCCAAGCCTTGCGTCACGAGCCCTCGCGATCAATAAGAACATCGTGGCGGTTGTTGCAGAGCTGACGAAGTTACTCGTCTGCAAGCCGACGCTTGACTCGAAGGGCTCGTCTGGTTTCTGTGGTGCAAGTGTGGCCTTCGCTGGGCCTGTCCTGGCACCGAGCTCCGGGACTGCTCTGCCCGGGCAGCAGCTGGGCCCAGCCCTCAGTTTCATAGCGAGTAACCCATCAGCCGGACCAGCGCCTCCGTGAGAGGACACGGTGTCTTTTCCGTCAGAACCGCCGTGGCCCGATGGTTAGTAGGAAGGAGGGAAAGAACAGGATGGAAAACCCATCAGATGCCTGGTTGTGGGCTCTTCAACTCTGGAGAGACAGAAAACGTGGTGGCCCTGCTTTCCTTAATAACCGGGATAAAGGCAGATAGTTGTAGGCCACTGAGCATCTGAGGATGAGATGATGCAGAAATGCATGACTTAGAAAAAATGCACAGTGTTTCTTGGCTTTTCTGTAATCGGTTGATACGGTTTGTATATTAATTCATGTCAGGCTCTTAGAATTTCCTCTTGGAGTTTCTGTCTTCCTCCTTGAAAACTTTCTGTTTCATTTTCAGGGAAATGGAATCCTTTGGGTCTTACTGTTGAAGTATAGTTTTGTTGTGTCCGATATTACTTTTAATTTCACCAATTGCGGGGTAAATAAACCATTGTGCAGTTGGAAAAAAAAAATTGGCAGAAAGGCGCAGCATATGTTAAAGAGTCTTGCTTTTCATTGCTAGGGAGATTTCCCAACTGGAGTGTCTGTGTTTTATTTTGCCTCTGGCTAACATCTAAAGATCAGTCATAAAGCTCCATGCAAATGCTCTCATGTATTAGAAGAACAATATTTTGACACTCATTGACACAGCAAAAAAATACAACCCTAAGTCAGTGTCCAGGAGGACAGTGAAGACATTGTTCATTCATACGAGATGCATGTGTGAAAATGCTGTGTTGCGTTAACAGAACAGATGCCCCTCGGCCCTCGACCATCAGCATTTGCCGGGAGAGCCGCTTCTGGTGTTTCACAGGATTAGACAGCTCTTTATTCTTAATCATGGGACTTGAGCAGTCATTGGTACTTGTCAGACTACAGAAAATTTTAGTCACCAAAAAATAAAGGTTTATTCTTCAGAGTCTAGCAGTTTGAGTTAAGCTTCTCTCAAGTTTTTGTTTGGTTGTTTTTTTCTTTTTGGGGGGGTGGAGGGGCATTTTAGAATATTTAAAGACTTGATATGTTAACTGTTTTGAAAATATTAATTCAGTTTATCAAAGGCCTGATTTTCTAAATTTCATCTAAAGTTATAAAGACTCAAAAAAAAAAAATCTCCTGTCACTATCTATGTGTTTTTAAAATAATCAAACTTTTAGGAGCTCTCTTGATTTTTTTTTTTTAATTTGAAGAACATAAAGGAGCTTTTTGTTTAATTTTCAGCAGTGTGGAGGGGATGTAGTCTGTAAATTGCCGGGTTTTTTATATGTAGTGGAATTTCTCCCCTCCCGTGTCGCTAGGCTCAAATATTACTGCTACAAGAAATGTTTTCTTAAATAGAACTAGCTTCCCTTCCCATCTCTCTCAATCAAGGACACTGCTGAGTCAGCATCGAGGAAATAATTAGGGTAACAGAAACATTACACTCAGGGGCCAGACTAGGTTACCTCCCAGAAGATCAAAGCTTACGTAGCGTTTGTGTCGGGGTGTTCTTGCGTTTAGCAACCAGAAATTAAAGGCAGAATGATTAAGTCTGAATCTATTCAAGCGTAGTTTTAAGAGGATGGAGGGTAGAGCGACTTTTAAATTGAAATCCTGATTTTTGTGAATCAGGACGCTGTGGCGAAACATGTGTGAGATGAGTTGCAATGCATGCGTCGAATGGGCACCCGTGGCCCGGTTACAGGGACGCTGTGTGTGCCGGGCCGAGGTCCGCAGGGCTGCCCAACGGGCAGGCACCGCGCGCGCGCGGCTCAAGGCGCAGGAGGAGGATTCTCAGAGCCCTCCCGCCGGGAGGTGCGCCCGCCGTCTCCCCGCTCCTGCCGGCGGGCAGCGCTCACCCCTTGGTCCCGGGCGGCTCGGGGACGTGGCGTTCCTCCCTCCTCCCTGAGGGTCCTGGGGCCCGGGTGCCGCCTCACCCCTCGGACCTGCCTTCTTGGCGCTGACGCATGGCTGCCCCGCACCCCACGCAGGGGCTGGTCCCCAGCTGTCTTCCTCCGAGCTTGTGGCACAGGGGGCAGAAACCAGCTCGGAGAAATTCAGCTGGAAAAGGAGGCGTCCCGGGGGCCGCCGGGGCACGTCCCAGGCCGGGACAGCGGAGTTGCTTGCCGTGCTCGGGCGCCTGCCCCCCAGGCCTGGGGTCCCGCCCTCCCTCCCTTTCGCCCAGCAGGTGTCCTGCCCTGGGCTCTGAGGTGCTCTTTCTGCCTCAGGCCTCCCCCCCCCCCCCCCCCCCCGGGACAGTCAGGCATCTCCGGTGCCTGGTGCCGTCCTGCACATTCAGCCTCTGGGCCTCTGATCACAGGCTTTTTTGAGACCCCCATTGGCCCAGAATATGTCTGTGTCCATCCTTGATATGGGACTGGGAGGAGGGGAGCCACTGGGACGGGCCCCTGGCTGAGTGTAGGCCTGGCCGCACGCCTCCAGCTCAGGCTGGGTGGGGGGAGGTGGGCCTGCTTGGGACGGAGGTTGTCAGGAGCTCCCACGCCTGATGTCTCCTGGAGGCTCGCTGGAGTTCATGCCTCAGAAGTTCCTCCTTAAGTCAAATGCTGGGCTGTTAGAGCCTTTTTCCTGTGTAAAGGGTGGATGTCCCTAAGCCAGGCTCAGCATCCCCCGTGCCTGCCCCCACCTGGCATCCTCCCAGCGCCTGGCACTTCGCGGGCTTCCGTACATACTTGCTGACCGGCAGGTCAGGTCCCTGGGCTGGTCCGCACAAGTCCACGCAGCTGTTCCTAACGACCATTTATAATAGCAGAATTTCCACAGGAAAATGCATGGGAGTGTAATGCAGCGAAAAGAAAACGAAACGGGATTGAGGCTCTCGTCCCACCTCCGGCCAAACCAGCTGTGTGACTTCAGCCAGGTCACATAACCTCTCTGGTTTCAGCTGCTTCCCTGCCTTTTTATGAGTTGAATTGAATGACAGCATCTCTGAGGTCCCTTCCAGCTATGAAAGTCTGTGGCTCTGACGTACAGAATGGGAATTACATTCACTCCACCCTTTCACTCTGCTACGTGTGGACGCAGGACTTTGGTCCTGGAGATGAACTAGGTTCTCCCAGGTGCCAGGAACCCTCTCCAGCTACGAAATCACCTTCATCATCATCATGATAAATAATAGTCCTTGAGGGCTGCCCTGGCGGTGCGGCGGTTGAGAGTCCGCCCGCCGATGCGGGGGACGCGGGTTCGTGCCCCGGTCCGGGAGGATCCCACGTGCCGCGGAGCGGCTGGGCCGTGGCCGCCGAGCCCGCGCGTCCGGAGCCTGTGCTCCGCGACGGGAGAGGCCACAGCAGTGAGAGGCCTGCGTACCGGAAAAAAAAAAAATAATAATAATAATAATAATAATAGTCCTTGAGCACTTACTCTGTCCCAGGCACTGTTCCAGGCACTTTTCATATATTAGTTAATTTAATCCTAAAAACGACCCTATGAGGTTGGTGTCATTATTCTCATTTTTCTGAGGCCCTGGAAGATTAAGGAACTTTCCAGAAGTTACCCAGTGACTCCTGGAGCCGGGGTTTAACCCGGCTGGTCTGACTCCAGGTCTGAGGCCCACAGCACACGCTGCTTCTTGGTGTGGTCCCCAGACCATCAGCATCAGCTTTGCCCTGGAACCTGCTAGAAGTGCAGATTTTCAGGCCTCACCCAGGCCTAGTGGCCTTGCTGGGGCGGGAGGAGGCCCCCAGTCCGTGTGTTAACCTCCCAGGAGACGCTGGTGCACACAGACTCCAGCGCCCCTGCCTGCTCTCTGAGCTCTGCTGCCACCGTGCCCGTCAGCGTCTCCCTGGCTCTCTGCTCCGCACTGTTCCCACTGGGAGGCAGGGGTGTGATGTCACTCTCCATCCGTACACGAATGAGACAGGCATTCAGAAGTCAGACGGTCATAAACGGGGAGCCAGTTAGACCACTTTTCAAGGTCTGTCTTCCAGTTGGCATCACCGATGAAGTCACTGCAGGAAAAGTCAGGCGGTGGAGACAACGAGGAAGCGGGCTGGGGAGGGGATGGTCCCGCCAGCCGTGTCCCGGGCTGAGCAGGCCGTCTCCACGAAGCCCTGCGGGTTGAGCGGCGGGATGAGGGGGGCCCCTGCTCCCCCTGCGGGGCGGCTCCGTGGCCCGGCTGCCCCACGACCGCCCGCCAGCCTCCTGCGTTCGTGGGCACGCGGGGGGTGCCCGGGTGAGCCGAGATGTGCTGTGAACACAGGACGTGCACGGGGCTTCCAAGGCTCAGCGCATAGGAAAGCAGCGTAAAATACCTCGATAGCTTTCTCTATTGAAACGCCAGTGTACTGCATACACGGGCTTACATAAAGCATCAAAATTAGCTCTACCTTTTTCCTTTTAATTTTTTTAATGTGGCTAATAGAAAATGTTAAGTGATCTATGTGGCTTGCGTTGCATTTCTGTGGGGCGGCGCCGTCTTAGGGAACCTCAGCTTGTAAAGTCCTGTCTGCGTTTCCCTTAATGCACATAATGTGATGTGTTTGTCAGGGTTAGTTACCGGTAACGATGGTTATCAGCACTGGAACCCAGAGGTCCGTGGCGGGGCTCAGACCTGTCACTCAGGGGAGCCCAGGACCAGCCCAGAAGCTGGATCCCCGAGTCGGAGTCAGACGAGAGGCCGAACCTGGTGGTCAGGGCGGCTTTGAGGGGAAGGTCACAGCGAGGTCAGAGCTGCTTCCCAGGGGTGAGTTGAGGCGGCCCTGGGCCGGGAGCCACGAGCGGGGAGCGGCGGGCAGGTGGCCGGCCGTGGGCGTGGAGTCACTTCCTGCCGTGCAGCTGAGCCAGGAGCGGAGTCTGGGTGGCTTTTGCCGGGCATGCGCGTGGGAGCAGGTATTGGAAGCACCTGGAAGGGGCAGGCGGCCGGGCTCCAGGAAAGAGCACTTCTGGGAAGTGCGCTGTGACAGTCACGGTGTCGGGGGCTGTGTGCCAGGTGTGAGTCCCTGAGGTGGTGTCAACCCGCCCGTCACCGCACGGCGCACGGTAGGCGGAGCTGTGCAGGGACGCTAGAGCAGAGGCAGCAATGCTTATACCAAAGGCAAACACAAGGATTGCATTGCTGTATCGAAACAGTCAGCTGAAATTACAGGCATCACAGGACTGCCCGCCCATCCTAAATGCCCTGTCACAGTGTGACTTTACTGCTTTTCTCATGGCGGGGGTCCCCTTTGTCTGATTTGGGCTGTGCCTGCCACAGCAGCCCACGGAGGGCCACGGAGGGGCCTCCCGAGGCTTTAGGAGGCCTTGCAGCTTCTGTTTTCTAAGGAAGCTGGGCCAGACTGGGTGAGAGGCTGCGGGGACAGGGCACAAGGAGGAGAGCTGGGGGGCGGTCCAGCACGGAGGACCCAGGCCTGTGCGGGAGGCCATCTCAGCCAGCAGCCCGGGAAGCAGGGAGGAGCCGTCCTCCCGGGTTCTGAACTCAGAGTCCCGAGCAGTAGAAAGGTTTAAGCCAGAGTTTCGGGATGGCCGATTAAGCAGCATCCTTGGTTTGTATGTGCGTTTCCCCTTACGGTTCTCGCCTGCATGGTTTACGTGGGCACATAACCTGGGGTGCATAGCATACTTCATGTGCTCACTCAGAACATGCTGTGCTGGGCATACACGTCTCTGGCCGTAGAATTTGCTCAAATTAATGTCCAGTCCTAAAAGTCCCACACAATGACGTTCCATGGGGCTGGACAGTGTCTTTATCGATGCCCACGCTTTCCCGCAGGACGGCAGGAGGGACCCTGGCCTCAGTGTCGGGGCCTGGCCTCCTGGCTGAGGGGCGGTGCAGACTGACCAGGGCCGGGCTGCTCGGGGGCCTCGCTCACCAGATCAGGGCCGGGAAGTGCGGGCGGCCACGTCCCGGGGCAGAGGGCGTCATGATTTTGGAGAGAGGGTTTTGGGGGGACTTCAAAATGGAGCTGCACTTTCCTGCTCGTCTGCACGCTGTGTTCCACAGCAAATACGCAGCCTCATTCAAAGAGGAACAGTAATGGGAAAGGTGAGTGGGCCTGGGGAGAGGGCTGCAAGCGGGGGACAGGGACCAGAACGAGACAGACCAGCAGCACACACGGGGCATAAGGAGTAGCAGTAAAGGGAAATACCACGGAGTCAAAGAAGCTTTACGGGCAGCGCAGTTTGGTTCCATTTGCCAGAAGCCGAGCTGGGCAGGTAAGAGCCCGTGGGCCCGTCACGGGTTTTGTAAATAGCAGAGCTGCACCCACCTCTTCCTGTGTTGTCTGTGGCCGCTTTGTGCTCCAGCGGCAGAGCTGGGTGGCTGTGTTACAGCGTGTGGCTCGAAAGCCTAAAGTATTTACTCTCTGGCCCTTTAAGAAAACGTTTGCAGACCCCGGACTTGAAAGAAATCAATGAAGGAGTTAAGCTAGAAGTAGTCAGTAAAGACGTGGACAAGAGAGAGAAAACCATTCCAGAGGTTGAAGTCACATTAGCAAGAAAATTTTAAATAAGTGTTATTAGAAACAATCAGGTGAACAAGTAGGAGGAAATCACATAAAATAACACGGAAGAGAACAAGGATGAATATGATGGGGCAGCAAGTAACAGACCTGAACACAGAAGAAAAGAGATACAACATCTGCATAATTGGCCTCTGCCTGGAAAAGAAAAGGAGCGCGCTTGGAAGAGAGAAAATGTGCTCAGAGGTCAATAAATAACTGCGTCACCTGACTCTGCATACAGAGAGAGCAGATGGTGTTCCCGAAAACTGGGTCAGAGTGATTCCCAGAGGACTAGAGCTTTCAGGCTGTACGTTGTTACCCCCAGCCTCAGACTTCGTAGCTTGGTGGACCTGGCTGGAGCAAAAGGGCAGGGCAGGGCAAGTGTTGGTCTGGCCTCTTTCAGTGCATTGGTGTCGATGTTGAATGATACGTTAATAGCAAGAGCTAGATAGCCTTCTAAATTTGTTTTATTGTTTTTGGTGTTTTAAAAAATGTATCATCTAATGATTTTTTTTTCCTGTCCAGTAACTTTGTACTTTTAAAATGTCTAAAAGACCCTTAATCAAAGGAATCCACAAACAACAGTGTTTTTACCCGTGAAGAAATTAATAGATTGACGGTTTGATTTTATGCTAGATGATTTTCTCAATACAGTTGTGTTTGTTAGTCATTTAGTACCTGTTTCCCAACTGTGTCAGAGTAAGGGGTGCTCGCCCCGGGTTAACCCGCCCGAACCACGTGCGTCCCACAAAGCATAAGGCCCAGCCTAGCCCAGGACTCCTTGAAGCCCTGATTCAAACTGAAAACACCAGGCTATCATGCTGAAAACAGCTACTGAACAGAGCTGAAAGAAAATGTATGTGAACAGTTCCACGCTTAGAATCCGTTATGGGGAATTTTAATCTCCATTTGTTCAAATGCCTCTGATTTTTATTAGAATTATTTCATAGAATTTCTCCCCTATTTTTATACATACATATATATATATATGTATGTATGTATATATGTGTATATATCTATGTACGTGTATATGTTTAGATTATTTTTATGACAGTAGCCCGTAAAGCACAAAAGCACAGGGCTGAAAAGGCAGCAGTCAAATAAACATAGTTAAACATAACCTTGATTAACAAATCTCGTTATTCATGGATGACAGCTCAGTTAATAAGTGTCCGTGGCTTGGATACTGAGCCAGAGGTTAATGGCAAGGTGGAAGCAGTTGTCGAATCCAGGCTTTCAAGACAAACACACATCGTAGCCCAAAAGGCACGCGTGGAATCACAGCCAGCTAGTCGGCTGTGGTGATGCACTTTGGCTGTTCTCCACCACTGGTCCAGCTGGGAGCCACTGCAAGCTCCTGGATCCAGGAAGGAGGAGGCCCCTCCCCTGTGACTTCCGCGTTCGTGATCTGTACGGCTGAAGAGCAGGTGTGGGAGACGAGTATTTTTTTTTGAGGGGGGTGGGTGGTGGGTGGGGAATTTTTTAAATGAAAGTTTTATTTTGACTTCTCTGAATTAGATTTGTAAAACAGATAGATTCACTGTATGGTTAGTTACAAGAGAGCACATGACCAAATGGAGCGGATACTTACAACCACCTAGACTTGGCCTTCAAGCGTCAGTGACATGGAGTCGGGTTCCCCCCGGACTTCACGTGCCTTAAAAGCAAGGTGAATATGGGACGTGGTTGGAGAGCTGCGCTGTTCATTCGCCATCAAGGGACATTTTGATGCTGGAGAATCCCAAGCCTTGGCGCATTCCTTAGCTGACTGTCTTTCCTCCCTGTGGGATGGATTAAAAAATAAAAAGCAGGCGATGTTTTCGTTTGCACCGGTGATCAGGTCCGGGCAGAGGTAAGCAAGCGTGTGAGGAGGTGGCTAAGTCAGCCGTATCCTTAGGGCGCCCCTCACCCCGGGAGTGCCGGGCCCAGAGAGCAGGCGCCTGAAACCTGTCACCTCGGGAGTGTTTCTGCACCGCAAGCCGGAGCTGGGTGGGGACTTGAGCACAAGGGCGGCGGGCCGAGTCATGGGTCACATGTCCTGCATGTGAACAGGAAGGTGAGGAGAGGTGAACCTTTGCCTCGGCCGTGCCATCCATCAGGGAAGAAATGGACCAGATCAGCGTGTGCAGCTGGGTGGGGACGTGCAGGCCCGGGCGCGTCCCACACAGGGGCCTTTGTGCCGGACTGAGCATCGCGATGGCTGCGCGGCCCCGGCTCGGTGGCGAATTACTGAGACCCACGATCACCGCAGAGCGCACGCTTGTTCATCTTCTGATCCGGAGGCTCCCCGGTCTTCAGTTACCAGTCAGAGCCGATTCGTCATGCTCAGGGGAAAGTCAGACGAAGCCCTTCCCTCTGCGTTTTAAAACCAGTAAACTATTCAGTAACAACAAATAAATCTGCAGCTGTATATCCTTTCCCTCCCATTCCCAGGCTGGAGTCTGGGACGGCATGAACTTTAAAGGAAATGCCTAGAAATTGGTAGGTCAAAGGCCGCGGATGGCCGGTCGGAAAAGAAAAGGGCAGATTCCTGGCACTCACCGTGGTGAAAGCGAGGGCCTCCTGTGCGCCCCGATTCCCGGGGGGGACGGAACGAGCGCCAGGGAGCTGGTGCCGGTGTCTCAAGTAATCCACCCTCAGCCAGTCATCGTATTTTCTCCTTTTATTTTTAGCAGCCCTTGCTTGCTTTCACATGATTAAAAATATGATTTTTTCAAAACCATTCCAGCCCAACATAGTGTTTAAAAGACATAAAATAAGCCGAGCAGTCCTGAAAGACCTATTTGAAATGTTATTTTTAGAATGGAAATTCAAGTAAAACACCCTTAAGTACATACACTAATCCCTCAGAAAAACGTTCAGATAGAAATTCTAGCCAGAAGCATAATTTAATTTTTCCTAAAAACTTTGGAGGCGTTTTGAAGAAAGCCAAAACGTGTGTGTGTGTCTGTGTGTGTGTGTCTGTGTGTGTGCGCGTGCACGTGTGTGTGCCCGCAGCACGTGAGAGGGTCAGCTTAGCTGGGGAGGTGCCTGAAGGGCAGCTCGGGCCCGTGTAGCCAGGGTGCTGTGCCATCGTCCCAGGGAGACCCGGAGAGACACAGGCCAGGCCGTGGCCCAGGCTGGAGGGTTCCCAGGCAGAGGAGGAGGGTATATTCCAGGCTGGGTGGACCCCTGCAAGACACGGACACCAAGAGGGGCCTCTCGCCTCTGCTGGTGCCCACAACCGGGGCACCTTCGAGGAGCTGAACAGCCAAGGGCTCTGGCCCAGGGTCTGACACTTGGGGCCGCACACACCACCCCGATGAAGAGGACAGCTTGCGTTTTGTGCCTTTTTAGAACTGATCGAGCTTTATTATTAATATAATTCATGTAAAATTTTTAAAGTGTTATAAATAAATTCATCAACTATGATCTCTCAATGCAAAACAAAGCGGCAGATCTTTCATGAACGTGAACGAAGCCCTCTCCTGCCAGGACGATTGCGTCCGACGCTTCTCAGCGTGTCCCTGAGCGGGGTCTGCTTCCGGCGTCCCACCCGCGGGCCGCGTCCCCAAGGCGTGTGGAATTGCCGAAAGCCTTGTCTTCTTAGGACAAAAATACAATGTAAAACAATCTGGAAATAGACCAAAATACAAAACATTCACAAGAAAAAACTTCGAGTACAGGAGAAATGTGCGCGTTTTTATTGTTGAGAAGGCTGCCATAAATTGAAGTGAATAAAGAAGAATTAAACTTTGCTGATGGTGTTTTCCAAAAGAAAATAAGCTGCTCCATTGATCTTAGAAACCTATTTTTCAGCTTATCCAACAGCAGCTAGGGAGACACCAACCAATAGTTTTCTATAAATGTTAGAACAAGAGTTCAGTACACGTAATGTTGGGGACTCTGTTCTAATGAGGTGACTATTGCTTTCACCTATTTTATTTTGAAAAGTGGGTGTGAGTGATGAAAAAAATTGATTTTCAAAAAAATTTTTCTTGAACTATGGTTGATTTATAATGTGTTAGTTTTAGATGTACAGCAAAGTGATTCAGTTATTTATATATGTGTACATACCTATGTATATTCTTTTTCACATTCCTTTTCATTATAGGTTATTAGATTGAGGTGGGTTTTTTTTTTTTTTTGTCTTAGATTTTTTTTCCTAAAGAGACTGCTGTCAGACACCAGCTATACTTAATTTTGTAAAATCTTCATCTTCTGTCTGTGTAAACAAAATCTTTAAAATCAGTGTGTGGCTCCAAGCTATAGAAACCCTAGGCCTGGCTGCTACGGTGAGAGCCATCTGAGCTGAGTTTTGGGGCCGTGTTCTGGGCCTTTCACACGCAGCTAGACTTTCCCAGCTCTCCTTGAAAGCGCCTATCTGCGAGACGCACCCACCGAGCCCCTGACCTTCCAACACAGCTACTGAGACCTTAACTCTGCACAGATGTCTTCACTGCCGGATAACTTGTTAAAAGTGCTGTTCGTTATATGATTGTTTTTCCATTAAGGATTGTTGAATGTTTTGCTTTACCGTGTCACCGCCGTGGTAAATTTCCAACTTTACCGTTAAGAAATTTCGTCCTACTTAGGAGGATAAATACCTGTCCTTAAATGATGTTTTCTTGCCTTGCTTCCATGACGCTTAAATATCCTACGAGAGGGCTGTTGGGTGCAGACGCTCTTCAACATCTCATAGCTGTGAACTGTGGTCCAAGGTCCTGCTGCGTGCCTCTCACCCGGGCTGCTGCAGACAGAGGTGCTGCAGCAGCTGCCCGGCCTGTGCACCTGGGCCGTACCCAGAGGTCCCCAGGTGATCCTGTCGCACGTTAGAGTTTGAGAACCACGGCTGCCCTGGTTAGGATGGTGGGTTCGCTTTGTCGTCATCGTCCGGCCACGCAGGTTAAAGCGTCTAAGCAGGGAGACCGTTGGCCCTTGGTAGCCAGTCACCGCACCAGAATCCGAGGAAGTGAGGCTTCACCAGTAGCTCCCCCGGCTTCCGAGATGATCAAATAATTGCTTGGCTCTGTTTCGCTGCACTTCTACTCTGTAAAAGCCGTGCCCCCCCGTCCCTGCGTGGGCGCTTCCTGAACACCTTTGGAAGCAACGTGTGCTCAGGTCAACTCCTGAGAGTCTTCGTGCGCCGTGGTTTACCTGTTGGCACCGTCCCTGTCCGGTGATGTGCACTGGTGGCGTGATGGTCCCCGAGGGGCAGCTGGGTGCAGCTCTCACGCGGCTCTGCCTCTCTTTCTAGGCCATGTGGCTGATGCTGCAGAACGACGAGCCCGAGGACTTTGTCATAGCCACGGGGGAGGTCCACAGCGTCCGCGAGTTCGTGGAGAAGTCGTTCCTGCACATCGGGAAAACCATCGTGTGAGTGTGACCGGGGGGCGCGTGTCAGACGTTCGCTGGCTACTCTGCCTGCGTTTTGTCCTTTCCCCTCTTTGCTCTCGTAGAGCGTGAAGCAGGGACCTGGTCCCAGTTATAGGAAAAGTCAAATGTTTGTCACCATCTAAACTCAGTTTTTTTAAAACTTTCTTTTCTCTTCTTAATTTTTAAATATCTTTTTAAGGTTTTTACTTTTTTAACTTTAAATTTTGTATCATGGTTCATACTCAGTTCACTAGGATTTTACCGTTGCTAGTTGCTCTTAACAGATCAATGTGACAACACAAAAATTACACAAACTTTTTTCAGTACTTTCAGTTTATGTTTAAAATTTTTGAAAGCATAGAAACTTACAGAAAAGTTTCAAATACATGAGCAGCATAATTCTTTTCTCTGAACCACTGAGAGTATAGGCCCCGTCCCCCTGGACTTTCGTGTGTACTTGCTATAAACAGAGACATTGTCGAACATGAATGCAACGCAGCCATCAAAGTCAGGAAATTGCACTGCTGAGTGAGTGCTGTCTGATCTGCAGACCTCACTTGAGTCTTGCAGTTGGGCCAGGGCTCCACTTTGTACCAAAATGATCCACACACTACATCTACTTGTTGCATTGCACAAATTTTGAAGTCAGATTGTTATTGGAAGAGTTGGGGGAAATCCTTCACTACAGATGGAAGATTCTTTTTTGGTGATTGTTTTATTGAGATAAAATATATATAACATACAATTTACCATTTTAATAATTTTTAGGCGTGCAGTTCGGCGGCATTCAGTATATTCACAGTGCTGGGCAACCGTCTCCACCATCTGTCCACAGGACTCTTTCTTCTCCCCGAACGGAAACTCTGTGCCCATTCAACCCTAACTCCCCTCCCCCTCCCCCAGCCCCTGGGAGCCACCATTCTACTTTCTGTCTCTGAATTTGATGACTCCAGGGACCTCATATCAATGGAATCACACAATATCTGTCCCTCTGTGACTGGCTCATTTCGCTGAGCCTGATGTCCTCAGCTTCCATCCCTGTCATATCCTGTGTCCGCATTTCACTCCTTTTTATGGCTGAGTAATATTCCACTGTGTGTATGTGCCACATCTTCTTTATCCATTCCTCTGTCGTTAGACATTTAAGTTGCTTCCATGTCCTGGCTGTTGTAAATAGAGCTGCAGTGAACATTGTGGTCCATGACGCTTTTTGAATTACGGTTTTCTCAGGGTACATGCCCAGCAGTGGGATTGCTGGGTGGTATGGTAGTTCTATCTTTAGTTTTTTAAGGAACCTCCATACTGTTCTGCATAGCGGCTGTATCAATTTACATTGCCACCAACAGTACAAGAGGGTTCCCTTTTCTCCACACCCTCTCCAGCATTTGTCTGTGGATTTTTAGAAAATAAATTTATTTATTTATTTATTTATTTATTTTTATTTTTGTCTGAACTGGGTCTTTGCTGCTGCACATGGGCTTTCTCTAGTTGTGGTGAGCGGGGACTACTCTTCGTTGCAGTGCATGAGCTTCTCATTGCAGTGGCTTCTCTTATTGCAGAGCACAGGCTCTAGGCGCATGGGCTTCAGTAATTGTGGCCTACGGGCCCAGTAGTTGTGGCTCGCAGACTGTAGAGCGCAGGCTCACTAGTTGTGGTACATGGGCTTAGTTGCTCCACAGCATGTGGGATCTTCCCAGACCAGGGCTTGAACCCGTGTCCCCTGCATTGGCAGGCAGGTTCTTAACCACCGTGCCACCAGGGAAGTCCTGTTTGTGGATTTTTTTGATGATGGCCATTCTGACTGGTGTGAGGTGATACCTCATTGTAGTTTTGATTTGCATTTCTCTAATAATTAGTGATGTTGAGTCTTTTCATTGTGTTTGTTGGCCATCTGTATGTCTTCTTTGGAGAAGTGTCTGTTTATGTCTTCTGCCCATATTTTGATTGCGTGGGTTGTTTTTTTTTTTTATATTGAGCTGCATGAACTGTTTGTATATTTTGGAGATTAATCCTTTGTCAGTTGCTTCATTTGCAAATATTTTCTCCTATTCTGAGGGTTGTCTTTTCTTCTTGTTTATGGTTTACTTTGCTGTGCAAAAGTTTAAGTTTAATTAGCTCGCATTGTTTATTTTTGTTTTTATTCTCATTACTCTAGGCGGTGGGTCAAAAAAGGCCTTGCTGCGACTTATGTCAAAGAGTGTTCTGCCTGTGTTTTCCTCTAAGAGTTTTATAGTGACTGGCCTTACATTTAAGGCTTTAATCCATTTTGAGTTTATTTTTGTATATGGTGTTAGGGAGTGTTCTAATTTCATTCTTTTACATGTAGCTGTCCAGTTTTCCCAGCACCACTTATTGAAGAGGCTGCCTTTTCTCCATTGTATATTCTTGCCTCCTTTGTCAAAGATAAACCCATGCACATATGGTCACCTTATCTCTGGGCTTTCTATCCTGTTCCATTGATCTGTATTTCTCTTTTTGTGTCAGTACCACACTGTCTTGATTACTGTAGCTTTGTAGTATAGTTTGAAGTTGGGGAGCCTGTTTCCTCCAGCTCCGTTTTTCTTTTCAAAATTGCTTTTACTATTCAAGGTCTTTTATGTTTCCATACAAATTGTAAAATTTTTTGTTCCAGTTCTGTGAAAAATGCCTTTGGTAATTTGATAGATTGCATTGAATCTGTAGATTGCTTTGGGTAGTTTTGTCATTTTCACAATATTGATTCTTCCAATCCAAGAACATGGTATATCTCTCCATCTGTTTGTGTTGCATTTGATTTCGTTCATCACTTTCTTATAGTTTTCTGCATACAGGTCTTTTGCCTCCTTAGATAGGTTTATTCCTAGGTATTTTATTCTTTTTGTTGCAGTGGTAAATGGGAGTGTTCCCTTAGTTCAGCATTCAACCAAAAGTTAGTAGGGCTGTCATGAAGCAGGAAAATGTGACCAAACACCAGGGGGAAAATCCATCAATGAAAACAGACTGAGGAATAAAAAAGATGATGGTATGAATGCATAAAGAAGGTAAAATAGCTATTATAACTACATCAAGTATTTTAAGAAAAACATGAGTATAGTGAGGAGAGATAAGGAAATATATTTATTTTTTAAAGAGCCAAATGGAACTTTTAGAGATGAAAAATTAAGTATCTGAAATGAAAAGCTCACTGTTGGCATTGAGAATAGATTAGATACTACAGAAGAAAAACTGGTAAACTTAGAGACACGATACTAGAAAGGACCCAAGATGAAGCACAGGAAGAAAAAGACTGGAGGAAAAAAAAAAGAGAGAGAGAACAGAGTTTGATTTGATTAACCTGTGAGACAAAAATCAGACAATCTAATATATGTGTAATCAGAGTATCAGGGAAAAAGCGGGGAGGGCACAGGAAAAGAATTAAGTAACAGCCCAAAATTTCCCAAATTACTGAAAATAAATGCTAAAGAGAAAAAAATTGAAAGCAGCCAAAGAAAAAATAGAATTATTTGCAGAGGAACAAATAGAGGAAAGTTTTGTTATCAGAAACTGTGCAAGGCAAGAAGACCTTGGAACAACATCTTTAAACTGCAGGAAGCAACCTGAACCTCGAGTTCTGTACCTGAGGAAACCATCTCAGAAATGGAGGTGAATTAAAGACTTTCCAGGCAAACAAAGGCTGAGATGGTTCATCGCCAGCAATCGTTGAGACGGAAGGAAAATGATACTAGTTTGAAGCTTGGATCTATACAGAAGAATGAAGAGCAAGAGAGATAGCCAAAATGTGGGAAAATATAAACGTTTCCCCCTCATTTTAAAATTTCTTTGAAAGGTAATTGACTGTTGAAAGTAAACATAATGACAATACATTATGAGGTTTCTAATACATATGTAAATAAATTGTATAACAACAGTAGCACAAAGAGTGGGGACAGGATGGAAGCAATGCATCATTACTGTAAAGATTCTTACACCAGGTGGGAATTGGTATGATATTAATTGAAGACAGATGGCAATTAGTTAAAGTATGTACTGCACGCTCTAGAGAAACTACTAAAACAAAACAAAATGAAAAATAGCCATAAGCCAATAGTGGAGTCAAAATGCAATCCTAAAAATACTCACCTAAAAGAAAGCAGGAGAAGATGGAGTGTGAACAAACAACAGATGGGACAGATAGAAAACAGATAATAACCATATTGATAATTATATCCATTGTAAATGCTCTAAATACTCTAATTAAAAGGGTAATATAGTTGGACTTGATTTAAAAAAAAGCAATATGTTGTCTACAAGAGACACACTTTATATATAAACACATAGATAGTTTAAAAGTAAAAAGATGAAAAGATAAAATGTCCAAACACTAACCATAAGGAAACTGGAGTGGCTATATTTATATGGGACAAAATAGACTTCATTTAATTAGAAGGAATAAAGAGTCATTTCATAATTTTAAAGGGGTTGATTCTTCATGAACACATAATACTTTTTCTGTTTTGATTTGTTTTGTTTTGCGGTACGCGGGCCTCTCACTGCTGTGGCCTCTCCCGTTGCGGAGCACAGGCTCCGGACGCGCAGGCTCAGTGGCCATGGCTCACGGGCCCAGCCGCTCCGCGGCATGTGGGATCTTCCCGGACCGGGGCACGAACCCGCGTCCCCTGCATCGGCAGGCGGACTCCCAACCACTGCACCATCAGGGAAGCCCCGTAATACTTTAAAATGTAATACTTTTTAACGTATCTACACCCAGTTATAGATACTTCAAAATACTGACAGAACTGATAGGAAAAAAAGACAAAGGAACTTTATGCTTGTGGACTTCAGCACTCCTTTCTTCGTAACTGCCAGAACGAGCAGACAGAAAATATCTGAGGATACAGAAGACCTGAACAACACAGTAAACGTACTGGACCTAATTGACATTGCTAGAGCTTACCACCCAGCACACTGCTAAATAACTCACAGGTTTAAAAAGAAATCACAAGGGAAATTAGAATATATTTTGAATTAAATGAAAATGAAAACAGCATATCACAATGTGTGGGATACTGCCAAAGCAGTGCTGGAAGAGAAATTTGTGGCTTTGAATACAAACATTAAAAAAAGAAGAAAGAGCCCAAACCAGTTATCCAAGCTTCCATCTTAAGAAGCTAGACAAAGAAGAACAAATTAAACCCAATGCAAACAGAAAGAAGGAAATAATAAAGATAAAAACAGAGATCAATGAAGTAGAAAACAGAAAAACAATGGAGAGAATCAGTGCAACCAAAACCTGGATAAACCTCTATCCAGGAAAAAAAGAGAAGACAGAAATTATATGTAGTAGAAGTAAAAGAGGGAACATCACTGCTGATCCTCCAGACATGAACAGAATAGTAAGAAAATATTATGAACAGCTTTTTTCCAATGACTTTTTCAAGTTACAGGAAATGGGCAAATTTCATGAAAGATACAAATTGCCAAAACTGACTTCAAAATATGTATAAATCTTAGTAGTTCTATGTCTGTTAAAGAAACTGAATTTTATACATTTAAGGAAGAAAATAATACCCTTTCTATACTCACTCAGAAGAGAGAACATTTCCTGACTCATTTGATGAGGCCAGCATTACCCTGATGCTAAAAATAAAAATGTTACATGAAAAGAAAGATACTGACTAGTATTCCAGGAGAACAAAGAAACATAAAAAGTACTAACAAAATACTAGCAAATTGAATCTATCAATATTTGAAAAGTTGGTACACCATGACCAAGTGGAATGTATTCTAGAAATGCAAGGTTGGTTTAACCTTTGAAAATCAATGTTAATTCACCATATTAAGAAAACAAAAGAGAAGCCATATGATTTTTTTCAACAGAGGCAGAAAAAGGCATTTGATGAAATTTAACAACTATTATTAAAAAATAAAATAAAATAAAACTTTCAGCACACTAGGAATAGAAGGAAGTTTCCTCAAGCTGATAAATGGACTCTGAGAAAAACCAACAGTTAACATTGTACTTAATGTTGAGAGACTGAATAATTTTCTCCTAAAAATGAGGCTCAGGGCAAGGATGTCTGCTTTTATCAAACCTTTTCAACATTGTCCCGGATCCTAGCCAAAAGAAAAAAACAAGAAGAAATGAAAGGAAGATGTATATCTGTCTTATTCACAGATAGCATGATGTACATAGAAAACCTAAGTAATCTACCCAAAAAGCTACTAAAACTAACAAGTGCATTTAGCAACATCACATGATACAAGGTCTATATATAGAAGTCAGTTGTATTTCTATGTACTGCCATTGAACAACTGGAAATGGAAGTTTGTAAAAAAGCACATTACCACTTACAATAGAATCAGAAAAATGAACGAGAGATGAACTTAATAAAATACGCAAAAGATCTGTACACCAAAATCTAAAAGACATAGACGAGAGAAATCAAAAAGCCCTAAATAAATGAAGAGATACACCATGTTCTTGGATTGGAGGACTTGATAAGATGCTAGTTCTCTTCAAATTAATCTGTAGATTCAGTACATTCCTGAACAAAATCACAAGCATTTTTTTTTGGTAGAAATTGACAGGCTGATTCTAAAATTTATGTGGAAATGCAAAGGATCTAGAATCTTCTTTTTTTTTTTTTTTTTTTTTTTGCGGTACGCAGGCCTCTCACTGTTGCGGCCTCTCCCGCTGCGGAGCACAGGCTCTGGACGCGCAGGCTCAGCGGCCACGGCTCACGGGCCCAGCCGCCCGGCGGCACGTGGGATCCTCCCGGACCGGGGCACGAACCCGTGTCCCCTGCATCGGCAGGCGGACTCTCAACCACTGCGCCACCAGGGAAGCCCTCTAGAATCATTTTGAAAATAAAGATCAAAGCTGGAGAACACTTACTCTCTGATTTTAAGATTTCTTTTAATGCTTAATCTGCATGATATTGACATAAGGACAGATTTATAGATTGAGGGAGCAGAATATAAAGCCCAGAAATAGACACACGCTTATATAGACAACTGAATTTTTACAAACTTGTCCAGGTAATTACTTGGAGAAGGATAGTCTTTACCACCAATGGTGCTGGAATCAGGAATAGCCACATGGGGTAAAACAGTGAATCTCAACCCAAGAGTCACAGTGCACACAAAATTAGTTGAAATGGAGCAGAGGTGTAAATGCAAGAGTGGAAATCGAAAACTGTTAGATGAAGACATGGGAGAAAAGCTTTGCAACCTTGGGGCAGGGACAAACGTCTGAAGTTGTTCTCTGTTCCTGAGTTATGAGAGTTTTTATGCTTTACAGACACACTCTCTCAGCCCGTGACTTGCCTTTTCAGTTTCTTAACAGTGCCTTGCAAATACCAGAGTTTTACATTTTCATGTAGTTCAATTTATCATTCTCTATGGCTTTTTGTTTTGTGTGTGTTTGCCTTAAATGTTTAGATCAATTGGGGGCAAAGGCAAGGATTTCTTAGGACACCAAAAGCCAAGAACCATAAAAGAAAAAAATGACAAAATGAATGTCATGATTAAAAACCTCTATTCTTTGAAAGTGACCACTAAGAAAAGGAAAAGGCAAACACTGGTCTGGGAGAAAATGAATGTATATTTGCATCTGACAAAGGACTTATATCTAGAACCTACAAAGATCTCCCATAACTCAAAAGAAAGAAGACAAATAATTCAATTTAAAAAATGGGCCAGATGTCTGAACAGATACTTCACACAAGAAAGGCCACAAATGGCCACTTAGTGCATGAGAGGATGCCCAGCGTGACCGTCATGTAGGAAATGCACGTTAAGACGGCAGTGTGATACCACCGCACTCCCTTTGGAGTGGCGAGGTGGAAAAACGCCACAGAGCCAAGTATTACTGAGGACGCTGGGACAACTGGAACACTCCAGCATTACTAATGGAAGTATGAATAGTTCAAAACACACTGTGGCTTTTGCTTATAAAACCAAGTCTGTATTTATTATGTGACCAGTGATTTTCCTAGACATTTACCAAAGAAAACTGAAGATGTATGTCCACATAGAGACTTATCCATGAACATGCATAAGAGCTTTAGTTCTAATAAAGCGTTAGCTGCCCCAGTGTCTAATCAGCTGGCGGGTGATGTGTCCGCACGAGGAACACTGCTCACTCGTGAAAAGGAGTGGACACCTGGCACACTGGAGGAAGAGCCCGGACTGTGTAATCCGCGCGTGTGATGCTCGAGGAAAGGGTGGCTGGTGCTGATAGGAATCTGAGCGTGACGGGAGAGCAACTGGGAGGGCGGAGAGGGAACCTGTGGCGGGGGGTGGGAGGGGAAACGTCTGGTATCTGGATCGCAGTGGTGTCTGCACGAGCGCACGCATCTTTCAAAACTCCTCAAATTATGCGCTTGTGACACATTTTGTTTGTAAATTATCCCTCCATCTAGTTGATTTTTCAATAAAAGGAATCAAAAAAGAACTTAGGTGCCCATCATCAAGGATAGTCAAGTGAGTTTGATCAGCTGTTATCGTACAGCTATTAATAATGCTGAAGGGGAATTTGAATAACATGAAATATGATTATGACACTATTAAGTGAAAAAAAAAACAGGATCTGTTGGCTGATCTAAAGTCCCTAAAAATATGCCTACAAAAGATGAGAAGAAAACACACAATTTTTTTTTTTTTTTTTTTTTGCGGTACGCGGGCCTCTCACTGTTGTGGCCTCTCCCGTTGCGGAGCACAGGCTCCGGACGCGCAGGCTCGGCGGCCACGGCTCACGGGCCCAGCCGCTCCGCGGCACGTGGGATCCTCCCGGACCGGGGCACGAACCCGTGTCCCCTGCATTGGCAGGCGGGCTCCCAACCCCTGCGCCACCAGGGAAGCCCCACACAATTTTTTAAATGGCAGAATTATGTGTGACCTTTAGGGCTCTACTGAATGCATTTCTCTATATCCAAATGTTCTGTAATGAACTTCCATGCTTTTGTAGTAAGAAGTCAACTTACACACGGTTTTTTGAAGTTCGGCGTAGTCTTACAAATGAATCCCCAAACAAGACTCTCTTCTGATAAGTGTGTGAAACTTGGCCATTCTCCCACTCTGGAGACGACGTGTTGTTTTCAGTCGCCAGGTCGCCCTTCTGTCCCCAGGTAGTCCCATGGGCTAATACCCTTTTTTTTTTTTTTTTTTTAATACCTAGCACAGTCTTTCACAAACTGAGAATTCTTTAAAAAGGAAATGTCTTAGAAAGGCATTCCATGTCTAGTTCATTTGGAGAATATTGAATTTTTTAACCCCTCCTAGAGAATCACCAGCAAGGAATCTGTTTAACTTTGTTTAACCCAGCACTTTCCAAGCTTCCTTTATATTATTAGAATCCTACACAAACAGCCGAGTTGTGTGGATTACCCGCTGGGAGGGCCGTTCTGTCCTTCAAAACTGAGTAGCAGCAGCTTCGTGGCGGGTCTGAGCCCTCCCCTCTTCCCACTTCTCCATCCGAAGGGAAGGCCCAGTAAAGCCCTGGAGTCAGTTTCACTAAGATCTACTGCAAATTTCAGGCAGTGACCTTCATTTTGTTCCAAATGACAGACTAAACCACAAGTCAAGCTTTTAGTGGCATATTAAACATTGCCTTTGAGGGCTATATAAAATTTTGGTGAAATTGAACCCTTTTCCTGAATTCTTCCAAAAAGAGGCACGGGCGTGAGGTGCTGGGGTCCCAGATGAACTAAAGGTCTTCCTTTGCCCCTCTTGTCTGAGTCTTCTGTTGGTGGCGGCTCCCACCTGCGTGCCCCGTACCTGAATCGCTGGGCTTGTGGGAGCAGGACGCTTACACTGCATGTTCCTCACAGTGTGTCTGAAAATGCAGCATTCCTTCTCAGGGCCAGATAATGAAATCATGATGGCTTCGTGAATGCTGTCTGCAAGTCATGTTCTGTTGTTTGTTTTCCTTCCAATTTCCTTCCCCGGATCTTCTCTGGGCCCCGTGAGCCGCATACCGATCTCAGCTGGAGGACAAGCCAGAGCAGTCACGGCCGCTCCCGGATGCCGTCCCCGCCGTCCCCGTCGCAGCTGTGACTTTTGACAGGGCCAGCGAGTCCTTCTTGGGAACGGTTTCTGCACAGTCAGACGCCAGGCAGAAGCGAGCAAAGAAAACACCCTGAGATGGGGCAAAGCCTGGAAGGCCAGGGATATAGCATCGAGCCTCTAGGCCTTCGGGGCGCGCACCTCTTTCCCCAAGGGTGCTGATTTAACTTCTCTCTTTCAGGACTCGGTCATGTCCTGCTCTGCACACAGCGTGGCGTAATACCGCGTGAGGTATAAAAGCACAGCCGCGGCGCCACATTCCCTGGGTTCGAATCCCAGCTCTGCAGCTTTCCCGGGGAGTTAGTTACCCTCGGTGCCTCCATTTTCTCATCTGTAAATGGGGGATAAAAAGGGTCCCTGCCCCACAGGGTCGGGGTGAAGGTTAAATGTGTTAGCATTCGTGTAGCGCCTAAAGCAGAGCCCGGTGCATCGTAAGCTCTGTGTGTTTGCTATTAATGATGGAGTGGGTAATTGATGGACAGTGACATTTGTCAACAGTGAATACAGGGGACAAATAAAATGTGAAAAGTGTAAGACTGGGCAACCGATGATACGCTTGGGGACCCAAAAGAGTAAAGTCACACCAGCATCTCGTGCCTGTGTGGCCCGAAGGAACGTAAGGGAGACGCTCAGCAGAGAGGCGGTGGAGGGAGGGACGGGCCCAGGTGCCCCGCTCCGGTTGCACAGCGGCCTCTCCTCCTCCCTGGGAAGTAACCCGCAGTTGTGTCAGAATTGCGACACCTCTTGGCTGCGTCTGTCTCCTGTTGAGCAGAAGCTCTCAGACGCGAAGGTGCCACGAATCACTTGGGGACCTTGTTAAAATGCAGATTTGGAATCAGTAGGTCTGGGCGGGGCCTGAGGTTCTGAATTTCTAACGGGATGCCCAGCGACGCAGGGGCTGCTGGTGCCTGGACCACGCTCTGAGTAGCAAAGCCTGGGACAGTCACAGGACCTCCGGTTCGAAATGAGCCCGACAGGCACCGCGTCCAAGCCCCTCCCCCTTTGGACCTGGATCGTAGTCGGCTGGGACTTTGCCTTCCGTGGTGGACCGGACAGCTCTCTCCTTCAGGCGGAGTCGGCTCTGCGCCCTCTCTGAACCGGCGTTCTGCCCAGCACGGTGGCAGACATTTGCCAAATGAGTCAACGTTTACATGAATCAATCATGGAAAAAGGATTTTTAGAAGTTGAGAGTTTGATTTTAGGGTTTGTGTGGGTGGGGGGGTGGGGGGGTGGCATGCAGATTGCTGGAAAATGAAAAACCCGGAAATTTCCAGGTTTTCCCATGAGAATCGTCATCCAGTGAGCACCTGCGGCTGCTTTGGTTCCTTCCCTCCCCTTTCCTTCGGCTCTCGCGCCTCCAGGGATTGCTTAAATGCTAGTTGAAGTTAATAGAAATTGGACCTAACTTACCATCCGGTAAACTGAGACAAAAAGAGTTCTCTGGACGCCCCACTCCTGCCGTCAGTGCCTTTGGGGATGCTCTCGGGGAGATGCAGAGGTCTGAAAGCTGGAGGAGTACCTCCCGCCCTTCTTCCCTACGGTCTGAAAGAGATCGACCAGGAGATGATGGGGGCCTCCAGGGTACACGGCTAGGGTGTCTGGAGCCCCGGGCTCTGATATGAGGGGAGAGCCCAGGCTTTGATGACGTTAGTCCCCTCGGAGCCTGAGGGCGTCTGGGTCGTCCCAGAACCCACGGCGACTCAGTCCCACCAGTTCTGCAGGAGTCAAGTTCTTCCAACAACTCACTTTATACAGTAGTTCGTTTACTTCAAAAATTATAATGGCAGTCTGTCAAAAAAACGCATTGGAAATTGGAGAAGGTCCAAGAGCTCATCTTTCGGGAAACATTTCACATGCTTTCCTGTAACACGTGGCATTGTAAAACATTGGATGCTTAAGTCCCAAGAGGAGGCGGAAGTCTGTAAACCCAAGACCAATGTCCTTGTTTGTAGTAGCCTTTAGGTGATTTTGCTTCCAAGTTGTAACGTGAGGAGCCAAATTGCAGTTAGAATCACCTTCGATGTCACGTGTCATTCACCTGCATTTTCTTCCTTACTTCACTACCTGGCTTATAAATTTGTTTTGCATAAAAACATTGTGAAGGAGACTAATTATATTCATTAGAGAAGACAAAGAATAGGAAAGCAAACACGTAGGCATTTTCATCTTAAATGCGATGCTGGGAGTTGGCACATTTAGTAAAAACAAAAAGCAGGAGGACGTAGAACAACCTCTGCAAAAGGCGATGTAGTCACCTCTAGGGTATCTCTGTGCCTCTATTTCATACTTAAAGAAGATATTTCCTGTTTCAAGAAAACTATTCACATTCTTTTGTGGATTTACAAATGTATTATGGATTGCTTGTGTCGGGATTGAGTTCTTTTTTAATATCTTTTTTATATAGATAAATATCTTTTTATATAGAATTCATGTTGCTTTTAAATAGTCCCCCAACATTTTTATTAGAATGAAGACTGCAGGGGAAGGGGAAACGAGTACCCTTCTCTCTATAGTAGAGGCAGTTTCACATCTTATTTTCTGAAAATAAGTACACTTTTTGTTTGTGTTTTCCTAAGGAATAAAGCATGACATTTTGTTATTCTCTTAAGCTCCAAAAGTTGTGAGGGATGACATATATAAATTCTTATTTTTTTTTTAATGCGTGAGGTATCCATGCAAATGAAACAAAGCCGTGTGAGCATAATCAAAGTGTCTGTATTAGGAAGGGAAGAGAAGCGAATGAGCGTTTCTAGTAGTCAGAGTTCTTTCGTCTTTAAGGGACTACAGCTGACCTTGGCATAGCCTGGACGACACAACAGACCCTGGCCGGCTTGGCCGGGCCCGTGGCCACCTGCAGACCAGGCACTGAGGCCAGACTGTGGCCAGGCTTCTGGGCCTGGTCCTGTTGTCGGAGGGAGAGGCCTCTGTGTGCGGCGACCCCACAGAATTCCACGATTTGAGGGCAGGTGGGGGCGGGTCCTCCACCCACTCGGGATGTTACTTCTAGAAGAGAGGCAAGAAGTGGGCTAGGCCCGCGAAAGCGTGTTCACGTAGCACGAATGATCGTTTAGCGTGAGCCCAGACGGGTGCCGCGGCCGCGCCCCCTTCAGCTTCACCCCAGCACCGGAGGCACCGTGACGCACGTCCCCCTGTACCCTCGACGGCCGCCCGCTGATGAGGGGGTTCCGGGTCTAAGCTTCCTACCGCATTTTCCATCCTGTTCGCGTGTATCCTTTCTTCGTGACGTGACGGTTGTGTGTCAGAAGCAAGCAACTTACCGAACTGGGCTGAGGCCCGCGAGCCCGTGGAAGGAAGCCTGACCAGAACACAGAGACAGGAGAAGCCCAGGCCCGGCTCTGGAGCGTTCGAGAGCCCAGGCTGTGAAGAAAAAGCGAGACGGGAGGATCCTTCCAGGATAATTTTCCCTCCGCGCGGTTCGGGCCTCCGCTCTGTCACCGGAAGCAAATCCCGCCCCACCCCGTCCTCCAGGGTCTGCAGTCTGGGGTCCTCAGTCCTGATCACTGAGACCCAGTGGGTGTCCACAGCCGGCCTGTCTGCTGAGTCCTCCCCAGAAGGCCCCTGGTCGCCCTACGTCCCCCATGTCGGGGCAGCAGGGACCATGCTTGCAGGGTGGTGACAGTTGAAGGGGTGCCACCGTCTTCCTACCCCAGGGAGCCAGAGAGGCCTGGGGAGGGCCTGCATGTCCACGGGGTCGGCGACCGCGGTGCCGTCAGTTAAGACAGGAGGCTCTCTGCCCTCTCGGAATTCCTGCCTGCTCTGCTTTGTGAGCTCAAAGGAAGGTTGTAGGTATTTTCTCCGAGTTCCTCGATTTTCTCTGTAACCTCCTATCGTATGGCTTTCCTGTCACATGGCACACCAGTCAGTATCTGTAAGATTCTCACTTCAGCTGTTTACAATCTGCTGTCACTTTCCATTTCTTCTACTGTTTTTGAAAATGTCTGTTGAAATTTTCACCGAAAAGACTTGAAAAATGGGTTGCCATCTATACATTTAGAATTGGAACAAATGTCTGCTCTTGAAGTCTTTGACATCACTGAGGGAGTGATTTTTTTGCTTTGAATTTGTTGGAAAACAGCACATTCATGTGACTTTGGGTCAGTAGAAGATACTCGGGGGAGCAGGTCAGTACCACATGCAGTCCTGATAAAATTTAAGGTCACATTTGGCAATAAAGTTCCCATTTGGTTGTTTACATTGAGAAGGCACCCTTGTGACAGCAAGTATTTTCTTCCCAGAACATCCCGGTGTGTGTGTCTGTGTGTGTGTATCTATGTGTGTGTGTGTATCTATGTGTACATGTGTGTATGTGTATATGTCTGTGTATATCTGTATGTATATCTATGTGTACATGTGTGTATGTATGTGTGTATGTGTATCTGTGTATCTATGTGTACGTGTATGTGTATCTATGTGTACATGTGTGTATCTGTATGCATATGTGTATCTGTGTACGTGTGTCTGTATGTGTGTGCACGTATGTGTACATGTATATCTGTGTGTCTGCACTGTGTGTCTATGTGTATGTGTATTTATGCGTGCGTGTGTATATGTATCTGTGTGCACGTGTGTCTATGTGTACATGTATCTGTGTATATGTATGTGTATCTGTGCACGTGTGGGTACGTGTGTATCTGTACGCGTGTGTATGTGTCTCTGTGTACATGTGTGCGTATCTGTGTGTATGTGTGCGTATCTGTGTGTATGTGTGCGTATCTGTGTGTACGTGTGTGTATCTGTGTATCTGTGTGTGCACGTGTGTTTTTGGAGGAGTTTGTGTTGTCAGGGTTGTTGTCAGTGTTAGGCTTTGCTTTTCACTTTCCCATCAACTTATCACTAAGTAATGTGAAAAGGAAGTGCTTTTCTCCTATAGTTGAAGTGATGCATAAACCAAACAGGCCAATACTTGTCTTGACTAATTTTCTGTCATTAATCTTGTTAAATTTTGAGGAGAGAGTTGTAGAAATAGCCTGCAACCATGTGAGAACCACCGTCTGCTGCTGGGGAGATGTTTAGCCAATGGAAATATTTATCATAGTTTGTGGTATCGTATCTACATTTTCAGTCAAAACAACAAGGGCAAACATTATTATACGTTGAAAAAGAAGCTCATTTCTAAACACCTCCTGGCTGAGATAACAAGCATTTTGTGTTTGTGCACATTCTTCCCCTAATTGGGGATTGTTTCCTGGTGGGTGGGATTTCTGGCCCTTGGGCCTGGAGGATGCCCAGAGGGGACCGTAAGGGGGGGGGGGTGTCAGGGGGTCTGGGTATGAGCCCGTGTCCCATAGTTGGGTGTCTACGCCCTGGGCGTGAGCCTGTGTCCCGTGGCTGGGTGTCTACACCCTGGTCATGAGGTCATGAGCCTGTGTCCCGAGGCTGGGTGTCTAGGCTCCAAGTGTGAGCCCGTGTCCCGTGGCTGGCGTGTCTGCTGTGAGGCCATCCTGGAGAATGTGCTGAGCCTTGACTGTGTCCAGTTGCTTTTGGAGAAAAGCACATCCTTCTGGTCAGTCGTTTCTGATGAACAGAGTTTCCGCAGGACGTACTGTGCAGCTCTGCTTGGGCTGGGCGGGAGTCGGGAGAAGGGAAATCCCCACGGCTCTGTGTTTTTTCCCCCGGGAAGGTTCTGTGCGTTTACACGTGTCGAGGTGCGCCATCCTCGGCCGCGTCTCTTCAGACTCACCCCCTCTGAGCCCCCGGAGCTGCAGCCCCACCTGACAGCTTGCTTACTACTTGTCTGATGCCCATACCGTCTAAGCACGTTGAGTGGAACCTCTGACACGGAGGGGTAGAAATATCATCACTTGCATCTAACGTGGAGCTGGGAGAATCAGTTCTCTTGAGAAGCCGGGTGTCAGCACTGTGAGAACTTGGTGGAGATGCTCTGACCAGACCCAGGCCTTCAGAAATGGCTGCGTAGAGACTGGACTCTCCCTACCAGCTTCCACTTACCGCTGAGACAGAATCTCTCCCGCCACTGGGAAGTCTAAGCCCTACTATCATTTCTTAAAAATAAATTTATTTATTTGTTTGTGTATTTAGTTATTTACTTTTGTCTGTGTTGGGTCCTCGTTGCTGCGTGCGGGCTTTCCCTAGTTGCCGTGAGCAGGGGCTGCTCTTCCTTGCGGTGCACGTGCCTCTCATTGCGGTGGCTTCTCTTGTTGTGGAGCACGTGCTCTAGGCGCGCGGGCTTCAGTAGTTGTGGCTCGCAGGCTCAGCAGTTGTGGCTCGCGGGCTCTAGAGCGCAGGCTCAGTAGTCGTGGCGCACGGGCCCAGCCGCTCCGCGGCACGTGGGATCTTCCCTGACCACGGCTCGAACCTGTGTCCCCTGCATCGGCAGGCGGATTCTCAACCACTGCACCACCAGGGAAGCCCCCCTGTTATCATTTTATATTGATGAACTTCTAAGATACTTGGGGTTTTAACCCATTAAAAAACCCCAAAGTATAACAGCCTAAAGGGATGTGAACTTTAATTCAAGCGACAGGTTTTTGTGTTAGCGGCGTGTGTAGGTCGGATGTGAGCCCTGATGCTCTTTGTGTCTTGGAGGCTGGGGCAACCCTTGTTCCATTTCATGTACGGTTGATGCAATTCACTGGGTAGCAGGTCAGGTAAATTCTTTAACTAAGGATCCATCAGGTCCTCAGAATAACTGCTGCCTCTGTAAGTTACCGAATGGAACGGGGGGCGTTGTACTGAAGACAGAGCAGACGCTCCATAATCGTGCTCTCTGCACATTTTCTTTTTCTTTTGTTTCTCAGAGCCAAAATCACCTAAGAGAACCCAGACACTTCCTTGCCCTTGAGAAGTGTAGGTCCTAATTAGGTGATAATAAGAACTCCTTATGTACAAATGTATACAAATAGATGATGGTATTGTGCAAATCTATCCCATCAGTTCTGGCAGAACAGCCCCGTGATGGAGGTGTGGAGTGAGGTCGGCGGGAAGGTGGAGTTAAGCGGACCTCTGGCCCGAGCCGGAGCTGTGGCTGCGAGTTCAGGGGAGGGAGAGCCTTCCAAGTGGGTGGAACGGCATGAGAACAGGCGCAGAGGAGCATTCGTAACCTGGCCGCGGGCACTGGGCTGGGACAGCCTGGCCACCCCGGGCGCAGCGAGAGACACGCACACCTACCGCCCGCTCCCCCGTCGGGTCTCAGCTTCAGGCCTCCCTGAGGCCACCGCCCTGCCCGGTGCCCGCCTGGTCCTCTGACAGCCCCCGTCTGCCTCCTGTTGCCATATTGAGATGCGTCCTGTGTGGCCGCCAGGCCTGGAGCCCTTTAAGGACAGAGGCCCCTGTCCTCAGCGCCCGGCTCGGCTCAGCGCCTGGCACTTACAGGCGCTAGCTGAGGATTTGTGGGGGCTGGGAGGAAGGAGATGGGAGACGAGGCGGGGCCAGACAGCCCTGCACTGTGGTGGGGCTCAGACGGAGTGGGGCTCTGGTCCCAAAATCTCCACCTCCCCACCGCGGGCCCCCGGTCAGGCCACTATACAGTTTGCTTCATGCTGTAAAGCAAGAGAAATTCCACCCACATTCTTCGGGGGTGGATAGGACACCCCAGCTGAGTTAAAATAAATACAAATAAAGCAGGCAGATAAGAGCCATGTAAAGGCAGCTCAGGAACGCGGAGGCTGACTTAGAAGCCACTGTCACCGCACAGCCGAGGACCATGGCCTCTGGTCTTTCATTTGATCTCTTGAGCCTCATTACGCTCGACGCCACGAGGCTCTGTCCACTGAGTTCATCACACCCGTCGGATTTCCTACAGACGAAGCGCGAGAGAGGACAGTTTGAAAGGAGAGCTTCTCTATTTAGTAGCTTCCAGTGACACTGGTGAGAAAGGAGAAAGCAGAGGAGATACTGACCAGTCGACAACGCTTACTGAAAGCCGCGTTTGGGAGGGGCCCCATAGGATGCAGTGTCCTTGTCAGAGGACACAGTCCGCTCTGTCTGACGGCGTGGCCTTCTGCCGCCCGCTCAGCCCCCAGACCGCCTCCCGACGGAGGGCTGCGCGAGGAGGGGCCCTGGTGTGGAAGCCGCCCTCCAGGGCTTTCAATGTCACCTTTTGTTGCAATTGGTTATTCATTCATTCAGCCTAACAGCTGGAGCCGCTGATTTAGTAACGATGAGCCGTATTAAGGGAAGCGAGGTGGGACACCAAGAGCCTGGAGACCTGCAGTCTGCATTTCAAACCCGCACGGGGTCAGCGCCTGCGCCCACGCGCCCACGGGTCCCCCCGCCGCACCCCCGTGCTGCCCTTCAGGAGCGAGAGCAGGTTTGGTGATTAAACCAGCGGCCCTGGAGCCCCCTCCTCCTGCCCCTGGGCAGGTGCCCCCTGCCCGCGTCGGGGACGGCCCTCCTCCCGGTCCTGGGCGCCAGCCGCCAGCTCCTCCAGAAACCCGTCCTCCCTCCCTCCGCCGCCTTCAGCTCCTTCCCGGCCGCACCTTGCGGTCCCAGGTCCTCCGGTCTTGGAGAAGGGCTCCCCTCCCTCCGGAAAGTGCCCGGGTCGGCCACCCCCTTCCATCCCCGCCCTTCACTCCACCGGAGGCGGTCTTCCGAGACCCCGCAAGCACGCGCAGCTCCGCGTCCGGGGGGCCGGGCGGTGGGCACCCGGCTGGTCGCATGGCCTCCCCGGGGCCCCGCTGGTTGGCCCCGCTGTTCATGAAGCGCACGTTCACGGTGGTTTTCTCCTTCGTCGCTGTTCGTCCGTTTCCAGTTACTCCGGCACATCATGTGACGCCTGAGCGTCCGCAGGCGGAGTCCCACTCCCAGCGACCTCCCGCCCTGCACCCCCATTTTCCAGCTGGTCCCCCACTCTTTGGCCATCCTGCGGCCCTTCCGCGACACGAGAGACGCCTGCTCTTCTGCGCTGGTGCCTCGCCTTGGGTCACCTCAAGGTCTCTCGCGGTTTTCCGGGGTCTCTCTCTGGAAGTCCTGTTCACGGTATCGTTCAGCTCATCCCTTTGGCATTTGCATCCACGTGACTGAATAGCGAGCTTTGATTGCTGGTCCGCGGTCTCCCCCCTTGAGGCTTCTCTCCTGGCACCTCTTATTCCAAAGGAGAGCTGTGTCCCTTGTGACCCCGTGTCCCCCCCCCGACCTCAGAGCTGTCCTCCCGCCTTACGTCGTCAGGACTGACCGACGCGTTCACTCCGGGAAGCAACACTGCCTTCTTCCTTTCTGACCCGCTGTCACACCTCGCGCCTGTCTGGCTTACCGCAGACCTGACAGTTGTCTCTCTCCGTGCGCTTCGTTCTCCGTGCGTTTGCCACTATCTTCCCCTCGGTCTGCCCCGGAGGTGTCCAGGCCGGCGGGTCACCCTCGGGCGCGTCCGCTGCAGCAGCCCCTCTGGATCCTTCCGACCTGTCCCGCCTGGACTGGTGGGTGCTTGTCACCCCCTGTTTTCTGACACCTTTTTGAAATTCTGTGGCTTGGTGAAGCCAAACCTTAATTAGTTTCCTGAGAATGGTGCATGGGAAGCAAATGTTTTTCGACCAAGCATATCTAAAAATATCTCTGTCCTGCCCTCAGTTAACAAGGTGGCCAATGTACCTTTCTTGGCTGGAAACAGCTTTCCTTCAGAACCTTGAAGGCGTTGCTGCATTGCCTTTACTTTGAGCGTTGCCGTGGCCGCCCAGGGGCCACTCCGGGCCACTCCCATCCCCTTGCGCTCCCGGGACCTCCTCCCCGTCCCCGGGTCCTGAAACTCCGTGAGACGGTATCTGCGAGCTCTGTGGGACCCTTTCAGTCTGGAAATGCATGTTCATCTGCTCTGATCAATTTTTTTCACATGTTTTAAGATAATTATTTTCTTTACTCTCTTTCTGGAAATCCTATTATACTGACCTCTTGAGGCCATCTTCTGATTTTCTTATCTTTTTCATATCTACATCTTTTTGCTCTACTTTTTGGGAGGTTTCCTCATTTCTGTCTTCAAAATCTTCTCTTGAATTCTTAATTTCTGAATTTTTTCAATTTCTAAATCTTTGTTTTCAAATTGTCCTTTTTGATGTAGTGTCTTCTTTTTGTTTCTTTGGTATCTTTCCTTGGCTCTCTGAAGGTATTAGCAGTGATGTGTGAGTTTTTTGTTGTTGTGTTCTGTTTTTCGTCATCTTCCCTGTTTGTTCTGTTTCCTCCAAGTTGCTGTTTTTCACTTCGTCTGCTGTGATTTCTGTCTTCGTGTGTGTGGTTTTCCTCACGTGTGTCCGGTAATCCTCGGTTTTCTGCTCATGCTTACAAGTGGGGGCCTAACGAGCTGATTGGGGTCTGTGAGGACATAGAGCTGGGCAGCTCTGGCGGCTCTGGGCGGCTCTGGGCGGCTCTGGCGGCTCTGGGCGGCTCTGGCGGCTCTGGGCGGCTCTGGGCGGCTCTGGGCGGCTCTGGCGGCTCTGGGCAGCTCTGGCGGCTCTGGGCGGCTCTGGGCGGCTCTGGGCGGCTCTGGCGGCTCTGGGCGGCTCTGGCGGCTCTGGGCGGCTCTGGGCGGCTCTGGGCGGCTCTGGGTGGCTGTTTAGTTGGAGAATCTGAGCCCAGAGGAGACTGCCCAGCCTCCTCCCTGGAAGGGGACCAGCCTGACCCCAGCTTGTAACAGTGCTTCTGGCCTTGGCCGAAACTTTTGCTTATTGCCCTCTTGCAGACCCAGTGCAAGTTAGAAAGTGGTCTCTGCCACCTCCGTTCTGCTCTGCGCCCTTCCCTTGGTGACAGTTGGCTGTTCAGCTCAGCCATATTCATCACCAGAGAGAGGTTCCACGAAAACGACCAACTTTAGACTTAGGCACTTTTTAAAAGTCATGACTTTACCAAATAGTCTCCCTTGCTGTGGATATCGGCCCAGGTCTTGTCTTCATCCATCAGAGATGAGCCCTCAGCTTCTCCCGTTTTACGGCACTTGTAGTCGGCATATACTCCAAAGCATCCACTACCACATCCAGGTGAATGTTCCAAAAACGTAGCTCCGATCCTGCCAAATAAGTCTAGGCAAAAGGGTAAGAAATTAAACCACGTGAGTAAATTACCAGACACCCTTTTGTGAGTCATTAATATAAAAGTCATGGAAAATGCCAGTTGTACATTTTTTTATTGTTCAACGTATTATGCTATAATTCTCTCTGTGTTATGGGATGTTTTTCATATTTGCCTTTAGTACGTTGGCAAATCCAGCATACTTATAAACTGATTATTCCTCCAACGATGAAATATTACCCTTATGCTATCAAAAAGTAAATTGAGGATGGAACATTTGAGGGGTTGCTCAGAAATAAAGCTTGTGAGGCCAGTTTAAGTCTCTGATACCCAATCTATGTCCAAAATACAACCACAATCAACATTTAATGTCCGTCTTCAGTGGCACCTGTAATTCACACAGTCAGGTAACCAACTTAATGTTCTCTTGTTTCCTTTGATCTCCACCGTGACGGAAGTGTCCTGTCACAGGATTCATCACCAGCTGATAAAGCAAACTAGGTCTGAGGATAAGCATGGAAGTCAGACATTACTTGGTAACTTCTTTTCTTCCTTTGCTGAACAGTTCCAATTGTAGAAATAAGTCAAATTATATAGTGTTTTTTGTTCTTTGGATATTAGTTTGTAGAAATCCAGAGGTCAGCTTTAAGCCAGTGGCTTCATTTCTGTAAAAGTGAGAACATAAAATGGAACTCGGGCAAGAAGCTGGTCTTGAAACTTGTGAACTTGCCCCTCAGCTTATGAGAAGAGGGGCTGCTCTTGGGGTCCTGAGCTGTTGTTGACTGTGGACGTTTAAGGAAGAAGACTTGTCCAAATAGCATCGTAGGTGAGTCAGAGAAAGAAGAGATGCTGAAAGACCATCGCTTAGCAGGAAGTCAACCGATTCATCATGCGCTTTTTGGAGCTTTAGTCATCTGGGCTTTATCAACGGGGCCAACTGCTGCCTGGGTACAGCAAGGGCACTTGTATGGAATATGGGGATGAAATGAATGGTTAATTAGGGTATGAAACTTATTCTAAAATGGAATGCATTCAATTTACAATAAATACTCCTAAAACTACAAAAATAAAAAGAAAATAAGGAAGGGAGAGACAGGAGAGATTAATTCCTAATAATTGACTTTATCAAGAATAATCTAAAGAGGTACAGAATCTTTGAAATCCCTGAAAGTTGCCCAATTCCTTATTCTGGCTAATCTGTTCATTTCTGAGGTCTCACTTCTGAACATACCATGATTTTCCTTAAAGAGGAAGGAAAAGGCCTGCCCTTTTGACATAGATCTGGAAAGGCTTCAGAACCGCTGTTGCCCTCGTAACACGGTGAAGCACCGGCCTGTGTTTCCTGAGTTAATGAGCTTCTGGCTCCTGCAGGGAGAAGCCACGCTGCCCGGCGGCCTGGCCTGATGCTCCCACGCAGGTTGGGGCTGATCAACTCTTTATCTCCTTTCCAGGTGGGAAGGAGAGAACGAAAATGAAGTGGGCAGGTGCAAAGAGACCGGCAAAGTTCACGTGACCGTGGATCTCAAGTACTACCGACCAACTGAAGTGGTAAGAGTCTCGGCCCTGGCGACAGGGCCACACCGGCCGCGGGCTGGGAAACTACTAACTGGAGGCTGCAGCCAGGCTTCCCAGCTCTGCCCCGGGCTCTCTGTCGTCCCGCAGTGCGCGTTCCCCAAACCAGAGCCCAGGGAATTGCATTCGGGGTGTTATTCTCGCCACAAAATGCATTGCTGTGTAAAGGAAAACAGGGTAACACACACCCAGGGAAAGAGCTGGTTTCAGAAATGGAGGTTCAGATCAAAGGCAGATCCCATCAAGGTAGTGGCCTGATCGATGGCTGAGCCCCGGTACCTGTAGGACGTCTGCCTTCCAAGGCCCCCCGTGACCCACAGGGTCTGGAGATGCCAGTGCCCACGCTCACGTACACACGCACACACACGCACACACACATGCACTCACACACACCCACATAAACACACTCATGCACTCACACATGCTCACGTACACTCGCATGCACACTCTCACATACACTTTCACACACTCTCACATGTACTCACACACGTACTCACACACACACACACTCTCACACGTACTCAGACACTCACATGTACTCACATACACACGTACTCACATACACACACACTCACACATGCACACACATGCACCCACATACACACGCACAAACCTGAGCGGTGCTAAGCCCTCTGCACACTTTTTAAGCCTCAGCTCAAGTACTGTCCTGGGTGTGAATCCTTTTCTGGCCGACATACTACCACCACTGAACTTTCTACTTTTTCCTTTGTATCTGTTGATACGTTATATGCTATACATAACTATATTATAGCAGCTATTATAATTTACTATACTCATTTGTTTACGTGTTTTTCTCCAAAGAGTTTCTCCAAACTCTTTGCGGAGATGGACTTTTTTTTACTATCTTAGATGATAAACTCAGTGCTTCATGATTATTGGTGGATGGGTGGATAAACGCATAAATTTCTAAATACTGAAGTTCCTGTGTATATTCAAACTTTTATTGAATGACTGAACACACATTAACTATTAATTTGATGGGTGAAAGAATCCCCCGTGTTTACATAAGCATTCCTCAGATCCCTACCCCTCACCCTGCGATTTGCCGTTTGTCTTTGAATTTTATTGATGGTTCTTTCTCCACCTGATATTTACTTTAGTATTTTGAAACGCATGACTAGCCACTACTTACTAATGTTTCATACCCTCCTGATCTGTAATAATACTTGATCAAATGCTAAATTTTAAAATACAAAAAAAAAAAAAGGAAGTTCCTGTATTAAGAAATGACCTACAGGTTGTTTGAGCATAACATGCTCCTTTCCTAGATTTATAAGAACTTCTAGCTTGGTGCTGTCACTTAAATGTGGGCCACGTTCACCGTGGTGACAAAACTCAACGTTTTAAAGGTACCTAAAGGTGATAGAAAGCAGCAGCTTCAGAGAGAAATGTTCAGACGTGGTGGTTCCCGAACGAAATGTATATTAACCGTGAAAATAGAATCCTGGAACCTGTTTTACCTGTGTTTGAACCAAATTCCTGTCTGTCGTACAACTTTCCAAGATCAGGAAAGCCACGGTGGAGAAAGATCGAAAGTGAACCTGTCACCGGTAATCACCCTTCAAACTGTCTTGTTTCAAACAAGAGAAAACACTTCATTTCATGCACTCTTACGCACAGGAGCGAATAAAAAGGAAAGGAAATCAGCAGCGCTTGGCGACTGGGGCTGTGGAGTCTGCATTGTCCTGGCCCGGGCGGGGCCGCTCTTTGACACACAGTGAACAATGGTGCCCGGCGCTGATGGGGGTGGGTGTGGCCAGCAGAGGATGTGCTGGTCCCAGGGAGGGGACACCGGCGCGCTCCTGCTGACACAGCAAGGAGACCTGGCTCTGGAGCCTCCCACCGGGCCCAGAGATGGGCCACGGGCTCGCGTGTTTCTGGGACATAAATAGGCAGCTTTTTCTCTGTGCTCGCGAATGAAAACTGTCATCTCAGAGTGGAAAACGGACGGAGCCAACCCTCAACCCCCGTAACAACTTCACCGTGGTCCTTCTCGTTTCCAAAGCTAGGCGGTCGTTAAGAACAGCTTGTCTGTCAACCTTACTCGGGCACCGTGTGGGGTTGATAAGGACCCTCGGGCTCACAAGATGGTTCTTGAAGTCCCTGTGGACCCTCTTTCCCGCCGAGGCTCCACGTCTGTCCTTTTGTTCCGGCCGGTGTCCCTGTCGTACCTGCTCTGCAACTCTGCTTTGCACAGAGGCGTTGGAGCGTGAGGGTGCCCTCCTATCTCCTAGGCGCTTCTCTCACCCATCCAGCTCTCCCCGCCACGCGGATCCCCTTTCCCGCCTCTGGTCTTGGATTTTGAAGGCCGCGGTAATTGTGTCCACTCCGCTCAGCACAGGGCTCTGTCGGGCAAGCCTTCTCGTGTGCTGAGGCTAAACTTTTCACCTCGTTCCTCAGAACAGCAGTTTTCCCAGAACTCGGATCGGCTCGACAGTGCTCCTGCAGGTGAAAGGGGGTGAGAACTGGAGCCCGCCCGCGCGCGAGCACTCGGGTCTGTGCCGCAAACCACACGCCCAGGGGGCCGCTGGCGCGAGGCCTGAGCAGCACTCGACGTGGGGAGACGCGTAATTCTCCGTGTCCAGCCGTGTCCTTCCCTTGTCTGTGGTCAAGTCCATCTTCCAAGTACCACAGCTTTCTTCTCATCCTTCCTCGCTTTCTAGAAAAGCTTGTTCTCCTTATCAGCTTTCATCCTGTGTCTTCAGCACCTAGGACACCCCGGAGACGAACGCATAAACTAGACCTTCTTAGAGTCCAGTGGGTCCAGAATGATGGAAAGAGAAAAATTGCCGTAAAGAAAATCTGGGGGGGGAAAGCAGGTCATAGAACACCGGTCTCCTAAAGCAAGACTGAAGGGAGATAAAGATTTACATTGTTTTCTGAATGAGATTCAGACCAAGGCAGGCTGTTTACGCAGCACAGGCCAGCACTGACCCCAAAGAGGCCACCAGGGATTCTGGACAGAGCAGACCTCCCAGCTGAAAACCCTTCCCTCGTTGATTTTGTCACCAAAAATCTTTGGTCCTGCTTCCGCTCCAGAGTGGCAAGTCCTGAAAGTTTTTGTTCTGAGCTTAGGACTCTGGCGTCCAGTTGAGCTGAGAGGAGTCCTGTTTTCTGGTTCCCTCTCTGGACACCTCTGGGCTTCCCTTGAATGTTTGGGAGTTTTACTGCTGTGGGAAGCTTCATCCTGGAAGTTGGACTTTACATTTTCCCTTGCCCCTGAATCCCGGCATTGGTGATGGCAACACAGATACTTGGGTCGTGTACCCCTGTCCCCTCTGGCGTTTTCTCTGCCCGGACATGTACGCAGAGCCCCGGCATCGTGCATTTGTGTGCGGGGAAGAAGCGGGCTTGGGCTTCAGGCCGGACGGCCTGTGAACTCGGGCGTGTTACTTCTCAGTGCCCCTGTTTGGCTGTCTTTAGAGACGGGATTAATAGTCCAACTTCTTTCAAAGAATCGCTGGGGAATCGAGAGAGTCACTTACACGAAGTGCGCATTAGAGAGTGTCCGGCACACGGTCACACACCAGTATCGAGGCTGTTCTCGTTAGGTGTTCATTCATTCAGCACATGTTTACCAAACCCGGTGTTAGGCCCTAAGAATTCAGCATGGATGAGACAGACACATCCGGCCCTCGTAGAGAGTGTAGAGAGGAATAGGTCAGTTACTCAAGTCGAGTGCCTTTCGAAAAGTAGAAGGACGTCGCTGGTGAAGTGTATGTATTAACCACTAAAAAGTCAATAACATGGCATAATCAGGGCTTCTAGCAAACACTAATAGGTACTCTGATTTTTTTATTCTTGTTTTATCTTGATTTTTATCCTTTCTGACCCTCTTTCTGAAGATTCAATAGCTATTCAGTGGTATGGAATTGTCACGTAAATAGGAGCAAGTTAACATTGACCTATTACTTAATTTAAAATAATAACGAAGATGTCTTCTTTTTGTTTGAGAATTTCTAATTTGGAAAATTCACAAACGTTGGATTAGGAAGCATTCATGCTAATGTGCCAAATTTTAATGACACCAAATGTTCGGTTCACCTAAAAAAAAAAAAAAAGCGAAGAATTATTTTTTCAGTGAAACAAACAAAAAAATTGCCTTTTTTCTGCAGAGCATTTTAGGAAATGGCATGGGAAACACATTAACAGACCGAAATTGAAATCACCTATTTTCCACGAAAAATGTCTTGCTTTAGACTCTACTGGGTGATGGAGCTAAGTTTTTCCTTGCTGTATTATTTGTCTTTAACATTCGCTTTTCTTGCCATTGTATTTCTAACGTCCTCAGCTGTGATTGGTTTTTGCTTTCTTTGCGTAGATGCTTCATGTTTATTCTCATTCTTTATAGATATTAGAAAACATTCCTGAGTTAAAATCTAGAGGCGGGAAAGCAGTAACTTCAAAGAAGGCCAACAAGCTAGTCAAAGCAACACCTTCCTTCAGTGAAAACATGTGGCCTGTTTCTAATCAAATTACCATATGCTCGTTGAGCTGTCCCCTCTGCAAACGTTTCCTAATATTTTTCTGTAAATGATGTTAAGTTAAATGGCCCATAATTGCTTGTTCTATCTCATAGCCCTGTTTAGAATAATGCTGGGTAACACTTTCCAGACCTCAGGAATCTCATCTGTCAGCAGAGGGCTTGTATAAATACCAGTTAGAGCTTCGCCCAGCGCCATCCCTGGACACTGGGGGTCTTGAAACGGTCCCTCCTTCCCCCATAGCTGTTCTCACCCCCTCGCACACGCCCCTGCCCTTAGCAGGAAACCGGACCCTCCCTTCCCCGCGGATCTGTCTCCTCCGGCTCTGCCAGAAGCGCCCTTCTCTCCCTTCTGATCTCCAGGGCTCTAATCCCACCCCTACGCCCCTGCTTTCCTTTGTTCCTCGTCTGGATGGTGGGGGCCAGGCGGAGAGGGGGCAGACACGGCAGTGAAGGGCGAGCCCCTCTCTCCGCTCTGGGACCTGGAAGAGGAGAGGCCGGCCTCCTTATTCCGTAAGCGTCAACTTGCAGGCCCGGCGTTCTCTGCTTTTGTAACTGCCCGAGCGCGGCGCCGTGGAATGCCGTCACCGTGCTTCCTCTTTTGTAATTATTCTCTGAACTTCTTGCTGCTTGTATTTTACAAATAGTTTATATCTCTGCATCACTGTTCATGTGTTGTAAGCCTCCCTCTTCGGTTCCTCCTACTAATCTTTCTATCCCTCCTTAATCACGCTGGCCTTTCCCGCCCTTTTCCTTCCTTGAACTTAACCGAGAGAGCTGTCGTTTCAGTCTCTCCGGTTGAGACTCAGCTGTTCCACAGCGTGGCCTCCGTGCTTCCCAGGACCCCGTACAGAACCCCTAGGGTGCGTGACATTCCTCCTAAAGCCTGGGCTCTTCCCTCGGCTCCTGTCCCCTCAAGAGCGTTTACGTCTAATGAAGTGATAATTGTGTCCTGACCATAATGCCCCCGACTTCCTCCTGTTTTTCCTTGAAGGGTTTATGATTAGATCCAGATTAGAATGATGCCATTAAAGACTTAAATATCTCGGTGAATATACATAACTATATACCTTCCCTTACATGAAAAAAAAAAATCTCTTTTGTTTGCATCCACAAATCTCCCTCGTAGCCTTAAATGTAGATGCTTTCATTCCTTGTACCAATAGGGAATTCCTATAAAATCTGTACCTTTGTTCCAAAAAAGCTGAGCAGGTAACGGCTACCCTCATTTGTAATCGTAGTAATGACCTCTTGACATCTGCAACATAAATTCCAACATCTTGGAAATGTGTTGTAGCCTCTGCAGCTATTTTCTTTAGGAAGAGCAGTCTGTTCCCGAGCTCAGCCGCTACCTGCGGGGGCTCTGGTCGCTCACAGGAAAGAATTCCTCCCGGAGGTGCGACCAGCCACTCTCTCTTCACTCTCGTCCCCGGCCACTGGCATCTGTGCTCCAGAATTTTAGGAGACTCCCTATTTGCTGTTTGTTTGTTTCTTAAGTCAGCAGTGCTGGTCCCGTTCTATCGAGCCGTGATTGGCTTCTGAAATCACTGTAATCCAGACACCTCCTCATGGCGGCTTCACAGGTAACACTTCCTGTGTTTCCTTCTCCCCCCAGTTCCGCTCTGTGCGTCCGACAAGGCTCAAAATCCCTTAGCAAGTCGGATGATTCTTCCTAGCTCAGCGCTCACCTGTGGACACGAGCTACTCTGGGCCCCCCAGGGCTCCGTCCCTGTCTGTCTGCAGCGGCCTTTCTCTTCCCTCGAGGCCTCCTCTGGCTTCGCCTCCACACCCCTGGCTCGGGGCGGACCGGTCTCCCCGCTCACCGTCACGTCTGCTGGCACGGTTGAGGGCTCACCTGACTGCCGTGGTCAGCAGCCTCCGGGCCGCTCCCCACAGCTGGAGGTCTTGCTCCCCAGCTCGGCGGCTCTGCGTGGCCTCCTGCACAATCACACCTGCTGGGCTGGGCCTGCCGGGGAACGCCCAGCTCCACTCCGCCGCCGTTCGAAGCGGGCGCCGTGCCTAGGAGCCAGACCCGGCCTGTGCGTTTTGTCACGCGGTGTCCTAAACTGAGAAACGGGCCGCTGCCCGGGCACCAAGAGATGCTGCGGTTTTTAGGATTTGTTACAGGAATCCTTTAGTGCAGTCGTCGCATACATTTAAAATATCATTCTTATTTACCTTCAGCTTCTCAGAAGGTGTATCAGCACATACAGAGTATCCCTACAGGGTTGAGGCCTTAGGGGTGTAATTCAGAAGGAGTGCGTGTTGAATTCCTACTGTGGGAGTGAGTCCGCGTAGCAGGTGGGTGAGGGAGGGCCCTCAGCCGGCAGCGGATCTCCGCCAGGTGAGGGGACGGCTCGGCGGCTGCAGGCCGGGCCCGGGCGGGAGCAGTGGGGCGCCCACTGGACCAGGCGGCGGCCACCAGAAGAACGGTGACAGGCCCCAGGGCGCTGCAGAGATGGGAGAGCACAGGGTCAGGGACCAGATCGGATGGTGACGCCCAGGAGCCGGGAACTGGGGTGCCGTCGGCCCGTCGGGGACCCGGGGACAGGACTCCCTTCGTGGGGCAGGGGCCTCGGGGCCTCGGGGCGCTGGTGGCCTGCTGTGGAGGGAGGCAGTCGGGTTGGGGGCTGCGTGTGCGCGGGTGAATTGGGGCCCTGGGAGGGGCGTTTGGGGCGGGGGGGCGGTAAGCAGGAGCCGGGCCCGGCCAGGCAGGTCTGGAGGCAGGGAGGTCAGTCTCACGAACTCGGTCTCAGGAGATTGGTTAGGAATTCATAGATGAAGCATCTGTGTCCGAGAGCCACGGGGCCGGACTGAAGTGGGCCCCACCCTCCATCCCGAGCCCCTGCCTTCGAGGCTCCTCAGAGGCTCCAGGGGCTGATGCCAACGAGCTGACATGAACTGGAAGGTGGTTCCTACCCCAGTTCAGGTAAATTGTATTTTAGGGTTAAGTAGAGACCTAATTCCAAACTGATGTGCCCTGGAAGGCGGGATGCGAAGCATTTTGGTTCGAAAGGATGGAAGGCTCGTCTGAGTATAAGGTGCTTTTATTACTGTCATCGTTGTAATTATCGCCGCCAGCAGCGTCATACAGGCCTGTGAAATCATTAGTAATCAGAAGACATCCGAAAGCCGCCTTCGAGCTCTTCAGCTCCTGATGTTTTCGTGTTTTTCAATATGTCTTGGGTCTGGGCCCCGACAGCTTCGCGCAGAAAAGGTCATTTGCTGCTTAGCGCGGCCAGCTCTGCTTCTTGATCCTGTGGTGGAGCCGATGGTCCTGGTGAAAGGTGAGGAGGCGGGTTTCCCCTCAGATTCTGCGAAAGGCTGTTCCCAGAGGCTGTTCCAGGCCCGGGATCCAGCACGTTCCGGGGCGACCCCCGGAACTTGGGTGTCGCTGACGGGCTAGAGACCAGCCGCCACCCGTCACTTCCCTGCCCTCTCCTCCTCCTCCTCCTCCTCCTCCTCCTCCTCCTCCCGCAGAAATCTTCCCGCGAAGACCCGTCTCTGTGCTTGCTTCTCGGAGGCGGCTGGACGTCACTTTTACAGCCGAACATCTGTGTGGGTTTCCTATTGCTGCTGCAGCAGACGATCACAGAGCAGCTGAAAACTGCCCAAACGCGTTAGCGTACGGTTCCGGAGGTCGGAAGCTGAACTGAGCTTCACGGGACTAAAATCAAGGCATTGACAGAGCTGTGCTCCTTCCGGGGAGGGCGCTACTGGAAGAAAATACTGGATTAACCACTTTGACCCGTTGCTGGACCACAGTGTCTCCTGCTGCGTGGAAAACACATTATTAATCACCTTGAGGAGGAGGACGAGCTGGAAGATTCCAGTTAACTGTCGCTTCAGAGTTCCAGACACACCCTCAAAAAAAACAGTGAACGCGCACCTGGGCCACCGCAGACGAGGTCCCACCACACGTGCGTCTGAGGGAGCGCCGGGCGAGGGCACGAGAACAGTAGGATCTGGGGGAGATCTGTGGCTTAAAAAGAGACCCAGAGAGCGTTCCGGGTTGGGGATGAAGCGGTGGCACCGCGGAGACGTGGTGCCGGGACCACATGGTCTCCCGTGGAGACGCCGGCCCCGTGGGGCCCCTCCCAGGCTCCCCCGCGGCGCGTCCTCCGCTCTCTTCTCACCCTCTTCTTCCTGCACTTTGACCTCTTTTCCCTCCTTGCTGCTCTTGCTGTTGTGAGTCTCACAAGCACCCGGGAGTCACATCCTTAAGGCCTCCACGTCCCTGTGCGTCTGAGATCACCCGCCCGTCCTTCGACAGGCGTCTCCTGACCACTGACCGGTCACACTCTGGGGCGTCCCCTCCACCAGTTCCGTTACGTTAGTTAAACAAGGTTCTTGGCGGAGACTGACCCTTAAACAGTTCGCAGCTCTTGTGATTCCCGGCAGTGTCGGGAACGGGAGGACCCTTCTCTCCTGAGACAGGGATTTGTTAATCTCATAACCATGGGTCCTTCACCGTTTTTCCAACAAGATCGATCTAAATATGCTTTTATTCATTTTTTTACATATTCTTCAACTTTACAATGAGATGTCTCCCTATTTTTCAGGGATTTTTGTTGAGAATGAAATTCTATGCAGAGTGATGTTAGAAAGGCACGGTACATTTTAAATTCAGATTGTTTCTATTATTTTTGGAAAATAGGTCAGCAGGGGAAATGAGGCAACTGTGATCCTCTAAAACCACAGTGGAACTTGGGGGACTATGTCGCGTTTTCTCTAAGGCACGTCAAGATGTTGGAGAGAAATATTCGATTTCGTCTTAGCTTTGGAAGGTTAGGCTTGCAGTGGCTTCCTCTTCGCGCACCTATTTTGGTGAAAATTTCACTCACGTGTATTGAAGTAGGCTTTGGATGTGCTGTCCAAGACAGGTATCCAAAATACAGTTTTTATTACTGTTACGTTTCCCAGAAGAATTGAGGATGGCTCTCTTGCTAAAAATATTAACTTACAGTGACAGTGTGAAGAAATCAGAATTCGAACGGCTTGTGGATCAGATCAATAGGAAAAACAAAAGAGAGAGAATGTGGCTCAGAACGGTTGTGATTTTCCTATGAGGTCCTTGTGCCGAGTGCCGCCTGCTGAGGTGAGAGAGGAGCTGTTTTCACGGTCTGGCTCATCCGTGGACGTGGCGTGCACGCCCGTGGACGTGGAGCCTGTTCTGGGGCCCGTGGACGGGGGGGGGCTGTGTCTGGGGCCCGTGGACGTGGTGTGCGTGCCCGTGGACGTGGCCTGTCCTTGGGTTGGTGAATAGGACATGCTCTCTTCGTGCACCAGCCCCTCCCAGCTGCCCTACAGGTGGGGTGGCTACCGCTCCCTTGGCATCATCTCCTCCCCCGGCTGCTCAGGGAGGCCCGAGCAGCCAGGGGTGGGGACAGGAACAGACAGCCCCGGGGTGGGCGGCGAGAGCCTGGCCTGGTCACTGCGTGCTGCTGGGCGACCGCACCCTGGCCCCGAGGGAGCGAGGACAGCTCAGCGCCCACTGGAGTGAAACCAGGACGGCTTGTCCCATCAGGACAGTGGTGGACAAGGCCACGGGGCCAACTCTTGGTTTCTCTAACATATTTACCCAAAGGCCGGCACTTCCCTCCTGACATCGCGTTTGTCTGGCTAAACATGAAACAAAGCCTTTGCCTGTCCAGCGCGAGCGTCCACCGAAGTCACGTTTCTTCCCGTCCAGCCGCCTCACATCCGAGTCCGGGTCCTACGTAGTCTTGTGTTCACAGCCTCCTCGCGCTGGGCAAACACAGACCCCACGGCCGTGCCTTTCGGCGTTCTTCAGCAGGAACGCCTCTGCGCACGTGCTTAGGTTGACGCCAGCCTTCCTGACTCAGGCGCCCCGCTCCTGCCCTGCCCTCCCCGACCCTGTGGCTAAATAAAGTTTAGGTGGTTCTGTCCCCCCACCTCTGCTGAAATCCAAACCAAACCATCCACTGCCTACGAGAAATACTCTCCTTTCCTTGTGTGCATTTTTCATGATGTTGCTCTATTTTTTTTAAGTAATTCAACCTCTTTTCTGTCTTCGTTCCTCATCTTTATAATTTTTCCAGGCAGCTGGACTTTATTTCTGATACCCTTATACTTTATGGTCTGTATCCCAGGCTCAAAAGTAAAGTGTGTATTTATTTTAAACGTGAGTCGACGATATCATGATTTCTCCTGCATCTTCTGTCTGTGTGACCTTTTGTGCCCTGACCAGCATGTAGACAGTAGGTCAGGGTGTGGTTTTTGCAGGTATTGTTCATGTAAACCACTGGCAGTGGTTTTAGTTTATTCATCGAAAGGAAACAGCGGGGGGTGGGGGGGGAACCCTGGGGTCAGATTCCGTAGGCGTGAAGATAGAAGGCGGCGTTTGAAAGTGGCGCTTTGGCTTCATCTTCACGTTCCCCTGCCTCGGCGTCCGTTTCCCCGTCTTCTAAGTGAAGGACGACTGCGCTAAACTACACAAAAGTACTGGGACGGGAGATGAGCGTGCGTGAAGCGGCTTGAGAGCTCACCATCAAAGACGCCGTATTAGTGTAAATTGCCGCAGTTTTTTTTTTTGCGGTACGCTGGCCTCTCACTGTTGTGGCCTCTCCCGTTGCGGAGCACAGGCTCCGGACGCGCAGGCTCAGCGGCCACGGCTCACGGGCCCAGCCGCTCCGCGGCACGTGGGATCCTCCCGGACCGGGGCACGAACCCGCGTCCCCTGCATCGGCAGGCGGACTCCCAACCACTGCGCCACCAGGGAAGCCCTGCCGCAGTTTTTATCAAAGGAAACTCCTCAGACCGGACTCGGGATTCACCCGCCTGCGTCAGTCAGCACCCGCTGCGTCCTCCGGGAGCCCCGAGCCTCTCCCCTCCTGGACGTGCCTGTCTCGGTCCTAGAGTCCATTTCTGGGTGTCGGAGTGAATCAGAGTCGGTCACGGCCCTGGAACTTAAAACAGAGGACACGTGTCAGGTGTCCGCCAGCACTCAGGTGGGGGAGGGACGGGCGCAGGTTTGCAGGGCACCTGCTGTGGGTGGCGGATGCCTGCCGGCTGGCACACCCTGTCGCCCTGGACACTCACGACGGCGTTTGTGAAGCACCGTTAGCAACCCCTCCACGCAGCTGGTCCCGTGCGGCCGGCACACTGCACAGAGTCCTGCTGGAGGACTTTCCAACTTCCCCGAGGCACCTAAGGGGTGGAGACCTGGGTGCGCTGGTGGCTGAAGTCTCGGGTGAAGACAGACCCAACGCACAGAGATAAGCGAGGTGGACTGAGTGTGTGAAAATTGCGAGGGATACCCCCAAACGTGCAGGCGGTTTATGGGGCGGGTTCCGTGCAAGCAGTGGCCGAATGGTTTTCTCCACTTACTTCCCAGCCATGCTCTCCTTTCGGGATAAAGGTCAGCGCCGTTGTGGGTGTGCGAGTGTCCGTGTGTCCTTAGAGAAGTGGCCGGAGACCACGTAGCAGTGAGGTCTGTGCTCGGGCAGGAGGCAGGCGCGCGTGGCTGGGGGCCGCCTGGTCTGCAGGGCTCAGGCCGGGTGCCCTGTGGCCTCCAGAAGGCCGCTCAGAAGTTCACTGTCTGCGAGGGCTTATCTCAGAGCAGCTGCGAGTGGTCTGGGGGCTCTGGACCTGCAGGGACGGGGCAGCCGCGCGCCTGGTCTGCACTTGGAGGCTGTGTCCCTCATGCCCACTTTTGGTTTCAGCCTCGTGGAGGAGCACATGGAAGCTGATTCTCCCCAGGGGAAAAATGCTCAAATACCACATTTTTAAAATGTAATGTCAGGGAAGCATCGATCCTTTCCAGTCTTCACGCTGAGAAAGTCAAACTGAACGGCCCGGGCTGCCCTTTCCTCTCTGGTCCCAAGTTTTCGCTTGGCTCCGGTATTCTTTAGAGGGTTTCATTTTCTAAATGCCCATTTTGAGTGATTAGAACTTTGTACAGACTGACGATGTGTAGCCGTCCCCTCACACATCTGTAGCTAAGCCCCCCACAAATTCAGTGGGCGCTTTGGGAAAGCGAGACGGCTTTCCCTGCCCCACAGACCATGGAGAGCTCTCGCCCCCCAGGGAGGAGATTCGTGGGACCCACGCACTGAACTTGGCAACTTCAAAAGATCATTTACCGATCAAAGTTAAACTGACAGTGGAAGTCTGAAAGTCAAGGTTCTGTGCCCAGATAGCCTTGGCCTTCCGGCCCGTCTTCCAGAAGCTCTGGGTCAACGTGGGCCGCGTCGATGCAGTCGTACGTTTTGGATGCTTTGTGGGGGGCGCTCCGTTCTCTGGTGGCCGAAGGTCTGTGGGGCCACGGCCCGTCGATTCCGTGCAGGGTACAGAGCGCATGGCCGTTGAGCGCCTGATGACTGAGCGAAGGAGCCCCCCAGATAGATGCGGAGGAGGAGTTCAAGCGTCAGCTCGCCGCTTCGGGGCTGGGATCCGTCAGTTTGATGGAATGCCTCTCCCAGGTTGGTGATGTCTCTGCTGTGGTCCCAGCCGTGATGTGGATCAGCTCGTCAGGCCTGTGCATGCAGACGTCTCTCCCTGTCTTGCGGGAGGGGCGGGGTGTCAGCAGGGTTTAGAGGCGAAGTCGACTTGAGGGCGAGGCAGCGGGGACGCGTTGCCGGGCGGCGGGTCCTGGGATACCTGCCACCGAGCTCACGGGCTCAGATGCTGCGGACTCAGGCAACGTAAAAACGATCTTTTAAGATCGGAAGTCGTTTACCTTGTGAGCTTGTATGGGGTTTAGGTCATCGTTTTCTATCCGCAGGTAAGTTTACTGACTCTTCCCAGGGCCGATTCCGTGGTGGAGCCAGAAGCTGTGTGTGACGTGCCTCCCCTCACGCTGGAGGGCCTGTGGCCCCCGTCGAGCTGGGCAGGTCTCAGCGAAAGACCCCACTTGCGCTGAGACGAGCGACTTCTGCCTTCCCCCAACCCCACACCCTCCGTCCCAGGTCTAAAGCCTGCTTACAGCAGAGATTCCTGATCAGTCCCTCCTTCTCCCTTTTCCTCTGATGGAAGCAGCAGCTCACGCCTGTGCGAGGGCAGCTTATGGGGGCGGGGCGGGGGGGCGTGGATCAGAGGACACAGACCCGACCACCCGCTGCAGGGCTGAGCCTGTGAGCCGCGTTCGGGCTGCCCAGGGGTCGCGCCGGCCCTGCTGGGGCGCGTCGCCAACCCTCTCCCCTGTCCTTTGCGGGAGGGGCTGTGGCCCACGTTGTGCTTACCTTGTAGACAGGCCTCTCTGGGCAGAGCTGCTGGCACGCCCAGCTGTGAGATGCAGCCCAGCGCGGCGGGTAAGTGCCGTGGCCTCTTGCTTTCTCGGGTACCCGGGCTCTTCCCTGGGCTCCAGGGATGCTCTCAAGGCCCACCTGGCCGTCCGGCCCTTCTTCAGCATATGCCCCCGGGATTCTTAGGGTAGTTACTAGATTTAACTGAAACGGAGTATTCTAGCGGAGTTTACAGCAGGCATAGTCGGAGGGAAACCAAGCCTGCTTTTCGCACAGTCGGAGCCACTTTATCGCCTTATCTGGTGCCATGGGGCTTCCTCCCCGTGGAGAACGGTCTTTACAGCTGAGCCGCCTCACTGTTAACATCACACTTCAGCTCTGCCCACCCTGCGCCCTGTTGCCGTGTGGGCCGCAGGGGTCCCCACTGCAGGCCCCCTCCTCAGGCTCCCCTCCTGCCCGCCTTCCCTCCTCTGAGCCGCCTGGATGCTCGCTGGGAACAGCCGGCATCCGCAGCTACAGGCTTCCCGGCCCGGAGGCTCGCGAGATGCCACCCCTGTTCCCGTGCGTCCAGGCCTGGTGGGCCAGTGGCTCGTGGCCGTGGCCTCCAGGCCTGACGGGTGAGCACCGGGCCCTCCCCCTCGGTGCTTCTGGACAGTTCCTCCCTGTGCCATTAAAAGCGGATGAGAGTGGATTTGTTTATTTTCACCTCAATTGCTTATACATTTCCTGATTCCAGGAAACGTTTAAGAAGTTCCTTTACCTGTGTGAGTAGGGAGGGTGCGGCCTGTCTTGTGATGTCCTGAGTGCAGTAAGGGATTTTCCTCCCAGAAAGCACGTTTTAAGCGATATGGGGGACCAGCCCTGACCAACCAAAGCCTGTTTTCCCAGTGTCACGTCTAAAATGCGAATCAAAACGCTTTAGCCACACCTCGTGACTGCAGGTAGAGTCGTTTCTCGGTGGAGGTGCGCGTTCTGAGTCCCAGACCCAGGCGCTTCGAGTGGGCGGCGGGGGAGGACAGAGGCGGCCTTGTGGGGCCGGCGTGCGGTGCCTCCTGTGAGGCCAGGAAGCCGTCCACTCCTGACTCCTCTCGGCCACGTGTCCTCGAGCATCTTCCCCCGCTTCTGAGACCCAGAATCCTTGACGCAGCAGGTGGGCAGGAAGACAGGTGCTTTTTAAAAGCACCTCGAAACCTTATGACTGGGCTTTGCTTTCTTCAAGTCACGGAAAAGCATGGTTAGCAGAGACGTGGTTCTGGTGGCACATGGGGATGTACTTTTAATTCCTCCTCTTCCCAACCAATAATAATATTGAAATTTTGGGTAAACAACATTTGAGAGGTACTGAAACTTGAGATTCACTTAACTGCTAAAATACTACTCTCTTATCCACAAACCACCAGCTATAAATGTTTCCATGCCCGGTTCAGCTGACAGCAAGAGACTTTGGAAGGTTATGAGCCAGGAACTAGTGAGAGATGCCAAATGCCTCCTTGCCCTCGCTGAGCTACGGGCCTGAGCGTTTGCCTCTAACGTTACGTTCTCGGGGTTCAGAGACTGTGGACCCCAGTGTCCGATCATGCAGAGTGATTGTGCGCAAAGCTTCAAGTGGACACGGCGCGATGGAGCCGTTGAAGGCTGCGTTCGTTCAGACCGTGGAACAACCGAGGAAAAAGTCTGAGCTGAAACGCTGAGTGAAAAAAGCAGTACTGAAAGACGTCCAAGCAGGACGATCGCAGCCGCTCAGGTGAGGGGGCCGTGGGTGGAAGCCCCAGCCTTGGGCAGCCCCCAGGTTGACCTCGGCTGTGCTCTGGCGGCCGGCCTGCGGGGGGCTTTCCCCGGTGTTCACCGATGGGCATCCTTCACCTGAAAGTGGGAAAAAAGCGTGATCGCGGCAGAGACGTCAGAGGAGAGCGGCCCGTGTTCCCACAGGGCCTCCAGTGAGAACGAGGGGTGGGAAGCCCGGGTGTCAGAGCTGAACTCGTCCCCTTGGCGAACGTGTCCCCTTGTTAGAGTCGAGAGCCGTGTCTGCCGAGTCCTGTCTCCGTGGCAGACGAACGACGGGTGATGGGTGCGGTCGACGGGGCCTCAGGCAGTCGGGCACAGCAACATCCAGAAACCCATCTCCTGCGTGGGGCGGCCGTGGGCTTAAACACATTCGTACAAGAAGCCTGTGTCAAAGGTGAAGAAAAGGAGAAGAGAGCCGTGATGCTTCGAGTCCTTAACGTGGACCTGAAAACCAGGTTCCGGAGCAGACCCGACGCAAGCGCGCTGCCCGTGGGGCGGCCCCGGCGCTCGGCTGTCCGGCGGAGTCAGGCCGGGCTCCTCTAGAGGACGGCATCCGGGCTTGCGTTGGTCGCTGCTGAGAAACGGCTGTGACCGCGCGGGCCGCGGCAGCTTTTTCCCCAGGATCTCCGCGGCCCCACGAGGGCTCTGGTTCCCGTGACTCCCAGAGAGCCGTGTCCAGGAAGAAGGGCCTGCCTGTCACGCCCCATCTCATCGTCTGGACACCTGAGGTCTCATAACATCACATCCCACGGAAAGGCGAACTCCTACGTTGGGAATCAGCCTGTAGCCACTTTGGAAGCACTGTTCCTCTTTGAATCGGAGCACATTTTGCCGCAGATACAGTGATTTTCCTGCCCGTCATGAGCAGGCAAAAGTAATTCACTTTAAGGAAGGTACTTTAAGCTTACAGAATAGGAAGAGACATTTATGGAGGTATGGAAAGGAAGACAGTTATGTATCCATAAATTCATTTGTTACTTATAATTAGTATTTATATATAATCTTAAAATGAGAAGACTTCTGCCCAGCCCCTTAGCTTTGATGGCCTAATGTGAGAAAACAGGATGGAAAAAATTATTCTGTTTTTCGTTTTGTCATCACGAAGAACGTCTGAGAAAATGACATATGATTCATTTCTCCTAAATTGGAATATTTATCCTTAAATTGCACCGGCCTGTCTTTGGCTTTGGAAGTCACCTCAGTGCCGGGGGCGCTGCAGGCAGCAGTGCTGTTTGGGCCTGAGAGGGGGGAGGACGGGACCGCCCTCCCGTGTACGTCATCCTCCGTGGGACGAAAACGCCGAGACATTCAGAACGAAAGGAGGGTCACCTGTGCTCTTGAATAACAGACACAGTTTATGGGACGAATTGGGTGCGTTGGGTAATTCTAACCCAGAGCGTGGCATGATAGTTCGCCCTTTTGGATAGAACGACGAACCTGCTGTCCAGGATGGGAAGGGGGGGGCTGGGGGGACCAGGAAGGGGACAGCGCGTGTGGGGAGGGCTGTCGCGGTTGCGGCACCGTCGTCGGTCCCATGGAGCTTCCCGAAGCAGGCGCCCCTGGGCCCCTCCCGCGTGCGCCCTCCCTGTACAGGGCCGCGGCCCGTTTTCCTGGCGGTGTGCTCGGCTATTCTGACTTCCGGGCAGGGGCAGGTGAGGCCAACCCCTCTCCTTGCCTCCTGTCACTGTGTCTCAGTCATCTTTAAAAGTCCAGAAATGGTCTCAGATTTCTGACAGGGCTGGGACGGAGTTTTGTGACCGGGACACGTAGGTGCCTGGAGTCCAGTGACCACGGGTGGACAGGAGGGGCCGCGGCAAGCTTCCCGCCAGCACCTCAGCCTGCCATGCCAAATGTTCGTCACACAGAGGAGCTCAGATCTGCACATCACCGAACGTAGATGCTGCCGTCCTGTGATGTTGCAGGCTTCCTCCTCAAATCAGTGTCCCTGATACAGTGTCTTTAACTCAGCCTTTCCTGGCCACACATGAGAATTAAAAATGTGCTGCGGGGTCCTTCCTCTGCAGTTCCTGACTGTTCAGAGTGCATAGGAGCCAGACGATTGTGGATCTGCACCCCCTCCAAGGGACAGACTAATAATTGGTGGTTTATGACGCTTACTCCAGACTCCCCCCCCCGCCCCCTGCCAACCCCGGAGCTGTTAGTGACACTGAGAGCTCCGTTTGCCCTGAACATCCAATTTTTAGTTTTCAGTTTTCTTCTGATGATTTTTCTGAATATATGAAAAAGAAATGAAAGGATTGCTGATTTTTTTCCAGCAAACATAGCAATTAAATTCAGCATAAAAATAAAACCTTTCGGGGCTTCCCTGGTGGCACAGTGGTTGAGAATCCGCCTGCCGATGCAGGGGACACGGGTTCGTGCCCCGGTCCGGGAAGATTGCACGTGCCGCGGAGCGGCTGGGCCCGTGAGCCATGGCCGCTGAGCCTGCGCGTCCGGAGCCTGCGCTCCGCAATGGGAGAGGCCACAACAGTGAGAGGCCCATGTATCACAAAAAAATAATAATAATAATAAATAAATAAATAAATAAAACCTTTCAAGAGTAGTTGAGAATAAAAGTGAGAAGTTTTCTTACATAAAGAAAGAAATACCATATTCAGATAAATCAGTAGGAGCGTGAAGACGTTTCCCTAAAGAAATACTCTCTTTCCTGCACTTCTGTACATGGTCAAACCTCTGCCACGTTGTCAAAGACAAAGCATTTCAAATTAAGCGCTAGCTTCCCAAGGAGAGTCTTGAAGAGATGGACAAAATAGATAAACCAGGAGATCCAGTTTCAGGGGAAGTTTATCCATTTGATGGCCTCCCTTGTAGACAAGCACACGGAAGGATCTAACTTTGGGCGGGTTTTCCATCAGCAGAGGACCGTGTGCTGAAGCTGCGTTGCCCCCAGTCTGGGCAGCAGACAGAACGGGGTCTCCGGAACACGTCCCTGTAGCAGTCCTGGGCCCTGTGGCGGCAAAGGCACTTAGAAGGTGATGGAGTTCAGGGCGGTGAGGCAGGAGGTGCCCCTTCCCGGAGCCCCTCGCGGCCGCCGCGGGCCCTCCCTGGGCCCTTTCACCCCGTGCCTCTGGGGTCCTGTCCTTTCCCCTGCTCCCGTTGCCTTTATTTTTCTTTCCATATTCTTCAAACGTAAACTCCCAAGCTCGCTTTTCCAGCCCGATAACACAGTCTCCTGTTGGTTTCTTCCCCGGCTGATTCCTCGGTGGAGGTGTCCATCCTTCTCTCGTCAGCACAGCCTGGGCGTGTGCTTTTTAGTCACACGTGGAGGTTAAGTTAGAGTTGGTGGAGCCCGTGGAGCACACGGGCTTAATGGTTTTAACGGCCCTGCCGCTGAGCCGCACACGCGGTTTCGTGTGAAAGTGGGGGCTGGGAGTCGCCACGCTCCGTGTCCGCAGCTGTGATGGGTGTGTGCCCGCGGTTCCCAGGGGCTCTTGGAATTTCCCTTTGGCCAGGTGACAAGACAGCTTTCACCATCCCGAGGAGTAACCTCTCCAGCTCTTCCTGAGGAAATAGGCACCCCTGCAGCGGAGGAAACCGGGGCCCCTCCCCGCGGCCCCAGGCCGCGCCCACGTGCCCCGGGCCTGGAGTGCAGCCCCGCCCTCCCCCCCCCCCCGGGCATGCGCGCCGGGGGCACCTCCTCGTCCGCCTTGACCCGTCCGCTGGCCTCAGAGCAGCAGTCCTGAGTCTGCTGACCTCCTGACCGTCAGCAGGTCGGTGATTTTGTGCACTTTTCTAATAAGCCAGGTCCCCAGAGATAAAAGAAGCCACCACAAAATACTCAGCTCTCTCTAACCGCAGAGAGCCTCTGCTGCACTTGCTTGCGGGGAGGGGGCCCCTCCTGACACATGCACAGGCGGGGGGCGTCTTGGGGAAGCGGGTTTGCACCGAGGAGATCTGAGTTCTGACACCCGCTCCGGTGACACTGCACACGCGTGTCCTGTGCAGACCGTGCAGTGTCCGTACGTACGCGCGCTTGCATGCAAACGCAGAGCGGCAGGACGCGGTTTCCTAGGTCCAGGCGCCGGCCAGGGCTCTGAGGTCCCGGGAGGCTGCCGAGACTGGAGCCATGCCCGGAGCACCAGCTGGGGAGAGGGAGCTGGGTTCTGGTGCACTGGGCCCGGGAGGAGCCTCTTTCCTGCACCCTTTCCTTTTTCGAGCGTAAATACGATTCACGTGTGGCCATGGAAGGTGTGACACGTGTGAACTGCCCCTGAAGACGCCCTTCTTCTCAGTGTGTTACTTTTCGGAGACGTGGGGTCGCAGTGTTTTTCCCAGGTCACCTTGAGTCATCAGGAGTGGACGTAAGTGATAACTTACGAGAGAAGAGCTCTCTCTCGTGAGCTGCCCCGTTTTTGTCTTACTTGGCATCTCGTCTGCCGCCTACTTGCCCTCTAGACCAGAGGTCCCCTCAAACTTGCTGGCACATGAGAAGCACACAGAGGGCTTCTCAAAACCCAGATTCCTGGGCCTCGTCCCCAATGTGTGACGCACCAGCTCTGGCCTGGGGTCTCCACCCTTGTTTCTCTAACGTGCTCGTAGATGCTACTGGTGCTGTTCGTCTGGGGACCACACTTTGAGAGCCACTGGCTTAGCACGCAGGGCTGCGGAGGTCCCGGTTGTTGCATTGTTTTGTGTTGAGGAATAACTTACAAGACATCAGTTTTAGGTTTTCTGTTTTATTCCTGGTTGAGGCTGATTGATAGGGTGACCAGCCATCCTAGTTGGTGCAGAGCTGAGGGGGTTCTTGTAATGCTGAAACAGGGGACATTCTGGGGAGACTGGGGGGACCTAGCTGTCTCGGACGTCGACTCGGCTTCCCAGGCGTGTCCAGAGTGGCTCCAGTACGTCCTTCCACAGGAAGGGCTGTGCTATGTTTCTGGGCCACGTGGGAGAAGCAGGGGATCTTGGGACTTGAGTGATACCTGCCTGCAAAGCTCAGCCTCTTATTCTTCTGAAATAGGAAACATAATTGAGATGTTCGTATTAAAAACATCCCACTGCTGGGCCGGGATTTTAGCAGTCTCTGCGTTAACACACCTGTGCTTTGGGGGAGAATATTACTGATGTGAGGTCCCAGAGGGAGTTATGTTCTGGTCTATTTGAAAGCCTTCACGGGTTCAGCGTTTTCGCAGGAGGCGCAGAGATCCGTTGGTGTCCGAGGTGACTCGCTGTGGAAGTTGTAGCAGAAGCGAGGCTGCCACACAGCGGCCCACCTTCCTGCTCGTCTCCCGTGGACTGGCGGCCTCTGGAGCCTTCGTGGCCGCCACCGCTGTCCTTCACAGTGAGTGACCAACCCCTCACTTTTACCTTCAGGAAAGTTTGGGGTTTGGGGTTTTTTTTTAATAAATTTATTTGGTTATTTATTTATTTAAGGCTGCATTGGGTCTTGGTCGCTGCACGCAGGCTTTCTCTAGTTGCGGTGAGCGGGGGCTGCTCTTCATTGCCGTGAGCAGGCTTCTCATTGCGGTGGCTTCTCTTGCTGTGGAGCACGGGCTCTAGGCCTGCGGGCTTCAGTAGTTGCAGCACGCGGGCTCAGCAGTTGTGGCTCGCGGGCTCTAGAGCGCAGCCTCGGCAGTTGTGGCGCATGGGCCCAGCCGCTCCGCGGCACGTGGGATCTTCCCGGACCAGGGCTCGAACCCGTGTCCCCTGCATCGGCAGGCGGACTCTCAACCGCTGCGCCACCAGGGAAGCCCAGTTTGGGTTTTTTTAATTTATTCATAGAAAGAAGTGTGAAGCTTTGTAAGGACAGAAGTGACAAGGGAACCAAAGGAAGTGGCCCCGGCGTGGGTCCTCGCTGCAAGGAGGTCGAAGGGGCGTCCTCTGATCCAGCAGCTTTGACACTTGTGCTCACCAAGCAGAGCTTGTGTGTCTTTAACACACTCAAGCTAAGTGGGAATGTACAGAGGCAGTGGATGTTTTTCATTTGAACAGATGTGTGTGTTCTAGTTTACAAGCTGGTTTACCGCCAGAGTAAACAATCTTCAGGCGTTTTCTGAGTGTGTGTAACACCTGTGGCATAGTTGCTCACTCACTGGGTTGTGGGCGGATGAGACGTTTCACCCTGCCCACGCTCACTGACCCTGTCTCCACTGCTGTCCGTCTCTACACCTGGCTCCCTCCCTCGGCCCCCTGGGGACACCTGTGTGCCGACACACCCATGCACACGTACACAGGGCTGACGTGCCAGCAGGAAAACACGTAATGTAGTAAGATGGATTTATTTCAAACAAGCATATCAGGTAGAAATAACAAAACCCGGCGCCACCCTTTACCAGCTGTGTGACCTTGGACGTGGCACTGACCTCTCTGAGCCTCAGTTTCCCCGCAGTGCAGACTGTGAGGCCGCCCCCTTACTGTTGTTGGGTCAGTGCAGCAATGGCAGGTAGTAGGTACCCGTCACTGACACTGCACTCACTAATTAAGCGATTCTGACATGCATTTTGTAAAACTTTAACAACGCTAATATTGAGATCCAGATGACTGTATATTACCCTAAGGAACATTAAATCTGAGTCTTTCAACTTTATTTAAATTTAATTTTTTGTTAAAAATTTAATTTTTTGTTAAAATTTTAATTTTAACAATCTTAAAATGATTTTTTTAACATTTAAAATTTAATGTGAACATTTAAAACACTATGTCATAGTTTAATGGGCAGGTTTTTTCTTTCTGGGGGATGTAATGGTGCCCCTTACAGCCAGCGACCCCTGAGAATCAGTGAAACAGGGCAATTGTTGTCATTCTGCATTTTCAGGCCGTCACGCACACTTACGTGTTTTCATGATCCTGTCCTTGTTCCCGGACACTGGTGGTGGTGGTGGCGGCCCGTGGCCTTGTTGTTAGTGCATTTGGGAGAGCGATGCGTAGAGCACAGGCTGGGGCTTCAGACGAGCTGGCTTTCAGCTCCCCCCCGGTGCTAACCAGCTACATTGCCTCGGGTAAGTCTCGGTTTCTTCATACTTAAAAGGGGAACCATAGTATTTACTGTGTAAAGTTGTTACAGAGATTAAAATGAGGTCGTGGACATAAACACAGCCCGCTTGTGGGGCATGTAGTACCTGCTCAGTTAACGGGAAGCCACCCGTGGCTGTGCTTGCTGCTGACAGAACTTTATCCACCGCAGTTGTATGTGATTTTTCTCTGAAGCGGTCAAAAGCCATCCAGAGCCACCCTTGTCCAGCTGATGGCCATGCCAAGTGGTAATAAAACTAGACATGGGGGGGGGTGCCCACATCCGGACCAGACGGAGCAACAGGACCAGACTTTCCCTCCTGTCCAGAACTAGCAAAACAAAAACACAAAACATGGGAAGATGGTTCTCGGTGCACGTCAGGCAGCAAGGACTCTGACCCGGAGGAACGGGAGACAAGTGAAGTGAGCCCCTTGCGTGCCCGGCTCACCGCCCTGCGAGGGTCTCCAAGACGCAGCAAAGGGAGCAGGGTCGGTAGAGGCCGGCGGACTCCCTGGGCCTCGAGGACAGAGAGAAGAGCTCGGGGAGGCCAGCCGGCAGGAGGACTGAGGACAGAGCCGCTCAGACGGCCCCCGGCGTGTGCAGGAGAGAACTGACCGGCACACGCGTGTGAGGAAATGACCCGAGGCTGGGAAGAACCACCCAAAAGGGTTGGAGCACCAGACGCTCACACGGGGCCAGGCACAGAGCCTGCTCCCTCCGGCCGGGCTGGAGAAGCGCACTGTCCCCAGGCGCTGGCTGGACTGGCCGAGGCCCTTGCCTCTGTAGTGGGGATTTATTGGCCCTGCCTTGGGCGCTGCTCCAGACCTGCCTCACAGATCTTAAAAGGAAGATCCAAAAGGACCACCCTGTTTCCAGGAAAGTTAACTGTGTCCCAGAATAAAGTTCAAGAGTATTTGTGACAATGCAGAAATGTTAACCACCTCAGCAGGGTGAATTTCACAATGGATGGAGTCCAACCCCAAGTCACCAAGTTTGCAAAGAAGAAGGAAAATACGTCCCATAATGAAGAGGAAAAGAATCTATCAAAAGCAACCTAGAAGTGACCCAGATGTTGAAATTAGTGGCAGGGGGCAATAAGCCCATCTTTAGAACAGTGCTCCATGTGTTAAAAAGGTTAGAGGGAAGATATAAAGAAGACGGTTGGACTCGCAGAAATGAAATCTGCCGTGTCCAATGCGAAAATTACATCGGATGGAATAAAGGGCCGACTGCACCGCGAAGGAAGAGCTCAGTGCCCCTGGAGACCACGTGAGATGAGACAGAAAAAAAGAATTTTCCAGAAAGTGAACAGAGTGTCAGTTCTGTGGGTCAACTCCAAGTCCCCAAATGTACGCGTAATCGGGCACCCGGCAAAGAGGGGAGAGCAGAAGAGGTGCGTGAAGAGATGATGGACAACATTTTTCCAAATTTCATGAAAACCATAAACACACAGATCCAAAAAGCTCAGCAAACCCCAAGTGCAAGAAACAGGAAGAGAACAGCACAGAGGGGCCTCATAATCACACAGCACAAACCAGGGACAAGGAGGATGTGTTATAGGACATGTGACACACGTGGGACAGAGACGAGGATGCAGGTCTTTGTACATGTGAATTATGAGCCTGAGAAAGTTGTTAAGGCAAAGCACGTAAATCGGGTTCCCTGCCCTGTAGACGTGCCAGGAATATTTTGAACCACGGCCTGCAGTAAAGCAGCAGGAGGCCTCAAGGTGATTCCTTTAGAAGAAACGTTTGTATATGTAAATGTGCAGCTGTTTCACTTTGCTTAACAAAAGCCGTCTTCTTACTCGTCTTGCTCTGTTCATTCCTGCCCATTTTCCATCTGCTCTCCGTGCAGTTTGAAGCCTTGAGGATTCATTCGTTAGGCCAGGTAAGGTCCACCTGACTTAAGGAGATCCTGGCTCTAATTTAACTGTATTAGTTGTTCAGAAGGTATTTAGGAAGCCCCTAGCGGCAGGACGCTGGAGCGTACAGATCCCGTGTCCCGGTAGCTTGTAGGCAGTGCAAAGGCACAAGGGACAGAAACCCCGGGAACGGACTAGAAGCGGAAAAGGAAGGAGATTTGCAGGTCGGCGGTGCGGGGCTGGATGCGGGACTTACGAGTTCACCTGCCCAGGTTGCCAGAAACGTGTTTACTCCCAATACCCAGTGTCTCTATCACAAGACGCTAACATCTCTGATTCAGAGTGGTGGGTGTAGTTTTTCAGTCATACGTCCCTTCCGTTCCGTGCCAGCTGTGACTCGGGGGGCATGCCCCCCCCGATTGCTCCACTGCGGGATCATGTTAGTCAAGAGACAGTTCATTCAGACGGTAGCAATCACTTTCTCACCACCAGTGAAAGCTTTCGAGAGCTCATCGCAGAGTCACGTCAGAGGCCTGCACTTAGGTGATTTTACGGGCTCTTGCTCATGTGTGCAGCGGCTGGGCGTAGGGCGGAGCCCCGTGAGAGGGGGGCGTAGGGGGCACACCTGTCCGTGTTTGCGCCCAGCCCAGCCCGGGTGACACGCGGGCCCACGCCGGCCGTTCCTCCTGGGTGTCCTCAGTGGTTCCAGACACGTATCTGGCGTGAGCTGCTCAGCCCGTGATGGCCCCTGGTGCTGATGAGGGAGCCTCATGTCTCCACGCAGGCCTCAGAGTAAGACCGTTTTATAAGAAAGTTGTCTAACAGCAGCAACCGTGAAAATACGGGTTCTCCAGCGTTGGATGTAGGTGATCTCCAGGGCAAGTGACAGTTTGTGAAAGTCCTATCGTGATGTCCCGCCATGTGTGTATATGGAGAGCTGAGTTTTTTTTAATAAATCCATGTTCCTTGGGTGGATACCCAGAGTTGGAAAAAACACTACCCCCCAAATCTGTGTACCCCTCCAAAGTGAGGCGTAGTACGGCTGACATGTGGCGGGTGTCCACACACGTGGTGGTGTTTTGTGCTGGAGCCTCTCTTTCTCTCGCACCCACTTCTCCGTCAGCAAAGGCTGCTCGCTCTCCTTTACGTGGAAGCGTGCACCCAGAATCCAGCCCCGCCATCGCCTCCCGCCGAGCCGGGAACCCCTGCGGCACCCTCGGGCCCCCCACGCCTGCCCCCCGGCTCGGGCCCAGGACGACAGCCAGAGCGGCGCTTGATACGAAGCGAGATGGCGTGACTGCCCCCTTGAGCCCTCCCCGGGGCTCCGCCTCCTCCACCTGCGCAGAAGGGAACCCCAGGTCCGCCCACAGCCCCCAAGGCTCCCCGTGACCTGCCCCCCTCCGCCTCACTGAGCTAGGCCCCCGGCCCTCCCAGCACTTCACCTCCTGACCCTTCAGGCGCCCCAGGGAGACGCAGACCAGGCCACCAGGGGGCTGGAGAGCAGGGCTGGCTCCCTCCCGCCCTCGGTCCCCGCGTCCGTGTCACTCTGTCCCAGGAACCTCGACTAAGCAGCGGCCCGCACCGCGGCCCCGTCCGCTGCCTCTGTCTCCCGGGCGCCTGGCCGGCACCTGACCCAGCTGCCCCCGGCCTGCCTGGTGGGCGGATGAGTTGATTCTGGGCCCTGCTCACCACGGAGGGACAGGCCTGCAGCGCAGTGCGAGGTGGTGTGGGCTGAAATTCAGAACACCTGGGGCCTGAATTCCGGTCGCGACCTCGATACCGCCTGTCTGACCTTGGGCAAGGTCCAGAGCTGGAACCCGGGCCCTGTCCCCTTTCCTGCAGGGTGGGCGCCTGGGCCACTCCAGCCCTGACACCCAGTCGTCCTGAGAAGCCAGAGACCCGTGTCTGCCTGTTCCCCCAGCCAAGCGAGCCCGGGGGCGAGGCCTGAGCGTGTGGTTCTCCGTGGTGGGAGGCGCTGTGTCCTCCAGCAGGCGGGGAGGGTGCTGGTGAGGTGTGGGCTTTCCACACGGCCTTTTCCTCGCGTCTCCGAAGTCATCGTACTTGTGATTTTGCCTGAAACTGGGAACTCAATGGACTAAACCCCATAAACTTCCATTTCTGCCCTTGATCCCAAACATTTTTCTCTCTCTTTACTTAAAAGTGGATATTCATTGGGACAGAGGAAATGGAGTTTTGCAGTGTTTCAACAGATGGCGCTGCCGGTAGCTACTATCTGACGATAAAAAAATAAATTTCAGCTTTACTAACTTAAAAAAAAAACTCATTAAAAAAACTGTCTTGCATCCTGGGATGATCCATTAATGTGTTTAGTCCTTGGGTTGCTGATTCCTCAGATGGTGAGTGGTTTTAGCCCTTCTGGATAGTGAAGCCGGCCCTGAAATGCAGAGGCGCCCAGCCCCGAGGCTGAGTCCGCTCATGCCTCCCAGCGTTCACCCAATGCTGCCTTAGGAAACGCGACAAAGTGCTTTCTTTGCTCGGAGGAAGAGAGAAGACCATTCGCAGATAAGTGCGGTCCATTTTGGCTCTTGACATAAAGACAAATGAATCAGGACCTATCTACCTAGATGCTTTGAAGAGATGCGAATATTGTCTGCAATGACCACACTCACAGAGAAGAACACAGTGAGTATTCAGAGAGGGTAGAGAAAGGTGCATGTCTACTAGAGCCTAAGGAGAAAACGTCTCGCAGAGAACGAAGGCCCAGGCTCCCCAGCTCCCTCCCCTGGACCGACGTTTCCATCTGGCCTTCAAGCAGGAACGCTCGCGTTCTGCAGCCACGCGCTGGCTTCTGGGTATGGCTTCCCTGAGTGCATACAGCGGCATAGATTACAAATATTTGGCAGGATTCCTCCTCTGGGAGCCAGACAAGCCGTAACTCCCACCGAACGCTCCGCACGGCTGTGCAGGGAAGAACGGCATCGTCTCGGGTTTCCGAGCGTGGGCCCGAGGTCGCTGGGCTCTGCTCCCCTCCTCGAGCCGTGGCCCCAGCCAGAACAGGCTTGGGATTAGGGTGACAGACCCCCATTCGGCCACCAGCCCCCCTCCCCCCGCCACTGACGAGCCACCGTCATCAAGAAGCAGCCCACGTGCCCAGGGTGCAGCCAGCGCTTTGTCTCAGAGCCCGACTCCGCCTCATGGCTCCCATCACCCAGAACGGGCAAGAGCAATTAGGCTTCGGTTGTGTACAGGAGAAGGCGTCGGCATGGGATGTTACAAAACATTATTAACTAGTAACCCCAAGAAATGCCGAGTGAAACAACCATACTTTTTCTTCACCCTGAACCTAAGATCCCCACTTCTGTGCCCTCTGTTCCTTTCCACCTTCTATGCTTGGTTCCTCCTGTTGGACGTGGGTGCCCGGCACCTGCCCCACTCCAGACAGTGGGGAGAGTCCCCCGGGCGGGCGGAGGACAGCGGCCCCGGGGAGGGAGCCTGTCTCCTGAGCGCGGAAGCGTGAGCGTCTGTGTGCTCTGGGGACACAAGGAGAGGGGAGGAATATAGCGTCACTGGCCTTTTCACTGCTTTTTAAGATTGAATAGGTTTCTGGCGGTTTTTTTTCTTTACTTTATTACTAGTCACTTAGCAAACAAAGAACTGTACTATCTGTATACAGCTGACCCTTGACCAACACCGGGGCTGAGGGCGCCGAGCCCCTGTGCAGTCGGAAATCGAGCGTCACTCACAGGCTCCGTCCCCATCCTCGCGGCCCCGTACCCACGGCTCTGCGTCTGCGACTGAACCTCCGCGGGCCGTGGGCGCTCCTGTAGCGCCGCGGTACTGGTTGAAAACGAGTAATAACACTTGGCACTCCTGCATACTATTTAAAATCTCACTGCTTTTTGGCGGGGGCGTAGGTAAGTAGTAAAAAGGGCAATCTTGGGCTTCCCTGGTGGCGCAGTGGTTGAGAATCCGCCTGCCGATGCAGGAGACACGGGTTCGTGCCCCGGTCCGGGAAGATCCCACGTGCCGCGGAGCAACTGGGCCCGTGAGCCGTGGCCGCCGAGCCTGCGCGTCCGGAGCCTGTGCTCCGCAACGGGAGAGGCCACAGCAGTGAGAGGCCCGCGTACCGCAAAAAAAAAAAGGGCAATCTTGTGTCAGAAGGACTCGAAGGGGAAAAGCAGCACTTAGGCCTGAGGTCAGGTCAGCGTGGCTTGGGTGAGGGGCAGGCAGCCTTAACACAGCTAGTAGGACAGGGTTGTAATTCTAAGTGACAACTAAAGGGGGAGGCCTGACAGCTCGCTTGGGGCCAGGTACCACACTTGCCCTCCTCCCAGCTTTAATGAGGTGCACTTTATTAGAAGTAAAAATCACTCACTCTCAGTTCCAATTTGACGAGTTTTGGCGACAGACATAGCTGTGTGACCGTCAACAAGAGCATTTCTGTCACCCCGGAGAGCTAGTTCTCTCCTGCCCCTTTGCAGAGCTCTTCTGCCACTTGGTTGGGACACTTTAGCCTTTTCTGAATGTCCTAGAAAGGGAGTCCTTCATTTGGAGTCTTGCGTGTGGCTTCTTTCACACGACGGCGGCCGAGATCCACCGCGTCCTCCGTGTCTGTGGTCCGTGTGTCACTGGGTCGCACCGTCCTGCGGGTACATCAGCGGCTGAAGGTCACCAGGATGTTTCCTTTGGGACAGATGTGCATGTTGCTGCTACAGACGTTCCCGTACAAGGTCTGTGTGGACACGTGTTTATTTCTGTCGGGTAAATACTTGTGAATGGGGCTGCTGGCTCATGTGGGAGGTGTATTTTTAACGTTTTAGGGCACTGCTGAACTGTTTTCCAGGGGTGCTCTGCCCTTTGCCCTCCCAGCAGGGGTGCCCGAGAGTTCCAGGTGCTCCTCATCCTCGTGTCCATGTGTGGTTTCAGTCACTCCCCAGCGGTAACTGTAAATTACGTGTTATGGTTCCTAGTCTCATTTTACAAGCGAGGCATCTGAGGCGCGAGGAGATCGCATGCCTCGTGTGAGGTGTGGAGCTGAGAGATGGTGGACTCCGTGTACACGGAACCAGGTCTGTTGGAGCTGTTCTTACATGTGCTCTTCCTAAAGCTAGAAGAGCTTGTGTTGCTAATCTAGGGGATTGTAGGACGGGTGAAACAGGACCAGTTATGCTTCAAAAGCGAAGAGCCCAGGACTTCATCTAGTGGGTGGTGAGTACACGGTTGGACCACGCAAAGGAACTTTTTAGTTCAGTGCAAAGGAATTTAGGGAAAGCACAGGCGAGATGAAAACACCTCTCATGTCTGAAGCTTTTATCCACCAAAGCCAGCTTCTCGTGACATTTTCATATGCTTCCCCCGTCCTCGGGGGCAGGGGAGGAGACCTTGGTGGGCCCTGAAACGGTGCCGGTGTTTTCCTAAGCGGGTAACGTTAACAAAGTGCGCCAAGATCTTTCTGGACGTCGACTCCTTTTTCTCTTTTCTTTGTATTTGTCTTAGAATAAATTAGCAAATAAATAAATGAATCCCATCAAATTTCTCACAACTGCACGTGCTTGGGAAGGCAAATCGTCTGTGTTTAGAAAGCATCGCAGTTTTAGAAGAGAGCATTTCATAAGCCCAGAACTGCCGTAAGCCCACACCAGACAGTGAAGGCTGGGCAAGTGAGTGAGGGTCCAGGATGTGGAGCCACAGCTCTTCCAGGTTTAAATCCCGCGATCTTTCCATTAAGATCAGAAGAAGACATTTCCACAGGAATATGCTAAATGGGTTCTTGAAAATCAGATTCATAGCATTCTTCACTCAACTTCAGCCCTTTGTTGAGATGTCCAGGAAGACCAAGAAGGCGGGTGGGCCTGACTGGTCCCCGAGGCTGCAGGAAGCCCTGCCAGCTGGACAGGGCACCTCCCGCCATCCTCAGAGCCATGGCGTTGCTCCTGAGTGGGGACCCGGGAGCCTCGATTCTGCACGCACAGGGCTGCTTTTTCCCAGCCCCGTCAGAGCCCTGCGTGCTCCAACACAGCTGCCTGCAGACTGAGGGATTCTTCCAACAATGTGACAGACCCTGCGGTGTGCCGTCATGCGTGTCTGTCGAGCAGAGGCCTTGTCACTTTGCGACAAGTGCTGGCCTGTCCGGGTGGCAGGACCCGGCCACGAGGCCAGCGCGCACACATTCCTGCCTGCGTTGACACACGCCCCGTGCCCGTCACCTCCCCAGGGTGTGTGTGTGCGTGTATGCATGTATGTGTCTGTGTGCGTGTGTATGTGTGTGCATGTGTGTGTCTGTGTGTGTTTCGCTTCTCTCCTTTTCAACCCCCTGCCCCCCTCGGGAGGCAGCGGTGAGTGTGAACCGTCAGACAGAGCAGACCAAGCGTTAAATGGGGTCCTTTTCTCCAGGAAACCTCACCCGGGGCGATTGTCACGAGAAGCAGCCTTTCAGGTCGCTTGTATCGGTATCAGAGTGACAAGCACGCCTGGGCTCCCCGCAGCAGACGTCCTTGCAGACCGAGTTCCATGGTTTGGGGACGGGAGCTCTCTGAGCAAAGGCCGGTCGTGGGCGACTATTTGGTGCTTCTGACGGCTCCGGCGTTGCCCCTGGAATTCACTGTCCCTTTAATGTGACGACCTCAGCGGACCTTATCGAGGTGACATTTCGTTCTGGCTCAGCTCCTTGGGGGCGGGGGACGTAGGGGCAGAAGACAGGCGCCGTTCCCAATGGAAGAAACAGAGCCACAGTCAGAACCAGAGCTGGCATCTGCCCAGCCTCGGGCTCTGCAGCATCTCGGAAAGCAGAAGGTTTAAGAAGACAACGCCGGTCGCGGACCGAGGGACCCCGACATCTGGGGTTGGGATCCCCAACATTTCAGTCCTGATACGGGCCAGGCCCCCGAGCGGTCACTGCAGCTCAGTGCCCTCCCGTCCTGCCCACATAGCTGGCCGCCCAGAGCCACGTCTCGTCACTTCGGAGGCTTCGGGAAGAAGTCGGGGGCGAAGGGCCCACAAGTTGGGAATTCGCCACAGAGAAACGCTTCATGGGTGAAGGTCACCTCCGGTGACCTGGAGACGGTGACAGTGGTCTGATGAACGGCCTGTGATGAGGGACACCGGGGTCTCATAGGCAGGAGGACCTCTGCTCTGCAACCCGCCAAAGATGTAACCTGCACAGTGAGTCTGATTTCAGTCCACGGCACCGGCCTCCCGCACGCAGCTACAGACGAGCTGAAATGAACGATCAGTTCAACGGGTATTTGCGCATCACGACTACGGTTCATCCGCACCACACGTCCAAGAACAATATATTCCATTGTCAGTCTTTTATTTTGTTTTCTTTGCTTTTCTTCCCCCTTGTCTCCAGGAGACCAATGAATTGTTCAGAGATAATATAGAGAGGAGGTTTCAAGAGCATTTACTCTGGCACCGTCTCTGCCCCTTTGCGGTCTGGCTAACAATAAAGCTAAAATTTGTTTTGTAGTGATGGTTCCAGTTGGACCGGAATCCCTTTGAAGTTCCTGCAGTTTTTGCTGTTGTGAGAGCTCAAGATATCATTTGGCTGCAATGAAACACTCTGTACGTTATCAAGATACGGGCCGCAGTGAACTGTAGCAACACGCAGTGGCCAGACTCGCCCCCGGAGGTGCCCTGCAGGCCTGGAGAGCACGGCACATGCAGACGAGGGTTCACCCACAGCGTCCGTCGTTACCCCGAGGGCCATTCAAGGGCCTTAAACTCCCTGTAGGTCCCATGTCAGCAAGTCTGGGGAGCAAAGAGCAAACCTGAACAGACCAGCAGCCATACCGAGGGCGCCCTGGCCTGACGTGGTGGCCATCGGTGTCAGGGTTCAGCCTCTCGGCTCTTGCATCAGCTGACCTAAGTTATTTCACGCTGTTGTCACCTCTCAGGCAATACAGTCATTGTCTGGGGCTCTATCTATACCTTAACGTTCTTTGCCACCCACCCGTGGCCGGGAGCGGCCCGGGAGCTTCAGTGGAGGAGGGTGTCCCAGGCTCTCGGCTGCGGGTTTGGACCCAGCGCAAAGGGGCGCTTCACTCGGGCACTGCTCCTCTGAGATGCACGTGTCCTGGCGTCGGGACAGAGGCCCGGCTGCTCCGGACATGAGAGCCGCAGCCGGTGTGCAGTGAGAGAGAGAGAGAGTGTGTGTGTGTGTGCGTGTGTGCGTGTGTGCGCGCGCACCTTGGAGCTGTGTACATCTTTTGGAAAGCAGTTTTGTCTAGGGTGGTAAACGGCTCTCACCAAGAGAATGTGTTACTTGGCCGCCATGTTCCAGGTGTTAGAAAGTGCTGCGGTGGATCCTTGTTTTAAACAAATAATGAAGCCCTCGTAGTGTTTAGTGACATGGTGACTGGGCTGTGTTCCATTGCTTGTGTAAATGAAAATATTTTAAGTGATTTTTTATGATAAGTTTAAATAACCAAAAGAAATGCCTGGAAATATATTTTGGCACAGGGAAATCCCTCCTTACAGGAATTTATAAATATGTCATGTGGGAAAATAATTATAAAACCTATTTTAATCTTCTCACCTCTGAATGAGTCTTCAGTTAAAATGTTCTACCTGTCTGGTTTTTACCACTGTCCCTGACTTATGTGTTGCCTTCCCGTGTTTGATCTGAGTTGCATTTAGTTAGGGAGAAAAATGAAAGTCCATTGAACTCGCTTCTGGTTTCCCTCCAACGTGTACACGTGTCCTCACAAGAAGGAAACAAGCTGAACCGGCTGAAAGCCCCCAGCTCTTCTTAGACCCATCAGAGCACTGAAGGCAAAACGCTGCCCCCAGATAGGAGAGAGAGGTGGATGCAGAGCTAGCGTGAGTAGAACCTCCCACTGGGCTGGCCTCACACACACAGGGTGATTGGCTGGCTGCTAGAGGCGGAGCATGGACTCTCAAGAGGTCAAAACTCTTAGGGCCCTGCATTCAGGGCCCCACATCATGGCTTTATCTCCAGGAGCCCTGCTGGTTCCCGGGGTGAAGGAGGAGAGAAGTCACCTCATGCCTTTGCCGGGGGATGAGGAAAGTAACCAGTCTGGAATGTGTCCAGAGCCCTCTGGTCCCTTCCCTCCAGAGAAGCTCTGTCCCCAGGCCTGACCAATGTAGGGGAAGCAAACCTTCACCCCCTTGAGCCCCCTCATCTCCCTGAAGATGGAGCAGAAAACTGAGACGCAGCTGTGAAGGTCACAGCCAGGGACACAGACCCAGAAACAGAATGAGAAGTAATTGTAGGGTTATGCAGTATTTCCCTTCTCTCACACTTACACCACACCAGCAGCCTCCTGTGTAATTACACAAGAAACTGCAAGGTTCAGACCCTCTTTAAGAAGGAGTCTCTAGGGAAACCCAAAGAGAAGCAGGGAAACAAAAACACAAGGGCCCTGGAGGAAATTTTGGCCTCTGGCACCTACAGCTACATCAGACAATAAACACAGCCTATCTCCTAGCCAGGTAAACACAAGAACTCGCACTGAAGACCCTTTTACCTCAGTTCCTTTTATCCAATATATCAAGCCCAGCTTTCAGCTACAAGACGTGCTAAAAGGTGAAAAACATAGTCTGAAGAGACCAAGCAAGCATCAGACCAGTCTCAGATATGGAAGAGATTTGGGAATTATCAGACTTTAAGTTAAAATAGCTATGATTAACATGCCAAGGGCTCTAATGGAAAAAGTGGACACCATGCAGAAACAGATGGTAATGCAAGCAGAGAGATGGGAACTCTTAAGAAAGAATCAAAAGGAAAATGCTAGAAAATCAAGAACAATGTAACAGAGATGAAGAATGCCTTTGATGGGCTCATCAGTAGACGAGACACGCCTGAGGAAAGAATCAGTGAGCCTGAAGATATGTCAATAGAAACTTCCAAAACTGAAAAGAACGAGAAAGAAGAATGAAAAAAACCGGAACAGAATATCTAAGCATTGTGGGACAATTACAAAAGGTGTCACATACACATAATGGAAATACCAGGATGAGAAGGAAGAGAGAAAAGAATAGAAGAAAGATTTGAAGTAAAAATGGCTGAGAAGTTTCCACAATTAATGATAGACACCAAACCACTGATCCAGGAAGCTCAGAGAACTCCAAGCAAAATAAATACCAAAACATTTATGGTTGGGTATGTCATATTCAAAGTACAGAAAGTAAGACAACGAAAAAGTCTTGAAAGAAGCCAGAGGGAAAAGACCCACCATATCTATACAGGAACAAGGGTAAGAATTATATCAGACTTCTCTTTAGCAACCATGCAAGCAATAAGAGAGTGAAGTGAAATTTTTAAAGGGTTGAAAGAAAAAAAAAAAAAAAAAACAGAATTTTGTGTGTAGTGAAATTATCCTTCAAAAGCAAAGGAGAAATAAAGACTTTCTCAAACAAATAGAAATTAAGGAAATTTATCACCAGTAGACTTACCTTGTAAAAAAATGAAGTTAGAACAAGTTCTTCATAAAGAAGGAAAATATTATAGGATATATTTGTGGATGTTGACAAAGTGATTCTAAAGTTTATATGGAAAGGCAAACCCTTCAGAAAAGCTACCACAACACTGAAGAAGAACAAAGTCAGAGAGCTATCACTACTTCAGTGATCAAGACAGTGTTATGTCAGCAAAAGAACAGACAAATAGACCCGTGGAACAGACCCTCCCAAACACGGTCAGATAGTCTTTGACAAAGGAGCAAAGGCGTTTCCGTGGAGAAAGGACAGTCTTTTCAGCAAATGGTATGGAAACAACTGGATGTCCACATGCAAAACAAACAAACAAAAAAAAGAATCTAGACACAGACTTTACGCCCTTCACAAAAATTTGGTCAAAATGGATCATAGACCTAAATGTAAAATGGAAAACTAAGAAACTTTTGGAAGATGATATAGGAGAACGTCTGGATTATCTAGTGACTTTGGAGTTTTTAGTTAAAACACCAAAAGCACAGCCCATGAAAAAAACAGTTCATAAGTGAGACGTCATTAGGATTAAAAACTTCTGCTTTGTGAAAGACACTGTTAAGGAAAAAAGAAGCCACAAGCTTTGAGAAAAATGTTTGCAAAACTCATATCTGATAAAGGACTGGTATCCAAAGTATACAAAGAACTCTGAAAATTCAACAGTAAGAAAATGAACAACCCAATTTAAAAATGGGCCAAAGGTCTAAAGAGACACCTTTTACCAAAGAAGACACACAGATGGCCAGTAGGCACATGCAAAGACGCCCCACGCCTTACGTCATTAGGGAAGTTAAAAGCACGATGAGGCGCCGCTGCACGCCTGCTCGAATATTGAAAATCCAGAACACCACGTGCTGACAAGGACGCGGAGCGACACGGTCCCTCTTTCGTTGCTGCTGGGAAAACAAAATGGTGCAGCCACTTTGGAGGAATGTGTGCAGTTTCTTAAAAAGCTAAACATAATCTTAGCATAGAATCCAGCAGTCCCACTGCTAGGTATTTACCTAACTTTTGTTCACATAAAAGCTGCATGTGAATGTTCATAGCAAATGTATTAATCACCCTCAAAAACTGGAAGCAAGACGTCTCCCGGGGGTGAATGGATACATCACGGTCCACCCAGACGACGGAATATTATTTAGCGCCAAGAAGAAACGAGCTCTCAAGCTACAAGTCACCATTAAGGAGGAGCCTTAAGTGCATAATATGCAATGAAAGAAGCCAATCTGAAAAGGCTACGCACGGTACCATTCCAACTATATGACATCCTAGAAAAGGCAAAGGGACAGAGACGGTGAACAGATCAGCGGTTCCCAGGGATTAAAGGGGAGAGAGGGGCGTATAATAGGTGGAGTACAGGTTGTTTTCAAGGCAGCAGAACTCTTCTGTGCAGTCCTGTGATGGTGCGTGTGTGACACTGTACGTTTGTCAGAACCCTGAAGGTGGTAGGACAGAGCGGAGCCCGGTGTCAGGTACGGACTTGAGTCAGTGTATCGGTCTGGTCCATTAGCCGCCGCAAGGATGCTGCTCTGAGCTCGCGTTAGCAGGGTGGGTTGCACAGGGCCTGGGGAGTGGGGCCCACGGGAGCTCCATCTACCTCCTGTGTCATTTTCCTGTGAAGATAAAACGGCTCTAAAAAGAGAAAGCCTACTTTAAGAAAGGCCCTTGGACATGCAGCTGAAGAGAAGTCAAAGGAAGAAACGTGGATCTTCATCGAACCCAGAAGGCAGTGGGGCGGGGAGAGGGGACCCAGCGCGGCCCTGGCACCCACCCTGCCGTCTCGGGAGCTGTGGAGCTGCGCACCCCCCGAGGGGAGCAGCCCGGACGCCTTGGACGGCGTCGATGCCAGGGTGCTGGCCATGGCCTGAACCCAGAGAGGCCCTCCGAGTCCCAAACCTCATCCGTTTTGGCCAAAGCTCACGCCACGGCGGGCCTGCTTGATCCTCTGCCAGGGGCTGTGGGCTGATCAACGGTTTGTTTCATGCTGTGTTTAAAACTGGGGAATTAGGGACGGGGTGGTGCATTCCGAATCCCGCTGAGGTGTCCGGCCGGGCGTGGGGGGCGGCAGAGCCAGCACCCGGCTGTCTTCCCGACACTCCAGGGTGGGATGCCAGCCCGAGACCCCCGGCTTCCCACCGGCGGGATGGGAGGTGGGGCCGAAGAACGTGCGTGAGTCAGGGTGGAGACCGTGACGAAATCCAGCCGCCGTTCCGTGCCCGGTGAGGGGCCTGGTCCCTCTGGGAGACGCTCAGTCTGGTGGCCGGATAGGTCCTCTCTCTACTCCCAGGTGCAACCCTTGCGTCCGCTGTTTTCTGAGACCCTCGAGACCAGTCTCTGAATTCTCTCTCCCCATCTGACTTTGCTGACTGAGGAGACCCGTCGTTGGGAAACGTCTCTAATTTTACATCAATCTTAAAGACTGAAATAGTGACAGAGAACACTAGACGTGAAACTGGCCATTTCAGAGAGACTTTCATTCCTGAGAATCATCTCCCTACTGAAAGAATCCCACGAAACTCTAGGTCTCTTTATGTCTGGGCGTGTGCGTACGAGTGTACCCACACAGGCGCACGGGCGCGTGCACACCCCCAGGCCCCGTCGGTGCTCTGGGGCCACTCCACCCTCCCCCCGCCGCCCCCAGGCCTGTCCACCCCCTGCCCTTCCCGCCTGCTGTCCCACCCGTTCAGCGTGACGTGGGCACCACAGGGCTTTCTCACGTCGGAAAGCGTAACACAGCAGTGGCTTCAGAGGGCCGGCACCTCTGACACCCGTCGTTCCTGAAGCCAGACCCGGGTGTGATTGTACTGGGTGGGACTGGGTGTCGGCTAACCCAGGACAGAACGCTCTTTTGGAGAAGTACAAAGAGGGGGCTTCCCTGGTGGCACAGTGGTTAAGAATCCGCCTGCCGATGCAGGGGACACGGGTTCGAGCCCTGGTCCGGGAAGATCCCACAGGCCACGGAGCAAGTAAGCCCACGTGCCACAACTACTGAACCTGCGCTCTAGAGCCCGCGAGCCGCAGCTACTGAGCCCACGTGCTACAACTACTGAAGCCCTTGCGCCCAGAGCCCGTGCTCTGCGACGATAAGCCACTGCAATGAGAAGCCCGCGTGCAGCGGCGAAGACCCAACGCAGCCAAAAATAAATAAATTTATTTTACAAAAGAAATACAAAGAGGAAGTGTGTGCTGGTGTTGGATGTGTGGTTTTGCCTATTTTTAATCTGTACGTATTTGGGAGAGCGCGACGTGCTCGCCTCTTAAAGCATCGGGACGATGCCATTCATCCCGAGTTTCCGTTGACCTTCTCAGTGGCTTACATCCGTGACTGTGAGCCCAGCACCCGGAGCTGCCTTCCGGGGCGCTTGGGCTGTTGGCGGTGATCTCGGCCTGATCCCTCCTGGTCACCCTGTTGCGTCACTGAAGAGCCGTAGGCGGGAAAGCTGCCTTCGGCGGGTGCTTCCTCTGCACGGGGCGCAGAGGCCGGGGTAGCCTCCCACAAGGCACTGGCCTGGCCACGTCTCCTGCGGGACTAGGGGACCCCCCCGCCAGGCTTGGCCCCTCCACAGGGCCTGGGGGGCTGGGACGGGGTCAGCTCAGGGCTCTGGTGACAGCACGGCCTGTGGTTTGCAGGATGCGGCCGTCAGATCTTTGCCCTGTCTGTGCACTCCAGCCTCCTGGAGGCCCGCGCTTGCTGGGAGGTGAGCAGCATGGAAATGAGCTTCGTTGTCTAGAATTTTGAAAAGCCCTGCAGCTACACGGTGACAGGAAGACTGAGCAAAGTGTGCCGCCCGGCCGCCCCCCCGCACCGGAGGAGGGAAGGTGGAGAGCTTGAAAGAGGCGTGGCTCCTTGAATCCAGCCTCCGAGCAAGAGTTTTCTGTTTCAGAACGAAGGTGCATTTTGTTAAGAAGTGTGAGGTTCTCACCCCAGGCCATGGTTTGACCTGCAGATGACTTCAGCTTTTGGAACCATGGAATGCAGAGTGAAAACTAAAAATACAGCCGAAGACAGAAGACGTCAGGAGATGATTATCTCTGCACTACTACTGAGCTGTTGTTACCTTGGGAAGATTATGTTTCCAGAATCTGTGTCTACTTCGTTTTCCTCGTTGTAAATGTCCTTTTCATTATAAAACCAGCTCGGAGACTATTCTGGCTTTTCATATGGATGTACTTTTTCTCTGTCTTGTCCCTGTCTGGATAAACCAGTTCCGTTTAGATGACTGACCTGCTCATTAATTGAGGGAAACACCCCATCAGTTACCAGCCGTGATGCCTCAGAAACTGACAAATCCCACCTTCCAGCGTGCGTTACCTGAAGTGGGAAAGGTTCCTGTGACTACCAGCGGGTTTCCCAAAGCCCCGGTTCGGGTGGGCAGAGCCCACAGAAGCCCTTCTTTCTGAAATAGCTTTTGCAAATCGAAGCGAGAAAGGCGTGGTCCTGGGAGTTGAGCGCAGAGCCTGCTTCTCGCCTCTGGGCCTCACGACAGCCTTGCACGCCCTCCCCCAGCGCCCCAGCCCCGATGGGTGGACGTGTGGCCCTCCAGGGGCTCGATGGGTCTGAAGAGGCTCTGTGGTGCTGGGCGGGCACTCCTGAGGAGCCAGCCCCCAGGCCTCTCGGGGGCCACCTGCCACCACTGGGTGGGCTGTGACGGCCCTTGGCGGAGCTTCTGTGTGGAGGCTTCCCGAGCTCACTGAGGTCATTTAAACGGCAAAAGACACAACGCGCGTTGTTTCTTTTTACTTACGGGACAGAAGGTGGTATTACTCACAAAAGTCGTTTTTCTCTCGAAACAAATGCTGATCAGAAAGATGGGAAGAGCCTTAAAGATCATAGACTCTGTGTCCCGGAGAGAGCCTGCACCTGGGAAGCACAGGACCAGCCCCTGAAGCCCGCAGGGCCTGGGCCGCCGCCTCCAAGGTGACACTAAGGTGACACTGAGATGAGTGGGCCGCCCTGGAGAGGCTCGGGCGCTGCCAGCCCAGCCTCCACGCCGGACGTTAGGCCTCGGCGTTGGGTTTTCAGGAGGGAGAGTCTCCTTCACAGAGTGAGACACGCGTGTGCGCTCCGTCACTGATCCCGGTGGACGTGCAGTTCAGCGTGAGAAGCCCTGTTACCTCTCTGGCTTTGTTGTCCTGAGAGACACCCCAGCGCTTGTGATTTGGCAAAACTCAGACGACGTGTTGTGAAAAGCAACATATATTCCAAAACACCTATTTATTTCTAAGTCGACGGTATTTTCTTACCTTAGTGGAAAACGTTCTGTTTTGATGTTTATGTTCCCTTATCTTCCCCCCATGTCTCTGAAAATATGCACATTTTCTGCCTATTTTTTTTTCCAATTTACGATTTAAAGATGTTGTTAAATCTTTTTGATAACATGTTTTTCAAGAGATTCTATTAGGGTTTAGAAATCTTATAATCATACATTTATTTGCTTACCAACATAGTATTCTAGTATTTTAACAAAAAATGCCAGTATCGTCCTTATTTGGAAGTTAAGCCCAAAAGTGACTAAGTACTGTTTTTATACAGAGTGAAAAAGAAATTAGACAGGTCGGTCTCTTCTCTTTTGAAATAACCTTATGTGGAAGCACACTTACTTACAAATCATAAATATATTCTTGCATCTGACAGAAATCCAAGTTTCGTCCATCTGTAATGTTAGTAGATAAATGACAGGGTCGTGGTCATTGCCTCGTTTGTCTGGGGCTCACGTAGGGACCCGGCTTCCCTAGAGCATCAGCCTCGAGCGGAGTCGGGGAGATTCGGGAGCGTCACCTCGGGGTCTGAATGGGGTAAAGGACCCCAACCTTCATCAGGAGAAACCTAAGCAGGACAACATGAGTATGTTCGATCCTCTTAAACTGTCCAAGTTACTGATCATTGGGACGCATTTTTTCATTTTCTATTGAAATGGTCACCTTAGAGTAAATATCTGAGAAAGAAGAAGAAAGTAATACAGGCGTGTCACTTGAAAAACTACAGAAGTGTGTCAGAACAACTCTCTTACCCAGTCACACCCAGTGGTCTTCAGAAAGGACTGTCACCATCAATTTTTCATCTTTAAAGGGTTTTAATTCTTTCAGCCTGTTCATATGGTTTTATAAAGCCCCAGACGCCCGGCAAATCCCCTTGGTGTTGTAGGACAAGATTGCCGTTAAAAAATGTTTAGGCTCTGTCAGCTCCTCCTCGCCGGCTTCACGAGGGGCCCCGGGAAGCCGTGTTTACACTGAAGCCTGAATTGATGGGGCCAGTGTAATGCAGTCGGGTCAGAGGGGCAGCTGCTTAGCTGGGCTCATCAAGCGCTCAGGTTTCACGGCGGTTTATAAAGGAAGGTCTGTAGTGATAACATCTGGCTCTTGAGCGTGACTGCATTTTGCCTCTTATGATTGAATGGAATTTAATGGTGGGAGGAGAAAAGCCAGGGCAATCTCATTCTGAGCTATGGTTCCAGATAGATTAGGCAGAGCGGCGGGCCAGCGCTCCGGGTCGGCCACCTAGCAGCCTGTGGAGCAGACTGGCTTCCTCCGCTCCGCCTCCCCATGCCGCCGACCCCCCCCCCCCGACGGCCAGCATCCTTGCCGAGCCAACGGCAGGGCCCGTTTGGGCACAGCCGCGCCTGGGCTCCGGTGCGTCCCCGTCGGGCCGGGCCCTGAGCCGCTGGGCCCCGCGGGTGACGGGCTCAGCTGAAGCCCTTCGCCGCCGGGTGCCCCCCGAACGGCCGTGCACCGGCCAGGCTCGTGGTGTCAGAGGTGAGCTTGGTTCCCGATTCCGCCGTCATCCAGTGAGCTCCCTTCGTGCCGAGGCGCCAGGACACTGTGATCTCGGGGAGCCGTAGACGCTACAGGGCTGACTCCCCCACCGCCCCCCACCCCCGGCGAGGCTGCGGCTCAGATGGGACCCCAGCCCCAGGGTCCTGGCGTTCTGTGGCTACTCGGCGGTCCCGGCCCACGTGAAAAGCTGGTGGCGTGGGGATAAACTCGTGCCGCTCGGGGCCTTTTAAAGTCCTCTTCACTAAGCGTTTGGGTCTCTGAGTGTCTGTGTAACTGCTTACATTTGCAAGAGCCTCTTTTCACCCTCGACAGGTGGGTGGACCGCACTCAGGTAAGTGATGGCGGAGGGTCCCCTCCCAGTGCAGTCAGGCCGAAGAGCGGGAGAAGGGGCGGGTCTCTGACGCTTCACTTTTGCCCTGTCTGTCCACAATTGGGGACGGTGTTGTTGGTCTTGGTGCAGCTTCAGGACCAACAGGAGAGGAGCCCAGCAGATGCACAGCACAGAACACAGGGGCTGCGGGAGGAGATGCAGGTGTGGAGGCTCCCAGGTCCAGGGCCTCACAGCTGCCTGGCCTTCGGGGCTCCCTGAGCCTTTGTTTCTTCAGCCATAATGTGGGACAGGTGCCGACCCACTTACCTGCCACATCCTCACCCCTGCATCCTACGAGGTCAGAAGGGATCCACAGGGACCCAAGCCCACCTGAATGGAAGGGTCTCTGTCACCCCTGTCTGTGGTCCATTTGGCTGACAGCTGTTAATGTGACGGGGTCAAGTTTAGATCCCCTAGGTCACTGAAATTCGAAACAAGCTCCCCAGAAGGAAATATTCTACCCATTATCTAACTCAACTTGGTATAACAAACCCAAACATACCAAACAGCTACACAAGGATGGTATTTATGAGCTTATTTTAGCTCAGTGGGGTCTTCTTCAGACAGCACACTTCCTCATCACACTCAAGACACGATTAAACGTACAAAAGTTCTGTTTTGCTCAGGTGGCGGCCGTCAGGTGGGGCAGGCACAGGTACAGGCTCCGCCACCTTCATCACCTGTCGCTTCCCCATCCCAAGCCAGTGGCCACCCATAAGGCCCGGGAGAGGACAGGAGGCCCTCTGCTCTGGTCCCAGGGAAAGAGGAAGAGCAGGCAGGACCCCACAACAGCAGCAAGACTGTCCCGTACCAGGCCTATCAGGGACTCATTCTGACCCGAGAAGAAAAATGGGAGAAAGGGTGTATAAAGTGAGCCTAAGATAAGCCTTCCTCCACTTGCCCTGGCAAGCCCAGGGTCTGCCCTAAAAGCCCAGCTTCTCCTTCTATATTAATGTCATTATCAAAGTCAGTTCCTAGGCTGGCCCATTACCTCTGCTGCACATGGAATCGATACCCTTTAAAGTAATCGTGACTATACGCTGTGCGTCCTTAAAAGCATAAGCCACCTTTGGACACCGTGGGAAAAGGTAAAGTCCCAACTACGGACTCTGCGAGTTACAGACGTGGGCTGCCAGCTGTCCGTGGACAGACATACGTATTTGTGCAGCACACGTGTTGTGTGTAAGCGATTCTGGTGAACCCCACTGGAGTGAAATGTCAGTGCTATAGTTAGGACTATTTTAACTTCAGTTTCAAAGTGTTTTTACTGCCCTGTACCTTCCATATCAGTGAGGTAAAGACACCTCTACCCGTACGTGCAGCCTTTTTAGTGCTACACTCGGAGTTTTCAAATTAAACATTATGCTTACACATTAAACGCTAGCAATGTTCTCCTGACGCGTAGGCCAGGCCTGCAGCTGCCCCGGGAGGGGCCACGCGAGGCTCAGACCTTCGGCACCGGCCGAGCCACACATCACATCCCCTCCCGCCGTTCTGCTCAGACCCACGAGAGGGTCCCTGTCGACCACTGATGGTCCGGGCCGTAAGTGCAGAGGTTTGGCTCAGACACGGCAGAGGGAACCTCCTAGGGAGAAGGAGACACTTGTTCATCTAAGGTTCTTCCCAGGGGAGATGACCCCTTTCCAGTGGGGAGAAGCCCCCAGGCTCTGTGTGAGTGAAGGGTAGCTGGGAAGCAAGGAGGTGCACACAGGACTCAGAAATCTCTGTGGCCAACAGGCCGGTCCAGGCTCTCTTGGTTTTGACCGAAGGTCGATAGAAGATTCAAGCAGCAAGAGCAGATTTTTGATCTTAAAAACAGATTGTTAAGGATCCACAGTTGGTTCTTTGGAGTAAGAATGGCTAACATTTCAGAGTGAATCTGATAGAAAGAATCACCAAAGTGAAAACTGTACTGGGTTCCTTTGTGTGTGTGGAAGCAGCATTTAGCCGCCTTATTCTCAAAGGAGCTGTAACAGGCCGTACGTGCGGATACTGAGCGTTTGCCCCCCACATTCTCTCCGGGTGCTGGCGGTGTGCGCAGCTCTGCTCGCGGCCCGGGGGCACCTGCGTCCTGATGGGCGACACGGCCCGTGACGGCGGACAGGCCGGGGACACGTGTGCTGTGAAGGATAAAGCAGGAGGTGCAGCCGGGGGGGGCCTCTGCAGTAGTGAGGGTCTGCGTGGGCCGTGCCGGAAGTGACCTTCGGAGGAAGGGCGTCCGCGGGGCCCAGGCCCTGAGGCAGGTGTGTGCTTGGCCAGCTGAGAGAGCAGCCGGGGGCCTGGCGCAGGGGGAGTGGGGACAAGGCCCCGCAGGCCACTGTCAGAGCTGAGGGGGGATCCCAGTGGTTCCCACGGGGAGGGGCCCCAGCAACCACCGCACCCAGAAGCGTCGTCTGGCTACCCCAGGAAGCTCTGAGGGTTTCAGATGCGGCAAAAGAAGACGGGGTGCCGTGAGGGGTCCCCAGTTTAGAGCGGGCTGGGTTCCTAAAGGGCCGCCTTTTCTGGGCGACGCCCTGCCTCCCCGTGCCCCAGCTGCACGCCTCCACGCCCGAGCCCCTCGCTGCCCAGGCTCTCCAGCAGATTTCAGAGGCGCCCGCGTGGGCTTCCCTCGCTCTCCTCCGCCGGGGCACGCTCCAGAAAAGCTACCGTCTGGCCTTAAAAACCATCCCTGAGCAGTGAGTTCTGTGGCATAAAAAACGTGACTTTAGGTCTTACACCTCCCCAAAGGGTACCCTAGAAGAAAACGTCGTATGAAGGGACACGGCCGTACCTCTTACGATGTCATAGAATAAAGAGATGCAGATCTACAGCTGGATTCTGTCCACCCCCTCCCGGGGATTTGTAAACTCTGAAAGGTGTGCTTCTGAATCCTCGGTGCCAGTCGGTTCAGCCAGCGTCCTTCCTCCCGGCCGGCTGCCCTCCTCGTCTCGCCAGCTCCTCGCTCCTCGGGAGTAACCCTCAAACTTGCACTGTCATCAGCCACCGGGGGGAATATTGGGATGATTTCTTTCAGTTCCTCTTTCTTTTTTTTTTTTTTTGTGCTGCACCGAGAGGCTTGCAGGATCTTCGTTCCCGACCAGGGACTGAACCCGGGGCCCACGGTAAAAGCACTGAGTCCCAGCCCCTGGACCGCCAGGGAGCTTCCTTTTTTTTCTTAAATCGAGGCGTTTCCCTGGGTTTCGTGACGGCATTAAGTTAAGGTCAGCTGTGGAGGTGACACCTGTGACCCACGCGGATGTCTGTCTTCCAATACTCCCGCGAGCGGCCTGGGGACGCGCCACCAACATCCCCGAGGGCCGGGCCCTCCGTCGCCGGGCCCGGCCCCTCTTCCCCGGGACAGAGCCCGCGCCCGGGCCTCCCGGGGCGCTGGGTGCGCCCTGAACGGCTGCGGACCGGCTCTGCTCTCCTTCCGCACCGCCCAGGCCCCGGTCTGTCGCGCCCGCCGCGCCCCGAGCTCCCGCGTGTCGCCGGTTCCCGGCCGTCGTCTCCTCCGTTTCCCCCGCGTGGGTCTGGCCGCTGTTCCGATGGCCCTGGGCCTTCCTCGTTTCCCTCGGCCCCCGGCCTGTAGGTGCGACCCCGGCTCTAGCCGGATGCCAGGCCACTCCCGCGCGGTGGGGGCCGCGCCGTCCCGCCCCCGCCCCTCACTCCCCTCCCCCAGTCCCTGGGCCCACCCTCCTACTTTCTGTCTCTATGAGTCGGATTCCCTGAGGGACCTCATGTGGGTGGGATCATGTAATATTTGTCCTTTTGTGTCTGGCTTATTTCACCAGCACAATGTCCTCAGAGTCCATCCATGTTGTATAGCCTGTGTCAGGGTTTCCTTCCTGTTTAAGACTGAATAGTGTTCCATTTGGTGTGTGGACCATGTTTTGTTCATCCATCGTCTGTCGATGGACACTTGGGTTGCTTCCACCTTCTGCTTATTGTGAATAATGCTGCTGAGAACATGGGTGTCCAAGTGTCTGTTCAAGACCTTGCTTTCAATTCTTTTGGATACGTACCCAGAAGTAGAATTGCTGGATCATATATTAATCCTGTGTTTTTCGAGGCGTCTCCATACTATCTCGATACTGACTGCACCGTTTTACGTTGCCACCAACAGGGTGCAATGGTTCCAGTTTCCCCACATCCTCGCCAACTCTTGTTGTTTGCTGTTTATTTTTTTTACAGTAACCATCCGAATGGGTGTGAAGTGGTATCTTGTTGTGGTTTTGATCTGTTTCCATATTTGTTAGCAATGTTGAGCATCTTTTCATTTGCTTATTGCCTATTTTTATGTCTTCTTTGAAGAAATGTCTATTCAAGTCCTTTGTCCATTTTTCAATCAGGATGTTTGTTTTATTGTTATTAAGTTTTGGGGAGTTCTTTATTCTGGATATTAATCCCTTATCAGATATATAGTTTTCACACATTTTTCTCCCATTCAGTAGGTTGTATTTTTACCCTGTTCATTGTGTCCTTTGATATACACAAGTTTTAGTTTCTGATGTAGTCCAGTTTATCTATTATTAATTTTATTGCTTGTGTTTCTGGTGACATATCAAGAAATTATTGCCAGATCCAATGTCAAAAAACTTTTCCCTCATGTTTTCTTCTAGCCATTTTATCTTTTGACCATGTATACAAGGTTTTATTTCTGGGATCTGTGTTCTATCCCATTGGTTTATTCATCTGTCTTTATGCCAGAAACAGCTTTGACTATCATAGCTTTAGTAATAGCTTTTGAAATCAGGAAGTGATTTCAAACTTTTTCCAACTTTTTCTTTTTTAAGATTCTGTTGTCTATTCCCAGGCCCTTGAGATTTCATATGAATTTTAGGATGGATTCTTATTTCTACGAAGAAAAAAAAAATCTACTGGAGTTTTAATAGGGGTTGCACTGGGTGTGTAGATGACTTTGGGTAGCATTGTTCTCTTAGCACATTAACTCTTCCAATCCATGAACATGGGATGTCTTTCCATATACATGTATATTTTGCACTTGTTTTTTTAAATTTTAATTAATTTATTTTTTTGGCTGCGTTGGGTCTTCATTGCTGCGTGCGGGCTTTCTCTAGTAGTGGCGAGGGGGGTGCTACTCTTCATTGTGGTGCGCGGGCTTCTCATTGCGGTGGCTTCTCTTGTTGAGGAGCACAGGCTCTAGGCACACGGGCTTCAGTGTTGTGGCTCGTGGGCTCAGTAGTTGTGGCACACGGGCTTAGTTGCTCCGCGGCATGTGGGATCTTCCCGGACCAGGGCTTGAACCCATGTCCCCCGCATTGGCAGGTGGATTCTTAACTACTGTGCCACCAGGGAATCCCTGCACTTGTTTTTGAAGTCCCTTTGTAAGCACAGCACCATCTTTGATCATGGAGAAAAGGAAAAATTAATCTTTTTTCCTAGAATGGACTACAGTCCAACCTGAATGATAAGCAAATTATATGAATGAGTCAGAAGACAGATGAGAACTGACACCAGTTGAGGGCATCGGGGTGATGCCTTGAGGGTCAGAGGAGGAAACCACATCTGACTATAGCACTAGGACCCCCGGGAGACCCACCTGAAGGCATAGGAGAGGCAGGGGGGCCAAGAATGCAGTGGGTTTGTGACCTGGATGACCGGAGGTGGACTGGAAGGCTACAGAGTAAGACACACAAGCCCGAGAGATGGAGGGGATGCTTAGCCAGAACCAGTGACCCGGCCAAGTGTGGGGAGAAGGCCAGGGCAGCATGTGCACACACGTGTGTATGTGTACGTGTGTGTGTGTGTGTGTGTGTGTGTGTGTGTGTGTGTGTGTGTGTGTGTGAGCCTGTGCACATCCAATACGCAGAGCAAGGACAAGCAGTGGAATGTGGACAGAAGGAGGCCCTCAATAGTATCTGAGCTGACAGACGTTTCTGGGCCCTGGGACGCTGCCAGCAAGGAGAACGTAACACGTCCTGTGCAGAGGACAGCAGGTGAGCGTGAGGTGGTAGAGGCCAGGGTTTCCCTGATGTGTGCTTGGGAGAAAGGGCATTTGTGCGGTGACACGTGTAGGACGGGGAGAAGGATGGACACCGTCGTTACCAGTTGGCCGGGTCTGCAGACGTCCTGACACCGTATCCCGCTCAGCCCCCCGCTGCCGCCCCGGCTTCGTGAGGCAGAGCAGGGCTGCCCGCTACAAACCAGTCAGTAGGCCCCGAGGGGTCACCCCGGAAATGCGGACGCTGACAGTCACACCCGTGTGACCCTGACGAAGGGGCCATGTCTGTGTCCGTGCTCTGCAAGGTCAGGGATGGGGGACGGGTGACCTCGGGTGAGACCCCAGTGTGCTGCTGTCTGTGGCCGCAGGCGCCCAGGTCGGCGCTTGCACTTAGCGCAGTTGTGCACACGGCATAGTTAGAGCCTCGGTGACCCAGGAACCAGGAGTTGAGCTCCCGGGGCATCTCAGCAGAACGTCTCTTTCCCTTTTCGGTCCCTCGACTGCAAGCCTGGCAGTGCCGCCCGGGGCCGCGTGGGTGTGAGGGTGGGGAGGACAGCGGCGCTCGGGGACCTCCTGAGCCTGTCACCGAGCACCTGCAGGACAGGTGTGAGCTCAGACGTGGCGGGAACAGGCCAGGGGGGAGTGTGGGCCGCTGCCTACATGCTGGGGCGGGCTCCCTGCGTGACCAGATCTAGGGGCGTGAGCGCTGCGAAAGGTGGTGGAACCCAGCACGGCCAGAACTATTCAGGTGCCGCTCTGCGGGGGCCGCGCCCTGCCGGGCCGAGCCTGGGTCGCGTCCACGAGGGGCCCAGCCAGGTGGCTCCCAGTGCTCCCTGCTGACCTGGCCCTGCCCAGGCGGTGCAGCCGTGGGGCATTTTTCTGTTCCCTTCGTGGGTTCCTTTTTTTTTTTTTCTGGTGTAACAAGACTCTCGCAGTTCTTTAAAACAGTCAAGAGACAGTGAGTTAAGAGGGCTTTTCCCCCGGGATGTACATTTTCTCCTACTTGGTAATTAAAATGCAACGAAAAGTGGCCAGAGTCTCCTGAGTATTCCCGGCTCTGGTCACGATGCCGGGGGCACGTCGCCCGTGTCCCGGGTGCCGCTGGAACAGGCTGTCTGGGCGGACACTCGGAAGGACCAGCGCCTCAAGGAGCCTATTCCGTTTAAAGAAAGAGACTAACGTGTGTCGCCGGTGGTGTCCTCGGCACGGGCGGGACCCTGGAGCGCCGCAGAGGAGAGCCGAGGAGCCAGAGTGGGGTCCGGCCTTCGCGCCTGTGCTGGGCGAGGGGCCACGGCCACAGTTAGCGCCCTCGGTGCTGCAAGCGCGGTCCCGATGTGGGAGACACCAGTGTCCGCAGAGTGAGGCGGGGGGCGGGGAGGTGGGCAGAGGCTGCGGCCTCAGAGCCGCCCTGCAGCCCCGCGGACGCTGGGGCCACGGGAGCCGTTGCTGGGCAGGGGGCGGGGAAGGGTCCAGACAGCAGGGCCCTTTCCATAAGGTGAGGGTCAGGGTCACGGGCCAGGAGACAGGCCAGAAAGGCCATTCTGTGCTTCAGGGCTCTCTGAAAGATGAGCTTGGAAAAAATTCTTATGAAACCAGTCACCCACGCAAAGAAACAAGACACGTTAGAACTACTTTCTTAAAGAGCCGTTAGGACCATGGTGTCTAAGGGGTATCTTTAAAACAACGTGAAAGTGTCTTTACAGAGAAGGATGCGATAAACTTTTCAAGAAAAGGTGGTTGGCGAGAATCACCTGGGTAGGTGGCCTTTCGCTGAGACCAGGTGGGGATGAGGCCAAAGGAAGAGATGCCCTTTGGCCGTGCACCAGGGAGATGGGGTCACTGAGGCAGGAACACCTGGGTTGGGTGCATCTGCACCTTGTGCAACGCGCTTTCGTGTTACAAGGTGCAGTGACAGGATTTCATTCCTCCGGGAATCGTAGCTGAATGGCTGTGTTATTAGGAAAACTGAAAAGTGTTATTGACCATGTTCCATGGGAGGCTGCGTACACAGCGTCCCACCGGGTTCCACGTTGGGGGTGTAATTGTTAAATTTAGAGACTGAGAATTATCAGCTATTCTGACCCCCGAATTGACCTCTGAGACGGAGTTCTCCCGTCTGTTAAGAAGCCAACGATGCGTCCTTGGGACCTGGGCTGAGGTGAGTCATACGACGGTGCAAGCCCCACGGAGCGGCAGGCTCCCCACCTCCTATACCTGCTCCTGAGGGGCTGTCGTAGGCCCGCTCCGGATCAGGACCCCGAGGGCTGAAGGGTGCACACCTCCCACACCGGGAGGCCCAGCCCTGTGGCAAAACCTGAAACCTGGCATATCAATGGTATTTCGTAGACAGTATTATAAGTCAACACTTGAAGCAAAATAAGAATTGTATTTACATTTCTGCATTTTAAGAGAATGCCTTAAAATTAAACGTATGACCTCTTTATTTCTGACTTTGTAGAGTGTAGCCTTTACAACCCTTATAGCTGGAAATTTAGAGCAATAAATTCAGAGAAGAGCTCTGAGAAGACTGTTCATATTTTAGGTCCTTTATCAGCAAGGTCTCCATCAGGGCCGGCAGGAAAACTCAACACACAGGCAACAACCAGCGATTTCCACAGTATCTCTACACGTAGACCTGTAAAATGCAGCTATTTCACAAACGCTTTCATGTAAAGTTGTTAATGGTTTCGATGTTTCATCATTTGGGAGTGGTGATTAGCTCGACTCCCCATGAGTTAAGGGATTGCGAAACTAAAAGACCTGGGGATTCTCCATGCAAAACAACTCTGCCTTTTCACTGAGGAGGCAATAAAGGAAGAGAGGAGAATATTCAGTTGTAAACTCGTAGCATGTGTTTGAAGCTGCTCTTCGCTTGGAGTGGCAAGGAATATGGGTTCAGCCAAACAGATGCTTGTTCTAGGGTTCTGCCGTATAAAATCAGTACATTGTGCTGCTAGCTGTGAACTTAAGCCGTACATCACGGAGCGGCCCTCAACAGTGACATAAAATAACCCACGGAACCTTGCACGTTGCTGAAGGCCACTCCATAGGCAGCTTGAAATGTGGAAGCGACTCAGAAGCACCGCATTGCAGAGAAACGTTTTCTGCCAGTCGGGGTGGACGCTGAGATGTGCAGACACGTCAGAGACGTGAAATTCCACCTAAAAGAGACCCCTCTGATCCTCTTCTCCCCGGAGTAACCGCACCGCTTGTGCTGTCACTTCTAAAGAACAACCCAGGGAAATCCTGAAAAGATAGGCTACGCTAAAGCATCGCCCACGTTACAGAGCTCCAGGCCCGTTCTCATCAAATGGGGGGAGAGAGCTTAAAACACGGAGCCCAGTCACTCTTTCAGCACCTCTCTCTTGGGCAGCCGCTGTGAGCAGCATCCGTACCAGGCTGTGATCGGGGGCGGAAGAGACTAGACAGAGCTCCTTTCCCCGGGCGGCGCGACAGGTGCCCAACCCCTGCGTGCCCAGGATGCGGCAGCGGATGGGGCGCTCTGGGAGGGTGCATGCCCTTGGGAGATGCTGTCGGGGTAGGTCCGCGTGGAGAGCCAGGTCTTCTAAGAAGGAATGGCTTGGCAGACAATGGAGATTTCTGTCTGGGGGAAGGAGCAGCACGCCCGGGAGAGGGGGCCCTGGGGCGGGGCGGGGCTGCGGGGGCTGTCCTCACACCCTGCGTCTGGCCTCAGGGCTGAGAAAGGGGGACCCGAGCTCGAAGTTCTGGAAGAGGTTTGGGGAACAAGAGGCAGTCTCAGTCGCCGTGACTTCAAACCGGGGGCGGCAGGGGTGATGGTGACAAAGGCGGGGGGAGGGCGGGGGGCAGGTGCGTTTCTTGGGGGAAACGGGGGAAAGTACTGACCTTGGCTGCAAACGTTTCTGACCCACGAAACAGATCCTTGCTGAGCTCCTGCTGTGTGCTGGCGTCCTGGGAGCTCACACCCTGGGGGCGGACCGGCCGCAGGGACCCCGCGGAGAAAAGCAGAGCCGCGCAGGAGACCGCGGGGTGGGGAGGCCGGTGTCCGGGGCGCCCCCGCCGTGCGCTGCGCGGTCCCGCCCGTGGCCGAGATCCAGTCCTTGCCTCGTGGGGCTTTCACTCGACGTAGGGTTGCGGTCAAGGGTTGGGGAGCAAAGCAGCCAGAGTCTGAAGCTCGCCCCCGAGCCCTAGTCCCTAACTTTGTGACCAAGCCTCGGATTCCTGGTCAGCGGAACGGGACTCTGCAGCCTAGGCTGAGCCCGAGAGGTCGTGCTGTGGTGCATGGGGGCTCCGGGGAGGGGGGGGACGGCGCGGGGGCCCTGGGGTAAATGCCCACGTGTGGCCGCAGCGGCCGGGCGCGACGCGGTCCCCGCGTGGCCGCGCTGCAGTCGGGGCGGCCGGACGGGCTGCCCGGCGTCCAGGGTGCTCCCCTGGGGGCGGGGTCTGGAGCCCGGTTCCCGCCCCAGCGCGGTCAGCCCGCGCGCGCGGCCCCTGCTTGAGCTCCCCGGGCCGGGGCCGGGCCGCTGCCCCCGCGCCACGTGCCCTGCCCCCCGCGCGGCTCCAGTCCGGGCCAGAGCTGCGCGCGCCAACGAGGCCGCCGTTCACGGGGAGGACTGCAGCGCGCAGGTGCAGGGGGGCCCGTAGTACCGGGCGGGCGCCGGCCGTCCCATCCCTGGGGCGTGAGCGGGGGCTCGGATGGGGCCTTGACACTCCGGTCCCACCGCCGCCTCCTTCACGGAGGGGGGCTCCGGTCCCAGAACCGGGTGCAGGGCTAGCTTTGGCTGGCCTTCCCCTGCCCCGTCCACGTCCACGGCATCCCCGTTTGCCGCAGGCCCTGGGGGCTCGGGCCGGGGAGGGCGGCCGTCGGGTCGGGGCGGCCCCAGGTGCCCGGAGGCCCCGCGTGCCCGGAGGTCCCTCTGCAGGCTGACGGGTCGCGGCCGGGCTGAGCCCCTCCCGCCTGGGGCGTCTCCCCTTCGCGGGGCCGCACGGAGCCCCAGCCTTTCAGGAACCTTCTCTGGGCCTCTGCTGCGTGCACCTGTGATCCTGCAAAGAGCCCGCGCCGCACACCTGAGGGGAAGCAGCAAAAGCAAGTGACAGTCGCTCTGAACTGAGTCCAGGGCTGCGTTCCTGCCCAGCTTCCTCCCGAGACCGGCCCTGTGGGTCCCCCCCTCACCCCAGAGGCCCGGGGCCTTCAGAGTCGGCGTCTCCTGGCCGAGGTGGGCCCCCGCTGGTGCCGGCGGGCCGCGTGGAGTTGCCGTGGCCGCAGTCCTAGAGCCGCCGGAGGCTCTCGTCGGCCTCGGCTCCCCTTCCGGCGTTTGTCTGCAGGTGCGTCATATGCCCGTCAGAGGAGCCGCGCTCCTGCCCGGTGGTTTTATCCAGTTACTGAGCGCGAGGTGCCGCTCGGCGGCGCGGACGGACGTCCCTGGGACCAACTCCCGGTGGCGGGAGGCGGCCAGCCCTGCATTTCCCGGGGCGCCTCCAGTGCCTCCTCTGCGCCGTCTCTTGGCCCCTGGGTTGTTAAGGACGGTGACGCATCTTAGACGGGCGCGCGCTCTGCAGACATGACACGGAATGAAGGACAGCATCCTGGGAGGAGCCGTGGGTGGGGCACGTGACACGGGGTGGTGCCTACGTTTCTGTGACCAGTAACTTCTCATGTCTGCGTACAGCTGTCACTTGCAGAAGACTTTCGCCCGCACCGGACCGTTACCTCAGCCAAGGGGGCAGAGTGTGACCCAAGCTCTCGTTGTATCTGTGGACACGAAAGCCACGCTCGGTCCTGGGCAGCGCACGGCTCGGACCCCAGCCTCGATGGCGTCAGCCGCTCTGGCCACAAGCACAGCACCTGCCAAGGGTTTCTGGGCGGCCTGTCGCACTCGGAGTCCCCCCCGAAGCTTCCATCAAGTCAGCCTGATTATTTTCCACTGCATTTTCCTGAAAGGATGTTATGATTTTCTAGTTGTTTGGTGGCTGGCGATAAATCAGGCTTTTATGATGTCATGTGAAAGGCCCCCTCATGCTTTCTTGTGCAGCGGCCGCAGGCTGAAGGGGACGTGTTGGCGGGACGCCGTGGACGCGGCTGGCTTAACCCTTTCCCTGCTCGGTCAGGCGTGGCCAGGCTGCCCGCTGGGGGGCGTGGATGGAGCTGAGGGGCCTCCCTCCCACACGGGGTTCACCAGACTTCCTCCGCTGAGAGGTTTGGCATCAAATCAAGATTCGAAACGAGACAGTGTGTCCACGGAATGACAGGGGAGACCACAGGTGATTCTACAGAAGGAATACTTTGGAAGGGTCTCTGTCTCATGATCATGAAAACGAGAGGTTTCCCTGAAAAGAGGACAACGTCTAACGGCCGAGGGGTCGTGATAAAATGCGACCCTCGTACTTTGCTGGCAGCGCTCAGTTCCCACGAGTCTCCGAACGCCGCGAAGAGGTTCCCACTGGGGCCCCCGTCCCGGCGTTCTCCGCGCGTGCTCTCCCACACCTCTGTCCCCCGGCCAGGCCTCCGCCTGCTCCCCCTCCAGAGCGGGCCCCGCTTCACCCGCTTCCTGCCTCCTCACCGCTACGCCCGTCCCGGCCGCCACCGTCCCCTGGCCTCCCCTGGTCTCCAGCCGCTGTCAGCCCGCTCGGCGGCCACGGTGAGGTCGGAGACACCCAGCTGAGCCCGTGCTCAAAGCCTCCCGGGGCTCCGAGCAACGCCAGACTCTGCACTCAGTCTGAGGCTGATAAGGTCCACAAATCTTAAAAGTAAAGCAGATTCTTTCTCTGCAGGTGTGTGGACCTTTACGTCACACACACACACACACACACACACACACACACACACAGGATTTCGTAAAAAAAAAAAATTTAAACTCACGCAGGGTTAGGTGCCGCGTCCCATCCTCTCGGGACCTCACGGGGCAGAAGAGGGCCGTGTCCACAGGGCAGCTGGGGCTGCACCCAACGCCTGCGGGGACCCGCTCCTGCAGGAGGAGACAGAGGGCAGGCAGAGCCCTCAGGAGGTCTGCGGCGTCCTTGCCGGACCAGAAGAGGGTCAGCCCTTCCTTGCACACACGGCAGGCGCTGGCGCAGCACCAGGCCCTGCCCTCCGCCCCGGGAGGCCCCGAGGGCACTGTGTCCTGCAGGCCCGCTGGGCACGGTCCTGCCTCTCACGGGTGGGTGCCCAGACCCCATCCCTTCAAGAGCAGCCAGACGTTCCCAGGCTGAGTGACCCAAGCACAACAGACAGTGACAGATCTTTAGGAGGGAGGGGGTTGTGAGTGTGAGTTGGGGCGCGTTCCGGGCAAAGATCGATCATCCCCCCACCCCCCGGGGTAAACACGGAGCTGGAAGTCAGTCCCACACGTGCTTTCAAAAATTACATTGGCGTCAGAAAATCAGACTTTCAAACTACGTTAGGCCGAGGTGGCCAGTTTACAGCTGTGGCCGACGGGCTGCAGGTGCGCTAAGAGCCCGTCAGTGACTACAGAATAAAGTCGTGTGACGACATGGCTTTGCTGCGAAGGTCCCGGGTCCCGTGACGGGAATCACCCCGGGGGCCAGTGTGATCGCCAGGCTCCTCTGGGCTCCAAACGCCTCGTCACCCTGTCCAGACTCACGGCCTTCCCTCCATCCCCGAAAGACCCTGCTGCCCCAAAGCGTCACGCGACGCTTTTTCTCATCAGTCAAATCTCTGATAAACGTCACCGCTTCAGGAAGGGCCTGCCACTGTGGCTCAAGCTCCCCTCCCGTTCAGCGTCTGCCCTGAACTCCTGTGGCTGAGACGGCCTTACTCACGTCTCCTGTGCTCCAGACCGTCCCTCCTGCTGAAACAGACGCTCATGACAAGGCCTTGTCTAGTCCAGGGCCGCTTCCCCAGCGTCTAAGGCTGTAAAGGTTTGGCAACAGTCAAGAGCATGTGAAACGATTACGGGAATTGGGGAAAAACAGAATACCAAGTCTGTTACCATTCCTCGAAAGATGATGATCTAGAGACAGAAGTTAGGTTAGGGTGCAAGGTAAAAGCGACGTAACTATAAAAGAAAAACTGTAAGACAGCCCACTTTAGAAGATTACGTTTTCATCCCTGATGTTACTGTAAGATATGAAAAGCATTGCTTTCCCTCCACCGTGGTGATAAAAGCAACACTAGCCAGCCTGTTGTCCTGATGGAGCTAGAAATGGTGCCAGCTGCTTTCCACGTGTAACCGCGAATCCTCCCAGCAGCCTTGCCGGTGGGCCGTGTTTCCCCATTTCACAGATTTAAAACCTGAGGCTCAGAAGCATTGAGAACCCTCCCAAGGCCGCACAGCTCAGTGCTTGAGCCACAGATGAAGCCAGGTCTCCCCAGTGCTGTCTGTGCTGTCAGCGTCTAAGGAGCTTCTGTTATTGAGATAAAATATGTGTGTGGGGAAACGCGCAGATCTGAACCGGCTTTGACAAATGCACACCCTCCGTGTAAGCCCCGCCCCCCCACCCAGGGTCCTGCAGCACCTTCCCTGTCGACCCCTTTCCCTTGTAACCAACAGTCTCATTTCCACCACCTTCAGTTAGCTCGCCGGGTCCAGAAGCCTCACACACGCTGGACCACGAGTGTTCCTCTGCCCTGGCCGTCTTGTCACCCAGCACTGGAACGCCTTGATGTTTCCACTTGGTTTAGTCTTCGTTCTTCAGAGGCCTCTTTGCCACTCAAACGAATGTCCACAAAGCATGCTGCTTACAGCGCTTCCTGTGGAGGGCTCGTCCTACTGGGCGTCGTGAGTGCTGGCTTCTGGTCCAGCGCGCGGCCACTAGGTGGCTTTGTGACATCTGTGAAGTTGTTTGGTTTAAGTATCTCTTTAGCCGTGTTCGGGAATGGGGTTCTGTCTCTCTTACGTAGGTAGAAAAGAAAATACACCCGGTAACCGGGTGGTGTAGCTACGCCACAGCCTGGGAAACCCACTATTGACAGGAGACCGAATGAATGGACAGATAGAATCATAGAAAACCTAAAGATTCGTCTTCATACTCATGTCTCCCCATGTCTCAAAACCCTTACTAACAAACGTCATAGCAGTCATCTTAATTTTTCCTCAGATACGAAACTCCCCAGAGAAACTACCAAAAAGCAAGAATCTGGATGCTGTCAGTGGCCTGGTTAGCCTTAAGAAGTTGCTGAGGGGACGTATGTTTGAATGACCATCACGTCATTTCTGTTTTGGTTGGGGAAAAGGAAGGGAGGGAGGGAGGGAGGGAGGAAGGAAGGAAGGAAGGAAGGAAGGATGGATGGATGGATGGATGGATGGCTGAAGTGAGGTTTCTTGAGTTTGAAAAAGCTGATGTACCACAGAAGCTGAGAAACACCCCAGAGGAGAACACACCCCATCCGTGTCATGGAAGCATCCGTACTCCTTACAATACTCCTTGGTACTAATGTTCAAAGGCGGGGGTGAGGGTGTGGGCAGATTTCCAAGGGGCCGAGTAATCTAACAGCCAGAGAGGAGGTCGCCTTCCCCTTGTGCGCGCGGCGGTCGCGGGTGCCCGCAGTCGGCCCCCCGGGTGAGGGGGCGTCAGGCTATAGGTGAGTGAACTCGGAGCCGTGCCTTCGCCCCACAGGTGCTTTGCAGGTGCTTTCATCCCTAGGAAAGAGGCCACCTGAAGCAAATACAGGGTCTCTTGAGTTGCATCTTGATTGTCTGGCGGTTTAACGAGCTGATGTATGTGCGGTGCTTGGAGGGTAGCAAGTACTAAGTGGCAAAGGGAGAGCGGCCCGGCCTCGCGCTCCAGAGGGCCACCAGCCGACTGTGTGACAACCCTCTTTAATCGGTCCACTTGAAGGAGCTTTATCTCCTTTCCGCGGGGTTTGTGTCACCTCCTACCAGCCTGGGTAACATTTACACCCTAGATCCAGTTATTAACAGTAACCAGTAATTTCCGACAAAGATGGAGCTGGCTTTGAAGCCCGGGATGCTGAGGTCACCGACAATCTTATCTCCCTTTCATTAACGGGCCCTGCATTCCCACTGCAAGTCAGCCCCGCGTCAGCCGCTCCCAGTGACCGTCAGGGAGGGAGTCAGAATCCAGAGGCTCCAGTCACAGGACGTGGCCGCGCTTTCCCTGGGCTGACGCTCCCGTGAGCGCCGCGGATGAAGGAACACAGCTAACAGAGAAATGAGCTCTGCGGCTCGGCTGTGGACGCGGGCCAGGCGCAGGAAGGTGGCGTGTGTGCTGCGAGGCTGCACCCCCAAACCTTACTGGCTTACTTATTTAGAGCGACCCATGACGCACCCGCCTGTGCACCCACAGCCCCCAAACCTCCTGGGGCAGCTTCGAGAAACACTTTCCTCCACCCAGTACCCCCAGACAGGCCCCGGAGGCCCAGGGGCTGGCCGGTGCGGAAGGCTGGGGCGTCCCCGGGGCCTGCTTCTCTGCCCCGGGAACGGGGACGGGAGCCTGGGGCTGACGGCCAGGGACCGAAGCCGGCCTGGGTGTGGGGCGCGTGCCCACCCCACGCGGGAGAGCGCTCTGTCCTCCTCTCCGCTCCTCCCGAGCAGGTCTGCCTGAAAGGACTTTCTCCAGGATGTTTTTAAAGCTCTATTTAAAAGGAAATTGGTGTGTTTCGTCCTGTATTTCCCTGTGTAATTGTGTGTCTGTATTTCTTCCCTTTTCCCTAACTACATTTGTCTTTTTCTGCTAATCATATTTTCGAAATACAAATGAGAAAAGATGCATCTCTGTGTAGGCTGCACTATACATGCTGCTGTGAATTGGGTTCTCCCTTTATAAAGTGAATGCTTTTTTTTTTTTTTAACCACCGTAGGCTTTATTTACAGATTTACAAGTGGACACCTAAGGAAGACAGTGATCCCATTCACTTCTTCAGAAAGCTCTGCTGCGCCGGATGGACTTCACATCCGTGTCTGGGGTACGCTCGGAGGCGGATGTATCTCTCCCCCCTTGGTTTGGTAGCTCTCAGTAGCTGCTAGTTCCAAATTCTACCAATTGGAAGTGAGTGGTCCCCAGCCCAGAAACATGGGATCAGCGGGGATCGGGGGGGGAGGGCGGGGAAGCGTCCTGGAGGTCCCTTCGGGCACCTCCACCCCGCTGGGGTCAGGACCGCGCGTCCCGGGACTCGCTTGCGAGGCCACTGGCAGAGGTGCCGGCATCCGGGGCACAGCGCGCCTGTTCTGCCCGCATCCCGGCCGCCTGGGACGGGCTGCTCCCTCTGTACCCGCTGCCACTTTATCTCCACGGTCAGTGGCCAGTGGAGCCAGTGCTGACCGACTGCATCTCCCCGAGGGGGAGCCCGGCACTGTCCTCCCGACGGCAGCCCCGCTGCCACACGGCCCCTCTGAGGCCGCTTCCTGAGCAGAGCAGACGCCGTTTTCTTCTTGTCTCTTATCGCCACTGTCGTTAAAGGAGAGGCCGGGCTCCGGCTTCCCTGGCGCTGATGTGCAGCAGGCGAAGGGGAGGGGCCGTGCCGGGCACCCTTTCACTCGGGCGGCCGCGGCGCGAGCTGCTCTGGGCCCGCCGCCTCTTGGGGGAGGTTTCGATCGAAGGACGTAAACGTGAACGTGAAGAGCTTAACCTGCCCGACAGAGGCCGGCTCTACTGCAGACTTTCTGGGGGAACACCCAGACTTTGTTGTTTGTTTCCTCCCGTCCTCACCGACTGCCGGCCGAGCATCTCCGCCCGTGGCTGGGACCGTCGTGCAGCTTTACAGGTTCCCCGTCGACCGTGCTGTTGTTAGCGGTTCTGTCTTTCTAAACAGGGGCATTTCCCCCAAGAGGGAGGCATTAGCATCAAGTGACATCAAAAACCAAATTCACTGGCATTCTTTTATTCCCTTGGAACCTCAGCTATTCCTCAATTTTGCTTTTTTAAGAAAAGTGGGAGGAAAGCGATGCACACGGAGCAGCGCTCACAATCCGAGTCTTAAATCCTCGAAGATGCTCCAGCAGGGCTTCTGTCGTCCGGGCTGTCTGTGCCCTTCTCCTGATTGATGTCACTCGAGTCCAGATCTTTCAGTACACGCTTTAGAAATGTAACAACATCCTGCCAGAAGAGCTCACACTCGCAGAATGTTTCTCCACCTAAACAGATGCCCTTTGCAAAACTTACAGGCAGGCCTGTTGAAACACATCGCTGGAAATTAATATTAATGTTAATATTAGTATTAACATTTTCCTGGGAAATCTCTGGCGGTCCAGTGGTTAGGACTCTGCGCTTCCATTGCCGAGGGTGAGGGTTCAATCCCTGGTCAGGGAACTAAGATTCTGTAGTAAGCCGTGCAGCGTGGCAAAAAAAAATAAAAAATAAAAATAAAATAAATTTTTCCTAATGTAACCTCACTGAAAGAGTGAGAAAAAGAGATGAGACTATGAACTTTTTTTTTTTTTTTTTTTGCGGTATGCGGGCCTCTCACTGTCGTGGCCTCTCCCGTTGCGGAGCGCAGGCCTAGCGGCCATGGCTCACGGGCTTAGTTGCTCCGCGGCACGTGGGATCTTCGCGGACCAGGGCACGAACCCGTGTCCCCTACATCGGCAGGCGGATTCTCAACCACTGCGCCACCAGGGAAGCCGGAGACTATGAACTTTGAAAAGAAATGTGATAGAATCTGCTTAACAGATTTCACCACAGTGATTTTCAGGCAAGTGGCTGAGTAGCAAAGGTATTTAATGTGCTGAATAATGACCAAAGGAAAGTAAGATTGGGGGAAGGGAAGGAATCCGACCGGTGTATTAAAGGCGTGTTGTTATCTTGATGAGGATGAAACAGTGCCCCGAAGACTGCAGCGAGGGTGTAAGACAGTGACACAGCGCGGGCCCTGCCTTCCTGGGTTCTGCGTTAACTGCCACGGGCTCGGGAACCGGCCTAATGACTTTTCCAGGCTCTGGTCTGGCCCTGTATCACTTCTCTGTAACAAGAACAGAAGCCAGGAGAGCTGGAAAAATTACTGCGGCAAAACACGCCTTCCTACCTGCTGGGGTCTGCCACTCTGGCCACCGGCACCCAGGCTTCAGGGTTCCTGGCTGGACAAGCCCGAAAGGCCACCCGAGTCAGCAGGCGGCCTGGAGCCCTCGGACCACGAAGGGCCGGGGCGTCTGGACACGCACGCCTTCCCTGCTCGTGCTGCTTTGCTGCTGTAAAATGCTCAGCGAACCCTAATTGAATCGGACAAGAATAAATCACAGGGTGACACTCACCTACGGAGCATCTGTGGAAACGGGGGGGCGGGGGGCACCGGGAGCCGGAGCTCGGGAAACGCCATCTTCACGTAGAAACGCGTCATACTCTCCCCAGGGCTTTATCGTCTCTCTTTTAAAGGAAAGGTCCAGACCACCCAGCGCACGACGTGCGTTTGGGAAACTGTACATAAAATCATCACTTTCATTCAGCTTTGGCCCCTGTTGTCATACCGAGGCTTTAAGCCTATAAATAAAGAAGGAACCGAACGGTCAGAAGAGAAGAGAAGAACCAGACAGATGAACGTCTTCCTCGCCCGTCCTTGGACTTGATCACACCCTGGTGGAAAGGGTTTGTGACAAGGGACAGGAAGCACTGGAAGCAGCCCTGGGAGAGCACAGCTCGCAGCCTCCTCTCCCCCCGCATGCCGGCCACGTGCCCTCCACTGCTGCATCCCAAGCCGTTTCCCTAAAGGACACACTGGGGAGGAATACGAAAGCCCTTCGGGAGGGGTTAAGGGTAAAACAAGCTGGGACGTCCTTCATCTTTTTCCCTACACGTGGATTGGGGCACAAGCCCAGGGGCTGGGCTAGATGTCAGCTTGGAGCAGCTGGTGTCCAGAGCCACCGTTTCGTTTTAGTGGAACCTCATCCTTTTCCTTCACGAGATCTCTCGGTCTAATCAAATTTGAGGGAGACGAGAGCCTCTCGGTAGAAGGTGAAAGGTAGCTGCTCAGCTGGAATGTAGGGGTTGGGCTCCGAACTACACTGGGAAGTTTCACTGGTGCATCTCTGGTTTCAATGAAATCCTTGCACGGTAGCAGCGTCTGTTTCTGAGCTTTTGAAAGCCATTTTTCTTCTTCCTTAATTATAGTTCCCTACTTGTTTTTAGATTAAGAGCCGCTTGTCGAAAAATACAGGAAACCAAGTTACAATGCAGAGCACCCTTTCCAAGCCTGCTGAGGCCATTTGAAACGGCACCGGTTCTTCGGGTTCTGCTAAGCAGTTTAGAGCCCGGCTCACGCCCTCTGCAGAACCGGTGACCTCACGGCAGGTGTGGGAAGGGAACAGCGGCCCTGCTCCTTCCAGCCGTGACCGTGACCGTGACCGCTGTGGAACTGAGGGGCCCCGTTGCTTCCTCATGCCACGTTTCACAGCTCCCTCTGGGGAAAAAGAATGCATATCTTTGTGTGGGTCTCAGAGTTGAACAGCGGTATCGTTGAAGTCTCTACACAAGTTTATTTAGGGAAAGGGGAGAGAAATAAATTCATCTGTTTTTCCACTCGTATTTCCAGCTCCGTGTAGCACTGTGTTAAACTGCTAATTAGCAATATTTGCATCTTACTTTTCCTGAAGACTCTGCGTATGGACTTTTAAGGCCAGCAGAAATAACTTGTTTGACTATTACTAATGCTGGAGAGGAAGTCAGCCCTTCAGCGAAATGCAGTGCCTTTGGGAACTTGATTTATTCCAGCCTCAAATGTGAGGCTGGGTGGTGGAGGAGGAGAGGAGCTGCATGGGCCGTGTTGGAGCAGATTTCAGGCAAACGGTGCAGAAGTGGATCCAGACGCCTTAGCGGACGTGAGCCAGGGGCCGGGCCGGGTGGGCAGAGTGGGTGCTGCCCGCCCCTGCGCCTTTGCCATCTCGCAATCTACCTTCCGGGAGCCTGGGGAGGACGGGGGACAGAAGCCTTGCTCTCCTTGTTGCCGTGGTTTTTAGGCCGTTCTCCGGTATTCCGTGTGGCTAGGGCAGTGTCTTCCTGGGGCATGTGTGGTGGGCAAGAGTCCCGCCTGTGTCCAGGCAGCCTTCACTGGCCTCCGTCTGAGGGCCCCTGTCTCGTGTACCGTTGCAGGAACACGTTGGCGTCTGGAGGGGCTGTTCCTCTAACCCCCAACATGGTCTGTTCCAAAGTCTCTGCTTTCTTTCCTTCCTCCTCCTCTTCTCCCTCTCCTTGTGGAATCCTCTTGAAATTCTCACCCCTCTTGCTCGCATCCATGCGTCCCCAGGACCTGTTGGAGTAGCAAGGCTGGGATATATGCGGCGATACTTGGCGCTCCTCTGGTTTCCTTCCCAGGAAGTCTCTTCAATGGAGGGAAACCGGGAGGCCGTGGCGGTTCCTTGCAGCTCCCTCCCTGCGCTGGGAGGCCTAGCGGCTACTACTTGAGTCACCTCGTCCCTTTTTATGTGTTTTTATATTTTGATAAGGTCGTGTCAGCTGGGATGAGAAACTCTAGAGCGAGCACATGGGCCGCCGTCGGAGCCGGGCGGCGGGGCAGGGGCTGCGGGGGCAGAGGGGCCCCGAGTGCGAGCGCGGGGCCGCTCCTTCGCGGGCGGTGGGGTGAGGGGGTCCAGATCGGCGCTGCTGAGGAAGGCAGAGAACGCACGGGGCAGACGGCCGAGGGCTGGAGGGGCCGCCCGGAGAGACGCGCCGCTCCCCGCGCGCGTGGGGGTGCGGGTGCGGGGCTGCGCGGGAGCCGGAGAGGGGCGCCCGGGAGGGGAGGGGAGCGGGCGGAGGGCGCACCCCCCTCTCGCTGCCGTGAGAAGGGCGCGAATCCCACCCGGCTGTCTCTTGGGGCGGCGTCCCCGACAGCACGAGGCGGAAAAGAAGGTCGCTGACCGGCGGGGCGCGGCGGCGGCGGCGGGCAGGGACCCCGGGCCCAGCGTCGGGGCCCGAGACGCCGACTCGCGGGCCCGCGGGGGACCCGGGAGCCTGTCCGCCGCCGCCGACCGCCCGCCCGTGTGCTCCGTCCCCGCCCCGCAGGACTTTCTGCAGGGAGACTGCACCAAAGCCAAGCAGAAGCTCAGCTGGAAGCCCCGGGTCGCCTTTGAGGTGAGTGCGTAGCGCGGCCGCTCCGCGCGGGGCCCGGGGAGGGGCGCGAGGAGGGCCGGGGAGGGCGCGCCGGCCGCTGCAGGCGCCGCGGTGGAGGGGGCGCCCCGGGAGGGGCCCGGACGCTCCCGGCTCACCAGCGCTCGCGTCCTCCCCGCAGGAGCTGGTGAGGGAGATGGTGGACGCCGACGTGGAGCTCATGAGTACCAACCCCAACGCCTGAGCGCCCAGCGGTGCCCGCGCCCCGCCCCCGGACCCGCGCCCGGGCCGCCGAGGTTTGCAGCAGCCGGGATGGGTTCCTGCGGCGCCCACTCTACTTTTGTCCGGGCCTCTGCTCTGATCGGTTTCGGTAATCAAGATGTTTTAATCACATATTCACTTTACTTGAAATTATGTCGCTAGACAACTGAAATTGTGCGGCTTTCAAATGGTTTTTTCTCTTTTCTTATTAAAAGTATCCTTTCTCTTAACCTGCATTAACGCAGTCCTGTGGATATTGTCTCCAAGTTACAAAAGCAGCTGTATAGGGACCCCAGAACAAAAATACCCAAATCCGTGCCTTGGAGTGAAATAGCTTCCTTCTGAGAGAGCTGCGGCCTGGCCTGAGCCCGGCCTGGCCGGAGCTTCCTCGCGAGTCTCTGCCCCGGACCGTGCCTTGCCCACCCACCTGGTCACCGTAAGCCGCTCTATGCAGCCGATCTGGAAGCCCAGGTCCTTCAGAAAGGCAGCATTCACACCAGCTCTGGTCTCTGCGACTATAATTAGAACCCAGAGGGCTCCCACCATCTCAAAAGAAGGCTTGAGAAACAGGGGGAGGTGGTTAGAAGAAGAAACTTGAAGGGAGGGTAAATATTGCTGGAACATTCCATGCCAGGCCCCTGGGTTACCCAGAGGTCTCTGAGCCCATGCCTTTGCCTGTGGTCTAGAATCTTACACACACTACTTACTTCCAACCTCTTCTCAGTACTAGATCACTTTTTAAATCTAATTTTGATTTAGTCATTCAACCAGTTTATATTAAGTGCCTAATATATGCTAGATAGCGTGCACATGAACTACATCAGGTTAATTAGAAATCCGGTTTCATTGAGAGCAGCATTTGGGGGCCTGGCTTTAACCGCGTGTGCTCCCGAGCCGTGTAGGGCCTATCTGTGCAGGTTCAGGCAGGTGGACACACGCGTGTGGAATCCACCAGCATTAAGCAAGGGCTTGTGTACAGGTGGAAACCTCTGCGTGAAATACCGTATATCGCCCCAGAACAAATTAGGTCAGGACTCCTCTCCCCCTCACTCCCCCTCCAAGGAAAATAAAATAGAACTTCACAGCAGATGGAATTCCAGCCTTTGCACATGCTTGTGTGAGTGCAGCTGAACTATTTCTGAATGTCTTCACGGGCAGGTTTATGATCTGGGGGGGGACCCAGGCTCCAGCGGCCGGTGGCAGGAAAGAGGGCTCTTTGTGTGGCTGCCCCAGTTGCTATGAAAGCATGCTGGCCGGGGCGGCCTGGGCTCCGATCGAGCAGAACTGGGGGCCTGAGCGGGCCCACCCGGGGCTCGGGAGCTGCCCCAGGACAGGCCTTCTCCCAATCGTGATGCTGCTAATTGGAAACAGATGGTCCCTGGAAGGCGGGGCCTCCGGGGCTGGGGGCTGGTGGGCACACACACACTCACATACACACAATCACACACAGATTCACATACATGCAAACACAAGTACAAGTACACACCTACACGCATGCCGTCTCACACAGCGTCACTCACAGACACTTGGAGACACAACGCCAACGCGCCCGCCCGTCACAAACACACTCTCACAGGCTCACAGATAAACACATTCACACACGTTCCCCTTAGCCTTGACCCGATGGAAGGCACCCCTCCTCCTCTTCCTCTGACCCCCTGAGCCCCCAACTTCATCCCATACCCGGGCTCCGGTGCCCGGTGCTCCGTGGCTTGTCACCCAAAGGCTCCTCAGTGAGGACTGGAGAGGGTCCAGGCAGGGGGTTAATGGGGCTCCAGTGGTGCCTTGGTGTTAAATTATTCTCAAAATGGCCTGGAGCGGCGGGTCTGAAGGACACAAGAAGTATTTCTGGTTGCAACCTTCTCTCTATTCCTGCACCTTCGATGGTGGGGTGAGGGGTAATTTGGCTTCCTGGCCTCCCTGTGTGTGTGCTTAAAAGGAGGAAAAGAGAACAGATTTGCTTATTTCTGTGCTTGCTTTCTGGGCTGTGAATTTCATTTGGACATCCTTGAAGACAATTCTTACTGAAGTGTTTCTTCTACCCTAAATCTCACTTCAGTTTCAGCGAACTTCTTTTCCCTGCTTTGCCAGCTTTGACTGTTCATTTCAGACGTGATAAAGTATCTTCCACCTTGATTTTTTTAAGTAAAAGCTAAGAAAGTGAAACCTTACACTCCAAGAGGAGAGCAAAGCAGTGCGGCCCCACGCTCGTGCCCTACGTGAGCAGCAGGGCGCGTGGGTGCCTGGGCAGCGGGGGCCGCAGCTTGCGTCACACCTGCCTGCCAGGCGGTGGTGGGCTGTGTGCTGCCTCTGTTGGACGGACGAGAGACTGGGGCCCAGCCCTGAAAACCTGACACACCTCTACCGCTTGTAGGGGCGAACGTGGGCAGCACAGGCTGCCGACCTTTGAGGGAAGGGCTGAAGTGCTTTGAGGTCAACCCCCACGCAAGACGGCTCCTTGGGAAACTGGCTTCCAGGGCTGTGACTGCACCAGGAAACCAGTACGGACGCCGCTGCAGGCCCCTCTCAGTCCCCCTTAATCGCCTGTACCAACACCAGCCCCCCAAATGCACAGAAACCCCGGTTGGTTGGTTGGCCGGCTGCTGGGGAATGAGACCTTCGTTATTAAAGTTCGCCGCCGGAGGCAACACCTCAAAATTTCGTTCCAAAATAGCCATGGGTACACTGTTTACAAATAACTTTCGAAGCCCCAAGGAAAAGCCTCAAAGCACCACAGGCACCTTTGTGTGTACCGGGAATCCCAGCCGGGTACTCTAGTTCTAAGATGGGTGCCAGTAAGTCCAAGTTCACAAGTCGTCGGTTCTCCACAACCCGCAGCCCGGCGGGTCCGTGCGTGGATGGCGTTGGGGGGGATGGGGGTGGAGGAGCTGGGAGATTTACCAAAAATCGTGTGTGTGTGTGTGTGTGTGTGTGTGTGTGTGGACATGGCTCTCTCAAACATCTCCACGCCCCAACATGCCACCCCGCACCTCTCCCAAAATGGCAAGCTGTAATTTTTCACGCACAGCAGCGGCAGCCGGGCCACACAGCCGCTCTGGGCCCCACCCCACCGTCCAGTGTCCCCTTCCCCAGGGTCTGGCGCCGCTGCCCCGCTGTCCCGAGGCCAGGCCGCCCGCGCACACCCCGGGGGCTGTGCCACCGCGATTAGCCCGCGACCGCCTCTCCAGCCATTTCGGGTCGCGGCCCGCCAGGACACCGCTGCCCCGCCCCGCCCCCCGCCCCAGGCCCGCGACGGGTTGTCCCACCGGCCGCAGGCCCCGTCCCCAGCACCACCCACCCTCACCCTTTTCCTACGCCGGAGCGTCCCAGCTGGGAGGCCGACGACCGCGGCCTGACCCCAGACCCCGGTTCCCGCCCTGCCTCCAGGGTCAGGGGTCGCACGCAGCGGACGCCCCCTTTGATCTCTGGATTCGGGGACTGGGGCTCCCGGCGCGGAAGCCGCTGCTAGGAGGAGCCCCGACGCGGATGCGGGGCCCCGGGCTCCGCCACCCAGCGCCTCCGAGCCGCGGCCGCACCGAGGGGCCCGGATCCCAGGACGAGGACCGCAGGGGGACCAAGCGCGCGCATGCGCCGGCCGCGCGCCCGACCCCGCGCACGTGTCCCAGCGCCCTGAGCCCGAGCGCGGGCTGAGACGCCACAGAGAGCTGCAGTTAAGCAGCAGAAAGTCCCACACGGCTCAGCCCCGGCCTCGCCCAGGCGCCGGTGCGCCCAGGGCGCGCGAGGAGACAGCGCTCAGAAGGCCTGACTCCCAACGGGAGGGTGGGTGAACTGCGGGAGGCGGCTGCAGCGGGGGCTCTGGCGACGGCCGCTCCGACGGGAGGCGCTGGGCCCCGGGCGGCCGTGAGACCCGCCTGGAGCTGGAGCGGCGGCCCGGGCGCGGAAGTGTCTATTTGGAAGGGGGCAGGACCTCGGCTGGAGTGTGGCTTTTCATGGCGAGGAAGCCTCCAGGCAAGGGCCATCCGGCGAGGCCTTCCCGTCGCGCCGCTTCTCCCCGACGGCGCCCCGCGACCCCGGCTCCACCGACCCACCCGGGGACCGGCCCGCAAAGCCGAGCTGCGTTGGGTTGGTTCTCAGTCACCAAACACTGGAAACCACTGCCCGGCACTTCCCGAAGCTCCGCGCAGGAAGCCCCCGCGGGGCCCCGGGGCCGAGGTCCCTCCGGGAATGTCTGGCACCCAGTCAGCCCGGGGCCGTGGGAGCCGCGGTGGGGCCTCCCGTGTTCTCCCCGACGGCCCCTCCGCCTCCTCTCGCCGGGACCCGATCCGCCAGCTGCGAGGCCCGGCCGCTGTCCCCGTGTGTCCTGCGGGGTGACAATGATAAAAATCCTCTTCGGGACCGCACGGAAGGCCCCGGGGCGGCTCCGACCGGGCCCGAACCCAGGCGCTGCACACCGGGCGCACGGGGCTCGGGCCTGGCCTCGGCGGTCTCAGGGACCCGGTGCGCCGCGGGGGACGCCGAGCTTGCTCAACTCAGAGGACAACAGAGTTCTCGTTTTCTCCTCCACTCGCAGATTTTTAAGAATCCGATCGCTGCCGCCTAAGCACATGGTCCCGTCTCCTGTCTGGTTTGCACATCTGTAGCCATTAAGGAGACGCAGCACAGCCTCGGGGCCCAATGACCTGCTTTTATACTGAAGGAAATGCAGAGGCCTTAAGAGTTAATGGCGCTAAATGTGTTGGTTTTCCTGCCTTTTCCCTGGGGTAGGTAATGGAGGAGGGAAGGTGTCTGTCTCCTCTCTCTCCCCCTCTCTCATCTCTGACCTAAGTCGTCCCCAGAGCCCTACAAAAAACCCCTTCGTTCCCCAACCTCCAGTACTGAGTCCTGGTGGAGCCCCTGGAGAGGTCCTCCTCTGCTCCCTAGGACACGCCTGGGGTCCCACCACCCAGGTCAGTGGAGACGCCCCACCGCCTGGCTTTGGCCGCCTGCCCACTACTCACTCCCTGGGTTCGCAAACTGCACTCCCAGGGCCACCCAAGTAGCACCGAGCTGTGTTGACTTCGGGGGCAAAGGAGCAGCCCACCCAGTGTCCCTCCTGGGAGTGACGTGAGGGACGGCTAGGGGAAGGGGACAGGCAGTGGCTTGGAGGAACCCAAAGGCAGACCAGAGAGAGAAGATGCTCTTTAGTAGAAGAGAGGGAGGTGCCACGTGGAAAAGCGAGAGCCCTGGGGAAGCAGCCCTGAATCCTGCAGGGTCACTGGAATGGACGCCAGGCCCTCTCTCAGGACCGGCGGGACCGGCCTCCCCTGTCTTGTGTCTCCTCTGGGAGCTCCACCCTTCCCTCCTCTCTGAAGACGCCCGGGCCTCAAGGCAAGGAAACCCCAGATCGTACGGTATCCCCTATAATACGCTCAATATGGTGCAAATTTGAAATCAGTGAGGGGAAAAAAGTCAACAACAACAAAATAATGTAAAGCAGAGGGCTTCTTTGGAGCCAGCGTAAGATAGGAAAGGGCACAGCAAAGGTCCTAGGTTGCCCTTATGCTCCCTACACCGTATTTTGGTTTCCAATAAGGCGGACATGGTCCATTTTGCTCAATTTTCCACTCCTAATCCCGTGGAGTACATCGTGGAGAAGCGGCTTTCATTCTCCAGAATGGATTTGGGAGCTGGAATTCCTTGGAGTAAGGACTGCCCCTTTCCCACCCGGACTCGGATCTGAAACCTGCCAGTCCTGCTCCGCGTGGCCCGGTCTGTCCTGGTCTGTCTGGGGCCTGAGTGCGCTCTGGCTGCCGCATCCGGCCCGGGCCCTGTGCACGGTGGGCACGCGCCCCCCCGGGGGGCGGTCCAGGCTGGCGCGGGGACGGGCTCCGGCCCCAAGGCCTTCTGTGGGGGCCTGGGAGGAAGAGGGTGGGAGAAGGAGAGGACAGAAAGGGGGGAGGGGGGCAGAGACACAGAGACACTTAGAACTTAGTGCTGATGATGGATTCACACCCAAAATGGGGACGTGCCGCAAAGGGGCAGCAGGCCACCGAGTTCCAGCTACCCATGCAGGCCCCAAACAGCAAGGGAAGACTGTGGTTCGGTGCCACCGAAGTGCCATTAATGAGAAGCTCTTTGCCAGGAACCTCTGGGCCTCCTTCTAAATTGAAATAGGAGCTTTCAGAAGAGTGGGGGGGGGGGTTGAAACTGGCGTTTAGGCCCCTGGCACTCGTCAGCGGGCTTTTTCGAGGTGGCCACTGCCTGAATCAGTCAGGCTGTGCCGCCTGGAGCCTCGCGGTGCTCTGCTCCCCTGCCCCCCACAACTCCTGGGGTGAACACTCTGACCGTCCCTTGGTCCCCTTTCTCCCCGACTCCCCGCAGAGCTCCCTGCCTGGCTGAAGAACCGCTCACACAGAATCGGATTCTGTCCCGCCTGGCCAGCTTTATTTCATGGCCACCATCAATCTTGCCCCTAAAGCGACATTTGTTTACGACCGGGTGGGAAGGGCTAATGGCTCTACAAAATGAGTCGACAGGAGTCCAAAGAGATGGCATCCAGACACCAGCCTGGACCCCGTGGTGGGAACTGAGCTCAGAAGCAAACGGGGCCCCTCTCCAGAAGCTCCAAGATGTGGGGTGGGGTATAAACTGTCACTCCAACTGCCACCAACAGCAGGGGCCAGCCCTGCTCAGGGAGTCAGGGCCTGGATCCGCTAGGGGTGCCTCCTGTCCCTCCTGGGCAGCCTGGCCAGGCAGCCCGGACCAGCACAGGGTTCAGGCCTCTCTGGGGTTGGTTTTGCACCAGTAACAACAAAACTAATGGCTCTCCACCTTAAAAAACCAAGACCCCTCCAAAGGGAACAGGGCTGAGAGAAAAGGTCCTATGTCTCTCTTCCACCTATCAAAGTTCGGGGGAGCCGTAGGGCTGTAAGGCACTCTTTATTTCCTGACCCTGTTTCTGACCCCGCAGGAAACAGCCAAGGGCTTACGGGCCACCAGCACAATTGAGCCTTATTCCCCTGAAAATGTCGATTATTAATGACACAAACTGCATGGCATGATAAATTGTAAAGTGTGTGCTTGTCTGCATGCAGTCTGGTGGAAAGGGGCTGCCAACACATAACCCTGGAGAACAGTGCCCAGCACGCGTACAATACCCCAAACGCAAGCTTGTGTATGGCGTGTGGCGCGCTGACGTTTACTTGCTCGTGGTAAAAACTGCTAAGGAGTGCCCACTGTCCCACGCAGGACAAAAGTCCTTATTCCCCTAAAACTCTCTACAGAGGCTGACTCCCAAATTAGCCAAGTTCCCCGCTGGGTCCCGCCTGGTGTCCCGGGCTAATTTCAAACTGTGCTATTTGTGTTAGAGTATCAAGGAGTTTTTCTTAGAATATTTTACAGCGAAATTATCCTTGCTGCGAAAAAGGTACAAGTCAAACGTGCGAAGTACTAAGGTACAAAGGAGTGCTCACTTCCGAATAAGGAGGCCCCAGCTTCCCAGGGCTCAGGTGGCAGGAGTTGGTTTAAGAAGGCCAAAGCAAATGTACTGAGAGTAGAAAACATCCCATAAGTGGCCCTAAGAATCAGCTTAGCGAGCAGGACTTTCGCCCTTCTCTGCTCAAACACAGCTTCTGAACAACGACGTAGGCAGCTCGCGTAGAAATAACTACTTTCTCTGCATACGTATAACTCACACGCCTCGCCTTCCTCGACGCAGTTCTTAAAGGCCTAACTTTCAAACGTTGGGAATGAAGAAGGCAGAAAGGATTGCGAAGAGGCTCCCGGGGCGAGCGCAGAAACGCTCGCCGGCTGCGGCCAGGGCTTCTCGCCGGCCTTTCCTAGGAGTCGAGCGCCGCGCGCCCGGCTCCCTCTGCAGCCGCCGGACTCGGGGCCCAGAAAGGACGAGCCCGGGTCGGAAGCGCCGCCGGGCCCGGCCGGCCCTCTCCCACCCTCGCCGCGGCGCCCGCGCTCCGAGGGCCGGGCCTGGGCCGGCAGCCGAGGCCGCGGGGGCGCAGGGGCTCGCGGGCCCCGCCGCCCACCCGCGCGGCCGCTCCAGGTGCCCCGAGGCCTCCGCAAGCCGGCCGCGCACGGCGCGCGAGGACGCAGCCCGCGGGGAGGTCCCCGGGCCGGGCCGGGGCCGTCAGGCCGGCGAGGGCACGGCGCGCGGGCGCCGAGAGCGGGACCGCCCGTGGCCCCTCCGCCCGCCGCGCTCCGGACGAACACACGTGCGTCCTCCAGACAAAGGCGGCGGGCGCGGCGGGCGCCGGAGCCCCGCGGGCGGCTGAGACGCGCGGTGAGTCGCTCAGGTTCTCCGCCCGGCTCCGGCTCCCTTCCCCTCGGCGCGGCCGCCCCGAGCCTCCCGGTCCGGGAGGACTGGTGGCGGGCGTGGGCGGCGAGCGGCCGGGACGCGTCGTTACCCCAACCAGACGAGGAGCGTCCGGCCCGGGGGCCGGCGTCGGGGCCGCGGAAACCCCGGGCGGGTCCGGGTCCACACCGCCGTCCCCGACTCGGAGAAGAGGGACAGCCACGCCGGAAAGGTGAGGCTCCCGCCGGCCGCGCCGCCCGCCTCGGGGGGAGGGGGGAGCGGCGCCCGTCCGAGGGGACAGGGCCGCCGGTCACCTGCGTCCGCGTCCCTTCCGCGCCCGGACGGCCCCGCTCCGACCACGCTCCCTTTGTCCGCCCGCCCGCGAATGGGCCGACGCAGCGACGACGGGATTTGTCCGCAGGTTTTCCCCTTCACCACCCAAAGGGGTGGGGTGGGGGCCCTGGGAAGCGCGAGGCCGCCCAGGCCCGGGGCTGCGAATCGGAGCGGGTCGCGCGGCGGGAAGGCCGGTCCGGGCCGCCTGCCCCGGAGGACGCCGCGCCCTGCGCGCCTCCCCGGCCTCTGGGCTGCGACTCCGAGCCAGGGACCCAGCGAATCAGAGGCCACGTAAAGCAGTTTTTGACTGCAAGTAGAGAGTATTTATTTGCAGCAATCCTTTAACAACGATCAAATTTTGACAACAAGCAACAGCAATTACTGCTAAGTGTTGCCTCTAGATCGGAGCGGCAGATAGCAGGGAACTGTATTATCTCGAAAACAAACGGAAAGGCCCTGAATGACTGTAATCGAACCGCCATCTCCCCAAAGTCTGATTGACAGGGCAGATCCCCCTAAGATAATGAATTTATTACATTTCCTGGGTTATTTACAAAGGGGGAGGGCCGATCCGGATTGCCCCCTAGGTTTAACTGTAAATTAACAAGAAAAATGGGACTGAAAAGAAACCACCTGGACTTAAAATGCCCTGCTCTTTGCTCCTTCCTTCTTGTTATTGTTTTAAATCTTTTTCAAAAACTAATTGTTCAACGAACATCTCTTCTAAAATAGTTTCCCAAAGATTAAATATCCCTCTCCAACCCGTCGTACATGTTTTGTTTTTAAATCAATCCTTCTGCGTTAGACACGAAGGACTGTAGATGTGGATGAGTTATATACATACATTTAAAAGCTGGGTTTTTTTTTTTCCTCTTACAAAGGAGTGAAATTAATAGGAAGAAAATCATCCAGCATTTGGCTCACAGGGATGTCTAATACACATCGCTGTTTTTTCATGTGATACACAAGCCAGACCTTCATATGTGTATCTGGAGGCACAGCCACCTCTCTCCACACACAGGTATCACTGCGGTAGGACCGCTGCTGATTCATGGGCTTAAAATTTCCAAATCATGTTCAGTCATTACTGAGGAAATGAATTTGTGTATATGCCAACTCAGATCTGTTTAGGAAAATCTCTTTTTACTAGCCACTAAGCAAGCTGACTATACAGTATGTTTTGCAGAAGATGCTGCAGGAAAAAAAAATCTAAACAAAAAGAGACTTTTATGTGAACTTTGACAAGGAATAGTCACAGGGTGTCTCCATTTTTTTCAGAGATTTAGGAGGAGAAGTGATCATTTCTAGTGTTTTAATCTCTGAAATCTGTTTTCTTATAATAATTAAGGCTGTATAAAAGTATCCAGACATAAAGGTCTCATTCAAACTGAATGGTAATTTATTAATAAACAAACAATGAATATGTTCAACAAAAAGAAAGAAAAGATGATAGAACAAGATTAATACAGTTTCCCTTTTTATAATGAAAAAAAGAGCACAATTTAAAGTTTCAGGCAATTTAACGTCAGGTTTTGGAAACACTTTCTGGCGTTTGGTCCACGACATCCAACTACAAATTAAAAATAAATTACTATGTTGCAATTTACATTTTAAAACAAGTCCATGGATAAAAAGAAAGCGATTTTCATATACGGGGACTTCCTACCTCCTTTCAACAGACTAGTATCTTACAGGTGAGACGTGAAGGCAGGAGGCGGCAGGGGAAGGGACAGGACAGGAGGAGGAAAGCGTGCTCTCTGAAAAGAAGAAGAAACTTACGTGTTATCTGGAGTAACACTGTCCTTTAACAAACCATGACTCTGCTGTCTCTGTACGAAACAGTTTACGGGGTTTTGTTTATTTAGTTAAGGCAAAGTGGAGGTGGCTCCGAATCCATCTTTCAAGGAAATACTCTTCTTCGTGCTGGTGAGTTGAAAGTTTGGAGGGATTCTTCTGGTCGCCGGTTTGGTGAACGTTTTTCACAAATTGGGTTTTTGGTTTCGGTTTTGCATCCAGGGTTCTTTCGGCTGCTCCAGCTCTGGGGTCCGGTTCAGTTCGGCTGGGAGGCGGGCAGGGCGGAGGGGTCAGAACTTGCTGCAGTCGTAGACGAAGGCCCCTGACGTGCGGTACAGGGACTGGCCGGAGGGGAAGGCCATCTGACAGCTGCTGTTCCCGTTCACCGGGGAGTTGCTCAGGCCGATCCGCTGCGACTCAAACATGCCCCGCACCGAGTGGAAGTTCTGCTGCTGGCCCGGGTAGCCCGCGGCCGCCGCCGCCGCGCTCGCCAGGTGGCCCAGGTCCCCGCCCGCCTGGTTCAGGTACCAAGAGGCCAGGCGGCCTTGGTGGGCCGCAGGGTGGTGGCCGGCCTCCTGGCCGCCGCCGCCGCCGCCGTGGCCCAGTGACGAGGAGCTGCTGCTGGTGGCCGGGGGCAGCGAGTAGTCGGGAAGGGGGTCGTCCACCGAGGAGCCGCCGGCGCCCGCGGGCGCGCCCTGCACGTGGCCGCCGCGCTCCCCGGCCGCGTACAGGCTCATGGCCTGCAGGTTGCAGTGGTAGGTCCCGGCGCCCCCGGCCCCGCCGCCCCCGCCCGAGCCGCCCGCGCCGGGGCTCTGGCTGCACGGGGAGCCGTACAGGGAGCTCTGGCCCGGCGAGTAGGCGCCCAGCGCCAGCGGGGGCGCCAGGCCCGCGCGCGAGGACGCGGCGGCCGGGGCCAGGAGGCCAGAGCCCAGCTCGGCGGCTGCGCCCTGCGGCGACCCCCGCAGCGACGTCATGATGTTGTCCACGCTGAAGCCCTGGCTGTGCGGCGGCGCGGGCGCGGGCGCGGGCGGCGGGCCGGGCTCCGCGCCGTCCAGGCTCAGCGGCCGCGCCGCCGGCAGGCCGCCCGGGGGGCTGCCCCCGCTGGACAGGCTGCTGCTGCTGCTGTCGGGGCTTTCGATTTTGGGCACCGCGGCGGCGGCGGCCGGGGACAGGGGCTGGGGCGGCGAGGGGCACGTACCGTTCTCGGTCTTGATGTCCTGGATGCGCACGGGCGGCGGCTGCGCTCCGGGCGCCGCGCCGTCTGCCTGCTCGGGCGGCGCAGGCGCGGGCTGGCGGCCGGGCTGCGGCGGGGGCGGCGGCGGCGGCGGCGGCTCCTTGAGGTGCAGCCGGTCCTTCTCCTCCTTGTCCTTCACGGCGTCCTTCTTCTTGAAGCGCCGCCGCCGCCGCAGGAAGCTGCCGTTCTCGAACATGTTGTAGGAGTCCGGGTCCAGCGTCCAGTAGCTGCCCTTGCCTGGCTTCTTGTCGTCGCGCGGCACCTTGACGAAGCACTCGTTGAGCGAGAGGTTGTGGCGGATGCTGTTCTGCCAGCCCTGCTTGTTGTCCCGGTAGAAGGGGAAGCGGTCCATGATGAACTGGTAGATGCCGTTCAGGGTGATCTTCTTGTCGGGCGCGTTCTGGATGGCCATGGTGATGAGCGCGATGTAGCTGTAGGGCGGCTTCACCATGTCCTTGGGCTGCGGCTGCGGCGTGTAGGGCCCGTAGGCGCGGGCCATGCCGCCCGGGTACTGCTCGGCGTGCGCCGGGTGCGAGTACACGCTCATGGGGGCCGGCATGGCGGTGTAGCCGCCCCCGGCCGCCGCCGCCGCGCGGTAGTAGCTCTGCTCGCCGCCGAGGTAGGGCACCACTCCCAGGGAGTTGGGGCTGGAAACGGAGTAGCGCGCCTGCATGGCCCCGCTCGCCGCCGCCGCCGCCGCCGCCGCCCCCCGCCCTCGCTGGGCCGGCCGCCCAGTCCGAGTCCGGGCCTGCGGGCTGGTGCCGGGCCGCCGCCTGCCCTGCGCTCGCCCGGCTCCGGGGCGCCTCCGGCCGCCGAGGAGGCTTGGGGCGGCGGAGAGGGCCGGACGCGGACGCGGCCGACGGCCTAGAACGCGCGCGGCAGCTTCCAGGCGGGAACGGGAAAAAGGAGTCCGAGCTAGAAAACAAGCAGACGTCCGGCTCGCCGCGCCGCCCGCGCTTCCAGGAGGCTCTGCCCCAGCCGCCGGCGAAGGCGGCCAGATAACCAGGGCGGGGGGCAGCGCGCCGGCTGCCTGCCCGGGCCCGCGTCACCTTTTTTTCAGTCTCTCGCGCGCCGGCCGCTTAAGGAAGCATTGGGAAAAACTTCTGAACTTTTGAGCATCCGTCACCCAGGCGAGGACTTTTTTACGCAGTTACATTTTTTCCGGGCAGCGGAGCCCCGCCCCATCACGGCGGCGGCAGCCAATGGGAGGCGGGAACGCCTCCGATGGAGCCGGAGGCCGAGCCGCGCCGGCCCGCGCCCCGCCGCGGAGGGCCGCGGGGCTGACCACACGCGCGACGGCCCGCGCCCCTGCCCGCGCCCCCGCCCGCGCCCTGCCCGCGCCCGCAGCCGTGCGCCCCCCGCGCCCCGCCGCCCGCGCCAGGCCCTGTCCCCCACCCCGGGCCCTCCGCTGGCCGTCCATTGTTCCCGCAGACTTTCCGGGTCCTCCGGGCCCCCCGCAGACCCTTCCTCCGTCCGCTCCCAGATGTCACCGCGCCCTCGAGTCCCAACTCGCGCAGGCTCTCTCCCATTCCTTGGCCGGCCTGGCCGACTCCAGCACCGGGCCTCCCCTCCCCTCCCGCCCTCCCCTCCCCTCCCCTCCCCTCCCCTCCCCTCCCGCCCTCCCCTCCCCTCCCCTCCCCTCCCCTCCCCTCCCGCCCTCCCCTCCCCTCCCCTCCCGCCCTCCCCTCCCCTCCCCTCCCCTCCCCTCCCGCCCTCTCCTCCCCTCCCCTCCCCTCCCCTCCCGCCCTCTCCTCCCCTCCCCTCCCGCCCTCTCCTCCCCTCCCCTCCCCTCCCGCCCTCTCCTCCCCTCCCCTCCCCTCCCCTCCCCTCCCGACCTCCCCTCCCCTCCCGCCCTCCCCCCTCCCTCTCCCCTCCCGCCCTCCCCCCTCCCCCCTCCCTCTCCCCTCCCGCCCTCCCCCCTCCCACCTCCCACCTCCCTCTCCCCTCCCGCCCTCCCCCCTCCCTCTCCCCTCCCCCTCCCTCTCCCCTCCCCCTCCCTCTCCCCTCCCCCTCCTTCTCCCCTCCCTCTCCCCCTCCCTCCCCCTCCCTCTCCCCCCTCCCTCCCTCTCTCCCCTCTCCCCTCCCCTCCCCCCTCCCCTCCCCCCTACGCTCCCCCTCCCTCCCCTCTACGCTCCCTCCCCTCCCCTCCCCTCCCCTCCCCTCCCCTCCCCTCCCCTCCCCTCCCCTCCCCGATCGCCAGGCTCCCGGGTTCCCAGAGGTCTCCAGTTTTCCCCACCTGGAAGTTCTCCAGTCCTGAGCTGGGTTACAAAGGGCACGGTTCTAAGGGCTCAGTCACAGCCGAGCTCCGTTCCCGGTGAGGGCGGAGTTGTTGCCCCCACCTCACCGTCCCCGCGACCCCTCCCCAGTAGAAATAAGGGAGGGGGATATGGGGCCCTGCCAGGAGCTTGAGGCCGTGGTTGGCGGCGGGGGGAGTCTTCGGCGCGCGCCGCTGGAGCCTGGAGGCTACCCCGAATTCCTCTTCGGGATTCGCCGCGACCGCCCCCTCTTGTCGAGTCCGGCACCTTTCGGCTCAGAGCAGGGGTCAGCCTGCGGGCTCAGTGACAATAGCAGGTGTGATGACAAGAAGCAAGTCAATACGTCCCACCTTCCTCTCCGCACGCGCGTGGCTGCCGGCTCGCAGAGATAACGGGTGTGATTGGGGGAACGTTCAGAATCGCACCTGCAGGGCGGTTCGAGGGTCCTGGGGATGAGCGCAGAGGCTAATGCCTGTACAAGCGCCTGGGACTTGCAGTTTCCGGGGGACTGGGCTGGAGTGGGAAGAAGGAAAGGGAGAGAAACCACGGGCAGGAAGGAGATGGGCCTCCTCTCCTGCAGCGCGCTTCTGCACTTGGGCGAATCTGGAACAGCCGCTCCGGGCCCTTTCGTGCAAAAAGCTGGACGAACTGGCGCGTCCAGGGGGCTGTGAAGATGAGCAGCTTGGCGCATCTCACACCTCCACCCCCTCCAATTCCTGACAATCTTCAACTGCGACGACGTGTTGGGAACCCTTTTGGCTTCCCGGCTTGAATCCGGCTTCCTCTTCTGCACAATTTGAGCTGCAGCTGCAGTTTAGGAGTTAGGGCGCGGGCCTGTGCAGTTTTAAAATGTTGCACTTCGGAGTGGACCCTGACATGGAGAGACGCGAGGACCTGCTCTTTCTGAACCACCCGGGTGCCCGGAAGCCTGGCTCCCAGGCGCTGCCTGGCCTGCTCCGCGCCTGGGCCGCTCCAGCCTCCTTTCCTGGGCGTCCGCAAGGCCCCGTCTCCGCGGCTGGAGGAAAACACTGATTTACCGTCAGGAGACTCCTAAACACTTGTGGGGGAAGGGAGGGGGGGAGAAGCCCCGCGACACGAAACGTGCATTCGTGTCCAGCTCCTGCCCCACACCCGGACGGAATCTGACCCTTTGGTCGAGGCCTTGTGGGCTCTCCAGCTAAGGAAGTCAGTGGTCGCCCCGAACGCCTTGGCATTTGAACCGCGTCTCCACCGCCCACGGTGCGCGGGCACCTACGCGGCGATGGCGACTCGGCCGTTTTCCCAGCACGGGTCGCGTCCGGCTCGTGCGTGAGACGTGGTGCCGCGCCGACCCGGCCCCCGCGCGTCCTCCCCTGCTCCCGGCTCCGCGGCCCGAGAGGTGGAAAGAGCTCCTTAGTAAACTGCAAATCCGACAGCCGGCTGTGCTGGGCCCCGCTTCGGGTATACAAGTGTCCGTTGTGAAATGAGTGTCTGGTGCGCGGGAAAGAGGCGGGGTGCAGTTTACGAAGATCACCTTTCTCCTGGTCGAGCTCTGGATATTCGCCAGGAAAAGATCTTTGCGTTTGTGTTTTATAAGCTTCCTCGGAAGCAACCCCCCACTAAACGGCTTGATTGTATTTCAAGTACTCGACTTATGTTATTATTGTTGTCGGTGGCGTTACTTGAACAGGAAGGCGCAGAAATGAAGTCTTTGGGGAGTAGGTTACTGTTTTTATTTTCAGGTTGGAGTTGCTGACGCTCCTCCTGCCGCTCCGCGGGTGGTTCAATCACTGTCTCCCCGCAAAACCCTCAACTCAATTGGCAGAAATGGCCCCGCAGGAAGCCTTCGGCTGCTTTTCTGACACCTCGCGGCTGCGGCCTGACGGTCCCGCGGGCGACAGCGGTAATGGATGTGTGGTGGGACTTGTCGCTGGCCCTCGCCGCCCCATCCCCTCCCTGACCCGCCAGCCGGGGTCACAATTCTCGGGGCCCCCGAGGGGTCTCAGCTCTGGGGAGGGGCGTGACGTCCCAGCGACGCACCAAACAGGCCTCCGGGGCCTTAGCTGGAAAAGCACCGGGAAGGGAGAGGTGGCGAGCACTCCAGGAAATGCCCGATTCGCGGCCCGGTGACACCGCAGGAAGAGGGGGGGGGGGTGGTGTCTTAACGCCGGCCACCGGGAGCGGGAGGAAACGCTTTCTTTTCAATTCAAGAAAAACGGAATAGGGGTTGGGGAGGGGACCCCGCGAGTCCAGAAAAGGATTCCGGAGGGGCGGTGAGCCCAGCCCAAGATGCAAGGATTGTCCTCCTGTCAGAGACCCCTCGGGAACTTTCCAGGGTCCCCCCAGCCCTGGCCAGCGACTCTCCCGGGACACGCGCAGGCCCTCACCGCCCGCTGTCCGGGCTTATCCGCGCCCCGGCTCTAGGCTCGGGAATCTGGCCCGTCGGGGGGTTAGGGCCGGTCTGACCGGGAGCTTCGGGAGTCAAGAAAGGCGGGCCGCCCCTTTAGACGGGGCAGCCGGGGCGCGGGGGGCTCTCCATGCCCGCAGCCTTCCCACCCCCTCGCCCTTCGCTGTCGGGAGACGCGTGGTATCTGACAGCGCGACCTTGAAGGCTCCCCGCTAGACTGAAGTCGCAAGCATTTGTAGCCACGTCTGTTTCGAGGTGTCTCTGAGCTACTTAGGGTTTTGTCCAAGTTCTCCTCGTGGCCTCGTTTACGAAGACCTGAAGCCCCAGGGTGGGAGGCGATACGCAGGTGTCAGTGGCCGTTTTTCGTTGTCAGACCCTCCGCCGGGCAGGAAGTGCGGGTCACCCGCGGAGGGAGGGACAGGGACCCCACGTCTGAGTGGCCAAGACTCCGGGCAGATCGACTTCTCTCTTAGCTGGGGGGTTTCTGAGTGCAGGTTCTGTTGAGGCAGTCTTCCTGAGTCAGCCCCCTCCTTAGTAGAAAACTGATTCCTACGATAAATGGAAAGAGCGTTTGTTTTTTGATTGTTTTAAAGACAAAGTGATGTCCACGATTGAACGAACTGCACCGTTGCCCTCCTAAGGGCAGCCTCCACAGGAAGTTTATAGGATGGGGTAATTTAATGCCCCCCAAGTCCCCACGACGGGCCGTCCCACTACTCTCACGGGAGGGGGTGTGCCAACACCTGCTCGGGGTTCCCCCGGGTCGGACCACCTGTCGCCCTTCTGCAGGAAAGCCCGGTCTCCCAGAGCGTTTCTGGGACCCAGCGCGAGCTGAGTACCAAGCGAGGGCCTCAGGACTCGCGGGAAGCTTTAACCTCGGTGCCTGGCTACGCATGACTGGGGCTTCCTTTGTCCAGGAAGAGTTAGATGCAGATGCGAACCGTCCCCTGTCCTTAACCATCAAGGACAAAAATAAAACTTGTTAAGGGTGGATGAACATAAAGGACTAGTCGCGCGCCTCGGTTTCTTCCCATCCGGGTCCCCGTTAGACTGGGGCGCAGCCTGGCCTGCAAGGGGAGAGGCCCCGCCACTCCAGCTTCCGCGACTGGGGCTCATCCCGGGCGCGGCCGACACGCGCGGGGCCCCGGGGTGCGCGGTGCGGGCATCACCGGATGCGGCGCGAGGGCGCCTTCCGCATCCACCCGTGGGCTCCGGGGTCGGAGGAAAGGCCTTGGTGCGCGGACAGCCCCGCAGACAGGCCGGCCCCACGGGAGGGGAGGGGTCGGCAGCACCTGGCGGCGGCGGGCCTGGTCCCGCGGGCGGCGGGCTCCCGGCTCTCCAGCCCAGCACGGGGGCTCCGTGCGCGGGGCTGCGCCCCCTCCCGCCCAGAAGCGGCCCGAGGAGCCTGAGCTCGGACGCCCCCGGCCCTGGGACGCGCCGCCCGCCCGGTCCGTGCGCGCAGGGCGCGGCTGGCCTTCCCCCCAGGCCCTGGGGCGGCCGCGGGGCCCTCGGCCGGGGCCGCCGGCACCTGGCTCCGTCCCGCCTGCCTCCCGGGTCCTCGCGTGCCTCTGCACCCGGGAGCGCGGCCCGGGGGCCCCCGCAGGCTTCCCGCCTCGCCCCCGTGAGCGCCGGGAGGGGAAGCAGGGGAGCCGCAGGGCCACCCCCGAGGCTGGAACTCCGGGCTCCGGGCGCAGGTCCCCGGCTAACCCGAGCGCCGCGGAGGGGCTCCGGCCCCGGCCGGCCCTGCACGCGCCGCGAGCGCCCCCTGCCGTCTGCGGCCGCGGTGGGCGACCCGACGCCCCACCTCCCGCCGGCCCAGCCCCTCCGAGCGGCCCCGGGAGGGGGCTCTGAGGAAGGGGGCCCGGGGGAGGCCTCGCCGCCGGAGGGCCCCGCCTGGCTCCTGGCTTTCGCACCCAGCAACCCAGCCAGCTCCCCGGCGGGAAGAGTCCGGTCGGGAGGCCCCTTGGAGGGACCGGCTCGGACACCCAGGCACAGGCCTGGGCGCTTTTGTTCCCGGGACCCTAGGTGACCTGGTAGGAGGCTTGCAGCCACCGGCCACATTCCTTCGCAGCGGCCCCTTAAATTGATGTGCGGGTTACAGAAAAAGCAGGGCCTCCTCATCAAGTAAATTACATTCTGGGAGATGCCAAGGAATGTATTTACTGGCAGCCAGGTTTGCCAATAAAAGCTGCAAATTAAGACCACTGGTTTCCAGGAAAAAGTACTTCTGTTTTTTAACCGCTCCTTAGTCTTAATTATGAAAAACGGAACCTCCGAGGAACCGGTTTGGAGAACAGGGCGGGGGAGGTGGAGCTGGCGGCTGCGGATCGGTCCTCGTCCCCACGCGCGTTTCCATTCCAAGCCCCGCACGACGCGCGACGCACCGGACTGACCGCCGCCCCGCCGGAGCCGCTGGCGCAGGAAGGGCTGTGCTCCGGTGAGCGCTATTTAGTTTGGAGACGAAGATATCAGAAAAGATAAACTATGGCGGATAGGGAGGCAAATTTCCACAGAATAAGCAGGAATAAATGTATGAAGGGGAAGGAGCCACGTGCATGGTGGTCACTGCGGTCGCTCCCGTATTTTTTAAGGCCGGTAGCGGAGTTGGGTTAAACTCTAAATGAAGGGCGAGAGACGAAAAAACCCGGAGCTTACTTTTGCGGAGGTCCCCTTTGGTTGGGGTCACCGAGACCCCAGCCGAATGAGACCATCTCTCCACGCCCCAAAGCTGGCCTCTTCGCGCAGACCCGCGCTCGGGGCGGCGCGTGGACCCTGGTGACGGTGAACTTGCTGATGGGACAGCGCTCGGGTCTTCACCGCAGGCCCTCAGACGGCAGTGACTTCACTGGCCGTCCGGCCCAGCGTTGAGAGTAATCCTTTCATTTAACCCTGGCGTGGACTCTGTTATCTGCATCTTACACAGGAGGAAACTGGGCTTAGAGAGGGTGAGGGACCTGCCCGAGGTCACACACCGTCCCTCATGATTTTACTCTGCTGTGTCCTTGTCCCTAAGATGCCCTTTATGACAAGGTACATCGCTTATGTGCCACCAAGAGAAGAAAACGTTAAACTATTAAACCTTGTCAGTGGTAAGTCGGATCTCAATTTCAGATGTTCAGATGTGCATTTCAGATCGACGGTACGTGGACTAATCCACGTAATCGGCAAATATATGGCGGTTTCCTTGTTCGGCGTGTTATCCCAGCAGCGGGATGCGTTGCCCTGGGCCGGTCGCCTCTGTGGAGGTAAATACTGGTAACCACGGTGAGGATGTCCCTCCCCCTCAATGCCCGAGTCTACTGTGTGTGCAGACACACTTGTGCCGGGCTGGCGGAGCCCCACACGGGCTCCAGAGACGCTCTACGAGCGGCCCTGCTGGTGTGCCTGCTCCTGACTGTGATCCCGGCTCCTCTCCTGGATCTCCCTTCCGTCTGGTTGCCCCCAGGACGATTCTCCTGGAAACAAGCGAAGGAAGGATGACCTGATCTTTAACGCCCACCCACCTTCATGGCCTGTCCGTATATACGCTCAGGGGGACCAGCCAGGCGGGGCCTTGCAGGCCAGGAGAGCTCAGGACCCTGCTGGAAACACCAACACTTAGCTCTGCCCTCGTGAGACTGGAGAGGGCGGGGAGGAGGGGGGAGGAGGGGGGTTGGAGGGGGGTTGGAGAGGGGAGAGACAGGGCAGCGGATGTCAGGTTTCAAGCCTGGCCGACCTCCAGGAGCCTGTGGGGGGACTGCCTGGCTGTCATGACACAGAGAGGGACCCTGAGGCTCAGACACTGCCACCCAGCGCGTCGCCCTGGCCCCGGGTCCACGGCAAGGAGGTGGTTGGTGGGATTGGGCTGGGGGGGGGGGCGAGGCGAAGCGAGGCGAGCGGTGGGTGGGAGCGAGGACGACCAGGGGGCAGGGCCTGTTCCCTTTGTGGGGAAGAGTCCTTCCTCTGCGCACCTGGGACTCGGGCTCGGTCTGGGCCTGGAAGATTGACCCAAAGGCCAGTAGTGCGGGAGGAGGGGCCAGGGGCGGAGCCAGAGGAGGCACGCCCACTTCAGGCAGGCCTGCGGGGGCGGGGCGCGGACCCTTTCCGAGCGGGGCATCTGCTCTCCCCGGGAACAGGGCAGTGAGGTGTGCTGGACCCCCCCCAGGGGCCCCCCAGGCCAGGAATTCCTCTCTCTTCCCAGAAGGAGCCTGGAGTCCTGGCCCTGGCGGGTGCGTCCCCTCTGCTGGCAGCCACAGTAGGTGGTGGGCACCTTGGGCCAGACTCCCACCCGGGGACCCCGGCCCCCGCCGGCCCGCTGTGGCGACAGCCTGGGCCTGTCCTGCTTCTCTTCAAGAGCAGCCAGCGTGGGCGTCTGGCCTCCCTGCCTGTCCCCGCTGCGTGCGGAGGAAGGTCCTGTTAGAGGCCGGGCTGTGGTGTCCACACAGGCACACGCGGAATCCCGCACCGGGGCCTGTGTTTAGTCTGTCTTGCTGACGTCCTTCCTGAACAGATGGGAAGAGGAAATGCTTCTCTCAGCCATTTTTGCTTCGCTGTACCCGACTCATCCATCATTTTCTCACCTACCGTCCCGGACGACCCAGTCTGCACCGACGGCCTCGCAGCGGCGGCGGCCGCGTCCCAGGAGAGGCTGCTACCGCCCACCCACCGGCCTGGGCCTCTCCTGCTCCCTTTCACACAAAGCTTTACATTACTGGCCATCCCTAGGATGGAACAGGCTCCAGATTAGATAAGGTTAAATTACACTTTTATAAGGTGCCAGTATCGTCTTAGGAGACATTCTCTTTTTATTGGAGTGTGCGCTTGTAATAATAGTTTGTTTTCATACTTATCTCTCCTCTAAAGCAGACAACATATATACGCACTGTGACTTATTAGGGAGAGGACCACTCGCTGCCCAAAAGGGGGACATCAGTTACTTGCCCAGAAAGAGCCGTTTGCTCGAAGTTGCTGACCTCTGGAGCCGCCCAGTGAGCCAGGAGGAGCCGGCCTGCTTTGTGGGGTAATTCTGCATGGTGCCTGGTGCCTTCTTAAGAAACACCGCCTAGTAGTTTTCGTTGTTTGCCGTTATGAGTCTTTGCTATCAAAGATGATTTGCATGGTGTATTTGTTTTAGTAAGGAACCCGTCCGAGGGCAGGCAGACATGTCCCCGGGAAAATGTTTTGGCAGGTCTGGCAGAGGGTTTTACATAATAGGAAAACAAACGGGCCCACCCTCCTCACATCAAGGCAAATACAGCCACACATTCTGTCTACTATCAGTCACAGCGTCCACTGCCTGCCGGAAGCAGGTGAGTTTTCTAGTAAATATCACTGTCATCAGCGTCGACTCTTCTTTCTGGGATGGGCTCGGACTCACCCAGATTGGGACGCTTGGTCCACGTTAGCTTGTCTTTGGATATTTTAAAAGACAGGGCTGGTGCGTTGCAATCACATTTCCTTTTACTTTTAAATGAATTTCAAAAAATCTGTGTTTCATATTTCTTCTTAGTTTGGAAGAGTTTGAATTTTCCTCGATTATGTGTTAAATGAAGTAAACAAGTTTTTCTCACTCTCTTTTTCCTCCTCTCACTGTTGGTACCTGTCGGCTTTCCTGATGATACTTCTATACCTTTGCTGATTTCAGGGAGGTTCAGTTATCAGATGGTGCTGACAGCCTGTCTGTGGGTCTCGTGAAAGAGTTGTGTTCCTTTCCAGCGGTGACAAACATTTTCCAAGTAGGTAACCAGAAAGCATCCCCCAGCAGGTCAGAGTAATATTAAATACAGGTCAAGGGCTGGATGCGAAGTTCTTGGTCATGTCCCTTGAAAAACAAATTTCTCTGCTGTGTCTGGATCTGCTTTTCCAATATCAGCATAACTTTCAGTTTTATCCACCAGACAAACAACTACTGCAAGTCTTACGTTAGGCAGAGGAGAAAGGGGATGGGTACGCGATTTGTTCTTTGTCTCAGGTAAAGTCTGAATTGTGAACGGTTCACTCGAATATATGTCTTGGTAGATTCAATTCATCCTCTTCCACTGTGCCCCACTTCTGCCCATTTTATATTATATTTAAAATTGAAGATTAGCTGGGGTGGGGGAATGGCAAGAGAGAACGGAGGTGAGCTCAGAAAAGAAATCAAACAGGGGACCCCCATTTTGAAGAAGCGGTTTGATGGGTCTTTCGTGGATACCACCTTCTGTTAAAAAGCAGAATGACTGTGGTTATGTGACTCAGTCTGAGCCCCACTGGGGGCCAGGCTGTGCCGGCGACGCAGGGTGGGCCCTCTGTGTGCTGGCTGGACTTTTTTTCTTTTCAGGAGGGGGTAGGGTATTTTTGTTCAAGGATGCCTCCTCTTTTTTCTTTTTTAAAAGATACATGAACTCGAACACTTCAGTGTAAATTGCTTCTATAGCATCCATTTTCCTCTGTGCCCTGGGGAGGGGCAGGGATCCCGGGGGCAGCGGTGATGGAAGGGCTCCCCCTCACCCCCTGCTACGGCAGGTCCGGTCTGGGGCAGCAAGATCGGCGCCCTGGCATCTGACACCCTGGAACTGAGTGTCTGGGGAGCTGAGTGCAGCAAGAACCCAGGCTCTTGTCGGGAGACTCCGAGGGGAATGAGGGCTCCCCACCCAGCCACCCAGCCACACACAGCATCAGAGCAAATACTTACGCTTGGCAGAAGGCAGTGTTTGTACCAAAGTCGGGAACCTTCTGGGGCCTTCCTGCCGGGTGAAAGGCCGTGCCATCTGCCGTGGGGCAGGGGCCTGCAGCCCACCTGGCCAACGGGGTCCACCTAGAGCAGGTACTGGGCAGGGGTCACCCCCAGGCGCTGTGTCTGCGGGGCCCGCACCCTCCCCTGCATCAGTGTGGGTGTTCTCTGTGAATAGTTTCCATCTCAGTGTGGAGTTAAACGTCTGCCTGGTCCAATTTCTGCCCACAGAAATTGGTGTACACCATGAAAGGCCATTTTTCTTTTTGAAGCAGATCCAAAATAATACACATGATGAAGTGCAGGCAGGATGCCTGTGGAAAAAGGGAACTTCTCCCAATAATTTCAGTGGAACGAATGGCTGAGCCCTGCAAGCAACATCTAACAGAGGAGTGAAACTTCCCCTCTTCACGTTGAGGTATCAACCGCAGAGGGGAGCCCAGGGGACCCTCCTGGCGGGGCCACCAGATCACCGGCCACGTGCCTCGAGCCCCAGCAGCTCCAGGCAGGCAGGCAGGTGGCCAGCACCAGGGCTGAGCCGTGCCTCGGTTTACTTTGTTTTCAAAGGAGAGAAGACTATGTCTCTTTTAACTTGAAAGAGATCTTTATAAAATGATCTCAATGGAGAACCTTCAGAATGCCTTTGAGACAGTCAACTGTAAATATAGGACATGAAAGAACGGTGATTATAAATAGGAAATGAAAGAGCGGGTTGGGTCTCTGAGCTTCCAGTTAAGGCCACTGGACTTTCGGGTTTCAGCTCCGACCCGCACACGCTGACGGGAGTTGTGTGTTCAAGTGTGATTCTGCAAATGAAGAGCCCGACTGGCTGCCTCTCAGAGGACTGTCACAGCAGAGGGGCCTGCGCGTCCGTGCTGGTGACGGAGTGTGTATGAGCCATCGCACTGAGCTTTAGAGGAAACAGAGAGGGCTACGAAATCTAGGGGAAAAGGCCTTTCTATATTGCAGTAGATATTTGAGTGTAAATATCCATAAATGACACAGTCCACTGCAGTGTGAGTTGGGTTTAAACACAAGTGAGGTTTTTAACAATGCAAACTCTGAAGCAAAACCGGAAGGAAACTAGATGCCCATGGATGAGAACATCAACTTAATAGGGTCACGAAAAATCATCCTTAAGAGCACCGTGCGGATATGAAATGGCGAAGCCACTGATGGTTCCTTTGGACAAAGAATGTCAAAGAAAATGCAAAATGGAAATGGTGGTTAGGGTAGTGGGGTGATGCTTTCTTCCATCTAAACCTTTCTTTGATGTCTGATGACACAGGTTTTAAATTATGAAGTGGGAAACTGGAATCTAGAAAAGCATTGTTTGCGATTTCAGATCAATATAAGCACATCAAGAGGAGCTTCTCCGGAAGCTGCTGGCTGCCGGGCCTGGAAATTCCCGGGGAACAAGTATGGGGCAGGCAGAGGGCCTCCGGGGAGGTGTGGGAAGAGGGGGAAGTGGGTGTCGTGAGAGGTGTAAATGGCCCGAAGTAATTTGGTGAGAGGAAGAGATAAACAAGGGGCCCAACGCCCCGGGAAGGGGAAGGAGCCTCAGCTGCTCCCGCCACCGCGGGCATTGAGTTTCAGTCAAGCCCTTTATCTCCCTCGCTCTGATGTTATCTCACCTTTAAAGTGGTAAATCGTTTATATAACGTTTGCTGATTCCTGAAATGAAGGGGCTGCAAGTTAACGTGAAGACAAGTGGGGGCAAATGGGGCAAAGCTTGAGGGTATTGATTTCCCTCTGGTTCTGCCTGAATCTAATCTCCGAGCTTGTGGGGCGCCTGTGGGAAAGGGGGATGCTGAGGGGAAGGCCTACTGCTCCTGGGCTGTTCTGGTTTTCCTGGTGTGTGTGTGTGTGTGTGTGTGTGTGTGTGTGTGTGTGTGTGTGTCCCTGCCTGGGAGGCTCCAGGGCAAATGGCAAATGGCTCTGGCTTCCCAGGGAGAGCAGGGCTGGGGGGCGGGGAACGGACGCCTGGCTCCGGGCAGGCGGGCTGTTGAGCATCCCCCAGAGCCGTTTCCCAAGAAGAAGAGCCCAGGTTCTTGTGTGACGTCAGCCTGAGACAGAAGAGAGGTTCTGAGCACAGCAGAGGCTGAGGACCTGGCAGTTTGCCACAAGACAGCCAGTACAGTTCTGCTGCCCTTCCGGCATTCAGGGAAGAGAGGTCATTAAAAAGTCCAGGACCAGCTTGTTTTAGACACACCCAGCGCAATAACTGATGCTAGAGCAGGAGTTAAGAATTAAAGGTAGGTTCCATATTTTGTGTTTATGTTTTGCAGATTTAGTTGTTACGGGGTTTTGTGTATCGATGCCAAGTGTTCTCTCGTAGCTCCATAAACTCAGTTTGGAAGCTGGGAACCCACGGCTCTTAACCCCTTCCTGGCTGCGGAGGGACGTGTTCCCGGCGGGGCTTCCGCCGTTCCTGCCGCGGCCGCGAGGCCGGGTGGAGCTCTGGCGCCATCGCGCGGCAGGCGGGGAGACTGCAGGCAGGACTCCCCGCCCGGCTGAGTCTGGGTTTAAGGCCGAAGATTTGCGGGCCAAGGGCCTCCCCAGGGGATGCGGAAGGCAGTCGTCTCCTCGTTGGGGAGAAGGAGCCACTGAATTTCAAGTCACACCGGGGTCTGTTCGGGTGGGTCTGTTTCCGTCGGGTGGGCAGAAAAGCCGTAAGTGAGCTGGAATCCCCTTGCTTTCTACTTTGCTGCTTTCAGCTGCAAATCCAAGAGTACCTGCGAGAGGCAGCCAGGGCCGGACAGGTTCAAAGTGTGTGCTCTGCCTCCTGCTCTTCTGCCCTCCTGGCCGCTCCTTAGAGCCGCCCCTAGAGCAGGCTGTTCCTGTGTCACAGGGTGGTGAGCGGGAGCCTGTGGGCAGGTCCAGGCGGACTTGTGTTAGAGGAGGGGCGAGTGTGCTCCCCAGACCCCTCCATCCCAGGCACCCGCTGCCAAGTCCTTGCCTGGGGGCCAGCGCTCACCGCACCGGGCTGTCCGGGGGCATCTGAGGGGCACGTTGCCGTCCTCCTCTCGCCCGATGCAGCACTGCTTTCTGAATTCAGGGCGGACCTGGGGCACCAGTGAATGACCCAGTGGGGGCCCTTTGCCCTGGCAGGGGTTGCTCCCTGGGGATCCCCCCGATCCAGCCATCTGGGCAGCTGAGGAGTCGGACGTGCCGCCTACCTAAAAATCCAGCCCTTGGGAAACCTCAACGACGAGGGGCCGTGGGTGGCCAGTTGAGTCAATTCAAGTAATGATTTTAGTATGATGATTAATATGTGATGATAATAGTATTGCTATGTTAACATGAGTAACAGTGAAGTTAAATAGCACAGGTGTTCATAACTGTCTGCAAGGATTCCTGGAGTTCCGTGAGGCTCTCCCTCACCTCTGCGCCCACGAGTCCGTCTTTCCTGGACGCTGGTTCGGAGCATCCTCGGTGATGCTTCTCAGCCCACCGCCCTTCTCCGCCGGTCCTTCCTTGCCGCCTCCACTTTGCCCAGTGCAGGGGCTCTGCCGGGGGGGCCGTCCGCCTCGTGCGGTGGCCTGGGTGTCGGTGGGGAGCACGGCTGCCTGGACCGAGAGGAGGATAGAGTCGCTAACTGAACGTCTCCCGAGAGAAGGGGGGCTTCTGCCGAAGATTTTCAGGGCGCACATTCTGAATTTTCACTTCTAAGTCCCGGGACGTGCTTTGGTATCAGAGGTGCCGAGGACGTGGGTGTGGTGGCCTAGACGATCGTGACTGCGGAAGCACGCGTGGGTCACGAACATTCGGGAAGCATCTCCTGGGTCCGAGGCCCGCTCGGGCCGCCCCCACCGTGTCCCAGGCATGGGGGTGCCCGGCCGTCCGTCCTTCCCTCCGCCCACTGCCCCGATGCGGCCCCCGCGGGCGCGAAGGCCGGATTCGCAGCGGGGACAAGCCTGGTGGCCCCGGCAGGCAGGTGGAGACGCCCCTGGGTGCCGGGAGCTGGGTGAACCGCCTCCCAGGGCGTCTGGCCCCCCGGAGACGCGGTTACCTCCCGGCAGGCGCTCCCTGCCCGGGCAGCGCGCGGGCGAGGTTGCATAGAAAAGCCTTTACGAGCCGGGGAAAGTGTGTAATTTGTTCTGGGAGAACATAAAGCCCGTTGTTTTCCCTCGGCTGTGGGCGGCTCCCAGCCCCGTCCGCCTCCTGGGAACCTCACTCCTGCTCTCGCTTCCGCGGGCTTCGCGAGGAAGCTTCCAGGCCCCGGAACTCCCGTCCTCCAGAAGCGAAAGGGAAGACAGGGCTTTCCCTCTTTCCTGTGATTTTCAAAAAGGGTTTTTTTTTTATGAAGGACTAACTCTCGACGAGTTTCCTTGGCATGGCGGCTCGTACAGAATTCACGACACACGGAGTGGTTGCTCCGAAGCCTCCGGTCCCGCTCGGGCGGAGCCCTGGGTGCAGGCCCCGCCTCGCCTGCGTCCTCCCGGGCTCGGGACCCGAGACTGGCCGGGCCTCGCGGGTCCGTGAGACGCAGCGGGCATCTCGCCGCTGGGCATCTCGCCGCTGGGCATCTCGCCGCTGGGCGTGCCCGGCAGGCTCTTCTGGTGGGCGGAGCGCTCAGGGCGCAGGTCGGGCGGCCGGGCGGCCGCGGGGAGGCGCGCAGCTCCTTAACCCGCCCTGCGGCGCCCTCTTCCGTGGCCCGACAGTCCTTTTTGGTGCCTTCGTGGGGCGTTCTGCTTTTTTCGAAGACAGCAAAACAGAAACAGAAAAAGAATCGTACCACACGCACACACACACCACACACACACCACACACACCACACACACAGACACAGACACACAGACACAGACACACACCACACCACACACATCACACCACACACATCACACCACACACACACACACCACACAGACACAGACACACACACCACAGACACACACACACAGAGACACACACACCACACACACACCACACACACCACACACACACACACAGACAGACACACACCACACACAGAGACACACACCACACACACACACACAACCACACAGACACAGACACACACACCACAGACACACACACCACACACAGAGACACACACATCACACAACACACACCACACACACACACACACACCACACACAGAGACACACACATCACACACACACACCACACACACACAACCACACAGACACACACACCACAGACACACACACCACACACAGCACACACACAGACACACACCACACACACCACACGCACACCACACACACACACACACCCCTGGGCTCGCCTGTGGCGGCCACGCGCACGTCGTGGCCCCCAGTTACCAAGCAGCTTCGGGGCACAGCAAACTGGAGGCCTGTGAGGTCAGGAGATGCCTCTTCCTACCGCGGGATCCCAGGCCCCCGGGAATCTGCCCCTGCTGAAGCTCCAGAGGAAGAAGGCAAAAGCCCTCCGCTGGCCCCTCACTGCCTCTTCCCCCGAGCAAAGTCTTTTTATTTTCTCTGTCACGCCGCTCCCTTGGCCTCCAGGGAAGCAGCGGCGTGGGTGGCCGGTGGGGCCGCCAGGCTGCTGGAGGGACCGACCCACAGGAGCCTTCCTCCCCGGGAAGCAGGGCTCAGGGCCGGCTCCTCGGGACGGACGTGCCGACAGCCTGGGCGTCCTTTGGCTCGGGACCGAGGTGCACGCTGGCGCGGACGTGGCCACAGGTGCCTCGGGTATTGTTCATGGGGTTGCAGCAGCCTCGCGGGGCTTCCAGAAGGTTCGTCCGAGGCGGAACAGCTCCTCCTGAGGGTGATGAGGCCGAGGAAGCGGATCTGGGCCTGTTTCTCTCGAGCCCCTCGTGTGTTTGACAGGCCGAGCGGAAGCCGTCCCGAATCACTTCGCTCCCCTCAAATCCTGAGCCCCGCCGCTCTCAGAGTCGCCCAAGGCTCTTTCCATCAGTTCAGAGGAGAAATGTGCTATTTCAGACTCAGAACGTATCTCTTTGGAGCTGTAGGACCATCGCCGGGTGGAAGAAGCACGCGGTGCCTCAGGGCTGGGGGTGCCTGACCGCAAAGGATTTTCCACGGAACGGACTTTACATCGGCCTCCTTTGACTATGAACTTCTATTCGTGGGCCGAGTCTAGAAGCATGTGGTTTTTAAAAGACTGAGCAAAATGAACCTTGCTGAAGGTTGTGTGGGTATGTGCTGTGTGGGTGTGTTGGTGTGTATGTCGGTGTGTGCGCGTGTGTGGGTGTGGGTGTCTGTTCGTGTGTGTGCATGTGTGGGCGTGTGTTGGTGTGTGTGTTCACGCGCGTGTGTGTTGATGTGTGTGCATGTGTTGGTACGTGCGCGTGTGTTGGTGTGTATTGGTGTGGGTGTTGGTGTTGTGCATGTGTGTTGGGGTGTGTGCGTGTGTTGGTGTGTGTGAGTGTGCTGGTGTGTGTGTTCATGTGTGTTCGTGTGTGTGCGTGTGCTGGTATATGTTGGTGTGTGTGTTGTGTGTTGTGCATGTGTGTTGGGGTGTGTTGGTGTGTGTGTTGGTGTGAGTGTTGATGTGTGTGTGTCTGTGTGTTGGTGTGGGTGTTGGTGTGTGTTGGTGTGGGTGTTGGTGTGTGTGAGTGTTGGGGTGTGTGTGTCTGTGTTGGTGTGTGTGTTGGAGTGTGTCTTGGTGTGAGTGTTGGTGTGTGTGTGTCTGTGCGTTGGTGTGTGTGGGGAGAGGGGGCACTGGGGCTAGAAGGAAGCAGGAGTAGAGACTAGAACTTTTCTTCCTTCAGAACCAAGCCTGGGCCACATGGCGGCCTCGGACGTCGGCTGCTCTGGCCTTGAGCTTCTTGCCGTGGACCAGAATGCCTCCTCTAGGTCAGCAGCCGCTCAGTGCACTCAAGGCAGCCGCGCCAGCTGCAGACATAGTAACACGGCCCCATCAGGTGACGGCCTCCTGGATTCTCCTTTAGAGAAAAGGGCGAGGTTACAATGTCTGCAAACCAGTCTGATGACATCATCAGATCTTTAAGGCTGTTTGAAGTCACAGTTGCCCTAGATCATCATGATGTTTCAAATGCAGTAGATCTCAGCTTAAAATGAGCCCAGACAAGAACAAAAGTTTAGAGCAGCAGACCTCAGACGTGAATGAAGTTTTGCCTGTTAGGGCTTCTGCCAGGAATCAAGAGAAAGCTCTGAAGGTACGAGAGAGTCTCACTTGGGGCTGAGTCAGCAGGCTGGCCACGGACCGCACTCAGCACGTTGCCCTGCGTCCTCTGCCGGCAGGGACCAGAGGGCACCCAGCTGCTGACCCAGGGGTTCTGGCTTCACCCAGGGCTCACCATCGGGTTGGAGGTGGGCTCCTGGCAGCTTGCTCACCTTCGGAAGTAATCCTGCTCAACCTCTGAGACCTTTCCTTGAAGGAAACTTTTCTCCCTGCTCCCCAAATATATCAGAGTCCATTCTCATCATTGGTGATATTCAGCTCTGGAACGTTGCCACCAGGGACTCTGAATTAGAGACACTGACCAGGGCTCCTGGGGAAACACAGGGTCAGGTTTCCGTGAGCCTCTGGTCACAACATTTTCATCAACTGCTTAACACAGGACCTTGTTTTATGTGAGCTTCTGTTCAGAGACACCTTATTTAATACTCATTGTTGATTCTTTACCACTGAGCTCACGGCCCACAGCGCCGCGGCGCAGAGCTGGACGAGGTTCATCCAATACACGCAGTTGAGCGCCACGGCCTTCTTGCCCTTAGGAGCGCGAGCCGGCATTCATCACCGTGCCGGCGGCCACCACGCGCAGCACAGAAAAGGGGAAGTGGGCCACTAAAGAGGCCGCGAAAAGACAACTCAAGTTCTTTCCTGCCCTGTGCACGTCCGTGAGTGGACGTGGAAACACTGAGAGTATTGATGTGGGGTCACAAGTGCATTTTCGTGAGGAGGAGAATCGCAAATACGGACACTCTGTGAATAATGAGGGGCGTTTTTAAGATCTGTTGATTCTGGGTAATGGCTGTGATCTAGTCATTTAAGTTTTGGTCTTATCAAAGCAGAGATAATTCGCATTTTAAAAATTACCTGCATTTATATAATGTTTTCTTAATAAAGACGCCAGACTTTGAAAACAGCTCTTTTCCCTTCTCTCCCTTGAAGCAGCAGTCTCTCTTCTGTCTCGTCTTTGTACCGCTGTCAGGAAAGTTGCTTGTCAAAGCCCCCACGTTTCTGCCCACAACTGGCACCGGTGCCACCTCATCTGCTGTCCCCAGTGGCGGTGTGTCGGCACACGTAGCAAAGAGCGAAGGTTGTCAGCGTTCAGCTGTTGAACGTGAGGGTCTTGTGTCCTAGAAGCAGTGACTGATTTCACTTGGAGACGTTGTGTTTGGCCTTTGGAGCCATGTTGGGAGAAAACACTTCAAGTGAGGGCTCCCTTTCTGGTGTCCTTTTCACATGTTCCTGACAAGGACGGCTTGTCCTGTCACTTCTCCAGAGTGAGACGATGAAACTGTTCCCATTGGCACCGTCCCTAAAGTGAGTTCCACAGATCACTAGTCATCTGGATCTTGCGCTTGGGTCGCCTTGGGAAATTCTGTGCAGAGTCCAGCTTGTTCCTCCTCCGCGGGCCTCCTCAGAGCCTTTAGCTGCTAAAGCGCGTTTTGAAATCCCGTGAAGCGCGTGTGTGCCCCACGCAGGGTGACCGCGGAATTATCTCCCAGACCGCTGTTCTCTGGGTTCCCTCTTGGGAAACACTTGTGTAGAGGCTGGGCCGGGCCCAGACTACACGGGGTGCATCTGGGGTGCCTACGGGGCAGCCGGCGCGTGGGCTCTGGTGCTGCTTCCACGTGGAAAGAGGCCGCCCACGATGGGACCAGAGCCCTCTTTCCTGTCGTCTGTCTATTCTGTTGGGGGATGGTTTCCTGGTGTTTAGGTGCCGAGACGGACGTGCTGGGTGTGCCCTGTGATTTTGCAAGAGGCGTTTGTCACGCCCTTACTGTGAACGGGCGCCGAGAGTGGGCGATGAGAAGAATGGGGCTGAGAGTTGCCAAAGGACGCGAGAAGCTCTGGCGACCCCTTTGATCTTGCTTTGCACCCAGCATTGATAATCATTTCAACCTCGGCTTCCAAACACAGGTATTTCGGGCTCCTTGAACCCCGCTGAGCGCAGAGGAGTTTGGGCCGTCTGTTAATTACTGTGGTTGAAATACTGTGGCTTTTCTCTCTCCTGTGCATTTCTCATGAGACAGTGTCTACTGCACAGGTGGATAAGGACAGTGACTCTAAAACAGTGCCCTGAAGTGGGCTTCCAGGGGCCCCTCTTGGACTTAGTGTGACTCGAGGCTTGGCACTGGCCACCTCCACACGGAAGGAAAGCACGAAAACGTTATCATTGGACATGTAGCCTGTGCCAGGGGCTGTGCCAGCCACAAGGCAACAGCATAAGTGTGACGAGCTTCTGTCCCTATTGAAAGAGGCCCCTGCACTTATGAGGAAATGGTGACAGTTCAGCCCCCAGGTCTCAGATGTGCCCGCGGAGCCCAGGTGCACCGTGACCAGTGGCTGGGATTGCTGGCGATGTTTGGGACGGAGGGGTTCTGAATGGAGTTGACTGTAATTCAACTGTCACTCAGTTGTTAGGAATTACATGCAAGTGGTGACAAAGCACGTGGGACGGTGTCTGGCTTGTGGCAGGAGCTAGGACAGGTGGCCTCTGTCACCCATTGTCATTGTCACAGAGCGGGTTCGGCCTCGGGGTTGCCTGTCTCCTCAGAGCCCGGCCACGGAGAAGAAGCGGCAGGTGACTGTTCAGCAAACAGCAGTTAGCCCGCGTTTGTACGCTTAGTCTCTGGAAGAATTTTTGTTTTCTGTCACTCGGGGAACTAACGACACACACGCGGCCTGAGGTGGCGAATCCCGTCTGTCCGTCAGCTCCATCGAGTGACATGTGCGTCTGCGCTTTATCCAGATGATTCGGGCACGCGTACTTTGCTGGCACGTGTCTGGAAAGGGCCTCGCTTCTCCATTTCACGTTGCGTATTGGCAGGTGCTCTGGAACGTTACACACCTGTCCTCTGAACTTCATGACAAAACACGCTCTGTGTGTCAGTATCTCACAGGAAGGATTATCAGCGTGTTCTGAGCATGGAAGGTTCTCTACAGAGGAGGTAGCTCTAGGGTATGTGTGTGGATTTTTCCGTGAAGTCTACAGCACGTGCTGTTTCCGCAAAGGTGGCTTTACACTAGCTCACGGATCCCTTCCTGGGACGTAACCGTGCGGCCCGGTGAGCGGAGCCCTGTCGCCGGGGACGCGGAGACTGTGTCCGGCGAGGCTGCAGACGCAGGCCCCAGCGCCCACGGGAGCAGAGGCTGGCCGCCACGAGGGCCAGGCGGCGGTCTCAGCCAGTTGACTCCCTTGCTCCTGACCTCCTGCCAGATTCTTTGGGGCTGAAACCCCTTGTCTGGTGCTGGGCCATGTCTGCCCAAAGGTAAAAATTTGGGGGAGTTTCTGCCAGAGCTGGTCAGCCTTTCGTGAGTCAATGAAGAAAGAAATTCTTCACTTGAATTGTTTGGCTTCAGTTCACCAGTGATTCAAAACGTGACCCAGCCACCCGAGAGATACTCTGTGTCCGTCTCTGACCCCCACACGCGCACACGCACACCCACACACCACACACGTGCTCACCCCCCGCTCGGCACACGCACACACACACGCGCACACACACCCCCCACCCACCGACACACGCGGCACACACACCCTCACCCTGTCTGGCCGATGCAAGGCCTGAACCAGGGCGTCGCCAGGGACCCCCCCACTTTATGCGTCAGGAAAGGAAGGGAAACGGGCAGGCGTGTCAGACCTCGGTCATTCGGAAGCACGGGCTCGCGCAGGTGCTGCCTCAAATTTAGGAACGTGAGCTGTGAGTGACGAGGGGACGCTGAGGGCACCGCTGCCACAGCAGGAAGGAGGGCGAGCCCCCCGCGGCGATGGGGAGACGCGCGCCCCCCCGAGTCCCCACGGTCTGCTCGTTGATCAAGAATGCGCTGAGTGGGCTCTCTCCCTGGTCCCGACCTTGTCACCACCCCCCCCCCCCCCGCCCCGGTCACGGAGAGCTGTGCTTACGTGTCCCGGGAGAAGGCGGCGCCTCCGGGACGCGCGGGGAGGGCGCAGGCGCTGTGACCCGCGCTGAGGTCCGGGGCTGAGCTCCGCCCCCCGCCTGCTGGCGTCGGTTTGGTGCCGCCGGCCACCGGCTAGAGCCAGCAGCGCTGTTCCCTCCGATTTCCCGGAGGAAAATCTGGGGCCTCCATGGATTCGGTGAGCACTGGTCAGCAGGGCGCTGCGCTGGGAGGGCCCCCCTTACAGCCCGCCGCCCTCTCCAGAGGGGCTCTGAGTGGTGAGTTGACACTGACAGTACCCTCCTTGGGAAAACCCCGAATCTCTAATCTTCTGTATTTAAGTATCGTATCGCGCTGTGTAGTTTTATCGCGTAAAACGGAATCAGAAAGAGCTAAAGTTGTGGGTGGGTGGAGAAAGGCCGAGGACTTAGGAAGATAAATCGAGGTGGCTTTGTCCCTGGGGGCGCCAGGCTGTGACGGCGGCTGTCACCCCCAGCCGGCCTGGCCCTGGGTAGGTGAGTAGGGCGCTGGGGACACAGGGCACACATCGGGTGCTGGCCCTGTCCTGCCGGCCTGAGCAGCGGCCCAGGTCGACTGTCGGCGAGACCCGTGAGCTTTCCCGGCGGCCCTAAACCCCGGGCCGCCCCCCTGCAGGTGGCCCACGAAATGCACCTCCTCCCTCGCCCGGGCCTTCGGGCTGCGTGGGCCTTTTAGTGAGTGCTTTTCTCTTCCAAGCTGACCTTTCCTGCAGGGGAGCCGCCGTGGGGTGTCAGGATGGGGGTGCTGCCTGAGCCTCTGCTCCCCGTCACCCCCTGGGGAGCCCAGGGACGTCCTCCCGACGGGCAGCTACGCCCTGCAAAATACTCCGTCTTCCCCCTGAGCAAGTGGTTTCTGGGAGAGGGTCAGGCCTTCCGGTGGGTCCGCGCTCCACGCACGTAGCCCGGGCCCTTCACACGCTCCGGCTTTTCTCTCTTGCCAAGAGGCTGGAATGGACAGAACAGCACGCGTGGCCTCCCGGCATCCGGGTGGCTCGGGAGGGTGGCGACGTGGCGTGGCTGGCACTGGTGTCTTGGACGAGACCACAGGGGGCGGCGCTTCTCCCCGCCCACCCTGATCGCCCCCGGCGCTCTTGCTCTTTGATTGTCTCGCCTCCATATTTGTTTAGGAATTATCTGGAAGGGACCCGAGGCCCCTGGGAGCAGCCGGGCCGTGTCTATACAAGCAGAGCCTGGGGGGGGGGGGCTGATGGGGAGCTTAGAGCAAATGCCGCGCTTGTAGTCAGCGAAGGAAGGGGTTTTTTGCTCGGGGTCGTTGAGGTTAGTTCTCCACAGGGACCCGACCCACCAGGTGAGCAGCGGCTCCTTAATTGGCACATTTACAGGAGGTGACGGAGGCCACAGAGGCGGTCAGGAGTCAAGGTGTGGGCCCGATGACTCATAGAAGAATCTTCACATCGTCTCAGCAACAGTTAGGAAATCCTTATCTAGAAATCACAAGTTCTTGAGGATGTTTTTCTTTTTCCTTTGAATCTTATTGTTGGCATAGGTGATCCACGCACATGGTTTACGTAGAAAAAAGATGTAAAAAGGCAGAGACGTTGAGACGTCTTCCTCCCACCTGGGTCACTGGCCTCCGGTTCCCCAGCCCCAGCTGCAGGGCGGCGCCTCTGATTAGTTTTGTGTGTGTATCTGGGGGAGGATGTGCCTGCCGTGTCCTTCTGGTAGGTCACTGTGGAAGTATAAACAAATAAAAATATGTTCTTATTTGTCTTCCTTTTTAACCCCCGAACACCTCAGTTTTCCCCTAATACTGCGCCCTGCAGATCTCTGCTTAGCGCCCCGGGAGCTTCTCTTCCAGACGCGCCTGCTGTCCCGCGGGTGGACGTGCCGAGGTCATTCCCCGCCCCCCCCCCCCCGCCCCGCACGGAGGGGTGCTTGTGGTGTTGTCAGCCTTTTACTAGACAAGCAATGGTCCGGCGGATCGGCTTGGAATCTGTCGCTGTGCGCACGCGAGGAGCGTCCACAGGCCGGATTCCCAGACGTAAAGCAGGCACATCTGCGATTTTGACGGCCGTGGAATCCCCACCCCTGCCAATCCAGCCTCCGTGTTGTTGATCTTGGGGGGTTTGAGGAAGACGAACTCTTGTCTATGATACGAGTTACGAATGGTTTTTCCCAGTTTGTCATTAGTCTTTTGACTTTGTTTATGGTGTGCCCTTTTTCAACTTTTTATGATGGATAAATAAATCACCTCTTTATTTACTCACGATCACCTATGTATCCACACTGTAAATTCAACAACTGATAGCAGTTACCACCTTTGCCCTAGCTGTGCGTGTGTGTGCGTGTGTGTGCGCGTGTGCGCGTGTGCGTGCGTGAGCACAGCTGTGTGTGAGCCCGTGCGTACGCAGACGGTGCAGACAGCAAGTCAGCCGCTCCCGAAGGGAGGACGTCTGCGTACATAATCATCACATCGTTACCACACCCCAGAAAATTAATAATTCCCTCATTTTTCTTCTCAGAATTTTCTTGGTTCTCTTTCCTTTTTTTTCATATAGACTTTAGAATTGCTTGTCTAGTTCCAGAAAAATGCCCTTCTAGCGACGCAGGGGACGCGGGTTCGTGCCCCGGTCCGGGAAGATCCCACGTGCCGCGGAGCGGCTGGGCCCGTGAGCCGTGGCCACTGCGCCTGCGCGTCCGGAGCCTGTGCTCCGCGACGGGAGAGGCCACGGCAGTGAGAGGCCCGCATACCGCAAAAAAAAAAAAAAAAAAAAAATCGAGATGGTATTCATTTTTAATTAAATGAATGTAGAGAGAGTTGGCGTCTTTTGATGTTGAGTCTTCCTGTCAAGAACATGGTATGTTCTTCCATTTAAAAATTCTACCTTTGTATTCTTCAGGAGCATTTTGAAGTTTTATTCTGAAGGTTTACACATTTCTTGTTAAGTTCTTTCTAGATGTTTTGTCTCTTTTACTGATCTTGTAAATGGTGTTGCCTTCCCCATCTTTGGAAGGAGAGGTGTTTGTTTGTGTGAAGCTGTTGACTTCTATGTGTTAATTTTCTGTCTTACTACTGAGAGTGTGCATTTGTGTACCTGTGTCATTGCACAAGGCCTCCAGCTGAGGGGGGCCTGGGGCTGGAACTCAGCTTGCCCTTTCCTGGCCAGGCAGCATGCTCATGGGGCTATGACCCCGTGACCAGAAAGAGGTGCCTTTTCTATTGGGATGGGACACAGTTTCCTAAGTTGAACAAAGGCATGGTAAAGTCTAACGTTGACCTTGTTTCTACCTTCCTCTCGTAGAAGTCTTGTTTATAGTAGTAGTTTTGGTTAATTCTCTTATGGTTTCCTGGTTGTAGTAATACCATGACTCAACAGTAATAGGTTCACCTCCTCTCAATTTTTATACATCTAATTTCTTTGTCATATCTAACTGTTTTGGCTAGCATCACTAGTACTGTGTTAATGGTTGTGATGACGGCGGACATCCTACCGATGTTAGCAAGAATACCTCGGGGGTTTCCCCAGGTTCACTTTTTTAAAAACTATCTTAACTCTTTTAAAATTGCAGTTAAACTGCACATAACATAAAATGTACCACTTTAACAATTGTTAAGTGTGCGGCTCAGTAACACTAAGCATGTCCACACTGTTGTGTAACCATCGCCACCATCCATCCCGAGAACATTTTCATGTTGCAGAACTGAAATCTGTACTCATTACATGCTTACCTCTCATATTTTCCCTCCCCCAGCCCCTGGCACCCATCATTCTGCTCTCTGTCTCTATGAATTTGGCTACTCTGGGTGCCTCATATAAGTGGAATCCTACCCTATTTGTCCCTTTTGTGACTGGCTTATTTCACTGAGCATCACGCCCTCAAGGTTCAGCCATGTTGTAGCAGGTGTCATAGTTTCCTCCTTTTTCAAGACTGAATAATATTCCACTGTATAGACAGAACACATTCTGTTTGTCCATTCATCCATTCATGCTCTGCCATGGTCTTCAGCCTGGGGTCTCTGGGACCCCAGCCCCGCGAGCTGCCTGAGCTTCACCTCCTCGGGGCCCTCTGGGTCCTGGGCCCTCCGTCTCCTCTCCACTGTCTCGTAGGACATTGACCTTCGTCTGCCTGGGCCTGAATTCCTCCAGTGGCCCCTCCAGCTTTGCCCAGCTGCTCCTGTGACACAGGGTGAGGCCCTGCGGAACCTCACACCGCAGCTCCAGAGCCTGCAAGACGGGGGCTCAGGTGGTGGGAGGAGGCCCTGACTCTGGGGGTCTTGGGGAAGCTGCAGAACAGATGGAAGGAAGCAAAGGAGCAGAGGCAGCTCCCAAGTCAGCGCTGAGTTCTGGCCGCACTGCTTGCCTCTCTGTCCACCCGTCCACACTCCGTGTCTGGGGGTCAGCAGACATTCTGTCCTGTGTCCTTCCGCCGATCACAGGTGGACCCGGAACCCTGACCAGATCTGAACTATAGGATGGTTGTCACGTTTATGAGGTTTCTTTCTAAGGAAGAAGAGTGGACACGGGTTAGGAAGAGCCCGGTAGAACCTTAGCTTCTCAGGTGTAGGGGGCCTGTGATGGCAAAGCTTCCAGGGCTGCCCCCAGGCCAGGTGGGGTCACGCACCTCTCCCTCCAGGTGGGCTGGCTAAGGGCGTTCTCCGTGCTGGTTTCCTTGCTTGTTCTCAGTCAACACAGGATTGTTAAAAAGAGGAAAGAAAAGACTCGGGAGAGCTTCTCCTGAAGCATGAGTAATTCATCTGTAAAGTGCCCCAGGTAATGGCCATGTCAGTCCATCTAAAAGCCATGCGTTTTCAGATCACTGATTTCAAACACAGAAGATGAAGTAACTCTCCCACATCTTCCTGCCTCTGGGTTTTTAAAAAAAGTAAATTTAGGGTAAGAGGTTGTGCATTTGAGGGAAAGACAGGTTCAGGCTGCTTAAGTGGAAGAGGACAGACTCAGGATTCCAGAAGACTCTGCATCCTTGACCTCTGACCCACACTGCAGTCCGAGATGCAGGCTGGGCAGCAGGTGGGCAGGACAGAGGCAGCGCGGTGGCCTCCGCGGCCTCTCCCGTGACCCTGGCGGCGTGCCGGCTGCGCGTCTTTGCAGACCCTGTGGTCTTGGAGGCTGGGCCGCAGGGTCACTGAGGCCTCAGGGGCGGTCTGTTGTAACGTCTCATCACTCCCCGGACTGAGGCAGCAAATGCAACGGGAGGCCGGCGAGCGGGCATCGCTGTGGGGGCGGGAGGGGGAAGGGAGGGAAGGAGAGCGAGGGGAAGGGCTGCGTGGGAGGAGGGCACAGGGCGAGAGCACCGGCGCGTGCCTTGCACTGACCCGGACACCGCTCCGCTGGCTGGTCACCGTCCGTGGGACCGTGTCTCTGGCAGCCGACGGCTAATCCCCGTCCCTCAGGCCAGCAGCCGCGGCCCCTGGATCTGCAGGTTATAAATATGTTGTTGGCTCTTTGGCCGAGAGCCCAGGTGTGGTCTGCAGCTGCCCGGCCGCGGTTCTGGGGAGAAGGGAAACCTTCACGGGGTTCCTGGTGCTTATTTGCAGGTTGTGCTGGCGCTGGTGGGCTCGGGGCTGCTGCGCTTACCTGGGCTTCCGTGCTGCTGACCCTGTCCTGACGCGCTGCCCTTTGCAGCCTGGAACTCACTTGGCGGCTCTTTCCTGGAAGCCTTCCAGCATCCCGATGCTCCTCTGAACCCGGGGAGCTCCAGGCCATCTGCGGTCTCCTTAGAGGCTGAAGGGAGGGTTGGGATCCACGGAATAAAGGCAGCCTTGTTAGGCACGCAGTGTTTGGCCTCTTTGTGTCGCATAAGGTTTTTCAAAAACCCCTTTGTGACTCTATGACATCATTTATTTATAAGTACTTCACTGTCCAGTGATACACCTGGACCTTTCCGGGAACCTTGCTTTCCCCTCGTCATCTTCTCATTGTTTCTCTGTAGCTGTCGCAAGAGCAGACATTAACTACTAATGATGTGGCCTCTCCCCTCCTCGCCCCTTGAATGCGGCGATAAGGTGCCCTCCTCCCAGGGGAAGACGTGCGTGACACGGGGCTCTTTGCAGCGGGGGAGATGACGCACTTCAGGCCAAGTTCTCTTTGCCCACCGGGGCTGTGAGACTGCGGCTGCAGCATCTCGCTGGGACCTAGAAAGGCTGAGCTCTGATCTCAAAGCAAAGAGGGATCCCTCTTGCCTTGGGTTACGGCAGGTAGAGCTGGCTGCTATCACCCCCAGCAACAACTTCTCTTCCAACTCTTTTGCCCATTTCTTCCAAGATATTATCTGCTCTTTTTCCCCCCTGCCTCCTGCAAATTAAAGACACAATCATGGAGTCTTAGGTCAGGAAACCTACAGGGCCTAATTTTAGGGACCAGGCGTCCGAGCCCCGGAGGGCTAGTGGCTCAGCCGCAGCCGTGGGCGGCTGCTGGTACGCTGGACCAGAACCAAGGAAGGATGCGCTTTCCCAGCCGTTCGTCCAAAGAGCTAATACATGACCTGGGAATGTGGGGGTCAGCGGTATCGTCCACGCGTCTCAGCCTCAATGTATGAAGAGGGAATTTGTAGGATTTTCCTGTGCAGGCCTCCAGGCTTGAATTCATCGTAGCTCACCTCGCCTTTGTGGAAGGAAATGTGGTCACAATCTGACTAATCCATCAGTGGATTTTACGGTCTGTTCAAAGCCCACATGAGAAATGGAAAGAACCGTGTCTGTCCAGTGACAACAGCAGGATTTGTCTGGTACGAGATGGTTACCATAGCGGGGGACCCTTTACAGACGGAGATGAGGTTTTGGAAATGGTGGCCTGTTGGCCGTGTGGCCGTGTTGTGTTTGGAGAGGCGGCAGCATATACGCCGCCCGGTTATATCTGTTGTGCTTGGATGAGTAATAAATCCCACTGAAGAAATGCAGGCGACAGCGGTAGGTTTTCTCCTTGAAGACATGGGGTTTTCAATCCTCTGCAGCTCTCAGCTCCACCCATTTCCCCTTGTGGCTCCCCTCTGCGAGCTGCCCGGAACCACGAATTGCTGCGTAAAATAATTAGACATAAGTGAAAACAAAAGGCCCACTGGTGGCTTTTCCAGCCGGGTTGCTCTGTGCCGCGTGCCGGCTTCACTTCTAAAGGTCGCTGTCACTGTCAGATGTGGGCATCCAGGGCCCCAGGCCCAAGTCTCCCTGTGCTAATTCCTGCTTCCGCCCTTAGGACTCACTGCTTGTTCTTCCAGGGACATCTCGGCAGAGATGGTGCCGAGGCCTCTCTGTCCTTCCCGGGGTCCTTCTGACACTTTCTGGACAACCCCTTAAGGACCGCAACTTGGAAAAAGGATGTCAGGCTTGGGGGCCTTTCCAAGTGCTTTGACGGCAAAACTCAATGTCACAACCATTTATTCCTTTTCCTTTGGTGCCCGTTTTCAGATATTCGCCCTTATTTGGCACTTGCGACCCGTCCTTGGGTCCTGCAGACACTGCACAGGGAGGAACGTTCTGGGCCCCAGAGAGGGGTGACTGCACGGCTGCTCTGGGTGGGGCCGGGGGCTGGTGGCCCCGGACTGTCACCCCCCGAGGCGGCTCGGTAGCCTGTGGTTGCTGGCAGCGACCGGCCAGGGGCCTCACCTTTGCTTCCAGGGCACAGACCTTCCCCAAAGTCGGCCCTCGGTGGGCTGGGCTCCGGCTGCCCAGGAGCGGACGAATGGGCCCTCTGAGGTCACACACTATCCCCACTCAGGGCCCTGGCTGTGGGCCTGGGGGCCCCAGGAGGCGGTGTCCTGGAAGGAGGACCAGTGCCCTTTGCCCCTCAGGACCTGTGGAGGGGCCCCAAGTCTGCAGAAGCGGGCAAGGAGGCTGGCCCGGAGCAGCGGCAGGGGGGACCTCGGCTGCAGGGCAGACCGGAAGCCCCTGTGAGTGCGGCCCGGCCTGCCGCTGCTGGTTCAGCTCTGGTTTATCCTCGCCTTTTGAGTGTGGCCTTTCTCAGCTTTGAATTCTAACTGTTTTGCCATGTAGAGGTTGTATCTTAGTTCTTCCCCCCTGTTGCTACCTGCAGCTTCAAAATCTGACAAATGTCTTGAGCTGGAGACCTGTTTGTTTTAGACTCCTTCTTTCTAGTGGGGCTTTATCCTCAAAGCACTCTGAGACTGTTGGAGATTTTGCTCTGCTCTTCTGGCCAAGCCCCTCAACCTTCTACACCGTCTCATCACTCAGCCAATGACTAGTGGGGAAAGCGGCCTACATTATATATTCAAATGGCTTTTGTTTTTTAATTGCAACACTCTTGGTTTTTTCTGTGCATTGCTTGAGTATGAGAAGGAACTTGAAGATGAAGCCTGCACATCAGAGATCCTAGATTTGGAGCAGGAGTGAGTGTACTTCATGTAGGCATGAGCGTCTTAAATCAGGACAAGAGGCGTGCATAGGGATATGGGGACGTTAAAGGGGTGGACTGTCGCTGACACTGTTGGTTATCTACCCAAGAGCTATTTCCTCCTTCTTTCCTTGTAACAGGACTTTACATTCATTCAGGCATCCACCTTCCCATGTGCAGCCTGTGCCTCAGGGAAGGTTAGTTTCATCTTCAGCTCTAGGGAGTGGATCGAAGTGGCCTAAGGATCATCTCATCTTTACTGCCAAACATTTGGTTAAGGAAGATATAGGTGGTTTCATAATTTGGGTTGGCGGATCCTTGGTATTGCCTTTGCATGTGGGAGGCTCATAGCTGGGCAAGTTGCAAAATGACAAAGTTGAGAGGTTTTCTAATTTAGTTTGCTAAGCAGTATCAGAAGCTGATAGTGTATTTTATTCCCTCAAATAGCATCAATTATCAGGTTTTTCAAGTAGTTTGGTGATCTTGATGCTGGCCTCTAACATGTGTCATAATTTGTCCCAAAATACACTTAGGGGCAAAGTGTATTTGTTTATGCTCTGACCCAGTTTTGATCATTCCCACGAGAGGGAATAAGACCTCATGATGATGTGGGGTATTAGACCCCTTGGCAACTCACGGCCTTAAATCAGAGCTCTGTGGTTGACCCGGCCTTCAGTTTCATCCATGACAGTCTGTCCTCGGAACTGAACTAGATACACAGCTAAAGTCAACCTGGGGAATGGTGGCTTTTCTCTGGCATTATGTTTTCATTTCCCCTGTAATTCATTTGAACAGGAATTTCTGTGGCTCCAGCCAAGAAATATCAGTCTATTAACATTTATAAATGGTCCTGGAGAACTTTGTATCTTTAATAATTGGGCCCCAGTGATGCTTTGGTTTTATGCCCGCCAGCATTTCACGCTTGGATGAATGAAAAACTTCATATTTTTCTGTCTTCCTTAACTAAACGTCGATTGAGCACTTAATATTTCAGGCGCTGTTGGGCTGTAGGATTTGGCATATGGAGATAGGACCCCCCCCGCCCCACCCACCCCCCACCCCTGCCAGAAATGCTAACACGTGAACAGATGTCCCCAGCCGGCCACTGGAGCGCAGTTTATAGTAATAAAAGGTTGGAGCCCGCCCAGCTGCCCCTCAGTAGGGAAATGGCTAAGTGGATTTTAATTCATTTGTACAGTGGAATACTACACAGCAGTTAAAGTGAATAGAAGAGGTCCATATTACACCATGGACAAATCTCAAAAGCATAAAAATTAGTAAAAAACAGGCAAATAGCAAACGAATACATACAGCCTGATACTATGTATGTAAACCTTAAAGACCCAATATGTGCAATGGTGTCTCTCGACTAGGACTTCGTATTTATGAAATAAAAGTACAAAAATATGCTTTAAGGTGGACATTTCCTCTGGGAGGTAGCAAATGGATGAAGTGTAAGGGTTAGACTTTATCTAGGTCAGTAATATTATATTTTTTTTAAAAGAGAGAAGGATGAAGCCAATTAGATAAAAGATTAATACTTGCCTAACTTTGGTAGAGGGTAAATAAGTAACAGTTTATATATATATAAACTGTGTATATGTATATATATGTATAATGTTTCCTGCATTTTAATGTGTGAAATGTTTTACAATTAAAACAACTTTAAATAAAGACATAGAGGCATTATCTGTAGGTAGTTCACATTTTAGTGGTTTGATAAATGCTGATCACTCAAGAGACGGTGGGTACACAGAGGAGCTACTGGTAATTCAGCCTGGGGGTTTGGAAGCACCTCCTGGGAAGGCAGTGGGCGACTGGAGCTTGGAAAGGGATGTAGGTCAGCAGACAGAGTGCGAAAGAACCAGGCAGAGGGCAGAGTCATGCTTGAGAGCTCCAGAGAACTAGAGCAATAACATCCACGATTAGAAACTTAGGGTGTGCTTGATGCTTTACATGTGTCACTCTTTCTAATCTTTACAACAGCTTTTTGAGGAAGGTATTATTGTTCCAAATGCAATAACCAAGGTGTAACGATCGGGGTCAAGGTCACATAACTCGTGGGGGCGGCTCTTCTGCGAGGTCTGTTGGGCTCTAAGGTTTGTATGTGCTCTTTCCTTTAGACCGTGTGAGGACCTTACGTATCCTCCCCACCAAAGAATTTCCCAGAAAAAATCCTCATCCGCAGTAGCTGTACACTGTATAGTATTGAGGTCGTGGTATAGAGTTGCTCTTTTTGAAAGGAAGGAAAAATCATACAGCTGACCAATCTCGGAAGAGGCAATGCTGAATCTCAGAAAGGATCTAAAATGAACTACCGATTACACCAATTTCAGGGGACATTTAAGTGACACCGCAGTGTGCAGTCGGCAAGCTCAGAACACAGACAGTGCTGTAAGGCAAATGACCTGGTTTCTTCCACAAATACATTTCAAGGAAAAGGGGAGGGAAGCGATAGATGAAAAAGGACCCGAGAGACATATCAGCCGGGTACAGTGTGTGGACTTCAGACCCTACTGAACAGACCATGAAAAGAAATCATGAAATGATTAGAGAAATGTGAACACTGACTGGGTATCGGATGATGCTAGAGGATTACTGTCATATTGTTTTAGTTGTGATAATTATAGTGCAGTTATTTTTCCCCCCCAAAAGACTAGTTATATTTTAGAAATGCCTACGGAAATATTTTTAGGTGAAATGATATACCTTGTATTTACTTCAAAGTAATTGAAGGAACTGAGTATTGGGTGGGTTTTATATAAATATTTATATAAATAAGATATGTATTGATAATTGTTGAACTGAGTGAGGAATACTTTTTGTGTATATTTAATATATTTACAATAAAAATCAGAAAAAATAAGGAGGTAATAGAGATGACCTTGTCTAATTTTCTTGCTGATGCTTGAAGCCTCTTCGTGTGTAATGTCAGCTACAAAAAAAAAAATGTGAATTCATCCATTCTTTTTAACCTATTGTTTCTTCAGTGTTCAGTGCTTTTGTGTGTGTGTGTGTGTGTGTGTGTGTGTGTGTGTGTGTGTAAATACTTATGATGAAGAACGGCAAGTTTAATTTTCTTGGTGGTCCTGTCTTGGCCTGAGAAATCTGTTTAATATACGGCATTGTAAAGCTCAAATCTTTCAAGTGTAGAATTAAGTAGCTCCATTTTTTTTTTTTTTTATTTACAGGGGAAGCTTAAATATTTTATGACACATTTAGACTTAACTTGACCTGAAATAAATGCTGAAATGTGTTTGATCATGAGTCAAGTTGATACACAGTCTTAATTTATAAGTAAATTGTAGAGGTCTTTAGAGGAAACGCACCGTAGAACAGTCTCAAGTGTGAGCTGAGTGTTAAAAACTCTTATTTTGCACGTTGGTATCATTTGGCTTTGCCATCCTCGTTGTGATTTCTCATTTCAGAGGGCCCACTGCATCAGGCCTGAGGCAGGGGCGATGTGGCCGATTAAGTAAGCAGAGCAGGCGTTACAGGCAGCAATGTGATGGCGGAGCACAGGGGGCCGGCACCGGAGACCTGGGCTGGTCCTGGACTGCTTTTCCCTGGGCAGGTTAACCGTCCCTGAGCCTCAGTGTGGCCGGCGGGACACGGGGGTGATGATAGGTCCCGCCTCCCAGGGACAGCGTGAGAGGCCCACGTGATGACGCAGGCCTGGCATGCAGGGCGAGCCCTGCGGCTATGAGCTCTTGTGGTTAATTCCTGGGGTCACACTGTGGCGAGAAAAGGTCACGTAGGCACCGGGCACGCGGAGGGGCACGACCCTCACCCTGGTTCGTCACCTGGTTGAAGAGGAGTGATTCCCGCGTGTGCCCCTGTGTCTTGTCTCCTGCGCGGACGGTGAGAGACTCAAGTCCATGCGTCCTCAGCACCCAACAGCGACCCCAAGCCCGAAAGACCATCAGAGGAGACTTGTTTACAATGATACTCCACATGTTTCAGAGCAGGAAATTAAACGTTTGTCTAAATGAGGACGAGAAGGGATTCCAAACACGTATGTGCTCGCACATTTTCCGAAGCAATTAGGACACTTTTAGTAACACATGTTTGTGTTTGGTACCAAATTTTAGTTTTAATAAAGTGGTCTACAGTTTTTAAAAAAGAGGATGCAGAAAAAAGGATCTTTGCCTTTAAGTAAACATAATCGGGAGCAGCTCCAAATGATCGCATGTGACATTTGCACAAAGTGGAACATACCTTTTAAAGCTTTTTCAGAAATTGCCTTTTAAAATTTTCTTAAAAAATTAAAAAATTTTCTTTTGGCTGCACTGCGTGGCTTGCAGGATGTTAGTTCCCCGACCAGGGATTGAACCCGAACCCTTGGCAGCGAAAGTGCCGAGTCCTAACCGCTGGACTGTGGAACTCCGTGCCCCTTTTCTTTTTAAAGATGAAGTTGCAGAAGGAGTGGAAGTTGCAGAAGGAGTGGAAGTTACGAGTTTCCCAGGCGCCCACCCACCCTTTGTTTCTACCACGTCTTGAAAGAGCAGGTGCCTCGGGATGGCCGATTGCTGCGATATGCCAAGTTTCTGAGGCTCATCGGCTGGTCCTTGTCGTGGGGACTTTCCTTGGGAATTATCGAGCCAAGGTGCTTGAGCGCCTTTCTACTTCTCAGTGATGATCACATTACAGGTGGAAAATAATAAAAGTGCTTACAATGCTCAAAACTGCATTTTTATAATTTTTGGAAATGTTTAACTTTTTTAAATATCTGGTTGGTCCTGGTGAGACAAGCATTTCATACACCTGTGAACAAAAAGGCAGGTACTACAAGCCACTCATCGAAGGAAAGAATAATTGAAGTAGTTACGGATCAGCGTCCTGAGCAAGGAGGGCAACCTTCCAATTAAGGAATCTCTACAAATTAAGTTTTAGCTCCAAACCCCAGATGTTGCTTCAGTGACACTTCACACCATAACTTCTTGAGTTAGAGAACGTGTTGGTTTTATTATGTGAAGAACACCGAGCTTTGGAAACGGCCCATAAGCACATAGGATTAACAAACCAGCTCGCTTGGCATGTTTCTTTAGTGCTGTAAAATATATCGAAATGTAGATGACTGTTAACTGCCAGTTACCACCTCTTTTAATTTTCAAAATAGCCGGTGCTGCTACCAAACCCTGACGATGTGGTTATTCGAGGGGTCACGACACCCCTCTGAGTGAGGCAACTACAGGTTAAAAGAAAAAAAGCAGACTTTGGGAATCTCAGTTAAAGAGAAACACAATTTATGCATTTCAATTTGTTTCTCACAAATATGTTGGAATGACCTCTCCTCATTTAGTTTTCCTTTGCAAGTTTCTCTTTACAGCTGCTGGTGAGTTTGCTTCTGCATCCCTATCTGCCCCTGCTCTGGGCCAGGTGGAAAGTCTGCGGCTGAGAAATGGACAGAGACCCCCTGGGAAAGCAGAGGGCAGTGCTGTGGCTGGTGTGTGCCCGCCGGGAGCCGCCCGCCCCCCTCAGCACCCGGCACCTGCAGCTCAGAGAAGTCACAGGCACACTGGAGGTGGCTCTGGGCTCCAGGGCCTCCCGAAAGGTGGAAATGCTTTGCTGACAGATTTGGACCTTTTTATGGAAAGAGTGCCGTCACTGGTATGATTAACTTGCATCTACTTTTGCTGCCAATCGCCCAGTGTTGTGGGAAGGAGAGAGATAAGGAGAGGGAAAGAGGAATAGCTTGAAAGACTAGCGGAGTGAGTTTTCACATCTTTCACCATCCCAGCCTTCAGCACTAGCTTTTCTTTTAAGTCTTCATCTGCTCTGCTAAGGTCAAAGTACTTTTTACTTCATGTGAAAAATGCTTCCCAGGGGAAGTATTCTGACTCTGGTTCTGAAACTGATTAATGTTCTTGGAGTCCCCAAAGAGCCGTTACTAAGTGTCTAAGTTACAGTTTCAGAGGAAATGGGATGTGTTTCTGAACTCATCTAAAACGGCTTCATGGAGGGTAAATCTCAAGTTGCATTTTTAAAAAGGGAAGCCTGTGGTTTGGCCAAGGAGAATGAATAATATATTCTAGATCCACGTGTAGTGACTTGGTTTAGTGAAAAAAAGGATATGCAGGGAAAGGAATAGCAAAGGGTGTATTGCCTGGATCCACTTGCAGACAACAGGATTCAATCTAGTTAAAGTAGGAAGGGATTTATTCTAGGATATTACATGGTTTACAGACTCTTTGGGGAGACTGAAGAAACAGATTCCAGACGGATCTTTTAAGATCACTTGCCAAAGCCACCCCGTAGAACTAAAGAAGTGACTGCCTCTTCTCTGATTCAGCAGACCTCAACCATGCAGGGAGACGGCAGCCACAGCTGCAGGCTCCAGAGCCATACCGCCTGCCATGATCGGGAAGATACCCTGACAGGGAGTTGGCACCATCAGGAAACCCCCCTGGGGAGGTCCCGCTCGTACTGCTGGATCCGGAACCATGCTGCGCCTGGTGCAATCGACACAGGCCAAATGCTTGCCCTGGGCAGTGCTTTTCAATGTCCCACAAGCCACTAAACGGACACTGCTTACACAGAGAGGTGACACCTCCGCGACGGTGCTGCCAGCAGAAATATTAGAAACAGACTTTCCAAACTCGCAGTAATGTCTCTGAATAGCGGGACCTAACGTGCGATCGAACCCTAGATGCAGAAGAACTGGGGAAATGCAGCGAAAACTCTGGTTTTGCAGCTCCTGAGATACAGGGCAGCACGTAGGAGGGGTGTCAGTGGGGACGCTGGGTGACTCAGTTCGCGTGCCCGGGGCGGTCCTGTGCTTTGGTCGCTCACCTCTCGTCAAGCCCTTCTTCCCGTAGTTAAGCTTCTGAACATCAGCAATTCATCACGCAGTAAGAAGAGAGAACTCGTTCTGGGTTCTCTTCCAAGATGGCGACAGAGGAGGCTCCTAAGATCTCCTCCCCCTGGGGACTCACTGCACAGCCATCCACAGAGCAATTCCATCTCCGTGGGTGGAAGAAGTTCGAACACCAGCTGAGTGACTCCTACACGTTGGGCGAATGAGGAAACACCCATCTTGAACTGGTAGGAAAGGCTGAGACACACTCTCGCCATAAACCCCGCTCCTGGCACATCTCTGTCCAGCAGGGAGGAGCAAAGAATTTGGACCCCACTGCAAGCACACCAACTTTTAAGACTCTCAAATGAGGGACAGGCCCCCCCAGACACCCAGCTCCGGAAGCCAATGGGATTTGTGTCTATGAAACCCACAAGACTATATATAGCAAACAAAGAAACACTTTTTAACAGTCTCTGGGGAGAGCACTTTGTGGCTTTCTGCCAGGGGCCCGAGGAACAGACAAAAAGCCCTACATCTCAGTTTTTCCCTGAAAAGGGTCTATTTGCATACACTACAAGCCTGAGGCCCAGGACACATCCAGAGGCTAGAGGCTGCCTACTGTCCTCCCCCAAGACTAGCGAATCAGTGGATGCCTCCTCAGTATCCCTCTAACCCACTCCAAATTGTCAGTATCTCCCTCAAAGGAGTGCGTACATACATCTGTACCCCGGCATTAGCAGCTGTCACCCGAGGGATGGGTCCCCACGTCGCCCGGCTCTGACAGCCCACAGGGCTTGCATTCATGAGTCCTGCAGGATTGTAGCAAACACAGAAACACTTCTTACTAGGTGCAGGAGCACCCCCCGCTGCTATAGACCCAGGCCAAGAACAGAGAGCAGGCAAAAATGCTCATCTCCCAGTTTTTCCCTAGAAGTGCCCTAACTATATATATATATATATATTTTTTCCTCGCTACTGTCTGACAGTCCAGCTTCCAATCAAACCTGCATCTAAGTGCTGACTGTAGTGCTCCCCTTTGAGACACTGATGGGCCTTGGCACCCCCTCTACTACTGGGAAGCACCAGGAACAAAGAAGATGGCTTGGACAGTTACAGAGGTTTGAGAGACAAACAAGACCTCAGGCTGGGCTGACTGATGAGGTTCTCCTACATGAGACCATTCCATCCAGGCTGGAAGAGGTAGCTGTTTTATCAAATGTGTAGAAGCCAACACAGAGAACCAAGAGAAATGAGGAAACAGGAATATATTCCAAACAAAAGAACAAGATAAAACTCTAGAAACAGACCTTGATAAGATGGAAATAACTGACTTACCTGATAGAGAGTTCAAAATAACAGTCATGGAGATGCTCACTGAGGTCAGGAGAACAATGATGAACAAAATGAGAATTTCAACAAAGAGACAGAAAATATTAAAAAGTGCCCAACAGAAATCACTGAGCTGGACACTGTAATACCTGCACTGAAAAATACAATAGAGTAATTCAACAGCAGACTAGGTCAGGTGTAGGAAAGAAACAGTGAACTCAAGGACAGGGCAGTGGAATTCATCCAATAAGAGGAGCAAAAATTTTTTAAAAAGTAACAAAAAAGAGTGAAGACAGCTTAAGGGACTTATGAGACACCATCAAACAGACCATTACATGCACTGTAGGGGGTCTCAAAAAGAGGACAGAGAGGGGGGGCAGAAAGCTTATTCAAAGAGATAATGGCTGAACACTTCCCTAACCTGGGGAAAGAAACAGGCATCCACATCCAGGAATCCTAGGGAGTTCCAAACGAGATGAATCCAAAGAGACCCATATTGAGGCGCATTATAAGTAAATGGTCAAAAGTTAAAGACAAAGAGAGAATCTTAAAAGCAGCAAGAGAAAAGCAACTTGATAGATACAAGGGAAACCCCATAAGACTATTGGCAGATTTTCTAGCAGAAACTTTGCAGGCCAGAAGTGAGTCTCATGATATATTCAAAGTGCTGAAAGGAAAATAATAACCTGTCAATAGAGAATATTCTACATGGCAAAGCTGTCCTTCAGAATTGAAGGAGAGGTAAAGAGTTTTCCAGATAAGGAAAAGCTGAAGGAGTTCATCACCACTAGAGCAGCCTTACAGGAAATGTTACAGGGAGTTCTTCATGGTGAAGTGAAAAGATGCTAATTAGTAACAGTAAAAAATATCAAAGAATAAAACTCACTGGTAAAGGTAAATATAGAGTTAAATTCAGAAAGCTCTGATGTTTTAATGGTGGTATGTAAATCACTTATATTTGTAGTATAAAGATAAAAAATATAAAATATTAAAATAACTATAACTATAATAATTTGTTAATGGATACACAATGTAAACAGATGGAAATTGTGACACCAAAAATGTTAAATGCATGGGAAGGAAAGTGTATACATTACAGAGCTTCTGTATATGTTTGAAGTTAAGTTGTTAGCAGCTAAAAATTGTTACAAATGAAAGATGTTTTATAAAAGCCCCATGGTAACTACAAACAAAAACCTATAGTAGACACACAAAAGAGAAAAAGAAAGAAATCTAAGGATACCACTACAGAAAATTATCAAATCGCAAAGGAAGAGAATGAGAGAGGAAGAAAGGAATCACAAAACAACCAGAAAACTATTGACAAATAGACAATTGTAAGTCCACACCTATCAATACTTACTTTAAATGTAAGTGGACTAAATTCTCAAATCAAAAGACATAGTGTGGCTGAATGAAAGAAAAGACCCATTTATCTGATGCCTACAAGAGACTCATATCAGCTTTTAGGACACAAACATACTGAAAGTGAAGGAATGGAAAAAGATATTGCATGCCTGTGGAAACCAAAAGAAAGCAGTAGCTATACTTATATGAGACAAAATGGACTTTAAGCCAAAGACTGTAACAAGAGACAAAGAAGATCATTATGTATGATAAAGGGGTTAATTCATTAGGAGGATATAACATCTGTACATATTTATGCACCCAACGTAGAAGCACCTAAATATATAATACAAATGTTAACAAGTATTGACACACCTGAAGGGAGAAATAGACAGCAATACACTAATGGTCGGGGACTTCAGTGCCCCACTTACAATAATGGATAGATCATCCAAACAGAAAATCAATAAGGAAACAGGACATTAAACTACACATTAGACCAGATAGACCTAATAGATATTTACATGACATCCAAGAGCAGCAGAATACACATTCTTCACAAGCACACACGAAACACTCTCCAGGATAGATTATATGTTAGGCCACAAAACAATCCAATAAACTTAAGAAGATTGAAATCAAGCAAAGCATCTTTTCTGACTATAATGATATGAAACTAGAAATCAATTACAAGAAGAAACATGGAAATATGTGGAGATTAAACTATGTGTTCCTGACCACCCAGTGGGTCAGGAAAGAAATCAAGAGAGAAATTTGAAAATATCTGAGACAAATGAAAATGAAAATACAACACACCAAAACTTATGGGATGTAGAAAAAGCAGTTCTAAGAGGGAATTTTATAGCGATAAATGCCTACATTAAGAAAAAAGGAAGATCTCATATAAACAACCTAACTTTATACCTCATGGAATGAGAAAAAGAACAAACTAAGCTCAAAAGTAGCAGAAGGAAAAAATAACAAAGGTCAGAGAAGAAATAAATGAACTAGAGACTAAAAAGATAATAGAAAAAAAATCAATGAAACTAAGAGCTGTTTTTTTAAAAAAATAAACAAAATGGACAAACCTTTACCTAGAGTTACCAAGAAAAAAAGAGGACTCAAATAAATGAAATTAGCATGAAAGAGGAGAAATTACAACTGATACCACACAAATACAAAGGATCATAAGAGACTATTATGAATAATTATATGCCAGCAAATTGGACAACCTAGAAAAAATGGATAAATTCCTAAAACATATACCCTACCAAGACTAAATCATAAAGAAAAAGAAAATAGGAGCAGACCAGTGACTAGTATGGCAATTGAATCAGTAATCAAAAACCTCCCAACAAATAAAACTGCAGGACCAGATGACCTCACTAGTGAATTCTACCAAAACATACAAAGATGAATTAATAGTCCTCAAACTCTTCCAAAAAAATAAAAGGATGGAAGACTTCCAAACTAATTTTATGAGGCCAGCATTACTCTGATAGCAAAACCAGACAAGGGCAATTCAAGAAAAGAAAATTATAGGCCAATATCCCTGATGAATGTAGATGCAAAAATCTTCAACAAAATATTAGCAAGCTGAAATCAATGGCACAATAAAAGGACATACACCGTGATCAAGCAGGATTTTTTTCCAGGGATGTAATGATGGTTCAACATCAGCAATCAATCAACATGATATGCCACATTAACAAAATGAAGGCTAAAAATCATACTATCTTCTCAACAGATGCAGAAAAAGCATTCAACAAAATGCAACATACGTTTATGATAAAAATCTCAACAAATTGTGTATAGAGGAAACATACCTCAACATGATAAAGACTAAATATGACAAACCCACAGCTAACATCAGCAGTGAAAACCTGAAAGCGTTTTCTCTAATATTGGGAATAAGACAAGGATGCCCACTCTTGCCACTTTTATTCAATATAGTACTGGAAGTCAGAGCAGTTAAGCAAGAAAAATAAATAAAAGGCATCCAAGTCAGAAAGGAAGATGTGAAATTATCTCTGTTTGCAGATGACTTGATATTATAAATAAAAACCCTAAAAAGACTCCACCAAAAACCTGTTAGAACTAATCAATGAATTCAGTAAAGTTGCAGGTTACAAAATCAATATGCAAACATCAGTTGCATTTCTCTACACTAACAATGAACTGTCAGAAAGAGCAATTAAGAAAACAATCATATACAATAGCACCCCTCCCAAAAAAATAAGCTCCTAAGAGTAAATTTAACCAAAGAGGTGAAAGATTTGTATGCTAAAAAGAGACTGCTGAAAGAAATTGAAGAAGACACAAATAAATGGAAAGATTTTTTTTGCTCATGGACTGGAAGAATTAATAGTAAAATGTCTATGCTATCCAAAGTGATTTACAGATTAAATGTAATTCTGTCAAAATTCCAATGGCATTTTTCGCAGAAATAGAAAAAACAATCCTAAAGTTAGTATGGAACCACAGAAGACCCCAGATAGCCAAAGCAATCTTAAAAAAGAAGAAGGAGGCATTCCCCCGGTCTGATTTCAAACTAAACTAAAAGCTACAGTAATCAGAAGAGTGTGGTATTGGAATAAACACAGACACATAGATCAGTGGAACAGAATAGAGAGATCAGAAATGAACCCATGTATATATGGTCAATTAAGTTATGACAAAGGAGCCAAGAATACACAAGGGGGAAAGGACAGTTTCTTCAATAAACGGTGTTGGGAAAACTTTATAGCCACATGCAAAAGAATGAAACTGGCCCCTCTATTACACCATACATAAAAATAAACAGGAAATGGATGAAGGACTTGAACATAAGACTTGAAACTGTAGAACCCCTAGTAGAAAAGAGGAGGTAAGTTCCTTGGTATCAGTCTTGGCAATGTTTTTTGTTTGTTTGTTTGTTTTGGATTTGACACCAAAAGCAAAAATAAACAAATGGAACTACATCAAATTAAAAAGATTCTGTACATCAAAGGAAATGATCAACAGAGTTAAAGGGCAACCTATGGAATGAGAAAAATATTTGCAAATCATATATCTAATAAGGGGTTACTATCCAGAATAATATAAAGAACTGCTACAGTTCAACAACAAAATAATGAGCAAAGGAGTTGAATAGATATTTCTTCAAAGAAGATGTACACATGGCTAAATGAGCACATGAAAAGGTGCTCAACATTGCTAATTATCAGAGAAATGCAAGTCAAAACCACAATGAAGTATCACCTCAGACCCATTAGGATGGCCACTATCAAAAAAATCCAGAAAATAACAAGTGCTGGTGAGGGTGTGGAGAAATTGGAACTCTTGTGCACCGTTGGTGGGAATATAAAATGGTGTGGCCATTACGGACAACAGTATAGAAGCGCCTCAAAAAATTAAAAATAGAACTACCATTTGATCTAGTGATCCCACTTCTGGGCATATATCCAAAGGAAATGAAAACAGGATCTCGAAGAGATTCTGCACTCACACATTTTTTGCAGCATTATTCACAATAGCCAAGATATGGAAACAACTTAAGTGTTCATCAATGGGTGAATGGATCAAAAGGATGTGGTGAATATGTATAAAATGGAACATTATTCAGCCATGAGCAAGAAGGACGTCCTGCTGTTTGTGACAACATGCATGGCCTTGAGGGCACAATGCTAAGTGAAGTAAGCCAGACAGAGAAAGACAAATACTGTATGCTATCACTTACATATGGAATCTAAAAATGCTGAACTCAAGGCAGCAGACTGGAATGGTGGCTACCAGGGGCTAGGGGGTGGAAGGAAAGGGGAGATGTTGGTCAAAGATGATAATCTTCCAGTTAGAAGCTGAATAAGTTCCTGGGATCTAAGACAGCGTGGTGATTGTAGTTAACGACACTGTATTTTATACTTGAATTGCTAGGAGAGTACCTGTTAAATGTTCTCAACACAAAAAAGAAATGGATTATGTGATGCGGGTGTTAGCTAATGCTATGGTTGGAATCATTTTGCAATATATAAGTGTATCTAATCAACATTGTACACCTTAACCTTATACAGTGTTATATGTCAATTTTATCTCAATAAGGCTAGAAAAGTACAAGAATTCATTTTCCTCCCAAAGGGGAGACCTAAGTCCCATCAGGCACTGTATTCGTTTCTCATGGAAGGTCTACATTCTCCTCTTTGTCCTAGTCTAGTTCAGTCGTAATCCTTTCTTGATATCTCATAACCCATAGAACAAATTATAAAACATATCCTGTATGAAATATTAGGGGCTAGGAGGAGGAAGAAAATAACTTGGATGTAATAGAGAAAAGAAGGAAAAATGTTATTACAGTCCTCATTTTCTCAAGACTTTTGAGTCTGAAGTTGGACTCTTTAACAGCCTTTCTTTATCCTGATCACAGGTTTTTCTCTCCCCCTCATCCTTTGCCTCTGCTGGGTAGAGCTCTTTTTTTAAAAAAAATATATTTATTTATCTAGTTAGTTAGTTTTGGCTGTGTTGGGTCTCCGTTCTGTGCGAGGGCTTTCTCTAGTTGCGGCGAGCGGGGGCCACTCTTCATCGTGGTGCGTGGGCCTCTCACTATCGCGGCCTCTCTTGTTGCGGAGCACAGGCTCCAGACGCGCAGGCTCAGCAGTTGTGGCTCGTGGGCCCAGTTGCTCCGCGGCGTGTGGGATCCTCCCGGACCAGGGCTCGAACCCGTGTCCCCGGCATTGGCAGGCGGATTCTTAACCACTGCGCCACCAGGGAAGCCCTGGGTAGAGCCCTTTGTCTGTTGGGGAGATCGAAGTCCTTATTCCTGAGAGCTCCTGTTTCTGGGTGGTCTTTCTTCTACTGAGATGCCGTCGTCTCCATGATGCTAACTTCCATGACTGGACACCCAGCCTCAGCTGTGAGTTCCTGGGCACCATCAGTATCCTGATCTGCAGAGACACTGCACAGAGACACTATCAGAGCCGTCACAGCCCCAAGCGGTAGAGCTTCTTGCCCGTGGCCCGAGTGGCGCCCTGGCTTCCTCCCAGAGCTGGCAGGCTAATGCGTGATTTGGGCAACGGGGCCGCGGCTGCGGCTCGCGTGTAGTTCGTGTTCGTTTCTAAACACAGAGTCCCGTCAAGTGCCGTGGCTCTTTGGTGGCAGCCGGGGTGCACGTACTCTCTCGCCTCTGGCTTTGCGCGGGGAGAGATACCCGTCACTCCCCGGCCCTGGACACAGCAGTTCTGCTGAGGGGGCAGGTTGATTCTTGGGGGGCAGCATCCGCCCTCTGGCACACATCCAGGCGTCAGATGTACTTGTTTCTTCTCGCCAGGCTTGGGAAGCATGAGAGCACCACGGCGGTGGGGCCGGCGTGACGTCCCGGGGACGGGGAAGTGAGCGCGGCCCCCGGCAGGCGGAATCAGGAGAGAAGATGGGGCCTGGCACAGGGTCGGACTGAAGCTGCCCTGCTGTCCCTAGCAGGTCAAATAAGATTGCTTCTGGTGCTTTTATCGGGAAACAGAAAAAAGCATTTCCCACATCGATAGCTGCCTATCGGGTGCCCGGGGCTGTGCAGAGTCCTTCTAGCAATGCAACCACAGTAGAACAACAGGTGCACGTGGGGCCATCAGATGATGGAATATTAACAGTGAACCTGTCACGCCAGGCCCCTCTGCAGTCCACGCTGGTCCAGCAGGGGTTTGAGTGGGAGGCACGGAGCACCCTTCCATCTTCAGCTCTTTGGCGGGTCCGCCCAGGGGCGTGGCGCCGCTTTTCACGGACTCTTCTGGTGGGGGAAGCGCCCCAGGGTCTTCAGCTTGGTCCTTCTCACCTTAACAGCCCTGCCTCCTTAGGTGAGGAGGGGCATGCGGTTCCGCGTCGAGGGTCCTCCATTCCAGCTCTGTGCTCAGCAGCTGGAAGAATAAGCAGAGCGTAAGTTTATGGATCCACAAGGTTCGCAGTGAGAAGGACCTGAGCCCAAGCTCCACTTACCCCTTGGCCCCCTGACCCGTGCTGTATGACCATCCTGCCACTTTGGCCACAGGGCGTCAGTGGCCTGTCTTCTGACGCTAATGGGATCTTTCCTGCTTAAAACTCAACTACGTCAGATAACGTAGTGGTCTGCATGCGTTTTCCTCATAGACTCCCCAAAGGAATTTAATTGATTGATTGATTGATTGATTGATTAATTTATGGCTGCGTTGGGTCTCCGTTGCCGCGCACGGCCCCTCTCTAGTTGTGGCGATCGGGGGCTACCCCTCGCCGCTGTGCACAGGCCTCTCTTCTCATTGTGGTGGTTTCTCTTGTTGCGGTGCACGGGCTGTAGGCATGTGGGCTTCAATAGTTGTGGCACGCAGGCTCAGTAGTTGTGGCTCGCGAGCTCTAGAGCGCAGGCTCGGCAGTTGTGGTGCACGGGTTTAGTTGCTCCGCGGCACGGGGGATCCTCCCGGACCGGGGCTCGAACCCGAGTCCCCTGCACCGGCAGGCGGACTCCCAACCACTGCGCCACCAGGGAAGCCCTCCCCAAAGGAATTTTGAAAAACAGTTTACATCTCACACGTTTAACTTGACAGCTCACACTTTTCTGATAGGTGTAGACAGTTAACACGGATCACAGACCACTGTGAATTTTTAAATGCTGCATGATAACATCCAAGAAAGGTGAGATTTTTGTTGACATATGTTCAAAGAGTTCAAAGGAAAACCAAAATTTTCAAATGTCCAAGAAGAGGCATTTGAAAATATTTTTAAAGTGAACGCCACGCCGGCCACGCCCCAGGAGCAAGAACACACGCATGTGAAGACACTGGGGTCTTAGGATGTGTTGTCACCGCAGGAGAACCTGGCTCGTGCTGACCGATGCACTTGGTCCACTGGCTTTAATCCTCCGAGCCTCAGTTTGATCAGCTGTGAGATGGTGCTAATAACATCTTCCAGACGGCCTCGCGGGGACAGCTAAAGGAGACGACGTTCCTTGCACGTCTCACGTTCTCCGCGGAACGTCTAGCTGACAGCACGGCGCGCTCCAGAAACAGAGTTTTCTTCTTGGCCACGGCATTAAGGGTTTAAGATCGTAAAGTCCCGGATCGAAAGATAAAGGGGCAGAGCCAGAGAGGCCAAGAGCTCCTTGGGACTTGGGGCTGTGATTTCCCAAGGCTCCGTCGGAGGTGAATTCTGCGTCATCTTGGGAAAGGTTTGGCAGGGGCATCTTCCTCTGCCCCCCAGCCCCCCTCTCTGTAACACCCGGCGAAGCACGTGCGGACGTTCCCCGGGCCAGGAGGCAGCAGCGCAGGCTGCTTCCCCGCGGAGGCGTGAAGCGGCTGGAAGGCCCGCGTGCGTCCTTCCTGGCGGCTGCGAGCTCGGGGACGCGCTGAGATGCTGGGACCCAAGGTGGTGGCTGGTGCCCCGTGGCTGCGGCGGGCAGGAGGCCCTCCCGCGGATCAGCTGTGGGCGCGGCGGGAGCCAGAGGCCAGCCTTCGTTGTCGGGAGCCTGGAGACTCGGGGCTGCTTCCCTGCGGCGTGACTTAGTGTAACCTGACCACTTCCACTGGCGGGGAAGCAGAGTGGCCACGGGAGGCACTGGGCGTCAGGACCCCAGGTTTTAGGTGTTACTGGGAAACCGAGGCTGGTTTTCTCTGAGCCTTAATTTCCTCATCAGTAAATGAAGGAAATTGAAGTAGACTTTCTCCCAGTCATTTTATGAGTCCATTAGTGTCTCTGTGTGTGTGTGTGTCTCTCTGTCTCTCTTTCATCTCTTACCCGTCTATCATTTATCCATCTATTATCTATCTATTTATCTATAACTGTCCATCTGTCCATCCTTAGTCTAGAGACTGAGGTGAATGACTAGGTAAACCGTAACATTTTTGCTACGGTCTGAATGTTTATGTCCACCAAAATGCATACGTTGCAAACCTCATTCCCAGTGTGATGGTGGTAGGAAGTGAGGCCTTTGGGGGTGGTTAGGTCCGAGGATGGAGCCCTCACGAAAGGGATTAGCGCGCTTACAAAAGAGGACCCACAGCGCTCCCTCACCCCTTCCGCCTCGTGGGCACCCAGGGAGAAGCCACCCGTCTGCATCTCAGATGGGGGCCCTCACCCGACCGTACTGGCACCCTGCACTCGGCCTTCCAGCCTCCAGAACTGCGAGGAAGAAGCATCTGTTGCTTCTAAGCTGCTTAGTCTGTGGCGTTTTGTTAGAGCATCTCAAAAGGACTAAGACAATTTTCACAAGATTCAAATCTTAAATTGCACTTACCATTCTGTGTAAAAGCAAGCTTACAAGAAGGAAGCAAACCTTGTCACGGACTTTCCCTTAGATGCCATTATTTCTGAGATGAAGAAGAGTTGTGCATTTTTGCTTTGAACAAGACTTTTGTTTCTTGGGAGGGCCTTGCAGATGGAGAGAATTCAAAAAGGAGCTCTTGAATTTCACAGCTGGAAAAGGCATCTGAGCAAACACACCCTAATCAAAATAGCTCTGCCCCTCTTCTTACATCAATTCACTGAATCAAAAAGAAACGTCCTCCTACTGGAAACTCAGTTCCTGACAGATGGAGAGAAAGGGCTAGGCACCTGAAGAAACTAGCACAACGACGTGATGTGGCAACCTCGTGGTGAGAGGCTCCGTGCAAAACGGAGACAGACACCTGCGAGGAAGCGAGAATAAGAGTTACAGGAGAAATTTACATTGTGAAAGCAACGCTTGGTGAAAAGTCCCCTTGTGTGATTCTGTAAGGGATCTGGCAAGGGAAACGTGACTCCCATCCTGAAGGAAGGAGAAAGGGCCACAGGCTAAGATTCTGGGGTGAGGAGCAAACCTTAGGTGCAAAGGGAATTTTGCCATTGCTTATCAGGTAAACTCCTGCACCAGAAGCATCAATACACTCTCCCAAGAAGTTTCTCTCTTTTCTTTGGTTACGATTTGGTTCCACTGCATGGAAAGGAAAACCTCAAGTAGCAGTGACTTCCACATCTAGGAGTTTACTCTGTGATGTAAAGCAGGTACATATCTGGGCATTGCTGGGCGACGCAGCAGCAGCACAGTGTCAGCAGGGACCCAGGCCTCTTCCGACTCTCTGTTCCCAGGTGCATTTTCAGGGAAACCTCATGGTCCAAAATAATCACTGGGCCTCCTGCCATCACATCTGCATTCCAGAGCAGGATAAAAAGAGCCGTGAATGGGCCAAATGGGCTCACTACCCAACAGAGTTACCTCATGAAGAAATCCGCCCAGAACTCCCGCCACACTGCGAATGTAGCCGCCTGGCGATACTCGTCAGGAAGGCTGGGCAACGCAGCCTGTCAGGTGGGCATGTGGCCCCTCCCAAGGAAAGACAGGGCTCCGGGACTAAATCGGGGAGAAGGGAAATTGTGAGGGGACTAACAGCTTCTGCCACGTTAGTTTTCCAGCTTTTGTCTGTGAGGCAGTTACTTGGGTCAGTTATAGATCCGGAAATAATAAAGCATACTAACCTATCAGTTGAGAAAACGGTGCATTGGCCCTAAATTCTGAAATTTCTCATATAACTTAGTTAAGGAACAGTTCTTTAGTAGCTGTTGCTGGTAGGCTGGTGTTTCCCAAATGTGTTCTCACCACAACTAGTCATGGGCCATCCAGAGCTGTCATAGATGCAATCTGAAAAACACTTTCAGCAACAAATACGCTGTAAACTGATTTCTCCCAGGACTTTAACACACTAATGTGCTCTGTGACTCTCAGAAACAGTGGTTCCCCAAAACATTTGACTGCAATCTTTCCCCGGAGCGTCCCCTAGATGACCGCTCCAGGGGCCACACTGTCTGAGCTGCCCTTGCAGGTGACAATGTCCCGGGTTGGGAGCGTCTCATTTAACTGGGTCATTTGTGATAATCTAACTGAAGACCCAGAAGGAGAGAACTTTTTCCTTATTATCAGAGATAGACCGGATCCTATGTGCTTTGAAATGTAGGTATTACTATTATTATTCAGATAGGTAAAGCCAACATAATAGCAGAGGATTGCAGATGGGAAGACAGTTTATTAGCACAAGTTCCAAGAGGAGGGGTGTGCCGTGCCAGGGAGGCCCGCGCAGGGAAACGCCAGGGTCCATCAGGAGGCAGAAGGTGTGAGAAGCGGCCGGAGCTTTCACTGTGGTTTCCGTGTGACGGAATAGACAAGGTAGGGGAGGCAGGTCTAGGGCTGGCTATTTCGGATACTGCCCGTGTGCTCTGGGCCATGGGGCCTGTCCCTGCTTGTCCAGCCCCTGGCCTTGAGGGAAAGTGGACCCGAGCGCGGGGGCCCGTCAGGAGCTGGGGCTGGGGGCTGGGGACCGGTGGGAAGGCAGGCTGGCGGGTGAGCCCCGCGCCATCTCTAAGAGTTGGCCACACGCCAGGAGGGCGGTCTCTCACCTCAAGGGGCCCCAGATGCCAGAGCTTCGGGAACTTGGAAAGCAGGGGTCGATGCCCCAGGGCAGGGAGCAGGGTTCCCCGCCGTCCCCCCGCTCCCCGCGTCGCCTCGGGCTTGCCTGTGCTCTAGCTGCCCTGGTCCTGGTCCATCTGGGAGTTGCCCGCCAGGACCCTCCTCCACCGATGCCTCCGAGGACGGTAGCTGAAAATGTAAGAAGTGAAGCTATTAGAAAAGGCATCACCCTCCTCCATCACGTACTGAACGCAGGACCCTCCGACAGGGCCCAGACCCTCGTTTGCCTGGGCAGCTTCCCCGTCCTCAGGCGGGGCACGCGCTGGACGGCCCTGCATCTGTTTCATCGTCAGCGAGGCCCCGCGTGGCTGCCGGGGGTCACGGTGTGTTCTTGGAGCAGGTGAGCACAGCTGAGAGGTGAGGGTGCGGACGGGCGCCCCTCCTGGTCCCCGCCATCCACAGGTGTTTCTTGCTTCTCCCGGGTCGCTGCGGAGCACGCGACCTCTCAGCGCCTCCCCTGCCCCCCGGCCCCCGGGGGCCCGCTGGGGAAGCCGGCGAGCGAGTCAGCCGGCCGGGGACAACGGGGCCCAGAGCGATCTGTGCCGAGAGACCACCCGCCTCTGGGACTCACTGTAAAATGTTTTCGAGTGTTGCGCTGGCCAAATTACACCCACCCCTGTAGACTGGCCGGGGGGCCTTGAGTCGATGGCCTTCTAGTGTGCGTGTGTTCTTTTATTTTCTTAACACCCTTGCCGAGACGGCATTACCACCGTGCCCTCGTGAGGAAGCAGGTGCGGGGGGCATCTGGGAGCTGGGCAGGGCGGAAGCTCCAGGGCCCGCGCCCGGCAAGCGTCTGACGAGCGGCCTGCCCTCGTGACTTCAGTCTCGTCTCCAAAATGCTGTGGGATCTGCCGCAGGACAAGGACAAGAGGAATGGAGACAACCTGGCTGCGGAAGGTGGAAGTACTGCTCAAGTGGAGCCTGGCTCGGCGCTCGGCTCGGCGCTCGGCACGGCGCTCGGCACGGCGGCTCTCGGCTCGGCGCTCGGCACGGCGCTCGGCACGGCGGCTCTCCGCTCGGCGCTCGGCATGGCGCTCGGCACGGCGGCTCTCCGCTCGGCGCTCGGCACGGCGCTCGGCACGGCGCTCGGCACGGAGGCTCTCGGCTCAGCGCTCGGCACGGTGCTCGGTACGGCGGCTCTCCGCTCGGCGCTCGGCGCGGCGCTCGGCTCCGCGCTCGGCACGGCGCTCGGCACGGCGCTCGGCTCGGCGCTCGGCACGGCGGCGCTCGGCCCGGCGCTCGGAACTTAGCAGGTCTTCAACAGGTAGTGCCCGGAACTCTGGAACAAGCCGCGAGTTCCGTTTTCAACACGATATGCTCAGTACAGCGGACCGCCTGGAAGCGGAGGGTGCGCTGGGCTGGCAGAGCTCAAAGCCTCGCACCGGGCCGTCGGGGGATGGCGCTGGCAGGGAGGCCGGCCGCAGCGCGGCGGCAGGAAAGCCTGGGGTCCTGCAGGGGCCTGACCGCTCCGACCCCGCGAGGCCCGCGGCCGTGGAGCTGCGGCTCTCACTCCAGCGGGGCGAGCACGGCGGGTCCTTCCCTTCCTACGCAGCAGCCGAGCTGTGGGGCGGATGGAGCCGCGCCCGGATCGCCCTGCGAGCGCGCACGCGTCGCGGGATGCGCTCGGCGACGAGGCCGTGTGTGACCCACGTGTCTGGAGCTCTTCAGGCCTTGGAGATGGTTCCAGTTTGGGGAGTGAGAGGAACCGGAGCAGGCCTGCTTTCCCCGCCGGCTGGTCAGAGCTCTCACCGGCCGTCTGTCTGGTTCGACAGTAGTCAGCCGGGAGCTGAGGCCCGGCGGCCTGCCGGCGACCCCTCGGCCTCACTTAAGGAAAGACGGTCTGGTCTCCTCGCCTGTCCTCTTTGGAGCCCGGCCTCCCCTCTGGAAGAGGGGCCCCGACGGCCTTCGGGCTCACTGGTTCTGAGCCCTGGCTCTGGCAAGGATCTTGTCCCGGGGCCCCGAAATAACGAGGATGGAGTTTTGAGCATCAGCAAAAACATCCCCAGGCCGGCCCAGACCCCACGCATCTGTGCTACCCCCCCCATACCCGCCAAGGGTCTCTGAACGGTCACCCACTTGCAAGCAGTCTCGAGGGGCCTCAGAGCTGCTCCCGCGGGACCCGAGGCTGGAGGCTGGGAGACCATGCCGGGCATTTGCTTTAAAGCGTTGCACCAACAAAGGGAACCTCGGCTAGGAAATTAGTTGCCGCCGTCTGCTGAGGTCCTGCTGCGAGCTGCCCTCTGTCCTCAGGGGACAGAGGCTGCAGGTGGGGCCAGGGCAGCAGTGAGGACACGCAGGCAGGACATCGAGGTGAGGGTGGGCACGAAGGCACTCCACACTCTGCACCCTCGCCCTTGCTTTCGCCAATCAAAGGAATTGCCAAGGTCTATTATTTATCTATTTTTGGTTTAAAAATGATTCTTCTCGATTACTGAGTAGACGCAAAGAAAGGAGTTCTCCAAAGCCAGGACCGCTGAGCATAAAGTAAAAAACAAAAAACAACACAAAAGCAGACTTGGCAGAGACCAGCCAATTATTTGGATCCATTAGACGCCAAATAGATTTTATCCAAATGAACAGCTTCGCAACTACAGGCCAATCAAGCAAAACAGATAAATACCAAAACTATTCTGTGCTTTTGCAGACAGTGGGAACATTTGTTACTTCTGCTATAAAATGGATCCAAAAATACTTACTTGCTTTATATTGAAACTCCGTGAGCTTCTTCAGAGGATACTTGAATTCCCCAAGAACGTGGCCTCGTTTGAATGCAACCTCTGTCACCTTGTGACTCCTAATAATGTTCTCGAATGGGATCCCCTGGGCGAAGTACCTCCTCCCACAGTTTCCCTAGGGTCACGTTCCTCCCCTCACGGGATGCTGACCACCCAGGTGCCTGGGGTCCTGCCTCTGCGGCCAGGGGAATGGACCCTGGAGGATTTTGAGGTCTCTGTTGCTTTTACAAATGGCACCGTTGTTACCGAGAGCAGAGCCAAATCATTTTATTCCTTCATGTCTTTGGGCAAACCTTCATTCCCTTTGGACCACTGAAAGCCGCTCTTTAAAAGAGGGTTATTCATTTGGCAGCATCTGTTCTATTGTGGTTTATTTTTAATTGGTGTGTAAGTGGCTCATGTAGGCCAACCTCCCCTACCTGGAAGGTCTGGGCTCTCTTTAGCTCATAAGGTGGCTCTGGAATTTGATCTTGACATCACTGTGCTTGAAACAATAGAGGACAGGATGGATTCAAGGTGTCCTTGGAGAGCCGGGGCCGGGCCAGGTAACAGACACACCTGCAGGAAGGGAGCCTGCGAGCCCCTCCTTACGGTTGGTTTGTCCCGGGGCGGGGGGGGGGTGGTCGTTGAGGGTGGGAAGATGCTTCTCTGGAAGCATCTGAGAACTCAGGAGCTCCTCCGACAGCTGTAACGATGGTTTAACTGCGTTTGGCCGACCTGCTTCACAGCTTACAGAGCAGCGTTCGGGCTGTGTGCCAGCGTCTGGTGCGTGTCGACCGCGTCGGCGCTGGAGCATCGTGGAAACACGGGGCGGTGGTAGGAACGAGAGGTGTGAGGGCTGATGGGGCCCCTGGTCCCAGCAGCTCTCAAGTTTCCTGAGTAGTTTTGCTTTTTATTTTTAAAGGAGTCTTAGATCACGGGGTGAGCAGTGAGAAGAATGAAAGCAGAAAATACTGGCCACGTGGGGAAATGTCTGAGTCCGATACCGAGTAAGGCTTCAAAAATAACAGGGCAGGGTGATCTCACACTTTTTACCTGTGTGCGTCTATTAATCGCCAACCGATTGTGTTTCTGGAATAATTAAACAGGACAAAATTCCAATAGAATAGGATTCGTCGAAGTCCTGCAACTGCCTATGGGATACCACGATGTCGTTTATTTGAAATGATAGGTTTTAAAAATTAAGACGTGTTTATTGATAAATATTTGCAAGAAACAAACAAAAACATCACCCATAATCGACCATCCAGGTATAACTGCTGTTAATGTTTTTTGTGTTTTTCCTTTCTAGTCTTTTCTTTTCTCATATATTTATACATATGTATTACAAGGCCCAGTAGGAGAACAAGGGACCCTGACAGGGTGGCTTTTTGTCCAGGATGGCAGGGTTGGCTCACTAATTAGAAATTGATGATATACAATATACTGACAGAACACAAGAGAAAAATAATCCAGTCATTCCACAGTGTCTAAATAGGTATTTATAAAAAGGCGCCGTTCGTTTTTTTAAGCTTTGTTTAAAAAGATGCAAGAGTAGACAGAATGGTCCAATGAACCCCCATGTCCCCACCACACAGCTTCACCTATGAGCGCTGTTTTCTTTTTTTCAAGTTTTATTGAGGTATAATTGACGAAATAATATCTATTTAATGTGTACCAACTATGGCTACTCTTGTTACATCTGTACCCCAAGGACTTCCCTCTCTCTTATGTTATTTTGAACCAAACCCCAGCCGTTATATCATTTCATCCATTCGTATTTAGTCCTTATCCCTTAAAGGTGAGGATTCACAAACAACCCTAATGCCATTATCACACCAGAAAAACGAGCGATACTTCCTCAATGCCATCAAATATCCAGTAAGTGTTGCAATTTCTCGTCGTCCCATGAATGTCATAATCTTTTGGTAGCTGTTTGTTTGGATCAGGATCCAGATGAGTCCCACACATTGGAACTGGTAGATGTATTTTAAGCCTCTTTTAACCTAGAAGCGTCTCCCTCCCCCTCCACCTTTCTCTTTTCCCCGCTTGGAAATCCCTGATGGCCTGTGGTCAGGCACCAGTGTCCCCCTCGGCTCCAGATGGAGCTTCCTGCAGCGGCTATGATGGGAATCACAGACAATATACAAGTGCATCAAATTATCATGTTGTGCACCTTAAACTTACACAGTGTCTCGTGTCATCTGTATCTCAGTAAAACTGGAAAAAAGAAAGACCGCGCAAAGCCTGAAGCACTCCTGGAGAGGAGCCGGAACGTGTGGGCCGGAGAACGGCCTTCGAGGACAAAACAGCTGTGGAGAGTGAGCTTACATTCGGGGGCAGGTGTTGAGGAAACGGGATATGATGCTCTCGCCCGCAGGAGGATCCGGCCCCGGGGAGGGAGCAGGTGTCAGCACAGAGACCCCCATCACCCAGGAAAGGGAGGGAGATGCTGCCCGATCTTCTCTCGCCCTGGAGATGACTTCTTTGCTCCCAGCTCAGTCTCCGGACAGATGGAAGTGTGTGACTTGCACTGGAAAGTCAGTTTACAGGCCGGTCACATGATCTCAGCTCCCTTGACCCCCTCGGGCCTTGTTTGCATTCTTTGCTTTGAAGCAGAATCTAGAGAAAGTGGATGAAGGTGTAGCCGTGGGCTGTTTTAAAAATGCATGAAGTTTAAGGGAAGCAAAGACTTTACTAATCATCAAAGAAATGGAAATTAAAATGACCTTTTATCTTTTTTTTTTTCTTTTAGCTACTAAGTCAGCAAAAACTAATTTAATTCCTGGCAAGGTTGCAGTAAAAAAAAAAAAAAAAAAATGCTCACTTTAGCGGTTGTAAGTTGTTAAAAGCTTTTCCGAAAGCAAGTTGGAAAATGGTTATACCAGTGGGCAGGCTCGCGTCACTCCTGGAAATTCATCTCCCGGAAATAATTCCGTGGAAGAAACAAGCTGCGTTTGAGTGTCCAGTGATGGGAATGAACCCCACACACCCTCCGAACGGGACGGGGGCCGAGCACGAGGGTCATGGCGGTGCGACTCTGTCACCAGCGGAGGTGGCTTTGAACAACATATTAGGTGAAAATACTGGCTGCCCCTTGAAACATTCATACAGTCAGGATTGGAAAATATCAACACACGAAGATCACGGGGTTGACAAAGCCGTATTGTGAGTTACACACGATGCTAAATTGTTTTACAGTGAAAACGAAGATTGAAAGGCTGTGTTTTAGGCAATACAGCCCATGGTGTCCTGGAGAAGCTAAGGGACTGGCCCGTCGACCAGAGGCCTGTGTCCAGCATCAGGTCACGTGGTGAGAACCGATCCACCTCCTCCGGGGCTCCTGGCGGGTGCCTTCTCCAGCAAAGAGAATGTGGCCGTGTCTTCTCCTCACTAGGTCCCCAAATCGGAGTGGTCGTCAGACAAGAGACCCGGGGGGGAGAAATGGCATTCCTTCAAAGCTGAAGAGATGGGTGGGGAGGGAGTGCAGAGAGCTGAGGACCCCTGGTCTCGACTGGCAGAGTCTGAACGGTGGCTTTGCAGGCGAGACCGGCAGTCTCTGACCCTAAATATGGGGGTGCTGACAAACGGGCTGCACCCTGCAACTCGGGGTCACAGTTCGGGAGTCACCTGGGCCGCAGGGCTGGGCCCGCAAGCTGAGCGCGGGCTTCTGAGGTTGCGGGGCTGGCCCGCCTTCCGGGAAAGGCCCCGTTTGCTCAGGTTTCCCTGGAGGAGGCGCCTGGGGAGGGGCCGGGGGAAAGAATGGTCCCTTTCAACGCGGCAGATGCCGCCTGGCCCCGAGCCAGCCGTGTAACAAACCCCAAGGGGCCCCCTACCTTGAAAACTCTGCACACATTCAAAGTGTGCAGATTTTACACATGCACAAGCGTGCACCATCAACGTGAGGGTTTTTCCATCCTGTGACCGTGGGGGGCCTGCGCCCCGGGCACAGGTCCCCACGCATGCGTGTGCGCGTGCTGCCGGGGCGCGCGGGCCCGAGGGTGGCGAGCCTCTGGCCCTGGGCTTGGCGGCGGCTGGAGGTGGCCCTTGGAACGGCTGCCCAGACCGGTCCTGAGCAGGCGACGGGTGTCCTGCGAAGAGGAAATGCGCTGTCATCCTGGGGGTGGATGGACTCGCCCCGTGGCCAAGCTCGGGCCCCGCCCCCCGGGGCCTGAGGCCTTTACCGCCGCTCGGGCTCCCAGCGTCCGCGCGGGCTTCTGGCCGACGGGGAAGGCGGCCTGGGCCGGCCCCAGCCACAGGGCTGGCCTGGACGACCCGGACGAGGGCCGGCCGCACGTGCCCCGTCCCGTGGCCCGGAAGGTGGCCGAGTGCGGGGCTGCGAGCAGCTCGGGGGCCAAAGGCCTGGAGGGCAGTGGAGCCCCCAAGAGCCCCTGCACCCCGTCTGTGCCCACGTGTCCCCCTGCGGTTGGGCAGGGACGTTCGGAATTAGCCCCTTCACGTTTCTCAGCCGTGGCAGATACAAACCGTTCGCCATCGTAGCCATTCTTTATGCCAGCTCAGCGGTATCAGCACGTTCACGGGTCGTGCGGCCACAGCTACGCCCCGCTCCGAGCTCCTTTCGCGCCCCCAGGCCGAAACTCTGTCCCCTAAACGCGAGCCCCCCTCCCCGTAACGTCTGCTCGACTTCCTGTCTGTGAGTTTGGCGACCGGGGTCCTCCTGTGAGTGGAGTCACCGGCCTCTGTCCTCCTGTGACCGGCTCATGTCACTGGGCGCCATGACTTCAAGCCCCCCCCCCGACTCAGCCGGGCCCCGTTCGAGTGAGAGCTGCGCACGTGCTGAAGGCCATCTCTTCTCTCCGCAGCGCCCAGGCTCAGTTCTCACAGCAGCAGTGGGCCTGCTGGGCCGGGGTCTCTGCGTGGGGCGGCCGGGGTACCCCGGCGCGGGGCTCCTGGGGTCTTTGATCCGGGGAGGGCTCGGCCCTACGCCTGCCCTCGGCTTTCCTGCTTTACTGGATTCACGCAGGAAGGAGACCTTGGAATCAGGGCCAGTGAAGGGAGCACAGAGGGTGGGGAGAGCTGGTGCGGCTTTCAGCCTACTTTCTGGGTTTTTCATGACTTAACATTATGTCTTTTAGAGGAAATAGTTTTATGCTCGCTTAGTGGTACGCCTTACAGGGCATGTCTGCTGGACTTTCCTGTGGACCCCAGCACCGTTCCAGCCCGGAGCAGAGACAGCGTCCGCGAAGGGGCTGCAGGCGACCCCCGGTGTGCGCCGTCTGTGCTGTCCGCCTGCTCTGTGATGACAGGCATGGGGGCGACCACAGCTGCCGTGGACGCCGTGGGCGGAAGAGGAGGCGGCGCCCTCGGCCTGGGTCTGACCCCTGCAAACTGGGGCACCCGCTTGGAACCGTTACGTGAGAGAGCGGGAAACTCCTCTGTTCCTTAAGCTCCTGGATTTTGTCCCTGTCTCTGTTCCAGCCGTTTACTCTCCTTGTCTCTATTACCATGTTTTGAATGTTTGGAGAAGTTAAGATACTCAAAGTCACAGAGCTGGGATCTAAATACTGTTCATCTAATTCTGAGACCTTGACCCTTTCATTGCCTCGGACCAGTCAAGACTGAGAAAGGGACCGTGGCTTGGGGACATAGGGTCTGCGGTTCAACGCCAGCCTGGTGGTCAGCACGGTGACTGGAGATCTGCCCCTTGGCAGAGGTAATTGAAGAGCGCGTGGTCTGTACACCCATGTCCCAGAGAAGCTGCAGGTCTTGCTGGTCACCGGGGCAGGGGCAGGGTGGGGTGGTACCCTCTAAAGGCCACGACACCGAGCTCTCGCACCTTCCATCCGAGCGGTGTCTTAAAATCCATGTCCAGAAACGTTCCCCCAGAGCAGACGTGGGGGGTGGGAGTGAGCCGCCCTCGTCAGCAGGTTATTGCCTCACGTGCCCCTGACGCTCTCCGCTTATCCAGCTGACGGAGGCTTGGAGTTCATGGTACTCTGAGACAGGTGACTGGCGCTGGTCCTCTTGTTCTTAAAACCAAACTTCATTATCACACCCCTGTTGGCCCATCTTGTCCCCGGAAGACAGTGGAAGCAAAATCCCACTGTTCCTCGTTTTCCTGATGAAGGCGGCTTCCGCCTTCCATCACCGGGCCCCCCAGCCGGGCCGTACCCCTTCTTTCCTTGCGCGTGTCTCCTGCCGGAAGCGCTGGTGTCACCGTGGAGCAGTGACCCCGGCTGGAGCTCAGTAACTCCCGGGCCCTCAAGCTGGCCCTGGGGGCATTGCTGTCCCCCTGGTAAAACTGCTACTTAATTCAGGGACGGCGCAGCGTGACCGGGGGCCTCTGCTTTGGCCAGAGCACCAGAGCCGAGCACTTAAACGTGGTTCCGCAGCCTCCTCTGCAGGAGGCTGCGCGGAGCGGGACCCTGGCCGAGCAGAGGGGCCGCCCCTGGGGTCATGCTCGCTGGGCAGAGCCCCTCCTTTCTCTCAATCCCAGAGGGCCGAGGGGCTCACGCAGGGCCAGGGCATGGGGTGCTGGCCCCACGTGCCACGTGACTGTTTCTGATTGTTGCCCCCTTAGTGTGGCTGTGATATCTACAGTCTTGATTCTTGTTTGGTCTGTCTTAGAAAACTCATACTCTTCTGATTGGAATAGTAGCTGGTATTTAGTGAAGGATGATCGTGTCGGCACATGCGCTATGCTATCTCATTTTATCCCCTGAGTAGTCCTATGAGGAAAGTCCTATTACTGTCTTTATTTCGTAGATAAGAAAACTGATGTTTTGGGAGATGGTCACTCATTCAGGGACCTTAGTTAGTAAGAGGCAGAGACAGTTCTAGAATGACACGTTTCTCTGACGAAGAATCTGTACTCTTGATACCTTACAACCCCTAAGAAATAATGACACAGACACAGTAACTATAGAACATATTTATTTTTTAGAGACTAAGTCACATTAGAAATGGCCTGAGATGCATGTGAACATACGTGAGAGGCAGCCAGTGTGGTTAAAGCACAGTTGTGTAGATGGATAGAGCCTGAATCAACTTTTCAGAAATAAGCTCAAGGGAGGAGTGTCAAAGTAACTTCATGCCATCAAAAACCAAACCAAACCAAAACAAAAACCAACAAAAATCAGTTAAACAAAAAAGACATGCCCAGCTGTTACAGCCCCTCCTGCTCAGCCAGAACTCAGCCCTCAGGAGCCTCCGAGGGGCTCGTTTTTGGCAAATCACGTTGAAATAATTTAAAAATAGAGAACAAAACAATCCATCCTTGATGAGGAATGGCCAGGTCAATGGTCATTTAACAATGGACTATTTAACATGTCCTCTGCTTCAGCAGAGCTTCGAGCAAAGGGGAATCGGATGTTTACATCCTAATCATCTGAGTGAAAAAGAACAGCTTCTAACTTTTCTAGTGATAGTTTAATTAGTGATAGTACTACTAGTGATAGCATTACTAGCGATACTATTTCTAGTGTAGGATTGATATTACTAGTATATTATTACTAGTGATAGTACATCTAGTGATAGTACTGATATTGCTAGTATAGTGTTACTAGTAATAGGATTACTAGCGATAACATTACTAGTGACAGTATTTCTAGTGATAGTATAACTAGTGAGAGTACTACTAGTGATAGCCTTACTAGTGATAGTACTTCTAATGATAAGATTGATATTACTAGTATAGTATTACCAGTGATAGCATTACCAGCGATAGCATTACCGGCGATAGCATTACCGGCGATAGCATTACCGGCGATAGATAGCATTACCAGCGATAGATAGCATTACCAGCGATAGATAGCATTACCAGCGATAGCATTACCAGCGATAGATAGCATTACCAGCGATAGATAGCATTACTAGCGATAGATAGCATTACTAGCGATAGTATTAAATGACAACAATGCATGTCAGCAGCTTCAGATGAGTACTGCTGAGCATCCGTCATAAGGAGATACTAAGTGATTACAATTTGTAAAGGAAGAAACCCATGAGGTCAGTACAGGGACACGTGGTGATTAGAGGTGGGTGTGGGGCTACAAGAGGGACCAGCCACACGCCTCTCAGTCACGTGACAAGGATCTCTGTATCGCCTCGGAACACACGATGGGTCACGTTTCCAGTCAACACAAGAAAGCTGTGATCCAGTTTAAATTAAGAGTTGATGTGATCGGATGCACAAAGCTAGGGGCTTCTCCTGGATGACCCGTCGGGTCCTTTCCAGCTGTGAGGACCTTCAGGACATTGTAAATTGCCTTCCTCTTACTGGAAGGTGCAGCCCGTAGAGCAGAAGGAACACGAGCTTCGGCGTCACACGTACCTGGATTCCGAGCCTGGGTCTCCGCTCGTTGGTCACGTGACACTGAAATCGCTCCCCCTCACCTCCTCACCTTGCGAGCGGGCGGGTGCTCCGTGCCTTTGGGATGCAGTGAGCCGTAGGCGAGCTCACACACGAGGAACACTTCTGCGGTTCGGCCGACGCCCATGACGCAGATGTATTTCCCAACGACTCTTTTAAAGATACGATGGACATGTTCATACCTCACCCCCCCATCTCCTAGGACAGAGGCAGAACAGCTCTCACTCACCTCCCCGCTCTGACAGGGGGACACCCAGGTCAGAACGACAGAGGGCTGGAGCATCTCTGTCAAGGAGTAGCCCTGCCGTTTGGGGGAGACACGTGGCCGCAGCCCTGGTGCTCCTTCCGGCTTGCTGGGCGGTTGGGTGGGGTCCAGGGTGACCCCGAGGAAGCCGGGTTAAAGGATGCAAGCAAGGAGACCATCCGAGGGATGTCAGAGGCTGCACGGGCGTGGAGACATGCTTCCCAGCCAAGTCACTCACCGAGCGAACAAACTACTCAATTCACAAGAAAATCGAGCCCCCGAATGGTGGTCAACGTCCAGAGTTACTGCACTACACTGTGCAAATCCAGTTTCCAACAGAATATCCTGAGCCATGCAGAGAAACAGGAAAGTGTGGCCAATACACAGGGAAAAACAGTCCATAGAGACGACCTCGGGGGCCCAGACGTCGGGTCAGGAAGGTGCACACTTCAAAGCAGGTTTTACCGTGTGTCCAAAGAACTAAGGCAACCATGCCTAAAGAATTACAGGAGGGTACGACGAAATGACTCGTAAATACAGAACATCATTAAAGAGATAGAAACGATAAAACAAGACCCCACGGGGTGTTCTGGCGTCGAAAAGCGCAAACACAAAAGTGAAAATTCACTAGTGGGTCAACAGCAGGGCTGAATTGGCAGCAGAAAGAATCAGCCAACTCTGAAGGCAGGTGGAAATTACGCGACCAGAAGAGCAGAAAGAAAAGGAATCAAGGGAAGTGAAGGGCACCTCCGAGCCGGTCTGGACACGTGAGCAGCGTACATGTAGCGCGGCCCAGAGGTTGTCTCTGGGGAAGACCTTTCTCTGCAGAGCTGTTAAAACAGGGTCATTTTAGCCACTCTGGGCATGTCACCTGTGACAGCGGTTTCACGGCTTTTGGACTGAGAACTGTCATAAGCAACACATCGTACGACGCTGCGGCCACCGAGCACGTAAGTGCACACGTGCACTAGAAACAAGTTTCACGAGGAAACACTTATCCTTATCGTACACAGTTGACTCTACTTTAAGAAATTCTATTCTATTTCTTTCATTTTTTTAATATGGATGGTCATGGCCCCCTGGACCCATGACCCTCGGATGGGTAGCCTGATGGGTGAGAAAACCCCTCACCCCTCACCCAGGACACAGAGCGCCTGGGGGCACCGGTGGGTCCTCAGCGCCTCCGCCTCCTCTGATCTCCTGCCCGAGCTGCACGGTCCTTGCAATGTTCACCCATCCCGCCAGGGAGTGAAGGAATCAGTGATTTGTTGAGCGCCAGCTGTACACCCGACGGGGTCTAGGCTCTGGGGAGACACCACTGAGTAACCTAAACAAGCTCCTGCCCTCCTGGTCCTCATGTTCTGGGCAAGGGAAGCAGGTACGAAACGAGAGAGAGGAGTGAAATGCACAGCCTGACGGAGGGCGGTAAGCGCTATGAAGACAAATAAAGGCAGGGGGTGGGGCTCTGAGCACAGGTCTGAGAGAGGCCAGGGCCAGGCCATGGAAACCTATGGGAAGGGCAAGTGCAAAGGCCCTGTGGTGGTCGTGCCCTGAAGGCTCCAGGAGCAGCAAGGACAGAATGGCTGGGGCGGGTTGAGCAAGAGGGACAGTAACTAGAGAGAGAGCAGATCGGATTGTACAGGGTTTTACATATATATATGTGTGTGCATTATACGGGGCCTTGTCAGGGCTTGGCTCTCACTCTGAGTGACATGAGAAGCCCTTGGAAGTTTCCAGCAGTGGGTGGCCTGGGCTGGCACACGTGTAGCAGGATGGCTCTGGCTGCTCTGGGGAGATCAGACTGAAGGGGGCGAGGAAGGATCGGGAGGCCGATGAGGAAGCCTTGGTGGTGGTTCAGCTGGGAGAAGACGGGGGCCAGACCTCGGCGGCAGCAGTGGAACACCCTCAGCGGGGCCCGCGCTGGGGTCTGATTTGAAGGCGGAACCGGCAGGGTTGCTGGTGGAGCGGGCGTGGGAGCGAGAAACTGGAGACCGGCTGGGGCTGGCCGCACGCTCGGGCGCCCAGCTGCGTCCCGTCCCATCAGATCCACCGCTGTGGGCGGAGGGTCACGGGGCGCTGAGACAGCCTCTGAAGGCCGGAGTCCAGACCGATTCAGGAAAATTAAAAATAAAGGAAAGGAAAGCTCTGATTGGGGTTGGAGCAGGGGCTTGGGGTGGGGCTCCTGTCCCAGGGCCTTCTCTGTCCCCCAATCTCACTGGACTGACCACTGACGGGGTCTGCGTGTGGCCCTAGATGGCTGAGTGGCCCGCGTATGTCCAGGGTGACTGTTGTGTCCGTTTTTCCTTTGTTCTGTCTGAGCAAAAGCAAACCGCTCAGGGGCAGTGAGGTGTGTCCCTCCGTCCCTCTGGGGACACTGTACCCACTTTTAGTGGGTCTGTCTCTCCCTCAGCAGGTGGTGGCCTGTCCACCAACGTATGCCATCATCGCCCCCTGCTATCCAGTGCTGCCCAGACCTGCACGCCAGGTCTGATCGTAGGGGCCCGAGGAACGTCCCTTCTTCCCGTGCAGCAGGGCTGGACGTCTGGGGGGGATGAGATGAAGTCAGTGCCCCGTTTCCCCATTTCTGACCGTCCGTTCCGTTGGCGTTATTTTTGACCGACACCATGCGCTTGTCCTCTGAAGGGACTGTCCTTCCCCAACTAGCAGAACTGAATGAAGCCTTCCAGGGATGCAAATATGGGTGACTCGTTTAAGAGCTTCTGCACGACACGCCTCGACACCATCACCTTTCAGTGGGCGACGCCACCTTCCTCGGTGCTCTTCCCCAGCGACGCCAGGCACTTTGCCTGCACGTGGAGGAGTGCGTGGGGAAGGGGGCTCTGGCGCAGAGCGACCCTGTCTTTTAAGGCTCAGTGACACGCCCGGCAGGGACACTTCTGCGGAGTAGGAAGCTGAGGATTCAGCGGAGGAAGGACTGGTAAAGGAGACCCTGAGTCAGGACTCTGGGAGGCCGTCCTTGTGTGTGGCGTGGCCACGCTACCGTGTCAAGGCCACATGTGTCAGCAGGACGGGGGCCACGGCGTGGGCTCCCAGCGTCGCCCCGGCCCTGCGCTCTTGTGGGTCCCATACAGGGGTCTCCTCTCTGCTTCACTGTGTTTTGGTTGCAGCAGCTCTTTATCGGTGGATACTTTGCGCAGATCGTCCTTTAGCAGATGGCTTGGCGCACATTCAATGGGATCATTCTTGTTGAGTCAAGGGCACTCCGAATAACCCTTGCGGTGTGGACTTCCTCTCTCCGTATCTCAGCGAGATGCTGACGTGCATTATGCGTCAACGACCTGCATTTACATGAAGAGGGACGAGGGGAAAGGTCGTTCCTGCTGGGGGCCCCAGACACAGGCTTCACACAGGGCCTCTCTGGTCAGCTTCCGTGTCCCGAGCTGGGAAAGAGACATAAGGACCCGCCAGAAAAGATGTCCAGAGCCAAAGAGCCAGGCTTTTTTTTTTTTTTTTTTAAAGCTGACTTTGCTGATTTTGGCAAACTCTTCCACTCGTAACACTTAGTGCATTTACAAATAATAGAATGAATTGGGACAGAAGGGCAAGTGTTTCCTGATGATACAGTCAGATTTCATTGTTGAAGACATCACCACAGTAAGAGACCATCCAATGTTTTGCACACCGTGCTTTGTTTCAACATGTTTTTGCCGCGTGAATCAGTAGCACCTGGGGGGAGGGGGCTACATGGGGGTGGGTCTGTGCTTTATAAATGCTTCGTCAATTGACATGGTTTGCAGACTAAACTGGACCGTTTGAAAATGGTTAGAAAGAAAGTGAAGGGCCGAGACTACTTTGACGTTGATATTAAAAATCAAGTATACAAAATTATTTTCTTGGAGTAATAGAAAGTAAATTTAAAATAATAAAATAAAAAGGTAAACTCCTGTGGTTTTGGAGCCACTGAAACTATCTGCTTGCTGTTACACACTTAAGTGTGGAGTCCAGGCTCCTTCTGGAGAGGCAGATCTAAACGGGGTGATTTGTTATGTTTAGGTGCAGAAGAACTTGCAGAAACAAAGTGTCAAAATATTTTGAAGACTTACACTGATGTGGATGTGACATTACCTCATCTAAGCTTATCACGTGAACCAAAACAAAGAAAATCCATTAGAAAATAGTTACGAGCAGTTCGGACTCTGAAACCTGCTTTGAGGATTCAGAGTCTTAATTAGAGTTTTATTTAGTGGTTCTTTGCATTTGAACAGAAACTGCTCACTTTGAAATAATTTTAGACTTAGAGAAAAGTTGTTGAAACAAAAAAAGTAGAGAGGGGCTTCCCTGGTGGCGCAGTGGTTGAGAATCCGCCTGCAGATGCAGGAGACACGGGTTCGTGCCCTGGTCCGGGAAGATCCCACATGCTGTGGAGCAACTAAGCCCGTGAGCTGGGCCTGCGCGTCCGGAGCCTGTGCTCCGCAACGGGAGAGGCCACAACAGTGAGAGGCCCGCGTACCGCAAAAAAAAAAAAAAAAGTAGAGAGAATGCCTGTGTACCATTCATCCAGCTTCCAGTAATGTTCCCATCGGACACATCTGCATTTTAATGCTCAAAAGCAGGGAATTGACATCGGTCCAGTACTGTTAAGTAAAGTACAGACCTTATTTGTTTTTCCACTAACGTCCTTTTTCCTTCTCGTTCTGGAATGCAGCTGGGGTCCCATATTGCTGTTTTCATTTCTCCTTCAAGTATAACATCAATAACAACGGCAGAGATGATCTTTACGTTCCCAGGGTGCTTCACAATCCTTCATCCCAGGGAGGTGGGACTCCATCGTGTCTGAAGCCAAAGCTCTGGCATGAAGCTCTTTGATAATCTCCCCTCATTGGTGAGACTTGCTGATAATCCGGAGGGAGTGGGATTTCTCCAAGTTGTGAGGTTATTTAATATCAGGAAAGCACCCAATGCATAATTCTGTATGCATCTTCATGCAGAGATTAGAGAATAAATCAACACATCAACAAGCAGCTCCTGCCATTGACCAGGAACGCCAGGAAACATGCATCTGCTTTATTTTTCAGTTTTTCCTCTTTTTTCAAATGTTACCGTCTTTTCTGTTTGGTCTTGTTTGGAGAGCCCTGTCCAGTTTCTAATCTCTGAAACAAAGATAATTCGGGAGGCCGACAGGTTAACTTTTTGCAGCTGTGGTTTCTGGGCCTGGCCTTGGACATCACCGTTACCATGATGATGGTGGAAGCTGGTACTTTGCTTCCTGGAACTCACAGGTCCGCGTGTCTCTTCCCGTGTTCATTCTAAGAGTGACCCCCGGCAGTCAGAGAGCTGAGCCCCGCCGTCCAGCAGGGGGTGACCCTCATCCCAGGTAGATTTGCACCGACTCTGACCCGACAAGCCCCCTCTTTGCAGCGGTTTGTCTTCTCCGCTCTTTAGGGCAGAAGAAGTTAGTTTGTCTCTGTCTTGGTCTGTTCTGCCAGTGCCTCTTCTTGTATTTCAGTCTTAAGCCCATTTCACTGTGTCTCAGACTCTGCCCCTTTGCAAGTGCATCCGCTCCCGCGACCTGTGTTTTCACTTAAAGGGCAGTTGCTCCAAGTTCCAAGCGGGCAGTGATCACGTCTGTTCGCGAATGTGTGTCTAGGAGGTGACGTACGGCGCCTGGCACACGGCAGAGGGTGAGAACTGTCTGCCCCACGAGCGACTCACTCAGGCCTGTTTCCAGTCCCAACCTCCCTCCCGAGCTCCGGACCCGTGTCGCACGCGGCTCACTCAACGTCCCCGAGTGGACACCTTGCAGAAACGTCAGCTTGACGTCCCTCACTGGGGCCTCTCGTTCCCCAGGCCAACGCCCTTCCTCTGCTGATTCCCTCTTGTAGAACATGGTCCCACCATGCAGGCCATTCTTCAGCCGGCATCCCGGAGGGCAGACAGGACTCGTCCCGTCGCCTCACTTTGCACATTCAATCCTGGTTGCTCTTCCCTGAATATTTCCCAGGTTTGCCTCCATCCCCGCTGGTACCGCCCAGGCCCAAGGCAGCCTGACATCTCTCCGGGCCCCACGCTCAGTCGTCACCAGCCGCCTTCTTCTCTGCAACCAGGAGGCACTCTGAAATGTAATCTGCTCCCGTCACTGGGACTGAAAGGCCGTCAGTGGCTTCCCAGTATACAGACGCTGAGCACTCGTTTCCACGTTTTCTGACTACGAATAGTGGTAAGAAACACTTCTTACGTCTAGACCAGTAACCACACACACTCATGCGTGCTTGCGTGTAAACACGCACACGCGCGCGCGCGCTTTAATGGGTTACGCCGCTAAGATGGAGGAGAAAGATAAACGGGGTGAAGGTGAGGAAGGCGGAGAATCAAGCTCCAAATCTGTGCGCGGCTCGTGAGGCCCCAGGCTCTGGCTTCTGCCCCACCTCCCCGCCTGCACACCTCTCTCCCCATCTCGTGCCCTTCACCCACCCCGGCCGCAGCTGCTGCAGGTCTGCAGGGTTTTCAGGGCCTTGAATCGGGCGTGCAATTCCATGACGAGTGCACGGCTGCCTCTGCCTGGACCCGCACCCGTGCGCCTGGCCGCCCCTTTCCTCCTGCCCAACCCTGAGGCTCAGCCGAAGTGTCCCTTCCCCCGGGGCCGCCTTGCCCGGCACGCCTTCTTCCCAGGCCTCAGCCGGGGCCGCTCTGCCCCCCAGCGACCTTCAGCGTCTGTGCCACTAACATCATGAAACGTGATTTCTTCACTCCGTGAGGGCAGGGGCCATATTTGTCTTTCTCACGCTGTGTTCAGAGAGCCCCGCAAAAGACAGTAATGAGTATCTGTTAAATTAGCAGACGGATTAGCCAGACCTGTTTTGTATAATGGTCAGGCTTGTTAACTTAAATCGGTGAAGATAAAATCATTGCTTCTTGATTGGGAAATAAGGATGAAACGAGGCTTGACTCTCTCAGCTCGGCTAGCAGGAGAACTATGTCATATGCAGCTCAAGAGGATGTTTATAGAACTATAAATTCATGTGCACTTGATGTTCACTACTTAGACAGTCTCACAGTAACTTCAGTTCATCGTAAATGTCTGTGCTAAATAGCCCTTGGGTTCCTAAGATAGAAAATGGTAAATGAGATTTTACGATCAAATTAAAAATTAAATATAGAACTATACAATATATACATGCTGGCAGTACTATTTTTACCTTAGCTGAAAGTGTCTTTTGCTCATATGGGTAAATGCGTGGAGTCCCAACGTGACTGTGTTTTTAGCGCTCTTATTGATACATTGCTTTTAGCCAGATATATATTCCGTACCCAAACATTAAAAACTGGTGAGAAACTTGTTTACAATGACATTATTAGTTACAACCATGTTAGAATGACATGAAGACCCAGGTTTTCATCCAAAGAAACCTAATGTTCTTATTTAGCTTCTTATTGTTTTATCTTTGCAAAGCTCTGCCCTCCGTTCTGTTTGCTAAAATCGCTCAAAAATTCTTAGCAATCCTAGCCATTGTACCCCAGCGCCCTCTGAGACTCCTCCCCAGGTGACCGTCCAGCCTGGCGCCCTCACTCAGGCCAGCCTCAGGCCACTGGAAGCAGGGCATGTCCATCCAAGCAGCTGGAAGGACTAGAATGTTCTTACGTAGGTTGAGTTGGAACCTTCCCCCCTCCTGCCCAGAGCTCTTGTCTGTTTATCTCTGTGTGATTTCTGAGTCCAGCCGAGCAGGTCCAAGCCCGTCTCCATGGCCAGTGCATCAGGGACTCAAAGGCAGCAGGTCACACTGGCAACACTTCCTTCCCTGCCCTTGATTCTACACAACTGTCCCTCATGTGGCGTGATTTCTACATCCTCAGCTGGCTTGGTCTCCCTCCTCTGGGTCTAGAAAGCCAGTGCTGTTTTTCCGGGGAAAACGATAGCTGCTTGGGCACTGTATCAGCCAGGATCCAATCAGGAGGCAGAAACCACGGAGTAAATTGAAGGGGGAAAGTTTAATGTACAGAATTCTTAACTAAGAGGGGGTTGGAGTCTTGAACGGGTCGGCTGGTTAGAAGTGAAGTGAACTCTAAGGAGTGGCCACTCCTGGCGGAGACACAGAGCCCACGAAAGGGGTTCTGGTCCCTGACCTGGGGGCTGGCTTTGTTGGGAAGGTCGCAGGCAGGGCTCCCTGAGTGTGACAGCGACACGCCTGGGATGGCCAGAGAAAGCTCCTCCCGGAGGCGTCGCGCCTCTGCTGAGGGGCTGGAAGGGCTGCTCCACCTCTGCTGCCGTAGAAACGCCAAGTGTGCCGGAGGCTGACGCGAGGGCCTGCTGGGGCAGGAAGGAGCCCTTCCTTCCAGAGTGTCTCTGCAGGGCCCTCTGCTGACAAAGCCTGACACTGTGTGCTGGCAGAGGAAACGTGTGTATCAGCTTCCTTCTCACGGCTGGTTCATGGGGGAGAGCTTGGAGCCCTGGGTGTGTTGCCAAGGGGCCCGGGTGACTCGCAGGTGCCTAGGTGTCCTGCCCTGCTTTCAGCTGAGGCTGGGTCACGGAGGCGGGGGGGGCTGTGAGTGCCTGGGCCCTTGCGGGGTGAGGCTCAGCTGCCCGGATGGGCTGTGCGGGCCGCGCCGGCCACCCCACGTCCAGTCCAGTGGCCTTGGTGCAGCCCAACACGTGATTCCATAAACTGAGGAGCGCTCTGCTCTGCCAAGTCCCAGGGACCCGACGGGCCAAGTGAGAGCTCCAGGAGGCAAGTGCGAGCTGCAGCGCGGCCGGCCGGCGTGGTCCTCACCACTCCCCGGGTGAGCCGGCGTGTGCCCGCTCCGGCCAGCTCCCGGGGGCACGGCCCGGGCGCAGGAGAGCCCCTCGGGCGGATGCTGCCCAGCTGGGAGGGGCGGCCCGGCGCCCGATCCTAGCGGCGGCCGAGTCTCCAGGCCCCGACGTGGGACCAGCGGCCGCAGGACCCGAGGCCCGGACGGACGCGGCCCGGAGCTGAGGGCGGGGCCGGCGAGCTCACTGCCCGTCGCGGGCTGCGCCGTGCGGGGCGGCCTGTCCCCTCCCACGGAGGGGGCGCCGCTGGGCGGGCGGCTGGGGGGCTGCCGGGAGGGCCCAGGCAGCGGAGCGGAGCTGAGGCTGCGCGCTTCGGTTCTGCCGCGGGGAACCACGCCTCCCCCGGGGAGCCCCCCAGCGCCCCGGCCCCGGGCCCGCGCCACGTCCTGCAGCCCAGCAGCTGCCTCCTGTGCACACCGGGGCGGGCGCGGGCTCCGGGTGCAGGCGCTCGTCTGCCTGCGAGCCCAGGCGCTGGAGGGGTGGGGGCCTGGGGCCCCCCCAGTGAACACCTGCACAGGCCGGGGCGCAGACTGGGGCCCTACGTGCAGTCCCGGGGACGGCCCAGCAGGACCCTTGGTGCCGGTGCCTGAAAAGCCGGTGGGCTCGGCTCTGCCCCCGACGAAGGTGGCCACGGAGGAGCCCGGGGTCACCGAGGAGGCTCCTCTGGTCTAACCCTCACGTCCCGGGAGGCACACCCTGCTCTCCCCGTGCACGGAACGTCCCGAGAGAGTCGTGGGCAGAACGTGCTTTGTGTCTGTGGTTGAAAGAGGGACAGGAACTGGATTCCAGGCAGGCTCTGCCGTCTGGTCCCCTCCGGCTCTGGAGGCCCCACGTGCACAAGAGGACAACCCGTCCCTGCCACCGCCAGGATGTCTGGGCGCCGGACACAGCGCGGGGGCCAAAGTGAGGCCCAGAACAAGTAGTCGGGGTGACCCAGTGCCCTCTAGGCTGCCAGGCTGGCCTGGGGAGACGCCGAGGGGTGGCGGTGGCCTCAGAGTAAGGACGGGTGTGTCGATTCGTCTCGCCGGGTGGCGCTGCCTAATTCGTCCTCCTTAGAACAGTCACTGAGCCCCTGGGGGGTCCTCAGGCGGGCCCGGCAACTGCGGCAGGAGCTCTGTACACCTGGGGAGGCCCTGACGTGCAGCGACAGAGCGGCTGGAGCCCAGCGCTGGGTGGACCCTGGGCGTTGGTGTTGCCAGCTGCTCCCTTGACTTTGGGCCTTTCTTACTCCGAGAGTCCAAGACTCTGTAGTTCCAAGTCTTAGATACCCTCCTCCTAAGATAAGCCTTCGCATCCAAGACTTCACGTGGGCACCACAGGCCCTGCCTGCCGTTCCTTCTAAAAGGTCCTGGGGCAAGTGTTTATTTTTCCCTTGAGAAGAGGCCAGCTTAGTCCCAATGCCTTCAAATAGCAAACACCAGGCGTGCGTGGGTCTGGGATTTTCACTCAGAAGCTTGTTCTTTGCAATGAGATAAAGTAAGTGCATCCCAGAGGGTTTTGCAAACACAGCAGTAGCCACTGCACTGGCCTGGGGACCCTCCCTGCTTCATCTGGGGTGAAGCCACGGCAGGTCAGCCATCCCCGCGGGCCTGTCGGGCCCCGTGCCACATGCGCACCAGAAATACGTCTTATACTCCCGGCCAGCACTCCCCCACGTACGTAACTAAACAAAGGTCTCACAAAATAATACTTACTTAAAAAAAAAAAATTATTTATTTATTTTGGGCTGTGTTGGGTCTCCGTTCTGTGCGAGGGCTTTCTCCAGTTGCGGCGAGCGCAGGCCACTCTTCATAGCGGCGCGGGCCTCTCGCTATCGCGGCGTCTCTTGTTGCGGAGCACAGGCTCCGGACGCGCAGGCTCAGTAGCCGTGGCTCACGGGCCCAGCCGCTCCGCGGCACGTGGGATCCTCCCGGACCGGGGCTCGAACCCGCGTCCCCTGCACTGGCAGGTGGATTCTTAACCACTGCGCCACCAGGGAAGCCCAAAACTTACTTTTACTCGCTACTCTGATATTTCCAATCACGTTTTCTGTTATGTTCATTCATGTTCTACTTCTATTTTGTTACAAAGCAATGCTGGTCACAGCCCAGTAAAAGGATTTCATGACCCACGGATTTCTCACCCACTAAGGGTGAGACCCTTAGTTTGAAAAAACCCATTCTTGTAGGTCGAATTCTGGAGTCAATCCTAACTTTCAGGCATGTTTTATCCTCATTTTATAAGGAAATTCAGGCTTTGATGTGTAATAGCTCCAGGCTTGTCAACGTTGCTTAGAGAAATGAGTTCCAAGAAGCTGAGGCTTATGTACGTGTGCATTTATTCCTTCCTTCGACAGACGTTGGATGCACCGTCACCGTGGTTATGGGGGAGGAGGCACCGCCAGACGCTGCGGGTGTGAATGTCCGTAACCACAGTCTCTCCTGAAGGAGCTCGCAGGCTGGGGGATGAGAACCAGTTCTAGACGGAGCTGCCTTGGGGTTCCCTGAGCATTACTTTGGGAAACAGACCTTCATTCGTAGGACGGGGAGGGTGGTCTCTGACAGCTTAATATCCTGTTGCTTTGTCTGAGCTTTTATAGGGCAAGGACCTCCAATTCTGGGGCCACCACGTTGAGGGCCCCAGCTGTCCACCCTGGGAGACGATCTGTGCCGAGGTCCTTCTCCTTCTCCTGTGGGCACCTGGGATTTCCTGAGATGCCCTGGGAAGGAGACCTGAGCCTCTGGGCCTCCGTGGTGAGGGCTGGCCAGCAGGGTGCCCACAGGGGCCACTCGGGGAGCCACGGGCGGACGTTGCTCTTCCCCAGTGGGCGAACCCGCGAGGAGCTGAGCCTGCGGCCTCGGAAAGGACGGTAGTGGGAACACCGGGCCGGGCTCTTTCGGCGCTTTCCAAAACCCACGTGACCAGGCCGCGGGGCAGGGGCTGAGCCCACTTTACAGTGGGGCAGACACAGCGCGCGTGCTGCCCAAGACCCGGCAGCCAGGAACCGGCGGGGAGGGGAGGGGCTTGGTCACCTGTGTGCAGGGGCTGCTCCCCAGCGAGGGAGGCGCACAGAGGGAAGTGGTCCCCATGGGAGGGCTCGGGACGGGGAGGCCTGAGCGTCCCCCCCAGTCTCCGCCCTGCACCCCGCTCTCCGCCGCCCTCTGTCCTCTCCAGGCCCAGGCCGGACAGTGGCACCCAGCGCTGCCCCCCTGCAAGCAAAAGGTGCTCACTCGGTCTTGGCCCTTGGCCTGGGCCGCTTTCTGTCCCTTCCCCAGGGTCCCGTCTTAATTCACTGCAATGCATCAGTGGGGACCCCGAGGAGGCTCAGGCCTGTGGTTCACGGGCAAGACATCCTTCCTGTTTCCCGGAGGGTCTGCCTCGGCCTCTGTGCTCGTAGACGCACGGCTAAGGGGTCCTGTCTGTGTGACACGTTGCCGCCAGGCAGCTCTGCCCACTTATGCTCGTCCCTTTCTCCCTGACCCGTAAGGCGTCACGGCCTGGGAACACCTGGGCAGATGTCCCCTGTGACATGTCCACGCGGAAGCATCAATGGTTTCGAGGTTCTCTCGTATTTCCACATCAAAGTGTGCGTAAAAACAACCCCTGCTCCTCCGGGAGGCCACAGATGCTGGGGCCGGGCCCCTTGCATCCCCCGCAGATCACTGGCTTCGCCAGGGGCTTGCTTAGGCGAAGGGGTCACTTTGGATTCTTGAGTCTGCACTCTTTGGCCCTGTATCAAACTAAAAGTTTAATGTGAGAATCGAACCATCATTTTGGGGCAAGAAAAACTGTCTAGGTGCCCGACAAAGCCATATAGAATTTCACAGACCAGAGCCAGCATTATTCAGATTTGCACACCCCCATCCCTAATTCAATTTATTTATTCAGCCGGGGACTTGGGGAATATACAATTTAAGCTGCAAAACAAGACTATAAAGGGTGTTGGATATCAATCTGGTACCAAAAGAGGAGGCTGCAGCCCAGCTTCTTCTTGACACCATGTGGCTTTCTCCAGAGGTCCGTGTGTAAATCCAGAAGGCTTTGTGCTGACACAGCCTTTGATAAGATCAGCCTTCGAACTGCGGGCGTTTCACTGGGAAAACTAGAAAGAGTTGAGTTTTGAATATGCCATGAGTTTCAAAGAGGCCCCTCCATTGTGCAGAAGTCTGGGGGAACGAGATCAGGAGGCTTGAACTTGAGAGACTGAGCGGGCATGAGCTTTGCTGGGGTGGGATCTGTCTTACGTGGAGGGACAGACTTTCTGGGTCCTGGATGAGCTGCCTCTCTCTTTGTGTCCTGGGCTGGACCGTCCCTACCCGCAGCTGCGATATGGTGAAGTCCTAACACTCGGGGCCTCACATGCGACTCTGTCTGGCACAGGGTCTTTACAGAGGTGATGAATCTAAAGTGAGGTCTTTAGGGTGGATCCTGATCCAATACGACTGGAGTCCTTATAAGAAGAGATTCGGAAACAGACGCACACACAGGGAGAAGACGGCTGTCCGCGAGCCAAGGAGAGAGGCCTCAGTAGAAACCAGCCAGTAGAAATTAATACAATGTAATGAGTGAAAAAGATCCCCTTCCTCCCTCCCTGCCTCTCAGCCTGCCCTGCCCCCTCCCCGCCGAGGAGCCAGCAGAGTGGGGTCCAGACAAGGGGGGAGGGTCCTGGGTGCAGAGGGACAAGATCGGGAACGTCTGTTGGCAGCTTTATTTTTGTAACAAGTGTGAATCCAACAATACAAACACAGATAGGAAAGGAATGTCACTTTTCTATTTCCTTTCAAATCAAATCAAACATGACCCAATGCTTTCAGCCCATCTTATTAGAATAAAAATAAAATTCAAACAAAACCCCGCTTCTTTTGTGAAACCTCTGCTTCCTGCTGGGCAGCGGCAGGCCACCCGCCTCTCTGGCCAAGTTCCGCCGACTCTGCGGACTGGATGCCCCTCACCTCTGTGCCCTCCTTCCTGACCTGCCCACCGGGAGGGTTTCCTCGGTAACTTCTCTTCCTACACCTCTTCCGCACGGACCAGCAGTGAGACGGTTCTAAAAGGTCCCTGCAGCACGACACTCTTGTGCCCGTAGGGTGAAGTCTTTATTTCGCCTTCATTTCTGAAAATGTTTTCATGGGACAGAGACATTGAGAATTTATATTTTTCTTTCAGCACCTTAAAGATGTCATTTCACTTTGTTTCGGTCTCCAGTATTTCTGATGAGAAGGCGGCCGTATTAATGTGTCTTTTTTTTCTCTGGTTATTTTATGATTTTTCTCTTTCTCACGAGTTCTTAACAACTTGAGGATGAGGCGCTCAGGTGTGGTTTTATTTGTATTTATTCCTCTAAGGACGTAATCATCTTAAATGTCTGGGGATTGTTTTTAATCAAATTAGGAAGAATTTTGGCCAACAGTTTTGCAAATCTTCTCTGTCCCATTTTCTCTTTCCTTTCCTGCTAGGACTCCAACTACACATAGGTTAGATTGCTTGACACTATCTCACATGTGACTTTGGCGCTATTCATTGTTTTTTGAATAATTTTTTCCAGGTCTTCGGCTTGGATAATTTCTATTGAAATTATCTGTCTTCAAGGTCATCGACCTTGAAATATTCAGCACTGTGCAGGTTTCTATAAAATTTCAGATATTTAATATTTAATTCTAGGAGACTGATTTATTTAGAATTTCTGTTGCTCTCCTAAAATCCTCTAACTCTTTATCTGTATATCTTTTCTTGCAAACTTTTTTAACGTATCCGTTATTTAGTAATTTGGGGTCATCTGTGAATCTGCCCTGTTGACTGCTTTTTCTCTCGACTCTGGGTCATAGTTTCCTGCTTCTTTTCATGTAATTGTTGTATATTGGGCACTGTGGGTGACATGCTGGAGAAATTCTAGATTGGGTTACATTCCTATGAAAAATGTCAGCATGGAAAATGTTGGCAGGAAATTGATCCCTCTGTGATTCCGTTCTTTCTGGGATTCTTTCCTCCTCTTCTAGCCACCATGGTGGTTTCTAGCCACCGTGGTGGCCCCAATCTCTGGCCTCTGCCATCTGAGCCCCCAGTGACTACTGCTTTTGCTCGGTCTCCAGCCCCCTGGGGCCTGTGAAGAGGTGCCCGAGGAGGACAAATTGGGTAAATGGGGGTCTTCACTCTGTCTGCGTCTTTTCTTTCAAGAGTTGAATCTTCTCCAGTTGCTGCCTCTGTTCTTTGCTCTCTAGTGCCTCAGAATAGCTGTATCCTGTCTTTCGTTCAAAGTTTATAATTGATGCTGGCAGGAAGGTTAGTCTGGCATAAACTGCTTTGCCATTTCTAGAAGCTGGAAATCTCCAAGACTCCAAATACGCCGTCTCATTTAATCTTGACCACGTCTCTAAGGGGGTCAGGATAGTTTTGCAGAAGACACCGAAGCTCAGGGAGACTGAGTAACTTAGCAAAAGCGTCACCAGCGGGTCAGCGATGGGAAGGGCTCCAGCGGGACAGCCGATCCCACAGCCAGCACCACAGTCACGATATGCATCTGTCCACGCATGTGTGAACACCCGTGTGCCTCCAAAGCAGTGAGCCTGGAAGGGGCCTGGGATACGAGCCACGAGCCCCTGGGGTGGGAGGCACATCGGTCCTGTGGGGTCGTGGAGAGGTGTCGTCCTCAGCGAGACAGTGTTCTTCATGAGGGTCCTGCTGCAGGGCCGTGACAAGGCACCTCTTAGGGCTACAAATGCATTGACGGTGAGGAAGCATCAGACCAGGACCTCAGTGGATGAGCCAGAGAGTGGTGTTGGAGAGTCTATTTTCTGGAATTTCCCAAGAAGATACGCTGGGGGAGAGTTTAGAGAGAACGTATTAGAGCCGTAACGTGATGCAGGTGTGCGGATGGGACCCTGCGCTGGACAGACTACTGACATGAATGGGCTCCTGGGTTTCCAAGATCTGACCAGGTGTAACTGGGAACCCAACAGCCAAGTTCAATGTTTCCTCGAGAAAACGTCTTTGGGCAACTGCTAGAGGGTGGACTCAAGATAACCTTAGGGTAGCAGCGATAGGTAACATCTAATCGGGGCGTATTCTGTGCCTCGGCTGTGATGAATTTTTTATCTGCATCATCTCGTTTAATCCTCGCAGTAACTCTGTGATAGGTACTGTTATTGAACCTGTTTTATTTTATTTCTTATTTTTATTTTTTTAACATCTTGATTGGAGTATAATTGCTTTACAATGGTGTGTTAGTTTCTGCTTTATAACAAAGTGAATCTATTATACATATACATATGTTCCCATGTCTCCTCCCTCTCGCGTCTCCCTGCCTCCCACCCTCCCTATCCCACCCCTCTAGGCGGTCACAAAACACCGAGCTGATCTCCCTGTGCTCTGCGGCTGCTTCCCACTAGCTAACTATTTTACATTTGATAGTGTATATATGTCCATGCCACTCTCTCACTTTGTCCCAGCTTACCCTTCCCCCTCCCCGTGTCCTCAAGTCCATGCTCTACGTCTGTGTCTTTATTCCCATCCTGCCCCTAGGTTCTTCATGACCTTTTTTTTTTTTTTTTTTAGATTCCATATATATGTGTTAGCATATGGTATTTGTTTTTCTCTTTCTGACTTATACACTCTGTGTGACAGACTCTAGTTCCATCCACCTCACTACAAATAACTCATTTTCGTTTCTTTTTATGGCTGAGTAATATTCCATTGTATATATGTGCTACATCTTCTTTATCCACTCATCTGTCGATGGACGCTTAGGTTGCTTCCATGTCCTGACTATTGTAAATAGAGCTGCAATGAACATTGTGGTACATGACTCTTTTTGAATTATGGTTTTCTCAGGGTATATGCCCAGTAGTGAGATTTCTGGGTCATATGGTAGTTCTATTTTTAGTTTTTGGAGGAATTTACATTCCCACCAACAGTGCAAGAGGGTTCCCTTTTCTCCACACCCTCTCCGGCATTTATTGTTTGTAGATATTTTGATGGTGGCCATTCTGACTGGTGTGAGTTGATAGAACCTAGTTTATAGACAAAGAAAAAGAGAGCCAGAGGCCAGTGACGAGGTCCTACAACTAGTCAGCGCTACAACCACTCCGTGATACAGCCAGTGGGGTCCAGGACATGGCGCCCTAGGAGGTCTATTTATATTTAACTTCATAGCTGAACTGTATCAATAAGATGTTCTCTCCTAGGACTTTGGAATTAAAATTGGAGTCACTGAACAGTCTCGGTTAGAACTTGAACTGGGAGGACATAAAACCTTGGGAACAGAGGAGCAGCCATCTTTGCCCCATTGTTGAGAAACAGAGAAGGAGGGCAGAGAGAGAGACAGAGAGACAGACAGAGCGAGAAGTGAAGAGAAGCACAAACGGAGAAATGGAGGTGACAGAAGAGCTGCCCTGCCATGGCTTCACGTGATTTCCAGTTCCCGGTTCTTGTCCCTCTTGCGGCTTGACCGTACTTCTTGTCCTTGCGTTCAACGAGGTTCCCTCTATCTCCGTAACCCATTTTTTCACAGTCGACTTTTGTTTAAACATATTTTTTTGATGTGGACCACGTTTAAAGTCTTCATTGAATTTGTTACGATATTGCTTCTGTTTCATGTTTTGGTTTTTTGGCCGTGAGGCACGTGGGATCTTAGCTCCCCCACCAGGGATCGAACTGGCCCCCCCTGCGTTGGAAGGCGAAGTCCTAACCACTGGACCGCCAGGGAAGTCCCTCACAGTCGATTTTTCATTCATTACTGTTACTTGCAAGGCAAAGGAAGAGGGGCATATTTAGGAGGTGATGATTTCAGCTGTAAAGAGGCTGAGGTAGTGGTACCAGGTGGAGCCTCAGGCAGACGAGAGCCTTAGTGACATGTGGGGCCACGAAGAAAAGGACATCTCCGTCCTGAGCACCCAACCCATGGCCTGGAACATCGCGACCATCCGACACCACACATTAAATAAGGAATGAAGATTGATTTGCTGCACCGCAGCGGACTTCTGTTTCATGGCTGAAGAGTCTGTGATACCCCAGGGCCGCTAGTTCTGAGCAGAAGCCCCCTTTTAAAGCCCTGTTAACGGGATGGGAGATGGAGCTTATCATGTGCGGCTTCTAGAAAGTTCCATGGGAAGGTATTTCCTTTTTTTATTGCTAATTCCCCTCGCAAAATCGCCAGCGTTAGCTAATTTATTCTGATACTTGGGGTCTCTCCTCAAAGTAGAGAGGGAAAAGCAGCGGTAGTTCGAAGTTTCTCTTACGCATTTGACGGGTAAGCCTCGAAGAGCCTGTGCTCTGGACTGTTGGAATCTACTTTTGTGAGAATTAGCATCAGCTAATAAAAACCTCATCTCAGGAATGAGGCTCATTTGAATTATTTTTAAAGCTGCTCAATGAATGTCTCTGCCTGGTTTCCAGGTGTTTTCTCTTTGGGCCTAAGGGTCTAAAATGTAATTTAAAAAACAAATTGTGAGGCATGTACTTGCCAATACACTTAGTTTGGATCAGAGATTTGAAACCCTGCAACTGCCCTGAAGGGAAAGCCAAGGAGGAAGATTAAAGAGACCAAAGTATGGACGTAACTGATTTGAAAACAACTCACAGGGAAGACGGGGAGTCCTAGTGGCTGCACCGGCGATCAGGAAATGTAAGCGATTTGGGCCATTTTACTTGCTCTGAAAACCACACAAAATCGTTTTTCCATTTTACTTAGGGCATGGAACCTCTGCGTTCACAATAAATCCAAACAGATGTGGTCGATTCCAAATGTTCTCCCCAAAGACCACGTCTGCACCTCCACAGGGCAAAGTGACACGCGGTGCACTGGAAAGCGGGGCCCTCGTGTGATCGATCGCACGTTTACCTTATTTCGCTCCAGGCGGAGAAAGGGGCAAACCCAAGTCACGGTGGTCGCAACTGGCTTTTGAAAGCACATGCTGGGTTCCATAAAAAGTGAAATGCAAAATTAAACTTGGAGAACCGAAGATTTCATTGAGCTCCAAGGAAGAAGAAAGTGCGAGAGGTAGGAAAAGAATAAAACATTTGAGGGGGGGAAAATCTACTTGAAAGTCTCTGAATTCTGTCTGTTTAACTTGACGTTTTACTTTTGTAGTGGCCCATAGGAGTCCCTTGTGATGGGGGTTGGGCGTGCCCTCTCTCTTACTCTGAGGTGCTGATTGTAACTCGTACACACACCAAACACACGCACACGTACACCGCCCCCCTCCCCCTACCGCACCACCCTCCTCCGTGTTTGAAGGCAGACACCCCAGGCTAAAAGCAAGGATAAAGTGTTAGTAGAGGTAGAGCTGCAGAGGTCAGCCTACCCTGGATTTATATTTACTGAGTCTGCTTAAGAGGATTAAAGTCCTAATTTAACAGCCATCTGTTACAAAACTTCTCTAAATCAGCCCTTCTCCTATGTCAGATGTTATCTGGCATTTCTTTCCACAATTCAGCCAAACCCTTACTAAGTTATTTAACTTATTTCAAGTCTACATCTCATTGAAGTTCCTATAGCAATTTTACCTACCTCTGTTCTTTGTATTTACTTTGGCTGATGCGTCATTGCATAGTTAGACGAGGGGAAATAGCTCTGTGTCTTCTAAGTTGCTAACGCTAAGGGGAGCACTTAACCTTTTGAGGAGAAATCCAACTTCCAGACACGTGACAGCGAACACGTGGGCTCCCGCCGCTGAAGTTCCCAGGGCGCCTGTGACTAAGGCTCGAGGGCAGAGCACACTCGATGACGAGGAGTCACAGCAGAGTTAGCTGCGTTGTTTCCGCACTTCAGCATCTGGGTCTATTTTCAGAGATCCTTGTGCCGTTTGAGAAGTGTGCTTCCTTTCTCCCCTCGGTTACTATGGTAATAAGGATACTACTTAAGTGCAGAGTCGATCGATTGTTTTCTTGATATAGGTATTCTGCCAGGCCATGGAAGATTCATAAGCTCATTTACTGGTGCAAGAAAGTTGTGAGGTAGGCAAGTGCTTTGCACAGTACCTGACACACAGAAAGTGTTGAAAAAATCTGAACTACTGGTGTTAACTGTTAGAATGCTGTGGCCCAGAGGAGTGAAATCATGTGCTCCTGGTCCCACGGCGAGTGAGCGCGAAGGCAGCTAGTGGGAACTCAAGTGCAGTGGCTCTGAAGCCCATTCTACTCGCCTGGAATATCCCCTGAGATGGTAGATCCCATACCCACACTGAGGGTTATCAAAGGACCAGTATTGAGCCCCCTGTATTCCATTGCCTTATGCCAGGCCCCTTGGGGACCAGTGGGGTGAGAGGACATTCCGTGGTTTTGGAACTAAGTTAAGGTAGCCCCAAGGGACTGAACTTGGAACCTTGGACGGGTGCAAGTAACACCATTGTCTACCTGGAGCCAATTCTGGGAAAATAGGTAGCTGGTAACTCTGTTCTCAGCCACCCCTCCCCCATAACCCCTATGTGTGTGCACATGCCTGCACACATGCGTACACACGTACCACGCGCGCACACACGTGTGCACACACGCACGCATGTGTGCACACTTACCATGCGCGCACGCACACGCACACACGTGTGCACGCGCGCACACACACTTACCCAGCCACGCGCCCCCCCCACATCTCAAGGTCTTCCCCTCCTCCCTCCCGGCCTCCCGAGGCCCGCTCTTCTGCATGACTCCTGCCAGCAGTGGGATTGGGGGTAGAAAGTTGCCACTCAAGCGTGAGGACTTCGGGCCAGCTCGGGGGGCATCGCTGGCCCGCAGCTTCTGCAGGAGTTGATGCGGGGCCGTGAGGAGTCCTGGAGGCCGTGTTGCTCCTTCGCAAGATAGCCCTTGACTCGGAGGGGCCGGGTGTACGCTATAGACTCTTGATTATCTAGCGAGTAGAGTCTAGACTTTTGTCAGAAAATAATTTAACTTTTTACTTTGAAATAATTATAGACTAAACCCATACAGAGTCCTAATACCCTTCTCCCATCCTCCCCTGACAGGAACCCGTCACATCTCTGTAGTGCTGTCAAAGCCAGGACATCCACATCACACTGGGAACCAGACTTCAGACCTTAAGCAGGTGACACCAGCTTTTACCTGGACTCATCTCTGTGTGTGTGTGTGTGTGTGTGTGTGTGTAATTCTATGCCGTTTTATCCCACGCGTAGATTCACGTAACCAGCACAAGCGAATCTTGAACTGTCCTGTCCCCACAAAGTGACCTGCTCATCCTGTCTCTTCAGAGTCACCTTGTCCTCCCCCTCCCTGTTCCCTAGAAAGCTCTGGTTTTTCTCCATCTCCATAATCCTGCCATTTCCTTAATATTGTGTAAATGAAATTATGTGGCAGGCAATGTAATCTCCCAAGACTGGCCTTTTTCTTTTAGCGTACAGCCGTGTGATCCGATCACGTACTTGCACGCGTCAATGTCCAGTCCTTTTTTGAGTACGATTCCTTTGTGTGGACGTCCCACAGCTTAGCGATCCACCCTTCGAAGGACGCTCAGGTTGTTTGCAGGTCCTGGTGATTACAAGCAAAACTGCTGTGGACACCTGTGTGCAGGTTTTAGCGCGGACTGGCCCTTGCGTCTCTGGGATAAAGGCTGAGGAGGACAAGTCGTGCGCTCTATGGTGCGCGTACGTTTCATGTGGTAGGAAACTGTTTCTCAGACCGGCTGCACCGTTTACCTTCCCACCAGAAGTGTCTGAGGGACCTGGTGTCAGGTCTGGACCCAGGATCTGTCTGGGTGGACCGGGAGGGGCTGGACAGCTGGTGAGAGATGGCATGGGTGCGAGGGGGTCACTGAGAGGGGGCCTGGAGGCTGGACCCGGAGGCCGGTGTTTATTTATTGGAAAATGGTGGTAAAATTTACGTGACCTAAAATTCACCACGTTGGCTGTTCTCAGGCGAGTGGTTCCGTGGCGTTAGGTACATTCCCGACGTTGTGCGGCTGTCACCACTGTCCGTCTCCAGAACTTTCTCGTCCTTCCAGCGGAGCCCCTGTCCCCACGAAGGCCTAACTCTCCGCACCCCGCCCAAGTTCCGGGCAAGAGAGCGACACTTTGGGATGAGCTCTCCCTCGGGGGTGGGGAGGCTTTGCGGGCAGGGGACACCAGGAGCAGGAGGCCCTCGGCGGAGCCCTGGATGGAGCATCACGGGGGCGGGGGCATCTGCACGCCTTCGGGGGCCTCTCCCGGCTGTGTCCGGTCCCCTAACATGTCTCTGTGCAGGGCCTGGAATAGGCAGAGACGGCGCGGCTGAGGGGAGACGGCGCGGCGGGAAGGAGGGGCCCCCTGGAGGGGGTGGCCTGGGGGCCCGAGGGCAGGGGAGCCTAGTGGAGGGAAAGGGGGTGAGCAGCCAGCACAGAGATTCCTTGTCCCGCTGCGTTTGGAGGGACCGGGCCGCCAGGGAGGCCCTTTCAGGGCTGTCATGTGACCCGGGGGAAGAGGAGGCCTGTGCTGGGGACAGGTGACAGAGGACGGTTGAGTCCAGAGACACGGCAGGAGACGGAGATTGAGGGGGAGGGCAGCATGGGGAGAGGGCTGTGGCTTGGGGGTCTCCCGTGTGACCTGCTGAGAGTGACTGTCCCCTGGAAAGCCCGGCTCTGGACTCACCTCCAATGTCCCCCCGCCACCGCTCTCTTAAGCCGGGGACCTCGGGTGGAGGACGGGTCCCAGTCGGGGCCCTGGTGCTCCCATGATAGCAGGACCTTTGGAAGCCGTTGCAGCCTCTGAATCTCAGTGCGCTCATTCGTAAAATGGGACCTGTAACAGGACCCGTCCAGGCTGTGCCAGATGCTTAGCGAACGTCAGGGCGCCGTTAGGTACCATCAGGGCGTTAGATCAGCGTTTCCCGAGCCTGCCAGCCCCTCTGTCTCCGCAGAGTCCCAAGGCGGCTCCCCGCCCTCGGGGTGCCCCCAGAGAGTCCCCTCCCTTGAGTGCAGGCGGGACTGTCCATGTGGCAGGATTTCACTCCTGTGATTAGGTCTCTACCGTTGACTTTTGTGGGCTTTTTGCGGTACGCGGGCCTCTCACCGTCGTGGCCTCTCCCGTTGCGGAGCACAGGCTCCGGACGCGCAGGCCCGGCGGCCACGGCTCACGGGCCCAGCCGTTCCGCGGCACGAGGGATCTTCCCGGACCAGGGCATGAACCCGCGTCCCCTGCGTCAGCAGGCGGACTCTCAAACACTGCGCCACCAGGGAAGCCCACTACCGTTGACTTTGAGTGAATCAAAAGGGGAGATTATTCTGGGTGGGTGCAAGGAACATTCTTGTAATTGTGAATTCCTCTGGGTTTTCTTGGGGGGTCGTTCATGATCACAAGCCTGTTCAGACTGTGGCCCCTCCTGCGCTCGCGGCTCGGCTGTAACCCCTACCCCCTCCTCAACGGCCTGCTTTGTGAGGGATACGAGCCTTCCCAGAGTCCCCCAGGCACTTTCAGAATCACCGTTCCAGATGCTTTTTGGAACCCAAGAATTCTGTTACAATTCAGTAATGGAAATACTTGGGATCAGAGGAGGAAAAATGATTTTTACTTGGGAAGCTTAGAAACTGGGAAACTTGAAGACTTTCAAAGGAGAAAGGAAGGAACACAGGGGCGGTTGGGGTACAGCACGGATGCTCGGAGCTTGCAGTCCAGGTGGGCACCATATTTACGGCATCCGGGGAGCCCTGGGTGGGGGAGTGCTGAGTCCTGAGGTGACGGAAGGTCCTCCTTGCTGGATGGAATCGCCGCCTTATTGGTTACGGTGAATGGGCATGCATATGCGTATGTATTGTGTTAACTCTCGGTAACTGACTTCCTAAAGACAATTCTGTAGCTTCCTTCCCTTTGGCAAGGGTGTATACAAAGTAAATGCCTGTCAGCAGAGAGAAGGGTCAGTAGATGGCGAGGCATCCGCAGCGCGAAGGATTATGCAGCCTCCAGAAAACAGAATGACGATTCCTCCCCCGAGCTGGGAGTGATTTCTGTGGGGAGTGAGGCGTGAACGTTAAGACCGCCTATTTGTTGTACACAGTGAATCTAGTGCATAAAAACAAACACCACATCCCACTATATTTATACAGATATTTGCGTCTGTTTATAAAAAGGAGAAAGCATGGACACACCTTTGTCAAGTGCCTCTGTTTCCTTACTATACCTTCGTCCTCTGCCACAGACCAGAAGCCTTTGGAGGCACGTGGAAAAGTTTCGCTCAGTCTCCGACCATCTGCCCCGAAAGAAGCCACTGCACGAGATCCCGAGGCCTGGAGATAAACCAGCCCTCGGAGTTCATGAAAGGCTCCCGTGGGGACAGGTGGTCATTTGTTCTAATGGATGCTCCCCTCTCGCCAAGATTGTTCCGTGTTATGGTTCACGGGGGATTGTGAAGTTCACGGCCCAGGCAGGAACATCTAATGACCCGAGTTCCGGATGGACTGATGGCTAGGAAGCCCATCTCAGCCGCTGAAATGTGTCCTGTTGATTTTGCTGAGACTTGTTCTCCATGAATTAGCTGTTGGCTCGAATAGAAGCTTACGTGTATTTGAGCCCCGTCAGCTGGCGTTTGAGCCGCGGTTCATCGGGGCTGATCCTGGCCCCAGCTAGAGTTTCACAGACATCTGGAAAGTCAGCACTCTGCGAGGACTGACATTTTTGTGGGGTTGAATGTAAGGGTTGGGCTTACGGCAGGTATTTGGGACATTCTTCCCTGGCCCCTGTGTGGGTCATGGGCGGCCCTCAGCATCTCCGCCGCCCCAGGCCTCTCTCAGCTACACCGCGGGCGCTGTAGGTGAGGACGGCGAGGACGGCAAGGACGGCGAGGACTGTCCCCGCGTGTGACTGACATTCTGAAGGCAGGTGCTGCGTGAAGCACACGATGCAGAGCACTGGGCACACGTGCCTGCTCTTCATCACAGTACAAAGTAAAGAGATGCAGCCGTGCAGTACAAAGTAAAGAGATGCAACCGTGCGCTGACTTACTTCGGGGTCTGTCCTGCGAGAATCTCTGGGGCTTTTCATTCGCTGCTCTGGACGATCTGAATATGATGGTTTGGGGCGATTAGGAGAGAGAGACCCCGAGGCAAGGACCCCTGCCCGGCAGAGCTGGCTCGCCAGCCCCTGCAACGCTGCTCCTCACGCCTGGTGGATGTGGCTGCAGCTGTGGCTGCTTCTCGGCCAGCTTGCCCTGGGTGGGCTGTGTCATCCACTTCGGCAGTGACTCTGTGATCTAATGTGATTCAGAGTGTGTCCTGGGCTGGACGCTGTCCTCCCAGGTTCGTATGTTGAAGTCCTAATGCCCAGGACCTCAGAAAGTGACTGTGTTTGGAAAAAGTCTTTAGAGAGGTGATTAAGGTAAAATGAGGACATGTGGGTGGGCCCTAAGCTAATATAGGACTGGTGTCCTTATCAGTAAGGGGAATTAGGACACAGACACGCGCAGGGGGAAGGTTATACAAGGACACGGGGAGAAGACGGCCATCTACACACCGAGGAGAGAGAGCCCAGAGGAGACCTGCCCTGCCGACACCTTGATCTTGGACTTCTAGCCTCCAGAACCATAAGAAATTCCATTTCTGTCGTTTAAGCTGCCCGTCTGCGGTGCTTAGATACGGCCACCCAAACAGACCGGTGGAGTCAGTGCGCTTTCTCTGCTTTCTTCCTTCCCATGTTTGTGGGTGGGATGCGGGTGCCGACGGCACACCTGGAAGCGTGGTTAACGATGGCGGAGCCCCCGCGGTCCTGCCTCCGACTCTGCCTCCGTGGCGTGGAGCTGGCTACCCGCAACGTTCGAGATTTTAAGGGAGTGAGAGAGAAAGTCGTGTCGCGCGAGGCACCAGATTGTGAGGCCTGCCCGTTACAACAGGAGGGATACCCTCCCCAGAAGGAGAGGTCTTCACAGTCACTGAAGGGGCACAGATGTCCCGCCTGGGAAAGAGCGTCCGTCCTGAGAGGGGGCCTGGTCCTCCGCAGCAGAGCTCTTGGGGATTATCTGCAAGAGGTGGGTGCAAGCAGCCTGGACTCCGCATCCGTCGCGCGATGGTCCTGGGGCTGCGAGGGAGCTTGTGCTGAAGCCATGGGCAGCTATGAAAGATGCCGTGATCTGGGGCCAGAAGCCTGGGGTGAGGATTCCCCTTTAGAACAACGCTAGGTCCCTGCACTGAACAATAGCTGGGGGAGAAAATGCAGACCTTTCGTGCTCGTGCGGCTTCCCCGTCGGGGCCGTTCACGTTGCGGGTGCCGCGTGCACTGTTCTGGGACTAAGTGATTTAACAAGTCACCAGGGCACTGAGGGACTGAGAGGTGGTGCCGTGGGACAAGCAGGGACCAGTGGCTTTTCCGGGGTCCTTACAGTTCCTGCTGTTGGAATGAGCTCCGAGTTCACAGAGTTCACTCGAAGCTAAGCCCCAAACTGCTCTTGGCCACAAGTGAGTTAACGGTCTGCGCTCCAAACCTGGGGTCCCTGGCACCGTGTGCAGCCTGGGGTGGGAGCCCAGGCCCGGAGCCGTCGCAGCCGCCGAGCCGTCCCCCCGCCGCCGAGCACTGTTCTGTGCGCCGAGGCCGCTCGAGGCCCGGATCCATCCTTCATCCTGTGAGCACCCTTGTGCTTCTGAGCTCAGAGGCCACTGAGCTTTCCCGCCCCCTCGAAGCCTGGCCGCTCAGACATGCCAGGATGGGGAGCCCCTTCCGAGCGGAGGCCGGGGGGAGCAGCCCCTGCCCCTCTGCTGTCCCTGCCCTGGTGCGGTGGTGGTGCAGCACGAGTTGGGGTACCTGACGCAGCCCGGGAGGACGAGCTGCCCCGGGGAGCCTGTGTCTGAGGTTGTGCCCCAACCTGCACCGCACTCACCAGACCTCACCTCTCGGTCAGTCCGTGGCGGGGACCCGGGGCTTCGGTCACCACGTGACCCTGGCCGTCCTGATGAAACCCCCGTGAAACGTCTCCGAACACTGACGGGGGCTGAGGCTGCTGTTCACCCCTCTAGACCTGTTCCCCTCTTCTTCCTCGGATGCATGGCGCGCTCTGAGCCGGGCATACGGATGCTTAAAGAAACGTGCCGTTACCCGACCTGTGCACGGCTAGGGTCTGGCCTCGGAACTGAGTCCCACTGTGGTGGCTGCCGTGTAACCCTGGTCTCTGTCTTTCTTATTCATTGTTTTATCTGAGCGAAAGCAAAACTGAATCCGGGGGGCTGGGTTGTCCCCATCTGCGCCCTGCCTCGGGCTGGGACAGAAAGGAAGCCTCGCTTCCAAGATGAGGTGCCGGAAGACAGCGTCTATCCACCTCGGGGGCCCCGCTGCCCTCCCGCCCCCTTGCTCTGAGGGAAGCAGCTGCCGTCTGGGGGCTGCCCTCTGGAGGGGCCCGTGTGGGAAGGGGCGGCCCACGGGGACCCCGTCCTGCCCACGTTAGGATGAGGCTGCAGTCCCAGCTGACAGCTCAGCAGCAGCAGCATGAGAGGCCTAGGGCTGGACGTGCCCAGGCTCCTGACCCGTAGAAACTGTGAAATGATAGACGTTTGTTGTTTTAAGCCACTACGTCTTGGGGCGGTTCGCTATGCGACAACAGATAACCGACACACGGGTCAGAGGGCCATGCGTGGGAGGGGCAGGGCCAGTCTCTGCTTCTTGCTGTTAAAGGGAGGGGGCCTGGCCTCTCCGTCCGCTTCCCGGTCTCCTAACGGCTGGAACGGCCTTGTGGGCAAGGGCCAGGCACAGATGGGGCACGTCCCAAGCGTGACGGACGGAGCAGGAAGGCAGGAGCCTGGCCCCGCCCCCCAACCCCCAACTTCATGGAGCTGAAGTGTCCAGCCAGCTCCGACTTCTATGTAAAGAGAAATAAGCTTCTTTCTGTTTCAGCCATTGAGATTTGGGGTCTCTTATAAGGACGCTGAGCCTCCATCATGACGAAAACACCTACTTGAATTCTGCAGGACGGGAGAGTTCCAGGGAGCAAAGTGTATTGGGACCGAGCTCCTTCACAGAAGCTGAGAACACTCGGGTTATTGGAGGTTTTTTGAGAGACGTGAAGTCCGATGCACACGAGCTATTTTCTTGCTTTAAAACCGTAGATGATAGAAATGTGTTTCTCGAAAATGAAACGAAGGCTGGATTTGGGAACCCCAGATCTGGGAATGGCATTGATCACTGTGGTCAGCTGATCGCTAAGAGGGAGAGAGTTCAGGTACTTGGCAGGCGGGCTCATGAATTGCATCCGTATTCACAAGAATTCTTTTGTACATCGGGCTAAATTGCTCCTTTCAAGAGAAAAAGAATCGTGTGGGGATTATGTTTAGACTAAAACTAAGAAAGTGGCATTCTTCACGTGTCACAAATGTGTCCGTGTAGGAGCCTCTGCGGGCTGCAGTGGCCACGTGGGTTCCTCTGGAAGCCTTGGGAAAGGTCGGCTCTCCCTCGGGTGGAGCGTGAACTGAGAGTGTTTTCATTCGCTGGGAGAGTTACGGGCTGTCGGAAGAGATGGAGCCTTCACTCTGCCTGTGGCTGTTTGCTTTGCTAACCCTCAGATTTAACGCTGCAGGTTTTACAAATAGCTAAAATAGGACAGATGTAAAAACCAGCATTGTCTGGGTCCAGCCTCCAGACTGTCCAGGTCAGGACTGAAGCAGAGCCCTGCCAAGAAGTGTCCTGTGTCCTGTTTTCATTTCGGATTTTACCCCTGACTCTGGTCCTGCCGAATGTGAAAACAGACTAAATACAAATATCTGAAAACAAAACAAAACAAAACAAACCCCCCGAGCCGTCAGACACGAGTGAAGATCTTACTAAAGCGAAAGATTTGTCTTTTCTTGGATTGGAAGACAGCAGCACAAAGGGTCACTTTTCCTAAAGTATTGACTTTCATTCAATATCATTTCAGGTAAACCCCTCAACAGAATTTGGGGAGAACGTGACAAAATTAGTCTAAAGTTAATCTGGCAATAAATATTTGAAAATAACTGAGAATAGTTTGAAAAGATTAATGAAGGATGATTTGTCTTACATGAACGAAATGCATTCTTACAGCAATAAAACAGTGGTAGTAATAAAACCGTGTGGTCCTGGCCTGGGAACGGACAGGTAGATTGATGAACTGGAACAGAGGATCCAGAAAGAGGCTCACACACATAGGAAATACAGCAAGTAAGTCAGTTGCCATACCAACCCCCAAATAAGAAAACAAACAACCTAGTAAAAGTTGGGCCCAAGGTTGGAAGGGGCGTTTCACCCAAGAAGATGCACAGATGACAAGCAAACACGTGATTAACCACTAGAGCCGTTAAAACTGCGGTGCGTCCCCGTTATGCACCTATTAGAATGGATTAACAAGCAAAGTTAAGGGCGCAAAGTGCTGATGAGAATTCAGGACGCCTGGAGCACTCAGGCTGCTGGACGACACAGCAAGGCAGCCTCGTATCGAGTAAGAAACGCCCCCCGCGAGACCCCCTGCTCCCCATCCTGGCCGTTCATCCAAGAGAAACGAAAATGTGTGCTTCACAGAAACCTGTAGACAACCTGTTGAGTCCATCTGGGCTGCTGTAACAGAAACCGCAGGCTGGGGGCTCATACAGTCACTTCTCACAGCCTGGAGGCTGGACGTCCCAGGGCACGGTGCCCACAGGTCCGGTGTCTGCTGAGGGCCTGCTTCCTCGGAGACGGCTGCTTTCTCTCTCCGTCCTCACATGGCAGAAGGGGGCTCTCAGCGCTCTCTTCTTTAAGGGCGCTGATCCCATCCTGGGGGCTCCAGCCTCCCTCCCCGATCACCTCCTGATTCCATTACATTGGAGGTTAGGATCGATTTGCAGGGGGCGGGGGCAGGCACAGACATTCAGCCCATAATAACAACATTATTCGTAATCACTGGAAGCCCAGAACATTCCACATGTCCTTCAGCTGGCAAACGGATAAACAAGAAGTGTAGAATCCTGCTCAGCCACAGAAACAGTGAACTACTGACACACCCAGGACAGAACATCATGTCATCTTAGAGTAGAAAATTAATTATCAGATACGTGGGGCGTGATTCCAGGCGAGTGATTTAGACAGACGTAGAGGTAGACGCTTCCCTCAGCCCCCACGTGAAAATGAAGTCCAGATGGATTGAGGCTTTAATTGAAATACAGAAATTATAAAATGTTACAAGAAAACAGGGGTGAACAGTTTTATAATCTTGGTTGGGGGAGGTCTTTCAAATAAGCATGTCAGAAATCCCCAAACCCATGTATGTGATGGTGTACTAATTTAAAACAACTGGGTAGCAAAATGAAATAAAATAGGCATGTTGAAAACGAAACTGGTGAAATCATTTGCAAGTCACATGGTCACATTAATTTTCTTATGAGGCAAAGAACTCAAAAAAGGAAAAAAATATAAAAGAATCCCAAATAAAAATTCGGAAAGAACATGAACAAGGAAGAAATAAAAACAATAGTTAGTTTTGTTTGTGTATCAGGTCAACAGAGGGCAAAGGGAGGATAAAGTGTGCTAGTGGCAGTGTTTGGAAAATGGGAAATCTATGAACAATTTGTGGGTGTGTAAACGCCCATAGCCTTTGGGCAGGGCAACGTGAATGCCTTGTTCCCCTAAGGAAATAATAACACAACTGAAAAAAAATCTATCTAATTCAGGATATTTCTTGCAGCACTGTTTATAATGCCAACGTTTTTCGCTGCCGCGGTTTTGTGAGCCTTTAAAATACTAATGTTCTCTGTGACCTTCAGGTGGGGAATATAATATACATAAGGTTCTCAAAATTATTTGACCAGAGGAAACCCCTGCTCTTTCTTTCCCCCGATGGGTCACCCTCAGGTCATAAGGAGGCAACTAGAAGAATGGTCCTTAAAATGTTAACAGAGGTCCCACCGACGTGGTGAGATTTTACTGACGTCTTTGTATTCTTCTGTCTTGCTTGAATTCTTTAAACAATGAACATTTATCGTTTTGATGAAAGAAAGAATAATGAACTGTTTTCAAAAGGAAGAAAAAGGACCCAGTGATTACAAAAGAAGAGTAACTTAAAACTTCACTGTAAAGCAAACCTCTTTGTAAATAAGACTGACGTAAAGACAGGAGCCCTGTACGTAAGGGGCGCTGGCATGTTCACGTGCGCCTCCGTCCTCGAGGCCCCGAGTCCAAGGAGGACGGTCCAGGCCTCGCCGTGGCACCTGCTTGTAGCCCTGGGCAGGGCAGCCAACCCCCTAAGCCTTCATTTCCTCACCTGTGAAACTGGAGGCATGCTGTCCGCCTTGCCTCACTCACAAGGTGCTTGTGAAAATGAGACAGTGATTGCGAAACGACTCAGCTTTGAAATGATCCTCCGTGAAATCATCCATCCTTGAAGTCACTGTCGGCAAAGTTACCAGTACTGGAAGAATTTGGGGCTCTGAGAGATTCCCTTTCTCCTGAAGCACCCCCTCACTAAATGATGAAGCAACATACAAGCTGGAGACAGAAGTAACCCTCAGGGCTAAGTGTCCGCCCGCAGGTGCATTTTAGAAGCTTGTTACTCAAAGTGTGGTCTGGGGGCCAGCAGCAGCAGCAGGGCTGCCCAAGAAATGCCTTGTCTGGGCCTGAACTAATGGTACCAAGGCCAACTCCCCCACCAAGGGATCCACTGCGTATCAGTGCTTGAGAAGCATTATTTTGGGGACAGAGTCTAATCTAGAGATCAGACGGACCTCGTTTTATTTCACTTCGCAAATAGTGTGTGTTTTACAAATTGAAAGTTTGTGACAAACCTGCCAGGAGCAAGCCTATAGATGCCGTTTTTCTAGGAACATTATTTTTTTAATTAAAGTTAAGTACGTTGTTTCTTTAGACATGATGCTTTGCACACCTCACAGACTACAATCTGGCGTAAACATAACTTCCGTACGTTTCTGGGAAACCAGAAAAATTCGTGTGACTTGCTCCACAGTGGCGGTTTGGACCCGACCCCAGAGCATCCCCGAGGTCTGGCTGTACGTTTACATGTGTGTGGTGATAAAGAGAGCTTTTCTATTGGCAGGAAGCTAACCAAATAGGAGTTTCTGATCTAAACTGTTGCTACAGGTTGTGGTTCAGAAACGGAAGTCATCTAACTTTGTTTAACTGGAAGTTTCCTAAACCATGGCTTTTTCACGCCACCGGTTAACAGGAATGAAGTCCGGGCAGCGCCCCGCGAGGCGGCCCCGCTGCAAGGTGAAAACGTAGGCCCCCGTGTCCAAGACTTGGAAGACTTTTCCGGTGTCGACAGCAGAGGCCCTCGTAAGCCCGGGGCCCCGAGTGTCGGCGTGGGTGTCACACCCGGAGGCCGGCCGGCCCTGCTGGGCGATGTTCTAGATTATAAAGAGCTGGGATGAACGGAGTGAATCCACACCAGCAGACCCTCGGGGTCCGGCCCCGCGTGTCACCCCAGAGCCTTACTAAACCCGCGCCCCTCAGCTTCTCGCTGTCAGTTAGAGCCTCGGACCCTGCTGCCCCGATCTCAGAAGCGTGGTCACCGAGGCCTACCTGTGGGTGTCATTGCGGGGCCGAGGGGAGCCAGCTCCAGCCTGTGGCCGGGTGGGCCCGGGGCCGGGATGCCCAGGGGTGCGGTGGGGCACCCGGGGGGGTGGAGGCTCCGAGCCCCTGGTCGGGAGTCCCCTAGTCCTGCCTCCACCCGGCCTCCTCGGAGACCTGCCCAAACCGTCCGATGACCAGCTGACACGTTTTACCTTAAATCTACGGGGTGTCTCCTCTCCTCTCCTCGCCTCCCCCCTCCGGCCTCCATCGCCGGTCCCCTCCTCCCCCAACACGTCCCCCGGGGGTCGGGGCCACAGGCAATCTGCGGGGCATGGCGTCGGGGCTCTGAGCTCGGAGAGGCGCGGGTGCCGGAGGGGTGGCCTCCCCGCGCTGATTTCTCTGGGAAATGCTGGAGGCAAGAGGGCCACGGAGGCTGACGTCAGCACCAGGAAGGTCACCCATCCCAGGGCAGCCCCGCCCGACGGCCTGCGGGGGGCGTGTCTGTGGGCTTTTCTTAGAACCTTGGAAAAGCAGAGCTTCAGCGCAGTCAGTGTGGTTTTATCTCGTGAGCCTAGAACAAACGGCCTGTTTCCTTCTCTGCTGAGGTCAGAGAGGTGAAGTCGCGGGAGGTCTCACGTCAGACCTTGTAGGCAAAGCAGGGACTCGAGATGTGCGGGCTTTGGTGGGGAGGTGACGTGACCTGGCTGCTGGGCTGAGAATCCAAGGAGGGCAACCAGGAGGAGGGGGGTCCCGGTGAAAATCCAGGTGAGAGACCGCAGGGGCCAGGTGGAGATGGGGAAAGCGGTTGGGTTTGGATCTATTTTGCAGACACAGTCAAAAGAATTTTCTGGTAGATGAGATGCGGCGGGTGAGAGAGAGAAGAGGACGAGGCCCCAACGCTGTCGGGCTGGCGAGCAGAGAGCCTGGGGGCAGCTCTGGAGCAGGAGGCTCTGGGGCGTGCGGCTGGGGTCCTCCAGTGGGGTGGGACCTGGGTTCAGGACAGCAGCAGCGGGGGTGGGGGGGTCATTAGCATACAGACTGTGCTTCCAGCCCTGGGCCGGCGAGGGGGGCCGAAGCCCTGATGCTCTCTGGTACTGGTGTTAGGAAGACGAGAATCCGCAGAGGAGAGAGACCCCAGAGTGGAGTCCTGGAGGCCGCGAGGAAGGGGTTCGGAGAGGGGGAGTCCGAGGTCCATCAGGGGCTGCTGAGGACGGACTGGAGTGGGGGAGGCTGCACTGCACTGAGTCCAGAGAGCAAGGGGACAGAGGCGACCAAGCTCAGCTGAGGACTCTGCCCCAGAGGTGAGCTGATGATGGGGACAGGAGACGAGAAAATGGGGTCAAGGGAGAGACCGCCTTTTTTTTTAACGAGAGAAGAGACAGCATGTTTGTACGTTGATGGGACGATCCCTAAAGAGGGAGCCTTGACGACCCCAGGGAGAGCCTGATGGAGACCCCGAGCTTCTGCTAGTTCGGCCCCCTCAGTGGCAGGAACGACAAAATTCTTTCCGGCCTGTGCTCGCTCTCTAAGCCCAAAAACGCCACGCAGAGAAGGAGCGGACGCAGAGCCAGCAAGAATAGGGGAAACGCTGCAGAAATTCCAGGACTTGAGTCACCCTCCAGGAGCTCAGAGGATTCTGCCCCGTCCACCGGGAGCCCGCCCTTCTGCGGGCCTGCAAGGCCAGTCGGGCTGTTGTCGCTGTGTCCCTAGAAGCTTGCTTACGGCTGGCACACGGCAGGGGCTCAAGAATCTTCGTTGAATGAATGCTGAGAGTCACTGTGAAAACCTACTTTCCCCAACGCAAATCCAAACCACAACGCGGTGTCACCTCACACCTGTCAGAATGGCCGTCATCAGAACCACACATAACGAGGGCTGACAAGGATGTGGAGAAAAGGGAACCCTCGAGAACTGCTGGCGTCTGAAGGAAATGAAATCACGATCTTGAGGAGACATCTGTATCCCTGCGTTCATTGCAGCATGATGTACAAGGCGTGCACACGACCTCGGCGTCCATCCATGGATGGGTGAAGAAAGAAAATGTGATATAGCTATAGCTATGCCTATAGCCATATCTATGCCTATACCTATATCTATACCTGTATCTATACCTGTATCTATACCTATATCTATATCTATACCTATATCTATACCTGTATCTATACCTGTATCTATACCTATATCTATACCTGTATCTATAACTATAACTATACCTATATCTATACCTATATCTATACCTATACCTATGCCTATAGCTATATCTATGCCTATATCTATATCTATACCTATACCTATACCTATATCTATATCTCTACCTATATCTATACCTATATCTATATCTATACCTATATCTATATCTATACCTATATCTATATCTCTACCTATATCTATACCTATACCTATATCTATATCTATACCTATATCTATATCTATACCTATATCTATATCTATACCTATAACTATACCTGTATCTATACCTATATCTATATCTATACCTATACCTATATCTATACATATACCTATATCTATACCTATACCTATATCTATATCTCTACCTATATCTATAACTATACCTATATCTATATCTATACCTATATCTATATCTCTACCTATATCTATACCTATTTCTATATCTATACCTATATCTATATCTATACCTATATCTATACCTCTATCTATACCTATATCTATACCTATACCTATATCTATAACTATACCTATATCTATATCTATACCTATATCTATATCTCTACCTATACCTGTATCTATATCTCTACCTATACCTATATCTATACCTATACCTATACCTATATCTATATCTATACCTATATCTATATCTCTGCCTATATCTATCTATACCTATATCTATCTATACCTATACCTATATCTATATCTATACCTATATCTATATCTCTACCTATATCTATATCTCTACCTATATCTATACCTATACCTATACCTATATCTATACCTATACCTATATCTATACCTATACCTCTATCTATACCTATACCTATATCTATATCTCTACCTATACCTGTATCTATACCTATATCTGTATCTATACCTATATCTATACCTATACCTATACCTATATCTATATCTATACCTATATCTATATCTCTGCCTATATCTATCTATACCTATATCTATCTATACCTATACCTATATCTATACCTATATCTATATCTATACCTATACCTATATCTATACCTATACCTATATCTATACCTATAACTATACCTATATCTCTACCTATATCTATACCTATATCTATAACTATACCTATATCTATATCTATACCTATATCTATCTATACCTATATCTATATCTATACCTATACCTATATGTATATCTATACCTATATCTATACCTATACCTATATCTATACCTATATCTATGTCTATACCTATATCTATACCTATATCTATATCTATACCTATATCTATATCTATACCTCTACCTATGTCTATACCTATATCTATGTCTCTCTCTATTTTTTTTTTAAAGAGGGAAGTTCTGTGATTTACAACAACACAGATGAACCTGGAAGACATTATGAAGTAAAATGAGCCACAGACACAGACAAATACTGCACGATCTAACTTACCCGTGGAATCGGAAACAGTCAACTCACAGAAGCAGAAAGTAGGAGCCAGGGACGGCGGGAGGAGGGGAAATGGGGTCAAAGGGCACAACGTTGCCGTCTGTCAATGTGGGTGCAGGGTGACGACTGAACTTAATAACACGGCACTGATCACAGAAATACTAGTAGCAAGTGGGTGTCGGTAGCTCTCGTCTCACACACACACACTCACACACACGGCGACTCCGTGAGGAGGGGGATAGTCGGCTTGGCTGTAGCAAGCACTTCACTGTGTACATGGATATCAAGTCATTATGTTGCTCCCCTTAAATATCAACAATGTTTATTAAAAAATACTTCCCCATTTAAGCCTTGACAGACACATCCAAGATATCCCACACGTCCAGAGTAAATTTTCACACATTTATTTAAAAATACAGCACAGAAAAGCAACAGCAGAGATTATGGGACGCGTCCTAATAAAATGTAAAATTGGGGAATGAGAGAGCTCAGATCTGACGTGTACGGGTGACGAGGACGGCAGGGGTATTTTTCTTTGCAGAATTTCATCCTGACGCTATGGTAAGGTTGCCTTTGCTTTTCCCAACAAGCGGAATTGCACGTTTTTGTGGCGTGTTCTGTGAGGGTTTTCAGTGGGAAACGAAGCTAGCGATCAGACTCTCATCTCAAATTCAAGCGCCAAAAAGACTTTTAAATCTTAAGAGCAAAGTGGAGGCAACGTGAGATGCTGATCTGTGCCCCACCTATCTGACCTCTAAAAACAGCCTGGTCCCCTCTGCCCGCCCGGAGAGTCCAGCCGTCTGGGCGGCTTTGGGGAAACCTTGTGTCATATGAGCCTCGTCCATGAGGTGGCGCTGTTGTGCCACAAAAGGAAAACCTCTTGGTCTGAAAAGCCCAAGAAGGGAGATCCCAGTCATAAGATGAATCGTTTCTAGGGCTCTAACGTACAGCATGGTGATTATAGTTCATCGTATTGGATCACATACTTGAACGTTGCTAACAGAGGAGACGATAAATGTCCTCGCCACAGAAAAGAAATGGCGATTATGTGACAACCTGCATTTCACGACACGCAAGTGTATCGGGTCAACGCACCGTGCCCCAAACCCACACGCTGTTACCTGTCAACTACGTCTCCCCTCGCGCGAGCTTGTCGGTGAGACCGGGAGGCTGCGTCCTCCATCCTCCGGCCCCGGTTTCCAGCAGGCAGATGGCTTTCTTCCCGTGTTTACACTGTACACGTTCTTGGATGCAGTTGTCTGCAGAGTGTGTGTTCCTACCATTTTCTCGGTGTCTTATCTGTTTTGCTTCTGATGCTAATCTTGTCTGTCTGCCCTCCTGGAAGTGATCCCTGAGTGATGGGAAGGGGAAGGAGGCTTGCTCTGGTGTCGAGAGCTACACCCCGTCCCCCCATGGCCGAGGGCCGGCCCCCTGACAGCGCAGAGGGTCGTCCTCAGGGCCAAGCGGGAGCCGAGAACTGTAAGGCTGAGAAGGGGGCCATTTCCTCTCCTGCAGTACGGATCATCACCCCCCCACCCCGCTTTTTTTTTTTTTTTTTTTTTTTTTTTGCGGTACGCGGGCCTCCCACTGTGGTGGCCCCTCCCGTTGCGGAGCACAGGCTCCGGACACACAGGCTCAGCGGCCACGGCTCACGGGCCCAGTCGCCCCGCGGCATGTGGGATCCTCCCGGACCAGGGCACGAACCCGTGTCTCCTGCATCGGCAGGCGGACTCTCAACCACTGCGCCACCAGGGAAGCCCCCGCTTTTTTAAATTGTGATAAAACATAAGATGGAACATGGGAACCATTTTCGAGTCTGCAGTGCTGTGGCACTCAGTGCATTCACAGTGCTGTGCTACCCACCCCTCACCCTCTTCCAGGACCACCTCATCTCCCCAGACTGAAGCTCTGTCCCCACTAAACTCTACCCGCCCCGCCGGCCTCCGCTCTGCACTCCGTCTCTATGAATTTGACGACTCCTATGACGGAATCACACAGTGTATGGTTTTTGTGTCTGGCTTATTTCACTGGGCATAATGTCTTCAAGGTTTATCCATATTGTAGCCTGTGTCAGAATTTCCTTCTTTTTAAGGCTGAATAATATTCCACTGTGTGGAGAGACCAGCTTTTGTTTATCCGTCATCTGTGGATGGACGTTTGGTTGTTTCCACCTTTTGGCTGTTGCGAATAATGCGGCCGTGAACATGGGTGTGCAAATACCTTTGAGATCCTGCTTTCAACTCTTGTGGATAGATACCCAGAAGTGGAATTCCTGGATCATATGGTCATTCTACTGTTAGCTCTTTGAGGACTCCCAGTAGTCCTTCTGTCTTCGATAAAAAACAGAGTTGCCCCTCAGCCTCCTGGTATCATGGTCTACTTTCCTTTGGTCTTTTTTTCAGTTGAATTTCAAGCAAGATTGCAGGGTACGAGAGCAATATGCAAAATCAATTATATTTCTATGCACTAAAAAGTAAGAATCTGAAAATGAGATTAATAAAACAATTTCATTTACAAGAATCCAAATTTTCATATCCAAAAGAATTTAGCAATAAATTTAACAAAAGAATGTAAGACATCCTCTGAAAACCACAAAACACGGGTAAAAGAGATCGAAGAAGACCTCAATCAATGGAAAGACACCCCATGTTTATGGATTGGAAGATTTAATATTGACAAGATGGCAATACTACCCAAACTGATGTGCAGATTAAATGCAAAAATCCCTATCAAAATTGCAGCTGGCTTTGTTACAGAAATTGACAAGCTGATGATCAAACTCATGTGGAAATGCAAGGACTGACTCAGGGTGGTCCAACGTTCTTGAAAAAGAAGAACAATGTTGGAGAATTCATACTTCCTGATTTCAAATTTACTATAAAGTTATAATTATCAGGCAGTGCGGTGCTGGCAAAAGGAAAAACATATGGGCCAATAGAACAGGGTTCAAGATCCATAAGTCAGACCAACATTTATGGTCAGTTGATTGTTGACAAGAGTGCCAAGGCAATTCAATGAGGGAAAGAGTGGTCTTTTTATCAAATTGTGCAAAAGAATGAAGGCTGGACCCCTTCGTACTTCACACCATATAAAAAATGAACTAAAAATGAACCAAAAACCTAAATATAAGACTAAAACTATAAAAGCCTTAAAAGAAAACATAGGTGTGAATCTTGTGATTTGGGGAGTTAGGCAAACCCTTCTTAGATATAGCACACACAGCACAAGTGAGAAGAGATAAAATTGATGAGTTGGACTTCATTAAAATTAAAAACACTTGTGCTGCAAATGATACCTCTAAGAAAGTGAAAAGGCAACCCACAGAATAGGAGAAAATATTTTGAAACCGTGTATCTGGTAAGGATCTTATAGCCAATATAAGGAACAAGTTAATAATAAAAAGATAACTCAATTAAAAATAGACAAAGGATCAGAAAGGACAGTTTCTCAAAGAAGATGTACAGGTGAACAATAAGCACATGAGAAGAGGCTCAACATCATTAGCCATCAGAAAAATGCAAATAAAAAGCACAATGAGGTACCACTTCGCATCCAGCAGGATGGCTATACATGAAAAGACAGACAATGACAAGTGTTGACAGGGATGTGGAGAAATTGCAGCACTTATGTATCTCTGGTGAGAATGTAAAGTGGAGCAGCCTCTTCTGAAAACCTTTTCGTTGTTCCTCCAAAGCTTAAACGTAGAGTGACCATATGTTGCAGACATTCCACTCCTAGGTATGTACACAAAAGAAAGGAAAATATATGTCCACACAAAATCTTATACGTGAATATTCATAGCAGCATTGTTCATAATAGCCAGTAAATGGGAATAATCCAAATACCCAACAAATGATGAATGGATAAGTAATATACAGTAGATTCATAAAATGAAATGATTCAACAATGAAACAAATGCACTGAGACAACATGGTTGAATCTTGAAAACACAACGCTAAGTGAAAGAAGACATATATTGTACGATCCCATTGTCAGGAAATGGTCCGGGCTAGACGAACCCAGAGATAGGAAGTGGGTTAGTGGTTGCCTCGGGCTGGGGTAGGGGTGTCGGGACAGAATGGGAGTGAGGGCTGAGGGGTACAGAGGTTCTATCCGGCGGTGATGACAATGCTCTAAAGTCTGTTGTGGTGGTGGTTGCACAACTCTGTGAGGACCCTAAAAGCTACTGGGTTGTGCACTTCGAGTGGTAGGTGAATGATCTCAATAATGCTCTTCAGGAACGCCTTTTCAGTGGGCGTGTATTTCACGCCAGCTGCCTGGCCCTGCAATGGATGTTTTCACGTGAATTGTGTAACACACACAAACACCCCCAAAGGAGCGACGATCGTGCCAATTTCGAAGACGAGGAAACTGAGGCTCAGTGTGACCTGCCGAGTCATGAAGCTGGCGGGCGCGGGGAAGAGCTCAGACCCGCTTCCGAAAGCAGACCCTTCAAATGGCCCTACAGCCGCGGGTCCCCAAATCCTACCTGCTGCTGGGTGCCTGGCCTCATGGGAATTTCAGAGAAGCTCGGGGCCATGTGCGAGCGCATCTCTGCTCTTGGACGGTCCTTTCCATCACTGAGCTTGTCCTAGGTTTATATCTACACTCCGGCCAGGTGGGGCCCCCTGTCACGGCCTGGAAGCCCGACTCCACAGTCACCTGCTCTGTGGCCGCGGTCAAGTCAGGGAGCCCTGAGCCTCACTCAGCTCATCCGTGACAAGCAGCTGTTGACACTGTCCCCGGGTGGAAGCAGGGCCTGCTACACACACAGCCCGTGTTCCGTGCGTCCTGAGGTGCCGGCGGCAGAGTGCCTGGCGACCCGGGCCGGTGGGGGGGTGAGGAAGGGTGATGTGGGGCTGCAGCGGGGACGGGAAGGGAAGCAGGGTTCGAGGGAGGAGGACAAGGCCCGCTGGGGGGCAGGCGGTGGGTGTCCCAGAGCACCTCTCCTGGCTCCCGTGCTGGGCGTGGCTTCTGCTCGGGCCGCGGGGGGCTGGGAGAGCCTTTCTCATCGTGGACCACCTGGCCCTCCTCGGTGCTGGGAAGCCTGATGCTGATTCGGCTTCTCCCGGGTGGTCCATCCTCCAGGGCTCGGGGCTCCTTTCGCGTTGGGAGTGGGTGACACTGGCAGGCTTGTCTTCCCAGCCATGAGAAGCCACGGGGGGAAGGAATCTGCGGCGTGGCCGCCCTCCGTGTGCAGCCGGCACCCTAGGCCTCTGTGTTTACCGCTGAGGGCGGTGACCCCCTAGGGGGCCTCGCGTCCCAGCTGAGCCCCGCTGCGGCTCTGTGACCCGCTCTGAGCAGGACGCTGCCCACAGTGCCCCCTCCCTGCACCTGCTGCCTGGGGTCGCCGACGGCTGCTGTCGAGGGGCGGCTGTTGCATATGCACATTAGTGAAAGTCCCTCCTGTGAAAACATTTCACCAGGGTCTGGGGCGTGAGATGGGAAAAGAGAGGGGCTTGTGCAGCCCCAGGGACTCGGGCGTACTTCCAGCCCTAGCCCCGAGCGTGGAGGCCCCAGCCCTGTGTCCTCGGGCGGGCCGCTTTTGCTACTCTGAGCCTTGTTTCCTGTCAGTACAAGTCCACCTGAAGAGTTATTGGCGAGATGAAAGAAAATGTTGTACAACGTCGGCTGCGGCATTTAGCACATACAGGTGTTTGACAGTGGTAACAACTGCAGAGATAAAACCTGTGACCTACACAGATGTGACAGCTTAGGAGTCACTCACGTTTCGTCCTGTCGAGGGTAGGACTGGGGGCGCTTCCTGTCACCTGCGTTGGCCAAGGTACTTATGATCCCACACTAGCCTCGGGGGTTGCACCAGATCTTGGCATCAGACGAGGCCGGTGGAGCCACTCTTCCTATTTTGTCCTGGAAATTGAGATCTTGATGTGGGCCCTGTAACCTCAGAAGAGGTTTCTGTCTGAAAGCCCTTGAGGCAGGCTCTTGTCCCCCAGTTCTAGAGGTTTCGAGCCAGGAAGACGTTCAGAGACCGCCTGGCCCCCCTCCCTTAGCTTTTGATGAGGAAAGGCCAGAAAAGTTCCGGACTCCAGCCAACAGGGAGCAGGGAGTTATGACCCGGGCGGGGCTGACTGAGCATGTACTACGTGCCTGGAACCGCCTGCTCCACTCGACCTGGACCCCCTTGTTAATCTGCACAGCTCCCTGTTTCCTGTCCTCGTACTGATGAGGACTGAGAGCATCAAGTCTGTGGTCGTTGAGGTCCGTGGTTCCCACCCCCCGACGGCTCTGTGGCCTCGCGGAGGGACTTGCTGGCTGTCAGTGTCGACAGGCTCGGCCCGGGCTTTCCCGCGACTGCAGTGGTTGGACCGCGGATCTTGAGAAGAAACTCTAAGACGCGCTAACCTGCATATTTCCTGGCGCCTTTGCTAGAACCATATCGTGATCGGCCATGGAACGGCCGAGGGGAGGAACAGAGCCCGAGCCCCGTTTACCGATCGGAGTTGACGTGAACGTCTCACAGCCTGACTCCTACCTCCATCCGTAAAGCAGGCCGAGGGGGATCCAGAGAGGACCCCGCGCCTGGAGTCGGCCTGAGGATGCTCTGCCGGCTTCACACTCTCTAGCACTTCATCCCTTACTCAAGCCTGCACGGCAGGACACAAAACAAATCTTTGTTCAGCTCCTGTTTTACAGTCAAGGGTACAACCCTTGACTGTAAAACTGTTTTACAGGTTGTCCGTCTCAGTAGCGAGTCATTTTTGGTGACGGTAGATCGTAAGCTCAGGACGGAAGGCAGGGACCTCATACATCTTCTGGGGGTGGACGGGGGCTTCCTCATCCTGGGGGCGGGGGACGGTGTCCAGGGTCAATTACAAAATCCCATCCCGCTCGGGTTTACGATGGTGAGGGCGGCCCTGTGCGCAACGTCTTTGCGCTAAAAAATGCTCCTCCTTGATGCGATCTGTTTGGGGCCTCCTAACTCTGTCTCGGGTACGACTGCTTTAAATGACATCTCAATGTTCACATAACTTCCACCTTCAGCTTTCAGGTTTTCCCCTGAAGGACCTTTATGCCTTAACAGCCTCAGGCAAGGGTCCTGGGCTGCGAGTTGGGCGCCCGTCACAGCCCCTGTGGCTGCTCGTCTGGGTTTTTCCCATTTATTGTCAGGCAGGGCCTCGCCTCCTCATTCCCACGGGCTGCCCAATGCCTGTGCGGCACTCGTCCCTTTTCTACAGTTAGGTAGGCGTTTGGATACTGGGTTTATTTCACAGCTCCCATCAGACCACGTGCTCTATGGGGCTGAGGCCCGCACCAGTTCTGCTGGTCTCCGTGTACCGGTCTAAGATGCCACGGAGTCAGGAACAGATAAACTCCAGCACCTGGGTGAGCTTGACTTGTGAATGAACTAACGCCGGCTCCACGTCACGGTGACGCCGCTGCTGTCTGTGCTTTTGACGCGGCCGTCTCCTCCCCTCACCGTCTAGACGGACATCTCTTGGCGACACTGCACAGTGATTATTCACTTATGACACGAGCTACAGCTTACTTCCTTCAGCTGCAGCATTGAAAGGGGACTTTTCCCCTTATAACTGACTACTCCTTCAAAGCTGTCCTTCCAGTTGGGTGGGCCCCAGGAGCCCTGGCCTATGTCGTCACCGTGACTTCATTGTTGGTCCAAGAACGGTCTCAAGTTCATCCTCCATCGATGTGCACTTACGCTGCAAGGAGACGTCTCATGGCAAAGATGAGTTCTAAATTATATGCACGAGACAATGGTGTTTTCCTGGTAGAAATGTATGATGAGGAGATTCACCCCCGTCTTTTCTTTAGATACATCATTATTTCAATGTCCTCTTAATAAGTTCGGAGGTCTAAGACCCGTTCATATTATGGAGAATATTTCTTCAAATATATTCTGATTATTAAAATTGCAAAGATGTGTAGGCGCCCCGATTTCTTCCGTTCACGCGTTGTGTGGATGCAAAATTGTATGCCAGAGCCGGTGTATAATTTAGAGGGCTCACTGTTTAAAAAAATACTAGGAGCCAATGTTTAAGAAGTGGGAGATTTTACATAATAGTATGGATTTGTGGCCCAGCCCCCACCCACCGGCTGCTGCGGGCGGGGCTCCTGCCCTCCTTGTTCCTTCTGTGCCTGTTGTTTAAATTGCTGCAGGTGTGGGTTCTAGGTGATTTGTTTTCTTTCTTTCAAACTTTAATTAATGTTTACAACAATTTTGTAACGAGGAGTGAAGACGGTAGCTTTGGAGGAGCTTAAGTTACGGGCTCAAGAATTCGTCTGTGTGTGGCCCCCTTCGGCTCACGGGACTCCCAGAAGCAGGGAGCCGTTTCGATCGGAAAGGCGGGGAGAAGAGGAAGGAGGTGACGGAGTGTAAGCCACACGGCGTCCCGGCCGCTTTGTCAGCTGGCTGAGCTCCTCCTTGGCCTCGTGGCTCTGGCCTTGCAGAGGCCGCGATGCTCTGGGGCACGGCGGTGGCAGCAGCTCCGTGGCAAACATCTCCCTTTTCAACGGGGAGGGTGAGCCGGCGCTGAGTGGCTTGACAGTCACCTGGCCGCCGTGGAGACGGGGCGCTCGTGTCCGCGGTCGGCGGGGACTCGGGGGACCGTTTCATCACGAGTCCACGAGGTCGCTGTCATCCGAGGTCTTGGTGTGTTCGGCCTCGGACGCTTGCTGCACCCGGAGCGCCTGCTGCCTGGGGGCGTGGGCGTCGGGGGCGGGGCAGCCCGTCCTCTCCCTCCTCGCCCCGCTGGTGCAGACCCTGCCCCTGGCATCTGTGTCCGTGTGAAGCTTCACCCTCTTACTGCGTAAATCCTAGCTTCCCTCATGCAGCGTCCTCCCCGCGTCCCACAGATCCTGGCGGGCCGAGGGGGACAGGCCACAGCCGGGCTGCCCTCCTCTGGCCGGGCTCTCTAGGACCCACCTCCCCTGCAGCGGGCTCCGCGGCTTATGCTCTCTTTCTGGATGCTGAATCTGAGCTGCCTGGTAACCCGTTCAGGCAGAAAAGATGCAGTCTACTTCTGCACACTAGGAGAGCAATTTTGTGGGCCTATGTGTGCTTCTACAGAACACCCACAGCTCTTTTCAGCAAGACCTCTAAGGTCTTACCGGCAAGTGCACGAGAATGAGAAGGAAATAACCAGCTGGGAAGCTGGAGGAAACGTTGCTTAGTTTCGGTGCACACACCGAAGTGAGAAAAATTCATTCACACCTTTGTGCTTTTATACGTGTGCAGGTTGGCCCTGCGCCCTCCTGCTGCGGGTGAGGGTCGGGCAGGGCCGGAGGGGCTTAGCTCTCACTCTCTGCACCGGCGGACCCCCTGCCCGTCCGGGATGTGTGTGTGTCCATGAAGAACGGGAGTACGATTTAAAACCTATGAGAACGAGTCAAGCAGCTAAAAATTAAAACAGAAGCATTCCGAGATAGGGAGAAAAAACAAAGAGAGAAAGGTTGGGGCCGCTTGCAGAGATGAATTGAACAGGAGAGAGGAAGTTGGGGGAGGGAGGGCGCTGGGGCCTGCGAGCTGCAGGCCGAGTGGGGCTGGCAGCCGGAGGCGGGCAGCTCGGGAATCTTCCTGTGGCCGGAGCTAGGGGTGCCCACCGCTCCTGTGATCCCAAGTCCGTGGGTTAGAAGCAAAGCAGTGCTGGCGGGCTGCCCAGTGGCGGGGGACGCATCCTGTCCTTACCAACCGCCCCCCGTCCGCCGAGCGCGTCGTCGCCGCGGCGTCCCTCGGCCCGGGCACCTCTCAGCGCAGCGATTCCACACGCGTAAGCGCGTCTCTCCCAGGCCCTCAGCTCTCGGGTGGGCTGGCGTGGGGAGGGTGGAACGCGGGCCAGATGAGCTGCACATCTTGGAAATCCCTCCTGAACACCGCTCTGTAGAGGGGGCTTCTGCTAAGACTTCAACAGCGAGATTAAGGTCACAGCCTCTGGCACGAACCTCGGTGCACAGACTCTGCACGGGCCATGGGGCCGAAGCCAGGGGCTTGGAGATCAGCCACGGCCCGCGTGGCCCCTCCGCCTGGAGCAACGGGAAATGATGGGATGCCCCCACCTGGACAGGCACGGAGTGAAGAGCCGTTAGCGCGACAAAGGCAGAACATGGGAAAAGCACGCTGTGCCTTCCCCCCAGAGGCAGGCCTGCTCCCGAGGCAGGCGGGGGTGGTGACCGGAGTGTGTCTGCAGTCAGGCCTCCTTTACCACCAGCCTTTGCCTCGATCACTGTTTCACCCCATCTCAGTTAATCAGCCTCAGATCCTGCTCTCCCACACCCCTCCGTCCGTCTAGCCGGACGGGGCTCAGACGGGGGCCTTCGCGTCATTCTCGGAGCCGGGAGGGGCGCGCCCTGGTCTGCAGTCGGCCTGGCCGTCGGCCGGGACGTGGTGACGGTCACCGAGGCCTTAGAGCCTGTGGCTTCCCGTGGCGTGCGGGGCACTCACGTGCCAAGGGAAAGCCGGAGAGCTCAGTCAGTCTCCGTAGCCATTTACTGCTTCATATGTTACAAAGCAGGAGAGATTATGTCTTAATCACACGCTTTTCGTTCTCAAAGGCTCTGTTCATCTGCAGTGGCCACTAGCGTTTAAAATCTATGGAAAACGTGTGTCTCACCCCGGAGCTTAGTACCGTGCGGGTGATTCTTCCAGGAGCCGAGGCGGTTTCTGTAATCATGAACGATTGCTACGTTGGCTTAAAAAAGAGCGACGGGCCGGGTCAGCTGCCTGCAGAGAGGTCGTGGGTGGCATCTGGGCGGGCTGCAGCGTCCCTGGGTGCCCAGGGTGGGTGCGGGCGGAGGGCGCTGTGCAGGCGGAGCCGGAGGGCAGGGCTCTCCCCCAGGCCCTGGCTCTTCCCCTCTCAGAGGAAATGCAGCAGACATTTAAATATTTCCAAACCAAACAAGACACCCTGAAGGATTCTCCTGTGGCCCCATCATCTGCGTCAGGCCGGATCTGCAAATATCAAACAACGCGGTGACAGAGGCGGCCTGCGGAAGAGGGCGGCAGGAAGGCCGGACAACAAAGGTGGCCGCCGGCCCGTGCTGGGCTTCTGCCGCAGGGTCAGGGGCTGCTGGTAAAAACTGCAAGAACCGGGTGGTCTTCCAGGCACGGCTCCACGAGGGTCCCGGTCTCCCACCCTCCCTCCAGGGCCCAGGTAGCCAGCCTGGCGGCCTGGAGGGCTTCGTTTCCACCTCGAGCTCTTTCCCACCAGGACCTGCTTGCTTTCAGGCTCTCAGTGCCTGACAGAGCATCCCTGTACCCTAATCTGTTCTAAAAAGCCTGTCCTGCCCCCAACAGTTAAATCAGATTTGACTTTTTCATCTGTGCTTTGATGGTGGAGGGAACAAAGTCCCAGAACAAACCGTCCGCGTTTCCCTGCCATTACCTCTCCTTCCCTTGGAAACTCTGAAAAGCCTCATCTTGATGCCAGCACTGAATTTGGGGAAGAAAAATGAAAGTTGTAACTCTGACCTCGTTCTGCATGTGACTGTTAATAGAATTGTGGTTTCTTTCTTGCTTTTGTGATCTTGTTTTTTCCAAATTAAAGCCCTCAATGACTCAGCCTCCGCTCTGGTCCTGGAAGGGCGGCAGGGAGGCTGGTGGAGCTGCCGCTGGGCTTCGGCGGAGGACGGCAGGAGGAGGGCTCGTTCCCGTGGGGGCGTCGGCTAGGGCCCCTCCCAGGGGTCCCTCCAAGGGCAGGTCTTGTCCCTGAGCCTGTGGGGACCTTGCAGCTCTCAGAGGAAACGCGGGGAGCGGAGTCTGAGTCCTTGCGCGTCTGGGCCAGACCCCTGGACGTGGCGGCCGGTTCCCCTCCCCCCGGGAGCCGCTTTCAGAGGGCCCAGCTCCCCCCTCCCCCTCCCACCAGGCCTGGGAGTCCTGCCGATACCCTGGCGCTGGGGGAGAAGCCGGCTTGCGGGTGGCTCAGAGCCCGCTCAGCTCAGATCGCAGACAGCCGTCGCGCCGACACCGGGACGTCGGCTTGGGGAGCTTGGGCCGGGTGTGGGGGGCCCTGGAGGCCCTCTCGGGGTCCGTTCCTTCTTGTGTGATGAGGACGGGGTGTCCGCACGGTCTGGGCTGTGCCCTGGAGGCTCCTGGACACGCGCCCTGACGCACCGTGGGCACCTCGTGGAGTGTGCCAGACGCCCTGGCACGCTGGGCCTGCCTGCCCTCCAGGGAGCCCCTCCCCTGTGGCGGCCCCCCTCCCCCATTCTTTGCCGACCCCCGAGTCAGATGTGTGGAGCCGGGTGGATCCCGGTTGGGAGTTCAGCCCTCCCAGTTACTGGTATAATGGTGAGCACGCTGGTCATCTAGCAAAAGGGCTTAGTAACTTGAACCTCAAAGACTATGTTGAGGACCCCAGACCGTGCGTCTGGGCCCCGCCGGCCGCTGTTCCTAGCACTTCATCTTCATGACACTGTGCTGATGACACTAGCTCTCCTCCAGTTCAGAAAGGGAAAGAACCTTTTCCCCGGCCTTTCTCTTTCGGGAGGTGTGATCCTGGATGCAGGGCCTGTGTCTGGTGCAGCTTCAGGGCTAGCACGTCCCCAGGGAATGGGGGGGGTGGTGTCGTATCTTGGAGGCTCTGCCCAAAGAATGCAGGCTGGCTGGCGGGGGGTGGGGGGACTCTGCTCCCCAAAGGAAACGAAACCTAGCTTCTGGCCACTCAGGGGGTAGATGGAGGGGAAGAGGCCACGCTTGGCCTTCGGAGAGCTGGCCCAGCCTCGAGCTGCCTGACAGTGGAGGTGGTGGGAACCGTAAGAAGTCAACTGTGTTTCTGTTCAGCTGTGAGCTTGGTTTACAGCTGTCGCAAGATGAATTGTGTCCCAAAGCCACGCTGGAGTCCTAATCCCCTGGTGACCTTCTTGGGAGATGGAGTCTCTACAGAAGTAAGCAAGTCACAGTAAGGTCAAAGGAGGTGGGCCCTGATCCAGTATGACTGGGGTCCTTATAACATGAGGACATCTGGACACAGAGACAGACACGCACAGAAAGAAGACACAGGGAGAAGGTGGCGTCTACAAGCCAAGGGGAGGCTGCAGAGGAACCAGCCCCTCGAAACGTCTTGGTTTTGGACTTCTGGCCCGGGACTGTGAGAAAGTAAATTCCTGTGGTTGAAACCACCTGGCCTGTGGCGCTTTGTTACGGCAGCCCCCGCCCCCGCAGACTAAGACAATAGCCGCGTGACCCGCCCCGCGCAGGCGCAGGACGCAGCCATCCTTCCGTCCCGGCTCGGGGCCATTCCCAGGGAGAAGGCTGGGCCTTCTGCAGCTGGACCAGGCCCTGCTTCTTTGCACCGCGTGCCAGGACCTAGCTGCTCTGTAGCGCCTGTAATCGTCAACACTGGAGACGGGTACCAGTACCCTGTCGCCAAGGTTAGGCAACGGAGGCCCAGACAATGTAAGCGATGCCACAGCGGCAGGGCTAGGGTCCAGTGAGCTCTGTCCGTCTGTCTCTGTGCAGGGAGTCAGGCTGCTGCTTCGGGGAGGGACTCACGGATGCCAGTGGGAGAGGCCGTCTGAAGACCTCTGGGGATATTTTCCTTAGTGTGTGAACTTTCTCCAGGAGCGACTTCCAGGGCGGGCGAAGGAACAGGGTTTCGCCCCACTGTCGGGCAGGGACTGTCTGTGGGCTTTTCTTTGTCTGCAGGCCAGCTGCCTCTACCAGGGAACCCCCGAGGCTGGGGCAGCATCTTTAGCCGGTGTCGGAAGTTCACCCGTTGATTCATACCTAGACGGAGGTCCCCTGCCCGTCACCTGCCTGGTTCCTCTCGGGGCTTGGGGTCTGCTGTGAAGAAGAGTCATCCAAAAGAAAGAGGTCTTCCCCCACCCCCGCCCAGACCTGTTCTCATCGCCACGGGGGACACCCAGTGCTCACAGGAGGACGGTGCAGAGCCCACGCGGGCCTCGGCCCTTCGAGGAGCGGCCAGGGCCCCTCCAAGTGCAATTCGTGTCTTGAACCACTTTGCCCTGCTCCGTGGTTCCAGCCTGTGGACTTGCCTTTGGCAGGGGGCTCGGCTTAGCCTTTGAAAACGAAAGCAACAATTGAAAAGAGGCTGTTTTTATGCTTCTAGAATTAGAGGAGGGGGAAATTCCTGCCTTTAGAAAAGGAAACCTCAGAAGGTGATTATTAAACTGTTGCGGTCGATTTGGAGATTTGGAAAGATGTCAGGTGTAGTCAAAAGTCAGCATCTCAGTACTTGGGGTTGGGACCCCAGCTGAACAGAAGACTGTGTAGGTGTCTATATGTCTCCAGGTGTGTCTAGGGGTGCGTCTGTCTATGTGTGACCATGTGCGTCTGTACGTCTGCATGTACATGTGTGTGTGCCCGTCTGCCCACGTGTGCTCTTTAAGCATTGGCTCTGACGCTCCTGGCCTGGGCACCAGGAGGCAGCCTTTGTTTGGCTCTCCCAGTCAGTGGGGGGACCCCCTACTTGGCCCCCGTTGCTGGAGTATTGCTGGTGCACAGGGGCTGGGGACCCTGCGTCCTTACTGATGCGGTGGGTCGGCCAGCCCAGGCAGCCCAGGGGAGGGCGAGGGCTTCAGTCTCTCCCGCTGGTCCTCCCCCGTGTCACCGCGCCCATCCTCCCCTCCTCCTGTCTGTGCCTCTCCCGCCCCGACTCAGGAAGAACTGGAGTAACTGATTACTGTGAAGTCACACCTGGCGGCCGCGGGGCAGTGTCCCCTTTCCCTGCGGGGAGCAGGGGCCGGAGTCGCCCTGTCTGCCCGCCCGGGATTCTGCGTGACCACGCGGGGGGCTGGGCACAGACCTGCCAAAGCTGCCCAGGTGGCAGGCGGTGTGCCAGGGTGGGGGACCCTTGCTTTACAGACAGGGCACCAGCGTGGACCCCAGCTAAACACAGCTGGGCAGCCTTTTCTCTTCCGCAAGCCCGTGACGATAAGGCCTTCCTTAAAGGATTTCTGTGAAACATAAACAAGATAGCGTTCATTAGTGGCTGTCAATCCCGCCTGAACAGCCGAGGCAGCTGGAGGCCTTCTGGGCGCTGCCGAGGCCGGGCCCCCCGGGGAGCCAACTTTGCTGGCCGGGGGTGACTTGGGCGGGTTTTAAAGCTCGCCAGGTCCCCCTGCCAGGCTCTGGGGCTGTGACCCACCGCTGTGTGTACAAATCACCCAGTAACAGCTGCTGATTTGCTCCTTCTGGACCAAAGACCAGCCTGGTCACCTGGAATTGCAACCCAGTAAAGTGATTCTTTCCTGATGGAGGTTCTTTTCCTTGTTGAAGAGTAGCCGTTAGCAGGGGTCGTCCCGTGGTTCAGCCACTCACCCCACACGACTCACTGCTGCTTCTGCCTGCTCATTGCTGGGGTGGCCGGGGTGAGGGAAAGCCGTGACAGGGGTCACTCAGGGGAGAGGAGCCCCCGGTGGGGGACACCGCCTGGTGGACAAAGCGGTCCTGGACAAAGTCCCAGTGATGTAGCCGAGGGCTGCCTTCGGGGATCGAAGATGAAATGGAAAACAGAGGGGCCCCCTAGACTCGCCAAAATGGGAGCAGCTTGTGATTCCGGGGGGCTCCGCCCATTCTGGGTGGTGCAGTGCCGTCGGGGGACAGAGTCCCCGCCTGGCCGTGGCCCAGGCCGCCCTCCGCGTCTCTTTGCCTGTGAGACAGCAGCTCCTGGGCTGGCGGGTAGCAGGGGGCCCTTCCGGAGGGAATGCCTGGAGGGCACCAGCCTCCCTGCTGCCCCAGGGCCCCTTCTTCTCTCCCACACACTCAGGCCGAGAGGAACGGCCGTCCAGCCCTGGGACCCTCGCGTCCCCCGGGGACCCAAGAGACAATTGCTCGGACCCAGGGCACTCTGAACTCCAAAAGAACTTCCAGCCCTTTCATTTTTTCCCAACTGAGCTTGACGTCCCTGAGCTGTGGCCTTCCCTGGCCCGGTGTCTGCATCTGGGGTGTTTGTCCTTGCTCAGATAGGGTTTCATGGAGACAGGTTTGGTAAAATGTATTTCCGTTCTGATCAAATATATTAAAATATATTTCCATGCTAAATAAGCCGGTGCCTGTTTCGAATTAATCACCATGATGCACAGTAATTGGGTAGATAGGAATCTACAAAGGGGTTTTTCTTTGGGGAAGGAGGCGCTAATTCCATCTAATACCTGAAGATTTCCCCCAGAAATCAGACTTCCACTTTCTAAAATGTAAGTCGAGATGATTCTCCCCAAATGCTCTGGACGCTGCTGTAGCAGTTCAGAAAATTTGAGCACGCACAACTAGAGAATTCACTTACTTCCCCAGAATCCAGGCAGAAGCCAAGGAAAACAGAAGTACGTGGGCTTTACAACCAATGCCTTGGCCCTGGAGGCCTGGGGAGATGGCGGTGGCCTCACAGGATGGCAGCCCAGCTTCAAAGGCTTCTCTGCTCACGTCGGGACGGGAACTCCTGAGATATTTTCAGACACTCCTCTGCAGATCTCTCCTCTCTCTCTTTCCGTCTCGCCCTCTCCCCGCACCCACCCGCCCCCCCCACCGCCCCGTCCTGCCTGACCCATCTGTATCTGGGGGTCACTGAGGTCGCAGCCCCCCTTTGCTTTCTCTCTGTTCCACCCTCTAAAGATTTTATCACCAATAAAGGAATTCCTTTTCCTGCCTGCTCCAATCACCACCTCCCTCCATCTGGAGAACTGTGACATCACTGCTGTGTACATACCCAGACTCACAGTACCGAGGTGGACAGGCTTTAGTGATTCCTCCTGACTGTTCTTTGCAAAGTTTACTAGAATAAACCAAGACATACCGTCGCTTTGAATAAAAATGAGGAGTTTCTACTTCTTGGTGCAGGGCTCAAAATTAGGCCTTATGTTTCCCAGGGGTCAGTAATCCATCACAGAGTAATCCATCATAGTTTTTTCCTGTGGGCAAAACCTTTTCAGATCTTTGCTTAACTAACGAATGCACGAGCCTTAACACTCACCCATCTAAACCTGTAAAATATCCACAATTCAATCTGCCCTCCCGGACCCGTGGTTTTCAAAGTGTGGTTCCTGGACAAACACTGTCAGCGTCAACTGGGAGCTTGCTGGGAATGCAGGCTCTGGAGCCCCGCCCCAGATGCACTTACGAGAAACGGGCTGGACCCACCGGCCTGTGCCCCACTAGCCCTCCAAGTGATTCAGATACACGGGGGCCACCGCACCTGTGTCTGTCACTCCAGACGTAGAGGTCTTGTATGTGGCGTTGGGGGGCACGTGTGAAAGGAACCAGAAGCAGGGACCGTGGCCTGGAGCCCTGCAGCCAGGACGGAGTGCAGGCGCACCTCTTCCTATTGGGCGTCACTTTAGTGGGCTTCCCAGATAGTGAGTGTTTTTTACAAAGTGAAGATTTGTGGCGACCCTGCATAGAGCCATGCAAAAGGTATCACTTTTTCCAATTGCATTTGCCCACTCTGCCTCTCTGTGTCACATCTTGGTAATTCTTGCAATATTTCAAACTTTATTATTATTGGATTTATTATGGTGATCTTTGATATTACTACTGTGACTCGCTGAAGGCTCAGACGACATTTAGCATTTCTTAGCAGTAAAGTATTTTAAAATTAAGGTCTGCACATTGTTTTTTAGACATAATGCTATTGCACACTTAACAGACTCCAGCATAGTGTATCCCTAACTTTTATATGCCTGGGGAAACCAAAAATGTGTGTGACCCACTTTATTGCAGTATTTATTGTGGTGGTCTCAAGCGAAGCCCACAGTATCTCCGAGGTCCGCCTGTGCGGATCTGTAAAGCGGACCAGCGTCCCCACGTCGGAGGAGTAGGAAAAAGCACCACAAAACAGGTCATTTGGGGAAAGTTCTTGCATAGGATAAAGGACCCTGCATCTCCACGCGCGGGGGCCTCCTCTCACCACTAGGGGGCGCGCTGGGCTCGCCGAGGCCCAGCGGCCACAGCCTTCCCTCCCAGGTCCTGTCATTCTCTGTATAAACAAGTTACGTGCAAGTGTTTAGGATATAAATTACGACCATGCCGGCTGCCTCGGAAGGAATGTAAACACAGCACTGTGGTCAGAGCAAACTCTGAGACTGACTTCATAATTTATAGCAGCCCCCAAGTAGCCCCGAATAAAAGAAAAAAAATCCCTATTTAACTGCAAATGTGATAATGGGACACAACAAATGTTTAAATCCCTGCTTAATTTTGGAAAATATAGAAAGGAAGCCTAAAGATTAGGCAGATGGTTAGGACTTTTCGAAACAAGATGTTTTACTGAGACCGTCTTTGGACTGAAACTCACTCAGAATACAAAAAGCCCTGTGTGGGAGATGCCCGCCCAGGGGTATCCGTTCCTGGTGACTGACTGAGAGACAGTGCCTGCAGGGAATGAGGCTCGAAGGCGAGCTCTCAAAAGCAAAAGCGAGACCTAGAGAACCCCTCTGCTTGCTCGTGGGCCCACAGCGGCCAGCGCTGCCCGGAGTCTGCAGGGCTGGTGAGACCAGGCGGGGCTGGTGCCCACCGGCCTGTTTCCTTTCTCTTTTGTCCGGAGCTTCGGCAGCTCTGCCTGTAGCATCTGTGGTTGGGAAGCCTCAGGAAACCAGGCGAGAAAGGAAAGGGCTCAGCGGGAATCCCCGAGGGAAAGCATCGCTCCCTGCGAGGGAGAGGAGGGAGCGGAGTGACTCATAGGGAGACAGGTGGGGGCGGCCGCTGTGCCTGAACGGGGTGGGGGGGGCAGACATCTTGTCCTGTTTCCATCCCTGATGCTGGGGACTGCCCACACCCTCCACGGGCTTCCCCCTCTGGACGAGGGGGTCTGACGGCCACCCAAGGAGCCGAGGCCCTTGCACTGGGCACCTACCCCTTGCTCCGAGCCCGGCCGGGCCGAGGGCAGCCCCGAGTGATGTTCTGCCCCGTCACTCCACCCTGTGCTGGTGGCGAAAGGAAAGAGCAAAGGGCAGAACTCGCCGTGCACACAAGAAAGACAACAAAGGGGGCCCGAAACTTGGTTTCCTCAAGCCTTCATCTTGCCCGGTTTTCTTTTAGGCTCCTTTCACCTTGTTTTTTGTTTAGCCAGAAAGAGCGAGGGTGAAGGAAAGAAATAATGGAAAATGTTTCTTCTTCTCTTTCTCTCCTGAGAAGACCCACAATCAGAAACCGGCCTGTGCTGCTCAAGGCACAGACCCCACACCACGTCAATTACATGACTTGGAAAAAAAAGCCCGCCCAGAGTAGAGTTGCAGTGACCGCTGGTGAGGAGGCCTGGCGATCGGATGCCCGTGGAGGAAAGGGATCCCCCAGCAACTATTTGTTATATACATTTTATTGAAAAAATTTTACATCAAAATAGTTTGGCAAACTGTAAAAGTATATGTAAGTGCAAATATATCCCCCTTTTAAAATACAAGCAAAGTGTGAGTATACACGAAGGTCACAGAAATATCTTTAAACTATGATGGTAGAAAAAACAACCTTGTAAAAAACGTTGTATAGTCACAATACTGAAGACCCCACTTTCTTAAACTAGACACATCGCTGCTAAATACTTCCTTGATAATGTCCTTGGGCACCTGTATCCACAGGTGGTGTTTGGCAAAACACGGCTCCCCACTGAGCCAGGCCGCAGGGTGAGGCTTTCTGGAAATCTTGCGCTCGGCACCGCCTTTTAGAAAAGCACACACATTTTCCATAGACAAAGAAACACACGCACGCAGCCCCTCTGCGTGTTTCAGACCCTGATTACTAAAGGCGAGGGAACCCCCCGAGTTCCATGCCTGTGTTTTCCGCGTGGTGAGTTCTCACCATGTCGGCCAAGGAGCGGAGTTCTCCCTTCTCCTCCGGGAGCCTGCACGAATTCGGGGCATTACCTTGGGGCTGTCCTTCTGCCAAGGGCAGAAAAACATCGGCGCAGGATGCTTGCCTGGCCTGGGGACTCTGGCTAAGTGACTGATGTGCTATTGCAGCCACGCTGCTCTGGGAGTCCACTCAGCCTCGCCCCAGGGGCGAGAGGGCCTGGCGCGGCCCCTCCCTCCGCTCACATGACACAGGGCTTAATGTCCTGGCAGACGCTCTGGTGGTGGTGGTGATGGTAGTAGGGGCCGCTGGCCGAGGGGTGGAAGGAGGAGATGCTGTTAAAGTTCAGGACGAAGTCTTTCCTGTCGCACACCGGCGTGGAGTGGTGCTGGTACCGGGGCAGCCCCACTGCAAGGAGGGAGAAAAGAAAACTTTTCAGAAACGTTTCTTCCGCCGAGGACAGGGCACGTAATTTTTGGAAACTTAATTCAACTTTTGACTCCAAGGGGGTCGGCCTGTCTTTTTGTCTATTGCAGTAAAACCGGGAGAGAAAGCCCAGCCCCAGAAGCTTCTCAGAGTTTCAAACTGTAGGCCGCAGGACGCCTCCGGCACCCCGGTCTGGGGTCTCCTTTGGTTTCCCCGGGGCCACAGAGCACTGTCCCAGCGAAGCCAGGCTCTCTGCGCCCGGGTGTCTGTTACCCCCGGAGGCTGGGCGCGGCTCTAACAGCCCCTGGCCCTGGGCCCGGTCCCTGCCCGCAGGGCTCCAGCCGGTGCTGCCGAGGCCCAGCCCCCGCCCCCGAAACACCACGGTCTCCCTCGCTTCTGGTTTCGAGCCCCCCTGCCTTATTTCCCAACCAACTAGCCGGCTCCAAGGAGCAGGCCCTGAGCGCCAGGGGGTGACAGAAAACAATCCCACGGCCAGAGAAGGGCCGAGAACAAACGCGCGCATCGCTGTGGGTCGCGCCTCGAGGGAAGCAGGACCCCCGGAGCAGCGCTGCCCTTGGGGGAGAGCTCGGTTGCGGCCCTCTGCCGCGCGGGGAGCCTTTGGGGGAGCCGGCCCGGCCCGCAGCCTCTCCCCGGGGCCCGAGCCAGGCCTCCGGGCGCCGCCGACTTTTGCTTTTGCTTTCTCGGCGCCTCCGGCCCGGGGGCACAGTTGGCTGGGCTTCCGGCTCGCTGGGCCCCGCGCTTCTCCCGGCCCGGGCCTCTCTCGGGGCCGGGCTGGACCCCTTTCCCGAGGCCTTTCTAGTCTCGCGTGCGCCGCGGGGACCGTCCGCCCACGCGGGTGCAGGGCCGGCTTGTTCTGCGCGCGCGAAGACCTTACCCGGCGGCCCGCGGCGCCTCGCCTGGCAGCGTCCAGCGCTCGCTGAGCCACGGGGCGGCCCCGCGATCAGCGCCCGGCAACACCGACTGTGGCCAACGCGCGCCCCGACGTGAGCCGTCGCTGCCGCGCAGGTGCGCTTGCCCCCCCGCCTTAAAGCACCTCGCGGTGCCGGTTCCCGCATCTCTAGCCGGCGGGCCCGGCGCTTTGATGGGACCGAAGGACCTAAGAGCCCGGCTCCTTCTTGAAAGGTTCTCAGGAGGCAGAGAGGCCGAGGGGCCTCCCCAAGCAAGCGGGCCTGGGCCGCCCGGGCGTCGTGCTGGGAACGGGCACTCGGGGCACCTCCTCGGCCTCCCCGCTCCTCGAGGGGCCCTGGGCTCGCGGCCCGGCCTGGGAGACGCCAGCTAGCCCCTCGGGGAAGAGGGTTAGAGGGGGCGGGAGCCAGAGCACGGTTGGGGGGTGGGGCGAAGCAGAGCGTCCCAGCCGGGCCATGGCCTCCTCCTCGGGGCTCCCAGACTCGGCCCGGAGGGCGCGCGAGCTCCTGGGGGGCCGGCGAGGTGGTGTCCCTTCTCCTCTAGACGGAGGAGAAGTCTCCCGGGTCCCCACGCTTCTGCGACCCGTGCGTGCGCCCGGTGTGTGGCGTGGGGCGAGGACGGCCTCACAGAATGGTCAGAAGGCGCTTTCTGCGCGATTTTGAACGTCGAGCGAAGTGTTTCACGGCAGCCGCGGAAGTTTCACGGACCTGCCTCGGAGTCCCGGTTGCGGCTGAGCAGGGCTGCGGGCGCGGGGAGCGGGGAGCCGGGAGGGGAGCGGGTGGGCGGGAGAGCGCAGAGCGCGCCGCCTGGGCTCAGAGGTGATTGACAGCCCGTCCCAGGGGGGTAAAAAAAAAAAAATAAGAGGGGAGGGTCGTCTGTGTTGGTTACTTGTTGAAATTCCCATAAAACCGAACAAGACTCCGCTCTCAGTGGGTTAAGTCAGGCTAAAATCCTCTCCGGTGTGGTCCTGCCCAGACTGTCTTTGTTTAGTTAACCTCTGAGACCCGCATTTAAAAGGCCTATTTGGGAAATTTCACCGTCCAGGGAACCAAGATCTTTCGCCCATTTCTGGACTTTCTTTCTCCCTGACGCTCTGCCCCACACCGATGCACGAACATGTAATGTAGGTGTGTCGTCGTCCCGCGAACCCTTTTCTCATCGGGGCGGGTGAGTGTCAGCTAGAGCCCCTGCTTGCTGGGCAGACCAGCCTGCCTCCGAGGGGTTAATGTAAGGGTTTATCTCCACCGTCCCCATGAACCTGGCTAAATATTCAAATTCCCTCCTCCACCCCCATCTGTCCCCTCCCACCTTTCACCGCCCTGGGCGAGTCAATAAATTTTCATAATCTGCAACCGACACAATTCACACCATCAACACGACAAGGGGCGCCCAAGGGGCAGGCGTTTCTCAGGGGAGCCTCGCTGCGGTCCCCAGGTCCTGCTGGCCTAGGCCGGACCCATGTGTCATCAACTTGGGTCCACCGTGGGGGGAGGCAGGAGACTCCTCCACCGCTTGGCGCCTCTCCTCCCTGGCAACATTTCCCTTTTGTGCAGGGTCCTGGAACCCCTCTGCTTTCCCGGCGTCCCTCCCTCCTTTCCCCCCCTCAACCCTCGCCCAGCGGAGCCCCTCCCCACGCACACGGCAGGTACCGAGCATGTCCCTTCCGGACGTGTACTTTTGGGTGAAAGCACAGCAAAACCAATTTGAAAAAAAGACACAAGAAAGCAGCCACAGTGCCTTGGCCAAGGTCCCCTAAGGCCACAAGGCTTCTCTCTAAGCTAAGTCAGGCCTGAGATTTGAGCCCTGCAGTCCGTGGGGACACTCGGAGAGCCCGAGGACGCAGGCACTTGACTCCATCCTCCTAGGGGTGAAAATTCTGGAGGCCCGGCGGGGGGGCCAAGCCTGTCGGGGAAGGCCCAGTGACCCCGACCCCACCCCCATAGGGTGCCAGCTTCCCCTGGGCCTCGGCCACCCAGAGCGGGGAGGCCTCGGGGCGACGCGCCGGCGGGCCAGGACCCCCCCGTGTTACCTGGGAGGTCCTCGCGGGCGTTCTGGTGCAGGTAGCTCTGCTCCAGCGAGTAGGTGGACATGCTGGTGTGCAGGCCGGCCGGGGCCGCGGGGGTGCCGCCCGGCGTCAGGGCGGGCGGCTGCTTGAGGTAAGGCGAGGCGCCGGGCGAGCTCCAGTGCGCCGCGGGGCTGGTGTAGGGCGAGTGGCACTCGATGGCGCTCGCCACGGCCGGGGACGAGGGCACGGGGCTGCTGCTGCTGTCCGGGCCGTAGTCCCCGCCGCCGCCGCCGCCGCCGCCCCCGGCCGCGCCGACGCCCCCCGGCCCGGCGGGCACCGGGCAGCTGGCCATGTAGGTGGAGCCCGGGTTGGGCGACATGTGCGGGACGTGGTGGTGGTGGTGGTGATGCGGGTGCGCGTGGCCCGGGGCGCCGGCGCCCGCGTCGTAGCCCGCGGGCATCATGTCGAGGCCGCCGTAGCCGCCCTGCCCGTGGCAGCCGAGCGGCGCCGATGGCGGCGCCTGGAAGTCGAAGCCCTGCGGCAGCAGCGAGGCCCCGAAGCCCAGGCCGCTCACCACACGGTGGTACATGGGCTTGAGCGCCTGGCACTTCCGCCTGAAGCCGCGCGGCCGGCGGCGGAACGAGCCCTCCTCGAACATGAACTCGCTGGCTGGGTCGATGGTCCAGTAGTGGCCCTTGCCCGGCCGCCCGAGGCCCTTGGGCAGCTTGATGAAGCACTCGTTGAGCGAGAGGTTGTGGCGCACGGAGTTCTTCCAGCCCTGGTAGGCGCCGCGGAAGAAGGGGAAGCGCGCCTGCAGGAACTGGTAGATCTCGCTGAGCGTCAGGCGCTTGGCGGGCGAGCTCTGGATGGCCATGACGATGAGCGCGATGTACGAGTAGGGCGGCTTCTCGGGCCGCCGCAGCCCCGAGCTCGCCTTCTTGGCGCCCGCGCCGCCGCCGCCCGCGCCGCCGCCGCCGCCCGCGCTCTTGCAGGCGCTCGGGGCCGCGCCGGCCGCGCCGGAGGAGGCGGCGGACGACGACGAAGACGAGGCGGCCTCCAGGGCGGCGGCGGCGGCGGCCGCGGCGGGCGGCGGCGGGCTCATCAGGGCGGCCTGGAGCGCGCCGGGGCCCGGGCTGCGGGCGCGGCGGAGCGGGGCCGGCGGCGGCCCGCCCTCGGAGGTCATCGGGGGCCCGGGAGCGGGGCCCGGCGGCGGGGGCGCGGGCGGGGCCGGGCGCGAAGGCGCGGGAGCGCGGTCCACCCAGAGGCCCGGCGGGCGCCCTAGCCCGCCGCCCGGGCTGCAGCCGCGGCCGCTCCGAGCCAGCGCTCCGCCGTCGCCTCCCTCAGCTCCGCCGGGGCTTCTGGCGGCGGCCGCGGGCCGGAGGCGACGCCCCGCGCATCCCTCCCCGGGCCTCGGGCCCGGCCTGCGCGGCGGCCTCCGGGCCGCGGAGCCGGAGCGGCCGGGCGGCTGCGCGAGCGAGCGGGGACCGCGGCCGGGACCCCGGGGACGAGCCCGACGTCTCCCCTCAGGAGCGCGGCTCGCTCTGTCTCTCGCACTTCCTCCCTCCCGCGCCCGCCCCCGCCGCCCCCCCGCCCTGCCCTGCCCCCTCCTCCGCCGCCGCCGCCGCCCCGGGGAGGGCGCGCTGGGCCGGCGCTCACTCCTCCCCCCGGCCGGCCGCCCGCTCCCTCGCTTATCTCTCTGCTCGCTCCCCGGGGTCCCCCTCGGCCTTTTAATTCCTCTCTCGGATGCTCTCCGGCTCCCCACCCACCCCCTCTCAAAGCGCGGGGTCGCAGGCCGACTCACAGTGCGCCGGGAGGACGCCCGCCACGCCCCGCAACACTCGACCCCCTCGACTTTAGGAAATCGTCTTTCTCTTAGTCCCGGACAGCACCCCTGCCCCCACCCCAAAGCCGGCCGCCCCTAGCGGAGCGGACCCACCCCTTCTCCTCCCCCTCTCCTCCCCTCCCCTCCCCTCCCCTCCCCTCCCCCTCCTCTCCTCCTCCCCCCTCCTCCTCCCCCTCCCCCTCCTCCCCCTCCTCCCCCCTCCTCCCCCTCCCCCTCCTCCTCCTCCTCCCCTCTCCTTCTCCCCTCCTCCCCCCTCTTTCTCCCCCTCCTCCCCCTCCCCTCCTCCCCTCCCCCCTCCCCTCCTCCCCCCTCCTCCCCCTCCCCCTCCTCCCCCCTCCTCCCCCCTCCTCCCGGCCGGTCCTGGGCCGGCCGAGTGGTGCTGCCGCGGGTGCCGCCGCCAGACCTCCTTAGCCGCTGCCCCTGCGCCCGCACTGACACCGTCCGTCCGTCCGTCCGTCAGCTCATTTAGACATTGCTGCCTCCGCCACACGCCGGGGTGCTCGCGAAGCCCAAAGGTAACGTGCCAGCGCTGTCTCCTGTGACGGGCCTGCGGCCTCCCACCGCTGTTAGCAGAGGGCAGAGGCCAGGCTCCTTAAAGACTCTCCTTTTTAGAGACCCTGCAAACGTGGTCGAGTAGGACTCCGGTTAGCATTTGTTTCCACTTCCTTTCCGTTTGCCATTTGATGTTTGGTACGAAATGCAGAAAGAAGGCCGCGCTGAGTGACAGGAGTGAGATAGCCGTGTTTGTACTCAGTCCTGAAGGGGTGCGCCGCTGTCACGGGATTTGCACCCCCAGGCCCCATGCCGCCCACCCATGCGTGCCCGCCGTCTCGAGACTGGCTTCCGTGGGACGACACCCCACCCAGTGCGGCTGGGTCCTCTCCATCTCAGTAAGGGTCAGGCTGGGAGGGAGGATGTGCCCTCGGAGGAATCACTCCCAGTGAGACCGGACAGTTAGTTATTGGATTACACGTGCAAGGAAGCGCCGTCTGACCAGGGACGGGGCTGGGACTGGGAGGAGGGCGGGAGGCCTGGGAGCCTCCGGGGCCGCACGGGGCTGGGGGGAGGCCCCCAGGGGAGGTGCTGCGGACCGCCGGGGCGGAGGGGCCGGGCGCCCCTCTGCGGCTGCTCAGAAAGGACCGGGGTGCAAGCGCGCGCGCGCGCGCGCGCGCGCGCACCGGACAGGCTGGGGAGTTGGGGCGGGGGCGGGGAGAAAGGGAGAGGGCGATAGGTCTGGAGAGGGGGGCAGCCAGAGCCCCCGGGCGGAACAGGCCCGGGAAAGGCCCTGAGGCTGCACCCGCTCTGGGTGCCCAGGAGTGCTGGGGTTGCTTCTGGCCGAGTGTGCCGGTGGGGCCGGAGAGGGAGGAGAGGGAGGGCTGCGAGGGGTGCGAGGGGGAGGCTGGGGGCTGGGTTGGGCTGGCCCCAGACAGTGACCTGAAGTTGAGTGGAAGCAGGCTTTTTCCATCAAACCCTGCCTGGATACCACACACAGAGACCGAGTGTCAGTTTACTGCCCCGAGCCCGGCTCCTTTTCCCTAAGCTCCACTGTAATTAGACAAAGAAAACCTAAATTAGCTGAACAGGCGTCGACAGCTTCCTCCAGAGCACCCCTGGTACCTACATGGGAATGTGTCCCAAAATGGCTTGATTGTAGCTGCGAGTCAGCTAAGAAAACACGGCCCAAGTGAACCCAGTTTACTGCTCATTTCCAATAGAAAAAAGAAACAAGCCGCTCTTTTCCGGATGGGATGTTTTGGTTGAGTTGGGGAAGGGGGTTTGCAGTTGTTTCCACTTCTAAGAATTCCTTTCTGAGTGACTGGTGAGCTTTTTTTTTTTTTTTTTTTTTTGATAGGGCCCCATTAATTTCATTGTATTTTTTTCTCTTACCCCTTTTGTCATTTTACAGGGAATAACTTAATCATAAGTGAAGTGGAAGTATTCAATAAGTAGAGTGTGTTCACTAAATCATTGCTTTAAATGTCTGAAAAATAATGAGATACAATAGAAACTGGAGTGAGGAGAACAGAACATCTGAAAGGAGCTCCCCTGACACGGCCTTCTCTCTGTGTGTGTGTGTGTGTGTGTGTGTGTGTGTGTGTGCGCGCACGTGCGCGCGCACAGTGGGAAGAGAACTTGCCCACAGCTGAAAAACACAGGGACCAGGAAGGCAATCATCTCATTTGCAGATGGGGGTTGTGGGCACTGGGTCTGGGAAAAATCCAGCAAGTGGACACATACCGCTGGCACTGGACCCTCGCTGATTTTCTGCACCTGGGAATTCTAGGGCCTGGATCTCAGGCCCTAAAAGGTTTTAGGACCCAGAGAGTGAAGAATAAAAAGCACTGACCCTAAAATCCAGGCAGGGCTAGTAATAAACTTACACACCAGTAGTTCCCAGTTTTGGGGTCTTTTTGAGAATATGAAAAAAGCTATGGAGCTGTCTTCCTCTAGAAAAACAGTATTCTCAATTTGCCTGGGATTTTAGGGTGTCCACAGATACTCACTAAACCCTCAGAACTCTATACATTTTTAGTTTCTACCAGTTTATCTGGTTCAGTGATCCAGGATTTAAAAAATCTCCCTTTCCATCCAAGTGATAGTGGTATCCATTTTACCTAAACCCTCTGTCTGAACTTTCAAGAAATGCCCACTTATGGTTTGGGCGGTCTTCCAGAAGGCCAGGCAGGTCCTGGAAAGGCAGTAGGCTTTGGTGAGCAGGTCTGCAGACCTGGAGCCCCTCTCCACAGGGGTCTTAACGCTGCCCTGTACTCCAGGGCTGTCCGGAGGTCGGAGCCCTTCCTGGTTATCTGCGCAGGAAGAGGACCTTCTTCAGACCACTTTCTTGGAGAGCCCCTTCTGCCTGTGGAAGCTGTTCCCTGGCAGAGACCCCTCAAGTCTAGAACTTTGTTCCTTGTAGATTTCACAGGCATAAGCCTTTACATTCATATCGTGTGACTGCCACGTGGCCTCAGTACCTTCCCCTTTAGGGATAAGGAAACTGAGGCCCAGAAAGGTCAGACGATTTGCCAGAAGTCACACGTGGGCAAGTGACAGAGCTGGCCTGTAGCTCAGGTCTGGGGTCTCCATCCAGTCCTGCTTCCACTATGGGGCAGCAAAACAAAGTCTCAGAAGTTTGTTTTAATTACTGATTTATACAGCTCTCCTGGCTGAGAATGCTTGCAATAACCGATTACGTCAAACCCTCTGTCCCTGGCGGGACTACCTGAGTTTCTGCGCGGGAGGCGGTTGAAAAGGAAAGTTATGCTTGTCTCTGAAGTAGCTTTGCTCAGGAGGCTGCCCTGTCTCGGAGCTCCTCCTGATCGACTCTCACTGTCTTATAAACAACAAAAAGTCTTGACTTCTTTCTTATGGGAAGGAAAGGTGTGGTTCCTTAAAATGACTGCAGATCTGGCCAGGCGCTCCTCAGTTAACCAGAAAAACCGGGGGGTGCCCCTGTGTTTCTCAGAAATACCCTGAGCTGACCCCTCGGGTAGACTGTCTCCATCTGGGCCGCGGATTCCTTTCTGCTGCAAACCCCAAGGTCCCGCCCCTGCTCCAGCGCAGGGGAATGTAAACCTCGGGAAGCCTGGGTTTCTCTGATTTTGTCCTGTAATCGGCGCTTTATTCTAGGAAATCTCTTCATTATTGCGGTTTACGTTTTATGTTCTTAGCATGCTTCCCCTGCCGTGTGGGTTTTACACGAAATGGCTTAGACTAAACCAGCTACCCACCGGAGAGACCCACCCTGTTGGCGGCCCTCTGAAGCATCCCCTCGCGGGCACCTCTGGCCCTGCGGCCGCCCTTCCTTCCCCAGCCCAGCAGAACTCTGACGCAAAGCGGCCACCCTGTCCAGTCTGTGCTTTGGTACAGAGTTAACGTGTGTGTCGAGAGGCCTTTCCAGACAGCGGTGGGCACTGCATGCTGTGGCCTAGGGGGTGAGCCCCAGAGGCCAAGCTAGAAACGCTTATTTATAACAGAAAAGACGTCCTCGGCTGCGAGGCCAGGAGGAGGCGCCAGGGCGGGCTTGGAGAGGGCACCTGGGCCAGAGCGGGAACGGCGGGCTTGTGGACGTCTGCTCGCCTTCCTCGGTCCAGAGGCCCCAGACCTCCGGGTTTGAAAGCAGCCACCCAATTCCAAATGTTTATTTAGATAGATTCTTCCGCTCTCCAACGCCTGTGTTCCGGGCAGGGCTCTTTTTATAGCCACCTTCCTGAGAGATCCGCGGATGGGCCCCAGATCCCCTGCTCCTGGCGGTGGGCGGACTTGATCACCCTCTTGGCGGGATCCGCGGTGCCTGGGGAGGCGGAAAGCCGTCCAGCCTGCCAGAGCCCCTTCCCAAGGGGCCGCACCTCTTCCCACCTCTGCGCCGCCCGGGCTTCAAGGCCCAGCTTCCTACCCCGGGAGACGCGTTTTTGGGGGTGGTCCCGGGAGCCGGCCCGTCTGCCCGGTTCGGCTCTGCAGTGGACCAGCCTTGGGCCTCGCGGACAGCCTGCTGCGTTTATGTGGGCAAGGCCGGGGCTTGCCAGGAGGGTTTCCATGGCCGGGACGGCCACTCCTAACAGGCAGCTTCCAGCGGCGAAGGAGAATTAGGGAAGCCTGTCCCACCCGTTCCCAGTCTTGGGAGAAAAAAAGCGGAACAAGTGCGGGTGGGGTGCCCCTCCGCAGGACCACCGTGAGGCGGCTTGGGTTGCTGGAAGGGAACCCCCGCTGATGCCACAGAAAGCGTGGAGCCAGGCTGTGCCTTAGGAGTGAGCCCGAAGGAACCCTGGGCTCGAAGTCCCTGCCCGTGCGTCCACCCTGCCGGGCCCCTGCCCTGCAGCCCCCCCGGGAGGCCCCGTGCCCGCTTCTGCTTCCCCAGCCTCGGGAAGAAGTGGTGGCACGCGGGGCAGGCCGGCTGGCGGGCGCAGAAGGAAGGAGGGTGCGCGCCCAGGGCCACGGAGGCACCGGTCAAGCGCTCGCGCTCGGAGGTCGCAAGGCCGCGCCTCGGAAGCACCCCGCCGCGACGCAGAGGTCAGACCGCCGGGCTGCGGGTCCGCGGGCCTGGAGGCGCCCTGGGGGTCCCAACCCGGCCGAGTCGGGCTTGCTTCTGGCGTCTGGCTCGCCTCCTCCCCTCCTGCCCTGCCCCCTCCAATAAATAAATATCCCCCGGGGCAGCGAACCCCGCGGGGCCGAGCCGCGATGGATGAACTTCCTGGAGCATCAAAACTCCCCTCCTGTCTCCCCGCTGCGCTCAGGATATGGGGCGCGCTCGCTTCTCTTCAGAAAAGGAAACGTAGCTCTTCCAAAAATATAAATCAGCTCTGACGTCCAAATATTTCTTTTGTCCTCCAGCATCCTCTGCAGGGATAAATAAAACGTGCTCGGCGCCCAGAGCCCGACTCGGGACCTCGGGGCGCCCAGACGCCGCCTTGGAGGAGCTGGCTTTCGGGAGCCTTCCCTCCAACCCAGTCCCTATTCCCCTACCCCACCCCCGCCCCCGCCCCCCCCCGTGCCTGGTGGTCGGTCCTTTCCGGAGGCAGGCGAGGCTGCCCTACCCTCTGTCGCCCGGGAAGCCCGCAGGAGGGGGAGGGAGTGCTCGCTGGTGCTGGGACTGAGGGCCCGGGAAAGCACCCGAGGCTGCCCCCCCAGGTCGCTGTCGAGGTTCTCGTCCTCCCAGGGAGGGAGCGGCTGCCCGGAGCACCCCCAGGGCACTCTTCTCTTCCAGACGGGGCGCAGAGGGCGCTGAGAGGGACACGTCTGAGGGCTGCGGCTCCACGGGAGGGAAGAGGCTGCGGCCTGACCGAGGCTTGGTCCAAGGGGTGCCCAGCCCAGCCAGCCTCGAATGGTTTGACCCGAGTCACCGTCACGCGCCCCCCCCCATCTCCCTCCTCCAATGTGGGCAGGGTGGACGGACAGGTTTGCGGTTGGGATTCGAAAAGAAATCTACACCAAGGGAAGGCACATGTAGCAGGGTGCCTGAGGAGCTGGCGTACTAGCCCCAAGGAGTCAAAGTAGAGCATCCCAGGGTCCCCTCTTCACCCTGTGCCTGGACACTCTGGTGTTGGGGGCCCACCAGCCTTTTTGCCGTTACCCACCCCCCGCCCCTAATAAATCACCCTGCAGCGCCCCCGCCGTGCAACCTGAAGGGCTTCGGTGGCGGCCGGTCCAGGCGAGGGGTCTCCACCTGCCCAGGACCCCCTCCCCACCTCCCCCTTGGCCAGGAGGTTCTGGTCCAGGCCTAGGGCTCCAGGTTGCGTGGTGGGGGGCTGTTCTCCAGCCCCCCTCTCTCCAGGGGGGTCTTTATTGATGAGCTGCCTCCAAACCCCCGCCCCAAACGCCCCAGAAGGGTTTAGACGATCCATCACCCGCCACTTCAAGAATGCTTCCTTCCTTTCAAACAATCCTCGCACACCAGACGGGCTGCGATGGGGAGGGGCGCGCACTTGAAAAGGGAACGCTATATAATCAACGTCCAAGCCATCCCGCAACCTTTCGGAAACAGGGACTCAGGCCAAAAATCCCTCCAGATGATTTACGCGGCCCGATCATCCCTCCCTCCACGTGGACTCTGCCCTGTGCCGGCAGCGCAAGGCCAGCGCACACCCGGCTCCGAGGCGCGTCCACCCGAGCGCGTCTCTGTGGGTGGTACGCATTTTAGGGGAAAGTTCTTTTCATCTCGGGGTTCAGGGCAAACGGAGTCAGACCGGCCTGGCGGGCCAAGGTGTCCTTGCTGGTGAGAGGGGCGAGCCGGGAAGGCCAGGCATGGTTTTCTGGAGCCGTCAATGAGTGTCACCCTCCAGCCGTCTGAGAAAGTCCCTGGTGTCTCGGTCCCGGGCTGGCCTCCCCTCCTCCTGGGCGCCCGCGTGGAAAGAGCGGGAGTTCCTCTCGCTTCCGCTGGGTGGCGCCAGGCCCCCGGGAATCGCGGTCCCCGCGGGTCCCTAACCCGCCTCGCGCGCCTGTCCCCGCAGCCCGGCCCCAGGCGGACTGAGTCCTCCAGATATACTCGCTCACCTCGGACTCGGTTGGCCACCGTAGGACACACCCTGCTTTCCCGAACCCTCCAGCCCTTAAAATAGAAGGAGGCCAGTCGCATGCTTGGGACCCTCCACGGAAATGCGCCCTCCTTTGCAAACATGCTTGGGTCTTGCTGAAGAAAGTCTGGCTTCGGTTTGGCCCTTCTGGTTTCCCACAGCCAGCAAGGGGCCGGGGCGGCGTCTTCGTCTGCAACCCGCCTGGAGCTCTGGGAGCCGAGGTCTAGCAGAAAACAGACGACAGACAGACAGCCGGGCACCCCGACAAGCCAGCCTCTCGGTTCGGGGAAGCGCTTTCCGCTCTGGACCGCCGCGAAGAGGCTGCAAGAGCATCTCTTGTCTTCTGGGTCTACAGTGACAGAAAGACCACTTTTTGCCTTTATTATTTCTCATTCCTTTTAACTAAGGAAAGCACCCTACACTTGTCCTGGCGAAAGTCTGCAACATGGAAGGGAACTTTGGGAGTCCTTTGGGGCAGGCTGCATACCCAGGCGGGGTAACAGGCAAGGTAGCAGTGGCCTTTGGGGAGTGGAAAAGCCAGGGCTGCTGGATCTGGAACCGGAGACCAAGACGTCCCCTACTGACCTTTCCTCTGCGACACCGAGTCAGGAGCTGCACTTTATCTTTTTAGGAGATAAGAAGGCATTCTCCATGTAATCTGACTTTTATTTTAAACTCCTAAAAACTAACGGGATTCAGGTATACCTTACATACAATAAAATGAAGAGGTTGAGTTTTTATTGTTCTTTTTATATTGTTTCTTCGTACTAAAAGTTTCATAGTGCACAGAAGAGGAGGGCTGTATACCCATCACCTGGAATTAACAGTTAATCAAGATTTTGCCACACTTGCTTCATTTATCTCTTCTCTGTCTCTCTATTTTCATTTCTTGCTGAAATATTTCAGGACAAATACAGCGTCGTGTTTTTAAAAGGCACCTTATTACTCCTCCCCACGCCCTCCGGCTGTCTCATGCCTAAAATTATATTTTAGTGCAGACAAACGCAGCTCCTTAGGGAAGCTGGAAATAGGGCCGGGACATTGTTTCTGGTTGTGTATTTTATAAGCAGAACTCTTTATCCTGCTGCCTGCTTCCCCCAGGTGACTTCCAGCCCCAAGTTTCTTGGCTTTTCGCTGACTGCTGGAGCTGCCAGGAGGTGACAGACGTTCCCTCCATCACTGGGGCTGGGTGTGTGCTTTGGCAGCAAGCTGTGGAAGGGGCGCTCGTCTGTGCAGCCTCCAGAGTCACCCCATGCTGCCTCTACACGTTCACCAGCTCCTACGTACAGAATTCATTTATTGCAAGGTCACACGTGTCCTTTGAATGTATCTCTACGTAGGTGTGTGATGTATGTGTGTGTTTGTTTATCCTTGTGGACCATACAGTACTTTCCAGTCATTTACCCAGACAGTGGCCAGGCTGGAAAGACTTTTTCATATGGTTTGAAAGTGCCTGTGGAGGATTTTGAACTAGGCTGGGGTGTGAAGGGATCCATGGGTGGGGGGGGGAGTGAACCAGGAGGCCCTGGTTGGCCCCTATCCCCAATGCCCAGTCGGTACCAGGACTCTGTACAAATATTTCATAAATATTTGTTAGTTGATTTGTCTGATTTTTCCTGCTCCCTCAAACCATACACGTTACCTTTGTTCTTAGCAACCCCAATGTAGCTGGGGCAATGATGTGGTGTCATAGGTGGCCCTAGATTTTGTTTGACACTTGCACCTGCTCCAGGTGACCTTGGGTAAGTCTATGAGTTTCAATTTCTTCCTTCCTTCCTTTCTTTCTTTCCTCCTTCCTTCTTTCCTTCCTTCCTTCCTTTCTTTCTTTCTTTCTCTTTCTCTCTCTTTCTTTCTTTCCTAAAATGGGAATAATAAAAATAATTTTAAAAGGGCCTCCTCCCACAGTGACTGTAAAGATGAAAAAAACATTGTAAAATTTTAACAATTTGAAATATACACATTTATACTGTTATTTTTGGCCCCATCCAACAAAAGCGCGGTGTGAAGGGACTCTGTGAGACTCACGCGTCCTTGGGATGTTTCCTTCCCTGAGCGATCTCTTACGTGCACGTTTGGCTGGGTCCTTAATAAGGAAAAGGTGGGTCTTTGTCTACCAGTTTAAGCCCGCCTCTGTGGGCTGGGGTCTCTGCTCTCTGGCGTGTTCCGGCTGTGGCTGGGGTTCCGTGTCTTCACCGCCGAGGGCGAATTCTCCCCGGGTGGGGGGATGTTTCCCGGGCACCAGATCACGCGGCTCCTGGAGGGATCCTACGCTTTCGCAGCACCCGGGCCGGCGCGCGCCCTCGCAGCACGGTGGGTGGGTGCCTGGGGGCTGGCGCGGGGCACTGAGGAGCAGGGCGCGGGGTGTGTGTGTGCGTGTGTGTGTGTGTGCGCGCGTGTGTTTGAGCTCTGGCAGAGGAGCTCGCTCGATCGAGGAGGGTAGAGCGTCATTTGTCCCGAGGAAAGCGTGCCTCGCAGAAACGCAAAGCGCCCGAGTAATAACGCCAGGCGCGCAGCAGCCCGGGTGTGTGGGGCCTGGACTCGCTCCCCGGGGGTCGGCGGACCCTCAGACGGCGGATCTGCACCCACTCCTCTCGTGGGTTCGAGAGCCCACGGAGAAGCGAGGAGAGAAAACCAACCAGCACGCTGCTGCACGGGCGGCAAGGGTTCCTCGCCGGCCGGGGTCTACCGCAAACCGCCGCCCACGTTTGCTGTTTTACGCGGAAATGTTCTCCATTCCGCCCCATTTCCCGTTTGCAAGAGGCGCAGGCTCTGGCCAGTCCCGTGGGCGGCGGCGAGGCGGGCGAAGACTCCTCTCCGTCCAGCCTGACCCGGCGCCCCGGCGGCGGCTGTGAGGGTTCCCGCCCCGGTTACGCCGCTCCCCCGCGAGGCTCTCGCAGCTCTGACTCGGAAAATGTAACCTGCAGTTTGAAAAACTAATATTAAATATATACTAAGGTCGCAAATGCTATTTTGCCCATTTAATTTTACCTGTGCTATCTGCCCCCCACCATCCACCTTGCACTTGCTAGTTATGCGACCTTGAGCAAGTTACTTTTTCTTGTGCACTCCAGCTTCGTCGGTTCTAGAACTGGGGTGCAATAACAGCTGCCCCACGGGGCTTCGGGGAGGCTTGAACGAGTTCAGACAGTCGAGCGCCTCGAAGAGCGGCGCGCCGCCCGCGGAGGGAGCGCCGCAGACCTCGGGCCGGGGAAGCGCGGCGCAGCCCCGCTGACCTTGGCCCCGCGTGGCCGCGGGCCCCGCTGCTTTCCCGGCGACCTCCCGCCGCGGCCCGCGGAGCCTAGGGACGATTGGGCCCCCGCGCCTGTCCCAGCATCACCCCAACTCCGGCGCTTCGTTTTAGCTTTCGAGGTAGAGGCAGAATGAAGAGTTGGAAACGGAGCCAGAAGAGGGACGAAGAGGCCGGCGCGCGACCCGCGGGCGCGAGGCCGGAGCCCGGAGGCCGGAGCCCGGCGCGCGGAGCAGGTGCGGCGGGCCCAGCTCCACAGCCGATCCGGGGCCGCGGTCGCGTCGGGCTCGAGGGGCATCGCCCGTGCCCGCCTCGGCCGCGACGCCCGCCGCTCAGGGCCCCCGAGGGGAGCGAGCCTCCTGGGACGGGAGCGGCTCAGCATCGCGGGGCACAGAGGGCGACAAGTGTAGCAGCCCAGCCGGGGACGGGAGGGAGACCGCGTTTTCGTTTTCGCGCCTTCGAAGTGTCCCCGTCGGATGCTCGGCCGCGCCTTCTCCGTGTCGCACCGTCTCCAGACACTGCCTGGAAAAGGCGGACAGGACAGGGCCGCTCGTTGGCTGTCGGCCTGTGCTCGGGACCAGCGTGGCCTCTCCGGGGGCCCAGGGCGGCCGGTGCGAGCGCAGAACCTCCGCCCGTGCCTGTCGGCGCCGAGGGTGGCCCGGACGTGGCCGCTCCACCGACCGAGCGGGAGAGGGGAGGGGAAGTGACCTCTTGAACCTCATCAAATGCAAATTCTGTACGAATTTTTTTAAGGGAAGAAAAGCGGAAGGACAGGGAAATGGAGAAACGGCGGGGTCCACCTGTGGCTTGAATGGCCTCTTTAGAATCCCTGGCCCTGGGGTGTGCAGGCTTCTCTGCGGTAGACCGACGGCTGGTAATGAACTTTGCGTTTTCCCTCTGGAGGGTGAAGCTACCAGCTGACTTCTTCCAATATGCGTATTTTACATATATAAACAGCTTCGCAGCTTAATAGCCATTTTAATAAATCATGCAGGCAAACGCTTACACTTAAAACGACCTGGCACAAAATAGCTTTTCTTTCCCGGGGGTCGTTTTCTTCCTTCTTTTCATTACTGGCTTTCACAGCTAATGTTTCATCTCCAGGTTGGTGGCTTTGCAGGCTTTCACACATCCCTCTGCTGTCTGTTCTATTGTAAGGCTCACATGACTTTCCTCACCAACACAGGCCCAGGAGAGATTCAGAACTTTATTTTCCATCGGAGGGATGGTATATTTTTGGAAAAAGCAAATGCCCCTTTGCTTGTCTCTGGTGAGTGAGGATGGGGTGGGGTGTGGGCAGCGCGGCAGGAGACCCAGCTGCACGCAGTTCTGGGGTTTGAAAGAGACGCGACCCACTTGATGGGTCCGAGTCACTTATTCCATCCTCAAGTCCCTGGAGTTAAAATATGCTAAGAATCTGAGAAAAAGTGAGTTGTTTCCATTTGTCAGCTTTTCATTCAGCAAAAGGAGCTCTGAACGCCCACCCCTCCGTCCTCCACGGAAAGGAAACGCTGTTTGGGACCTGGAAATGCAACCGAAACTCCAGGACCCAGGTCTTAGGACGAAATGGTCGTGGGCACTTGAGCAGGCCCGCTGGGAAGACAGGATTTGGGGTGGAGGCTGGGCGTGACGGGGCCTCTGTGAGCCCATCTGAGTCGGGGGACAGAACGCACTGGGGGGGTCTGGGCTAGCGCCGGGGAGGGCTGCAGTGGAGGGGGCAGGGTTGGCGGATCTCTGGGGAACACTTTCCGGGGAGGCAGGGTCAAGCCTCACTGGTCGCGGTCAGTCGCACGTCGGGTGGCGGGTGTGTGCTGGCATCGGGCGGAGAGGGGGTGAGTGGGCCCTGCTGAGCCCAGTGAGGTCCGAACGTAATAACCGTCTTTTCCGCTTGCGGTTTCTGCCTGTGGGAAAGGGCTGTGTACGGAGGGCTCTTAGAAAAGGGCTGAGCCTGAAGACATTTCCATTTGTAAGTCCGTTACAAAAAAAGCTTTGTTGTGCGTTTTATGGATGTAGGGATTTAACGGAAAGGAAAAGGGAAGAATGTAGATGCATCTGGCAGGTAAGTGTGACTGGGAAGTAAGTTTTTTTTTGGGGGGGGGGAGACTTTTATTTTCCAACAGCAGCAAATATAAGTCTGTAGTAATGTGAAAATTATAGGTAATGTGGGGTATCTTGAATTCATTATAATGTATTCCCCACCCCGTTCTAACTCGGAAATTGTTTCGAGGCCACAATTTGATTGATGTCTGGAGTTTGGGTGTCACTGCAGCGGAAAGATCAGAGCTGGGCAATGTAGGTAACACCCCTTAGAAATATTTTTCCTGGCCTATGTTATTTACAGTTTTCTAGTTTTCATTCACGTTTCTGATGAAAGGACCTTACTTTCATATCTTAAAAGTTAGAAGTGGAATTTCAGTGGATCTGTAATTTCTGTTACTTCTGATTTTGAGAAGCTCGTTCGCGTCATCTAAGTCATCTTCACGTAAACTGCTTCCTAAAGCTTTAAATACTACTTGAAGAAAAGGTTTAAATTTTGAAAATTTACATGATTTCAGAAGATTCTAAATTTCCCTTTTGCATTGTAGTTCCTTGCTATTCACTTTGTCTTTTCTAGAGAAGGTGAACAACTTAGGTTAATGTCTATTAACCTCCCATTAATCCTTTAGAGTGGGAGAGAGGTAAACACATCTTCGTCCTTTGAAACTAGGAAAATGGAGTCATTGGAAGATGAAAAGCAAACCCTGAGGTCAAACAGGTTGACACTTTCATTAATAACTTGGAGTTTCAAGAGACAGCAGTATGTTGGAGGAGAAAAATGTGTTTTAAGACCTTTGCGGTATCTAGAGAATTTTCTAGATTTGTTTCTCTGTTTGCCAGGCGTCTCGTCCCCCCTTCTACCTACTAGTGACGGCATCTCCATACCACTGAGGCATCCTGCGCCTCCCACTTGGTGCTGGCCTGGGGCAGCCACGCAGCTGGAACCCCCAGGCCCAAGCCTGTCTGTATCAATTGTCCCCTGTGGTTGGCCCCGTGCAGGCATGGGGTCAGCCTCGGGCACCTGGAGCCCTTCCCTGGGATGCTCAGTGAAGATGATAAATAAGGGTGCCTGCTTGGGACTCCTGTGACCATCTCGTGACTTCCGGGCTCCTCATCAGAAGCGCACTCACAATGGAGGAGGACGACCCCAGAGGAGAGCAGAGGAGGGGGTGGGGCCGGCCAGGCCCTAGAGCTCTCATTTCATTCCTTGGTTCCAAAACCATTTTTGAGTGCTGCTTTGTGCAAGGCACTTTCCTAGGTGCTGGGGAAACATTCAGGGGAGGACAGTCAAGGTCTCTGCTTTCAAAGCTTAAGTTCGGGGAGACAGACAACAAACAAATGTACCAAACAACCTTTCAGGTAGAGAAAAGTGTTTGAAGACAGACCACAAGCAAATTAATATAAGGGAACAGTTCTGGTGGTAATGGAGGAGAGGAGAAATGATTTTCCCTCTACCTTCCTAGGTTCTGTGGCCGAAACCCCCCTGCGGTAAAAGACAAATTAACAAGAGAAAGCCAAGCACAAGTTTAACGATGTGTCTACATCCTGTCCGGTATACATGGGAGAGACCCAGGAAAATGGAATCGCTCCCTGAAACGGCCAGGCCTCCACTTTAACACCATCCTCAGCTAAAAACAAAAGAAAAGATGTTGAGGTCTGGAGGAGTCAGTTACGGGGGGTCATCAGGAGAAGTGGGCGAACGCGGGTGAGCTTGTTATGGAGGTTGAAGTCCCTGCTCTCTCAGGTGATTAGAGTCTCCCGTGAGTCTGAGTCCTCGGAGGCTCTCTGGTACAGAGAGGGAGACACTGACAAATGGAGATTCCCTAATAAATGCAAAGCCCTTCCTGAGGGCGACCTCTGCCAGGTTTCAGAGCTTCTCCTGTGTCTGCCTTTTCTTAAAGGTACTCAGATCAAAATAATCCTTTTGCCACAAGGACCTCCCGCCCCCTTCGGTATCGGAGGTGATAATGTAACAGGGTGATGCAGCTGAGACATGGCCGCCGGGTAGGCGGTCGGCCACGGAGGACCTGGGGGTATCGTTGATCTGGGATCTGATGACCCAGAGGAGCCGGTGGGGGAAGACCGGGCAGGCAGAGCAGCAGAGACAAAGGCCCTAAGGAGTGATCTCGGGGCGTCGAGGGCGCCGAGGACCAGGGTGACCCACTCCAGGGGCAGCTGTTTGGGGCGAGAGATGCAGCACCGACAGACGGACGGTCATCAAGTCTGCTTTCTGGGCTCTTCTCCTTTTAGGCTGTCACCCCCATAAATAGCCACTGTCCTGTTACGGTCACATGACATCGCCAGATTTTTTGCAATATAGCCCAGTAGGTTACAAAGCTTTTGGCTGTCATCTTTCCCCATTTTTCCATGAAGCACTCACATTTAGTGGTGTATGTTTGCAGATATGCTGATTTTTTTCTCATTTTGGTCACAGAGGCACATTATTCCTAAACGCTGTAGGCACTCAAGTCTGGCTGTGGGATTGGTATGGGTAAAGTGCATTTATTAAAGGACCCTTAAAGGCTCTCTGGTTTGGGAGGGCTGAAGAGTCCATTTTGGAGGCTGCATCCCCAGAATGACATTGAACTCCACCCCAAAACAGGTGTGGAAGGACCCCCTGTAGTTGCTGCCACTGCCGGCACCACTAACACTGACCGCTGGACATCAGGGTCTCCTCGACTAATTCATGCCCCTGAAGTCACCTGGCCAGAAGGGAGTTTCTCCATTCCAGGCCTGCTGCCCGTTTCCTTGCAGTGCGCTGTCTCGGAGCGGGTCTCACGTGGGAGGGTCTGATTGGCGGAGTCTGAATCTCAGGTGTGAACCCAGTACAGGGAGGCTGGGAAGGCGAGTTTCTGCCTGCCACCTTGGGAGACAGAACTCATTATGGAGGAAGTTCAAAAGACATGGGGTCGGCGGGTACCTGGCAGATACCTTCTGCATTACAGAAGGAAGGGAATCGTAAGGACCATGGCAGATATCAATAAAATGGACAACCTACCTCAGCACTATTGAGATAATTTACAGACCAAAGATGTTTCTTGGAAAAGAATAATAAGATAGACACACCTCTGATGAGACTTAGAAAAACACTGATGTTACACGTGCACGCAGTCACACACATGTACACGCACGCACACGTACGCACACATCAGGAAATACCTAAGGTAGAGTATTGACAATTTATAAAGGAATAATTCTTCACCAGCTCGAGATTCAAAGTCCTGAGAGAGGTGATCACTGGACAAGTCGGACTCAGATGCCTGCCCTGGGCGTGTGGGGAGAAGAGAGGTTCAGGCCCCCGATTTCTGGGTTGGCAGGTGCTTCCTCCCAACAGGATTCTGCACAATAGGATACACCCCAGAGGGGCAGCCAACAAATGACAAATGTGTAGCCCCTGTACTGTGAGTTATTTCATTAGTTCCCTATTGATGGACATTGATATTCTTTACGAAATTTCATTACTATATAAAAGCTTCAACAGACATCTTTGTCATAATTTTTAACCTAGAAGAGAAATTACTAAATCAGAAGATATGAATAATTTTATGGCTTTTGATTAAACTGTCAAACTACTGTCTCTAACAGTTGCAACAATTTACAGCCTAACCAGCTGTGATAAAAGAGGATGCACCTCCCTTCATCTTTCCTAGTTTTGATTATTTCATAACGGAGGTGATATCTCATGGATGTTTTAATTGGAATTTTTAATGATACCTGAGGGTAGGCAACTTTATATGCATTATATGTCTAACATGTACAGTATTTTGTAAGAGAGATGTCATGATCTTTGTTTTACAGATGAGAAAACTGAAGGTCAAAGAAGATGAAGGAACATCCCCTCAGTCCCTCAGTCAGTCCAGGATGTGGGATTCAAACCTAAGGTTTTTTACTCTAAAGCTCTTACTTTTAACTACTGTTTTAGTGCAGAGAAATGGATATATTTGACTAAATATACAAATTAAAGTATATGAGGACTAGAAACAAATGTAGTCAGAGTTTCCCAAAGAGTGTTCCAAGGAACACGAGACTTCTCAAATTCTCAGAGGGAAAAAACAATTCAATATTTCAAACTTTGGGAAATGCTGGATAATGTGTCCCTTCTTGGAGACTCATAGCAAATGTCAGGATTTTTAAGGCATTGCGAAGTCTTGCACCAAAGAAGCTGTTTAACATTTCAGGGAAGTAGTGTGCCAAGAAACATGTTTGGGAAATGCTGCCAAACGTGGTACCTCGTATTTCTGTGTCATGTTTTATTGCATTGGCTACATCTAGACAATGGTAAATGATATTGGAGGGAGTGGCTATTTTATTCCCTGTCCCCCACCCCACTGATTTAATGAGAATGTTTCTAGAATTTCATCACTAAGTATTCTGTTGGCCATGAGTTTAAGAGAGATATAGTCTTTATTACCTTCTCTTCCGGCGTATAGAACCAGAAATGGATGTTGAATGTGAATGAATCAGCTTCTCATACAAATGGGGGGAAATTCAGGGTGTATTCATCAAGTGGACGATGTGTTTGATGGACAGGGCACCCTTCCCCGCGTTCCTGAGTAACGCAGCTCCTGCCCCGGGCTGGGGGAAGGCACATACATGTTCTCCCAGAGGCAGCATGTGGCCTTCTCACCTTTACCGTGGGCTGGAGAAGGGGGAGCTCACCTAACTTGCTCAGTCGGCACATGTTTTCTGAGTACCTCCTGTGGGTCAGGCACAGTTGGCTCTGTGTCTCTAAGCGCAGCATTTAGCCTGTGCGGGGAGCGAGCGCATAAATACAGTCCACGTAAGGTGAGGTGTAAAGAGTTGGCTTTCATGTCGGCTGTCTGCACCCCATGCCAACGGGACCTAAGATGTGGGGGGTTCTTCTCAGGCCCCCTCCCCCTCTTCCCCTCCTCTCCCCGTGCCTTCTCACCTTGGCTGCAGGCAGTGGGACATGGAGAAGCATCTTTTCCCTAGAGATACACCGGCTGACCCAGCGCTGGCTCAGATATGGCATAAATATTGAGGATGGAATCAGGGCAGGAAGCTTTTGACCACTTGGGACACAGGACTTTGCTTTTGGCTGGAGAGGACTTGGTGATGGCCTCGGAGTCCTTGGGGTGCTGGCGAGTGAGTGATTGCCTTTCGGTTTGGGAACCATTTTTTTCACCCATAATCTCCCCATCTTCCAGCTTATGGGGTAGTAAATAGCCCCTGTGTGCAAAATGAACGCTGACATCATAGGTCTGGGCGCTTAAAACCGTGTTTCACCAGCACTTTTATTAGCAACATGCCCTGAGGCTGCACAGCCAGCCCTTCCCAGCCCCCTTGTTCTGTTATGAATCGTACTGTCTCAGTGAGGCCACTTTTTCCGGGTCCGAGTCATCTCCTGCATCCTCCCGCCGCCAGCACTGTTTGCATGAGACGCAGTCCGGTTACACGGTACCTGATGCGGACGCTCGGTGCACCAAGAGGTACCTGATGCGGACACACGTCTTCCGTCTCGGCTGTGGGTGCAAGGCAGTTGTCAAGAAATGCCGTGTAATCCTGACCTAAGAGGGTGACAGTTCATCAGGTCTGTGACAAAGCGAGGTGACCTCCATCTTCCCTCCTGCTATTTGTCCCCAGCGTGGGACCTGTGAAATTCTGGAGATTTTGAGTGAGCGAAGAGAATGTAAGTTGAAAGCTAGGTGAAGGAGGAAGGGCCGGGGGTTAGGGAAGAGGTATTAATTCTTAGTCTTCATGGGTCTTTTTTTTTTTTGGTGAGATCAAAACGTTTTCGAAGAGACTAGGACTGAAAACTAAGAATTTTCCTGTGAGTGGAGGAACCCTCGTTTCAGAACTGATGGTAGTGAAAGTGCAGAGGGCGTTGAAGTGATAGATTTTCTGCCATCAGCTTGGCTTTCCCGTCCCTGGACGCTCGGTGCACGAAGAAGAGTTGAAGTGATGGGTTGGAGTTTGTAACAGTGAGTCTTATTAGTATCTATGACGTATTGATCACACAGTGTCCAACGAGTGCATAGAAACCACCTAGGATATCAGTATAGTTGGTTTACTGCAGAGTCAGCATACATTCTCCTTGCTTCTCCTCCCTGATGGGTAGCTATTCTCATTTAAAATGTTACCTGTAAAGTCTCTGCTTTGCAATTCCTAGATTATAAAATGGCCTGTTGTCTTCCTTTCAAGATAGACAATGTATGCTCAAGGGTCCATCCTTAAGGAGGCCGTCAGACAGTGCCTTTGTGATGTGTGGATGCAGGAAGGCTGGTTCAAGACCCCTTCCCCAGAGTCTGGGGGGGGGCAATGGCCCCTGAGCCCCGGGTGCCCCCGCGCCGGGCTGCCGAGCAGGGTCATGGCTGCCGTGTCATTCCTCCAGAGGCCGACCCCCGGTGAGGGGTGCAGGGTCACACACAAGGGACAGTAGGGCAGGAGCTCTCCAGCTTTGTCCTGCCTTGTTTGACCGCTGAGGGCACAGCCAGCGCTGCTTCTTCGTCCAGCGCCCTCTCTGTTCTCTCGACCTCATTTTTACTTCAGATTCTTCTTGCGCAAAAAACTTCACCCCAACATTCTAGTGCTTTCCCATTTTGATTTTTGAGAGAACACCGATTCTTCAAGGCTGTTATTCCAAGGCCCAGAGCTGCCCTCCTCGCTTTGTTTTTAATACCTTGATGAAAGTTTGCTAAATTCCTTATTTTAAAAAGAATTTCCTTTGTCCCGGGGACAAAGAGGATAAAAAATCCAAACAAGCAAAAAAAAAATCAAAGGTTTCCTGCTTTTCTAGGTTTATCACCATTTGAACGTGAAAATAAGATTTTCAAATCCTTTTTGCTTTGAATGAAGTTCAGCTGTATGGTCCCCTGGCCGCCGGCCTGTCCCTGAAGCAGGGGGAGGGCTGGGGGAGAACTCCACAGCCTTTGAATCCCCTTCCCCTGTTCCGCCGGCCTCTGAGTCTCCGGGTGGCTCGGTGGCTCCTATGAGGTTGCTCTGTCCTCTTTAAGAATGTGTCTCCCTGGGCTGTGCGGCAGCTTCCCACTAGCTAGCTATTTTCCATTTGGTAGTGTATATGTGTCCATGCCGCTCTCTCACCGCGTCCCAGCTTCCCCTTCCCCCTCCCTGCGTCCTCAAGTCCATTCTCTAGTAGGTCTGTGTCTTTATTCCCGTCCTACCCCTAGGTTCTTCATGACCTTTTCTTCCCCTTAGATTCCATATATATGTGTTAGCATACTGTATTTGTTTTTCTCTTTCTGACTTACTTCACTCTGTATGACAGACTCTAGGTCCATCCACCTCACTGCAAATAACTCAATTTCGTGTCTTTTTATGGCTGAGTAATATTCCATTGTATATATGTGCCACATCTTCTTTATCCACTTATCTGTCAATGGACCCTTAGCTTGCTTCCACGTCCCGTCCTGGCTATTGTAAATAGAGCTGCAATGCACAGGGAGATCAGCTCGGTGCTCTGTGACCCCCTAGAGGGGTGGGATAGGGAGGGAGGGAGGGAGGGAGACGCAAGAGGGAGGAGACATGGGAACATGTGTATGTGTATAGCTGATTCACTTTGTTGTAAAGCAGAAACTAACACACCACCGTAAAGCAACTATACACCCATAAGGATGTTTAAAAAAAAAAGAATGTGTCTCAGGTTTCCTGGTGTCATTTCTTAAGGGGGCCACTTGGCAGGCGGTTACGGTGGGGCCTCCGAGGTGAAATTTAACCCCTGCTCCCCACATGCTGGGCCCTGGGTGGTGCTCGCTGAGCCCTGGGAAACCTACCTCAACACGGCTTCGGACCCAGGGCAGACCCTCGAAGGCAGGGACCCGAAATCTCCGAGAATTCATTGACTTGGTTCCTGAAGTGGGGAAGTATTTTATTTTTACAAGTTTCTTTTCCCTTGTCCTTGTTTCAAGTGAAATCTTTTTTCAGGTTTCATTGTTGTGGACTAGGTTATCTGCAGGGCAGTGGGACCCCGGGTTGATTGCATTTCCTAAAATTGTGCTTTTCACTGAATGCGGCGCAGAGATTGTTTGCGGCCGGCTCTGTGAAACGGGGCGGCCCGTGGACGCGGTCACGAAGCTGTTCTTTCTGTTCCTGCCCCTCCCCGTGGGGGCATTTTAGGGCTCTCTGGTGCTTGAGGGGCCTAAAATCAGCAGAGAAAAAATCCTGGTCTTCTGAAGCTTCCAGCCAATTTTGTGGAGTTCAGAACAACTTTGTTTTTCAAGACCTTTTTTCCATGACTTTCGAGAAGCTGGCTGCATTTTGCGGCACTTTTCCTTTGGATGAATCATTTCCCAGATCCAGTGTGTGATGACCTGCGGCCCAGAGACGCGGCCTCCTGACTCCAGGTGCAGGTCCAGGTGTCTGCAAGTTCACGGAAGGGAAGACATAAATGTCCTGGCTTTGCCATGTGCCCTGAGAAGCATCCATTTTATTCTCTTTAGAGAGAGGGAGAGAGGGAAAAACCCACCAGATTTGCTTCATTTCCTGCTTAAACACTTTTGCTTTAGAGTTCATTTACATATGAAATTGAATCATGTGATCGTATATGTGGGGAAATTTTGCCCGAAACCCATTTTTCTTTAATCTGCAGATGCTGTGGATCGTGAAAATGCTGTCACTGATCAGGGTGGCAGGCTTTCCTGGAAGCACACTGTAAAATACACTCTATTCAGTGAGCAGCTCTGTAAATAGGTCCTAAACCTCTTTCTGCAAAGGATGCTATAGAAGTTTATTTAGTTCCCTTATCTTTAAAATAGTGTAAAGACACTAAGTAAATCCATAGAATTATTTTGGCATCATCGAGACTCCTTTGGGGTCCTTTGTATGGGAACAAACGATCCTTTGTTAACACGAAATTATAGAATTGAGCCACTTCAAAATAGGATTTTTGTTTGTTTTATTACTTTTCGTCTTTGTGTTGCTGGTGTATCTACCTGTGACTATTTGTGAAACTTTCGTATTTTCAACAAATACATATTTAACCCTTGTCACGGGCCGGGAAACTTTCTAAGCGCTGCAGAGTCAGAGGTGAACGAGGTGGACCTGGCTGCCTGGCACACGTGGGAAATTAAGGGAGCGCAAGGGGGTAACAGGAGAAACAGTGTTCCGGCCGGAATCGTGTTCCCCCAGATCACGTCTGGGCCCTAACCCCCGGGACTGGATGACTGTATTTGGAGGTGGGGACCTTTCCCGTGGTGGTTCAGGTAGAATGAGGTCACTAGGATGGGCCCTAATTCCGCAGGACCGATGTCCTTATACGACGAGGAGGTGAGGACACAGACACACACAGAGGGACGACCACGTGAGGACACGGGGAGAAGGTGGCATCGCCAAGCCAAGTAGGGAGGCCTCGGGAGAAACCAGCCCTGCCCGCACCTTGACCTTGGACGTCCAGCCTCCAAACGGTGAGGGTCTAAATGTCTGTGGTTTAAGTACAGCCCGAGCAGACCAACACAGACAGAAAGCTCGCTCCTGAGCTAGAAAGGCAGATGGCGCGTCAGGACGGTGGGCCGCGTGTCAGCTCATCTTGTGTGGGCTAACTCGACGCTGTGCCCCCAGCATGAGTGAAGAAGGCCTCAGCCTGCCCGCGGGGCCGGCCTGACGCGGGACACATGGTAAGCGCGTGGCCCCGCCAGCGCTCTCCGGACGGTGCTCTTTGCAGAACGCCTGAGGCCCTGGAGCCACGCCCGCGGGCAGGAGAGAGGGTGCTGCCTGGCGTCAGCTCTGAGGAAAGTCACCCTGAACGCCGAGGGGTCTGTTCTGAGCGCGGGGAGGAGTCGAGCCCCGTATGCTGGACTCTGTTCTCACGGCTCCATTATCGGGAAGAAGCCGAAGTCCTGTTCTCAGTCTCATTTTTGTCTCTGCTAAGTGGAGAAATGTGGTTTGCATCACTGAGAGCCTTGGGAATGTCTTACGGGATATTTCTGGAATGGGCAAAGTTCAGCGTGGTCTGGAGCCAAAACGTCCCCGTTACTGAGTCAGTAGAGTCCGAATGTTTATGACCGTCTCCAGAATGGTCTGCATACGTGCGAAGCTGCCGGGGCAGTTGATCACATCCTTGGGAACCGAGGAAAAGCTGCGGGAAAGCAAGAGCGGCATGCGGGCTGCCCGCGGGTGTCTTTCCGCTTCCGGAGCTTTGCAGCTGCAGGAGAAGGCCAGCTGCACGTGGGTGTTGATGAGGCTCTTCCTCTCAGAGGATCAAGCCTCCTAAGCCTGGCTGGAAGCCCCAAAGGCCGTAGGAAAGCCCAGGTGACCTGCGTCATGATCTTCTTTCTTCTTTGCCCTGGACTCCACCTTCAGGACCAGTTCAGTCCAGCATCTCTGAAGTTTGTTTGTTTGTTTGTTTGTTTTGTTTTTTTTTTGCGGTACGCGGGCCTCTCACCATCGTGGCCTATCTCGTTGCGGAGCACAGGCTCCGGACGTGCAGGCTCAGCGGCCACGGCTCACGGGCCCAGCCGCTCTGCGGCACGTGGGATCTTCCCGGACCGGGGCACGAACCCGCGTCCCCTGCATCGGCAGGCGGACTCTCAACCACTGCGCCACCAGGGAAGCCCAACCTAGTTTTTTAAATGAACAAATTATATAAATAAGGAGATCACTGAAGAGAAAATATGAAAAACTATATATAAAAAATGTTCAATGTCACTAATAGTCAGGGAACAATAACATAACATTTGGGAAAATAAGAAAGAAAAGTAATTTAAAGTTTCTTATGAAGAAATACAATAAAACTATACCTTTTCATCTTGTTTTTGTTAATATTTCAACTTTATGGAAAAACATTTCTAAATTTTATAATTGTGTCTGAAACTATTACTATTTTAGAATTTAATATCCTATTCTAAAATAAAATGAAATTTATTTATAACATATTTTTGGGGGCTTCCCTGGTGGCACAGTGGTTAAGAATCCACCTGCCAATGCAGGGGACACGTGTTCGAGCCCTGGTCCGGGAAGATCCCACATGCCGTGGAGCAACTAAGCCCGTGCGCCGCAACTGCTGAGCCCGCGCTCTAGAGCCCGCGAGCCACAACTACCGAAGCCTGTGCACCTAGAGCCCGTGCTCTGTGGCAAGAAAAGCTACCGCAATGAGAAGCCCGCGCACCGCAGTGAAGAGTAGCCCCCGCTCACCGCAACTAGAGAAAGCCTGCGCACAGCGAGAGAAGACCCAATGCGGCCAAAAATAAATAAAATATAAATAAATTTAAATATATATATATATATAGTTATATTTAAGGATGACTCATTGGCTTTAAAATGGGAGATCAGAAGGTTTGCTTTCTCAGTGCACAGCTGCACTGTCTGCGTAGAAAGATGCTGCAAAGGATAAATGCATGCGTCAGGGCCTTCTCTTAAGAAAGAAGTCTAATTCAAAGACACTGGTTGAAACTGCAAGTAAGAAATGGAAATATGATGAAAGCTATTTCCCCCTCAGCTCTATAGATTAAGAATGTACCTTCTGTTTAATGCAACAGAAAAAATTCAAATTATATTAAGGTGCCAGTTAAACTGTGACATCATGTTTGGACCTATCATTCAGAGTTTAAAGGAAAAGAGATAGAACGTTTTAAACATGGACACGATGAGTTCTTTTAAAAACCAAAAATTGCTTGTTAAAACTTGTCAAATGAGAAATGGAAAGCCACAGAAACATCTTACGGAGTAGGCGACGGTCTTGCTGGAGACTGGCACGCAAGAGCACAGAGAAGAGGTAAGCCAGGCGCTGACTTTGCTGGAATGTCTGCTGGCTGACAAGGCAGGTCCGGAGTCGTGGCACGGCTGCTTTCTGACACCACTGTCACCTGTCGTGTTGAAGCTGTATCTGCAAACAGGAAGATCTTGTCTGCAAACGTGTACTTTCAGCTCAAAAAGGATGCTTGACTTAACTGTTTTGCTTGTCTTCATCTGGGATTCTAGCAAGGATCTTGGAAGGAGGCTTCCTTCAAGTGAGTGCTGGGTAACAATCACACACGGGGTGAAATGTTCCGAGTGATGAACACCTTTTCTGAACCTTGTGGTTTGTTCTGGAACAACTGTGCTGACGTTTGCGCTGCTGGCGTCTCACCACAATGAGGACAGGGACGAGGAGCTGTCCCGCACCAGTCACCAGGTCTCCACTGCCACACTCAGGGGAAAAACGCCACCTTTCCTTAAGAATGTCTAGAAGAAGTAAAATTGCTTGATAAGATTCCAGGGGTCTCTGAGGCACTGTTCATTTTTCTCCATTATCTTTTCTTTCTGTTTCTCATACTGGATAACATCTATTTACCTGTCTTACAAAGTGCAGATTTTTTTTTCTTCTACTGGCTCAGATCTTATGTTGAGCTCGTCTAGTGAATTTTCATTTCAGTTCTTGTAATTCTTTTTCTAGATTTGCCATTTGGTCTCTTACAAAATGATTTCTTTGTATTGATATTCTCTATTTGGTGAAACCTCATCCTCATACTTTAGTTGTTTAGATATGGTTTCCTTTAGTTCTTTAGACATATTTAAAATTACTGATGTAAAGCCTTTGTCTAACCTGTGTGTGGGCCATAATTTCTTGTATTTTTCATGTCTTGTAATTTTTTTGGAAAACTGCATGTTTTAAATAATATAATGTGGCAACTCTATAAATCAAATTCTCCCTCCCACCCAGGGTATGTTGTTGTTACTGTTTGTTGTTGCTTTTGTTGTTGTTTGTTTGTTTAGTGGCTTTTTTTTTTTAAACAGAATGAATTCTGTAAAGTCTGTATTCTTTGTCATGTGTGGTCACCAAAGTCTCTGCTCAGTTAGCTCAGTGGTCAGCTCGTTTCCTCAAATGTCTGCAACTAGTAAATCTTCCAGTTTTTGCCAAGGTCTTTGTGTGTGTGTTGGGCCATGCCTCAGCACCCAGCAGGGCAGATGGCGTCTCTGCCTTAGCCATCGCTTGCTGTGCACAGAGCCTCAAGGTCAGCCAGCGGCGAGAGATTAGAACACTCTCAGGCCTTTCCTGGGATGTGAGAGTCATGCATATGCGTGTGGCCGCGTAGAATCCCAGGAATATGTCAGAGCTTTTCAAGGCCCTCTGGACATCTCACTCCTCAGCTTTTCCTTTTAAGCTTTTTGGTTAGCCTAATTTTTGCCACTGTTTTCAGGCAGTCATGATGTTACACGACTGCTACTGATTTGTTTTTCACAAACACCCCTGGGGGAAACGTTGTTTGCACTTTATTTGAGTCAGGTCATTTGATAAAGTGGGGTCTTTCATAGAACCACCTAGAAGCCATATAATGAGAATTCTCTGGGGAAGGGGCCTTGAAGAAGTTCCAACTCATCCTTCCCCTTTGGTGGCTGCCAGGTTCCTGGTTTTCAGTGGGATTTCAGGCTGTGGGTTTTCAAGGCTCCAAGGAGAGAGGGAGGAGGAGATGGCAATAGGGGAATTAAAAGGCCACAGAGCCCCCTCTCCGTTCTGAGGTTCAGCTGTTTTACCTGAATAAAAGATCCCCGGGTTATTGCAAAGCCTTGGTTAATTTCCGGAGGTCAAAGGAAGTTGATGATGACCATTTTGGCCAGTGCTTTTGTTGCTTTTATGGAGGAGAGGATTTCTGGAGGTCATTCCTCTGCCGTATTCATGGTGATGTCTACGCCGTTTTAACAGCAAAAACCTGAAAACAACCTGACGGTCCAACAGCAAGAGAGTTTACTATGCCCTGGAACGTCTGTGTCATGGGCTATTGTAAAACGACTCAAAAGAATGAGTTATGTCCCTTGAGCTGGAGGGGTGTCATGATGTTTTAAAATAGAAAAGTTGGAGAGAGAGGGAACGAGTTCATGTGTGTGTGCACTTATGTAAGGCTAATAGTGGGATGTCAAGATTGACTGCGGTGAGGTTTGGGGAGTAAATGGAAGGGCGTGTGTGTCGCTTATCAGCTGTTTATGATCTTTGCATTCTTTCAGAGATTGTTATGAGCGTCTGTTACATTCGTCATTTCTGAAGGTAACATTGTCTCACGAAATGTTTATGAGGACAAAACTATGTGTTGTTGTATTGTAAAACCTGAAGGGTTTTACGTGTATGGTTTTCTCTTTTTTCTCCGCTTTCTATATCCACGTCAGTACATTTCCGGAGTCGTAGCGTAGATAAGCTTGGGTTACTGTTGCTCACGCACCAAAAGACCGCACAGTCCAGACAATGAAGTCCCGCACGGACTCCCCGAGTCCCGTTTCTAGACTTGCGCGATGAGCCGTTCAGCTCATGCCAGAATATTCCCAGCGGGGCCCCCGGCGAAGCAGAGTTACCCTGCGAAGACGGCTGGCGGGGCCCCTGCAGCCCCTTAGCATACGCCCCGGATGAAAGGAGGGGGAGCTGTGCAGGCAGGCTCGGCCGCTCTTGCGGGGGAGGCCTCCTTGGAGTCTCTCGGTGCCTCTTGTCCTGTGTTCTCGGTCCTCCAGTGGCCGCTCCAGAGTCTTTAGTCATCAAGGCCTCCGAGAGCTGCTCTTGACTCTTGAGAGGGGGTCGCGCGGGACGCCCTGTGTCCTCCCCTGCCTCGCGCCCCCACGGGGCCCCTCCCACCGGCCGACGCCAGGTTCAAGGAGCCCTGGCGGGGAGGGGGTTGGGGGCTGGGGACCCTCCACTCTCCCGACACCCGCGACGGTCAGCAGAGCGGCTTGGCTGGGCTCCGCGGCATCCCCTCCACCCGCCTGTCACCCCGCAGGGGTCTGGGCACGAGCCTTGCAGGCGCCACCGCGGCCTCCGTGGCCCCGTCCACGCGTCCCCCTCTAATGCTGCTTCTCTCGCGACTTTCTCCCGTCTCTGTGCCCTCCGCGTCACACGTCGCCTTTCTTTTGGTCACAGCAGATTTACTGTGTAGACGGCGCTGCGTTCGGCCCGTGGCGCGATCTCGGGTGGCCCCGAAGTCGCGCCTCATCGCCACCCCGCCGTGACCCTGTGGAGGTCGGGGGGCCGCGGGCCGGGGCTGGGCGGCCGCCACCCCGCTGAGCACGGGACGGAGTGACGACGCCTCTCCCACCAGCGCGGCTCTGGAGAAGCCCAGGGCGGCGCCTCCGACGGGGGGTCCGCAACGGAGCTGCCGGCGGCCCCGGACGCCCGCTCACCTGCAGGGCCCAGAGCACGACGCGGCTGCCCACTGGCCGCGTCTCCACGTCTGGCAGGGCGCTGGCGTCTCGGCCGGACAGGGCGGCGTCTGAGCCCCAGCCGCGCGCGTCTCCTCGCGGGGTGCGCCCCCCCCCGCGGCAGCGATCCCGTTCCTTAGGGTGTCGAGGGGCACCCGGGTGCACACGCCTTCCGAGCACGGCTGCCCCTGCGGTTAATGACAGTAGCGTAGCAATGGCTTTAACAAATGGGTGGTTCCCTCCGGGGCCCCTGATGCGTTTGTCACCTTTGATTTCCTGTTGGGGATTTTGTTCTAACGTCGTTATTAAAGGGCCGCGTAGGGGTGGGTTGCTGGGGGGTGGTCAGCGAGCTCAGGGCGGGGAGTCAGCTCCCCTGTCTCAGGACGCAGTGGAAGCGTCTAGGGTGTCGGTGCAGCCTCCACGTTCCCTGAAGGTCCCACTTTGGAGCTCCCCGTGGGGCCAGGACGAGCCCTCGCAGTCACTCGGGTTGCTTTTCCCAACACGCTGAGGCCACGGCATTTGCTGAAATCTTGAGCATCTCCTTTACGGAGCCTCTTGGCTTCACGTGAGGCTTGGTGGTTAGAGATTGCTTCTCGGTGTTGCTGGTGATAAGAGGATCCTCTAAAGGTAGCGTCTGGGTGGTGCGGGTCTCAGCAGAGCCAGGACGTGCCGCTGGTGGGACGGGGAGCTGGGGCTGGACAGCAGGACGGCTGCCCGTCCACCACCACCTGTTCCCCAGGGGCCTCTCCGCTCATCAGCCGTCACAGGGATTTGCAGACTCAGAGACTCGGGAGCTTGCCCGCATACTTGCGCTCTCGGGGGACGAGCTCCGGGTCCGGCGGGGGGGAGGCTTGCCCGCGGCCCAGTGTCCCGTGGCTTCGCGGCAGCAGGCTGCACTCCAGGCCTGCAATGAAGGGCCGTCCCAGGCAGCATGGGGTCATGGTAACACACAGGCTTTGGAACCACAGGGCAAAGTTGGTGCAAAATCGGTCTCTAGGGCAGCAAGCGAGGCCTTGGAAAAGTTATCTAGCCGCCCCATGTACAGTCCCCTTATATGTGAAAGGGAGAGAAGGGCAGTGGTGAGTCTAAGGTTATGGGGCCATTAAATGACATAAAACGTGTGAGAACTCAGGGCCTGTGCTGACACACGATGCCCCCCGGATCATAGCACCAGTGGACACGAGCGCAGGACAGGGTGGAGAGGATTCTCAGAACCCCACCACTGCTATTAAAACAACAGAAGCAATACCGTCGATTGACATGTTTTGTTCTCTTAGGTACCAGAGACTGCAAATTTGGGCTCCTGCGAATAAACGGGCTTCCCAGATTTTTCAGAAAGGGTCCCTCATGAAGCTGCAAGTCCTGAGATAATGGAGCCGCAAAAGTAAAGTCTCCGTTTAGAAATTGACAACTGTATGTAGGGGAGAAACCCCAAACCAGCTCCCTAGTTCCGAGCCGCCTGCTCCCATAGAAGGGCACGCAGGGCTGTTGGCCAGACTTCTTCTCTTCCACTGAAAAGTTAAGAGCGGTACATGGTAAGAAAACGCTAAAAGTTCAAAATGTGTGGAGACCCCTCCTGGGTCAGTCGCCTGACCCTTCTGCCCTGAAGTAACTACATGGGCAGTTTTTGCGTTTTCCTCTAGGAATGATCTGTGCGTGAGCAAATTTAGGCCAGATATTTACTTACCTCTTCATTATTTTTAACTTTTAATTGTGGTGAGATACACATAGGATAGAATTTACCATCTTAATCATTTTTATGTACACAGGCTAGTAGCGCTAAGTGTATTTTCATTGTTGAGCACCCAACCTCCAGAATTTTTTTGTCTCGCAACACAGGAACTCTGTCCCCATTAAACAATAATGTCCCGTTCCCCCTCCCCCAGCCCTTGGCACCCACCCTCCTAATTTCTGTTTCTGTGAATTTGATGACTCCAGAGACCTCATATAAGTGGAATCATGCAGCGTCTGTCTTTTGTGACTGGCCTGTGTCACTGAGCATCGTGTCCTCAAGGTTCCGCCACGTTGTGGCGGGTGTGAGAATGTCCTTCCTTTTTAAGGCTGAATAACGTTCCATTATTTGGATGGATTACATTGTGTTGATCCATCCTCCATCGATGGACACTTGGGCTGCCTTCACCTTTTGGCTGTTGTGAATAGGGCTGCTGTGAACATGGGTGTGCAAATATCTCTGTGAGTCCTCGCTTTTAGTTCTTCGCCCATATAGTCCTAGGAATAGAATTGCTTGATCATATGTTAATTCTATTTTTAATTTTAAAGGACTCATTATTTATTTATTTATTTGCGGTACGCGGGCCTCTCACTGTTGTGGCCTCTCCCGTTGCGGGGCACAGGCTCCGGACGTGCAGGCTCAGCGGCCACGGCTCACGGGCCCAGCCGCTCCGCGGCACGTGGGATCCTCCCGGACCGGGGCACGAACCCGCGTCCCCCGCATCGGCAGGCGGACTCTCAACCATTGCGCCGCCAGGGAAGCCCAGGACTCATTATTTTTTAATGGACTTTATTTTTTGAGCAGTCTTAGGTTTACAGAAAATTAAGTGGAAGGTACAGAGTGTTCCCAATTACCCCTCCCTCCCTCTCACGGTTCCTCCTACCATTAACTGTTTGCATTAGCGTGGTGCATTTGTTACAGCTGGTGAAGCAATATTGGTACATTATTATTTACAAAGTCAGCAGTTTACCACAGTATGATTTCACTGCCTTAAAATCCCCTGCTCTCCTCCTCACGAACCCCTGGGACCCACTGATCTTTTCTCTGTGTCCACAGTGTTGCCTTTTCCAGGATGTCCTAGAGTTGGAATCACACAGTGTGCAGGCTCTTCAGATTGGCTTCTTCACTTAGTGATACATGTTTAAGGTTCCTCCATGGCCTTTGGTGGCTTGATAGCTGGGGGCATACACGGTGTGTGCAGCTGCCGTGGGTGTGAAGTGCAGGGTGGGGGGAGGCTTCCCTCTTTTGGGGGGAGGATGCATCTTCAATTTAATTATAGCCTTTTGGAAAGAAAGGAAACACTACACGATAAATATGTACTTCTGCTGTAAGACATCCCAATGTTAGAGCATTAAAGTTCGTATGGGAAGAGAAAGTGATTCCCGTGCAGGAAGCAGTGCAGTAGGTGGAGAAGATGAGCTTGAACAGCCTCAGTTGGGCTCGACAGCGAGGCTGTACATCATCCCGATGGGACGGCTGCCTGCGCCTCCCCACGTTCTGGAAGCTGCTGATTTGACCTCTCCCAGAGGTCAGCACTTTCCGTAGCTCAGTCTCACAGACATTGATTCTTTCTGAAATGAATCAGAAAGGCTTTTACATTGTTTTCTTGGACTGGCCTGACTTCCGGAGTGGGGACGTTTTGGTCACTGGGGCACAGGTCCTGTAGGATGCTGCCCAGTTAGCACCCTAGTTAGCTGGGCCTCTGGGAGCCAAGGCAACCCGAGGCCAGGGTGCGTCGCGCCGTGACCGCAACACAGGAACAAAGCCCACCCTGTTCCAAGCTGCACGTGCGGTGTGCACGCTTTGCTTCTGGCTCTGAGATCCTGGCGGGGTGAGGGCCGCAGGCTGACCGCCGCTGCACATAAGGAAGATGGGGTGGGCCTGGCTGCCTGGCTGAAGGAGATGCCGTCGGTTCTGGGAGGAGGAGAGGGGCCGCGGGAGCTGACAGCGCCAGGACGGGTTCCCTCTGACGTCAGTCCTGCTCTCGGTGCCTTCCTCGTGCTGGCAGGTGAAGGAGGGGTCATGCTGAGACTCTGTGACCTTGAATTTGGAAAGAGTCCCTGGGTGACTCTGAGGTTAACCTTGCCTGTTGTGTAACCTTGGAGGAGAACATGCAGCTGAAGCGCGCATTGCATCAGCTGGGCTGAACACTTAGATGGTGACAACTACACGTGACCGTGCCACCTGCCCGTGAGCAGTGCGGCCAACAAGAGCCAATCACGTCCACCTACGGAGGCCCCTGCAGGAAGCAGAGTCGCCGGGCAAAGTCACCAGCCACCGGTGTCAGCTCAGCCCTGGGCACCGCAGAGCTAATCAGGGAGGATCCTGCAGAATCCAGAGCTCGTGAGCGTGTCCCGGTGAGCCTTTCGGGGGGGACCCAAGGCCACTGGGATGCACGGGATCCCTGGCCCCTGGGACAAGGGCTGGAGAAGGGAGGCTGGCGGGAGAGGGCGGCAGCCCTTCTCGGGTGTGGGTGAGGTGAGGAAGCTGGGTGAAATTCCTTCTCTAAAACAGCGCTTCTCAGAAGTTAAGGTGTGTGGAAATCATTTGGGAATCTTACGAAAATGCAGACGGTGTGGCAGTGGGTCTGGGCTCAGGCCGGCTACTCTGCATTTCTCACAAGCGCTCAGATGACGCCGAAGAGAATGGTCAAAGGTCACCCGAGTCACAAGGCTTTACTGAAAGCTAAACAAAAATTGGCCTTTATTTTCTTTTTCCTTAGATCTCCTCCACTTACCTACCTGCCTGCGATACTGCTCCAAATAAGTATATTAAGAGTTTTCATTAAGGGCTTCCCTGGTAGCGCAGTGGTTAAGAATCCGCCTGCCAGTGCAGGGGACACGGGTTCGAGCCCTGGTCCGGGAAGATCCCACGTGCCGTGAAGCGACTAAGTCCGTGTGCCACAACTGCTGAGCCTGCGTTTTAGAGCACCTGAGCCACAACTACTGAGCCCGTGTGCTACAACTACTGAAGCCCGTGTGCCTAGAGCCCGTGCTCCCCAACAAGAGAAGCCACCGCAATGAGAAGCCTGCTCACCGCAACTAGAGAAAGCCTGCGTGCAGCAACGAAGACCCAACGCAGCCAAAAATAAATAAATAAATATATTTTTTAAAAAAAGAAAGAGTCTTCATTAAAAGACTGTTTTGTATCCATGGCATGTCAGTTCCTATTGGTGTACCTTTAGGTGGTTTCTCATCTTTGTTCCTTTAAAAAAAAAAACTCTTAATTTTATCGGTGTATAGTTGATTTACAATGTTGTGTTAGTTTCAGGTGTACAGCAAAGTGATTCAGTTACGCATATACACATATTCATTCTTTTTTAGATTCTTTCTCATCTTTGTTCTTACAAACCAGACTGCAAGGAACAGTCTTGCTCACGTGAATATTTCATGTTTGTATGAAAAGATGTGAGTTCAAATGAAGGAAAACGTATGCAGACACTTGTACACTGAAAACTAGGATTATTCTAATTAGTGGGGACGCCAGGGGTTAGGCTTTCTGAGAGTCTGGTGTCATTTTGACTCCGGTGGAGCCGGCCGTCTTCCGAGATGCTGTCAGTTTTGCATATGTGCTGCTATTCAGCCCCATTATCTTTCCCATCTTGTGCTTGTGCAACTGTTCCCTGAAGTCTAAGTGTGGGATTGCTTTCTACAGCCTGCTAAATTCCATTTGCTGATTTAGAATGTCGTTCTCACCTGCTGAGACGATTGTGGTTGTTGATTTTGTCATCTAACATTTACCCTCACTCTCCTGGGTTATTTCATCTTCACATGTGATGTCTCCATCCATCTGTCCGTCTGTCTGTCCAGCCATCCACCTATCCAGTGACTGTCTCCAGAGCGCCCCACGCTATGCAAGCTTTGTGCTAAGCTCTGGGGTGTGCACCGTGGTGAACGAAACAGAAAGGAATCTGTGTTCTCCTGGACTTTCATTCCAGTAGGGAGGACAGACACTAAACAAAGATAAATTAAGTTCCATGGATGGTATGCTGATGGCAGGTGCCCAGGAGGAAAGTAAAACAAGGGCGAGAGACAGGCAGGGTGGCCAGAGGAAACCTCACACAAACGTGACATCTGAGCAGAGGTCTGAAGGTGTTTCTATCCGGTTCATCCATTGGCCAATATGGTGAAAAAGAATTCTTTGATCTGTCCCTGGGGGCCTCCCTATAGGTGGACGTTAATCCATGAACTGGCACCTTTGGGGTACAGCCGATGAGTCCACTTACATGCTCTATGATTAAGGATCCAGCCTGCGTTTCTCTACGTTGGCCTTAAAGATATTTGAGGAGTGTGAAAACCTGGGTTCTTAACATCCATGGCTCTTCCCTGATCCCGGCCGGTGAAACTCTCACCTCAGGGCAGTGAGTTTAATGTGAAGGACAGTCTCCCCCTGTCGCCTGATTAAGCAGCAGCAGCCACTGTGGGCTGAGGTAGGGGAGGGGCGACTCCGGCCGTCCTCCGTCCTCATGGGCCTCGCTTATGAACCACAGGTGGAAAGACCAAGTTTTCTTGGCAAAATCATGGGACATTCAAGGTTTTTTCTTGGAAAACTTTGGCCCTGCCCCTGTGCTGTCAGGAGGCTCCGTGCAGGTGACCAGGTGTTATCTTCAGACGAACCTGCAGGCTGCAGTGTTGCCATGACTATCTCCTCACCCACACGCAGGGCTGGGCTCTCCAGGTGAACAGACAGGTGGCGGTGGGGGGGAGGTTTTGGGCAGACACTGAAGTCACACGGGAGACAGAGGGCACGTGAGGTCACCGTGCACGCCGGGCATCAAGGCACCACAGGGCCTGCGTCGGGGCCCAGCTGTGGGTCATGTCAACTGTCCTCAGCACCTCCGGCCTCGGTTTCTCCATCTGTAAAATCAGGGGACTAGACCAGGTTATTTCTAAGGACAGTTCTCTACCACTGCAATTCGGCTTCTGTGTATTCGTTTTATTAGAAGCAACCCGGGCGGCAACACTTTAGCATCTGATTTCACACATACTAATTCTGATGGAGCAAGACCCATGTGGCCTGGGGACAGCCTCGTGCAGGCCAGGAGGAGCCAGGCCAGGCCAGGCCAGGACGCGGGAGGCTCGGAGGCCCAGGGCGAGGTGAGACCCCAGTCAGTGAGAAGGCCAAGGGGCTGGGACGGAGCGTCTTGACCTGGTGGGACATTAAACAGCGGCGACGGCAGCAAGAAGCCGTCGGCAGGACCAGAAGATGCCCACGGGGTCTGCAGGCAGCAGACAGTCTGACCCTCCTCCTCCTGAACCCTGGGGACCCCCTTCCGGGTAGAAGGTGCCACAGCACCATCTCTTTTCCGGAGAGCGGATCCATGCAGCGTCAGTGCCGCCCTGGTCAGAATGGCCCTTTGTTCTGTGTCTTCATGACTAATGATGCTGCTATGCACAGGCTTATGCAACCTGGCAGAGCCGGGCCCTCGCGCCCGACCCGGGAGCCTGTGATCCGGGAGCCAGGCCTGCAGTTGCGCAAGAAGCAATTAGGGGTCCAGCCGAGGCTTGCTGGCTCCCCGTCAGGCCGGCTCCCAGCCCCAGCTCCTTGACAGGCTCGTTAATGTTGAACCCTCCGAGTGCAGGAGAGTATTTTGCCAGCTCCGGGCATGGCTGTGGCATTCGGTGTGGGGCTGGGCCCAACTCCTACAGCAGGAGTTGGGCCCATGGCTCTTCCCGCAGGCTTTGTCCTTCTGCAGCGTTGGCCCCGTGGCAGGGCTGACTTCTCCTCCTTTTCCATAAAAGTCATTTTTAAAGCCCTCTGAAAATCTCTCAATTTTTACAGAGTTCTTAAAAAATACTCCTCTGCACCAACCCCTTATCTTCTAAAATAGACCTCAAATATGATTCTAACTTTGAGAAATAAGTGAAAAAAATCAATCTAGCTTCCCGTCAGCTACCAGAATCTAAAAGGGGAAGAGACAAAGCTACTGTATTTGGTAAAACCTCAAGTGCACTAGCAGCAGAGGCCGCCACCGGGAAGCCCTCCCCCTGCCTCCAGAACGGCCCAGGCCTGAGAAAGCAAGCCAGCCTCCTGACCTCATCTGTCTCATCTCTGCAGAACCAGGCGAGCTCCCAGCCTTGTGCTCCATGGCGCCAGTTGCTGGGCGGTCCAGAACATCAGGCAAAAACAAGTTTGTGTGTCACGGCAGGAGGGCGCGTCTGCCTTCCCGGAGTCGTAAGGACTTTATCCCAGCGTGGTTTGCAGGGACCAGGGAAAGTGGGCAGACCCAGCAGCCTGGCACTTCCTTGTTCCATGTATAGAAGAAGTTAGAGGGTATCGTGCTTGCGAAGTTTGGTAAAATTGCTAAAGCTTCAGATGTGCTGGTGTCTGTCTGCCTCCAACGAGGCAAAGGGCTCATCTCCTCCAAAGAATGAGAAAGTTTCTGCCCCAGCTTACCTGCCACCCTCCCTCTTCTTCCTTCCCCCTCCCCCCCTTGGGTTTCATTCCCTTTTAGTGAAACAGGCTTCTTTAAAATTGTAGAGCAATGAACAATAATGGTAAAAAAAAATAGTTCTTCCAACCAGAATAAAAGCATCCAAGATGAAAGAGAAAATACTTTCAGAACATCCGCATCCCTGCAGCCCCGTCAGCTACCCAGAGGTGACTGTACAATGTAAGCATTTGGTACAATCTTTCTGAACATCTCCTGGACCAGCACTTTTGAGGGTGGAGACGCATGCTGAGCTCTGTGCTGAGAATGGGGCCTCTGTCAGAATGCAAAACACACATCCTTCCATAACACTGATGTCCTAATTGCTGAGCAGTCCACTGTGAGGCCGTAACCCAGTTAATTGAAACTTGATCCATAAATGGTGTCTAAAAGTTTTCCCCGGGTTTGGGGGATGACGGACAGTGCTGCCCTCCACACCCTTACGTGTGAACTTGTGCACGGTCAAGAGAGTGTGCCCTTGTGATGAATTCCTAGCACTGGAATTGCTGGGTCAAAGGTTATGTGCATTTTACATTTTAATAGGCGTTGCCCAATTGCCCTGCAAAAAGTTTGCGCCAATTTGTAGCCCTGTTGACGTTGTATGAACAGCCAATTTCCTCAGAACTTCACCAAATTCACATTCTATGAAACTTGTAAGTCTTTGCCGATAGACAGAAAAGGGCAAGTCATTGTTTTCTTAAATTTGCATTTGTATTAGGAAGAGTGTTTATGGAGTATTTGCCTTTATTGCATGGAGACATGCTGGTCTTGACTACTGTTCATTGCCATTAGGTTTTTAGTAGTTTTAAAAATTGATCTATAAAAGCTTTTATTTCTCATTAGCCTTTATTTGTCAACTAGGTCACAAACCCATGCCCCGTTTGCCTATTATTTAAGCACGTAGCAGTTTACAGTATTTATGGAATGCAATTTATCTGCTTTTCCTGGAGAGCATTTAGGGTTCCCACCAGGCTCGCGTGAGCCCTGCCTGTGTAGAGAAGACTTAACCTCTCCTTGCTTTCCTCTTGTACTGTCAAGGGTTCGCTTTCACACGAGCGTCTTTGCTACTTCAGATCTGTGTTCTGGTGTGTGGGGTGAGGTAGGGGTTCAGCTGGTGGCGGGTCTGCCGTAGACTCTTGCTCATCAGCCTATTGGCTCTGCTGACGCGCTGCCAGAGCAGGGCTCTCTGCTCCTTTGCAAATAAAAGGATTCAGACAGGCTTTTGGAGGATCCAGGCAGGAACTTGCCTCATTCCCTTCTTCTTGGATCAAAGATTCGTCCCTTTTCCCAGTCAGCTGGGGGGGGACCCTGGGCTGTATGTTGAAGGAGGCCTCAAGGTGTAAATGCGACAGGAGGATTGAGAGAAAAATGGAAAACAGGCTCTTCCGGCAGGAAGAGAAAAACACCAATTCAAAATGACAAAATCACTTATGTGCATAAGCCACAGAGCTAAGAGGCCCCCGTTTCACTTAAACAGCATGAACAACAAACACAATCGCTGGGCAGAAACAACAGCTGAGCTCTGAATTCTGTTTACCTTCTGTCTGTCCAACTCTGCTCAAGCAAGAGAGAAGGAATATACAATTTATCTGTCACTCTCGTTTTAACAGTATCTCTGCAGGGAGTTTTCCTGGTTGAACAGATAAAACTTCTTATGGAAAGTTCAAGAGGTCACATCATGGCCAAGGTTTTCAGTATTCCTCCCATAGTCCATAAGTAGGTGGCGTATTTTTTCTTTAAAGACCAGGTAAGTTAATTGCACAATCAGTAGCATCAGCGATTTCTAGCTCTTGGCCTGAGTGATGTGATATGCGGGTTGGCAAAGACCTCCAAACTCTGATTTGCAACATAAAATCCTGTAGATCAAGTTCCAGGTAATTTAGTCGAAAGGTACGGAAGAACTCTTCCCCCACCCCCCCAAGTGTCTACCTTGTGCTAAACTGTGTAATTTGTGTAAGAATTATAAGGTGATCGATGAGGATATGATGTCATCATTAAGGACTAGGGCGCATCACTGCTCTTTGTACCGATCACCACTCGTGCTTCCGTGCTCCACGCGTAGATGCCAGTGTGCGTGCTCTGACTTCACCCCGCTGCCCCGTGAGGCCTGCAGGACCTGTTCTGTGGTGCCCGCTCTCCGGACGCAGGTTCAGAGGCTCGGCTGACCGAGGTCACACAACCCCCGATGCAGAGCGGGGGCCTGCAGGACCATGTGACCCCAAGCTCTGTGTTCTTCCTGTGATTTCTCACTGTCCCTTCCCCTGCAGACAGGGCCCCGGGAGAGGCGGGGCCCCGGGAGAGGCGGGACCCCGGGAGAGGCGGGGCCCGGGAGAGGCGGGGCCCCGGGAGAGGCGGGGCCCGGGAGAGGCGGGGCCCCGGGAGAGGCGGGGCCCTTTTCAGGGGCAGGTTAATTCCACATCACCTTAAGGACCAGGACCAATCACACTCTCCCCCTCCATCCCTTCTGCCATTTACCGAGGAGGTCCTTCCTCAAAGGGCCCAAAGAGCGCCCACCCCTGACCCTGGCCAGCGCTCCAACTCTAGCAAGAGGGCCCACAGGGAGCCCTGGGGGCAGGCCTTCTGGCCGAGGAAGGGCTGGACCAGGACCCGGGACGGCCTCTGCCTGCTGGACCAGGACCCGCCGGTCAGGACCCGCCACGATGGCCCATGTCCGGGCCTGGCGCCCGGGGTGACGGCCCCCAGTGCGGCCGCGGCGTCACTCTGCAGTCATCAGCCCCACCATCCGTGACAGCCCTGCTGCCCTTGGCTCCCTGGCCCCTGGCCCCGCACAGGTGTCTCTTCTAGGCTTCGTGACGCGCTCCCTCCTCTTCCTCCCTCGTCTCGCGGCTCCTTCACTCGAGCCCCCGTAGGCCTCACATCCTGGCTCCCCATCTTCCCCGTACCCAGACCGCTCACCCCCACTTTTGACACAACCTTAATTTGCTGTTTTTGTGTATTTCTGTCAACTGATTTCCACCGAAGCCCGTTACACGCTGCCCTGGATGACGTCGCCACGTCCTCGGTGGTCGACACTCTCCACGTTTGGACAGGGCCCGATCACACCTCCAGCCCCTGTCCTTCCCGAACTTCAGACACTGCGATGCCCGACAGGGAGCCAAACTCAGTCACCTACAGAGTCTGCCCCGCGCACTCAGGGCCATGCTCAGATGGTGCCTTTGAACGCACTAGAAAAGAATACTTTCCTCAAGACACTTTAGTGCCACTGGGCAAAAGTCGTTGGACTCGGCACATGGAATTATGATGACTGTGATGTGAGCAGCACCCCTTTATTTGTATTAAAGGGGGAACAACTACACACTCACACCGGCCTCTTGTCCTGCATTTCAGAGACTCCGCTGCTGGCGGGGTTTGGGGTTTGCCGTGGGCCGGCCACCCCCCCCGCTGCCCAGGGAGTGTCCACCTCTCCAGGGAGGACCTGCAGAGTCTGAGTGGATTTCCCTCAATGGAGGAAGTGACATGGGCTTGCTGTCACCCTTCTGGCGCAAGCAGAGAGGTGCTCCCACGGAGCCCAGATTGGATACCGCCTGGGTCTCCACCCAGGAGGACAACGTGAGCTCTGCTGGAGGAGTCCAGCAGTTCACCAGCGATCTGGGGCGGCGGCGGCAGCAGCTTATGTGGGACGTGTGGGGAGGGGGTCTCTCTGAACGGTCTGTCCCCGGGTCTGGCGGGCGGCTGGGTGTGGTTCCGTGACCCCGTGTGTGCATCCTTCAGGCAGCTTCTGCTTCAGGGCCAGAGCCTGCCTCTGCTATGGGCGTGCTCAGCGCCAGCAACAGGGCTTCATTCTCCACAAGGGCGAGGAGGGGACGCGCAGGCAGGCGTCGGGGAGCCAGGGCCTGGGAGCGGCGTCCGGACCGAGAACCAGGCTGGAGGGGCGGGCAGCGCTGTGGCCCCCTGCCGGGTCGCCGTCCTCCTGCCCCTTCGTGCCCCGTCACTCCCGTCTCCCCGGAGCCTGATGCTAAATGTGGCTCGTGGGCTTTGTTAAGTCCTGCGTTTGCTTTCTAGCTCAGGAATTCAAAAGCAGATTTATTCCAGCGCACTTGAACAATGCATTTGAATATATGACTCACATCCTTGGACAAAGGAAAAGGGACCCCTAGGAGGGAAAGCTGCTTGTGGCCTGTGGGCAGCAGAACGTCTTCACTGTATGGACTGGACTCTCGGCCGGTCCCCTGGGCTCACAGCCGGTCCCCAGAGGCGTTTCCTTCATACCTAATGTCTCCACTAGTGACGTATGGCAGGCAAACGCTTAGACTGCAGCAGGAATGTTTCCTGAAGGCTCGCCGTTGGCGTTGGTCTGTGGATGGGCGCGCTTGTATGTGGACGGTGAGTCCTCAGAGGCCGGCAAGCCTGTCCTCGGGCCCTGTAGTTGCAGCACGAGGACGGGAGTTGTGTTTGTGATGGAACACGATTGCCTTGGCCTCCCTGTGCCTGTTTTCTCTTTTCCCCTTTTGGAGAAGTTATGTCCCGTGTTCACTATATAACTTGACAGAGTGACTCGAGACATTTGAGACAGCAGGGGGACAGGGTGGCCAGAGGGGAGTGGGGGACACGTCCCCAGCAGGGCCCTGCGGGTCCCTTTGCGAATCTCTCTGCAAGCAGCCACTGCTGGCCCAGATGTGGGCTGATGCTGTGGAATCAACTGTGACTAAAAAATGGGCTGGTTTAAATCTCCGGCGATTCGAAAAGAAAGCCCCACTGGGCAAGCTGTTCCCAAGGCCCTCTGACGGCTGAAGGGCACGGCTTGAAGGGGTGCCTGGGGCCACCAGACATGTTTTTCCTGTCACAAGTCGTTCTGGGGTTATGAACTGGAAATTTGGGCTCAGATTTATGTTTACTGGATCCAAGCTGGCCGACAGCTCCTGCTGACGTTGTAGGAAGTAGAGGTGGAGGAGTGCACCAGGGGACAGGGGTCCAGCTCTCACCTTGCCCTAATCCGGGCAGATGCACTGCACGGCCCGAGGACTTGCTTCAGCCAGAATCCAGAAAGAGCCTCAGAATTCTGCAAGACACAATGACGCGGCCTTTTATTGCATTTATAAATGTCCCCAGAGGCTACTAGTCTAAAGGGGTTCAGCTAATAAACATAGAGCTAATAATTATCTGGGTTCAGAGCACTGACTTGTGTAACTGCTGTCGGGGTCAGGAATGTCCTGTTTGCTCAACTTCCCGGAACCCCGACACTTGTGGGTACAGAACCAGGGTGCAGGCCGGGGTCAGGCAGCAGAGAGCAGGGATCTCTTTGCCACTGGGTCTGAGCGTGGTGGACAGGCTGGGGCTGTGTCACCTGGTCCTGGTGGCTCCACCTGGGGCCCCTCTTTTGGTGACCTTTCCTTGCAGGGCTGCTGGACCCTGATGCAGGCCCTAGACTGGCAGCAGCCCGCGGAGCTGCTCTGGGCATCAGGTGGGACCAAAGCAAGGCTGCTTCTCTTCCTCTTGGGCGCTCGGTCCCTTGGTCTGTTCTCGGCCAGCTGGTCAGCCAGGGGGAACAGTGTTTCTGAATGCAGGAGGGACACGTGGGTACATGCTGGAGGGGTCCGGTTGGTTGGGTGATCTGGTGACCCTTCCCGTGCGGGGTGCCATGGGTGCCAGGGCTAGGGGCTACCTGGCCCAGAGTGCGGAGCGGGCAGCTGACCCCTGCGTATGATTGCAGAGGCATCGGGACGCTTGCCTTTCCTTCGAAAATACTCCTCTGCTGACCTCCAGTTGTAGCCAGACTTCCATAAGTAAAGCTTTATTTCCTTCAGCTTTAGCTGGGACTGGGAAACATCCTGGTCTGGGCAGGAGAGTATGTTTTAGGGCTCATTCTCTGTAAGAGTGAGTGTTTGTCAGATGCGGGTGATTGAAGTTAACCTACAAACAGCAGCACATGCATTTCGGTGCACAGTCCTGAGTGTGGGCCAACATACACGGTCCTGAAACCACTCTCGCCATCAAGATGAAGACTGTTTCCATCACCCAAGAGTCCCCTTGTCCCCCTGAGAGCCCCCATCTCAGCCCCCGGCAAGGATCTGATTTCCGTCCCTTTTGCCTGTTTCAGTGCCACGCACGTGGCCGCATCAGAGGGAAGCTTCTCCCTTTGTGCGAGGGCCCCTGTACTTGCTGTCGTCCTCCGTGGGGTGGGGGACGGAGCCGCTGCCTGCGCCGCCAGCCTGACCCCCGCCGCCCACGGCCCAGCTTCCTCGTCTCCACGTCCTCCCGTGGGCACTGTGGGTGTCCTCCGAGGGCCAGCGGGAGGCGGAAGTTCACACCGCAAAGGCCTGGCTGGCACCGCACCTGGGCTGACCCCGCAGGGCGGTGCTGAGGACACTGGGGACAGAAACGTGGACGAACCAGTGTGACTGAAGCAGGGCCGTTTGGGAGGATCTTCCCCAAAAGGAGAGGAGCCAGGGCTCCCACAGCTGAGCCGGACGGACCGCTTACCCGGGGTCTCAGGGACAAGTCAGCCCCCCTCCGTTCGGGCCTCAGTCCTGCTGCCCGAGGTCCAGAGCCCTGGGCAGAGAGGCCGCTGTCCGGCCGCAGGCCTGGACCCGCAGAGCAGCCCACCGTGTGAGCAGGGCCTGAGGAAGTCAGGGCCCAGAACAGATGTCTGCTCCCCGTCAGAGAGGGTTGCTCTCCGCGGGCGTCGTGTGGCCCTTGTCACTCCTCGTGCCCCGGGCCTGACAATGTGTCTGCAGTTCACTTTATTAAACGATACCTGTTACTGTAGGAGTTGGTATTCCCAGGGTTCTTATCTAGTTTCCAGGTTTGCCCTCCTTCTGACGGCTCACACTGACTCGATTTCAGTATTTAGTATTAGTATCTCCGTGGTCCATCCGTGCACACACAGACGCACGTCCATTTCCAGCCCCGAGGCCTGGGTGCTAGTGCCTGTTCAGGTTGTATCGACTCTGCTACCCAGAGAAGCGCCGTTGGCATATTTGGACTTTGTTCCTCAATAAACAAACGAAGGGCTGGTCTGATCCCCTCATCCCAGGGCCGGAGCACGGGCCTGGAGCTGTCGATGGAGCGGGAAGCAGCCCTGGATGCCTTGCTTATCGTGAAACCTCAGGAAAATAGCCCAGACTCTCGAAGCCTTGGTTTCCTGTCTGTGAAATAAGCATGTTGGTGTTTTACACCTAATTCTGAAAGCTGGGATTCTGTGCAAAATTGAAGCTGTTGAGAACCCACTGGGGGCAAATGTTTATTGGAGCTACGTGTTACGATCCACTAGAATGACAAGCTATATATGTCTGCTGAGCCCTGGTGGTCTCCAATATGTTTTGCTGTGTCTATGAGAACTTTAATTACGTGGAATAGTGCTCTAAGGAAGCTTGTCCCTGAAATACGCATTTGCTCCCAAGTTGATTGAGTTTAAGGGAAAGAAAAAGCACCTGTCAGCATGACATCTGTGACATCCCATGAGCTGAGAAAGGTGCTGGCTCAATCCTCTTGTCCTGCTGAGGCTGGCGGGCAGCCCCTCCCCTAAGGTCACCCAGCTTGGAGACACCTGGCCAGAGTTCAGGCTTGTCTTCGAGTTCCCATTCTGAGCTCTCCCTTGACTGGACCACTTCTGTGGTTTTGAGCGCTACCAGACATCTAACTGCAGTGAGCCTAGCCAGCCACAGGCTGCCAAACTTTTCCACCTTTTCCCTTAACAGTTAGAACTTGGTGATCAGAAACAACAAATCCATGTCAAGGCTGTTGAATACGTATGTTATTTTGGGCTCCAAAGAGAGGTGATAGAAAGGATCCGTTATGGCAAATCTTCTAAGTTAAACTTTCCCTGAAAAGAGCGGCAAAGAGGGTCCAGGAGTGGTCAGGGAAGTGTGGTATTGTGTTAATATTTATGTTGGGCTGTAGTTCACCAAGAAGGAGCGCGTGAGCCCTGTGTGTAAGCTGGCAAATGACAGGAACGGCAGTTGCTTCTAGTCACCCATCCGTCTGAACGCCGAGCAGAGAGGTCCACGCGACAGCACCGTGTGACGTCAGAGCCTCTGCGAATTTGAAAGAGGGCCTGGAATCGGGGGCAGTTACAGTTTTATGTTTTTGATCACGAAATTAGAAGACGCTTATTAGGGTCATTTGTTGACAGCATTAAGAATTAACAAATTATGTTGTTAAAGCATGACAAAAGTTTAATGGTTTCATTAGAGAACTATAAAGTGTTACTTAAGAGAGAACTATTGTGGTTTTAGAGAGCGGGAAATATTTACTGGAATCTTTGGGGTCTAATTTCTAGAACCCAGGCAAAGCTTAGCTGTTATGATGTAAAGAATGAAAAAAACAGTGAAACAGAGGAGCAATACCTTTGTACGTGTGACGCCAACAAAGTCCCCTACCACCTAAGAAACTTGTCAGTCATATGAGTCCGCGGCGCTGGCATTTTTTTAGAAGGTAGAATTGCAAGGCAGGTTATTGCAAGAAGCTCCTTCTTTCCAGGGTGGGGAAGGGGCCATTTTTGTTGTTTGGGGAAAGTAGGAAAGGTGTGTGGGGAGAGTCCCCACCCACTTGTGGCACCAGAGACCAGGGCCCGTGGAGGGGGCCCTGAGACCCTGACGGCACAGAATCCTGGCTGCCCCCTCGTAGGGGTGGGGCTGGCGCTCTGTAGAGTGACGGAGAAGGCGCCACAAGCACCGCTTAGCAGTGACGCTTGAGGGTCTGTGACCTCCCTTGCCAGCCTCCCAGGCAGAGGGGACAGTCGTGTGAGGTGAGGGTACAGCTCTCAGTAACGAAAGAAACCATGTTCCAGTTTGGGAAGCTCGCCTACCATTTAACGAAAGTGAACTGAGACGATTACCTGAGTAGTTCAACTAAGTTCGGGCCACAGTATGTTTTGGTCTGAATTATGCTGACCATTGTGGAGAGAATGGTGGAGCATTGGTGGAGAGAATTCTGAACCGGAGTTGCACTTGGCTTCCAGCTGGCTCTGCCAGGAGGGAGTGTTTACCCGCCGGACCCCGCCTCCTCGCCTGTAACGTTAGGGTCTCCACCGAGAGAGTCAACGAGTCACCGGTGTGCTCGTGCGTGAGCGCGACTCCCCGAGAAAGGAAAGCGTCACGTCCGTGGCGCTGTGTGGCAGTGGAACGGGGTGGCCTGCGGACTCTCCTTAGGCTGCTGCCCCCGCCGGCCTGGCGAGCGCCGCCAGCACCATGAGCCCGTTCTCCCCTGCCAGGGGGAGACTCCCTCCGTTTCTCTGCTTTTCTGCAGAGTCCACGTGGGTCCAAGAACCTGGAGGGAGCCCGCGTGAGGCTGTGAGCCAGGAACCCAGGGCCTGGAGGGGCCGTCTCCAGGGGTGGCCAAGTTACCGCAGGGCTGGCAGGGCCAGGGCCACACCGCCAGGGCACGGTGCCCTGCTTCCCGTATTTGGGAGACTCCTCCTCTCTCTTAGGAAGCAGTTTGCTGCTCAGGTTTTCAGCCCCCAAAGGCCGCACACCGGCTCCCGGTCGCCTGGGGCCTGGATGGGGCACTGGGGCAGGTCTGGGCCCTGCAGGCCGAGGCTCCAGGAAGGGGCGTGTGCGTTTCTCTCTCAGGCCATCCGGGGTCAGGAAAGGGGACTGCAAAGCACCCGGGGGCTGGGGGGCTCTTTGAAAACTGACCCAGGGCACCGTGGCCCACGGCCCAGACTCCCAGGTAGCAAAGGGCGTTGCCCAAACCAAACAGGCCCGCCCTCACCCCGCGGTCCCGAGCCCTCTCCTCGGCCTAGGGTCAGCTGCCCGCCGCTGCCTGGTGTTTGCTCAGGTGGGCCTTGGCCCCTGGGCCTGGAGGCTGGGGAGAGGGGTGAGGCAGGGCAGGGGGTGGGGTGGGCTGGGGGAGGGGGTTGGGCTGCAGGAGAGGGGAGGGGGATGGGCTGGGGCCGGGGGGTGGGGTGGGGTGGGTCATGGGCGGGGAAGGAGGGGGGAATGGGCTGGGGGGCTGGAGGAGGAGGATAGGCAGGCGCTGCGGGAGCCCACCGGAGCGCGGAGGAGGAACCGGACTTTCTGGGCGGATGCAGGAAGGGTGGACCTCGGCGGGGTCTCGCAGGGGACCTGCCGCAAGGAGGCCGAAGCTCCCAGGGCTGGAGCTGTGGAGCAGCGGCGGGACCCCGACCCTCCGTCGCCTCCCTCCTGGGTCCACCGGGAATGATGGCCACTCGGTCGTGGGAGCGGGAACTCGGCAGTGGTCGTGGCGCCGGACCGGGGCGCAAAGGGCCCGTGAGCCTGGCCTTTCTCTAGAAAACCTGGTGGTCCCTGGTGACACGGCGAAGGGGACCCGTCACTCACCTGAAGTCCGGAGTGTTCGTTAGGAAGGAAGGACCTTTGAGGGGCGGGGAGAAGAACTGTGACAGAGAAAACATCCTTTTGTACGTTGCTCTTTCTGTCCCTTTGCAGAACCGTCCCGATGTGGCGATGCAGCAATGAAAACAGTGGCGTTACAAACCCGACGTGGAGGTAGGCGGCGGCTGGCCTCCGGAGGGGGCAGAGTCGGAGGGGAGGGGTCAGCCCGCCGGAGTCGGTGATGGGGGCGGGGGCTCCCCAGGCGGTGGGTGTGGCTTCAGGAGCGCACGGAACGGAGCGGACAGATCCCCACCATTTCAAGCCGCTGAGCCTGGACCACTCCTCCGCTACCCCCGCTCCCCGTTTCAGTTTTATTTTCTGTTCTAATTATTGGTCGTGTGGGTGCAAATCTCTGCTTAAATGGGTGCTTTTTGTCATAATTCAACCCTGTTATTATCCCTCTTCATGACTGCTAAGTAGATATAACTAGATCAGTCAAGACTTGTTCCTTGTTAACTAGACTTAGGGATGGGCTTTTCTTTCTCCCGTTCCTGCCAAAACACGGCATCCTGAAATGAACTTCACTTTCTTTCCCCACTTCACCATACGTAGACCCCAAATCATCCTCTTGTCTTGGATAAGATGACATCTGCCCAGCGGCAGGAACGATGGGGCCGGCTCTTACAGCCTCTGAATTTTTCCGTCTTTGTATTACTTCTCGAAGACTGCAATCCATGAATTGTTAGCGCTCTACTGCCTTTGAACTTGAGAAACTGATGTGCGCACGGCCTTCTGGTACTTCTGCTGATGGAAACCTTTCGTTTTTAATATGGGGAATCATCTCTGCCCCGTCGGAGGTGGCCTCTCTCCCCAGATCACAACCGAAATAGGCCCGGCAGCCCACCTCTACAAGCTTATCGTCCCACAAAAGGAGAGGTGACAAATTACTACTGATGGGTTCACACCCGGGTGGACTGGGCATATGCCTAAAAAGGTGGATGCTTTTGTTTTGACAAAAAAGCAGACTTTGGAATTGCTCTTAAAACTGCCCGGAAGAAACCTTCAGTGCGTTAAGGAAGTCCCTTGCCAAGACGGTTTCCATCTTTTTGAGCAGGATAAGCGCTTTACCTGACAACGTCTGCTCAGCGCTCAGATTGTTGATAGCTGAACTTGTCTACTAAAGGGTTCTTGGGGAAGAGGGGCCCACACCTCATTCTGCTCTGGTAACTGTTAAGTGAATTCTTAGAGAGGTCACTGGTTCGATGTTTAAGAAATCCCACCGATGGACGTTCCACCCCGGAGCATTGTACAGCAATTTGCCAGGTAAGGAAACCTGCAGCCTCTACCTTCACTGAGTTATTCAGGAAAATATTTGGAACTCCACAGGGAGTTTCTTAAGAGGCAAACCTGAACCCATTTGGAGGTAGGGGGCGGCGGGGTGTGCGTGTAAAAAGCTCTCCATCTCCAACCCATCACCACAAAGTGCTGAAGTCGATTGTGAGTTTTATTAAAAAATAAGCACTATGCCTGGGTTTCATAACATTCATACATGAACAGGTACACAGACACAAATAAAATAATATTAAAAATAAAAATCACACTTGCTTTCACGTGGCAGTGGTCCTGGCACCCCACATGGATAATGTTAACTCGTCCTTGGAAGAAACCGTTTGGCCCAAGGAGACCACAGTTATGAGAGAACCCAACCGCGAATAAAGCCGTAACCGTTGCCTGCAACATTTTCAATTTGGGTTTCAAAAATATATAAATAATTTAACTACAAATCCCAACAATATACATATTTCTCATTTTTGGCACAGTGAGACGTGGGTCAGGAGCACAGGGACGGCTGGAACCCCTCTGGCCCCGTCCCGCCCTCAGCCACACCTGTAGATGCCACACGCGTGCAAGGAGAGGGGCCGCTACCCCTGCAGTAGTCGTATCATGGATCCCATGGAATGGTTCCCTGACGTGCTTTTTTGTTTTTGTTTTGCTTTTTAAGGGACAAATCACTGGACGGTGCAACGAAAACAGGAGGAACAAGGCGGAGCCTGGACACTAGGAAGGGAGAAGTCTCCGTGGGGGGGGCAGGGACAGGCTTGGTCAAGAAACGAGACCGTTGTGAAGCGCTGCTTTGCTCCGCTGTGACGTTAGTTAAAAAGGACGAAGGGAAATGTTCGGGACCGAGTTGGGACACCGGCGTCAGAAGGCGTTAGCTCTAAGGCACGTTTGGTGGAGATGTTTTCTTTGACGGTCTCCGTCCTCTGGGTGGAAGGCACCCACCCACCACCCACCCCACCCCACCCCACCCCACCCCACCCCGCCACCGAGCCCGCGTTCCCGGCCGGCTCCGTCGCGTTCAGGCCAGGAGCGTCTCGGGCGGGCCGGGCAGGTGCGGGCCCGGCGCGCGGGCCGAGGCCGCGTGCAGGGCGTCGGGCAGCCGCACGGGGCAGTACAGGTGCGCGCAGGCGGCCGGGCCCCGGAGCGGCTTGGCGGGGGCCGGGGCCGGGGCGGCCAGGGGCGCGAGCAGGAGGGTCGGCGCCTCGGCTCCGCGCGCGCCCAGCCGCGGCGGCTCGGCCGCGCCGAACGCGCCGAGCGGCAGCAGGGCCCCGGCGGGCGCGCCCGGAAGCAGCGCGGGATAGGCGGGCGGCAGCGGGCAGGGAGCCGCGCCCCACGGCGGGCGCGTCCCGGGGCCCGCGTCCCCGGAGCGGCGGCTGCGGAAGGGCTTGCTGAGGATGCTGTCGATGGCGAAGGGGCCGGAGAACCTGCCCGCCGGACTGGCGCGCCCCTCGGGCCGAGCGGGCGAGCTCGCGCGGGGCGTGGCCGGCGCCGGGGCGGCGGGCGCCGGCGGCGGAGGCGCGGCGTCCGGGGGCCGCGGCCCGGGGCCCGGGGCCGTCGCCCGGTGGCTGAGGCGCTTGCGGCGGCGGCGGAAGACCCCGTCGGCGAAGGTGTACTCGCTGCTGGGGTTAAGCATCCAGTAGTTGTCCTTGCCCCAGGGCCGCGAAGGGTCGCGCAGCACCTTGACGAAGCAGTCGTTGAGCGAGAGGTTGTGACGCACGGAGTTGCGCCAGCCAGTGTAGCTGCCGCGGAAGAACGGGAACTTGCCCATGAGGTACTCGTTGATCTCGGCCAGCGTCAGGCGCCCGCCCGCCGAGTCGCGGATGGCCATGGCGATGAGCGCGATGTACGAGTACGGGGGCTTGGGCCGCCGCGTGTACGGCTTACCGCGCGCGCCCGCGCCGCCGCCCGCGGCCCCCGCCGCCGCCGCGCCCGCCTCCGCCGCGCCCGGCTCTCCGCCCGCGCTCCGCTCGCCGCCGCCCGCCAGCGCCACGGCGCCTTCGCCCGCCGCAGGGCTGTTGGCCGCGCAGTCCCCGTCCGAACCCAGGGAGTCGTCGCCCGCGGCCGACAGCGGAGACGGCGCGTCGCGGCCGCCCGCCCCCTCCAGGTCACTCCCCGGCTTGTCCCCGAGGCCCTCGCGGGGCCCGAACACCTCCAGCTTCATGCCCGCGCCCGTCCCCGCCCGGCGCGTACCCTTTTCCTCCGCGCGGTCCTGGGCAGCGGGCGCCGGGGGCGGGGTGGCGATCCGGAGCCGGGCTCCCGGCCTCTCTCTCCCGGAGCTCGCCTTCCTCTTGGAGAGACAGTCGCTTTCCGGACAGGAGTCCCCTTCCACTGGAATTCTTCTTTGGAGGGGTTGTGCTTATTGGGTGGACCGAGAGGGGCGGAGAGCGAGCAGTTGTGTGTGTGTGTGGGGGGGGGCGTGTTGTCTTCAGTTCGAGGAGTGGAGACTTCGGGGGAGGCGTGCAGGGCCGCGGTTCCAGCCTCGGGTGCCCGAGCGCGCGGGGCTTGGAGTTCCTGCTGGAGGAGGACGCGTGCGCATCTGCTTTCCGTTCCCGAGACGGGGGTTTCTTCTCTGCAAGTCCCCGGTCCCGGGCAGGCGTCCTCGCGGGCCGAGACGGTGCCGGCTGCTGTGCGTGCCACCCACGCCGGGGGGGAGGGTCCGGCCTTCAGGCTCTAGCGCCCACGAAGCAGAGTCGCCGAGGCCGTGGCGCCCGCAGCCGCCTTCCCGCACCCGGTCTCCAGAGCAGCATCTCCACGCCGGCCAGCCGCGGCTCCGTCTCGCCTCCACTTTCGGCCCGGCCCAATATAACCCCGCGGCGCCCCGCGGGGGCGGGGCCTGGGCGCAAACCGAGAGGGGTGGGGAGCGAGGTGGCCCAGGTGGCCGCAGCTCCGGAGCGGGCGCGCACCAGGCGGGGGCCACGCGGCGGCGCGGCAGCAGGTTGTTTGTTTTGGGTCCGCCCGGCCCCGCCCTCCGCCTCCCGCCAATGGGAAGCGTGCGCGCGGCAGCGGTGCGCGCGTGCGCGCGCGAGTGTGCGTGTCCGCGAGTCCTCCCGCCCGGGAGGGGCCCCTGCGCCCTGGAGCTCACGGAAGCGATTTGGGCAAGTGGGCACGGCCGGGGGGCACCTGTAGGGACACCTGGCGGGGTTGGGGCCCGCGGCCTCCCTCAGCTACACGCGGTGTGTTGGCTTCTCTGGGGGTTAAAACGATGCTGCTTCCTAGTGCCACAACCCCTCTCGTCGCGGCCGGGGGGACGCACAGCGGAGAACGCTCAGGACACACTCTGCAGTGACCGCCCACCGGAGCCGAATGGTGTGTGTCCTTCTTGGGACTTCATTTTGAGGACCGTCTCTGTCTTGTTTCCTTCTTTAATGAATAAACTAGTGGACTTGAAATTGGTTACGCTTTCTGAGATGACCTTGAGTTGCTCCCATGTTGGCCTCAGATTTTCTTTTGTCTTCCTTTGCCTCTTCCTATACGGGGCTGGTGGCCCCTGCGAGGAGCGGCGGGTCCCCTGCGCCCGCGCTGTGCGGTTCTGCCTGCGCGGTTCCCATCCCCGGAGGGCGGTTCCGGAGGGCGAGGGCGGGCGCCGTCCTCCTCCGGGACGTTCGCTGTGGTTTCTGTGGCACCGGCGACTGCCCGTGGGGAGATAGGGCCATCTCTCCGCGGCGGGACGTCGGGGCCTGACGTCCAGGTGGCGTGGATGCTCCCGGGAGGGGCGCCCGCCCCCCCGAGGGTGCATTTCTAATCCGCTGCCCTTCCACGCCTAGGTTTCGTCCTTTTCCGGCCTTTGTTGCAAATAGCGACGGAGCTGCGAGTAGGCGGGACCCCCTCCCCCGATGTTTATTTTATTACTTTCCACCATTTGTGCAGAAAACGTACACAACCCTGTCTTATCTTCATTCAGGCAGTTTTAAAGGCATTCAGCATGGGGCCCGAAAAATGACGGGCCCATCGAGGACTCTGTTGTTTTTGGTGTTGGAGGAAAAGCTCTCGTTTGTAGAGTTCAGACTGACTTTCTTGCGTGCCTGCGCGAGAGGGGAGCGGGCGGGGAATGGCTTTCTTCCGGAGCCAGCCTCCCCAGAGGGCTCAGCTCCGGGCCGGGCCGGGGAGTTTGTGGTCCCCAAGACCTGGAGCGGGCAGTGGGCCGGGACGAGAAAGCCGCCAGGTTAAGAGCCACAGGGTAAAAGCCATTCAGAGTGAGTGCTGTCCTGGTTTGACCTCTGGGGGCAGGCGGACGAAGGCCTGGTTTTTGTGGGAGATAGGCCGGCAGGTCGAGGTGTGGGCCAGGTTGGCCGCTGACACACTCCAGGGCCTGGGTGGCACAGGCACAGGGACCCTTCCATCTTAGAGACGCCTACGTGAGCAGCCCCGCAGGCCCGGCCACCCGGCTGCCGCACCGCTGCCCCCAAGCAACCCAGCGCCTCTGCTTTGCACCAGCACTCACCTGGCGGGCAGTTCTCCTCCCCGCCTCCTTCCCCAGCCGCAGCCTGGCCTATTTCGGTTGGCATCGCCCTCCAGGCCCCCGCAGCCATGCTCAGGGCCCTCAGGTTAGTCTGGGAAGTGCCAGTGAGCTGGGCGTGTTGACGGGGATTTTGTTCAGAGAAGAGAGGAGAGGAGCGCGCTCCCTGGGCCCGTTGCCACGCTCACATGTGACTGTGTGACCCTGGGGCTGCTTTCCTCCCTCCTCCGCCTGTCAAAGGATGCCCACGAGGAGGGACTCCTGCGCCACATAGGTTTTTGGCACCGCTCCTTTCTCGGGGTGAATTACAGCAGCTGCATTTCCACCGCTGGGGACTTGGAGGGGTCTTTGGGTGAATTTTAAGCGCCCCGAGAGAGTCACACCCCCCCCCCCGACTCTGCTCCAGGCTGCTCGAGCCCGGCCTGGTGGGGGGGTGCACTGATGTGCGGTTGCTCTCCTTGCCTCTCCCCTCCTGCGGAGTCCCCGCCAGGGAAGTAGACCCCCTCTGCCCGTCGTCCCAGCAAGCTCTCCTTCCCCCATCCCAGCATCCTGGTGGGGAAAGGACCAGCCAGTCACTCCTGGGGGGGCGGGCCTTCCCTTGCGCGGGGCTGGGCCACTGGTGGGCCGCCGGCCGGCTGCAGGTTTTGGGGGAAGGGGGTGGCATGGAGGTGGGAAAATTCTCGCCAAGAAAACCTTTTCTATTTTCAGAGTGACTTAGAACTTTGGGAGGTGGGGAGTGGGCTTTGGAAAGGAAGACCCCACTGAGAACGGGCGGCAGTGGGCCACCTGGAAGGTTAAAAGGACCCTCAGGCACCAAAATGCAGGCCCCCAGTAGGCAAGGAGTTCTGTCTTTTTCCGTCACTGCTGTGTCCCCAATCCTTTGCCTTGAGAAGGACACGTCATGGACGCTGTGCCATTCGCTGAGGAAATGCGTCTGTGCTCAGTTTCCCTTGTGATTGACTTTGCCCTGTTACCTTTAACTGTTCTTTTACGCCCAGGAAGTCCTTCCCCTGCTGCAGATAGAAGAAAACAGAAGTGGGTGGAGAAGAGCGGCCCTCTTCTGCACCTCTGTCCACAGTGCCCTCAACACCAGGGCAGGTCACGAGCTCAGACGCTGCAGACGTTTCACGTGCGGTATTTTGTTGGTTCACAGATTCCCTAGAAATGCTTGGAGATTTCTGCTCCCTAATTCTCCGTCCTTCAGGGATCTACCGTTGATGGGTTAGTGATAAATGCCTGTAGGTGGAGCCTGACCAAAACCTGTAGGGATGGAAGACACTTTCGTTCATTTATTCCCTTGCCCTTTAATTTCTGTGGCGATAAGGGAATAAACTCTGGCACAGGATGAGTTCATGTTTCAGTGACCTGCTGGGCTCCCTGAAGTGGTTTTAGGCAAAGGAAGATAATGCATCCATCTCCAGACACCAAGAGCTAGCTTAATTGGAAACTCTCTGCAGATTCAGAACTTGCTGTAAGTTGATGGTGCCTCACCGCCCCAGTGCCTAAACCTTGATGTGTAATTCCTAAAATGGCTGAGGGAGCTTGGCCGACTGGGACCTGACTCCCAGTGGAAACATGGGTGGCTGGCCCCGGGGGTTTAGGAGTGCTCAGAGCCTCCTAGCACCAAGGGAGCCAGGGAATCACATCCCTCACACTCTCCCACCGAACCCCCCAACACCTAGAACCAGCTGTGAGCTTCTTGCCAGGTTACCCTCTGCCAGGAGCCACCGTTGGCCCCTGGGTCTGAAGAGAAGGTGAACTTGAAATTGCCTTCCCTGGGGACCTGGGCCTCTGGAGAAGTCCACACTGTAATGCAGCTCTTGTTGTGAGCCCCAGGCCACGGACACGGCTTTGATCTAAGCTCTGTCGCTTGGGAAGCAGAGGGGGCTGAAGGTCGGGGGGCCTGAGGTCCTCTCCAGGGCTCAAGCCCAGCTTCCTGTACACCCCGTTCTCATCGTGAAACAATGGGAGGAGAGGGAGCATTTTGCACTTGGTTCTAGCTGAGGCCTCCTCGGTCTGTCTACTCCTGTAGGCATGGAGCCCTTGGGAAGAACCTGCGGGGATGGCGGGGGGTGGGGGGGGCGCAGATCCAGCCGCGGTGTGTGTGTGCGTCGTGTCATAGACCTGACCTTGCTGGTTTGCGCTCTGCCACTTCTGTCCCCTGAGGACTTCTTGGTCCTCAGCCAGGAACACCGTTTAAGCCGGGAACCCAGCACCTGTCCGGGCGTGGTCCACAAGGGGCAAACCCAAGGGCTGCGCTTGAAGATTCTTTGGAGAATCCAGGGGTCACAGCCAGAAGCAACCCCCCGTGGGCTCCACTGAGCTGTGGGAGCTCCCTCTAGGCGGTGGGTCCTGGGCTCGGCCCGGTGATGGTGGAGAGGAAGGATGCAGAGACAGGGGTGAGAAGGCAGAGGGGAGGGGCCTGAGGACATGGGGGACCAGCCCCAGTGCGCCGGGGGCTTAGGGGTCAGGGAGAACGCCGCCTGATCTGAAGTTCACAGTAAAGCCTGCACCGTGTAGGGAACGTTGTCAAAGAATGAAAGAAAGCCCTGGGTAATTTATCACAGTAAGACGAGAGCTTTGATGCTGCTGGGGTCATGGAGCCGTCCTCAGAGCTGACCACGTCCAGGGAACCCTCCTGGTCCAGCTTTAGTCCAGTTTCCCTTTTACCTGAAGTTCTTTAATTTGGAAGTTTTAAAAGCAGGGCAAGAAAAACTGAGCCTCCCTTTGCAGGGAGGCTGAGTTATCCAGTCCTGTCTCTTAAACGTTGAGACTGTCGCGTCCTATGCTAAATTAAAGATCAGGCCCTCGCGATGTTTGTCGCAGGAAGGAGACTGTCCTTCTGTGAGGAGGATTGGGGCGGGCGGGCTCTGGCTCCCAGGCCCCTGGTTCTGCCCCTTGGTCCTGCTGTCACAAGGATCTGGCGAGAGAGGGGCAGGTGGCAGACGGCACCTGCTGTGTCCTTGGAAGAAGACGACGGTGCCTGCAGGGCCTACTCAGCCCTCCCCACGGGTGGGGAAGGGTCTGTGGCACCCCTGCCTCGGCTGGCAGCCCCAGCTCTTGGACCACAGGCCAGGCTTGTGCGGGCGGGAGGGGCGGACTCCCCATCGCCCCAGAGAAGGTGTGGTCACTTTGGACCCCGATGGGGACCTTGGAGACGGATGGCCTTGGGCTGTGTCTCCGCTCTAGCGGGCAAGTCCCCGGGCCTCACGTTTGTCTTTTTCACCTAGAACAAGAACTGCTGTCAGAGTTGCGACAAACATCCTGATCAATGTTTGTCAGCTTACAGCCCCTCTTGTTTCACTTGCATCTCCCCCACCCCGACTTCCCACCCTCCACTAGCTTTTTATGAAGCAAATCCAAGACATCGTAATTTTTCTTCCATAATTACGTCCATGTCTTTAAAAAATATGGACTCCTTTTTTACAAAATAAAAATGGAACCCCATCACCATTGTCAAACTTTGAAAAATTGCCAGTATTTCCATAATGTTACCAAATATCATCATAATTAAATTTTCCCGATGCTTTCATTTTTAATAAATAGTTTAATTAATCCAGGGTTCAAATAAGGTCCTCTTGCGTTTGATTGATAAGTCTTCTAAGTTTCTTGAATCTATAGATCTTTCTTCCCTGCTTTTAATTTAATTGGTAAATAAGCAGGTTGTCTGTCCTGTAGAAATTTCCTATAATTTGGATTTTGCTGATTTACGTCCTGTCGGTTCACACAGTCTTGTGCCTGCTGTGTTGCTGGTGAATTGACAGATCTAGAGGCTTGGCCATGCTCCCTTTTGATGTGTTTTCCGAGAATACTGATGACGCTGTGGATTTCGGTCAGGAGGCTCATTATGACAGGGTGTTGCTCTTCTTGTGACTTAAGACTGATCAGTGGATTCAGACGTGAGCCTGACTCATCCTCTTCGAAGCTCCCCATCAGCTCCTCACCTCCTGGTCTTTGCAGCCGTTGCTGACAAGTGCCCTGACGTCACCATCAGGGGTGGCAAGATGGCGACATTCTCTCCTTTATTTACAAGCTCTAAACGTATTTGAAGAAAGACTTCCTCATCAGCTCCTTGTCACTTGGAAATACCGTCTGTGCAGAAAAGAAGGTTAAATGCCTGATTCCTTTTATTTACTTCTTTTCAAATAATTTGATAGTTCTTCTAGAATCCATCAAAAGACACACACCCATCTATATAAATATCATAGTTAACAAATAGGTCTTTCACATATATGACTTGTTTAGATCCTTTCGTAGCTTCCTAGACTCCTACTATGACAAGATATTCCGGACTCATTTTCTATGTCCTGCCTCATACCTGGAGTTATCTATTTATCCAAAGTATCCCTGGTTCTTTATAGATAGAACTAGTACTGAGGGACCAAAGTCTTGAGTTCTAGACCTGTTCATTGCTCCTGGGTTGGTCATTGTTTCTAGGACTTTACAATGGACAGTACTAGGGAAACATTTTTCTTAAAATATATGCTATTTCCAATTCCACTATGGGATTACAAGGTTTTCACTTAGGTTTTTTTTAAAATTTTGTGTCTATATCTATTTTCTCTTATGCTGAATATCACATCAACATAGCTACTCATCTGCTTTATCCTGTGTGTGTGTGTCTCTACCTATTCCTGTTTCAGAATGTCACTTTCAAGTTTTATTATTAACATTGTGATCACTGAAAACAATTTGAGTTTTACTTGCTGTTTTTTTTTTTTTTTTTCTCTACAGGGATATAGCTCACTAGCTACACAGTCACATTACTGAGTTTTAAAGTTACTTGAGATAATTGGACCCTTGATATCAGGTTTACATCATTTGGTGCATTTTGCTTTTTGTCTCCTTCATTGTTTTATTTTTTTCATAATTATGTAATACTTATCTGGCTCCCAAATCAAAGCTTTAACCTGAGTTGTATTCAGGAAAATTTAATTTTCATCCCTGCTTTTTCCACCTGGCCTTCTTCTCTACTCTGTAGGTAACCATTTGATAAAAGTTTAAAGATTACCCTTTGCCTTAGTTTGCTAGGGCTGCTATAACAGGATAACACAGACTGGGTGGCTTACACAACAAAAATCTATTTCTCACGGTTCTGGAGGCTGGACATTCAAGATCAAGGTATCAGCAGGACTGGTTTCTTCTGAGGCATCTCCTCGGTTTGCAGACAACATCACAGCACCATGAACTTGGCCAGTGAGAATGGAAGGTACATAATTGGTGGCATGTGTTGCATGATGTGTAGAGGTCCATGTGAGATGAGGGGCTCGATTGTTTATCCGAACGTGCTGTGGTTTTAGAGGCTCTGACCATATATTCACTGCGCAGAACACTGCCTTTTTCTGCTTGTCGTCTCCGTGTTATTATTATAGGACCCTTCCTCTCAAACGTGTTCCAGGGCTTCCCTGGTGGCGCAGTGGTTGAGAGTCCGCCTGCCGATGCGGGGGACATGGGTTCGTGCCCCGGTCCGGGAAGATCCCACGTGCCGCGGAGCGGCTGGGCCCGTGAGCCATGGCCGCTGAGCCTGCGCGTCCGGAGCCTGTGCTCCGCAACGGGAAAGGCCATGACAGTGAGAGGCCCGCGTACCACAAAAAAAAAAAAAAAAAAAGTGTTCCAGTTTGGGACAGTAAGTTCTATGGGTGCCCTAGTTTTAGAGGTCCACTAAATAATAATAAAACTGATGGTCTCTGTGTTAAAAATGTTAGGGCTATCATTTTCTAGTCCCGGCTTGAAGTCTGAGCTCTACATTATTCCCAGTGAGTTTCTTGGCAGATTCTGGTACTAAGCCAGACTCAGCCTGTTCTAAGGTCTCCTCCATCCTTTTCGTAAATGATCCCATGAGCCTTCGACTTTGGGGTTCAGCTTTAGCTGGGAAGAGCCTTGTCCTGGTCTTTCCCAGCCTAGGCTGGTACATTCAGGAAGTGGTCAGCTACTTTCTAATGAATTCCTCCTCCCAGGATGGAGTCCGTGCTGTTTCCTGAAGTGGGCTGCACACCAGTCTGTTGGCATATGCTGCCCCCCTGGAAAGGGTGGGCAGGATCGTTTAAGGCTCCATCACAACACGTTGTGCGGAATGTAAACACGGGTATAATGTTCAGAAAGCGTATGCTGGCAAATGCAGACTGAATCGGACTGAATCAGCATATTTGCTTTGCAAAAATGAAAATAAGGTGTCCTGTGTAGCGCTGAGAGTGGTCTGCCCGAATTCTCCCTTTTGAGTTTGGAGGATTCCTACAACTTCTCTACCAAGTTCTTCCCACGTTATAGAAAGAGAGCCATCTCTCCACATTACTGCTGTTTTCATGCACCTCGAGTTAGGCTCTTCACTTTCAGAGTCTTCTGTGTCAGCTGGTTCGCACACTGCCTTCAAGTTCACTTACCGTCTGCGGGGCCGACTTTGTTCTCAGGCCAGACTGGAGTCAAGCTATTTTCTCTGTTGAATTTATAGTGCCCTACATTGTAACCGATAGATAATTTCTCCATTTGAAATGCCCCATCAGGGAGTTTAGATTATTTCTCTTCCCCCTTCCTTCTCATTTAAGCTCTTTATCTGTGAGTTAGAAATTATCCCGATCGTGGTCAATAGCCAGCAGCCTAGCGCTGGTGCTACCATATTAAGGAGAAGCGTGTACAAGTCATGATGGGCGGTTGCACTGAACGGAGACTGCGGGAGTCTTTCGGAGGGTTCAGAAGTTCCCTCCCAAACTCCACCAGACCCCCATCTACCTCCTTAATCTCGGCTAAATTAAACTGAGTATTGACTCTGGAGCAATAAGAAATATTAAGACAATATTATTCTACTAGTTTTATGCCCCAGAGTATCTGCCACTCAAAATAGTTGATCAGTGTATATTTTTAAATGAATAAACACATGACCTCATTCATGTGTTTAAAGCACTTCAAAAAGCTTTTTGTTATGGAAAGTTCCAAACAATTATTTTAAAAGGTAGAGAAAATAGTGTAACGAACGCCCAGGTACCCAATATCCCACTTCAACAACTACCGGCTGGTATGGCCAATAGCGTTTTATCCTTACGCCTTCCCTTCCCCTGCCACCTACATTTTCTAAAAGACAGATCTCAGATATCATATAATTTCATCTGTATTTCACCGTTATCATACCCACAAAATTAACAGTAATTTTTAATATCATTAAATACTCAATAGGTGTTAAATTTTCAATTGTCTGAAAGATGTCTTATTACTTTAGAGTCATTTTTATTGAGGTGCATTTTTTTTTTTTTTTTTTTTTTTGCGGTATGCGGGCCTCTCACTGCTGCGGCCTCTCCCGTTGTGGAGCACAGGCTCCGGACGCGCAGGCTCAGCGGCCATGGCTCACGGGCTTAGTTGCTCCGCGGCATGTGGGATCTTCCCGGACCGGGGCACGAACCCGTGTCTCCTGCATCGGCAGGCGGACTCTCAACCACTGCGCCACCAGGGAAGCCCGCATTTTTCATGTAATAAAACGTACCTATATTAAGGGTGCAGTTAAATGAGTCTTGACAAATGTACACACTCCTGTAACCACCATCATAGTCAAGTTACAGAACATTTTCACCACCACAGGAAGTTCTTTCGTGCCCCCTGCAGTCAATTTCACCTCCTCTTCCCATCCTCAGCCCCAGGCAACAGCTAATCTGCTTTCTTTCACATTTATATGGGCATAAAAATATAGGAATATAGATATATATCTATCTTTTTCTGGCCACTTAAAACATTTACCGCTAACCATTGGTTCTCAGCAATTGGATTATGACGTTGCTCGCCGTGGTTTGTGTTTATTCATCCTGTGTATCACCGAGCTTCTTAGACCTATGGATTGGACGTTTGCATCAGAGATGGAAACTTTCCAGTCGGCATTCTGCAAATAATTTGTTTTTTGCCACCTACTCTCTGTCTTCTTCTTCCTGGACTCCAGTTACATGTGTATTTGACTACTTGATATTGTCCCACAGGTTGCTGAGTTTGTGTGTGTGTGTTTTGTCTGCTTTCCTTTCTATTTATTATTGGAATATTTTCCATTTCAACATCTTCCTGTTCACTGACCTTTCTTTTGTAGCATCTGATCTGATGTTACAATTGTCCAATTAAATTTTCCCAACAAGTAATGTATTTGTCTTCTCTAAAACTTCCATTTGATTCTTTTAAAAAATATTTTTCTTATGTCTCTTCATTATGTGCATGTTTTCCTTTGAGATTTTAAGTATACGTATAAGAGCTTTTTAGAAGTCCTTGTCTGCTGCTTCTAACATCTCTGTCATTCATGGATCTGTTTCTTTTGACTGATTTTCCTTCTTGTTATGGGTCATAATGTGCTGCTTTTTTGCATGTCTAGTAATTTTTGATTGGATGTGGGACGTTATGGGGTTTAGGTCATTGAGGGTTTGGATTTTGTTTTCTTAAAGTGTTTTGGAATTTGTTTTGCTAGAAAATTAAGTTACATATTTCTGATTAATCCTTACCAGGTTTGTATTTAAGCCCTTTATAGGGCAGTTCTAGACGAGTCTGTACTTTAGGGCTAAGTTAGCCCTATTACCTAGGGGGCGTGGCGCCACTTCCGGCATCTCTACATGTTGCTCTGGGCGTTCAAGCAGGAGTGTCCACTATGGCTGGTTAGAGTCTGCATCCGTCCCAGCCCCGTGAAAGCTCTGGGAACTGTTCTGATTATACTTCTTCTTCAGTTCTTTGTCCAGCCTTATAGAAATTTCCCCTATGAATGCGCAGATTTGGATTTGGCCAAAGGCTCAAGGGGCCCCCATGCAGATTTCTGGAACCCTTCTTTGCACAGTTCAATTCTCTCTGGTACGGCCTCCCTGAACTCTGATCTGTTTCCCTCAACTGAGATGTGGAGTTCCTCTTGGACACTCCTGTCCCTTTGCTGTTGTTTTAAATTTGCTTTCGGGCAGAAATCCAGGAGATGGTAAGACTCAGCTTCTTTGTTTCTTTTTCTCCAGGATCAGAGTCATATTGTTTGATATCTTATGTCTAAAACGTTTTTATTTATGTTTTGTACAATTTTCTATTTGTTTGGGGGAGAAAAATAATCTGTACTGGCTTCTCCTTCATGGCCAGGAATTTAAGTTGTAATTTTAAAAGACAGTTTGTATACTTGAATTGGGATTCAAATAAAATTCACACAAATTGATTGGCTGGTGTGTCTTTTTACCTTTTTAAATAATTAAGTCCATCCTTCACCTTCCTCTCTCTCCCTTTTTTTTCCCTTTTTCTTTTGTTGAAAAACTGGGCCAGTTTGTATGTTGAGTTTCACACATCATTCTGGATTTCACTGACTGTGTTCCCATGGTGTCGTTTAACTTATTCCTCCACATACACATTCCCGGGTAACTGGTGATTGAATTGAGACACTCGATCAGATTCAGATTAGTTTTTTTTTCAAGATGACTTTAATTTTTTGTTTTTTGCGGTACGCGGGCCTCTCACCGTTGTGGCCTCTCCCGTTGCGGAGCACAGGCTCCGGACGCGCAGGCTCAGCGGCCACAGCTCACGGGCCCAGCCGCTCCGCGGCACGTGGGATCCTCCCGGACCGGGGCACGAACCCGCGTCCCCTGCATCGGCAGGCGGACTCTCAACCACTGCGTCACCAGGGAAGCCCTCAAGATGACTTTAAAGGTGTCGGTTGCTTTTCCATCAAGCGGCACATGCCTTTGTGTTGTGTTAGCAGCCACTGATGCTCTGTAACTGGACTAGAACATTTCATTTAATTTGCTGATTTATCATAGAGACTGGGCCTCAGCAAGGATGCATTTCTAGACTGAACAAATGGGACTGGTATTTCTAGCCGTGTACTTGTTTTCAAAATATCAATTACAGTGACAAATTGGAGCTCCAATGGAAAGTGGCGTGGTTTTAAACTCGCTCAAAGAAAAGTTGACCCATTTTTACAAAGTGGAAGGAGGCCAGCCTGAATTATATCAATCCACACGTGTGACTTTCGGAGTTGCGCTCTAATTGCAGCTGGGCTCAAGCAGTGCTGCCGGGGGAAGACACCCTTTCTCTGCAATGTGAGGCAAGAATGACTTTTCGGCTCAGTCACAAGACAAGGCTGCTTCTGTGGTGCTTAAGGGCATGTTAAAGCTTTTTCTAGTGTAAATTTGTTAAAATATGTCCTTTCCTTGTACTTTGTGGGGGTGACATATTCGCTATGAACGTAGGATTTTCTAGGTGAAGTTGAATATCTGTCCTAGCTCAAGTACTAGTTGACATGATACTGTTTGTTTTTACAAAGCACTTTCCGCTCTGCTCTTTCATTTCTTCTTCCTCAAGAGTTTTCTCCATATTAGCAACCTAATTTTGTAAGACATGGCAACCGGGGCACAGAAGACCGGGGACTGGGAGAAGCCCGTTCAGCCCCCGGCCTCCGCTGTGGTTGACACCCTCCCCCCTGCCCCACCCCGTGCCCTGGAACACAGCCGGAAGGTTCTCCAGGCTCCCCACTCAGCACTCCTGTGCAGAAGAACCAAGGCCGGCCTTTCCCTACAGCTTCGGGGATAGTGGTCGCGGGGCAGCTGTGCTCGCGGTGTCTTGCTTTGAGCTTCCTTTCTCCGTGGTGTCTCGGATTCTCCGGACCATCTTTCCAGGTGTGGGCTGATCGTCATTGGTAAGCTCGACAAGCAGAGCGTGTAGGTGTGGTCCAGCCCGCACAGGCGGTCCGTCTGCAGCCAGCCCCTGTCCTTCTGGAGTGCTCCCAGGATGGTTTGTATATTGGGTGAAGCACAATATTGGTTTCCCAGGCTCCGTGTGTTTATTTTGGGAGCACTGGTTACCCCTTAGAGGGTAACCTCCTCCTCTCTAACATATTTGTTTAGTGTGGGATGTTTGGTTTCGACTTTCTGGAAAGTGCGTTTTAAAGGATGCTTCAGCCATTTCAGCTCAGGTGTGGTGACAGCCACTTAGCGTTGACGTGACCGACGTTTTCTTCCTGCCACTCTGGACCCGATGTTCTTGGCCTCTTTGTCTCACGCTCCTCAGGGAAGTAAAGTTAAACTTTCTCCTCACTGTTCTTGTAGAGCTGCAGCCGCCAGACATCCCAGATTTGGGCAAAAGCCCTATTTCAACTCTCCTGCCTAATGGTCCACACAAATTGTTGAGATGCTGTTCGGAATTCTGTATATTTCAATGTTGAATCTGTGTCTCCCGGGCTGCCTCCTTGAAAGCAGAAACGGACAGAAACATCTTTTGTAAGGTCTCATCTCCTGTTGATTTGAAAACTATTGTCGTTGGATTTTACCGCGGGAAGTTATTTTTCTAGCCTGGGTTACCCTGAGACAGAGGCTGGAAGAGAGGCTTGTAACGGGCAGGTGGCTTATTGGGGAAATGATGCCGGGGAGCAGGAGAAGGGAGGAAAAGGGAGGGAAGGGCCTGCAAGCTGCCTTACGGTGGGAGACCGGCCCCCGGAGGCCTCCCCGGGCGCCCGCAGAAACGTGTCTCGGAAATGTCTGCCTTGACCCACAGAGGGTGGAGCCTTCCTCCGTGGCTCTGTCTACCGCTGGTCGGCGGTGGCCCAGTGGGGTCACTTCCTGTGTCGGTGCCCAGAGGTCCCAGCGGGCACCCGAGAGACCTGGCCAAGCTGCCTGCTCAGAGCTGGTGGCAACAGCGGCTGGAAGGGGAGGGGGGCCGGGGGGCTCCAGCGGTGCCCGCCAGTGGGCTTGGACGTTCTACTGGGACAGAGGGAAACAGACGCCCCATAGGTACGTCGACATGAAAGGACCTTCTTCACTTTTTTCCAGATCTCCGTTCACGTGGAGACGTGAGTCGCGGTGAGAGACGGCGGCTGCCCTTACGGAGCTGCTCGCGGCCCCTCCCGAGGAGCCCGTCTGCATCCCCTTCCCAGTGTCCCCCTGCCCTGGACGGGGCGCAGTGGCTCACTGCGAACAAGGTACATTTCTTTATTTATTATTATGATTATTGTTTTAGAAGGTGCGTTTGAACCAGCACAGTTCTGAGGGCCTGTCGGTTTACCAGACCCTGGTCAGTTCAGGCAAATCACGCGTCCTTTTCAGTATTCTCGGCGTCTTTTATTATCTTAAAGGGCACCGAAGGATCGGTCACCAGAATTGTGTGGAGGGACTCCCGCGAATGGGAATGCATTCAGCTGGTTGTACCCACGAGCTTGTAGCAGTGAGGCCTCAGGGCCTCCTCTGATTCACAGAGAAGGACAGTGTCACTTCGCCACGGAGACCGGGCGTTTGCCACCCGGACGGGAGCGGGCGCGGGGCTGGAGGTCGGGGCCGCGCCTCCCTCTCTCTGCTCAGACGTGCCCGCCAGTGTGGGACGCTGCCCGCCTCCTTGAATACAGCGGATGCTCGTCACAGTCTGTGGGCACGGGGCGGGCGGGGAACCCTGGGTGTGGGTCTGGCCGAGGCCCCCACCCTTTCCGGCCCCGTAATCCTGTCCAGCTGCCCCCTCCCTCGGCAGCTCTTTCCTCACTGGGGAAGTAAGAGTCACGGGGAGGCTTAAACACGAGCCCGCTTGGAGCCAGCTTAGCGCGATTGCTCGCTGAGTGACGAGAGTACAGAGGGCCAGCTTGCAGTGCTGCCCAGGCCTTGGCCGCCTCCTGTATTTTTCCCTGAGGGGCTTGTGAGCCAGGGAGCTTGACCTGCCCACCCCCAAGGCCTTGAGCGAGTTTAGGCCGCTGCCAGGACGTTTACAGGGAGCTTGGAGATGCTTTCTGGGCCGAGGGGCTGCCCCGACTGTCCTCGCGAGCCAGGGGCGCGCGTGAGCCGAGGGGCCTTTGGACGCTCACCCTGGCCGGCGTGCGGTGCTCCCGCCTCGTGGCCCCGGAGTGTCCGAGCGGGTTCTGAGGCCAGGCCGTCGGGGACGCGTCCGCCTCTCTCCGCGGGTGCGCTGTGGTCCTGCGCGCACTAGGCCCCCGCGAGGCTGGGGGTCGGAGGCGTGAAGAGGGGCAGGCTTCTGACCTTTCCCCACCGGCTGGACTGAGTCCTTGGGAAACAGCGACTTCGCACACTCTCTCGCGAGCTCACCGCACGCTTAGCCAGGGTGGAAGGAAAGCTCTCCGGCTCCAGGTCTGGGCGCCTCCTGGGTCAAGTTCTCAGCTGACGCGGGGTCACCGTTGCCCTCTGGGCGCTGTGATCTTGTGGGGACGTGCAGACCCAGAGGACGTGGCTTGAGGATGCTCGGACGGTGGCACGTGGAGGACAGTATCATAGAGGCTAGTGCCCAGTGTCCACCGGGCAAGGACCTCTCGATCGGGTGAGTTTTGACAGGGTTTGGGGAAACATTGCTACCACCCTCACCCGCGGGGCAACTGCAGACCTGGCGTTTTGGAAAAGAACGGGCAGGCAGGACGGTGCTTTGCTCCACCGCGGGTGGTGACCAACCCGGTGCCTTTCTGTCTCTTTGGCTGTTTTGGGCCGGGAGGCAGCAGCCGACGTGCAGCATCTCGTGCACTCTAGCGACACCGCTGTGGGCCTGGACTCAGCGCGAGAGGATGGCCAGCTGCCCAAAGTCAAGGGCGTGGGTGCGGTCTTGGCCCCGGGCTGACCACAGAGCCCCCGAGCTTTACACCAACGTCTCCTGCCCGACACGCACCGGGACGCGGCGGGGTCTGCGCACCAGGTGCCAGCATGGGCCCCTCCTGAACATTTTTACTCATGGTCACTTCACAGCTCCATGCTGCTGCTGGCCTGCGAGTCGGCCTATCGTCAGGTGCAAACTCTAAGCTGAAAGTAAATCGGGACCCCCGGCGCACAGGGTCCCCTCTGAGAGCTTCCTGGTCAGCGTGTGTCACCGGGGCGATGTTCCTGCCTGAGGAGGAGAGGCATGGATGTGTGTGTGCCCGTGTGCGCACGTGTGCTGATGCCTGGCTCCCGTCAGGAAATGGGGACCAGGAGCTGTGCTGCTTGGAGGCTTTGGGGGAGACCGAGGACATGACAAGTGCAGAAGGGCTTGGCAAGTGCGCGGCCAAGGGCATGGCGGCCAAGCTCTGGCCAGACGCACCTGGGCTGCATTGCAGTTCGGTCAACTGTGTGTCTCCTCCTTTGCAAGGAGTCGGGCTCCAGGACTGGTGGGAACACCCCTTCCAGTTTGAAGCGCTTTGGGAGCAAGAGCAGAGCTCGGGTCGGCTGAGCCGAGGCCAGAGGAGGGGTGAGGGCCAGCTAGGAGGGGTGGCTCTGGGAATTGCCCGGTATCGATGGATCAGGTATCAGCCAGCGAGGGGATTGTTTGGGTCCCGATAGTGAATTAAGCGGATCACCTTTCTCATCTGTCTTCCAAAGAGTTCTGAGGTATTTCAAATTTTAAATTTTAACTCTGCCACCCTGTATAATAAAAGGCAAAGGCAGAGGCTTCTCGGGCCGCGGGATGGCTCTGGCCCAGCCCCTGGGGCCTGCAGCTGTGGGCGGCTGACAGAGGCAGCCCGCAGCCCTCCAGCTGGGCCGTTGAGCTTGGGCGCTGTCCCGCGAGGTGATTTCGGAGACACACAAGCTGAAGTTCTAGGTTCCTAGCAGGGCAGCCAGGTCGCAGCTGCTTCACCCTCCTCCGGGCGCCCACGAGGCCTCCTCTCTGCTCCGTCTCTAAGGGCCCCCGCGGGGGCGGGGGGCTGGGCAGCGGGCCATCAGCTGAGACTCGGATACCATGAGGTACAGCACTCGATGAGCGTTTCCAAGCCACCGTGTGACGTCCTCATCGTTTCCCCATCTTGCTGGCGAGGACCCTGAGGCCAAGAGCCTGCAGCAACTTGCCCCGCGGCCTGGCCTCTGGCTGCCCCCCCCCCCAACCTTGGCGTGTGCCCTGCTTTCTGGAGGACGGTCTGTCAACAAAGCTTAGTCTCTGCTTCAATAAAGGGAGATTTAAGTTTGGGAATGAGGAGAAGAGGGTTAGCTCCGTTGGAACCATCCCAAGTGACAAAAGCCACTTCTTGCGGGGGGTGGGATGGGGTGTGGTGGAAGGGACAGAAAAAGTCCTGGAGGGGCAACTCAGCAAGAGACCCAACAGAGCAGGAACCGCTGCTTCAGCTGCCGCAGTCCGTCTCTTCTTCCTCCGTCCCCCTCCTCACTGCCAAGCCCCTGGCTCTGTGACCGAGTCACCAGTGAAATGTAACATCAGCTCAGCCCGGCTGCTTGCGATCCTCTGTGCGTCGGGGGTCCTACATCAGGCTCTTCCCAGCCCTCGCTCAAACCCCTACACCGAGTATAAACAGAAGTGCAAGTTGTATATTGGGTGTAAATACATTCCACAGAGAAAAAGCCAGTAACCAAAAATGACAGAGTTTATTATTCTTAATATACGAAGAGTTATTGCTAATTAATAAGAAAAAGATGAACACTCCAATTGTAAAATGGGCAAAGGGCATAAACACGTAACACCCCCAGCTAGAAACATCCCTAGAAGAAACACAGAAGCAGCCCACCGGCATCTGGAGGTAAGTGGAAGCCCAGCCGCGCTTGAGGACATGGCTGTAGAGGCAGGTGTACCTGGACTGAGTTCTGGGGTCACTATTTATCGGCTCCTTGACGTTCGGCAAGGGAAGCCCGCTGAGCCTTTGTTCTTCTCCGTGAAACGGGCAGCGGTACCTGCCTGCGGGGTCATCGTGAGGGTGGAAGAGAGAATTCCGTGAGCAGCTTAGCGCAGTGCTCGGTACACAGCACGCTTTCATCATCACTGCTGGCGGTACAGGTGCGTTGACAAAGAGCCATATTCGTAAGTTCACACCTCACTGAAATCAGAGACAGGCGATGAAAACAGCAGTGGAATATGATTTCTTACCTATCAGGTTGGGAACAAGGCGGGAGGATTGGTGGCAGCCCCTGTTGGCGAGGTGCTGAGACCGTGGGACCCGGCACCCACCCTCCACGGAGCGATTGGGTGGTTTGCACTAACGCTGGAACCGCGGACAGGTTTTGGCTCTTTCTTCCGCGAGAAAGGAACCCCGCGGAGGTAACGGGAGCAGCGCACAGTGGTGAATATGTGTGAGGATATTTATCCTGCCATTGTGTGTATGAGCGACGATTCAGGAGCAACTATAAATGGATCAGATTAACACGTTTCACGTCTTAGGTTTACACGATGTTATGTGTCAACGCTAATCTCAGAACAAGAAAAAAACTCAGAAGCAACTTAAACGTCCCCTGGTGAGGTTGATTCATAAATTGCGCTTCCTCCGTTCGAGGGACTCCTACACGACCTCTGACAGCGTAATGAAGTGTCCTAGCCCCCCGCTGGCCGTCATGGGTGAAACTCTCCGACACTGACGGATACACAAAGTGGGTTGTAAGGTGACACCTTCCTGTGTCTCCATCTGTGTCCATCCCGCGGTTAGTTCAGAAACGAGTTTGGGAGGATGCACCCACTTTAAGATGCCGACACTTCTTTCTTCTTGGGAACTAATTTTATGATTTGATTTTTGTGTGTTTATTATCTTTCAATTAGAAAGGAAGAAAGGAGTGGATTATTATCTTTTTATCCTTTAGCAGCTTTTGCTCTGTAACCAGAGATCTGCATGTTGATTTTGCTCATGGAAACTGACTAGGAGTTGTGGTCCAAGAACACACCATCCTAGCTTTCTTCCTTGTTTGTCGTTCCGAAGCGTTTCTTCATTCTTTAGTCTATGACTCACGCAGGAAGACATGAGAACCGGTGTTTGGCAAAGATCTTTCCGTGCAGAGTGGAGAGAACCTCAGCCTTGGCGCCAGTAAAAGGCAGGCATGTGGCCTTGCCTCCCCGCCCTGATAGTGATGCGGTTCAGCAGGGGTGGGGTGAGCTGGAACGATCCGGCCAGCATCAGACATTCGGCTGCCGTCACACACAATAGCCCTGGGCCAATGGCAGTAACCAGACAAACTCAGACCCTCCTTTGCCTGTGCCGCTGAGAGCCACGACAGCAGAAGGATCCCTGAGGCGTCCGCTGGGCTGTTTCCCAGCTGGACACTGAGGGCACTGGGAGGATGTACCACGATGGCTCCCAAACAATCCCCTCACCCTTCTCTCCCGTCCTGGCTTGAACCTCCCACCGGAAACCGGATGCTCACGGTGCCCCAGTCAGCCTTGTGCTGCGCCGTGTACGGCGTTTAGCAGCCGTTTCTCCATTCGAGCTGCCCGGGGCCCCGGGGGCCGGCAGGCCAGGGGTCGCCATCATCATTTTGCAAATGAGGAAGGAGCTCAAAGAGGTCTGGGGCTTGTCTGGGGACACACGGCCCGGCCAGAACTGACTCTGGGGTCCTCTGTCCCCACTGGTTTTGTTTTCTTGCCTGTGACTTCACAGCTCTTCCGAAAGCCGTCGCCGTCATGCTCTGCGGACCACCCGAGATCCGCTCTTCGGTTTCCTGACTGAGACACACGGTTTTAAACTGTGATCCGCGCGCACACACACACACAGAAGTTTCAAGAAGCAAAGCTTAACCTTTCTACCCCGTGTACTCCATGACTCAGCTGTTTTCTAGTCTCTTCATTCCATTCCATCCTATTCATTCTCCAAATAGGAAAAAGACTCAGTAACTTGATTTCGTGACCCCTGGGGACGGTCCTCCGGCGGCCCAGCGAGGCCGATTCGGGACTCCTGTGAGCAGCTCCGGAGGGTGGGCTCCCGGGCCGGGGTCGGTGGAGCCAGAGGGGAAGGGCTGAGCTCGCCGTCTCTGCAGACGGAAAGGGGGGGCTGGGCAGGGTGGGTGCAGACGGAGGCGGGCAGGTGTGGGCGGTGCACCTCTAGGGCTGAAAGGTCTGCTTCGTTTTCCTGCCCCCTGTCTTTCTTTGCACGAGGATTTTCCTGCTTGGAGGCCTCTCGGCCCTGTCGCTTTTCCAGTTTGGGGACAGGCAGCCCCTCTGGGGAGGACCGGGCAGGAAATGCAGCTTTCCCGCCCCACTGCCTGGTCAGGGCGTCACGGCCACGCCGCCAGCTGCTGAGGGTCCTCACCGCGGCCGCGTCCCCGGGTGACGAGACCGGGGCCTCCCGGGAGTCGCCGTGGGCCTTCAGCAGACTTCGGGCCAGGGTGCCCTTGAGCTGCACCCCGACAGAGACCCCAGCCAGGCCCGGGATGGGGAAGCGTGCAGCCGGGCTCTTCATCTTTTCTGGTCAGAGATCGTGCTGAGCTCTGATGAGCCTCACGAACCTCACAAAACACACAAACGCACACGCAGAAGAAAACTGTGGGTAAAATGTCTCGTGTTTCACGGATGCAGAAGTCAGTCCCTGTCCAAAGCCAGGAAAGGGCTGTGGACCCAGAGGATCCTAAAGGCTGAAATTCAACGAAGGTGGTGCTAGAAAGTGAATTCACAAGGAAAATTCTTCCTTGCCAGCTCAATTTTATCTAGAGATTATCTGATGAATCTCACTGTCTGTTGGCTTTGGGCTTCACAAAATCAGCCCTCTTCTTTTCCATACTCTTCCCTATATTTCTAGCAAGTTTTCCTCGTATGTTGGGCTGTGGATCATTTATGCTGGCACCCGATTATCCCCCGTCCACGCTGCAGGAAGAGCTGCCTCCAGGAAGGCTGCTGGAGCTGGCCAGGCCCTGTCTTGGTCCAAGGGCTCCAGCTTCTTCTTCCTCTTTTGCTACATGTCACCCCCACTGGCTCTCGATCTGGATCTGGATCTGTCAAACGGGGTAAGAATACCATCCCAGGAAGTTACTGTAGGGATGAAATGAGATTGTTCATATAACGTATTCAGCGCAACGTGTAGCTCACAGGAAGTGCTCAGTAAACGCAGACTGTTATCATTTTCACTGGCCACTGCCTTCACCTTGGGACTCCGCGTGAGCTGGGTTACTTCGTCCGCACCAGTGTCAGGCTTTCCCCTTCCTTCAGATTTCTGGTGCGTGTGGTTAAGCGTTGAGGGCGCGTGTTTGCGTTTCTAACCACAGCGTTAGACTTGGACTCAAGCACTGTGGTCCCGTCGTGCTGAGAACCGGCTGTCATCTGTCTCGTGTGGCCCCACGTCAGGCTCAAAGCAGCGCCAGAGGTAGGGCTGCTGCCCTGGGACTGCAGAGAGGGTGCTTGCCGAGCTGCTGGTGTCTCGTGTCCGAGCTGGCGCCCTTCCTGCCGTACTGCTGGGCTGCCTTCAGTTCTGCTTTCAGAAGGAGGGCCATCGGATCTAAAATTTATGGTTTTACGTGAGGCTTTCTGAGCACTCGCCGTAAATCTGAGCTGCTGCAGCCTCGTTGTTCAATTGGTCCCTTGTAGCCTTATTTTTTGTTGCAATGAGTGGAAAAGGTCCTTTGATGGACGAGGACAGTTGCAGACCCTTATTATTGTTACATAATAATTTACACTTAAACAGATTTATCACTTCTGATTCTGGTGTCTGGTTTAAGACACGGCAAAAATCCATGTTTTCATTTAAAAATTATGTGCTTTTCATAGACTTACAAGAAAACGTGCATGGCTGTTGTCTAGGAGCTTGAGAGCGGAAATCTCTGTGTATGTTTTCTGTGTCTTCTTAGATCCTAGGGCAGTCTAGACGCAGAGTAGACAATAAATGCCTAAGGCACTTAGAAAAGGACCAACTCCCAGTCTGCATGAAGTGGCGGCCAAGGGATGAACACCTGAATTTAAAAGGCAGAGCAGCCAGGTCAAGGGGGCCGAAGCCTCAGGACTTGCAGGGCGGCTGGTCCCTGTCCACCGAGGGCCTCCCCAGAATACGGCCTCTCTTCTTGTCTAAAAGATGTGCTTTGGGAATGGTCAGCAGGAAGGAGAAAGCTAACCACTACAGTCAGTGCTCTGGTGGAGGAAGGTTCTAGATCACGACAGGTGCCTGTCACTGAGGTGAAGTGTCCGAGGCGTGAGAGGTACGGCTGGTCAAGGGCTCCTGGCTTCCCGCCGGTCAGAAGATTGGTGGGTTTTGGTCAGTTTTTAATGACACAGAACAAAAGTCACAGACAGGCTATGAGCAATCAGAGCCTGGGTGACTGGGTTGCAGAAGGTGCTGTTTTCTATTCTGGTCATTCTCCGTGCCCCGCCTCCCCTGCCCCCCTCCCCCGTTCCGCCATCACAGAGAAAAATGTAGGCGGGAGAGGAATATACGTGTCCCCCAAAGCATAGGCAGCCTTTTCTGCTTTTTTTGTGTGTGTGATATGCGGGCCTCTCACTGTTGTGGCCTCTCCTGTTGCGAAGCACAGGCTCCGGACGCGCAGGCTCAGCGGCCATGGCTCACGGGCCCAGCCGCTCCGCGGCACGTGGGATCTTCCCGGACCAGGGCACGAACCCGCGTCCCCTGCATCGGCAGGCGGATTCTCAACCACTTCGCCACCAGGGAAGCCTGCCTTTTCTGCTTTAAAAGAGTCAGCATGAGTCACTCAGCAGGTGACAAAAGTATAATTTAGAGAAAACAGGGGAAATAGCAAGTTTCCCCACAATTTTGTTGCCCGTATCCATTAGGAATAAGATGAGTTATCAGTGCTACAAAACTCAAATGAACAGTGATTCAAACCCAAAATGCGTGATGTGCCCCTAAAATTCTGGCAGACGGGCAGTCCGGGGCTAGCACCGCTCTTCCACTAGGTCCTCAGAGGCCCAGGCTCCTTCCTGCTGTCTGTCTGTCCCTCCCTAGCTCCTGCCATCACACTCACATCCCAGCCAGCAGGAAGGAGAAAGGGGCAAGGAAGGGCGCCTCTCTTCTTTGTACGCAGGATTTCCCAGGTGGCGCCTACAACACTCTGCTTGAGCCCCATTGACCAGAATGCACTCATGTGGCCACACGTAGACAAGGAGGCTGGGAAACGTAGTCCTTACTCGGGGCAGCGGGGGCAAAGGACAGGGAGTCCTGGCATTTAAGGAACAGGGAGAACCTCTGCGGGGGTCCGGCGTCAGCTTCTGCCACGCTGCCGCAGGGACTTGATGGCTTAGGCAGAGGGGGGCTTGGAGAGTCCCACGTGGAGCCCTGGATGGTCGACTTCAGTAACCTGGGCTCTGTGTTGCGGAGCTGAAAGCCGGGTGACTGACTGGTGGGCTGGGCCACTGCACTGGCATCGATCTGGCAGACGGGGAGAGAGAGGGACAGGACTCCAGGGAGACGGCGTCTGGGGAAGCCGTCTTCGGTGGTTAAGCAAAGGTTCTGGAGTCACTCTAAACTTGGACTCACATCCCAGAGCTGCTGTGTGATCTTGGGAAGTCGCTGATCTCTGGAAGCTTCCATGTCCTCGTCAGCCCTGGGCGGGGCCTGATACCCACCCCAGGGCTGTGAGTGGGGCTGAGGGGCGTAACGTGGGGTGAGGTGGATGTAGGTGTTCAGGAAACGGTGTCCGTTTTTACAGCTGCCCACCCGGGAGCAAAGGTGGGCCTGACACCTGCAAGGGTCGCCCATCAGCCTGGGCCGAGCTGGGCTGTGGGCAGTGGGGATGGAAGGGCCCGGAGCGGGATCCCTGCCGTAGGAGGCCGTTGGCTCATGGTTTGCAGGGTCCCTGCAAAGCCCCCAACTCCTTGGACTCCTCCTTCTGTGCCGGTCAGCCTAGCGCAGCCGCGCCGGGCAGTGTTTTTGATGCTGACACAATTCAGTTATTTTAAAAAAGAGTTTCCATAAACAGAGAGAAAACAAATTGTTTTTTACTTGCGTTTCAGGCTCCAGTAAATACTGACGAGTGCTCGCAGGTAAGTTTCCGTGATGGAATCTATCACCTGTTCAGACCACACATGGCGGGCACACAATGGCCTCGGGCGAGCGACACGGGACACCCGGAGGTGAGAGGTGGGGCGGGTCAGGACGGGGCGGGGCTGCGCCCGGCTTCCCTTGGACGCCAGGACTTTGAGGAGACAGTTGCTGTGGAAACGTCAACAACGTGTTTCTGAGAGCAATTAAATCTTCACCCCCAGCACCAGTTTTGTATTAGTATCCACGGCCCAGGTCTTGTATCCAGCTGGGAGGAAGGCGTTCCGGTGCTCTGCTTGTTCTGTTAGGAGCCCGTGCCTTTGGGGGAAGCGGGCGGGAAGTGGGGAGTCTTGGTCTCAGTCCGGCGCACTCACTGGAGTCCCAGGGGCCCTCCCAGTGGTCGACACGGGGGACGCACGTCCGGGCTTCTGAGCCGGTGGGTCTGGGAGGGGCCCCGGCCAGGCTTGGGGAGCGCGAGGCGAAACCATCGAGTCATCACACCCCTCCCCTGGTGCCGCTGAGGGTCATTGTCGAGCACACCCACCCCGGTGCCCCCATTTCACGCCAGGGAAGTTCTGGGTCCTCGGGTTTCCTGGGTCCCCTGCGCAAGGGGGCTGCTCCCAGGGTTTCTCAAGCAGAGTCTTCTTTGTCCCCAGAAAAGGGACACCTGGGAGCTCACTGTGATGAACTTATAAGCTGGGACACAAGGACGTCTTAGTGCTCCTCGCTGGGTGGAGAACGGCCCAGGGCAGCTTCCCGTCCTCTCCCTCCAGGCCCGTCTCGGCGCGGAGTGTTCCAGAATTGTGCTGCCCTGTAAGCAGCTGCAAGCCTTAGGTGGTTCCTGGGCGCGTGAAGTGCAGCCGGTGTGGCCGAGAGCGTCTGTTTTCATTTCACGTCACTTCAAACGTGCATCTAAACGGCCCACGGGGCTGGTCCTGACCGCACGGGCAGAGCAGGTTAGGGCAGAGGTCGGTCGTGGGGTCTCTCAGTGCCAGGCCGCCGGGATCTGGACTTTGTTCTGCACGGAAAGGGGAGGAAGCTGAAGCTTCTGGACTGAGTGCAGGGAGCCGGGGCTGGAGACTGGGAGGAAGGCTGGAGGTGGTGGCAGTGACCAGGTGAGTGGCGAGGGGAGGGACACGGGGGGGGGGCGGCATTCAGGGACGACAGGATCAGGCTTGGCGCCGGGAGGTCCACGCTGGTTGGGCAGCTGGGCCGATAGCAGGCGTGCTGGGTCAGGAGAGAAAACCTCGGGATGCAAAGTGATTTTGTGGGAAAATACATCAAGCTGCTTTTGGACGGCAACCTCGCGGTCTGCCAGCGGATACTTGACTTTCAAGGCACAGATGATGCAGGCAGCGGCAGGGGCCTCCCGGGACCTGAGGTCCACCCGCACTCGGCCCACCCACATGGGGGTGCGCTTCCCCTCTGATGGGCGGCCCGCGGGTGGTCCCGCAGCCTCATCAGGCCCCCTGCCCTCCCGGCCCGAGGCCCGAGACCTCATCCCCAGAGCTGAGCGCCCACAACGGAGCCTCCCCAGGCAGGACCCTTGATGCTTTCCCCCACCCCGGGCACCACTGAGCACACCTGGGTCCTGGGGCAGGTCCAGAAGCCGAGGCAGGGGAGGACCCGTCCCCGCCCTGGGCAAGTTCATCTTCTGCTGCGAGACAGTCGCGGGGCCTGGCCCAGGGCGGGGATCGTGTGTGGGGCAGTTTTGCCCTCCAGGCCCGCGTCGCAGTGACCCCCCCGTGCCCGGGGGGTGTGGAGGGAGGCTCCCTGGGGGGCCGCCAGTGAGCTCGGCCGGGGGCCATATTCCGAGTGAGGGACGAGGAGGTGGCACTGAGGATGCAGCACGCAGGGTACAGCGCAGGGCGGGGGGCAGAGGCCGGGGTGCGTCCGGGGAGGTGGGGTGTGGCGGGGGAGGTGGACGGGGCCCCCGAGGAAAGGCCTGTGTCTGCTGGCCACTGGGGGCGGGCCCTGGTTTTCAGCTCGGGAGCGACACGTGCTGCTTGCCTCTTTGAGGTGGTGCAGCTTCTCCATCACAGCCGGAGAGACTTTGCCCTGGCAGCCCCTCTAAGACTCTCCCTCCTGACATGGGTGTGGAGTGCGAGATTCCTGGGGAGAACAAAGCCTTGTAAACTCCTTGGAAAACTGTAAGTGCTCTCGAAAGGTAATCACTGCTCTCAGTGAAGGAGTTACAGCGGCAATTACCTTATGGCAAGCAGGCTGGCTCCGCCCCCCCCCCCCCCCCACCCCTCCGTCCGCCAAGTAGCTGGCAGGAACGCTTTGCGTCCAGCTGCAAAATTTCCAAAAGCTCAAAACAGAGTGTGTGGAAAAGTGAGGCCGAGGTGAGTTTCTTTAGAGTGGGTCCTAAATACCTGAGCACGCCCCGCCTGGGGGGGGTTCTTTCCCTCCCATCATTTGTATACGACTTGCTTGAGATGTTCTCCTGCTTCTTCCACAAACTCCGTCGGGGAATTCTCAAACTGTGAGCAAACGGCAGGAGGAGGTGGTACCCGAGATTGGAGGTTGCTGTTATCTTCCCGTTTTGCAGAGAAAACTGAGGGGGGGGGGGCGTCCAGGGGACTCAGCGGCCGCGTGGTGCCCAGGACCGGCTCAGGCTGCTGCCATGGACCCTGCGCCCAGCTCCTCTCCGCTCGCCTTCCGTCCTGTCACCTCCTCTCGGCTCGAGCCGGCCCAGGACCCCGGTCTGCCTCGGCGTGGCTGCCTGCGCCATCATCCGCCCCTCCGGTCGCTTTAGAAATGTGTCCCTCGAGAGCACCTCGTCATCCGAGGGCCTCCTTTCCGGCCACCGTCGAGGCCCCCTGGGGAGGCAAGCGCGGTCGGTTCCTGCTCTCTCTTCATTCCGCATTCCCACAGCGCCTCCCCAGCTCGGGTGCAGCCGGGGCCTCCCGCAAAGCTCTGGATGGATGGGCCCTGCGCCCAGCATCTCCAGACATGGGCTCCCGGCGGCCCCTCCTTCACGGAACTCCCGGCCGTGGAGCGAGCACCGACCAGCACCCGCTGTGCGAGGGGACCAGCACCACGGGGGCGGGGCCTCGGCGCCGAGGGGAGGGGCTCTGGGCGGGACCCACTGAGAAGCGCGCCCCGACCGGACCAGCCGTCGTGCAGGGGTTCGCCCCCCGGAGGGGCACCGCACCCGTGCGCGTGGGGCCCTGGCGCCTGGCCTGCCCAGTGGGCTCACTGCGAACCACGTCTCAGCCCGAACGACGGTTTCCTTTACCTCGCGTGTGCTGAAGTGTGGGGTCCGAGGACCCGAGTGCAGGGCTAGCGGGGACGAGGGGGAGGCACGGGGGGCGGCCCCCGGGGCTGGGGTGACCCTGGCTCCTCCCTGAAGGGACGGCGGGGGCTGGGGGCCCCCTGCGGGGCCAGGCCCAGCCTTGCCTCCGGGGTCCTGAGTCCTGTGCAGGTGTGCGGGGTCAGTGCTCCCCCTTACCACGTGCTGCCGCAGCCCTTCTGTCCCCGGAAGGACCCGGCCGAGGAGCTGGAGGTCCTGGCCCAGCATCCGCGCCGGCCCGATGCTGGGGCGGGTGTGTCCTCGCTCTGGGACGCCAAGTCAGAGCCCCTGGTGGCGCGTTCCTCTGTCACGTCCACTTCTGGGGCTATTTCCGGGTGATGCCATCATTAAATAGTAAGCCGTCGAGAAAAACCAGGGTGACATTTACGATGTCTGGTAGCTTATTCTTTACAGTCACACATCTTTCCCTCCAGACACATATGCAAGAAGCGAATTTCATTCCACTCATAGGGATTCCATGTGCGCTTGACTGGATCTTCTAAGATTTCTGGATTCAAGAATGAAGAAGCTTAGCTCTGGGAGAGCAGACAGGTTCCTGGGAAAGTGCAAGCTGGTGGGATGTGTAGATGCTGCCATGGGGCTGAGCGGGGCCGAGAGCCGCGTCTGGACCTGAAGGCGCAGGGCGCTCTCGCGGTCCCTCGCAGCGTGCCCGGCTGTGGGACGGGGGGGGGGGGGGCGGGCTGGGCCCTGTCCTCACCGACGCTGGGCCTGCCTGAGAATAAGGGGTTGTGAGTGTACGTGTATATGAGTGTGAGTGAATGTGAGTATGTATGTGAGTATATGGGTGTATGTGTTCGTGTGAACGTGTATGTGTGTGAGTGTATGTATGTATGTTTGAGTGTACGTGTGTCTAAGTGTGAATGTGTGTATGGAGTGTATATTTGTGAGTGAATGTGTGGGTATGTACGTGTGTCTGTGTATGTGGCTGCCTGAGCGTACGTGTGTGTACGTGTGCGAGTGCGTGTGTGTATGTGAGTGTATGAGTGTGTTGAGTGTTGGTGTCCACGCCTGTCTCTCCCGACTCCCCCCGGGGCCTTTCTCACCGAATCCCACTCTGCTTTTGGAAGCTGGACTCTCTCCATTTTATTTATGAGGAAAAGAGCCGTGAACAAAGGGTGTCGGGCCGGGCGTGGACCTCCGCCCGCACCCCGTGCGAGTGCAGAGCCCGTCGCTGCCCCTCGCCGTGGGCTCAGTGGGGACCCCCTGCCCCCGGGGCGGGCAGGCCGGCGGCCTGGGCAGGCGGTGGTGGCTCAGGCTGGATCCCCCGCGGGTGTCACCCTTTCCCGGCCGGGGCTACCCTGGCCCTGCGCTCACACGGGGCGTCGTGATGTCCCCCCAAGTTTAGAAGCCATCGGTGCCTGGACAGGCTTGGGGAAACCCTCTTTGCTGTCTCAGCCGAATGACTCCCAGACAGCTCGGCTCTTGTCCCTCCAAGTTCCCTGTGGTGGAGCTCGCCGCGGGGGCTTACTGCCCACCGCGCCCACGGTGCAGCCCCTGCAGAGGCCCGTATTCTAGAGGCCCTGCGCCGCAGGCCGACCTCCTGGCCAGACAATGACTGAGGAGCAGATTACACAAAGGCCCGCATGGGCCTGCGCTGCTCCAGGCCCGGAACTCGCAGCCGGTGTGTTTGTGCTGCATCCATAGGCAAAGACGCTCTAAGGAAACACTTGGGAGAGCAAGAGTTGTGCAAGATGCCAGCCACAGAAAAGCCTCTGTCAAGAGGTGACGACTTCCCGGCTCGAGACGAGGCTTCCACCCCTGTGGCCTCCGCGCAGCCCCCAGGACCCCTCACCAGGGCCCCCACCTTTCACCAGCGCCGACAGGTACAATGTCAGGAGGCCAGGATGACGGTGCCCATGACCTCTCTGCAGGAAGTTTCTTGTCTTTAACAATAGCTGATGCTATTTTAAAAAATTACGGTAAAATACACATAACTTTAAAATTTATCATCTCAACCGTGTTTAGGTTCACAGTTCAGTCATGTTTCGCGCATTCCCGGCGTCGTGCGACTGTTTCCACCGTCGTCCCCAGAACCTCTCGTCCTCCCAAACCGAACCTCCGTCCCCATTAAACGCGGACTCCCCACCCCCTCCCCCAGCCCCTGGCACCCACCCTCCTGCCGTCTGTCTCTGTGAATCTGATTCCTCCAGGGACGCCACAGACGTGCAGCGCTCGGCGTTCCTCCTTTGGTGTCTGCTTTAGGTCACTAAGCATCGCGCCCTCCAGGTTTCATCCGCGGTGTGGCCTGTGTCAGGATTTCCTTCCTTTTTAAGGGGGAGCCGTACTCCACCGTGCGCATGGGCCGCGTTGTGTTTATATCCGTCATCTGTGGACACACACTGGGCTTGTCTGGGGGACATCCGTATTCCCGTTTTTCTTAACTTTAATGCTGCTTCTGGAGCCAGACATGTCACGCGTGTCAGGCGGGCAAGATGTATCAGCGTGCCATGTGTGTCACGCGTGTCCGGCGGGGCCCGGCAGAGTGAGACGTGCTCCCGACGCCTCACTGCGGAGCTCAGCCCTCTGTGGACGGCGCTGCCTGTGGGAATCCTGCCCGTGCATTACGTCAAGTCTGTTCCACCCGGGCTGCGCCGTGGCTGCAGGACCACTGAGCTGTGGTCTTTGCTGGTGACGCTGGTCCCCGTCCAAGGTCAGTACTGTGGACTGAACATTTGTGTCCCGCAGATCGACACGTTGAAGCCCTCGCTCCAGCGGAGCTGATTCAGAAGCAGGGTCTGCGAGGAGATGGTAAAAGTGAACACGGCCCTGAGGACGGAGCCCTCGTCCGGCAGGGCTACAGCTCCTACAAGAAGAGGAAGAGACGCCCTGGCTTTCTTCTCTCCACCGTGTGGACACGGTGGCAGGACGGCTGTCACCAGGGGTGGGATCAGCCGGCACCTTCCTCCTGGACGTCCGGCCTCCAGGCGTGGGAGAATTAGATTTCTGTTGTTTAAGCTGCCCGGTCTGGAATATTTAGCTCTGGTGGCCCTAGCAGACTGGGACAGTCAGTGACCTGGGAGAGAGGCTGGAGATGGGAGGCCGCTGCGTGTCCTTCAGTCACATATGCGGCCTCGACGAGGAGGCTCGAAGCCGTGAGTCTGAGGACCCCTGGGCCTGTCACGCCCTCCGTCACTGCCAAGAGCTGGGTGCTATTGACCGAGTCTTCTGTGCAAATACAGGACTTCATTTGGAATGTCTTTGTGATTGTCGAAATGCACAATCCTTTTCTCACTCTTAGGGAGAAATGTAAATAGTGTTACAGGCTGCCTGGTGGCAGTCGGGGTTCAGTTAATTCATTAACGCCTGTGGGAGAAAGTTCTTACTTCCTGGCGGAATACGCTGCAGATTTGCGCTGTTCTAACCTTCCTTATTATTTCTCCTCATGGACCAGCAGTGAGATTAGCATTTTCTGAGTGAATCGGTGGGTGGAGAAAGGCCCCGAGCCACACCCTCAGGCATCTGGGCTGTTTATAAAACTGGCCGTGGCTGGAGCAGGGGCCACGCTGGGTCCTCCGTCACCACCGCCCAGCAGCAGGGCCCCCCCAGCGGGAGGGGCCGGGGATGCGCTCGGCCCTCTGGGATGGCAGTTCCCAGGTATTTGGAGGGAAATGGCCTCTGACACAAGTTTGGCAATGCCAGGTGCTGCAGAGTTAAAGGGGCTTCTCTCCATCTTTCACCCACTCGTGCATTTTGCACTTTCACCAGACGGTCCCCGTGTGCCAGGCCTCGTGTCAGGCCCTGGGAAGGAAGACGGGGTGGGCCAGGTCGCAGATACACTTACCGAGGAGACCCTCTTCCGGGACCTTTGCTGGCTCGCGGGTTTGTGGGCGCCCCTTGGAAAACACAGCCACTGCCGAGGAAGATTGAGGTGTGTGGAAACCCGGGGGTCACGGTAGCAGCGGTACCTGCCCCGCAGGTGACACGTGCCGTCTCCATCCTCACCACTGTCCAGAGCCGGACATGCTCCCGGTTTCCAGGTGGGAGGATGGGGCCCAGAGCCCTTCATGGTGAGGCCCCGAGCCCGGCGGGCAAGAAGGAGCTGGGAGTGGAGTCCAGTCTGCGTGGGTCCAAACCCTTGGTTCTTCCATCTCGTGTGGCCGCGGTCTTTCTCCTGCCCTTCCTGCTCACCAGCCTGGCTGTCTCGACCAAGGCCTGCAGACTCCTGGAGGCCACGTCTGTGAACGGTTAGGGAGAGTTAACGTCCGCACTCACCGCCTGCTGAGTGCTGTGTGCTCTGCCTCGCGAGGAGGGACGGCCCCGTGCGGGCGGCGCTATCTGTGTCCCGAGCATCACATGTGAGTTGGCGGGAAGGGGAGGAAATCGGTGGTACTGGGTTCAGCCCCACTCAGCACACGGGCCTGATGCTTTGGCTCCTTGAGAGCACATCCTGGGCTCCACGCTGGGCGTCCTCTGCAGAGGAGCCTCCCTACCAGCTGCTCTGTAGACAGCTTCCTCCTCACGACGCTTGTTGAAGGGGTTCCCAAGAGCCGTAACCCCTGGAGGCCTCACCGGAGATCCACTACACATGAAGAATGAGCGCAAAAATACCGTTTATGCAGCAACCGCTGAAAAAACGAGAAAGGAGCACCTCTGTGGCGGAGGCATGTGGTGCCGGGCCGCTTGTGATGGGCCTCAAGGGCGTTCGGACCAGAAAGGCCTGTGGCTTCACAAGCACAGAGGGTCTGACCTCGCCATCACCGGGGGGAAGCATTTTCCTCTGGGATCCAACCGACAAGAGGCATATTTCTCGGTGTGAAGCAGGACCACAGGCCCCAGAGATGCTTATCTTTAGCTTGATTGGGAAGCTTTGCTCTGCTACCGGGGTGGGGGTCCTCTTGCAACGTGAATCCATAAACCCATCCAGACAGACCCGAGAGTGTCAGGTGAGGTGGGACGGGCCTGTAGGCGGCGGGGGCTACACCCGAGGCAGTGCCTGGCCCGTTGCAGGGGAGCCAGGAAGGCGTCCCGAGGAGGGGACAGTCTGAGGGCCCTTGCCTGGAGCAGGAGCCTGCCCGGCCTCCCGGACCAGGAGTGGGCAGCAGCCCTGGACCTCCCTGCCCTCCCCCTGTCCCCCCAAGAGCCCTTGAGGGAAGGGGCAGAAGGCTCCCTGGACCCATGCCCAGCCGGGCTCTGGGGTGGGCATAGCCCCAAGACCTCCGCAGTTCCCAGCGCCTCCGCGGACGAGCCCCCCTTTACCCTGGCCAAGTGCCCTGCACGCTTTCCCGGGGCGGAGCTGACTCTCGGGGCCTGGGCATATGCTCAAGTCCAGGGTCGCGGGGCCGTTGACTGGGGTTCAAGGAAGTGTGGCTACTGCCGTGCGGTTGGCAGGCGGCAGAGTCTGTCCTGATGGTGTCCTTGCACAAGACGAAGAGCGCATTAGGACGGGCAGACAGGAGACATCTGGCTGTGTATGTGCGTGTGTGCGTGTGCCTGTGTGTCCATGTGTGCCTGTGCATATGTGCGTGCATACGTGTGCCTGCGTGTGTGCACGTGCGTGCCTGTGTGTATGTGTGCCTGTGTGCGCGCCTCTGTGTACCTGTGTGTGTGCACGTGTGTGCATGTGTGTGCGCCTCTGTGTACCTGCGTGTGTGTGCACGTGCGTGCCTGTGTGTATGTGTGCCTGTGTGTGCGCCTCTGTGTACCTGTGTGTGTGTGCACGTGCGTGTGTTGGGAGCGGTGCTCCTGCGTGGTTCTGTGTGAGCCCACGTGCTCCTTGGCTGGGTGGTGTCCGCGTGGGACGCTGGCCCAGCTCTGGCCCTGCGGGCGAGGGTTCAGCTGGTGAGACGCTGTGTGAATGAGGTTGGGGGTGCACACGTCAGCCGTGCACGGCCCCGTCTTCAGAACACCAGCCGCGTGGGAACCGGGAGTGAACAGCATTTTCTGGGCACCTGTCATGTGCCGACGCCCCTCCCGTCTCCTAAAGAAAAGCCGTCTTAGAAGGAAGCCCGTGGCCTTGGCTCTGACTTGACCCGGCCACATCCAGACGCGGGGAGGCTGGTACCCCATGAGCCAGTCGGCACGTGAGCACTGAGAGCCCCGGGATCCCCCACACGTGCTCCTGCAGCCGCACCTCAGTGCCCGCGGAGACGGTTATTTGACAAGTATATTAATGTCGTGGGGCGGCCATAACAAAGTACCGTAGGCTGAAACAACAGACATGTGTTTTCTCATGATCTGGGGGCTCGAAGTCCAAGGTCAAGGTGTGGGCAGGGCTGGTTTCTCCCGAGGCCTCCCTACTTGGCTTGACGATGCCACCTTCTCCCCGTGTCCTCACGTAGTCCCTCTGTGGGTGTCTGTGTCCTCATCTCCTCGTCGTATAAGGACACTGGTCCTGTGGGATCAGCGCCCATCCTAGTGACCTCATTCTACCTTAACCACCTCTTTAAAGACCTCTACCCCCCAATAAGGTCACATTCTCAGGTGCTGGGGGCTGAGACTGTACCATATGAATTGGGGTCAGGCCCAGGGCAGCCTGTCACAATAAGCGAAAGTCCCAGCTAGGAATCTGGTATTTGTTAATGCAGAGTGCTTATCTGACCTGTCTTGAAGTTCCCCCCGACCCCATCTCCTCTGTCCCCCAGCATCTCCATGCCAGGTCGGCTCTGGCTATGGCACTGGGCAGGGGCCGCGCCGAGAGAGACAGCCAGGGGGAGGGAGTGCAGGGGTGACCCGACCCGTGAGTCTAGGGTGGGGTGGGGGGTAGAGAAACGTCAAACAGCCTGGGTCGCGATGGGAGGAGAGCACAGCCATTCTGCGGGCTGCAGGAATCCCCCCAAGGAAGGATGTGGCCCCATAACCAGCACGGGCTTTGTGCTGAGTTACGGCACCCGTCACCCTGGCCTCAGAGTCCATTCCTTCTGTGCGGGGTGTTTTCTTCTGGCCTAAAACATTTCTTTTAAGGGCTGTTGGGAAACTGAGGTGAACAAGATGCTTGTATCAGGAAGGGCTCTTGTGGGGAAGAGCTGTATAGCTCCCAGACCTGGAGGGAAGTTTCCAGCCTGCAGCACAGAATGGTCTCAGCCAACACCAGAAAATAGGACGTGTGCTGAGATAATGAAGAGTGTTCTGGAGATGTGTGTGAACAGATAGGTATATATATATATTTGAACCTCAACTGGACATACTCTTGAACATTAAAGAGTTAAATAAAAGGCAACCAAAAAGTAAACTGAGGTTGATGAAAATGCGAATAACCACAGATGCGTGTTTTTACACATGGCCTTGGAGACTGCCCTGTTGAACTGCCCTTTTTACAGATGAGAAAACTCAAGTGCAGATGCTTCGAGGCCCAAGTGGCCCCTTGAGTTGGTGGAGAAGTGGAAACGAACCAGAGCCTCCACTGCGGGCCCAACAGTTTTCTGAAACCCTGTGGACCAAAGCTTTGTCATCTGGGGGAATTTCATCCTTCATAGCAGCCTGTCTTGACAAAACTGGGTTTTCTAATTCCCCTTGGGTCTAAACTGCGTACTTCTCACTCAGAAATTGGGCAGCGTCAGAATCTCAATTATGCGTTCTGCCACGAGGGTAATTTTCAGCAAAGTAAAGCTTTAGGGTATTTCTTCCTGGTATATAATTTGAGGGTGCTTTCCTTTTTTCTACTGAGTGTTTTTAAATTCTTATTTTATTCTTCATCCATGAATACAAACAAACAAAGAGGCCTCTTCCTCCGTGCCGTGGTGAGCATTCTAGAGAATGTACATTAAAAAGTCTAGGACCAACTACGAGGACAATTTCAAATTTTTTGAAGTGCTGTTTCTTTTCTCTTCATTTTCCTTTTAGTGACATACCTAACAAGTTTGCCCCCAAACACCTGACCCCACTGACACATTTTTTATTTTAAAAATGTGTATTTTTAAAATAAAATTTATTTTCCTTTTTATTCTTGTACTCAGTTTCCCTTAGCATATTTTGCTTTCTAAACTAAGAAAGGAAACAGGAAAAAAGGAAAAATTACCTTAATCTAAGTGCTGTAACACAACTTTGCAGTTTTTTAAAGACCAAAAAACCTACAAAACACAAAAACCAAAAACTGCAAAGTCTAGGCACTATTAAACATGCTCTTGACAACCAGTGAAAACACGATTTTGTAAACAGATCATCTACGGGGCCAGAATTTCCAGTTTGTTCGCGGGACTTTCCAGGGCGCCGGGCTCTGCCTCTTGCACTGAATAAATAGCAGATGATAAAGAATCGAAACAGTTCCTCTTTCCTGGTTGAGCAACCAAGCAACACAGAAGAAATCATTTTTTTGTTTAGAAAGAAAATAAAAGAAAGTGCTGTTTTATGGACAAGGTGTGACGTCACCCAGCACTGAGGCTCCTCTGGGTCCCGCATTCATTCTGGCGCCTCCACTGTCAGGTCACCTGTCAAGCAGGCCGGACGCTTGGCATCCACGCCATGGAGAGCATCAGCCAGAGGCCGGGTCCATGTCCCCCCCCTCCAACCAGAGCCTGGAGCTGGAGGTTCCAGGAGGCAGGAGGCTGCAGCCCTAGCGCCCGTGCACCCTGCACTGTGTCGTTAAGCAGTTGCCACGGGCTCAAACGCAGGGTGTCTGTTGTGGTTTTGACCTTCCTTGCCTGTGTGCCCACTGTGCTGTTCCAGACCGACATCTACCTAAACAACCCTTCTACGGGGCTCCGCAGGCGTGCCTGCGGTCACTTTGGATCAGGGGGTGGTGCGGGCCTGCCCCGTGACATGACCGGGGGGCGCCCGACCCGGTCAGCATGGGTGGGCTGGGAGGAAGGCATCTCCTGGACCAGTGAAGAGAGGTGAGGGACGAATTCCAGGACCCTTGCGTCTGAGAGTCGGGTCTCTCCTCCTCCTGTAACACTGGTGCTGACGCTGTCTGCTGGTTTATACGAAGTCTCAGACTTCGGTCTTGGGTTGGCTGAGTGCTCGCCATCATCTCGGGGGCTGCAGTTCTATCCCACTTACAGGCAGAGCAGGTGGTGCTCGGAGCGTTGACTGCAGGCTGGACGCTGGCATTCACATCCCAGAACCGACACCCAGGTGCTGTGTGACCTGTCCGAGGTTCTTAACCTCTCTGGGCCTCACGGTGAGATTTGTTTCAATTCGGGGGAGACCTGGCACCTAAAGTTTCAGAAGGTTCCTCCCTTGAAGTGCATCTGAGCGCTGCCCACTGAGCTCTGCGAACCTTGGTGGGGTCTGCAGGTGTCTGTGGATATTTATTACAGCTGTCATCATCTGTTGACGTTCTTGCTGTTGGGAAAGGCCACAGGGCAGGGTGTTTCGTGGTGGGCGTGTGACCTGGGCTTCTGCCTTTGAAGCCAGCCCTCCTGGCCATGTGGAGGAAGATTCCTTCCCAGCCTGTCCCCCCTGTGACCCTGTCCAGGGTGACGAGACCCCACGATATGTCTTGTGAAATTACAAGAGTAGCTAATATCTCGGAGGAGAGAGAAAGACCCGGATTCCCGGGGGCTTGAGGCTCAGACAAGTCAGGGAGGCTCTTTAAGGAAAGCATGAGAAGCTGGTGTGCTGAACAGCCTCTGACTTTTCAGATGAGGGGCTGTAGCCTGCACAAGGTCACACGTTAGCGCTGGGTGTGAGGTCGGCCGCCGAGCCTGGCACCCAGATCTGCACTCTACCCCACTGACCTGCCTTTCCCGAGTTTGCTACCAGCAGGCTCTGCCTGACCCACCCAGTTTGGTTTACTGGTCTAACCTTACAATGTTCCCCTCTGCTCGCTGGAACCACCGGCCCCACAGATCTGCTTACCCAGCCCTTCCCCTCCCGCCTGGAGAGCCACTTTCCAGCTACGTGATCTCAGGCTCCTCCTTGAAATCGAGACCATATTCAGCCTTGGTCATCTCACAGCAATGCTGTGTCAAGAGGAAATGTCTGAAGGCGCTTAGAAAACTGTACAGTGCTGGGCCGTGTACGTGAGCTACAGTCGTTAGCTCCTGTCCACACCGAGCTTTCCTGTCTTACACACTCTGAATCTGTCTCACAGGTCAACATTTCAGCGTCACCTGCTTGTTTTCTATGAGTCTGTTTCATTTCTGCTACCAAATCATACATTCTTTGCAAAGAAATCAGACTTTTGGCCTCTGCATCCTTTCCTAACTAGCACATCCTAATATGTCTCTTCAACATGTTTCTTAGACAATTTTAAAATTTGTTAACTTCCTCAGACTTGTGGTAACTTAAAGTTTTGTTGGTTGCCTCAGATAGTCATGATCTTATCTCAGTCGTTTCCTAATTATACTTGAAGTTTAAGTTATAAATTCCGTGGGCTCTCGTGTATCTCCTAGCTGTAAATTACAGGTCAAAGAGGCAGCTTGTCTCCTGACGAAAGGCCTCTGCAGCTTTCACGGGGCCCGAGCTCGCCGGCCGTCCATCGGGCCGGGCACACAGCGTCAGGCCTCCCTGGCCGTCGTTCTGGTTAGAACTCTGTGGGCGGAAGAAAGCAGAAACCAAACCCTGTATGAGAGTTTGACACTAAAGAAACGTAGCTGTTAGGAACTCATAGCCTTGTCCCAGCGCGTTTCACCGTGAGGACGGGCGCCTCCGCCAGAGCCCACCTCGACGGCCGAGCGAGCTCGCCACACCTGCCTTACGTTTGCCTACCAGCTGCCTGTTCCTGCACCCGGCTGCCAACGCATCTTATTTTAAAGTACATTTCAAGAATGTCCTCCTCTCCATAAATACTTAGCCTTGAGTGAGTTTGATATTTACTCACAGTTTTTCTCTTTTGAGGTAAACTTGACTCAGAGTGAAATGCAAATCTTAAGTGTCCCATCCTTTGGGTTTTGACAGAGGTGCTATGGCAGCCAAACGCCTATCAGGATGTTGAACGTGACCATCCACCCAGTTCCAGGGTGCCTGTCAAGCCCCATCCCCACCATCCTCAGATTAACTTTTCCTGTAGAATTCGATACACATAGACTCACCTGGCATGTACGCTTTGTGTAAAGCCTTCTTTCACTTAGCGAAATGCTCTTAGGATTCATGTGTGTCGTGCATATGAGCAGCTCACGGCGTTTCAGGGCTAAACTGTAGCTCACTGGAGGAGTTCACTGCAGGTAACTTACCCATTCTCCAACAGACCGCTCCACAGCTGCTTCCACCTTTTGGCCATTGTAAATAGAGCCATTGCAAACATTCTTATGCAGATCTTTTGTAGCGATACACTTTCGTGTCTCTTGGGCAAATACCTACTAGTAATTGCTAGATCATAGGGTAGATATAAGTTTAGTTTTTAAGAAACTACAAGATCTTTTCCCAAAGTCATTGTACCATTTAATACCTCCACCTGATTGCTTTAAATCCTCACCAATATTAAGTCTTGTCGATCCTTCTTCATTTGAGGGAATCCCCTGGCGGTCCAGTGCTTAGGACTCTGCACTTTCACTGCCGAGGGCCCTGGTTCAATCCCTGGTTGGGGAACTGAAATCCCACAAGCTGCACTGCGTGCGGCCAAAAAAAAAGCGCCTTCTTCATTTTAGATCCTCTGTTTGGTGCCTAGTGGTACCTCACTGTAGTTTTAATTTCCAATTCCCTAATCACTGGTGATGTTGAACATTTTTCACATGCATCCCTTCTTTTGTAAAGTGTTGAAATCTCTTGCTTGCTTTTATTTTTATTGAGTTCAGGAGTCCTTTCTATAACGTGACTGTCTCTTTTGCAAATAATTTCTTCCAGTCTGCGACTTGCCTGATCATTTTCTTAATGGCGTTTGTTAATGACCAGCAGTTTAAAATTTTGATAAAGGCTAATTGTTTTTACTTTATGATTGCTGTTCTCCACATCTTGCCTGAAAAAACCTTTGCTAACCCAAAGTCACAAAGATATCCCTATGCTCGCCTTTAAAAGCTTCATGGTTTTAGCTTTTACATTTTAGTCTATGAACCATCTCAACTTAATTCTGGTGGATGGTGTAAAATAAGGATCAAAGTGTATTTTTCCCACACCGATGTACCATTTGTTTGATCTGTTTTTTTACAGGGTCTGAAGAGCAAGGCCATCTTTTTTCAAGTCCACTTTCCTTCTCAAAGGCCCACAGGCTCCCTTTCTCATTTCTGAACAGCATTATGATGAAGATTTTCCTTATGTAATAGATCGAGGTCTAGAAAACAGCATGCCAAACTTGTCTGAAAACCATTCGAGTAACTCAAATCGCAGACCACCACCCCACAATTAAATCAGTTATGGCACAGCTACATATTCTAGTCTCTGCCTGCTTTCTTAACTCATCTCCAGTATTTTTAGCTAGTATCTTTACTATTAGTATTTAGAGCACTTTGTTTCATGACAGCATTACCCAGTTATTGGATTTTATAGTCTGAACCAGAAATAAAGTTTTATTTCATAACTCATCTTATGTAAGTAAACAAATCATTTTGTCGAGCAAGGGTGTTTCATCTCATGATGATGGCAGAGGATTTGGGGATTAACTAAATGACGGATGTTGAATTTAATAGGTCATGGCAGGTCTGAGGCATAATCTTCTAAATCCTTATGAATATGTTTATATATTGCGTTTTACTTAAATACTAAATAGTCAGTATCTTTGGACTCATAAAATCTCCCATATATGTCAAAGCTTAAGAATTCATAATCTGCATAAACTGTTCATTCATTTTGGTTCTTTGATTTGTTTTTGATAATAGCCCATAGTATAAATTCTTCAGAAGAATCTCTTCAACCAACAGACAATGCGCCAAGCATCCATTACCCTTACCCTGCTTAGCAGACTGTCCACAGCTTATAAAATTGGGAATCTCCTTTCATTCTATTAGGAGAGTCAAATGAGGGCTTTTCTCTTCAGCAGGGCAGATACTTTTATTTACATTTTTCTTTCCTTGATACAAACATGGAGGCCAAGAGGGTCTCTTTTCTTCGACCTAGAATATACCCTTTGGTGTATGATGAAATTTGATGTGAGGTGAGTACGTCTTGGGCTCCAGGGACTCAAGTGTCTTGGCTGAAGAACTAAAGGACATCAGGATGGGATGTCCCCCTGTGTGGACAACTTGAGGGCAGGACTCCAGGACGCAGTAGAATTATCTGGTTGAAATCGTGCGCCAAGGACTTGCAATGAATGTGTGTGTGCACGCGTGCGGGTGATTGTATATGTCAATTAGGTAATGTATTAACTACCTAATGCTGAGTAATAAATGTCCCCAAACTTAGCACCCTAAGACAACCAGCAGTTGTTGTATCGCAGTCTCTGTGGGCGGGGCGACGGGGAGCCCTCAGCCAGGCGGTTCTGGCGCAGGTCGCGTCGTCGGGCAGTGCTGCGGCCATGCGGAGGCTCGGCGGAGGCAGCGTCCGCCTCACGTGTCCGTGAGTGGACCTCCGTGCTCAGTGCCTGTCGGCGGGGATCTCGGTTCTTTGCCCCAAGGTTGCCTGAGTGTCCCCAGGATGGCAGCTGCTTCCCCCAGAGCTGGTGGCTCAGGATGGAGAAGAGACACAGTGTTTCACCGTCACTGGCGCTGTGTTCCAGTCTGTTATACAGACTGACTCTGGTGCAGCCTGGGAGGTGGTATCACAGGTGAGCTCCTACTGTAGAACTGGACACGTTGGTGACGTACCTAATATACAGATGCTTCTCTATTTCATTAGCTTTAAATAGCAATTTTCTCTCCGGCAGCACAGCCATGATAATGTTGCATTATCATAACGGAATCATTCTAGGTAGTATAACAAGGCCTTATTACGTTTTGGAAAACAATCTTTTCTGTGTATCTCCTCCAGTCTGAGAAGAGAAGAGAAACGACCGTAAAACAGGTCTTCAAAGCACCAGGCAGAACATGGCAGCAGTTGTTACTGGTCCTCATTTGAAGAACAAGAGGTGCTACCGGAGTGACTGGCCTGCATGTCGCGTGCCTGGGAGGGAGGGAGCCGTTTGACAGGCGGGCACGTGGAGGCTCAGTCAGGTACCCGGGTCACAGCGGTGGGAGGTCACAAGTGGAGCTGAGACGCAGCCCAGGACTTCCGGCTCGAGCCCATCTCCTTCCCGCCACCCCTGCTCTCCCGGACGGAGCCCCGGACGCCACGGGCCTCGGGGGGCCCAGACTGGGACCAATGTTAGGTCTTCGTGACGTGACGAGGTCAGGCGTGTGCAGCGCAGATTTAGTGCCTCACGTCTGACTTGTGTCTCAGGACAACCGGGGCCGTCGTCCCCACTGGACTCCCCGAGCCTTTGGGGCTCCTACACTGGGCTGGCACTTGGACCTTAGGACACTGGGCTTTTGCAGGGAAAGGAGCGGTGTGTGAGCTGAGAGCTGGAGAATGCCTGGAAGGCCCCGGACCCCCGTCCTTCCCGACCCACCCTCAGCCCCCAGCCCGCCTGGCGCCCTGGGCTAAAGGACATGTGACGGTCAAAGAGGTGTTTAGGAAGCTGTGACCTTCCTTGCATTGGCATCCGTCACAGACTCATCCTGGGCTCCCACACCTGAGGTCACCTGGGAGGAGCCGTCCTGGGGCCACTTTCCGAGGCTCCATCCACCCCCTCCAGTCGAAGTTCTCGGCTGCGGCAGAAACCAACGTGGGCCAATTTTGGAAGAAAAAGAATGTATTAAAAGGAAAGTGTGCTGACCCTCCGGGAGGCCTGGACAGTCTGTCCACTCCATCTCTTCCCATCTTGCAGAGCCAGGAAACTCCTATGATGACATCACAGACTGGGAGCCAGTGCCCGCGACCAGACCACTGGTGCCTGTGACGCCGACGTCGCTGAGGCCACCCTCCGAGAGGACACTGGTCGCCACCTCTGCAGACCAGAGGGAGCTACTGCCAGAAGGGGGTCCATGCATCACCCCCGCTTTGCATCCCTGGCTCCTGAGCCTACGTCCCCTGCCTGTGTGCCAGCTGCAAGGGAGGCTGGGGAGACACGGTCGGCTTCCACGGGGGGGGGCAGCCTGTCCCCCCATCACGACCTGCAGAACATCCCTAAGCTGAGAAAAGAAGTGAAGACGGAAGGTGGCCCAACGAGAATGACAGATGTCCATCACGGCTCTGCCTGAAGTTCTTTTCTGCACTCTTTCTAGCGAGAGGCCCCTTTCGGGAAGCCTCAGCCACCCGGGTACTATTTTAGTCCCTTCCAGTTAGTTTCCCCACAAAATGAGCGAGTCTGTAGTCACCCATCTGATTGGACAGGGTTTGGAGGAGAAGGAACTTTGGGTGGAAAGAAGCAAAAAAGAGAAGTCCGGGGTGGAGGGGGTCCAAAGAAAATGCCACCAGTTTTTACTGGAGTTGACCTGCCTGCCTTTTTTTGTGTTAAAGACTCGTGTAATTTTCCCTCTGTACTTGTTCATTCTAGGGCTAGATCCGCCCCATTTATGCGGTCAGCACTGTGGGCTGCTCCAGATTTTGCCTGTAACCGTGGCGGCCCATGGAGATTCTTTGGAAAGTGGCCTAAGTTGTTCCTGCGTTTGCTCACCCTTTCCCTGAAGCCCTCGCAGGCTTCTCTGGCCTCCATTGTGTGAAGATCAGCAGAGACCTCACTGTTTTCTAGTTATTTACCAGCTGGTGCCTTATTCTCTGCTGTAAAACACAAGCATCCAGCACGTGCATGGAGGAAGGAGGCCCAGGACTCGAGGGGAGCAGAAAGGAGGCTGTCTGACCTCGACTAGGTCTTCAGCAACGACTTCCCAGAGGAGCTGACGTCTAAAGTACATCAGCCTGTCTGACCTTCATAAGTGTTCACCCCTCACCCCCAAGAAAAAAGGGCTTTGTTACACACATGAGGAGCTCCTGGCGTCTCCGTCCTCTCCCAAGACGCCCTCCTGCTGCGTGCGGGCCGCTCCGTACGGAGCCTGCGCCGGCGTCGCTGACTCCCCTCCCCGTTGCTTCATCCCAGACCGCGTACAGACATTCCAGACTCTTGCGCCTAAAGAGCCCTTCCTGACCCACCGGCCGCCCCGCTACTGCCTTACCCCTCCCTCCCCTTTCACAGCAAAACTCTTTACAAACCGCACTCTGGCCTCTGGCCGCTTCCGATCTTAGCGTCTTCTCCAGCAGATTCCGTGTGGCCAGTCACGTGGTCAAGGGCCAGCCCATCTCGTGCTACTTTTGTCAGTAGCCGCTGACAAATCCACAGTGGTCGTGCCCTCTGTCCCCCAGGGCTTCTGGAATATACAGACTTGTTTGGTTGATTGTCGGTTTTTATTTATTTTTGGCCTCACAGGCAGCTCCCTGCCAGCGTCCTTGGCTGACACCCCTCTTCCGTCCGCCGTCCCGTGCTCCCTGGCGCAGGTCCGGGCCGCGCCGTCCTCTTCCTGGGACTGTAAATGCCGTCGCCAAGTGTCCTCCTCTGATTCCCACACGGTCCCTCCCTGAGCCCTGGACTTCGGCACCGCGCTGTCTGCGTGGCCTCTCTCCGCGGACGTTAAATTGCCGCCGTTAGAACTGGGTCTCCCCCATCTAGTTTGTTGCCCTGAGACATGATCGTAGGAGCCTCGATTCCTTCATTTTCCTCACCCTCCTGGTCTAAACTCGACCCCGTCCCATCCACCCCACCCGGAAGGCCCGTGGCTGGTGTGGCCGGGGCCCCCGGCTGGCCTTCTGCGAGGGCCTTGCTGGCTCCCCTGTCCCCTGTCCCCTGCACCCCCGGCCCCGGCCTCTCTCCCAGTCTCATCTCTTCAGCGGCCACCACAGTGACCTTTAACACGTGCATTGAAAGCAGGCCCCTCTCCTGACCAGGGCCCTCCAAGGGCTCGCTCGTCCTTCGGATCCGGTCGGGCCCCTCACCTTGGTCCCCTGCCCTCGGGCCCCGGGCCTGGCTCCTCTGCGGAGCACCACTCCCACGCTCACCCTTTGGGGTCGGGCCTCAGCCCCTTCACCCTCCCTGTTCGCTCTGCCTGGGACCTTCTTCCCCAGGGCCTTTCCGTGTGCTGCTTGTATAACCCGGGGCTTATTAAATTCCACCTCCTCAGGCAGGCCTGGCCCGCTGCTGTGCTCAGGAGGTGACCTCCACCCTGCCTTTCTCTTGTTTTGTTTCCTGCCTGGCCTGGATCACCCGACACTGCACCTTCTACGTGCCTGTTTACTCTGTCTTCCCTGTTAGACTGTCGGGCTCCCCGGGCAGGGGTTTCATCTCTTTTATTCACAGTCCATCTCTGGTGCCTGGAACAGTGATGGGAACAGAGTGGACGCTGGCTGGATGCCTGTGAGGTCCTCTCCCCTGAGACGGCCCAAGAGAGAGACTGAGCCAAAAGCTTCGGTTCCCGCGGTCCTGAGAGCAGCAGTACCTCGCGGGTCTTCCTCCATCGGTCCTAAAAGCAGGTGGAGCAGGTTAGTCAGGAATTCCTCTTTTTCTCTAAAATTCTTAGGAGGAGGGTAACCGGGAGTGCGGAAAGCCGGCCTCAGGTTTTGGATGCTCTGATTGCTTGTCCGATGCTGTGTCTCTGTTGGTTGTGTGGTCTTGGGCCATGAACTTCGTCTTAAATTTCCATATCCTTCCCTAAGGGTTGGTTTGTTTGCTCTGTGAAAATGCAGACACCTCTGGGAGATGCAACATTAAAGTTCTGCTGGAAAGGAATCAGGAGGCTCTTTTCTCTAGCTCCTTCAGGGGGTGCTGGACAAGGGAAGTGACCTTATTCTTACTCTGATGAGCTCACGCTAGAATTGAAGAGTTTTGAAAATTATTGCTATTCTTTCCAAAAGTGATTTGAGGCAAACAGCGACAAACCCCACATCCGTTATCGTTATTGTTGTTATTCTTATTATTTATTTATTGTTACCATTAACACAACCTGTGACAACCATCTCGGGATAACTCTAAAATTGTTCCGAAAATAAAACAATCAAGACTCTAGTCCTAGTCCTTCTATGATCAGAGTTACTGTTTCAGGCAGTTCACGTTGCCGACGTTGGCAGGTCTGCAAAGCTCACGCGAGCTCTTGGGGGCATCGGGCTAGATGAGCTCGAGTCCGCCCCTGCCCTCAGACGTGGATCTTCCTCACCTCACGTGATCTTTCCCAAGAGGCTGTGTCTGGGAGCCTTTCACGTTCTTTATTTGTGCCACGTGTACTCATGTTTTGGTGGTGTATTCTACCATGGGTGTTGAGGCGGGCTATATATCTATACAGAACATAAATTTAAGGTTAAATACCTTTTGGAGCAAGGTGGGTTTACAAAATGAGTAGCTACAAAGTTGTATTTCAAGGAGACAGGATAAATTTGAGTGGTGATTATCCTTGACCCAGTTTCTGGATTTTGCTAAGAGTGTGGAAAGTACTTTTGCAATTACAGGGGTTGGATTTGGGCTTCTTGACTCTGTAACGAGCTTGAAAAAGGATGTTTATGTGATTGAACTCAGGGCCCAGCCTCACCAAAGCAACAGACAAGTCACTCTGCTGTTCTTAGCGCCAGCAGTTATTCCAAGCCCGCATTGCATCACTTTACTTTATATAGATCATCAGTCACTGGAACCTCTTCAGGTCTCTCTTACCATTCTCCCCCTTGGCCTTAAAACAGGTTTACTGAGCTAATTCACTACTCTTGCTTTTGAAATATAAGCATTGATTAGCAAGTTTATACCACACATCTTACGTAAGTTTTTCCTGGAAACTGTGAAATCTAATCTGAAAAGGAAAAAGTCGCAACAACTTTTACAGACGTTGGTATAGCGCACACTGAGAGTTTTCTTTGTTGCTGTCCAGTTATGTCTGTAGCTTTTTATTGTAATTGGAAATAGACCCCAAAGATTCTGATTGTTTCAGGCAAATCAGGAAATGGATTGAAGTATTTGATCCCTCTTGGCTAATATTGATTGGTAAAGTAAGATTTTCCCTCTTACGTTCACATTTCAAATAGTTATAATTATTCTTTCCTTTTCCCTTATATTCAGAGAAGAGCAATTGACTCAGTTGAGATCGCTTTTTATCAACTGCTCCCTCCCCCGCACTTTTAAAGGACATATTTAAGCGAAGAGCGTTTCGCTCAACCAGCCGCTGCCTAGGTTTCATCCTACGGTCTGTGCCTCAAACAACTGGCCTCCCCAGAAAGTCTCCATTGTAACGACCACCTGTCCCTTAATTACCTGCATCTGTCGTCCTTCTAGAGTCTACCAGGCTCTTTTCAAATACCTGATCTTTCCTCCATCTTCTTTCTCTTCATCTGCTTGCAGCGCTTTGCATGAGGGCCACACTGTGTCCTTCCAGCTCTCTCCTCCTGAGCCTTTGCGACATCAAAGCTTATGGTCCTCTGTCTTCTGACCTACTCCTCTCCTCTGGGCACTTCCCCGGGGGGCCGCTCTCCAAGGATCGGGTTCCCATCGGTGCTCCTGCTTCCTTGTCCCGGGTAAACATCTTTGTGTCACGACTTCAGCTATTACTTCACAGCTGAGACACTCATCCCCGGATCTACTGTGTCTCCATCCCCGTGTCTTGGACCGTTTTCCAAAGCATCTTTGCTCTGACGTGTCATGGTCATCTCACACTCAGCGTGTCTGAAGCCACAGCAACACAACTGGTCTCCTTTTCCAAGTCCTTTATTTCCATGAACGGTGTCACTACTCTTCTAATTAAATAGTTTCAGAATCTTGACATAATCGTTCGTATTTTCTTTTTTCTCTCTTCTCATATAACTACTTTGTAGATGATGATAGGTACGGGCCATTTCTGTAAGTTTCCGCATTACTCCTCAGTATTACTGCTAAGTTATTCCTAAGTACAACTGATAGCGTGATTACCTGCTTAGAAAGACATCTTAAATTTGAGTGGTTTGACCAGTAGCCACAGGACGCGATCGTCCCCCAACTGGAAGGGTGATGACGATGCTCTGAGTCAGCATTTTGACTCAGAGTAACTTCTAGGGCATAGTCTTATCCACCCACCCATCCATCCATCCATCCATCCATCCATCCATCCACCTAGCTACTTACCTACCTACTTACTTACCTATGACCTGACCCACCTAAATCTCTAGTTCTCTCTCAGGGTTTCTCAGCTTTGGCACTGCTGGGAATGTCTTTACAAATAATTCAGTGTTCTGTAAGTAATGTTATAATATTCAACCTGCATCGTCTACCTGTATTTATTTTTCTAAAAAAAGACCAGTTGAAGAAATTGTTTGGACAAGCCCTTATCTGTGACTTCTGGTTAGAGGATTTAATATGGTCAGGAATTAAGAGGCACCAAAGAAAGAGCTTTGCCCAGTGGAAATCGGAAGACATTTTATTTATAAATGCGGTGCAGAGTACAGAATGCCCTCTTGGGCTCAAAGCCCAGGGCCAGCACTTTGCTTGTTCTGAGAAGCACGCTTTTCTTATTTCCAAAAATGAGAGTAATTGTACCTCTTTCATAGCCCTGTTGTGAGTGGTAGATGAAATGCTTGTAGAGCCTGGACCTGGCACATGGAACAACAGAGCAAGGTGAGCTCTTGGCCGAAACAGAGGCGGCGGGATTGCTGTGGTTGGAGTTGGGTGGGAGGTCTGGACCGAAGCTCACCCTTCCCGCGGAGGCCCAGCCCTGTCCACCTGGCCCCCCGGTTCCCTGGGGGTTTCTCCTGGCTGCGCCCCTGGCTGAGGTCAACTCTGCCTCGTGGCTGTTAGGATGAAGCTGCTCGCACACACAGCATCCCAAGCTGTGAATTGTTTGGGTGGCAGTTTCCGTGTGTGTGCAACACTGGTTTTCTCAGACGGAGCAAAGCCCTCCCCGAGACCCCACGCGGACGGGAGTGGCATTGGGCTCTGTGGGTCCTGAAGGCTGACGGCCATGGATTCACACGTTAGTTACAACACGTTTATAAACCTACCGTATCATCAAAATTAGGCTGGATGCTGCAGGAGTACTGTTCAGTTTAACGCTCTGCCTGCCCTCTTGGAGATGAAAATACCAGCCCAGAGAGGCGTGCCCTGCAGGGGAAGAGCCGGCTGGAGGCCCCGCCCTCAAGGCTCCGCCCCCCCGCAAGGCTCCGCCCCCCCCGCCCCGCAGTGAGCCCTGGGGTCAGAGAAAACCTGCACGTAAATTTCAGCTTTACCTCCTTCCAGCTCTTTATGCGGCAATAGTACCTCTGCAAGTGTCTGCAGAGATTAAACCACTTTGCGATATGGCCAGCACCGTGTGTGCGTGCGTCTTTTCAATAAAAACGATTTTTCTGTGACTACATCACGCGGAAACGGTTGGGAAGGTGTTCGTCAAGTGTGAAGCTTGCGCTGGGGTGTCTGGCAGAGGCGTCAAGACCCTGTTAGTCAAGGGGAGGCCGCGTCTGGGGCGGTGGACGTGAGCTCACAGGCCAGCGCTGAAGAGCAGGCTGACTCCCTAGCCCCCCTGGGCCCAGTTCTAAGGACGGATTGGCTCGGGGTCACTGGGTCCCGGTCCATCTTGAGAATCTTCTTAGGGCCCAGACAGCTTTAGGTTTGAGGCTTACCCTTGTCTGTGTGAGAACCGTGGCCCCAAAGCTCAGCCCCGAACCTGCCTACGGGACAGGTGGGTGCCTCCCCCCGGGGACCCCTCCCCAGCCCTGCGATGGGCTGCTTCCGAGTCCTGGCCCCCGCGAGTCTCCCCCGGCCCGCCCTCCAGGCTGTGACGGAACGGCGTGTGGCCTGCCTGCCAACCTGTGCCAAGCAAGCCCTGGCCCCTCAGCTGGCTCCTGTGCGGGGAGGTGATGAAGTCAGCCTGCAAGGGCCCAGGGAGGAGGCCTCAGAGGCTCAGGTGCCAGGTGGCTGTGCAGAGAGGGACACACCACGAGCGCACCGGGCATTTTGGTTTAAACTTGGCAGACATTCACTGTGTCAGGAACCGTACTGGCCTTGGAGTGAGGGACGGAATGAGACGTGGTCCCGTGGGCAGCTGCTGGGACAGCCGGGTCAGCTCTTCGACCCCGAGGGCGGATGGTGGTCCAGGTTCAGAGGCCCGTGTTTGGAAAAGGGGACAGTTAATGAGTGACAAGGCGACGCAGCTCCTGCTAGAAAGGAGCTTTCTGTTTTTCACATTCTTGCTCTTAGCTGGGATAGTTTAAAAATAAAAACGAAGTTGCTGTAAATACCATTTTCTTGTTAAGAAATTCTGTCTTCTGTAGACGGGTATGTTGTTTGTTGCATTTATTATTTTTTTCTCTCACACCTGAGAGCATCCCATCCGACGGCCCACGTCGTGAACAGCACGGCCCTCCTGGCATCTGAGGTGCGGGGGGTCAGCGGGTTAGAGTCACTGGGGGACGGAGGACTCGGCCCTTGGTGTCGATTCTAGAAAACTAGGACCCCGGGCGCCTCCCGGGGCCCCTCCGGCGGCCCCTCCCGCCACACTTGGTGCCCGGGGCGAGGGATGACCCCGAGGGAGGGGACAGCCTCTCTCCTGGAGGCGTCGGAGGGGCTGCTTCCGTCTGTCACCAGCCGGGGACCCACAAGCCCTGCCCCGGGCCCCTCGCAGCCGCGCTCCTCCCGCGCCTGAGCCCCCAGCCGTCCTTCACAGCCCTGTCCTCCCGACACCCGCTGCAGCTCCTACTCTGCCTGCAGGGCCCTGGGATGCAGCTGGGGACAGTTACACAAGTGGGGGGGGCACTTCGTGGGCCCCAAGTCGGAGGCGCACAGGCCAAGTCTGCAGCTCGAGCCCCGCAGGCCGAGTTTGAGAACGCCGGGCTCTCAGGTGCCCCGAGACGGGGCAGGACGCTGCTGGGGGACGTTCCGCGTCCCGAGGGGGTATTTGCGCTGGTTGCGGCTCGGGGCTGAGAAGGGACCATAAACTTCTTCGAATCCTGCAGGTCCCGGGTTTCCGGGGACCCAGGCTACGATTTGGGGGCCTCTTTAAGATTCAGATGAGAAAATTCTCTTTTTTTGTGTGTTTGTTTGGTTTTATGATTATCCAAAATAAAAATAGCTTTTCAATTGCATATATAACAAATGATCATGTAGAAAACAGTATAGAAAACATAAGGAAGTCAACATTCTCCGGAATTTTACCCCGTGTGCTGTGTCCAGCCACCCGGCATCCTTCACATAGAGGAGAGGGGGCCTCTGTCCTCTTGCTGTTCATTCCCTCACCTCCACCGCCCTCAACGCTCCACCTCCGTGCCCTGGAGACTGAGTGGTTTTACAGAATTGTCTTCGTGTTCGCATGACTGTATCTGATTACTGGGGTTGAGTCACACGCACATGGATATATTTTTGTCACTGTTTATTTTGCTAAAACAGAGTCTCTTCCCATGCACACTTTGGCTGCATGTTGCTTAGCCCCCCGTAGCCACTGGTGTCCATCTTGCCTTCCCAACATTGCATCAGGAAGCCTTTTCAACGCACAGAAAAGCAGGAAGACTCTTATTTAGAAAAACACCCTTATACCTGCTGTCTAGAGTCGACCATTCATCTTTTCATGGTTAACCTTGATTTTCCATCTATCCATCGCTCCAGCCACCCATCATCCCATCTTATTTTGTGTTTAAGAATGTATTTCACAGCAGGTTTCAGACGCCAGCGTACTTGCCCCTAAACACCTATATGCCTGTGTGTCTCTAGCTACACACTTAGCTAGTGTTCCTTCCTGTACCCTTTCTTCGGAGATCACCCGACTTCGAATCTAGAGCCCTAACCTTGCGGGTACCGTGTGGTGGGCCTTGGCGAAGGCACACACCCGTGTAACCACATCCCTTCCGGCCGATCCCGTCTGACTCCCCCTGTGCGTTTGTCCCACCTTCTCTAGAACCTCTCACCTGGCCCTGCTCCCCTGCGGCTTCCTCCACACGGAGTCCACGCGCATCACGGCAGCGGCCGGACCGCGTCCCCGACCCGGCCTTGTGTGTCCCGCCAGGAGCCCCACTTTGTGGGCGCCCCTCTCGGCGGGTTCATCCTCTTGCTGGGCGACACCGGGGCTGTTCTCTAGAAACCGCCACGCAGCCCGTTCTTCTGAGTGGCTGTGAAGTTTCACTGTGCCCGTTCACACGCGTGTCCTCACCCAGTTCTCCGCGAATAGCTGTTTGGTCCTCTCTCTGACTTGCGACCACCATGGACACGGCAGTGCTTGACCTGAAGAGCTCTTCCATCTACTGAAGCTTTCACTTCCGCCGGCTAAATCCCTGGAAGCGGGGTGGCTAGGCTGAGGGACGTGTGCTTCTTTACACTTTTTTCATAGCGTGTCAGCTGCAGCCCCTCACGCTTCCACCAGCAGCCCGTGAGTTTCTTTGCCGACGTCCCTGCTGGTGGGTGTCCCCATGTCAGAAGGATTGTCCCTACCGAGACCATGTTGGTGTCACCTCCCTTCCTTTTCTTGGCCACCCGTGGGGCTGACCTTCTCTTCATACACATGTGCCGCTTGTATATTTCTGAGAATTGCCTCATTTCCTTGGGCCACTTTACTTTGGGTTGTAGGTCTTTTCCTTATCTTAACAATTTGGGAAAGCACTGTGCCTGTGATGGAAGATTGGCTTTACCTACAAATCATTCCTTTCATTATATGCATTGCAGGTATTTGCCCCCAGCGTGTCATTTGCCTATTGATTTTATGTATACTGTATTTTTGCCTTACATGTTGAAATTTGTTTCTGTAGTCATAGGTATGTGTATGTGCTATGTATGTATGAGTGTGTATGTATGTTTGCGTGGTGTGTATATATGTGTGGATACATTCTGAGCCCCCGTCCTTTTTTTTTTTTTTTTTTTTTTTTTTTTTTTTTTTTTTTTTTTTCGGTATGCGGGCCTCTCACTGTTGTGGCCTCTCCCGTTGCGGAGCCCAGGCTCCGGACGCACAGGCCTAGCGACCATGGCTCACGGGCTTAGTTGCTCCGGGGCATGTGGGATCTTCCCGGACCAGGGCACGAACCCGTGACCCCTGCATCGGCAGGCGGATTCTCAACCACTGCGCCACCAGGGAAGCCCCCCCGTCCTTTTTTACCTCCTTTTTTTCTTGTTTGTTAAAAGATCTTCCTACGCTCTAGGTCACTTACGTATTGTCCTGAAATTTACTGTAAATTCCTGCAAGTTTATTTTTGCATTTAGGTCCTTCCCTCATTCAGCGTTAGTTTCACGTGAGGTGTGAGGCACCGTCCCAACTTTCTTTCCCTCCACAGATGGAACGCCATGTGGCCAACCTCATTTATTTAATAAACCCACCGCCACCCCCCAAACTGAAATACCAGCCGTGTCGCTTATTACATTCTCCAATAAATTAAGATCTGTTTCTAGAATTCTGTTTTGTTTCATTAACCTCTTTGTCTGTCTTTATGCCAATGTCATTTCATTTTGTTAATCGTGTTAGAGGGATTTTATGGTGTGTCTTAGCAGCTGGTAAGGCAAGCCCCGCCCAGCCCACTGCAGCCCCCCAACACATACAAACACCTTTTTTTTGCTATCTTTGGTCATTTATTTTTCCATCGGAACTTTAAGATAACTTAAATCCACATTTCTCTCAAACCTAGTAGGATTAAAATTGCAGTTTTTATATTATTTATTAATTTTTGGATGATTAAAAATTTATCATACTGAATCTTCTCATTCAAGAACGTGATAGATTTTCTGCTTTGTTCAGACCTTGTTTTATGTCTTTTGATAAGATTATATGGTATTCTTCAAATGACCTGAACAATATTTCTTATGGAACGTTTTCCTGTTTTATAGACATCTCTGTTAAGAATCAAACATTTCCCCAATATCCATTTTTAGCTATTTAATACCAGTATAGAAAAACAGTTATGAATTTTTCTGTGTTTATCTTGTACACAGACACTTTATTAAATTCTTTGATAAATTCTAATGCTTTTTCTTTTTCTCCAAGTGTCTTGAATTTGATACGTATAGAATCACATCAGCAGCAAGGAAAGAAGGTTTGCCTTCACTCTCCCAAGGCTTATCTGGGCTGTTTTCTTTTCTCATTTCATTTCATTTCATTTGCCGGATGGCTGAAGCCGCACTGAACAGTCCCGGTGAGAGTGGGCACCCCTGCTTCTTCCTGCTTTTAGTGCAGGTGACTTAGAGGACCTTCATTTACAAGGAGGTTTGTTGTATTTTGGTCCTCTATGATATAGCATATATTCAGTTTCTAGTACCACTTAACCGAAGTGTTGGTAGAACAGCCGTTGAATTTTTACAGAAGGTCTCTTTCTTCAGCATCAGCAGCGTGCTTGTGTGACGTTGCCGTTTCCAAATAGTAAATGCATGTTCATTCTTGGGTTAAAGCTGATCTGTTCATATTCTGTTATGTTCTTTTTTTTTTTTTTTTTTGCGGTATGCGGGCCTCTCCCTGCTGTGGCCTCTCCCGTCGCGGAGCACAGGCTCCGGAGGCGCAGGCCTAGCGGCCACGGCTCACAGGCTTAGTTGCTCCGCGGCATGTGGGATCTTCCCGGCCCAGGGCACGAACCCGTGACCCCTGCATCGGCAGGCGGATTCTCAACCACTGCGCCACCAGGGAAGCCCTGTTATGTTCTTTTGAGACACTTCAGATTTCATTCATTAATCTTTTATTCAGAACTTTAAAATTTTAAATTCATAAATAATATTTTTCTATAGGGTTTTGGGAGTACTGTGATCATCTTATCAAGCTTTGTTATTAAGGATAGACTAGCTTTAGAGAGTGAAATAGGAAAATTTTCATCTTTTTATATGCCATAGGCAAATATATACAACATTAATATTCACCTTACAGAAATACTAGACAAGACTCAGCTCTGAAACCAGCTGCCCTGGGATCTTTTTTGATGGTACACCTTTAATCACTCTTTGAGTCTCTCCTATAGTATGCTCACAATTTTCTCTTCTTCATGGAGAAATTTTGCCTTTTTCTATTTGTTAGAAAAATCACTCAATTTTTCCTAGATTTTAACTTCCTTGCCCCAGAGTTACACATACTATTTACTTTTTATTCTTGTAATTCCTTTTGTATCTGTAGTCTTTCTTCCCTAGTTTTGTATATTTCTTTTACTTTTCTTTTTCTTAATCAGGCCCATGAAGACATTCTCTATTTTCATGGTCTTTCCAAGTAATCAGCTTTAGGATTTATTTATCTTTTCTACCTTTTTTTTCCTTATTTTTCTTAATTCCAGCTTATATCTTTATTGATTCTTCCTACTAATTTTTTCTTACACTTCCCCCCCCCCCTAATATCTTAAGGTAGAGCAGTTAGTGCTGTTTTAGCTGCATCTGTTTTGGTATAAAGTATTTTTTGATTGCTTTTGAGATACATTTAACTTAAAATTTGATTTTCAATATTATGAAATGGATTATTTAGAAAGATATACTTTAGTTTCTAAGAAAGCTTTTTTATTATATTTTTCTAATTTTATTGGATTATGATCAGAATATCCTAACTTCCGTTTTTCTGTTAGATGTAATTCTGAAAGGAGTGTATTAACAAATTCTGCTGTAATTGTTTTTTTGGTGAATACATGTCTGTGACTGTTATATATTTTTTATCTTAACGATTTAGAGAAATCTTTATATACCTTTAAATTACATCTTTTTGTACGAATATCGTGACCCCTGTTTTCATCTTGTTTGCCTTCCCCTAACACCTCTGTCTGCTTCCGCTGTCCCGTATTTGGAGACTTAACCGTAAGGCCGGGCAATGAGTGTACAGTAAGGAAGATGCTCTGAAGTGAGCGTCACTTATTTATATTTATATTATTTATATATCCTGCTTCCTCTCACTTCGGACCAGGCCACTCTTCTCCCATAAAAATATTTATTAATTTCAAATACAGACACACGTATATACATATATTAAAAAAATAAAAGCAGAATAAATACTATTTCACTTTAACGGTCTGTCTCTGTAAAGAGTCCCGTTAATAAGAAGACCAATTCAAGATAGGTTCTAGTTTTTGGCTTGAAATTTTGTGGTTTAGTTGGACCAAATTGAACATCTATAAGGAGTGCTGGTAAACGCTTAACCACCAGCTTGCGTCGAGCTAACAGGCTCTGATTTGCCTTTTTGCTGATTTCTCTGATTTGCGACTTTCGCTGTTCGACTTCCAGTTGCTACCATGGTGACCCGGCCACGGAGTTGGGAACACGCTGCCGCATCCGAAGGTTCAGTGTATTTTGTTCCCCAGCATGAGTTTCGGGAAGAAGCCGGACGCCTGTTCACACCTGCAGCCGACCTCGCTGGCCCCGGGGCATCACTAGATGTGGGCATGATACCTGATGATGAGTTCCACAGATGCATATTCCTGTGGTCTGCCTTTGTTTTAAGTGATTTAGTCACTGCTTTCCACGTCTAATCACAGGATTTTGTTTTTATTTTTAGAAACAACGTAATCTTGATGTAGGCAATCTCTCCTGTGTGCATTCTCTGCTTTATCAACTGTCTCTGCTTCACAAACACAGTGCCGAGCAGTCTGCAGGTCCTGGCACTGCAGAGAGTTCGGATTTCAGTGCTGTGAGGCTCGGTGATTTAACCCCCGTCCTCGTTCGTATGGTGCAACTGCAGAGGGGAAGCAAGAGGCCCAAGGGCGACGGCTGGTCGTGATCTGAGCTAGAACTTGCTGAATCTGTCCAGTTCTCTCACTGTACTTACCAGATTTTACTAGGAGTTAATTTATGTGGCTGCAGGGCCAATGAGGCTATTATACTGGGAGAAACTACCGTCACCCAAATAGGAATATTAGCTTGAAATGTCTTTCTGTGAAGTCTGAATTACATAATGAAGAGACAGGATTTGAAAGAGATTTTATTCTAAAAAAACCTGACGGCCGTTTATGGCTCAGCGGGGCTCCTGCCAGTCACTTCGTCCCCATCGAGCCCTCGCGACCCTTGACGCCCCTGTTTCACCGGATGAGGGGCAGCAGCAGCAAAACAATCTGCCCGGGGTCAGTGGTGCACCCAGCAGGTGGCTCGGGCAGCATCTGACCCCTTATTCCCTGTAATCCCTACGGTAGGAGCGACGTCCCAGAGCTTCACGGGGGGCGTCACTGGCCGTAGCTGGAGCTCCAGGAGCGCTGTCTCGGGACGGAGGATGCCAGGGGCTGAGGATGTGGGGGGAGGCTCCTGTCACAGGCAGAGCTTTTCGGGGTTGGTCGTTCACACCGTCTCCCCCAGAGGATCTGGATCTAGAATCAGGTCCACATGGGTTTGCATCTCAACTCCACTCCCCTAAACGGAGACTAAAGGAGCCGCGCCACGGTACGGTCGGAGGCAAACAGGCCTCTCCTGGCTGATATCCACGCAGGGCAGCATTGCGTGCAAAGGACAACACAGAGATTTCCCTGTTTTCCGGGTCCATTCCCACGACCACCAAATGTCACTTCGGTTCACATGCAGCTCGCTCCTAATTACCTTGTAAATTCTGTGTAGGTGGATGGAGCATTTCAGCAGCCGCCGGGGAGAATGAGCGCCTCGTATGTCACTATGAGCGGGACGGGCTCAGCCGGCCTGGAGCCCTTCCTGATGTCGGAGACTGTCACGGTCACCTGGGGACTCGGCGTCGGCCTTTCGTAGTCGGATTCGTTCCGGCGCCGCCACTGGCTCTCCAGTGTTCCAGCCACGTGGGCCGACTGTGCTGCCTCTGGCTGGTCCTTGGACGGCACCCCGGCTGGAACGTTAGCCCCGGGGGCCGAGGTTGGGCCGGCCCACGCGCCGGCTCTCTGCGGGTGGATGGCACGGGCGCGCGTGGGCGCGGGACTGGCCCCGGCCCCGCGGCCGCCACCCGGCCGCCTGCCAGGGGGCCGGGGGCCAAGGGGTCCGCACAGACGCGGCCAGCGCCCTCCGCGGAGCGGCCGCCCCGAGGCAGCCCGGCCCTGCCCCCGCTGCAGCGTCGCTGGGCACCTCCTGCCCCGTCCGCCCACCCCGCGCTCTCCCCGGGGCCGCGCGCTTGACCCGCGAGCTGCACGCGACTAGCAGGGCCCGGGGGCCCCTCCCCTGCCCTCCGGCCAGCAGCCCGCCCCGCCCCCAGCCGCGCAGCCCTGCGCAGCCCGGACCCCCGCTCGCTGCCCCGCGGGCCCCCCCCACGGCAGACCCCCGCCCCCGGCGTGTCTGCGGCGCCCTGGCTGTCCCACATCACCTCCGTCTGCTGGCCCGCCCCTCCCTTGCTGCCCCGTGGGCCGTGCCCGAGGTGCTCCGGCCCCCAGCTCCTCCTCCCCTTCCTCCTCCCTCGCCTGCGCAGCCCCTCCCGTGGTGTCAGGGGGCCGCCAGGGGCTCACGGCTCCCACAGCTGAACCCCAGCCCTGAACGTGGCCCCGGCTCGAGGCTCCGCCCCCGGACGTCGCACAGGCCGATGCTGACCACCCTCCCAGAGCAGCTCTGCGCCAGGCCTGGCACCAGTGTCGGGGGGCAGGAGGGGCGGGTCCGGCCGAGCCCCGAGCAAGGTGCTCCGGAAGGGGCCCCGCACCTCGTGTGTGTGCAGTGCCCTTAGTGTCGGGTGACCAGAACTTCAGCTGAGGCCCCCGGCCTGGGCCGTGAGCCACGGCCGGGACGAGGCGGAGTCGGCCAGGTGAGAGAGGGGACGGACTGTCACCTGCGAGAGGCTGGGAGGTCTCAGACACGCAGGGGCACAGCTGACATCCACAGCCTTTGCAGCTGGATGCGGCTGCCAAACGAGCCGACGATTAAGAGATGCCGCGGGAGAAACATCTAGAACGAGCAGCCGGCCACGCGGGAGAGGAAAGGGGACGTGAGATCAAAGGGCCCGGAAGGAGGCCGAAGGGCTTCAAAGGGGCAGGACAGCGACCGCAGGCAGCTGGCTGTTGAGACTCTTAGCGTTGCTGCTATAAAGAAAGGATCTCTTTCCCCTAAACGTGTGACTTAATTTTCCTCTCTCTTTATTGTTAAAAATCGTACTGGGGGAAGATCCCTTGTGCTGTAGTTTCTGCTCCCAAGTCCAGATCTATGGGAATGGCCCGCAGGCTGTCGGGTTTTCCTAAGGGATCCTGGATGCGGGTTGAGGAGGGGAGGGTCTGTCTGATGTGCCAGGAACAGGTCCGTCACCAGTTGGGGTCTTGATTGAATTGATTCCCAGAAGGAGTGTTGCCGAGAGATGCCGGGACGGCCCTGCTGCCAGCAGGTCTGCGGTACCTGCCCTGCATGTGGGAACGTGGTCCCCCCACCCCGACCCCGGGCTTAGCTGCTCTGTCCCCTGGGACCCCGGGAGCCTGCTCCACACGCTCGAAGGGGTGGGCCTGGGCCAGTACTCTGGCCACCACCCGGCCCCGGCACAGATGGGGAGGCCTGTCTCACGCTGGCCACCACCATCAGCGCACGCGGCCGTCCGCCTCAGCTCTGCCCTCACCAGCGGGTACGACCCCCGAGGAAGTCACGTAGCTTCTCGGAGCCGGAGTTTCTTCACCTCCCTTTGTGAGGATTAAACGAGTGGAAATACACATTAAACCCTCCATATCCATGGGCTCTGTAGCCACAGACTCTACCAATTATGGATGGAAAAGACTTGAAACAAATTCCAGAAAGTTCCGAGAAGCAAAACGTGAATTTCCCACAGACTGGCAAGTGTTTGCACGGCATTTACATTGTATTTACAACGATCTACATAGCATTTACATTGTATTAGCTGTTATAGGTCATCTAGAGATCGTTTGAAGTATACGGGAGGATGTGCATACGTTATATGCAAACACTTCGCCATTTTACGAAAGGGACTTGAGCAGCCCGGATTTTGGTATGCACGGGGGTCTTGGAACCCATTTCCCCTGCAAACACTGAGGGGCGGCTGTATGTTGCTTGTTGTTTCGTGGGCCCTCCGTGGATTGTAACTTTTGTCATTAGTCAGCACTGATGGAACTTCTCTGGAACCTCATGTTGAAAGTGGAGAAAACACAGCACAGAATCTCTGAGGCCTCAGGGTGGTGATGTCCACCCCGGCCCCGCAGCCTCCTTCCCTAACCTCTCAGACCACAGCTGCACTCCAAAGCAGAGCTGCACCGGGGACTACGGACAGACGGACGGACGGGCAGACAGAAGCCCACGAGTGAGATCCCAGACCCGAGGATGGGAGGGCTCCACGCGGATTGGGGCGGCAAAGCCGGGCCTGCTGGACGGAGGCCCCTGCACGGCCGCAGGGGAGCGGCCGTCCTCGAGGCCGCCCTGAACCCTGGCCACCACCATGCCCGTCACCTGTGCCAACTGAGAACAGATCGAGGCCAGAGGGAAGCTGCCCGGTTTATCAAACACGGGGCTTGTTTGCTGTACTTTTCCTCTGGAGCCCGAGGCAGTGGTGTGGGTCCCCGGACCACCGAAACCAGGCAGCGGCTGAGCCTGCTCCGGGCTCGCGTGTGCCCGTCCCCGCGCCTCCTCTAGGGAGGACGTGGGGACGCTGGTGGCCCCGGCAGGCTGAGGGCGAGGAGGGCAGGAGCTGGGCCTGACGTCCCCCCGCCCCCGGAGGGCAGAGGTCGTTCCCCAATCGAGAGAGAACTGTGGGTGTGCGTGCGCTCCGCTCCCCCCCTCGGGGCTGGCCGCGACCCTGGCCGTTCCCACAGCCTCTCCGGGTCGTTGGGAGCACGACGCTCGTGCCCTCACCCCCGGACCCCAGAGGCCGTCAGAGGGAAGATGGGAGAAGAAGGCCGGGCACAGACTCTCCTTTGCGTCGAACTGGGTGGGAGGGAGGTGTAGGATTGTAGCCTGTTGAAATGGCTGCAGCCCTGTCCTTACAGCAAACCGAGCGTGGAAGTGCGTTTACAGGGCGATGCCGTGGCTGGATGTTTAGGAGCACGTTTTGTACCAGCACCGTCCGCAGCAAAATTCTGACTACTTCTCCATATCCAAATCCGCCTCTGAGGCCCCGCTGGCCAGGGTCCCCCTAACTCCAGTCTGCTCTCGGCTGTCACTCCACCCCGCCCTGCAGGCCACTGGCAGGACCGTCGCTCTCACTCTGCCGTCCAGGCGGGAAAACACAGTGAAGCCTCAGTAGACGCCTGGCCACGGCCATGGCTGTGGCCCAGCCAGGGCCCAGTTCCTAACCCACCCACCCCCATCCCGAGCACGTGCCCCTCAGACAGGAGTCCAAGCGCAGCTTTGGGGGTTTCTCCCTCAACCTTGTGCAGGGAGACTTGGGGCTGTACGCTTGCTCTGCTCTTCTGAACCCCAGGGACGTTACGTGGGAGAAGCGAGCGGGCCGTCCAGGGAAGGCTCTGGACCTCAGTCGGCTTAATCGCTGCCCTTTAGGTGAATTGCCGTAATTCCTGCTGTGCTGTCATAGTTGGTGCTGTTGTCTTTATAAGCATCTCCGGAGGCCCTGTGAGTTTTGCACGGTTGTTTACATGGTGTTTGATTCTGTCTGTGTTTCGCATCGTTTGCTTCCCGCCCCTTAGGGCTTGATGGCTAGTTCGCTCAAGACCCTGCCCGTCTGCAGCTCTGGGGCTGGCACACAGAAGTGTGATGGTTTCAGCCTGTGACAGCATAAGGAAACTACTAACCATGTAGGTGCAGCAGGTCGTGAAAATACACAAAGACGCCCTGGAAACCTTATCACTACCAATTCTGGAAGTAGAATTATTAGATGAGTTGATATAAACATAATTTTCTATCATTTTGATACGTTCTGATGAACTGCCCTCAGGGAAGATTATACCAACGAGGCTTAAGAATTCACAGCGCTCCCCGAGTTACGGCTTAGATGCGCTGCTGTTCTGATTGCTGCTTTGATACTGGTGAGCGGCTTTCACGGTGTCCCATTTATATTCTTCTGGTTTGAATTACCTTCTCAAGTCTTTACTCATAATCCTATTGAAGTATTTAATAATAAAATTCAGTACTTATGAATGTAAATATTTAATATTACTTATTTATTATAATAAATAATTTAACAATAGTTGTAATAATTACAACAAACATTTAGGAAGCCTTCACTGAGGGCCTTTTGCTATGCTAATGCTGTTTGTTTTTTTTTTTCCTTTGGCTGCGTTGGGTCTTCGTTGTTGCGCGCGGGCTTCCTCTAGTTGTGGCGAGCGGGGGCTACTCTTCGTTGCGGTGCGTGGGCTTCTCATTGTGGTAGCTTCTCTTGCTGCGAAGCTCAGACTCTAGGTGCGTGGGCTTCAGTAGTTGTGGCTCGCAGACTCCAGAGCGCAGGCTCAGCAGTTGTGGCACACGGGCTTCGTTGCTCCGCGGCATGAGGGATCTTCCCAGATCAGGGCTTTAACCCGCGTCCCCTGTATTGGCAGGTGGATTCTTAACCACTGCGCCACCAGGGAAGTCCCGCTAACGCTGTTTCATCTCTTTTAATCCTCACAATCCTATGAGATCTAATCAATTATTATCCCCATTAAAATCATACAAGTTTATGAAGGTGAAATGATCCACCCAAACTCACACAGCTAGTAATCCAGTCCCATTTACTAAGAGCTTTACTCAGAATTTTAACCACTTGCCTATCATATTGTTTTAAGTTCTTGCCTTCTGGTTCATCGTTCTTCTTTTAATTTAATCAATTCTCTTTTTATGTAGAGAATTTCAAGTTTGCATGTAGTCCTCCATAGCACTCTTTCTTGTGAATATGCTTTGGAGCACCGTCCCTACTAGGGATTAGATCAGAATTTAGCTTTATTGCTTTCTAGTTTTTTTATTGGTAATTTTCTGTATGTAATTCTGTAATCCATTTGAAATTTATTTTGGTGTATGATGTGAGTTAGGAATAAATTTCTTTGCTGAGTAATACATTTTCCCTTCTGATTTGAAAATCCAACTTTTACCAGATGTGAAACTGTCGTATATATGTATGGGTCTGACCTATGCTTTATTCTGTTCAGTTGATCTGTCATACATTCTTGCCCCAATGTCATGCTGTCTCGATCACTGCACCCTCACGTCACGTGCTGGCGTCTGATAAGGCAACTCTCTCTTTCTTCTTTGGCCCCGGCGCTCCTGCTGTTTTTCTTTCATCGGGGCTCACTCTGAGTGCATTTATCCCCAGGCTCTGGCGAGTGCCACCGTGCTTTCCCTGACTGTCGACAAATTGCCTGGCATTTGGTTGGCCACTCAGCGTCCTTTGGGTGTTTTCTGAGAAAGGTCGTGAGCCTCCCCATTCCCTGCAGGTAGAACGGAGGACACATGTAGCTGAAGGTCTGACCGACCCTCCCTGGCAGCGTGGCACCTGGGACCCCTGGTCGGTCAGCAGAGGGGAGGCTGCTGTGTATGCCGTTTACAGCAGGGGATGGAGAGATTACAGACACGTGGACCCCTGTGCGTGAGATGATGGGACACGAGAGTACCCGACGCTTTGGGCTCCTCCCCGAACCAAACAAGAGGATCTGCGTGTTGATTTCTCATCGTTACATGACACCACTTGTTCTTTCTGGATTCATACCCAAAGAAACACATTTTGGACAGAAGCGAAGACAGGAAGTGACAAGAGGAGGTAGATAAGAGGGGAGAGGGGGTGTAAGCGAGACGCGTCCTTTCTACCATGCTCCTGGGTCACAGTGTGGCCCCAGGTGGCCTGGCAGGGGCCTGAGGAGCAGGCGGGTACCGGAGGAGTGGTGGGGTCCCTGGGGCAGACCTGGGCCCTGTGTGGCCAGCGGCCGGACCCCGGAGGCCGTGTCACCCTCTGGGCTCTGTGGTGCCCGCGGGCCCTGCTGCCTGCTGGCCCAGGAGACCCGGGGAGGAACCCTCAGCCTGCCTTTTCTCACCGTCCTGCTCTGCACCCTGTCAGCGATCAAGCGTGAGGGCCTGTGGGCGCCCAGAGTCCCCTGTTTGAACCTCTGAAAAGACCCGATTCTGGGACCAGCGTGACAGGAAGCCCGGGTGAGAGTGCAGTTCTGCTCTGGTTTGCTTACGTTCCCAGGATGTGGTCCTCCTACAGCCAAAGCCAGAGGACGTAAAGATTGAGACACTGATGAGAAACGAAATCCAGCCATTTGTCTTCTCCGTGTTCCAGCGTTCGTTGACAACCTTTAGCTACTATTAATTAGGCATTTACAAAAACCTGCTTGTTTAAGTGCCCAAACGCTTGCAGGCTGTCAGATCACTGTCCGTGTGAGACTGGAGAAGGCATGTCTTTCTCTTGACCAGTTTTGTCCTCCCAAGACTACGTCTGGCACACGCACACCGCACTTCCCTGGTCTGTTAGCAGGCGCTGCCCGCGTTCAGCTGTTCTCTGCCGGGAGCCAGGCTGTGTCCCAGCTCTCACTGACCTGCAAGGAACAGAGGCAGCTAAAGATTGTCAGTGGCTGAGAAGATGCTGCTGCTTTGGCGGTCTTCCATGGCATTGAGATTCGGATCTGAGCTCAACGTGCTTTGTGTGTTTTCCCCACATGCTGGGACAGGCCTGTTTTCCAAGACCAGCTTCTTCGGGAGGGAGGGAAGCGTCTTGTTTGACATGCGGTCGCCAGTGCACGGCAGCCTCTCCCGCAGCGGGCGCTCCCCCGGGCCCGTCCTTGCCCCAGGTCTTGGGAACCTCCTCTGCTGACTCTCGCCCCATCCCCCAGCCCTGAACCTGCCCTTTACCTCAAACAGAGACACCGTTTCCCCCACTTTTGATGTCTTATCTGAGTCCCTGGCAACAAGTCTAGCTTATAATTTTTTAATTAAGATGCCTTAATTATTCGAAGAGGTGGTGACAACAGTTCTCTGAGCTCCTTTGGCTCATCATGTGCTCCAGGAAGGGTTTAGATCCAGATTTCAATCAGGTCATAACGTGATGCCGGGGTCTGTGATAATCTCATTATTCACCAAAGAACAGAGGGAGATGCTCTGGTCGCCAACACACCAGGGTCCTTCCGTGCTGGACCCCTGGGCTGGAGTTTCTCACCAGCAGGTTGAAACTTGACAGCTTCACGAGAACTTGTTTCTCACCTTGCCGGAGATTCTCTTCCTCTCTGGCAGCCATCGGTATTTTGGCTCACGTGGGCAAATAATTTAAGAGTATTGAGGGATGCCGGCCGGCAGGGGATTTGCCAACACTTAGTCGAAAGGGAGCTACCTGTGTGACTGAGGGCCATCCTGAAGAGGCAGCTTCACCTGCCCTCAGAGGGCACCTGACATCTTCACTCCCGGAGTCCCTGGTCTGAGGCATTGCCTCCAGGGTGTAACATGACGTCACCGTCTCACCAAAGAGCTCATTCACTCGTTCACACGCTTTATCTTAGCTCTGTTGACGGGGGTCCTGTGGGGCGGAGAGAGTTCGCTGGGGGAGGGACCACAGAATCCAAGCCTGAGACGCTCAGTGGCAGAGTCAGAGCCAACACAGGGGAGCGCGGTCCGGGGCGGTCCTGCAGCAGAGGGACGAGGGGCACGGAGGAGACACTCATCTCAGGCAGATGTGTGGCATTAGCGTGGGTGGCTGAGCTTTCCAGAAAGGCTGAAAGCATTGCTTTCAGTACAGGAATTTTATAACGCCGACTGCTTTCGACGGTCGTGTGCTACACAGCTTCTCACCCCCTGGTTTAATCTTGCTGAGTTTCGGGGGGGAATATTCCCCTCATCCCATGTCACAGTTATCCTGGGTAGTGTCTGCTTGTGGTTCCAAGTAGTGACCAACTGTGCCCTTCCATCCTCAAAAGCATACTTGTTTGGACAACAAATTGTATGATCATTCTAGATAACGCAAGCGGACATTGCTATGTCCCTCTCATATATCAAAGAGCTGCGTCAAGCTTTGAGGCATTCCTCTCCCAAGTTTAGGGCTGCTTTTTATATCTTGTATCCTCATCCCTTTTCCTACCTTCTTGAATGTATGGAATGTAGTTACAACTGTCTTAATGTCTTGGTCTACTACTTATTTCATCTGTATTATCTCTGGGTCTGATTATGTTGATAGACTTCACCCTTCCCCCTCATTGTGGAATGTATTTTCTTGCCACTTGCACGTCTGATGATTTTTGAGTGGATGTCAGACATCGTATTTTTTATCTCGTGGGGTGTTGGGTATCTTTGTATATTCCTTTCAATACGCTTGGGCTTTGTGCTGGGACACAGTAAGTTACTTGGAAACAGCCAGTCCTTTTGAAGCTTGCTCTCAAGCTCTGTTGGGAGGCACCAGAGCAACCTTGGTTTCAGGGATATTCTTGCCTTCTGAGCACACCCAGTGCACCGCGTGTTACAAGGCTTCCGCAGTCTGGCTGTAGGAACGCTGGCGCTTCCTCGCCCTGTGTAAGCTCGGGGGTCATTTGGCCGCTCACATCCCTCCCCCCTCTCCCTCCCCCCTCCCTCCCTTCCTCGTGGTCAGTCCTCCACTGGAAAGGAGAGGGGAACTGCCCTCCGAGCACTGGAGCATGCCCTCTGGGTGGCTCTCTCTCTCCCGTGAAGCTCTCTCTTCTCTGTTACTCTCCTTGGCAGACTTGGCCACCTCGACATCACTGAGTTTTCCGCCATGTCAGCTCCACTTGGGGAGACTGGCAGGCTTTGTTTAGGCGCTTCCTTCCTGCACCGTTACTTCTCTGGATCACACTGGAGGCCCCCCAGGGCTCACTCCGTTTGTTTCTCTTCTCTCAGGAATCACTCTCTTGTGCTACCTGTTGTCAGTGTCTGAAAAGCATATTTTCCTTTTCGTTGCTGTTGTTGTTGAAGGCGGGAGGGTGACTCTGACCCCTGTTAGTCCATCCCAACCAGGAGTGTATATCCTGAATTCTGGGCTGTTTCCACTCTGTGTCTTTAGTACTGATGCATCCTCTTCTCCAGGTTCAGTGTGAATGCATCTTTTCTCTCTGCTCTGCAGCTGTGGCTCTCATGTTTCCCATCTTGTGTTCTTCTCTCCCTTATTTAGTTCTTCTCTTGCTTTCCTTTCACTCTTCTCAGCATTTGCACCAGGAGGCTGGTCTTCTGCAGACCTCACCACCTATGGGATCAGACCAGAACTTTCTTCTCAGGCTGGACCGACTCTGCTGGCCGTGTGTTGGCTCTGACCCTCCCGTTGTCCACACTGTTTGCCTGTGTCTGTGGGTGCACAGAGCTTCACTGATGCAGCTTCACCGGCAGACATGCGGTCTCCTCCTTCCCTTCCTCCCTCCCTTCCTGTCTATCAGCAATCATCTGTGTAGTTATCTATTCGTCTATCACCTACTTTTCGACTTATCGTCTATCATCTATTTATTATCTATCTATCTATCTATCTATCTATCTATCTATCTATCTATCTATCTATCTATCTTTCCTCTATCTACCTGTCTTTCTATCTATTGTAGACCATCTGAAATAACAATGTAGGAATGACAAGGGTCAAAAATGGAGAGAGGGCTTCCCTGGTGGCGCAGTGGTTGAGAATCTGCCTGCCGATGCAGGGGACACGGGTTCGTGCTCCGGTCCGGGAAGATCCCACGTGCCGCGGAGCAGCTGGGCCCGTGAGCCGTGGCCGCTGACCCTGCGCGTCCGGAGCCTGTGCTCTGCAACGGGAGAGGCCACAACAGTGAAAGGCCTGTGTACCACACACACACACAAAAAAGGAGAGATAAGAAGATGGCAGGTCATGAAGAATCTCGCATGGCATGTGAAGACTTGGATTTTATACAGAAGTGTCTGGAGAAAACGTTAAAGCTTTTTAACATTGAAGTAATAGGACCGGATCCAGTTTCACGAAGACCCCTCTGGATGCAGTGTGGAGAGTGGATTTTGTCGGAACGACACCGCAGGGAGGATGATGGGGAGACTTGGTTGATTTCAGGTGAGGAATAAAGATGAACTAAGAGTGGTCCTGGAAACGGAGAGAAATCAGGAAGTATCCAAAGATGGACCCGGCGGAACTAGGGGCTGATTGGATTTGGAGGGAGACAGAGAGATGTATGAAAGATGACCTTTGTGTCTCCAGCTCCCACGGCTGGGAGAGGACCTGAACGTGGCGGGGGGTGGGCACCCAAGTGAGAACGTATTTGGACATTTGGACGTTTACACGATGATGAGCTTGACTTTGGATCTATTGAACGTGAACTGCTTGCCACGTATAATGGGAGTTGTTTGGAAGCTAACTTAGCACAGGCTTTGCAGCTCAGTAGAGACACTTGGGAGAGAAGTGGGGGGCTTCAGTTCATGAACGATGGGTCTAGATGATGGTGGGGACCCTGGAGTGGAGGTGAGTCAGCCCGATGGGACAGAATCGCACGGGCAGCTCCCACACAAGTACTTTCCACATCTACACTCTAGTATCTTCTATCTCCAAGGACTTACAAAAACAAGATTTCTGTCACTGTCTCTCTTTGGCATCCCACCTGACATCTAGGAGAAAATTTAACAAGGGACTCAACAGATTTCACATTTATACTTGCAACTTTCGCGCCCACATTTTCTGTCGGCTAAGGAGAAAGAAGGGTGTACAAACCACAGCCCTGCGTGAGGCTGCACGAGGCTTTAAAACCGCATGTAGGGAAACTGCTCCCCTGGTGGACAGGGCTGCGTCAAACACTGGGCCCTCCGTGACATTTTGGAATGTTTTCACTTCTGACCCCAGGACACCGAATTTCTTCGTTACGGAATGTCCTGTTATTTCCCAACACGGTAGGTATTTGAGTTTCTTGACCTATATTCTCGTACTGGCCTGTCTCTCCCTGTTGGCCGGGCTTAATCTTATGCATTGTTTCCTTAGTTACCGATTCATGTCAAGGTGGACTTTTTAGAACTTTGCCCAGTTTCTCAGTGCAGTGCTACAACATGACCTTTGACTTCAGACAGGCCTCGTTTGGAGACCAGCTCTGTTCACAGGCAAACTCGTGAAATTCTCTGAGACGGGGCTTCTGCTAAAACCGGAGGGTGACAGTCGGTTGCCATGCTTGTTGCAGGGACTAAAGTTTACACACACGTGAAGAGCTCAGTCCTCATGCTTTACGCTGCCACGTGTGCTCCGAGTTTTCTGAGTGACCAGTCCAGGCCTCACCAGCACTTGGTGAGAACTTGTGCTTCGCACAGGTCCCTGTGGGCGGCGGGTGGGGGTGGGGGGTAGGGCGCATTCAAAGATGAAAAGGCACGATTGGCATTCTCAGCGAATTCGCCCTAAAGTTGAATCATCATTCCGTACTCCACGCTTGCTGTGGTACCCACGCCCTTCCTCCATCCAGGGGAAATATTGTTAAAGTTTTTTCCAGTCTTCTCGGGGCTCTGGGAGACTTCTGGTCTGTGGGGACGGGCTTCCTCTCTCCACGTTGCCATCTGGAGTTCTTTGTTCAGGTCTTGGTCAGGAAAAAAACCAACACACGAACTTAGGAAAATAACATTTGGCAGGAACTTGGCAACCATAACACCCTTGTTGCCAGATTCCTTGTTCACAGCGTGGGTGGCTCAGATGGTACTTAATTAAATGCATTTTCCTCTAAGTTCTCCTCAGCGTGCTTATTTTTGCTGGTGGCTAATGACTGCACCATCTCTAAGGCAACCCAACTTCACAGCCCTCCAAAGAGGGAACTCGCCGTGTAAATACCACGTTGCTTTGTTAGCGCCCAGCCCCTCCTCACCTTTCTCCGGTGAGGACGGACTTAGCTCTCACTTTTCCCACGCAGTGCTGTGTCATTCAGCACTTTCCTCCCACCTGACATACCGACACACCTGCGTAGTAAAAACGATACCTACTATTTGGAGGCCAAGTACAACTCATGCGCTGTACTCAGAACTTCAGGTTCTTGATCTAATTTAATCTTCCCAACTCTTTGAGGTGGGTATTCATATTCCCATTTAGAAGACGGAGAAAACAAGGCTCAGAGAGGCTCAGGGCTTTGGTCATTCAGCTGGGAAGTGGTTAACGTGGAGGGTCGTCTGAAAGATCTGGTTGCCGCCAAGGCCTACGATCGTCCCCTCACGTCCTGCGGACTTTATTAAGGAAAGGTTTTCGGACGGTCTCCACATACCCCTCAACGGGCAGTGCCTCTCCAGAAAATGATTTATGCCTTTATTCAGGGCCACACCTCACTCCTGAGCTTTCTGTGTCCAGAGCAGGAACATTAGGAAGGTCATGTAGAGAGAGGGGGCAAGGCACCGCTGCCCCCCTCAGTGGCTAGGTGGTGCCACGTGAGATAGTTAAATTCATTTTTCTCATGTTTTTGAATCAGCACAGAAGTTTACTTATATAGGGACACAGTTTCTTAGGCACAGCATTTTATATATTTGAAGACAAAGGTAAAAGTTGGCTGGCAGTTGTAAACTGGAGCAAGAACAGGAGAGGAATTGGTTGGTTGCTCTTAAAAATAACTCGTGGTTTCCCATCTCATCTGTTTCCTTGTAGGTCTGCAGGCTGGTGGGAAGGAGCGTGGATGTTAGCGGAGGACTGTATGGCACAAATAGTGTTTTTAATGCATATTTACAGCCTTGTCTGCTATGTTACACACGGATAGATTTAATGAAATACCTTATTTGGTCTTCCTCTCAAAGATAGTTTTCTACGTCTGTAGCTTGGCAGCCATTTTCTTTCTGTGTTTTAAAGATGTTATTTCACCGCCTTATGGATTCCATTTTTTTTCAGTCAGTTTTAAGTACAAGTTTTGCTGCCTTGCATGTTGCTCTCGCCCCTGGCTGTTTCGAAGATTCTTTTGGGGTTTGGTTTTTGACACGTTGACCTGTGATGTTTTTAGCCCGATGTAACTCAGATGGTTCTAAGTGTGTTTCTCTCCTTTTGTATTTATCCTGCTTCAATTTTGTAGAGCTTAAACCTGCAGGTTCATGCCTGGACCATTTTGGGATACCTCAGCCAATTCGCCTTCAAATATTACTCCTGCTCCCTTTCTCTGTCCCTCCCCCTGGGACTCCAATTACACATATGTTACACCTTCCCACAGTGTCATGTGTTTCTTACGCTCTCATATATATTTTCCATCATTTCTTTCTCTTTGGTCAGTCTTTCTGTGAACCTCTTCCCACGCATTCTCTCCACTGCTCTACTGACCCCCTGTTGAGCACATCTCTGCATTCTTCCCTGTGGTAATTATATATTTCATTTCTAGCATTTTATTTTTTATAGCTTTAAAAAAAATATCAGTTCTGTGTCTTTGCCACCTATTCTCTTAGCTATTAACCAGAGCTATTTAAACATTCTGTCTGATAACAGCAACACCTAGATCACCCGAGGGGCTGTTTCTATTGTCTACACTTTTCTCCTAGTTTTCATTTATTTGGCCCTATTTACTAGCACTCCTGATAATTTATGATTGGATGCTAGATATTGTGGATAAAAATTGTATAGTCTCTGAATGGTGTTATCTTTATCTTTCATGGGATTTACTTTCCTTCTAACAGGGAGTTCTATGGACTCAGATCACCCAGGTCCCATCAGGGACTGAGACAGTCCAGGTTCCTGTGGACAGCACCATTCCTAGTCTCCCCTTGCCTCTGGGTCCCAGCCCTCAGGGGACTCTCTTTTCTCTCTGGTACCATGAGTTTGATGGCAGCTCTGCTCAGTTTTGTGGCCTCTTAGCTGACATTCTCTTGTTGGTTCCTTGGACTCTGATTGTACACAGGTTAGGAAGTGGCAAAGGCCTCGAGGTGAAGCGCACTGCAGGATGCTGTGCTCACTTCCCTGTGGTTTCCATTTCTCCAAAGTCTTGGCTTCTCCAGTGCTGCTGCCTTGGGAACCCAGGACTCTGATCTGACACCCTGTGAATGCGCTGAGTCTCTGCTTTCTCCACTTAGGCCATAGCAAATGCTTCGATAGGAAAAGCAAGGAAGAATGTGGTGCTCTGCTGTGTTTTCCTCTTCTCTGAGCTCTTGGTCTCTCAGGTCCTGGCTGACTCAGTTGCTGTCCATTGTCTTTCAACAACTGGTTTTGCATTTTGTCCAGATTTTATACTTGTTCTCAGCAGGATGGTTGGATTGACACAGCCTCCTCCACTAGAGCCAGAAGTGAAAGTCCTATAGCAAAAATTTTGAATTAGAAGTTTTATTTCTTCTCTCTGGTCTCATTTAACCCACTCAGATAATGAAATACATGTTACCTGGGTCATAGCCCTGAAATTAGAATGAGAGAAGTGGGTTCCCAGAATCCACAGGAAAGCGTTCTGTGATGATGGTTCGTCTCACCCCAATTCCCCACCTGCAATGTGGACATATAACACTCTCTTGTCTATTTAATTGTCAAGGCTACTGAAATTATTTAAAGGAAGTAGAGGGATTTTTTTTTTCTGAAAAAAGACTTTCTTGGTAATCTCCCTCACTCCAAGTTAGTCCTGTGGGAACAGAGAAGTGAATTCCTAGGTAAAATCCGGCTGCAACGACTAACAGCCAATCCTTCTGTGTCGTGCCTTTGTTCACCATCCGTCCTCCCGTCAAAGGAAACCGAAGAGGGGCGTGAGCGGATGTTAACTCCCTGTGTCGCTGCAGTCAGAGCCCAACCTGTTAATATCCTGTAACATCCTTACGGGCCATGGTTTGCACAGTGTTTGGAGTGGATTTCAAGATGTTTTCTAAGAGGAAAGAGAAATGCCTTTTGTTCCCAGAGGAGGCTCTGACCTACATCATGTGTGTCCATTCAGCCAGCAGCAGGAGTTAGGAGAGTAGGTCTGTGCCTGTTGGCCTGGGCACAGCTGAGCACACACACAGGTGAGCGGTCAGTGTGTACAATCCTGGTCATCTCAGTAAAGCCCAAACGGAGTCAACATTTTTCTAGGTTAACCTAATCTAAAAATAACACTTTCATCTCTTATTCATAAGCCAGATATTATCCAGTGTTTTGCTGTGGGTTCAGGGCCTCAGAATAAATCATGCTTTGATGATAGGGCGCTTCAAGTGATCTGACTCATTCGGGATGGGGCTGGCACAGAGCTGTGCTCTGTCCCGGGTCTCGGCTGGGGCAGCGCTCATCGAATCCTCGGTCCTGTTTCTATCACGCAAGAGGAGCCACAGAAATTCTTGTATTCCATCTGGCAAGAGGCACCCTGTGGTTGGAACAGGGGAGGGAAAAACCATTTTAAAATATTTTTTCTTTCTTCTAGTCCCACTAGGAGATTTTGTCCCATTGTTAATCCAAGCCATCAACTAGAAGGACAGCCGGGACGTCCTGGAGATTAACCCAGGGCGGCCGTGCAGCGTGGGCCTCGTCTCATCGTAAAATCTCCGCAATTTGAGGGTCAGGCCCTTCTCTCTTTGATGAGGTCTCATGGGCCTTTCTTTTTTTTTCTTTTTTTTTTTTGCATTTCAAGAGACTCTCAGAGGACCCGGGCTACTGTCATTTGGTTTTGAAATTGCATAGGTAAGAAGGAAAGAGCAGGAAGCAGCCCCTACAGAGGCCCAGCTCGGCCTCCTGGAAGCAAGGATGCTGTGAAGGATGTGAGGCCTCCAGGGACCGGTCCCCCCGTCATCTGCTCAGCGGCAGGGCCGGCAGTTCCCGGACCAGGCGTCGCACACACGCCAGCAGCCACCCTGGGCCTCCCTCTCTGCCGACGCACAGCACCCTGGTCCCAAGTCAATCTGTAGACACCCGCCCGGGAGCCGTGAGGGTCCTCCGTCCCGGGGACGCACATGCGCACGGCAGCGCCGTGCGCCTCCTGCGTCGTGTCTCTGCCCCGCCCCCCGTGCCGCCGTGGGCCCCGCCCACCGCCTGCTCCGCGCTTCCCTGCTGTGCGGGGCCCCGTCCGCACGCGGCGCAAAGCGTCCGTCGCTGTGCCGAGGGCTCCTGTGAGCAGAGCTCTTCTTCCAGGCTTTCTTCTGGCTCACCTTGGGGCCAGTCGGCATGCGGGGCAGCCAGGCGGTCTGTGTATCGTAGTCTGCGCACGAGATGAATCTCGCCAGGAGGCCCTGAGTGTGGCGGGTGCAGGTGTCCTTCAGGAAGCGGCTGTCCACGCCTTCTGTGGCCGGTCCGGGGCGGTGAGTCTGCCCGTCCGTCCAGGCGCTGTGGAGCCACACTCGCGTTGCTAGATGGAACCATTCGACTCACTTCTCTGAGCCTCACGCAACGAAATGAAAAACCGTGTCCAAGTCTGGACGGCCCTCTTGTGCCAGCGTCATGGGCTAGAGTGGTCAGGGAACTCTGCTGGCCCGGAAGAGGAGGTGGAGAGCCGTTGGGCCCCAGCGCGGACAGAAGTCGGGATGGTCTTCCCGTGGGGACGAGCGAACGCGTCCGGGTGACACGGAGGCGATGAGGTGGTGGGACAGGCCAGGCGAAACGCGGGGCACCGTGCACGTCGGCGGTTCCTTGGAGCAGGCTGTGCTCTGCCGGCATGAGGGGCCGGGGAACCCTTCCTGGTGGGCGGTCCTGGGGGCCGCGGACGTCTAGGATGCCCCCGGCCTCTGCTCGGTAGACGCGGTAGCACCCCTGCCCCCAGCCGCAAGTTGTGAGGACAAAACTGTCCCCCGAGGCCACGGTCACTCTCAGTTGAGAACCCCTGCACGGAGGGGAGCCGTCTGTGCGTGAGAGCAAGAATTCAGTGCTTTGACATTGTGCATCAATCAGATTCAACCCCAGACTCTTGTAAGCATTCAACGAACAGACAGAGGGACGCTTAGAAAGCCCCCATCCCTCCTCCGCGTCTAGGTCACCATGATTCTCCACGGCGGTCTTGAATAAATGTTGTCAGCTTAGATGGGATGGACAACGAATGCCTTGCTCTTTGGGGGACAGTTTCCCACCTTTGATTCCTGCTCTCGCTTTTACATTTGTCTGATATCTTTCAGGCAATTCTTGTGTATTTGCCAGTAAACCGTGTGCACCTGGAGAATTAGTGGTGGCGCGCTTAAGGCCCTGACAACATGGTCTGACACGTCTGGGAACCTCTTGTCAATGGGATTCAGGAAAACATTAAACAGATTCCTACTGTTTTACTGACCAAAGTGAAACAAAATTAGGGAAGAAAATCTGCCAGGAGAAACCTCTGTAGCTCAAGGAAGCGGCCGTGACCTGACTGAGCGCGAAGAAACCCTGTCACCACGTGGGCCCCGGAAGATCTGAGCTGGAAGCAAACCTGGGAAAATCGATTCTGGACTCCTGATGGGGGCAGAGGCTGAGGCAGGAGGGGGCCGGGTTAGGAGGGACCCTGAACCCTGGGGACGGAGGGGAGGCCTCCAAGCGGCTGGGTATGTGTGAGGGAGCCTGGAACAGAGGTTGCTACAGCCCAGGCCTTCCCCCTCCCCCGCCCCAAGAGCCGGGGGAGACCGGAGTCTCCTTTCCTCGACCCACCGCTGCCCTGAATTTGCACAGCGAGACCCAGAGGCTCGCCCGCAGCCTGAGAGCTGCTGGATGCGGCCCCCTCCTCGTCCTCAGCGCCTTGCGCGGTGCCTGAGCCCAAGGGGGCGGCAGAGGTGCCGGGCTGAACCGAGAGGCCTTGGGTCCCAGCAGGAGCCCCGCGCCCTCCTCCCCCCAGTACACAGCCTTCCCCGCCCTGCGGTGCAGCCAAAGCAGCGACACGACGGACCGCTTTTCCCATTAGACGTGATTTATTGATCTCAGCGCAGCCTTTGATCTGATTGCGCCGCAAGAGGAGAGAGAGAAAGGTGCATGGGTCCGGGCAGCAGGGAGACGCCAGGCACAGGCTGGGGCGGGGGGACCGGAGGCCAAGGTCGAAGACACGGCCTGATCACGGCCCGCTCGTGGGCTGGGGCGACTCGGGGAACTGGCCTCGTCTCTGGACAGCAGAGCTTCTCGTGGGCTCGTTGAAAACTTTGAATGTCTGTATTCAGCACTTTGGGGCATCTCGCCGTCTCCAGGTCGGGTCGCTTTTCCAGGACGCCCTCAGGTGATCTTGAGTGACGGCCCCCCCCGGTGGGCCCACTGTCCTGGCGGGGAACCCCGGGAGCGGACTGTCCCGGGCAGTGTTGGTTTTGTTCCGTTAACAGAGACTTGGACCTTGTTGTTCTTACTGCCTCTGCCTCAGAGGCTTCCATCCAAAGGCCATTTGGAAACACTGCCGGCTAATTAGCTGATGATGCCAAAGGGTGACTGTCTCCTGGAGCCTGAAACCTGTCCCCTGAGACGCAAACGCGCCACACGGGGGCTTGAATTGTCAAAGGAAGTTGACAAGTGTACAAATCACTTGCTGGGCACGGCCCCCTGTCGACAAGCACAGAGGAACCCGCAGGCTGCAGGGGCACAGCTGTCGCCCAGGGCTGGGGCCCGACGGGGAAGTGATGGGCGTCTGGTCGCTCGTGGGTGCGGAGACGGGGCTCGGGCATCTCTGCTGTGTTCGTGGAAAGCACTGAAAAATCCTTGCATTGGGGCTTCAATTCAGGAAACATGAGGCAGGTTTCAGATGCCTGTCTGGTTCTCTGCATTTTTACATTTGCTCATGATTTATGAATGGACCCTCCTCTCCTTTAGACAGCAGCATCTCTTGAGCTCCAAACGTGTGTCAGAATCCTCCGAGCAGGGGCTTGCAGCCAGGATTGGAAACAAGTGGGAGATAATTACAGAGCAGCAGCAAAGGTGCCGCGACAGGCGATGCTGTAAATTACACCCTGGCCCTTAGCGGGGTGGGGTGGGGGGGTTGGGGAGCGGGGAGGGCTTTGTGCAGAGGCTTCAAGGAACAGAAGGACGGGAGCGGGCACGTGCGTATGACCGTGTCAGGGTCCTGGGCTCGCGGTCACCTGAGCCTGTTCACCCGCACTCAGGCAGCTACGCTCCTCCGACCCCCAGCACAGCAGACGGTGTCCTCCGTCTGGTCTACAGGACACACCCTTCCCCTTTGCCCTATTCTTTTTTTGTTGTTGTTTTTTTTTTCGCGGTACGCGGGCCTCTCACCGTTGTGGCCTCTCCCGTTGCGGAGCACAGGCTCCGGACGCGCAGGCTCAGCGGCCACGGCTCACGGGCCCAGCCGCTCCGCGGCACGTGGGATCCTCCCGGACCGGGGCACGAACCCGCGTCCCCGGCATCGGCAGGCGGACGCTCAACCACTGCGCCGCCAGGGAAGCCCTGTCTGCGCCCGCCTCTCACCTAAGCCTCTGGAAGCCGAGTTTCCAGGCCAGAAGTGGAACGTTGGAGACTGGGCCCCGCACCAACCTGGGCTGTCCTCCCGTCCTCTGGAGCTGGACGGGGCCGAGCCCGGGACACGCGGCCCGGCCCCTCCTGCCCCGCGCGTGCCAGGCCGGCAGCGTCCCCGCGAGACGCCCGTCCCTCTGGCGGCTCATCCGCACCTCGGCAGCGCACACGGGGCTGTGAGAAGTTCGGGGTGCACCCTGGCCTCGTTTGTTCAGGCCCCGTCTACTGCGGAATGGATCAAGGTCCCGTAGTACGAGCACAGACGCAGTACGGGGAAACCTTGCTAACGTGGGTTACGGGCCGAGAGTCAGATTGTGAGGTGGGAGGGACTTGTCCTCCCGGACAGACAGCCGGACTCACATCGCAGCTGGCAGGGCTGCGGCTCGTGGGCCCCTGAGCCTGAGGCGGGCGGCAAGATGCTGAGGGAAATCAGAGCGCTTTCACCCTGAACTTACACCCGCTTTCTCCCCCGGCGAGGTGTCCCTAAACCCAAAGGGGCAGGGCCAGCAGGAGCCCGTTGCGAGGCCTCCAACCCCAAATAACAAGCGACCTGCTGCCGATGACGGCGACTGAGTGCGTTGTGGCGTGGAATTTGATGGCGTTTGGCGATATGAAGCAATGTGCGCTGAGTTATAGGACATTGGGATGGACTTATGGCCGTGGGGGAGCCTGAGGCATGAGAGCTGGAAGCTACGGGCTGGGGTTCTGGACGCAGAGGGCCGTGGAGCCCCGAGCGCTGGGCACTAGCCTCGAAGGGTCCCCGCTGAGCTCCCCGCTGTTTCTGGTCCCCGGACCCCCAGCTGCCCGCCCTGGCTCCCTTGGCCGGTGCACCCCGTCCCCGAGGGCTTGGCTTTGCTCTGGGCTCTGCCTTGTTCGGACTCTGGGACAACCTCTGACCTTTCCGACCTCGGTTTCAGCCCCCGTGGGTGAGGGAGGGGCTCTTACTAGACAAGTCACCTGCCTTCCCTCTGTTCTACTTGCCGATTTCACTAGGGACGCTCCCCCAGCTCTCCCTCGTGTCTTTGCTCCATCCGTCCGGTTCATTCCCTCCTCGTTCCCCGGGCCGATGATCTGTTGTGGGGCTCCTGCTGTGCTTTCCGGGAACCGGGCCCCAAGCAGGAGGAACGGAGCCCAAGCCTCTTCCCTTAACCCCCAGGCGACGGGCACGTCTGAAGCCCATTCACCCGAACACTTTCTGAGCACGTGGTTCTTCATCCTTCATTTTGGAAAATTATCTTAAACTTTATTAAATTCTTAACTCTTCAGAGCATACAGTGAGCTTGTTGGAGTCTAAAACCTTAATGAGGCCCCCGAGAGGCTGGGGAGGGGGTATTTCTCTTTTTTCCCTGGGCACCGTGGAAGCCCTAGGACTGATGAAGTCTCTCAAATGCAAACATTTCTCCACCTGTTTTGCCCAAAGTTTAATTTTTCCAAAGTTTGGCCCTGAACACAGAGACCCTAAAAGAGGAGGCGACCCAGCAAAATAAAAGTGTCGCATCCCAGGTTTGACTTCACAACAGGCTTTTCCATCTTACAGTGAATGCCCGACACTCACTTGGCTTCAGGTTGTTCTTTGCAGCTAAACAGGGGACGTCAGCACGGGGGGGTGGTTGCACCTCCTCATTTTAACCATTTATTTCCATTTTTTCACCTGAGGCTCAGCATTCCCAGTGCATAGAGCACCCGACGGATGCTGCTTCACTTTTCCTTTGCTCTTGGCCATTCTTTGCTGATATTCAAAGGCCTCTGGCAACAGACGCCCTCCAGGGGAGGAAAACGATGATCCTGGTGTCTGCAGAAAAACAAGCATTTATCACAGTCAACGCTGCAAGAGCCAGCAGCTTCACAGCCACCCCTCCAAATTAACTTCACTTGCTGAGCACAGAGAGAGCGAGTGTGTTCAGTGAAGGCAGTGACACTGACGTTTACCTGGAACCTGTTACCTACTCTGTATTCCTCCCCACATCCTCGCTAGAGGAGCTACAAAAAGGGAAGGGGAGGAATAAACCCAGGTACTTACTTTTCTAGCCTTCCTTGTAACAACCAGGGATGACATACTGGTCGCAGTGACAGATCATAAGCCCAAAGCTGCTGTGGATCTCTAGGAATGCTGCTTCTTTCCTGATAAAAGGGGGCAGATGTGGCTGATGTGGTCTTTTGGTCCTGCCTTGAATGTGAATGTGACGGTTGGAGCTGCGGCAACTGCCTCGCAGCCATGAGGGAGAAGGTAAAAGAGGTGCAGAGATGTGAGTCCTGGCAAGACGCAGCAACTGTCCCGACACTAGCAGCTGCTTATGTTGAAACTTATGATGTTGAAAGTTGAGCCCTTCTTTTAAAGCTACTATGGTTCAGGTTTCCGTGCAGCTAAGTGCTTTCCTAACTGAGAATCTCTCGAATATTTTTATTACGAGTGAATTGAATCGAGGCCCACTCTCTGCTCTTCCTCCTATTGCAGACCCAAACACATACTTCTGTCCGTTTGTTTTCAACAGTATTTCTGGAAATCTGTGTGCCTGTCGAAGCCCCCCCCCCAGGTTCACGTGGGTTAGAACGTGCTTCGTTGGAGGATTGGCGGGGTCGCCGCCCTCAGAGCCGCAGAGGAGCCGGTGCTGCGGCCGAGAGCGGCCGGGGCAGGCGAGGGAGGCCGGTTGTGGAGGGGCTGGTGGGCAGGAAAGGGCTCAGCTCGAGGCCTGCCCGTCCTTCCCGCTCAGCCTCGCCGCCCCCGCGCCCTGCCTGCTCTTGTGCGGATTAGCGTGAGGGCTGCCCATTTAACCGTCAGAGTCTGACATGGTCCGACTTGAGACTCATGACGTCTTCCTTGTTCCAACACGAACAAACCAACCTTGATCCTCTGCCTCGGCCCCTCCCTGGCTACTCAGCTGGCAGCGCCTACAGAACCCACAGTCGGCAGCTGGCGCCACCCAGCCGGGCTCCGTCCAGGTGGAATTTCCCTTCTGTGTGTTCGTGTGTGTGGAGGCAGGAGGCGTGACTGTCGCCCTGCGGGGCGTTGCCAGCAGCGAGCCGGTGGTAGACCTTGCTTTGAAGGGGCTGTCGCGGGGCCAGCATCCTCCTCGAGTTATCCCGTCCCACTGCTGTAAGATTCCCTGGGGGCGGGGGTGGGTCCTGTGATTTTTCCCTCTGACAGATGAGAAAACAAGGGCTGCAAAGTGTTGGAGTTCGGGGTCTGTGCCCTAAGCAGTGTCTATGTGGCAGCATCTCCAGAGAGAGGCGGACCGTAGCCCAGACCCCACTCGTCTGGGTTTCTGAGAGGTTCGGGCTCAGGGCAGGAACACGTGGTCACTGATGGAGGGACTTGGCTTTAGGATGATGGAAGCACTGGATTTTCAACATGGTGGTTGGGAGGCAAAGGGTCACGGCCTGCAGGATTCCTTTTTTCCAGTTTTCTCCACTGGGAAGAGAAGAGCGCGATGCATCCAGTGTAAGCAGCCGCCGCGGTCCAGCTCTCCCGGCTCTCGCCAGCACAGGTGGTACCAGGCGCTGAGTTTGCTGTGGTGTCTGCTTTCCCCCCAACACCACTCCTGGTCCCGGCGGCTGAGGTTCTCACGGTGTTCTGGTAGCTGGGCCCCTTTCACTGTTGCTCCGATGGCACCAAAGCAGTGGTGGGCGAAGCGCTGGCTCTAGCCGTGTTTCCCCACGCGCCCCGTGAAAAGCAAGTGAGCGTCAATCAGTGTGATGGCGTCTCGTCTTGACCCTGGAGGACAGGTCCTGAGCATGTCTGGGAGAGGGAGCGGGGCCCCGCCAGGCTCTCCCGGGTGCCCGTCAGCCCCAGGAGAGGACTTGGGCCGGGGGCCCACTGGACTGGTCACGGTTCGCGGGACAGCGTCATTGCCTGCCAGAAAGAGGGGCAGAAAAGCGTGGTTATCTAGACTTGACCCGGTGACAGATACTTTCTCCAAAATGCAGGCAATGAGCCTGTTTCTTTAAGGAAGAAAACTAAGGGTATTTATTTGCCAATGATAAACTTTGAGTTTTGAAGTGAAAACTAGAATTTTGGAAAACTTTTATTTACCACTCTAAGCTTTACAGCTTCCCCAAACTTCAAGATTTTTCTAATATGATCAGAGATAATATTAATTTGGACCAAAAAACACACTGTTGCAAAAGGTTGAGTGCAAAGCTGATATGAGCCCAACAGCTTCCTATTAAGCTGGACACCAAAGAGATTTGCAACAATGAAAATAGGCCCCCTTTTCTTTTCTGAGAAAATTTTCTTGTTAAAAAATTTTTCTGAATTTAATTTTTTGTTGGTTTGTTTTGGAAAACATAGTTTTTCCTGATAAGGATATGTACATCAGCATGTAATAAATTTACTATTTTATTTTAAATGAATGAGTTAATAAATATTTAAAAACCTTATCTATCTATCTATCTAGACACATGTATATACACATATATGTTTATATACGTATCTATTTATAAAAGCTATTTAGGGGACCCTGAATAATTTGTAAGCGTGTAAAGGAGTCCTGAGTCCAAGCAGTTTGAGAATGATGGTCGAGGGAGTTGGTAAAGGACTGTTGGGGGCTTCCTCGTCCTCTTCCTTCCTCTGGTGGCTGGGAAGAGGGGGGGCTGGACGCTAAAACATGATTTCCACTTTGTCATCCGGGTGGAGTTTGATATTCCTATGGGCCCTGGTATGACAGCTGTCATTTCCTCCAAATTCTCTCCATAACATTTGGCTGAAACTGGCTCAGCCGAGCGCGCGCCGCGCGCGCGCGCGCGCGCGCACACACACACACACACACACACACACACACACACACAGACACACACACCTGGGCCTGGGTCCCTCTGTCTCTGAGCTGATGTGGTGGCCGCACCCCAGCATGGCCCGGGGCAGAGTTACTTCTCTTGGGGAACTTCACACCCACCAGTGGAGCTGGTGGAGTCCACACACCCGCCCTGAGGTTTACTGGTAGGGGTGCTGGTTTGGAACGGCCGGCACCTTTAGTGCCTTTGGTTCTCCTGATATCAGTAAGATGGGGTGAGAGCCTGTGGCCAGCTCTTCCCCACGCTGTCTGGCGATGTCACATTGGCAGCTGAACTTGGCCGTAACTGGCGTATTTCCATCAGAGAAACTGGCAAATGCTGTGAGTCAGGGGTTTTGGGTTTCCGCAGAAGCAGTGATTACATACTTAGCTGCACATCTCTGCTTTACTGCTCATTACCTTGCAGAGAAATCAAAATCAAGCGATTCTAATAGTGCCTGGCAGTAAGTGCCCGGGGGGAAACGAGGTGCTGTTCTCACCGTTACCATGTTTCCGACGCACAGGTAATTCTGACCCGCACCAAAGTCTGAGAACCACCATTTTGGCAGAAAAGGATGGTTAGTCTTTGTCAAAAACACAGGATTCCTCCCCGCCTGGGGCGTCCTCTTCAGCCTCCTTCACAGCCGGGACCTGCAGGATCGGGGCAATCACACACAGCAGTGCTGGGGCGTCCGCACCCAGCTCACTTTCCTTATTTGGGGGTGGGAGGTTGCCAGCCCCACCCTGGAAAGACTTACGGCCTGAAGTGCAGACCGAAACGTGCCTCCGTTCTTCTTTCCGCTGAGACGTGGGTTTGGCTAAAGAAGGGCTTCTTTATGGGTGGGTGGGGGGCAGATAAGGGGAGGGCTTTGCAGAGGGAGGAGGAACTCAAGGGAAAGGGTCACAGATGCCCCCTGTGGACCAGCCTTGTCTCCTCCACCCCTGCTGATACACTCATGCGAGACCCCAAGAGGACAGAGCCCCCCCCCCAGGTCCGTCTCAGCTGTAGGACGACGTGGGGGTCTCCCAGGCTCCATCCAGAAATACCTCAGAGGACCTTCCCACTACTTGTTCTTGAGGCAACTCCAATACCCTCAGAACTGCAGCTTTAAAAGGCTTGTCTTGAAATCAACCCAGGTATTTTCTTTCCATTTTGCTTCTTGAATCAAAGAATCGGTCTCTAGAAAAATGTTTCAGTCGCTGAAAATTTGTGTACATTAACAATTTTGTGTTACGCTAAACCACTAACAGAGCTTTGTTTTGTTTTCAGTGCAAAGTGAGCATTTCTGGGGTCCACACTTCAACATAGTTGCTCAAAGGTCTGAGGACGTCCTTTTGGCTGACGGAGTCCCAGAGGCACGGTGCTCCAGACACCCCCGGGCTTATCTAGGTCAGAGCTTTGCCTCCGAGCACAAAAGCTCCTGTCTCATCCATGAGGCTTTCCTAGGAACCAGCGCAAACATTTCTCTAAGTCGTTTATTGCCAAGGTTTAGACACTAGTTTACTTTTACTCATGAGTGATCTTAGGCAGATTTGAATTAAAGCCTTTTGATTCTGTTAAATCCAATTTCATTTGGGAAGAAGGAGAAAGAGGTGGGGGAGGGAGGGGGAGGGAGAGAAAAAGAAGAATGAGGCATGCTGTCTATTTTAAAATAGTGCTTATTTAATTATGTTTTTCAGATTAATTTTTCCATTAAATGAGGAGGCATGATATTAATTTGGTTTGTGTGTGTACCGTTACTAACTGAAGTGGATACTTGTCAAATTATTACAAGGTGAAATGTCTCTAACTAAACATATTAATCATGGATTGGAGAGGATATTTTTACGCCCTGTGCTTATTAGAAGGATGGGTGCTGTCATAGCTAAATCATACACACTTAAGTTGCTTTGCTCAACTCAAAGTAGCAGGCTTACATATTCTGTATGTTTTCCCCATGTTTATTTTTGTAAAAGCAACACATGGATTTTTAATCTGCTTCATGTTTCTAAACGTTACATCGGATCATTTAAAATAAATCTCGAATGGGCTTTCTTCCCAGTCAAGGTGGAAACAGAGAGAGATGAATTGCTGTTAACTCCTCTTCCCCGTCCTCGTCTTTATCTTTGAACCAGAAAAGAGAGACGTGTACCTCATTGCCAAAGCATTAAATGATTTTCCTCAATTTTCTCTAAGTTAATTCAAGAGAAGAAAATGTTTCTACAGCTGTAGAAGATTCTGATATTAAAATCAGCCTCACTTCGGTGGCTGCTGTGACAGTAGGACCTTAATCATCTTGCAGTCGCTCACTTGGGACTTTTTAAAATAACCCAAACGCCCAACTACATTTTACACCATTATTCCTTGGTGCTAAACTGTCTTACATTTGGACCCCGGTGAGCCCCTGACGTCACCTTTCCAGTATAACTGCTTTTCCTTAACGGCAATAAGACACGACAGGCTTGCACTATTGGTGAACTTGCTTGAAGGTCCCCACGACCGTGTCACGTTCTATTAAGAATAAGAATTCCCACCACGATGATCAATTTCAGCTTTGATGTGGCCCCAAAGCAAAAACTGTCTTTGATCACATCGATCGAACAAAGGTCTTGGTGTTTGTATTCAAAGTTAGTGTTTTGTGTGTCCTTGGCCACCTGATAGGGCCCGGCCCTCCTGCGTTGCTCCAGCATCTTCGGGTGGCGGGGAGCTCGGCAGCCTGCGGATGGTCCCCCCAAGGCCGCGTGCGTCCTGACTCCCGAGCCCCCACGCTCTCTCCTCCAGGGTTTCTTCTGCCCTGAGGGTGTCCGGGCGCCTAGCTCGGTCCCTGCCTTCCTCTCCTCGGTTCCCCCGCGGTCTCAGCGCTTCTCCCGCGGGAACCCTCCGTCTCCTCAGGGACCGCTGCCTGCCTTGCTCTAACCCGCCCTCTTGTTTGACTTGCCAGCGCCCTAGAGCAGACTCGTCACGGGCACGTGTGTGTCCGTGGGGTGGGCGTGGCCCTTGCGGGAACTGGTGGGAAGCTGGGGCTCTCCTCTGAGGTCCCCCTGCGCACACACGTGTGGGGACAGTCGGAGGGCTCGTGGTCCAGTCGAGGGTCCACGGACCCCAGGTCAGCAGCCCCCGCCGGCAATTTTCACTTGGGAGAGGGAAGCTGCTGTGTCCTTCCTGCTGCCCTGCCCTTAGGGCTTTCGAAATACTGTTTTCTGAAATGTTTGCCTCTGCGATTAGAGTGTGAGCTCCTCGAAGGAAGGGACAGGGGACCCAGGTGACGAGACAACCACTTAGACTCAGCAAGGTACAGTAAATGTAGGTGAACTCACACCCATCGGCCGGTCAACATTTAAATGGGAAGCAGGGCGTGTTTTGTTGCCCCAAATGACACACTTTCGGTGCCAGGGCACATCTGATTCTGGATGAAGCTCGATGAGCGTGGTGGCATATCCTGTGATCTTAGGGAAGGCAGAGCTGGATTCCCACCCCTCCCCCTCATGCCTGGAGGGCCCGACCTCCTGCCCTACCAAGATGAGGACCCAAAGGCAAGGAGGGGTTCGGCGGGTATGAGAGGGGACAGAAAAAGAGGAAGGGGAGCAGGGGAAGTAGGGGACGGAGGAGGGCAGGGCAGGGGACAGGGGCCAGCCAAGGGACCACACTGGTGCGTGGTCTCCGAATTCAGGCTCCTGAAAACTTCTTTGAGCAACTATCCATTCCTACCTTATCCATGGCGGTCATGAGGCACCCCCCGTGCAGGCTGAGTGTCACCTGCTGTGGCCGCTCACCTGTCAGGTCCCAGCCTCAGAACCAGATAGATTTGCTTCTTGGTTTCCGTTCGCCCCCTTACATTCTATTATTGCTCCTAATGCCAATTCATATCTGCCTGGGTTTTATGTCACCATTCAGCTACTGCTCTCCTGTAGTGGCCTGGGGCGAACTTCCTTAATCATCATCTGGTCGCTGTCTCTCTTTGGTGGGTGTGTGTCACAATGACCTGGCCTTTGCTGTTTCTCCCGAAGAACCCCACCCTTATAAAGGCTCTGATAAGTTTCAGAAGGTCAGAGGATGAAAACCATCTTGGCATTTGATGCATATTTGCATACGCATTTAATTTACTTGGGGGGAAAAGGGCAGCTATTACCCAAGCAAATATAATAATTGGCCTGATTAGCGATAAAGCTGGAATCGGCATTTTAGGAGACTCGGAGTCAATATGTCGGGCAAATGATTGTTGTATCAGATGTTACTGTTGACGGCACCCACTTGAGCTGCTTTAATTAACTTCATTTGAATTATTAGACTCATGTTTGTTCCCTTCTGGGGCTTTGTATTTATAAGCATGTAGACAATGGCTCTTGATGAAGGATGTTGAGGGAGAGATACAACCGACAGCCAGGTGCCGGGTCCTGGATCCCAAAGTCTGGTCCTAAAGCGAGGAGCTGAGCAGGGCTTGGCTCACCTTTTCTCTAAAAGGCCAAATAGCAACTGCTTCGGGCTTTGCAAACCAGGCTCGGGGGAGGCTGGTCACAGAGGCCGCCTGACAGGGGCGGGGCTGTGCACCAATAAAACGTCACCAAAAGCGGCCAATTGTCCAAGAGATTATAAGAACATTTCAGAGAATGGAAGTCAGTCAGTGGCGACCACGGACTGGGCGGCTGGCTGTTTGATGTGCAAGGTGGGGAGATTTGGGTCACGAACTGTTGATGTTTCCTTCTGACGCGTAGAGGCTTTGCTTTTCTCCTCGTATTTCTCGATTCTTAGTTCAAGAGCAAAGGTTGCTGAAGGAGGGAAGTTTCTGAAGATCCAAGTCATAGACTCGCCCGCAGGCCTGGCCGTGCCCCTGCCGGCTCCTGTCTGCGCTTTCACGGCTGCTCTTGGGCTACAAAGGTGGGGGAGGAGTTGCTGCAGTGGCTTCGTGGACGGCGCACAAAGACCACACATTTACTCTCTGGCCCTTTACAGAAAGCGTCCGTGGGACCCTGCTGTACGCAGTCAACTGCAGTCGGCTCCTGAAGGGAAATACGATGTGTGCGGTCAGCTGTGTATCATCCCGCACGCAACAGATACCTGTGTCTCGAGTCTACTGCTCACAGATAAGCCTGATAAATGTGTGGACACAAGTTATGAATTATGATGCCACCAGAGACGATCCTCACTGCGTGCCGGAATCCTACAACGAGGACTTAAATGAGCTTTCCACTCAGAGTTTTAAAGTGCGGGTATTTGCGCCGTGGACGGCTGTCTCCCTGCCTGCAAGGCTTAGGGAAGCTTTGGAGAGGGCTCAGAGCCCCGTCAGCGCCCCTCCCAGGGCCCGCTGGGTCACCCACGGTTTACACCCGCTGTCATTTTCTCCCCTAGCTTCCCAGGCTTTGCTGGATGCTAGTTCGTTGTCCGAACACCCCCCAAAGTGGGCTTTGTAGAGTCGAGAGAGCCAGCACCGCGGGGGATCGCTGAGAGGGGCCTCGGTCACCGGTCGCCTCAGGAGAGGAGACGGGCTGGGCTCTGACTTTCCATGCGCGGTGCCCTGGGGCCGTTTTCTGCGCCGTCAGTGGTCTTCCGAATGGCGCCCCTCTTCAACCAAACGCGCCAACATGTGAGGCCGGGAGGACGCATCTGCCGCCCCCGGGCCCAGACGGGAGGAAGGGCGTCGGGTACCCAGACCCTTTGCGGGGCCCCGTCCCAAAGCCCGGATGGGCCCGTGCCTCGGAAAGGACTCACAGCACCCTTCCGGTTGCCAGAGGCCGCTGTGACGGGCAGGGCCTGGCCGGCCCCGCAGCACCTTACGACAGGGCCTCCGCCCGTGGCGCCTTTGGGGGAGTTTCTCCACGAGATACTGCGTGCAAGCGTCTCACCGACCTTTGCTACGAGCCCCACGCCCTCCCACCGCCCCCCTTATGCATCTGCAGGACAGTGTGGGTCAGGAAAGGGGTGGCCCAGGCACCTTCCTGCCCCTCCCGTGAGCCAGCGCCGAGGCTGCCCGGCCTGAGCCCCCGGGGCCGTGCTGGCCGGGAGGCCCGGGAGGCACTTGTGACCACACTGCTCCTGTCGTGCCGGCCAGACGCGCTCCCCGGGTGACCAGGCGGGGGCGGGGGCGCTCCTGGGGCTGCTCTCGGGCGGCCCCTCCTCAGGACCAGGCGGCGGCCCGAAGGGCCCGCCTGGGCAGTGACCCCGTCCCCACCTGGGGCCCGCTGCCTGCTGCTCCTGAGGCCGGTGACCCAGCCGCAAAGGGGACCTCGACCCGCCTGCGGGACTGGGGAGACGAGAGGCCCTTGGGAGAGAAAAGGGCGGGGCCCACGCTCTCCCCGCGTGCCGGTCTCCGTTCCGAGCGTGCACGTGTGCGTCTGTGTGCGTCCGTGTGCGTCCGTGTGCGTCTGTGTGCGCGCGTGCCAGGGCGTCTCGAGGAGGAGCCCGCGCGCGGGCCCCGTGCCGCCGGTTTGCGGGCGCTGGAGGCTTCTGTGTCTACCACCGCACACCGTTCCTTCCGCCTGCAGGGAAGGTCAGCCCGACTCAGAGTCTGCAGGCCCTGCTGCGCTCGCTCCCTGCTGCTCCCTGCAGGGTTCTGGTGAGTTCATTGCCGGGCCTGGCGAGCGAGCGCGGGGACTGCTCCGCACAGCACGTCCGCGGGACCCCAGCCTGCTCCTTTGTGGACAGAGGGCTCTTGGCAGGAAAGACGAGGCTTTTTCTTCCGCAGCTGCTCACGTTGGTCGGCCACCTGCTCCGGGAAGGCCGGGTTTGCTGGCTTACAGGGGCTGATCTGCAGTCAGGGGCCGCGTTCCGGCGCGGGCAGGGCCCGGGTCTGCGCCGCAGCTCCTGGAACGCGCTCTGCTGGCGGGCGGGGCCGAGGGGCAGCGCGGCACGAAGCGCTCGTCGCCCTCACTGCGCTTTAATGATGGGGCGGGCATGTTGGGGCCGCAGCCCAATAGGTGAGGATAATTACGCCTGGAATTCATGCACCCCGGCCCCACGTCATCACTCACATCCGCCCTCCCAGCTCCTGGGGCCCGGAGAAGTGTCAGCATGGCTCCAGGTCTGGAGACCCCAGCTTCCTGGTGAGGCGGGCGTCTGGCAGAGTCCCGAGAGCACCGCTGCTAGATCTGAAGAGGTCAGCAACCTGATTTTAGGAGAAAAGCACTCCTTTTCTTCCCAGGTTGCCCTCGAGGGAAAACTGACTAAGAGAACCCACTTCAGGGGCTAAATTGCAGTGCCAGCAAGTAGGAGTTTTGTTTTGGTGCCCTCTTGAATTTCCTTTGTGAACTTGGAACAAAAGCCCCCGAATCTCTCTTGGTGCCCCTGCCTTCTCGGGGCGGTGGGGGCGGGGGGCTGGCCAGAAATGCAGCGCACGGCCAGCCTGTCCTGAAGCGGGAGACACAAGCTGTGTTTCCTTCCTTTTGTACCTTGGCAGTTTAACAAAGGCGTCGGTGGGAGGAGCTCCAGGGCCCTGGGTTAGGACGCACCGCGTCCCAGGAACACTTGCTGCGGGGCGCCGTGTGCATTCGGGCGGCGTCCAATCTGAGCGGTAACTGTCCCTCTGGGTATTTTCCTTTGGACAATTCGGATATGGAAAGGAGAGGTTTACACGGTGGGCCTAGCTTAGTCTGCTATATTTCGCTGTTAAAAAGAGTTCTCTCTGATCTCTTTTTTGGGGACGGTCCTCTGCCCCAGCTTCTTTGTTACCCACTCTGCAGGGTGTGACAGCTGAGGCTGGTCACGTGGAAAAACAAAACACCTTCTCGGGTTGGGGAGAGTGATTTTGTGTTTTATGCGGTGGGAAAAGTAAGGAGGAAGGTAGGTTCTTTGAGCTCCAAGAAGAGCCTGAGAGAATGTCTAGTCGAGTGGTTTCCAGCTTTCCTGTAGCCCGTGGTCCTCCAACGTGAGGGCGGTGGATGCTCGGGGCAGGCGAGGCCTTGGGAGCCCCTGCTCACGTGGTCACTCCGTCCTCTCCAGCCATGATGATGGACGACGAGGCCCAGCCTTGAACCTGCTCCAGAGTGAGCACATCTATTTGATTTCATCTCATTTTTATTTTTTATTTTATTTATTTATTTTTTTGTGCATGTATAAACACAATTATTTATTTTTAGTTTTATCAAGATCATAGTCATTCTATATAAACTCTTGTATTTGTTTTTTTTTAACATCTGTATTGGAGTATAATCGCTTTACAATGGTTCGCCTCATGTTTAAAGAAGTCATTTCTGCAACCTTTTACAATTCGTGTAATAGACTGATATGGTCAAATATATGCATATAAGTAATTTATAAATAGGTAAATATACATCTTCCGGGTATAGATATTCAAAGATTCTCCTGGAGGAGGGATAGACAGTTCAAAAGTTTGGAGGCCACCGTGTCAGTGGACGCGCGTGGACAGCACGGCCCACTACACGAACGCCCTGCTTTTGCCCCGAGGGGGCGGGAGATGCAGGGCTTTGCAGACAGGTGGCTGCTGTTCAGATGGGTGGGCGTCCAGGATGCCACCCACACACCAGGGCCCTGCGCATCACAGCAGGAGGCTGCCCTCTGGGACCCGAGCTTGCACAGCTGAGGACAAAGTGTCAGGGCCCCTCAGGGGAACTTCAGTGAGTACAACCCCCCAGGGCCCCGGGGCGAAACTTCACACCCCAGTCCTTCCTCATCTGGCTGGTCTCAATTTTGGCTTTGCTTCTTCCTCCAGAGAAGTTAATCATCCTCCTGCTGTAACAAACGTCTTTTCTTTTTTTCTCCCTACAAATAGATCCATCAAAATCAAAATTAAAAAACAAAACAAAACAAAGGAACTAATTTGTCATCACATAAGAAAGAAGAAAGAATGACCAAAAATAGAATTTAGGTGTGTCTTCTGTCTGTGACCAGGCTTCCCTGGTTTGGGGTTTGAGTCTCGTCTTAGACGCTGGTGAGAGCTGGATGGAACCCTCTTGTGAAGAAAGGCTTACGGGAAGGGGGGGAACCACAGGGCACCTGTTGGGGTTTTGACCAGATGCTTCAGATAATGTAGATCAACTGAGCGGAACTGACGTCTTGACAACATTGCGTCTTCCAGCTCACGAGCAAGGCGTGTCTCTCCACTAATACAGGACTTGAATTTCCTCAGCAAAGTAGTATGGGGCTCACGTACCTGTGACAGACTTAGTTGTAAGTTTGATGCCATTGCAAATGGTGATGTGTTTTTAGTTAAAATCCCCGATTGTTCCTCATTCACTGCAGTGCAGTCATGTCCCTGTGTCCGTGGGTGATGGGTTCCAGGGCCCCTGCGGGCACCCAAATCCAAGGACACTCAAATTTCTCTATCGAATGTTTGCATATAACCTACACACATCCTCCCATAGACTTTAAATCATCTCTAGATTGCTTGTAATGCCTGATACAATGTAAGTGTTATATAAATACTTGTAAATACAATGTTACGTATATAGGTCCCAGCATGTGGAAAATTCAAGTTTTGCTTTTGGGGACTTTCTGAAATTAAATATATATATTTGATCTGTGGTTGGTTGGATCTGAGGGTGCCCAACATGCAGATATGAAAGGTCGACTGTGTATAGAAATGCATTTGATATTTAATACTGACCTTGTACCCTGCACCCCTACTCTTACTTGTTAATTCTTGAATCATTTTACTTAGAGTTCACTAGATTTTCTGCATAGGTGATTATGTTGTCTGCAAATAAGATAGGTTTAGTTCTTCCTTTCTCATCCGGGGCCATTTGATTTCTTTTTCTTGCCCTAATGGATTGTTGGGACGCCCCCACCCTTTACAACAGTGAGTACAAGTGGTGAAAGCCACGTCCTTGTCTTGTTCTTGATCTCAGGAATAAAGCTGTCAGCATTTCAGTGTTATGTGCACTTTATCAGAGTGAAGAAATGTTCCTCCTATTCCCAGTTTACTGTGAAGCTGGATTTTGTAAAATACTTCTGTGTCCATTGAGATCATCATGTGGTCTTTCTTTTTAGTTTATTATAATATGGTAAAATACAGTGATTGATTTTTGAATATTAAACCAACCTTGCATTCCTGGGTTAAGCCTCACTTAGTCATAATGTATGTATATGTATATGCATATATATAAACATAGATGTAAATATTCTGGACAAAATGTCAGCCAATCAATTCCAATATACACATAATATTGGAGAGTACATATATTATTGTATATTGGATTTGATTTGCTCACATTTTATTTAGAACACTTACATCTATATTCATGAGAGATATTGGTATGTTTATTTTTCTTTTCTTGTAACGTTTTTACAAAGTTTTGATGTCAGGATAATGCTAGCCTCAAAGGTGAGTAACTATGTAGTCTTTTTAAATTTTTCTGGAAGAGTTTGCACCGAATTGGTAATAGTTCTTTCTTAAATGTTTGCTAGACTTCCCCTCTGAAGCCATCTAGGCCTGAAGGTTCCTTTGTGGGAAGGTTTTTAACTACAAATTGAATTTATGTAATAGATACAGAGCTGTTGGGGTTATGTATTTCTTAGCTGTTCGGGTTATGTATTTCTTAAATGAGAGGTGGATTGTCTCTTTCAAGGAACGCGTCCACCTCACCCAGGTTGTCAATTTTATATATGCACAAAGTGTTCATAGTATATTTCCCTCTAATTTTTTAATATCTGTAAAATCTGCTGTGATGTCACTAGCTTCACTCCTGATACTGGTGTTTGTTTCTTCTTTCTTTTTTTTCTTATTCATCTGGCTAGAAGCTTATCAATTTTATTGATCTTCTCAAACAAGAAGTTTAGTTTCATTGATTTTGTCTCTTGGTTTTCTGTTTTTATTGCACTGAATGTTCACTTTGATCTTTATTATTTCCTTCATTCTGCTTGATTTGTCTTCAATTTGTTCTTCATTTTCTAGTCTTAAGGTGAAAACTGAGGTCATTGATTTGAGATGTTTCTTCTTTTCTGATATAGGTGTTTAATGCTAAAATTTTTCCCATAAGTTCTGCTAGAGCAGCATTCCACAGATTCTGATATGTTGTGTTGTTATTTTAATTTCATTCAACATCCTTTTTTTCTCACCTACCTAAATCTGGAAAGTGCCCAGCCTGATTTCTAAAACAAGTTATGTGCTCAACAAATGTTAATTCCCTTGTATCTCATATATCATTTGAATGTTCCCCAGTAGACAGTTAAGAAATCCTCATTAAATGAGTATATAATAACATAACATTTATAGAATACTTACCACCTCCTAGGTACTAGGATACGTTCTTTTCAAACTTTCTCGTCTTATCCTTACTACAGTTTTATTAGGCAGGTACGACTATTGTTCCCATTTTACGGATGAGGAAACTGATGCTGACAGGTCACAGGAGTTGCCGTAGGTCCCAGAGCCAGAAAGGGGAGAACCGGAGCCTGTGTGTGTCCACGGCATAGCCCTTCCCCACGTCCATCCCAGGAGAGGCTCCCACCTCACCTGCTTCCTAGCAGTCACTAAACTCAGTGTTTGAGGCCCATTTTGTGGTCAGAACTGTAGCCGGGAAGTAACAGACACAGATCTTTCACCTACGAGGTTAGAGTCCAAGTGTGACAAAAACCAACACAAAAGCAACATGAGTAGCAGTCAGAGCTCAGAGTGATGTGGGACAGACTCTAAAGGGAATGGAAATTTTGGGAAAGCAGAGAGCGACAAAGCAGGGGCAGTCAAAGAAAGAAGACTTCCCAGAAGAAGGGGACCCCACGGACTCTGAACAACAGGGAAGATGTGAGCATCCCCATAGGTTCCCCCAAAGTGTGGCCTGAGCGTGGGGAGGGAGTGAGGGCAGAGGATGGGCTGGAGACCTGAGGCCACAGAGGTCGGCCCCCCAGCCCCAGTACAGAAGGCGGATTTTATCCCCAGTGTGTTTGGAAGCTATGGGCAGGTTTTAACAGTAGGTAACTTGATCCTGTCAACATTTTAAGGTCACCTGGCTGGAGAGTGGGGGTGCGGGGCAGGAAGAGCAGTCAGGGGACGAGCCTCCCTGAGACACGCGATGGCACCGCTGCTCAGTGGGGCTTCGTGGGGTTGCAGGTCAGGCATTCGGAGTGACACCAGGCAGCTCTGTGTGGTGTCCCCGGCGTGCCAGCTCGAGGTCAGGCATAGGGTGGGTTTCTGAGAGGGAGACAAAGGATGTCGGTGCAGCATTCGCGGGAGGTCGGTTACAACGATGGTCGTGCGTGTGGTTAGCCCAGGATGGGAGCACCGCGGGAGGGGCTGATGGAGAGGAAACGGGTACCATCGTTGGACTGAAGTGTGGATCCCGACAAAGAATCAAGACCAGGGGCAAACCCGAGCAAGTGAGTTTAAGAGGAGATGGTGGTGGGGAGAGTGTGACACGGCTGGAGTTTCAGAAATGGAGCTAAGTTTCAATGAAAGTGGTGAAAACTTTACAGACATTTTTTTCATATACACAAAACCTTTTTCAGGACCCCAACTTCCCCTCCAGCTCTGACCTTACATGCCTTCCTTTTACCATCAAGCTCCAAACTGCTCTTCTTGATGACACCAGTGACCCACACAGAGTGACTTGAAAATGCAAATGTCATCATTTCACACTATCAAAGGATAATGAACTCCCTTGTTAGGAGGTCAACATATTTTCTAATTTCCCTTTACATTTCTTCTTTGGCCCATAGATTACTTAGAAGTGTGTTATTTAGTTTCTAAATATTTGGGGATTTTCCAGATATCTTTCTGCTAGTGATTTCTAACTTAATTCCATCGTGATCAGAGAACATAATTTGTACAACTGGAATGCTTTTAAATTTATTAAAGTTTGTTTTGTGACCCAGAATATGACTGATCTTGGAAAGAGTACTTGAACAGGACATATATTCTGCTATCCTGGGTGGAATATTCTGTCAATGTCAATTAGGTCAGTTTGGTTGATATTTTTTGGCTCAAGTCTTATATATTTTTGCTGATTTCCTGTCTACTTGTTTTACCAATTTTAGAAAAGAAGCTTTAGGAATCTCCAGCTGTAATTGTGAACTTATTTATTTTTCATTGCAGTTCTCTCATTTTTCACTCCCTATATTTGAAACCCTGTTATTAAGGGAATACACCTTTAGGATTGCTGGACCCCTCTATCACTGCAAAATGACCTGATTGCTCTGGGGATGTCCTTTGCTTTGAAGTCTACTCTTGTCTGATATTAAAATCGTCACCGCAGCTTCTCTGACTAGTGTTAGCACCTCTGTTTCCTTCCTTTTACTTCTAACCAACTATCAGGTGATGCTTTGTGGCGATGCAAAGCAAACAGACTGTAAATGGCCAAAAAGCTGCTTGTTTGGGCTATTTTTAAAATAATTGGATGTGTAAAATTTTGAGTTTGGTGCCGGCAGGCTTTTGAGCTAATGGGTCTTGTGCAGTGAAGAAATAAGGCAGGAGCTGACCTACAGAGGCCGTGTTAGACACATTTGTATCATCTGTCAATAGTCAGACAGTTAAATGAATTTCTCAAGTAGGAAAAGTAATAGGTTTAAAATTATCAGAAACTCTACGGATAGCACAAGTCATACCCATACATCACATAGTTGGTTTTATTTTCAAATTTTAGTTCCTAGGTTGATTGTATTTATACATCAAAAATCAACTTGACCCTTATCAGGCCTATGAAGATTTTGTTCCTGTTAGAAGCCATATAATTTAGAGCAGGCTGGAGTTGGGGTAGGAAACTCAGAAACTCAGAAAATGGAAACAAGGCCCACTCACAATTCTCAGGACTCACCAGCCCAAACAGAAGCATCAGCTAAAAGTGTTTATTAAAACTCTGTTGGCCTCCGTCTTTAGGAGATGCCATTTATTCTTCCCACAAATATGTGTGATGCCAGGTGGACAGAACTGATGTGGTCCCCGCCCTCAAGAAGCTCTGGGGATGGAAGACCCACATCCAGAACACAGTGATGGAAGGCGCTGTTAGCGGATGGGGGGGACTCGGGGCTCGGCGAGACCCCCAGCAGAAGAAGTAACAGGTTAGCGACAAGGTAAGGTGTGTATATTCAAGCAGTGGAAGTGACCTGATCAAATCTGGTTTTCAGACCATGACCCTCTCTTTGGTGTAACAAGGTCGGCATTGTAGTGTGTTGGGTTTCATAGCTCAAAGCAATGACCACTTAGCTGTATAGTGCTTCAGAAGACATCTTTCCTGATTCCAAGTAGCCCTTTTCCAACAAATGTTTTCAAGTCTGGGAATGTGTTGAGTCCATGATCACTTCACCTTTCCTCCCGAACCCAGCCTCCTCTGTTGGGTACTTCCAACGCCTGACGGGACAGGACGAAATGCTATGCTTAACTCACTAAAGTTAGCTCAAAGTTGACACACAGCCCTACGACGTAAAACTTCTTAAGTTTCCAGTTTGGGATCATTTACAATGAATTACTCTCCTGTGTTACAAATCCTGTAATCTCAGATCTGAGTATACCAAGGGTGAGTGATACCAGCATTTAAAATAGACCCTCCAGGAGTCACTGGAATTCTTGAAGCCACAACTGGGTAACGTCTCTCTGAAGGATTTTTGCAATTCACTTGATCTTACAAGGAAGTAGGCTATTTTTAAAAATTCCATCCTCTGTATATAAAGCAAGTCATATGATTTAAGATAATCACCAAATGCCACATCGCATTACAGAACCTATGTCCAGCTCAGCCAGGTTCTAGCTGCAGTGTTTACCCAACAGAAGTGCCTTTGGAGCCTCTGCTCAGATACCTACTTGTAAATGTCTGCACAGACCCGCTCACGCCCACCTCAAGGTGCATTTGGGCCTGTCCAAATGGCAGGCATTGCCTTTCTTTAAGTGTGGGTTGAAACACATTAATCACTTTTCAAAATCCTTCAAGTATTTGTGCGGTAATTTCAATAAACTAGATTTCAAAGCAGGTGGGCACGCTGCCAGCAGGACGAGCCCAGGGGTGGGATTCTGGCATTTCTTGTTGAATGCTACGTGCCGTTAAGGAAAAGGGTTTGAAACAAGGAGGGAGAGTCCAATTATGCCGTGGAGAGGCGTGTGTGTGTGTTATTGTCCTGTTTTGACAGCAATTTAAGGTTTGTGCCAAGCCATAAATATTTATAATTTTAGCTCAGACCCTTCCCCCCCTGCATCATTATACACGTTTTCTCTGGTTCCTATGCTGCCTTCTGGGACAGCCCAGGCAGAGGCGGCACCCCCGTCGCCCCCCCCCGCTTGTGCTTGCTCACCGACAGGACCCAGGCTGCTTGCAGTTAATCCGGGCGCCCGCCAGCCTTAATGGACTCGTCACTATCAATAAGTCAGAGGCCTGACCTAGTACGAGTTGGCACTGGCAGTGCCGCTGGGAAAGATCACACGTCCCCGACGCCACGCTGACCCCTCCCTGCAGAAAGGGACCTGCTGCCAAAGCCCGGGAGGGGAGAAGGTAGAGCCTCTGACTTGCCCTCCAGGCCATGCATGGCCTGGGCAATCGCCCCTGTCTACAAAACACAGCACGTTTTTCAAATTCCTGCAAAAAATGACGATAATAATAGACACTTAGCGAGAGGTGGGGAGACCGGGGTCCATAGTCTCAGTACAGAGCCTGCTCTGGGGGATCCGCGTTGGTGGTGGTGACTTAGGGTTGCCCGTCAGTGTAGATGATGCCCAAGAGCCTGGGCCACACTCCACCTTCCGTGATGCTGGTCTGTGTGGAAAGTTTGATTTCTAGTCTCTTGGGGAGGATCAAGCAGTGAGAATGGAGCCTCTTTGTTCTGGAGAAATGTCTGGAGATCTGGTTCTGGTTTCTGTTTGTTTAGTAGATAGACATGCCTTTTCCAAGGAATACCGTCCAAAGCACTCATGTGATTGTGCAACTCTACAATCTCTGTTGCAAAATGAAGATCTCCCTTGGTAAGGAAGAAGCTACCAAAGTTTCAGGGCTCATTCTAACTATTATCTTGTGGGATAAACTGAAAATTAAGAAAGCAAAAGATAGGCTCTTTCTTTGATACCATCTAAAATTCCTGCTTCCTGTACCTCCAACCCCCCACCACCACTCCGGAGCCGCGTGGGTCCTGGGAGTGTAGAAGGGAGGCCAGGGGAGAACAGGAGGAGCAGGCGGGAGTGACCTTCCAAGACTGGAGGAGCAGGAGAGGAGCTGAGGGCATTTGCCCCTCCCACTCGGGCCCGGGGAACCTGCTGGGCTCCCAGGCCAAGTCCCCCACTCTCCGAGACCAGAGGCACACCTGGGCCCGTTCTGATGCATTGAACCTAAGCCGCCCCCTGCCCCCCCACCTTTTCCAGCACTGTGGATCCCGAGCATAGGCCCCACCCACTACCTAAACCCCACCCCTGCCTAAGTCCCGCCCCCCACAGCCAAGGTCTTTTCTGTCTTTTTTTTTTCTTCTTCTTCTCCTCTTTTTTTTTTAACTATTGTGGTTCTGTTTTACCTTCTGGTTGTTGTTTCATCTATGTTTTATTTTTATATTTTTCTAACATATCTGTTAATTTCCTAGACTAATTTTATTTTTTACTCTTTGTTATTGTTCTGATCCTTTTTCTCTTTTCTTTCTTTTTTTGCCACCCCCACGGCTTACGGGACCGTGATTCACAAGCCAGGGGTCAGGCCAAAGCTCCTGCAGTGGGAGTGCCGAGTCCAAACCACTGGACTAACAGAGAACCTCAGACCCCAGGGAATATTCACTGGAGTGAGGTCTCCCAGAGGTTTTCATCTCGGCACCAAGACCCAGCTCTACCCAACAGCCTACACACTCCAGTGCTGGAAGCCTCAGGCCAAACAACGAGTAAGACAGGAACATAATCCCACCCATCAAAAGAAAATGAGACGGAAAAAAATATGTCACAGATGAAGGAGGAAGGTAAAAGCCTACAAGACCAAATAAATGAAGAGGAAATAGGCAACCTACCTGAAAAATAATTCAGAGTGATGGTAGTAAAGATGGTCCAGAATCTCGGAAATAGAATGGAGGCACGGATTGAGAGGCACATGTTTAACAAAGATCTAGAAGAACTAAAGAACAAAAAAAACAGAGACGAACAACACAATAACTGAAATGAAAAATACACTAGAAGGAATCAATAACAGAATAATTGAGGCAGAAGAACGAATAAATGAGCTGGAAGACAGAATGGTGGAAATAATGGCCAAGGAGCAGAATAAAGAAAAAAGAATGAAAAGAACTGAGGACAGTCTCAGAGACCTCTGGGACAACATGAAACGCACCAACATTCGAATTATAGGGGTCCCAGGAGAAGAAGAGAAAAAGAAAGGGTCTGAGAAAATATTCGAAGAGATTATAGTGGAAAACTTCCCTAACATGGGAAAGGAAATAGTCACCCAATTCCAGGAAGCACAGAGAGTCCCATACAAGATAAAACCTAGGAGAAAAACACCAAGACATATACTAATCAAACTAACAAAAACTAAGTTCAAAGAAAAAATATTAAAAGCAGCAAGGGAAAAGCAAAAAATAACATACAAAGGAATTCCCATAAGGTTATCAGCTGATTTTTCAGCAGAAACTCTGCAGGCCAGAAGGGAGTGGCAGGATATACTTAAAGTGATGAAAGAGAAAAGCTTACAACCAAGATTACTCTACCCAGCAAGGATCTCATTCAGATTCAATGGAGAAATCAAAAGCTTTTCAGACAAGCAAGAGCTAAGAGAATTCAGCACCACCAAACCAGCATTACAACAAATGCTAAAGGGACTTCTCTAGGTGGGAAACACAAGAGAAGAAAAAGACCCACAAAAACAAACCCAAAACAATTAAGAAAATGGTCATAGGAACATACATATCGATAATAACCTTGAATGTAAATGGATTAAATGCCCCAACCAAAAGACACAGACTGGCTGAATGGATACAAAAACAAGACCTGGAAGGGAGGAAGATGGCAGAAGAGTAAGACGTGGAGATCACCTTCCTCCCCACAGATACATCAGAAATACATCTACACGTGGAACAACTCCTACAGAACACCCACTGAACGCTGGCAAAAGACCTCAGACCTCCCAAAAGGCAAGAAACTCCCCACATACCTGGGTAGGGCAAAAGAAAAAAGAAAACACAGAGACAAAGAATAGGGACAGGCCCTGCACCAGTGGGAGGGAGCTGTGAAGGAGGAAAGGTTTCCACACACTAGGAGCCCCTTCGCGGGCAGAGACTGCAGGTGGCAGAGGGGGAAGCTCTGGAGCCACGGAGGAGAGCGCAGCCACAGGGGTGTGGAGGGCAAAGCAGAGAGATTCCCGCACAGAGGATAGGTGCCAACCAGCACTCACCAACCCGAGAGGCTCGTCTGCTCACCAACCGGAGCAGGCGGGGGCTGGGAGCTGAGGCTCATGCTTCGGTAGGATCGCAGGGAGAGGACTGGGGTTGGCGGCGTGAACACCGCCTGAAGGGGTTAGTGCACCACGGCTGGCCGGGAGGGAGTCCGGGAGAAGTCTGGAGCTGCCGAAGAGACGAGACCTTTTCTTCCCTCTTTGCTTCCTGGGGCACAAGGACAGGGTGCCGGATAAAGGAGCTCCAGAGACGGGCATGGAGCTGCCGAAGAGACAAGAGACTTTTTCTTGCTTCTATGTTTCCTGGTGCGCGAGGAGAGGGGATTAAGCATGCCACTTAAAGGAGCTCCAGAGACGGGTGCGAGCCGTGGCTATCAGTGCGGACCCCAGAGACGGGCATGAGACGCTAAGGCCGCTGCTGCCGCCATCAAGCCTGTGTGCAAAGCACAGGTCACTCTCCACATCTCCCCTCCTGGGAGCCTGTGCAGCCCGCCACCGCCAGGGCCCCATGATCCAGGGACAACTTCCCTGGGAGAATGCATGGTGTGCCTCAGGCTGGTGCAACGTCACGCCGGCCTCTGCCGCCAAAGGCTCGCCCCACATCCGTACCCCTCCCTGCCCCCAGCCTGAGTGAGCCAGAGCCCCCGAATCAGCTGCTCCTTTAACCCCGTTCTCTCTGAGCGAAGAGCAGATGCCCTCAGGTGACCTACATGGAGAGGTGGGGCCGAATCCAAAGCTGAACTCCAGGAGCCCTGCGAACAGAGAAGAGAAAGGGAAATTTCTCCCAGCTGCCTCAGAAGCAGCAGATTAAATCTCCACCATCAACTTGATGTGCCTTGCATCTGTGGAAAACCTGAATAGACAATGAATCATCCCAAATTGAGGAGGTGGACTTTGGGAGCAAGATATATTATTTTTTCCCCTTTTCCTCTTCTTGTGAGTGTGAGTGTGTCTGTGTGTGCTTCTGTGTGAGATTTCGTCTGTATATCTTTGCTTTCACCATTTGTCCTAGGGTCCTGTCTGTCCATTTTTTTTTCTTGTTTTACTTTTTACAAATTTTTTTCTTAATAATTATTATTTATTTTAATAACTATTTTATCTTTATTTTACTTTATCCTCCTTTCTTTCTTTCTCTTTCTTTCTTTCTTTCTTTCTTTCTTTTCTTTCTTTCTTTCTTTCTTTCTTTCTTTCTTTCTTTCTTTCTTTCCTTCCTTCCTTCCTTCCTTCCTTCCTTCCTTCCTTCCTTCCTTCCTTCCCTTCCTCCCTCCCTCCCTCCCTCCCTCCCTCTCTCCCTCTCTCTCTCTCTCTCTCTCTCTCTCTCTCTCTCTCTCTCTCTCTCTCTTTCTCTCTTTCTCTCTTTCTTTCTTTCTTTTCCCTTTTATTCTGAGCTGTGTGGATGAAAGGCTCTTGGTGCTCCAGCCAGGCAGCAGGGCTGTGCCTCTGAGGTGGGAGAGCCAACTTCAGGACACTGGTCCACAAGAGACCTCCCAGCTCCACATAATACCAAATGGTGAGAATCTCCCAGGGATCTCCATCTCAACACCAAGACCCAGCTTCACTCAACGACCAGCAGGCTACAGTGCTGGACACCCTATGCCAAACAACTAGCAAGACAGGACTACAGCCCCATCCATTAGCAGAGAGGCTGCCTAAAATCACAATAAGACCACAGACACCCCAAAACACACCACCAGATGTGGACCTGCCTACCAGAAAGACAAGATCCAGCCTTATTCACCAGAACACAGGCACTAGTCCCCTCCACCAGGAAGCCTACACAACCCACTGAACCAGCCTTAGCCATTGGGGACAGACACCAAAAACAACAGGAACTACAAACCTGCCTGTGAAAAGGAGACCCCAAACACAATAAGATAAGCAAAATGAGAAGACAGAAAAACATACAGCAAATGGAAGGAGCAAGGTAAAAACACACCAGACCAAACAAATGAAGAGGAAATAGGCAGTCTACCTGAAAAAGAATTCAGAATAATGATAGTAAAGATGATCCAAAATCTTGGAAATAGAATAGAGAAGATGCAAGAAACATCTAACAAGGACCTAGAAGAACTAAAGAGGAAACAAGCAATGATGAACAACACAATAAATGAAATTAAAAATTCCCTAGAAGGAATCAATAGCAGAGTAACTGAGGCAGAAGAACGGATAAGTGACCTGGAAGATAAAATAGTGGAAATAACTACTGCAGAGCAGAATAAAGAAAAAAGAATGAAAAGAACTGAGGACAGTCTCAGAGACCTCTGGGACAACATTAAACACACCAACATTGGAATTATTGGGGTCCCAAAGAAGAAGAGAAAAAGAAAGGGACTGAGAAAATATTTGAAGAGATTATCGTTGAAAACTTCCCTAATATGGGAAAGGAAATAGTGAATCAAGTCCAGGAAGCACAGAGAGTCCCATACAGGATAGATCCAAGGAGAAACACGCCAAGACAAATATTAATCAAACTATCAAAAATTAAATATAAAGAAAACATATTAAAAGCAGCAAGGGAAAAACAACAAATAGCACAGAAGGGAATCCCCATAAGATTAACAGCTGATCTTTCAGCAGAAACTCTGCAAGTCAGAAGGGAGTGGCAGGACATATTTTAAGTGATGAAGGAGAAAAACCTACAACCAAGATTACCCAGCAAGGATCTCATTCAGATTGGATGGAGAAATTAAAACCTTTACAGACAAGCAAAAGCTGAGAGAGTTCAGCACCACCAAACCAGCTTTACAATGAATGCTAAAGGAACTTCTCTAGGCAAGAAACACAAGAGAAGGAAAAGACCTACAAGAAGAAACTCGAAACAATTAAGTAAATGGTAATAGGAACATACATATGAATAATTACCTTAAATGTAAATGGATTAAATGCTCCCACCGAAAGACACAGACTGGCTGAATGGGTACAAAAACAAGACCCGTATATATGCTGTCTACAAGAGACTCACTCTAGACCTGGGGACACATACAGACTGAAAGTGAGGGGATGGAAAAAGATATTCCATGCAAATGGAAATCAAAAGAAAGCTGGAGTAGCAATTCTCATATCAGACAAAATAGACTTTAAAATAAAGACTATTACAAGAGACAAAGAAGGACACTACATAATGATCAAGGGATCGATCCAAGTAGAAGATATAACAATGTAAATAGGGCTTCCCTGGTGGTGCAGTGGTTGGGAGTCCGCCTGCCGATGCAGGGGACGCGGGTTCGTGCCCCGGTCTGGGAGGATCCCACATGCCATGGAGCGTCTGGGCCCGTGAGCCATGGCCTCTGGGCCTGCGCATCCGGAGCCTGTGCTCCACAACGGGAGAGGCCACAACAGTGAGAGGCCCATGTACCGCAAAAAAAAAAAAAAAAAAAAAAAAACCAATTGTAAATAATTATGCACCCAACATAGGAGCACTTCAATACATAAGGCAAATGGTAACAGCCATAAAAGGGGAAATCGACAGTAACACAAAAATAATAGGGGACTTTAACACCCCACTTTCACCAATGGATAGATCATCCAAAATGTAAATAAATAAGGAAACACAAGCTTTAAATGATACATTAAACAAGACGGACCTAATTGATATTTATAGGACATTCCATCCAAAAACAACAGATTACACTTGCTTCTCAAGTGCTCATGGAACATTCTCCAGGATAGGCCACATCTTGGGTCACAAATCAAGCCTTGGTAAATTTAAGAAAATTGAAATTGTATCAAGTATCTTTTCCAACCATAACGCTATGAGACTAGATATCAATTACAGGAAAAAAATCTGTAAAAAATACACACACATGGAGGCTAAACAACATGCTACTAACTAACCAAGAGATCACTGAAGAAATCAGAGGAAATCAATAAAAACCTAGAAACAAATGACAATGAAAACACAACAACCCAAATCCTATGGGATACAGCAAAAGAAGTTCTAAGAGGGAAGTTTATAGCAATACAATCCTACCTTAAGAAACAGGAAACATTTCAAATACACAACCTAACCTTGCACCTAAAGCAATTAGAGAAAGAAGAACAAAAAAAAACCAAATTTAGCAGAAGGAAAGAAATCATAAAGATCAGATCAGAAATAAATGAAAAAGAAATGAAGGAAACGATAGCAAAGATCAACAAAACTAAAAGCTGGTTCTTTGAGAAGATAAACAAAATTGATAAACCATTAGCCAGACCCATCAAGAAAAAAAAGGGAGAAGACTCAAATCCATAGAATTAGAAATAAAAAAGGAGAAGTAACAACTGACACTGCAGAAATGCAAACGATCATGAGACATTAATGCAAGCAACTCTATGCCAATAAAATGGACAACCTAGAAGAAATGGACAAATTCTTAGAAATGCACAAACTGCTGAGACTGAACCAGGAAGAAATAGAAAATATGAACAGACCAATCACAAGCACTGAAATTGAAACTGTGATTAAAAATCTTCCAACATACAAAAGCCCAGGGCCAGATGGCTTCACAGGCGAATTCTATCAAACATTTAGAGAAGAGCTAATACCTATCCTTCTCAAACTCTTCCAAAATATAGCAGAGGGAGGAACACTTCCCAACTCATTCTACTAGGCCACCATCACCCTGATACCAAAACCAGACAAAGATGTCACAAAGAAAGAAAACTACAGGCCAATATTACTGATGAACATAGATGCAAAAATCCTCAACCAAATACTAGCAAACAGAATCCAACAGGACATTAAAAGGGTCATACACCATGATCAACTGGGGTTTATTCCATGAATGCAAGGTTTCTTCAATATATGCAAATCAATCAATGTGATACACCATATTAACAAATTGAAGGAGAAAAACCATATGATCATCTCAATAGATGCAGAGAAAGCTTTTGACAAAATTCAACACCCACTTATGATAAAAAACCCTGCAGAAAGTAGGCATAGAGGGAACTTTCCTCAACATAATGAAGGCCATATATGACAAACCCACAGCCAACATCATCCTCAATAGTGAAAAACTGATACCATTTCCAATAAGATCAGGAAAAAAACAAGGTTGCCCACTCTCACCACTATTATTCAACATAGTTTTGGAAGTTTTAGCCATATCAATCAGAGAAGAAAGAGGAAAAAGAAGAAGTAAATCAAAATCTTTTTCAAATCGAAAAAGAAGAAGTAAAGCTGTCACTGTTTACAAATGACATGGTACTATACATAGAGAATCCTAAAGATGCTACCAGAAAACTACTAGAGCTAATCAATGAATTTGGTAAAGCAGCAGGATACAAAATTAATGCACGGAAATCTCTTGCGTTCCTATACACTAATGATGAAAAGTCTGAAAGTGAAATTAAGAAAACACTCCCATTTACCATTGCAACAAAAAGAATAAAATATCTAGGAATAAACCTACCTAAGGAGACAAAAGGCCTGTATGCAGAAAATTATAAGACACTGATGAAAGAAATTAAAGACGATACAAATAGATGGAGAGATATACCACGTTCTTGGATTGGAAGAATCAACATTGTGAAAATGACTATACTACCCAAAGCAATCTACAGATTCAATGCAATCCTTATCAAACTACCAATGGCATTCTTCACAGAATTAGAACAAAAAATTTTACAATTTATGTGGAAACACAAAAGACCCTGAATAGCCAAAGCAATCTTGAGAAAGAAAAATGGAGCTGGAGGAATCAGGCTCCCTGAGTTCAAACTATACTACAAAGCTACAGTAATCAAGACAATATGGTACTGGCACAAGAACAGAAATATAGATCAATGGTACAGGATAGAAGGCCCAGAGATAAACCCACACACATATGGTCACCTAATTTATGAGAAAGGAGGCAAGAATATACAATGGAGAAAAGACAGCCTCCTCAATAATTGGTGCTGGGAAAACTGGACAGCTACATGTGAAAGAATGAAGTTAGAACACTACCTAACACCATACACAAAAATAAACTCCAAATGGATTAAAGACCTAAATGTAAGACTGGACACTATAAAACTCTTAGAGGAAAACATAGGAAAAACACTGTTGGACATAAGCCACAGCAGGATCTTTTTTAACCCACCTCCTAGAGTAATGAAAATAATAACAAAAATAAACAAATGGGACCTAATTAAACTTAAAACTTTTGCACTGCAAAGGAAACCATAAACAAGACGAAAAGACAACCCTCAGAATGAGAGAAAATATTTGCAAATGAAACAATAGACAAAGGATTAATCTCCAAAATATACAAATATCTCATGGAGCTCAATATCAAAAAACAAAAAACCCAATTAAAAAATGGGCAGAAGACCTCAATAGACATTTCACCAGAGAATACACACAGATGGCCAAGAGGCACATGAGAAGATGCTCAACATCACTCATTATTAGAGAAATGATTTCTATAGGTCAATGTCCACCTTTAGTGGATCTTTCTTTTGTCATTTCCACTCTCTTGTTATGTTTGTCTGGTACATTTTTCTTTTTAGATATTCTATTTTTTAGATCTAGAATTTTGATTTGATTCTTTAAAAATGTTTGTTTCTCTGATGAGTTTTCCTGGTTGATTCCCTTTAGGTCCTAGAGTAAAACTTAAAAGTCCTTATCTGCTAATTACAACATCTGGGTCGTCTTGGGTCAGTCTCCATCGAACCTCTTGAGTTTCAAAAGTCTAGTTTTTTAATCCTGTTTTGGAAATTGCGGTTGATTTGTTGTAGGGACTCAGTTGTTGTATGTTCTTCTTAAGAGTGGTGGATTTTTATTTCAGCACGTGGTTGACCCGACTGACTGAAACGCCAGGCGCCGTCTCCCCAGAGTAGTTCCCTCTCCTAACTGTGGACTCCCCCACACTTCTGCCTGCTTTTAGTTTCTCTCCAGTGCTTTCATGTTGTTGTTTTTATATTTTGACAGGAGTTTATCTTTTTCTCCCTAAGGAGATTTGAGTGTACGCTAATACTACAGGGTGAGTAAATGATGCTGTTGGCTGTTCAGATAGAAGTCTTGGTAAATTATAGAAAGAATTGAAGAGTACAGTGGAGGCCTCCACTGACATTTCTTTTCTGTTGTAGTATGTGGTCAAGACCGCAGCAGATGTAGGAAGGGAAAGGGCTCCGCGTGCTCCTGTCACATGGGGCTCAGACAGGGTGAGGCTGTTCATGGTAACGATGTTTGTGGAGGGCATAAACGTGGAATTCCCTCAGGTGATGTCTCAGGTCGCTAGAGGAATAGATGAAGGGACACGAACAGGTTTGTGTGCATCTCAGAAGAACCTGCTCCTCCAGGGAAAAAAGTGTGCTTCCTACACAAAGGAAGCTGGGATCTAAGGGAGTATTTTCTTTCTCTGCAAACACACCATTAGAACAATTGAGATATAATTGATATAACATTATATTAGTTTTAAGTGTGTACATAATGGTTTGATATTTGTATATATTGGTAAAGGATCACCATAGTAACTTTAGTTAACATCCATCACCTCACATAGTTACTCATTTCTTGGGGTGAGAACTTCTAACAAATACTCTCTTAGCAACTTTTAAATATACAATACAGTATTGTTAACTATAGTCACCATGCTGTACATCACATCCCCAGGACTTATTTGTTTTAAAACTGGAAATTTGTGCCCTTTTACCCCCTCTTCACTCATTTCGCCCACTCTTCACCCTCTGCCCCTGGTAACCAACAATCTGTCCTCTGTAGCTATGAGTCCAGGGTTTGTATATTTGTTTTAGTATTCCACCTTTAAGTGAGGTCATATACTGTTTGTCTTTCTCTGCCTGACTTATCTCACTCAGCGTAATGCTCTCAAGGTCCATCCATGTTGTTGCAAACGGCAGGATCTCCTGTTTTATGGCTGAATAATATTCATATATATATTATATATATCTCACATTTTCTTTATGCACTCCTCCAACAACCTAAGTTCTTTCCATGTCTTGGCTCTTGTAAGTAATTCCATAATGAACATGGGGTACAGATATTTTTTGAGAGATAGTGATTTTATTTTCTTCAGATAAATACCCAGAAGTGGAATTCCTGCATATTATAGTAGTTCTATTTTTAATTTTTTGAGGAACCTCCATACTGTTTTCCATAGTGGCTGCACCAGTTTACATTCCCACCAAGAGTGCAGGAGGGCTCCCTTTTCTCCACGTCTTCACCAACATTTGTTATTCGTGTTCTTTTTGATGATGGCCTTTCTGACAAGTGTGAGGGGATATCTCATTGTGGTTTTGATTTGCATTTCCTTGATGATTAGTGATGTTGAGCACCTTTCCATGTGCCTGTTGGCCATCTGTATGTATTCTTTGGAAAAATGTCTATTCAGGTCCCCTTCCCATTTTTTAATCAGATTGTTTGATTTTTGGCTATTGAGTTGTATGAGTTCTTTATATATTTGTGATATTAATCCCTTATCAGATATATGATTTGCAAATATTTTCTCCCACATGAAAAGGTTGCCTTTTCATTTGTTGATGGTTTCCTTTGCTGTGAAGATGCTTTTTAGTATGATGTAGTCCACTTGTTTATTTTCACTTCGGTTAGCTTTACTTTTGATGTCAAATCCCCAAAAATCATCACCAAGACTGATATCAAGGAGCTTACTGCCTATATTTTCTTCTAGGAGTTTTAAGATTTCAGGTCTTATGTTCAAGTCTTTTTTTTTTTTTTTTTTTTTTTTTTTGCGGTATGCGGGCCTCTCACTGTTGTGGCCTCTCCCGTTGCGGAGCACAGGCTCCGGACGCACAGGCTCAGCGGCCATGGCTCACGGGCTTAGTTGCTCCGCGGCATGTGGGATCTTCCCGGACCAGGGCACGAACCCGTGTCTCCTGCATCGGCAGGTGGATTCTCAACCACTGCGCCACCAGGGAAGCCCTCAAGTCTTTAATCTATTTTGAGTTGATTTTTGTGTATGGCGTAGATAGTGGTACAGTTTTATTCGTTTGCATGTGATTGTCCAATTGTCCCTGCACCATTTAATGAAGACATTATACTTTCCCCATTGTATATTCTTGGTTCCTTTGTCATAAATTAATTTACTATATTTGTGGATTTATTTCTAGGCTTTCTATTCTCTTCCATTGATCTATGTGTCTGATTTTATGCCAATTCTATACTGTTTTGATTACTATAGCTTTTAAATGTAGTTTGAAATTAGGAAGCATGATGCCTCCAGCTTTGTTCTTTCTCAAGAATGCTTTGATGATTTGGGGTCTTCTGTGGTTCCATACAAATTTTAGGATTGTTCTATTTCCATGAAAAATGCCATTGGAATTTTGATATCCTATTTTTTAGATCTGAAATTTCCATTTTATTCTTAATAAATGTCTTTCTCTAATGTGCTTTTGCATTGAATGTGTAGATTACTTTGGGTAGTGTGGGCATTTTTGACAATATTAATTCTTCCAGTACACGAGCATAGAATATTTGTGTCTTCAATCTCTTTTCTTGACCAGTGTTTATAATTGCTGTCCAGGGAGGGTTAGTCCAAGGAGCTACTGCTCCACTACAAAAAGCTTGATGTCCTGTATTCTTTTGGACTATCAGATTTTGGAAGCATTCCTACCTAAGGACTCTATTTCTAGAAATAATTATTCATAAATTGTATCTTTTCTATGGTATGTTTTTATCAAGCTATCAAACCCCATAACATAATCATATCTCATAATAGAATTGTGATACAGAGTGGATCCCCATAAATATAATATATTTTATTTGCCCATATTTTCCATTCATTTAATAAGTAAATACTTACTGAAGGCTCAGTATGTGCCAGGTACCATGTCATGAGATGGGGATGAAATTGAGAATGCAACAAGCACAGCCTCTCCTTTACAGAGCTTTCATTTCAGTGATTTCTCACTCTTCTGTGTACAAGAGAAGAGAAAAAAGAGAGAACAAATCTTGTTCATACAAATCTGATTGGAATAAAGTAAAACAGAATGACCTCAAAGTACGGTCTTCTTGTAGGTCCTGGAAAACACTGGAAGTAGAAGTGGGGATGAACCTTGTCTGGGAGCCAGTGTGGAGATGCCAAGCTCCAGGTGCTGGGTGATTCTACTCAGCACAGAACTGGACTTACCCGCTTTGAGGTCCTGAGGTCACACCTGTGAGGTGTGTGCCTCCCGCTCCCACAGCCACCCCGTGCAGGACGCTTCCGTTGCTGCCCCTTGAATGCAGTGGATGCCCCAGGGCAGCGTCATTTTCCTGACTCCGAGTTAAGGAAGACGCTTCCCAGGGCTGGGGGATCAGGGGAGAACTGACTTGATTTGACCCTGTATTTTGGGCTAAAGGGCCGATGCTACGGGTGGGATGACAAAGGCCCCCCTGTGTGCCAGGAGGGCTGGTTTCCCTCCCAGACCTGCCGATCGTAGACGCTCACTCCCTTTAGGGATCAGTTTTCTCTCCCACAAAGTGTGCCAGCCGGACGGTCGCTATTTCTCCGTGAAAGCGGGGCACTTGTATCCTGAGAAAGAAAGAAACTGATTAAACAGAGAGGGATGTTTACATTTGACAAGAGTCACCTCTTCTTGCTACTCATCCTAAACCCCGTCTTTAATGTTTAAGCCCAAGGGATGAATCTCTAATTGCAAAAGCAGATATATATTTGGGGTTCAGGTGAGACTATTTTAGAGGCCAGGCAGGTCTCATAGGCCCCTAGGGTGTCGGGTGCACGCAGATGCAGATACACACACACACACACACACACACACACACACACACACACACACATCCCTGAGTCTAAGCCCAAGGTCCACACTGAACACAGACATTCTTAGGAGGACCATTAAGTCCCCTCTAAATTCTAAACGTAAACTGCACGGAAAATTCAGCCTGTGATTATTCTGGCCCAGAGGCTGCAGCGTCCTACACGTAGGGCTGCTCCGTGAGCCTTCCCAGCCTTGCGGGGCGCTGGGTGCTGTGCCTTCCGTGTCGGAGCTGGGAACGCCCCACTCGCGGTCTGCCTCCTCTGGGGCATCGCTGGTGCCAGGACCTGTCAGTGAGCCAGGGAAGGCTGTTGAATCATGTCCATGTGAGACCAGCCTCCCAGCTGACCTGGGACACTGGGGAAGTGACCAGGACGAGGAGGGAGCAGAGGGGGCTGACCCGCAGGCAGCTGGCAGCCTAGCTGGGTGGGTCCAGGAGGTGCCTTAGAGACACTGTGCGAGGGGGTCCCCAGGACTTGATCCTCCTTTCTGGAGACCGTCCCGCCGGGAGGGCTCACGTCTGGCTCTGGGTGCACCTGTCTGTCCCCAGATATCCACCTCCAAGTCCCTTCAGAGTCTCTCTGTTCCACAAAGGCTGCCCCCAGGATGACAGGCGGGAGCCGCAGGCCCCCCGCTCGGTGCCCCCCCGGGCCTCAGCGAGCCCACCTCGGGGGACATCGCAGGTGCAGGGGAGCCCACTCCCTGGGGCAGAGGCCGTGCGCCTTCCTCACCTGCCACAGTGTCTGACACGCTCTTCAGAACCTTTGTGTCACCAGGTCCCTATAAAACTTGGCCTCTCATTTGTTGTTTCAGCAAAGAGTTCCCAGGCCTTTCTTTATGCAAGTGGCTGAGTGGGAAAGCCAGGCTGAAGGAGGGTGCAACCCTGCCCGGCCCAGGGCTCCTGCCGGGGGCTGTCTGTGTTGGAGGCTACGGCAGAGGGTCCCTGAGTCAGCGGGGCCTCCCTTCTCTGCTGGGAACCTAAACCCACTGCCGGGAGGCGAAGTTCCCAACTCAACCTGCACATCCCGAGGGCCTTCTGCACGCGGGGCGCCGCCGGCTCTGATGAGGCAGTTAGGCCGATCCCATGCCGGGAGCCAGGGCCCAGCCTTGCCGCAAAGATCCTTCTCCCACTCCGGCCGCAATTCTCCAGGTTCGTGGTACAGGCATCAGATGTCCTGTGCAGAAAGGACCTCTAGGTTGTAAAAGCGATGAGACCCCTTTCACGCTCGCAAAAAACAAAACCGTCTCGTGGTCGCCGTGCGTCCAACACTTAGCACTCGGGGGCCGTCGTCTGTGGGACGTGGGGAATCCACATTCCTAGGCCGCGGGGAGCTAGATGCGGCGCCCTGAGCTAAGCTTGGGGGGAGGACCCTCAGCGACCGGGGTTAGGGTCTCCCCTCCCTGCCTGGCTCGTGCTGTCGCCTGGGAGAGAATGGTGCCCCTTGACCAGCCGGAGGCCCCACGGGCAGCAGCAGGGGTAAGTCCAGCTGCAGCTGTGGAGGCTGGTTGAGCCGGAGGCCGGCGTTCGGGCCGAGTCCAAGAACAGGACAGCATCTGCACCTCCGCCCAGGCGCCCTTCCTGCCGACAAAGCCCCCCGACTCTTACCTTCTGAGAGCTGACACCCCTTGGCCTAGAGGCCAGGCCTGGGCCCTCCCCTTGGGCCCTCGGAGCTCTCGGCACCTCGGGGCCCTTGCAGTCGTGTTGGCGGTGATTCCCACGACCTGGGGGTGCTGCGTCTTCGTGTGTGTAGAGGGGGGGGTGTGCGCATGCGTGCCCGCTGGTGTCTGTGTCTGTATCTCAGGAGGCGGGGACGTGAGCCTGGGCACAGCCCCCTTCGCCTTTCCGTGGATTCCTCCTCAGGGATCCTGCACCTTCCTCAGTCAGAGTGAGCTTTTGACCGAGACTCTGGCTTACACCTAGGTAGTTTTTTTGGACATTTCAACTTTCTGAGTCCGGTTCTAAAATAATAACTGAAATTTTTAAATACCCTTGTTTCCCATTAAAATCTCAGGAAAAATTATTGGTCTCTGTGATTGTTACTGACGCGAAACAATGAATTAAATCAAAAGCATCCCTTATTAGCGTCCTGCGTTTTCCCGTGTAGAGATGCTTTGCTCAGCCTGGGCTTTCCAGCTATTCAGTGTTAGGATGTGAAACTGGTAATTACGACTTTGGGAAAAGGAAGAGCTAAAGCCACAGAAGAATGAGAAAAATGTGTTACGTGGTAAAATTTGATTATAAAAGAACAGTTGCCCTTTTTAGCCCCAGTGTTGGGATCTGAGCGCTGCCAGCTTCTGCCAGAGCCCGGAGGCCAGGACGCTCTGTCCTGTATCCTTCATCCCCTGGGCTGGGCCAGGCTGCCGCGGCCCCGGCGGCCAGTGGCTACGTCCGGCACAGACTCGGGCTCCTCAGAGGTAGAGTCTTGTCATCTTTGGCAGCAGACCGCAAGTTTACGAACGCGACCGTATTTTCCTGCACCGTCACATAAATCATCACCCGCGCCACCATCGAGGTGATTTGTGATGAGCACAGGTTGACGGCCTTTTTCCCAGCGAGGGCTGTGAGATTTCGGTGAGTCCGCGGTTCTCATGTGGGAGGACAGGCCTGGCTCCTCATCTGTTTCTGATTCTCGTGGGTCTTAGGAGGCCAGGCGGGGCCCATCTGTAGAAGTGGAGAGCCCTGTGAAACGCCCCGGGGCTCGCTTTCAAGGCGGCTCAGCTATTGACGATCCAATCCGGCCGTGCAGAGTCTCACTGGACATCTGTTACTCCTCAGAAGGGCTTCTTCGGTTTCTCCCAACTTCAGTCACTGGGAAACCAGGGGACCCTAACGGGGCACAGGAAGTGCTCGAAACCGAGGGGAAGATACAGCGTTGGGGGAGTGTCCGCACTTCACTCACTCCTGGTCCGTTTCTCTGTATCACAGGGGCCCTGGGCGACGTCCAGCTCACAGACTCAGCAAATGGACGCTTCGTAAAAGGCTTGAAAACAGACCCCCATTTTAAAGTAATGCAAACTCACTGTCGTAAAATTAAAAAAAAAAAAAAGTAATTAATCTCACCACCTAGAGATAATCAACCATATCCTTTGTATGTATTTACATTCAATTTTTCTTATATGTATTTTTATACAGTTTAGTTTATGCTGTATCTTGAACCCCGTTTAGCATCGTAACAAACATTTTCCCGTACCACAAAAGCTAATTCTAACGGCTGAATACTGTTTTGCTATGTGGATGATTTCCTCAAGTTATCAAACATAGGGTACATGTATCATTAGTGGTACATAAGATTATTTTAGCTAGCATACAGATAAATATTTTTATTCTAATAGCAATGTTAGTTAGCGTTCATTTGTTTCAGTGAGTTTCTTTTTTTTTTTTTTTTTTTTTGTGGTACGCGGGCCTCTCACTGCTGTGGCCTCTCCCTTTGCGGAGCACAGGCTCCAGACGCGCAGGCTCAGCAGCCATGGCTCACGGGCCCAGCTGCTCGGCGGCATGTGGGATCTTCCCGGACCGGGGCACGAACCCGTGTCCCCTGCATCGGCAGGCGGACTCTCAACCACTGCGCCACCAGGGAAGCCCTCAGTGAGTTTCTTATATTAGAAGAAGATTTATCTTTAGAGAGCATAGACATCGAAGTGCAATTTATTTTCCAGCTGGCAGCGTTCCTCATGCCTTTCGCCTCTCATCAAGGGGTCATCGCGGAAGGAGATAAAATGTCAGTGGTCACTTGGGCTTGGAGTGAAGTCCAGGAATTCCAAACTGATACCTGATCATTAATTCCATATCTTTTTAAAAAATATGCTAATTCAAAATAAGACTGCTTGACTTCCAAGCTTACTTCTCCTTAAAAACTTTCTTTAGTCTCTGATTAGCCCAGAACTATACTGGACTCTGAAGATTTTCTGAACTAAATGAGGCCCCTTTTCCAAACTAATGTCATCTAGATCTATAAGATAAACCATACCCAGAGAAATTTGTTAGTTTTCCAGTATTTCCCCAAATATTGTAACATTCATTAGGTTAATGACTGATTACCAATGATCCAACTATTCTGTGAAGACAGCAGCCTTATATTTGGTACAATATGAGAGTAGGTACATAGTTTCCAAACAGATACTTCTTGATCGATTCAACTTCAAAGTAGATTAGAATTTCTGTTTGTTTGATGGGGATCATACGTTTTTATTCAAATTAATAAATGAATTTGGCACATTAAGAATGACCTGCTTTTGTTATCATAACATGGTAACTGCAATGAATTCTACAGGAAAAATTTTTAAATGTTAATGTATATCAGAGAAAAATATGTAGGAATACTGCATATTCCTATTATGTCTTGGATATTATTACTTAGAATGAAGCTAAGTAAAAAGAAGGGTAGTTGGTTTAAAGTAGACGTAAAGAAAAGTGTTAAAGTGAGTAAAAATACAGATAGTTGATGATGGTGTAGAAAACTGAGGGTCTGAAGTCTGGGATGTGAGGCTCTTGATGGACAGTCCGCCGTTTCCAGTGTTTTGCTACATGAGCAGCTCCGACGTGGCTTCTTTGCGTGTGTGATTATTTCTCTAGGACGGATTCCTGGGAGTAGGATTCTAAGGTTAAGAGCCAACGTTATGAATAGTAACCCCGGTTCAGGCTCCAACAACGGTGAAATCCTAGAAAAATAATTTCGCCTCTTGATTTCCTAGTGTTTTTATCAGTGAAAGATAGAAAAATTAAATTCTTAATTCATAGGATCGATAAAGTAATGCAGATCAATTGAACGTAAGCCCCAAGATCTTGGATCTCCGGGTCCCTCCTCAGCTGTGTGTGTGATGGCAGTTCTGGCAGGTGTACCTGGGCGCACCTGCCCCGAGTGCACTCCTGTCTCCTCTGCCTTCCCTCCCTCCCGTCTGCCCGCTCCCAGCAGGGATGCCCCCAGTTCCAAGGTGGGAGAGGATGATAGTGTCTTTCTCTTGTTTATAGTTCTAAAGACTAATGATTACCTAATAACTGATAACCGTACTCATCAAATGACCTGCTACAGTTCTCCGCAACCAGTATTTCTTAGGAAAGGGAAAGGTTTATTTTGCTTGAGAAAATGGTCAAATTATTTAAAGGTCTGTTTTGGAAAACGTTTTATTGACAGTTGACCCACTAACTTCCTCATCCGGCCCGTCTCTTTCCAGAGGTGGAATGAACTACTACTAACTACATATGAATTCTTTACTTTGTGTGTATTACAGACTCTGTAAAATACAGCAAGATCAGGGGAACCAGGAGGAAAAAAAGTGGTCAGAAGACAGGTCAGGTCCTTCTAAGTGTGAGCACGGCAAGTTCAAATACAAAACGCACGCGTGCAATTCCGTCCTTACGGGTTGTCAGAGGTCAGCCCCGATCACATACCGAGAATGAAACGCAGCAGCCCTGTGACCGGAGCCCCTCCAACGGCCCCGGGCGAGGTCTCTGCCCTCTGGCCCCTCCACCCCGCTCCTGCGGGACGGCGGCTTTCGGCGGGTGGGGAGGGGCTCCAGGGATCCGGAAAGGCTTCGTCTCTCGGCTCTGCCCGTTTTTTTTAGCTACACCACGTGGACTGCTTTGCAATCAGCATTCAAAGGAGTGTCGGAGATTCTTCATGTCCCCAAAGTGGACTCTATTGTACAAAGAGTGTAAGACGCGACGCTGAGCCAGAGCTCTCGCGAGGCTTCAGCACGGGTGAAGCCCCCAGACTTGTCGGTGAAAATGTGGAGCTGGTGGAGGTTTCTCCGGAGGGGGCGTTCCCAGCCTTACATGCGCAGCGGGCTTCCGGCCTTCAGAAGGTCACGCGTCCTCCTCTCAAGCTCCAGCGGAACCGTCCAGCCGTCTGGCAGGGATCCGGCCCCGCAGCTGCTGTGCGGACCCGTCCGAGCCCGGCTGCCGCCTTGCCCGGGGTGAGCACCGGACTGAGACGCCCCCGCTCGTGCGGGCGGGGAGCCCGAGTCGTCACGGCCTCCTTTACCAGGTGCGAGGAGCCTGGGACCCCCAGACGTCCCTTGTGCAGGCGGGAAGCCCCTCGCCACACACTGCCCCGTCCTGGGGCTGCCCTGGCTTCTCCTCCCCCCTTCTGTTGCTACGGACGCCGCACGGAAGCCTGGCGCCCGGACCAGCATCCTGAGGGGTCCCCGAGAGGGATCCAGGCGGGAGCGGATCTCCCGGGCTCCCGAGCAATCGCGGGGACCCCGAGCCCCCCCCACCCCCAGGCAGAGCTGCCTCTGCACTGAGGGACTCCTTCTTTCTCACGGCTTTGAACCACAATGACCCCAAAACATTATGTTTGGACTTGAAAGACAAGCTTATTTTTAAAGTTGAACTTCCTACATGGCTGCACATAGCATCTTTTAATGTTAGTGTTTCAGTGTGAACTCAATTGAGAGTTCCAGCAGAGCCAAAACACACAGTCGCGCTGTGGGAAAGTGCCTTGAACTAAAGACCCCCCGCTCCCCGCTGTGTGAGGGGTTCAGCCTGGACTCGACTTCCTGCCCGGCTGAGGCGGGGAGCCCGTGGAGCCCACACGCCGGGGCCATGCAGGGGTCCGGGGAGGGAGCCATCAGCTCCTGGGAGCACGGGTGATGTTTCAGACGGGGTGTGAAGGGTTTTCCTGGGGAGACGGGCTCACCAGACGGTAGGAACCTGGGTTAGGGGTCCAGGGAAGCAGGAGAGGGCCCCTTGCTGTAAGTCCATGCTCACCACAGACGGGAACTTTCCCGCCTACGGTCGAATTCTCTCTTGACCTTGCCTGATTCTCAGGGTAGAGAAATTTGCACTCGCCGTGCCAGTCTGGGGAGACCCTCAAGGAGGGTTCGTCCTGACTCATCCCCTCCCCAGAGAAGGGGCCCCTACTCTTTGAAGGGCTGCACCCCAAGATCTAAGCCATGATGGGGGGCCCTGGAGTCATCATAGTGAAGGGGCAGCAGGAAAGTGACGCTGCTGGGGTCTCCCCAGGGAGACAGACGCAGACGCGTTGAACCTCCCCCCTCGGAGCTCCCAGGTGGTCACTGCTCCCGGGGAGAAGGGGGGCCCCGGCGTGTGTCCGCAGATCCCTTTACCCTTAGAAACCCCCTTTGCTGGCCGGGGTCGAGATGGTGCACAGAGGCCTGGCCAGCAAGAACACTGCTCTTCTGACTCAGTCCAGGAGAAACCCCAGGGGCAAGAATGAGGGGCGACAGGGGGGACAGAAAGGACGGAAGGTATCAGGACTTTGTCCCCAGCTGGCCTGCTGTGGGCTTGACCGACTCCTTTCCCGTTAGGTCCTGTGACCCAAGGTCTTTCTTAAAAGCAAGTAGCAGAGATACAGACTTGACATTTGGTGCAGTCAATTTGGAAAACGGTTTGGCAGTTTCCCAAAGCGTTAAAGATAGATGTACTATATGACCCAGCAATTCCACTGTTAGGTATCTACGCAAGATAAATGAAAACATCCAAATCACCTGTCCACACAAAGACTTGTATGCAAATGTACATAGTAGACTTATGCGTAATGGCCAGAAAAGTGGAGATGATCAAAACGTCCGTCACTGGTGAACTGATACACACACTGTTCCATATCCACTCAGTGGAATATGATTCAGCCATGAAAAGGAATGAGGTACTGACACCTGCTACAAGCTGGTGAACCATAAACATGTTGTGCTAAGTGGGGGAAGCCACTCACTGAAGACCGTGTAGTGTATGGTGCCCTTTCATGAAATTTCCAGAAAAGGCGCATCTGCAGACACAGAAGTAGATTGGTGGTTCCTGGGCCTGGCATGGGAAGGGGAGTGATCTCAGGGCTCCTTTCTGGGGGATGGAAACGTTCCAAAATTAGGCTGGAGTGAAGCCTGCACAATTCTAGAAATTTACTGAGAACCATTCCATGTGTACTCAAGAGAGTTTATTCTGTATACAGGCATACGCATTCTACCTCAATGAAGCTTTTTTTAAAGCATCTCTGGGGCTGTCTCTGCAGACACAGTCAAACGTTTTTGACTCTGAAGGAATCCCCTCCAGTCAAATTTGCCCCAAATACCACAGATATCACCTGACCGGGGGCTTACGTTAACACACGTCTCAGAAGCATTAAAACCAAAAGCGCCCTGCGGGAGGCCCCGGAAACAGGGCCCTCTCTGTTAGCCGGTGGGAATCTGCCTCTTGGTGACATTCCCTCTGGTCTGAAGGTGTGGCTGGCACAGAGCGTGTGGACCACAACCAAACTCGCAGTTAAGATCGACTGCCCCGTAGGCTGCTTCTGGAGAGCAGAGCTGGGGATTTTCCAAGGTACGAACTCCGGGCTCACCTGGCGGCAGGTCAGGACAACACGCCCTGCAGACGACGCAGGTGGGTCTACACGCGTGGGCGCTTGGCCTAGGAACCTCGCGGAGGCGAAAGAACAAAGAATGAGAAACGGACAAAACACATCAAAAATGGCACAAACGTGGACACAACGTACGTACGTGGGTTCTGGATGACATAGGACGCCGCCCGCGGCTGCAGCGGGGTTTTGGCCGGGAGGGGAATCGCTGAGCAGGGGACGAGGCTGGCCTTCCGTCCACTTAGCTCGGAACTGGCTGGGTTTGTTGCGAAAATCGACAGGTATTAACTTGGTACATTAAAGAGCAAAGATGAAGAAAGTGGGGAGGTGTGGCCGAGTCCTCGGCACCTGCTTGGGACAAGGCCCAGCTGTGTCCCGCGGGCCCTGAGCAGCAGAGCAGCCTGGTGATGGAAGCCTCCATCCTGCGACCTGCCTGTTGGGTCCCGAGCCTCCCATCCCCGTGAGGGCGGGATTAGCGCCGTGAAAGCGGGTGACGCTTTGTCCCGGGAAGCTGGCGCTGGTAAAAAAACGCAGGACGGGCCGAGCCGGATTGTTCTCCAAGGTGCATTTAGCCTTTCATCCTGAGAGGAGCTGTGCCCACAGCACCAGTGGGGGAACAGCCCCGCCAGCCTTGCGTTTATAACCTCTCCCTCCTCCGTGAACAGTTATAGTCGTTTTAAGGCTTCTTGCCCCCAGCGACTGAGTCTCTATAAACAATTCTTTATTCTCTCCATGTGACCGTCCTCGGCACAGACATCAAGAGAAAATTGCCTGGTGCCTCTGATCCAGGGTTCCCGGGGGCCTAAGGTGGAGAGGCTCACAGTGGAGATGGAATATTTTCCATCCTCAGAGGCTGGAGACCACAGGCCCTGGAGACACATCCAGCTCCCAGCCTGTTTGCTTACAGCCCTCAAGCTAAGGACGGTTTCCGTATTTTCAAACGCTGAAGAAAAGTCAAAAGAAGGTTTCGTGACGTGTGAAAGTGATATGAAATTCAAGCTTCCGTGTCCATGCGTACAGCTTCGTGGGAACAAACCCCCCCCCCCTGTGTATTTGGGCTACAGGAGCAGAATTCAGTAGTTGTGATGGACACGTAGGGCCTTCAACGCCTAAGGATTTACTCTCTGGCTCTTTCCCGAAAGCGCTTGGCGACCCCTAGCTTAGCAGGTGACCCCGGCTCCAGTCTTTGGTAGTAACAGCACAGGGGGTGGGGGTGGGGGGGAGGGTCACCGCAGCTGCTGGCGGAGCGTAACGAGCTGCTTCTGCGATTAGCCGAGCTACCACGCGGCGTATTCAGCCTCGGACGTGCCACACAGCAGTTAGGGGACAGGATCTTCCCCAAAGCACGGTGTGATGTGCACCGCCAATTTAATAGTAGCTTTTCTGGGAAAAAAGAAACATCAATTGCGTAAACATGCTAATTCTGGAAATGCTAATGGGAATGTACGTGAGTTACTTTTCACGTGTTGCCTCACTCCCTGGAAAGGCGGCTTCCTGGTGGCTGGGTCTGTGTCCTGCTCAGGTGTGCAACCCAAGGTCCACACGGAGCTCCAAGAAGTCAGGGACCCGGAGAGCAGGGTTTTGAAATCTCTAGCGGGTTGTGACATCTTTTCGGTGGACCTACTTCTGGCATTTTGAAGATGAAATAGGACAGAATAGGAGTTATACGTCAGAACAGAAAGACAGATTAAGTGAGAACATATGCATCACACAGAGGGCGTTTCCCTTCTATGCGTGCGTGAGGGCTGGGGGAAACATCTTTCTTATCGTGGGGTGTGGTAAAGCAGATCTGAAGCCCCTGCCCTGGCGGACGCGTTTGAGCTGCACTTGGCGGGTACATTTAACAGCAGCCGCGATGTGTGATTCAGGGTTGTACAGATGCACCGGGTCAGGGAGAGCGGGGGTGGGGGGCCCGTGAGGACCATCACCCCCAGTCGGCACCTCCCCAGCACCGGCCGTGAGCTTTACACTCAGCCGAGAGCCGCGAAGCCTGCAAAGCAACGGATGCCACGGTTCCCGTCCTCAGGAAGCTGACAACCTACTGGGGGGCAGGACTCGTGCCCGCAAGTCGGTAACCAAAGCTCAGGGAGGCTTGACAGCCGTCCTGGGGGACAGCCGTCCTGGGGGACAGCTCGGGCCAGAGGCGGAAGACAGGCTTGCCTGGAAGAGGGTGCTGGATGATGGCCCAGTGAGGTGGATTGTTCAGTGCCGAGTGTTTATTCTTCACGGCTCGGTCAAGACAGAAGCCTTCCCAGCCAAGACTCCAGCCAAAGCCCCCACCTCCGGGGCGGAGGGGTGACCCCCCTCTCCTCCGCTCTGCACTCTCGCCCGTCCCAGCGCCCCTTGGGGGCGGGACAGCCCTTCCTCCTCACCTGGACACAGTCCCTGGTGCAGACGAGCAAGCCCATCAGCTCTGATGATAAATTGACGAGCGAGGAGATGTGGTGAGTCGTTGCTCCGTTACCTTCTAACTGTACGAATGGTGAGCTTTAGTCGTCCTTTTGGCTCTGAGACGAGAAGCAGGGGCAGCTCGGGAGAATTCCCTGTTCCAGGTGCTTCTGAAAGTGAAGCAGGTTCCTGGGAAAAGTGTAAGTTTTCTTCCACCCCAGCACGGAGGCCCCCCGGTGCAAGACGGCCGTAGAGGGATCCACGAACAAACGGCTTAAAAAAATCTTAGAATGTCTGTCATCTCTAAGTGTTTATGATTTTACGCAAACTAAGACCTTGAGCTTTACCAGGATCCCAATCCAGGGTCTGGCCCTGCCCGTGTCTGTGTCGTGCGAGCCGCGCGTCGGAGGCAGCAGCTCAGGGACCTTTCTTTCAATCCGGCTGGTGTACTTCACTCCACTTCGTAGCAGCGGCATGTAGATCGGAGCGCTGCTGTTTGAAATGATGACTTTTTCCTTCGGGAAAGATACTTGGTGAGAGTCAGCGGCTGTTTAAACTCTGACTAAGAAAATGCCCCAAAACGGAGGGGTCTCCTCTTCTTCTACCTAAGAGCGTTTACTGAAACTGGAGTTTCCATGACGAAGATGTGGGTCGAAGGACCCCCATGCTTCACACCCTAGATGATTTTCGAAGCAGAAAACGCCACTGCTGCCGAGACAGAGGTGCGCTGACAAGCGCTCGCCTGCTGAGTGGAGGGGGCCGGGGGCCTGTACTCACTGCCCTGGGAGGACCAGCCCCTCAGGCCAGCGGCTCCCCGCCGGCTCAGTACAGGCGAGATCTACTTCACGCTTTGGGGAGCATGCGAACCTAACGTCGTCTGCACAGACTGTAATTCATTTCAGGTTGCCCCTACCGACGGAGAGCTGCATTGTCTCTAATCTCACTCGGGCACCCCTGGATGCCTGTGGGTATAAAACAGCTACTGGTGAGACAGATGCCCAGACTCTAGAAAGATTCACAGATTCTTAGGTTCCTAGACTCTCAATCTCCAGATTCCTAATTGCTGGAGTCAAAGGTCTGCATCTCCTAAACAATGATGGATGCCACTTGCTGCCCCCCAGAACTCTGGTGCCACCTGCATCCCCGCCGGAGCAGGCGCGAGGGCCCGTCCCACGCTCTTACCAGCTCGGGGTGTTGAACAAGCTTTGATGCCAACCGCCTGCTTCCTGAAGAATTATAACAGAGGGAGAGGAAGAAATGCCCTCGCTTTTCCCTCCCTCCTGCTTCCAGGCCCCACCAAGGCCTTCCCATGCCCACACCCACGGGGGAGCCTGCAGCAGGGCGCCGGGCGAGGAGCCCTCAGGGGCGGGGCGCCAGCCGACTCCGCACTGTCCCTGCTCCCCCGAGGGCACTGACGCCCGTGGCTTCTCTGCAGCCTGGCCCCGGGCTCCCGGGTCCCCTTGTTCGGACATTCGGTCGTTGGTGCGACAAATACTCAGTGACTGTCTGTACACATAAGGTCCTCGCGCAGTTCCTGGGGCCAGAGAGAGGACCACCTCCCTCCCTCGCAGGCCCCCTTCCCTCTGCGCAGTGATCCTGGGACGAGCCCGAGTCTCAGGGACGCCAGCGCAGGATCTCAAGGCCCCGGGCTCTCGGCGGGCTTTGTCTGCATCTCCTGAGGGTCCGCCGTTCTCCCTGCTCCGGTCCCACGGGCATCACCGTGGGTGCTCAGCACCCTGGGCCTGGGCCACCCACACGGCCTGCTGGGCTCAGCTCTCTCCACGCAGCCGCCGAGTCCAGCTCTCAGGGTCCCCGAGACGCGCTCCAGAAGTCACCTGCCTGCTTAAAACCAAATGCATTTTGAAAGATCTGGGCTCAGACTGAAATTTACTCCAAAATCTATACTTCGGGGCCAAGTGAGAGCTCCCTCTCTCCTTTTAAGCTGATTTTTTTTTGCGGTGAGCCGGCCCCCAGCTCGCTCACACCTGGCTCCTCCTCCGAGCTGCCAGCCCTGAGGCCGGCGCGCAGCTGTGTCGTCGCCTGAAGGGTTGTGTCATGGCCACGGCAGGGCTGTGCTTCTATCGCCCGAGCCCGGCCTCATGGATGCTGTTCCCTGTGCAGTTCGTTTCCCCCAAACACGGGGCGATCCCGACGCCCTGGCCCCACCCCCTCTGCGCTGCGCACGGCGCCTCCCCACAACGTGTCTGGACACAAGCGAAGGGCTTGCCAGCTTTCCTGCCCCTTCGAGAAGTCACCCAGCTCTAAACTGATCTAAAACTCATTTCCTTATCGTCTACTTTGCTTCGAAGTCGTCACTGTTTCCAAACTGCATCTGTGCCGGATGAGCACTGAACGGATTGTACTGGGTTAAAAGCTACTGATCCCCTCTGCCCCCCAAAACCCTGCCAGGGGTGTGAAACAATGGTATTTATCGGTGTGCATCTCAGATAACCAGAGATGTTCTTCCTTATTTCTGTTTCTCTCTCTCTCTCTCTCTCTCTCTCTCTCTCCTCATATTTAATTTCACCTGCTTGCAATTACTGGGAAAACAGAAATTCCGTTCATAAAGTCTACATTCTAACATGTTACCTCATAACATCCCCCTGGGCGTGTCCTTTTAGAATTAATGCTACCAAGTAAGTAAACCTCAAAGGGGTGCGCACGCACGCGCACACGCACGCACGCACGCGCACACGCCACTCAGGGACACACATGCTCACGTGCGTGCCAAGAGCCTGCTGAAATAGATTAACCCCCAAATTAGAAAATGTCAGAGCTCTGCGTTCAGTCCTAATTTTGCCTCAGCTGCCTGGAGCGGTTACAAACAAGCCTCGCGTCAAATGCCGCGTTTCTGGGGCGAGAGCCGCGTTCGCGCTGCACGTTGCTCGCCGGGCGCAGGGCGGGCTCCCCCTGGGTGGGGCGTTTCCCAGGTCGCCGCCCAGCCGCTCTTGGCGGAGGAGGCCCTGTGCGTGTCTGTTTGTAGAATAATGAGCTGTTTGTGTGACCTGGCCCATTGTGAGGTCAGTGGGCCCCGCTGCTAGATTGATAAACACCGTCTGCCGGCGGGCCCTGTGTCACTTCGCAGGAAACAGGCTTCGCCGGAACCCCACGTGGCCCCCCAAACGCCGAGCCGAACGCATTGTCACGCATCTTGGCCCCCGAACGGCCACATTTAAATTCCCCTTTTTGTCCAGGCCTCCCAGGCGAGCCCGGGACAGTCACGCGTGGCCCCCGAGAGGTGATGCCCCAGCGGGCTCAGGGGCAACCCCCCCGGGGAGGAGGCGGTCCCGCTTCGCCTCGAGCCCCGCACCTTTCTCTTTGTTCTGCAGCCCTCGTCTCCCCTGCTACCGACGGCAGCTGCTCCCCGGGAATGAGATGGGTTTCTGCCCTCATCCCTCGAGACGCCCCTTTTTTCCATCACTAAGGTTTTTCAGGCAGGGAAGATACACGATGAAGTGTAGTTTTACGGTTTCATATCATAGTTGTGTTTTCCAGAAAACGTTCAATAAGATGTTCCTTCTCGCTTACAGAATATTCCTTTAATCAGTTCCTTGGAAGAACCATGGGGCTGTATTTAAATTTTATTTCTGGATATTTACTTAAGGAATAATTGCAAAGAAGATTGGCCCAAAGAAAACGTGAGCATTTGTCAGAGGGCAGTATTGTACTTTTTTTCCTGCTTTTATGTCTGTTCATAAGTCCCTACTTCTGGCCTCCATGTCGTGTGACATCAAGGCCACAGACTGGAAGGTTGGGACTTAGGAGACGTAGCTTCAAAGGCTTCCTCTGCCTTCATCCAGCCAGGACGTCTTGCAGTGACCCCTAACCTCGCTGGGCCAGGGCCCTCCTTTGTCAAAGAACCGGGCTGGGGAGGGGGCAGGCATCCTGGTCCACAGTCTGTGGTCCTGAGCTTCCTGCCATCATGACCCGTGCGACTCTACTATAGAGTCGGCATAAGCCCGAGCATGTACTGTTGGCTAAAAGAAAATAACATTTCTGGGTCTGTGATACCGTGGGCCTTGCTTTCGAGGGTGTGGAGCTACCTTGGGACAGCAGGAGGGGGCCCGGGCAGAAAGCTGTGTCCTAACAAGGAGTGTTGAGAGACATGGGGTCCTTCAGCAAAGAACCATCCGCTGAGGACGAGGTCTTGTTTTATCACCTGTAATTTATCTTCCAACAGATCCACCGGGGAAGAAACAGTCAACAAGGGGCTTTGATCCCAAGGGGCAGTTGTCAGGCCCTCTTTGAGTCGGGGGTGTCGCCAGGCAGGAGTATCTGCGGATCTCTGTGTTTGTTGACCCCGTGACACAGCGCTAATGCTCAGTCTGCAAAAGCAGCGGAATGAGCGTGCGACCCCGGGGACTCAGCCCTTTGGGTCCCCGGAACCAGAAGTAGAGACGGGACCTGCGTGTGGACCTACCAGGGCCCGAAGCGCCGGCCCCGCTTCATGGGGACCCTTCTCAGCCAGGTCTTCAGGTGGTCCTGCATCAAGAGCCACCGTTTAAACTACCTGTGCGGGGAGCAGGGACCCCAGGTTACTCTTGGCCTTGCGTGGCTGTGACTTCAGGCGTCTGTGCAATTCTGTGGAATGTCTGAGACCCAGACTCCCTTCCACCAGCTGCCCGTCTGTGCGCAACCTCTCGAGGCCTCCGTGCATTTCCGGAGCGTGTGCGAGGGCTGCGAGGGCTCATCACCGCACCAGCTGTGGGCGGCCTCTCGGTATAAACCTTCCGTGTTGGTCAAGCAGTCGAGCGGAGGGGACCAGCCACTCCCTGCAGAGCTTCCCCCCTTTGGAACGTGTCCCCACCCACGCACATAGGGTCTCCTGCCCTGCTTCCTCCTGCTGGTGCCCGGGGCAGCTGGGGGCTGTGGAATTCGTCCTTTATTCCAGCTGCCTCTTCGGTCTGTGGCTGGAAGGCAGGGGCCCTGCTCTGTCCAGGGAGCTGGGGATACCGCACCAGGCAATCACCTTCCAGCTGTGAGTTTTCCAGAAAATCAGGGGTGCAGAGAGCGGAGGCCTTGGCGGAGCGGAAAGAGGTCCTGGTTAGACACGAGCAGACCTGGGAACCAGTCTAATTTCTGCCACCGACTCTGTGTGTCTTCAGGCCAACGAGGCCACCTCTCTGGGCCTTCAGTTTCCTCATCTGTGAAAAGACTAGCGTTCGGGCTTCCCTGGTGGCGCAGTGGTTGAGAGTCTGCCTGCCGATGCGGGGGACGCGGGTTCGTGCCCCGGTCCGGGAGGATCCCACGTGCCGCGGAGCGGCTGGGCCCGTGAGCCGTGGCCGCTGAGCCTGCGCGTCCGGAGCCTGTGCTCCGCAACGGGAGAGGCCACGGCAGTGAGAGGCCCCCGTACCGCAAAAAGATTAAAAAAATAAAAAAAAAAAAGAAAAGACTAGCGTTCACTGAACGATTTCTACACTTGCCCCCCAGCACACGTGTATTCTGATTCTTTAGCTTGAGCGACACGGGGTTTGACGTGTGGAAAGCAGGCTTGAAAGTGGGGTTTAGCAGGTCTTCAGGCACTGCGTGGGGTTCTAGTGGACTGGGCAGCTCCTACAGCCGCCCCGTGTTATCTCCCCGCGGCTCATGCCCCATCCCGCACCTTGACCCAGTCAGGGCCTCGCCCCGCGTCGCTGCTCACAGGCCGGGGACAACTGAGGTAGCTTCCGGGCTACCACGGGGAGCAGCGGGGCTCGCAGGAGAGGAACGTGTCCTGTGCACTGCTGCACAGAGTGTAGCATTTCCAAAGAGGTACCTCGAGTCTAATGAAGTGGATTACATTGGTAAATTAGAATTCGAATCTATGGAAGTGGATTACATTAGTAAATTAGAATTCTTGAAAGTCGCAATCAACCTCAAAAGGAAAATGTCTTAATCGGTCCATTTAAATTATAAAATGCTATTTTTACACAGTGAAAAAGCACCCAGTGTAAGAGTTAAGCTCTTGATCCATTGTTAGAGCCTGTTTGTATTGATTGGGAACTTCACAGGTATGGTTAATAAACAAAAGATAATTTTAAATAAACATTTAGAGCGATGTTTGCTTTATGACCCTTTCCTGGCATCTGTTTAACAGTTCTAACAAAAAAGAATTGGCAAACAATTATAAGCTACAGAGCTCTGCTGGGTAAAAGTGTAAAACTACTGAGGGAGTTTAAAGATGTTTTAAATAAGACAGTAAGTGATGATGTAAATTAATAAATATTTTTTAACATAAAAACTCAGGAGGCCTTTAATGAGCTGAACCACATTGAGAACTGCCAATACATTCTGTGTCTGTAACAGTTAAAAAGCGTTTAGTTATGATTCGCTTACTTTGGGGTCTGGGATTACAAAGCTAACCCTCAGTCTGTCTTTGAGAGTCTTTGTATGGGAAAGAGGCTGCGTGGCGTCCGCCCACCAGGCCAGGCACCGACCGATGTGGAGTGGAGACCCCGATGGCCTTCAAACCACCAAGCGCGACAGGTCTTTGCTTCCGTTGCCAAGTGTGTCTGGGGGTCGGGGAGCTGCGAACCGCGCCGTGCACGACGCGGCGTTGGGCTCTGCTTGTCTGTTCTACTCGGCGTGGGCGTCACCGTGAGAGGAAAGGTTAAAACACTCGGGAAGAGTCGCTTCCAGCAGCGCGGGAGGGCGGCAAATCCCCTTCCCCCAGACCGTGCTGGAGCGTCTGTCCCGGTCGCCTGAGTGCGGGGGAAACTGAGCTCCGCCCAGGGGGCTTCAAGCCGGGGGCGGCGCCGCTGGAGGGCTGGCTGGGCCCCGAGCGCTGTCCCTCCGGGCAGCGGGCGGCCGACTCCCGGAGGTGGACCGGCCACGGGGGCTTAATAAGAGCCCGCAACTCCCGTCGCCCGGAGGCCGTGCGCCCGTGTGGAGGCCAGAGGGGCCTGGAGCCGCCACGCGCGCCTGGTCGACGGACGGATCGGCGACACGGGAGAAGGGAGAGGCCCGCAGAGGCAGCCGAGATGGCGAAGGGGCCCCCGGCCCCCGGCCCCGGCGTCGGCGCGGTGAGCGCGGCGGTGTGCGGTGAGTCATCACCTGTGCTGGCCGGTCCTCCTCCCATCACTCAGCTCCTAGGCGGCCGGGCTTTCGAAAAGTCAAAAGAAAGGAAAAAACCTCAGCAGAGACGTCAGGGCGCAACAATGAGAGTGATTAAACAAATAAACACGCAACAATAACAACAACAGTTCCCCAGGGAAAAGTCCCAGCCCCGAATTCCTAGCCCAGGTTACGTAAAATGTCCAGGAGGCGACAAGAAGTGGCAAGGCACACAAAGAAACAGGAAATCGTGCCCGGTGCTCAGGAAGAAGGCGCGGCCCCGACGTGGAGACACCGGCCGCCCTGACCCGCTGGGTCTGCAGGGCCGACCTGCTTTCCCTGCGGGCGGTCGGCACCCTCTCGCTTTTGCTGGAAGACAGTCCCCGGGCCCATCGCTTGCAAGACACCCTTTATCCCCCTGGGGGCACCGCACGCCCCGGTGACCAGACCAATAATTAAGGTCCAGTAGAGGCGCCGGACCAGGATGGCGGGTCGCGCAGACAGGGTCTGAGAAACCACAGAATTGGGTCTTCACACGTAAGGCTGGAAAACGTCCCGGCCAGCTCTGTTCTGCAGGAGACCCCAGAGAGCCTTCGCCTCCTGGACCTCGGGGGGACTGTGCCCTGTCACCCAGGGCTGAGAGTGGCTGCGGGCTGGTTACAGAATGGGGCCCCTGACGGCCCTGGGTGATAGGACGCTGAAAAACTCGGGAGAGCCGCCGGGAGCCAGGGGGACACAAGTTCCGGGACCAGCGGCAGGTCAGAGCCGCTTCTGGGGGTCCCGGTCGGTCCCCGCGCTCTTAGCGCGAGGTGGGCGGCAGCCACGTTGTGGCCCCCTCTGCCCCGTGTCTGGAACCCAGAAAATTCCGACTGAAGCCCAGTGACGGAGAGTCTGGGTGTCGGGGAGGAGATAGCGTGGAAGGAGGGGGGCGAATGCGGGGGCTGGAGGGGGAGGGCAAGGAGGAGAGGAGGCTTCCAGGAGACCCTTGTTCAGGGTCAGGAAGACTCAGGTCCCCATCGGGGTGTGTCTGCATGTCGGATGTACACCGGCGTCAGGTGTGTGTGCTTGTGGGCTGTGGGCCTGTTTCTGGGAGGGGCTGAGACGCTCCCCCCTTTACACTTTGCTGACACTGGGGTTCGCTCCCTGCTTCCCATGGTCCTCGGGCCACAGGACGAAGGAAGTTTTCCTAGGAGCAGCCACAGCGCCAGGGCCTTTTGCAGCTGCAGTGCGTACAGCGAGTCCATCAGCCTCGGGACACAATGCAAAACCTCTCATTTCGCTACACTGTGGGCCAAACAGAGTTTTAAAGAAGAAAGAAAGGAAAATCAACACAGATGTTCAGAAATGGGTCAGAAGGCAGACCGCGTGAGACACTCCTCTGATCTCGGGAGGATGAGTCACCCCACAAAGGCCCTGGTCCAGGACAAGAGGTAACTGCTGGGAGTTTTCAGGACCACCGTTTCCACCATAGAATTTCCAAGAACCTGGGTGGGAGGAAAACGCCCCAAAGGTAACAAATGGTAAGGAGCGGCGTGTTCGACGTTGACGGTCACTGATTTGATGCTAACTTGTGTGCGTGTGAACTGTCCCGGGTTCACTCACCCGTTCACCCGGCAATTTGTTCAGGGTCTCCACGCGGCACACGTGGTTCAGTCCCCTCTTCCGTGGCCAGGGGGACGGGACGGGGACGGGACGGGGACAGGGGGTATGAGTCTCTGCGCCCACAGAGCCCGTGTCCCAGCAGGGAGCTCGGACCCCACGTGCCACCAGGAGAAATCTGGGGTGGACGGGGGAGTTTCAGAGAAAGCGACCTGGCATCGGGGGTGTCGCGGCGGAGCAGAGGCTGTGGGAAGGAGGGAGGCCCCGGGCCCCGCAGCCCCGAGCAGGGGCCGGGGACCCTGAGAACGAAGTAGCCTCGACGGCCGGACAAGGCGAGGACAGAGCTGGCAGAAGCGCCCGGAAGGGAGGCTGGGCCGCACCGGGGAGTCTGGAAGGTCGGGCCTCGTTCCCTCCGAGCTGCGATCAAAGCTTTCCTCCGGAAGCTGAGCCTCTGTCCCCGGGCCTCGGGGATGAGTGTCCTCGAGGGACACACCGGGCAGGCCGTCCAGATGCCCGGGAAGCCTGCCCTCCCTCGCCTGGCCTTCCAGGCCCCTCATAGCGAGCACAGGGCGGTCTTCCTGAAAGGCTGGCTTTGCATTTCGGGTTTAAAGGGACGAACTAGCCACGAAAGCGAAGGGTGAGAAGGAGCGAGTGTCCGCCGTTCGCCGCCGTCGCGTCTTTTCGTAAAGGGCCCGGCACGCCCGCTGGGGTCCTCGTCACCCTCCACTCGTTACAGACCGGTTCCCGTCTGAACCGGAACCAGACCCAGCCCGCCTACGAGTTCGTCTTGATCCACGCAGGGGAGTGTTTGTGGCTACGGGACAGATGAGCCCGTCCTGGACCCCCTGTGCGTAGACGGAGCCCGTCAGGGATTTCCGAGCGTGTGCAGACGGCTCGGACCCCGCCAGAGGGGAGTTCTGGGGACTTGGATCTGCTGTAATACAGCAGAATCACAGGAGTGCAAACTGGCCTTCTTTCTAAGGTCCCGTGGCTGAGCCACGCTCGTCAGTCAACTCAGTCGCAAATAAGGAAGCGTCGCCTGGCCCACACTTGCAAGCCCTCCGGCAGGGAAGCGACCGCCCGAGCCCTGCCGGGACTGGGCTGGCCAGGGCCCCGATCACCTGGTGGCTTCTGCGGGTGGCTCCTGCGGGCTCCAGAATTTCTCCCCGAAGCCCGGGCCCTATAAGCATTCAGTTCGTCCTGCCTGGCGACACACGGCACCGCGAGTGTTTCCTTTTCGGAGCAGTGTCCTGGCTCTGCCAGCTTTTTACCACCAAGTGACCCCAGAGGCTCGCACACACTCACCTGGTCGAGGGCCTGAGCTGGCACGTCTGCCTCTGAGGCTCGGGCCCGTTGGCAGTGCTCTGGCTCCGGGCCAGAGCCCCAGACCCTGCCCTCCGCCCCTCCTTCCCGGGCCGGGGAAAGCAGAGGGGCTGTGAGTTCGCTCGGGCAGTCACAGTGCTCCAGGGGGTAGGAGCTCAAAAGTGTCTCCCACAGCTCTGCGCACCTATCCAGTCCAAGAACACCGGTTGCCTGAGATCTGAGGGCTGCAGATATAAATAGTCTGGAGGGTTAGGATGGTTGCTACGGGCAACCCCTCAGTCATGTCTCTAAGGAGATGGTCTGCAATGGATGATGAGTTTGTTGCAAATGCTTCAAAAATAAAAAAACTACACGGTATTTTAGAAAATCCCGAGAAATTCAGACACTGACTATAATTGGCCCTGTGCTTCAGAAAGGTGACGGAAGAAAAAGCTTTTAATTTGCCTTTATTTCCTCGTTATTGAAAAGGTCATGGATGAGCTGAGTACAGATGAAAGCTTCTTGGAACAAATTAATCACCTGTTGCTTGTGAAAGTCTCAGGGTCTGAATCTTAATATCACTATTTACATTTTTACACTATCTTCTCTAAATGTTGTTTTTCCTATTATATTAATGAATAACCAGTAGGCTGGAATTTGTAGAGCATTTAATATGAGTTACTTTATTTGATGAATAGAGTTGAATGTTAAAAGTAATCAGGGAGATTTTTAAACTTTTACCTGAAGCAGTTATGATAAGATGTCATATTTATGGCAATTCCCTTTATCAATATTGTCTCCATTTTTCCTGGGAGTTACTATAACAAAATGGTTAAAGAAATCCCGGATTTCATCAAGAAAATGACCAAGAAAACAACTGAAAAATGGGCAGGGGATGTGAATAGTACAGCTCGTGGGAAAGAAATCATGAGAAACTGCTCATCTTCACGGTAACACAAGGAACACAGACTCACCTGTAAAATGGGCAAAGATTCGAGAACATTTAACAACACGTTCTGTTGGTGAGGCTGTAAGAAAATTACTTCTTTTCCTGCATTTACTCCAATTGCAGGAAAGTGTGCAAATCGGTCAGCTAATATAGAGGGGATTTGTCCACACTAAGGACATCGTAAAAATGCTTGTCTTTTGGTGCAGAAATGCTCTTCTGGACATTTGTTCTACAGGTAAACCAACACACAGGAGAAGATGGGCGTCGGGGTTATTCTCGGCAACGTTGCGCATATGCGGCAAAAACTGCAACAACCAAGGTTCCGTGGACGGACTGGTTACCGGGGTTGGGGCAGGTCCATCGGGCGCACGTGCACGCGTAAAAGATGAGAGACATTTATGAACCGAGGGAGAAGGTCCGGCAGGGAGATCACTAACCGGGGACACGGGCGTGCGCGGCAGCTGCGGCTGATGTGACAAGGGGAGGAACGTAGGAACGTACTCGCGCGCTCTTGCGTTGGCATCTGGAGCTCAGAAAGGATGCTCCAGAGTCTAGTAGAAGTTGAACCTGCAGGTAGGAGTTGGGGTCCAGGGTGGTCAGAGAGAAAGCAGGAGACTGGGGGTGGGGGTAGACTTGGCCTTTTTAGATGGTTTTCATTTTCGAGCCGGGTGAATATATTGCCTACATAAATGAGAAATTAAAGAAATAAAGCATGAACTCCAGAGTCAGCAGACGTGTGGCCTTGGCAACGTAGGCTTCCTGTGATGCATTTCCTCACGTGTAAAACGGGGATGATGATAGCAGCACCTAATCCACAGGCTATGATTCAAAGCAGAAAGTACTTGGAGAGCAGCGGTGCGGCGCCTGGCACGTGTAGCATATAGTACGCGTTTGCCGTGATTGTCTCTTACCCAGTGGTTCACTGCGAGAGGGCAGTGGTTTGAAGGAAACGTGCGTTCTAAGAAGATTAGGGTTTAGAACACCGGTTAGTAGGTTTTGAAAAGGTTTTAGAAATGGATTTTATTCAGCTGAATTAATCTTGATTTTGAGAGCTGAACTTTAGCTGTGACTTTACAGAGGAAGTATATGGACAACCGTTGCATTCCAGGTACAACGGCTGTGCCCCAGACAAGGACAACCTCCCAGATGAGGCTGTGGCTGCGACGTCCCTGCCCAAGGCGTGCCGCAGCGTTTCAGGTGTTTCCTGCCAGGCGCGAAGGTGAGAGGAGAACAGCTGGGAGGGAGACGGCCTGGCCTCTGTTCGTACAATCTTGAGCCATCAGCCCTGCCCGCGACGGGCGGCTTCGGTGAAAGGCTTGAGGAGCCGGCCTGGCCAGAGGTCTCTGGAGCTGTGTGCAGCACTGACCACGCCGTGATGCACGGGACGTGCTCCACACCTGGACGCAGAGGTGTGTCGGCAGGTGCCCGTCTCAGGGCTCGGGGCGGAGGGTCAGTGCTGGGCCAGCTCTCCATCTGGTCCGTGTGGAGGATTCGCCCCTGGAACAACAAGAGCCGACTCCGTGTCAGGGGCCTGTGAGCCGCTCACGGGTTCACTGTTCTCTGCAAGACTCAAGTGCTTTGCCTGTCAGCCGGGACTGTGACCCGCCTCCGGGGGGGCGGGGGGCCAGGACACAGCCTAGCGCACGGCAGCTGCTCCACAGGTGACCTCACTCACGTCCCCAGCCCTCGATGCGCCTGACCAGGGGCCCTCGATCGATACACTTACAATGACTTCACGAGGGAAGACGCGACAGCAAAGACAGTGGCAGGTGCAAGAAGCCAGGTGTCTTTCGAGGTCCTGGGTCACGGGGTCAGGCGGACGTGCACGTGCACATGTGTGTCTGCGTGTGTTACGCTTGCGTGTCCGTGCTCACACGGCACACGCGTGGGGAGGGAAGCAAGGGTTGGGCCGTTGACGAAAGGCCTTGTTGAAAGACATGAGAAAAGCTGACCCCGCCGTCGGCTTGCCATGGGATCTGGGGAGAAACCGTCCGTAAAATCACTTGTTGTAATGCCAAAATATTTACTTTTGGAAGGAGCGAGAAGAGAAGGGCTGACGGGAGGCGCTGGGGTTGGTTCTGGTCTAAAAGGGCCATAAATCTTCAGGCTGTGGAACTAGTGCGGCCCGGGATTTAATCACTGTCTGGATTTATGTTCTGCCTCTTCCGGTGAGACCCGGGGCGCTGTGGGGCAGAGGTGACCCCGCGAGACACCTGCATCTTCTGCGTCTTCCTCTTGGGGAGCCGCTCCCCCGTCAGCAGCTGTGCGGGGACCGCGGGCTCCTCCCCGTTTCCACGGTTTTCCCAGCGCGCGGGAAGTGCGCAGAGACGGCTGCACATTTTGGTGGGGGGCTGGGTCAGTCCTTGGATGCATGTTAGCGGGAAGAGCCGCTGAAGGTGAGGAGAGCCGAGTCACCCCTGGCTTTCAAGCACGAGCCTCAGGAAAGCTCTCCGGTTCCAGAAATGCGGTGGATAAATAATCTGAAATCTGTCCAGCTGCAGTTATCTCGAAGTGCTAGGAACACGTAAGCCAACGTCCTCTAAAACATGGAGCTGAGCTTGTGAGAAAGGCTGGGGTGCTTCCGGGGATCAGAGGGGGCTGGGTCGGGGGCCGGCAGGGGCATCCGGGATCCCGGGCAAGGGCCTGGGGCCCCAGAGTAATCGAGGGGCTCTGACTGCAAACCACCTTCGTGAGACCAAGAAGGATGGACCCCAAAGGGCAGGAGCAATGAAGGAGTCTGTCCTCCCCGTAGAGAGAGGCAGCGCCCGGGCCTGGGTCTCCCCTGGGAATTCCCGGCAGGGGCCCCGCACCCCAGGGAGGAGGCCCAGGAGATTCCAGAGACACAGAGGCTGGAATCGAGGCGTTAGGAAAGACAAACTTGGCATCAGGGTAAAGAAGTGCTATTAGTGATTTTTTTAAGTCGCTAAGTAACAGGGAAATACTCAACTCTGAGAGGGGATGAGGCCAGTAGAAATGACACCATGTCATTTCTGTAAAGCAGAAGCTGACGGGCTTCCAAGGAGAAAGTGGAAGCCCCCAGCTGCCACCACCCCTGGTTACAGGCTCCGGGGCAGGTGCTTCACAGCTGCTCCCGGCTCAGCCCAAGGGGCTCGCACAGCAGCACCGGACTGGTCTTTGTTGAAGGAATTGGTAAGTGATGCTGAAACAAGTCAGGACCCTAGCTTCCCTGCAGCCACCTCCCCGTGGGTGGGAGCCGGCAGATCGCAGCCCCCCTCCTGGGCGGGCTCACCCCCAGAGGCCGAGCACCCCGTCCCGGGGCTCCTGCCGCAAGTGGGATCTTTGTTCAGGAAATTCAAGCACCCGAAGGTGCCGGTAATCCTATGGTTCTGTGGCTGAGCCGAGTTTGGGATAATCCTTGGCGATGCCCTACAGCAATTCAGGGACTGTCAGGGACAATTTGGGCCTTGCGGGCCCCGTGTGGCGTGGCAGAGAGCGCGGTGACACGGCGTCCACGGGGGGCCTGCCCACGCGCTGAGCGGGCTCGGCCCCTCCACCGTATCTGGGGATTCCGCGTCCCCAAGTCGGAGAAGCCCGTTCTGGCCCAACACCCACGGGACGCGGCCTGACACTGACCACGTGGCCGCAGCCCCCAGTGCAGACGGCAACCAGGGCGAAGAACTGTTGTCACACAGGCCCCATTCTCCAGCAAACGCCCCATCAACTAGGAACTGACCTCGGCAAAGCCCACGTCCACTGCCACCGCCACGTGGGGACAGTCCAGTCTGTGCTTTCTTCTGGCTCTTCCCGTCGTGGCTGGTCCCCAGGTCCAAGCGTCGCAGGACACAGGAGGCAAAGTGGACACTCTTGTCTCGACTTTTCCACCTTTAAAGGGAGCAGCGCTTGAGGCGTGTGGTTAATCGTGGGACGTTTAGGGCTGCGCTTTTCAGGTTAAAGAGTTTCCCCTTGATTCCTATTTTCCTAAGAGTTTTAATGAAACAGCGTTGAAATTTATCCAACGTTGGGGTCTGAGATGCTGGGTGGAGGTGTGAGGAGATGTCACTTCATTCTCTATCCTTCTCCGGACAATTCACATCTTTCATAATTTAGAAAACATGCTTCTCACAGAAAACGGCAGCTCAGACGCCCTTAACAACAGCGGCGGGTGGGGGACCCCAACCCCACACAATACTTTCAGACGATTTATGTTGAGTCTGAAATTTATTCAGAAAAAAGGAGACGTGAGGTCATATTTTGTGGGACCATATTTTATGATAATATGGCTCATATTTTATGATAATATGGCTCATATATTCCTATAAGGTAAAAAGTGCTCCGACATGACTGGACATGTACCCCCTAAGTATTCGTTTGGGGCCAATGCCATGATCAATAGGTTAGTATATTGCTGTTTCACTACCTTGAGAGCTGATGAGGCCTTTTATGAAATGATGCTCACAGCACATGTATCCTGCTCTGTATGATACGGATAATAACTCTCGTATTTAAATGAAATAAAAATATGAACATTATTTCTTACATGTGGGCTCCGCTTGCAGAGCAGGGGTAGAGCCTTCAGACCGTGAAGTCACACTATCTGGCTTCAATGCCAGCTGGGTCGCTCACTGGCCCCGTGCCTTGGACACTTGCGTTGTGTCTCCGGGCATCTATTTTTTCATGTTTAAAACGGGAATAATGACGGCGCCCGCCTCCTAACGCTGTTGCGGGGGTCACGGCCGACGAGCGTGCCGGGCGCCCGCAGGCACCTGACCGCTGACAAAGGGCACCCCTGGACTTCAAGGGCGCCGTCAGGTTCTTCGTTTACATGATCCCTTTAAGTAACCCTTCAGTGTTACGAGATGACCCCACTATTGTAACTATTTCACAGATGAGGTCATTGAGGCTTTTGGAGAGATGAAAATTGTTTTAAAGGTTGTGGTTGTTTAATCTTTGCCTTATGAATGCTGTTTTGCTCATGTCTACCATCTGCTTGATGTTACATTCCCGATTAGAAACACGGCCCTCGATTTTATCATTGTTCGCATGAGGAAATATTACCCACCTTGCAATGATTTACTGGGGTGGTGTTTTGGGACACAGACGAAAGCAAAACACGAATGGAAATGAAATGAAAAATGCACTAGATAGAAGAAAATAAACCAAAATAAAACAAAGTGGAAGGAATTGCAGAGCCACACGGGACGGCAGGAAGAACGAGTTGCTGTGGGTTGCGGACCCTGGCTCTGCTAATGGCCTCTGTCGCCACCCTCACGCCGACAGGCCCTGTGGTGGGACCCGGAAACCCAGCTCCTGTGGCTTCGTTTCTCTGACCTGCCACCTGGGTGGACTGAAGCCAGCGATCTCCAGGTTCGCCTCCTGGTCTGATGTTCTCTTTATCAGAACCTGTGCCTGTTGGCAGCTTCGGAGACGGTCAGGTGCTAACTGAGCAAGTGTCGATGCTCGAAAAGTCGACAGGCTGACATGGGGAATTTACAGCTCAGAGGCGCCTCCAACTTTCTCAGTCTTGCTCTGTCACGGCTCCGTGTGTTTGTTTTACATGATGTGGACGTGGGGGGAAAGATTTATCTTTTTTGGAAGGATAAGAACACGTTACTTTTGTTACAATAGCTGATGCTCCCCTCCATGAAGCCCCGCCCTCACACTACACAATTTGGAAAACATTTGTAGCAGATGGCAAGGCAAATCCAGATGAAACTCATTATTCAATCAGATTAATCTCTTTCCTAGGCTGATGACATGGACTTTCCAGAGTCCCAATTTGTTGTAACTTTAATCAGTTTGGACCCCCTTGGTTTTAAAGTATCTGTGTCAGAAACAGTCACATTTAGGAAAAGATTTGAAATCTCTCCAAGTCCAAATGTGAAATGTTTTAACCGAGGTGCATCAGGAAATAACATCTGGCAAGAGTGAGGGCGGCAGAGAGGTGTTCAGAGATCTCAGCTCTGCTAGCAGAGCATCTTCACCGGGGCCCAGGGCAGCCTAAGCTGCCAAGTCTGTCTCGCGTACCCCAACTGTAGAGAGAGGCTCAGGGCTGTCTGCAGCCCCGGGGGGCGAGGGCGGGGGTGGTGAGCCAGCTGCTGCGTGGGTGTGCTTGGCGGTGCTGAGTGCTGGGGGCTCACAGCGACTCACCCACCCAATCCCCTGAGCTCAGCACGGCTCAGGAGCTGGGAATCTCTCCCTCAGCGTTTGCAAACGGCAGAGCTGTTATCGGGCAAACTCTCTCTCCAAACCGGTTCACACTGGTATCTGCTATTTAAAAAAATAGTTAAACACTTGAGCAATCACCATGTCTGAGGGTTCGGCCGGTAATCTCTCACGATAGTAGAGGCAAATATTGTTCCTTTTCCCCTTTTGCTCCGTTCCCTTCTGCCCCGGTCCCCTAGAGTTTCACGGTCTGGAAAGTCTGAAGCAGAAACTCAAGGCTATGACCTTTCACAGCTCAGGGGCCACTGGGCGGCCTCCTGGGAGATGCCGCGGCTGAGGGGCCTGGGGTGGGAAGCGGAGGCCTGGGCGGCCGGGCCGGGGGCCGCTTGTTGCCACAGACGCGCTCTGACCTACTGCCCTGACCCTGCATCTTCCTGCCTCCAAGGCTTGTTCGGACCCAGTGATGATGCCCCCCTCCTCCCCGCGCCGTGTGCCTTTAGCAGGAACAGTGTTTTGCCCAGAGCTCCCTCGAGGGCCACCTCGCTGCCTTCAAAACTTTTCTCAAGTGTTTCTCTTTCCAGGGAACTGTAGCTTTCTACAACCTCTGTCCCCAGCTGCCTCCTCAGTGGGGGCAGCCGGTGCTGCTCCCGAGCGACACGGGAGTGACAGGCCTCGGGCAAGTCCCGGTGTGTATCTGCCGAGCACCCCCGCCCTCCGCCGTCAGCAGATTCCGTTCCATCCCCGAATGTGTTGATTAAGTGGTCCTCTCAATTGCACTGGTGTCTTGTTGGAACGTTTTTAAATTTGGCTAAAATACCTCCTGATCCCTTGAGGACACATCCTCCCAAGAGCTGAAAGTGCAAGGCTTTCTTCTCCCTGTTTTCTAATTGCTCCATTACTCATCTCTGTTTCAGATCTGCTTACAACGCGCTGTTCTGCTTGGCTCCCGCCCTGTGGAAGGGGACCCGTAACTGCCTTTGTCGAGTTACCAGGAGCATTAGTACGCCTGCGAGCTCCTGGGAGCGGGGGAAGGGGTGAGCTTCGTGACATTTTGGTTTCACGTCCCGCGCAGGGCAGAGAAGGGGGCCGTGGGGAGGTCGTGGCGAGCTGGGCCCGGCGTCCCCCTCCCCTGGCCTCGGCCACTGTGGCAGAGTTGAGCGGACGCTGCACCCGCCCCAGAAAAGCACGAGATCCCGAGGGGGGCTGGGAATAAACTCCCGGCTTATCTAAGAAAGCCGTCAGTGTTGATCAAGGGAAGGGCTCTGATAACAACAGTCTCTTAACTCCAAACCCGCCACTCCCGTAAACGTCCAGCCCGAAGCAGGCTTGGTGGCAAGGAAGAGAGTTCCAGAACACTTGCAGGCGTCCTGACGCTTTGACTCGTGGGCCGAGAACAGGGCCTGCGGCCTTTCCTCTGAGAAGGATCCGAGAGCGAAGACCTTGGTCTTTTCTCTGTTGAGGCTGCTCATCCGTTTGCTGCAGCACAGCAGCCGCAGGCAAGACGCAGACCCCCGGCGCGGGTGTTCTGTGAAAACGTTACATTAGCGGTGACTGTGGCGCCGCACGTGGCCCGGGGCCGAGGTTGGCCGGCCCCCCGTCCGGGAGAGCCAGAGCGCTCGGGGGTCTGCCTCTTGCAGGGATGTTACCCGGCAGCCAGGTTCCTGGACAGGACGGGCCGGGGAGGGGGGCACCCTCCCCCCCGCCCCCCGCCCTCCCTCTGCGCTTTTCCCAGCCCGGCCCGCGCTCCGCCGCGCTTTTCCTCGGGGGCCTCAGAGCACCGGTAGGCCGGCCGGGCCGAGCTCCACGTCCACAGAAGGGCCCAGTCTTTCGGGTGAGCCGAATGGCTGAACTAGTCACCGAAATGCCCCTATTCTCCTCCGAGCCTAGATTTCACGGGACGGACCTCTGAAACGTGAGGCACGCCCTCCGCAGACCAGACCCCGGGTCTCCCGGGTACCGCCGAGCGTACTGGGCTCTTACGCGAATGTGCTAATGCAGCGATCCGAACTAGGGATGCCCGGGAAAGGGAAATCGTTGCTAACTGATTCTAAACTTCAGCTCAGGATGATTATCCGCATGCGTGTTTTTAGCTGGTAAGCGATGTGTTTGGAAGTTGACGTCGTTTTCACGCCACCTCTGCTCTATCGCGTGTTGAGGACACCAGGAGGCAAAGGGACATGAACTCTGACTGTGCACGTGTCCTCCCGACAGGGGCGGATGGAAGCCCCGTGCACCACGCAGCAGCCTCGGGAGAGCTACTGAAGAGAGGCGCTGGGGACAAGCAGCGTCCAGGCTCCTCCTCTGCGGCTGCGGCTGCGGCTGGTGTGAGGGGCAAAGGCCCCCCGGGCGTGTATGAACCGCAGACGCTGGGCGGGGGTGGGCGTCCTCCGGGACCAGCAGGAAGCCCTCGGGCCCCTCTCCCCTCCCCCCTGCACTGGCCTGTTACCTGCCGTCCGACCTGGGCGTGCACACAGTTTCCACGTTCTTTGCAAACCAGCCTCCTCCGCTTACCTGTGGTTCCCAGCGGGCACCCCTGGAAAAGCGGCTCATCCCAGCATCCCCGCATCTCAGGAAGGTCCTAATAAGTCATTATTAACCAGCCCCTGGACGGAACTACGGTGTCTGTGGCCACATGTCACGTTCTGGGGGGAGAAAGGAATTGGCCGGTCCTGAGCCGGCACCCACCGTCATCCGGTCGGTGTGGGAGTGGTGGGGACCATCCTGAGGTCGGTGGGGCCGTTTTCGGAGGAGGTCTGGGCACCCCAAACCGCGCCTCTGCAGGGCATCCTCCTGCCTACACACCGGTTCCCGAAACAACAAGGTGTCCAGGTAACCAGCGACCTCGGTCACGTCAGAGCCCGTACAACGTACTGGATCCCTGGTTCCGTTCAGGAGGAGGGATCCTTGGACCCGTATGCTGGGTGCTGTCCCAGCAGGGGGAGGGGCGCTCTGAGCCCCTCCAGGTCCAGCTCAACCCGGGCCGCGCTCCATCACTGAGTCACAAAGGTGCAGGGTGGGGCTTTGACTGGCCGAAGATAATTTGCCTGCTCCTATCACGTAAGTTTAAACATTGCCATTATCACCTTCTCCACCAGGAAGCTCAGCCAGAAAGAAGCACTTCAGCCCTCAAGACTCCACCCTGCCCTAGGTGCCCCTCTGTCCTGTGTGCCGGGGACCATCTCCGTCTTGGCACTGAGAGCCCCACGTCAGGGGCAAGCCGGACGGCTGGTCACCCTACCTGCATCCAGCCTCAGCCACGCGAGTGTAGCTGTGAGTGGCCCGTCCGCTTCTCCTCCAGGTGTGAGGACCACCTCCGAGTCGGATCCTGGAAGCAGCCTCAGGGCCACAGGTACCCGAGGGGCCTGGCTGTCCCCCTGCCTCTTTCCTCAGCAGGGGCAGCTCCTTCTCTGCTTCCAGAGGCCGGGCCCTGCGAGGACTTAGATTCTGGGCGCCAGGCCTGAGGTCGGCCCCCTGGTGCTCACAGGACCCCCGTCCTGGGGTTCGAACCGGGGTGCCGCCCCAGACAGCCAGCCGACCCCCAGAGGCGCCTGCGGGCCTGGAGGGGATCCTGGGGTCACAGCCTCCACCACTGATGTCACCATATGGGGACACCCCCAGGACCTGGTTTCACAAGAAAATGTACTCATTTCCAACTCCAGGGAAAGCGTGTATCTCGAGACGCAGGACTTGTCTTTCTTTTAATGAATGGGTGTATTCTCAGGGCCAAGAAGAAAGAGTAGCACTTAGGAGGCTCCGACTGAGTGAGGGCAGATGGGTTAGAGGGCCCTGGTCCGCCCAGGCACGTCCCAGCCCCCGGCGACTGAGGGCAAAGCCCGCGTCTGCAGGGCTCTAGGGGTCGTGGCTCTGCTGCCTCTGGCCCGGGGTGACTCCAGAACGTCCTGCCGGGGCGCGGCAGTGCCCCCCTCTTGCCAAGCCTAGGGGAGAGGTGCCTGGGAGCGCTGCGCTGCCAGGCCCACCGCGGCTGGGACGGTTCGACGCGGCTTCCGGGTGACACCCCGCTCTCCTCCGCTCCGTGCCCTCCGCTGCCTGAAGCTGGGGCTCCGACAGTGGCACCTGCTGACAGACACGGTTACCGCCCCTTCTCAGCACAGAGGTGACCTGCTGTGTGCAGGCCGTCTGCGCCCTGAGGTGTCGCCCGGCCCCGGGAACCCCTCGGCAGCCTTCTGGTCAAGGCCCAGCTCACGTCGCGTCCCGGCTGGGGAAGAGCCCGGCCCCTCCGAAACCCGAGGAGCCTGTCCGCGCTGCTCGCGGATGTGCCCGGGAGCCCACGTGCTGGACCCGGCAGGCGGCCTCTGGCGGCTCTGACGAAGCCCGCGCCCCAGAGCGCATCTGTTTGCTTGGGCTCCCTTTGCCCTTTTTAGAGGAGGAGACAGAGATGTTACCGTGAACAGGCTTCCTGAGCCCGGGGCAGGGTGGGGGCGGGCGCCCAGGAAGGGGGAAGGTCCTGGGGGCTGGGCCGCTGTTCCCGCGGAGCCTGAGGCCTGGTGCCGTCAGGCGGACCAGGCGGCGGCTGCGTTCCGGCGCCAGGTCTGGCTCTTGCCCCTAAGCCTGGTGGTCTCTGGAGCCCGGCCGCTGCCCGCTGCCCATGGGCTGTCTGGGGGCTTGGTTTCTCGGGGTGTCACCGGCTGCACAAGGAGCCGGCTTTGGGCCCAGGGGTGCCGGGGTGCGGACTCCCAGCGCAAAGGTGGCACAGTCCTCGGGGGCCACCCCGAGCCCCCTGCGCAGCTGCCAGCATCTGAAGGGTAAGCCCGGAGCGAGGGCGGGGGCCTGGGGACCCGTTTCATCCGGCCGTGGGGGCCCCGGGAGGCGAGGCGGGGACCCCAGCGAGGAGAGCCTGCCGGTGGGAGGCCTGGGCTCGACGCGCCCTTTGGACGGCAGAGCAGATGCCCCGGGGCCCTGCAGACCACGCCCCGCCCCGGCTCCCAAACTTCTGAGCGGCTCCCTGGGAGGCCCAGCTGTGAGGGGGGTTCCGGGGCTGAGGTCCCCGTCCCTGTCACTGTCCACACTGGCCCGTCCATGTGGCGTGGGACAGAGGGGCCTGAGCCAACGGATCCGAGCGATTTATCTGTTGAAAAATAGAAAAGAGGGAAAACGCAAGTCACTGCCACTGGGCGCGGGGACATTGGAGCTTGCGCGCGTGCCTGCACGTAAATCCCGTGCCACGCGGCCACGTGGCCGCGACCACAGACACGCCACGGAGCCCATCCGTGCAAGAACTCGGCACAACGGCTTTGCTGGTGAGGAGACTTCTGCGCTGGCGAAGGAAGCCCTCCCGGGAGGGGGAGGAGGTGCCCTGGGTTGGGGAGGCGGGTGGGGCGCCTCCTCAGGACCAGGTGGAGCCCTTTCCAAAGCGTTCCGCACACAGACCACGGCGGCTAAGCAGACAGAACGCAGGAAGGCGCGTCCTGCCCCAAAGGGCCGACTTCGGTGTTCCTGGGTTTCTCTGTCAGCTCAAGTTAGTTGTGTCTCCAAGGAAGTTATGACGGAGACGTCTCCGTCTGTGAGCATGTCTGTCTGTCTTTGTTTCACCTTCAGGACGTTTTCCTTCTGCCTGTCCAGCTTCACCAGCTACTGACCCTGACGGACAGAGAGAGAGCCAGCCATCCACACACAGAAACACACACACACACACACGCACACACACACACACACACACCCCAAAACTGGAGGCACACGCCGTGGGGACTGAGGGATTCTCCCCAGAGTGGCTCCGTCTTCCACAGCCCCACGCTTGTCCATCCTCCCGGCTGTAGACGACACGTCTGTCTCCTCTGCCCTCCGGCTGCACGAGCAGGGCCTTTAGGCCGACTTTGCTCGGGACCAGCCTTGAGCCTCCTGTCAGGGGGGGCCCGCCTGCCCGCCCTCTGTGGCCGAGTGCGTGTCTCCCACGTGGACGGGACGCTGGAATCGGACTCCTGCTCCGGCATCTGACAGCAAGCCGCTGAACGACAGGGAAATCGCTTATTTAAGCTACGAAGTCAGGTGCCGGTGTGAGGGTCCAGCTGCTGTCTGCGTAGCGTCTTTACTGCCCCGGCACTTGGGAACCTGGCAGGGCTCTCACGCCCTGCCTGCCCACGACCGCCCCCGCCCTGTCCCCGCGGTGCAGCGCTGCGCACATCGCCGTCCTGACCGAATCCACCTCCGCGAACACTGGCCGGGAGATGCCCTGCTGTGTCCACGTCCGTGACCGCTGCTTGGCCTTGGCCAGGACCAGACTCAGGACTCAGAGAGGCGGGCTCTCCCTGGTCACCTGGGAGGAACTTACCCTGTTAGCTTATGGCTTTGAGGGCTTTCGTTGTGCTTTTTACCGCTGAATGCATTTTTAAGATAACAGGCCAGCCTGCATTTAGAGAGCTTTCTGAGGGTGGCTGTGTAAATTAAAGGAGATAAATCATTGTAAGTTATCGGGGTCTGTATTGAGGGCGGGGCGGAGGGAAGTAGTGGAGGTGGCACTGGCAGGTGTGACCGGCTCTCCAGTCGCCACCACCCCGCGTGGGCCTCCCTGCCCAGGACCTGGAAGCATCAGCTCTGTGACGGAGCGAGGAAGGCTGAGCGTGAGGGTGGAGAAGCTCGGGCTGGGTTTGGAGCGCGAGAGCTGCCCGACTGCGCGTGCGCTGCCCGCCCCCCGCCCCGCCCCCCCCCCCGCCTGGACCCGCTTCCTTTACGGGTCGACTGAGGGCAAGTGGCCGGAGCGCGGACAGAAGTGCTTGGTGACGTGGGCCGCCCTCGTGGGTCCCCGCGGGGTCGCACCAGCGTCTGTCCTTACGGCCCCTCCTCTGACCCCCGCGTGTCACAACTCCGGTCACGGGTCTTGGAGGCCGAGCCACTCTGGCCGTGTGGGTGGCCCGCGGGGAGGAGGGTGCGGCCCGCGAAGGACCGGCTTTCCCGCCGCAGGGCTCGCGGTGGCTCCTGCACGTCGGCCCCTGCCGCCGGCCCCCACCGCAAAGGGACTCCCACGCCCACATGCCGCCGCAGCTGGCACGGCCCCAGCATCAACAGAGGGTGCGTTTGCCTTGTTAATCACCGATGTGAAAACACACGGCCTCTGTCTCTGTTGTTCTGTGCCGCGTTCACACCCTGTATAATTTTATACTGTTCCTACAGCCCTGACATGCCCTAAGCTACAACTGACATTGATTCACTGACTTATAAAGTGTGTTATCTGCTCTCCGTGTCTGCACGGAGTTCCCGGAGAGCTGCCCGGGCGGTGACTCAGGACGGGAGAGGGGTGCAGGGGAAGGTCAGACGCGGGTGAGGGCCAGTGACTTGGGGGCTTCTGCCGGACCACGTGTGGGTCAGATCCTCTTGTTGATTTCTGTGGGAGCCACTCGTGCCAATTTCTAGCTAAATCCCTGCCTTTGTTTTCTAAGTCAGATAAATTCCATTAGAATTAGGTGATTCTATGCCTCCTTTATAAGGCGAGCCCTTTACATGGGAGTCATTTTGACAGCACACTTGACAAAAACACACACGGTCTGGAGGCAGTCCCTGCAGAGCTGGAACTCCTGCAAACGGGAACATTTGTTGGTGAAAAGGCAGCTACGTCACCATGAGCACACAAGGTCCTTGAGAAACAGCCCAGCGTGAAGGGTCTCTGAGCATGCAGGTATCAGTGTAGGAGTCCAATGTTGGCTGAAGAAAATAAAACCATGTGACGTATGTGCAAAAAAGTTTTTAAAGTTCTTAAGTTTAAAAATGCAACACAATTTGCTAAATTTCTAATTGAAACTAATGTTCATAACTTCTCTTTGAGTTAAAGGTTTTAGCGATAACTTATTTCCTTAGTTCCAGGTCATGTTTCACACGCCCATCTGACACGTTTGAGTTGCGTCTGGAACGGCACCGTCTGAGAGGGGACTGGTGCTCATTGAACGCGTTTCCCAGCCGCCGTGCAGGTGTCCTGGGCCCGGAAAACGGGAGCAAACGTGCCCTGGGTCCTTTCTAGGCTGAGTCAGCGCAGGCTCGTGGGCCAGGCCTTCATCTCCTCTCCCCTGACCTCAGGGGTCACGCCCTCCTCTCCCCTGACCTCGGGGGTCGTGCCCACCAGGTAGTATCACCTTCAGAGGAAGGAACTGTGATGTGGAAAAGGAATAAACTGCTATCATGTTGCTAAGACTTGGGGGCTTATTTGTTACCGCAGCATAGCTGAGTCAGTCCTGTCTAATACACACATTTAAGGTAAAGAGAATTTTTCTACGTGCTTTTGAGGACCACAGATTGGAGATGAAAGTATTCTGTTAACATCAGAATAGTGTTCAAATTAAAACTTCTGCCCTTCCTTTTGCTTCCAATTTTTATTTTATGTGAAAATATGCACTGGAGGGGGCCAAGGAGGCAGCCAGTGGGGTGGGGTCAGGACACGTGTTCCTCAGCCCACGAGGTCACTGGTTTTACATCCAAATCTGGAGGGTGAGAGGGTTAGGGTGGGGATCTGGGTGGGGGGTTTGTCTGTAAGCCATCCCCACCCCCAACTGACAACCCTTCTCTAGAACAATCACTGCTTTCAAGAGTTTCCTATCTACCACTGAAACTAAAATAAACAGAATTTATATCTCAGGAATTCTATGACAATGATTATAAAATGTTTCATATTATAATATTAGCTTTTATAATGATTATAAGATGTTTCAGATTTAATATTAGCTTTCTCAGTGGAAAAATATGTATTTTAAAGGTAAAAACATCTAATTACAGATAAAGATATAGGTTTAGAAATATAAGAGAACTGATAAAAGAACTGGTGAAGTGGGGCTGGTGGAGTCACAGGGGAAGGGTTAGCAGGGGTCCTTCTCAGCCACCCCCAGACCCACCGCCTTCCTGGGGCCGACATGGAACCTCTTTCTCTTTAGCCCTTTCTGAGTCTGGGTCTCTGGAGAAAAAGAAAAGAAAAAAGCGTGTCTCCACTGGGTAGTGAAATGGGAAAACTGAACAGGAAACGAAGAGAGAGAAACCAGTGTCATCTCCTCCCGCCAAAACATCGGGAGGAAAACACCTTTCTTTCTATTACGATGGGTCGGGCCTGGCCTGGCCTTTCCTTCTTTGAACACTTATAGCAACAAAAGCAATTCTCTGCTGCATCAAGGAGATTTTGTGTCATTTTCTGTGTATGGTTCACAAAAGCAAGGTTTTGGTTATTTTAAAAATTATGGTCAGATACGCATTTTAACCATTTTTAAGTGACAGTCAGTGGCATTAGGTGCATCCATAATGCGGTGCAGCCATCCGCGCCATCCGTCTGCAAAGCTTCTTCGTCTTGCAAAGCTGAAACTCTAACCCCATTAAACACGAAGTCCCCACCCTCACCAGCCCCTGGAAACCACAGTCCTACTTTCTGCCTCTGTGACGCTGACTCCTTCACGGACCTCATATTAGTGGAGTCCTGCTTTTCTGGACGATTTGACCTTCTGTGACTGGATTAGTTCATGAGCATCATGTCCTCAAGGTTCACCCTGTTGTAGCCTCTGCCAGGATTTCCTTCCTTTTTAAGGCTGAATAATATTCTACTGTGTGGACGGACCATGTTTTGTTTATCCATCATCTGTTGTTGGACACTTGGGCAGTTTCCACTTTTAGCTGTTGTGAACCCAGGTGCACAAATACCTCCTCAAGACCCTGCTTTCAGTTCTTATGGGTCTTTGCCCAGGAGTGGGATCGCCATGTCATGTGGTGCTTCTACGTTTTTGAGAAACCACCAGACAGTTTTCCACGGCAGCTGCACCGTCTCACTTCCCACCGTCCGTGCACCAGTTTCCAAAGGGTTCTAGCTTTATCTGCTTCTTGTCCCCTGGGTCAGCAGCTCAGGGGGGCAAACACTCTGCCCTCACGTTATTCAAACCTAGAGGCTGTGTGTACTGTTGTCAGGCTGCGCTCTGTCTGCGCCCAGCACCACTGGGCGGCCCCACGGTTAGGCCTCCTGCTCGGAGGTGCTCACCACGCAGCATCTTCCTCTGCAGACAGGAGCCTCAGAGTGTGAGCTGGACGGCGACCCGGGAGGAAGGAGGACAGTAAAGAGGCCCCCTCCTCGGGCCTCGGCTCTGCCTGTGAGGGACCTGCAGGCCAGGGGACCTCATGGTGACCTGCAAGCTGCTGGGGCACCAGCGACCGTGGGCCCCTTCGGGACTGCACGTGCCTCAGACAAACAGAAAAGGAAAGAAAGCACATCAAGAATATCTCCATCTTGTTTATTAAAAAAACAAAAGCACAAACTGCCAGGAGACTTAATACTCTAGCAATGGGAATTAGCGTTTTCTGATGGCAAACGAGAGAGCCCCACCCTGAACCCAGCACTTGTGGAAGTCCGGGGCGCACCGGTCATCCCCTCGCGGCCCCTCAGTTGGAGTGGGCGGCCGCGCACCCTGCAGACTCGAGCCCACGGGTCTCAGGCGCAGAGCCCCCTCCCGCTCTGCCTTCTCACCTGCTGGCCTGTCCCTGAAGCCCACCTCCTCCCGGGGGACGTGGGGGTGGAGGCTGGGCCGGGATGGGCGCAGCCTACGTTTTAATTCTTCAAGTTGCTGCTCCACTCGTGGGCCTATGTGCCAACGTTGCCGAGAGCAGTCGAGTCCCTGCTGGCTGGATATTTTGAGTAGCTCCTCACATGGCGGGAGTGTCGCTGGAGGTCAGGTCCAACAAGGCCAGTGCTGGCCCGCGAAAGCGGTGGTTAGCAGGAAGGCCCAGGAGCAGGCTTTCAGCGGAGGTTGGCTGCACCGTGTGATTGTCTGGAGCTTTCAAGTATTCAGATTTCCAGGCCACACTCCAGAACAGTTTTTTAAAAAAGGATCTCTGAGCTCAGAACCCAGGCATCCATAGTTTTGAAAACTCCAGGGTGAGTGAATGCACGTGGCGGTCTAAGGCTCGTTGCTCTGAGACTGCAATCACGTACCACCTGGTGATGCCTTCCAAGGTGTGCTGTGATTTTCAGGAAATTTTTAATGAAAAGGAGTAAATGACTTTTCCTTAAAAAATGTACATCTTTGCAGTGACAGAACTGGATGAATACAGACAAAATGTTAGCAAGAGTGGTCTTTATTATTATTATTTTTTGCGGTACGCGGGCCTCTCACTGCTGTGGCCTCTCCCGTTGCGGAGCACAGGCTCCGGACGCGCAGGCTCAGCGGCCACGGCTCACGGGCCCAGCCGCTCCGCGGCACGTGGGATCCTCCCAGACCGGGGCACGAACCCGTGTCCCCTGCATCGGCAGGCGGGCTCTCAACCACTGCGCCACCAGGGAAGCCCAAGAGTGATCTTTACATAGCAGTGTGGGCTGTTGGTTGATTTTCTTTTGTTTTGTTTTGCTTCTTTATATTTTCAAAAGCTCCTCAGCAGTGAAACTTTAGTCATTGGGAATAAAAATAATACTTATGAATAACTAATTTCAAATTTTCTCATGAAGGAGAGACCATGTCATTTGAAGCCAGGAGCGTCATCCTAGGATCTGGAGGGACCAGCGTGACATGGGTCCCCTGCAGTCAGGTATGGATGCCCCCTAACCCTCGTATTGACCCGTGTGAGAGAACGGTGGGCTCACCACCCCAAACACCAGGCGAGGACCCCCAGCGTGGCAGGGCCCCTGCTTCCAGATTTGGCCGTGACCTCCTCCCGGGTGACCCGAGGGAGGTTGTGGCCCCAACCCCCTTGCCAGCTCCTCCCCAGGGAGCGTTTGCTGGGATGACATTCAAAAGTGTTTCCTGGGCTTCCCTGGTGGCACAGTGGTTGAGAGTCCGCCTGCCGATGCGGGGGACGTGGGTTCGTGCCCCGGTCCGGGAAGATCCCACGTGCCGCGGAGCGGCTGGGCCCGTGAGCCGTGGCTGCTGAGCTTGCGCGTCCGGAGCCTGTGCTCCGCAACGGGAGGGGCCACAGCAGTGAGAGGCCCGCGTACCGCAAAAAAAAAAAAAAAAAACATGGGAGGGGAGTCTGGGGGAGAGTGGATCCGTGTACACGTATGGCTGAGTCCCTTTGCTGGGCACCCGAAACTGTCACCACACTGTTAACCGGCTATACTCCAAAATAAAATAAAAAGTTTTTAAAAAAAGAAAGAATCTTCTGGAACCCTGCCCCCCCCCCAAAATATGAGTTGCCTGTCACAGACTTAAAATCTCTCAACTTAAAAATCTATGAAAAGGGACTTCCCTGGCGGTCCAGTGGTTAAGGCTTCACCTTCCAATGCAGGGGGTGCGGGTTCCATCCCTGGTCGGGGAGCTAAGATCCCACATGCCTTGTGGCCAAAAAACCAAAACATGAAACAGAAGCAATATCGTAACAAATTCAAAAAAGACTTTAAAAATGGTCCGAATCAAAAAAAAAATCTTTAAAAAAATCTATGAAAAGATAGGTTTCACGGCCAAGTGCAGAGGCATGAATAGAGTCCGAGCTTCGACCCGGAGTGCCGCGGGGTTCGCAGTATCCGGGACGGGGGGTGAGGGGGGAGGGGGAGGGGCTCGGGCGTCACCCGGGCGTGAAATCATCCCCCAGGGACGCGAGGCAGGCATTTTAGGTATTTCTTTTTCTCTATTCACAAAAGAGACACTTTATTTTTTCGTCCAGTTTTATCGAGATATAATTGACAGACAGCTCTGTGTAAAGGTGTAGAGTGTGACGGTCTGACTTACCTACATCGTGGTGTGATGGTCACAGTAAGTTTAGGGAACATTCGTCATCTCACGTAGATGCAAAATCAAAGAAATAGAAAACACTGTGCATCCTTCCTTGTGATGAGAAGCCTTAGGCGTTACTGTCTGGAGAGTGCGGTCTTTGCTCCAGTCTGCCCACGCCGGTCAGAACGTGGCTGAGGCCGCGGCGCGCCTCCTCGGAGACGCTCACTCAGTCCTGGCTGCAGGTAAGAGCACCTGAAGGGCTTTCAGGAACAATAAAGCCTGGCTCCGACCACAGCTGAGTCACCAGTTCCAGCAGCCGGGCCGAGGAATCAGCATCTTTTACAAAAGCCCCGCGGTCATAGACTCTAAGCATCGAGGGCACACGGAAGCTGTCAGCTCTGTTCACTGCTGAGCCTCCAGAGCACACAGCAGGCGCTCAATAAAAGCTTATCAAATGAACATTTCAAATGAAGTTGTACACATCCTTGGGATGGAGAGTAAAGATAATGCTTATTTTGCTAAACCCCGGAACTGAGCATTTGGGGCTCAAAATGTTGGAATTTTATTGAAATCCTCTACATATTTTCCTGTCCTTAGTTTTGAATTCCTTGACTCTAAGGCCTAAAATCTTTAAGTCTACTCAGCTGCTAGGTACCCGACACAAACACCTGGTGTTCCCAAGCAGAAACAGAAGTCAACATTCTTTGGCTTTCACAGTCCCCCAAGGTTTTAATTTTTTTTTAACTTGAAGTATATTTTCCAGGGTTTTGAAAAATGAAAGATCAACCCTTGTCTACCATTTCGTCGCTGTCCTGAGTTCCTTTCATGATCCAGTTCACGCAAATGTACTAAAAGCACGGCAAACGTGCTTTTCACAACACTAGCGTGAATACTGCATCGATGGCATTTGGTAGCAAGCACAGCACAAGGACTTTTGCACAGATGATCTGTAACTTGAAAAAGCAAAACTAAACGATCACGTACGTCACCTCACTTTTAAAGGTGGAGAAACTGAGCTTCCAGTATTTGCAAATAGCTTCCTTCCTATTTCCAGGCGGCCAGTATTTGCCCAGAACCTGCGTGGTCAGCGCCAATTGCCACCTGAGCCGGCAAGTCGGCCGCAAAGACCTCGCTCTTCTTCCCGCTCCGACACCTTCCGACCCCAGCAGTGGGTGAGAGACCCGGGCTCCCAAGTCCAATGGGGCTTCTGCTTGGTGGTGTTTGTCAACGGGCCAGAGGCCCAGGAGGAGGAAACGGGGAGAAGATGCTGAGCATCAGACTCGAGGAGGCGCCAGGCAGAGCAGCCCAGAGAGGCTGCCCTGGAGACGCGGCGAGCCCATCCCGCGGGGCCGATGACCCCGGACGCACCTCTGGCCTCAGCTGCGGCCCCGCCCCCGCCCCTGGACCCACGGGCCTCGGCCGCCCGGACAACAGGAAACGGGTCACGGGAGGCTTCTTCGTCCGCCGGCGGGTCTCTGGCCGTGTCATCGGAGGGTCTAGAGGGCAGGCCGGTCACGGCCGCGGAGGCCCCGCGGGCTTGGAGAACAGTCTCTTTGAACGTGAGGGAAGTTTAATTATTTTGGAAAGCTGGCAGAGGGCCAGGGCGCAAGGATGTTTTCTTTCTTTTGTGGGAGGGCAGGAGGGGACTTGCTATTTTGGTGCCTGGAGGCGACGCCACAGCCCCTCGGAGGAGCTGAGCCCCTTGGAGCTGCCGGCTGGGTGGGGGAAAGGTGCGGGGCTGGAGGAAGGCCATGGCCGCCTTGTGCCCTCTTCCAGGTGGAGGGGGACGGGGCGGGCCGAGCAAGGAGAGGGCTGTCCTGCAGGAGAGGCTGGAATAGTCAGTGCGCAGCCTGGCTGGCTTCAGGGACGGGCCGTGTGTGTGTGCCTGTGTATGTGTGTGCATGTGTGTGCCTGTGTGCGTACCTGTGTGTGCATGTGTGCCTGTGTATGCATGTGTGTCTGTGTGTGCCTGTGTGTGTACCTGTGTGTGCCTGCGTGTGCCTTGTGCGTGCATGTGTATGTGTGTGTGCATGAAACAAGGGAAGGCAGAAACGGAAACCTGTTGTAACGCAACTGTCAAGATTTTAGCAAAATGATGAAAGTGGTTGCTAAACAAGCTGGGTGGAAACTCTGCCAGGAGGCAGCTGTGAAGGTACAGGATGCCCCGTAGGTGTCACACCCGCCAGGCCCACTCCCCAGGCCCCGTCTCTGTCGAGTGGCTGGGAAACTGGAGACGGGACGTCCCAGAACTCGGCTCCCTGGCTTCTGTCCCTTCCCTCAACCCCAGGCAGACACCCGTCCCGCTTCTCTACGAGAAGGGCTGTCAGGAAACAGTGGGCACGCTTGCAAGTCCACAGGGGTTTGCAGTGGCAGAGAAGGACGCTCCCAGTGACATCGGCTCGAAGGCAGTCACTCCACTTGATACAACTGAGGCCGAACAGACCGCATTCCACGGTCACCGGCCTCCGACGGGAAAACAGACGGGAGAGAGGCAGGGGCCCCAGACTGGGGTGGGGCTGCCTGGTACACGGATAGCTGCCGGGGGGACAGGTGGATGGCATAACTGACAAGGGGGCCGGGGAGGGGGCTGCATCCCAGACAAACACACGCCACGAATCCTGGCCCTTCGGTCCCAGGCCTCTGCGATCAGGGTTACCGCAGAGAACGTTCCGGAGCGCGCGGCCTGCGGGGAGGCCGGGGTCGGTCTGCTCTTCCCGGGAGCGCTCCTGGTGCCGGGGGCTGCGCTGCACGAGCTCTGCCCGCCCCGCCCGGCAGGACAGACCGCGGGCCCGCGCGGTGTCACCAGGCTGCACAGGTGGGCCTCCCCAGCAGCCTGAGGTGACCCACCAGGAGGGGAAGCACGGCCCCGTAGCTTCGGGCTCGCTGGCTCTGGCCCAGACTAAGCTCGGACGAGACCCCTCCGCGCTGCCCGGCAGAATCCCAACCCTCTCGAGTGTTCTTCGGGTGTTTGTTCCTCTGAAGACCCGTCAGAGAGCTGATGCGGGTGCAAGCTATTTTCTAATTAATGTCATTTATTTCCTTGGGGCTTTGAGCAGGAGGGCTTTGGGAATTTTGGTAACAAAATTCTATCTGTTGATCGACCGATGGATCTAGGTAGATAGATAAATAGATAGAGAGCACACATATATGTAATCTCTCTCTCTCTCTGTATATATATGTATATATATATATATATACACACACACACACACACATTACATTTGCCAGTTTTTAGTCCAAGATTTCACGTAGAAACAGTTGGTTAGAACCTGTAACATTTTTCTCAAAAAGCAAAGTCAGATGGTGATAAAGGTTCAGATTAACCCATAACACCCTGGTTAATCAACAAAGCAATTGATTTTGAATACTGACAGTACTATTTATCCTAACCAGTGATTGGCGTGAATGACACCCATTCATGGTAAAGCTCTTTTAGAGAAATAGGGAAAGAATTGGTGTTCATTCAACTTGGCTCTGTGAAGGGTACTTTCAGAGTCCTTAACCTCAGAAATTCCCCCCCCCCGTGTGTCCTATGGGGTCGTCACACCCTCCCATTTCCAAAGTGGAGACTCACTACTCCTACAGGAGATGAGGACCTAAGCTCTGAGGTTCATGCCACCAACACCCTCCTTGGCAGGACTGATGAGCCTCCCCTTCTCAGCACCCTGACCACAGGCTGGGCCACATTCCCCCCAGGGGATGCCCGGGCAGACAGGAGAGGGACAGGGACACGGCAGCCACGCACACAGAAGCCGGGCCGGCCATTCTCCAGGACGCAGAAAACGAACCAACCTGGTTTGTCCCCGTTCTAAGTCCACATGGAAATAACCCATTTCCCGCTCTCTGTTGACATGGCCTCAGTTTTGCCACCAGATAAAATTATACTAATCATTTGAGTATTTTCCTGGAATTCTTCAGAGAAAATATACCATCTTCATTTGGGGAAGTACAAGCAAATATTTCTGTGTCCCTCCCCCGTGAACCCCTGGAAATGCCCACAGGGGATACAACGATACAACCTTCCAGGTTCAGTGACCCTGATGCCTTGTGTGACAGCCTCAATGGACACAGACTTCCTTACCCTTCCTCACCGCTGTGCCCTGGAGCCCCTTGCCCATGGCCAGGTCAGAAGCCTGATAAGCAAAGAGGAGGAAAGAGAGGAACCAGCCTCTTCCCGGCCCCCTCCCCCCACCCCGCCCCCAACCCCTGAGGCAGCCCCCACCCACCCGGCTGGGGGCAGGGCTGGAGATTTAATGGAGCATCAAGTCCAGAGTTCTGTTTACCATTGGACTGAGCATTGTAGCTGCCTAATTAAGTTTGCTTTTATATCTTACAGTATTGGTGGGATTTTCTATTAAACAGTGAACAGAGCGTCATGGAGATGCTTCACCAGGGGAAGGGGGGGCTCTTCTACCATTAAACTTCGACGAGCAGCCTGAAGCGGGCAGGAGAAGGACAAAAATAAAAGTTGCTTTTATGATGATCTCCCCAAGTCTTAGTTTTCAATGTACCAGTTACACCGTCACCGAAATGCTTCTTTGTCTTTAAAGTTCATTTACAGTCGTCTCACTAAATAAGATGGAGCGGATGCAGGGCGGACGCAGGGCGAAGCCGGCCGGGGAAATGGCCGCCAGCGCTGGCAAAGCACGTGTCCAGCCCCCTCTCCTTCCCAGACCGTCCCGGCCTCACTTGAGGAGCCGTGCAGAGACTCTGCCGCCCCGCACTCCCTCCTGCCCCTGCGGGGGGCGTTTCGCTGGACGCTTCACCCTGACTTTTGCTCTGATTCCGCGCGACGCTCAGCCCCCTGCGCCTCCATCTCGGGCGGCCCCACGCCACGGGTGGTGGGAAGGAAATCAGTTTCTGCCATATTCTGTGGGTCAGAGGAGGCTTGTTTATCTGCCAGTAAAGTCAACAGCCCGCTGACTTCCTGCCAGGACGGCAGGCATTCTGAGACAAGAAAGCCCAGCAGATCAAAGCCTGGGTTGCCGGCAGTTGTTCTAAAAATATGCTAACGGGGCACCTGGTACCTTCTTTCCCCTGTAGACCCACCTCCGGGAGGGAGCGGGCAGGTCTGGGCTGCACCGGGGACCACTGGTCTCCCAGTCTGGGAACCTCAGAGTGGAGGACACGCCGGCCCGAGGAGCATCCCCCGAGGCCCCACCACCCTGTCCCGGCCCGGGACCCAAGACCACCCTGCACAGGAGGTGTGCTGACTGGGTTCCCAAGGAACTGTCTCCGGTGGGCTGCAGCCCTTTGGCCAAGATGGGTTCAGAGCAGGGATCCTCCGTGAGGCCGGCACACTCAGTCCACCTCCCAGTTGATAAGGCTGAAGCCGTGGTCCTGTAGCACCTCGGCTTTATCCTGTCGGGACCCCGACGCACCTGTGATCCACTGTTTACTATCCATCTTCCCGGACAGATGTCGGGGAAGAGAGGGTCTCGCCCTGGTCCGTCCTTGGCATCCCTGTACCCACCGCTCAGTTGTACTCAATTTGCACTGAACAAGTGACATTAGAAACGGTGTTGCACGCTCAGGACGGCTTGCTCGCGGGTGCTGTTTGTCATTCAGCAAGCGCCCAGGGCTAAGAGATGATTTTAGGACGCAGGTTCCGGATTCCTGTCCCGGTTTTCTGGGCTAATCCTCCCCATGGTCCACACCTAGCAGTTGTCTCCCGAGGAAGGTACCCGCTTCACGGCTTAGCACTGGCAACCAGACGCGTCTCCAGGGCATCATACGAAGAAGTGGATGGACCAGAGCGTTTCTAAACAGCATCCTGCATTTCCTCACTGTGTGCACGATACAAAGAGCTGCAAGCGGCATGAGAAAGCAAAAAGCCGACACAGCTGTAAGCATCACGGGACAGCTACGCCCCCAAGAGAACCACACAGCGTGGGAGGGGTTCGCTTAAATGCAGCTGGGACCGAAAGATGCCCCAGAGACACAAGTGTTTTGGTAAAAGACCAAACGCCAAAGAACCCAGAGGGAAAAACAAATCCTCACACAGTTCCCTGCACATAGCTGGCCTCAACGTGCTGACCTGCCCTGCAGACGGGGACCTTTGATGGAAAACCAAAGGCACATCTGCTGGGGCCGGACCTCTTTCTTGAATCATTCATTTGCCAGAGTATCTTTTTTTTTCTTACTTAGCGACTGACCTAGTTTGGCTCAGACGAAATGACTTTTTTCAACGCTGACGACACAGGCGTCATTGCCTGACCAGTGAAACCCACCCCTCGGGGATGGGAAGGAGAGGCCGTGGGCCAGACGCTTTAAAACACGTGCTGTTTAATGCTCAAACTATCCTTGTGAGTTTTTTTTTTTTTTTTTGCGGTACGCGGGCCTCTCACTGTTGTGGCCTCTCCCGTTGCGGAGCACAGGCTCCGGATGCACAGGCTCAGCGGCCACGGCTCACGGGCTTAGTTGCTCCGCGGCATGTGGGATCTTCCCGGACCAGGGCACGAACCCGTGTCTCCTGCATCGGCAGGCGGATTCTCAACCACTGCGCCACCAGGGAAGCCCTCCCTGTGAGCTTTTTAAAAAGTCATTTTCTCCATTTTACAGTAATGGAAATAGATTCAGGGAGGGGAATTAGTTGACCCCGGTAGCAGATAGGGATTTAAACCCCGTCCCCCAGCATCCACATCCAGCCACGCTTTGCCCGGGATGCAACGATGACCTGCTATCCTATTATCACGTGAATGCTGCGCCCATAAAGCTGTTGTCCATCACCCCAAGGAAAAGCTATACCAACTCTGAAATCGTCGTGCGTTATTTATACTTTGATACATATTTCATGCTTTTAAAAAAAAATAACAAAGTGTGCTTTTAAGAAATTACATAAATATCCTGTTTCATTTCTTGCTAGGTTGAAAGTTCCTGTGCAGTCCTTGTGTTCCCCTGCTGCTGATTTCCCATATAAGCCTTCCTTCCTACATTTGTTTGCCCAGATCTTTGATTATTTAGGCTTTCAGACTCATTTCAGCTAAGCCAAGAAAGCATCATTGTCTTACACCATATTCAAACTCTTATTTTTTTTTTTCATTTAGACACATCACTTTAACTCATTTTCAATCAAGATTTTCATCCCTGATACGAGTCAGAGCTTTGGTGTAAACCTTAAAGGAATTGGAAAGACAATTCTCAAGAAAGCCCCAGTTAATGACCCCCCCTAACTTCTGGAAAGTCAGGGAGAAAATCAAAACCATCTTTAATGAGGACCTCCTGCCACAGTCCCCGTAAAAGGAAACAACAGACAAGACCTGAGAGTGGCCCTGAGGACCCTGACCAGGCAGCTGGATGCCACGTGGTGAGATTTGTCCAATAGGTGGTGGGATTTAAAAAGCAAGAAGCTATTTCCACACCCAGGTTCACAGCAGCATTATTTCCAGTATCCAAAGGCTGGGATGTGTCCATCAGTGGGTGAGTGGGTAAACAAAATGTGGTCCGTCCACACAATGGAACATAATAGTATCTGCCCTTAAAAAGGAAGGGAGTTCGGCCACAGGCTACAGCACGGATGGCCCCGAGAGCATCGTGCTCCGTGACAAAACCAATCACAAACAGGCCTGTGTCATATGATTCCACTTACGCGAGGTCCCTGGAGTCATCAAATTCAGAGACAGAGGGTGGTTTCCAGGGGCAGGGGGAGAGGAACGGGGGTTAGTGTTTAATGGGGACAGAGTTTCAGTTTTACAAGGTGAAAAGAGTTCTGAGGATGGTGGTGGTGACGGTTGCACAATAGCCCGAATGTACTTAATGCCACTAACCTGTACACTTAAAAGTGGTTGAGAGGAGACCGTTCAGAGCTGGATTCCAGCCATCTCTCTCTCTCTCTCTCTCTTCTTTTAATCATCCTGTCCTTTTGATCACAGCACCTTCCCTGCAGACAGACCGCTGAGAGTCCCCCTAGGGCTTGAGAAATGCCGAGTGAAGCCAGCAGCAGCAGCTGTCCTGAAATGGAGGGGCTAGGGCCTGCGGCCCGGGCGGCGGCGAGAGCAGCTGGGCAGGGGTCGTGCCCCCCAGGGCACGGGATGACTTTCAGCGGGCCGGGTGGGGCCGCCCTCAGGAATCCGGTATCTCCCTGCAGCCAGAGCACCGAGCAAACACAGCAGCACAGGCCGCGTGGGTGGCGGTTCACGCGGCCGCCAGCTCCGCTGCCCGGGTCCGAGCTCGTCCTTTGTTCCTTATCCCCACCCCTTGGCTCGGTTTCCCGGGGATTTTTTTTCTTCCTGGAACTCGGGTTATGCACACAGGCGTCCGGTAGGTCAGATGCCAACTGCAGGTTACCCACCTGTCTCCCATGTGGACGGCACAAGGCCCATCACCCCAAGCCCTAGGCAGGCCTGGGCGTTGGGCACTTAACTTCTCTCCGGGAGGGATTCAGACAAGGAGGCCTGCCTCACCTGTTTCTGTAGGTGGGAAAGCAGATTAGCTTCTTCCACAACTGTTAAGCTTCCCGGGAAGGGAGCGGGGATGCTGACAGCTGTGCTGAGGAACGGGTTCCGAGTCTGGTGCCTCGGGGTTTCTCACGCAGGTGAAAGGGAACCACGTCTGTCTCGGGGCAGGGCAGGGCGGGGGATAGAGTGCTTTATATGCACATGCATACACATATACACACATACATATACACATATACGCGTACATGCATACACACGGACACATGCACACACACGCACATATACAAAAACATGCACGTCATATGCGCACATCCACGTGCATACATATGTGCACATGTACATACACGTGTGTGTATATACATGCATACCTACACCGCAACACATGCACGTGCATATGTGTGTGCGTGCACACGCACACATGTACATAATACACACATATAAACATTTGCACGCGTACATATATACACATACCTACACTACACATAATGCACATATGCATATTTGCACATATATACATATACCTACATGCATACACACATACCTACATATATGCTTCGAGGACCAGTAGATATCGGGTGTTGTTTATAGCTCTTAAAACCTAAGTTTGAATTCAGGAAAACAATCGTTTAGTCAGTTGGTTAAATATCACTGGGAAAAACTATGTTGAAACTCATGGGTGAAAAGCACTTAAGAAAACACGCTTGTGAACGAACTAACTGAACAGGAAGCAGTTAAAACCAGAGACCTCCAGGGTCCGGTCAGGGACGGCTGGGCCTCAGCGCAGGGCTGTCTGTGCACGTTGTGACGGAGGTTCTCCAGGCCCTTCTCCCATCTTGGTCACTGGCCATGGTCTCTTCCTTCGGAGCCGCACTGACATGGGGCTCCGTTCACATACAGAGAGGCCAGGCGTGTCCCCCAGGTACACCCGAGTCCAGCTCCCAGCTGCCAACTCTGACCCTCCTTAACTGAGAACCACAGCCCAGCTCTGCCCCAAGAAACTAACGGCTCAGAAATGAAGTAGGGGACCAGGCACGTGACATCTGAATGCGAGTTTCAGTGCTTTGTCCTTCAGACAAAACCCCCGACTCTGAGCCCGGCACAGCCTGGCCCCAGGACCGCCATCCTCTCCTTTGCGTTCCCCACCCTCCCCCGTTGTGGACCTGACTTCCTGGTGGCCAGGCCTCTGCGGGCCACCTGGTGTGCTGCTCCAGCTCTTACGCTCAACGTTGCGTCTGGAGACACAGACTACTCCCTGCCGACTGATTGATTAACACGTCTGCTAGTCAGTGACTACTTCCTACAAGCCAGGCGGTGTCCGGGGCCAGTTACACAATTTTCCTCATTTTCTGCTCAGAACTGCCCTGTGGGACTGGTGTTAGCGGACGAGGAAACTGAGCCTGGGGGGACTCTATCTGCCCAAGGGCCAGCAGTCACAGAGAGGCAACATCTGGGCCGCCGCCTCTCTTGCTTGCCCTTCTGAAACTGCACAGAAATGGCAGACATGATTTGACTCCTAGCCCGAGCACCCCTGAGATGGGTGGGGGCCTGGGAGGGGGTCATCAGAGCAGCTTCTAATGCTTCCTCTGCCCTCCTGACTTATCAATATCTCGATTTCTAGGCACTGTGTGTTTCTGTGGTTTTTGAACCATGTCCCTGGAACATTTGGGCTGTGAGATGTGCTTCAGTGGTTCTGCAAACATCCTCTTCCAATTTAATTTTGAAAAATAGATTTTTAACTGAAAGCCAAAGGAAAGAGCAAGAGTCCTCAGATGTAATGGCTTGGGCTTCTAGTTTAAGTCCTTTTTTTAAAAAAAAAAAGACTTTTAAAATTTCCTTTCTCCCAATACCTATATTTAAAATTGAACTTGGTATCTACATATTGGTGATTAACAATTGCAACCCTGCATCGATCTTGTTTTAAGTGGAGGCCCGTGGAGGCCTCAGCCTGAGCGGCCCACGGGCCTCCTCTCTACTAAAGGCCAGGATAAGCCCAGGACACCTGCTCGGGCAGGAATTCTTCAGTTCATAATCACTCCCTGATAATAACTGAACCCAGCACCACATGTTCTCCTGAGGTCCTGGTATAAGGTACCGTTTAAGTGCAGTTTGGAATGTTATTTTGTTTCACTATGATATAGAGGACAGAATTATTATAAACGTGGAGAGACTGGGATATTTCCATTCTAATATTTATAAGTGGTACTCTTTCATCATTTTTTATTTTTAAAATATTTAAAAATTTTTGCTTAAAATTAGAAACAGATTATTATTAAAAGCTCAAATATTTTTTCAAATTGAAAATGCATGTGAAAGGTTAACCAGACTCCAGATCAATAACACATCACACCACATAGCACTGATGTCCCAGCTGTGTCCACGCTGCCAGAGCAGGACGTCAAACCAACGTGACGAGAAATGAGGAATAAGCTACAACGTATTTTTCATGAGGAGTCACCTTCCAAGATGATCAAATCGCTCACGTTCTTACTATTTTATGTAGTTTTAGAAAATAGCTCTACGGGTCCTGCCAACATGAAACATCATTTGAAGCTATCAGGTCAAATGAAAACTCTACATATACAGGGCTCTAAGGTTTTCAGCATAAATCGAATAACTCAAAGTCGTACGAAATCTATGAACAATTGACCCTTGAACCGTGTTGGGGTCAGAGGCACTTACCTCTGTGCAGCCGAAAATCTGCCTGCAGCTTTGAGCCCCCACACGAACTTAACTGCTAATACCCCACTGTTGGCCTGAAGCCTTACCGATCACGCAAACAGTCGGTTAGCACCTATTTTGTGTTCTGTGTATTATCTACTGTGCTCTTACAACAAAGAAAATGTTAAGAAAATGATAAGGAAGAGAAAATACATTTCCAGTACGTACGTGTATTTACCGAAGAACATCCACGCGTAAGTGGACAGTTCAAAGTTGTGCTGGTCAAAGGTCAACTGTATACACGATATTTAAATGTGACAGTGAACATACGCTTAGAATGTCATCTGAAGTAAAGTTAGCACATCGTGTATGAAGCACAGTCCTTGAGGCCAAAGCTAATCGCACGTCACGCCGTCAGGCCACTGACGTTTTATCAAGTCTGTTGACGAGCAGATGTGGCTACAAAACTGCAGCCAATGGTACCGGTGTCGCCGGCTGTCAAAGCCGTGAGGCTGGTCATCTTACGTTTCCCTGCTGCTCACCCTGCATTGGCGCCCTGCCAGCCCACCTCCAAATCAAGGGCAGATTCCTCCACCCCTCTTCTCCGCTCCCCTGAAGCCCCCTGGAGAAGCCACCCTGACCTATTTCCAGTTCATCCTAGGCTGAGAAGCCAGGATGATATTTTTAAACTGAAAGTCCTTCCATAGCCTCACGCGGAACTTAGAACCGAATCCTTTCCCCTGGCCCGGGACGGCTGGCCCGGTCCAGCTCACCTCTCTACTGCCTTGCCCTGCTACATTCCCAAGGCCTCCATCCCTAGAACACCCCCTACCCTTCCTCGGCCTGGGTCCGCACCTGCGTGCCCTGTGCCGGGAGCTGCTTCTCCGGGACCTTCACACGCAGCTTGCCTGCATCCTCTACGTGGAACTAAACATCACCTCCCAGGGCGGCCGTCTGTGGGTCCTGCATGTAAGTAAGGCGTTTCCACCCCGTACCTCCGCCCAGCATCTCCTTGATTCCTTCCGGGCGCTGTTTATAATCTGCTCTGGCTTATTTATTTCTTGCTTCTGTATTGCCTGCCTCTCCCCCGTGGACTGTAAAGCCTATTAGGGCTGGAAAAGGGTCAGTCCCGTTTATCACTGTGTCCTCAGAACCCTCCGCACCTGGGATGCAAGAAATACAATCTTCACCACAGCCCAGAACGTACTTTTATTATGTGTGATTCGTGGATATTTTCTATTCTGTTGTGTTCTATTGTACTTCATTTTCTCAAAAAGCTATTTGTGACCCAACAAACTTTGTCACTCAGCAATGGGTCCCAACATGGCACTTGAAAACGGGATGCAATGCAAACTATAGCAAAAATGTTCACTGTTCTTGATTTGCTTGGATGATGGGATTATATAAAATCTTTATAGCTCAGCTGGTTAAGATGACAGGTTTGGCAAAACTTTCAGTTATTCTTTGAAATAGTGAAGACTCAGGCAGAGAAACTTTCATTTGCGTGTGGGATTCTCACCTAGTACATGAAAGGGATTTTTATTATTTTGTAAACAAAGACAAGAGAGGGAGAACTTTTCATGTATTGGATCATTTTTAATAGAGCCTCAAATAAACCCAGTAGATTTAAAATCCCGTGGCCTGACGGCTAAATCGGCGGCTCAAAGAAGAACAGAAGTCACCACATTGATGGCAGGTCCAAACCTCCCAGAGCCCACAGGGCCTGCCAGTCTTACGAAGGGATAGTTTTTATTTGCTTCATTTCATACATTTTAAAACTAACTTTGAAATAAGGAATACAAATTATTTTAAAAAGTAAACATTATGACAATAACATTGACCCAGAAATGTATGGAGAGACAAGCCTCTCCTTCACCCCCCTTGGAAGTGTCTGTCTTTCCAGAGATATTTTATGCATGTTTCCCTCTCTTTAAAGAAAAATAAATGATACACACTGGTAAATCAGGCTCTTTTAGGAACCTTTGCAGTGGGTTTGGGGCATGGATCCACGCCTGTCCGTGGGAGCTTTCTCCCTGTTTATTTCACGGGCCACGTCCTCTGCGGGCACCCATTTATTTCACCGCTCTCACGTGGGACATGCATATTTTCTCCCAACATTTGCTGCCAGACGATGATGCAATGAATAACAAGCTGGTACAGACCTCATGGAACACGGGGACGTGCATCCCTGCGGGGTGAATCCCCAGAAGTGGGGTGGCTGGGTCAGGGGGCGGGCGAGTTACAGCTGTGATGGGGTCTCAGGCGCCCACTGTCGAGGGTGGCCCGGACCGCATGCCCACCCGCAGCAGACCTTTCCTGTATCCACACCCACCATACAGGGAACGTTTTCAGGCTTCCCGACGTTTGCCAGTCTGACAGGTGAAAACAAGCAGCTCAGCGTGATTTACGTAGAGGGCGAAGGAGTGACGGCGAGAGGCTGCTTTGGGCCGCGTGAGCACCTGGTAAGGAGGCAGCGGCCGCACGGCGAGGAGAGGGGCCGCACCGGGTGACAGCTGCCCACCTTGACCTTGGGCTTCGTCTCCGGGACTGCGAGAAACAAGTATTCCTGTCGTGTACGCTGTGCCACCTGTGGGGTTTTGTTACGACAGCCCAAGCTGACTGGGCATATCTGAAAGGCATTTTTCCATCAAATGACACTGGGTAACTGGCAAGGCTTCCTTCTCAGCCGAGAGTTTGTCCACTTGGGAATGTAGATGTTCAGCCTGACACAGGCGTTCAGTACTTGGACTTCAAGCTTCCAGACCAGGCCGATCCGAGTTCCCTGAGAGTCTAAGCCTGGCTGTTAAATTTTTTTAAAAGAATTCGATTGTAGGGAATTATCTGTATGTAACAGGAGTTTCTCGGTTCTGTGAAACCAAAGTAAGTACAGAAATAAGCTATAAGCTGGAGGCTAAAGTTGACATAAAGCTGTAAAAAATCCATCCACCCCGATTTCAAATTTTCTGGCCACCAAAATCATCCTCCTTATCGTTCATTTACTCTTTCAGTAAATTTTTTTTAAACTTTGGATTTAAAAAACAAATGTAATTTTATAGATTCCCTGATATTACATATGAGGACATAAGAGCACTGAAGTTTCCTCCCGGCTCTTTCCGGCTGCATTTCCAGATATTTAAGCTACATTAGAATTACTTTTACTGTGTGAAGAATTATAATACTTATGTTCTCCTATGTCACTTTAATTCTCTCAGTTTTTCACCTGATTTCTCCTCATTCCTTGATAATTTGTTTGTCACCAGACTTGCTATTAAGTTTTAAACGCTGACAGAGTTCATTCAAACAGTGCGACACCACGACACGCCTAGGAGCACCGTCCAAATCCGGACGCCTGACGGCACCGAATGCTGGGGGGACATGGGGCGGCAGCAACGCATTCTGGCCGACGGGAGTGTGAAACGGTGCAGCGACTCTGGAAGACAAGGTGGCGGTTTCTCACGGAACTAAACGTGCTCTTACCAGGTGACTCACCAGTCACGCTTCTTGGTATTTATCCAAAGGAGTTGAAATCTCATGTCCACACAGAATCCTGCACATGGATATTCATAGCAGTGTTATTCGCAATGGCCCAAACTTAGTAGCAACCAAGATGTCCTTCAGCAGGTGACTAGATCAATGAACTGTGGTCCATCCAGACAACGGAACGTTACTCAGCACTAAAAAGCAATGAGCTATCAGGTCATGGAGAGCTGTGGAGGAACCTTAAATGCATATGACTAAATGAAGGAAACCAATCTGAAAAGGCTCCAGACTGTATGATCTCAACTATATGACATTCCCCAAAATGTAACACTATGGAGACAGTAGAAAGACCAGGGGCTGCCAGGGCTTGGGGGTGGGGAAGAGGGAGGGATGAATGGGGGAGCACAGAGGAGCTTTAGGACAGCGAGAGTACTGTCTGTGAGATTATAATAATGGAAACCTGTCATCATACATGCATCCAAAGCCATACAACCTAGACCCCCAAGAGTGGACGTTAGGTAAAGTATGGGTTTGGGTGATTACGGTGTGTCGATATAGCTCATCCTTGGTGAACATGTTGACAGTAGGGAGACTGCACGGGCTGGAGGCACGCGCCCGGAGGAAGTTTCTGCACCTTCTTCTTGATTTCTTCTGAGCCCCAAACTCTTCTAAAAAGTACAGTCTTTAGAAAATTGACAGTTGGTCTGATCCTATTAAATAGGTACATTTGGTTCTCCTTGTAATTATTGATAACATCCACACGTGTTCTTTCTTTTTGCTCCTTCTGAATCCCTGCGTTCTTTATTTCAATTCCTCTCTCAGTAAATACAATCACCAAGTAATTTTCCAAAAATGTCTTGGGCTATTATATGCCTAAGTTTTTATATGACGAATTAAAATTTAACTGTGTAGAAATTACCAGTCACACTTAGGCCACGCTTTCCCCCTTTGGAATCCTAAAGCATTTTCACTTCCTCTTGAAGCATCAAGTGTTCCTACAAGAGAAGTTTGAGGTTCATCTTCACAAGTGCCTTGCTTTTTGCTGGATGTTTACTCTTTATCCTTAAATCTCTATAACTTTACCAAGATATGACTCAGTGTTTGTAATTCGGTGTCATTATTTTTTCCTGGTACAACATGTGCCCTTTTCACCTTCAGTTTCAGGTCTTATATTTATTTTAGAAATGTTTCATTCTATTATATTTGAATGCTTTTACTTTCCTGTTTATTCTCTTCAGTCTTCAGGAATACCAATTATACTCAGTTTAGTTCTTTTCTGTCTGGCTTTATACAGTTTTCATTTTATCTTTTTTCACTAGCTCTTTATTTCCCTTAGTCTGGGTGATTTTCTCATACTACTGACTATGTTCAGGGGTGTATATTCCAGTGTTTTCTAAGCTGTCCATCTTTTTCCTGTTAACAGTTATATTGTTATCCTCAATTGCCTTTCTGGGTTCTGCAATCTCCTTTTATGTTCTCTGTATCTCTTTTTTAAGGTATTTCTCAGTCAACTCCTCCCCAAAGCTATTTATTCTTCAATTTATTTGAGAGAATGGAGAAGTATTTTCCTAAAATCTTCTTTTATTGCCTGCAATGATTCTTCTTTTTAAGTGTATTCTTCTTTGCTCTTTGCTTCTAATTTTCCTTTCCTTCTACTTAAAAATTTGTCATGTTTATGCACATGGTCCTTTCGTATTCTTTTGGCTTATCACTCATATTTTGGGGGATGATTTTATCGGGATCCGCCATTTGCTTGAACACAGGGTAGAGAGGGCAGAGTGTTAGCTGGAGCAGCCACCAGCTACCAATCAGCTCTATTGTCACCAAATACTTTTCTACAAAACCTACCGCTTGGGGACACAGGTCCTTTCTGACATTTGGGGGCTTCACTTTATTGAGGTAAAATTGTCCCCAGGCAGTAGCTGGGCACCAGGGCCCAGAGGCGCCTCATAGCTCAGTGTCGTGTTTGTGACTTTTCTCTGTTCACATGACAATGGTTAGAAATTTCTTATTTCTGGCTGTTTCTCCGGATCGAGAAGCGCAGGCCACAGAGGTGGCCCCACTGCTTTATCTCATACATCTATGGGCTCACCCTTTGCCTTCAATACAGGATCATCAAGGCCCGGGGGCCGCTTGCTTCCAGGGAGACTGCAGGCCAGACAGCACACCTCGCTCTGGGGGAGCTCACTCCAGACTTGCTTGCAGCCGAGGGGGCCCAAAATCTAAGCAGCCAACTGTCTCCCAGAGCTGCCGAGCCCCAGGGCAAACCCAGCTTCAATGTGACCACCAACCACTGTGCCTGTTTCTCAGCTTTGCGTCTTTGCAGGCGCTCACTTGCCAGGCGGGCCCTCCCTTGCTGGTCTCAAGGGGCTGGCTGAACCTTCTGGCCACATAAGTCTCATTTACCCCAGCAGAAAAAAAAAAAAAAAGAAACTTCCTTCCAACAGACCAACCAAAGTGCTAGGGTTGAGGCTACTGGGTCCCGGTGGCTCTCACTTGGGTGCCGTGCCTGTTCCTGAACAAAGAACTTCGGCTGAGGGCCCCCATGAGCTGAGGGAGGGCCGGCTGGTCACTGGCGGCTGGCACAGAGCCCAGGCCAGGGTCCAGAACCCAGCACACACCTGATACGCCACCGCCACTGCCTGTTAGGAGCCAGGCTGGGGCAGCAGGGAAGTCCGGCTCACGTGGGCTGTTGGTGACGGCGAGAGCCCACCTCCGGGAGGGCTGGCCACGGGTCAGCGCTGTGCCCAGCACTGCCCGTGTGTCCTCCCACGCCGTCCTCACGTCCGTTCCCCATCGGCAGGCACTATGCTTATTTCCATCTTACTGACCACGGCCCTGGGGCTGGTCCAAGTGAATCATGTCCCGGGCATGGGCCCGGGCCCGCCAGAGGTGATGGGGGGCGGCTGCATTTTGCGGCTGTGGCCCCGACCGTTCGTCTCATGCCCTCTCTCCTCGGCAGCAGGACCCTCTCCCGCGACACGGCCGCTGGGGTAGGAGCCGGGGACCCGCTCGGGAAGGGCTCTGCCTGCCGGACGGCGGGCGAGCTTGGCGGGAGGTGAGCCCCGAGGCCTCCGCGGTAGGACTTTGAAGGCTGCTTTTAGGCTTTTTGTCTCTTCTTTGTTCATTCGTTGTTTGCTCTCCTGTGACGTTTTAGTGAGATTTCTTTCGAAAATCCCACGCTTTCTCAGCTGCGCAAAGACGAACGAAGAGAGGGCCTTGGAGCCGCGTCCTGCCCGGGAAGGAGCGCCCGGGGGGCCGCGCCGCAGGGGCGCTGGCGGGGGTGCTCAGGTCCCGCCCAGGTGTCTGCGGGGCTCGCCCTTCTCACAGAGAGCCCCCGAGTCCTTCGCCATCCTGCAAACGGAGGTTCAAGAGCAAGTACTCCGGGAAGGGAGCCGGTTTACCCCGGAGAAGGACCCGAGTCCGTTGCGCCCCTCCCGTAGCCCCCTCAGCCTCGGTCCCCAGCCCTTAGGGATGAGCCTGCCCTGTGCGGTCACCTGGGTGACCCCGAGGCCCCCGAGCTTTCAGAGCAGACAGGAGGGAGGGACAGGGACGCCCCAGGGCAGAGGGGACGGCTGAAAGGGGACACGAGTCGCCTTGTAGCCACAGCCTCGCCCAAACGCTGGCGCTGGCGCTGGCGTCGGAGGACGCGGCGCGTTCGCATCGGGTCTGAGCCGTTGGGTCGGGGGGCTGCCCGTCTGAACGTGGGGGGCTGGGGTGCGCGGGCCGGACCCGCCGCCGGGGCGGGGGCGGCTGACGTGCTCTGGCAGCAGAGTGGGACCCTGGGGGCGGCAGGTCCCCACTCGCGAGGCCGACCCCCTCACCCCTCCCGTCCACATCCCCCACCCCATCGGGGACCAGGCGTTGGGGTGCGCGTGCACGGGAAGCAACGCGTGCCACTGTCGGACCCCTCTGATGGGGTGGCTGGCTTCCCAGCACTCTCCCGGGGGGCGGCTGCGGAAGACAGGAGCTGTCGTAGTTGCTGTTGGAGCAAGGAGGGAGCTCTGCTGGAGCAGGTGCGGTTTAAGTATCCATTTACTGGAAGATTCTCCAGTTACCGCTGGCAATCAGTGGTCACAGGCGTTCCGCTGCCGTCATAAACTCTTCTGGGTTTTGCACTGAAAAATATGTTCATTGCTTTCTTAGTCTAAAGCATGTTTTCCATGTGGCATTGTTGGGTTTGGGGAAATGCTATGAACTTATTATTAAAAATAAAATCCATAGAGAATAAAATGAGATTTTTAAAAAAAATCTGGAAATGGGAGAGGCCAAATCAAATCAACCAAAACACAATCGATAATGAGTTAAATGGGAATGGAGTTGATCTCACAATTTAGTCAAAGCACCCTCAGAAATATCTCTCGTCACCCAAAGCCGTGGAGACTGGAAAGCAGGAGGTCACAATTCCCGTGACGAATGGTGGGTTCGGAGACATAGCTCAAGGGACCTGGCCCGCAGGGAGTTTTAGAGACTCTTAGAGGAGAATGCTCTTAGGATGGGAAGGGATGTGCACTGACAGGGTGCAGCTCAACATCTACAATAACCTTGAAAAGGAGGGAGCAAGGAGCAGAGGCTGAGGACAGTGTCCCCAGCAGAAAGTCCATCTTCTTTTCTCAGCTCCCAGACCCCCGAATTCTCGCATTTGAACCCCACTGTCCAGAGGCAATTGTCCTCTGAGGGAGGGACACCCCGGCACTGCGGCAGGAGCGTGAGACCCCGCGGTCTGAGGGAGACAGTTAACACTCTCCTGCTGCGTCCAACTAAGTGACGTTTGAGCTCCTTTCCAAGTGTAAAGACCTGTAATGCTAAGTAAACCATATATGCTTGGAAAGCTTAAAATCATGGACTCGTGTGCACAATAAAGAATAAGAAACTAATCTTTTCCTGATTCAGAGTTTAAGGTAACAGTTAATGCTACTAAATTTAACGCTTTGAATATAAATGTCAGTATGGGAACTACTTCAGGAATAAACTGGAGAATGGAAATGTTCTGTGGAAATTCACATATGCAATTTACAGACAGGCACTGAACATTCTGGCAAAGTCTGAGAAGCATTGCTCACACACAGGAATCCAGGTGACTGTGAGAAGTCAATGCAGGGCTCGCTCAGGAACATTCCGACCGTTCTCGTAAATGTGAATGTTAGTGTGATGTTCGCACAGACGTGAATCACAATACTTTCAGAGAATGTGAATTTCTTTGTTGACTAGCATACTTTCCTGGTAACCCAAAGAACAGATTTGTTATTCCCACTCTAAATGTGGGAGAATTTTGAGTGGACTTTCTTGGGGAAATCCAGACAAGCAGACCACATAAATTACCCTGATGTATCAAGTGTTTATGTGGATTATTTGAGGCCGTAAGTGAAACAGGATGGGTTGAGCTCTGGAGCGTGCAGGTGGAAACACTTAGAGGGAACCCTATCCCCTCCCACACACGCATCCTGAGGGAGAGATGAGAACGCTCACCAAAGGATAAAGGGCCTTTAGAGTTTACCCACAAAGCAAAGCCAGACATCTCTAGTTGGGGCGGGGTACTCCCTGGACCCTCCCCGTGACTGAGGGCTCTGCCCGAGGGCTGCCTCCAGGGCGGTTCTGAGCTCCGGGCAGAAGGGCTGAACATGGGACCGGCCCTCCCAACTTGTCCTGAAAGCAGAAGCTGTAAAGCTCCTGTCCCAACGAGGCCGGTACCGATGACTCTGACTTTGAATAAGAAACTCAGAATCACTTTTGGCCACAGTGTTCAGTGTTCCTAGTCTAAACTTTGCAGAGTTCAATGAATATACATTTCCTTTAAATGAAACAGTCTGCACCTTCCCTGCGACCGTAATTCTTCCAGGATATGGTAGGAGATTTGCTTCATTCTGAGATGTCTTTTCTTGCTCTTTTCTGCTTAGTGGATGATTTCTACTTTGTTTTGAAAACCGGAGGAAAGAGGTATAGGCTCGGGGCCCGTTCCCCCAGAGCACACTGACCTCCAAGTTAGCCGTAAAGTGATACCAGCATTTAGCAGTCCGCAAGCACCAAGTGCACACAGAGAGCCGGGCATCTTCCCTTACCGTCCCATTAAATCCTCACGACAGCCTGTGGGTAAACGTCTTCCCGCTGCTTCCTTCTTTTCCAAATGAGAGCCCAGTTCTCCAGGAAGCTGAGGGGTTTCCCTGCGCTTCCCGAGCCAGTGAGTGGCGACCCTGGGGTTCGGGTTCACAGGGGCCGTGTTCTCTGATTGTCACCCTGGCTGCACGGAACCTCCGGGGGCAGGAAGCGGTTGCCCGCACCCTTGGGAGAGCGGCCCCTGCTGGACCTGCAGGTGCCCCGAGATGCGGGCAGCCGCTCGCCGGGCACCGCCCTCCCCGGACTTCGTGGCTCGGACCAACTACCCGGCTCGTCCGCTCCCGAGGCATCGCAACCCCACATCCCAGTTAACGTGTCCCCTTTTCTCAACCAGAACCACAGTGTTCACTGCCGCCTGTGAGTGTGTTGAGTGTTCATCACAGGACACGCTTGCCCTCGAGGAGGGTCCCCGGTGCCCACGGGCCCCGCCCTCTGGGCGACAACCCAGCCTGAGAACCGGAGCCACTGGCTTGTGCCGATGAAACCGTTCCGTCGTCAACCCGCGTCTTGATGGAAGTTTCGCCGGGTCCTGCCCTCCTGCAGAGGGAGTGATGGGGGCGGAGCTCCCTGGGTGCCGGGCCCTCCTCCACGGACCCGGGTGCTGGTTCATCGTCTTCACAACCACCGCGTCTCCGGATGCCCCCACCTTACAGACGGGGAGGCCGAGGCACACAGTGACTGGGTACAAGGCACACAGCAAGCGTGGTGAGCGGAGCAGGATTCAAACCCAGACCAGCGGGCCCCAGAGGCTGTACTTGTGTCCGGACCCGCCCCCGCCCCCCGGGGGAAGGAATGCGCCACACGTTTCTACACCTGCCACAAAATTAGAAACTCAGGCGGGCGGTGAGAAAAAAATCACCAGTCATTTCTCTACCCACTATTTTTTTTTCTTTTTTTTATTGTAGTACAGTTGATTTACAATATTATAGTAGTTTCAGGTGTACAACATAGTGATTTAATATTTTTATAGAATATACTCCATATGAAGTTATTATAAAATATTGGCTTTATTCCCTGGGCCGTATAGTACATCTTTGTATCATTCACTTTATACCTAGTAGTTTGTACCTCTTAATCACCTACCCTTATCTTGCCCCTGCTCTCATTCCTCTCCCCACTGGTAACCGCTAGTTTGTTCTCTGTATCTGTGAGTCTGTTTCTGTTTTGTTATATTCACTCATTTTATTTTTAGATTCCACACATAAGTGATATCATACAGCATTTGTCTTTCTCTGACTTCTATCACTAAGCCTAATACCCTCCAAGTCCACCCTTGTTGTTGCAAATGGCAGAATTTTATTCCGTTTTATGGCTGAGTAATATTCCATTGTATATATACAGCACATCTTCTTTATCCATTCATCTGTTGATGGACACTTAGGTTGCTTCCATGTCCTGGCTATTGTAAATAATGCTACAGTGAACACATGGGTGCATGTATCTTTCTGAATTAGCATTTTCATTTTCTTTGGATATATACCCAGGAGTGGGATTGCTGGGTCATATGGTAGTTCTGTTTTTAATTTTTTGAGGAACCTCCAAACTGTTTTCCATAGTGGCTGCATCAATTTACACTCCCGCCCATAGTGCATGAGGGCTCCCTTTTCCCCACACCCTCACCAGCATTTGTCATTTCTTATCTTTTTCACAGTAGCCATTCTGACAGGTGTGAGGTGGCATCTCATTGTGGTTTTGATTTGCATTTCCCTGATGTAATTGCTGTAGGTAGTACGGAAATTTTAACAATATTAATTCTTCCAATCCATGAGCACAGTATATTTTTCCACTTATTCATTTCATCTTTAATTTCTTTTGACTATGTCTTGGAATTTTCAAAGTATAGGTTTTTCATCTCCTTGGTTAAATTTATTCCTAGGTATTTTATTCTTTTTGATTTGATTGTAAATGAGATTGTTTTCTGGATTTCTCTTTCTGAGAGTTCCTTATTTGTGTAAGGTATGCAACATATATCTATATATCTTATATTCTGCAAATTTACTGAATTCATTTATTAGTTCTATTAGCTTTTTAAATTAATTTTTATTTTATTTATTTTTGGCTGCGTTGGGTCTTCGTTGCTGCACATGGGCTTTCTCTAGTTGCCGTGAGCAGGGGCTACTCTTCATTGAGGTGCGTGGGCTTCTCATTGCGGTGGCTTCTCTTGTTGTGGAGCATGGGCTCTAGGCACGCGGGCTTCAGTAGTTGTGGCATGTGGACTTCAGTAGTTATGGCTCACGGGCTTTAGAGCGCAGGCTCAGTAGTTGTGGTGCATGGGCTTAGTTGCTCCACAGCATGTGGGATCTTCCCGGACCAGGACTCAAACCCGTGTCCCCTGCATTGGCAGGTGGATTCTTAACCACTGCACGACCAGGGAAGCCCAGTTCTATTAGTTTTTTGTATAACTATATAACTGTATGACTATACAGTATCATATCATCTGCAAGTAGTGACAGCTTTACTTCTTCCATTCCAGTTTGGATGCTTTTTATTATTTTTTTTCTTATCTGATTGCTGTAACGAGGACTTCCAATGCTATGTTAAAAAGAAATGGCGAGAGTGGGCATCCTTGTCTTGTTTCTGATCTTAGAAGAAAAGATTTCAGCTTTTCACCAGAGAATGATGTTCACTGTGAGCGTGTCATAAAAGGCCTTTATTATACTGAAGTATGCTCCCTCTATGCCCACTTTGTTGAGTTTTTTAAATCATGAAATGATCTATGAGATGATCATGTGATATTTTATTCTTTATTTTACTAATATGGTGTATCACATTTGATTTGTGGATGATTGATTTGTGGCTATTGAACCATCCTTGCATCCCTGGGATAAATCCCACTTGATCATGATGTATGATCCTTTTTAGGTATTGTTGCATTCAGTGTGCTAATATTTTGTTGAGGATTTTCGCATCTATATTCATCGGAGATATTAGCCTATAATTTTCTTTTTTTGTCGTATCTTTGGTTTTGGTATCAGGGTAATGTTGGCCTTCTAGAATGAGTTTGGGGGTGTTCCTTCCTCTTCAGTTTTCTGGAATAGTTTGAGAAGGAGCGATACTAAGTCTTCTTTAAATGTTTGGTAGAATCCCCTGTGAAGCCCTCCAATCCTGGACTTTTGTTTGTTGGCAGTTTTTTGATTAGTGACTCAGTAATCAGTCTATTCAGATTTTCTATTTCTTCCTGATTCAGTCATAAAATAGTGTACATTTCTAGGATTTTATCCATTTCTTCTAGGTTGTCCAGGTTGTTGCGCATGGGATCCTCCAGGACTTTTATTCAAAGGAAACTTGAAAACTCAGTCACTATAACGATGGTTTGTCCTGATAGCCTTTTGATCAGAGCAATTTTCCAGGACAGTCATAAACAGGGAGTAAATAGGAATGAGGCAAACAAATGCGACAACCGTGCATCTGTTTGGTCCCTTTATTTATGTTCTGTCTTCTGTCTTTAGATTAATTTCCACGTCAGAAACGGTGGTGGCAGTGATTGTGCTGGTCTTTAGTTAAGCGTGTGCACGTGCATGTGTGTGCGTGTGTGCGTGCGTGTGTGAGTGTGTGCACTTTCCCTGATGGTAAGCTGAAGAGAAAGAATTTAATCACATAAACAATAAACAAGGTTCCCCATGGTTCTAAACACCAGGCACCTAAACTCCATCTTGCAACGTGTCCCTTGGGTTTCATGTCACAGTTACAGACTGTCCTTGGGAGAGCCCAGCTCACCGGGGTCAGGCTGGTTTAGTCACTTTTCTGTCCTCCCTCCTCTGTGCTCTTGAAGGGGGTCAGGGGATCACGGCCAAAGCAGCTCAGATTCCATGTCGAGTGTGCAGACCCAGAATCCACTCCAGAGGCAAAAGGCGGGCTTTGTGCCCTGTGGGCCTCTCAGCCAAGAAGTCCATGCTACCATCAAGTCCTCATCGGAGACACCTAGTTGGGAGGTCCAGGAAGGCCCTGGGGCCACACCTCAGGTGGTTGAGGGGCCTGAACTCAGTTCCAGAAGACCCACCTAGCCCCCTGGCTCGTGTTAATTTATTGTACTCTTGGCAAATCACTTAACCTTGATAGATCTGTTTTCTACTTACTTCACGGGATTATTTTAGGAGCTGAAAGCTCCAAGCAGACCCCAAAGCTTGGCTGGCCCCGCTGAAACATCTCTGTAATCACAAACCTTCTCAATGACCTCCAGTGAGTTGCACTGTCCCAAGGACTGACCTCTGAGTGCAGAGTACCACGAACACCCTTAAAATGAGGCCAGAAAATCTGAAACTGGTGTCTCCTTTGTTTAGGTTTGTGGTGCTAAGTAAGTAAAAACAGGCAGATGAATTGATCTCTGGGTGGTTTTACTTCACTGATCAGCTTCCACCAACACTTCTCTTGTTAAAAACACTCAGGATGAGCTGCCAGGAGAAGCACGGTAAGTCTAATGGGAAACATGAGAATAAAGGCTCCGAAACACACTTAACTGGAAAACACCCCCTGGAGTCGGTACCACACGTGGAAGCGAAAACACTGAGTGAAGAATATTTATTACAAAATGTGAAGGCATGTGAAAAATCTGTCTTGTAGAGGCAAGAAAACCATCTCAGGCAAACATGATCTTGCGAGGAAATGTTTTTATAAGGCAGGTTGCGAGTCTGTTACAGCTTTACATGGCCTAATGGTTAAATATATCAAAGGGAAAAAATCATAAATATAGTATGATTTCATAAGCTTTAACTGAAGTCCATTTTTCATGTCAAGCCCATAATGTGTTCTCGGAAGAGAATGGGTGGAGGTGAAATTTCAAGAGGAAAGAAAGGCCTAAATTTACCAAGACGCAAAAAGGGAGGAAAGGGACAGTTCTTGCAGGGCTCTTGAAAATCTCAGTTCACAGAAAGTACCTTGAGCTGACAGTTGCACAAATGAAAGGAAAAAGTTCAAAGTCAGACCAGATAAGTCGGATGTGGAAAGTGAGGCCAGAGGTCACAGTGAGATGGCGCGGGGGCTGCCTCACCAGGAGCACATCATTTTTACGTGGGTCCCAGCGCCTGAGAGGGTGAGAGAGGTCGGCTCTGTATGGGAGGCCAGGGCACACACCTCTTGTTGGGCATGTGGGTATTCTGGAAGTGCAGATTCTCTTCCCCCAACACGACCACCAAGGAAGAGGCCCGCGCCTACTTGGGTGGGCGGCCGTGTGCCACACCCCACAGCCTTAGGGGCAAGATTACACAGCTACCCTGTCTCAACTGCTCCCGTGGAGAGGGCTGGGAAGCCTTTCCTTAGAGAGGCCTGGGGAAGACTGCACTATTGGAGTCATTTCATGAGGGACTCAGGAAAATGAATAAGCCCAGGGACACCGTGTGCCACCCTCAAGGAAAATCTGGCCAACTGGATTCCTCTTTGGCGCCCACAAAGCCACCTTCACAGCGAGCAGAGTCCCCAGATCAAATCAATAACATCTCTTACTTGTCCCATCTTTCAAATTATATAGCTGCCCTTGTGACTCATAAAATCCAAACTCTTTTATAATTATGATTAAAGTCACGATAACTTAGAGTCATGCATGAAACAATCAACACATTCTGAAAGTTACAGATACACACAGAGGAAGACGTCCCTGAACTTTCTGGGCTTTAAAAGCAAAGGTGTTAAACTCACACTAGTTGGGAGCATGTGCTCCAGAGCATAACATCCCAGAGGCAGCAAAATCTCTTTCCTCTCCTCGTAACCGGAAATGTGCTTGGAGAGCCGACTGGGCTCTGCCTTGAGTGGGAACAACCACTGATAACTGGCCCCAGGGACCGCCGAGAGCTCTCCTTGGGGGACTGCAGACTAGAGAGAAGGGCTCTGAAGCATCTAGTGGAGAGAAAATCACACCCGAAGGCCAACGAGTTTTCTAAAGAAAAATGCAGATGGCAATAACAGCAAGGAAGGAGCTTCGCGACAGAGAACAGACGCGGGGGAGGGCAGAGGTGGAGACAAGTAGAAAGTAGAGGAGCAGCGACGGGCAGCCAGCTCGCCACGCCTGCGCCAGGTGGGGTGCTGGTCCACGAAGCTGTTCACATCCTCATCCCTGGAATCCATGATGCTACTTTACGAGGAAAGAGGAAGCTTGCAGGTGGAATGGGAGATTATTCTGGGTTATCCAGGCAGGTCCAGAGTGGCCACCTGGGTCCTTGACAGCAGAACCCTTCCTGGGCTGTGCTCAGAGACAGAGACGACGTCGCCAACTTTGGAGCAAGGGGGCCACAAGCCGAGGACTGTGGGCGCCTCTGGGAGCTGGAAAAGGCAAAGCGTGGGTCCTCCCCGGAGCCTCCACAAGGGAGTCCAGCCCTGCCGACATAGTGATTTTGGCCCGGTGACACCACCTGGACCTGTGACCCACTGGACTCTAAGACAATAGGTTTGTGTTGTCTTCGGCCACTTAGGTTTTGGTATTTTGTTACAGTAACAATAGGAAACGGATAAAAGCCTTCACCCCACCTGCATCACCAGCTGGGGAGCTGGGGGAACTGACTCTTGAGGGCAGTTCTAGGCCTGGTCCTTGGGGCCCAGGACGCCCAGAACTTTCTTTGCTGTGTGGAGCACGCGACCTGCTAAGGCCCAGGGACCTTGTGAAAGGGGTCAGGGCCCCTGAGGACTGGAGTCTTTGCAGAATGAATTCAGAAGACCGGGGCGGGGCGGGGGCCAGAATCGCCGATACTCACAGAAAGCGGAAAGGCCATCTGACAAGTGGCCTTAAGAGGGGCCTGTAGGAAGTCTGCCCAAGCAAGAGAGCTCCCAAGTGGTAACTCCAGCATCTCTTTAGGAATTGAGCCAATTACTGAGGGGAAGTTGTTTAAAAGGAAAGTATATTCTTTGCAAGAAAAGAAATTAGAATAAAGTAGGAAAATAGGGTGGAACTGGGCTATTTTCAGGTCACTAAAACTAATTCACTGGATATTTTTTTTTTAATGCCAACCATTCAACTCATTTAAAGGAGGAATCTTTTCACAGTGCCTGCACATACGTTTAACGATACGACCAAATGCCCTGGTTTTCCCTGGGAAGCATATGCTCCTTTGATCTGCATGTTTACTGTGTACTAAATTCGCAAATTGCAACTCATTTGCTCTAAGCTCCAGAAACTAGGGTTATTTGTAGGACAGAGACGCATATAAATCGTGCTCGGGTGTTGGGCCTCGGCTCGGCTGGGAGAGCTTTGGGACGGTGTGACCATGTGGTTCAAAGCCTGGGAGCACGGAGGCCCAGAAACTCATCCACTGCTACCACCTCACAAAGCCGGTGCCACATGCGGGAGAAAAGCCCGCAGGTGTCAAGCAGGAACCGACTGTGATGGTGCCGATGACGTTTGTTGGCTCCCCCTTGAACACACAGCAGAGACACTGGGACCCCAGGGCCCCAGGAGACGGGTTTCCTGCGACTCGGGGCGCGTGTGGGTCTGGAGCTGGAGACAAAGCAAAACGAAACCCAAAGCGGGCAAGGGGCCGCCTCCAGGAGCCCTAGGCTGGGAAGCATCTCCGAGCATTTCAGTGGCCTGGAATGTGCCCGAAAGGAGGGGCGTGCGGGCAGGTGGCTGCGAGCATGGAGAGCAGGGTGGAGCTGAGGGAGCCGGCGGCTTTGACCCGCGTCTGCGTCCAGGGAGGGCGAGGAATGGACTAGGCCGGCTGACCCGTGCCCCCCAACCCAGCCTGCACATCTCTCTGCCGCAGGGCACTGACTTTCCAACTTCAGACTCCGCATCAGAACGTTCACAGCCGGGGACGTGCCGACCCACGACGTCACGTGTCCCCCACTGTGTGCAGGGGGCGGGGGACGCCGTAGGACAACGGATTATACACACAGGCTAAGCCCCTGCAGAGGGCTCAATGTCACTAGTCATCAGGGAAACGCAAATCAAAACCCCAGCGGTTAGGACGGCTGTTTTCCACCAAAACAACAGGCATCGGTGAGGGTGTGGAGAAACAGGGACCCTCGTGCACAGTTGGTGGGAAGGTAAATCGTGCAGCCTCCACGCAAAACCGGAAGGAGGTCCTCAAAAACTGAAGCAGAGCACGCCCACATAGGCCAGCAACTTCACATCTGGGTGTGCAGCCTAAAGAAATGAAAGCAGGGTCTCGAATGGATATTTGTAAAATAATGTTCACAGCAGCATTATGCACAACAGCCAAAAGGTGGAGGCAACCTGTGTGTCCGTGGATGGATGATGGGTAAACAAAATGTGGACCACACACACAGTGGAATACTATTCAGCCTTCGCAAGGAAGGAAATTCCGACACACCTGATGATATAGATGAAACTTGAAGACATTATCCTAAGTGAAACAAGCCAGACAAAGGATAAACACTGTGTGATTTCACTCCCATGCGGTCCCCAGAGGCATCAGATTCATAGAGATAGAAAGCAGAACAGACGGTACCAGGGGCTGGGGAGTTCGTGTTTAATGGGGCCCGCGTCTCAGTTGAGGAGGACGGCAAGGGTTCCGGGGATGGCGAGGCTGGTTTCACAACGCTGTGAAGGTAGTAACACCATTTAAATATGATTAAAGTCGTGAATTTTATGGTATGCGCATCTCGCCACAATAACAGCAGCAACAAAAAGAGGCTAAGATGCATGTGAAAGCACAGCACACTCGTTTCTCAGGGAGACATTTATTTAGCCATAAATAGGGTGGTAACCACGCGCTGCTGACAGGTAACCCAGCTGAAAAGCAGCAGAGCTGAAGTCCGGCCTGTCTCACCTCTCGACTCATGACCTAACTTGGGCACGAAGCCCTGTACCTCTCTGACCCTCAGTTTCCTTTTCTTGGGCTCCACCATCCCTGAGGCCCTTTCCGATTCTGATGCTGTGTGTTTCAGAGGCGGCCTGCGGCCGGGCTGACGTGGTGACAATGGGAGCAGGCTTCCCGCTGTCCCCGAGCACCAGCCCACAGCCGAGCCCGTCTGCGGCACCGCGGGCTGGTGGCCACGGCCCCTGCTCTGAGCGTAAGCCTCTATCTCACCCTCACGGGGGAGACGGTGGCCTGTCGGGTTCCTGTGTCATTTCCCCGGACGGGGGTGAGGCTGTTACTTCTACGTCCCAAGACGCTGGGGTCCCCGTGTGCTGAGCAGCCCAGGCCCACCCCCACGCCTCCAAACCGGACCCCGCGGTTGGCCGAAGCACGCGCCTCCAAAGAGGAATCATCGTACGGTCATCGGGGCCTGGGACAGGGGCGTGTGTGAGAAAAGATGCAGCGGAAGGAGAATTCCGGAGGCGAGGAACCACCTAACAGGTTAGATACCGGTTCTCGTGGGCATTTCTGGGTTTACAACTAGAGCAGAAGTTCAGAACCTAAGGTTTGTTTGTCCGTTCGGCTTGTGAAGAAAAAAGAGAAAGAAAAACGGGGCCGGCGGGGCCCCGTTTGAGGCTGGCCCACCGTCAAAGCTACTGAACCAGCATTCTAGCTCACGCAGGGCTGCAGCCCTGATGCCCTGGGCGTCACGTGATTGCATGTGACATCGCGTCGCATTCCCAGCCCATTCCAGCGGCCGTAAGGGACTGAGCGGTCCAGGGCACGTGGGAGCGAGCGGCGGCTGGCTCACGGCGGACTCCAGCTCTCCAGCCCGCACCCCCGCCCCACGGCTGCTCACTGAGCGCCCTCAGGCTCTCTTCCACCAAGGTTTCCTCCCTGGGATGTCAGGGAAGGGGAAACGGGCTGCAACTGAGTTCCAGCTTCTTTAATACGAAAAAAATCACTTGGACTCTGTTTACTACAAAGTGGAACTTGGGGGGAATAAAGATTGAGTCATTATTCTGTAAAATGAGCAACGTAGAAATGCTAAATGGAGTAAGATTTAAGCGGATGAATGGGCCTAGATAAATGGTCTATATTAAGGTCCGGTTAAACGATCATAAGTGGAGCTTTCTGTGTCCCGAGGCGAACAGCAGCCTGTCCTCGGCCGTGACGAGCCCCAGCACCCTCGGCTGGCAGACGCCGGCAGGGCGCCGAGCAGGGGCCGGTCGCTGGCGGCGGCTGCAATCAGGCCGGGCCGCGGCTGGGAGGAGCCCCTGCAGCACCAATGCCCGGGTGAGTCCCGCCTCCCCGGCCGGAGGCCCCACCCCCGCCGCGGGCACCGAGTGGCGGCGGCGTGACCGGAGGACTAACGCGCTCGCGCTCACACAGCGGCTGGCGGTCGCGACCGGCTCGGCCCTCCCTGCCGTGAACCTTTGCTGGCTCGTGGTAGACCGGGACGTTCCTGTCCCTCGAGGCATCCGCTGTCCTGAAGGACGGGTCAGCCGTCGCCGCTTCCGGCTCCCGGCTTACCTGCCTCTCACGACCAGGTGCTCTTGGACCCTCCCTACGGCAAAGCTGAGAACGGATCCCGAATCCCCAGGGACTAACCCTTTGCCCACACTTCGCGGAAGAGGCTATGATGTCATCAACTCCCTCTCTCTTCCCAAATTTGAAGATCGAGGTTTATTTTTAAAGATACAGCTCATTTTTATGTTTTATTTCTTTTAACATCTTTATGGAGCATAGTTGCTTTACAAGGGTGTGTTAGTTTCTGCTGTATAACAAAGTGAATCGGCTATACGTACACATATATCCCCATATCTCTTCCCTCTTGTGTCTCCCTCCCTCCCACCCTCCCTATCCCACCCCTCTAGGTGGTCACAAAGCACCGAGCTGGTCTCCCTGTGCTAGGCGGCTGCTTCCCACTAGCTATCATCTGTTTTACATTTGGTAGTGTGTATATGTCCATGCCACTCTCTCACTTTGTCCCAGTTTACCCTTCCCCCTCCCCCTGTCCTCAAGTCCATTCTCTACGTCTGCGTCTTTATTCCTGTCCTGCCCCTAGGTTCTTCAGAACCTTTTTCTAATTTTTAGATTTCATATATATGTGTTAGCATACGGTATTTGTTTTTCTGTTTCTGACTTACTTCACTCTGTATGACAGTCTCTAGGTCCGTCCACCTCACTACAAATAACTCAATTTCGTTTCTTTTTATGGCTGAGTAATATTCCATTGTATATATGTGCCACATCTTCTTTATCCATTCATCTGTCGATGAACACTTAGGTTGCTTCCATGTCCTGGCTAATGTAAATAGAGCTACGATGAACATTGTGGTACATGACTCTTTTATTTGTTTGTTTGTTTTTAAGGTTGGATTAGCACACCCAACTTTCTTTTTTTTTAAGCGAATGTCATGGAGTGTTCTGTCTATGTTTTCCTCTAAGACTTTTGTAGAGTCTGGCCTTACATTTAGGTCTTTAGTCCATTTTGATTTTATATTTGTGTATGATGTTAGGGAGAGTTCTAATTTCATTCTTTTACATGTAGCTGTCCAGTTTTCCCAGCACCAATTATTGAAGAGGCTGTCTTTTCTCCATTGTATATTCTTGCCTCCTTTATCTAAAATAAGGTGACCATATGTGCATGGGTTTAATCTCTGGGCTTTCTATCCTGTTCCATATATTTCTGTTTTGTGCCAGTACCATACTGTCTTGATTACTGTAGCTTTGTAGTATAATCTGAAGTCAGGGAGCATGATTCCTCCAGCTCTGTTTTTCTTTCTCAAGATTGCTCTGGCTGTTCGGGATCTTTTGTGTTTCCATACAAATTGTGAAATTTTTTGTTCTAGTTCTGTGAAAAATGCCATTGGTTGATAGGGATTGCATTGAATCTGTAGATTGCTTTGGGTAGTAGAGTCATTTTCACAACGTTGATTCTTCCAATCCAAGAACATGGTATATCTCTCCATCTGTTTGTATCATCTTTAATTTCTTTCATCAGTGTCTTACAGTTTTCTGCATACACATCTTTTGTCTCCTTAGGTAGGCTCATTCCTAGGTATTTTATTCTTTTTGCTGCAATGATGAATGGGAGTGTTTCCTTAATTTCTTTCAGATTTTTCATCATTAGTGTATAGGAATGCAAGAGATTTCTGTGCATTAATTTTGTACCCTGCAACTTGATCAAATTCATTGATTAGCTCTAGTAGTTTTCTGGTAGCATCTTTAGGATTCTCTATGTATAGTATCGTATCATAAAGATCAAGTTTTAAGGCTCTCTTTTCAACTCTTTTTTCTTTTCTGAACGATGACTCACTATTGTAAAAAGAAATTAACTCAAACTGCTGTGAAGCACAAATAAGAATTGCAAAATGGAGTGATTTCTAGCAGAGGTATTTCTTTAAGAAACCAATTTTTCTTCTGATTAATTTAACTCTGTTTTGAGCATATACAGGAATTTCAAATACCGTTACACAGTGGTCTTCTTCTAAATTTCTAAAACAAAATCCCTTTTTGTTGTGAACCTACAACTTCCCCTAAAAATAAAATCTTTTTCTTTTTTTTTGGCTTATAAACAAGATAATTTTATTTCTCACAGTTCTAGAGGATGAGAAGTCCAAGATTAAGGCACTGACAAGTTCAATGTCTAGTGAGAGCCCACTGCCTAGGTCATAAATGACCATCTCTCTGCTGTGTCCTCACATGGTGAAAGGAGCAGAGAGCTCTCTGGGGTTTTATTTATTTATTTATTTATTTATTTATTTATTGGCTAGGCTCTTGTTAAAGCCCCTCCCTTTTAAAAAATTGAGGTATAGTTTTTTTACAATGTTGTGTTAGTGTCTATCGTACAGTAAAATGAATCAGCTATACATATACATTTAGTCCCTCTTTTTTGGATTTCCTTCCCATTTAGGTAATTTAGGGGAGTTGTAGGGGGGTGTCTTGCCTGTGCGCAAGGGTGCTGACCCCAACCCTCCCCACGAGTAAGCAGACACTCAAATCTCCTTGCCAACCTTCTTCCCTGGTCGGTAGATGTGTTTCTCTCACTGTGACCAGAGCTCTACACCATACATCTGGTTTCACCCAGGTCGGTGTGAGACCCCAGGGAGCACTTCTGAGCGCACGCCCCCTGCAGTTGAAGGGGAGGCTTGAGACGGGGGAGCACCCAGCCTCGCGCTTAGCATTCCGTACAGTCGGGTGGGGTCCTGGCCAAGAACTTGGAGGGGAGGACGGATCCCTGGGGTCTGGAGGCTGAGCTGAATTCTGGCCTCTGACACGTCCCCTCTGGCCAGGGGTCCACAGCCATAGTGGAGCACAGGTCATTGACACAGTTCCAAGGTTGGGGAGGGTGTTGCTATTTGGGGGCCCTGGAGGATGGACATCAGAGAGTCTTCATCCCATCTCTGCAACTTTTTTGTAAATCTGAAATAGTTTCAAAGTGGAAAGTTAAAAAATATACAAGAATTAAAATCGAAGGCAAAAATATAACACCTGAAATAATGCTTTTGATATAATGGGTGCCTAGTAAATTTTTAAAAATATTATTTCTCTCAAGACAAATAGTACATGATATCACTTTTATATAGAGTCTAAAAAATAATACAAAACAGGAACTGACTCACAGACTTAGAAAACAAAATTATAATTACCAAAGGGGAGGTGAGGAGGGATAAACTAGGAGCATGGGATTAACAGATATGCACTACTATACATAAAATAAACAAAGGACTTACTCTGTATAGTACAGAGAATTATATTCAATATCTTATAATAAATTTAATGGAAATTAATCTGAAAAAAATATATATATATACATACATATATATCTGAATCACTTTGCTATACACCTGAGACTAACACAATAGTAAATCAACTATACTTCAATAAAATTAAAAATAAATATCATGTCTCTCTTGCAGAGTCAAAGGTTTGCACGTTAGTCTTGGCCAGTGGCAGAGAAAAGTACCAAAGACATCGTACGATTGGAAAAATAAATACATAACTACCTTTCTAGTTTCTTCCTTTGGCCTGGAGGCATTGTTTTAAAGAAAACTTTGTCTTTTAGGCAGCAGCTTAGGTGAGGGCTAAGGGCTGAGCTGGCTGGCTGGGCAGAAGGCTGGTAACGAGTGTTGGAAGCCCAGGGCACTAGCGGCTCTTCGACTCTTGATTTCTGCTTCTTTCTTTATCCGTCTCCATCTTTGGGTCTCCCACCTCCTTGTTTAACTTGACAGGCAAAGTGGCAAAGTTCGAGGCTTTCTCTCTTGCCTGACATTTTTCGAGGTGGAGCCTCTCATCCAGCGCGTGGTCGTGGCTGAGTTTTGCTCAAAAGCCCCCTTGTTCCCGGTCATGTTGTATCTGCTCTTCACGTCCCTGACCCAAAAGAATTCGCACTTCAAGGTGCTGTGCCACGCATCTTCCTCTGTGCATCCATTTTCACAGAATTAAGGCACGTAGAAGAAAGCAAGACTGTCAGATTTGTCTCAGATCCTGTGCGTGATTTTATTCTGACTCAGAGCTTGTGTTTACTTCCACGGATGGAAATCCCGCCTGGGGCCACGTGAGATGTTTACCACATTTTCCCACATTTTAGAGCGAGTTCTCTAACGTGGGTTATGTAAGGCAAACTTTGGGGTGGACTTGGAAATAACGAATATTCGTGGCCTATGGAATCACTGTCTTGGAGTGCTCAGGAGTTGAACTCAAATTCCATCGACGTGGGGGAGACCCCCCACTTTTCTGAAAGTGATGTGGGCTCCGCGACCACGGTTGCTGGGTTTCAGGTTTCACTGTCCTCTTACAGATGAAGTCTCTTCAATAACTCCTGGATTATTGAGAACACAGCTCGCCCTTTGAATTCTTGGTCGCGTGTCCTGGTCCCTAGACCCAATCACTGCTTGTTTGGGTTTCACCATGGAGTTTATGCTAGAACATTCCATGGCATGCATAGTGGGGGTCCCAGTGAACATCAGAAGTTTCTGAGGGAGGTGGGTCCGGCCCCGCCAACCAGCTGCCTCTCAGATGCTTACGAGAGTGTCACTGGTCTGGAACCGAGCTGACTGGAAACCTCACGTGAAGACAGGATTTCTCCTTCCCAATTGTTTTCAAGATTTTCAGCGGTAGAGACCACCTCAGAGGGTGGTGACCTCAGAAGTCTGTGTGTTTTCAAAGCTTCAAGTGACCCCTGAACACCAGAACTTTCAGGAAGCCCTGGTGGTCCTTCCCGAAGCATCTTCCCTGCCAGGAATGTGGAGCAGGGCCCCGTGATCAAGTCCAGGGCAGTGAATGAAACCGAGTCTGCTTCTAGCAAAAGGCCTCTCCCCACCTCCAGGAGTCTCGTTACTTGAATCAGATTTTTGCGCAACCAGATTTCAGGGCAGCAAAGAATCTGAACAGCCCCGGGAGGGGTTCCTAAGTGACACTGCCACCCTCCAGGTGAGATGCAGTCCCCAGCTCTGCAGAGCGATGACCTGGGCACCGGTCCCCCCGGGATACATTCGTCTTTTGTTGAGAAGAATGTTTGTGGCTTTTGTTGTGAAGACTGTTTTGGAATTCCTTCCCCCATGAAACCGATGATAGGCGGGGGTGGGAGTCAGGAAGAAGGTAAGGAGGGAACCTGGATTGCTCAGCGAGAGAGGCTCAGAGACACGGAGCTGGGAGGGCAGCCGCCTGGGGCGGACGGGAGGCTGTGGAAACGCAGGCTGGGCCTCGGTCCTTTCACACAGACCCAGGAGGGGCCTCTCTGGAGCCTGGCTGCCAGCGCACCTCCCCTGCAGGGGTCGGCTCTTGGTCTAGAGTGGCCACTCGGGACCTGACCACGTCCAGCCCAGAGTGCAGACCGGCCATCTCTCCCATGGGGTCCCCTCAGAACCACACAGAGGCTACACTCCCAGAGAGACGTGCGATCAAAACCACACACTTCCTAGAGGAGAGGTGGTTTGGGTTTTGCTTGTTTGTTTTATGCGAGGATGGGAGCAGGATTCGCTCAGGGGTCAGAGGACAGACTAACGACACGTCTGACACAACTCCCCGTGTCCGACGCACAGTAGACCAAGCGGCCCCGTCGTCACAAAGTCTCCTTTTGGAGCAGCAATTGATGGAAATTATGTTTAATAATTTCAAAAATATATTTCTGTCAAACAGAGACACAGTGACAGAAATGTGGGGGCCAGCCAGGAGGGCACAGGACGGGGGTCTGTGTGTCCCGTGGGCCCCGGCAGACCCGCCAGCTGTGGCCCCTTCCCTCCAGGGCCCTCGTGGGCACAGCTCTGAAAACATTCGCATGTTTTTGAAAAGTGTAGCTGTTCAGTTCGGGGGCAAACACGTAGACCCATGCAGTCTCCCAATGTAAGTGGCTTAGAATCCTTACCATTACTGGCAAGTGCTTGTTTCTGGAAAGTAAATAAGATGAGAGTTAAGAGCTGGTGATCAAAGGGTGCAGCATTATTTATAGTTTCCTACAATGGCAGGGGCTGGCGGGCTCATTACTGCTGCACAGAGATCAAGACCATACGATCAGAGATACTTTCTTTGATCGTTTCTCTAAAGCAATCCCATTGTCAGTGGAGGGCGTCCCAGAAGACAGTGTAAACTAGGCCAGAAAGCACAGCACAAAGGACATTCAGCTCAGCTTTACTCCAAACAGCCTTCAAAAAGTCCTGCGAACAAACGTTTCTGCCTCAGTTGTGCACCAGGTCTGGGTCGCCGGCCTGGGGCTCCTGTTCCAGGGCCAGGGCTTCGCCAAAGGGTGCATCGGGGCATCTCCTGGGTTTCTGCTTCAAGAAATACATGCAGTGGGAGAAGCTGAGGTCTCACTGCGGGAACAATCCCGTCTCTCCACTGCGGACGCCATCGATTGAATTGTTCGGCTTCCACCCAATCTCCTTGGCGCTGTCGCCTGGTGACGAAACGCAGAGACCGTGCTGGTGCCCACAGGGCACATCGGGCGTGTCCCAGGAGGCACCGCCGTCCACGCGTCACCCGCCAACTGTGACCAGAGGCTGACCTGTGGCCGGATTCCGAGCCAACAGGACGAGGCTGCAGGGGGCTCGGAGGCCTGCAGACCCGCGCGTCCGCAGGGGTGGGTTTTGCGGACGCTGTGTCACCTGCGTCCTGAGCCGACCCCAGGTGAAGCGGGAAGGATGCAGCGGGACGGGTGCAGCGGAACAGAAGGGGACCCATCACTGATACTGTTGGACATCAAATTAATCTTTTTTTTTAAACATTCCAATTTCACTAAATTTGTGGATATGTAAATGTTTAATTGCAATCTCTCCCCATAAGATAGTGACATAAGCCCTGAAAAAGAAAAGAAAAAAAACTGCTAAGAAAACTTGAGACTTTACGCCATTAACTGTCTTTGTGAGATGTACCTTTCACATCAGATAGTAAATATAATATCCGTGTTCTATTTAAATAGTAATAAAAATACCCATGTATCTTCCAAAGGACTTAAGAAATGGAATATCCCCAGTGATGTAGATGAAGTTTCTTTGAACTTCCTCTTTTCATACCACCCTCCAACCCAGCTAACTGCCATCCGAAATCTTTTGATGATCATTTCCTTGCTTTCCTGATAGCTAGTTGGATAGGTAGATGGTTAGATAGATGATAGATAGATGTCATATGGATATTACATATGAACATGTACATACACATAGTAGAGCTCTACATTTTTGTTCGGTTTTCCGCTGCACCTTATTTAACTGGAATTTTATGTTGTGCATCTTTTCTGTGACTTGCTTTTTGACTGAAGTGCTGTGAAACACAGGCGTGTTGCATATTCACCGAGCAGCTCAGTGTCGACCGTCGCTGCGGCAGGTCCCAGCCTCTAGCTGACTGAGCTGCTTCTGAAAACCGCGGGTCCCCAGCTCTTCCGGAGCCGCGCGGGTTGCGTGCTAACGTGTCTTGGTTCACCGGCCACGGTTCCTCTGGGAATAGAGTCGCTGCCGCACGGGGGTGGGGGGTGGGGGGGCGGCGAAGCGCGTTCAACATCACCAGGTCATCCCAGATCTTTTCCAAGCGCCCGCCTGTTCACACCCCGCGCGCAGTGCACCGAGCTGGGCCCACACCCCCTCCTCTGCCCCGGCTGCACCTGACTCAGCTCTGGCCAGTCTGGCCCAAGCGCAGCGGGTTCTCTGGGGGCCATTTGCCCGGCCTTTGCCAACCAGGTGAAGCATCTTTCTCACGATGCTGGGCTATACATGTTTCTTCCTCCTCTGTTAAGTGTTTCGTCCAGGCTTTTGCCCAGTTTTTTATTGGGTTGTTTGTCCTTTTTTTTTTTTTTTTTTTTTTTGCGGTATGCGGGCCTCTCACTGCTGTGGCCTCTCCCGTTGTGGAGCACAGGCTCCGGACGCGCAGGCCTAGCGGCCATGGCTCACGGGCTTAGTTGCTCCGCGGCACGTGGGATCTTCCCGGACCGGGGCACGAACCCGTGTCTCCTGCATCGGCAGGCGGACTCTCAACCACTGCGCCACCAGGGAAGCCCTGTTTGTCTTTTTATTGTAAATTCTTTGTGTGTTCTGTACACAAATTCTTTATTATTTTTAAGTAATAAAAATAACTTAATTTTCTCCCAGTTTTTGTCTTTCTTTTCATCCTTTTTATTGTGTCTTTTGAACAACATACATAATTTAATAAATCAAGTTAAAATTAAATTCTTAAATTTGTTATCATTTTGTTTATTGTATTATGGTGTGTGTGTGTGTCTGTGTGTGTGTGTGTGTGTGTGTGTGTGTGTCTGTGCAGACTGTCTTTATGCTGAGGACCAAGCTGAGGTGTATAAAGTTCTTCTCAGGTCTCTTCTGAGCCTTTCCTAGGCATGTGTGGTCACTATTTAATTTTCCCCATGTATGCTCTAATGTCCTAGTCTTTTATGTCTGGCTCCCAAAAGGGGGAAAAGGGAAAAATAAAGGGGGAGAGTGTCATCCTTTTAAAATTCTTTAAATGTTTATAATAGCATTATTCATAATAGCCAAAAGGTGGAAATAACCTAAAATGTCCAACAGCTGATGAATAGAGGAACACCTGTGGCAAATCCACAAGGAGAAATGTTACTCTACCGCATACAAAGGGGTAAAGTACTGGCACTTTCTACAACGTGCTGAGTGAAGAAGTGAGTCACAAAAGACCACATATCATATGATTCATTCACAAGAATGTCCAGAATAGGGAAGTTTATAGACTCAGAAATCTACAGAGTAAAAATGTTGTTTAGGGCTGCAGGGGAGGCGTGAGGGGCTGAAAGAGTGTAACTGAGGGGCGTAGGGGTCCTTTCTGAGGCGATGCAAATGTTCTGAAGTTGACTGTGTGTCTGTGGATACATTAAAAACCATTGAAAAAAAAAAAAACCATTGAAATCACACACTTGAAACGGGTGAATTGTATAGTATGTGAATTAGATCTCAGAAAAGCTGTTTACCAACAAAAAAGGATGATGGAGACTTGAGATGGTGTGTATTACTCCTGCTAGAAGCTTGACAGTGGATGGATGAGGGCAGTATCTTAAGAAGAGAGAAAGCCAAAACCAAAATTGTTGTGATGGAAGGGGCTGTGGGATGTGTCTAGGCAGGAAGGAAGGAGCCAGGGGAAAGGACACGACAGAGAGTGGTGATAACTGAAGCCTCAGAACAGATGGAAGGAGATGAGTTCCTGGGAGAGAGCATCACCGCTCTCCCTTGGGCCAGGTGCTCAGGAGCCGAGAGCCTGTGGGAAAGGCAGAGATGGGGCCCAGAACCCCATCCGTCCAAGAAAGGACCTGAGGCGCGACATGGAGAGGCAGGTCCCAGCCGCCCCCTGTCACCTCCACTGCAGGGCCCTGTCGCTTCACCTGGTAACTTTAGAAGGAGCGGGGAGGGCCGGGGCTGATACAACCGTGTGAGTCAATGCCACGAAAAGCAGAGATGGAGCGGGTGGTTAGCGGGAGACCGAAGGTGGCAGCCGGTTTGAGTTTTATCTGCTCTTGCCAGGTGCGAAGGTGTGTGCACTCTTTACATTTTCACTAGGAAGCCTAGAACTCCTGTCCACAGATCACCGCTTCTGGTGCTGGCCGGACCCAGGTGGGAACCTGGCCCGAGGCTGCGGCTGCATTGAACCCCGCACTTGATGAGACAGCTCGAGTGTATTCAGCTCCCCAAAGAGTCAAACAATTAAAACCCCAAGAAACACCGACACGCTGCCTGGAGTATAAACATTCAGGACGCCCAGACCCTGAGGCCAAGCGTCCGCGGAGCCCTGGGTCGTGGCGGTTTTAGCCCAGGAGGGGCTGGAGGAGCAGCGTGGAATCTCAGCCATGGGTGCCGTCTCCACAGGGGGCTGGACGCCAGGTACAAAACGTGGGCGATGCTGAGGTCTATTAAACGCCCTCCTCCGGAAGGTGAGGCGATTGCTGTCATTCCCATCTGGCCCCGAGGTGCTGCTCTCCTTAAACTGAAGAGAAGCTGCACGGCACATCTCGTTGGATCTCCCCCGCCCGCCCCGCACCACTCCCCGGTTGTCTGCACGAGCTCGTGTTACCTGCAGAAGTTGGCCTAAGGCCTTGGGGCAGTCACTGAATCATGATTCTTCAGTGTTTGAACATGTTTTGTGTGTTTAAAAAGCATCAAAATATTGACTTAAGCCAAGCGACTCGGGTGACTGTAACTTGGGAAGAGCCAGGTAAGCTGTCACGGACACAGGGGGACGCGCTGAGATACGGGGGGGGGCACCGCAAGGTCCTGCCCAGATTTCGGGTGAAAGTGCACGCGGGTACCCGCGCACGCAGGCCACAGCCCGGGGCGCGCGCAGGCAAGACCCTCAGCTGTGGGCTTTGCTACGGGTGGAAGTCACGGGGTCCTGCCCCCACCCGGCCGGGGGAGCAGAGGGTGTGTGGCCTGTGGCGAGGTGCCACGGAAACCCTCTGGAAACCCTTTCCCTCAGCTTTTCTTTATGGTTAACTTCTCTCTCTTCTTAAAAAACTAGACTCGGCTTCTTAAGCAGTTTTCGGTGCGCGGCAAAAAGGAGCAGAAAACACAGCGGGTCCCATAAGCGCCCCCCAGAGAGCAGCCTGTGCGCCATCGGCGCCCCCGGCACGTGCGCCGACACGCGGGTCAGAGCCCGAAGCTCTCGTGCAAAGGCCTCTTTTGCCAAAACCTCGTCCTCTCGCCACACAATCTCAGAGCGAGCTCTAAGAGCGAACGAAAAAATGGAACCCCTGGAGAAGCTCTGTAAGCTATTCACCGACATGGGAAAACAGAGCTCACACTTCGGGGACCCTGTCATGCGCCTGTCACTCACATGTGCGACTTCATTGTCTCCTCAAGATGATAATTTCCCCTCCTTTGGACATTTTAATGCACTTTCCAGATGACAAAATTGAGCCCTAACAAACCAAGCCCAGAGTCCAATTTCCAGTAAGATTAAAAATGGACTCTGCCGTGGGCGCCGCCCCTCCCCGTGCGACACCTGTGGCCACTTCCCCGCGGTCACCAAGGAAGCAGCGCCCACCGCCCACCTGAGGACACTATCCTCGGGGTCGTTCTGAACCCCCCTCCTCTAGTCCTGCCCTGTCCTCGGACGCACTGAGGCTGGCTGGCCACCATCTGACATAAAACATGTCACTTAAGACTTTCATTCTGTGGCCGTGACAGAAGGTTCCCAATTTCTGTCGCCTTCGTTAGAACGACTGCTTCCTAAGCCTCGAGGCTTGATTTTTTTTTCTCCACTGCGCCTTTCGATGCGAGGCGGGCACCGTGTGAAACGCAGAGGACAGACATTGAACAGAGAGATTAGCGTTCGAGCCTGACTTCTGTCATTTCCAAGCCATGTGAAACCGAGCAAGTGGCCTCTCTCTCTCGGCCTCGGTGCCGTCACTTCTGAAATAATGACAACGGTCCCAATGGCACCCGAGCGCCAGGGTGCTTGTGAGGATATGCAACGTGAAGCCCGTGCAGCCCCTGGCCACGCACGTGTGCTACCAAGCGGGGGCCTAATTGAGTGATGCCTGACTCGGTCGTTGCCCAGCAAAGATTTCCAGTTGGTTCTCTGAGACACAGTTTGTATTATCGGCAGGAGCCCGGTCAGCAGCCCTCCAGGTGCGCACCGTGTGTGGTCGCCCTGGACACGCTGAGAGCCCCGCTCTGGAGCCAGGCCTGAGCACCCAGTGTACCGCGTGGTCTACACCGCGGCAGGGTCCGGATTTGCAGGAGATTTGAACCCTCTCCAGCTCTGAATCACACACCCAGCCCGTCTCAGCCTATGCAGTGCAGCCCGGGTATCTGCACTTTACAAGCTGCGCAGGTGTTTCCAAGGCAGGGAGTCTTGGCTGTAAGCATCTCAGCGCCTCTTCAGAAACCATTCAGGGACAAAGCTCAGCCCCACACGGGAGGGCACCTGGCAGAGTGGCCATGGCTAGGAGGGAGAATTCCCGGAGTGACATCCTTCTGCAACTTTTTAAATTGTATGAATGAATTTTTCAAATAAGTGATTCAAATTAAAACACAGACCTTTTCTATTTTTACACGTGGGGCTTTGGAAAATTTCACTGGTGCAGAAGAGATCGTCAAGAATCATGAGATTTGTTGTACGCAGAGCTGAGCTCAAGGCACTTTTCTGCATTCTCGATTTTCAAGGGATTCTGGAGCATTTTGCAGAGTTTGGTTCACATGTCACTTAAACATGGAAAACTCTTTATGCAGCTTTTGTGTAAAAAGGCAAACTGTTTGCTCCTTCAGGGCGCGTGCGGGGGGCTATTTAACCCCTCGTCCCAGTGGTGGGAGCCCCAAGGCAGGTCCCAGCACCAGGAAGGCTTGTAAGAGGGTGCGAAAGAGCTTTCACGAAGACTCAGCAATCACTTCCAGGGGCTGATCACCAAAATTGGCACGTGACACCAAAGTTCTCCCTGTTCTCTAAAAATAAAACCCTTTAAAAAATTTTTAAGAAGGGAAGAGAAAATGTGATTTTTTTCCTAATTTGTCACAGAACACATCCAATAAAAAAATGAAGCAAGGTATTGAACAATTAACCAAAGAGTGAACAAGGCTTTGAGAATTTGAGCTGCACTCCTGAGGGGTTTGATGACCAAGAGCGCTGTCAGTGCTCTGTGGTCTCCTGTAGCTGGTCAGCAGAGTGAGAGGTCCGCAGGCTCTGGTCCTCAGGCTCCTCTGCGTCTGCTTCAGCCTGAATTCTTACGGCGTGTTCAGTTTTAACCATTTATCACCTGAGTCTTTGGCTCCCAAACCTCCTGAATGCTCACAGTTTGGAATCTCTGGTTCAGATGGGTGGCTTGCACAACCACGTGTGCTACATATATTCTTAGGTGAAAATACGTCATCCTAACTTTCACTAGCGCTTGGGAACATCCTTTTAGCGCAACTTTCTTCTGGTTTCCTTTCTTCTTCTTCTTTCAATATTAAATCTTGTGTTAAATACCTGTTTGACTAAAGGATGAACAAAAACAAATAATTCCACCATATTGTTGGTTACAAATCTTAAAAAAAGATCTTTTCATCAGTGTTGTGTGCATTTAAATACCATTTGTGTATTTTTCATAAGTGTTAAAAAAGGAACAAGCAAGTTCCTTTTGGCTACTCGCCCTACTTACTTCCCCTGCTGCGTTCCTTCGGGTGCCCGATCACAGGTGCCCTATGCTGGCCATTTACCTAACTGAGCAAAGCCATTCCAAAGATTCACATGCAACCCCAAAATGTTACACAACATGGAAGGGCTTTGGTTTTTCTCGGAATTCTCAATACAAGGTAAATTTCAGCAGATTAGATACAACTGCATGAGTTTAGAACATTGGGTCTCTACTTTTTCGATTTCTCTGAGCTGCCATCTGAGATTTAGTCTTTAAATTGGAAGCCCTCTAAGGAGCTGGTTACCTTTGGGAACAGGATGGGAGAAACATGAAGGAATTAGCATAATGCTGGAATGTTTTGCAGGGCAAAGTAGGCAGGCAATTGCCTTGTGGGTCAGCAACTTTGTTAAGAGTGAAGAATGAAGTGAATATCTTTTCTGAACCCAAACCTCTGGCATAAGATTTGACATTACAGCTATACTTATGGGGATATTGCAGGCCAAGTACAGAGAATAATTTTGTAAGTTGATAAAATAAGCTGCTTATAATAGTGACCCTCAGAGAGGGCTCCTAAGTACAGAAGTAGAAAGGAGGTTTATTATTGTACAGTGTATCACTTTATACCTTTCCGACTGTGTGATATGTCCTAGTAATTACCTTCTTAAAAATAAATATTTTTCAAAAAATTATGAAATGTGATTTTGCTCAGCTCTATGCAAATAAATTCAAAAAACTTAATGAAATGAAAGGCATGGTTTTCTTGGAACATATAAAATACCAGAACTGACCTTTGAAGAGTAGAAACTCTAAATAGACCACAAAAGAAAAGAGCTAATTCCCCAAAGAGCAGTGGTCCTTCACAACGGGATGCAGAAGACGCGTGCCCTGCTAACTCAGAGCCACAAAACGAGACACACAAGGTCTGAAGGACACAGGGGTGCCTGCCGAGCCCTCTGGGACGGGCGGATGGATGGTGCCGCTGAGGACAGAAGAGTTTTCCAGAAGCCACTGTGGGCCACGGAATTTCACTGCACGCATCGTCTGGTCGGGGTCGCGTGGTTTTCCTTTTACTCTTCCCACATACTAGGCACCATGCTAACTGGGTCACACACATCATCTCTTTTAATCCACACTGGACATCTCGGAGAGGAACTCTCGTGACCCCAGCTGCGATCTTGGGACTGTTTGCTTTCTAGTCAACGTTCTTCAGGATATCTTAATTGATGAACTGTGAGGTTTCTAATATAAATTTCTAGTACCTCTTTTCATGTATGTTATAAATTTCTACTGGGAAATTAATCTACGTGCCAAAAATAAACTGAGGGTTGAAAATAAAAGTAGACATGCTGTTTCTTGGTCTTGGAGCTGAAATGGTGGGAAGCAAACTACTCACACTGAAGATTCAAGTTAAAATACTCTAATTTCACAGCCCAAATGAGCATACTGAATTTCATTCTTTTTTAAAAAATATAAGAATGGGAAATTAAATTACTTTTAAGTAGAGTATTTATCTCGACACTTCAGAAGAGAAAAACAAATGACTTATTGGGCTAACTTTTTTAATTAGTAGACTTTCTTTTTAAAGAGTTTTAGGTTTACAGAAGATTGAGAAGGAAGCGCAGATGGTCCACACGGACCCGCCCCCGACAGCTCTCCTGTTTGTGAACACCTTGCGTTAGACGGTACTTTTGTCACAGTTGAGGGACCAGTATCGATACGCTGGGATTCGCTCTGTGTTGCACAGAGTCTAAGAGTTTTGACCAGAGCATGATACCATGTATCGCCCCGTCACAGCGTCACACAGAAGGATCACGTCCCTGCCCCCCAAATCCCGGCGTGCCACCTGTTCTTCCTCCTCCTCGCCCCAAACCCACGAGAACCATTGACCTTTTCACTGGCTCCATAGTTTTGCCTTTTCCTGAATGTCATGTAGCTGGAATCATACAGTGCCTAGCCTTTTAAAACTGGCTTCTTTCACCTAGTAATATGCATTTAAGGTCCTTCCAGGTCTTTTCATTGCTTGATAGCTTGTTTCTTTTTATTCTTGAATTGGAGTCTGTTGTCTGAATGTACCGCTGTTGGTTCATCCATTCATCTGCCGAAGGACATCTTGTTTGCTTCCAAATTTTGTCACTTATGAATAAGCTGCTGTCAACATCTATGTGCAGGTTTTCGTGTGGACGTAAGTTTTCAACTCATTTGGGTCAATAGCAACGGTGTGTTGCTAGTAACGCTAGTGGCTAGGAATGCCCTGGGGCACTCACCGGGGTCTAGTCGGGATGCCTAGGGGTTTGTGGTGGGAATTAGGGCACAGGAAAGGAGAGGTGGGCTCACTCGGCCGTCAGAGATCTAGGTTGGCTTCCTGAAAGGGGAACTGCACCGCTAGGGTGGCCTGGCTCCTTAGCTGGTTGTTTTGCTAGTGGCTGTGTCATCAGCTGCCAAAGTGTTTATTCCAGATGGGTGTCTTGAAATGGACGCCTGGGCAAATCTAAAGCTGAATGGAGGCACCTACGCTGCGAGTGGGGTTGCTGGGTCGCACAGCAACGTCCAGCGCTCACATCCCGGCGCCACTTCACATCCCCCCCGGCGCTGAGTGAGACTTCCTGCTGCTCCCCGTCCTCGTCAGCACTTGATGTTGTCGGTGTGCCGATTTTCGTCGTTCTCACGAGGGTCACCTGTTTTAGTTGTAACTCTCTAACGACGTTTGAGGTGGAGCATCTTTTCACGTGCTTATTTGCCATCTGTAAACCTTATTTGGTGAGGTGTCTGTCCAGTTCTTTTGCCCATTTTAAAATCAGGTTCTTTGTTTTCTTATTGTTGGCTTTTAAGAATTCTTTACGTATTTTGGATTTTCATGCTTTTAACAATCTCTTTTGTACAGCAGAAGTTTTTAACTTTAATGAAGTCTCACTTATCAGTTTTCTCTTTCATGGATCAAGCTTTTGATGTCCTACATTTTCAGACATCATTGCCAAACCCAACTTCACCTACATTTCTCCTTTGTCATCTTTTGAGATTTCTACAGTTCTGTACTCACCTTTCAGTCTATAATCTATTGTGAATTAATTTTTGTGAAAGGAGTAAAGCTTGTGTCTAGATTCATTTTTTTGCATGTGGATGTCCAGATGTTCTAGCACCATTTCTCGAAAACACCTATCATTTGTCCATTTTATTGTCTTTGATTGTCAACGATCACTTGACTATATTTGTGTGAGTCTATTTCTGACTTCTGTTCTGCTCCATTATTCCATTTCTTTACTTTTTCACCAATACAACACAATATTGATTATGGTAGCTTTATGTAGTTGGTTAACTAACTTTTCTTTAAGCTTCTTTATTGATTACTGTTTCCTTATGAAGTTGGGTAACTAACTTTTCTTGAAGTTGGATAACTAACTTGGTTTTAAGAATTTATTTAAATTCTATTATGTTTCTCTCTTGCTGATCATGATATCCAGGGCACAGGATGAATGAAAATATTCATTCATAGGGAAACAATTATACTTCATTGTCAAAATTGTGGGGACAGAAATTTTTAAGGAGAAAATGCTTTTGAAAATAAGTTTATTGTATGAAGAAAACCCAGATGAATATTCTAGTGGGAAAGGTCTTAATTCTGCAGAGGTTTTGGTCATAGTTTTGAGGCAGAATGCAGATGTCCTTCTAGAAAGTATTCATTAGAATTGAGTTCCACAGTCTGGGATGATTAAGATTTTCACCAATTACCCAAGGATCTAAAAGTTCCCCCATTTCATGTCATTTCCCTCCTCAACACCAGAAAGCCAATTTTATGTGTCTGTCTGAGTTTTCTGAGAGTGATGACACAGTGTGAAGGTTTGGTCTTAGGTGTCAGACACGCCACCTGGACCTCAGACCCACCTCCACCATCTACAGACAGTGAGGCTGGAAAGACGTCCTCGTCCTCATCAGCCTCGTAGCCTCCACGTGACGGGTGTGCGTTAAGCATCAGACTCTCCAGGTGAAGAGCCCAGGCTTACCCCAGCCCTGGACCAGTTTACAACCTAGCAGGGAGACGGCCAGTGCAAAGGCAGCAGCTGATACAAAGCAGGCGCCCCGGAGTAGGAAGTAGAGACTTTATGGGGACTGATCAAGGACAGCGGTTCTCAAACTCATTAGAATCACCCGGGGAGCTTTTAAAAAAACAAAACAAAACAAAAAATCATTATCCAAGCCACGGTCCCAGACTAATTGAAGCAGAGTGTCCGGGTGGGGCCTGGCAGCAGGAAGTGTAGACACCGAGGAGATTCCAGGGCACAGCCGAGTCCCAGGACAGTGGCACTGGGTCAGAGGTCTGTCCCCATTGATGGTAACAGCATTGAGGAAATCCAGATAAAGGGTGCTTTCGGTGACACAATGGCCACACGACAGGAGAGCCATTCTGCTGTCACCTAAACGTGGGATGCTACGGCCATTGAGCTCGCCTCACCAGGCACCGTGTCACTGACCGGGAGGGGTGGCAGTCCGGGTTTCAGGGCGCCTGTGGCCTCGTGGACCCTCCACACACAGACACGGAAGGGCTGAGGAGCGTCACAGAGACCCCTGCCCAGCCTTGCGGCAGGAAGGCCCAGGCGAGCCCAGTCCGCACCCCCGAGCAGGTTGCCCCATTCCCATCACACCATGGGCTCCAAAACCACGTTTACAGGGAAGGCCAGGTTTCTCAGCACCTTCCCAGGGGATCCCTTCTTCCCCTCTTTTCCTGTGGTTTGATGTGTTATTTGCTCTGCTCTGAGTTGAACTGTGCCCCCATTCATATGTTGGGCGCCCCATCCCAGGATCTCAGAGTGGCCAGAATTTGGATATGAGGTCAAGGAGGAAACGGAGTTAAAATGAGGCCACAGGAGTGGACCCTGACACAGATGACTGGCCTCCTGATAAGAGGTGGACATTTGGACGCTGACATGCACAGAAGGAAAGTCCATGTGAAGACCGAGGAAGAAGAGGCCTTGGGGGAAGCAAAGCTGATCTCAGACGTGCAGCCCCCAGAACCGCGGGGATACACACTTCTGTCGTTTATCCCCCCACCCCCAGCCCGCATCAGTGGTACTTGTCCCAGCAGCCCTAGCAAACCCATACACATTCCTTTAAAACTCTTCTTCTGTAAACAAACATTTATCCAGCACCTACTGCAATAGCAGTTTGTTCTCACGAGCACACAATTTCTTACTTCTCTGGAGGACATGGTTTCTGGAACATGCTTTCCTAAACAGAAAGGAGATATTTAGCTTTTTCTTTTCCAGAACCTGTACCATGTGTATTATTGCATTTTCAATTTTCAAATTCTTCACTTCCATCTATGTCACTTAGAAATGAGAAAACAAACTTTCTGTAAATTACTGTTAATTCTGTAAATTACTGTCCCCATGTCAAACTGTTCAGACGTAGCTGCTGTCACGTTTACCTCCTGGACACTGCATGATTATTTGCAAGCTGTTTTCTACACGTCACACAATTTACCTGGCTATTTTGTCCACGTGGCTTCTAACTGGAAAAAAAAGTATTCAGTCACCTTTAGAAGTTTTCACTGTATGACATTATCATGGAATGTAATACAAATTTCCTAGTGAAAATCACATCTTATTATTAAAAGGTTGAAAATATTTTCCAGTAAGTTTGTCATATAACCTTGAACTAGGAAAGAAGATCGCAAAAGAAATAATATTTATAGTAATCCATTTTGAAAAACAAATATTCTGTATGTAGAAAAAGTCTAAAAGGCTAAACACCTGTGGAATGATCAGGTCCTCTTTGCCCACACCCACTCCCTCTTCAGATTCTTGGCCACTGCCCTGCTTTCCCAGGTCACATGGGACCGGAAACTCCCCCTCCCCTCCTCCCAGCTCAGAGGCGGGTCCTTCATTGATTTGAACCAATCAGTGTCTTGACCACAGACCTTGGTTGAGGGGTGGACACATGACCCAGGGCCTGTCTCCTGCCATTTCAGTAAACAACAGATGTTGTCCACCCTCAAGCCGTCAGCCACTGCAGCCCCTGACAGCTCACCGTAGGGGATTCAGGATGGAGAGAAACAGGACGCTGGTCCTACATAGTTAAGGCCAGTAACTTGAGATGTCTGTTTTTGTGATTAGCAGTCTTCTGTCGATGTCCTACTACATTTTTTTCAGCAAAACCTCCTGTATCCTGGCTCCTCCCTTACCTCTTTGGGACAGTCCCTCAGGGTGATCGGAGAGGCTGTGTGCCAGGCTATAGTCCTCAGTAAGGGCAGTGGACAAAACATAATTCTCAACTTTCACGTTGTGCATTTTTTTTCAGTTGACAAGAGTTTGGATTTTCTGCTAGATTTGAGCCTAGAAGCATGGAGCCCAGGAAGCATCTGCAGCCATCTTGTGACCATGAGGCCCAGCATGCCTGCTTGGACAGAGCTGACTGGAGAAACAGAGAGAAACTGTGTCCCGAATCCCGATCCTGTCAGTTGAGCTGCTAGATCAAATCTCACCTGAGGAACTATCTCTAGATTTTTCAAAATCATTTTTTATCTGTTGTTTAAGGCACTCAAGTTGAGTTTTGTTATTATAACGGAAATAGATCTGCTATTCAACAACGCATCCAAACCGATAAAACCCTAATATGCTAAAATGAGTATCTCTAGAAAATCTTCACATGTTGTGCTTTCATTTTCATTCATCTCTAAGTATTCTCTAATTTCCCTTGTGATACTTTTCTTTGATCCATTGACTAAGAGTGTATTGCTTAATTTCCACACGTCTGTGATTTCACCGGTTTTCCTTCTATTATTAATTGCTAACTGCACCCCTTCATGACTATTTGACTTCATGACTAAAGAAGCTACTTTGTATGATGTCTATCTTTGAAAATCTATGGAGACTTAAGGTCTGCTCTGGACACCATCGTGCGCCCTTGGGGGCACGTGCGTCTGCTGTTGGCCAGGGGGGCCCTGCGTGTCTCTCTGGGCTTGTCGTGGTGTCGAGGGCTCGACCTCCTCACTCTTCTTCTGTCTGGTTGTTCTACTCACTGTTGAGAGCAGGGCTGAAGAATTATTTTGTTCCTTGCTGTCTACAAAAGGCCACTTAAACGTGTCCCGGTCACAGAGAGAGGGTCAGAGGGTGGGGTGGAGAGGCTGGGCCCGTGAAGACGAGACCCCCTCCTCCTCATGGCTTCCACCGTGGAGACGACGAGGTCACACAGGCCGCTGCACTTTCGGGGGTGATTTCCGTGTCCGTCTGCCCAGGATGGGAACCGCGGCCCCGCCTTTCCCAGCTGCCCGTCCTCTCGGGTCCCCATCACATCACACTCGGTGGGGGCGTTCGGGCACTTTCATGTCCCTCCAGTGTTTCATACCATCTCTCAAATGTTTTCAGTTTGGCCAAAGCCCCTGTGTGTTTGTGCCAAACTTCTCCCTCCTCAATCTGTCTACATTTCAAAGAAAATCAGAGCCATCTGTTTCTGCTTCCCTGGCTTCGCTGTTCACAGCTCTCTCTGCTGGCGACTAAATGCAGAGGGTTTTCAAGTCTCTGCCCCGTGTCCACGCCCTCCTCCCTGGTGCTTCAGAGTCAAAGGGGCCGCAGGATCCAGATCTCTCTTGACGAAAGCGTCCTCATTTCTTCGCACCCCACACGCCGGCTCACACCGTGCAATGTTAACTGGCGACGAGTCCAGAGGGCCCTCAGGTGAGCGTCCCTGACTCCAACGGCCACTGCTCTCCCCGCGCTTAACCTGCTCTGTGTGCTGAGGGGGTTATTCCAGGCAGCTCTGCTTTTCTATATACCTTCTGTGTTTGAATAAATGCGAGAAAAATGCATGCCATTTATATGATTATATTAAAAATGAAAACCAGAAGAATATAACAGTAATGCAATTCTCGTTTTAAGCAAAATAAGCACACATATAAAAAAAGTAGTTTGCTCCATTTAGTGAGTATACAAGGAGCTTGAGACCAGACTGTCTGTATATATATATATTTTTAAAAATTAATTAATTAATTTTTAGCTGTGTTGGGTCTTCATTTCTGTGCGAGGGCTTTCTCCAGTTGCGGCGAGCGGGGGTCACTCCTCATCGCAGTGCACGGGCCTCTTACTATCGCGGCCTCTCTTGTTGCGGAGCACAGGCTCCAGACGCGCAGGCTCAGTAGTTGTGGCGCACGGGCTTAGTTGCTCCGCGGCACGTGGGATCTTCCCGGACCGGGGCTCGAACCCGTGTCCCCTGCATCGGCAGGCGGATTCTCAACCACTGCGCCACCAGGGAAGCCCTGTCTGTATATTTTTATATTGTGAATTTTTTTCATTCAACATTGTATAATGAGCATTTTTATTATACCTAATCTGCAAAAACATGATTTTATGGGTTGATAGTATTTAATTACACAATTATTCTTTGAACTGTTTCCAATGTTTTATCTTTATATAAATCACGCTCAGGAGGCATCCTTGTATGTAAGTCCTTCATATTTCGGAGAATTTCCATAGAATAGATTCTTAGAACTGGATTTCTGCGATAAAGAGCGTAATGGTTGCCAAATTGCTCTTCACAAAGCTCATTATGTGTTTGAAAACTTTATAATACGAACGTTAATAATTTATTTAACAATTTCTCTGGAAGTTGGACATATTGGCTCTTACAAATTTTTCCTACTACAAATAACATGTATTAATTTTAAAGCAAGTTTATGCTAATCAGAGATAGAGCATAAAATGGTGTCTATTTTCTGATTCTCTCTAGTATATTTAAGTAAAAATAAAAGAGAAATAATAATTTGCATTTTTCAAGATAAATGATGTTCTCCAGTAGGAAATTAACCACGGGGATTAGGCCAAAGTTAAATCATCTGAAGAAAAAAATTGTAAACGCCTTCATCTAAGTATTATCTCAAGATGGAACTGGAAACCGGGGTCTGGGGACCGCCAGCGTGTGAATTAGAAGAGCTGGTGAGAGTGAGGAAATTTACAGGTATATGGAGGCAACTGACAGAGAAAAAAGAAACCGTCTATAAGGCAATTTAGTGGAATAGAATTGTTAAAATAGCAGTAACACCGATGATGTCATAATTGCTTGTAAATCGTATATTTGACCCCAAATATTTTTTAAAATAATGATGGGAAATGACGGAGTAATAAGGGACCACAGAAGAGCCTTAACAAAGGCAGAATGTGAACTATCGCAGGTGGATAATTTTGGACGCACAGTTGATGGCGTACATCCTGACACCTATGGGTGACCAGGCAGCCAAGCGTTTTAGCAGCTGAAGGATCAGACTGGCCAACGCTGTGAGGACAAGAGAGTCTGCTGCCTCCCAGCTCCGAGGCAGCAGAGAGAGAAACAGGAGAGGGCGGATGCCGTTGATAAAACACAGGGTCTTAAAGAAAAGGAGTAAGACCACGCCTTGCACACTTTGCTCTTTAGCAAAGGACTTACCTTTTCTGAATGTCCATTTTTAAGGTTGAACGTGGAGTGGATACAATCTACCCCCCTTTTGCCACGTGGGGTTTCGACCACGATGAGAGGATTTTGTGGGTTCTGAGATGGCCTGTCCCTGTAAACTGTGCTCAGGTCTCTCCTCCAAAGCCCAGGGAGATCTCGGGAGACGTCAACCCCGAGAGACCGTCCACGTGACCCAGAGACAGGACCAGCCCTCCCATCTCCACATCCGTGGATCCACGTGTCAAGCTCTACATCCCCGGGATAACCCACCCATTGGCTCTATTGAAGAGCCTCGCCATGCGGGCGGGGCCGCCTGCCCCCATGACAAACAGTCTCAGGGTTTGTCTGTCCCGAGTCCTGTCTCGCTGCCCGTCCTCACAGGCCCTCCCCGCCCTCCCTCCTCCAGCCCCCGCGTCCCCCAGTTCCCGCCCCAGGACAGTCGAGGGGACCCTCCCAGACCCCTCCTGTTACTGGAAAGTAGTCTCTTCAGTTAACAGTTGGGGACCACGGAGCAAAACCTAATAGCTAATACAAAATAGCATTTAAAGAAAAGTTCACATAGAAAACGAAAAACGAGAAGAAATCGTACTCCCTTACTGGAACATGATGGAAATAACCTGTTTAATAAACCCACTCTGACGGATGTCCAGGGGGAAAGAAATGAATCGCGGGACACAGACCGGGGCCTTGGATGGTGAGCCTGAACTGAACCAAAGATGCCTGAATCTGAGAACCTCAAGGCATTCCTTCCAGGCGTGTACATTCTTGTGGGGACAGAGAGGTACACGGGGGAAGGGTATGCGGTAGGAGCCTGATTTCTCAAGGCGGAAATCGAAGCAGGATCAAAACGCGCGACCCACCTATTTGCCAAAGAAGCGTGGCCACTCAGAGCCCGGAGTTAGGAGTGCGAGGCGGCCTGGGGGCCGGGGTCGCCCACCCTGGGGGATTCATGGAGGAGGGGGCCCCACAGCTTGAGAGTGGGCAGCGCTGACCATCAGGGGAGACGGCTCTGTAGGAAATGCGAGGCGCGGGGCTCACGGAACCGGGCAGCCCGGGCCAGGAGAGGGCGGGCCCCACCCAGGGAGACAGACGGGACCACCGTCGTGCCGGGAGAAGTCGACGTCAGGCCGGGGCTCCTCCCGCAGGATGGGGGGGGTCAGGATGACCTCGGGTCCCCGGAAAGTCAGGTGACCAGGAGGCCCCTCGGAAGGCAGGGCCCGGATCCAAGGGGGTGAGGCCGAGGCAACAGGAAAAGTGCAAGGAACAGCTGAGTGACTGGGAGCAGGTCCCCTTGGACGTGAGGCTGGGGCTGCAGACAGGAAGGAGGGGGCAGAGGGCCTCCTGGAGGGGAGCAGTGAGAACAGAGCCTGTGTCGCTGCTCAGAACGGGCGTGCGGGTGGGGCAGAAAGTGGGGGACCGCGGTGCTGGCCTGCTCCGCAGACACGTGTGCGCGGCCAAGGGGCCTGAAATCGGGGAAAGGAAGCGCAGGGGAGCCCCGGCAGTGATGTCAGGGCCCAAGATGGCAGCGCCTTCCCAGCCTGTCCCTCCCAAAGGGACCATCAGGGATTTCCTGCCAGAAGGACCCTCCGCAGCGCGACGAGGAGGCCGCTGAGCCCGCGCGGTCGGTGCAGGCGGAGCCGGGCGCGGGGCGTGGGGGGCGCGGGGGCGGCCTTAGCCCCTCGGGGTCCGCGTTCCGCCCCTCCTGGCCCAGCCTCGGGGGGCTTCTCTGTGAACGCACTACAGGCTGAGCAGCCAGAAGGGCAGGAGGAGAGAGGGGAGGTCGCCTGGCAGATGAGGGGCCCCTGAATCGCCCAGCCTCCCGCCCCGAGCCCGGGGGGCCAGAGGGACTCCCCTGCCAGATCCCTGCGCAGCTCCGGCCCCGCCTCCCTGGCACGGGTCCGTGTACTCTTCTCAGGCTGGGGCTTTTCAGCGAAGCTAGTGGGGCTGCTGTCCAGAGAGATGCTTCAGAGGGGCCTGAGCCCGGGCCACGAGCCTTCCGGTGGCTGATGGAACTTTGGTTCCATCTGGAAAAGCTGCGTGTCCGTGGCTGTCTCTTCCCAGTGGAAACACAAAATGCCACGGGGCCCCTAAATCTCACTGCCCTAAACCACAGCATCCTCTCCTGCACACAGTCTGGCATGTAAAACACAGACGGGGGTCCGGTGGCTTCAGACATTAGTTTTCCTCTTTTGAATTTTAGTTCATTAATTTTTGTATACAGCAAGTTCTTATTAGTTATCCATTTTATACATATTAGTGTATACATGTCAGTCCCGATCTCCCAGTTCATCACACCGCCCCCACCCCCTGCCGCGTTCCCCCCTTGGTGTCCATACATCTGTTCCCTTCATCTGTGACTCTATTTCTTCCCTGCAAACCAGTTCATCTGTACCATTTTTTTAGGTTCCACATATATGCGTTAATATACATTATTTGTTTTTCTCTTTCTGACTTACTTCACTCCGTATAACAGTCTTTAGATCCATCCATGTCTCTACAAATGACCCAATTTCATTCCTTTTTATGGCTAATATTCCACTGTTTATATGTACCACATCTTCTTTATCCATTCATCTGGCGATGGACACTGAGGTTGCTTCCACGTCCTGGCTCTTGTAAACAGTGCTGCAACGAACATTGTGGTACATGACTCTTTTTGAATTATGGTTTTCTCAGGGTATATGCCCAGTAGTGGGATTTCTGGGTCATAAGGTATTTCTATTTTTGGTTTTTTAAGGAACCTCCATACTGTTCTCCATAGTGGCTGTATCACTTTACATTCCCACCAACAGTGCAAGAGGGTTCCCTTTTCTCCACACCCACTCCAGCATTTGTTGTTTGTAGAGTTTTTGATGATGGCCATTCTGACCGGTGTGAGGTGATACCTCATTGTAATTTTGGTTTGCATTTCTCTAATGATTGGTGACGTTGAGCATCCTTTCATGTGTTTGTTGGCAATCTGTATATCTTCTTTGGAGAGATATCTATTTAGGTCTTCTGCCCATTTTTGGATTAGCTGTATGAGCTGCTTGTATAGTTTGCAGACTAATCCTTTGTCTGTTGATTTGTTGCAAATATTTTCTCCCATTCTGAGGGTTGTCTTTTCATCTCGTTTCTAGTTTCCTTTGCTTTGCAAAAGCTTTTAAGTTTCATTAGGTCCTAATTGTTTTTATTTTCATTACTCTAGGAGTTGGATCAAAAAGGATCTTGCTGTGATTTATGTCAAAGAGTGTTCTTCCTATGTTTTCCTGTAGGAGTTTTATAGCATCTGGTCTTACATTTAGGTCTCTAATCCATTTTGAGTTTATTTGTGTGTATGGTGTTAGGGAGTGTTCTAATTTCAGTCTTTTATATGTAACTGTCCCGTTTCCCCAGTGCCACTTATTGAAGAGACTGTCTTTTCTCCATTGTATATCCTTGCCTCCTTTGTCATAGATTAGTTGACCATAGGTGCGTGGGTTTATCTCTGGGCTTTCTATCCTGTACCATTGATCTATATTTCTGTTTTTGTGCCAGTACCATATTGTCTTGATTACTGTAGCTTTGTTGTATAGTCTGAAGTCAGGGAGCCTGATTCCTCCAGCTCCATTTTTTTCTCCTCAAGACTGCTTTGACTATTCAGGGTCTTTTGTGTCTACATATAAATTTTAAGATTTTTTTGTTCTAGCTCTGTAAAATTGCCATTGGTAATTTGATAGGGATTGCATTGAATCTGTAGATTGCTTTGGGTAGTATAGTCATTTTCACAATGTTGATTTTTCCAATCCAAGAACATGGTATATCTCTCCATCTGTTTGTATCATCTTTAACTTCTTTCATCAGTGTCATAGTTTTCTGCATACAGGTCTTTTGTCTCCCTAGGTAGGTTTATTCCTAGGTATTTTATTCTTTTTGTTGCAATGGTAAATGGGAGTGTTTCCTTAATTTCTCTTTCAGATTTTTCATCATTAGTGTATAGGAATGCAAGAGATTTCTGTGCATTAATTTTGTATCCTGCTACTTTACCAAATTCATTGATTAGCTCTAGTAGTTTTCTGGTGGCATCTTTAGGATTCTCTATGTATAGTATCATGTCATCTGCAAACAGTGACAGTTTTACTTCTTCTTTTCCAATTTGTATTCCTTTTATTTCTCTTTCTTCTCTGATTGCAGTAGCTAGGACTTCCAAAACTGTTGAATAATAGTGGTGAGAGTGCACATCCTTGTCTTGTTCTTGATCCTAGAGGAAATGCTTTCAGTTTTTCAGCATTGAGAATGATGTTGGCTGTGAGTTTGTCATATATGGCCTTTATTATATTGACGTAGTTTCCATCTATGCCCACTTTTTGGAGAGTTTTGATCATAAATGGGTGTTGAATTTTGTCAAAAGCTTTTTCTGCATCTCTTGAGATGATCATATGGTTTTTACTCTTCAGTTACTTAATATGGTGTATCACATTGATTGATTTGCATATATTAAAGAACCTTGCATCTCTGGGATAAATATCACTTGATCATGGTGTATGATCCTTTTAATGTGTTGTTGGATTCTGTTTGCAAGTCTTTTGTTGAGGATTTTTGCATCTATATTCATCAGTACTCTTGGTTTGTAATTTTCCTTTTTTGTAGTATCTTTGTCTGGTATTGGTATCAGGGTGATGTGGCCTCATAAGTGAGTTTGGCAGTGTTCCTTCCTCTGCAATTTTTTGGAAGAGTTTCAGAAGGATGGGTGTTAGCTCTTCTCTAAATGTTTGATAGAATTCACCTGTGAAGCCATCTGGTCCTGGACTTTTGTTTGTTGGAAGATTTTTAATCACAGTTTCAATTTCATTACTTGTGATTGATCTGTTCATATTTTCTATTTCTTCCTGGTTCCGTTTTGGAAGGTTATACCTTTCTAAGAATTTGTCCATTTCTTCCAGGTTGTCCATTTTATTGGCATACAGTTGCTTGTAGTAGTCTCTTAGGATGCTTTGTATTTCTGCGGTGTCTGTTGTACCTTCTCCTTTTTCATTTCTAATTTTATTGATTTGAGTCCTCTCCCTCTTTTTCTTGATGAATCTGGCTAATGGTTTATCAATTTTGTTTATCTTCTCAAAGAACCAGCTTTTAGTTTTATTGATCTTTGCTATTGTTTTCTTTGTTTCTATTTCATTTATTTCTGCTCTGATCTTTATGATTTCTTTCCTTCTACTAACTTTGGGTTTTGTTTGTTCTTTCTCTAGTTCCTTAGGTGTAAGGTTAGGTTGTTTACTTGAGATTTTTCTTGTTTCTTGAAGGTAGCCTTGTATTGCTATAAACTTCCCTCTTAGAACTGCTTTTGCTGCATCCCATAGGTTTTGGATCATCATGTGTTCATTGTAATTTGTCTCTAGGTATTTTTATATTTCCTCTTTGATTTCTTCAGTGATCTCTTGGTTATTTAGTAACATATTGTTTAGGCTCCATGTGTGTGTTTTTTACGTATTTTTCCCTGTAATTGATTTCTAATCTCATAGCATTGTGGTCAGAAAAGATGTTTGATACGATTTCAATTTTCTTAAATTTACCGAGGCTTGATTTGTGGCCCAAGATATGATCTATCCTGGAGAAAGTTCCATGAGCACTTGAGAAGAAAGTGTATTCTGTTGTTTTGGGATGGAATGTCCTATAAATATCAATTAAGTTCATCTTGTTTAATGTGTCATTTAAAGCTTGTGTTTCCTTATTTATTTTCACTTTGGATGTTCTGTCCATTGGTGTAAGTGAGGTGTTAAAGTCCCCCACTATTGTTGTGTTACTGTCAATTTCCTCTTTTATAGCTGTTAGCAGTTGCCTTATGTATTGAGGTGCTTCTATGTTGGGTGCATATATATTTATAATTGCTATATCTTCTTCTTGGATTGATCCCTTGATCATTATGTAGTGTCCTTCCTTGTCTCTTGTAACATTCTTTATTTTAAAGTCTAGTTTATCTGATATGAGTATTGCTACTCCAGCTTTCTTTTGATTTCCATTTGCATGGAATATCTTTTTCCATCCCTTCACTTTCAGTCTGTATGTATCCCTAGATCTGAAGTGGGTCTCTTGTAGACAGCATATATATGGGTCTTGCTTTTGTATCCATTCAACGAGCCTGTGTCTTTTGGTTGGAGCATTTAATCCATTCATGTTTAAGGTAATTATCGATATGTATGTTCCTATGACCATTTTCTTAATTGTTATGGGTGTGTTTTTGCAGGTCCTTTTCTCCTTTTGCGTTTCCCACTTAGAGAAGTTCCTTTAGCATTTGTTGTAGAGCTGGTTTGGTGGTGCTGAATTCTCTTACCTTTTTCTTGTCTGTAAAGCTTTTGATTTCTCCATTCAATCTGAATGAGATCCTTGCCGGGTAGAGTAATCTTGGTTGTAGGTTCTTCCCTTTCATCACTTTAAACATATCGTGCTACTCCCTTCTGGCTTGTAGAGTTTCTGCTGAGAAATCACCTGTTAACCTTATGGGAGTTCCCTTGTATGTTATTTGTCATTTTTCTCTTGTTGCTTTCAATAATTTTTCTTTGTCATTAATTTTTGTCAGTTTGATTACTATGTGTCTCAGCATGTTTCTCCTTGAGTTTATCCTGCCTGGGACTCTCTGCACTTCCTGAACTTAGGTAGCTATTTCCTTTCCCATGTTAGGGAATTTTCGACTATAATCCCTTCAAATATTTTCTCGGGTCCTTTCTCTCTCTCTTCTCCTTCTGGGACCCCTACAATGCGAATGTTGTTGCATTTAATGTTGTCCCAGAGGTCTCTTAGGCTGTCTTCATTTCTTTTCATTCTTTATTCTGTTCCATGGCAGTGAATTCCACCATTCTGTCTTGCAGGTCACTTATCTGTTCTTCTGCCTCAGTTATTCTGCTATTGATTCCTTCTAGTGTATTTTTCATTTCAGCTATTGTATTGTTCATCTCTGTTTGTTTGTTCTTTAATTCTTCTAAGTGTTTGCTCTTTAATTCTTCTAGGTCTTTGTTAAACATTTCTTGCATCTTCTCGATCTTTGCCTCCATTCTTTTTCTGAGGTCCTGGATCATCTTCACTACCATTATTCTGAATTCTTTTTCTGGAAGGTTGCCTATCTCCACTTCATTTAACTGTTTTTCTGGGGTTTTATCTTGTTCCTTCATCTGGTACATAGCCCTCTGCCTTTTCATCTTGTCTATCTTTCTGTGAATGTGGTTTTTGTTCCACAGGCTGCAGGATTATAGTTCTTCTGGCTTCTGCTGTCTGCCCTCTGGTGGATGAGGCTATCTAAGAGGCTTGTGCAAGTTTCCTGATGGGAGGGACTGGTGGTGGGTAGAGCTGGGTGTTGCTCTGGTGGGCAGAGCTCAGTAAAACTTTAATCCGCTTGTCTCCTGATGGGTGGAGCTGGGTTCCCTGCCTGTTGGTTGTTTGGCCTGAGGCCAAACACTGGATCCAACACTGGAGCCTACCCAGCTCTTTGGTGGAGCTAATGGCGGACTCTGGGAGGGCTCAAGCCAAGGATTACTTCCCAGAACTTCTGCTGCCAGTGTCCTTGTCCCCATGGTGAGCCACAGCAGCCCTCCCACCTCTGCAGGAGACCCTCCAACACTAACAGGTAGGTCTGGTTCAGTGTCCCCTGGGGTCACTGCTCCTTCCCCTGGGTCCCGATGCACACACTACTTTGTGTGTGCCCTGCAAGAGTGGAGTCTCTGTTTCCCCCAGTCCTGTCAAAGTCCTGCCATCAAATCCACTAGGCTTCAAAGTCTGATTCTCTAGGAATTCCTCCTCCCATTGCCGGACCCCCGGTTCGGGAAGCCTGACGTGGGGCTCAGAGCCTTCACTCCAGTGGGTGGACTTCTGTGGTCTAAGTGTTCTCCAGTCTGTGAGTCACCCACCCAGCAGGTACGGGATTTGATTTTATTGTGATTGCGCCCCTCCTACCGTACCGTGAATGACAGCGAAACTCACCAAGGGATGACCTGTGTGTGTGTACAAGTTTGGAAAGGAACCAGCAGTGTTACAACAAAAATAGCATCACACATGAATGACAGGCTCACAGGTGACACACGCTTGCATCCTGCTGGTCTTCAAGCTCTTCCATGGCTGCCAGAGAGGCTGCGGGAAACTCACTCCATCTCAAAGGGCACCTGCTCATCTGAGCTAAACTGGAAACTGTGAGACAAGGAGATGCAACCCGCAAAGAAACCAGAGTGAATTATTCTTAAAAGTCATTGCATGTGTGTGTGTTTAATGATTTGATCGAAGAGTGTTATAACTAATTATGCCTGGTTGTTAAGAAGCTAATTTCATATTTTAAACCTCTGCCAATTTACCAGAAGCCAAGAAGGCAAGGGTGAAGACAGATATATAACAATGCAGTTTAATGTTATAACAGTGTAGTATTAATTTATACGCAGCATATATTATGGCACATTCGCAGAGTTTTCTACTGCTTATTCCTTATAAACCATCATTGTAAATGAACCCCCCTTAGTTTATTAGTGTCACTATCAATTAAAATTTATGAAGCCAAACCTTCCCAGAGAAAGTCACTCCCTGCTTGTAAAGAGGGCCTATTTGGAAGGTGAATTACATGCTTTTTGCCACTAGGCTATGGTTTACAATTAAATGGTACAACTTAGTAAGTGATGTTTCCACTGAATTCTTAAAAGCGAAACTGGGTTAAAGGAATGACTCTGGCTTTTTCAGATGGCTGAAAGCCCAGAAAGGGGCTCTGTGTTCTAGGTGACTCTGCATTCGCTCTGTTTAATGGAAATAGAACAAGAACACAAATGTAAGGCACCTGTGCTTTTTTTCCAGTTGCTGCATTTTTTAAAGGAAGGGAGTAAAATTAATTTGAATAATACATTGTGTGTAACCCAACATATCCAAAATACTATCATTTCAGCAAACAGTCCATTTAAAAACCACTGATATGTTTTACATTCAGAATCTGGTCTGTGTTTTACATTCAGAGCACTTCTCGATCTGGGCCAGCCACCTTTTAGGTGTTCGCCCGCTACATGTAGCTGAGCGGCTACCACGCTGGACAAATTAGCTCGAAGTCAACCAATCTGCCCTCAAAAATAGACAAAAAATACAAATTACATCAATTCTTAAAATGATGGATTCATTTTTAAAAGAAATTTACTCTGGGAGAACAAGAAGGGTAGATTAAGGGAGATTGATAAGATTTAACATAGTCTAAATCTTTTATCTAACTACTACTTTAGAATACGGCCGTATTTAGAAATGCAACACACTATGAAAGTTCTAATAATAGAAATAATTTGTTGGAGATAATGTTTATTGTCACTTGCCTTTCATACAAAAGTAGGTGGATTGTACGAGGAAGCGTCCGATCAGAGTGCTTTGTAAGCAGTATTCTTATAAGCTTCACTTGGTCTGGTTGTAAGGTTAGCTACAATTCAGTGGGACATGATCTCTAAAATTGTAATCATGAGTGAGATGCTTCTGATCCAGGCCGTCAGACACAGCCTTGAGCAGAGCTATGTACCACTGGGTCCACGTGGGAAAAGTTAAAGGCTGTGACGAGCCCAAATAATGCATGAACGAAACAGTCCTGGGAACTGTGTCTGTGCAAAAGGGCCCCTCGTTTGTATCTTACATAGTAAATGGTGAGCTGTGAAGACATTCTTTACTCCCTGGCCTTCAGTAAGAAGAGCCGTGTCTGGGGGAGGGCTCCTCGACACCAGAGCAGAGAAGGACAGTTTCGCCCCATCTGGTCCCCGGGCTCCTCACCAGTGGCAACGGCTCTGTGGTGACAGACTGTTTGGAAGCAGAGGCTGACTCAGCTCTCACTCATCCCTCCCATCTGTTTCCCATACAGAGTCTCCGGGATGAAACACCGAAGCCGACTGCACACGATGGTACGTGTCTTGGGCCGCGTGTACTTTGGGGAAAGAGAGCCCGGGTCTCTCCGGATACGTGTATGCATTTTAAATTGTCGTGTTTCTGGAGATCACTGAATCTAAAAGAAAAACAGTCCTATCAATCACATGACCACTTTGATATTCTGAAAAGCAAGCAAACAAAAGAAACTATTGCCTCGGGCTCCACAAAGACACCAACCCCAGTATTTCAAGGAACACAGAACTCGTGTGTGAGAGGCACGGTAACAGTGGAACCAGGGATAAGCATCGCTTTGTACAAACAGAATTGGGTTCAGATTCTACCTCTGCTAACTTCCCGATTGTGTAACTTCTGGCTTCGGTGGGACCTGAGCCTCTGTTTTCCAGTCCAGATAACAGAAATAACAACATTTACGCCTTGGAGGGGTGAGCAGAATTAAAGAGATGAGACGTGTAGCAGCACATCCCATACACCACCGGGTGCATAGCCAGCAGGCAATAAATGGCAGCAACAATGAATAGTTAATTAGTTAACCCGATGAGTTTGAAAAGTTATTTGCGTATTAAAACAAATACACAGTAAACCTGACAAAGACAAGACAGCAGCAAACCAGCCTGAACGAGCAGTCAGAGCAGGGTGTGCACCCAGGTTGTTGTCAGAAGTTTCCCAGCACCCCTGTCCTGTACATCCTGATACCATTGCTGCGTCTAGTCAGTGGCAAGTCCAGATAATCTAAGGGTAGCGCCTGGACAGCGCGATGGGGATATTTCCCGAGCCCTTAGATGGCTGGGAGCAGGGCCCGGCTTCTCGGGGCCGTTACCCGGAGAAGCAAGCTGACACCTGCTGAGGACACCGGCGGAGGTATGTCAGGGCATCCGAGTTCCCTTCCAGGATTTTGTCACCGTTCCTGGCCGTTCGGCACCTCAGCCTTCTGTGCAATTCCTCCACCCAAACAAGCACAGAGGCAAAAGCCATCGGTTGTCTTGCTCTATAAAGAAGTGGTGGGGGGACAGTGTAAATGCAGCGGCGACTATGGGGCTGTGCCATCCGCCCCGTTTCTTCTTAGGTGGCCGGGAGGAAGACCGCGGGCTTTTCTCTGGGAAAGAAGACCAGCTTGTGGGTGGCGCTGAGGGTGTGAGTGCAGAGGCTTCAGGGAGCCTGCTGGGGCTGGCAGGGCTCTGCAGGCCGGTTCATCTCTTGTCTGAGCTGCTGCTCCAAGAGGCTGCAGGCAGGGGCTCCCACGTGGGCTGGGACCAGACGCAGCACCCACCTCTCCTCTCGGAACCGTGACAGCGCCGCAACGAACGAACCAAAGGGCTTATTACAAGGCCCGAAGTACAGCAAACACGCACCCTCTGTGAGCTCCTGTCTGGAGAAGGAAGGATTCTGGGTAAAGATGTGTTCCTGCATCCCTGAGTGAAGCCCCTCGGTGGTAAGCATCGTGCTGTCCCCGAGCCCCTGTTGGTGGAGTCCCCCAGGGTTAGGCGACCTGTGCAAAGTCACATTCCTGGCTCGTGGCTCGGACAGCTTGGGCCGCGAGCGCGTCGCATCCATCCAGCGTGCGGACGGGGCCTGGGGCAGCGTTGTCGCTGGCAGCTGGGGACCCGAGGCCTCGTCTGCGGCAGGAGGGGGGCTTTTCGGCTGAGGCTGGGGCTTCACCCCAAGGCCCACTTCTTTTGTTATTTCAGTGTGGTCCCTCTTTATGACAACGATCTTCCCTCTAGCGACTAAAAGACCTGTCTCCAAGGGACATGGGCTGAAAACCGGCCCCAGCCACCGCTTTACCAGGCTGTGTGGGCTAAATCTTGCTATATTTGGATTGTCCTTTTGATAAGAGGGTCCAGAAAGTTCTCTCCCTGAGGACCTTCTGGTCCGGAAGCTCTGGAGTAAATAGAAACGCGGCTGTCAATTCTCTGCTTCACACCAAGGTGCCGTGTCTGGTGACGGCCAGACCTGCCCCCCAAACATTGGATTTTATTAGTTTACAGACAAAACAAAACTTTACTAGCCTAAGAAAGGTAAAGATGGTGAGTAGAACAATCCTCAGAAGATCACACCTCATCGCTTCCACTTACCTACACCCCCCGAAAGTCCAGACCGTGCTCCTGGCCGAGGCCAGGTAAATCTGATCCCGAAACACCATCGTCCTTGCCTGCTACTGGTGGGCAGTGTCTGAGAAAAGGCAGGTTCTAGAACGCTCAGCTAGAGACATCCTGGGGCAGAGCTTTACCCGTGTTTGCAAAACTGTGAGCCACGTTATTAAAAACGCTCTTAGAAGGAAATTTCTCACCTTCTCGGGTCAGTCATCTCTTTCAAGGCACCGATTGGGCCCCTCGAGGCCCGGCCCAGCCCCAGCGATGGCCCAGAGTCACACACTGAAGAGCCCTCCTGCCTGCCTTAATTTTCTGTTGCTGCTGTGACAAATGGCCACAACTTGGTGGCCGAAGACAGCCCACGTTTATTATCTAACAGGTCCGAGATCTGAAATGGGTCTCACCGGGTTAAACTCCAGCCACGGTGGAACAGCCTCCTTCCGGAGGCTCTGGGGTCCAGTCTGTCCGCTTCTGGAAGCCACCCGCTTTCCTGGATACCTCAACGTCTGCCGCCACCTGTCCTCTCTCTGACCTTCCTGCTTCTCTGTGGTAGGAAGCAGGGCCCTTCCCCGGTCAATCCAGGATCATGTCCCCATCTCAAACTCCTCCGTCACATCTGCACGAGGTGACAAGTCTCGGGTTCTAAGGATTAGGGTGGTGACGTCTCTGGGGGCCATTACTCAGCCAACCAAGAGCCTACAGGAGAGGGACACAGGCCGGGCCTTGAGCAGAGCCTTGGGGCGGCCAGCTGCCCGCCGCGCCGTCCTCTGGGAAATACCCTTCCTCACCACGGGCGGCTGGCCTTTCTGCTGGCCCCAAGTGTACCAGCAAGAATAAAAGTGCTGGGAGGCTTTTGATTTTATTCAGAGAGTGAAACGAACTGAGAGAAAGCCTCTATCTGACTTTTACATTAAGTCACTCAATTTTTGTAAAAGTGTAGAATAAGGGATGGATATATGATCATAAAGTACCTTGCAATTTCTGATAAGTGGACATTGGATCCTTTTTAGACTCAGATAATATAGGGTTTTCCATTCGGGTGTTTGGTTGACTCTGACATTTTCAGAACCATTAAGTTTGTTTCCACAGCTATTTTTCAAGGGCCAATAAGAAAAAATAATAGAACTTAATTGGAAAACAAAACAGAATTGAGCCCAGAACATCTCAGTTAATGAGCAATAGAGGTTATATTGATTTCATTTAAAAAATAACATTAACCCTCAATAGCAATTAATGCACAGAGGTTGCTTGTTTAAGTTATCTGATAAGACGGGTTCATACATTTAGAGTATTAATCTAAAAAAGGGTATTAGTATCCAGGAAGACATTGATCTGCTCACCAGAACCAAAGCTGATGGAAACCCAGCTCCACGCAGTGAACCACATGCTGCAATCTGAAACCTTGGTGCAACTGGTGATAAGAGAAGGAGAAATTCTGGCCAAAGGAAAATATTTTAGGCTGGTTTTCCTGTTGTAGAACCATTAAACCTTTCATATTAGCACATCCATCCTAGAACACTTAGGGTCGTGATCAAAGGGGAAGGAAAGAAAAGAAAAGCTGCTATGGTTGGCATTTGCAAAGCAAGTTCAAGTTCAAGAGGAAAACCACAACCAACGTATGGAAAACAGCTGAATTGACCACAGAACGGTCCTCCTCCAAAGACCACATAACATCTCACGAATAACGGGGACCATTCACTGGATCCAGTTGTAATCTTTAGTTTTACGCCAGAAGTCGCCGTCTTTTGCAACCTCTGGGTCTTTCCGGTTTCTCATGCGTTGACTGCTTTTGTGGGGGGGTCAGGGGATGGCACGCCGCGCGGCCTGTGGGATCCTGGTTCCCCGACCCGGGATCGAACCTGGGCCCTTGCAGTGAAAGCGCCAAGTCCTAACCACTGGACAGCCAGGGAATTCCCGTTAAGTGTTGAACATTTTGAAGGACGAGACAAAATATCCAATCAACTGACCATGAATTATAAGCAACCCTGGCTGTTCCCAGTCTGGGGTCCTCTGGACAGAGCATCTGCAAGCTTCTGACTTTTCTGTCTTTAAAACGTTCACTTCTAAGCAGTGGATCAGAAATGGAACTGATATGATTCTTAAGACAATCCAAAGAACCTGCCAAAGATTAAATTAAAGTTTATGCATGGTTCAAAACCACGGTCAGTGAATGCACGTGGGCTCACGGACGGGGCCAGGGGAAGGCAGCGCTATGCGTACTCAAGAGCGTTCAGGACGACACAACACATAGACGCTGAAGCCCACGCTGCAGGAGCCGCTCCCTCTTAGTGGCACGAGGGACCCAGTTACCGACCTCCAGGAGCTCCAAGGAGAAGACGACCACATTGCACGTCGGCAAACACAGCAAACGGGAAGCTCTGCGGCGGGTTTTCGCCGTTGGAGGAGTCAGGTCAGCGGCGGGAAGACGGGGCACGGGAACCGAGTTTCCCAGCGAGGAAAGGCAGAGCAGTGACAAAGTGAGAGGGCGGGGGGGGGGCAGGCTCTGGCTCTTGCGGCGGGAGCGCAGGGCCGAGGGCGCGTGGCTTCATGGCTCGCTGACAAGAGTCCTGAGCGTCGAACGGGAGAGTCTCCTAACTGTGCCTACTTTGCAAGCGAACGCCGAGGAGTCTAGGAAGGGCAACTTAGACGGTGATGGAAAAGCCAGCGAGGAAGGCAGAGTTCGGAAAAGCAGGCGAGGGGAACGGCCGTATCCAGAGCGTGGTCGGTGGGGTCACCGTGGGGGGACGCGGGAGCTCAGCTGTCAAGGACAATTGCGAGGTTCCTAGTTAGGGAAACGGGGCACGCGGAGCGCCGATGGCCAGGGTAGGGAAGGCAGGAGGAGGTGCGGGCCTGGACACATCAGCCAGAAGCAGCGTGGCCACAGAAGCAGATGAGAAACAAATTAAAGGAATAGCTCTGTCAGCTTTCGTATTTCTTGGTCTAATGCTAGGAAGGACCAGAGTGCAGTAAAAACAACGGCATCCCAGAACTCTTAGGGAGTAATTTAGTACAGGTTTTAGGAAAGCACATTTTCAAGATGCATCAAGAACCTTCTAGGCATTTCACATATAAGACTTTATCCTAGGGCTTCCCTGGCGGCGCAGCGGTTGAGAGTCCGCCTGCCGATGCAGGGGACGCGGGTTCGAGCCCCGGTCCGGGAGGATCCCACGTGCCGCGGAGTGGCTGGGCCCGTGCGCCGCAACTACTGAGCCTGTGCGTCCGGAGCCTGTGCTCCGCAACGGGAGAGGCCACAACAGTGAGAGGCCCGCGTACCGCAAAAGAAAAACAAAACCAAAAAAAAAAGACTTTATCCTAGAGAACAACCAAAAATATGATCAGGGCCGTACTTTCTTTCTGAAACATTTTAATAGCTAACTATCAGAAAGCAGGTAGATGGTTTGACAAAAGGAACGATTAAAATGTACATAGAGTGAAACGTTACACCATAGCTAAAAATCATGTTTTGTAAGGGAGACTTACTACCATGGAAAAATCCTCATGATACATTGGACGTATTATATAATATTATTATGTAATAATATTATTAAAGTCTAGAAACTGTTAGAAGTTAGCAGAATCATGGGTAATTTTCTTTTCCTTCTTTATATTTTATATATTGTCTACATCTTCCACCAAAAGCACAGCTAGTTTCATGAACAGAAAAACAATTTTTAAATAAACAGAGTGAGATGCAAATATATATGTAGTTACACAGTAGGAGGCGGAGGAAAATGCACTAAGTGCATATTCACTGGCGAGAAACGAGGGGCGGAGGACAGCGCAGCAGACAGAGAGACAGACGCACAGAAAGCAGTCGGCCGGCAACCAGATGGGGGTCTGAGTTCTTCCCTGGTGTTTCTCAAGTGTAAAAAGATGCGCATTTTGTTGTGGAAGAAAGACGCCCATCCCAGGAGACACTTACACAGGAAAGAACACACGTGTCTGCAGAAGTTATTTTCAGTTACATAACTACAGGTTGCCGTTTTGGAATCAAAGAGAAGGAGAAAAGGGGGTTAAAGTGAAGACAGCTAATGCCACCATCCTCAGATTCCTGGCTCAGCCTGATGGCTTCTCCCGGGAGTCAACCAACATTGATTGCCAGACTGGTGAATATTTGCCGGCCAAATATTGGCAAATTCTCACTCACTATTTGCTAAATCAATTGAGAATACCCCAGTGCCTAAATATCATAAAATGAAATGGTCTGTGGAAAATTAACATTAAGATTTGAGTAAAGTTTCCCTCTCCCCACCTTAAAAAAATCGGATTACTTTTATTATTGGTGGCGCCAGGCTACATTAGCAGGAACTGAGCCAACACAATGAAGGAAGTGATTTATTTTCGCTGACAGCTCTCCTATGCTCCGTAAGCCTACCTTTGATATTGTATCTCCTCTTTGATAGTTCCTGTGCAATTGCTTCCCTCTTGGGTTTTCTTGTAACCTTATAATCCAAGTAGCTAAATATGTAATTTACATAGTAAATTTTGTAATTCTTATTATAAGAATGTATAGACTAGCTAAAGAGGCAAGAGGTGGATGGTAAACACATAGAGAACTACGTAAAATAAAACTGGCCAGGTGCTTAGAAAAATCTCTCCTCTTTTACAGAAGGCATACTCTGTAAACATTTGTTAAAGGAGTAAATGAATGCAAATACCGATATGGGTGACACAGAAAATAGGTGTTTTGTGTAATAAGGTAGAGAAGAGAGGCAGACTAGAGGCTGGATAAGCACCAGAAGGCAGGTGTAGGGCAGCGTTCGCGACGGCGAGACGTCACACAGGTAACAAAGCAGCGCAGAGCTCACCCGGGGGCAGGGAGTCACGATGGGGGCAGGACAGGTAACGTGAGCGCATAAACCAGTTCTTCACAGGTGATCTGGACGGGAAGCCGGGTCTCTGGACTTGAGAAGTGGGTGATTGGCAAAAGCTCTTGGAAGCTCTCTAGCAAGGGAATAAGACGCTAAGGTTGCGCTCGGCAGAAGGGGGCCGAATCGGGGCCACAAGAGTTGGCAGATGGGGAGAAAGTGAGGAACCCGACCTCTCCACGTAAGGTTGGGGTGAGGAGGGCGTGGCCTGGGGTGGTGTCCACGCCCATAAAGACAGGGAATGCAGCTGGAGATGCTCTACCTCTACTCTCATCGGGCCTCTGACGGCGCCTCTCCCTTCCTGGGGCTGCAACCGTGACCTTGCTTCTTATTTCGCTGGAAAGATAGAAGAGCCTTAGGCCCCAGTCAACCATCCCCTCCTTCTGAAACTCTTTCCTCACGTGGCTCTGGGGATACCACGTGCTCCTGGGGTCTCCTGCCCCCGGCCATCCTTTTCCAGCCTCGTTCACTGGGCTCTCATCCCCCCCGAGCCCTGATAGCAGAGACCCAGGGCACAGTCTTTGGATATCTCCACCTCTCCGTCTGCATCAGCCCCTGGTGCTCGCATCCGACCTCACGGCTGCTGGAACAGGCTGCATCTTTGTGTCCCCGAGCGTCCAGCTGGTCCTGACCCTGGAGTGGCCCCTCCTCCCCTGTCCCCCCACCTGCCTTCCTCTCTACCCCTCGCTCACTCCAGCCACCTTTCCAGCTCAGGGCCTTTGCACAGCCACCTTTCCAGCTCAGGGCCTTTGCACAGCTACCTTTCCAGCTCAGGGCCTTTGCACAGCCACCTTTCCAGCTCAGGGCCTTTGCACAGCCACCTTTCCAGCTCAGGGCCTTTGCACACGTGGTCCTCCATCTGGGACCCACTCCCCTCCCTTTCTTCCGACTGCTGTGGAGATGCTGCCCCTGGCTGAGGCCTTCCCGAAGGCCTTGTTTATACTCCAAGCCCCACCCCACCCCCTAGCCACCCTGGTCGCCCTCCAGCTTTAATCTCTCCGCATCTCTTCTCGCACAGACTCAGATCGTTCAGGTTACGTTCGATCCCTCGCCTGACACCCACGGAAACGTAAACCACGCGGGAGCGCCGACTCTGTGTGCTCGCTGCTGTGCCCCGGCTGCCCTTATCTAGTAAGTTTTAAGAGAGACCTCAAGTTTCCTAATTTGCTTTTCTTTAAAAACGATCAGTTACTCAATAAACTTGCTCTTCGTTTACTGTGCATATTTGGGGGCTGAGATTTTGGAAAGAAGCAAGGCCGTTTTCGCTTTGTCTGCCGTGATCTCACCCGGTGGCGAGGGGTCGAGAGGAGGCTGGTAACATCGACACGAGACACTTGCTCGCACCAAGGGCCCCACCGCTGACAGCCCAGAGCAACACAGAGTGTCCTCGGATCCTGAAATTACGGCACGATTGGCAGTTGTCTGACTGAAGAGAACCTTGAATTTGTTTTGAAAAGTAAAGTGCAGAAAATAAACACCACTGAGAATCCAGGGATCCCCGGTGGGAGGACACCGCGTCCGCGCCGGTCCCAGTCACGGTCTGCGGTAGATGTAAGAGACAGCAAATTGTGAAGGCTGAGCATGGAAAAAGGTATAATTTTTAAAGTATGTTTATTACATGTTCACATCATCATGATTTAGAGTCATACAAGTCATATAAATAAATATATGATTGATTAATTTCAACTGTTTCTTTTTTACTTTTTAATGTGGCTGCTAGAATATTTATATCTGCATATGTGGACAGTGCTGGTTTAGGTTAAAAAAAGACTAAAGAGAAATAACAAAATGCAATGTGTAACCCTAGATTGGATCCTTGTTTAAAAAACACCAAACGACTATAAAAACATCCTTGAAACAATCAGAGAAATATGAACGTGGACTGGATACTAGATGTGGAATTGTTGATTTTCTTAGTGGTGATACTGGTATCATAGTTACACAGGAGGTTGTTTTTACTTTTAGAACAAACATCCTAAACTATTTAGGGGTGAAATATCGTGATGGCTAAACTTACTTTCAAATACTTAGTGATGTATATTGTTATAATTTAATATTTTATAATTACAATATTTACATTTTACTTAAATATTTTAACTATATTAATATACATTTATTTACATCATAGGCATTATATTGTGTATTGAATATTTACATTTTACATACATTTATATTTACATGCAATTATATGTATACATATCTGTGTGTTTGCATAGACAGCAAAACAGTAACAATTGTTGAATCTGGATGGAAGTTAAATTGGATCCATTGTGTCCTTTTGTCAACAGTCATTCTATACATTAGAATTTTTTCATAATGAAAAGTTGGGGAAAAGTTTATGGCTCCCAGAAGACTTTTGACTAAAACCAAATGACACAATCGTGCCACTGTGGCAACCACGTGAAAAGAGCATGGCTGAAAATCACAATTCAGGCAGACTATAATGACTATTTTAAAATAATTTATAATCTTACTCAGGGTTATAGACTAATTGATCTCTAAATGTACCCAAACTCCCTTAAATCCCCGTGCTGCTTTCTTCGCTTTGAAGGAGAAACCCTTTAAGGGACATTCTAAACCAAAGACGACGATTTCCCACTTATAAAGTGCCGTCTGTCCCTGCGGGGTGGGGGGAGGGGTGAGTTCCACCTCCTGCGGAGGGTCCCCGAGTCCTCGCCTTCCGAGTGACACGGGCCCCGACCCACTGCCATCGTGGTGTCTTTCTTAGCTGGGTTGGCAGCCCCAATTTTCATCCACACCCACTTCCAGACGACTTGGTGGGTGAGCTCGTCTGGGGAGGGTCGTCTTGACCCGGCCGAGGACTGAACAGCAGTGCTTCTGGAGCAGAAGCTGCTTCCTGGTACGTATTTATTTGGGAGCAAAGGTATGATGATGTCACCGCATCACTTCAGCCAGCGAAAGGTCCCCAGCACCACTGCAGACGGAAAATGGCCAGAGAGGACAGCACGTTCGCGCAAGACTCTTGTTTAAACGTCCTCAAGCGGAAGCAGATACTTGATGTCCTCTTATAAGGACATTTTAGTGTAGCCCGAAGAATCTGTTTCTGTGATGTCACAGGTGTCCGTGTAATCCAGACAGCTCAGCCCTTGGGCCCCACGAGGTCGTACTGGAGGTCGGCCCGAAGGAGCGACGTGACAGCCGCCACCCTGAACCAAGCTAGGACGGAGCAGGCCGGGGGCGGCGGCCACGGGGGCTCTGCGCGCGCGCTCCGGGCTCCGGGCTCCTGCTGGGCGGGCCCCGCGCTGCTGTCCACCCGAAGGGCCGGTGAGTCTGCACCTCGGTGTCACTTCCTCCTCCCAGCGGGACACGGGGCCCCTCAGTTCCTCCCCTGGACCAGAGCCGATAAAGCCCCAGCTCTCACGCAGAAGCTGCCTCAGTGTGAGTCTCAGCAAATGCACCCAGGAGGGGCCCTCCGGCCTTTGACTGAAATCCACAGCTCAAATGCACTCAGGAGACACACAGACACCTCTCCACGTCAATCGGAACAAGTTCCACGGAGAAGCGTTCAACCTGGCATCGTGCAGTGCGTGGATATCCCTATTATCTATTTCATTCCTTATAAATATTGGTCAAGGCTCCACTGAGTTTGAGCTTCTTAATGAACTCACTTGTAAATGATAGAAGTGGCCCATCTGCCTGTGACCAGCTAATTGGCTTAGTTAGGATCGGGACAGCGGAAGAGCAGTCTCCCAGCGCAGGCGGATACGGACCCGACCCCCGGGGAGGTGTTTTGCCCTCGCCAGTAGGTGGGGCTCGGTGCTGTGTCTGCTCCTCAGCTGACCAGCCCCTGCTCCCCACCTGGGAAGGCTCCGCGCCGCCAGGCCTGCGTGGTTTCCTCCACTCTGTCCTCTGCAGTTTCCTAAATTAGCCCCTGGGACTCGCTTGGTGCAGCTCCCTTACGCTCGGCACGTGGGCCGTTCCTGGAGAAGAAAGCGGGTGGAAACATTAGCCCCACCGTTGGGGCTGGGCGCTGAGTCACCCACCTAGACCCAGAGCTCGGAGGCCCGGCCTCGCCTCTCCCGCATCCTCAGAGCCCAAGCAGCCTAGGAGCCACAAACGTCCAGAGTCCTAGCTCAGTGCCTCCCTCCATCCTCGGTCCTTCTGTAGACCCAGGGTCCTGCCCTGGGCCCCAGAGCATAGCTGGTACCTGGGATCCCAGCCAGGTCCCACCAGCCCTCCTGTCCACACTCTCAGCAGACGGGTTCTTGGTCTGTGCACATTGCAGGCGCTGCACCCACGGCTGACCAGGCCAGGGGCCTCCTGGGGCTGACTTCTACGCGGCTAGCTGCCCAGGGGCCTGGGCCGCCTGGCAGACCGCTTCCTGGGGTCCCGAGCAGCTGTCCTCCCCTCCGTTGGGTACCTTGCGTCTGGCAGTGCCTGACTGACCCCTTTGTGCTCTGGGGCCGGGGGAGCCCGACTGTACGGCCCTGGGCTCTGCCCACCCCGAGCCCCGAGCGGGGGCTCAGCCCTCCCGGCTTCGTCCTCCTCCCCCCGGATCCGTGTCCCAGGGTCTCAGGCACAGAGCGCTGGGACCGGGGGGCGCGGGACGGGCTCGCTGCTCGGCACCCCCGTCCGGGGCCGGAGAACCGCGCAGGAGGGAGCGACCGTCTGCGGAGCTGGTGGGCGCAGGTCCCTCCCGGGAGCGGAGGGCAGCCGCCCCCGCAGTCCGGGCAGCCAGCCTCTCCCGACTCTGCTTTTCTCGTGCTGGGCGCTCGGTGTGCAGCCACGCACGGCGGGAGAAGCGGGCCTGGGCCCCCTCCGCCGCTCGCTGGCTGTGGCCTCCGTGCCTCAGTCTCCTCGCCCGTGGAGTCAGACCCCTGCCTCTCGGGGCCGTCCTCAGGGTCAGGGGAGTGTAAGCACCACCAGGCCCGGGACGGCGCCCGGAGGAGAGCGCGTGAGCTCAGGCCACACAGGCTTCGGGATGCGAGGCCTCCGAGGGGTCACTTCACACACGGGGACGTGGGACCCAGGCTCACCCCACACGGCGACCTCCTCATCCTTCTGGCCGGGGTTTGCCCCACTCTCTTCTGTGGACCTCGGAGGCCCTTAATAGGTAGGCTATTCATTTGCTCCGGGCCGCAAGCGGCAGGGAGGAGAAAATCACGCTGCGCTAGAGTCCCAGGCGGCAGCCTCTCCACTGGCGCCAGCAGCCCTGCCCGCCGGGACCTGCAGCAGAGAAGCCGGGTTCAGAGGCCCAGGCTGCTTGCTGGTGTTGCTCTAGAATGTGTTCAGGAACGTGAGCTGAGCGCTGCTCGCTGATCATCGATTTAAATGCTCAAAGGAAACTTGTGAGAGAAATACTGGTCCCATTTTGCAGATGAGAAAATGAGGCTCCCAGGGTACAAACCCGCCCCGTACAAGCCGCCCTTCAGGGTGGAGCTGAGTCACCTCTGCCGACTCCAAACCCTCTGTCCTCCCCAGACCCCCAGCTTGCCCTTACAAAGCGAGGCTGCCTCCCCCTAACGCACGGCCTCGGCCCGGGCAATTTCAGAGGCCTGGGCGCCCCCGTGCAGCCATTCAATCCATGTGGCCACAGTTGGCCTTCAGGCCGCCTCCACCCGGCGTGGGGAAGGCAGGCCCTGCTTACGGGGTCACAGGCGGGCTGGACAGCACCGGGGCCGCCTCTGCCGCTGGGGTCATGTTTGGAGAGGGTCGCGGGTTGGGTGGAGGCCTGCTTGCTCTGAGCTACCCAGCCACCCAGGCTCCTCTGGACCATTCTCCTCCCAGGATCCGGGGGGAGTGTGTATGGGAAATGTCCCCTGGGAGGGGGGGGCTGGGAGCAGACCTCGAGCCCCAGGAGGGGCTCTGTCCAAGGAGCTCGGAGTCCAGCTGTCTCAGCAGGGGCCCTGCCCACCCCCTCCCCCATCCCTGCGCACACCTCCTTGGTTAAACCCTCCCTGTGGAGCAGCAAAGCTTCTGGGGTCTGACCCCACCCCCTGGCCCCCTGCTTTTGCTTTCGAGGATCTTTCCTTTTCCTGAATTATTAATAAAAGGACTTGGTTATTGCTTTACATTTTCCTTATTTTGAATTGGGAAACATGTTAAACACAAAAAAGCAGATTAGTACAACAGACAGCTACTACCTTCCACTGAGACTGAACAGAAGCTAACGTTTACTGTATTGTTGCTGACATTAGTTTTTTAAATAAAGCATCACGAACACAGTTAAATACAGACAAACCCTCTGTCTCTACCACCTCTTCTCAAGTTGGTGTGTATTACTCCACGCGTTTTAGACTTTTACTGCATGTGCATGTGTTTAAAAACAATATGTACTCTTCTGTGTATTTAAATATCACATAAATTAAAGTGCATGGCATATAACATCCTATAACCAGCTTCAAATATATAACACTTTAAATTTATCCTTGCTGAGGCATATAGACCTAGTTCATCCACTTTCACAGCTGGTTATTGCAAAACTACAGTTTACAGCCCCCCACTAAAACATGGGGGTTTGCAATTCTTGGACTGATCTCGGGTGCAGGGGGGCAAGGGCCTCTCCACGGCACCTGGAGGTGCGCCCGCTAGGTGGTGAGGGACTCGCAACATCGGCCCCCAGATGCTGCCCCGGGAGCTTCAAAGCTGCCGCCTCGCCTTCACCCTGAGCGCACGATTCCGCCCTCGCGCCCCAAGTCCCCGCCGCCGTGCACATGTGCCGCCGACTTCGCACCGGGAAACCTCTCCTCAGTGTTCGCTGGCTGTTGGGCTTTTTGTTTCCTTTTCATATCTTTCGTCATTTTTCTATTGTACTTGTTTTTCCTTTTCTTACCTCTTTGAGGAAATTTAAAAAATATTCTAGGTTTTTGTCAGTTTCATTTCTTACAAATAACTTTGAACACTTGTGGCTTCTGTTCTCTCTTTGCTAGAGTCTCTGTGTAGAGGTTTTATTTTATTTTTTAACTTTTAATTTTTAATTTTTTTAGGGGGTGCGATGCACGGCTTGTGAGATCTTAGTTCCCTGACCAGGGGCTGAACCTGGGCCCCCAGCAGTGGAAGTCCAGGTTTTATTTTTAATATAAAATATAATTTATATATCATTTTATTTTATATATTTGTGCTGTTCTTACCTTGTTAATCGTTTCACAGCATGGTATCATCAGAAGAGTCACTGAAGCTTCTAAGACTTTTACTTCCTAAATTTAGGTCTTGATATGTATGGAATATACTTCTATGGCTGGTGTGAGATAAGAATCAACTTTATTCTTTCCCACAGGGAGAGCCACCCAGCGGCCCTACGGCCTTGGTTTCACGTCTTTTCACCCATTGCTCTATAATCCCACTCCCGTCACAGCCAGGTCTGCACGTCTCTGGATCTGGTTCTGGTCCGATTGCCCTGCTTTTTTGCCCATCCCCACGTCAGGACCGCCTGGTCTTAAATAGTCCAGCTTCCTCGTAAGTCTGGACACCTCCTGAGACAAGGCCCACTCACTGTTTTTCAAAGTTGCCTGTCACCTCTACTTGGTCTTTTGCTTTTCCATATTAATTTTAGGCAGAGCCAATTACTTCCTATGAGAATCCTTATTTTGCTGAATTTGCACTTAATTTGTTGATTGACTTGAGGGAAATCACTTATGTTTTTTGTTTGTTTGTTTGTTTTGCAGTACGCGGGCCTCTCACCGTTGTGGCCTCTCCCGTTGCGGAGCACAGGCTCCGGACGCGCAGGCTCAGCAGCCACGGCTCACGGGCCCAGCCGCTCCGCGGCACGTGGGATCCTCCCGGACCGGGGCACAAACCCGCGTCCCCTGCATCAGCAGGCGGACTCTCAACCACTGCGCCACCAGGGAAGCCCTCACTTACGTTTTGATAGTGACACTTCCATTCATTTACACTGATTTGGGGGCTTCCTTTATGTGCCCACTGCGGCTTTGCAATCCCCCCACCCTGTGGCGTCACATGTGTATGTGCGCAGAGGTGTTCCTGCAAGGCTGGGTATATTACAGCTTTTGATGTGGCTGTGAATGGGATTTTTCTCCTGTTAGCTCTTCCGATTCTCTTCTCGAAATTGGTGATAAATGGAGATTTTCCTGTTTTTTCAATTCTGGTATGCTCATCAGCAAATTGAGTGAACTAAGGGAATAAGGTCAGCTATGTTTCTTCCTTTCCATTTCTTGTGACGCACACTCTGGCCTGGACCTGGATTCCAGGTGACACGTGGGCTGTCGCCGTGGGCAGCCTGGCCTCACCCTTGGCCTTGGCAGAGGTGCTTCTGAAGTTTCCCCACCGACTGCTGTGTCCACTGTGCTTTGACAGAGACCGCTTTCTAGTTCACTGCTTATGAAATACACCGATCGTTTCTTGTAGGAATTTTCTCATTTGTTTTTCATTATCACATAAACCTGTTCAAGACTCGTTCCTATTTGTTTATGATTTCAATTCCACGTGTTTGCACCTCGCTCCGTCATCAATCCTGACGCCTCTCCCATCCTGACTGTACGTGCCAGGGTTCATTGACCCCAGGACGCTGTTCAGAACAACAGCTCTTCCGTCATTAATCCTTAAAATAAAAGATTCCATTGCTAGTTCAGCGATTTCTGTGTTCTTATGATTTCTTTCCTTCTGGTTTCTCTGGATGTGTTGGGTTGTTCCTGAACGAATTTCTGGACTAGGAATAGTAGCTCATTAATGATTTTTTCAAATATAATCATTTAAGATTATAAATATTCTTTACATATTGCTGTAGCTTTATATCACAGGTTTTTATGTGGTGTATGCATTGTGGACCAATCCTAAAGATTTTTAAATGACATTATGACAGGTTTTGTTTCTTCTCCTCTTGTTTCTTTTTGAGTTGCATGTAAGTTGTTTAAGGAGCATTAATTTCCATTGTACACGTTGATGGGTTTTTATTTCCATAAATGCCTGTGTCACCACCACCCTGCTCAGGTACACAAGTTTCCAGGGATTCAGAAGGTTTCCCCCTTCACCTTCCAAGTTCATATCTGCTTCCCTGCCCCCTGAAGAAACGACTCTTCCAATTTCTATTAAAACGTATTAGTTTATCTATTCTTTTGCATTTCCATATAAATTTGGGAATCTACTTGTCAATATCTAAAAAGTAGCTGGAAATTTCATCAAGGATTGTACTGAATCTACAGATAAATTTGGGGAGAGCTGGCATCTTAACAACATTGTGTCTTTCAAAGTGAGTACGGTTTATTGCATCACTTCGCAGGTCTTGTTTAATTCCTTTCAACAACGTTTTGTGTTTTCCAGTGAGTGGTTGTACACGGCTTTTCTTAGATTTACTCCTAGATATTTGATGCTATTGTAAATTTTACTTTTTAACTTCGATTTTCCTATTGCTTGTTGCTAGAATATAGAAATGCAAATAAATTTTATGTATTGGCTTTGTGTCCTGTGAGTTTGCTAAGTAAATGTCTTAGACCAGGTGCTTTTAATGAATTCTTTATGGTGTTTCATGTACACAATTTTGTGTTCTGTAAAAAGGTGGTTTTAGTTCTTTCTTTACAAAATTTTCTTTTATATCCTTTCTCTGCCGTAGAAATGATGGTGGTAGATGTAGTTGCCTTTTCCTCAACTCGGGGAGAAAGCATTCAATAGACAGAGGAAGCGATAGTGGCATTGGACCTACCCTTACACCTACCTACCCTTACACCCTGCTTTGCTGAAAGTGTGTGGATTAACAGGTTTTAAATCTATCAAATGCCTTTTCTCTACATTTATTGAGATGATCAGATGATTTTTCTCTTTGGTTCTGTTAATGTCTTGAATTGTGTCAGTACAGTTTTGAATATTAAAGAAGACTCAATTTGTATAGTAACCCAACTTAATCACGTTGTATTCTCTTTTTAAAAAACACCTTGCTGCCTGCGCCAGTGTCCTGCGCCAGGCTTGTGGGCTCCCTCCCTGCACAGCCTGCAAGCGACAGCCCTTCCTTCACACCTGATTGAGCCTCTGGATTGAGGAGGTGCTGCACGAAAGGACATTTGAGGCACAGAGAAGTTAACTGCCTGGTCCAAGATCACAGAGCTAAGCTGTGAGACTTGAGCTGGTGTCCTTCATGAATCACATCTTCCCCATCACTTAAGAAGCCACTGAGATACTTACATATTTAGCTGTCTCCTACTTGATATATACCCAGGAGGGAAATGGCTTTTTTCCAGCTTTTCTGAGCCGTGTGGCTGACAGGGTCTTGGTGCTCCGGCCTGGTGTCAGGCCTGAGCCTCTGAAGTGGGAGAGCTGAGTTCAGGACATTGGACCACCAGAGACCTCCCAGCCCCAGGTAATATCAGTTGGTGAGAGCTCTCCCAGAGATGTCCATCTCAACACTAAGACCCAGCTCCAACCAACGGCCAGCAGGCTCCAGTGCTGGATGCCCCATGACAATCAACTAGCAAGACAGGAACACAACACCACCCATTAGCAGAGAGGCTGCCTAAAATCATACTAAGTTCACAGAAACCCCCAAACACACGACGGAACGTGGCCCTGCCCACCAGAAAGACAAAATCCAGCCCCACCCCCCAGAACACAGGCACCAGTCCCCTCTACCAGGAAGCCCACACACGCTACTGAGTCAACCTCACCCACTGGGGGCAGATACCAAAAACAACAGGAACTACAAACCGGCGCCCTGCAAAACGGAGACCCCCAAACACAGTAAGTTAAACAAAATGAGAAGACAGAGAAATATGCAGTAGATGAAGGAGCAAGGTAAAAACCCACCAGACCAAACAAATGAAGAGGAAATAGGCAGTCTACCTGAAAAAGAATTCAGAGTAATGATAGTAAAGATGATCCAAAATCTTGGAAATAGAACGGAGGAAATACAAGAAACATTTAACAAGGACCTAGAAGAACTAAAGAGCAAACAAACAATGATGAACAACACAATAAATGAAATTAAAAATTCCCTAGAAGGAATCAATAGCAGATTAATTGAGGCAGAAGAACGGATAAGTGACCTGGAAGATAAAATAGTGGAAATAACTACAACAGAGCAGAATAAAGAATGAAAAGAATTGAGGACAGTCTCAGAGACCTCTGGGACAACATGAAACACACCAACATTCGAATTATAGGGGTCCCAGAAGAGGAAGCAAAAAAGAAAGGGTCTGAGAAAATATTTGAAGAGATTATAGTTGAAAACTTCCCTATCATGGGAAAGGAAATAGTCAATCAAGTCCAGGAAGCGCAGAGAGTCCCAAACAGGATAAATCCAAGGAGAAACATGCCAAGACACATATTAATCAAACTATCAAAACTTAAATATAAAGAAAAAATATTAAAAGCAGCAAGGGAAAAGCAACAAATAACACACAAGGGAATCCCCATAAGGTTAACAGCTGATCTTCCAGCAGAAACTCGGCAAGCCAGAAAGGAGTGGCAGGACATATTTAAAGTGATGAAAGGGAAAAACCTACAACCAAGATCACTCTACCCAGCAAGGATCTCATTCAGATTCGGTGGAGAAATTAAAACCTTTACAGACAAGCAAAAGAAAGAGAATTCAGCAACACCAAACCAGCTTTACAACAAATGCTAAAGGAACTTCTCCTCATAGGAAACACAAGAGAAGGAAAAGACCTACAATAGCAAACCCAAAACAATTAAGAAAATGGTAATAGGAACATACATATCGATAATTACCTTAAATGTAAATGGATTAAATGTTCCAATCAAAAGACATAAACTGGCTGAATGGGTACAAAAACAAGACCCGTATATATGCTGTCTACAAGAGACTCACTCTAGACCTGGGGACACATACAGACGGAAAGTGAGGGGATGGAAAAAGATATTCCATGCAAATGGAAATCAAAAGAAAGCTGCAGTAGCAATTCGCATATCAGATAAAACAGACTTTAAAACAAAGACAAGAGACAAAGACGGACACTACATAATGATCAAGGGATCAATCCAAGAAGAAGATATAACAATTCTAAATATTTATGCACCCAACATAGAAACACCTCAATACATAAGGCCAATGGTAACAACCATGAAAGGGGAAATAGACAGTAATACAATCATAGTAAGGGACTTTAACATCCCACTTTCACCAATGGACAGATCATCCAAAGTGAAAATAAATAAGGAAACACAAGCTTTAAATGACACATTAAACAAGATGAACTTAATTGATATTTATAGGACATTCCATCCCAAAACAACAGAATACACTTTCTTCTCAAGTGCTCATGGAACTTTCTCCAGGATAGATCATATCTTGGGTCACAAATCAAGCCTTGGTAAATTTAAGAAAATTGAAATCGTATCAAGTATCTTTTCTGACCACAATGCTACGAGACTAGGTATCAATTACAGGAAAAAAAAAACTGTGAAAAATACAAACACATGGAAGCTAAACAATACACTACTAAATAACCAAGAGATCACTGAAGAAATCAAAGAGAAAATCAAAAAATACCCAGAAACAAATGACAAAAAACCACAATGACCCAAAACCTATGGAATGCAGAAAAAGCAGTTCTAAGAGGGAGGGCTATGGCAATACAATCCTACCTCAAGAAACAAGAAAAATCTCAAATAAACAACCTAACCGTACACCTAAGGCAATTAGAGAAAGAAGAAAGAAGAACAAAAAATACCCCAAAGTTAACAGAAGGAAAGAAATCACAAAGATCAGATCAGAAATAAATGAAAAAGGAATGAAGGAAATGATAGCAAAGATCAATAAAACTAAAAGCTGGTTCTTTGAGAAGATAAACAAAATAGGTAAACAATTAGCCAGACTCATCAAGAAAAAAAGGGAGAAGACTCAAATCAACAAAATTAGGAATGAAAAAGGAGAAGTAACAACTGACACTGCAGAAATACAAACGATCATGAGAGATTAATATAAGCAACTATATGCCAATAAAATAGACAACCTGGAAGAAATGGACAAATTCTTAGAAAAGCACAATGTTCCGAGCCTGAACCAGGAAGAAATAGAATATATAAACAGACCAATCACAAGGACTGAAATTGAAACTGTGATTAAAAATCTTCCAACAAACAAAAGCCCAGGACCAGATGTCTTCACAGGTGAATTCTATCAAACATTTAGAGAAGAGCTAACACCCATCCTTCTCAAACTCTTCCAAAATATAGCAGAGGGAGGAACACTCCCAAACCCATTCTATGAGGCCACCATCACCCTGATACCAAAACCAGACAAAGATGTCTCAAAAAAGAAAACTACAGGCCAAGATCACTGATGAACATAGATGCAAAAATCCTCAACAAAATACTATCAAACAGAGTCCAACAGCACATTAAAAGGATCATGCACCATGATCAAGTGGGGTTTATACCAGGAATGCAAGGATTCTTCAATATACACAAATCAATCTGTGTGCTATACCATATTAACAAATTGAAGGATAAAAACAATGTGATAATCTCAATAGATGCAGAAAAAGCTTTTGAAAAAATTCAACACCCATTTATGATAAAAACTCTCCAGAAAGTAGGCACAGGTGGAAACTACCTCAACATAATAAAGGCCATATATGACAAACCCACAGCCAACATCATTCTCAATGGTGAAAAACTGAAACCATTTCCTCTAAGATCAGGAATAAGACAAGGTTGCCCACTCTCACCACTGTTATTCAACATAGTTTTGGAAGTTTTAGCCACAGCAATCAGAGAAGAAAAAGAAATAAAAGGGATGCAAATTGGAAGAGAAGAAGTAAAACTGTCACTGTTTGCAGATGACATGACATGATACTATACATAGAGAATCCTAAAGATGCCACCAGAGGGCTTCCCTGGTGGCGCAGTGGTTGAGAGTCCACCTGCCGATGCAGGAGACACGGGTTCGTGCCCTGGTCCGGGAAGATCCCACATGCCGCGGAGCAACTAAGCCCGTGAGCCATGGCCGCTGGGCCTGTGCGTCCGGAGCCTGTGCTCCGCAACGGGAGAGGCCACAACAGTGAGAGGCCCGCATACCACAAAAAAAAAAAAAAAAAAAAAAAAAAAAGATGCCACCAGAAAACTACTAAAGCTAATCAATGAATTTGATCAAGTTGCAGGGTACAAAATTAATGCACAGAAATCTCTTGCATTCCTATACACTAACAACAAAAATTCAGAAAGAGAAATTAAGGAGACAATCCCATTCACCATTGCAACAAAAAGAATAAAATACCTAGGTATAAACCTACCTAAGGAGACAAAAGACCTGTATGCAGAAAACTATAAGACACTGATGAAAAAAATGAAAGATGATACAAACAGATGGAGAGATATACTATGTTCTTGGATTGGAAGAATCAACATTGTGAAAATGACTCTACTATCCAGAGCAATCTACATATTCAATGCAATCCCTGTCAAGCTACCAATGGCATTTTTCACAGAAATAGAACAAAAAATTTTACAATTTGTGTGGAAACACAAAAGACCCCAAATAGCAAAAGCAATCTTGAGAAAGAAAAATGGAGCTGGAGGAATCAGGCTCCCTGACTTCGGACTACACTACAAAGCTACAGTAATCAAGACAGTATGGTACTGGCAAAAAAACAGACATATAGATCAATGGTACAGGATATGAAGCCCAGAGATAAACCCATGCACATACAGTCACCTTATCTTTGATAAAGGAGGCAAGAATATACGATGGAGAAAAGACAGCCTCTTCAAAAAATGGTGCTGGGAAAACGGGACAGCTACATGTAAAAGAATGAAATTAGAACACTCCCTAACACCATACATAAAAATAAACCCAAAATAGATTGAATACCTTAATATTAGGCCAAACACTATAAAACTCTTAGAGGAAAACATAGGCAGAACACTCTATGACATAAAATCACAGTAAGATCTTTTGCTGTGGACCCACCTCCTAGAGAAATGGAAATAAAAACAAAAATAAACAAATGGGACCTAAAGAAACTTAAAAGCTTTTGCACAGCAAAAGAAACCATTAAAAAGATGAAAAGACAACCCTCAGAATGGGAGAAAATATTTGCAAAACGAAGTAACTGAAAGGATTAATCTCCAAAATATACAAGCAGCTCATACAGCTCAATATCAAAAAAAAAAAAAAAAAAAAATCACCCAATCCAAAAATGGGCAAAAGACCTAAACAGATATTTCTCCAAAGAAGATATACAGATTGCCAAAAAACACATGAAAGGATGCTCAACATCACTAATCATTAGAGAAATGCAAATCAAAACTACAATGAGGTATCACCTCACACTGGTCAGAATGGCCATCATCAAAAACTCTACAAACAACAAATGCTGGAGTGGGTGTGGAGAAAAGGGAACCCTCTTGCACTGTTGGTGGGAATGTAAAGTGATACAGCCACTATGGAGAACAGTATGGAGGTTCCTTAAAAAACCAAAAATAGAACTACCATATGACCCAGCAATCCCACTACTGGGCATATACCCTGAGAAAACCATAATTCAAAAAGAGTCAAGTACCAAACTGTTCATTGCAGCTCTATTTACGATAGCCAGGACATGGAAGCAACCTAAGTGTCCATCGCCAGATGAATGTATAAAGAAGATGTGGCACATATATACAATGGAATATTACTCAGCCATAAAAAGAAACGAAATTGAGTTATTTGTAGTGAGGTGGATGGACCTAGAGTCTGTCATACGGAGTGAAGTAAGTCAGAAAGAGAAAAACAAATACCGTATGCTAACACATATATATGGAATGTAAAATTTTTTTAAAAGGTTCTGAAGAACCTAGGGGCAGGACAGGAATAAAGACGCAGACATAGAAAATCGACTTGAGGACACGGGGAGGAGGAAGGGTAAGCTGGGACGAGGTGAGATAGTGGCATGGGCATATATACACACTACCAAATGTACAATAGAGAGCTAGTGGGAAGCAGCCGCAGAGCACAGGGAGATCAGTTCGGTGCTTTCTGTCCACCTAGAGGGGTGGGATAGGGAGGGTGGGAGGGAGGGAGACGCAAGAGGGAGGGGATATGGGGATATATGTATATGTATAGCTGATTCACTTTGTTATACAGCAGAAACTAACACACAGTTTTAAAGTAGTTATACTCTAATGAAGATGCTAAAAAAAAAAAAAAAAAAAAACAATTCTTGGCAATCTATCAGTTAGAAAGAAACACAATTTCCTGAATTGGCTTTCTCTCCTAATTACGTATGTAATTGCCCTTTCCTATTATCTTGTACCCTTGTATTACAATACCCTCTTAACTGGTGTCTCTAACTTTTTTTTTTTTTTTTCGGTATGCGGGCCTCTCACTGTTGTGGCCTCTCCCGCTGCAGAGCACAGGCTCCGGACGCGCAGGCTCAGCGGCCACGGCTCACGGGCCCAGCCGCTCCGCGGCACGTGGGATCCTCCCGGACCGGGGCGCGAACCCGCGTCCCCCGCATCGGCAGGCGGATTCTCAACCACTGCGCCACCAGGGAAGCCCGGTGTCTCTAACTTTTGTGTCTCCCTTCCCCAGTCTTTATTCCACATAGCAAAGAAAAAATTATGTTCGTGAAGCACACACACACAAAAGACATCGCTGGATTTGATTCCGAGTTGGCAGTTTTAGTTCTCCTTTTAGCGCTTTAAACGCATCTTTCCCGGAACTTCATCGGTGCTGACAAGAAACGGCTCGCTATTTGGGTCTCTGCGGCCTCTAGGAGGTACACGCTTTTCCCTGGCTGCTTTTAGAATCTTCTCTTTATCGGTCCCCCTCCCCTCCCTGGCCGTGTGGGGGTGGGGGGGCCAGGTTGTGTCTGTGCCCCGAGGTGCCCGCAGCAGACCCCCGGGGTGAAGGTTAGGCTCGCGGCTTGTGCCCTGTCCCCTGAGAGTCGCGGCCCCGCACTGCCTGCTGCCCGGTGGCCCCTGCGGTTTATCCAGCTTTGTAGTTTCTTCTACGTGGCCAGCTGGTAGTGGGGCTCCGTCAAGGCCAAGGTGCCAGGCTGAGTGTATGGCCACCCGCCACTGGCCTCCCTCAGCTGCCCCTGCAGCCAGGCCGACTGGCGCTCTGCTCCTGCCGGGACGTCCTCAAGGCTCAGGGCCCTCCTCCTCCACGAAGGCCTCGGCATCACCGCAGCCACAGAGGCTGCAGCCTCTGACCACCGGCCGGACGTGGGTCTGGGACCCCAGCCCCGGCGACAGCCTCTACCCCCAGGATGCCATGGGAATGTGGAGATGGCTTTCTGTAAAGTACTTAGAAGAGCCCCACGGACAGAACGCCACCTCTGTAGATGTCAGCTGCGGTCACTCATGCTGCCTGGTGCCCTGTTCTCCCAATTTACCTGTTTAAAATATTTTTACATTTATGGAAAAACTGTGAAAATAGTACAAGGAATTCTCTATAAGGGTCTTACATTAGTGGGGTTCGTTTGTTACAGTTGATGAACCAATACCGAGACATTATTATTAAGCCCACACTTAGGTCAGGTGGCCTTTCTCTGTCCCAGGGTCCCACCGGGACCCACACCGTGGTCTGTCCCCAGGTCTCCTGGCCATCTCCGGGCTGTGACGGTTCCTCAGACCTGCCTCGGGTTGACGGCCCTCACGGTTCTCAGGAGGGCAGGTCAGGCATTTCTCAGAATGTTCCTCGGTGGGCTTGTCTGATGTTCTCCCAATCAGACTGGAGTTTGGGGAAGAAGACCCCAGAGGAAACCCCTCATCACCTCGCATCAAGAGCACATGATCTCAGCACGAGCTGCCACTGGTGATGTCGACCCTGGTCACCCGGCTGAGGTACAATATCGCTGGGTTTAGTTAGCTTTTTAAGTCGGTCTTGCCCTGGCCTTGCCTCCAACCAACAGAAGGGGAAGTTTCTTGCAAGTCGAGAATGTGCTAATTCTTTACCACCTCCTCGGGGCCAGCTCTGTGCTGCGCCTGTCAGCGACTATCTTTGCACTAATTAATAAGAGAGCGGGGGCAGCTCCAGCCTACGTAAGGGAGGGAGGGGGGCCTCATCGACCTGCAGACAGAGCGGGACTCCTGAGAGCCTCAGCGCGTCGGCCACGCTGTGCTTTCTCAGCCTCGGGGTCTGCGGCCAGCGAGTCCGGCTCTGAATCCAACCCGATCCCGATTTTCCAAGCAGTTTCTGTGCGTCTAAGGGAAGGAAGGGGAGGTAAAAATTAACAGGGGCCCACGTATGTCTACAAAGTCACACTGGGTAATGGGACATTGCTGGGATAAATATTGCCTTGCAAATATTTGGAATTTCTGCAATTCTATCTTGAAAATACCCTTCTATTAGCTGTTTTTTTTCCCAACTCATTATATCTTAATGGACTCTCTAAAGAGCTTAAAATGTCTGCTTCTCCTTGACCTTCTTATGAGGGAAATGAGAACTGGAAACAATTACTAAATACCTGGAAATTTTCCATTGGGATTTGTGCCCTTAAAGCAACTGATCACATTTAAATAGCTTCATCATAGTGAAATTTTGCTTCATGATCATGCATTTTAAAAAGTCCAGCCAGAGGCCCTGAAAGTAATTCTATAACCACATAATGGTTCTCTGTCCATTAAGTTACAAAAATGTGTTACAGAAAATGTCGAGAAAGGTTGCTCCGTGTTCACTGCATTACTCTTATCCACAAATGAGTTTATATCTTCAGTATTTTCATCCTTCTTGGTTCCATTATCAAATTATTCTAGCATTCTTTTATTTAGAAAACGCCTCAGGATTATTTCTGTTCACTGGTTAGTTCTGTCCTTGTTCTTGCAAAAAACCCCCACGTGGTCACCCCTGAAAAACAGGAGAGGTGGTGCTGAGCCATGGCGGCTCGGGGACGGGGCTTTGGCGGAACACAGACCCGCTGCCACTTCCCAGCAGCTTCCACGGTGTCATTAGCGTTAAAAGTAGCAGAAGAGCACGGCCCTGGGAGCTCCTTCCTCCAAGGAGCCTCGAAGAAGTACAACTGCTGTCTGCACAGTGGTTTGGATCCTGGGTCTTGTTACGTAAATGACCCCTTTCAGGATGATAAATGCCGCCCAAACGCCCAGCAAGAAGTCCTGCAACACATAGAATGTTTAGGGTTTCTTTGTTTGTTTGTTTTGCAAACCCATTATAGAGCAAAAACTGTATTCCACGTAAGAACACGCTCCTCAGAGAGAAGAGAGATCGCCTAAGAGAAGCCACGGCAGAAGCGGTGCCAGTCAGCAGCCCACCTCAAAGCCCTCCTCCACCCTGACCTGAGGCCACTCGTGACCTAAGTGTGTCCTTGAGTCTGAACTAGTTTGGCATCTCATAAATGAAACATAACAAGAGTAAAAGATGGAAGAAAAAAAGCTAAAAACGTAAAAGGCAGTGCTTAAGTTTTCTGATCTTAAGCAAAACAATCACTTTTAGGAAGGGGCTACCTGAGCCCCACAAAGCTCTCTGCTTTTATTACTATTATGCTTAAAATCCCGGCCCAAGCGCTGCCCTGCCTGACTTCCTCTCCCAGGATCTGGGGGGCCGTCTCTTTCCTCAGCACCAGGGAGCAGGTGCACCTGACTCTCTTCGTCCATTTAAGGACACATCCTGATTTTCCCAAACAGAGCTTCTCCTGTGTTGGAGACGGGAGATTTCACACTCACTTCTAACGTCTCTTCTGGAAAAAGAAACATTCCATATACCTATTTTCCCTTTGTGATGAGCCCGGATGAGCAGCGTGGCTCTTCCCGGCTCAGGAGAGCAGCGCTGTCCCGGGTGACTCATGGTGGGTCTCGTGGCACAGGTACAGAGAGAGAGACAGACAGGGAGAGACAGAGAGAGAGAGAGACAGGGACAGAGAGAGACAGAGAGGGAGGGAGGGAGGGAGGGAGGGAGAAGAGAGGTTTGCAAACTCTACGCTTTCCAGGTGCACAGTTTAATAATTCCTGAGCCATATCATTACAATAATATGCATACAATAAAAACCAGTGCACACAGAGCCACAGCGTATCCCCGCGCACCTGCCCGAGCCACGACAATGCACCTCCCAGCGACACTGTCCAGAAACCGTGCAAAACACAGCCTGATCGATGTGAACAACAAGTAAAGAGGCTGACGAGATGGGCAGCAGCTAATTCTTTAGCCTTCGGGTCTGAGAGACAGTGTGAGGCGTCACAACGAAGAGACTTCCAAATGTGCCTAATTCCCTGCCTGGCAACTCGCAACCTCAGGCGCCCGCGGGCTCTCCCTGCCCGGCCGGCAGCGGCGCTGGAGGTTGGTGGGTCTGAGGCCCGGCCCGGCCGCGGCCGCGCGGCCCCGAGTCCATCTCCTTGCTCTCCCCACGAGCCCATCTGAGATGCTCACAAAACTATCTCATAACCTACCGCACTCCAAAATATTCCGCCGTAATCCTCCATCAAACCCGTATCTTCACATTCTAAGCTCCGTGGAAAGTTAAAGGAAAACGTCCGATTCCCGAGCCCCCTGAGGCGTGGGCGCCTTGGCCATCAGGCACCTCCTCGTGAAGGGCTCCCTTCCCCTGGCTTCTGCAACGCCGGAATTCTGGTGGTTTTTCTCTTTTCTCCTGCCCGTGTGCCCCGAGCCCGGCCCCGCCCCCGGCCGCTTCTTTGGGGAGCCTGCGCCTTTAATGCCGGTCATCGGCCCGTCCCAGCCCCACGCCCCCCCCCCCCCCCCCCCCCCGCAACGTGCTCCCGACTCTCAGGCCGTCTTTGCACACGCCCCCTCCCGCCCGCATGCACTTCTGCCCCCTCTTCACTTGGGCTTCCACCACCTTTCAGAGTCAACGTGGGCCTCGTGCCCCCACAGGCCGCGCGTGGCCAGGGCCCCCGCGTGCCCCGCCGTCCCGGGAACGAGCCTGTCGCCGAATCTGGGCGGTCGCGAGACAGCGAGAGCCCGTCTCCTACGCTTGACGGGGACCGTGCGGCAGTGACCTTGACACCAGGCAGTCACAAAAGCGTCGGCCGAAGGAAAGCGTGGCAGGGGCAGGAGGCGGGGCGGGCTGCTGGCAGCGCTGGCGGGGCGGCTTCTGCGCGCACGTGCGCTCCGGGCAGGTCCTCGCGAAGGGCGCGCGGCCTAACACGCTCTCCCCTCCGAACAGCGTGGGCGACGCGGCCGGGGAGCATCCGGGGCTGACAGCAGCTCCCGAGACTGACACAGCTCAGAGGCAGGCGGAGAACACAGGGCTTTCACCGCCATCGAGCGCCTTCTCCATCGTGCCTTAGAGACAATTTCTTTCCGCGTAATTTGGAGGACAAAGAGGGAGCGCGTGAGAAGCGGCAACGCTTTACTCATCGATGGACAGGAACCCAACGCGTGTTTCCCAGCAGAACTGTCACCTCTATCTACCCCACAGAAAAGGCTGGCAAGACGGGAGCTTCACGACAGCTTTTAAGAATGTCTTTGCTTTACAAATGACTCAAGACTCGAAAACCCTGCGACACTATAGTGCCCGTGCTCTGAGGCTGACCCAGGAAGGTGGCGGCTCGGCCTGCGGTGCCCAGCCTGGGTCAAAATGGGGGACACGGGGCAGCAGGACGCGGCTGGGACGCCAGACCGGAGAAGTCTCCTGTCGCCTAGTCTGCACTCCTCACCTGGCTGTGAGGCGTCCTTGGAGGGAAGCACCTCATCCGGCTGGACCACGGCGTTGCTATGGAGACCAGAGCCAAACTGCCCGGGCCAGGCCCCGGCCTCCTGTGCCACAGAGTTGAGTTTCCGCCAAAGCCAGGGTCCAGGCGGCCACGGGCACAGCCCGGTAAACAACAGTGTGACACACAGACAGAAAAGACTCCGGGAAAAGGGAGATAGACACACAGATGTCCCCTGGGGCACGCGGGCCACAAGTCCAGGTGGGGGGGAGTCCAAATGTTGGTCTCGTTCTACTCAACTGTCTTCACAGAGGCCACTGATTATCTCTAAATGAAACGTCCAACTCTCTCTTTTTCATTTGAAAAGTGAACACGAGGAATGGTTTCAATTCAAAGAGCCTCTGCCCTAAAACAGTGACCGTGTCCGGTAACTTGGTTTCCTTGAATTTAATCAAAATCCTGTCCAGGGAGATAGCATGAAGAGTAAAGAACAAAAATAAAGAACAATTGATGTAAAAATGCTGCCCAAGAAACGTGAACACCTGCTGAGTGTGTAAAGGATGGTTACCCAGGAGCCTTGGAGGATGTAGAACCTTCCCAGAAGCTCCGTCTGGCAGACCCGCCCACAGAGTGACCGGCAGGGGACATTTAGGACCAGAAGTTCTGCCCTTAAAGGGCAGCATCTGTCACTTCCAGTCACTTGTTGGTTTATGCACAATGAATCCCTGGTGGACACGCCAGGCCCTGTGCTTGGCACAGAAGCGCCTTAACTTAGAATCAGGGTGACGAGCGGTGTCGTGGCGGTCAGGCCGAAGCAGTCCCTCCAAGGACAGGCCTGCAGCAGGTCACCCGGCTCCAAGCCCGCCGACCCGGGCGCCGTATCCGCCTCCGCGGTGGGGGGATGATGGACAGCCAGCATCCCTGAGTCGGCGGGAAGTTCCCGGGTTCTGACCCGGGAAAAGCAGGAGGCGGAGGGACCCCTGGACCCGGAAAAGGGCCGAGGTGTTAATGGGGGCTGGGGGGGCCGTGTCCAGAATGGGACCCAGAGGCAGAGGACGCAGGTCCAGAGCAGCAGCTCTCACGTCCGGACCCGGTGACTGGGTGCGGGACCCCAGGCAGCTCGGTTCACCCTCCGAACCTCGGTGCTGGCCCAACACCACCCCCCCCGATGTGCAGAGAAGGGCTGAGGTCAGGCACGGAAGCGCAGGGCACACACCCCGAGATCCGGGCCCACTGAGCACCAGCTGTCGGAGGAGGGCCACCTTCCGGGTGAGGACCGGGGCTCAGCCCTTCCTCCCAGAGAACCTTCCTCCCGTAGCCCTTCAGCCCCTGCCCGGACATGCCCGGCGCGGCCGCCAGCCTCCCCCCAGGCTCTCCCCCCGGCCCGGCCCTTTCACAACCTGCACTTGACCCGCCAGGTCAGCAGCCGCCCCCCGGAGCGGCGGCTCGGCCGCAACTGTGTTCCCGGCACATCCTACAGAATCCCAGCACGTGGGAAGGGTTCGATAAATTGGTTTTGAATAAAATATTTATCTAGCGAAGGAAATTTACAAGAGCCATAAAGCGTTGTCGGATCCCCGCATAACGGCATATGTTGTAATACAAGATATGGAAATAACGGCTCTTGATAAGGAGCATGTCCCGCTAAAGAGCTCAAATCTGAGCCCAGTTGGGTTACGGAGCCACAGACACCACAGGACTTGCTTCTGTTCTGCCTTTTCGGTAAATCATTTCACTTACTTTCTCAGTGAGACTCTGATAATAACAGTGATGCCAGAATATTTTGGAAGCATGGAGAACACAGCCCCGCTTCAGCTTGGCCACACTGATCTCCTCTGGGGTTTCCCAGCACGTTCTAGTAAACAAGCATCTCTTCACATTAGAACCCTGGGAGGGGGGACAAAGCGGGTCTTTAAACCTAGCAGGGAAGGCGGCCAGCGGGACCCAGAGGGAGGGGCGGCCAGCACCGGGGGATCTCGGACCACTGCTGTCCTCTGCTGGCAGGCCGCGTGCTCCTGGTTTTCGGATGGACTCAGGCAGCAGCGAGAGCGCCGGGTCCTGCGCGCTGGTCCTCTAAGAGCTGTGACAGAATTGCGCTTACTTTCCAGAGAACGGACACTGAGGAGGAGATCCTTGCCAGTGCCCTGGGGGCCAGCTCAGTGTCACCTGCTGTGGTGGGTCAAGGAAGGAGGCCCACGAGGAGAGAAGCCGCCTGGTGAGCTGGGGTCCCGCTGAAGAGCGTTCGAGGCCTGCGGTGGGGGACGCGGAGTGAACGGCGCGGCTGATGCCCGGACCCCCAGCCTGGAGGTGGCAGCGCGTCTTGTTCTGGACGGGGCTGGAGAGGAGCCGGTAGCTGAGGCTCTGGGACCCCAGGCTCTCCCCTCCTGAAACTCCAGAGCTCAGGGCAGCAACCGCTGTGCTCTCTCACCAGGAAGCATAATTTTTGTTCCGTGAGTCCTTTATTTTGGTGCCTCAAAACACACTTCTGTCGTTTATTCTTCAATTAACCAGTATGTGTTGCACGGCCACCCGCTACCACGTGCCAGTCTCCTGCCGAGGGGCTGAGGACTGGACAGACGGATACGTCCCTGTCCTCCCGGAGGCCACACCTTTAAACATGAGACCTCGCCCTCCCGTATCCCGCCCCCCCGCCCTGCCGTCCAACCGCAGCGCAGGCTCGCGCGCCTGGGCTCCGCGTGCGACCCACGGGGCGGCTCTGCTGGGCTTCTCCCCGGAGGGGCCAGGAACGCGTCTCTCTGGCGGACTGCGGCCCCCGCGCCTGCCCGGGATGAATGACTTTTACTCGGAAGCCTTCGCTCCCAAAGACTCTCCGCTTTGGCCAAAAGAGGGAAGCGGTCCTCCGAGGGCAGAGGGGAGGCCCTGGGGAGGTCCTGGACGCTGTGTGCGAACTCCGGGTCCCTGGAGGTGGCCACGGGGCCCTCCGCAGTCGCCTCCAGACCTGCCCCATGTCCACCGAGGAGTGCTCTTATCCCCTAGGGCGCCGGTATAAAGGGTTACGAGAGGCTTTTCTTTTTTCTTATTTAACAGTGACCCCCCCCCGCCGTGTGGTGGGGTAATAAGTAGGGCAGGTAACACTTCCGATTTGCTGAGGCCTGGAGAGGCCGTGTGATCGGCCCAAGTTCTCGGATTCGCAGACGGACGTTTTCATCGTGATTCAGTATTTACTGGGGCACTCAGAGAACTACTGCGGCTGCCCGATAGGGGTGTGTTTTTAAATTTGTTTTTGTCGTTTTAATTTGTTTCTTGAAGAGACGTTCAAGGTGTCAGGAAACGGCACCTCGATCCTCCGTTTCCAGAGTTTTGCGGAAATCTGGGCAGCCAGCAGGAGCTGGAGAGATGTGTAGAAAGATGGAAAAAGCACGGCGGGGGCCACAGCAGTGGCCACGTGCTCAGCCGTGACGTGGGCCGCGGGGCCCTGCGTGGCGCCGGCCCGAGGGGGTGGGCTCCGCGGGGACACGCGGCGCGGCCCTGCAGGGGCTCCCGTCCCACCTGCTCAGCAGCCCCCGTCGAGTGCACTCGGGGCGTCTGTTCAAAGGCGGCCCCTCGTGTTTTGTCTCAAAGGAAGTCACAGGCACAGGGCGGTGACTCACGGGCAGATCTGAGGGACCAGGGGGGGGTGTTTTGTCTACACTGCGGAGAGCTTACAATAGGCTGATGCCGCTGTGACGGGCGTGGGCCGGCTCCCGTCTGGAAGAATTTGTTCTCAGCGGCGGGGGTCCGCGTTAGATCTTTGTTTATCTGGCCGTCGAATTCTCAGTGTGTTCACGGAATTCTGCATTGCCAAACTTTGAAAAATAATCCAGAGGATTAAAGAAATCTCTTTTTTCAATTCCCGATACAAAAAGTCATTTTTCTTTTTTTTTTACTCACAGAAGAGAAGAATGATTTGCTTTCCAAATATTTTCTTTGCTATTTCAGATATCTCTGAGAGAGAGAGCTTAAGTGGCTTGAAAGAAATATGTTATTTCTCGTATTAAAAGTATTACATAAGCACCCTGCTAAAAATGGTAGTATATTTTATACTAGTTGAATAAGTATTCTGATTTACTAAGACCGTGTACTAACTGCATATCAATGAATGAAATTTTAAAAATAGAGTGCAGTAAAATATATATACCAAGTGGGAAAAACTAGAAATGATACTAATATAATATTTCTTGAATGAGTATTTGATCTTTCTGATCATTTTGACTCTGGATAAATAGGAGTTTAATGTATCAGTCACATACAAATCAACAAATACAGTCAAACTGATAAAATCAAATATATTCATATGTAAGTCAAATTAAATGTAGTCAAATTAATGCTCTGATAACAAACAAAGGAATTAAAATAAAAACACATCTCAGGGGCTTAAAACAAAAAGCATGGTTTCTCCAGCACACTGGTGAGCAGAATCACCTCTGACCATGCCAGCCCTGTATTTGTCAGTAAGAGCCTAAATAATTATTTTTTAATTTCAGAATTACAGCTGCATCTGAGCTTTCTTATTCAGAAACAATACATTTGCATGGTAGGGACTGTCAATTGCCTACCCATTATGCATCCTCTTTTTTCTTACTAACAAGACCAGTTTTATTAAGGGCATTTCCCAGCCTCCCTTGCAGCTTATAGTGGCCAACCAGATGTAAGCAAAAGCCATTGGGTGAAACTCCTGGGGAAGCTCTTTACAAGTGAACAGATTTGACAAGCTTGTCTCTGTGCCCTTTGCCCTGTTCTTTCTTTGAACCAGGAACATGGATGCGATGGTGTGAGTACCAGCAACCATCTTGTGATCATGAAGAAGAAGCTCACACCCTGTGGACAGTGGAACAGGGATTTAGAGTGAACTCAAGTCCCCAGTGACCTACTTTCTTGTTAGGTGAGACAAACATAAACATCTTTCTCATATAAGCTACTTATTGTGGAATTTTCAGTTAAATACAGCCAAACCAAAGTTCAACTTGATAGTTAAGTAAGATAAGGAATAAACTGCAAAGATAAAAAGAACATCAATATTGTGTTCTTACTGCACATTTCTTGTTCATAATTATTAAATATGTTCTGAAAAGGACATGTACGTACATGCCATCTTGAGTCAATTGTCCTCCATGTTTACTCTTTACACATGTTTTAATGAAATATGCACCACTGAGAAAGGAATATATGGATGGATGGATGGATAGAGAGATAGATGAGATACATAAATACACGGATGGTAGATATGACCAGCAGAGGTACAGTAAGGCACCAAGAGTAATCAAACCGGCAGCTAAATAATGAATAATCACACCACCAGCAGCTTCAGAAACAGACCTCTCTGCTCCCCTCCCGTCCTTGAGTGCCCGCCCCACCGTGTGAATGGCAAACCTCTTCCTGCAGTGACCACTCTCATGGATTTTACCTTTATCATTTTCTTGATGTTCTTCACATGTATGTATCCGTAAGCAACATCGTTCAAACGCGTAGAACTTGATACATGAGACATCAGCTCTTTGCATTTCTCCCAAATTCTTTTTCCGCCGATGTCACGTATGTTTCACACCACCGTCCACATCCGTTCAGGTGGCTGTGCTTCATTCACTCTTTCCTCACCGCTGAGAAAGGGTCTGAACATCCCAAGTATATGTATCCATTTTCTATACAGGTTTGGATTGTTGTTTCCAGTTTGGGATCTTTACAAAGACTATTACCATGACTGTTTTTAAAAATGTTTCCTGAAGCTCATATACACGGTTTTATATGAGATAAATATTTAGAAGTAGAATTACCAAGTTGCAGAGTTGCATCTGGATCCTGGAAGAGCACTTACACTCTAAGTGTGTCAGACTTTCTGTGTCCACAGCTCACCAATACTTCCCTTCTCTTCCGCTTGCAGCCTGCCGGGCACTGGGAAGCTGGGGCTTCCAGGCCGCCGTGATCTAGACACCCAGCCAGGCCCCCTGTAACGGAGTCTGTCAATCCATTCAACTGATTTATTTTTTCCTATGGAGTCATGTACCCTCCTCATGAGAGAAAAATACAGAAATGAATTTAACGTAGAAGAAAGGGTCAAGTATTGGGTCAAAAGTGGCAGGTTCAAATTCCTGGTCACTTTATTTACATGGGTCTGATTTCATTAACTTGGAGAGCTTCTAAGGACCCTACCAGCTCTGAAATGTTTAAATACTGTAATTCTGTTTTACAAAGGAGGAGAGAGGTTTATATTTGACAAGCTGTGAAACTTATTAAGGTTCCGAAAACTTCTCACCACAAAATCCTTTGATTCAAACTGTGAAGTCTTACTTCCAACTACTGGTTTAAAAATAATGACAATAATTTTTCCTTGAACTTGGCAACAGGCTCAAATTAAAACTCTTGCTCAGCGGGGACTCGGTCACTGACTGTTATTTACCCTGGAAACCTCAGCTTTCTAACTTACTCTCTGCTTCGGAGGCTTACCGTTCAGCACCGCGGGCGTCTCACGGGCCTGAGACCTGGGCAGCAGCAATGGGCCCCGGGCTTGTTTTAAAGCTCGTGTCCCTGTTCTGAAATCCTTAATCCTTTTGAACGAGGGCCTGCATTTTCATTTTGCTCTGGGCCAGCAAATGATGTAGCCGGTGCTGGGTATTTTGTATGTCGTCACCTTTACACAAAGCTCTCCAAGATGCACGATCGCAACGGAACCCAGAGGAAGAGGTCAAGAGTTTCTAGACAATCTGACTGATATTTTGGGTTTCGTTGTTCTTCTGCCTTTCTGTGATTGCAATCCACATGCAGAAACAATTCTTTGCAAAGTTTGATTTGCAGTTCATCTCATCCCCACCACAGAGAAAGGGTGGGTTTCCTTTTGTCTGTTACTAAAAACACACGCTGTTCCACCAAAACACTGACCCCTCCATCCTCCTACCTGGGGGCATGTGCTTCTGAGAGGGAAAGGGGGCAGGGGAGCTTACACACGTGCACACACACACACATCACACACACACATCACACGCACAGATCACACACACACAGATCACACACACACCACACACAGATCACACACACAGATCACACACACATCACACGCATATCACACTCACAGATCACACACACACATCACACACAGATCACACACATATCACACGCACAGATCACACACACACACACACACACACACCCCAAGAGCTTTCTATCCGCAGCATACTTGGGAGTTTTGATGGTGTCATCAATAGCTGATGGGCGGTTTATGGAAAGAGGGATTTCATTACCTCTTTTAGAGCATTAAAGATTTTTTTTAATGTTGCTTCAGTGCTGTATACACTGGCCAAGAAATCCCAGTATTTCTGAATTTGTTTCTGCTTCAATTTCAGATGACTCATTAAATAAAATTTCTTAAAAGCTGCACGTCAGTGTGTTTGGACTCAAAATTAAAAGAACCCCGTAATTCTTTTGATTTTGTTAATATTCCAGAAATAACTATTTGACTCATAAAGTTTAGGGAAAAGTCATCCCTGTTTACTGCCCCGCACATGTCCGGCGCTGGTTCCAAATCTGTCAGCCAAACAGCTGTCCCGGCACTGGGGCTTGGGCAGCTGTGGGCCCAGAGCCGCTCGGAGGTCCGTGGAAAGCACTTACAGAGCAGACGTTCACAGGGACAGGTGCCCTGCTCGAAGCAGAGCTGCTCCTGAAGAACGCCATCAGAAAGACGCACGATTAACACCATAAAATGGTTACTATTGCTTTTGGGCGATGAAACACAAGGGACACCGGCACCTCAACAATAGTCACTTCTTTACGGATTGGCTTGGCCTTGGGGGCGTGGGCAGCCCAACTCCCGGCCTCCCGCGCCCCGGGGTCCCCCATCCCGGGCGCTCGGTGGTCAGACTCCCGCACCGGGAGGCCCTGGGCCCAGCCGGGCGCAGCGGGATCACTGCGGGTGGCGTTCAGGGCCTGGAGGTGAAGCGACAGAGCACTTCCACACGCTCTGCACCCAGGCGCCCTAACCGACTCCGTCACGCCGCCTGGAGCTTCCGGGGGCACGTGCGCTCCTGAACCCCCCGGTGCTGAGCCTCGCTAGTGATGCTCCGCTGCTTATTACCTGACTGGACTTCCTACGAATGATGACGTTTTTCTACGTAACCGCGGTGCAGCCACCAACGTCGAGCCCCCACTGACCCAGTGGTGCCGTCGGACCTCCAGTGCCCCTTGGAGTCCCCAGTTGTACCGCCACTGCCCGACCAGCGTCTGGGACCCTCCACACAGGCCCGGGGCTGTGTGTGGATTCCGAGCACTGGTCCCTTCAAACCGTAAATGTTTCTCAGCCTTTCTTTGTCTCTCATGATCTTGACATGCTTGAAAAGTACAGATCTTTACTTGATAAGAATGTTCCTTGATTTGGGTTCGGCTGGTATTTCCTTGTTGTTCGTGCATTCAGGCGGTGCTGCTCTCCTTGTCTGGGGGCCCCCCAACCTTGGGGGGCCCTTACTTTTATGCCTGGTTAAGATGGCATCTGCCAGGTTTCTCCACTGGAAAGTTCCTGACTAAGTACCTTATGCTTGCGAGTTGATGAGTAATTAATGGGTATTTTGTGGGGAAACTTCGAGACTGGCAGCCCTCCCTTTTCTCATCTCTTCTTCGGTTCATTTGTATCAGTATGAACTCATGCCTGAACGATTACAAACTATCATTGTGAGTTTTGATGCACAAATGTCCCATTGGGCCGGTGGGTGCCTTCAAGCCGGTTCTTACGATGGTTTAACACGTCAGGATCATTGTTTGAGCGCTTCCATACTTTCTGGCACAAAATAAACGCTCCAGACTCAACTTGTACTTTCTCTGCCCAAACCTGGATTCACCCGTTTCTCCGAAGAGCCCCGGTGCCGGAAGTGCAGGGTCGCATTTGGAATCCAAGCTCTGGACACAGGATGCTTTTGGCTGCCAGAGTGTCACTGTTCCCAGGCCCTTCCAGCAGAGGTAGAGCTGAGACATACATGCGTACACGCAGATGCACTTTTAAAATCTGTACATACGTACATATTATTAATACACATGTTAAATACGATATGTACTCAATATATCACTGGGAGTCAGATATGCCGAATGTCCAAAGGGCACGGCAGCCGTCAGGGACAGAGCCTGGAAAGAGCCCGGCCACCCCCACTTTGCCAAGGCCAGTCTGTCCTCCCTCCGTCCCTCTGATGTGCGGCCCGTGCAGCCGCCAGGCTTCCCCCGTGGACACACGGGTCCTCGCTGCACTGTCTGAAGCCTGGCCTCCACTTGTAACAGCTAAGAGAGCAGCCGTCCCTGCGGGGCCCCCAGAGAGGAAGCACCGTGCGTGTGGGCGACGCGCCCGACCCAGCCTGCCCAGGCCCTGCGCGTGACCTTTGCTCAGAGGCTTGGGATCCACACAGCCAGCCGAGATGCCCCGCAGCCTGCCCTCCGAGCCCAGGCAGGCCTACGGGACAGAGAGCCCGGCTTTGCTTCCCGCGAACAACCAGACCTCGCAGGCTGACAAAGCAAGGGGCCTCCGTGTCCACCGCGCCCGGGCATCTCGGTGGGACCGGGTAAGACTTCCTGAGGCAGACCTGTCGGTGTGAGAGACACAAGATAAGATGTCCCTGATTCTAGAGGACAGCAAGCGTAAGAGGCATCGCTGATTCAATGACAGCTCTTTAGGGAAAAAACCCCGCAACTTCTCCGTTGCGTACGCGCATTAAAGAAGAATTCAATGACTGAGAGATCAGAATGGAAGTGGGGGAGACAAGCTGTACCTTCAGTACAAGAAACACCTCGTCGCTCTCCTCAGGGTCCCCTCGGTCCCCAGACGCCCACCGATCTCCTCTGGCAATGCTGCCCGCACGGCTCTGAGCCCCAGCTGGTGGACGGAGCCTGGGCGTCCGCTACGGGGACCGAGGCTGGCGGACGACGGGCCTGGAAAGTCTCATATTCCTGCACATGTTGAGGGCCCCCTAACCTGACACACGCTCCTCTCTGCCCTTTTCTCCTCTGGGGTGAGGAGGGCGAAAGAGCCCAGGACCCCCCATTTATCCTGCCTGGGGGGGGGGTGGTCTGGGGACTCGGGCGCACGACGACCACAGGTAAAGCGTATGCAGCGCCCACGTCCTCAACGAGGGTGCAGCCCCGCCAGGAGCTGCAGCCAGACCCCATGTGCGGCGTGGGGCGCCCGGCAGCCCGGGTACGGGGCTGTGTCAAGCAGACTGTGTCAGGTGGCTGCACGCAGGACACACCGTGGTAAAGGAGGCAGAGGTGGCCCTAAGCTGCCCGAAGCTCACGCCACAGAAAAGCAGGGAGCTGGCTCGGGGTGACGGGCCTGTGAGAGCCACGCTGGAGAGACAGAGGCAGAAACAAAGGAGACGGTGGTGGACGTGCTTTGCCAGAAGCCAGAATCCGGGGCCAAGTCGAGCTCCCCCAGACCGAGGCTGCCTGGTCAGCCTGGGTGCCGCCCCACTGTGAAGGGAGGGGAGCTGGAGCCTCGAGGGAGACCCAGGAGGGGGCGGGCCAAGAAAGGCGGGCTCCCCTCTTCCCGCCCACCCGTCTCCTGTCTGGTCTGGGGGCCCGAGGACGCCCAGCCTGGAGAGCAGCGTCCTGCAGAGACCGGAGGGGGCAAAGGCCAGAGCACACCTATAGAGGCAGAAGCCACGGCCTTCCTGAGCCGCGAGGCCCCGGAGCTCAGGGTGCAGGGGAGGGAGGCGTGGACGCTGACGACCCTCGGGCAGGGGCGAGACAAGGGAGACCGAGGCCAGATCACATCACCACGTTCTCTGCCAGGACCTACATTAGAGCAAAATCATACCAGATTCGGGCAATGTTGGGCGTCCAAGTGCTTTATGCAGACGATTCAGCATAAACACCTCCAAACAGCTTTGCATAAAATTCCAAAATCTGGTCTCGCAGAAACATTTGCTGCAGACTCCTGACCCCAAAAGTGTCTGTATGAGGAGTGAAACGGGAACAGCCAAGATGTTCCTAGCCCCCAGGGACACTGCCGGCCGTCATGGGCGCGGAGCTAAGCCGAGCAGGGGGCTGGCTCTTCACAGACACTCGTGGCCCCCTCATCTGTCCACCTGCACCCCCAAACCTCCCGCAGAAAGGGGCCGGGTGGGGAGCCAGCGCCGACTCCAGGCCCCTGAACACCGGTGCGGCGGAGCAGCTGTGTGGACCCCCCCCCCGCCTCCCCCGACCACTCAGCAGCCACGGTCACTGGAAAGTGGAGCACTTCTTTTATTGCTGAGTAAATTGACCGCTTTTGAGTGGTTTTCATTAGAGTAAGAAGGCATTCTGATTAAAGCTTTTGCTGTATCTCCTGTAAAAAAAACTCATAAAGTCCCAGGATCCACAAGGATCATGATGCTCTGTGTTTATAAAGTGCTTTCCGAGCCCTTCACCAACTTTGTTTCATTAATAATTGTTATCAGCCACGTCCCCGGGAGCAGGAAGAAGGAAATCTGACGGTCTTTACCGTTTATCACTGCCAAGTGCAGGGGCCGCGTGGGACGGACCGGCAGCCAGCCAGGCTCTGAGCCCGGGCAGCCGCGCCGCGCACACGCAGGCCTGTTCCGCGGGTGACGCAGCCGGGGGCCGTGCCAGCGCGTGGACGCCCGCCGCGTGCGCTTCCTCCGTGTGGGCGTGGCCGTCCCACCGCCAGCTGAACCTGCCCCCGCCCTGCACAGGCCTGCGGAGGGGACCTGGGGAAGCGCCAGTTAAGGGGGGCGGCTGCGGGGGGTGATACGACTCCATCCAGGGAGGGGACCGTGATGCCGGGGGTGGAGCATGGACGCCGTGAGCCCGAAATGCCCACAGACGAGCGCCGAAGCCTCGTTTGGTACCGAGAACCTCGTACCTCCTGCCTCTCGAGTCTTTTACTACTTGTGTCTGTGACGAGCCGGCTGTGCAACGCCCGCTGGGTGACACGCTTTGTCTGACGCTCTGGGGCTGTCGTTTCACGCTCGTCATGCTCTGACTTTTAATGCCTGCGCGTACGGTGTGTCCAACCGGGCAGCAAAGATCTGGGCGGCAGGGACTGTGTCTTTCTCTCCCGCCACTGACCGCCTCCTGCCCGGTCGGTGCCCGTGTGCCCCGCGGTCGCTAAGCGCCGAACGCTGGGCCGCCGTTAGAGGGACCCGGCCAGGCCCGCGGCTCGGGGGCAGGTTCTGGTCGCCGTTTCGGGGGCCACACTGGGGGAGGCATCAAACACTCAGCCCGTCGGGAACACGCTGGGGGCAAAGGCATGTCACCGGGCCCCGCCAGCCTCGAAGGACTCACGGCAGGGACACGGGAGGAGGGGCTCTGTCACGCCCTCCCTGCCGACCCGGCCGCCTCTGGGCCCCCCCCCCCGCCTCCGCGGCACCCCCACCGGCGCAGGCGCCTGCAGCACGGAGACCGTCGGGTGGTCGGGAGAGGGTGCCGTCCACGCGGGGAGCTGCAGAGCACGAGGAGCCGCTGCCCCAGGCAGGTTTCTATGAAAACATCTCGGGCTTTTCACAGCTTTTTTTTTTCCTGACATTTCTTTCTTCTTATTTCTGTTAACTTTGGTAGTAAAACTGTCAGGCCAGCTTTGAAAGGGGATAAAATCTTTGTCTCTCTTCCCATCCTGAAGCCCAGATCTATTTTGGTTCTTTTAAAAATGATCAAATTACAGCTTTTGGCATGTTCCTTAACTAGGGAAAAAAATAACTTGGATTAACTAATGCCAATAAACTAAGTATTTCAATTAAATGCTAACGTAAGTAAAAATATCAGTCATACCAGCCTCTGTCTCAACGAGCCTTAACCCTTGAAACTGTGTGAGACGCTCGGAACGGCTACTGCGGAAACAGTTTCTATTATGGATCTGAGACTTGCGGCAATTCAGGGGTCTGCTAGAGGGACCCAGAGAAAGGGCATGTGTCTCGGCTCAGAAACAGCCCCGGGCAGGGCAGGGCTGGACTTCCCATAATCGGTCCCTTAAGCTGAAGGAGAGAGAAAGGCGTCCTTCCCCCAGTCCTGACCCTCAGACAGACTCCCAGCGGGCTCCTGGGGACCCGGGGGGTCGGGGAGCCCCGTGGGTGCGGATAGAAGGAGGACCCTCTGGACCCTCCTCGTGTGACGCGAATAGCCGACCCAGCACATTCTTGCTGCTTCAGCTCCCGCCGCCGGCACCCGCAGCACCCTCCACGTGAGTTCCCGCACGACAGCACCCGTGCTCACGTGCTACGGGCCACTGTCGGTCCATCCTTGGCCTCCCTCCTGCGGTCTCAGTGCATGGGCTCCAGGCGCGCCTAAGGGGGCCGGACCTAGAGCCGACCGTCAGCTCATGGCTCATCAGCGCACAGCTCAGGGGCTTAGCCCTCCCACAATAGCGGGGGACCTGGCTAAAGACCCCCTGCCCAGTGCTTCATCCACAAGCCTTCAGGGGGCTTCTGAGGGCCCCCGGTTCACACGGGCGACTGCATAACATCCCGGCCTCAAGATGTCCACGGTCCGGTGGGATAGACGTTTCCTGCCCGGGAGGGGCCCTGGCAGGCGTGGGCAGCACAGTCATGGGAATAAGGGGGGACCTGGCCCAGGAAGTGGGGAGGATGTGCAGACACAGGGCACAGCGGCTGCAGACAGGAGCCGAGGGGATACGCAAGTGGGGTGGCTGCACGCTCGGGGGGAGGGGTGCCTCCACACGGCACAAAGTAAACACACAGAACGCAGTCCTCGGCACCTGTTTAAACCGTAGAGTAAAGAGCCTGTGCTTACACTAAGATCTCATTCGTTTGTAAAGACCATTAATATCAGATTACTTACATTAAAACTGATTTTGGTTTTCAAACCAAAAAGGCGGGGAGGAACAGGCAAGCTTGTAGCTGATGTTTCTAAACGATGCCGAAGAGACTTTCTTCAGCGAGTAATCGACCTCAATTTCATGAGTGTCAACATTCCGACTGACTCGACTTAGACAGTTTTGATATGTTTTACTCTAATAAATCAAGTTCATATGCTAAAGTAGAAACGAAGTATTTTTGCTTAGAAACAAGTAGTCTTCAGAACTGACCTGCACTTTGCAGGGTGGGCGGCAACCTGACTTACTCAGATGCTCTTAAAAAGCTAATAAAATACAGGACTCCCCGTTCAGTGTGTGCTTTCCGCTGGGCTACGGCTGTGTCTGTCAGGGTCCAGCCAGGAAAGCTGAAAACGCACTAGTGCGTCGGACAGCGGGGATTTAACACAGGCGCTTTGTTCTGCGGTGTCGGATTCCACCTTGGAAACTGAAAGGCAGTAACTGCAGGAGGCAGTTCCTCGCTGGCTGTGATGACTGTGACCAGAGGAGAGAGGTTCGAGGTACTGGCTCCGCGCTCAGGGAGGGGGAAGGGCTGCAGAGGTGGGACTCAGGCCCGGGAGGGGACGCTGCCTGGGGGGCAGGGGCGGCATGTCCAGGAGGCATGGGGAAGCTGGTCTGGGGAGGTCGGGGTGCCACAGGCCCCCAAGCCAGGCGTCGGGTGCAGCCAGGGAGGGGTGCTGTCCGCCTTGCTGCTGAAGGAGCTCCGGCCCCGGAGAGGAGACGACCCTCTGCCCCCGTCCAGCCGTGCAGCTGCCCTCTCGCCCTCCTGCTGAGAACCAGTGAGGAGCCACGGGCAGGCGGGAAGCCCAGCTCACAGCCACGGCACAGGGTGGGTGTGCCTGAAGCACCAGAGCTTCGTGAGGGGCACACGGCCAGACAGCGAGTATTTGGAGCTTTGTGAACCATAAGGTCATAAGGCCACGCGGAACGCGGTACAAGGAAAGCAGTGTGGACAACATGTAAACAAATGAGCGCGGCTCAGTTTCAGTAAAACTGTATTTACGAAACAGCAGGAAGGCGAGTTTGGCCTGAGAGCCGTCCTCTGCCAGCCATTTGTCTAGCTCGTGCACTTGATAAAACCCTGGAGCTTCCGACGTGCCCACCAGAGCCCCAGAGGTAAAGGTAAGTAATGAAGTCCGACTTCCGTTTCCAATCACACAGATGGGCCCTGGGCTCAGAGATCGCAAGTGACACGCGACACCCAGCGCCCCGCGGACACGGCCTGAAACGCAGGGGCCTCCGAGTAGGCTGTTACAGGCGCTGGAGGGCCAGAAGCAGGGTTTTGCGTCCAAAGTTGGATAAGAGAAGAAGCAGGGCACCTCTTACCGGAAGTAACGTCCCTTTTGCTCAGCCTCAGCACCTTAGCGGTTGTGACAGCAGATCCAGCGTATTCCCGGGTCAAGTGCAACCGGCAGGTCCCCCGTCCAATGTGCCCACGTGACAGCACACGGCCCCTCAGGAGCATAGCACCCACTGGGGCAGGGAATCGGGGGCCGCTGCTTTCGCTGGCATTTGCTTTGTAGAGAGTTCGTACACAGCAAAACTACAGTGAGAACAAACTTTTAAAAAGCAGTGCAGTCCGTAGACAAAGATCCGCAGAGGTCCCTTGAGCAGCGTGAAGACAGGCTGCGGGCAGGGGAGGGGTCACCGCGCCAAGCCACCAGCTCCCTCGGGGCCGTAAAAATGGTGCCACTGTCGTCAAGGAAACAGTTACTCTCAGAAATGATTGATGGTAGAAGTCACACCCTTCCTAGGAGATTTAGCTTGTTTCCAACAACCGTTCCCAGCCCAAGGGCGTTTTCTCCTCTGACACAGAAAACATACTTCCTCATGAGCGGTCATGGAGCAGCTCGCTGGCCTTCAGAGTCTAGTTCAAGTTCCTTCTAACCTGGGGAGTGTCCTGTGGGCTGGATTGGCCGGAGCTCCCACCAAAACTCCTCGTCCGTGAATTGTATCTTTAAAAATACACGTTTTGGGCTTCCCTGGTGGCGCAGTGGTTGAGAGTCCGCCCGCCAATGCAGGGGACGCGGGTTCGTGCCCCGGTCCGGGAAGATCCCACGTGCTGCGGAGTGGCCGGACCCGTGAGCCGTGGCCACTGAGCCTGCGCGTCCGGAGCCTGTGCTCCGCGAAGGGAGAGGCCACAGCAGTGAGAGGCCCGCGTACCGAAAAAAAAAAAAAACACACACATTTCTAGCAAACTTTCCTTAAGGCAGTCAGCACTGAAATTTCTTCTGGGGGCTCTTTCAGAGGCATAAGAGGGGTCTACCTGGGCTTAGGAATGCCTGTCACCAATGTTTCTCAGACGGGCACCCTGTGACGGGCATGGGTACAGGGCAATGCCAGGGAGGGTCCCCCATCACACAGGAGGTCCTGTGCACGGCAAGGACAAACGGTCACATCCCCCTCAGCTTACAGCCCGCTTTGCTCTGGGTCCAGGTCGGGGAGCATCGCTGGCAGGGGCATGGGGGGTGCAGGTGTAGAGCAAGGACGACATGACCATGATCGAACGTGCTGGGGAGAAGGAGACACCGCCCACTCGGGTCCTCTGCCCCAGGCACCATCTAGGCCTCCCGCACAGCTGTGTAGCTGACCACATACTCCCACATGGCTCCGAAACAGCAGTGGGGACAAACGAGGGTCGGGGGGGGCAGGTTTGCAAAGAACTCTTTAAGCCACTACAAGCAGATGGCTGCTGTGTGTACCCCAAACTGGAGGTCACCCAGGGCCCCCTGGGGAGGGGGCAGACACAGGTCAAAGGTAAAGAACGGCCACTTGGCTGAGCCGGCAAGTGTGGACGGCAGTGCTAGAGGGGCCGCTTCTGACTGTCTGAGGCCTCAGAACATTGGCCTCTTTGCCAGCCCCGACAATTTCTTATTCTAGAGTATTCTCCGTAACTGGGATTCACGTTTCTTTTTCTTTAAAAAGCCAGAGAGTAAACATTTTTGGCTTTGCGTCCATAAAGTTCTCCCACAACTTTTCAACTCTGCTGGCCACAGACAATGTGCGATCCAATGGGCATGACTGTCTTCCAAGAGGAACTTCCTTTACAAAGACAGGCAGTGGACGGATGAACAGATGAACAAGATGTGGCCACACCCGCAGTGGACTATTACTCAGCCTCGAAAAGGCAGCAGATGCTGACACATGTGACCACATGGGCGTGCCTCGAGGGCGCGATGCTCAGTGACCTAAAGCAGACACCAAAGGAGGAACGCCGAGCGCTGCACGTCTGTGGGGTCCCTGGAGGAATCAGATTCACAGAGACAGACGGCAGGAGGGTGGGTGCCAGGGGCTGGGGGAGGGGGTGGGGGGTCCGCGTTTAACGGGGACGGAGGTTCGGTTTGGGAGGACGAGAGGCTCTGGGGACGACGGTGGGGATATGGCCGCACAACGCCGGGAATGCGCCTGATGCCGCTGGGCCGCGGACTGAAAAAGTGTTCAGATGGTGAGTTTTACGTTCCGCGTATTTTATCACAAATACACACGTAGACGGACGTCCTCTCTGCTCCTGAAGAATAACGCATTCCTGTGCGGAGAAGTCTTCGCTCAGCACAGGCCCTGGTACTTCCCCAGGACCCACCCCCGTGGGGAGTGGCGGGGCCTGGGCGCATGGGCCACGCGTTCCCCGCTTCACTGGAGACACAGGAGACGCGGTCGTGAAATCACTTAAATTTTCAAGAAGTTCAGAAGAGAAAATAAGAGAGAAAGAGGCCTTATTTGTGTGTGGGGGGGGCAGGGAGGTTATTATTTTATTCTCGAGAATAACCCCGTGTACGTGATGCCTGTTTGAACACATGAAGTTAATTGTTCTCGTGGCCTGAAAGTATTCCCGAGGAGCCGTTGTAGCAGAAAACCGAACGTGGTCCCCGCGCTGCGTCACGTTCGTCTACGATGCCGGCATGAGCTGGCATGGGCAGCCGTGTGTGTGTGTGTGTGTGTGTGTGTGTGTGTGTGTGTGCGTGTGTGTGTGCACGCGCGCGCGTGTGAGAGAGAGAGAGAGAGAGAGAGAGAGAGAGAAACATGTCCACACAGTCACGGCGCGTGCACACACGTACGTGTCACCAAGTGGTACTGAACCCGTCAGTGTAGACATGCAGGATGGAGAGAGGGAGGGAGGTCAAGGCCAGCCTCCTCCTTGGGGGTGAAAGTAATTCAAGTAATTCTACCAACCCCCACCCCCACCCACCCACCCCCGTGCACCCCCGGAGTGAGAGGCTCTAACTCCCAGCAGGACTCTGTGGGTTCCGGAGAGAAAGCAACAGGCCTTGACCCTGCAATCGGACCTTTTCTTGCCCTTCCGGGGTGCGGGCTGAAGTTTGCCTTGGGGCATTAGCACCAGCTGAAAGGGCAGGCGCTGGCTAAGTCAACACGGCTGCTTCCTTTCCACGCACAAATGCATTAGCCGGAGCTCTGATTAGATTTGCTCCTGACCTGGACTTCTGTTCCTGTTGTGCCTGGCCCCCAGCAGGGCCCGCGTTCACAGAGCTCCCTGGGGATGGTGTCAGGGGGTGTCCTTGCTTCCTCACTTAGGACCTTCTGAAAAGTCTCCACCGCCAGCCCTCGGGTGGCTTTAAACCCAAGACCTTGAAGCAAAAGACCTGGGAGCCTGTTGGCAGCTCTGCTTTACCGCCCCACCCCAAGCTCCTGGCCAGGCCACCTCCGTCCACTGTCCCCAGCTCTTATTTCCCACCCTTTAGAAAGGCTTACACGACATCCAGCCCCTAAGGTGAGTCTATGAGCCACATTCCTGCGACTGTGGTTATCTTCCTCCCCGGCGCCTCTGCAGCGCTTCCTCGACCTTGTCGGATGCCGCCGTTGACTTTGGAGTTGTCGTTGCTGCTACTGATTGAGAAAGCTTCGTGCTGGATCGGGGCACAGGGACCACCCCGGTGTGGGGAGGGCACAGTGGGGGCCTCAGAGCGAAATGGCGCAGAACGGGTTTAATTAGACGAGACTGACGGCCGCGGCTCCGTCCTCGGGGTGACGGAGGCCCGGAGTTCAGAAACACTGAAGTCACATCACCTTGAAGGAAAAGATAAGTGCTCCGCGGCAGAGCCTTCCGAGCTGAGGCAGGCCCTCCTCGTCCAGCGCCCACTGCCCGCGGTACCCGCTCTCCACGATGCAAGAGCCAGAGGGAAAACTCCTCTCCCACCAGTTGTGTTTGGTGACAAGGTGATTTTATTGTTACATTTCTGTAATTTCTAAAATAAGCATTCCAAACTTCTCATTATAAGAAAAAGTAATCTTTAACAAAATCGAACCTGTTCTTTAACGTCTAGTTTATATGCCAGCCTCTCCGTGAAATCTTAACAGCCGTGCACGCGCAAGAATTCCAAAAGCACTTCTGTGCTCACAGATGTCGTCTCTCCGAAAATCACAGTCTGTCCAGGAGGAGAGAGAGGACGCGACCGCTTCCCCCACTTTATTGATAGGACGACGGGTCAGAGATGTGACAGCACAGAAGCAGCTAGACCACGTCTCTGACCTTTGAACCCTTGTCTGGCCAGGATAGATGATGCCTTCCTTGATTTTATTTGGCAAAATAAATCCCTCTGCTCTGCCTACAGACAGTTCAAAAAGCAAACAAACAAGCAACAACGAGTAGGTAAAGGTAAGTCTGCTACGGCCACTTATTTAGGAAAGCCGTGTGTGTGACAAAAACAGCAAGACTCGCGCAGACAGCCCTTCCCTGGGGGCCGAGTTCGGAGCCCCACTGCTCTGTTTGCCAGGTGACCGACCGGGCATCGAGCGAACCGTGCAGGACTGGAGTGAAAGACCGAGTGATGGAGGGGGACCTAAAAGCAAGTATGTTGGCCTAAAATAGGTGGACACGCCTGTGTTCTGGCCCCGGGTGTCTCACAGGCGCTCTCACCTGCTACAGGTTCTCTATGAGGGTTTTTAACCCAGCACTTACCTTTTATAACCTGAACGTTTACAGTAAGCAGAATGAGTGATCTCTTAGGGTGACCGACTTGTCCTAGCCCGCCTGGGACTGTCCCTGTTTCAGCACCGGAAGCCCCTCACCCTTGCAAACCCCTCAGTCTCGGGCAAAGCAGCCTCTCATCCGTCACCTTGTCGAGTGACGTCCTTGGGACAAGATAATGCTTTATGAACCCAGGCCAGGGTGTGTCCGTGCCGAAGACCCTGTGATCACCTAAAGGTGACCCTTTAGAGGCAGAATCCGTCCCAGGCCACGTCACCAGTTCATCGAAACAGGTCCCGTTTCGACAATGTGTTGCACGTGTGCTGGGGTCTGAGGTGGGCGCCTGGGGACCCCTCACATCTGTCCTGGGCTCATCCAGGTGTGACGCGGCCCTGTCATCTCCACCCAGTCACCCCACCCCTGACGTCACCCCCAGGATAGGACCGGGACAGCAAAGCCTTCTGCTCTGGGAGTAGGACGGTTCCACCAGGAAAAGGGAGAAGTCCTTTCTTCAGACCCTTGTTAGTTTGGGTGAAAATATTTAAATCAGTGTCTCTTGTCCTACAAGCTTCTTAACTTGCATTTCTCTTTTCCTGGTGGAAAGTAAAACATTTTTGCTTTGCAAAATTGCACCCTTGGTAGTTGAGACATTGCCTTCCTTTTCTGTCTCTCTATTCTGGAGCCTAGAGTGGGGAGAGGCACAAAGGAAACAGAGAGAGAGAGAGAGACGGGATTTGCTTTATTTATTTTTCTTAATGTAGGTGTTTCTTTTTTTAATTTTATTGGAGTAGAGTTGACTTACGATGTTGTATTAATGTCACGTGTACAGCAAAGGAATTTAGTTGTACGTATACATATATTCATTCTTTTTCAGATTCTTTTCCCTTTTCAGTTATTACAGAGTACTGAGTAGAGGTCCCTGTGCTGTACAGCAGGTCTTTGCTGATTATCTATTTTATATATAGTCGTGAGTGTGTGTTAATCCCAAGCTCTTAATTTATGTCCCCTTCAACGTTTCCCCTTTGGTAACCATAAGTTTGTTTTCGAAATCTGTGAGTCTGTGTCTGTTCTGTAGGGATTTGCTGTGGAGAACGTTCTTTCAGCAGGAGTTTCTGCCAAGCTTATCTCTTGCTTGTGGCTGCAGTTTACCGGCTCTGCACCTGTAGCACCATCGATAGTGTTTTACAAACAGGAGATAAAGCCGTTCATAACCATTAGTGATTTTTCTGCAGCAATAAGCTCGGAGCTGTAAAGTCAGTTATAAACCTAAAACAAATTAGCAAGATCAGGCATCCTGCCCTGGGGCCGACCAGTTTATCTAGTTGAGTAAACTTTGCCTTGAACGTATCCTTCAGCAGCGACCTTCGCGGGCACATTCCTGCGGGTGAGAAGGGGAGGCAGGCGGCGTCGAGGCCCGCACTGCGGGTCAGACGGCTCTTTTCCAGTCTTCCGGTGGCCCTGGAGCCTTGGAGCAAAAGAATCTTGCTCTGCTGTAGGGAAGTTCACCACATTTCTTTCTTTTAAAAAAAAAAAAAAATCTTTATCGGAGTATAATTGCTTTACAGTGGTGTGTTAGTTTCTGCTGTATAACAAAGTGAATCAGCTGTACATATACATATGTCCCCATACCTCCTCCCTCTTGCATCTCCCTCCCAGCCTCCCTATCCCACCCCTCTAGGTGGTCACAAAGCACCGAGCTGATCTCCCTGTGCTATGTGGCTGCTTCCCACTAGCTACCCACCCTACGTTTGGTGGTGTATATGTGTCCATGCCGCTCTCTCACTGCGTCCCAGCTCACCCTTCCCCCTCCCCGTGTCCTCAAGTCCGTTCTCTACGCCTGCGTCTTTATTCCCGTCCTGCCCCACACGTCTTATTTTCCCGTCGTGTATCGACGACAGTGAGGTCCTTCAGGAAAGAGGGCTTGTTTCCCTGGAAGCCGGGTAGCGACCTCGACAAGTCACGTAAGGACGCGGGTGTCCTCAGGGGGCGGGTTAGGGCCGTCACTGCACAAGCTCAGAGCGCACGGCTGTGGTCCAGGACCACCTGCAGCGGGCAAGTGCCCCCCACGGGTGTGTGGGATTAAACACGGGACGGCAGGGGGCGGGGCGGAGACGCAGGACGGGCCCCTGTAGCTCGTGTCCGAGCCCACGTCACGTGGTGTTGTGCGGACTGTACTCTGAACACTTTGCATTTTCCTCCACTTTTCAGACACTGAGTGCAGGCCGGCCGGTGGGGGGAGGAGGCTGCTCCCGTCTCAGAAATCGCGTTCTGCGGTAAGGAGAAGGGAGACGGATTTCCCCCTAAAGTGCTAGGTGTGAACCGATGAGAATTAAGCCGGAAGAAGCTTTGTGTTTAGAGCCTTGTTCCAGGGTCCTGGAATGGGGTCTCACTAACGCACTGTGACTTAGGACATCCGCCAGAGAAAAGGCCACCCTGAGGAGGGGACAGGGGCTGAGGGCCTGTGTGAGTCTTCAAGGCTGGGATGAGATAACGTTGCAAGGAAGGTCTGGAAAGGAAGAGGGTGGCAGAAAATGGGATTTCTCCAAAGGGGAAGTGTTTAGCCTGGAGAAGTGTCAGCCACGGTGAGAAAGGCCAGGCACGGGGGCGTGGGATACTGCCCGCTCCTCATCGGGAAGCCGGCCGAGTCCGCCTGACCAGCTGGTCCGCGCGATGGGCGGCCCGTCCCTCTGGGGGCCGCGTGGGCCGGGAGGGCAGGGAGCAGGGGAGGGTCCGGGAGCCCGGGAGCCACTCGCCGTCCGCGTGCAGACAGCCCCACGTCCCCGAAGTCCCCGCTCAGCCAGCCGGGCCCTGAGCCCTGGGGCCGAGCCCCCTGCAGCCCCCGGACCACAGCTCCGGCCCCAAGTGCCCCCTTCCGTTCAGAGAGTCGGTGTCCTCGCCGACGTCGAGAAGATGACCGATGCTCCGATAGGTGTTTTCATCTGCTATGCTGTGATATTTTTAAGCAAATAGGGCTTCATCAGTTCAAGGGGCTCTTTTTCCTCCCCTTGGGATGGCACACGGGCAGGAGAGCCCAGCCCCCAGGGATTCCCCAGAGGACGGCCCCGGCACCCAAGGAGCTGGGGGTGGCGGCGGGGGGGAGTTTGTCTGGAGAAGGAACAAGGGCTCCTCATGGAACACAGGCTTTGTGCAAATATCCTGCTTCCCGCCCCTCGGAGAAGGTGGGGCCAAAGGGTCAGGAGAAAGAAAGAGCATCAAAGAGAGCCAACTGAAAAGCCGAGAAAGAGCGTCCCATCCCATCGTCGGCCCCCACCGTGTCATGAGAACCGGCTCCTCCGAGGTCCCATTTCCTGCCCCTCGTGCTCTTTTCTCATGAGAATCCAGCGTCAGACTGTGGGTCTGTGACGGCTTCCGACGGCCACGGGCTCCGGCTGTCCGCTGAGGACGAGGTGCAGGCACCAAGTACCAACCAGCAAGACCCGGCTCCAGCCTCGCGTCAGCTCCCAGGCTGGCAAACACCCCTGAAGCATCCAGACCAGAGCAAGACTGTAAACGGTGAACCTCAGAAGTCACTCCCATGCGGTCCTCGTCCCAGTCCCAGCTCGTCGCCACTAAAAAGCTAACTTAAGCCAAAGCGTGCTGAATCTGACCCCCGGGAGACAGAAAGCTAGAGCCGCCGGGGGAGACCCCTCCTCCAGGAATGCTGAGGGCAGAACGAACTCGTCTATCGGGGTAGTTGGTCTCATTTTCCGCAGAGAAGCTGGGGTCCAGGTAAACGGCCTCCCAGGACCCGTCATTCTTTCTCCCGTTTCAGATCCATCGAGGCTCGAGACATAGGAGACACAGGGCCATGCGTCTCAGGCCGAGTCCTGCCAAAGGTCAAGGCAGGGAAATTTCACAGGACGTTTTCCCACTGAAATTGTGGGGTTGAGAGGGAGACATCTGTGCTTCTCTGGCTTCCTCTCAAATTTAGATATAGATGATAGAGAGATAGATAGAGAGATAGATAGATAGATGATAGGTAGATGATAGAGAGATAGAGAGATAGATGATAGATAGATAGAGAGATAGATGATAGATAGATAGATAGATGATAGAGAGATAGATGACAGATGATAGAGAGATAGAGAGATAGATAGAAGATAGATGATAGATGATAGAGAGACAGATAGATAGATAGATAGAAGATAGATGATAGATAGAGAGATAGATAGATAGATGATAGATGATAGAGAGATAGATGATAGATAGATGATAGATGATAGATGATAGAGAGATAGATGATAGATAGATAGATGATAGATGATAGATGATAGAGAGATAAATAAATGATAGATGATAGACAATAGATAGAAAGATGATTGATAGATGATAGAGAGATAGAGAGATAGATGATAGATAGTAATAAATAGATGGTAGATCGATAGATGATAGATATATAGACAGATGATTGATAGGTGATAGGTATAGACAGGTGAGGATAGAAAGAAAAATAAACAAATGCAGCATATAAAAGAGGCAGGTAGGAGGAAATTCAGAAAAAATGACCAAGTAGCCTATTTTGGTTTTTGCAGCTTTGCGTTTGCTGGTTGCTTTTTGTTTGCTTATATCTAAAATGGAGTAGAAGAGAGTGAAGCCTGTGGTTGACTGAAAAGCCCTCAATTTCTCTTCTAACTTGGCTGCTGTGAGATTCTTGTCAAGACACAGAAAGGGAGGCGCGGCCAACCAGGTCTCCATCTCTCACGTCTTCTCAACGGCGCGGGGTCACCTTCCCCGTTCGAGGGCCCAGAGGAGCTGCTGGGCTCCCTGCGACGTCCCAACATGGTGACGGGGACCCCCTGCGGAGCCCGGGCCGGGCCGCCATCCACACCCGCCCGTGCTCTCAGCTCCTCCCGGAAATCGCCACGGTGGCCTTCCCTCCAGCTGCAGGCTCAGGACAGGGACTTAAGAAGACGTAAAACCTCTTCCTGCTTCATTGGTGCTGGACGCAGGTGGCCAGAGACACCCCAGCGGATGCTCTCGGTTCACTTCCTGTGCGACGGGGCCTCCCTGCTGGAGATGGGGTGCCTCCAGCAGGGCTGTGGGGAGGTGGCCCCCATGAGCCTATATCCCTGTCCTCTCGGCAAAGGGGATCTGGTCTGGGGTGGCCGCTTTGTCCCCCACCCCCCAAGGGGCCCCGCTGCGCACGGCTCCGTCCAGGCATCGGGTGCCACCCAGGGGCAGGCGCTGGCTTTCTCCCCAGGGAGTGGCTCCCGTTTGGCTGCCCTGAAAACAAAGGACACCTGAGGCTTCCCTGCAGCAGCCCGGCTTCCGCCAGAGACGCCCACGCCCCAGCTCTGCCCAGGGCGCCAGGCGGCATGCCTGCCTCCCAACGGCCCTGGGAGAATAGAGTCCCGGGCCGGACGTCAGATGATCCCCTGCCCCCAGCCTCTCCCAAGGGTGGCTCCAGCCCTCAGCCTCAGGCAAAGCCTCTGGAAACCAGGGCACCTCCAGCTGTTCGCACAAAACCTGCAGCCCGCCGTCCCATTCTGCACAGACCCTCTCTCGGGGATTATATTAAACATGAAGTGAAGTTTTATTAGAGCAGGTACTCTAGGCCCATTTTCACAGCACGAGGTACAGGACCTAACTCAGCCCTGGCCACATATGGTATGTTTGTGTTTTGAGTAATAATGTGAGAATCCAGCACTTGGTCCATATTCTAACCTCCATTATGACATAAATAATGTAAAATAGTTATACATATAATATAAATTAGACTGGACTGACGTCATCTCAACCTGCAGTGCCTTTCCCAGAAGCAAAGCAGCCTGGTCCCAGGAGCGCAGTCTTGACCCGCGGGCGAGGGGCAAGGGGCCTCAGAACGGGGGCTGCCCTTTCTCGGCCACTTTCTGGCCGAATTTCTTAGGAAAGGGTCTCCACTTCCTCTGAGCGAACCGTCGCTAATAATAATAGCGACCTCACCTGCTTGTTTTATTGATCATCAATGAAGATAAAAAGAAAAGCGATTTGTAATTGCTTTGCAAAAGTCAGCTGGAAAGGTACACATCTGCTTGAAGCAACCAGTAATGGTCGCTTCCACACAAGATCATTTGCATCCTCTTAACTGTTACGTTTCCCCCGTTTCTAAGGGGAAAAAAAATAGACCTTCCCGAGAAGTTAGTGAAAATAGATGGCACATTAGTTCGCTCCGGCAGCGGTAGCAAATGCCATGGACAGAGGCGCGGCTTAACCGCAGAAATTTATCTTCTCACAGTCCTGGAGGCTGGAAGTCTGAGATCAAGGTGTCGGCAGGGTGGTCCCTCCTGAGGCCTCTCACCTGCGCGTGTAGATGCTCCCTGCTCCCTGTGTCCTCTAGTGGTCAGCCCTCTGTGCCTGTCTGTGTCCTAATTTCCTCTTCTTATAAGGCAGGTAGCAGGCAGGTTAGGTTAGGGCCCAGCCCAGTGACCTCGTTTAACTTAATTACCTCTTTAAAGACCCTCTCTCCAAATACATCACCTCACCTTATGCGGTCCTGGGGGGGTCAGGCTTCAACACGCGAGCTTTGAGGGGACACAGTTCAGCCCATAACAGGTGGATGAGATAGAAGCTTCGCTTGTGAATTTGAACTTGCTCATTTCTCTTTTAATAACCAGATCCATTCAAAAAAGAAAATGATGATACCAGAGGACGTGGGGACTTTGGGCTGCAGTTTGGTCAACGTCCCCACAGGCCCCAAGCCTCGGAGCCTTTGGTCTTTTTGCCAAGGAGAAGAGAAGCCTCCCCACAGCCAGTCCCAGGTACAGCTGAGTCCCAGCCCCGGGGGCACGCCTGTTTCTCCAGCTCGGCCGGCGAGCACTTGGCTGTGTCCAGAGCGCACAGGCTTTATGGTTTTCTTCTCCCCGCAAGGTTTTCAAAGTTTGCTTTACCTTATTCTCTGGTCAGTTCAGAAAAGGAAAGCTGACTTCCTGAGAGCTCCTTGCAAATAGTCTCCAAACAGCCCAGGAAGGTTTCCTGTGTGTTCACGGGGCCCTGGGCCCTCTCCAGGGTCAGACACGAAACAAAGTTAACAGAGAGAAACTGTAACTTTACCAATAAAGGATACCGAAGCCACCATTTCCTGCGTGATAACATGACAGAAATAGTCTAACACACATGCTCATACATTGCCATAAAGGATTTGTATGAAAAGTCCTGCCAGTGAAGGTAGGTCTAATATTTAGGAGAAAGAGAGCTATCGTTTTGTGTCAATAATGCGATAAACATTTTGTTTTCAAATAACCATAATCTTTCACCTATAAGCTAAAAACTTAAAAAGTGCTTTCATGTTCAACATTACATTAAAAAAAAAATCTTACTATCTTCTCTCTAGAGATAACTGGTATTCAAAAATGTTTATTTGTTTAAGATCAAGAAGTTGTGTTCGTGAAGCACCAAAAGAGAAAATATGTAAATTAGACTTGATTAAAATTTAAAACTTTTATGGTTCAAAAGACACCCACAGAATAAAAGAAAATATTTGCAAAGCATTTATCTGATGAAGGACTTATATCTAGAATATATAAAGAACACTTGCAACTCAGTAATAAAAAGCTAAATAACCCGATTTACAAATGGGCAAAGCACGTGAACAGACATTTCTCCGAAGATTTACCAATGGCCAATAAACACAGGAAAAGTTTCTCCACATCGTTAGTCATCAGGGAGATGCAAACCCAAAGCACAACGAGATCCCCTCACCCGCCGTCAGCTGGCTGTGATCACAGCGACAGACAACAGCAGGCGAGGAGGTGGAGAAGCCAGCACATTGTGCTTTGCCGGTGGGAACGTAAAATGGTGCGTCTGCTTTGAAAAATAGTCTAGAAGTTCCTCACAAGGTTAAACATAGAATTACCGTATGACCCAGCCGTTCCATTCCTAGGTATATACCCAAGAGAAATGAAAACCTGTGCCCACAAAATCTTGTAGACGAACGTTCACAGCAGCATTATTCACAATAGAGAGGAAGCAACCCAAATGTCCATCAGCCGCTGAATGGATGAGTGAAATGGGGTCTATCCAACACAGTGAAATACTATTTGGCTGTAAGAAGGAATACAGTGCCGATAAAACCTGAAGATAGCACGCGCACTGAAAGAACCCAGTCACGCAAGATCTATTCGTATGATTCCATTTACATGAAGAGTCCAGAACAGGCAAATCTATGGAGACAGAAAGCAGAGCCGTGGTTGCCACGGGCAGGAGGTGGGAGAGAATGAGAGTGAATGGTAGCACTTTGGGGGTGGCGAACGTGTTCTAAAACCTTCTGGGTTGACAGCTGCACAACCGTGAAAGTACTAAACGCATTGCGTCGTACGCCTTAAACAGGTGAAGTGCAGGCCTTGTGAATTATGTCTCAACAAAGCTGTTATTCAAGAAACGCTCAGCCCTGCCACACCTAACATAAAGGCAATTTAACATGTCACCGTACCTATTTCCACAGCCTTTAAAAAACAATGACAATATATATTTGGGGCCTCCCCATGAGAAAACGTGACTATTAATGCTTTTGTAAACTCAGTGGGAAATACGACACACCTGCAGGAAATCCACGGCAGGAACCAGGCAAGAAAAACGCTTAGAATATCAAGTATAATCAGCGCTCCCCCCCATTCCTTAGGAGTCATGGGTGTGGGCACACCCCAGTGACAGGTCCATGGCAAACACAGACAGAAACACTTAGGCCTGTTCCCTCGGCACCACTGACCGTGTGGTCGGGTAGGCTTCCCTCCCGGGGACGTGGTTACACTCTAAAAGGACGAGGTGTCCGCGCCCTGCCAGGGAGCAACCTCGTCTGCTTTGCGCATGACCGTGTTTCCTGGCATCGCGGATGCTGGTAAGTGTCTGTTGAATGAATGAATGAATGAACGTTACGTATTCTTTCTCAGTCTCTCATCACCTGTCATTCACCCTGGCATACGGGACTCAGCCCTGCGGAAACGGTTCGCAGCCTGCTGCTTGGTTGGGTGATGGTGTTTCCCATTTAACTCTTCTGCACAATAGACATTTTAACTCAGAACAAGAGGCTGCTTATTACCAAGTACATGGTGGGCATTAATCTCCGTTCAAAAGCTGGTGCGTAAGAAGCCACTTTCTTGTTTTGAAAGTGAGCTGCCGTCGTTGGCGGGCCCCATTTCCAGAGCGATGGGAACCCGCTGGACCCGCTGAAGCGTCCCCGGAGCTGCACAGGAGGGGAGGGAGGTCGCCAGGGGCTGCCTGGCCTCGGGTCGGCCCGCGCTCGGTCCTGCACACACGCTCCTCTCCTTTCCGGTCACTGGTCCAGGAAGGTCACTGCTGCCCCCAGAGGATGACCTCCTCCCATCTGCCCTCTGGGCCACACCCACGCCATGCCCAGGTGCCCAGCAAATGTCCCCTTGCTCCAGACCAGACCACTCCGTGGGGCTCTTCCCGTTCCCACTCAGTTCTGGGAACCCTGAGGTTCTTTACCAGGACTTTCTCTGTAACCGTCCACGCCACCGCCAGCGGCCCCACGAGCTTGGGGCAGAGCAGAGGCCCCTGAGAATGGACACCCCCGGGCACGGGGGCCCACCTGTCCTCGCCATCGTGTCCCCGAGGTCGACAAGTCAGTCGAGGCTCGTCCTTAGTCTTACGTGAGAGTCCAGGCTTTTGAAATTCAAGAGCCGAGAATTCCCTTCGTTTTGTCATCTGTGTGTGACTTGTTTTACCTTCTCTGCGGGGAGAAGGCGAAGTGGGTCCCGGGCCTCGAGAGGGGCAAGTAGAAGGCAAACCCCCTCCTGGAGCAGGTTCTGAAGATTCTACCATCGAACTTTACAGAAGTGGGGCTGCCGGCAGCCGCGGGGCAGGTGCAGGGCCGGGGAGGCTGCAGCCCCGACCCCCAGCTGCGGGCTGGCGGCCTGGGCTGAGCCACAGGGGGGATGGAGCGGGGCGCGGAAGCAGCCGGGCTTCCTCCAAGCTGGACGGCGAAGGGACTTCAAGCCTCGGTTGCACACACCATCCCGACCCTTCCTCCGTGTCAGAGCTGTTGCCCAGATGGCAGAATTCGGCCCCGGGAGGTAAGGTGGGGGGCTCTGCTTCGCTCTTCGTGGGTCAGACGGGCTGCAGAGGCCTCCCCCGGGGCCCACAGGGAAGGGGGTCTAAGAACGAGCTCAGGCACAAACAGCTGAGCACGCCGGGCACGGCCAGGCTGGCGAGCGGGTGGTGTGCAAAGGCTGGGCCCACAGGCCAAGGCTCCCAACATCAAAGGCTCCGAGAGTGGTGGGGCGGGGGCGGGGGAAGCAGGGAGGCGGGGATTTATTCTAATAAGAAAGATCTGCAGAAAAACGGGGTCGACCCAGCACCTTCCTTCATGAGGGTCCGGAAGGAGGCTGGCTGGCGAGGCAGGAATAGCCTGACACGTTTCTGCTTGAGGTGGAGTCGGGCCCAACGGCCCTGAAGTCACAGCCGACTATGGAGAGTCAATGGCTTCAGTGTCAAGGTCAAGGTTGTCTGATGTCATTGATTTGGGAGCAAACGTAAAACCAGAGACCCAACCCAGCCATCTTCAAGAACAGACCCACAACCCTAAAAACTGGTTCTCTTTAGCAAAAAGTCATTTCATTTAATAGTCATAAGAGCAAATTTCAGTTCAAAGTCCAGGAAACATGTAATTAGCACATCACACATCAGCTCAGCCTCTGAATTTCTGGGTACACTGCCCCTGACGACAGCCGCTGAGATGTTATAGGCTGGTCCTAGCTCAGCCGGAGTGCGGTCCACACAGGAGCGTTTGCTGTCAGGGATAGTTGTCTCAGCAAACATAAATTTGCCTAACACAGACCGATCTGCAAACTACCCATCTTCTGCGTGTATCACAGATTTCGAGATTATATTTAATTTCCAAAAGACCCTCCTTAGAGAGTCCCGTTGGCACTCTACAGAGGCCAGTTTTCAAATCTATCAAAGGGAAGTGGAGGGAGAATACAGATCGTCTCTAAGGAAACATTCAGTTCTGGAATCTATGATTCTAAGCCTACTCCCTAGGACAGGGCTGGCTTTAAGGATCATCAGCATTTCTGCCTGTTTTTCTTAAATTTAAATAAACAGTAATAGTCCACTGGCTCATTCGCTGGTACAAGCTGGCCTGTTTATCTGTAGTCTCTTAAGATACGTAATCTAAAGTCTGAATTTGGACTTCACCTTTTCCCCTCCCTCCCTCCCTCATTACACTTCCTTCCGGCAACTTGCTTTTATTTCAGGCACCAGAGGAGAAAAAAAAAAAAAAAATCACACATGCGCACCTAAACCTGCCCTTTATTCCTTTTTAGGGAGGAGATCTGCCATGTTTGATATTTCCAACATGGATGATTCTTCGGGAGCAAAACCATAGTAATTTCAGAGAGTAGCTGCCCCGACACTGCCGACCTCCAGCTGAAAGGTGTCCAGCCTCCCTCACTTGCCCGGGGGTCTGCAGGAGGCTGGCTGGGGTCAGGGAGGGGGCGGATTGGAGGCACTGAGGCCAGTCATTGCCCGGACAAGCCAGGAAAACCTCGGTCCCCTTCGGCTGCCGAAAGAAGCTAAAATGGAAGAATTCTTTTAAAAGGTAACTGTAGTTTTCTTTCCTTTGGGTTTCACTTGATTCCGCTTTCTCAGCTGTTTTTCCCCCCTGGTCCTCTTTCCTGTCCTGGTGGGTCCCGTCAGCCTCGTCCTGGCCCTCGGGGCTAGTGAACCCTTCTCTTAAGTAACTGTTTATATCACTGTTTATCCTTCCAAATGCTGGTATGGAAACAGGAGCTGATAAACGGGTCCAGTCAACATTATCACCATTATTCTGTCAGGAAAGGTGTGGATTTGTGAGGGAGTCACTATCTATTGTCTCTATTTGGGTAAAAGATACAGGAATTATGGAACAGGGTGTGAGTACTGACTCCTAGTCAACACGAGAAATCCCACCGAGATTAGCCCTTGGAAACTGTGAATTAACTACAAAAACATCTCTGGAACTTTGTCCAGGAGACCTGTTGGCTCTTGGGGCAGGGCAGGGGGAGGGGACGCCTCTGGGGAATGACCTGCCATTCCTTCTTGGCTGCCCTCGGACCCTTTCCCCGACCATTTCACAGGGGCCAAGGGTCACCGTGCAGGGGTCAGGCCCCTGGCACTTGGGTGCTGGTCAGGCATAGCCCCCACCAAGCCCCCAGGGACCCCCATCTAGGGGTCTCCACCTCACGTCCACTTACCCTCTGGGCCTCGGCTGGACACGGCACCTCCTCCAGGAAGCCCTGCTGGATGCAAAGGCCTCCGGGGGCCGGACACCTGGTCCTACTGAACGAGGACCCCTCAGGCGACATTGGGCAACTGGAGGAGCGGGGCCCCTGCGCTTTCTGAGGCGCCCGTGTCTCGGGGCCTAGTGCAGGGCCCGGCTCCCAGGAGAGGCCGGGGGAACAAGGCGCAGGCCACTCACTTCGCTGTCCCGGACGGTGTCATCAACCCGAAAGTTAGAGCAAAACACTGATGTGCAGGGCGGGCCACCGACACGCCTTCCGAAGCATGTGGTTTAGATCTTTACAAGGTTTCCTGGGGAAAACGTACGATGACCGCCCCAGACTTGTGCTGTTGCCAGGCCTGGATGCTGTATACTTCCCTGAAAACAGCAGCAAGAGAAGGAGAGACACCGATGACACGCCCCACAGAGAAACTCAGAAACACGCAGGCCCTTCCTGCCCTTTCCCATACCAGTGCTTTCCCTCAGAGAGCAAGAAATAAATACCTGTAGACCCTGGAATGACTTGGAAAATAGAAGGTAAGTTGTGGCATGCAGAATATAAACCCCTGCCGAAAGCCCAGACAGCCGAACGTGCCCTTGACGAGAACTTATCTTGACTTTTTCTATGAAATTAAAAAAAAAGGTTAGGAAAACATAGTAGTTAAGTAAACTACATCCTAGAACTGCCAAAACTGACTCTGAACGAGGTCCTGGGTCGTTTCTAACACCTGCACGTCCTCTGAACTAACATTTTATGGACTTGTGCACAGTGACTGCTTTATTGATATGATTTCTAGAATAAGTAAGTTGATTCTAAAGATTCATAAGAGAAGGCAAGGAAAGGAGAGATGGCGCTGGAGAGGAGACCCAATTTTGTGCATGGAAGTAAATGCCTCCATTTTACTTGGAATAAGTTTTAATGCTCCACCAAAAAAAAAAAAAAAAACCCCAAACTGGACTTTGCATCTTCCTAAAAATGGCATGAGATTATCACTTTTAAGCAATCCCCTGCCATCTGGAAACCTCCACTGTAATAACCAATCATTGTAAAAATTAATAACTTCCTCATTTTTACTCTGTAAGTCATTCTATAACTTCGTGTTCCCGAGCTTTAAATTTGAAAGCTCCCAGCTTGTGAACTATTTTTATATGTACAAGAAACTCTTACTAAATATCAAACAAAACAAACAAAAACGGAACTGGACTTTGGCTACTTTGGATTAATTTCTTAAATAATCCCACAATACGAGTCACTCCTGCTGTTTCACTTCACTTCTCTCCAGTAACTAGAAATATTTGTGTATGTCTCGAAATATATACACAGATCATCTTTTTAAATTAAAAAGATAAAAGGTCAATTTTTTAGTATTTAAATAAAATTATAATATTGAAATAAAATCTATTCATATTTTATATTCTTTATATTTGAAATTTTAAATGAGATATACTTTGAAACCAATAATACAAATCACTGACCACTGGGTGTGGAAATGATGTGGAGGAATGGTCCTAAAGTGGAAAAAGAAGCTGGTCAGGATGATTATTTCTCTCTTCAGACATGGCTCCGCTAACCGAGGTCAGAGGAGAGCAGGTGTCCCCCATTTTTCTCCTGTGCTCTCATTGAAACAAACTACCCCAAAAGGCTCTTCCCCAAATTCCTTGCAGTTTTTAATATGACTTCACAACCACTGTCTTCTGACCCTCTGGCAAAATCCCATTTTATTTTATTTTATTATTATTATTATTTTTAAAATTTAGTTTAATTTATTTATTTTTGGCTGTGTTGGGTCCCTGTTTCCGCGCGAGGGCCTCCTCTAGTTGCGGCAAGCGGGGGCCACTCTTCATCGCAGTGTGCAGGCCTCTCACTGTCGTGGCCTCTCTTGTTGCGGAGCACAGGCTCCAGACGCGCAGGCTCAGTAGTTGTGGCTCACGGACCCAGTTGCTCCGTGGCATGTGGGATCCTCCCAGACCAGGTCTCGAACCCGTGTCCCCTTCATTGGCAGGCAGACTCCCAACGACTGCGCCACCAGGGAAGCCCCCAAAATCCCATTTTAACGTATCCCAGGGGACTGTCCACAAATTATTTCACGGTTCTGGAATATTCCAATTCACATACATATTATTTTGAAGAGGTGCACAGTCACCTGAGGCAAAGACTGCTGCTAGCGCAAGAGTGTGACACCGCGTTAGCTGTTTACGTAAGAGGATTTGATCTGCAATCAGACCAGTTGATGGAGACCGTGGCGCCCCTTATCCCAGAAGCAGGCGGGTCAGTCCACAGCCACAGCCGCGGGCTGGACGGTCAGAGGCTCCGGGTCCAGGTCAGAAACAGTGCGCCGCAGGGACGCACCGCTCCCACATCTCTTCTTCCGGGCCCAGGCGGTGGTGTCCAGGATGCTGAGACCCTTGGTCACTGGTCAAGGCAGCCTCGGTCTCAGGAGGACAAGGCCGGCCCCCGCCGCTCAGAGATCTGGTCCTGGACCGCCGGCCAGAGGACGTGATGTGGCCGTGACGGCCCTGGGGGAGGTGCACGTGATGGAGAACCCGGGGGATGGGACCAGACCCCTGCAAGAGCAACCCCAGAGACGCAGGCCACGCGGAGGCCAGGAGCTGGGCTGCAGGCAGTGGCTGAAGGAAGGCCTGCCAGTCCCGGAGGCCCGCCAGGAGGAGGCGTGCCAGGGCTTCTGCTGGCTGCTCCCGGCCTAAGCCGCTCACTACCTGGGCTGTGTCGTCCATGCCCCGTGGCAGCCTTCTCAGGAACGCGGGGACACCGGGTCCCGCAGGCTGCATTAGGATGTGCTCGGCTCTGGTGACAGGATAGCTCATCCCCCCGGGCCCGCCCCTCTGGGCCTGCTGCCCCGTATCCCCAGACTGTGTTCCAGAGCACAGGCCACGAATGTGAATGTGCGATTCACACACACACACACACACACACACACACACACACACACGCCCCAGGCCCTGTGGTTAAGTGTCTGGAAAACGCCGTGTCTCAGGAGAGTTCAAGGCACGTCGCTGCCGAACCCTATTATGAGAAAGGGTTGCCCCCGAGCTCCCCTCCCGCGCGGCGCCCACGGAGGCCCAGTGCCAGCGTGGAGGCGGCCGCTCTCCCATCTCCTCCCCAGAACTGCCTCTCCCTCCTCACAGGCAGAGCTCAGTCACGTGGCTGTTTCCACAGCATCGGGGGTTTGAGTGTGTAGCCTTTGCAGGTAGGCAGCCTCGTGTCCAATCCAAAATTCTGGCGCAGACACGGAGAAAACAAGTGGACCTCTGATAGGACGGCTGCGGAGGGGACCCAGAGGTAAGGCGCCTGGAGAGACTGGGAACCCAGGCCGCCTCCTCCCCCGTCCCCCCACCGATCACGTGCTCTGGGAAGAGAAGGGTCCTGGCAGTGGAGTGTTCCTCATTTCCATGCCAGTGACGGCTCTTTCTGCAGTTTGGGGGATGCCATGACTTTTGTTGTTTAATTCCTTTAACAGTCCCACTTCCAAGAAAGAATAATTTCAAAAGATCGATCGGGCCTGTGATGAAAACTTCTCTCCTGATGTGTGCTCCTAGAGGTGTCCTAACAGGTGGCCTGCTGGACACTGACCCGCCCGGGGGAGGGCAGAGGCCAAGCCACGCCCCCCACATGGGAGAACATTCCCCTGTGCATCAGCCTCAACTACAAGAGGCTATTTTATTCAAAATACAATGCTGATAAGTCTTTTTTTTAAAAAATTAATTAATTTATTTATTTTTGGCTGCGTTGAGTCTTCGTTTCTGTGCGAGGGCTTTCTTTAGTTGCGGCGAGCGGGGGCCACTCCTCATCGCGACACGTGGGCCTCTCACTGTCGTGGCCTCTCTTGTTGCAGAGCACAGGCTCCAGACGCGCAGGCTCAGTAGTTGTGGCACGCGGGCCTAGTTGCTCCGCGGCATGTGGGATCCTCCTGCACCAGGGCTCGAATCCGTGTCCCCCGCATCGGCAGGCAGACTCTCAACCACTGCGCCACCAGGGAAGCCCAGAGGCTATTTTATTCAGTTCTGCTACCTGAGTTCCTAAAACAGTGCTGGACACATAGCAGGTGTTGAGTAACTATTAGTCCATGGATAGATAGGTGGATGGATGGGTGGATGGCAGTGGTGTGGATTTCCCACTGAGCTGGTGTTCTCATCAGCACATTTCACAGTCTACATCGTCAGACCCCTCAGCATATTGAATTTTGAGGTTTGAGCTTTGCTAGCAAACTAGAATATTTTAATTTCTCATTCTCATCTGAAGAAACCAACCTACAGAAAATTACAGGAATGGTCCAGTAAGCCTGACCTCCTGGCCGCATTTTAATATGACTGAGGTAAGAAGGCTAGAACGCCCTCAGCGGATGTGTGTGCTCTGCTGCAATAATATCGTCTTTGCTATACGGCTCCAGTCAGCATTTTCACTCGTGTAAATATACAACCTTTTTCTAAATATGAGAGAAAAAAATGCTACAACTGGCTTTGTTTTTTCAAAGACTAGCAAACTTCCAGTTGTCGACCCCATGCTTTTCTTCAGCTGAAAGGCTTTTGGGGTATCTGACTCCGGGGGCCGGCTACATCTTCGCATTTCCGTCTTTAGCACTAATGTTTACTACAGCACTTACGGTTTTCCAAAGAGACTGGAAAAACAGACAGCTGCTACTCGGCGAGCGAGGCTGTGACCGAGCCTAGCGCACGTTGTCCCAGACACCCAGATGCCCGCGGGCCGTGTCATAAGTGAGCAGTGAGCACCGGGGAGGGAGGCTCTCCTGCTGCTTCCGCCACCAGCCGTCGGACTCCGGTGGCCTTGGGACTCGACTCTGAAAATGCTTGACTGTTGAGTCAGACGGCTCATGGAAAGAACATAATTCTTTTCTTCTGTTCTGGGAAGTAGACTTAGCTTGAACTGCATCCTGCAAAATTCTTTGGATTCAGGAGCTGAAAGCCCCTGCCTTGGTTTTCCTCTTTGTAAAGAGCACAGGATCTGGATTCCGAAGTCCCCAGGTGGACCCGCACCGGGGGTTCGTCTGCTGGGCGGTTTTCTCTGTATCACTTATCTCCTCTGCACCTCGCTTTCCTCATCCGGACACGACGGTCAGCTGGCTTAGGGATGTGGTGTGTGTACCCCGCGTGCAGACTCTTGGCAACTATAAACTCTGGACGGCAGAGGGGCCGTTTCAGAGAGACGGACCGGCCTCAGGGGTCACAGCGGCCGCTGTTGCTGGTGGGTCAGCAGACGGTCTCACGGCCCTATTGGGAGATCATTTCAGTGGATGTGAGATACAAAATGTAAAATGTCGTGCAAATATTGTCCCCCTATGAAGTGAAAGCAGCTTGACTGATGGTTTTACTCTTGTGCTCAGATGTCTCTGTCATGGCCGGGAGGGCTTTAACTTGCCCAAGAACACGACTTTTTCCGTTTTCCTCCTGGATGGTTTTAAGATGGAACACACTTTGAAACAGAGTAGGAAAGTTTGAGTTTACTTGACGTTTTTAGATTAAATTGTCTCTGCTCTAAAAAATAAAAATAAAAAAAAAAAAAAAAAAAAAAATTGTCTCTGCTCAAAAGAAAAACCCTCAAAAAACATCAAGCATAGTATTAAGGCTTTAATTCAAAGGAGCAAAATCTTTCTGTTCTGCATTACGGGATTACGCTCTTAGAAAGAAAACTGGCGTCAGCCTCTGCGCATCACCGCCGGCTCACGACAGCGGATCGCGCTCCCGGGCGTCCGCTCCTCTTACAACCCAACCTCCGCACAGACAATAGCGCCAACAACTGCTCGCAGGAAACAAGAAATCAGATCCCAAACGTTTGAAATGTGTTTATTTGGGCGGGGCTGAGGGGAGTGGTTGCACGGTGAGTGCGTGTGTACACACACTAATGTGTTCTTTTGTAGAGACAGTTTAGTTGTAGTTTGAAAAATATATAGATCATCAGGCACCGTTTACACTTGGAAACTCCCACAGCCCCACGCCTCGGGCTTAGCCCTGGGCTTGGGGTCTGGCGCGGCCGTGTGAAACATGCAGCAGCTCTCCCTCGCACAGACCTCCCACACGCGGGGCTTTGATGACCTGGGGCAGGTCCCCTTACTGCCCTGTCCCCGAAGATGCAGCAGATGCCTTTCAGATGATGGATCTGCAGCAGCTGAAGCGCGATTGTGCCCGGCAAGAAGCCCGGTAGCCACGCGTGATCGCCACGCGCAGCCTCAGCGCTCCCCTCCTTCAGAGGGCACCCCCTCGGGGACGCCTGCCCTGCTCCCCTTGGTGTCCAGGAGGCTGCCAAGGGCGGGGCCACGGCCGGCCTCGCGTGCACACCTCCCTCTGTCAGAACCGGGCTCTCCTGGCGGATACGGACCTTGTGCCCCCTGACCGCCCTGGTCTCTAGTCTCCTTCGCGGCAGCCGGCAGCCTGTAAAGCCAGAAAGCAGCCAGGCTGAAGCAGAAGGTGAGAACCGAGCTGTGCCCCTCTTTCTCGCAGATAGAAGGAGCAACAGGGCTCTGAAAGAGGACCGGTCGCAGGCAGGTCTCGCAAGAAACTTAAGGAGAAGAGCGCCTCGTGTCCCCTTGCAGCACCTTCCCTGCAGGCACCAGAGGACCCGGAGGGAGGGTGCCCTGGCCTCAGGGCGGAATGTTCTGGACTAACAGTCACAGGACCTGCTTGGGGCCTTTCAGGTGGAGGGACAGAGGGCAAGACCTCTTTCATGCATTTTGGTCACATTATGAGAACAAATTCAAAATGAAGCAGTTTGAACTTAACTGGCTCTCTTTTCCCCTTCTGTGCCTTTCTGACCTGGGCTGTAAGGTTGGCGGGCAGTTAGTTACACACGATCACCTTTAATAAAAACACAAATGGCGTGAGCTGGTGAGCCTCAGCCTGGCTTCCGCCTGTTGCTCCGGATGAAATCCGACTCGGAAAGCGGCAGCCAGCCCTCCTGCACGACAATCCACTCAACTCTGCTGGAGTTCATCCCGGGCGGGGCTGAGGTGACTAGCCCAGGGGGCTCATTTTAAATTAATCACCTCTTAAAGCTCTCATCTCCAAACGCAGTCACATTCTCAGGTGCTGGAGGTTAGAACTTCAACATATGAACGTGGGGAGCACGCAATTCAGCTCACACAGCGCCGCCGAGATCCAAAACAACCGAAGACAGCACAGCGGTGGCGGGAGACGAGAAAGGAAGCAGAGTCCGGCACCGCCCGGCCCACCCGCAGCCTGGCCGCGGCGCTGTTCGCCCTGTGCCCGCGGCCTCCTCGCCGCTGCAGCGCGCGTCCTTTGAACTCATCCTGCCTGTCGTGATGCCGTCTGCCCCTTCGGAAGGCCGCCACGCGCTTGAGCAGAGCTCAAATCGGAGGGCGCTGGGGAACCTCCGAGCGCTTTAACCCTGCTCGACCCTCAGGGAAGCAGTAGAGCCCAGGTACGGCGTGAGTGTCCGCGACGCTTCCGGCACGTGCGAGGGTGAAGCGGGGACCCAGGCAGCAAGGAGCTGGACCTCCCCAGCCTCCCGAGCACATCCGGACAGACAGAGAGGAGACCACAACCTGGCGGCTGAAATCAAAATGAACCAGCCCTGAGAATTCTTTCGGTGTTTTTGTTCGGAAGATACTTACCTCCGAGTGCCTTCCCTGAAGACACGGGGGTGCGTCCCCTGTCCTGGGTGTTCTGTTCAGATGCCCCCTTCTCGGCAAGCGACTCGGAACAGGCGCGGGCGTGGAATCTGATACCCTTCTTTCCCTTTATGTCTTTAAAAAACATCTGCTGCTCTAACAACTAAGCCTCCCAGTTGCCGAGGCAAAACACAGTCAGAGCACGAGAGCACCGGCGTCCGTCTCAGATCCGCTCCTCCCCTCTTTCCAGCCCGTGATCGGCTGGGAGCTGCTTCCGGCCACCCTCACCTGTGCCTCCAGTAAGGCGGCCAAACACCTGGGGCAGGAGCCTTGCTCGTACGGACGAGAGGACCGTCCCCACGTCACATAATAAAGCATGTTGGAATAAAACCAATGCTTCTTTTCTCTTAGCAGAACTATGTTTGTATTTCAACCTCTGACGATAAATGGCCAGAGACATGAAGAAGCAGAGGTGCGTTTTCTTCCCCGTCTTGTCTTCCAGGGAAGCACGCGGGCATCAGTCAGCAAAACAGGATGATAACAGGGGTCTGTTCGTGAGCAGCGAGCTCAGGGCCCAGGAATCTAACACAGATCCGTGCTGTGCTCCAGTGCTGAGAAAATTCAGAAATCCGGAGCGCACACTTCCAACGGCTGGATTCTGTCCATGCTAAACTTTTTAAAGATGTTTTCCTTATTTATGAATTTTATATGCAAGCCCACCTTTTAACTATGAAAAAGGCATGTCCATCTAAAAGAGCTCAGTGTCAGACACTTTGTATCCATCGCTGGGGACCAAGTGTTAGGTTCATTGCTGTGTGAGGATGGGAATCTAATCTTCCACGCCCAGGAGGAATCCCATATTTGCATGAAAATGGGTTTCAACATACTTGAGGCTAATGTGACCTATAAATTCATATTTTCCATGCAGTGCCCTTTGATAAACTTACACTTAGGGAATGGATATATAATTAGAGTATTTTTGTCAACATGCAAACATAATAAAAGAAACTGAAGAAGATACACACAAATGGAAAGCTATCCATGTTCATGGATTGAAAGAATTAATATTGTTAAAATACCCATACTGTCCAAATCCATCAAGATTCCAACTGCATTTTTTACACAAATAGAAAAAAACAATACTAAAATTTTATGGAATCACAAAAGACCCCACATAGTCAAAGCGATCTTGAGAAAGGAGGACAAAGTTGGAGGCATCACAGTTTCTGACTTCAAGCTACAGTCATCAGAATAGTGTGGTACTAGCAATACAATAAACACACAGGCCAATGGCACAGCATCGAGAGCCCAGAAATGAACCTGTGCAAACACAGTCAACTAACATCTGGCAAAGGAGCCAAGGATACTCAATAGAGAAAAGACAGTCTCCTCAGTAAATAGCGCAGGGAAAACTAGATACCCACATGCAAAAGAATGAAAGTAGACTCCTCTCTTACACCACTCACACAAATTGATGCAGAATGGTTAAAGACTTAAACATAATACACGAAACCACAAAACTCTTAGAAGAAAACATAGGGGTAAAGCTTCTGACGTTGGTCTTGGTAGTGATTTCCAGGATATGACATGTAAAGCACAAGCAACAAAATAAAGAAAAGCAGGTGAGACTCTACATCAAGCTAAAAAGCTTCTTCCTAGCATATGATTGACAAAATGAAAAGGCAACCTCTTGAATGGGATAAAATATTTGCAAACCACACCTCTGATAAGGGTTACTATCCAAATATATGAGCAACTCACACAACCCAATAACAACAACAACAAATTCAATTAAAAAATGGGCAACCCTAGAGGGGTGGGATAGGGAGGGAGGGAGAGAGACGCAAGAGGGAGGGGATATGGGGATATATGTGTACGTATAGCTGATTCACTTTGTTATACGGCAGAAATTAACACACCGTTGGAAAGCAATTATACTCCAATAAAGATGCTTAAATAAATAAATAAATAACCCCCCCCTCAAAAAAATGGGCAACGTATCCAAACAGACATGTTTCCAAAGAAGAAATACACATAGCCAACAGATTTATGAAAAAATGTTCAACATCACTCATCACTGGAGAAATACAAATCAAAACCACAATGAGATATCACCTCACACCTGTCAGCATGGCTATGTAAAAAAAAAAGATAAGAGACAAGTGTTGGTGAAGATGTGGAGAAAGGGGAAGCCTTGTGCACTGTTGGTGGGAATGTAAATTGGTGCAGCCAGATACAACATGGAGATTTGTCAAAAAATTAAAAATAGAACTACCAAATGATCCAACAATTAAACTTCTGGGTATATAGCCCCAAAGGAAATGAAATTACTATCCTGAAGAGATATCTGTAGTCCCATGTTTACTGCAGCACTACTTACAACATCCAAGATATGGAAACAACCGAATACATGAACAGACGAATGGATAAAGAAAAGGTGATATATATATATATATATATAAAATGACATATTTTATATATGATATATATATAATGAAATATTATTCAGCCATAAAAAAAGAAGGGAATTCTGCTATTTGTGACAACATGGATGGACCTGGAGGGTAACAGGCTAAGTGAAATAAGTCAGAGAAAGACAAGCATGATCTGACTCATATGTGGAATCTAAAAAAGCTGAGCTCAGAGAAACAAAAAACAGATTGGTGGTTCCCAGAGGTGGGGGGCAGGCAAAATGGGCAAAGGGGGTCAAAAGGTACAAACTTCCAGCTGTAAAATAAGTAAGTCCTGGGGATGTGACGCATAGCGTGGTGACCACAATTAATAACCTCGTATGGTCTGTTTGAAAGTTGCTAAGAGAGTATTTCTTAGAAGTTCTCACCACAGGAAAAATTGTAACTATGTGTGATGATGGGTGCTAACTTGATTTATTGTGGTGATCATTTCACAAAACATACATATATCAAATCATTATGTTGTACACCTTAAACTTACGCAATGTTATACGTCAATTATTGCTCAATAAAACAGCAAAACAATAAAATAAAGAATAAAATGGGGGAAATTTTAAAATGAAACAGCAATAATTTGATGCATGCAAGTGTTTGTGTGGGTGTATGTTTTCAATCTCTTGGGCATCTACCTAAGACTCGAATTTCCGGGACTTCCCTGGTGGCGTGGCGGTTAAGAATCCACCTGCGGGGCTTCCCTGGTGGCGCAGTGGTTGAGGATCCGCCTGCCAATGCAGGGGACACGGGTTCGCGTCCTGGTCTGGGAGGATCCCACATGCCACGGAGCAACTAGGCCCGTGAGCCACAACTACTGAGCCTGCGCGTCTGGAGCCTGTGCTCCGTAACAGGAGAGGCCGCGACAGTGAGAGGCCCGCGCACCGTGATGAAGAGTGGCCCCCTCTTGCCGCAACTAGAGAAAGCCCTCGCACAGAAACGAAGACCCAACACAGCAAAAATAAATAAATTAATTAATAAACTCCTACCCCCAACATCTTCCTAAAAAGAAAAAAAAGAATCCACCTGCCGATGCAGGGGACACGAGTTCCAGCCCTTGTCCGGGAAGATCCCACATGCCATGGAGCAACTAAGCCCATGAGCCACAACTACTGAGCCCGCATGCCACAACTACTGAAGCCCGCGCGCCTAGAGCCCGTGCTCCACAACGAGAGAAGCCACGGCAATGAGAAGCCCGCACACCGCAAGGAATAGTAGCCCCCGCTCGCCACAACCCGAGAAAGCCCGCGCGCGGCAACGAAGACCCAACACAGCCAAAATTAAATAAATTTATTTAAAATTTATTAAAAAAAAAAAAAAAGACTGGAATTGCTGAGTCATTTGGTCATTTTATGTTTAGCTTTTTGAGCAACTCAAGCTGCTTTTCAAAGTGGCTGCCCCGTTTCACCTTTTCCTACCAGCAGCGCGTGAGGGTTCCACATCCTCACGTCTCTACTCACACCCGCTCTCGCCCATCTTTGCTGCTATGGCCACTCCGGCGGTGGGAAGTGGTATCTCAACGTGGCTTTGATTTGTGCCTCCTAATGGCTCGTCCTCATTATCTTTTTATCATGTGCTCACTGGCCATTTGCGTGCTGTTCTTGAAGAACTACACAGATCCTTCACCCACTTTTAGTCAGGTTGTCTTTTTTCATTGAGCTGTAGGATCTCTTTATATATTCTAGATACATGTCTCTTGTCAGATTATGATTTGCAGATGTGTTGTCCCATGTTGTGGGGTGTCTGTTCATTTATTTATTTTTGATAGTGTCCTTTGCAAGCACACACGTTTATGGTTTTGATGAAGTCTAATTTATCTATTTTTTCTTTTGTTGTTCGTGCTTTTTAAAAAGTAAAATTTGTTCTTATCTTCAAATCATTTTCTTCTTTTTTCTTCTTGAACCTCACGTGTGTCACGAGTTGCTTACTGTTTCTGCCCATCTTAATCACCAGTTTCACGTGCCACTGGAACTGCAGATTTTAATCAAACAATTACCTTCATCTTCAGTGCAAATAAACCATTGGAGCTATTTCCTTCTTTGACAAGAGTCAAAGTTCCCAAGCCATGAGCAACTCAGGTCCCTGCAGCCTGGAAGCTGCTTCTGTGAGAAACTATGTCCTCCGGTTGGTGGCGTTTTGGGGAGGAGGGGTGTGTTTCCTGTGAAGCTCTTGTCAAGTTTCAGTCCAAATAGATCTGAAAGAGTTTGCAGATTGGGAAGGCGGAGGGCAGAGAGCTCCGTGGGACTCTCTGGTGCATTTGTTTTTCCTAGTACTGGGCTTGCCAATCAAAGGAGTAAGTAAGCCCAGGCTCAACGCGGCATAGACTAAACAGCCAGGGGACGGGGTGGGAATGTGCTTACACAGGGATTTCCTGCATGGTTTGGAGGTCAGTGGCAGTGGAAAAACGTCAGTTGAGGGGCTTGACCTATGACTCAACATGTGTTCTTGAACGTAAAGCCCCACCTTTGCCTCTAAAGCCTGTGAGCAGGACGAGGCAAAGGCTCCCCCTCATCTCCACCTGTAAGGGCAGGTCCCCTGCGGCACGGCCCCTGCTTGGGGCGCCTCACGCTGGTCTCCCGCAGAGCCAGGAAACTAGGTCACGTTTCTCAAAACTGACTGGGGTGCGGCAGAACCGCTTAACTACAATTCTGAATGTTGCCGGCGATTGCTCCCCGTGCTCCAAACTTCACCCCCCGGCGCGGAAATAAGCGGCCACAGATAATAGTCCAAAATTACCCAAGCTTTCTCCATTTGAAGGATATAAAACATTGGAGCGGCGGGAACACTGAAAATTAAAGTTCTGACTCTGAAAGATCTGGAAGAAATGGAAAGCTCCAGTTAGCAGGAGTGACTCCCAAGAGAAATTAATTAGAATATAAAATCATACTTCAGTAATACTAGAATCAAGGACAGTGGTGTTTAAATACTCCTGGGGATTGTTAAGTGTTATGAAACCCATACGCCACCATAAGATAAACAGAAGCTTCCACCAGGGAAAATAAAAGTTTGATTAGGTGGCAATAATAATGAATCACAAAAGGAGTGAGAGAAAACCCACCACGTGGTAGGGAGCCGGCCAGCACCTCCCACCCCGCTCCGGCGTTCAAACTTTCCACCTGGTCAAACGACGTGTCTTTAAAACATCTTCCTCCGGAAATCCTCTCCCAGCCCTTCCCGGCGGCGGAGGGAGTTATTTCCTCGCTGACCTGGGAGCATCCCAGCGCGGCCACGACCCACCAGGGAGTGACGGTGGGCGTGACACCTGTCCTGAAAGGTGGCGTCGGCGACTCGCTGGTCTCGATTCCAACCACCCAGCAAGGAACCTGGTAAACGGTCGCTACTGAATGAATAAATAAATAAACGCACTTCACTGAAATACACGAATGCAGCTACCACCATGAACAGTATAATCACATTGTCCCGTAACCAATCTAGAAAATCCAACACCGCATCACACGTGACTGAAATACAGTACCTACAGGAAGCAACCTCTTTCATTGTAGAGGTTAGTAAAACCATTCTATGTTGAACTAATCAGAGAGAAACAAATGTAATAAAGTGAATGCATCATAGAATTTAATGTAAAAGGTTAAAGAATTCTTTTTAAAATCTAAACATTGTTATGATATATATGAGTACATAGCGTTGCTTACCAAATACAAGTTCTGCAGGGTCTGTGCTGAGTGAGTTGTATTTAAGTCCATTTGTATGGAAGAGCCGGGAAGAAATGCATTTTTTTCCTACATCGCCTTATGATACCGATCTACTGAGCAAGCAGTTTTCTGGTGAGTGATTCAGAGGCAGATTTCAATCTGGTTCTTATAAAATTATCACGAATTAAGGTGGACTAAATGAACTATTTAGTACTATTTAGCAAGTATTAGAAAGAGCTGTTTTGCAGCAAATAACTAGTGACAGGAAGTAATTTGATTGACAGATAATTCTCTAGTACACTTTTGTGTGTTGATTTGCTTTACTTTTTTATTTTTGGTTTAATTTTGAAAAGAGACAAACACATATATTTAACTTACATCTTTTAACTTTTTAAACAATATATAACCTTCTTTGGAAAGAAAACTATTTTAACTTAGCTCTCTCTAGACTCGTCAATTTTCAATTCCAATGAACTCAGCTTGATTTGCCCTGAACAACTATTCTTAATCACTGCATTACAAACTATGCACAGCTGATATAGTATAACTTTTTAAAAAAATGGAGTCCAGTAAAAACATAAAAGTTAACTTCTGAAGCCCTGATATGTCACACCTGGAGCTCATCGTGTTTATGTCTATCATTCAGTCTATCATGTAAGGGAACCTAAAAGCTTTGGATTTGAGCCAGGTCATTCCCTTACTAGTGGTGGCTTTTTTTTTTTTTTAATGCGGTACGCGAGCCTCTCACTGTTGTGGCCTCTCCCGTCGTGGAGCAGAGGCTCCGGACGCGCAGGCGCAGTGGCCACGGCTCACGGGCCCAGCCGCTCCGCGGCACGTGGGATCCTCCCGGACCGGGGCACGAACCCGCGTCCCGCGCATCGGCCGGCGGACTCCCAACCTCTGCGCCGCCAGGGAAGCCCCAGCGGTGTGTTTTGATGCAGCTTCTCTCTTGGAGCTTTAGGTCCTAATCTGTCAAATGCCCGGTGTCACCCCCAGCAGCCTCACACACGCCTGCCATGCTGTAGTAAGAAGTATCGTTTCCGGTAATGTGCCAAGTACAGTGTGTTTCCCTCACCAGCCTGACCGTACGAATCGCCTGCACACTTACTAAAAGCATAATAAAGAGCCCACACCTACCCCCCAACCCACTGAATCAGGGTTTCCGGGGATGAGCCCTCAAGTGTCTCTACTTAACAAAGCGCACCCCGCTCCGCCCGCCAAGTGGTCCCTAGCGTGGGAGTTTGGGCAACTGTGCTCGAGGGTCCCAAAGTGGAGGTTTCTGCCCAAGGAATCCCCCCGGGCGCGGGCCAGCGGTGGTGCGAGGTGGCCCAGAGAGCCCGGGGACACTTGCGGTCGAAGCGGCATAATCGCCATCACCACGGAAGCCCCGACCCCGGGCGGCAGTGGGTGGAGGCCCAGCCGTCAAGACGCGGCTCAGGCAGCAGCTCAGCACCCGGAGCGGCCTGTCGTTTCCGCCTGACGTCATCTCACGCTCCAGGCTCTTCTCTTGGCCGGAAACACCCTTTCTTAGGCTTCTCCGCAGAAGCAGCGTGACCTTCAAAATGCACCTCAAACGTCACCCACTCCGGCAGGCGTCCTGACCCTCCTGTTGGATGTAGGCGCTGCCCCCCCGGGCCCTGCTCGTGGCCTGATCGTCTGCGTCGTGAGGACCTTGCTTCTCCAGCCCCACTGCCGTCTGAGGGCGGGGACTGTCCTTTCCTCGATGACCGCGTCTCCCCAGAGGGCCTGGCGCCGATAAGCAGGAGGGAGAGGCGGGAGCAGGTGCCGGGTGGGTTATCGACGGCCGCGAGTCCGGGGACGGACGCAACACTCCCCTGAACAAAAGGTCCGTGAGCGTTGCAGCGGGATTTGTCCCCACACAACATCGGCCCCTTCCCGACCAGCCGTCTGGGTCAGCTCGAAGGCCCGAGCGAAGACACTTCCCCGCTGTGACGGGCGGCTGGCTGCGTCTTTGCTGTGTGGGGAGAAGCAGCTGGAAACACCCCCGAGGTTGTCGAATTCCCTCGTGTCGCAGGGAACCGCCTAGAGCTTCGGCCACCAGCCCACGAAGCGCGTCCAAGGAGCTGGTGGAGAGCTTAAGCCCAGACGGGATTCCCGAGCTACTTTACTACTTGAAGCGTGAAACTGGACGGTCACGGACAGGGCAGGAGCCCCCAAACCTGTGTTCATTGCCCGTGAAAACTGGGGCAAAACTGAAGTCTCCGGAGTATGAAAGAATGTTCGTTAAGTCAGCTAAAAACCTATGGCTTTCTTGTTTGTTTCCACCCACCTGCAAGGGGCCTCTGAAATGAAGCTGCAATAGTCAAGCCTGTTTCGAAGAAAATAAAAATACCGCTATTTTAAGATTTATAAACCACTCACATAAAAACTGAGATCGCGCTTCCCTGGTGGCGCAGTGGCTGGGAGTCCGCCTGCCGATGCAGGGGACGCGGGTTTGTGCCCCGGTCCGGGAGGATCCCACGTGCCGCGGAGCGGCTGGGCCCGTGAGCCGTGGCCGCTGATCCTGCGCGTCCGGAGCCTGTGCTCCGCGACGGGAGGGGCCACAACAGTGAGAGGCCCGCGTACCGCAAAAAGAAAAAAGAAAAAAAAAACACAAAAAACTGAGATCAGAGCCTCAGATGCAGGGCACAGACTCTGGGCGATCCGAGCTCTCCAACAGCCTGAGTCCGGGCCCTGGGCCCCTTGAAGGCCAACCCACGTCCTGGTCCTCTCGGCGTGCCCTGCGTGTGTCTCTCTCCTTGTCTCCACAGCACTTCTGTTTTACCTCCCATCATTCCTCCGGAATCTTCTTGTGAAAATTAGAATTGCTTCTTCTGGTCTTTCTAGTAAAATTTCTGAATGCTTCTGTGCGTCTTACTTGGTGCAAACATTGGGCAGTTACCCACATCGCTCAATTTCTTTTTATCTGCGCTTCCCACTTCTTTTTACGGACTGTGTGTATTTACAATGCTACTTCATGTAAACTTGCTTTGTCCTTGCAATTTTACTTAGTGCTGATTAAACTTGGAGTAAATACAGCTTTGGGGGCTGGTAGAGGCCCTCGAACACCCAGGCTGCATGCACGCAGACCGATGTGTAACCTACACGTAGATCTGCTCGGTTGGATCTAGATTAAAAAACAAGACGACAACCATATGAAATCATTTTCTTCTGAAGCCTTAGCAGGGACTCACATTCAAAAGTTTATTCGTCAAAAGTTTTCCTCCGTGTGAGAATCATGCTGGGATTGTGCAATGGATGAAAGATTTTGTAAGTAACATGCATAACCAAAAGCAACCGTAAAAGCCCAGAATTAGGCAACAATATCCACTGGAACGTTGATCGTGTATATATTTCCCCACAAAATCCTTCAGATGCAACGTTATACCTGAAGATCTTAAGGCAATTAGTAAAGGGAGATTATTTCTGCTGTGCGTGGTGCTGAGGGATAGAGCTTAGCCCCTTTGAGAAGGGTCTTATTCAGACCCCCAAAGCACAAATGTCTGTCAATAACAGAGTCTCAGGAGGGATGGAAGCGGCAGGAAATACAGAATGAATTCCACGTAAATCCCGATTAAAAGATCGCCTTGAAAATGAATGAACTTTAAACTAATTCATTTAAAAATAATGGGAACCATGGAGATCAATTTCTCTGGAATCCCACGAAAACCAAAGATCTTCAAATCGGTCCAGTGTCATTGCTTTTCATGCTGACAAATATCAGAACAGGTGTGTTGTAGCTGTCACTTTGCTTAAGGCCTCACTTGCAATCTTCTCTGTGTGGCAAAGAGAGAAAGAGGAAGGAAGGAAGGAAGAAAGGAAGGAAGGGAGGGAAGGAGGGAGGGAGGGAGGGGGAGAAGAAACAGAGAGAGAGGAAAAGGAAGGAAGGAAGGGTAGACTTTGGGTTGATACCACATAGGAAAGATTTCCAGCACTATGTAAAAAAAGAACAGCACACATTCAAAGGACAATAAATTTTAAAATTCTATTCCAATTCTTCTGTTTATCTACCAATCGGTGTCTATCCAGAAAACCACTTTAAGGAACAACACTGACACCTGCTGAAAACTTACAAGACCTTGGACACGTCCATTAACATAAGCCTCACAACAACCGCTCGCGGTTGTGTTTCATTATTATCCCCAGTTTATAAATGAGATACTGAAACTCCAAGATGCTCAGTGGCTTAGCCGAGGCACCCAGCTAGAAAGTAGCAAAACTTGAGTTACTCAGATGATATGGTTCTGGAGCCCATATCCTTAAATACTACACAACCACTTTGAGAAATTACATCGTGGGCTGAACAAAAGCGGGATGTACGAGCAGGCGGGAGGACCTCCCGGGCTCACCCCAGTCCAGAGTCTCTGGATGACAGCTTCCCACCCACAGGCAGGTTCATGTGACCAGTGCAGGCCGACGATGCAGAATTTTTCCATTTATGTGGGTCAAAGGGATCTAGTCTTCCCCTTTCACTTATATAAATGTAGATACAGATACTGATCTGCAAGACTTTCGTTATCATTAATTTGTTTAAAATTAGTTACTTTCTGTTTGTATTTACACTTCTCCCTGAGTTGTTTAATAGAAGATTTTAACATTTTCATGTGGAAGGACGTTTCTGCTTTGTTCTTGGTTAACTATATTTAGTTTTATTGCACTGTGACCAGAGAGCGCCATCTGAAATATTTCTGTTTTCTGACACTTATCTTTGTGACCTGATAGATGACCGATTTTTGTGAAAAAAGCAAGAACCAGAACTCATTCACGCTTGGTGTGGGTGGTTTCCTGGGGACAAGCTTCATTCACAGAGCAAGTCGTAGTTTCTAGACCCTTACAAGCCTCAGAAGATGTCTGGGCTACAAAATGAAAGATAAAATACTTCCTGCATTCCAGGGACTCTTAGAGGAAGCCCAGGAGTATTTCCACAGCAGGGTGGCAAGGGCCACTTCTGCAGCCGGGCCCAGAAAGCACGGCGTACATCCTTTCTGGCTTCTGGAAAGAAGCTTGTCACATTTTAGTAAGAAAAAATGTGCACAGTTTTCCTAACAGAGACGATACATGGTTATGTGATAGATGAGAGAGAAAGATTTTCAAAGAAAAACTGTCAACCTGCTTTATTGTGAGGACTTGGTTTCCTGGGAGGAACAGCTATTAATGCCGCCCCCCCCACCACCACGGGACGCGTTCCTACTGCATTGTCCTAAGGACCCACCTTCCTACCAGAAAACATTCTAGTCCCGGAGGAAAAGAGTTCTGGTAAAAGAATTAGAATAACAATGAGAATTGAGAACAACAAAATATTGTATTTCCTGCATGCTGGAGAAATCCACTTCAGAAAGGCAGCCATGACCCTGTATCACTGGTCTCACATATCACAGCCATGGAACTTGAAAAATAAGGCCTAAAACAGTGAGTAAAGAATGATTCGAAAATATCTGTACTTTAACTGATCAAACATACATTGTTGGCTTGCGCTTGTGCAGACAAGGGGGTCAGACGCTTGGGACCACCGAGTCCTTCCTTTTGCCATTGTCTGTATGATGTCATCTATATTCTTCTCAGGTAATTCTATTCTCTTTAAAGCAAGATAAACACAAGCAACTTTTTAAAATTGCTGACAGGCAACCCTATCCATTGACTCATCCACTCAGAAATATATATCAAGCCCCTGAAATCTTCAAAACTGGAAAAATGCACGTGAGGCCCACGCGGGGTTGGCCTGCAGAGCAAGATGGGCCACGCCTTGCACGATTTTCAGATGCTACAGAAAACACCAGGCCTTGTAGCTTTACTCGTTTAAAAGCAAGGAGACTTCAAAAGTATATTAAGTTAGCAGATTGATAATTATCTGAAAAATGTAACTTGTAAATTTACCTGCCATGTGATTTTTAGAAATAAACCAAGTTATCTGGACTCTGAGCCAAACAGCGATTGACCTTGAATCTACGAGCTTCACAGATTAGCGTTACTTCCGTGTCAGTGTTCATAAAACTTTTCCTCTTTTATAATAAAGTTCCTTTTGCCTGCTTTTAATTTTCTAGAAATCAGAGCTCTCCTAATGTCCTTCAAATCCATGATAATTTTCTACAGCAATTACTGTAAAATTTCAACAAGGAGGCTCCCACACTAGGTACCAGGAGGTGAAACCGCTGGTTCCTCCGCACTTCTGTTCTGTTTAACGCATTAGTACCGCTCTAAGTATCATGGCTGATGCTCTGGGCTAGGTACCGGCATCCTGTGAGCCCTCCGGCTCACCCCGCTTGCAAGGTTTCCGTGCCTCAGTTAAGCAGACCCTCCCCGCTCTGTGTAGAGGTGTCTCTGGGACCAGGAGTCTCTCTGACCGGGGTCGTCACAGGACTGCAGATATTTTCAGTTTGAAAGCTGACACAAGTTACTACTTTTACAACCGAATGCCCCGTGCTTCGGCATCTCAGTGAGATTTTGTCACCAGCGCCTACGGCACAGAGACCTTACAGTCCCGGGCTGCCGCGCGGGACGGCCTCACAGAGGCGTTGGTGGGGTTCCGTGGGCCAGCAGGACAGCACATGGGACGGCAGGGTTCTGGGGACAAACTCACTTGTCGATTTATCGTCAGTGAATCCCCCTCGACGGCACAGAAACGACAGAGCGGAGTCCCCACCTCAGCAAACTTCCTCCGTCTCTTCCGACCTCGGTCCTAGGAGGCGGAGGCGGGGAGGCTGTGTGAGCCCCGAGGCGGGTGGTCACAGCACCCAGACCTCTCAGGCCACTGCTCTTTGACGCAGCCAGGCCTGCAGGCCCCCAGTGTCTGGCCCGGCTGCGACGTGTTCACATCACTTTGCTCAGCCTCCCACGGTCCTAGGGTCACTGTCCTCACTGAGCTGTTCAAGGAAGCTCTGTACCGGTCAGACTGCAGGACGTCTGATCTACAAGTGACCTGAGAGCGTCCCTCCCACCCTCCTCCCCTGATCGGTGGCCGGTCTGGGGCTGGCTCGGCCTCGGCGTCCGACGACGCTGCCTGGGCGCGCACAGCCTCCTCTGAGACGCGCACCTTCCACTGCCTTCGGATCCCGGCTCGGTCTCTGCACCGCGGCATCATCTCCTGACCCTGCGTGCTCCCAGGACGAGGCACAGATGTGGACGGCGCCTCCCTGCGGTGTCCCTAGAACCGGCTCCCCGGCACTGGGGAGATTTAGAAACCAGGCTCCTGCTACACCCCAGGCCCGGCGTGATGGTGCTGGGCTTCCGGCGGCAAAAGCCCGGGAGGAGGGGCTCCGAGTGCCCTCCAGGCCGTGGCTCCCGGAACCAGGGTGTCCAGATGGCAGTCCTGCGACCTGGGGCGTTCTGTCCTCATCCAGATTGAGGCCTGGTTGGAATCCACTGAGTCTGAACCTCCAGACTTCTAGCGTGCTGGCCCTAAATGCACAAGCATCTCTTTCGGGCACGTGGATGAACAAAAATAAGACACGTTAACCACAGGGTGTACGAAAAAGGCAAACCTTAAGCCTGAAGAGAGCGTGCATGTGGGTTCCGCCTGAACTTTATCAAGTCACGTCTCTGATGCACACGTTAATCAAGTTTCAAGGCCAAGCCTTTGCAGGTTCAGCTCATTCCTTCTTAAGTAGCTGATAATGAACAATCTGGGGCACCCGCCAACTTGAACTAAGTGGTCTGTGCCTGCACAAAGTCTGAGCGCCAAGTCCTGGAAACACAAGCTTCTCGGAACTAAATGATCCCGGGAAGGGAGGGGCCGCGGGGGCCGCTAGTTTCCAGTCCCTGGAACCCCAGCTCACGCAGGGATGTCAGCATAATCTTTCTAACACTTTTCTTCTCGGCTGTGTAAACAGAAGTGATTGCATTAACCTTTTCAACACAAGGAGTAGAAACGCTCATTCCATATATAGAAGGGAAAATGGAGCAAAGAGAAAATGAGCAATTATCCTGAGGTCAAAGAAGCGTTTTACCTCGGATTTTAGAAAAAGATTCTTCCTTTAAAGTGGCCAGCAGTGCTGGTAGGAACAGAGGGAAGTCACAGGGCAGACACAGAGGATAAGAAAGTACCAAAACAGGGGCAAGCTTGAGGCAAACACGTGGAGTATCGCTGACTAATATAGATGCCAAATACATGTTGCTTTTTAAATAGGAAACAACCCAGATGTCCTTTAATGGGGGTGTAATAAACCAAATGGTGGTACATCCGTACCACGGAACACTACTCAGCAATAGAGAGGAACAAAGTATGGATACATGTCACAGTTCGGATGGATCTCAAAGGAAATATGTTCAGTGAGAAATAGTCTCAGAAGATCACATATTGTGTGATTCCATGTATATAACACCTTGAAATAACAAAATTACGGAGATGGCGCGCAGGCCCGTGGTCGCAGGAGTCCGGGACGGGGGGGCTGGGAGTTGGCTGCGTCTCTGAAGAGCAGCACAGAGGTCCTGGGGCAGAACCGCTCTGCACTGTGTCCTGACTGAGTCTCAGGACCCCGCACTCGTGGTGGGGCTCAGTGCACACCCAGGCCAGCGCAGGCAGAGCCGGTGACAGCCGGCGAGACCCGGGGTCGCACCAGCGTGCATTTCCCGGCCGGGGTGTCGTGCTGTGGCCTTGTAGGATGTCCCCTGCCCCACACCCGGGGGAACTGGAGGGAAAGTGCCTGGATGTCTCCACATTATTTCTTACAACTGCATGTAAATCTACAATTATCTCAAAATTAAAAGTTTTAAAATACACTGGATTTAGAGACGGGCGCGAGCCGCGGCGATCAGCGCGGACCCCCAAGACGGCCGTGAGACGCTAAGGCCGCTGCTGCCGCCACCGAGAGGCCTGTGTGCGAGCGCAGGTCACTGTCCACACCGCCCCTCCCGGGAGCCGTGCAGCCCGCCACCGCCGGGGTCCCGGGAGCCAGGGGCAGCTTCCCCGGGAGAACACGCGGCGCGCCTCGGGCCGGTGCAGCGTCACGTCGCCCTCTGACGTCGCACGCTCGCCCCGCATCCGTGCCCCTCCCTCCCCCCCCCGGCCTGAGCCAGAGCCCCCGAATCAGCGGCTCCTTTAACCCCGTCCCGTCTGAGCGAAGGGCAGACGCCCTCGGACGACCTACGCACAGGGGTGGGGCCAAGTCCAAAGCTGAACCCCGGGAGCTGTGCGAACAAAGAGGAGAGGGGGAGGTCTCTCCCAGCAGCCTCAGAAGCGGCGGGTTAAAGCTCCACCATCAACTTGCTGTACCTGCATCTGCGGAAAACCTTATAGACAGCGAATCATCCCAAACGGAGGAGGTGGACTTTGGGAGCAAGATATATTATTTTTTCCCCTTTTTCTCTTTCTGTGAGTGTGTATGTGTGTGCTGCTGTGTGAGATTTTGTCTATAGCTTTGCTTTCACCATTTGTCCTAGGGTTCTGTCTGTCCGTTTTTGTTTTTTTAAAATTTTTTCTTAATAATTATTTTTTATTTTAATAACTTTATTTTATCTTACTTTATTTTATTTTATCCTCTTTCTTTCTTTCTTCCTTCCTTCCTTTCTATTTTTTATCCCTTTTATTCTGAGCCGTGTGGATGAAAGGCTCTTGGCGCTCCAGCCAGGCAGCAGGGCTGTGTCTCTGAGGTGGGAGAACCAACCTCAGGACACTGGTCCCCAAGAGACCTCCCAGCTCCACGCAATATCAAACGGTGAGAATCTCCCAGAGATGTCCATCGCAACACCAAGACCCAGTTCCACTCAACGACCAGCAAGCTACAGTGCTGGACACCCTATGCCCAACAACTAGCAAGACAGGACTACAGCCCCACCCATTAGCAGAGAGGCTGCCTAAAATCATAATAAGGCCACAGACACCCCAAAACACACCACCAGACGTGGACCTGCCCACCAGAAAGACAAGATCCAGCTTCATCCACCAGAACACAGGCACCAGTCCCCTCCACCAGGAAGCCTACACAACCCACTGAACCAACCTTAGCCGCTGGGGACAGACACCAAAAACAACGGGAACTACAAACCTGCAGCCTGCGAAAAGGAGACCCCAAGCACAGTAAGGTAAGCAAAATGAAAAGACAGAAAAACACACAGCAGATGAAGGAGCAAGGTAAAAACCCACCAGACCCACCAAATGAAGAGGAAATAGGCAGTCTACCTGAAAAAGAATTCAGAACAATGATAGCAAAGATGATCTAAAATACACTGGATTTATTTAAGCAGAAAACCTTAAAAGCAAAAGGAAAGGTGGCAGGACCCAAGACAGCGCCCGAAGCCCTGGCTCAGTCGGTCTCTCTGGGTGAGGCCAGGGTGGGGCACCCCCGGCCTGTGTCCCCCGCGGAGAGTCCGTCGCAGCCCTGGCTGGCTGCTGGGCTCGGGGCACAGCTTTTAGAAGCGCCCGTGCCTGGGTCTCACCCGCAGAAACGTCACTCACGGAGAGCGGGCCCGGGCATCCAGGTTTCTGCAGCCGCTCAGCAGTGCTGACGTGCTGCCGGGATGGGACCAGGAGCTGCCGGCCCTCACTTGCCCCGCCCGACGGTCCTCCGACCGGTGAACTCGGGGAGAAACTGGCCAGCAGAGCAAGAGCTTGCTCCGCCGTCCCGCAGCCGTCAGGTCCTCCTGTCGCATGTCCAGCCACCTGGGGTGAGCAGGTGGCCACGGTCCAGGCCGGGGCCTCCCCCACGCTGTCAGCAGCACACGTGGAATTTTGATTTCCACCCGAGTATCTCCTGGGCCTTATCTCTCACTTGGTTCCAAACACCGAAGGGGGAAAAGTGCTATTTTTTGACCCTCCCCAAAACCTTAATAGTTATAGCCCAGTGGAGAAAAATACGGTCAGTACCTGACTGTTGGAGTTTACGAGACTGCATGGCTATAGCAAGGGTGACATTATCTTATAATAGAAATCCTGGACCAGGTCCTGCTGAAATAAATAAAAGTTCATCTGCCTTCAGCCCCGAGCTGAGCGCATGGCCATGGCCCCAGCGGCCGTGGGCCCTGGACTGTCTGTGGGCTCACACACAGCCAGTGACCGGGCTCAGATACACCTCCTTCCAGACACCCCCTTTTTGACTCCTTTTCTAGGCTCCTTCACGTGACCTTGGTAAAGTTACTTCCTTTTCCTGTTTTTAGAGTCCTTTTTTTTTTTTTTTTTTGTGGTACGCTGGCCTCTCACTGCTGTGGCCTCTCCCGTCGCGGGGCACAGGCTCTGGATGCGCAGGCTCAGTGGCCATGGCTCACGGGCCCAGCCGCTCCACGGCATGTGGGATCCTCCCGGACCGGGGCACGAACCTGCGTCCCCTGCGTTGGCAGGCGGACTCTCAACCACTGCGCCACCAGGGAAGCCCTAGAGTCCTTTTTAATCCATCGGAAATCACCGTTCTCATCACCACTGAGTAGAGCTCAGGAAGAACCAAAGTTGCTGCATGAAATAAAAGGCACTTAGCTTCTTGTCTCAAGTGTAGGTGCAGGAACAGACACCAGCTAAAATCAGCTCAGGTACACGACCGTTTGTTTTGTGGATACAAATCCCATAATATAAGGGGAACACAACTGAAGTAACAGGTCAGGAGACCACCAAGATCTCAGCCCATGGAGTTAGGGGTTGGGGGCCACCAAACACATCCACTCTTAGTCAAAAGTTCAACACACCCCCGGGTTCAGAACCAACGGAGAGAAATGCAGGCGTAAACGACTACTCTTATGTTGATAGAAGCTGGACCAGAGACCATTGCTTGCATGAGGGGACAAACAGCCTTGTACACAATAATCATTAATTGTTAAAGCAGTTTACTTTTGCAGTTATAAACATGCATTTGTGCTTTACTGAGCCCTACAGTTTCAACCTATAAAGGGTATTGTAAGGATATTGGTTTACTCCAAGTTACACCTTTGAATGGCACTTTTATCTGAGAGTGAATATTCAGACACTAACAATAAACAGGAATGCCTCATACGTGTTACAGAGCTGTCACGCCTCTAGGTGCGACGATCACCGGTATCACTGACCACACAGAAGGTCAGAAACGATACTAGATGTGCATTTTCTGTTTTGTCTTCTAAAGGCTGAGACTGAAGCCAAGGTTAAAGACAGGTTTTGTCTGGATCTTGAGGCCTGCTCTGAGCTGCAGTGCCTCCCTAAATAAAGAGAGACAGAAGGTAGAAGATGGACTGTCGGATGGACAAATAGAAAGACAGTTTAGCATGTAGAGCCTCCTCTGGAGCCATCATTTCGCCATGGGCTGTAAACAGAAGGTATGCAGGGCCAAAGGAAAAATGTCAAGTCCATCAAATTCTGGTTCACTGATATTCAATAATTCTTGCAAAAGAGTGGAAAGCAAGATAATTATATAAAAGCTAAAATTAGAGATTTTATGGTCAACTCTGAGCTTCAGGGATTCTTATTTCCCTTCACTGTAATAAAAAAAATTCGGTTGTGTAAGTGCACACCTGGGTTTGGTTATAAGATTTTAAATCTTCTCCACTTGGAAGCACTTCACAACAATCTTTTAAAAAATACGACTAATATGCTTTGCTCGAAACTCTTGGCGTTACTTCCTGGAGAAAGATTTCAGCATTCTGTGTCACATGTGAAGAAGCAGCCACCCCGGGGGTGCCGCCGGGCAGCAGCGAGGCCCGAGGAAGCGCGACTGGAAGCTGCCCCTCTCCTCTCAGTGTTAGCCTTCGTCCACATTGCTACAGATTGGAACGAGAGAGAAGGGGCTCCATGCAAACAATTGCTTTGATTTACTTTATTCCAGTCACAGAAGGGGGCATTTTGAAATTCCTCCCCTCTAATTAAATGCTTTGTGCATTTTTTTTTCCGGTACGCGGGCCTCTCACTGCTGTGGCCTCTCCCGTTGCGGAGCACAGGCTCCGGACGCGCAGGCGCAGCGGCCATGGCTCACGGGCCCAGCCGCTCCGCGGCACGTGGGATCCTCCCGGACCGGGGCACGAACCCGCGTCCCCTGCGTCGGCAGGCGGACTCTCAACCGCTGCGCCACCAGGGAAGCCCCAGCTTTGTGCATTTTTAATGCATCTCACCCTCTGGCATCCCAACCCCTTCTCTATCAAGGGGCCTGAATCTTGACTCAGCCCCACGTGTCCTCTGTCACGTGGGCTCCCTTCCCGATTAAAGGTCAACGTGGAATGAGGGCACTGGGCAGGCGCCCAGGATGACCTTCGCTTACGTTCACACCTTTCACACTCCAAATCCATGGCAGCCTCCAAGACGGTTTTATATTTAATGTTCACTTAACAATCCTAAGATATTCTGCCTATGTCGTGGTCAAAATCACATGATGACTGTTTTTCCAAAAGAACAGTGAGATGTCCGTCTGCAGACAAAATCACTCCCACGTGCAGTGGCCCAAAGTCTTCATGAAGCTTCCGGAATGGCCACATCCTCGGTTTTAAGAATTCAGGCAAATTTAGAGCATCATGAAGTTGACAGTGTAACTTGACTGGAGAAGAATACTGCATAATATTTAGGGGAAATAATGCAATACAATCTGATGTCTTCAGATGGTGTAGAAAAAGGTCCACAGGTTAGGCGTGTCCTGTCTTTAAATTTAAAACCACGGAGGTACTGATGAGTTTCTTGGCTACCAGAGGGAGTCTCTACCAGTTTATGCTGGACCCAGTCTGTAGATCTCATTACTACAGATTAATAGAAAAATTATGATCAAGGGAGAGAGTGCTGGGGTTTGTATTCTCCAGCATGTACGAACAAGCAGTTTGGAAGCCAGTCAGTGTTTAGCAGTTCAGAGAGTCATCTCAGGCTGAGAACTCAGCACCACGAACCGCGTTTCTCCAGAGAGCTCGACGGTGGCCGATGGTGGGGAAGAGGCAGGGAAAGCTGAGGAGGCCCGGAAGATGGCTGTGCTTTGGGAATTGGCACAAATAAATCCTGCAGGAATTTGGGCAAATAAATAATAGCTATTTCTTTGTCTTTTGTTATTTTCTTAGAAATTTGCTGTATCAAAATCGTATCGTTTTTCTGACAACATTTTTGAGAAATTTTGTTGACTTACCAATGAGAATAACATCAAACTATAATACCATTCATGGCAAACACGAATTGCTCGTCAACATAAAGAAGCATGGGGAGAAATACTGCCCCTTATTCCAATTCTCATCCCGGGTTTTTAAGGTAATATTGTGCAGAAATTGTGCAGTCTTAAAAGGTGCGATAGATTTTACTAAAGCATCCAGCTTGCTGTCTTCCTAGTAGAGGAAATGCTACCCATTCCGGTTGCCATGCAAACCCCGTGAGAGGAGGGGGTTCTCCACCTGGATGCTTGCATGCCACCCAGGATGCTCTGGACGGTGGAACGTGGCCGACGCCCCATCCACTGTGAGCTGTAAGGACCGTTTCACAATTCGACTTGTGTCATGAGGATAGTATGTTCCAGACTGAGGCTGTTCCTCCAATTTGTATCCTGGAATGAAAACCTGAGGACAACATAATGTGAATAAGAAATAAACTTTTGTTGTTTTAATTCACTGAAATTTTGGACATTTTGGTAACACAGCGTAAACGTGAGAAGTGTAACACATGAGACGATGAGGCCGAGGCTGGGAAGCTCACACAATCAGGACGGCCGTTCAGAAGGACGGAGGGGTGGAGGTCCCTGACGGATTGTGATGCTCCTTTCCAACCCTTGAACTACCCACCTCCAGAAGTTTCAGTACACGAGACAAGTAATTGTCACCAGTGCTTATGGCTCTCATCTTAGTTGAGCTGCAAGCCTTCCTAGCTGATACCATGCCTGCGTCTCTGTCTTGCCTGCTGCTTCCGCGGGCCGGGCCACCCCCTTCTGTTCTCAGGGCTGTCTCTCCAGCATCCGCATCTACCTCCGCACTGGTTCCCTCCACGTGAATTGGACCATAATCGGGTGCCTCCTCTTGCTAGAAGTCTGGACAGACCCGTCTACACCTCCCGACCCTCAGTCTGCACGTGGCTCGCCGCCTGCAAGCCCCTCCAGCATGCTACGCGCCCCTCTGTCTTAACACCTAGCAGACGATCTCCGAATTCTCTGTTTTCTCGCCTGTGTCCACCGTTTTATGCAGCTTTTTAACGAGTTTCTCATGACTATCAGTCATACTTGTTCAGAGAAATGCTGGGATATGTAGGAAAAAGCATAAGTTTTGTACTCACAGTACTAACCAAATGACACTAGCATGAATTAATGAAGGAAGAAAGGAAGGAAATATTTAGTTCTAGAATAGCGTGCTCGTAGAAGGTGTGGGAAATGGAGACTAGGTTGGAACTGCAGGTGGGCTGAGTGTATAGAGAGCTTTGAGATCCACGGTAAGGTGTCTGCTCTTCCCTGTGTAGCAACGGAAATCATGCTTCAACCTGCATTTTAGAAAGAATGTTGGTGACATAAAGACTATGGATTGGGAAAGGGGAGACTGAGGATTGTGATTCTATCAGGCCCAGTAAAAATTCAGGCTAAGGAAGCAATATCGTAGATTAAAGATAGGACATAAGGTGTATTTGATGAATGGAGCTGATAAAGATCAAGAAACTGGATAGTTTGGGATTAGCAGATGCAAACTATTATAAATAGGGTGAATAAACAAGGTCCTACTGTAGAGCACAGGGAACTACATTCAATATCCTGTGATAGGGCTTCCCTGGTGGCGCAGTGGTTGAGAGTCCGCCTGCCGATGCAGGGGACGCGGGTTCGTGCCCCGGTCCGGGAGGATCCCACGTGCCGCGGAGTGGCTGGGCCCGTGAACCGTGGCCGCTGCGCCTGCGCGTCCGGAGCCTGTGCTCCGCAACGGGAGAGGCCACAGCAGTGAGAGGCCCGCATAGCGGAAAAAAAAAAAAAAAAAAAAATCCAATATCCTGTGATAAACCATAATGGAAAAGAATATGAAAAAGAATATATACGTGTGTATATATATATATATATGTATATATATAACTGAATCACTTTGCTGTACAGCAGAAATTAACACAACATTGTAAATCAACTATACTTCAATAAAATTTAAATAAATAAACAGAAATTGGCTAGTTCTGCAAAGGACAGAGAAGAGTTGAATATGATCAGAGGGTTTCTCCCCTCGCTGGTGGTGGCGTTAATCAAGCCCCGAGGGCGGGAGAGGAAGCTGTCCCTGAGGAAGACTAGATCGGGGAGGGGGGTGTGGGGGGTAGGAGGCGGGTGTGTGGGTGTGTGGGTGTGGGGGGGTAGGAGGGGGGTGTGGGAGGGGGTGGGGGTGTGGGAGGGGGTGTGGGGGGGGATGGGAGGAGTGGGGGGGTGGGGGGGTGGGGGGATGGGAGGGGGGTGTGGGGGGGTGGGAGGAGGGGGTGGGGGTGTGGGGGTGTGGGGGGTTGGGGTGTGGGGGTGTGGGGGGAGGGGGTGGGGGGAGGGGGGGTGGGGGGATGGGAGGGGGTGGGGGGGGTGGGAGGAGGGGGTGGGGGTGTTGGGGGGTGGGAGGCGGGGGTGGGGGTGGGGGTGGGGGTGGGGGGTGGGGGGGACACACTGAGATTCCACAGGATTGAAGCTCAAACAGCTACTGGGGCTGCACGTGAAGCTCTGTGAGTCATCTGCAGAGGACAGATCGCTAGGAGGTGGAAGTGAATATTCCCCGAGAAGAAGCTGGATTACAAAAGGAGAATCCAAAGGCACAGCCTGGGGACGCCTGTATTTCAGAACAGCTTGCGAAGGGACCCCGCTGAGACACATACAAGGAGTGGCTGGAAACGGAGCAGAATCGAGAAAATGTGGTACCACAGAACCCAAGGGCAGAGAGAGCTCAGGAAGGGTGGCGCCTTCAAACCCTGCAAGGAGAGAATGCGGACACTGACCCGGAGAGCTCTCTGACATACGTAAGTGCCAAAAGTAACGTCCATGATGATGAGATAAAGGATGAAAGTGGGCAAAAAGAAATTAATATTAAGATATTAACAAGGTTGTTTACCCACAGAAGAGCTTGATGTTTTCACTGACCACATAACATACAGAAATCACGTGGTTCCTCCAGGGCCTCCGTTTATTGTCTGTAAAGTGAATTGGTTCAGTCGAATAATCATTTTACTGTCATGTCTACCTCTCCATGCCTGTGTACATCCCATTAAACAAAGTTGTAAACAAATTTGCTCTCGTGACTTTAAAATGCAATGTTCAATATGTATAACTGTCTGCTCTGAGTCCTTCATAACTTTGTTCTGTAGCGCTGAGAAGATTTTTAATCACTAATTTTCTTATGAACATTCCCAGGTCTCAAGCAATGGTCAAATCAAAGTCTAAAAGGCTTAAAAACCATAGTAAGATGCATGCGTCCTTTTAAAATTTGTGAGTTGCTTACGAGTGTCCTTTTAAATCCTCATCCTTAAATCACAAAAGTACTTTTTCAAAGAAGGGTGTGGTGTGATATTTATTCACCACATTTAGGTATCGTTTCTTCCAACAAAGAGCAGAAATGTACCCTAAAGGCCCAATTATAGTAGATAAATATTTTCATCAAGAACATCTGGCTTTTTGTAAAAACGTAGGTGGTTTCACGATCGTTCCTCTCCTCTCCTGCCGTGCTTCGTGCTTGGATGGTGCAAATCCGCTCCACTCGGTCTGCAGAACATTTTTTCCTTTCGCCTGAAAAACAATTCCTTTAGACTTGTTTTCTCTCATTATTATTCTGGTTCTGATCCAGGCTTAGCAGCAGGGCCAGACTTGAGGCTTAGCGCTTCATTTTCCTGTCCTGTGTATTCATCTGTACATTTCCTTTATTCTCTAAGTTTTATTTTCAGCGTGAATAGTTTGAGTGTAATATATCAATTAACATCGATTATTTCCCAGCCCTGGTTCTGTCTTGTGACTCCAGGTAGTTTATGGCTGTGAGGCTTATTCTGGGGTTGAGATGGCAGATGAAGCACAAATTGAAATGCCCCTGCTCCTCTCTGAACAGATGGAAATGCCGGGTAGAATATAAAGTATTGAGAGCCAATCTCCAAAGCATGGAACAAAGCATTAAAGGAAGCAGGAACATGTAGCAGTAAGTAGGATTTGAGACTGCACAGGGTATCACAGGAGTTGGGGTTTTGACAATGGCTCAAGCAACAGGAGTCAAAATAGCAGGTCCCAGACCTAAACAAGAGGCAGACCTGGCTGTCCGCAAGAAACCAAAATCCCATGATGGGCTGCCTGTCTGTGACACAAGTCTGAGTCTCTCTGTCCAGCAGCCGTGGCTACTCAAGCTGCACCCAGGGTACTGGTGGCTCCTTGCTTCTGGTGCCAATTTAGTGAATTGAAATCACATTGCAAAATCTCCCCATTCTATATGTACACAAAAATTCCCTACAACCTAAATGTCCATCAACAAATGAACGGATAAAGAGAATGTGGTAGATACATGAAATTGGAATACTACTCAGCCAATAAAAAGAAGGAAACCCTGCCATTTGCAACAACACGGATGAACTTTAAGGATATTATGCTCAGTGAAATAAGCCACTTAAAGAAGAACAAACATTGCATGATTCCACTTCAAGGAGGAATCTAAAATAGTCAAACTGATAGAAGAAGAAAGTTGAATGGTGGTTTCCAGGGGCTGCAGGAGGGGGAAATGGGGAATGGCTGTTCAACAGCAATTTGTATGACTGACAAAATTTCAGTCACACAAGGCGAACAATTTCTAGAGACTGGCTGACCACATTTCAGCTTATAGTTGGTAATACTGTAAACTTAAAAATCTGATTAGAGGGTAGCTCTCATGTTCTCTGTTATTACCACAACTTAAAAAACTATTCACAGAATAATTTAATCCTATAAACTTCAAAATCTGGCAACCAATAAAAGAAACATACAACTGTGGAATAAAGCATCAAAGCTCAGCAACTAATCCTAACCTACCTCTTTTCCTCTCTCCTCAAAAGAAGCCAAATAGGTGAATCAAAAATTTATTTAGAATGTTCAGTACAACCTCAGAATCAGAAGATAAGTAAACTGTAGGGGAGTTTACTTCTTGTCCTTTCCCCATCCGAACAAATACTAAAAACCGTGTGAACCTGACACTTCAGGGAGCTAGGAAAAATAAAAAAGAACAAACTAAGCCCAAAGTTAGTAGAAGGAAAAAGATAGCAAAGATTATAGCAGAAATAAATTAAATAGAAAATAGGAAAACAATAGGAAAAAAATCAGTGAAACTGAGTTGGTTTTTTGAAAAGATAAACAAAATTGACAAACTCTTAGCTAGACTAACCAAGAAAAAAAAGAGAGAAAACAAATAGATAAAAACAGAAATGAAAAAAGAGACATTGCAAATGATATCACAGAAATACAAAGGGCCATAAGAGACTCTCATAAACAATTATGCACCAGCAAACTAGAAGAAATGGATAAATTTCTAGAAATATGCAACCTTTCAAGACTGAATCATGAAGAAATACAAACTCTAAACAGATCTATAGCTAGTATGGAGATTGAATCAATAAACAAAAACCTCCCAGCAAAGAAAATCCCAGGACCAGATGGCTTTTGGTGAATTCTACCAAACATTTAAAGAATTTATGGCAATTCTTCTCAAACTCTCTTGAAACATTGAAAAGGCATGAATACTTCCAAACTCATTTTATGGGGCCAGCATTACCCTGATACCAAAGTCAGACAAAAACATTACAAGAAAAGAAAATTACAGGCCAATATTCCTGACGAATGCATGCAAAAATTCTCAATGGAATACTAGCAAAAGGTGCTGAATTCAATAGCACATTAAAAAGATCAAACATCATGACCAAGTGGGATCTATCCCTGGGATGCAAGGATGGTTCAACACACAAAAATCAATTAATGTGCCATACCACATTAAGAGAATAAAGGATACAAATCACACAATCTTTTCAATAAAAGAAAAAAAAAGGATTTGATGAAATTCAACACCCTTTCATGAATAAAACTCTCAAAAACTAGGAATAGAAGAAAAGTACCTTAACATAATGAAGACCATACATGAAAAGCTCACAATTAACATTACACTCAATGGTGAAAAACCATAAGCTTTTCCTCTATGATCAGGAATGAGGCAAGGATGCCCAATCTCAACACTTCTATTCAACAAAATAGTGGTGGTTCCAGCCAGAGCAATTAGAAAAAGATATAAAAGGCATCCAAATTGGAAAGGAAGAAGTAAAGCTGTCCCTCTTTGTAAATAACATTACCTCATATACAGAAAACTTTAAAGACACCACTAAAAAATCTGTCAGTACTATTACTTAAATTTGGTAAAGTTGCAGGATATAAAATCAGTATTCAAAAATCAGTTCCATTTCTATACACTAAAAACAAACTTTCTGAAAAGGAAATTATAAAAGCAATCCCATTTATAATAGCACCAAAAAGAATAAAATACTTAGGTATACAGTAAACTAAGGAAATGAAAGACTTGTATATTGAAAACTACAAAATACTGATGAAAAAAATTAAAGACAAAAACAAATGGAAATACATCTTGTGTTTGTGGACTGGAAAACAATATTGTCGAAATGTCCACACTATCCAAAGCTATCTACAGATTCAATTCAATTGCTGTCAAAATCCCAATGCATTTTTTACAGAAATAAATTGTACAATTCATGTGGAACCGGAAGGATCATGAATAGCCAAATCAATCCTAAGAAAGAAGAACAAAGCTGGGGGCATCACACTTCCTGACTTCAAAATATATTACAAAGCTACAGTAATCAAAATAGTTTGGTACTGGCAGAAAACAGATATATAGATTGATGGAACAGAATAGACAGCCCAGAAATAAGTCCATACATATAAGGTCAACTGATCTTCAACAAAGGTACCAAAAATACTCAAGGGGGAAAGGCCTGTCCCTAGTGCTGGGAAAACTAGATATCCATATGCGACAGAATCAAATTGTACTTTCATCTTACGACACACGAAATCAACTCAAAATAGATTAAAGACTTAAAACTTTAGACCTGAAACTGTGGAACTTCCAGAAGAAAACATAGAGAGAAATCTTTATGACACTGGTCTTGGCAATGATTTCTTGGATATGACATAAAAGCAAAGGCAATAAAAACAAAAATACACAAATGAGACTATGTCAAACTAAAAAGCTTCTACACAGTAAAGGAAAACAACAGAATGAAAAGGCAACCTCCAGAATGGGGGAAATATTTCTAAACCATATAGCTGATAAGGGGTTAATATCCAGAATACATAAGGAACTCCTACAACTCAACAGCTAAAAAACAAATAACTGGTTTTAAAAGTGGGCTAAGGCATAAAAGGAACGAAACTGGGTCATTTGTAGAGACGTGGATGGATCTAGAGACTGTCATACGGAGTGAAGTAAGTCAGAAAGAGAAAAACAAATATCGTATATTAACGCATATATGTGGAACCTAGAAAAATGGTACAGAGGAACCAGTTTGCAGGGCAGAAATAGAGACACAGATGTAGAGAACAAACGTATGGACACCAATGGGGGAAAGCGGCGGGGGTGTGGGGTGGTGGTGTGATGAATTGGGAGATTGGGATTGACTTGTATACACTGATGTGTATAAAATGGATGACTAATAAGAACCTGCTTATAAAAAATAAATAAAATTCAAAAATAAATAAATAAATAAATGGGCTAAGGACTTGAATAGACATTTCTTCAAAGAAAATATACAAATGGCCAACAGGTATACGAAAAATGCTCCATGTCACTAAACATCAAGGAAATGCAAAGGAGATACCAGATACCAGAACCACAAGGAGATACCATCTCTCACAATTTCAAGATGGTTATTATCAAAAAAAACAAAAGCCAACGAGCTTTGGCGAGGATGTGGAGAAACTGAAATCCTTGTGCACTGTTGGTGGGAATGCAAAATGGTGCAGCCACTATGGAATACAGTATGGAGGTTCCTCAATAATTAAGAATAGAACAATCATATGGTCCAGCAGTCCCACTTCTAGGTATTTATCCAAAAGGGTTGAAATCAGGATCTTAAAGAGATATTGGTACCCCATGTTCATTGAAGCACTTCACAGTAGCCAAGATGCAGGAACAACCTAAGTGTCCATCAGGAGATGATGGATAAATAAAAGTCGTCCATACACACAAGGAAATGTTATTCATTAAAAGGAAGACAATCCTGACACAGGCTACAACACAGATGGACCTTGAGGGCGTCACACTCAATGAGAAAACCAGTCACAGAGACAAATATGCATGATTCCACTTATACGGTGTATCTAATATAGTCAAATTCATAGAATCGAATTACAGGATGGTGGTTTCCAGGACCGGGGGAAGGGAATGGAGCACAGAGTCTCAGTTGAGCAGATGAATGAACTGTAGAGAGATGTCTACGGTCAACAACGTTGCGTGCACTCCAAACTCTGCTGAAAGGGCAGATCTCGTGCTAAGTGTCCTTACCACAATAAAACGTACTTTTAATTGGGTAAGGGTGAGACCGCAGTTGTGTACATTTACCAGTGCCTCCGAAGAAGGACTAAGGCCCACATTTTCTAACAAAGACCACCCAGCTCTTCAGCAGAGCCTCCCCCTCCTCCCAACCAGCATTTCACTGCCAGGTCCTCACGAAGAGAAGTTAGAGTAGCCTTATGGAAAGAGAGTGGTAACAGTTACCTTCCTACAGAAGAGTGACCGAAATGTCAGGACAGAGCTACCAAATGTCATGGCAACTACGTAACATATATCAGAAAAAATGAATTTATCTTTAAAAAGAAAGACTTTACCAACCAAAAGATAAAAATTCCAAACACACACACACATACCAAGTAAACAAGAAAATTGTCCACAATTGCATTATATAATGCAGAGTAATCAGGTGACTGACTCAATAAAACAGTGTAAAAGTTAGGAGATAAAATCGAATGCATTGCACTGTGCCTGGTACTTAGTAAATAAATAAATATTTGTTGAATAAATGTTTGCATTTCAGATCTAATGAAACACATTAAGGGCTAAAAGAAAGCCTTGTATAATGAGACTATATATGAGAAACACCAGTTTGTAAATTAGACGTCACTGAAAGCTGAATTATGTGCATATAGAGGAAATGCTCAAAGGGGTCCCAGTGAATGGGTGTATGACAAGTCACAAAGTGAGGCCTCACGTTCCCAGAAATGACTTTCTGCGTCATTTGGACTTTTCCATATTTTAATTAAATATACATGTCACAGAAAATCATGAAGGAATACCATTGAAATAAAAAGTAAGAAAAAATACTGAGTAGATATTGAACAGCATCAGAAAGCATCTCTGCAGCGAGATTAAATAGTAGCCTATATGTAGCTGGAATTAGATAAATCAGAGCGCCTGTTCCAGGATTTACTGTAGTTATGAGATGAGGAATACCAATTAGAAATTGCGAGGTATATGGAAAAAGAAACTCCTTTCCAGAAGGATTTCCATGGGGACAGAATAGAGAGAAGGGCAGAGAAGCAACGCTCAGAGGTCGCGGGTGAGAACATGCAGGAATGAGGGGAGAAACCCTATCCAGGACCACATGGATGATTTCCTTTAAATCCACGTACAGACACACCCAGTGGAGCTGAAGACATCAAGGTAAAGAGAAAATTATTAGAGCTTCAGAGAGGAAAGACAGACAGCACACAGAGGAACCGCAGTAGAATGGCAGCAGCCTCTTCGCGTCAAAGAGGCCAGAAAAGCACGGAAGAGCATCCTCAAATTTCCGGCGGGAGTTACTATGGGTACAAAGTTCTGTATCCAAACTCACCTGTGAGCTGGGAGAAAGAACCCTCTTTCAGGTTACATGGCAAACACAGAAAACCCTCATTACAAACAGGAGGGTAAAATACACGAAGCACTGTTTCTGATGTATGAATCGGCTGTGAAGAGAGTAAGGAAACTTCCTGTAGCCAGAAATGAAGTGGGAACGGGAATGCGAAGCACAGTCGCTGGCTCCTGGGGGGTCGGGGGGAGGGGGATCCACCTCTGCGGGTGGTCTTGACCTTGGCGGGCTCGGCAGGAGGGAGAAAGCCTGACTCCCCTGAGGCCGGCCCTGGGGGAGGAGCCCAGGCCCAGCAGAAGGCCGGCAGCTTCCTCAGCTCATCCTGGGCTCCAGGGAGAGGCGGGAGCCTCCCTGGGAGTTCAGGCCACAGACCGGCCCTTCCAGGCCTTGGCCTCCTGCAGCCAGAGCTCCAGAGAGAGGAGAAGTGTTCAGAGTTCATCGGCGAATACTCCTAACAAGTTTTGTCAATACATTTGAAGTGTATTATACTCTTCCCAGGGGAAAAGTGACAAAACTGACCTAGGAAGAAATTAAAACATTGATTATCCGAGAATAATGACATAAAATGGACCTGTAATTCTAAGTATTCCACGTAGAAAGCGTGAGACTCGGGTGTTTTTATAGGTAACGTCTGTCACCCGTCACGGTGAGGACGGCATCACCACGGTCACAGAAAGGAGGGGAACCACTGGAAAACCTTGACGCTGTGAAGATGCAAACGCAGCTAAGGAAGACCGGCGGCTGAAGGCGGAAGCCTGCGCAGCCCTGTTGGGCTCATTGCCTCGTATTTCCAAGTGGCTCCCGCCTCCCAACGAACAGGGTCCAGGAAGGAAAGAAAGGGGGACGGGGCAGTAAGTAGTGGGTGTGGAAAACAGCACGTTATACGTGCATGTAAGAGAGAAAGCCAAGTGCCGGGCAAAAGGCAGAGCACAAGCCCGTCGCTGTGAAAAGAGAACTGGACTTTGCACGCGCCCAGAAATGAGGCTGCAACACTGTACAACCAACTGCCCCGAACTGCCGGCAGCCGCTGCCCCCGCAGGCTGAATTCGGCCGGAAACCGGAAGCTGGGGTCTAAGAGGACGCGGCACATCCGCCTCGGGCCCGGACGCCAAGCGGGCAGCCGTGCTTGGCGTTTTCAGCCGAAGTTTCGGGGCACCGAGTGCCGTGCGCTCGGGATGCGTGGTCGTCACCGACCGGCCCACTTCTCAAATGTCTCCTTCTGTCCAATTAAATGAAAACTTTCTCCAATGAATCACAACTTGAGAACGAGTCCATGTTTGTCCTCCACGGGTTGCCCGGCTCCTGGCGGGGTCGTGTCAGGCCGGCCACCCTCTGTCCCCAGGGCCCGTGATGCCCGGGGCCCTGGAACCACGGAGGCTTCTCGTCTAGGACCCATTTGAGGAGCTGTGTGCAGACTGGTCCCAATTTGTTCACAGGGTAAAAGCTCAGATACCAGACAGCCTAGTTTAAAACTGGACATCTGGCAACTCTAAAAACAAATTCAGTTGTCTTTCCTCAGAGAAAATTGTGCATATCATATAATTTCTGAAATTGGGTTAAATTACAGCAAATTGTAGCGTGTAGAATTGGTAAATAAATACAACAGACGACACCCCACCGTCTGAGCGCAGCTGGGGGGGACCAGTAGGCGCGATTAGACGTGGTTAAAAGTTATCATTGTTTTGCGATTTGCAACATAAACATACTGTGTAAATATCCTGTGAGGAAACTTACTTCTGTAGCTCTAGTCCTCGGATTTATTTTGGTGTTAACTTCAAAAGCGACTACAAATATTTACATAAAATTGTTTACATGGTTAGGTCGCCTCTACTTCTCCGAGATACTCCTGGCCCGGCTCTAACAGGTCGCTCAGCGCGTGCCGGTCCTTCACTTGCTGAGCGCAGATTCTCTGTGACACCAGATGCGTCCCTGCCAGGGACGTCCCGTCCAGGGGATCCCGGGAAACCTCAGCAGGTGAACCCGACGCCTCCACGACTTGGCTTTTCCTCATCACTTTCAACATCAGGTGCAGGGCTGGCTTCCTCTGCATCAGCACCCGGGACCTGTGCGTGGGGAAGGGGGCCGTCTGTGTGTGCAGGCGCGCGCGCGCCAGTGAGTGTGTGCGTGTCCCCCCACGTGCACACAGGCCTTCTCCTTCATTGGTCACGCATAGATTCATTCAGTTCACGCTTTAGGCTCCGTCCCCTTCAAAGCCTCTGGAGGGAAGAGACTAGAAAGCAGAAAGGATGTGAGGCTTCATGTCACTAAGATGATCTTTACACCAATGTCTAATAGTGCACAGCTTTGACCTTTTATTCTGCTGTCTCTGCATCATTACAGTGTAATTCCAAGTCTTCCGACTGTGTAAACTATACTCGACCAGAGGACAGAACGCAAATCAAGCAATATCCTCTGTTTTAACCACAGAGCAGCACCGAGCCTGTAACTGCTCAGGAAGTGGCTTTGGATTATGAGAAAGAAATTTTAAGCCAATTGTTCCTGATAAAAACACACGGATGCATTTGTGCTCATAACCCTGAAGTCAGGAGGCATGTTCAGCAGCGGGGTTACTACCGTGTATTACACCATAATACAGATTATGTGGGTCAGTGGGGACCGCTGCTCGGGCGGCACAGGGTTGTACCTGGACGGGAGCCAGGGTCCTCCCTGGTGACCCTTCCTTGGGTCTGAGACGACACAGCCTGGCTCTGAGATGGTGACCCTCTTTCTGCGTCGGGGGGCAGTTCGATGGCCTGAGTGTGACAGGCACAGCCGTGGACAAGTGGAGAGGCCCCCCGTGTGACAAGAAAGGTCGCGCTGTGTCACCATGAGAGCCGTCCACTAGCCTGAGCAGGTAGAGGCCGCTTGTTCCCGGAAACAATAAGACCACGTCCTCCACACAGAATGAGTTTCAGGACAGCACTTGTCTTATGGGGTGGGAGACGGACCAGACAGCCTCAGACCGCTCTGCCAGTTCCAAGGTGCTAAGATTCTCCCTGTAAATGGGAGGCGCTCTGCACGTTCCCAGAGGTGACATGTTCAACACGGAGAAATACGCCTCAGGACAGACGGGGCGGACGTGGCCAGAGCAGTCAGACCGTGAGGACTGGAGATCAGCAAAGACACACACGGAAACGCGTCATCACGGAAGGCTGCTTCCGCCAGGCTCCTGCAGCTCTTCTACTCCAATACTTCGGGGGGGGGTTTCAACCTTCTTTTTGCATATTTGGCCGCTGGTGGTGGCGGTAAGGCGCGAAAAGGAAGGACTGGGGAGCTGGGTAACGCTGCAAAGTGAACACTGTCAAGGAACTCATCACCGCTCGGTGCTCTGTGACCCCCTAGCGGCGTGGGATAGGGAGACTGGGAGGGAGGGAGGCCAAGAGGGAGGGGATATGGGGACATGTGTATATGTATAACTGATTCACTTTGTTATACAGCAGCAACTAACACACCACTGTAAAGCAATTATGCTCCAATCAAGATGTTAAAAAAAATAAAATAAAAATGTCACCGCTTTGCCATCTCATCGCCAGGATGCCATGGGGGCTGGACTCTTTGTTAGATGGAGCACCGTTTGGGAGAACCGGACGGGTGACTTTTTGTTTTGATGTCTTTAAAGTGTTTATCCTGGGCTTCCCTGGTGGCGCAGTGGTTGAGAGCCCACCTGCCGATGTGGGGGACGCGGGTTCGTGCCCCGGTCCGGGAAGATCCCACATGCCGCGGAGCGGCTGGGCCCGTGAGCCATGGCCGCTGCGCCTGCGCGTCCAGAGCCTGTGCTCCGCGACGGGAGAGGCCACAGCAGTGAGAGGCCCGCGTACCGCAAAATAAATAAATAAATAAATAAATAAATAAAGTGTTTATCCTGAAGAAGAAAAGAAAACAAATAAGCTAGTATGTTCCAATTACTGGCTGTATAGTGATCCAGTGAAATGAAAGAATTCAAGAGTGAACACAAAAGATCTTTCTTCATAAAGAAAAAAGAGTATAAAGTTCATCAATTTGGAATTTTTCTTTCTGTGATTCAAAACACATTTCTCCAGAAATGGTCTGATGTCTGAAAAATACATATCCCCACTTTTCTAAGTTTAAAAATGCTGAGTTAAAAAGTCAGGAGGTACAGTTAGACATATATTCATTAAATATATATGAATCTGACTGCCTGCCCTATCATTTAGTACACATAAAATCCCAATTTTGGAAATTCTTACCATTTTAATTAAATATTTTTAATAGAAAACTAATTTTATGAACACTTTAAAATATAAGTAACGTTTTATTCAGACGTCCAAACCCTAGCAATTTAACAAAAGGTTCAAACACCCGCTTCCAGAGCGGGCTTAGCAAATGTTCGACAATAAAATCGTTTCTCCCCCCTCATGCAAATGTGCAAAGGTTGCACAGAAGTTGCTGGAAATGATCGGAAGGTCTTCTCAGTTTCCACTCAGTCACAAGCGAGCAGAGGGGAGAGGAAGTGCGGCGCTGGCAGAGTTAAAACCACAGCTGGGGGTAAAGGCCTCAGTCGGTCCACAGAGGGGCGGGGGCCCCAGGGAAGCAGAGGACCACCACGGAGCCGCGCCCGCAGACCTGCTCTCTCCCGGGGCTCCTGAGAAACAGCCTGCGTTCACCGGAAACGGTATAAATTAATCTGTATCTGCTTGAAATGAAACTGCGGACAGAAATTTCAGTCCCCAGGGCATAGTTTAATTTATTATCCAGAAACACACTGATACTCGTTAGAAGTAAATTTGGAGATTTCCACATTAAGATTTCTAAAGTGCCAGAATCTAAAGCAACAGTTTTGTCGAGATACAATTCTTACACCACACAATTCTTTCATTTACCGTGTACATTTCAACGGCTGTTAGTATTTCACAGAGTTCCGAACTCACCTCCACGACTTTAGGATGCTGCCAACGCCACGGAAACCCTCCTGCCCTCAGCATCCCCCGACCCTCCATCCCAGCCCCAGGCCCCAGCCTAGGCGACCCCCTGCGTTGTCTGCAGATTCGCCCGTTGAGGACATTTCATGTCAATGGCACCAAACCATATGGAGTCTTTAAACGAATTAAAGCCATTTTTTTAAGTCCTAACAAAATTCACCATCAGAAGCACTTCTTCAAATCTCTCCTCCTCTCTCTTTTTCAGTGATGCGGGAGACCCCCCAAGCGAGCTCAGCTTGGGTTTTCCGGCCGCGACCCGTGGTTTCGCTCTCGTCCCCGGGTTTCGGCCGGCGGCTCTGCTCCCCGCCGCCCCCTGCTGGCGCTGCCCCGCACGTCCCCGAGTCACGGGCTCGCCCTGCTAGGCCTTCGGATCCGAACAGAGCGCAGGACTGGTCACCGGTGGAAAACGTCCGTGTGGTCGCTCGGATGTAAGGATCCTATTCTTCTCCTAGAAATTTGAGAGCTTTGAGTCAGCCCTAAAACTCTCATCAAAACCTCGTCCAAAAATGTCGCCTTCTTAACGCTTTTCATTTTTCACAAGGAAGATGCTGAACCTTCAAGAATTTTATTTCAATCCTAACAAAAACGTAAACTTGGAAAGCTCTTTCTTTACTGTTTAAATGAATACAGCTCATGAGAGAGAAAGATTTTACTAAAACCATGTGTGAAGACGACTAATAAAAATGGAAGAAAGAAATATAAAAATTCGAAACATGCATAAATAACAGTACGTTCCTCTAAGGCTTAGAACCGTGTGAAAGTTATTTTTAGTTATTTAACGTATCTATTGCTCTTTGAGTATTTCTCAATTTTTAAGTGGTTTTAAAGTGGAAATTTTACTATTTACTGAATATTTTTCCTAACCTTAAGAGTTGGGGTTTTTTGGAAATTTAAATAGACAGTAAAAGAAAATAAAATTTACAAACCACTTTCTATGGTCTCCATAATGTAATAGTTTAGTGCTTCAGCTTTGTATACATTAAAATTATTTCTGATTTGTCTAAAACTCCATAACCCTAGGACTAGTGCTTCAAAATCGATGCTTAGCAGTCTCAGTAGGCATTTAGCCATTTTTAAAACATTATCTCCAACCTCGCAGAAAGTTTAAGAATTTTTCAGAAGTGACTGTTTGATTCAGCATGTTACTCTGAATTTCTCTCCTGGTTTTAAAACAAAGAAGAAGTAACATCAAAAATTCCTCTGGGGGCAGATGAATGAGTACATTTGTTACACTTTCAGTTATTTTACTGTTATTTGTGTGCCCCAGCTAAGTTTACAGGGAGTACTTTATTCTATTTGACGGAGATTTTAAAACATATCCATGTACCACCTAAGGCAAAGAAATTTTTAATCAGTTTATGTGTAAATAAATAAACTTTTGAGTTAAAGGATGCAAATTGGGTTTACCGTACTTTTTTTAAATAAAATTTTTAATGTAGAAATAAGATATGGATAATAAATTATGTCCTTTAAAAACTACAGAGTTTTTATGTATATGTAAAGTACAATGAAGAGAGGAGTTTTGCATTAAGTCTGCATTTAGGCAGAAAGCTTTGGTTTCTGAAGGTTGACAAACACGATGAGGCTCAGGAAACCCATCCCAGTGCTTTGAACACAGGGACCTCAGCATCCGTCAGCGGAGGGAGGAGGGATGGGGCGCGGTCCCCACCCGTCACCGCAGAGGAGGACGTATCATTTCAGGGTTACACGTCCTGTGTGTAAAGGAAAAGCTGGATGTGAAGAACGTGTTCACACTGATTATTTTTACCGTATTTAAAGCATGTTTCTCTACTCACTACCGTTGGTTCCTCTGGAGCATGGCAAAACTCACACATTCTAATATCGACAGTAGTGCTGGATGGGTCCCCTGGCCTCTTCTTTATTAGCTATCACTGCCCGCAAGACTGATCCAGCCCATCGCCTCTTAAATAAAGCAGCCTTCATTTCTCCTATATTTCAAGCCTACAAAGAATATTAGCTTCCCTCATTTCTTGTGGGTGTTTGAAAACAAATATCTCTGTGCTATTGGGTCCTTTACTTTTACTTTTGTCAAAAAGTCAAAGAGAAACACTTCCTGGGAATTTTTGTTAATTAATTTATTCTACATTTGGTAAGAAGCTAGCACCGCCCATCCCTCCTACCCAAAGAAAAGAGCTAACAATTAGAGGGTGCTTTCTTCTCTGGGCCGGTGGCGCTAGGTGCTTGCTCTAGTCGTGAGGGGCTACGGAGGGTGGGGGGGCCGGTCTTGCAGGAACCCCCTTTCCTTAGAAAACAACCAGTAACGCTTTGCGGTTCCAGCAGGCTTTGATACCCATCGGTGAGTCTGTCTCTGGCCTCAGATATACCAGTGTTTACGCTAGGGAACAGCCCGCATTTCAGGGCAGTGAAACACATGTTCTGCTGAAACCCGACCCTTCCCATCGGCTCCTGAGACGCAGAGGTTGAGGACAAAAGACAAAGACGGCTGGTGACAGAAGCAGCCAAGTTCAGAGCCGTCTCCGAGGACGTTTCTTAAAGCGAGGGAGAAGTCAGAAACCAGAAACCTGGCTGCAGGGTGTGGGTAAAGTGAGTCTCCGGGACACAGACCTGGGTGCGGACACCTGGCCTCTTGTGGCCCCCGCAAAGCCCCCCCACATAATTCACCGAGGCAGGAAACCCGATGGCGGCGTCGAGGTCACGGGCCCGGCCAGACGCGGCCAGAGGCTCCTCTTGCTGCGCTGGGGTTTCCTGGTTGTGGCTCCTCCGTCTCTTACCGGCCTGGACTTGTTCCTGCTTCTGTGTCTCGGGCAGGAACCCATCCCCGGACGCGTCCAAGTGGGGACATTGAAACAGATGGCGGTGACAGGAGCGTCTCCAGCCTGGGGGCAGAGGCCCAGGGGGAACGGGGAGATTTCCGAGTGACCACAATCACAGCTCCTTCTATGCGATAGACGCTTGCATCTGCTTGTGAACCGGTGACGTGTGTGAACGTGATGTTCCCCGAGAACCTTCTATGAATACTTTAAATGTGTCTTATGTGTCCATGGACACAAAGCCCTCGGTGCCGTTATATCTATGAACCTGTTCTTTAATTTCCCAACAACATGTAAAAGTACAACGTCCAAGTTTCACCCTCGCTCTTTGCTCTCTCTGCCCGAGGACTGGGGCCTGACAAGATCCAGGGCTCCGGGGACGAGCTAACCCTCCCCCCCAACAGATAAATCAACGGGAAGGAAGTAGAAGGGGCTCAGCCGGGCCTGGTCGCTCCCGTAACCCGACCTTCTCCGGCAGAGTCACGCGCCGGTTCCCAGGAGGGGACGTCCGGGTCACCCCGGGCTACCCCGAGCCCGGCCCGCGCGGCCCCCAGCAGAGCGGCCAAGTCAAGGGACAGGGGTGAAGCCACCATCACAAGGATCACGCGGGAGCGTCCAGCGTTCGGGAGGCACCTGACCACAGCGGCGGCTAATCTGTGGAAACGTCCAGTCACTGGGTCGAAACTTGAAACTTAACCGCTGCGCCCGTGACACATTCCAGGTCAGGGCGTCCGTCAACTCGTGCGGGTCTTGAACACGTAAGTGCTTCCTACAAATGCGATACAAAGTTACGTGGATATATGTATTTATATACGCATATAAAAACATATAATTAATTCCTTTAAGCTCCGCTGGAAGTATGAAAAGAGTTCATAAATACCATTTTTAAAAGGAAATTATACTTCCTCTGCAGAATATAACTAGGGTCTAGGGTCTTGAAATACTCTACAGAAAACTGGTGAAAACACTGAATAACGTTTCTATTAAAAAATCTAAGTGTATGAATGAAAAGTAAAATATTTTAGTGACTATTACCCCCAGAAGTCTTTCAAAGTGCATTTTAGTTCCCAGATTCTATGATCTAAGAAAATCTCATTTTTCGTGGTAGAGCTTACAAATGAAATACAAAAAAACTGAGGTTAGAAAGAGATTGCATTCGTTACATGTAATGCCATTTAAAAAGCTGAGTCAAAATTGGATGTCAGAGAGCAGCGTTTATTGTACACGTGCCGGGGCTCGTTAACGGTGCTGGAAAACTGAAGTGTGAGGTCAGGGGGTCCGGGGAGCCGGTGATCACGGAGGGGCCGGGGACAAAGGCAGGTTTCCAGTGACCAGTGGAACTGACCCTCCACCACGTGGACTCCCGGACCCGGGGCAAGTCTCACGTGAAGATTTCCTCACAGCCCCATCTCGGCCACACTGGTCTCGCACCGCAGGGTTTGCACTTCCTCTCTCCTGGGGGGTGGGGGGCAGAGGTGTGTCCGGGGGGCGGGGAGGGCAGTTCTGCAGGGCTCCTCAGAGCCGGCCAGGGTGGATGGCACCTTGGCTTCTCCTGTTCTCCCCCAGCTTTATGGGGACGGGGGTGTCTTTATTTGGTAAAAGGCAAAATTTCAGACAGAACTTCAGGCACACGTTCAAAAGCAAAACCCAAAGCCAAACACATTATTTTTGGATGGTCATTATTCTGGATTGCTCCTGTGATTTTGTTTCTTAGCTAAGAGATAAAGAGATAAACTTGCTGCAGTGCATGAGAATGGGCAGATTTTCATGTCATTTATTTTCCTCCAAGGAGATAAGAGGGCACATTGAACGAGGTGGCCACCCCTGTCCTTCCCGAGATGAAGACACCCATCCTCCCCAAGCCGGTCTGGTACCAAGCCTCTGGGCAGAGTTTTGAGGATTCGTCTTATCTTCCCAGAAAGCCTGCCGGTTACACCAGTGTTTGAAACCCCGCAGGACTTCCGGTCCCCTCACGGGAGGCAGTGACTGACCCCAGCAGAGTCACCGGCCCGGGAAGCTGCAGCATCAGCCCCAGGTCCTCTCTAAGCAGCACCATTGGCAACGGTGCCATTGCAACGGTGCCATTGCCACGGAGATAAGTGCAGACCCAGAGGAAAATCTCGCCTCAGCAGCAGGTGCGCTCAGTGGGACCCCCGAGCAGAAAATACAGAGTTAGGAGAAAGCAGTGCCCTTTTGTGGAGACTCAGGCCCAGATTTAGAGTCTAACCTGGGTCTCCTCCTGGCACACACTCACGCATCTTTCCACGGAGGCCCACTTTGTGTTAATATTTGCATAACGACAACAACAGCTCCTGCTCTGATTTTCATGGTAATCAAGATGCCCTGTGCCCATTTTACAGATGAGAAGGTACAGAACAAACTCCAGCTCACCCAGCTTGTAACTGTGCCAGTTGTGTCACATTGTGAGCCTGTCTACTGTAACCATGTCACATCAGCAGGCGGTAGAATTGGAAGGGGTCCCCAGCTTGAGCACTGGCATAAACTATTTCCAAATCTATACCACAGAAACCAAAATTACAGCGGGTATAGGGTACGCACAGCTGTAACCCCATTGTGGGTGAGCAGGAGGCATTCTTAAGGAAGGAACTCTCTCTTGAGGCTGTTGTCTGTAAAATGCTTATAATCTGCTGAATAACACACACTTGGAGGCTCCCATACGATTAAATGGGCAGGTGAGCACGCCTCTACTCCCACGAGGACCAGGATTTAAGGCTACACTAATGATAAGCAAAGTTGATGACAAACGCGTGAAGACGACGCAAGGGATTCTCTCGGAAGATCTACGTAAAAGACCCCTCCATGGGCACAAGGACCTTCTAGAATTAGCAAACAGCACTAACTGTTTTTCTAGCATTGGGTACGCACGCAGCCAACGCCCAGGAGCATTCTGAAGGCAGTCCACGACCTCTGGGAAGTCTGGACCCGTTAACCATTTAATCATGCGACACTTAACGTGCAAAAAGAAGCCCTTCCTGCTGTTTCATACAGCTCCTCCTTTTAGCACTCAAGCCCCATTAGATAGTAGGCGGAACAATACATTTCTTCAGTTTCCCCTCCATTCTGAGCCCAGTATAAGAAATATGGTCCAGAACCCGACCGAATGTTAACACTGCTGGCTCTGGTTCCGCTCGATTAGGGAAGAGCTGAGTTCACGGGAAGGCGGCCGAGAAGGGGAGGGCGGAGTCAGCCTCACACTGTCACCTTCACGGTGCATCCCAAAGAGCTGGCCCTGCCCCGGCCCCAGTGTCCTCACCTGTGAAGCGGGGCCGTTTAACGCAGGCCTAAGCCAGGCCTGATTTCCAAATCCCTGACCTCACGAGCAGCATTTCGAGCCCACGGCTCTGACCGCCTAGGCCTTGGCGGCTTCTGAACAAACCTGCCCCGGCCGAGTGAGCACCAAAGTGGCCTGGATCCAAATTACTTCCCCCCCAAAGTCTAAGCGCCCCGGGGTTTGATGTCCTCGAGCCCTCACCCATCCTTTTGGTTGTTATTGTGTGTTTTCCAAAAGCCCACGGCAGGGGCTTCCTCTGTCCTTTTCTCCTCCGGTTATAACAGGTTAGTAACAAAGCGACCCAGACACTCTCCTTTTCCCTACACACTTTGTTTAGCTTCTACAAAGATTGGACTGAAGCGAATGTTTTAACACACAGCATTTGTTCATCTTGAAAGCTGAGAACCCGAGTTTTTGTTATATTATTTTCAGTATTTGTATGTTTTGTTTTTCCGATAGAAAAGGACGCAAAAGATAATAAACACACAATATTAAAACAAGAAATTTAAGATTTCCTGAGAGGTTTTTAACTTAGAAAATTTAAAATCAGATATGTATTTTATTTTTCTAGGCCTAAATTTGTTAATAACTTGAATATTTCCTCCCTGGAAAAAAGAAGAAAGAATTCAGAAATCACAAAGTAGTGTCTGCTAGTTAATTAATATTCTGCTTTTCTACATCAGCTATAATAGATATAAAATGTCCATAAGTCCTCAAATTCTCTATTGCCAATATCTTCATTGTCAAACCGACTACATCAAGGTTAAAATCACATTACGATAAATACAATTCAGTATATTTATGCTTTTGCATTAATGAGACAGTTTCAGGTCACAGGGAAATTGATACTCAGATGATTAATTACTTGCTATAAACAGCATATTTACTTCACACAAAATGTATAAAATGCACCCCAATTTTATAAGAAAATATTTTGAAAAAATGTAACTTGTATTGAGAAGAATTTTAAAGTTCGGGGAATGCAACCTAATCCATTAACTCTGAAAGGAAAATACCACATCACAACGCTAAAGAAACTGTGTCTCATGGTTAATACGGACATATACTAGGTAACAAAACAGAGCATATTTGCTGGGAAATTGTCTCATACTATCCACGGCCATTGCAAGGGCAAATGAGCGTTATTGTATCTAGTGAATATTAGGAACTGAAAAGCCACATTATAAAATAACTTTGACTGACATTTAATAGAACACATGAGAGGCAAATATAGCAATAAAAATTTATTCCAAAAGGCAGCAAAATAAAACTCGGAATGAATTCCTAAACAGGTAGTTAGGGTGTATGTAGACAAAATGTTTTAAGTTACGAAGAATACAGAAAAAAATAATTTTGGAGGAAATATAATGTCATGCTGCCCATGACTGAAAGCAAATCCAGCCCCACTACTAATACAAATAGGAAGAGGAAATAAAAAATAGCACATTTCAATACAAACTGCTATTTCAGAATTATCATTTGTAAATATGTCACGAGCAGAGTACGTGTGAAAAAAGAAAATCAACATTTCAATCTTCATCCTCAAACGCTAGAAAACGCTCATCTTCAAAAGCAGAGACCCGCCCTCGAGGACACCCAGGCGAGAGCCTCTCATGGCCGCGGGCTCTGGCTGTGGGACACCCAGCCATCACCGTCTTCAGGCAATAAATCACCCCCCACAGAGTGGAAGGCACCGCTCTGCCACGTGTTTAAGGAATTAGACCACTACCTCTGGATACTCAGCCTTGCATGAAGCCTCAACTCCCACGCTGGTCCCCGGGGCCACTTCCTTCGCCTCCAGGTCACTTCAGAAGCCCAGTCTTGCACCCACCTGTTCCGCGGCTCCCTCTTGAGTCACACACTGAACTCCGTCTGCGGCTCACAGCTGTGGCGTAGCCCGTCCGGAATTACGGCTCAATCAGTGTGTCCTCCAGCCACTTGGCACCAAGGAATTCAGCCGGGGCTTTTGAAAGCTGACAGGACTGGCTGCCCACACCTCCCTTTGTCTGCGGACGGCTCCACGCCATCCTCATTCATCTGCCATTTTCATGCACAAACATAAACTCCACTTGAGATGCTTTCTTCGGGTACATCGTTTCTTCTTGTAATCGACACGTTGTCCATTCGTGACATTGACAACATGCTCACACAGCTCTGTCTTCTCTCTCATGTCGGAAAGTTATAACCCGTTAAAAGAGGAGTCCACATTTTTTTTTTTTTTTCCTTTTGGGAAGCACAATAAATATCAAAAGACTTGGCCATACTTGCTATCTATAAAAGGCAAAAATTAGCTTTCCTGCTCGCATCCAAATTTATGTAAACTAATATGTAGCTGGCCTAGTTTATGCTCGAAATAACTCCATTTTCCTCGTTAATCTGAACACATAGAATTGATCCATCTGTATATTCTTACCAGTTGTTGTTAGTCCATTTTCGTGTCAGTGGTTACTAAACTCTTCAATTTTCCTTTATCTAATACTCAAGTTTCTAAAACGTTGTGATTGTGGCCACTGTGGAGATTATTTTGTTTGTTCTTATTATGTTGATAGATCCACTAGCTTCTTGCTTCTCGTTCTGACTTCTGGAATCCTTATCATTTATTCAGGTTTCAGTGGGCAAAATGCCACTCAGAAAACTTTGTTTCTAACTCATTTTACTAAATCATTAATATGGAGTATCTACCTAATATTGTAGCAATGCCTCCGTTAATTTTGAGCCATGGCTTATGATACCAATTAAATAAAAAACTAAAATGTGAAGGGAATAACTAAAATTCTACCTTTAAAAAAAAAAAGCAGCAATTGGTTTGACACTGCAGTCTTGGCTAAGTTACTGAGGTCACCCCCCCACCAGGAGGTCCTAGAGGGGGCTTGTCCTGCATCACCCTTTGTAAAGGCTCGAGAACCCCTCTCCGCAGCCCTGGGACTCAGAGGGCCCCCAGGCGGACAACTGTCAGGCCTCCAGCACCCTGCCTTGGGGACGAAGGTCCCAGCCTTGGAAGCGACACACAACCTGAGGGCCCTGGCACCAAGCTTGGTTAGTGTCACGGCCTCAGGAGTTGAGGGGAGAAGGGAAACAGTCGTGGGAAGAGAAGATGCACAAAGCCGTGTGCGGGGCGTGACCGCAGGGGCCTGGGTTCCCATGGAGACAATGTGAGTGCGGAGAAGAACCTGGCGGTCTGAGGCAAACCCGGAGGTAGAATTTGGCCGTGGGGGCTGGAGGACCCTGAGGCCCACAGCCCTTCCCCCCACAGGGTGATACGGGGCCGGGAGAGGACGGGTTTCAGCCATGGGGTGTTAGGGCTCCGCTCCAAACCCCCAAGCCCCGATCCCTGCGGCCGAGGGAGGCGAGATGGCTGAGGAAGACGGTGGTCCCGCCCTGCAGCACGTGGAGCTCTTGCTCCTCCCCGTGGACTCTGGGGGTGCTCAGGAAGCGCGCCGGGGCCCGACAGAGGGAACCCAGAATGTCCCGTGGGTTGGGGGGGTGGAGACGGTCTCCGACGGCTACGGGTGCGGAGCGGAGTCTGTGCTTGCCCTGCCTTTTGCGTTCAAGCCCCACCCAGGGATGGACCGAGCCAGGAGCCACTTGCTGGGGCTGAACTGGGGCTAAGAGGTGACGCTTAGAGCAGAGCCCTTTCCGATCGAGAATGAGGAAAATCGCTGACAGGGCAGAGGCAGAATGGACCGCACTGCTCGGCCGTGGCTTTTTTCAACACTGAAAATATTTTAGCCAAGACTGTCGGGTCACTGGTAAGGAAAGATGTCGAGAGGATTTGTCCACGGAATAGGAGTTTGGAGAGGACACTCTGTAAGTTTCCTCACAATGATAATTTTAGAATTCTCCCAGCCTTCTATGAACTTCTATTCCTCTTACAGTCTCTTCCTAGTCCACACTGGTTTCAGGCCAGTTATCAGGCTTCTCCACCTAGATTTCAGGGGACGGCTGCCATATTTCATTCTCCTTTTGTAGCCTCAGAACGCTGAGCACAGAGTCGGCACCAAGTATTGACTGGCTGATCGATGGTTTGGTAGGTTATGTTGTTAGTGGGCTTTCCTAGTATGAAATTACTGTACCCTCTTCTTTCCATAAGGCCGCAATTTATAGTACTACAACAATTAGGGCAAAAATGTTAGGAAATGGTGAAGCTGGTTTTAGGCTTATGGGAGTTGAATCATACTGTTTCTGCTTCTTTTTTCAAAGTAGAAAAGTTTTAAAGACCTTCAAAGAGCCAGGTGAGTGCTGCGTGTTGGCCGCATTGGCTGCACTCGTCAAGGTGTTTCAAGAGAGAACTGGTCTCAGGAAAGTCTGGTACAGAACACAGCAAGCAGATATGAAAGTGGGTGGAGAAAGTCCAGAAATGTGGAGCCTCAAGGAAAGGAAAAAACAAGCGATTCCAGATCTGAGCAGGAACAGAGGCAACCAGGAGAGCCTTCGAGAGCAAAAGGCGTAAGCCCCGCCCATTTGGTGACATGACTGAGCGCGCGCGCGGAGGCGTGGCCTCCACAGTTATTTCGGGGAGGAAACTGGCCGGGGGCGGGGCGTGGAGGAAGCCCAGCAAGAATGAGGGGTGGAGGGGCCAGGGTCCCGCGGGCAGGAAAGCGAAGAAAGAAAGCAACTTTGCGAATTATTCTTGAAATATCCTCTGGGTGTGGCTAGTGGCATATGGAAGTCACCAGAAGCATGCAGCTCAGAAACCTACTAAGTTTTTAACAGCCTGATTGAGATATGCTTCCCGGGCTACAAGAGTCACCCATTTAGTGCATACAATTCAGTGGCTTTCAGTGCAGTCTCAGAGCGGCGCAGTCCTCACCACAGTTGGTTTTGGGCACTTTCCTCACCGCAGAAAGAAACCCTGTGCCCACTGGGGGTTCCTCCCACTTCCTCCTCTGTCCCCAGCCCTCTCCCAGGCCGTCCCTGATCTATTTAACGTCTCTGCAGATGTGCCTGTTCTGGAAGCTTCACACGCCGGGAATCATGCAATATGGGGTCTTCTGCGTTTGGCTGCAATCACGTGGCACAACGTTTCCAAGTCTCATCCATGCTGTAACCTTCCTTTCTATGTAGTCTTCCTTTTTAAGGCTGAATAACTTTTCGTTTGTACTGCTACACCACAGCGTGTTAATCCGTTTATAGTCATAGCGAGAGTCATTTGGGTTTTTCCCACTTCGTGCCTTTTGTGTATAATGCTGCTAGGAAGATCCACGTACACAAGTTTTTGGGTACACATGTGTTTTCAGTTTGGGGGGTATATACCTAGGAGTGGAATTGCGGGGTCACGTGGTAACTCAGCTTAGCTTTGAGTAGCTGCCAGACTTTTTTCTAAAGTGGCCGCACTGCCTTGCCCTCCCACCAGCACTGTATCAGGTTCCAACATCTCCCGCCCTCTGCAACACCAGCTATTGTTCACCTTTTCATCGTGGCCGTCCGAGTGGCTGTGAAGTGATATCTCATTGTACTTTTGACTTGCATTTGCTGAGTATTTTGAGTATCTTTTCCTGTAAACCTTCTTTGCATCCCTTCTTTGAAAAAATGTCTATTCAAATCCTTTGCCCATTTTTAAAGTGGGTTTCCTTTTTATTGTTGAATTGTAAGAGTTCTTTATATATTACGGACATTAAACCCTTATCATATTGTGATTTACAAATATTTCTTCCATTCCGTGGTTTGTCTCTACACTTTCACGATAATGTTCTTTGAAACACATAAGTTTTTAACTCTGGTCAAGTCCAATCTATCTGTTTATTTCTTTTGTTGCTAGTGCTTTTGGTGTCATATCTGAGAAAACAATGCCAGTCTATGAGAATATCCCACTCTAAACACCTCTAGCAACTTTTAATAGCCATGAAGGGCTAGGTCTAGCCACATAAGAATTGTTGAGTTGTGTTTTACAAAAATCAAGAGATACAACACAAACATTATTCTGAAATGAGTGAAGTGCTGAATCTGCAGATGAAAACAGCATATCTTTGTTCAGAAAAAAGAAAATAGGGGTCAGTCACTGAGACACATCCTTAGGTTACTGAATTTCTATCAAATTGCAAGGATCATGAACATTTTTTCCCCAACATACAAGCAGAAAAAGGAAGTCATCTACCAAGGGGAAAATTCCTTTTAGGCTCAGTTTTCCAACAAGCAATGCCAAAGACCAAGGGAAAAAATGTCCACAAAACTCAGTAGGAAAGGAATTGTGGCTGTGGGCTAGTACACGCAGTCAGCTTGTGATTGGAGTTGAAAAAAGAGTCTCTGAATGTCACCCATGTCACCAGAAAACCATCCAAAGGTCTGCAATTATTTACATGCTAGTGGAGCCTGTTACCGATGTCCAATTGCTCTGCATGTTTCCCAGTACGACTGTAAATCTCTGGAGGGCAAGAATGTTTCTCTTTTGCTCTCCGTAGACCTGGCTCGTGGGAGGCACTCCACCCTGTGTGGAGGGGTTGTAAGTATATGTGCCCTGTGACAGCTCTGCACCAGCCTCTCCCCGTCTGACTCTTGGGGTTGACGTTAGTGCAGGTCAGAGCCCCCAGAGGGCTCGGGGCCACCGATTCCGCAGGCCTGGGTGGGACGGCACCTCTGCAGTCCTAGGGGCTGCTGATGCTGGTCCGGGGCCACACTTGGAGGGACGCTGCTCTCCGCGGCGGTGCCAGCTCTGGCTGCACCTGGACCTCACCTGGGGAGACTACTGCTGGTGCCTGGGGCTCCCCGAGACGTAATGACTCAATTCATCGGGGAGAGGCCTGAGCTGGCCCTCCTGCCACGCGTCCTGCGTGCGGGCACAGGAGACAGGTATCTTTATGGGAATAATGACAGCTGAAGGCAGAGACTTTGGCAGGTCTGTGGGTTACTCTCCTCCCCAGCATCTCTCACAGTGACGATCACGAGCGACCAAAATGTGGTTTGAATAAAGGGAGGAATGAAAGGAAGAGGTGGGACAAGTCACAGAGAGGAATTAAAGTGCAGCCCTTGTGGGAGCCCCTCCCTCCGCCCTCCCGTAAAGCCCAGCTTTGCGTGGGCGACGGCACCTCCCTCCCCCAGAAGTACCGACCTGCCCCACGTTACCTTCATCTGTGTCACCTCGTCTCCTAGACATCGCAGAGTTTGGACCCGGGGTTTGGGATGCTCTGCAATGGCCACGGCCCCCCTGGGCCGGAGGGCGGGAATTAGGACCGGAGATCCTGTCCCGGGGGTGGGGGGGACTTGGAGGTCACATCGGATTTTCTTCCTAAATTTGTCATCATTGCCAACAACGCACATGCCCACTTCTTGAATAGCTGACCTCCTTTATGTGAAGCCCGTGGCATGGGGTTGACAGAAGTCACGCCTGTGCAGCTCAGCAAGGGCCTCCTTCTTGCACTTTCCTGGCTTCGCCCGACCCCGCTTCTCAGCAGCCCCGGCCCAGCGCCTCTGGCGTGCTCTGTCTCCGGGTGGGGCCCACCTCTGCGCTGCCTTCTGCCTTCCCGGCTGCTGCCTTAGGCACCTGTGCCAGTTCGGCTCCACCTCCGAGGGCCGGAAGGTCCCGGGTCCTCTCCTGAAGCCGCTCCTTGCCAGTGATCTTACCCAGAGCTCTCGGGCGGACCTGGGGGAGGGCAGGGGAGGGAGAGGGGGTGGGCAGTTCTCCCCGTTACGTGGCGCGTACGTGTAACACACGGCAGAGGATTCATAGCTAACAGTCCTCGCTGCTGTAAAGACAGCTTCTGAATCACCAACAACTTTATTTATTCGAAATACATGGAAACAAGGAAGATTTCTCATTCAGAGTCTCCCAGAATTTCCTGACGGATTCAGCTGGAAACAGGTCAAGTCCATCGGAACTTCCATTTCACTCGGGGAAGCCTGCTCTAGGGGGTGCCCTCTTTTTGGTCTTAACGTCTACAGCTAATCAAAAGCCTGACTGGGTTAGGATGAAAGAACCCTGTCCCACTGCATTCCCACATTCTTCCTTCTTCTTTCAGTGTCTTCCAAGATCTACTTTGAACTGGAGTGTTGTATACTGTTCAGGGGCCCTTTGACCTGTTCCCATTAAATCAAAAGGAAACTGGGTCTCAGCCTTCACCCAACAGCCAGCCCACTAAGGTCCGTGTCCAGCACCCCTACCAAGGAGGTGGTGACTTCCAGGAGCTTTCTTGCCAGTCTGTCTACACAGCTGACTGCTAATCCAGTCCAGATTAGTGGGTAATTCTGGAATTAGCCTCTTTGAGGGCAAGTGTGGCAAGGATGGAAGTTTACCGGGAATTGTACCGACCTTGGAAGACAACACAGAAGTTCCCAGCGGGCGGGAGAGGAAAGGAGAGGCCGCAGACCCCTGCGGCCCCAGCCTGTGTGTGGGCGGCCCACGTGGCACCTTGACTTTTCCAAATATTGGGAGAAAAAGCAGCCAAGGTTTTATGTGAGAACAAAAGCCCCGAAGCATTCCAATTTCCGGTGGTTAAACAAAAGAGGACACACACCAAGAAAAGCCCGTTCAAATGCGTGTGAAAAGCTGGACAAAAGAGAATCAGCATTTAAACAGAAAAAAAAAAAAAAAAAAAAAGGAAAAAGAGAAATGATCTCATTATTGGGATGTAGCATAACTTCCTGGTAGGCATGTTTTCATAAATTCCTTGGGCATCCAGTGATGTGATAATGTCATAAGGTCCACATCCCTTGGAAAGAGAACTGATCTGGGCCCGCATCCTCTCCAAGGGGTATTCGTCACGGAGCCCAGTTAGCACGCAGATAGCGCTGCTCTCGCCACAAACACGGGTGTGGCGGCCCGGACCCCAGAGACACCCAGACCCCTCGGCGGGCGCACAGCCCCCCCGGGAGCAGCGCCTGCAGCAGAGCAGGGCAAGTATTCCGTAAAACTGCCCGTCAAGGAAGTCAGTCAGAGCGGAGTAAGGGGAAAGCTGCAAATTGATTCCAGACCCTGCTTCTCTTAGGCCATCCTGGAGAGAGTGGCTGAATTTATTGAAACCTTCCCGCCAGGGTGTCTCCTCCAATCACTGCACGCTGGTCTCCTGGGAACAGGGTGGGGGGCCCGGGACCTCACCTGAGCCCCGGGGGCACCGGCGGGGCAGGTGAGGTGCAGGGTGCAACCTGAGGGCCGCGACGGCCAGCCACCTCCTTCGTGTCCTGGAAATCCCTCCCCGGGCATGTTTTACTGGGCATCTGGATATAATCCTCTTCCGGAAATCTTAAATTGACCACGTTTAGTCACAACCGAGGAATCACGCTGAACAAAGAGAGGTGCGTGAATACTGGAGAACGACAAAAGCGCCAACGTTGTGTAAGAAAGAACTAGACGCATCTCAGGTTCTCAGCTGGCATATGGGACTCAGATACAGAGGAACTCTGATGGAATAGTCAGTTTATTGATAGCTTGATTGCACTTGAAAAGGAATAAACAGCGCATCCAACCACGTGAAGCGACAGAAGATTTGGTGGCGACGGAAGTGTTATCACACGTGTCTGTAACTGAGGGACTCCCGTGACCCACGAGTGTGGACCCTCAGGTGACAGCGGCTTGGAGGACAGCCTCGTGAGGCCAGGCTCGTGCAGATGGCTGCCGTGCCAGGGCCGGAATCTACACCAGAACCGTCTCCAGGCCTCGAGCGAGGAGCGAAAAACGAACAGATAAACGTATTAGAGATAAAAGTTGAAAAAATATAAAATTCTGATTTCAGAGTCTCACAAATAATTACACACTTCCAGTGCAGATAGCAACCAGCTTGGGAGAAAGGCTTGAGGATGAGTTACAACCGCTTCAAAGAGATAAACAGAGGCAGCCGTGGCTAGAAGCACGGAGTCCGCGTCACGGGTCCCTGGAAGCCCTGGCCGCCCGGCACACGTGTCAGACAGGCCGGGCCGGGCCCCGCGAGCCACCTGCCCCACGCCTGCGGCTTCCCCGCTGCCCGGACGCTGGCCACGCCCACAAGCACTGCTTCCCCGAACCGAGGTCTCGCCCACATTCCAGCTTGGAGAACGTGACGACCTACTCATTTCAAGGCCAGGTTCAAGTCCCGCCTTGGCTGCCTGGCTCTCCTCTCCTCACAGGGAGATGGACCCTGCCGCCCCTGGCCATGGACCCCGCGGCTCGGGGTCCTGGTGACTCTCAGCCGCGTCCTCAGAGGGGGTCTTGTCGGAGACCCTTTATTACACTTCATGGCTTCTGAACGACTCTGTGGGCAGCTGAGGCTATAACTGTATTTTTACATAGACTTGGCATTTGCCATATAAGCCTGTTCCTATTATGGGGAAGGAGGGAGGGAAGGAGGACCCGGTGGCCAGAACGGGCCCCCCAACTCCGCAACTCCCAGGAGGAGGGGTTCCAGACAGCGGTCACAGGTCACACAGTCCCTGATGCCGGCGTCAGTTGTGAGATTATAAAGCTCTGCACCAACGTGACAGTTAATCCCGCCCGCCTTGAGAGAGTCAGGCCCGTGCCTGTGGACTGACAGTCCTCAGTCTACACGCATGCGCCCCTTCGAGGACCCAGCACCACCGTGGTCGTGGCCCCTCCACCCGCGTGCGAGGAGGGTCTCGGACACGCTCGCAAAGAGAATCTCAATCCACAGGGCGGGAAAACTAGGTGCAGAGAAAAACGTGTCTCTAAGCCCAGCAGTCATGTGTTAAAAGGTCAGGGGGATATATAAGCATTTCCCCCCTGGGGCACATGTAGACAAAACTAGAGGAAAATGCAAGTATAAAATATATTACATTTCAAGCCAGTAAGCGCTGGTTCAAAAAGATTTAAAGAGGTGCGGTGGCACAAGTAAGCCTGGGAGGGGGTCTGCCCAGCTCTGCCCCCGAAGCCGGGGAGGACTCGGGAGGGGTCAAGTCCGCGAGCAGCGTTTAGATTAACAAACCCAGTTTGTTTTGGAAGCAGATTTCTTCCAGCATGCCTTAATGGGTTATTACGATTCTACCGATTTTCTCTAATCCCTACTTTTTGCTGGGACTTCAAATTTGCCAGCCGTGGCAGTTCTCAGGTCTGTGGTTGGTGACCAGGAGCCCAGCGGGGGTAGCCTCGCTCGGTCTGGCTCCCTGGGACGGGTTAGCACACAAAGACAAACTTTCATCCGAAGGGGCTCCTGGACACAGGTCTAGCCTGAGCCACCGCCGCTGTGCAGAGAGTGCGGCAGAGCTTCTCCCATAATCCTTGAACTCGGACAGAAATACATCAAAGGTTGGATGAGATCCTGATAAGCCGTGGGAACAAAACTAGGGTTTGTTTACGACACCACCCAACCCAGGGATGTGAGGGGTCACCTGACCCACGCTGACCGTGAACTGTGCCCCAGTCTGCAGACAAGATGCTTTCGCTCAGTGCAGGGCATTGGCCTGTGAGCGCTGCATCAGTTTAAAAACCTCTCATCTCGCCCCCCTGCAGGCCCCACGCGTGTACTCGTAAAGGTTTACAGAGCCTGTGGCGCTCTATCGCAAAGACACATTGTTGATGCAGGATGTCAGGCACTTTTCCCTATTTCCTACTTCGAATTTATTATTTTCTCCTTTTAAAATATTTTTTGCAGAGTGTAAAGTTTGGGTCAAGCCAAAACCTCAATCTTTATATTTTATTTCTGAACATATTATGAGTAGACAGTTGAAAATAAATGTCGAAGCACTTGGTCTCTTTTAACCAAACCAATAACAAAGAATTTAAAATAAACTTTCCGAGACGCTTATCAATTACACGATGTACAAAAATTCCACAAACACACGAACATCTTACTTTTAAACATGTTATTTACATTATAAAAAAAAAATCTTCAATATGTTTTTTTTCAACCTCCAGACAGCTTTTCAGATGAAGTACGTCTAAATTTAAAGCAATGACCCTATTGTTAATCTGAAACAAAATTGCAATAAGTACACTCTAAATATTCTGGAAACATGGGGAAAATAGTATATTTATTGTATTTTTTTCAGGCTAAAGATCAGACTTCTTGTTTTAAATGGAGTTACTTTACCTAAAAAGGTGTCTGGAGGTTGAGGGGAAACGTATTAAGTATACCCTTTGAAAATGTAACTAATAAACTATTTGAAATAAGTTTATCATCTGTTGCCAGACTTTTCAGACAGGCTGGATATTATTTTGGCTCAAACAGCACAGCATTTTACATACTAATGAAGTACATATGGGTTGCAAAATTACTGCCCAATAAAACTTAAAGACATGAACGTATGTATTGATCTACAGAAAGGGGCTGATTAGGCAAGGGACAGGGCACAGAGTCTCTCCGAACCCTCAACAGAGAAAAGAAGCTTGAACAAAAGCTGGGATGTACCGGCCCCCCCTCTCCCCCACCGCCCCGGGAACAGAGGTTCTAGCAAGCATGCATTTCCTGAAGGCCTGGGTTGCTCAGCGATCCATCACACAGGCCCTGAGGGTTCACCAAGCCTGTGGTCCATCCATGGGCTGACTTATTCCACACATTTCCTGAGTCTCTACCCTGTGCCAGTAGCACAGTCCCTGGGAAGCTCTTCTTGGGGTTTAGGCGCAAAGTTCCCCAAGGCACGAGACTTGACACAAGGTCGCTCAACTCACAGCACTGAGGCCCCTGCTCTGAATGCTCCAGGGACGTGTGGCCACACGGGGCACCCAAAGGAGGAGACTCAGTTCCCAAGTCTTCAGAGGGTGCCTTCCAGGGTACCCGTACTGCTCACTGCCTGGGACCACCCCTAGGATGCAGGCAGATGATGCTATTTTGATGCCCCCGGCCAAGAGGTGAGCCCTAAGCACAGCCGCCCGCTCTTAAATTCTAAGCTCACATTAGCATAAGCGTCACAAAGCCACTGAGAGTAAAGGCACATTTGATTTTCATCTCTGATGTGCTGTATTACGCAAACTGGGCTATTTTATTTGATTAGATTGTAAATGGGCAATATTACAATTTGCTAATTGCCAAATGTCAGCTTAATTCGTTTAAGATGATTTGCTACTGCAGGGCCTACCAAGACACCCCGACCCCATCCATTTTCTCAGCCAGACGCCCCTCCTTCACAGACGTCCACACGCTCGCACGCACACATCTGGGCCCAGCGGGCGGACAGTGCCGCCCCACTGACTCTTCTCCTTCGACATTTCCCAGGACGTGGTCTCAAGCGTCTTCTCTCCCTCAGGCCGCCTCCCGAGACGCTCCCCTCCTCTCCTCTCCTCTCTGTCAGCCTCTCGGTCCTGACCCCCCTTCCAATATTTTAGGGACTCTTGTCACCATAATGTCAGTTTGCAACTATGAAAGTTGAGGTCTAAGGGGAGTAACAATCGAAGATTTAAGCGTCAGGGCCATGCAAAAGCGTAACAGATAACACCAGCCGCAGGATCGTGACTGATGAGAAGCACGTGTGGTCCCTCTGCCTCCTTCCCTCCCAGGCTTGCTCTGAATATTCCCGCTGCATGAGTCTCCCTAACTTTTGAGCACGGGGCTGGCCTGGCCGACGGGTGCTTCTACTCCATAGAGCTTCCAGGGGCTCGGGGTCCCCCGGGCCCGATTCTCTGCTCTACCCGAAGTGCCGCCTTCACCTGCCTGGTGCTCCCCCGCCAAGCGCACACTCCAGCCACGAGGGAGGAGGGGAGAGGAGGGGGTCGCTGTCCTGCGGGGGCGAAGCCCAGGCGTGGCTTGCACACCTTCCTCCTACAGCCCCCGACACACCTGCGCCAGAACTTAGGCATCTGGCCACGAGTGGCTGCCGGAGGGGCTGGGCTGACGTCTGCATGTGTCCAGGCAGCTGCGGGCCCAGCTGAAAACTCTGCGGCTCCGGGAGGTGACAGGATGGGGACACTGGGAGACGCACACGAGGGTCTGCACACCCCAGCTCTTCCTCATGTGTCTCTGCTCACATTTCGCGGTGAATATCTGCCGTCCTGCAACACGGCCCGGGATCGGCCAGCCGGGCGCCCCGCAGGGCACCCCTGAGCGGGTGCACCTCAATCAAACTTCCGCCGTCAGCTCAGGCCTTCGGGAGCCCCGGAGGCGCCCCACCTCCCTGACTCTCTGCGCCCTCCGTCCCCACGCTGTCCGTAAAGGTCCCCCTCGCCACGTGCCATGGCGCTCTGCCTCCTCTGAACTCCTGCACCTGCCGAGAGCAGCCCCCAGCCCCCGCCCCGCCTGCTCGGGATGCTGGACCCCCGGGCCGGTGGCGCTCCCCCAGCAGCCGTGGCGGGCGCGCTGGCCGGGCTCCCTCGCTCCGGGCGGGCCAGCCCCAGGCCGCACCCCGCCGGAACCCCGGTGGCACCAGCAGACGCCCACCGCTTAGCTGGTCTCACGCGTTCCTCGCTTCTGCCCGTGCTTCCTGGGGTCACACTAAATGCATCCGTGGTCCTCGAGCCCTCATATCAGCATCTGCTTCTGGGGCCCGAACCGAGGCAAGCAGGCCCCGCTCTCCCGCTCTCCCTGCAGTTCCGGGGCTCACCGGCTTCCTTCGCATCCTCGCGGTCTGGCACACAGTAGGCACTTGACAGAGGTCGGGCTTTGTCAGGCGTGACTGTATCCGCTTTTTCCTTCTCTGTCCTGAAGCCAGTGCAGTGACTTGTTAGCTCAAGGCCCAGGTTGCTAAGGAGCGGCTGCTGCGCCCTCAGAAGCCCGTGGTCCCCGCAGGTAGCCACCTGTCTCTGCCCACGCGGATTCACCCGCAGGTGTGCTCCCCGGGCTTGCAGAGCGCGGAGCTATTGGTCTGGGCTTCGTCGGCGCCACCTCAGTAAGCAGCACAAAGGGAGGGTCTCCCGTGAACCAGCTCTGCACTGGGCTCTGCTGACTTTCTGCGGAATGAACATGCTCATCTGCTGTCACAAGGTCCGCAGTTGACACGAAGGTCCCTTGGGGGCCACCTTCCAAACGTGAGCAAATAAAATGTGCAGCAGGCGGCCCCGCAGGACTGAGATCAGCCAGGTCGGCGGCGCACGGGGCCGCTTCTCCCCCTCCGCCCCGGCTCACTCGGTGCCCCTCAGCCCCCGAGGAGGGGGTCCCAGGGGAGAGAACCATTTCCGTCCGGCACGGCCGCCCACAGGCTGCTGGGACTTGCACCCACCACTTTTGCTGCCTCCCCAGGTCGTCGATAAAGTCTTCGCGGTTGCGTTTGGGCGTGTGTGTAGAAATTTTTCGAGCATTTTGAATTCTGTAAAACCCAGAAGAAACTGCCCGATCTATTCCCTTCTTGTGTTTTAAACCCATGTCCATTTAAAGGGATATTCAATACTTTTGTTTTTGAACTGGTTACCCATATCCCATTAAAGCGTTGTCTTTTAAAAGCTATTTGCTATTCAAGGAGCCTTGGGAGCCCCTTTAAAATCCTTTTTAAGTCCTTTTTCTCTGAAACAGGAAGTCACATTTGCCCAGAGTAAACACTCTGACCTGAGTGCGGGGTGCCGGCCCCTCGAGCGAGCGGCTGCCACAGTTCACGTGCGTGGACCCCCCGGGGAAATCTTGATCAAGGCAATTCGCATCAGAGAGCAACAAAATGAAAATCGGAAGCTTAATACCAGCAAAGAGCTTGTTCTTCTTTTGGGTCCAGAACCAGTGATGACCAGAGAAGACGCGTTTCTCGGAACCTCGGGAGTTCCCGGGACGAGGGCGCCGCGTTTCCTCCCCACGCTGCTTTGGCTGCACGAATCGGCGCATGAGTCGGGCGGCGCGTGGCTACGATGACCCTCTGGATGGTCTCACCCTCAACACTTCACCTTTGACGGCCCTGTTGGCGAACGTGCGCCCCGGGCTAGAGAAAGCAAGGTGAGCCCCCTTCCTCCTACTGCTTCCCTGCTGTGCACGTGAGGAAATGCACGCCCTCCCTGGGTGAGCGCCCGCCAGCTGCCAGAGCAAACGCTCACACGCTGGGGAACTTCAAAGGGCAGCAACGCGTTCCCTGTCGCTCCCGCGATCCTAGAAGCTGGACCCTCCATCTCCGTGTCCTCTCTGACACCAGACGTTTTGGACTTAGGGTCCACCCTACTCAAGTGTGACCACATCTTACCTTAACTACTGACACCTGCAAAGACGCTATTTCCAAATAGGATCACGCTCTGAGATCCCAGGTAGACATGACTCTTGGAAGGAGGCCCTTCGGCCCCGGAGAGGCTGCTTGCTGGGCCCCAAATGTATGTCCATCCCACGTGCAAAGTACATTCACCCCATCCCAACTTCCCCAAAAGTCTTATCTCAGTATCATCTCTAAGTCCAAAATTGCAGATAATTACCATCTGCTCAAAAAGTCCCAGTCTCACTTGTCTAAACCAGATATGGATGAGGCCCTGGGTATGAACCTTCCTGGGACAAAACACCTCTCCCTCTGGGGACCCCTGAAACTAGAAAACAAGTTAACTGCTTCCAAAATGCAAAGGTGGGGGCGGGCAGGGGATGGGCTTTCCTAGTCCTAGATGGGGGACAAGGGGACCGCTTGTCTCGAGCAAGTTCAGAACACAGCAGGGCAAATTCCGTCAGGTTTCAAGGCCTAGGAATAACCCCAGGGGTCTCCACGCTTTGACCTCCAGGCCCACGGAGGCCCCAGGAAAAGTCCGATCAGCCCTGCTCTCTGGGCAATGCGTTCCCGCCTGTGGAGCCCAGAAGCCTGACACGCTTCCCTCATCTCATCCGGTGTCTGTGCACTGCAGTCCAAGCTGGCTGTGTTCCTGCAGTAATGATGTTCTCATAAACCTGGTTGGTCTTCCATGGATGTCACAGGTCCAATGTGGCCAGACACAAGGGGCCTCCATGGGTTTTTCCTGGACCAACCGATCCCTGTCCCTTACTCCTGCTGCAATGGTTCAGGGACCCACAAGGGTTAAACCTAATCTCTCCACCAAAGCTTGTCCAGCCTCACCCTCAGCCCTTTCTCCAGAGCACACCTCGGCATCTTCGGCCATATGGACAGATTGAGAATTTTCCAAATCATCTAATGCTTGTTCTTTTTGTTTTCCAGTCCCCTCTGCAGTTTATCTCCTTCCTCACTCATTTCACTGTAAACAGCAAGGAGCAACCAGGCCACTCCCTCCGTCACACCTTGCTTGGAAATCTCCTCAGCTAAATATCGAAGTTCATCACTTTCCACCCAACACAGAACTTAATTCAGCCAAATTCCCTGCCACCATATAACAAGGCTCACCTCCAGTGTCCAATAACATTTTTCTCATTTCCTTCTCAAGTCTCACCGGAGGTACCTTTAAGGTTCACATCTCTAGCAACGTTCTGATCATGACAATCTAGATTCCCTAAGACAGCAGAAACTTCCACAGTTTTAGATGTTTGTTACAGTAGAACCCCTCTTCCCAGTACCAAAATCTGTATCAGTGAGGGTCCTCTAGAGAAATGGAATCATTCAATAGGAGAGACAGGTGGATGACAGATAGATGGGTAGATAGATGGATACATAGATGATAGATAAGATACATAGATAGATTAGATAGATAGATGATAGATACATAGATTAGTTATAGATAGGTAGGTAGATAGATAGATAGTAGGTAGATGATAGACAGACAGATAGATAGATAGATAGAAAAGTGGGAGAGAGAGAGAGATTGAGTGCTTTGCAGGAATTGGCTCACACGGCTGTGGGACTCAGCTGGTCCAACATGTGTGGGGCCGGCAGGCCGCAGTCGGTGCCATAGTCTTGGCGCATAAATTCTCCGGGACACCTCAGTTTTGCTCTTACAGCCTTTGCCTGATAAGGTGACGCCTACTGATGTTTTCCATTTTACTTTTTACAGTAAACTGATGGTAGATGTTCACCACATCTACAAAATCTCTTCGTGGCATTTAATTAGATAACTGGGTACGAGCCAAACTGACACATGAAATTAAACATTGCACATTCCCAGTGTAATGAGACCCCAAGATTTAGAATCCTTTGTCCATATTTGATTGGTCACTATTTCACTTATTTTAAGATTCAATTGGCCTAAGATGAAATTATTATGTGACTTTTAGGGGCAAAACCTCCATATCTGCCACCCAGCTTTACCAAATCTTAACTTTTACACATTATTTTTTAACCAAAGATTTGTAGAAAAAGTGTGAATATATTCCTTTTTCATGGATCTGTTGCTACAGTTAAGTTGGTTTGGTAAAGTCAGCCTGAAATTGTTAGCCTTGAAATCGACTGGCTTAATTTTTCAGAGATTGTACAAAATGGTAGTATTCCTTGGAGTCTTTCTTTGATCTGTGTTGATCATTTAAGGTATTTGTGACTTAATTTCCTTATGATGGCCTTGTGACATTGGTTGTGCTTTGGCTGCATCATACTGACCGACTCTATGGTTGTGCAAGAAAATTATAGAGAAGGCAGAATTCACAACAGTCAGGCAGACCTTTGTGCCAACGTTTGGACGTCATCTCAGGGGATGGGATGTGTTTAAAGGGTGGTCCTTGCCCTCAAGGAGCAAGTAAGTGGAGCATACATTCGTGAGCAGTTAATGGTACAAATCAGTCTATGATGAGGAGTGTGACAGAGACACGGGGCCTCCCAGGTAAATGCTTTTGCCATGTGTGGGATGGGCATAGCCTACCCTACATGGAAAAGGGACATTGGGGTTGCCAATGAATTAAGGTTGCTAATTGGCTGACCTTAAGGTAGGGAGACTATCTTGACGTATCTAGGGGGACACAATGTCATCAGAAGTGTCCTTAAAAGTGGACAAGGGGGCAGGAAAAGAGTCAGGGGCATCATTTTATCCAATCAAAGTTCAGAGATAAAGGAAAACCAGCTGACTTGTCTCAGTTCTTACAGCTTAAAGATGTAAATGGATCGAAAACATGGGAGACAAAGGTATTCCTACCCAACGTGCAAAGGTATAACGTTTGTACTGCAACAAAAAAAAGCATGTACATATATCATAGGAAAGCACATTTGATTTTTTTTTACTTTTAAAAAGAATCTTTATTTCTCCTGGTTACAAAAATAATACATGTTCACTCTAGATAATTTGTAAAATGCAAAGAAGTAAAGAAAAGAAGAAAAATCATATAAAATTCCACTTCAGACATATCCTCTCAACATTTTAGTGTATTTCCTCAAACATGCTTTGCCATATATACCTGCATACATTAACATACACATGTATAATCCAGAGACGTGTGTATACACACACACACACACACACACACACACACACACACAGATACAGATACACATATATATACATATAAAATTCAAAACATCATGACACTTTATATTTTCACATTTCTGGTTTATAAGTCCCCTTTTCCTCCCCAGTAATTATCTCCATTAATTTGTGGTCACATTAGACCCTTCAAAAACATCCAGTGTGTATCAAAACTTACAGCCTAGAACAGATGTTTAGAGACTATGCAGTGATAAGCTACTTTCCACCCAAAGTGGCAGGATGTCAGAGTCCGACCAGCAGATCTACACACAACTTCAGCAGGTAGTAACCTGAGTATGATGTGGGCAAATTTCCTGCACTTCCAACAGCCCAAGTTTGATATCAGGATTAAAACACATGCAGGAAGACATCTCATGAAACTCCTTAGTTTTCACCAGTGAGGTCATTTTCCCCTTTGAATGTCCACACTCCTACTCCACACATCAGTTTGGGGCACCACTCCTGTTGTCCAGCAATTACACACAACATGAAAATACTGAACCATAATGATGGGTTACAAGAGGACCTGATAAAAAAATCTACTCTTGGGGCTTTCCTGGTGGTACGGTGGTTAAGAATACGCGTGCCAATGCAGGGGACGCGGGTTCAAGCCCAGGTCCGGGAAGATCCCACATGCCGCGGAGCAACTAAGCCCGCGAGCCACAACTACTGAGTCTGCGCTCTAGAGCCCGCGAGCCACAACTACTGAAGCCTACACACCTAGAGCCCGTGCTCCGCAATGAGATACGCCACCGCAATGAGAAGCTCGCGCACCGCAACGAAGAGTAGCCCCCGCTCACCCCAACTAGAGAAAGCCCACGCGCAGCAACAAAGACCTGACGCAGCCAAAAAAAAAAAAAAGAAAGAAAAAAAGACATCTACTCTTGATTATGAAATAATATGTGAAACAAGATCATTCCTAGTTACTTCAAGGAATCACAGATCAAAGGTAGTAAGCTAATTCAGCAGAGCTGAGAGACCGAGGATCCGGAACGTAAGGGCTCTCGCTCAGGTTTCCCGGCCTCGCCCCTGGTCTAGAAACTCAGTCTCACAACACATGGCTCTTTTCCTTGCCTCCTTTCCCAGAGTGTGTTGGGAGGAACACAAAATACACTCCAAGCAAAAGAATTTTACCACAAAATAAGTTTAGGAACGTATCGGGTTCTATGGCAGATTTATCACACAGAGATTCACAACAAAATAACTGTATTTAACCAGCGTTTTCCAAACTTACGTAGTCACAGAACCTAGAGGCCCACAACCTGGGTATTGTGGGCCAGGAGCTTGTCTTGAAACGTGCACAGCCAGGGGGAGAGAAGGGTGGAGATTTATTTTACTCTTTCTTTTATATTTTGCTGTTTTAAGGCCGATTCCTTCACAATCAACTTGGTTAATCAAAGTCTGTACTTATTTACACCAATGACAGGAAGTAGACGCAGAGATAATCCAAAGCCACAGCCTGTCAACAAAATAACAAGGAAGCAGCTTTGGAGTGAGCTGTACTCACGTGGACACGCGGTAAAGGAGGCGAGAATGGGCCCAACAACCTGGTGACCCAGGGGCCTCGGAGCGAGAACAGTGGCCGCACCTTCCCCGTCCCCAGCTTGGCTTTACACACCAGCATGCACTTCTTCTTGCTGGGAATTCAGCAGAGAGTAGAGCCTCACTGTGAAGACACCCTCCAGACAGAAACGTCCGTCTGCCTTTCCCAATGACCCCCTGAGGTCCGCTCTGGCTTGGAAACACCACTTTTTCTTGTTAGAGACAAAAGCAAGAATTTCACAGCAGTGCTCAAACACTTCACTGACTTTTCCTGTTCTAAAGGTAAAGGCCAAACCCGGGCACAGTACTTGAGGTCCTTCCAGATCTGGCTCCAGCCCATGGCTACTTGTCAGCTGTTTCTCCAGAGGGAAGGCTCTCCCCCAGCGCCCCCACCCCTCCACCCACTTTCCCCTCCTGTGCGAACGCGCCCTTTGCCTGCAGCTCCCTTCTCTCTCCTTTCCAGACATGATGCCTTAGGCCCCTACTGCCGCGTGCTGATAACAGCACAGAGTCTCTTACAGTCAGTAGGCGTGGAGTCTGACAGTCTCAAGGGGCTAAAATCACACATTTGACAGGGCTGGGTCACTTCTGAGATTTTAGGGGAGAATCCGTTTTCTCTTCTTTTCCAGCTCTTAGAGGCCCCACGTGCTGGGCTCAGGGCCTCCTTCCTCATCTTCAAAGCCAGCCATGTCCCATCTTTCTGACCTTCTATAGTCATGTGTCCCCCTGACTCTCTTTTCCTGCCCTCTTGTCCACTTTTAAGGACACTTCTGATGACATTGTGTCCCCCTAGATACGTCAAGATAGTCTCCCTACCTTAAGGTCAGCCAATTAGCAACCTTAATTCATTGGCAACCCCAGTGTCCCTTTTCCATGTAGGGTAGGCTATGCCCATCCCACACATGGCAAAAGCATTTACCTGGGAGGCCCCGTGTCTCTGTCACACTCCTCATCATAGACTGATTTGTACCATTAACTGCTCACGAATGTATGCTCCACTTACTTGCTCCTTGAGGGCAAGGACCACCCTTTAAACACATCCCGTCCCCTGAGATGACGTCCAAACGTTGGCACAAAGGTCTGCCCGACTGTTGTGAATTCTGCCTTCTCTATAATTTTCTTGTACAACCATAGAGTCGGTCAGTATGATGCAGCCAAAGCACAACCAATGTCACAAGGCCATCATAAGGAAATTAAGTCACAAATACCTTAAATGATCAACACAGATCAAAGAAAGACTCCAAGGAATACTACCATTTTGTACAATCTCTGAAAAATTAAGCCAGTCGATTTCAAGGCTAACAATTTCAGGCTGACTTTACCAAACCAACTTAACTGTAGCAACAGATCCATGAAAAAGGAATATATTCACACTTTTTCTACAAATCTTTGGTTAAAAAATAATGTGTAAAACTTAAGATTTGGTAAAGCTGGGTGGCAGACATGGAGATATTTTTCTATTATTCTCTATACTTATATATTTATTTAAATTATTTTATAATTTAAAACTATATAATTCAGGAGAGCTTAGAAGTAATACAATTAGATTTGAATTTACCAATTGAGAAGTCCCAGAAAAAACTCACAAAGAATGATCAACATTAAGAAACATCGGGGCTTCCCTGGTGGCGCAGTGTTTGGGAGTCCGCCTGACGATGCGGGGGACACGGGTTCGTGCCCCGGTCCGGGAAGATCCCACATGCCGCGGAGCGGCTGGGCCCGTGAGCCGTGGCCGCTGAGCCTGCGCGTCCGGAGCCTGTGCTCCGCAACGGGAGAGGCCACAACAGTGAGAGGCCCGCATACCGCAAAAAAAAAAAAAAAAAAAAAAAAAGAAACATCGCACTAAAGTAACTGGACTTTAATGTTTAAGAAAGAATCTCTTGAGTATCCAAAACAAACAAAGGAGAAACACACATTAGATGGATCTCTCTAAGAAGAAACTGTCAGGCTGGCCTTAGCTTCTCTCACAGTCACACGAGACATAGCCTCAATGACATAAGAGGAGGTCTGAGAATGTAACTGCAGGAGGTCAACCGAACTCTCACGCACATAAAAAGGCAACAGCAAAATTCACAATAGGCAAGAACTCAGCTCCCATAACCCTTTACTAAAGAAATCATTAAAGGATGGGCTCTGGCCAAAAACTAGCAGTGAATGCTAAATCCATCAAATTGCAGGATTAGGATTAAAGCAAATACGGGTTGAATACAGTAAATTTTATAAATCTTGTCAATGTAGAAATAATACCACAAAAGGTGTGAGAAGAAAAAAAGATGAAGGTGCAAAAAATAATAAATATGTTGATTTCATCCGTGTCTTTTATGCTGGAAAGACCATTATGCCTCTTGAAGCTGATGAATCAAGTAATAAAGGTATATTTAAAGATATAAAATAACACTAAGAAGAATAAAATAAATAAAATTGCATGATGGAGGGGAACAAAAAAAGATGAGAAGGGGAAGTATATTAATTATAATAATGTTCACAGAAGGAAGTCAAAGGATATTGTCTTAAGAAATGTAAAGTAAATTTATAAAGTTAACCATCAGAACAAAAATTCAAACCATCCAAGTTATCAGAATAGTGAAAAAGGAATAAAGAAAATACAAACCATGTTATGAAAAAAATTTAAATCAAAGGTATAATGCTAAATATTGTGGCACATAGGAATTGGTATAAGGGTCAGGTCAGCAAATGCAAATGGGCAAAACATTCTTAATAACAGAAGCAGACTTAAAGTTTGTACCACATTATGCCATATGTAATCTAAACATTAAAATAAATCATGGTAAAAGGATATTAGGCAAATACAAACCCCCCAAAAGTTGTTGATTTAATATTATTTAAGACTGATTTAAGGGCAAAAGTTTTTTTTTTTTTGGCTGTGTTGGGTCTTTGTTTCTGCGCGTGGGCTTTCTCTAGTTGCCACGAGCAGGGGTTACTCTTCATTGCTGTCCGTGGGCTTCTCATTGCGGTGGCTTCTCTTGTTGCGGAGCACAGGCTCTAGGCACGCAGGTTTCAGTAGTTGCAGCACACAGGATCAGTAACTATGGCACACGGGCCCTAGAGCACGTGGGCTTCAGTACTTGCAGTGCGCAGGCTCTAGGGCGCACACGCTTCGTTAGTTGTGGCTTGCAGGCTCTAGAGCGCAGTCTCAGTAGTTGTGGTGCACAGGCTTAGTTGCTCCACGGCATGTGGGATCTCCCTGGACCAGGGATCAAACCGTGTCCCCTGCATTGGCAAGCGGATTCTTAACCACTGTGCCACTACGGAAGTCCCAGAGCAAAAGTATTAAGTCAAGTAAAGAAGGTAAATTTATTAAATTCTATAAACCAAATAATACAGTACCTACATTCATAAATCAAATTATATAATTACTATAAGAAGAAATATACAGAGGCACATTACTTTCAGGAAACTTTATTTCACATTGCCTCAACCCAGGACAGATCAAGTGATCAAAAAAGATCAATTAATATAATGAGATACATATATATGGATGTACATTGAACTCTGTGCCCTAAAGGAAAGAATATATCTTATTTTCACATGAACATGGAACATTCATAAAATTGACTATACACTAGGTCATAAAACTCACTCAATAAATTTTAAAAAGTATAACACAGGCTCCATTCTCAGAAGAAAATGAAATAAAACTATACATTAATAATAATACAAGAAACAAAAAAATCCATCACTTGAAATTAAACAAAGAATAGCTATAAACTTTTCATGAAACTATAGAAATTACTGTAAGTTTTCATGGAAACACTAAATATCAGACCTTATAAGATACAAGAAAGTACTGCTCAGAGGAAAATATATAGCACTAAATATATATACCAGAATAAGAAGGATGAAAATCTATAAATTAAGCATCCAATTCAAAAATTTAGAAAAAGGGGGCTTCCCTGGTGGCGCAGTGGTTGAGAGTCCGCCTGCCGATGCAGGGGCCTCTTGGACCCCTTTCCTGTTTGGATAGGATATAAAATAAAGAACAACATTTCCCGTACTCCCCTGAACCTGGGAATCTGGTGTATGTAGCAGAGTCCACCAATGAGACACATTTGCATGAGATTTAGAAAGTCTCAAAGGGAACCACAGGTGGAGTCCGTAGGGGAAAAATATCAGGAGTTCAATTTTAGACTGTCTGAGTTTCAATTGTCTTTTAAATGTCAACTGGATGCACTGAATAGGCAACTGGATTTACAAATGTGAATTTGGAAGAGTGCTCAGAGCCAGAGGTATAAGTTTGGGAGCTGTCAGCACGTAGTTGGTCTTCAAAGTCGAGAGACTAGGGCTTCCCTGGTGGCGCAGTGGTTGAGAGTCCGCCTGCCGATGTGGGGGACACGGGTTCGTGCCCCGGTCCGGGAAGATCCCACGTGCCGTGCAGCGGCTGGGCCCGTGAGCCATGGCCGCTGAGCCTGCGCGTCCGGAGCCTGTGCTCCGCAACGGGAGAGGCCACGACAGTGAGAGGCCCGCGTACCGCAAAAAAAAAAAAAAAAAGTCGAGAGACTAGATGAGATCCCAAGGGAATACATGTGGATAAACAGAGGAAAGAACTGAAGTCTGTGCCCTGTGGTCTCCAACATTCATTCACTCAGTGATAATAGGTGGAACCAGTAAGGGAGATAGAAAAAGAGTGACCAGTGTGATAGAAGAAAAACTGAGCAAAAGCGACTTCTTGGAACCCAAGTGTAAACGCACATCATAGAGGAAGGAGGGATCACCGGCTGATGGGTCAAAAAGACGACGACTAGATTTAGCAAGTGGGGAGGCCATAGCTGACCTTGGAAGGAGTAGCTTCAGTTGAACAGAGACTAGTTAACTTTGCTGTCTGTTCATTACTCATAAAATAAGAATAATAATAGCATCTACTTCAAAGGCAGTGTTGTGAAGATTGCATGAATGAGTACGTGTGGGATGGTGCCTAGCACATAATGGCCAGACAACAGATGTTCTTGCCACATTGCATGATTCCATACGTGAGAAGAAAAACCAAGCAATAACTGCAAACTGCCGAGTAGATATAAATGTGTGTGTGTGTGCACAGAAAATTATGTGGAATAATATACATAAAACTATTAACATCACCTCTGAGAAAAGTATGACTGGGAATGGAGACCAGGGATGACGAGAGAGTAAAACAAATGTTTTATCATATATGGTTCTTTACTAAGGTCTTTGCACTGAGAATGTGTTCATGTATATTATTTGTATGATATTTTCTAATTAAAATTTGTAGAGGGGAACAGCCTCAACTTGATAAAGATCATCTATAAAAAAAAAATCCACAGCTAGCATCATACATAATGATGAGAAACTAGATGCTTTGCTCCTAAGGTCAGGAACAAGCAAGGATTTGCCCTTTTACCACTCTTGTTGAACATTGTGTTAGAAGTCCTAGCTAATGCAATAAAATAAGAAAAGGAAATAAAAAGTTTACAAGTTTAGAAGGAAGAAATAAACTATCTTTTTTTGCAGATAATATCATTGTCTCTGTAGACAATCCCAAAGAATTGATAAAAAAAAAAACCCAAAACTTCTTGGCACTAATAAGCATGTATATTAAGGTTGCAGGATACAAGGTTAATATACAAAATTCAATTGCCTTCTCAGATATCAGCAGTAAATAACAGAAATTTGATATTAAAAACACATCATTTAACACCAAAGAATTAAAACTTAGGTATAAACCTAACAAAATATGTACAAAATCTATATAAGGAAAACAACAAAACTGATTAAAGAAATCAAAGATCTAAGTAAATGGAGAGATAGTATCTTCATGGACAGGAGGACATAAAATTAAGTTGTCAGTTCTTCCCAATGTGACGCATAGGTTCAATGCAATCCCAATCGAAATCTCAGCACGTTATTTTATGGATATTGACGATCTGATTCTAAAGTTTATATGGAGAGATGAGAGACCCAGAATAGTCAACAAGATACGGAAGAAGAACAAAGTTGGAGAAGCGGCATTACCCGACTTCAAGACTTTCTACAAAGCTACAGTGATCAGGACAGTGTGGCACTGGTGGAAAAGTAGGCGCATAGATCCGTGGGGCAGGATGGCGAGCCCAGAGACAGAGCAGCACAGATGCAGTGAACTGCCCTTTGGCAAAGGGGGGGAAGCCAACTCAATAAAGGAAGCGCAGTCTTTCTAAAACGTGGTGCTGGAGAAACTGGGACCCACAGGCAAAACACTGAATCCAGACACAGACCTCACACCCTTCATAACAATTAACTCAAAATGGGTCACAGACCTGATGAAAATGCAAAACTATAAAGCTCCCAGAAGATAACATAGGATAAAATCTAGGAGACTTTGAGTTTGGGTTTGGTGATAACTTTTTAGGTACAACACCAAAAGCAGGATCGTGAAAGAAAAAGTTGGTAAGTGGAACTTCATTAAAACTAAAAGCTTCTGCTTAAGACACTCAGGAGATTGAGAAGACAAAGCACAGATTGGGAGAAAATATTTGTAAAACTCACGTCTGATAAAGGACTGGTATACAAAATATAAGAATTTCCCTTAAGACTCAATAATAAGAAAACAGGGACTTCCTCGGTGGTCCGGTGGTAAAGAATCCACCTTCCAATACAGGGGACGCAGGTTCAATCCCTGGCCGGGGAACTAAGATCCCACTAGCCGCAGGGCAGCTAAGCCCGTGCACATAACTCCTGAGCCCGTGCAGCTCAACTAGAGAGCCCAAGCGCCACAAACTACAGAGCCCACGCATCCTGGAGCCTGTGCACCGCAACAAAAGAGGCCCGCGGGCCTCTACGAAGATCCCGCGGGCCACAACTAAAACCTGACACAGCCAAAAAATTAAAAATAAAAAAATAAAAACACACAAACGAATAAATAAATAAAAGGCTGTGGGTGGCAAAAAAAAGAGATCACATCTTGTCTCGTCAGGGTGAGGTTTCAAAAGGTTGCTTTCTAAATAAACCTCAAAGTAGGAATAGAGATAGAAAATAAAAGATGCACTATTTAAAAAAAATAAGAAGAAAACAAACATCAAACTCATATTAGCAGAGAGTAGAAGGTGGTTACCACGGGCTGGCTCGCAGGGCGGGCGGGGGCAGACGCTGGTCAAAGGGTGCCAAGTTACAGTATGTAGAACAAGTCTAGAGACCTAGTGTACAGCATGACGGCTAAATACTACTGCAGTGAATGCTGGAAATATGCTAAGAGAGTAGATTTTAGGTGCACTCTTCACACCGAAAACATGGTCTATGTGAGGAGGTACTATGTTAATTAGCTGGGCTGTAAGAATCATTTCACTCTGTGTATATGTATCAGTCGTGTTGTGCACCTTAAATATATACAATTTTATAAAAAGCTATGTAAATAAATGACAAAAGTAATAGGAAAAAAGGAAACAAACACCCCAGTTACAAAATGGGGTCTGAACAGACACCTCACCAAACAAGATGTACAGATGGCAAATAAGCACATGAAAAGATACGGAACATCACAGGGATTAGGGAATCACACATTAAAATAACAGTGAGGCACCTCCACACAGCTACGAGAATGTCACACAGTTAGAATAGCAACACAGAGATTTCTATCATTTGCCTGTGGAATAAACATAGATTTGCACTTTGATTAGATTGCTGTCAGCCAGGGGAGTGAATCTTTTGTCTGCTAGGATAGAATCTGAACCAAACTAGAAAACAGACAAACCAACCAGACCACTGACAAGACAGCCAAAGAGCCGCGTGAGTCCTAATCAGAGGAACTAAAATACTTAACACCCCAAACTAACCTTAACTGTCATATTTCCTGTTAAATAGTATCCATGCCCCATCCCTCAACCAGCACTATCATAGTGAAAACATGGTACAAGTAGAGCTGTTCCATCTCTTATATTTTTTTCTCTCTCCCCCTCTCTCACTGAAAGAATTCAGCTATGGGTCTATTGCAGGCAGCGGTTCTCAACTTTGTGCATTCTCTCACCTGGGAGCTCTGAAAATGTCCAGGCCAATGAAATCAGAATCCTCGGACAATTCTGAGTTTAGTTGAAGAGGTAATTCTCTCTAACTGGAAGATGTGTTTCTCCTATTTCATATTTTTGACAAGTCGCCTTTGGCATAATAATAATAAAGGCTAACACCTGGACTGCTCTTACTATGTAACAGAAGTTACAGCAGAACGTCAACCTCTTCGTCTGTAACTGTGTCCTCAGCTCCTTCGTGCAGAGCCGCTTTCTCCTCTCATTAAGAAAAGTCCACGCACTTGGTTAGACTTAAACTGGAGACAAAAATCAAAGCATCACGTTTGTCCGCACTCTGCAAGAGGACGGATCTGCATGACTGTTTCTTTTGGTCCCTGTTCACGGAACCTAAATTATGAAGCACTTAAATGCAGGATGCAGATATTTTAAAAATCACCTTTCCTTCTGCCGCAGTGATGGGACACATTTTGCAGCTAATCTGCAGGTTTCTGGTCAGATGTTCCCTCCCCCCTGACAAAGTGGCCCCCCGGGTGTAAGCAAGCCCCCGGGGGCGACCTCCCCGGAAACCCCGCGTGCCAGCCGCCCTCCTCAGCTTCAGGGCCGTCCAGCCAGATTCACGCGGGTGACACCGGGTTGTCCGCTCAGGATCTGGGCATGTGGATGAAACTCCAAGCTGCACACACCCCAAAGGGGGTTAATAACGTTCCCGTGAAGCAGCTTTGTTCTTTCCCGCAGTTCCCTTCCCTGAGGACGACCTCAGTTACCGCCGCCTCTTCCCCTAGAAGACCTGTGACAATTGCTTCCCCCAAATCCACACGTGGTGCGCCTACCCTCGCTTTGCAGAACCCACTCAGAGCCTCGTGGTGACAATCCACCCTTCCCCGAGGGATCTCGCCTCCAAGCACGGGCAGCTGCCACAGCGTACCTCTGGAAATACAAGACCCAGGTCTGCTCTCTTAGAAGACCTTTTCCCATACAGTGTCTAAATTGTACTTTTTTTCAAAAGGGTTTTTGTAGAAATCATATAGCTAGCTACCCATTGCCACTCTGAATCTACAGTTCTGAAGATACAAAAATGAACTGAACTTACCTCCGCTCAGAGATGGAGAAGCCAGGGCACTGGAAGAACAGGTGGCCTGTCTAACTTCTCAAAGCTTATGGCAAACTGTGGAAGGTCACCCTATCCTTTGACTTATAGCCCAACTTTCTTACCACTAAAGAGCGCCTCCCAGTAAGAACAAACTTTCTGCTTGAAACGGGAACTTCATCTTTATTTTCTCATCCATAAACTGAAGCTACGCCTTATCCTTGAAAATTCAAGTGGCTTCTATGAGGACGCATATTATGAATGTGAACATACTGTGTGTTTCTTAGAAGAAAGAGACCTAATCAATACAAGGTGTTGCTCTAACCGAGATCAAGTTTTGACCTCGGTTACATGTCAGTGACTGGTGTCACGCATTTCGAAGCAAAATGTAGCCCGATATTGTCTGGGTAAAGCAGGCATGTAAATTAACTCAGCCGTAAAAACTTCTTAAAACTTTCAAAAGAGACGGGCTTTGTCAACTACAGAACAATGTAAGTATTTCAGGATGTTGGTGCTACCCACTGCCATCCTGTCCGTTACTGTTGCGGCATTGACAGCGCGGCACAGACCACTGGCTCTTGTGAGAGGTAGATTTGTTCTCATCTGTTCAAAAGATCGTTCACACCAACCCCTCTCACAGGGAAAAGAGGGCATGGGAGGTACCAGCGGAGGTGAGGCCGGTGATCCGGCGCCACTTCTGCCCTGGGCGTGGCCTGTCTGGAGGATGCGGCAAATTGAAGGCATCGCCATTCACCCGTTTTCTGTACAGCACGGCTGATTTTACTACCAAAGCCGTGAAGGCATCGCAACCCATGGAGCGCAGTTAGTAAACTGAATGGCATTAAATCATACCCAGAAATCTGAAATTGCTTTCTGTTTTGTTTTGGTTTTTAATCCAGAAACACATTTGAAATATATTTGTCTGGTAGGGGATGAGATTGGCATAAAGGTAAACAGCTGGCAGACTGTTCATAGCAGTGAATTTATGCAGTGGCTTTTCATTCTCAAACTTCAGAAATTAGAGACTGACTGTTCACCAGATGTTGTTAAAAAAAAGATTTTTTTTTTTTTAACTAATTACTAAATTACTAAAAGGTACACTCTTGTAAGTCCTCTTTTGGCTGAAAATGTCTGTGTCTTGTGAACTGTTTATTGAATTGAGTAATTATATTGCTTTTGCTGTTAAATGATATTGACATTTTTGAATGAAGGTTCGCGGTCAGGAGAAATGAACATGCCTTCTGGCAGTAACCTTATGTGTGCCGTTGAAACAAACAAACAAAAAGCTTGACTATCTGTGTTATTTCTCCCTTTTCCTTTTCCCCAACTTCTCCGGGTGAGACTCACATCAGAATGTACTTAAACACGAGGACTTTGTCACTTACCATCGAAATGTTCAAAGTAAATCCCTAGGGAGCTGCTGGAGTTGGGGTTGATTTAGCCCTGAAACAGCTGCTTCTCAAACAATGGGGCAGCTGCTTGATTCATTTCAAATTATTGTGATAGTAAAAAGGATTTTTTAAATAGACATAATATAATCGTCATTCATTATAACATTGACAGAAGCTTAACGTTTTGTAAAATATGTTTATTAGGACTCAAGACACCACAGCAAATGACAAAACTCATTTCCAGATGGAATCGTCACTTTGCTGCAGACTTTCTTCTCTGCGCAGAATGTTCTAGTGTAAAAAGCTCTCAATTTTGTCTGTTATATGATTGGCCCTCCACAGAGCAGCTGTAATTAGGCCACAGGAAGAGGCTCAGTGGCAGGCTCGGCCCGCTGTGTCCCGACACATTCCTTTCTTCTCTGTCCTGCTTCCCACTGTGTAACAGAGAGTGACCTTAGAACTCCTTATTCATTTAAAGGCACAATTCTGATTTGTGGGGAAGAAAGAAGCTGAATATAGCCCTGAATGTTTCACAAAGAACCTTCAAGGCAGATTTTTTTTTTTCTTTTAGGTTTCCCTGTCAAAAAGTAGATTTAGTCATCAGAGTAAGTCAAATATAATCAAATGTGAATGTCTAGCACCAGCTGTGTCCACACAACAAGGCAGCGGTTGACAAACCGACTCCCTTAATCCAAGCCCAAGTCTGAAGGCATTTATTCACCTTAAATATCCAGAATGACTCTCAGGAAAGTCTCCAGCTGGCCAATTCCTCCGCGTCCTGTTTGCTCTGCTTTACTGTGAAGCGTATTCCTGCACAGCCACGGCAGAGCTACGTGACCAAAGATCCGGTCACCACTCTTCCGCATCAGCAGGGCTGCGTGTATCAGCTGCTGGGACGGCCCGAACCCAGCAGGCGGTCCCAATCCTTCAGTCCCAGCATAGGGTCTTGAGCGGAATTACCTCTACTAGCTCTTAAAATAGTCTTGAGTATGGTCGGCCTGGAAATGTGAGGAGAATTGACAAAGGCATTTAAGTCCATCCCAAGCATAGGCGCTGTGTGGTGAAAAGTGGTGGCTGAACTACTCAGAGTAGGAGGTTACTTTCCGTCGTGAAAGATGTGTGGGTGGCTGGCGGTGGGTGCATGATGAGAGCATTAAAGAGAACGTGCAGGACAGTTAAAGTAGCCCCGCAGGTGACGCGATTGCCAGAGGTCTGGGCAGCCCCAGCGTAAGCTCTGGGCGTGGGTGGGGACCGGTTCACACCAGCAGGAGTCCGGTAATCGAGTCCCCAGGCATGCTGAGGGCTTTGAATTTAATCCAAGGGGCAACGGTATTTTTGGTGAGTTCGCGTTTCAGAATCATCACCCCCATGACTTTATGGAGGGTGGGCTGCAGGGACAGTAATACAGGAAAGAAGACATGAAGTGGGAGGAGAAATCCTAAAAAGGTGGAGCAGGCAGGCCTGCTTGTTAGGTGGCACGAGAAAGGTGAGGAAGAGGCTTTGGGTCACTGTCTCCACGAAGGTGCTTCTCTTAGACACGAGGGAGAAGTAGGAGTTTGGTTTGAGACAGGGGAGTCTAGAGAAGTGCTTGGTAAACATTGTGGCTGAGGGAATTCCCTGGCGGTCCTGTGGTTAGGACTCTGCACTTTCACTGTGGAGGACCCGGGTTCAATCCCTAGTCGGGAACTAAGATCCTGGAAGCGGCCCACAGCTGCCAAAAACAAAAAACCAACACATTGTATAGGGCTTCCCTGGAGGCACAGTGATTAAGAATCCCCCTGCCAGTGCAGGGGACACGGGTTCGAGCCCTGGTCCGGGAAGATCCCACGTGCCGCAGAGCAACTGAGCCCGTGAGCCACAACTACTGAGCCTGCGCTCTAGAGCCCGTGAGCCACAGCTACTGAATCCTGCACGCCTAGAGCCCGTGCTCCGCAACAAGAGAAGCCACTGCAGTGAGAAGCCCGCGCACCACAACTAGAGAAAGCCAGAGTGCAGCAATGAAGAGTCAACGCAGACAAAAATAAATAAATAAATAAAATAAATTTATAAAACAAAAAACCACACATTGTAGCTGAATCCCCAGTAGATGGCTATGGAATTCGGAAAGGACCACTGGAGCAAATATGTATATGTGTGTGTGTGTGTGTGTGTGTGTGTGTGTGTGTGTGTGTGTGTGTGTGTATATACACACACACATATACATGCAATAACTAAAATATATAAATATGCATTATATATAGAATTATTCTTCTGATTTAAAAGTAACAGAAGCTTGTTTCAGAAAATTTAGGAAAATCAGCCAAGTGTAAAACATAAGATCTGCAATGGGGCTGGATATAGATTCAATAGTTAAATGTCCTGAATGATAATTGCCATCTAGTTCACATGTGAAGGATAAATTTTCAAAGATTTATCATATAATAAAATGCACTTAAAAGTAAAACTAAACTGTATACAGGATGTAGTTTCACTGTCATGGACAGAAAATGACCTTTAGAAACTGAGCTACCACGAGAAGGAAAAGCTCCGTGTTCACTGCACCAGAATCGAAATAACATTCATATCAACCAGATCCGGTCTTCAGGTGCACGGGAATGTCTCTGCAGCTCGCCTGTCCCAGCAGGCCCATTAGAAAACAGTACCTGGAACCTCATAGTCTTGGGCTCATCCACTGTTAACACAACTACCTATAAACACCTACCCCTTTAATCTTCTGTTGCCTATGGATGTAATTCTATGATCTCAAGTAATAATCGCCCCATACGTGAGCAAATCCAAACTTCCTTTGAGAATAAGTTGGCTCTGTCTTTGGTCAACTCTACAGCTAACTTCCGCAACGATGTTAGAACCTCTTTGAGGCAAGGATGAAAGTCAGCGTCTACCATTTCCACAGGCGCCTCTCACCTACGTAGAACGTATGCACTCCAGGCTCTTTCCAAACCAGCCCCAATTTTTCTCTTGTGCAGAGGTGTGCCTCACATGAAGTGTACAACTAGATGACTTCGCACATGTACCGTAACAGACCTGAGTAATCACCTCCAAGATCTTGATAGAGAACGTGTGCGCTCAAATGCGCTTCGTTCCCTATAACTGAGGGCTGGGGAGTTAGGATAGGCCAGGAGGTGCTGGAGGAGGGCCAAGGGAATGTGGTCTAAGAGGCTGTGAGGCCGTGTCTGTGGGGTGACGTGCAGGTGACGGCTGGGGCTTAGAAGGCTGAGAAATGGGGCTGAGTCTCCGCAGCAGGGAGTGAAACGGAGCAGGACCCTCAGGACTCCCTTGGGTGTAAGAGCCCCACCCCCATGTCTCCGTCTCATGAACTCAAAGGACTTGCATCAGGCCTCCCCTGAGCCTCAAAAGCCTGGCTCAGGAGTTAATGATGAGGAAAATGTGAATGTGTAGAAACAAAGAAGAGCTGCTGGGCTGGAAACTGGTGACAATTTAAATGACAGATCAGCAGAGACCTAGGAGCCTTAGCTCCTCCCTGAAGGGCACAGATAACAATGTCTGACGCTCTCCCCTAAGTTGCTTTACAGAAACCAGACTCCCACCCGATGGAAACTGCTGACCACAAGCCCGTACACCCCAGATGGGTTGGGACCAGAAGGCTGATGACGCTGACTTCTGAAATACCACCTGTCACCTCAGCACCAGCCAAGCAGAGTAAGGTCCACGAGCTGGTCCCACTCCCCGAAACCCGCTCCCTCTCCCTGTCTTTAAAATCCTTTCCCTGACAGCCCTCAGGAAGTTCTGGTCTTTGGAGCACCAGCTGCCCATTCTCCTTGCTGGCAACCCTGCAATGAATGCCGGGCTTGCCTTCTCCACAACCCCGTGTCTATAGATCGGCTTTGCCAGGTGAGAAGACCCAAGTTCAGTTCGGTAACAAGAGGTCAGGGAGGAAGACACGTTGCCTAGCTGTCGGGAGGGTGCCCAGGGCGTCAGTTCTGACAGCGTGAAAGTTGGAGAAGTGAACAAGGCACATACGGAAGGAGAGATGCCAGGACAGGCCCCTGAAATGAAAACAGGAGAGATGTAGATAAAGAGCGAGCCTGGGCGAAGAGACGGGCCGGCCCCCTTTTGGGAGGGAAAGCCAGGCTTCAGATGAAGAAGTAGGAAAACTGCTGAAAAAATGTGCAGGATGTAGAGGAGTTCACTAAAACTTAAATGAGGAATTCACAAGAATAGTGCAACTTATATTTAGATAAGGAATTAATTAGTGAAAGCAAAAGCCCCATGAGCCGTGTTCCGGAAACCAAGCATTTCCCTGCTTCCACATGCTCATGGCGGTTACTACGCGTTTCTCCTCACCTGGTTTCTACACGCTGACGTGGGGTAAATACTTTGTTAGGTCATTTCTTTGCAAATTACAATTTTAAATCAAGAACTTAGCTTGACTGCCCTACATCTTGTCCAACGAATTCTAACTGAAGGCAGCATTAAATGCCCTCCTGCCAGAACTCTGAACACAGTGATAGAGTAATGTGAATTGACTCACTTTCCCAGGTTTAAGCCTCCTCCCAGGTAAGAAGCATGTTCTCCAGCAGCGAAGCCCTGTAAGCTGGTGACATACTTAAAAACTGCTAGAGTTCTAACATGAGGTGAGTACAGGACTTTCCCACTAGAAACTTCCCTAGACCCTCTAATCTGACGCATCAGGAAAACCAAATGATTAGGTATCTTGCTTTGATGCCGTCACTAAATCAGTCCTAGAAAGAAACGTATTACTTTTGAAATTATTTGACCTTAGTGGCGCTTACATTCTACTTGCTCTTATTCCCCTTGACACATTCTAGAATTTTTCTTTAAAACCACTGTTTTCCCTTGCTACAGAACATTCAACTGATGTCAGTGCCCTGAAGCTTGTTTTTCCTCCATCATGAAATTACTGGAGTCACGTAATCCAAAAAGTGTACATCGAATAAAAAGAAGCCAAAGTTATTGCAAGATCATCTTTTAGAACTGGTTATTATTCTTAAAGTGTAAGTCTAATATAAGACCTGGTCGACTGGATGTCTGCAGAAACCAGTCCTAAGGGAGCAGGCGGTATCAGGGAAGTGGGAGGGTCTCGGGGGATGCACGCCTGCCTGCCTGGCAGAGAGCTGGGCCCCTTGTCCGCAGACAGGAGCAGGCTCTGAAGCCCGGGGGGCCTCTGGGTCTGCACTCAGTCCTGGTGCCTCGATTCTGGGTCTCAGTGGACTGTACCCTGGGGCAGAGAGAGAGAGCCGGGACCTGCACAGCTGGAAGTTTCGCTGAGAGACTCGACGAGCGCTGGAGGAGCGGGGGTTGCTCCGGTCAGGAGGTGGGGGAGGGAAGAAACACAGGAACAGAGGAGACCCCACTGCATGTGGACACTGGATTCTTACCTTAGTGGTGGGTACCCAGGGACTCACTTTCTTTCTATGCCCCCAATTATACATGCATTCTTTTCATCAGGTTGTTTCAGTTTGATGCGAAATAACTTTGCTAAAGTCAAATCCATGTCAAAATATCAAGGGCAATTTCAATTTAGAAAATGACCTTTGTTGCCCACAAAAAGCACAGCTAATATGTTAAAATGCCCGTGAATATACAGTCACCCCAGAGGACATGTTTTTATGACAGTTTTGCAATAACCCACCTCCTCTGCTTTATCCTGCATTTGGCGAATCAGAGGAATACCAAACCTTGGTTTGTCCAATTAGCTGAAGCTCAACTCCGTCACCAAATCCACTATACTCCTCATTTTGCTGTCAAGATTGTAACAGATGACTCTCTGTAATCACCAGGATTGCTGAGAATGACTTGCAGGTTTTCAAAAATCAAATTCATACACCCCAAACAAAGAATGACCAAAAATAAGGTTTTATTTTAATTTTCCAATATTTGAAAACAGTCCCAAATAGGAAATGCAAAGCATTTTGAGGACTGGCCACTCACCAGAATATGTGTCCAGCTTCCCAAACAACAACCCTGAAGAGGCCAACATTCACTCAAAAGTCAAAAACTTTGTGTTATGTTTTTAAAGAAGCAATTTCCTTAATTTATATTATACCCAAATAATGCTTTATTAATGGAGAGATGTTTCTGACAGCCCACAAACCACTTATAGAAAATACCAGCTGTTGAAATATTAAAGTTAATATTTTCTCTGTTAAGTACTTGAACAAATCAAAAGAGATGTTGCGATTTGCAATTTTAATTAGATTCACTTGAAACACGGCCCTAGCCTTCAGAGCTAGCATCCCGAGGACAGCTGTAGGCCAAGAGTAAATGCTCCTCTCTCCCAGCACTGCCTCTAGAGGCAGGACTCCAGGCCGGTCACGTCAGCCGCCCGGTTACAGCCCGCTCACACAGGGCACTCCTGCCTCAGCACCTCTGCACCTGCCGTCCCTTCCGCGGAAGCATCTCTAGCCAGACGCCCACGTGGCTTCTGTTCGGGTCTCTGGGTCTTTCCTGAAATGTCATCTTTTTCGGTGAGCCCCTCCCCTAGCATTCCCTGCCCCCATTCCTTCTTCCTTCTTCCTCTTCCTCTTCTTCTTCTTAATTTCAGCTTTATGGACTCAGTTGACAAATAAAATTGTAAGACCTTTAAAGCACTCATCATAGTGATTTAATACATATACGTAGTGAACGGATTTGCCCCATCGAGTTAATTAACATGTCCGTCACCTCACATACTTACACTCATCTTTTTTTCTTTTCTTCTACTACTTCTTCTTTCTCTTGGTGAGACTATGTAGGTGCTACTCTCTCAGCAAATTTCAGCTATACGTTACGGTTTTGTCATCATGTTTTACACGAGATCCTCAGACCTTCTCATCTTACAGCTGAAGGGTGGTGCCCTTGTACCCACCCCTCCCTAAACGTCTCTCTTCAGGTCTGTTAACACTTGCTTTACCTGTCTAGGTGCTGCTATGTTGCGTGCATGAATATTTACAAATGTTACATTCTCTTGTTGGATTGACCCTTTATTGTCATATAATAACGTTTTGGTCTCTTCTTACAGTCTTTGGCTTAAAGTCCTCACCCCTTTATTCCTCCACAGTCTTTGTCACATCAATCGTCTTACACACTTTTTAAGTGTTTTCCTTGTCTGCGTTCCCCGCTACAGTGGAAGCCCTGTGGGTGTGGGGATTTTTGTCGTTTTGTCCCTGTTGTGTCCCCAGCACCTGGAGGAGGGCCGAGTACTTAGCAGACAGGCAGGAAATATTCCCGAGTGAATGAATGGAAGGCAGCCACCCGTGTTCACTTGTTTCAAATAACGACGAGAGGAAGACTCCCACCTACGGACCTTCGGGAGAGGCCGGGTCTTCGGTCACCGAGGTCGGCAGAGTCTCCCGGGGCAGAAGTCCTCTGGGCTCTGAGCCTCACGGCCAAATCAGGATTGTAGGGCAGGGCACACGCACCGGACACTTTTCTCTTTGCCCACTTTTCGAATCCAATGAACATTATAGAAACATCCTTCATTTCCAGTAGGTTTTGCCATAACTCTCCAAACAATGTTCCAACGCCAGCTGCCCCCGGCAGGAACCCAGTGCGGGGAAGGAGCCAGCAGTCGGTTAGCCGCTGCCTTTCTCGGGCACTTTCCACGCCGTGTTTCTCTCCTCGTTTTAAACCTTCAGGATCTGCTCATTTCTCCTGGGGAGAGATTTAATTATTGGTATTTTCAGGGGTGCATGTTCACTACAGGAACGATGAGAGCGATTAGGGTCAGGACTGAGCGGGCTGAGTCCTGCCGTGGTGACCACGGGCCCTGAGTGACGGCGACAGGCCCACCAGGACCGGAACCGCCCGCCCCAGACAGCTCATGCTTGCAAATCAGCTCAAAGCCCGGCAGAGTCAGTCCTTTCCTTACACGCTCAGCTGTAAGATCCTGGAGCAATCTCGGCGTGAGATCGCCGTGGTCATTTGCACGGGTCTCCTGCACGCACTCCTCTGGAGAAACAGAGCCGTGTGGCGTGTTGCAGACTGAAGAGCCTTCCGCTGGGCTCTGGCTTCAGTCCACTTCCCTGGCCGGCTCATCAGGAAAATGAGTATGAATTAGGATCACCAGCACACTGGTTTCTCACTGGGTCCATCTCTCTGTTCATTCAGCACAGCTGACCTAATTTGTAGAGTGAAGTCAGGTGGCATTTGTCCACAGTGGAAAGAAAAAGATGTCACCAAGTAGCCACTGCTCCGTCTTCAAGGCAGACGGGAATGTATTTATTCATCTGCCAGAGTCTCTCATCGTCACCTGTCCTGGGGGATTCTGAAGGGAGTATCACACGATTTCTCCAGCGATTTAATAATGCTAGTTAGTCAGTCACTCCAAGTCCAGATGCAGACCTGGCCTTCTACAGAAATCTAGTCCTCTACCCAGGCAGGTGCAGATCTTTAACTGGTGGGGATCATTTTATCTATGAACCGTAGGCATTCCTTAGAGTTTACAGAAAATGGAAACACCTCCTTTTTAGCTAATTATGTGGAATACAGCAAACCCAGTGTTGTCCGAACTTGAGGCGTTCGCATTCTGCTTTCAGAACTTCTGTCATGTCCAATGGACTTCACTCCTATGACACTCTTTTAAATTTCCTGAATAACCTTCTTTACAAACCCACCTTTACCTTCATTCCAAGTAACAGGAGCTACGAAATCATTGGTTTGGCTCATGCTTTCATCTAACAAATGTTTGCTGAGCGTGTACCCTGTGACACATTTTTGGGAGCTGGAAATATAGCTGTGACGAAGAGGCACCGAGACCCCCTCTCGGGGAGGTTACGTTCTGACGGAGGAGAGAGTCGGTGCACGAATACTTCCAGAAACACCACGCCAGCTGCGTGAGATAAAGAAAACTAAAGGAAGGTGAGGGGGAAAGAGAAGTGGGGCGAGTGAGCCTCTGAGGGGGGGACATCTCAGCGGAGACCTGAGCGCGAGCCCAGGCGGCCTCCGAGTGGGTGGGAGACGAGGGAAGACGCTCCCAGGGGACAGCAGAGGCGGGGTCGGGGGCGGAGCCGGGGGCGGAGCCTGGAGACCGGGATCAGGGGCCAGGCGGGGGGGCCTCCCAGGCCCCGGGGAGCGGTTCGGGTTTCCTTTGTGGGTAACTGGGGAGGGGGGTCCGTCATCGTCATCACTGGGGCTCCCGCGGTGACGGGGCGGGGAAGCGGGTGGACGAGCCAGCCTGAATCTTCCCCCTGAGACGCGTCAAAACGGACACACGGCGACTAGGGGAGGTTCCCGTTTCCTCCGCGTGCTGTGCGGACGCACCTCACAGGGTTTCTGGGTCCGGCCGTCGGGAGGCCCCACCGCAGGCTGGGAAGTCAGGCTGCCTGGGGTCCAGCCCGCTGCCCGAGTTCCGGCCCGGCACCTCTTTTGCAGGTTTCTCCTTCTTTGCCTGGATAACAAGGATGCCGAGAGCTGTCTCACGGGGTCCCCGGAGGTATCAGCGAGATGGGTACGGCCCTGCCGGCTAATAAGCAAGGAGGCCCCGGCGTCCGTGAGCCGCACGGCACCCCGGCCCGCTCTTCCCACGGCGATGCTGGCCGACGCCACACGAGCTGGGCACTCGTTTGTATTTGCTGCTGTTGTTACCCTTCAGAAGAGCCGAGTTTTCTTTTTAATTGGGCATTTAATAAACAGCAGTGATACTTTCCACATGTATACAGGGGGTGTTTCCAAATAATTCCAGGGCTTCAAAGTCCCAGGAGGCTTTTGCTTCTATGCTCCCACAGGTGAAATCACAGCTGCACGACCAGAATCCTCCTCCTCCTCCAACCGAGAGTCCCAGCGCGGTGGCACAAAGCTGGCCCAAGTGCCCCAGCCGCCCCCGACGAATGAATAGAAGCACGTGCTCTGAAAGGGACGCAACCCTCGGTTCTCAGAACACACATCAGCTGACACCTGCCGGGCCACCTGGCTTCCCTTATCGCGTTTATTATTATTAACTGTTTCAAAACCACCTTGGAGATTTTCAAGAAACGGATAGATTGTGATCTCTGCTTTGAGTGTGGTCCTGCCAAGAGACCCAATGACTTTTTAAAGGTCCCGTTACTGACACGGTATGTCTTAACTGATATTTTCCTTTGAAAAACAACAGTCCTTTCGGGGAGCGTGCGCGGAAAGGATATTGAGGATTATGTCTGACTACAAACGCTGGAACTTGCTTTCCTGTGCCCCCTTTTCTTCAGGGAAGAAATCCTCTTGGAATGTGGAAAAGAAATGAGTTTGAGCGCACGCAATGCAAACATCCCCACGCCGACCCGCGCCCCCCAGGCCAGCACCAGAGCGGGGGCCCCGCGATGCTCCCCTCCCTCCTGCGAGATGGGACCACGACGTGCTTGCCTGCTCGAGACGGGCGGGTGGTCTGCAGGGTGATTCTCCGGTGAGAACAAGGGCCTGCACACACACACACACACACACACACACACACACACGGGCCTGCACACACACACACACACACACACACACACGTGCTTAAAAAACCCCTGGTCTGCAGGGTGATTCTCCGGTGAGAACAAGGGCCTGCACACACACACACACACACACACACACACACACACACACACACACACACACACAAGGGCCTGCACACACACACACACACACACACGTGCTTAAAAAACCCCTGGTCTGCAGGGTGATTCTCCGGTGAGAACAAGGGCCTGCACACACACACACACACACACACACACACACACACACACACACATATGCTTAAAAACCCCCTGGTCTGCAGGGTGATTCTCTGGTGAGAACAAGGGCCTGCACACACACACACACACACACGCACACGCACACACACACACACACACACACACACACACGCTTAAAAAACCCCTGGTCTGCAGGGTGATTCTCCGGTGAGAACAAGGGCCTGCGCGTGCGCGCGCACACACACACACACACACACACACACACACACACACACACGCTTAAAAAACCCCTCGAGGAGGCCTTCTGCGGAATCTCTGTGCCACCCCCAATTCTTCCAACTAAAATTGAAGAGCCCTCTGACTTTTCAAACTTTCCCTAAGTAACACCAAATGTTGGGCTTTGCTGTGCTTTCCTAACTTGATACTTACTTGACCGGCCTAATCAACCCCCATCTGAGAATAACCTCCCAGCTTCAGACTTTACTTTCTTCTAACTGTAAACTGTGGCGGCCTCTCCTCCCCACCCTCCAAGATGAACGTGACTGGGAGAATCTCAGGACGGCCAGGCCCAGGCTCACTGAAACACGGGAGCGGGTGACCAAGGTGACCAACAGAACCTTTCGGTTCAGCCCAAACTTACCTGAGTGCCCTTGCAAAATGCTCACGAACTTTGACAACTTGTCGATCTGCAGAATTGGGCCACAGGCAACCTCGACTGTGGTAGAAAAATACACTAGGGAGTTATGAGGGGGCAGCACCTTCCAACACTGCCCCCCACCCCGAGTCTGTTAGCAATGCTCTTGGGAATTGGTGAAAAGCTCATTTCTCTACCTGGGGTAAGTATTTCTTCTTCTGGATTCTGTACTAACTGAATCATTCCACATATTAAAAAATGTAATAAGTGCCCCCATTTATGGAGAATTTTACAGATAAAATGTAGAAATACCGTAGTCAGAATATTTTACGAAAGACTCAAAACACGTGGTGAATTAAGATTGATTTGCATGAAATTTCGCAGATACCCAGATGATAATATAAAAAGGAAACAAACTCTGTTTGAACTGTGTAGCTGTTCTATTAGATTACCCCGTCTGTCCCAATTCCTGCTTCTGATCTAACACCTATAAATGGCCATGGAAACCGTGTATAAAACATGCATTTCATATTGCAAAGGTAGAAAGTTCAAGTTGTACGAGAGTCAGAATTTTATTAGAATTTCTTAGACTCATGCCTTTTCCTAGCCTTGAAAATGCGGCCAATTCATTTCGATCCCTCTTTGAAACTCGGAGAGTTTGATGGAAGCTGACAAACCGGCCGGCGAGCAGGGAGACAGTGCTGGGCTGTGAAACACGGCGAAGAGGTGAAGCAGGTGAGTTTCAACTTAATAGTCTTCTATTCCACTTTTACATTAATTTCTTGAACAAAGGGGAAAACTGGAGGAGCCCCCGGTGGCTCCCCTGACCCTGACCCTGGACGAGGGCAGGAAGGCGGTCTGGCTCCTAAGCCCCCAGCTTGCATCACTCCATCGCTTGCTTCCTTCTTTCCACGGGTGGGACCTGATCTACTGCTACAAGCCTGCCACGGGGAAGGCATCAAGCAGAGAAACTCCTTCCGAGGCGCACTTCTGTGCCCGTCCTGCCAGAGCGTGGCCTCTGCTGGAGCTTTCTAGCCAGAAAGCTGGGCTGTGCTTGTCCTTGCCAATGCTCCTACGTCTCTTCTAGCTTCTTGCCTGGCTCCCCTCTCTCTCCATCTCTCTCTGTCTTTGTGTCTCTCTGTATCTCTGAGTCTCTCTGTCTCTGACTCTCCATCTCCGTCTCTCTTGATGGCCGAGGGCCACAAGATTGGCGTCCAGTTCCCACGACGTACAGGCCGAGGCCGGGAGGCGTGTAAGGCAGCGCGAGGACCTCGCGGGAGCCGCAGGCGGGACGGGCTTCTGTCGGCCTGCTCCTTGGTCCTCGGGCCTCAGGCTCAATCACGCTCGGAGCACCGCCTGAGAACCTCCCCGGCCAGGCTCCTGGACGTGCTGCCCTTGTTTTTATAAATGAAAGAAATTCCCCATGCCATTAAATCAGGGGCACAGTGAGAGAGCTCCTCCCGAGCACGTGTGCCCCGCAGACCGCGGACCCAGGACCACCACCGCAGCTCCAAACCCTGGCTCCCGCCCCGGTCGGTGTCCCTGGGCTGCATTAGCTCACAGCCGGTTACTTCACAGTAATGTCAAGGGCCGCCGGAACTATTATTATTATGCAAAGTCCCTATAGCAAAATTTTCAGTATCTGTTTTCCAGATAGACTGTGAATGTATCGCTGAACTAGAGCTAGACTCTAGACTTCCTGAAAAACTCGGTTTGCCCACTTGCGGAGTCTTCATAAGCTCCCTTCGGTGTGAAAGCACTTAAACCTTCTGTGCTCCCGGGGCCCCTGGGCAGTGGGCAGGTGCACCCTGACCGCGACAGGCAGGTGGGAGTCAAAGACTAGGGACAGGGTGACACCAGAAGGTTAAACCTGTATAACTCTTCCTCCCCCATAAATGTGAACTTCCCATTATTTCTTCCTTAATTAGAAAAAATATTCTTTATCTAAACAGCAAAACTGAAAGTTTAACCATTCTTTTAAAGATTTTTTTTTTTTTTTTTTTTTTGCTGTATGCGGGCCTCTCACTGCTGTGGCCCCTCCCGTCGCGGAGCACAGGCTCCGGACGCGCAGGCTCGGCGGCCACGGCTCACGGGCCCAGCCGCTCCGCGGCACGTGGGATCTTCCCAGACCCGGGCACGAACCCGTGTCCCCTGCATGGCGGGCGGACTCTCAACCACTGCGCCACCAGGGAAGCCCAAAGATGACTTTTTAAAATCACTCAAAGAAATGAAAGAAGAATTTGTAACCAACTGGTACCTTTCCCCCACTTTTCTACCATATGAATCTATACCTTCAGTTTCAAAGCTCTTTCTTCCTGGCAGTTTGTGGCAACTGTTTGGGCTGCCCAGTTCCACCGCTCAGGGCACTGGGCAAAGGTTACTGTGGCTTCAGCTGTTGGCTGGGAAGTTCTCAGGCGCCTGGGCAGTGACTTACATCCTCAGGAGCTCCTGATGAAGGACCCTCCATGCCCAGGTAGAAAGTGGTCATTTTTACTCCTTTGTTCTGAGTTTTCACCACCTGTTAGTTACTTAGCTTCACTCAAAGCCCTTATTTGCGTGTTATACTCTGTTTCTTGTGCTTTACTTTTGGCAACAACCCGGATTCACAAACTGCCTAACTAAGAAAAGTCTGAACAAAATGCGAACGACTCTTAGGCCAGGTCCTCACATGCACTGGCTCATTTCACATCTACTCACTGGAGCTGCCCCTGCGACCGTCACCGGAACCTGCGGGCCGGGCTCCCGTTAGTAGCACAGCAGAGCCGAGTGTAACTGCAGGACGAGAAATCCCAGTAGATCACAGAGATCCACTTATAAATTATAATTTTCCTCTGTGTGGAGGAAAATATTCAAGACCTGTATCATTCACATACTTAGAAATGAAAACAACTTATTTTTTGCCCTACTTTCTCGAATTGCTTGGGGGTGAAAAATGTTAAACGGATAATATCTTTCAACACTGAATTGATTTCTCAGCTTAATTTAGGCATGGAAATTATGTGCCAGATGGCATAATCAACATGTTCTGTTGAAAGACTGCAATTTTATTCCTACAAGAAAAAATAAAATAAGCATTTTTCCACGTGGTCTACTCAGCGGGAAGGAAAGTTTATACATGGTCCCTCCAACAATGCCACCTTTGATGAGGAAAATGACAACAGCTTTGAATGTATTGACTGAACCCTTTGGAAAGCATGCATAGTGCTTTGTTTCATTCTGCCATGCGGTTCACATGGGAAGAGAAAGAATGAAAGGAATAATCATGAATACAGTAAAACTTATCTCAGTGCCACTGGACATTTAAAGTCTTTCTGAAATGCATGTCATTTTCAATCATGTCATAACTGTATTTCATTCAATACCCTGAGCCTCATGCTATAACATCGGAATATGCCCTTGGTTCTCTCCTCCCGGGGGGTCGTTCAGAGATTTGCGTGTCTTGGGAGAGATGGGAACTGCCTGTTTTCACAACCCAGTCTGTTTCATGTGACATTCCCACTCCCTGCCTGACATCCATAAAGCGCGTGGTCGAGGAACTCAGTTACGAGCTAAAGAGCATGATGTCTATGAAGAGGGACGAGCACAGCTCACCGGTGCAAACGTCTGAGCGTGAAGGAGAGGAGGGGGAGGAGGACGGGAGAGCAGGCGCAGGCGGGGTGGCCGAGGTGTGACCTTGTTGTGTGCGATGAAGAATGCCCTTCCTACAACAGATCAGTTGTTGCTGGAGAAGACAGGATGCTCCTACTAACGTGGAACACAAATTTTTAAAATGATTATTAAAACAGATGCTTGGAATAAGATCTGTTCCAATAAAGCAATAACCTCGCAGTCTCTACACTTTTGGGTTCCGTCAGCACTTTTATGGTCATGGGGGCAAAAGTTCTTTTTTCATCTCCGGGTTGAGATGCTTCCCTCTTATCTTGAAAACACCCGTATTTTGATGCCTCGTCAACTCGAGGCATCTCTGGCCCAGAAATGACAGCCTACTTGGCAGTATTATGCTAAAACACGTTTTTCAATCTTCTCACATAGAAATAACTCTATTGAAGGTGCATTCACTTATCCTATCAGATACATTTCAGAAGAACCATATTACGTTTATTCAGACATCGAAATCTTCTTTCTTGAGTGTCAATTTTTTTCCATCATTATTCTCATGATTAAATACACGTCACCCCAGTCTCTTACCCAGGATTACACGATACAATTCGTCTTCTGTGACGCTTACTAGGTGTCTAACAGATCACTATTTACACACGGTTCAAAATCACACAAATCACACGTTAATCACTCTGCACCTGGGGTGTTGCAAGTTCCGCATGTCTGGGGTCAAGTATGAATTTTCGAGGTGTTCCAACCCTATTTCTAGCCCTATACCGATGAAAACAATACGGATCAAGGAAATTTATTTTTAAATGGTTTGCTTTTTAGTTTACATTCTAGAATAAACAGCCCAAATAAGTGGAACATGGGGTGGGGGGGGGTGGGGGAGCAGCTTTGATCTACCGGACAAAGCGACAGAAACGCCGTACTTGAGAAACATGAGCAACAGGGCAGAGCGAGGTGGTGCAGAGACCACAGAGTCTGTGTCCAGAACAGCGGGAGCGAGTTCCCAGAAGGAGACGGCGGCGGCGCTGACAAAGGCAGCGGCTCATCAGGAGTCACTGATGAGGAGCTTCGGCTACGAGGTGGGGCTGAGGCAACGTGCAGGCTTTGAGGTGTGAATGTGCAGCAGGAACAGGGACAGCAGAGAATCTTCTGCAGAATTTAGAGCAACTGTTCTCCATTTTTTCTCCCCGTGGAAGGAAAAGTGCATGCCTGATACATCGTTACAGCTCCTCCCTCCATTCTTTAAGTGCTGTTGTGTACCCCAAATTGTTGTGTCAGTTTTGCATCCTACTTAGTTTGCAGTTGAGTGATGTTGAGTAGTCTGTGTTCTCGTTTTGAATCTGCCGCAGTGCAGAGCCTGAGAAAAGGTTTGGTGCAGTGGGAAAGCAGAGGGAGAGACAGGGAAGGGGGAAGGTGGGCAGGTGTGGCTGAGCGGGCAGGCCCTCTGGGGACGGAGCCAGTCCCAGTGCCATCTGCCGAGGAACCGCCGCAGACCCTCCTCTCCAAGCCCCGGGGCCGGGAGCGTGCACTAGCGCCCCCAGCACACACAGCGGGCGTCGCCCCCAGGGGCTCTTACCCCTCCTGCGCTTCCCGGGGTCCGACCGTGTTGGAGGACCCGGGCAGAGGAGCCGGAGGAGAAGGGGCTCGGTGGGGAGGGAGCTTGGGGCACCCCCCCCCCAGGGGAGTCAGACAGTCTCCCGGCTCCGCCAAGGGTCCCGCTCGGTGGGGGCGGCGCCGTGCTTTCTCATCGGCCAGCCTGGGAGGGACCACTTGCACTTGCTGGAGGAGCGTGGCCTTGGATGCTGTGAATCTAGGTGCCTTGAAACAAACAGATAAGCAGGTTGAAAGGACCCCAGGCCGTTAGTGGAGTCTGATACGGGGATGAGGGACCGAGCGGCCTCCACGCAGAGCCCAGGAGCCCGGGCTGCGGCCCAGACAGACGCAGGGCGATGTGGCCCTTCTCCTGCCACCTGTGCTGGCGGCTCCAAGGCCAGGGCCAAACCCGAGCCTCACAAAGATGGATGGGGAGGTCGAGAAAACACTTCTGTGTCAAACAGCACAAGTAGTTAACAGCTCATACAGCGTTCATAGCGGAAGGGGCCACCCGCCTCCAGGCTGACCGCCTGACGGCTCCACGCCCCCTCCCCACGCCGCACACACAGGTGGCTCTCCTGCTATCAGTGCGGGGCTCCACCCCAAGGTGTCGCAGCGACGCCAGCGCTTTCAGGGGGAACGGAGGAGCCCGCGACGCGTGCATTTCTGCTTTGCCCACGGAGCCCACAGTGCCCCAGACCCGCGGGGCTCCTCCTGGGATCCCGGGCCCAGAGCACCCGCATCACCTGGAACAAGTTCTCCCCCGTGACCGTGACCGTGACGGAGACCGAGACCCTCTCCTGGCCCAGCTCCGGCCTCCCGGCCCTCTTGTCAGCGGGGCCCTCACTTCGGCTCCTGTGTTCTCCGCGCCATCCAGTTCTAGCAAGAGGCCTGCCAGGCGGGCTTAGCCGGAGCCCTACCACCCACATGTGCTCCCGGCCGCCATCCGATTGGTCCTCCTCACCGGCGGAGCCCCCGGGCTGTCCGATCGCCCTCAGTGGCGATCCCGTGGGGTCCGTTCAGCCTGCGTGCCCCGCCGCCCCGCCGCCCCGCCGCGACCGAGTAATCCTCCTTCCCTGGCCCCCCCGCTCCTTGGCTGCGAACCCGCACTCTCCTGTGGCGTTCTGAGTGAGCCGCGCCTCTCTCCCCAGCTACAGGGCCTGCGGAAGTGCCCCCCGGAGTGACGTCTTCCTTGCCGTCCTCAACAAGCAGCAGAATCGCTATTTTCTCGAACATCCATCCTCCTTAGACCCAGTGAAGCGGAAACTCTGAGAATGGGGCGCAGCACCCGGGCTTTAGCCACAGCCCTCGGTGGGTTCTGGGGTGATGACACACGTTTGAGACCCACTGCTCAGACGGAGACCCTACGCAGGGCACTCCCCTGCTGCAAAGACGAGGCCCCGGGTGACCAGGTAGGCGCCGTTGTGCTCGGAGGAGGTGGACCCCTCATTCCGGGGGTCTCCTGTCCGAGAGAGCTCCAGCTGGAGAGGGGCGCCCACCAGCGTGCAACAAAACTGAGAAAGGCTGACCCAGGCCCCCGGGAGGAACTGCGATTATTTCAGGCATCAGATCGTACTCATTTAAGATCTGGATTTAAGTAGGGGGACAGTTGTGGCTCTAAAAACCCCACAGGACAGTGGCTAAAATTCTAACGGCCAGGATCAGTTCTGTGGTTCCACACTGACCTGTGGTCTCACATGGGAAAGACCCACAGCTGTAGAGGAAACCACAAAGGTCTGGAAACGGCGGGCAGAGGTAAACAGAACCACAGTACATTCTGCAAAGGATAATAAGGAACCACAGAAAAGTATCAAAAGAGGAGAAAGTGCATTCCTTGGCTGAGACCTCATTGAATGTTTAAAGTCAGGGAACAGACTCTGCTAAGAAGGGGAAGGGGATCCCCTTGGCTTGAATTCCACAAAGAAACAGCAGTTAAAGCCTATATTTTTACTTCTTACTGAGGATGGTTAAGAACATGACACAACAGGGGAGCTATTGCAGAATATGTCATTGTTTCACTTCGTATTTTGGTTGCATTTAAAAATCTCTACAGACATTAGGCATGTATATGTCTCTGCAAATGTTGAAAAATACTGAAACTTCTAAAACAGACATGCTTTTACAAGAGGAATATTCAAATAAGGAGAAAACTTCGCTTCTCCAACTTCAGCATTTGACCATTACTATCAAATCAGCCACCTAGGAGACAGGTGAGTGAGCGGTAACTGTTAGGACGGAGATTTCTTCAGATTTCGCTCGACGTTTCTCCTGGAGGAGCCCTTAGACTCCCTCTGGTGGCAGCTCGCTTGGAGCTGGAGAGAACACGCATCTCAGGACTCTGCACAGTAGAATTTCATGTGAAATTTCAAATCCAAGAGCTGCCCCGTTGCTAATGCCCACTTGCCTCCAAAACAAAAGTACCTTTTCCTTAATTCACTAGAAATACCGGGAGAGGGTTTTACGTTGTGGCAAACTCTAGTGCAGTATTTGAATAGTCATTAAATTCTTTAAATTATTCCTTAAAATTATAACGTTAATGTTAATAAGTCATTTATATACGTCCCTATCAGAGACAGTGTTTAACATTCACGGTGCGGAAAGACAAAAGCTATTTCTTTAATTATGAATTGTCTGTTCTACAAAAATCAATAAGACAGAAACTTTATATCTTTGCAAAGGTTTAAAACACTTAAAATTGGGAGAAAACTTCCATTCTCCGACGTCAGCTTCTCGGGCACAAGTACTTACGCTCCAAGTCCCTCCCGGTCCAGCCCACTTGGGGGCGAACAAGCCCATCCTGCTCGTCGCGAGCGTCACCTCCTGCACCCCATCCCCGCCACTGCCCTGCCCTCGTTCCCCTCTTCCTCCGTCCTCACCCTCCCCTGCTCTCTTAAACACACGCTGGTTTAGGGCAGCTTCCATCCCATGATGGGCTGGACCAGCACCGGTCAAACGCACCCACCGTTTTCCTCTGCCCACGTCCAGGGGTCCCTCGGGTTTCCTTCCTACTTCCTAAGGGGAACTGGGCCCCTCTGGCCTCCCAGCTCATGGCCCTCCGGCGGCTGCCCACTCCAATCAGAAGGAAATACAGCTCCCCCCGTGGCCAACAAGGTACTGCAGCATCCAGTCTCGCCAGACCTCCGCACCTGTCTCCCCACGCCCGCCCTTGTGTCCCTGCGCCGCCCACTCCCCGCGCACACGCACGTGGTCCTCTGCGTGCCTCTCCTCCTCCGGCCGCCCCGTCAAAGCAGCCCCCGCCCCATCACCTCTCTCAGCCCGCACGGCACCGTCCCTGTCTTGAATCGTCTCGTCGTCTGCTGTGTGTGGTGTCTCCACCACCAGAACGTAAGCACAGCCACGCCAGGGATCTCCCCGTGCTCAGCCACCACTGGGTTTGCACGCCAAGGACTCGGGGCGTGGCCTACTTACCGAACAAACCGGCGAGCGCGTCGGGGGCGCTGGGAGGTGCCCCTTCCCGGGCGCGTCCCGGCCTGTGCTGCTGTCCTCCCCGCTAGGCCACTTGTGTTCAGGGCCTGGGCCTGGTGAGCGGCCCCCTCCCATGTCCTCCGTGCCCCACCACCAGGAGAGCCTCAAAGGGAGACCCCCAACTCCACTGCTATCCCTGGCTCTGGTCCCCGAGACAGACGAAGGATGAGCGGATCACAGCAGACAGGAGGCCAACTCGAAGGCGATGTCAATAGTCCAGGAAAGAGATAAGCGCCTGAGCCAAGGCCCCCCGCAGGGGCAGGCGAAGAGGGAATAAGCTCGAGAGACACCGCAGCAGTAGAATCGACTCTCTAGGTGAGCGGGTTGGGGGTGTTCTCGTCTGCTGGGGCCGCAACAAAATGCCACCGATGGGGCAGCTTCAACAACCGACGTTTATTTCTCCCAGTTCTGCAGGCTGGAAGCCTGAGACCAGGGTGTCGGCAGGGCTGCCTCCTTCTGAGGCCTCCCTCTCTCCTTGACTTGCTGGTGGCTATGTCCTTACAGTGTGTGTGTCTCTCTTCCTATAAGGACACCAGTCCTAGGGGATTAGGGCCCCACCCTATGACCTCATTTAACCTTAATTACCTCCTTAAAGGCCCATCTCCAAATACAGTCACATTGGGAATTAAGTTTCCACATGTTGATTTGTGAGGAACAAGATTCAGTCCATAATGAGAAGAAGACCTGTTTAGGTTAGGAAGCATCTATAATGACTTCCAAAATTACATGAATCGCTTGATTGTTCTTCGTTGCTATTACTTATGTCTTGTTTATTTTATATAATAAGCATATTACGATCATTTCAAAGGGCGGGAAAACCTTCTGTTGCTTGCAGAGCACAATCTATAGATTGGTTTTAGGACACAGGATCCCTCAACTTCCAAATTACACCCACAAATCCCTGAGCCAATTTCTGCATCGTGTAGATGAGTGTGTCCGGGGGCTTCACTCGTTTTCAGCACCTGAACCATCACTGCTGCTTCTCAATTCTTCTTGAAAAGATCGGGAAGGAGCTGAGGACACTGTGGTCCCTACAGAAGTGTCCACTGAAGGCTGAGGGTTTGAAGAGCGAAGCTTGAATACCCCAGGCGGGAGGGCGTGGAGGACGGAGCCGGGGCGCTGTCCCCGCTGGGCCACCTGCACCTCGTCACCTCCTGCTCTGCACACGCACCACGCGGGCTTCCGACCTTGCAGGAGCCCCCCTCGTCCCAGCGCCAGGACTGCCACGCTCCGCACTCCACGGTCAAGCCTCGAGCCCACTTCCCTGACTGCTGAAGGAGAAGCAACACAGCTGAACGTGCCTCTGGCTCAAAGCACCATTTCCCTCAGAAAATGTGTCGTCTCTCTCCAGCACACAGGGCCCTCCTTCTGGCTCCTTCTCCCTTCCGCAGCCTCTCGATGCTCACGATCTCCTCCAGGACCCCTGCTTTAAAGATCACATCCACGTCTCTAGCTCTGCCCTTGCCCAGCTCGACCGTCTTCCACGCAACACCTCCGAAGCGGAATTCCCGATGTTTCCCTCCACCTTCTCATCACAGCCATGGGCACTGAATCCACCGAGCTGCTGAACTCACTAATAATAATGAGAATAATACTTGCTAACACACGTGTGTCTACTGGAGGCCAAATTCTGTTCTCGGCAGGAAACCTGCTCATTTTTAAGGCTTCCCATTTTCTGCACTGAGCTTCCTTGGAAGGTTTCTTCTGTACACGGTAGGAACACTTCCACGGGACAAGATCAGAGCTCCCCTCCCTCTGCAGCCCTCCCCCACCCGTGCTGGACCACGGACGCTGCTGCAAGTCCGCACCTGAGCAACCCCGCCCCGCCCCCGGAGTGCCGTGCGCCCCTTCCTAGGGAGGGTTAGCTGGTGGTAACAACTACCACGCTCGTTTACACCCAGGGAGCAGGGAGCTCACAGAAGACACTGCCTCTCGAAACTGCGGCAGGAGACACGATTAAAAACACAACCGCGAGGAAAGGCTTTAGCCGCAGGTCGAGACCCGCAGGCAAGCCCAGGGCAGCGGGGCTTTGCGGCCAGGCCACTCTCCCGGCTGTCCGTCCCCCTCGAGCCATGGAAAGGGACCACGTCCGTGAGCCAGTGGGCACCAGGTGGTGGCCGGGGACACACGTGTCCCTGTGTCCCGGCCGCAGTGGCGTCTCCGTTGAAGGGCTCGGGCGAGCGGCTCAGCTTCACAGCCGTCAGGACTCCGGGTAAACACGCTTGACTGATTAATGATAACAGCTCTAAAACCCCGCAGACGTTTCCAGCACCCAGAGATGTTTATTTTTTTTATACTAAATTAAATTCATTTTCTCTCTCATTCCCTCTAAGGGAAACGGTGACAAATTTAAATTCAGAGTGGCCTGCCCTCTTGGAGGTGGCCCTGTGCCATGACCTCTAAACAGGCTCTGGTTTGGGTTTGTCTGTCAGCGGGGGCGGGGAGGGGGAGATAAAAGAAAAAGTACCGGGTACAGTGCCCTGAGCCAGCCGCCCGGCGCAAGAAGGAACTTGTTGAGTATTTTGTATTTACCAGGTTCATGGTAGGTACTCACTTATGACGGAAAAAGAGAAGGAGACAAATCCTTAAGGAGCATGTGCTCTGTGCCAGACACCACGATGCTGGGAAACAGCAGACGTGGTCTCCGCGCAGCTCCTCCGAAAACTGAAGCTTGGAGGGGTTCCGCTGCCCAGAGCAACACCGGGCAGAACCAGGGCTTCGGCTCAAGTCTCTTGCATTCCAAAGCCCATTTTCCTTCTCTGTATGTTTATCCACACAGCCGCCAATGAGGAGAGCAGCAAGAGACCCTGATTTCTGCAGTGCCTGTTCTGTTTACGTAAATCATTCTGGCCATTTTTATGCCAATAAATTTGCTACCTCTTGAAAATCTGTATTAGGCTACATAGTCTTTGTGGTTCTCTGCATGTTACCCTGGCAATTCCCACCAGGCTGCGCACTGGCCAGCAAACAGATGCTGTCAGATGAGCAATCCCTCCAAGGACTAGCTTCCCCTGGACGCTAAGGCTCTACCTCTGGACTCGGGGACGCACGCGGACCCTCCGGGAGCTGAGACAGGACGAGAAATTCAGATTGTTGAGAATATCGTTGTAAAACACTGAGCTGAAATAATGCCATGGTTTGTCAGTCGGTTCCAAAGGACAATCAGACATTGCTTTTTCCAGTTTTGTTTTGTTTTTAAATTTTAGTTACCAATGAATTTGTAAAGGCGCACGCAGTTACGTATAAAATAAGATGTGCAGCTTAGCTGTGACCTTCAAGGAAAGAAGACACTTGACTTGCTGTTCAGGAAAAGTCACCATAAATGTTGGGAGGGCCTCGACGATGATTCTGATGTTTTTTCTACGTGCTAAAGACGGGCCTGGGCTTCCCTCGCTTCATAAAGCGTCACGTAGGAGTGAGGGAGGCCAATCGGCGTGGACCGGGTCGCGCTTCACTGAGGGCCTCTATCGAGAGCTGTACTCGGTTTCAGGGTCGCAGCTCGGCCGCACGCTGCCCTGTGCTGATGCCCGGCGGTGGGTGGGACGCAGGAGTGAGGGCAGACAGCCGGGTGCAGGACTCGAGCCAAACTATCAGCGAGATGCTGGCCGAGATCGCTTTCAGAACCTCCTCTCCCCTCGCAACGAAAGCGAGACAGGCGAGCGCTTGCCCCAGTGCAGTACCTACTAACTGCCCGAGTCAAAGTTGGTTCCGGAAGATGCAACACACTTTATGAAGCTCTCCAGGCCTTCCTCCGTGGCTTCCCATCACAGAGGACTCGTGGGGCCAGTGGCCATTTCCTGCTCTCTGCATGCTGAGCTCCTGCTGGTTCCTCAAAGCCCAGCAGAAAAGCCGCCTCCTCCGAGAGGACCTTCTGGATCCCCTGAGTACACTCTGTCGCCGGCTCTACTGCCGTCTGAGAAACAGATGACTCTCTAGCCCGCCATGGCGACTGTTTCTGCCTTTTGCCTGCGGGAACACGTGGCCCAGGTGGAGGCCACCTGCAGTTACCGAAGAGAGAACGCTCTCCCGCGAGAGCCTGCTGTCGTGGCAGCCCGGCTGATGCTTCTGACATTTGGTCAAAGGAGAGCATCCCATGGTGCAGGGGGTCCTGCTGCTGCTGGGCAGCAGGACCCGTGCTTTCTCGGGGAGCCCTGTGGGCCCGTCCGAGGAGCTCCTCCTGGAGCCGGGCACGTGGGCGTCTGCCTTCCACGAGCCCACTTTTTGAGCCTAGTGCAAAAAACCAGGGCGGTGATGTTCACAAGGGCCCCGATCACGGTGAAGCTGTGCAGAAGGCGGGAACCACGCTGCCTCTGCAGCAACACCACGGCGGCTGAGCTGGGCTCTGCTGCCAAAACAAACAACCCTGCACCTTCGGGAGCGAGGACAACAGCGCTTCCCTCTCACGCCGGTGACCCCGTCCTGGCCGCGGCTCTGCCCCACCCAGTCCTTCTCCCAGGACCTTGGCTGCAGAAGCAGTCTTCACCCAGAATGAGGCAGACACTCTCCGAGAGGGAAAGAAGGTGACAGGTCCCATGACTGCTTTTCAGGCTTCCTCTGCTGCTCTACCACGGAAAGAAGCCCGGGGCCGAGATGGACCCCAGCGGGACGGGAAGCCTGTAGGAGGGGCAGGGGCTGTCCTAAACAGTAATGTCACCCGCCACAACCTGTGAGAAAGATGTGCTATTGAAGCAATCCGGAAAGAACGCTAGACGAGCAGGTTCCTACTGAGTTTTACTGGAAATACAGTCCCTCCGATTGTCCGGTTCTAGACTTCAACATTTTCATCTGTAAAATCAGAGGTTTGGTCCATGTGGTGTCAAGGTCTCTTCCAACTCTGCGTTGAGCCCGAAGCCTTGCCTCAATGGTTATCTATTTTGCTATCTTATCCAGAGGACAAGCACCAGTATCATTTCTCTACTTCTCACCAAGTGCAGCGCGTGAGAACACTGGCTGAATAAATAAGTGAAACCTAATGAATAGCTTATGCTTTAGTGGGAATTCAATAGATGATTTCCTGGAAGCAGGCTCATGGCCCCCGCCTTGGTGGAGAAGGAAGAGAAGGAGAAGAAACAGAAACGCAGCACAAGAGGGCCTGGGGAGGGCAGGCCCCACAACGCAGCCTGGGGGGTTCCCGGCTCCTGGGACGTCCTCTCGAGGGCAGCTCCGTCACCACGGGACTCGGCCCTGGATCTCCCCATGGCTGAAAATTGCTTAACTTACTAAATCTAAAGGCATATGTATTTTGAAACTATTGCAGATGGAAAGAGGTTTCTTTCTTTTTTTTCCCTGTTCCGTGTTTTGTGTAGGGAAAGTGGGTAAAGCGCACACTCCCAAATCATTAGAATTCAATCATAGGAAACGCTGCAGTATTATGCAAAAGTGAAATTCCTGATTTTACTGTGAAAAGGAAATGATAGCCTTTCGAACCTAACAAAATAGCTGATTTGCCAAGAAAATGCTCTCAGCTAGAAGGAATCCGCCAGGAAGAAAAATAGTCAGTGCTTGGGTCCCATTTACTCTGTCTCTGTAAGGTGATGAATAGTCATGTTTTAAAGCTCTCCTACATTTACGACAAATACACAGCATTCTGATTTCAGTAATGACAAAGCACGATTTGGGTTTCACGTTTGATCTTCAGCTGGAGTGAGTGAGGGCCCTGACTTCCGCTCAGCCCTGCCGGTCCCGCCCCGCGGTGCAGCTCGCCGAGGTCACCTGCGCCGAGTCTCACTCCTTGTTCTAAGGATCGCGGCCCACAGTGACTCCTCAGTCATTGCACTCCTTGGTTGTAAGCGTAAATCGGATGTGTAGATTCACTTTTCATCAAGGCTCTGTGTGGTTTGAAATTAGATACAAGTAGACCCACAACACATAAAATCCATCCGAATAATAGGGGCTGTTTTGTAAGCTCAACCAACATCACGCAGCTGGAAAACCAACCCTTTTTCCTTTTTCCTTAACTAACTCCAACATGATGAGCTGTAAACCTCCACATGCTGTAGTGAAATCTGAGAAGTGAAACAGAAAGCAAGTGAAGGAACAACGCAGGAGTCGGGGACGAACGCACAAACCTTGAAGAGTCCTTTGTTTTCCAGCTTTCCTTTTGTGGCTTTCAAGTATTACCTTCAAATCAGTGATTTGAGCATTTCAGAAAAACACATTTAAGGAAAGGCACTTCTACAGCGTAACGTTTTTCCTCCCTCAGAAATCTGTACTCAGGGGACACTGGCCCTTTTGCTTTGGGGAGGGAAGGCGCCCCGTCTCCCTACCTCATGACACACCCACTGGCTACAAGCCGTGCCACCAAGTGGGAGGCAACCCACCCTGAAGCCTGACGCTTCTAACTCATGAGCATTTTACAGTTTTCACCAACTGTCTGGAGCATTTCTGTTTCCAGCGGCTAAAACTCTGTATGTGGGCGATACTGAGAACGTTAGGGAAGCTTAGGCTTTAAATATATAACGTTAGCAGAACTTCCAAGTGCTACTTCACCACTAAGCCCCTGAATCACGGAGCCTGGCAGCTCCGTGGGCAGGACGTGATGCCCGCTGCCCGCCTCTGGCGCCCCGTCCCCCCGCTGCTCCGCCGTTTTCCTTGGAGAGGGGCCATCTTCCCACTGTGCCTGCACCCCCTTCCAGGCCCCCTGCCACTCTGCTCTGTGTCCACGACCCTGCCTGCGGCGCCTGGGACGGATCTCTTGCCATTTCCTGCATTCTGCACAAGCACTAATTGAAAATTTGGGTGGCCTTGCTTATTTATTTTCCTGGAATGCAGTGGGTTATATTTTCATGGCATTTTCTCAGCAGTGCAGCATTTCAATTTCAAACTAGGACAATGAGAAGGAAAGCCAGTTCCCATCAGCAAAAGACAACTGTACCCAGTTTGGATTTGCAGGATGGCGTTTATAAATTGTGACTAAATGTAAACCATCAGAAATGCCTGTTTTTTTCAGGAAACTAAAAAGACAAGTTGACTCTCTCCCTAAAAAGAAAAAAAAAAAAAACATGGTGATGGGCTCAGTTACCACAAAAAAATGAAAGATAAATAGAAGGTAACATTCAAAACTATTTGGTAAAATTCAGCAATTCACTGTCCATGTCTAAATCTTCGTAAGACGCACTGGCTCGAATTTTCTGTTGGATTCGTGCATGTAAGAAAGCTTCACAGCGGCACTGGAGTTTTGTACAAATCACATCCTGGTTTGCATGGGCATTTCTCTTTAGCAATATGAAGGCTAACAGTGGAACTTTTAATTTTATCAAGATGTTATCCCATGTTATTCTAATAATCTACCACCGCTGTAAGTTTTGTATTGCTTAATATTTAAAGAGGAATCTATTTCAATGAAGTTGTGTAAAAACACAATTTTGGCAAAAATTGAATTTATACACATGGCTTAGAGAGTTTACACCTTAAAACTGCCTTTCGATTTCATCCTGAATGTGTGCATCTTTCATGTCTGAAATAACAGTATATATAGAGTGAATTTTTAATATCTGATACATTTTACATGAAATATTTTAAAAGAAAGATTTAGAATGGTTGAAAATATATGCACATGTTAAATAAACTTAGTTACCAAAGACAATGACTTTAATAAAACTCCCTGAAAAAGTGCCAGTTGAGGGGCAAATGCATTTCCAGTTTTGTGCCTTAAACAGTGCTGAGTCTAGGTCATTTTCTTAATCTTGAGAGCTACCTTCCCTTGGTTTGTATGCATTTCTGCCATTGGTGTAATTGACGGGTACACCAACTGTACATCAGTTCACCTCAGAACGGGACATTGATGAGACCTTTTCATGGAGCAAAGTTGCCATGGCTGTGATCTGAAAGTAAAATGTTCAAAAACATCTGAACTAGCTTGGGCAGATGACGTGGGCAATAAAGAAATTGCATCTGTTCATTTTATTCAACCAATTAATAATATTAAGTTGCTATTCTGAGTTACTTTTTAAAAATTGGAGATAGTGCTAAATTGTCAAAGAATCAATGACAATGGCACATATCTTCCCCTAAAAATAAGTACATAAAGGTATCTGTCTTCTCAGGTAAACAAACTTATTAAAGCTTCACTATAATTCATAAATAGGATTTCTTTTCCACACACATTTTGTCTTAAAATTAAGGGTGTTAAAGAGGAAAAAAAAATCTGTTGGACTATGCAAATATTGCTGAAGTACTGATTTTGAATATACAGATGGGAGCTGAATAACATAATTATAGTTTTTCATGTGCTACTGATTATGTATTTGAAACTGACTCTATAAGAAATGCTGTGCATATAATAATGGTAACACTTCATGTTTACATAGCTCTTCATAAACTTCAAAAGTATTTTTCAACATACGTAATTAAGGTTCATAATAACTCTTTGAGGCTCGCTTGCTTAAAAAGCACATTAAATTTTGTGCTTTAAGAAAAGGTATTAAAGGAAAGTAAGTGTATGTTTATCAAAAACATAGACATAGTAATAGAACCAAGCGCATGGAAAAACAGAAAAAGTTTACAGTTTAAATAAAGAAGATACTCGGTCTTGGATGGCCGTGCCAAATGTTTGATCCAGCGCAGCTCTTCTGACCTTCTGAACAGCTTAGAGAACAAGCTAGCAGAACTTCACTGGCTTGGTAAATTCAAATATATTTTATGTAGTATTTTTCCTTTCATTTCACTGACTTTAATAAAACGATAAAAGGAAATCGCATTATTCACATTCACGTCATTTTTTCCAGTAGTGGGCTTCTTATGTCTGTCTTGTTATGTTAAATTACACCTCAGGAAAACAAATGCCATCTGAGATACAGTCCATTAGGCGACTAGCCGCCGTTTGTAGTTGAGTCAGAACAGATATGGGGAAAGATATACTTGTACAAAGCCTCAAAAATAAAAATTACATATTTCTAATATTTCCCAGTATCATTTCCACTTCGCTGGAATTAACAATACATTGTAGTATGGCTGATGATTTCTTCCCTAGACGTGAAATAGCAAAATATTTTTTAAAAGAAATGTACTTCACAGAACAAACAAGAACCAAACCACTTCTTGTGACCATCCCTTCCCTGCATCTGGCGGAGCTGCCGCTTCCTTAGGTAGGGATGTAGGATGACTCCAGAGTATATTTTACAACTTGTGCGTAGACATAATTCACAGCCGAATTCAGGAACTGCCCAACAGAAATTAATTCCTAAAATGTCGAAACTACTCCTAATAAAACCGCCAAGTCTGGGCTCGAGGATTATTCCCATGACAGGGGTGGGCCATTACCCGCAGGGGAACAGGCTGCTGCGGGGACTGCACAGAACAGAAAACCGAAAGCCTCAGTACGAACATCTCCTCCTCTGTGCTTTCTCTGGAAACTTAACGACTTGGACAGCAAATGAGGTACCTGGACAGTGTTGCAGAACAGACTCGTTGGATCTACGTATCGGTTTTCTGCATCTGACATCCAACTGTACACAACTGACAACTTACCTGATTTGGATTAGTTTATCCAAAGCACAGGCAAAATAAACCAGGTCCTGATTTCTTTTTCTTGAGAAAATAAGCTGGTTCTTCTGAACACTTTCTTGTAATAGAGGCAAAAAGCGGTGTATAGCTAAGAGAACAAGGCACCTAACAGACTTCAGGCCAAGGATATGCCAGTGTAGACCGTCCACTCCCTTCAAGACGGGGAGTGCAGCCCAGACCCTCCCAAACACGATTCTCCAGTTACAAGGCCTCAGACAATCTCAAGAGCCATTGAAAGCAAAGCACAGTTTACAACCTTCCTGTGATGAGGAGGCCAGCCACAAAAGAGAAGTGTGTCAATCGGAGAATGTTTTAAACATTAGAATGTTGCTGTCAGCATTCCTTTCACATAGAGTTCTGCCGAAGGCCTCAATTTACAGAAAAGATGAAAGAGCTGGAGGAAAACAAGTATTTGAACTGTGACCGAGGGACAGGATGAGGCAGGTGGGCTGAAGCGGGTTAGGACAAGTGGAGTCTGAACATCTGAAGCGTGCAGCCCCCATGGTGGCCCCCGGTCCTCACACCCGCCGTCCGTAGGACTGCGGCCCCCAGGGGCCACCCCTCACCCCTGCAGCCCTTCCCAGCGGCTGATACCTCTACGCTCGGTTTTTCATTCGTTTCCTAGAGGGTGTGGGTGCGTATGCACGTGCGCGTGCATGTATGCGTGGGTGTGGGGAGCGGGCAGTGACCACGGTGCCCACCGCCGGCCTATGCTCAGCAAGCCCCTGGCCTACCTGCCAGGTGAGTCTTGCCCGAAGACGAGGCGGGGCACCTGTGCGGGGCACATCCCTGCGCTTGGGTTGGCTGCCTGCACCCGCCACCTCCCGTGGCTTTTACAAGGTGAAAGCGGAAGCATCAGTAAGTCCGTGCGGTTACTCGCTACTCTTCTGATTCTCAGAAACATTTGTTCTGTTGGGAAGTGGAAATGGAACGAGGGAAGGGAGGGGCATGGCAGGAGGGAAGGGGCCCTGGTCTGTGCCCTCGCGTCCCCTTCTACTCAGTTCTCCCCCCGGCACCCTGACTTGTCAGCTGAGGGTCCTCGCCTGCCTGCGGCTGCCTCTTCTGGTTTCCTAACAATTTTTCTCTTCACTATGAAAGTGTGATTTTCAGGAATAAAAAGCCACAGGATATAATCAACCCCCGTGAATCTAAGACGAATTATTGATGCAAAAGGGATAAGAAGTTGACACCTGTTGCTACTGTCTCTGGCAGGTCCGAGTGCTTGCTTCAGTCTTCTGGAACGTTCCAGTGGCCACCACCTCCTGCCCCCCGGGGGGCGGTGCCCCCTGCACTGGCCATGAGGCTCTCCATATGCTTATGTTCACAACGGCCTGAAAAGAACTCCAAAAGTGGATGGAGATGTTTACACCTCAGACTCCCACAGATTTTGTACATGAAAGAAGGTTTTTGTCTCTAAGTGTTTCTCAGCAATTGCAAACTACTATTAATTGTAAATATTGTTAGCAATATTAAGTTTATTATAACTATTACAGATATGCTGAAAAGATAAGTCAGCCTAAATTCATATATCAGAGTTGCTAAAATTTTTAATTTTTTCATCTTTAAATAAGCTGCTTGCTTAGTCTTCTTAGAAGTGCAGTTCATTAAATGCTCCTACAACGAGAGCTATTCTAATTCCCGCTTTAAAGAATGTAAGGTCTCTCAAGTTTGTAAAAGTTAATTTGCTGTTGCTGTTTACATGCTAAGACAACATGAAATCTCACTGGATAAAGGAGAAAGCTTTGATTCCATAAAAGAGCTACCTGTATCCTCTAATTATGTTTTATAAGCAAGGTCAGTATTCTAAGTTAGTTATTTAGGTTCATTAAATGTCATGAAAAAGATAACATTTATGGTGATTTAAAAATATTTAACATGCAGTTATCAGATTCCTAATCAGGATGGGCACAGTTTCCAAGCACATTTGATTTGTTATTGTCCTTTTACCAAAAAAAAGTGGTAATAATGTATATTTAATACTGTGTATTTAATTGTATGCTCGTATGAAGCTTACAAATGGCCTGCATTTCTATAGCTCCAATAGAGATCACAATAATGTGAATGTGTGTGCATATAATGTGAATTATAACATATAGACTTCCTCCTACACAAATCAGTTCACATTAAGAAATGCGAAGATCACTGACTTTTAAAGCAGCGTTTATCTGGGCTAGCACTGTAACAAGATTAGTTGTGTCAATAGCCTTGTGCCTGGGATTATTCCACCCCTAATTCTGCTTACATAATTGTGTTAAATTGTGTTAAAACTCAACCCTAACCCATACCCCAGTCCTTTACATGGTTCTGCTCAAAATTTGCTGATTTAAATATGCTAGGGTGTGCTTGAGAAACAAGCAGGAAAGACAGATTCTTCAGAATTTTAGCTCTTATTTTCTTATTTGTTAAAATCTTCCCCCGAAAGTTCTCTCAGACAATGAATTTGCTTCAGCCCTAATTGTAAATATTTATGAAACAAGACCTGCATGCAAAAAATAAAAAGACAAAACAGGATTTTTCATTTATCATCACCTTCCACCATCCAAAATATGTTGTTCTTATTTTACTTTTGGAAAATAAATATTGCGAACAAATAATTAGAATGTCTTTAATGGCAGATAAGCTTAATTTAATAGAGACAAAGAGAGGACGTGTAGGGAAAAAGAGTAATGCCCAGACTGTGAGGCACTGCGTCTATACTTGTTGATTTGAAAAGGAAGCTCGGATTGCTGCAAAATGCGTGTACACAGGACCTCTCTGAATTAGTGGCTAGATGATTAGTTTTGTGCAGAAAACAAACCTTTCTTTGAAAGTGCTTGTTAGAATTCAACTGCCTCTAGCACCAGTTAAACAGATATCTTAGACATTAAAAAATTACTACCAGCTCTACTGAGGTAGAATTGAATACAAAAATTGCACACATTTAATGTATACAATTTGGTGAGTTTGGAAATTAGACATTTTGAAAGGAAAGAATTATGGTGTGTAAACCAAGAAAGGAAAGCAATGTGAAAATTCTGTAAGTATAGGAAATCAACTAAAAACGCAAAAAGCTTGCCTCTGTTTGATGTGGGAAGCTGCCTGGTCTTGTTCAGGAAGAACATTCTCAATTCTTTGAGAATTAATTTAACTCTTATTTCTCTTAGAGCATGCCAAAACCCATGGGGTCGGAGGCGGCCAGGGCTGTACAGCAGTGCATTGCATCTCCTTTATTTGGATGATGTTCTACTTTACACTATAGTTTCTGGTCTGAAATTATATTTACTAGAACAATTGCTGCCAAATTTAGAGTCAGTAGTTAGCAGCACGTTTATGCAAAAACTATTAAACTGGATGGTTTAATTTTTTTCCTGGCTATTAACCCACGTTGTGTCTTGTCACACCACGGCTGGTCGCTCTTCCATTAGACAGTGGAAGAGAACTGGTACTTCAGAGCCAGCCAGCACTGTAACCAAGGAAAATAGGATCTGTCAATTCTGGTTCAAAACTGATTTTCATAAAGCATGAAAACCTCCTTCTAAACGTGTTCTGACAAATACAAGCTTACAAAGAGAAGGCCTATTAACAGCAGTGACAATGACATTTAAACACATCCAAAACACAAATGGCGTGAAAGGGCTAACAGCAGTCACTGAAGTTTTCTTCCGCAATTTGAAAACAGCAAGCAGAGCATATAAATTTCTAGGATAAAATTATAATTACAGCATTAAAGAGATAGTCTCCACTAGTTCTCAAACAAAACTTTGTTAGGGAGCCTCACAAGTCTACAGTTTGAAAAGCTGTTGTTTATTGGAAAGAAAGCATATGCACAGGCGAAAATCTGTCATTCGTATGTGTGCATTCGAGTGTCTCTGTTAGCAGGATGGATATGCTGCATGATACATATATGTAAAGCATAATAATGCAAATCAACACAGCCTCACACATCTGGGCTCTGAAAAAATGTGGCCAAGCTTGGAAGGCATTACTTTATGCAAAAGTAGGAATTCAACAAGAACACAATGTTGCAAATCAACCCCCATGTTTACATTGTATTGTTTTCCTCTTCATTGCTTTACTTCACAGGTAAGGACCTACCCACTCCAGTGCCACAGCCAGGGACAAAGAAGCAAAGATACTAGTTCACAGGGGCTGGGGGCTGGGGAGGTGTAGAGGTGATTCAGGACAGGGGGCAAAAGTTACAGAAACAGAAAAGGATCAACAATCTCCTCCAAGTTCAGAGAACTTATCTATCACCTATCTATCTATCTATGTATATTTAAACCAACAGCCGTATAATCAACTCCTGAGTGTTCAGGGACCATTGATACTTATTTTTAGTATGTCAAACTCCACCAGGAGCACAAAAATAAGTTCTTACTCAAATCAACTGGCTATACTTGGTTATCACTTCTTTTTTTCTTCAAATTCAGGTACTTCTTTAATTCAGGTACTTATTCAAGACTTGCATAGGTTTTAAAAAAAAAAAACCACACGTACAGGAAAGTAAACAAATCATAAATGAAAAACTGGATGAACTGTCACAAAGTGAACACACCTGTTATCATCACACAGGTTAAAGAGTAAATTCAATTATTGCCAGCACCCCAAAGTCTTCTTTCTGCCCTGTCCCAGTCTCATCTCCACCCCTAGATTACTGTTTGCCCACATAATTGAAATCATACAGCACTTATTCTTTTCTGCCTGTCTTCTTCTGTGCAGTATTATCTGTGAGGAGATTTTCATTGCTCTGCTGTACTTCATGACATAAATATGCCACTATTTATGTGTTTGTTTGTACTGTGGACAGGCATTTCACACACACCGATGTGAATGTCCTCTTACACATCTTTTGTGCCAATATAGACACAGTTCTCTTTGGTAGATGGCTGGGGACAGAACAGTATGTTATCACTTTTGTTATAAGGGTCCAGTCGGAAAGGAAAATGGTTCAGACTGTTGTCTCAAGTGTGGGCTGGATATATCACCTTTGGCTTTTAATTTTTTGTGTACTCCTCTCCCCTCTGTACCACGGAAAGTGTATAGGGAGCTCTGCCTTGCTGGGGGATGGCCCAGCATACTGGGCGGTGGGGAATACCAGCAGCTGCTTGCAGAGGAGCTCAGAGGGGGCAGAGGGGCAGGACCAACCTCCGGGATGCACAGGCCTGAGCTGGGACGCGGGCGTGCTGAGCAGGTCCTGCACACTGACGCTGGCTGTTGCTGTCGGGAACACATTCACTACCCCAAGCGGGGTACAGCTTGGTTCACAATGTAGGAGAAATCTACTGAAAACAGAGGGTGAGAAGACTGCCTTCAGGGAGTTTAAAATCTTTTATCAGCTTGGTGGGAAACCAAGCGTCGAGCAATGAAAGGACTCATAAATATCGTGTCACATTAGAATAAAAAAGAATGAGACCTGAAGCCAGACAGATCACATGTATGCAAGGCATTCCTAAAACTCCTGGGAAGCGGGAGGCCTTCATAAAGAAGTGTCCAGAGGCCCGTGACATGTCTCCCTGCCGAAGTGGAACCGAAACTGGCGACATCTGCCTTTACAGCGGAACACAAAGCACAGCGGCCAGTTAGCCGGCTGCTCCGAGCCCCAGAGTGTCAGGGCAAGTATCACATTGGTGGGATAAACTGGGAGCATGCACCATTTTCTACGGCTACTGATAAATGCAAGCATATAGGACCTTAAAGCGGAAAGTCGGAAAAGACAAAACACACATGCACAAAAACCTAAGACAAACTAAAAAGCTCCCTACCCCCTACTGCTGCCCAGCAATTTAAAACAAATTAAAATGCTACCTTTCATTCAGTGGTAAGTCCTTCATTTAAAACATGAAGAGGGCTAAATTCCTAGTCACAGAACCTCAGCAGCAGCAGGGCCTAGCAGGGCAGGGAGGCCTCACTCCAACCCTGTTCCCTCTCTCCAGGTGCCACACCTCTCATGTCTCTCTGGCAGCCAGTGACTGTCCTCAATCTCTGTCCTCTTCCAGACCACCTACAGACAGCCGGGAGAGACCACGGCATAAACACAGCTGCGTCTTTGTGCTGGTGGCAGCAATGGGGTAACGCTGTTGAAACACGGTATCCTTGCGCAGACCCAGCTTTATTTACAGGGCGCTTAACAAAACATGCAAAGAGAAGGTAAGCAGAAAAACACAAGGGCTCTGCTTTGCTGTAGAATTGGAGACATTTATTCTGAGGCCTTTGCAGATACGGCGCTTTGAAGCTGACAAGAAACACAGATACTGAAGTCCACACAAAGGCATCTGCTAGGAGTACAGGGTAGCCAGATTCCTTAACCAACAGGCCCAATCAGAATTGCTAAAACAGCCTCGTAACTGTTACAACCTTGGAGGTTTTCAAATTGTCCTGTGATCTTAAACCATAAAAGACTCCAGCAAAGAATGACAAAGCTGGGTGGTATTCGATGAAACCTCTCAGCGATTCATACTGCTGAGATCGACACAGTAAACTGGGCTCATTTTTGCCTCTACGTGACCATAAAGCACGTTCTGAAATAGACTGCTGGAAACAGCCATCTCCCCCAACTCTGCCACTATCAAGATGTATTGTTATGATTGTAACTTTCCGTTTTCCACTCAACACTTAGGTGGGTTGTGGTTAGTGCTATTACTGAGTGGCTGGCCTGATGTATTGAATACCTGCTGTGTAAGGCCCCGTGGTATCTACAATGGAGACAGGAATTTGCCATCAAGGGGCTTTGTTAAGCTGTGCGTTAACACATCCAATGACTGTCAGTCTTTGGTAAAAAGGATCACTAGATATGGCAAAATATAGTTGTTTTGAGGATTAGACTCTGTACTAACTATGGTCCATTACAGACTGATATGCCATGTAGCATAAAACACTTCAGGTGTTCACTTAAATGTAAAAAAAAAACCTACAGAATGGGGAAGTGCGCCATCATAGTGTTTGCTAAGACTGAAACCAAAGGAATTCCATGTTTCAAAGTTATTTTTTCCTCTCTAGGACAAACGAAATCTGATGCAGAATTGAAAACACAAGCTTTACAGTGATATTTAATTGCCTCAGCAGCTACTACAGCAATTTTGGGTTTAATGATTTAACTTCCGGCCAGCTTCTGCACGTATTGCACTAACATTTGCCAGCTGGCTTCAGAATGTGGACCAGAAGTTTAAGAAAAAAGAAACACTACCAGTAATTTTTATATTAGCAAAAGACTCGCTTTCTTCTTCTAGTGTTTCTGTCTCAGGGATACAGTATTATTTGTCATTTTTTTGATCCAGGAAAGACCTGTGAGTCCTCAAGAGTCATTCATACCAGGTTAATGGCAGGATCGCCTGACTCGGGAAACGATGCATCACCGAGAGCAAAGGAGAGACGAGAAACAGGTTCACTTTCACTGTGAGGCGGGGTACCACTGCCGACCTGTGCTTCAGGCCGCTGACTCGTGCTTCCTGTGTTTAAAGTGAATGATCCTGGGAGAGCTGAGTTACTCACACGGGAGCACTCCTTCCGAGGTAAAGGGGAGAAAAACAAAGTCACGCCAAGTGCCACAACTAAGAGCGTTTGTCTAAAATATCACCTTCTTTTTCTCAGGATGTATTTCTCTAATATAGGTGTGCAATTCAACACGTAAAAGTATTCAAATTGTAATAAGAATAGGCTGCTTATTTTTCTGTGATAATGCCTGTCTTGGCTGGACTCCAACGGAAGGTGACCCTCCAATACGGTTTCCAGGCTCGAATTTAACTTGGGAGGAGGTGATACCAGGAAACAACAGGAGGGGATGGGGAAGCCAGGTGGAAGGGGAGGAAGCAAGAAGAGGTGTGGGTGAAGGTGGTCCTGAGGGCACTGGGGCCCAGCCTCGAGGGCAGCTCTGGACACGCTGGATAGCACGCCTCCCAGCCGCTCCCGGAGCCAGGCAACCAGAGGTCCACACCAACTCCTTGCCTGTCTTTGGCTGAAGCCTGCTTCTGGGCCAGGAAACTCTCCAGTGCTTCCAGCCTACCACGTGTCCAGGAAGAAAGCCCCAAGGCACAGCGGCAGGTGTCAGAGAGCAGAGGGGCAGCAGAGGAGCTGTGGGTGGGCTCCGGTGGGCACTGCTACACCCTGCTGTGTTCACTTGGTCCTGTCACTGGTGCCTCACGCTGAGTTACACCCACACCAGGTGTGCTGACAGGCTGCGCTATGGGCTCCTGCTGCGCTCGGTCCTGGGGCCATAGAGGTTCTCTGTATCTTCCTCCTTTATCACTCGTTCTGCATGTCCCTCTCTCTCCACCAGCATCTCTGCTGGCCTAGGTTGCTTGCTTGATGATGTTGCTTGCTTCGTCCCTGTGGGGTCTGAGCCCCTGGTTGCCATGCCCCTGTCAGGCCAGGGGTGCGGCGTTATCCATTTGCTGCTATCACCAGGCACGGAAAAGATGCCCAGTGAGGGCCCTGAGTCCAGAAGTAATCCTCCCTGCCCCTACTTCCTACTGATTATAAGGGTCATTTTTTCTTTGTCGCCTGTATGAGGAGCCCAGGGGAGGAGAAGTCTTTAGATTGAGTGGAACCTTGTGTCCCCTGGCAGAGCATCCTCGGCCCTGCAGCAGGAGCCAGGGCTGTACTGGGGACGCAGCACCGTACGCTGGTATGAGGTTCACAATACATCTTGCATCCCATAGCACAGCACCTCACCCTCGCAAAACGTTATCCCCGGCCAGAGCCACAGTTGTGCCCTTGAGGCCATTCTAATGTTCTACCAGGGTGGCACCTTCTGGGTGTGTGAAGTAGGGCTGACCCAGTGCATCTTGCGGTACTGGCTCCTCTGTCATACCTCTTTCACTCTCAAACGGGTCCCTATCCCAGGTGATATCACGGGAAGCCCCCTAATGATAAATCAGACACAGTGAACAACTAACTGCACAGTGATGACTGCCAGAGCCCTGCAGGCAGGGAAGACGAACCCGAACCCGGATCTGCATCTGGGTCTGAGGAAATCCGCTTGCCACCCAGTGGCTGCTTGGCCTCCGGGAGGGAAGGCCCTGTCCCCCGGCTGCACCTCGGCCTCCGCGTCCGAAGGGGCGGGCGCAGCGCGCAGCTCCATCGCCGCCACCACGGCTACACACTCCCAGGCCCCGGAGCAAACAGGCCCACCCGTCGGCTGGAGTAACCCGCACATGCAAGCGGAGAGGAGGGCCGGGGAAGAAGAGGCGCAGACAGCCCTCAGCCCTGGAACACACAACGCGCGGCTCCTTCCGCACTAAACCAAGTGGCCGGAAGAGCGCGTTCCCTTCCGGTCCTGCCGCGCTCGGGGCGGCGCGTCACTTCCGGCCGGCCCGCGGCGGCCGCTCCCTGTCAGGCAGCCGGTTCCCCCGGGCCGGGCCCGAACGGTCCGCCTTTCGATGTCGGAGGCCGGCGCCCGGCAGCGCCCGCCCGCCGAACCCAACCACTGTCCACGCTCAGGGCTCCCGGCCGCGAGCACCATGGCGTCCCGGCCTGCGTGTCGCCTGCCGCCCAGACGCGGAGGCTCAGCCTGAGGCTCCTGAGGAACCGGGGTCGCGGCCGGGTCCTCCGCTCCCATCCGTCTCCCAACTCCCGCCCCCACCCCGCCCCTGGGGCTCGGCCGTCGGCCGCTCGACGCTCGACTGCGCGGCGGATCGACGCCCTCGGCGCTCCGGCGGCGGAAGTGAGGGCGTTGGCGGCGGAGCGGCTGCGGCCGGGGAGCCTTTGGTCGAGCGCGGGGCCCTGTGCGTGCGGGCCTGCAGGTAGGTGTGTGTGGGGGGCTGAGGCCTTGGCTGAGGCTGGCCGGGGCCGCGGGCGGAAGGGCCGGCGACCGCCATCAGCCCCGCGCCGCCCTGCAGCCGCGACCGTGCGGAGGGGCCCCTGCGCGGGTCCCGGAGCCCCGCCCCCGCCCCGCCGTCCGGGGCCCCTGCAGGGGACTCGGAGGCCCACCCCGGCTCCCGGCGTGCGCCTTCGGAGCGCCGAGCCTCGGGGGCGGGTGGCCGTTGGCCTCAACTGCTCCGTGGCGCGCCTGCTTACCTGTTCCTGCGTAGGGTTGGGGGGTTCACTGGCGGAGAGCGAGGTCAAGAGGCCGGTGTTGCTTGTTTTCTTCGGTGGCGTCACTGGAGAGCTGCACCGAGCGTTTCCTAGGCGCGCGTCGCCGTGTCTCCGGATCGATTGCGTTATCCTCACTTGACGGACGGCGAGACGGAGCTCATCGTGGCGGCGCGCCTAGCCCGCAATCAGCGCGGGCTGCCGTTGCGGCCGCGCCCGGACGCCGGCGCTCCCCCCGTGAAGCCGGGGCGTGCTCAGGCGGGCGGGAAACCGCGCGCAGGCGCTTCTCTCGGAGGGGAAATAGGCGACCGCTCCTACTAGCGAGTCTGAGAAACGTGTGCCTTTTTTTTTTTTTTTTTCCTTTCCTTTAATGAAGCTGAGTAAACTTGCAAGGAAAGCTATAACAGAGTGTTTTAGAACGCTGAAGTCAGTCACCTGGATGCGCTGTATTGAAAAGCTCGTTCTCGCTGAGGGTGTGCGCACCGCTCCTCGAATGCCTGACACGATGCTCTGCTTACATTCTGGGCAGGCTTGGTGTAAAGACAAGAACTGACAGCCGGAAGCGTCCCAGGGAGCCTCTGTGTCCAACGTGGTGGATCCACAGCGGGTGATGGAAAGAGGGCGATGCGTGCTTGGTACTTAGATGCTCTCTTCTGTCTGGTTCAGTAGAAGTCTAGTAGTTTTAAACAGAGGGCCCCCCAGCACAACTTGGAACAACTCTTGGAAGTTTCCGAAAATGATTTTTTCTTCTTGCCAGGCATTTAATTTCCCGAGCTGAATGTCGTGTTGAAAGTTAACCTCTCTAAAAGACGGTTTATGGGCATGCTAAGTCGAATTTTCGTTCCTCCCACCGATGTTGGAGAGCCCGTGCTGTATGACTCTAATGGGAAGGGGCTCTAGTACTTAAAATTTTTGCGCAGGCAGCCTTTTGATAAAAGACTTAGGACAGTTTCTAGTGCTGGGCCCGGCAGCCTGAGGCCATGTGGGAAATGCTGGTTGTACAGTTAGCCTCTCCATTACTGTTCACCCGTTCTCCACCTAACTCCTGTCATGTCGCCAGGGTTCCTAGTTCAGGGCCTGCCACAGAGTAGAGCGTCTACATGTTTTCCGAGTGCGTGGGTTTTAGGCCCGTGTTGAGTAGAGAGGATTGTAAATTGACTGGGGTGGAAGTGACGTCCATCCCTCTGCTGAGCAGTACGCTAGGGCCTTGATTGCTCTCAGGCCTTGGGGAAGGTGTTTCTGGATCCCCGGGAAGTGCCTGTTGAGACCGCATGGTGGAAGTGTTAGCTACAGTCACATAATTCTGTGCATGTTTATGTCGATTGGAAAGAATTGTTGATACAAACACAAGCTTACAGTAATTGTAGAGAAATGGTGCATCTCTGTGGACACACCTGTAGGCAACCTTAGACCTCAGTTTGAAAATTATGGAGTCAAAGCACCATTTACTGGTCCGTGTGCTACCACCACCTGCTTTGTAGCATGGGCTGAGCTACTTAGCAGCCTTTTGGGGTTCAGTTTCCTTGTACCTGAGAATACATAAAACTAGATAATCTCAGAGTTCTTCCTGCTTTGAAATTTTCCAACTCAGTGAATCCTATAACCACTTAGCGCTTGTCCTGTCCTCTGGTATCTTTGGGGTTGTAGCTATTGTTGGTATTTACACGTCTGTCAAAAGACTAAGCTCTTGCCAGACAGGGATTAGCCTTAGTCATTTTTGTATCCCAATTTTAGCATATGCCTGACACATGTTAGAAGTAAGATTAGTCTGTATTCAGAAAGGGGATATTTTTGCCCTCTCCATTAAATAGCCAAGAAGTAAGCTGCAGTTTTCAGTGTAAGTACAGCAGGAATTCAGAGGGAGGGAGGCTCTTTTGGGGTTGGAGCAATTGGGAAGGCTTCATGGAGATCAGACCTTGATGGGGGAGGATGTGGCCCTTCCGAGAGAAGGCATGTGAACGTCTGGGTGGCTTAAGAGAAACAGAGGCCCATAGGCTGGGGAGTGAGTGCATTTTGGATTATGGAGTTCCTTGAACTTCAGGCAGAGGAGTTGGGAACTGACTTACGAGGCTTTTTTTTTCCTGGAAAATTGTATTGGGTTTGCTCAAAAGCTTCATTAACATCCTTTAATACTGTTGGTAGCAGTTAAGACTGAGGTGGACTATACAGTTTGCTTAATTTTCGATTTTGGTTTGAGTAATTCCTTCTACTTACTCTTTCCCACGTACAATCAGTCTCGGTGCCAGTGTGGAAAGAGCAGTGGACACCGGGACTTAGGAAACCTGGGTCTTAGTTAGAACACAAGCTGCGCAAGGCATCCTCGGCACCACCTGCGGTGCTGTCTGGCACAGGTTCGCTTTCAGAAGTCCTTGTGCAGCGCTGACTAAGCTCTGCCTCTGCTACTTGCTATAGCTGTGCCACTTTCGACAGGGTCGACCTTTAGTTTCATCTGTAAGCTTTGGTGCATTTTTTACGGCCATATCCGCTTGTAAAGTGCGGGGTGTATGATTTTAACTTCTGTTGTATTGTAATTTTACTGAAAGACAAAACAAGATAAAAAGCAAGGAATATTTGGTTTTAGTTTAATTTTCATGAAAGCCCCATGTGATTGACATATCTGGGTAAGTCAGAGTGTCAAGAATCAGAATTCTTGCCAGATGGTTCAAATAAGGAGATTTAAATAAAGAAACTCCTTGCCGAGGTGTGGGCAGAGTGGGTGAACAAGCGGGATAGTGAGCCCCACGGGCACCTAAGCAGCTGGAGGGGACAGAGGAGAGAGCAGAGCTGCCCCAGCTGGGGCCTCGCGGAGGGCTGGCTGCTGCCAGAGGTGTGGTGCTGGAGGCTTCGGGAGCAGGACTGAGGTGCCCCAGCCTGAGACGGGTTCGCCTCCGAAACCCGCAGCTCGGACCACCCACTCTTTGCTGGCAGTCTCTTGTCTTTCCGAGCCTCACTCAGTTACCTCCCTCTACTCCTTCACCCGGTTTTCCGTCTCCCTCCTACCAGGATGCTCAGTTGTGTCCTCCCCCATCTCTCTGTGGCATCTGGCCGACAGATTCTCAGGCCTGGACCATCTCAACTTGTTGCCTGTTTTGAATGCTTGAACTGAGGTTCTGAGACCAGAAGGGGAAAATCATAGCGTCTGGATTTGTGCCGCTATAAATCTGTGGTCACCACTTGCAAGTGGCCGTCAAAGAGTTTTTAGAGTTTTCTTTGTTAGCCACTTGCTGCTTCTCTGCAGAATCCATTTTAAGCATTTTCTGCTCTTCTCAAACCTCTCATCCTTTCACATATAATCAGTCTATACTCAGCAGATAATCTTGCCACCTTAGAACTCTAAGAGCTCTCAGGAGAATCCTGGGCTCTTTCTTCCAGAACCTTCCCTCCTCCCAGTTACATTGAAAGTGGTTGTCTCTACCCCAGGACGGACCCCTGTACCCTCCACTGTGCCTTTGGGTGCGCTTCACTCAGTGCTTATCTCTTGCTAAAGGCCCCTCCTTCCAGTCAGCCTTTAAACATGCTTAGCCGGCAGCGAAGCAAAATAGAAAAGCAACAACAGAAAGGTAGCATCCTCCTTTGATTTCACATTCACCTATTAGAGTTTCTCTCTCTCCTTCCCTTTCCAGCCAGCTTTCTTAAATAGTTGTTTACATGCCACATCAGTCACCCCACTGCTGTCTGGCTAGGTGCCCACCACTCTGCTGAAGGCCAAGGTCACCTGGGACCCCCTTGTCACTAGGTCTTGTTCCTGCCATTTCCCCAGTGTAGTGCCAGAGACCCACGGATGCTTAATAGATACTTGTTTTGACTGAACAGTCTGAGGGTGCTCCCTCATTTCAGATCACGGTTTATCTGCATCTTTTTGTTTTTCTCTTTCTTTATTAAAGATTTTTTTGATGTGGACCATTTTTAAAGTCTTTATCGAATTTGTTACAGTATTGCTCCTGTTTTTACATTTTGTTTTGGTGTGAGGCATGTGGGATCTAAGCTCCCCCACCAGGGATAGAACCCGCACCCCCTGCATTGGAAAGCAAAGTCTTAACCACTGCATCACCAGGGAAGTCCCCTCTTTGTTTTTCTTAGGGATGGGAAATCTGACACGGTCATCTTTTGAGGTGCTGGGTAACTAGTCTCTGTATATATCTTAAATCTTCTGGGTCCACTAAACAAAAATAGAAATGTTTTATCTGATAATGACCTTTTAGTGTTGTCCAGGTGACATGTCTTTCCAGGGGGACCTGGACATTTTTTTCCCTAAAAAATTACATTTCCTAAAATATCAAGAAGTACGTTTTGTCCACCCCATGTGGATCTAGTAAAGAGGAAGTGGTAGGGACACGGGGACAACTGGCAGTAGACCTGACCGATGAACAGTGCCGTGCTTTGACATGAAGCACTCTCCTTCTTCCTTCCAATAAGTAATAAGTAGTGTATCTTCTTTGAGGCCTTAGTTCTTATGTTTCTTTTTTTGAAGGGTGGTGGTAGAGGGGATGGATTTGCACTGTTCTGTTTCATTTTTGATATGTCATCAGTGTCCAGTGACATGAGTTAGAATACCAGTCATCTTTGGACCCACAGCGTTTAGCTTTGAAATGTAGTGGAGGTAATTGTCCCCTAGGAGGAGACTTAGCCTGCTGAGGCAGAGATTTTATAGTTTCTGGGAAATAAAGGAGCATTTTAATAAACTCTTCTAATTAAGATGGAATCCAGTGCTTATTTTAAGGGAATAGCTGGGTAATCAAGTATTTATGTGACAGATGAGGTGTGTGGGAGCTCTGGAGAGTGAATTGTCAGGCTTCCCCTGTGGACTGTCTGGCTTCCAGCATTCCCTGCTAGTTGCCTTGTGTACCTTCTCTCCCTTAAATCCCGTACCTCCAAACATTGGAGCAGGAGTGAAGGTATTTTTCCCATTAAAAAAAAAAAAAATTAAGTCCCATTTATCAGTTATATTTTTTAAATCATTGGATTTTTTCCCCCAAATGAGTTGAAACTTATACATTCATTAAAAAACCCAGTATACCTCAGTTATACTTCCTTTATGGGAGTAATAAAGGAAAGAGGTATAAGGAGAGAGCTGGGAAAGCAGGGATGCTGTATCTCTTGTCTGTCCAGCTTTTCTTCTGACATCCCTTCTGAGACCTTACGAGCCTTCTTAGTACACTTGGTACCCCACGGATTCTTTCAGATTTGTGGTGACTCTCTTTTTGTTAACCATGATTTTGAGATGGAGCAGGAGGAGGGAGATGATTAACTTCGGACACTGGACAGGAGTTCAGGACCCTGTGCCTAAGACTTGTCCCACCCTGAGTGCGAGATGGTAAAGGGTGTGGCAGTGTGATAGAACTTGACCTTGCTCAGGGAAAGTAGAGTTTACAGAGGACGGAAGGAGGTAAATCACCATTCTCTGAGACTTTTCTCCAGGTCTCTGGGAGATCCCTCTGGGGCCAGCTGCCCCTGCTGTGCCTCGCCCTCGGGGGCAGGTCTATCCTAGGATAGGTTGAAGTGGCTCCAGGAAGATGTGGTGAATTCTGCAGTTTGGGTCTATTGGTGGGTGGCCCAAGAATCTAGCTGAGTTTGATTTTATTTTTTAGACTCATTAGGCAGCTCTGCAACCAGATTTTTCTGGGCGTCCTTTGGATCCAGGGCGGCTCTGGGCAGGATAGGTCTACCTAGTGCTTCTCAAACACTCCTGTGCACAGAATGGCTTAGATGTGTATTAGTGGGTTGGGCTGGGCTACTGGGAGTCCGCCTTGCTGATTTGCTCCCTGGTGATGCTCATTTGAGTAGCATGGGAGTGGAGGCGGGGTGGGGGGCGTTGGGGAGTTTATTATTGCTATTGGTGGTTTGGGGGAGGGGGGCTCAGTTTTCTACGGCCTGAGCTCAGAAAATAGTGCTTCAGCATCAGGAGGCTTTCCTTGGCCTATTTGCTGAAGGTTCTCCAAGTCTTCAGTGAGTCAGAACTTCTGTTTTTCCAACTCCTGGCCTAATCCCTTTAGCTGAGCTGGGCCTCTGGGTACCTGACAGTGAAAGAACACCTGATCACTCGTTCAGATTTCTTGTCTGCTATTCAAATCAAAATTCTTCCTTACTAAATAGTAAAAAATTTTGGTTTAATCCTTTTAAAGCTACTTTGGTGGTTACGTTTTCTGTTTTTTCCCCCTAATGGTGCTACTTGTTATTTTTTTTCTATGTACATTTAGCCTGAAGTTATGTAAAAAAAAATTACTGTGTTTTTTTTTTTGTATCAATAAATCTTTTGGAAAATTAAAATTGTGCCACAATGAAATATGGGAAAATTATAAAATTAAAATTTTCTGACCTCTGTTGCAGAAACACTTCATATTCATGCTGTGCGCTTCATTAGAGGAAAAGAGGCAGGCGGGTTAAAACCAACGTAATATAAATCTAAAAGAAAATGCATTTATTTAAGTATATATCATAGATTATAAGAAAATACGTTTGTCTTTATTTTAATGAAATGCTTTTATAATGGTAATTTTCTCTTTTGACCTGTGATGTATAGGAGGTTAATTGATGTTAAATGGATGCTTTGTTAATCCTTCATCAGCTACTAAATTGGTTGGGGGAGTACAGGTCAAGGCCACACAAGGCCGGGACTGGCTTGTTTTCTCAGGGAAACCACACTTCGCTGTCCTGCCTCTCTCCCTTTCTGGCTCTCCATCCCCTCCTCCCCACCCCACCCCTGCCTCCCCCTCCCCCCTCCGCTCCCCCTCATCCCATCTCTCTCCTCTCCCCTCCCCCTTTCCCCCTCCCGGCCCCGAGTGACAGCTGTTGGACGTTGCGTGCGAGTTGAGCCGGCGCTGTGTGGTCCGAGTGTGTGGTCTCCTTCAGCCGAGAGGCTGCTAACAGGGTGGATGGGAGAGAGCACGACTGTTTACTTTACTTTCTTTCGGATGCCGGGATTGTGCCCAGAGTTTCTCCTAAGCACGAGCAGCTTCGATCCCTCCCAGCTGGGCTGCAGCCTCCGCCTGCGCTGTCTCCCTGTTTGATCCCCGAAGCTCATGGCACTGCTGAGTGCTGGGGTGATTTTGCTTTTGCTATGCCAAGATACGTGGCCTTGGAGAAGTTTCTTTTGAGATAGAGCTAGGGAAGTAAAGCAGAAATTTCAAGATAAGTGACAAAGTTGATGCAGTTTTAGAAATTGGGAAAGCTATTATACAAAATTTGGGTCAAATTAATCCAGCTCTGCTTATGTAAAGGAATCTGGGAGTTAAGTGACATCCTGTCACGTATAACAATTTTAATAAAAGTAACCAATTTAAGCTGACAGTTGATTCCTTGACCTTTTGTGAAAATCTACATTGATTTTGGCATGCCTGTTTACTGTAGTTATTATGTTGTCAGCCGTCATATTGGCTTATTTCATGGTAAAGATTTGACAAGTCGAGACTATTAAAAAAAGAGATAACAGGCCCCCAAATGGAAGCACTTGTGCTAAAACCCGTGTCACCAAACTGAGACTTTACTTTAATACCTTATTTAATTGCAGTTTCAGGCTTTCCCAGGAAGATAGTCTTAACCAGTCAGTCTGAAATTACCTGGTCAGGACAGTGAGGTAATCTCTGCTGCTCCCCTGAGGAAGGTGACCTTGCCTGAAACAGCTCTGTGCTGGTAACTTCTTTATCCAGCCTCTTCTGCCTGCAGAAGTCTTCCACTGGGTACAGCTTGGAGGAGGACCGCCTTTCTGTTTGCTAGATGGGGTGTTGCCCAGTTCATGAATTGTTGAATAAAGCCAATTGGATCTTTAAATTTACTCAGTTAATTTTTTTTTTAATGAGACAAATGAAACTTTGTTTTCATGCAATAATATAAATTTAGGATAATATCTTATTTTCCTAATTCTTTCATTATAAACAGCTTAGTTTCTTGATTTCATTCCTCTCTGATTCCCGAACATTCTCATAGAGATGGTTAAATATCTTGTGACTTAAAGTGAGCACATGTGGACTGTTGATGTCATTGGGATTTTCCATTGTTTACTTCTTCCTCTCCCTGTCTTCCCAGCAGTCTTGCTGGAATGGAGTTGGTGTTGCTGATGCCTGTTCAGGACTGGAAAGGCCTAGGCCACTGACGCTTTCCAGAGGGGCTAAGCTAATACAGGTGGCTTATTGTTGTTCGACTGCTTTTCCCGCTGATTTTAACCCTAGGTTTCAGTAAATGAGCTGGGAGGGTAAAGCCTTCCTCCTCTCCCTTGCTCCGTTTCAGTCCTGGCCTTGGCCTTCCTTAATCTCATTTGATCTTGTATCAGAAGATTTTAGAACTTAGTAATGTCAAATGCTTTTTAAAAAAAATACCGCCATCCTGTATTTCCTCTTGTGTCCATTTTTGGGGGGTTCTGTGTTTGTGGTGATAATGATAATCTAATGCTCCTAGGAATTCTGAAGCAAAATTAGTATAGTCACAAAGTCGTGTACACATCACCACAATCTAATTCTCTAACATTTTCATCACTCCACTATCAATCCTTTCCCATTCCCCTCCTCTGGCTACCACTAATCTACTTACTGTCTCTACGGGTTTACTTGTTCTGAATTTTCATATAAATGGAATCATAAAATATGTAACCTTGTGTGTTGATTATGGCAAAATGTGTGGTGTTAGTAATTTCATTATGTCTTTTACGTAGCAAATGAAAATTATGTAGAGAGAGAAAACACTGATAAATAGATGCTACAGTCAAGTAATCATTAAAAATAAAATTGAACTTATGTTTTGGAAACAAATATTTAACAGGAGCTGGGAAATGCTCTAGGCTTATCTTTGATAGAAGTGCCACTTGTGTACTGCCTGTCTGTCACCCAGCCCTCTGCCGCAGCAATCCTGCAGGGTCCTGAGTTTGCACAATGTCATCAGTGTCATTGCTAACCGGTTGTTTGAACTCTCAGTGCATAAATCCTGATTGGACCCGAGTCCCTGCATTTCCTGCTTCTAGTTTACTGGTCTGAGTCCTCCAGGAATGATCCCTGAGCAGGGAAGCAGGAAAAGGGGCCACTGGAGTGGAAACTGCCCTCAAGAGCAGCGAGTCCTTTGCAGGGCAAAGAAAAGCATCTGTAGAGCCACAATACCTTGGCCGCGTTTTTAAAAATAGCATCTCCAAATGCTTCTCTGTAGGAGACAAATTCGTCTTTAAGCCTAAGGGGAAAATTACTGTCTTTGTTTGGACTTTACATTATTTAGACCTGAAGAGTTGGAATCTTTTGTGGTGTTTTTTTGGAATTTTTAAAATATTCTCAGTACTGCTCCTTTTTTATGTGTGGATTTTTTAAACTTAAAAATCAAACTTAAATCAGTTTTGGCTTGGTTTTTGTAGAAATAAAAGATGGTGAAAAATAAATATTTTTCTAATCAGATTTATGAGGGGTAAAACTCATTTTGGTTTAAACATTTTAAGTATTTTGGGGGAAAAGGGGACTCAGTATTAAAGATCTGACCGTACACATTAGATTTCTGATTTTCAGGTAATTCTTTATGGAAGTGGTAATAGAATAGGAAATGTTCCACCTCTTGGGCGTTACAACTGGGGGCCAGCCCTCCCAGAGGCAGCCCAAGAAGAGGAGTTGTTCTGCGCGGGTCTTGGTAGTTAATTTGGATTCACCTCTGATTCCTTCCTGTGGCATGAACTATAACCTGCCTGTAAAGTGAGCGCCTCTGGGCTGGGTGGCCAGAGGAGCTGTCATAGGGTGATCGAGTAAACTTTTAGGATACAGTTAGGGGACTCAGTTTCTATAGTAGTTTTTGATGATTGCCATTGTGGCACAGATTTATTGGTTTAAAAAACCAATGGGATATGGTACAGAATCAAGGAATGGCGTCTGTTCTGCAGTGGGACAAATCAGGTCGACATCCCTCTCAAAGGCCACCTCTCGGTGGTGTCTCATAGCTGGAATCCCACGTGGCCTGAGGTTTGCTGCTGTCCTTGAAGAGCCAGAAGAAGACAGCGCCAGTGAGCCCATGTGTTCCCTGGTCTCTTTCCTCAGTCGCCATCTGCCAGGTGTCCACGTTCTGGTCCTGGACTGGGTGCTGGGAGTACAGAAAAGAATACGATGCAGTCTTAACCAAACCCATTGAGGACTGTTCTTTATCCAGGGACCTTGGTACAATAATTCTTTTTTTCTTCTTCTTCTTCTTTTTTTTTTAATTAATGTAGGGGAAGCTATTGTTAATCCCTTTCCTATGCAGATGGATTTGCAGGAGTAGTGAGCAGGTCCGGAACTACCAAGAGGAAACATTCTGTGGTCACTGAATGGGGTAGACTGCCTGGGTCCCCGTCCACGAGGGCTGCTCTGTACTGTGCTCCAGAATTGGCCTTTCTGCATAGCCCAAGGCTGACTGCACCTCAGAAGTTTACATATGTGCTCACTGCCACAGGGAAAGCCGTATAAAAATGTATTAAAACATGATCTCTCTGACCCTCGACGCTCTCCCAAGAACATTAACCTCTGGAATCTGTCCTCAGCCTTTGTCCATATTCATCAAACAGATGTACAAAGGTAGCGTTGGTTTTGGTTTTTTCCCCTCCCTCCTTCCTTTTCTTAGGAGCATTGGTTGGATCCCCATTCCACCACATCAACTGTAATAAATAATTTTTTAAAAAAATATTTATTTTTATATGGTTGCACCGAGTCTTAGTTGCAGCACGTGGGCTCCTTAGTTGCGGCAGGTGGGCTCCTTAGCTGTGGCATGCACATTCTTCGTTGTGGCATGCATGTGGGATCTAGTTCCCTGACCAGGGATCAAACCCGGGCCCCCTGCATTGGGAGTGCAGAGTCTCATCCACTGCGCCACCGGGGAAGGCCCTGTCACAAATAATTTCTGAGACAATATAGAACAGTTGGACTTGGGCTGAGTACAAAGTCCTTTATAGAGACACAAACTGAAATATTTATGGATGACGTGGTGTGATATCTGTGATTTGCTTTAAAATACTCCCTCAAAAACAACATAAAAATGTGTTGAGGAGGAGATGTAGTTGAAAAAGAGACAAAATGGGAACATGGAGGTTCATTATGCTGGGCTCTCTTCTTTTATGTGTGTTTAAAATTTCCATAATAAAAAGTAAAAAGAAGAGAAAAGAAAAACCACATGGAGAATCAGAATAACATGGCTCTGAGGGCTGGTTCTGAGTCCCAGCTCTGCCACACTCTAGCTGTGACTTTGGACAAGCTGTTTAATCTCTGATAGTCTTACCATTATTAATAAAACTACTGAGCATTTTAGAAAACTAAACTTCTTCTATACATTCTAAAATCATAATATTTATAAAAATTATATATAGTAACAGTTATAAATATATAAATTATATAATTATTAATTTTTTAAAGAAAGAAATTATTATTTTTTTTTGCGGTACGCGGGCCTCTCACTGTTGTGGCCTCTCCCGTTGCGGAGCACAGGCTCCGGACGCGCAGGCCCAGCGGCCATGGCTCACGGGCCCAGCTGCTCCGCGGCATGTGGGATCTTCCTGGACCGGGGCACGAACCCGTGTCCCCTGCATTGGCAGGCAGACTCTCAACCTCTGCGCCACCAGGGAAGCCCTAGAAATTATATTTTTTTTATTGGCAAAAGTTGAAAATGATCATATAAATTACTAGCCCAGAGCTTGAATTTCCATTGGATCCATCGCAGGAAGCAAGAGTCTGTCATTTCTTGCCAGGTTTGGGGCCCTTTCTAGGCCTTGAGGGTGTTTTTGAGGAAGCTGATACTCTTCAAGCACAGCTGGCTGAGGTGGTCGACCTGTTTCCCTGCATCTGTACCTGTCCTTGGCTCTGGGGGCAGGAGGGACAGTGGTGCTGGCCTGGCATCGCTGCTGGAGGATGGCAGCTCCCCAGTGTGGCCCAGATTGTAGGCCTCCAAGGTCAGAACCAGGCTTACCTGTTTACTAGAAGCTTTCTGTGCTAGGCTTGTGTCAGTTGGGTAGGTTTTTCTCTCTCTTCACAATAGGGTCTTGTCCAGGAAAGGTCACTTGATAGGCAAGCTGTAGCTCTTCTGAACATCTGGTCAGGAAACTGTCCCATGGAAGCTTTATATATTGTGTTACGTATGTATTTGTGTGTGTGTGTGTGTACATATTTATACATAAATTATATAAATATGTGTAATATGTATACATATACAAATGTATATATAAAAATAATTTTAAATTTATAGAAAAAATTCTTGGCGGTAAGTATTCTAAAATGGCAAATAGTTAGCTAAATATATATATATGTGTGTATATATGCCCCCACATGTCATTTTTTTTAACCAATTTGTTTAAGTGTTCTCTTGGTCTTGCATACTTTTCAGAACATTTTTTTAGAGGATCATCCTGCCAGTTAAGCCGTGGCATCACTTTGAGACCAATCATTTAGAGTTTGAAGAAAAAGGAGTTGAATGGTTTTAAGTGTAGACATTATGAGTTTTTTTTTTTTTTTTTTTTTTGCGCAGTACGCGGGCCTCTCACTGTTGTGGCCTCTCCCGTTGCGGAGCACAGGCTCCGGGTGTGCAGGCTCAGCGGCCAGGGCTCACGGGCCCAGCCGCTCCGTGGCACGCGGACCGGGGCACGAACCCGTGTCCCCTGCATCGGCAGGCAGATTCTCAACCACCGCCACCAGGGAAGCCCTATGAGCTTCTTAAAGGCAAAAATTACTACAGCTTTTCACACTAGAAATAAAAAAGTCACTGAAGCATCCTATAGATTTTAATTTCTAATAAAGTAACTGTTAATTGCTGTCACTTATATAAACAAAAAGCCCTTTGGGGTCCCCCCTCTCTTATTTTTAAAAAAGTGTAAAGGGTTCTTGTGACCAAAAAGTGAGAAAATCACTGCGGATTATCTCCAGCCACTATTGGCTCATTTCTTGCTTAAGGAACCGCCATTAGGAAGCTCCAAGCTCCTGTGTAAGGGTCTTGGATCTTTTTTTTATCTTTTACCTAGGGAGCTGATGCTTGGTGAGAGGGACTTGGACCACAGGTGGCTTCTTTCCTTTTTGTGATTTTCGTGTTTTTTTTCTCTTTTTTTCCCTCTATAAATTTTTTTTCTTTTTTCTTAGTGTACAGTTTAGGGGGCAGGATGGAGGACAGCGTGGGAGGATGATCATGGGGTGTCGGGGGACTCTGGGGGACAGGGTGGGTGAGTCTCCATTTTCCCCCTCTCTGTGGAAATGATGTGAAGCAGTAATGACAGAGTTTTCCAATGTTAATACTAGACAACAAACGGCAGATCCAGGAAGCTCGGAGAATATCAAGTAGGATCAGTACTAGAAAATCTGCCTCTAATCATATTATATTCAAACTGCAGAAAGTCAAAAAGAGGAAATCTTGAAGTAAGCTAGAGGAAAAAAGCCTTACCCTTGGAGGAGGGGACCAAGAGTAAGAATTATATTGGATTAGAACAAATGAACTAAGTGTTCAGTCCAGACAGATAGGAAAAGAAAAGCAAAATAAAATGCAAGGAAGAGGAATTAATACATGTTGAAGCTGGCAGTAATGAATTAGTAACAGTGCTTCTGAAAAAGAAGGTAGAATTTCTAGCTTACATCAAGGACTGTTATTATAAAAGGTCATTAAAACAAAATATTGACCAGTCTAACCATGAAAAAGATATTTACAGATATTCAAGACAATGAAAAAAGTAATAAAATGATAGCTATGGAAGAAAATAGTAGGATATTAAACTTAGAACAAAATACCTGACTTTTTGAAAAATGTACTAAAATTGTCTGAAGATTTATAAAATACATACCCATAATCATTAAGCAAATTCCCAAATAATCATACCCAGTGTGGTACTAGAGTGAGATGGTTTTATAGGCCAGTAATAGGAAACCTACAAGGAACAATATTCCTGTTCTATTTATAAGATGACAAGTATTGAAAACGTCAGATTCCTTCTGTAAGGTAGCAGTAGCACTCTGGATACAGTAAATGCTTAATATTTGTAAACTGCTGAGTGCTTCCTGCTACTACAGCAAACAGGCAATGAAGTAAAAGAGAAGATAATTTCTGACTAATTGTAAATAAGATTAAAGAGGTAGAACTCCTAAATAAAGTATTAGCAAATCAAATCCAGGAATACCTAAAGGATTAGTAAAATGGAACCAAGTAATGTTTATTCCTGGAATGCCCACTAATTCATTAATAGGAAAATTATTTCAATTCACTGCATTAATAAGTAAAAAAAAATTATCTTGAAAGATGCTGAAAAAATATTTGATAAAATTAAAACTTCATTTCTGATTTAAAAAATAGACTTTCAGTAAACAAGAATATTTTCTGTAAGATAACTAAATAATATCAATAGCAGACATCTTAGTGGTGAAATGCTAGAGCATGTATTCTCAACAGGAGCAATAACTGAAAATTAGCTCTTGACGGGACAAAAACATCTTAACCTTTGTGTATAAAGTGAAGATAGACATACAGTACCTAATACAGGTTTTACATTAGGATTTTGAAACTTCTTGGGGGTGACTGGGAAAAAGACCTAAATAGAAAGGCTCCTCCTGGGGTAGGATGGCAAACAGGTGGAGAAGCGTTGCTCTAGAGGCTTGCCTGCTACGGTCACACCTGTGCTTGCGAATACCACAGTTCGCACTGTTTGGGATGTTACAGCAAATGTGATAAGGCAACTGAAATAAGGGACACAAATTGTGAAGAGTAAGAGCCTAGGCTGTTACAGTATTTGAAGGTGATGAAATTTTCTGCGGAGAAAACATAGAAGGTCTTTTGGGAAATGATTTCAGTTGAGAGAGGCTCAGCAAGTTGGTTTCAGATAAATTACATGAACTCTCCCTGTGAACAGAGCTGAATAGTTTATTGATAGTCATAAAAAATGAGTAAGTGGGAAGATTCAACGTTGTAGCTATTTTAAATGTCCTGAAATTATCCAGAAATTCTGTGTAATTGATACATTTGTTCATTTAACGAATATGTGTTAAGCATCAGTTGTATGACATACTGTTCTAAATTCTGGGTGTACAGCAGTGTGTGGACAGACAAAAACCCCTTCCCTACTGGAACTTATACTCAGTAGAGATAGACAAAAACGTATAACTAGAGTATGTCAGGGTGGTGATAATTCCCATCAGAATTCTAGTAGGGTTAGTTTTAGAATCAAATAAAATATTTTAGAGTTCATCTGGACCAATATCTCTGAGAGATAGCTGAGAGAACTTGTTACAGATTAATTGTCCTATCAGATAATTGATTATAATATAAAATTAAGTTATGCCATAAGTGCAAAATAGATCAGTGGGGTGAAATATAGAGGGTCCAGAAACAGACTCAAAATGAGAATTTTTGTCAGAGATAAAAGTGGCATTACAGATCAGTGGAGAAAACAGTGGGTTATTCAATGAGATGGTATTGTGGTCGACCAGCTATTCTCAGTACTCCAAAATAGATTCCAAGTGAGGTAAATGGGTAAAGACCCATTGTCTTTATGATTAAAGATTAAATCAGCATTAAAGTACCAGGAACATGACTTTGAATGCATGACTCTAGAGTGGCGAAGAAAAGGTCAATGGGTTTGATGTTAAAAGACTCAAAATTTCCCGAGGCCCAAGAGCACCGTAACCAATGTGAAAAGACAGTGATAACTGGGAAGACTTGGACAGTGGGGACAGTGGACACAGGGTGAACATTCCCACTAGAGATCTTACAGTTAAGGAAATTAAGCCTAATAAAAAGATGCAAAGGTTTCGATGAAAAAAAATGGAGTTTACACACAGTGCAAGTTGAAACCATTTATTTTGTTTTGCCTGTCAGATCACTGCAGATTAAACCGGTTCTGACACCCGCCATTGCTGGTGGGAGGTGTGCTGATAGCACTGCAGGCCAGTTTGGTTTTCACGTTAGGCTCTTAAATGTACATCCTTTGGCCAGCGATCCCTCTTTGAATGTAATGAAAGGAAATAATTGGGTAAATGTGCAGAAATCTTTTGCAGTCAAGTAAGTGTCCATTGTCCAATAGGAAAAAATTGGAAGCCATCTCAATGCCACTTTAATTATACATCCATACAGTGGAATACTAAGGAGCCTGAAACTGGTGTAGATTTGTATTTACAAACATGGTAAGGTGTCCCTTGTGTCGTTTACATGTTAGATGATGCTGCGGAGTACACGGCACCTGTGACACCTGTAGATGAGGCTGCAGAGCACACAGCTAGGTGCCCTGGTACACGGAGGACCTGTGGCCTCAGCGCCACAGGTGTCCTGACTGAGGTGGCTGTGTGTGGACTGTGGACGCCTGCTCTTAAGGGTGAAGGTGGCTCCTTGCGCTGAGGGATGGTTTTTAATCCCTTCGTGCAGTTGTACTGTTCATGGGTTTCTGCGATGGGCGTGCCTGTCCTTTTCTCAATCCAGGCAGGAACCCCGAAGCTCCTTTCAAGGGAGGAGGAGGAGCAGGGAAGGTGAGGATTGAGGCCGAGGAGTCCAGGATGTCTCAGAGCTGGTGTTGCCCTGCTGATGGGTACGGACAAGGCCCAGGAGGTTCTGGGGCTAGTGCCAGCTCACTGGTGGGCAGAGCCAGGTTCCTGAGTGTCTTCTGCAGGGTCCTGGGGGTTCCTTGAGCTGATATCCCCTCAGCAGTGGGTGGGACCGGTTACTGACATGGCTGGCTGCAGCATCCAGGGTATTCCAAAGTTGGTGTTGGCCTGCAGTGGGCAGGGCTGGGGCCCAGAGGGTTCTGGGGCTGGTGCTGGCCTGCTAGTGGGTGAGGCTGGGTCCTGGACTCTGGTGAACAGGGCTGGGTCCTGGGATGGCTTGTGGGTCAGGGGGTATTAAGGCAGCAGGCCTGCTGGTGGGCAGGATTGTGTCCCTGACCAGCTAGTTGCTTGCCCTGAGGCCACTCAGTACTGGTGCCCATAGGCTGGTGGGCGGTGCCAGGTCCACACTAATGAGCTAGAGGACGGGTTCCACAATGGCCCTTGCCAGCACCAGTGTCCTCCTGACAGAACGAGCTCCCCCACACGGCCGCCGCCAGCGTCTGTGGCCCCAGGGTCTGTGGCTCCAGGGTCCGTGGTCCCAGGGTGAGCTCCACCTGACTCCTCCCTCTCTGGGAGTTTCTCCAAGATCAGCAGGCGGGTCTGACCCAGGGTTCTTGTGAGATGTTGTGTGCGCCCTTTGAGAGTGGCGTCTGTATTTGCCACAGCCCTCTGGCAGTCCCCAAAGTAACCCCCACGATCATAAAGCCAAACGACCTTGGGGCTCTGGCGTCTTCCTGGTATAGCACCGCCAGGCTGGGAGCCCGACCTGGGGCTTGGACCACACTCTCCTTGGGGAGAACCTCTGAAGTTGTGACTGCCCTCCTGTTTGTGAGTTGCCCACCTGGGGACCCCATTCTGTGGGTCTTAACTGCACCACATCTACACTCCTCCTACCTGTCTTGTGTGGTTCCTTCTTTATGTTTTTGGTTACAGAAGATCTTTTCTGCTAGTCTTCCGGTTTTCTCATCAATAGTTTCTCTGTATGTAGTTGCAGTTTCTTGGGCCCTTTGGTGGGGGTGAGGTCAGTGTCTTCCTACTCTGCCATCTTGGCCTGGTTTTGTTTTTCATAAAGCTTATGGGCTTTTCAAAACGGACACAGACCCTGAGCTAATTGGGTTAAAAGTCTGCACCCTTACTGGCTTATACAGGTGTACCTTTTGTTGAGCCTCTTCCTTTGTAACGCTTTCACGAAAAGTCATTGGTGAAGAGAGTTGGATAGTTGATTTTTATGTTCACTGTCAGTTTTTTCTTGCTTTTTAAGGTGCCAACAAGAAAAAGCTTTTCAGGGCTTCCCTGGTGGCGCAGTGGTTGAGAGTCCGCTGGCTGATGCAGGGGACACGGGTTCTTGCCCCGGTCCGGGAAGATCCCACATGCCCCGGAGCGGCTGGGACCGTGAGCCATGGCCGCTGAGCCTGCGCTTGTGCACCGGGAGAGACTGCAAAAAAAAAAAAAAAAAAAAAAAAAAAAAAAGAAAAGATAAAGCTTTTCTAACTCAACTCTTTTTTGGGGGGGGGTGGGAAAAAGGATTGTAACAAAATAAATAAAAATAATTTTGAATCCTGAAACAATTTCGTCAGTATTTTATTATAAAACGCTACTGTGTAAAATGGGAACTTCACTTTTTAAAAAAAGAAATATAAACATTTTCTGAGGGATTTTTCTTAATTTAGAGAGCTCAATATGATACCTGAAACATAGAAGGTGTTTAGCATTTCATGTGTTACATAGTCCTTGTCAAGCTGTGTGTATTTCGTCAAAGTATGTTAGTGTATATTCATGGGTTTAGATTTATCATCTACAAAGTTTGAATTGGTTATTTGTGAGGCTTGCTAATAATGCTTCTTATTCTCACAAGGATTCGAAGAAATAGTCAAGTTGATGTGGACCAAGATAACTTTTATATAAACCAAGTTTCCATCTTTTTCCCCGTAGTATTCCAGTATTCCATTTAGAAAATAATTCTTACTGCTTCATTATTTTGAGAAGAGGAAGAAGGGGTTATAAAGGGCGAGTACAGTGAGTTAAAATCTCATAAAGAAGGGACGTTCATATTCTTTCACATTGAAGTTTCGTTGTTTAATGGCTCGTGCAATAAGATAAACCACTAACTTGGCAGCCTTTATTTTTGCCGACTCAGTAAATTCCCATGACTGTCTTTCCATCAGTAATGAATAATTTCCTACTAGATTTGGTGATAAAAATACTTTGTTATTTTATTTTGTTTTGCTGATTTCTGAATTCCATTCATGGTGTTGTGGAAAGAACACAGAAACAAAAGACCTAGGCAAGTCACAGGAACTCTGGCTCCTGCAGTCTCTTTCGGTTTTGAATAGATTCTGATTCAGTAGTTCTCTAAGGGTTATAATACCGGACGGTTAAACAGTTGTTTTCAGAAGTATTTCAAAAGTAGTGTCTTAAAATTAATAATACATAACCATTTCAGAGTTATAGTTTAAGCTTTGTGAAGCTGTTTACTTTCTGACTTCTGAGTTATACAAAAGTGCTTGGTGAATATTTTCAAAGCTGCTTGTGAAGATTTTTTTTAAAAACTGCTTTTAACATTTTAAAATCCTTGACCTCATCGGCATTTTTGTAGACTTTAAATGCAAGATAAAAATGCAAAACAATTTATTTTAACGATTGTATTTTTCTCCATATACAAACACTCCTTATGACATAATGCCTTGTGATGTAAGGTTAGTAGATAGTCAATAAATTTTTAGTTTAAAAAAAAATAAAATAAATGCAAAACAAATCTTTAACACAGAAACATATAAGATATGCAGATTTTTTAAAAAATTGTGCCGTCACACAGAAATGACTTATCATGCTTGTTTCTAGTATCTTTCCCACATTTTTCTTTGGTTTATTTAATGAGAATTTCTAAGCCATAGTAAAAGTCTCTCTTTTTACCTAAATGTTGCATTCCCTCTCCTCTCTCTTTCTCTGTTTCTCCTTTAATAAAACTGGGGAAATGAAAAAAACCTGTGGTTTGTTTTTTTAAATAAATAATTGTGTATTTTACTCTGGTAACTATAATGGTTTACTTTTAATAATTTATTTTTAAAAAGTATCTGTAAAAGCTTTGTAGCCTAGTCTTTGCAATATAACTTTTGAAAATGAAAGGGATAATTAGGCTATCTAATACCTTATCTAATATTCAAATATAAGATTTTAAAAATTCAGATTCTTCTAATGGTATATCAAAAATGTTTTATAATACAATAATTTTAAGATGGATAACAACATGCTTTTATCATAGTTTAGTTTAATTGTGAAAAGCTAGGGAGGCCAGTTTCTGTAGTCTTAACATTAGTAACTGAATTTAAAAGCTTTGTCCTATACGTAAGACTCTCATAGAATCGAGAACTAAAAAGTGGCCTTAGGAATAATCTCATCCAGCCACCTTATGTACAGATGAGAAAACTGTTTCAGAGCGCATAAGAGTAACCAAGGGCTTTTAGTTGTTAATGCCAGAGCCCAGCTTAGAACTTAGATCTCCAGACTATTCACAGTTGTTACGTTGTTGAGGTTGTTCTAACAAGGCTTCATTCAACGACTTACAGCTTGGATATACTTCTGTTTATTAAAATGTATTTAGATTACCGTGTGAATCTATTACTTATCTAAAAAGATAAAATTTAAATGAAATTCTGAAACCTTTTTGAAGGGAATTATTGTCCTTGAGTGAAGATGTCCTTTGTTCGCATAGATAGGAAGGAATGTATTTGCCACAAAATGATAATTCCGTGGTGAAGCAAAACCTCACATTAAAAAAAATCAATGCATCAAGTTTAGAAATTATTTCACCTTCTTCCAGTTCTTTCTTTTAGAGAAGCACTGCTGAGAAGCAAGAAAACACTTATGCTTTTATTTTCATTGTGTCTATAGAATATAAATCATTGACAAAATGTAGTATTAAAGTGCTTCCTTATTGAGGTACTAAGCACATGAAGCTTCAGCCAAAACATTATCCTTGCTTATTAGTACCTCAGTGAAAAAAAACAAAATATCTCACCTGGTCCTATTTCCACAAGTACAGACGCTCTAGGAGGTAGCACAAAATCAGGTCAAGAGTGGGCATGTTGGAGTCAGGCAGTGTGTATCCAGCTCCGCCCCTCGCGTGCTGTCTGAGCCGAACAAGTCAGTTTACTTCCCTGAGCCTCAGCTTCCTCTTGGAGGCAGGAGAGCTGATAAGACTTACTTTCTCTGGCTGCTTAAAGGAGGATGCGGAATGTGGTGCCTGGACGTCAGGCAATGGGATATGACTGAGTCATTCAACTGGTATTAATGTGTCCTTTAAAATTTAACATTAAATATTGCAGTGGTAGATATGTATCAGCAGTATACCTTTGTGAAAAGGTTGTACATTCTGTAGAATGTACAACACCAAGAATGAACCCTAATGTAAACCGTGGACTACAGAATGTACAACACCAAGAATGAACCCTAATGTAAACCATGGACTTTGCGTGACACTGATGTGTAATGTAGATTCACGAATTGTGGTAGATATACCAGTGTGGGGTAGGGTGTCCATCATAAGGGAGGTTGTGTGTGTGTGGCGCGGGGGAGGGATGTGCAGTGGGTATCTGGGGACTCTGTACTCTTGGCTTAATTTAGCTGTAAACCTAAGCCTGCTTTAAAAATAAAGCTTATTAATTTAAAAAATAACATGAATAAATGTTAGTTGGATCACCTATCCATCGCACATTGGGTAGAGAGCCCAGCATCCCTCCAGATATCTGGCAAGTTTTGGAGAATTCTCTTAGACTCGGGCTCTTCTAGCTTTAACTTCAGGTTCTGCTGCGTTGCCAACCTCAGCTCTGCCTTCTCCAGCTACCTGCTTTGTTCCTTATTAAAAGGCACTGGCCAGTATACATGCTGTGTGAGCAGGAGAATGTATTAAAAGTTTGGGAGTATGAGTGGGAGAGGGAAAAAAAAGCACAGCCAATCGAAAGTGTTAGTGCTCCCATTCTAAAAGTCTCTGGGTTATACCTGCCATTGAGACAGTTCATTGGTCCCTTCACATAAAGCTTTATTCTCTTGTCATGATTTACTGACCCTTGCACCTACCACTCTGTTCTCCCTCTCTCTCTCTCTCTCTCTCTCTCTCTCTTTTTTCAGTCTACCTAGAGAAACTGAAAAAACTTACTTTCTTAATGCAGATCCATTTTCTTTCCTTGGTTCTCTTAAGAATTATTTTTTTAAGGGTAAAATCACGACTGTATAAATAAATTAAAAAATTAACATATTGAAAAGAAAAAGTGCTTCCTTATATCCAGAAATGTTTCATAGTTTTTATTGTACCACTAAATATAATTTGCTATAAACTAGACCTGCAATTCATATGATAACGGTGATATATTTTTATTCTGTTAACTAAAAAAAAAAAAAAATCACTTAAGTGTATGTTTATTCACTGTAAATATATCAACACCACACCAACATCAAAAGACATCAGATAAGTGTCTATTACCTGGTTAATTCCTAAAAGGGTCCTCTTAGTCCTGTTTATTCCCATTCAGGTCCAGGTACTTGAAAAGTTCTTGATACATTAACATGAGTCTGGAGACATGTCAGAATTATGATTGCTTTTTAAATTTTTTTTTATTTTTTAGGTTAAAGTATAATTGTCTTACAGTATTATGTTATTTTCAGGCGTACAACATAGTGATTCGGTATATAGATTGTACTCCATGTAAAGTTTTTACAAAATACTCCTATATTTTCTGTTCTGTACATTACATCCTTGTGACTTATTTCTTTTATACCTAGTAATTTGTACCTCTTAATCCCCATCCCCTATTTGACCCATCTCCCCCCACCCCACCCCCCCCGGCTGGTAACCACTGATTTGTTCTCTGTATCTGTGAGTCTGTTTCTGTTTTGTTATATTTGTTCATTTGCTTTATTTGTTAGATCCCACATATAAGTGAAAACATACAGTATTTGTCTTTCTTTGTCTGACTGTTTTCACTAAGCATAATACCCTTCGGGTCCATCCATATTGTTGCAAATGGGAAAATTTTATTCTTTTTAATGGCTGAGTGGTATTCCATTGTATATATGTACCACATCTTGTTTATCTGTTCATCTGTTGATGTACACTTGGGTTGCTTCCATATCTTGGCTATTGTAAATAAAGTTCCATGAACATTGGGGTGCATGTATCTTTTTGAAATACTGTCTTTGTTTCCTTCAGATATATACCCAGGGGTGGAATTGCTAGATCATATGGTAGTTCTATTTTTAATTTTTTTGAGGAACCTCTATACTGTTTTCCATAATATCTGCAGCAATTTACATTCCCACCAACCGTGCATGAGGGTTCCCTTTTCTCCGCATCCTTGCCAACACTTACTTCTTGTCTTTCTGAGGATTGGCATTTTGACAGGTGTGAGGTGATGTCCATTGTGGTTTTGATTTGCATTTCTCCAGTGATTAGTGATGTTGAGCATCTTTTCATGTGCCTGTTGGCCATCTGCATGTTTTCTTTGGGAAGATGCCTATTCGGTCCTCTGCCCAGTTTTTATTCAGGTTGTTTTTTTGATATTACGTTGTACGAATATATTTTGGATATTAACCCCTAAGTAGACATATTATTTGCAAATGTCTTTTCCTATTCAGTAGATCATCTTTTCGTTTTGACGATGGTTTCCTTTGCTGTGCAAGAGCTTCTCAGTTTGATGTAGTCCATTTGTTTATTTTTGCTTTTGTTTCCCTTGTCTGAGAAGACAGATGCAAAAAAATATTGCTAAGACCAGTGTGAAAGAGTGCACTTCCTATGTTTTCGTACATTTAGGTCTTTAATCCATTTTGAGGTTTTGTTTATGATGTGAGAAAATGTTGTAATTTCGTTCATTTGCATGTAGCTGTCCAGTTTTCCCAACACCATTTATTGAAGAGGCTGTCTTTCCCCCATCTTACAGTCTTGCCTCCTTTATCATAAACAACCATGGGTATATTTCTGGGCTCTCTATTCTGTTCCATTGATATGTGTGTCTGTTTTTATGCCAGTACCATGCTATTTTGATTACTGTAGCTTTATAGTATAGTCTCAAGTCAGGGAGCATGATTCCTCCATCTCTGGTCTTCATTCTCAAGATTGTTTTGGCTATTCGGGGTCTTTTGTGGTCCCATACGAATTTTAGGATTGTTTGTTCTAGTTCTGTGACAAATGTCATGGATAATTTGATAGGAATGGCATTAAAGCTGTAGATTGCTGTGGGTAGTACAGACATTTTAACAATATTCTTTCTGAACATATCCAGGAACATGGGATATCTTTCCATTTCTTTGTATCATCTTCAGTTTCCTTCATGAATGCTTTATAGTTTTCAGAGTATTGGTCTTTCACCTCCTTGGTTAAGTTTCTTCCTAGGTATTTTATTCTTTTGGGTGTGGTTTATAAATAGGATTATTTTCTTTCTTTCTCTTATAGTTCATTATTAGTGTTTAGCAACACAACAGATTTCTGTATGATTCCTTTTTAGCAAATCTGTAACCCTGTTTGGTGCCTAACAGGTTTTAAGCATGGAGTATGTTCTTAGGCTAAGAGCCAGTATGCAACAATTTGCAGCTCATCTAAGTGTACCTATGTATATATGTGAAATTCCCAATACAGTACTCTGCTGCTGTCAGCCTTTATCATTTGTCCATTTGTATCATTTAATCCTTTATTATCAGTGTGCTTGGGCGAGGATATTGCCTTTAAAAATGACTTATTCTGTGTCTGCAACAATTTTCCTTACATGAGTAAGTAATAGCTACTTTACCTCCTGTCTCTGTCATTCCGCTTTCAGAAGATAAAATTAGCTAGTGGTGTGTAATTTTAGGGTAGGTTCTTTCACTTTTTATTTCTTACCTCTTTCATTATCTTATATGGCTGTATAATGTAAATGCTGGATATTGTTTTAATTAAAAAATGAGGCTTATGACAGGAAAGTCAGACTTTTGTTAACCTCTCTTCAGTGTGTTTATATAAGAAAGATCTTATGACAGAATTTCAAAGACTATTGCGTTATTGCATTTGGAAAATCCTTTTGAGGAAAATGTATAGGCACTTAATGACAACTCTAGATGAAACTTTTCCTTCAAAAATACCCTTGTTAATTCGGTGTGAGTTGTGCAACTGAGCATGTTCAGAAACTAAATTCTCTTTTCTTAAGGCTTAGACTTTTTCCTGAGAGTGATGATAATGCATTTCATTTATTTGTGATTTTAAATGTAAGAACGTTACCTATAATGCAGGATGTTTCTAAGTGGAGGTGGGTTGAAAAGAGACATCTCTTTCCAGAATTCATTCCACAGATAATTACTGAGTGTGTATTTTGTGGGTAGGTACTGTGGTGTGCGTTGTGGACGTTGTAGTGTAAAAAGTAGATATTCTTACATTTGTAAGTTAAATGGCTCACTGATCTTCCTGATATAATGGTTTGTCCATGCTTGGGGATATGTAGGTGATGCTTCATGGTAAGGAAATGCCATTTAATTTTTGCATATGAACCAATATAATGAACACTGGATTTTCAGCTGCCTTTGATGTGTATATCTGGAACAGAGCTGTACTTTTCAATCATAAATAAGAAAATAGATCATAGTTTTTGATTCATGACTCTGCATAGTGGCCCAGGCATTACCTGTTATTACCAGACACTACTTTGTTTTACTTGGAGAAACTTTGAGGATAACACAGGTAAGATTTATGATCCTCTGTAAACGCCTTCAAAAGAGATTTGGAAAATTGGGAGTAAATTGAAAGTGTCGTGTCCTAATTGTGTGTGCGTGTGTGTATGTGTGCGTGCGTGCCCTTTTTAAATTTTGAGACCAGAAGTATTCTAATTTCAATTCTATTTCACAGCAGGATGAGCCAGTGCCCCCAGCCATGTAAGAAACACCTAAGGTTCTTAGATTGTGACTATCAGAGACACATATGACCTAGTAAGATGCAGGATGCTCTAAAGGGAAGAGCGGTATCAGACTCCTGTGAGTCAGGAAACCAAGGGTCTGGTCTGTTTTACAACGAATTGGGTGTTTGACCTTGAAAACGGTCTAACCCTAACCCTGGGTAGTACTGCCATCTTAACAATATTAAGTCTTCCTGTCCACATCTTTCAGTTTATTTAGGTCTTTAATTTCTTTCAACTTTTTTTTTTTTTTTTTTTTTTTTTTTCGGTACGTGGGCCTCTCACTGTTGTGGCCTCTCCCGTTGCGGAGCACAGGCTCCAGATGCGCAGGCTCGGCGGCCATGGCTCACGGGCCTAGCTGCTCCGCGGCATGTGGGATCTTCCCGGACCGGGGCACGAACCCGTGTGCCCTGCATTGGCAGGTGGACTCTCAACCACTGCACCACCAGGGAAGCCCATTTCAACATTTTAAAATAATTTTCAAAGTACAAGTTTTGCACTTTTGTAAAATTCATTCCTGAGTATTTTATTCTTTTTGATGCTATTGTATACAAGTGTCTTTTAAACTTTTTTTTTTTGTTTTTTCATGTGTCTACCTAATACCTCTCCCCATCCCTATTCTCTACCCCTTGTACCTCTTTGTCCTATTTTAATTCCAGTATTCCATTGATACCATGAACATTCAGAAAACATTTTTTCAACTTCTGTCAGCAGTCATCTGGCATGTTTATTTTGTGTCAAGTACTGTATGACAGGTATTAGAAAAGTAGAGTTGATTAAATATTATGTGTTTTCAATGAGGAGATACAGACTTGGTGTCTCAGATGTAACACTTATGTAACAGAAGTTTTATAGAAGGAGGAGGGATCAGGGAGACTTGTTAGAGAAGGTAACAGTTAAGCTTGACTTTGAAATATTGGTAAGGATTTAACAAACTTGGAAAGTCTTTCTATTTAGTCGAAATAAGGTAAATGAAATCAGGAAGGCATAAAAAGTACCTGATGGTTCTTAAGAGGTGAGTGGGCTTGTGTGGTTAGTGTCAGATGGGTGAGGGAAATGACTGAGGATGGCCTAGGGGTGTAGAAGAGTCTGATGGTGACAGGTTTTAATAAGATGATAAGGATGTCGTGGGGACTGGAGACCACTGAGCAGTGGGGGAGATGTTTTTTTAAATCAGGAATGATGATTAGATCTGTAGTTTGGAGAATTGACTCCGGTGTTTGCTGAGGGAGGATTGCAGCGAAGGGATAACGGGCAGAGTGACCAGTTAGGAGCTGCCGGGCTTCAGTATCCAGGGAGACAAGCAGTCGACCTTGGACTCTGCCAGGGGATTCTGTTTGATTCAGGGGGTGTGATGGAGAGGGAGGGGAGTTCAAGATAATCTTGGGTTGCCTCATTTGGCTTATTAGACGAATGGTATCCTCCTGTGGTTCTTCGCTTTTTGCTGCTTTTGTTGTTTTGCTGTTTTAATTGCGTTAAACGAGTTTACATAGGCATGATTGAACTCAGTCTCCAGCCCCCTCCCCTTTCTCAGAGGAGGCCAAGCTGATGGCACCTGGCTCAGAACCCCAGCCCTCTAATCACAGGGTTGCTGTCTCTGGTTTGGCAGTCCTGGTACTGGGCTGTCAGGAGCACTGTGGACGCACGGTACTGAGGGTCATGAAGAGCCAAGACACTCCTTGGATTTTGAGTCTCCCTCCCAGAAACCAGGGACAAAGGTCTGTCACCTCTTTATTATCCAGCACAGCCCAGACTCGTTTAGCTCACTTTGCCAGCACACACTTCCATGTTTGCAGATTCTGTGGCTAATCTGCCAATATCTGGATAGTCACTTCTGGATAAAAGTTAAAACTCCCTCCCCCTCTTCCCAGATACACATCTGCCTATTTGCAGCCTTATTACCACTGGTTAAACCAGCAGTCAGTTCTTACATTAACAGGACAATATAAATCTTTTTTCTTTTGCCTCTTTTGGAAGTTTCAAGAGCTGTTTTTCTTGGATTGATTCCTTTTCATGGCATCCTGTTCTTTTAGGCATAAAAGAGTTTTCTCCTTCTGCAGATATTTATTTGGGGGTCAGAGTTTACAGTACTTTTGAAGTGTGTGTGTGTGTGTGTGTGTGTGTGTGTGTGTGTGTGTGAGAGAGAGAGAGAGAGAGAGAGAGAGAGAGAGAGAGAGAGAGAGAGTGTGTTTCCTGTTATTCACTGTGTTAATTTGCTGGGGCTGCCATAACAAAGACCATAGGCTGAAACAACAGACATGTGTTTTCTCATGATCTGGGGGCTCGAAGTCCAAGATCAAGGTGTGGGCAGGGCTGGTTTCTCCCGAGGCCTCCCTACTTGGCTTGGAGATGCCACCTTCTCCCCGTGTCCTCACGTAGTCCCTCTATGTGTGTCTGTGTCCTCATCTCCTAGTCGTATAAGGACACTGGTCCTGTGGGATCAGCACCCATCCTAGTGACCTCATTTTACCTTAACCACCTCTTTAAAGTCCCGATCTCTAAATACAGTCACATTCTGAGGTCCTGGATTAGTACTTCAGCGTAATTTGCAGGGAAGCACTTTAGCCCGTAGCCTTTTCTCTGTTTCCTCTGTATCTTTTTTTTCTTTAATTTTTAAATTTTTTAAAAATTTATTTGTTTTTTTTTTTATTTTTGGCTGCGTCGGGTCTTCCTTGCTGTGCACGGGCTTCCTCTAGTTGCTGCGAGCGGGGCTGCTCTTCATTGTGGTGCGTGGGCTCCTCATTGCCGTGGCTTCTCTTGTTGCGGAGCACAGGCTCTAGGCATGTGGGCTTCAGTAGTTATGGCACGTGGGCTCAGTAGCTGTGGCTCGCGGGCTCTAGAGCGCAGGCTCAGTAGTTGTGCACGGGCTTAGTTGCTCCGCGACATGTGGGATCTTTCCGGGCCAGGGCTTGAACCCATGTCCCTTGCATTGGCAGGTGGATTCTTAACTACTGCGCCACCAGGGAAGCCCTGGATCTTTTTTTAAAAATTTGACTTTCATCTCTCGCTCACGTATTCCTTGACCACCTTACAATCTTTGTCCTTGTGCCTTTTAGGATGAGGTTGTGACAGCTGCATGTTTAGTCTGTGCATGGGCAGAGTTGGTCTGTATATGCTTTTCCTTGGGTGATGTGGCTGCAAGTAGTCCTTTCTGGGAGGACCCTTCCATGTTAGAGTCTTCGGTTCTCTCTTTCCAGGGCTCCTTAGTTTCTCCAGAGTGATTCTTGTTACCTGGACAGAGTGGAGTTGGGTGAGAGGGTTGGCACCCTCCTCTCTGTGCCTGGTGTCTGTCCCTCAGTCCTGGTCCCTTCTGTTTGGTGTTGTGAGAGATTGAACTGATCTGGCTGACGGTGGGGTGAAGGCAGGGGCCACTGTTTAACTTCCCTCTGTGAAGAGACAGACAACCAGCAGCTGTTTTTCTCTGAACCCACCCTTCTCTCGTCTTCTGGAGCATCTAAAGCCTTGAGCACTTGAGAGGAGTTCTGTGGGTTTATTAGTGAGGTTTTCTCATTTCCTGGTTGCCTGCTGTGCACTTGGTGCTCTGCTCTGTTCGGGTTATGTACCTGATCTTTGTTGTAGCCCTATGGAAGGTTCTATCACTGGCCGCAGTGTCCGTATATGAAAACAGAGGTTTGGAGTGGAATTAGAGCACCAAGACTAGAGCGCAGGGCATCTGAACTCAGAAGCTGCACTTCTGCCGGCTCTGTACTGGGACAGTTAGCAAGTCTCTGCTCCTGTCTGCGTGTCGAAAATGTGAGTGTATTGATTTCAACACATTTAAAAGAGTTGCTACACTAAGTCTAATACAAAAATAAAATGAAATTCAGTACACCTATAAGAATGGAGATGTTCTTTAATTTTATGAATCTGATTAGTTCAGAATGTGCTCCTTCAGGAGCTTCCAGCATATACTTTGGGTGCAACAGGTGGTGGCATGCAGCTCAGGGGGACCTTAGGTTCTGTCTGTCCTTGCATCAGAAGTTTATGTTCCTGATGTCTCCCTCCCAGTACTAGCTAGTGTCCTTAGTCACCTTCATGTGCAGGAATTGTTGGCAGACAGGCTAACTGACAGCTAAAAAAACCCAGCGCTGTATGTTTGCAGAATACTGCTGTGTTTTGGTACTGAATGTCTAGTTCTGGCGTTTCTAGTTGCTGCTCATCGCAGTTGGCACTAACCCTTTTTTCCTTTCTCTTCTACAGATTACTTCTGTAGCTTGACCTCTACTTTCCTCAACAAGCAGAATGTCTCGATCACGACAACCCCCTCTTGTGACAGGCATCTCTCCAAATGAAGGAATCCCGTGGACGAAGGTCACGATTAGGGGAGAAAACCTGGGGACTGGGTCAGCTGACCTCATAGGTAAGGGCAGGGACGATGTTGTGTGTTCATGGTGAATGCATTTTTATGTTGGGCAACTGAGGCAAGATATACTATTTTGAAATAGTGAAGGTGATAGAAAAACACCCCTGAGGTCTGTACAGGATGATCTGAATAGAAATGAAAGAATTATTTGGTTTTCTGATTTTTCTGTTAAAATCATTATTTTGTCAGATCTTGCCTGTATTGTCTTCCACCTGGTCCTTGAGAAAGTCCCCCACAGCCCAGGTTTGCCTCCTTTCCTCGGGGTCGGCCTCTCCTGCCAAGACTGCCAAAACAGCCGCCCAGCTCTTCTGGCCTCCCCTCATACGGCTGTCTGTTCTTCTCAAGTGCCGGGTGAACTAGGCCTCTTCTCTTCCTTATTGCTCTCGGAACCAAATCTAAACTCCCTCCACCCAGAGGAGCCTGTGCGCTCTGCCCGGCCGCACCCTGGGACCTGTGGGCACTTGTCTGCACCCGATGCCCACTGGGGCGGGACCACCGAGCCTCCAGACTTAACAGCCACAGGCTCTCTGCAAACTCATGCCCACCCATGGTTTTCATTAGGCTCCCCTAATGTTTACATATTTCGAGCAAGCTACATTTTAGTTTTTAGGATCAGTTTATGCTGTTTATCTTTTTAAGCCCAAGGACGCGAGCGATAGTACACTCTGCGTCCACTTGGCACTGCATAAGTGTTTTGATCTTGGTTTGCCGTGTACCCCCTTCTTCTGGGGGAGACCCTTTCCTGCTGGTTATTTCATTATTCTGGTCTGTCAGTGGTTCTCACCTGGCTTGTCTTCATCTTCTCTAGAACTTAAAAAAATGCTCTTGCCTTAGCTGCTAAGTCTCAGTCTCTAAAGATGGAGCCTCATCATTGCTTTTTTAAAAACACAGATGAGTGTCAAACACTGCCAGGATAGAGAGCAAACCATAAATATCAGTGTGTGGTCAGTTTGGGTTATTTTCATGTGAACTCTGCATGAGGGTGTGCAGATGCATTCAGAATAAGGAAGGAAGGCACCTCAGTATGTGCTGCTGAATGTGTATTCTGATTTCCCACACAGAGATTGTGAGTTGGAGCTTGGTTTTCTTGCATTATAGCTGCTGGTTGACACGTTGTATTTTGGCCATCCAGAAATCCCTTGGAAAAGAGAAAGTTGATTAGAGCTGGGCACCATGTATAATTACTGAGTCTTGCCCTCCCCAGCTGGTTCTTTTCACTAGTGTTGCTTAACTATGTCTCATTTTATACTGTTTTCTCTAGCTACAGTTTTTGATTCTTCAGTAACCAAAACTTAAGTTTATTATCCTTATGAAGGTAGTCTTTCTTATCCTATGTCTTGGTTCTTGACAAAGCTCATTCCAGGTTGTTCTTTATCCAAAGTGGAAAAATCCCTAGAATTCATGGAAATAGACCATCTAGGCAGAGGTTCAGTTTAACCGGCAGTCACTGAGCCCTCACACGTGACTGCTGCCCGTCTGTGTGGATGCTGATCTCGCTTTAGCTTCAGGCAGTGCGATTCCTGTTTGACTGAGTGCGCACGACTTTTATAAACCTGCTAGTTCAGCTTTCAGCCTGCCCACGTATTGCCAAGAAACCACTTTTTAAAAAAGCAAACTTAGCTTACTAAATAATTTAAGCATTTTTATAACTCCGGTGACATCTACACTAGCCAAGTAAAATACTACAAAAACACTTTATTTGGAATTCTACAAGTTACTTTAAAAAAAAAAGATGTTACATTTCATGAAGCAGATTTCCTCTTCCTAGCAAAACATGTTTAAGAAATAGATCGTATGATCTTATTTAATTTCCATGCATTTAAAATGATCTGTTTAAATCTATGTTTTAAATTATATGGTGATTATTAACTTTTTTAGTTAAAATACAGAACAGATATTAAATCTGAGGAAGCTCGATAGCAGCTACAACGAGATGAATAAACTGTTATTCTGGGTGCTTTTTCCGAAAGTTGCATCATCATGGATATCATACATGTTTGCTCATCTGAACATGTTTTTAAGATTTTATGTCTGTATATATCTGAAATCTCCCATTTCTCAGTTTTAATCGTAAGATAGCTCCCCAGCAGGGGACTTATATTAGGAACTTTAATACATTAAGTCCTGACATTGGGTTGCGTTATTTCCTTTCTAAAGTTAGTATTTAAATCACTAAAATCTTTTTGATATTGTAAAATTTAAAAATATCAAGTTATGTATTGACCTGGAGTGATATTGAAATATATACCATCTATAACTAAACAGTTCATAAATTAAAACATTTCCCATTTATATAAAAAAATACATAGACTGATTTATGTGTACATAAAAATTATTTGAGCACTGTATGTATTGAAGTGTTTCACAGGCTTACCTTGGAGATGGAGAGGAGTTCCGGGGGGTGCTTTCAACCTCTTAAATGGCTTAAATTTTTCATAATAAAAATTGAGTATCAAGAAAACGAACAAACACTCCCGTTTTGAAAAATAATTTTGAATTATGAATGCATTTTAAAATGTGTAAATGTCATTACACATTTAAAAAGCCAATGGAAAACTTGGTCCTAAAGGAACTTTGAAGTGCTCTCATTAGAAAAACTGAATTCCTTACATGAATAAATAGTAATAGATGTCTTAGGGAAATCTCTGAAATTAATTATTTCAATAAACGTCTTTAAAATGGAGTTGTTTTTATTCCTTTATGGTTAATATAACATTCTTACTAAATAGTGCTTTAGGTTGTAACAAAAGATGACTTGAATCCCTCCCTACATTTTTTCAACCGAATTTGGCATAAGTTGAGGTGTTCCTGGTATCTGATTTAAAAAAAAAACAGGGCTTCCCTGGTGGCGCAGTGGTTGAGAGTCCGCCTGCCGATGCAGGGGACACGGGATCATGCCCCGGTCCGGGAGGATCCCACATGCCGCGGAACGGCTGGGCCTACACATCCAGAGCCTGTGCTCCGCGACAGGAGAGGCCACAACAGTGAGAGGCCTGTGTACCGCAAAAAAACCCCCGCCAAAAAACCTTGCATTTGCTAAACTGGACTGCCAACCAGTATCAAAAGTTAAATGATGAGAAAAGAAGGTGCGAGTGTCTGGGTGTTTGCTGAATACACTTCAGTCTGTTTTCTCCATGAATGTTTATCACATTGGTCTCTGTTTTGCAGAAATGCATGTGGTGGGATGGTGGTCCTCTGCCTGGGGCCACGTCTTCCCTGTCTGCATCACAGTTTATGTGGGTCTGGGCAGAGATGCCAGGAGTGGGCTGAGATTTTGGGAGCAGAGTGTAGTACAACGATAGGACCATGAAGGAAATATTAAGGCAGCGTGGACCGCCGTTGCAGGAGTGATATGCAGGCATGAAAAGTGCACTAGTAATCCAGTAATGCCTGAGAACTGTTACTGATTGAACAGACTTCAGGCTCTGCTTAACATAAACTACCAACTTTAGTTCATTCTATAATATCATGTATAATTGAACACTAGGAAAAGTATGTGCGGATTATTTTCAGGAAGATGATAAATATTTTTTTTAGGGAATGATGTACACATTTATTAATACACTTTAGAGCTTTATAGCACTAACTTGGACTTCTAAAAATAACAATAATTTCCTTTCTAATACCTATGAAAGCAACCTAAGATTCTCATAGTTAAGTAATCTGGAGTGCCTAGACATTATTATGGTTATTATTTTCTAATTCCGATGATGTTTGAAGAAACTTTAATCTAAAAGAAGTCTTAAATATTAGAGGAAAAAACAGACAAATTCAGTAGAGACAGTCGTTTATTTGCAAATAATATTGGGTATATTCAAGAATAGAAATAACTAAGTGATGAACCAGGAAATGCTATTTCTAGTTCTGTTTTTCAGTTCATGGAAAAGGCCTGGCGATACTAACAGAAGAATTGTCTTTTCATGAAATAGCCGTTCTTTTGGACTTTGTTATATGCATGCATGCTTTTACTTTCAGGTCTGACAATTTGTGGGCATAATTGCCTTCTGACAGCAGAGTGGATGTCTGCGAGTAAAATCGTATGTCGCGTGGGACAGGCCAAGAACGACAAAGGAGACATTATTGTCACAACCAAGTCAGGTGGCAAAGGAACCTCCACAGTCTCCTTCAAGCTGCTCAGACCTGAGAAAATAGGTATCATCTCCCATGACTTTACTCTAAAGAAGAAAATAAAAGTGGGTTTTGTTTTTTAAAATTCACAACTGGTAAATTAGTATAAAATTTACTTACTCTCATATGTCATTAACTTAGATTCAGTTTATGTTTATTTTTTCAGGAATGGGATATTGGTTAAAGTTTGCATTACTTTTGAAAAGGCAGTTAGCTGAGCTAACGGTAAACCCTAAGGATGATAATCATTAGAAGAACTTTTGTTCTGTCCTGTATAAAATCTGTTCATTTAACATGTCGAAATGCCAATTTTAGTTTCTTGATCTTGAATACAATAATTGCATTTCTTGCTGTGATACAGATAAGATTTGAGGTGAAATACATACCTGGTTTGGCCAAATTAGCCAGTAATGCCTAAATAGTGTTCCGTTTTCCTTCACTTTCTGTGTCCTTTGAGGCCCCGACAAGATGTTGCCCACCTAGGTGTGCCTCTGGCCTCCAAACTAGAAACCACACTCTTCTTGTGTCCTAGAGCCCCTCCTATGCTCCCTTTGTGCCCTTAACCTGTGCTTCCTCAGCCTTCGGGCAAAGAGCTTGGTCTGAGAAGCCGGGACTCTGATCCCAAGAGCAGCCAGCTGTGGGTGGAGTCACAGAATCACCTACCTCAGAGGATTAAATGAGTTAGAACATTGGAGAAAGTGCTTAGCATAGGTCCTCACACAAACTAAGGGCTCCATAAATTAGTGTTTTTAATTCTTCGTCTCCTGGCTCTTTATGTATATGGCATCTCCTCTGCTAAAGTAAGAATCCTGTCAGATTCATCTTTGTGGTCCTGTAATGACTTGCACATGGTCAGTACTTGATAAATATTTACACAATGTAGGACTATCACAGGCATAATTAAACCCAGGCCATACTTCTCTCATATAGAAAAGCAAAGAGTTTTGCAAATTTTGTTTTCTGTCCTGGAGCATGAAGCCTTTCTTTAGCATTATATCCTTAAATTCCTCGATTCTTTTTAATAAAAATCTGAGGAACTTAAGGGAAAACCAAAAATGGAATTTACATTTATGTACCTGTGTGTATGTAAACGTATGTACATATATATACATACAATATTCTTGTTTTTGTTTACTCACTTTTATTTAATGTCTTTGAAAACAGAACTGTGAAATTAAAGCAGGAACTTGTTTCCAGTTTTCTGGAGGAACTTAAAAACATTTTGACAGAATCCAGCATCAACTTGTATCATGTTTATACAGCAGATGAAGAAAACTTATTTGAAAGTATTGATTTAATGCTAAAACGTTCTGCCTGGGACTTAGCACAGCACAGGCTCAGGAAAGGCCTATAGACCTGAACCTGGGAGTGTCTGGGCCTGAGCTTACCCTCTGACAGAGCTTCCTTGCGTCGTCCCGGTAGACCTGTGGGTGCCCGTGTAGAGTTAGAAGGTTCACAAGGAGCCCTCTGGTCCCCCGGCCCTGTGCTCCGCTCCGCTCCCTGGCACACTGCCTAGCCTCTGTTGCGGCCCGGCCCGAGCCACAGGGAAGAGGGTACTGTTTTCAGGGGTTATATTTTGTTTTTCCTGAATATCCTGGTCATTTCCAAAACACAAGCTGTGCATTCCATGGAAGGTGTTTGATTTCTTTATATTGATATAAGGATTGTTGGGTATTTTGTTGATGTACCAAATTCACTGTACTGCTTATTATTTGTAAAATACATTTGTTTTAGTAGAACTTTTTCTCAGAGGCTTAACTTGTCTTCTGTACTGAATAATGTACAGTGCAATCAAGAGGTGTTATTTTTGCCTCTTTATAGATTTCTAGTGGTTTTAATTAAGCTTCCAGCCGTTACAAAAAAAAAAAAAACCTGGAGCCTTCAAATCTTTAAAAAATTACTGTAGCATGCATTCTGTCTTAGGTCTTTCAGCAGTAGAGCATTATGGTAAGACTGAGTGCCTGGGGAGTGTGTATCTTATCAAGGCTGTGCTCCTCATTTGGTAGGTATTTTGGATCAGTCTGCTGTGTGGGTTGATGAGATGAATTACTATGACATGCGCACTGACAGGAATAAAGGGATTCCTCCCTTGTCCCTGCGTCCTGCTAATCCACTCGGCATCGAGATTGAAAAGTGAGTACCGCCTTGCCTCCGTTGTCTTTATTTCTAGCTGCTGAAGAGTTCTGTGCGCTCAGAGTGAAGAGAGTCAGGCTCCAGGAACACCCAGGGAAGCGCAGTTGAAGACACCTCTGTTGTTGGGCGTCGGGCATCATCTCTTGGAGCTTGGTCAGCTTTGCTAGAGCGAACCTTACAATTGATTAGAACTGTTGGCAAAAACTACTTACCTCTTCAGTTTTTGAGTTTACGTTTTGTGAAGAGGAGAAGTACCCTGAAATTTTGAATAACTAGTACTTTTAATGATATGAGAATTAATGGGTTGTCTGGAGTTGGTAAGTTTAAATATTTAGATGGTACTTGAGATTAAAACAGAATTTTCCATGTGCTTGAGTTTTCAGGATATATTTGACAGTAAGTAGAACCGAGGTAGTCTTGTCATTTTGTTTACAGCCCGTACCTGTAATTCATACTTAATTCAGACTTACTTTACCAGAATTATGACAGGTAAATCTTTCAAGATGTCTTGGACCAAATCTAGAATTCCCTGTTCTTATTCCCCAGTACAGTGTTTTCATAGATTTTATAATCAGTGCCTTTATCCTTGCATCTTCCTTAGTCAGTTCACCTAACACGTTAGTTGTTTCTGACTTGTCTCTCGGCCTTAGTGACTCTGCTGGTGAAGTTACTACTGAGAGTTTCTCCAGAAGCATTTCTGCAGGTGACACATTAGGTCTGCTAATGCTTTAGCCATAGTTTTATTTTAGGTTTTTCTAGGAATGGAGAACATTGTCCACTGATCTTTATATAATTTAACCTTCAAGCCTACACTTGAAGACCATTAGTAAATCAAAAGTAAGCCACTTTTTCATCTGCTGGGGTTTGCCCTGGCTGACAGGGAGGGAGCACGTGTTTGTCTCGGGAAGTTGTCCTGTGTTGAAAAAGGCCTGGGGTTTGGCAGCTTTTAGTGAGCGGGGACTGTCCTGGGTCACAGCTGGGAAGCTCTTTGGCCAGCGTGGGTCATTCTGGAGCTGTTTTAAGGGTTTCTGTGCCCGATAAACTAAGAGTTTAAGGATCAAGAAGGTCCAGGAAAGAAAAGTAATTGCTGGGTCTTTATTTGAGCATAGTTTCCTGCATGAATGGACTTCGTGGTTGAGAGTAAACCTCTCAGTGGCCTGCTTCAGTGCCCTGGATTCGGCTTCTTTCCAAGCCCACCACAAAGGAAGTGTGGATCAGAAGGGCCCTTTGGATTGTTCTTTTGTAAGGAAGATACGGTTTTGCACCTTTGTACAAGAAGCATAGGAATATGTCGCGACTTTTGTCTGAGCCTTAGATGGAACTGTCAAAGTTAGGATTAAATTGGTTATTCACTATCATAAAACGGATTTCCTTAATTTTTAGTTTAGCATGTAACCCACCCTGCGTTTGATCTCTTTACCTCCTCACGTCCTCTCACTTTTTGATGGTCTTGATTGTTCCTGTTACCGCCGCTACTCGCACAGGGGTTCGGCTTGAACTCTCTCTTACAGCTCTTTTTCTTAATACATTTCGGGATAATCCTGAGGTAACGTTGGTAAGCAGCTGGAAGCACTAAAAGTGCCTGGCTCTTTACAAGTTGTTTTTCTTCTTCTCTGAGGCAGTCTAGTTGGGTCTGAGCCCTTCTCTCAGTTTAACTCTTGGCCCTCCCGTTACTTGCAGGCTGACTTGGAGTCTGCTCAGCTTCCTCAAGGTGCAGACGGGGCGGCCTGGGTCACGCGGCGTGTGCATTTCAGCGGTGGGGACGCTCACCTGCAGTGGGCGCTGGTGGGATGTTCGTCGTGTCACCGTGATCCCCTGCTCTTCTTACATGTGCGCTACTCAGTGCTCTGCCCCCAGGGAAGGAATCTTCTTATGACTTAGGATTTCAGGGCCGTGAATTGTATTCACATCTTAAGATAGTATTATGTACATTCAAGAAGTGCTTAAATGGTGATAAAATTTACAGTAATATTTCTTTCAAGTCGTTCCTTGAAAGTTTCAGTAATAATTTGCTCAGCCATGGAATAACTAAAGGATAGTTTTGAAACGGTAAAAGCTTGACTCTCATACAAATACAAAATGCGCACATGTAAGCTTTTATTTAATTTATTAATTAATGGGAAAACCAGTGAAATGTTAAAACCCAGTTCAGGGGGAATTCCAGAGGACAGACATAATGGGCAGTGAGGAATGCTGAAAGGTGCAGCGCCAGCCACTTCTCCTCAGCAACCAGTTGCATCTTCACCTGACAGGAATTTCTGTGCCAGGCATCCCTGGTCACCATCAACCCTCCACTTCTGCTTCTGTAACAGAGCTGCAGAGCAGAGACAAGGCACGGATGGGGGACGATCAGGGGACCCTGGGCGGGCCCTCCAGACAGTGAAAGGATGGCCAGGAATCTTTTTGCCCATTTAAAGTCTTTTGCAAGTTTTCTGGTCAAAAGGAAGAGTGGATAGACGGCTTCCCTGGTGGCGCAGTGGTTAAGAATCCGCCTGCCAATGCAGGGGGACACGGGTTCAAGCCCTGGTCCAGGTAGATCCCCCACGCCGTGGAGCAACTAAGCCCCTGTGCCACGACTACTGAGCCTGCATGCTAGAGCCCGTGAGCCACAACAAGAGAAGCCACCGCCATGAGAAGCACGTGCACCGCAATGAACAGTAGCCCCCGCTTGCCGCAACTAGAGAAGAGCCCGTGCGCAGCAACAAAGACCCAATGCAGCCAAAAATAAAATAAATAAATTTAAAAAACAACAACAGCATTCACTTAAAAAAAAAAGAGAGAGAGAGTGGATAGAGATACTAGGAAGCAAGAAAATGGAAGGTGAAGGTAGGAAAAGGTATAGAAACCAAGAAGAAGAGTATATAGCTTGGCCAGAAAAATGCTTTTCCAGGTTCCTTTTCACCTTTTAAAGATACTGTCAGGAAAACTGCATTTGTTTCATTGAACTCTGACCTCAGATAGAGGTCAGCCTTATTTTAGAAAAAGAGAGTAGGAAAGGAAAAGCAGATGTTAAAATATTGGTGTGGGTTTTATTTCCCTGACTCTCTTACTATCTTTTAGATAAAAGCTTTGGTCTCTGTAGAGAATGGTGTTAATTGAGGTTAGAATCCCTGAGAGCATTTCCTTTTACTATGTCTTTTATTTCTGTTTATTAATGTCATTTGTGGTTTCTTTTATAATTAAAAGATGGGAGAGGACCTATTTTCAATTAAAAAAATGTCATCAGAGAAGGAATAACAGGATTTAATTACTTGCTTGTTGAAATATAGTAATTGAGAAGGGTTGAAGAATTATGACTGCTTGTTATAAAGCACCATGGTCCTGATGAATTAGCAGACTAAAGTGGTGAGGTCGCCTTTGGAAGAGGAATCAGCTCCTGGTAATTACCATGCTGAGTGTTCATGGCAATTCTTAGCCCACAGTCAGATGTACAAGGTGGAGCCAGGAGGAGCCTTGCAGTGTTGTGGCCAGTTCATGTGACCGTGGGCAGCAAGCGCGAGTAGCCGAATATAGTGTTGCTGTTTGGTGCGAGGCAGAGCTTAATAAATGTTTTATTGGTGTACTCAGCATGCACGCTGCTGTCTTTCAGCCCACAGGCTTAACAACTGGCATTTATGGGCCTCCTTTGGCTGCTGAAGTCCTGCGTATTCCTAGAGTTTTAACTGATGTTCTGCACACATGGTGCCTTAATACTTATAAAAATGTTACTAATTGCTCAGAAAAAAATAACTTCACTTTGAACTGAGACTGGGATTTGCTTGTAAAACGTCTGTATTTCTGATTTACTGTACTGTCACAAATATGCACTCTTTGCACTGCTTAAATTATGATGGAGACAAATTTAACTGAAAAAGAAGGTAAAAACAGGTTCATATTAATAAGTAAAAGCCTTCACTCTGTTTTATTTCTTAAAAGTACTCTTTGCCTACTAGGAGAATATCTATAAGAAATGTTTTTAGAGACAGTACATACATGGGAGTTAGGGCCTTAAAATGGAGCTTTGCCCCTCCTGTTTTTTCCCCCTCCTGTTTTTATGGGATCCGCAACCTTTTTGTGAAATTACTACCCGGGAAGAGCTATCTAGAGTAGTCAGTTGATGCACCACTAGTCTCTTTATTTCCACATAGGTTTTATGAACAGTGCAGGTCTGACCTGCTCCTCATCAGTTTGGCTATCCAGTAGAAAGAAAAGGTGACCAGTTTTCCTGCTCCATTTAGAAAACAAGGAAAGGTGACAAAATAATTCTTAGTATGAGTGTGGAAGGGAAAAGCCTTGGGTAAATTTACCTTTTAGAAATGTTATGAAAACAGATTTGTGGGCTGTGATGTAGTGCCTAGGTCCAGAAACTGTGCGAGACCAAAAAAGGAAAAAAAAAACACACAACGTAAAACAAGCTCATAACATTTAAGGTGCAGAGTAACACTGGTGCTGGAGTGAAAGCTATGAGAATTGAGTGTGACACACACTTGGAAGAGCCCCCTTTCCTCCCATCTTTCTACCTGCAGGTCAGGAGAGCGAGCGTGTTCCCCTTGGTGTGAGCACAGTGGTGCGGCTGTACCCAGGCTCCTCTGCGCGGGTAGTTGGACTTTCTCTCAGAAGGGTGGTTGTTGTTTTGCTGGCTCACGGGTCATCACCGCCAGTCCTTCTGGTACTTGAAGGTGACTGCTGCTGTGTTGAGGACATTCCTGTTAGTTTTGCATCTGACCACTGGGTCGGTCCGTACCTGGGTCTTCCTGGCTAATCCTTTTCGGAAGGTGTAATCTGAGCGCACACTGCCATCTAATGGGGAGCGTGCGCTGTGGGGGCGTGAAGCTTGTCAGCTACTGAAACTGTTGGTTCCTTAATGAAAACACTTCCCATGCTTACATGGTAGACTCCGTGTTGCTTTCACCCTCCAGTTAGTGGGTTTAAAGTGTGGGTTTAGTTTGAATCACTCAGAACATACCTTGCTTTTACCGACTTGCTAAGCCATCGCTTCACTTGGAGGGTCAGAGCCTAAGATGCAGTTACGGTGGACAGAGGTTCAAGTTTTAGCTTCCAGACTCCGTGCTCCATCGGCACAGCGCTTCTGCCTTTCCTTGTGCCGCCACCAAGACCATCAGCAATTTTCTGCATTCTGAGTCACTGTCTCCCTCAGTTTCTATCTTTCTGGATTTGTAGTTGTGGGTTTTTTTCATGCCTGAGATTCTCTGGTTCTTTAATTGGCAATAGAAGTATGGGGTCCTGCTCTTGACCGTTTACATGCAACCTCTCTGGGGCTGTTTCCTGACTGTAAAATGGGAATACATAACTCACGTTGTTAAGAGAATCAGATAAAATGGTTCTTACGAAGAGTCTGTTAAATACAGAGAACCAAGTGGGAAGAATAAAAATAACAGCAAGTAACATTTTTGAGCATCTATCATGTGTCAAAAACTGCTAAGCCTTCCACACTGCATTACCTACTTTAATCCTCAAAATATTCCTAAGAGGAAGAGATTATGATCCCGTTATCCTCATGAATAAATGGAACCTTAGAGAGGTTAAATATCTTCCTCAAGCTTATTCCGACAACGCTAGCCAACTTATAACTGCTACCGTGGGCCGTCTCCGCTTTTGTGGGTACACTCCCCACGGAGCATCATTGCTTCCCGTGTTGTCGTTCGTTGTCTCTTTTCTCTGGATCTTCTGTTTCACACTCATTTTGAGGTGTTTGCATAAAAGATCTTATTTTGGGATAGACTCTTGACTCAGGATGCCTTCAGCTGTGAGTAGTAGAAACAAAAATTCATTCTGGTTTAAGCAAAAACGATATTTATTTTCTCATAATATACAAAGTCCAGAGATGGTGGACTCCACGATTGTCTGAGTCCGTGGCTCAGAAGAGTCACTGAGATGTTAGGAGCCTGGGTTTGCTGTTCTGCTACCCTTGGAGTCGCACCCATCTCCTTCATGACTGCAGAGTGGCGTTAGACGTTTCTAGTGTCGCGATGACAGTAATACACAGGAAATGATAGTGTTAAAATAAAGATCCAGTATTGTTGAAACTGTAATAATACACAGGAAATAACGAAGCTCAGTGAAGTCTGAGGGCAGAAAGAAACTGTCTCTTCTCAGTTCTCCTTAAAAGTGTGGAGGCCTTTCCCAGAAATGCTCCAGCAGCTCTTTCCTGAGACATTGTGGCCAAAACTCCATCAGCCGGTCAACAGCAAGGGGAGCACGGTGAGCACAGGTGCTTGGGGTTCTTGGTGTTCGTACCCAGCGAAGGCGTGGGCAGCCCACTCTGCGGGCGGTTCTGTCCGCGAGACGGGAGGGCATGTCGGGTCTCGGGCTGACGCCGGGCACTCATGTGGTTTGGACTGAGCTGTCTGACCCCTCTGTGACAGAGTGTTGTCATCTTTAGTGTAACTTGTCTGATTCTTGTACGGCTGATTCCTAATCACTCTTTTTCCAGTTTAAATGTCAAGTAAGATTGGTAAGAGCTGAATGTCTTCAGGAAGAAATCACTCTAAAATAAACTCATTCTTAGGGGTGATCATGAGGGTTTGAGAACTAGGACTTAGTGCTCTGGCCAAGAGATCCGGTGCCTTTCAGACTCTTGACCCGCTTAGGTGCTTGAAGGGGCTGCGTGTACAAGAAGCGCAGTGGGTGGGGTGGAGTAATGCTTCAGACCTCAGTGGACGGCTCTCACGTGGCCCCTTCCATGTGTCGCTCCTCACACTAATGCCAGCACTCAGGGTCAGCCCCTGCCCCCCATCCGCGCTTGAAGGGACGCACAGGGGCACAGAGCCCCTGGAGTCCTGCGAAGGACGGTGTCGGGAGGGGCTCCCGGGGCAGCAGAGTCCTCCCGTAGAGCCGCCACTAGACTTCAGGCCTTTATCCTGTGATGAAGCAGACCCTGTACCTGTGTAAAAACAACCACCTAAGGCATCATAGGTGAGGTATTACTAAGGTTTAGGGATCAGATCAGTTTTAAGTGTGGGAAGTTCTAGATGGTTGGGATTTGTTATCTTTCAGTACCGCCCATTTAAGCATCCTAACAGTATAGGATATAACCTTTTGTTTTTTAATTTTTTTATAGCTTTATTGAGAAATAATTGACAAGTTTGTAAGATGTTTAAAGTGTACGTCTTAGTGATTTGATTTACGTATACATTGTAAAAGGACTCCCACCATTTAGGTAAGTAACACATTCATCACCTCATATTTCCTTTTTTTTTTTGGTGAGAACATATAAGTTCTATTCTCTCTATGGTGTTATCACCTATAATCACACATTACACATTAGATCCTCAGACCATATTCATCTCGTGAGTGAAAGTTTCTACCTCTCCCTATTCCCCCACCTCCAGGCAACCACTTTCCTACTCTATTTCTATAGTTTGACTTTTAAAAAAATATTTCACATATTTTGCACATTTGATAAGGGGCTTATATTTGCACATCTGACAAGTGGTTAATATCCAAAATATATAAAGAAGCCTACAGGGCTTCCCTGGTGGCGCAGTGGTTGAGAGTCCGCCTGCTGATGCGGGGGACGCGGGTTCGTGCCCCGGTCTGGGAAGATCCCACGTGCCGCGGAGCAGCTGGACCCGTGAGCCATGGCCACTGAGCCTGCGCGTCCGGAGCCTGTGCTCCGCAATGGGAGAGGCCACGACAGTGAGAGGCCCGCGTACCAAAAAAAAAAAAAAAAAAAAAAGAAGCCTACAACTCAATAGCAAAAAAAAAAAAGCCAATCTGATTAAAAAATGGGCAGAGGATCCGGACATTTTTCCGAAGAAGGCATACGAATGCCAACACGCACGTGAAAAGGTGCTGAATATCACTAATCATCAGGGAAATGCAAAGCAAAACCACAGTGAAGTCACCTCACACCTGTCAGAATGGCTCTCTTGTTATTTGAATGGCTCACAACAAATAAGTGTTGGAAAAGGTGTGGAGGAAAGGGAACCCTCCTGCGCTATTGGTGAGAACGTAAATTGGTGCAGTCACTGTGCAGAACAGCAGGGAGGTCCTCAAAAACTCAAAAATAGAGCTACCATATGACCCAGCAGTCCCACTTCTGGCTATTTATCCAAAGAAAATAAAAACAGGATCTCAAAGTTATCTGCACCCCATGTTCACTGCAGCATTCTTTACAGTAGCCGAGATATGGGAACAACCTTTATTCACAGTAGCCAAGGTATAGGAACAAGCTAAGTGTGCATCCACGGGCAAGGGGTTAAAGGAGTTGTACGTGTGGGCGCCTGGGCTCGCGCGGTTAGGAACACGGGAACGTTCCCCAGCCGTGAGAGAGAGGGCAGTCCTGGCATCTGCGACAACGTGGGTGGACCTTGATCTCAGTCTGCCAGACAGGAAGACAAAGTTCTTTTCTTTTTTTAAAACTAAACCCACTGAGTGGTACTTAGCTGTCAGACCTGTGGGGACTGCGTGGCCTTGGCCACCTCAGTGTGGCCTGCAACGTCTGTAGTTTTGAGTTTCGTGTCTGCATTTGGTGCCTCTTGGCTTTATTTGCTGTCATTGTCTCAGAGCCTTTTTTGTCCTGTCGTACTTAACTCCAGCTACTCTTCTCGCCTTGTGCTTTGATGATGGGTAGGAAGCACCCAACGGGAGTAAAGCTGCAGGGCCTGAGCGAGGGAGAGAAGCTCAGTTTGGCTTCTCAGAGGTCCTTTTTGCCGCTTTTTTTGTCGGTTGTGTCTTCAGTCTCTCGAGTGTGGACCTGACCCTTATTAGGTGAGAATTTCATGGAGGTGAATAATTTATAAAGACTGTTAATAGCAGGGATTTAGTTGGTATCAGGTGATTTTGTGGTATTTTTGATTCTGTTAAGACTTTAACTTCAGGACTACGTAGAGCGCCACGTTGACAAAAAAGCGGTAGGTGGGCCGCCATGCACTTCTTCACACTGATGAGGCCCCACTGGTGCACAGGCTGTCCTTTCCAGCTTAGGCAGCTCCCTGGGGAGAAACCTCCGGCCGGTGAAGGTAGAACTGTGGCTCGCGGTGGCCCTCGCCGGTCAGAGCGGGCGGAAGGCTCCTGGGTTCCTCCCTGGGGCTCGGCTGAGTCTCCGCTCAGCCATATATTCCCGCAGAGTTCCAACGTGGAGGCATGAAGTCTAAATAAATAAAATGATAAAGACTTCCAAAGGTGACAGGGTTTTATTACTAAGTAAAGTATCAAACCAGCATGAAGAATCTAAACCAAAATAAACTTCAGAAAATGCAGTTCTCCAGCTCCCTCTCAGAGACTCTGGTGACAGTGACCAGCGTGCGTATGGAGCACACGCAGAGGCTCACCTGCTCACACACACCCCCAAGAAGATTGGGGCTACAGTTATTCTTCACTCTTGAAGCCAGTGAGGAAAGATTAAGGTTGACTTGGTCTCTGAGTTACTAAGACTCAGGTGATGGCAGCTTGGTATCTACGGCTCCCTTAGTCCCCTCTCACCTTGTCTGTTACTGCCATGTTAAACCTTTTCTTCCCCTAATTAAGGAAAACTCCGTGGTGAGAGAGGTTAAGTGTAACAGGAGGGAACATGGGATCTCCTGGCCGAGGTGCCGGCCTCCGTGTCCAGATGCAGGGTTTCCAGGGGAGATCGTGGAGAGCTGTGTTTCGGACTTGTGTCCCTTGCCCTCTGGGGGAGAATGGGGACAAAGGTACCCGTGGAGAAGGGGAGGGTGGGCGAGAGCTGCTGGAGAGTGTGACGGGCTTTCCGGCCACCTGGTCACGGCCCCCGAGCCCAGGTGAGCACCTCCCTCTCCCTGGAGAGAGTGGGCTCCAGGCCTTTGCCAGTTGTGCCCAAGGGGACTGGTCACCTGCAAGGTGAGGGGCTCCAGCGGGCAGTCCTCCTGGGTGGAGGTGGGATGTTGCCCTTGGACAAGGCTGCCTAACTTCTGAAATGAGGCTGTGTCTGTGATAATGTGGCATCGGGACTCTCAGAGAAGCCGTCAGACCTGCGCACCTTTTCTTCCAGGCCGGGGGTAATTCCTCCCGCTGAGTAAATTTTAGAGACAAAATAATTGTGTGTCCCATATGGGGGTGGGGAACAATTTCAGTCAGAGGGGAACAAGGTAAAAACGACCAGGAGGTTTGCAGGAGACTGTGATCCCTTTCAAGCTGCTGGAGCTTCAGCTTCGAGGATTAGGGTAGCAGAAGTGAGTCCTGAGAGAGAAGCAGGTTTGGGAAGTGGAGGGATTTGACCACAGAGCTTGGACTTCATTCTGCAGGCGGAGGGTGGGCACTGTAAGGGCTGCTCGCTCACAAGCCCTCAGTGGGCCGGGTCCTGCCCAGTTCCCGTTGGCTCTCAGACACAACTTGCTCACCTCCAGCGTGGAGCCTGACAGCTCTGGTAGATAGCTTAACTTGTGTTTGAATGAATAGATAAATGGACTGATCGAGAAGTTGACCTTAAAAATGTGGGCAAGAAAGTGAGCTACAGATAAGGGAGTGTCAGTTGGTGTAAGCTTTTCTTGAGATTGATCTAGACGTGGACATAGAAACATGGGTACTATATAGATCTGATTTTATCAGTAGGCATCATCAAGGCATCAGTGTGTCTTAAAACAACTTTTATGTAGGTCTGTAACAAAAAGCATTTTAACAAGTTGATTTACTGTTTTTAATTTCAGTGTACCCAAATTTTGATTTTTATCTACTGAGTAGGAAATGATTTCATGTTTGGATAGATTTCATGAAGTATCAACTCAGCCTCTTTAAATCTTATATTCTTTTTTTGATGTAATTTCTGTATTTTAACTAATTTCCTATCTTACATACACAGTCAAAGTTTATATGTTAAGTTAGCTGAGGTGTAGGAAGTATATTTTTTTACATACGCAAACAAAGGCTCCATTATGTATCATGTATCATTGTAATGGTTTGTATTCATGTTTATTACTGTTGGTTACATCTTTGTAGTAATAGCACTCAAAATATATCTTAAACCTTTTCCTCCCTCAGAGGTAAATTTCCCCAGAAGGACTTAGAAATGCTGTTCCCTGGAATGAGTGCTGATTTTACAAGTGAGAACTTTTCGGCTGCCTGGTACCTCATAGAGAACCACTCCAACACCAGGTTAGTGGGTGCTGGGCTGTGTTGTGTGGTTTCACGGGGTGCAGCTCATCAGACTTGAGGTAACGTGGGTTTCCCTCTGACTTTGCTGCTTAGCAGCCCTTTGACCTCGGGTGAGCTTGTGAACATCTCAGAGTATCTGTTTCTGTATTTATAAAATGGGATCATTAATCAGAGGACCCCTATTTCCTACTATCATGTTCTCTCTCTATGTTGCGTTATTTATGCCACCCATTAAAACTTTGGAGTCTCAGCTGTGTCCTGTGTCTGAATGTGGTCCCCCCTCCCTACTCAGGTAACAGAGTTCTCGAGTACTGGTTTAAAACGAGGAACACACCTCCTTCCCTGACCAGAGAGCAAAGGAAGATGAGTTATTTATCATTTTGCAGAGACTTGGCTTAAAATTAGCCAAAAAGTAAGCAAGGGTCATATATCCAATTAAAGTGCTCCTTTGTATCTGCTACTTATAGTTTACCCATCCTCTGTACGAGACCAGGTCTGTAACTTTTTCGCAAGACTGGCTTAAAACAGTATATTTAGTAAAAATGTTTTAATAAATCAATGGCTTATTGCTTAATATTTGTATTCTTGAAAAGCCAACTTGTTAAAATATACCTTAGGTGAAATTCTTCCCTCACCTATTGGGATGAAAACCATTATAGAAAACAGGAAGAGTTGGTATATACCTAGAGTAAATTCGGCCTGATAACTTTTTAGAGCAATTGCCTGTCACTTTCTTTGTGGAAGATGGTTCTGAGTTCACATTATAGACGTGCTTTTCTGTCACCACGTCAGGATTGATCTCTGTTCTCTGGGTAGGGCCATCTTGGCATTCAAGAATATAGTTAACGTTTTATGTAGCCAGATTTTCTTAGCTCAGGTGGAAATAAAACTTATAAAATACAGAGATCTGACTATTTTTTCTCTGCCTGAGATGTAAAGATGAAATAGTGTGATCTGTTTAGTTATTTAAATTTTGAGTTGACCTCCAGGTTTTCTGTAATTTCACTGTTAATGGCGGGGCCTGGTCGTGATGGGCTGAAGAGGACAGCGTGCTCAGCTTGTGTCCAGAGCAGAGCAGTGGACGTCCAGGGGGTCCTCCTTAGTCCTGTCGCCCTGCACTGTATGGTCCAGGTCTCCCCATGTGAGAGACACTCTTCAAAACTCCTTACCTGGCAAATCCTGTGTGTGATTTGGGTCGATTATAAGAATGTCTCCATGTGTATTTACTTCCCAGGGGTCTGACATATGAGGGCTACAGATCTCCTTGTATAGCTGCTGTAACTTTGGCGTTCATAACATGTAAAGGTTTAGATCTAGGTAAGAATTTGAAAGCTTGGTTTCATCTGATTACATATTGTATCAGTCTGTATCTTTGCAGGGTAGGCTTCAGTATTTCACACTTGATGCATTATCTTCTGGTGGTTTCTTCATTTCACTTCAGTTTTGAACAGCTCAAAATGGCCGTCACCCACCTGAAGAGACAGGCTAACAAGAAGAGCGAGGGCAGCCTGGCGTGCGTGAAAGGGGGACTCAGTACTTTCTTTGAGGCACAGGACGCCCTCTCAGGTAAGGTGACCCTCAGCCATCTGCTGGGGCTTTCCTGCGGACACCAGGCCCTGCACTTACGGAGTGTTTGCAGGCTGTGATGCTGAGGCTGTGTCCCTGGGAGCGGAGCTCTGCAGTGGCCACCAGTCAGTCTTTGCGGCCGGCCTGGAATCTCTTTGAAGGCTTGGTACCTTAAGTATTTGTCCCTGAGACTTTGCTCACCCATCAGACCCGTGTGAAATAGGGGACCACTTTGCCTCCCCACGGTGCCCAGTCTCCAGGGACGATAAGGAGTTAAATCCCAAGGGTAGAATTCTAGAATTTTAAAAATCCTTGTACAGCCATCAGTATCTTGCACATGGGACTAATTCTGTAGATGTGACCCATTGTGTGTGTGGTCTGGGAAGAACTGGTGATAACGTGTCCTTTCTTTGTAGCCATCGCCCCACAAGCCCCGCACGGTAGCTAACTCCCCCATCCACATACTCATCCTCACATGGGAGGGAAATGGTATTCAGTAGAAATGGTGTGGCTTTAGACATTTCAAGGGAAGATGTTGGGTAGGTTATTTTATTTTTTTCTTTTTAACTACCTTTAATTAATAGAAATCAAATTATTGTTTATCTAGTAAAAAGTAAGATATATTTTTAAAAGTTAGCCCAATTCTTTTTAAAAACAAAGATACCTGTAACTAAGTACCTGTATAGCTAAATACCTATAACCCTAACTGTAGACTAAGAGGCCACACCTTCTTCAATTCAGAAAGACTTAGTTTTTAAAATTACTTTGTATTGTTAAAGTTCGGACATCCTATTATCTTTTTTAAAACCCTTCTCCTCCTGGGCCAGACACGCTTGGTTGCCTTTTGACAAGTTAAATGTGCATCTGGTACAGCTCTCAGCGCATAGAAGTTAGGTCTTTGAAGGGGGGTGAGTTGTGGATGCCTGGGAGGGAGCTGAGAAGTCAGGTAAACTTTGATAAAGTCTCTGTGCCCTGCGTTTTTTGATGGTGTGCTTTTCTTCTTTCTTTGTGCTTATTGATATTCTAAGTTGTCAGTGGTGCTATGTCAGCAGCAGAAACTTGAGCATAAATGAACTGAGTTTAGTGTTCTCGAGTTGAACGAGGTTATCGATATGCCTGGTAGCGGTGCACGTGATAATTTGCCATATGTGATTAGCAGTTCTCATAACTATTGTAATTACAATATTTCTTTAGCAAAAACATGCTTGACTTTTCTCTCCACCCTTTTTTTTAACATATGTATTTGTAAACACATGTATACTTGTATTCATTTATTTATGGTTTTACTTATGTAAATGGCTTCACTCCTGGCAGGTTTCAAGAGGTTTTATTTGGTGCATTAAATTTAGTCTCATTTATTAGACATTTGTCCTAGGCGTATACTGGTAATTTAAAGTTTAGCAAAGATGATAGTGCTGACCAACTACTAACAAGCGAGTGACTCTGTGGCTGATAGAAAATGATTTTAATGGTAAATTAGAAAATTTTAGACACACATATATCTAGCTTTTCTCTTTTTTTGATGTAAATGTACATTACAAAAAATATTAAACAGACAAATAATCAAGAACGACTTGCAACCCTACTGTAGGGATAATCACAGTAACAGTTTGACGTATTTCCTTTTGGTCTTTTTTCCCCTCAGCTTATATGAGTGCATATTACAAAATTGGAATTATATTGTGTATATAATTGTGTGTGCTAGAAATCTTTTATACTTTAGGTGGCTCCTCTGAGTATTTATTTTACTATACTTTAGCATTTGATTTGTTTTATTAGTAGCTCTTTAAAAATTTTTTCAACGTCTTAATTGAAATAGAACTGTAGTTTTAAAAAATGCTTTTTCGGTCAGGGTTTGGTGTTACTGTTATACAGAATCATGTGGATCTGTACGAGTGTATGTTCGTATTGTGAAGTGGGTTATGTAGATTAGGAATAATTTGAAATTTGAGAGTGTTGATACATTGAAAGAGCTAATAAACTGTCTGCTCAGGTAATTACTTTCCTATTATGAAAAATTTCAAGCATGCTAAGAGTAGAGAGAATAGTACCATCACTTCCGTATATACCTGTCACCTAGATTTAACAGGTCATATTTTTCCATACTTGACTCATCGCAGGTTTTGAGGTTGGTTGGTTTGTGTTTTGCTGATCTCAGGCAGCACGACGTTTCTCTCCTGTGCACTTCAGTGTGAGTCCCCTGATAAGGACGTTACATACTCGACCACAGCCCCGTGACCACAGCTCAGAAAGTTCCAGTAATCCTTCAGTTTCATTATTTTTGGCTGCATTGGGTCTTTGTTGCGGAGCGCGGGCTTTCTCGTTGTGGCGAGCGGGAGCTACTCTGCCTTGCGGTGCATGGGCTTCTCATCGCGGTGGCTTCTCTTGTTGCAGAGCACGGGCCCTAGGCACGCGGGCTTCAGTAGTTGTGGCGTGAGGGCTCAGTAGCTGTGGCTTGCAGGCTCTAGAGCGCAGGCTCAGTAGTTGTGACGCATGGGCTTAGTTGCTCCGCGGCACGTGGGATCTTCCTGGGCCGGGGATCAAACTCGTATCCCCTTCATTGGCAGGCAGATTCTTAACCACTGCACCACCAGGGAAGCCCCCAAGTTGCTTATTGAGTTATATTATTTAAAAATGTTTCCAGAGAAAATAAAAGGTCAAGTGACCCAGACCTTGGGTTATTTGCATTAGTTTTCTGGAAAATAGGATTGCCTTTATCAGATCCCAGTGTCTCTGGGTCCTCATGCTGGCTGACAGCCTGAGGGGTCTGCTGTGTGGAGATGGGTGCAGGAAGCCGCTTTGTGGTGGAACAGGGCTGTGAGCCATGCAGCAGCCTGGACCTGTGGAGCGGCAAGGGGCCTGTCAGTAGCAGAGAATGTGGCTGGGGACTCATTTAGTGCAGACTCTGACTTAGAAGCAGCATTCGAGCAGAAGCTCTCACGTGTAACCTCTTTAACTGCCACCGATAGACCGGGAGCGGTGACCACCTAATAACATGCCACGTGGCCACTGGCTCCCTTCCAGCCAGGACTGTCAGAAACACAGCAGCCGTTGCTCAGGAGCGTGGAGCAGATGTGCTTGTTGGGAACACAGGCCTCCTTCTGGCTTCGCTTTTTAATATTTGGGCTTTTTTATCTCCGTTCCTTTCAGATAGGAAAGTTCTTTTCCATTTAACTTAATCAGTTCAAGGTATGTGGGAATGTTTTACATCATCACATAATCCAAATTTAAAATATTAGATGAATAACTTTCTTTTCATTCCTGAATCATCCGAGACAATTAAAAACACAGTAGTTGGTTTTTCCCCCCAAAATATATATTTTTCTTCCTATGAATGTGTTTTTTTCAACAGAGAAGCAATATATTTTTAGAGTTTCATGCAAAATTTGAGGTTGTTTTACAAAAACGTGTAAAAAGATAAAGACAAGATAAAGACTAGAAACTAATTGAAAGAAGAAGTCGATGTTCAAAGCTCATTTGACCCAGAATTCCCTAACCAGTGAGTCAAGGGAAACCAACTAAATTGTACTTGATTAAAGAAACACACATCAATTTTGCTTAGCCAGACTTTTTTTCCCCTGTAAATCTGCCACTCCTGACTGGTGGGCTGAGGCAGAACCTGTCAGTTCCTTCGAAGGAGGAGTTTGAATGTTAGAGAAGAGCTCCTGTCCAGGAGTGCTGCTGCCCTGGAGCCCTGCCGGGACGCTGGGGAGTGAGCCGCCCTGCAGCGGAGTGGGGTGTGTGCTGGGGCCCCTCTGGTGAAGGCGTGGAATCCTGGCTCTCTCAGCAGCTGTTATTTTCGAAAGAAGTCTTGTATTTGCAACTGAATGCAGTTTCCCACTGACATAGTAGTTCTGTTGTTCCCAGTTTACAGATGTGGAAACAAAGGCTGAGGGGGTTTGGGTCACCTGTCCATGCAGTGTGGGCAGGATGTGGTGAAGCTTCTTGTCCTGGGATCACAGCACTTAAACTAAAATTTGGGGTTTGGCTTTGTGACCTTGGTCAACTTACTTAATTTTACTGAGCTGTGGTTTCCCCATCTGTGAAATAGAAAGAACATTAGAAGCTCATCATTGACTTCTTACCAGATACGCATCGTGCGTTAGAAACTTATCATGGTGCTCTGCTTATCGTCATGTGTCAATAATATTTGCCTTGCTATTTTTATTACTTTTACTGTGTCACAGTTTTGAATTTGTATTTGGAAATGTGTTTTGAAAATTTTCTTAATGAGTCACCTGAGCAAGCCTGATCTGCTGTTTAAAACCTCCTCTCTTCAGTAGGTAAAAGTTTTTAAATATAAATTAACGCTTTCCTAATACTCTTTATCAGAATCATTCAGATGTGCGTCAGTATTAGCAAACAACTCCAGTGTAATTCGTACATCCATAAATTGACGTATTGGTAGATATTACTAGATATTTATTGAGAACCTCCAGGGAAATAATTACAGACTGAATAGAATATCAATAGTATGTATTTTGCCATGTTAAATCCCAAGGCTGAAATTAAATATTTTGAGGTTGATAGATATCAAATAGTAAGTAGTATTTCTATTTTGTAGTTGGTGAAACTGAGAAATAAGAATGACTTTCTTATGGCCAGATATCAAAGATATTAGTTATTTAAGCCTCACTTTTCTTTTTTAATTCAACCGTCTTTACCACTCAGCCTTGGTGATCAGATGACTAAGTACGTGTATTATGTACTATTTTAATAGCATTAAACTACCGTGACTTAATACTGGTGTCTGCTGGTTACTTTGCAGAGTTTGTGCAGAGTTTTTGTGTGTTTGTGCTTCTTTCTAGCAGTGAAAATATGACCATTTTTTATGCTGTTTAAAAATGTCATTTTGACATTTCCCACCCATTAAAATAGCCTATATTTTAACTAGATCCTTTTTTCTAGCCATCCATCAAAAACTAGAAGCGGATGGAACGGAAAAAGTAGAAGGATCCATGACGCAGAAACTGGAGAATGTTCTGAACAGTAAGTTTTGTCCTACCACCCAAAACTATTTATGGACTTCATAACAAGCTTTGATACAGTTCTTGGACCTGGTTTCACAGAACAAGGCAGTAAGTTGTATTTTAGTATTTATTTCTAAATAGTAGTGATTTAATGAACATAAAGGGGAATAAAAACATTGAAAATGAATGTTCTCTTTCTGTTTGCATTTTATTTATGAGAACTCATCATTTGAAAGCAAGCCAGTGTACTTCTTAAAAAGTAAAATTTGCTACCATAAAGGAGGCCAGGATATAAATAGCATCATCAAAGATAGAAAAATGCTGCAGCAGCAACCAAGATTGTCATTGACCAAAACCTGAAAAATCATCTTCAAGTACGTGCCAGTGTCAATGCAAATAACATCAGCTACTAGAGTGACAGATACTGAGCTGCTATCTATTTATTTGTGCCTTGCCTTTTTCCAAAACAACTTTAAGGCAGCTGCGTACTTGAGTGTTTCCAACTCTGAGACATTTTGTAAGAATTGCAGGCCAAGAGAAACTGATCCATGCAGTTTGAGGCCCTGTCCACCTCCCCTTCTTTTTTCTGACATCTGTACTTCCAGCTACTTATCCTACTGATTTAGAAGAAACTCATCAGAGAAGTCAATCCCTATTATAATATTAGTGGCTTAAAAGTAAATTATTCTCTTCCACATATGTGGTAAAAACATTTGACAAGGAGCAGTAACGCCCAGGGGACTCTCCCAGTTTTCAAGTATAAGCATATATATAGCATATGATTTCTCCAGGAAGTAGAGTAGGGTCGAGAATAACTGAAACATTTAAGAACCCCGGCATCGGCTCTTTAGTGATTCTATGAATGCAGGACTGTGATAGCGAGTCAGTTTTGCACATCTAGCTTCATTTAGTCCCATCAGCAAAAGTTTCTGAGCTTTTTTGTAAATATCTATTTGTCACTGACCAAAACCTGAAAAAGGTTTTGGTCAGTGACAAATATCTAAACCTGGGGATAGCTCTGATCATAAAAGTGTTCCTAGAAAGAAGCTTTAATTTGATACAGGCTTTCCTTGGTAGTAGAATTTGAGTACTTGGATTTCATCCCAAAATTTATGAGTTTAACAGCACTTTAAATTTTTTTGTCTCTGGTTGTTGGTATTATTATCATCATCATCATCACCATTTTGCCTTGAGATTTTACCTCGTTCGTTGTTCTCGTCTGAGAACCAAGTCCCCAGCTTTGTTCAAATGGATATATTCTGAATTCAGCCCAAATAAGCATTTACTAAAGCTATTTCTATATTAACATAGACATTTTAAGGTCTTGGATGGATATTTTCTGTTTAGGGATGTTATTTTCCCTGGAGAAGTTGCCATCAAACCATGATACCTGTTTAAAAAAAAGATTATGTCAGTAACTTTTAAAAGGTGGCTTGTGAGAACAATCTGGCTTAGTAAGTATCTCATTGTATCAGTAGAAGAAAATGGATATTTGCTCAGGTTTGGAAAAAATCACGATCTGTTTCATGGGTGAGGCCTGGCATAGTATGTTAATGTAATTTTTTTCTTTTCAGTAGTTTAGGTAATTCTCCTTTGGGACTTGCGATATAAAATTTGTAAGGGAAATGGTTTTGCTTCTGTTCCTTTATAAGCACAAACTTTTTCTAGAAATGTGTCCTTTTAACTTTCTACTGAAATTTGCTCTTTTTTGGGTAAAGTTGGCTTAACGTGAATGTCACTTCTTTGAGACTCAGGACTTTCTGGGATAAAAATTTCCTGTAGATTATATTCCTTTGTAACAATCCATTTTTCCTAGAAACACTTTTATGTCAACTGGATGTTGATGTTTGCTATCTTAGGGTAAGTTGTGTTAGTTTAGGTCAGCTTGGCCAACATTTGTAAGACGGGTTGTGTCAAGTGCCGCGCTGGGTCCAGCATCGAGTATGGAGCTGGGAGGGATGTGGCTGCCGCCCAACAAGCAGGTCCCCTGCCCTGACGGTGTGCCCAGGTCACCGATTCACCGATCTTCAGGAGCTGTACAACTGGGGAACTAAAACAAATTATGCAGGAGTGCAAATGTAGTCTGGTTTGCTTAGATTATATATTTTTTTCTTTTTTTCAAATTTCTATTTCTCCTTTTATTTATTTATTAACATCTTTATTGGAGTATAATTGCTTTACAGTGGTGTGTTAGTTTCTGCTGTATAACAAAGTGAATCAGCTATACGTACACATATATCCCCATATCCCCTCTCTCTTGCATCACCCTCCCTCCCACCCTCCCTATCCCACCCCTCTAGGTGGTCACAAAGCACTGAGCTGATCTCCCTGTGCTATGTGGCTGCTTCCCACTAGCTATCCACCCTACGTTTGGTACTGTATATATGTCCATGCCACTCTCACTTTGTCCCAGCTTACCCTTCCCCCTCCCCGTGTCCTCAAGTCCATTCTCTTTGTCTGCTTAGATTATATTAATGCTTTAATCTTGTGTATAATTACATACTAATTTATGTGCATTTTCCCTGAGTTATTTTAAATGAAAGTTTTTTAAACTTGGGCAACCTTTTTCACTTTAAGTTTCTAAAGGGTGATGTTGACTAAGAAATTCAGTCCCTTTTGTTCAGAATTTATCAATGTTGAAGCCTTTCATTGAAATTCTTTTTTGTTTTCACTGATACATGTTTCTCATATTTGCCTTGGTATTTAATAATTCCTTCTTGATTTCAAGCCAGTGATGACTTAATTTCTATCAGATCCACATATCTCACTCTGTGTTGTTAACTATTCCAAGAGCATGGAACAGCGCCATCCAACAGAACTTCTGCCATGATGGAAATGTAGCTCTTGAGCACTTAACTAGTATTGCTGAGGAATTTAATTTTTATTAAATCTTAATAATTTGACTTCAAGTCGAAGTAGCCCTGTGTGGCTGGTGCGGCTGGGCTAGGCCGGCAGGTGCGGGGAGGGACCGTGCAGTCTGGGTGTGTGTCGCTGGTGCTGGGACAGCTAGACATCTGTGCCCCTCCCTGGCGTCAGGGCTTGCTCCCTCAGTCCTCAGATGCTCCCCGCAGTAACCCTGGGAGGCTTGTGCTGTAACCTGCATTTTATGGACGAAAAACTGAGGCTCAGAACGATTGAACGCGTTACCTCAAGTCACATCAGCAGTGAGTGGCAGAGCCGGGATCTGTGCCTACGCACCTGGCTCTGAGCCTGTGCTCTAAGCTGCAGGTGGCCTTGCTGCTTTGGGGTGCGTGGGTCTCAGTGACCGGTATTCTTGCCACGCTGCACCAAGTACACACCTGGTTGCTAGCTCTGCGGTCCACTGAGCATTCACCAGTAACATGCCCAGCTGCTCTTCCTGCAGAGTTGGGGGGACCCACTGCAGACGTTTGCCAGGTCCTGCTCAGACAGCAGAGCGTGCCCGTGTGCAGCCTCCTCGTCTCCCAGAGAGAAGCGTGCAGACGTTTCACAGACATGGAGGCTCAGAAGGGGGAGTTGGCCCACAGAGATGAAAGTGCATCAGAAAAGGGAAAGTAGTGACAGTGTGAGTGGAATTCAAATCCAGCACGACTTGGGTTGTAGAAGTGGCTGTGGTGGGGTGTGGACACTGCCACCGGGAGCCCCGAGGAGCTCAGTGAGGGTGGACTTCCCCACCGCGGCCAGGAAGGTGTGACGAGGGGGTGAGGCTGTCCCAGAGGGAGTGAGGCTGACGGAGCACTCAGAGCTGACCCGTGAAGCTGGAAGCAGAGCAGACAGACGTGGAGACGAGCGTGATTGTTCGCCAGAGCACAGAAAAGTTGCTTGACACGTGCTGTAAACTTGACGACAAGAAGAGGTGCGCTATCTTGATGATATTTTTTACAAAGAAGTTAGACACTTGAATTTTCAGTGTTTCTAATGTTTTTTATTATAGTGTACTAAATAACAATCAGTTTTACTGTTTTCTCATTTTCTTGTTGATCTATAACCAACAGTGAGCAAGTTTTTAAGGTTTCAGCAAAAGTTTTTTAAGTCACAGAACAAGCGTCGTTTTCGCGTCAATTATTAGGATTGCTTGCTCTGCTTGGTTCAGCTGCCCGATCACTGACATGGTCCTGCATGTGGGCCCTGTGCTGTCCCTCCCTCAGGGGACAGGGTCCTGGGCACTGGTTCTGAGGCTGGTTTCTGGTACTTGCCCTGTAAGCGTTTATTGAGCGCTCTTATTCCTCTTCCAGGGACAGGAGGATGAAACTTGCATTTTACTTCTGAGAGTTTATAATCCAGTGCAAAGTAGGGCCAGATAGGCAGGGAATTGAATTGTGGTGTGACAGTGCTCTGCTGGTAGGGGTCCCGGAGCCCCACAAGGGGCACCTGATGGAAAAGTGGATGGAGAGAGGACGGGGGAGGGCTGCGAGCCTCAGGAGAGGAGGGGGACAGGCCAGGCAGGCCGACATTGGCCAGTGGGCGCTAAGTGGGCCCAGGTGCATCCCGGGTGGGGCAGGCCGCACAAGGAGGAAGGCGCTGACCTCAGGGGAGATGGCTGTGGGCCACGAAGCAGGACCGAGTACCGTGGGGTGCAGACGTGAGGGCTGAGGCTGCTGGGTCGAGGGGTCTGCTCGTGACAAGCTCTCCATGCGGCGTTGTGGAATTTGTCCTTATCCTGAGGCTACTGGTGAGCCGTGGGAGGATTTTACATAAGGAAGTCACATGGTGAACTTGTAAAAAAACATTCTGCCATCTGTCCAGAGAATACACTGGAGGGAGCTGGATAGAGATCAGAAGAGAAACCAGTAGAAGTGTGCACTGGTGACATGAGAGCGGTTTGTGGGACCCCAGCGTCAGGCCTGGCTGGGAACAAGCACTAGGTGACTCAGGTAGTGACCTCGTTCATGTAAATGTCGCCCTGTAACGTCAGATGGCTGCCTGTCTGGCCGTTTTCTGGAGTCTGTTAAGAGAAACAAGACACACAGCAGGTTGTTCAGTCTCCTTGTGTCCTGGTTTTGCTATGAATTTAAGTATACGTTGAAAAGTTACCTCAAATTTCATTCAGCTTTATCGTTCCTGGGGTAAGTTGTGTCGTGGGTGCGTAGGGGGAACCCTGCTCCCATCCCCCCCCTCCCCCCAGCTCCCATCAAGCAGAGACGCAGGTTATACATCACCCGTACCGTCCTCTGTGCTGGGTACCAGTGCCGTGAAAAGGGGCCAGAGAGAGCTTCGCGTTTACTTTAATAAACATGCTTGAAATGACCAGGCGCCATCAGAATTACATGACCAGCTTTTGTGGATGATGGGTTCTTGGCACAGTTACAGTGATTTTCCATCTTTGAGGGCAGGTATGAGTTTGATTGGTAAGTGGGCTGTGCTGCAGTGACTTGTCTCGCATCTTATTCTCCAGCTCTGTTGAGATACAGTTGACACGGGACATTGTGCAAGTTTAAGGTGCGCGGTGTGATGGTTGGATACCTGTCTGTGATGCCGCGTGTTCACCCCCTCCCACCCCCGCCAGCGCTGTCGCCACACGTAATTCCATTTGTTTGTGATGAGAATGTTTGAGGTTTCCTCCTGAAGCCACTTTCAGGCTACAGTACAGCATTGTTAGCTCTGTTTCCGACGCTGTGCATCACATCCTCAGAGCGCATCCCTCTCCCCGTGGCCCCAGCCCGGCCTGCTTACGAGAGCTCGGCTTTTCAGGCTCCTCGTGTAAGTGGAGCCACTCAGGGTCTGTCTGCCTGTGACGGCACATGGTGTGGAGCCCTCCGGGTCCATCCGCATGTCCCTGTCTCATGCTGAGGAAAATATCACTGCCCTGCCAGCCCGACTGAGGCCAGTGTCATTGCTGTCAGTGCAGGGGGGCGTCCATCCCCGAGACCATGATGCAGTGTCCCTGCGGTTGGGAAGGGGACAGCCTTCAGCCTGCACGTGCCCAGGGCTGCTCGTGGGCTGGCGCAGGTGGCCTTCAGGGCGGCCCTGCCTCTGCTTGTGGGGCCAGCGCGCCCTTCTCCTCTCAGCCACCCTCAGGTGTGGCTGGTGAGCTGCTGCTGCTTTTTATCTGCTTGCACAAATCTCGGTTTCCCTGCTTTCGTTTCTTTTCTTACTGTCTATGATCATCCAGTTATTAGAGCTATGAACTCTCGAAATTTTATTGTGAATGCAGTAAAGTTTGCAACAGAATAATTTATGGACAGAAATTATCTATAAATTAAAATCATAATTTCATGACTTAAAATTTGTACATATATTAGAATTCTCTATATGTATACATTTCTGTGTAACTAAATTAAATTTTAATTTTATAGTTTATAATTTCTGCTATAAGTTTTTCTGTATTAAATATTTATATTTTATTTAATTTTAAGCAGATTTTCTACCTGTGCTTGTTACTTTTTAGGGGAGTTTGAAATTATTAGTTTGTATTTTTTTATTGTCTTTAAGATGAAAAAATAATCTAATTTTGATATTTTGTACTCCTTCACTGTAGAGAAAGTGCTTGGGGATTTAACATCCGCAGCGCACACATAAGTAATCAACCTTTAAAAATATTCAGTCCCCATTCACGTATCTGTCTAATTCGTTCATGAAGCCTCAATTCGTGAAGTTTCTTTCTAAATGGTAAACAAATGCTTAATATTAATTTTCTTCCAAGAAAAATACTTTTAACCTTAATCACATTTCCAATTATTCATTTAGTCATCATTATATTATATGGTTTGGTGGCAAAAAGGGAATATATTTTTTTTTCTCAGAGTAGAAATTCAGTATTCTATGTTAAATAGCGGGTGGTGAAAATAGCTGTCCTGACAAAACAAAGTTTTTATACCAGGCCTTTAAAATTTCAACAGAATTTAAACATTATTTAGATAAAACAATTATGTTACAAATATGACTTTTAACACACTCAGGCCACCCACAGTGCGGACCAGAGAATGCGGCATGCCAGCCACCCAGCGAGACTGAGGTCGTTTTTTTCATCTTTGCTTAAAGTATAGTCACTAGACCAGATAATGTAGAAACTTTTTATGAGCAGTGGTCAAACAGCCAAAAAAAGTTTATCCTTTTTCTTCCCTTGCCTTGTGACTAATTAAAAATAATTCACAAGTTGAAAAAGCTTAACTATTTTAGTACACGGTAAATTTTGTTTTAGATAAGGAAACTCTTTCATTACAGTGATTCATAGAGTTTGAGGTCTTCAAGGTAAAAAAAATACATATATATAGAATGTCCAGTTTATGTATCATTTAAAGAAAAATTAAGCTGATTTAAGAAATATTCATTAATAGTGGTATGTTAAAGTTTGACATTTTATATTGCTTATATCATTTTTTGTGCCTGCTACATAAATAGATAATTTTATGTAGAAGTAGGATTAGGTCTCAAATATTTCTTTTGAACAACTTCTCTGAAAGATTTTTTCCGTTTTTTTTTTATTACTATGAATATGTAGATATTGAATCCAGAGACTTTAACTAGTGTACTTGTGTGTGCACGCATGTATATGTGTGGGTTTTAACCTGTTGTCTGAACTAATGAAATAACCTAAGGGTCCATAATGCTATAACACTTGAAAGAAGCTAAAATAAATGTAGATTCACATTAGACAATTTGTTTGGGCCTGGTAAGTATGGTTATTCTTAATTGGATACCATTAATTGGTATACATATATGACAAGACTTCACAGGCAAAAAGGAAATTGTATTTTAGCAAACTGTAAAAAAAACCCTCCAATATATAGCTGACTTTTAGAAAAGTCTACTGAGTTTTAATATTAAGTGCAATAGCAGTCTAACATTTTATTTTTGTCCAGTGACACATTTTCTGATTAAAATTAGTTTTTATCTAAGTTTCTTTTTGTCCTTTTAAAATAGGAGCAAGTAACACTGCGGACACATTATTTCAAGAAGTCTTAGGTCGTAAGGACAAGGCAGATTCCACTAGAAATGCACTCAATGTGCTCCAGCGATTTAAGTTTCTTTTCAACCTTCCTCTAAATATTGAAAGGAATATCCAAAAGGTAGAGTGCATATTTATGTACCTATGGTCATAGATGTCATAAATTTTAAAGAGTTGTTAAGATGTTTTTTATCTTAACCAAATGTCTTCATTAAACTTTACTGACAGTCTCCAAAATGTTTCTTTATTTTAAAGGGTGATTATGATGTGGTTATTAATGATTATGAAAAGGCCAAGTCACTTTTTGGGAAAACGGAGGTGCAAGTTTTCAAGAAATGTAAGATTTGTTTATTACTTTTAGATTTTCTACTTTGCTTTTACAGGAAGAATGTGGAATGTAGTCTACAAAGAATGTTACATTCGTTTTAGTTTTTGTTTATATGGTGCCCTTTCTCAAGTGTAAGACAGTTACTTCAGAAGTAACACGATGGCTTTTCTTACTAAGATGGAGTGAAAACTGTAGGATAGGTTAGTCTTGGACATTCTTTGCTGCTTGTTAATCATGTTGCTATTTAAAGTCTTTTCTACTGGAAAGAATCAATTATAGATATTTTACAGAAACGGAAATCTACGTTTTAATCTTCCCTCTTCAGAAAGACCAATATATTTATGAATTCTAACCCTACTTTAAAGTGAACTAAACAACTTTTGAAATTATCTCTAAGGCTAGAGTTACAGAAAATAAGAAAAGCCTAAAATGCCTTATGGTCATGCCTTATTAACTGGGAGAAATATCACAGGACTTGATTAAATTTGTAAATAATTTTATTTTTATTGTGGTACATTTACATGCAGTGATATGCACAGGCTTACATGTTGCAGCTCAGTGAGTTTGACAAATACACACGCCCATGGAACCCACACCCTGGAGAGAACGTTTTCATCACTCCGGAAATTTCCCTCTTGCCTCTTCTCAGTCGCCCCTCTACCCCAAGGCAGCCACTGTTCTGCTTTCCGTAATTGGATTTTATATTTTCATTCTGTAAGTCCGTCTAATTCTTTCCTTTTTAAACAGACTATGCTGAAGTAGAAACACGGATTGAAGCTTTAAGAGAATTACTTCTGGATAAGTTGCTGGAGACACCATCGACCTTACATGACCAAAAACGTTATATAAGGTAAACCTTCTGCAAGAATTTTGACAAATCACATGTGTCTGGATAGTGCTGCATACCCCATGTAACTCTTAACGCTGATTGGGGGAAATTGGGAGATTGATGAAATGGTAAAAGGGAAGACAAGTAGCAGAAATTTAGGGGTACCTCGTGTAGGACACCAGAATTCTTCTGTGTACTCAAAAATTTGGGAGCACTCACTCTTTAAAGGCAAGGAAATCCTGCCGGTTTGGAGAAAGGAAAAGTAACCTCATTGCACCTCTCCTCCCGTCCACAGCATCTTCCCCAGCCCGGGGTTGCGGGGGGCTCTCTGACTGGCTTAGAGGGTGGCACTCTCCCACAGGCAGAAGAGTCTCTGGTACCCCGAGAGTGGTCAGTGCTCAGCAGTAGAGAAAATTCTGAAAGCTTTCAGTCTTGAAAAGGAAGTGGGAAGGGCTTACGTGAAAAAGACAGCAGTAACAGCAAAAGCCACGGACACCACAGCATAGAGGGAACCATGTTGCCCGAGAGGGAGGGGCTTCAGCAGGCGCAGGGGCGCTGGAACTGCTGACTGCCACCCCCCCACAAACAAGCCTGCGCCGGCATGTGGCGTCTGCATCACACCTGGCGCGCAGGTGAGGACCTGGGACTCAGAGCGGTCGCTGCTCAGCACGCACCGCCACAGGCCTCCTGGTCTGTCTGGCTTCACAGCCTGTCTTTGCTTTTCTCTAAGTGCCCCCAGAGGAAAGAGTGCATTTGGGAGATTTTTCTGGCCTGTAGAATCATAGAAATCTAATGCTGTGAGTAAACTGCACGTTAGTTATCCAACCACTTTTTTATTTCTTAACATGTAAAGTAACAGAGTTCCAGGAAGGTTAATCTCTCACGTAGGAAACATAGCTGGTTAGCATCTTGTCTGTGTTCTGCCGTGTTGCTTCACTAATCGGGCTTTGTGTCTAATTACCTGTTTACGTTTATTCTTTTTCATTTGCTGATAGTAATATGTTAAACCTTCTTGAGTGCAGGATTTCTTATTGTAGTGAATTACCATTTATGTAGATTACTCACGTACAGTTCCTGTGACTGGTTAACCTACTGGATACCATTTAAAAGATGGTGGGTATTAAAAAAAGATTCTTTTAAATGGCCTATTTAACGTTTTATTCCCTGTCATTTTAAAGGGAAAAGAACGTCACTGAGAATGTCAAGTCATTTACTTATTTTTTAATCCTGATTTTATTTTTGATATTTTGAGAAGATACTGAGCAATTTTATCATCCTTCTTAAATTAAGGGTTTCATTATTAATGAATAGGAAAAATAACATCACAACCAGGCCAAATATCTGTTGAACTTTGGAAACTATGGTGCGCAGTCCTTTGAGCAGCAAGTGGGGGTGGAGACTCGCAACTCTATCATCAGCCAAACTCCATCTCTTAGCTCTCACGTAACCAACTGCGCAGGGAACGCGCGAGTCAGCTTACGCCTGTGCTGTCGTGCTGTTGTTCACTGCCGAGTCTCCCTAAAGACATCCTGATGCTTTTCACTCTCCTTACTCTAGTGAGGCTAGTAGCTCAAGCAGCAAGCAAAGTACCACATACTTCTTCCACGCCAGTGTGATTCTGTCCTTGGTAATTGTTAAAAATCATGTTCGAGTATGGCTAAAGGCTTTAATTCTTAAATTTTAAAATTTTGAGCCTATGCTCATCATAATTAACATTCCTTACCTTCTGCCCTCTAAAAAAGTCTTTTTAAAAAGTGTTGTTGGATAACACATATTTAAAAGAAATAGCAATAACCTGTATCATATGCTAAGCCAAGATCTTTGAAATGAAACTACATACTAAAAGAAAAGAAGCAGCTCATTGGATTAAGTCATTTAACCAAGGAAAAGCCTAGCACAAGGTGTGCTTTTGAACTGAGACACTGCAGAATTTCTGAGACAACAAATTTATCTCTTTATAAAACTCTTTTATGTAATACCCATTAGCAAAGAGGATTATTATTAAATATTGGGAGGACCCAGTCAGCATACTGAAAAGGCATAATCTGAGAAGATGCTGAGCAGAAAGGCATGTTGATCTTGCTGTGCTGCTCGAGAGGCAGCCCTGTGACAGCCCTCTGTGTGCTGCTGGTGATGTGCACAGAGAGGGAGGGAAGCCGCCCTCCGCCCTTGATAGGGACGGTGCCTGTATTTACCTCTGCTGCCCATCTGAAGTTGCTGTTGAGTGCTAGCATCAGGAAGAGGTGCAGGAGGAGTCTCTGGGCAAAACAAACCTGTTTGAGGACACCTCCGACAGACAGTCTCTCCCCACGTTGCAGGAAAGGTGGAAGCGCACATTTTGGGGAAAGAAATGACACAATGTACTATTTGTCATATTTACACTCCAGAGGATAGAAGAGGAAAGCCTATGGGGGGAAGACTTAGATTGGGTTTTGAAGGCTTTGCTGAATGTCACCTGTTAGATCCTCCCGGGGATGCTGTTAATTGATTTGCCAGACTCTCAGCGCAGACTGCCTCCTGGCCCCTATAAATAAAGGGTCATGGCTCGGGTAGGAGAGGAGCCCGCACGGGACACCCTGCTCTCCTGGGAAACCATTCTTCCCCGTTAGCCCGTGGAGGTCAGGGGAGGTGGGTCATTCCCGAATGTGATGTCAGGTTTCTTCTCAGTGTTTTGTCACTAACTTGTTTCTCCTCTAATTAGCTGCTAATTGAGAAGACTGAGTAAGGAAATACTCAGTACTGCAGAAGCTGGGGAGAGAGGCCCAGGTGTGTCCCTGCGTGTTTAGAGGTCACAGCTTGTCACCATTAATTAAAATCTATTCTTTTTTTTTTTTTTTTTTTTTTTTTTTTTTTTTTTTTTTTTTTTTTTGCGGTACGCAGCCCTCTCACTGTTGTAGCCTCTCCCGTTGCGGGGCACAGGCTCAGCGGCCAAGGCTCACGGGCCCAGCCGCTCCCTGGCACGTGGGATCCTCCCGGACCGGGGCACGAACCCGCGTCCCCTGCATCGGCAAGGGAACTCTGAACCACTGCACCACCAGGGAAGCCCTAAAATCTATTCTTGAACAAAACTTTTAACCCCAAGACTACAGACAGCTTAGGGTTAAAGAGTTATTTTAAGACATTAAGTCCAGCTTTTGAGGTTGATTTAATTGGATTTAACTTGTTATGTTTATATATTTCATGAGGGCCGAGTTTTGAATAATATTTGGCAGAAATTTTTCAACTGAACTCTATTTCAGTTGTCTATCTGGGTTTGGAATTTTTACAGAGAAAGAAGACTTTAAATATTTTAAGAACTGTTTTAAAACTAAGAAAAATGCCCATCTATACTGTATTTTCTAGAGAAATATCTTCTCATGAGTTAGAGTTTAGACTTAGAGTCAGTGCTTGCTGTCACCAAATCTCTTTGTGTAATAAAGTGATCTTAAGTTTCCGTTGCCCTGTTTGGATCCTACAGAAAAAAGGGTCACACCGCCACCTCGTGGCCGTATTTCAGACCAGAAAGGAATGAAGAAATATTCACGCTGAGGCCTCTGCGGGTTCCCACCTGTTTTCTGTGTGACTGAGAACTAAGTAGAAACACTCTGTGAACAAAATGTAACCGCAAAGATACACTCTCACTGGGCGTTATAAGGGACATTGCAAGTTGTCTTTGTCTCCTTGGTTGTAGTTTTATAAAGTCCAAACTTCTTAAAATGTAGGTTTATTGTTTGTTAATTGCATGAAAAGAAATCTGAATATATTTCATTTAGAACTGAATATTAAAGACTAGTATTGACAAATGCTTTACTAATTGACAAAATTTTAGGTTTTCTTAAACGTGATGACTTTAAGATATGCTAGCTTTCCTCTTGTCCTCATTATGGCTGTGCAGCAGAAGCTGGCTGGGTCAGCCTTGGCCTTGCCGTTTCAGGTACCTGTCTGACCTCCACGCGCCAGGCGACCCTGCGTGGCAGTGCATCGGAGCCCAGCACCAATGGATCCTCCAGCTCATGTACAGCTGCCAGGAGGGCTGCGCGCGGGACCTCCAAGGCAAGGCCCTTTCTCCCTGCACGTGCCCTCCCCCTCGTCACGTGACGCGCTCTGGGAACGCTCTTGATTGAGGGATGAGTCGTTCTCTTTGTAACTATACCTGCCCCCCACCCCGGTTACCATCCTCCCTGGGCGAGTAAGAGAGCAGGGGAGGGAGAAAGCCCTCTCAGCATGCCTGTCTCATGGTTAACTGGCAGGGTTGGCAAAGGTTTGGCTTACGGAACAGTTACCTCTTGTGGAAGCGACGTGATATTGTAGAAATGATACTAGTCTCGATCAACAGGAACAGTACACTCGCTGTTCCATCAAGTGCATGTTGAGCCCTGCTGCGCACCAGGCATGACGCCAAGTCCGGGTGCACGGACGCAGTCCCAGCCCTCATGGAGCTCAACTAACCAAGTACCAGGTTGTGATTGGTAGATGGCGGGTTTGGGGACGTGTCTCAGACAGGACTCTGTGTTAGCAGAGAATCTAGAGGATGAGGAATCCCTGCCGGGCCGCCTCCAGCACAGGCCCTGTGCTGGAGGAGCGTGGAGGAAGGGTCACAGCTGGGGCACTGCCATCACAGGGGCAGGACTTGAGGCCGGGTGAGGAGGCCCCGGGCCTGGATGGACTTCGTCCAGGGGTTTGAAGCCTGGGAAAGACCCGATGAGACCGGGACAGTGGAGCCGGTTAGGAGGCTGCTGTGGTGGTTCAGGCATCTCGCCGGCACGGAGGCCGCGGGTGTGGAGGAGGAGGGGATTCAAGAGCTGTCCGGAACCTGGGATTGACAGGACTTGGTGATCGAAGGGGGAGTAGGAGGGGCTCGGTGATTCCCAGAGGTCTGACCTTGGCAGCTGGTTGGGGTGGTGCGCCGTGGGGTTGGGGCGAGGAGGAGAAGACGGTCTTCCCTTTTCTTTGGACCGGTTGGTGTGCGGCTGTCTGACGTACAAGTGGAGGCGTCCAGTAGGTAACTGAATTTAAAGAGCGAGAGGTTTGGATGTGGTCTGTACGTAGATGGTCCCTGGGAGTTGACATACTCACCCAAGGAGGAGAAAAAGGAAGAAAATGGAGGAATGTAGGACAGAGTCCTAGGGAGTGCTCTTTACAGGGCTGGTGGAGGAGAAACCTGCAGAGGAGATGAGGGAGGGTGGCCAGGGAGCCGGGAGGGAAAGGAGGGTCAGCAGGGGTTTTAAGGTGAAGAGTCCGATAAAGGGGTGTCCTTTAGATTTTGTGCCGAGGCTGTTGATGACCTTGGCAAATGCAGTTTCAGTGGCCTGAGACACCAAATAGATTATATAAGTAAGGCGCAGCGATGCTTACCAGGTTTCCGGAGGAGAAAGTGGAGTAACATGAGAGCAGTCCTGGCACAGAAGGAGGTGCCGCAGAGAGGCCATGATTATGTATAGTTCCGTTTTGTCGTGAATTAGGTGGCTTGGAGTTGAGTATTTTCCAGCTGTGAGTCTGTTCTTTTCTATTCTTGATGTTTAGGAAAACCCAAATATCTCTTTACTAATGCCATATCTAAATTTCTAGTATGTCATTAATTATTTTATAGTTTTAGCAAGTGAAAATGACATCAAACAACATACGCAGTCTGAGGTCGTTGGCGGGTTTTTAGAGGTCCTCAGGTTCTCGTGTACTGAGTCTGCTCTGTTGGGCAGGACTCTCGACGTGGCTGCCGTCACAACCCCCTGGGTTTTTTTTAAAGACTGTCACTTCTGAGCCTCCTCCCCATTCCTGACCATTATATTAGACTCTCTAGCAGTGGAGTCCACGCAGCAGTAGTTTTTAAAGCTCCCAGGAGACTGTGGTGCAGCCGGGGTTGGTAATCAGTGTGGTGGATGTGCTCTTGGGACTAAAGAGCCGTGATGAGCAAGACCCACATGGTCTCTGGCCTCTTGGAGCTCGTAGTCTCGTGAGAGAGACCTGTGTCTTTAAACAAATCACGTGTTGTTTATTACGTAAACGTACTTGTGAAAGGTACTGCGAAGTGGGGAGTGCAGAACTCTGCCTCAGGCTCGTCAGCGGGAGGCCCAAGGAAGTTTCCTAGAGATGTTGTTCCCACTGAACCTAAATGAGGGATGTGAGTTTTCCAGGGAAAGAGCCACGGAGAAGTAGTCCAGAGACCCAGTAGGTGCTCAGTAAGTGCCACCCTTCCCCTCTCCAGTGAAGAGGCTGGTTAAATACAGTGATACAAACAGGATCACGGTCTGACAAACGTTTTCCCTACTCAGGCTTATAAGAAACAATCCAACTGTATGATTTAGTTATGAAAATATTTGAATTTCTGGAAAGCATGTGTCATTTATGAAGACAGCATTAGACCATTTGAAACAGGAGAAGTGCCAGGAAAATTCATATACCTTATTGTCGCACACATACCTGAAAGATCTGATAACCGATATTCCATTACTAAAGGGCTGAATCTTTCTTGAAGATAAATAGAGACACACCCTTACCTAATGGATTCCTGCCCTGTCATCTTGGTGTTATGTATTGCTATATGTATTTATCCAAAACTGCTGAAGATCAGCATATCTGGAAAGAAAAAGACACTAGCTTCTGTGTAACGGGAGACCTGCCTTTTTACTCTCTCCCACCAAGCCTGTTGTAGAAGTTGCCGCTTGCTTATGAAGTACTCGGAGGAATGTGCATTCCATGGATCCTTTTGTTAGTGATGAGGTTTACCTAAAGTTCTTCTCATAAGTTGGTCTTTAAAATTAGGAAATGAAAATAACAGTTTATGACTCTTTGAACTTACTCTACAGATCTCCTGACAATACAATGTAACTTTCCTAAATTCATTGGTCAGATGTTTATAGGTTAGGATGTAATCGCCCTTGACATTCAGAGGAACATCCTGAGCGTGCCCACATGTTGTCAGCAAACACGACTAATATGAACAGTAGAGATGGTCCTAACAGAGAAAGTGCCTTTTAATTGGAAAGTTGGTGTGTTCTTTTGAGCTCACCACCGGGAGTTCTTACTATTTTATTTTGGAGAATTCCAAACATACCTGAGAGCACCAAGGGTGCTGCCACAGCCCCCCGAGTGCCTGCCCGGCTTCGGCAGTTGTCCCCTCACAGCCGGTCGCGTTTCAGCTGCACTGCCTCCCTCAGCCTGAAGTATTTTTGAAGCGGGTCACATCATCTCATCCATGATTATTTCAGTATGTAATTTTCAACGGTAAAGATGCTTTGTGGAAACTGTAACTAAAACACTATTGTCATTACCTGAAGTATGGGTTCTTAATATCAAGTATTCCGGTAATTGTCAAATTCAAGAGCAGTTTAATACGTCCAGTATCTTTTTAAGTACACGGATACTATGTACTTAATGTGGCTTTTTAATCGATAGCCAGTGCAAAGGCAGATGATACGAGAAGTGACACAGATGGAGACAGAACTTCTGTTCCCTAGAAGAATTAGCCGTTAGTGACATAGCGTCCACTTTGGCCAGTTGGCACCTAGATGCCTTCCTGGTTGTTGTCATCAGAGTGTGTATATGTCACTGGACACGTTAGCTCTTTACTGTGCACCTGCCTACCCGTATACAGGTAATGTAATTATATAGCATAGGCATGTGCCTGTATGGGTGTGTTTATGTAAGATATTGGCCTTAATTATAAGTTTGCTGGGAATAGGTACAATTTTTCTTTCATGTAATCTATACCCGATTGTTCCCGATAGACTCCTAATTGATATTTATGAGCGTCCAAGTTAGGTGTAATAGAAATGAAGTCAGTATGAGGGCAAGTCTCCTAAATATCGTTTGGACTTTCTGTTGGCCATCCTCTCCTAATCACAGCCTTTTGGGTCTGGAAGAAACCTGGGAAGTTGTCTGGTTTGGTACATGACTTGGATCTGTTTTGCACGTGAGAAAGCTGCCTCAGAGAAGCCAGGTGACAGACAGCCCAGCTCCTCTGTGTCCTGCACGGTGGTTCCCCAGACCTCTCTGCGTTCTGTGGTTGAAGCTAATATTTCATCAAGTGTGCTTCTGAACGTGGTGAGCCAATGGCACGGTGGTGGCAGTACCTTTTTGTGAAGCTGCCTTGCTTTCATTCAGGGCTTCTCTAGAACCTGTTTTTGGAATGAAAGCTCTTTGCATTCTAAATCTAAGGAATGAACTGTAAGTTCTTCTATTTGTAACACCTGTACTTGGACTTTTAACACCAGAGAAATGCTTGTAACTGATCGATTAACCCAGTCTTTTGAAGTGAAATACAATTTTTAAAAGATAGACTGTGAATATTTCAGACAGGAAAAGACTTCTTTGGGTCTTTGTAAGTAAAGCTGGTTTTTATGCATGAGTTTAAGAAACCTAATGAACATACAAGTTTTTTGTTTTTAAGTCTTTACATGGTGCTTTGGGTTAAAATGTTAATTGTATTTAGTCTTGTGGTCTTCAAGAAAAGTTCACGAGCCAAGATGGTGATAGATTTTCAGAGACAGCAGTCCTACATAAAAAAGCCACATTTGTCCAGATTACATTCTTCTGTATATGAAGCATTCATTGGTCAGCAGAGGTAGGTCATAGGGTTGATATTTTTATAAACACTGCATTAGAGCCTTCTCTGGATTCCAGCTTTTATAATAATAATGCATACAAACCTGGTAGATGGTGCCCCTAGATGGTGCCCACCAGGACACAGACAGGAGATGACCGTTATGCCTCAGCACACCCTGCCAGGTATCCGCGAATTCCTCACTCCTCTTCCATGGCCTGCCTCTGTAGCCCAAATGTGATCTTTCGGTTTTCCTAAGGGGAGACAAATATGAGGAAAAGAAACAAGAATAAAGATCAACATTTAAAAAAAAAATTCATCTTGAAAGCATAAACACCTATGGAAGGGTCTGTTTTCTTCCAGCCTGAGCTAGTCAGCTGTACAGCTTCTCTTCCAAAACTTTTACCGCCTTCTAAGGAGTGTCATTTGTCTCTTAAAATTTCTGTGAAATAGGGCCAAAATTAGACTAAATCTTCAGGTTTCCTGTCAGGAAAAGCCTTTGGTTTAACCCTCAAACAGGATTTTTAAAGGTAGCCTTCAAAGGTGTGTTTTTTCCTTTGTTCTGAAAATGAGTTTAACTCTAAACTCATTTAAAATATATGCTGACTATATGTGGTAACTCCAGGGAGAAGCATCTAGAGCAGTTATCTCTACTTTCTGCTGTCTGCACCACTAGGACTTCCAGAGGACATATTAGAACAGAGGCAAATGGCGCATTTAGAATAGAAGCCATAGATTCTTTCAAACAGTCACACAACAGAAGGAAATACATTTATATGTGGCTCAGTTTCTCTTTGAAAACTTAGAGATGATATGTCACACCTGAAAGGTTTATTCTGAACCATCACAGTACGGATCTATTATAGAGGAAAAATATTAAGAATAGAGGCTAATTATGTACTCTTTTAATTATTTCAAACAGAGCAGATTATTAATTACTTGCTGAAATAAAAATGTTTGTTTATCCAGTGGTCTTACAATATAAAAAGGCTATATTTTCAATTCAAGCTCATCAAATACATGCATAAATGACATTTTAAATTTTTGTACAGTTTCATGAATTTAGTATAACTAAACTATATTTTTTCTTGATATTTAAAAAATACAGATGTGACCTTTATGTAGATAATCAGTGGGGTTAATATATATAATTCTAGTATTTCCACAATTAGGCATCAGGTAGCTCCTGGGCACCAGATTAGGTTGCAAGCCTCCATTAGGAAGTTGGCAGCAGATTCGTCAGATCTTCTGCGTAACTACAAAAATGTTTCTATGTTTAAAAAGGCAGTAAATGTTTATACATATATTTTATATCTAATAAAATTTATAATTTTTTATTTTAAAGTTGTTATCATGAGGTTGTACATTAGAAAGTTTCTTTTATAAAGTTTATTTTTTGGAGATTTAAAAAATAGTTTCTCTCCTGAATGTTTATTATACCAGCGTGAACCCAGAATGATAGACGTTGATTTAAAAAGAAGAAAAGGCACAGCTCCTGCAAGTACAGGTCGGCGACCCTGGTTTGGTCTCCACCTTCCCGTCCCTGGGACTGAGTCCTCCCCATGTGAATTGTGCTCTCTACCTGCTCTCTGTTGCTTCCGTTGGCTTTAGAAGAGGCAGTGCTTCTAAATACTCAGAGTGGGATTTTATTCACTTACTTTGAGATTCGTAAGCCATAAAGGATATACAGAAGAAAGTGGGTTCAGGAGAGAGGAATAGAAGAAAAGTACCAGTTTAATGACTGTAATAGCAAAAATCTTCTCTCCAGCAAAGTGGTGGTCTGGTTTTCCTTTCCCTTTTGTCCTTTTTCTCAGAAAGAGAAGAAATCTAGGTGATACTCAGTGTGCCATGAATTAGATTCATAGTGCACCCTGTTCGAAATTGTCGCTGTTGTTTGTACATAGTATAAGTTTACATAAGCAGTTTTAATTACCTGATGGCTTAACAGGATTTTACGTGATTGTAAATTTTTTTTTAATCTAATTTGAAAAGACAAATTTAGCTTCCAAATTAAAATGAGGACTAGAAATTAATACTAGTAATTTAAACAGTTTTTTGAAAGTCAGTAAAGTAGCACTTGAGCATTTGATTTACTGTTCAAATAGCACAGCGTTCATTCGCAGGTCCTGTCAGTGCTTCCCCAGCTGTTGGGTGTGGGCGGAGGAGTGAGACTTGCCTCGTTTTGTGCTCGGTTCTGGTCATCTGGTGGCAGCGTCTGTCTGTGTCAGGTCAGACAGGGCAGCAGGGCTTCTGTCAGGAGGACCTCTCCGAGTGACGTCCCAGCGCTGGGTCTTTTCTGCTTGGCTCACTGTCTGTCTGCGGGGAGATGCACCTCCAGCCTTAAGAGAAAACAGCTCTGACAGTAAATGCTCCGCACACCTTGAATTGCTAGCATTGCCTGGTAATTTCAGAATATTCAGGGGTACAGATATTTTATGTCTCCTGTTGTCATTTTTGTAATAATTCTGTTGCTCATACAGTCTAAGTAGGTGTTCTCTACTTAAATCTGTGTATAACTGCAGAAAAGGGTCATACTTAAATAAAAGCATAAATAATTTGGTTTTGGTTATTCACCTAACCAGCTTGTTACGATGTATGGTTCTTGCTTATATAGCCGATGTTAGTTGAGAAGTGCTTCTTCAAGGTTCACACCTGTAGTCTTGCTTTTAAAATACGTCTCTTCCTTTCAGCTTTTGTTCTGAACGATGCTGGAATACAGTTCAGAACTCGGCCCGCAGCCCTAAGAAGTGGAGTGAGGTTATGCGGCCTGTTAAATACGCCTTCCTTGGTTTAATTTGGATTAAACGATCCCCTTTAAATTGAGGAAGTGCCCCGTAGGAACTTTAAATGTATGTATAGAAACATCAGATCAAAAAGAACATTCTTATCTGTGGGCACAGTCTCATTCCTGGAGGTTGATAGCTGCCTTGCTGCACCCGCCGCATCCCAGGCACCGACCCTTGTGTGTGCTGTGCTTGACAGGACTCCAGCCGGCCTGTGTCTGCGGAGGCTCCTGGCCCCGAGCTCGGTCAGCAAGCGGCAGCGGGTGGTCAGGCTGCTGCTCAGGACGGGCCTGCTGTGCACAGGAAAGTGTGTTTGGAGGTGTTTCGGGCTGAGGAAGTGGGCTGCCTGGAGAGTTGGCTGTAGACCAGGGCTCCCCGCACCACGTGGGCTGGGAGAAAGCTGGGCGGGAGGCCGGAGGCCGAGTACACATGGCAGATGTATCACCTGGCCCACATCTGCAGGCCTCCCCCTCAGCAGAAAAGCCTCTCCTGCCCTTTGTGTCTCAGGGAATCTGGTAAACACATACTGACCACTGCATTTAAAGAAGGGAGAGTTGGGCTTCCCTGGTGGTGCAGTGGTTGAGAATCCACCTGCCGATGCAGGGGACACGGGTTCGTGCCCCGGTCCGGGAGGATCCCACGTGCCGCGGAGCGGCTGGGCCCGTGAGCCATGGCCGCTGAGCCTGTGCGTCCGGAGCCTGTGCTCCGCAACGGGAGAGGCCACGGCAGTGAGAGGCCCGCGTACCGCAATCAATCAATCAATCAATAAAAGGAAAGGAAGGAAGAAAGAAAGAAAGAAGGGAGAGCGCACCCAGCTAGCTGGAGTTGAAAGGATTTGGCTGATGTGTGATATGGAATCCTTGATGTAATAAGCATTTCTTACAAATCTTCCTAAAGCCATTATCAGTTTTTTGTTGGACTCAGAGTTTTAAGGTAAACCCGTAAGTCTTTTTGAGCTTTGCAGAAAATCTTGCCATATCTCTTAAGTTTGTTCGCATAAAGCTGAAGACGTTTTATCTGGTAAACATCTCATAGTTGGAAAAAAAATAACAAATCTTTCAACTCGTTGATAGCAAATTGTGAAAGATAAATAGTTTTTCTTTTAGAAAAGTAATACATTTTAAACTTGATTTCTGTACTGCCGCGTTTACTCTTTTGGTGAAGCGGCTAGGATTGTTAGTGTTCTGAACTTCTGCAACTTCTGAAAACAAATTTTCTGTTTTTCTCTTATTAAAAGTAAATTTCTGTTTCGTTTATATAGTATTTCAAAGGTGATTTTTCTAATTTTATATTTATTTGTAATCTGTTAAATTTCTCCTGCATACTCACAATTAGAAAAATAGTTCCTTTTCAGAATGCTGGTAGCATGTTTTAGAAGCTTTATTTAACCAGAGAAACAGAATGTTGACTCGAGAGTGTCAACGAAAATAAATGATCTGTAATGGGAAAAGAATTTTGTTTGATAGAAAAGAGTTTTATTTGAGCCAAACTGAGGACTGTAGCCCAGAAGACAGCCTCTCAGATAACTCTGAGGAACTGTTCCAGAGAAGCATGGTTTTCAGCACAGTTTTATATCTTGTCAGAACAAAGAACATCGAACATGTCAGGGATACAGACCAGCATGTACACAGCGAGTCAGTGTGGCCTTGGCACCTGGGAAGGGAGTCTCACCATTCAAGGAGGACCAGCATTGGTGGCCCAGGGAGACAGGCATTTCATCTGTATTTTTAGCGTGGACATTCTTGACTTCTGGTCACTGTGCCCTTTTCTGTAATAATTAAAGCAGACGTACAATGTATGTGTGATTGAACAGCCACAAACAGGCTGTTCCACTAAGTATAAAATTCAAGTTAACTCGTATATAAGCCAGAATGTCTTCCCCACACCTCAACATGTGAACGTTTCTTCTATCAAGTGTCAGTAATTAAGAAGCTTAGTCATTTTCTTTTCAAATTTTAAGTGTTTAAAAGAGTTTTTCTTCCAAGATGCTTCTTGCAAGCATCTGTAGATAAGATGTATTGTTTGATGCATTGATAAAAACTCAAATACTAGTTCATGGGATTTAGAAGATACAGCTATACCCTGGGATTATTTAGTTCTAGAATTTTTTTAGTATCCTTCCCCCCCCCCCCCAAACACCATATAGAATTTTAGGACTGGAAATACTGTACTATTTGGCAGGAGAGCAGTCTTTCCCCATAGCTATTCCTCAGATAACTTGGACAGATTGCAGCCAGATAATCTCAGTCTTATCAGCACACTGTCATTTGAGGGTGTTTATTGGTTACTCTGCTTGGTGCCTCTAAAATAGCCGAGTTGTACAGTCCACAATAGCAAGTCTGAAATCCTAGTGACATTTTCCCTGTTACTGTTTTTGTCGCCTTTAATATTTTCTTGATGAAATGTCCTTTTACGACCTAATGCTCACATTTGCTCTCTGTGTAGAGGCAGACGGTTTATACATTTAAATAGCACTGCTAATCATTGTCCTCAATTGTCCTAAACTATTCCAGGGAGCAGAATAAGCGTATTTGCTGTTTTGTTCTCAGTGGTGGTTCAAAGTTTCAAATTCAGATTTTGTATCATAGAATCAGAATTTTAGAGCTGAAAAAGACACTAAGGCTTGTGTAGTTCAGCCCTGATTTTTACAGGTGAAGAAGCATATGCCGCCTATGACTCCTGCCGCAGAGCCGGGGGTCCCTGGGATAGGGGGCAGTTGTCAGCATGGGCACAAATGAAGGAACGCTGGGCTGTGATCCTATTTGATAAAAACTTTCATCTGGGATAAAGTCGTAGGAACAGTTCATTTCTGGAGAAAATCTACTCTCAAGAAAACAAGTGGTCTCTCATAACTCATTAATGCAGTTTTAAGTTTGAAAAAGACAAAGTCAAACACAATTTTACAAAAACTTTAGGCTCTGTCACCTGAAGAACGTCTTAGTGCAAACTAAGCTTCTAATGAAAAACCAAAGTCCTGTGTATATATGTATTGAACACCATCCTTAGGTGGATATTGGGGCCGATAACTTAGTGTTTTCAGGGAAAATATACTAAGTAACATAATTTTCAGTTGTGTATGGTCTGCACATAAGTCAGAGCATGATGTTATGAAACTTGCTAGTTACTCTCATTTATAACCGTATATTTTATATAGCATATTTCTCTTAAACATATCAAGAGATACTGCTATCGTATTGTGAGGTAAAACAGTCAAGAGACAATAAACAGATTTCTTATATTTTAAAACCTTTTGCTGATTTTATGTTACAGAAACTTTGTTTCATCTTTTTCTTTTATAATTTTGTTAAGCATCAGAAGCACTTCATGTTTGTAATAATTTTGTGGGGTATAAGTATTGTCATGTAATTTAAGTTTAAAAGGAGTGTCAGAATCCTCAAAGTTTTTTTATTCTATTTTTTTGACACTTGATAGTAAATTATTTCTGACAACTGTGATTTTAAATGTTTTCGTGAATTTTCTCCTCAAAGGACAATCCGCCTAATTCCCCATACGATTACTCATTGCAAGACTTTCTGACCAGAGAGAGGAGCAGACTGTTAGAGGAGAGCGAGTGCTGGGCTCAGGCCCGGGCTCCCCACTGCAGGGCTGCTCCCTGGGCTGCGCAGGGCACCGCCTGCCAGACCCTCCGCCCAGCACGCCCACGGGCGTGTCTGTCCCCAGCGTCTGGTGGCCGTCCTCTCCCTGCTACTGTGCTGTCCTTGCTGCTATTCGACAGACACTTCCACATAAGAAATTAGTTCTTGGTAAGCTTTCTTTTCCTGATATCGTGGAAAACGATGATACGGTTTATAATAGAAGGAACGCATGTTCTTAATAGTTTCTGTCATTAAAGGGAAAAATAAATCTGTCTTTTAACAGTTTCAAAATTCAAGGTTTTATTTAAATTAAACTATACAGGACTTAGTATCATCCATTTGAATTAATGCTGTAAACACACCAGTTACGGGGAAAAACTTTTTCTGAGGATCTACTTAATGATCATTGTATTTTTTTTGCAGGAATGGTATACAGTGTGTATTTAGGAAACTAGGAGGTGTTTTCCTTCTTAATCAAAAATTTATAGTCCTGAAACCTTCAAGGGTAGTAACTTATAACGTTTTGAATTAAAGCATTCTCTTCTTGCACCTTTCAATATACATGCTTACATAAATTACACATTTTATATAAATATTTAATGTGGTGCCAAGTTTGGGCTTTTTTACATTTCCTTTTTTTATATAAATTTATTAATTTGTTTTTGGCTGCGTTGGGTCTTTGTTGCTGCGCGCGGGCTTTCTCTAGTTGTGGCGAGTGGGGGCTACTCTTCATTGCGGTGCATGGGCTTCTCTTTGTTGTGGAGCGCTGGCTCTAGGTGCATGGGCTTCAAGTAGCAGTGGCATGTGGGCTCAGTAGCTGTGGCCACAGGCTTAGCTGCTCCGTGGCACGTGGGATCCTCCCAGACCAGGGCTGGAACTTGTGTCCCCTGCATTGGCAGGCAGATTCCCAACCACTGCGCCACCAGGGAAGTCCCTACATTTCCTTTTAAAGTATGTCAGAAAATTGATATTTTGATATTAATTTCTAGAATTCTACAATTAATAACGGTGATTACTATATAAACTTCAGAGGAAAATGTCATAAATCTTCAGAGCTTCCACACAAATTCCTCTTTGAGGTGGGAAAAAAATGAATTACAAAAAATATTACTTCTTCATGTTTGTGTTTTCTTACTCTGTCATTTTTCTTGCTATTTAAAGTATTGAATTCTACAAGTCGTCTTATCCTAGATTTAATGTGTTCCAAAGTAGAAGTGCATGTAAATAAAGCATCATCGTAGGTATTTAATAAAATGCCGTTCCACTGAAAATATCCGTTCAAATGACTTGGTTTGTATTTCTGTAAAACCTGCCTGGTAGAATCTGTGAGGAGGCGGGGAGATAGCTCATACAGTATCATGTTGAGTGGCTCATGATGGGAGGAGCCATGAAAGCAGACTCTTTGCTTATATTGTATTCACTTACGTCTTGATTTTCTGCCTCCACTGCCAGGATTTAAACACCTTGAGGACAGGCCTTTACCCGTTACCCACCACTGTATGCCAGGGTCCTGCGATTCCCGGCACACGGGAGGGCTCAGTAAAGACGTGTTTGATGCTACTGAATTACTGACACTATCATCGGCATAAGATCGTTATTTTATAAGTGGGTTTCATCTTTTGCCCTTGGAAACAAATCTATAAGCTTTTCATATTCTGTTAAGTTATCAAACAAGGAAGAGCATTCTTACTGAATAATTCAGTGTCAGTCACTCAGTATATATTGAAGGAATGATATACAGAAGATGCAGCTGTGGGCAGAGACGTAATATCGATCCTTATCCCCGAGGAGTTCTGATTGGAACCGTTAATGAGCAGCGGGGGGCAGAACGTTGAGTCAGTGAAACGGGTGTTCATTCCCACTGCAGTCGGAGGGCAGGGAAGGTCGACCGCACTTTGAGCCGGGACAGCAGGAGGCGGCTTGCGTTTAACAGGATGGGGAGGAGGATGAAAAGGGTAGGAGGTGAGGCCGGAAAACGAAAGGTGCATTGTCATAGTGTCCTCTGCACCATAAACACCCTGTAAATGTTTATTGAATTCAGCTTGTTTGGGAGGTCTTTGAACGCTCAGCCGCAGAGCTCAGAGTGCTGATTATGGCACCTCTGCAGGCTGGCGAGGCGAACTCCGCCCGTAACGCCAGCCTCTCCCTAACGCGATTAGCAGCGCAACGCGGGGTTCCATTCCCGGTGGCTCTGGAGAACCGTCTTAGGAAAAGTGTTTCCTGGTGCTTAGATAATTTGGGTTGGAATTCTGAGGGTTTTTCTGGAAGACTTCTGAGAAGAGAATCAAGATAGCAGTATTTTGGTGGTATTAATCCAGGACAATAAAGAGAATGTTGACATTCTCGAACAAAGTGTTAGGATTCTAGAATATTAACAGTGCGGGGTGAAAAGGGCCCCAGCGAGGTGGCTGGCAGCAGGAATAGAAATAATGAATCACACCGCACACCGCAGAGAAAGGGGCTGTGGTATTTGGGGAGTGGGATTATAGGGGAGGTCAAAGATTTATGCTGTTAAGTATGCTCCACTAAACCCTGTACCTTCCTTTCCAAGTGCCAAGCTGCTTTTCAAAAAATGATTTTTCATCCTGATTTTTATATTTATGGAACCCCCTCCCACGTTCATTCTGAAATGATACGTAAGTTATTATGTCTGTATTAAGCCTGAGTAATAGATTTAATCCTCCAAGTCTGTATGGTGGGAGTGACTTTTAAAAGCTGTTTAGAGAAAATATTACTGGTTTTACTTTAGTAGATGTCTTCTTTAAAAAAAGAATGGAACAGTTGAGCAAGAAATCTCTCAGAGAAGGGGTCCATTAAATCACTTAGTAAGCTCCATGAGTCCATGGAAACGCTGCCTCTCTCTTCCAGGGCCACCGGGCCTTCACAGCGCCACTCCGGACCTGGACGGCGACGTGCGTGCCTCCGTGCCGGGTCATCTAGGCCAGACGGCGTCTCTGAAGAGGGGTAGCAGCTTTCAGCCTGGTCGAGATGACGGTGAGTGTCTCCCTCCCACCTTTATCTTTTAAATTTGTGCTCGTGTAATAGCCAACGTTTTTCTCTTGGAAAATTCCATAATTACCTGTGTTACTGCTGCTGCGTATTACCAGGCATCATCCCTTCCACTTAAGTGACTACCCAGTAATTAAATTTAGATAATTAAAATGAATTTTACATTGCACATTAAAGAAATGCCATTTAGGGCTTCCCTGGTGGCTCAGTGGTTGAGAGTCCGCCTGCCGATGCAGGGGGCGCGGGTTCGTGCCCCGGTCCGGGAGGATACCACGTGCCGCGGAGCGGCTGGGCCCGTGAGCCGTGGCCGCTGAGACTGCGCGTCCGGAGCCTGTGCTCCGCAACGGGAGAGGCCACAGCAGTGAGAGGCCCGCGTACCGCAAAAAAAGAAAAAGAAATGCCATTTGATTTTTTTAAATAAATCATTGGGCACAGGTCAGTGTTATTCAACACATTTCTGTGGTTGAATTTTTAAAAATATGCCACAGAAAAAATTCTCTGAGAACGTCTTTAGGATGAAGGTTGCAACAAAAGTGAATCTCTGTACTCAGTACAGAAAAATAGTAGAGACGCCTTTTTAATGAATTTTAAAATTTGTTTTGAAAAGAGTTATTTGTTTATTAATCATAAATTAGTTACTAATCATTTTTTCTACTATAAGGCATCTCAAATTGTAACTGTTACATTTCTTCCTGAGGTTGACATTTATCTTTTGTTTGTTTACCTATATGAGATACAAAACATGTTGGTTATAATGCATTTGTGTACCAATTAGATGCTGTTAGTCACTGGTTACTTATAACCTCAATAGTAGATATAAGAAATGCAAATAAGGTAATAGAAATACCTCCTTATTAAGTTCAAATACCTCTAAAGATTATTTCAAAGTATTTCATATTATTCTTCTAAGTACTGGAGTAGAGATTTTTTTTCTAAAGTTTTATTAATAATATGAATGAATGTCTGTCATAAGCACTAAAGTCAAATGATACATTTGCACTAAATGAAGGGATTCCATAATTGTCAGTGTGGCTTCTTCTTGTCCTGTTCCCCTTCTCCACCCAGCCTACCAAACACTAGAATAAACACCAGAGAGAGTAGAACTGTTTGATTCTGTACATTGTGGTACGGTGCAGCCCTCTAAGCAGACATAGCCAGGGCCTGACCCTGAAGTGCAGCCCACCTGAGTGTCAAAAAAATACTTCCTTTCTTTAATGAGTAGGATGACACGTGATCTGTGAAAACCCTTTCCACACCCCTTCCTTGCCCTTACGTGAGTCACTATCACCAGTTGACAAGCTAACAGGGTTAAAACAGTTAGAAATTATACTTGAGGCTGACTGTAATGAATTACATCAGCTTGAACAGTTCAAATTTATCCTGCCTGGGGTTTGTCGAGCTTCTTGCATCTATTTTATCAAATTTGCAAAATTTTTGGCTATCATTTTGTCAGATATCTTTCTGCTCTGCTTCCTTTTCTGGAATCCTAACTGCATGTATGTTAAGCCAATGGATTATCCCGTAGATCACTGAGGATCTGTTTGCCACCTCAGTTTCTGCACTCTGTGCTCCCCTGTAGAGTTAATTGGTATGCCTTCAACTTCTCTGATCTTTTATGTTCAGCGTCTAAGCCAAGAGTTTCATGTACTTTTTCATCTCTAGAAGTTCCATTTGGTTCTTTTAAATATCTTCCCTTTCTTTCCTCATTATTTCATGTTTTCCTTTACTTGAACATTGTCCTTATGGGTTAATTCTCTCTCTGTCATTTGTGCTCTGTTACTCTTGACTAGTTTTCTCCCTGGTTTCTGGTTCTGATTCTCCTTCCTCTGCCTTTTAGCCTGGTTAATCGTGTTTCATTGTTTCTCAGACACTGGGAATGTTCAGTGTTGAGTGTCTGGGTTTTGTTCACTTCCTTTAAAGAGTGTGAGACTTTGTTTTACCAGTTACTTGCAAATAAGTTTGATTCATCCAAGGCCTGTGGTTAGTTGCTGGAGCAGTAGCCTGCCTTCTAGGGAGACTTGAGGCCACTCCTGAATGGCCTGGGGTCACTCAAGAGGACTGCTCCCTCCCCCGTGTGATTCCTGGGAACCCTTGGCCTTACTACTCCCTGGCTGCTCTTTGCCTGGCTGTGAAGTTCACTGGACATGAGCATGACTTAGGAAGACTCTTATGTGGATCCTTGGAGCTTTTTTCCCCACGTAGTTCCTCCCTCCTTTCCAGAACTCTTCCCTGTATCGACCACTCTCCCCCACTGCCCTGAACTCCATCTTTCCAACTCAGAAAGCCCACTGAGAGCTTTGCTTCAGTTCCTCCTCCCTTGACCTCTCTTGTCTAGAAATGGCAGGCAGAAATCCAGAGCAGTTGTGGGCTCCCCACCTGTTCCCTTTCCCTTCCCTTAGGGATCGCAGTCCTGTGCTACCTATGAAATGCTTGTTTAGATATTCCCCACCCCACAGTTTTCTAGCTGTTCATGACCAGAGGTTAAATCCAGCCCTTGTTACTCCAGCATGGCTAGAAGTGAAAGCAAAGTAAGTCAGCTTTAATTTCTCCAGAGTTATTACTTGAAATTGGAACATTATGAGGGATTGCTTGCAGTAAACAATAGCTGTGAATAAAGTTGAGGAAGTTCATTCTTGATCTTGTGATCAAAAAAAGCCTACGTTATGACTTGTATTGAGACAAATTAGATACTTCTGCCATATTCCCTTAGTTCTTTTCATCAGTCTTAGGAGATAACTCTTAAAGTTATTCTTTCGGTGATAGAGCATGTGGGAATTTATCAATAAGAAAAGAAAATCCAAAATCATTTTTTAGTTATAATGATCAGAATTTGGATATAGTAGGCTTAGAAGGAACAAGGGAAAAAGGCTCTCAGTACACACATACACACGTGGTACAAAGAATCTGCTGGTGATAAAAAGATCAAAAACACGTGACCCTCAGAATTGTTCCCTGTCACCGGGCAGGAGGCTGCAGGAGCCCATGTGTTTTCCGAGAGCCCTGGTGCCTGAGTGCCAGCCTCTTGGTAACATGGCCCTCAGCCAGTTTGCACCTCTGGCGGGGACACTCCATCCCAAGGGGAATTCAGACAAAATCATTTTATCAGTTTGTCTGCTATAGAAAGATTCAACCAATGGAATCCAGAAGCTTTTTGGAAGCTTTTTGGAATTGGTTTATGTTTTTATTTATACTTGTCCAGATACTTTTCCCATCATAAAATCATTTCACATAGAATACTTGTTAATTTTTTTTCTTTTTTTATATACATTTATTTATTTGTTTTTGTCTGCCTTGGGTCTTCATTGCTGCATGCCAGCTTTCTCTAGTTGCGGCGAGCGGGGGCCACTCTTCGTTGCAGTGCACGGGCTTCTCATTGCGGTGGCTTCCCTTGTTGCGGAGCACAGGTTCTAGGTGCATGGGCTTCAGTAGCTGTGGCTCGCGGGCTCAGCAGTTGTGGCTCACAGGCTCTAGAGCGCAGGGTCAGTAGCTGTGGCGCACAGGCTTAGTTGCTTCGCGGCATGTGGGATCTTCCTGGACCAGGGCTCGAACCTGTGTCCCCTGCACTGGCAGGCAGATTCTTAACCACTGCGCCACCAGGGAAGCCCAGAATACTTACTAATTAATGGAGTCAACAAAAGAGAAGCTGAGTTTACTTCCTATTTGTTTATTTTGTGGTTTTTAAAAAGATTCCTTTTTAAGTGGTGAGAAGGCAGTGTTCCCTCTTTCCCTTGGGCTGGAGGCATCCTCCGTGCCGACTGCTCTTGGGAGCAGGTGCTGTGTGTGCAGGACGTGTGTGCACGCAGAGCGCCTGGGTGTCGCAACTTCAGACCAAGGGGGACTCGTCAGCTTGGGTCACTTTCACGTGTTCCCCGCAGACCCGGCCGAGGATCTGTGAGCGCGGGAGCCCGATGAGCTCTCCCAGCAGGGGATGCAAACCGGGGGTCAGTTTGGCTGCAGGAGCATGGATCTTTTGAAACTAATTTTCAAAAAATTAGTCTTTTGATATTAATTTGGGGGACGATCCCGTGTAAGAGTCTGCTTGCACCCGTATGAGGTGGGTCTTCTAAAGCTTCAGGTTTTAGATCTTGTCCTGTCTCCTGCCTTGTCCTTGGCCCGTGACACCGGAGCTGTGGCCACGCCGGGTCTGCTACTGCCACCGTTGGAAGGCAGCTCGTGTCGGTCCGTGTTGAGTTGGTCTGTAGGTGATAAAGGGGTGGGGGATTGGGAACTGGTTGGTGCTCGCAGACCTAATACATTCACCTTTATTCCCTCAAATTTATTCTTCCCACAAGAAATCTGTCAGACCTTGTTTCCCACTTTCTACAATAACTGCGTTAAACGATGTGTAATCCAAGAGGCTTCCGTGTTTTTACTTTCTGTTAAATTTATTTGTTATGGGAGGAGTTTTTAATTACATGATTGTGCTTGAATATGTTCCTTCATGATAATTTGTTTCCTTACTGAGTTTCCACCATGTAGGGTGCATAGTGCATTTCCAACAGGTTAATATGAGCCTCGAGTTAGTTACTGGCCATGGGGTAGCCTGTGGCATGGCTTTTTGAAGAGAAATATAGCCGCCTTCAGGCTTTCCAACAGGGTTGGAAAGCCGAAGCCCCTCCTCTGTGAGGCTCTCCTGTCCTGCCTCCACCCCCCACCTGCCCCCCCCCGGCCCACTGAGCAAGCAGGCCCCTCTGCTCCCTGTGCCGCCACAGGCGCTGCTAGTTGGTGGGGAAGGAAACACTGGTCTGTCAGCAGGTTAAAGCTCTGCAGCCCACGTGGGACAGAATGGGACACGTTTTTAGGTGGGGGAGCAGCAGTATGTTCAAACACACTTTTAGTCTTGATTCAAAAGGATGTAAATAGTGTTTTATGCTTTTCCTCTTTAGCATGGAGACACCAAACTCCCCACCGGGTGGCCTTTGTTGAAAAATTGACCAAGCTTGTTTTAAGTCAGCTGCCCAACTTCTGGAAACTCTGGATTTCATATGTTAACGGAAGCCTTTTCAGTGAGGTATGTGTACCGATTTGACTCTAGTTGTAGCTGAGTCGTGGATTTCTAGTCTTAAAAATTTTAGATTTTGAAGTGACTTCTTTAAAGCCTCAGAAGCCTAAAGCCTCTAAGTACTGTCAGATGTTTTAAGGTTAGTAGAAAATGCTGTAAAGCCCTAACACTTAATAGCTGTATGGCCTTGAACAAGTTACTCAACTCTTCTGGGAGTCAGTGTCCTTGACTGTAAAGGAGAATAGTGAGGGTCTCTCTCAGAAGGCAGGGGTGAGTGCTCAGGGAAACAGTGGCTTAAAGAATAAAAGAATCTGAATTGAGTATAATGCCAGTCAGGCCAAGTGGTGGATGAAACTGTCGTGCAATTGATGATGAACAGGTGATACAACAAGGATCAAATGTTTGCTTGCATCTGGCATATGGGTCTCAAGTGAGAGGGAACTTCCTAGTGGGAAGGAACTTAAAGATCCTGTTTTCTGGCCCCTATGTGATCAGCCTGGAGAAATTGTTTAAGTCTTTACATTCTCACAAGTTGCACGTGTACTTAGTGTCCTAAGCATGTATAATTGGAGCACAGAAATTACGAGCATAAAGTAATGACTCTTGACTTCTGTGTGTGTAGCACACAGATTCGGACTCGTCACTCAGTTGTCTCGTGTCAAGTGCCCACGGCAGGCCTCCAGGTCCCAGAATATAGACTCTGAGGCCCTTTGCCTAGAGCTCTGGAGGCTCAGGAGAAGACAGCCCTGGTTTCGTATCTCCGAGGAGACTCTTCACAGCCCTGGGGAAGCTGGGAGAGGCGGGGTCTTCCTGGGGCTAGTGCACTTGCCAGCACGAAACTGCTTTTGCTCTTTTACACCAAGGACACCTCTGCAATTTGACAGAAGGTGGTGGGTGTCTTGGTCCTCCAGGATCCATCCAGTCTCCTTTGACTGTGGATATATGCTCATGCCGCTATTAAAGAAGTTTGCCACTATCTCTTTTCCTTTTAACGTGGTAGATCCCTGGATGTTTGTTTAAATGAAAGGTTAGTTATCTAAACCATAAAATGTGCTTAGTACACGAAAAATGGAAAAACAATAGTGCATGCAGAAAACAGACTCCTTCATGCAGAAAAACCTATCTCTTAAGCGTGAATTATCCCTGTAGTTTTTTCTTCCGTTAATTTCAGCAGTGTATCAGTTACACATTCAAGTATTATAGCAATAAATAACATACCTCACAACTCTTTCGTGTCCATTTTGTATTACCTGGTTATTACACAAAAGCTCTGTTGAAAAGTTAACTGTACAGAGAAAGTCAGTCTTCCATAAAATATGTGTAGAGTTTGGCTGGCCTTCATTGCTGCCTGAAGAGGAGAGTGCCTTCAGGCGTCCTGAAGAAAGCTTTCTCAGCGTTGTGCTTTCAGCCGTGCCCGATCAACCCGCATTTTTGTTCATGGCAGCTGGATGAGAGTGGTGGCCTCTGTGGTGGGGAGGTTTTGGGATTCTTGCCTTTTGCTGCGGTGGGCTTGCCGACGACCACCCCTCCTGCCGTGCTGCCCCTCCTCCTCTGCCTGCTCCCTCTGAAGCAGAGCTCTTGTGAGACTGGAGAGGAGAGGTGCTTCCGTGGCAGCCCGGGCAGCTGTGCTCACAGCGCCTCTCGCAGAGCGCCGGGTCAGGGTAGAGCTCCCAGTGTGTGTTGCTGACGGGCTGTGACCTTGGGCGGGCACCGCTACTTCTCAGCCTGCTTCCAGGGGTGGTTTGGGAATTAGATGAGTCGACATTAAGTGAAGTGCTTATACCAGTGTCGGCGAGATAAATAAGAATTTGCTCGTATTATTTGGAGTAAATATTTATGCCAGTATTTGAAGTGTCATTGGCCTGGCACACAGAAGAACAAAACTTAGTAGTGGTGAGAAGTGCGGGACTGATGTAGAACAGAGACGTGCTGAATGTTGCTGAGGCGGGTTCTCACATCGGAGGGAGCAGAACCCAGGAAATGGCTGGAAACCTAGTTTTGTGTCCAGCCGAGTGTTTTCCTTCCAACTGGAGTAGTGTCTGGAGGTGGCCCCCACACATGGACAGTAGTTGCCTCATCTTGCATCTTTTTCGGGTTTTTTGATCTGAGATGATTTAGTGAAAAGGGAAGGTATTCTCCTTTTCACAGGTTATAGCTAGTTGTGTAAACGTCTAAATGAAGTGTTTGGTTGCAGATGAGGAATAAATGAGCTCGGGAGTCACAACACTGGAAAATCATTGTGATCAGTTGTGCTGAGTTGGGTGTGCCTGTGGAATTTCTAACTGTTTATACTCATAAACTTTTCTTTAAAGTTTATGGTAATAATTATTAAGTGTAATTCACTCTACAGATTTGGGCACGTTTTTAAACTAAGTGACCCTCTACTGAAAAGCCAGAAAGATACCAGAGGACAGTGGAAGGAATGGAGGAGTTAGGAAAGGGTGCCATCATGTCATGAGTGAGATCCAGAGATTTAATTAAATTAATATTGGGAGGAGTTCCAGGGTTTCAGTCTCATACAAGAAAGCTCTCTAATATTGAAACACAATTTACTTGGAATTTCTTATTTTTTCTTGTAAAACTGTTTTGTTTTATTTCGAGTTTATCTGTTAAAAGATTTAGATAGAGTTTCCAGCAGTTTAACAAATAGTTCTTCAGACCAGTCAGGGCCATGTGAAGTAACATATGTGAATCAAAACAGTGCGATCTAGCCGTTGGTCTTACCACAAAGTAGTTTTGGTCTGTGTGTGCAGGAAAGAGTTAAGGTTTTTAGCTAGCAAAATGGGTAATAGTAGGTTAAGATTTTACGTTTAGATATATTTTAAATATAGTGTATTTTGAGGTGAAAACTCTTAAAGTATCCAAATAATTTTTAAACTTTAGGAAGCAGCATTTTAAAAAATTGCATAACTCATAGTATGTAAATTAAAATGTACTTTCTGTTCCAAAATTAAATTTTCTTTTAAAAGTAGGGCAGAGTGTACATAATTCAGCATGTTGGAGATGTTCGACTCTTCATCAGATTACAACAATAAGTAACAATTTTTTTAACAATTGCAAGAGGTATGCCTTACAGGTAGTTCCCCTACCCTCTCCACTTCTTTTGTGTTTGAAGACCAGGCCCTCGATGTTTAAACAGTTATTCTGTCCAGTAGGTGTCATCACGCGTGCATTAGCACCTGTTTGGTGGGCAGAATTGTTCTGGCAAAATTTAACCTACATTTTGGTATGATGTTTTTTAAACAATTGATTTTCACTCTTTTGATTCAAAACTATTTCACAGAACAAAGGACTGTGAGATAATCTTCCCATTGAAGATTAGGTACAGCATTAGGTGCTATGGCAGATACAACCAGAAAAGACCCCATCTGACACTTGCAGGTTTGTATGGGTTGACCCTTCCCGGGGACAGATGACACCTTCCAGAGGCCCTTGCCATCCGTCCTCCACAGCACAGTGAGCCAGGCTCAGAAAAACAACCAATAGGGTGTTGGCTCTGTTTCCAACTGTGTATATAAAGAGAATGAGCTTTACTCTAAGGAGTTGGCTCGTGTGACTGTGGAGGGTAGTAAGCCCCAAAGTCTGCAATCAGCACGCTGGAGACCCTGCAGTTCCCAACTGGAGGCCAGCAAACTCCAGACCCAGAAGCACCACCGTTTCACCTTGTTCTGCCCAGGCCTTCTGCGGACACCAAGTAGGCAACCTGAAATTCAAATTTGGACCTCAGAGGAAAGATTGGGGCTGGAGATGTAAATTTGGAACGGTGATCTTGTGATTTATAATAAGAAATATATATTTGATCTTGTGCACTCTTGATATTGTGACTTCCTAAGTGAGGAGTGGTAAAAGATGCCTTTTGTTGTCATAATGAGTGTCTCCCACCTGAGGATGGGGGCTAGTTGTCTGGAGGACCAACCCTGTGTTTAGAGGGTAGGAGCTTTCAGTCCCACCCCCAGACCTCTGGGAGAAGGGCTGGAGGCTGAGTTCAGTGACCAGTGGCTGGTGATCTAATCAATTGTGTCTACTTATTGAAGCCTCCATAAAACCCCCAAAGGACACGTGGTGGTTGGGGAGAGTGTCCCACCTGCGGAGGGCGGGGGACTCCACCCCTTTCCCCACACCTCACCCTGTGTCTCTCGTCTTTGTAGCTGGTCAAACTCCGACATGAGCCCCTCTGGTCACCCCTCACTGCAGCTCTAAAATGCTTCAGTTACTTCTCATTTGTCCTAAAAAACATCAATTTCTGCAAATCCTAGTATACAAAGAATTTTGATGGTTCTTGGCCAGTGAACTTAGAAATTTGCTTATTGAATTATTACTGTGAATTTGGGGTTTAGTTTTTTTTAAAAACTAAACTTAAATTCTTTTAAAAGCACATCTCTATAAAGAAAAAAATGATAAAAGCTGCACGATAAGTGTAAATTAGCTCCGGAAGAGGAGTGTGTGTCTGTGTGTGCTGGCCCCTTCTGTCAGGGTGTCTGATACTTTGTTGAAGACGTCAGCGATCCTTATCCTTGTCTTACTCCTTCCAGTCAGTGGTGTTGGTCCTGTAGACCGACTCTCCACACTGTTTCTCTAGCTTATACCTTAAATAGAAATAGCATACCTTGAAGTATTTTTAAATTGCCTTGATGTCAATATCATAATTATTTATAATGCAGTTGCTCCTAACTAGAAAGTTCTCTAACCAAATACACCAGTATTTTACCTTTAAAGGGTAACTTTTACATTATGTTGGTAAAGTATCTGAATTTTCTTTTACATTGTACCATTTTGTGATTACTTCTTCCTTTGGAAAGTTCCCTAAGTTTGCCCTGCTAGGACATTCTGTATAGTAATATTTAGTTGTTAGAAAATTCGGTAATAAAAAGTTAACTGAAATCCAGTGGAACAGATTTCTCTTTTAATCAGTGTAAAGTGGTTGTCTACACATTAAGGAGAGAGAGAAATCAGAGGAAAACATGGCTATCAGTAAACAGATAACAATCAATTCTAGAATATATTCTTTCCTAAATTAGACTGTAAAGCCCCTGGAAGAAGAGCAGTGATGTGTAATTTTTTAAAATAAAATGCCAACGTTAATGCTCACATCCACGAAAACTCTCGGGAGGAGTGGAGCAGGGGGTCTGAGGGCGTCTGGACGCTTGTGCAGAGTTCTGCGCCCACCTTTCCGCCCAGGAAGGGGTGCTGGGGCGGCATCGTGGGCTGAGTGCCTGTGGGCTTAACTGCATAGAACTGTGGAGGGCAATGGCACATGCAGCTCACCCACAGAGAAGTGGCTTCAGTTTAATACTTGCGTTGGTTTATGAGACTTGTACTTAGAGCTGTTAGGGAGATGAGTAGCTTCTTGTTGGAATAAGAAGGGTTTTCTAGTTACTCATCCTTTAATAAGAAACTTAGATTACTTCTTATACATTCCTTTTAATAAAGTTGTAACTATATTTCATGCTTTCTTTATATACAACTGCTAAAGCATTTCTTTTTTATATAAATAATTTCTAAAGACAGCTAATTTTTTTTTTTTAATTTTTAAGACTGCTGAGAAGTCAGGCCACGTTGAAAGATCAAAGAATGTAAGGCAAAGACAAAATGATTTTAAGGTGAGTTAAGGATAGGTATGTAGACTTTTTCTTGGGGTAGGGTTTTTTCGACCAAGGTGACTAGAAACCTTGATCTACATTGAAGACATTTGTCTTGTGCAGGCTGACTCTTCCAGTCGATTTAATCAAGGTGATGCCTTTTAATGTAGTTTTTGCTTGTTCACTGTTGTCTAGAAAATGATCCAGGAAGTAATGCACTGTCTGGTGAAGCTGCTCCGCGGGGCCCTGCTCCCGCTCGGCGTCGCGGAGGGCGGAGGGCGGCAGTGCAGAGCCTGGGAAGTGAAGGCCGAGCTCTCTGGGCAGGGGCTCGCTCATGCCATCCAGACTCTGAGGTAAACGTGGGCGCGTTCTCCGGAAAAGGGGAAAAACTACACGCTCAGTGTGGGATGTGATTTTTAATACACTCAACACAGAATTTTACTCTCCTTTTGTGTCCACTGTTTCCCGTGTGTCATCTGATAACTAAGCTCTTAAACCTTGCTGCTGCTTTTGTCTGATGAGAATGGCACCGTTTTCATTGTTTAGTTCAGCGTCACTGTGATGTTGTCCCTGTTAATGGGCTTACTTTCCCCATGTTTTCAACATAACGCTGTAGCTTACAAGCACCACCGTGAATCGCTGTGGGACGGCCAGAGTGATGTCGGGAATTGCGTCCAGGTCCCACTCTGCTGACATTTGTTTTGCTATGTTTGCTTTACAGGCTTACTTATGAATCCTTGACTGCCCTCGAGATTCCTAATGACCTGTTACAGACGATCCAGGACCTCGTCTTGGACCTTCGGGTGCGTTGTGTGGTGGTCACACTGCAGCACACAGCGGAAGGTGTGTTGAGAAAAACTGATGACATTGGCTAGACAACAGTTATTTGCACATGTCACCTCTTTCCAGCTTCCAAATCCTTAAAAACATGAAAGATGCTCTTATAGACATCTGAGTATTTCAGACTGTCTGTAGCTGCTCAATATAATTTTTTTTCCCTTTTTGAAACTTTTCAAATCTATTCACTTTGAGATGCCAGACCATATATAAATTAAGATGGGTATACTTGAAAAATATTTAAGGATATAAGAACATCCTTATGGAAAATGTTAAGTGGAAAAAGTAGAATATGAAATGTGTATAAAAGTATGATCCCAATTTTGAAAATATATATGTATATTTAAAATTTTTAATTTAGATATATCAGCATAAAATCAGAAGAAAGACTGTTAACAGTTTCTCTTTGTCACAGAAGTTATAGGTGTTCATTTTCTTTACACTTTTATAGGGTTTTCAGGATTTCTGCATATAGTCATAAACAATAAAGGTTATCTTTACAAAGCAGCCTTTTGGGTTATTACACATTTTCAAAAACAATCAAGAACATTGTTGTGAGAGGTGTAAGCCGTTGGTATCTGTCCCAAGGACTTTGTTGTAGGGAGGCTGTGTCTGCACAGAAGCGGCCCCTGGCCCAGGTCGGGGCCGAGCCCTCAGGTGCGCCGGCCTTGTTCTTCCCTCCGCGGGGGTCACGCTGTCATCGTCGGGAGCATACAAGACTGAGAGGGAGTCCCCTTTGGTCATCAGAAATCTTAGGGGAAATGCTGTGTGGCTTACATTGTACCTGTTTAATATTATCAGGAATGCTGAGTAACTACTAAGTTGTTGTCTAAAGCTGTCACTGAACCTAGCCCAGCATTCTCCAGATGGGGCTACACAGTAGACAATTTTATTTCCATTAATGTTGTATTAGAAAAATCCAGTGAGTGATACACATTTAAATCCTTGAGTCTACCAGAACTATATTCTCTCCCTACTTTCACTGATTTTTTACAAACTTATATAAAACAATTAAAAACCATAACCTTTATGCATTTTTATCTCTCTGAAGTTCAGTGAGATAATTATAATAAGACGCGCTCGTGTACTTGTGTTCCCTATAGAAGTAAAGAGATTGGCTGAAAAGGAAGACTGGGTTGTCGACAGTGAAGGCCTGACGTCCCTAGTAAGTTTAAATTCTTTTTGGTGATTAATCATTAGTGCCTGTTATAGTCAAAATAATTGATTTATTTTGGTAATGAGTGTATGCTCTCTATTGCACCTCTGAAACGTTTCTGGAAATAGAAAAGCAAACTTCTTAAAGTTTTCCTTCTCAGAGTCATTTTTGCTTAACACTAACCACAGGTATTTAAAAATTAGTAAAAATACTGGATCCCCCTTTAGAGTGATCTTTCTTCATCCTGTGACTCTTAACTATTTTTTTGTTGTGTTACATTTTTTATGTAATTCTAAGTTAACCAGCAATTTGAATTTTTCAGAAAAGCAGGATAGGAAACCAGTGCTGTTGCTGGGCCCTAAGGCAAAACAGGCAATAGCGAACTTCTCCAGACGCATGCAGGGGTCAGGTGGGCTGTTAAAACCATGGTCCCTTCGCTCTGGGATAATCATCTTTTCAGACGGGGCTTTGAGATTTTCAGAATCCCCTTGAAAATAGTGTTAGTGTTAGAGTTCGTGAGTTCTCGTGTTTTCGAGTCTGTCCCATGGATCCCACAGCAACCTGTGTGTGGGTGTCAGGCAAGGTTAAAACATTCAGTGGCTTAAACAAGGGGGCATTTCCTTTTTCTCTCCCACTAAAGAGGTTGGGACTGGTGTGGCAGCTTTGTCGTATAGTACGGGCAGGGTCCAGGGCTCCTCCGACTCCTGCTTTGTGACCCTTAGTGTGGCTCCTCCCTCAGGATGGCCTCAGGACACGGGATGGCCACTGCAGTTCCAGCCACCACAGCCTTATCCCTGTCAGCAGGGAAGTCCGGCGTTTTCCCAGGAGCCACAACTGACAACTCTGCTTACATCTAATTAGCCATAATTTATCCATGTGCCTCTACCCGTGTCTGCAACGGAGGCTGGAAAACTCGTGGTTTCTCAGCAGAGCACAATCTGGCCCCAACAGTTTCTGCCTTACCTTAGTAGACAGGTACAGCAGAATAAAACGGTCTGACTTGCCCACATTTACAAAGCAGTGGGGCTCAGGTTGTTGAGGAGCAACCATCCCCTGTAACATTTCTTCATGTCCTTGAATTTGTGTGCTTGTCCACAACCTTCCTCTGAGAGTCGGGGAATTTTTTTTTTTGTATTTTATTTTATTTATTTTTTTATACAGCATGTTCTTATTAGTTATCCATTTTATACATATTAGTGTATATATGTCAATCCCAATCTCAGTTGGGGAATTTTTGACAAGTTGAAATTCTTCTTTTCCTCCAAAGGTCAAGGTTCTTTCTTAAGTTAATACAAAGCTATACAAGTGTGTGTTTGGAACAGCAGTGCTTACTGCCAAATTTTTGTAAATTAAATCATGCTTGAAATTAGGGAAATTTATTTTTAATAAGTCTTATAATTATATATATATATATATTTTTTAATCTTATTATTATTTTTGGCTGCGTTGGGTCTTCAGTGCTGCGCATGGGCTTTCTCTAGTTGTGGCGAGCAGGGGCTGCTCCTCGTTGCAGTGCGAATGCTTCTCATTGCGGTGGCTTCTCTTGATGCAGAGCGTGGGCTCTAGGGGCGCGGGCTTCAGTAGTTGAGGCACATGGGCTCAGTAGTTGTGGCTTGCGGGCTCTAGAGCGCAGGCTCAGTAGTTGTGGCACACGGGTTTAGTTGCTCCGCGGCATGTGGGATCTTCCTGGACAAGGGCTCAAACCCATGTCCTCTGCATTGGCAGGTGGATTCTTAACCACTGCACCACCAGGGAGGTCCCTGTAATTATATTTTAAAGGAGTTAATTTTAATAAAAATTTGTTTTGATTTATTTGGTTTATTTTTCAGAGGTATTTATGTTTAAATACAAACTATCCTATAACTAAATGTTGGGTTGGCCAGAAGGTTTGTTCGGTTTTTTCCGTAAGATGGCTCTAGTAGCACTTAGTTGTGCTTAACTTCATTTGAAACAATTTTGTTAGATTGTATGTGACACCTGTCATATCAGTGTGCATTTAAAAAAAAGACTTATCACAATTGGTGAATTTTTGTCCAGCCATTTTAATATTGAAGATGGAAGAAGAAAAGCAACATTTTTGGCATATCATGCTTTATTATTTCAAGAAAGATAAAAAGGCAACCAAAATGCAAAAAAAAGATTTGTGCAGTGTATGGAGATGGTGCTGTGACTGATCGAACGTGTCTAAAGTGGTTCGCGAAGTTTCGTGCTGGAGATTTCTTGCGGGACAATGCTCCACAGTTGGGTTAGACTGGTTGAAGTTGATAGTGATCAAGTCGAGACATTAATTGAGAACAGTCAATGTTATACCACGCGGGAGATAGCCGACATACTCAGAATATCCAAATCAAGTGTTGGAAAATCATTTGCACCAGCTTGGTTATGTGGATTGCTTTGATGTTTGGGTTCCACATAAGTTAAGCAAAAAAAACCTTCTTGACCGTATTTCCGCATGCGAGTCTCTACTTAAACATAATGAAAACGTTCAGTTTTTAAAACAAACTGTGATGGGCGATGAAAAGTGGATACTGTACAGTAATGTGGAATGGAAGAAATCATGGGGTGAGTGAAATGAAGCACCACCTACCACCACCTGCCACCCCGAAGGCCGGTCTTCATCCGAAGAAAGTGATGTGTGTGGGGTGGGATTGGAAGGGAGTGCTCTGAGCTCCTTCCGGAAAACGAAGCGATTAATTCCCACAAGTACTACTCCTGGTTAGACCAACTGGAAGCAGCACTCCATGAAAAGCATCCAGAATTAGTCAACAGAAAATGTATAATCTTCTGTCAGGATAACACAAGACCGCATGTTTCTTTGACGACCAGGCAAAAACTGTTACAGCTCGGCTGGGAAGTTCTGATTCATCTGCCGTATTCACCAGACATTGCACCTTCGGATTTTCATTTATCGGTCTTTACATAGTTCTCTTAATGGAAAAATGTCAGTTCCCTGGAAGACTATGAAAGGCCCCTGGAAGAGTTCTTTGCTCAAAAAGATAAAAAGTTTTGGGAAGATGGAATTATGAAGTTGCCTGAAACTGGCAGAAGGTAGTGGAGCAAAAACAAACTTTACTTACGTTGTTCAGTACAGTTCTTGGTGAAAATGAAAAATGTGTGTTTTATTTTTACTGAAAAATCAAAGGTACTTTTTGGCCCACCCAATATTTAGAGGAAGGAGGTGTGGAGCAGACTGTACCATCCAACACAGCAGCTACTTAGCACACAGCTTCAGACTCCAAAGAAAGAAGCAAGTACAGAAATAAAGAATATCTCAACTTTCTGGATTGACTACGTGTTGAAATAATTTTTGATATATTACACATTATAAACTAAAATTTAGGTTTTTCTTTCACTTTTCTTATTGTGGTTCCTGGAAAATCTAAGATTTACGTACATGACGTGTGTTTGTGGCTCACTCTGCACTTGCGTTGGGCGGCACTGGTGTGGAAGGGGAGGCCCTGTGCTGCTTCAGTGTCTGGTCTGGTTACGTCCTCAGTTCTGTCTCAGTAGCCGTGCCATCTTCAGAAGCCACCTAACCTGTCTGCCTCTAGTTAAAGAAGCAGAATGCTTGTTCACAGTGTTGTTGGTTACGATTAAATGAGATGCTATAGAAAAAAGCTGTAACCTACAAAGCTTTATACACATACAGAGGATTTTAATTTATTAAACTAATACTTGTAATACTGGGACCACTATGATAAAAATTCCTTAAATGTACATAAAGCCTTACTCTTAATCAAAGCTGTCTCCTATGCCCTTGTCATCCATAATTATCACAGCAGGCCTGGATGGCAGGCCAGAGACATCGCTGGACCAGCACCACTGAATTACTGACCCAAATGAAACACGCCAGGCAGAGCAGACAGCACAGTCCTGACCCTGGGTTCTTAGTACCAGCTTCAGATCATCTTGTGCAAAGAAAAAGATGTGTGTTCAATTTGAGAAAACAGAGCATCTGTTTTTAAGGATTTATGTTCATTAAAGAAACAACAACAACAAACTGACAAAATATGAACAACTCAGTCATAAAATAGGTATTGGCTTCAGGTTAGGGATTTTTGTACACACAGTCTAGTGTGCACGTGTGGTGGCTGCACGTCTGGGTCCCCAGGGTGTGCGCAGGAGATGACAGCCACGTCTAAGGTTGGTTGTTTGCTTGTAGTAGATAAGTCCCCGTGAAAGTCCTTTGAAGTGGTTACTGTAGAGACTTGTTTCTAATAAATTTAAAGTTTATAACATGGTAAGAAACTGTAACCATAGAATAGCTAGTCTTGTGTTAGGTGACACACGAGCCAGAGATCTAAAGCCACTTACGGGTGATTGGGTGCCAGCTAGTGTGTCTTATTGGACGTTGTTGAAGAAATGTGCTAATAATCCCATAGGCCTCTGGGAGCTGAGCCTGCTGTCAGCTGTGGGCACAGACTTCCCGTGAGAGGGAAGGTACATCCAGGCTCAGGGCAATGTCCAGGGTCCAGCTTTGAGTGTTTACCTAACATCTGAAATTCTCAGGTTTTGAACAGAGAGTCAGTTGTCTCAAAGGCTATTACATACACTACTTTACATTTTCTTAGCATTTCCATAGTACTGATCCCATTTGTTTGAAATAAGGATGTTTTTCTTTCCCTGTGAGTCCTTATCAAGTTAAAGAAACGCACATGAGCTTTGCCCCCATGACTGAGCTCTCAGCTGAGTTGTCTGAAACAGCTCGTTGGAGAGCATCCTGTTTTCCACTTGTGTTGAAAATGTTTTCTGCCTTTTTTCAGTTTGGATAATTCTGAGAATTTTCTCCTTTCAGAATAACTGGAATGATATGTGATAACTTATAATCAGCCAGCTTGGGTGATTCACTGACAAAATGCAGAGATAGTGCCTTTTTGTTTTCAGAAAAAAGAAATCGCAGCTGTGTAGACAGACTCACGCGTTCCCATTCCCACTGGCAGCGCTCTCCGGCCTCTCTGTTCGCATTCTAAGGCAAGACAGTTAGGAAATGGCACAGGAGCAGGAACACTGAACTGCCTGCCATGGGATTTGGGGTTGAATTCCCAGTGTTACTATTGTAACATCTTAGATTTTCCTACCTTCTGGGGCAGGTAGGTGGGTTCGTAAGGCTGGTGTCTACCAGGACTTTGACACTTCACTTTCTGTAGGCGGTATTTTCTCTCACATCCACCCCTGCCCCCGCCCCCAACCTTCTTTCTCTGCACTTAGACTTTTGCATGTTCTTTATGGTGCCCTCTGGTGGCCCCAAAGTGCAGTATTAAAATGACATTAAGTTGAGGTGCTATTAGTTTTCCTTAAGCCTGGATTCCTTTTTTGTGAGAGAGTAAACTTGTCTTTCTTTGGTTTGTATACAGGTGTGTCGCTTTTTCTGTTCGATTTTTCCCTGAGTTCTTTTAGTAATTGAAGCAGATTTTGCCCAGAGCTGGTTCAGCTGAACTGAGCCTTGCCCTGCCCCACGCAGGCTCTACCCGGCTCTGGCCCGTGGTGGTGACTCGGCGCCTCCATGCCCCTCCTGTCTCTGTCCAGGGGCAACCCCTCTTGCCCTTGGTCTCAGCCTGGATGTTGTCACTGGCTCAGGGGCTTCTCCTGCTTAGGGCAGAGCCCCTCCGTCAGTTTTCCTCTGAGTGCCCACTCGTTCTCTTCATGGCACTTACCCTACTTTGCAGTCCACTTATTTTATTTCTGTACTTTTTTTGTAAAAGTGACAGTTTTGTCGACTCCATCCCAGAATGTACACGTAACGAGAACACATGTCACCGTCCCCTGGAGTGGGCCTGGCACGAGGAGGTGTAGTTAGGGCTCATTCAGACTCATCCTGAAGCCCATTTGTTGGACATATTTTCAGGTTTCACTTCTGACTTGATGGGCAGAGAAGGTGACTGTAGAGATGGTTTGGAATGAAAGGTGTTGGCCTTCCTCTGGGTCATCGCACTAACGTCCCCTGGGAGATGAGGAAGGCCCAGGAGATGGAGCTCATCCCAGAGTACATTATGTCTGCACTTCATCCCGGAATCTGCCTCTCAGGAGAGTAGAATTTTGAAGAAAAATTCCCATTCTACCCAGCTGCTATTCTAGTTGAATTAGATGTGCTTCCAACTGTCAGGATTCATGGTCTTTAAATATCAAGTACAGAACATGCCAGGTGTAGGTCCAGGTGGCGGGGAGGCTGTGTGTGTCTCCATCCCTTTCCGCACGTCTGGAGATCTGGGCGTCGGGGCCGAGTTTGCTTCTCCTCGGGGTCTGCATGCCCAGGTCCTGTTGCTTTTGTCTTCTGCAGCCGTGCCACTTTGAGCGCTGTGTGGTGCACTCCCTGCAGTCGCTGCGAGAAGTCCTGGAGTGCAAGCCCGGAGAAGCCAGTGTGAGTTTCTGAGAGCAGCTGTCCGCGGCGGGGGCCAGGCAGCTGGGGGCTCCCCTTGGGGGTCTGGGTCATTGCGATGCCAGAGCTGCTGCCCTGTCACTCAGGCCACAGTCAGTCGGCCCGAGGCCAGCTCTCCATTCCTGTCTCCTTTTAGAGTCAGGTGACCCACACTGGACGCACTTTCCCACGTGTTAACTTCTTATATCGAACTTCATAAACAAAAAGTTTTCTTAGCCAAGTACAACAATTCTCATTCTTCCTTACAGGTCTTTCAACAACCGAAAACCCAAGAAGAGGTTTGCCAACTAAGCATCAATATCATGCAGGTACTTTGTAAAAGCACTGATGCCCTGAAGCCTGAAATAATGCAAATTATTAGTCTTCCCTCCTACTCATAATCAGTGTATAGCAGATATTAAATATGTATTCTTTTTTTCTTCTTGTCTGAGAACATCATAGTTTATGGTAAATAAGTTCAAGGTAAGATTAGTTCCAACTTGCTTAGCAGTCAGTACCCCAGTAACTCATTTTTATTATGCTCCCCTTTTTTGTGTTCTCACAGTACTTTGTGTGTATATATCTGTTAGAGCACAGATTAAAGGACATGACAGTTGTTTACATTGTACCTAGAGCACCAAGTTCTTTGGGACCAGTGCCTTGTGGGCACATAAACCCAGTTGAACGCATGAGTGAATGAGTGAGAGGAAGGAAATAAAATACATTCAAGAACTTAGCAGTGGGATCAGAACATAGGTGTTTGAAATGTTTTTATCACTTAGCCTTATACATTGGGATGTGTGTCCCCAGTGCTTACCTACTTTTATGTGTATGTGAATATATACTCTATATATGGGACATACAGTCTATCACTTACAGAAGGTGTATATGTATACATACCACTTAATGGAGATATGCTGTATTTCTGGTTATTTATGTAAAATTATCATTAATGTCCAAATAGATTAGGATCTAAGTGTTCATGCCACTGAAAGGTCTTATTTTTGACCTAGGTTTTTATATACTGCCTGGAACAGTTGGGCACCAAGCCTGATGCCGACGTAGACACTGCACAGTAAGTGGAGCTGAGAGTAGCCTCACCGATGCGGTTACCAGGGTTGAAGACACAGACTCTTGTTCTGTGCTTGGTCTTATACCCTGGGACTTCCAATAAGAGAGAGCAAGTAGTCATGTGAATTATATTTTTATATATCTGGCCTGTATTCTTTCCACAATTTCTTCATCTTCTGAACTTGTCTCACCTTTACTAGAGGCACGTTGAGGAAACTGAGCACACGATTAGCTTACTGTTTATCCAGAGGAACAGGGTTTATACATAATAAAATAGGGAGTTAAAATGCGTGACTCCTCGTTGATAGCTGTTGTGGTTCTGGTGCAGGGGGTTGCCCCGGCACTCCTGTTAAAGGGACACTGTCTGGGCCATTCTTGGTTAGTTGAGCTCCAGAGGACGCATCTTGATTCCCGATATTTCCAAATCTATGTGATAATTCTTTTATAATGCTGCTCTCTGGGATTTTTTTTAAACCTGTTTGGCACGTGTAACTTCTGTGTACCTAAGGTTTATGCTCTCTGACACAGATGATACTGAAATAAATGCCTCTTACATCTATAACTGACAACTGGAATTTTTTCCATGTTTGTTTCCATGTTTACATGGTTTTTGCCTCCCAGTATGTAAGACACTTACCTCTCTGAGACCTAATAAATATTTAGTTGTTCTAGTTTTTCTTTGATTTTTATATGTTTATTAGCACATTAATTTACCATGAATTTGTATTGTTAGTTTCCTGATGTTTTGGATTAAGTAAGTCTTCTTGTTTTGTTACAATTTCTGTTCCTTACATCATTGAATTTTAATATGTAGTGAAGGTGTTTCTGAACTTTATCTTCTGTTCTGTTCATTCACAAATGTTTCCTATCAGTGTTTGTTGTTTTAGTTATCAGTAGTTTGTTGTGGTTTTTTAATGTTTTTCAGATTGTTTTCCTTTTATTGCTTCTCTATTTTAAACTTATTTTATATTTTTATCTATTTAGTCTTCCATATGAATTCTAAAATCAGTTGGTTAGATTTAAAGAAAAGGAATCCTGCTAAGGTGTTACTTGCGATTCTGCTGTATCTGTAAATTAATCAGTGGGTCTTTGGTGTTTCCTCCCTTGCAGCTTTCTGTGTCTGGTCACTTGTTAGGAAATTAACAAATTTCCTAACTCAGCTCACCTCAAGTCATTTACTATGAATGTGAACTTGAAAAAGTCCCCTCTAGATTCTGATGGGCAAAAACATTTCAGTTATGAGAGTCTATACCTAGAAATTAAATTATTGGGAAGACCCCAAAAGCACATTTTATGTGGCCCATGTTAATAGATAGTCCACAATGTCTGCTTTGAGCTGTTAGGTGTTAAATATTAAAAAACAGAAAGTTATATGATTTTTGACCAGGAGGTTTTAAAGTCAAATTTACAGGGCTTCCCTGGTGGCTCAGTGGTTGAGAATACGCCTGCCGATGCAGGGGACACGGGTTCGTGCCCCGGTCTGGGAAGATCCCACATGCCGCGGAGCGGCTGGGCCCATGAGCCGTGGCCGCTGAGCCTGTGCTCCGCAACGGGAGAGGTCACAACAGTGAGAGGCGGCCCGCACACTGCAAAAAAAAAAAAAAAAAAAAAAAAATTACATAGGTTTCATTGCATTTTTTATTGAGGTATAATTGACATATAACATTATGTTACCATTTTTCATTTTAGTGCTTTAACTTGTTCTCTTATTTGCTTCTCTATTCAGTCTCTCTGTTGACGTTTCTTCTCCTGATTTGTTTGGAAGTATCCATGAAGACTTTAGTTTGACTTCTGTAAGTAAGATCATAAATAATTAAGATGATAAATAGAAAGAAGTAAAACATCATTTTTTATAAAACATGTCATTATGACTGTTTCATAATTCAGTCTAAATTATTAATACTGTTACCACATTACTGCTATAGCATGCTACTCTTACTTTGGAGCTGTGTTTTATTTTGTGAAAGTTTTAGTAAGAATATAATTTTGTAAATATTCCACACTTAAAAATCTTTTAGCTGAAGTTGCAGCTTAAGTAGCTCCGTCTCCTCTCTGCATCATGTGGAGATCCTGAGTGTGGTACCCTGGTGCTTGAAAGCTGGAGAGGAGGTAAAGGACAGGCACCGTTTCTCCCCATTTTCCCTCTTTAAACAGAGAAGCTCTGCTTTTCTCTATTTGTTGTTGTTGTTGTTGTTAAGTTCCCTAATAGCATTTTATTTGAACACAAAATTCCATGGCAAAACCAAAACCAAATCACCTTTTCTATAAACACACGTATATTTTAAACATATGCATGTGTTTAGTGATGATTCACAATACACTTTCTCCTGTATGTAAATTTAGCTGTTGAAATTCAAACTCCAGCTATCCTAAAAAACAAACCAACCCCCAAAAAACAACCCTCTCTGGTTTGTCATTAGTTTGAATGATGTGTGTATATGTGTGTGTACCTCTCAAGAAAGAAAACATGTGAACTAAATTTCCTGCCATATATAATTTCTACAGTTATTATAAGTATGAATTCCTAAATAAGGATTTGTTACATTAGGAAAAATAGAGTTTAATCAAAGTAATTTTTTTTAAAAGCTATTGTAGGTTTAATTACTCGGGTGACTAGGTAGATAACAGTACTGTTCATGAAGAGAATTCAGGAAGAAAATAGTTTCTAAAGAAAGATTAAAAATTCACTTTGGGACCCGATGTATTGAATGAGAGACGTTCAGGTGGGATGTCTAGTGGGTGATTGGACCCCAGGAGAGAGATCTAGGTACAGATTTGTGAGTCAGCAGTGTAAGGCCTGGGAGTGGATGAGAATACTAGGGAAAACAGTAGGAGGAGAGGAGAGCCAAATATATGAAAATAATATTGAGGTTGCCAGTATTTAAGGGAAGACCTGAGGCAGAGAGCCTGGAAGTTCCCTGAGAAGGAAGAATCAGAGAAGGAAATCCAGGGGACAGGTGGGAGAGCACGTTTAAGCAAAGGAATATTTAACGGTATTGCAGAGTGACAGCGCATCAGGCTGGGTCAGACAGAAGCCAGGCCTCGTGGGAGGGCGTGTGGATGGCCGAGAGGCAGCTGCCTGCGCTGGGCCAGGGATGCGTGGCAGCTGAGGAGGGCGACGTGGTGAGTTCAGACTGTTCCTCCGCCGTGAGTGGGAGAGGAGGACACGCGAGGAAGGGTCCTTCTCAGGGGAGAAAGGCCTTGCTGCCTGTCTGGCCAACCACGCTTCTTCGGGGTCTCGGGACAAGCCTGATTTCTACATGACCATCTTCCCAGTGTTTGGAGCAGCTGCCGTGTGCTCACACGTTCCCTCCTTGAGCTAGCACAGCTTGCTGGGCAGTGGTTCTCCTCTGAGCCCAGGACTCCCCCAGAACCACGCCTTCGCCTCCTCTCCTCTGTCACCAGAGCCCTGCCACTGGACCTTCTCCGTCCCATTTCACTCTCCTGAAATTGTTCCAGATTTGGTACCAGATTCACTTCCTGTGTTCTTCCCCATTGGATGATACCGTGTTAGATTTGGTCCAGGTAATTGAGATCTTCGGGTCTTGTTCTGTTATCCAGCAGAGAGGCGCCTGTGGGAAGAAAGAGGGCTAGGTTTCTGGTTCGCTAGCTGGTCTGCTGTTTACTGACAGAAGAACCTCGGTCATGCCACGGAGGGTGGCCTGATGGCCGCACCACAGAGCTGCTGTGGGAACAGAAGCCAGAGCGCTGCACGAGGCCGTGGGCTCCTCGGTCTGCAGCTGCTGCCGTGGATAGGCTGGGTTGTTAGTTTCAAACATACGTATTCATCTGAGCTGTTTGTCAGCTTTTGATGAGTCATTCAATTTTAAGAATTTGATTATTTGTCAGGTTTTCTTCCCACTTTTGTTTCCTGTGATTGGTTATATTTGAGGAAAAAATACACTTACTAAGAGTAAGACTTCAAATCACTCAAATAGTTTTTCCATTCTGGGGGAAGAACCATTCAGATTACAAGGGTAAAAATCAGCCAGAGTTAATTAACGAAGAGGGCAAAGAAGGTGTGTCAGGCTGGGCTGGGCTGCTGGGAGGCAGTGCCTGGAGGGTAATTAAGGATTGATCGTGGGGCTGAGAGACCAGTGGAGGTAGTTGGGATGCCACTTCTCAGAGTGGCTGATGAAGTGTCACGGTGACTTTATGTCACACGCTTTACAAGGGCCACATCACCGTGACAGATAGGTGTGGGCAGGGGTCTGGCCTCCCTCAGCCTCACGTGTCACCTCCTGGTGCCCACTTCACGCGGTTTGAACACAGAACGTGGACGAGGAGTAGACGCACAGCGCATTTGTTTTAGGCTCGTTTTAGCCGCCACTTCCTGTCCATAGAGTCCGTCAGGCCACTGACAACCTTTCATTGCTTTGAAAGCACTGTAATAACTCCTGGGCCTTTTAATTATATTTGTTGATGACCACAAAAGGCAGCAAATAGGCCTAGGCCACGCTCTGCCAGAACTAAACAGTAAAATTTTAATTAAAGATATGGAAAGTTTTACACATTTTGAGGGGGCTGAATGGAATTCTTGGGTGATCCAGGCTCAGTGAGCCTAGCCCCGTGGTCTGTGCACCTGCCAGGGCCTGGTTATTCCCATCTGCCTCCCTGACATTAACCTAAGTTACCCTGATTAGTACACAGCAGCGATCAAAGTATGGGTGAGAGCTTCTCCTAGGAAGGAGTTCTGCCTTAGTTCTTAGTCAGGGATCTAAACCAAAGCCCTAAATTAGTCACAGTCGTTCCAGAGAAGCCCTCACACGTGAGGGAGCAGGGACAGTGCTCAAGCAGCCCCAAGAACAGTGACAGTACCATTCCTAGAACTGTATTTAGAAAGCCAGTTCTTCTGAACTCTGCGAGGATGATTGATTCATCAGCCTGGGGGTTCTGGTAATTTTGATAAGAAGTCACCTTAAATAGCGGGAAGCCTGGGGAGTGTAGAACGGCGCCCTGCATGGCTGACCGGGAGAGAGTCCCCATAAGAAATTCTGTGAAGGCCTGGTTTTTGAAGGAGCCCATCTATGGATGGCATTACAATTCTCTTTCAAGTTGTGAGAAATTTAGAAATTATTTTCTGAGAGTTTCTACATTTTTGGGTAGTTATTTTTAAATATCCATTTTTATAGCTTTTTTTGGGTGCAAAACTTATGAAGTGGAATAACCAATAAAGTAGAATCCCTTTCCTAAGAACAGCCGCTGATCCTATTTTACTAGTTTACTGTGTCGCATCAATCTGTTTTTCCATACAGCGTTAAATTTCAAAAGGAATTTGAGTCAAACATTATTTGGTTCTTCAGTGTGTTATGTCATAGCGAGCAGTTAGTAGAATTATAGAATTGTATTGTGTTTCTCCCTGTTAACTGGAAAGAAGGAACCAAGAAAAACAAAACATTGAATATTGATATTAAACACCAAGAGATTATAATTAAATTTAACAAGTGATAAGTGTTATCTGTTAGACTTTCAGTTTGTTACCATAAATAATTTTCTAAAAATTTATTTTGGTTTTAGGAACAGAGACTGTTGATAGTCCTGAGTAATTGCTGCTACCTAGAACGTCACACCTTCCGAAATATTGCAGAACATTTTGAAAAGCACAACTTCCAGGGAATAGAAAAAATAACACAGGTAAAGGGATCGCGTTAAATGGACAAGTGGTGGTGTCATCCGCTCCGTTCCCAGCTGTTCCCTCAGCCCCCCACCCCCGTTCCTCCCCGTGCCTGGTCCCTCCTTCTCACAGTTCACCTGAGTCACTGAGGTAATGCTCTCCTCTTTCTCTAGAGCAAAGCCCTCTCAAGGTTAGAGCTTTTCAAAACTGAGGGAGGAAAAGGAAAACAAGGCTTGCAACCCAGATCTTTAGGGGTCGTCTCTGATTTGGCTCCTTTTAGGTTAAAGCTTTTACTTCTAGCCGACAGCAAACCCTGAGCTTGCAGAGCCGCCTCTTCTTCCGCCCTCCCGCTCCAGGGAGCCACAGCGGCGCTTCTGCCTGCCTGCCAGAGCACATTTACACACGCGGGCGTGCACACACACTCGTGCACGTGGGCAGAGCTCTAGGTTGCTTTGTCTGACTTGAAAAATACATACCCTCCACTGTCCAGTCCTGCCTGTAGAAAGGTGGACGAAAATGAGTCCTGTATAAATCAATGGAGTAGTTTTTTTTTAGTGTTACACTTTGTTGATTATATTTTTCAAGTAAGCAGAAAAGGAAAAAATGAAGTAATCATGTTATTATTAAAGGTTGCTTGGTTCCTGAACAAAAGTTTATCAGATTTCTAAGTAAAACTAAGCTAGAACCACTTTTCTAATGTCAGTACAGTTTTCTCAGTGCAAAGAATGAGAAAGACAGCGATCTTATTAATCTTATAATCAGAAAGTGCTCTTGATGGATTGCATACTGTTTACAAATGATGGTTCCCGGTCATGAACTAGATTGGGATTTTTTTTTTTTTTTTCAAAGATTGAAAATGTCAGAGTGGGTGGCTGTGTCTTGTTTTCTTGCCTTTTCGTAAAGATTAATCATCCTGATGAGAAATGTTGTGACTTAAGACTTTAGGGGCAAATGTCGAGTTTATTTCCAGAAATTTTTTGTGTTGAGAACTGCAAGGTGCTCTCTTGCAGTAGAAAGTTAGTATTTGTAGAAAGTGGGCATTTCGTTTTTATGCAGTAACAATAATGACACTAACATTATTATTGAAGAAATCTTTTATCATTTTAAAAATATATGAAGTGATTAGGAACTGCATATAACAAGCAAGGAGATTTTTAGGTTTTTACAAAGTTATGAGTGGGAATTATCTGTTAGGTTCAGTTTGTATCATTAAGAAGAAGAATGAAATTGACATGCGGATAGGCTTTGATGTCCTTCCCAGTCTTTGTCCAGATTGTTCTGAGACAAGGTGATATGAAGGACCTGGGGGTGGACTATTTTTGGCACTCAGAATTTGGAATTGAATATTTTGAAATCATTCAGTTGAGTATGAAAGGAATCGACAGCAAACTAGATTTACAGTGTTTGTGCCGATTCTGTTTTTTATGAGTGAATTCATTAATTTCATATTAACAATCAAGTAAAATATATTTCTTGCATTAAGGTATGAAAGTTGCCAACTGCCACTGTTTTTCACGGTTCCTTTCTCAGCTGACAGGTAGCTCGGGAGGCCCAGACCCCAGAACAGTCCCAGGGCACGTGGGCCCCGTGACCACTGGTTATCCGTTCTCGGGCTCTGCTCTGCCCTGGGAGGGAAGTGCTCCCCGAGGGCTTCTGCCTGCTGTGCTTCTACCAGATGGGCCCCACCTCTCTCAGGTCTCCTTCAGGCTGCAGGTGGGCACCTTGCCAAGGGTCCTCCAAGCATAGTTCCTTCTGCTTTCTTCCTCCACCAGGAGCTCCACCAGGAGCGGCACAGAAATGGCAGCCTTTTCAGCTCCCTTTGTCTCGGTCTCCATCTTCAAGGGTAGAATTAATTTTTACGTAGGAACAGTACGTTCATAATCACACTTGTTAGGCGTTTATTAAAATTTAATCATCACTCATCCTTTAAAGCTAGAATGATTTTATATACACAGTTTTATTTGATGAAAATAGCTCTGTGAAGGAATCAAGGAAAGTATTATTAACTCCATTTTCTTCATGCAAAAAAATGCTCGGAGAGGTTAATGCCTTGACCTATAAGCAGCAGAGCAAAGCAGGACTCAAAATTAAATTTTCTCGTGCTAAATCCAGAATGCTTTCTGGCCCAGCACCATACACACATTAAGATAAAGAACAAAATTGTTTCCATGAACGCACACCAAAGGAACAGGACATGAAGCCGGTTGATTAATGCATATCATTTCGGACTTGATGAAACAACATTAAATAATAAACATTAAATTTATCAGATCAGAGTATCAAACTCCTCTTTCCCTACAAGTTATGTCCTTTAAAATAGGCCCCATTGTAGGCCTTCAGTGGATGTGCTGTTTGGAACCCGTACAGCAAGTGCCAACTCTGAGTGCTGTGTGCATTTCCACGTGCAGTGCCAGTGCCTTTGAGTTTTCCTCAGGTCTTGGAAATGTTTTTCCAGTCATGCATTTTTTTTTCCTTATTATAAAAGTAAGACCTAATTATCATTTTTTTAAAAGAGAAATACTGAAAATCTAAAAAAATTTTTTTAAATCATCTATAATGCACCGAAGATGAACACTGTCTTATTTTAGTATATATAATAATTAGTGTCTTATATATACCATATACCTGTGTGTATATATGTTATAAAAAAATGTGAAACATTTTCCCAAATTCTATCTACCTTGAATGTATCTTTTTCTGTCTGTTGTGAGCGCTTTTCCATTTTTATTAACTATTTTTGTAAAGGTGAGTTTTATGGCTTTATAATATTTGTTAATGCAGATGTACCATTTTCTAATTTTTATTATTTTAACTTTTTTCCTGCTGGTTATTTTCGTTGTTGTTACTGAGAGGGGAAGATAGTCTTTGGTCACATTTCTTACTTCCTCACAGTGGATTCTTAGAAGTGGAATTACAACTCCAAAGACTCGTGGTGCAGTTTGCCAGATTGCTTTCCAGAAGCCGGTCTCACCACATTTGGCCATCATCACTGATTATAGTTTCTAATTTGATAGGTAAACATACTCTTTCATGGTATTTTCATCTGCATGCCTTTCCCCGCTTGGTAGGTTAACACTTTTTCATACGCTCATTGACTGTTTACAGAGTTTTGCGTTCTAAGTGTGCACACCAGGTTAACCACAAATCCTTAATTCTTTGAGACCTTTGAGAAAGGAAAACCAGAGCTATATGGTTAATAAACCTTAGCCTGTAATTTTATTGCAGTAGCTGTAATTACATAATTCCAAGGCATTTTTTTTACATCTGTTTTAACCGGTGCCGGTCTTTTAAAAGGAATTATCTAATTTAGAGTTTGGATAATTGCAGGTTTTTGACCGACTCAGGAATGTAGTCATAGTGGCCATTTAGAGTCTGGCATTAAATGCTTGATTGAGGTTTTATTTGAAGCCCCTAAATCTCTTTCAGGTGTTCCAACATGGAGGTGGAGAAAGGACAGGTTTTTTTTTCTTTTTTTAAAAAAAAATATGTCCAGGGAAGGTCCTTTACAGCAATCAGTTTTAAAGGTTTTTGAGTCACTTGAACCATGGGTACCATATTTTACATATTCGATTATTTTTAGCTTAATTGTATATAATTCTTTTTTTTTTTTTGCTGCTGTTTTTATTTATTTATTCTAGTTAAAACTCTGTTTTTTTAATACAACTTATAAAAGTTAAACTCCATTTACAGTTACTACAGAATATTGGCTCTATTCACTGTGTTGTACAGTATATACTGAGCCTATCTTACACCCAGTAGTTTGTACCTCCCCCCCACCACTGGTAACCACTAGTTTGTTCTCTATATCTGTGAGTCTGTTTCTTTTTTGTTTCAGTCACTAGTTTGTTGTCTTTTTTTAGATTCCACATATAGGTGATATCATCCGGTATTTGTCTGACTTATTTCACTAAGCATAATGCCCTCCAGGTCCATCTGTGTTGCTGCAAATCGCAGAATTTCATTCTTTTTATGGTTGAGTAGTATTCCATTGTATACAGAGACCACATCTTCTTTCTCCATTCATCTGTCATTGGGCACTTGGGTGCTTTCAAGTCTTGGCCATTATACGTAGTGCTGCTGTTTTTTCGCATAGAAGGTGTTGTTTCAGAGATGAGAGAGAAGCTCAAAGTCTGTTTGGAAAGTTGGGGACATGCAGGCCATAAGTGAGTAAAACCATTGGTTCACCACTTGGGCAGGATGTGGGGTCCAAAGTCAAAACCTTTAACCCTGGCAGATAAAATTCAGCCACTGGCGTTGTCTTTCACCCCACCCCTCTTCCCATTTCTGTGCTCGTGCTGGCGCTCCAGGCCCTCCGCAGTCTCATCTCATCTACTCCCTCCGTCCCTTAGTCAGTGGTGCCCAGGATCTTTAACCAGCGGGCCGTTCCTGGGCTTCGGATCTGTTTCCTACAAGACGTCTTCGCTGGAAGTTCCCCTGGGATATCAGCTCATTGTGTCCAAACCAAAATGGCCCTCCTCCTTCATGCCAGCCCCTTTCTGTGCGTCCTGTCTCAGTCGGCCAGCTGGGCCCTGGGGGTGTTCTGGCCTCCATGTCTCGTGGCGGCTGATGAGCCGTCCTCTGCGTCCGTCCCCACCCCTCTGGTTGGCTCTTCCTGCTCAGGCCCAGCCCTTCATCAGCCGGCCGCTGTGCTTTCGCAGGAGCCTCCCTCCCTGATGCCCCGAGTCCCTTCGCTCTGCGTCATCCCTCAACTCCCGTCTCAGGTACAGGTGTCTCGTCCCACAGAGAGCCTCCTGTGGCATGGCCCTGCCCTGCCTGGCCCCGTTCTCCCAAAGCACGCGCGGCTGAGGGCCTCTGCTCTGCTTATGATGCTTCCTTCAGATGCTGGAATCGCATCTGACACCTCGCATTGTGACTAGTTTAATGTTGGTTTGCTTCTTTGCTCGACTAAATTCTTTTCAAATATTTCTATATGAAATGTTTTATCCCTACAGAGGAGGAATAGCTCCTGTGCAGATGTTAATTAGAAGAAATTGCAGCTGAAGAAACGCAGTGTCGTGTGATCAGGACCCTCAGTGCACGTTCGCATCACCTCCCTCCCCTTGTAGAGAGTCACTTCTGCATTTTGTGCTTCCTGATTAACGCGTTGTTTACTATTACCTGTCTTTGAGTTTTAAAGAGCGTCCGTGGGGTCATAGGCAGGCATTTTTCTATGACTCCTCTGTCTGCTCAGTGCTGGTTTTGAGGTTCATCCATGTTGCTGCGTGTAGGTTATGCTAATTTGTAAAATAAATTGTCTCCTTTTTTCTTCTTCTGAGGGTTTATATAGAGTTGGAATTACAGTATTTGTTATCTGAATACTTAGAAGAATTCTGGTAAAACTTTCTGGGGCTGTATTTTCTTTGTGAGACAGTTTTTAATGACCGGTTCATTTTCTTTAATGGTTAAAGAACCATTCAGGCTTTCCGTTTCCTCTTGTTAATTTGGGTCATCTGTATTTTTCTTGGACTTCGTCCATTTTGCCTAAATTTTCAAATGTATTGGCATAAAATTGTTTTATAATAGTTCCAGATTCTTGCAATCTCAACTGCATCTACAGTTATGACCCCCTTTTATACGTAATGTTGCATGCTTGATATTTTAGTCTTTTTTTCGATCAGCTTTGCCAGAATCTTTTCAAGAACCAACCTCTGTCTTCACTGATCTCTCTTCACACACTTGTTTTCTGAGGCAGTAACTTGGGTGCTGAGCTTAATTGTTTTGTTTACACAGCTCGCTGATTCCAAACCTTTTTCCTTTTTCATATGAACATTTAAGGCTATGAATTTCCCTTTCTCTAGTGGTGTGCCACATGCTAACACATGGTGTTCTGATTGTTCAGTTTGTATTTTCCAATTTTAATTGTGTGTTTTCCTTTGACACACCAGTATGTAGAGGTGTGATTTTAAATTTCCGAATTGAGGGAGCAGTTAGTTTCTATATTGGGAGTTAGTTTTTTCTTTGTTAGAGATTTCTGACTTAAGTGTTCTGATGTCAGAATATCATGTTTTTAACTTTGTTGAAACTTGCTTTGCAGATAATACATGGTGAGTTTTCTTAAATATTCTACCTTGCTTGAAAAGATTGTCCTTCAGTTTTGAATACCAGGTTTCGTTTGTGTCTGTTAGACCAAGTGTGTGAATTTTTCGTATTTGTTCCTTTTGTTTGTTTGTGTGGTCTTTAATCTGTCCATTACTGAGAAAGATGAGGTACAGTCTCTCTTTGGCTACTTATTAGATATTTTCTTCACCTCTAGCATTCTGTAGTTCAACTATGATGTGTCTCTTGGTATGACTTTTTTTTTTTTTTTGCCTTTTTCCGTTGACGCTGATTGATACTTTTAAGCAGTCCTGGAAAATTCTCAGCCATTACCTTGTCGAAAATTCTCCCCTGTTCACTCTTTTCTCCCTTCAGTAATTCCTGTTGGATCGTATCAGACCTTATATTCTCCATGTCTCTTACCTTCTTCTTTCATGTTTTTTCCCTCATCTTTAAATTCTCTGTAATGATGAGGAATACTTCTTCAGCTCTCTCTTCTCATCCACTGCTGCTTCTGTTATGTCTAATCTTGCTGAAGTTTGCTATTGACATTTTATTAAAGTTGTTTTTCATTTCCAGAAACTCCTTTTGGTTTTTGTTACTAAGTCAGGGAAAACCATTAACTTAGTCTGGAAATAGTACAATTTGAAACATTATACTAGTGTAGGAGATGGTGGTCAGCTGCAGGCTATAGTCAAGTAAACGGAGAGGGATTTTTGCAGTCAGGTGAAGCCTGATTAATCGGATGTGAGCTGGTTAACTTGACTATAAAAACTTCACAGAAAACGAACAGTTGGGGAATATATAGATCATAATCAGTCACAGGTTAGACCCACGGCAGAAGGAAGATGAGGAGAAATGGCTCCCGACAGCAAGTCCTAGGTAGTCCTCCTGTGTCAGAGTGACAGGATGTCCTGTTTTATCACAGCTTGCTTTTTTGTTTTAATAGTGCCACCTCTACAAGAGATTAAAGGTTTATTTTTTTAATTAACTATTTACTTGGTATTTGTTTTGTCCACATTTGACAAGTTACGGTTCAGTAACATGAAGGAATGTCGGTTCACTGTCCAGCCATCTGTTGGTAAAGAATTAAAAATATATTAATTTGACTGAAATTAGTAATCCAGATTCACTTGCATAGAGATTCTGATTATAGTTTGACAAGTTTATTTCTGTAGAGCTGGCTCAGTTAAATGCACTCTTTCTGTCATCTTTGAAATGAAAATAACAGGGCTTTTTTCCTGCTATTTTTTTCTTTCTGAGAAACTTATTTTTTTTAGAAGTATTCCTTCCAAAAAGTTTTTAAAATAGTAAACCAGAAAATTTAAGTTGGAAACATTAAATCACACCAATGAAATGATTTTACGTTTCATTAACTGTTTTGAGTGAGCTACAGACCCCTATGTAGACACTGGGGAAGCAGGGCGTCCGCCATCTGCGTTTTGTACCTGGACGTGCCCCCCGTGACCACGTGTGACATCAGAGCACCTTGACCTGCACGTTGCTGCCAAAGAGAGAGCTGGTAGATCATCACAAGCCTCTAAAATGCTGCCTCCTAACACGCTCTGTATTTCTCCACGTTATTACTGGCTGTTGAACTACAGTTGACTTTGAACTACGTATGCACTGGGATTAGGGTGCTGACCCTCCACCCAGTCATGTAACTTAGAGTCAGCCCCCTGTATCCACCCTCCCCGTCTGCGGGGTCGTACAGTACGGTAGTATTTACTACTGAAAAAAATCCACATATCCGTGGACCTGCACGGCTCAAACCTGTGTGAGAACACCTATTTCTAATTCCCTAACTGTTGAATTAACACCCTTTTTTCCCCTTTTCCATTAGAGACGGCTGGCCTGGAAGCCGTCCGGCCCCACCTCCCCTGAGAAGCCTTTCAGCCCCTTAGCAGTGCCCTGGCCACTCTTGCTCTCCCACTGCTTCCTTATCAGCCACATTCCATGAACGTTGTGTTTTGTATGTTTTCTTGTCTGTCTGCCCTACTGGACTGTGGTTTCGTTCCTAACAGAGCTTTTTTTCACGTAACTTTCAGCCATCACTCTCAGGTGGAGGGTTCGTGATAGACCCCATCGTTGCATTTCAAATAGGGTCAGGTGAACTCAGCTGATGTCCGTGCTTCTCAGATGTTATGAACAGGGCATTTGAAAAATAATAATCATAGCTGCTAGCATTTATTATGTATTTTAAGTGTGCTACACAAGGCTCATGAATTATCATTTCGAATCCTCACAAAAAAATTTATGAGGTGAGTATTGTTGATTCTCATTGTTTCATTTGCCTGGTACCTATCTGTGCACACATTTATTTTCAACCTTTTTTCTTAAATCGAGGTATACCTTATATACAGTAAAACTATAAATCTTAAGTGTATATAGATTGGTGACTTTTTGCACAGTATCCACCACCCAGATCAAAATATAAAATGTTCTCCTTGTGCCACGTCCCATGCAGTGGGACACCTGCATGGGGCACCCCTCTCACCACTGTCTGACTTCTGTCTGCACAGGTTCGTTTCACCTTTTCCTGAACTTCATGTAAAGTGGAACCATACAATTTGTAGTCTTCTGTGTCTGGCTGCTTTTGCTCAGACCTAGTCATTTCTGAGATTCAGCCAAATTGTGTGTCTACCACTAATTTATTTCTTTTATTGCAGAGTTTAGGTAACATATTTTGCTTACTCATTCTTGGTAATGGGCTTTGGGTTGTTTCCAGTTTTAGGTCTTTATGAATAAAGTTGCTGTGGGCACTGCTGTAAAAGTCTTTCTGTGGACATTTGTACTCTCTTATCTTACCTATATACCTAGAAGTGGAATTGCTGGTCATGGAATAAGTTGATAGAGCCTCTGAGTATTCCCAGGTGGGGATTTCCTTTACAGTCAGCCAGCAACGTGTGAGTGGCCGGGGGCCCCACTTGCTCACTACCACTTCACATTCTGTTTTCTTTTAGCCCATCTCCTGGCTTTCGTTGACGTTCCCTGGTAAACAGTGATGTTAAGCATCTTTCTTATGCATTTAGCTGTTCATATTCAGGTACCTTCTTTTGAAGTGCCTGTTTCGTTCATTTGTTTGTTTGTTAATTGGGTTGTTTACCTTTCTATTAGTGATGTTAGAAATCTGTGTATATCTTTGTCAGATATATATTCTTCGAGTAGAAATTTTAAATTTTGATGAGGTTGATCTACTTTTAAAAATGTTTAGCGTCTTTCATATCCTGTCAGAATCTTTACCTGTTCCAATGTCCTGAATTTCTTTTTCCCAGAGGCTTTGTAGTTTTAACTGTTATCTTCAGGGAGATGATCTGTCTCTTACTGAGTATTACATTGTGTTCGTTATTACTATAAATATACATATACTATGATAGCTTTATATAGTGTGCATTGAAAGGACAGTTGTGCTCTTTTTCCCTGGTATCTTTTCATGCTATATTGTATGGTCTACGACCTCTAGTACAGTCTAGTGCCGGCCCCAACCCTGCACTCCCCAGATTCTCACTCGTCCCATGTTGAGGGCTCGGCCCACCCCCTCTGCAAGTCCTTGGCCCCTGGGTGCTGGTGAGACCAGGCATGGACGCGCAGGGCTGACACTGGCCCGTTCTTCCAGCAAGAACTAGTTCATGTGGGCTGACCTTCTTGTGAAGACGGCCCCTGGTCTATACAGAGGACTAATTCTTATCTTGTTACACAGCTGCACTAGAGTGGTCTTTATTACTGAAAGTAAAATAAAAATCTTGCCTTTTTGTAGGAAGTTGATAAAAACTGTTAAAATCTACTGAAGTATTTATTTACATTGTTTTACTTTTTTCTTCACCCTCAAGCTGACAGCTCATAATTACTCTGATTTGTGTTTATAGGTTAGCATGGCCTCACTGAAAGAGTTGGACCAAAGACTCTTTGAAAACTACATTGAATTGAAGGCAGACCCCATCGTTGGCTCCTTAGAACCTGGAATTTACGCAGGCTACTTCGACTGGAAGGACTGCCTGCCCCCGACAGGTGGGTGGTTTGAGGTTACTGAAGTCTCCAGATGCATCCAGAGGGGTAAATATGGATTTCCTTTTCTCAATACAGGCTTAAGATACTTTTCTTTTTATTCCCATTTTTTTTTCATGTTTACTGAGGGGTTGATTTAAATTTTTATTAGCTTACCCATTTTTTGATAGCTTGGGGTTATTAGTACCTAAAATGGTTAAAGATATTCTTAAATTCCAGAGAATAATTAATTACACCTCATAATGTGTGATCATCTCAGTAACGCACACTTGCTTCCTATGGTATTTCTTTACTGCATAGAAATAATAGACTGTGAGTGACAGTTTTATGCAGTGATCTTGCAACCTTCATCAAAAAATTTACTTTAGACGTTTGGTCACTTCTGTGGAAGACCCAATTACTGATGCCAAAAAGGTGAAAGATACAAGGAAAACGTATGGGAGTAAGATTATTATAATAATTTAGCAAAGAAAATTCAACTGGAGAAGGATGACTGACAGTTCCAGTATTACCGTTTTGACATCAAATGAAAGTCACTTAAATCACTTCATAATATATATTTTAGAACTAACTATTGCTTGTTGAATGAAATAAACTTTTTGATTGATCAAATAGTTGTTTCTTTGTATGAAGTACTGTAGAATACATAAAGCCAAGCAACCTGCTAACATCATTATGTCAATGTAGTGTGATGTGGAAATGGTTCTGTTCATATTAGACGTCGGTTCTTCGAGGCGAGTGTGGCTGTACCAGTGACCTGCTGGCAGGTTGTTAACCTTCATTCTTTCAACTAATCGTTGTGATCACCTGTCATTTTTGTTGTGTGATGCTTTTATTAGATGGTGATAACCTTGTTTACTCTTTAATACCTTTGGTATTTATTGTTATTTTTCATATTAGGGGTAATGATACAGTGATGCCAAAATTCTAAGCTAAGAGCCAGAATCATTAAATCAGTAATATTTTATGTGACTGCAGGTATTTAATTCCTGAAATCACCGTCATGATTGTGCTTACAGCCGACCATAGTTGATCTTTCTCCTGTAATGCCATTAGTCTTGTGTACCCATGTTTTTCTATGTCCAAACTGGGTTATAGTTCACATCCCAAATATATCCTTTTACAGTTTAAGTCAGAGCCTATCAGTAACTTGCTTAAAATTTTTGCAGCATCTTCCTGCTCACTCGTGGTGAAATCCACAGAGCGGACAGCGCAGAGTCCGGCACCCACCCCCTGCGGCCCCTCCAGCCGCCTCCGGCACACTGGGCCTCTTGTGGCCCAGACTTCCCACATCCTCCCCCAGGTCCTTCCCTTTGCTTAGACAGTACTCCTCCCTCATGCGTCCTTTTGTCCTCAGGCCTCTACTTAAATATCAGGACACCAGCCATCCACCCTGCATAGGTGACACGGCCAGTGGAGAGTAGGCATGGTGTTTTAGATTTAACCTGTGGGAATTACGTGTATTTTATGTGGAAGATAATTGTCTACAAGGGAGAAGGCTGTATGTGTGGTTCCAGCACCTGCCTTTATGTTGGTTGAGCTTCTTAAAGCCAAATCCGTGAGGTCGTGGGGAGTGGTCAGTTATCCAGGGTGGGTGATGAAATGCACCTTCTGTGTAAGCCGGGTTCCTGACTCCACGTGAACAGACCTCTGGGACTTTTGAACTCAGCAGCCTCTGGAACTTTTGATCTGCCATTCCTTTTCAAAACTCTTGGGCTAGATGACTTTGGGAGTTTCAATATCTTTGGACTTCAGGAAGGTAACATAGTGCACATACCGCATATTATGTTATATCCCCGGTAGAGATCCCTGCAGAGAAATAGGTGAATGTTAGATTAGGAGTGATAACAAGATCCTTATCAGTTCAGGTGAGACATGCCACCACAAAAGTTTCTCACGAATTTGCAAATTCACAAACAGAGGATCTTGCCTCCCGGGCTCTATGTCTCCCTCGTCTAGACTCCTGCACGGTGCGTGGTCCCTGCTCGTGAAGATTTGTTCAGTGGCTGGGGACCCCTTGCAGCTCCCACGGAGCCATGCCCTTGTCCTCGCTGCCCGCCCCCACCACCGGGCCCACGCCTGCTCCGCTCGGGGCCCCTCCCACTCAAGTGCTTTCCCAGGAAGTTCCCCTGTGTGAGCAAAGGTTGTTCTCGGGTCCTTTTAATCTCTCTTGTAACTCTTCAGTACACGAACGTAATAGATGTATTTCTGTATCTGTTTTTTATTTCCCTGTTTTGGGGAAATTTTTAAACAAAGATGTGAGGAGATTCCTTTCACGTTCCCAGACTTCTTGTCATTTAAGCTTTTTATAGAGCAGTGACTGAAAGGTTCAGAATTCCAAGGGTGAGATCGCAGAATGTTTTGCAATAAAATCTCTCCGTTTTCTCCTCAAAGGAACAATACCCAGTAGTCAGCTGTGGTCTGTGCCCGGCCCCTAGCCTCTGCAGACCAGCCTGGCTATTGCTTCCCCTTGGGGGCCTCTCTCCTTCCCCTGTGACGTGTGTGAATTACCTCACATGGGCCCTGCTGCACCAAGCTCTTGTGCACTTAACCAGTCCCCAGTTCACAAATGAAGGAGTCGTTATACGGCGGGCCCTGCACACGTGCACACGTGTGCACACACTCGCACATAGGTGTGTACACATGCACACACATGCATATGCTAAATGTTTTAACTCCTTGCAGACAGTTTCAGTCATTTGTGTGCCTGTAACACCTGTGCCTCGCCTATGATTATCACTTAATACTTAACTACCATCTTCTAAATTTCAACTATTCTAAAACAAATTACTTATTACCTCCTGAGGGTCGGGGAGGGGCGGCTAGGACATCAGGCCCTCACAGCCCCGTCACACTCCTCTTTACAGCCCAGCTTCAGGAAGTCGTCTGGGCGGTTCCTCAGCGATTCCATGTGAGGCCCCATGCCCTCTCGTGTCCTCCTGGCATCTCTGGCAGCCCCGCGCCTCCACCTCTGGGCTGTGGCTGGATCCGCGGACATGCTCGCTTTGGCGCTCTGTGATCTAGTGCTCCCAGCTGCTCCCTCCCCTTGGGAGAGGTGACCCTCCTGCGGCCCCTGTGGTCCCACTGCTGGTGGGCGGCCCTCAGTCTCCTTCCCATGCCTGGCCTTGCACCCTGGCGTCCCCAGGACGTTCCCCGCCTTCCTCACCAGCCAGGCCAGCTGGGGCTCCCGCTCCTCTCTGTGGCCGCCACCCTCGGCTCCTACCAGGATGCCCCGTGTCGCCGGAGCCCGCACCTGTCTTCCTGTTCCCGGCCGCTCACCTGTTTGCCAGGCCCGCCCGCCGCTCCCCTGCTCAACCCTCTGGGCCACCCCTCGCCTCAGGCTCAGACCTACCCTCTGGGCCCGGCGCTGCTGCTGTCGTCCTGCTCCCGGCCCTGCCCGTGCCTCCTCCGGGGGCTTCCCTGCCCCCCGCCCCCCGGCCTGCTCTTGAGTCCTGCACGTGGGCAGTCACTGTGCCCCTGGCTCCTGTGCTCCGAGCTGAGGGTGGGAGTTCACAGGTTACAGCCTCAGTAACGTGCGGGTCACGCCTCAGTTTATCTTCTGAGTACTTTGCTCTGTGGTTCTCAGTTGTTTTTCCGCTAGGAAAGTAAATCGTGATGTTCTCTTTTCCATTAATCTTCTTGTTCACTTTTTAATAAATACTACACAGTGGGTGTTCATATGTGTTTAACTGAAGTGAGCACGTTAGCACGTGCCTCCCGTGGAAGCGTTGTGCAGTCCCTAAACCTTGAGCAGCTGCGTCTGAGTTAAAACGTACACGTGTGTCAGGGACGCCGGCACGTGGGCAGCGCTGCGCAGCGTCGCTGTGCTCCTCGGGGACAGTTGAGGGGTGTTTGGCTCAATCCTTGTGAGGACGAGGGTGTGGGAGGGGCAGTTCCAGGCTCTCAGGGGCTTGGGTCCCACTGCCTCCAGGTGGGTGGCTGCCTCAGGCTGTCCGGACCCTGCCTTGAAGGGACCTGGGGTCCTTTCTCTGCCACTTCCCATCTTCCCAGCCTCGGCGTGCGTGATGGTGATACAAAATGATGTCATCATTATCGGGGCCACTTTGTATACACAATGAAGCTTCTGCTGGCCTTGTGGCATTGAGGCCTGCGGCTCTGTCTTTCAGATAAACTTCCCAAGCAGACGCACACACCACTGCTTTGTCAGCCATACATTTACCATTTCTCTGGTTCCAAAGCCTCTTGGAAATGGTTGGTTTTGATTTCACTTTTATAAACTGTATTTAGTTCTGTTCTTGGTGTAGCTTTGACTTCGTGATCCCCAACTGAGTCTCGCATAGTCATATAGTGATTTTTAGTTTCTTTAAAGATGACTGGACTTTTGAGACCTCGTGTAAGGTGAACAGCCAAAATAGTTTGACTTCAGTCTTCCAAAATAATTTCGATTAACAGCTTTAGTATTATCTTTAGAATTTTCCTCTCCAAAATTTCATCCAAAACTGAATTTTACAAATCACGTAGGTAACCGATTGTTTATTGCTGTAGTTAGCAATAAATTTAGTTTCTGATACTGTTTGTGGTGATTTTTTTTAAAAATCCAGTTGATTAATTTCACGATTCAAGAAGAGGTATTCGTTAAAGCCATAGCTATGCTTTTTTAACCTGACAGTTGGATATTTAAATTATCACCTCTTAATTTGTATATATGTCAGGAAAGATCATTCTGGTTAGTTCTGAGTCACTTAACTGACTGTGTCGTTATTCTTATCTGCAGTTATTAAGAGCTCCGAGTATTTGCATTTGATAGGTTTTAGCTAAATTGAGAATAGTCTTAGTCTCCATTTACGAATACACATGGAAGTTCATATCTTTAAAACATATTAAATAAGAAAAAGAATCTTTCTTAAAATTTTCTCTTAAATATTGGTGTTCCATCTAAAAGACATTCAAGTTTACATATATTCCTAAAGATACTTAATAAATGAATTTAAAATTAACCATTTTTATAAAGGTAAAAGTACTTAACTGAATTTTCTTTTTTTTTTTTTTTGTGGTACGCGGGCCTCTCACTGCCGTGGCCTCTCCCGTTGCGGAGCACAGGCTCCGGACGCGCAGGCTCGGCGGCCACGGCTCACGGGCCCAGCCGCTCCGCGGCATGTGGGATCTTCCCGGACCGGGGCGCGAACCCGTGTCCCCTGCATCGGCAGGCGGATTCTCAACCTCTGCGCCACCAGGGAAGCCCTTAACTGATTTTTAACTCAAAAGGCTTTTTTATTAATTGTAGTCATTGACACAATGAGGAGCAGGGAAGACATTTACGTCGTCGGCGATGTGAGCGAGCGGAGTGCCGGTTGTTAGCGTGGACGGCCGACTGCTTGTGCGGGATGCGTGGAACCGGAGCAGAACGACTTCCACGTCAGTCACATGTCAGATCCAGTATTTGGAATACCGAGACTACTCAAAGTCTGTAATAAAATACTCCTCCCATGGACAGACAGAGAATTTGCTTCTCATTCTCAAATTCAGCCAGGATTATCAAGTCTGTAACATCTGAGGCACTCTGCCCGTTTCCCGAGTTGTTCCTGCTTCCAAGGTTAAAATGTGGTAGAGAAGCTGAGGGTGGTGCTGCGTGTGAGGTGAGATGGTGGCTCTGACCCGGGGGAGTTGGGATGCACCCGTGTCCCCCCAAGTCCTGTGGCCTCTGCTCCCAGTGGCACCAAGGAGAGCCAGGCGGGACTCAGGAGGGACCAGCACTGCTCCCCGCCCTATCCCCCAGGGCAGCTCCCGAGACCACCTGGTAACCTTGGCGTCTGTACCTGTGGTGCATGCTTCTCTGTTGGTTATGCGGTGGTTGGCGGTATGTGTGAGGGCAGGTGTTTTGGTGAACAAGATCATAGCATGAGGTGGCAAAAAAACTAAAATAGATCCATCATTCTCTTGTGATTTTTATATCCATTTATTTTTAAAAATTATATCATCTTGGAGCCCTTGAGGGTTTTTTGTAATCCTTTAAAGTTAAAATCCAGTGCGTTATTGGGGGAGGAGGGAATGTGAGAAATAACTTCTGTGCTGTTCATTGACCATCTAATCATCTCCTATTTTCTTTAAGTTATCACCATGTCTTTGCAGTTACCTAAAGAAAATGTATTTCCACTGCCGTGAGAAGACTACCTTGATTGGTTATTGTATGTTTTCTTCCGCCAACACTTTTCTCCTAATACTCTTGTGATTTTAACTGGATCCTTGTATTTCAGCGAGCTAATTGCATTTACCTCTAACTAATCGCACTTAGTTAGCATGAAGAACTCTGAGGTAGTGGCCAGGCTGCCTGCCATTTATCTCATCAGATCAGCACCTCCATTTAAACATTCATATAATTAGTTGTTAAACTGTAACCACGCATAGGGAAAATCTTTTTCTGAAAGTTCTCGGGGAGTTTACTAAACGCTGGAACAGGGCTGTTGCGATCCTGCTTTCTGGGTCCTCCTGATAGATGAGTCGTCGTGTCCACTATCAGGGAGGAGGGGAAAGAAGGGACTCTGGCCCCATAGCTACCTCTACCTGCACAGAGGGAAAGAAAGAAAAACACCGTCTGAATCCTGGGCCCCGGGGAATCCCGATGAATAACAGTCTTCTTCTCTGTCCGAATTTCGAACCAACTGAAGAATAAGACGCAGGAGTCAGTAGGTGAGAAGGCCGGTGCTGGAGGGTCAGAGTGAGAGCCCAGACCCCTTGCCCAGCCCCTCCAAGAAGCAGCCCCTCTGCCTGCTCGCCACCTCCCACAGGCAGGGATAGCGAAGAAGCCGGAGACAAACCCCCATGCGCTGCTGACCCCGCCAAAGGTGGACGAAGGCTGTCCCTCCCTCTGGGAAGCTCCACTCAAACCAGAAGGGCGGAGAGACGCCGTTCTCCTTTAAAGCACCAGATGTGAACTTCCAGCAAGAGGTGGCTGGCTCTGGGTGTGCAGACAAGAGTTAGGAGCTGATTTCAGCAAACAAAAAACTTGTTTTGTCCCATTAATAAACAAGGAAGCAGAAGTACTTCAGAATTGAAATATTCATTCCTATTGCAAATAAAATACCGTGGCCAGCAGTTCAAGGGTCAGTTACCGGGACGGTCTGTAGAAAAGGAAGGGGACTCAAAGACGTCTTTCCCTCTGCAGCCCACAGCCTGCCTCTGGTTTCTGGAGGCGGGGGGGCCCAACCCTCAGGCCCTCGCCCCCTCCCACGCTCCCCTTTAGCTCCACCCCACGGTCTCCAGGCCCCCAGGCCGCCCCCCTCCGTGCCCGCAGCCCTCGGTGGTGCCCAGCACAGAGAGATCCTTCCCTGACAGATTTGGTCCATCAGTTGGTTGGTGGATGAGAAACACCTTGGTGGAAATTACTCAAGCAAGTAAAATACTAATTTACAGTTTAGTTTTTACCCTGGTAGGTATTTTCAACAGAATGTCGGATTGAATTGTCTCTTAATTCAGCTAATGTTAAAGAAGAGAACTTTGGTTGATTACATAAGAAAACGGTTACCAAAAATAACATGTGGACTACCCATTTAGAAATAATTAGAATATTACAAAATTTTGTATCTTTGTATAAAATGAGAAAATCCTAACACCAAAGGTCTCTGAATGTCATTTCACCTTTCCAGAATTATTCTGAAGACTGAGGCTTGCAGAATTCTGAGGGTGCCTTTACAAGCATCACGTTCTTGGTGCTGTTTGTTGGACACTCTAGAAATCTCTTCTCTTCTCGGACGTGGAACACAGGTGGTAACACCCAGTGACACGGCTGTCCTCTCGTGCCTGTCTAACACAGGTTTTCTGGGCCCTGGTCATGGGGTACTTTGGCACACTATCGCGTCTGCTTCTGATCGAAACAGATGCCAGTTGCGTGAACTCCACCTTTGAAGAGAGACATCCAAGTCAGTAGTCTTTCCCGGTACTGAACTTCTCAGAAGGAGTGGTTTTATCAATTCCTTGGACTGTTTTTCTTGATTTCATCATTTAAAATACACTGTCAGGTAGATATTAATAAACTTGTATTTCATCTATTTATAAGAGAAAAGAAATTTTACATTTTTCAAAGGAGGATGGTCCTAGTCAGTCATCTTTTTTTAAATCACACTTTCATCATTTAACTTCACTTTTTCCCCAGCCATTTTCTCCTTTTTTATAAGCAGTTTCATGCATCAGTGTCAGTGCTGTGGAACTGTTTATACAATGCTTCGGACATTTGGTTACAGTTTGTCTGCCAAGCATTTTTCAGTAAAGCTACATGTTGGTTCTGATGGTATTCAGTGTGAAATGTATTAACCTTGAGACGACCTGTGGCCCTACATACTTTCTTCATCACATGCTTTATCTGTTGAAGTATTTATTTTATTGTGTCTTAAACTGATAGCTGTTTGGCCCCAGGGTAAACTAATGTGCTGTTTTGCAAAGACCATTGTTTAAACTTATTTTGGACATTCCTAGACATTGATCACAATAGAGCAGGAAGCACAGCTCCTGACCTCCTGGTGGCTTCAGCAGGGGCAGTCTTCTGCCCTCTCCTCCAGATGAAGGATCATTTCATCTACACACAGATCAGATAAGGACTGATTTCTTTAAAAACATAACCTCAGTACCATGATCAGATCTGGAAAAAATAATAATTCATTAATTTTAGCAAATATCCAGTCAGTGTCCAGAGTTCTCATAAGAGCTTTATTGTAGATAGTTTGCTCAGATCAGTATTCTGTCTAGGTCTATGTGTTGCTTTTACTTGCTGTGTCTCTTAAGTTTTTTTCTTTTTACCTTCTCTAGGGCCCCCTCTTCAGCTTATTTGTTGACTAAATCAGGTGGTTCTATAGATATTCTCACTTTCTGGATTTCTCTTATTGTTTCCTCATGGTGTCATTTCACATGTTCCTCTGTCCCTTGTGTTTCCTATGAACTTGTGGTTAATAAAGAAGCTTTATCAGTTTCAGGTTCAATTTTGTTTTAATTTGTTTTCTGCCACCAGCAGGTCCATCACATTTGATTGTCTCCCTATTTGTGATGTTAAGATTGAAAACTAGATTCAAGTTATCAGCTTGCTCCACACTTTAAAATTTTGTCATAAACTTGTCATCTAATGGTTTTAGCACCATGGGTAAGTGTTGCCATGATCTGTGGTTTCCTTCGAGCTTGCAAACTAATGATTGGTATAGCTGGAGCACGAAATTAAAAAATAAAAAATGCCATCAGCTATTTAGTTACTCTGAAGTACAGTCCGTACAGGAAAGGCAGGATAAATGTTTGATTTTTCTCTTTATTTAGAGTTTTCAGAATAAGTTGGTTCCCTTGTGTGTGTTTTTTTTAAAGGTGATGAACAAGGTGTTTTTAAAATTATCTTCATTAATTCGTAGCTTGAGCATATTTCATGAGTTTCAATTCATTGTCATAGTCACTGTTGTTTTAAGAATCAAGCTGTTCCCTCTCTGGCTGGGAGTGCCCGGCCCCCACTCCATGGGCCCCGGGCCTTCCCTGCTTTCTGTGGTCCGGTTGTCCCACCCGGTGTGTGCCTTCTCCTCCCAGACGTGGGACCAGCCATCGGATGGGAATGAAATGATAGAAACACGGCAAAACTTCCTCTCTCTCAACTTTCTTCTGCTCTTCCCGCATTATGTCTCTGTCCTTCCTGGGGGCCCCCTGGCTTTTTTGTATCCCTCTCACCCTCGTTAAATCGCACCCAAAAGTCTGTTGCTTGTCCGTGATTGGACAAGCACCGCATTGCCTGGTGGTTCTGTGTCCCAGTGGTACCTTCACTTCCCTTCAGGTCGCACCAGCTGGCCTGTTGCTTAACATCACGTTCCTGCCCGTCGGCTCGTGACAGGCTGTGTCCCCTCTGGCCAGTGAGGCCTTAGGAAAGCTGCGTGGATGTTCTGTAATTACGAGTATATGTCCTATGGAGTGATAGGGATTTTTTTCCCTCACTGCACCTGATTTTGTTTGTCTGATTATGACCTAAGAGTCTTCTAAAACTCATTTACACACTTCACAACTGTGTGTGCTGTGGGAAACAGCAAGGTAACGGATAGTCATATGTATCCTACCATTTTGGCGTTCCTTTCTTCATTCCAGCTATTTTATTCCCTGTGACCTTGGCTACATTTGAGGTTAATGCTCACTCTGAACTTAAAAGTATTGGTCTTCAGACAGTTCTGTGTGAGGAGTTTTAAAGGGTGCTGGAAGGTCTGCCTCTGTTCTGGTCTCCGACTCGGGGAACGACTGAGAGCCGGTGGAGGCCCGGTGCCCTGGCGCAGTGAGCTGACAGCTGTGCCGGCTCCTCCGTTTGGCCACAGCCCAGCCAGCAAGCACACCGCCACCACTCTGGGGACACTGACAGCTCGACCGACAGGGCGTTGGGCCGTCATTTTTGTGAGTTTAGCCTAGATGTTGTAGCTACGTTAATCTCCACCCTGATCCCTCCTCAGAACCAAAGCCATGGCTCATATAACCCTAGTTCTAGTAAAGAAGACGGCTGCAGAACACTGATTAACTTTAACGCCTCCGCTCTGGGCATTAGCTTCGGGTTTAGTGGAGTGCTGTGGTAGTCTCAGTGTTTGGATGGATGGGGTGCACTGGTAGCATAGTGAGCAGACAACTCCCAAGTGTTGCTTTAACCCGGAAATGGTGGCAAGTGTTCACTTTCCCAGTTACTTAAAACATTATTTACCAGAATAGAAAGCTGAGGTTCGTATGATTCCAAATGTTGTATTTGGACTTCTTAACAAAAAAGTGCTTTGATATATTAGTCAGTGGTTAACAGAATCTAAGGGAGTCCTCCGCCAGACTGACCCTCACGGCCTGGCCCAGGTCCTGTGTACCTGGGAAGCGTCACGGCCTGACCGTACCGCGCGCCCAGAACCTGCCAAGCTTGCTCTCGTCCGAGAGAGGAGGATGCACGCCTTTTGGGCTCCGTGAGAAAACTAAACCATAGCGCAGCCTCGAGACGCTTCACTTCCTCTAGCCTGTCCAACCCGGGCTAGAAACGCCATCTCTGTCTGTGTCTCTCCCAACACCAGGTGAAAATGTCCGTAACCATCTTCCCTTAATAACAAGCAGCAAAGGCCAACCACCCCTGACCACTTGGAGTGCAGCTTAACAATCAGCCATTTTGATGGCTGTTTATTCTGCACATTCCGGTGGGAAACCTGTGAGTGTGTGTTTTTAAAACAATAATGTCTCAAATGTTTCCTGGGAGTCCGCAGTAGAAAGGAGACCCACAGGCCTGGAGGGGCTCAGAGACCTGCTTCCCTCCCCTAAAGCCGAGGATGCTTGGTTGACAAAACTGGACCTTGTCTCTCTGTCTCGTTTATCAGTGAGGGGATTCATCGAGCAAACCCCCATCTCTCCACTGTGTAAACAGGCCAACAGTGGGACGGTTTGAGGCTATAGGTGTTGGGTGACGGGAGGAAGATGTTGGCAAAGCAGTCCCTGTCCCGAGGAGCAAATTAAAGACGATGCAAATAAAACCTGCACGTTGTGCGGGAAGTCTACTTGGGATGTGAGTTTCCTTATGGGTCAGTTTACTTCAATTCTCTGTTAATATCTCATACTAATAATCAAACTGTTTGAGTAACAGCCAAGGTAGATTCGTGAACATGATGTATTTGAAAACGCATTTTTCAGTTTTGCAGTTGCTGTCATTTCTGATTGCCAATGGTGTGACAGCCTCTGATTACGGTAACAAGGACTCAGGTTTACACGTGGAATGCGTGTCAGCCTGAGCAGGTTTGTGTACTGGAGGAGTGTGATGATAGGCCTTATGAAATCACAAGGGCACTCTCAGAGACTTCAGATGTGATGGAAGTCAAAGGAATGAACATGCCTGCGCTGCACGGTCAGGGTGTATTAACGAAAAGAAAAATCGGTGTATATTCTTGGACTTTTCTCTGTTTTTTTCCTTTGTGCTATGGCTTTTTCATCTTATGCTAAGGAAAATAGGCGCGGAAACCCTTTCTTAAACTAGAGCACGTGCTGCTTTGGGATACGTCGGCCACTGTCCAACAAGACGGCACGTACACTGCTGTGGCCGGCGGGGTGTGTGGTGGCGCTCAGGGCTCTGTTCTCCTCTCGGCGTGAGAGGAGTGGCGGAGCCGCGGGGGCAACCGAGCACCTTGGCAGGGACCCAGCCCCACGCCAGGGCGCCGGGGTGGGTGTTTCAGCAGACAGCAGCCTCCACTGCAGCTCTGCCTGAGGTAGCTGAAGGCTGGAAGCGGCTCCAGAGCCCGCCCGCCAGCAGTGGGGTGGGTGCGTGAGCGTGGTGTGCTCGTCCAGTCAAGGTCTGCGTGGCAAGGAGACCCTCCCACACGAGTCCAGGCCGTAACCTTGGGGGGAGCCGCAAACTGTGCTCCTCCTGTGGAAGTTCATCGCTCCGCCTGTGTGAGAGCCAGCGCCTTGCCAGGGAAGTGGAGGTCAGGTAGTGGTGAGCTGCCCGGGATGGGCGCGACGGGGGCGGCCCGCAGGGGGGCCTGCTGCATCTCCGTCGGGGTGCTGCTTACCTGCGTGTGCGGGGCTCGCGCAGCATCACGTTGTGCACAGGAGTTACGTGCTTCCCTGCGTGGGGGTGCTACTGGCTTTGAAAAGAGGAGAAGACTCCTGTTTGCAGACTTAAAAACCTCGACAACAGAACGTCATGATTAGCAATTATGGCCGCTTGACACCTCTTCCAAACTCACATCTTTGTGCGGCGCTTTGTACTTTTCTCAGCTCTGCAAGCCAGTTCAGACTCAGACCTTTAAATCGTTGATTTCAATTCAGAAATGCTTTTTGTGTGGTTAAACGTAAAGCTTAAAGAAATTGACTGTGATGGACTGTTCCTCAGAGTCCCCTGTTCCTCACCGGGAGGGGTGGTCCTGCACTGCCCGCAGAGGACAGGCGTGCCCCGTGGAGGCCGGGGCCCGAGGGCCGCGTGGTTCCTGCTCTCTCTCCCTGCCCTGTGCTGAGGGGGGCCTCCGAGAGCTGAGATGCCTAGGTGACCCCCGTCCCCACAACCACATTGGCCTATGACACTGTTTTCCCTTGGGCGGATTTTTTAAACTTGGAGAGTAAGAAAAGTCTGTGGCTTGTTCAGAGCAGTACAGCTGTGACTTCAGCCCAGTTCTGTTACCGGGCCCTAAGCAACGAATTCAGTAGAGTGGTAACAGCAAGCTTTGGCAGTGAAGATGGAAGAGCAGCTGAGTAATAGTAAAATTTTCAAGAGCAAAGATGATGTGGATCTGAGATGTTGGAGTGAAGATTTTGCTGTAGAGTCAGAGAAGCAACATGCTGTCAGTGAAGGGAGCCCCCTGAGGCTTTGCAGGCATCCCTGCGGGAGTCTGGGAGCCGGGCTCACCCAGGGCTGCAAGCTGATGTCTTCCCGGCCTCCACCTGCTGCCCCCCCTGCTGGGTCTCCATCCCTCCTGAAGCTGCAGGTGCGGGCCAGGCCTGTGGGTCCCTCCCTCACAATTAGGCTTCTCCAAATGCCGTTATTGTGTAAATGAAGACTAAAATCCAAGTTAACTCTTGGCTTTCATGTTTTTTCTGCCTTCCATTTTATTTCAACTCCGCTGTTTTTGACTCCAAGGTCTTTTCTTTGGTTCAATGGCAGAAACTTAGCCTAATTGGATTTCACTTCTCACACCGTGGGAGGAGCCCTGCGCTGGTGCTCTGCTCCACCTTGATGGTTCCAGCGTCAGAGGTGGGGCTGCTCGGGCCGGCCGAGCCACCTGCAGTGGCCACGTGTGTCCATCCACGGCCACGGGCTAAGTAGTGGGGCCGCAGTCTTGAGCCAGGCTGTCGGGCTCCAGAGCCACGTTCTTCGGCCTGGCTTCTCTCATAAGCATTTATGAAGTTTGATTCCATTCAAGTCATTCTTGGGGAAAAAAAATACTCCTAGAGATTTTGAAGTTTGAAGCTGTCATTACTACAGACCTTTATGGAGTATTATATACAACTGTAACACCTCACGGTGTGAAACACATTTGCATATGTAGAATGAGTTCTACTTTCTTGTCACTTTCACTTTTCTAACTGAAGTTGCCTTCTAATGAAAACAATTTTTCTCTGCCAAAAAAAGAAATTGAAACAAAGGAATTTGATTCATGTTAGTGTTAAATCAAATTTTTATACCTTTAAGTCTAAAATTCAGTGTATCAATGTTGAAACTGATATTTCATGCTAAATGTAGAAAGTGTTCTATAATATTTTAGGTTAGTATAATTCATAGACTACATAATTCATGTAGTTTTACACATCAGAGTTCAACTTTGAAGTGGGACAGGTTGTGATTCCTTTACCCATATTGGACTCTTCAAAGCTCCTTGTCTCTGAAGTTTACAAAGGCTAAATAAACTCTTACGAATATAAATCCTTTCTTAGAAATGGAAAAAATAAGCCATGAAATAATTTTACTGTTATTTTCACTGCTGGTGGTATTTTGTTTTGTCTTCATAAGGAAAAGTTTTCTTATTCATATTTAAAAGCTAGGAGATATATTAATTAAAGCAAAAAAAACCCAGGATTCTGAGAAAGAAAATAGAAAACTGTAGAGGGCATGTCATTCGTTTATATATTACACGTGAAGGGTGTCCTTTCCACCCCAGGTATTCATTTAAAAATCCTCTACATGTCAGAAGACATTTATCAATTTAGGAAACGTCATTAATTTAAGAAAGTGCCAACTAAAACATAAAGACTTGGACCTAAAAGCCCTTTCTCTGTTCCAACAAAAGCTGATTTTTGTTGCAGAATGTTCAGGCCTTTTTAATCTATCCAACAGTATTGATACCATTCTGGTTGCCTTTTTTTTTAATAGGCGGTAATTTCAATAATGTATCTTCACACTATAATTGAATAGATAATTTACTTAAAAAAAAAAAAATACCCTGAAGTTCTTTCATGTAGTGTTTCAGTTTGACCAAATAAAAAGTACACTGTGGGATATTTATAGTATTTTTCAATCTATTTTTATCTGTAGACTAGGACTGGTAACTGATTTAGGGCATAAGGGTTAAAAACAGGAAATGTGGTTTATAAAGTAGGTAGTATCTCCAGAGTTTCCAGAGTTAGATTGCTTTTATTACTGACTGAGTATCGTGTTTCAAAACAACATGAGGCAGGGCACCTCGAGAGACCAGTCTGTGTTTGGAGGATGTGACAGGAAATGCTTCAGAGGAAAGCTTGTGTTCTTGGTACAGGTCATGGGGGTACCGGTGTTTTCTGTACATGCACTGTCTTTCTGTCCAGCTCTTTCTCAGATACTCTTTATACAGTCAGATTGAGTATAAGTCTTGTGCAACACAGTAAATTTCCTTTGACCTTTGCATTTTGCTCGTATTTTTCTTCTAGTGTTTTTGTTTTTGTTTTTAAAGAAGATGTTGGGGGTAGGAGTTTATTAATTTATTTATGGCTGTGTTGGGTCTTCGTTGCTGTGCGAGGGCTTTCTCTAGTTGTGGCAAGCGGGGTCCACTCTTCATCGCAGTGCGCGGGCCTCTCACTATCGCGGCCTCTCTTGTTGCGGAGCACAGGCTCCAGACGCGCAGGCTCAGTAGTTGTGGCTCACGGGCCTAGTTGCTCCGCGACATGTGGGATCCTCCCAGACCAGGGCTCGAACCCGTGTCCCCTGCATTAGCAGGCAGATTCTCAACCACTGTGCCACCAGGGAAGCCCTCTTCTAGTGTTTTAACGGAAAGTTTTGTCATCATCATAGTTGAGGAGCATGTATTATGGTTATTATTAATTGTAATAATTAGAGAATCCAAGTGAAGGAAGTAAAAGGGCATGAAGAAGCAGGGTTTAATCTTGAATAGCCTTTTCAGTGACAGCTTGGCAGAACCAGTCAAAACCCAGAACCTTTGACTCAGCCGTTCCACTTCTACAAGGTGTCTTAAGTCAGTTATTCTACGAGAATACAAGGTCTGATGTGGTTGTGTCATTATTTATGATGGTCGATACTGAAAGGCAAGAGGACTGTCGAGTAGTAGGAGAGTGAGTCATGAATAAATAAAGTGAAAAATAAAACAAATAAATCAGAATAAATAAGAAGGTAAATACCTTATGGCAGATCTGTGCTGTAGAATACCAGGCATCCATTGAAAACTGTAAGGTCAGTGTGTGTGCACTGGCGTGGAAGAGTGTGTGTGGTACATCAGGGAAGGAAGCAAGCAAGTTTCAGGAAAAGAATGTGTTACTGTAATCTCACTTCTTAGGGGAAAATTTATATTCATTGGAAAACATCTGGAAGAATACACACCAAACTAGGGAGAAGGATAAAGGGAAAACTTATTGGTCTTGTATTTGTTATTAGGAAACTTACACTTCTGTATCTTAATTCCTTACAATGAGCAATTAAATTTTTCAAAATAAATTAAGAATGCAGGCTTGGTCAATTCAAAATTGTTCACTGTTCTGTTCTTTAATGTGGACATTCTCTAGAGAGGTCTGCCTAGCAGTTTGCCAAACGATTGTAAGAAGACTCAAACCTGCCTGTGTAATGCTTTGTAATTGAATGAGCATTTTCCCGTACTTCAAGGAAAACCTGAAGTTTCAGTGAATTAACTGGTTTTCCAGCCAGGCTTTAGATCCACGCCATTCCGTGCCCCCGTGTGCATCCCCTGTTACAGGCCGTAGCTGGGATTGGCACATAGGAGTGCTGCTTCCTTGCCCCCTGTTGGGCAGCATTTCTCCACAAACAGTGCCGAGGGTGCGCATCAAACAGAAGCCTCTGTTTTATTGCGGCCAGACAGTCTTGTTTCAGGTACTTGCTTTCTTGGGGGCTGTTTCAGAGATGAAGTGAGGCTCTCTCCTGTGGAAGGCGGCCACGTTTTCCAGTCTGGGTGTGTGTCCCCAGTGGTGTGTAAGCCCCGTGAGGAGGGGGCCTTTTTTTTTTTGTGGGTTTGTTCTTGAGGTCACGCTGTGTCCCCAGCACATGCAATAGAGTCTGGCATGTAATAGTAATAGGCACTCAATAAAAACTTTACTAGTTATTCCAAAATTAAGTGTCCTCCCTATTTGATTAAAACAAGTAACTGACAAATAGAGCAAGAAAAGAGACTTCTTTTCCACTTTGTTGTATGAAAAACAAGACCATTGTTGGCAAAGATGTTCTGAGGTCCAGGCCCCCTTACGAGACGCCCACCCTGCGAGGGGCCCGGAGGCTCTTGCCCAGAAGCGCTGGGCTCTGCCTTCTCCATGGGGAATTCCCACCTGGGCCACTGGGTGAGCTGCTCAGTGACAGCCTGGACCGATGCTGCCTGGTTGGGGGCACTTTTTTGGACAAATATCATGACACATTGTAATTTCACGTTCAGAGCGTCGAGGAGATGAGATTGTAAATACTTAGGAGCTGCTCTCATTCTGTGTGTAAATAACATGGGAAGCGGTGGGGGAGGAACCTTTTCTACAGACACTAAACTGCTGCATCACAGGAAAGAAGTTCTTGTCGCTTTGCTGTTTTCTTCCTGTGCACATGCTCGTGCTGCTAGTCCCGTCACGTCAGCCTTTATGAGCCGCTCCTGTTGAAGCCGAGGCCGAAGCCAGCACGTTTGCCGAGTGTTCGTACGCTCTCATACGCCGAGCGTCTTCCTAGGTGCCCGGCACGGTGAGCGTTTAGTTAAGTGTTGGGTGTTCTGTTATTTGGAGCAAGCTTCTTGCTTCGGGGTGTAGCTAGAAAAATAGTATTTTGAAAACAAATGTATTTAGCCTCAGCAATATTCTGTCCTGCTATACCTTCTTTATTCAAGTTGTATTTTTCAAATGGATCCTGAAAAATTGTTTCAGAAAGACTGTCTTTGTTTCTTCAAGGCGAGACCGCATGCATTGTCCAGATTCTGCACCGTGTGTTTCAGAAAGAGAGATCAGTGTATGTTTTCTAGTGGTCATCGCTTCTAGCTGACTTTTTATTTATGTCTTAAGAAACGGCACCGGAAATAGGTGGGCTTCTCTGGAGTCCTGAGCCCAGGGTGCATGCGTGCTCTTCGGTAGGCAGGGAGGGTCTCGCCTGTTTGGCTCACGGGGGGTGCACCCCACTGGCCGTGCCCAACAGGTGTTTGAAGGATAAAGGAATAAACACACATCACATTTTCATAACAGCTTTGTTAGCAAAGCAGATGTTGTCGTCTCTACCTCGTGTGAAGTAGGCAGTTGTCTAGAGGGTGAACTGATTTTTATCTTATGGCCACAAGATTTTTATGTAGGTGAGCCAGAACTTAGACCCCGAGTCTTCTGACTTTACACTGAGTGTCCCTTCTGTCACCTTGATTAACTTGAAAGTCGTCATTAACCATTAATGTTCATAATATTAAAAGCATACAGATAAATGCAGCGGAGAGCGAGCACGTACCCCTGAAGTTCACTAAGGATGGTCCCTTTGTCAGTGTCTTGGACCCTTTGAAAATTGTAACCAAAATCCACGCCGGGCATCTGACCACAGTCCCTGCTGATGCCTCCCCAGCTTCCCCGCCTGCCCTCTGAGGCCCCAGCCACGCGGATGACAAAACGTGCCTGCAGCTCTTTTCGGAGCCTCCCCCGGGCTGGGGCGTGCCCTCTGGTGCCTCCACTGTTCCAGGCCTCTTGTGCTGCAGGTTTGAAAGAGCCTACATCCTCCTACAGTTGGATTTGGCGGAACATTTTAAAGCAGGAAACTCAAAAGGCAGTTAAACCCAAGGGGCAAATCTGCATTCAGGCTTTAGAAACACACCCGAAAGTGTCAGTGTAGCCCTTGCGAGGTTCAGGGCAGGGGCTGGGGAGCAGGGCCACAAGCAGGGTGACACTGGCCTCGTGTCTCTCCTTAGAGGGAGGAGTTGAGATGCCGACCTCAGAAGACCTCAGTGGTCTCATCTGTTGCACACCTGTGGCCGTCAGACCTCAGTCCCTGGACACAAGGCATCTAGGCCCCAGCCCAGTGCCCCTGATGGCCTCCACCTCTCCACCCCCATACACCACCCCTCACCTTTCAGGAACATTACAAAACAGGGACAGCAAGGAAATGGTTCACAGGTTGGCATCCATGGGAGAACAGCAGTCGTTTTTACAACACACAACCCTTCCACGTTGGCACCTGGCACTACTTCTCCCTGCCCCTTGGACACAAATATGAGCACCCCGCACCTTGGGGTGAAACTCGGGGACTCTAGCACTTTGGGGATTTACGCACATTCCGCCTGGAGGACCCAGTGCCCAAGCACCTCCGACGTGTGCCCGGCACGTAGTCGAACCAGCAGATTCACGCTGGGTGAATGAATCCATTCCCTTAGCACCAACCAGTTTCAGCACAACGGTCAGCTGTTTGGAGGGAGGCTGTCAATGATTGATTTTTGTATTTTTAAGTTTTTATTGTTAGCACACCAGCATGTGTGTTGCTCCGGAGTTTGTGATCATGTCTTGTGAGCTCCCCGGGGCCGCCTGCTCCCCTGCCCCCTCCTCATGGGACTGTGGGCCCCCTGCCCCCACTCCTGATGTGACGTGTGATGGTCCAGGAGCAGTTGTATGTCCTCTCATCCCAGGACCACGGCTTTTCCCTTCTCTGTTTCCAACGTTACCCCCCCTTTTTTTTTTCTAATATTTATTTAGTTGCACCTGGTCTTAGTTGTGGCAGGCGGGCTCCTTAGTTGTGGCTTGCAGGTTCCTTAGTTGTGGCATGCATGTGGGATCTAGTTCCCTGACAAGAGATCGAACGCAGGAGCCCTGCATTGGGAGCGTAGTCTCATCCACTGCGGCACCAGGAAAGTCCCTCCAGTGTTACCCCTTGAAACAGTTGTTTGGGAGGAGGGTAATTATTTCATTCTTCCTATTCATTAAAGGAAAGTCTCCAGGAAAGATAAAGTGTTCTTACTTGTTCAAGGCTGAGGTGCTAGGCTCCTCCCAGTGTGTTACCCCGTAGCCACATACAACGGGAAGCTCGATTTCTTTTTCAAATTTTCTATCAACGCAGACATGGTCCTGATGCTTAGAAGTACCTGTGCTCTTATTCTTACCTCCACAGCTGTGTGTTTGGAGTTGGATTAGTGAGTTAGATTTACCTCTTCCTGGGGGTGCTTAATAGCCGCGCCCAGACCCGTGCTCTTGCCAGGAGCCACCTTCTCTGGGAGCAGCGTGGGCTCAGGGCGAGCGGTCGCCCACACGACCTCAGCTTGCCTCAGCTTTCCTCGCCCTAAGTCCGATTTTCTGCTTCTCAGGCAGCTCTCTGGCCCCACTCGTCTCTGTTCCCTTGAAGAGCCTGAGGAGCTCACAGCTGCCCTCATGTCCCAGGCACGTGGCTGGGCCCCACTCCCGGTGTTGGTCCCAGCAGCACTGACAGGAGCCCGGGTTCATGCAGACGCAGGCCGTGGGAGCCCCTCCTCCGGCTTAGACGCTCACTGGCCCGGTGTCAGGCCGAACTTCCAGTAACTGCGTTTCCTCTCTGTACGTGCGTGAGCCAGCCCTCCACACAGTTGCAGCTGAAAGCCTCGAGACCTGAGTCCAGTGGTCACGGAGTTGACCCGAGCACAGTGGCTGAGGCCTTTGGGCCCCGTGCTCGTGGCCTGCCTCACGCCCAGCCTGGGGCCCTGGGGGACAGCCCTCCTCTCGCGGGCAGAAAGCTTTCCTGGTCATCAGCACAAGTCTCTTGTTCCGCCTTCGCTGATATGAAGACTTGTTACTCTGCAGCTGTCCTTTCTCTCAGGAAGAATCGACCTGTTTCTGGATTGTATTTAATTCTTCTTCAACCAGTTTTCTCAGTTACTCCATCAGCAAAATAGAATTAAAAACATCTGGCCCTCCATGTCCCCAAGGAATATTTGAGGTTGGCTCCTCAGAAGAAAAGCCGTGTTCCTCCTTACACATCAGGGTACATGGCAGAACCAGAAGCTGGCTGTGCATTGAGAGTCTGCAAATGCCAGGTCAACAAGGTGATTGGAGTTCAGCTTTCCTAAATAATCGGTAGCTTGGACGACCTTATGGGAAAAGATCCTCCTCAACATCATCATGATTTTGCAATACAGTAGAATGTTCTGTTTTGTAGAGAAGGAATTGTCAGTTTGTACAATTAATTCTAGAAGGAATTCTGAGATATTAATTCCACTTCAAGTGAAAGCCAGCCATCGTTTTGGAGTTACAAGAAAGCAGCATTTTGTTTTTATTTTTTTTTCATGCAAAATAGCGATGAAGCTCTTAAGGAGCCCTGTGAACGCCAGGACCCACGTTCTCACACTCTTGTCGATGTAGAAGACGAAGCTGGGTCCCTGTCTTCCTGCTGCAGGTCACCGCTTGTAGAGAGGAGGCTGGACTGGACCCATGCCCCCTGCCTGCAGACTACGCTCTGCCCTCTCGTGTGCGCCCGCCCTGGAGGCCAGCTGTGCCATCCTGAAGTCGTGGGTTTTGTCCAGTCTCTAACGTGCTTTATGGAATCAGGTTGGAGTGTGTCTTTTGCAGAAGTTTCACCCAGAACTAATTTTTGAAGATCAAAATAGTCATTCTGCATAGTAATTCGACTTATATTTGGAAGTAAGATGCTATAGTAGATGTTTAGCATATGTTTCATAAGCTTCGGTAAATATCCTCCTTCTGTCCTCTGGCTTTTGTCGGGGGGGGGGGGGTTGTATGTGTGTGTACATATGAAGAATATGTGTATGAAGAAACTGAAAGGCAGTTTTAAATTTCACTTTTGAAGCAGACTGATCAGCAATTACAGAGAACAGAACAATGACAGAAATGGAAAAACAATGAAAGAGAAGTCCTAATTAATTTAACCTTTTTTTAAAATAACTTCACTGAACATAGCCCTCGGGCCATTTGGCTCTCAGGCTCCCTGGGCCGGTGCTGCCCCTCTGTCTCTCCTGGAAGGTGCAGGGCAGGTGCAGCCACAGCGGCGCCCACACTCACGTCTCCACTAAATGCCTTTCCCTCCCCCATCTGATTTCAGGTGTCAGAAACTACTTAAAAGAAGCATTGGTGAATATAATTGCTGTGCATGCAGAGGTAAGCCGTCCTCAGCTGTTCCTGAGGGACGTGGCTAACGGGAGGAAAGGAGAGGAGGCCACTTCGATGGGTTTTATGGTGGTCTTTTTCCCTTCAGAATGTATTTTTGGTGTAAATAAAATACAACTCTGGTTTCAGCACACGCATGTGTGTGTTTTAACTGTGAGAGAGTCTTCTGAAATTGGGTAGGTTTTTTTCTCATAATTAAAACTAAACTTATGAATATTTGAAAGGTAAAGAGAAGCGAGATTGAAAGGATGTTTTTCCCTAACTTGGAAAATTCCTTGCCCTGATTTTAACCAGTGTACAGATGAGCGCTGACATCTTGCTCTCGCAGCTGTGGGGCGTGTTGGAGAGAAGTTAGGTGGTGGCCTCCCCTCAGCGTCTCACAGAGGCGCCCCTGGGCGTTGGTGCTGCCGGCCACGCCCAGCCCGCCCTCCCGATGGCACTTGCTGCTTAGTGTCCCGCCGTTGTCCCCGTTGTGACCGCCTTCGTAACTCTGCGGCCGTGGGCTTTCAGGTCGGCTGCGGCCAGTGGACTGCTGTCCACCAGACGAAGGGGCCCGGCACAGAGGTTCTCAGTAGAAGATCTCAGGCGCAGTTTGACCGTTGCTCGAGGACCTTCTGAGTGTCTGCGTCTGGTGCAGGTGCATCGAGGGGTGTCAGGTTTACATCGCCCTCCACATGCACACGGGCTGCCTGGGTTACCAAGGTGAACTGGAGAAATGTGGATCATTCAGGCTGAAACAGGAGAGTGAGCAAGGGGCACAGATTGCAGCCTCCACCTGGCTCTGAGTCTGAAGCAGCCAGAGCAGACAGCAGAGTGGGGTCTCTTGTAATTTTCATTTCCTGGTGACGCAGAGCATATGTGTTTCTCCATAAAGTAAAGTTTTTATGTGATTTGACTCAGGCAGGAATTTACCATGTACATCTTTTTATGATGAGTGATATACTTTCAACCCTGATTTTTTTTTTCTTTTTTTGCGGTACGCGGGCCTCTCACTGCTGTGGCCTCTCCCATTGCGGAGCACAGGCCCCGGACGCGCAGGCCCAGCGGCCATGGCTCACGGGCCCAGCCGCTCCGCGGCACGTGGCATCCTCCCGGACCGGGGCACGAACCCACGTCCCCTGCATCGGCAGGCGGACTCTCAACCACTGCGCCACCAGGGAAGCCCTCAACGCTGATTTTAGCAAAGACACATAAAAGCGCTTTTTTGTTAGGTTAGCTTCTGATAGAGTTAGAGTGCAGCATTAAATCCTCAGGCAGTGGAGACATTTCCATTGTAGGTGGGCAGGTGGTAATCAGAGGAGCTGCAGAATATGTGGGCATTTTAGTGATGATGGTGATTCCCACTGAGGCAGCTTTGATTAACGTCCACTGTTGGTGGATAACCATGACGTTGTATTAGGCTTTTCAAGGCCCTTTTTAATATATCCCAGTGGCTGAAAGCAGAATTTTGTACTTAACATTTACTACTTACTATTCCCACATGATCTTAACTTGCCCCAAATTTTCTTCAGTACTCAGGTTATGTTTGGGTTGACCCAAAGTTTAACACTAGTGATTGAATCGGAAAAGAGGAAAAGCTAATAAAAAGAAAATACGATTTAGTTTAACTTACAAATCAGGATAGTAATATGTTTCACCAAATGTCCAAATGTCCAAACTGTTAGTTTGAAAATATCAAAATGCAAAGCTTGAAAATGATGTTTTTGTCGAATGAAAGGAAATATGTATTTAATTCATCAAAGAGTAAAATCGGGAACTCTTTTGGCCAATACAGAATAATGTATCCAGTATGAAGTAGCATTTGTTTTGACCCAAGGAGAGTCTGACCCAGTATGTTTTTATTTCTATAATTTCCTCCTTAGAAATTGTATTTCTTCTTGTGAAAAGGGTAGAGGAGGAAGAAATCTTTAAAACTATTTCAGTTTGTCCCCATCAACAATACCTTTCAAAACTACGTTTGCCAATATTTTTTAAGAGGAGTGTTTTTTGTCGCGAATCAGCGAATACAGCTTGTGTGCGAGCCCGTGTCTGCCTTTCCTTCGTTAATTCTCATCCTGCAGAAATACCGCTTAGGAGCCCTGGGGGTGGTTTTGCTACGTGCATCCCTTTGTTTTTAACAAGTTCTGGTCAAGGAAAGTCCTCATCATGCATAATTTCTTCTTATTTTCAACCTTCTATCAGGTGTTCACTATTTCCAAAGACCTGGTGCCTCGGGTGCTGTCCAGGGTGGTGGAAGCAGTTTCTGAAGAGCTGAGTAGGCTGATGCAGTGCGTCTCATCCTTCAGCAAAAACGGAGCATTGCAGGTACCACAGCCACTCAGTTCTGTGTTTAACTTAGTTGTTTGGAAACACAGAGATGTGTTTTCAGTCATCAGTCTCAGGAGGTCCAGACAGGCTTTGTGTTTTTCTGTGGATCTGCTGGTTGGAGAGCTACACGGTCTCCTGTGTGAGCCATATCCATGACGTCGACAGTTCCAGAGTTCCTGTCCCTTTAGAGTACAGTGACTCTTGTGACACTATCTGAATGCAGATTCCTTCTGAAGTTCTGTGATTTTTTTCTGTTTTACAGTTGTCTTCACCACGTTCAATTTAACAGGAAATTTTTAGAAACTTCCTTGTAAATAGTCTTTCCAAAGCATTCAGTGCAGTTTGCATAGAAACAACAAATAACTGTTTTTTCTACTCATATTCCATTGGTTTATGTTGTATTTACTTAAATTATGTAATTACAGTAGCAAAGGTAGCATCTGTAAGTCAGGTGAGCCTTGGTTTGCCTGTAGCCAGATCGGTAGGAACCAGGGTGTGCAGGCTTATGGGGGCATGAGCCCCCCTGTAGGCCCTCATGCCCAAGGGCATTGTGAGGGTGTCTTCTTAAAGTACCAGAAGATTTGCTTCTAGTAGTGGCTGAGGACCTCCTATCAGGCCAACCCCCTACAGATAACAACTGTAATCCTGAATAATATATAAAAATTTAAAAAGGAGAACAAAAACCTGAAGACTCTAGAGAGTGAATATGAGTGGCTGATTCTGGAAGAAATGGCACTTGGGTGAATTCCTGACTCTTTATGGATTTTGGCCTGAATGCAGGCCCAGGGGAAACTAACACTACACAAAACCTGTTGTCTTTCAGTTTAGAAGAATAGGCTTCAGGGCAGCCACAACTACAGGAGAGCAAGGGAGGTATCCCAGGGAGCAGAAAGCAGGAGCCGTAAGTTCTGTGTATACACTGTCTGGGTCTCTAGTTAGCCCCTAAACCACACGCCTGGTCAAACTCCACTCCAGCCCACGTAAGGCAAGAACCGAAGTAAGAACTGAAAAGCTGCCCCAGAGCCGAGAGTTTTCAGTTTGAATCCAGATACGTTTATTGCTTGTTAAAATAAACAAAAATCAGCTCTTCAGAAACATATTATAGAACCCAGAGTCTTCTCAAGATAACATTCACAACGTCCATGATACAATCCAAATTTAGTTGAAATGCACAAGCAAAACAAAACAGGAAAACATGACCCATTCTCAATAGAAAAGACAATCAACTGAGACCAGCCCTGAGATGACCCAGTTATTAGAAATCAGACAAGGATTTTAAAGCAGCTGTGTTCAGTGATGTAAAGGAACTATGCTCCTAATGAATGAACGGACAGGGAATCTCAGCAGTAAAATAGGCACGCTAAAACAGGAACTAAGTAGAAATTCTGGAGTAGAAAAGTATAATACACTAATATTTTAAAATATACTTGATGGTAATAACAGCAGGATAGAGGGGACAAAAGAAAAAAATGAGTGAATGTGTAGACCAGACATCAGTTATCCAATATGAAGAACAGAGAGAAGAATAATTGGAAAAAAATAAACAGAGCTCTAGGGCCCCTGGGACATGTGAGTCCATGTCCGATCAGCAGGTGAAGGGTGGTCCACATCATTAGTTATTTGAGATGTGAAAACTGACACAACAGTGAGTTCCCATCCAGCAGGAAGAAGAAAATTAAAGACTGAAAACACCCAGTTTTGGCAAGACTGTAGAGAAACGAGTTCTCACGCGTTGGCAGGAGTGTGAAATAGTACCGCTGGTTCGGGAAAAGTTCTTGCAGTTTCTTTCAAAACTAAGTATACGCTTACCCAGCCAAACACTGGAAATAGCCCAGGTGTCCATCAACAGGGTAAACAAACAAATGGTGGATCCATAAAACAATTACCGTTCAGCGTCAGGGAAGCCACGTGAAGGGGGCCTTGTACTGGATGGATATCATTTTCGTGGAGAAAACCCCAGGACGATGCTGTCCCCTGGGTGGTTGACACCAGTCAGGGAGCTGAGGGGGCTCTGCAGGCGGTGGTCCTACATCTCGGGATGGTTCCCGCACACAGCGCGTGCAGCAGCCCGAGCTCAGCAGATGTTGTGCACTCGGAGATTTGTCCGTCGTGTGGCGTGGAAGGTTTACCTCAAAGAGTCGAGAAAGTTGCAGCAGCCTACTCCAGCCAGTGACGCCTGTGGCAGATGCGTGCGCTGTGGAGAGCGTCGGCGGCGGAGTCTGTGCTGCACGGGTGCTCGCTGTAAAGTTCTCCCAGAGTCTCTGCACTTGAAAAAGTTCACAAAGAAACGCAGGGTGAAAGGGATTGAACGTGTGTATGGACCTGGCAAGCTGGCAAGGGGGACAATCCATCACAGAAACTTAATAATATTTCCGTGATCACGGCTGTTCTAATAGTTGTGCAGGAGGAGATCAGTAACAGGAATTGTGTATGTGAAGATGAATTAAAAGGAAGTTGCAATAGCCGCTTTGGGCCTAGGCGGTCCTAGAATTACAACAAAAAGCTCCGCTCCCTGCAGATTTTTTCTGCAGCCCATTTAGCTGATGACTGAGATCCTCTCGCAGGAGGGTCAGCAGGAAGGGGCAGAAGGAGATGTCGGAACCGGCCAGAGGCCCAGCCTCCTGTGCTCTGTGCCTCCTGGAGACTGGCGTCAGTTGTGTTGTGAAACGTTGGCCACTGCCGTTGGGGATGCCTGTGTGTGACCTCCTCCTGACCGGATAGATGGCTCTGCGAGGCCCACCTGAAGGGTTGGCCCGGCCGTCAGCCTCAGACCTTCCCGAGAGCCACCGGCAGGGGCGTTTTCTGGCAAATGGTCCGTGTGTTTTGTATAAATAATCACAGCTTTTACAATTGGCATAATTCATAGGTTAATTCCTTATCACTTTGTTTGAATAAAATTTCTAGCAGATACTAGTTTTACAGTGATTTAATCCTTCTCCTAAAATATTCATCCAAAAGTTCTACCTTGTTTTTTCTCTTTGATATTTTCCTTGTAGGTTCGTTTTTATATACACTAGATTATAAACAAGAGAGACAGATTGTCATATCTACGCTTACTCGTTACAAACTGTCTCAGGCTTCTAAACCCCTGGAAAATGAAACCAAACAATTGCTTTCCAAACTGAACCTTTCACTGAATGTACTGTATCTTATGTAAGTCAGCTTTTATCTTGATTGGTTAATTTAAAAACTAGCCATGTCTTTCATTGTTGTTTGTGTTTTGTGCACGCCTAGAGGTGAGGGCCGTCTCTTTAAAACAGTCTCCTGGGCAGCACAGACACTGCGGTAGCTGAGGTGAAGGAGGGTGTCCTCGCTGGAGGCACTAGGGCTCCGAGGGCAGCAAGCTGTATGCAGAGCACACCCTCTCCACCCTTGCCAAGAGGTAGAAGCGTTAGGTTAACTTGTTTTTTCTTAAAAGTCTTACGCAGATGAAATTCATATGCCATACAGTGCGTCTGCAAGATAAAAAGAATACAGTTCAGTGGATTTTCTTCTGCTGTGTTCACAAAGTTGTGCAGTCCGTCACCACAATCCACTGTGGAACGCTGCATCACTCCAGAGAGAAAGCCCAGCCCCGTTAGCAGTCACCATCCATGTCCCTCCCAGCCGCCACCCAGCCACTGACAAGCACCTGTCTGCTTTCTGTCTCTGGTTTGCCTCTTCTGAAAATTTCATATAAGTGGGATTATAGAATATGGCTTTTTGTGACTGGCTTCTTTCACTGAGCATAATGCTTGCAAGGTTCGTCCCTATTGCAGCCTGTGTCATGCCTTGTTGTGGCTGAATAACGTTCCATTGTATAGATATGCCACATTTTATTTGTTTACTCATCATTTGATGGACATTTGGGTTTGTACTTTTTGGCTGATACAAAGAAAGGTTCTGTGAACACTTGTGTACAAGTTTTCTGTGGACACATGTTCTCATTTCTCTTGGGGATACACCTGGGATTGGAATCGCTAGGTTATATGACTACTCTGTGTTTAGTCTTTTGATGAACTGCCAGACTGTTTTCCAAGTAGCTATACCATGTGCTTTCCTACCAGCAGTGTTATGAGGTTTCCAAATTCTCCACATCCTTGTCGGCACCTGTGACCGTGTGGTTGGTCGTAGCCGTCCTCGTGTGTGTGAAACAGTATCTCATTCTGTGGGGTCGTCACTTTTGTGATGGTTGTAGCACAGAATGTTTTGATTTTGATGGAGCCCAAATTTTCTAATTTTTCTTTTGTCACTTGTACTTCTATTGTCATTCCTAAGAAGGCATGCCTAGCCTAATGTCACAGAGGTTTACTCCTGTCTTCTTCTAAGGGTTTTATAGTTTTTTCACTTACATTTAGGTCTGTGATCCATTCTGAGTTCGTTTTTAAGGAAGGGACCCACCTTCTGTCCTTTTGAGTGTGGACGTCCAGTTGTCCAGCTGTCCCTAGCAACATGTGTTGGAGAGACCATCTCTCCCACCGAATGGTCTCAGCACCTTTTTGAAAGTCAGCTGATCGTAAATGTAAGGGTTTGTTTCTGGGCACACAGCCATGTTCCTGTTGATCTACATGGCTGTCCATGTACCAGTGCCACACTGTTTGGATTATGGTAGCTTTGCAGTAAGTTTTGAAATCAGAAGGTCTGAGTTTCTCCAACTGAGCTATTCCATTTCCATACTGTTTTGTCTAGGATCTTGTCAAGTTTTGTTTTTAAAAAGAAAAAAGAAAAGAAAGAGAAAAGCCAGCTGTGACTTTCATAGTGCTGCACTGAGTCTGCAGAGCTTAGCTCTGAGGTTAGCGTCATGGAGCCTGGAAGGGCAGGGCAGGAGGCAGTGTGGCAGCCCGTGTCCTTCCACCTCCTGTCAGTCTCAGGACAGTGAGACTCCACTTCCTCCCCAGGGAGACCAGGGGAGGCACTGGTTGGATGGTGACGTCTGGTGGCTGGATGGCCCTGGCACAGTCCCTACCTTTCAGAACAGGACACCTGCCTCCACACAGTCAGACTTGACTCTCAGACAGTTTTCAGTGAAAGGGAACTTTGTTGTGGCCGGTTTCTTTGGGCTGATTTAGAAGGTCTGCTCACTCGTAACAAGCTGCCACTGTGGCCATGGGGGTCTGCCCTGCATGGAGCAGGCTGGGGGCCGACCCTCACCTTGTTTCTGTTTGACAGGCAACGCAGTTCCCATGGTCACCTGTCCCTTTCTCACCTCCAGGCAAGGCTTGAAATCTGCACCCTGAGGGACACCGTGGCTGCTCACCTGACGCCAGAGAGCAGGTGAGATGCTCCGTGGCCGTGCTGTGAGTGCTCCGAAAGCCCCTGTAATAAAGCTCGTCGTACAGGTGTGTGGTCCCAAGTGCAGGTGACTGATCACAGCGAGCGCTTGGGACTGTGGGTCTCATAGTTCATGTGTGATCAGTTGTTCTGTTAAAAACGCAGACCTACAGTAAGCCAGGGACTCCAGCGGCTGCTGCTTTGTAGCACAGAAGGAAGAAAGGTTTAATGGAATTTCATGTTTCTCATTCACTGAGGTAAGTCTTAGTCTCATAAGCGGTGTAGCAGAGCATTGCATACTTCGTTTGAAAAGGCGAAAATAAGAATTGAGTCAGTCTGTTCATTACAGACTCTGAAGGACAGTTCAAGCATCATGGGTATCACCATAAGAGGAAGACCTTGTGGTTTCTCTGCAAAATTTTGTAGTGGAAATTTGATGATAATTTTTAGCTGTTTTGAATGAAAGTCAGGATTTCCTATCATTGAAACATCAGCAGGTGAACTGAAACAGCACTACCTACAAAAGATTGTTTACCCCATTGGCAGTATTGCCTGGGAAGTGTTGGGTCCACAGGGAAACCGCTTAAACACGATGTGCGATGTGCTTACCGTTCGTTTCCAGCTTTGGACGGTGTGCTCATGCCGTCATCCTGACTGTCATTGCTACAGCTGAAAAGACTTTTCCATTTTTTCCTAACCCATGAGGTTCTTCGCCTTTTACTTCTGTTCTGGCGGCTGACCGGGAGCCTTTCTGGTTGGTTCCCACCACTGCTGCTCTGCACCAAGTGCTGAGTGACAGACACCAGAAAGCACCTGCCCAGGACCCGTGGGTGAGGTGCTATGCATGAGGACGACCCGTGTGTTCTTTCCCACTGACTTGACCTCGTAGCCCAGCTTCCTCATCTGTGACAGGGAGATAATAATGCTTTCTAGGCAAAGTTTTGGAGGAATTAAATGAGAAACTATGTCAAGCCACCCACTAAACTCTTGGTGGGGTCATCTTCATCCTCTTCTTCATGGTTGTGAGGTAAAAAGAAAGAGCAATGGCCTCACATTTCTCTTCATCGAATGAGAAGAGGTTTACAGGAAACCAGGTGACAGTGGAGGCAGCGGTAGAGACTTCTCTCCACGTCAGGGAAGGGGACTTAGTGCCCACAAGCTGTGACCTGTCCCCACCCCACCCCCATACCTGCCCCACCAGGAACAGCTGGGCACCCTGCCAATTTCTGGGGTCCTGTTGGTACTTTGCTGTCTCTCTGTGTGTTGCTCTGATACCTGCTCCTAGTTTGAGAAACATTGCTCAAAAGTTTATTTCCTGGTCCACTGATGCAGACGTTTTTACAAAAAGAAAAAAAGTCTACTTTGAAGTCAAAATAATTACATTTATTTCTTTACTTTAGTCAATAGTCATAAAACAAAAAGAGATGAAAACTGTTCCTTAGTGAACAATAGAAGTTATTACCAAATAATCTCCCCTAAAATGCTTTTCATTTGATTTAGTAACTTTTCTGGTACTTTCTACTTTAAAAAGTTAAACATACCAAATTGGTGGTTTTTAAATCCACTCCCTTTTCCGTATTTCATGAAATGAAATGATGTTGAATTACACACACACACACACACACACACACACACACACACACACACACCCCTCTCCATTATCGTACAAATTTTAAATATGATAACAGCTAAATCCTCTGCAGACATGTTCAGTTATTATAAGAGGTTAGCTGGAAATCAGGCCCTGCACAGGTCAATTCTAGAAATACCCCCTTTGTATACTGTTGCTACTTAGCCCTCTTCCTCCCTTACCAGCTGTTTCATCTGTGTACTTCAGCTTTGTTTTGAAAGTAAAGACCTCCTTAAATTTAATGACTCCACATCAAGCTCTCACCTACCACGGCGAGTAGCACCCTTGTGTAAAAATCAACTTCTCCTTTGCGTTTCAAGTCGTGTTTTATTTGCTGGTTGAATTCTTCTGGCCCTGCTCCTACAAACCCTCAACTTTCACTTTCACTTTTCCCCCTGCTTCTACTGGCTGTCCGGCTTGTATGTTTCTCTGTATGTAAGACGTGCTTTTTCTGACATTCCTCTTCCCGGTGGGGCCGGCGTGTCCCTGCCTGGGATGCTGTCTGTGTTCCAGATCCAGTTTCAAGCAGGCCCTGGAAGCCCTGCCGCAGCTCTCGAGCGGAGCGGACAGAAAGTAAGTCTGGGTGCTGGTCTCAGGGACCTAAACTCCTCCTCTTCAGGTAGAGACTTGGCCTTGAGGAAGGCGGTACTCGGTGGCCCTCAGGTACGCGTTGTGTTAGCTTGTCTCCCACGCGACAGAAGGAGGTAAAACCTGGGTTTTATGACGATTCAGCAATTGGTTCTTTTATTGTTTTAAGTGACCGTACCAGTCCCTTAAACTTTCATAAGAAAATTTATTTTGACTCAGTAAACTATATTATTATCTGAAATTTTTAAGAAAATACTTCAAGAAACGTAAAAGAGAGGACAGCATAGTAAAATGCAGGACTCAATGATTTTTTCCTTCCAGTAGGTCAGCAGTGTACATTTTGTGGTCTGTATAATATGAAGTATTAAGACTAAATTTGTAGACATGACATCATAAAGTTATATACGTTTTGCTAATATTGTATTAATGGTCTCAGCCTGACCTCAAACTTCGCTACTCACGTAACAGGAAATTCTGACCTGAAGCAAAGTCTAGGCCAGGCAAAGGTCACGAGTGCCCGGCTTCCCCTCACCTGAGGCAGCGGACACACCGCCGGCCTGGGCCCCGTCCCCAGCCCAGCCGAGGCCCGCCCTCCCGTGCAGCTGGCGGACAAGGCAGACAGTTACGGAGCCCTGACTGTGTGGCACCCGCGGTGTGGCCCGGGGCAGCGCAGAGGATGTGGTGGACACTCACAGGACAGAGGGAGCCCGCGGGGCTGCGGGCGGGGCCGGGTGGGCGGGCGCAGACCCTCATAGGTTCCTGCTCCTCTCGCTGACCACGTGGTTCAGGCCCTGTGCATTCCTTTAGCGCAAACACAAGGAAAGATTAAAGCAACCACGTATCGTTAGCACGTGCAGCTAGTGCTCACTGGTCTCAAAAGACCAGTGCTTTTGAGGGAGTCAGGAGCAACAGACACCACAGAGATGGCCAGGACAGGGGCTGTTTCAGGTCTGCGGGGAGCGCCGTTAAACCGGGAAGTAGGCTCTTGACCCCCCGTGAGCTCATTTCTTGGCTGCTTTCCTCTGAGCCAGATGAGCTGTAAGGTCCCTTGTGACCCCAGAGTGATGTGGCTCTGTCAGGCTAGCACAGGGGCCAGGCAGGTTATTGCCGGGGTTGGGACCGATCCTTGGTGTTCCCGTGCTTGATTCACCCCTTCAGTCCCCTTCTCCCGTGTTTGTTAAAGACAGAAATGCAAAAGATGAGCAACACAAAACAGACCAGTAGTGGGGTGAGGGCAAAGGTGACGACGGACAGGCAGCACAGGAGGGTTTGGAGGTGACAGGACCGCTCTTGTCCCGACGGTGGGGGTCTTGAGGCCGCTGTGGTACGTTTAGCAATGGGCACGGAACTGATGCCAAAAAGAGTACATTTCAGTGTATGTGAAGTGTTTAAAATTAGCGGCTCAAATACCCAAACATCAGTCTGTTTGGGGGAGGCAGCTAACTAATCTAGGGGACAGAAGGGCGATTTTATGTATAAAGGTGAACACGTCTGTATGTATATGTTCCTTTCAGCTAGCTTCTTTGGTCGGCTTATTTCTGTCATTGAGTCCAGAATCCACAGATAAATTACTTTCCTGGCCCAGGGAGGCACCGTGGGGCGGGTCGTGTGGGGGACCGCACCGGGCGAGCGTGTCTGGGTCCCACCCGCCACCCGCCTGTGGCTGTCAGCGCCTCTCCCCACAGGCTGCTGGAGTTGCTGCTGAGCCGGGTCAGGAGCGGCGTGCACCTGCAGCTGGCCTGCTTCCAGGCGCCCCCTCCGCCTGGCGTGAAGACGCAGGTGCCTTCCCGATGACGCGCTCCCCCGGGCGCCCACAGGTATACCTGGGCGGGAAGCACTGGTTAGGCTTGCGACCGCTCTCTCTTTCCTTTCCCTTGAATTGGTGGCTTAGGAAGATGTTGGTATGTGTTATATTTCAATCAAAACGACCTGATGTAAAATGTCCAAGCAGCATTTGCTTTGTCGCTTTTATTACGTTAGGCCCCGTATGACTTTAAAATACCTTTTTAAAACACAGAGCTTTCTCTCGTAGCTGCATGCCGCATGGTGAAGGCTGCGGAAGATGGGGCGGCTCAGGCCTACACCGAAGCATCTTCCGGGGCCTCCTGCAGCTTCCAGGGCACCTGGGGCGGCGACGAGAGATTCATCAGGAAGTTACATGCAAGCATCTGAAGCTTCAGCTGTCCTAAACTGTGCAGCTGTGCTTAAAACCTTTATTTCCTACAGATGGCTCCCGATTCAAGTAGACTTTTAGAAAAACGTGTGGTCTGAATTAAAAGGTGTTATATTTGGGCTGTGCTTTCTGTGGTCCTCCATCCGTGAGTTAACTGCTGCTGGTTTCTATGTTCACAGCGCTCGTGACATCGGGCCTCTTTTGTGTGACTCGCCCTGAAGCTGACGTGGGCCTCGCGGCATCGTGCCTCCTGCCCCAGGACCCCCTTGCACGCATGGGGAATGGCGGGCCCAGGCGCCTCACCCATGCCATCCCTCTGGCACCTTCCACGCCTCTTCTAGCCCCTCGAGTGGCCTGCTCGGTGGCCGCGGGGGCTCTCTGGTGGCATCTGTGTCACCAGGCATGGGAGCTGCCGCTAACACCGTTACCAGAGCAGGTCAGGCTGCCGCGACCTCCTTCAGAGTCAGCTTCCCCGACCTGATTTTGTCACACCGTTTGCTTCAGAAAACTGAGTCAGGGTTTTAGATTTTCCCAGGGGTGTCACAGAATCCCCTTTTCAACACTGGCATTAAGGTCTGTATTAATATGGGGGAACTCTGCGGTCTGGCGTGGCCTGTGCAGCGTCCATCGTTTGAAGTAAGCCCCTGTTGTGTTTGTGCATTTGGTGTTGGGGGATGGGGCGTGGCCACTAGAAGGGAAAGTTTCACCTTGTACAGATGTGCTGGGTGAAGCTTATTAAGACGTATGCGGACCGTCGTCTGTCCTAAGCCTGTTAACCATTGTATCTACCACGGCGGAGAACTAAATTACAAAACTGCAATCCTGAGCGTTTGTGTTATTTTAAATATCTGATGCAGAGCCTTCAGCCAGTAAAGAGTGTGTCTTTAATACAAGATGTAAGTTAGTTGACGTTTTTTCCCTAGGTATCTTCATTTCAGCATTTTCATTAGCTATGTAACTTTTAATATGTCTAGTTATAACCCTCACAATAAATATTGGGTTGGCCAAAAAGTTTGTTCGGAACTTTTGGGCCAACCCAGTGCTTAAATCCCGGTTTACCTTGTGTTTGTCTGATCATTGTTGGAAAGCATTACCAGGGGTCCTGCTGATTCGCCTCTTGTTGGGGAGCCCGCCCTGTCAGGCTCATAGGAGCCAAGACGAGGACTTCATGGCTCAGGGAAGCACGATAACACTTAAGCAAAAGAGAACTAGGGAAGCACTTCTGTGGCTCGGAATGGAGCGTAGGAGCATAAGAACCTCAGACCCACAGGAGGGGGTTCACGGGGGACTTGCTGGAAGACCAGCTGCTTGGCTACAGAAGACGATTTCGGGGTTGAGAGGAGATCGCTGGCTGCAGCGAAGGTAGAAGACAGCTGAGAGGGGGGGCAGGACCAGAGCCAATGTACAAGAGGTGGGAACAGGCGCCGAGAGGACGCAAGGCGCCCAGAGAGGCCCTTGGGTCCAACGCGGCCACGTCGGCCTGGCCTTCAGCACCAGGAAAGTACTGGAAGTGGTCTGGGCTTGCCGAGACTCCCCATATCTGTGTCCCATGAAAGTGCATGTTCCAGAAATGATTCCCTCGTCACAGACAAGCACCACTGCGGTGGGCGCGGCACCCAGTCACTGTCCCGTCCCCGTCCTTCACCCAGTCTTCTTGAAGAAGGAGAACTGAAGAGCTTGCACTTCCAACTCTGATTTGGTTCAAGACGGTGCTGGACCTCTGTCCTGATCGTGTGCTGTCAGGCGTGCAGCTAGTGGTTGTATGAGAGCCACAGTGTGTTTGAACAGAGTCAACTAGGTTTTATGTAATACATGGTTAAAGTAATTGTCATAAAACATTTACCTAGCAGTACTGTCGTGAAGGTAAATACGCTCTGAAATCTAAAACATGGATTGAATGTTTGATACGCATAACAACATCAATTTCAATGACTTTAGCTTTGCTTTAAATGCAGGTTGCATATTTGTTATATGTGAGATTCTTCATGCTCTTTGTGTACTGATGTCATCTCAGTTTCTGTTCACCCGCAGTTTTCATTCAGTTTCAGTGTATGTATCACTGGAAAGCCTTTTTGTGCCTGGCCAGGTGATAAATACATAACAAAAATGTTTTCCAAACAGGAGCTGGGTCTGCAGGTGTGCCTGCTGGTGAAAGCCGGGAGCGCCCCTCGACCGGCTGGCCCTGGAGCTGGCCGCACTGTCCTCCTCATCTTGGAACCATGACTGTCCCGGCTTGTGACTGTGGCCACTGTTGACCGCTGTGCTGGTGTTCGTTGTTTCTGTCACATCTTTCTCGAATTTCCCCGCCCGCCCTCCCGCCCTCCCTGCCTACAAACCTCCAGCTGGGCACAAACAACCCCTGAGCACAGAGACCACTGCCGACTCTGATTGCCCGGGGAGGCCCGGGGACTTGAGTGGGGCCGAGCCACAGCGGTCACGGAGCGACAGCATCGTGGTGAGAGCAGAGGCCGTCGGCAGGCGGGGCGGGGGTCCGGGGATGAGTGCGGAGAGGGGGTGGCTGGGCTTGGCAGTTTCCTGATTTCCTGAGTGACCAGAGAGCGACAGGGAAGGAGTCGGAGGAACTGGAGACTTGGCACCGACTGCCCCCCAGCCTCTGGGTCAGCCTGCAGGCCCCTCCTGGGCTCCGGGTGTCCGGTCAGTTCCGTCGGGTCGCTGCTCCTGGGCCCTCAGCCAGGGACGTGCTGAGAGCCTTTCCTGCTGCCCTTGCTGCGTTTTCTACGCAGTCTTCCCTCACCCCAGAGCCCCTCCACCCCAGCTCCGCGGAGGGCCTTGCAGACGTGCTCAGGTTGGCCTGGAGCAGGCTCAGCAGGCCGCCCAGCCTGTCCCCTCAGGTCCCCACCTCGGCCCGCTGCTGGAGCAGCCACGGCTCCATCCCTCCTTGGTCTGGTCTGGCAGCTCCCTGAGAAGGGTGGGTGGAGATGAGTGTCTGAGACCTTGAGTAGCTGCGTGAGGATTCTGGCTTGGAGGCCGCCTTCTCGGCTCTCGGCTCTCGGCTCTCAAGCCTTTGCACCGTCGACCTCAGTGCCCGGCTCCGTGGCACTCTGCTCGCAGGATCGTCTCCTTTTCCCAGTTCTCAGTTCCTGACGTTGCTCTGGGTTCTGATGCCTTTTGGTTCCTAGTGCTGAATCGAATGTCTTTAGATCCTGGGAAGTTGTCTTGAATCATTTCTTTGAATCTCCTCTGCCCCTGGTGTGTGTTGTTTTGTTTTGTTTTTTTCTCTTTGTTTTTAGTATTGGGATCTCCTATCCTGGACCTTTTAAAAATTTTAAAAATCTTTTCCCCCTTGTTTTCTCTTTGCCTTTATCCTACTTTCTGGGAAACTTACATTTATTGTCCAGCCTTCCTGTTGGGTTTTTCATTTCTGCTATGTTGTTTTTAATGTATGAGTTTTTTGTCCCCTGAATATTCTCTTTTATAGAGCCCTGTTTATTTCTTATTCCTCTGGGAATAATAATACGCTTATAGAAGTTTTTTTTCTTTTTTCATAATCTCCAATTTGCTGTATTCTTCTGTCTTATGCATTAGAATAAATGTCATAAGCTTTCTTCATATTTCTAGTCAGCTTGGATATCTACTTATGTTTAGCAGTAGAGCACTGTGAAGCTGAATTGGATTGTAAGCTCCCTGCGGTGGAAAGGGCTTATCAACTATGGGCTTCAATTAGGGTGGTCTGGATGGGCCTTTGCGTTGCGGAATCCCCCAAATTGATATATTTAGGTCACTTCTCTGGGGCTGATCAGAGTTCCCAGAGGGGGTTCTTCTGATCTCATGCCAAGTGGGTATGAGGTGCCTTCAGCGTCTGGAAGCAAGAGCAGGAAGAAGGCTGGGAGGTCACGTTTTCAGGGCAGTACCCCTGCTCTCACCTGGACCTGGTATCGCACAAGCTCCTGCATTTACCGTCACAGAGAAGGAAGCTCTGGCTCCGCTGAGGGGGGCAGGTGAGGAGCCCTGGGAACATCTGCCTCTTTCTTATCAGCCTTGGAGCTGACCATTCAGTTTTAGCCCAACTTTATCCCCACTTTCAGGAGTTCCCACACCACAAGGTCTTGAGCCTTTGGGGCTCAATATTGCAGTGTAAACTAGGTTGCATCCTTGTTTTTCATACTGCCAGTTTAGGATCTCACTTTTTTAGGTCAGCTACATCAGTTTCCACTCACGCATATCCTTGGCAGCTTTTAAACTCCTGTGGCTATTTTGTCTCCTGTTCTCTTTTTTCTTTGCACGTATACATACATATTTACTTAATTGTGTTATCAACTATCTATCTCTATGTAACTATATCTGTACTGTTGTGTGCAGTAGATGGACTGTGTGCATATACTGGCTATGGATGCTGTATGTACACACACACACACACACATGCACTGTCATTTTCTTAGGGTTTCGGTTAGAGCTAAGGTTAATGTGTGGTTTTAGTCTGCCATCTAACTGAAAGTTCAGGTTAACTTTTTCGTTTTTTGTTTTGTTTGATCATAACACCAAACTCCTTACATGCACATGGTCTTCAGGTTTGTTGCTCACAAGATATGATCATTTACTGCAACTCTCAAAAATTGAAAGGAGTGTTAGGGGAGAGGAGCCACGGCCTCCTGTTCTGATGACACCGCTTCCCATCCCGGGGGGCTGACAGTACCAAGTCAGACTTAGTGTGCAGAAAACATCTTTTATCCCGTTATTAGAAATAAGTCTCACAATACAACAACGACGAAGTCTTACCAAAAAGTCAAAGTTGAACACCTAGATCTATCTACTTAATCCATAGGAAACACGGGGGATAGAAGAACATGTCAGCGGACAATCAGCAGACTCACTGCAGGCCGACCGCGCAGACGTCACGGGCTCAGCTTCAGACACTGCGATAAAAGCAAGAGTCATACAGATTGTTTGGTTTCCCATTGCGTATAAAAGTTGTGTTTATATTGTAAGTGTGCAATAGCATTATACCTAAAAAAATGTACATACCTTAATTTAAAAATACTTTATTACTAAAAAACACTAGCCATCATCTGAGCCTTCAGCGAGTCATAATCTTGCTGGTGGAGGGTCTTGCCTTGCTTGGTGGTGGCTGCTGGCTGATCAGGGTGGTGGTCTCTGAAGGCTGGGGTGGCTGCGGCCGTTTCTTAAAATAAGACAATGAAGTTTGCCACATGGACTGACTCTTCCTTTCACGGACGATTTCTCTGTAGCCTGCAACGTTGTTTGATAGCATTTTACCTGCAGTAGAACTTCTTTCGAAATTGGAGTCAGTCCTCTCAAAATCTGCCACTGTTTTAGCAGCTAACTTTAGGCAGTATTCTAAATCCTTTGTTAGAATTTCAACGATCTTCACAGCATCTTTACCAGGAGTAAATTCTATCTCAAGAAACCACTTTCTTTGCTCATCCAAAAGGAGCAACTCCTCATCTGTTCAGATTTTATCCTGAGATTACAGCAGTTCAGTCACCCCACTTCTAATTCTAGTTCTCTTGCTGTTTCCACCACATCTGCAGTTCCTTCCTCCACTGAAGTCTTGAGCCCCTCAAGGTCATCCATGAGGGTTGGAATCCACTTCTTCCGAACTCCTGTTAATGTTGACATTTTGACCTCTTCCCATGAATCACGGATGTCCTTAATGGCATCTAGATTGCTGAATCCTTTCCAGAAGGTTTTCAGTTTCCTTTGCCCCGATCTATGAGGGGAATCACTACCTACTGCAGCTGTAGCCTTGCGAAATGTATTGCTTAAGTGGTAAGACTTGAAAGTCAAGATGGCTCCTTGATCCATGGGCTGCTGGAGGGATGTGTTAGCATGACATGAAAACAACGTGAACCTCATTGTCCGTCAGAGCTCTTGGGTGATCAGGTACCTTGTCAATGAGCAGTAATATTTGGAAAGGAATCTTACTTTCTTAGTGGTACGTCTCAACGGTGGGCTTAAAATAGTAAACCATGCGGTAAACAGATGTGCTGTCATCCAGGCCTTGTTCCATCTATAGAGCACAGGCAGAGTAGATTCAACATAATTCTTAAGGGCCCTAGGATTTTCAGATGGTAAATGATCACTGGTTTCACTTAAAGTCACCAGCTGTAAGAGCCCGTAACGAGAGTCAGCCTTTCCTTTGAAGTCAGGCATTGACTTCTCCTCTTAAGGTATGAAAGTCCTGGATGGCATCTTCTTCCGGTAGAAGGCTGTTTCTTCTGCGTTGAATATCTGTTGTTCAGTGGAGCCACCTTCATGAATTATCTTAGCTCGATTTTCTGCATTATTTGCTGCAGCTTCTCCATCAGCACTCGGTGCTTCACCTGGTACTCTTCTGTTATGGAGACGGCTTCTCTCCTTCAGCCTCGGAACCAGCCTCTGCTGGCTTCACGCTTTTCTTCTGCAGCTTCCTCACCTTTCTCGGCCTCCATAGAATTGAGGAGAGTTGGGGCCTTGCTCTGGATTAGACTTGGGCTTAAGGGAATGTTGTGGCTGGTTTGATCTTCTATCCAGACACTAAAACTTTCTCCATATCAGCAGTAAGGCTGTCTCACTCTTATCATTCATGTGTTCACTGGAGGAGTGCTTTTCATTTCCTTTAAGAACTTTTCCTTTGCCTTCACAACTTGGCTAACTGGCACAGGGGCCTTATCTCACCTTTCGACATGCCTTCCTCACTAAGCTTAATGATTTAAAGTGAGAGACATATATCATTCTCTTCACTTTGGATATATTTGAAATTTTCCATAGAAAAAATTTTTAAAGAGGACGGACATAGAAAGATAGCCACTGAATAACCCAGCTCATTTTTTTTTTCTTTTTTTTTTTGTGGTACGCGGGCCTCTCACTTGTGGTGGCCTCTCCCGTTGCAGAGCACAGGCTCAGGACGCGCAGGCTCGGCGGCCATGGCTCACGGGCCCAGCCGCTCCGCGGCACGTGGGATCTTCCCGGACCGGGGCACGAACCCATGTCCCCTGCATCGGCAGGCAGACTCTCAACCACTGCGCCACCAGGAAAGCCCCCAGCTCATTTATACTAAAGTATAATCAACTGAACAAGTACAGGTAGTTGATATCGAACCCTTTCATGATCGGAAAAAGGTGACTGGAGAGTGAGTGGGCATCAGACACCTGCGAGGGGTCAAGAGGCGCCGTGAGGACCACTGTGTGCCTGCACGTCCTGCCGAACAAGAAGATATGGGCGGAGCTCTTTGTTAAGGCAGGTTTTCATGGGCCACGTCATGAGGAATCAGCTGCAGTCTTGGCTTAGCATAAGTAGGGCGGTGATGGCTGCTGCTTTGGCAACAGACACGGGTTCCAGCATATCGTTGTGGGTATGTTTTGAAAGTAAGTCTCAGAAGAAAGATGATCTCTATAAAAGGGGGTAATTTTACGTAGAAAAATGAAAGTATTTCCCTCTCATTATGCACACTAGGAGTATTTGTTTTTTAGGGGATAATGATTATAGTCAGAGTAAAGGTTAATGTTTCAAAAGGTACTGAGTTCTAATTCTCCTTGCTGGATAAAATCCTATCAGATGACACTCTTGCAGATAACAACCATAAACTACAGCCATAATTCATAAAGCAACAACCTGAAGGCACTAAGGAGTGGACAGAGCAGGCCGAATCCACACTCACATTATCAGAGGTACATGGAGTGATTTCCCATTTTTGTGGCTTTTAGCTGGGAACCAGGTGTAGTTGGCACACACGGTGAGAAGAGGGTGACAAGGGGCGCCGGTGGGAAAACTAATGTGTTTCTGCTCTTAGAAGGTTGTATCCAGAAAAGTACAGCTACTGGAGAGAGAGGGAGAATTTTAGAAAAGAAGGCACCAGAGAAGAGACCCCCAAATTCTGTTTGTCTCTCTGGCCGACACCCCTGAACAGCACCTGAATGAAGCAGAACAGTTGAGCTAAAGATGAAGACGCAGCCTGAGGTGAAAGCTCCCAGTCAGGAAACATGCAAAGACTGAGTTTGCAATTCAAGTCAAACAAACTGCATTTTGTTGCTGATCCAGATTATTAACAGCTTATCTCCTAATGTCTAGAATTAACACCCAAAATTACCTGACACATGAAGAACAAGGAAAATGGAGGACATTTTCAAGAGAACAGGAAAAGTCAACTGAGACCAACCTCAGTAGATCAATGGGTGTCATCTAAAATGTAGAATAGAGAGGAGAATGTTTGGGATAAAGTGTTACATGTAACCAGATAGTGTGACATATGTGTAATCAGAGTTCTAGAAGGAGAACAAATAAGAGAGGCAGAAAAGATAAAGAGCAACTCCGGTAGCGGCAGTAGAAAAACAAGCTGTCACAGGTGGGGCAGGTTTTGAATTCATTCTGACCTCACATCAGAAATTACGGACCCAGGAGAGAGTGAAATAGCCACGTCTGAAGTGCCAGAAGAAAGAAACCGTCAACCAGACTTCTATGTCGAGTGAAAATATTCTTCCAGAATGAAAGCAAAATAAAGACATTTTCAGATAAAACTAAGAGAACATGTTGCCAGCAGATCTGCACCATAAAAAATGATAAAGGAAGTTCTTCAGACTGAGAGGAGGTGACATCTGATGGAGCCTCACATCCTCAAAAATCGACAGAGAGCATCTGAGATGGTAAATACACCTCAGTATTTGTACAGACACCTGTGTGCATTATATAAATACATCTCATAGCTGAGGAAATACAAAACTTTCTGCTTTTCTCTAAAGATTTTTATGATATATGTGACATACTCATAATATGTCTGATGTGGGTTTATAGCACCTATAGGTGTAATGTGAGAGAAGGGGGTATGGACATCTGGTTGTAAGAGTTCTACATGTTACGTGAAATAATAACTGACTGCAAATGTACTGTGCAAAGGGGATAAATTATTATCCTACAACAATCAATAAGACAGTTAACATAGAGAAGTATAGCTTAAAAAGCAATAGGAAAATTGAAACGGAAAAATTAAGTAACAATTTGAAATATTTCATATTCAAATAATATTTAAAAGGCATGAAAGGAAGAACAGAAAACCAAACAGTAGAAAACAAACAATAGGATGGTTTACCTAAACAAAACCATAGCAAGTTTCATCCAACAGTAATGCACTAAACATTTCAATTAAAAGGCAAAGGATGTCAGAATGGATTGTAAACAGCATAAACCAACTATGCTATATACAAGAGATGCACTTTATATTTAAAGGCACAGTTAGGTTGAAAGTAACTGGATGGAAAAAGTACACCATGCACACAGTTAAGCGTAAAGAAGGCTGGTTTGGCTGTACTAATATGAGATAAAGTAGGTGTTTCAAGACGAAAAATGTCATAAGAGATGAAGAATTTTTCATAATTATAAAATGATCAGAAAGAATTCTGCATGTGTCTGGCCTAATAATAGAGCATTAAAATACAAAATTGACAGAATTAAAGGGAGAAATGTGTGATTCCGTTATTCTCCTATTTGGAGAGTTTTAAACTCCTAGGCAATTGATACAACTAGACAAAAAAATCAGGAAAGACATAGGTTCTGAGTAATCCTACTAGCAACCTTGATCTGAGCGACGTTTATGAAACACTACACGGCAGCTGTAGGGTGCACGCTCTCTCTTAAGTTCCATGGGACATTTGCCGGGATAGACTGACCATACACGGGGCTGTAAGACAAATCTAAAAATAACAGCATATAATCATACAGAGAATTAAATTAGAAGTCAGTAAAATATTTAGAAAAACTAAATATTTGGAAGTTAAACAACACACTTCTAATTAACCCGAGTCAAGGAGGAAATCAGCAGAGAATTTAGAAAATATTTTGAACCGAACGGAAAGTAAATGAACGGAATGAAACATAAAACATGAAAATTTGGGGGATGCAGCTAATGGGACGCTTAGGGGAGAGTTACCGACTTTACGTGCTTGTGTTCGATAAGAAAACAGATGTGAACTGACGAGCTAAGATCCCGTGGTAAGAAGGGAAAAGGAAGCCCCACGTGCTGGGATGAAGGACCGTAAGGGTGTTAGGTGGTCGGGAGGGTTCTGAGCCGGCCGCTCCATCCAGCCTCCGGCTTCAGCTCTGCAGATGCTGGGAGAGCTCTTCACCTTTCGATGCATCTGTTTACTCCTCTGTGTAGCACGTGGTCGGGCTCAGATGACACAGCGCTCTAGATTTCTAGGTGCTTCCGGAGCTGAAAGGGAACAGAAATGGGGTTTTAACCATAGGCGCGCGCACGCTGGCAGTTGCTCGGTAAAGGTGCTGAACAAACGAAGCCTCAAAACGCAATCGCATCTCCAAGCTATGAGATTGACTGGTTTGTGTTCTCTCCGTACTCAGGAATGTATTCCAGGGACATAGGTGGGACACAAACAGTTGGTTCTGCCTCATGCACAAGACCGTTGACTAATCTGCTGGTGACTTTGTTCTCGCAGTCACTGCAGACCAGAGGTCGGAGGTCCATGCTGATTTCTGTTTGACTTGCTCCTGAGGCCCTTGGAAAATCATTGTCTTTGTTCTTTGGGCCTATTTCCCCTTATGAGTTGTCTGCATTATTCTTAAGATGTAATCAGACACTCAGCAAAGTGAAATGTTTTCTGCCTCAAAATAAATTCTGGTAAAACAGAGGCACAAGGAGCATCTCTAATACACCCCCGCCTCTCTTTAAATAAGGCTCTTTCTTACAGTTACTGGCTTCCTAAAGCCACAATTTACAATATGGCTCTGATGTCCAGGAGGAAGCACATCACTGAAATCTCAGACTGTAACAGGTCAGCACCCTTCTGAGTGGTACTGGACCGTCTCGAGTTAAGTTCTCCAGTCCGGCTTCCAAGAGGCCGCCCCGCCAGACAGCCCAGGCAGCTGCGCGGGGCGGTTCTGGACCCGTGGGGTTCAGCGGGCTGCCCGGGCCTGGCTCCTCCTGTTGCCAGCTCGGTGCCGTGGCCAGAGCAGGAAGTGATGAGCGGCGTCTGGAGGAGAACCCACAGTGGAACGAAACACCTGCAGTTTGCCGACTGGCGGCACGAGCGTCCTGTTTGGCAAAAATGCCAGAGAAGCAATGCTCGCAACTTGAACTTAATCACAAGGAAACACGAAACAGGCACAACTAAGGGACATTCCACAAAATCCCAAACTAATCGTCTCCACAGGGTCGAGTCACAGAAGACGACCAGGCACTGTCCCAGGTTAGAGACCCGACAGTTACCTGTGATGCATGGTCCTGGATGGGATTCTGAGCCGGGAAAAGGACATCAGCGGACACTTGGTGACGTTTGAATAAGATCTGCAGATGCATTAATAATTAATCCTATCACTTTGAATTTCCTGGTTTGGGTTATTGTGCAGTGATTAATATTTGGAGAAGATGGGTGAAGAGAAAGGAATACGCAAATTCTTTATAGTATTTTTGAAACTTTTTTGTAAGTCTTAAATTATTTAAAAAGGAAAAGTATTTTAATTTTTTAAAAACAAAAATACAGAAAACTTTCAAATCAGTGTATATTGGTGAGGGATTTAAAAAACAGTAGAAACAATTAATTTGGGGGGAGGCGAAGCACAAAAAAGAGAAAATGGAAAATGTGTGAACACGAAGGGAAGTATATTTTTAAATGAATTGACACAATGTCACAAACTAATATTTTCAGATAAAATAGAACCTCAGATTAGAACAACAACAACAATTCCGTCTGTATGGTATTTTTAAATATATTATTTCTGGGTCCTAAAGGATAAAGATTCATAAAGGTGGAAAGCAAAAGAATGCCTGGCCACAAAAAAATGCCATGAAAATATTGATGAAAAAGAAAGCTAGTAGTGCTAATATGTTATCAGATGACACTTTAAGGCAAAATGTGCTCAGGAATAAAAATAGCTACTACATAGTGATAAAAATAATAATTTGCCAGGAAGGTAAAATAGTTCTAAATTTAGGTCCACTTAATAATATAACCTCAAGGTATATAATTTTTAAATTGCTGAAATCCACAATCAGATTGGTAGATTTTTAACACATTTTTTCAGTATTAATGTATTAAGTAGGCAAAATAGTTATAAAATTTAAAGAAAATTTGAAAAGCACAATTAGAAGACAATCTGGCAGAAATTTATAGAAGCTTACATTCATTAATTAGAGAATTGACCACATAGTAGCCACAAGTCTCAAGAAATAACAAAGAATCGGTATCAAGTTCCCTAACCAAAATAAAATTTTACTATTATAGAAATCGGTAATGAGAAGATAACTTTTAAAACCGCATACATGTGTGAGAATTCTAGAACAGATTTCTGAAGAACACATTAGTCAAAGAAGAAGCCATCACAAAAATTAGAAAAAAATCGAGAGCTGAATACTAATGAAAAATTTTACACCAAAATGTGAGATGCAGCTGAAGAAAAACTTCAAGAGGAAGAGATACCGAACATGAGCTAAGCGTCAAACTCAGAAGGTGAAAGGGAAAAGTTAATGATCCCAAAGAAAATAGAAACAGATACAACAGGGACGGCCAGGTCCAAAGGCAGGACAGAGGCCAGGTGGACAGTGTGAAAAACAGAGACAGAGCCTGGAAAGAAGGGGGAAACGGGAAACATAAGCCGCTTTTTAAAACAAGATGATTCTGTGATCAAACTGAGCCCCCTGGCCCTGGATTTGATGGTCAATGGGGAGGGCAGACATCCAAGCCAGCAAGATCCTCACGGCCCCTCCGCCCGGTCCTGTCGCTTCACACAGAAACTCCATCCTCTTTAGAAGAGAGATCGTTGTGAGGAGGCGGCGGCTGGGGGGTCTTTGAGGCCCATCACCTCAGTGTCACAGCACCAGGGCACAGCAGGAAGCCCTCCCCGGGGGAGGGAGTGCGTGCCGTGTTCCCTGCACTGACCGTGTGAATGACACTTGCAGGCTCCTCATCAGAACCTCTGAAAACTGCCTGTGTGTCTACGGACATATGGAGACACAGGTGAGGTGTGCTACCCACACTGTCCTCGTCACCGGCCTCTCCAGCTCCCGCTGATTAAAAGGATGTGGGCACCAACGCCCAGCCACTCGCCCACCTTCTGACGTCAGTATGCGCGGTGTCCACGGGCCGGGGGCCCAGGCGCTGGGTGACCCTGGTCACAGGGTCTGAGCATCTGCCCTCCCAAATTCTGCGCCCTGACCTCGGGCACCTTGATCGCCCGGAGCGCTTCCCCTTTATCAGTCTTGTTCTGCGTTTCCACGTATTAGCATTTGTTCTCTTCTTCCCCGACTTCCTGACGTTTCTGTTTGCCTTTGAAGAAATCATATGCACTACTCAGGACCCCCAGGGCTGTGAGCAAGAAAAGCCACGGAGGGATGGGATGACGTCAGACAGGAAGACGGGCAGGTCCAGGACAGGACTCCTGGGTCACGGGTTGGGGCAAGTGCAGGACACGGGGGACCCAGCAGGCGCAGGGGCTCCAGGCCCAAGGCGACAGGAAGGGGTTGCACCAAAGTATACTTTTTAGAAAACGTGTTCAAACTTAGTCATTTAGCTGCTCCGTGTCCTAGAATTGCTGGGGTCCCTGACCCGACCCGAGCGTTGCTCTGAGCACCTGTGCTGTTTCCACACACTTATCCCCAGAACGGACTCCCCTCTACTTTGCCTCCCTCCCTGCAGGGGTCTTGTTTCATTAAATCCACGTCCATGAACCCCAAAGGCTGCAGCCAGGCTTCCGGTGTAAATTCCCGGATTCTGAGCCTCTCCTCCAACCTCAACCTGGTCGGGTGGGGCCCGGCCGGCCCAATTTGAGACCGCTTCTCACCTGGACACACGATTCTGCCTGCGAGGCTGGGGCGTCCCCAGGAGCAGGGGGCCAAAGCCCTGGAATCAGCCTCAACAGCCGGGCCCCTCCCTTCGTGTCCACTTCCGCGTTTTACAACAGGGGCTGGGGCAGGGGCTTGGCCAAGAGAAGACCCTGGTTTTCCCTTCCCTGCTTTCAAGGAGACCCCGGAGAAGAGCGGCGTCTGCGTAAGGGTGGGGCGCCCGAGGCGAGGGCTGAGGCCCCGCTCGTCCACCCTGGCCAGGCGGACGTCAATCCTTCATTTCGGGGAGCCTTGGTGTCACTTCACTTGTGAGAAGATCCCAACGCACCTTCATTCAGAGAATACAAAGTTTCTTTACAAAACTGGATGATACGTTTGCTCCTTCACGTACAGGTGAGACTCGAGTGCTTCGGGATCATCTAAAAACATCAAGATGCAGCACGGTCGTTAGGTGGGAAGGTTCCCCTGGAAGTCGGGGGCTTCGGGAACCAGGAGTCGGGTCCGCGTCTGGGCCCGGAGCATCCCTGCCCTGGGCCTGGGGGGCAGCGGGTCCCGCACCCGCTCGGTCCTGCATCTCAGATGCCAAGACGCCTGGGAAGAGCCGGTCACATCAGCTCTGTTCTCTTCGATGTGAGTTTTCCCACCTGAGTCGGGAAATATTGAGAAGAACAGAAATGGGCTTGGAAATTTGGAGCGGCTGCCCTCGCTGGGCTGTGACCCCGCAGGAGCCCCGGCCTCCAGCTGCCCTTGCTGCCACCGGAGGTGAGCCTGCCCCTTCAGTCATTTTTGCGCCTTTGGCCCGTCTTTCCCCAGCCCCGGGCGGGGAGGCGCCGTCCAGGGTGGAGGCCACCGGCTCCTTCACTTGAGATGGCTGTGCACGAGCTCCTCCGGCTGCCAGGCCTGCATAGAAAGCCGTGTTTCTACAGGCCTGGGCCTCGTTCTGCTCACTGATGACACGTGTGTAAGATCCTGACGTCAGGGGAACCGGGCGCCGGCTGTGGACTCCCCGTACTGTCCTCGCCATCTTCCTGAAGCCTAAAATTATTTCAAAAGAAATAGTTTGGGGGCAATTTGAGGACCATGTTCTCAACCTGCCAGAAGTTCAAGTCCCCCACCCACCCACCCACCCACCACCACCACCACCACCACCACCACCTAAAGGGGCTCAGAGGGTGCCCGGAGAGCAAAGGACGGGGTTGGGGAAGGTGGTGGAGCGCTGAGAGCTTCGAGAACAAGACGGCACCTGCCCGGTTCACCGGCCCACTTACCAGCCCCACTGCGGCTCCGGAGGTGGAGGGCACCGGCAGGCGTGGCGGGAGCTGCGGTGAGGGCGACCTTGCCCTTGACCTGAGCCGCGTTCCTCCAGCCTCGCTGCTGAGTCTGCTCGGGACTCTCCTCCTTGCAGGCTCCCCCGGGGTGGGCTTGCTGCGCCCCGCACCCCCAGGAGCCCGCAGCCCTGCCTCCCCGAGGCCTCCGTGGAAGCAGGCACCCTGGTGTGTGCGGCATGTGGGCCCCGCCGGACGCCCAGCTGGTGCCCAGGCCGAGCACGAGTCCTGTCCTGCCCCGGACGCTGCCTCAGCCGTCACCTCGGCCCCAGGCCGCGCGTTCAGCCTTCGCTGTGCCGGGCCTCAGGCGCGGCTTCCCCGCACCCCCTAAGCTCTAACTAGAAATGACCGCCATCCTCCCTCCCGGCCTCAGGTCTCCCCGTACCCGGGCCCCGACGCCGGCCTCGCCTGCTCCCGGGGGCTTCCCGCGGCGGCTGCCCGCTCCTGGGTCTCTGTCCGAGGGCGCTTGTCTCTGCATCCCAGGCCCCGGCCCAGCCCTGAACGCCGTCTCCGAGCGTCACCCACGCTGTTTGCCTGTGAAACCCCGCTCGGACTCACGCGTGCAGAGGTGCGCTTTCTAAGAGCGGGCTTACGGCTTCCCTGGTGGCGCAGTGGTTGAGAGTCCGCCTGCCGATGCAGGGGGACGCGGGTTCGCGCCCCGGTCCGGGAGGATCCCACGTGCCGCGGAGCGGCTGGGCCCGTGAGCCATGGCCGCTGCGCCTGCGCGTCCGGAGCCTGTGCTCCGCAACGGGAGGGGCCACAGCAGTGAGAGGCCCGCGTACCGGGAAAAAAAAAAAAAAAAAAAAACTAAGAGCGGACTTAGCCCCGAGCGCACAGCCGGGGAGCAGCGCCCTTCTGCTTCTGAACTCGGAAACACCGTCACAGGCGTCTGTCCCCGTGTCTAGGCTGCCCCACTGCCCAGGGCCAGTGTGAGCGGCTCTCGCCGCACCAGGGAGACGGCAGCGCCCCGCGATGTGGTCCAGGCCCGCTCCCCCGCCCTCACCCCCCACGCGAGCCGTGTCGCAGCGTCCACGCCCAGGGGCCCCCGCCCCCCGCCCGGGCCCAGCGAGCTCCTGCTTCCCTCGCAGGCGCCTGTTCCTCACACTCTGTCCCTCCAGCTGGGTGTCCTTTCTCTGCGCTCCCCAGTTCTCTGTGGAGGTTCACCTACCATGTTGCACTAGTTTTCTGTCTTTTCTAGACCTCGAGGTTCCAGAAAGCAAGAATTCTACCGCTTTCATCTCTGACTCTAGTTTCTGTTACTCTTGTATCTGGCACATTGGCACTAAGTCTTTAATATACTGATGAATAATGTTTGTCTTCAAGTATGTGAAGGGCTATCACGTGGAAGATGTATTGAACTTATTTTTAGCCTAAACAGGTAGGTTTAATGAGTGGAAACTAGGGGAGGACTAACCCTGCCAAAGACAGTGGAGAAACAGCTTTAGTTCTGAAGCAAACTGCCCATCCAGAGCTTCTTACCAAATCAAAGCCTCCCTCCAGAGTGAGGGCGTAAAATTAAAATACAGGTGTTTTCAGATAAACTGCAGCTGAGGCAATTGATTTCCAGCAAACAGAAGCTGAGAGAACTCACAGCAGACCTACATTACAAGAAATGCTAAAGGAAATTTTTCAATCAAAAGGAAGATGCTAGGTGGAAATTATCTACACACACACACACACACACACACACACAAACACACACACACACACACTCAAGAACCCTGCACATTTTCAAAATGAGAATATACATCAAAGACATTTTTCTTATTTTTGATTGCTTTAAAAGACTGTCTAAACCAAAAGTAGGAAAAGGTAATACGGAGTTTTGTAACATGTAGAAGATTTATGACAGGACCACCAGATGGGAAGGAGGAAACTGTAACGTACGTTCTCACACTGAGGGATGGCCGTGTGTCGCGACCCAGAATCCACGTCTGGGTGGGAGGGACGCAGCGGGCGCTCAGCCCCTGAATCTCGGCCTCTGCTGCGTCCTGGCCGCAGCCTGGCCCTGTGGCTCCCCCCCGGCTTCGCCCGAGCCCCTGGCCCATCTGGGACCCTGGTGACCTTGTCCAAGCCAAGGACCTCAGGTCTCTGCGCTCCAGCCAAACTCCTGGCCTCGTTCTTGGCTGTTCTTTTCTCGCTTGCACCCACATCTGCTCTATTGGTGAATACCGTTAAGTCTGCCTTTAAAATGTGTCCAGAACGTGCCCCCGCTGGCACCCTCACTTCTCGCCTGGACCCTGCGGGGGCCTCCTGGCCGCTCCGTACAGTAGGGAGCCTGTCGGTTTGCTCAGTCGTTGCGGGTTCAGTCACCGAGATTTGGGGCCTCCCTCACTTTCCTCATCTGTAACGTGAGGGGGCTCACTGACTTCCAAACTTCCTTTTTTAAGAAAACAGTCTCTAGGAAGATGGCCTGGGTCTGCTAGGGCCGCTGCAAATAACTAAGTTCCACAGTTGGGGAGGCTTAAACACGCAGGAAGTTCGTTTCCACTCAGTCCTGGAGGCTGGACGGCCGGGACCAAGGTGTCGGCTGGGTGGTCCCTCCCGAGGCCCCTCTCCCGGGCCTGTGGGTGCCACCTCCTCCCCGTGACTGCGGGTGCTGTCATCCAGTGTGTGTCCTGTTGTCTGTGTCCTCACCGCCTCTTTGTCTGAGGACACCAGTCCTGTGGGATTAGGGCCTCACCCTAGGGACCCCCTCTTACCTAATCACCTCCTTACAGGGCCCGTCTCCAAACACAGCACCTCCTGAGGTACTGCAGCGTACGAATTTGGGGGGGACAAATTCAGCCCCTGACGGGTGATATCGGTGCAGCCTGGGGTGCAGCCGTGTGCCTGCCGGCCCACCAGAGGTGGCCAAGGAGAGGGGCAATTTTGAAAACAACATTTCAACGATGAGAAGGTGGTTTCGAGATTGCTGTGCTTCTGACTCTGTTTATTAGAAGATTTTCCAGTAAACCTCCTTGTGAAAATGTGGGGATTTTTTCCTCCCATTGTTTTGCTGCCAGATCACAACCCGAACAGGTGAGTGGAGCGTGGGCGTCGCTCAGATGGCGTGGCTGGCAGGCGTCGCTGCCCCCCACCCCCCGAGGTGGCTGTTTTTAGTGAACTCTTTCATCTGGTTTATTTTCTTTCACTCCAGTTTAAATATAGTCACGAACCCGAGATGTCACTTCAAAGGCAGCTTAGTCTTTGGGGCTGCTTGGACTGGGAGATTCCAGTGGAGTCTGCCTTCCAGGGAGAGGAGGCCAGCCTCCAGCCCCCGGTCGCCAGTCCCGCCACCCCCAGCCCCCCGGCTCCCAGACACCCCTCCCGCAGCCCCCGGCCCCCCAGCCCGGGCCTGTGTCTGGGCCTCCGCTGGCACTGCATTCTGGGAATGTGGCCCGGCTTCCCCAGGGATGCAGAAACCCGTCCACCCACCTCTGGGACAGTCACTCTCCTCGCTTCAACCCTTATCAGCGCAGTCCTATCCCCGCAGAGTGGGAACTGTGACCTCTGGACCGTGGATCTGGTTTCTGGGGAAACGGGCGACCTCAGCAAGAGTCCCCAGGACACGGGGGTCGCCGTGCCCCACACGCCTGCTGCGTGCTGGCCCGTCTTCCAAGGCGCCCCTGGCCGCACGCCATCCCCGGGCGCCTGCTGTTCGCACGGCCCAGCCAGAGAAGGCGGCCCAGGTTTCCACCCTGAAGTGGGGCCTCTCCCCGCGGGCGCCCTCGGGTTTCCCCAGCGTCTCCCGGGCCGCACAGCCCCCCGCCAGTGTTCCACTAGGGGCTTCTTATTTCTTGTAAAAGACGAGATTAGAGTAACCACGAGGCCTATTCCCACCTCGTCTCATAAACACAACAGGGAAATGCCAGTGACACACAAGCCGTCCTGAAACCACTTGTTTTGAGCTGAGTGGAAACACTACTTCCTTCCCCTGAGTCAGGCCGGGCGCTCGAACCCGCTGCCGAGCGCGGCCAGACGCGGCTCCATCACTGTTTCCACTGAGCTGCTCGCCTTCCCGGGGCCATCAGGAGGCGGGGTTGGTGTGCGTGTGTCTGACCTGTGCCTTTGTGAAGACCGCGTCAGTCGCAAAGTCGCCTGGAAGAGGAGAGCTCCACCTCTTCACCCCCCCACCCCCCCGCCCCGTCCACATTCCCAGCGCGGTAGAGCCCCGGCCCCGGCGCCGCCGCCCAGGACAGGCCGGGGGGGACGCCTGTGTCCACGCCAGCACAAGCCACAGAAGGCCAGGGACCCGGGCTGGCGGCCGCCAGGGGCCAGAAGTGGAGGCTTCCTCTTGCTGTCACTCAGATCTGCGCGCCCTCACGCCACATTGCTAACTGGTTTCTCCTCCAGAATTTTCTAGGTGCCGCAGCTAAAACCACCCCTCCCCTGGCTGTGCCCCTCCCCCAGCCCCACGAGGGCATCCAGCTCTCCGTCCTGCGAGTGGCATATGGGGGCTGGGCTGGGGGAGGGGCTGCAGCTCTGGCGGGCAGGCAGGCGCCAGGTCCTGCGAATGAGATGCGTAGGGACGGGAAGCCGGGCCCCCAGGGCCGGGACGCGCGAGCTCGGGACCCGGGGCAGGAGTTAAGGGACAGCTTCCACGTATTTCTATTAAAAATGTGACTTGGCGCCGAGCCTGCGGAGACCTCGGGACGCCCACGTGACCCCAGTGTCCACGGCCCCCGCCCGCTGTCCCCTCCTGGAGGGCTGGACCTGCTGTAGACCACCGACCCAGCTTCCTGGTGCACGGGAGCCCTGTGGGGGCCCGTCTGCTCCCGGAGGATCAGGGCGTCTCCATTCCCGGCTCCCTGAGGGGCCCATGGCCCCCGCGGCTTCCCAGCTGGGATCGCTAATTTTAATACAAGATGCACTTTATTGAGGAAAGGTGTGTTTGTCTTTGCCAATCCACTTTTTGCCATTTTCTTTGATCAGTTCCCATGACCTGGGCCCAGACCTGGGCTCCCGGGTGCAGCTCTCCACCCTCACCCGTGTTTGTTCCAGACTGTGTGTCGTAACAATGGCGCTGAGACCACGGAAACCAGTGGCCGCCAGCAGGTCGTGAAGATGTGCCCAGGCTGTTTATTTACCGTGATTCTTATGAATCCCGTAATGGATCACTTCAAAGTCTGAAAAAGAAGAAAACAATCACCGCCGTCATCTGAAAAGGAAAAACCAAAGCCTCCCACAGTCTGGGCTTCTGAGGCCCCCCCCCGCCCCGCCCTACACCCCACCCTCCGGCCCGGCGTTTCCATCCTTTCTGAGCTGCGTACGCAGCCTCACTCTCTCTAGAACCACCCTCATTTCCTCTCTTGGGCTGTGGTCTCGTCTTTGATTTCAAGTTCATTCAACACTCGTGCAGCACAGCGCTGTCGCGTGGATTCCCCACGTACCTGCTTCTGTGCCGCAGCGGGCTGCCGCCTCCCCACGCTGTCCCCCAGGCCGCCCCCTCCCCACGCTGTGCCCCAGGCCGCCCCTCCAGGCCGCCCCCTCCCCAGGCCGCCCCTCTAGGCCTCCCCCTCCCCACGCTGTCCCCCAGGCCGCCCCCCCACGCCCTCCTGCCCCCAGGCTGTGCCTCCCCAGGCTGCCCGCTGCCAACTGTCCCCCTCAGGATCCCCCCAGCAGGCAGGGCCAAGAGGGCGGGCTGGCGGTGGGCCCAGCTGTGTCCCAGCGAGTGTCTCGTGGCGGGAGAGGCCGGGGATGACGCAAAGGCACGCAGGCCTGACCACGAAGCCGGGGCCACCCCGAAAAGCCAAATAAGTGTCCTGGGGGGATTCCGGTGCAGGAGCAGAGCTGGGCCTCGGTCTCTAAGGGAGAAGCATCAGGTCAGCTCAGCTCAGGTTAGACGAGGGGCCGAGTAACTGGGGAGCCTTTCACGGCAGAGGGAGGCTCGAGTCCAGCGCGAGGGGCTGACGGTGGAGGGAAAAGACAGCTCCAGCTGAAGGAAGGGAAACCACCTGAGTCAGGACTGTGCGCGGCGGGGTCCCCAGCGGAGGGCGTTCGGAGTTCCGGGAGAGGGTCCAGGCCCGCCCGCCTCTTTCCCCGCAGCTCCCGCTCCCCGAGGGTCCCTGAGCCGGGCCCTCCCACCCACCGGCGCCCGCCGCCCCTCGGCTCGCGCATCCGTGCTACTGCTCGCGGGCTCGGTTCCTCGTCTGACCCCGTCCTGTCTGTGGGGTGGTTCTTCAGCATTTTATTTTGAAACCATTTAGACCTACACGTGAGTTGCTACTATAGTATAAAGAATTCCCATGTTCCCTCCACCCAGTTTCTGAGTGGGTGTTTTATACTTGCTTCTCGTTACCTCTCCCCGCCCATCTCTTTCTCTGCACATTTTTTTCCTGAACCATTTGGGGGCTCAGACATCCTACTCCTTCACCACTAAATTCCTGTGTGTTCCCTAGAATTAAAGACAAAGGCATCCTGCACAGCCCGGCACCGTTCGTTACCCACGTCGAGAACCATCACCTCGGTCCTGCAACCTGCTCTCCAGGCAATATTCTGACTTCACCAATCATCTCACTGACGTTCTCGATGGAAAAGAAGACCACGGTTGTTTCTGGTCCAGGGTGGGATGAAGGGCCTCTCAGGGCGTTGAGGGGTCACCTCTTCCGCCTCCGGGAAGCCCTGTCATTTCACGTGCGAACGTCTCTCTCAGTGAATCGTCCTTTTTTCCGTGACCCCCATCTGTGCGCCCTTCCTGACCACGACTGTGTCCCCTGGGCCCGCTCGCCTCCGGGCCTGGAGACCCCAGGGGTGCCCTCGTGCCCTCCGGCTCCGAGGAGGCCCCACTGGCCTCTGCTGAGCCTGGGGGTGAAGCGAAGAGCAGCGTTTCCTGGCCCCGCTTCCCACCGTGTCCCCACCTTAGGCCCAAGCAGTCCATCAGGGACCCCGCGAGAGCCCGTGGTCGAGGGCAGCAGGGCTGCTGTGTCAGCCCGCCGGGGACAGGGCTGGCCGTGCGCTGCATCCGCATCCTCGGGGCCGGTTCGCTGATGGAGGGAATGTGTGGGCTCTGGGGCCACCACGCAGCTCACGGAGGAGGCCAGGGTCTCTGGGCTCCGCCAGATGCGGGCACGGTGCTGGGTCTCAGAGACGAGCAGCCAGAGCCCCAGCAGCTGTGGCCCCCGGGCAGGAGCGCAGCAACTCGCTTAAAATCCACGCCCTAGGGAAGGACCGTGGGAAACGTGGGCTTCAGGGCGTTGCCAGGAGCTGGTCAGAGAACACGGGGCCGGCGGCGACAAGGCGCGGCCCGTGCGGCCTCCTTCGGTCTGTACCACGTGTGCCCGACACCTTGATGATTACTTTTAAAGACCGACCGGCGAACTAAGAAGCAGAGGAACCAGACTCTCGGTTCTCCAGTTAGCAGCAGGCGGTATCCCCCAGGCGATGGTTTCCTGGGTGACCAGTCCTGCCTCCCCTCCCTCCCGGGGTCCTTTACAGGGTCAGAGAGCAGAGCGTGCTTTGGTGTTTTATGAGCTGCGTGTTTCCAGCACCAAGAGCAGGAGGAGGACAAACGTGAACAACAGTCCCAAAATAAAAATACACAAAAAGGAAGATGTCCGAGAGCCGTTTAAACGGCGGGAAGAGGTTGATGAGGTGAGGAGACGCCTGCCCTGCAGAGCCCCGGGCCTCCTGGGAATCGAATCGTTCCTGCCACGGCGACACGTGACCGTCTGGGAATAATCGCGGACGTACAGGAACGCGGGTGACGGAGGAACCCGTGTGCTAACAGCAGAGAACTAACGCCACACGTTACGAGTTCTCCACAGCGACACGGAAAACGCTGATTGTATAACGAGTCACTGGTACCGCGATTTACTCTACAGTGGCCGCCACGCGGACAGGCGTGACTATGGAAAAACACTGGAGAGGAATGAGGAAAAGCAAAGGCTGTGCTGTGCCCCCTTCAACAGTGCCGGGGCCCGACGTTCCAGGGGGGACCGAGGCACCAGCCCCGCCGCGGGCGTCGGGAGGCGTGGCTGGAAGCAGTAAGCGCGCGAATACAGAGGGGCGCTTGTGCGGGGGGCGCCTCTGCCTCGGGACCAACGTGTCCCTCCAGAACCGCATGCTGAAGCCTGACCCCAAGGTGTACAGCTAGGAGGGGCCTTCGGGGGTGATCAGGCCACGTGGTGGGGCCCCCGTGGGGGGATTAGTGTCCTATGAGAAGCCCTTCCGAGGGGACCTGTGAGGGCGCAGCGAGAGGATGCCACCTGCAAGCAAGACGAGCGACGGCACGCCAGCCCCGGCGGCACCCCGACCCAGGCTCAGCCTCCAGAAACGCCTTCCGTTCAAGCCTCCCCGTCCGTGGCGCTCTGCGGCAGTGGCCCGATGGACCGAGCCGGTCTGTGGCCAGGAAACGTGAAGACGGAGAAGGGCGTCCCCTCCAGGAGGGAGCCCGGGCTGGGGCGGGGGGGACGAAGGGTCGGGGGCCGGGATGAGGCGGGCGTGCTTCACTGGCCGCTGGGAGCTTTACGGGCCTGGGAGTTGGGCGACACGAGCACACAGACGGGCCCCCAGGGCTCTAACTGCTCGGCCCAGTGACGGGCCCCCATGATGACTGAGGGGGGCTCTGTGGGGTCCAAGTGGTGAGCGGGCGCCTGCGGGGCACGAGGGACGCACCGAGCCAGGAGCGGGGGAGCGCGCGGAGCCTGGGGTCCCTGCAGGCGGGCGCGGCCGGGGGCGGGACAGGACGGGGCGGCGCAGGCGGTGCCTCTCAGCCCCGGGAGGGCCCGACCTTGGCCGCGAGGCGTCGAGTGGGAGGTGCGTGCCGCAGGCGGGACCCCTGCTCACGGGAGGCGTCCAGCTGCTGGCCCGGCGGGGAACAGAGCTGCGCGGGGGCTCTGCTACCCGCTTCCGCGCCTTGACCGCCTCGTGAGGTGGGCACCCACCCCCCGTGAGGTGCCAGGCGAGCCCCAGCCGCCTCCGCTCCTCCATCTGTCCCGAGCCCACCTGCACCCCAAACGTCCACAGACAGGACTGACGACGGGCCGGTCTCGCCACGGGGCCAGCCTGCGTCCCGGGGGCCCCGCGGGCTCGGGCCGGGGGCCGGTTGGTCACCCTGCCCGTTCGCGGTGTGTCCGATGCGGGCACGGTACAGACGGACGGCGGGAGGGGAGGGGAGGGGAGGGGAGGGGAGGGGAGGGGAGGGGAGGGGAGGGCCCCCCCGGGAGGGCCCCCCCGCCCCCGCCCCGCCCCGGCGCAGAGGTGGGACTGGGAGTCTTGAGAAACGTTCCCCCCACCGAAGGCAGCACTCCCCCGACCGTCCACCCGCGAGAAAGCTCTAGAACAGGGTCATCCGGCCGGGAGCTCCCCTGGTCGCGCGCTGCCGGAGGGCACTTAGCCGCCTTCTTCCCGTTTCCTGGGCACGCGGTGTGGGAGCCGGCGGGAGGGGGGACTTGCAGCCCGCACTGCCCCCGGCTTATCCTCAGGGCCGCTGTGGCCGGGGGACTCCAGGGACCAGGGCCGTCGCGCGCATCCTCGGGCTCCGGGGCGCACAGAGGAGCCTGGCTCTTCACGGCCGGGGCGTCTGAGCCCCGCGTTTCTGAGGCACAGGCACCGCCGCTCACCGTGCACGGGGCTCTTCATTCCGAGGAAGAAAACAAAGGCGACGGCATATTGGAGGAGGAGGAAAAGCATACGCCTGGGTTGAAAAGTGTCACCCCTCCCCTCCGAGAGGGTTAGCTCTGCCCGGGGGGAGCGGGCGGTGCAGGGAAGGGTCCCCAGACACGTGGCAACTTGTCCGGACGGGCCCAGGACCGTCCCGCTCCTAAGACAGGAATTCCTGGACCCGGGAACAGCCCCGGTACGCCCGGGCCAGCGGGGGAGCTGTCGCCGCACGTCTGCAGGTGGCCCGGTGGCCGCGTGCCCGGCGCGGAGTATGCAGCCCCACGGCGCCCCACTGCTAAACCACCCCTTCAAGCCGGACCTTCGTCCGCGGGTGGAAAAGCGCGTCTGGAGCGGGACCCCGAGGCCGCTGCAGCCTCCGGCGGACGAGGCCCCGGCCTGACCGCGACGCGCGGCGGAGCGAAGGCCAGCTCTCCGGGCGGCCACTGCGGCTGACGCGTGGCGCCTCCTCGCACATCGCACCCGTTGCAAGGACGCGGCCGCGCTTACCTGCGAGGAAGGTGAGGAGCCCGCGACGGTGACTCGGTGTTGCCTGTGACGCTGGGACAGGCTCGCGGGTGAAGGCGCGGCCTCAACCACAGGCAACGGGGTGTCCGAGGCCCTGACCGGCCGGTGTGCGGGGACCGGAACCTGCCCCCCATCCCCCGGGCGGGTGGGGACACTGCAGGCCGGTCCTCCCCAGGACACGTGGCCGCCGTGCCCGAGCCGCGTCCCCCGAGCTCGGAGCCCTCTTTCTGGCCGGGCCATTGAGGACGAATGTAGTTCAGCAGAAAGATGCGACCAGAAGGGCCCCTCCCAGCAGAGGGAGAGGCTGTGTCCAGATGCGGAGGTTTACAGGGACAGGCTGTGACCCAAGCTCTCCTGATTCTGAACAAGGTTCCTAGAGGCACAAGTGAAATGACGGGGGAGAGAACGTGCCTTGCTGGCTGAAAAGTGCTGGATGAACGTTAGATATTTCATCGTGACCCAGGGCACAGGTTACAGGTCACAGACTGCTGACTCTTCGGGACGGTTTCGGTCCGTGCTGCATGCGTGTCAGCCGCCTTTCTCAGCGGAGCGGCTGCAAACATCCTGTCCCTGGGTTTCCTCCGGACTGCACACCAGCTCCGCCAGGAGTGGCTTTGTTATACCCCCGCCCGCAGGTCAGCAGGGCTCTCCAGGGAAATTAAGCCTTCCTGTATTTTCTAATATTGCGTGATGTTCTCTTTGGCCTTGGCTTTTTTTTTCTTTTTGGAAATGAATGTGCCCTGGAATCTGATTTCAGTTCAACTAGATTAGTGAGATGTCTTTGGTGCATTTATATCAGGAAATATTGAGGGTGTTTCTGGCAAACTCAGATGAATCTAAAGCAATACAAATTCATGGACATTTAATATAACCCTTAATTGATTTGCTTGATATATTTATGTTAAATAAAAAGTTTTCTAAGGCATATGTGTTTTTAAAACCAATGTATTTCTTGGTGTGATGCCTGGGATTTATTTCACAATAATCCTGGCGGAGGGGGTAGCAGGAGGGTCACAGACGGAGCAGAAGTCCCCCCCAACCTCAGGAACTGTTGGAGCTGTTGTCCTGAGCACATGCCCCAGGCTGTGTGCTTGGCATGTGGTATAGATGGTTTAGAAGTCACTTTATTTACACTTTGGGCCGACAAGGTCATTTAAGGCAACCAGAGCAACTCCTGGTGCTGCTGTAGGTAATGGAAATTGTTCAGTGAGGTCAAATACGGTGGAACTAAGAAGCGGGACTGGACCCACGGACTGTGGTTTGCAGACCCTGCTATGGTATCAGGTAGAGACGCGTCTAAGACAAAAATGAAGTACAAGTCCCCTCGCCCCCCGTTCTGGGGGCCCAAGCTCATCAGGCATGAAATGTCAGTTTCCATAAAAACTGACTTGAATTGGAGCCACGGTCACGGGATTCTCGGCTGTGTCGTCTGATGCCGTCTCGATCCAGTGGGGCCCATCCAGTAGCTGCCACGGAGACGGACTGAACACTCAGCTTTTCCTTTCGGCCTGTAGAGCCAAAAATATTTACATTTGACAGCCCCCGTGCTACGTATCTTGTTTGTTTGTTCGTTCATTCCTGTCTCCCCACCTGCATCGCCCTCACCTCGAGGGCAGGCGTCTGGGTTTTCAAGGCGCTTTTTTCTGCAGAGAAGACAGAACAGTGCACAGAGGCCTGGGCTCTGGAGCCAGACAGCCCGGAGTTGAATCCGAGTTCCTCCCCGTAAGCCACGTGACCTTGGGTGACTCACTTCACCTCTGTAAAGTGGCGGCTTATAGTTCCTCCTTCATGGAGCTGTGTTAGGGAATCAGTAAGTTAACACCTGTGAATCATGGCTATTGGCATGTTTACTGTGATCATTACCCTCGAAGCGTCTGAATTCACGTCAGCAGGTCCCTGCAGTTGATTCTCCTAGATCTACCCTCCTTGCCAAAAAACGCCCCCCAAATCCGAAAACCCAATCTGTCCCCCAGGGGCACTGAGCCCCCAGCTCTCTTGCCAGGTTCAAGCTGCGGCCCTTCACCCCCTGGGCTTTCCCCGCAGTCCACACTGAGGACGTGGCAACGGCCCTGCACCGTCGGGGACTCTGAACGGGCGCCGCGCAGCACGTCTGTGTGCCTCCCGGCCTCCTGACAAGGTGCCTTCCTTCCACACTCCACCGAGGACACATCTTTTGAAGAGGCCCCTGAAAATGCCGGATGGCTGGTGGTGGGCTGATCCGGGGTTCCTGCTCCCCGCCGCCCAGTTACCCACCAACTCCATTCGCTTACAACTGCGCCTGTCTCCAACTTAAAGAAAATTCAGTCCTGGGGTGCTGTGGTCTGAACGCCTGTGTTCCCCTGAGTGCATATGCTGAAATCCTAACCCCAAAGTAATGGGGTTGGGGTTAGGGTCAGGGTCAGGGTCAGGGCTAGGGCTAGGGCTAGGGTTAGGGTTAGGGTCAATGTCAGGGGCAGGGCTAGGGCTAGGGCTAGGGGCAGGGTGAGGGTCAGGGTCAGGATTAGGCTTAGGGAATGAGGGGCTTTGGGAGGTGACCCGGTCCTGAGGCTTCACCTCCTGGGATTAGTAGCCTTGTAAAAGAGACCCCAGGAAGCTCCCTTGCCCTTTCCATCCATCATGTGAGGACACGGCCAGAAGATGACTGTCTATGAACCCGGAAGGGTCCTCCCCAGGCACCAAGCCTGCCCACATCACCTTTTGGCCTTCAGCCTCCAGAACAGTGAGAAGTAAATCCTTCTTATTTATAAACACCCAGTAGTTGGCTGCAGCAGCCCACACTGACCAAGGCAGGATGGGAGTGAGACGCGGGGCGGCCACTGTGGAAAACCAGCATGGAGGCTCCTCAAGAGATCAAACGCGGCACTACCACGTGGTCCAGCAATTCCACGTCTGGGCGTGTAACCCAAAAGGCGTGAAAGCAGGGCCTCAAGGAGATACTCGTGCCCGCGCGTTCACAGCAGCATTGCTCACAATAGGTAGGAGGTGGGAGCAGCCCCAGTGTCCGTCCGCAGAAGGACGACGGATGGACACGACGTGGCCCAGCCACACGGTGGACCAGCTCAGCCTTAGAGACAGGAAGGGCATATCCTGACACCTGGGGCAACACGCATGAAACCTGAGAACGTGACGCCTAGTGGGATAAACCAGCCACAGAAAGACAAGTACCGTGTGATTCTACTCACATGAGGTCCCTGGAGGACTCAGATTCACCGAGACAGACGGCAGGAGGGCGGGTGCCAGGGGCCGGAGGCGGGGGTGGGGAGTCCGCGTTTAATGGGGACGGAGGTTCGGTTTCAGAGCAGAAGAGAGTTCAGCAGTGATGGCTGCACTACAGTGTGAGCGTACTTAAGGCCACTGAGCTCTCCGTTAAAAGTGGTCAGGATGGTCAATTTTCTGTCCCGTGTATAAAAACCTCAGAGTCACAGCCAGTGTCCTCCTTCTGGAACTCTCTCCAGAGCAGAACCTACTGCATCCTTTCGAGTGGTCACAATAGTTGCCGGTGAGACTGATTTGGGGAAACAGCCAAGTATTACTCAGGGTCCCATCAACGGACAGGCTTAGCTCTGAGGCTCACACGTGAGACCATCACAAAGTGTGTCAAGGCCTGCAGCCTGGGCCAGGCTACGGGGCCCGGAGGCTGGAAGGCCAAGGGCTCCTCCCTGCCGGGCTGGCAGGTGCCCGTCCCTCGGGGCAACGGCTCCAAGGTTTCTCCTGCAGCCTGTGGAGCAGGAGAGCCTCTGGGCCAGAACTCCTGCCTCTGCAGATCCCAAGCCCAAACTCGGGCCCTAAGACCTCAGAAAGACTTGTTTCTTTCCCCTTTCTAACGCAAAGTTCATCTTAATCAGAAACAAATGAGGCCAGCCTGCAGGCAGACCTCCTCTTGCACTTCAGCTCGTACCAGCGACTAAGGCCAAGGATTTGGGGAACCACGTGGCAATTCTAGTAAGCGAAGAACTGAGTTTGACCTGGGCGTCTTCCCTGGGAAAGCGAACGCTGATCAGTCCTGCAGAGAGAGAGACGAGTCACTGCTCTGACCACTCGTCCTGGCCGCCGCTCTTCTTGCTGCGTCTCTGCTGCCCCGCACAACCAGCGGTCTCATAGGCAAGGCCCCCGGCATAGAGAACAGACAGCACATCACACAGGAGTCCCTGTGTGTTCCAGCTGGGCCGAAGGGAACTGAACGCACTCTCTTTAGAAGTCACTTGGCTGGCTCTGCAATTAAGGGAATTCTCATTTCAATTATGAAATATTCATTCTGAGTGTGTGTGGTCTGAGGTGCTGTGCAAATAACCCCTCGATGATTAGCTAGCTCTCCGCCAGAAGATCTGCTCTTCTGTCTCAGGAGTTTCCCCCTTCCTGGGAGACGCAGGGCCAGAGGCGGCAGTCCGAGCCCAGGCGCCCTGCTCTTTCCTTTTTTCTGCACATCTTCACCAATCAGTGATACGCGGACCGACCTGTCGGTCTCCAGGGACGTGGGATGAGCAAGACACAGCCCGTAGCGTTAGCAGCCCCGGGGCTATAGTGAAGGGAGACTGCCGCCCGCCCGCGGGCCCCACCGCATCTTCAGACCGCGGCTCCCACAGAGTCCTGGGGGAGCCGGCAGGAGGGCAGGCCAAGTGAGGAGTGACCACGGGATTTTGACTTGTCTGTGCTCGGGGGACCTGGCTGGGGCTGCTGAAGATTTCTCGGATCCTGGCATCTTGAAACTTTGTCCAGCAAGAGAGAAATGCCGAGGGAAGGGAGAGGGCCGTGGGAGTTTGGCGAGAGACCCAGGAGCGCCAGGTCCACAGCTCGGTGCGCCGGCCCCGCTGGCCACTCTCCCCGCTCCGTCCTCAGCCCATGCTGCGCGCACGGGGCCTCAGCTTCCACACTGATGAAGAACTGCGATCTCAGAAGTGCCTTCTGACTTAACCTTCCGTGGCTTTCAGGCGCTCGCCGTGGCCTTCTGGAGGCCGGCCTCTCTTTTCCGACCGTTTCTTGACCCTCCGTGTTGGGACCCACAGAAAGTGTCAGTGATGTCAGCTTCTTTCCTCTGTTTTTCTTTCTGAAAGTTAAGTCGGCACTTCGAGGAATGTTACCGGTTAGAAAAATAGAATTCTATCACATTCAGAAGGGAAAATGATTTTCCTGAGATCTGAAGCCACTAGGTAAACCTACTTTAGATGCAGATTTTTTTTTTTCCTTAATGTACATGCAGTAAAATTCACTCTTTCTGATGTGCAGGCCTCGAGTTTTGACAAATGCACAGAGTTGGGTGACCACCGCCAGTCAGCCTTCCCCAAACTCCCACGTCTGCACCCCTGGTGTCCACCGACCTTTTCTCTGTCCTGGTTGTTTCTTGACTTTTCCAGAATGTCATATAAGTGGAATCAGACAGTAGGTAGCCTCTGAGACTGGCTCCTTTCACTTAAAAAATGCATTTAAGAAATAATTTATGTGAACACAAGTTTTCATTTTTCTTGGTTAAATACCTGGTAGTGGGATATTTTGGTCATATGGTAAGTGTATGTTTAACTCTATAAGAATTCTTCAAACTGGTTTTCACATTTGCCTTTTTAGCGACAACCTATGAGAGTTTTGGTTGCCCTGCATCCTTGTCAACACTTGCTCTTGTCAGGTTTTTTCTTTCCTATTTTAGCCATTCCAATAGGCATATAGAACTTGTTATAGTTTGAATTTCTTTAATGCCTAATGATACCGAACGTCTATCTATGTGCTTACTTGTCATCCGTATAGCTTCTTTGGTGGACGTTTATTTGTTAATGAAATATTTCAAACACGCAGCTCCTAATATAACAGACGCCCATCTGCCTACCCCTCACTGATGTCTAAAAATTTAGTCGCTGTCCTGAAGTTGATGAGTATAATTTCTATGACTGTTTTTGTTCATTCACTACTTACATGTAAACATCCGCAAACAATATAGCTGGAGAGTTAGAGTGAAAATGGAATATTTCTGGAGAAACGCAATGGACGTGGAGAGTGCCACCAATTTTAAAGATCCACCTCTTCGAGCCCACGTCTCCCCAGCCTCCGTGGTGAGGACGGCTCATGTGTTCTGTGCTCTGGCCGCTCTGGCCTTTCTCCTGCAGCCTCTCCCTCGACAGGGCGGCTGGGATGTGAGACCAGCATGGGTGGATGGGACCCCCCCACGCTGCCCCTGCTCAGGGCTCTGCCCGGCCGCGGCTGCCCCGCTCCCACGTGGGCTGGATCCCACGCCGGCTGGCTGCCCTGCAGGACACCATGCGGGGGCTCCAGGGCTGCCTCTGCCCCCGCTGGGCGTGAGCTCACTCAGACACGGACACGGGGCGGCTCTCCGTGGAGCCAGGCTGCTTTCGCGTAATTGTCTTGTGAACGAGGGCAGGAAGGCTGAAGCCATGACCTGGAAACCAGCGGGCGCCAGCCGGGGCTCAGCCGTCTCCAAATATGTTTCCGTGGGCATCTGGGCAGAGGCGAGGGCAGGAGCCAAGGCTCCACCACCGGGAGACAGTTCCGCTCACGCCCTGTGCTGCGGTCGCGGCCTCAGCCGTGCGGGGCAGAGGGCGTTTCCAGGCTGCTTCGGGGGCTGTGACACCCAGAGTGAAGAGGACAGCCCCGTCCCGGTGTAAGTGTCGTCCAGGAGAGGCGTGAGGCCGTCGGTGTCTCGTGTTGGCGTGGCCTCGAGGTTCGCGCAGCCCCTCGGCCTTAGAGCCAGGCCGGGAGCCCGTCGGCCGGCCCTCTGCTCGCCCGAACAGGGACCGCAGGGGCGAGGGCTCAGTCCGCTCACAGGCCCCACTTCCTCTCTCGCCTCCGACGCTCTTCCTGGCCGGGCCGTTCTCTTCATCCTCTGTCTTCCCGTGGTTTTGTCTTCCGCTCGTTACTGGACTTGGCTCCTCCTGCCTTTCCGTCAAGCGACTGATTTGTGTGTCCGCTTCCCCCGTGGACTGATGGAGAAGCAGGGCCTCCGCGCACCGTCGTGCAGGTCTTACACTGCACGGCCCTCAGTCTCGTGTCCGTATTTATAAATACAGACATATACAACGTTTATATATTTACCAGCACAGCTCCCCGGCTGCTGGCAATAAAATGCCTTAAGAACGAGGTGCCCTGTCTAATTTGCACAAAGGTTCCAGCGGGCTAAGCACGGCGCTGACTGTAATCACCTAGACGGCAGTGCTACCATCTTCTTGTTAATCCACAGGCTTTATCTTTTAGAACAGGTTTAGGTTTTACAGGAAAAGTAGGCAGGGAGTCCAGCATTCCCACCCCATCCCCCCACAGGAACCGCATCTTTGTAAACATCCAGCCCCGCATCCAAGCCCGTCTGGAACAAAACAGAAAGACAACCCACAGAAAGGGAGAATATATTTGCAAACAAAGCAACCAGCAAGGGATTAATCTCCAAAATATACAAACGGCTCATGCAGCTCTACATCAAAAAAACAAACAACCCAATCAAAAAATGGGCAGAAGATCTAAAGAGACATTTCTCCCAAGAAGACATACAGATGGCCAAGAAGCACACGAAAAGATGCTCAACATCACTAATCATCAGAGAAGTGGAACGTGGGAGCTTTCTGATACACATTTTTAACAACTCGAAGTACCTGACTGGTCCTCCAAGGAAGGGGTGTCCTTCCCAGAGCTCTGGAGGGAGGTCGCCCTGTGAGGACCCAGCCCAGGGAGAGTGTGGCTATGGCAGCAGAGGGCACCAGGCCGTCCTCGCCCTGTACCTGGGGAGACCGGAGCCCAAGGACGTCAGAAGACTGTCAAGGTTACCCCTGTAGAAGCGGCGCTGAGGCTTGAGACCCCACGTCCAGGGGTCTCCGTCTTCACAGCCTCCCCGCCCCGCACCTCCGTCTCCGGGTCCAGAAGAGTGGAAGGACGTCCACCGCGAGTTTGCACGTAAAAGCCAAAGGGACATATTGCTTCTCGGCCCCCTAAACACACTCACCTGCCCTGGTGGGTTGCGGTCGAGGACTTTCTTGAGACGTAGAGGATTGTCACAGTTGCTGTTCCTTGAACCACGAAGGGCGCACGGCCATGCGACCTGTTCGCTTGGACGACACCTGTGGGCAAAGGGGCCTTCAGATGCAAGAAAGCCAACGAGCTTTGGTTCTCAACGACTCATACACGTTCTTTCTTTCTCGTGGTTTATTTATTTCATCAACAGAGAACCTTGATGTAATCATTTCCCTGTAATTTGGAGATAACATCTCTTTCACTAAAAATAGAACACTGCCTCTGTCAATGCATTTTACAGCCAAGCCCTATCTTGCATGCAAATTAAACAAGAAGTTGGGATTACTAATAATGACATAATGGCGGTATGCGTATGCAGCTGAATTTAAGGTGTCCAGATTAGGAGAATAACATCATTGGAATAAAGATGTAGCAAACAGACCCCAGACGCACACCCTCTGAAAGGGGTCCCTCTGTCTACACGACAGTTCGAACGTTATTTCAGCCACTTGGTAGAAACCTGGCCTGTAGAAACAGCAACGCGATATTCTCCCCTTGTTCCATGGGGCCCTGTTTGCATCTGGAGAATCAGCCTTGACCTTCAGTGTTTCAGGAATAGGATACGGCAGACAGAACAGAACGCAGGTCACCCATGAGGCGCACACAACCCACTCAAAGGTGTGAAGCCTGTCTCGGGGTCAAGGGCTGGGGTCTGAGGCAGTCCTTACCCCAGAAAGCCACGCCGCTCACCTGGGCGCCTCATCGCCACGTGCCTTCCTGGCCTGGGTGACAAGCATGGGACGGAACCAATGGTGCCGTGGAAACAGCTGGGAGATGGGCTGAGCCTGCCATTTGGGCCACTTCCCCTTGTATATTTTTGCCCTCTTGTATATCTCTCTTCCCACCCCTGCTGAGTTAGACTGTTAGGTCTGGGAAGAGCAGGGTATGACCTGCTCTGTTGGGCCCAAGGGACGCCCCTCTAACCAGGCCATCGTGGTGCACCCCTCCTGCTGGCTGACCCCACCCGGGGCCCTGGGCCTTCCCGAGAGAGTCCACAGGTGGAGGATAGCCTCTCGGGGCTGCTGGGCCTGTGTCCTGGAGGGCCTGTGTCCTGGAGGGCCCGCCCTGGTGACTCCTCCCACCACAAGGGGCTGCGAAGGCGACAGCCCTCTCACCAGGCCTCCCTGCGGGGGCACCTCTTCTTAAGGTGGCAGGTTTGCTGCGCTGCAGGCAGTGATGAGCCTGGAGGAGTGGGTGGTCCCTGCTGAACCCTCCCCCCACCCCCAACACACGCACACAAACGCAGAGGGACAGAGCTCCTCAGCGTGTGCGCCCGCGGAAGCACTGCACAAACGTGGCCATGGCCCTGCCCTTGGCAGTCCCTCTTCTGATGGCAAATATGGCTACGATGAAAGAGCACTCATCGTGTGCCGGCCACGGGCAGAGGCTTCGTGCTTGCTCTCCAGGATGAGCCGCGAGCAAGCCCGCACCGGGCACTCTGTAGCTGCCCCATCCCGCGGAGGAGCGATGCTCAGGGTTCATGCAAGCCCATCCGCCCCGGAAGAACACGCGTTTCACCCCACCTCTCCCGAGCTCGCCTCTTCCTTGTGGGGCGCCAGGCTGGTGAAGCAGCCAGTGACCCGAAAGAAATCGGGAAGTGATCTGGGGGTTACCTTGCCCACGTCCCTACGGCCTCTCCTGCCTCATAGAGGGTTAGGGTGAGAGACTTCAGGGCAGGCAACGCCTGTGTGTCCCCTGCCCCGGGCGGGGGGTGTGGGCTGCCTCTCCTGTGCCCTGGCCCAGGGAGGGGCTCCAGGAACACACTGCTGGGGGGACTGGAGAGTCCGCGCCGGGGAGAGGTCCGTGGCGCATTTCCATGGCCAAGAGAAGGGGACCGGGGACCGCAGAGAGAGGGCCGGCGAGCCACAGTGCGGGGTGGCCGCCGTGGGGTGTGGAAGAGCAGGCCCCACAGAAGTGGCCGGCGGTGTTGAGGAGGGCCAGCCTGAAGTCTGGAAGCAGCACGCGTTCCCCCGTTCTCCCCTCGCCCCTATAAACCTGCGCTGGGCCCGCTCGGGAGGCCCTGGGTCCTTCCCACCTGCACCTTCCTCTCCGCGGGGCCGGTTGGAGGAGGTGCCACGGCCCCCGAGTGCCATGGGGCGAACGCTGCCACCGTGGTCACGGGGCGCAGTCGGGAGACCTGGACGGCGGCTCGGGGCCGTGTAGTGTTTCCGCAGCACAGACACGGTTACGCACGTCGTCCCCAGAGCAGGGACGACAGTAAACGGCAGCCAAATAATTTGGAAATACTGAGGGTTTGGAGGACCTGCTGTCTTTCTTTTAATATGGTGCATTACACGCTTATATAATTTAATTTTCCGCAGTGGCTCTGTGGAGCGGCCACTGGATCCAGCAGGCCCGGCACCGGGGGGCAGGAGGCAGAGGCTGCACCAGCGATGCCGGCGCGTCCTCCCCGAGGGGCTCGCCGCGGCCTTCCCCCTGCTGTGCCCTCGCGCCCCCCACCCAGAGCAGCGAGCACACCAGCTTCTGACTCACAGGAAACCCCGCGTGGCACTCATTTTCCCCTCCCGGCGAGGAGGCGGCAGCGACCCCAGGAGACATGCAAAGAGGCACCTGAGAAGGCAGCGGCGGAGTTTCCGGCTTTCTGCCCGGCGCACACGCGCCGCCAGGACCCTACGCGCGGCTCCCGCGGGCCCGGCCGCCCGCCCGGCCGCCGGCCCCTCTTTCCGGCCTCAGGCTCCGCCCCTCCGTGGCCCCGCGGGCCCCGCCGGCCCTCCCGCGCCGACGCAGCCCCGCTGACGCCGCAGCCCCGCTGACGCGCCAGCCCCGCAGCGCGAGGGCGGTCGCTCCCAGCCGAGCCGCACGGGGGGCCTCGCAGCTTGAGGAAGCCTGCGGGCGCCCTGGTCCGAGGGGACCGCGGCGGCTGGCGGACACCCTGGAGGAGACCCAGGCGGGAGGCCGCAGGGGAAAGGCAGAACCCGCTCACGGGGGAGGGTGGCTCCGCCCCCAGGCCCCCAGGGACGCAGAGCCCCGAGGGGGCACACGCTGCCGGCACCGGGGGTGGGGGGGCCCGAGGCCTGGGCTGTCGGATGAGCAGAGGTCCGTTTTTCCCCCGACCTGAGGTTTTGCTTTCGTTGCTGGTGCTGCTTTCTAACTGCGAAGCAGTCATTCATCGCCCCGGGCTGCAGGGGGCTTTTGCTGGGCTTCCAGGAACAGGCTGGCCGGGGGTTCTCGCTCGCGCTCCGACCTCGGCAGGCGGGGCTGAGGGAACCTCCAGGAGCCCGGGAAGGGTGAGCGACCGGCAGGCGCCTTGGACGCCGACTGCGCCCCGCCCTGTGCTCCCGCCGGTCCCCGGTGGGCGCCCGCGGGGGCGGGGCGAGGGAGGAGCCTGCCAGGGCCTTAACCCCACCCCCTCGGACTCCCTGTCAGCGGAAGAGGCCGAAAGTTCCTTGGAGCTCACTGGGCAACGTCCTGGGAAGGACCGGGTTTGCTCCCCCAGCCTTGCCCCCGACGCCCCCCTCTGAACCTCTCCCGCCTCCTCTTTGGCCCGTCCTTCAAGGGGCCATATTCCTCCCCAGCGTCCCCAGAAGGAAGCTCTGACCAGGATGCTTAGGGTCCACCCAATTCTCACTCAAATATAGTGGTCCCACAAATCTCGCTATTGTCCAGATATAGCTGTGTTAAATAGCTGGATTTTTTGCCGGCATCTCCAGTGGGACTTCTGAGGGCCCTTCTGCCTTCAGAGTCGTCGGGGCAGAAGAAGGCATATCCGGGATGCGTGGAAGCGGGCAGACCCCTGCCTCCCACCCCTCCCCCACCCCCCCTCCTAGACGCTCTAGTGGGAGAGCGCCCTCCGCAGAACCTTCTCTTCTGTAACCCATCCCGGTCCCCATGGTGATGCGAGCCCTGGTTCCAGCTGCAAGGCGCACAGAGACCCCCAGGGCCGCCCGCAGCTCACAGATGAGGGAGGAGGAAAGTGGCCTGAGGGGCGGGCACTTCTCACCGACGGAGAATTAATTGCCCGTCGCCAGCCCTCACACTTGCTTCTAAAGTACTAGAGGAAAAGATACTTTTATCCAAACTTACGCGGTTCTTTTTTTCCTTCAAAGTTTAATGTCGCACACGGTGACTGGGGCCCTAAGTGTCAGAAGACCTTGAATTTGCTGCAGCTGTTTGTTGCCGTGGAAAGCAGCCGCTGAGCTGCATGCCTCCCAGGAGCCGTCCATGCCCCGGGCAGCAGGGATATGAGACCAGAGTCACAGAGAGAGTCCGCGGGTGAGAGTGAGTGCGAGGGGTGAGGTCGCTTCTGCTGGGGGGGGGGCGTCGGAGGAAGCCTGCCCCTCCCAGCCTGTCCCGCGTGAGCGCTAGAGTCCCCCCACGGGCCCTCGAGAGGCCAGTGGGCAGACGGTGTGTGGTCCCCGGGGGAGGTGTGTCTTTAGGACCTGCCATGTCCCATTTCTGCAAACTGAACCCTTGAACCTTCTTTAAAAAAAAAGAAACAAGTGTATTACAGCATTTTCATTAAGAGGAGATGTCACTGCTTATGAAAGTGACCAGGTTAGGGATGGAATGTATTGCCCATGAAGTCAATAGTCAATCAAGAAATTAATTCTTTCTAATTGATTAAATACTCCATTCATTTGATAAACACTGTGACACAAAGACCATGCTGGGTGCTGTGGAAAGATGGGGGCCTGAGGAATTTGGTGTCTCCCCGGGAGGGGTGTTTCAGATGGTTCACGGGTGGACCTTTTTACTTCAGTCGTTATTATTTATTTTAAATGGATATTGGAAAATAGATACATAACAAGCACATCCACTTTATGTATTTACAAGTTTTCATTGCTTACAATGATGCTAAAACAGACATTTAAACTTGAAAAGTGAGTGAACCGAAAGATTTTTTAAAAATAACAGGACTTTTAAATGTATTTTGAGAAGTCACATTTTACATAGATAATAGCGTATTGAATAAATAATACTTGTCATCATAAATGTTAATTCGATAATATTTACATAATTATAAACAAAATTCTGAAAGCAGAATATATGTGACTAAAATTGAGGAAACACTGAAATAAGATACCTTCCCTCCCCTCAAAGGAGCTCATGATAAATACCAAGCTTAACCTAACAACCGCCAACATCTCCAGGTCACTAACTCTCAGCATCTAACGCAATGATGCTGACAACAACCTCATGAAGCGCAAGCCCCATTTTTGAGAAGAAACTCAAAAAAACCAGGACTTCCCTGGTGGCGCAGTGGTTGAGAATCCACCTGCCAATGCAGGGGACACGGGTTCGAGCCCTGGTCCGGGAAGATCCCACATGCCGCGGAGTGACTAAGCCCGTGCACCACAACTACTGAGCCCACGTGCTGCAACTACTGAAGCCCGCATGCCTAGAGCCCGGGCTCCGCAACAAGAGAAGCCACCACCGCAATGAGAAGCCCGCGCACCACAATGAAGAGCAGGCCCTGCTCGCGGCAACTAGAGAAAGCCTGCGCGCAGCAATGAAGATCCAACGCAGACAAAAAAAAAATAATAATTAAAAAAGAAAAAAAGAAAGGAACTCAAAAACAGAGCATTTCACAGCAGGAAGCTGGGGCCCTGGTGCAGGACGAGCTGGGGTCAGGTCCCTTCCCGGGGACTTGCTGGCCACACAACTGTAACGGGGTACCTACTTTCACGGCTCTCAGTTTCCCCAACAACAGGCGAGAAATACAATATTTGTCCACTACGATTCCGTCAAGGATCACAGGAACTTAGCACCTGGGAAACAGTAAAGAGATCCCGAGAGAGGGTTACCGTACCTCAGCACGTGCTTCCGCATCCTTGGTTCTTCTCCCTTTAGGGAAGTCTCTGCTTCTGGTCGCTTTCCCATCTAAAGGGATGGGCCCCCACCTGTAGGTCTTGTCTTGGTGAAAAAGGCCAAACGTCTCAGAAAGTCTGGGTTTGATGGCTTGAGGATGGGCCCTCTCAGCCTCTCTGCGCCTCAACTGCAGCTTGAAGTTAGAAAGATCTACATTAGAGCCCTGGCTTTGCCTCTTAGTAGTTGTTCAACATTGGGTAGTAACTTTAGGATTTCTGCGCCTCAGTTTCTTCAGCTTAAAAATGAAGGATGAAAATGCATCCTTCTTGGAAGCCATGCTGCCGCCCAGCCAGTGGAGACGCCTGCCCACAGCACCTGTTCAGTCCGTGCCCCTCCTTCGACAGCCTGGATGCTGACCTGTGGAGGCTGTGCAGGCCAGCAGAGGGCCAGGAACACAGTGGTTCTTCGGGAGGTGTTTGTTAATGAATAGAGTTTGTAAAAAAATGTTCCTCAGACAATAACAAGTGTTGGCAAGGATGTGGAAAAACTGGAACACTCGTGCACTGGTGGCGGGAGTGTGAACCGGTGCAGCTGCTGTGGAAAACGGTATGGAGGATCCTGAAATTAAAAATGAATTACCAGACAACCTGGCAATTCCACATACATCCCAAAGAATTAGAAGAAGGGTCCCGAGCAGATATTGTACCCCCACATTGACAGCAGCATTAGTCACAGTAGCTAAAAGGTGAAGGAAACCCAAATGTCCATCCGTAGAAGGATGGATGGATAATCGACATGTGGTCCATGCACACGATGGAACATTATTCAGCCTCAAAAAGGAAGGAAATCCTGACACAGGCTACAACACCGACGGGCCTTGAGGACGTTATGTTCATGAAATCAACCAGTCACAAAGAACAAGTACTGAATGACTTTACTTAACATGAGGCCCCTAGAGTCTGATTCATAGACAGAAAGTAGATGGTGGTTTCCAGGGGCTGAGGGAGAGGGAGGGGGAGTTAGTGTCACTGGAGACAGAGTTTCAGTTTGAGAGATGAAAAGAGTTCTGGGGGTGATGGTGGTGAAGGTTGCACAGCATTAAGTGAACGTACATAACGCCACTGAGCTATGGGCTTAAAGATCATACATTTTACCACAATTAAAAATACACATCAAGGCTTTTTTCTTTCCTGTTTTCAAGCAACCCTACCTTTTGCCATTCACACGAAGTAAATAGTGGGGCCCGAGACAAAGAGTGAGTCTGCAGGAGCAAATAGGGTTGGTGGGGGAGGGAGGGAGGGAGGGAGGGAGGGAGGTCCCCCAGGGAGCGTGGAGGTGATGGAGGATTAGGGAGGGCCTCAGACACAGAGGGGCCAGAGAGGGGCCTCAAGCATAATATGGAGCGTCCATGGTGGAGAACAGGTGGTTCTGAGGAGCTGGTCTTCCCAGGGGAAATAGCAGGAAGAGAAGGGCCCAAGGAGGGCGGGAGACTGGGAGCCCCTGGGGCCAGGGGCGGCTGAGCACCGAGGTGCCTTGCTTCCTGGCAGGAGGGCCACCCTGTGCTGTGTCGCCTGGAAACGGGACCACTGGGAACCCCGTATAGCAACTTAAGAAAGAAACCCCCCACACACACACACACATTGAAAAGGATATACCAACCTAGAAGGACTACAGTTTGTGCTTTTTTTCCCCCCTTCTGGTACTAAATATATGGTCATAGGAGAAACTTTGGAAAATACAGAAAAGTGGACAAGAAAAATAAAAATCTCCATCACTCCAACACTCAGAGTTACAATTTACACTTTTGACTATTTTTAAAAATTTCACACATGGATTTCATAAAAATTTTCAACATTTATCACATTGTTTTAAAACCTGCTTTCTTTTCACCTAACCACATAACAAATATTTCTCCACTGCACATGTTGAAATGGGACATGGTGTCCCATTCTATATGTGGCCTTCGTTTAGCTCACAAGCCCTGGACACTGCTGGATGTGGTGGACAGATCCTTCCGAGTCACGTGTGTGGTGCCCTGCAGGTACCAGGTACAGTAAGTCCCCTATATGTGAACGAGTTCCATTTCAAGAGCGTGTTTGTAAGTCTAATTTGTTTGTAGGTCCAACAAAGTCAGCCTAGGTACCCAACTAACACAATTGGCTATGTAGTACTGTACTGTAATAGATTTATAATACTTTTCACACAGATAATACATTAAAAAATTTGCTTACAAATACAAACACAAAAATAAAGAAAACATTTTTAATCTTACAGCACAAGACTTTGGAAAGTATAGTAGTACCAGCTACAGCTTTTACACTTGCTTCTGGACATCCTGGGCTTGAAATAAAGGTACTGTACTACTGTACTCTGTACAGTAAAGTACACAAAAGTACAACCACTTGTAGAGGATGCAGGCACGTGACAATGTATGCCAGACACGTGCACTGACTTACGTGATTGGGCACGTGAACGCACGTTCACATCTTTGAAAGTTTGCAACTTGAAGGTTCGTATGTAGGGGATTTACTGTACATGGTGAGGCCCAACGCCTGTCTTCAAGCGGTTTATTTAGGGAAGAAAATGAATGGATAGACGACTACACCAAAGAATGGCCAGTGTCGTACTACAGACGCAGCAGGTACAAATCGAAGCCTTGGCTAATGTTTTCAAGAAATATAACTCATGTTTTCTTTAATAGTGTAATTTTCATTTTCGCTCTTACTCCCCCAGGGAAATTCAATCTCAGTTCACCTTGGATCACTCCCCTTTCCTTGAGTTGGCACTACATTTGGTGCTGCCTCTGTGGTGCCAGGTGGTTGGGCAGGGGAGAAAGTGTGGGGCACTGGTCCTCGGCTGGATCGCAGGACCGAGGGCATGGTGAGAAATGAAGACAGAGGTGTTGGATGACCTGCCGATTCTCCTCCAGAGGAAGGTTGCTGAGGAAACCTGACCCAGAAGGAGAGGACAAAAGAGGCAAAGAGGTTTTGTTTGCTGGGCTGATTCTCTACGAAGCCACCGTCACGCCCGCCAGATGGGAAAGCGGGGAAACTGAGAATGGTGATTTCTAAAGCAGCAGAGTAACAGCTTTCAAGGATCATACAGCGGCCACAGATTCCAAACTTCTGACCATTTACTCAAGGGCTGGGATAAAATGAACTCTGTGATATATTGTGCCAGATGCCTGCTGACAGCACCAAGGCCTCTGCCCTCCAGGAAGTCTCCAAGGACAGCCATGGGACACACACTGTCCCCTGGGGGACAGGGGTCACTGAAAGAGCTCCCAGTTCTCCAGGTGCCTGTAACAGTCTTGAATTCATAACGCTCCTCCTCTAATTCAGAAGATGTTGATCCATCTGCCAGGGTTAATTTAGGTACAGCTTCTCCTAGAAGAAAATGACCTAGTATGACCCCTGGAGTTTCTTTCCAGAGAGATGATGTGAAAGGTGTTGATTTTTTCTGGCAGAGGCATGCTTTGCTCATGCACTTCACATAAAAGGGTTTACTTGTCAAGGAAACTGAATCCAATGCAGACAAACGTGCCCTGTGTGTGAAAAAAAGCTTACAAATGTGGTACTTGACAGAGGTGTGGAATTACTTGAGAACAAGTTCAAGGGCACAGAATCCCTTTAAACCCTCTTTCAGATGTAAAGAGTTGATAGATCATGTGAATAAAGCTTTGCTATGACACTGACTCACGTCCTTCCACACTTTCTGAGCAGACAGAGCCCCCCAAAGCAGCGTCATCGGTTATTTTCCCATTATTTCTGTTTGGTTACCACTTAGCACATCCAAAACTATTCTTATCTAACATTCTGGGCTCCTGGATGCAAAGTACAGTCACTGCTGACACCTCCACAGGGTCTTCGGCTGCAAGGATTTTAACAGCATGACGGCGAACAGGAGCTGGCCAGCTGCAGGGTGGGTCACAGCGGCAGCGGCCGGGGAAGGAGGGCGCACGGCCTCATCTGTGCTCCCCACGCACGGGTTTATGTCATTTTCCACGTTCAGGATGCTGGTGAACCTACAGCTCCTGCCCTTTAGCCACAGCGACAGAATCGAAGGAAATGCTGACACGGTGTCCTCGGCTCTGCGCGAACTTGTGAGACGCAGCCGGGGCGGGGGTGGGGTGGGGTGGGGGCGAGGGTCGTTCCTGCCCCAATTAGCGGGCGTCGGAGGGTGGGCACGTGGGGCAGGTGTTTTTGAACAAGCTGCGCGCTCTGAGATCTGATTTTAGGGAGGCTCACAGGAACCAGGAAGGAAACAGGCTGCCGGACTCAGCAGCAGGAGGAAGTATTAAAAAGCTCTCCAGATAAGGGCTGAATAACATGCACACACGGGCCGTAACAGATCACTTTTTAAAAAGCCTTTATTTACCAGGTATCTAAAACACCACGTTATCACATGTATCAGTGTGCTTTGAAAAGCGATCGACAGCGGAATTCATGCCACAATGCTGGACGCTTGTCCAAGGAACGTTCAGCCCGGCGCCCGGGAGGCTGCGCCGCACGGCACCGGGGCTGCGGAGCCACCCGGCCCCTCCGCCCGCAGAGCGAGACGCAGGGAGCACCCACGACCCGTCAGGCCCCTCCCGTCTCCAAGGGCCCAGGCGAGACGCGAGCTGAGCCCGGAGGAGGTGGGCCCGGCTCTCCCCCTTCAGCCGTACTCCGCACGCGCGCCCTGCTGAGAGCCGGCGGCAGAAATAGCAGGAGAGCCGGCCTTCGCTGCGCTCACGTGACGCTCTTCCGCCGCAGTAAGCAGAGGTGGGTGAGCGCCCTGCACACTGACGGGGGCCCAGCTCCGAGACGGGCCGTGGCAAAGGCAAGCTGCACAACGATGCCTGTGGCAGGGCGGCCCGAAGGCGGCGCTGAGATCGGCGCCGGCCGGCTGCGAGCCGTTCAGGGGCCGCGTGTTAAAACACAGAGCTCAGGGAAGCGCGCCACCGTCAGAGAGGCATTCGCCCGCGGAGAAAGCGGAGAAACGTGACCAAAGAGGAATCGCAGGGGCTTTGAACTGTGTCTGGATTTTTACTCAAAAACTGACTCAGGCAAAAAAAAAAAACCCAACAACCTTCCCTGGTGCAGCCTTCCCTGTGGATGCAACCCCATCGCCAGCCTCGCGGACACCGGCCCACGGCAGACCCGCACCAAGCTGCCCGCAGTGACACAGGGAGAAGATCTCGTTCACGCCTGAGCCCCACGGATGCCGCTCTGCTCACGGCCAGCGTAGGTGATTCCCACACTGGGGTGGGCTCTCTCCCAGGGGAGCAGAGTCTCAAACAGGGCCGTCTTTCTGGGCGCTCTGTTCGGTGACCGAGGGGCTCCCAAAGCCTGGGTTTCAACGAGCTCTCCGTAGTGTTCCGGAAGACACCGGTTACTGCCCATGGCGTCCCTAACTCTCGAGAACAAGACATAAGGCAGGAGCGTCCCTGCGGCCTACACTTTCTCCTCCTGCGAACCTAAAAGCTCCTTCGAATACCAAGTGCCTGAACTCTGCGGTATCTTCCACGGTGAACAAACTAAACTCTGGTTTGCTCAGGCCACTGTCACGGAAGGAGGCCCCTTCTCAAGGCCCTGAGACAGCTGTCGGGATCCTTCATCAGGACCGTTTCATAATTAGTCCACATTTACCCCTCACGCTCTGGATCCCTCAGAACTAAAGAGCGCCTACGCACCTGAGTGTGGAGGCGGGAAGGGGGCCTGGCCCAGGCCAACAGCATTTTCCAGAAAATGTAACTCCAGAGTCAAAGCAGCTTAATGTTTGAAAAGGGAGAAACAGGAAAGGGTCCACAACAGCAACTGAAACTGAGCGTCTCCTTGAAGAGCCGGGAGGGCGGCCAGCCGGGACACACCGCCCGCTCTGGGCGCAGGCGGCTCCTCCGTCTCCCCTTGGGGCGATGCACCCCCAATACTCGCATCCACGAGATGCATAAGGCACCGCAGGCCACAGAATACAATCTACTGTCCAAATGTGTTTATTCCGAGTGGCTAACGCACCACCGTAAACTGTGCTGACAACCACGAGGAGGATATGCTGAAGCTCCACCTCTGACCAGAAAGAGGTGACTCTGTGTCGTGGGATTAACAGAATTCTGCATTCAAGTGAGCGCACGGACGGCCCTCAAGGTCTTTTAAGTTTACGTGTATTTATAGAAAAGTAAAACGTGTTGGAAGAATCAGACTCTTCTTGTGGACAGCTCTAGGGAGGAGGATTTGGGCTGGAAAACAGGAAGATTCGCTTCGTTTTTGCCCTTTTATACAGTTTACATTTTCTGTACTTGATATGTATTATTTTATCCCTAAAAACTTCTTCAAAAGAAAAAAGAGAAAGAAACGACATTCTCAGGCTTCATGGCTTACTAAGCTGGATAAAAGCTGCAATCTGTCTAATGCAAGTTTGTTGAACGAATTAAAAATAAAGACTGGAATAAGAGAACTACCGAGTGCTGTGCTGAGCCCCAAAGTGACAAAAGTACAGCTGCTACATCACAGTCTAAACATCTCGACTTTTCCAGAAGGAACAACAAATAAGTGATCAGCTTTAAGTAAGCAAGTGGAGATCTGAGTAACTCTATGAGAAGCTGTATTTGGAAAAAGCCCAGCATTTTAAGGCCCTGTCAAACCGTCACTGGCACGAGGATACCAAATAAGCAAAAACAGCTCAGTGAGCTGCAGTTACTCAATCTGTGAAGCCCTGTCCTCCCTTCCCTGCAGGACTCACCACCCGGACCAGTAGGGGCTCCTCCTCTTAGTGTTGCCATGGTAACCGGTCGCCTAACAAACAAGCAGGACAAGAGGGGACATGTCGACCAAGTTTCAAAAATACATCTTTAGCACTTGGATTGTTGATCTGTCTTTTTTTGTTGTTGTCTTTAAGAAAAAATGTTTTAGCAATAATTTCTATAGAATGAGAGACAAAAAGACAACTATCTTAACCAGTCCTTAGTAGACAAAATGCTCTATTCAGGGCGGCCCTAATGCTTGTGGCTCAAGAAAACACAGCGGAGTCTCTACTGGCCTCTGGGGCCATAGGGAGCGTGGATGACAGGTGGGCGGGGGCCACCCTGGGGAGGGGCCCCCAGGGCTGAGTCTGTGTCCTTCTATCAGCAAGCGTTTCCTACAGAGCAGCCGTCCACAGGTGTCCGTGCATTTCTCCTGTGGGCAGAGCAGACTCAAACTTAGGTTTTACTTCCCTGAGAAACAGAATGGCACTTGGGCGCCTTCACGCTGTCCTTAGTGGCCAGCACTGAAACACAGGTTTCTGTCTTCACGCACGAAAGAGTCCACATCAAACTGGACATGGCATTTCAGTAAATGTAAACACACTTTAGTGAGTTTTCACATTACCGTCAGGGTCTACAGAAGACCCTGAACCATTCTTCCTTTTGGAAAAAGCTCATCTGTCAATTAAATGGAGCTCATTTTCTACAAATGTTTTCCTCACGTCTGGGACTGAAGCCCCAATTTCCACATTCCTCAAAAGGAAAAGTAGGGGTTCAGTCAGCTGTTCTCTTCATTTACAATGAAGCAACGTCTCTGGTCTTGGCGCTCTCACTCTTGGATGGAGGAGTGGCGGACGGGTCTGTGGAAATCCTCGGGGCCGCTGATGTGCTCGGGTAAGTCGTAGCCTCTCAGGAAATGTCCACTGTTTTGCTGAGCAAAATAATACAGCTGTCTGGCTAGCAGAGGTTCGACCTTTAGTGAAAGATTGAAAAAAGATGTTACTGATCTCTTTTTTCTAAACCCTCCATATCTAAGTCTACAGTCAAGTCTAAAGTTAGGTGCTATGACTCATCAAAACACGTCATCCGGGGAGCCTTCTGGAGAACGGATTTTTTTGTGAGTCCTTGCATGCAGCAACCTATAAACAGAATATACTTAATTCTCCTGGGTTTCAGTTGAAGGGAAAGGTAAAGATGGTACTTGTAAACCAACTGCCGCTTGAAATTTACGTTAAACTAGGACCGAATGAAGCAAATTGGATAAAATGACCAAGTTAAAGGTAAATTTAAGGTAATTGGGTAATTTAGGCCAATGGATTTATTTTTCCACTCCTGCAGTTTGACAGGGGTGGAGGGGCTCAGTGATTTACAATTCATGGATGGCCTGGTAATCTGTATATTTCTAAACCAAACATAAAAGAAAGAAAAAAGAAGCAAAACCAAACAACAGCAAAACTGCTACTGTGGAAAAAGAGAAGTGAACTGACCCAAGATTCCTCCAGTTTGGTTATTAGTGTGGACCACGTTCACCAGAAAGTATCTAACATTCAGCTCTTCCTGAATTTGCAGCACCTGAGAGATCCGAATGCTTGCAGCCAATTGACTGTGCTCTTAGCGTGAGCCTTTACGTTATATGACATAAGATGACTCAAGAGTAACTCATTTGACGTATAACTGAAGTAAATTAAATCCATAATAAAAGGAGCAGGACTCCTGAGCGCACGCGTCCGCCCTCCATCAGCTCGGGCGCACGGTCCCAGCTGGGGCTACGTCCTCACCGACCCAGGCCGGTGCGTCCAAAGCCCTGAGACTCAGGCGCAGGCGCTCACCACTGCCTTCAGAGATGTTACTCACCAGGACCGAGACTACTTAGTCCTCTGACAGTTGTTAACAAGAATCCGTTATTATATCAATAAATCTATCGATTACTGGAGAGAATCCATGAGAAAACTCTAAAGTTTATGGGCATTATATTTCTGTTTATTGGTTGGTTGTTTTTTGATTTTATAATCAAGAAGCAGGGGGTGTGTGTTTAAGATTAGATAGTGTTTTATTTCCGATTTCAATAAGGAACATTATTAGATGTACCACAATGTTCACTGCAGCTCTATTTACAATAGCCAGGACATGGAAGCAACCTAAGTGTCCATCGCCAGATGAATGGATAAGGAAGATGTGGCACATATATACGATGGACTATTAGCCATAAAAAGAAACGAAATTGAGTTATTTGTAGTGAGGTGGATGGACCTAGAGTCTGTCATACAGAGGGAAGTAAGTCAGAAGCAGAAAAACAAATACCATATGCTAACACATACATATGGAATCTAAAATAAAAATGGTGCTGATGAACCTAGGGGCAGGACAGGAATAAAGTTGCAGATGTAGAGAATGGGCTTGAGGACACGGGGAGGGGGCAGGGTAAGCTGGGACGAAGTGAGAGAGTGGCACGGACATATATACACTACCAAACATAGGGTGGAGAGCTAGTGGGAAGCAGCCGCACAGCACAGGGAGATCAGCTCGTGCTCTGTGACCACCTAGAGGGGTGGGATAGGGAGGGTGGGAGGGAGGGAGACGCAAGAGGGAAATGATATGGGAACATATGTATGTGTATAACTGATTCACTTTGTTATACAGCAGAAGCTAACACACCATTGTAAAGCAATTATACTCCAATAAAGGTGTTTTAAAAAATAAAATAAATTCTGACTTGCATTCTGTTATTTTTTGATGTTAACTTTTTACCTATTCCTGCTCATTACCTGGGCCCATTAATAACCCTTACAGGTATGTAGCAATACAGAGTCTTCAAATTTCAAATTCAAAAATGTTAAGTATTCAAAACTCTGTTTTCTGTGGCAAATTAATGCTACATGTTATCTATCTAACCCTTTTTCTTTCCTTTTCTGTGAAAGATGTTTACTTTGCGCAGGTGAATGCTTCTTAAGCTCTGCTGGAGAACATGACCGTGGCCTGAGCTACTTGAAGTCCTTGAGAGATTTCACGCCTCCAAATAGCACATGGCCCTTGGTTTCCCAAAATTAAATAATTTCTAAAAATCCAGAGATAGAAGAGGATTTGGGGGGACACTTGGAGGGAGCCTACAAAATACTCAAGTCAGTGGACAGCCTCCCACTTGGGAAAAGCTTCCCCTTCAAGTGAAGATCAGCTGGATGGCATTTTAAAAGCAATATTAAACGTGAAGAATTTTAAAGGGCAACTTTTAGCATCATCCTTTTAAGACCCTATAAAATGGGACTATGACAATGTCCTTGAAAAATAAAAAAGATGGGACGGGTGGGCCCAGGGCTGGAGGTCACCCCAGCGGCGACGAGCAGACGTCCAGGGCTGTGAGGCGCGTGGTCCTTGGGCTGCACCCCTGCACCACTCGCTGGACACCTTCCCTCCCTCCATCCCCTCTGCCCAGGTCCCTGGACACTTACTTCTCGTCCGAACTTCTCTAAATGGGGCCCTGACCCTGACGAAGGTCAGGGAAACTCAAACACCCGAAGGTGACTGGACACTCACGTGAGCAGTAATGAGCTTCCGTTGCCTCTGGGGATCCGGAAACTCTTCCCCGAAGCACAGCGTCACCTGGAACCGTGGCAGAGGCCGGCCGTGGTGAGCAAAGGCTTGCAGCTCTGCAGAGACCCCGAGAGAAACAGCTCAGAACGCCGAGCGCAGGACGCAGGCGGGGGAGGGAGCCCACGCTGACGTGGAGGCCAGAGCAGGGCTGCTGCGCACGCGTGTTCACGCGGCTCTCTCCCGAGGCCCCGCCTTCACTGCACGGGGGCCACGCCCTAAGGGGGCGACCTGGCTCTGCAGCCGTGGGCCCAGAGGAGGCGAAGGCAGCAGGAAGGGGTGAAGGAGGAAGGAAAGGAAACGGAGCCAAAAGAATCACTCACACACGGAGAAATCTGCCTTTAAAATCAGACTTCTCTGACTTGATCCAGGATGGCTTAAAAACCTCATCTCAGAGCTGCTGAGCCCTCAAGCCCGCGGTCCACGTGGCTCGGGCACCGCAGAATCTGGGAGACTGAGCCCATCAGGGGCAGCCGTGGGTTTGAGGTGGGAGGGCGGCGCTGGATGAAGCGCCGGGCCCACCTCTGTGGATGCGTGTCCCGAAGGCGCCTGCGTTCACCCCGACTGGACGCTGTCCCCGCCCACCCTCAGGCCTCCGGCTGTCCTGCTCGTCTCTAGGGTCAAACGTCAGGTCCCCAGAAGAAGCGTGTTCACGCAGGCGCTAGCCCGTCTGCAGAGCTGCGGCTGCCGCCTTATCAGACGAGAGCCGCTGCACGGCGGGCGGGGCTGTCCCCAGCAGTGCGGGTCCTGAATGGGTGGATGTCAAAAGATTTCCACTGTTCTCTTTCAACCGAAGAAAAGTTTCTAGCTCACTCACTGGACCACTTGACTTCCTGCTTTTATTTCTTCCAGAATTCAAATCAAACCTAACCGACTTCGGCAGAACGTGTGCAAAGCTTCCACAGTGCGAGGTGGGAGGTGACACCCACGCCTGCCGCGTTGGCACAGTTCTCTGAAAAAGTCGGCCGAGATGCCTGGTAGCTCGAGAATGTTCGCGGGAATCCGCGGCTGTGGGGCTGGTCTGCACAGCTGCAGCTTTTTAGTTCACAGTTTCCTCCTTGAACCTCAGTAAACACTTCAAGATAAGAGGTTGCACTGGGCACACAGCACAGCCCTGGGTCACAGAGGAAGGAGCCAAACCGAAGCGGCGCTTGGTCGCAAGACAAACAGGAGCGAGCGCCCCGCCCCAGGAGGCCAACCGCTGGCAGGCCCCTGCCCTGGATGAAGCCCCCGGCCCAGCATGTCTTCTGCTTCCAAGACCCACGGCCTCGGAGGAGATCCAAAGCCAGGGCTCTTTCAGACCCCAGAGGTGCGGCCCTCGGCCCCTCCTCGGAGGCCCCCTCGGTCCACACGCTGGGGCCCAGGATGGACAGGACGGCCCGCAGGGAGGCAGCTCGCAGCCTGGGCCGGGAGGGGCTGCCTGGAGACCAGAGCCTCAGCTGTCCCTCTTCCTCCCATTTTGCCTCTGGGGGAGGGTGAGTCATCCAGGGGCACGTTCGTTTGGGGCAGCAAAAGAGAGTTTGGGGGAGCCTGAGCAAACGTGGGCCACTTGAGCCCCAGAGGCAGAGCGAGTGTCGTTGGTGGTGGAGCACAGAGGCACCTTGTGCTTCACGTGAACGGAATCACGAAGCAGCTTCAGGGAAAGGAGAGGCCCGGGACAGCCCAAAGACACAGGGCGTTTCTGAGGACGCGCCTGTCCGAGAAGAGTTAAGGATGCGGTCGAGGAAGCACGGGCGGTAGCCGGCAGGGAGAGCCGCTTCTCTGTCCAGAAGCAGCGCTGTGAAAGGGGCGGCTAAGTGGACACTCTGGACCGCCCCCCGCCAGAAGGTGGCCGCAGGCCTCACAGAAGGCGGCCCAGGGCTGATTGAATTGTCATGAAATCAAAACTAGGAAAACAAAACCTCCTGGTTCTGGAAAATGTGATTTGAAACCTAGAAACAACTCAAAGCCGTCTCCTAATTTCCCCTCTGCAAAATCAGTTCAACACACTCGCCCGTGGTCCCAGCTGCTGGAAAGCATCTGCTCAGGGCTGCTACATCTCAGAACCACGGACACTCACAGTATACTTCTAACCTTACGATTTTTCTAGGAACCTTAAAAGAGCTGAAACATCGACAGATACGCTTGCTGAGAACACACTTGCCGGTAAAATATGAACCTTACTAGTTGGTGAGTATTGGATGAATCCCAGCATTTCAGGACCTCAGCCTGAACCACAGCCCCCGACAACCTCCCCCTCTGCACAACCCTCTGCTGACGGGGTGGCAGGTGGACCAACAGGAGACCTACTCTGGGAGTGGGCCCAGCGGGCTCCGGGGTTCACAGAAGGCAGGCCTGCTGGGAGTGGCCTGCGGCCTTTGCCCCCTGTGGCAGCCGTGCCGTCGCCAGCTCCATCCTCCCCAAGCCTCACAGGTATAGGGCCCATTCCGGCAAACATGCGCCACCTCACCTGATAAGAACTGCTGCGTGTCAAAGAGCTTGCAGGCCTGGTCTCTCTCCAGCTTGTTGGGCCGGTCGCTGCACAGTGCCAGGGGCCCGTCCCAGTAGACCCTGCTCTGGCACAGCCTCTTGGCGTAAAGCCCGTCGGGGGCCATCCAGAGGACCACGCCCCTTTCCAGGTGGCTCAGCAGCTTCTCGATGTTCTTCCTCTGGCCGTTGTCCTCCGGGTAGGGAAAGAGGACCTGGTCCAGGCTGCTGGCGTCATAGGTGTGGGCGTGGGAGAGCCGGCAGCCTTCGGGGCTGGATGTGGTCAGCTCTTTCACCAGGACTTCCCGGTAGTACAGGCAGATGTGGAGCCGGCAGTCTGCAAACACAGACCCGTCGGGGTCAGTGCTAAGGAGCCAAGGTGCTGGTGCCCACCAGAATGCCAAACGACTGCCCAGAGCAAAGTGTCCTTGGTGGGACGCTCGTAAGAAGGGGCCTGGGGGACAGACGTTGCAAGGCCTTATGTCCCTCCTGGAGACTCACCCCATGGTGGAGAAGTTCTGTACGAGTCTGTGTGAGGTCCTCTAGCCCAGCATTTTCCAAATGTATGGGACATGGATTTGGGGGGGGGGAGGCGGTGCGGAGAGCACAAGGGGTGGTGATGATAACACTTAGGTCTAATACAGTGAGTCGTGTGCCGCTGAACAAAAGTTCATTTTAAGCACAGCAATCAGTTTTGATTTTGGAAGAAGCAAACCCTAAGTTTAAATAATTTCTACTAGCAAAAAGAGTACAATGGTGTTTCAGAAAAAAAAGCAAATATGTCCACACATCCAAAACTACCCTAAAATATCAATATGATACCAGTTACATAAAAAAAAAAAAAAAAAAAAAAGATACACATCCAGGTACGCACTGAAGTTTTGGGAAGGGTAAGCCTTGACAGGGTGATCTCTGGGTGGTGGGACTATGATGTTTCTATTTTCCATTCTTTGCTTTTCTGATTTTTAAATTATTTTTCCACTGGGTACGTACTACTTGTATAATAAAATTACCTCGTGAGGGGAACGTCCCAAGCGTAAAGTCCGCTGAGACCCACTTCGCTTTGTGTTTGAGTTTGAGGCTGGCTCTAGAACTGTGCTTCTCAAACACTGAACAAGATGAACTCATTTCTGAAACTTTGCTGATTTCAGAACCTTCTTTAAAATGCGACCCATGGGCTGAAAGGAACTAGCCAGGTTTGCCAAGGGCCACTGACCTGAAGTGCCAGAGGGCTTCCTGAGAGGCAAGAGCTCCCATAGTAACTGCGGGGTTCAAACCTGAAACGGGTGTCAGTCCTCTGATAAAAGGGCCAGGCTGGTAATTAGTCTGTACTGCGCACACCCAGAGAAACCCACAAAAGCCTCTCATCCCTCAAGGGCAGGTTTTGAGACTCAAACAACCCACATCACTGCCTCAAGCCTCCTCTGTGACTTCTGCTGCTGTGAACCCCGAGGAGTGGGTGTCGGCCACTCGAGGTTTCATTTCACTGAACGTCATCAGAAATCACGAGGTCACAGGGATATAAATAGCTGTTTGTTTCCTACTCTTCAGACACCCACACAAGTCTTATGTGCTCGAGAAAAGGGTTTGAAAGTTCCTAAAACTTCTGCTCAGAAACCTCTCCTCCCTCCACGGTCCAGGAGCATCTAAGAAGAAAGGCAGCAAGCTTCCTTCAGAATCTCAGAACCAAAAGGAACCCCACAGTGGGCCAGCTCCCCTGGGTGCAAGGAAGGGCCCCCAGCTCTCCTCTCCTGAAACCTTGAGAATTCAGCTTATGGCTTCTGTCGCTGATTTTCAAAGAGGCCAGGGGGCAAGGTGAGAGTTCTGAAGCTTAAGCTATCCATTTTTAATATGTGCAAATCTCATTTTAAAACAACCAAAACATTACCTAAAAAATAAATATACATACGCTACATGTGCTCAGTAAACCTCGAGGTATCCTCCTCCTTAAAACAGGCGAGACCGCTGAGGTATGGGGATTCCTTTAGAGAAGAGACTCTAAAAGCCAGATCTGATCTGTATCTGTTTGCAAGTCACACGTCATGTTCGGAGGAAGAGCAAGACGCTCCTCACTTAGGCACCGAACGTGATGAGAAGAACCCAAACTCGTGTCCCGGGAAACCGATGGGGTCGACTGTTTGTGGCTAAGCCTGCAAGGATGATGAGCTTCCAAAACGAGCAGCCCCTGCGCTGTTGCAAGAGGCTGCACTGCGTCATGGGGGTGCTGGCTGAAGAGGGGCCCTCGGTAAACGGAACTGGAGTGCCTGCCCATTCCTGGACACTCGGACGCCGGTGCAGAGCTTAGAATGGCTCAGTTCAGACCAGCCCGCAGAAGTGGATCAGGGTCGGAAGCCGGCCTCTCTCGCGGTGCTCTCTTGGCTATAACCTCGTTCTCCCAGCTGGGAGTCGGAGGCGTCCCGCCGCGCCCAGGCCCCAGCTGTGCTCACCAGCCCCACGAGTCCACCCAAAGCGGAGCGGACCCTCACACACGCCGCCTCCGGGGAGCCCCACTCACCTGAGAGGGCCAAGGCTTCGGCAGACCTTATGCTTGGCTCTATGGGGATCCCGGGAGCCTGGGACTCGGGCGGGGCACAAGCATAAAAGGTTCCCGTCACCTGGCAACCTGCATTTGCAAATGAAAATCAGAGGCGTTCTGAACAGGGTCCCTCGAGGCAGAGAGGGAGAGGAGGGGGCTCCCTGGGGGTCCCGCCGCCCCGGGGTGCACCAGCCCGGTGGGGGGGGGGGCTGGGCCCTGGAGAGCGAGCCCGCGCTGAGAACACGGCAGACCTACTTTCCTAGCAGCTTTCCAAGCGGCAGAGCATCGCTAACTGTGCTCGCCAGCCCGAAGGCCCAGAGTTTATTCATCTCCCAACTGGAAGTTTGTGCCCTTTGCCCGACACCCCTCCATCACGGATTCGCAGGGTAACCGAGGCCCAGAGGGACAGCGTGCTTCACCCCTGTTCACGCAGCAGGCTCGCGGCAAGCCGGGAGCCGGGCCTCTCTCCGTGAGCTCTGACGCCCAAGAGCCGGCTCGAAACCCTGCCCGCGGCTTTGTCCCCATTCCCCTGGTCGCTGCTTCTGGAATCAGGAGGGGCTGAGCCACGTCCCTGGCCGGCACAGCCGCCCTGCGTCGTGTTAAACGTCAGCAGGGAAACAGTATGTGGTAGAACCTCGTTGTGCTGGCGCGTCCTTTAATGTCACTTATGCTTCGAGACGTGTCCGCCAGTCTGTCCTCTCACAGCTCTAGGCGTTGCCTCTTCTCCAGGGTCACTAGCTGAGCAGAGCTCATGCCCTGGACCCGGGTCTGAATTCCAGAAACCCGTCCAGCGTCAGCTGATTCCCCCACTGCAGTACGGAAGATAAACCTTCACTGCAGATCACTCTTGAGAAGCTAAGAGAGCCGAATTCTCCGCATTTTTGTAAACATGCCACTCAATACAAATCTTAAATAATGGCATACGTCTTCAATCCCACAAGCCCAGAGTGCCCCGGACCTGGCTGGAAAAAGGAGAAAATACTCCTAGAACACATGAAGGCATCTGCGTGTTGACTGGCCTCAGGATTTCTATTTAAATAACAGCTCAGAATGCCTGAAAGCTTGTGCTTTGCTGCACGGACGTGCTGTGTGAAGTTTTCTCGGCACTTAGCAAATTAGTGCTTTCGCTGAGAGATCTCATCCTGATGTCCGGGGAAGGCCTCCGGGGGACACATCCAATCTAGTCCGGCACCAACACCAACCGGGCACCCTCTGGTGGAGACCTTTTATGTCTTCTCCATAGTATTTACTCCTATCCCCTTCTTACTGTCCCCTCTAATCCCAGGAACGACTGCGGCGGGCACGCCAGTGCTTGAGAGAGATCCGCCAGCGCAATAACCCGCTGCTGTCCCCGCGGAGGGGTGCCCGGGGCTCAGCTGCGGGGCGCTGACTTCGCGCGAGCGTAGCCGAGCCGGTCAGCATTTAAGGGACAGTCTAGTCTTCTCTCTGGGAAGGCTGACAAAGCCAACTACTCTGTGCCCAAGGTTAAAAAATAAACGTTACGATCATTCAGGAAGGAAGAAACATGCTAAGTTATTAAGTAGCTAATTGAGAACGTATAGCCGAGCAGTCTGAAATCTGACATCCCCGTCCTGCGTGGCCGGGCTCTGGAGCCAGGAGGTCAGGAGTTGAACGCAGCCCCTCGCTCTCACCGCGTAGCTTCGGGCACGTTGCCTACGTTCTGTGAGCAAGTCCCTATACCAAACAGGGCGGTTTCCGGGGCCCTGGCAAGATCCCTGCAATGCTTAAAGGAGGTTCCTCGAGGCAGCCCGGAGCCTGGGTCCTGGCACACAGCGGACCGGGCGTCCGTGAACCTCGGTGTCCTCCTCTGGGGGCCTCTTCCCTCCTTCACCGCACGTGGGGCCTTTCTCAGCGGCTCGGAGGACGTGAGAGCCGTGGGACGGACGGTGCAGAGGACAGGCCAGGCGGGGCCAGGCCCTCTGGCCACGGGAACTGCCCCAGCGCCCTCCTTACCGTTTTCACAGGCTGGGCCTTGCCAGTGGTGGCTGCGAGGCCCGAAGGTCACAGGACACTGATACGGGGTCTCCGGGTGGGGCTGATCAGGGACGAACTCTCTCCAGCCTCGGTCGTGGGGCGGAATCATGTAGGTGTGAGCCTGCTGGAGGGGCCAGAGGGGAGCTGGGGGGAGAGCGACCAGCCCGGGGCCGGCCTCGGGGAGCCCCCAGACTCCTCGGGAGCCCCCTTAGCTTCTGAAGAGGCTTGGTGGAAACCCGCCATGAAGAACCAGAAGGCACAATGGAGACAGTGTTGTAACGTGATGATCTGCGTGAGGCTTCATCATATGGGCAAACCCGGCACCAAAGTACCGCAGGGAAATGTGCCTTCCTTTACCGGCAGAGTGAATAAAACAGAGCTGTGATTCACATCAGACGCGTCTGCAGGGATCAGCTGCCGTGTGGTTTCACATGATAAAGCCCTGCTCCCCAAATCCTGGACTCTAAGGTCGGTTTCCCAGATCTCAGAGTCTAACTGACAGGCAGACACACCCACCCTCCCCGCCCTAACTTCAAGCCAGCGACACCAGGTGGAAACCCAGACGTTCATCCAGTGACCTGGGATTTGGTTTGGCAGATGGACAGACAGCAAAAACGGAGTTCTGCTGCTTTGCCTGCAGGTCTTTCCCGTTGTGCGGGGTCTGGCTCAGGCGGCCTCGCACAGACCCAGCCTCCCCTCCTCGAAGCCCCGCCCCTCCCGTACCTGGGCTGGGAGCGAGGAGTAAGGAGCCGGCACGCTGTACGGGTGGCTCATGGGCACCTGTGGGTCCTCCAGGGTCAGCTGCTTCGCTCCTGGGTGTTTGGGCAAAGGGGAGATGCGCAGCGTTGGAAAAGGGAACTGGAAGGACTGAGAGAAATTACCTGAGCGTTTACTTCCTGGAGCGCATAACACCGTGCTGACGAGTAAGGCATTTTTCTGCAGTTTCCTTGGGCAATTTTTTACCCAGGCCGTTAAACTGGTTCCTACAAGGCCCAATGTATGGAGCGCAGTAGAGAAACAGATGAAGCCCGTGTGTGGCGGGCCTTGTGGCGTCGAGGGCTCCCCGGCAAGAGCGCGGCTAGCGAGGTCACCAGGCGGTTTGTTTAAACTGCAGATTCCCGGGCTCTACTCTGACACCCAGGTCCGCATCTTGGAGAGTGGGAATCGGAATTTTAACAAGCACCCCAGTGGACCACAGCACACCCTAAACGTTGACGCTTCTGTTACTGTGAATGGTTACCGTATATACGGATCACGAACGCTTCCCTTCTACAAAACGGCTAATCACGAGAGACTGATGGACGCGTAAAGCTTCAAACAGCTTTTCCACTTTGGGCTTGGAAATCTGGCCCACGTCTTAGGAGAACTACCGGAAAGCACACACACAGGCAGAGACTCGGAGCCCGAGAAATCATTCTGCACGAAAACCGCGGGAATGTCAAGTTACGACCCGGAGGACTTGGGTAAGTCGTCCGCTGGGCGTGAACGGGAGGCTGCGGCCGGCAGGCTATAAAGAGCAGCGAACAGAGACAGGGACCCCGGCAGCGGAGCGGAGGCGCCGCGGCGCCAGGCGGCCCGAGCGGGAGGCCCACCTTTCTTGGCCCCCTCGGGGACGATCCTGTACACCTTGTAGGGCTCCGAGATGTCCAGCTGGCTCCGCTCCACCAGCTCCTCGAAGTCGTTGCTCTTGTTCAGGGCGCAGCGCAAGCGCGTCTTCCAGGTAGGAGGGTCGGGCTTGTCGATGCCTTCCCGGAACTTCCCCTTAAATAGCGCCCAAGCCTGGCGGGAAGGAAGAGGGGAAAACGTCAAAACACCGGTCTTTCAAAACAGAATCCGGGGACCGGAGGCGTGAAGGAAAGAATGGTGTCGGGGGCTTCAGAGTCACACCGTCGCCCCAAACGTGAGGCAGAAAGACAGCAGGTGCTTGTAAAAGGCGGGTGAGACTGGACGACCCCTGGAAGGGCTCCACCCACAGGGTCTGGAGCGAGTTGGCTTGGAAGTAGGGACAGAGCTGTGGGGCGAGGCCCCCCCAATAGAGCGCCTCTGGACGTCAGAGGATCCGAGGTATTCTGCAAGGCAGTTCCCCGAGGAAGTCCCCGTCGCCCGCCTGCTCTGCCCACTGGTGGTAGGGCTGGGCCCCAAGGCGCAGGTCGCTGGGGAAGCAGTCAGGACAGGGACGCACACGCAAAGGGCGAGAGAGAAACCCCCAGAGAGACCCTGCGCGGGACAGAGAGGAGAAAGAGGAAGGGAGAGAAACACAAGAGGGATGGGGAGGGGAGAGGGACCCCGAGAACACCTTCCAGAGAGCCTTGGAAAGAGGGGGTCACACAGAGACGAGACGACACACAGGAGCTAGGAGAGTGCAGGCCGGGGAGGGAGAGTGAGAAGAGGAAAAACTATCCGGGGAGAGGCGGGAGAGAACAGACGCAGAGGAACGGAGACCAGACGGGGGGGGGGGGGGGGGGAAGGGGGTCTCAGTCCAGCGCACCCAGCGGCCCTCACAGGAGGGGACCCTGAGACCCAGACGCCTGCTGACCAAGGGGGGCGAAGAGGGATTCAGAGGCTCACCAAGAGGCTCCCACGGAAACAGAGGTGCGGCCTTGGACCGCCCCTCTCCCTGGCCCTCGGGGACGGCGCGCCCCACACGCTCTGACCTGGGACCCGCTCCTCCCTCCGCGGGGTTACGAGAGAACCGGAAACCTCTCCCCCTCCCCGGGCTTGGGACGCTCCAGGGCCCCGCGCGCCCCTCCGCGCTGAGGACGGCCGGCCCCGCCGAGCCCGGGTCAGGCCGGGCGCCCCGCCCCGCCCCGCCCCGCCCCCAGGCACCTTGAAGAGGGCGGCGTCCTCCTCGCGGTTGTAGTCCTGCTTGCCCGCGTGCTTCCAGGGGATGCGGAAGATGCTCTTCTCCTCGTTCTCCCACACCAGCCCGGGGTACTTGCCGCTGTCGATCTGGTCGATCAGCCACTGGCGGAGCTTCCCGTTGCCGCAGCTCACGGAGCTCATGCCGAACTCGCCGCCTCGGCTGCTGCCCTCCAGGTTCATGTCCAGCGCGCCGGCGCGGCCCCCTCGCACGCTCAAGATCCGCTCCTGCACCCGCTCTGCGCTGTGGGGGAGAGGAGGGCCGCCCTCCGGCAGTGACCACGAGGCCCCGGACTCTCCGAGGCGGCGAGGCGCGCGCCAGCGAGTCGGGGGCGCCTAAGGCCCAAGAGGAGGCACCTCTCCGCCGGCCCGGCTGGTGCCCTGGGCGCGCGCCGTCCTGCCGCCTCCCCGGAGGCCGTCCTCCCGCCCCACCTTCCGGACTCTCCGTTCTGTCACACGCCCCGCAGCCCGCGCGCTGCCCAGACTCGCGGCTCTGGCCTTGGCGCCCCCACCGCCCCCCAGATCCCGCCGCCACGGCGCGTGACACTGCGCACTCGTACTTCCTGCTCCCCTGCCCAGCCCCGAGCCGAGGCCAGGCCATTTCCCGCGCCACTGTCAGCTTCCACTCGTGCCCTCTCCCGGGTTCCCACTCCCTGGTGGCCCGGCGTGTCTCGCACGCGGGCTCCCCTTCGGGCCGGCGTCCCAGGCGCGCGGCGCCCGCAGCTCCCCCCGCGGCGCTCTCCGGGACCCGCCCTCTTTGCCCCTGGGCCCCGGCAGCTGGCGACGATTAGGTGGCCCCGCGAGCCCCAAGAGGCAGAGCGCGAGCCGGCCTCAGCGAGCAGCGCAGCCTCGTAGCGGGGGATCCCCGCGCGCCCAGCTTCTGCTGGAGCCGGAGGCCGGCAGGGAGAGCGGAGGCGGGGACGGTGCCCGGTAAGGCGAGGGGTCGCGGAGCGCGGGGACGGAGTGGCCGAAGTCCGGAGCGCCTCCTCTTCCACCACCAGCCGGGAAGCCGAGAGCCGGAGGCCGAGGAGAGTTTGAGCCCCTCAAGAAGGAGGAGCCCGAGAGGCAGCCCCGGGGGTAAGGAACCGTCCCTGCGGTCAAGCCTGCCGCCCGGTGTGGGTCCCTTCGACGGCCCCACCTCGGCCACTCCTGGGCCCCGACGAGCTCGTTATCCGACCCGGTCCAGAGCGTGGCCTCCCCGGGCCCAGGCTGGGCCGACCCACGGGCGCTGGGGCCGCGGGAGTGCCCGGCCAAGAGCGGATGGAACGGGCGTCGGGGCGCCCTCGAGGGGCGTGCTCCCTGCTGGCGCCACGCTGGGCTCCCCTGCGCTGCCCTCGAGACGGACCCCGAGACCGCTGGTCTCCGCCGGGTTCGCTGTGGGGCCCGCCTCGCAGCCGTGCTCCTTCCCGACCCAAGTCTTACCTTGCCCCCGGCGCGGAGCTGAGGGCAGCGGTGAGTCCCAAGTTCAAGCAGTGAAACTAAGCCTCCGAAGTGCGAAAGAGGAACTTTATAAAGCTTAAAAGCCCCGCTGGGGGCGGGGCCTGGGGCGGGGCGGGGCGAACCGGGGGCGCCTCCTGGCGGGACTGGGGGGCTGCGGGCGCAAGGCTGGGCGCGCGGGGCCGCGCTGGGGACGCACCTCGAGTCGGGCGCACGGGAACCTCAGTCGGGCGGTTTCCTGCCAAGGGCAAGGCGCGAAAGGGGACTTGGCCTGCGCGCAGGGACTGCGGGAGGCCCGCCGGTAACTAACGAAAGTTACGCTACAGCGGCGCTGCAAGGGCGGGTAGCAGGGGCTGTGCAGGGGCGGGTAGCCGGGGCCGTGCAGGGGCGGCAGTCTGGCGCGAAGGGGGCTCGGCGTAACCAAAGACAGAGGGCTGTCCACGTGGAAGACCTGCGGATAGGTGGGGGCCACCCTTGGCTCGGCCGCTGTCACCGAGAGCCCCGCCCCTCCGCGGCGTTTAGAGAACATCACACTCATTGAAAAGAAAAAAGGAAATGTCCCAGATCCCTTGAGCTATGAACTGCGGCTCACCCACTGCCCGCATGTTTGAAACGCTGACATACTCGTGTGTCTATGAAACTGGTGAACTGCAGTGCCTCAGACAGTGCACAGCCCCCGACGTTTTAATCATGGCAACAGGAAAGAACGGGAAGGATCCCCAGGCACCCAAGTGCTTAACTGCTTCTGGGCTTCAGTTCACCTCAAAGCGACATCGTTTTAAGCTGAACCGGCTAAGAAACAATTTACAGGTGGGGTTTTAAATGTCCAGAATAGGAACAATATTTCAGAGGAGTGATTTTACTTAATTTCCCAGGATCTCCTTAACATCAACATAAACTCCCTGAGCACCTGCCCACTAACCCCGCCCAGAGCATCTTGGATGCTTCAGCATGTTTGTGTAGTTAACGATTTCAGGTAAACCGTCAGATCACTGGTTTCTGTATGATTTTAGACCACCACCATCCCGGGTCAACTCGCAACTCTTGAGAAGCTTTTGATTTCACTGATTTCTCAGTCTTTCTTTTAATCTTATATATTGGGCCACTGTCTCCTACCCAAAGAACAAAGTAAGTTCAGGCTAGAGCAAAACAGGCATGAGGTGCAGAGTGGAGATGCTTTTCCTCAAACCAATGACTTTCTCAGAAATTAACAGGATGTCATGCTTTTATTCACTTAAGTAAGTTTTCCATTATCAGAATCTATGTAATAAACAACAGGTTTTTTTTTTTTTTCAAAGAAAATTCTGGTCACGGTGGTTTTTCTTCTTCTTTCATGGATTCATTCATTCAACAAATATTTTTCGAGCACCTCTGCTTATTAGGAACCGTTCTTGGCACCTGGGATACCTTGGTGAACGAAGGGAACATCTTTACACTTTAATCAGTGCTCACCAGCAACAGACGGAAGATTGCTAAGAACAAAAATGGCACGCTCGAGCTTTTGCACTTTCGCACACGTGTCCTCTGCCCAGATTTAGCTGTTTCAACGTTCTCCTCACTCATCCTCTTTCAGACGTTGAAAACCACGTTACCTTGTTTTAAAATGTGATTGCAAACCTTCAACGCCATCTTCTGGTTTACTCATTTGTCAGACTGATCTTCCAGGAGTGGTATTTTCTCTTTTATGATGAGGCGGATACACAGAAGAGTGTATTTTAATCACTGCAACTCTTGGTGTCCTCACTGGCCCTGGGAAGCGGTGGGTGACAGGCAGGCCCCGCCAGCTGCTCTCGGAAGACTTTTCCATTGTAGTCACAGTTGAAAGAGAAATGACAGAAGTTTTAAAGTTGGCCCCCCCCCAACACTTGAGGAAATCAAAGTGCCCTTCAGTGAAAGACTAGACATTGTCTTCAAGTGTCACGGCTTGTAAAAAAGTGAAAACAAGTAAGAACTCAGTTGATTGAGTGTCTCTCCAAAACAGGGCTCATCACCGTATTCTGTGAGGAGGTGATTTACTTCAGTGAATTGTCCAGATGTAGAAGTGCTGCTGTGGATGCAGCCCAGTCCGAATGCCGGAGCTCACTTTTCATTTCATATTTATTGTAAAGAAGCTGTAAGAGAAGTTGAATTTACGTAAATTCAGTATTTTAAAAATCAATCTTAAAAGTATACATTTGTATGCAGGAAAAGTAGTTTAGAAAAACCCATACTAGACACAAAAAATAAATGATTGAAACCCTTGTTGTGGATATAAACCTATTTTCTCACTAATTATTCTTTCAGAAGGAGGGAACTAAATGTATTAAAAACAGTGCAATGATATCATTGAAAACACTTAAAGGGCAGTGATTTTTAGTTATTTGTAAAAAAACAGGAAAATACTAAAAATGTTTTTTTGTTATGGTGCAGTTCTTATCAGATAAAGAGCTCCTCTAATGCTCTTTGGCTGTATGTGTATGCAATGCTAATTAGCGCCTTTGACCGTGGCACCCTATAAGGCAGTACTATTATATTATTATTGTATTATTATGTCTTCATATAAATAGTAATATATCCTACGTAATAGTACAGTAATATACAGTAATAATACAGTACTATAGTAATATGCTATAGTATATACCATACAATATACTCTGATACTACAGCGATATGGTGCTCGTGTATCAGAGTACTAGTGTAGTATAGCAGTATTGCTGTATATTAAGGTATCACAGTATTATATCGTGACATAATGCTGTAGTCTGCAATATGGTATTCTTACTGTATGATATTATTAATAATTAAATGCTCCGGTGTGGGAGAGCTGGTTCAAGTTCCTGAGGTCTTGATGGACTATTTAATGGCAGTCTTACCTTCCCGTGTACAGTGGAGGTGACAGCTTTCTTGCCTCCCAGCGTTCTGTGATAACGAGATGGTGCTGAGCCCATGCCTGGCACATCCCGTGTTCGACAGGGCAGGACCATTATCACTAACGTTGTGCTTCAGCACTTAGGGAAGTTTCACAGACTTTATCTCACTTGATCTCCAACCAAGGCTGCCCCAGGGGGCAGGGCAGGCAGTGCTCGGGCCCGGGTACAGATAAGAAAAGAGATTCAAAGGGGGTCCGCTGAGGTCCCGACCCGGGTCGACAGGTCCTTGGCTGCCTGTCGTGATAATCTTTCAAAAGCAGCCTCTGAGCACAGGCCTGTCAGCCTGGCGGCACTTGCACGGCAGCCTGGTCCCCCCACCCCCAGTGAGTGGGCAAGACGCGGCCTTCCCCGCCTCTTCTCCAGCCTCCACTGAGGCTGGAAGCAGCAACCACTGAAACTTCTTCCAACCCTAAACAATTGTTTTCTTCTTTCGGCTCTTAGGACCAGTGGCCTTGCTGGTTATGGTAAGTTCAGAGTAAGAAAAACTGCCTTTTTTAAAAATAAGCCACTGACCTGACTTCTGGTCTTCACTTCATTCTTCTCCACGAAGCTATATTCCCTCTGAGGAAACAGGTCCTGCTTTCAAATATTTAATCCTCTGGGAAAATCGAACCTTATAAGCTACTTATACAGGACAGCAGTTGGGGTGGAATCCTCTGGAAAAGAAATTGTATGTTAAATGCTGTCACAGTGCACCCAGTTTAAAGGAATTGAGTTGAACTTGGTAATGTGATGAACTCCTTGGCAATACCAACAGGGCACCTAAACCTGGATCTTTTTTCATGTAGAGCTGTATACACTTTCCTAATTTAATTTGCTAAGTGCCCTGCATTTCTTCAATGAATGAGCTCTGCAGAACAGCCTCGAGCATTGGCTCTTGGACCCTGTTGCCCACTGGCACAGAGGACAACCCACTGCCAGGCATACAGGAAACTGGACTTGTGATTTTAATCAATTATGTAGTAAGAAGTCACAGAGTCAGGGCTTCCCTGGTGGCGCAGTGGTTGAGGGTCCGCCTGCCGATGCGGGGGACGCGGGTTCGTGCCCCGGTCCGGGAGGATCCCACGTGCCACGGAGCGGCTGGGCCCGTGAGCCGTGGCCGCTGAGCCTGCGCGTCCGGAGCCTGTGCTCTGCGACGGGAGAGGCCACGGCGGCAAGAGGCCCGCGTACCGCCACAGAGTCAAATACACCGTGTAAGCAGCTGTTCCCTTTTGTCTCCTCTTCTTGCCAGCGTTCTGAGAAGTCTCCTATGACGCCTCCTTTCTATGACTCTACATAAGCAGTGACGTGGCTTTAACAAGGGACCTTATGATTCCGCCAACTCCCTTCACCGAGCCAACCAAAGGGCAAATGGTTTGCAAAGTCTTTGGGCAATTTTCTGAAAATTGAAGCAATAGGTGAAAAGCCAGTTCCTCCCCTTTGCAGCAGTTCACAGGCTGGGTTGTTCTCCAGCTCGACCCTCCTTCCAGCTGGACGCTGTGGGGCACACTGTCACTTGTCGCATAAGAAGTGCCACTTCTGAGACTTGCGGGTCCTGTCGGTGGCAGCTTGTGACAGTTGGTTATGTCCCGGTACCCAGTCCCCCCAACCTCAGGGGCTTGGAACCACGCAGGGCCGCTTCTTGTTCACGCAAGTCATTTGCCCTGCTCGTCACCTCTGAGAACTCAGGCCAACAGAGCCGCGTGCATCCAGAACCTTCCCGGCCACAGGCCATAGAGACGGGGTCAGGAAGAGCCAGTGCTGTTCTCTGAGCTTCCTCTCCCCGTGACTCCTGCGCCCCTGGTGGAAGGAAGGATGGCCTGGCGTGGCCTGGCGTGGCCTGGCCGAGGCAGGAGCCCCGGGGGAGCCCAGGGAGAGCGAGGGCCTCTCGGACCGGGGTGCGTGGAGGGCGGTCAGAGGAGGGCGGCAGCGTGCCGGGGGCCCGGGTGCGTGTGCCGTGAGCTCGAGCAAAAATGACTGGCATCTCCAGGCCCAAAGATCGGGGCCGAGGAGCGGGCTGCACGGGGACCAGACGGGACGCTGGGGGCACCCCTTCCTGACAGGTCTCTGGGGCTGGCGACACTGCTGCCCCCGCCCCGCCCAGGCTCCCGGAGCCACGTGTGCGGCTGCAGAGACTTCTCCCACCACCCTCCCTGCCCGAGGCGTTGCTACCCTCCTTGGTGCGGCCGTCGCCCTCTCCTCCTTCCTGCGTGTGTCCAGCATCTCCTTGCTAGGTGTGCGGTCCTGCCTGTCTTCCCTGAAGGTCCGCTGCGCCAGTGGCCAGGGGACCAGCCCAGGTCCAGGAGCACCACCCCGCACGCCGTGGGTCCCTCCCCGCACACCCCCAGCCAGGCTGTCTGGTCGCCTGACCCCAGTGGCCAGCTGAGCCTGAGTGGGCACGTGTCGTCTGGCAGAAGCGGGGCCTGTGCATCGTTTCCAAGCAAGGGGAGCGGTAGCGTTCGGAGGAGGGGGCGCTCCTGCCGGCTCAGAGAGTCCAGGGCGGCCAGGCGGCCCAGGACCCTGCCGCGGGGCGCAGCGCGCGTCTCCTCCGGCCCGCGGTCCTCATCTGTGCAGTCCGCCAACGCGCCGCGCCGGGCCCGTTCCCCTCGGTCTGCTGGAGGGCACGGCACCTCCCCCTGAGGTGGGAGCAGAGAAGCCCCCACTGACCCCGGCTTCCGGCAGGGGGATCGAGGCCTGGTGTGGGAACCGAGGGGCGGCCGGCACGAGCAGGGAAGGGGAGAGGCTGGCCAGGGAGGGCCGTCGTGTCCCTGCTGCTTGGGCAGATTCACAGATGCTATTTTCGGCTGGAAATCACTGGTTCCTCCTTTGCTCTGTGCTTTATATGTCAGACAGCCTCTGACACGCAGCCGTTTAAGTGCTTTATGCACATTAACTGATTTTAGCAAGAGTCGCTAACTTTCCTTTAACCTGGATGTTAAGCAGCTCAAAAAACTCTCTTTCAACTACTCTCCACGTGTGGTTAGCGCAAACAACCTGAACGCATTTTCTTTTTAAGGTTCTAAGGCCTTCATTTATGACTGCAGATGATTGGCCCTGTGGAGAAGTGCGAGAGGACTGCCAGGCCGAGTCAGACGCGGCCTGATGGAGGGGCTCGCCTACCCCTTCCCCACCGATCCTGCCAAGCCACCCGCAGCCATGGAAGCGGACCCCCTGGGAAATGGGATGTGGAATTCCTGCTTCCGAGCTCTGAACGGAACAAAGCCTGGCGCTGTGAAAGTGGGGTCTCCCCCGGGGGGGAGCATGGCACCTGGGACACTGAGGGCGAAGTGAGGCCTGCCTCGAGGGGCAGAGCCCACCCGCCCTCGGCCCCCTCCTCGCGTGCAGCCGAGGTGCTTCCTCTATCAGAGGGGTGCCTGCCCCACCTGCCTTGCCCACAGGCCACAGGAGGGTATGGCGGGATGGCTGGAGGCGCCTACCACGCAGACTCAGGCCCTGGTGACCCGACTGGCCGCTTCACCTCCAATCTTCAGAGTTCTGCAAGGTCCGTGTGGCCAAGGTACTCATGGCCCCGGGCAGTGACGGGGACAATCTGGACAGCGACAGATGTTCGGCTCTGTCGAAAGGCGTACGTCGTGGTAGGTTGAGTTTCACGAGGCTCATCGGACCGCACCAGCAACAGGCCTGACGTGGGCGGCGGGGGACGGTTCTGCCGGGACCTGGCTGAGGTCTCCGGCGGGCGGCGAGCTCTCCTCCCTGCTGGCCTTGTGGGGGCCGTCCTCCCCTTCTGCCCCCTCTGGCCCTTTGTGTGTGGCCTCGCAGCGCCCCGGAAACTGTCTGACCCTTGCAGCTCGTCCCGGGCCCCCAGCACCCCGGAGGCTCTCAGTGGTTACTGAACGAGCCTGTGTCCTTCGTCTCATTTAAACTGAAATTTCTGTTTTGAAACTCCCTTCAGAAATTCCCTTTCTCTTCTAAACGTTGCGCTTTTTCTTTCAACTCTCTGCAGAATCATCATTCAATGCCAGTAGGCAGTGCATTTCGAATAAACCCACGAACTTGAGTGTTCCTTTCTGCTGACTGAATTCGGTTCTCTGTTTTTATTTGGTATCGTCTGTCAAATGTAAAAAGGAACCAACTTAGACAGAAGATAACGCCTCAGGGGAGCTGCGCTGTGAACAGCCTCACTCCGTTTCTTTGGTGGATGCACTTTGCTTTTATCGTGAACAAAGTGTCACCAGCGTCCCTGATGGTCACAGGTTGTAAATGGATTCTTACAGGTTGTACTTGGGGGTGTTCGTCCTGGGTGACCTACACAGAACTTTTGGGAGCCTTAAAAGTTTGCATTTTGGCAATTTGTGACTTACATAAACTTTTTATGTTATAAATTAACATGCCCTCCTTTCTGGGGGTACATTTTTGCTATTTCTTGACTTCTTTTTGCAGCATCTATAACAAAAGTGCTCCTAATCCATTCTTCTCTGCCTCCATCTTTATAAATTAAAAATCAATATTCCTTTTTAAAAGTTCACTGAAACTTCCCAATTCCTTCAAGATTTCTTCCTTTTGAAAATCAAGTTCAGGGTCCATCAGCAAAGTCCCTGTTTATTTTGCTTCTCAAGTTAAAGCACCCAGGTGACGATCATATATTTAGTGGGTGCTGGTTTTTTGCATTCGCTTTTACTGAATAATGTTCAGGGAAAAAGCTTATTCTTGACACGCTGACAATCACGCACAGGTCTCAGTGATGTGGGCGCTGCGGTGCTCTGTGAGGAGACCCCATGAGCTCGCCGGTGTCCGTCCAGCAGCGCGCCCCCAGCGTTCCGTCCCGTCGTCCAGGTGTCTCAACCTGCAGCAGCAGAGCCTCAGGGCCCCAGCTTTGCCCCAGGCTGCGACCCCCACTCTGCGGCCAGGTCTCGGTAGGAGCAGGTGCCCCGCCCGTGATCTGGCCCCCGTGCCCGCCCTGCAGGCTCCCAGGTGGGGTCAGGGGCTGACCTCCCCACGTGGTAATGAACACTCCTGTGACGTCCCGAGACCCCTCTCCAGCCTGGCGCAGGCGCTCCCGCGGTAATATTCTGCTGCAGGCCCCCCTCTTCCAGGAGGGCGAGGCTTTGGAAAGCAGAGTCCCGAAATTGGAAGCAAGGACCCTGATTTCCCTCGCACCCGTTTCGGGCTGGAATTACACCCTGAATCTCAGCAAAGGTTTTCTTCTGAGATTGTGGGAGGCGCGGCACCTGGCACAACTAGGAAGCCAGGAGGACGGCCTGCCCGGAGCCTCCCCGCCGCGCCCTCCCCTGCCCCCTCCCCCCCAGAAGCAGCTCTGATCAGACAGAAAGGGGGCGGCCACGAGGGAACTCACAGCGTCGTGAAGATGGTGTTTGACCTGAACCTTGAAGGCTTCAGTGTCTCAGAAGGGACGAAGGACGTCAGAGGCGGGGACGCCATGGGGGAAGGTGCCCCCGGGGGGGAGGGGGACTCGGGGGAAAGGGCCAGGGAGGGGGCTCGGTGCCCCCCAGGAGGACCACGGGAGCCTCACGGACAGCCGAGGGACCTACGGGGGACGGGCGGGACACCGGTCCTTCGGCGTCACTGCGAGTGCTGGGCTCAGACCCAGCCGCTGGGCCCGGGAGCCGGCCTCTGCCTCAGAGGGCGGGAGCTGGACTCCAGGGCCCCCCAGCACTGCTCGCTCTGAACACAGCTGGGAGAAAGGGGGCCACGGGGGGCACCCCGACCGCTTTAGGGCGGAAAGGACACACAGCCCCGCTCGAGCTTCAGGGAGACGCTGTGCGGCGGGGTGGGCTGGGCTGGGGCCACGGTGCGCCGAGGACCAGCCCAGCGGGTGAGCACGTCGAGGCCCGGGGCTGGCGAGCCTGACCTGGAGCCGGACGCGGGCGGCGTCCGAGCGGCTGCAACCGGCTGCGGAGGCAGGTCCGCGGCGCACAGGCCCCGGCGGGAGGGAGGGGAGGGTCCTGCGGCTCCTGGCCGCGAGCTTCTCGGTTCGCCGCCCGGGGACGCTCAGGCTGGGGGCAGGGGGGGGTCAGGAGGGACGCGGCTTCCCCCGACCTCGGTGCCACACTTCCCTCCCAGGAGGTTTCACCGGCGCGGCTTCGGGGTGTCCCTGGTGGGAGCCGCCGCCCGAGGTGGCTTCCCGAAGGCTCCCCGGCCCGGGAAGGAGACGCGCTGGGAGGGCCAGCGGGGGAGGGGAAGGGTCAGGAGGGAAGAGGAGAAACTCGGCAGGGCGCCCTGTGAGCACAGCTGCTCTCAGCCGGGAGGCCGCTCAGCCCCCCCGGGGGGCCGCGCGCGGGCAGGCCCGGTTCCCACGGCCACGGCCGTTCCCACGACTGCAGGGAGGTCAGAGGTCTCCTCCAGGCTTCCCTTGGGGAAGGGCTCAGGGCAAGTGCAGAGGCCCAGCCTTGAGTCTGCTCCGCGGCTGCCAGGCGGGGCTCCCTTCTCAGCCTCCTTGTAGCCCGCGGAGAGCTGGCGGGGAAGGGGCAGGGGCTGTGATTACGCTTAGGCATGAGCCCCTGAGAGCAGGCGAGCTGGGCACAGAGGCCCCTCGGCCACCCGCCTCCTCTGAGCTGGGCCCAGGGTGACCAACGCTGAAAACTGCGGCTCGGGAGCAGTGCTGGATCGGACGGTCGTTCAGGTCCCACGCAGGGCGGCCTCTGCTGCCCTTGACCGTGCACGCCTGTCGCCTCCGCGCTCCAGAGGGTGGCCCCGTGAGGGCAGGGCCGCGTCCGCACACATCAGATGCTCCGTGAACGGATACACGAGTGAGTGATCGGTGCAGAGGGATAGCGAGTTCACACCCCTTTAAACGAGACCGCGCGAGACAAGTGTGGCTGGACATCCTTGTTCAAAATGCTCACCTCAGCTTTGTCACTGTAACACTTGGAATGAAGTTGAATATCTAATCATTGGGGACAATTAAATACACGTTAGCACATCCACACAGTTGGGAAATTACAGTTCCGAAAATTTTTGTTAATTTGGGGAAAACGCTGATGATACGAAGTTAAAGGAGAAGAGTTGGATGCACGTCACACGCTTGGCGTGGTCTTAACCGAGAAAACACGCGCGCGTTAGGGACCCCGTGGCGGGAGCTCACGCGTTGTCCACATGAATTGTCCTTTCCTCCATGTTCTTTCTGAAGTTTACACTTTTTTAGCGAGAAAATATGGTATAACCAAAACCATAAAAACATGTTCTAAGGACAGAACATCCACACACACTAAGACTGATTGCCCATGTTGGGTTATGTCAAAGGCTATGCTACCACCTCTTGACCTGCACGCTTCTGCAGCCCTCAGTCTGTGCCAGGCTTGCGTTCTCTTCTTTCTTGCTGTACAATTCCTTCCTCAAACATCTTTGGTTCAAATTACTCCTATTTTCACGCTGGTGTCTTTTTCTGGATTGCTTGAAGTCTGGCTTGGTTTGAAGCTCTTGGCAGGGAAACGCAGAACGCCACTGTCAACATTCAGAGATGGTCTTCTGGGCAAGCGAGGTGCTTTGGGAAAACGCAAGGATATATTAGAGCGTGCTTCCTGCCCTCGATACATTTTCAGTTGACTACCTCTGGTTCTCTGGTCTTTACCTTGGAGGAACTACTTTTATTACAAACCGCCGATGACATACTTCTGGCAAAAATCCAACGGCGCCATCCCTCTTCTGAGCTCTCAGCGCCTCCGCAGAGGCCGAACAGCCCCTTCTCCACCATGTGCCTGGGTCTGGCCTTCAGGGACCTCCTGCTCGGCAATCGTGTCTCTCGTATTCTGGTGGCGTCTCACTGAGCTCCTGCCCCGCTTTTCAGCATCTCCAGGCCTCACGGCGCTCTTGAACCAACGCCGATTATCTGACCAAATACCTCAGAGATGTTTGTCTTCCTGATACCAGTTACCCTCATCACCTTGGGCCCAGTGGCCTATTCTGCCCTCTTCACCCAGAAAAGCCCCTCACCTCTACCAGCTCCTCGTGATTCAGTGCTGTGTCTTCGGCAGAGAAAGGTGGGTCTCTCTCCATCCCAGAATATTCTCCTCGCAGCCTGAATTCAAGCATTCAACCACAGCTTTGACTTCCTCTTCCTGGGCTGGTCCCGTCTGTCCCATTCACCTTTAATGGGCTGTCCCTTTGCTTAGCAGAAGTTCTACATCAGAGTATGTGTAATACCTATGGGCGTGGCTTTAAAAAATGAATTAATTATGTATTGAAATGTTAAACTGCTTTATTGAGGTATGTTTGACATGGAAAAAGCTGTACATACTTAATGTATATAACTTGAGCTTGGGGATAAGTATAATCTGGGAAACCATCACCACCACCAAGGCCAGAAACATATCCATCGCCTCCCAAAGTTTCCTCCCATCCCCCTTTATTACTACTGTTACTAGTACTATTGCTGTTGTTCTTCTGTGGTAAGAACACTTTCCGTAAGGTCAGGGCTCTCAGCCGAGTGTAAGTGCCTCACCGCGCTCTCCGCACCAGGCTGTACACACGCTGCCCGAACTTGTCCCGCACAAGTGCAGCTGCGCTGTCTGACCATCACCTACCTCTCCCGTCCTCCTCCAGCCCCTGGCAACCACTCTTCTCCCCTCTTCTGTGTGACTATTTGAGATTCCACGTTACAAGTGAGGCCACAAAGGCTGTGCCCTGCGCCTGCCTGCCTCACTGAGTGCCATATCCTCCATCGAGGTCTGTCCGTCTTGTCGCAAATGGCAGGATGTCCTTGTTTTAAGACCAAACAGCATCCCGTGTGTGTATACGCGACGTTTCTTTAGCCATTCGTTAGAAGCATTTTTAAAAATTGTAAGACATTTTATTCACACAGCAAAGATTTGTGAGTGCCTTTTACAGCATGCGAGGCACTCCCTCGGCTGTGAGAGGAGCCACGGATAGATTGACAAGTGTCCTCAAACTATTGCAATTTAGAGGCAAAGGTCAGACTGGTAGCTAACACTGAAGTTGAGGGAAGTGTGTGGTTAGTGCTTAGAGGCATATTTTAATCTTTGATTTGTGTATTTCTCTGGTAATATCTGATTCCCCCCCCCCCAGTTCTAAAGGTAAGTATCACATTTTCTAATTCTTTTATTTTTCGCAGGACTTCCAGACTAGCGCTCTGTACGAAGTAAGCTCTCTGGCAGCCAACATGAAGTCAAGAATTCAGGTAATTTTTCAAAGGAGGCTAATTTTTTTTAAATAAGAAATTTGAGTCTGCACTACCCTACCTGTCCATCTACGTTGGCCACATGCAGGTGCTTTTCTCTCATACTTCATTTCATCCCTGCAGAGACCTCAGGGCCACGTTTCACTGGACTCTCAAGCCTTCCAGCCCCGCTTCCAGCCCCGCTCTGGCTAAGGGCTTACGGGCAGCTCCCCATCTCAACCCCCATCTCTTTGGTTTGTTAGGAGAGCAGACAGATCACTGGAATGTTTCTTACGGTTTCTCAATTTTTCTTGTCTCTCACACCCTTGACCCTTGATGGTTCTAGTTAGTGAGCTCGCAGAAAGTCTCAGAATGAGGGCTTGTCTGACGTTCTCTCAAGTACTGATTGGTTGGGGTGATGCATTTTGGCAGGAATCCCATGGAGATGGTACTCGGTCCTCCTCGGAGCATCACATCAGGGGTGCATCTTCTTCCTGGAGATGTTACTTTCCTCCCTTGGTTACGATGGCTGCAGATGTTCTCCATGGTAAAGACCATAAAGTTATTATTTTTCTCCTTCTAATTGATCAGTCTCTTGGGGGAGATAAGTTGAGACGATGAAAACACCTTGTTTTTTCTCAAAGCTTAGCCCAGTGATTTTTGTATCCGTCAGTGGCTCTTTCCTGCAGTGACTTTTACTGTAATGTTTGCCTATTGGTGATTTGGTACTTGCCTCCTTTCTTCCACATTTGTTAACTTGAGTTCTGTAAGGAAGAGCTGCGCGTCTCTGCCGTTTGTTTATCTAGTTGTTTGTTTATTTACATCACCGTCGACTCACGAATACTTATTTTGTTCTGTGGATTAGGGTCCAACTCTTGTAATTGATGTTGTAGGAGCCACTGTCAACTTGGCTGCTCGCATCAGGCCGGTTTTGACCTTCGGGGGGCTCCTTCGGGGGGCTGTCTGCGCCCTCGTGGCACCTCCCTCTGTTTTTCAAAGCCGTCCCAGTTTTCTAGCCCCACACGTCTCAGGCTCACAACTGGACCCCACGGCAGGGTCGCCTTGTTCGGAACAGACTGCAGGGCGGCCTCGCTGGAACCTCGCCCCGGTTTCCGAGTCTCCGGTTCACGGTCACACTTGCAGCCAAACACCACCTTCTGGGGGAGCCTCGGCCCGAGCCGCGGGCGGTGCCGGCAGCGAGCAGAGGTGCCACCCCGCCCCGCCCCCGAGCCCAGACTCGCATCGCTCAGGAGCGGCCCCTGGCAAGTGGGCCGCAGGCGTCGGGCTTGGAAACAGCTCCAGCTTCCGCCAGCCCGGGGAGCCGGAAACGCGGAACCAAGTGTCTGTCCCCATTTTTCTAGAAGTATTTCCTAAGGAAACAGAATCCAGGAGAGTGTAAGTCGCCTCCACAGAACTGAGTGCCGTTCCAGCAGCCAGGAAAGAGGGACACGTGGGTCACAGGACCCCGGGGAGCTCGGCCTCTAACGCGCACACGCACGCGGATCCTAAAAGCTCCTTTGCTCACGCGTGCCGGACGCAGGAGCCCAGAGGAGGAGAGGGGGGGCACCGGGGGTCCAGAGCCCCGGGGGCGGGGGGGGCGTGGGGGGAGGGTGTCCAGAGCCCCGGGGGCGGGGGGCGCGGGGGGGCGGGGGTCCAGAGCCCCGGGGGCGGTGGGGGCAGCCCCAGAAGCAAGGGGGAGGCGCTGCCCCTGAGCACGGCTGTTGAATTCATCTACAATGAGGCACTTTAACATGTACCTTTATTATTGTGAGACACTCTGACATGGAACTTTCCGAAAACAAGGCCTGAGTGACACGAGTGAGGCCAAGCCCCTCTCTTGGTTTGCCCGTGATGCCCCGGGGCCCGGCGGACTCCCGGGTTCGCAAAGTCGGGAGCTGGGCCGAGTCACAGGGACGCACAAGCTGTTCCGTGTCAGCCTGGCTCCCGACTCACTTTGGGAGGTGACAACACAAAAGGCAGAGCCTAAGGACGGACACCCCCGAGTTCTCATCCCAGGCCCCCCCGTTACTCCCTGCACTTCCCGAGGCATCACTTGCCCGCTCAGACTCCGCAGGGCGCATGCGTGGAAGTCTGGAGCGCCGCCTGAGGCCCCCAAGGCTAGAGCGAGCGCCAGTCCCGAGAAGCCAGGCACTGAGGCTTAGCTCCACCTGACCGTTTATCACCTGCCGGCATGTGTCAGTCTTTGATGCATGAAAGTGACTTTGGTCCTAATTCCTTCTCTCCTTCAACTAGCCTGTGTCGTGTACCTGCCACGTGCCCCGCGCTATTCTAGGGGCTGGGGTACCGCAGGTCCAGGTGAGTGCCTCCTTAGTCAGCAGAGCACAAAAGCATCTCCAAAAGGATATGTCAGGACTTCTGTTTCTATTTGTTTTAATGTGAAGTTTAAAAAATGAGCCGACCTCACGCTTAGCCTGGAGAGTGACGGTGGCCCCTGCACGGGGCACGGCGGGGCCCCTTATGTGGATTTGCAGTAGCATCTTCTGGGGTTGAGCAGACAGCCCCCAAAAGAACTATTAGCAAGAAACTGTGAATGGAAGATGGCGGTGATAAAGAGCGAGCAAACAGCGCCCCAGAGCCTTCTTCCGGCTGAGAACAAGCTCCTTGTCAGCTGTTTCCAGGTTAAAAACATGCAGTACTAACCGGACAGGACATCGGTCCCCAACATTTGTGATTTGCAGAATGGCTATTTGAGATGTAGATGCTATAGACTGAACGTTTGTGTCCCCACGAAACGCACGTGTGAAACCCTAACCCCAAGGTGATGGTGTGAGGAGGCGGGAGGTGATCAGGTCCTGAGGATGGAGCCTCATGAGTGGGATCAGTGTCCCTTCCGAAGGGACCCCAGAGGGCTCCCGCGCCCCTTCTGCCACGAGAGGACACAGCAGTGAGACAGCCGTCTGTGAACCGGGAAGGGGGCCTCACCAGACACCAGATCTGCCGACACCTCGATCCTGGCGTCACAGACTCTGGAGCTGTGAGAAATAAACGCTTGTTGAAGCTGCCTCTGGTAGTTCGTACCTCAGTCCAGTCAAACTGACTCGGTGGATTTCCGCCTTCTGTCATTAACAGCAAACCTCACACCAGACGTAGGTTTTACCCGGAAGTATCAGCGGGTGATCTATCCCAGTGATCATGGAAGAGTCTTGAGTACACTGGCTTAGAATCACCCAAACGCCACACTCGCACTGAATGAATGACTCGTTTAATAACCTACGCCAGACAGCACGTAGGAAGCTGGCTGCTGAGCTAAGACACTACCCCGGCTTAACGGAGCTCTCTCTCCACACACACACACACACACACACACACACACACACACACACACACACACGGACATGCACACACAGTGCACGGTACAGTGTGTCAAGTGATATGTGAAAAGGCTTCTGTAGGACGAGGTTCTGTGGGTGCAGCAAGGGACGTGCCTAGGGGAAGCAGGGAGGGCTCAGGGGGCCGAGTCCTGGGGGAGAGGGAGCTCGGCGTCTTCCCCTGAGACGGGCCCCCACGAGAGGGAGCAGGCCAGCCTGAGTGGTGAGCTGTGCAGAAGCAAGGATGCCTTGGGGTGCGTGGCATCCCAAGGGACAGCAAAGCAGCCTGGGAGGGAATCGCCCAGGAGGCTCTTGGGAGAGGCGTGTTCATGCCACCAGTCTCTGCCACGTCCTGCCCTCCACAGCCCGGGGTCTCACAGCCCCTCCCAGGGAGCTGAAGGCCTGGACCGAAGGCCAGGCGGACCTTCCGGAAGACCTTGTGATCTCAGGTGGATCTCTCTGTCCTGGGGGGGCAGGGGAGGTCACTCACTCGGTATGGATGTTCCTGGCTTTGCAATTTCCGCCCCAGTCCTGCCCCAGAGGCACCACGACAGCGATTTGGGCCCATTATCTCCCCACCTATTTCTAGCCTTTATACGTACATCTGTGAATAGTATATGCTGTTTTTTGCTGGTTTTTATAAAGGTTCTAGAAATTATATTTGTAGCATTTTATAGAAAAGTAAACATGACAAACTATTTTTTTTGTTTGTTTTTGTTTTTGTTTTGTTTTGTTTTTTTGTGGTACGCGGGCCTCTCACTGTTGTGGCCTCTCCCGTTGCGGAGCACAGGCTCCGGACACACAGGCTCAGCGGCCACGGCTCACGGGCCCAGCCGCTCCGCGGCACGTGGGATCCTCCCGGACCGGGGCACGAACCCGCGTCCCCTGCATCGGCAGGCGGACTCTCAACCACTGCGCCACCAGGGAAGCCCGACAAACTATTAAGTACCAATACTTATAGTGGAAACCTGGCTGTTTGTTATACTGTACTTTGTATATTTTGGATTTCTTTTTTAAAAAAGCCAGCGAAGCTTGGGACCCCAGGTGGCTGGCAGCCGTGCTCCATTCACGGTTCCTAATCCAGAACTTTCTCTATAACTCCTGTGGGGGGCTTACCCGACAGCCCCCAAGGGCAAGGGTGGGGCAAGAACTCGCCTGAAGCTGCCTGTGAGGTCCTGCCTGCAGGCCACCTGTGTGGTCAGGACCCAAGTTCTCCACACTCCTGTGGGCCTCGTCCCTGGCCTGGGGCAGGGCAAGAGCTCATGGGGGCGTTTCTGCCTCGGACCCGGCGCACAGCAGGGTCAAGGCCACGCTCGTCTGAGTCCTGGAGACACCGCTTCCGACTGTGTGACCAGCAGCCTGCGAACGGAAGGGTCAGATGTACCCGACGCCGAGTGACGTGGGGCAGTAAAGCCCTCGGCAAACGGGGCTGGAGGAGGGGGCTGGCGCCCCCCCTGCTGTCCGTGAGGCAGCCCGCAGGAAACGGGTGTCTCCGGCAGGACCAGTGAAAGGTGCCTCTGCTTCCTAAGGGCAGGAGCGTGAGGGTAAAAATCTCACTAGAGAGCCATGTGCTGTCGGAGGAGCTGGTGTGGGAATCTGGAAACCAGGGGGCTCAGCATATAGAAGTGACGTCAGCTAAAAATAGCAGTGCTTGAAATCCTCTTATTTACAAAAGGAAAGGTCTCCAAAGAAGACCTTAGAATGAGAAGGAGGTCACAGAAGGGAGACTTGAAAAGAGGAGGCAGGTACGGGGGAGGAGGCCGTGGACAAGACAGAGCAGCTTTGTCCCGGGAACGCAGGTTTGGGGGTCAAGGTCCAAGGGGGACACTTTCCTACTGAACTGAGAATTTCCTGCACCCCGAGATTTTTGGTATGTGCTGGCAGTGAGCATTTCCCAGGGGTCAGAGTATCACCATAATGGAAGAACAGACACGTTCTTACAGGGGAGGTGGTAAGCAGGACAAACAGCTGCTTCTCTCTGAGGTTCTGGGAGCTTCGCTGGTTAACCAGTCGTGGAGCCAAGATGAACACAAAGGTAATTCTCAGAACACTCCCCCTCCCTACCACCTCCGCCAGTGAACATCAAAATACTTATGCCGACAGTAGTTTGGTTTTTAGTCAGAGTGGGAAGGAGACCTTCAGTTAGATCTCCTTCTTTTAATTACCTATCTATACTCTAGAATCTCTTATGTAAAACCCTACCAGCTTTCTCTGTCTATCATCTATCTATCTAATCTGCCTAGAGAGACTGCAGGAGGACTAGTTGGATGTGTTCACATTGCTTATCTCTAGATGAAGAGGTGGAGATAATTTTTACTTTAAAAAAATATTTCATATACATGTATACTATTTCAGTAATTAGCATATGTCATTTTTATCTTCAGAAAAAAAGCTAAGTTTATCTTGAGAGAGAGAGGCAGACAGACAGACCAAAGTTGATCATATCCAGAGTTTCAGATTCAGGCATTTGATCAACCAAGTTGAATCTTCGGTAAAGGGTGTTGAAACAACTGAGCTGGGGCACAAGTGTGGAGTTATATCTTTTTTTTTGTTACAGGCTTTCTTTATTTAGAGCAGTTTTAGGTTCACAACAAAATTGAAAGGTACAGAGATCTCCCATGTACCCCTGCCCCCCCCACAGAGACACACAGACACACACACACAGACACACACAGACAGAGACACACACAGAGACACACACAGACACACAGACACAGACACATACAGACACAGAGACAGACAGACACAGACACACACACAGAGACACACACACAAGGCACACACAGACACAGAGACACACACACACAAAGACACACACACACAGAGACATAGACACACAGACACACACAACCACACACACACAGAGACACACAGACACACACAGACACAGAGACACACACACAGATGCAAACACAGACACACAGAGACACACACAGAGACAGACAGACACACACAGACAGAGACGCACACAGGCACACACACAGACACACACAGAGACACAGACACAGACACACACACAGACATACAGAGACACACAGGCACACACACAGACACACACAGAGACACACAGAGACACAGACACACACACAGAGAGAAGAGACACAGACAGGCACAGACACACACAGAGACACACACACAGACACAGACACACACACAGACATACAGAGACACACACAGACACACACAGACACATACAAACACAGACACACACACACAGATCCTCCCCTGCTATCAGCATCCCCACCAGACGATGCAGGTGTTACAACTGATGAACCTATATGGACCCAGTTACGACGTCAGCATCACCCATAGCTCACATCAGGGTCCACTCTCAGTGCTGTGCATTCTGCAGGTTTGGACAAATGTATAATGATGTGCATCCACATTATAACATCATACACAGTATTTGTACTGTCTACTCATCTCCTCCCACTGCCACAACCACTGGTATTTTTATGTTGGGGTTACAGCTTTTTTTTAAAAAAAAAATTTTATTTATTTATTTGGTTGCGTCAGGTTTTAGTTGCGGCACGCAGGGTATTTCGTTGCAGCGTGCAGGCTTCTCTCTGGTTGTGTTGGGCAGGCTCCAGAGCTGTGGGCTTAGTTGCCCCATGCATGTGGGATCTTAGTTCCCTGACCTGGGATTGAACCCACATCCCCTGAATTGGAAGGTGTATTTGTAACCACTGGACCACCAGGGAAGTCCCTGGGTTACAGCTTTTTAAAGGCCAGATCTCCTTTTGTACTGCTTCTTTCTTTGGAATTTGGATTTACAGAAAACTTCGTTCTAATTTCTAAACTCTACTACTTATCAGCTGTGTGGCCCTGATCAAATTACTCAACCTCTCTGAGCCTAAGAATCCTCAACCGTAACACAGACACAAAATAACTATCTGGCAGTGATGAATAAATGTGTACAAAGTGCTTACGGTCATTATGAGGAATGTGTGTGTGCATGTGTGCCATGCACACATGTTGTGTGTATGTGTTGTGTGTGGACGCAGGACTGTACAGGCATATACTGCATATGCAGGTGCCCGTGTATACATGTATGCTATATGTGTGCACACATGTGCGTGTGCATTTGCATTTTGCCCTCATTTTACTGCCACCGTGTATTTCTGGCAGGCGGTGCTCATGAGACCCAGAGGCGGTACAGGAGGTCAGATGCAGGGGAGCCTGCAAGAGACCCAGCTCTGCCGGCCCCAGCCAACCAGCACTCCTGCCCGCCCCACCCCCACCCCCGCCCCGGGGCTGAGGCGGAGCCCAGAGTGGTGGGAGTGAGAAGTTACCCAGGGCAGTTGAAACGCCCTGTTTATTTGTCAAGTTCCCAAAGGTAACCCTGTCGAGGATAGTTTTGCCGGCTCACAGCGCTTGGGTCTCCTCCTACATTATTAAGCTCCAGAGAACTGTGTTTCTTATTCATCATCACACAAAGCTCAAGAGAACCAGGACAGAATCCCGCCTCCTGGCACCTCAACAGCCCCGGAGGAAAAATCGAGCAGTCCGAGGTCCCTGGTCTCAGATAAAACAAAGTATTTAAATTCTGACTGATTTCTTCTTTTTCCCAAGAGGGGTTTTATGCTGGGTGATAAGAACTTCTTTAGTTTTGTTTTTGGATCTCTTTCTTTTAATCCCTGCCCCCTGTAAACTTTATTCATTAATGTTAAGAATAAATAGTAGAGTCAAAATTCTGGAGCTGAAGTGGAAAAATATAACCAGAGTGCGTAACGTTGGACCCTAAGCCACAAAAATTATAGTGCAATTTGTTGCTAAACAAACTTAATGTCCTTTATTAAATTCCTCTATTATAAGCCTCCCCACGATTCCTGCAGCTCCTGGAACTTAAAGCTGTACAAGCCACTCCATTTGCTACATTTCTGTAGCTAAATTTCCCAAACCAAGTAATACTGAGCTCTCAAGCAGGAAACAAGAATTGTATACTCTTTTTCCTCACCTTTCTCTCTGGTGGACAGTGCAACCCAATGAATAATATTTTAGGAGATTCCAAAATTTTCCCAAATGGTAAAAAAAATTATGTTTCACAAATGAGTTTATATTTTAAACATACATAGAAACGAGACAAACAGCATCCCAATTCAATGACATTCAGTACAGTCAAAGGGAAGGCTCGCGCCCGGCAACACGTGGCTTTAGACAGGTACGCTGAGGATAAGAGGGAGCTTGTGAAGCCCCGCCAGGGATTCGCAACGTCAGCGCCGCTGACATTCGGGGACACAGTTCATTATCCGCGGAGGACGCTGGGCAGCATCACTGGGCTTTGGCTCCCGGACGCCAGGGGCAGCCCCCCGATCCACGCGCGACAGTCACAGGGCCTCCAGACCTCGTCACGCGGCAGGCCCCACGGCGACCCTTAACTCCAATTTAAAAAGGAAAGAAACACCAACACGAGATGCACCGTGGCTGACTCTCAGAAACCTTACACCGGGAAGGACGCCAGACCCCAAGACCACACACCGTATGGTCCCATTTACATGACCTACCCTGAGAGGCAGCTCTACAGAGAAAGAGCGCGGTCTGTGGGCGGCCGTCAGTGTGGGAAGGAGGGGCGAGGCGAATGCTCTGCATGGCTCACGGTGACAGCTGCACAACTTGGTGGGTGTTCTTAACCTCACTCAATAGTACACTGTAGATGTGTACTATTTACATATAGCATGTAAATTTGACCTCAATAAAGCTGTTTTTTAAAAAAAAACATGAGGAAAACAATAGGAGGGTAAACGTTTTGCAGAAGGAAGAATCAAAACAGGGCCGACCTGAGCCCAGCGACTTGCTTTGACTCTGGGCAGCAGTGTCCCCAAGCGGGGTCCGCGCCCGCCTTCTGCTGGCCCGAGTGGCCGTTAGAACCAGCCTGAGGTGTTTTTGCCAAACAGCTGCATCGTCTGTTAGCACCAGATGCCACCCAACGGGCTGTGTAGCCAGTGCTGGTGTGTGTCCTTCTATGAAAAACACTGTGTACGCATGGCCACCCATGTCCAACCCGGCCAGGAAGAAGACGGGCGACCAGCAGGGGTCTGCCCTGTAAGACCTTCTCCGTTTTCTGTTAGCACGTGAAGTAATTCATGGTGAAGCATGCCTAGCGTGGCATGAAATGCAAAGGGGGAAAAGGTTTGAAACCCCCCAGAATCCCCCATGGCCGACTCAAACCTCTGTCACAGTAAAAAAAAACAAGTCTGTCTCCTTTGGTGCGCCTTAAGTAACAGCTGTTGTTGCTATTCAAAGACATTCTGGGGTCTCTTTTATTGTAAATGCGACAGCACATGCCTTCTTGGGGAGCAGAAATATCCTCTCTTACCTGGAGGGCTAGTCGTTTCCAGGCATTGGTAACCTGTCTCAGGCGGGAGAGCTTTCCCTGGTCAAGTTATAAATACCTACTTGACCCAATACACACGCAGCCCTAAGTGTGTGTATTGAAATTTTTAGAATCTTCAGCTCTGATGGACCCAAGTAAATCGGGAATTGGGTTAGAAATTGAGGCTGTTGGGTAAGTCATCCCAAGACCTCACTGTGGCAGAGTTTCGGGTAAAGGAAGGTGTTGATAGTAAATTCACCCCTATCTCCTTTAGCTGGAAGCTGTGCGGGCTTGGAAGAGATAAGTTCAACAATTTAAATTTCCCCCAAAGGCCACGCACACAAAAATATACTTTTCTCTTTTGATGACTCTACATCTGACCCGAGACAAAACACTGAAATTCTGTCTCTATTTTAAGACCCGGTAAACTGAGGACAGGAGAACCCACACTGGCCCTGACGGATATGGCAGCTAGGAAGGCGGGTGATGCCTGCCAACATTTCAGGAAAAATTACTGAACGATAAATAACTCTGATTAGGCCCAACTTCCGAAGTGGGCTGAGGGCAGGAAGGATGCTGATCTACCCAAATAAATCCCACTGGTTTCCTAGAAAATTGTTTGTCTCACGCGTGTTCTGTGAAACGTGCACAATTTTACAGTGAGGTTCTGCTGAACAGGGTCCAGGCAACAAACACGTGTTAAAAATAAGCATCTCCTAAAACACGGGAATAAGAAAAAGGTGACATCTCTAGAGAAGATCCAAAGTCGTGGTTTTCTGCCTACCTCTTTTTGACAAATACATAAATATAAGCTTCAGAAGTGAGTTTGCAAGTTTTCTTTCCAGATCTTGGCAGTTGTCAAGTGCCAGGATCGGAGCGAGAGGCATGTGGCTGAGGTAAAAGCCCTCACTACCCAAGTGGCGCAGGTTAGGCTATTTTCCAAAATACGAACTTGTCTTTTACTTCCAAAGGGCATGATGGTTCCCTGCTTTCTTAGCTTTGAGTTTTAAACTTATAGAAACCAAAGAGGGAGGGCGGGGTTACTGATTCAACATCCCAACTGGGTTTATTCTAGCTAAGGAAGTCAGAGACCTATTCACCACTATACTTAACCATCACCGTCTGTTAAAATATTTACTCATTGCCTTTTTATAATGGTTGTTATAACTACTTTTCAATTGCCCCCATTGTTTCCTTTCCTACACAAACTTCTCTTTTGAGTCAATTCTTTCCCATGGACTTGAGAGCTTTTGTTTTGTTTTGTTTTGGGGCAAAACAATTCTGGACAAGAGGAGACTGATTCTTTGGTCTTAAAAGAATGTTAAGGTATGTCTGATGGTTTGGTGTTAGATGGAACAGCTGTCATCGGTCCAGAGTTGTGTTTGTGAGACCGTGTGACGTGGTGCCAACCTGTGCAGTGCAGACAGCAGCATCCCTCACTCCGCCTGGCAGGTCCCCAGGACCGCAGGGCACTGCTCCTGGACAGTCCATCCCCACCTGGACCAATGTCCCTCCTTCCTGTCTGCTCAGTTCTTGGGCCACCTGCCCCATTGCTTCTCCCGGGCAGCTCCTGCCCTGCCTCTGGCTTATTTTCTGCACCTTTGTCTTGGTTCTTCCAACAGGCCCCTCCTAGACAGACACCGTCTCTACCTGCTGCCCCTCCTAACCCAGATGCCACCCACTGGCATGTCTAGACCTGTTTAGTGGATCTCAGACACAACCAAGTCAAGTCTACAAGCCTCAAGACGGTTTCAGATCCACAGTCCTTGAGGAAAGACACTTCCCTGTGTAAATGTATCACGTGGAGACAGGATCTGGTCTCTCGTGGACCAGGTAACTGAGGCCTCTTCTACGATTCAATTCCACTTTATTAATTCATAAGTCAATCCACTGGGACCCGACCATGTCACATGATAGCGTTGCCTCAACCTTTGTTTCTAAATGATTTTGGCAGGTTATCTTTGTTTGGCTCACACGGAGAGCTCGTTGCTCATTGGTTCCAACACGGTACAGAGCAAAGAGCAATGGGCCATGGGTCGGACCTGAGTTCGAGGTCATCTTCTGCTACTTAGCAGCTGAGCGTGGGTGCTGGCGATTCCACAGCTTTGCTGCGAAAATGAGTCAACGTACGTGAAGGTGCTGTCTATATGGAAACACTTTATGAAGCGTTATAGGATTCACAAAATAAAAGTAATTTTCTGAATGGCACTGTAGACTTCGTGCATTTTGTGAGGGAAAACAAATTTTCATAATCTCAGGAAGAAGCTAATGAACAGAAAATCTGGAGAGTCTGGACTCTTCCCAGAGGAACCTGAAGAAAAGAAGTGGTAAAATAGAACAGATATGTCTGGAGACTGTAATACAGTAAAGCACTTCAGATCCCATCGGGAGGCTGCACAGGAGCCTTGCCGCCAGCAGGCTGCCTTACGGCGCGACATTCCGGTCGGTCGCCCGACGTCAGCGCGTGTCTTTTCCAAAGAGGTGTGTGATTCTAGGACCAGAAGTTGTGCTTCTCTAGAGAGAAGAAAAGTGGCTTTAAGCAACCGTTTCAACTGGTACCGTGAACTTTGTCCAGAGCTAGTTTCACAGCAAACAATCAGCATCAAAACTCTTCTGAGAAATGAATGTAAATTGTGAGAAAGGCAGTGAATGAAGAAATCCAGGAAACAGAACAAGGCTATCAGATAGCAAGTGCATGGATTGGAGTGAAAGGTAACAAGAATAAGGTCCACGGTCCTGTATGAAATATGTAAGAGTTTAGAAATCCAAGCCACAGGAAGGTAGCTGAAGCCAGTCAAGTGTGGCTGGGCTCTGGTTGGGGCTGCAGAAGGGAGCCGCAGAGGACACCCCGGAACAGGCCTGCACCCTGGGGGGACACCTGGGCTCGGCTGGGCGGGGACCTGACCCAGGGCTGTGAGCACAACGGGGCCACCAACAGTTTTGACTGATTGACTTAAATACAGAAAATAAACAGAAAGTCAGCAGAATTATTTTTTTAGCTTAAGAAGCAACATAAAATAAGATTAGGGTCCTAGTGGTGAGGCCTTGATAATAAGAATGCTTAAGAGGCTAAGATTCATTTCCCAGAACATTCGACTTTGATGTATTTATTTTTTAAAGAGAGGCTCAGAAACAAATGATGTCAGCACACAGGGGAGGTTAGGAAACTCCAGGTGGGCTGAACCGGGGCCTGCCTGGTCCACAGTGGGCTCAGACTCCTAGTTGCCAAGGTGCTAACTTTAGGCGGGCCAACGAGGTCCTGAGCACATTTCTGAAAACTGGGTGGGTGGGTAGGCGGGACTCGGTGAGCGGAGGGGCTCCTGTCCTCCGTCGGAGGCTCAGCCCACCCTCTCGCGAGCCCGAAAGTGAGGATGGGGCTCCCACAGCGCACCGTCGTGAGGGGCCCGGAGGGAACGCACAGACCGGGGCCTGGGGTCTGGGGAGCGAGCAGAGCAGAGCTGGGGCCTCTGGGGCGCCCTGCTCGCTGCTCGCTGGCCCAAGGGGGCGGGACAGCCTGCTGGGAGCGAGACTCCGGCGCGAGCTCTGACCGCAAGACTCAGCACCAGCCGCGAGCCAGGCCCCGCCCCCGGCCCCGCCCCGGCCCCGCCCCCAGGCAGCTGAGGGCCCGCTGCCGAGGCTGGTACTCCCACATTAGAACTGCGTTTGGTGAGCGACAAGGATTTACTGTGCAGCACAGGGAACTCTACTCAGTATCTTGTAATAACCTACGGTGGAAAATAATCTGAAAAAAGCACGTAAAACAGTCATTTTGCTCTACACTTGAAGCTAAATCAACTAAACTTAAGTAGAAAAAAAAAAAGAAAGAAATGCACTTGGTGAGTTTTGGCACAGGGGAGGGGCATATGCTTTATGACGGATTCATCAGAATCTCACAAACACTTAAATTAGGTCCCTCAACAAACAGAGGAGCATCGTGATTTTTCCAAGAGGAGACAGTCTTAAAAAGTTGTATGTACGTAGAATTATTATATAGCTGAGCCTCTGAGGTGCACTAGGAGAGATGGCATTTCAAAGACACACTGATGGGAGGGGGGGTGCTTCAGCCTCTGCTCGCCTCTTGTGAGGTGTAGACTCGCATATGTGAGCCTCTTAATGGAAGGGACACCCACAGGAGAACATTGCACAGGAAACATAGAGCGCTTTCTCACGGAAGGTCCCCGAAATAACAACGATAATCTTCAATTAACTTTGAAGAAAGGGCCAGAAAAAATGAACATTTGAAAAATCAGAGAATTTTCATTATCTTTTCAGTTGTGCCTCTACAGAGAATGAAATACAAACAGATTAGTGAAGTCTCGGGTATTAGGAAACGTGAAAAAACCAAATCAGAATGGGGTCGGGGGACACATGCACATAGGCTGCAGTAAAACCAGTGGGCTTCAGGGCCTCAGCGTTTCCTAGGGACCCTGTGAGCACAGCTCCACACAGCATACATGACACCAGGGTCCTCTGTGTGACAGCCAGTAATGGTCACGGAACTAAACAAAAAAGAATACGGGACAGAAAAGAAACACATGCTGTTAAAAATGTTCTTGTTGGCTTCCCTGGTGGCGCAGTGGTTGAGAATCCGCCTGCCGATGCAGGAGACACGGGTTCGTGCCCTGGTCCGGGAAGATCCCACATGCCGCGGAGCAACTAAGCCCGTGAGCCATGGCCGCTGAGCCTGTGCGTCCGGAGCCTGTGCTCCGCAACGGGAGAGGCCACAACAGTGAGAGGCCCGCATACTGCAAAAAAAAAAAAAAAAAAAAAAAAAAAAAAAAAAAATGTTCTTGTTGAATTTTATACTTATCGTTCCAATAAATAAATGAGAACAAAAATAAAATAAATATCACAGTAAAAAGAAGAAAAAAGTCATGGACTAATACTTTTCAATTGCAATAAAGTATATTTTGAAAATTGGGGAAATACGTATGTACCTATATGTTGGTCTGTCACATTAATGAATAATTACAATTTGTTTTAAAGCCTCAACTTTTGCAAATTTGTTGCAAAAGTTAACAAATAAACATAAGGAGAACCGAACTTCTCTTTATGTCAGATTTGTCAATCTGCCTTCACTCATCATTGATCACAGACCTCTTTTGCTTTATTTTAATTTTGAAAAATTTCTTTCATGTTAAGCAACAGATATATCCAAACCAATAGTTAGGAAAAGTTTCAAAAGCATAATTGGGAGAGATTCATAGAAAACCCATATCACATCAAATTCCATAAATAGCATGTCTATGCGTCTCTGGGACCAATTCTGGTAGCTTTCAAATATCTCTCCAGTCCCAAAATTGTAAAGGCAAGTAAATGTTCAGGTGGATACAGAGGGGCTGCCCTTGGTTATTTCAAATCTACTCTGCAGGGTGGAGAGGAAACTGCCCCCATGGGGCTCGGATTCCAAGTCTTTCTGAATTTAGTGAAAAAGAAAAAGGCAAAACTAAGACTAGCTGGTGCTGCCTGTTAACTGGGATCCTCTACATTCACATCGTGTAGAAAACATTGTTAATTAAAGATGATGTAATAAAAACACCCTCATCGAAAGGTGATGTAATATTATTAAGACTCTACAGCAGACACAGCCGTTATTTAGACTTGGATCAACCAAAGAAATCTGGGGGGAGGAGTATCTGAGCACTGCAATGGTTTAGGATTGCTGGCTCTCGGTAGACAGACCAACGTTTAGTTGTTTATTACTAAAAGTTATTGGTAGTAAATGCTCTGTGGCCACTGCGTCTCCACATCTCCTGCGCTGGGAGCGGTGAGGCCCTGCTGCCCCCCTGGAGGGACGGCTGCGAGGAGGGGCGGGAGGGATTCCCCGAAGTTCTGGTGCCGCACCGGGGGGCGGAGCGGGGACTGCAGGTGGCCAGGGGCACTCGGTGACCATGCTGCCCGCAGGCTCCAGCTCTGGAGTCCGGAGTTCGGCTGAAGGACTTGGGCGGCCCTGCCGGGGACACGCTCGCGCAGGAGGACCTCCGCAGGGTCGCACTGCAGCACCCGGGGACTCCGGGCCGCGCCAGCCTGTGAGCACGTGAGCGCCGCCGGGCTCTGGCCGCTCTCTGGGGCCCCCCGGCCTCGCCCCGGGCCTGATAGCCCCTTGCCCCGCCAGCCTCCTCCCCCTCCCGTTACAGGTGCCACCAGCCTGTCACCTTCGGCACTTGACCCTCTCTGCCTCTGGGGAACCCAAACCAGCACTGCCCGCCGCTACTTCAACGTGCCGGTGACCTGGTCTGGTGGATTCGTATTTGGGAAGGTCCCGTGGGATCCCATCGGGCTGACGCCTGCCCTTCCTCACAGCTCTTCCCCCACCTCCAGCCCATCCTGCCCGCCAGTCATAGCCAGGCCCCCAGATGCCCTGCACATCTGCTTCCAAGTGCACCTGGCCGTGCCGCCCCCCTCATTCGCCCTCTGCCCAGCAGGCCCTTGGATCCCCTCCCTTTCCACCCCCCGCCAGCGCACCCTCCACCGCAGGGGCCTCCTGGCCTGCGTTTGTGCCTCTAGCTCAGCATTTGCTCACAGGACATTCCCCAGTGCCTGCCCCCTCTCCCCAACTCAGTTAAAAAGCCTCTGAAGGCAGGGCCGCCAAGCCTGGCTCCTCCCCTCCCCCACGGTGGCCTGCACGAGCTGCTGGGCCCCTGCACGCGCTGGGCGCTGGGGCCTGACTGAGGCCCGCAGTCCATCCTCCCCGGCCCTTCACAGGGGCGCACAGCTCATAGCAGATGTCAGAGGCCACCCGACCCTGCCGGCCTTCCCTTGGAGGGGGTCCTTTATCCAGACGGGCCACGGGAAGTACAGATCGGGGGGCACGCCGGGCACACTGGCAGGCACGGATGCTTCTGGGATGCGTTTGAAAGACGAAAGCGGTGAGTCACAGGCCGAGCCCCTGACAGCATGCTTCCGGGGCAAAGCGCGGAGGAGAACCCAGACTCCTCTCCCAGACCCACGTTTAGCATCAGCTGCTGACACGGATACTTCTCGCAAGCCGGTGGTACTTCCTCTTCCTACCACGGAGTCTCCGTCCCACCCAAGCTGAGGGCCAGGGCTGCCTGCAGGAAGGAGTCGGGCCCACAGCGAGCAGAATACCTGCCAGCCAGCGTCCTGGTGGGTCTGGGGGGTCAGGACAGGACACGGGACGGGAAACCACTTCTGCCCCCAGCCTTCCCATCCTTCTTGAAGACCTGCCCTGCCTCCCTGCCCCCAGCCCTGCCCCCACCCCCAAAGTCGGAAGGAGGCCCCAGTTCCTCAACACCCACTGTTGCTTCCCCTGCCTCTGTCCTTGAAGAGTCTCCACTGAGTTATTTGAGCTGAATAACAGCAGATCCCTGGGCTTCTTGCACAACCCCCCACCCCCGGAGCCCCTCAACTTGTGTAACGCTGCACCTCAAGGACAGAACACCATCTGCATCGGGCGCTGGGCTCCCAGCACCAACCCCACCCCGGTCCAATTCTGTGTTCCTGCAGAGGGCCTCCTGGGGCGCCCCGACACCCCAGGACTCTGCCCGCCACCCTGGGAGGAATCAGGAAGGCCCGGCGGAGGCACGTATGGCGGACACAGCGCCCACGCAAGGGAATGTGGTGGAAAGAAGAAAGGCTCCCCTCGTGCCTCACCTGTGTTCCTCCTCGGTCTCCGCAGGAGGTCCCGACCTCAGGAGAGAACTCCAGCGTGGACGCCCGCCCCCACTGGCACTGCACCAGGGACGCTGGCATTTACAGGGAGCGGTGACCTTAGCGCAGTGGGGTCAGGCCTCACTCTGACACTTTCTGGCCTGAGACTGGGCAACACTCAAGTTCTCTAGAATTTCTAGAGTTTCTTCATCTGAAAATTGGGGATAAAAGTAAAACCTATGTGACAAGATCGTCGAGAGGATGTGGTTTTGGGAACGTCACACACTAAGTGCTCAGTGACTGTTGACCGTCCAGAGGCTGCCTGTCCTGCCCCCCAGAAGGGGATAGGGGGCCAAAGGGGCCTTCCTAGACCATAAGGGGCCCCCCGGGGGGCTGCGAGGCGGGCTCTGGCCACGCCCCTGTGCCACCAAATGGGTGCCGTCCAGCCCGGCTCATCCCTCCCAGGGAGTTTCTTCCAGGCGGGTCTGAGAAGAAGTCCCCACAGAGTGGGGCTGCCTCCTAGGGGGCTCCCAAGGGAGTCCAGGGAACTGGGGGCGCAGCAGGCTTCTACCAGGCCACCTGGTCACGGGTCCAGGCCTCGGCTGCGCTCTCCCCGCCCGGCACCACCTCTGCCCCGAGCTGCGCACCGGTACCCGCAGCTCCGAGCTGCCAGCAGCGGATGACTCGGGGGGGGCCCTCGTGCCGCGGGAGCAGCCCACCGCGCGGCACACCTGACACGCACCTGATCTCGCACCGTCCTGCTATTCCCGCTGGCAGGTGCGTGCCTCACACATGCCAAGGGGAATCGAACGTCCAGCGGAGCTGGGACGGGCCCCTCTGGATGCCCTCTGAGGAAGCTGGACGCCCGCGGCCTCTTGCTGCGAAGGGCACACCCTTTGCAGAGCAGGTGACGTTCCTCTGGAGCACACGGAGCCCATTTGATGATTATTTTCCAACAACGCTCCCACCAGTGCCTCGGGGAGACCCAGAGCCGACTGACAGGCCGGGCCGCTCGCCAGAAAGCACGGCTCCTGTTTGCGCTGGTCTGGCCATGTCTGGGGGCAAGTGGACTCTGTCCCTCTCTGGGGCCGGAGGGACACACACGTCCAGGTCCCATCACACTCGGGCTCATCGTGAGAGTGTCCGGGGGGCCAGGCCCCGACCCCCGTGAGCTAATGTGTCTCCCCGGGTCGAGCTCACAAAACGCACTTGGCATACGATCAGCATTGTTTCTAAAAACTGTCCCCAACTATCGATACTAGAAGGGATTGTTCTCCCCCAGAACCAGCCCTCCTGCCCCGTCTAGTTTTCCTACGCAGGCCTTGGTATAAAGGACGTTCTCAGGTCTGACCCCATCCCCATAGATGCAGCACACCGCCTGGATCAGAACGCCGGCGGCCTGTGCTCAGTCAAGGCTGACGGAGCCCTTTACACACCCACTCTCACAACTGAACCAGAAGCTTCAGGAAATGAACTGTGAACTGTCAACTCCTGACAATCGTCTGGAGCCAAATACACCAGACTTGCAGGTGTTCGTTCAGCCACGGATGGCAACGCTTCCCCGACAGTGAGCCCAGAGCAGCCCTGCGGCCTCGCGTCGGGGTGGTGGAGCCCCCGAGGCTGCAGAAGAGAACGCTAATTCTGATACTGGCCGCGATCACGTCCCGCTGTTGCAGCTGGGAGGAAATAAGAGAGCAAAGCGTCCCGGTGAAATGCAGCCGGTGTCACCGGATTCAAGCACCTGACAGCCTGGGTGTCCTGACAGCTGGGGGCCTAGCGAGACCCCAGTAAATCCTCAGAAGGGACAGTGAACATTCTCAAGCCTCCGGGGACAAGTCAAAGGCTTTTTTTTTTTTTTTTTTTTGTCCTCCCTTTCTCTGGGCAATAGAAAGGAAAGGGAAGAGGAACTTCCCTCCGAAGCCTTGGTGATTTCTTGTTAAGTACATCTATAAATACAAGCGTGTTGAAAGCACAGTCTCGATAAAATGATTAATAACGCAGGGTCAGGATGGGAGGGGTCACCTAATGTGGGATCACAGGCTATTGAGCCTTGGCATGTTCCCTATTTGCAAGACTAGATGCTGGTGTGCAGGGCAGCCTGTCGTGGCCAGCTCTGACTCTCCCTGGGCGCCCAGGTTCTGCTGCCCAAGGTCCTAATGCCCCTTGACGTGGCCCCCATGGCTCCCCTGAAGGCTACGGAGGCCTCTGCAATAAAACTAAAAACAACGGGACACAGCTGTGTGCACAGCAGCCCCTGGAATTTGCAGGCTGTCTCACGCAGCAGCAACAGGAAGCAGCCCCCGAAGCTGGAAGTGTGTCCCCTGCTGAGACAGAAGCTGGAGAGAGCCAGCTCCCCACACATGAAAAGGCCCAGTGGGAGCCTATCCCCAGGGAGAAGCCCAAGGTTAACAAAGCTGCTCTGAGAGACGTGCAGTCAGAACCAGCTCAGACAGTGGGAGTGCGGAGCAGGGCGGCTGCTGAGGAGACAGGGACACAGGAGGCTGGAGGCTGCAGGAGCGCTCCAGGGCGCTATGGCAACCGCGAGCCTCTCCCGACTCGCCCGCCCGTCAGGACACCCCACCCCCAGGTCTCAGCCCCACGTCCAGGAGCGTAGGGAGACACCTCAGCACTAACTTACAAGGTGCTTTACTCCTGTTTTTTTTCCCGCTTTATTCAGATATAACTGACATCTAACATTGCTTAAGTTAAGGTGTACAGCATGTCGGCCTCCAAAAATCTGATAATGAAAGAGAGCCTAGTTAGTGGATAAAATTAGTCTTCATAAAGCTAATGTTTTATCTTTCACAATAAACTAATACATTGGACATTTGGATTGGACATGAATGGTCACAAGTATGGTGCCTGGGAGCCTGTCCGGGTCTGTGGACAGACTTGAGCCCCTGGTGCGTGAAGCCGGTGCCAGCAGGGGGTGAGCCCCGTGGACACCTCGGCCAGCGGCCCCTTCAGTCTGCCCTCAACGCGCCAGGGTCCACACCCCACCTCGGTGTGGGCAGAGCCGTCGCCGGGGAGGCAAGCCCCTCGGGGGTTCTGGTCCTGGGAGCACTGGCCTCCCCCTCCGCAGTCTCCCTCAAGCCCCTGTGCCTCCGCACCGAAGCCCCGCTCTGGGCGCCGCGACTGTCGCCTGGATGGCCGTGGCTGCTGCCCCCCGACAGGCCCCCAGCGTGGGCCCCCTCCCCCCGCCCCATCACGGCGCCCGCTTGCCCAGCGCCTTCGGCAAGCCCCACTCCGCGCCCACAAAGCGGCGTCCACGCGCTTGCAAGGCTCCACGCCTGGGGACCAGACCGCGGGAAGCTGCAGGGCACCCGCCCTCTGCGCCTGGTCAGCTCCAGGGCCGGCGTGAGAAGGAAACCAGTCACTGTACCAAGCAGAGAGCGAAAGCCTGGGCCTTTGCCTCTTTCTGCAGGTTTGTCCGCACCTCTCATCAGCGCCCACCCGTGTGCCTGCTCTGGTCACCCAGAGTGACCGTGGCCTCTCCTGCATGCGTGCCAGGCCCCTGCCTGGACTCCCCTGCACCCACCGTGCCAGCCGCCTCCAGCACTCACGCTTCAGGCCCCGACCAGGTACCACCTCCTCTGAGATGCCGTCCTGGGACACGACCTCCCTCACCAAACTGGAATGGCCTCTCCGCTCCCTTCCCCACACACGGCACCGGGAGCACCCACGCCAGTGCTTACGGCCTCTGCTCCGTAGCCGCCAGTTTTCCTAACTGCCAACCCCACCAAGCTAGGCTTTCTGAGAATCAGGGGTGGATCTGTGCATCCTGCCTGAGTCCCAGAGCGCCTGCTGGGATGGATAGGCATTTCTCAAGCGAGCTGGCAAATGACCGAATGAAGAGAGGCAGGGCAGGTCTCCTCCACCACGGCCACGATCCTGAGGCCCAGGCTGGACAGACCCATGTTCAAGGAACATCACAGAAAAGACAGCCTAAAGAAACTGCCAGGGCCACGACCCCCTCCTCTAACAAGGCAAGGCCCCTGGGGCAGGGGGCTTCACTGTCCCCATGTCCATGGGACCTGAACACCTGCTCTGGTCTCGGAGAAGGGGCCTCTGCCTCTCACATCTAAGCTTGGTCAATACCATCCTAACGGAAACGTCCGTGTACTTTTGGCCACCACCCACCATGGCCCCAAACAAAACCCCCACAGAAACTGGGGGGAGCAGGGAGAGGCTCTGGCTGCCCACGGCAGCGGCGCTGGCTCCGGCTCGGGCAGCTGTGCCCACGGCAGTGGCGCCGGCCCTGGGGCCCCGGCTTTAGAACCTCGCAAACCTCCAAGTGCAAAGCCCAGGGCCCTCTCTCTGCCCCTCCCTCTCACATCGCACACTGATTTGAGATCAGAAGACCCCGGTTCGGGCAAAGTAGCGCTAACATTTTTAGGTCTTGGTGTGTTTCTTGGCCCCCCTGAGCCTCAAGTGAGGGAAATAATACCTTCTCTGTGGGTTTAAACAGCTTCAAGGTGAGAGTTCGTGGCCCGCAGAGCACCGATTACTAGGTGATTGTTGTGGGTGCCACGAGGGGTAGGGGAGCCCACGGGGTCGGCGCCATGGCCAGAAACCCTGCCCCCCTCATGCTGTTTCCTCACGCCCCCTGGCACGCCCTCGCAGGTGGGCGGTGGAGACACCTCAGGGCCTCGAGGCCTGGCACCTCCACGGGCACCACCTGTTCCTCACCCAGGTAGGCCTGTTAAGCCAGGATAAGCACTGTGATGCCTGTCACCCCACGCCCATCAGGGGCCGTCCTGGCACAAAGTGAGCTGCCCCGAGCCCTTGCCAGGAGCGCACGGGTCGAGCCTCCTTCAGCCAACGAGCCCGCGCACCTCCGCTCCTGTAGTCCCGCCAAACCTCTCCTTTAAGGAAGAAGTTAGATTTCCTTCTTCCCCCACTGGAGTTAGACGAGAGAGCGCTGGGAAACGGACTTAAAGTGCTTTTCACACCAGCTAGTGTCCTTCACGTTGAGGCGGAGAGCACAGAGCTGGGAGGTGGCCCCGCGCACCCCCGACTCCCCTCTGCTCAGGCGGGGGACCCGCCTTCTCTCCCAGGGAAAGTAGGTCACATCTCCTGCCGTCACTACCCTCCTTCCGGAGGAAGGCAGTGGCCTTAAAATAAAGCAGCACCGCTGCCAGGGGCAGCGTCCGAACGGGCCTCTTGGCGCCCGTCGCAGAAGTGGGGCCCACACCCCAGCTAAGGGCGGGCGCAGCGCGTGGAGCTGCCCTTCACCACAGACGCGTGCACGTGGGGTGGAAGCGAGAGCCCGGGACGAAAGAGCCCAGGAGACAGTGCCCTCAGGCACGGCCACCGGCTGGGGCAGCCGGGCCAAGGGCAAAGGAGGAGCCGCAGCCGGTGAATTAGGTAAAAATCCTTCCCTTGTCAAAGAGGACGCGGAGTTCCCAACATAGGATGACACGATTGCATATGTATTGTTTAAAATGATAACAGGCGAGTCCACAAATTACTTCTGGACACTGAAGAATGAACTCTGGTTGCTTTTCTTCTGGGCAGCACCTAAACTCTGGCTTTGCAATATTTCAGGGACATTACAGTCTTCTGAGAGAGGCCCAGTCCTTCAGAATCCCTGGGGTGGCTGTGGAGAAAGAATGTTACCGGCGACCAATATTAGGACAACATTTCCGGTTACAGGAACAGATCCAGGCGTTCACATCGTACCCGCATTTAAGCCTTCAAGCTGACTCCTAAATACTTCTTCTGTTAACATATTTACATTTCTTTTTGGTTTAAGGAAAACCTTACTTCAGAGCCAACTGTCTTGGCTGTAGGTGAGGAGCTCCGCGGCTGCGCTTTCCTTTCTCGCTGCATGTCTGGGGCCTGCACGAGTGCGGAGCCCGGCCAGCCAGCTTGGCCTGGCGTCGGATTTGCCCGCCACAAAGCGCTCCCAAAACCCGCGTCAGAAGCTTCGAGTGGCCCAGTGATATGATCCTTTTCCCTTCGGCTTCAAAAGCAACCGTGACCAAACACTTTCAACCGTGAGGCAGAGTTGATTGGAATAATGAAAAACACTTTTCCAAAAACCATTTCATGAGGTAGCTGAGATCAAATCCCAAATCCACAGCAGACACAAAGGCGCTTAACAAGTGCTCAGGCATTTAAAATGTATTTTTAAGCGCAAACCGTGACAGCGCCTAACGACTGCTCTCTCTTCCCAGATCCCAAAGGTGCATGCAAGCCTGGCGAGGAGGCCCCCAGAGTGAGAAGAGCAGGGGGCCAGGAGAAGGGGACGCTGGACGGGACTGAGGGCGGGCGTCTGGGGGGCTCCCCACACGACCCAAGGGCAGGCGGTTCAGGCGGGCACCACCGAGCAGGGCACGGAAGGGCGGGGCTGGGCAGGGCCGGCTGCAGCAGGGGGCCCTCCACGGCCACCTCCAAGTGCCTTCCAGAGGACCTCGCACGGGGAAAGGCAGTGAGGCCGACGCCCGCAGCGTGGCTTTCGGGGCAGCTCCCGCAGCGCGCGCCTTCAGAACTCACTCCCCAGCCCGCCCACGGGTGTGAGGCAGCAGCGGATGGGTGGCGCAGAAGCCAGGGGCGGTGCTGCTGGGGTCTCGGGGGTGGGCCTGGATCCACCGGGACACCCCTTCCCGTCCGCGGGCAGGGGCGCCGAGGGCTCGGCTAGGTCTCCGTGGTGCAGCTGCCGTAGGCCAGAGGAGGCGAGGCCGGGAGGCCACCCCAGCGCCTGGCACCAGGTGGGGGTTCCGCGCGCCTCTGCTCTTTGTATTTACCCAGAATGCCTCTGGCTTCTTCTGCATCCCGCAAAGGGCTCTCTCCGTACTCCTCCTTCAGCCACTGGCGGAACTGGAGAAGTGAAACAAACCAGGACGTCACACAGCTCATCCCCTACACTCCCGCCTGTTACCTGATGGTGCAGGTTTGCCCCTATGAACAGGGGGCCCAGGGGCATCGGGCAGTCAGCTCTGAGGCTGGCCAGCCAGTGTCTAGCAAGAGAAATGACTGCTTCTTCCAAGTTCTGGCCTGAGAACGTGAAAGCAAGCCTGACCAAGGAAATGGCACTCGACCCCAAGACAGAGAAACGGAAGCTAACGTGGGGCCCGAGGACGGTGCGAAAACGGAATGGCCGCAGCGGCTGGTGGACGAGGGGCCGGTGCTACTGCAGAGGGGCTGACGGGGCGTCCTTGGGCCAGCCGGCCTCTGGGGGCCTTTCCCGCCTCCACGAGTCCAGGCGGGCACGGAGAGACGGAGGTGTGTTCCCAGCCCCTGAGCGCGCTCACCTGATGGACCTGGCGCTCCTCAAACTCCTGCAGCTGCCTCTGGAAGCCCAGGTTGGGGTTTGCGCAGGACCTCCCCGCACGCACAGTGCGCAGGGCGTCTTCCCAGCCCAAGTCGGTGACCGTCATGATGTACGCAACCACCAGGGTCACGCTCCTGGAGACGCCGGCCAGGCTGCAGGGCCAAGAGCCACACAGGCAAGGGAGGGTCGGGGACTCGGAGGGCTCACTGAGGACGCCTTCCCGCCTCAGAGTACGAGCGGACAGCGAGCCAGTACGGCACTAGGAAATTACTCAGAACGCACCAGCTCTCTCTACCTTACGACGCTAGACTCTCAGGCATTCTTCACCCGTGTAGCCTCATTTTTTTTTTACCGGTTTTCTACTGGCTGTGTCTCCGGACACCTCATTTTCTGATTCTCTATTGCTCCCGAGCTCCTCTTCAGACAGTCCCCATTTCCCTGCACAGATAAAGTAACTAAAGGACATCCGGGGACTGGAGGGGTCCAGGATCTGAGCGACAAACCCAGTTATAATCCGCAGCCGTTTAGACAGCTTCACGTTTTTAAAGTCTGCTTTTCTTAGGGATATAAGGGCCAAGCCTATAACTTAAAAAACTCATTACATACAGAAGCCCTTACCAAATATTTTGTGATCTTCTTCACATACATAAGCAGAGTGCCAGCGTGGGCACGCTCTGCGGGACATAACGGTCAATTTTCTCTCGCAGGCTGAGGAAGGGGCCCGATTTTAAATGCACATGCAAATTAAGGCGGTCACGGAGAGGTTGTGCTGCGTCAGACGTGGAGTGCTCAGCAACGGTTTAAGATGGGGAAGTTTAGCAAATTTCTCATTTTTAGAAAAGCCTATCTTCAAATTGACACAACTGTATGAGACACAAATTCCTAGAATATCAGGCCTGCACATATTCAAATACAAATAATAATAATAGTAAAAAACCACTCTCGAGTAGTGGTTCTTCCTGTGTATCAGAAAAACTGAGAGAGCGTTAAAAAAAAATACATCCTCTTGGGCTGCACCGGGCAGATGCTAGCTCACCAGGCACAGGACTCCAGGGCCCCTTGAAACGGCTCTGACTGCACCAGAGTGTTTTGAAGCAAATGTGAGCAAATGTCATAAAACCTGCACTTTGTGTTTATTACATGTCCCGCTCTTTTTAAAAGAAAAATGAAAATGGGCAGTGATGAAACGAGGGCCCACATTCCCTGAGCGCTTGTGATGTGTCAGGTGCGGGGCACTGTGCTTGAGTTCTGTGTCTCAGAGACGCTTTCTCTGCACGATGTGCGCACAGGTGTGTGTGTATGTACCACACAGACGGCAGCTGAGTGCAGGTGGAGAGTTGCATAGGAACTGCTTGATTCTAAGAGTCTATTCAGTTCTCTTTAAAGCAGAGTATAAGCCCCAAACACATGAAAGCTCCAATCTATAAACTGAGAAGAAATGGTCATTTTGGTGTGACAGTAACGCAATGCTAAACACCCACACACATGCAATCAAAACTCTCCAGCAAGCAGCAGTGTTTTGAATGGGCACTGGGTGGAGCCCATATCCTGACGGGATCTCTGAGGAAGGCTGGAAAAGGAGTTTCTGTGTCGTGACCTCAACAGTCCCTGCAGACACCTAACTGAGAAAATGAAAATCCTAAGTGAAAAGGAAAGAAAGAATGTACGGTTCTCTTTGCACAAAAGCAAACAACGGCTGACAAACAGGTGGGGTCAGGTGGGGTGTGTACTGGGCGTCTGGGGCAGGTGGGCAGAAGATGCCCGGCATCATCCGGCAGTGGCACACGTACCAGTGAACAAGGCAGCCCTCGCCTCGCAGGCGGCACTCGTGGATGAATTGAATACTTTCTTTGAAATGTCTTGTCCTGGGGGTGAGGAAAAAGGAGAGACGTGACATCTCTGTACTTTACTCAACATGTGATGAAAAGAAAAATCCACTGAGGTTTATTGTAAATGTCTTGAGTTCACAGTTTCAGACCCCAGTCACCGCCCGGGGCTGGAGTGGCCTCGGCTTTGAGTCCGACCCGCACCGCTGAGGTCCGGGAGGGCAGCCCATCCGCTGGAATTTTCAGATGTTCTCTGCAAGGGATCCCTGAAACACACAGTTGCCACTGACTTGCTGGGGGGTGGGTCCTGCCCAGCCCCATGGGCACTTTGGGTCCCTCAACACCCAGCAGTACAGTGACCTGCCTACCAGCCACCCAGGCGAGCGAGGTGCCCACCCAGCGTGGGCTCCCGGAGCCCCAAGGCCAGTTCATTTCTGACCGTCTGTGGAGAGGTCCTGTCTGTCCGTCCTCCAGGCCGGGGAAGGGGAACTGCAGCTCCAGTCCCGCGAGGCCTCGCTGGATATGGGACTTTGGGAATATCACGTGGCTTCCCTTAACCTCACTTAGAAAGTGGGAGCTGCTGTGTCTCAAAGGCTGGGACAAAGAAACGCATACCAACGTGCTTTGCAAACTCTGAGGTCCCGCATGCAGATGAAACCACGGTCTTCTCTCCTGACCCTCAGCTGTTATACGACGCCCTTCTCCTGCCCCTGGTTCATGCCCCGCTGTGTGCACCAGCGTGTTCTAGATGGGTAGGTGGGTTAAGTACAAATACTCTGAGGGGAACTACAGAGTACGTGCTTTTCGATGTCTCCTGCCTTTAAATGGCTTATAATGCAGCGAAACACCTGAAGCCGCCCATGGACTCAGTCACAACTCCTGCTGAGCACTGATTATGTAGCGGGGACTCTGCTAAGGTGCAAGCGATTCAGAGCGGAAGAACATGTAGTTCCCAGCCACACAAACTAGGTGTGCTGTCTCATGTCAGGGTGAAGTAATCTAGTAAGAATGGGGAAATTCAGGTGGTGGGACAAAGAAGCTCAGCCAGCTATCGACTGCAGAAGAAACTCAGCAACCCAAGTGCCGGTGCCCGGCTACATCAGGGCAGCTGGCACCGAGGAAACTGTCGTGGCAGGCCTGATGCCACCATGTGTGGAGGGGCCAGGGTCCCACCCACAGACTCCAGACTCTCACCTGAAACCTGACTATAGAGCAGGGCAAGGGATGCTTCTGCTGACTTTCCCAGGGGCAAACGCTCCCGGCGTAAACGTACAAAGTGAGCAGGGAGGGCGCCGCAACGCTACTCCCCCTAACAGACTTGTTGTAAGCCAGGCAAGGAAGATTCCTGCTGTGATCCTGAGATCCGGGGAGACCTCGGAGCCGGGCTGCGAGGCAGACGCCAGGGAGGCCAGGCTGCCTGTGCGCAGGCAGGAGTGACGGTCCAGGGCGGGGAGAGCCGCCCATCCCGTCTCTCAGCAGGTGGAGCTGGCGGTGAACTCTTCTGAGGATTGGGAAGTGCTGGGGCCGAGGGGGGTCTCCTCCGTCACCCCGAGGCTGTCGGGGCGGCAGCTCCCAGTCCCTCGGAGGCCCGTCTTCCCTCCCGTTCCGGCCACAGAGAAATAAAGGGGAGGCTGTGGGCTGGGGGCCCCTCCCGATAAAAGGAAGGGCATCTTTGCCCCAGGCTTCCTGCCAGGGGACTGGGAAGTGGCTTGTGCCCAGAGTTGCATCAGCCGCTCTGCGACCACAGGTGGCAGGCCTCCGGGGTGGAAGGGGGCTCCAGGAGCTGCTGCCCAGACCTGGAGCACCCACCCCAGGCTTCTTGGGCAGGGAGTGAAGTAAATCAATGTCTTTGTAACTTAAAACACCGTCAATCAGATATTCTGCTATTTACAGCCCAGCCCTGTCTACCTGATATTAACAAGTGCAACGGTTTTAAAGACACGGAGCCACTCACGTGACCGAGGAGTGGCTGCAGGCGGCCCGTCCCCCCTCCGCCTCGTGGTTTCCCCTGCCCACACGCCAGAGGGTGGGCAGGTTTGACCGTAGGTCCAGGGCTAGGCAGTTCGCCCAGGACCCAGGCTCGCCTCCACTGCAGGCTAGTGGCTGAGGGCACACACCTCCGCACCCTAGGCTGGCCGCACTGCAGCGGCCAAGGGCTCCCAAGAGGCCTCTCCATGCAGCCCACGCTCTCGCCTGGCCTCTGTGGGGCTCTCTGGTCCAGGAGGGCCGTGTCTGAGATGAGAGAGGTGGGAAGAACACCCTCCCGGCAGAGGAAGAGCCACTCAGGAAACGAGAGACGACGGCCTGCGTGCTTGGGGAGCACGGACGGCCTCGGATCGTACTGTGGAGGTCACACCAGGCGGGCGGCTTGTCCCGGGGGCCTGTCGGCCCTGGGGAGGCCAGCGACACCTTGCAGAGATGACAAGTGAGCCCCTCTGCTGAAACCCCAGGGTGGGAACCTCTTCTGTCTGCCTTTGACGCCTGCATGTCCGAAACCACAGGCAGGATGAAACCTAGGTCCTGAATAAGGTGTGGTGCTGGGTTCAAGGGTCAGTTTTGCCACATCTCAGCCTGAGAGACTGAGGTGGGGTGTGGTCAGCAGGGAAACATCTAAAGTGGCCAGAGCCCAGAGCGTGCGTGAGAGGGGCCCCCAGACAAGGAAGCTGTGAGGAGGGTCTCCCCGCAGCCTTTCCTCTTTCAGCTCCGTCTGCATCAGGCGTCAAGTCCAGGAGAAACCCACCGACGGCTCCTGCCCGTCACTGTGTTGGGACGAGGGCTCTGACCCCGGAGCTTGATGATGCCCACGGAGGGCCCGCTCAGAGCCCCACCTCGAAACTTGACTCATGGGCAAGACCGGGCACGAGGCCAAGCTGGACAGACAAAAATCCTAGAAGCGCCTCTTCAAGGAAAGCCAGGAGGTAGGCGCGCTCAGTGCCCTTGGGGTGGGTTATTTCCAGGGAAGCTCGTGACATAAGCCCTGGCCCGGTCATCACACCCCCTCCTCCACACTGGGAAATACCCGGGGCTCCGGGCCGCACGTTGCTCAACCCTGGATCAAAGCAGAAGCCCAGAGGGAAGCACATCCGCCACAGGCTGTTTCACTGAACGCCCGTTCCCTATTCCTGGTCTTCGTGCTGTACCTTTACTTCCACGCAGAGACACGCGGCTAAGCTCTGTCGGAGGACGGCCACCTGGGCGTGTCCGGAAGGACACGCGTCTACACGCGCGCCTGGCTGCCAGCGTGCAGTGGCCGGCGATCGCCGACGGTACGGGGGCCGGGCGAGAGACGCCCCTCCGTGGGGCCGGTACACAGCCCGGCAGCTGTGCCGCTGTCCCCGTCGTCCTCCTCCGCAGTCTGTGCTGGCCCTCCCCGCTGGCCAGTGCGTCCCAGCCCGCCCTCTCCATCCAGAGGCCGAGGGCAGGACAAGCCGGGTTTTCCTGGCCTTCGGGAAAGGATGCTGGACGAATCCAGCCAAGCCACACCATACGACGCTCATTCTTTGAGTCTGGACAATCTCTTCTTACTCCAAGACTGCAAGACTTGGAGGCTGTGGTCCCCACCGCTGGGGGGTCTGAGGTGGTCCTGTCCTGCTGGGAAGGACTCTGCTTGTGGGAGGTCTGGCTCAGCGCCTTGGGGGGCAGCCGGGCTCACCCCAAAGCCAGCAGTGCCAGACCAGGCTGCGCTGACAGCACAAGCCACAAGATCCAGGCCACTCCTCCTGCCCCTCATCAGAGTATGGACGTGTGTGTGTGTGTGTGTGTGTGTACGCACGTGTGTGCAGTACGCATATAGGAGAGCAAAGGAGAGAAAGACCAGGGAAGGCCGGCACCCTTAGGGGTTTCTTCCCTCAGAAAAGAGTGTTTTAAAAAAAAGCCGACGGGTGGAGTGTCCTCTCTGGGCGCAGGCTCTGGAGGGTGGGCTCAGATAAGAGAGCTGCTTCCTCCTGGGCACAGTCAGTCCAGCCCCGCAGGCCCCGCGCTGACCGGGCGGCGCTCACCGCACCCGAGATGAGCGGGAAGGAAACTTCCTCACCCGGAGCAGACTGCACACAGCCTTCAGCACATTTATGTCAAGGCTTCCGCAACTTTTACATTTCCTGCACTGTCAACATTTAAAGAAAAATTGCGGGCGGTATGTGTACTGTACTTTTCATTCCACCAAGTAAGGTCATTTTAAAAACAAACAAACACACACCCCCTCTCTACCATCTACTACAACCTCATTTCACAAAGAACAGTTCCACCCCAAAAAAGCAAGGATGACGTAGTCTAAGACTAAAAAATAGGTTTTTAAGTTGAAATAAGTGAAGTCTTATGAAAAACGCAATACACGTTTTCCACGTATTTCTCATTTCTGCGACTGCACAGTCCTCAGGAGTCATGTATGTGCAGGCGTGTATGTGCATCTTTGTCTGGAAGCAGGACAGAGCACATCAGGGCCCACTTAGCTCTGATCTTGCAAAACTGCTTTTTAATCATAAAAATAAAGAAAAATGTAAATGAGAGAAAAAGAGAGCTGGAAGTACAGAAGACATGAGCTAAACTAAAGAAAACACACACAAAAAGACAGGAGGTGGAATAAAGCAAGGAGGGTTTAACGCAAGCTCTCTGCATTTCTGTTGCCCCTTCTCTCCACAAAAACCTCAGGAACCTGAGACCCTGCTCGACTCTCAAGCCACGGTTGTCACCAAGTTTCTGCTGCGAAGATGCGATGCTGCAGCTCCACAGAGAGGACAAAAAAGAGAACCCTTCCCTTGTGGTGTCTAAATACAAATACCAATCTGATAAGTATTAAACTAAGAATGAATAAAATAAGCTGTGATACCTCCAGCCATTCACTCTCAAGACACGTTAACACTCCTTTCTTGAAGAGGCAGAATATGGAATCTGATTCTTTGGAGACACTTAGCGTCTTTACACACTTGCACTACCTCACCGAATGCGACAGAAATCGCGTGAGACAGGTATTTCACTGGGGAGACAAGTGAGGTTCAAATGACTTGCCCGGGGAAGCACAGACAGAAAGCAAAGGCAAACATTTCCAAAAGCCTCAGTTCACTCAACCACTGCACGTCGGCCACTGGCAGGACGGGTGTGCGTTTGGTATAAACCCGACGATGCCTCCAATTCTGCAAATCACGCAGAACGCGTCAGCCTGGGGTCTGTGGGGCTGTCGCCACCGTGAGAACCTGAACTTTCACGTGTCCTGACTTTGTGAGGCAGGGTGGTGGGGGGACCAAGCTAAAATTCTGATGTGTTACCGCTGTCTCCAGCCAGGGTTCTGCATTTCAAGTTCCTGGAAGATCAGAGGGGAGTTTGGAGGAGTACGGCCAAGACAGAAAGCTGACCTTTCTGGGGCGTCTGCAGTGACCGAACGCAGTTAGTCTCCAAAGGTCACAACCCTCTTACTAAGCCGAATTAGCAAGAAGAATTCCTGCTGGTATAGGGATTGGTGGGGAAAGAGTTAGGATATATAAAACCTTAAATTACATCCAAAGTTGGAAATAACTTTTAAAAATCTTTAAGTTAAAAAAAGAAGCAATACAGTTTTCTAGAATTTATTTTTGTCCTTAAATATAGGAACTCTTAGGCACCAGGAAGTAAAAGCTGCTAGACTGAAGGACCCCTGGTTCTAACTGGGTTTCCAGAGCAGTAAGAGGATGTGCCTCCCGACCATCTACATCGGTTGGTGACGCAGAAACTGAAGGTCACGGTCGGCCTGCATGCGCTCCTGCTGCTTTGGTGAGTGAAAATACAAGCTACCCAAAGCGAGGCGGGAGACAGGGAGAGGTCAGGGGTTCCGCCTGCCGGCGCTAACCGCCTCACCGTGTCATGAACGCGTGCTCGCTGTTAAAAGGCAGGTGTGCTTTCCAGTGAAATGTCTTTAACAGGTAGAGAACTTCAAACTATTTCATAGGCTATCTCTTAACATATGAAGTACCCTCGAATTCCAAGCTTAACTTCACGATCTCTATATAACTTCACTAAAGCAAGAAACATTTATCGAGTTGCAGACGTTTATGCACCTAAATTCTTACTTGTGTATAAGCTTTGCTATTGCTCATGGATCAAAAATAAAAGTCTCCCTAAAGAATCACACACGCGCCTATGAGCACAACTGTCTTTCCCTGAGTTATGGTCTGGACCCCCTCTTCCAGCTGAACCCGAGGTCGGGCTGCTGCAGGGCTTCACTCACAACGGCAGCAACGGCCACTGCCCAGCTCGACCTGTCACCAGCCCCAAGCTCAGACGCCGCAGCACCCACCTGCTGGACCACACTCTCGGCCAGGTTCAAGGAAAGGGTACGAAGGCAGACCACACATCGTAACAAGACATCTGTACATACTTGGGACGGGAGAGGACCGGTTCAAATCTTACGAGCTAGTCCTCCAGCCCCGGGTTGACTGGGCTCGGGCTGGTCTTGCCAGAAGAGCTGCACAGACCCAGGAGACGTGGGAAGTCAGGGGACCGGCTGCTGCGCCCTCCGTTCCCGTCCTTCCCTGGGTCACAGCTTCCCGGCAGCCGTAATGGGCCCCCTGAGCGCCAGACTACCCTTCTTGTAACTCCCCGGCCGCACCAACGCACTCTGAGCAAAAACACGCTTCATTTCAAAAGTGCTCGGAGGCACAGAGAACACTTCCACACACATGGTCTCATCTCCACAACTCCTGGAGGCAGGCGTTTGCAGATGAGTGAACTGAAGTTCAGGGGCCCGAGGCAGAGGCAGCTGCTTTTGAACCTGAGACCTCTAAGAGGTCCGGGCCTGCCGCTCACGTGTCCGCCCGGGGCAGGACCGCGGAGCGCTGCCTTCACCTGGCGAGTCAGGGCCCTCGCCCCTGACGTGGAGCGCACTGCCTGCCTCCACCGAAGCTCAAGAGTCCCGGGGCACTGGGAGCCGAGGGCCCGTCTGCCCTGACCACACACACCCATGCGCTGCTGCAGTCGGATTCTTCCCAAGGGTCAGAATGCCAAGCAGGCACCGGCAAGTTCAACAGTATGTTAGAATTTCGGTTTGAGATAAGAGCAGAGCAGCCATTCTAAAAATAGCCACCAAAACACGGGCAGAAGATTGCCGTGGTCTCGAGAGAAAGGCAGTGGCTCACTTCCTTCCGTAGACACCATGCCCTCCAACCACTTCTGTTTCTCGACACGACTACTAGCCAAGGAAGCTCTCTGATACTTCTTCTCCTTCCAGATCTAGGCTGAGACTGTTTTCCTGGTGATCCTAGAAAATCTTTCCTTCACCATCCTCGATCTTAAAGATTGACCTTTTCTGTGAAATATGGAGAGCTGTTGTGGAAACACAGGCTTTGGGTAGGAGGTTTTGGCCCTGCGTCCAGCCTCCCCTGCCCCTTCCTGGTCTGACTCGACACCTCCTGCCCCTGCCCTCACCTTTACTCTTTCCCCCCATCAGTCCATGTGACTACAGTCTCCCGTTTTTCCAAACAGGTAGACCTCACAAAATTATTGCATAACCTGTGACTTCTCTGCTCTCCAGCAGTGAGAAACCAAGGTTGGCTGACCTTCAGTATCGGACAGCCTTCAGAGGGGGATGCTTGTATGCTCTGCACTTCTGATATGTGGGACTTGCAGGCGATAAAGCTTGAGAACCATGAAGGTTCCCAAGCCTGACAAAGCCCGTGGGCTCCCAAATCCTCAAACGCCACAGCCTCTTCCCCGATGAAACGCGGCAACACGCCGTTCTGGAAGGGTTGCTGTGTCTGACCTAAAACAGGCAGCAAAGGCGAGTCTGAGAGGCAGAGGCCGGGCCCTCGGCTCCTGTGCCTCTCAGCCTGCCTGGCTCACATCCAGGCTCAGGAACACTTTCATCTCGTCCACGTCACCTCCAGCCACCGAGGAGTGGGGCGTCCCAGCTGTAACCTCGGTGGTCTCCAAGCCGTCCCCCATTCGCCAAGGCCCAGTCCCACAGGCCTCGTACGACCTCTGGAAAGGAGAGCAACGATGACCCTCCCTTTGGAGGGACGGACAGAGCTGAAGCGGCGGCGGAGGTGAATTCTGCTGGGGGGAAGCGAGGGCAGGACTTTCCTAAGCAGAAAAACCTGGTCTCTCAACTCAGACCAGCTTTCCAAGGACGCAGTCCCTCAGGTGGGCGCCGGCCATGTGAGGCTGCTGGGCGCCTGGGACAGAGCTGGTCCCGATGCAACGTGATGTAAGTGTAAAAAGCACACCAGCTTTTGAAGACTTTGTATGTATAAAAGGATATAAAATATCTCATTTTTAAAATGCTGAGCACGTGTTGAACTTACAGTATTTTGAGTATATTGGGTTAAATAAAACGTATTATTATTTTTTTTTTTTTGTGGGTTTTTTTGTGATACGCGGGCCTCCCACTGCGGTGGCCTCTCCCGCTGCGGAGCACAGGCTCCGGACGCGCAGGCCCAGCGGCCACGGCTCACGGGCCCAGCCGCTCCGCGGCACGTGGGATCCTCCCGGACCGGGGCACGAACCCGCGCCCCCCGCATCAGCAGGCGGACTCCCAACCACTGCGCCACCAGGGAAGCCCTAAAACGTATTATTAAAATTATTGTCACCTGTCTCTTTTTTACTTTTTAATGTGGCTCATAGAATATTTAAAATGATACGTGTGGCTCATATTCTGTTTCTGTTGGACAAAATGCAGCAGCTTCCAGAGAGAGGGTGAACATGCTAAAGGTGTGGTCTGAGGCACCCTTTACAAAACTAGGCTCCTTATACGCAGCCCACCGTCAGAGCTGCACGGGAGAAGGACCCGCAAACCAGGAGCGCCGGCCTCTTGGGCCTCCCACCCCGCTGCAGGGCAGCAGCTGTGCGACGAGGCCCCTCCGCTCTGATGACTCGAAGTCCTTTATCTTTAATATGTCCAAATAATACAGAAAAAAACTTACAGGTTCTGAGATGGTGAATCCGCTGCTGGAATGCACAGGTATTTAACCCCCTGTGGAATGATAAAAAATAAAGTAAGATAAAAAGATGATACTCTGCGGAGAAAAATATTTAAAGGAACTATTTACTCAGGTCAAAAAATAAAAAGTAAAAGGGAGAAGTTTTTCCCTCATCTTCTATCGCCAAGGAACTGGAGGAAGACTCTTAGTTAAGTTCCTGGTCATTGTCTATGACCGTACACACAAATGTCCATGCTCTAGTTTGTAGGTTAGACAGGGTTTATCAAAAAAGCGAGATAATTGAGTCCTTCCCAGGAAATGTCTACAAGTTTCAAAACTATCGTCTCTGATGCTTGTTCAAATACTCTACTCTTTAAATCTATTTCATTTAAGATCCCGAATGGCCAAAAAGGAAGCACTGAGAGTAAAAACCGTATCACGATGACATGTTATATGACAGTCTTAGGAGGAGGAGAGTTACAGTTTCACTGGTGCAACGGTAGGAGCTTCACACACTGGAAACAATTTGATTTATTTTGCTTGCTTTTCAGAAGAGTAGAAGTTTACGTACCAAACTAATACTTTTTTTTAAAAGAATGACCCAATTTGAAAAAAAAATGAACTTCACATTGTTCACTATAAAAATCTATAAAAATGTTTATGTAAATTCATACTATAAAAAATTCACGCCAAATTTGAGTTTTATTAAAAACTCGGTTGCCTCTTCTTTGGAGGGATTTAAAGTATAATTCAAAAGGTCTTCAACGTCAAGTAAATATACAAAGTCTAGAAATCTCAGCAAACTTTGCGAAGGAATATGGCTTCATGAAGACTTAAATAAACCACTTTTAAACCCTTCTCTCTTGATAGCCTAATCTAACAGAATCTAGCCACCAGGTCATAGATAATTAATGGGGGGAAACATTATCAGAAACTAGAAAAGTAACCAACCTAAAAGAGTCAAAGAAGGAGAAATATGTGGAATCATGGTACAGACAACCACAAGTCCCTTAGCAGTTGAAAGCATAAAATTATTTCCAGAATTATTTGCAATTTTTTTTTGCAGTTGGTCATTAAAATTTTACACTCAACTCCTATCATGAGGAATTTCTGTGTTGCATTTGCTAGTGCAGTCTTGTGAGGAACATGTGGTACTTCTCCACGCTGTGGGTCCCACTTTCCAACACAGAAGCTATAGAAACGATGTTTCTCAACCCCCCTTGCTGTTCGGGTGCAGACTCGGGACCTGGTTGCATCATCTGACACACCTACTCGAGGCAGATTTGGAAACAGGACATGGGAAGAGTCAGATGGGTAAAGAGCACCTGCTCGGCAGGTGCAGGTGGCGGCAGAGGCGGGAAGTGCTGGGCGGACGTGGCAGCAGGTCGCAGTGGGCAGCTGTACGTTGTGCACTGGGTGTTGTTCCTTGAGCTGCATTTGGCAGCCTGCCTCTCCAGCTCTTTGGAGATCACAGCCCTTGGCTCTCTCTTAACAAGCCCCTTTCTGCTGAAGTGCCTTAGAGTGGACTCTGTTGTCTGCAACTAAGGTCTGAGCGACACAATCCCCCTTCCTGTCCCCCACCGTTATGAGAGGTCAGAAAAATCATTTCTCCTGCTTATTTCACACACACACACACACACACACACACACACACACACACACGTGTATGTATATATGTATATATATGTATTTTTCAGTTTTGAGTCAGTCATGACATCTTCCAGCAAAGGCTCCTTTGGATCTCCGAGAAGATGCGTTTTACCGCTACTTATCCACAGAGGAACGCTCCACACGTGGCCAAACACGCTAACGTGCTACGGGTCGGCTGCCGGGAAAAGAACGTGAAGCAGCAAAAGCCGTCCCCCACCCAAGCGTCGCTTCGTCACCTCACTGTCTCCTTCTGTCTCTGTCCCCGTCCCCCTGGACTCCGGGCACTCGGCTCTGCGGGAAACAGTGAAGCAGCTGCCTGAAGTTCTAAAGCACCTCCAAACCCCGAGAGCTTTGACAGCCCTGATTTGAAGGGAAAGAAAATGGAAAAGGAAACGATACTGTTAAAAAGAGTCATTTCACGCCTCGCCTCATGGAGGCCAACAGGCTTGCTGGTGTAGACACACACCGATCATCTTGCAATCCGCCATTGAAATGACTCATTTACGTTTTTCCTTTTACTCTTAAGTGAGAGTTGGCTGGATCAGGCCCAGAAGCTTGTGAAATACTTCCCTCCCACACAGTTCCCCCAATTTCCTTCAGAGCAACCCTTCCAGAGTGACAGCAAGGGCTCTGAGGGTTCCACTTTCCCTTCTCCTGCGACTGTCAGCCTGAGCGACTTGCCGGTCAGCGATGCCGAGCTGGGTCCCTCTAACGTGGGATGAAAGCGCCTGCCACACTTGCTGACTGGCAGCCCCTTAATTCTGCAGAATCCAGAACCGGCCCAGCCCGTACGTCGTACGTCGGGAGGAGAGAAAAAAACGGAGCCAAGGAAGAGAAGGAGGGGAGGGTACACGGCTCTTAGCTAAGGGAGAGCGTCCGCCATCAACGCCAGCACGGTGTCGGGGGAAGCGCTCTGCTCCTTCAGGGTTCTCTGGACGGGGTCTCATTCCCCTCTGCGGTGCCTGACGTGCAAAGGGAAGGAGGCCAGCCCCACGCAGCAGGAGCAAACCGGGAGAAGGTGGCAAGGGGTGTCCCCACTCCATGCCCGCCGGGGCTGAGGAAGCCACCTTTCGGCCATGTGGGTCCCCTCAGCCTCACTAGCTGGGACAGGCACGTGGCAATGACGGCTTCCCATCTATGACGCGTTGAAGGAGGAACAAAGGGGCTCCCGGCCACAAGTCTGGGGATCGCCTACTGCAAAGGAAGGACGCTGAAAATATAAAATATAAGATCATGTTCTCTCAAAGATAGAATAACAGCAATAACAACCTTCCCTGGAATATGTCTGGCATACCACAGGCACTTACTAAATGTCTGTTGGATGATAAGAACAAGGTGAAAATCAGTTAACAGGAAGATCACATCGTAAGAATAGTACCAGGGAAGAAAAATATTGTGAGGTGCCCAGGCCTTATTCTGGTGACCACAAAAACAAGAGCCACGCCATGCTGGGGGGCACGCGCGCACACACGCTCCAGCAGGACACAGCTAAGAGGCAGCTCACCGTGATCTACAATGAGAAGGGAACAGACTATGCAAATACAGTGAAGAAAGGAGTCAAAACGGTCGAAAAGGTTCAGTTGCTCACCACCGACCTCTACTTATCCTGGCTTAGTCATTAACAAAGCACAAAAAGTATCTTTCTTGGAGGCCACAGACTGCAGAACATAAGGTGCCTGAAAAAAGGCTTCAGATGCCTGCACATGTGTACAATTCAGTTAATTACTAATTCAGAAAGCAGCAAGAGTGCTGGCAGCGAAAGATCTCAACGCTAATGAGAAAGCTGGACAGACTTGAAATTATTAAAGGACTGGGCTCTGCAAATGTTTTAATATGATGTGGAACAGAATTTTCATCTACCTGGACCTAAACAAAGGACCATTCTGTAGTGCTGGAGTTCAGAGAGACAGATGTTTAGCTAGGTTACAGAAACTTTAGCCAAAAAATAAAGAACATCTTATTATAGGACAAAATTCTAGAGCAATCTGAAGAATTCATAAGTAATAAAAATAGCAGCACTGTTTCCCTTACTATAGCATTTGCTAGGTGGTATTTCCTCCTTCATATTATCACTAATATTTTTTTTAAAAAACCCTAAAATCAGTTATCTTCTTTGAAACAAAATTCTCACTAAATAAATAAAAATTCAGTATTTCCATGATACTTCAAAAAAGTGATTGTTAGAAAGCTAGTTGACATTAAACTTTTATGGAGCTAATAAATGTCGAGTTACAGACTCTCAACTTAGAGAGCTGGCCCAGGAGTGCCCACTGAAGTACAAAAACAAGCTCAGTTAAGACGGCCATGGTTTCTATGAGGGACAAAGAAAGAGCAACCAATTTCTTCGGACTACATGACATTTTGAATGGCCTCACATGTCCTGAGAATGGCGCCAATACTGATGAAATGGGAGCCGGAGGGGGGAAAAAGGCAAAAAACATATACACTAAATAGCCACAATACCAAGTGACACATCAATTAGTGTGACATAAAGTCACACTGATGTGACACAATGTAGGAAAAAAATTAGGAAAACCCAGGAAAGAAGTAAGAGTTAGGTGGGATTTGCCAAGGAGCGCTCTTTGGATGAAGTGTTTGTTTTTGCTAAGTGTTAAAAGAAGCGGTAGTCATCACTTGACTGAAAAGAAAGTTTAGAAAGTATTCCAGAGGCTCTTCTTGAACAAAAGGTTAAAGCTTTCTAAGTCCGTATTCTCAAAAGTTCTAATAATTTTCAGTTTTCTGTTTCAACAAGCATAGTAACCACCAAGAGTAAGGTTTTTGCCTTTCTTTGGGTCTGAAACTTAAAGATTACACTTAAAACGATACGTAGGCGAGTACTTGAAAAGCAGGGCTAAGGTTCTGATTTCAGGACTAGTGAAGGAATCAAACTCTCGCTTGTTTCAAGTACAATTTCTAAACTTCACTGTTCTTTTCTTTCTGAAACACCATAAGTAAGAGTCTTCTGAAGAACCTAGTTGACATTCTACTTTTCAAAGGAAAGGCCAAGCCCTTCACAGCTGTCTTCTCTCTCCCAGGAAGCTAATGGAGAACAGTTATGGAAAGTGACTACTTTCTGCCTATTTAACAACCTAAGAGGAAATGTCAGTAGGAGGCGCAGGGGCTCACTAAGGGGCAGGAATTGGGAAATCCAGGCAGAAATGACATAACCAGAAATCTTGGCTTCTCATTTATCCCGTTCAGTGCCAGCAGCAACTTGGGTGTGCATGGGAGGACCCCTGAAGAGACTGCGTTTTTCCTTTGACCAGCATGTTTGGGGGCTGTACTGCACGGCTTGAGAAAATAAGCTGAAGACCTCACGAAGAGGTGGTTTCACCACATTCCCCAAAACCTCTTGAGTCCAGAAAAGAAACATACAATTAAAGAGAATTAAATTTGGTGACTTCCCTGGTGGCGCAACGGTTAAGAATCCGCCTGCCAATGCAGGGGACATGGGTTCGAGCCCTGTTCTGGGAAGATCCCACATGCCACAGAGCAACTAAGCCCGTGCCCCACAACCACTGAGCCCGCACTCTAGAGCCCGCGAGCCACAACTGCTGAGCCCCCGCACCCTAGAGCCTGTGCGCCACAACTACTGAGCCCATGCGCTGCAACTACTGAGCCCATGTGCTGCAACCACCGAAGCCCGTGCACCTAGAGCCTGTTCTCTGCAACAAGAGAAGCCACCGCAATGAGAAGCCCGTGCACGGCAACGAAGAGTAGCCCCTGCTCACCACAACTAGAGAAAGCCTGTGCAAAGAAATGAAGACCCAGCACAGCCAAAAATAAAAAATAAATATATAAATAGAACTGGGAATACAGTGTTGAAAAAAAAAGAATTAAATTTGAACTGTCTCACAGCTGATCGGGAGCAGGACCACAGCTTATATACTAATTTTAAAAAAGTCTCTCTCACTTGAGACAATCACTCTCTCCACTTTTTTGGTGTGGTAAAATATACATAACATAGAATTAACCATTTTAAGTATACAGCTCACAGGTATTAAATGTATTCACATTCACATCCCTGCCACCCATCTTCAGAACCCTTTCATCTTCCCAAATGGAAACTCGGTCCCCATTAAACACTAGCTCCCACCCCTCCCCAGCCCCTGGGAGCCTTCTACTTTCTGTCTCTATGAATTTGACAACTTCTGCACTTTTATATAAACCTAAAGGTAGGTAAACTCTGAAAAAATTAGCCTGGCCCCACTCTTAAAGGTCACATACCCAACAGACGGCAACTGCTGACTTGAAATTGCTTTTGGACAAACATACCAGGTTTGACAGCCTCACTGTGTGTTTCCAGGGCCCCTCCCGGCAGAGTCTCAGTGCAGAGAAGCCCAGGAAGATGCCCCAATTGTTCATGTACGCGGAAGCCAAGCCCAGTTCCTGGCACATGCATTTTGATTAGTATTTCTCCTCGATTTAAGAATTTTCACCCAGCCAATAACATTTTAAAGGGAAAAAGTACAGTACAAAATTATACCCATAAAGCGATTACATCTGGAAAACCCGACGTACATCTGTGGACTAAGAACTGGAAATCAGCATAAACACCAAACAGGGAAGGTGCAGAGGGTGAGGGCCCCACCCCCTCTCTTTTTGGTTGTTTACACCGCAGCAAAAGTCTCCAAGAAACTACTGTAGAAAATCACCCCAGAAGCTAAATGCGGCCCTTTAGTCGTGCCGTATAATACACGTCTTACATCCAGGTTCTAAACCGAAGACGCATTTTCTTAACGTCCCCATTTGCCACTGATTCTTCCTGCATCAGCTAAATTTAGGAAACACCACCACAAATAACAACTTCCAAGAACTCTGTGGTGCTTGGTGGGGAGGGGAGGGGTGGGAAGGTCAGAGTGGAGAGACAAGATTTAGCCCTCAGCTTGATTTTGTGAGAAAAAATGCAAATGAGAACCCTCCAGCACCTGCTGGCTTCTTTCAGGTTAGTCAAAAAACGACATACATTTGACTCGTCCGGTCAACAGGTGGAGAACCCCGAGGCTTATTTTTGCTCCAACTCCTTTTGCTAACGTGGGCACAGCCCGCGGAGTCCCTCAGGCTGCGAGGGCGGGCGATGGGGAGGTCACGCCAGCCGAACCACCCAACCCTCTTCTGTGATCTGGGTTCTGTCTGAGGACCTGCTGGTGCGCCCGACGTGACTCGTGAAAACAGGGCAGTTTTGGCAAAAATCTCCCCAAATCGAGCAATTCTACGGTGTAACCTAACGGGCGTTAATGCTACACGACCGTGTCGAAAGTCACGGGACGTGAATGAGACACCCCTCAGGAGTGATCTCAGCAGTGGACCAAGTTTGCCTGTAAAAGACACAAAGGTGGATTTTTATCTGATCACGTGTCTCGGCTGGTGAAACACCCCATCTGCAAAGTAAAAAGACCCCCTCCCAAGCTCTGTGGCTCTGTTTCGACCCCCCTTCCTCCAGCTCACCAAGCCCAGGCACCTGCTGCCTGAGCCCCCCAGGCGTCCTGCACTTTCCTGCCCACCCCTCCCCAGGCTCCTGTGGGTCCTTTTCTCCCTCAGGAGTCCTGGGGGGCACTTCCTCCGAAAGCACCCCCGTCCCAGGCGGACTCCAGCGATTCCTCTAACTGCCCCCCAACACCCAACGGGCCACACAGGGTGCCGGGGCCCCAGCAGAGAGGACGGTAACTGACCTGAGGATCAGCCTCTCCCTTAGACCCCCGTTTCCTTCAGTGCCTGGGCCCCATCTCTTACTCAACTTTCTCGCAGCACCCTAGCACCTCTCTCTCCAGAGACCATCAATACATGGTCACTAAGTGAAGGAAGGGAGATCCACTTTTAGAATATTAAAGTCCAATGTGCCCTGAGAGTCCCGTGTCCAGGGGGGCCAGAGGTCCCTAGAGTTGGCCGGAAGCACCGCCCAGGGCAGGCAGGCCGGCCAAGCTGTCTTAAAGGGCGATGTCTCCATCTGCAGGGTCCTAGGAGCGCTAAATCTCAGCAGGATGCTGTGGCCGGTCTCACTAACAATGAAAAACCATTACTAAGGTGGAGGTTGGCCAGATGCTCAGAAATGTCCAGGAGTGCATTAAACTGGGGACTCAGTGGCCCCAAGTTTCAGACCCAACACAGGCCCCTGGAAGCCGCTGGCTCAGTCCCTGAGGTGCACCCCAGCTACGCTCCCTGCCACCTGGCCACCAAGACCAGAGGTGACAAACAGGCCCGCGTGCGTCGGGACACAGCCCGCCTGTTCGCCTGCGTGTGGCCTGCAGCGTCTCTCAGGACACGGGTGGGAGGGGGCCGCAGAGCGGTGCCCGGAAACCTCAGGTTCCTGGAGCCCAGCGTGTTCACCAGCCGGCCCGACAGAAGGTGCGCTGAGCCCTGGCCAGACAGTGACGCCTCCCAAGGTCACCGTGACAACCCGGAGCCCGCATTCCTCTTCCGCACGTGGGCTGTGGGGGGACGGCCTTGGGGCTGCCTGATTCTAAACCATCACCTGCGCTTGGCTCCCTTCCTCACTCTGAAGACAGGCACACAGGACTTTTTTACAAAAGGATATTTGATTCCACCTGTGAGGCGCTGAGCGGTTGGAGGTGCTAACAAAGGAACAAGGCGCGTGTTGTCGCCAGCACAGGCCAGGCTGCAGAGGTGCCGCCCGGGGCTTCGGAGGGCCAGGCTCACGCGTGGGTGCGCTGCCGGCTGGCCTCACCCCTGTGCAGGAGGGTGCCCAGCCCTCCTCCGCAAGGAGCTCAGCATTCGGAATGTCGTCTGTGGTCCCTCTTGCAGGTTTTGCCAAGCCGATGAGTCCAGACTCCCTCCCTCCCAATGGGACGAGACCTTCCTGCGGGCAAGTGGCCAACGCCGCGGATTCCACTGGGGCGCGATCCTCGGCACCGGAGGAGCTTTATTTTCTAAGCAGCATTCAAGGTCCCCGGGGCCTAACATCACGTCCTCCAGGTGGGGTCAGACCCCAGAAATGGTGCGTTTCGAGAATGAAGCAAACGCTGACCCACAGCAGGGCACTGCCCTGCGAGATGGCCAGCCCTGCGTGGGTGGGATCAGAGTAAGGACACGCAGAGGTGGGGTGCAGTAAAGGCCTGCGCTGAGTCCGTGATTCCGCTTCTCCTGGGCGCGAGGAAGGGCGCGTTCTCCAAGGCAGGTACGTGTGGACGGTCAGATCGCACTGGATCTCCCTGGCGCTCAGGTCACTGACATGCCGCGGTGTGGGGGTCCAACCTCCCACACCACAGGGGAGGGGCGCCTTCCTGGCTCTCCTCTAAGACTGACTCTGCTTCGCCCGGTGTCCCAGGCCTCCCTTGAAGGGCAACACTCCACCAAGCCCTCCCTCCCAGACGGCTGCCGCTGAAAGCAAGCTGACGGGCTATTTTTATTTTGACAGCTGCATCCTCTCGCACTGGGCACAGAGGGGAGAACTGCGCGGGGAGGCCAGAGGCCCCTCATGGGGGTGGGCAGGACGTCAAGACAACTGGTTGAAAGCACTGGTCCTGAAGCCACTGCGAGTGCAGGGGTGGCAGCAGGAGAGGGTTCCAGAGGAAAAGCGGGGAAGTGTCAGGTTACAGGAACACGGGAGGGGGCGTGGGAGAAAGGCAAACAGTGGGGAAGGTCGTTCGCTGTGAGCCGGCGTGTTCTACAAGGCCCTTCGAATTCAGTCCCTTTGCGTTGATCTGGGGATCTGGGAGTGTCTTCCACTTGGATTCCGTGGGGCTGGTCTGGTTACACAGGTACGTTCAGGTTGGAGCAGCTCCACCGTCGCTAGGCCCCGGCGACTCTGAAGGCCAGTTCAGTCGGCCACGCCCTCTGAGCTACTCTGGTGGGGAACGGTTTCCGGGGCTGGAACGCTCAAGCCGAAGTCCAGGCTCCGCTCTGCTGTCTGAGACGCCGCAGGTGATCACACAGGTCAGGGCAGCGTCCCTCTGCAGCCGCTGGGACAATGCAGGGTGGCCTCTCCTCTCTCTGGCTCTGGCAGTAGTTGCACAGATGCTCTTCCTTTAGTTGGGACGAGTCTGGGAAGCAACCAAGCCTGCCCACGGTGGGGCCTCAAGAGCAGGAGGAGCGCCCTCAGGATCCAGATGCACCCGTGTCCTCCCCGTCGGCCAGCCTCCGCCCTCACTGCCGACCCAGTGACTTTCCCTTAGAGGAGAGAGGAGAGCTGGCTGCAGACGCCCTGCTCAGTTACGAGTGTTGAAACCACATCTGCGCTCCTCGTGGCGGTAGCTGAGGGGAGAGAAGTAACGTCTCACTCCAGACCTGGGGCCACTGCCGGTTTCCGCGCCGGCACACGCCAACGTCCCGCAACATCCCAGGAGTCAGAGCACAGAGAGGGCAAGGCGGGACCGCGGCTGCAGTGAGGCGATGACACCAGCTGGCACCGTTGCTTCACGCCCAGCTTCTGGAGTCAGGTTGGGCCACTTCCCTTGCCGGTGTGGCAGGCACAGGGCCCACTGGCAGTGCCTACCTGCTAATGAATGATAGGAGCCCCTGAAAATGGCAAATCTGCTTAGGGTGTTGTAAGGTGCCCACGAGAATTCTATTTTGTCTGATAAAACTATTACTATGCCACCTTTCTTTTGGTTCATGTTTGCTGTAGACCCGTTTCCCATCCTTTGACTTCTAACCTTGCTGTGTCACTTTGTGGAGGTGACCCCTCTACTTCCCGGCACCCCGGCTCAGCCCTCACGATTTCGGACCAGAATTACCGTTAAGAGCTTCCCAGCAGTTTCTCTGGTTTCTGTCTCCCTCACTCCATCCCATCCCCTAGTCAACACCTTGCAAAAGAAATGTGAATGTGTCACCCGACTTTGTTCATACATCTTGGCTGAGTCTCCGCCTCACACGAGACGAAGCTCAGACTCCTCAGCGTGACGAAGAAAACCTTTCCTCATCTGCCCCGCGCCTCCTCCTCCGGCCTGGCTCCTGGCATCCCTGCTCTGCGGAGCCCCGCGCTTTGCGCACCTGGCGCCCCGCACACACGCCCTCACCCAGAATCCCGCCCCCCCCCGAGTGCCCCTCCTCACCACCACTACCCAGCAGACCCCCCCATGCCGTAGGGTCGCTCCACACCGCCAGCTCTGGGGCGGGGCCGGGCTGCCCCAGCGGGGGTGGCGCCCCAGGCCCCTCAGCCCTGTCCTGCGTCCGCAGCTCCGCCCCGTTTAAGGATTTCCGTGCCTGTCTCTTCTTGGTGCTGGGTCACAGCTTATCTCTCTTCGCATTTTATCCCCAATCCCTCAACAAGGTAGGTACTCAATTAACATTTGCCGAATCTGAAGGAATAACTCCCAATTTAGCCAAAAGGAGAACTGAAGATGGCACCACCCTCACCCCGCCACGCTGACCACCCTCCCCACTCGGGAACCAGACGACATCCACACGTGTCCTTATTTCCCCCTTCCTGACCAGCCCAGAAGGGTTGGTTCTACTTGAGACCCACCTCCCCACTGAAGCAGACATACCAGTCCTGCAAGGCTGCCCCAACCCTCCTCTTCACAAAGTCTTCCCCAAGCCCCAGCCCGAGGGCACGAGGGTGTTGTATAAACAGACCAGCCGCCATCCAGCGCGCGGGGGCAATCCTGCCGCACTGTCAGTGCCCACGGCCATTCCAGCCGGAGCAGAGCGGAGGGACCACGTGTCACACGCTGCTCCTGAGACCTTGATGTGGAAGTCCTGGCAGCTCCTGCCACTAGCATAGTCCCCGCTGAGGACTGGGAGGGGTCTCAGCTAGGAGAGCCCCTCCAGGAGCAGCACTTGGCACCCATGCTCAGGACGTGACCGCACAGGGGAGGGAGTCTGCAGAAGACACAGGAGACGGAAGCTCAGCAGGAGATGCTCAAGAAACAGGGGCTTGACTGAGGGGAAAAGTCCAGGAAGAAGAGTGTTCTGCAAAAGTCTTCAGTTACGTGGAGGCTGGTCGGCAAGTGTGAGAACTAGCAAGGACGCCAACAGCTGGGGTGCCAGGGGCTCCAGGGAGCCGGGCAGAGGGAAGTTAACCCGTCTCTTCCACTCAGAGACAAGAAGCACCGCTTTCCTGCCTGGACCGAACGCAGGCCTCGGCAGTTTCAGCCCCTCTGGCTCACCCGCGCTGGAATTCCGGCTTCAGAATTAATTCCCTTTGTCACAGAAGGCCAGCAGCCAGGGGAGGAGGCCGCCTTCTTTGCACTTGACGGCCCCCACACAGGGAACTCAGACACAGCTGGATTCAAGAAAGAGCGATTACTAGACAGTTTTCGATACCTACCATAATCATTTCTATTTGAGTCATTTCTATTTAAGTCTGGGGTTGGCTTCAAAGAAATTTACCTCAACACACGAAAGCTGCAAACTTCTGGCACAGGAGGTGCCACCGATACTCAAAGACTTTACCGGAGAGATGGAAACAACTGTCAACCTGAGAACGATCCCAGGTCGAACAACGATTTGCTTTCAAAGGCCCTGGACCTCACCAGCAATTACGATAGTGTGGTGGTTTCTGTAATGCCAGTAAAGTAACAGAACTCATCCACACCGACCAATCCGACCAGGAAACCCTGCCCCGTGCTTCAAGCTGTATCACTAGGGGATCTGTGAATCCTAAAAAAGGACATAGACTCATTTAACGGAAACATTCAAGAAGTACAACATAACTGATATTGAAAATAAAATGTAAATAGTTGAAAGGTGTGTCATGGGCTTTCTTCTCCCTTTGAAGATTAAGATGACTCAAAGGGATGCTTTGTATCCACTGACCGAGGAGGATGACATGCATGCAGTGTGTCTGAGGTCACACAGTCACATGTGAATCCGTGGAAACATTGTTACCAGACACAGAGCCCATTCCAGCCAAGCCTGGACATCCAAACGCAATCCACCCGGCACCACTCCAGACACCAAGTGCGGCCACCTGCGTACTCCCTTCCCTCCCTCTCTTCCTTCAAAATGACACTAGGAAGATGCTCCCACTGTAGCAAATAAACAGAGAGAAGAGTGAGGCTCATCCTCTCCATCCTCTCCTCCCCTGCTGCTCTCTCTTCACCACTCCCAGGAGTCTGACACGGTCCTTTCAAACTCTTATCTGTGCATTTATACACTTATCTATGTACATACAGGAATACACGTATTGTTATGCAATTTTACACAACTGGGATCAGATTGCGTATATTATTCTACAACTTGCTTCTTTTGCCTAGCAATTAACCTTTTCCTGTGCACACATGTAAGCCTTCCTCTTCTCTGTGAACTGCTGCAGAGTATTTCTTTTGCACAGATGGATCGCAGCTGACAGGCACCCCTCCGCTGAACATGTGGCTTGGCTCCAATATTTTGCATTACAAACAGAGCTGCAGTGAACCTCCCTGCCTACACCTGTGTGTACAGGACAAGGCATGTGGCTTTCAGCAATCCTCTTCCTCGTGCCAGGGGAAATGTGGCCAATAGCCCCTGTGACTTGAAGGTCATGGACAGGAGGGGCCTCAGAGTCCCAAGAGCCGAGCTGACATGGTCACCAGGTAGGCAGAAAGGCAGAGCTGGGTCTGTCCTCCAGAGGAGGACAAGGTAACCAAGGTCTCCCTGATGAGTCAGAACACGGCCCTGGTGCCTGGAAAGTCCTCCCAGCCTTTCAGGATCTGGCCACAAGCTCCTGAGATCTGAGAGGACGTCTCAGCCGACCCTCCCGACCTCGAGGTGCCTTGGCTGGGGCCACTCTTCTTTTAATTGGTCATCCACCATCCGTGTCTTAGCCTGTGCTTTCCCTGTAGGACCAGGCTTCCAAAACGCAGACCAAAGGTAGCTGAAGCACCGCTGAGAGGTCAGCCAGAGAGTCACAGAAGAGTCACGTGGTTGCAGGCACTTAGCAAGAGGGGATTGGGAACTGGAGGCCCCTCCAGCTGTGTACGGCAGAACATCTGCACCTGCCCAGGCTTCCTGACAGTGGGGGGAGGGCAGGGAGGCTGCGCTGCATTAACAGACCTCTGGCCTCACAGATCACTGGTGGTCAATAAACCATTCCTGACACTGCTCTTCTTTCACACCCTTAAGGCAGCCACAGATGACCGAAGACATGGCTTCCCACTTGGGAGTGGAGCTTAAATGCACTCGGCTCTGAGTTTGTCAGCAAGCATCTGCAGAACCAGATCCAGGCTGAGTGCTGGGGAGACCAGGAGATCCAACGTGGCAGAAATCCACTGCCCACAGTGGCCTAAGACCAGCTGAGGACCTGGGATGGAGATGCTGAGGAGCTGGACCATCAGACGGAGGTTAGACAGCCATTTGACGGCCTGAAGGGTCTGTCACCGAGCATGCACAGCCCAGGGCCCAAGAGAGAGTGCACGCTAGAAGTATTACAGGAAAAAGGGAAGAATTCCTGAGGTTGGAGGTCACTGGGAGTGTCCTTCTCTGAAGGGAGCTGGGCCAAGGTGTGAGGGAGGGTAGGGCTTGGGTGGGCAAAAGAAGGGTGGAAGAAAGAAGTGGACACAGAAGCACAGTTTCTTAAACTTCAAATGCCATTTCACACCTTGGATTGGTCTTGTTTTACATTTAGGAAGCCAACAAAAATTTCGAGGGTGAGAAACGGGGTGGGACACCAGACAGAAATGCAGCAGGGGAACGAGATCCCTACAGGAGCCCCTCAGGCTCTCAGCACCACTGTCCAAGCAGACTGGGCATCTCTTGGAGATACACACCTATATGTACAGACACATAAATAACAGTAAGTATCAGAACCAGGAGAAGTGGTCAACTACAAACAAAACTAACAAAATTAAATTCTGAGTCTGGATACCTCAAGAAAATGTCATTTGTGTTAAAGGAAATATAAAACAGAATCACCAGGAATAAATGCTGGCCTATGAAAACAAAAACAAAAATAAAAACAAACGCTTAAATGGTTCAAAATACGAAAGTCACAACTTAAAATGGGAAGAATATCCAAGCCGAACTCAAGCTCAAAAAATCTATCTGGCATGCATGCGATGCCCTGATTTGAATATATGTATATAAACTATTTTTTTTCTATTTAATCCTAAAATATAAATCATTTAAAAATTAAACTGTTTCTGTTATTAGCCCAGTTAAGGAATGAGAATACTTTTTAAAGCATTTTTGTTAATAGTGAAAAATAGTTGTTTCCTGCAGGTGCTCTGGTTAAATACCCAACATGAAAAATGAAACAAACTCTGAAATTTTTACATTAGAAAGATAGACTTCTGGTTCTTTTTTCAGAGGAAGGGAGAAACCTTTCATTGCTCAATATTACTTCCTCAGCACCTACAAACAACACGGGGTTTCTGATTTGAAAAAGCACCGTCTTTGTGACAGGAGTTTTCACCATCCCTCCAATCTGGAGCAACCAGTAGGCACTGAAAACACAGCTCACAAATAAGGAAACACTTTCAGCAAAACACAGGCCACTGCCCCACCCAGTCCTCAATGTGGAATCGGAGGAAGGGACTTTTTTCCCCCTTAAATGTTATAATTACAGATTTTGGCTTAATTCCTACTTGAAATTTGTCTACATGGCAACGATTTCTCCCCCGGCTCTGCCATTTGCTAACAGGTGACGTGAGCAGGCCACCAGGTCTGGTTATGCTACAAAGGAACCAGGTGACCGCTATCGTCCAGGCTGGGTCCCCAGGGCCCATGGGGGACGAGCAGGACTGATGTCATTCCGTGGAGTCAGGGCCCCGCCAGAAGGCATATCCTGGCACTCTACCAGCCAGAACAGCACCAACCAGATTTTCTAAACCCCCGTCGTCTCCAAAGGCCCAGCCAAAAGCCTAGCACTGCAGATGCCTCCAGACTGACATGGTAAAGGAGGAACCTTGTTCTCTGAGTGGTTCCTGCCCTGAGCCTGACGGTAATTATTAGTGATATGTATAAAAGAGTTACCGTGTATATTTTGTTTATTCACTGAGGGCTTCACCATGGCAGACACTGGCATTCACTTTATCTCTAGCACCTGTCCCAGGGCCCTGCATGCATCAGGAGCTCAAGAGTAAACCACCCACTCCCTGCCTTCAAATGGAAGAACTGTCTGCACAGGGGACTCGACAGTGTGAGGAAGGCATTCACCAAAAATAAAACAAAACAAAAATACTGCTAATTTAAAAAAAATACTGCTAATTAAAAGTAAAGAAGAGCAAAACTCTGTGCTGGTGATGGTCTGGGGAAATAGGTATTTTGATACAGTGTCAGTGAGGGAACAAATGGTACAAGCTTTCCAAAGCTGATGTGTCAATATCTACTAATACTGCTAGCAAAGTCAGAAGCATCAGTCATGCTATAAGAGGACCAAGGCAGTGAAGCATTCTGGGAAAATCTCTGGCCTGGGAGAGAAGACTCAGGTTTCCATCAAGCTATCTAAAACAGCTGTGGGATTGTGAGAGTTCCTTCATGTCTCTGAACTTCAGCTTCTTGTCCACACAGTGATGGAGTCAGGTAGGTGATCTCTAGGACCCTTTTCAGCTGGGATTTCTACGTCAAACAAAGAGCAGTAGCCATAAAAATGGAGCCAGAGCTCCTCAAAATCTCAGATACTAGTTTAGAGCTGACTCAGTGAGTGTGAGGTTCCTAAGTTTCTGCCAAGTCTCTAAGACTCTTTATTCTGGAAGATCTAACCCTCAGATCCTCTTCTGAAGAGACAGTAATTGGAGCCTTGGACCTCTTTCCCTCCACTGACCACCTTGCCGCAGTGTTCAGAGGATAAGCAAACCTGATCTAATCCACCAGAGAAGCACCGACAGTGCTGTTCAGGGCAGCAAGGCTCACAGAACTCCCGCATGGATGTGACAGGACTGAAACCTTTCTATTTTAGACAGTAACTACCTCCCCACTTCCAGCCCAGCCCAGCCCAGCCCGGGGCTGCCCAGAGAAAGTTCGGGCCTGTTCTATAAACATGCATGGCTTTGAAGATCTCAGAAAGGGCACAAGGTGCCAGCTCCCTCCTCTCCTACCCCTTGTCCCTCCACCCTTTATCAGGGCCCTGAAACCATCTGCCCTCTCACCTCATCCCTGCCCTACTTCCATCCAAGGATCAGGGCCAGCAAAACATGGAGCTGCTGAAACATAAAATCTATCCATTAATTCCCTACCGACTCCAAACAAGTAATTTCCCGGACTCATCTCAGGCTGGGTGAAATTATGGCTTCTGGAACTGAGTTTGAAATCTAAGAGAGACAAACTGCCTTTATGCATCAGGCAGAGGGCTAAACGAAGGTCCGGAACTTCTGGGACCCGGGCGAACTTCCTCAATCCCAATCACTTAAGGCAAGCACGCCCGATCAAATAACTTCTGATGCCTCAGTCTTCCCCATTTGTGCAATCAGAGAATCTATTGTTTTAATTTTTACACTAAGAATATATTCATGAATTACTTGTGAAGTTAAAAACGAATAAAGTAAGAGGGGCAACGTTAAAGTATGTCATGCTATAAAACGAAGGTCTAACCCTTAATAAAACGAAATCACAGGAAAGTACTTACTATCAAGAGAGGTAATAAAAGCACCCAAAGGCTGAAACAGGATGTTGCCAAATAAAAGCAGTCCCGTGGGGAAAAGGCGGTAGATCTGGTACCTGGAAGCTCGGACCTCTTTCCCTCCACTGACCACATCATTCCAGGGTTCAGAGGATAAGCAAACCTGATCTCATCCATCAGAGAAGCACCTCCAGTGTCAGGCAGGGCAGTGAGGCTCAAAGAACTCCCACATGGAGGAAGTTCTGTGAGCTTGAAGACCTGGTATCCGGACGGAAGCCCCAGTGTGGACAGATTTCGGGGCCGGGTTCCTACCTGACAACGTGCTGTGCCGAACAGGGCACCAGGGTGCAGGGCAGCCTAGAGGGTGAGGGTGGGGAGGACATCCATGCAATTTATTAAAATAAAGGAAACCTCAAGCCTCATCTTGAGATTTAAGAGGAAGGAAATCATGACCAGTTTACGTTTAACTTATCACCTAGGCCATAGCTTGGCTATATGTTTAATATAAACTGTTGTTGATATATGAAAAATGGAGTAGCTATTTTCAAGGGAAATGTCAGGCTCCAGAAAAATGATGTTTTTTTGTTGTTTCCAATAAAATCATGCCGCAGCACAAATTATAGCACCTTAACAAAACCCATGAGCTAAAACAACAAAGGGAAGTGCAAGCTCAAAACTCTGGAGAAAGGAACAGAGGTTTCTTCACATCCCACCGTCCTCTGTATGGTGATGTCAGTAGAATCACTTATGACTCTATATCCTTAATTATTTGAAACTGACTGCAATCTGGCAGCTCTAACGGCCAAGTAAAATAGATAAATTTGAAATAAAAATATATTATCTACTCTTGTATAATATGAATTTAAGTGTAAACTGATTGAACTAGGATTATTTCTTTCAGAACAAGCCACGCCTCCCTCTCCAATACCCAACCCTAAAACAGAAAAACATACACATCACAACCATACTCACATTATTTTCTAAAAAGAGGTAGTTTGGGCTCTGTCAAGGCTAATAAACAGAAATATATTTTGCTCCCAGCCAACAACTCAAACCGTCCATTAGGGTAAAATTGAAGATGCTTTTGGAATTAGTGTAAAGGTAGACACACCCTGTTTACTTTAAAACCTAAAACACAACAACAGCTTCTGCACTGATAGTGTGCACAGAGAAGCCCCGGAAAATCTCCAGGGACAATTTATCCTCCATGGCCTTTTTTTCCTAGTAAATAATTGAACTTAAATGGAAAAAATCAGGAAATGAGCAGCCTGAATTCTTCTGGATTCTAAAATGGGAGATAATTTTGAAAGGAATTAAAATAGGTTTTAAATGTCCTTAAAATCCAAAGGGAGGGCTTCCCAGGTGGCGCAGTGGTTGAGAGTCCGCCTGCCGATGCAGGGGACACGGGTTCAGGCCCCGGGTCCAGGAAGATCCCACATGCCGCGGAGCGGCTAGGCCTGTGAGCCATGGCCACTGAGCCTGCATGTCCGGGGCCTGTGCTCCCCAATGGGAGAGGCCACAACAGTGAGAGGCCCGCATACCACAAAAAAAAAAAAAAAAAAAAACCTTAAAAAAAAAAACTCCAAAGGGAAATGCAGCATCAGCTTGTTCTTTGGCATTTAGCCAAGAAAGCCAAGCTAGCCACGTAACAGGAGGACAATCAGAAAAAGAAGGCATCCTCCCAACATGCCATGGACCAGGCACAGGCACAGACATGGCCTGAGCACAAGATTAACACAGCCAGCGACACAGGAGCACACTGGTGCTGGAGAGAACATGGCTGCTTCGTCAGTGCCCCCTGGACCCAGGAGCACAGTGCAGACACGCGTGCAGCTCAGCCCTCTCTTACCTCCAACGTTGGCCTGGCGCTGTCGTGCACAGACAGAATGTGTGTCACCTTGTTCTTGCTCAATTGCTCTGCATCTCTGGCATCTGTCATAGAAGAAAGAGGAGGACATTTTAATGTTTTCTGCAAATGAAGTACTCCTTAAGTTTAGCCGGCCAAAAAACACAAAATGACTTGCATATTTCTCTCTTAAAAATTCATAACTGGGGCTTCCCTGGTGGTGCAGTGGTTGAGAGTCCGCCTGCCAATGCATGGGACGCGGGTTCATGCCCCGGTCCGGGAAGATCCCACGTGCCGCGGAACGGCTGGGCCCATGAGCCGTGGCCGCTGGGCCTGCGCGTCCGGAGCCTGTGCTCCGCAACGGGAGAGGCCACGACAGTGAGAGGCCCGCGTGCCGCAAAAAAAAATTCCTAACTGACTAGACCAGAATAATCTAGACTCAGGGAATCTAGGATTATTGCTTTTAGGTATTCTGCAGATAACTAAGTTTATTTCTGATTGGCACATATTTTGTTAAAAAGTAGTCATATAAAACTTGAAAGGTATTTAGATTAATCAACATTATAATCATGCGTGTCACTGTTTAAAGGAAGTCACTTTGTAGTTGACACTTGTTAAGTTGTAGACCCTTAGGTTACTCTTTCACATGAAACATGTAATAAGAAAGATGTTTCAAATATTTTTTTTTTTTTTTTTTTTTTTTTTTTTTTTGCGGTATGCGGGCCTCTCACTGTCGCGGCCTCTCCCATTGCGGAGCACAGGCTCCGGACGCGCAGGCCTAGCGGCCATGGCTCACGGGCCCAGTTGCTCCACGGCATGTGGGATCCTCCCGGACCAGGGCACAAACCCGCGTCTCCTGCATCGGCAGGCGGATTCTCAACCACTGCGCCACCAGGGAAGCCCTCAAATATTTTTTAACTACCTCTTAATGATTAGTAATCTAAGTTAAAATTAAATACAAAAAAGCAACTTACTATATAAGATATAGGAATCTGCAGACTAATCAACCCTAATGTCAGACAGCAGGGAATGGCTCCAGATGCAGATAAGACTGTGGTTTATAACACCTACATTCACTTTATGGCAAAACTAAAAATGGAAAATTTTCTGGAAATTCCAAACAAAATAGTCCATAAGTTACAAGTTGGCTATTAAATTATCTGCATGAGAAACTAAGGAGACACCAAAATTACATTCCCTTCCGGTGATCATACCTGTAGAAGAAAGTCGGAATAAATCCCCTCAAGTTGGAACTTCTGCTAATCTACAAAACAGGGTCCAGCAAGAATCAAGGAGGTCCGCTCCCCCATTGCCCCTGTTCTGGCCTGGGGCAAGCTTTTTAAAATGATACTGGGTAAAATAGACTGAACATCAAATGTTGAATTATGATGTTTCTGGAGAATATTAATGACATGGGAAAATGCTCAGGATACGGTATTAGTGGGGGAGAGGGGAGCAGGTACCAAACAACAAATACAATATAAACTCAATTTGCAAAAACACATAGAGACAAACACGCACAGTGGGGAAAACTGCTCTAAGGAATTAGCCCAAACGGTGATAATCGTGAAGAGATGGAATTACAAGTGTTTAAAATTTTTTTCTTCTTTATAGTTTTTGTGTGTGTATTCAACACAGGTGGTTGTACAAGTTTAACATGCCTATGAACTACCCGGGTTTTTTTAGAAAGGCAGGTTCCTGGGCTCCAACTTAGTTGAAGGTCTATGGCAGGGCTGGGAACCTGCATTCCTATTAAGCAGAAACTAAGAAACACCCTTCTCAACATTCTGCAATTAGCCTGTAACATTTTTAGAGTCAAGAAAATGATCTTTAAAGGTAGTTTTAAAACGCTGGTTTTACCTTAAGACTCTCTTAACTGCCGCAACAACCCCAAGCAGCCTCCACGTCCATCACACAGGACCCGGCCCGGCAGACCCTCCACCGACTACCCCAAACGGGGGCCTCAGTGAGTTCTGAATTTGGCGGGAACTGGAATTATTTAGGGTCCCACAGGCGGGCAGACCCCACATGTTCACCAACGTGTGGTTTTCCAGTCCCCACCAGTATGTGCATTTTAGACGAGCAGTGAAACAAGGTCAAGCTGGAGCTTTTGGCGCCCAGACGAGGCGGCAGAGGCCTCTGGAGCGGCCGGGGGCGGGCAAAGCAAAGCACTCCGGGCCAGGCTCTTCCAGATTCTGACTCCACGCGGGACTTGAATTTTAAAGACTGTTTAAATATATGTGTTTTCCTTTTTTAAGAAACATTGTTCTTGAGATAATTCACATACCACAAAATTCACCCTTTTAAAGTGTACAATTCAGTGGCTTTTAGTATATTCAGAATTGTTTAACCATCACCACAATCTTAACTTTAGAGTATTTTCATCACCCCATAAATATACTTTTATAACACAGATTAAGATAATCAACAAAAAAAAAGGTGGCTTGGGGATAAAACTGTTTTTGAATACAACCACCCTTGATACCACAAACGAGAAAACTGACTGTTGGGCCCCAGAGAAACCAGCAGCGACTCCTGCAGATGCCCCATCCTTTCTGCTCTGCGCTCCTCTCTATCCTCTTGCAGCCCCGTCTGCACGCGTGCGCCACCTTCGGATTACTCCTCCCATAAGCACAGGCCCTGTCCACCCATTTACATGCATAAGTGCTCAGCCAACACTATTGGAACGATGACATTTATTCTTCAGGACTACAAGTTACTGGCGGACGGCTGTCCAGAGCCACGGGCACCGTGGAAACGAGTGTGCGTGCAGCCGGAAGGCCTGCCGTGGGGTCATCAGCTAGCCCACGTGCACGTGCACAAGCTCTTTCCGAGCACGAAATCTCAGGAGAACTTAGTCCTTTGCTGCTCAAGCCGAGGTCTGGCAAGCAGCAGCCTGGCACCATCTGTGAGCGTGCTGGAAACTGCTGGCAGAAGTACTGAATTTGGTGGGTATTTATTACCATTTTTGATTTGTAAAAATATTCACCCAGCAATTCTACTTCCAAGAATTTATCCTAAATTCTGTTGTTTTCAAAAACAAAGACATGCCCCTCTCCCCATGAAAGCGTTAATAATAATTCACTAAATAACCATAAAGATGTTCATGCATTCATTCTAGCACCACTCGCCTACCTGCCACAAAGCACTTGCTGCTTTTTCAGAACTACAGAGCTTACTAATTTAGGAACTCCAGGACTATTTTTAACATGTTCTCGCAGCAATCAGAAGCTGTCAGCTCACTGTGCTGAATTCTCTGAGGCCAGTTAGCTGCCCTCGGAGCCCAGGGGAAAAGGAAATGAACATCACGCGGAGAAGTCATCGAGACTGCTTTAACAATCGATGTGAACCTGAACTCACAGGTTTAAGCAACAACCAGAAAACAGACAGGAGTGCGTTCTTGTTTGTCCGGGGAGGGAGGCGTGGTGAGGAGGGCCCTCTCCACCAAAACAGGAGACTCGTTTCTGCACGTGTCCTGGGCCCAGTCCATCTCCAGCGCGAGGGAGACCAGGCGCCCCATCACACACACTCAAACTCCTCACAACGTGGGGGGCAGCCCCTCCCCTCCACACGCACTTGGCTCCGTGCGTTGCGACTCACCTTTGCATCTACAGAGCATTTTGAGACAAACGAGCTAAAAATAAAAGTTCAGTAGCAGACAGCATATCAACAAACATTCAACGAGCTGCAGAGACGTGTGTAAGCAGAAAAGTCAACACAGGATAAGAATAATCCGCTAGAGATGAAACTGCCACTTGTTTTCCCCAGGTAATTAAAAAATGGGTTTCTGAAAATTTATTAATAACTAGAAAATAAAAGTGATAAAGATGACAAGTTACACGGCTGCTAAATGTGTCTTTTAGCCGTCTTCTTTTGATAATAAAGCTCCAGCAAGCGTGCAGAGTTAAAAAGAAGGTCAGAGGTCAAGGTGGAATCGGCAGGGCTCCACGCCACTCTGCCAGCCATCGGCCAAGGCGTCGGGGTACAAGGACCAGAGCACAGCGGTGGCTAAGTCCAGACCAGCCTGTGGATGAACTGACGTCTACACCTGGACCCCATCAGGCGTGAGAGCCTGAAGGCAATCTTTTAAAAAGTGAACTCACCGCTAGTGGGAGCATCCAAGTGTCCGTCCACAGGGCACGGACGAACACAGTGTGGTCCATCCATACACTGGAACATCATTGAGCCTTAACACAGGAAGGAAACGCTGACGCGGGCTACAAAAGTGAATCAACCTTGTTATGCTCAGTGAAATAAGTCAGCCACAAAAGCACTCATACTGCATGACTCCACTCATACGAGGTCCCTAGAGCCATCAGATTCATAGACAGAAAGGGGTGTGGTTTCCAGGGGCTGGGTTGGGGGATGGGGAGTTAGTGTCCAATGGAGACAGATTGGGAAAATGAAAGAGTTCTGCGGACGGACGGTGGTGACGGCTGCACGATGGTGTGAATGTACTTAATGCCACTGATCTGCACGCTTAAAAAGAGGTTAAAATGGCGTATTTAATAGTTTGCATATTTTACCACAGTAACAAAAAAGGAGAACTCACCTTTGAAGTTGCCGATATACAGGCCAGGCAGGATCTATGGGGAGACACAGACCAGAAGACGCGTGTGTTACAGGCCCGCGGCTGACGGCATCTGGCACGAGGCGGGGCCCTCCCGGAGGGGGGAGCACAGCCCAGGCCTGTGCCCACCACCCCTGCCTCCCAGCACCTTCCCAGGGGGACAGCACGGACGGCAAGGCATCCTTGTCTCCAGGGCTCGCCGGCTTTCTGAGTCCAGCCCCAAACCAAGCGCCGCCAGCATCCCCTCCACCTGTCCTGCCTGCCCGCCCGACCCCTGCTTCCTCCTCTCCCACTTCTCTCTCGGCTCCGGCAAACCCGCCCTCTGCAGTCAGAGGCTTCGCACATGCTGTTCCGCGGCCAGGCAGCAGCTCTACTCCCGCTCTCCCTATCCTTCAGGCCCCAGCTCCGACTCATGCCCTGGGGAGGCCTGTCCTGAGCGCTGCGTCTGGGGTGACCCCCGCTTCAGCGCCCACCGCCTTCCTCTCGCACTGATACTGTCACGGACGTTACTAGGTGGAGGTCTGTCCCCTCTGCTGGGCTGCACACCCAGTTCCTGGCCCAGGGCTTGGCCCATGATTACCATTCAATAAAGAGCTGCTACATGAGTGAAAGAACTGTCTCAACGGGCACGTTAATAAGAACACACATTTGCTGCAAAACATCTACTTCTAAGGCAGTGGTTCTCAAGCCCAACTATCCACCAGAATCAGCGGAATCTATTAAAACTTGAGATTTCTGGGAAGCCCCCAGCCCCAGGCTCCACACAGAATGATTCAGTAGACCTGAGGTGGGACTGGGTGACTGTAATTCTCACCCTAAAGCACCCCCACCCTGCAAAACACGAAGCTAATTCCTGTCCTGCCAATATTCTGTATGGAAACTCTGAAATCCAAATACGGACACTGCTTTGGAAGCTACACCATCTATGACCTCCAAGCGCATACAGCACACTGGCCTTGGTGACACTTCACTTCAACCCCTGGTGCCCTGGCGACACCCTCATCAGCACCACTGCTACACACTCCCTATTGTTTTTTCCACTTCCACTAAGAAAGCTGAAAGCAGCAGGTAGTAACGTCCTTCCCGTGCTTGGATTCCTTCAAGCATCTTCCTGACAGCCAGCTGCCTGCTAAAAAGTCACTGTGGGGATCTACTGGGACACAGCGGTACTGGGTCCAGGGTCAGCATCTGTCATGCGGGACCAAAGAACTAATCAACCAAAATAGGACACTTGTGAGAGTGAAAAGAGGTACTATTAATAATCTAGGACAAAAGGCAAAATCCAAAAGTGACGTCGTCGTTGTGGAGACATGTGGTCACTCTGGCTGACTCAATACCCCGGGAGGCAAAACTGGCTTGGAGAGTGCCCCAGGGGACTTAGAAAGTCACAGCACTGAGGCGGGCAGGGTTAGCCCTGGAACCAGGAAACGTAAAACTGCCAAGGAACTAAAACACTTGACAGGTCTTTCTTGAAACATAAGCAGTCTTTGGGATTCTCCTGGGAGGAAGGGTGGAGTAAACAGTTCACCGTTCCTGTTTTAAAACAACGTAAGAACAATGCAAGTTCACCTGGAGACGCCTCGAACTGACGCTCTCTGGCAGCTCTCACCTGCATAGAGCTTTTTCACGTGTCATCTGCGGTTCTCCAAGGTCTCTCCTATCTTTATTAGATACTCAAGGGCAAAATCATCACCCAGTTCCTTTGGCTGACGGGGACACAGACTTCCTCCCTGACTGAACTTCGAGTCTTCTCCACCTGGCTGGTCCTTGGCCACATTTAGCCAAGAATCCTGCTGAGCCACTTGTCAAGCGCCCACCCGCTCCTGGTACCAGGCAAGCTCCTCTTCCTCCACCCTTGGCATCGGATCAAGTTCCATCAGTGATTTCCATCCACTACCTCACCGGCCCCAGTTGCACTGGGAGCGGAGCTCCACCTCCCACTTGGAATGGTCTTCAATAAAAGCTTCCTTGCCATTTAGAATGTGTCAAAATTACTTTCCTTTCCTAACACTGACCACAGGAGTCTCCCAATTCATACAGCCGACAGTTACAACACAGTCACGGAGCACGTCCACTTCCCTGAAGTCACAGAATGTATTACAGTGGCTGAGTGGTTTACTGAGCTCCTGTCACACACGGGTACCCTCTGGGCCCTCGGGATACAGCGTGACCAAGAGACACGGCCCTGCCAGCGTCCCGCTTCCCTGCTGAGTCGCTTGCCCAGGGAGGGAAGAGGCGCCTTCACCACTTTGGGGTCCCCGAGGACCTTCAGGAGGCGATGACACTCAGGGGCCCTGATGTCCAAAAGAAGTGGGCTGGGAGAGAGGAAGGCCAGGCAGGGGGGTGGTGGAGACAGCCAGCCCTGAGGAAGGAGGCCAGTGTCTCCTGGGAGCAGGCATGAAGGAGGCGGGAGGAAGGTGCAGAGGAGGGGCAGCCAATGCAAGTGTTCAGGCTCTAGGTTAAGTGCCACCGAGACGCTAGGTGTGTGGGGCTGTTAGAAAGAAGTATTTTTACCTACTGTGTCTTGGAAAGATCATGATAAATATAAAGGGATGCCTTTCTTACTGTGCTCACCTCTGTGAAGGGGACACTGGGGGCTGGGCGGTCTGGGAAGACCACTTATATTTCCATTTGCACTTTTCCATATCGTGCACATGTATTACTTCAATTTAATTTTTCCAGAAAGTCAAGTGGGGCTATTTGGGGAAAAGATTATGGCCCATTTTTGCTTTTCTTCTTTGTACTTCTACTACCTTCTCTACTAAACGTAAGTGAATATATTTCATATTATTTTCAAATAAAATAAAACAGGGGCACGAGATTAGCTCATCCCTGGGCTCTACTGCTCTCGAACTGATTTTATGACCCTTGCATCCACCCTTTGGAACTCGCCTCCAGGGCGTCTTCCACACCCTGCACCCCATTCTCCTCCCGCCCCCACTACTGATCCCACCTGTCCCCTCACGGTGTCACCTTCTCCCCGTCACCCAGAATGAAAAACGTGGAGCCCCCTCCCAGCAGGGCACCCCTCAGTGAGCTGCCGAGTCCCATCACGGCCCTTGCCCCCTGGTTGTGAGGCCATGGATCCCAGTCCGGAACCTCACAGGCTAGAGCAGTAGCCACTGAACTTCTCTCTCTGTCTCATCAAATTAATTTCTGAAAGCCATATTCTCACTGGGTCATCTTCTAGGTCAAAATGTTTGCTGGCAAACCCTTTCCCAAGAAAATGAAGGCCAAAACTGGAAATGAACTGAGAATTTCAACATGGCTTCCTACCTCTAAAGGATTCCCCACTTCTCTTCAATCTCCAGTCAAGCCAGATAACCCCTATTTTCCCAATATCCCGTACTGGTTCCACCTTGGAATATCACCTGCTCTGTTCCCAATACTCTCTCTAAACAGGGAAGAGATGCTCACTCTTTGGGGTCCCTCATCCCATGGGTATGTCTGAAAATTATAAACCCTGTAGTTGACAGTTATTTTATTGGTTTCCTAGCCTCTGAAGCCCTCTCCTGTGTTTGGAGAACCCCATCCCCACTCTGGAGTCTTAGTGGGAAGCAGAGCCCAGCTCTTCCTACATAAGATTCCCACTCCCGTTTGCCTTCCTGCTCTAGCAGGGACATGGGACGTAAGTGCAGCACGTCTGCACAGCTCCTCCAGACGAGAAGCCAGAGAGAACTCAGAGCAGCATCCTCTCTTGCAGCAGGGCGGGTGGAACATGCAGGACCCACTGGCGGCAGCAGTAGCAATCGTGGGGCAGCCGCAGAAATGCTCTCACCAGACCAGGTCTAAGAAGGATCTGCTCCTGGCAGAGCAGCCTAAATCTGGTTCTCCACACTTCCCAGCCTTCTGACCCATTCCACCTAAAGCAGCCACATCTGGATTCTGTCGCTTACAACCAGGGACCCTGATGTTGGCCTTTCAACCCAGAAAAACGCACAAATGCAAATGAACTGCACAGACCTTCAAGGAAGTCACAGACTAGCAAAGCCCTACCCACCTGCAAGGGCGGCCCCACTGGCACCCCAGGAACCAGCAGGAGACTCCTCCCTCCTCTGGACACCACTCCTGCCTCAGTCAGCACTAACTTCCACTCCTCCACGGATCCCCAGTTAGTCTGCTCCTCTGGGACCCGGCGCGGTGCCTTTGCTCAGCTCCTGCCTGACCTACCGCAACAGCTCTTAGAGACCTCCCTACCTCTGGACTGGTCCCTCCAAAGGATTCCGCAAGCCCCCTTCAAGGTGCAAAGTTGATCACATGACTTCAGATTAAAATCTCCTTAGGGCTCCAAGTAACTAGCAGAAATTCGACACCTCAGCAAGAAAGACCTTCAAGGATGGAAGGTTTCTAGGCTTTAGCCCCCACCTCATGCCTGGCTGAGGTGATGATGCAGAGACGCAGGCCAGGATCCCCAACTCCAACATCTGGGTTTTACCGGAAACAGCCCAATTTTCAAATACCGTCAACTATATTTTTTTAAAACCTTAAATACTGTGATAAATAAAACATATGTAGGCGGAGTATGACCCATAGACATCTAGTTTATGACCTCTATCTGCTGCCTGCATCATATTTGTGAATATGTTTTCTCTAAACTTGAGTGTTTCTCCATTGATTGGTAGCTACTTAAGTAAATGTTTCTTCAACAAACGAACGCATAGACAACGTGAGTCAGGTGGGAGGGGGCCCAGCAAGGAAGAGAAAGACGGAAAACCACGATGAGTGAGGCCTGAGAGATCAAGCTTTGCCCCTTTCTGCTCTGGGAAGTGTTCTGTTCAGGGCCAGTGGCTCTGGGGCTGGTGTTAAAGGAGAGCGGCTCCCAGAAGAGACCCCGGGGCAGAGCGCTAACAAGGACAGAGGTCTGAACTTGGCAAAATCAAGGAGGCAACTTACCAAAAATCATGGAAGATGCACGTTTTACACGCACTTAAATATTTTAATTGTAAGGAGAGGACAGAGTTGTGCCAGAGTCGACTTTTAACTCCATTTTCCAGACCAGGAGAATAAGCTACAGGTTCAGGGGCTGGAAACAGAAAGCAAATTGCTCAATCCCAGTTTCTGTAGTTTCTTCCATATAAAGTTACAAAACAAGATCCAGGAAGGCTGGAGAAGCAGCCATTGCCAGGGAGAGAAATTACATTTTTGTTTTCAAGGAGAATAAAAAGCCCGTAAATATTTAAATTTCTACACCAGTCAGCCTCAGTTCAAACTTAAAACTCAAAAAATGTGACTGGTTGACGTCCCTGATATTATTGTCGCTGGTAATCCCTAAGTACAGAGAAAGAGAAAATGAAATGAAGTCTTTTCCCAGCAGGCTCACGGCGGAGGCCAGGGAAGGACAGAGTGTGTATCCAGGACAAAGTGGCTGGCCAGGGAATTCACGGAAAGTCCGCACTCAAAAGCCAGAAGCAAGAACACAGGGGGAGTGAAGTTATCGCCGCATAGTGAGAAGGACAGATCCAGGAAAACGTCTGTAAATGCAACGTGGAAATGTTCTGTGGCTCTAAAAGAAAAGGAGCGAATTGGTCCCAACCACCCTTGGGCCTTGGAAACCACTGTTCTTTCCCTCTGCTGAGGATGTTCATGCCCCATCATGCACCTGGGTGGCTGCTTGTCACTTAGGTCTCATATGAGAGAACAGCTCCCAGGGAGCTCTTCCCTGACCATCAAACTCCCTGGCACCCTCCATCACGTTACCGTTACCCGGCTTTCTTTTCTTTATCACATTGATCAGTACATAAAAATTTTTTCATTTGTTTGCTTACTTTTTTGATTGACCTTGAAGCAGGGGTTGTCTGTCTTGTTCCCTGCTGTGTCCCAAAAGCCAGGCCCAGAGATGGGCACAGGAAGTGATAATCAGTGAACAAAAGGTGGTGAAACACACCACAAAGGGAAACACTCTCTGCCGCTCTGCTGGTCAAAAGTGATCCTTGTTTTCTACTCAAACACTATCTGGGAGAGATAACGAAGGTCACCCCGCAGAAACCCCGTCTGACCATGGCTGATGGCTCCTCTTGGTCAGCATCCTTCACAGCCACACTGTACTAACGCTGACCACAGAGACACGGACAAAATCAAATCCTTCGCCACAAAAAAGCACTTGGGCACAAAACAACATTGCTTCTAAGACAGGAAATATTTTGAGTTTATTTTTTAAACATTTTTCTTAGTACTTCAGGATGCCATGGAATCGGAGAGCACCACCCAAACAGATGTAAGATAAAATTCCTGATCACGTAGCAGTACAGGGTCATGGGGCGGGGGAATCTTAATTCTTCCTAAGTTAGAAAGGACTCTGTGGATTTCAAAGCCAGGGGCAACGGGGAAGACTTCGGTGGATTCCCTGAAGGTCTAAATGTCACAGACTTTCTTAATGCCATTTGGCCATGGACTTAAGTTTGCATTTATGAAAGGAAGAATCCGAGAATACTCTTGTGTGCACTTAGGACAGTGCCTTAAGCATCTGTTTCTTTAAAATGAAATAAAACTGTAACGTTGAGAAGAAAACACATTCAAGGGGTAGTGTGGAGAAGACAGAAACCACCGGCATGGAACCGTGCATCCACCGGGCCCACAGCCGCGCCGCCTGCGGCATGCTCCCCCCTGCAGGACTCCTCTGTAGGCTGCCTGTGACCAATCTGGGTGGCAGGGCCTTGTCTTTCATGTTCTTTCCCACCACAGGAGCTAGCACGGTGCCTTGACAATAGCAGGGATTCAATAACCTAATTTGATGAACTGGTGAATGGACAGATGAATGAGTTATGCAGGCAGCCACATCTGGGGCTCCACTGGGGAAAGAACAGCATCTAACAGCACAGGGATGTCTGACCTTCTAGCCCCTTCCCCAACTAAATCCATGCTCCTCAACCTTTTCAGCCTCATGCCACTTTCTGATAAAGATTCAGTTCCATATCACACAGGGCTCAGGAGATTGTGAATGGAGAACCCTAGGCCAGTGGTTCTCAACTGCAGTTTTACCCTCCAGAGGACACCTGGCAGTGCCCAGAGAAATTTCTGGTTGTCACCATGAGGGGAGAGTGCTACTGGCATCTGGCGGGTGGAGGCTGGTGTGTTGTTCACCACGACGCCATGAAGCCCCCACTGGGGTCCACGTCAAAGAATGATCCAGCCCCAAACGTCAACAGTGCAGAGGTGGAGGAACGGTCTGTGCCGAGGGGGACGTATTCTCCTTGCTCTTTGCCCTTGGACTATACTCCTTTCTCAACTGTACTCCCTTGTCTTCTTAAGAAGAGAAGTCATCCTAAAACAGATGTCAAGCATATCTAAAGCAGATGTCTTCCCTGTCACCGCTGATGGGAAAAATCCAAGAACACTAATAGCAGTGCATATTTGGACTTTACAGTTTGCAGAGATGTCTTCTAATACATTCTCATTTGTTTCTCCCAAGAATCTGGGTAGTAACTGGGGGAAATAACATTATACTCATTTTAGAGCCAAATAAGGAGACTAGTTAAGCAAACCACCATCGCTATGAAACAAGGGCAACGAAGAAACTGGTGCTCTGAAGCGCTGAGTGACTGGTTCAAGCACACACCCGCGCAGCAGCGGAGAGGCAGACACCACCATCGGGCTTTCTGACAGCTCTGCCCTCTTTCACAACAGCGGGCTTCTCATGAAAAGTGATGCACCAAGTTAAGTGTTTGCCCCCCGCTGCCATGAGCAAGCTGCCCATGAAATACTGGGCAGCATCTGTTTCCACCAGGTAGGATGCTTTCAGGGGAAACAGGGCAGTGAGGAAGGAAAAGGCCACCAGACTGGGCAGCTGTGTGCTGGATGAAGTGAACCAACGCTGGGTCCTTACGACCTGCCCCAGAATGGTAATGCTTCAGCTCACTTTTAGATCATTAGTTCAGGTGGCTCAAGATAAAAACATGCACATTTCTCTAATAGAATGCTTGGCCAGAAATTAGATTTTTGTTTTTAATGGGCTGTTACAGTACTTAAGACTAATAAGATGAGAATGAGGCCTTTTTTTTTTTTTTTTTTTGCGGTACGCGGGCCTCTCACTGCTGTGGCCTCTCCCGTTGCGGAGCACAGGCTCCGGACGCGCAGGCCCAGAGGCCACGGCTCACAGGCCCAGCCGCTCCATGGCATGTGGGATCCTCCCAGACCGGGGCACAAACCCTTGTCCCCTGCATCGGCAGGCGGGCTCCCAACCACTGCGCCACCAGGGAAGCCCAAGGACTTTTTTTAATAGGCCCTCCCCCAAAAGATTTGGGGGTCAGACCTTTCAGAGAACTTCAACTCAACTAGGAATTTTCAAAGGCTCCACAGAAACACATTTGCTTGCAGCTGCCTGTTTAGTTTAACTTAATCCTACTAGAGACACTTGTTGGACTGGCCTTCAGCAGCAAGGCGAGGCAATCTGCATGAAGCCAAGAGCCACCACTCACCCGACGGGTGACTCTGGCCAGGTCATCTGTAAAGCAGGCATGGAAATGGCAGCACCTGCTTCGTGGATTTGTGGTGGGGATTCGACGAGTTACTTCATGTGGTGAAGTCTCAAAACAGGCCTTGGCACACCGTAAATTCATTAGTGACTATAATTTTGGTCACTTTAGAGGATCTATTTGGAAACTGCACAAAAAACAATGAAAAACTAGTTGTAGTTGCCTGACTTAACCCTCTCCTCCTTATCAATATCAAACATGAAGGGAGAGAGGAGATGGCTTTTCCTATTTTGCAGCTAATTTGGGACTCTGGGGAGGGTTTTTCAGTGTCTTTGGAAATCACTTGGAATGAACTGGTATTCTAGTTCAAAAAAAGACTTGACTATCTTCAACATCAGCAGGAACTGGGTTCAAAACCCAGCTCTGCCACTTCCTAGCATTAGGACCTTAGACTTGCTACTTAATCTGAGTCTCCATTTCGTAATCTGCACAGAGAGTAAGATAAGACAGACTGACTCCTAGGGCTATAGTGAAGCTTAGATTTTATAAACTGCAGGCACATCGTATGAGGCTCAAAAAAAAAAAAAAAAGATTACAACTGCTGTATTCTCTTCTCTGTTTCCTCATCATCTTTAATTGGCCAGAATACAAATACTTCTTCCCCTAACACTCTGCAAATAGCATGCTGTGTACACCTAACTGAGATGGGCACGATATTCTGCCACACAGGAGACTGGGGCGTATGGATGAGAAGATCCTCCACGAGGACAAAGAATAGAAATAAAAACCGCTGTATTCAAAAACCGCTGCATTGTTTAGTTCATAAGTTTCCTTTTGCCAAGGATGACCGACTTTTGTGAGACTGGAAATAAATCTTGTCCCAGGCACCTTAGGGCACACACACGGCAAATAAAGTTTTCGGTTCCAAAGGCACTGCGTTTTTATCTATAAATGTTCTTAGAAAAGCATTTCTACGGCTAGCACCGTATACTAATTCCACTAGGTCTGCAAATCAACCATTCTTTTTTTTAAAAAAACAGAAAAAATGAAGCCTAGTTCCAAGTCACACACTAACACATGAGCAAATTCTAATTAAGGCTTTTAATTTCTCGCTTCCAGCAATCTACTTTGCCACTAAATAACCTTGCAGCTTAGAGCAATTCTTCAGATCTCAGCTCAGACATCTTTTCTCCAGCCTGATCCTTGGCCTGGACTGAAGGCTGCTTCTAGGCTGTGCTCATCACATCTACCTACCCGACTCTCAAGAAACTGCCTATCTTACCTTCTGGAGCCTCCACTCCTCCCCACCTTGTGTTTGTTTTCTCTCTCTTTCTCAAACACACACACACACACACACACACACACACACACACACACACACTCACACAACCCGTGTTGTGTAATACAGTAGCCATTAGCCACAGTGGCTTTGAGTACTTAAAATGCGGCTAATCCCAAATGAGATGTGATTTAAGTATCAAATACACACCAGACTTTGAAGACTTAGTACAAAAAATATAAACAAACCATTCTAAGAGTAACTTTATCATGGTTAAATGTTGAAACAACAATATTCTCAACATGTTTCAGTTAAATGTATTATTAAAATTAGTTTTTTACTTTTTTAATGTGGCTACTAGAAAAATTTAAGTTACATATATAGCTCACATGATATTCCTATTGGGCAATTGCTGGTCTATACTGAAGGTTCTGTGAAAGACTTCTGTCTGTGTTTTTTACCATTGCACCTCTCCTAGCCCCCTCAACGTAAGTACACAATAACAATTCGTTGATTTAATGGTGTCTCTATATCTGTCTGTCTGTATGTTTCCCTGTCTCTACGTTGGAGATAGTGGCTCTACTTACAATATAAGATGGTCCTGAGAATAACATCATCAAGAAATGTAGTGCCTTCTTTGAAAGGTAAAAATCATGATATGAATATGATTTTGCTGAAAAGCCTGCGATTAATTTTGAACACTTAGGCAATGATTTGTATTTCTAAACACGTTCTTTGAGTTATAATAGAAAAATATTACAAATTAAATGCTGAAAGAGGTGGAGAGTGAACACCTCAAGGGGAAATAGCTGTAGGAAAAAAACAAAGTAAAGCTGAGGTGTGACCACAACTAATGGGAAGGCAAACAGAGCCCAGACTGAAGAAGCCCCTTTATTGTTCTGTTTGCACTAAAAAAGCAGAAGCACATGGTGCTGATGGATTCTAGTGCTAATGGGGACATACATACTGTGCGTACTTACCCAAGAAAGAAAGAGTCTCTTTCCACCCACCCTTCCCACCAAAAAAGCCCTCACAAGGAATACCATTCTGGTTACCAAAAAACCTCAGGTACGCAGGCCTAAACCACACAATCTCCCTTTTATATAAACTGAATCTCCGTGACAGTACACTTGATGTGGCAGGTGAAGAGTTGAGTGGGTACCTTTCCTACCTGCCTGGACTGCTAACACTCCAGCTGAAAGAACCCCAGGGCTGACAAATCAGCTCTATACCCACCCAGTAGGGAAGCTGAAAGTGCGCGGAGACGCGGGTGAGTGGACTACACTGGAGAGGAGAAGCAGACCGGAGACGAATCTCTGATCCAGGACCATTTCAAAGACCCGTGAAGATGAGGGCTTTTTAAAAAAAAGTTTTGTAAGTCTTTTCTTTAAACCAGCAGTACCAGATCAAAAGCTCCTTAACCTTGCGTTTGACATGAATACACCCCAGGCAACTCTCAACTGGAAGAGCTGGAATCTGGTCCCCTCCACCGGCAGGAAAGGCACAGACCATCCCATGGCCTCGGAAGAAGGGTCTGGGGCGCCGGAGAGCAGAGCAAGCCGGGTTTTCTGTTCTAGAAGACACAGGTCGCCCTGCGCAGAAACCACACGATCTGGATAAATCGGCTCTGAATCTGTGTTCTCACCACCCGCCCCCCCGGGAATTAAAAGCACCTCAGGATTTCGGCCTCTGTCAACTTTTCTGCCCACAAGAAAAAGTTATCTGCGCACACGGAAAAAACAAAATCTGGGAAGAGGAAATTACGGAAGAGAAGACACTTATCTATTCCACTTTAGTAATGATGTGGGTGGTGATGCTTCAAGAGCCGAGCCTGGGGGTGAAGGGGAGGGGAGAAAAGGCAGAAACCACAACCCTCGCGAGCTCAGCCCAAGTCGGGGCAGAACAGAGCCGGTGCCGCTAAAGGGCACGGCGAGCTCTCTGCCACAGCCGGAAGCGGCGGGGCCCGGGGGCCTCGCAGACGCAGGCTCGCGGCGGCCCCCGCCTCTCGGGGGCCCGGGGGCGCGGAGGGCTCCCCTCGCCGGCAAAGCCCCGCGCAGGCAGGCTGAGGAGGGGAGGCAGAGGGCAGGGACGAGGGACACGTTACCTTGTTCATCCCATTCCCCATGGCGGCCGCGCGGTCTAGCGCCCGGGGCGCGGCGACAGGCGCACTGAGGGCATGTTGGAGCGGGCGGGGGAGCAGCGGGCGGGCGGGCAGGGGGCACGGCGCGCCCGCAGCGTAAACAGCAACACGGACCGGCGGCGCCCAGGCCTCTCTGTCCGCTGCGCTCCTGTCCCCCGCGGCCCCCGGGCTCCCCGGCCGCCGGGCAACGGCACAGGCGCCCCTGCGGGAAGGGGCTCGCGGCGCCCACCCCCTCCCGGAGTGAGCCCGGCGCCTGCCACGCCGGCCCCCGGGACTTGTGGACGCGGTTCCTAGGGGCGCGGCGGGGGCGCAGGGATTATGTCTCCCGGGGGCCGGGGCGCAGGGACATGACTCCTGGGATTGGGGGCCTCCAGGATTCTGGCTCCTCGGGGGCCCGGGCCCAGGGCGCACGCGCACCCCCGCCCCGGCCGCCGTCGCCCTGCGCGTTCCGAGACGGGGCGGGGCCGGTGGTCACGCAGGCGCAGCCCCTACCCAGTGAGGCGTGTCACGGGTCGCTCCCCCGGGGTCAGGGTCACCAAAACTCCCGCAGGCCTTTCCCCCGGGCCACTGGGGGCCTGTTACCGGCAGTCGCCGCCCTGCCTTGACTGCCTGGGTGAATCAGGTGCTAATCGAAGCCTTGGTCTCTCAGGCTCCCCTGCCTGGGTTTTCTGAGTGCTACCGATTTAGGCCGGGTGGGGGGATTCCTACGGCCCTGCCGCACCCACGAAGAGCGAGAAGGCTCACCCGGTGGAGAAAGGTGGGCTCGGTGACTCATCTCTGGGATGACCTAACCTCCCGACCCTGGCGGAGCAGATGTCCGGATGTCAGACGTCATACCGTGACTTTGGACGGCCAGTGTGTCCCCTTCAGATTGTAAACTGGCTCTAGTAGTTGCAGGGATATGTTGATACAATTGCTTCCGGAAAGCCCCTTTCCTTGCTAAGCAGCACGGTAATGTCTGCGTTGTGGCTCTGCCTGGAGTGGAATACTTTCTAACCTGTAGCAGAATTGTGTAAGTATTCTGTCACCCTTACTAAACTCCTGACTTCTTCCCTGCGGACACAATCCTTGAACTAGGCGTTTAGCCATTTTATTTTTATACCCTCAGCAGTGCCCTGCACATCGTGGGTGCTTGATAATTATTTGTTAAATGAACAGATGCCTCATTCTGAGACGGCCGGGCTCACCTCCGATGACCTCATTTCTTCTGCGCCTCTTTCTTTCCCGAGTCGCAGCCACACAGACTTTCTGTGTGTTCATTGAACGTGCCACCCATGGCGCTTGATCACTTGACCATGGCCTTGAGCCTTTGTGTGGGCTGTGCTCTCTACCCAGCCATCTCAGTCACTAGCTGGCTCTTCTCTTCAAGCTCCCAGCCCAAATGTCACCTCCTCAAAGAGGCGTTTCCTCATCACCCAATCTAAAGGAGATCCCGCAGTCACCATCATATTACCCTGTATTGTTTTCTTCATAGCACTTAAGATGAGTGGACATTCTCGTATTTATTTGCTATCTATCTCACTGGAAAGCATCCTGCAGAGGAAAAGGACCTTGTCTGTCTTATTCACTGCTGCAGCCACATTGGCCAGGGACAGGGCCTGGCACAAAATAGGTGTTCAGAAAATATTTGTGGAATAAATTCACAAATTCCAGAAGACTGAGGACACAGTAGTGAGGTTCTGAGGAATGCTGACATTTTGAAAAGAACTTGCAGACTCCATCTTGGTCATTTCCCTCCTTGTTGATGTCTTCTGGGCCACAACAGGTACCAGAGCCCCATGTGTAGGAAGCCCCGCTTGGTGTACACCCAAACTGTCCCCCGTGGTAGGATAGGACCCTTCCTGACCCTTGCTTCTGGGGTGTTCCTCCCCCGCCACCTTCACTTCCTCTTTTCCCTCCCACCTCCCAGTCACCTGGACAGCCCACCTCCTCTGCCCCTAACCGTCATTACTTTTACTGCCTTCCTGCTTAGAGACAGCACAGCATGGTTAGTGGGCTGCTTGGGGAATCCCAAAACCAACCTGTATCCCTAAATCTCCGAGTGCTATTGGGCAAGATGATCAACTATTCTGAACCATTTTTTTCCTCCTTAAAATGGAGCGTTGGGCTGTGAATTTTCAAAGGCCCTGGCCAGCAATCAGAGGACGACTTTTATTTCCCTCCTCTACTTGTGCTGTTGTTCCTTCCAGTTCAGGTGAACTTTCGAAAACATGAACAATTCTTGAGTTAGTATTTGCCCATAAATGACAGAGCCATACCCAATTTTTCTTCTGCCATCCATTTGGAACATTTTCTTTCTCTTATTCACTTCTTATAAACTTATTTTTCTAGCTCAGACCATCTGCTTAACAAGTTCTCCTAAGCTCAGAACCAGCTATGGTGTGGGCGTGTGTGTGCATTTGTGTGTCTGTATTTGTGTGCCTGTGTGTCTGTGTGCGTGTGTGTGTGCATGTCTGTGTGTGCGTGCGTGTGTGCACGTGGGTGTGTCAGGAAAGTTTTCCATAAGGGACTCTATCTCCCTGCACTCCCGTCCACCTTATCCTTGAAGCTAACCCCAGATCTCTGCATCATAATCCCCAAATTGTCATTGTCATGTGTTGCAATTCTGTGACTAAAGAAAAGGAAAAGAGAAAGTCTGATCCATTTTGACATGTCCTGGTTTTCTCTTTTAATTTTCATAGTACCACCTCAGAGATTTTCAGGTTCAGCTCTCATGCTGAACAGGTGACATACTCATTTCCAAGCTCCTTCCTGTCTTCCTCTTTTATTCTTTATAGCTGCTGATAATGGAAAGAAGGGAGGGAAGAAGACTCCTAGATGAAGCTGACTTGCTTCACATTTAGAGTAGAATCTATTTACTTGCATTGTCTTCTTCATAACATTGTTAAGGCATCATAAGCCTAGTGGAATTCCACTCCATGTAAGATTTTTACTTCTACTTTTCTTCCTGCTGTTTTCCTGTGTCGCAGCACAGCCAACACCATAAATTTTGGCAGCAACTCCCAAACAAATAAAGCTTTCATGTGTGCACAGTGCGGAATGGTTACTAGTCACGTGGGCCAGCAGGGACCATACGCATGTGGTTAAGGATAACCAGTTAGTGAGCAATAACTTTGAACTTTAAGGTGGGAGTGTGTAAAAGCCCGCGGGCAGAAGCTCAGCCATTAGAGCCAGCCAGGTCATTACAGGTGTTGCTGATAATTCAGAGAATTGAGATAAACCTTGGCCCACGTGGGAGGTAGTTACGTGACCTTCCTTGGCCTTTTGAACATACTGTAATCTGGAGTGTCTCAGCCTCAGCACTGCTGACATTTGGGGCTAGATCTTTTTGTTTTTTTTTTCTTGTGGGGCTGTCCTGTGCGTTGTACGATGTTCAGCAGTATCCCTGGCCTCTACAGCTGGATGCCAGTGGCACCCCTCAGTCATGATGATCAGAAATGTCTCCAGCCAGTGGAGAGCACATGCAGCTGCTGCCGGTGTTGTTTGTGCACTGGGCCCACAGGGATGAGATCTTTCAGGGACGACATTTCTTTTTTTTTTTTTTTTTTTTTTTTTTTTTGCGGTACACGGGCCTCTCATTGTCGTGGCCTCTCCTGTTGAGGAGCACAGGCTCTGGACGCGCAGGCCCAGCGGCCATGGCTCACGGGCCCAGCCGCTCCGCGGCATGTGGGATCTTCCCGGACCGGGGCACGAACCAGCGTCCCCTGCATCGGCGGGCGGACTCTCAACCTCTGCGCCGCCGGGGAAGCCCTGTTTGTTTTTGTTTGTTTGTTTGTTTGTTTTGCTGTACACGGGCCTCTGACTGCTGCGGCCTCTCCCGTTGCGGAGCACAGGCTCCGGACGCGCAGACCCAGCGCCCATGGCTCACGGGCCCAGCCGCTCCGCGGCACGTGGGATCCTCCCGGACCGGGGCGCGAACCCGCGTCCCCTGCATCGGCGGGCGGACTCTCAACCGCTGCGCCACCAGGGAAGCCCAGGGACGACATTTCTTTCTCTGTATGTCTCTTTCCCTCTCTCTTTCTCTCACTTGATAACCACTTAAATGTACACTAATAGGTGATGTTAGCTGGTTTCATGTGTATAGCTAAGTGATTCAGGCGGTTTTCACGGTCTCCACATCTTCCTAAAACCCTATTCAAAGTGACTGCGTGGCCTGCAATCTAGTGGAGAGTGGGATAGTCCCTAAGTGTCCCTGGACAGAGGATCCATCTGCATTTACCACACCTGCATGCCCAGCTGCCCTCTGGGAGGCGTACTTCTGCTTCTTCAAATGCCTTTGGCGGTTGGGGGCAGCCCTGAAATGAAGACACGAGAGAAGATGGCGAGAGAAGCCCCAGCTCTGAGAAACAGCCGGGCAAGGGCAGCTCTCCTTAGAGAAACTGACCCCCCTCTGCTGAATGTTACTTTAGAGTTCTTTCCTACTGAAGAGCTTCACGTTGGTTAGTTTTGGTTTTTTTCCCCTTTTTATGTGAAACAGAAATTGAACTAGATCTGAAGACATTAAAAAGTGTCTGGGTAGGGGGCTGGAGGGAGAAGGGGCTTTCCTCAGAGGATGGAATGTCCCAAGAGAAATTTCACTTATTGTGAGAGGGGAAGTCCATTTCATATGACATAATGGTGTCATTGTTCAACACTCTGTTGGGCAATTTGTTAATATTTATCATTTTGATTTGTCATTCATCATTAAAACCCTGTGAATTACAGAAAGACCGTTATACATAAAGTGTTACTCAGGCTAAACAGTAGATCAGGATCATTTTCTTTCTTATCCATGACAGGGCATTTGTGTTTTCTCACTGACCATCTCTTGGTCTGCAGGAGACCACCTGCCTCCACCCAGACAAGACAATTTCACTCAGAGCTGCATGTTGCTGTTCAAAGACTGGCACCTTTCCAGTGCTAGTTGGCCTGCACTTTTTACCATCTCTGTCATACCTGTGTCCTTTCTATGCAGGGCTTCAACTCCAGATCTGCATAGACAACCACTAGCACAGGAGCAGCTACTGCAAGGAGGGTCAGGCCACTGTAGCACGAGGTGTATTCAGTTCACAGGAAGTTCGGGTGTGTTTCTCTTTCACCTCTCATACATCCAGTAACCCCTGAAAGAGGGCAGGAAAGTCTGAGGCAATGCTCGCCCTGATTCACCAGCACACAACTTGCATACTGTACAGACTAGAGCAATGTCTCAATCTAAAAACATTTATATTTGGCTTTATAATGGCATCAGTTTCTCCCCCATTCTGCTCCAAAATACAAGGGAGTCCTTACTTTACCTCTCTTGTAATTAAAGGGTCCATGATGGTGCTTTTACCCTATCAAAGGCACAGTTTGTCTTCAAGGTGATGTGAGATCTCTGTCTCTAAACATAGAAAACTTTGTGACTTTTAAATAGCAGTCTCCTCTCCTGCTTGTCAAGGTTTTGTAAGGAAGCCCAAGGGCAAGTGCAGTGGTTGGTTAGAGAGATAGATAATTGATATATAAGACAGTATGGTATGTGGACATCTTTCCTCACTGCAGTGCTTCTAAAAATGTGTATACTTTTTTGAAGTATAGTCATTTACAATATTGTGTTGGTTTCATGTGTATAGCTAAGTGATTCAGTTATATATATTACACGTTTTCAGATTATTTTCCATTATAGGTTATTGCAAGATATTGAATATAATAAAAAAAATGTACAATTTAAGGTGAACTTTTGCTTTAAAATCTCACTATTTTCATTGCAGTCATAACAACGAAGCAAATGGGGCAGGAAGCTCTCGGCTTTGTGGTTATTTTATTCAAGCCATGTATGAAGCTTCTTTTTGGTATAAAGGTATGTGTGTGTTTTTTTTCTTTGAGTAATAGTAACTCTAGAACTTCAGAGTCGGTATAAGTGTTGATTCTGATCTCCAGAATTACATATCTGGCTGCAATAGGGCTGCAGAGGTAAAATGTCTACTCTGTGGTAGTCAGAACTACCTTGAAACAGACCATGCTCTCCTCTAGTTGTTAAGTGTGAAGTTTCACTGAGTTAAGAGAATAATCCCTTAGCCCTCTTTACCTATTTCCTAAAAAAAAATATATGTATCAGTCACTTTCTGTTCTTTTTAATTTTGTGAAATTTCTTATGTCTAAAATGTTTCGTTATCACATAAAAAAGAGGGGACAGTTTGGTCCCTTCACTCAGTATAAAGCATCTGTCATGAGTGTTACTATCTTGTCCCAGTTTGCCCAGGATTTCCCTCATTTTAGAACTGGAAGTCCTGTGTCTCAGGAAGCCCTTTAATCCTTGGCAATCCAGGACAACTGGTTTCCCTAGATCTATGATGTATTTTGGGGAAATACACATTAGCTTTAAATAAGAAAACATACTTAATTGTTATTTAAGCACCTTCCTCTTTATTTACAAATAGTTCCAGGTGTGAAATGTTGAAAAGGAGTAGCTGTCTCCCATTACTGGACAGAGCCAGGCTGTCTTCAGCTGCTTCTATGTGGCAGGACTTGGTCTCTCCTCAATAGTTATAGCAGCTGCTACTTTCCAGAAGAGAAGTATTGGCTAAAGAAAAGTCAATGTCAGTATTTCTCCCTGAAGAAAAATGCATATTGATCTTCCCCAAAACAAATCAATAGTTGTGTTAGGTTCAATTTGAATATTTTCCCTAGGAACTATCTCAGAGTAACCACGAGAGCCTAATAGATTTTCCTTATAATATTAAATTGACGAGACAACAATGCTTGAAAGAGTACTTATTTCAAGGAGAATGGACAGTTTCCTAAAAGCGGTTAGATTTGCATAAAGTGGAGGGTTTGGGCACATAAATGCTTTAATTGAGCATCCTCTTTCTTCTCTTAACCCCCCCTCACTGCCTACTGTCCCTCAGCCTAGTTACTGCCCCCCAGGTAACATGGCCTTAGATATCCTTTTGCGACCCCATTTCCAAGCATTAAGGTGACATTTTTATTCATTTGACCAACATTTATTGAAAACCTACTAGGTTCTATGCATCGTGCTAGAAGCTGAGGATACAGAAATAAAACCCAAACTGCCGCACACTTAACTCACATGTATTTATAAGCTCATTGGAAATAGGGACTTACACATGAATAACTTCCAGGTAATATGGTATACTCTGAGCTTGTAAAACTTGCTTTTTGGAACTTAGATGAGGGCACTCAGACTGCCTTAGCTGGCTCTTCTTTTCTATAAAACGATGCATCCTATCTTAATAAGGAAGAGGCGATTAGGACACAGACACACACAGAGGGAAGACCTTATGAGGACCCAGGGAGAAGACAGCTGTCTACACACCAAGGAGAGAGGCCTCAGGAGGAACCAACCCTGCTGACACCTTGGTCTTGGACTTCCAGCCTCCAGAACTGAGACACAATAATGTTCTGCTCTTAAAGGAAATAACAGATGTTGTCTGTCCAGCCTGTGGTACTTGGTTATGGCAGCAGTTCTAGCAAACTAATACAGAGAAGGAAGCAGCCACTGCCAGAACCATGACTTTGTCAGGGAGGCCATGGGGAAGAGATACCCTAGCCTCTCTCTCCAACTGCTCTCTGATTTCACTTAAAAAATAAACCTACCTGGAGGCCAGCAAAGGAGCCCAAGTGATTTGTTCCATATGTACACTCTCCCAGGGCACTTGCAGGACAGAGAAGGGTAAGAATGGATTTGGGGGGACAAAGAGAAAATGATCAGCAAAGACATCTCATCAAGTTTTGAAAAATCAAGAAGGGCTCCGTGGAAGAGGTGGCTCTTGAACTGAGTGTGGAATAATAAATGAGTTAATATGAATAAAGTACTTAGAAGCTTACTTGTACCATAACATGAGTTGTGTGTGGTGTTGTTTTTACCACCATACCCTTTCTATTGGCTATTTCTAGTTCATCCTAGCAGTCCAGGAAGGTTGGTATTATTTTCCCCTTTTTACAGATAAGAGAATTAAGCTCAAAGAGGTTGAGCAAATGGCTAAGCCGGTTTTCATACTCAAGCCTGCCTAGCTCAGAAGCCACCAGTCCAGGTTGCATCCCTGATAGCCCTCGGCCAGATGATGAAGCCTGAATAAAGGACGGTTCCGAAAGAGGATGTTACACAAAGACACAAAGGCATGTTGGCAAGAGAGACTGTGGCACCTTTGGGGACCTGAGGTGGTTTACCAAGGTGGCGACGTAGAATGCCAAGTGGAGAGAGGCAAGACTCCAGTGGAAGCGGGCCAGAGCCAGTTTAAAGACATCTTCCTATGCCATGCCGGGAAGTTGAGACTCCCTCTCAGAGATGTTGGGGGCCTGTTGCAGGATTTGGATTTTAGAATGAGCATCTTGAGGGCTTTTTGGAGTATGTCATATTTTAGTAGGTAAGGCTGAAGATGGGGAGATCACTTAGAAGGCCATTGCCTGGTGAAAAATAATGAGAGCCCTAAATAAAGATTGGCAGAGGGGATGGAGAGAAGGCCTGGTTGGGGACAAGGGAAGAGGCAGAATTCGTACGACTTGAAGATTCATTGGCTATAGGAAATTGGAAAGGGAGAAGAGCAAAGGGTCCCCCCAGGTTTCTAGCTTTGGTAACTGTATAGATGGTGGTGCCATTCACAAGGGTGGGAACACAGGAGGAGGAGCAGGGTTGGTGGGGGAGAGATGGTTATTGTCTGGACACGCTGAGTTTCAGACACCCCTGGGTTACCTAGGTAGAAAATACACAGCTAAATTGCTCCAGGAAATATAGAAAACCCAACGATGACTTGAATTTTGTTGTGTCTTACCGCATAAATCACAATATTTTGATTGCTCTAAAAAGTGATTCTTTTTCCTACCTTTGTTCTGAGAGATAAGCAGATACCACCATGATTAGGTCATAGTTATAAGCATGTTATTTCAATAATTTTGTAAACAAGTAACTATTCCAATTTTACATAAAGTACTAAAATAGGTATTGGGAGATAAGAAGGGAATAGTGAAAGGTGAATAAAATAGAGTCTTCCAGGAATAGCTGATGGAGTTACAAAAATGAAACAAGAGAGAGAGAGACCCAAAGAGGGTGAAATTAAATATGGACGTGGTGTGTCTCAAGTTTTCCAACTGAACACTAGCGTGATGACTAAGCTACTCACAAATCACATTCCAGTTATGTTGTCAGCAATAGAAAATAATAATAGGAATAAGGGCCAGATAAAGGCAACAACTCTGAAACCCCACTGGTAGAACAAATTATACATGTCATGCAGTAGGCCTCTTTCTAGTGTATCACTTCAAATTAGCTCTAATAGGCAACAAATAAGGAGGAAGTGAACTATGCAATACCGAAACCTGTAAAGACAATAAAGATGCCTGTGTATTCTAAATTTATTTATTTATTGTATATTTATTTTTGGCTGCGTCGGGTCTTCGTTGCTCTGCGAGGGCTTTCTCCAGTTGCGGCGAGCAGGGGCCACTCTTCATCGCGGCACGCGAGCCTCTCACTGTCGCGGCCTCTCCTGTTGCGGAGCACAGGCTCCAGACGCGCAGGCTCAGTAGTTGTGGCTCACGGGCCTAGTTGCTCCGCGGCATGTGGGATCCTCCCAGACCGGGGCTCGAACCCGTGTGCCCTGCATCGGCAGGCGGATTCTCAACCACTGCGCCACCAGGGAAGCCCCGGTGCCTGTGTATTCTAAATAAGAGACTCCAGAGATGGTTTTATGAGATCTTAATTCGAAATAATTTATTTTATCATCCACCTCAACTTCAGTGGCTTGGTAGTTCTGACAACCCTGATTACGGTCAGCAGGTATTCCTCGGGTGACAAGTAGTATAAAGGCGAGACAGCCGCCTTGAAAAATGGCTCTCAGTCCTCCTAAAAGTCCCTGGCAGAAACATCTGTGTGGTTATACTGTTGGTCAAACAAATGCCCCTAATATATATTTGGATAATAAGAAAGATAAGGCACCATGCATTTTCTTTATTGCAATAAAAAAAACTATGTACTTTGTTATATCCTAATTGAAATTTCACTTAAGACGTAAAAACTGGAGAGGCAAGGAGTTCTAAACATACAGAAGGCAAAGAGTATTGATCCCACTCGAACAAGTAAGACTAGATAAACTATATAACTTTTCTTGAACCCATCAGAGACCTGAGGTCACAGGTAAACTAAATAGCCCCAAGTCCAAGGAAAGGTAGGCCCTTTCAAGGGTAGAGAGGATACAAGCACTTGCCCACCCCTGGTAGAACATAGCAGGAAAAGATCTCGGGCACCATACAAGTAGGTAAGAGCTAAAATTTTGGTAACAGATTGCTAGAGGTCAAGTACGAGCTAGTGTGAACGGCCCCCAGGCGACAGGAGGAGAGTCTGTGCCCACTCACAGGCTCTTCCCCACAGACTTTCATCAGATCCCTCTCGGTGCTGTTGGGGCTGGGGGTAGGAGGGGGAAGGCAGCCCCTGTGGGGTGCAGACGTGGAGGAAGGGAGTGCTGCCAGCCCAGGGAAATCCGAGTCCCATCCAGGCCTTTCTCCCCTTTGCGACTAAAGCTTTATGCCTCTGGGAGAGGGACATGCACAAAGGAGCATGCATTGTGCCTGAGGAAAGACTAAAAATAAAAACGATCTGTCTTTGGAGGAGGGACAGAAAACAGTCCTGGCCCAGGATCCCATACCAGTACCTTGGAGGGCTCCTGCCGCTGGGAGAGGGCTGGGAACTGCAACACTAGCGTTACCAGATTTAGCAAGTAAAGCTAGAGCTAAATCTGAATTTCACAAAAATGATTTTAAAAATTCTGTGTAAATATGTCACCTCCCAGTGGTAGACGGCCACTGCTTGTTCCTCAGCTCTCACTATCTTTGTGCTGGGAAACGGAACGCTTTGTTGTCCTGGTCTAGCTTCAGTCTCAGATGGGTCCTGTGTGCCTGGATTGGACTCCCCCTCTTCCCGTGGAGTCAAATTATTCTGCATATCTTTGGCAGCTCAAGTATGGGTAGGGTTGTCAGAAAAAAAAATTAAATTTGAATTTTATATACACAACAAATAATTTTTTAGCATTAGTATGGGTAATTAATGCTTACGGTTCTATGATTCCCATTTTAACTGACCAAAAACTAAGTTAAAAGACGGTAACTCCCCATAATCATGTGCTGAGTAAGTGGAAAGTGTGGTATTTCTACCAGGTGCCGTGGCTTCAGGGCACCAGCACTTAAGTGCTACTTCAATGTGAATTCTCTCTGTACTGTGCGCACTTACTTACAATACTGTATTTCATTAGAGATAATTACAGAGCAACCCCACATGGATTTCTAACAACCACTTTTTAAATAATAAAATTGTTTTAAAGTTTTAATAATATTAAACATTTTTCATACATTGACCTGATTAATAGAATCACAGATTAGAACTTATTGTTTTTTATTTCACACACTTATATTTCTAGACATATACGGTGATTCTAATTCTCCTAAAAGAAGAACCTCTGATAAATATTTGTCTCTGCTTGGCTGAGTTTGTCTAAGTTGATGAAGGAAGCAACAAAGGGGAACCACAACTCCAGATGTAATTCTGAAGAATAACAGAGAGCAATACAGAAATTTCCTTGTCTTCTTAGAGTATAGACTAACAAAAAAACCCAAACCAAAACAAAAAAACGATAATACAGGGCACAGCCAGGCACATGTCTGAGAGTCTCGGGAAAGCATAGTTTCCTTTTAATGCAGAGAAGATATGGGTTTAATTTCATAAAACTAAATTCTTGAATTACAAAAATTCTTCTAGTTCTAGGAGAGAGAAATTGAATTTCCTGAGATAATATTATGTTAATTAATTTTCTCTTGCTGCTTTAACAATTTACCACAAACTTGGTGGCTTAAAACGAAACAAATTGATTAGCTTACAGTTCTGCAGGTTAGAGGTCTGACATGGGTTTCACTGGGCTAAAATTCAGGTGTTGGCAGGCTGCCTTCCTTTCTGGAGGTTGTAGAGGAGAATCTGGTTCCTCCTCATTGGTCTGCTGGCAGAATTCAGTCGCTGCAAACCTATGTCCATGTTTTCTTGCTGGCTGTACGCTGAGGGCCATTTCTAGCTTCTGGAGGTCACTAGATTGCTTTCTCCATCTTCAAAGCATTAGCAGCCCGAATCCTTAGCATACTGCGTTTCTCTGAACCACTCTTCTTTCATTGTCTTCCACTTTTAAGGATTCACATGTTTAGACTGGGCCAGGATAATATCTCTATCTCAAGGTTCTTAACCTTAATCACGTCTGCAAAGTGCATTTTGCCATGTAAGGCGGCAGCATATTCACAGGGGATTAGGATGTGGACATCTTGGATTTATTCTGCCTACCGTACATAGAGATTAGTTAAGAATTTTGAAGCTGCAAATAGAAAACCTGGCTGCTAGTGAGTTAAAGAAATAGGAATTATTATTTTTTGTGATAGAATGGGGTCTGGAGGCAGTGAGATTAGGTTTGGGTGCCCATCAGGGTCTGGCCTCTTTCATCTTTCCACTCCACCATCTTTAGTGTTTTGACTTGCTGATGTTTGACTTGCTGGTAATTATTAGATGAACCTTTAGCAAAGTGATGTCTGTGAACGCTAAAAAAGTAAATATGGATGAAACTTAAAAATTGAAATTCTGACTAGATGACTGGGTCATGATTTTATTATGTGATAATGATGGCCAGCACAGTGTAGTGGCAGAAGTTTTTCCAAATAACACTGAAATATATTCACTAAGTTAAATTAATAGTTACATCTCATTTAACCCATTTGATGAGAACTAAAGTTAATGTGCTAATGCAAGAAATGTCTAGTGATGATTCTACCAAAAATATGAAGCATATGAATAAGGTTTTACACTAATACTTCAGAAGTGGTAACCTTTACTGTTGCCTGTTTATCCCTCTCAAAACTATTTACCTGTATGGAAGATTCTATTAACATCATACTCAATGGTGGAAAGCTGAAAGCTTTTTCCCTAAGCTCAGGAACAAGACAAGGATGCCTCCTCTTGCCACTTTTATTTAACATAGTACTGGAATTCCTAGCCAGAACAACTAGGAAGAAGAAGAAATAAATGACATCCAAATCGAAAAGAAAGAAGGAAAACTCTCTATCTGCAGATGACATAATATTATATATAGAAAATCCTAAAAGACTCCACCAACACTGTTAGAACTAATAAACAAATAAAGTTGCAAGATACAAAATCAATATACAAAAGTCAGTTGTATTTCTATACACTAGCAATGAACTATCAGAAAGAGAAATGAAGAAAAGAATGCCATTTACAATTGTATCCAAAAAAATTAAGTAGGTGGGAATAAATTTAACCAGGAAGGTGAAAGACCTATATTCTGAAAACTATAAGACATGGAGAAAAGAAATTGAAGATGACACAAATAAATGGAAATATATTCTGTGCTCATAAATTGGAAGAATTAATATTGTTAAAATGTCCATGCTACTCGAAGCAAGCTACAGAATTAATGTCATCCCTATCAAAATTTCAATGGCATTTTTTTTCCCCAAAGAAATAGAATAAACAATTCTAGAAGTTGCATAGAACCACAGAAGACCCCAAATAGCCAAAGCCATCTTGAGAAAGAAGAACAAAGCTGGAAGCATCACACTTCCCGATTTCAAACTATGTTACAAAGCTATGGCTTTGTAATATAGTATAGACTTGGCATAAAAACAGACACATAGATCAAGGGAACAGAATATAAAGCCAAAAAATAAAACCACGCACATATGGTTAATTAATTTATGATGAAAGAGTCAAGAATATACAATGGGGAAAAGACAGTCTCTTCAATAAGTGGTGTTTGGAAAACTGGACAGCCACATGCCAAAGAATGAAACCAGACCCTTATCGTATACCATACACAAAAAAATCAGCTCAAAATGGATTAAAGACTTGAACATAAGAACTGAAACCATACAACTCCTAGGAGAAAACATTGAGGGTAAACTCTTTGACATAGGCCTTGACAAAGTTTTTTTGTATTTGATACCAAAAACAAAGGCAACGAAAGCAAAAATAAACAAATACGACTGTATCAGACTAAAAAGGCTTCTGTACAACAAAGGAAAACATCACCTAAATGAAAAGGTAACATACAGAATGGGATAAAATATTTGCAAATCATATATTTGATAAGGGGTTAATATCCAAATATATAAAACTCATACACCTCAACAGCATAAAAACAAACAATCTGAACTACAAAGTGGGCAAAAGAACTAGACATTTTTCCAAAGAAGACATACAGATGGCCAATAAGTACATGAAAAAATGCTTAACGTCACTAATCATCAGAGAAACGCAAATCAAAACCACAATGATTTATCACCTCACACATATTAGTATGACTGTCATCAAAAAGATAAGAGATAACAAATGCAGGCAAGGATGTGAAGAAAAAGAATCCCTGTGCACCATCGGTGGGAATGTAAACTGATACACCACAGTGGAAAATGGTGTGGAGTTTCCTCAAAAGGTTAAAAATAAGACTACCATATGACCCAGCAATTCCACTACTTGGTATATGTCTGAAGGAAATGAAATCACTATATCACTATCTCAAAGAGATGGCTGCACCCAATATTCACTGCAGCAATTTCAAAATAGCCTAGGCTGGGAACCAATCTAAGTGTCCAATAATGGATCAATGGATAAAGAAAATGTGATTTTATAGATCTATATCTATAATGGAATATTATTTAGCCATTAAAAAATCCTGCCATTTGTGACAACATGAATGGACCTTGAAGGCAGTATGCTAAGTGAAATAAGTCATGCAGAGAAATACAAATACAGTATGATCTCACTTATATGTGGGAAAAAAAAACACAAAACCTCAGAGAAAAGGAGAATAGATTGGTATTTGCCAGAAGCAGTGGGTGGGCGTGGGAGAAGTGGGTGAGGGTGGTCAAAATGTACAAACTTTCAGTTATGAGATGAATACGTTCTGCAGATATAATGAACAGCATGGTGACTATAGTTACTAATACTGTACTGTATATTTCAAAGTTGCTGAGATAGTCGATCTTAATAGTTCTTATCACAGAAGGAAACATTCGTAACTATGTGAGGTGATATGTGTTAGCTAAGCTTATTTGTGATGTCATTTCACAATATATACATATATCAAATTATTATGTTGTACACCTAAAACTAATACAATGTTATGTGTTAATTATATCTCAGTAAAACAAACAAACAAAAAAGAATTAGAGAGATGGAGGAGCAGCTGGTATTATAGGAACCACAAAAATAAAAGAGGTTCTTACAAAAGGGAAATTCTTGATATATTTTTCCATTTAAATAAAACACACAGTACAGCCAAGGATATCAAGGAGGAATGGTGGAAAGAGAAAAAAAACAAACCTACAAAGATTAAATTTCTGTAGCATTTGTTAACTTATCACACAGTGGAAAGAACATGGGCTATGGCATCAAACAGATTTCAGTTTAAATCTTGCTACACTCAACAGCCATGTAACCCTGGGCAAGTTGCTAAAGTGAGTCAGTCATCTCAGGCGTAGTGTGTGACAAGATACCACCTAGCACAGTTATGAGAATTAAGGGATGTATATGAAAGTAGCTAGTGTAGCTAGGAGCCCAAGAATCCACTGGTTACCTGCCTTTGGTTCAGCAGGTCTGAGCCTAGACCTGGGTATCTTTGTTTTAAAAAGTTCCCTGGGTGATTATACTGCATGGGCAGGGCAAAGAAACATGTAAACAACTCAGTGTCTTGCCCCTGGTAAGAACTTGGTGGTCGTTTTTATGTACAGAATATAAGGATTCTATCATTTTTATTAAGGCTGTTGTGACTTTTTAAATTAAGCACAATGACAAGACCTGTCCTAAATAAGCAGCTCAGATTTTCTTTTTTCTGCCGTGAGAGAGAGAAAGAGGGATGGAGGGAAGGATGGAGGAAGGCAGGGAGAGAGAGAGAAAACTGAAATGAACAAAGGAAAAATATAAATACTACTTATGGTCTAAATCTGTACCACAGCATTTAAAGATTAAACATGAGAGATGTCAAAGGTCGTTAACATGTGGTCATGTATAATTTTGCTGAGGCAAATTTGAATCATTTTTGCTTTATAATGTGTAGCACCAAGTCACTTAGTTCATGTGTGTGCTTACCCACCGATCAGTATCCAAATTTCATTTAGGGTTTGTTGTACTCTATTCATCACCATAAATAGATAAAAGCTTTGTTCTTTGTGAGATAGCCTCAGAAGAAATTCAACTGCTATGACACAAAGATATTTGCAAATTTGGGGAAATGGAAAAGGTCTCAAAATAATCTAGCAAACATCAAAGATTTATTACACTATACATTTTTTAACATAAGGGAAAGGTCTCATTCCATTTCACAAATAGTTTTCAGCAATAAAATGGCACATGTAAAGGTCAGAGTGCATGGCATATAATGCTCCCAATATTTCAAAAGTTTGTCTGCCTTTCTTCATAGGGAAAAAAACAAAACAAAACAGCAGACCTTGGGGAATGGAGAGAATCTAATTTCCAGAGTCACCGTATTATAAGATTCAAATGTCCAGGTTTGAACAACAACAACAAATTATAAGGCATACAAAGAAACAGGAAAGTATGACCCATGCAGAGAGACAAAATATATGGATAGAAATGATTCCTGAGGAAGACCAAATACCAGACTTGACAAAGTCTTTAAAGCAACTTTCTTAAAGATGCTCAAAGAGCTAAAGGAAGACATGGAAAAAGTCAGGAAAACAATGTATGGACAGAATAGAAATATCAATAAAGACACAGAAAGCATAAAAGGAACAAAAACAAATCCTGAAATTGAAAAGTATAACTGAAATGAAAATTTCACTAAAGGGATTCAAAACCATATTGGAGCAGGCAGAAGAAAGAATCAGTAAACTTGAAGAAAGGACAATTGAAATGATCAAGTCTAAGGAACAGAAAGGAAAAAGGTTGAAGAAATAGGAATAGAGCCTAAGGGATCTGTGGAACATCATCAAGAAAAGGAACATATGCATTGTCCCAGAAGAGGAGAGAGAGAAAGGTGCAGAGAGATATTTGAAGAAATAATGACTAAAAACTTCCCCAATTTCAAGCCAGGTATGAATCTTCAAATCCAAGAAGCTCAATGGACTCCAAGCAGGATAAATTCAAAGACATTCACACTGAGGTACGTTACACTCAAACTGTTGGAAAACAAAGACAAAGAATATCTTGAAAGTAGAAGAGAGAAGTTCTTCATCACACATATGACACCCAGAAGCCTTGGAGACCAGAAGGCATTGGATTGAGATAATTAAAGTACTGAGAGAAGAAAACTGTCAACTGAGAATTCTACATTTAACAAAACTCTTCTTCAAAAATAAAGGAGAAATTAAGACATTTCCAGGTAAACAAAAGCTGAGGGGAATCATTAGCATCTGACCTCCTTGCAAGAAATGCTAAAGGAAATTCTTCAGGTTGAAATAAAAGGATGCTAGACAGGATCTCAAAGCCATTTGAAGAAATAAATGTTTCCAGTAAAAGTAAATACATAGGCATTATAAAACACTAGTATTATTGTATTTGGGGTTTGTAACTCTTCTTTATTTTCTACAAGTTTTAAAAGACAAATGCGTAGAAAAACAATTACTAGTCATTGTTTTAGGAAACACAGTGTGCAACTTTGTAATTTGTGACATCAATAACTGACAGAGGGTGGGGACAGAGCTGTATAGGAGCAGAGATTTTGTATGGTATTAAACTCAAACTGGTAAACCTCAAACTAGAATGTTATAATTTTAAGATATTAAATATAACCCCCATGGTAACCATAAAGAAAATAGCTATAGTAGTACATAGAAGGAAATGAGAAGAGAAGGAGAATGTTTCAATTAAACACAAAATAATACAGTAATGCAGGAAATGAAGGACAAAGAAGCAATAAACCCTACAGAAAACAAATAGCAAAATGACAGAAGCAAGCCCCTCCTTATCAGTAGTTTAAATGTAAATGGATTAAACTCTCAAATGAAAAGACAGAGATTTGCAGAATGGATTTTTAAAAATAACCCAACTATATGCTGCCTACAATGAATTCACTTTAGATTCAAAGACACAAAAGGATTTAGGGTGGAAAGATGGAAAAAGGTATTCTATGTAAATAGTAACCAAGAGAGTTGGGGAGGTTATACTAATATCATACAAAATAGACTTAAATAAGCCTGTAAGAGACAAAAAACTCATTATATATTAATAAGTTTCAATACAGCAAGATTATATAACCATTATAAATATTTACACACCTAATAACAGGTCCTCAAAATATATATGAAGCAAAAACTAACAAAATTTAAGGGAGATATTGACAGTTCTCAAATAATAGTTGGAGATTTCATTACCCCACCTTCAATAATGAATAGAACAGGGACTTCCCTGGTGGTGCAGTGGTTAAGAATCTGCCTGCCAATGCAGGGGACACAGGTTCAAGCCCTGGTCCAGGAAGATCCCACGTGCCGCGAAGCAACTAAGCCTGTGCACCACAGCTACTGAGCCTGCTCTCTAGAGCCTGTGAGCCACAAGTACTGAGCCTGTGTGCAACAACTACCGAAGCCCGCATGCTCTAGAGTCTGTGCTCTGCAACAAGAGAAGCCACCACAATGAGAAGCCTGCACACTGCAATGAAGAGTAGACCCTGCTCGCTGCAACTAGAGGAAGCCCGCGTGCAGCAACAAAGACCCAATGCAACCAACCAATAAATAAATAAATTTATTTTTTTTAATGGATAGAACAACCAGACAGAAATAAATAAGAAAACAGAAGACTTGAACAACACAACAAACCATCTAGATCTAACAAACATACACAGAACACTTCATCCAACAACAACAGCATACATTCTGTTGCATTCTTCTCAAGTGCACATGGCACATTCTCCAGGATAGACCATACGTTAGGCCACAAAACTAGTCTCAATAGATTTTTTAAAATTGATATCACACAAAATACCTTTTCTAAATGCAAGTTGAAGTTAGAGATTAATAACAGAAAGAAAACAAAAAATTTCTGTCTATCAACAGATGAATGGATAAAGAAGATGTGGCACATATATACAATGGAATATTACTCAGCCATAAAAAGAAATGAAATTGAGTTATTTGTAGTGAGGTGGGTGGACCTAGGGACTGTCATACAGAGTGAAGTAAGTCAGAAAGAGAAAAACAAATACTGTATGCTAACACATACATGTGGAATCTAAAACAAAACAACAAAAAAGTGGTTCTGAAGAACCTAGGGGCAGGACAGGAATAAAGACACAGATGTAAAGAATGGACTTGAGGACTTGGGGAGGGGGAAGGGTAAGCTGGGACAAAGTGAGAGAGTGGCATGGACATATATACACTATCAAATGTAAAATAGATAACTAGTGGGAAGCAGCCGCATAGCACAGGGAGATGAGCTCGGTGCTGTGTGACCACCTAGAGGGGTGGGATAGGGAGGGTGGGAGGGAGACGCAAGAGGGAGGAGATATGGGGATATATGTATACGTATAGCTGATTCACTTTGTTATACAGCAGAAACTAACACACCCTTGTAAAGCAATTCTACTCCAATAAAGATGTTAAAAAATTTTACAAATATGTAATCATGTAAAGGTATAGTCTTTAACAAGCAAAGATTTCTTCTTTCTTGGTCAAAGAAGAAATCACAAAAGAAATTAGAAAATACTTAGAATTGAATAAAAATGAAAATACAACATACCAAAATTGATAAGATGCAGTGAAAGCACTGCAAAGAGGAAAATTTATAACTGTAAATGCTTACTTTAAAGAAGAAGAAAGATCTGAAATCAACAATCTAAATTTATCCTTTAAGGAACTAGAAAAAGAAGAACAAACTAACCTCAAAGCTAGCAGAAGGAAGGAAATAATAAAGATTACAACAGAGATAAATAAAATAGAGAATAGAAAAACAATGGAGAAATTCAATGAACCCAGAAGTTGGCTCTTCAAAGAAATCAACAAAATTGACATACCTTTAGCTAGCTGGACTGAGGCAAAAAGAAAGACTCAGGTTACTAAAATCAGAAATGAAAGTGGGGAAATTACTACCAAATGTACAGATATACAAAAGATTATGAGGGCACATAAACAACTGTATGCCAACAAATTGGATAACCAAAATGAAATGGACAAAATCCTAGAGACACAAAACCCACCAAGACTGAATCATGAAGAAATAGAAAATCTGAGTAGATCTATAACTAGTGAGGAGATTGAATCAGTAATCAAAAACCTCCCTACAAAGAAAAGCCCAGGAGCAGATGGCATCACTGGTACATTCTACCAAACACTTAAAGAAGAAATAACAGCAATCCTTCTCAAACTCAAAAAATTCAAGAGAAGGGAATACTTCTAAACTTATTCTAAGAGGCTACCAATGCCCTGATACCAAAGCCACAGAATGCTACAAGAAAAGAAAGCTACAGACGAATGTCCTTTATGAATTATTGATCCAAAAGCCTTCAAGAAAATATAACCAAACTGAATTCATGAGCATATTGAAAGGATTAGACACCATGGCCAAGTGGGATTTATTCCTGCAATGTGAAGATGCTTCAACATATGAAAATCAATCGTGAAATACACCTATTAACAGAATGCAGAGGGGAAAATTACATGATCATCTCAATTAATGCAGGAAAAGCAATTGACAAAATCCAATGCCCTTTCATGGATAAAAACACTCAACAAACTAGAAATAGAAGAAAACTACTCAACATAATAAAGGCTATATATGAAAAACCCACAGCTAACATCACACTCAGCGGTGAAAGACTGAGAGCTTTTCCTCTAAAATCAGAAACAAGACCAGAATGTTAATTTTTACCATTTCTATTCAACAGAATATTGAAAGTTCTAGCCTGTTTTAGTCAGTTTGGGCTGCTGTAACAAAATACCATAAACCAGGCAGCTTAAACAACAGACACTTATTTCTCACAGTCCTGGAGTCTGGGAAAGCTAAGATCAAAGGAAATATGGGTCCTGGTGAGAACTCTACTTTTGGTTTGCTGATCGCCTCCCCCTTGCTGTACCCTCACTTTGCTGAAAAAGAGAGATCATCTCTCTTGTGTGTTTTTTTTTTTTTAAATAAGGGTATGAATCCCATTCATGAGGACTCCTCTCTCATGACCAGATTACCTACCAAAGGATCCATTTCCAAATATCAGTAGTTTGAGGATTAGGGCTTCAACATGTGAATTTGACAGTGGGGGTGGGGGAGCATTCAGTCCATAACATAGCCATAGCAATTAGTCAAGAAAATGAATAAAAATATTAAAACTAGAAAGGAAAAAGTAAAATCATATCTATTCACAGATGACATGATTTTATATGTAGAAAAACCCCAAACTTTCATACACACACACACACACACACACACACACACACACACACACACACAGAGCAAAAGAGAGACAGAGACAGAGACAGAGAGAAACAAAAACTGTTAGAACTAATATGCAATTTCAGCCAAGTTGCAGAATACAAGATCAACACACAAAAACCATTTGCTTTTCTATACACTTACAATAAGCAACCCAAAAGGGAAATTAAGAAAACAACTTCATTTACATAGTATTGAAAATAATAAACAACTTAGGAGTTAACCAAGGAGGTGAAAAACTTGTACTGAAAACTATAAAACATTGTTGAAAGAAATTAGAGATAAATAGAGATACGTCCCATGTTCAATTGTCATATTTTTAAGATGTCACTACTCCCCAAAGGGATCTATAGAGTCAATACAATCCCTACCAAAATCTCAACAATTTTTTTTGCAGAAATAAAAAATTCATACTAAAATTCGTATGGAATCTGAAAGGGACTTTATATTGCCCCAAAAGTCCAGAAAAAAATACCAAATTTGGAGTACTCAAACTTCCTGATTTAAAAACTTACTACAATACAAATTTACAGAAGTCAAAACAGTGTGGTACTGACATGAAGACATAAGCATAGACCAATAGATGAGACAGAGGGCTCAGATATAAGCCCACAAATATATGTCAATTGTTTTTTGACAAGTACACTCAAACCATTCAAGGGGAAAGATGTTATTTTCAACAAATGGTGCTGGGAAAACTGGGTATCCATATACAAAAGAATGAATTTAGACCCTTACCCAACACCATATACAAAATTAACTCAAAATTTCATGACATTAGATTTGGAATATCTTGGATATGACACCCAAATCACAGGCAACAAAAGAAAAAATACACGAATCAGATTCCATCAGAATTTAAAACTCTTTGCATAAAACACTATCAATACAGTAAAAAGGCAACCCACAGAATGAGAGAAAATATTTGCAAACCACATATCTGATAATGCATTACTATCCAGAATATATAAAGAATGCCTAAAACTCAACAACCATAAAAAACAAACAACACAATTCAAAAATGGGCAAACATCTTGAACAGACATTTCTCCAAAGAAGATATACAAATGGCCAATAAATACATAAAGTTCAACATCACTAATCATTAAGGAAATACACATCAAAATCATGAGATACCATGTCACAGCACTAGAATGACTATTATTTTAAACCCCCCAAATACAGAAAACAACAAGTGTTGGTGAGAATGTGGAGAAACTGGAACTCTTTCACACTTTTGGTGAAAATGTAAAATAGTGCAGACGCTTTTACATTCTGTATAATTACATTTAAACACAGAATCACCATATGATCCAGGATTCCACTTCTGAGTATATACACAAGGGGATTGAAATCAGGGACCTGAACAGATATTAGTACATCATGTTCATAGCAGCATTATTCCCAATAGCCAAAAGGTGGGAAGAACACAAAAGTCCATCAACAGATGAATGGGTAAACAAAATGTGGTATATTATACACTCGAATGATATTTAGCTTTAAAATAAAATGAAATTCTGATACATGCTGTAACATGGATGAACCTTGAAGACATGGTGCACAGTGAAAGAAACCAGACACAAAAGGATAAATATTGCATGATTCATTTCACATGAAATGTCCAGAATAGGCAAATCTATACAGACCAAAAATAAATTAGTGGTTGCCTCAGGCTGAGGAGCGGGAATTCGGAATGCAGAGTGACGGCTGGTGGGCACTGGGTTTCTTTTAGGTAATTAGAAATATTCTGCAATTAGATTGTGATGATGGTTGCACGGTTGTCTGAATATATATATATATATATACTAAAAATCATTGAATTTTACACTTTAAAAGGGTGAATATTATGGCAATAAATTGTATCTCAATAACGCTGTTGGGGGAAATGCTGAGAAGATTTAAAGATGACAAAAATAAATTTTATACATGTACAATTTCAGTAGAGTGACAGAAGTCAGTTCCTGGATCCCTTCCCACACTCAGATCAGCTTCTCTCATCCACCCCTAGTTTCAGCCTTGTCCTACTTGTTCTTATTTTTTCCTTTGTTCAGGCCACAAAGAATTCATTTTTCTTTTCTCTCTGTTGGTAGTTAGACACCATCCTTTCCAACTCTTGGGATTTTTTCACTCTGCAACTCAGCTAAGGGCTAATGCTAGGGTTTCCTGTATTAATCTCTTCCTTGCTAGGCAGAGTTGCTCCTTGGGTAGCTACTTTGTCTGCTCTGGACTTTGTCAGAACTGGTTTTGAACTCTAGCTCCTCCACTAGTGATGAGCTGTATAAACTTGGAAGATTTATGAAATATTTTAAACTTGGCTTCCTCATCTGCAAAATGAGGATATAATACCTGTATTAAGTTCCTAGGGTTTGTGAGGATCAAAGGATGTAATGCATCTGAAGCACTTAGAGGAGTCCCTGGGACATCTTAGTAAGTGCTTTTATGATTTGCTTTTCTAAAGTGGAACACTTCTTTTGTTTTTTACAGTCTCACTGCCAATTATAACAAAACTAATCACTACAGAAAAAAATGAATGATGTAACAACAAATAACGAATGTGAAGAAATTACAAAACTTACAAAGTTCCTGTAGTGTATTAAAACAGAACTTTTCACTCTATAATTTGACTCATTCAACAAATGTGGTGGTAGGCAGAAAAATGCTCTCCTCCCAGAGATGTCCACATCCTAATCCCTGGTATCTGTGAATATCTTACCTCAAATGGCAAAACGGGCTTTGCAGATATGATTAAGGTTAAGATCCCTGAGATGGGGAGATTATCCTGGCTCAACCCTTAAAAGTGGAAGATGACAAAAGAAGAGTGAGTTGGAAAGATGCAGTGTGAAAAGTGCCACTTCGTTAAAGATGGAGGAAGGGGGCCAAGAGCCAAGGAATCCCATGGTCTCTAGAAGCTAGGAATAGCTCTCAGATTACAGTCAGCAAGAAAACATGAGCCTACATCCTACAACTGCTAGGAACTGGATTCTGCCAGCAAGCCAAAGTAGGAGGAAACAGATTTCCTCTAGAACCTCCAGAAAGGAAAGTAGCTTTTCTAATACATTAATTTTATTCTAGTGAAAACCATGTCAGATTTCTGACCTACAGAACTGTAAGCTAATGAATTTGTGTTGTTTTAAGTTACTAAGTTTGTGGTAATGTTAGGGCAGAAACTAATACAAAATATTTATTGAGTACAAGGCCCAAGGTCAGAGTGGGTTGAGGGGAGTGGGGAAGGATACAGGCAAAGGCATGACCTTCATGGGGTTTACCATCTGGCTAGGGAAAGAAATACTAACTAAATAATCACAGGTGCAAAAATGGGATATTTCATGTGTTTTGAAAGCAGAATAGAGGATCTAACTCAGCTGGAGGATACAGGAAATTCATGATATTTCAGGGAGACTTAATATACGACAACCAGGAACTTCGGAGACTTGTGTTCTCAGCCTTTATTTCTGATAGTGGAGATCATCCCCTCACCCTCTGTCCTTGGATAAAGCCTTCCAGCACCTTTCTTCTAAGGCTTCTCTCCCCAACTGGAAGAAGCCATCAACATAATTTGCTTCTCTGGCGACCTTCAACAAGTTCACTAGACCCCTGTTAGCTCACTAATGATTTCCTTTTTGGAACTTCATTTATCAGGTTGGGAATACTAAGACCTCAGATTTAAGCTATAAAACTTTGGGGATTTAGTCAGTAACACCCAGAGCCAAGTGTTAGATTTGGAATAGGAGGACTTTCTCTTCTTTTCTCATGAGATATCACTTTGAGATGAACAAAGTAGATCTTGGCCATAGTTTTCACTTTGTTTTTGTTTGTTTGTTTGTTTTGCTTTGTAAGAGTCTGCCTAAAGATCAGAATAAGGTGGATAATACTTTTAAAAATAAACATTTTATTTTAGAATAGGTTTAGATTTATAGAAAAGTTGCAAAGAAAGGGCAGAAACTTGCTCTATCTTTCCCCATTGTCTTTTATCTCTCTATCTATTTAATTTTTATTGAAGTATAATTGATGTACAATATTATATGTTACAGGTGTACAACATAGTGTTACACAATTTTTAAAGGTTATACTCCATGTATAACTATATTCCCTGTGTTGCACAATATATCCTTGTAGCTTATTTTATAATAATAACAATAATAGGGGAACTCTTAATCCCCTAACCCTATATTGCCCCTCCCCTCTTCCTTCTCCCCACTGGTAACCACTAGTTTGTTCTCTATATCTGTGAGACGGCTTCTTTTTTGTTATAGTCACTACTTTAATGTATTTTTTAGATTCCACATATAAGTGATATACCTTATTTTTCTTTCTCTGTCTGACTTATCCCCTATTGTTAACATCATACAAAACCATAGTACATTTGTCAAAACTACGTAACCAACACTGGTACATTACCGTTAACTAAACTCCACATTTTATCCAGATTTCACTAATTTACACTAATGTCTTTTTTCTATTCTGGAATCCCATCAAGGATACAATTATTACATTTAGTCATCTCCTCTGGCCTTTGACAGATTTTCAAACTTCCTTTGTTTTTGATAAACTTGAAAGTTTTGAGGAGTATTAGTCAGGTATTTGTAGAAATGTTACTCAGTTTGGGTTTGTCTGATGTTTGCTCATGGTTAGACTATGGTTATGGGTTTTTAGAAGGAAGACCACAGAGGTGAAGTGCCATTCTGATCATATTAGGGTTACATGTTATCAATGTGACTTATCAGTGATGGTAATCTTGACCACCTGACTGAAGTAGTGTTTTCCAGGTATCCTTGCTGTAAAGTTACCCCTACCTTGTCCTTATTCTTCTCCTTGGAAGCAAGTCATCAAGCAGAGCCCATACTCAAGAGGAGTCTGGGGCAGGGAGGAAAGATAAACAATACCTCTTGGAAGGCAAAGTATTTACATAAATTATTAGTCATTCTTTTATATATAAGATCCCTTTCTTCTTTCTTTCTTTCTTTCTTTCTTCATTTATTCACTCATTCAACCACTTATTTATATCAGTATGGACTCATGGATGTTTATTCTACACTTTGGGTTATAGTCCAATACTATGTTATTTATTTTGTTGCTCAAAGTTTTCCAAATTTTGCCATTGGGAGCTCTTTCAGCTTGGCTCTGGTGTCCCTTTGACATGATTGAATCATTTTGTTTTTGAGTGCTTCCTTTATTGCTGGCACTACTACATGCTCCAGTCTCACCTTGTATTTTCCCTGCCACAGACTTAGCCTTTTCTCCAAAGATCCCTTGTTCCTTTTATCAGAGAATGGTGTTGTTAGAAATCAAGATCTGAGTATGCTCATCGCTACTATGGTCCCACTGCTTCTAGGCCCTCTTAGTAGACAGAGTTAGGACATATATACATATATATATGTATATACACTAACCCATGTATACACAAATATCTATAATTTCTTTATCTATCCATCTGTGTCTGTCTGTGTTAAGCTAAACATGAGCTCATTCTGATGTCTCTAACTCTAACCTAGTACCACATATTTCATTCTAGGGAGTAATAATTTGAAAAAATTTCCCATAAATATGAGTTTCATCAATTCGATTATAATTTTACATATAGCCCTATGGGAATCACCTTTCTCTCAAAACCTTCCTGTGACTTGCTTATTGCATACAGACTCGAATATCAATTCTCAGCTTATATACCTATCTTTTACAACTTTATTGACATAGGTGTAATTGATATACAATAAATTGTACATGTTTGAACTGTATAATTTGTTGTTTTGCCTCGAAGCCATCATCACAATCAAGTGAGTAAATAAATTTATCCATCATCCCCAAAAGTTTCCTTATGAACCTTTTAGTAATTTCTCTCTCCTTCCCCTCTCTGTATACCTTCCATCCCCAGGCAACCACTGACCAGCTTTCTGTCACTAAAGATTAGTTAGTACTTTCTAGAATTTTATATAAATAGAATCATGAGTTTGTACACTTTTTTGGTCTGTCCGCCTTCACTTTGCACAGTTATTTTGAGATTCATCCATATTGTTGCATGTGTCAATATAGATTTCCTTTCTATTATTGAGTACTATTCAACTGTATGGATATACCAAATTTGTTTATCCATTCACCTGTTGGTGGACATGTAGATTGTTTTCAGGTTATGACACATAAAGCTGTCATAAATATTTATGTATAATCTTTGTATAAACATGGCTGTATCATATGGAAGGTGTACGTTTGAATATGTTTGACTTACATTCCCACCAAAAGTGTATGAGAGGTCCAGTTGTTCCCCATTTTTACCAACACCTACTTTGGTTATTCTCTGTAATTTTAGATATTCTAATAGATGTGAAGTGGTATCTCATTCCTTAATGACATATGATACTGAATATGTTTTCCTGTGCTTATTTTCTATATGTTAATCTTCTTTGTTAAAATGTCTATACAAATTGAACATTTTGATAGGGTAGTTTATTGTCTTATTATTGGGCTTTGAGAATTATTTATGTATTCCAGATACAAGGTTTGGTTTTTTTTTCTTAATTGGGATATGGTTGCTTTACTATGTTGTGTTAGTTTCTGCTGTACAATGAAGTGAATCAGCTATATGTACACATATATCCCCTCCCTCTTGGACCTGCCTCCCCCCGCATCCCACCCATCTACATCACTGCAGAGCACCGAGCTGAACTCCTGCTCCATACAGCAGGTTCCCTCTAGCTATCTGTTTTACACATGGTAGTGTATATATGTCAATCCCAATCTCCCAATTTATCCCACCTCCCCTTCCTACACCCCTTGTCCACACGTCTGTTCTCTACATCTGTGTCTCTATTCCTGCCCCGCAAATAGGTTCATCTGTACTATTTTTCTAGATTCCACATATATGCGTTAATATACGATATTTGTTTTTCTCTTTCTGACTTACTTCACTTTGTAACAAAGGGAACCCACTTGCCCTGTTGGTGGGAATGTAAATTGATACAGCCACTGTGGAGAACAGTATGGAGATTCCTTTAAAAATGAAAAATAGAACTACCATATGACCCAGCAATCCCATCACTGGGTATATATACTGAGAAAACCATAATTCAAAAAGACAATGCACCCCAATGTTTATCACAACATTATTTACAATAGCCGGGACATGGAAGCAACCTAAATGTCCATCAACAGATGAATGGATAAAGAAGATGTGGTACATATATACAGTGGAATATTAGCCATAAAAAGGAAGAAACAAGGTGTTTGTTTGTTTGTTTATTTTTAGCAGATGTGTGATTTGCAAATACTTTCTCCATGGAGCTTCACAATAGGAAGTCTGAGGAAACAACATTCAGAGGTACAGATCATCTGATAAATGATTGACCTTAGAGTATTCTCACTACAAGTTATAATAGGGCTCCATTTCTCAGTCATGAAGGAAATAAGGGTACTAAACAAGTTTTCAAGGCAGTGGCCCACTCAAATCTGTACAAAATAAAGACATGGTCCTGAAATGGGGTACAGATGGGGTCTTGACTACAGAAAGTCCATTTACTAAACTGGAACAGGTCAGAGTAGAGCAAACAGGAATAGTGACCTGGTGACAAATTATCTACCTTAGGGATCCATAGATGCCTTTTCTACTATGGACAGATTTGGTAGCAAAATATAGGACAGAGTTACATTCTTAGGTGGGCTTTTCTTAAGTAATGCTGTGGTGAGTAGAAATCTGCCTGATCAGGGAGAATATCAGATTGTTAAAGCTAAGTCACATAAAAGCCTGTTGTCAAGACATAGTCTGGGATAATTGGAAAACCATCTGGAAAAATAAATAAGTATGAATCCATACCTTACACTTTGCACCAGCATACATTCCCAATGGAACTTATTTAATAATAAGTTTGAAAAAAATGAAACCAGAAGGTACAAAACAAAACAAAACAAAAACCCCTAAAAACTAAAGAAAAAAAAGTTTTTAAAACTACCATTGAGTGAAGCATCCCTGGCTAACTATTATACTAAACTCAGAAAATATTCATAAATTTAGATACATGAAAGTCAAACATTTCTGCATAACAAAAGCCATCATAAGCAGAGTCAAAGAACAAATGATACACTGAGTAAATGGATATTTACAAATCACATTGAAACAAAGAACTAATTACCCCAATATATTGTGATTTTATATATACACATATATATGTATATATATGTCAGTAATATTTAAGTAGCAGACAAATGAGCTCAGAATATGAGCCGAGGGTTTATAGAAAAGAAAAAACAAATGACTTTTAGCACATAAAAAGATGCTCAATTGCACTCATAGTAAGAAAAGTTCGAATAAACCAAGCATATTGGCAGAGATGAAAGTTTGATAGCACTGTGTTGGCAAGAGTATAGGAGTAAATTCACGAAAAATATCTAATAATTATAAATATATGTGCATAAAACAGCAGTCAAAATATATGAAGGAAACAGTGACAGAATTGAAGGGAAAAATATTTCTATAATAATAGTTGAAGATTTCAATATATCATTTTCAATAATAGATAGGACATAGAGAAAGAAAATCAATAAGAAATAGAGGACTCAAATAATACTATAAACCTAGATCTAACAAAGATATGCAGAACACCCCACCCAACAACATCAGAATACACATTCTTTTTAAGTACATGTGGAACAATCCCAAAGATAGAACATATATTAGGGCACAAACTGTCTCAGTAAATTTTAAAAGATTGAAATAATACGAAGTATCTTCTCCAATCTCAGTGGAATAAGCTAGAAACAAAAAAACAGAAGCAAAACTGGTCACAAATATGTGGAAATTAAACAACATGCTATTAAACAACAAATGGCTCAAAGAAGAAACCACAAGGGAAATTAGAAATACTTAGAGATGAAGAAAAATGAAAACTCATGGGATGCAGCAAAAGCAGTGCTCAAGGGGAAACTTATAGCTGTAAATATCTACATTAAAACAGAAAAAAGATTCCAAATCCATAACCTAACTTTACACCTGGAGGATCTATGAAAAAGAGAGAGAGAGAGGGAAAACTACACATCCTTCTGCAAAACTAAAAGAAGGAAGAAAATAATAAATATTAGAGAGGAGATAAATGAAATAAAGAATAGAAAAATAGAAAGTCAACAAGACCAAAAATTGTTTTTTTGAAAAAATAACAAAATTGACAAACTTTTAGCTATACTGACAAAGGAAAAAGAGAAGACACAAATAACTAAAATAAAAAATAAAAGTGGGGACATGTATTTTACAGAAATAACAAGATTATAAGAGGATACTATGAACAATTGTAACCAACAAATTAGATAACCCAGATAAAATGGACAAATTGACTGAAGAAGAAATAGAAAATCTCAACAGATCTGTAACAAGTAAATAGATTTAATCAGCAATCCAAAAACCTCCAAACAATGAAATGTCCAGGACCAGATGACTTCACTGGTGAATTCTACAAAACACTTAAAGAAGAACTAACAATCAATCCTTTATCAACTCTTCCCAAAATATAGAAAAGGAGAGAATACTTCCTAACTCATTCCATGAGACCAGAATCACCCTGACATCAAAGTCAGAAGAAGACATTACAAGAAAGAAAAATTACAAACCAATATCTTTTATGAACATAGATGCAAAAATCCTCAACAAAATATTAGCAAATGGAATCCAATGGCATATTGAAAGGACAATACACCATGACCAAGTGGGATTTATGCCAGGAATGCAAAGGTGTTTTAAAGTAAGAAAAGCAATCAATGTAATAGATTGATCACATTAATAGAAGGAAGGGGGAACATATGATCATCTAGATTGATGCAGAAAAGGCATTTGACAAAATTCAACAACTCTTTCATGGTTGAAAAATCACTGAGAAACTAGGAATAGAAGAAAACTTCCTAAACATGACAAAAATCATTTATTAAAAACCCACAGTTAATATATTTCTCAGTTGTGAAAGAAAGCTTTCCCCTAAGATCAGAAACAAGACAAGCATACCCATTTCCCCTCCTGCTATTCAAAATTGTACTGAATGTTCTAGCTAGAGCAATTAGACAATAAAAAGAAACAAAAGGCATCCAAATTGGAAAGGAAGAAGGAAAACTATCTGCATTTGCAAAGGACATGATTCTATATATACAGACTCCTAAAGAATCCACAAGAAAACAAATCCAGTGAAGTTGTAGGTTGCAAGGTCAACACACAAAAATTAAGTTGTGTTTCTGTACGACAGCAGTAAACAATCAAAAAGGAAATTTAGAAGTCAATTTTATTTACATTAGCATCTAAAATAATAAATACCTAGGAATAAATTTAACCAGGAAAGACTTTACATTGAAAACTATAAAATATTGCTTAAAGAAATTAAAGAAGACAAAAATAAGTGGAAAGGCACCCCATGCTTATGGGCTGGAAGATTTAATGTTGTTAATATGTTAATACTACTCATAACAATCTACAGATTCAATGAAGTCCTTTTCAAAATACCAATAACCTTTTCTGCAGAAATGGAAAAGTTGATCCTCAGAATGATAGGGAATTGCAAGGGGCCCCAAATAGACAAATTATCTTGAAGAAGTAAATCAAAGTTGGAAAACTCACACTTTCTGATTTCAAAATTGACTGCAAAGCTACACTAGTCAAAACAATGTGATACTGGCAGAGGAATAGATATATGGACAAATGGAATAGAATCAAGGGTCTGGAAATAAACCCATACATCTATGGCTAGTTGATTTTTGACATGGGTACCAACTCCATTCAATGGGGGAAGAAATCATCTCTTCAACAAATGGTGCAAGGACAATTGAATTTCCATATGCAAAAGAATGAAGTTGGACCCCTACCTTACAACATATATAAAAATTAACTCAAAATGAGTCATGACCTAAATATAAGGGCTAAAATAATACAACTCTTAGAAGAAAACATAGGAATAAATCTTCATAACCTTGAATTTGTTAATGAATACTCAGATAAGACACCAAAAGCTCAGTCAATGAAAGAAAAAAATAGATAAATTGACTATCAAAATTTTAAAATTTGTACATCAAAGGAGATTATCAAGAAAGTGGAAGACACCCTACAGAATGGGAGAAAAATATTTGCAAATCATATATTTGATAAGGGATTGATATCCAAAATATATAGAGAACTACAACTCAACAATGCAAAGACAAATAAAAGAATAAATAAAATGGGTAAAGGGCTTGAATAGACATTTCTCCAAAAAAGATATACAACCAGCCAATAAGCACATGAAAAGATTCTCAACATCATTGAATCATTAGAGAAATGCAAATCAAAATCAAAATGATACCACTTTACACCTACCAGGATGACTATAACTAAAACAATAGAAAATTATAAGTGTTGGCAAGAATGTGGAGAAATTAGAATTAGAATTAGAAATTGCTGATGGTAATTTAATATGGTCCAGCCATTGTGGAAAACAGTTTGGTGGCTCCTCAAAAGGTTAAACATAGAATTACCGCATTACCCAAGAATTCCAGTCCTAGGTATATACCCCAAAGAATTGAAAACAGGAACTCAAACAGAGACTTTATGCCAATGTTTACTGCACCATTATTTATAATAGTCAAAAGGTGGAAACCATTCAATTATCCACAAATAGATGAATGGATACATAAAATGTGGTATATACATTCAATAGAATATTATTTGGGCATAAAAAGGAATGACGTTCTACTTCATGCTACAACACAGATGAACCTTGAAAACAATATGCTAAATGCAATAAGCCAGACACAAAAGGACAAAAAAAATCACATGATTACTCTTATTTGCAATATCTAGAATAGGCAAATACACAGAGATAGAAATAAATTAGAGGTTATCAAGGGCTGGGTAGGGGTGGGGAGGCAATGAGGAGTTATAGCATACTGGGTACAAGGTTTCTGTTTGGGGGTGATTGAAAAAGTTTTGGAAACAGTGATAATGGTGGCAGAACATTGTGAATGTAATCAATACCACTGAATTGTACACCTAAAAATATTTTAAATGATAAATTTCATGTTGTATAAATTTTCCACAATAAAAAAGAAGGAGAAGAAGAACAAGTGGCCTCAAAAGAAAAAAAAAAAAAAAAACACCTGGTGGTTAATGTGTCATTTTTCCACTCACAATTCTCAGCTGCTATTTGTACCAGAGGTTTCAAACATACAACATATATTTGCTTATATATGCATAGGCAACTAAAGTATAACTGGAATTACATACAAGAATTTGAGAACACAGGTTGTTTTTGGAGGGAAACTGAGTAGAGGTGAGAGGAATACTTTTCATTGTATACCATTTTGTTTCTTTTGAATTTACTATTCGTTTTAATTAACTAAAATGTATCAAAGCAAAATTTTTTAAATAGAAGACTACCTTCTGTGCAGTAAAGGGTTAACTCAACAGGTCTGGGTCATCCAGACTTGTAGTTTCCAAAGGAAGGTCAGGCTCCTCCTGGGCTCCCAGGAGATAGCCTCTAAGCCCTGTCAGTTAAGAGTACCTGAGGCCACACCAGAGAGTTTATGCTGATACCCTGACTTATGGTTGGGCCTTAATAGAGACCAAATTCAGCCACAGAGTCAGCCATGTCTACATGACTGAACCTGGATAAAAACCCTTGACATAAAGGCTTGGGTGAGCTTACCTGGTTGGCAACACTTTCTGCATGTTGTCACACATCATTGTTGGAAGAATTAAGTGTTATCAAAAAGACTCCAGTGGGAGGGGACACCTCGAAGCTTGTGCCTGGTCTCCTGCATTCTACCCTCTGTGCCTTTTTCTTTTTGATTTTAATCTGTACCCTTTGCTGTAGTAAATTGTAACCATGAGTATAACAGCTTTGCCAAACTCTCTAAGTTCTTGTAATGAATCATTAAATCTAATTCTTTATTTTTATATTTGTTGGATTTATTTATTGAATTACAATTAACATACAACATTATAGTAGTTTCAGGTATACAACATAGCAACATAGTGATTCAATATTTTTATACATTATGAAATGATCACTACAATAATTTAATTACCATATGTCACCAAAGTTTTTACAATATTATATCCTACGTTGTATGTTATATCTCTGTAACTTATTTTTTTTTCCTTTGGGAAAAATTTTTTAAAATTTTTTATTGGGGTATAGTTGATTTACAATGTTGTGTTTGTTTCTGCTGTATAGCAAAGTGAATCAGTTATACATACACATATATCCACTCTTTTTAAGATTCTTTTCCCATATAGGTCATTACAGAGTATTGAGTAGAGTTCCCTCCTGTAATGCTGTACAGGAGGTCCTTATTATGTATCTATTTTATACAAAATTTATGGAAAGGCTTTTTTTTTTATAGCTGGAGGTTTGTACCTCTTTATCCCCTTCATCTTTTTCATCTGTCCCCCACATATCCCTCCCCTATGTCAGCCATCTGTTTGTTCTCTCTATCTATGAGTCTGTTTGTGTTTCATTTTGTTTTGTTTTTTATTTTTTTCCTTTTCTTTTAAAAAATGTATTTATTTTATTTATTTTTGCTGTGTTGGGTCTTTGTTGCTGCACACAGGCTTTCTCTAGTTGTGGCGAGTGGGGGCCGCTCTTCATTGTGGTGTGTGGGCTGCTTATTGCAGTGGCTTCTCTTGTTGCAGAGCATGGGCTCTAGGCACGCGGGCTCAGTAGTTGTGGCTTGTGGGCTGTAGAGCGCAGGCTCAGTAGTTGTGGTGCACGGGCTTAGTTGCTCTGTGGTATGTGGGATCTTCCCGGACCAGGGCTTGAACCCTAACCCTAACCCTGCATTGGCAGGCAGATTCTTAACCACTGCACCACCAGGGAAGCCCCTGTTTTGTTTTTTAGGTTCCACATATAAGTGAAATCACATGATGTTTGTCTTTCCGTGTCTGACTTATTTCACTTAGCATAATATCCTCCAGGTCTATCCATGTTGCCTCAAATGGCAAGATTTCATTCTTTTTAATGGCTGAGTAATATTCCATTGTGTGTGTGTGTGTGTGTGTGTGTGTGTGTGTGTGTGTGTGTGTGTGCATCATATCTTCATCCATTTATCTATCAATGGACACAGGTTGCTTCCATATCTTGACTATTGTAAATAGTGTTGCAATGAACATAGGGGTACATATATCTTTTTGAACAAGGTATTTTGATTTATTTGGATATATACCCAGAAGTGGAATTAATGGGTTATATGGGCATTCTTTTTTTAGTTCTTTGCGGAACCTTTATACTGTTCTGCATAGTGGCTGGACAAACTTACATTCCCACTAACAGTGCACAAGGGTACCCTTTTCTCCACATCTTCAGCAACACTCATTTCTTGCTTTTTTGATAATAGCTATTCTGAGAGGTGGGAGGTGATATCTCACTGTGGTTTGATTTGCATTTCACTGATGAATAGTGATGTTGAGCATCTTTTCATGTGCCTGTTGGCATTTGTATGTCTTCTTTGGGAAAATTTCTATTCAGGTATTCTGCCCATTTTCTAACTGGGTTGTTTGCATTTTTGATGCTGAGTTGTATGAGCTGTTAATATATTTTGAATATTAACCTCTTATCTGTACCATTTGCAATTTTTTCTCCCATTCAGTAGGTTGTCTTTTCATTTTGTCAATGGTTTCCTTTGCTGTGCAAAAGCTTTCAAGTTTGATTAGGTCCCATTTATTTAATTTTGCTTTTATTTCTTTTGCCTTGAGAGACTGATCTAAGAAAATATTGCTATGAGTTATGTCAAAGACTGTTCTGCTTATGTTTTCTTCTAGGAGTTTTATGGTTTCTAGTCTAACATTTAGGTCTTTATTCCATTTTGAGTTTATTTTTGTATGTGGTGTTAGATAATGTTCTAATTTCACTCTTTTACAGGTAGCTATCAAGTTGTCCCAGTACCACGTATTGAAGAGACTGTCTTTTCTCCATTGTGTATGCTTGCCTCCTTTGTCATAGGTTAATTGACCATAAGTGGGTGGGTTTATTTCTGGGCTCTCTATTCTGTTCCATTGATCTATGTGTCTGTTTTTGTGGCGGTACCACACTGTTTTGATTACTGTAGCTTTGTAGTATAGTCTGAAGTCAAGGAGTGTAATTCCTCCATCTCTGTTCTTTTTTCTTAAAATTATTTTGGCTATTTGGGGTCTTTTGTGTTTCCATACAAATTTTTTAATTAGTTGTTCTAGTTCTGTGAAAAATGTCATGGGTATTTTGATAGGGATTGCACTGAATCTGTAGATTGCCTTGGGTAGTATGGTCATTTTAACAATATTAATTCTTCTAATCCATGAACATGGTATATCTTTCCACCTGTTTGTGTTGTCTTCAATTTCTTTCATCAGTGTCTTATAGTTTTCTGAGTATAGGTCTTTTACTTCCTTACATTGGTTTATTCCTAGGTATTTTATTCTTTTTGTTTGTTTGTTTGTTTTTGGTTTGTTTTTGTTTTTGTTTTTGTTTGCAGTACACAGGCTTCTCACTGTCGTGGCCTCTCCCATTGCGGAGCACAGGCTCCGGATGCTCAGGCTCAGCAGCCATGACTCACGGGCCTAGACGCTCCGCGGCATGTGGGATCTTCCCAGACTGGGGCATGAACCCGTGTCCCCTGCATCGACAGGTGGACTCTCAACCACTGTGCCACCAGGGAAGCCCTATTTTATTCTTTTTGATGTGATGACTAATAGGATGGTTTCCTTAATTTCTCTTTCTGATAGTTCATTGTTAGTGTACAGAAATACAACAGATTTCTGTTTATTAGTTTTGTATCCTGCAACTTTATTGAATTCATTGATGAGCTCTAGTAGCTTTTTTTTTTTTTTTTCTAGTAGCTTTTTGATGGTGTCTTTAGGATTTTATATGTATAGTGTCATGTCATCTGCAAACAGTGACAGTTTTCTTCTTCCTTTCCAATTTGGATGACATTTATTTGCTTTTCTTGTCTGATGGCTGTGTCTAGGACTTTTATATACATATAAAATCTTTAGGATTTTATATGTATAGTGTCATGTCATCTGCAAACAGTGACAGTTTTACTTCTTCCTTTCCAATTTGGATGTCTTTTATTTGTTTTTCTTGTCTGATGGCCGTGTCTAGGACTTCCACTACTATGTTGAACAAAAGTTGTGAGACTGGGCACACTTTTCTTATTCCTGATGTTAGAGGAAATGCTTTCAGCTTTTCACCATTGAGTATGATGTTAGTGAAGGGCTTGTCATACATGGTCTTTAATATGTTGAGGTATGTTCCCTCTATACCCACCTTCTGGAGAGTTTTTATCAAAAATGGATGTTGAATTTTGTCAAATGCTTTTTCTGCATTTATTGAGATGATCATATCGTTTTTATTCTTCAGTTTGTTAATGTGGTGTGTCACAACGTATGAGGGAACTTTCTAACAGTCACATCTGGACAACAATTGAATAGTTTTTCCTTCTCAGAAGTGCATGTGCTCACTGGGGCCCTGCAGCCACCATATAGATGACCATCTCTCAGCTATGTTGCAGGCAAGATTGGACTTCATGGTGTCTCAGGCTCCTCCCATGCTGAGTCTATAAGTCTACATACAGACAACAGGCTGCAATCTGACAAAAATGTCTTTTCTTTGGATTGCAAAATAAATAAATGGTTGTTTATAAAGAGCCAGTAAGGGCAAAAGGCATAGGCAGCCCGAGGATGTGGGCTCCAAGAAACATTTGTCACTGGGCACAGATCAATAAAGTGACTTGGTTGAAGAATAAGTTTGAAAATCTGCCTCTCAAACTTGTTTTTATTTGAAAAAAAAAAAAAAAGAAAAGGCCAAAAGCTTTTACTATTGTTTTTGGCTATCTGGTTAAAACAAAGTGGAGAAGTGAGTTCAAGGTTTATTGTCCACAATTTAAAAAGAATCAGTTTTCGGTTTTAATATACTTCCTGCAATATAGTAAGCTTTTAAATGAAAGTGTTTGTTGCACAGCCTGAATGGTCAATACATCAATTTTGTGTATCTGTGTTGGTGTCTGTGATTTGTCACTCATGCCTTCTTAGAATAATCACTCCTCGAAGAACTGTCTCAATGACAGTCTTTGAAGTAACTGAAATATGTCTTATTAATGTACTGGTTTATGTAAAAGCATGTAAAAGGCAAACACACACAAGAAAAATTATCTCCAAAAATTAATCACTTGTTCACTGCTGCTTCCTTCCACTAGAATAGAAACCATTTTGTTTGGTGTACCATATCTGGCACCTAGAATAGCACATAGTAAGTACTCAATAGGTCACTGCTGAGAGAATTCCAACGTTTATTGGAATGGAACTCTTCTACCTTCAGCTTCCTGACTACCAATTTGGATGCTAGAGACAAGCAGCAAGGAAAAGCCCTCAAATCAAAAGAAGCACCAGGGTATGCAGCAGGCAAAGGGCAGGGGAGAGGAAGAGAGGGACACTCCCTATACCCACAGAGGGACATTGGGTCTCTAGTCCCATGACCTTTGCTGGTTCCCAGGCTGGCCTGAGACTTGATCTGGGCTCATGACCTCTTTTGGTGAGGCTATAGTGCTGGTGGCAGAGTATTTGTTGGGGAGGTGGGATTTAAATGCATGCACAGTCTTTTTAAAATGATATTTAAAACTTTTGCTGGGCTCTCAAGTTTTGGTGCATTACAAGCAAAGGCCTGTTAGGCAAAGCCTAGTTTCAGTTTTGGCTCACAATAGCATTCTCGGTGACCTACTGGAATCATCCATCAAAGGGAGACGTCTCCCTGACCCCACCTGCTCCTGCCTCAACCCAACTTTTCAGAAGTATTGGAAAGAACATTTTCCCTCCTCTAACTCCTCAGCAAGGATAACTACTGGTGCTACCCATTACGGATCAGGGTCAACATATATAGTTCTCTTCTCCCCCTCCTCCCTCCCCTTGGTGCTCTGTCTCTCTCTCTCTCTCTCAACCTTTTTTAAAACAGCCTGGCCACAGGATGCACCTGTCCTTGTCCCCTCCTGGGGTGAGCCCAAGGAGCCAGGTGCTGCCTTGCTGGGGGAGGCTTACAGATGTTTTGCCTGTGGGTGGGTGGTAACTTGAAGACCATTTGGGCCTTGGGCGCAAGCCAAGATTTTTAATCTAACCTTACCAGTAGCAAAGCCAATGTGTTGATCCACATCTGGCTTCTGGGTCTGTGTGTCATTAATTCATTCTCAAACATCAAAAATAATAGTAGATTTAATTTTCCTCAAAATGAAAGATATTTAAAAGTTAACAAATAAAAGCCAGCTGATACTCTTATATAATAATTCTACAAGGCTTTAGCAAGGCTTAAATCAAATATGCCAGTTTTAGTTTCAGAGAAGCAGGGAGCTTTTTATCTATTCTTGCCTGGAAGGCAAGTGTGAGGGTCTTTGTGGGAGCCTAACGATCTCGCATTTCACTCCCACCTGAGGCTTGAACCAATTAAGAAATAAGGTAGATGAGTTGATAGATTAATGGAGAAATAACTTATATTTACAGGCAAGCATGGGCTTCCCAGCCCAGTCACAGGTAATGTCAGAGTCCTCCCCTCGTGGCAGGTCTGTCTCTGCAGGACTGGCAGCACGGAGGAGCCGTGGCAAACGTGGGCTTCCCATGAGCATCTCACGCTGAGGAAAGAGGCAGAAGGGGCTGCACACCATCTGGTTCCCCTTCCAAATTCCAGCATGTGGGGGAGGAGTCGAATCGGGAGTGGGTAACATCATTCCTCCTCCACAACAAAACGGAAGCCGGAGCCGTGCAGACCACTTCTCCGTCGCCCTCAGGCAACTGGTCAAAGCTGAGTAGAGTACCTGGCTGGTTCAGAGCCAAGAGCAGAGAAGGGCATGGTTAAAGCTGATAGCAAGTGTGGAGAGAAGCTCTCTGCACTGCTCTCTAGCTGGCTTGCTAGTTTGCTTGGCCTTTTAAAATGAGGTATAAGTTACATACAGTAAAGCACAGAATGTTGACCTTTTCTATGTAGACACTCCTTTAACCTCTGCCAGTATGAGATATAGAACATTTTCTGGGTTGCTTTCAAAAGACCTGGCCCACAACTTCTTCTGACCTGAGGAATATCCGAGAAATTCTATTTCCATAAAATTTATTTTCCATGCTTACCTTACACATGTAATCTTTAATTTGTATCCACTTTATCAATTATAGCAATATTTCAATTTTTAAGCATTGAAAAATTAATTTTTAACCTGAAAAAGTTCAACTTATCAAGAGATGTTATTCTTTCAGGGAAGTGATTATCTGTCCCAGGCACTGACTTCCTTCCTCTTAGCAAGAAATTAGAAATTTCTCATAGGGGAAATTCTTTCCCCTATGGTGACAGCATCAGATTTAGAATTACCTCACCAATGGGAGACTTCTCATCATTAGCCAACCAATAAGAGTCAGAGCAAAATAAAATAAATTTTCAAAAGGAAATCACTTCTCCAGGAAGTATGTTTTCCTAGAGCACATTCAGTGCTTTAGAAGAAAACATGTTGGCTTTGTAAATGGGTATATTGTTCTTGAATGATACAAGTGGAATTCTGATGCTGAAACATTTTTCATGAGCTTTTTTCCCCAAGGAACTTTAGATCTAAGTTAAAACTTTAAATTAATTTAACGTGATCAGCTTTAAATTTTTAATAATAAACTTGCCAAATATTCCTTCCTTTAAAAAAGTCCCATGAGATACAAAATAGATAAAATCTAAGGAAAAGATACCCTTGTCGCAAGCTGTATATCTCTCTATATATTTAATATATACATTTATATAAATATGTTATGTAAATATATATATCTATACACACATATCTATTTCTTTCTATCTATAAAAAATAAATATAATGTAACATACAGTATTACAGCTCACCTACTACAGTGTGTTCATATGCTGACCAGCTGGCTGACTGTATAAATGCTGACCTGTAACCCTCCTTTGAGCACCTACACAGGGGCCAGCAGGGCTCGGGCCCGGCTTTGACGTAACATTTGCTAGACAGCCCCGGGAGGATGAGAATACTCAGGCACAAATCAGGTCAAAATACCATCATAACAGCACTAATTTAGATAATACATAGCAAGTGACTGGATGCAAACACAATGCGTAGCTCTGAGCACATGCAGGTCAGGGCCAGACCTCTGCTTACTACATCGGTAATAACTAAATTGTTAATGGTCCTAGTTTATGCCTTTGCTCTCGGTTCTCCTCTTCAGCCCTGAGTGACAGGACAGATGTTAAGTATTGTACACACATAACATTAGTGATAGCTAAAGACTGTGATTCTCCAGAACACCAAGCTGGGTCACTGCCTCTGGCTGGCAGTGAATAGTTGAGTCTCTTCTATAGAATTAGGGCAAAGAATGAGATGTTGGGTTAGGCTCATTTCAGCTCTAAAGTGCCACAAGTCTTCATTCGAAGCTTTCTTTAGACTTTAAGGTCATGACCATTAGAAGGTAAACTGCAAAGGGCTTCCCTGTCTCCCTTGGCCATTCTTTTTTGGTGTCTATTTTTAAAGGGATGTGAGGAGCTTTGAGAAAGGCTCGAAGTCACTGAAATCCCCAAACAGATACCATGCTATTACCACTTCCTTTTTGTTTGACGCCTTATAAGAAAATACACGCTCATCCTAAGGGTCATAATCAACCGTTCTTTCCATCACATGGATTAATACATGATTCTATATGCACTGTGTCTAGTGTCAAGTTTCACTGCCTTCTAGGAACATCTATTTCAGAATTGTGTGACTTGTTCTTTTGGGCTAATATTCTTTTAGTTTCATTTTAAAGCCCCAAATGGGGTTCTCTTGGTGAGCCTTTCCTTAAAATTTCACTTTTAGTTGATAGTATCCATTTGTGCATTTATCGGTGCTCTGTGGTGACCTAGATGGATGGGACAGAGTGGGGGTAGGAGGGAGGTCCGAGAGAGAGGGGACATATGTATACATACAGCTGATTCACTTCGTTGTACAACAGAACCTAACACGACATTGTAAAGCAACTATACCCTTCTCCCACAAAAAAAGCATCTACTGAGTCCCCGTTCTGGGCTGGAGCCTAGCATGGAGACATGAGTGAGCCAGTGTTGATCACGGGCCTCTGTCAGAGCTGGAGGCCAGAATGCCTTTCCCAGGCATGTCTCCCACACCCCATCCTTGTAGTGCAAAAGCTAGAGGCCATATTGATGTGACATAACCTCCCTAACCTCCACCCCAACTTGGCCACAGTAGATTGGATTGGGAGGGTGGAGTGGCTGACACGAAATGGGCCAATCACAGTTCTTTCCTAAGAATTCAGAACTGAGACCAAGAGGAAAAGAGTTTGTCTCCCTCCATATAAAACAGTGTAATTGTCAAAGCTATTTTCTGCCAGTGACAGCTACTGAAAAAATGAAGACTGAAGAAGGCTGACGGGAGAATTGGAGATAAAGATGGAGAGAGACGGCTTCCTGGGTGCCCCTTACAACCAAGCTAATGTCTCGGGTCTTTTACTGAGTCCCAGTTGTATTTCTGCTTATGATTTCATGAAACACTCCATACCCCTGTGTTCTTAAAATAAAGCTCCCCTGTTGCTGAAGTTAGGGCCAGTGTGCTTCTGTTGCTTACATTCAAAAGAGTCCTAACATGGTGTCCTGTCCATAAGCAGATCTTCGTTTAGTAAGTCAGACTGAAAAATACATTTTCCAATATTTCCCAGTGTGGCAGGACTCTGAGTTCCTGGGCCAGGAGCCATAAGTGTTTTATTCATCCCTGTATCCCTGGCACATTGTAGGATCTCAAGGAATTGAATGTTGACTCTACAACTAAATGCGTGAAAGAAGAGCCTTGGAGCCCTCAGCCACCTACTTAACCACTCTTTCTGCAGGTTCCTCCTCTGAAAGGGCCCTTAGAAATTATTTGGTTTAAGTATTTATTCTACAGAAGAGGAAGCTGAGGCCCAGAGAGGTAAAAACCACTTGCCCAAGGTCACACAGCTAGTTTGCAGCAGAACTGAAACTACAATTCATGTCTCCAAGCTCTGAAGCCAGTGCTCTTTGTACTACTCTGTAATTTTCCCTTTCTGTGGACCCAACTTCCATTTACCTCAATGGATAATACAGCCAAATGCCCCCAAAGTCAGCCTCCCTTCTTTAAAACGTCCTCAGTGTGGGTTCATAAGTCAGCCATCATATAGAAAAACTCTTGAAAAGGAAACTCACAGCGTCAGTCATCACAGAACTTGGCTAGCCACAGGTCCTATTCCATGGGTGGAGGAGAAGCCCCCCAGAGCTGGCGTGTCATGAGAAGACTCAGCATGAGGTAACTAAGACAACTCACAGAACAACTTCTTGGGTTTATTGTCCAGTGAGATGGGGTCTTTCCCCTGCCCTTGCGAGTCATAAGAATAAATGAAGAATTGATTTCCTCAACACTGATGAACAAAAACATTCTCTCAAATACAATTATGTGAAAGGCATATCTGAGTGAAACCTGGGAAGGACTTAAGAATAAACAAAACAAGTTGATCTGCTAATCAAGAGAAGCAAAGAAAAAAATTCACATTAAAAAGAAAGGCAAGGGAATGATAAATAAAGAATTTAGGATGGTGGCTACAGCCCTAAATGCTGGGTGTGGAGAAGCATGGATATAAAATGGGAGAGGACCAGAACACGAGAACCAAATTATTGCCAAAGTACTGGCTTGTGTGTGGGTGACGATGGGTAGTGTGTTCATGGGTGTTTTTATATTATTGAGAATAAATAAATAAATAAGTAAATTAATAAAAGAGCCAGATATGGACCAATGGTGAGTGTGTCATGAACCAAGGATTATGAGTCATCTAAGTCTGTGCAGATAAGATCCATGGACAAGAAAGAAAGTGGAAAAGAAAGAGTAATTATAGTGTCAAAATAATGTCCTTGTTTCTCTCAAACTAGAAAATAAACATCTTATGACATATTAAATATTTTTGTTTTGTTATTATTCTACCTGTTGTGACACTTACTTTGTCACTGTCAGGTAGAAAATAAAGGTCTCTTTAATTTGTTTAATATCTGAGTTAAGCTATACATGCTGATAAATGAGTGTTAGCCTTACTTTACAGACTACTTTATAAGAAGCAATATGACAGACGTGGGCTTCCTGTGTGTAGCTTACAATATCAGATTGACATGCTAAAACTTGTTTTAGTTTCAGTTATGAAATAATTGAGGACAGACTTTTTTGGGTCCTACAATGTTTATTAGATGGGCAAGAACGTATGTTCTAAGACTTTCTGAAACAGGGCTCCAGAAGCAAACAAACTAAGAAGGAAAACAAGAAAAAAACTGATTAAGAAAGTTGGAGATGAGTTTTGAATAGCAACAGAGCTGCCTTGTTCATGTTTTACATTTTATTGGTAGTTGATTGCCTGCCCCTTGATGAAATGAGAACACACGTTCCATAATCCTCCCCCCCCTTGAGATCACTGCTTTTTTAAAAACATTAACATAGGAAAAACAAATCTGATAAAATATTACTACCTGGGGACACCTGGTGAAGGAAATATGATATGGGGGTCCTTTTTGTTATTTCTGCAACTTTTCTGCAAGTCTGAAATTATTTCAAAATAACAAGTTTATAAGTAAATGAAAAGACTGGTAATCAATTTGAATCAAGCATTATTTTTATAAAGGTAAAGAATGGCAGCTTTGAAAAAATGTAAGAAAAACTATAGAATTGAATGTAAATGATTATCCCAGGGTTGCACACAGTTAACTGTAAAACCATAAGCCAGGGGCCAGGTCATGGAGAAGCTGCTGGTCTTCCTTTCATGACCTAATAGCCGTGCAGTGGCGGGAAGTGTTTAGGGCAAATTCAGATGCAGTGAAACCCTTCAGTGGACACAACTGCTAGATAATTTCTGTGCAGTCAAGTCCCCAAGACTGTAACATTTACTTCTTGGTAAATAAAATAAAATATTACAGTACAGGGTGATAAGGTAGAGTTGGAGGGAATAGCCTGCAGAAAAGGCTGTTAAACCTCTCAGAAAAGACAGTGCCCATGACCATTCAAAAACTCAAATCCAAGATGGGGCAATACTAGGAAAATGCTAACTTTGCTAAAATAGTTTTTCTCACCGCTGTCTGAATACAAGTTTAAGGGGTATTTGGTGGTGGTGTGGTGTTTAGTTTTTGTTTTTTAAAGTACATTGAGGGGAAAATAATTCATCTCCTTCTAATAACAGTAGTATCGATGCCTCTTTGTTAAATCACCTTGGAATTAATAAGAGAATTGTAATCTTTTTTACCTCATTCTTTGTGGAAGTGGTTCTCCATCAATAAATGTAAGATTTGATTCAGGAAGAAAGGAAAGAAACTTGCAATTAACTTTCCTAGAAGAAACAGTATTCTCTCCCTCTGAATAATTCTAAGGAGGAAGGAAATACAGGATTTCATGTTCTCATTTCTGCTGAAGTTATGAATCATCACACCTGTGTTAGCATTACTCACTGTAAGAGCTTTATGATGCCCACATGGGGGCATTAGTGAAATTTGGTGTGCCTAACTTTTTATCCACGTGGCCAAGCAAAATGGACTTAAATCTTACTGGGGCAGTCTCTCCCCTGCCCCTTCACACTGCCCCTGACTTTTTATGTTTCTCTGTAGTTGAGTAGTTTTCAAGACAAGGAGCAGTAGCTAGAAGGAGACCATGTATATGAAGAGAAACCATGGGCAGCAAAATCTAAAGGAATCTGCAATATGTAAATAGATAGTATTTTTTCTTTCTCATTTTTTTCTACAGTGACTGTCAGGGAGATGAATCTAATTAACAAGGTAGATGGGAGGGAGGGAAAGAAGTTTCAAATTAAGTTTTTTCTTTTAACATGTGTGTACCAGAAACAAATTACCAAAACTGACAGAAAATCTGAATAGACATATAACAAGTAAAGAGATTGAATTAGTCATCAAAAAGCTTCCTGCAAATAAAAGCTCAGACTCTCATGGCTTCACCGATGAATTCTACCAAATGCTTAAAGCATAACTAACTCCAGTTCATCTCAAACTTTTTCAAAATACAGAACATGAAGGAACACTTTCCAACTTATTCCATGAAGCTAGCATTACACTGGTACCAAAACCTGATTAAAACACCACAAGAAAAGAAAACAGAACTACAGACCACTATCTACAACAGCCAGAACATGGAAGCAACCTAAATGTCCATCAACAGAGGAATGGATAAAGAAGATGTGGTACATATATACAATGGAATGTTACTCAGCCATAAAAAGGAATGAAATTGGGTCATTTATAGAGACATGGATGGACCTAGAGACTGTTACACAGTGAAGTAAGTCAGAAAGAGAAAAACAGATATCATATATTAATGTTTATATGTGGAATCTGAAAAAATTGGTATAGACGATCTTATTTACAAAGCAGAAATGGAGACACAGACGTAGAGAACAAACGTATGGATACCAAGGGGGAAGGGGAGGGTGGGATGAATTGGGGGATTGGGAATGACAGATATACATTACTATATATAAGATAGATAACTAACGAAAACCTACTGTTTAGCACAGGGACCTCTACTCAGTGCTCCGTGGTGACCTAAATGAGAAGGAAATCCAAAAAAGAGGTGATACATGTATACGTATAGCTGATTCACTTTGCTGTACAGTATAAACTAACACAATATCATAAAGCAACTATACTCCAATGAAAATTTTTTAAAAAAACTATAGACCAATAATCCCTTAAAAATATAGACACAAAGTCCTCAAGAAAATACTAACAAACTGAGTCCAGAAACATATAAAGAGGATTAATTCAAGTAAGATTTATCTAACGAATCTAAGGTTGGTTTGACATTGTAAAAGCAATCAATGTGATACACCATAATAATAGAATAATTAACAAAGCTACATGGTCATCTCAATAGATGGAGAAAAAGAATTTTACAAAATCCCACACCATTTCATAATAAAAGCATCCAAAACCCTAAGAATATAAAGGAATTTTCTCAATGTGATAAAGAGTTTCTATAAAAAATTCACAGTTAACATCACACTATATAGTAAAAGACTGAACGTTTTCCCCGAAAATCAGAAAGAGGACAAGAATGTCCACTCTCATCACTTCTATTCAACATTGTACTGGAGGATCAAGTCAGGGCAATTATACAAGAAAGAGAAGTAAAAGACATCCAGATTGTAAAGAAAGAATTAAAACTATATTTGCAGATGACGCAATCTTATATACAGAAATCTTAAGCAAACCACAAAATAAAATATTAGAACTAATAAATGAATTCATCCAGATTGCAGGGTACAAGATCAGTGTACAGAAGATAATTGATTTTATACACTAGCAATGAACAATCTGAAAATGAAATTAAGAAAATGGTTCAATTTACAATAGTCTCAAAAAGAATAAAATGCTTAGGGATAAATTTAATACGGGAAATGTAAGACCTGTATAGTGAAAGCTACAGAACATCATCAAAAAAATTAAAGAAGACCTAAATTAATGGAAAGACATTCCATGTTCATAGATTGGAATACCTAATATTTATTGTTAAGATGAAAATACTCCCCAAATTGATCTACAGATTCAATGCAAATCAAAATCCCAGCTGGCTTTTTTTTTTTTTTTTGGCAGAAAACTCATATGGAAATCAAGGGACACAGAATAGCCAGAATAATCTTGTAAAATAAGAACAAAGTTAGAAGAGGATGTCATCCTTCCGATTCCAAAGCCTACTACAAAACAACAGAATGCAAGACAGTGTGGTACTGGCATAAGGATAAATATGTAGATCAATGGAAAAGAATTTACAGTCCATAAATAAACCCTTACATTTGTGGTCAATTGATTTTTGACAAGGGTGCCAAGACAATTTAATGGAGAAATCTTTTCAACAAATAGTGTTGGGAGAACTGGTCATCCACATACCAAAGAATGAAGTTGGTCTCCTTCCTTATATACAAATATTAACTCTGTGTGGGTCATAAACCTTAATGTAAGAGCTAAAACTATAACACTCTTGGGAGAAATTATAGGAGTACATCTTTATATCCTTGAATTAGGCAAAGCCTTCCCAGATACAAAACCAAGTCATAAGTGACAAAAGAAAAAATAGATGAATTGTACTTGATCAATTTTTAAAACTTTTGTTCTGCAAAATGCACTATCAAGAAAGTGAAAAGACCACTCATATAATGGAAAAAATATTTGCAAAACCATATGTCTTACATGGGACTTGTGTTCATAATAAATATAGAACTTTTACAACTTAATAATAAAGAGAAAAATAACCCAATTTTTAAAAAAAGAACAAAGGATCTGAAGAGACATTTCTCCAAACAAAATATATAAATGACCAATAAGCACGTGAAAAGATGCTCAAAATCATTAGCCATTAGGAAACGAAAATCAAAGCCACAGTGAGATACTACTTTGCACCCATTAGGATGACTATAATCAAGCAGACAAATAATAAGTGTTGGCAAGGATGTGGAGAAATTGGAACACCCTTGCTTTATTTATAGGAATATGAAGTGATGCAGCCACTTTGGAGAACAGTTGGCAGTTCTTCACAATATTAAATACAGAGTTCTCACATGACGTAAAAATTCCACTCCTAGATATATACTCAAGAGAAATGATGGGTAAACAACAAGGTCCTAATATATAGCACAGGGAACTATACTCATTATCCTGTGATAAACCATAATGGAAAAGAATATTAAAAAAGAATGTCTATATGTGTATAACTGAGTCACTTTGCTGTGCAGCAGAGGGTGACCCAACGTTGTAAATCAACTATACTTCAATTTTAAAAAGAGAAATGAAAACATACATCTACACAAAAACTTGTAGATAAATGTTCACAGTAGCAGCATTTTTATACTAGCCAAAGAGTAGAAAAATTTCAAATATCCATCAGTTGATGAATTGATAAACAAAATGTGGTATAGATTCATACAATGAAATATCATTCAGCCATACAAAGAATGAAGTGCTCATACATACTGCAACATGGATGAACCTTGAAAACATGGTTAGTGAAAGAAGTCAGACCAAAAAAGGCCACATATTGTATGAGTCTTTTATATAAAATGTGTAGAATAGACAAATCCGTAGACATAGAAAGTAGATTACTAGTTGCCAGGGGCTGGGGGAGAGGAAAATAGGGAGCTGACTACTAATGAGTAAGAGAGCTTTTTTTTGGGGGGGTGACAAAAGTGTTCTAAATTAGTGTCTATGATTACACAATGCTTTTAATGCATTAAAATCACTGAATATAATACTTTAAAAGGTTGAGTTTTGTGGTATATGAATAATATCTCAATAAAGCTATTATATAAAACAGTGTGTACCCTTTCTCTTTTGTCTCTCCATCATCCTGGTCATTTTTCTAAGACCTGTGCTTGAAGGTCACATGCACTGCCGAGGAGAAGGTGAGAACGTGAAGATGACTCAATGCAAGTCTTTACCATAACTGAAACCTAGAGCACGTGTGGTATTATGGGCAGGGCATCGTCCTCCTCCTGCGTGCCTGAGCCATTATCTTCATGAGTGGCACACTCACCATGATGGATGTGGGAGAGTGTGAGTTTGTGTGGGAGGGATGTGCTCTGTAGAATGAAAATACAGGAGAGTCAAACTCAGAATCACTGAAGCTCTGCTAAAGGAATCTCAGTCAGGCTTTGTGTTTGCCGCTCTCCCCTTTGGTAGAAAGAAGTCAATCCGAAAAAAAATTTCATATCAAGAATTGCTTTTCTTCAAAACTTGATGCTAACCAGCCAAAAGTAAAACAGAGAATTTCAAGCTCCAACTCTACTTTCCTTCCTGTTCATTCCAGACCGTCAGGAAAAACAGATTGTCAAAATGGTACTCCAGAGAAACTGCAAAATCCTTCATCATCAAAGAAAAGTTTTCTAAGGTGATGTTTACTAATGGAATAAGTACATTTTAGAGCAAGAGTTAGACTTTTAATTCCTGGATTAATAAGTTTCTTACAATACTGCACTTCTCCTCTTGACATGTCACAGAAAGTTTCACAAATAAGAGCTTAAAGAAACAGAGAAACACAAAGAAATGCAGTTCTCTGCTTATTCTTAAATTAGCCCAGAAAATTCCATTATCATTTAGAGTTTTACTCTGTATAAATGTGTGCTGTACATATGTGTATATATACATATATTACATATATATTATATATTAGATTGAATGGTTTAAATATGCTGATATTTGACAATTTTAACATATAAGATAGAAATTTCATGTAGTTCAGCCTAGCACAACACATACATTTTAAATTTCTCAAAGGAGAGTATGCATATCTGATGATCTCAAACCAGTAACCAGAGATTGGGTTTCCAGACTTCTCATAGTGAAGTTGTTCACCTTATAACATCTGTTTTACTTGATATCCTTTCCTTCTGTCAGATAATCTAGACCTATCATGGGCCAATGATTTAAAGACCTTGTTTTAGGCTTTGGTCCATGTCAGATGGGGATGAGGTTGTATAAAGGAGGGAAGAGTTATCTCATCATCAGTGATGAAACATGTCAAAGAAAAATTTTACAAAAAGGTAAAATCAGACTCGAATACAAATATAAAATGAACATGTATCAAAGGTTTCATTGTACTCATTAATTAAATAAGGGAAGCAGTAAGATGTTACAACCAGTTCAAGGGAGAATTCTAAGAACCATATAAGGAGGGAATAAGGAACTAAAAAGTGAATTTACAAATAGTCTTAAAATTGTTCTTCCATAGGGCAATGATCAATTGCTTTCCAATAGGGAGTTTTAGCAATGTTCTGAACGTCTTGGCAAGAGCAGAGGGAGAAAAATGACCTGATATCTAGAAAAGTAGATTCTGCTAACGGCTATGCCACTGACCAGTGGTTTGTCGGTTATTACAGAAGGGAGAAATCCAGGACACATGCTGCAGATCAGTCTGCCAGGAAAGGGAGGACTTGGAGGGATGGGGGGAGATATTCCTTTTATATGTTTTATCTCCTTCTATCCTCACAGCAGCCCTGGGTAGAAGATTGATGATCATCCCCATTTTAGAGAAAAAGAAACAGGGGTTTGGGGAACTAATGATACCATGAAGAGTACGCAACAGGAGCAGGATTTGCCTCAGCCCATCTAATTCTGATCAGGGCCCACTCTTCCAACAGGCACCGGAGGCATAGGGCCCAGGGCCCACGCTACCCTCAAAAATAATTAATTTTAATTTCTTTTAAAATCAGAAGAAAGAATAAATATAATAATAGTGAGTATATAATGATGACTCCAACCTGGATTTTGTTTGTCATTGTATCGATACAGCCATAAAATAATTTTAAAAAATTTTTATATGTAAAGGAGCCACAAAGGCAATAGTGCCTTTAGTTGCATCTCAGAGGATGCCTGTGCTTAATCAGAGGAGATGCTTGCACTAGACCCAGTCTGAGGCCGTGATAATGTTCCTCTACCTCTACTCAGGCCAAAGCAACCCCTCCTGATTCACCACTCTGGAAAACACTGTTCTTGGAATTGGTTCAAGCATAAGAATAACTTGTCTGTCTCTAATATTACTTTTAAATTCCCTGTCAAAGGGCACAGAGAAATAGGAAAAATGGGATTGCCAAATCAATGAAGAGAGATCAATAGATGGATTTTAAAATAATAAACAGTTTTTAGCCATTGTTCATAATGTTGCCCAAAGAAATGAGTGTAGTCACTGAACTGGATGCTGAAATGATGATAGTGATAACTCAAGGTACAGAGAGAAGTTATCCCCACGGAGTCTCCTCAGCACTCCAAAACCCTGAGTTGCAGTGGGCTTGCTCACTGAGTCTCTCCACTTCCTCTTCTGGGCAGCAGTAGTTAGTCAAGAACCTCAAGTGCCTAGGCAATGTAGAGGGCAAACATTTCTAGGGAGTCGAAGTTGTGTCACTATTGTGAGATGTGATCTAGGAGAATGTGGTGGAGGTGAAGACTGCTCGACTAGAAATGAGAAGACCTAGACTCTGGCCCTGGCTCTGATATTATCTGGTTACTTAACCTTGCGATAGGGACAACTTCACTTCTTTGAGCCTCAGTTCTCAACATTTTAATTATAATGTGTCATGGTGTGGGTCTCTTTGAGTTCATCGTTTTCAGAAATCTCTAGGCTTCTTGTAACTGGATTTCTGTTTCTTTCCCCACGTTAGGAAAGTTTTCAGCCATTATTTCTTTAAAGAAGTTTTCTGCCCCTTTCTCCCTCTTCTCATTCTGGTACTTCTGTAATGCAAATGTTAGTCTGCTTGATGTTGTCCCATAAGTCTCTTAAGCTTTCTTCACTCTTTTTTTTCCCATTCTTTTTTATTTTTGCTGCTTTGATTGGGTGAGTTCCTTTGTCCTGTCTTTGAGTTCACTGATCCTTTCTTCTGCTTCATCTAGTCTGTTGTTGAATCCATCTGGTGTCTTTTTTCATGTAGTTATTGTATTTTTCAGTTCTGTGACTTCTGTTTGGAATTTTCTTATATTTTCTATCTCTTGTTGAAGTTCTCACTGTGTCCATCCATTCTTCTCCCAAGTTTGGTGAGCATTTCTATGACCATTACTTTGAACTCTTTATCAAGTATATCATTTATGTCTGTTTCATTAAGCTGTATTTCTAAGGTTTTATCTTGTTCTTTCATTTGGGATATATTCCTCTGTTTCTTCATTTTGCTTGACTCTTTGTGTTAGTTTCTACACATTAGATAAAATAAACACTTCTCCCAATCTTGAAGGGTTGGCCTCGTGTAGGAAAACCTTATCATTAAATCATGGCCTTGGATGTCTCTTGAACATTTGTGATTGTTAAAGCAATCTATTTTATTTTTAATAACTCCCAGTAGAGAAGTTGAAGGTGTGCCAAGACCACTCAGTGTCCCAAAGGGGTGGATCTCAGTCAGCACTTAGATTCAGGCTGTTTGGAAGCCAGACCCTCAGGTAACAGCTTTTAAATAATGCAAATATATACAGTCCTGTGGGACCACATGTGTAAGTTTTTCTGGTCCCCGGAGCTAGTTGATCTGGAGTTGTTCCCTGAGCAGCAGTTGCAAAATCTGGGGCTCCAGATGAGCATACAAACTCACTTCTGGGTGATACTGGTGAGCTGTAGTGAGGCTGAGGGAGAGCACAAAGATGGCATCCTCCAGCCTATGTTCCCTGCGAGCACATCCATAGACCTCTAGATGTGCCAAGCCTGAAGGTTGCCTCTAAGGCTGACGCTCCAAGACAAGCAAGTAGGCCTCTTTCACAAAAAGTCTGGGAGTGTGTTTCATTTTGCTCTCTGTGCAATGCCCCGTACACGTATAAGAGCTCTGGTGGTGTAGCCTTCTGAGAACATTCCCTCTAGGTGTTACAGTCCTCTAGGGGCCAGGAATGCAAGCTCCCCAGCCACCAGAGTCAGGCAAAGGGGTGTCTCCTGAGTGGCAGCTGCAAAAGCCAGGGTACAGACATAAAAACTGGGGTAGCAGACATGTGTAAGAGCTCCCCTTCAAGAAATGCTGGCTCTCTGGCATGCAGCAGAGGGATAGCATGAAGACCGTGCCCACCCTCAGAGGCATCAGGAAAGGTTTACAGTCAGCCCTCAGATGTGTGCTTAATCAGAAGCCCCTCAAGCTGCAGCTATGATGATTAACTAATAGGCCTCTTTCCAGAAAGACTGAGCTCCTAGGTCTGTTGCCTCTTGCTGTGCCCTGGGGGTGGTAGTTATTTAAGTATTCTTTTGCTGTTGGTTACAGTCTTGAGGGACCTGTAAGCATAAACCACACTAGTCATCAAAGCCAGGAGATATAGAGGTGTCCCTTGGCAGTAACCACAAAAATCAAGGTGAGCATTTTAGAAAAAGAAAAATAATTTAATTGCCCATAATCTAGGAATATTAATGATAACATTTCAGCTTTTAGGGGTTTTTTTGGTCTTTGTTCTATTCATCTTACATAATATAAATATAAGCTTTTATAAGCTTGCAGGAGGAGCAAGTCCTTTGTTCCTCCCCTCCCTTCCTGCTTAGGACAACTGTGAAGGCATATGATGCCTGCAACTGTGGCGGCTGCCATCTCTCTGCGTTAAATGATGAACGCTCGGCAGACAGTCCCGCTCTCCAGGGATGGCAGAGTAGAAGGACAGAAAGAGCCCGGTCCTCAACAGCGTCACTGAATGGCTGAAACCCTTTGGATTCAGCTATCTCTAGACTTATTAAGTAAACTAGAAAAGTGCTTGTGATGTAAGCCAGATTTTTCTATTACTTATAGCCAAAAACACCATTTAATGTATACACAGGCTTAAAAATCAAGTGGGGAAAACTATTAAATTAAATAGAAAAGTAATCATGTTAATTATGATTATAGAAATATGATCAGAGAGCTTTGGCTACCCCAAAGACTGAACAATCAGCCTTGCTGGAAGGAGCTGGGGAGAGCTTCCCTGGGGAGGGCCATGGACACGAGGCTCCTTCTCTGGTCGTGAAGGAGCCTCACGTCCAGCAGTGAGGATGAGACGTGCACCTGGGAAGCAGTGGAAGGGCTGGTGTCCCGGGAAGAATGAGGTGCTGTGTGCAGCCAGAGGGAGCTGGGAAGGAGGAACGGGGCCACATAATGAAGGACTTTGTGTGACACGTTAAGGAGATATGGTTTTGTCCTGTGCATGACAGAGGACACATACACGTGCACGTGTGTGAATGTTCGTGCAAGTAGATACACATCCCCCTGACAGATAAAGAGTCTAACTGGCCTTTGTCCAAGTTCCTGGGTGGGACCCCCAAAATCGTTGGAATTTCCCCAGTGACTGGAGGAACTGCTGTTCCTGGTAAGCCCTGATAGTTTGTGCTGACGAAGTGACTCCTGGTGGGCCCTAGATACTTCAGAACGGGGGCTGGCCTTACTGCGAAGACCAATGACGTCATTCGAGGATCAAGGCTTTGAGTCACGTGAGGTCAGCCCAACCTCTGGGGAGGGGAGGGGGCTGGAGATTGACTCAGCCTCACGGCCAGTGACTCTATCGATCATGCCTGTGGAATGAAACCCCAATAAACGCGTGACCCCAAGGCTCAGTGGAGCTTCCTGCTTGGGGGACACACTGAGGTGCCGGGAGGGCGACTCCTCCTGAGGACACGGGGCACAGAAGCTTTGCATTGAGGACCCCAGGTTCTTTGTCTGGTCCTGGTCTGCATCCTTTATAATGAAACTGTAATCATGCTGTTCCATTTTCCTGAGTGCTGTGAGTCATCCAGGGAATTGTCAAGCCTGAGGGGCTGTGGGAACCTCTGAATTTATAGCTTGTTGGGCAGAGGTGCAGGGGGCCTGGGGGCCCCGGAGCTTGTGGCTGGCGTCGGAAGTGAGGGCAGTCTTGGAAGAGGCCTTGCCTGGCCCGGCTGGGGTACTCAGGGTCAGAGGTCACTGCACACGTGAGAGGTGACTCCTAGGCGGGGGGTGCTGCCGAGCCAGCCCCTGATGCGGAGGCTTGGGTGCCGGGGTCTCCAATCCAGGGTCCGAGAGGACTTCTCTTCTCTCCAAGTCCGCAGGCCGACCGCTCTTTCAGAAAAATGCTTCCCTTTGGTCCAAAGGGAGCTGGGGGTCTGGAGTGAAGACATCTGAGAGAAACAGGGAGAACCCAATCATCCCAGCTGTGTCCCCAGAGACAGTTAATTGTCGTCACCACGACCCCCGCTGAAGGACGTGGCATCGTGGCCGTCCGTGCCCGCTCCAGTGCTGCTCCGATCCCGTTTTTCAGAGAAAATAAGAGCACAGACAAACGGATAAGAGCTGCCATCTATTGGACTTTCAGTAATGGGAGAGGTGTCAAACAAGGTTTCTCTTTTTTCTAATGACTCTGCTGGGAGACTTTATTCCCATTTCACAAAGAGTGTAATGGCTGATTAGAGCCCGGGTGTCCCAGCACACGTGGAGCTTGGCTACGCGCCCAGCTCCCTGTGAAGGCAGAGCCTGAGCCCTAAGCACACGAAATGCTGCCTCTCGCCTGAGGCCAGTGGAGACGCAGGGTCAGAGCCAGTGCCCGTAAAGGAGGTCAAGTCCTGTCTCTGGGGCTCTGCAAAAGGTGAGTCACATATCCTTCATGAAGTTACTTCCCTGCCGAGGCTGCAGCCGCCCGGACAGGGGGTTTGGGGGCCAGTGCACTAATGGAGTCGAGAGACCTGGGGCTGGACGGTCCAGGGACAGAGGTGGAGCAGAGAAGGCAAAGGTGACGTGGAGCCCAGGAAGGTGGGGGCAGAGAGCAGTACTCTGGCCTGGCCAGGAGGTGGTTACTTTGGAAGAGAAGCAGGAGTGAGCCCTTGTCGTGAGGCATAAATGCTCAGATCGTTGGGGTGAAGTTACAGAGCTGGGATTAGGGGGTTTGACCTTCTGCCCAAGCCAGAGAGGTGGAACAGGGGTGCAGCCAGTGGAGGCGAGAGCGAAGATGGAGCAGCAGGGATAAGGCTACGTGTATCCAGGGAGCCCCAGACCTGAAGCTTGCTTCTGTCACTTTCTAAATCTATTTCTACTTCTGCTTAGTTTCTTAATCTCTAAAATGGATAGAGTCATACCTACTTCATAGAGCTGGCGTAAATATTAGCAGTGACGTAGGTGAAGAACCTCATGTAGTGCCTGGCACAAAACGGGCACATGTAAAGCAAGAATTATTTTTCATTTTAAAGACTGTCCGGCACATAGTTGGAAGAAATGTTTGCAAGTAATTCTTGGAGGAATGGCTCTTACGCCACGCTCTCAGGTCCTTTAGATGTTTCCGGAGGGTGTCACAGGTGGAGCTCCGAAACATCATGCTTTCCTGTCCAGGCCTCCTGCAGTTCAACCTAGTCCCTGGGAATAAGCACCTCTCCGGAGCTATTCAATTCCAACTGGGGTAAATAGAGCTAAAAGAGAAATCAGTGCCTGGGAAATCTGCACGTCACATCCCTTAGAAAACACTCTCTTTCACCCCTGACACCCTCTCCCAGCAGGAGGGCACCGGGGTAGCTCCGGCTAGGCTAGCAGAGGACGGGGGAGTGAGGCGGGCCGTAGCTGGCACCACCTTCCGCATGGCGTGTGAAGTCACTCGGGCACTGAGGGTGGGAGGGCGCGGGCATCAGCTAACACGCGTTGAGCCCCTACGGCAGAGCCGGCCCTCACTTAATGGCTTGCACGTGGTAAATGTGGGGTAAATTTTCTGACCCCCGTTTTACATATGAAAGAGATGAGGGTCAGGGCGAAGCAACTTTGACGAAGTCACTCAGATAAAATTTCGCAAAACAGGGGTGAGGTGTTTTGTTTGCCTGATGCCCAAGGCAGGTGGTGGCTTTTCAACCATGGCACTGGCAGGGCTTCCTGAGGGCACCCACTTCCCCACCACCTGCCATGCTGTACTGCAAAGAGGTTTCCAACCCTACGTCACCACTGTGAGCTCGCGCGGGCCTGGTCTTCCTCTTCTGGAAAAAGGGATGGTCATCGGATCTACCTCAGGGTTGTCGGGCTTTAATGAGTGCAGGTACCCATGGTGGCTGCTTCCGGGCCTGACACGGGGTCGCCCCGCCCCAGGGGATCAGGCTGGTTGCACGCAGAAGAAAGCGGCTCTGCTTCCTGAAAACGAGACAGGCAGCCTTGAGTCCGACTCTCAGCCACCCCTCCCCAGCCGTGCCTCTCCCAACTAGACTGCGCACGAGGGCTTCACAAGACTTCTAGAACCTGGACTGTGGTTAAGCCATCATTCTCCCACACCGCACGTGGAGAGACAGGCAAAGTGAGATCCAGGAAGCTGAAACATTACTGTGGACACAGGCCATACTGACAAAACCATGTAAGATTACACGAGGTAATTGCCAAATAAGCCGAACGAGGGCCATAGGGGCTGGAAGACTTCCTTTAAAATTACTTCCAAGAGAATCATCACCTGCTGTAATGAACAATAACAAGGAGAGTCTATGTTTGAAGTAGGGGACATAAGTTTGTTGCGGTCACTGGCTGTTGTGTTTGGCTAAGGAGAGGCTGCCCAAAGCACAGGCTGGGAGGCCCAGTGCAACCCACACCTCTCTTCCCCAAATTCATCAGCAAATAGACAGAGAAGTGGGCAAGGATTTTGTTACTGTCACTGTTGCAAAACCCAGGAGCTTCAATTCTATAAATTGACAACTATAAATTAGGAATGAAACTACAAGCGTGAAAGCGGAAGCAGCTTAATTCGAATGTGCTTTTTACTCAACCACTTTTGTGCAGGCTTTCACCCAAAATAAATGATACCCTCACATTTAGAAGAAAATGCGTGGGATAAAAAGCGTCCCTTTTTAGAGCCAAGCTTGTCAGGCTTCAGACCCCTCCATGGCTCTGCCTTTGGGTGTGAGGGGCTGGAGGGAAGGGCGCTCCCCGTGTAAGACCTCTCGGAATTTCCACTCCCCGGACCACGCAGGGACGTGGAAAGTCAAATGTGTGATCTCAGACAAACAGAAGAAAGAAAAAGAGGCAGCAGAATATATAGTTGGATGTATCATTATGACATTTTCCACCATCAGATAAAAGAAAAAGAACACTGACCCTTCACATTACGGGAAGAGAATCTCAGAAGCGCACGTTCACCTCACCTCCTGAGGCCAATGTACATTTTATTATTTAGAAAAGCACAACGGTCTACATTTCTATCCTCAACAGATCTAGTATGTTTAAAAGTTCTTAAAACTTTGCTTATCTACTTAAAAAGTGAACCTGCAGTATGGACATTGATGCAAAGTTTTTAGCTCGTTTGCCTCGTTTGATGTTTGCATTCTGACCGTTACAAAATACTCTACGGTAGTTTCCACCCTAACAAACGCCAACTATCTATCTTTACAACCCACTTACATTTTTTTCTTTTCAGGAAAATATTGGGACAAATAAAAATCAATTTTTAGGAAAGAAGTCGAAGTTTCATAGCTGTGAATATGCATGTGAATGTGATCATTTTTCTTGTTACCGTTACAGTCATCTTACAAATACGGGACCACAGTCTTCACTTCCTTTAGTAATGTAGCTCTTTCAGCTCTGGGAATGACAAACTCGACAATCTTTAACCAGTTTCAAAAAAAATAAGTTTCCTTTCTTATCAGAAAGTGTATTCTCTCCCCAGACGCTGCTCTACGTGTTTAAATAACTGAAATTGAGGACTTCGTTTCAGCAGGCAAGAAAGCTAGTGGCCGACCTAGCAGTACACTCTCGAATGTTCCTTCCTTCATCCCTTAATTGAGCATCTCAGTCCTCAAAGGCAGGATATTATTTATTTTAAAGTCACCATAGCTATCCATTTTAAGGAGCTCAGACATAGAAGTATTCTAAGGGCCCTGCCAGAGGTTGCAAGTTGCTTCTTTGTGTCTTTGGCAACTGTGTTAAATTTTTTTAGAAGTTTCTAGTCTCTCCATGAAGACCAACCCTTGTTTCACGTTTCTTGCAGCTCTTTTCAAATTTAACCGTTTGGGTGTGCTTCTTGGAATACTCGTTCCTTCTCTTCTCTGTGTCACTGGGCCTTCCCTTTTGCCACCCAGCTGTAGTTTCACACAGCCAGCTACTTGGAGCCTACGGGAGCATTTACAGGAACTTGGGCGCCCAGCTAGCACCCTCGATTAGAAACGCCACCTCAGGGCTTCCCTGGTGGCGCAGTGGTTGAGAATCCGCCTGCCGATGCGGGGGACGCGGGTTCGTGCCCCGGTCCGGGAGGATCCCACGTGCCGCGGAGCGGCTGGGCCCGTGAGCCACGGCCGCTGAGCCTGCGCGTCCGGAGCCTGTGCTCCCAACTGTAGAGGCCACAGCAGTGAGAGGCCCGCGTACCGCAAAAAAAAAAGAAACGCCACCTCAGAAGGCAGAGTAAGTAAGTGCATCACATTAAGGTGAAAAATGCACCTGCACGATGCTCTGCTCTGTCTGACGGAAAACAAGAGGCTTCCATGAAATGGAAATAAGCTATATATGTTTTCAAATCAGCGAGATTCCCAGACACCTCTCAAGCTAGTCTAATACTAATATTTCATGACTTTGGCTGAGAAGCCTAAAAGCCAGCCCCTGCATGAGAAAGGATGCAGCCTCCCCTGAGCCTACTTCTTCAGAGTCCCTGTGCCTAAGGTGTGAAAAGGTCAACATCTGCAGGGGGTGGGCGAGGTGGTGGAGGCTATGGCAGAACCCAGACTGGCATTAATGCAAAACTGAGACTTTGCTGATTCAAGTCAATGCGGTAGAAGTAGCATCACATGTTTCCAGATTTCGTCAACACAGGCTGCTCCAAATTAAATCACATGAAAATACTTATATGTCTTTATATGTTAAATGTGTTGGCTGCAATAATGCTATTGTGGTTATGTAGGAGAATGTCCTTGTGCTTAGATGGTATGTGCAAAAGGTTTTAGATGTAAAGTGATCTGATTTGTGCGACATACTTTCAGACGGTTTGTCAGAGAAAGAGATAGGGAATAGAAATATGACAAAATGTTAACAATTGATAGATCTAGGGTGAAAGGTCAATTAGGTGTTCCTTTGTCTTTTCTGTGGGTTTGAAATTTTTTTTAAACAGGGAAAAATACCTAGGAATAAATATAGCGAAAATACAGGGCTTATGTGAACAAATGTATAAAATAACATTTAAGGATATTCGGATGCATACAATCTGAATATGTGATAAAAGTTACATATAAGAGTGAGCAGATGTGAAATACTTTTTTCTTGTATCTGTATTTTAAAAACGCACTCACTTTTTATTAACTAGGGAGGATATTGATTTAGGTTGTAAAAAAGAAACTATAGACAATCCGTTGATTTTTTTCTCTCATTTTCCATTTGCTCAGTTAGCTCGTCGTACTGAGCCCGGCAAGCGGCCGCTGCCCCCAGCGCCTGCTGTGCCTTCCCCGCGAGGTGCGGTGCTTGACAGGAAGGAAGTGGGGCTGGGAAGACATAGAAAACGGACAACGTACGGATTGTCTCCTCAAGGGTGTTGACTCGTCAATTGATTACTCCAGGCTGGGAAAGGATGGACTCAGAATCCGTGAGGAGATTTGGGCGTGTGCACAGCTGTTTTGGCCTCCCCACTTCCCACCAAGGCTGTAATGTACTGTTCTGCAGCTTGATGTGGTGGGAAGAGTGTTGAATTGCTGCTGAGAAAATTTGGTTCCTGCCATCAGCTGGCTGTGTGGCCTTAGGCATGCTCCTTCACCTCTCTGGGCCTTAATCTATTTGTGTGTAAGATGAGAGGGTTGGACTGACTAAATCTCCAAGGCTGCTTCTGGATCTGTAGTCTAGTATATGCCTCCATGTAAGCATATATTTCCCCTATTTCTTCCAGCCTGTTCTTTTCTTCCAAGGTAAACCCTCAGAACGTAACCCTTCGAGGAGCTTAAGGACCTTGAAAAGAGTCATCACCGTCTCTCAGGTCAGCACCCTCCCCCAGCGGAATCTTCGACCAGCCTTCCTGCCCCTTTTCAGTCCCTCAGGGCAGTGAGGTGCTGCAGCCTCCCTTCAGTATGAATGCTGGTGCGAAAAGGGCATTTTCCTTTCAAGAAATCAGATTCCGGGCTACCCTGGTGGCGCAGCGGTTGAGAGTCCGCCTGCCGATGCAGGGGACACGGGTTCGTGCCCCGGTCCGGGAGGATCCCACGTGCCGCGGAGCGGCTGGGCCTGTGAGCCGTGGCCGCTGAGCCTGCGCGTCCGGAGCCTGTGCTCCGCAACGGGAGAGGCCACAGCGGTGAGAAAAAAAGAAATCAGATTTCTGTACCAAGCAGCGTCACACACACTTGGTACTTCACGTGACGGGATTTAGAAATCTCACGGCTCACGTTGCTCTGATTCTGGAACACTGATTCAGGAAGCGGTACCTCTCTCCCAAAGCGCAGATGTCAGAAAACAGACAAGAGGAGAGGTTTTCGTCTGGTCTTTGCCCTGGTCCTCTGCTTAGAAGGGAAGATAAAAGTGCAGGGGAGTAGGAGGAAGTTGATCAGCAAAGAGTTGGGGGCTCTTTTCGGTTTAATTTTTGGTCACTAAGGGCGTGTGATGTTTCTCCCTTCTGATCATAGCAATCGATCAGTTCACTTCTTCTCCAAATCTGGGATCAGACTGTGAACTTCCTGACAACTGGGGCTGTCTTCTTCATTTCTGAGACATCGTGGCCTCAAGGAGAGAGCCTGGCTTTGAAATCAGACAAGCCAGGATTTGAAGCTTCCTTCAGCATTAAGTTGGCAATAACTTGACCACTGTTGGACTCCTCGGCTCGTTTTGGGCTCTAAGTAGCGTGGATGACGGCCCACGTGCCCGTACCCCCTCACCCGGCGCGCGTCCGCCCCAGCGCGCGCACCCGGCTGCAGGTGGTTACAACACGTGATGTAGAGCATCACTTCCAGTAGTTGGCATTTGTGTTACTAGCCCATGAGAGGGCAGGGACCAAAAGGGGGCTTTCCTACAACCAAAGAGATGGTGTAAATGTGGTGGAGTTTCTACAGGATTAACAATTAGGCTAATCCTGCCCTTTGACCATTTTCCCTCACATCTCTCAGTCATCACGTTGAAAGATGAAAACTTTTATGCAAGGCACTTTGCCGAGAACCCATCTTCTCAAAACCCTCTGGAGCTCATCGTCTTATTCTTGTTTGGCCTTATGGATGAGTGAAGGGAGGCTGAGGGAGCTAGTTAAGTGCAGAACCCAAATCTGAACCCAGGCTTGGGTGACTGAAGGCTCTGCTCCTTCACGAACATCACACGGCACTGCAGCACAAGCCTCTTATCCTCCCCAGCAGGCAAACTGTGAAGTTGCCAGATTCCGAAAACTCATGACCCTGGCTGCCCTGGGTCTCTCTGCTGTTGCTGTTCTCAGGCTGCCCCCTAGCTGTCCCCGAGGTCCCCACTGCTGTGCCTCAAAGGACACCCCCTCCCACCCTCCATGCCTACCTGGGGCTCCTTTCTCCTCCTCACATTTAACCAAATCCAACATACCTGTGCTACTTCTGTGTGCCAGGCATGTTGCTAGCTTCTATGACAGACACAAAGATAAGTAAGAAGCAGTCTCTCTTCTAGGAAGTTCCAAGTTTAGTCAAGGGAAAGGCAACCTTAAAATAAGTAGAAAACATGGCAAAGAAAGATAAGGCTTTAAGGGAGGTGCCAAGGGCTGAGAGCAATACACAGTAACTGTGTGCAGTGCTTATTGGACAGGAGGCATACGAACAATAAAAACACCATTGTCGAGGGTCACGTAGGCAGCACTTGGCATTTGTTAATTCTCTTCCTCACAGAACTTCTCTAAAAGAGACACTTATTCTCATTTTTGCCGGTAAGAAAATCAAATTATAAAGAATCAAAGTCCAGGCAGTTCGACTATGGCCACGTGGCTAACCGTGGGCTGAGCGAAGGTTCAAACACTGTCTTCCTGGTGCTTCAGACAGCCTGGTTCCCATTATTCCACATTTTACCTACCTGTCCATCTCAATCCCATTCTGCAGGGCTGGTTTCTCTGTGACCACCAGCTGCACAGCACTGCGCTGGGATTGAGGCCCACATGTCCCGTCCTCAAGTACTTTCCTGGGGCAGAGCAGCAGGAGCCACCAGCGAAAGCCCTGGAGAAAGTGTGCCCTTAAAGGGCCTTAATGAAAGCTCAGGAGTGTTTATGCGGAGAGCGGGCAGGAGAATTCCAAAGGAGAGAACTTCGTGAGCTGTGGTAGGGCAAGAAGAGCCAGGGCTTGCCTGCGAGTTGGAGAAGGTGGCACCGAGGTAGGTCAGAGCCGCCCTGTGGGCGACCTTCAGTGACAGCATCTGACGGCGGAAAGCCTTTGCAGCAATGTCGTCCGAGTGGCGGTGGCGCGCACGGGGCGGTGGTGGGGAGAGGGGCGGTGGTGCGCACGGGGCGGTGGTGGGGAGAGGGGCGGTGGCGCGCACGGGGCGGTGGCGCGCACAGGGGCGGTGGCGCGCACGGGGCGGTGGCGCGCACAGGGGCGGTGGCGCGCACGGGGCGGTGGCGCGCACAGGGGCGGTGGCGCGCACAGGGGCGGTGGCGGGGAGAGGCAGGAGTTGGGACAGCGGCTCTCAGCATAGGCCATTCGTCCAGTCCTGGTGGTGGTGGGTGGGGTGGAGAGCAAACAGCTCCTGAACAGGGACAAAGCCACAGGAGTGGGAAGCAGAGGAAGGAGATTCCAAGGAGCGTCCAAAGGCAGAACCTATAGGACTCAGTTGGTTCTCTCAAGTTAAAGGGAGAATCCAGGGAGACTGAGTTTTCCAGCCTGGGTGGTGAAGAAATGGTGTCAACACTGACTAGAGTGGAGAAGTCAGAGAGGATTGTTTAAAAGTCTGGGCCTTCCCTGGTGGCGCAGTGGTTAAGAATCCGCCTGCTAATGCAGGGGACACGGGTTCGAGCCCTGGTCCGGGAAGATCCCACATGCCGCGGAGCAACTAAGCCCGTGCGCCACAGCTACTGAGCCTGCTCTCTAGAGCCCACGAGCCACAACTGCTGAAGCCCGGACGCCTAGAGCCCGCGCTCCGCAACAAGAGAAGCCACCCAGTGAGAAGCCCGTGCACCGCAACCAAGAGTAGCCACCGCTCACGACAACTAGAGAAAGCCCGTGTGCAATGAAGACCCAACACAGCCAAAAATGAAATAAATAGAATAAATACTTTTTTTTTTTTTAAAGTCTGACTTTGAGGCCACTGAGTGCCCAAGGGACAGCTGGGTGCAGATACTGTCAGATTCCCAGAAGAGTGGTGTTGAGCTCAGGAACAGAGAGAGTTCTGAGTCATCTACAAGGGGAGATGGGTGAAGCAGAGAAAATGGAGACATGCTCTAGGGCGAGGTTCTCAAACTTTAATGTGCCCAAGAATCGCCCAGGATCCCTGGCAGTTACCTGACACATAGCATCTGTTTAATAGATCACATTTCTTTCCCTAGTAGATGGAGTCTTAGGGTATTGATCTAAAGAGATGAGCAATATAAGAATTTCAGGAAATACAGATGATATTTTAGTTGTGGCTTTTGCTTGTTTGTTTTAAATAGCCATTTACTGCCTTTCAAATCATACCAGATATGCACTTATTTAATCTGTTAACTAGGATACTGACCATAACCCTAAATTACGTGGGCTGAGATGTGCTCGGTCTCTTTGTACAACAGTTAAGAATGTGGACTTTGGAGCCACGGAGCTCGGGTCTGCATTTCACTACAAATTGTAATCTGCGGAGACTCACCCAAACGTCACAGCCTGGTCTTCTCCTCTGTAAAAAGGGGATAACAGACGTAGGCACCTCATAAGGCTGTTATGCTGCTCTAAGAACACAGCTCTTGACACCTAGTACACGTTTAATAACTGTTGGTTATGAGTTTTATCATTCGTTAGCCCTTGGGGGAGAGAGTCTTGTATAGACAAGCTGCAGGAAGAGGTGCTGGTGAGTCAGAATGGCAGGAGTTCCTTGAGTCAGGACAGAAGCAATATGCCAGCCTGCGCTGCAGACCGGAGCTCATACTGATACCCGGCCTGAAACCCAACCGACTGCCATGGTTGATAAGTAGAGGCCCCTTTTGAACCTTCTGGCTACTTGGCCAAGTTTTCAGTTTGGGGAATTACAATGATCTGTGGAAGAATTCCCCTTCCATTCCAGTTGGCCAGTGGCCTGATCGTTGCCATCACTTCCTAGTCTTTTTTTTTTTTTTTTCCCCAGTACGCGGGCCTCTCACTGTTGCGGCCTCTCCCTTTGCGGAGCACCGGCTCCAGACGCACAGGCTCGGCGGCCACGGCTCACGGGCCCAGCCGCTCCGCGGCACGTGGGATCCTCCCGGACCGGGGCACGAACCCGCGTCCCCTGCATCGGCAGGCGGACTCTCAACCACTGCGCCACCAGGGAAGCCCATCGCTTCCTATTCTTACTATTGGCCAAGAGTGGTATTTGCAGAGGGGACACACTGTGCTGTTTGTGGTAGCTAGAACAATCTCCCAAGAAACCATATTGTCTCCAAAACATGCCATCACAGGCTGAAAAGCTAAGAAGTCTAGCTAACAACCTGGCTTCTTTCTGATCCACAATAATTCAGGTAACTTCCTGGGCCGGTGTGTTTCCCCTTGCTTGACCAATCAGTTATTTCACCGACTTGGTCAAATTATCTGCATCCTCTTCATCTTGCTCATGCCTTCCGTCTTGATCATCATCCGCAGCATAATAAAAGCTGACATTTAGTGAGGCCTTCTCATGTGTCAACACTGTGCATAGCCCTTTGAAGCATAATCTCATTTAATCCTCACAGCATCACTTCTGAAGAAGGTACTATTTTCGTTTCCGTTTTGCAGGTGAGGAGACAGACACTTAGACTGATGGGCTTTTATAACCAAGGACACATCACTGCTGGTGTATGTACCTAGATGACCTCAAGACTTAAAATTCTTGAAGCCTTAAGTCGTCCCTTTACAATTAAGGAGAGAAGACAAAGTTGTGTGCAATAATTACAAAGAGTACTAAGAAAACAAACCGCAGGTCCTGCACGGGAGGTCAGGTGTTCATCTTGGAGTTGGCAGGATGGGATACCGGTGATGTAGGAGAGAGAGGGAGGGACCGCTGCCCGCGGTGGAGGGCGCGGAGAGGCACGTGTGGAAACGGTCTGGGGTTGAGAAGGCAGAATGACGAAAGGCCTCTGCTTCACATTTAGGTGAGTATGGCACAGCAAGAGTCACTCTAGGGACAAGTAATAGGACAGTTCCTTATTCAATCGTACTCATTTGCACTTACTGAAGAAACAGGAAAAATGTTGGCTGTTCTAAACTAATGCTTGTTTTCTATGCGCTGCATTCTAGGAAGATGGGGCACAAAGGATATCACCAATGGGAAAACCTCTATGTGCTTTTCCCCTGCATTGAGAGAGACTGGTGGAGGAGAAAGAAAAGGAAAACCGGAAAGCTTCAAAGGATCTGCAAACGCCTCCGTGTTACTGAAGGGTAAACCCATTCATTTTAGCAGGGTCGTTGAGTTCTTCATGAGCAAAGGGAAGGCCTGAGCTGAGGCTGAAGGCGGGGCTGAATGGGGAGCCAGTCTGAGGGGTAAGAGAGTGGAGAAGTGGGGAGAGGAATGTCTGCAAGGAGGGCAGCCTGAGGGCAAGGGCCCCGGAAGCAGGCTGGTGGGAAAGATGAAGAGGGCAGCAGCCTGGTGTCTGGGTCCCTCTCCCGCTGAACCTGCGATATTTTGCAACACACCTCGTATCACGGGTTTTGGTTTGGGGGTGTGGGATTCACACAAAAGGAATGAATTCCACATGGGATCTGTGCAGAAGAGAGGGACAAGGACAGTTGTGGGAACCGAGACCCGAGGGAGATTGTGAGCTCAGGGACCCAGCAGTGCCCACGAGAGTCCCTGTGTCCCAAAGGGGACGATGGGCTTCCCACAGAATGTGGAAGAAAGGGATGGAGCCATGAAACATCTCTCAAGGATCGGGAGACCTCAGCTGGCACTTGGCCCATCATATACATCAATGTAGGAAATAGCCTTTCATGTTCAGTTATTATCCACAGAAAATAACTGCTGCTTTGGTCTTGCTATTTTTGCTTATACCTGCCCCATCGAACAAAAAGTCAGTTAGAAACAGATACTGCTAGGGAGTAACTGGTACTTTCATTATTTATGGCTTAGTTTCATGATATATGTGGTCTCCTTCCCTTTCTCTTTTCACTGATCTCACCAGTATGTGAAAATTGGTACGTGATGTAGCTCCTTACTCAGTGGTCAGTTTTGTGCTTTCCCCTTCCTCAGAGACAAGTTCCCTTGTAGGCCAAAGAGAAATTCCCTCCTGCTCTCCTTCTTTTCCTGCGTTCCTGAAGTCTCTCCTCGTCACCACCTCTCTGAAGAGCCTCGCCTCACCCAGCCCTGCCCTCCCAGGACAGCTCTGTGGTTGAGCTTCTCACACACCCCCGCTGAAAGTCAGCGTGACATCGCCAACCTTTCCGCAAAGTTCTAAACCATTGACCCCCCCCATCCCTCCCCCTTCCACGCACACCCAAACCTGAATTATTCTGAGAACTGTTGATTCAGATTTCAAAGTAGGCACATGAGTAGAGGAGAATAATGCTAAAGACAGTCAGGCTCAGTTCTCAAAATCCAAAGGAGAACACCATTGAGTTGGCTATTATTGTTCCCACTTTACAGATTAGGAAACTGAAGCTGCTTTCACCTAGGGGAGGGCGGGAAGAAGAGAGTGTGCTCTGAAGACCCCCCCAGAGCTCCCCGATGGACACCCTCGATGTGCCTCCCCTCATCCTCCGCCCCAGCAGCCACCGCTTGATCTCTTAGGCAGAGAAAAGTCCTCACCCGATGAAGCACACTGGGGGTTTCTTTAGAACTCGGCTTCTAGAGAAGTTCTTCTAAGAAGTCGTCCTTCTTCCTAGAGGACTCCCAGCAGAGTTCACACACAATGGCTACTCTGGAAAGGGCTCAGTGAATGGGCCAGGTCAACTGAAAGTAGCCAGGCAGCTACCAGGGCCTGCTGGTGGACGGGGGGGGCCTCGGAGACACAGGCAGGGAGGCCCTGCACCACCGCCGTGGGACCCGGGCACATGCTCCTCACCTAGAGGCAAACTAGCCCAAGGAAGATGTGGCCGGCCAGCCAGCTGCTGCCCAGCCAGCCTGTGGGCTTCCATTAGGCACCTTGCTTAATGTCACTGGTACCTGACAGTGAGCAAAACACAAAGCCACTATGTGACCAACGTAGCAGGTCTGTACTTTTAAGTAATTTATAGGGATTTTAGGTCCATAGAGGGAGTGTATATAGTACAGGGAAGAAGCGACCAATCTGGCATTAGGGGGCATTGTCTGAGTCCCCTACTTGCATGACCTTAAGCAAGTTGCCCTTCCTCTCTGCTTGTGTTTTCAGATCTGTAAAAAAGGGCCCGAGCTCTCCGTCTCACAGGGTAACTGTGAGGATTACGTCAGATCATAGAAAGGGTCTGGGAGCTGCAAAACATGCATTAAGTCATTTCTTCTGCCAAGGACGGAAGCAACAGGGCTCAGACCTCAGGGCCCGTCAGCAGCACAACTGGGAAGTTTGTCTTCAGCTTCCCTTTTCGGAAAATTTGTTCCCACTCAGTGGTTTCTTCTACCCACCTCAAGCACCGTGTGTCTGGATATCTTGCTTTCTTCACTGGCTGTCCAGAAAACGTCAGTAGAAATTACTCCCGTGTTCTGCCAGAGTAGGAAGAGTCCTGCATCTCAAGGTGGAGTGGCTTTCTGAGCAGGTGTGTCAGTCACTGGATAATCAAGGTATGTTCTCCCAGGGCACAATTTTTACTCCATGATAAATCATTTTAAGCATTGCTTTTATGTTTTACAACACTTGGACACGTCAGGAAATAAAATGCAGAGCTCATTACAATTTTAAAAGATAAAAAAAAGAAGCCTTGAAGAAATGTTCTCTCTTAAAACACACAGGCACTGTCAAATGAGTTTCCCAAGTTCTGAAGATGTTTAATTTCTGGTCCAACCTCCCTTATTTGCTCGGGAAGGAGACTGAGGCCCAGAGAAATGAGGGGAGTGCCCACCTCCTCTATCTCCTCCCATGAGGAAGGGCCACATGAGCAGAGATCTGTGTGCTCCAGTGCGTCCCACCACCTAGATGAGTGTCTGGTAGCAATCGTTGGCACTCAGTAAATATTTATCGAACAATTCAAATCATTCTAAGGGGCAAGAGAACTAAGAAAGCCTCTGAGTTTCCGCAGGGGATATCCACCTTAACTTAAGGGGTGGTATGTGACACTTCCCAGGAGCAGGTCAGAAGGGGTTTCTGACCCTGTAAAATAAGACGGGCCTTTTCCTTGGGTAAAACTGACCCGGTCATTTGTCTTACTCCCTAAGGGCCCTTCTCAGAGCAGAAAATGCACTAAAATATTCAGAGATCATTTCTCCCAGTGAGGTTATAATGAGCTTGTATCACTTACAAAATAAGAGTCAAGAACCTTATAGCACTTTTTGTGCATCAGCAAACGTGAGTCCAGCCCCAATGGCGTGTTTACCCGTGTTTCTTTAGGGTGAGCGAGGCCTCTATCCGCGTTTACCTGGTGCAAGGGTGCGGCCAGAGGCATGCTGGCTGGTGCTGAGGGGCCCAGCCAGCCTGCTGACCGGCTGGCACATGGGGCTTTAAAGGTGTCCCCAGCCCTCCAAGGTCTGGATAGAAAGAAAACCACTGTGACACACAGCGAAGTGGTGAGAGCTGTACCAGCAGCGTCCCCGCTCCTCGGGCCGGCGCACGCACCTGCCCTTCCCTGCCGAGCTCTGTGTTCTCTGCAGCGGCTTCTTCTGGTCACTGGACTCGGGGTTACGTCTGTGCAGAGGAGGGAACAGAGGGCAGGAGGGTTTTTAGGAAGAGAACTGTCTTTGCTTAGGGTAAGGCCAGCCTAGCCTGCTTGGGGTGCAGGACTTGTTGGCTGCTTTGCAGAAGTGCTGCAGAGGGTCTTAGGGAAAGGGAAGAAGGCAGAGAAGGTACGGAGCTACATAGCAAGAGACTGAAGTTTGGAGCAAAGGGTGGGTCTGTGGGAAGCTCCTGGACTGGGTTTACTGAGGAACTTTGAAAAATAGGGCTGTCTGAAAACAAATAGTGTTTTCTACGATTTCATTTTCCGCCCTGTCCCTCTAACCATCCCTAAGGACTTCTGCACACATAAATGTCCTCTGTGGGAGATTTCAGGAGACGGGAAGAGGAGCTGCGTGCCCAGGCAGCCACGGGGGTGAAGGGTGAGGGAGTGTCAGCAGAGCGGATGTGTGCAGAAGAAGGGACTTCTGCGCACAGAACTTCCCAGAGAGTTCCTGGGTGGGAAAAATGCTGATTTTCCCCATTGTTGAAGGGCTGAGTCAAATTTTATTTACATTTCAAAGGACAGTTGTGACTCTAGCTGATACTTGACTTCCATTTCCAGGTATATTCCTCAGCATAAGAAGAGTTTAAATTCTGCGGAAATTCTAGAACTTCCCTTTTATATTTAAACAAGATTCCTTTGCTTCCATACCCTGGCATCCTTCAGAGGAGCCAGTAAATTTAAGCACTGGCTTAATTAAACTTCGAATTTAAGTTGATTTTTCATTCTGTGCTCACGGAACTACTTGGGTGAACAAGTATTTATTCCATATTTACCTTATGCTCATACCTATAGAAAAATAAACATCACTGTCCTTAATGATCCTGTAACCTAATTGAGGATATGGGATGAAACACATGCAAGATTCGGCAACACTTATGTAAGTGTCAAGTGCTAATCTGTGCCAGCTGGGGAGATGCTAAGCAGGCTAGGGTCTAAGGAAGGAAAGGTCCTGGTAGACTCGAGGGGCCTGGGAAATGTCAGTGAGGCGGTGGGACTTGAGGAAGTTTCAGGATTGACTGTTGGTGGAGAGATCCTTGGAGACCAGGACTTCTCAACCTCAGATCTATCGACGTTTGGGGCCTGAAGGGTCTGCGCTGTGGGCCGTCCTATGCGCTGTAGGGTATGAAGCAGCACCCCTGCCCTCTACCCTTTAGACGCCAGCAGCTCCCATTCCCCAGCTGTGACAACCAAAAATGCCTCCAGGCACTGCTACATGGGTCCTGGGGGCACAAGTGTCCCAGCCGAGAGCCACATGTTGAGTAAAGGGACCAGCACGCGAGCTGGAGGAAGAAAGCTGATGCGCGGAGGCGACGCCCTGAGTGGAGACCCGCATAGGCTTCCGGCCGGGCCGCACAGCCTCGTGGTGGCGGGAAGCAGGCTGCGGCGCTGCTGTGGCTGTCCTGCTCGGGAAGGCGCTCCGGTAGTGCTGGTCACGTCCGCGCATGACACGCTTCTCTCTGGTAGCAACAGCCTGATTATACCCTGGGGAGCTGGAAACACATACGGATGAGCAAAAGCACAGCCAATTAGTAAAGAGCCGTGAGTACCAAGCCAAAGAAGTTCTGCTCTACCCGATAGTACATTTCTGATATAGATTCTTGACATACTTTGGGAAGATTAATTTGATTTCTTTTTTTTTTTAACATATTTATTGGAGTATAATTGCTTTACAATGGTGTGTTAGTTTCTGCTTTATAACAAAGTGAATCAGCTATACGTATACATACATCCCCATATCTCCTCCCTCTTGCGTCTCCCTCCCTCCCAGGCTCCCTATCCCACCCCTCTAGGTAGTCACAAAACACCGAGCTGATCTCCCTGTGCTATGCGGCTGCTTCCCACTAGCTGTCTATTTTACATTTGATAGTGTATATGTGTCCATGCCGCTCTCTCACCTCGTCCCAGCTTAGCCTTCCCCCTCCCCATATCCTCAAGCCCATTCTCTAGTAGGTCTGTGTCTTTATTCCCATCTTACTCCTAGGTTCTTCGTGACATTTTTTTTCTTAGATTCCATATATATGTGTTAGCATACGGTATTTGTCTTTCTCTTTCTGACTTACTTCCCTCTGTATGACAGACTCTAGGTCCATCCACCTCACTACAAATAAATCAATTTCGTTTCTTTTTATGGCTGAGTAATATTCCATTGTATATATGTGCCACATCTTCTTTATACATTCATCCGATGATGGACACGTAGGTTGCTTCCATCTCCTGGCTATTGTAAATAGAGCTGCAATGAACATTTTGGTACATGACTCTTTGAATTGTGGTTTTTCTCAGGGTATATGCCCAGTAGTGGGATTGCTGGGTCGTATGGTAGTTCTATTTGTAGTTTTTTAAGGAACCTCCATACTGTTCCCCATAGTGGCTGTACCAATTCACATTCCCACCAGCAGTGCAAGAGGGTTCCCTTTTCTCCACACCCTGTCCAGCATTCATTGTTTCTAGATTTTTTGATGATGGCCATTCTGACCGGTGTGAGGTGATATCTCATTGTAGTTTTGATTTGCATTTCTCTAATGATTAATGATGTTGAGCATTCTTTCATGTGTTTCTTGGCAATCTGTATGTCTTCTTTGGAGAAATGTCTATTTAGGTCTTCTGTCCATTTTTGGATTGGCTTGTTTGTTTTTTTGTTATTGAGCTGCATGAGCTGCTTATAAATTTTGGAGATGAATCCTTTGTCAGTTGCTTCATTTGCAAATATTTTCTCCCATTCTGAGGGTTGTCTTTTGTTCTTGTTTATGGTTTCCTTTGCTGTGCAAAAGCTTTTAAGTTTCCTTAGGTCCCATTTGTTTATTTTTGTTTTTATTTCCATTTCTCTAGGAGGTGGGTCTAAAAGGATCTTGCGGTGATTTATGTCATAGAGTGTTCTGCCTATGTTTTCCTCTAAGAGTTTGATAGTTTCTGGCCTTACATTTAGGTCTTTAATCCATTTTGAGCTTATTTTTGTGTATAGTGTTAGGGAGTGTTCTAATCTCATACTTTTACATGTACCTGTCCAGCTTTCCCAGCACCACTTATTGAAGAGGCTGTCCTTTCTTCACTGTACATTCCTGTCTCCTTTATCAAAGATGAGGTGACCATATGTGCGTGGGTTTATCTCTGGGCTTTTATCCTGTTCCATTGGCCTATATTTCTGTTTTTGTGCCAGTACCATAGTGTCTTGATTACTGTGGAAGATTAATTTGACAGTAACATTCTCGATTGGGTGCAAGGATGAAGCAGGTCTTCCTAACCTGGAGATTATGGATAGGCTTCAGGAGCCTATAATTCCCTAAATAAACCCATCATTTTGTGGGTTTATTCATCTTTTGGAGGAGGGATTCCATAGCTTACATCAGACCCCCACAAAGTTGAGAACTCTTCGGTTCAGCTGGGGTCAAAACATGAAACAAGGACATCAGTGAGTATTCTAGTGGAATAATCCCTCCTCCCCCCTCCCGTTCTAGAAGCAGATAACCGTTCCACAGGCGCACCCAGATGCCAGGTCCTGGAGCTGCGGGAAGGATGGAGCTCAGGTTAGAGACATTTCATGAAGTGAAACATAGTGAATCCAGAGGCTCAGAGAATAATGGAAAATCCTGGAGGTGACATCTGAGCCCTGCCTTGCCCGTAGATATTGCTGGTCTGAAAACATAGGAGGTAAAGGGGAGTCTGGACTTGCTGGTGGCTGAGGCAATGAGAGAGAAACACAAATGTAAGAGTTGCAGAGAAGGAAGCCTCTCGTCAGTACAATGACTTAGTAACTAATCACACAGGAGAGGGGAAGGCTCAGGGGGCAACGAGTGAGAGATGATGCCGGAGGTCCAAGCCAGGAAGACTGGAGACTGGAGACCGCAGTGAGTGCGTTTCGAGTGGGAAGACTGAGTTTTGTGTTTAGACACATTGAATTTGAGGCAATGAGAGGGTATTCGATTTCAGAAAAGTCCTTCAGGGCAACTGGGGATACATGACCAACGCTGGGCAGGTGGAGGGGGGAGAGGTGGCCAGTGAGGACCACACCACTGGTTTCTCCAGTGCTTGTTTCCACGGACTTTGCAGCCCACGGAGATGTTCTGTGGATAAAAACAACCATCTCACAGCATCACCATTAACTTTCTGACTCTAGACTTGAATGTTTATTAGCACCTTCTTCCTAGAGTGGTGACTGGAAGGGGTGTCAGGGCTTTCGGGTGGGGGTGGGGCTAGTACCCTGTCTGTCTGAAGCAACTTCTGGGGCAAGCTCCAAACTGTGTTAACAGCCAGGCCGTGGAAGCCAGGAGGTGGTGGAGCTGTGAAAGCCTTTGCGGGACTGCTCTTCCTCCCTTCGGGTTCAAGCTGGGCCACTCCTGCGACTGCCTGGTGAGAGACAGCATCGCGGGGTCTGGGCTCTGACAGCCACTAAATCAGAGGGGTTGCCCCATGCGCAGTCCGTTGTAAGTGCTGTTCATCTGGTCAGTCTCCAGCTGGGTCAGGCAGCATGCGTTGGACACACAGTGGGCGACAGGTATTGTGCCACCCGTGGAAGATACACAGAGGTAAGGCCACCTTCAGGAAACTCACAGCAGTTGCAGAAGAGTCCATGGCAGAGGTGACCACCAAGGGGGCCAGGTGGCTGGGCAGGGAAGGCTTTCAGAGGATGTGACCAGAAGCGTGAGGCTGTTAGAGAGCTCAAGGGAGTAGTAAAGAAGGTCAAGTCAGACAGAAGGAACTTCAAGAGTCATGCTTTGGAAACGAGAGACAGCTTAGCAATGGAGCTGAAGGAGGAAGGGAGATGTGATGCAGGTCAGGGGAGAGTCACAAAGCAAACATTCATGTAAGAAGGAGTGATATCCAAAAGGCTCCACAACTGGTAAGCAAGGGAACCAACCATCAGAACCGGGGTCCAATCAGAAGGATGAGGGCTATGGACAAGGAGAAGAACTCTTCCACAGCTCGCTTGGGGATACAGCCAGGGAGGTCCAGAAAACAGAATGGACACTGCTCATCTCAAATATTTCAAATTTAAATAATGTTAGAACAGATGGTTTCTGTTGCAGAGTGTACATTCAATAAATATTTGTTTAATTAACGGGAAATTATGGAAATATGCTTATATATTGGCTGAATTTTATTTTTATGGGTTGCTTTGTCAATTCAGAACCTACTTGGAAAGGTAGGCGGAGCCCAAGGGGACAAAGAGATGGGTGGGCAGGGAGCCTTGGGCAAGTGACTTAACCTCCCCGTGCCACGGTTTCCTCATTTGTATAGGGGAATAACAAAATCCACCCTAAGGCTTCTGTGAGAATTAGACACAACGTGTGTAAAGCCTCTTCAGAGAGAAGGTGCCCCAGAAGAACAATAATAATAAAAACATTAAATTTGATTTAATTTGTATCTTTCTGTTAGACCTTTCATATCAATTTCAATTTACCCAGGGACACATACAAAAAAGCAAACACAAAATTTGAGGTACCTCCTACCTCAAGGTCTCCTGTACCTGACGACACACACGGAGGTCGGTGCTGAGGGAAAGGGCAGAGTGTGTGAGCCACGCCAGCTGCCAGGCCTTCCGATTCTTCAGAAGGAACTGCACATCCAGCTTTGTATGTGGCAACTCATTCTCATGTTTTTAGTGGGTAGGGTGAGTGCAGGTAAAGCCCCTCCCCGGGGCTGCAGCATGTTCAGTAACATCTGGAAGATTCCTCCCAGATATATTAGAATGTAAGTATGTACATGAAATTATAGGCACATTCTCCTTCTCCACCGCGTGCTTACTAATGCACAGTATGGCTGTAGCATAATTTATCTTGCTGTTTCCTGTTGGTAGAAGACTAAGTTGTTCTCAGTTTTCTCTAGGGTGTAGCTGCAGTAACCATGTTTGTACATGCTTTTGCAGACTCTTGGGAACATATCCATACAGTAAACGCCTAAAAAACAATGGATTGCTGAGCGAAAGCATATGCATATTCCACACTTTGACAGCTATTCCTAGTTATCCTCTAGGACGCAGTACAAATTTACACTCATATGAGGAACTATGAGAGCCAGTGGTTCTCAAAACTTGGTGTCCATGAGAATCACTAGGAGCTTGTTAGGAAAAGCCCACGGGCTCAGCCCCACCTTCCCAGGGATTTGGATTGTTGGGTCTGAGGTGGGCTCCATACATATTCTTGTCAGTTTTTTTTTTTTTTTTTTCAATCTCCACACAGTTAAGTTTGAGTCTTGGGGAGGTGGCATGTGCAGTTCTATGAATTTTACACACAGGTAGTAGATTTGTGTGACCACCACAACTGGGTTACAGAAGAGCTCCAACACCCCAGCAGAAGCTCCTTCGTGCTGCGGAGCCGTAGTCACAGCCTCCGCACTGCAAACCCCTGGTGAACACTAGTCTCTTCTCTGCCACTATCAACATCTTTCTTTTTGAGTCTGGAATCACACGGTATGTAACCTTTTGAGACTGTCTTCGTTCATTCGGAGTAAATGCCTTTGAGACCCACCCAGGTTGTTGCCTATTGATAGTTCGTCCTTTTCATTGCCGAGTAGTGTTCCCTAGTGTTCCGTGTTCCCTGACACAGTTTGTCAGCTCAACACTTGAAGGACATCTGGGTTGTTTCCAGGTTTCGGTGATTTGCCTTTTAATAAACCCACCAAATGATTCTGATGCAGTTGGTCCTCAGATCATGCTTAGAAAAACAATGCCCTACAGTCTCCACAAAAGTGGATGTTAGCAATCTTTATAATTTTTGCTCACCTAATAACTGGAAATGCTATCTTGTTGTCAGATATGTGTATCCCTGATCTTCAGGGGGATGAAAATCTTTTAAAATGCTTATTAGCCATTTATAATTCTTATGTGAATTGTCTACTCATATCCTTTGTCATTTAAAAATATTGAGTTGGTTTTGTTTTTCATATGGACTTTTAGGAGCTTTTTCTGTTAAGGATTTTAGCCTCTGTTGAATTTTCTCTCTTTTTCTTTTTGCAGCCTGCCATTTGTCGACTGTGTTTGAGGAATAATCAGTGACTGGAATTCCTATACTTCCTAGAACCATGACGCTCAGATGGGATTCCAGCAAGGGATTGGGAATAGCATGATCGATCTGGGTGACTAATGGATCATTTTGAAACGTACTAGTTCAGTCTCCCTTGCTATTGAATTATCTACTTTCTCCTGCTAGTCTGACAAGCTATTTAACAATGAACTAAATCTAAAAAAGCAGAACTTACTTTCAGCTGTATTCATTTTGGTTCTATGTATTACACAGTCCTTTACTTTTGGTTATTACAGCTGTTTTCCTGTGGTGGGTGTAGCTGAAGATCATTTTCATTGTTTATGAATCTGAAAATCAAGACATTCAAAACCCTGTATAGACATATTCTAACATTAGACTGGACAGGAAGATTTATCCTATTGAGTCTCACTTTTTAAAAAAAATAGAACTCTAATCAGCTGTTAAAATAACTTTCAGCCTGGGAGAAATAATTCCCATTTATCTAGCACATCAGTGCATTGTGCAAATAATGGACCATTCTTTCAATTCGTGAAAAATAATGAATTCTGTAAAAATTTTAATGCATTTTGTTGGCATTCTTTCTAAAGTGCATTGAATATTCTTTGGTTTCTCAGAGGGAACTAAACACAGTCTAATTTTTTCTCCTATGGCTTGAGAGATTTTCTAGTAGGAACATTCATTTTACCAGGTCCCTTACCTAAATGAGTTCACCTCTGGCTGCTAGTGCATTTTCTCTTTCTCGTGCCACCACCGGTTGACACTGAGTATTCTGGATATTTCTCTCTCTTCCTTATTAGCTGTTGCGTCCCTAGAAATTCCTGCTACCTGGGGTGCTGGGGCTCCCAGTGGCTCACAGATGCCACCCTGTGCCTGGCTTTCCGGCCTCTGGCCCCTTAGTTTGGACGTTCGGGGAGGAGGCAGCGGGGACCTAGGTCCCCACCCCTAGGCTAGGGTGGCTCTTCCTCTCTCAGTGGCTGCTCTTCTTTGGGAAAGGACATCTACCTCCATTCATTGTTTCATATGCTCAGAATACATTTATTGTCTACCATGTGCCATTCAGTAGGTGCTGGGGATACAAGGGGGTCTGACCCTGCCCTCAGTGGTTTAGTAAAGAATAGATGCCCTTTGGCTGGATGCAGCAAATTGATGAGAATGCCCTGAACCTGTTCTGGTGACAAATCAGCTCTCCTCTGGCCTTACTGAGGCAAGTGCTAACGCTCCCTGCATCTTTTCCTAGGAAACATTCCCAATCCATATTTCTACCTGTTCTGGATTCCAGTGGTCTGTGTGGGAAATCAAGCAAAAGCACCGATCCTAAGGGTGATTCAATCTCCGTCAAATGGGCCTGGGCTCGGGACCAGATCAATTGTTTGGGGAGAGTTGCAAGCTATGGGCTTATTTGAGTATTACCATATGGCTTTCATGTGTTTAAAACAAAACAAAACAGAACAGTGGCTCTAGAATTTGTTTTCTGTTATGTTTACTGCAATTTATAAATGCTGCAGTTGTATTATGGAGGTCATTTGCTCTTAGGGGCTGATCTGAAGGTAGAACTGTTATTTATGCCACATCACATCTAAAGGACATTCCTCGGTGTTCCCAACATCTAGCTTACTGTTACGTATAGACTATCACGTTAGAAAATCAGGTAACATTTGAAGTGTGTGGTACTTTGTTTGAGGAGCCATGAAATTGTAAGACTGGTTGCTTGAAGAGTAAAATGTCTTAAGACTATTCTGCCTTTTGAGTTCTTGTGCCTGATATTATAAAATGGTGTTATATAATTCTTCACTTTCAGCTGTCTCTTTTTTTTTTTTTTTTTTTTTCCAGTACGTGCGGGCCTCTCACTGCCGTGGCCTCTCCCGTTGCGGAGCACAGGCTCCGGACGCGCAGGCCCGGTGGCCACGGCTCACGGGCCCAGCCGCTCCGCGGCACGTGGGATCCTCCCGGACCGGGGCACGAACCCGTGTTCCCTGCATCGGCAGGCAGACTCTCAACCACTGCGCCGCCAGGGAAGCCCCAGCTGTCTCTTTTTTAAATTCAGAGATTCCATCTCTGGCAGCATTATTTCTGCTTTAAATATCTTCTGTTAACTAGTTTTTGTCTAGTAAGCAGGAGTGTTATGTTTCTTTCAACCGGACGAAGGTGGAGCTCACTTATGTAGGGTACATAAACCCTGTTGCATCTGTTTTTCTGTTTAGAGAGCTTTTGTTATTTACCCCTAAATTTGCAACTAAATTTCAGATAGTTGAAACTGAAACCTAAATCCCTGAAGGTTTTATTTTATTTTTTTAGGAGGTGGTTCTGATTCATTTTATTAACAGTTTCCAACTTATATTTGAATGGATATAAGTTGTCTGTGTGATGTCATTACATTTAAAATTTTTTTAAACTTTCTCTTTTTTAATAGATTAACTTTAGGAGTTGCTTTATTACTCTCTACCTGAAGGCAGAGAAAGACACTCCTTCCCTCTTGGACGAGGAGGGTGTAGAGTTCACCTTCTGAGGATATTTTGCCTTCTTCTCTAATCATATCACCTTTTATCCTAACCCAGTTGTAAATTCTCTTTAAGAAAGAATTCATGGTACCTGCCACATTCAGCCCTCAATAAACTTCTACCGAGGTGAACAAAAAGCAAGTATCTCTTGAGTGTTGCCTGGTAGGGCCTGATAATGTGGGTTCCTTGAAGGGCCGCCCTAAGGGATATGCCAAGCTTGCAATGGGGGTCCTGTATGGGCTTCAACTTTTAAAAAGCCCTGTAGGAGCCTTACTTCAAGTTACTATGCCTGTCATAAAGTGACCCCAAAGCTTACTTTCTTTGCTTTCGCCTAGGACCCTTTATAAATTTTTCTCTATCCGAGAAAGGAAGCAAACTGGCAGCTACAGAGGGGCGCAGACCCACAGTCTACAAGGGAGGAGTGTGCCTGTTTGCACACCTGAGGTGAGCGGGTGCCAGCATCGTCACGGATGGGCTGAATCACATTACCAAAGGGCTGAACGTGGTTGGCCTGTGCTGGACACCTGACAGAAGGGACACACATGCGTGGCCCTAATGAGCAAATGCAGATGGCTTGGGAGACAAATCCTGCCCTGATGGAATCCCCTGACAAGGAGGGGAGGGGCTGCAAGGATTGTGCCAAATTCCTGTTGTTGTTGATGTGCTGAGTGAGCAACCTGAGGGGTTTACAGGGAGTAGAGAGAAGTGAAAGGAGTGTTCATTACCTCGTTCCTCTCATGACTGAGAGGAAACACTGCCTAAACTGAAGGCTGATGTTTGCGGTGTGTGACACCCGGGTACATGACTTCAATAAAGCACTCAAACTGAACTACAGGATCAACAAATTAATACCATGTCATCCTATCCATCCATCCATCCACCCACCCATCCATCCATCCATCCACCCACCCACCCATCCATCCACCCACCCATCCATCCATCCATCCATCCACCCATCCATCCATCCATCCACCCATCCATCCATCCATCCACCCATCCATCCATCCATCCATCCACCCACCCATCCATCCATCCATCCACCCACCCATCCATCCATCCACCCATCCATCCATCCACCCACCCACCCACCCATCCATCCATCCACCCATCCATCCATCCATCCATCCACCCATCCATCCACCCATCCATCCATCCATCCACCCATCCATCCATCCATCCACCCATCTACCCATCCATCCATCCACCCATCCATCCATCCATCCATCCACCCATCCATCCATCCATCCATCCACCCATCCATCCATCCATCCATCCAGCCACCCATCCATCCATCCATCCATCCATCTATCCATCCATCCTACACAGTTTTAATTTCATACACATCAGATGCCAGCACTTTGTTTGATGCTTGGAATACAGAGGTGAAAAAAACAGATGTGGTCCAGCCTCTGCTCCTATGAAGTGGATCTTACATTCACATGGAGAAACTGCGACAGAGAATAGAATCTACTCAATACACCAAGTGATGCCTGAGGACCTCACAGAGGAGTAGAACTGGTTTGACTCAACCCCACCAGCTCATGGTTGTAAGACGCTAAATATATCTGTGTCCCCTGGACTTGGGCCAAAGCACTCCCTCCCCCAGAGGCCTCTCCTCCAGAAGGAAGTCATATGACCATTTCCTATAATGAATGCATCACTATCAACCAACCTACACCCAGGACATGATTTTTACATGTGATCACAAACTTAAAGGGTAGAATTCAAAATGTCTTGGTTTATTACAATTTATGTGGTTCGGGATTTTCTTAAGATCGTAGCAGGTGTAGACACAGACACTGCAGAGTGTTGTGGTCTGGAAAACACAGGCAGTTGAGCCCAGAGGAAAAAGGCCAAATACTCTCGGCGTCAGTTATTGACACTGAGCAAGTCATCTGCATGCCCCCACTGTTGCAGCAGGTAACTTACAGAGAGCACCTCTCTTTTCAGGTATTTTTATTTCAGGATTCTTTGTGTGGTACATGATTTTCCAGCACAGTTCTGAGTTTTGTCACTGGAAAAGGTTTGTGTTCTTCATTCTGAGGCCACGCTACAGGATGGATGGGCTGGGCCACCAAGTGTGTTTCTGGATTCCACTGTAGGAGCCCAAGTTCGTAATGAATTGCCTGCTACATAGCTTTCCTCTATCCTAGAACCGAGGATGGCCTTCAATGAAGAGGTAAGAGGAGCCTTTTAGTAGAATGGAAAAATGTTAATTATATAATGCTAAGTGACAAAAAGCTGGTTACAAACATAGTATATACAGTCTGATATGATTTTATATGAAGAGAATACTACAAAGACATATACCAAAATGTTAAAAGTTGGTATATTTTCTTCATGAAGTTTTTTGTGGGTTTTTTGTTTGTTTTTTTTGTGGTACGCGGGCCTCTCACTGCTGTGGCCTCTCCCGTCGCAGAGCACAGCCTCCAGACACGCAGGCTCAGAGGCCACGGCTCAGGTGCCCAGCTGCTCTGCAGCACGTGGGATCTTCCCGGACCGGGGCGCGAACCCGCGTCCCCTGCATCGGCAGGCGGACCCCCAACCACTGCGCCACCAGGGAAGCCCTCATGAAGTTTTATAGTTTATGTTTTATCCCTAGGTTTATGATCCATTCTGGGTTAGCTTTGACATTGGGTATGAGGTATGGGTCGAGGCTCATCTTTTTGTATATGGATGTACATTATCCCAACACTGTTTGCTGAAAAGACTCTTCTTTCTCCATCAACTGTTTATGCACCTTTGTCAATTGTCAACTGACTATATTTGTATCGTTCTATTTTTGGATGGACTCTCTATTCTAATCCATTGATCTACTTATCTATCTTTAGATCAATACCACACTATCTTAATTGCTGTAGCTTTATAGTAATTCTTGGAATCAGATAGTGTGTGTCCTCCATCTTTATTGTTCTCATGTATTTATTTTAGTTTTGCTAAAATATTTCAGATATTAGGTATTTACAGACATCATGACTTTTCTTATATTTTATTATGTAATGACATCACAAGCTACTATAACCCTTAACAACATTAATTCCTCTAGTTCTTGGTTCCATCTTCATATTTTCTAGGAGCTATTACCTTTTAGTGCTTTTTGTTTCCTTCTCCCATTAAGATCCCTACCTCCCTTCTAGAAGAAAACAGTGCTACAAAGCAGTCACCTGCCACTACTCATCACACCTCTCGCTGTTGCTTCTCATCACATGATACTGCATCCCAGAAAGCCTCAGCTAAGCATCTACCCCAGAGAGTACGGAAGGAGAATGTGATTTCTGATAACAGAATAACTGGGCCATCTTCTCTTTGCTGATATTTTGTTCTTGTATGAAATTCAATGCATTAATTCTTTAGAAATCAAATCCCAGTTTTATCTCTGAACTGCATTGTGGTCCTAAACACATTCTTTCAGCATCCAACTAAACTTCTTAAAAGAGAATTGTACTTTCCTTGAATCCTGGCTTCAGATTAATAAACCACAAAATGTACCTCATAGATGTCAAATGACAAATACCCATTAATGTGACTGTGGTTTCAGAAAAAAAAAAAAGCAACAGTGTAATTAATCACAGTCTATTTCTGGCATCACGGTAAGTCACATAGGACAAGCACATAGAACTCGGTCCTTAAAAAAGTTCAAGAAAAACCACATATCCAGAATAAAAGAATGACCAGAAGTGTGCTGAATCATGCTGCAGTTAAAAGAGGTACTGGGGAAATTTTTTCGCTCGTTAATATGCTCAAAAGTTTAAATATGAAAAAAAGGAAACAAAGAGGAGAGAGAGGAAGGAAAACGAAGCAGATGTGCGCTAAGGAAGTTACTTTTTGAAACGTGCAAGGTGTCCCTCTGAGAGGTAGCCCATCCGGAAGACTAGGCACAACGTTCTAGGGAAATCGCGCCCCTCCTGTGCGCAGGAGCCATTCGTCAGTGGGAATGTCCCCACGGCGCCCCGCTTCTTAAAAATTCAGAAGGTAGAAAGTACAGACAGAACTGTTCAATCCTTCCACCCCCAGAGCTATCTCAGGCAATAATTTGACTTAGGAATCATGTCCTGCAGTAGTTGTGATTTAGTCCCAATAATAGTAGGTGACATTTGTAGGGTATTTACTATGTCCCTGGCACCTGCATAATACTTGTATTAATTCATTTCATCCCCACACTAACACCCCTTAAATGTAGATACTTTTACTATTATTATCCACATTTTAGGGGTGTTAGTGTGGGGATGAAATGAATTAACACTAGAGAGTTCCTCTGTGTCCCTGAGAAACCAGAAAAATGTGACAAACATGGTGCCAGTTGATTTTAGGGCCACAGCGGTTTGCAAGGGAGAAGTGGCTGGAGGAGATGAGCCAGAGGGCAGAGGTCACCTGAGTATGAAGGTGCAGACTGGGGGTGGACAGGGAGACAAACTGCAAAACTTGGCTAAAGACTGGGGTTAGGGGGCAGGGGAGGCAACACTGAAAGCCAAGTCTGAGGTTTCTAGCTTGGGCACCGTTACAGGTCGAACTGTATTCCCCTCAAATTCATGTGTTACGGTCTTAACGTCCATAACCTCAAAATATAAACTTATTGGGAGACAGAATCCTTACAGAGGTTATCCAGTTAAAATGAAGTCACTAGGGTGGGCCCTTGTTCAACATGACTGCAGTCCTCCTAAGAAAGGGAGATTTGGAGACAGACGGGCACACCAGGAGGGTCCATGTGAAGATGGAGGCAAGGGCCAGGTATACCGACGATTGTCCGCCAGCCACAGGAAGCCCTCAGAATGAGCCAGCCCTGCTGATACCTTGATCTCAGACTTCTGGCCTCTAGAGCTGTGGGAGAATAAATTTCTGCCTTTTTTCTTTAAAAAAAGCAGAAAAAAAAGAGCTGTGTTCTGAAGTAACAAGAATTCACAGACAGGCCTCAAAGACTTGTTTTTTCTTCAAAAGAAACATAAAAACAAAAATCCCCCTTCAGAGATATGGCCAAGCCAATGCGAGAATCAACATTCGAACGAGAAAGAAAGGAACCTCCCCATGAGGACGCTTGTTTTAAATTTTATGCAAAGATCTAGAATTGTTACCTACACTCAAGTACTATCAGCAGACTCCAGTTTCATTTCTTTTTAACAAAATATTTATTTATTTACTTATTTATTTAGTTGCATTGGGTCTTAGTTGCAGCAGCCGGGCTCCTTAGTCGTGGCTCCAGGGCTCCTTAGTTGCGGCATGTTGGCTCCTTAGTTGTGGCATGCGAACTCTTAGTTGCGGCATGCATGTGGGATGTAGTTCCGTGACCAGGGATCGAACCCGGGCCCCCTGCACTGGGAGCACCGAGTCTTCCCCACTGTGCCACCTGGAAATCCAGTTTCATTTCTTACATTAAGTAAGGGAAGTTACAAAGTTGCTCAGGAAGAAACATCCAGATTTATAGGATAACTGACAATACAGACACACTGATTTGGAGCTGGGGACAACTCTGATTAAACTAAGAATGTTTTGCAAACGAGGAGTTGGACAAACATCAAAGAGGGTGCCTTACAACCTACCGAATGGGAGAAGATATTTACAAATGATACATCAAATGAGGGGTTAATATCCAAAATATACAAAGAACTGATACAACTCAGCATCAAAAAAAAAAAAAAAAATCCAGCTAAAAAGTGTACAGAGAATCTGAAAAGGCATTTTTCCAAAGAAGACATACAGATGGCAAATGGGCACATGAAAAGATGCTCAACATCGTTAATCATCAGGCAAATGCAAGTCAGAAGTACAATGAGCTATCATCTCACACCTGTCAGAAAGGCTGTTATCAAAAAGATAACAAAAAGCAAGTGTTGGCCAGGCTGTGGAGAAAAGGGAGCCCTCATGCACTATCGGTGGGATTGTAAATTGGTGCAGCCACTATGGAAAAACATATGGAGTTTCCTCAAAATTAAAAACAGAACTACCACATGATCCAGCAATTCCACATCTGGGTACTTACCTGAACAAAACCCCAAAACTCTAATTCAAAAAGATATGGGCCCTGATGTTCTTGGCATCACTATTTACAACAGCCAAGATATGGAAGCCACCCAAGCGTCCATTAATAGATGAGTGGATAAAGAAGACGTGAGATGCATACAGATATTATATACACACATATATATATTTGTATATATAACATGGAATATTACTTAGCCATAACAAAGAATGAAATCTTGCCACTGGGGACACACATAGATGGAAGACTTAGACAGTAATATGCTAAGTGAAATAAGTCAGACAGAGAAGGACAAATATTGTATGATTTTTCTTATATGTGGTATCTAAAAAAACTAAATAAACAAAACAGAAACAGACTCACAGAACAGACAACAAACTCGTGGTTGCTGGGGAGGTGTGCTAAATGGGTACAGGGGATTAACAGGTACTAACTTCCAGTTATAATATAAACAACTCATAAGGATATAATGTACAGCATAGAGAATTTAATCAATAATATTGTAATAACTTTGTAGGATGACAGATGGTAACTAGGCTTGTAGTGGTGATAATTTCATAATGCATAAAAATATCAAATCACTATGTTGCATACCTGAAACTAATAAAATATTTTAAGTCAATTATACTTCAATAAGAAAAAGTGGTAAAAAAATCTTAAAAAAACCCACAAAAGATGCCGCAAAGCTTGTTCCTTTCCCACGGTCATCTGGCTCCCCCTAGAGGACCCTTTGCCACTCAAGAGTAATGGAGAAACTTGTTAACGGCTTCACACACTTTGGCTGACCTATCTTTGTGTCAAGTCCTGCCCAGAGCTGTGGGGAAAAGTAGTCACTGAATATGATCTGTGGGCTGAAATTCAGATGAAGCTTTCAGAACAGGTGTCACCTCCTTTGTAAAGCCTTCCTGGGTCTCCCCACATGGTTTATCACTTGCTCATGTGTGTTGATGTGTTGTGACCTGGAATATATAATAATTTTATGTGTCTGTTTTTCCCTCTAGACAATAGACTACTTGAATATATCTTTCTTTCCTTGTTCATTGTGTCTTCTTGGCACCTAGACACAGTGCCTGGCACATAGGAAGTAAGTGTTCAATAAATCAGTGTTTATTCGCTTACTAAATGATGACATGCTAGCTACTTCATTCGTTCTCCTGCCTACCGCACACAGATAAAGGACTGGCGCCTCCCAGGTTAATATCATGTACATCAGTGGACTTGTTTCTGATCTGGAAGAATGAATATATTCGGGAATATAAGCCTTTTACAACAGAGATAGTTGAAGAGAGTCGAGGCGTTAGATTTCCTGGAAGAAATGAAATATTAACTGGAGAGCCAAAATTCCAACTTACATGGTAAAATGCAAGTATCTTTTGTCATGTATAAGGACAGATATCAAAACTTTCCCGCCCCGTGGGAAGAAAATATAGGGCAGGAAACTTTTGATATGCAACTTCCTGAGAAAGCCAGGAGGGGCCTGGGGTAGTCAAGGGCAGCAGAAAGGAACTGAGGGTGAGGAAGCATCACTTAGTGGGTCTGATGCGGATGGAAAAAGCACAGGCCCTCCAAAGGGAGTCACAAACGTGTGCTGTGAGGAAATGGTGCAACAGACGATGGGGGAGAAGCAAAGGGAAGGACTTCAGAGCCCACCCGACCTACCCGGTCCAGGCCTGTCGCTGATGACGGTGCTCTGAGGAGAGCTGACTGACTCAGAGTCACACAGCCGCAGGGTCTCAGAGGCCTCAGATTCGGGAACACCAACGTGAGGCCTCTGACCTCTTTCTTGCTGCAACAGCCAAGCCTGTGGACACGTCCAGGGATCCTGGCTGAAGTTTGTCCGCGGCCCTGGGCCAGAGGGAGGCAAATCCATTAGCAGCCACCAGGCAGGCAGAGTTGGCGAGTCACCAGAAACCTGCGGTGGCTGGACTGTCAGGGCCCTCGGACCATAGAAAGGGGTCCAGGAAGCTATTGGGGGGTTGCTTGTGATACTGGGTCTCCGATTGGGGTCCAGCTCCAACACTGCCGTGGCTTATCGGCCGGCTGACCTCCACAAAGGAACTCACAGCCCCTCGCTTCTCTGTCTTCTTCTCTGAGCCCAGCGGCTGTGCGCTCGGCCTGCAGCTCGACCATTCAGCAGCAGCTCGACTACGGGCAGGTCAGTTTCCACTCTGCTCTACAGTCTCTCCAGCTGCGAGGAACTGGCCCAGCCAAGGCATGTGCTCACAGAACAGATGCGACGGTTGTACAGGTTGGCACACCTACTGCCAAGAAGGGCGAGTGGGCACAGTAGCCCCTCAGGAAGGTCAGCCCTCGCTCGCTAGTCCTGTCGGCTTCCCGTAGGGCTGACGGTACACGAGGCGGTGCCTGGAAAATGGACGGCGTGAGCATTTAAATGTGATAGCTTCGGAAAATCCCCCAGAGGAGGGCCTGGCCTCAGGTACCCGATAAATCATGCCGCTTTAATTGTGGCTGAGCAATAGGGACATACGATTGCAAAGTGTCCTTCCAACCTTCAAACCCCGTATTTGGGTTTGAATTCGTTTTCAGAACTTGCTTCTTAGACACCTCCGCTCCTTCAATCCGTCACCCAACAAATGTTTGTTGAAGCTTACACTGTGCCGGGTTAACTTCAGCATTGGGAAAACAGTGGTGAAAAGGACAGGTGCAAATCTTATCCCCTGAAATCCATACTTTGGTGGGAAAGAGAAATAGTAAAGAAATAATCACACATTGATTTTGAGATTGGACGTTACTCTCCTTATAAGCTATGTAAACCAACCCGTTACTACTGTTGAATGGATGTTGGCAGAAGACTTGAGACCTCTGGACCGGACACAGAGGACTGTATCACTCGCAGCACAGCAGCAGCTTGAGTCAGTTCCCTTTGCCCTCGGTCCCCACACAGGCGATGCGGCGGGCTGGAAGAGATGCTGTGCACACGGCGGCTTTTGCGTCACAGCGGAGGAACACAGAGCTTAGGGAATCCGCTGCTTTCACAGCCAGTAGTAAGCAAGCCTGCTCTTTGTCTGGGGAGCGTTGTTACATCTCTCAAGGTTACCAGCTATACAAGCAATGCTGAGAAATGGCTAAAGGAACAGTCAGGGCCTTGTACCCTGGCATTCCCAGAAAGGGGTTTCAGGGGGCAAGAGGCCCACAGAGGACTACCTCTTCCAACAAAGACATAAGAGACAAAAAATAGTACCCATAATCCTATGGTTTTTTTCGGTTTTATCTTTCTAGAATCTATGTTCATATACACTTTTCAGAGTTGTAACCATGGCACATGTTAATGTTCCGCTTGACTCATTTAACTTTATATCATAAACGGTTCCCATGCTTTACACACAGCTCTCACGTGACCCTGCACGCCTCGCTGGGCTGCTGGGCCATAATGGCTTGACGTTTCGTTTGTCCCCACTTTTGTCCTCAGCTTGTCTCTTTGAAAAGCAAGGTCAGGCCCTAAGCCCAGTAAGGAGAACACACTGGAGTGGTCGGAGAAGACTCCACACCCATGCTTGCCTTCTAGACCTGCACTTGCCTTCCTCTGCCTCCCTTCCTGCCGCACCATTTGGCATCTTCCTCCCAGGTACCCAAGAACTCCTAGAGCCTTCAGGTACCCTCTGCTCGGAGAAGAAAATATCTGGTTCACTGTGTCACACTGTAGCACTAACTTCAACTGCCATCCTGCATCTGTGTAGAAGGGCTTCATTCGGGAAGAAAGCATCAAGGGTAGGCAATGACCCAGCTAGAGGAGAGACTCCCTGATATTGTGCTCACGCTCCTAGTTAGGAGGCTTTAGGGAAACAGGCGCTTCCCTGGGTCATCAGCGACGTGTCCGTGCGTGGTGGCCTTTGGGGTCGCTTGAGCTCCTACAGCAAAGGTTCCGCATCAGTTTTTCCATCTCTGAAATCTACAGTTCTTACCAACATATTTTTTTTTCTCTTAAATTGTTGTCTGCTTTATGTGAGTAAGACTGATTTTTCTTTAGGGTTCTAGCAGAAAACAGATGATTAAGATATTTTAAAATTAGAATATATAAGAAGGGTTTAACAAAAGGGCCTGTTTATAAGTGTGGACAGGGAATAGGGAAACCACAAAGAAAAGTGAAGTTTACTCCTGCCGTTGTGACAGGGAAGCACTTACCACTTCTAAGTATACTGAGAGCCCAGAACCCAGGAAGAGAGGTGAGCAATGACAGCTGCACAAACACGGCTGGGCCTGAAGGGAAGCTCCTTCCCTCTGCACTTCTGGTCTCCCCCGGGATCCCCACAGGCTGAGCCCAACAGGAAATCAGAGGGTGGCGCCATTGTGTGGTCCGCTCTGGTCTGTCTTCCACTGCACCAGTCAGGGTGGAGAATGGGTCTGGAAGAACAAAGGAAGACATCTGGCACACAGTTCTTAAGGAAACAGTAAGTTTCTCAAAGGGCAGACCATATTCTAAATGCGTACCCTGCTAGAGTTATGGAACACAGAAATGTTTCTCATCTGTAAATGGTGATAATAATAGTATGACTGGAATGAGGCTGAGGTCACTGCAAGAAGAGCAGCAGCTCTAAAAAGAGAAAAGATACTAGAAGAGGTTCGCATTGATGGGTAGGTGGCAGAATGTGTGTGGGAGATTTGGAGGTACTTTCCCTACGGTACTCTCCCTAATTCACCTTGCTTGATGGCATAGACTCAATTATAGCAGCTGCTGCCTTTGCAGAACCACTGTGGGGGAAAAAGGCAGCAGAGGGTACATGAAGCAGCCTCCTCTGGTTAATCTTTCCCAGTTACCCTTGCCTAGTTCCTCTTAGCTTCAGTTCTTGGAAACACATTTCTCTCCACTGCTTTGTAATTGCCAATAAGGAGGCTCCGTGCTACCCCGAAGGTGGTTCAGAATCTGTTCGCCCAACCGGCCCTCCAGCTGTGGGCCACCTGGGGAGGAACAAGAACAAAACGGAGAGCACTCCTCTCCCCGTGTCTCCGGAGTCTGGGTCCCTGGCTTCCCACTCCTCTTTAACTGATTCTTCAGGTGAGAGTGCGGAAGAGGTGGGCTTCAGGCAGCCTCTCCTGGAAGCAAGAAGTTGACTTTGAGAAGGAAACCTGGTGGTTGGTGAGGAGAGATGGTTCCTCCTTCACTGATAGGTTCTCTAGGCATACCCGTGCCACCAGGAAGGAGTAGGTAAGGCCCAAGTTGGGAGGACAGGCCGGAATCAAAGTCCTACGTCAGTGTCTTGATCAACATTGCTATTGCCTTATGCACATTCTATGACTTAAGTGGCTAAGAGATACACATTGTAAGTTTCCCTAAATGCAGTTTCAATGGTGCCCAATTACAAAAGGTGTGCAGGGCTGAAGAGGGGCAGCAGTAGGATTTCTGAGTCACCAGCACCTGAAAGTAAGGCCAAGGTCCCTTGCCAGTGTCTGTGGCCTGCACTTGTTCAATTTTTCATTGGATGGGATATAGACATCCTCTTCTCTGCCTTTGAGGAAGGCCATCTGTCACTTGCACGGAAGCAAACCTCATCACCTTCCAAGCAGCCTACTCCTCTTCTAACAGTTCTTTTTTAAAAAAAAACACTTTATTGAGGTATGATTGACATACAAAAAGCTGTACATATTTAATGTAAACAACTTGATGAGTTTGGTATAAGTATACATCCGTGGCAGTCACCAGTCTGTGCCATTACATACCTGTTACCTCCAAAAGTGTCCTCTCGTCCTCTTATTAATATTGCTATTGTTAGAGAATGTTACCTGATATTAGGTTAAATAGCTGAAGCACTGTCTAATGGAATGTTCATGTCCAAATAAACTTCTCTACATCATTAAGGGGATTTGGAAAATTATAAGGTTCTGATATCTTGAATTCAGCCCTAGTTAAAAATTAGGACGAGGTTTGATGCCTCAAACTTCAATAACAGGGGCCTTCGAGGGAGCAGTTGCTTTGAGATTGTCAAGTACTTAACTAACCGTTAGCCTGTGCTTAGACAGATAAGTCTAGCAAATATTTACATGTCCTTTACAATAAATTTTAAGTTAAATCTATACTTATTTTGTATGTTGTCGTTACAAAATGCGTTTATCAGTTTGTTTAGATAGGGCAAAATCCTTTAGATAATGTTGAAGGGTTTGGGGTTTTGTTAATTGGTCCACCTTGAGACCATGGATATTTATCACAGGAAATGGTATTTGTTAGCGGGTTCTGTTGTAGAAAACCACGATGCCCGCTTCAGGTTGCCATCTGTCTGCCCGGAGGTTTGCTCTAAGCCCCTGACTTTGCAGTGATTAGCCTGCTCGTCGTCACCTTGCTGATCCGACGTCATGACCCGAGTGCCGAAGGGCTATAGAGACCCTCGTGGGGTTACCAATGTAACGAAGGGCTTTCTTCCCAACCAAAGTATTTTATAAATATAAAAAGTAACCATAGTAGATTATCTTTATAAGACAATGTTGAATCTCAATTTTCAACAGACTAGCATATATATAAATTTTAATATCCTTTATAATTGATCAGTTGTTAGTAGAAAAGCCCATATTGTTTATTACGTCACCTTTGCATTTTTAATTTAGGTCTATATAGATGTACCACATTCAACGTACATTCTCAGGGACTGTTAAATGTTGACCTTTTTCCTAGTAAATATTCCACCTCTGTCTGGAATTTCATTCATAATATGCTAGAACCATATGGTACTTCAGCAGATCATAACATAATATCTTAAACCATAGATGACTATTTTCTCAATAAAAATAAGTGCTAATAAATATTGTGTCTTTGGTGTTGAATGGCAGTTAGTCTCCCCTCGCCAAAAAAAAAAAAAAAAAAAAACCTGAAATTTTGCTTTCTGATACCAAGACGGAACTTTGCTGAGATTACTGTTTCACTCACCAAAGGTATCATAAGAATACTCAGGGGAGTTTGTTTTTCTTAGTGTAGCTTTCATAAAGGAAATGAAAGAAATGTGGAAATTGAAACACAGTTCAGTCAGGTGTCTCAGTACTGTGTATGAGTTTGATTGCATTCTAAGCCAGTCGATTACATTATATATTTCATATTTTCTTGTATTTTATTTATGCTAAGAGGCCTTATGCCTTTACAAAGCAGATTTTTTATATTGACCTACACAGTAAAAATAAATTACAGACCCATTCACCTTTAAAACAGGAGACTGTTTCAAGTACACTAGTCCAGGTATCCAAGTACTTTCTTTTGGCACACCTTTTGGATTTTTTCTTACTGAAAAGTTGATTTAAAAATAAACTTCTGTAGAACATTTGCCCCATGGCTCCAATTCCTGCTTCTATATGGATCTCTCCCTACAGGGGTCTAATCTCTCACTTATACCCAGATGTGGCACGGTGCCCATCCACAGGCCAGCTGCCTATGAATTTACTGATATCCTCTCACACTCAACATGTCCAGATGTTAGCACATCTTCTCACAGAAGCTGCCTTCTGCAGGCCTGTAGCTATCAGCCTGGCAGTTCTCTGGATCCACGTTTCTTTCCCTTGCCTGGAAATGCTTCCCAATCCTCTAGGCCCTTGTAAGATAATCCGCTCCTCATTATTGTTCATGTCCTGGCAGAGGCTGGATGACATCACAAAGGGTATTGGATAAGGGGTTAGGTAGGCTAGATGACGAGTAAGGCCTCTGCCAGCTCCTGCATTCTGAGGGCCTAGATCTCCTGATCCCCTGAAACGAGATGCTCTCCTGGCCTCACCGTTAGATCTAAGAAGACTTGTGTCCTCCTCATTCTGCTTCTAACACCGCATAAATGACCCCTTCTTGTATTTAGTGCCTGTTGTATGTGGAGCTACAGTGAAATTATGCTGAAATTGAAAACTGAAATAGCATTTGAAAATAGCATAGAAATATTGCTAGTATTTGTGAAGATCGTTGAAGTTTTTAGACACTGAGGAGCTTTAGCAGTTGTTTTGCTTGCTCACTTCTTTTTAAAAGAGATATTGCTTCTTCTAGTCTAGATCGCCCCCATCCTTTCTGTGCTCCTACGTGAAATCCTAAGGGACCATGGACATACATGCTCATCTTTCTCGTTTCTGGACTTCCAATACATTCATAGTACTAAACAACTTGGTACTCTTTCAGCAAATTTCCCACTTGAAGATGGGACAATGCAATGAAAATCGTAACTTTTCTCATATCCCCCAAGTGTCCAGTCCCACATCCAGGCAGTGATACTTGGGTTTTTGGATGGCCACTGAGAAACAAAACTGATTTTTGCCTTCGTAGCGGGAGTATTCGCTAGTTTAGTTAGTTAGTTATTGTCATTCACTCATTCACCTATTCATGCAATAAACATTCATTGAGTGCCTGCTGTGTGACTAATACTGTGCTGAATTTGTCCCCAAGGGCCTTACCATTTAATAATTAAGACAAATAAATGTCTTTTGTGTTGCAGGAAAAAAAAAAAGTGTGCCCAGAGCACAGAGGAAATATAAAAAGGAAGCTGTAAATTCTACCTGTGAGAAGAAGAATAGTTTTATGGGAGTATCACAGAAACTTTAGATGAATCTTGAAAGACATGTGCTTTCAAGAGTGGGCAAATGGGAGCAGAGGATTCCATCAACGAGGGCAGCTTGAGCAAAGGCACCACACACAGAGCCGTAAAGACTTTCCAGTGTGTAGGTGCACGTGTGCGGGCAATGCAGACAGTCAGAGATGAGGCTGGAGAGAGGTTGGCAGTTTCAGATCATGGGGTTCCTTGTGTGATATGCCAAGAGTTCAGATTTTGGCCTGTGAGCAGCTGGGAGGGGCATGGTCAGATCGACTAAGAATAGAGGAAGAAACAAGGACGAGGCACAAGTGTACAGCTGGGATGGATGCTTCCTGGGGAGGCACGAAGGACAAGTACGTTTAGAGGGAGAATTATACAGTCTGTCTTGGACAAAGCCAGCGTGCCCGCGGGACCCAGATGTGGGATGTCCAGGAGGCAGTGACTGGGAGAGAGGTCTGGAGATGAGTTCAAGGGTACATCCTCAAGGGAGGACGAGGCCATGAGGAGGAGGTGCAAAGACTGAAAACGAAGGAAAGGGAAGGAAAAGACAGGGAAGAGGAAGGAAGAAAAGAGGAGAAAAACAAGGAGAGAAATAGGACAGAAATGAGGAACATTGTCATTTAAGAAACTGTTAGAAAAAAGGGGTAGTAAGAAGGAAAGACCAGAGATGAAGGAGAAGTAAGGAATGTATGACCGACAGCAAGTAAATCAGAATATTTAAACGTTTTAATGCAAAGGTCGTCGGCTCTGCTGTTGGAGAGAATTGAGCAACGCAAATCAGTGTGCCAGCAGGATTTGCAGGAATGGAAGAGAGAACGGTGTGCCCCAGCCCTAGTTCCACTCTGAGCCCTCTGGGCCGTGAGGGCGAATTGGAGGAAGAAGCATATGAGCCAGCTGAAGGGCTCAAAGCAAAAGGGCAGGGCAGGGGTCCAGAACAACAGGCTGAGTGCGGTACAGTGAGTCCATAGAAGCTGCAGGGTGGAATCAAGGTGCTGGACGCTGAACTGCTGGCTGGGACTTGGCCCACTCAGCCAGTGTGTGAAACTGTCTTCATCCACAGATTCTGCCTAATCAAGAGCACATCTGATCAAAGAGCTACCCTAACAGGGACTGAAACTGTTGCCTATGGCCCAGTGCCTTGGACCGGTGCCATCCTGGGTGGGTTCTATTGTCATCTGTGGCTGAGTATATAACCTGGGTGCAATAAATCCCCCAAGTTCAGCAGTCTGCCCAGAAAAAAAAGTGATTGGGTGATGGACATACGGGGCATTTCCCCCCCCAGGGGCTTGGCCTCAAAAGGAAGGTACAGACAGCACGGTAAAGTAAAAGGATGCAAGGGGGTGGAGGGAGAATAAAAACCAGGCTCCAGAGAAGGTTTTGTTTTATTTTTTTACTTTTTAAATTATAGAAAGAAGAAGTTTGGAGTAAGCTCTTATTGTCCCTAAAAGTCTGAAGTCTATAGAAATTAGAAGTCTGACTAAGTAGTCGCTAGAACGGCTGCAAGGTTCTTGGTGACCAGGGGGAAGAAAAATTCAGGAGTATGGATAAAGAGGGTATATTAGGAGATGGAAGAGAAGAGGTCCCAACCATTACTTGGCAATAGACAGCATTTGGAAGGGTTCCCTATATTACATTAGATTTTATTAAAATATTTAATGCGGCAAGGCCATTTTGAGATGAAAGTAAAATTAAGAATGAACTGGAAAAAAAAAAAAAAAGAATGAACCGGAATTTCCACTGGTTCTGGAGAACACTTGTTTCTGTAGTCTACACTCCCTATTCCCTACCACAGACCCCTATCTTGTGATTTATTCTAAAAGATGCCTTTACTGAGCTGAGGAAGTGGGTCATATCTCTAAGGCCGCTTCCAGCATCCACGTCGGTGATCCTGTGGGTCACATGCAGTTTAATAACACTTTTTTGTGTTGTTTTGGCTGCCTCAGGTCTTCGTTGCTGCGCGTGGGCTTTCTCTAGCTGTGGCGAGCGGGGGCTACTCTTCGTTGCGGTTCGTGGGCTTCTCACCGAGGTTGCTTCTCTTGTTGTGGAGCACGGGCTCTAGGCGCGTGGGCTTCAGTAGTTGCAGCATGTGGGCTCAGTAGTTCTGTCTCGCGGGCTCTAGAGCACAGGCTCAGTAGTTGTGGCGCACAGCCTTAGTTGCTCCACGACATGTGGGATCTTCCCGGACCAGGGCTCGAACCCATGGCCCCTGCATTGGCAGGTGGATTCTTAACCAGTGTGCCACCAGGGAAGTCCCCTCACGTGTGGTTTAGAATAGACATGCCTAGGGGCCCTGGCTGCATGGGATTCTGTCATGGACAACCCATAGACTTCGTGCTTCACAATTTCTTGCTGTTTTAGCTTTTTTAAAAACACTCTATTGATTTCTACAGTTGCAGAAATAATGAACAATGATGGGATAAAACATGTAAACAATTAAAAAATAATTGGATTGATGTGAAGATCTCTTTTGACCACGTCTAAACCAACTTCCCTTTTCAGATGTAGCCAGGCCCATGTTTTCAGCCCATTCTCTGCATTCACATCAATGTACAAATAGGTATTTATACAAATCTATTTCTGGTAGTTGAGGTTTTTAAACAAATGTGTTCATACTACATGTATGTTTCTGTAAAATTTTCCGCATATAATTACATGGAAGAAATATTTCCATAATGTTAGAGTTGACCATGAGCAGTTACCACCCCAAGGGGCCCCAGGAAGATGCCTGGACTCCCCAAGACCTCAGAATGGGACCTCGTGCCCCAGTGCTGGACGCTTGCTGTCCTCGCCCCTGTCCATCCCCACCCCCCATCCCATGCCCAGCGCCTGGCCACGTCCGTCCCTGTCTGTGCCCGTCTCCCTGTGGCCTTGCTCCCCACAGGAAACCCTCCTTTCTAGGCTCCAAGGGCCCACACTTTCCCACCTCAACACCAACACTCTTTCCAATTAGATTTGTGGGTTTCTCCCCCCAGTGAAGATGAGGGTGAATGCCTTACACTGGTGTTTTCAGCAGTGGGGACTTGGCTTCCCTTCTCTTCTGGGCCAGGGTCTGGCTGGACCTGAGGTGGCGGAACTGGGCCCCTCCTCTTCACCAACATCACCCCCAGCTCCACACCCTTTGTCTGGCCTCAGGGCTGACCCAGGACCCTCCCCGGGCTCCCCCACCTGCTCTTCCTCCGTTGGTGTCCTTAATCCACCTGCGCCGACAGGGGAAGGCTCCTTCCAGATGCTCCCCAAATGCTTCACGTCAACAGCCTTCCCGGGGTCGGCCCCACGTCGTGCAGGGATGTCCCACCATCACTAATCCCCCACCTTCAGGGCAGAAGTAGGCATCAGGCCTGCTGCGTGCACTGCTGTGCATCCGGCTGTATACACATGTGTGACCCTGTCCTAGGATGTAGGGAGGCAGGACTGACCACAGGGTGGACATCAGGCCCTGGGCTCACCAGGCAAGGGCAGCTGTGTTCTCCATCCTCAGAGACTTTCTCACCCGGCCTGATGATGGCCTGGCCTTTCAGGCAGTCAGTGTAGAGTGTGTACAGGGAGCCCCGGTGACGCTCCCACACTCCCAGGGAGAACACCTCGTCACGGTCCTAGGACAGACGGGGAAGTCAGCCAGCAGCATCCCTCCCAACACGCGCTGAGTTGCGACAAGAAACAAAAGACACCTCCATGCAGAAAGACAAGGTCTCTAGCCTGACTGCTGTCCTGAGGAAGGTCTCAGCTAGGATGGCCCTCAGCTGGTGTCTGGGAACTGGGTTGCAGTGGTTGGTTGAATGGGGGCCCCCCCAAAGTTATGTCGTGTCCTGACCCCCAGAACCTGGGAATGGGACCATTATTGGAAAGATGATCTTTGCAGATATAATTACGGATCTCGAGATGAGGTCGTCCTGGATGAGGGTGGCCCTCAACCCATGGACCATGTCCTTAAGAGACAGGAGACGAGACTCAGAGGAGAAGCCTCGTGAACACAGAGGCACGGATGGGAGGGATGCGGCCACGAGCCCAGGGCCGTCTGGGGCCCCCGAAGCCAGAAGAGGCAGGCGGGACCCTCCCCGGAGCTTCTGGAGGGAGCTCAGCTCTGGGACACCTTGACCTCAGACGTCTGGGCTCCAGGACTGCGTCTCCAGGTTTCTGCTGTCCTCAGCCTTTGTTTGCGGTCATTTGTTATGTAATAGGAAGCTAATGCAGCTGGTGAGCAGCTCCCTGCCCTGATCCAGACCCTCACTCCGGTTAGGGGCAGCCCCCCGTGTCTACACTGTTTGCACAAGCCATGTGGTGCATATGCTGAACACCAGCCCCCCTCCTGGGCGCTGGCAGTTTGGAGGGTGAGGGCAGACAACACCATGTGACCCGCCCCAGCTGGGGGCCGAGTCTCTAAGGAGCTTCCCTGGGGGCAAGAGTGGCTGGGGGAAGAGGCACTCGTGTGACCCTCGCGGGAAGAAGTGGGCGGGAGGCGGCCAGCACACGGGAGCCCCAGTTCCCCGCTACTGTGCACCGTGACCCATCTCGGCTGTGAGCCTCCCAGCAAGTCCCCGAGGGTGAGGGTGGCCCTGCTGACGCCAACCCTTCCCTCCACGGCTAGTAGATGGAAGAACCTCTTCTCTTTGCCATTCCGGGAGTTGTTCTGGGAGCTGTTTGGGGTTTTTGTGGGCCGGTCCCCTGCCTATGCTACCTCTCCTCCACAAGAGCAACCAGAGGGGCTGTTTGCTCTGTGGCCTGAACGCCCCCTCCCTGCTGTTCTCGAGAAGGAATCCAGGGCTTTCGTAGCGGTGTCTGCAGGCAGCTCTGCATCTGCACTGACGTTTACATCTTCCGTGTAAACACACAGAGAGCCTTCCTTGACCTCATGCCCCCTGCTGACCATTCTGTATGCCAGCCACAGACCCCAGCGCACGTGTCAGACCACCCCCCTGTCTCAGTCTCCTCGTCCATACGGGGATGGTGGTCTCTGCCCACGGAGTGACTAGAGGGCGTACCTACAGCCATGGCACCGGCTCCGTGCATGGGCCTTCATGGGCCTGGACCCCCCAATGCCCAACACCACGTGACGCAGAATCATGACACGGTGACACTGGCTGCCAGGCGTCCAGTCAGAAGGGGCCCAGAGGCAGCACCTGGCACCAGATCAGACGTGCTTTGTCAGGGGAAGTGGACATACTGGGTATTAGGACTTTGCTTTGTGCCTAGAAACCAAACGGAGCCACTGGAAGCTGATCTGAGCCGTGGACATGAAACCCACGTGCAGGGCAAGAGCTCCCGCTGGACACTGGCTCCTAAGATTCCGCACAGGTGATAGCCACACCAGGGGTCCCTGCCCACCCTCTCCAGGCCTCTCTGGTGGGCACTGCTGGACCCCCCACCCCACAGGCTCCCCGACCTAGAGCTTGAAGCACCGACAGGATGAGAATGTCACTGCACCAACCCTGCTCAGCTCCTCCTCCCTGGTGACCAGGAGCGGGAAGGCCAGTGGAGTCCAGGGACCGGCACAGGCAAAGCTCAATGCACCCCCCCACCACGGGGACCCCCGGCTTGCTCAGACCCACCACCTGCACCTCCCAGTGTCCACGTCCCACCAGACCCACATTACTGGTGTGGACGTCACATATACAAGCTGCCACGGGTCATCTTCCCACGTGGGATGCTCCCCTGCCATCCCTGTTTCTCCCTGATGTTGGCCTGGGCCCCGCGTATTCTGGCAGGAAGGGGGCCGATGAGGAGGCTGGCCTGTCCTGCCTGCCTCTCAGAGGCCCAGACACGGGGCTTGGGGGCTGCTGGGTCTTGAGGTCCAGATGTTTCCAGGTGTGGGATGAACCTGCCAGGGTCCACTAGAGTCTTCCCTCTCCACGATTCAGGAAACATGAGGGTCCACCAGACCGAGACCATCCCAGGTTCTGCTGGAAATATGCTTGGATTTGCTCTCCTGACCCTAAAGACAGACCTGTGATTCGCCTGCAGATGGTGTTCTGCGAGATTTCCACAAGACCACTTTCTACCCTGTTCTGAGCAAATTACTAGTCCGTCCGTGCTGCCATCACCCCATGAGCAGACCAGGAAGCTGAGGCTCTGAGAAGCCAAGTAATCCAGCCGGAAGCACAGCTGTGGGACCACAGAGCGCGGTCTGCGCCCGCCGCCCGCCCATGGGGACTGCCCTCTCCCCGCAGCCTCCGCGTCTGTTCCCTTCACCCCCTCCCGGGACCGGCTCACAGAGCCTCCTCTTAGGGGGATTTACTTTGCAAACCCTCCCTTCGGCGAGATTCCTGCTACAAAACCTTCCTTTCATGGGATTCATCTCAATCTTGTTTGGGGGGTCACCTGGGAGGCTTGTTACTCTGAAGCGACTTCAGCCTCACGTCACCAGGGCAGCTTCCCTGGATCACACTCACCACCTGCCCGTCCACTCCCAGCTCAGACCCAGAAAGTCCCCCTCGGCCCCAAGGCTCTGCCTGGGCTCCCTCCCCCTCCTGCCCGGCCCTTCCCTCCCGTGTGCCCTGCAGGGTCACCAGGACCTCCCACCTGCCCCAGGCAGGCTGTCCGCTCTGTCCTGGGGAGGCCTCTTTGCTGTCAGGTGGAACACACAAGAGGTATCCACGGGGCTTCCGTCACACAGCGCAGAGGTCAGCGCCCGCCTATGGACCTCATCTCTCTGATGAGGCCAGCTTGGGGTTCAGGGGCCCCAGCATCTCTTGGTTCTCACCTCATCCCAGCGCTGCCCACAGGGGTGTCGCTAAGCAACTCTGTGCCGGCTGCACAGAAAGGATGCTCATACACAAGCCCCTCCCAGCGCACGGGGCCCCTGTGGTCAGGCTCCTCCCAGGATAAAGGGTTCACTTGGACAAACACCCAGCAGCCCACAGGGCTCTCATGGGCAGGTTCCTCCCAGGATACAGAGCTCCCCTGGGCAGGCACCCAGCAGGGCTCAGCACCCAGCAACCCTGCACATAGCCCTCATCGCAGAGCACCCCCAGCCCACCTGTCGGTCAGAGCTGACACAGAGCACCTCAGAGCAGGACCTGAACTAACAAACAGCAGCTCCGACAGGTCTGTGACCCTGGGCGTCACTCTGGGTGGCCTCCCTCCACCGGGTCTTCCAGAGGCTTCCACTGCACCTGGGGAACTGGGCCTCTATCTCCACCCACCAGCCCTCCTCTCCCTGACTCCTGGATTCCTCTCATGAGGAGAGAGTCTTCTTGAAGTTGTCTCCCACTCGTGGGCCAGTTAAAATGATTAGAAAACAAGCCAGGGCTGCAACCCAATGTCCACCCTGACTCTCAGGACCCCACACCTGTCCTTGGAACTGGCCGGTGCAGCAACGCCCATTTCTGCAACTGTGAGCCCCTGATGGGTGAAGATTGGCTGACGTAGGCAGCCTGACCTGGCCGGCCAGCCCTCCCCAGGTGTGCCTGGGCTGAGGTCTATATAAACACCGCTCCAGGCAGCAAGAGCACCTGCAGCTGTGCCTGACGCCGTATTCTCTGCCCCGTCAGCAGTCTCAGGGCTGGGCTGCTGGGAGGGAGTAGGGCCCACGGCTCTGTGCGTGGCCCGGTGCGAGTGGGGCTCTGCTGGACTTTCTGCAGGAGTTGCCGGGCTGCCACCTGCTAAAGAAGAGGATGTGTCACCCATACCTGCCGCTGGAATTTCTCCCCGGGCAGAGGTGAGGAAGGAAAAAAATACTGGGGGCCGGGACAGGAGGGGTACGTCGGGCAAGGAAATGGAAAGCTTCCAGAAGAGCTCCCGGGGCCATGACCATCCTGGCTGGCCTGCAGGCCCCAAGTCGGCCTGCGTGCTGTGGCTGGGATGGCTCCAAGCCCTTTCCTGCAACCTGTAAGGTCCTTGCACACATTCAGGTGTTTTACGTGGGAAGGGTGGGAACAGCTCAGCAGCAGCTGGCCTGGGGGTCAGCTCCCGTTTACTCAGGGACGCCTCGGCACGGTCCCCCAGCTTTGCAATGAGGACGCGCCTTGAGGGGGGCCTGCTGGCCGCCTGGGAGACGATTCCCCACCTCTGACCAACTTCAGAATTGTTTACCGCTGGAGCAAGTGTCCTGATAGGGTTTTCATCTGTGTAATCGGTGGGTTCTTAATTAGCAACGTGAACGGTGATATCAGAGGCCCTGAATCAGGATGGAAATACTTATCCCCAACATGTACAGGCGTAAAAACCAGGGGAGGCCGTGTGCAGCCGGCACCCTTAGCGATGGGCTTCCGACTGACCCCTCAACGTTCTGGTGTCCAGCCACTGCTTTAGAATTTCTGGGGCCCAGTGCTGACTCTAAGGGTTCTGCAGTCCAGCCTCTGTTGGCCTTTAATGAGACCCGCACTTCCAGGGTCCTACAGAGCAGGCTCCCTGTGACTGTGCTGTGGCTTCTGTAACAAATGACCACAAGCTGGGTGGTTTAAAACAACAGGAATTCATCCTCCCCCAGTCCTGGAGACCAGACATCTGAGATCAAGGAGTCACAGGGCTGAAGTCCCTCCAGAGGCTCCAGGATAGGGCTCTTTCTGCCTTTTCCAGCTTTGGGGGGCTCCGGGCGTCTCGAGGCTTGCGGCTGCATCTCTCCCATCTCTGCCTTTGTCGTTATATGGCTTCTCCTCTGTGTCTGAGTCTCTCCTGTTTTGTCTCTCCTAAGGACTCTCTCAATTGGATTGAGGGCCACCCTAACCCAAGATGACCTCACCTCGAGACCCTTAACTACATATACAAAGACGCTTTTCCCAGATATGGTCCCGTTCCCGTGTTCTGGGGGGACACATCTTTTGGGGCCATAACCCTCATTTTAGGAGATTACCAAGGTCCCGTATAGGCTGGCACAGACAGCAGCCATGTGGGTGGGGGCCTGGGGAGAATGAGGACCCTGGAATCACCTGGAAAGGATGAAGTCCTGGCTGCATTAGGGGAGCTCTTCCACCACGGGGCCCGTGGAAACAGCCACTCCACTCTGTCCGTGGAAAGGGACCCAGTGCCGAGTCCAGAAATGGTGATATTGCAAAGCTGGCTCTTCTGGGATTTCGTCATCAGTAGCATCATGTAACCAGTAACTAGGGGCTTGGAGGAGTCACCCTGTGGCACGTGATGACAGCACTGTCACTTTAGGCTCATCAAGCTTAGAATAGGAATGTTTGAAGGAGAAGAGTTCGGGAGATTGCGAAGCTTGGTTGTCAAGGAAACTGAGCAGGTTTGTCAAGGTAGGTTGTCAAGGAAACTTCTCCCTTAAACTGAAGGCAGAGCTGGGAGAGCTGAAATCCAGGGATCTTTTAAAGGGGCTGCTCTGAAGCACCATCACCTGAGAGGTGGTCTCAGTGTGAGCTGGGTTTGAGAAAAGTGTGATGAGATGAAACCTGACTTTCTGTGACAGCTGGGGAGGGGTTTGTAAAGCACCTTGGCTTTTAAGGCCAAGTTTGTTGCTGGAACATAGTGTCTCCCAAGACTGGGCTGAAGCTCAAGATGTCTCTGTCCCCTTCCTGTGAGAGTCCAGGGCAGGTGGGTGTCAGTTCCCAGGCTCTGCCCCCACTTTGTTTCTCCTCCCTGCTTCCAGGTGAGTGTTTCAACCAGCGGGGTGGGGTGACCACAGGGACATCAGGCCCTCCGTCCTAGGATGCAGGCTGGCCAAGGCCCTCACCACCTCCACCCCTTCCCCTTGGTAACACGAGACACTGCGCCCCAGCTGTAAGGGGTGGGAAGGCTGGGATGTGCAGGGTAGCTGTGCACAGGAAAAAGGGAAATGGGTTCTGATGGGCAGCTGTGCGGCTCTGCTGTGAGGGTCGCCCAGACACTAGCGCACAGATTCTGGGTTCTGTGAAGCTTCGATGCTCTGTGGTTCTGGAAATCCTATAGGAGATGGTCCACAGCAGGTGAAGCTAATGCTCGCAGTGGAGGTGGTGAAGCCAAAGGTCTGCAGTTCAGACTGAAGGTGCCGATGTACATGCAGGACAAAACCATCTCTGGTGAATGGACTTCAGGCACGTTTAACGTGAATGCAGTCGTGTTAATGCCTAGCATCTTCTATCTTGTGCCTCCTCAGGGACCCCCTCCTCAGTGCCTGGGGCTCCTGTAACTCACGTACAAGGGGATGGAGAGCGGGCTCTGTCCAGTCTGAGCCCTGAGTTACCCTGTGAGTCTGCTCGGGACCACCGTAACAATACCACAGACTGCGCAGCTTGAATAACAGGCCTGTCTCCCAGTCCTGGATGCTGTCGGAGATCAAGGTGTCTGCACGCTGGCTTCTCCTGAGGCCTCGCTCCTTGGTGCTTAGACAGCCATCTTCTCCCCAGGTCCTCACATGGTCTCCCCCTGTGCCTATCTGTGTCCTAATCTCTTCCTGTAGGACATCAATCCTATTGGATTAGGATCCACCCTAGTGACGTCATTTTTACCTTGATCACCTCTTTAAAAATCCCATCTCCAAATACAGCCACGTCCTGGCGTCCTGGGGGTTAGGGATTCAGCATGTGGATTTGGGGGGACATGACTGAGCCTATAGCATCCTCCTTAGGAAGCAAGTGTGCCTCGGTCCTTCCTTCCCTCGAGTCACACGAGGTGAGCTAATGGCTCAAGGAGAGGCCACTCGTGCAGAGTTTGTGTCCCAGCTGGGGAACCCTTCTCTGCTCTCTTTGATCAGGCAGTGACAGTGCCAGCCCCCTCCGGAGGTGAGCAGTTCTGGGGTTTCCTGCCGTGTCACCTGGCCTGCTGAGGTGCTCAGTGTCTGGGAACCCAGGAGTCAGCAGCCTAGTGGGGCTGCCGGGGACTCTCAGGGCCTTGGCAGATACCCTAGCGAAAGTGGGGAAACTTTGGGGGATTACAGGAGGGAGAGAGTCACAGTCTCGTTTATGCTTCAGAAAGAGCACGTTGGGGTGGGATGTGAGACGCACCGTGGGGCAGGGAGGTTTGTCAGGTCTGATGGAGGAACCAGGCACAAGATCGGACTTGGGCCAGGGCTGTGGGCGTAGAGGGGAATTAGTGTGGGAACTGGCCACAGGCTGTTGTCGAAGTATCGGCTTCCCTGTGCGCCGAGGCCGAACAGAAATATGGAGACAGGGGTTTTGGAGGAAGAGAGAGATGGCTTTATTTTTCTGCCAGGCAGCAGGGAAGACACAGCTGGCTAGACCTCAAGAACTGGGCACCCCTCCTTGAGAATCAGGGAAGGTTTTATATGTGGGGCTTTCGCAGCCCGGGATATAGGATAGGATCAAAATAGCGAAGGTCTTGCATTCCTCCTTTCCTTTGCATTATTTCAAATCAGTCATAGTTGGCGTCAGGCCGCCCGGTAATTGGGGTCCGGCAGTCTGGTAATTGTGTCCATTTGCCTCTGGTTTATCGGCCGGTGACCTTGTCTCTGAAATGAAAAACTATAGGGGGTGATTTGTTGTGAGGGGCGTATAGAATGTAAGTGCGTTACATAATAAGGTTAGGGAGTGAGAGGCCGGGGCTGTAACACACACGGTGAGGGGTGATGGGTGCCGAGTGTAAACCCCATAGTGTCGGAGTGAGGTTAGCTTTGTGAAGTACAAATCTAGTTACTACAAATGAGTGACAAAGTGAAACAAGGAGTGATGAGCTCTTTCAGGCCAGGTTACGCTTCTTCTCTAGCCTGTTCGCTGTCCCCTTGTTTCCCTTGTTCTCGGGGCAGGGAAACTTCGTTTCTGTTTTTGCTGCAACAAGACTGTGGAGGAGGAGCTGACGGTCACTGGGGCCCAAGGCGAGTGGGAGCCTGGGAGGCCCCAGTGTTACCGAACCGAACGTGGGTCCACTCGCCCGAGGGCAGCAGAGCCGGTCTACTGACACCGGGGGTGGCGGAGGAAGGTGCAGCCTGAATTGTCAAAGTGCCGATACAAGGAGGCCAGGTGGCCTGTGCTCTAGAACCCCGAGCTCCCTGAAGGATTTCAGCAAAGCAATTTTCAAGGCCAAGTGAAGGAGGGGGTCGCAGGGTATGTGATCAGCTGGTGCACAGTTCTCTGGTTGATGGTGAGGTAACGGGCGGTTAACGTTATAAATTCTTAGGCACCAGGAGCTCCGGGGTTACCTGTTCCTGGTCATCAAGTAGTTAATTTCTTCCCCTTGGTGGTGGAGGAAGCATGCGTCAGACAGTCATCCGGGTACTTCAGAGAGGAGCTACAGCAGAGGGTGTGGGGGAGGGCTCTGTCCTGCGAAGGCCCCACAGGGTCCTGCTCGGTTACACCCAGTGCCTGGGCTCAGCAACCTGGGAAGGTGGGGCTGCTCCTGGGTGTGGGGAGCTGCAGGATCCCAGTCCTCTGAAACCCTGCTAAGCCCCCAAGGTGAGATGGGTGTGCAGTGACTGGACGGAGGCGTCTGGCCTGGGAGAGGGGTCCGGGCTGGAAATGTCCCTGGAATCATCGCAGGGAGGGAGAGGAAAGGCAAAGTGGGGGCAGGTGGGTCACAGCAGACTAATGCAGGTGACTGCGGTCTTGTTGGAAGCAGCTCAGAGCCAGAAAGGAGTGGCCGTCAGGGGCTCAGCTCCATTCTCTTGTTCCTTTGTAAAACCACTGTGTCAGAGTTTGAGACGCCGCCAGGAGACGTCTGGGCCCAGTGCTGCCATGGCTTCATCAAAGGGCCCAGGGGGAACACAGAACCACTGCAGGCCCCGCCCATGTCCTCGCTGGGAATGAGTCCCATCGGGGCTCCTGGGCTCACAGACTTCAGGGACCCTCTATCCTCAGGTCTGGTCTTCTTCCTTCCTCTCACCTGCTGGCCAGAGGCCCAGGAACCCCCAACCTGGCTCCACCCCCAGGGCCTGGATTCAGAGGCCCAGGAACCCCCACCTGGCTCCACCCCCAGGGCCTGGATTCAGTGTCCCAGGAATCCCCAAACTGTCTCCACCCAGGGCCTAGATGCTGGGACAGCTTAGGGGTAAGCAAGACCCTCACGCTCTTTATTTTCTTAGGGGTGAGAATGTCTTAAACGCTGCAGTTGACTGATTACGGAGTGCTGAGTGTTTCCAGCAGGTGTGGATGGAAAGATGGGGTGCGAAGTTCCTATGTCTGCAGGGTCTTCCCGGCGTGAAGATCTGTGTGTTCCCCCCGGCCAGTCGGCATCCTCCCAGGAAGCCCAGATCCAGGATTACGAGGGCAGAGGCTCTCCCCTTGCATACCTGTAAGTTCGCACTCCCACAGCAAGGAGCCTGGCTCCCACCATCTGCCATTTATCTGTGCATTGCTCCTTTCCAGGTTACGTGTGCAGAGGTTTCAGAATTGTTAGCTACTACACCCTGGAAAGAACTTCGTAAAAGAAAGCCCACTGTTTATATATGGGCCATTTTGCCTTTAGCCTACAGATTCCATTCATTTCCAAAGGTAACTTAGGTCAGCAGCTTTTACCCCATCCCCTACAGTGAGTTGTTTCTATATATTTCTAATACAGTTAGATTCTGTCACATGACGTATTCCATCGTGCAACATCCTACACCCTAAATAACTAAATTTGAGTAGATTATGATTGGCCCCTTGGGCTACACACATCTATGGGCTTAGACAAATGCATAGTGACAGGTATCCATCCTAGAGTATCACATGGACTACTTCAAACCCCCCACCCCATGATCTGCTTATCATCTATGTAGCTTTGCCTTTCCCGGGATGTCATCAATGGGGTCACACTGTGTGCAGCCTGCTCAGGCTGGATTTTTCACTTAGCAGTACACGCTGAAGGTTTATCCATGTCTTTCCATAGCTGGATGGTTCATTCCTTTCTGCTGAGTAGTATTCCACTGCATGTGTATGGAAGGAAAAACAACTTTCCCTCTACTTTTCTAGGTTCTTGGTTGAGCCCCCCCCCCGCCCCTGTAATAAAAGACAGATTACCAGGAGAAAAGCAGAAGTTTAATAACATGTATACCTTCTGAATAGAGGGGGGATACCACGGAAAACCGAGTCACTCCCTGAAATGACCAAAACCATCCCCTTCAATACCGTCTTCAGCTAAAAACAGAAAAGATGCTGGGGAAGGGGGGAAGGCCAGTTATGGAAGGTTATCATGCAAAGCACAGTAAACAAGGGTATGGCTGTGTGCACATTTAAGTCAGGACTTCCCCATTGGAAAGAGTTACTTACGATTTTATTATCCTTCTATGTTTTGTGCAAAGAGAGACATACCCTTATAAATGGAGATTTCTCTATTGTAAATGCCCTTCATAAAATGGCAATCTCAGTTTTCTGAGATTTTTTTAAAATTTATTTTATTTTTGGCTTCATTGGGTCTTCATTGCTGCGTGCAGGCTTTTCTCTGGGTGTTGGCGAGCAGGGGCTTCTCATTGTGGTGGCTTTTCTTGTCATGGAGCACAGGCTCTAGGCGTGCGGGCTTCAGTAGTTGTGGCACATGGGCTCAGTAGTTGTGGCTCGCGGGCTCTACAGCGCAGGCTCAGTAGTTGTGGCACACAGGCTTAGTTGCTCTGCGGCATGTGAGATCTTCCCGGACCGGGCCTCGAACCTGTGTCCCCTGAATCGGCAGGTGGACTCTTACCCACTGGGCCACCAGGGAAGCCCTATTTTTTTTTAAAGCAGACCAATAACCCTTATGCCAGAGAGACATATTTTGGGGTGGCATATTCTACTCGCCTTGACATGGATGTACCCCAATTTGCTTATGCATTCATCTTTTGAAGGATGTCCTGATTTCAAGTTTTTAGCCATTATGGAAGTGCTGCTGTGCATAATTGCATCCTTGTTTGCATTTGGACATAGATTTTCAAAGCAGTTGCCTAAATACTGGAAGTATGATTGTTGGATCCCAACGTGAGACTTGTTTAGCTTTGGAAAAAACTGCCAAATTGTCTTACAAAGTGGCTGCACAGGCATCCTCCCAGCTATGAGGGAGAGTTCCTTTTGTTCCTCACCCTCTAGCAATTGGTATTGTCATATTTTTGGAGCTTAGCAGTCGTAATAGGTGTGCTGTGGTATCTCATGATTTTAATATGTAATTCCCTAATGGTATATGTTGTTGACCTTGTTTCTGTATGACTTTTACTATCTGTATCTTTTTTCACCGGATGTCTGTTCAGATCATGCTGTTCATGTTCATGCTGGGAGGAGCCCTGTCTCCTCGGGACCTGCTGGGGCTTTGGCTTCAGGAACACGTGGGGCTGAGTCCACGCTGATGGCCTGGCTTTGGTACAACCAGGGGTCAAGTCCACACTAATGGAAACCGGGTCTCCTCAGGACCCGCCGGGGCTTCAGCTCTGGGACACTGGGGGGTCCAGTTCATGCTCAGAGGAGCCTGGTCTCCTCAGGACCTGCCGGGAGGTGATGCCGCTGAGGGAGAAGGTGAGGAAAAGTGGGGGGAAGGTTCCTGTGCGTGGCTGACCGCTGCGGGTGTCTGTCTCCAGAGGACCCAGGAGAGGAAGGGCTTGATGTGGAAAACTGGGTGTTTGGCCCCTTTTGTGTGGGGTGTAGACAGAGTTCAGTGTTGTTCTTTGGCGAGTGGCATCTGGTTTTCCCAGCACCGTTTATTGAGGGGCCTGTCCTTTCCCTGGCGTATGTTCTGGGCTCCTTTCTTGTGAATTAACTGATCGCATACCTGTAGGTTGACTCCTGGGCTCTCTGCTCTGTTCCTCTGGCCCGTGTGCCTGTTTCTGTGCCAATGCCACACTTCGTTGGGACTGTAGCTTCGTAATGAAGAGTGAAGTCAGGGAGCGAGATGCCTCCAGCTCGTTCTCCTGCCTCAGGGTCGCTCTGGCTCTTCTGGGTCCTTCGTGGCTCCACACACAACTTAAGATTGTTTGTTCTGTTTCTATGGAAAATGTCATTGGACTTTGGGTAGGGATTGCATTGAATGTGTACATTAATTTGGCTAGGATGCATATTTTTTATTTAAAAAAAATTGGGGGCCACACCATGTGGCATGAAGGATGCGGGATCTTAGTTCCCCAACCAGGGATGGAACCCGCGGCCCCTGCAGCAGGAGTGCAGAGTCCCAACCCCTGGGTGTCCAGGGAAGTCCCACCTTAGAATGCATATCTTCACAGTATTCTGTTTACTCATGAGCACGGGGTACCTTTCCATTTATTTTTGTCTGTTCAGTTTCCTTTATCAGTGTCTTCCATTTTCAGTGTGCAGGTCCTTCACGTCCTTGGTTCAATCTACTCCTCGTTATCTTTTTGGATGCGATTGTAAGTGAGATTTTTTTAAAATTCTTTTTTCTGATGGTTCATTATCAGCGTATAGAATCGCAAATGATTTTTGTGCGTTGATTTTTCTTTTTTTGTATCCCGCAGCTTTACTGAATTCAGTTTTTAGTTGTAACAGTTTTTTGGCGGTTGAATGTGGAAAACTAGAATTCAGCAATCCCGCGGTTTCAGCTACATCCGGGTCTTCCTCAGCACCCGAGACATAGTGGCTCCCAGTGTAACCTTCCCACGGTGCCTCCTGTAGTATGTGGACGCCTACAAGGCTGATTAGCATCACCACTGCGGGTGAACTGGATCTGGGTAGGGCTTGGCCTCTATAACAGAGTTTGATGTCTGTGTTTCTGGCGTGGTGACATGGTGGTTTTGATAAGTACTTTATTTTCTAGTAAATTTCAAGTGTATCAAAAACTTTAAATAGCAGTATAAAGTTGTCCACTTTCACAAAATACTCCAGTTTGTTTTGTCCTGTGAGAGTGAGAGGGCCACTCTCCCAGGGAACCAGCACATAACCCCATAATGAGGAATAATGATGGTTTCCACATTATAATCCTATCCACAGACCCGCTTCAACTTTCACCAGCTGCCCCAGCTTTGTGGAAATGTATTTTTCCATTCGAATCCAGTTTTCTTTTCTTGGAACCATCACTGGGGCTTTTCCTCACTTTAAAAACCTTGCTGGATTTAAAGTGTACAAGATGAGACTGATCTGGGTGGCTTTTCTGTATGGCTTCTTTCACTTAGATGTTTCCTGTGTTTATCCACATTGTAACATTGATCATTATTTCATTCATTTTTTCCCATTGTGATTAAAAACACATAACATTTACCATTTAAACCATTTTTAAAAGCTTTAAAAATTTTTTATTTTATTTTATTTTTTGGCTGTGTCGGGTCTTTGTTGCTGCACGCAGGCTTTCTCTAGTTGCGGCGAGCAGGGGCTACTCTTCGTTGCCGTGTGCAGGCTTCTCATTGCGGTGGCTTCTCTTGTTGTGGAGCACAGGCTCTAGGCGCATGGGTTTCAGTAGTTGTGGCACGAGGGCTCAGTAGCTGTGGCTCGCGGGCTTAGTGGCTCTGCGACATGCAGGATCTTCCAGGACCAGCACTTGAACCCTTGTCCCCTGCATTGGCAGGAGGATTCTCAACCACTGTGCCACGAGGGAAGTCCCATTTAAACCATTTTTAAGTATACAGTTCTGTGGCATTACCTACATTCACATTGTTGTAAAAATATCCTCACCCTCCATCTCCAGAGCTTTATTTTCCCCATGTGAAACCGGAGCCATTAAACCCTAACTCACCTCAACCCCTGGCAACCTTATTCTACTTTGTCTTTGAATTTGACTTATCTGGATACCTCATACTAGTGGAATCATAGAACGTGTGTCCTTTCTGTGTCTGGCTGGTTTCACTTGGCATAACGACTTCAAGGTTCATCCACATTGTAGCATGTGTGAGAATTACCTTAGTTTTCAAGGTTGAATCATATTCCGTTGTGTATATACTACACTGTACTTGTCCATTCATCTGCTGAAGGATGTGCTGTGCTGCTTCCACCTTTTGGCTGTTGTGAATAATGTTGCTATGAATACGGGGTACAAATGTCTGTTCCAGTCCTCGCTTTCCAATATTTTGGGTGTGCACCCTGGAGCGGAATCAAGGGATCATACGTTTTCCACGTTTCTGAGGAGCCACCATACAGTTTTCCACAGCGGCTGTAGAATTTTACTTTATTCCTTTATAGGACAGAATAATGCAGCTTATGGATCTACCTTATTTTGCTTATCCGTTTACCTGCTGATGGACATTGAAATCTTTTCTACCTTGAGCTATTGTGAACAGTGCTGCTATGAATAATTGGTGTACAAGTTGTTGTTTGAACGCCTGTTTTCCATTTTGGGGGTATATATCTAGGAATGGAGTTGTTGAACCACATGGTAATTATATTTTATATTTTTGAGTAAATGCTAAAGTTTTGAACACATAGACTGCACCATTGTACGTCTCCACAAGTAACTTTTAAGGCTTCCAATTTCTCTACATTGTTGCCAGCATTTGTTGTTTTTATTTACATATTTTTAAATTTATTTTTAAATTTATTTTTATTCTAGTGTGTGTGAAGGGGCACCACAGTGGGGTTTTAATTTGCGTTTCCATCATGACTACTGATGTTTGACAGCTTTTCGTGTCCTTGTTGACCATTTGTGTGTCTTGCCTGGAGAGCAGTCCGTGCAAGCCATTCATCGGTTTCAAAAATGTTATTGTTTGTCTTTTTGTTGATGAGTTGTAAAAGTCCTGGGTATATTCTAGGTAAAGAGTCTTATCAGATATATAATGTGTCAATATTGTCTTCCATTCTGTGGGCTGTCTTTATTTTCTGGTTAGCCTCTTTTGATGCACAAAGGTTTGTAAGTTTGAGGAAATCCAATTTATCTATTTTTTTCTTTCATTTCTTATGCTTTACTGTCAAATCTAAGAAACCATTGCTAAATTCATGGTCAGGAAGATTGAATTCCTTGGTTTATTTGGGAGTTCATACAGTCATCCCTCGGTACCCACTAGGCCAGGTTTTAGGCCTGGGGTTGAGTCAGTGTGAGGGTTCAGGGATCACAGTTTAGGGTTATGGGTCATTGTTGGAGAGTCATGGTAGTGGGTTGTGGTTAAAGGGTCAGTGATTAGAGTTTAGGGGTCAGGGGTGAGCGTCTAGGGGTCTGTGGCTAGGGTTGTTAGGGGGTTAGGGTTCTTAGGGTGAAGGTTAGAGTTAGGTTTATGCACAATTGGCCCTCATTGCCCTCCCCTCTCCTTCTCTCTGAAGCCTCCAGAATGGATAGGACTTGCCCAGGGTCAGACAGGAGTCAGGGAGCTGAGGTCAATAACTGTTTTTCTGGCCTCCCTCCCACCAGTCCTGAGCTCTGAGAGAAGAATGAAATGTCTGTTCTTGTCTCGGACTGTTTCTTATCCACCTCGACCTCTGTCAAGGATTGAGGAGCCTGTCAGAAGTCATGCATGGTTTCCTTCGGCCCTCCTACCTGGGGAGGGTGATGCTGGCCCTACTCTGCCTGGGCAGCCCCAGGGTCCAGCGCAGCCCAGACAGGAGGGCGCTCAGTGGACATGTGTGGATTTACACAGGACCAGGTGCAGTGACCTGCCAGCCCCCGGATGCTGCCTTCTTAAGGGCTGGTGGGGCCCTCCTTGCACTGGAGGCATCCTTTGTCCCATCTGAGTGGGCATGAATAGGTAATCAAGTCTCAGGCAGGACAGCCCTTGACCTCTGACTCTCCAGGCAGGTATCTATGGTCCTCTAGCTCAGTCCAGCCTGGACATTGTCAGGCCCTCATGGACAATTACAGAGCTGACCATGATGCCAGGCAATTCAAGAGCTACCTGGGCAGTGTAGACAGTCCTTTGACAAGTTTCATCTACCAAGGTGCATGTGATTGAGAAAAAGGCCTCCCCCTCACAGCCTCATAGGCTGCCAAGAGAAGTAATAATCCTCTAAACATTGGAGTGTGTCCCTGACACAACATCCATACAGCAGGCCATGGCCCTGCAGTCCTTTGTCCTTTCAGTCGTTAGAAACTTTTTTTTTTTTTTTTTTTTTTTTTTTTGCGGTATGCGGGCCTCATTGTTGTGGCCTCTCCGTCGTGGAGCACAAGCTCTGGACGCACAGGCTCAGCGGCCATGGCTCACGGGCCCAGCCGCTCCGCGGCACGTGGGATTCCCCCGGGCCGGGGCACGAACCCATGTCCCCTGCGTCGGCAGGCGGACTCTCAACCACTGCGCCACCAGGGAAGCCCCGTTAGAAACTTTTGACATGCATATTCATTAGGAATCAAAGATATGGGAGCAACTGGACCTCCCGATGGGAGGTTCACACTGAGACTGCATTGTCTTGGAGAGCCATATGCATCCATGTGGCCTCTGGAAAGCCTGCCAATTATGGGTTCCATAGCATGGAAGAATTCTTGAGCTTCTCGTTACTTCATTGCACAAGAGTTTCCTTACCACCCTGGCATTTGGTTTATTCCTCTTAGTAAAGGAGAGAGAAGAAACTGGGAAAGGAGCAGTATTGTTTTTCAGGGATGGGTAATTAATATGGCCAGGGAGGTGGCATAGCTCAAGGGCTCCCACCTCTCAGGGGCAGGGATAAGGTCTGTGTGTCTTCTGAGGGCACATGGGCTGTTCTGGGCTAGCCTCTGAGATGTGAGGACCTGATGCCCAGGGAAAGAGACTTGAATTTATCACCACCAATGATCCTGACTTTTCAGCAAGTGAAAGAACTCCTTGCCGTCTTGGGAGGACAGGAAGAGCACTGGATGAGTAGCTGCAGCCCTGACCCTAAGTGAACCCCTTTCTTCCTTTTGTGTCAGATTCTGTGCTGTGCAGTGAGCTGTCATTGACTTAGAATCTGCTGCTTTCTCCAAGCCAGCGTCTGTTCTCAGGCCCAAGCACCTCAGTTTTCCTTTGGGAATTACATCTCACCTGCTTCCATTCCAGACAGTTCCAGGATGAGCGCGTGTTGCACCAGCTCGAAGATGGGTTTACAACCCACATCTAGCCAGTCTCATTTTCCATCTTCTGATGATGGGTCAAGGGTGAGAATGCCACCCAAGCCAGATCAAAGGCATTTAAAACCATGACTTTCTTGGAATCCAGGAAAAGGAGGAACTCTTTCTCGGAGAATGGATGGTGAGTGCTTGTCAGCCTAGAACAGCTGTTGGCCCAAGGGCAGTGCGAGAGCCTGTGCCTGTGAATGGGGTCCCCCACAGGCACTGAGCAGGACAAAGGCGTGGAGAGAAGCAAGGTCACACTGAGACAGTGTGAGCCACGGGACCTGCCAGGTCCAGTCCCATCGTTCAACTTGCCACTTGCAAGTATTAATGCATTTCTACCCTGACGATAAATACTCATTTATTTTACTTCCGTAAGTGTGTCCAGTTGCTGGGGAGAGAAAAAGTCCTGGTTGATACATCTGAATCAATAACCCCTGGTCCTTCCTCAGGTGTCCTCACTGGGTAGGCGTGGCTGGGGGAGGTGAAGACCCCGGGTGGGGTCATATACTAGGGGAGCTGCCAGACAGCTCTGTCCCTGCTCCTTCCCTGTCCCAGGAGAGGGAAACCCTGGAAAAGTGATAGGATAACCAGTATGGGGGAGAGGTTCCTCAGTGATTAATTGGTCTTTTTGTATTTTCCTTAATTTAGGGTTCATTTTGGTAATGTGTGTTTTTACAAAGAAATACCCCTTTTCCTGTAGATTTCCGGTTTGTTACAGTAGGTTTTTCTTATTTGACGTTTAATTTTTCCTGTCTAATTTTCTACAGAATCATGACAAATAATGAACACATATTGATACTTTACTATTAACTGAAGTCCCTATTCACATTCACTTTGTTATACCTTTCCTTATTCCAGGGTCTCATAGGACATGGGGTCATGATGTCTGTTTAGTCTCTTCTGGGCTCTGACAGTTGCTCAGACTCTCCTGGTTTCCATGACCTTGACAGTGTGGAGGAGGACTGGGCAGGTATTTTGTAGACTGCCCTGCACTGGGATTTGCTTGGTGGTTTTGTCGTGGTTAGACTTGGCTTTGAGAAAGCAGATCACAGAGGTGAAGTGACTCCTCTTCACTGTATATCAAGAGGACAGGCTCTTAAGGAAGCTTCTCACTTATATTCTTAACTTTGGTCACCCAGCTGAAGTAGTGTTGGTCAAGTTTTCCCACAGTACGGTTAATTTTTTCCCCGTGTCCATCCTGTGTGTCTTATTTAGGAGGAAGTCATAATGCAGAGCCCATGCTTGAGGAGAGAGGGGTTAGCTTCACATCCTTGATGGACAGCTGAGTGGCTATATATATTGTTGAGAAGCTTTCTGCATAGGAGATTTCTGTTTAACACCATTCATCAAAAACGATGTAATTTATTTTTACCAGTTTGGACCTGTGAATAATTATTGTAAACTTTTGGTTATAATCCAGCACTACATTTTTAGACTGCTTAGTTAATTCTTGCTTTGGCTGTTGAGAGCTTTTTCCATTTCCTCCTGTTTTCATTTTACATAATTTTTCTTTTGTGAGTTTTTAAAATTTTTGGTACCTCTTTACTTTCTGATATTTTAAGATTATCGTGTTTCTTATATTTACCGTCTCAGTCCTAGCATCAGCCCTTTCTTCAAAGAGCCCTTGTTCTTTTTATTAGAGAATGGTTTTAAAAACTTACATGTGGGAGCTAAATGTGCTCAGCTGACAGTACATAGAAATATATGCATGTATCCCAGGCTATGTCTATATACATAATTATAAAGATTTCCATGTGGAACTATGTGTAGGCTAAAGATAGTTTATACTGATATCTCCAACCAGATCTGTTATGACATGCATACTGTAACCTTCTCCCTTTGTTTGACTGTAACATCCCTCTGCAGTGGTAAGAAACCTGGCTTCCACCACTTGTCATTTATTCAATTAAGCGCTTGTTCCATTCGATTACTGATATGGTAGTTTCAGTACCGTTAGCTACTACCCCTCATGGGAAAGAACATAGAGTCCCCTGTGTATGTGTGGCACATTTTGTCTTTGGCCTACAGAGTGTGTACATTTCCAAAGTTAACTCAGGTCAGCCCATCTGTCCCACTACCAACAGTGAGTTTTTTCATACATTTCTGAATCAGTTAGATTCTTTGTTACATTCTGTATTCCAGTCTTTGACGCTCCCATATCCTAAGTCGCTAAGTTTGAATAGATTGTAAATTACTTGTTGGGTTGTAAAAACTCTGTGGGTGTAGACAAATGCATAGTGACAATTATTCACCACTAAAGTATCATATGGACTGTTTCAACCACATATTCCATAAACTGTTTACCGTTGTCAGTTTTGCCTTTTCTAGAATGTCATATAGATGAGATCGTACAGTGTGTAGCACTTCAGACTGGATTCTTTCACTTAGCAATGTAAGTGTTAGATGCATCTATTTTTTTTTGCACGGGTTGATGGTCCACTCCTTTATATCTCTGAATACTATTGCATTGCACGTATATGAGAGGAAAAATAATTTTCCCTCTACACTTCTATGTTCTTTATTGAGATCTCCCTTGTAATGAAAAAGAGACGAACTGGAGAAAACAATCGGAAGTTTAATACATACCGTGCATACCTCCGGTATACTTGAAAGATACCCAGGAAAACTGAGTCACTCCCCGAAACGGCCCAAGCCATTAGCTTAAATGCTATCTTCTGCTGAGAACAAAGGAAAGATGTTAGGGAATGGAGGAAGCCAGTTAAGGGATGTTATTGGTCAAAGCCCAGTAAACAAGGGTATGGTTGTTACACAGATTTACATCCAGGCCTATTTCATTGACAAGTTTTTTTTAACTTTCATTTATTTGGCTGCACTGCGTCTTAGTCGTGGCCTGTGAATTTTTAGTTGTGACATGCGGGCTCTTAATTTCAGCATGTGGGATCTAGTTCCCTGGCCAGGGATTGAACCCTGGTCCCCTGCATTGGGAGCATGGAGTTTTAACCATTGGACCAGCAGGGAAGTACCAACAAGCTTTTCTTGATATTTAGACCAAATCCTGGTCCAGAGAGGGACGTACCCTTTCAAATGGAGATATCCTTAATAAATGTAAATTTACCTCCTAAAAGGGCATTTTCTACTTGGTTTTGAAAGATTCTCCTGGGTCTGCTGTTTCTTAAATTAATCAGTCCCAATAGTCCTTTTGTCAAATGGGCACATTTTGGGGTGGTGTGTTCTGCTCCCCTTGACGTGGATGTGCCCTAATTTGCTTATGAATTCATCTACGGAAGGCCATCCTGATATCCTTACGTTTTTACCCATTATGAATAGAGCTGCTGTGCATTACTTGATGCTAGTTTTGGTTTGAACACAGTTTTTCAAAGCAGTTGTCTAAATACAAGAGGTACACTTCTTGGATCCTAAGGTGAGACTGTTTAGATTTGGCAAAAAACTGCCAAACTGTCTTCTGAAGTTGGTTGTACATGCATTCCACCAGCACCCTGAGTATATTCTTGTATGGTTTACTGCCTGTTTATCTTCTTGAGCCAGGTGTGTGTTTCAATCTTTACCAAATTTTAATGGCGTTGTTGGCATAACTGGAGTACAGATCCTTTATCAGATATGGGTTTGGGAAATAGTTTCTTGCAGTTTGTGGTTTGTCTTCCGGTTTTCTGAATAAGGTCACCAGACTCAAAGTCATGTAGATTATCTTTTATTCTAGGATTTTTATAGTTTGGTCATTTAAATTTGTCTATGGGCAATTTTGAGTGAATTTTGTTTTAAGTTGTAAAGTTTGTGTCTACATTCATTTCATTACATATGGTTTGTAATTAATTGCTCCTTAGCCATCTTTTGAGAAGATACAGTGAGATACTTGGCTGCGTTTCAGTTTGGATTTCCAAACTTAGTATATACAGCAGAACAGCCTTCCGGATGAGGCCTCTGGGTTTGTGAGTGCGGCGCTCCCGGCACTTCTCTGACGTCCCACAGGGGGCGCCGGACCCACCTGTCTGCCCCTGGGGGCACAGGTGCACCCTGCCCACAGACTTTGCTCCGTGACAAGCAGACAGGAGCTTTGCCTCCTGTCAGGGCTTAGGTTTCTGGACCATGAGGCATTGTCCACACAGACAGGAGCTGGGTTTTCTTGGGAACCACTGGTGAGGAGACTTTGCAAGAGGAAAAAACGAGCAAGTGTGGAGAATCTTCCTGTGCAGCTGACTGCTGGGGGGGTGGGGTGCGTCTTCAGGGGACTCGGGAGAGAAAGGGTTTTCGTGGAATACTGTGCGCTTTTAGTTAGTTTTACGTGCAGTGTAGATGGTGACCAGTGTCGTTCTTTGGAGTCTGGTGTCTAGTTTTCCTGGCACTGTTTGTTGATGGCTTTAGGTAGAATAAACATTTTAATAATAGTAATTTTTCTGATGCATGAGCATGGAATATTGTTTTCTATTGTGTCTTCAGTTCCTTTATCAATGCTTCATAGTTTTCTGTGTATAGGTCTTTCATGTCCTTGGTTAAATTTATTGCTAAATAGTTCGTACTTTTTGATGGAATTGTAAATGGGATTGTTTTCTTAATTTTTCTTGCTGGTGGTTCATTATTAGTGTATAGAAACAAAACTGATTTGCGTATATTGATTACATAGTTTGCAACTTTACTGAATTTATTTTTAACATAGTTTTTGAAGTAATGTGAAAAATTGCAGTACTAAAATCTCACAGTTTCTACTGCACCCCAGGTAATCCACAGGACCCAAGACATGGTAGCTACTAATATACTCTTCCCACGGTGCCTCTTTATACCATGCGGACTCCTACAAGGGAAATAAGTATCCCAACCTTGGTTGAACTTGGTCTGGGTAAGTCTTGGCCTCTATAACAAAATTTGATGTCTGTCTTTTCTGATTTTCTGGCATGATACTGACATGGTTGTCTAGAAAAGTAATTTACTTTCCAGTAATTTAAAATGTACAGAAAAGTTGCAATCATGGCAAAAAGTACTCACGTTCGCCACTTCACACAAAATGCTCAGTGTGTTTCGCCCAAGGAACCAGCATATACCCCCTAAATGAGGAAATCCTGATGTCCACAGTATAATTTAATACTCAGCCCCACTTCAACTTTCACCTGCTGTCCCAACTGTGTGAAAATGTCTTTTTCCATCCTGATCCAGTTTTCTTTTTCTGGAACCATTACTGAGTTTCCCCCTCATTTGGACAACCTTGATGGATTTGAAGCAGACAAGATGAGTATGGGATCTAGGTGGCCTTTTCTGTATGGCTTTTTTCACTAAGAATGTTTTTAATGTTCATTTTTGTAACAAATATCAGCACTACACTTTTTTTTCATTGTCATTAAAAATACAAAACATGACTTTAGCATTTAATTCACTTTACGTATATAGTGCTGTGGTATTAATTACCTTCATATAGTTGCACAAACAAGTTAACTAACACGTGTACCTCCTGTGTGCATGGGAGATACCCAGGAAATTGAGTAACACCCTGAAGTGGCCCAAGACATCGCCTTAAATACCATCTTCATCTAAAAGGAAAAAAAAAAAGGAAGGCTATAGTTGTTTCTATCTACATTCATTTGATTGTATACAGTTTCCAATTGATGTTGTATAACTAGTCGTGGAGCAGTCATGGGACAGGTGGCTTCATTTCAGTTTGAATTCCAAATTTAGTGGATTCTGCAGTCTTGCTACAAGGTTTACAAACTACATATTGGATCAGGACATCCCATGGTGTAACTGGTATTCATGGTTTGTTCAACAGTTAAAATTCTGTGTGATATGAGTTCATCCCGGAGTAATCCAGGTTAGTTTCTGTTATACATCTGTCCCAGGATGAAAGGACAAGAGAAATAAGACCTAATTTATAAAAGTGCCTTCAAACTAATCGATACTGAAGTATAGTTGACCTACAATGTCGTGTTAATTTCTGCTGTACAGCAAAGTGATTCGTATATACATACATATATACATATTTTTCATATTCTTTTCCATTATGGTTTATTACAGGCTATTGAATACAGTTCCCTGTGCTGTACAGTAAGACCTTGTCTATCCATCCTCTATATAGTAATTTGCATCTACTAATCCTAAACTCCCAATCCATCCCTCTCCCCTGTCTTCCCCTTGACAACCACAAGTCTGTTTTCTATATTTGTGAGTCTGTTTTTGTTCTGTAGATGGGTTCATTTGGGTCTCATTTTATAATCCACATATAAGAGATATCATATGGTATTTGTCGTTCTCTGTCTGACTTCCTTCACTTTGTATGATCATCTCTAGGTCCATCCATGTTGCTGCAAATGGCATTATTTCATTCTGTTTTATGGCTGAGTAATATTCCATTGCATATATGTACCACATCTTCTATATCCACTCATCTGTTGAGGGACATTCAGGTTGCCTCCACGTCTTGGCTATTGTGAATAGTGCTGCTGTGAATGCTGGGGTGCACGTATCTCTTTGAATTATAGTTTTGTCTGGATATCTGCCCAGGAGCGGGATTGCTGGATCATATGGTAGTTCTATTTTTAGTTTTTGAGGAACCTCCATACTGTTTTCCATAGTGGCTGCATCAATTTACATTCCCACCAACAGTGTAGGAGGGTTCCCTTTTCTCCATAACCCTTCTAGCATTTATTTGCACACATTTTAATGATGGCCATTCTGACCACTATGAGGTGATAACTCACTGTAGTTTTGATTTGCATTCTCTAATAATTAGCGATGTGGAGCATTTTTTCATGTGCCTATTGGCCATCTGTATGTCTTCTTTGGAGAAATGTCTATTTAGACCTTCTGCCTACTTATTGATTTTTTTTTCCTTTTTTTGAGTTGTATGAGCTGTTTGTATATTTTAGAATTAAGTCCTTGTTGGTCGCATCATTTGCAGGTATTTTCTCCCACACAGCACACGTTCTGGAACAACTGGATACCCACATGCAGAAGAATAAAGTTGGACCCTTACCTCCCCCCACCCCATATACAAAATCAACGCAAAATGGACAAAAGGCCTAGATGCAAGAACCAAAATTATAAAACTCGTAGAAGAAAACATGAGAGTAAATCTTCATGACCTTGGATTTGGTCATGATTTCTTAGATCTACTGAAAGCCCAAGCAACAAAAGACAAAATAGATGAATTGGACTTCCTCAAAATGAAAAACAGTTGTGTATGAAAGGAGCAAGGAATAAGATAATCCACCATCCCAAATGGCACAAGATGTTTGCAAACCATGTATCTGATAAAGGCCTGTAACCCACCAGCCCAGTCCCCGGTATCCAGTGGAGCATCTGTGCGGCCCCTCCCATCCTCTGTGGTTAGGGAGTTTCAGGCCCACAGCACCCAAGGGGTGGACACGGGTCATCCTCAGCACCCTCAAGGAGTGAGTGCTGGATGGCTTTGAGGCCAGATGCACTCCCATTACTGCCCTCAAAGGCTGAAGGCTTCAGCGTGCCTCCAGAAGGACACGGAGTATTTGCAAGTCTTTGAGAACCAAGAGAACAGTCTTCACTTTTCTGGAAAGGGCATCTTATTGTTTCACAGCGTGACCAGTTTTCAATCTGGCTCTCAGGGGTGCGCTCCCACCTTCTTGGTTTCTCTGAGAGTGGCCATGGAGGTCTGGCTGTCCCCAGTCCCCACACCAGGTGACAAGGCCAGCGGGGCCAGCTCCTGGGGGTCCTTGGCTTCGGTGGAGACTAACCCAGACTCTCAGCCTGCGATTGAACGTGGATGCCCCTGCTTCTCCCCGTCACCGATTCTCCCCTCCGCCTCTAGCTCTCTTCCTCTTGCTTTTCAGGCTCAGATTTACCTGATGGCCACCACTCACAGTTCCCGCAGAGCCCAGAGATTTCTTCTCGAAGGAAAGGTTCTGGAAAATCAGAGGGACAAATAAAGGACGCAGCTGATCCCCGCCTTGTGCTGACGCCCAAGAGGGTGAGGAGAGTGAGTGCTTTCTCATTAGAATTGTAAATCCTCCAAGTACTAGATCATTGGGGGGGCATCCGGTGTCTTCCTGCTCTTTGTAATAATGTCATTCCTGAATTTTAATGTGGTAAATAATTTAAATCATAAATATGCTGAGGGGGATAGCCATTTAAAAAGTATTAGCGGTAACTCCAAGGGATTTACAGCAAGCAAGGGCACAGAACCCTGTGTCCAGACACTGGCGGAGAGATTCCTACCCTGAGCCGCCGTCCCCTGGAGGGCGGAGCGGCCGTGACTCTCCTCCCACAGCTGAGCCGACACAGGCACGTCCCACGTGGGACGCTGCCTCGCAGACTCTTAGAGTGGCCGACGGCAGGCGGCTGGCTAGAGCCGCGGACAAGAGAAAACTGCGCAGCCGCCTGGGACAAGCCCGGGGCGAGGCCTTAGGAAGGGCCGGTGTCAGAGCCGCAGAGGGAACTTGAAGAGAGTTCAGGATGTTAAGGACAGCGTCAGAGATGTACTTAGGGATATATTCAGGGACGGGACCAGGGCATTATTTAGTGACAGCTTAGACTATAAGGGACAGCGTCAGGGCCTAAGTTAGGGACAGTGTCAGTGCTTCAGTTAGAGAAAACGTGAGAGCCTTCGTTAGACACAGTTCAGGCTGTTACTTAGGGATATCTTCGGGGCCTTGGAGCCAGCATCTTGGCCATAATTAGAACCAGTGTCAGGGCGTTAGTTAGGGCCAAAACGAGGGTGTTAGTCAGGGAAAGAGTCAGGTCATTAGTTACAGACAGTGTCAGGGTGTTAGGTAGGGACAGCGGCAAGTCCTTAGTTAAGAAGAGTGTCGGGGCCTCACTTAGGGGCAGCGTCAGGATGTTAGGGAGAGTCAGGACGTTCAAATGTCAGATTCTGAGGTAGAGACAGCATCAGGGCCTTAGTTAGGGCCAGCATCAGAGACTTAGCTAGGTACATATTCAGGGCCTTCGTTATGGACAGGATCAGGGTGATACTGAGGAACACCTAAGGGTATTGGGGACATCTTCAGGGCCTCAGTTAGGGATAGCATCAGGGTGTTAGTTAGGGAAAGAGTCAGGCCATTATTACAGACAGTGTCGGTGCCTTAGGTAGAGAGAGCATCAGGGCTTTAGTTAAGGACAGCGTCAGAGACACACTTAGGGACATATTCAGGGCCTTCGTTATGGACAGGCTCAGGGCATTATTGAGAGGTACACGAGGCTATTAGGGACAGCATAAGGGTGTTAGGGAAAGAGTCGGCCGTTATTATAGACAGTGCCAGTACCTCAGGTAGAGACATCATCACAGCTTTAGTTAGGAAGAGGGTCAGGGCCTTGGTTAGGGACAGGGTCAGGCCCACAGTGAGGGACATCTAAGGCTATTAGGGACATCGTCAAGGCCTTAGATTGAGCCAGCATCAGGGCTGTAGTGTCGACCAGTGTCAGGACGTTAATGAGGGACCAAACTAGGGTGTTAGTTAGGGAAAGAGGCAGGTCATTGGTTACAGACAGTTCTAGGGCCTCAGGTAGAATCGGCATCAAGGCCTTAGTTAGGTTCAGCATCAGGACGTTAGTTAGGGCCAGTGCTGTCAGGCCCTCAGAGATAACTTGAGGGACTTAGTAAGAGAGAGTTTAGGCCGTTAGTTAGGGACACTTCAGAGACTTTCTCAGGGATATATTCAGGGCCTTAGCGATAGAATCAGGGTATTATTTTGTGACCGCTTAGGCACTAAGGGACAGCATCAAAGGCTAAGTTAGGGAGGGCGTCAGCGTCTTGGGGATAGTGTTAGGGACTTTGTAAGTTATAGCTTAGGCCATCAGATAGGGACAGCGTCAGGGGCTTATTAAGGGCAGTGTCAGAGACTTAATGAGGGACATCTTCAGAGCCTTAGTCACGGACAGGATCAGGTCCATACTTGGGACCAGTGTCAGGCTGTTATTTAGGGGCAGTGTCAGGGCCTTCTTTAGAGACAGCATCAAGGCCCTTAGTTAGGAAGAGGGTCAGCGCCTTAGGACAGTGTCAGAGACTTACTTAAGCACATATTCAGGGCCTTAGTAATGGACAGGATCAGGACCACAGTGAGGGACATCTAAGTCTAGTACGGACATCATCAGGGCCTTAGATAGGGTCAGCATCAGGGCTGTAGTTAGGACCAGTGTCAGGCCGTTATTTAGGGACAAAATTAGGATGTTAATTAAGGAAAAAGTCAGGAAATTAGTTACAGACAGTGTCAGCTTCTCAGGTAGAGACTTCAAGGTCTTAAAGCATCAGCATCTCAGGTCGGAACTGCATCAGGCCATTACGTAAAGACAGTGTCAAGGCGTTAATTAAGGAGGGTGTCAGGGCCTCAGAGAAAACCTTGAGGACCTTAGTAAGAGACACTTCAGGCTGTTCATTAGGGACATAAACAGGGTGTTATTTATTGGCAGGGTCAGGTTATTAGTGAAAGACAGCTCAGGCAATTAGGCACACCATCAGGGCCTTGGTTAGGGGCAGCATCAGGGAGTAGTTGGGGAAAAAGTGAGGCCGTTAGGTAAAGACAGACTCAGGGCCTTAGTTAGAGACAATGTCAAGTTCTTCGTTAGGGACACTGTTATGGCCTCAGTTAAAAATACTTGAGGGTCTTAGTTAGAGATAGTGTCAGAGACTTAGCTATGGACATCTTTAGGGCCTCAGGTAATTTGAGGGCCTTAGTAAGAGACATTTGGGGTCATTAGTGACATCGTCAGGACCTTAGTGCCGTCTTCAGTACATCATTTATGGGCCGCATCAGGGCATTAATGAGAGACAGCTCATGTTATTAGGGACCGTGTCAGGGCCTTAGTTAGGGACTGCGTCATGGCCTTTGTTAGGGAAAGAGTGAGGCCATTAGTTAAAGACAGACTCAGGGCCTTAGTTAGAGACAGCCTCAGTCCTTAATTAGGGATAGTGTCAGGGCCTCAGTTCTTTAACTGATAGTGTCAGTTTCAGGACCTTGGGCCTTTGTTAAGGACAGCTTCCAGGCCTCGGGACAGGCTCATGGCCTCAGGACTAATTTCAGGGCCTTAGTTAGGGACAGCATCAGGGATTTATTTCGCATAAGAGGCTCGACATTAGTTAAAGACAAGGTTAGGTTAAGGTCTAGGGATAGCATCAGGAAATGACCTAGGGATAGTGTCAAGACCATAGCTACTTAGAGCATCAGTGCTTAATTTAGGGCCAGTGTCAGGGCTTCAGGTAGGGAGAGCGTCAGAGCCTGACTTGGGGAGAGCGACAGGGCCTGAGTGAGGCCTAGAGTCAGGGCCTTAGCTAGGGGCAGTGTCAGAGAATGACTTAGGAGCACCATAAGGGCCTCAGTAGGAACAGCCTAAGGGGTTTGTTAAAGACATTATCAGGGCCTCTGTTAGAGACAGCGTCAGGGCCTCACTTAGGGACAGCGTCAAGGCTTACTTAGAGACAGTTTCAGGACCTTAGTAAGAGATGGGTCAGGATATAAGCTCAGGATACTGTCAGAACTTTAGATATTGATGGCAGCAGGGCCTTAGTTAGACACAGTGTCAGGGCCTGTGTTAGGACTAGCATCTGGTTCTCTGTTAGGTACAGTGTCAGGGCCTGAGTTAGGAACAGTGTCAGTGTGGGATTTAGGACGAGCATCTAGGCCTTAGTTAGGGACAGTGTCACGGCCTTGGGGCTAAATTCAGGGCCTGAGGTATTCACAGCATAAAGGCTTCAGTTAGTATAAGAGGCAGGACATTTGCTAGGGACAGGGTTAGGGTTAGGGATCGTGTCAGGAAATGACCTAGCGATAGTGTCAAGACCTTAGTCACTGAGAGTATCAGGGCCTTATTTAGGACAAGTGTCAGGGCTTCAGGTAGGGACAACATCAGAGCCTGACAGGGAGAGCGACAGGGCCTGAGTGAGACATAGCATCAGGCCCTTAGCTGGGGACACTGTCTGGGCATGACTTAGGAGCAGCATCAGGGCCTTTGTTGCATCAGCATTAGGGTCTTAGTTAAAGACATGGTCAGGGCCTGAGTTAGTCACAGCATCAAGGCCTCAGTTAGGCATAGCTTCAGGGTCTGAGTTAGGCACAGCCTCAGGTCTTCACGTAGGGACAGCGACAGGGCTTTCTTAGGGACAGTGTGAGGACCTTGGTTAGAAATGGTTCAGGATATTAGCTCAGCATAGTGTCCGGATTTTACTTATTGCCATCAGCAAGGCCTATATTAGGGACAGATTTCGGGCCGTAGTTAGAGAGTGTCAGGGTTTTAGTTAGAGCTTGTCAGGGCCTTAGTTGGGGAGAGCATTAGGGCTTCAGGGAGTATAAGAGGCAGAACACTAGCTCGGGACAGAGTCAGCTTCCAGGCGAGGGGTAGTGTCAGGAAGTGAGCTACGGATAGCGTGAAGACCTTAGTCATTGAGAGCGTCAAGGCCTTAGTTAGGGAGAGCATTAGGGCTTCAGGGAGTATAAGAGGCAGAACATTAGCTCCGGACAGAGTCAGCTTCAAGCCGAGGGGTAGTGTCAGGAAGTGAGCTACGGATAGCGTGAAGACCTTAGTTATTGAGAGCGTCAGCGCCTTAGTTGGGGAGAGCATTAGGGCTTCAGGGAGTATAAGAGGCAGAACATTAGCTCGGGACGGAGTCAGCCTCCAGACAAGGGGTAGTGTCAGGAAGTGAGCTACGGATAGCGTGAAGACATTTGTTATTGAGAGCATCACGGCCTTACTTAGGACCAGCGTCAGGGCCTTAATCAGGACCAGTGTCAGGGCTGATGTAGGGATAGCGTCAGAGCCTAACTAAGGTACGGCAACAGGGCCTAAGTGAGGGCTATCTTTAGGGCCTGAGTTAGGGACAGTGTCAGGGCATGATTTAGGAGCAGTATAAGGGCTTCTGTAGGATCAACGTTAGGGTCTTCTTTAAAGACATTCTCATGGCCGCTGTTAGGGACAGTCTCAGGGCCTCACTTAGGGACAGCGTCAGGGCTTACGTTGGGACAGTTTCAGGACCTTGGTAAGACATGGGTGAAGATATTGGCTCAGGATAATGTCAGGACTTTAGATATTGATGGCAACAGGGCCCCAGAGACAGTGTCAGGGCATGACCTAGGACAAGCATCAGAGCCTTTCTTAGGTACTGAGTTAGATTGTAGTGTCAGGGCCTGAGTTAGGACTTCCAGGCCTCAGTTAGGGACAGGGTCACGGCCTCGGGACTAATTTCAGGGCCTTAGTTAGGGACAGCGACAGGGATTTATTTAGTATAAGAGGCTCAACATTAGTTAAACACAAGGTTAGGTTAAGGTCTAGGGATAGTGTCAGGACATGAACTAGGGATAGTGCCAAGACCTTAGTTACTTAGAGCATCAGGACCTAATTTAGGACCAGTGTCAGGGCTTGAGGTAGGGAGAGCGACAGAGCTCGAGTGAGGCCTAGCGTCAGGACCTTAGCTAGGGATAGTATCAGGGCATGACTTAGGAGCAGCATAAGGGCCTCATTAGGATCAGCCTCAGGAGCTTTGCTAAAGCCATTATCAGGGCCTGAGTTAGGCACAGCCTCAGGTCTTCACATCGGGATAGCAACAGGGCTTTCCTAGGGACAGTGTCAGGACCTTGGTTAGAAATGGGTCAGGATATTAGCTCAGCATAGTGTCTGGATTTTAGTTATTGCTGGTAGCAGGGCCTGTATTAGGGACAGATGCTGGGCCTTAGTTAGAGACAGTGTCAGGGCTTGAGTTAGGATTAGCATCAGAACCTTTGTTAGGTACAGTGTCAGGGAGTGAGTTAGGAGTAGTGTCAGTGCCTTAGTTAGGGAGAGTGTCAGGACCTTAGTTAGGCTAGAGATTCCGGGACCTTCCCTGAGTTCCAAAGGGCAGGTTCGAACAGTTGCTAATCAGGGAAGGGAGGAGATGCAGAGACAAGAGAGAAACCATCAAGAAGAAATAGTGCAGGGCTTCCCTGGTGGCGCAGTGGTTGAGAATCCGCCTGCCGATGCAGGGTACACGGGTTCGTGCCCCGGTCCGGGAAGATCCCACATGCCGCGGAGCGGCAGGGCCCGTGAGCCATGGCCAATGAGCCTGCGCATCCGGAGCCTGCGCTCCGCAACGGGAGAGGCCACAACAGTGAGAGGCCCGCGTACTACAAAAAAAAAAAAAAAAGAAGAAGAAGAAGCAATAGTGCAGCCTTGGGCCAGGATCCTGGTTTTCCCTCAAGGGATACAGGTAAGAGTATCTTTGGGCTCTTTACCAACCTAAATCCCCCACAAAATAGAAGATTTTAGTCTTCTTCATTCCAGAGAAGCTCATCAAGAGACCATCTGAGGCCAGATTAAGGTGAGTTAAGGCCCTGTACACACACTAATCCTTAAGATCAACTGTTTCCTTAAACCATTGCTGTAAACCTCCTCACCAGATCCTCCTGCATTGGGACACATGGTTTTTGAGGGCACGAGTTTTCTGTGTCCCCCTTTGGCTGCCAAAGCAGTAAAGCTATTCTTTTCTACTTCCTGCAAACCCCTCTCTCTGAGATTCGATTTGGCACTGGTGCACAGAGGTTGAGTTTTCGACATTACATTTAGTACCCAATGTGGGCCTGACTTGGGGATGTCCCCTGTAGGTACCCTGACTTGATCGGACACTGAGATTTTCTCCACACCAGCCTCTTCCGAGAGAGTGTAGAGTTGCAGAATTCCTTTAGAGGTCAGACCACCTGGGACCCTTGCCTGGAAAGGCCGAGCCCCAGTCATCCCAGCAGTTAGAACTCTGGGGCAGGAGTAGATGGTGGAAGAGGAACTACCCTAGCAGCTGCTGAAGCTGTCTTTGCCTTGAGGACGTTCCTCTCTTCCTCCTGCCTGGAGTGCCCCAAATGTCCTACTTCAAGGGACTATTTTGGGGAACCAGAAAAATAGCATTTGGGATGTTGCAGCAACTCAGCCAGCATGGGGTAACACTCTGGCATGCAGTCTGAGGTCCTTTTAGCCCGGTACATTTGGGGGAACCTCGGTTCCCATTTGGGTGACTTTTCATTCCAGGAAATCTCATTTGGGAGGTGCACCACTTGAACAGAGGTCACAGGCTAAGTTGAGACTTGGAAGCTGATTTGAGCCTTGTGCTGTTTGGTTTTTGGTTTCTCTTTGGTTTCTGGTTCCTTTGGTTTGATGAGGCTTCAGTTGTTGTTTAGGATTTTGTTTTGTTCTTAGTCTGTGTGTGAGTGTTCTATAGTTCAAACATAAGAAGTGCTTCTTCTTCAGTTCCATCTGCTAGCCAATGGGCAAAATCCTGGCATACAGGTCAATCTATAGTTGTAAACCTAAGATTATGAAAAGAATGAAATTCTATTGTAATTTTGTCTGGCCAATGTATGGATACATTCTTGAAGAACGAGGAAAGGTGGTCTTTGAATGGTAGCCTAAATGACTATACTATCCTTCAGCTAGAGTTATTTTGTCACAGGAAGAGAAAGACAAAAGAAGTTCCATATGTTCAAGCATTTATGAAGCTACGTAATAAAGAAAGTGAGCAGCTAGGTAACAGGCTGATGGTACAAAGAGAAAAGAAAGTCACTTTGTACTAGAGCTGGTGGTTTCTGAATGCAGAAAATAATAAGGGGCAACATAAGATGGATACAGAAGGTGATGAACATTTGTGCAAAGGGAACATTGAGAAAAGAGTTGTGCATGACCAGGATTTTCTAAGATGGATTTTGTTGGAAGTGGGTTAGGCCAAGCCTGGATTTGGTTTCTCCCTCCAAAGTTTTCTTGGAATGCTGCTTTTGATTGCAAAGAGCTTGTGAGTTCCTTTGCCTGTGTCTGTGATCTCTATTTTTGTTTGAAATCTCTTTGCTTTGGTTCAGTGAATAAGTGTTGTTTGGCCAATTCTAACAGTTTTTTTAATCTCCAGCTAACTTTGAGATGCTTTAGAAGGCCCTTGAGCCATCTCAGAGAGAAATGTTTGATTAGTATGTTAAATTACATGGAATTCCTAAACATCTAGTATGTCCTGGTAAAATTTTTTCACTCATAATTCTATATATTTTTAAATGTTGTATGTAGCAGCAATCATGGCTTCTTTTGTCATTTACATTGTGATCAAATGTTTAACCATGAATTTTAAGTCCTTATGTGTTTTATAGATAGTTGCTGTTGTGCTCTAGCACTTTGCAAAAGTGCTCCATCTTCAAGAAGATCTATGTGAAGGACCTTTTGGCAAGCACAGGTCTCTGATAAGTTTCATATCATAATGCCAAACTGGGTAAGAAATGAAAAATCTTAATGTAGAATCGGATGGCTTCATAAAAAGTTAATGAAAGGATTGGTTACTGAGTCAACTGGTGAGTATGGTTATAATGTATTTGGTTTTTTGTTACTGGCTTTGATCTGTGTTTTCCAGACACAGGGAAGTCCTTGCGCTCAAGCTACTTAGGACTTGGAGCAATTGGATAAATGACACCTCTGTACTGAAGTGTGTATTTATGAAGGTTACTGTGTTGGCTTCATTTTGCCCTGATGTTTAAGAGGAAAGGAAAACTATCTAGTGAAATGATCAGAATGTACTTACTCATGATGTTTCACTGTTTGCTTTAGGTCTACTGCTAAAAGCACATGTACAATGCTTGTGTGACAATTGGGTATGAATAATAAAATGTATGGCCTATATAAAGCGTTTTCTCATTAACATACCTCTGAGCATGTTCACGATAGCTGATCAGTATTCCCCCAATGTGGATTAACTAGGCAAATATAAAGGAGGCCTAGCGCTGAGGGACATGGTCTACACATGGGCCAAACAGCTGAATCATTCTGACACTGATGGATTGACATTTTGATCACCAATGCTTTCTATTGAAAGACTTGTAATGAAAAGGGAAAAAAACTCTTCACGTATTGAGGTGTGAGGAAGTCACTCTGGCTTATACCTGGTTTAACTTAAATTTTACTGACCAACGTGGCCTGTTTTATGGTCTTTTGGATACGAATTGTACATCTGCTTTGGCATTGAGGACGGGAATGCATTTGACAGTCAAAAAGGAGTAACTAGGGTTCAGACACCCAAGATAAACCTAAGTGACCATTGTAGATGTGATTTAGATGCATTCCTGTAATTTTTGTTTTGTTTTCTTTTTAAGTTTTTTTTTTTGATGTGGACCATTTTGTAATTCTATTGAATTTATTACAATATTGTTTCTGTTTCATGTTTTGGTTTTTTGGCTGCGAGGCATGTGGGATCTTAGCACCCTGCCCAGGGATCCAACCGGCAACCCCTGCATTGGAAGGTGAAGTCTTAAACACTGAACCGCCAGGTAAGTCCCCACATTCCTGTATTGTTGAAATTCAATTTCTTAGCTATATCACACTCAGGATGCCACTAGCCATTCTCAAAATAATGTCTGCTGATAGCTGCAACCATACGTTTTCAAGGAATCCTCTCTTAACTATTAAATTCCAAACAATGATGTTAGATCAGATACTAATAGAAAGAAGAGAAATATGTGTAGTGGTCATTAGCGACTGTTATGGATACATCAATACTACGTCAGAAGTTAAAACCTACTTAGGTAGAATTAGACAACTGGCTACGAAGTCTCTCAGTGTCAGTGTCAGTTCCAGACCAGCTTTCAGAATTACGCTCCTGAAATCCTAAGAGAATGAGATCTTTTTAATATTAATTTTACAGTTGTTAACGCCTCCTATTTTAACTGGATTGGTTGCACAAAAATGGTGAAAAAAGGGACTAAGGTCTTAATTGTACGAGTCTCACGAACAGGACTTACGGTTAGGCTTAGCGCCGGGAGAGGGTTAGGGAAAGATTGGGGTACAGATACGTGCTAGGGGGAGTGTACGGGCCAGGGTATGGGTTATCGTTAGGGTAGGCCTCAGGCTTCAGGCTGCGGGTGAGGTCCCGTGGTCAGGGTCTGGGCTGGAGCTAGGGTTAGGGTTGGGCCCCCGGTGAGGTTGACGGTCGAGATCGGGGTGTGGATACATGTTAGGGGGCGTGTGCGGCGCAGGGCACGGCGTGCCGTTAGGCTAGGCCTCAGGCTTCAGGCTGCGGGGGAGGCCTAGGGGTCAGGGTCAGGGCTGGAGCTAGGGTTACGGTTAGGACCCGGTGAGGCTGAGGGTCGAGATCGGGGTGCGGATGCGTGTTAGGTGGCGTGTGCGTCGTAGGGCACGGCGTGCCGTTAGGCTAGGCCTCAGGCTTCAGGCTGCGGGGGAGGCCCAGGGGTCAGGGTCAGGGCTGGAGCTAGGGTTAGGGTTAGGTTTCCGGTGAGGCTGAGGGTCGAGATAGGGGTGCGGATGCGTGTTAGGGGGCGTGTGCGTCGTAGGGCGCGGTGTGCCGTTAGGCAAGGCCTCAGGCTTCAGGCTGCGTTGGAGGCCAAGGGGTCAGGGTCAGGGCTGGAGCTAGGGTTAGGGTGAGGCCCCCGGTGAGGCTGAGGGTCGAGATTGGGGTGGGGATGCGTGTTAGGGGGCGTGTGCGTCATAGGGCGTGGCGTGCCGTTAGGCTAGGCCTCAGGCTTCAGGCTGCGGGGGAGGCCTAGGGGTCAGGGTCAGGGCTGGAGATAGGTTTAGGGTGAGGCACACGGTGAGGCTGAGGATCGAGATCGGGGTACGGACACGTGTGGGGGGCGTGTGCGGCGCAAGGCGCAGCATACCGTGAGGCTAGGCCTCAGGCTTGAGGCCTGGCGGCCGGGCGAAGGGCTGGAGCTAGGGTTAGGGTTAGGGCCCAGGTGAGGCTGAGGCTCAAGATCGGGGTACGGACACGTGTGAGGGGGCGTGTGCGGCGCAGGGCGCGGCATACCGTGAGGCTAGGCCTCAGGCTTGAGGCCTGGCGGCCCGGCGAAGGGCTGGAGCTAGGGTTAGGGTTAGGCCCCCGGTGAGGCTGAGGCTCGAGATCGGGGTACGGACACGTGTGAGGGGGCGTGTGCGGCGCAGGGCGCGGCATACCGTGAGGCTAGGCCTCAGGCTTGAGGCCTGGCGGCCCGGCGAAGGGCTGGAGCTAGGGTTAGGGTTAGGCCCCCGGTGAGGCTGAGTCTCGAGATCGGGGTACGGAAACCTGTGAGGGGCCGTGTGCGGCGCAGGGCGCGGCATACCGTGAGGCTAGGCCTCAGGCTTGAGGCCTGGCGGCCCGGCGATGGGCTGCAGCTAGGGTTAGGGTTAGGCCCCCGGTGAGGCTGAGGCTCGAGTTCGGGGTAAGGACACCTGTGAGGGGGCGTGTGCGGCGCAGGGCGCGGCATACCGTGAGGCTAGGCCTCAGGCTTGAGGCCCGGCGGCCCGGCGA